>NC_064561.1:2267500-7067500 GCF_937001465.1 Orcinus orca | reverse complement strand
CCTTCCTCTCCTCCCAGCTCTGGATGGGGGTACCCAGGCTTGGGGAGTCAGGACTCAGCATACCCCTCCCTGTCTGAGGAGGCGGGGCTCCTCTCACCATACTCCCTCCTTCTCCCCCCCAAGGAGGAGCCAGAGGGGCACCTGTGGAAGGGAGGGGCTCCTACCTAACAGGAAGCCAATGGGGTGTCAGGAGAATCCCGTCACCATGGTGATGGGAGTCTCCTTAGCAACTCCCCCTCCAACCAGCTGCTGAGCTGGGGGAAGGGGGGGCAGCCGGCGGGCCCTTTAACCCCTGCCTTCCCAGAGCTACCCCTGGCCCAGGTCTTCCCAGACAGGGACCCCACTCCCTAGGGTCCCGGCCCCCAGCCCCCAGCCTGGTTTGGGAGGAGGGAATGTAGTCCTGAAGTTCTGGGTGGAGAGGTTTGACCGGGGCAGGGAGAATAGTGAGCTGAGGAAACCCTAGTTCAGTCACCCAGGGGAGGGGGTTCCCATCATAGCCCCCTCTCCCCCAACCTCAGAGTGGTGGACAGATGCACAGGTGGACGGAGTATACCCAGAACCAGGCTGGTCCCCCCATAGCACTTCACACAAGCATCTGCTGTGACATTGTGCGTGAGGAGAAAGGGCATCGGCTCCCCGCCCCCAAGCTCCACCAAAGCACCCCCAAAGCAGGAGCAGACTCTGTCCAGAGAGGCAAGAGGGACATTCAGCAGGAAGGGTGAGCCCGCATGGCCCACATCAGGACGAGCGCTCCCTCCTCCCACTGCTGCCAGAGGCCTGGGCACACATAGAGTCACACACACACACACACACACACACACGATGGACCCACAAAGTCACACAACCGCACACAGACTCCCATATTACACAGTTCTACACAGCCCCAGACACACAAACCAAGGAGCATACACAATAAGGCAGTCACTGACACTCGGGGTCACATGCCCCAGAAAATCACGCCGCTCTGGGCTCATAAACATGGCCCCAAACACAACACCACAATCAGAGCCACGTGACTTCAGCCAGGGCCACCCCCTGGTCCCTGACCCAGGCAAACAAGCATATAGTCAGGCAGCCCCCCACCACTGCAGACACACACGTGTGTGCACTGGCAGTCACACCCAGAGAAAGACTCACACCCCCAGCCACCCGCCATCCACGCCCAGCCCTGGGCCACACACAGAGAGACCCAGTCACAAGGCTTCACGTCCAGGCCGCACACGTGCACAGCCGCACACACAAGCCTAGACCGGGGGCTGGAGGGTCTGAGGTGGGAGGACCAGAGCCGGGGCTCCTGCCCATCCTCCACCCCGAGTTCCCCTACCTGGTCCCACCAGCCCACCAGCCATGGCTTGGAGCAGGTCTCGCAGAAGAAATCCACCAAGGGCATCTTGGAGTCTTAGCCCTGTTCAGGGCTGCCGCACACAGAGGCTGGGCTTGGGGAGTCCCGGGATTAGCAGCTACTGTGCGGGGGGCGGGGGGGCAGGGTGCTGGGCAGGTGGGCAGTGGAAGGGGGAGCCGCGGAGGGGCCCGGGCCGGCCCAGCAGGGCTGGGGGCTCCCTTCCCCTCCGCGCTCCCGGCAGCAGACCCGGTTACATGGTCCGCCAGCCCCTGGCCCCGATGGGCACTCGCGCGGCAGCGGCTGGAGGCGGCCAGGGACCCCTGCCCATGGGGGGGTGGCAGGGTAAGGGTCCCAGGAGGAGGCTTCGGAGGCTCTGGGCTCCGTGTGTTCGCCTGTGTGTGTGCGTGTGCGTGCTCACTGCAGCACTGGCAGGCTGCACTCGATGTCAGGTGGTGCTGGAGGTGGGGGGGGCGTTAAAGGGGCATTGGAGCCCACGGGCCTCAGGCAGGACCCAGCTGGGGCTGCTGGGGAGAGGCAGGGAGGCACGCACACCCTGGAGAGGACGTGCCCCCTCCGTGGACACACCCAGAGACAGACACACACCCACATGCTCCACACACAGACACACCCACACTCAGACACACCTTCCACACCAATACAGCCAGACACCTGACACACTCATGCACTTGAATACACTCCAACACCCAAATGCTCTCCGTCCTTTGCTGACCACACACACACACACACACAGAGTCACAACTCTGTTGTTCAACACATTTATAGGTATATAGTTGACCTCACAGAAATACAAATGCCTTCAGACACACCCCTTCCAAGAACGCAGACTCACACTCAGATGTGGAGACACACACTAAGGGATAAACACCCAGATACTGGACACACTTACAGACACACTCAACACACCCACAGACACACTTGTAAACAAACACAAATACCCATGTGTCCTTAGACACATATGTGCCCTGACAAATCCATAAGGGGATACTCACACTCACACCCACAGATACACACGCACACACCCCATCGTAGAAATACACCCACAGACCTACGTTCAGAGACACAGTCACATTCTCAGATGCTCAACACACCCTCAGGGACACAAGCGCCCTCAGACTCACATGTTCCCAGACAAACCTCCACCCATGGGTGTATGCACCCCCCAACACAGACACCTCTACCTGCACATTCATTTCCTGATAGGCATCCTCCCACAAGGGCTGCTCCCATGCTGCACAACTCCAGGAAGTGTCATTCACATTGCCTGCTTTCTGAATGGTGTCCCCTGGAGTTGTGCAGTGCACAGTCTGCACAGCTATGCATGGAAGCCTTGCACCCTCTCCCACAGCCCTGCAAGCGTGCACACACACACACACGCACACACACACACACACACACAGTTACAAACACATGGAGATATACACTCAGATTCACATCTGGACCAATCACACCTCTAGACATACACACCCCTCTGCCACAGCCCCCCACACTTACAGCCCCACGTAATCAGCTGTGCACACCCATACACGCTCCATAGATACGCACGTGCATGCCACTCCTGCCGGATCCTATTGGAACACACCTTCCCACGCTGCAAATATGTAGCCAACAAATCAACAGCCACATAGACCCATAGCCACAGATACACATTCACAAACCATAGAAACATACAACCCACCCCCCGGGAGAGATGGTCACCTACGGACACACACACACACAAACACGCACACACATACACCCCAGGGCCCCCCAGCCCTGGGAGAAGTCAGAATCTATAGGCGCTACAAAGTCCGCCCAGGGATTGACCCCACCCCATAGGCTCTAGCCACAGGCTGACCCCGCCCACCAGCCACGCCCCACAGTTAACCCCACCCCAGCAGTCGGCCCCACCCCACAGGCCTTGCGCACCTTGTGGGATGCCATCTCGCTAACAGAGCGGTAGGTCTGCATGGTCTCCAGCTGCTCCAGACACCAGTCGAGCTCCTCCAGCGTCTCCCGGGCCAACTGCTGACACGTCTCTTCTGGAGAAGGAGCAGCCAGGGCAGTGGCTGAGAGGGTCTACATGCAGACCCCAGAGGTGATGGGGGCCCACCACGTGAGGAGGGTGCAGGGAGAGGGGGATGAGACAGCCTCCCCGGGTGAGGGACCCCCCACTGGGGCAGCAAGAGGGGTCTTTCCCATCCCCCGGGGCTTAGTTACCTGATAGCGTGGCCTTGCAGATGGGGGTTGGGCCACCCAGCGGGGACCGCCTGCAAAGAAATGGGGCTCCAACAACAGCCTGGTTCTCCCCCATCTCTGCTTCCCCTTGTCCATGAAGAATGCTGATTTTCCTTTTTCTGAGCCTTCTCTGTGTCCCAGGCATGCTGCCATGTACTCTGCCCGCAGCCTCTCACAGAGCCCCACAAGAACCCATTTTACAGATGAGGAAACTGACGCTCCAGGAGGTGAACTGACTTCCTCAAGACTACACGGCTGGTAGGGTCAGGTCCTGTGTCTCCAAAGTCCCTGCTTCCCTGACCATCCCTCCCCCCAGCTCCTTGAACATGAGGATGGCTCTGCCGCCCACTCCCAGAGGGACCAGCAGCTCTCAGCCACACCTCTGCCCCCAAATAATAACAACTACTTCTATTTAGTGAGCACTTACTATGTGCTGAGCAATATTCAAGCGCTTTCTATATATCACCTTCTGAACTCCTCACAGCAGCTCTCTAATGGAGACACTATGAAATTCCCATATTATGGAGGGGAAACAGAGGCACCAGAGGATGCTATTTGCCCAGCAAGTTGGCATCAGGGCTAGGAGTGGCCCAGAGGCTGGGGTGGCTGGCCACCTAAGAACTCTGTCCAGACCCCTCCGTCTTTATTTATAAAAGTTTCTGCGTCTTAGGCATTCAAATCACAATGATTTACTGGCTCAGAGGGAGCTGTCACTTGAACAGAGGCTCAGAGAGGTCAAGTGCCTGCCTGAGGTCACACAGCAGCACGGAGAGTTGAACCCAGGTGTGCTGAGCCTCATGTTCATGGGGCATTGGGGCCCAACCTCCACTTACTTGTTGCTGGGAATGGGCACATTGGTCAGGAGGGAGAAGTTGCTGCGAACGCTCCGGAGACTGGCCAGCACCTGAGTTGGGGAGCCACAGTGAGGAAAGTGGTCCACCCAGAGGGGCAGCGGGGGCTGGGCCCCTGTCCCCAAGTGTGGTGTAAGGTTAGAGCCCCTCCCTCCTTAGGGGAGGGGTCTTACCTGGGCGAACGGTGTCACGATGAGGTCCTCTGCATGCCTACAAGGACAGGGGCAGGTCAGGGGTCCTCACAGTGGGACCCCCAAGGGCCCGGGGTGGAGAGGGGCTGGGATGCAGGGAAGCAAGTCTCTTGGGGGGGCGGTCACTCTGGGGGGGGGCTGGGCCCAGGGAGGCTGGTGGGCAGGAAGGGGGCTCTGTGGGTCGGTGGGGGGAGGACACTTACACCTCACAAGGGTGGCCATGCTGCGGGGGGCCGGGCAGGGAGAAGGGCTCAGGGGTGTGGGTGGGGCGGGGGGGAGGTGGGCGCAGAGACAAAAGGAGGGCGATGAACACACCATAGGGGCTGGGCTTGGGGAGACCAGTGGCGGGGAGGGGGCGGAGGGCCGGAAGGAGCCGCGGGGAGGTGAGATGGATGCCTCGATGGGTAGGGGCAGGGCTGGAGGACTGGATGAGAGGGAAGGGGGCTGAAGAGATCAGGAGTGCTCACACCTCCACAGGTGGTCATGATAAGGGGGGCTGGCTTTGGGAAGCCCAGAGTGGGGGAGGAAGAGGGGGTCAGCCCAGGTGGACACACTGGAAGCAAGTGGTGGCCAGGAGGGGCTGGCTCCCTTCTTGCTGGAGAGACGGGATGAGGTGGGCCAGGTCCCCAAAAACCAAGGGGTAGGAGTGGGCTTGGGCAGGTTGGGTAGGTGGGGACTATATGGACTTGAGTCTGGGCTGGGCCTGAGGGAGGGGTTCAGCGTGGCTGGGCAGGGGGCAGAGATAGGGTGGGTGCTCATACGCCGCTGGGTGGACATGCTACAGAGGGACTGAGCCCTCGACAGGGGATAAGGGTGCTGTTTACTTTTCACTAGGGAGGACGGGTGTGCAGGTGGACGGGGACTTGGGCAGTGTCCCCCTCCTTGCTGGGAAGGGCAGCTTGTGCTGGGGCCAGGCCTGGAAGAGCTGGCGGGTAGGGATCGGGGGTGCTCACGCCTCGCTGGTGACCGACGAGTTCCGGGACATGGTCTTGGGTGACATGTCATAGTCGCTGTCTGAGCGGTAAAGAAAGGATTCTCGGCGCTGGCTGGTGGCCGCCCCAGTGTGTAGCACGAGTCCCGGGCTCGCCTGCGAGTCCAGGGGGCTGCGGCCTGGCGATGGCGTCGGCCCATTCTCCGCCTCCAAGCTGCAAGGGGCGGGCAGGAAGAGGGGTCAGGGGGGCTGAGATGGCATTGGGGGGGGTGGGTCAAGAGGAATACGGGGACCAGGGAAATTCCTGGCAGAGAGACAGGTACCCCAAAAGAGATGGGAGACAGGAAATGACAGAGATCAGTGACTGAGCGCCTTTGTGGGCCAGGTCCTGTTGCAGGAGCTGGAGACACAGCAGGGACCAAGACAGACCATGATCTGCCCTCACAGAGATGACATGGGGAGGGCTAGACTATCAAAAGGTTAACCTAGCAGCAACGCACACCCCAAAAGTCGTGGGGTCTTCCTTGGCTCTGTTTTTTCCTTTGCACCTCAAATCAACCAAATTTGTTCAGAATCTGTCCACTTTGCACCCCTTCCTCGGCCGGCCCCACCTTAACACTTGCCTGGACCAGTACATTCGCCTCTGCCCTGGTCCCCAGCTCCCGTCTTTGCCCCCCAGTCTGCTCTCCTACAGCGGCCAGAGGGAGCCTGTGAACACCTGAGTCAGGTCACATCACTCCTCTTCTCAGAACCTTCTACGGCTCCCAGCTCACTCAAAGCAAAAGCCAAAGTCCTTGCTGTGCCCACAGACGCTCCCCACGACCTCCCAGTCTACCCCTCACATACTCTGCTCCAGCCATAATGGCCGCCTAACTGTTCCTTAACATTCCAGATACATTCCTGCCTCAGGGCCTTTGAACATCCCTTTGCCCAGATCTCCATTGGCGCCTCCTTCACTTCCTTCAGGCTCCTTCTCAAATGTTGCCTCCTCAAGAAGGCCTCTCCTGACCAACCCATCTAAAATGTCAACCCCTGCCCTTATAGTTCACATTTCCCTTCCTTAAAATAAATACTACTTACCTGACACATTCTATATTTTACTCTTCACTGTTTGCCTTCCCTTCTAGAACTAAGCTCTGCAGGGCAAGGACTTTTGTCTGCTTTGTTCACTACTGTATACTTTAGGCCAAGAACATGGCCTGACACGCAGTGGATGCCCAAGAGATGTCAATCGCATGAATCAATGTATGAGTGAATGAATGAATATACGGACTGCCATGCAGAGAATTAAAATGATGTGGGTAGGGCTTCCCTGGTGGCGCAGTGGTTGAGAGTCCGCCTGCCGATGCAGGGGACACAGGTTCGTGCCCCGGTCCGGGACGATCCCACATGCCGCGGAGCGGCTGGGCCCATGAGCCATGGCCGCTGAGCCTGCGCGTCCGGAGCCTGTGCTCCGCAGCGGGAGAGGCCACAGCAGTGAGAGGCCCGCGTACCGCAGAAAAAAGAAAAGTGAGGTGGGTGACTGGAGAGGTGATTTTAGCTGATATGGTTGAGACGGGCCTCTCTGAGGAAGTGATATCTGCAGGATATCTTTCAGGAGCAGGTCCTGAAAGATGAGAAGGTGTAGGCCACAGGTCAGGAGGTAGGAGAAAGTACTCCAGGGTGAGGAAACAGCAAGTGCAAACGCCCACTGGCAGGATTTGGTTCTTGTTGGAGGACCAGCAAGGAAATTGGTGTGGCTTGAGCAGAAATACAGACAGATGACAGAGACAGGACACAGCCTGGTGGCACTGGCAAGACAGACCCTCAGGATGAGTCAGGGAAAAGCTGGCTGTGCCACTTCCCGGCTACGTAACTTGAGGGAAAGATGGAATTTCAGTTTCCTCATCTACAAAACTGGGACAACCACCATCTGCCTCAGGCCATCCAGGTGACCAGTGTCAACACAGGCAAAACGCTCAGAATGGTGCTTAACAAAGAGCTCAGAAAACACTGGCAACTACAAGTCTATCAGCCTCATATATGCCACCTGGGTAGTGAACTCAGCAAGGCAATCAGTATGAAGATTTGAGGATGAGAGTGGGGAGCTGTGTGCCTGTGACATGCTGTGTGACTTCAAGAAGGTCACTGCCTCCTCTGGTCTGTTACTCTTAAAGTCAGGGGGTTAGCAGACTGGTCAGCCGACTTCAGGCAATGCTCTGGCGGGTACAAGGGGGTAGGGGGAAGAAAGAGAACCCTCCCTCCCTTTCTGGTCCTACTACTGAATGTCAGCCTAAGATTTTATTTGAATGTTCCCTCTGCCAAGAAATAAATCTGAAATCTCCTAGGCCAGGACAGTGATATCAATTTCCATATATTGGGCCTTTCTTCCGGGCCAGTCCTGGGGTGAGGGAATGGGCAAGGACTTCATTGCCTCCATTTTACAGATGAAGAAACTAAGGTTCAGAGAGGAGAATGATTGGCTCTGTGTCACACAGCAAGGTCATGGTGGGGTCAGAATTCAAACCAAAGTCTTGTGATTCCTCAGACCAAAATGTTAACTGCTGCCCTCTGCCGACTTGACCCCCATCAGAGCACATTCCTCCCCTTAGAGCAAATGTTTCCAGGGGTCAGGCGGCCAACATAAAAAGCAGAGTGGAGCTGGGGACCCTGACCAACCAGATGTTCCAATTTTAGTAAAGAAACCAGAAATTTTAAATAGTCAAAAATTCCAACTTCTTTTAAAAACAAACTTCAAAAAACGTTTTAAAAACATTGAAAACTGCTCTGCAAAAGACACTGTCAAGAGAATAAAAACACAAGCTATAGACTGGGAGAAAATATCTGACAACGGACTTGTGGCCAGTGTACATGATGAACTCTGAAAACTCAATAAGAAGAAGACAAATAACTCAGTGAAAAAATGAGCAAAAGTATGGTCAGTTCACCAAAGAAGATATACAGATGGCAAATCAGCACAGGAAACATCATTCCTCCTTAGGGAAATGCAAATTAAAACCATGGACTATCACTTCACACCTACTAGCATGCTAAACAAATGAAAACTGACAACAATATCAAGTGATGATAAGGATTCAGAGCAACTGGAACTCCCATTCATTGTGGATGGGAATGCAAAGTGGTACAGCCCCTCTGGAAGACAGCTGGTCAGTTTCTTATGAAATTAAACACACGCTTATTGTACAAGCCAACAAATCCACTCCTATATATTTACCCAAGATAAATAAAAACATACTTCTACTCAAAAACCTGCTGACTGATGTTTAGAGCAGTTCTGTTCATAGTCACCAAAAACTAGAAACAAGCAAATCAAGTGTGCGTCAACGGGTGAATGGATAAACGGTAGCAGAGCCATGCCATGGAATACTATTCAGCAATTTCAAAAACACAAACATGAACTACAGCTCTTCCTTGACTTATGACAGGGTTATGTCCTGATAAACCCACCATAAATTGAAAATATCGATAGCTGAAAACACATTTAAGACACCTAAACTACCTACATCACAGTGTAGCCTAGCCTACCTGAAACGTGCTCAGAGCACTTACATGAGCCTACGGTTGGGCAAAATAATCTAACACAAAGCGTATTTTATAATAAAGTGCCGAATAGCTCATGTAATTTATGGAGTACTGTACTGAAGCTGAAAAACAGAGTGGTTGTACGGGTCTAGAACGGTTGTAAGTGTATCAATTGTTTACCCTCATGATCGCGTGGCTGGCTGGGAGCTGCGGCTTTTGCTGCCGCTGCCCAGGATCACAAGAGAGAATCAGACCACATGTTACTAACCCAGGAAAATATCAAAATTTGAGGTACGGTTTCTACTGAATGCGTATTGCTTTCACATCATTATGAAGTTGAAAAATCATAAGTCGAACTGTCATAAGTCGGGGACCATAAGTACTGTGAAAGAATAAATATATATATTTGGCCTCAGCCTTGGTTTCCTGGTACACAGTTCCTAAAACCCTGGAAATCTCCACAGTAATAGGTATCTTTTTGTATGCTAACGAGATGACTGACCGCTAGGGACTCCTGGACAGCCTCCGGATGGGGGCTGGTTGCCAGGAGAGCCAACCATATGATTAGAGAGGCTGGACCAGTTCAGGGACCAGGACTGGAGGTTGAGTTAATCACCAGTGGAATGGCCAATGGTTTAGTCAATCGTGGCTACATAATGAAGCCACCATCAAAATCCCTGAATGACACGGTTTGGAGAGCTGCTGGGTTGCTGAACATATCAAGGTGCTGGGAAGGTGGCACACCTGGGGAAGCTCCAAGTTCCTCCCCCAATTCCTTTTTCTATGTATCGCTTCCATCTGGCTGTTCCTGAGTTGTATCTTTTAAAATAAACCAGGAGGGGCTTCCCTGGTGGCGCAGTGGTTGAGAGTCCGCCTGCCGATGCAGGGGAAACGGGTTCGTGCCCCGGTCCAGGAAGATCCCACATGTTGCGGAGCGGCTGGGCCCGTGAGCCATGGCCGCTGAGCCTGTGCATCCGGAGCTGTGCTCCGCAACGGGAGAGGCCACAACAGTGAGAGGCCCGCGTGCCGCAAAAATAAATAAATAAAATAAAATAAACCAGGAGGGGAATACAAAAAATAAATTTTTAAAAATTAAAAAAAACCAACCCCCCCCCCCCCAGCAATCTAGTAAGTAAACTGGTTTCCTGAGTTCTGTGAACCGTTCTAGCAAATTATTGAACCAGAGGAGGGGGTTGTAGGTACCTCTGATTTATAGCTGGTCGCCCAAAAGCACAGGTGACAACCTGGATTTGAGACTGACATCTGAAGTGGGGGAGGTCTTGTGGGACTAAGCCCTTAACCTGTGGGATCTGCACGAACTCCAGTTAGTGTCAGAATTGAATTAGACTGTAGTTCACCCAGTTAATGTCCATAGAGTATTGGAGAATGGGTTGGTGTGGGGAAAAAACCAAACACATTTTGTGTCAGAAGTTTTCTGCAAAAGTAGAAAGAAACAGTTTCCTTTTTAACTACTCAAACACAAAATAACTTGGATGACTCTCAAATGAATTTTGCTAAGAGAAAGAAGCCAGTGGTGGGGATTACATGTGTCAAAACTCATACAACTGGGGCTTCCCTGGTGGCGCAGTGGTTGAGAGTCCGCCTGCCGATGCAGGGGACACGGGTTCGTGCCCCGGTCCGGGAAGATCCCACATGCCGCAGAGCGGCTGGGCCCGTGAGCCATGGCTGTTGAGCCTGCGCGTCTGGAGTCTGTGCTCCGCAACGGGAGAGGCCACAACAGTGAGAGGCCCACATACCACACACACACACACAAAAACCCCTCATACAACTAATAAATGAATTTAGCCAAGTTGCAGGATATCAAATCAACACACAAAAGTCAGTTGCTTTTCTATGCCCTTAACAATGAACAAACTAAAAGGGATATTATGAAAACAATTCCACTTACCATAGCATCAGAATGATTAAGATACTTAGGAATAAAGTTAACCAAGGAGGCAAAACCTCTGTATACTGAAAACTACAAAATGTTGCTGAAAGAAATTAAAAACACAAATAAATGGAAAGACATACCATATTCATGGACTGGAAGACTTAATAATGTCAAGATGTCCATACTACTCAAAGCAATCTACAGATTCAATGCCATCCCTATCAAAATTGCAACAATGTTCAGGACTTCCCGGGTGATGCAGTGGTTAAGAATCCCCCTGCCAATACAGGGGACACGGGTTTGAGCCCTGGTCCGGGAAGATCCCACATGCCTTGGAGCAATTAAGCCCGTGCGCCACAACTACTGAGCCCGCGTGCCACAACTACTGAAGCCCGCACACCTAGAGCCCGAGCTCCCCAACAAGAGAAGCCACCGCAATGAGAAGCCCTTGCGCCGCAACGAAGAGTAGCCCCTGCTCACCGCAACTAGAGAAAGCTGGTGCGCAGCAATGAAGACCCAACGCAGCAAAAAAAAAAAAAAAAGAAGAAAGAATAAATAAAAATAAATTAAAAAAAATAAAAAGACACTATTCAGGGAGTGAAAAGGTAATCCACAGAATGGGAGAACATTTCTTTTTTTTTGCGGTATGCGGGCCTCTCACTGTTGTGGCCTCTCCCGTTGCGGAGCACAGGCTCCGGACGCGCAGGCTCAGCGGCCATGGCTCACGGGCCCAGCCGCTCCACGGCATGTGGGCTCTTCCCGGACTGGGGCACGAACCCGTGTCCCCTGCATCGGCAGGCGGACTCTCAACCACTGCGCCACCAGGGAAGCCCCAGGAGAACATTTTTTTTTTAATAGTTTTTTTTGTTTGTTTGCTTGTTTTTGCCCGCACCACGGGGCAGGCAGGATCTTAGTTCCCCGACCAGGGATTGAACCTGCGCACCCTGCAGTGGAAGCGTGCAGTCTTAACCACTGGACCACCAGGGAAGTCCCGGGAGAATGTTTTTGCAAATCTCATATTTGACAAGGGATTAATGTTCTAGACTATATAAAGAACTCCTAAAACTCAACAACAACAACAACAACAAAACAAACAACCCAATTAAAAAGTGGGAGGGAATTCCCTGGTGGTCCAGTGGTTAGAACTCCGTGCTCTCACTGCTGAGGGCCTGGGTTTGATCCCTCGTTGCGGAACTAAGATCCCACAAGCCACGTGCGTGGCAAAAAAAAAAAAAAAAAAGTGGGAAAAGCACTTAAATAAACATTTCTTCACAGAAGATATACAGATGGACAATAAACATGAGAAGATGCTCAACACCACTGGTCATTAGGGAAATGCAAATCAAAACCCCAATGAGAGGGACTTCCCTGATGGCGCAGTGGTTAAGAATCCACCTGCCAGTGCAGGGGACACGGGTTCGATCCCTGGTCCGGGAAGATCCCACATGCCACAGAGCAACTAAGCCCGTGTGCCACAACTACTGAGCCTGCGCTCTAGAGCCTGCGAGCCACAACTAGTGAGCCCGCATGCCATAACTACTGAAGCCTATGCACCTAGAACCCATGCTGCACAATAAGAGAAGCCACCACAATGAGAAGCCCACGCACTGCAATGAAGAGTAGCCCCCGGTCACCACAACTAGAGAAAGCCCGCGTGCAGCAACGAAGACCCAACGCAGCCAAATATAAATAAACTTATATAAAAAGAAATCCCGGGGCTTCCCTCGTGGCGCAGTGATTGAGAGTCCGCCTGCCGATGCAGGGGACACGGGTTCGTGCCCCGGTCCGGGAAGATCCCACATGCCGCGGAGCGGCTGGGCCTGTGAGCCATGGCCGCTGAGCCTGCGCGTCCGGAGCCTGTGCTCCACAACGGGAGAGGCCACAACAGTGAGAGGCCTGCGTACCGCAAAAAAAAAAAAAAAAAAAAGAAATCCCAATGAGATACCACTGCATACCCATCAGGATAGCTATTATTAAAAAAAAAAAAAAAAAAAAAAGGAAAATAACAAGTGTTGGGGAGCACGTGGAGGAATCAGAATACTTGTGCCCTGCTGGTGGGAATACAAAATGGTGAAGCCAGTGCGGAAAAGAGTTTGGCAGCTCCTCAAAAACTTAAGTACAGAATTACCACGTGATCCAGCAAAGCTAACTCCTCAGTATGTACACCCCAAGGAATTGAATGGCAGGACTCCAACAGATACTTGTACACCAGTGTTCCTAGCGGCATTATTTACAACAGCCAAAAGGCAGAAACAACTCAAATGCCCATTAATGGGTGAATAACGAAAATGTGGTATATATACAATGAAATATTACTCAGCCTTAAAAAGAAAGGAAATTCTGATGCATGTTTCAACATGAATGAACCTTGAAAACATTACGCTAAATGAAATACGCCAGACACAAAAGGACAAATATTGTACAATTCCACTTACATGAGGTCCCTAGAGGAGTCAAATTCATAGAAACAAAGTAGAATGGTGGGTGCCAGGGGCTGAGGGAGTGGGAATGGGGAGTTAGTGTTTAATGGGGACAGAGTTTCAGCTTAGGAAGATGAAAAAATCCTGGAAATGGATGGTGGTGATGGTTGCACAACAATGTGGTTGTACTTAATGACTGAATTGTACACTCAAGTTAAAATGGTAAATTTTATTATGCATATTTTACACAATTAAAAAAAAACCCTGGGCTTCCCTGGTGGCGCAGTGGTTGAGAGTCCGCCTGCCGATGCAGGGGACGCGGGTTTGTGCCCCGGTCCGGGAGGATCCCACATGCCGCGGAGCGGCTGGGCCCGTGAGCCATGGCCGCTGGGCCTGCGCGTCCGGAGCCTGTGCTCCGCAACGGGAGAGGCCACAGCAGTGAGAGGCCCGCGTACCACAAAAAACCAAAAAAAAAAAACCAAAAAAAAACCCTTATGCAATATATACTAAAAAGGCTGAATTTTGGGAATTCCCTGGCAGTCCAGTGGTTAGGACTCTGCGCTTACACTGCCAGGGCCCTGGTTCGATCCCTGGTCGCAGAACTAAGATCCCACAAGCTGCACAGCACAGCCAAAAACAAGGTGAATTTTACTTTATGTTAATTTTTTTAAGTAAATTAAAAAAAACACAAAACACTCAGGGACTTCCCTGGTGGCACAGTGGTTAAGAATCCGCCGCCAATGCAGGGAACACGGGTTCGAGCCCCAGTCCGCGAAGATACCACATGCCATGGAGCAACTAAGCCCGTGCGCCACAACTACTGAGCCTGCGCGCCTAGAGCTTGTGCTCCATAACAAGAGAAGCCACCACAGTGAGAAGCCCCTGCACTGCAACGAAGAGTAGCACCCGCTCGCCGCAACTAGAGAGAAAGCCCGCACGCAGCAACGAGGACCAAATGCAGCCAAAAAAAAAAAAAAAAAACCACGCTCAGGAATGAAAATACTCTTAGATCATGAGCTTGGGCCTTTGATGATAATGCCCATTTATTAAGCACCTGCTGTGTACTGGGTGCCAGGTTAGATCCTTTAAGCTTATAGTAATAATAATAAGATATTTATTCAGTATCTGCCGTGTGCCTAGCACTATCAAAGTGCTTTGTACACGTGAACCCAATGAGGTCTCCCACTAACTCTGTGAGTTGGGTTCTGTTAATGTCCTGGGTCAACGAGGAGGCGGTGGTGCAGAGAGGCAGCGAGGGGTTGGTGGCCTTGCTGCCTGCGAACCATGTCCTGTCTCCCAAGGCCCAGCCTGGGCGTTTTGGCTCTGCTGAGTGCCCCTGTGGAGGGGAGAAGAACATAGTTCCATACTGAGGACCTCAACCCCGCCCCAGGACCTGAAGCCACAGTTCGTTGGGGGAAGGTGAGACCCAAGTCCAGAGGGCGCCCGACTAGCCTTGCGGGCAGATCCTGCAGCCCCAGGGGACTCAGCTCACGTAAGCAGGAGCCCAGAGGCCGGGATGGGAAGAGGAGGCTCCCTGGGGCCCTGCTGTTTGTGCTTCCAGGAGCGAATGTCCCCTGGGCTGTGGAAGGGCAGAGGAGAATCGGGCCTGTTGAACTGCAGCCTGAGTGTGTGTGTTTGTGTATGTGTGTGTGTAGGGGGGGTGGGGTCTCAGCTACCCCTCAGAACCAAACCCCAGAGCTGTGGGAACTCACCCCTCCCTGACCTGCCACTGCTCAGCGTGGCCAAAGTCAGGCTGGAGGCTGTTCCAGCACTGTCCCAGTGGGACCTGAAGCCACAAATCAGAGTCAAGGGCAGCCGACAGGCCCTGACATCACAGCCACACACCCAGACACTTCATCACAAAGGAAACGACTTGCCCAAGGCTCCCCTTTGGACAGGCTGACCACTTGATGGCATTCACAGTTGAAGCTGCTACCTGCCTCCACCCCTCTGGGGCCCCGAGGCCTGCCCACCTGGGCTCCCAGAGCATCAGATTGGGCCTCTGCAGGACTGTGCAGCCTAGGGGCAGATCCAGGCTTCAGAGAGTTCTGCTGCAGGGGCCATGGGAAAGAAACAAGCAGGGGAGTGGGGGTGGCCAGGAAAGGGGACACATCCCAGTTGGTAAAGATCATGACAATGAAAGTAGCCAGCTGCTACTGAATGTCACATGCTAGGCACTCTGCTATGCCTGGATGTGTACTAATGCCCCATTTTCCAGAGAAAGAAACTGAGGCACAAACAGGATGAGTAACTTGGCTAGTGGTAAAGCCAGGATTTGAACCAGGGCAGCCGGGCTACAAGGCTGCCCAGTAAATCACTGGGTGTCCGTCTCTCCCAGGCAGGCCTGGCATCTCCCTGGGCTCCCTGCCCCACTCCACCTGACTGCCTTGTAGGAGGTGCCAAGCAGGCTTCATGGAAAGGCCTGGCATTTGCTTTGTGAAGGTCACACGGAGGTTGGGGGCGGGCGCTGGTGTGTGTCTGCCAGGAGGGCGCATGGTGCCAGGTGACACGGCAGTTTGTGGGGCTGGGTGTGCAAGGAGGGTCTGTGTGTGTGTGAGTCGGGGTGTGTGTGCACGCTCAGGAGCCCCTGTGTGCATATAGTGTGGATTTGTACGTGTGTGTGTGTGAGAGCGGGGTCTGGGTGTTGGTGGTGCCTGTGTGTATCTGTGTATCTATGTCTGTGTCTGTGGTCTGTATGACCTTGGGAGAGGGTACCTGTGTGCTGCACATGGGCCCTGACTCCTCAGTGGGTATGAGGTTGAAAGCTCCCGTGTGTGGCCATGTGCAGGTGGGAATCGGGCCTGGGTGTGCGTTGCAGTGACAGTGTGTACCTGGGATCAGCGCAGCGTATGCGAGGCTGTGTGAGACCAGGGTTTCTGTGGTGTTTGTCACCATGGCCGTGGGTCACCTGTGGGGTTCTCTTTTTGGCCCCGTCAGCCAGAAGACCCATGCCTAGCACAGTACACACCAGGTGATCTCGATTACCCTGTGTGTGGGTGTGTCTGTGTTTGTGTCCTGTGTAGCTGCATATGTGGAGTGCGTGTATCCATGTGGGAGAGCATGTGCATGTCTGGGTGTCGGAAGCGGTGGGTGCAGGGGAGCAGGTACGAGGCTGGAGCACCCTGAGAATTCTGAGAACCTAAAGACCACTTCTCTGCCTCAGCGCTGTCCAGCTGATTCTAAATACCCCCCAAGGAGTTCCAGCAGGAACCTCCTCCCCACCCCCACCCCAGCTTGGTTTTCATCCTGGCAGCCCCAGCAAGGAGGAAGGGAGGGTAAGGCTGGAGGCACTGAGCAGAGCAGGGCCGGAGGGACGTGGCTTGAGGCCAGTAGCCCGGGAGTGGAGCCTGGGTGATGCAGGACACCCATATTTGCTGCTACGGTGAATGCCAGAAGCCCAGATTTGGGGCACAAAGAGGGTTAAGGGATCCCATCTTGGGTAAGCAGGAAGGGGGCAGGACCCAGCACCCATTCTGGGGGGCACCACCTGCAGGAAGCCCTCAGCAGCATCCAGACAGTTTAGGACCAGGGAAGGGGGTGAGCCTCCAGACCAGATAGACCCTGTAAACCACTCTGGGGACTCCCCGCAAGGCAGACTGCTCCCCCACCCTACACACACACACACACACACACACACACACACACACACACACACACACACACACACACACACACACACACACACACACACACACACACACAGCAGCCAGAGCCCTCCAGTGGCAAAGGAGGGGACTGGCCGGGGGCCACCCACCTGACAAATCTGCCTGGAGGGTACCAACAGGTGTCCTCGTCGCTGAAGGAGAAGTGGACCAGGGACTCAGGGCCCGCGGGGGGCAGTACCAGGGCAGGGGGCCGGGGTCGGGTCCGGGGTGCTGCACTGGAGCGCATGAGTGCCAAGCACCGTCGGGGCGCGCATGGGGACGGCTGCAAGGTGGTGTGGCGCGCACTGCTCTCCAGGCCCTAGGTGTCTGCAGCCGCCGCCGGCGCCGCCTCCACACCCGCCCTCCCGGTGACCCCCCGCCCCCAGGGACGGCCCCGGGCGTTCGGGCACCCCCCCCACCCCCTTCCGCAGCGCCTGGGCGGGCTCCGCGCCTGCCTCCTCCTGCGGGGGCCCTGCGGAACTCTGCGCATACTTCCCGCCTGCCTCCCTTCCCCCGGGCCTCGGAGGGTGCCCCGGGCTCCGGTTTCCCGGGTTCCGAGCCCTCCCCTGGCCCCGCCTTTTCCACCCCTTCCCTGACGTCGAGCTGGGCCCCCTGGAGGTCTCCGAACGCCGTGCGTCCTGCGTGGGGGAACGACTTGCCAGCGGGCGCAGTGCGGGGTCCGGTGACAAAAACCCGGGGAAGGGATGATGGATGCGGGGGAGGTGGAGTTGGGGGCGTGGGGGCGGCGTAACAGAGACAGGAGAGGCAGAGGTCAAGACAGCGACACCGAGAGAAACCGGAGACAGGCACTGATTTCCCCCCACACACACTCTTCCCGACCCCACGCGGGCCTCCCAGGGGCCTCGACCCCTCCTCCTTATCTCTTCCCGCCCCGATCTCGTCCCCAAATCCGGACGCGGGCCCGCGTACTGTCCCTGCAGCGCCCTCTCTCAGCCTGTGTCTCCGGACTCAGGTTCTAAACAAGTGCACGCGGAGAGTATGGAGGAGAAGGGCAACCAGAGAACCTCTCCGGGTTCCGGAGAAGCCCCCGAAGCCAGCCCGTGCCTACCTCCGGGCCGCCAACCTCCGTTTCCAAGATAAACGGACACTGGAAAGCCAGACCGGATGTGGCCTCCAGGCTCCTCACCCGCAAGCTGCCCGCCGCCGCGGCCCACCCCGGGTCTGGCCAGGAAGGGAACTTCCATTTGCCCTCCTTGCTCGGTGCACGCGGTAATATTCCAGTGCCTCCTGGCAAGGCAACCCCCAGAGGGCAGCGCTGGCCCCATTTCACAGGCCTGTGGACTAAGGATAACACAACTGAACACACGTCCCCACATCACCCTGGATGGCAGGTTGGCTTCACTCCCCCAAAGCCTGACCGCAGCTTCAGGTCTGCGCAGGAAGTGGGAGGAACATAGCGTTTATTGAGCGCCTACTGCATGCCTTATCAGATGTCTCCACAGCAACCCTGGCGAGCAGACTTGATTTTTATCGCTGCCCTGTGACGGAAGAAAAAAAGTGAGGCTGACAGAGCCAGCTACGAACCCCAGACCCTGGCGCGCGCCTGATGGCCAGGGGGACTCGAACCCACAGCCACCAGCGCGTACTTACCCGGCCCACGCCTGGCGACCGAAATCCTGAAAGCCGCGGAGAAGCCGAAGGCGCCTGCGGAAAGTTGGGGACGGGCTGGCAAAGAAGACAGGCGAGGAAGGTGGCGAACGTGGGCGGCGGGGCGCGCGCGGGGCCGGGGGCTCGGGCAGGAACGCCTCGTCCTCGGTGGCCGCCGCTGCCGCCGCCGGGAAGGCCTCCAGCTGCAGTTCGGGTATGCGGCCCAGGGCGCGCGGCCGCGCCATGACTTCGGCGCGGGCCGCGGGTGGGGGGGCCGCAGGGCGGCCCAGCCTCGGCGGGCGCTGGGGAACAGCGCCGCCCGCCCCGCGCGGCCCACACAGGCCGGCCGCCCTACCCGCGGGCCCACGGGCCCCACCCCTCCCGGCCGCCTCGGCCCTTCCGGCTACGCGCTGGGGCCGCCCCTGGGGCGGGGCGGGCCAGGGCCCCCCACGCGCCGCGGTGGGGACACCCCACAGACGCCAGGGGCCCCCCGCAGTCCCTCTGCCGTCCTCAACAATCGCCGGAAGCATCTCTACAAACACCTGGAATGCCCCCAGATCTCTGGGGTGCTCTCACACACACACACAGCCTCCACGATGTTGAGAGGTACTACAGACCTCAGGGTCATCCCCAGAGTCCCTCAGACTTAGATCTCCACAATCCTAAGGAGTGCCCCTACTATCCCTGAGCTGTCCTCACACAACCCAGAGGTACCCCCCAAATCCATGGGTTCCCCCACAAAACCCAAAGGTGCTCTGAGAGGCTCCCATAGACACCGGACACTCTCACAGCTCCCCAGATGTCCCCTCATTGTTACTGAAACATGCCCACAGACTCCAGGGGCACCCCAACAATCCCAGGATGCACCCACAAATGCCAGAGGTGCTTTGAGAGTCCACGAGAAACCCCTTCAGATCCCAGGACAACCACTATGTTTCCTCAGATGTCCCCCAAATCCCCTGGGGCAGTCCCACCATCTCTGAGTCATGCGGAGACCCTCCAAACACCCCAAGAATCCCCCACAGCCACAGAGCATTCCCACAGATCTCCGTGAGGGCCACCCCAAATCCTAGGGTCCCTTAGAGGCCTCAGGAAGGCTTCCACAATCCCTCAGATCCCCTCCCCTAGTAGTTCCACAGCATTCCTGAGACGCCCCCAGAAGTGCAGAGAACCCAGCATTACCTCAGGGGTGCCTTAGGACTCAGGGGACATTCCCATAACCATGGGGATGCCACCAAAATCCTGGGGTGCCCCCCATAGATCCCAGGGGCACAACTAGATTCCTCCACAGCTCCTAAGACAGGCCTACCACCCTAGGCTACCCCCAGAATCCAAGATGTACTCACGATCCTTGGGGCACCCCCAGAATGCCCCCCCACAGGCTCTGAGACATGCCTTATAAGTCTTAGACACCCCTAGAAGCCTGGAGTATGCTCACAGCCCCCTAGACACTCCTAAGAATCCCCCCAGTCCTCCCACTACTTAGCACCTCTGAGGCACCTCTTAGAATTGGGGGCCCCACAGCTCATGAGGTGGCTCCAGGAACCCAACCTCCCCTCAGCACTGACTTCTGTGGGGTCCAGTGGTGGGGACTCTGCATGCCCAGCCACTGTGACTCTGTGGGGGGCATATTATCCCCTCTCACAGATGGGGAACCTGAGACTCAGAGAGATGAAGATCCTTGAATAAAGTCAGCTAGCTAGTTATGATTCCAGAGCCTATCCCTCCTGTCTACAGCTCTCTGGGGTTCGGGAAGGGGGAGAAACTTGTTTAAAATAAGAAAATGGGGCACATCTCTACTTTAAATCTAAATTGCCTCTGTGAATATCTTTCCCTCTCTACCTGTTGGCTCCCATGTCAAGGGGCCCAAAGTTGGATGACCTAGGCTTGAGTCCGGCCTCCGGCGCTTCTTATTCATTTGACCTTGGCCCAGTCACTTCATTTCACTGAGCCTCCGTTTTCCTACCTGTAAAATGGGTAAAGTAACACTACAGACCTCATGGATGGACACATAAAAGGCTCAGAAAAGTGTCTGTACACTTTTCACTGAATGTTAGGACTAATTCTCAGGACAAGTGGTCCTAGCAGCTGCTAGGGCCTTACCTGAAAATTCCCCAACCACAGCAGCAAGGCTCCTGGCTGGCTGCACCAAAATGTGTTACCAAGTCCAAGCTTGTACTGCTTGCCACACGACAGGCCAATAAATTGAGTGCTAAGTTATTGGGGCAAGGAAGAGTGACTTTATTCAGAAAGCCAGCAGACCGAGAAGATGGTGGACTCATGCCCCAAACAACTATCTAGTTACGATTATTATTATTGGACAAAACATTTATGGAGAGCTTATAATGTGCAAGCCATGCACTAGCCAGAGGATACAGATGATGGTTGATGATGATAAAAAGATGACATAGCAGCTAACCTTCAGAATGCTTCCTGTGCATTTACCGCCTCTAGCTATGATCTCATTTAATTCTCACAAAATGCCCATCAAGTGACATTATTGTCCCATTTTACAGATGGGAAAACTGAGTCTTGGAGAGAAACAATCTGCTCAAGGTCACAGAGCCAATGAGTGGCTGAGCCAGGCTCCAGACCAGTGGTTGTCTCCTTTTATTTCACGATAATTCCCCCCCCAGTGCCTTTTTAGACGCTCCCTTCCCCACCCACCCCCAAGGTGCCTCCTTCATGAAATGTTAATGCCATAGATATGCTGTATATCCATTTATGTACTGGGTGTTTATCTGGGCTTTATACATAAAAGTAAGCTTTTTTTCACACCTCCATCCCAAGAACCAAATTTCACCCCGTTGGAGGTGATGTTGCCTTGTTGGGAATGCAGGGCTTTCCAACCTTGGCACCATTGACATTTAGCACCATATGATCCTTTGTCCTGGGGGGCAGTCCTGTGAGACAGTAGCAGTGGCAGAATCCCTGGCTCCTCCCCACTAGATGCCAGTAGCACCCCCTCAGTCACGATGACTAAAATGTCTCCAGCCATTGCCACATGTTCCCTGGGGGGCAGAATTGCCCCTGGTTGAGAACTGTTGCTCTAAACCCACTAAGACCCATGCCCTGGCCACCGGTACCCCTCAGTCTAGGTACAAACAGAAAGGAAGGGCATTTGTATTTACCTGCCCTCAGGGTTCCCTGCATTGTTTTGTTGATTCCTCACATCAGACTTTGGGAATAGGGTTCATACTAGACCCATTTCAGAGATGGGGAAGCTGAGGTCCAGAGAGGGAAGTGACTTGGTCAGGGTCACTCAGTCTGGAAGGAGCACAGCTCGATTATGAGTTGATTATTATTATTATTATTATTTTTCCGTGACACGTGGCTTGCAGGATCTTAATTCCCCAACCAGGGATTGAACCCCGGCAGTGAGAGCGCCGAGTCCTAACCACTGGACCACCAGGGAATTATCTCGATTACGAGTTGAGTTGTCTGACTTCAGAGACTGGAATTCTGGCCCAAAGGGCCTTCACGGTTCAGTTTCCTTCTGGCCCCCTGAAGTCAGATATAAACTGAGGTCTAAAGCCAGCCCTGACCATGATCTACAAGGCCCTACATGAGCTGCCCCATCACCTCCATGCCCCATTTCCTTCCAACACCCCTTGCTCACTCTGTCCCAGTCACACTTGCCTCCCTGCTTTTCCTCCAACACATGAGACAGGTTCCCACCTCAGAACCTCTGCACCTGCTATTCCCTCTGCTTGTCAACCTCATCCTTCAGACACCCACATAGCATCTTCTCTCACTTCATTTAGGTCTCTCCTCAAATGTCACCTCCTCAGAGAGGCATTCCCTGACCTCAAGGTCCCTCTTTTCTTCACATCCCATGCGTCACCATCTAGAATTATTGAATGCCTTTCCTTATTTCTTCCTCACTCACTAGTCTGAGAACTCCAGGATGGCGGGAACTGGGTCCATTTCAGTCTTCACCACAGTTCGAAGATGTTCAATCAATGTTTTTTGTTTTGTTTTTTATTTCTGGATTTTTTTTGGCCGCGATGTAGGGCATGCAGGATCTTAGTTCCCCGACCAGGGATCGAACCCACGCCCCCTGCAGTGGAAACGCCGAGTCTTAACCACTGGACTGCCAGGGAAGTCCCACTCAATCAATGTTTTTGGAATGAATGGCCCTGTTGCAGATGAGGAAACTGAGGCTCAGACAGGTGAATTCCTTTCCCAAGGTCACACAGCAAGTCAAGGGCAAAGGCTGGATTTGGGCTCTTACTCAGGAGTGAAAACAGTGGGCTCAGATGCCCCCCAAAACTCTGCCCTCACCCTGCCGATCTGCAGTTCTCCCAGGCCCAAAGCCCTAGTTTCCTGCAACTCAGAGGAGCTTGCAGTCCATCTGTTACTGCTGAAAGACGGGGCACCCTGGCAGCCAGAACCCGGGTTTGTGGTTTGGGGGACGCCCCCTTTCGCTCTGCTGAGGAAGTGCATTTTGAGGAAGTGCAGTTCTCAAAACAACAGCTTCTCGCTGCCCAGCCCCAATGTCGGCTATCTCAGCCTTACCGCAGCCCGGGGGGTGGGCAGATCTTATTCAGCCCGGCTTTACTGATCAGGAAACTGAGGCCCAGAGAGGCATGATGCTGGCCCCAGGTCACACAGCGAGTCAGCGGACAGGGCTACAATCTGAATCTCACCCACTGGTCTGGAGTCGAGGAGAACTGGTTTTTAACAATAATTCTGCCCTTCCTTCCTCGCTGTGTGCCCTTAGGGAAACCACTTGTGTCTCAGTTTCCTCGGCAGGAATGGAAAGCCAAAGATGCCGGGAGTTAAAACGCAGGTTGGTGTTGGGAGGCCCTGGCATGGGCATTGGCTTGGGCAAGTGCGCGCGGAGGCGAGACGGGAACTCCGCGTCCTCAACTTTTCCGCCAAGTTCCTCTCCATCCGCCTGGCGGCCGTCTCCACCACGCTCGGCTGAAGGTGGAGGATGGAGGTAGCGGCCTGGTACCAACCCCGGGTGGGCGAGGACCTCACCCGCAGCCTGCGGTCGGCCGGCCTGGCGCCCGCTGTCCGCGACGCTCAATAAACATGAAGTAATAATACGGGGCGCCGCGGCAGTGACGGCGGCGGCGACTTTGCTCGGGGACGAGAGTTCCGGAGGCAGGTCCGGACTCTGAGCGCACACTCAGCCTGTGCCTTTCTTGTCACCCAGCAGAGGGCGTGCGGAGGGAGGGGCGCGAGGAGAGACCTACTCCCGATACACACGCAGGGATGTGGGAGCGCCAGGGACTGGGGGAGGCGAAGACCCCAGTGGAGACCACGGGTCAGAGAGAGACCCCAGTCCGGCTGTATCCACCTCCTCCTGGGGCCAGGCAGAGCCTCCCTCGGTGGGGAGAGTCTGGGGGTTCAAAAGGGGTCGGTACGTTGGCCTCGCCCCCCAGTTCAGGCAAGTCTCTCCACCTCACCACCAGAGTCCTTCTCTTCCTCCAGCTCCATCTGCCTTTTGACAGATCGTGGCGGTGCCGTGACTCAGCCCCACAGGGAGCCGGGAGCGCAGGCTCTTACATCCCCAGGTCTGGAGGGGGGTTCAGATGCCATCTCAGACGTGGGGGGGGGCAGTGCCCTCTCTTTGGAGGTTCCTGTGATTCAAGTCTGGAGGGCTCTCTGGATCCCCTTTCTGGTGGCTGCATGAACTCTAACGTGGATAGCACTGGAGCCCCCTGTGTGTGCACCCTTTCTGGAGAACTGGGCTGGCAGAATGCTCATTCCTAAGGAGTGAGTTCCCATGAGAGGCCTTTCAGTTTCTCCTTCCTCCTTCTGCCTGGGGGTGGGGGGAGGATGCTGGCACCAGTGCCCTCCCTCCGGCCACAGCCACTGGAGGCTATGCAGGCCCACAGTGAAACAGAAACCTGAGCCCCTGCGGGGATGTGGTTGAGGTTCCTGTTTTCCCTTCCCACCCTACAGGAGCAGGGTCTACGGAGGGCCCACCTCCTCTCCCAAATTCGGGTCCCTGAGTGACTACCAAGCACTCGCTGTGTGAAGTCCTTTACACACATCCTCAATCTCACAGAACTCTCGAAATGATCCCCACAGGGCAGTGACAACAACAGCCTCACTTTACCGATGGGAAAACTGGGGCTCAGAGAGGGCAAGACACTTGTGCCAGGACACACAGGCATCAGATGGGACCTATGTTGGAATCTCAGCTCTGCCATTTCCTGGTTGTGTGAACTTGGGTAAGAAGGAGAAGGCGGGACTTCACTGGCAGTCCGGTGGTTAAGACTCCGCACTTACACTGCAGGGAGCGCGGTTCAATCCCTGGTTAAGGGGAACTAAGATCCTGCATGCATGTGGCGCAGCCAAAAACAGGAGAAGGGGCTTTGCCCCTCTGGGCCTCAGTTTACCTCACAGGTCACTAGGGATGAAGATGTGTGGAAAAGTCCCCGGCATGGAGCCCAAGAGTGAGCCATGATGAGACGGATCTCACTAAGATAATGACGATGATTGTCACTCAGCCACTGTCCCCAGAGAGTCAACATCACAGAGACCAGGGTAGGGGGAGTCCCTGGGGCCTAAAAAGGGACTAATGTCCAGTTCCTATTGGACCCCGCCGCCCCTCGGGTCTCTCAGGACAGTGACCTGCGCCAGTTTGGCGCGCTGCCCCTGGTCTTGGCATTTCCTGTTGATTCCAGCTTTGTTTTCCCTCAGCCTCTCTCCAGTTCCCTGTGGGAAACAGCAGGCTGTGAGTGCTGGATCCGTGACATTTGCTTCCTGGGGGTGGGCAGGGGTGCTGGAGTGCCCCGAATGGAGGTGGGTGGGTGACCTGGAGGCTGTGGTGTCTGCTGGAGATCCCCAGAGAGAGCTAAAATAGGAGGGTCCCAGCCTAGAAGGGCCTCCCTCAGGAACTCCAGGAGAGGCCTGAATCTGACGGTCCCAGGGGTGTTCCAAGTAGAGGGGCACCCATGGGAGTTAGGCGAAGCACTCAAAGCCATCAGTCACACATGTCACCAGGACACAAAGTCAGACCCCATCGGAACACTAGGTGGTTAGAGGACAGCATGTCAGGGAGTTGGGTGCACGCCCTGAAAGTGAGAGCACCAGCTCTCAGACACGGGGCACACAAGCAGCAGAGAACATTTCACAGTGTCTCAATCACAGTGTCCCCAGGAATATAACATCACAGTGCCACCATCACTGCATCCCAGAAACACACGCTGTCACGATCACTGTCCTAGGAGCACACAGAGTCACTGTCACAATCACTGTCCTAGGAGCACACAGAGTCACTGTCACAATCACTGTCCTAGGAGCACACACAGTCACTCTGTGACAATCACCACATCCTACAGTCAGGGACACAATCACAATGTCCTGGGAGCACATACAGCCACGCTGTCACAATCATAGTATTCCAGTAGCACACACAGTCATCCCATCACAGTCACAGCACCCCAGGGGCACACTCAGTCACCCAGCAAAATCACTGTGTCCCAGGACCACTCGATGTCACTGTCACAATCTCTGTCCCAGAAGCACACAGTCGCTTAGTCACAGTCCTGGGAGCACAGTCGTACAGTCACAATCACCATGTCCCTGAAGCACACAAGTCACACTGGCACAATCACTGTCCTGGGAGCACACAGTCAACATGTCACTAACTATACTATCCTGGACACACACACAGTTATGCTGTCACAGTCATAGGACCCCAGAACGCCAGGCAGGGCATGCAGCCTAGGTAGCCACAGCTGGCCATCCCCCACAGCTGGAGCAAACTCAGGTCAATGAGAGGGTACCCAACTCCCACTTCATCACTAACACTGTTACCTAGGGAGCCAGGGTCTCCCTCACCCTGTGGTGGGACTGTGCACCCCCTGAACACTGTTCCCTCCCTCTGGGCAGCTACTGAACCCTAACACTCCTGCCCTGAGCGGGGGCTCTGACATAGCACACAGGCCCCCAACACAGGGCTCCCCCAAGAGTCCCCCTTTAGATTACTGACCCCAGCTGCAGGGCAAGTCCATGAATCCCGCTCCCAATACAGTCCCCCCACTCTAGAAGGACCCTGGGAGCACCCCAGCCTGCAGGAAGCATTGTGGTTCTAGCAGGCACCCCCTACAGACTGACCCCTAGGCCATCCCCAAACACAGCGAATCTAGCCCCGTCAAGTGGCACCCAGCCTAGTCACTGTCCTGCACTGTCACCGACGAAGGCTACAGACCCCTAAAGCTGCAACCCTCAACCAAGACCCCGTTAATAGCACACGCAGCATGGCGCCCCCATAAATCGATCTCAGGATCATCTTCCATCTTCAGTACGAAGTCTCGGGTACAGTGCACCACCGGGGGTCAGGTCCCAGACGCCCCCGCAGTAGAACTCCTCCCCCCAGCCCCGTCAGTCACACTGATCCCACCCGCATCACAGCGCCCCTCCGCGGTCAGCGGGGCGAGTTGCGTCCTCTCTGCGCGCCTATCCGCTCCGCGCGCGTCCGCCGCGGAGTCTTACCGCCTGCAACTGCCTCCGCCCGCGCTGCCGCTGCCGGTGCCGGTGCCGTGAAAGGACGAGGGCCAGGACATGCGGGACGTGCGCAAGCCGGGCCGGTCGCCGGTGTCCACGGCGTCGGCGCGCTCTATGGGCCGGTGTGCCGGCCGCTCGGGCTCGGCGCGCTCCGCGCTGTCCGAGTAGCCGCGCTGCTGGATACGGATGGGGGTCCGCGGCTGCCGCCACAGGTGCTGGGGGGGCGGCTTCAGGGTGGCCTGGCCATCCCGGGGCCCTGGCAGAGACAGAGATAGGCTCCTCTCTGAGGGGACGGCCGGGGGCTCCATGGCCCCGGCCCCCACCTGCACACCAGGGGGCCCCGGCCTCTCCAAGCTGCACCCCGTTCAGCTGCGCGCGAGCTGACGCGCCCGGGGCCCCGCAAGTGCTCCTGGCCTCGGTGGGGCCATGGCGCCCCGGGGAGAGACCCGGGGGCGCTACGGGCCGATCGCCCCCGGGCCGGGCGCGGAGGCTTCCTGTCAGCGCCTGTCGCTCTGCTTGATGCGGGGCAGCGCTCTCCGCGCTCGGCGTCCCGCTCTGAGGCAGCCCCGGCTCCCCCGCCCCGTCCCGCCTCTCCCCGCCCCACGCCCGCCGCGGCTGTCAGCGCCGCCCCCCTCCTCCTCCGTCCGGGCCAGTGGGGGGCAGCCACCCGAGGAGGGGGCCCTTCCCGCCCACGCAGAGCCCCGCTCCCGGCGGGGAGGGGGCGCCGGAACTCAGCTCTCTCCAGAGCGCCCTGCCTTAGCCGCGGCGCACACGGCCACGAAGGAGTTAAACGGTTAATCCGCTCGTGAAGGAGACACCCGACTGGTTGCCGGTGTGTCAGTCAGTCCGTCCATCATGGTGGGGGCGGAGCCCAGTGCTGGCTTGTCCTCTTCGCTACCCCTGGCCAGGGGGAGCTTGTGGGAAGTGGTCCCGGTAACACGGATGCGGTCCCTGCAGCGGGCGGCGACGGTGTTCGGGGAATCTCCTTTTGGTGGGTCGGAGGACGGTGATGGTGTGTGTCCGGGGGCGGGATGTGCGCGCACGTGGCCTCTTCCGAGGGATGTGTGTTTTCGGTGTCTGCTAGAAGTGTGTGTGCGCACGTGGTTGGCTGCTGCGGTCTGCCTGTTTACCTGGATTTCGCTGTGCGTGTATCTGCGTGTCTGTGGCTGAAGGAAGTGTGTGCACGTGTGCTGCCTGTTTGGAGGGTGTGTGCCTCTCACAGGGTCTGTTCTGGTGGCCTGGGGTCTGTGCTTGTGTTCCCCCGCGATTGGGTGTGTACTGTGGTGGGTCCGCGCTCGCGGAGCTGTGCACTCGATTCAGCCTCTGTTGTTTGTGGTGTCTGAGGGAGTCCATGTGTGTTGGTGTGTGTGTGTGGCCGGCCTGGGGCCACTCTGAGGTGTTACTGGTGTGTGTCCCTTCTGTGTGGCTCCAGGAGGACACCCCGGCTCTGATACCCCGACTGCCCGCCCACCGCTCTGTGTATCGCTGCTCCTTCTAAAGCGCTTCTGCAGCAGGTAAACTGAGGCAGGTCCCGGGCAGCCGCGGGACGCATCCCCGTGCCCTTTTCAGGCGAGTAAACAGCCGCGCCTCCTCCCCGCTGCCCCCGCCGGCAGAGCCCCCCTTCCGGCACCTAAATCGGGAGTCGCCGTGACTCACGCTCCCGCCTCCCCCAGCGCCGCGCTGAGCGCGAGCGAGCAGAGAGCTAGCAGAATCCGAGCGCCCTCCCTTTCCCCCGCCCCGACCCAGGCCGAGCACTGGTGTCGGTGGCTGCCGGGCGGGGGGCAGAGCACACACACCAGTGGCCCGCCCCCGGCCGTTGCGCGCTCGGATTAACCAGCTTGGGTGCAAGTACGCGCAACCAGGCCCCGCCCCCGCGCGCCCCCCCTCAAGGGCTCCCCCCGGGCAAGCCTTGCCGTCTGCCACCGCCCTCCCTCCACACTGTTCTTATTGGAAAAAAAAAGAAAAAACAAAGCCCGTCTCCAACCCTCACAGCCTCTTTTCTCCCCGCCAGAGGGGGCTCCAGGCGTGGGCGAACGCAGAGCCAGAAACGCCCTCCCATTAGCAGCGGCTGGATGTCCCAGAGGCCAGAACTGTCCCCCAGCTTCTCTCAGGGACCCTCCCCACAAGTGCATACTCAAAAAGGCTTCTAGGGGATCGGTAAGGGCTGGAAGTCCTCCCCAGATCACTTGAGGGTCTTGGGCTGGACCAAATTCTTGGCGGGGGGGGGGGTTGCTGTAGTCTTGTCAAAGCTCTGGGTGGGGTAACACAGGGTGGGGTTGAGGGTGGGGTCAGGTCACAGCTGGGGCTGCACAAAAAGGAAAGCCCAAGGCAGTGGGCCAGAGCTGGTAGTTGGATCTGTGGCCTGAACTAGGTAGAGGCTAGAGGAATTTTCTTTCTTTTTTTTGGGGGGGGGGTACATTAGACCACTGGAGAGGGGAATGACAGTCACTTCCTCCCGCATTTGGAATTGAACCATTGTACCATGACCCAAGCAGAGACCCTGGAGCCCTCCGACTGAGTAGACAAAGGGGTGGGTGGGGAGATTGAGAGAAGCTGCAGAGAACAGTGGCAGCTGTCTGGCTTTCAAATTCATCCTTGGGCCAAGATGGGGGTTGAAGTGCTCTCCGAGGGCCCCAGATGAGAAAGAGCAAAGGAAGTGCAGTGTGAAGCTGAGCTCAGGAGAAAGAAAGATGCCAGTCCAGACCTCCTCCAGGGTCCCACCATCTCCTTTTAAGGCCTTGAAGAAACTGCATCCTCTCAGAAAGGGAAATAGAGGTGCACGGCGGATTGGTGAGAGGCTCACTCCCTAGCCTGTCCCAGCTCTCTGATTATGGGAGCATCGTTGGGGACTGGAGGGTTGAAACCCTTTCCGAAATCCTGCCCCTTGCTGACTCAGGCAGCTGCAAAATGGAAGAAGGGGTTCCTAGAGGCTGCAAGAGGCGCCTCTTGCGGGGGCGGGGTTATGTCATAACCTGACCCACCAGGCTCCAGGAGAAGTTTCAGCTGCTTTTGCAAAACACAGGGAGCCAGGAGCCTAGAGCACAGGAAAGGGTTGGTGGCTGGACTTAGCCCAGGTGGCCCTGTTCCTCCACCCCACCTCCCAGCCTGGTCCACCTCCTGCCTACCTGTCAGCTTTGGTGATGGAAATCCGCGGGGGGATCAGCAGTGGCAGCGTGGTGGGCCGTGGTGGCAGAGGGACCCCAGTGTCCAAGGGCTCAGGCTCAGCCCAGCCCAGGCCTGGGCCCATGGAGAGGCGTCGGCGAGGGCGTCGGAGGGCAGCCCCGAGCATGTTGGCTCGGCCGGGCTTGGGGGTATCTCGCGGCCTCTGAGGTGTGACAAGGGCGGGGTAGGGGTGCAGCCTGGTCAGGCAGCTCTGAGCCCCTCCCTGCAGTAACGTCCCTCCCTAACCATCTGAGATGGTGGCCGATGGGGATATAGGCTACTGTGCCCCTCTCACGTCTTAGCCACTCACTAATCCCTCCCACAGAGGGTCCCTTCTCAGCTCTTACATCTGAAGGGTGCCCGTTCTCAGCCATAATTTTTGTGGGACTCCCTTTTTTCCTCTCACTTTTGTGTGTGTGTGTGTGTGTATGGGCACACCACGCGGCATGCCGGATCTTAGTTCCCTGACCAGGGATCGAACCCGTGCTCCCTGCAGTGGAAGCATGGATTCTTAACCACTGGATGGCCAGGGCTCTGGGCCCTCATGCCTGTACTCTGCCTTTCACTGTGAAACCCCTCTAACACATCACCACCCTCCACGTCCAGGAAGCCCCCTCTTGGCCTAAACGTCTGTGGCCCCCTCTCCTCATATCTGAGACCCTCAAGGCCTCACCCCCAGCACCCTCCCCTCCACCCTACAATCCTCTCCCTATTTGGAAAGCCCCTTGGAAGACCCTGCCTTCTATCCCTGGGCTGAGAGCCCTTAATTTGGGCAGCAGGAGAATATTGAAGTCGAGGGAGTAAACTGAGGCACAAGGGGACAAGACTCCTTGCTGCCTGGGGGGAAGTGAAGCCAGGCTTAGTGAGCAGTCAGTCTTGGTCTCTAGAGGGCTCCCTACCCCCCCCGTCGCAGCCCAAGCCCCGCCCCCAGCCCGGGCCCCGCCCCTCGCACCTCGTCACCGGTCCGGGCCACCGACAGGACACTGCGACTCCTCTTCATCCCGCCAGACTAGCGCGCCTTGGGGGCTTCAGGGGCCATGTCGGCCCCGGCCAGCGTCTCCTGCAGGACCAGGCCGAAGGCATCCGCCATTAGCTCCCGGGGGCTCCCCCTGCCGGCTGAGCATGGAAACCGCCCCCGCCCCTCACCAACTGCCTCTCCTGGGGCGTGACGTCAGCAGGTGGCTGACGCACTGCCTGTCGGTGACGTCGCCCGTCTGTTGCCAGAGCGACAGCTGATGCTCAACTGGGCTCTGAGCAGAGTCAATGCCTGAACTGGCCACTGGGGGGCCGAGAGCCTCCGGCCCGGGTCGCCCCAACCCCCACCTGTCCTCTTGCGGGGGCTTCTCCAGCCTGGGGATCCCTCAGAGAAGACAGGGAGCTCCCAGAGCCGGCCGCGTGTGGCGCGTGGTCCGAGTCGGGGGCAGGAGGAAGCGTCTTCTCCGAGCTGTTGGGCTTTTATGCCTAAACCCGAAATAGCTCCGATGTGCGGGGGCCGGGTGCAGCGAGACGGCGGCTTGGGCACAGATGGGGGACGCGCAGGCAGAGGCGCGCAGAGACAGACAGGGACGCGTGGAAATAGAAACAGACAGGGACACAGACGCAACTCCCGATTATGAGTGCGCTCTGCTGCCGGCAATCCCTATCTAAAAGCTTGCGGGAGGGGAAGGCTGGCTCGCTCGCTGCACCGTCAACCCAGGCGCTGCAAATTATTGCTGTGTGGCCCGTAGGTCAGTGACTTAAACTGTCTAAGCCTCAGTTTCACCTCTGTGAAATGGAATGATAATCCTTGCAGCGTCTATACGAGAATGAAATGAGATCAGACCATATTGAATTCTCGAAGAACTGCGTCTGGCACGCAGTAAGTGCTTAATAAAGGCTATTACCATCTGAGCCTGTGGGAGCCTGTTAGAACCCAAGTCAGATCATGTCCCTCTTCTGCTCAGAGCCCTCCATGGCTTTCACCTCCCTCAGAGGAGACGTCAAAGTCCTCAACAAGAGGCTCACACAGTCCTGCTGTCCTCATCTCCTCCCACCCTCCCCCAGGCTCACTCTGCTCCATCTACACTGGCCTCTTGGCTGTTTCTGGACACACCAGGCAAACTCTAGCCTCAGGGCTTTTGCACTTTCTGTTCCCCCTGCCTGGAACTTTCCCCCTTAAACATCAGCAGGTCCCTCACATCCTTCAGGTCTTTAATCACATCTCACCTTTTCAGCATTTCTCCTGGTGTTTCTCTCCACCCCACCCCTGTTTAAAGTTGCTATCCCCTCAGGATTCTTAAACTCCCTTATCCTGCTCTATTTTTTCACAGCATTTATCACCTCATAACATACTATGTAATTTACTTATTACCTGTATTGTCTGTCTTGTCCCATACTAGAATATCAGCTGCAGGAGGACAAAAATATTTTATCTATTTTATTAATATATCCCCAGTGCCTAGAACTGAATCTGGAACATCGTAGGCTCTTAATAATTATTTGTTAAATGTCTAGTTATTGTTTTGAGGACTCAAGAGCATATTAATAATGTTCCTAGGTCTCCTATGGACTAGCTCTTATTTCTTTTTCTTGTCATATAGCTCTAACTAGCACTTCAGTTCAATATGAACTAGTAGAAGTGAATGTAAACGTCATCTCACCCACGTAGTGCTTAGCACCAGGCAAGTCTATGACAGACAATTGTTGAACAAATGGATGAATGTGTAAAGATAGCTTAAAGGTCACCTCCACTTCTCAGCCGGACAGAGCCAGTCCATGTTCTGGGCTCCCACTGCTGTTTGTTCTGCCCCTATTAAAGCACTCATCATCTGGGGTTGTAATTATTTGTTTTCCCCACTAGAGCTCTGTGGGGGCAAGAAATGGTACCCATGCATCATGGTCCCCCACACATAGTCTCAATGAATGCTGAGTGAATAAATGAAGGAATGAGTTAGACATACAGAGAAAGAGGCACCCTCTCCTCTGTACGCAGACAGACACATATGCTCAGACAGGCAGAGAAAGGGCCATGTAGTAAGGACCATGCTTAGGCTCCAGTATTACATTGACAGACATGCATTCAAATCCTAACTGTGCCACTTATTAGCTGTATATTTGGGGGCAAGTTGCCCAGCCTCTTTGAGCTTCAGTTTCCTGTAAAATGGGGATAATATTCATACCAATCTGAGGAGGTTGTTGTGAGGATGAAATGAAATAATGCATGTAAGGTTCTGAGCACAGTGCCTGGTTCATAGTAGGTGCTCATGAAACAGTAGCCACTATCTTAATAATACTAACAATTATCACTGTTGTTGACTCAGTGGCGCTGTGGACATACATGGGAGACAGCTACACATTCACAGAGACCTCAATTCCTCCCGTCCTCCCCGCTCATCCCGCTGGCCTCCTCGCTGTTCCTCAAACACTTCAAGCATATTTAGACCTCAGGGACTTTGCACTTGCTTTTCCCTCCCCTGGAAAACCAGCCTCAGATATCTTGCGCTCCTCCCACCCCCGATCTCCCTGGCTCTGCTTTCCTTTTGTTTGTTTTAGACTTACAACATTCTAACAAGATATATAATTTACCTATTTTATTATTGCCTGTCCTTTGATTAGGACATGAGGTCAGGATGTTGGTCTGTTTTGTCCCCTGCTGGATCTCCAGGACCTAGGACAACACTGGTATACAGTAGGTACTCAACAAATGTCTCTTGAGTGAATGAATAAATCCACTTGACTCCTTCACCTCCTTCACCTCTCTGCTCAAAGTCACCTCCTTTTAGAGGCCTTCCCTGGCATGGATGCCTCCCCCAACCCCATCACCCTCTGTTTCTCACTCATCTTTACTTCTGTTCTCAGCACTTATCACCCCTGAGGTATCATGTTTATGTTTCTGCTTGCCCCCACCCCTTAGTTCCATGAGGGCAGGGGATTTTTCTGTCTTGATCTAGGGCCAACTTCATGTACACGTGACCTAAGCAGTCCCACTGAGCCCCATGCTTAGAAGGTTTAATGCACTGCTGTTGTGGTCTTGAAATTCTTAATAATTTTAAACAGGGGCCTTGCATTTTCATCTGGTCCTGGGCTCTGCAGAATTCTTTAGCCGGTCCTGGCTGTACCCTCAGCGCCCATAACAACTCATTGTAGATGCTCAGGGATTTGTGGAAGGAAGGAAGGAGGCCAAGGGAGAGAGGTAGAGACACACATGCCACCACTGTCTGGACACCTGTGCACATTTGCAGAAATCATCTCTGGCAGAAACCTGGGCATGGGACACAGGGCCTCAGAAACTGGCCTGAGTGCCCAGGTGGACGGGAGCCGCTAAGCCTGCCTTCCCCTCCCCTGCGCAGCAGCCAGCTGGCGAGGGGTTCCAGATGGCAGAGCAGGCACCAGGCTCAGGCTGAGAAGAGGCCTCTTCCCCCATCCAGCTTGTCAGCGTCCCTGGCCTGGCCTGACAGAGGAGCACTGGCTTCACCCAACCTCCACTGCCTTCAGAAGGACAGGGTGATGGGCAGCCAAAGAGGCATGGAAATGAGGATGAATATGCTTGTCCACAGCTTGCCCCAGATCATTCAGGCCTGAGGAGGTACAATGACTACCCAAGCTCCATGACCTGGAGCTGGGAAGGACTCTCAGCCCCTCTCCCCACGGGGCATGCGCGTGTGTGTGTGTGTGTGTGTGTGTGTGTGTGTGTGCGCGTGCGCGTGCACCTGTGTGAAAGTGAGACTTTGTACACAGCTGTCCACATGCAACTGGACAGGTGGAACTCTCTGGGAGTCTGAGTGTTGTGTAGTTGAGACTAGACCATACCTACAGGAGTGTATGTGACAAAGTGACACCATATCAGTCTATGTGGGCATGAGGCTGGCTGTGTCTCTGTGTGACTCTGAGTATGTGTGTGTGTGGAGGCGGGGAGGGTACATGCATGTGGGGGCAGCAGGAAGTACACTGGTTAGAAATGTGGATTCTGGGTTCAAATCTCTGCATGGCCACCCAGTAGCTATGGGGCCTCAGGCACACTATTAAGGTTCTCAGGCTCCAGCCTGTATGTGGTATGTGATTACGTTTGTCTGGATCAAAGTCTGTGTGTGTGTGTGTGTTTGAAGAGTAATGAAACTCCTCTGGGAGGTCTTCCTGGATACCCAACCCAAAGTAGACCCCTCCATTTTTCTCTCTTGTCACAAGCTATTTCTATCACCGTCCTAATCACAGTTTGTTGTTATATATTTATTCGTTAGTTTATGTTGTTTCTTCTCTGTTTTCTCTACTTAATATCAGCTCCATGGGCGTAGGGGGTTTTCTTCTGTTTGCTGTTGTGTCCTGAGCACCTAGCACATAGTAGGCATTGAGTAAATACTTGTTGAATGGATGAATGCAGGGCTGTGTCTGTGTGGTATGGGGAGAGAGATGGGCACTGGCTGGGTGTCATGGGTTCCTGGAGGGACCTGTGCTCAAGTCTGGTCTCTACTCTCTTCCATTCCCCGCTGTTCAAAACCATTCCTTCAGCCACCCTCACCTGTGTGGGAATGATGACACCCCGTCAACTCCCTTATTGCCTTTGACGACATCTTTCCCTTTTCTGGGCCTTAGAGACTCACTCGCCTCATCCGTAAAATAGGAGAGAGGATGGATTGGTTCGTGATAAGCCTCCTACCTGATCTAAAGTGCTATGAAAATAGTCTTAATCTAATCCCCTCTTTAACTCATTCAACATTTATTGAGCACCTATTGTGTACCAACCACTCTTCTAGACCTGGCCCTCCCCTCATGGAGCTGAAAGTGAACCAGGAAGGCAGATACAAACCGTAAATCTCATTTAATCTTGAACATCCTTCCCTGCAGTCACTCTCTATGCCTCGTGAAATTTTAGTCTTCACAGTCTGAAATCACCGTGGATATTTCTCTGTTTACACACTGATCTTGCTCCCTCACCAGTGTCCAGGGTCAGCAGAGCAGGGACCCAGCTGGTCTTGTTGGTTGCTGTAGCCTGACAGCCTGGTCACAGGCTGTCTGCACACAGTAGGCTCTTGGGAAATATGTGTGAAATGAGCTGTAAAATAAATGATGGCGTAATGGCAGACTCGCATGCATGACCTCCCCGAATCCTGGGTGTGTCATTACCCACTTTGCAGATGAGGAAATTGAGGCTCAGGAAGGCAAAGCCGTTTGCTCAGTCCCACAGCCGCAGCTAAGCAGTGTGTGGCTATGGGATGCAGCAGAGGAAGCTTGGGAGCCTGGAGGAGCATTCCCAGTCCCCCACCCCCACCCCACAGGTACAAGACGCCCAGCAGGGGGTGCGCTGATGGGGGGAGGGCGGTTGGGAGTCCGAGGGGCAGTGCAAAGCAACTCAGGGGTCTCTGTCTCAGTCCCCCAGGCTGGAGATGCTGTGTTGTCAGGAGATTAGTAAATGCTTGGCGCTGATCGGGGAGCTTCCGGCGCCCTGTCCCCAATTCTGGGAGCTGGGGCTCCTGGGACCCTGTTTCCCTGGGGCCAGGCAGCTCCGGTCTCCGAAGCCAGGTAGAGACCCTCGCGCCTACCCGGGAATCCGGCATCCGGGGTCCTCCCTACATACCCTCAGCCTGGAGGCCGGCCTGAAGCCCTCAAAGGGCGTACAGGGAGCCCCTGACTTTCTTGGGGGGCGAGGGAAGCCCCCCCCCGTCCAGACCCCCTCCCTCCCGGCGCCTGGTCCCCCTCGCCACCGCAGCTTGTGGTCCAAAGCTTACCTTGCAGGGGGGCTGGGCAGGGGATGCCCCGCCCTCTCCGGCCTGAGGGGCGGTAGGGGACGGGGGTGTCCAGACCGTTTGTTGCTGGTGCGTGTGTGTGTGTGTGTGTGTGTGTGTGTGTGTGTGTGTGTGCGCGCGAGAGAGAGGAGAGAGAGAGAGAGAGAGAGAGAGATTGTGAGACCCGCCGAGGTGTGGGTCCTCGCGCGCGCGTGCCCGGGACTTGACTGCCGCTGTGATGCTGGACTGCCGGGGCTGGAGGGGGAGGAGGAGGAGAGGGGGACTCCCCCGCCCCCGCCCGCCTACTCGCGGGTTTGAATGGAGCGCGAGGGGGAGGGGCGGCAGCAGGCGGGAGCTTTTGTCCGAATGGCCCCTCCCCTTCCGTGGGCAGGGGAATCCCCCACACCCGTACCCTTTTAGAGACCTTTACTCCAGTCGCTCCACCCCCTCCCTCCAACGCCCGCTCTGGGGGAGTTTGGAAGAGGCTCCCTTCACCAGGAGCCTCCCGGTTGAAGCTCCTGCAGTCCACCCTGTCCCCCCAGCGCCCTTTAATCTGAGATAATCCTTGCCCTAGGCTGCAACGAAGCCTTTTATCCCGGTGTCACAGCGTGGATAGGGATGTATGAAAATGTGTGGCTGGGGTCGCCCAAGCTCAGTGTAATGGAGTCCTTAGCGCCCGGGACGAGGAAGGGGGCGGGCGCTGCGAGCAGTCCTAGAGTACTTCAACGGGTCAAGACCCCCCGCCGTGCTCACTGCCAAGATCCACCCCCACCCCCACCCCCACCCGGCGCGAGGCCAAGAGCACGGGCCGCTAGTTAGACACTAGCGACACCCAGCGGCTGCACGGGGGGACGCAGTGGACAGGCTCCCGAGGCCAGTTAGTGTGGTCCGGGTGATTCCAGAGGGGGCGTGTATGCGCGAATCACCGCTAAAGAGGCAGAAGATACGGACGCGAGGGGTAGGCTGTGATCCGAGCCGGGGAAACACCAGCCATTAAGGCAGGGCTACATCGCGCCCACCTCCGACTCCTCAAGGGCAGGGCCATATCCTTCCTTTACTTAGACCCTCCCAGGGCAGGGCCCTGTACCCCTCGGACTGGGAATGTCCGTTCCTATCAGGCACAAAGTTAAGTTCCTCTTCACAAGGGGCGGGAGCGAGGTCTTCTCGCCGAGGCCCGGCCCCAGCAGTGGGCTCGGTCTGACGTCACTGCGGTGTGGCTAAGGGGACAATCCTCTCCCTCAGTCTCGCCAACTGCCCCCCTCACGGACGCCGTAAACGCCCACCGTGGGGCACCGGGAGAGAAGGGGAGCTCAAGGTTGGAGAAGCCACCCGTATACCCCTAGGAGGTGCCTAGCGGAGGCCCCAAGCCCGATGGGGTGAGGTCTCGGCGAAGACTTCGGGGAGCCGGAACACGTGCGCAGGGGTCTTTAAGACCTCGGTCGCCAGTGCCGCTGCCGCGGTTACTAGGGATGTGACGTCACGCGCGGGCGGGGGCGCCCGCGTCCGGGCGGAAACGGAAGGGGCGGGGCTCTGCGGGCAGAGTCTGTGTGGTGCTACCGCCGTAGCAGCCGCTGCTGCCGCCGCCGCTGCTGCTGCTGCCAGAGCCGGAGCGGGCTGGGCCGCGGAGGCAAGATGGTGGACTACAGCGTGTGGGACCACATCGAGGTGTCTGACGATGAAGACGAGACGCACCCCAACATCGACACAGCCAGCCTCTTCCGCTGGCGGCACCAGGTAGAGCGCGCGCGCCCAGCGCCTTCCCCCACTCTCGGGACTCCGCTTCAGAGTTCTGACTCCTGATACTGCTGGGGGCCTAGCCATTGACACCTGGGTTTCCCACCCTACAGTCTGGACTTTCAGAATCGCCCGGGGTTCCTTGATTCAACTCCGGGGCAACAGAATTGCCGAGACCCTTGAGTTCCTTGCCCGCGATCCTGGGCCCTCCCCCCTCCCCCCTCCCCTTCCAATTTCTTCTTGGAACTCCCAGTTGACCCCTAGGGCACCTTCTTCACAGTTTAGACTACCAAGACAAGCTTTGGACGTGCCCCCCCAATCCATTTGGGACCTTCCACTTACACCCAGAATTCTACCTCAGAATCTGCACCCTGAACCTTTCGGGTACCCACTTATGATCTTGGATGTCCCATTGGCCCCTCCAACCCCCAGAGTTCCCAATACTTTAAGTCTAGTCTGTGACCTGCCTTTCGGAATCTTGACGGTGATTCACATTTAGATCTAGAGGTTCTGCTCCTCTCAATAGAGCAAGGAGTTCTGTCCTCCGCCGAGATTTCTGTTCCTGGCCTGGGACTCCAGCCCACACCCAGGACCCCTTCCCTAGAACGTAGACCGGTGCCCCACCAGGACCCTCAGTCCCATCTAGGACTGGAATTTTGAAACCTGGTTCCCCTTCAGACTGAACCACCAGCTCCGCCCTGATGGAGCATCCAATTCCGGCTGCTCTCCTTCAGCCTCATGCACTGTAGACCCAATTTCCTATTGCATCAGGAAACCCTACCCACGTGGCGTCCTGCCCAGCCAGAGCCCCTGCCCCTACTTGGTACTGCAGGCCCAGTCACCGCCCACCCCCGAGACAGGCTTCCTGTAGGAACCTCCGCCAGCATTGGAATGCCTCATTCAAACCCAAGTCCAGGACCTAAACCCACCCCAGCTTCCTTCTGACCCCAGTTTGGTCTGCTGTTCTCAGACACCCACACTGACCCTGCTTTTACCAGGAACCCTCCCAGTCTAATTCCAAATTCCCTGCCCCTTCTTTTACTTATTTTCCCCCAAATCCAGACCCCAGAATCCCAAGTCTGTGTGTTCTCTCACCCCTCTCCCTGACCAGCAGCACTCTCAGGCCAACAGAATGGCTCTCATGAGACCTAATGTTCTAATCTGCTCCACCAAATCAGAGCTCCTGCACCCACATTCCTATGCTTGTTACACTCTCAGACTGAGGGCATATGTCTCTCAGAATCTTCCAGTTAGGAATTCCTCACCCCACCTTCCCATATATCAGCTCCCAGTCGTTTATCTAGAAGCTTCTAGAAGGGCCCTTCCCCATCCTGCCAAGACCCAGCATTAGTCCCTACATCTGGTTTCCAGTCCCAGTTCCAACCCATTCCTTAAAGCAGCAGCCTCCTGGGTAGTGTCTGCCGGGTGGGCCCCTGGAGTGTAAGGAGAAAGTTCTAGCACTTCTCTTTCTTGACACGTGTAACATTTTATTATGAAATATTGAAGATCTCTGCAAGCTCTCAAGGCAATTCTTGGGAACACCTATTTCTGTAACATAGTTAATCTATATCACCGTGGGGAGGACGGTTTGGTCCTGCTGAGTTGGGAGGCTGATGTCCCCTCTCCTGCAGCATCCTCCTCCCACCACACCCTTCTCCCTCTTGGCACAAAACCTTTTCCTGGCCTGCCACTGGGAGCCCCAGTGCTGGAGTGGAGGCAGGGAGCCTGGTGTCTCCAGCACCCGGTTCAGCAGCCACCAAGCCTGGGTTCTCATCCCAGCCCTGCCACAGGGCCATTGCTGCTTTAGGGGGAGCGAGACCCCGCCTCCATGAGACCATCGTAAGGATGACATGAAATGAGATCTGAAAAGAACTTGGCTCAGGGCCCGGGAGGGAGTAAGCAGGACCAGAGGGGAAAGGGAGATTAGAGAAAAGGTAGCCTGGTGTGCTTCTGAGCACAGGCCTGCCCACCCAGGTTCAGATGCTGGCTCCTGCTGAATCACTGACCTGCTGCATTGCCCCCAGTGAGTGTTGATCTCTCTGTGCCTCAATTTCTCCAGCTGGGGATCTTATCAGTATCTACCTCATAGGGTTGTTGTGAGGGTTGCCTTATGTATTTAATGTGTGTAATGCTCTCAGGACAGTACCTGGCATGTAATAAACTGTGTAGAAACTTTAGCCACTATCATTATTATTACTCATGTAATTCACGCTCATGGTAAAAAAATAATCCAAAGGTTCCAGAAGGGGACCAGCGAGTCTTCCCAGCTCCAGCTCCAGCTCCCTGGCTCCCTTGCCCAGAAACAGCCACCAGTACTAGTTTCTTGTGGCTCCTCCCAGTGAGCTGTGTGGTATCCAGGTTCTGTGAGCCTTGGGTCCCCTGTCTGTAAGGAGGGCAGTGATACCTGTGGCCCCTTCTCGCTGCCAAGGCTTCTGCCCTTCCCAGCCTGCTACAGCCCCTCCCGGAGGCGTAAAGCTCAGGCCGGGCAGGCTGCCACCCCCAGCAGCTCCAGGAGGCCTTTATTTAGCTTTGGCCTCCCTGGCGGCTGCTCAGAGGATGCCGGGAAGATTTTGATGGCCGTCCAGCAGAAACCAGCAGTGTGGTAGATTCCTGCTGCCACCCAAGGCCAGCTATAATGCCATAAGGCAGCAGGAAGGCTCCAGGTGACACAGTCCCATCGTGGAAAAAGAGAGGTGGCAGAGGCCACAATGTGTCCTCCGCAAGGCGAGGGCCTCATCCGAGTGGGAAAAGTGAGGCTCAGGGTTGGCCATGTCGGTCCTGTGGGGCGTTAGAGAAGGATTCAGGTCTCCCGCTTCTCACCCACCGTCTTCCTGGCCCTGTGCTAGGGCCTCTAATAAAGCACAGAAGCAAGTTAGCGGACCATTCTGGTGGCCGTGGCCGTGGCCGTGGCCATGACGGCGGTGATGACAGTTGAGGACACGTATACTGAATGCTGTGTTGCAGGCAGTTTCCTGGGAGTAACTCATTTAGTCCTCAAAACAACCCTGTGAGACCCCATTTCATAGAGGGGGACACCAAGGCAGGGAGAGATATGAGACTTGGCCAAGGTCACATCACCAGTAAGTGGTGGAGCTGGGCTGCTCTGATGATACAGTAACAACTGCTCCCAGTTACCAGTTATAAGCATTTACTGGATATCGAGCTAAGCACTTGAAGTACATTTTCTTGTTTGAGCCCCAGTACAGTCCCCAGAGAGAGACAGATTGTCCCCTCGGACAGACAGTAATGACAGTAGCCAACGTGGGAATGGTGCTGACTGAGCACCCAGCACGGCTCTGGACTGTCTACTTTTATAACCTTTTTTGCTTTTCCCAGTGCAACCTTGGCACTATTGTCTGCATCTGACAGATGAGGAAACTGAAGTTAGGGGATTGGCCCAGGGACACCCGGCCATTACATGGTGGCTGTGAGATATGACCCCAGGTCTGGTGCCCCAAGGCCTTCCACTAGCATCTCATCACGTCATCTGATGATCACAGAGGGGCCTTTGGGGCTCAGTGACTCTGGGGGTCGGGCACTTGGGGAAGGCTTTGTCGAAGCTGAGACTTGGGGACAAAGCAGATGGAGTAAGGGGAAGAGAGTTCCAGGTGGGAGGAACAGCATGTGCAGAGGCTAAGAGTCAGGAGAGAGCTGGTCCATTCAGGGCTAGCATCAACCACAGGGGCCGGCATCGGCCTGCGACCCAGCCCCCCAAGGAGCCTTGGCCATCTGGCCAGCGTGGGGCAGGGGTCTGGGGTCCCCTCTGAACCCAGACACTCCAGTCTGAGGTAGCAGGGAGGGCTGTGGTCAGACAGGTACATTTCAAAGACTCCTGTGGCAGGTTCCGAGCCTGGATTGGGGCGACAGCAATGGAAGATGGTGACACCTCTCAGGGTTCAGTCATTGGTCTGGGTTGAGCAGGCACTGCTGGGAGCCAAGCAGGGTTGGAGAGTGACAGGGCCCAGTGATCTGATAGGGGTCGGGATGGGGGACTGAGGAGATGGGGTGCAGTGGAAGAGGAGGTCTGAGGAGTGGCGTCTAGGGTAGGGGGGGACAGGAGGCTGGTGGGCACTAGGCTGGGCTCAGGAGGGCCTGCTGGCCTGGAGACAGAGCTGAGCGGGCCTCTGCAGATCCAGGTGCAGCACCCGGGGTGGAGCAAATTGGAGAAACAACTGGAAATGAAAAGTGTCAGGGGAGTTTCCTGGTAGCCTAGTGGTTAGGATTCTAGGCCTTCACTGCTGTGCCCCGGGTTCAGTCCCTGGTCAGGGAACTGTGATCCCACAAGCCACGCAGCGTGGCCAAAAAAAAAAAAAAAAAAAAAAAAAAAAAATGTCAGGATTTGGTGGCAGAGAGGGAGGGACAGGGCTCACAACAGGCCTCAGCTTGGGACAGGAGGCAGGGGCAGGCTCTTTGCTGAGGGAGGACACAGCAGAAAAACAGGTCTGGGGGGCTCCGGTGGGGAGTTCAGTTTGGGGCACAGAATTGGAGGTGCCTGTGGGACACCCAAGCAGCGGTGGCTTGAGGGGCGTGGTGGGCGCAGGAGGGTGCCTGAGTGTTACTGAGGGTGGCTCCAGGGAGGAGGGGGAACCTGAGACCCTGGGGAGGGGTGAGGCCTCTATCCAGCATCTTATTACTTTATTACATCCAACAAGGCTTTCCTGAGTCCGTACTGTGTGTCAGGCCCAGCTCTGGAGGCACAACACCTTTGTGGAGCCAGTATCCTTGGAGGAGGACAGTGCCCGAAACATGATAAATAATTGTCACAGGCTGTTGTCGGGTGACAAGTGCTGAGGAGGAAGATCAAGCATAGCAGGGTAGGGGGAGGTTGAGACCTTCAGCCGGGTGGTCAAGGAAGGCCTCATCTGTAAGGGACTTTTTTTTTTTTTTTTTTGCCGCACTGCGCAGCTTGTGGGATCTTAGTTCCCCAACCAGGGATTGAAACCGGGCCCTCGGCAGTGAAAGCACGAAGTCTTAACTACTGGACCGCCAGGGAATTCCCTGTAAGGGACATTTGAAGATGATAAGGGGGACTTCCCTGGTGGCCCAGTGGTTAAGACTCTACACTCCCAATGCAGCGGGCACAGGTTCAACCCCTGATCAGGGAACCGCAATCTCGCATGCTGCAGGGCGCGGCCAACGAATACATAAATAATATATATTTTTTTAAAAAGAAGATGTTAAGGATGCCGGGGTGGGGGGTATCTGGGGAGAGAACATTCCAGGCCAAGGGAACAGCCAGTGCAAAGGCCCTGAGGTTTGAAGTGGGTTCGAGAAAAGGTGAGGCAGCCAGTGTGGCTGGAGGGAGGGGGTGAGCAGGAAGAGGTGAGGCCATGGAGGGCACGGGACAGATTGCGCACGGCCCTGCGGGTCACAGGGAGGACTTAGGTTTTTGCTCCAAGTGAGGTGGCAGCCGTAGAGGGTTCTGAGCAGAAGAGGGACCCGCCCTGGCTCAGGTGCACCTGTAGGAGCGAGAGCGGGAGCTGGGAGTCCAGCACACGGAGGTTGGTGCTGACATTCTCCGGGGTCATTCCAGGTGCAGCTGTTGGGGTCCTGGGCCTGGGGCTGGGGTCAAGGGACAAGCCGTTCCGCAGAGTGATGGGCCGTGCCTGTCCCACAGGCCCGGGTGGAGCGCATGGAGCAGTTCCAGAAAGAAAAGGAGGAGCTGGACAGGGGCTGTCGCGAGTGCAAGCGCAAGGTGGCCGAGTGCCAGCGGAAGCTGAAGGATCTGGAGGTGGCCGAGGGCGAGGGTAGCAGGGCCGAGCTGGAGCGGCTGCAGGCCGAGGCACAGCAGCTGCGCAAGGAGGAGCGGAGCTGGGAGCAGAAGCTGGAGGAGATGCGCAAGAAGGAGAAGAGCATGCCCTGGAACGTGGACACGCTCAGCAAGGACGGCTTCAGCAAGGTGTGCGAGAGCCGGGCGCGCTCGGCAGACGGTGGCAGGTGTGGCCGAGGGGACTGCTCGGGTCCAGGGACGGGTGGATGGAGGTGGCGGGTGAGGGGATCATGTGTGGGGGCCCAGGCAGGTGCGGCACCCCACCGGTACCCCCCCTCTGATCTGCCCGAAGGCCCTAGTCCGAGGCCACACCTGCCACGCCCACGCTTCCGCCACGCTGATGTTCATGGCGCCGTCACCACCTCCACCCTGGATGGGATGGGCGCTGCGGCCGCGGCCCACCCGGCCACGCTTGAGGCGCCGCACAGCCTCGCCCCAGCCCACTCCCCTTCTCACCCCACCACAGAGCATGGTCAATACCAAGCCTGAGCGGGCGGAGGAGGAGTCGGAGGAGGTGAGGGAACAGAAACACAAAACCTTCGTGGAGAAGTATGAGAAACAGATCAAGCACTTCGGTAAGTTGGGCCCAGGTGGGGGCCCGGTGGGCGGTGCACGTGACAAGGGGCTAGCCTCTGCCTCCAGGGCCCTTCCAACACCTTGCCAACACCTTCCCGCAGGCATGCTCCGCCGCTGGGATGACAGCCAGAAGTACCTGTCGGACAACGTCCACCTGGTGTGTGAGGAGACCGCCAACTACCTGGTCATCTGGTGCATTGACCTAGAGGTGGAGGAGGTATGTGGAGCCCGCCCTCGGGGCTGGGGAAATTTCGGCTGTGCCCTGGGTCCGCCACTTGGTGACGCCGTGCTTGTTTTCCCCTGGCAGAAATGTGCGCTGATGGAGCAGGTGGCCCACCAGACCATCGTCATGCAGTTCATCCTGGAGCTGGCCAAGAGCCTGAAGGTGGACCCCCGTGCCTGCTTCCGGCAGTTCTTCACCAAGATCAAGGTAGGGAGGGGCCGGAGTGGCCAGGGCAGAGTGGAGGGTGGTCCTCCTCAGGGAACCAGCCTGCGGTCCACTGGGGGAGACAGACATGGGTTTACTTGGACTCAAGCCCCTGTGATCAGTCCTCTCCTCAGTCAGGAGAGGGCTGGGCCATGGAGGAGCTGACGAGTGGTCGGCTCCTGGGCAGATTTGGAAAGCCGAGCTGGCACGATGTGCTGAAAGTCCTAAGCTGGGGTGAGGGCCAGAGTCAAGGATGCCTGTGGGTTTCTTACCTGAGCACCTGAAGAGCAAAGCTATCCCTGCTGAGCTGGGGGAGCTGCAGGACAGACTAAGGGGTGTGACCGGGAGCTCCGGGGTGGCTGTGTTGCATTTGAGATGCCCGCTAAACTCCACAGGAGGACCCGGAGGAGGTGGGTGTCACGAGTCTGAGGTTCAGGGGCTTGTGCGGGCAGGGGGTCGTGAGCACAGAGGTGTAAAGTCGAGCTCAGAGGAGGCAGAGGAGAGCCCTGAGGCCCAGGGTGCCTGTCAGTCAGTTCAGGAGCAGATGCAGGGAGCCCTGGGGCGTCTCTGAGGACCTGCAGTGGGGCGGTCTTGGCTCCCCCAGTTCAATCCTGTGCACGCCCCTACCCCCCGCAGACTGCTGACCGTCAGTACATGGAGGGCTTCAACGACGAGCTGGAGGCCTTCAAAGACCGCGTGCGGGGCCGGGCCAAGCTGCGCATCGAGAAGGCCATGAAGGAGTACGAGGAGGAGGAGCGCAGGAAGCGGCTTGGCCCCGGCGGTCTGGACCCCGTCGAGGTCTACGAGTCCCTCCCTGAGGTGCGGCCCCCTGGGCCCTGGCGGGCAGCAGGCAGGCAGCCAGTGGGGTCCCCAGGCTCCCTGGGACCCAGGCCCTGACCCCACCCCTCTGCACCCACAGGAACTCCAGAAATGCTTTGACGTGAAGGATGTGCAGATGCTCCAAGATGCCATCAGCAAGATGGACCCCACCGTGAGTAACTGCGCCCAAGCCCACCTGGGCGAGCGATGTGTCTCCCCCGCCCCCTCCAGCTCTGCTGCCCACATCATTGGTAGAAGTGTCCCTCCTGGGCTTCTCAAAGGAACAAGGGACGTTTTGTCACCGTGTGGCCAGCACACGAGGCAGCCAGGCTTTGTGCCACCTGCCCACTTACGTTTATTGAGCACCTACTGTGTGCCCGGCGTCCAGATTGAGTGTCCCTGTCCCTGCGGACTGTTGATGAGCACACCAGCTGACCCCACCTTTGCCAGCAGCTCAGAGTGGCCCAAGGAGGGGGTCCCTTTCCAGCTTCAGTTACCTCATCAAACCACTTTCTCTCGATATTAACTCACGAAATCCATGGGGAGGGCTGAGCACGTAGTAGGTGCTGGTAAAAACAGCAGCTGTTTCGAGCAGCCACCGCGCTGGTAGATAAATACTTTGAGTCTTGATAGACCTCGGTTTGACCCCATTCTTGCTGCCTGTCTCACCCCGTTGGCCACACTGCTTTCCTCATCTGTAAAAAGTCTAGTCGCAAGACCTGGCCCAGGGTTTCTAGATGCTTCTGTGGGAATGAACATCTAGACCAAGGGTCTTCCGCCTATGGCTTGCAGGCTCATTGCCTGTCTCTACATAAAACTTGATTGGAATGCAGCAGCCAGGCTGGTTTATTTTCATCTTGTCTGTGGCTGGTTTTGTGCTACAACCATAAAGTTGAGGCATGATGGGTTGAGAGGTTTTGACAGAGACCATAGGGCCCGCAAGCCAACGATATTTACTGTCTGGCCCTTTACAAAAAAGTTTGCTCACCCTTGTTCTAGACTACACTGTTTAAACTTGAATTAAAGTTAAGTGAGCTTTAAAGTTCCCCTGCACCAGCCACATTTGAAGTACTCGGTAGCCACACGTGGCTGGTGGCTACCATATTGTACGGCACAGATTACAGGCCATTTCCATCATTGCGCGCAGTTCTTTGGTAAAGCTGTAATCTAGAAAGAGCAGGAAGCAGGCTCGAGGATGTGCGGGGGACAGGCGGGCCACCAGAAGATGGCAGCCCAGCCTCACCAACCCACCCTTCTCCCTGCAGGACGCGAAGTACCATATGCAGCGCTGCATCGACTCCGGCCTCTGGGTCCCCAACTCCAAGTCCAGTGAGGCCAAAGAAGAGGAGGAGGCGGGTCCCGGGGACCCCTTGCTGGAAGCCTCCAGTCGGGGCGACAAGAAAGACGTCAGCGCATAACCCACCTCAGCTGCTGCCCGACTGCCTGCAGGCCCCTGTGCGCCCCTTTTCAGAAAACAAAAATAGACACCATCTCCCCAGCTCCTGGCTTCCTCCACTTTGGCTGCTCCCACACCTAGCCCGGAGGGGCCTGCCCACCCCCCTCCACTGACCCCACTCCCTGAGCGCTCATCCAAGTCTGCTTTGAGTCAAGGAGCTTCACTGCCTGCAGCTCCCCCACTTCAGCATTATGCCAAAGGCTTGGGGGTCCAGGGAGGGGTAGAGGTTGCCAGGCTGGTCCACAGGGTATGGGTGGGGTCCCCAGCTGAGGGCCCTGCCCCAGTCACTGTGGGCTCCGTTTTCACTGTTCATCTGCTGTTGAGTCTCCTACATAGTAAACAGCAATTATCTTCCAATAAAGGATTTCAGATGCTCCGCGAGACCTCAGGAGGGCTGGCACAGCTCTTCTCTTGCAGGGTGGGAGGGAACCCTGGTCAGTGTTGGCGGCTGGGCTTGTGATGCCCCCAGCTTTGCCCTGCAGCAAATGGGCAATGTCCTCCATCCTCACTCCAGGCTCTCCAGGAATGTGTCGTTCCGCCGCCTGGAACACTTCCTCAGGACACCTTTGTGTCAAGGGTTCTCACTCCCCCCCCCCCCCCCCCCCCGTAAGTCTTGGGATTATCTCATCCCTCTGAGCCACCCCCCAGCGTCCGTTCAGGAGCATCAACTTGCACCGTGTCTCACCTTCCACGTGGCCAGCTCTGCCTCCAAAACAAATCTTGAGTCTGTCCACTGCCCTTGGTCCTCCACCCTGGTTCAGGTCCCTGTCACCTCTGGCCTGCATGCCCACTCCAGCCTCTTCCCTGTCTTCCTTGCCCTCACTGGACCCCAGCAGGCAGCCGCCAGTGGGCACCTGTGAACACCTGAGTCAGGGCACATCCCTCAGAGCAGAAGCCTAAGACCTCCCTGCAGTTCGCCAGGCCCTACACCATCTGCCTGGTCACCTCCCTGCCCTCGTCTCATGTCCTCCCCTTCTCATCAACTCCCTCCTTGCTGATCCTTAAGCACTTTCAAGTTTTTCTTATCAGTGTGACCTTGGGCACTTTCCTCAGCCTCAGTGTCCCCCTCTGTACAATGAGAGTAATGTTCATGCTCTCCTCCCAGGGTTGCGATGAGGTGTAGGTGAGATAATGTACAGGCAAGCATGGCGCCTGGTACCCAGGTGCTCAAAATCTGGGCCTTGGCACATGCCCGTCCCTCTGCTTGAACACCCTTCCCTTGAAAAAGTAATCTTTTGAAAGCAGTCTTCCTTTAAAAGGTAATGGAATATTCGGGCCACAGGAAAGGCTTAAAGAATACTATAATAAACAAGGACACATCAACTTTTAAGACATGAAATACCAAGGGTCGTGAAGCCCACTGCCCACCTCTTCTGGGGGACACCACCCCTTGGCAGCTGCTTCTCACTCCAATCAGAGCTCTGCCACCTCCTCCCAGAGGTCCTCCTTGACCCGCCTTTTGAGTCACCCATCACGTCTGGCCTCGCAGCTTCTTCACCTGCCTGGTTTTGCTGATGTGTGTATTGCTGTCTCCTTTATGCTGTGAGCACCACCACGGCACAAACTGAGTCTTGGTCCTAAAATATTCCCAGCGCCCCGAAGGGGTCCTGGCCCTCAGTAAATGCCTTTGTGTCCAAGCTGATCACCACCAGGGGTCAACAGTGAGCTGCAAACCTGAGTGGCATTGCCTAATGCTTTTCATATAGATGAGAATGGCTGGTGGGGGGGGGTATGGGGGGCCCTCCTAAGGCCCTGGATAAACCCCACCCATCCAGGATCCACTCAGGATCGTCAACTTGTTAATACTTTACTGTAAAACTTTCAAAGATAGAATCCATATTCCTGATATTTTGTTTGACCTCAGGCTTCAGTAGAATTCAGCGCTGTTACTGATTTTTTAAAAAAAATTATTTATTTTTGGCTGCATTGGGTCTTCGTTGCTGTGCCCGGGCTTTCTCTAGTTGCAGCGAGCGGGGGCTACTCTTCGTTGCGGTGCGTGGGCTTCTCATTGCGTTGGCTTTTCTTGTGGAGCACGGGCTCTAGGTGCATGGACTTCTGTAGTTGTGGCGTGCAGGCTTAGTAGTTGTGGCGCACGGGCTTAGTTGTTCCGCGGCATGTGGGATCTTCCCGGACGAGGGCTCGAACCCGTGTTCTCTGCATTGGGAGGCGGATTCTTAACCACTGAGGCACCAGGGAAGCCCTGTTACTGATTTTTGACTTAAAATTTCAATGTTTTGTTCATCATGTTTTTTTTCACATTAATGGTGTTTTTGGAAAATATTACATTAAAATATTTATCTCGATTACTGAGTTGGCGCCCTCTTTGCTTTCATGCCTCGCCTGCCTCACCCTAACACTGGCTAGGATTTAAAACACCAGCTATTAAGAGAGACACATAGAGTAGGTTCTCTCTCTACTCACCCACCACCCACGCTGTTCCCTGCCCCCAGCCATGGGAGCCCACCGTATACGGTGTCTCGTGACTCCTTCCAGGGTTTCTTTTTGTAAGTTCAAATGTAATCTTACCCCTTCCGTTCCTTTTTCACACAGAGCTAACACACTGCAGTCAGCGACGCGCGTCTTTGCTGTTTCTCACTGAACCTTGTGGCCCTGCAGATTTTTCCTTATCAGTTCATCAGCACTTCCTCATTCTTTCTACTCTGGTAGAAAGCTCCAGTATGTGCACATCTCAGCATTTATTTCACCAGCGTTTTTAACACTTGCAAGTTTTTCCGTCTCTAATTTTACAAGCAATGCAGCGAAACACCTTTGCGCACCATTTTCCACGAAGACAGGCATCCCACCTATAGAGTAAGCTCCCAGAAGCATGATTGGCTGGGTCTTAGCGGCAAACAGAATTCCACTCCAAAGGGTTTCACTGAACAAAATGTAATGATGTGAGTGGGACAGGAGAACCAACAGATGTGTGTTGAGTGGATTCATTTTCTGTGGCTGCTGTAACAAATCACCGCAAACTTAGTGGCTTCAACACAAATGCATTACCTTACCCTTCCGCCGGTCAGAAGTCTAACATGGGTCTCGCTGCGCTAAAATCAAGGCATTGGCAGGGCTGTGATCCTTCTGGAGGCTCTGGGTAAGATCCATTTCCTTGCTGTTTCCAGCTTCTAGGGGCTGCCTGTGCGCCTTGGCGCATGGCCCCCTTCCTCCATCTTTAAAGATGGCAAAGATGAATCAAGTTCTGTCACATCACTCTGACCTCTTTTTCTGCCTCCCCATTCCACTTTTTAAAAAAAGAAATAAATTTATTTATTTTTGGCTGCATTGGGTCTTTGTTGCTGCGCGCGGGCTTTCTCTAGTTGCGGCGAGCGGGGGCTACTCTTCGTTACAGTGCGCGGGCCTCTCATTGCGGTGACTTCTCTTGTTGCGGAGCACGGGCTCTAGGTGCGTGGGCTTCAGTAGTTGTGGCTCGCAGGCTCTAGAGCACGGGCTCAGTAGTTGTGGCGCACGGGCTTAGTTGCTCCGTGGCATGTGGGATCTTCCTGGACCAGGGCTCGAACCTGTGTCCCCTACATTCTTAACCACTGCGCCACAAGGGAAGTCCCCTCCCCGTTCCACTTTTAAGGACCTTTGTGGTTACACTGAGTCCACCAAGATAATCTCCCTATCATTTTTTTTTAATATGGAATGATTCACTTATTTGCGCGTCATCCTTGTGCAGGGGACATGCTAATCTCTGTATCCTTCCAATTTTAGTATACGTGCCGCTGAAGCAAGTGCTAATCACCCTACCTTAAAGTCAGCTGAGTAGCATTCTTAATTCCTGATTCTCACTGGCGATTAGGGGATGAACATCTTTGGGGCGTTGTAATTCCATAAGGCACCCGGAACTAGCAACAGTGGGAAGATTTCGACAGGACTAAAGAGGATGGGAAGGGAGCAGAACTTGCTGACATCTGGAGCCGTGAAGAAGGGGCTCCTTGCAGGTTATGTGGCCACAGAGAAACCACTACTGCCCAACGGTGGTTGGGCAGGGAGGGAATAGGGACCCTCGTCTGTCTCCCACCTCTGATCTCCTGTCAGCCTTCCCCATCGGCAGAACCCACCAGAAGCCAAGGACATGGAAGCTGAGTGAAGCAATGTCCTCTTTTTTTGTGGCTATAGGAGGAAGCCCTGAATACACAGCTGCTCATAGGCAACACATATCCTGCCGGGGGCCTGGAATTACACTGGGTGCTGAGGACAGAGCCTAAAACAAGTTACTCCTGCACCCTATACCCTTTATCTGCTCCACTCTTCTCTGCCCACCACTTCCACCTTCCAACAAAACCCACAAGTGGGCTTATTACTATTTATCTGGTTTATGTAAGCTTCCTAAAGGCAGGGATTCCTGTGTTTTGTTCATGGCTAAAACCCCACGGCTGAGAACACAGCACAGGGTAAGCATTCCGTAAGTGCGCGCGCGCGTGTGTGCGTGTGTGTGTTTAATTGTGGTAAAATGTGCATAACAAAACTGATCACTTAACCATTTTGTGTTGTTTTGTTTTGTTTTGTTTTTTGCCACGCCACGTGGTATGCAGGATCTTAGTTCCCTGACCAGGGATCAAACCCACGGCCCCTGCAGTGGGATCTGGAAGTCACAACAACTGGACCGCCAGGAAAGTCCCCATTTTAACAATTTTGAGGGGTACGATTCAGTGGTATTAAGTACAAGACTTTATTGTTTTTAATTGAATTGTATACTTTATTTTTTTAATTAATTAATTTATTTTTAATTTTATTTTAGTGGGGGCTACTCTTTCATGCGGTGCATGGACTTCTCATTGTGGTGGCTTCTCTTGCTGCGGAACACGGGCTCTAGGCGCTCAGGCTTCAGTAGTTGTGGCACGTGGGCTCAGTATTTGTAGCTGTGGCGCATGGGCTTAGTTGCTCCGTGGCATGTGGGATCTTCCCGGACCAGGACTCAAACCTGTGTCCCCTGCATTGGTAGGCGGCTTCTTAACCACTACACCACCAGGGAAGTCCAAGTATGAGAATTTCTGTATGCATTAAACACTTAAGTCCCCACTCATAAAATATCTGTAATTTTGTTCCTGGCTTATTTCACTTAATATAGTGTTTTCAAGTTTCATCCATGGTGTAGCATGTGCCAGAATTTCCTTCTTTTTTTTCTTTATGGCTGAATAATATTCCATTGTAGAATACACCACATTTTGTTTACCCACTCATCCATCGTTGGACACTTGGGTTGCTTCCCATCTCTTGGCTATTGTGAATAATGATGCTATGAACACAGATGTACAAATATCTCTCTGAGTCTGTGCTTTCTTTGTGTATACACTCAGAAATGCAATTGCTGGATCGTATGGTAATTCTTTTTTTTTTTTTTTTGGTGATATGTGGGCCTCTCACTGTTGTGGCCTCTCCCGTTGCGGAGCACAGGCTCCGGACACGCAGGCTCAGTGGCCACGGCTCACTGGGCCCAGCTGCTCCGCGGCATGTGGGATCTTCCCGGACCGGGGCACGAACCCGCATCCCCTGCGTCAGCAGGTGGACTCTCAACCACTGCGCCACCAGGGAAGCCCCTGGTAATTCTTTTTGAGGAACCATTAAACCATAGCATGTTTTGAATTCAGTAATGAGATGGGTGTCAGGGGGCTGGAAGCAGAGTGGGGACTTGTCCTCAAAGCCATTTTGTGCCTTTTCGATTTGGAACTATGTGAATGAATTACTTATTTTTAAAAAAAATCCAAAAAACAATTAAAAAGAAAAAAAGGGTGGGAAAATTTTGTTTCCTGGAGACATTGAGACCACAAAATTGGATTTCACATAACTGTCCATTCACGGGGGAAGGGACAAATAAATTATAGCCTATTAATGTGTACAGTGCTGCATGACAGAGCAGTGAAACCAGGGAGAGAAACTCACATCAATATGGATGAAATTCATGAACAAAAATGCGGTGAACAACAAGAGAAGCCACCGCAATGAGAAGCCCATGCACTGCAATGAAGAGCAGCCCCCTGCTTGCCGCAACTAGAGAAAGCCCACGTGCAGCAACAGACACGACGCAGCCAAAAATAAATAAATAAATATTTTAAAATTAATTAATTGTTAAAAGAAATAATGAGGGACTTCCCTGGTGGTACAGTGGTTAAGAGTCCACCTGCCAATGCAGGGAACATGGGTTCAATCCCTGCTTGGGGAAGATCCCACATGCCACGGTGCAACTAAGTCCATGCTCCACAACTACAGAGCCTGTGCTCTAGAGCCTGCGAGCCACAACTACTGAGCCCACGTGCTGCAACTACCGAAGCCTGCATGCCTAGAGTCCATGCTCTGCAACAAGAGAAGCCACCGCAATGAGAAGCCTGCACGCTGCAGCAAAGAGTAGCCCCTGCTCCCCACAACTAGAGAAAAGCCCGTGCACGGCAACGAAGACACAACACAGCCAAGAATAAATAAATAAATAAATAAAATTTAAAAAGAAATAATGAAATGAGAAGAAGAAGAAAAAAGAAATGCGGTGAAGCAAGTTACGGGGCCCAGCAGATAGATAGGAATTACATCAAGTTCAAGGACAGCCTTCTCCTCCAGACCTTTGCCTCAGCTGTTCCCCCTGCCTGGTACACCCTGCCCCTGACATCCTTGTGTCTCCACCTCAGCTCCTGCAGATCAGAAAGATGGTCCCAGGCCACCCGATCTCCAGTGACATCATCTCCCTCCTTTGCTTTTTCTATATCGTATCACTATCTGTCACACTATATATTTTTACTTGTTTATCCTTGTTCTTGGCTGTCATCCCATCTAGAATGTCACGCCACAAGTGCAGGGAATTTTATCTGTTCTCTTCCCTGCTGTGTTGCCAGGACCTAGAACAAGGCCGAGCGTAAAGTAGGTGCTCAAGAGATATGTATTGACTAAATGAAAAGTGGCCCTTACTCATTGCTTAGGGGGAGGAAGGGACAGCAACTACCTCCCTCCAGGGATGGAAGTGGAGAGTGGAACTCTGAGATCCTCCACGGTATTTATGCTGGTTTTGTTTTGTTTTGTTTTTTACCTCAGTGGAGGGCACACAGACAATTTTTTTGATTTTTAGAAAATTGAGAGGGAATTCCCTGACAGTCCAGTGGTTAGGACTCTGTGCTTTCACTGATGAGGGCGCGGGTTCAATTCCTGGTCAGGGAAGATCCCGCAAGCCCTGCGGCGCAGCCCAAAAAAAAAAAAAGAGAATTGAGGTATAATTGACATATAATATTATGTTAGTTTCAGGAAAAACATAATGATTTGATGTTTGTATACACTGTGAAACGATCACCACTATAAGTCCAATTCACATCCATCACCATACATAGTTACAAAAACTTTTTTCTTGTGATGAGAACTTTTAAGATCTACCATCTTAGCTGCTTTCAGTTATACAATACTGTATTATTAGTCACCATGCTGTACGTTACATCCCCAGGACTTATTTATTTTATAACTGGAAATTTGTACGTTTTGACCACCTTTGTCCATTTCACTAACCTCACTTCCCCCTGATTTTTTAAACATTGTGGTTAAAATACACATAACATAAAAGTTCATGTTTAAATCATTTTTAAGTTTCTAGTTCAGGGGCACTAAGTACATTCACATTGTTGCGCAACCCTCACCACCGTCCATCTCCAGAACTTTCTCATCTCCCCAGACTGAAACTCTGTTCCTGTTAAACACTGACTCTCCCTCCCGCTCCTGAAACCCCTGGCCCCCACCATTCTACTTTCTGTCTCCTCTAGGGACCGCCTATAAAGTGGAAACATACAATATTTGTCTTCTTGTATCTGGCTTCTTGCGCTTAATATGTTTTCTTTTTTTAAAATATTTATTTATTTATTTGGCTGCGCCAGGTCTTAGCTGCGGCCCACAGGACCTTCATTAGAGGCATGCGGGATCTTCAGTTGCGCATGCGGGATCTAATTCCCTGACCAGGGATCGAACTCGGGCCCTGGGCACTGGGAGTGCAGAGTCTTTTTTTTTTTTTTTTGGCGGTACGCGGGCCTCTCACTGTTGTGGCCTCTTCCGTTGCGGAGCACAGGCTCCGGACGCGCAGGCTCAGCGGCCATGGCTCACGGGCCCAGCCGCTCCATGGCATGTGGGATCTTCCCGGACCGGGGCACGAACCCGTGTCCCCTGCATCGGCAGGCGGACTCCCAACCGCTGCGTCACCAGGGAAACCCGAGACAGAGTCTTAACCACTGAACCACCAGGGAAGTCCCAGCACTTGACAGGTTTTCAAGTTTCATGCCCACTGTAGCACGTGTCAGAACTTCATTCCAGGACCCCCCATGGATACCGAACTCTGCAGATGCTCAAGTCCCTTATATAAAATGGCGTAGTATTTGCATATAACCTATGCACATCCTCCTGTACACTTTAAATCATCTCTAGATTACTTACAACACCTGATACAATGTAAATGCTATGTAAATAATTGTCAGTGTATGGCAAATTCAAGTCTTTGCTTTTTTGTGGAATTTCCTTTTCTTTTGATTATTCTCCATCCATGGTTGGTTAAATCCGGGGTTCAGAACCCGTGGATACAAAGGGTCAAATGTATTCCATTGTACGGCTATATTACATTCTGTTTGTTCATTCCTCTGTTGATGGACACTGGGTTTGTTTCTGTCTGGTGCCTAGGTGATGTTTTTATTTATCTCCACACCTTTTTGGATGCCTGAAATATTCCATATTAAAACAATTCCGGGACAACATTGTAAAGCACCCATACTCCAATAAAAATTAATTAAAAACAAAACACAACAGTTCTGGGGAATTCCCTGGCGGTCCAGTGGTTAGGACTCCAAGCGTTCACTGCCAAAGGACGGGTTCGATCCTTGGTCAGGGAACTAAGATCCCACAAGCCGACGGGCACAGCAAAAAAAAAAAAAAAAAATCCACCAAATAGATCTATACAGAGTGGAAAAGAAAGATATCTAAGAAATATTGTGAAATAAAAAAGATAATACCAGTTGCTCTGCGCCTGGCTCTTTATGTATATTAATTCATTTGATGATCCTGACACACACCTCTGAGTTTGGGACTCCAATTAGCCCCATTTTGTAGAAGAAGAAACTGAGGTATGGTGATGTTGAGGGATGGCTTGGGATCACACTGGCCTTCTGGCTCCAGCCTTCATGTGTGTAACTCCTCTGTTTCCTCTGGAGTTCAGCACAGAATGTGCTTGTCTGTGGCTACTTATGAGAATGTTCTAGAGGCCATGTGTTCACACACATACAAGGGAAGGATTCCCAACCGACCTCATAGCTGTTTTGGGGAGGGGGCTGACTGTTTCCTGAACCCTCCCATTCAAAAGGACACAAAGAGATTTTTGTTTTAATTTAGCAGCCCCTGACTTTTCCCTGGTTTGGCGGGACCTCTAGGGAGGCCCCAGCAGGCCTCTCAGAGTCTGGGGAATTCCCCAATTCTAGCTTCCTCCTAAAAAAAAAAAAAACCACTGGAGCAGGGTGACCAGTAGTCTCAGTGTGCCCAGGACTGTCCCAATTTTAACCCGGAAAGTCCCTTGCCTGGGAACCCCCCTCGGTCCTAGGCAAACCCCCATGGTTGGTGGGGTAACCCGGAGCCTCCCTGCTGGGGCTGGACCCCAGCTGAGATGTAGGAGTTCAGGAAAGAGGACTCAGGCCTGGGGGGCAGCACATGAGCCTTCCCAGTGGCCTCCACGTCCTATTTTTTCTCCAGCTGTCAAGTGGGGTACTCGTTACACTTTAAAAGAACCCGAGAGGGCTCAGAGAATTCTCAACTGAGGAATGAGTTGAATTCTCAACTCAAGAGAATTCACTCTCAAGAATGCCTGGGCCCAGACGGCATCCAGCCTAGAAAAATGTGAACTATTATTAGAGTTTATTATTATGACTGGGTTTATTACCCTTATTGTTATTATTAATCACTCTGACACTTCCTGTCGGTCCCTCCTCGGGTGGTAGACAGCAGGTCCCAGGCCCAGCCCGCCCTCTGTAGTCTGGCCTCCAGGCCCAGCGAGGCCAACCGACCTCATCCAGGCTGGCTGTTGAAGAATCTGGCACACTTGGTTTCCTGCTGCTGCGGTCCTAGTGGCAAAGAGGAAGCTGAGGCCGGAAGGCCATGGCCAGCCCTTCCGCAGCAGAGCAGGACAGTAGCCCCGGCCTAGACATCTCCGTAGATCATTCACTCCACCAGCTTCTTGGAACCTACTGGGTGCCAGACACAATTCCAGGCACTGAGGACACAGTGGAGAACCCTTGTGGAGCTGACATTCTAGAATGGAAGCCAGGCATTAAAACCAGTGCTCAAAGAGACTTCCAGTGGAACGTCAGACTGTCATAAAGGTTGCTAAGAAAAATATAGCAGGTGAAGGGGACAGGAAGATGGACTTGCTGATTCAGAATCAGGAGCTTCTGGGGAGTGGTGAGGGTTTATTTCTTGGCCTGGGTATTTGGTTTGTTCTATTATTGTGGTTTCTTTAAAACTGGGCACGGGTGAAGCTCATGAAAGTTTTTTTTTTTCTTTTTATATTTTAAAATATTTATTTATTTATTTGGCTGCGCCGGGTCTTGGTTGCCACATTCGGGATCTTCGTTGAGGCATGCAGGATCTTTAGTTGCAGCATGTGAACTCTTAGTTGCAGCATGTGGGATCTAGTTCCCTGACCAGGGATTGAACCCGGGCCCCCTGCGTTGGGAGTGGGGAGTCTTAGCCACTGGACCACCAGGGAAGTCTCTTAAATTTTTATTTTATATTGGAGTCTAGTTGATTAACAGTGTTGTGTTAGTTTCAGGTGTCCAGCAAAGTGATTCAGTTATACATATAAGTGTATCTATTCTTTTCCAAATTCTCTTCCCATTTAGGTTATTACAGAATATTGAGCAGAGCTCCCTATGCTACACAGTAGGTCCTTGTTGGTTATCTACTTTAAATATAACAGTGTGTACACGTCATTCCCAAACTCCCAGTCTATCCCTCCCCACAACCCTCCCCCCCCATAACCATAAGTTCGTTCTCTAAGTCTGTGAGTCTGTTTCTGTTCTGAGTTTATTTGTATCATTTTTTTTTAGATTCCTCCTATAAGTGATATCATACAGTATTTGTCTTTTTCTATCTGGCTTACTTCACTTAGTTTGACAATCTCCAGGGCCATCCATGAGTCACCTCATTAGCATAAACTCGGGTATGGCTGCTCAGGCTTAGACCGAAAAACAAAACATGTTTTTCTCATCTCTCACCTCTGTCACTCAGGAAATTCCAAGGGTTTTAGGAGCTCTGAGCCAGGAACCAGGAACTAAACCCAAATACTATAACAAAACATGATGCTATCAGCTCTTTCACTCAACAAGTTTCAAGAGTTTTCGAAGTTCTGTGCCAGGAATCAGGGATGAAGACCAAATATATATTTCTTGTTATATCACAATATCACACGTAGAAGGGCCAACTCCTTCAGACAAGTGTATTGATGGGGTCAAAGTTCTCAGGGTCATCTGTGTCTGCCCAATATTTCCATTCCAAACCTCTCCAGTCAGTGCCCTTACCTTAGCATAAGAGACCCTGAGCATTTAAATGGTTTCACAATTCTGTAACCCACACAATCAGGCTCTGGGCCCGATCACCCATATCTATAAAGGATAGGAGATTGTGCTCAGACGCTCACAGATGCCCTGTGGGTGATGCAGGGAGGATAGACAAGGAGGTGGGGGTGGGCAGGGGCAAGGGGAGGAGCCTCAGACCAGGATAGAAGCAACTGCATTGGTCCAGGCAAATGATGATGGGGGCTGGACCAGGAGGGGTGAGATTTTGCTGATGAACCCAAGGTTGGTGTGAGACAAATGTGAGATTTTTTTTTCCTGAGATTCTCTGAAATTTTTTTCCTTGAGCTAACCAATATTTCTATATTTCTCTTGAGTCTTCCCATAGGCGGGCTGAGCAGGCACAGGGAAATATAACACATTCTCTTTATTCTATATATTTCATTCTGTTATGAAATATACAGACACTCTGGAGATGTCTCCATATCAGTACAGAGCTCCTCTTTTTTTTTTTTTTTCCCCAGTTGCAAATTATTCCCTTGTCAGGATGCATCACTGTTGCTTCCCCAGTTCCCAAGTTCCCAGCACTCACTACCCTCCAGGTGCTAGGCTAAGTCTCTATCTACAACTTCACATTGAATCTCCATAGCTGCCCTGTGAAGAAGAGTCTGTTTTTCCCCACATTTTCTCAGACTAAGATGAGTAGCCACATGCCCTTGGCCACAGCAGTTATGGCTCCACCTTCAGAAATAAACCTGGTTCTGCTCTTTTGTGCTGGGCAACTAACTAACCTCGGAAAGTTACTCAGCCTCTGTTAAAGAAAAAAATGACTCTGACACTTGTTAAAAACTGTCGACTGACAGTCGACAAAAGCATGACCTAAAAGTTGAGAGTTATAGTTTATTCAGCAGACAAAACTGAGAATTAAGTCTGGGACACAGCATCTCAGATAACTCTGAGAGATTGCTCTGAAGAGGCAAGTGGGGATCCAGGATACACAGGAGTTTTTGCATCAAAGACCAGGTAGTCGGAACATCAAAAGATTATTGTTAATTAAAGAAAACCAAATATCTCAAGTTAAGGAATTTAGTACTTTTCTATGTATGGGAAGATGCAAGAGTCTGGGCTCACTGAAGTCGTTCCTTTGATAGGCACCTCAGCTATCTAGGGCCAGTATCCTGGGCTTTCTCATCCGGAGTCTCCTCAGGGTGCATCACTGCGGGGGTTGGGGGGTGTGGTGTGCTGTGGCTGATGGCTTGATGGTGGGCATCCTCTTTCTATCCTGAGTTCCCTCCAGGGTCACCATCTGGGGGGCTGTAATGTGATGGCTTGATGGCTACAACATCCTTTGTTTATTGATATGGCAGGCAATATTTTTCATTCACAGAACAGTAAGGAAGACTTTATTCAGGACTATTGCAATAGGCGGATTGCAAAAGGGGAGAGCATTGGGCTCAACTCTGAATGCAGCAAAGACAGCTGGGGATTGACAGCCAGAGCAGAGTGATGAGGTCCATGGAGACATTGAGGGTAGGGGGATTCTTGCTAAAGAGAGGCCAAGGATGTATACATCAATGGTGGGGAATGAGAAACTTGATCAGATATCAAGGGTTGAGGGATGACTTAGAAGGATTCTTTGCTTAGACTGTACTGTGCAGGCCAAAGACAGGACTGTTGCCAAGGTTGAGGAGTAGTCGAGAAGAAGGTTCAGAAGACTACAGTTTGGTCAAGGAGAGAGTCTGTCACCTCTCTGGACCTCAGTTTCTTTCTCTGAGAAATGGGGATAACAGTCCCCACAGGAACTACTGCTAGCATCAAATGAGATAACGCGTGGAAAACGCTCAGCGCATAGCCGTTTCTGTAAAATGACAGCGACCTACTGTGTAGGCATCAGAACTCGGATCAGGTGGGACGTCCAAGCTGCTACCTTGAGAGCAAGGGGCCCTCGGAGGACAGGGCTACAGGTGATCAGAAAAGGGATGTGAGCTGGTGGGCCGGAAATGCTTCCCTTAGAGGAAGGGGGTCTCAGGCCGCAAAGCAGGGCTGGCCAGGCAGACAGGGACGAAAGGCAGGACAGATGTAGGGCCATATGGCAGGGGAGTTGGAGGACTGAAAGACTGCCGAGCTGAGGACCTGGGCTTGCACCAAGTTCAGGTACGGAAACCTGACTTAGGCCCACCGCCCGCGTGGGTAATGGAAGCAGCCTTGCCCCGGCAAGACCTCACACTCCCGCCCGCTGCTGAGCAAAGCATGAAGCCCGCACCAATGGGAGCGCCGCCGTAGCAGCGAGGGGGCGGAACAGAGCGGCCGCCAATGAGTGTGCCCGTTTCAGGCAGCCAATGGGAGGCGGTGTCCCAGCGGCGATCAAGCGGCGGCTGACCCTGGCTGCTGGGCGGGGCGGGGTCCTAGGTTCGAGCCGGAGTTCCCCGGAAAGGGTGAGTCTGGAGAGGGGGCGGGAGGGGGCGCGCCCGGGAGGTCATCAAGAAGGATGCGGCCGGCGGGACTGCCCTTTGCAGGAGGTGGGTAGAAGCCCCCACACTGCCTTGGGACTGATTGATGCCCGGTGGGTACACGTCGCGGTTCCCGCCCCTGCCGGAAGGGTTTGGAGATTTCTGTTGGGGGGCGGGGGCTGCGGACCTCACCCAGACCTCATCTTCAAAGCTGGGTCTGGGCCCAATGGGGACGAGGAGGGAGGAGATGGGCACCTGCAAAACCCCATCCCCAAGATCTTATCTCGAACGTTAATAAGATAATAATAGCGAACATTTATCAAGCACTTATTGCACGCCAGGCCCGGTGCGGAGCCCTTTCCCTGTCTCACCTCACTGAATCCTCCCATCAACCCTTTGACAGAGAGACTGTTTTATGCCCATTTTCTAAATGAGGAAACAGGTTCAGAGAGGAGTTGATTCTTGACGACTCCGACATTGTGCCATTACAACCTTCTCTTTTCCCCCATCACTGTCTTAAATCAGTAACATCGGTCGAATCGCTGACAGCCCCTCCCTGCAAATACTGGAGGCCTCAGGAGGCCTGAGCCCTGGGCCTGGCTCTCGAAAAGTTCCAGATTGTTGGGGAAAGAGCTGAACACAGCCCCTTCTCCGCTCAGGGAGCCAGCAGGGACTGGGGTCGCTGGTGGGGGTAGATGTGGTATGCAGGAATCTCGGCTTGAAAGAGAAAAAGGATTATGATGATAAAACCAATAATGACTTCATTCTTGTTTTTATCATGTTTGTTATTTTTTCATGCCTGTATCAAGGTACTGAACATGTGACATGCAGAATTGTGTTGAAACATCACAACCTAATTGATCTACAACTCTAGTTTTTTTAAAAAAAAGGATGTAGAAAAAATAACCATAATATAATAATCTGTTTTAGTTACACAATATAAAAAACATGTAAAGTGTAGCAGCAGTAATCAAAATATGAGGTGGAGGAGAATGAAAAGTATAATGTTTACCAGTCCTATTGAAGTGAAGCTGTTATTAGCTTAAAATAGGGTGTTACAAGTGTGAGGTATGTTATGTAAGGCTCATAAAATGTCTTAAACTTGTAACATTAAACTTAGGGTAACCACAAAGGAAAAATCTTATAGTAATTACATCCAAACACAAAGAAAGACAGCAGGATAAGAAACAAGGAACAATGGATGTACAAAACAACGAGAAAACAACAAAATGGCAATAGTAAGTCCTTACCTATCTGTAATATGGTGACAGTGGTGCATAATTCACTTACAACTCTAGTTTAAAAGTTAAAAAAAAAAAGAATGTATAAACTTCACAACCATCTCTTCATGGCAACACTCTCAGCATCTCCATTTTCCAGATGGGGAAACCGAGGCCCAGCATGGCTAAGTGACTCATCTGAGTCAATACAGGATTCACCCCCAGGTCTGTCTGGCCACCCCTGTCTTCCTGGTTATTTTGGAAAGGTGGGTTCAGAGCAGATTTAAAAAAAAAAAATTTATTGGACAGAGCAGATTTTTATATTGGTGAATTTGTCCAATAAAGGGGTTTGGTGGTGTTATTGTTCATGACTGATCTGGTAGGTGGGGACACATACCCCAACTCCATCAAACGGTTGTGGAAACTGGGGCTCAGGAAGGGGAATTGGGTGTCTAAGTTTGCACAGCAAGCAGGGGTCCAGAATCTTCCCCCCAAGCCTCAGTCTGGATGGTTGGAAGGTTGAGGTGCTCAAAGGGGCCTCCAGGCTGAGGCCTGGGGCTGACAGGATGTTGTTCCTTCCCAGGCAAGCCAGCTGTCAAGAGCATGCCTCTGTGCCAATGGGGGGCCACCACCAGGGGCAGAAAGCCCGATGGGGATGGAGCTCAGCCCATGGCCACCAGAGGAGGCCTGAAGGTTCTTCTGCACTGGGCCGGCCCCGGTGGCGGGGAGCCCTGGGTCACCTTCAGCGAGGCCACACTGACTGCGGAGGAGGTCTGCCTCCACATTGCACACAAAGTCGGTGAGTCCCGGGCATCAGCCCTATGGCGGGGTGGAGGTGCTGGCAGCCGCCGGGCCTCATCCATCCAATTGTCTGCCCATTCATTCAGAGGACATTGAGTGAGCACCTAGTGTGTGCCAGCCCCCAGTTACTACATTTGTAGAGCTGATATTCTAATAGGGATCAACAAGAAACACAATCAATAAGAAAACTGTATAGGAGGCCAGAGATCATGGTAAAAGATTTAAAACTTGGGGAGATAAGGGACTGAGCCACGGGTATATCTTGGGGAAGATGGCGCCAGGCAGTGGGAACAGCAAGTGCAAAGGCCCTGAGGTGGGAACTTGCCAGCAACAGTGAGGAGGCCGGTGTGGCTGTAGCCGAGTGAGTGAAGGGGAGACAGGAATAGGTGAGGGCAAGCAGGTGATGGCACAGGTTGTACAGGGCCTCTTGGGCCTCAGGGAGGACTTTGGATTTTACTCCAAGTGAGGTGGGAGCCACAGAGGACTGTGAGTGAAGAAGGAACGTAATTGGACGCAAGTGTCACAGATGATCTCTGGCTGCTGTAGGGGGAGCAGACTGTGGCGGGCGAGGGCGGGAGTAAAGTAGGAGGTTATGGGGCAGAAGTCAGCCAGGTTCAGATCTTACAGTGTTTTAAACCCCAGAGGGAGGAGTTTAGGGCTTAAAGCTTTCCCCAGGAACAGTAGTGAAGCATGGAATGGTTGAGAGAGCCTGCAGCACACGTGCTTGAAAGTTAGTTTCTCCTGCCGGAGGGGGAGAAGGTCTCTCCAAGGGGACTTTGCTTACATGCCCTTTCCTCCAGGACGTCCTCTCAAACCCCCTGTCCCACAACTGGATGGGGGCCTTCTGGTAGATTTCTATAACACCTTGTACTTTCCCATCAATGGCAGATTCTTAAAGAAGTACTGGTTTTCTGGGTGGTGTGAAACATGCCTGGCCAAGGACCCAGAGAACCTGATCTTTTTGAGGAAGCAAAAGATCTTAAGAATAACTGGAGCATAGTTTTCAAGAATTTGGAAGGGAAGTAGGAATTGAAAGCAGAGCATAATTGTCTGGGTCCAGGTCATGGTTATTCAGTGCTGAGGGGGTTGGGCTTTCTCAGGGGGCAAAGGGGAGCGATGGAAGTTTTAAGCCAGAGAGTGAAACAGATTGGTTCTTTAGGAAGTTGTCTCATAGGGAGGCATGCTCTTTCTTTGGGGGGCAGTACACTTGGATGCAATGATTCTTTTCTTTTCCTTTTTTTTTTTTTTTTTGGCCGTGCCATGTGGCTTGTGGAATCTTAGTTCCCTGACTAGGGATTGAATCCAGGCCCTCGGCAGTGAAAGCACCAAGTACTAACCACTGGACCACCAGGGAATTCCCGGATGCAATGAGTTTGGAGAGCAATTTGGCATCGTCTAACATGGTTGAAATGTACATCCCCTGAGGGCACACAGTTCCACTCCTAGATGTGCACTCTACAGACACTCAGCTCATGTGTTCCAGGAGATGTACGTGGGAAAGTTCAGAGTGGCTTCATTTATCTTAGTGAAAATAGGAGACCATCTCAAAGTCTGTGTATAGGAGAATGCACAAATCAGTTTCAGTATGGTTGAACACTGGAATACTATATAGCCAGGAAAAAGGAATTTAACCAAAGTTACATATGTCACATGTGAAGCTTAAAACCTATCGTAGCATGAAAAAGCAAATTGCAGAACGCCTATGGTATAATACTGCATCTGAATTTATAACATTCAAAGATGATAGAGAATATGAAAATGATAAACTCTAGTTCAGGAGTATAGTTACCTCCTTGTGGGAGGGGAGAGGAGGTGGATGTAGGTGGGGGCTTCAGTTGTACTTGCCAGGTTTTATTCTTTTTCTCGTGGCTGGTACTTAGGTGATTATAAATTATTCTGAAGGACTTCCCTGGTGGTCCAGTGAGTAAGACTCTGTGCTCCCAATGCAGGGGGCCTGGGTTTGATCCCTGGTCGGGGAACTAGATCCTGCATGCATGCTGCAACTAAGGAGTCTGCATGCCACAACTAAAGATCCCTCATTGCCGCAACTAAGACCCGGCGCAGCCAAAACAAAGAAAGAAAGAAAGAAAAAAAATTTTAATTAAAAATAAATAAATAATTCTGAACTATTTTAGATACAATTTTTAAGTGATGTGTATAAAAAATAGATGCTTGGGCAGCCAGTGTGGGGAATGACAGTAAGTTTGGAGGCTGAACTAGGGCTGAGTTTTGGATTTGAAGGAAGTGGGTAGATCCCAGAGAGATGGAGGATGCAGAAAGTACAGGACTTGTGACCAATCTGATGTGGAGGGGGTGGGACGAGTTGAGGACAAGGATGAAGTCCGGCAGAGAGGGGGCAGGTTTGGGGACCTCAGATGAGATCTATTTGGAACAAGGCACATCTCAGGGGGCCCGAGATATCTAGAGGAAGACAGCCAAGGGGTAGTTGGATATTTCTCTGGGTCTGGAGTTCAGAGAGAGACCAGGCAAAGTGCCAGCAGTCTGTAGAGCTGTGTTAGTCAGTCTATGATAGGTTTTGCTGTAGTAACAAGCAGCCCCCCCAATTCTACTGGGTTAAGACAATGAAAATTTACCTAAAATCTAATGCAGGTCAGATGGTTCCCCTCTATCTTATAGCTTCACCACTAGGCATAAGGGGTTTCCAACATCCCTGGGGCAGCGAAGATGGCAGGAAAGTTTATTTCTAGGCCTGGAAAAATGTACTCCCTTATGCCCACATCCCACTGGCCAAAAACCAGCCCAATGTCTCCATCCTAGCTGCAAGGGAGGCTGGGAAATGTAGTTTTCCTGTGAGGCCATAGGCTGGTTTACATATTGCATTGTCCTCTGTTGGCAAGGCAGGAGGCCCAGGGAGGGATTGTGAAGGGAGACAGTGGGTCTGGGGGTCCACAGGGCTAACGGCAGCAGGCATTGACTCCTGACTCATTTCTCCCCTGTCCAGGCATCACTCCACCCTGCTTCAATCTTTTTGCCCTCTTCGATGTCCAGGCCCAGGTCTGGCTGCCTCCAAACCACGTCCTGGATATGTCCAGAGACTCGAGCCTGATGCTGTACTTCCGCATGAGGTGGGTGAAGTCCCCTTGGAAGGCTTTCGTTCTGTCCCCTCCCTCCCCTGTCCCTACCTTCCTGGACCTGGTCTGAATCTGTGCTAAACCCCAGCTGCGCCCCCTCCCTTCCTGCAGGTTTTATTTCCGGAACTGGCATGGCATGCATCCCCAGGAGCCGGCTGTGTACCGCTGCGGTCCCCCAGGGTCCGAGCCTTCCTCAGAACAGGCCGAGCAGGGGGTGCAACTCCTGGACCCTGCCTCCTTTGAGTACCTCTTTGAGCAGGTGTGAGCAGGGCTGGGGAGGTGAGACTGTTTGTGAGGGAGGTTGCAAATGAGGAGTCCTCACTTCCCTCCCAATTTGCTGTAGCTAGTAGGTTTCAACTCATGCCATCTGGGATCCTTTGGCTGCCTGAACCAAAGGGTTTTTGAGACTCTTAGGGTTGTAGGGGTAAGTGCTGTGATTGATTAGTGATGTCTGCCACAGGCATAGGGTTGAGCAGAGGAGGCATACATGTGGGGTCCTTCCCTTCCCCAAAGTGACCAGAAGCTGGGGAGTGAACAGGTTCTCATGCCTCCCTTTCTGCCTGATTCCCCATCCCCAGGGCAAGCATGAGTTCATAAATGATGTGGCATCGCTCTGGGAGCTGTCAAGCGAGGAGGAGATCCACCACTTTCAGAACGAGAGCCTGGGCATGGCCTTTTTGCACCTCTGCCACCTCGCTCTCTGCCATGGTGTCCCCCTTGAGAAGGTGGCCAAGAAGATCAGGTATTGAGAATGAGGCGGGAACACTGCATAGGTGGGTGGACATGCCCAGGCATCTGGTGGCCAGGGTAGACCTTGCATACTGTCATGCCTTCATTCATTCAACAAACATTTATTGAGTGCCTACTGTATGCTAGTACTAGTTTTTTTTTCTTCCAGCCGTGCTGAGCGTCTTGTAGGATCTTAGTTCCCTGACCAGGGATTGAACCCAGGGCCCTGGCAGTGAAAGCACTGAGTCCTAACCACTGGACCGCCAGGGAAGTCCCTGGTACTAGTTTTGGGTGTTCTGGACACAACAGTCAATAGGACAGACAAAAATCCCTGCCCTCCTGGAGGTCACATCTGATGAAGGAGACAGGCAATAAACAAAATACAAAAATAAAATGTATAGCGTTTTAGACAATGATAAGTGCAATGGGGAAAAATTAAGCAGGAACAGAGGAAGAAGGGGTGTGTCAGGGAATGGGGGGCGTACAATTTAAAACTGGGTCATCATAAGAACCTGCTGTATAAAAAATAAATAAATTAAAAAAAAAACCTGGGTCATCAGGGAATTCCTCACTGAGAAGGTGACATTCAAATTCAAAAATCTAAAGGAAGTGAAGGAGGGAGCCAGGTGGGTATTTGGGAGAAGAGAATTCTCCACAGAGGGATCAGCCAGTGCAAAGGCCCTAAGACTGTACCATGCTTGATATGTGGTGGAGGAAGCAGGGTGAGCTTGGAGGACTCCCTAGAATTCAAGGGAAAAAAGGAGGCAGGAGTCTGGAGAGCTGCTAGCCTCCACTGCAGTGAGGGCTGGGGCAATCAGGGCACACTGCCTGGAGGAGGCAGCAAGAGAAATGGGTCTTTCAGGACCTGCAGTTCGTTTTTGGCCACGCCACACAGCTTATGGGATCTTAGTTCCCCAACCAGGGATTGAACCCACGCCGAGTCGTAACCACTGGACCGCCAGGGAATTTCCCAGGGCTTGCAGTTCTTAAAGCACATATTTTTCAATCCCTGTCGTGTTATCACTGGAGGACTAGGGCTGTGACAGTGAAGCCCAGGATGCTGGGAAGCCCAGAAGAGGGACCCTATCCAGCCTGGAGATCAGAGGATGCTCCTGGGGGGAGGTGATTTCTGCTAAGACCTGAAGGTTGAGTTGGCTTTATCCAGATGTGGATTGCTTTGGCCAAGCATTCGAGGGAGAGGGAACAGCATATACAAAGGCCCAGAGGCAGGAGGTGGTAAAGGCCTAGTTTCCAGGGGAGCTGAACTCGGAATGTGATTGCCCAAATGCAGGAGACGGCCAGGCACTAGTCAGGGAACCTTTTTCCCTGAGAGCTCTAGGGAGCCCTGGAAAGCTTGGAAGTGGGGGCAGAAGGCAGCTAGAACCTTGACCTTTAGGATCTTTGTATTCAAAGGTTGGAAGAGGTGGCTTGGGACATGGAGGATGAGGCTTCAAATCTCATCTAAGTGGGCTATGCTGGTGCGCAAGTGCAGGGCAGGAGAAGGGGTGAAGGGTATGGCTTTGTGAAGAGCAGAGGGCCTTCCCAGAGCTGTGCCTTCTATTGATAATCATATTAATGATCAAAACAATAGCGACTTCTCCAATAATAATAATAGCCAACACTCACATAGTCCTTATTTTATGCCAATCAATAGTCCTGATTCTCTCATCAGCCCTAGAAGTGGGCACTGTTTGATCCCATTTTACAGATGAAAAGACAGAGCCCTTTAGAGCTTAAGGAAGTTGCCCAAGAGCTGGGATTTCTGACCTATAGTCTCCTCCAAAGTCCTGGGCCCTGGGCCCAGACACCACCTGGCCTCCCTGTGCTGGCCCTTTATAGCATTCTCTGTCCACCTTCATGACAGCCTGCCTGTTTTTTTTTTTTATTGTTTTGGGGTTTTTTTCAGTTTTAATATTTTTTATTTTTATGTTTTAAATTTTTGGCCGCACTGGGTCTTCGTTGCTGCGTGCGGGCTTTCTCTAGTTGTGGCGAGCGGAGGCTACTCTTTGGTGAGGTGTGCGGGCTTCTCATTGTGGTGGCTTCTCTTGTTGCAGAGCACGGGCTCTAGGCGCGTGCGCTTCAGTACTTGTGGCGCATGGGCTCAGTAGTTGTGGCTTGCGGGCTCTAGAGCACAGACTCAGTAGTTGTGGCGCAAAGGCTTAGTTGCTCCGAGGCATGTGGGATCTTCCCGGACCAGGGCTCGAACCCGTGTCCCCTGCATTGGCAGGCGGATTCTTAACCACTGCAATACCAGGGAAGCCCCCCCTAATATTTTTTAAATTGAAATATAGCTGATTTACAATGTTGTGTTAATTTCTGCTATACAGCAAAGTGATTCAGTTATACATATATATACATTCTTGTTTTTTTCATCCTCTTTTCCATTATGGTTTATCATAGGATATTGAATATAGTTCTCTGTGCTATACAGTAGCACCTTGTTGTTTATCCATTCTATGCATAAAAGCTTACATCTGCTAACCCCAGCTTCCCACTCCATCTGTCCCCCAACCTCCTCCCCCTTGGCAACTAGAGTCTATTTTCTATGTCTGTGATTCTGTTTCTGTTTTGTAGATAGGTTCATTGTGTCATATTTTAGATTCCACATATAAGTGATATCATATGGTATTTGTCTTTTTCCTTCTGACTTACTTCACTCAGTATGACAATCTCTAGTTGCATCCATGTTGCTGCAGATGGCATTATTTCATTCTTTTTAATGGTTGAGTAGTATTCCATTGTATATAAGTACCACATCTTTATCCATTCATCTGTTGATGGCCATGTAGGTTGCAGCCTGTCTGTTTTCTAGACGAGGCAGCTGAGGTTCAGAGAGATGAAGCCACTTGCCCCACGTCACCCAGCTAGGCCTGCAATCCCGCCCCTGACTGGCCCCTCCTGGTCGTCCCCACAGCTTCAAGGACTGCATCCCACGCTCCTTCCGGTGGCAGATCCGGCAGCACAATGCTCTGACGCGGCTACGCCTGTGGAGCATCTTCCGCAAGTTCCTGCGGGCCTTCCAGCCGGGCTGCCTCTCCCAGCAGGTTGTCATGGTGAAGTACCTGGCCACACTCGAGCGGCTGGCGCCCCGCTTCGGCACAGAGCGCGTGCCCGTGTGCCACTTGGAGCTACTTACCCAGGCTGAGGGGGAGCCCTGCTACATCCGGGATGGCGGACAGGCCCCTCCCGACCCCGGGCCTGAGTCTGCCGCAGGACCCCCCACCCACGAGGTGCTGGTGTCGGGCACCGACGGCATCCAGTGGCGGCTGGTACAGGCAGAGGTGAGTGGGGCGCCTCTTCCATCTAGCAGTCCAGGGCAGCTGGGGGTGGCATACCCTTGCTCAGCCTTGGCCTTGGCCTGCGAAGGTGGTTATCCCCCATGTGCCTCTGGGGTGTGTCAGTCTGTGCCTGGGAGTCTGTTCCTTTTGTTTTGTTTTGTTTTGGTTTTTTGTTCTGTTTTTTTTGGTCACGCGGCATGGCATGTGGGATCTTAGTTCCCCGAGCAGGGATCGAACCCGTGCCCCTTGCATTGGAAGAGTGGAGTCTTAACCACTGGACCACCAGAGAAGTCCCTGGGGGTCTGTTTCTTGGGGAGTGTCCTCTGTCTGCCTGCCCCCCTGGGGACCTGATTTCTGGGGTCTGGCATCTGGGGCCGAGAGGGTGAGGAACCTCCATTCTACTCTCCCCGAAGTTCCAGTTTCTGGCATGTGTATCTCTCTGGGTGGGTCTCCTGTCCAGCCTGTGACACTGGGGTTGATGGGGGGGTTGCCTGGTCCCTCCAGCTCCCGCCTCTCCCCCGGGGAAAAGTGCAGTGGGACTAAACAGGCACTGCCCTGCTCCATTCACCTGCCCCACGTGCTGGTTTCCAGACTCCCAGTGATGGTGGTGGTGGTGGCGGCAGAAGGATGCCCCATGCTGGCCCATCTGGGAAGAAAGCCAAGGCCCAGGAGGTGGGCAACCAGCCAGTGCACAGACCTCAGGAGGCCCCATGGGCCTACTTCTGCGACTTCCAGGACATCACCCACGTGGTGCTGAAAGAACGCCGCGTCAGCATTCACTGTCAGGACAACAAGTGCCTGGTGGGGCCCGGGACGGGGGGCCGGGCTGGCCGTGGGGGGAGGGTTGGGGGACGGTGGGAGCCTCTGGCCTGTGACATCTACCTGATGTTGTCCTCCCCACCACCGCCCCCTCGCCTGCAGGAGTTGAGCCTGCCTTCCCGGGCTGCGGCCCTGTCCTTGGTGTCACTGGTGGATGGCTACTTCCGCCTGACGGCCGACTCGAGCCACTACCTATGCCATGAGGTGGCGCCTCCGCGTCTGGTGATGAGTATCCAGGACGGTATCCACGGACCCCTGCTGTGAGTGCCGGGAAGGGCGGGCGGGCTGCGTGGTGGTGACTGAACTGGGCATGAGCTCTAGGGACTGTGGGGTTTGAATGAGGTGTGTGCATGTGTGTCTTAGGGTGTGAAGGCCTGTGTGTTCACCCATGTATATGAGTGCACATGTGTGTGCAAGCATCCATGTCTCAGTGTGTGTGTGCCTGTGTGTGCACGTGAGTGTGCATGCACGTGTGTGGGAGCATTCGTGTCTAGTGTGCACACGCGTGTCTGTGCATGCGTGTACACGTGCAAGGATTTGCTCATACAGCATTGTGCATGCGTTCACGTTGGTGGGTGCTCACGTGGGTGCATGTGTGCACCCAGGGGTTATGGGGGGAGAACGGGCACCTGTCACGGCATGGACGGTGTGTCACGCTGAGAGTGCCTGGGTTGGGGACTGTCACCACACATGTCTGAATGTTTAACAGCCCATTTGGCACGCAGCTGTGTCACTACTCTGGGGAGTGCGTCTTGTTTGGTTTTGTTGTTGTTGGTTTGGCCGCGCCACGGGGCACGCGGGATCTTAGTTCCCCGGCCAGGGATGGAACCCATGCCCCCTGCAGTGGAATCGCGGAGTCTTAACCACTGGACCACCAGGGAAGTCCTCCAACTGCATTTTAAATTGTCAGTGTGTGTTTTTGCACGTGACAGGACGGGTGAGTTTTGCTGGGCTATGCGTTGTCCAAACGCTGGTGGCTGTTCAGATATACGTGTGGGTGTTTACACCCCTGCAGGCATGTGTCTGTCCTGGTACTTGTGGATCACTGTCTGAGCATTCCTGCTTGGACGTGTGGGGCTGAGAATGTGAAGTGTCAGGGCTTATGTGGTCATCAGGTGTGTGTGGCCATCCTGTATGCTGCCGGGTTGGGGTCTGTGACTATCAGCTCATCTGGTCATTGGCCCTGTGCCTGGGTATCTCCTGTCCTATCTGTGACACTTGGACTGGCCCCTGGGTCAGTCTAAGAGGTCTCACCCTTCCAAGCCTGTCTCTACACCAGAGGAGGGTGAAGTGGTCGTTTCACCTCTCAAGGGCTGTGGCTGTACGGGCCACATGGGCCATGTGGCCTATGGGCCATGTCAGCGTGTGTCTTAGTCCATTCGTGCTGCTGTAACAGAATGCCAATGACTGGGTGGCTTAGAAACCACAGATGCTTATTTCTCACAGTTCTGCAGGCTAGAAGTCCAAATTCAAGGTGCTGGCAGATCCAGTGTCTGGTGAGAGCCCCACCTCCTGTTACATAACCAAAGTTCAGTCTTCTGGCTGTGTCCTCATATGGTGGAAGGGGTGAGCAAGATCTCTGGGGTCCATTTTATTTTTGTATTTATTTATTTAAATTAATATATTTACTTAATTTTTGGCTGCGTTGGGTCTTCATTGCGGTGCGCTGGCTTTTCACTGTGGTGGCTTCTCTTGTTGCGGAGCGTGGGCTCTAGGCACACGGGCTTCAGTAGTTGTGGCGCTCAGGCTTTAGTAGTTGTGGCTCACAGGCTGTAGAGCGCAGGCTCAGTAGTTGTACCACGCGGGCTTCGTTGTTCCACGGCATGTGGGATCTTCCTGGATCAGGGCTCGAACCCGTGTCCCCTACATTGGCAGGCGGATTCTTTTTTTTTTTTGGCAGGCGGATTCTTAACCACTGTGCCACCAGGGGAGTCCCTGGGGTCCATTTTATAAGTCACTAATCCTATTCGTGACGGCTCCACCCTCATGACTTAATCACCTCCCCAAGACCCACCTCCTAAGGCCATCGCCTTGGTCGGGGGTTAGGGCTTCAACATAGGAATTTTGGGGGGACACAGACATTCAGTCTCTGGTACCACATACGTAACTGTCAGAGTCTGTGTGGCTGTGTCACCTTGTAGTACCTGTTTGTGCTTATGACAGTTGTCCCCTCTGGGTCTGGGATGCCAGTGCCCCTGTGCTGTTATGTTACACAGCGGCTGTGTCTGCGATCTTTCATACTTTTTTTTTCTTTTTTTTTTCCGGCCGCACTGTGCGGCATGCGGGATCTTAGTTCCCCAACCAGGGATTGAACCTGCGCCCCCTGCAGTGGAAGCGTCGTCTTAACCACTGGACTGCCAGGGAAGTCCTCTGTCTGTGATCTTTTCCTTTCGGTGTGTGACAGACTGCATTGTGCGTCACCCTGGGAGTGGCAGTGTCTATGGCTGGGTGTGTGCCCATCTGGCATCTGATGGCTGTTTCCCGTGTGTGTATGTGTGTGTGTGTGTGTGATCTTGTCGGCCACGGTGTCCACAGTTGTTACGCACGAGCATGTGCCTGTTCCGGTACCTGTGTCTGTGTGTGAGTTTTCATGCATGGGACAGGGTTACCTGCGTGTGTGTGTTCAGACACAGTGTCACCACATAAGCCGTGTCTGACATTTATCCCAGCTGGAGTGTGCCCTGCTGGGCAGGTTTTGTGAGTCCTTGTTGCCAGGTGTGGGTCCAGCAGTGCTCCCAGGTGCCCTGATGGTGCCCCTTTGTGCCCCCACCCGCCCAGGGAGCCATTTGTGCTGGCCAGGCTGCAGCCCGAGGACGGCCTTTACCTCATCCACTGGAGCACCAGCCACCTCCACCGCCTTATCCTCACGGTGGCCCAGCGTGACCAGGTGGGCCTGGGGCGGGGGTCCTGGGCTGGGGCTGGGCGTGCTCCCTGCCTGGACCCCTGCTCACCGCCCTCACCCCTGCTGCCACCTGCTCCAGGCACCCGGCGTGAAGGGCTTGCACCTACGGAAGTTCCCCATCGAGTTGCAGGCTGGGACTGTCGCGCTGGAGGGCTGGGACCGGTCCTTCCCCAGCGTGCGCGAGCTGCGGGTTGCCCTGCAGGGCTGCTCCCTGCGGGCCGGCAACGACTGCTTTTCCCTGCGCCACTGCTGCCTGCCACGGCCAGGAGGTACCAAGATGGGGGTGCCACGGGGCTCGGGTTGGGGGGGGGCCTCTTCCCTCCCTGCCGACTTTCAGGGACTGCTTCCATCCCCAGAGATCTCCAACCTCATCGTCACGCGGGGACCTCGGGCCAGCAGCAGGCCACTCAACCTCAGCCATCTCAGCTTCCACCAGATCCACCAGGAAGACATCACCCAGGTGCGTGGCGCGGGGGTGGCCCCTGCGGGCGCGGGGCACCAGGGAGGCAGCCTGGAGCCGTTGTCATGGAGATCTTCCACACCATGTCCCCCCAGCTGTCCCACTTGGGCCAGGGCACGAGGACCAATGTGTATGAGGGCCTCTTGCGAGTGGGGGGCGGAGGCCCTGAAGAGGACAAGGTGGATGGCGAGGACCCCCCCATGCCTGGGGCGGGCTGTGAACAGGAGCTGCGAGTGGTACTCAAGGTGCTGGATCCCAGTCACCATGACATCGCCCTGGTGAGTGAGCGTGGCCGGGGGATGGGGGGCAGGGTGAAGAGGGTCAGGGTCAGGGCCTGCAGCCCCCTGACCTGCCCCGTCCCCACAGGCCTTCTACGAGACAGCCAGCCTCATGAGCCAGGTCTCCCACGTGCACCTGGTCTTCGTGCACGGCATCTACGTGCACGGCTCCGAGAGTGAGTGGGCCCTGCCCCACCCCCGACATACACACACACCCCACCCCACTCTGCCCCATTTACAGCCCGACCCCACTTACACTCTTGACCTGCATCCTTATCCCTGACTGCACACTGACCTTTGACCTACACCCCACCCCTGAACGTACCCCAGCCTGTGCCCATCAACTCTCATCTCCAGCCTAAACCCTGTCCACACCATGACCCTTAGCAGCTCCCTGATCCCTGGCTACGCCCCAACCGTCTACCTGCACCCCGACTCCAGACTGCATCCCTTGCTCCATCTACCACCCAAACACCTCTACAATCCAGCCCCTGTGTATCCTCTGACCCCCTCGATACCGTGACAGCATGCAGACCCCAGCCTTGTTGGCCACCCCGATCCTCCCAGACCTCAGCCCCTGCTTCTCCCCCCGCTCTCCTGCTACTCTGTGCGCACCTCCTTGTACAGGGTGCCCATGGCCGCCCCCAGACCCGCCGACCACAGCACCACATGTCCGTCTCTCCTGCTTTCCCCGCAACGCTGGCCTACGTGCCAAGCCTGCGCACCTCTCACTGCACAGGCACCCCCAGCCCTGTGGGATCCCAACCTCCAGCTCCACTTCCTCCACTGGTCTGCACCCTCCCCCCGGTTCCCCAGTCCCGTCCTGACCTTTGTCACTCACTCGCAGCCTCCTCTCTACCCCAGCCCCACCCTGGACCCAAATGCCAGCATTCAGCTCGGCCTCACCCTACACCCACCTCCGCCGGCCCTCGGTACTGCATTCCTCCTCTCCCCAGAGTCGCTCCCGAGCCTCCCCCCACACCCTTGCCCGACACCTTCCCCACCTACAATCCCAGTGCCGCCCCCCCACCCCCCGTCCTGCCCCCTGGCGCCCTGGAGGGTAAGCTGGTGGGCAGCACCTGCAGTGGCTGGGCCTTTGCAGATATCATGGTGACGGAGTACGTGGAGCACGGGCCCCTGGACGTGTGGCTGCGGCGGGAGAGGGGCCGCGTGCCCCTGGCCTGGAAGCTCACAGTGGCCCAGCAGCTGGCCAGCGCCCTCAGCTACCTGGTGCGTGGTCTGTGGGCGGGGCCTGCGCAGGTGGGGAGGGCCAGGGCAGCTCCCACGTTGCGTATGGAGGCCTGAACGCACCCATCCATGCACTGGATCTTCCCATGAACCTCCTCTGCTCACGCACCCCTGTGGCTCCCATCTCTCCCCACCTCCTCCACTTGGTGTCCAAGGCCCTGTGGCAGTCGCCTCTGTCACTCTTGCCGTTTGTTCCCCAGCCCTTCCCGGTCCAGTCACCCCAGTTTCCAGAACACCCCCTGTGTGCCGGGCTCTGTCCTAGGCCCTGGGGACCCAACAGAGAACAAAACAGACAGAAGTTTCTGTCCTTGGGGAGCTGGCATTTTAGTTGGGAGGGACAAGCGAGAAATAATAATTCGTACATTACATTACATAGTACGCCAGAAAGTAGCGAGAACTGTGGGCAAAAAAGCAGAGGTGGAGAGGAGGATTTGATACAGTTTGGGGAAGGGGTGATGTCTTAAACAGGTGGGTTGGGGAAGGCCTCACTAAGGTGACCTGGAGGTGACATGGGGTGAGGGGAGAGGTGGGTAGTTGTGAGTGTATCTGGGAGAAGTGCATTCCAGGCAGAGGGGACAGCCAGTGCAAAGGCCCTGGGGAAGGAGCATGTCTGCCATGGGTTTGAGGACCACAGTAGGGTCCTCTGGCCTTTTGTCCCTGGCTGAGAGCCTTGGCCACCAGCACTGGGAAAACAGGAAGGACCCACTGGAGACCCAGTGCTGCCTTGTCACTATGACAATGGACTGGCATCTCCATAACGACCATGATTGTCTTTTTCACTTGGGCTGTCCCTGGGGGGACCATGTGGGATGGGGTAGGGGTGGGGTCTACAGCCCCCAGTGGCCACGCCCCCTTTCCCCCCTACCCCAGGAAGACAAGAGCCTGGTTCACAGCAACGTGTGTGGCCGGAACATCCTCCTGGCACGGCTGGGGCTGGCGGAGGGCACCAGCCCCTTCATCAAGCTGAGTGACCCCGGTGTGGGCCTGAGCGTCCTCTCCAGGGAGGGTGAGGACGCAGGCAGGGCTGGGCACAGGGGCGGGCTTCCCCCACTCCTTTTACCTTGCTGACCTCTGACTCTGGCCCCCAGAACGGGTGGAGCGGATCCCCTGGACAGCCCCTGAGTGCCTGTCCGGTGGAGCCAACAGCCTAAGCACTGCAGCCGACAAGTGGGGCTTTGGTGCCACCCTCCTGGAGATCTGCTTCGATGGGGAGGCCCCCCTGCAGGGCCGCAGCCCCTCCGAGGTATGTCCAGGGGACCCCTGGGCCCTTCGCACAAAGAGGGCTGGCACCGCCAAGGAGTCCAGAGGGTACATTCAGGGTCCAGAGCTGCCTCCCCTCTGGCTGTGCAGCCTCATCTCTCTGGGGCTCCATCAGGTCATCTGTCAGTTGCAGTGAACTGCAGTCCCAACCTCATAAGGTCGTTATGGCACAAAGCAAATAGATCACATGCTTTAGGCAGAGTGACCAGGGCATCAAGGGGGAGGCACAGGCTGTCGGGAGGAAGGGGACCCAGAGGATGCCCCTGACCCAGCTGAGGGATGGGGCAGGGCTTCCCAGAGGAGGTTTTAATCTAAGTGCAGAAATATCAGTGTCCCAGGCTAGGAAGAGCAGCCTAGGTGGTGGACACAGCCTATGCAAAGGCCGGGAGGCTTTGGGGCATTCAGGGAGCTGCAGTATGCAAAAGCGTTCTGGGAGCAGAGGTAGGTGGAAGGCAGGGCAGGAAGGGCCAAGTGTGAGATGCTCCAGCACAGCACAGCCTGCTCTCCTTGGGTTCCAGTCCTGACTCTGCGGTGGTGGGCAAGTCTGCATCCCGTTGCCGAGGCTCAGGGGCCTCATCTGTAAAATGGGAATGACAAGAACGAGGACCTGGCTGGTCTAGCCCTGCTCTGGGGACTTGACTCTGCCTCTTGGGGAAGGGGACTGAGGGTGTACACTGACTCCTTCCGGTCCTCTCTCCAACAGAAAGAGCGCTTCTACCAGAAGCAGCAGAAGCTGCCTGAGCCCTCGTGCCCAGAGCTGGCCATACTCACCAGCCAGTGCCTGACCTATGAGCCAGCCCAGCGGCCATCCTTCCGCACCATCCTGCGTGACCTCACTCAGCTGCAGCCCCAAAGTGAGCATCACTCCAGGGCGGGGACCCTGGAGGGGGGGAGGGGCTGGGATCCCTGCTGACTCAGGCATGGTGCACCCAAGTCTCTGTACAGTGGCTTAGGGTGTGTGCCGGTTTCTAATTCACTTAAGTAAGGGGGAGGGGAAGCCCCAAGCTCTCCTTTATGTTTTGCTTGGGGAGAGCCACGGCTTCTTTGGATGAATTAGACCCTGGCAAATTTTTTGGTTATTAATGAAAAGTTTGTGCCCTTTACCCAATCTCAGAACATCCCAGGCGTTGGTTATGGTGCAGCCAGCTCTGTGTTTTGGACAATAGGAGGAATTTTCCAGCCCTTGCAAAAAAAAAAAAAAAACAGTTTGCTTATCTCTGGGATCGGATGCTGGGGATAGCAGTAGCTGGCTTTCTGTGTCCCCAAGTGTGGACCCTTTTGGAGAAAGGGCTGTGTTCCAGACTCACCCACTGTAGCTCTTCCAGATCTCGTTGATGTCTTGTCTGTGAACCCGGACTCACCGGCGTCAGATCCTACGGTTTTCCACAAGCGCTATTTGAAAAAGATCAGGGATCTGGGTGAGGTAAGGGCGAGGCCTGGAGGACCGGCGGCGGGGCATGGGCTGCTCCAAGGCCCTGGCCTTAGAGACTCTCAGCTTCAAGGGAGGCCCCGGGGAATTGAAAGGGAGGCCTCAGCCCCAAGGGGACCCATCCACATGGAGTAGGTGGGGCCTTGGATTTTCCAAACAAACCTGCCTGGAGGTGGGGCCTGGGGAGCTGGGGGTGGGGCTGACGCTCCTGCACGCTCCGGCCAGGGTCACTTCGGAAAGGTCAGCCTGTACTGCTACGATCCAACCAATGACGGCACTGGTGAGATGGTGGCCGTGAAGGCCCTCAAGGCAGGCTGCGGTCCCCAGCTCCGTACAGGCTGGAGGCGAGAGATCGAAATCTTGCGCACACTCTACCACCAGCACATTGTCAAGTACAAGGGCTGCTGCGAGGACCAAGGTGGGCGGGGCCTAGAGATGTAACAGGGCGGGGCTATGGCTTGGGTGTGGCTTGGTGGGCGGGGCCAGCAGGACCTGGCCAATTAGAGCCTCTCAGCCCCAGGCTGGAAGATGCAGTTTGCAGACACCAAGGTGGGCGAGGCCCGGCTGCCTCCTTTCCATCCTTAGGTGCTCTGCTGGGGCCAGGATGGGTGGGAGCCACCGTCAGCTCCCTTGCCTGTGGACGGGTTCAGGATGGGTCCGCCCCACCTGAGGACTGGTCCTAGTGTGGATGGATCTTGGTTTTCCCTCCCCACCTTGGGATAGGGGGTGCAGGGTGGGCAGCCTGTGGTCCAGGTCTCTACCACCCTTATGGGCCGCTCCTCTCCGGTGTCAGGCGAGAAGTCGGTACAGCTGGTCATGGAGTACGTGCCCCTGGGCAGCCTCCGAGACTACTTGCCTCGGCACAATGTCGGGCTGGCCCAGCTGCTGCTCTTCTCCCAGCAGATCTGCGAGGTGGGCCTGCCTGCCCCTGCTCCCAGAACCTGCCCCCTTCTTTGGCTTGGCCTGAGCTCCCTATCTCCCCCGCCAACCCCGCTGGGCCTGCTCTCCTCCATCCTTGTCCATTCAGCAGATCACCTGGCCACACCCCCACTGGCCCAGGCCCCCACCCCCCTCCCAATTCTCCTGCCCCCTGCCCCGGGGGAGCCCCCCATGTGGCTCCACCTCTGCTCTCTGGCTCTGCTCCTTTTCTCTCTGGCCCCAGCTGCCATCCTGCCCGTTCTCGCGCCTGGTCCCCGCCAACTTGACTGTCCCCAGCCATCCTGGTCACTGCTTCTCAGGCCCGGTCCTGCCCCCGCGCTGATCCTGACTTGCCCCACCCCCAGGGTATGGCCTACCTGCACGCGCAGCACTACGTGCACCGAGACCTGGCCGCACGCAACGTGCTGCTGGACAACAACAGGCTGGTCAAGATTGGGGACTTCGGTCTCGCCAAGGCCGTGCCCGAAGGCCATGAGTACTACTGTGTGCGCGAGGATGGGGACAGTCCCGTGTTCTGGTAACCAGCAGGACCCAGCCGGAGGGAGGGGTGCCAGGGTCACCTGGAGCAGACAGGGTGGAGGAGATGGATTCCGGGGTCTCAGACGACAGGGCCTGGGTCAAGTGACACTGCCCCCCCTCTTAAGGGTGGGGCCCTAACTGGGACCACAGGGCTCCTAAGCCTCAGGTAAGGACTCCAGCTCGGTCTGGCCCAAGGCCTGAGTGCCCTCTCTCCCCAGGTATGCCCCGGAGTGCCTGAAGGAGTGTAAGTTCTACTATGCGTCTGACGTCTGGTCCTTTGGGGTCACCATGTATGAGCTGCTGACCTACTGTGACTCCACCCAGAGCCCCCCCTCGGTGAGAGCCAGGCCCGCACCCCGACCTCATCCTAGAGGAGTTAGCGAGGCATGCATTCAGTTCCCAGCTCCCCCACCCTAGCAAGGACTTAACCTACCTGAGCCTCACAGTCGCATTCTGTAAAGTGGGCCAGTTACACTGCAGAGGGCTTGGATTGTGACCGAAACCCACTCAGATAGGAACGGCTTATTCTGCCATTTGCAAACCCCAAGGGGACAGTGGGAACATGGCTTGATCTAGACCTTCAAATGCCATCAGGAATCCCATTTTCTCCATCTCTCAGCTCTGCTGATTTCCATGGTAGCATTTTGGTTTTTTTGCCGTGCCACGCGGCATGTGGGATCTTAGTTCCCCGATCAGGGATCAAACCTGTGCCTCCTGCAGTGGAAGCACCGAGTCTTAACCACTGGTAGCATTTCTTAAGCAAGCCTTCCCTTTGTTGTGGCAACAGTGGACCCAGCTGAGGGGAGGAGGGTCTTTCTCTTTCCAGCATAATTCAGGACTCTCTGATTGGCCCAGCTTGACTCACGTGCCCTCCAGGGAGCCACTCACTGTGTAGTCCTTGGCTGAGGGGAGGAGCCTAGAGTATGTTAAGGGTTTATTCCCAAAGCCAATCAGAGTGCCTTTATAGGAAAATTTTTTTAAAAAATTAAAAAAATTTTAAAAAAATTAAAAAAATTTTCTGAACAGGCAAAAACAACTTGCTGAGGCTTAATAATAATAGCAAGCACCTAATTCAGACTTACTCTATGAATATTAGTTTATCTAAGTTTCACAATTACCCCAGGTGGTAGATGTTATCACCCATTTTACAGATGAGACAACTGAGGCCCAGAGAGGCGAAGTCATAAGACCAATGTTATGCAGCTGAGAAGTGGTAGAGATGGCATTAGAACTCCTGCCGTCCGGCTTCAGACTCTTGACCTCTATCTAGGCAGCCCCGCCTCTTAAAAAGAGCTTGTCCTGTTTCTTCTGTAGAAATTCATCGAGCTCATAGGCCTCACCCAGGGGCAGATGACAGTGCTGAGGCTCACTGAGCTGCTGGAACGAGGGGAGAGGCTGCCACAGCCAGAGAAATGTCCCTGTGAGGTGAGACCCTCCCTTTTCCCCCTGCCCCCACCATCGGACCAGGGAGAGAGCAGAGATCACAGCCTCAGTTTTTCCTTCCCCAGATCTATTGCCTCATGAAGAACTGCTGGAAAGCAGAGGCCTCATTCCGCCCGACCTTCCAGAACCTCATACCCATCCTCAAAACGGTCCACGAGAAATACCAAGGCCAGGCAGCCTCAGTGTTCAGTGTCTGCTGAAGCCCGCCAGCAGCTCTGCTTGGGGGGATTGGAGCAGACGGTACCCACAGAGAGGGCCTCCTGCTTCCCACCCTAAGAGGAGCCCAAGAGGGGGTGGTCAGCCTCACTGACTCCCTGTGCCTTACTCCTGTCTGGATGCCCCACCCCTCTGAACTGACTTTCCTTGTCTTAGTCCGTTTGGGCTGCTATAACAAAACGCCACAGACTGGGTGGCTTATAAACAACAGAAATTTATTTGTCACAGTTCTGGAGGCTGGGAAGTCAAGATCAAGGCACCAGCATGGTTGAATTTTGGCAAAAGCCCTCTTACTGGTTGATAGCCTATGCCTTCTTACTATGTCCCCACAAGGTCCAAGGGGGCAAGGCATCTTTCTGGAGCCTCTTTTATAAGGGCACTAATCACATTCATGAGGGCTCCACCCTCATGACCTATGCACCTCCTAATACCATCACGTTGGGTGTTAGGATTTCAACATAGTGATTTTGAAGGGACAGAAACGTTCAAACCATAGAACCTTCCAAGATCATGAGCCTGACACAGGCTCCTGAGGGATCCAGGACAAGCAAGGAGCTAACCAGGCCCTTGAATCTGATCTTTTTATCTTCCCCCAGCTCCTGCCCTTGGAGCCCACTATCTCCCCTAACTGGTTAAAAACTCGTATTTCCTCTGCTAGAGGCATGGTCCTTGGGCCCTTCTTCAGCAAGTGTCCACTCTCCTGGGGACTGCAGCTAGAGCAAGACACTCATTGCAGAAGAAGTCAGATTCAACTATTGAACCTTTGCTCACCTCTAAATCACCGGCCAGCAATTAGACCAATGCCTGGAACACAGAAGGCCCTCAAGATGTATGTTAAATATATCAACAGAGGACCTGGAGGACCACATGCCATGTAAATAAGATTGCCAGTTTCACCTTTTTCTCGCTGTGTGACCTCAGGCAAGTGGCTTCCCCTCTCTGGGCCTTAGCTTTCAACTAAGAACTTGGGATGGTCATGCTTGCTGCCTTGTAGGACTAGTGTCAAGAGCTAATGAGGGCTTCCCTGGTGGTGCAGTGGTTAAGAATCTGCGTGCCAATGCAGGGGACACGGGTTTGATCCCTGGCCCGGGAAGATCACACATGCTGCAGAGCAACTAAGCCCATGCATCACAACTACTGAGCCTGCGCTCTAGAGCCTGTGTGCCACAACTACTGAAGCCTGCGCACCTAGAGCCCGTGCTCTGCAACAAGAGAAGCCACGACAATGAGAAGGCCACGCATTGCAACAAAGAGTAGCCCCCGCTCGCTGCAACTAGAGAAAGCCCGCGCACAGCAACGAAGACCCAACACAGCCAAAAATAAAAACAAATAAATAATTTTTTTAAAAAAAGAGCTAATGAGGTCGTATCTGTCAAATGCTTAGCAGAGAGATATGCAAACAACTGCTCAATAAACATTTGATATTATTGTTAATCTGGTGTTTGCCAATGTGTTTCTGCTTAACAGGTATACTTGAGATGGGTCTGCCACATTGTGAAAGGCAGTTAGATTTCTTTCCCATGGGACTTCCTAAGACCCTGTGCATTGCAGCCCTCCTGACTGGTCAGTTTCACACTATTTTAGTGATATTTGCTTTTTATAACAGTTTTTAAAATTAAATATTCATTATAATTGTAAATCTTCCTTTTTTTTTTTTTTTTTTTTGATATTGCCATAGGCAGTGAAATGTTTCCCTCCTCTGTCCATCAGCCACCACTGTCACCTCCCCGGGAGACAACTAATGTTATCTGGTTTCCTCTTTTGGCTTCCAGAGACATTTTATCCAGATACAAGGAAATCTGTGCACATGTTACATTTCCCCATCTTTTGCAAGAATAAGTGTGTGCTGCTATATAGAGCTCTAGCCTGTATCTTTTCTATTTTTTCCCCACATAATAGGCCTTGGAGGCAAACAGTGTTTTCTCTTTCTATTTTATGGTTGTGTTGTAGCTCATCATTCAAATGTCATCGGCATTTGTTCATGTAATCATTTCTAATCCTTTGCCATACCCTGGGCTGTTGCAGTGAGTAAGCATGTGTGCACATGGTTTCACCCACATTCAAGGGTATCTGTAGGACAAATTCCCAATGGGAAAAGCTGCACGATCTAACCTGGTAATTTGGAAAGTCATTGCCACTAGAATATATTTTGATAGGTGATAGGGCAAGTCTCTCCTCATTCTTTTCTCAAAATTATCTTGGCTTGTTCTTAGGCAGATACTTTTTCTTTTTGCATTCTTTTTTATAAAAAATTATTTTCCGGGACTTCCCTGGTGGCACAGTGGTTAAGACTCCACGCTCCCAGTGCAGGGGGCCCAGGTTCGATCCCTGTTTGGGGAACTAGATCCCACCCGCATGCCACAACTGAGAGTTTGCATGACACAACTAAGGAGCCAGCGAGCCGCAACTAAGGAGCCCTCCTGCTGCAACTGAGACCCAGTGCAACTAAATAAATAAATAAATATTTTTAAAAAATTATTTTCCGTTATGGTTTATCACAGGATGTTGAATGTAGTTCCCTGTGCTATGCAGTAGGACCTTGTTCTCTCTGTTTTATTCGTTTTCTTTTTTCTTTTGTCATACCCAGTTACATGGAGATTTTTTTGCCCGTTTGGAAGTCTGGTATCTTCTGCCAGAGTTCAGTAGATGTTCTGTGAGAATCCTTGCACATGTCAATTTTTTTTTTTTGGCCGTACGGCATGTGGGATCCTAGTTCCCCGACCAGGGATGGAACCCATGCCCCCTGCAGTGGAAGCGCGGAGTCTTAACCACTGGACCACATGGGAAGTCCCTGTAGATGTTTTTTTGTTTGTTTTTTGCGGTACTTGGGCCTCTCACTGTTGTGGCCTCTCCCGTTGTGGAGCACAGGCTCCGGATGCGCAGGCTCAGCGGCCACGGCTCACGGGCCCAGCCGCTCCGCGGCATGTGGGATCTTCCCAGACTGGGGCACGAACCCGTGTCCCCTGCATCGGCAGGCGGACTCTCAACCACTGCGCCACCAGGGAAGGCCCTTTGCCCATTTTTGAATTGGGTTTGTTGTTGAGTTGTAGGAATTCTTTATAATCTGGATATTAATACCTTATCAGATATATTATTTACAAATACTTTTGATTTGGGTTTTAGTTGCTCTCTGGGCACCATGTGCGAAACGGATTTTTGGGAGGCGGGGCAGGCGAGGAGAGACCTCATTGGGGAGGGTACTCCAGGTGAGAGAGGAGGGGGTGTGGCCTTAGGGATGGGGAGAGTGGATGAATGCTGAGTGCCATCAAGATCTTCAACAAGGTCCCTCTCTGGAGCTCAGGTCAGAGGCACAGGAGGCAGGTCAGAGGCCTGAGAGATGGAACTGATGGAGGTGGGAGTCCCCACCTGACCCCTCTCCCCGCCCCGCCAAGTCCCTGCTGTTGGGGTAAAGAGACCAGCTACCTGGAGAAGAAAGGCAAGGGGGGAGGGGGACAGGGGTAAGAGCCGGTTACAAGTAGCACCCTTGGCAGACGATGGCTCAGGATTTAGCTGTACCCCAAGCACTCTACCTCAGCACTGCACACAGGGAATGGGGGACCCCACCCACAAGATCTTCAAAGATAAGGGGCCCTATAAAAGCCACCCAGGCAGCCAACACAGAGCCTAGCACAAGTCCCCAATAAATGTGGGCTCTGTTCATTTTCATGGCTTCACTTATCTTAGGGGTCCCTCGTTATCACCCCCCAAATCTCTTATTTGCCCCCCAGGAGTGTTGGGATCTCGCTCTAACTGTGCGAAGCCCTGCCTAGAAGTCCACCCATTGTTGTTGCCTCCTCGAAATGTTGCCTTGAAATCCCACCCTATCCCTTCAAGGAAAGTGTCTGATTATCCCCCGTTAACTTCCTCTCTGGGAACAGAACACCCCCCCTTCACCTAAGTTCAACAGGAAGGAGGTGTCTCACCACCTCCACCCCCTCCCCCCTCCCCCCTCCAGGCTTTCCTGTGCTAAAAACAAAGGAAGAAGACTGCATTAGCACTTCCTGTGGGTTCATGGGGGGGGGGCCGGGGGTGTGGGGAGGGGCGGTGACTGAGGTCTACCCTACCTGAGACTCCCTGGAGACTGGCCAGCGCCCTCCACCTCCCTGGGCCCCCCACTCTGGAGCCCTGGGGCTGCACAATATTCCCCTGCCCCTCCCTAGGCCTGGGCAAGGTGTAGCCCCTGGACTTCTGCATTCTTAACTGCGGTGGCTGTACTTCCTTCCCCTGGGTGACCCGCCTGCTCTCCAGTGCCCAGCGCCTCATTAAGGCAACTTCCTCCTACAGGCTGGCCACCATGATGCCCTCAGGGCCGCTGCCCAGGGCCTGCTGGACTTCGTTCATCTCTCTGCTTCTAGTCTGCTGTCTGCTGCCCCCAGGTGAGGCCCGGCAAGCTGGGGGGGGCTGGAGTTGCGGGATTGGTGGCGGAGGGGAAGGAGAACAGAGCGCCTCACACCCTGCTGCCCGGGCTGTGCCAATAACACTTCTTAAACTCAGATCGGCCAGGGGGCTCCCCAGTGTCCTCGGGAGAAAGTGGTGGCCTCTTAACACAGCCTTCAGGGCTCCCGGAGAGACACAGTCCCTGCATTTGACTTGTTCTTCTCCCTCTGCACGACACACCCACACACACACACAAGCACGCATGCATGCATGCATTCCCTCCCTGGTCCATCTGGACCCTCAACCTCTGCGTATGCTCTTCAGTCTGCCAGGATCACTCTTCCCTTTCACTTGGCTAACGCCTCCTTGACACTTTAAAACTGACCATAGTGGTCCCCTCCTCCAGGAAGCCTTCCCTGACTCACTTCCTCCTAGAGGCTTGATCAGGGCTTCCCCTGGCCTCCCTCCCAGCTCTCCTTGGTTCCTGATCCATCATCTGTCTTCCTCACTAAACTGAAGCACCATGAAGGCAGAGACCATCATATCTCGGCAAGAGGAAGTTTTGAATGGTGGAGCCTGCAAATGGGTGGGTTGGGGGGCACTGGAACCCCCAGGAGAGCTTCCTTCTGTTCCCCCAGGTACCCAAGGGCAGGAGTTGCAGCTGCGAGTGGAGCCGCAGAACCCAGTGGTGCCTGCCGGAGAGTCCCTCTTGGTAAATTGCAGTACAGATTGCCCCAGCGCTGGACCCATCTTCCTGGAGACGTCCCTACTCAAGGAGTCGGTGGGCCGTGGCCTGGGCTGGGCAGCCTTCCAACTCAGCAATGTGACTGGTGACACCCAGCTCCTCTGCTCTGGCTTCTGCAATGGCTCCCAGATGATAGGCTTCTCTAACATCACAGTGTACCGTGAGTGGCTGTGCCTGGAGGTGGAGCTGGCTTCGGGCAGCAGTGGGGCTAGATAACCAATGGTGCAGGGGAGCGGGGCGGGCATGAGGGCCCTGAGTTTGCAGGAATGGACCTGGGCTCTGACCCAGAGCTTGGACCTGAATGTGTGTGTGTGGGTGTGTGTGATAGAGACAGAGACAGAGAGATGCATCTCGACCACATGCCAGGGCAGCAGTTGTGAATTAATTTATTTGGGTCCCAATAAGCATTTTAAATATATCTGAGGAATTCCCTGGCGGTCCAGTGGTTAAGATTCCATGCTTTCACTGCCAAGGGCCTGAATTCAATCCCTGGTCAGGGAACTAAGATCCCACAAGCCAGGCAGTGTGGCCAAAAAAAAAAACCAACAACAAAACAATAGACTAGAAAGTAGCAGAGTACATCAGTCATGGTGCTTACTGTTTTGTGAAGCCACAGAAAAGTGTAGTGTACATGTGTAACTGTGCGTATGCTCCTGTGTGCACCAGTGTCTGTATTCGTGTTTGTGTACCTATGTGTGTGTCTGTGAGCTTCTGTATCTGTCATTATCTCTGTGAGACCGTGTGAGCGTACTTGTGTGTCTGTATATGTGTCTGTCTGTATGTTTGTGTGTGCCTGTGTGTACGTGTCTCTGGATTTGTGTATATCTCTATGTGTGAATATCTATATATGTCTGTATGTCGGTATCTGTGTATCTCTGTGTGTGAGCAAGTGTGGATGTCTGTGTCAGTACGTGTCTGTATATGTCTTTGTGCGTATTTCTGTTGTAACATGTACATCTGCGTGTGTATATGTTTGCCTATGTGTGTATCTGGGTGTCCCCATCTGTGTGACCGTAAGATGCTTCTGTCCAGTGCTGTGCAAGAGCCTGTTGGTCCTGGCTCATGAGAGTCCATGGTGCTCGTCTCTTCCCAGCTCACTGAGTGGCTGATTTCAAGCTACTCAATGTGTCACACTGAGTAGCTTGAAATCAGCCAAAGTATTTACACCACAGAAATTGGCAAATGCTCCATGTTGGGGCTCCCCCACCTCACCCCAGAGAGCCCAGGCATAATCAGCATTGGCCAGCATACCACTGTCCCTCAACCAGAGGTTAAGATGGGGGCCTCCTTGTTAAATATTCTAAAATTACAGTTAGATGTTAAATATTTTTCCATAGCGGCCAGTCCGTAGGCCTGTGTGTGACAGCTTGAGATCCAGGCTTGAGAGATGCTCCCCCAAAGGAGGCCCAGGGTTTGGTATGTGTGCCTGTGAGGGCCACTGCAGCTGCAGCTGGGAGAGGACCCAGCCTGGGGCTGTTGAGTCCCCAAGGACTGTGCAGAGCACCCTCAGAGGCTGCCCTAGGCCTTGAGCAGCTGGGACTGATTGGGGAGGGCTAGACCAAGCTCTGGGAAAGGCCAAGACCAGAGTCCAGGCCAGAAGCTGGGAGGAGGGGTCAGGGGAGTTTCTAGACCTGATATCAAGGAGGCAGGTAGACACACAGGTCTGGAGTTTGGGAAAACCCCCGTCTAACCCTGGCTCTGCCCTTTCCTGGCTGTGCATCCTTGGGCAGATCACCTCATCCTCACCTCTCTAGGCCTCAGTTTCTCTATTCATAAAAGGGAAGAATAATAGAAGAGATTTCACTTGGTTGCTGTGTGAATGAAGGTGGATGACATCTGGAAAGTCTAAGGAAAACTCAAAATAAACAGGAAATTTTATGATTACTATTAACATCATAAGTGGCCATAAACTTTAGTCCCCTTCCTTCCTTCCCCCCCCCCCACTTAATGGTGAGGTCCTTGGGAACAGAAAATCTGACTTTTATTTCAGTGCCTGGCAAGGTGTCCGACAAAACAGGAAATAATAATCATGATGCTAATGATAATAGCAAACACTTATACTAGCACATTTCTAAGCCCTGGAGGTTTATTAACTCAAAGTTCACACTTCTGCACTGGGCCACCCTTGACTCCTCGCCACTCCCTAGTGTGGAGGCTGCCAGGCTGGCTGCTAAGTTCTACTCTCCCCTTCATACCCCCCACGCAGGGTTCCCGGAACGCGTGGAGCTGGCCCCCCTGCCCCACTGGCAGCCCGTGGGCGAGAACCTCATCCTGCGTTGCATGGTGTCCGGCGGGGCCCCCCGGGACCACCTCACCGTGGTGCTGCTTCGTGGGGAGGAGGAGCTGGGCCGTCAGCCAGCGGGAGACGGGGAGCCTGCCGAGGTCACGGTCACGGTGCTGGCGAGCAGAGATGACCATGGCGCCAATTTCTCTTGCCGCACGGAGCTGGACCTGCGGTCCCAAGGGCTGGGACTGTTCCAGAACAGCTCGGCCCCCAGGAAGCTCCGAACCTTTGGTGAGGGAAGGGACTGCAGACGGTGGGTGATGAGCGGAGCCAGAGTAAGGGTGCCCTGGCGGCGGGATTCCTGAAAAGGGGGTGGCCTGGACCTCAAGGGCTTTTGGGAAAACATGCCTTTAGCGACGGGTAGCCTCATATGGGAGGCTTGCAGCCATAGGACCTTTGGAGAAGGCTGTGTGTGTCCTGGGAAGGGGGTGACCCAGGCCGCAAGGTATCCTGGGAAAGAAGGACCCTGGTTTGTGGGGATGAGTGTCATGGGAAAAGGGGCCTCCACGGCTGTGAGACCTCCTGCCGCTCACTCCCACCCTTCTTTCAAGCCATGCCCATGACGCCCCCGCGCCTCGTTGTCCCCCGGTTCTCGGAGGTGGAAACGTCGTGGCCCGTTGACTGCACCCTGGATGGGCTCTTCCCAGCATCGGAGGCCCAGGTGCAACTGGCGCTGGGGGACCAGATGCTGAATGCCACAGTCGTGAGCCACGGTGACACACTCACGGCCACAGCCACAGCGAAAGCAGAGCAGGAGAGCACTCAGGAGATTGTCTGCAACGTGACCTTGGGGGGCGAGAGCCGCGAGACCCGGGAGAACTTGAAGGCCTATAGTAAGAGGGGGCGGAGCCAAAATAACTCAGGAGGCAAGGGGCGGGGCCTCCATAGCCCAAGGGGGCGTGGCATCGGGCGGAGACTAAACTGGAGAGGAGCGGGACCTAAGTGACTCGAGAAGAAGAGCCTGAGCGCCCCAAACTGGGCGTGGGCTGCAGAGTAGATGAAGGCGTAGCCTGGATACTCCGAGGGGAAGGAGGCGGGTGGGGGCGGGGCTTGACCTAAGGGAGGTGTGTGGTCATGAAACTCCTGGGCAATGCTCCGCCTTTAGGCTTCCAGGGGCCCAACCTGACCCTGAGAGAACCTAACGCCACCGAGGGGACCACAGTAACTGTGACTTGCGCGGCCGGACCCCGAGTCCGGGTCACGCTGGACGGAGTTCCAGCCGCGGCACCGGGACAGCCTGCCCACCTTCAGCTAAACGCCACTGCGAAGGACGACAGGCGCACCTTCTTCTGCAATGCCACCCTCGAGGTGCATGGGGTGATCTTGCACCGTAACAGGAGCGTCCAGTTGCGTGTCCTGTGTGCGTAGGTCATTCTGACCTTTAATCCCTTGCTTCCTTGATTTGGGAAGACTTGTCTCTCCCTTGTCCCATTGTGCCTCGGGTGTGTCGGGTGTATCTAATCATTTGGTGGTCCCACAGACGGCCCCAAGATTGACCGAGCTAAATGTCCCCAGCGCTTGACGTGGAAAGACAGGACTATGCATATCCTGCAGTGCCAGGCCCGGGGCAACCCAAACCCCAAACTACAGTGTCTGCAGGAAGCCTCCAAGTTCAAGGTGCCCGTCGGCATCCCATTCCTCGTCAGGTTAAACTACAGTGGCACTTACAATTGCCAAGCGACAAGCTCACGGGGCACGGACGTTCTGACAGTGATGATGGACGTTCAGGGTGAGCCTAGGCGGGGCGTATTTATTCTAGACGGGCAAGCTTAGGAGGGGCCGAGACGCGTGTATTTATTCCTCGCTTTTCTGCACAGGTCGGAACCCCATCGCCATCACCATTGTCCTGGGGGTGTTAACGATCTTGGGCCTGGTGATCCTCGTTGCGGCCTCAGTGTACGTCTTTGGGGTGCAGAAGCGGCGTGACATCTACCACGTGAGGCAAAGCAGCACCCGGTTGCCCCTCGCGCCTCAACAGCCCGACGAGGCTGTGGCAGTGGAGTTATCCTGAGCATCAGAGTGCCATGATACTGGGCAAAGTGCCGTGATACTGGGCAAAGACGACGGAGGTTTGGCTGCATCCCCGAATTCCGCACTAATAAAGGCTTTAAAATCTGCACACTGTGGCTTGCCATCCCACTGCTCCGCGCGTCCTTTGAGTGACACCTTGATAGCGGAAAAGGGCGGAGCCTGTAGCGCCCAGACGCGGCTTGAACTCTGAGAGGCGGGCGGGGCCTTATCCAATGGGCTGAGGGGTCGGGAAGGAGGCGGGGATTCTCTCGGCCAATCGGCGGACGCGCCCTCGTTGCCGCTCTATGCCGCTCCGCCTCGGCTCGCTGGTCCCAGAAGGCGCCGGGTTTCCCAAGATGGCGGCCGACGTGTCCGTTACTCACCGGCCCCCGCTGAGCCCGGAGGCTGGGGCCGAGGTTGAAGCTGGTGATGTCGCGGAGCGCCGGGCGCCTGAAGAAGAACTGCCGCCGCTAGATCCAGAGGAGATCCGGAAACGCCTGGAACACACCGAGCGCCAGTTCCGTAACCGCCGCAAGATACTGATCCGCGGCCTCCCGGGGGACGTGACCAACCAGGTGTGGGGGGGTGCCCTGTGGGAGCGTGGCGGGAAATACCACCGTGCGCGTGCGCGGGGGGAACCGGGCGACACCAACGCTCTGGCGGGGGGCGTAGGCTGAGTCCAAGCGCGGGATCCACGCGGGGTCGGGAGAGACCAAGAGCGGGATGTGGGGGGTCGGAGATGGAGGATGAAACCAACTTGGTTGAGGGGACGTTGTTAGGGACGACCACAGGCTTGGACGAAACCAAGTGATTGAAGGGGGCGGGGAATGGAAGGGGGCGGGCAGCTTTGGCCACGTTGGGGGATTGTGAATGGGCAGCCAGATTGGGACTGTGGAAACCGGGACGCCAGTTTCTTCCTGCTCTACCATGGAGTGGTGGGACTTCATATCCATAAGTTTCATGGTTGACTAGACTATGCCTTTTCCTAGCAAGCGTTTATTAACTCCTTTTAGAGGTAGATCCGGAAGTTATAGCAGCTTCTGGGGTCTTTTTTCCCCAAAAGCCTCGGGATTAATTTGGAAAAATGGAGTCTCCTCCTGTCCCCATGCCACAGACCTGCAGAAAAGGGGGGGGGTGTTGTTCCACGTAGCCCCCCCTTGGCTGATCTGGCCAAGGGTGCTCTTCTGTTGGGGCCAAATGGGGCAGGACTTCCCAGTGCTCTTTGAACCCAGGAAGATTGCATCTGGTCTGCCCTGCCCATCAGCGATGGAATGGGTTCTTTGTTCCTGCTGTGGAGAATCTCTGGTCTCTGGCCCACCAACACACCTGCCATTGGCTCTCTCTGCCCATGGGTGGTCACATGGCTGGTGGGGCCCTAGGAGTGTTGGGAGGAGTGTGACTTGGGGACAGACCTGGGGCAGGCACCCCTAAGCATAGTCTGGTTTGTTTCTAGAGTCAGCCATCCTCCTAGTGCCCACACCATCTCTCAGCTGGGAACACGCTGTCTCTCCTGCAGGGTGCACAGTGTGTCTGGCACAAGCAGACCCCAGAGCCTCGCCTCCATAGCTGGCTTTCAAGAAGGCAGCCCTGCCAGTAGGAGGGAATGGGGAGGCACGTGAAGCCACACAATGTGGGCTTATTAAGTACACAGGGTCCCCAGTCAGGTACCCATGGGTGGCATACCCACTGCTGCCCTGACCAACTGCATGACCTGTGACAATTTTCTTCACCTTTCTGAGCCTCAGTTTCCACATGTACAAAATGGATTTGTTAATACTTGATTTGCAAGGTTGTTGGAAAGAGTCAGTCTTGAAAGCCGAGGTTCAGATGGGTTAAACAACTTCCCTGTGGGTGTACGCAGAGCTGGGACTTGAACTCAGACACACCTGACTCTCTAATAAGAGAGTGTTTTGTTGGTTAAAAGCATGGGATCTGCAGCTAACCTCTGAATCCCAGCTCTGCCAGGTATGGCCTCAATGGCCTTGGGCAAGTAGATGCTCTGAGACTCAGTTTCCTCCTTTGTAAAATAGGGATGGTAATTGACCTGCCCTCATAGCTGGTCCATGTGAAGGTGGCACTGGGTTGCTCCCTTCAGCCTTCGGTGATTCCCTGTCCTTTGGCTTCTGTCTCCACAGGAGGTGCACGACCTGCTCGGCGACTATGAGCTCAAGTATTGCTTTGTGGACAAATACAAAGGGACAGGTTTGTGGGACTGCGGGGTGGGCTAGGGGCAGGGGATGACAGCCCCTGAAGCTGGGAGAATCTTGGCCCAGTGTCTCATGAACTTCAGGCCCAACATTCAGCAGTGATGGAAGGGATGTGGACCAGAAGGAAGCCAAGAGAATGGAGGGGCACCAGTTGTTCTGGAGGACTTGCAGGAGAAGATCAGACAGGCGTGGGTGACTGGCCGGCCGGGGGGATGGCTTGGGAATGGGTACCCAGTGCCCAGGTATCTGCTGGGTAGCCTGGAAGAGGAACATCAAGGATGCCCCACGATGGGCGCCCAAGATGAGGGACAGATTGGGGCAACAGTCTGTCCTGCGCTGGACCTAGGGTACATCTTTGCCGAAATGGCAGCCTCCCTCTGGCCTCTCTGCCTCCACGATTTTACTCCCCTGCTTGCCTTCCCCCAGACCGCCAGCTCTGATGTGACTGCAAATCTGATCATACCTGGTCCTAACCCTGATCATTCTTCTCTCTTCTCAAAACCTGTCTGAGGCTCCTCCTGATACTACCTTGCAAGGATGTGCCTCAGCCTCATCGTCTCCTCAGGTTCCTAAGGTTCCAGGCTGTTCCCTCTGTCACTGTTCTTAGCTGTCTCCTCTTCCATCCAGCTGGCGTCAGGCAGCTCCTCACAATGCCCTGAGCGCACCCCCCCCCCCGCCCCATCATAGCACCAACCACCCTAGGCTGTCGCTGCCAGCCCACTCACCTGCCTCCTGCGCGTGGTGGTCAGTTCTGTGAGAGCGGGGACAGGTCTTGTCAGCCTTGGCCCCCTACATGGGAGGCTCTCCGTGGGTGTCTGTGCCCACAAGGCTTTGGGCCAGAAGTTAAACCAGCCAGGGCCTTTGCCTGTGAACTATAGTATGGTTGAGAAGGAACTGAGGACTGGTGAGCCCTCGAGACCTAGCTGGTGGGCCGGAGTAGTGCTTAAGGTCTTGGGCCCTGGAGGCAAATGGACCCGGGTTCTAGTCCTGGTCTGTCCTCACTCTGTGGCCATAGGCAAGTGATTTACCCTCCTCAGCTTTGGTTTTCTCACCAGCAAATTGGACATGACCTGTTGGAGTTGGCCGTGAAGCCAAACGTATTAAAACACCTGAAAAACTGTGGGTGCCTGGGAGCCGGCCTGCCTGGGTTCAAGTCCAGGCACTTGGGCAGGGCACTGCTCTGGGCCCATTTCATTGCTGGAAAATTAGTGTTTGTGAGGAGTAAGTTATTCCCATTTGACAGACGAGGAAATAGACCTCAAAGCCACTCAGGGGCTAGAGTTGAAACCCAGGCTCCAGTGACCACATGCTTAACCACTACCCTGTGTGTCACCCGAGTTACACGTGTAGTTCTTAGGATGGGGCCAGGCTCCCAGTAGGTGAGCGTCACCGTGGGTTGCAAGGAGGTGCTGACTGTTGTTGCTCAAGGCTGGTGACTGTTCCATTCAGGTGCTGCCTGCGATGTCCTGGCTGTTCGGTGTTCTGAGGTCACATGTGGTTTGGAGGGAGGTCGGTGCGGGCGACCATGGGGTGGAGGGGCAGGCCCTCGGGGGCCCCACTGACCCACACTCCCTCCCGCTGCAGCTTTCGTGACCCTGCTGAACGGGGAGCAGGCCGAGGCCGCCATCAGCGCCTTCCACCAGAGCCGCCTGCGGGAGCGCGAGCTGTCGGTGCAGCTGCAGCCCACGGACGCCCTGCTGTGCGTGGCCAACCTGCCCCCCAGCCTCACGCAGCAGCAGTTCGAGGAGCTGGTGCGGCCCTTTGGCAGCCTGGAGCGCTGCTTCCTGGTCTACAGCGAGCGCACCGGCCACTCCAAGGGCTATGGCTTCGCCGAGTACATGAAGAAGGACTCGGCCGCCCGCGCCAAGTCGGACCTGCTGGGCAAGCCGCTGGGCCCACGCACCCTCTACGTGCACTGGACAGACGCCGGGCAGCTGACGCCCTCCCTGCTCCACTCCCGCTGCCTCTGTGTCGACCACCTGCCCCCTGGCTTCAGTGATGTGGATGCCCTGCGCCGGGCGCTCTCGGCCGTCCACATACCCACCTTCTGCCAGGTGAGCCCTGTGCCCAGTGCGGGGATCTCGGGGAGCAGATGCGAAGCCCAGAGCACCTCAGAGAGGCTCTTTGAGTCACCTGCTCTCTCCAGTCTCCTGGGTCCCATTTCAGTAAGGCAGCAGCGATGCCACTTTGAAGGGGCTTCTTGTTAGAAAGGCCACATGGTGCAGTGCGTGACGGCCCACCGAGGAGCCAGGTGGCTGGGCTTCAGATCCCCGCACACCCTCTGGCGACTTGCTTAACCTCCCCACTGTAAAATGTAGGCGAGGCTACCTTTGTTAAAAAAAAAAAAAAAATGGCTGTGAGGCCTGCTCACCCTGTGTTCACATCCACTTCTGCGCTCACGCCTCCTGGGTCCCAGGCCCCGGGCCCAGCATCAAGGAGGCTACTCTGGAGGAGCCCACAGTCCATTTAAGCCTTGAGGTCAGGAAGTTGGACGTGGCCAGATCCCAGCCCTGCTCTGTGGCAAGTCACTCACTCTCTGAGTCTTGGTTTCCCTCCTCCATAAGAAGGGGTTCAATACTCATGCATTGGTTTAGCAAAACAATCCCTGGTTCATTCTGGTCTCACTTTTTGGGCCCTTCTGTGAGGGTGTCTAGCCCCATGACAGGCGCGGTGGGGCGAGAATAGGCCAGACCCAGCTCTTGGAGAGCTTCCAGGTGGTCGTGCCCACAGACCCCCAGGGTGGACATTCCTTCAGCACTCACTGGGCTTACCTGCAACCCCTCCATCCTGTAACAGCCTGGAGAGGCAGGTGTCATCCGCTTCTTCAGGTGGGGACACTGAGGCATGGAGAGGTCAGTTGACATGCCCCAGGACATACAGCCAGGGTGTGGCAGAGCCAGCATTGGAACCCCAGGCCACCCTGGAGGAGGCTGGTACTGGGCTCAGACCCCAGCTCTGTGGCCTTGGGTGTTGGTGCTGGGGAATTGGCGTTGGTAGGAGCCCCTCTCTTTGCTCACTGCTGCCTCTGCCGTGCACCTACTGTGTGCCAGGCCCTGGATGGGACTCAGGACACAGATGACATATACATATAGCTTAGCAGCCACCTCTTCTCGTGTGGAGATTGTAGGGCTGTGGCCAACTACAGGTTCTCTCTCTGGGCCTTGCTTTCCCCATCTCAAAATGGGTCTGGCCATGCTCTGTGACTAGGTTATTGCAAACGGCTACTCACGCATTCCTCCACTTAGGCATTCACCAGATGTCTGTTGAGCACCTGCTGAGTCCCAGGCCTTGAGGAGACCGCCTCCGAGGAGCCCAGTCATGCTGGGCATCCTGGTTGAACGGTCAGGATGCTCATCCTGATTGAACGGTCCCCTATTTAGGAACCTTGTGGCCTTGATTGCTCTTTGACCCCTTTCTCTATTTGTCTGATGAGACGAGCGTGACTGTGAGAAGAAGCACATCCAGGCCTTGGTGCTGGGCCTGGCCAGGGGTGAAGGTGAAGTGCTCTCTAGAGGTGGGCTGAAGGCCTGAGCCTGCTCTGCCTGGGCACTCAGAGTGGGCACTGGGCCCACGCCCACAGCCTCCCCGCCCCTGCTGAGCACACTGTTGAATCCCCACTGCTACCCTGCCAGGTGGGTCTAGTGGCTGGGCCCATCTTACAGATGAGGAAACTGAGGGCCATGGACGGGCACGTGCAGTGGCTTCCGCAGGCTGGCCTGCCAGTAAGCGGTGGGCTGGGAGCCAAGATCAGGCAGCTGACCCTGGGGCCCCCGCTCTCAACTGGGTGCCCCCGCCTCCCACAACGGGAGTTTGCTGCCCATGTGGGGGGTGTTTTATTTTTGACATAATCAAGAGAAGATCATGAAGGAAAGCCCACAGCAACTCAGTGCAGTTCACTTTGCCAGTTATCCACAGGCCAACTGACGTATCTTTTTATATATGTATATATAATTTTTATTTATGTATTTACTGCCGTGCAGCATGTGGGATCCTAGTTCCCTGACCAGGGATCGAATCCATGCCCCCTGGAGAGGAAGCATGGAGCCGCAACTGCTGGACCACAGGGAAGTCCCTGTGTATCTTAATTGCTTCATTTTATTGCAGAGTTGCTTAAAAATGTTTGAATGCTATGGATATGTATAAAGCAGGTGTCCCAAGACCCTGGGGTGTTATAAAAAGCCTTTTCAACTTGATTCGTTTCTATGAATGGGCAGTCCAGGCCCATTTCAAAATTTAGCATGTCCACAAGGGCCCTGCAGTGAAGACTCCCTCCTGGCTCCGCAGGGTCTTTTCCTACAACCCCTTCTCAGAGCAGTTTGTGTGTGTCCTTCCAGTGAGATTTTATTATGCATTTCAAATGGATATGTATATATGCTCCTGCATTCCCCTTTTCTTGACTCAAATATTGCCATGCCTGCATTGGTTTGACTTTATCTTGGGCGTCTTTCCATGTTCAGAAATGAGAGCTTTCTCATTTCTCCTGTAGCTGCGCCATATTCCATTTTATGGACTCTGTGCTATGTCCTACTGGCGGGCAGTGCGTTGCCCCAAAGCACACTGCAGTCATCTGTGCGGCATTCTGGACCTAAGAGGAACAGCACTGGTTCTCAGGACAGCCATTGCCGCGCCAAGGTGCCCAGTCCTGTTGAGGGCTTCTGCCTGGCCTTGTCTGACCCCAGCTCCAGCTCTGTGGCCTGGGCAAGGGACTGCCCCTCTCTGAGCCTCAGTTACTTCACCTGCAAAGTGGGAGTGCTGAAATAGCGCCCGTGGCACCTGGCCCAAGGGCGCGCAGGGCCCAGCTGAGTGCTCTCACAGTATCTGCTCGCCCTGGGACAGCCCCGGCCCACAATTCCAGCGCCTACAACACCCTGAAAACCAAGAGTTTTGTTCCGACTTGGGCAGGCTCACTGGGCAGCAAAGCCTGAGTTGAACTGACGTGGGGTCGTCTGTGGCCTTTGTCTTTGCATCTTGCTGCCGGGCTATTCACAAGCTTGATTTCCAGGGCGCCTCAGAACCCACTGCGGGTGACTGATACATAATACAGGGTGTGTGCGGCACCCTCCTTTCTCATCTCCCAAACAGCCTCAATCCTGGAACATATCTGGCCCCAGGGTCTGGAGAGGGGGCTGTGGGCCGGAAGTATCAAATGACTGCATCAAGGGGGGTGAAGGGGCCTCTCTGGCCTGCTCGTGACCACATCCCTGTTCCCGCCACTCACTGGCTGTGTGACTCCACCCTCCGGCCCAGCACCACCAGCCTCAAACCCAAGCTTGGTGGCCATCTGCCTCACCACCAGGCTGTGTGCCCTTCCCAGCCCCACCTGCATCCTCGGCCTGAGGTCTGTGGCAGGGCTGCACTTCCGAGCCACCTGCTTCTTCTGCTGGCCCCTCCTCTTTGAGCCCTGCAGCATGTGCTCGGGAATCCCAGGCAAAGTCCCAAAGTGGCACTGGAGCAAGGCCTGGGGGAGTTGACCCATATGGAGTGGGTCATGGCTCTGCCCTCCCACCAACAGTATGACCTTGGGCACGCTGACCTCTCTGAGCCTCAGTTGCCCCCTCTGAAAAATGGGCAGAATGTAGCATCCTGGGGCCATTCAGAAGATTCGATGAGCTAACGCTGAAACCAGGCACAGGACAGTGCAGGGCCCCGAGTCCATCCTCTCTGGGGGTCACTGTCATCAGGATCCTCATCTGGTCACCGTTGTCACTTCACATGATGGTGGTCACTGCCACCCAGGTGCTTATGACTGCCTCTGCCCCCACCCCCCAGCTGGCGTATGGCCAGGACGGGCAGCTGAAGGGCTTCGCCGTGCTGGAGTACGAGACGGCGGAGATGGCTGAAGAGGCACAGCAGCGGGCAGACGGCCTGGCCCTGGGGGGCAGCCACCTGCGCGTCTCCTTCTGCGCCCCTGGGCCCCCTGGCCGCAGCATGCTGGCTGCACTCATTGCTGCCCAGGCCACGGTGAGCGTGTGCCAGAGGGAGGGTGCCCCAGAGGGTGGAGATGGGGGAGCCAGGGGACCAGGCGGGCACCCTCTGTGGCCAGGCAGGACCCTGAGCTGCTCCTCTGTTCCTTTCTGCAGGCCCTCAATCGGGGCAAAGGGCTCCTGCCCGAGCCCAGCATCCTGCAGCTGCTCAGCAACCTGGGGCCCTCCGCTTCCCTCCAGCTGCTGCTCAACCCCCTGCTCCACGGCGGCGCAGGTGGCAAGCAGGGTAAGGCAAGCAGGGGCCAAGCGCTCTCAGAACCGGGCACCTCCTGCAACCGTTCCCACCCGAGCTTCCAGTGACATGAGCCCATGCGCAGGGGCTGGGATGAGAGTGATGCTGCCCCGAGGGAGCTGGTGCCCTGAGCCCCTTGCAGGGGAGGCAGTGTGGTGGAGGGAGGGACTGTCCCCTTCTGGGGGGACTCATCTCCCAGGCCCTTTTCTTTGGTTGTCAGTTGCCCTCTGGCAGCTTCAGTTTCCTGCTCTCCACAGGCCTGGGTCTGTGTTTAATTGATGGGGAGGTTCCACCCGGGGCCCACCTCCCATTTTCTGGGTCTCCCCATAGGCCTCCTGGGCGCACCCCCGGCCATGCCGCTGCTCAACGGGCCCGCCCTGTCCACAGCGCTGCTGCATCTCGCCCTGCAGACCCAGAGTCAGAAGGTAACGGCCGGCCGTGGGCCACGGGCTCCCTCCTCACTCACATCCCGCAGCCCCTCGTCATTCCGTTTCCAACACCACTTGTACCCACCAACGGGTGGTTCACCATCAGCGGGGCTGTGGACCATCAGACTGTGGCCCTGGGGCCCATTATGGGCCCCGGCCTGTCGCAGGTGCTCAGGACTCAGGAAGTGACTCAGTCAAAGCTGAGGCTGCACAGGGGAGTAGAGGGGCCTCTCATCCCCACCCCCTCAACACACACACACACACACACTCACTCACTCACTTTCTCTCTCACTGCCCTGTGTGGTTTGATTCACTGGGGCCAAGTCAGTGGTGCAGATGTGTCTGATGGTAACTGACAGAAGGTAAGGTTGTGTGTGGGCTTGGGCTGTGTGTGGCTAAGAGTGACTGAATCCACATGTGGCTGTCACACGCCATGTGCCTGAAGTCGACGTGGTGGTGTGCGTGTTAAGACGCTGTGCTTCCGTAATAATCAGCAAGCGGGCTGGGTGTGAGATGGTGGGTGCCAAAGAAGGACTGTCACAGTGTAGATATTTCACAGTAATTGACAGTGTGGGTGACAGGCTCTGATCCGCTGCGCATGGTCCGTGTTCCCTGGGTCTCCCCAGCACCTTGGGCAAGCCCTGGCATGCAGGAGGCCTCGGTCACCATCGGCTGGGTGGGTGATGCCCAGGCTATCACAGACATTGGGAGATACCCGGTGTGTCTGCCTGTGATTGGCTGTGGGCTGGAGTCTCGGTGTGCTGGGCATTGTGACCCACTGCCCTCGTCTCCAGCTGATTGTGCTCTGTCCCTAGAAACCCGGGATCCTGGGAGACTCTCCCCTAGGCACCCTCCAGTCTGGGGCCCAGCCGGCCAGCCCCCTCCTCGGGGAGCTGTCTGCAGGTAATGCAGACCCTGCTCCTTCCCATCTCTGTGGGCCCCACCCCACTTCCCCTTCCTGGGCCCCTTTCCTCACTGGGCGTGGTAAATTCCCAGCTGTGCAGCTTTGGGCAAGTGACCTAACCCCTCTGGGTCTCAGTGTCCTCGCCTGTCAGTTGAGTGTGTGGGTGCGCACCTCCCTGGGGAGCCATGAACATCTGGGAGTTGATGCACTTTGAGGGCCCTGCTCAGTGTCCAGCACATAGTTGCCCCCCGGCTGCTAGCCCTGGTCCAGGCGGAGGCTGTAGGACCCTGGGAGGAGGTGGCCTGTGTGGTCGGGCTGCTGACATCCTCCTCCTCTCTGTAGGAGGGGGCCTGCCCCCGGAGCTGCCGTCCCGGCGAGGGAAGCCACCACCCCTGCTGCCGCCACTGCTTGGCCCCTCTGGGGGTGACCGGGAACCCATGGGCCTGGGTCCCCCAGCACCCCAACTCACTCCACCCCCTGCTCCTGTGGGGCTTCGAGGCACTGGTCTCAGAGGCCTGCAGAAGGACAGTGGGCCTTTGCCAACGGCCACTGGGGTAAGGCCCTGCCTGCACCCAGCACCATTGCAGCCCCCTGCCTTGCGAGGGCCCCCCTGCCAGGGGCCCTCGTGAACCCGGCCCTCCTGCCACAGGTCTCGCTGCTGGGGGAGCCTCCCAAGGACTTCCGGATCCCCCTGAATCCCTACCTGAACCTACACAGCCTGCTCCCAGCCAGCAATCTGGCGGGTAAGGAGGCCCGGGGCTGGGGAGGCGCTGGGAGAAGCCGCCGCCCAGCTGAGGCCCCCCTGCCTAACCCCCCAGCCCCTGGAGGTGGTGGCAGCAGCAAAGCTTTCCAGCTCAAGTCCCGCCTGCTCAGCCCCCTCACCAGCGCCCGCCTGCCCCCCGATCCAGGGCTGCCCGACAGCTATGGCTTCGACTACCCCTCAGTAAGTACCTGGCCGCCCTGGGGGCAGCCCTCCCAAAGGCCGGCTGCTGTGGCCCTTTGTCCCTTGGGAGCAAGTCACTCTCCAAACCGACATTTCTCTAGTACTGATTGTGACAGGCCAAGCGTTAGGGAGACAGCGGGGAACGTGCTGGACACAGTCCCTGCCCTTAAGTCTCTTGTCTGTTTGTCTCGGTGCATCATCAAACCCTGCTTCCTGTCAGTCAGTTTTTCTCTCCCGAGAGGCCTGCAGCCACACTTCTGCTTCTCCTTAGAGACAGGGCTCAGCCTCCGCTCTGTCTCTCTGTCCTTCTCCCCCTCCTCCCCTCTGTGATTCATGTCTCTGTCCCTGGAGAGCTGCTCTTTCTATGATTCCGACTTCCTCTAGGCCAGACGTTGCAGGCTGGCCACCTGTGTTGTGTTTGGCCCACAGTGGGTTTTTTAAAAAATAACCGAAACAAATGCCAGTGCCAACATAAAAAAACCACAGGAGTTCACACAACCTGGATGCCCTGCTTGCCTTGAGAACTCCAAAGCCCTGGCTCCATTGGGGCCACACACTCTCACAGCCCTCTGGGGTCCAGGTACAGTCACCCCCCTGGGACTGGGTACCTATTCTGTCTCATTGCCCCACCCTGCTGGCTGAGTTTGCCCCCATACACTAGAGTTTGCCCTCTCCTGGAGGGGGCTGACTTCCCCGGTGACAGCTGTGCCGTGGAATTGAATCAAGGGTGAGGTTGGTTACAGACCCCAACCCAACGTGCTTCTCCCACTTTCATTCAGGATGTGGGACCTCGGCGGCTCTTCTCCCACCCACGGGAGCCAACCCTCGGGCCTCATGGACTCAGCCGACACAAAGTAAGAGCTGCCCTGTCCATCCTACCTCCTGGGTGTATCAGTTAGCTTTTGCTGCATAACAAGCAATTCCACCATTTTGTGACTTAGAACAGCAAATATTTTATTATTTTTTCACCATTCTGTGGGGTGGTGGGTGGGCAGTTCTTTGCAGTCACCTGGCAGTTCAGCTGGGGCTCAGCAGTCCATGGTGGCTTCCTTCATATAACTGGCAGTCAGTAGGCTGGGGAAGAGCCTCGGCTATAGTGATTTATCTGCTCCACATGGAGCTCATCCTCCAGCAGGCCCCCCTGTGCTCATGCATGTGGTTCCCTGGAGGAGGGTTCCCCAGAGGAGGAAGGGAGGGCAGGCCCCTCTGCTGGCATTGTCACACCACTGTCGTATTGTCCAAAGCCCAGAGTTGTTTGGGGGACAGAAGGGGTGATACTGCAATGATCCGTCTTACTCAGCCAGCCCCCTTTCTGCAGATGTCCCCCCCACCCAGTGGCTTTGGCGAGCGGGGTGGCGGAGGTGGCAGTGGGCCCCTCTCCCACTTCTATTCGGGCTCACCCACTTCCTACTTCACCAGCGGCCTGCAGGCTGGCCTCAAGCAGAGCCACCTTAACAAGGTGAGGAGCCTCCCTGACTGAGCACAGGTCCCCAGGGACAGCCAGGATGCATGGGGCCCTGTGACCTTCAGCGCCAAGGCCAGGGTGGTGGCAGGGGTCAGTTTTGCTCAGGGCCGAGCTGAAACAAGCCATTCTCCCTGAGCCTGTGTGTCTTGTACCCAGTATTGCCCAGGCTTCTTGGCCTCTCACTTCCTCCCCCGGCAGTCCAGGGTGTGGGTGGTATAGCCTCAATCCACAGATGAAGAAACTGAGGCCCAGAGAGATGAAGTAATCTGACCCCAGTCTCATAGCTAGTAAGTGGCAGCAGCAAGATTTGAACCTGAAACCCTTGCCTCTGCTCTGGGGGCTGCTTGCTTTCCCATCCCACATCTCTCCCATTTCTCCCAGGCGGTCGGCTCCTCCCCACTGGGCTCTGGAGAAGGGCTTCTGGGCCTCGGCCCTGGGCCCAATGGCCACAGCCACTTGCTGAAGGTACGGGCGAGGGGTGGGGACACTCGGCTGGGGAGTGGTGGCCCCTGGGTGGCCCCTGACCCGCCACCCCTTCCCCTCTGTCTCCAGACCCCACTGGGTGGCCAGAAACGCAGCTTCGCCCACCTGCTGCCCTCACCCGAGCCTAGCCCAGAAGGCAGCTATGTGGGCCAGCACTCCCAGGGCCTTGGAGGCCACTACGCAGATTCCTACCTGAAGCGCAAGAGGATTTTCTAAGGGGCCAGTGCTGGAGATGCTCAAGGGCCTGCACCAAATCGCTTTTGGGTTTTCTGGTGTTTTGTCTTGTGTTATTTTTCTTTTTTTTTTTTTCTTTTCGGTAATAGAAAAATTTCTGAAAGACTTTGCTGACCAACCAGCAGGAGCCCAAGGAATGTAGGGGCGTCTGGGAGCCACTCTGCACCTCTGGCCTGCTCTCAGTGTGGAAACCCTGCAGCCTTAAGAGGGAGAGGCCATGGCCTGCTCTCTCTCCCCACCCCTGTGTCCGCCTGTGTTCGTCTCTCTGGGAGTTCTCTCCTGCCTCGTCGCTCCTGTATCTTGGCCTTTCGAGTGCCTTGGAGGTTTCCCTGACCTCCCGTGAGGATCAGAGACTGTCCCCCTTTTTTAACTTTGACAGCTGACTTTGGTTTCCTTTTCTAATTTTTATTATTTTTTAAACAATCCAGGACGACCCCCAGCTCTGATTCCTTCAAGGCCCAGCGTGTCTGGGCCTCCATTCCACACTTTTCGGTTTGAGATGGCTCAGCCCTTTTTTCTGTTTCCCACAACTGCTGCAGGCATGGCTGTCTCCTGCCCCTGCCTGCCCTCTCTGAGCTGTACTCCAGGTCCGGGTCCCCCGCCCCCTACCACAGCCCCCTCGCCTTCTGATGCCTTAAAAGCCAGGCTCCAGGCCCCAGGCCCCGCTGGCCAGAGCCTCTCAGATGCTGAGCTCCGGAAGCTTGACTCAGGACCAAATGGCTCTGGCCTGGGGATTGGGCCCCTCTACCCGCAGTCCCCCATCGTGGGGACAGTAGAAGGCCAAAGCCTTGGTCTTGGCAAACCAGTCCCACCAGCCCTCCTGCTCGGGCTTAGGTGCAGGGATGGGCTTTCTCTGCCAGCTTAAATTGGTCCCCCTGCTGTCTGTCTGTCAGGCATTGTGCATCTCACTGAGCCTCTGCTGTCTCCTCCATGTTGAAGATGAGCTCTGCCTCTTCATCCCCAGGCCAGATCACCCGGAGCTGGCCTCCCTTTGGCCCAGTGTTAGAAAATTCAACAACATGCCAATAAGCTCTGCCCCTGCCTACCAGCAGGACATGTCAGCCTGAGGTGATCCTGGGCCCTGGTCCTGGCCGGCTGGGCCACCAGCTTCCCTCCCCTGACTCTGGGGGTCCACATCCACTCCGGGCCGGGGGGGTGTCCTCTCCCCAGTCTTCTCACACAGACCTTTGCTGAATTAAAGTTTGTAAGTAAATGGTTTTAAAGAAAGCAGACCTGGCTGGTTCTTGGGATAACAGTGGGCCTGGTGGGAGGTCTGGGAAAGCCCTGCAGGTCTTCGTGCAGCCGAGCCTGCCCGGCTCCTCACTCTGGCAAGCCTCCTCCTGGACTCACTTCTGTCGCACGCCCCCACGCAAAAATGTCGGCGCTTATGTTCGGGCAATTACGGGCCCATCTCTCTCGCGTGCGCCACGGCGCGTACTTAGTCTCTGGGTCACATGATGCCTGTCATGGCCGCCTCCGTGGCCCGGGGAGGTGTGAGTGCTGGGTTCCTGCTGCGGGCGGCCAGGGGTGCCTGGTGGTGCCGACCCGGGGGTTTTTGGGGGTCCGGGGAGGCGGCGGCGGCGCCTGCGACAGCCAAGAAGTTCCGGGCGACAGGTACCTGGGGCGCTCCGGACGGGCAGCGTTAACCTATTGGACGCCGGCCGGGCGCGGCATGGCTGCTCACCCAACCGTGTTTTCTAGGCTCGCGCCCGGCGGGGGAGGAAGAAGCCGGCGGCCCCGAGCGGCCCGGGGACGTGTGAGTGTGGGGGCCAGGTCCCCCATTACTAATTTCACGAGGTTTCTCCGGTCCTCACCTTGCCCTACAGCCTCATCCCTGGGTCCCCCTTCTGTATCACCTTAATCCCCTGTCCATCAAGCCCCAAACGCGACTCCCTAATCCTAGATTACACCTGGTCCCTGTGCCCATCATCCAGTTCGTCATCTGCACCCCAATCTGTCCTCAGGGTGAACGTGGTGTTCGTAGACCGGTCAGGCCAACGGATTCCGGTGAGCGGCAGAGTCGGGGACAATGTTCTCTACCTGGCCCAGCGCCATGGGGTGGATCTGGAAGGTGGGAGCCGGGCACAGGGAACTGGGGAGGCCCGTATTCATTCGTTAAAAAAACCCCATAAGTCAGATATGATTCTCCACTACTTAACCCTGCATGGCTTCCCACCAAACATGGGTAAACTTCAGACTCCTCACCACAGTCTCATTCCCTGCCTCTTAACCTTCATTCATTCAGCAGTTATTTATTGAGCATTTGCTAGAGGTTACTAAAACTCCTGCCCTCCAGGAGCTTGTATTCTCTTCCTTTTTCCTCCCTCTCTTCTAGCCACACTGGCTTTCTTGCTCTTCTTCAAACAGCCCAGTTCATGCCTGCCTCAAGGCCTTCGCATTTGCCGTTCCATCAGAAGTGCTTTCCCACCAGATCTTCTGGCTCCTTCTCATCCTTCAGGTCCCGATGTAAATGTCATCTTCCTGACAGTCTTGTCCCCCTCGGTCCAACTAAAGTCCCCATGCCCCGATAACTGTCATCTCAGTGTGTTTTATTCTCTGCGTAGCACTTCTCATTGTTTTGTTTCCTTCTTTGTCATCTCTCCCCAGAATCAGATCAGAAACCCTGTTTGCCTTGTTCACACTTATTTGTTGCCTGTCATGGTATTTAGATGTAACAGGTATTAAATCAGTATTTGTTAGAGGAAATACAATAATAGCAGACATTACTTTAAGCCTGTTAACACATATTAACTGATTGAATCTATTCCATGAAAACTTTATGCAGGAGGGGAGAATGTTATCCTATCTTATAGGTGAGGAAACTGAGCCTTAGGTTGAGCAGACCTGGTCCAAGTTCAAGTAAGTGGCAAAACTAGATTCAAGCAAACCCAGCCTATTTTAGCCACTAATCTGTGCTGCTCTTCTATGAATATTGAACACTTACTGTGTGCCAGGTAGCAATGTAAAAAACAGATAAGGCCCGTGTCATTTCACACCAATTTCAACCTAATAGGGACAATAATCCCATGCATAAACATGTAATTATATCATGAGCAACTGGGAAGAGCAGTCTTTTAAAAAGTGTACAGGGGGCTTCCCTGGTGGCGCAGTGGTTGGGGGTCCGCCTGCCGATGCAGGGGACGGGGGTTCGTGCCCCGGTCTGGGAGGATCCCACATGCCGCGGAGCGGCTGGGCCCGTGAGCCATGGCCGCTGGGCCTGCGCGTCCAGAGCCTGTGCTCTGCAACGGGAGAGGCCACAGCAGTGAGAGGCCCGCGTACCGCAAAAGCAAAAACAAAAACAAACAAAAAGTGTACAGGGTTAGCTGTTGGGTATATGTAATAGGGAGCTGATTTAATCATTAGACGGGGAGAGTTGTAGGAATGTGTGTGTGGGGCGTGGGGGTCATAGCAAACCTACCTAAAGTTCTGTTCTGGAATCCAGTGATTGGCAGTTCATGACAGAGATTAGAACATGAATTTTCAAGGCAAGTGGGCTGTGTTCAGATTTTGCTGTTGCCAACTGTGTGACCGTGAGCAAGGTCCTTAGCATCTCTCGGCCTCATCTATAAAATGGGATAATTTAGTTCCTATCTCACCAGATTGCTGTGAGGATTAAACAGATCTCATGTGTAGTGTGTAGTACCTGGCATATAGTTGGTGTGCAGTGAGTAGCTGGGACGATTACGTTAGATAATCTGTCTCATGGGGTAAGGACGCTAACGAGTTGGGAAAGAGGGCTGAGGAAGAGATGCCTGGGAACTACTGGCAGTTTCGAGGCCCAGACAGTTTCTTCCCCAGAGACTGGAAGGGTGGGCAAATTAGTCACCGTAGCCCACAGGGATGGTCTGCTGGTTCAGGAGGCTGCCTTGCAGCACCACCCTTATTGTCCGACATGTCCGGAAGAGAAAAGAGAATTCTGTCCCGTTCACTTATAACGAGTATCTCTCGAGCATCTACAACCTGCCAGGCTCAGTGCTGAGTACAGAGAGAAGAGGGCAGGTTGACAGAGCACAGGTAAACCCAGAAATTATGATGGTAATTTCACACTGTGATAAATACTGTCCAGAAATTATTTAAGAGATAACAAGGGTCAGGGGAAGGACAAGAAATGGGGCACTTGGAGGACAGTTGAGTCCCCAAAGACAACAAGGACGTAGCCATGGAAGGAGTGGAGAGAAGAGCATTCCAGATCAAGAGTATGGAAGATGCAGAGGTCTGGTGGTGGGGATGAGCTTGGCATGGAGGAGTTGAGTGAGGGGGCCGGTGTGGCTGAAGTGGGTGAGTGCGGGGGTGGGAGCATCTCAAGGACTGAGTGGAGGGGTTTGGGTTTTACTCTAGCTATAAAAACCCTTTGGGGGGGAAAAAAGAAAAAAACCTTTGGAAGGCTTTAGGCCAGGAGGAACATTATTTCGGAGCACAGTTCCCAGTGATCAATCAGAAGGTTGGGAATGTGTCCAGGGGCAAGCAGGAAATCCCAGACTCCCCATCTTCCAACCCTTATTCCCTAACCCCTTCCCCTGCTGCAGCATTAGATGCTGAGTGAGCCGGTCCCTCCTTCAGCAGCAGCAGGGAAGCCCAGCACAGTGGCAGGGTCGCAGCAAGGGCCCACAGGCTACAGGAAACCTGCCTGGCCTGTCCCCTCTCAGCTACACTGAAGTCAGGTCCACGCTCATTAACGATTCCAGGTATCCAGCCTGGTCCTCAGCCTGCTGGGGAGTTTGGGGGAAACCCCGGGCGTCCTTTTGCAAAAACTATGTGCAGGTCAGGAACAGCCAGCTAAGTCAATGACAGGGTGGGTGGAGGGTGCCCACAGTGGGCGTGCAGGCCCGGGAGGGAGAAATGAGGGTCGAGTGGTGAAACGAAGGGATTCTTGGGAATTCCCTGGTGGTCCAGCGGTTAAGACTTGGCTCTCACTGCCGTGGACCTGGGTTTGATCCCTGGTCGGGGAAATAAGATCCCCAATCCATGTGGTGTGGCCAAAAAAAAAAAAAATAATAATAATAATAAAGAAACAAAGGGATTCTCCTTTATGTCCTTCACTGAATGGCACCTGCCTGACCACTCCCCTTACCAATGCTCCCTCACTTGCTGTCCCCAGGAGCCTGTGAAGCCTCCCTGGCGTGCTCCACCTGCCACGTGTATGTGAGCGAGGACCACCTGGACCTTCTGCCTCCTCCTGACGAGAGGTGAGCAGGGGGGCCCCTCCCAGCTCTGAGCTGCAGGGCTTGGTTGCTGAGCCTTGGCGTTCCGGGTGTCCAGAGTTCCACCCCGTCAGCAGCAGAGGGCAGCCCCAGCTTTTCTCCCTGCTCCTGCTGCTGGCAGGAGAGCTTCCTTTCTGGCCACTCCCCCAGACCCATTAATAATCGCTGCCCCCCTTGCTCCAGGGAGGACGACATGCTGGACATGGCCCCCCTCCTCCAAGAGAACTCCCGGCTGGGCTGCCAGATTGTGCTGACACCTGAGCTGGAAGGGGCTGAATTCACCCTGCCCAAGATCACCAGGAACTTCTACGTGGACGGCCACGTCCCCAAGCCCCACTGACTCAGGCAGCTGGATGGTCCCAGACACTCACGGCCCCAGGGCCAGGACTGGAGGAATAGCCAAGTTGCCAGCCCCGCCCAGAGCACGGGACAGGCCCGGGAGAGATGGCGGAAGCAACCGGAAGGCCAGAACGCGTGCTTCAGAGAGATCCCGCGTCCAGGCTCTGGTGGGGACAGGGCCCCTGTTGGGTCAGCCTCCCCCAAACCCCTGAAAATGGGGGTGTGGATAGGGGTGGAACCTAATCGGAGAGATAATAAAACCGGCTCACAGACTTCCGGCATCTTGAGTGTCCTTGCGGGGGGTGCGGGTGGGAGTACAGGCCCTGGGGTCTACAACTGCAACTTCCAGGCCTCCAGCTTTCCCCTCCCACGGTGGTGATGGGCCAGCGGGAAACTGAGAAAGAGGCCTCAGAGTCAGGGCCCGCGAGCCTGAGGATCAGCGTGGCAAGGCCCCGCCCCTCAGCCGCGGAAGGATTTGGAGGGGTCCAGGCTGCTCTTGGCCGAAAGGGGTGATCAGGCCACCTAAGCAGGGTCGGAAGGGAGAGAGGACGGAGGCTGGCCTGAGGGTGGAGGCTTCGAAGCCCGTGCCCAATATCGCACGTCAGAGGCGCCCGATCCCACTGGCCCCGCCCCCCTCAGGTGGAGCTCCTTGCACCCAGGGCCAGAAGCGCCCCCGCCCCAAGCAGGTGGGGCTCATCGGGTGGGCCCGGCGTGGGCGGGGCCGGGCGAGATTTGGGAAGTGGGTAAGGGCTGGGGCACAATGGAGGCCGAGCCAGCCCCGGACTTGTCGATGCTTCGAGAGCTGCTGGCGCCGCCCTGTCTGGACCCCGAACCGCCCCCGGAACTCGCCACCCAGCAGGCACCAAAGACCCCAGGATGCCTCAGACCCAGTGGCAGGTGCGTTAAGGAGCGGCCCTTCCCCCAACCTGGCCCAGTGGTCAAGGGATCATGACCTCTGGTTCCTGGGGTTACTCAGGGGTCAAAATGTTAGTTCCTGGTACTTACAAGGAAGAGGTCCCGGTCCCCAGGGATAGTTGGAGTCATATGGGGGTCAGAGGCTATACAGTTCTTCTTGCCCCCTGTGCCTGAGACTCATGTAGGTACCGCCCAGGGAGTGGGGTGACCGCACTGCCCCTTGTCCCCAGGTCCTTCTGGCCTGCACACCAGGACTCGGTCACCGCCCTTCACTTCCTCCAAGAGACAGCAGAGGGGCTGGCCCAGCCCGCCACCTGGGACACTCAGGCCCTAGGGCCCTGCTGGGAGCCGAAGGCCCTGGAGACTCTGGGAGCCCTACCTCCGGCCAAGGATACCAAGAACATGCTGACCCCAGTCAGCCAGCAGAGCCGCAGCCTGGGGCCCCGAGTGGCTCCCCCGGCCTCTTCAGCCCAGCCACAGAGGAGACCCCGGAAGCAGTCGAACCCCCAGCGGGGCGCCGAGAAAGTGGACCCCCAGTTCGAGGGGGTGACCCTGAAGTTTCAGATAAAGCCAGATTCCAGCCTACAGATCATACCCACCTACAGGTAGGGGCTGGCCTGAGCAAGGGCACCCTTTATGCAAGTAACAGTGGTAACAGTGCAGAGGCCCGGGGGCAGGTGCTCCCAGGAATGCCATCATGGACTCCCACCTCAGCCCTGCCTTACAAATGGCCCCATCTCTGAGCGAGACCTCAGGCTGGTGTCAGTCCCTGTCCCTGCTGCTATGAGCCAGTCACATCCAGGTCTGAGCCTGGGTCTCTTCTTAAGAGGCCTGACCATACCCAGAGCTGCTGCTTCTGTTAGTTTTTCCAGCAATGATAATAGCTACCGTTTGTCAGACATGACAACAGTCATAGAGGTAACAGGTAGCACTTGGTGTGTATGGGCTCGCTGAACCCCGTGAGGCCCACTTTACAGATGCAGAAACTAAGGCGCAGAGGATGAGATCTCTTGTACGTGGTCACACGGCAAAGAGGTGGGAGAGCTGAGCTTTCAACCTGGCAGGCTGGGGAATTCCCTGGCAGTCCAGTGGTTAAGACGTGGACTTTCACTGCCGTGGGCCGGGGTTCCATCCACAGTCGGGCAACTAAATTCCCACAAGCCGCTGGTTGCAGCCAAAAAAAAAAATAGCAAAACAAAACAAAAACAAACCTGGCAGGCTGGCCCCAGGCTTACTGTCTTTTCAAATGGTTATGTCTGTGATATTAATGAGGTGCAAGGCCAGGACTTTCAGACATCAGATGCCTCCTTGGGGGTTGCCTGATCGTAAATCTTCAATTGGGGGCTATCTGGGACAGCATACAGACAGACCCTCGGTGCTAACACCTTGTCTACTCCCCAGCCTGGCCTGCAGCACCCGCTCTCAGGGTCCCCCACCAGGCCCTGCCAGAGTCCCAGAGGCCAATGCAAGAGGCAGCGAGGCTCTGGGTGAGTCCTGGAGACTTGAGAGCTATAAATACTTGGGGGGGGGATACAGTTTCATTTCTTCCTTGTCTTTCTCCCCATCCCGCTTCCCTATTTAGACCCATCCAGGAGTCTCAGCATCCCCCTCCACTCAGGCTGAGTCACCCACGCCCCCGGCTTCTTCCTCTGCTGAGCTTTGCCATCTGTCTCCCTTCTTGGCTTTCCCTCTGTCTTAGATCTGGCAACACCGGGGCTGGCCCGGAGCTGGGTGGGGCCTTCACAGAGGCCCCACCCCCCCAAAATGCCCATCCCACACAGGCCTCCTGAGCTCGGACTCTTGGCCTCTGACCCTTGCCCTTTGCCCTCTTCCCTTTCAGGGCCCCGACGCTGTGCTTCCTGTAGGACCCAGAGGACCCCACTCTGGAGAGATGCCGAAGATGGGACCCCCCTCTGCAACGCCTGTGGTATCAGGTCCTCAGAATGGAGGAGGGATTTGGGGTGGGGTCTTCGCATCAGTCCATGCTTAGCCGGTGTGGGGTTTGCGGAAGAGGAAACACCCACCTCTTGGGGAACGGGGCTCACCCGTGGTGATTTCTGGGCCCCTGCTGAATGTTGGTTTCTTGCACTCCCATCCCAGGTACAAGAAATATGGTACCCGGTGCTCCAGCTGCTGGCTGGTGCCCAGGAAAAGTGTCCAGCCCAAGAGGCTGTGTGGCAGATGTGGGGTGTTGCTGGGTCCCCACCCAGTCCCAACTCAGGAAGGGTAAGCCTTTCCTCACCCAGCCGAGCCTGTCCTGCCTCAGTTTCTCCAGGGGAAGAATGGGCTGAAGGCCTCCTAGGGGAAAGAACTTGGGTCTTGAGGGGTGCAGCCTGCCTCCTCTCTGCCCCCTCCCCATTCAGAGACACCAGGTGGAAGACCCAGGCCTCAGGCCCCAGAGCTCCTGGCTCACGGGGTCACTGGCCCCCTCCTTGGCCCCTGCTTCAGCCAGGCTTGGCTGAGAACCTCACCCCCTCAGGAAATGCTCGTGGCTGTGAAACTCATATTGTTAATAGCAGTGACAATAAAGAGCAAAACTCCTCAGATAAAGGGCACTGTGACTTTGGGATCCCACCTCCCACCTCTCTCCCCCGCCTCTCCCCTGGCCCAGGAATGTGGGGAAGGGGTTTTCTCAGTGGGGTTCTGAGGGACACACACAGTCGTGTAGACAGGCACCACCTGGGAATTAGCCCCATTCATTACAGCACCCCATACAGGGCGACAGCCACCACATGCAGAGACAGACAACACGTTCAGAAAGATACACACAGTGGGACATCCCCGGGGGTCCAGTGGTTAAGACTCCCCGCTTCCACTGTAGGGGGCACAGGTTTAATCCCTGGTCAGGGAACTAAGATCCCACATGCCTTGCGGCACAGCCAGAGACGCATCAGCAGACACATATGTGCCGACAATCACGAGACAGACCACACACAAGACAGCAAGACATTGACAGACGCACATCCACCAATAGACACACGTGTTGATGTACACACAGGACACATACACATGCACGATACAGACACACATGAAAGAAACATAGGTGGCACAAGTTGGCCCACGGTGATACACACACAAGTGGGCCCTGTATCTGGCAGCTCCACCCTTGCCTAGAGAATGTCTCCGTCCTGCATCCTTTCACACACCAGTCCCTACTGTGTCCCCTCCTCCCTTTCAAGATCTCTCTAACCCCACCAAAGTGTGTCCCCAACCTGAAGCCAAAAGCCACATAGGAGACGCTGAGCTCTACCCCTGTTGCCAGGACACACAGGCCACCACTACTCACTGGGAGGGAGGGAGGGAGGAGGGGGGCATCAAGGATGGGTGAGATGCAGAGTGGGCAGGGGTGGTCCCTGCTGTGAGGGGTGAGTGAGGCCTGCAGGTCCACTGGCCCTGGGAAGGCGAGCCCCTCTGAGACCCCCTTTGACTCTCCTGAGTGAGCCTGTGGGGAAGGCTTGGGTCCAGATTCCTCAGCCCTCGGATCCCTGACTCATTCATCCCTGACCCCCCTTGCTTGGCTCAAAACACCCTCCCCCAGGTCTCCCGTAGCTGCTGCCTTTCGCATCACTGGAGTGGGGGTGGGCTCTGCCCCAACACCACATCTTCAGAGACCCCTTCCTTGACCCCCCCCCCAGCCTAAAATGGACACCCCCCCTCCCACCCCACGTCAGGCTCTAGTTCAGCTCTTTGCTCATCTCTCTCTTGGAACCTACCAGAAGTTTCACCTCGCTACTGGTCCAGGGTTATTTCATTCACATTCATCTCCCCTACTGGACCATGACTTCAGAGGTCCAAGGTCACCACCTCTCTGTTCTTGACCGTGATATGCCCCCCACCACCACCACCAGTGCCCAGCATGGAGAAGCTCTTCGGGGAGAGATACAGCACACGAGGGTCTCAGACTGTGTGTCTACAAACCCCTGGCTGTTTTTATCGACGTAGTCAACATTTATTGACCAACTACTGTGTGCCAGGTCCCAATGAGGCACTCAGTTATGAATGGAACAGAGATCCCTAGCAAAGCCAATATTCGAGAGTGACAGTAAACAGGTATTCAATAAGTATCTAATAGAATGTCAAGTAGTGATCATGCTACAGAGAAAATAAAGTATGTAAGGAGGTGAGGAGTTGGGCTGCTACCGTGTTCTCAGGGAAAGCCTCTCTGAGCAGGTGTGACCTTTGTGTAGAGACCTGACAGTAAGGAACTAGCTGGGAATTCCCTGGCGGTCCAGGGGTTAGGAATCCGCGCTTCCACTGCGGGGGGCACGGGTTCGATCCCTGGTCAGGGAACTAAGATCCCACATGCTGGCAGTGCGGCCAGAAAAAACAAAGGAACTATTTGAAATGAGGACACCTGGGGCAGAGGTAATGGCAAGAGCAAAGGCCCTGTGGCAGGCAGGAGTTTGGGATTCATGGAACCTCAAGGATGCGGGTGGGCAAGGAGAGAGGTGATGGGGGCCGGACAGCAGGGGCTGCACCACGCTTGGGCCTCGTGGCCTTTTGTACCTGGCACCCGGCACTGGCTTAGCCTCTAGTGCCCCAGTTTCCTGCTCTCACTTTTGCTCCCGAAATGTTTGTGGGGGGCAGCCGGTGGAGCTGGAGCAGTCCAGGCCCGCTTCCTTCTGGCAGCTCTGTGTTCCTGCTTTTGAGGGAGGAGGAAACGGGGGGTGGAGGAGGCCCAGCTGTTCTCTCCTTCTGCTGTGGGGGGTGAGGGGGTTGACTGGTGGTGAGCAGGGGGTGGGGATGTGGCTGATACCCTATGTGTCTCTTCCGAATCGTGATGGGCCAAGTCGAAAGGCAGCTTGTGGGTAAACTGAGGCACCGCGGATGGACACAGGAGGGAGGAGGCCTTGAGGGTGGGGCAGGGGTGCACCCTGTAATAGGAGGGACATCGCAGCAGCTGACACTCGGAGCTGCAGCTTCCTTTACCCATCCCTGCAAGGCCTCAGGGCTGGGGCGATGCCCAGACCCCTGGGAAAGGGCCTCCACCCATCCAGGGAAGGCAGCCTCAGCTCCTCCTGGAAGCAGGCCTGGGGGAAGCACCCAGCTCCCACCCCCAACATTAGCCGGATTAGAGGGCAGCGCTGGGCGGAAGAGATAAGCATAGAGAGGGAGGAAGGAGCCAGGTCCCCACCCCCGCCCAAGGGTCCAGGGAGAACACGAAACAGGGCACGGAGAGCGCAAACTCCCGGTCACATCGCGAAATGGAGGCTTGGACTGTGCCTGACACGTAGTAGGCCCTCAAAAGCAAAAATGGTTTTTTGAATAAACACCCACAGGGTTGGGATTCGAACCCTGCGTTGCTTCTGCATCGCGGACTGAAACAGATGGAGCTGAAGTCCTTTATAAAAACTTTATTGGGGAAGGGGGGTAGAAAATGGGGGGTGACGCCCCTGGAATTGAATTAAATAAATAAATAAATAAATAAATAAATAAATAGAACAATAAATAAGCCCCCGTGTGAGTCTGGGGGGCGTCCCCCGGCCCGCGGGGAGAGGGGAGCAGGCTCACGTTGACGTCAGCTGGATGGCAAAGACCTCGCCCCCCGCCGGCGCCTCTGCAGTGCCCGCAGCTTCAGTTGCACCTTCGGCGCCCCCGCCCCCGCCGGCGCCGGCACCCGCGCCGTTGAGACACACGGCCTCACCCGAGCTCTCGGCCTCCTGCACATTATATTCGCCCTTCTTGCAGGCGGTGGACTGCACGTAGAAGGCCAGGCCGGCCCCCGCGGCCAGTAGCGCCGCGCCTCCAGCCGCGCCGCTCACAGCGACCCATAGCCACGGACCTGCGGGGTGCGGACGCTCAAAGAAGGTGGTCGAGCTCCCCCCACCCATCCAACACACCAAGCCCGGGCCACTTCTGCCCCTCCCCACAGGCATGAGGTCAGTTCTCACGTGCCTGGCAGGGAGCCCCAGGGAACCCAGCCTTGGAGGAAAGGAGAGACCCCAGTAAGGCCACCCCCAGCTCGGGTGAGGCCCTAGACCCATTTTATGGGCCACCCCATCACAGGGAGGATTTAAGCCCCTAGCCCCAGAGATACCCAGGAAGTCAAGCAACTCTCCTCACCCTCAAAAGGATGGTGGGGCGGGGGGGAACCCAGTCATTCCTCCACCCCAGAAAGACCCCAGCCCCAGAGATACGCGAAGCGGCAGCAGGATCCTGCTGGGTCCCCACCACTATCCTCTGCCTCTGTCCCTCTCCAGACCCCCTTCTCCACAGCCGCACGCTGGAAGGTGAATTGGATCAAGCCTTCACCACGCAGAACCCACCCAAAGTTAAGTCCCTCCTCACAGCAGTCACAGCCCCGAAGGTTCCCTTCCCTTGGGCTCGTCAGCTCCCTCTCCTTCCACTTGCCACCCCCACTGCGCCATCAAAGCCCCACCCGCCAGGGCGCCCCTAATTTCCACCCCGGCTCACTTCTGTCTCATCTGTGGGGACTGAGAGGGAGGCAGGGACGGGGTCAAGAGTCCAAAGGCGCGGGTCACAGCCCCCTGTAGATCCCTCGCCCAGGCCCCCCCCCACCAGCTGCTACTTACCAGCCACGCGCACGGTGATGCGCCGGGTGTGGCGCCCATGCGCGTTGGTGGCTGCGCACTCATACTCGCCGCCGTGGCTGCCCATAGCGCCCGCCACGCTCAGCGTGCTGTTGTTGCTTGACAGGCCGATGTTGAGCGCCCCCGGGGGCGCACGCCAGCTGATCTGGGCTGGGGGCCAAGCCTCCGCTCGGCAGGTCAGCGTGAAGTTCCCTCCTGGCCGCACGCCTCCTGGAGGCGAGGCAGCCAGCTCGGCCACGACGGGGCGGTCTACAGGGGACAGGAGGTTGAAGGGGCCAGCCGCTGACCGAGAGCCCCCTTCTGAGACTGTCCCTCTTGAGATGAGCAGGCAAAGATCCTGCCTCACTTCAGAGCCCCATCCCCCTACAACTGGACTGCTGTCGGGGCTAAAATCCTGAGCCCTGCTTCACTGAATGGAAGGAGGTGGGGACCCACGCCAGGGCCCTTCAGACCCAGAACTTGAGGGGGCGGGGGCGGGCTCGGGCTCTTGTTCCCTAGAGTTTTCATTACCCTTAACATTTCATGTTAAGGCCAGGATTCCTTGTCCCCAGAAATGGGACTGGGGAGGTGCCCTTGAACTCCCCCGGGGAATCCCACCTCTTTTAGTCACTGTGCCCGAGACCGGATGCCCTCTATCTGGTGCTGCCCGCAACTCACACTCCACGCCCACGGTGACGATCCGGGCGTCAGTGCCGTGCGCGTTGGTGGCCAGGCAGCGGTAGATGCCTGCATCCTGTCGGGACACGCGCAGCCGCTGCGGCCGGGGCGCGCCCTCCCGGGAGCAAAGCACTTGTGGGGAGGGGCGACCCCGGGCGGAGCAGGCCAGCGCAGCAGCGTCGGCGCCTTCCAGCCACGTCTGGTGACTCGGGCAGGTAGATTCATCCATTTGCGGTGGCGCTGCAAAACAGCCATGGGGTGGGGGCGGGGGGGCTCGTTGTTCAGGGAGAAGCCGGGACCTGGAACACCCCCTACTCCCCGCCCGCCTGGGCCTCGCTCACACTCCGCGCTCACGGTGACCATCTTGACCACGGAACCGTGCTGATTGGTGGCGTTGCAGATGTAGGTTCCGGGTGCCAGTTCTCTAGGGATTTGAGGGGCTCTGGGACCAGGGTCTGGGGGTGCCAGCGGCAGCAGCGCCCCCTCGCTGGTGCCTCCGGAGCCAACGCACTCCACGCTCGGCTCTGGCTTCCCATCCACCTCACAGGAAAACAGTTGCCCAGATCCTTCCACCCACGTCCAATTGCTAGGGCAGCTCACCTCCTCAAAACTGGGGCCATCTGGGGGGCAGAGGGACTGGAAGTCAGGACAGGGTGATTCCGACGTACCCCGTCCTGCCCTGTGTTGCCCCCACTCACATTCCACCGTGACGGCTACATTTTTGGCTGCAGACCCTCGAGCATTAGTGGCTTCGCAGCGGTAGGTGCCCGCGTGCTCCCGGACCACACGCAGTGTGCCCTCGACGACCCTGGCTTCCCCAGAGCGCACACAGTTCACATTGGGTGGCGGGACCCCATGGGCCACACAGCTCAGGGAGGCCTCTGTTCCTTCCAGCCAGGTAATGCGTTCAGGGCAGCCCACACTGTCCAGCGCTGGTGCGTCTAGAGAGGAGGGTGTTGTTGAGTTTTGGGGTTTAGGGACAGGTCTAATGTCCCTAGACCCTTTTTCCCATCCCAGGCGGGTAGGCTATGCTCTGCACAGGGACACCAAAGCAAAGGAGTTTCTCTCCAGTCAAGCCGTGCACTGTTTTGGGACTTCCTGAGCCCTGAAGTGTGCTTTTTTCCTGATTCCTACAAAGTGCCCACAGGACCCTCCCCAGTCTTTAGCTTAAAAATTGTTAGCCGGTTTGGAGCACCCACGTTTCCAAGACTCAGCTCAAACGCCAGGCCCCAGGCTCCTGTGGACACGTCCACCCCCTCCCCTCCATCCTTCTCTAAGATCTTCCCCTAATCCGGCTCACCAGCCTCTTGCCTTTCTCAAAATCCTGCTCAAAGGCACGCCTCAGACCCTGTTTCCACCTTCCTCTGTAGTCAGGCCACCCCTAGACACTGAGAACCAGACAGAGGTGCGCCCTATGCACCTCCACTCACACTCCACCGTCAGAGTCACGTCCTTGACCGCCTGGCCCTGGACGTTGGTCGCGGTGCAGTGGTAAGCTCCAGCGAGCGCGCGAGTGACCGGACCCAGCAGGCCCAGGGCCAGCACCGCCCCGCCGTCGGGCCGCGCACAGTGCACCGAGGGCTCTGGGTTTCCACGGGCCTCGCAGCGCAGGGTCTGCTCGGGCCCCTCCGGCCACGTCCAGCTCCTGGGACAGTCCGAATCGTCCAGCCGGGGGGCGTCTGCGGGCAGGGGCATGGGATACAAGAGGCTAGACGTGGACCGTGGGGAAATCCTCCACTTCCATGACACGGCCAGAGACCAGGCAGGCGGAGGTAGGCGAGAGGTTAAAGGCCAACTCACATAGGACGCGCAGCTCGGCGCTCTCGTTCTTTCTCAGGGTCTCCCCGTCAACTTCGAGGGTGGCGTCGCAGAAGAAGCCACGCCTGTCATCGTTCTCGGTGGCGTTCAGCTGGAGCTGGGCGGGCTGTCCCGGGACCGCGGCTGGAATTCCGTCTAGTGTGACTAGGGCTCGGGCCCCGGCTGCGCAGGTTACTGTCACCATCTTCCCCTCGGGGGCGTTGGGCTCGCTCAGGGTCAGGAGGGGTTCCGGGAAGCCTGGGGACGGGGCATTGGCCGGGAGACCACTGACCATGCCCCTCCTGCGGTTCAAGGCTGCCCCTTATCAGCCCGAACCTTCCCCACTTCAGCCAAACCGTGGGTACCGTGCCCTGCCCCTCGGGCTGTTCAGGCTTCTCTCCCTTCTCGCCCCGCCCCTTTGAGGTGGTCAGGCCACATCTCTAGGGATCCTCGTCGGGTCTGCGACCTTCCCCTTTGGGCAGCTCAGACTCCGCTTCTCCAGCTACTATTGAGTCTTCCATCTGCCCCGCCCCTTCGGGACTCTCGGGCCACGCCCATTCCGATACCAGGGCCCCACCCACTATTTGCCCCGCCTTCGCCTTCCTCTGGCTCCACCCCCGAGCCGCCGAGGCCCCACTTCACTCCCTCTTACTGTAGACAGTCACGTTCTCTTGGGTCTCTCGACTCTCGCCCCCCAGGGTCACGTTGCAGACCAGCTGCCTGGCGCCCTCCTGCTCTGCGCTAGCTGTGGCTGTGGCAGTGGCCATGAGAGCGTCCCCCTCGAGGGTGACATCGGGACTCAGCCTCTGGTCCCCCAGCGCCAGGTAGACCTCAGCCTCCGAGGCTGGAAACAGCCCGTCCATGGCGCAGCTTACAGGTCCTTCTGAGCCCACTTCCAAGAGCCGGGGGGCAGCGAGGCGAGGGGCTTCCGGAGGCAGGGCTGGGAGTAGAAGAACAGAGCTTGAACTTACGTATTGAACGCTCAATATGTTCTAAGCGCTTTACAGGCACTCTATTATGGTATTATCCTCAAGGCACAGAGGGGAAAATAACTTTCAGCTGGTGAGTGTTAGGGTAAGAATTAGAATTCAGATTTCTCTGCCTCCAAGCTTCTTAAACATCGGCCCGACCCCCCTGGGTCCCCTCCTCACACCCACTCACCGAAGGTTCGGAGCTCTCTGGGGGCTGAGCTGTTTTCAAACAGCCCCAGGCCATGCGGCCGAAGGTCCAGCTCCGCACGGCACGAGAAATTGGCCCTGTGGTCCTCCCTCCGAGCAAGTACCGTGGCTGTGAGCACCGCACCCCGCGCTCGGGGTGGCTCCCCGGAGAAGCTGCGGCGGATCAGCTCCCGGGCGCCCCGCAACAGAGTCAATGTGAGACTCCCACGAGGCCCAGCGCCGGGGACCCTACAGCTCAGGGTGAAGTTCTCGCCCACTGGCTGCCAGGCAGGCAGCGGCACCAGTTCTACACGATCCGGCCGTTCTGCAACGGGGGAACCACGGCTGTTGGAAATGCCAGGGCTCAGCACGACGTGGCTTGGAACCCAGGGGCCAAGAGGGGGAGGGCGTGCTGATCCAGAGGGTGGGGCCTGTAGGAGAGGACCCCGTTACCCAGGGGGCGGGGCCTGGAAGGGAGGGAAAGTAGCTTGGCCTCTGAGAACTCACGAAAAGTGCGAATGAGCCCGCGAGCCTGCAGTGTGCGTCGCGCGCAGCGGAAGAAGCAGACGGGCTGGGTCTCCGGCTCTCGGATGTCCACCAACTGCCGCGCCAGCCAGCGCAAACCCCTCTGGGTCCCATTCCGGCGCAGCGAGGTCTCCAGGCCACCGCGCTCGGGCCGTGGGCAGTTGGTGCTGCAATTCAGCCACAGCGATCCCCCGCGCTCCACGAGCGCCACGCGGGGCTGTAGGTCCGCCCAGAAAGGCTCTTGCGCGACCACTGCCCGGAGAAACGCGAGCTCAGCCTGGGAGCAACCTCCCCGGGATCTAAGAGCCCCTATGCAGACTCAGGATTCCCAGGGAATGAGCAGAGGCCACAGCCAGGAGTCCCAAGTCCTGCCCAGGTCTCAGGTTTACAAGCGCGCTCCCACGGTCCAGACCTCGAGGGTGTCTCTGGTATATTGCAGCGGAGAGCCCTTCTCTCCAAGGTGCGGATGGAGTGACGGGGAAGAATGGGGGGGAGGGGAGAGATGAGAGGAAACATGGGGTTTTCAACGCACACAGCAATGCTGGGAAGAGGGGACCCTGGGTGGGGGAAGGGAAGCGGACTGGTTCTCACGGTTCTCGCCAGGAGAAGGGGAGACTGGTTGAAGCGAGGGCAAAAGAGAGATGAGGCTGAGTCAAGCGAGGTTAAGGGAGGAGTCCAAACCCGGGTGAAGAGTACGGAAAGAGGACGCGGGGCTGGGCTCATGAAAGGAACCGCGGGAACAGCCGATGGACTCTGTTGCCAGGGCTCCGGGTGGAGCGGGAACAGTGCCTAGGAGTCACGGCAGTTGGTGAGATTTGGGTCTTCGTGGATTTCGAGTGGTGAAGATGCCAGTCCGTGGACCATGGTGCATAGCAGAGGGTTAGGAGGTACCCCGGGAGGGGACAGGGGAGATAATGGAGTCTCCAGAGCTCGAGGCTGGGTGCAGAAGAGCACCCAGGATCTCGAAGAAGGTAGGGTAGAGACCTGAGTGAGCGAGGAGTCCGGAAGCTTGGTGTCCAGTGTGTGTTGTGGGGGAAGAGGGATAGAGAAGAAGGCCCTGGGCTCAAGGTGGGGGCAGAAGCGTGGGAGCGAGGCGAGGGAGGAGCGGGGAGGGGCTTGTGGCCGCTTCTCAGGTCCAGAAACTACGACCCCGCCCTGTCCACCCTGAGCCGGACCGGCTCTTACCTGAGAGACCGAAGAGCCCCAGGCCCAGGGCAGCCCAGAGGCCGAGCAGCGCCCGGTGCAGCCCTGGCGAGGGTCCTGGCATCGCCGCCGCGGGGGAAGCGCAGGAGGCGAGGGGAGCGCGAGCGCTGAGCTGGGCTAGAGGACTGCGCGGCGCGGCGGGTGGGGTGTGGAGGAGGCTGAGTTGCGCTTGGGGATTGGTTTAACGTTGGTAACTTGGTTTCCAAGGAGGGGGCGGCAGCAGAGGCGGCGCGGGGAGGGCGGGAAGGCGAGCGTGCACCAGGCTACCGGCTTTGATGAAGGCGTGCTGGCAGGAGCGAGCGACCCCCAGGGTCTACATGGAGGCCGGCCCCATTGCCCGGAGACTTCTGGGGGCGGCTGCGCACTCCAGCGTCGTCCCCGGCGGCGACGCTGAGGTGGTGTGGATGCAGGGTTGCCCTTCTCAAACCCCCACCCCACTCCTTGCTTAGATGCTATGATAATGAGCTGGACTCCGAGCTCCGCCTCCACATTTAGCCCCTCCCACCAGCCCCCCCCCTTGGAGCGGAGATGGGTTGGGGGCTAGGAGAGATTTGAGACGTGCAGGCTGGGGATGAGAAGGCTCTAGGGGAGGATGTGGGGATGCCTCCCTCACTGATCCTTCCCCTTTTAACCCCTGGGAGCTGAGGGTTACAGCTACGCCTCTAGTCTTTCTCTGGCTCCGCCCCCGCACGCGACAGAAGGGGCGGGGACGAAAGTGACAGCGAGTTGGGAACGTGTGTGCTTGCGCGCAGCGTTCTCGGGCGTCTAAATTAGGGTCGGCTCGGCTCTGGGTCTGTATTTACCCAGCGTTCAGCGGGCACGTGTCTACGCGACTTGTGTGAGCAGGAGCCGCCAAAGAGCGCCTCTGAATCCGCTTTCTGCTCGGCGGGCGGGGCCCTGGACCACGCGGGCCTTGCCAGGCATCCACTGCAGGCCCCGATTCTGCGTCCACGCGAGACCAAGAGACCAACTGTGATACTTTTGACTCCGCATCTGGGTTCCAGGTTTGGACACCCTCCATGTGCTCACCAGGCCCGGTGACCAACAGGACGTTTCCAGGATGCGAATCTGTGACATACACCACCGCCCCCCCCCCCACCTCACCATCTGGTTGCTCCTTCCCCGCAGTCAACACATGGGTATCTTTTCTGCGTATCCACGTTCCTCACAAAGTACATTTGACCCAGCCCACCTGTGCTCTCACTCCCAGAACTAATGGTGAACTATGGGGATTAGTTCTCTCCCCACCCCTGCCCTCCAGGAAAGTGCAGGGTGTAAAGGGCGAGGGGGGGTAGGAAACTTAACATCCAATCAGAGCTGCTGCGTGGCAGCGCTGGAGCCAATCAGGAGAAGTCATACCATGAACCAGCCTTTCCACAGCCTAAAGCCCCCCTGGGCCCATGCCTTGCCCCTCTGCTCCGCATTGATAATGCCCACGGGAGAGGTTTTTACTACATCGGCTGGGAATGCGGAGGGAATGGGGCTCCAGCATGGGAGACCAGAGTGAAAAACCTCAGGTGCCCTCAGGGAGACAGGAATTTGGAGAAAATGATAGAGGCAAGGCCAAAAAGAAGACCACTTCAGTCAGAGGAGGTGCACTAATGGGGGACCTTTATGCCCAGGGGCAGAAGCTGGCTGAGGAAGGCTTTATTGATCCAGGCAAGGTTCCCCCAAATGTTCCAGATTCCTTTTTCCTCCAGCTCAGCCAGCATGGACCACTGCCTCTATGCCCGAGACTTCATCGACAGGTACTTTCTCAGGCAGAGGGCCCCCACTACAAGAAGGATCCCCACAAGGGCTGCGATGGAGGTGGAGGCCAAGGCTTTGGACGCAGGGCTCCAAGCTGGAGACAAGAGGGGAGAATTAGGAACAGAGCACTTGGAGGTGTGACAACCCGCATGGACATGCTCTGGCTTGGCCCACATAACCCTTCCCCACTCTTCCCAGGGTTATAAGGGTGCCTCACCGAGGACTGGCAGCGTCATGGGTGCCGAGCTACTGAGGACCACCAGGCCATCGAGATTGAGGCGGGCGTAGCAGGTAACGGGCTGCCCGAAGTCACTGGGCCTGGCGCGTAACGCGTAAGTCAGCGTCACGTTGGCCAGATCCCGGCCGGTGAAGCGCTCCAGGCTCTCGGAGTAGATGACCCGGCCACCGCGCCTCAGAATCACCACCAGGAAGCCCACGGGGAACACGTGTGTCACATGGCAGCGCAGAGTGTACTCACTGCCCATTAAGACCGGAGGCTCCAGGATCACGCTGCGTGGCTGTTCTAAAGCAAGAGGGGGCCGCTGGGCAAGGTCCGAGGGCTCCCCCTAGCGCGACTGTCCGTTACCCCCGCTCCGTCCTCCTCCCCGCACCCCAGCCAGGCCTGAGCCCCTGTCCCTCACTGTAGGCGGTAATCCTGGCGGTGGCCCCCCGCGTTTCTCCCGCGCAGGTGACGAAGCAGTGCACATCGGAGCTCCAGGCCCTCACATCCAGCAGCTGGTAGGATACCCAACCGGGCCCACTGAGCGTGTCGCCTCGCCGCAGCTCGGTGCGGAGGCTGGAACCCTCCGGTAGGGGGCAGCTGCTGCTGCAGTTGAGCCACACTGAGCCCCCCGGCGGCACGGCCTTGAGCTCGGGGCTTATGCGCACCCAGAAGGGTGCTGAGGTCTCCGGGGGCGCGGGAGAGGGGCCTCCCGGGCCTTGCGTCCGCGCACTCCGGCGCCTCCGCGCGCTCCCGCCTCGCGGGTAGGAGGGCGACAGCAAAAGCAGCAACAAGAGGAGGAGCAGAGACCCCATGGCAAAAAGCCCGGACTGAGGGGCCCCGCGCCAGGGAGCCAAGGCTGGCTCCGGAGATAAGGAGGCCCGCAGCACCGCCTCTTCAGCCCCACCCCGGGCAGAGAGAGACAGAGGCTCCGGGGGGCCCCGGAGCCCTGCGGTATACACCCCACTCCCGCAGCTTAAGAATGGGATTCTCCACCCCATTCTAAACCAAATGTCATCGTGTTTTTCTGGAGAGGGATCTTTAATTTTCACTAAAGTCTCAAAAGGCCCTAATAAACCCCAGATTTGGATTAGAGCCTGAGGGCTGGACCTTGAACTGGCAGCCTTCTCTTGGGGCAGGAAGTGGGAGGACAGGCCAGAAAAGGCTCCAGCTGGACATGACACCTCCCCTCAACTCACACAAGGCCAGAAGGATGAAATAGCTTTATTAGCACAAGGGAGAGGCTTCCGCAGTTGGGAGGGGGTTCTCCCAGGCCTCTCCTCCCCACGGCCTGCAGAACCCTCGTCGCTGCAGGAATTTGGACCTGCAGACTGTTCTGTTCTTGCATGGCCCCACTGAGATGGAAACAGGTAGGACAAGGCAGGGACACACAGGGGTTGGGCACAGTTTCCTGGGACTCCATGGTTTAGCTATCAAGGAGTGAACACCCACGTTTAGGCATGCCACCAAGTGTCATTGTGAGCACTAGCAGACATGGGTATAGGTGGAGAGGTGGGTTATCAGAGGTCAGTGCCAGTGCTGGGGTGTAAGGGCTCAGTGGGTCATCTCTGGGCATGTCACCAGCTATACCTTGTCACCGTTACTAATCCCTTTCTGGGAGAAAGCAGCTTGGCCAGTGGAGTGGGAAATTCTAGCCCCACTTAATCTTTTTGCCAGGCACTCTTGTGCAGTGCACAACCAGTACAACTGTAGCTGGCGATCCTGAATGAGATTAGACTGAGAGCTCCCTGAGGGCGGGAATCAATGTTCTTCTTGTTTACCATTCTAGCCCACATAAAAGGCACTCAATAAATAGCTAGTAAGAGAACAAATGAATAAATAGGTCATCATCAAGAGTTGGGAACAGTCTGTGGACAGCAATGCTGGTGCTGGCTTCTGTCAGAGGACGTGTGGGGATTTGTGTTTCAGTGCTGCATGTGTCTGTGCAGGGCCACTTCTCTCTTAGGACCGTAAGGCCTCAGCACACGCAGGAGGGGGTGAGTTTCAATGTTTCCCAGTTGGGTGTCCCCATGCTGGAGGTCAGGGTCTCCATCATACACCCTCCGGCCAGGTCAGACCTTGACATCCCTCACATTGATGCCCTGAGCCTTGGCCCCTTCTTTTGTCTCAGTCCTGTGGCTCCACATCAGGTGTGAGGCCTGGGGGTTATAAGTGTGCAGGGGCCATGACCCCAGATGCTGTCTGTATCCTGACTGAGGCCTCTCTCCTGTCCTCTGGCACCCTGGGAAGGTGGGTATAGCTGAATGGCATATGTCCACCACTGTTCGATGCAGCCCTGCTTGTCACAGTTTGGGGGCTGAGGAGGTCCTGTCCGGAGGGGGTAGGCTCAGGGCGGCGTGGCTGGTGTGGTCAGTTTCATGGCAGCCTCTTCCTGGGCCTTCCGGGCCTTCTGTAGCTCATATTTCTGGATCTTCCTCTGGTAGTTATAGATGTAAATGGCTGCGCCCACAGCGCCCAAGATCATCACAAATGCCACCGGAATGACGATGGCCATGTTATTCTGGTGGTCTGTGGGGAGGACACAGGGGGCGGTGAGGGTTGAGCTGCCCTCACTGCCCCTGCCCTGCCCAGCCCTGAACTCCAGCACTTACAGATCACATTGATGACAACTTCACGGGTAACCTCACCGCGAGTGCTGGTGGCCCGACACTGGTAGGTGCCTGCAACCTTCCGCTCGACGGGTCTCAGGTCCCCAATGGGTAGCAAAGCCCCATCCTCTTTCCGGCTACAGTTCAGCTTGGGGGTTGGGTTCCCCCAGGCCTGGCACCTCAGGGTCTGCTGGGAGCCTTCCTGCCATGTCCAGTTTCCCAGGCAATCCCTCTCGTTCAGTCGGGGGCCATCTGAAGAAACACAGCAAGATGAGGGACGGGGTCAGGGACCAGGACATCACTCACCATCTAGGTCTAGGTAAGAAGACTTAGGTAGGAATCTGGGGAAGGGGCTCACTAGGGTGGGGGTGGGAGTGGGTGGAGGCAGGAGTTCTCGGGGTCTTAGGGGTTGGGCCTTGGAGGTAAGGGATCATTGTCTAGCAGCCCCACTCACACAGGACACGGAGCTCCCGGGTCTGGTTCTTGTGTACCACCTGCTCAGCCACCGCCAGGGCAGCAGAGCAGAAGAAGCTGCGTCCGTTGTCCTCGGCGCTGGCATTCAGCTGCAACTGGGCCCTCGGGCCCGGAGGCCTGGCTGGGGCCCCGTTCAGCGTCACCACAGCTCCAGCCTGGGCCTCGCATTCCACGTTCACTGTAGTCCATTCCGAGACCTCGGGCTGGCTCAGGGTCAGGTTGGGAGCCGGGAAGCCTGGAGGTGGGGTGCACAGTGAGCCCCGCCCCTGGCATTAGCCCCACCCCTTCAGAAGCCCCACCTGGGTTTCTACTTACTGTAGATGGTCACGTTCTCCAGAGACCTCCGGCTCTGCCCTCCCAGATTCACCGCACACGTCAAGTACTGGACGCCTTCTTCCTCCACCTTTCCCTCGACCAAGGCTTTGGCCAAGAGTGAGTATTCATTGTACGTGATCGTGGTTTGCAGCCTCCTGTCCCCCAGCGCCAGGTGGACCTCCGCCTCCGAGACTGGAAACAGTCCATACAGGGTGCAGCTCACCAGGCACTGTGTGCCCACTTCCAGTACCGGGTGCGTAGCAAGGTGCGGGTCGGTCGTTGGTAGGACTGGTGAGAGACAGTGGGTGTAAACAGAGAGGAGACAGACATCCTGAAGCCCTTTCCCGGGGCATTTTCATTCCCCCACCTGGAACACTCTCTTCCCGGGACACTGTGGCCTGGGTCACCCTTGTCCCAGGACACGTGTACCACTTGCCCTGGGTCACAGCCTTCTCAGTGGATCCTGCAGTCCAGGCACCACATCCCAGAACACTCCACCCCAGTGGCCAAGAAGATGCTCTTCCCAGAAACCTTTGCAATCAAGGTTGCCACCTTCTCAATGCCCCCACGGCCAGGGGCCTCTCCTTCCCAGAGACCTCACACCCCAAGCAGGAAACCCCTGTCATCCCATCCTCTCTACTGGCTCCCCAGTGCCTCACCAAAGGTTCGGAGCTTCCTGGGGGCCGAGCTGTTCTGGAACAGTGCCAGCCCTTGGGACCGCAGGTCCAGCTCCGTGCGGCAAGAGAAATTGGCGCCGTGGTCATCTCTGCTCACCAGCACCGTGACTGTGACCTCGGCAGGCTCCCCGTCTCTCGCTGGCTGACGGCCCAGCTCCTTCCCCTCACGAAGCAGCACCACGGTGAGGTGGTCCCGGGGGGCCCCACCGGACACCATGCAGCGCAGGGTGAGGTTCTCGCCCACGGGCTGCCAGCGGGGCAGGGGGGCCAGCTCCACGCGTTCCGGGAACCCTGGAGGGGAGGGGAGTGTTGTTTGAACTGGCTGGCCGCCCGCCCACAGGAACGTCGGGGCCCTGGCTACACCTGCTCGGGAAGTCTCACCACGCTCTTCCGAGAACACACCCCAAACCACCTAAACTAGAGAGGAATGTTAAGAGCTTCAGGATAACCCAGTGAGAAGTTCCCAAGTGGTTGTGAAGGAGGCAGAATACATTTTTATTCACTGCAGCATCTGAGAGTGAAAAGTGGGAAAGAATTTCGAGGTTTGTTGCCAGGAGTCCCGGCAAATGAATACAGTTCATTTAAGCTGTCCAGTCTCTAGACGTTGTTGTAAAAAAACTCCTGTTTTTCCTTGTCCTTTTTTTGGCCTTAGCATTTTTCTCCATAGCATCCCTCACCTCTGAGGTAAGAGATCATCTACTCAGTTAATTTGCTTTTCCACTATTCCTGCCATGGAATGTCAACCCAGGAGGCCAGGGATCTTTGTCTGTTTTGTTCCCTGTTGTATCCTTGACACCCGATACGCACTCTATTTTTTTTTTTTTGGCCACGCCCCGCGGCTTGTGGGATCTTAGCTCCCCGACCAGGGATCGAACCCATGCCCTTGGTAGTGGAAGCGCAGAGTCTTAACCACTGGACCGCCAGGGAAGTCCCTTAGGCACTCTATGTTTGTAGAAAGAATAAGGTTGAGACACCCACACCGATGCGAGGCCTTTCAGGAGCTTGCTTTCAAGGGTTCCCAAATGAACCGTGTGATCCCCTGAAATGTTAAAAATCTAAGAACCACCCACAGACCCTCAGAACGAAACCCTGAATATCCCCTGAAAACACTACACGCGAGCTTGGTTGCCGGGGTCTCCATTCTGCATGAGGTAACAGAATTCCAAGCCTGGATCGCCAGTGGAAATTGCCCGCAGAGCCCTGGTGAGCTGAGACTCACTCCCCGACCCCAGGCTCCCTAGGGAGGGGTCTTGAAGCCTCCCACTTTCAGTCCCTTCTCAAGAGGCCCTGAAATGTCACTTAAACAGTAGTGATGTTGGGAGTTGATTTTTGGACATGAGTCCACCTTCTCCCCAGGTTGCCAATCTCCTGAATAAAGCAACCTTTCCTTTTCCAACCTAAGCGGGGGTGGGGGGGGGGGAAAGCAGTGATGTTAAAATGTCAGGAGCCTGGAGTTGATTCCTAGCTCTGCTGGTTCTTTGTTATGGCCTGTGGGGGAGTGACTTTGCACACTGGAACAGTCCCAGCCCTCGGGGCTACAGAAATGCCTCAGTTTTCTAAGCTGTAACCTGGGGCTAATGAAGGTAGGACTATTATTATCGTTATTATTATTATTAGGACTATTATTAATCCACTTCAGAAGTTGAGAGTGACTGTACATGGGCATGAGGTTACTTTTTTTTTGACTTTTGATTAAATGTTTATTCATTTTAATTTTGCCTTTTTAAAAATTTTGAAGCCAATATATTGTGTTTTCCACATCTGAATTTTTTTGTGTGTGGTTACTTTTTAAGGTGAGAGATATGTTCTTAAACTAGACTTCTACAACACTATAAATACTCCAAACTTCATTGCAGTGTATGCTAACAGCTGTTAAAAAAAAAAAAAAAAAGGTTGAGAAAACCCTCAGACGTCCAACTCTTACCTCTGACCATCTGTTGCAAACTCCAACTTGCAGAGCTGGCGGCCCCCTCAAACCACAGCCTCCAAATGGAACTCACATCTTGGAGCCCAGATCCTTGCCCTGAAGGCCAGACTGGGGGAGGAGGCCTGTTCTGCCTGTACCTCTCCTTGACTTCCCATCTTTAGTCCCTCACTTAAGTCCTGGTCACTCCACTCTTCAAATATTTGTCTGCCCCTCCCTTCTCGTATGCGAAACTGCGGTCAACATGCACGACCTGGACTGGGTCCATGGGCAGCTGCTCTCTGGCTTCCTGTAAGGTCAGCCCTCTGCTCTGGATCCCTGGCCTGCTCACACACCCTCCATGGCTCCCTGTCACCCTAAGAAGAAAGTCTCAGCTCCTCGGCCTGGCATTCAAAGTCCTGCCAAACTCAGCTCCAGCCACACCGATCTGTTGATATTCAATCCCTCTTGCCTCCCCAACCCCAGGTCAGCATGTTTCCCCACTCCAAATCTTTGCCCAGGCTATTCCCTCTGTCTAGAATGCCTGTCTTTACCAACTCCTACGCATCCTTCAAGGCCCAGTTAGGGGTCACTTCCTGCAGGAATTACAACTCTTTCTAGAGAAAGCTCAGCCACCCAGAGATGCTCCCTCATCTTTACACTGGCAGTGGGGCAGGACCAAGCTCGAGTCTCTCCTAGGTGACCCCTTGCTACTGTGTGCAGCTGTCTGTTCCATTTCACAGAGGTGAAAACTAAGGCAAAGTCTGGCACCCGAAGAGGGAGAAATATATCAGGGCCAGGACTCAAACCTGGAAGATTGGGCTTTCAACTCTCAGGGTGAGATGCAGAAGGTCCTGTGAAAAGGTTTTCTGGGGGTTTTCAGAGGCCACCGGGAATGTTTGGGGACTTCCCTCACTTGGCCAGCAGCTGCTCAGACATCCTCCAAATCAGAAACAAAGCTGATGTTTGCCCCAAAGCTTCTTTTACACAGGCCCTGTGAAGGCGGAATGTCCTCCAGGCCTCACTGCATCATTAGACCCTTCCGAGGAGGTCTCATGTGAAAAGCAACCAGGAAGCCACGTATTCCCCCCTCCCCCGCTCCCCACATCAGAGTCACCCAGTTAGTGAGGCCCATGCTGGGACTAGAACCCAAGGCTGTCTGATCGCAAGGCCAGTTGGCCAGTTCTCTTTCTTTCTTCCTTTTTTATTTTGTTTTGTTTTCATTTGAATTTCATTTACCTATGTATTGCTTACAGTCATGCTAACTCACTGTCACACTTCAAAATGCCCAAAGTAAAAAAAAGGCACATGGAGAAAACTCGCTCCCTGTGCTCTCCCAGAGCCCTGCACCTTCTCTCCTCACAGCCAGCTATATTGTCATTTGTTGTATTTCCTTTCTGGGCCCTTTAATGCAGAAACACAGCCTCCCTAACTCCGAGCCCATGGCTCCCTAACACTGTGGGTGGCATGCCACTCATTCTGGGCATACCTTACTTTTGAACTTGACAATACATCTTGGAGCACCTGTCTCATTCTTTTACACGGTTGCATACTATTCCACGGGATGACTGAACCACAGTTTCTCTCCCCAGCCCTCTACATTTGAGTGCCTTGCAAACTTTTACCCTTTCAGATCAAGCCACAGTGAATAACCCCACACTCCCTCAGTACCCTGGTGGGTGGGGACACCTATAGGCCCAATTCCCAGGAGTGGGTTTTCTGTGTCAAAGGACCCAGACATGTGACATTTTGAGGACTGAGTCCATACTTGGAAGTCACCCCCAAGGAAGTTCAAGGAAGGGTTCTAGATGACAATGAGACTTTCAGAAGATGGGTCCCCTTGCCCTTCAGTGAGACCCTACCCGCCCCCACCCCCAAGTAACAAAGGCTGTTCCAACCTGCTGGGGACTCCGTCGTCCACCTCCCCAACCCAGGCTGCCTAGTCCAGCCCCTGGGCCCAGCCACTCACAGTACACGGTGAGGGTCATCAAGGCTGATGACTGGTTGCCGAGGCAGCTCGAGTAGCATATTGGAAAGCTGTCTTTTTGCACGTCACTCAGTTCAAAAACCTTCCAGTTGTTCCCATGGTCTACTTCCCTCTTGGCCAGCTGAGTCTCCAGGCCCAACATTGTGTGTTGGTCACAGGAGGTACTGCAGTTCACCGTTATGGAGGCTCCTCGGGATGTGATGGCTTTTTGAGGATGCACTGACGTTTGGGCACCTCCAGGCCCTGGAACCAAAAGATGTGGAGGGGTCAGACACGACGAATCGGGCTCATTAACATTACTGCATCCAGCCTGTTCTGGGTGCTGCGGACACAGCCTTGAACAAGACAAAACTCTGCTTTCAGCGTGGGAGACAGAAAAATTCACGAGCACACAACATAATTAATAACTGATGCTGACAAGAGCTTTGGCAAGAACAAAATGGGATGATAGAACAGACAGTGCCTTGGTGACAGGGTAGTGTGTGAGCAGAGATCTGGATGATGAGCGGGGGCTGGCCATCGAGAGAAAAGGGAAATGAGTTCCAGGAAAAGGAGCAGCAAGTGCAAAGGTCCTGAGGCAGGGTGGCTGGAGCAGAGTCACAGGGATGAGTTGGGGGGAAATGGGGTCAGGAAGATCATGCAAAGCAGTGTTAAGCCACGCCAAGGAAGTGTTCTTCATTGCGAGGACAATGGGCAGCCATGAAGGATTTTAGCAAAAGAGGGGCATGAAGTTAGTGTTCTTCCCCGCCCCCGCCCGCAAGAGGTCAGGTGGAGGGAGTCAGTCCTCCAGGGATAAAGGGGTTCCAGTCAGGCTGGTTCCTTACCCACTTGGACAACTGGTTTCCCCTCTCAGGACCTCATTTTCCCCATCTGTAAAGTGGGTGAATATAGTCACCCCAACCCCTGCTGATGCAAGTAACTCCTAGCACAGGGCAGGTAGCATGTGGCTGCAGGTAAGAAGGAGGGGGCTTGTTGGGATTAGCTCCCGCAGACTGTGGTACCTCCAAAGCTAAAAAACAAAGTCTGTCTGAGCCCACCCATCTGAAAGCTGCCCCCCACCCCGCCAAAGACCTCTGCCTTCAGCTTTGGGTCTACTCCATCTGGGATGGAGGCGTGCGGAAACAGCAGCTCCATGAATTCTCAAGGGTGATTCTGGGGTCGCTTCCATTTCACAGAGGGAAATGGTGAGACCTGAAGGGAGGTCACTCAGCTAGAAAGTGGTAGAGTCCGGATTAGAACGTTTCATTGAGCTGGTAACCACGGTGTGGTCTGCTCATGAATTTTTCACTCTCCTGCTTCCCGACACTGACCACCATTTGAGACCAACTGTCCCCCTTCTCCCCTCCCTCCTTCTAGCTGGAGTTGATGAAGGGCTGCTGGGGCATCCCATTCCTTAGCCTCTGCTCCCTTGGCAAGTCAGCCCTGGAATTCCCCTGAGTAGAGTCCTGGACTTCCCCCAAGGGCACGGGATGAGGAACAGAATGTCTGTGCGTGTGTGTGTGTGTGTGGGGGGGGTCCCAGTCTACCTAAGCTTGGCACGGGGCCACATCTCTACACGGTCTGACCACCTCCTGGGGCCAGGACACAACCACTGCGATGTGAACACTATTAACTTCTCCATTTTACAGCTGAAAAAGTGAAGCTCCTCTGGGAGGGGCAGCCCATAGTCCGAAGGCACACAGCAAGCCATGATGTAGGGTCTGGATTTGAACCCATGGCTGTTGACTTTCAATCGATGGCTCTAGCCCCAACTTCCCATAAACAGCTACCTAAGTACCAGTGTCCCCAGCCGGTGGGGAGCCGGTCCTCCTACCGCTCCCAGGGCGCAGCCCAGATCCCAAGAGCTAGCCCGACGGCAGCCCCCCCACCCCTGATCACCTGGGAGCAGAGCCCCGAGCAGGGCCAGGAGCGCAAGCAGCGCGGGATGGGCAGCGCCAGGAACCATCGCAGGCGGAGGCAGGTCGGACGAGGTGGCGCAGAGGCGTGGGCGCGAACTGTGGAGCTGAGGACCTTGTGGGTCCTTTTATAGCGGCCAGCCAAGGGGGGCCGAGGGGGCGGTGCTGCCTTCCCGGAAACCTCGCGCTTTCCTCTCCGGAACGAGGGCTCTGGCATTTCCGGATTGAGAGGGTGCCGGGGCCGAGCAGGGTTGTACCCTCTCGCGGGCCGCTCTCGCACCGGAATTTCCGAATTGAAGTAGTGAGGGCTGCCTGGCGGCAGCGGCCACAAAACAACCCGGAGACTGCTCCCGGAGCTAGGGGTCCCGTCCCCGGGCTCGGCTACCCCTGATTCCGCGTTTACACAGTGCTTTATTGGATACTGCCAACCACCCTGGACGGTAGGGACTAAACTGAGGGGTAAACTGAGGCTCCAAGCTGCGAGGTCATTCGAACTCCAGTCTGACTCCCCAGCGCAAGCAGGCCTCTTTAACCGAGTGGACGGTCCCTCGTTTCGGTGGGGCCCCAGGAATCTTCCTGGGGCGCTCTCGATCAAGGGTGCCCCTCCCCAAAGGGGCATGTCCCCGCCCAGTGACACCGAGATTCTCTGAGAAGCGGCCGCAGAAAGCCCAGGCACTTTCTGTGAACCCTGGGGGAGAGGACGTAAGGCGCATCACGTCCGGGGCTCCGCGTCCCCCACCGAGGGGGGTTCCCACTCCCCCGCGGCCTCGCTTCCCCTTTCGGCCACCAGTGCGGGGGCGTCTTTACAGCTTCCAGAAAAAGGAAGGAAGGCGCGTGGTCCTGACGTGCCGAGCCCCTCCGTTGCAGTCCCCAGGCTCCGCGGGGAAACTGAGGCCGCAGACCTCGACGGGGGAGGAGAGAGGGGGCGCTCGAATGCTTGCCTTCTGCAGGGAAACTGAGGCAGCTCCCAGGCCCCGGAATGGGGCGGGGAGAGGGGGCGCTCAAACCCCTGTCCTCTGCTCGCAGCTCCCGTAACTCGAATCGCGGGCGCCAGCACTAAATCTGTACGGGTGTTTGCCCCGGCTTGTTCCATTAGGGTGTTTGGGGGACATTGTGAGGTCCCGCGCCGCGTCTATAGGCAGTCCCACGCCCCCGCCTCCCCCCAAGCCACGCCTGCGCGTGTGACCGCCCAAGACTCGGCATCCACCACGTCAAGGCTGGGGATCCTGGAGTCTCTGAGCGCAGAACCCAGCCGCCTAAGGCTTCCTGTTGTGGCGCGCGCGCCGCGTCGCCAGGGAGACCTCAGAAGGGCCAAGGAGGTCGCGCAGCAGACGGGGAAGGGAGGGGGCTTCAAGGACGCTCGACCCCTTCCTCCCGGGGAAGGGGCTGCGAATTACTCGCCAGCCGGAAAAGAGTCCCTCGCTCCGCCCCGATTGTTCCTAAGGAATTTCCACGGGGATCTTTCTTCTTGCAGTGTGGAAGGTGTTGAATTCCCGCCCCAAACGCACTGGGCAAAGGCGCAGAGCGGGGGCCGGGGACGTCCCTGGGAGGGTCTGGGAAAATCCTCCGCCGGGGGGTCATTTTCCGGAGGATTTTTACCAGGTTCGGATCACTGCTTACTTTGGCCTCTGTCCCAAGTGCGCGGGCGGCGAGCTCCCGCGCGCGGCTCTGGTCCCCCTTACAGCGGTAAAATCGTGCTTCTTCCTTCTGTCTCTCAACACTTGCTACGCAGCGTCGATTGAGAGCCTGCTGTGTGCCAGGCATCGTTCCAGGTGCTGGGGACGCAGCAATGAACAGAATAGGCCAAAATCCCTACCGTCATGCAGAGATCGTCTTAGTCCGGACGACAGAAACAAAAATAAGGTATATGGAGACATAGCTTGTGATTAGTGTTAAGAGAAAGTAAAGCAGGGAAGGGAATAGGAAATGTGAAGGTTAATAAACCTTTAAATAGAGTATTCTGGGAAAGACTGAGAAGGTGACATTTGAGCAAAGAGCAGAGAGTCCTGACAATATCAGGGAAGGAATGTACCAAGCAGAGAGCACTGAATGTGCCAAGGCCCTGAGGTAGGAAGGAGCTGCCTTAAGGAACAGCCAGGAGGCTAGTGTTGCTGGAATGCAGTAAGGGAGGGAGAGGATCGGAGGAGAGGAGGGAAGGAGGGAATGGGGTAGAGCATGGCCTGGGGAGGACTTTGGCCTTTCCTCTCAGTGAGGTGGGAGCCATGGAGGGTTCTGAGCAGAGCAGGGACACGCCCTGACTCAGGCCTTTACAGGCACCCTCCTAAGACAGCAGGAGCTAGAGTCAGTAGTGGGGAGGACAGGGTAGAAGGAAGCCAGGAGACGGGAGAGGAGGTGACTGCTCCAGTGCGGGGGAGCAATGATGGAGCCTGGAGTGGGCAATGGCACTGGGGAGATACGGTCCAATTTGGCATTTATTTTGGCAGCAGGTCCAACTGTGTTTGCTGGGATGTGGGGGGCAGGCAGAGTCAAGGTCAACTCCTTGGTCTTGCTCTGAGGTCCTAGGAGGGTGGAGGGCCATTTCCTGAGATGAGAATGGGGTGATAATAGGGGGCAGTTTGGCAGAAGAAGCACGCACCCCCTAGTCTATGTTCCATTTGTGCTTTCTTGAAAGAAAGGGAAGCAGATGTTCCCCATCCCTTTGCTGCAGCTACCAGGAAGGGCAGGGCTTCCTCCAGGGTGCCAGGCAGTCTCAAGAAGGTCAGGGAATGGCCCCACTGCAGACCAGAGGCTGTGGACCCAGGGCAGAAATACCCAAACCCCACTCCATGGCATCATGCCTGCTCGCCCCTCATTCTGAGGTCTGGCGTGACCACCTTGCAGTTCCCTTGACCTGGAATGCTCTTCTCGTCCCTGATATGGCCAGCCCTTTCTTAGTGGCCTGAGCCTCTTCCTAAAAGCTTTCCCGGACGCTCCCTGACTCCCTGACTCCTTCCATCCTGGGCCACACCCTAAACGTTCCCTGTCACTTGCTCTAATGGTTTCATTACTGAAACTTCATTCACTTGCTGAAATTCTTTTGATTGACCTGTGTCACGTTCATTTGCGTGAGCTCCAGAAGGCCAGGGACCCTCTCAGCTCCAGCATCTGAATCAATGTCTGGTCATTATAGGCAGATGGTCAATACATATGTGTTGAATGAATGAACTTCTCTTATTCTCTGAACATTCTGCACATGCTGTTCCTCCAGCCCAGAATTCCCTTCCTACTGCTTTTACAAGAGGTTACCAGAGGATTTCATCTACCAGGTTGTAACAGGGCTAGGAGCACAAAGAATTGAACCTGGCCCCTGCAGTGAGAGTGCCAAGTCCACTGGACCGCCAGGGAATTCCCAGATGTCTTTTCAAGAGAACAACTTTGTTTCCTTCAGATAAATACCCAGAAGTGGAATTCCTGGATCATATGGTAGTTCTATTTTTATTTTTTAAAAATTTTTATTGAAATATAGTTGATTTATAATGTTATAGGTAGTTCTATTTTTAATTTTCTGAGGAACCGCCATACTGTTCAGGCCATCGTCTGAGTAATATTCCATTGTAAGGCTATATCAGTTTGTTTATCCATTCATCAATGGATAGACATTTGGGTTGTTTCCACATTTTGGCTCTTATGAATAATGCTGCCATGAGCATTCAGGTACAAGTTGTTGTATGAACATGCTTTCATTTCTTTTGGGTATATACCTTGGAGTGGAATTGTTGAGTCCCATGGTAATTCCATGTTCAACTTTTTGAGGAATTGTCAGACTGTTTTCCATGGCAGCTGCACCATTTTATCAATACATTCCCACCAGCAATGTACAAGGGTTCCAGGTTTGCAATTTCCCCACATCCTTGCCAATATTTATTTTGTTTTATTATTATGGTGATTGCCATCCTAATGGGTGGGAAGTGGTATCTCACTGTGGTTCCCCAGTCCTTCTGATCTGTCCAGTGGATAAGCCAAGCACAATCCTGCAGCAAAGGCAACTGGGGGTGTGCACGGACCAGCAAGTACCGAGGGGATGTGGCCGAAGTGCACCTGCCACCAGCTGTGACCTTGAGCAAGCCACTTCCCCTGGTGGTACCTAGATGGCCTCAGCTGTAGAAAGGGATGGTAATGCATCCCTCAAAGGGTGGGTCTAAGATTTTTCTTCTTTTTTTAACATTATTTACTTACTTTGGTTGTGCCAGTTCTTAGTTGCATCAGGTGGGCTCCTTAGTTGTGGCTCGCGGGCTCCTTAGTTATGGCATGTGAACTCTTAGTTGTGGCTTGCATGTGGGATCTAGTTCCCCGACCACAGGTCGAACCCGGGCCCCCTGCACTGGGAGGGCAGAGTCTTATCTGCTGCCTCACCAGGGAAGTCCCGAGATTTCAGTAAGACCATTCATGTGCAGTGAGAACAGATAACAGGAGTTACAAGTTGTCTGTTTCCATAGGACTCAGCTCTGAGAATCCCCCCTCAAACTTCCTAGGCAGAAATACAGACTTCCTCCTCTGTTCCCACAGGTTAGTTCATTCTAGCATCACGGTTCCTCATCAGAGCCCCAGGGTGTAAAGCAAAAATGCATGACGTTTGGATGTTGATCAAAATATAACTTGGGGGCCTCCCTGGTGGTGCAGTGGTTGAGAGTCTGCCTGCCGATGCAGGGGACACGGGTTCGTGCCCCGGTCCGGGAAGATCCCACATGCCATGGAGTGGCTGGGCCCATGGGCCATGGCCGCTGAGCCTGCGCGTCCGGAGCCTGTGCTCTGCAACGGGAGAGGCCACAACGGTGAGAGGCCCGCGTACCGCAGAAAAAACAAAAACAAACAAACAAACAAAACATAACTTGGCTTCTCCTTCCGCTCTTTGGAAGTTTATTCTGTGGTGGACTCTGCCTTGCCCCTGGCTGAGAATTCTGCCCCTGACTTAGGCCCCGATCAGCATCATGTTCAAATCTCGGAACTTGGTGTTGGATGGGAGCCCCAGGTGAGGCTTCTCCAGGCTGGAAGCCTTGGTAGAGAAGAAGGGCCTAGTCCCCCTGCTGTTGACCCTCTTTCTGTCCCCCTCACCTCCTCTCACCAGCCTGTGGGTCCCTCCTGCCCAGCCAGGTGCAAGGAGGAGGGGACAGGGCGTTTCCTCCATGGCTGGTGGCTTTGCCCTTTTGGGTACCCCAGCAGCGTGTTAAAGTGTTCTGGGGGGGCTCTTTGAGGCCTCCTCTTCCTGGAGACCCCTTCGCTGGCATGGAGGCATCTTTGATATGGGTTGTGGCTCTTCCCTCAGCCCTTGGGGTCTGATCCTACCCTCTTATTTCTCCTGGTGGGCCTCCATGCTGACCACCAAGAAGCAGACACCCTGACTCCACCATGAGAACCGCCTACCTCTCGCCCCTGGATCTCCTGGGCGTCAGATCCCAGCCCTGTTGACTCACTCGAACTTTCTTAAGCCAGGGTCAGCCTGAGTCTTTGGTGTCCTGCCGTCAGGGATATTTTCCAGAGGCTGTGAAGTCACCTTCCTCTCTAGGCTCTGGGTTAACGCATGTCCCAAGAGGGTGTGATAGGGCTTTTTGTTTTGTTTTGGCTGCGCCGCGCAGCATGTGGGATCTTATTTCCCCGACCAGGGATGGATGTGCAGGTAGCACGTCTGAAGCTCCTCTGAAGAAATGTCTTCACCCATCTCTCTCTTTCTAAAAAAAAAAAAATTATACAGAATTTCAAAATAGACATCAGCAAAGAGGACATGTGATGAAGCCACATGTGCCAACTTCCACAGTCCTCATGGCCAATCCTGTTCCTTCCTTCCCCTTACACCCTGTCATGGGTTCAACTACGTCTCTTCCCCAGGGGGAAAAAAAAGCACTAACCCCCGGATTGTGATCTTATTTAGAAATAGGGTCTTTGCAGATGATCAAGTTCACGTGAAGTCATTAGGGTGGGTGGGCCCTAACCCAACATGACTGTTGCGCTTATAAAAAGGGGAAATTTGAACACAGACACACACAGAGGGACAATGCCATTTGAAGATGATGACAGAGATCAGGGTGATGTATCAAGCCAAGAAATACCAAGGATGCCAGCAAACCACTAGAATCTAGGGGAGGGGGATGGGACAGAGCCTGCCTCACAGCCTCTGAAGGAATGACGTCTTGATCTTGGTCTTCTGCTTCCAAGAACCATGAGACGGTATTTTTCTGTAGTTGAAGCCCTAGTCTGTGGTACTTTGTTAAGGTAGCCTAGGAAACTAATACACATACTATGCCCTGATTATTAGCACATTCTAGGCCCCGGATCGTTTTTTCCTGATGTCTTTTTCCATCCTCGATCTGGCAGAGGGATCCCAGTGTCAGCAACAGGTTCTGACCCCTTCCTTCACCCTGTTTCCTGATGGCTGTGATGTGGACGACTGAGCCTGACTACGCATAGCTACGACTAGGCTGGGCATTGTCAGGACAACAGATGGGTCTTACTTGGGGCCTCGGTGTCCCTGCGGAGCTGGTGAGAGGCACAGGGAGAGGTAGGTAATGGTTTGGGTTTAGCCCAGCATTTCCCAACCAGCCTCTGCACCCCTCCTTCTTTTTTTAAAAAAGATAAATTTTATTTATTTATTTAGGCTGCATTGGGTCTTCGTTGCTGCATGTGGGCTTTCTCTAGTTGTGGCGAGCGGAGGCTACTCTTCGTTGCAGTGCACGGACTTCTCATTACGGTGGCTTCTCTTGTTGCAGAGCACGGGCTCTAGGCGCACGGGCTTCAGTAGTTGTAGCTCATGGGCTCTAGAGCGCAGGCTCCGTAGTTGTGGCGCACGGGCTTAGTTGCTCCGTGGCATATGGGATCTTCCCGGACCAGGACTCGAACCCATGTCCTCTGCATTGGCAGGTGGGTTCTTAACCACTGTGCCACCAGGGAAGTCCCTGCACCCCCTTCTTACTACTGGCTCCAAATAGCTTTTTCTTCTTTTAATTAATTAATTAGGCTGTGCCGGGTCTTAGTTGCCGCACGCAGGATCTTCACCACGGCATGCGGGACCTAGTTCCCCCACCAGGGATTGAACCCGGGCCCCCTGCATTGGGAGTGCAGAGTCTTACCCACTGGACCACCAGGGAAGTCCTAGCTTTTTCTTTTTTACTCAGTCAAATCTGATGCTTTAAGGATCACAATTTATGTTCATTGAGGACTTTCAAAGAACGCGTTGTAAGCTCTGAAGGCACTCCCAAGAAGCATTCCAGAGATGTTTTCAGCGAGGAGCAGCCCAGTCGATGGGTCACTGCGGCCGCCTGGTTGGGCCTGCACACCAGATGGCAGTTCTGGCTTTTTTTTTGCATTCATACTGTTTTATTTTTTAAGATTTTTAAAATAAATTTTATTTTTGGCTGCGTTTGGTCTTTGTTGCTGCATGCGGGCTTTCTCTAGTTGCTGCAAGCGGGGGCTATTCTCCGTTGCGGTGCGTGGGCTTCTCGTTGCGGTGGCTTCTCTTGTTGCGGAGCATGGGCTCTTGGTGCATGGGCTTCAGTAGTTGTGGCACGTGGGCTCAGTAGTTGTGGCTCACGGGCTCTACAGCGCAGGCTCAGTAGCTGTGGTGCGTGGGCTTTGTTGCTCCGTGGCGTGTGGGATCTTCCCGGACCAGGGCTCAAACCTGTGTCCCCTGCATTGGCTGCCAGATTCCTAACCGCTGCACCACCAAGGAAGCCCCGGGCTGAGTTTAAAGAAACTGACCTCGTTACTTTATAGTCTGTATTGTGACAATTAGCAACAACAACTTGTGGGGGGCAAATAACACCAGCAGACTCAAGGATCAGGATACCGGTTTGGTGTTTTTAAAAAATGTTTATTCACTCATTTATTGACCACGTTGATACTGACTCTGTGCTTAGGGAAAATCACTGTGATGAAAGCTCAGGTCTCCACACTGCACCCACTTGGGGAATCAGGTCCACACTTGGACTGAAGGACCATAATAAATGGGACCACAAGCCCCGTCAGGGATGCAAGCGCTCGGTGAGAGTGCTTGGGATTGGGAGGCACCATGAGTGGGTTCCTAGCGATGGCTGGTTCTCTGCGTGCTCCGAGGCTGACTCACCCCAGAAAAGTTGATGGTGGGTCATTTCTATAAACAGTGCCTTGAGGCAGCCGGGTACCCAGCGGTGCCGCGCACCGGGGAAAGAGCCTAACTCGCCAAATGGAATTATTCACAAAACGGCAATGAGCTGTTGTTCTGTTTCTCCTCTTTGATTAAAAAGTAAAATTTATCTTACACAAAAGAGACTCGGGGCAGGAGCTGCCCCAAGCTCCTGTCAGCGGCCCCTTCCCGGTAGTGATGCCTGCCTGGCTGCTCTGTGAGTGGCCTCAGCTTCCCACCGGGATGAGGGGTTCTGGCCGCCCTTGCAGGGTGAGCGGGAGGCTCCCAAGCCCACCGGGGGCTCGGCCGGGCTCGGAGCAGGCGCACCACGTGGACAGCGAGCAGGAAGGAGGGTGGCCGATGGGCCCTGGGGGTGCCGCGTGGGGCTCAGGGGAAATCGCGGTAGGGCAGGCGGAAGGGGTAGAGGGGCGTGTGGCGCGAGTCGTGCCAGAGCAGCTTCTCCTCCAGCAAGGCGACGGTCGGCAGGGTCAAGACCAGGGTCTGGTGCTTGAGCATGCTGTGCACGTTCAGGCCTGGGGGGGGCGGGGTGGAGGCACAGTCAGGGCGGGTCCCCCCTGCCCCCAACAGAAACACCAGGGTGTGGTGTAGGGTCCCGAGCCCCGCAGCCTGGGTTCAAACCCTGGCTCAGTCGCTCACCCCCAGCGAGACCCTGGGCAAGAGACTGCCCTTAGCTCGTCAACTTCCAACCGAGAGCATCCTAAGTACCCAACTCTGCCCTGCGCTTGGGCACGGTTCCCACCTCACACCCCAGTGCGGGAGGCTGACGGTAAACAGAGCAGATAAACAAACACAATGTACTGAGGGAGGCCCATGGGGCTGCAGCGAGTGATGAGGGGAAGGAAGGGGAGGGCAGGGCAGGGCATGCAGGGTCTGTGGTCCTCCGGGGAAGACTTGGGCCTTTACCCTGAGTGACGAGGGAGCCCTGGAGGGTGGTGGGCAGAGGAGGGACAGGACCTGACTCAGGTGCTCAGGCGCCCTCTGGTGGCCGTAGTGGGAGCGGGGGGGGGGGACGGGAGTGCAGGACAGACTGTGGGGAGGAGGCGGTCAGCAGGAGCCTGGGACCAGGGCACAGGCCACTGTGCCCTAACTGTGCCAGTCCAGGCAGATGGTGGGAGCTGGCCCAGGGCGGTGAGAGGTGGTGGGATTCTGGATATGTTTGGAGACAGCGCTGACAGGGTGAGCTAACAGACTGGAGTGGAGGGGGACAGTGTGGAGCTGCTGGGAGGAAGGTCTCGTGTGCCAGGATGACTAGCAGAGCCCACGTGCCGCTGTCCAGGAGGCAGCCGGGCACACAGTCAGGAGACCAGGAGAGAGCCCTGGGGATTAGTCACCGCAGCCACTGGTGTGACGTACTCAGGACAGCCCTGATCCTGCGTCTCCGAGTAAGGAGCCGGGTGGGGCCAGCCAGTGGGCCCTCAAACTCACTCCATGCCTGGCACCGTGGCCCAAGCTTGGACAGATGTGACCTCAGAGTGTTTTCTGTGTTTTGGCTGCACCGTGCAGCTGGTGGGATCTTAGTTCCCGGACCAGGGAATGAACCCGGGCCATGGCAGCGAAAGCATGGAGTCCTAACTACTGGACCACCAGGGAATTCCCCTCAGAAGTTTTCTTTAAGAAACACATCATTCTCCCAATGTTCCGTCTGGGCAAACTGAGGGTTGGGTGGGGGAGGGTGGTCACTGCCCAAGGCCACTCTGTGACCAAGCTGCAGATACAGGATTTGAACTGGCCCATGCTGTACTCTCTGGGGGTCTGGGAGACAGAGCGGGGCCCTTTGCTCACCAATAGCAGGGACTAGGCTGAAGGTCTTCAACCCAGAGGCAGCTGCCACAACGTTCTGGGGCATGTCCTCGTGTTCTCTGAAACAGAGGCCAAGAGGTGAGCCGCTGCCGAGGATGGACCGCCCCCCCCGTCCCCCTACCCCGGCCACCCCTGCTCTGCCCGGCACCCTCACAAGTCCACGAGGAGAACGGAGTTGCCCCAGCGGCGGTAGCGGGCCAGCTCCATCAGGTACTGGGGGTCTGCGGTCGGCAGCTCCAGGGAGTCCACGATGTGCAGGTCGTCCTGGTGGGAGGAAAGGACAGTCTGAGCCCACCCTGCACCCACAGCCCACACCCCAGGACCCCCGTGGCTCCCGGCAGGACTGCTGCTGTACCTGGGCCAGCTTGACCGTCAGCGCCACCTTGAGGCCCTGCACCCGCACTTTCATGGGCAACATGTAGTAGTAGCTTGTGGGGCCCCGGGGGCCATGGGCAATGCCTCCTGTGGGGGCAGAGGTGCGTGAATAGGGGAAGGCCCCAGCCGGGCTTGGAGGTCAGAAATCTGCCCCAGTGCCTGGCACAGGGGAGGCAGGAGGGAGGCTGCCCTCGGCCAGGCAGAAACCCAGCAGAGAGGGCAGGGCCTCAGGTAGGGATGGAGAGGGGAGGTTGCATCAGGCATCACCTGGGACAGGTAACTTCACCTCACTGGGGCTTGGTGTCTTCAGCCGTCAAACCTGGGGTGAGGATGGTCTACCCGTGTGTCCTCCCTCTGCTAGGCGCTGGGAGTGCAGCAGGGAACATGCGGGACAGGATCCCTGCCCCCACGCCATTCATATTCAGCCAGAGACTTGATCCCAGAGGGAACCAGGCAGCACAGGGGGTTGCAGGGGGTGGGGAGACCCAAAGAGGGTCAGGGAGGGCTTCCTGGAGGAGGCATGGCCCAAACACATCGGAAGGATGAGAGGGATTGGCCAGACAAATGGGAGATGCCTCTGAGTCAGCTCTGTTTGGTCTTGGAGGGTGTGCAAGGGACAAGGGGGTGCGGTCTGCAGCCACCAGGGCCTGGAAGGCCAGGATGAGGGGCTCAGACTTCACACAAAGGCCGCAGGAGCTGGGAGGTTTAGGAAGAGCCCTCTGGGTGCTGTGTGAAGTGTGGGCCAGGAGAGGTGAGATGGGAAGTGGGGCAAAAGGGGCTGTGGCCATGGCCTGATGAGAGGCCAAGGCCAGAGCTGCAGGGAAATGGGGCGAAGTGGATGGACTCTCCAACCTCTGACCGCACGTGGGCAGACCTGCTTACCTCCTCGCCAGATTGGGGAGCGGATGCTGCCATGCCTGGCACGCCCACTGCCTTTCTGTGGCCAGGGCTTCCGGCCACCGCCCCGCACCTCGGCCCTGGTTTTGGTCTTGGCATAGCTCTGTGGGCGCAGAGTGAGGAAAGAGCCAGGTTCACAAGGGAGGTGCCATTGCAGACGAAAGGTGCCAGGCCCAGGGACACAGCAGTGAGCTGGGCGGACTGGCCTGCCGCTGGGGAGCCGGACAGGAGACACAGAGACTGGGGCTCCATCGGGACAAGCACGGAGTGCTTTGGGAGGGAGAGAGGAAGGGAGAGAGAAATCAAGAGTTCCCTCCTGCACTCCAGAACGTCAGCCTCAGAGAGGCAGGGGCTCTGCTGCCTGACACACAGTATGTACTTAGTATTTTTTGAATGATTTCCATGTAGCTGTAACTAAAAGGAAGCTGGGGGAATTCCCTGGCTGTCCAGTGGTTAGGACTCTGAGCTTCCACTGCACGGCACAGGAGTTCGATCCCTCGATCCCTGGTCAGCGAACTAAGATCCTGCAAGACACGTGGCCATAAATAAATAAGTAAAATTAAATAAAAAAATAAAAGGAGGGCTTCCCTGGTGGCACAGTGGTTGAGAGTCCGCCTGCCGATGCAGGGGACACGGGTTCGTGCCCCGGTCCGGGAGGATCCCACGTGCCGCGGAGCGGCTGGGCCCGTGAGCCATGGCCGCTGAGCCTGCACGTCCGGAGCCTGTGCTCCGCAACAGGAGAGGCCACAACAGTGAGAGGCCCGCGTACCGCAAAAAAAAAATAATAATAAAAATAAATCAATAAATAAAAGGAAGGTGGGGCGTGGAGAAAGACGCGGGGGTTAGGGAGAATCAGGGAGCGATGCGGGTTAGAGGATCATGCAAGGCTTCCAATGCCAGGCTGACGACTTCACTTCCAGGGCCACGGCGAGCCAGGGAGGACTCGCCAGACTTGAGGTGGGCGGATGCAAGGCGGGGACTCTGATTGATAACAGCATCATCAGCGCTCTTGGCGTAAGATCCAAACACCTCACGTTGCCCCTGTTGACCTCCATGGCCACACTGGGCCCCTTCTGATCCCTGCCACAGAGGCTTTGCCTGTGTTGCTCCGACGCCCTCCACCCCAGCCCCACTGCCCGCTTCACCTGGTTAGCGCCTGTCACACACCTGAGGTTAAACGCCCCTTTCTCTGAGACAACTTCCCTAATTATACATTTACAGGCATGACTACTTGATTCATGTTCTCCTCACCAGCTAGACTGGGAGCTTCAAAAGGACAGGGACCTTGCCTGTCTTGTCCCCCAGCACAATGCCCAGGGTACAGTGGCAGTTCACAAAATGCCTGGCAAATGGCCCATCGGTGAATGGGTCAGGAGAGAGAAGATGGGGCCTGAGCCCCACAGTCCAGAGAAGACACAGCAGGGGCATCCTCTGCCCCCCCACCCCCGCCCCACTCAGGGCACTCACAATTCTCTTGAAGTTCTTCTGCCAGATGGCAACCTGGTGCAGGATATCCAGCCTGTGGAGGAAGGAGACATGACAGGCCCACTTCCACTTAAAACCCTCTCCGCCCGACTAGATGAAAACTCCGGGGCTTCCCTGGTGGCACAGTGGTTGGGAGTCCGCCTGCTGATGCAGGGGACATGGGTTTGTGCCCTGGTCCGGGGAGATCCCACATGCCGCGGAGCGGCTGGGCCTGTGAGCCATGGCCGCTGAGCCTGCGCGTCCGGAGCCTGTGCTCCGCAACGGGAGAGGCCACAACAGTGAGAGGCCCGAGTACCGCAAAACAAACAAACAAACAACAAGAAAAAAACCTCCGGCTCGTCCCCATCCACTTCCAGGGCCCTGTGTGACCTGCCCCGGTCCCTCTCTGAGCCCATCTTGCACCACCTCCAGCTCCACTCTGTGTCCGTTCTATGGAGTCCAGCCTCCAAGCCTCTGCACTTGCCGTTCCCTCTGCCTGAAATGCTCTTCCCCTGGCTGGTTCCTTTTCTGCCTACCAGTCTTAGCCCAAATGGTATCTCCAGGAGGAGTCCCCTTGCTAAAGAGGACTTTACCTTACTCCTTTCCTACCATTACGACTTCCTTACTGCCACTTCTTTACAGACTGGTTTGCCTCTCTACCCCTGTGCTGCTCCATACAGTAGACACTGGCCACATGTGTCTGGCCACCCCTGAAAGGTGGCCAGTGCCGCATGGTGAAACGACAAGATTTTAGATTTATCAGGCTAAACAAAATATATTATTGAAATCAATCTCATTTGTTTCTCACTATTTGAAAGAAAACTTGGCTACTGGAAGAATTTCAGTTACATGCATGGCTCGCATTGGACAGTGCTGCCAGGCTGGTTTGCCAGGGGTTGGCAAACTATGGCTAGTAAGGCCAAATTTGGCCTGCTGCCTGTTCTTGTAAATATGTTTTACTGGAACACAGCCACGCTCATTCAGTTACACACTGTCTATGGATGCTTTTGTACTACATCAACAAAGATGAGGAGTTGCCATGGAGACGTTACAGCCTGCAAAGCCAAAAACATTTACTCTCTGGCTCTTTACAGAAAAAGTTTGCTGATCCCGGCTTAGACTGGGAGCAACATCAGCAACCTCGGTGCTCATTCACTGCTGTATCCCTGACACCTAGGATGGAATCCGGCACATAGTAAGTGCTTCATAAGTATTTACAGAATAAACAAAATATGTCGTTTTTATCACCCTCTAGCAGACTGGGACTCTGTAAAGACAGAGAGCAAACCACACAAATAAGTAACAGTAATCGATTAATAGCACTTATGTGCCAGACACATACACGTAAGAGACATCACACACCTTGACAAGCGAAAACTTGGTCCTGGGAGTTGGCCCATATAGGGTTGAGATCTGGCTCTAAAGTTTATAAGCTGTGTGACCTTGGGCAAATTTCTTAACTTGTCTGTGCTCAGTTTCCTTACCTACGAAATAAGAATAATAGAATCCATTCCTGGGGTTGCTATGAGGATCTAGTTAACTAAACTGCAAGTAGGGTGACTTCCCTGGTGGTCCAGTGGCTAAGACTCTCCGATCCCAATGCAGGGGGCCCAGGTTTGATCCCTGGTCAGGGAACTAGATCTCACATGCCACAACTAAAAAGGTTCCGCATGCCGCAACTAAGGATCCTGCATGCTGCAACGAAAATCCCCCACGTGGCAACCAAGATCCTGCGTGCGGCAACTAAGACCTGACGCAGCTAAATAAATATATATTTTTAAAACGTAAATACGCTCCCCCCCCCCAAAAAAAAGGGAATTCCCTGGCAGTCCAGTGGTTAGGACTCTGTGCTTTCACTGCTGAGGGCTGAGGTTCAATCCCTGGTTGGGGAACTAAGATCCTGCAAGCCACGTGGCCAAAAATAAAATAAAATAAAATACAAATAGACTGTCACAGGCACACAGTAAGGACTTAACCACTGTTAGTGCTCATTTTTGCAAAAACCAATAACAGCAACAATAACCAACATTTCTACAGACCATATTATGGGCTAGAATGATCTCATTTAATCGTTTGAGGTTTGACAGAATAGAGACACTGAAGCACAAGGGGGAAGGCAGGATTTGAATCCAGTCACTCGGGTTCCAGAGTTCTGCGTCCCTAACACTCAGAGGATGTTACCTCTCAGCCCTCACCTTCACACAACTCTGCAGCAAGAAAAACCATCATTCTCTCTTTTTTTTTTCATCACTCTCTTCTAACAGGTGGAGAAATTGAGGCTCGAGTCCAGGTCATCCTGATTCCTAAATCCCCGCTCCTCGTCCCTCTGCCACCCAGTTTACCATTTCGGCTCCCACTTACCTGGGCGTCGCGGAGAAAACGTCTGGGTGCAGCTCGGTCAGACCCAAGCGCTCCTGCTCGTAGCCCCGCAGGGACTCGACCCAGGCCTGCACGGGACGCCGGTGCGCGAGTACCGGGAGCTCGCACCTGCGCAGCACGGGCACCCGATGACCTGGACCGATTGGGAGGTCAAGGGTCAGGAGCAAGGGTCAGAGTTTCCGGTTGCCTCCCCTCCTAGGGCAACCCCAGCAACCTCACCCGCGCTCGCCACCGGTTCTGGTTTCTCCGCCGGCTGCACTGCCTCTTCTGCCAGCGCCTTTAGGCCCTGTAAACGGTAAGCAAGACTGAGAGACGATCCCCGGACCCTCCAACCTTTGTCCTCCGACCCCGCCCTCAGTCCCCGGCCTCACCCGGCAGCCCTTGGGCCGAAGCCAGGCCCGCGCCCCTGCCCGGACTAGCTGCAGCATTGTAGCGCAGCTCCCCACGCCTAGAGAGGTCAAGGCTTCCTCTGCTGGACTCTCTCGACGCCTCGCGATGACGTCACGCCCGCGACGCCGCCGGCCGGGTTTGTATTCGGCGTTAGAAAGCTGGGCGAGCAAGAGCAAAGACGGCGGGGTCCGCTAACGCCTGTCCCAACCTCCGCCCCAAGACTAACCCCAGACGCTAATTTTCACTGCTGGCCTAAAGAACCCTCTGCAACACCTGGGAGCGCGACCCGACAGCAAGAAACCCCGCCCCCTCTTCGGTCCCGCCCCCAAAGAGCCGGTGCGGTAATCCGGCCAATGAAACCTCCCTGCTCAAAGGGCACGCTCCTCGTTCAGCCAATGAGCTCGTTCAGTCTGGAAAAGTGGCTGGGCGGTGCTAGGGCGGGCACCTAAGGGAATATGGCCAATAACTGTTAGGCTTTTTTTTTTTTTTTTTTTTTTTTTTTTTTTTTTTTTTGTCGGCCACGTCCCCAGGGCCCGCCCGCTTTGGGCCTCCAAGACCGTAGCGGTTGGTTTCTCCAGAAACGTGGTTTTGTTTGCTTGTTTAAATGCAGGGCGTTATCTCTCACAGAAAGCCCTCAGGGTAGAGCCTGGCGGATCGTGCTTCTCCTCTTAGATTCCCCCAGGGCACTTCCCCCTCAAATGCGTCAGGTTAGGAGATGTGTCTCCTCCTAGGCCAAGGTCCTAGGCCAAGGTCCTGTCGCATCTCAGACTGCCAGGACTCTCCGAGAGCAAACTGGGGAGTCCACAGATCCTGCGTTGCCTCCCCCGTCCACTCTCACCAACAGAAATCCAAACGCTCATTTTGTAGGTTCTTTGCCACGTTCCCCGTCAGGCCTCCAGGCGGCGCCACGAGCCCATAGCAGCCTGCCCTGGCGGGCCAGACCTGAGCACTTGATTACCAGTGAGAAATGGACCGAGTTTAGCCGCCGAGAACGGTGGTCTGGGAGCCAACCTCAGTGTCCTCATCTGGAAAATGGGGAGGTGTGAGATTCGATGAAATGATGGAGGCAAAGCATGAGTAGCTTTATTATTATTACTATTATTTTGAAGGTGAGTTTTATCATCAAAGCAAGACAAGAGCCAAGGTAGGGGACTTCCCTGGTGGTCCAGTGGTTAGGAATCCGCCTTCCAATGCAGGGGACGGGAGTTCGATCCCTGGTGGGGGGAACTAAGATCCCACATGCTGCGGTGCAAGTAAGCCCGGGCGCTGCAACTGGAAAGAAGACTGCATGCTGCAACGAAGAGCCTGCGTGCCACAACTAAGACCCAATGCAGCCAAATAAAAATAAATAATAAAAGGTCAAAAAGGAAAAAAAAAAAAGCCAAGGTAGGGATGGGGGTGGACCGTGGAAGACTTGAAGGCTTTTGTTTTGTGTTTTTGCATCTGATATATAACATATGGATATTTTTGTGAAGTATTAATGAAAACTTATAATGTGTTTCATTGTGCATTCTATCCTTGCAAGAACTGTGGATATGTGTTTCAAACTCCACACACTTTGCAATTTTAAAAGGTCTTTTAATTTTGTACAATTTTGTTTATTCATTTTATGTTTGCATAAGTAATTCACACACCTCATAAAGAAAAGTCCAAAAACTACAAAAAGAAAGCTAGAGTGAAAAGTCTGTCTCCACCCTCTGTTCCCTGCCCTGCCCCCACCCACCTCTTTCCCTTCCCAGAAGCCACCACCACAACCAGCTGTGTGTCTTCTCCCAGAACCAGTTTATTATTTTACAGACAGATTTACATGTCTGTCCTGTGCAAGAGAATTTAGATTTTATGTGGTGAAGGACGGAACAGCACTTAGCTGCTTAATGATTTATTGGGCACCTATTGTGTACTGCTGGGGTAAATCCAGCTGACACCCTTGAGATACTCACAGCCCAGTGCAGAAGGTTGAAAGATCAGAATGGGGGAGGGGAGGTCTACGGGGTCTGTGGGAGCACAGGGGAAGAACGGCTAATCTGTGGCGGCGGGGGTCTCAGAGGCAACTTTTCTGAAGCTGCAACCGGAGAGCTAAGGCTTGAGGGTCCATCAGGAGTTTGTCCAAAGGAAAAACTGTGATCCAGGCTGAGGAAACAGCAGTTGCAAAAGCCAGAAGTGGGGACTGGGGGAAGGGGTGGCTGGACTTTCCTGATGGCCACAAGCTTAGTTCATTGACTCAGTCATTTATGTTGAACCCACCTCAGGGTCTTTAGTACTGTTGTTCCTTCTGCCTGGATCATACTTTTCCCAGAGCTACACATGGCTCGATCCCTTACCTCCAATTCTTTGCTCAAATGTCACCTCCTCCGAGAAGCCTGTCCTGACCACCCTATTTCAAATTGCAATCCCCACCCTTGGCCCTTCTGACTGCCTTATCCCGCCCTATTTTTTTCCCATCAGTACTCATCTTCTAACATCCTATATAATTTCCTGGGTTTTTTTTTAAAGAGCTTTATCTTTTTAAAAATATTTGTTTATTTATTTATTTGGATGCATCGGGTCTTGGTTGTGGCATGTGGGCTTCTCTAGTTGCGGCACTCGGGCTTCTCTCTAGTTGTGGCGCGTGGGCTCTAGAGCGTGGGATCTCAGTAGTTGCGGCATGTGGGCTTAGTTGCCCCGCGGCATTTGGGCTCTTAGTTCCCCGACCAGGGATCCAAGGCAGGCGTTGGAAGGCAGATTCTTAACCACTGGACCACCAGGGAAGTCCCTCCTGGGTTTTTTTTAATGCTTTTTGTCTGTCTCCCCTACTAGAGGAGAAATTTTGTCTCCCCCTCTTGGCAGAAATTTTGCTCTGTCTTGTTCCCTGCAGCCAGCATAGTGCCTGTAACACAGTGGGCGCTCAATACATGTTTCTTGAGTGAATTCCTTTGTTCATCATCCTAATGCAGGGGTATTACCAGAAACAGAGCCCCCCTCTCTGTCTCTTGGGTCTCAAGATCTGTAACCCCCTGAGGTCACAGGTACATAAGGTACCCAATGGCACTGGAGTCACATAGACAGGTTCAGATCCAGGGGCTGCTGCTAATTGGTTGGGTGTCCCTGGGCCAGTGGTTAGCACTTTCAGAGTTTGGCCCTAATTGGTAGGTGGGACACACACAAACTCTCCCCTACTGAGCTGTGTGGAGGATGAGTTCTTTCCTTCCATCCTCAGTTCCCACAGTGTTTTCCCCCACCCCCACAAAGGGAGCCTGTAAATACTTGAGTCAGATCTGTCCCTTCTCTGCTCAGAACCCTCCATGCCTCCTACAGCAAAAGCCAAAGTCCTTAGAAAAAAAGCCGAAGTCCTCACTGCAGCCCACAGTGCACTGCAGGACCTGTCCTCACTTCCTCTCACTGTCCCCCTCTATTTCCCTGTGGTTTCCGCCATACTGGTCTTCTCACCAGAACCTGTCAATCTCACACCAGCCTCAGGGCCTTTGCACTGGCTGTCCCTTGTACGTGGACCACTCTCCCCTAAATATCTGCATGGTTCACTCCCTCATCTCCTTCAGGTCTTTACTCAAATGTCACCTTCTCAGGTAACACTGGGTCTAAAAATCACAGTCCCTTCCTACCCCACATATCTAATCTGCCTTCCCAGTATTATTGTTTCCAGAACTCACACCACATTCTAACAGATGACATCATGTTCTTATTTATCCTGCTTCTTGTCTGTCTCCTCCACTAGAACATCAGCTCCTGGAGGATAGAGGTCTTTGTTTCTTTCACTGCTGGGCCCCCATGCTAAGAAGGAGAAGGGTGCCAGGCACCCAGAAGGTTCTCAATACATAGTAATTGAACAAATGGAATGTAGAGAAAGCAGTTTGCACACGGTTCCCCCACTGGCATTATTGATTGTGAGCCTTAATGAAAGGGAGGTAATGACCTGGAGACCTTCACACTGCGAGGCTCAAAGTTTGACCGTTTTGGCCCAAGCCTGGGTGGAGTCAAAGGTCGAGGTGTCCAGCCCATTCCTGTGGATCAAAGGCTCAGTTGTAGGTGACCTCTGTCCCCAGTGGGCCAGCATCAGCCTTGCAGCCCGGAGAGGGTCTTTGCTGGCCACGGGCATGATAGCAATTTAGGGAGCATATATTGGAAGCTGGAGGGTCCCCCAACACCTGGCCATTCCTAGCCCCCCATCACTGTGCCAGGGTTTTCACAAAGGCCAGAGTCAAGGCTGGAATGTTGGGGGGCAACCTTCAGATAGAAGATGCAGGGTATGAGTGCAGGATTGATAGGGGGCGGTCTGACCTCTTTGGGGGAGCTGTTTAAAGTACATCCCCATCCACTTTCAAAACATCTGCTGTGTGTTTGTTTGCAGCTCAGTTTGTGGGTGACTGCCAAGCGTGTGAGGAGGAGGAGGGATCCCCATTGAGGCATTCTCCGCCAACCCCTAGGGACGGGCCTGATTTGCGTAGATGTTTCCATTCCCTTCAGTTCAGCGTCAAAACGGGTGCGTGGAGCAGAAAAAAAGGCGCAGAGACAGCCCCCTGGGTTTTGGCAGAGACTCAGACCCCCTCAGGGCTTGAACCCCTGGGTAGGGCACATGGGCTCAGTTTCCCCCTCTGTAAAATGGGGGTATAATCACCCCTTCCTCATGTTTTGTGTCAGCCTTGCACCTGTGTACACTCAGGTCACCCATTCCCTGCTCTGTCCCTGCCCCATGGCTAAGGGCTGACCCCTGCACAGGATAGCCCCCTTGTCCCCTGCCATCTGTGCCCAGATTTAGCCAAAGGCAGGCACTGAGGGTAGATTGGAGGGCAAGACGATGGGAGAAGCCAGGGTAGTTCCCCTCATCTGCTTCTGACAGCATCTCCCACTGGACACGGCCTCCCTATTTGTTAATATGCAAGTTATCTCACCCCCACCATGCTTTGGTTTCCCATCTAGGTCACCAACCCCCGTATTAAAGCCCCTCTGTTTGAGATATGTCTGTTTTCCTAAGTGGACTTTTACTGATGTAAGGCAGTTGTGAGGGGTTTCTGTTTAAGATACAATTAAAAACAAATAAAGTCTCCCCTTTCCAGTGTACAGTTCCACAAGTTTCCGCACACATATACAGTCATATAAACGCCACCACAATCAAGATATAGAGTTGTTCCATTACCAAAAAATTCCCCCACGCCTTTTTGTAGTCAACCCCTCCCTCCACCCTCAGGCCCTACGAGTCACTGGTTGCTCACTGTCCCTATAGTTTGCCTTTTCTAGAATGGCATAGAAATGGAATCATATAGTATATAGTCTTCTGCGTCTGCCTTCTTTCCCTCATCGTGATGCATGTGAGATTCATCCATGTTGTTCTATATCGCTTGTTCCTTTCAGAACTCGAGGTTTCAAATATTATATGCCTGAGTGGTCTTCCACGTGAAGATAAACTGCAGTGTGTCTATTCATCCCTCAGTTAAAGGAGCTGTTGTGAGCTTTTGATGCGCTGATATTTGCAAACAGCTTAGGACAGTAACTGGCACATGATATATGGGTCAGCTGTTATTATTATGCTGGTGGGGGGCTGAAGTGGGCCTTTGGGGTTCCCCTCTCCCCTAACTATGTACGTCTCCCTCATCTGGAAGAGACAGCCCACCCTTCCCAGGCTCAATGGGCTAAAACTGCATCTGGTGCAGACGTGGCAGGGACTGGCCTCCACCGGCAGCCTCCCCACCCCATTCCTGAAGCTGAAAGTGGACCTCAAGCCCATGGATGGACGAAACAAGGCCGCTGCAGCTCCGCTGCCTGCCAAGATCAGCATCTGGAAAGCTTCTCTGCAGCTGGGCCCCTCCCCCAGCCCTGGGGTGATGTTGAGAAAGTTGGGACCTGTCTCAGACACTTCTCCTTGTGCAGTTCCTTCTGCCAAAACCTGAGAGCTGGGGGTGGGGGGAGAGTGGAGGCCCAGAGCGAATGGAGGACAGTCCCAGACCTCATCAACTGGGGGGAGTTTACCAAGTTTGGGCTGGGGTGGGATCAGAGGTCAGAGGGTTTCCTTCACCTCTGGACTACAGAGAAGAACATTCTACATGTCACCAGTGACCGACGTGGTCCTCAGTAATAACCACCGCCCTTCTATTCCAAATCAATGGGGGAGGAATGGGGACGGGTGTCACTACGGCAGGACTGGGTCTGGGACTTGGGATGAAAAAGAGGACAGAGAGCTCTAGTTCAAATCCTACCACGGATGTGTGCCTCACTTTCCTCATCTTTAAAATGGGGTGAGGAAAAGGCAAAACTATGGGGACAGAAAAAGATCAATGACTGCCAATGATTAAGGACGGGTCGGGGGGGTAATGGATAGGCAGAGCACAGAGGCTTTCTGGGCCAGCGAAACTATTCTGTATGATACTATTGATATAATGGTAGATATGTGTCATTATACATTTGTCCAAACCCACAGACTGTACAACACCAAGAGTGAACCCTCATGTAAACCATGGACTTGGGGTGATAACAATGTGTCCGTGTAGGTTCATCAGTAGTAACAAATGTGGGCTTCCCTGGTGGCGCAGTGGTTAAGAATCTGCCTGCCAATGAAGGGGACACGGGTTCGAGCCCTGGTCCGGGAAGATCCCACATGCCGCGGAGCAACTAAGCCCGTGCGCCACAACCACTGAAGCCTGCGCACCTAGAGCCCGTGCTCTGCAACAAGAGAAGCCACGACAATGAGAAGCCCGCGCACTGCAAAGAAGAGTGGCCCCCGCTCACTGCCACTAGAGAAAGCCCGCGTGCAGCAACGAAGACCCAATGCAGCCAATAAATAAATAAATAAATATATATATTTAAAAAAAAAGAAAGTAACAAATGTGCCACTCTGGTAGGGGCTGTTGACGGTGGGGAGGCTATGTGTGTGTGGGGCAAGGGATATATGCGACATCTCTGTACTTTCTGCTCAATTTTGTTTTTGGGGTTTTTTTGTTTGTTTGTTTGCTTTTCTTTTCTTTTTCATTTTCTTTTTTTGGCCATGCCACGCGGCATGCAGGATCTTAGTTCCCCGACCAGGGATTGAACCTGTGCCCCCTGCAGTGGAAGCATGGGATCCTAACCACTGGACCAGCAGGGAATTAGCTCTGCTCAGTTTTGCTGTGATCCTGAAACTGTTCTAAGAAATAAAGTCTATTTAAAAAAAATGGGATGATGATGATAATCATAATACCCACCTCCTAGGGTTGGAGGATTCATAGAGCCGCACCCAGCACAGTGTGTCCGTGTGAGTGTAAGCCACTATTGTCAGTGGCCCTGTAATTACTGGAGACTGCTCCAAGCCTCTTCCTTTTCTTCTTTTTCCCCTGCTTGGGAGCTCCCCAAGGCAAGGGCCCCGTTTCCTTCCTCTTCTGCTGTTCTCTCACTCAGGGATCCCCCCTAGGAATGGTTCACCTTTCCCCTTTGACACCCTGGACCATCAGGGCGTCTATGCCGGTGTTTCCCAATTCTCTAGCCCGTTCCCTCAGCTGACCCAGTGGAGACCTCATGTTACCCCAGAAGTGGGAGGTGAGGGGGGGGAGGCAGAAGTGGCTTGCTGGTGTATCTGTGTATCCCTGGGGACATCACCTTTGTCTAGGGGCCATGGTCCCCCTAACAGACGGCCGGATATGTCTGCAGCCTTGATAGTACCCCCCCACCCACAGGTCCCTGAGGGGATAGCAAACTGCTGAGCCAGCCAAGGCAAGCTGGGGGGGGAGACTTCCTCCCCAGCTCTCAGATCCTCACAGAGGGCTTAGATTTCCGCTCTGATAGCTCTCTGGCGAGGAGAGGACCCAGTTTTTTTAGTACTTTGTCCTTTGTGGGTTGAACACCTGGTTTCTAGAGGTTGTACAGCTGCACTTCATTTGGGCAGAGGATTCGGTAAGGTTGTGCTGAGGTCTGAGTGGACCCCAAGATCTGGCCCGGAGCTAAGTGGACACTGAAATCTGGCTCAGGAAAAGGAGTGAATTCACTCTCTGGCTTTTCTTATCTTCCCATCAAAGCCCTGCTACCCTGTGTTAGAACGGTCTGGTTTCTTCGGTCTCCTCCAACGCACTGTCAGTTTTGGTTGGCAGAAACCAACGAGGTATCACCAGAGCTGGCACAGAGCATTCTATGTTGCATTATATAAATATATATGGTGTATACCTGTATGTGACATTAATATATTGATTCTTAATATTCATTTCCTTATTCATAACTTAAATATGTTTATTCTTTTTTTTTTTTTTTTTTGCACCCACGGTACGCGGGCCTCTCACTGTTGTGGCCTCTCCCGCTGCGGAGCACAGGCTCCGGACGCGCAGGCTCAGCGGCCATGGCTCACGGGCACAGCCGCTCCGCGGCATGTGGGATCCTCCCGGACCGGGGCACGAACCCGTGTCCCCTGCATCGGCAGGCGGACTCTCAACCACTGCGCCACCAGGGAAGCCCCCAATATGTTTACTCTTAATATAAATTTATTTCATAGCGACACGTTGAATAATAGCGTAGATGTTTATTAGCAATGTTACTGTTTATTTATCTTATTGATACTATTTGTTATTATTATTATTACAGGAACAATTTTACATTGGAAGTCTGGTGATTTGTTACCTTCGGTTTGATTTCTCATGTCTTTGTAAATTTTTTGAATTGGTAATATGAGCTAAAAATTTCAAACAGTCCCCCCCCACCCCCAGGGTACACCATGAAAAGTCTGGTCCCCTCTCACCTGTTCCCCTGCCACCCTCCCCGTCCCCCCCACCGGGGGTAACCGCTGTGACGGTGTCTTGTGCCCTTCTCCTGGAGATGGCCTGTAGGTCCACAGGCAAATGTGTGTGTATTTATACAGCCCTTATAAATATACCCAGAAATGCAGGCAGGCAAGCAAGCAACTGGTTTACATTGCGCTTTTTTCATCTTAACATGTTGAACACAGTTTCATATCAAGACTACTCCATTTTACTTTTTAATAGGCATAAACGGATCAACTTTAATTCCCTTTTTCAAAGTTTTGCTGTTCAACACTGCTTATGGGGTGCAGTATGCATACAGAAGAGTGTGCTGAACTTCTCCCTTTTTTTTAAATGGGTTGCATTGTCTGGGATTTAAGCATCCACAATTTTTTGGTAAATTTTCAGCTTTTCTGAGGTATCCCTGGCATGTAAAATTGTAAGATATTTAAAGTGTACATCCAGGTGATTGGATATATGTATACATTGTGAAAGGAGTCCCCCCCATCTAGTTAATGAACACATCCTTCACCTCACATATTTCTCTTTTTAGTGTGGATGTGAGAGCATTTAAGTTCTACTCTCTCAGAAGTTCCAATTGTTTGATACAGTATTACCAACTGTAGTCACCATGCTGTAAATTAGATCCCCAGACCTTATTATAACTGAAAGTTTGCACCCTTTTACTAATCTCTCCCTATTTCCCCACCCACCACAGCCCCAGCAACCACTTTTCCTACTTTCTGTTTCTGGAAGTTTGACTTTTTCTTTTTTAATTCCACATAAAAGTGATACCATGTGGTATTTGTTTTTCTCTGTCTGGCTCTTTTCACTTAGCATAAGGCCCTCAAGTTTCATCCATGTTGTTGAAAATGACAGGACTTCCTTTCTCATGGCTGAATAATATTTCATTGTGTGTGTGTATGTGTGTGTGTGTATATATATATATATATATATATCTATATATCTATATCTATCTCACATCTTCATCCATTTATCTGTTGACAGACACTTAGGTTCCATACCTTGGCTATTGTGAATAATGCTGCAATGAACATGGCAGTGCAGATACACTTTTTTGTCATTTTGCTTTTCAACACTATTTACTGAAGTATCATATACATATAGGGAATTCCCTGGTGGTCCAGTGGTTAGGACTCCACGCTTTCACTGCTGAGGGCCCAGGTTCAATCCCTGGTTGGGGAACTAAGATCCCACAAGCCACGTGGTGCCGCAAAAGAAAAAAAAAATAGATAGATAGAGAGAAGATAGATAATACCCTCTCCCTCCTTTTTCTTGCACTGTCTGGGTATCAAGCAGTCTACCTTTCAATTTAATTTATTGTTGGAATAGGGCACATGTTACAAAAGTCAAAAGGTACAAAAGCATTCACAGAGTGAAAGCTACCTCCCTCCTGTCCCCTGTCCCCTATCTTTCAGTTCCTCGCCCAGGAAATGTATCAGTTTCTTCTTGCAATATTCTGGATATTCTGAGCACATACAATAGAACATCAACTCCATCGGAACAGGGAGTTTTATCTGTTTTGTTTCCTGATCTATCTCCAGCCTTTTAGTACGGTATCTGGCACATAGCAGGTGCTTACTGTATGTGGTAAGTAAACATATAAGTAAGTAAACATATAAGCAGATTATGTATTCATCTTCACAAATAGTACCCTCCTGAACATAAGTTCCACGAAGGCAAGGGCTTTTTTTCCTGTTCTGTTCACCGCTGTGCCCAGCAGGTACACCAAAAACATTTGTTGAAGGAGTGAGGGGCGTGTTGTCTAGTCACTGATTTCACACACACGCGTCAGTAAATGAAGGTGTGCTTCATCTCTGCAGCCAGGCACCCAGATATGCCCAGGAAAAGCTGAATGAGGAAAAGAGGGAAACTAAAGAACTGGATAGGACTTCCCTGGTGGTCCAGTGGTTAAGACTCCACGCTTCCATTGCAGCGGGCACGGTTTCCATCCCAGTCGGGGAACTAAGATCCCTCGTGCCACGGCAAAAAAAAAAAAAAAAAAAAAGAAGTGGATACAAGATTGGGCCTCAAAACTTGAAAGGCAGGACTCAGCCTGGGCCTGCTGGTCAACCACAGCGAGAGCAATCGACTGACAGAGGCAGTGGAAGCTTCTGGGTGCTCCCAGTCTTCTAGGGCAGAGGGGCCAGCGCCTGAATTCTGGGGCCTTATCAAGGCAAAAACCAATCCATTCTTTGAGGCAGGGCCTGGCACATAGTAGGAACTTGCTTATTTGTTGGATGAATACACAGTGGACACTTAATGCCTATTTGTTGTGTTGACACTTAGTAGGTGCTTCGTGGCTCCTCGCTGAGTAAATAAAGGGGATTCCATGTGCTCCTCCAATTCCAGGCTCCCAGGGATGGGCCAAGAGTACATCTGCAATCCAAGACAGTCGTTTCAGGTTGAGGTCACCTGGCCAGGAGCGACTGGACAGCACGGGGCTGCGTGACGTCATGCGCCGACCGCTTCTCACGGGTGGGGGCTGGGAGGGGCAGGGCTGGAGGTGGGGGTGCGGACAAAGGGACCCCGCGCGCCTCCTCCCCGCCCGCCTCCTCCCCGCCCGCCCTCGCGCGCGCCCCGCTGGGCAGGCCACATCTGGAATTCATTGCTGCTGCCGCCGGAAAGGAGGCGGAGATAGGGCGGGGCAAGTGGGGGCCGAGGCGGCGCCTCTCCCGGTCCCCCTACGTCCCCGGTCCCCAGCCCCGGGACGCAGAGGAGCCCGGCGGGCAGTCCCAGCCCTAGCCGCGGCCGTCCCGGGGACGCAGACGCCAAAGCCCCTCCGGCCAGGGCAAGGACCCGGGTCGGCCTAGCCAGGTGAGCGTGCGTGGCGAGGGGGAGGCAGAAAGGGCGGGCCCTGGTCCCCGGAGGTCGCGGGATCGGAGCTAGGGGCGCCGGCCAGGGGTCGGGGGCGTCGCGGGCGCGCACGCGCCGCCCGTGCTCCTGCTGCACCGAGAGAGTGGTCAGCGTGCGCCCTCTCCACGACCCCAGGAGGCCCCACTGCCTCAGCCGCGAACCCCCAGACTGAGCGCCCGCCTTCTCCAGCGGCAGGAAGTTGGCCCCGAGGAGAAGGCGGAATCCGAGCGCTTTCGGCCGGAGACTGGGAGGCTGGATGGCGTGCCCCCGGACCGGGGGTTTGGGGAGTGTGTATGGGGGAGGGGAGGACTCCCCTCTTTGCTGACTCCGGCTGGGCGAAGGCGAAAGGTTCCGCGCGCCGCAGTACCTCCAGGCCAAGGGGCGGGGCCCCAGAGGAAGGCAGTTGCCCACCTCCTCCACATCTGGTCCTCTGCCTCAGTTTCCCCGAGTAGTTCGGCTCTTCCAGTCCCCCCGCGGGGTCGTGGCTTTGTTCTGGAAGGAAAGTGAACCTGACTGCGTGGCTCCGGCGTCTCTTCTTTCCCCTGGGACCCGGGGATGGGGCGTGGGTGAAGGCACCCGTGGCGCGGACCCCGCGTGGTTCCGGGCCCAGCCAAGCGTGGGAACCTCGCCCACTCCTCTGGCACGAGTTGACTCACCCGGGGATTTCCATCCCCTCTCCCGACTGTGCCCTAATCGGACGCTCCGGGCGCCACGCGCTGAGCCCACGGTCCCCCGCGTGGTGCGACACGCGTGCGGCATTCGCGGTGCAGCTGCTGTTGGGATCTGTCCCCACCTCTCCCCAGTCCTCTGGGAATATCGAGGCTGGGCCCCTGGCTGGACGCAGAGGAGCCCCCCACCCCCACTTGGAGATGTGTGGGTCACCCGCGTGTGGCTGTCGCGGGAGAGAGGAGGCGCGGCCCCAGAGGCAGCGAGTGTGGATACCGTGCATTCCACCGCCAGATAAGGAGGCCGAGACTGCAGCCCGAGGGCGGGGTCGGGTCGTGGCGCCGTCTCCACGGAGACGCCCAGCTGGGCTTCGCCTGGTGGGGGTGGCCTCCCAGCGGACCAGGGGCGTCTCCAGCCTCCCTTGCTGTTGTTTGGGCCTGGGCTGAGTTTAGGAGCCTCCGCCCTCGGGGGCCCACTGGGGCCTCGTTCGTTTGGTCATCCACCCACCCATCCATCCATCCATCCATCCATCCATCCATCCTACATGTTTTCTGAGCGCTTTCTGTATGCCAGGCATCATTCCAGGGAGTGAAAACAGACTTAGTTGCTGTCCTCTGACACACATTCTACCCTGGAAACAGACAGAAAACAAGAAATAAAATCGTTATTGCTGAAATTGGCAAGTGCTGTGAATATAATAAAAAGATGCTGAGGTAGAAAGGGCCTAGGGAAGGCGGCTAGGATAGCCTGGTGGTTAGAGGAGGCCGCCAAACAGAAACCTGAAAGATGGGCTTTGTGGGAAGGCCATGTCAGGTGGAGAAACAGCAGAGGCAAAAGCTCTGAGGTAAGAACGCGGCTGACACGTCAGAGGCCAGTGTGGTTGCAGTGGACTGACCCTGGGGGAGAGTGGGAGGAGGCGAGGTGGGCAGGGGCCAGGCCATTTTAGGTAGTGGGGAGCCATGGAAGAATCTGGAGCTGAGGAGTGACATATTGGAGCTATAAATTTAAAAGCTCTCCCTGCATGGAGACTGGCAGTGTAGAGGGCAACTGAGGGGAAACCAAGCCTAGGGGGCTGCCCTAGGGCATGGGGCATGGGACCAGTGAGTGCCCAGGGGAACAGTAACCACAGGGTCTGCCTCCATGGAACTTGGGGGAGGGTCTCCTGGAAGCCACTGAGGCTTCCTCTTGCCTTCTACTCTCCTAATCTCCCCCTGAACAGTCTTGGTCTGTCTCGCTTCCCTTCCCTCCAAACCCTGTCACTTGTCCCCCTTGCTCCATTTCAGGCCTGGCCATTCCCCAGTACCGAGCCCAGGGACGTCTTCTGGGAGGGAGTCAGGCCCTATGTTAGCCAGGCCTGGGAGCCTGACACAGGGAGGGGAAGCAGGAAAGGCCTGGGGGTGACTGTGCCAGCCCCAACCTCCAGACCCTGCTTCCTCTTTCTGGGAAGCATGAACCTGCCTTAAGCAAGGTCCTAGTGGAGAAGACGGAGGCACTGTGGGCCTCAGATTCCCCTTCTCTAATGAACCACCCCTCCTGAGGCTGCCCAAAGTGAGGATCTTCCCCTCAGGGAAGAAGACAGACATTTTGGTCAGTCCCTGGGGTACGAGGGCTGAAACCATTTCTTCCTTTCTTTTTTTTTTAATAAATTTATTTATTTATTTAATTTTTGGCTGCGTTGGGTCTTTGTTGCTGCACGCGGGCTTTCTCTAGTTGCGGCGAGCAGGGCTACTCTTCGTTGCGGTGCGCAGGCTTCTCATTGCGGTGGCTTCTCTTGTTGGGGAGCACGGGCTCTAGGCACACGGGCTTCAGTAGTTGTGGCACACGGGCTCAGTAGTTGTGGCTCGCGGGTTCTAGAGCGCAGGCTCAGTAGTTGTGGCGCACGGGCTTAGTCGCTCCACGGCATGTGGGATCTTCCTGGACCAGGGCTCAAACCTGTGTCCCCTGCATTGGCAGGCGGATTCTTAACCACTGCGCCACCAGGGAAGTCCTGAAACCATTTCTTATTTCCCTAGGAAGCGGCCATAAATCTTTCTCTTGGCTGCCAGACAAGAGAGGGGTCTGAGCGGCGGCGGAGGGGGCGGCCTTGGGACACACCCTGGGCTTCTAGCCCACCAGCAAGTGTGCTTCCCAGACCTGCGATGGGTCCTTGATTCTCAATTATGATCCCCAGGAGGGGCAGTAGGCCAGGGCAGCCTGGGGGCGTCTGGTCGGGGTGACCCAGCGGTCAGGCCGTGGTTCAAACTCTCCCCGGGGACATCCACACAGTCTTAATAATGTCCTGGAAAGAAGTGAGCTCCAACCGCCTGTAAAGGACCAGATCAGTAGTGCTAGCCATAGAGCGCCCCCAACTGGGCCAATCGAATGTCGAGGATGGAAAGCTCAGGCCAATAGGCGAATTGCTCAATGCCCTGGAATTGAAAATGAGCCAATCAGGGCGCGGGCTGTTTCTGGCCCGACGGCCGGTCTGGTAAGGCCCAGACGTGGGCCAAGCCGGCTGCAATGGGCAGAGGGCATCGGGGCGACCGGGGCTCGTCCGGCAGGGGAACAAGGAGCCTCTGTGTGGCGATCTGGGCGGGGCGACAGTCCCTGGGGATGTGCACAAGCCCTTCTCTGTTCCCAAACTAGGACGGATGTCCCTTCGCCCAGGGGGAGCAGCTGTCTCTATCGGGCCAGGAGCCAGGGCACCCCCTCTGAGGGGGTGTCCGGGACTGAGATGGCTGGACGACCCCGGAAGCCCCTCATCACTCCCAGGCTCACTGGGAACCGGCCTAACCAGCCTTTTCTGGAACGGTGCTCCTGGCACTCCTGGCGTGCACGTGGTCCTTGCTAGGCGTGTTTCCAGGGACCTGGGGAGATCTCTTCCCACGGCCCCCCCGCATTGAACTGAAGGCTGGTCTGGAGCTTCCTCCTGGCTCCCCTGTGCCCCTCGTGAAAGGCAGTCACTGCACCAGCTCCTCTGAGACCCCGCTCCCCAACTACCAAGCTGGGGGGAGGCCATGGAGTCGGCCTCTCACCCTCTCTGCCCACGAGCATCTTCCCGCCCCTTCCCCCCACGGCTCAGTTTTCCTTGAGAGAGGGGTGACTCAGGCTTTCATGAAAGCGAATACCGTTCCCCCCTCCCCGCAGGGCTTCACGCCCCCTCACCACTCACATGGCTTCGCACAGCTGCCCCATCCTCCCAGCCAGGACCTCCCAGACGGGTCTCCTGTGGCTCCCCCATCCCATCACCCCCTCCCAGCCTCCCTGCACCGGATGTGACTGAGGAGCCGGGACTCAACCCTGTTTGTTCCAAGGGCCTCACATCTGGATTTCATCTTGGCTGGGGAGGGGGGTGCCAGCGCCCTGCCCACCATGCTAGGACCCTCTGTCCCAGGGCAGGGCTAGATGGTGCTGATGAGATCAGGCTGTTGGGAATCTTGCCTGGTTGGCTCACTCAACATCCCTTACCAAAAGATTGGGAGGAGAGCACCTAGTCCCTAGCTGTGGGTGTGGCAGGAAGAGGGAAGCTAATAATATTAGCTAATAGTTATTGAGTGCCTGCTGTATGCTAAGGGTGCCTCGTGTATCGTGCAACAGGATTTTCCCATCACCCCTCTGAAGTGGGCTTTCTTCTCCCCACTGCACAGATGAGGCCATTGAGACTTAGAGGTCAAGTGTTGAGTGACTTGGCACAATATCCCACAGCGTGTCAGAGGTGGAGCGGGGTTGAACCTTGGATTGCCTGCAGGGTCTGAGTCCTTGAAAATGACGTGACCCCTGTGATGCTCAAACCTCAGGTGTCTCCCTAAGACCTTATCTTGGGAACACGTATGGCCTCTAGGCTTAGACCCAGCCTGAAATCCAGGGCAGTGGGTGGATGGTGCTATCAGCGAGAGCATCTCACTGACCCAGGTTGGCAGGCGGCATGAGGCCTGAGGCTCCAGTGTTTTCAAGAAATGAGACAATCCCTCCAGGTCCTGGCTAAGACTCCCTCTCCGGGTAGGTGGGTAAGGCTTCCGGAAGTCCATTTTGTGTCTTTCATGCCCTTTGGGGGAGCTTCTGTTCCTCTGAAGGACACTGTAGCCTGGAGGTTATAGAGGCTTTGGAGTGGATCTCTGAGGCTCTGGCCACTGACTAGCTTTGAGGCTTTGGGAAAGTGAATTGAGCTCTCCGGTTTCCCATTTGTAAAGCAGAGATGATGATAATTCTGACTTCACGTGACAGAGTTGGGACTTGAACCACAGCCGTCCAGAGTCAGCCCAGGCAGCAGGCACGGCACTGACCCGTCTGTCTATCTTTTCTCTCTGCAGCTCTGACAGCCCCATGGCCCCAGCCGGCTACTAAGCCCCACCATGGGCAACGTGTACTCGGAGTACCTAAGCCCCAGCAAGGTCAAGGAACACTATAATTACACCAAGGAGAATCTGGACACGACGGAGACGCCCTCCCGCCAGGTGGCCTCAGCCCTCATCGTCATCCTCTGTTGCGCCATCGTGGTGGAAAACCTGCTGGTGCTTATCGCGGTCGCCCGCAACAGCAAGTTCCACTCGGCCATGTACCTGTTCCTGGGCAACCTGGCTGCCTCAGACCTGCTGGCGGGCGTGGCCTTCATAGCCAATACTTTGCTCTCGGGCTCTGTCACACTGGGGCTGACACCCGTGCAGTGGTTCGCCCGTGAGGGCTCCGCTTTCATCACGCTTTCCGCCTCTGTCTTCAGCCTCCTGGCCATCGCCATCGAGCGGCACGTGGCCATCGCCAAGGTCAAGCTCTACGGCAGCGACAAGAGCTGCCGCATGCTGCTGCTCATCGCGGCCTCGTGGCTCATCTCGCTGGTTCTCGGCGGCCTGCCCATCCTTGGCTGGAACTGCCTGGGCCACCTGGAGGCCTGCTCCACCGTCCTGCCGCTCTACGCCAAGCCCTACGTCCTCTGCGTGGTGACCATCTTCTCGGTCATCTTGTCAGCCATCGTAGCCCTGTACATCCGCATCTACTGTGTGGTCCGCTCCAGCCAGGCCGATGTGGCTGGCCCGCAGACACTGGCCCTGCTCAAGACGGTCACCATCGTGCTGGGCGTCTTCATCTTCTGCTGGCTGCCCGCCTTTAGCATCCTCCTCCTGGACTATGCCTGTCCTGTCCGGGCCTGCCCTGTCCTCTACCAGGCCCATTACTTCTTTGCCTTTGCCACCCTCAACTCACTGCTCAACCCTGTCATCTACACATGGCGCAGCCGGGACCTGAGGCGGGAGGTATTACGGCCGCTGCAGTGCTGGCGGCGGGCAGCAGGGGTGCAAGGGGGGCGGGACGGGACCCCGGGCCACCGCCTCCTGCCTCTCCGCAGCTCCAGCTCCCTGGAGAGGGGCACACACATGCCCACATCACCCACGTATCTGGAGGGCAACACGATGGTCTGAGGGGCAAGTGGGCTGACAACCAGCCCACCACAGCAGAGGGCTCTGTGGAGAGGCACCGGGTGCCCTGGGACAGAGACATGGGGCTGCCAAGCAAGATGCCCCCATTCCACAGACCTGGGTGATGCTGACGATATTTCACATCTGGGCTGGCTGACTGAGGCACTGACCAGGTGGATGGCACAACTGCAGCCGGGTCCTGGAGGCCAGCGAGGTGGCTGGAGTGACCTCTTCAGAACTGGATCGTGGGGAGGGCCGGGTGGGGGGCAGACCTGGAAAGAGCCCAGGTGACAGCAGGCAGGTGCTCGAGAGGAGCACAGCGCAGGGGCAGTCTGAGCGTCCGCCCTGTGCCTGACTTCCCTCTCTGAGTTTAGCCCCCTTGCCACCTTCTCTTGTGGTTCCACTTCCCTAGAACCACTGTCCTGAGGGGCTGGAGACCTCCTCCCTGACCGTTCTGGGCGGCCCTGGCTAACAGTTCCCGGGCTCAAATCCACAGCTTCCCCAAATTTCACCAGCTGCCGCTTTGGCAACTTCTTCCCTTTCTTCTGACTCTCGTGAGTGAGATGGCAGGAAAGCACGTGGCGGTGGGGAACTAACCCCCGTTCTCAGACCTCATTGGCCAATTGCACTATTCGGGGCACAGAGGAATCACCCAGGGCTGGAAAAACCGGTCTGGGGGCCTGAAGAGGGCTCTGGGCCTCCCAGTGGGGCAGGGTGGAATTGGAGAAAGTTCTAGGGGAGCTGTTGGTACAGGGCCCCAGACCCCCAAAAAACAACCACCCCCAAACTCTCTCACCTCCAGACCCAGCCGAGGTACCAGATCTCATAAGGCAGGGCAGCCTTGAGCCCACTGTGCCTCCTTTCAGGTTGCATTGAATGGAGCATGGGGGTAGGGGTGCCGAGGACAACTGTGGGATGTCCTCCTGTTGCCCGCTTCAGAAGGACTTTGTTAAATTCTGTGGACAGATGGAAGGGACATTGCGGTACAAATGTATATTTATGTGTGTCTGTCAGTGTCTGTGTGTGTGTGTGTGTGTGATGTCTGTGATCCCTTCTGCTCACCCTGTTTCCCCAGAATCGATGCTATTTTGTCTCCCCACGTCTGTGTTGAAGCTACCAAAGAGGGATTTGGTCCCCGCACAGACTCCTTTGTAATTCCTTGCTTATGTCCCCGCTTGAGAGCTGGGGTGCAGCTCACCTGGGGGAAGGAAACTTCACGCCTCAAAGTGATTTCTCATGACTGCAAAGGCTGGGAGAGGGGATCTCTGGGAGGGCAAGGAGCCAGTCGGGGGCTTGTCTCCCCTCATACAGCTCCCCGGATGCCCCTCGTGCCTGAGACCCAGGCCCAGGCCAATAAACGGTTCAATGTCTCTTTCTGGTGGTTGTTGTCTTTTTAGGCTTAAGGTGGCAGTTCCCCCATTAGCATCCTGTGGCTGGGGGTGGATGGGACAGGGGAGGGTGGCTACTGCTCAGACAATTCATCCTTTGCCAGCCTTTCCTCGGTGCCCCCAGCCCTGGCCCAGCCAGAGGCAGGATTGCAGTGGCTTCTGAGAAAACAGGGTCAACACTGACTTTCTCCCTAGGGCAGTTATCTGGCCCCTCCCAGTGATTAATTAGGCCCAGGACCTCCATGCTATCCTTCAAAGAGAGAGCCTGGTGGGCGGTGGGGGCCCCCGCTTCTTCATCCCCAGTACACATCCCTCCTGGGGAGCTAGAGAGATGGTCTTGGGAGACAAAGGCCCAGATACCGCTCTAAAGCACAGTGTTCCCGAAAGGAATGGCCCACCCTCCTCAAGCACTTTCCAGGCCAGAAGACAGAATCCTCAGGAGGCTGGAGTTACTATAAACTGCTTTTATGGAGATGTGGGTTCAGAGAAGTTAAGTGAGCTGCTCAGGGTCACACAGCCGGTTGGGCCAGTGCCTGTCTGGATTTGAACTCGGGCGGGCTGACTCTAGATCCTGCCAGCTCCACCACTGGGTCAGAGAAGAGATCCTCAAACCCCTCTTTGCCCTGGAAGGAGTGAGGAGTGTGGGCTGCCAGCCTCCACCAGCAACAGCAGGATCCAGGATATGCCCAGCTGGGATGCAGCTGAGAGGTGGGTCCCTAGCTCGGCTCCAGAGTGACCCTCCCTCCTTTGCCCACAGGCACAGGGCCCAGCGGCTCCTTTGAAGATAGATCTGGAGCTTTGATGGGGAACCCAGGCCCTGAAGCTCCGCCCAGCAACACCAGCGCAAAGCTGGGGCAGCCAGCTGAAGCGAGGAGTGGGGCAGACGGTGGCCAGAAGCTGAGACCCACACCCCCCGTCGGAATTCCCCTTCCTCCAGCAATTCAAAGACAACCTCTGTAAACCTGAGCCCTCGCTGGGATTGGGAGGAGGAAGAAGCACAGGCCAGGCCAGAGTCAATACATTTCCCGCAAACACCCACATGCTTCCTTCACCTGCTCCTTCAGGCATCCGCTCGGATGCCATCTCCTCAGAGAAGCCTGCCCTGACCACCTTCTTCCCTCTATCTAGCCCCTCACCTTCTTACCACCTGGCGGTGTAATACACATCGGTCTACTTCTCCCTAATTAAAATATTTACTTTTTTTTTTTGGCCGCACCACACAACATGTGGGATCTTAGTTCCCCGACCAGGGATCGAACCTGCGTCCCCTGCATTGGAAGCACAGAGTCTTAACCACTGGACCGCCAGGGAAGTCCCTTTTTTATTTAATTTTTTTCCTAATTAAAATATGAACACCTTGCAGATAGGACTGCATCCTATTCACCACCATCTCTAGCATCTTTCATAGTACTTGGCACGTTCCCACCAAAGGACCTTAGCACCTGCTGTTCCTTCTGTTGGGAATGATCTTCCTGCAGACATCTTTGTGACTCTTCTCTCCTCCTTCACGTCTGTATTCAAATATCACACCCTGGGTGAGGCCTCTGGCCATGAACACAATTTTTTTTTGTCCTATCTACCTCCCTTGCTACTCGCTAATACGCAACACATTTCGCTTCTTTATCTTGTTCGTTTTATTATTATTATTATATTTTTGGCCATGCTGCGCGGCATGTGGGACCTTAGTTCCCCAACCAGGGATCAAACCCATGCCCCCCGCATTGGAAGCGCAGAGTCTTAACCACTGGACCGCCAGGGAAGTACCTGTCTTGTTTATTTTCTATTTCCCCTTTAGAATGCCAGTCCCATTCTAAATGCCAGACAGCAGGAGTTTTTGTCTATCTTGCTCTCTGAATGGCCTCAGTGCTCAGAGCAGTAGCCAGCTCACAGTAGGTGCTCAATAAATGTTGAATGAATGAAAGCCAAAGCAAATGGGTGAATGTTAAGTGCTGTGAAGAAAATAAAATAGGAGAAGCAACAGTTTTGGGGTACTGTATTCTGAAGGGAAGGCATTATTATAGGCACTCTGACCGAGAAAGAAACTGAGGCACAGAGAGGTCAAGTAATGTGCCCAAGGTCACGGAGCATGTGAGTGGAGGGGTCTGGATTTGAACCCAGGCAGTCCTTTTATTGGGCTGCACCACTCAGCTTGTGGATCTTAGTTCCCCAACCAGGGATCAAACCTGGGCCCCCTGCAGTGGTAGCATGGAGTCCTACCCACTGGACCGCCAGGGAATTCCCTTTTTTTTTTTTTTCCTTTTTCTTTTTTTCAGGCAGTCCTTGATTGAAGACCAAATCACATCTCATTCTCCTCAGTATGGCCGTCTGAAGAACTGATTTGCTAATATCTCTCAAATCTCAGAGCCTAGAATGGAATGGACCAAACTGTAGGGATGCAAGATGACTTTCACCTCCTTTTTCCCTACAGAGGCTGTTGGCTATTAGGGAGCATCAGAATCGCCTGGAAGAACCTGTTAACATGCAGATTCTTATGCTCCCCAGTCAGAGATTCTGATTAAATAGGTCTGGAGTGACCCTAGTGATGCATGTTTTTCATCAAGCCCTGCCAGTGATTAGAAAAAGCATCATCTTGGGACTTCCCTGGTGGTCCGGTGGGTAAGACTCCGAGCTCCCAATGCAGGGAGCCCAAGTTCGATCCCTGCTTGGGGAACTGGATCCCACATGCATGCCGCAACCAGAAGATCCTGCATGCCACAGTGAGGATCCCATGTGCTGCAACTAAGACCCGGCCCAGCCAAAATGAATAATAAATAAATATTTTTTTTTAAAAAAGAAAAAGCATCATCTTGGGACCATATTCTGAGAAACATTCTAGACTCCTTAATCTAGAGCAGTGCTGTCTAGTAGAACTTTCTGTGGCCATTTAGCATGTGAAATGTGGCCAGTGTGAAGCTGAATTTTAACTTTAATTAATTTCAGTATAACTGGCCACATGTGGCCATTGGCTACAGTGCTGACTGCACAATTCTAGATTCCATATCTGTAGTTTCTGCAGCATCTGAGCAGCTGAACTCACTTGGCGTGATGCTGCCATTTCAACAAAAATTCCCGTCTTCCACTACTATCACTGTGAATGACATTGTAGCTTCCGTACATCACTTTATGATTTTTGGACTATTTCTTTTAATAATGATATCAATGATATTCTGCTGTTAATGACAGAAAACATGAAATATTCGTACCTTAAATAAGAGAAATTAATTTCTCTCTCATATATAAGCGTTTCAGAGAAAATTGATCCTGGGTAAGAAGGACGATGCCCACTTACCCGCAGTCCAGGCTCCTGTCTTTCTGTCTGTTTATGTATCTATCTATTCACACATACATCTACCTAAATACTTCACTGTGTTTCCTAAGGACAAGGCATTCTCTTATATAACCTCAGTAAAATTATCATAATCAGCAAATCTACAAACCTTAATCAGATTTCACCAATTGTCCCATTACCGACCTTTATAGCAGAAGAAACTCCCAGGTCACTTTTTGCATTCAGTTGTCTTTTTAGTTTCCTTCAATCAGAGCAGTTTCTGAACCTTTCTTTGTCTTTCATGACCTTGACATTTTGGAAAAATATAGGTCAGTAATTTGGTAGAATGTCCTTCAGCATGGGTTTGTCTGATGTTTCCTCATGATTAAATTCAGGTTATGCAATTTTGGCAGAAATACCAAGGAAGCGATGCGTCTTTCTCAATTAGTTCCATCACTAGCAATGCTAACTGATCCCTTGGAAGTACCTGCCAAGTTTCTCCACTTTATTTTTTTAAATTAATTAATTAATTAATTAATTAATTATTGGCTGCATTGGGTCTTCGTTGCTGTGCGCAGGCTTTACTCTAGTTGTGGTGAGCGGGGTCTCCTCTTCGTTGCGGTGCGCGGGCTTCTCATTGCAGTGGCTTCTCTTGTTGCGGAGCACGGGCTCTAGGCACACGGGCTCCAGTAGTTGTGGCGCACGGGCTTAAGCTGCTCCTCAGCATGTGGGATCTTCTCGGACCAGGGCTCGAACCTGTGTCCCCTGCATTGGCAGGTGGATTCTTAACCCCTGCGCCACCAGGGCAGCCCACATTTGTTACTGCTGATGAACCTGCACGGACACACTGCGGTTTCCCATAATTTGGTACTGGCTGATGGCATCCCCTTATGTCATTTAACAGGTTCCTTTGTCCCCAAATTCAAGAATTGAAAGATATTCAATTCTTTCTAGGTGGTGCTGGAAACTCACCAGGAGGACATGATGTCTGGCTGTCTCTCTCTTTTACTGAGGACTAAGACCGATCAAGGGGTTCACGTGCCATCAGCCTGATCCTGTGTTTGTAAATTCCCCATCCGACTGTCCCCTAATGGTTTGATCACCCGTGGACTGTCGCTTGGACCTATCATTTCATTAGTCATCTTCAAAGGGATTCTGATCCATCTCCCCATCCTCACATTCTGGCCATCTTTCTCATTTGTCTACAAAGCAAATGTACTTTCCCAAAGTCAGACATCCGACATCCACCACCTTTCCCTATATGTCTTGTCTGAGAATAGTTAAATCTGTCACGAAAGGGAAGTGAATTTGGGTAGGTATGACTCATTGTCGGCGGCATTTGTGGGGTTAGTTTCAAGAGTGCATACTCTAAAGTTAAAACAAAAACCGAAAGGGCTTCCCTGGTGGCACAGTGGTTAAGAATCTGCCTGCCAATGCAGGGGACATGGGTTCGAGCTGTGGTCTGGGAAGATCCCATATGCCGCGGAGCAACTAAGCCCATGTGCCACAACTACTGAAGCCCGCACACCTAGAGCTCATGCTCCGCAACAAGAGAAGCCACTGCAATGAGAAGCCTGCACACCGCAACGAAGAGTAGCCCCCGCTTGCTGCAGCTAGAGAAAGCCTGCGTGCAGCAACGAAGACCCAATGCAGCTGAAAATTTAAAAAATAAGTAAATAAATTTATATTAAAAAAAAAACCAAAACAAAAAACAGATTTGAATCTCAAATCCAACACTTGACAACCCAAGTAGACTTTTGGCAAATCATCTGACAAGTCTAATCTGGTTTCATCATCTGTAAAATGGTATGTTCATAATCCCAACCTCAAATGCAAAATGGTACTGCCACTTTGGAAAACAGTTTGGTAGTCTCTTAGAAAGCCAAACATAAACTTACCATGAAACTCAAAATACTTACGCTAAGTGAAAGAAGTCAGACACGAAGTATCATAAATTGTATGGTCCATTATATGAAATATCCATAAGAAGCAAGTCTATAGAGACAGAAAGTAGATTGGTGGTTGCCTGGGGTTGAAGGTAGGAATGGGGATTAACTGGAAACAGGCATGAGGATTCTTATTGGAGTGACAGAAATATTCTATAACTGGGTTGTGATGATAATTGCACAACTTGGCAACTTTACTAAGAAAACATTGATTTCTACTATTTTTTTTTCTTTTGCAGTACGCGGGCCTCTCACTGTTGTGGCCTCTCCCGTTGCGGAGCACAGGCTCCGGACGCGCAGGCTCAGCGGCCACGGCTCACGGGCCCAGCCGCTCCGCGGCATGTGGGATCTTCCCGGACCGGGGCACGAACCCGTGTCCCCTGCATCGGCAGGCGGACTCTCAACCACTGCGCCACCAGGGAAGCCCTCTACATTTTAAAATGGGTCAAAATTTTGTGGTATATACATTTTACTTCAATAAGCTTATTAAAAAGTAATTCCAACCTCTCAAAATACTTATTGAACACTCTATTTTATTCCTACCCTCAGAGATCTTACATTCTAGTGGGGGAGACAGGCCATAAAAGTAAATATATAATACAATGTTAGGAAGTTTCCATTATGGAAAACAGTATGGAGGTTCCTCAAAGGAGTAAAAATAAAACTATCATATGATCCATCAATCCCACTTCTGGGTGTATATCCAAAGGAAATGAAATCAGTATCCTAAAGAATATCTGCACTCCCATGTTTATTGCATCATTACTCACAGTAGGCAAGATATGGAAACAACCTAAGTGTTTGTCAATGGATGAATGAATAAAGAAAACATGATACGCACATACACACACACACACACACACACACACACACACAGGGAATATTATTCGGCCATAAAAAAGGAAATCCTGCCACTTGCAACAATATGGATGAGGCTGGAGGACATCATGCTAATTGAAGTAAGCCAGAAACAGAAAGACAAATACTGTATGATTTCATTTACATGTAAAATCTAAAAAAATCAAACTCACAGAAGCACAGAGTAGGATGGTGGTTCCCTGGGGCTGGGGGATGAGGGAAAGGAGGAAATGTTGCTCAAAAGATTCAAGCTTTCAATTATAAGATGTATAAGTTTTGAGAATCTAAAGTACAGCATAGTGATTATAGTTAATAAAATTGTATTGTATTTTTGAAATTTGCTAAGACAGTAATGTTCTCGCTACACACAAAAAATGGTAACTAACTGAGGTGATAGATGTGTTAATTAGCTTGATTGTAGCAATCATTTCACAATGTATACATAAGTCAAATCATTGCATTGTACACCTTAAATATATGCAATTTTATTTGTCAATTATATCTTAATAAAGCTGGGGGGAAATGCTTCTTAAACTTCCCAAGTGGGGAGGGTGTGAAAAAAAATACAGCTACCTGGGCCCTACCAGGGCCTGGAGAATCTGACTCCAGGGCCCAGGACTCTGCATTTTATACTGTACCCCTCCTGATGTGAACCATCCTTGACTTACGGTTTTCAAAATGCTGATTTGGGGCTGGTTTTAGGCTGTAAGATATTGCCCAGAGGAAATATGGCTGGAATGAGACCACTGCTTTGTGACTTCCATGGGTCTAAATCAGTCCTTCTCATCCAGGGTGATTCCACGCACCCACGGGACCTTTGGCGATGTCTGGAGACATTTTTGATTGTCCCGCCTGGGGGTAGGGGCGCTACTGGCGTCTAGTGGGTAGAGGTCAGGGATGTCACTAATCATCCTGCAATGCACAAGACAGTCTCCCATGACAAAGGCTCATTGGCTCCAAGTATCCTAAAGTGGTGTCCAGGCAGTGGTGCCTGCCCTTCCGGGTCCTTCCAGCTGGTCAGCTGGTTCACCTCGGAGAGTGGAGATGCCCTGACTGGAGTCTCTCTTTGCCAGGTAGTTGTAATAACTTGGTGATTGCTTTTGGAGAGGCAGTTTTGGCTAACTAGTGGTCATTTCTGGGAAGGAGGGGTTTCATGTGAAGTTCTTCGATTCAGTGGCTAGAGCGGGCCCCATTCTCATCCCTGCTCCGCGTGGTGAGGACGATTTTCTTTGCAGCTCAGGAGTGGACACAGTGTGTTTTGACTTCGTGTGCCAGGAGGTGAGTGATGCCTGGAGGGCTGAACACTGTTTTTCTCTAGGGACTGGTGGCTGCAAATGGGCGGTGGCCATGGGACCCAGGCTAGTTGAAGATGGCTGGGGTGGGCTGAGGGAGGCAAGGTGGGACCTATGTGTCTTAGAAGGAAGAAAGGAATGAGGCCCAAGCTTGAAGTGGGTGACAGAACTGAGGAGAAGTACCCTGGACCAAAGCACTCATTCCAGGGGTGGAATTACTGGGTCAGAGGGCAGGAGTACATTTAGCCTTAGTAGATATTGCCAAATCATTTTCCAAAATGGCTGTACCATTTGGGGCTCTTCCAGCAACACAGGAGAGTTCTGGTCTTACTAAAACATGTGAGCATTTGTTTTTTCATTTTAGTCATCCTGGCATGGATGGGTGTATGTGGGAGCTGTTAATCACATTGAGGTTTCATTTTGCGTTTCCCTGATGACTGACGAAACTGAGTAGCTTCCCATTTGAGTCTTGGCCATATAGATATCCTCTTTTATGAAGTGCCTGTTCAACTCTTTTGTCTACTTAATGTAAAAGAGATTGTCTGTCTTTTTCTTATTGAACTCTCTGTGTATTGTAGATACAAGTCCTTGGTTGGCAGACATATGTCTGTGGCTTGTCTTTTAGTGGTATCTTTTGACGAACAAATTCATTTTAATACAGCCTGGCATATTTTCCTTTATGATTAAAGTGCTTTGTGTCCTGTTGAAGAAACACTCACCTACTCCAAAGTCACGAAGAAGCTCTGTGTCTTATTTGAAAAGCTTTCTTGACTTTGCTTTCGCATTTAGATCTGCAAGATCTGGAATTGAGTTTTGTATGTGGTGTGAGGTAGGGATCAGAGTTCACTTTCTTCCATAGGGCCATCCAGTGGGGCCAGCACCATTTACCAGAAAGACCATCCATTCACCAATGCTTTGCCAGTTTTTTTTTTTTTTTTTTTTTTTTCTGTGGTACGCGGGCCTCTCACTGTTGTGGCCTCTCCCGTTGCGGAGCACAGGCTCCGGACGCGCAGGCTCAGCAGCCATGGCTCACGGGCCCAGCCGCTCCACGGCATGTGGGATCTTCACGGACCGGGGCACAAACCCGTGTCCCCTGCATCGGAAGGCGGACTCTTAACCACTGCGCCACCGGTGAAGCCCTTGCCGGTTGTTTTTGTTTGACATAAATAATATAGCCACATGGTCCAGCATTCCAAAAGGGCAAAAAGATTCAGAAAAATTCCTTTGCCAATAGATTTAACCCTGCTAATTAACATTCCTTATCTCCAGGAATTTATCCATTTCTTGTCTCTTTCCCAAGATTTTATGTGTAAATAAGTAAGTATACATAATTCCTTCCATCCCCCCCTTTTTTACATAAACAGTAGCACACTATGCTTTCCGTCTTATGTCTTTTTTTACACCCACTTACAGATAGGAAACAACCTCTAGGATATTATATAGAAAAATATTCTTTTATTTTTTGTTGTTGTGGAGTCTGTCACCATATGAATGGTAAACAATTCCTTTATCTAATCCCCACTGATGGGGAACTAGGTTCTTCCCGGTATTTTGCTACAGACAAGGCTTAGTGAATGGCTGTGTCCACTTCTCTCTTTCTCTCTTTTTTTTTTTTCTTGACCACACCGCCCGGCTTGTGGGATCTTAGTCCCCAGACCAGGGATTAAACCCCAGGCCCTGGCAGTGAAAGGGCCGAGTCCTAACCACTGGGCCACCACGTGCAGTCCTAACCACTGCACGTGTTTGTGAGTACATCTTAGGAGCAATTCCCAGAAGTAGAATAGCTGAATAAAAGCGTGTGTGCATTTGTTGTTTTGATGGATGTTTGCAGACTGAGCAGTTAATGTGGGGGAAGAGGCATCACACGCTCACTCATGCAGGGCTACCTGAGCCTTTGCTGTGTGCCAACTACATCGTAGGTACTTTGCTGGGTGCTGGCATAAAGTTATCACCCCAAAATGTGCGATCACTGGCTGAGGCAAAGGCTCTAAAAGAAAGATCTGTGGTTTTAAGAGCCTATCGAGACACCCCGATAGTGTTGGGGGAGGTCAGAAAAGGCTCCTTGAAGGAGGTGATGGGTGAGCTAAAATAGGAAGAACGACTAACGATTCTCCAAGTAGGAGAAGTAGGCATATGGAGCAACAGGGCTTTCCAGTTTAAAGGAACAGCAAGTGCTAAAACCTTGCAATAATTATTTATGGCCGAATAACAAAAAGCCCCACAGTCTAGTGGCTTAGAACACTACCACCCATGTATTCTGCAAGATGCTATGGAAAAACCCAAATGAACTTTTTGGCCAACCCCACATTATCATTCAGTGGTTTCTATAGGTTGGGAAATGGGGAGCAGCAAAGTGAGCAGTTCCAGCTGGAGGGGTCTCATGAGGTTACAGTCAGATATAGGCTGGGGCTACAGTCGTCTGAAGGCTTGACTGGAGCTGGAGGAACCACTTCCAAAGCAGCTCACTCACATGGCTGACAAAATGGTTCCTCTTCCCATGGGCATCCCCGTGGGGCTCCTTGAGCATCCTCACAACATGGTGGCTGGCTTCCCCCATGAGAACAAGGTGGTGCTGTGATGGCTTTTATGGCCTAGCCTCAGAAGTCCTGCACCTTCACTTCCAGGGAGTGGCCCTGATTCACTGTTGGAGAGGACTCCACAAAGGCATGAATACTGAGGCAAGGAATGTTGGAGGCCCTCTAGTAGGCTGGCTTCCACAGCCCTGAGGCAGGAAGGGGTAGGGAGTGTCCAGGATGTAGCTCAGCTGGGGTGAGTCAAGGGATGAGTGGCAAAAGCTGATGGGGGCAGAGCTAGGGGTTGGCTGTAGGGGTAGGGCTGTAGGGCTTTACCCTAAGAGCACTGAGAAGCCATTCAGGTACCTTCAGTGGGGCAGGGAGGAGGTGATACGATCAGATCTAGATTCTAAGAAGATCCTTCCCAGTTCCTTGCAGAGAATAGGTGGTGAGAGGTCTGAGTGGCAGCCCAGGAAGGAGGCCAGGCAGGCATCCGGGACAGAGGGGAGGATGACCTGAGCTGGGGTGGTAGCCCTGGAGGGGCAGATCAGCTAATGGACTCAAGGGCTGTTTGAAGGAAAACCCCTCCAGGCTTGGCAGTAAGCCTCCTTTGGTCCCAAACAGAAAGCCCTTCGCCCGTTCAAGGGCCCTGCAAAGGAGCAGGCGGGTTTGCCCAGCACACCCCAGAGTTGGTTTCCCCAGATCCGATTTCCGGTCACTCGAGCCTGGAGAGAGAGCGTGCGAGGCCTGCCCTTGCGGTCTTCCTGCCTGGCCGCCTGCCTGGAGTGAGAGTGGCGAAGTGTTCCTGTTGAACCCTCGAGTGCCACTGTCACCGCCCGGGGCCTCTGCTGGGCTGGCACCAAGTGAGAGCTCAGACTAATTCCCCAGCATGTGGCGTGACTCAGCTTCGGCCTTCTGACTGACTGTGGCTCAGGACACGTGACCATCCCTCCACCAGCCCTGTGCTCTGGGCTGCCTGGACCTTGGTTGTGCTGACCCCTGGTCTCTCCTGGCCTCTTGAGTATGGCCCTCTAGCTAGAGGCAGGAACGTGGCCTGGGAAGCAGGGAGCTGGGGCAGATCTTCTGAGGGGTTTGTGAATGCTACCGAGAGGTGGGGTCAGAGTGAATGCCCACAGGAGCTGACTCTAACTTTCTGGAAGTTCCGGTTGCTTCTCTCAAGGGATGAGCCCATTTCTAGGTGGGGAAGGAGTCTCTGGTGGTCCAGCCAGTCACTCTGGAGCCTCCTGGAAGCCATCAATATCCCTTCCCCATGACCTTGACTGATATATTACTGGTCAGGTGAGTCGAGTGAGGCACGTGATTCAGGGATTAAAGACAGAACCTGGGGCTTCCCTGGTGGCACAGTGGTTGAGAGTCCTGCAGGCGACATGGGTTCGTGCTCCGGTCCGGGAAGATCCCACATGCCACGGAGCAGCTGGGCCCGTGAGCCATGGCCGCTGAGCCTGCGCGTCCGGAGCCTGTGCTCTGCAACGGGAGAGGCCACGACAGTGAGAGACCCGCGTACCGCAAAAAAAAAAAAAAGACAGAAACTGGGTTTGCAACTGATCTGATTTGGGCCTCAGTCTCCCTGTTTGTGAACTGGAAATCACTGTGTTGTGGGGCAGAAAACAGCTCTATACCTACCAACATTTGCATCAGGCACCTCCCAGGTGCGATCTCCCATGTCCTATATATTTATTTAACCGATATTTGGATTCCTACTGAGTGAGCCCTTGGAGGTCAGCTGTGAACGAGGCAGATCACCAAGTCCTTGCCCTCTGGAGCTCAGTCTTTGCAGGGGTCGGCACGCTAAGGCCCATGGTCTAAATCTAGCCAGCCAAGTTTGTTTTTTTTTTTGTCTGTGCCACACAGTTTGCAGGATCTTAGTTCCCCCACCAGGGATTGAACCTGGGCCCACGGTAGTGAAAGCACCAAGTCCTAATCACTGGACAACCTGGGAATTCCTTGGCCTGTCAAGTTTTCATAAATAAAGTCTTATTGGAATACAGCCATACCTATTCATTTGTGTATTGTCCATGGCTGTTTTTATGCTACAAAGGCAGCACTGAGTAGTTAAAACCGAACATGTGGCCCACAAAACCTAAAATATTTACTATCTGATCCTTTATAGAAAAACTGCTGACCTCTGCTCTGCTCTAGTGGAACAGAAAGGCTACAACAGACAGAAATGAGTCTGTGACAGTGGTAAATGCTATGAAGCAACAGGATAATAGGAGAGAGAGACTGGGGATGAGGGGTTGCTTCCAGGTGGGCAGGGGGAAGCCTCTGGGCAGTAGCAATCTTTGAGCTGTGAATCTCCCAGAAAAGTGGCCTGGGCAGAATTGACAGCAAAGGCAAAGCCCTGCGGCACTTAAGAGCTTGAAAGACTGAAAGTGGGTCAACGAAGCTGGAGCTCAATGAGGGAGAAATGAGCTGCACCCAGGCAGGACCCTGTAAATGGAGTTAAATGCTTACATTTTATTTCAAGGGCAATGAGAAGTTCTGGAAAGTTCTAGTGGGAAAGAAAAGGGCATTAACATTCTTTAAAATTAATTAATTTATTCTTGGCTGCATTGGGTTTTCGTTGCTGCGCGCGGGCTTTCTCTAGTTGCAGCGAGAGGGGGCTACTCTTCGTTGCAGTGCGCAGGCTTTTCATTGCAGTGGCTTCTCTTGTTGCAGAGCACGGGCTCTAGGCACGCGGGTTTCAGTAGTTGTGGCGCACGGGCTTAGTTGCTCCGCGGCACGTGGGATCTTCCTGGACCAGGACTTGAACCAATGTCCCCTGCATTGGCAGGCAGATTCTTAACCACTGTGCCACCAGGGAAGTCCCACATTTTTTTTTTTTTAATGCCCTCTGGATGCAGTGGTCTGGGAGACTGCGGAAGAAAGAGGCTGTTACAATAGTCCCGGTGAGAGATGATGGCAGTCTGGGTTGGAGCGGCAGCCCAGTCAAAAAGCAGAAAGACCTGGGTGTATTTCATCAGAGGAAGAACAAACAAAGATTGCTCACCTCCTGCATGTGAGGGAAGAAGAGGAATTAGAGGTGGTGCCTGGCTTTTTGTCTCTGAGCAACTTGAGAGCAGAGCAGCTGGGCTGGAAGCCCAGCTTTGGCACCAACTTGCTGGGGGCCCTTAGGCAAATCTTTGTCCCTGAGCCCTTGCCCCATCTGTAAAATGGGTCAAATCATCCCTTGGCAAAGGGATTAAAAAGAGAACCTACCTGAGAGGGAGGCTCCAATAAGTGCAGCTGCTCTCCTGTGAGCTGAGGCCCCTGAAGAGGGCAGGTCAGCTCATCTATCTCCTCTTCCTTCCCTGTCCTGTGAGCGCCCCCTTTCCTAAGGTGAGTTAGGAACCCACATGCTGGCTTCTGACAGGTCTACAGGGCTTGACAGCTGGGTCACTGTTTTACATTCAGGCTTTGGAACTAAAGACACCTGGATTCATTGTCCCTGCTGCTTACTGAGCCTGTGATCTTGAGTATAAGCAGCTTCCTTTGTGACAAATATCCTAGACCATGGGAAATGGGGGTCCTGATATCTCCCTTTATGGCGGCTAAGGATTAAATTAAATAACTCCTAAAGATTCTGGTACAGTAAGAACAGAAGTGCTGATTAAATATGAAATTAATAGCTATTAGTTCTATTCCTAATATTTCAGCCCTCCTGGATCCTGCCCTGTGTGGGTAATGCATGGCAACCAGAGGGTCTGAGGTCCACTTCTAGAAGCTCTCCACCAGCTGTCGGAGGAACCTAGTTTGTGTGTGTTTACCAACATGTTCACTTGTAAATCTTAATACAAAAATGTAAATATATGCCATAACTTCTAACTCCATTCTGATGCTTTTTTTGTTGTTGTGGCAGATAAGTACTTTTTTTTTTCAACTCAACCCTATCCTATGAATGGTTTATTTCTTCTTTATTGTGGTAAAAAACACATAGCATTTACATCTTAACCTTTAAGTGTATAGTACAGTAGTGTTAACTACATGCACATTATTTTGCAGCAGATCTCTGAAACTTTCATCTTGTAAAACTGAAACTCCATTCCCATTGAATAAATCCCCTCCCCCCCCACCCCCCCAGCCCCTGGTAACTACCATTGTTCTTTCCCTTTCTACAAGGCGACTAAATTAGATACCTCAAATAAGTGGAATCATGCAGTGTGTCTTTTGGTGACTGGTTTATTGCACTTAGCATAATGACCTCGAGGTTAATCCAGGTTGTTGCAAAAGGGCAGGATTTGCTGAATAATCCACTATACGTATATGCCACATTTTCTTTATCCATTCATCTATCCAAAGACATTTGGGTTGCTTCCACCTCTTGGCTATTGTGAATAGTGCTGCTATGAAGGTGGGTGTGCAAGTATCTCTTTGAGATCCTGTTTTCTATTCTTTTGAATATATATCCAGAAGTGGGATTGCTGTATCATATGATAATTCTATTTTTAATTTTTTGAGGAACCTCCACGTTTTTTTCTTTTTTTTTAACTTTTGGCCGTGCTGAGTGGCATGCGGGGTCTTAGCTCCCTGACCAGGGATCACACTCGTGCCACCTGAAGTGGAAGCATGGAGTCTTAGCCACTGGACAGCCAGGGAAGTCCCCACACTTTTCTATAGCAGCTGCACTATTCTAAATCCCTACCAACAGTGTACATGGGTCCTAATCTCCGTGTTCTCCCCAATACTTTTTGTTCTGATGGTGGCCATCCTAATGCCCGTGAAGTGATCTCATTGTGTGTGTTTTTTATTTAATTAATTAATTGGCTGCGTTGGGTCTTTGTTGCTGCAAGTGGGCTCTCTCTAGTTGCAGCGAGCAGGGGCTACTCTACGTTGTGGTGCACGGGCTTCTCGTTGCGGTAGTTTTTCTTGTTGCGGAGCACAAGCTCTAGAGTGCAGCCTCAGTAGTTGTGGTGCACGGGCTTAGTTGCTCCACGGCATGTGGGATCTTCCTGGACCAGGGATCGAACCCGTATCCCCTGCATTGGCAGGCGGATTCTCAACCACTGTGCTACCAGGGAAGTCCCCTCATTGTGGTTTTGATTTGCATTTCCCCGATTGGTCATGTTGAACTTCTTTTCATATGCTTGTTGTCCATCTGTACCTACTTTATGGAACTGTCTATTCAAATCCCCTGCCTGTTTTTTAATTGAGTTGTCTTTGCATTGTAGGAATTCCTTATACATTCTGGATATTAAGTCTTTATCAGATATACGATTTGCAAACATTTTTCTCCCATTCTATTGGTTGCCTTTTCACTTTGATTCTTTTGCTGTGCATGAGTTGGGGTTAGGATTATTTTAATGTAGTCCCATTTGTCTATTCTAGCTTCTGTGACCTGTGCTTTTGGTGTCATATTCAAGAAATCATTGCCAAGTCCAATGTCGCGAAGCTTCCCCCCCCGCCCCCCCCCCCACATTTTCTTCTAGGAGTGCCATAGTTTTAGGTTTAGGTTTAGGTCTTTAATCCATTTTGAGTTAACTTGTATATACGGTGTAAGGTAAGGGTCCAGTTTCATTCTTTTGCATGTAGATAGCCGGTTTTCTCAGCACCATGTGTTGAAGAGATTATCCTTGCTCAAGTTCTGGTGTTTTTTAAAGCACACAGACTGTGGAAGTGGCCCAGGTCTCCCTACCAGTGAGATCTTTGGTGCTACTCGCGTATTTTGTGCATCCTCAACATTTTCTGGAGTAAGTGCTATTAGACCCTTTTCACAGATGAGGAAACTAAAGCTTTTCACAGATGAGGAAACTAAAGCTGCCCAAGATCGTCATAGTAAGCAAATAGGTGTAGGTGGGATTGGAACTGAGGACTTGAACTCTAGTGCCCACATCCTGGAACACCCTGAGGATGTTCCTCATTTTTTCCCTAGCAGGCGGGGAAAGAACGAATGAATGAAGGTCTCAGGCAAAGCTCCCAGCAAACGGAGGAGCTTGGACAAGCCCACTGCTCCACGCGGGGGTGCGCTCCCGTCCCGCGCATGCGCGGCCCCTACGCAGGGCCAGCCACACTGCGTCTACCCACACATGGTACGGCCTCCCTCCGTGTGGTACGGCCCGCTTTCCCCCACGCCCAGGCCGGGATGGTACGCGCTGCCGCCGCTCGCCGCCCCTCCCCATCGGTTTCCGCGCGAAAAGCCAGGGCTGCCTGTGCTGCCGCCGCCTCTGCTGCACCTTCCAAGATGCCTGCACGTACCGCCCCAGCCCGGGTGCCCGCGCTGGCCTCCCGGGCCTTCTCACTGCCCGACGATGTCCGCAGGCGGTAGGTGCTGCGGGGGACTGCGAACCTGGGGTGGGTTGCACGGTGTTGGGGGTGGGGGTGGGGGTCGTTTCCCCTCCGGGTAGCCCGTGGCCGCCGCTGACAGGCGGGCGCGCATGCGTGGGATGGCGCGGCGCGCGGCGGCAGTTGGCGCGGGCAGGGTGGCACTTCCGGTCGCGCGCGCCCCTGGCCGTTTGGCGCCAAAATGGGCCGAGGCCCTCTCACAGCTCCCTGGTGACTGGAAACTTGGGGGTCTCTTCTGACCTCAAAGTAGAGCAAGCCTTGGGTTCGCCTTGGGGATCCCCTTCCTGGAGCAGCCTCAGGCCCAGCCCCTGCCGCCAGCCTGGTCGCGCAGGAAGTGGGCAGCCCGCGGCCTCAGAATACCCCTCGGCCCGGGCACTAAGGCCTCCACTTCCGGTGCCCGGTACTCTCGAGGGGGTCGGGCCGGCCTGGTCCCCGGGGGTATTTTGGGGGTCCCCTCGGTGCCCCCACGCCACGCATCCCGATGGCAGCCTCCAGAGACAGATGTCGCCGGTCGGGGGACGGGCGCGGCCGGCTCAGGTTTGCGAGCCCCGTCTTCCTCTGGGGGCTCCCTCCATCACCTCATACGGCTAGGGTAGGCGCATTCTGCAAGGAACTCTTCACATACCGTGAGGGCTAGGGCTCGGACGCCGTGAAAGCTGAGTGGTTTCTTCTAGCAAATCGGTGCCTGTGAGCCGTGGGCATCAAGGAAGCCTTGCTAGGGAGAACTGGCTGCAGTTTCCTCCGTCTGTGTGTGTGTGTGTGTGTGTGTGTGTGTAGGGGGAGTGAGGGGCCAGCACCTAACATCGGGGACTTAGCCAGTCTTAGCTAATCTGTGCACAGGGGTCAGCGGCAAGACCGTTGGGCCCAGGTTTCTTGTTCCTGAAGGGCATCAGTTTCACTCCTGGAAGCTTGCACACCTCACTTGGAGCACTAGTCACGGGAGCCTCGACCAGCCCTGAACACTTCCAGCCAGATTTGTGAACCTGATCTTGCCATTTCTCTATTTCCCTGTGCTTGTTTCCTAAAGTTGTGCCAGTCCAGTCCTGATTTGGGCTTTTGGGCGTGGAGAGTAGGTGTTGCAGGCATTTGGGTCTCCCTCCCAGGCGTCAGACCACTTCTTAACCACAGTTAGAGGGTGCTCTGCCTTGCTGAAGAATCCCTATAACTTAAAAATGGAAACATAACTTAAAAATGGAAATGACGTTAAGGAAGTATCTGGCTTCACTTTAGACCCAGGACAGAGATGTTTGGGCCCAGCCTTACTTAACTTGATGGTGGGAATGCCACCTCCACTGGCTCATCTAACCTTGGGCAAGTTTCATAAACAAGTTACATCTGTGGACTAGGACAGTTAACATGGGCTTTAAACTGCTATTGGATTAAATGAGAATATGCCTGGCACATAAAGGCCCCCCCCCCCCGTGTTAGCATTATTGACTAATCTAGCTTGCTTTTTTTTCCATTCTGCTAATTGTATAAAACACTTTACATTGTCTCATTTAATCCTCAAGTGTTCTCAAGAGTGGTTGCCACAGGAGTTAACAGCAAGGAAGCAAAGATTCCTGCGGAAGTCTGCTTCTTGCCAAAACCTTTCCCTTCAGCTAGGGCTTTTATTGGGCCAGAGCAAGTGTTTTGTTTGGTTGAATTTGAATGTTCTTAGGTGAGTGTTACAATCCGCCATTCACCCTAGGTTCCATATTACTTTGAATGAGAATTGCTTACTGTGGCTATAGAGTCTTGGGTTTCTGCCTCAGACCATTGACATTGTCAGCTTATGTGACGCTCTCAACAGCTTTTCTTAAATTTTGAATTTCAGCCTATAAAATACACACATAAGCATGGCATTCAGTACTCCTTTTACAATACTCCCTGATACCTCCTTGTAAACGGAGGTAGAACTTTTTGATTCATGGAAATTAGGGACCTCATATTATGGATTATACTGCTAAGTTCAGTAGAATGCTCTAGGAACAAAATGTAGGCCTAGACCTCACTCAGGCATTTCTGTCACTTGTGCTAACTTGTGTTTATATAGCAGCTTCTTTTAAAACTCATACAGTTACATTAACTATGTAACGATACTAGAAAGTATTCTTAACATTTGGGTTTTTAAGTTTAACTTTTTTTTGAAGTATTTTATGTCCTAAGTCTTCTAAAAATAACGCCTTTCAGGACAAGCCACATTTTTCCACTTGAATTTTCTTACTCTGTCCAAGCCACCATCTTTTGTATAGAAAAAGCAATAGTCTTCCTACTCGTCTTTCTGTTGCCACTCAGGTCTGCTTTCTATAAGTGGAAACTGTGGTCCTCTTTCCATACAAGTTGGAGACAGAGGTTTTCCTGCCCCTTACACTGCCTAATGCACTTGGCTTCAAGTCCGGGATCCCCGTCCACTTGCCTGACTCATCTTGTGCTCTTTTCCTCACAAACCACACAGGTTACCTTTTAGGTTCTCAGGACCTGGGACCGTGCAGAGCAACCAGTGTGAGGCTGGGTTCCACCTACCCCTTCACCATGCTGGGTATTGTCTGTTCATCCGTAAGACTGCTCAGAAAGACACTCCCCTTTCCCTGCGATGAGGTGTTGAATTCTGTCAGCGCATCCCGCATGCTGCCTTTGCAGCTTGGGAGTTGATGATGACTTGTTGTCTGAGCATGTTTGCCCCATTCATTGTACTTGCAGCTCGGTGTCCACTAGACTCGAATGCTTACATGCCAGACGTTCCCCTTCACCGAGGCCTGGATTTACATATTGATTCTAACAACCTCATTGCACAACTCATTTAGCCTTTGTAATTATGACAGCTTTCTTATCTGCTAGCCACTCTGATTAGATTAGAGTGAAGTTCTTAACTAGTTCCATGGCTCCTGAGTAGGTATGGAGGGCAAAACTGAGTTACCTTTTCTAGTTCTCCCCTGCACTAGGATTCTAGAGGTGCAGACTACTGGAGTTCAGATCCCACCCCACCCCTTGCCAGCTGTATGACCGAGTCGTCTAACCTCCTGGTGCTTTATCTGTAAAATGGGATGGAGGTGCCTGCTCCACTGGGGCATTGTGAAGGCTGAGCTGATAGGTGTAAACGTGGTAGAACAGCACCTGCACAGAAACCTCCTTCACTGCTTATCACGTGGCAGCTGTATGTTTCACTCCTGTTATTGGGGTGGGGGGCGGTGCATAACTTAAAGTACCAACACGCAGACCTGATACTAAGGCAGATACTAATATAGCAGTGTATGTCTGCTTATCATTCCAACCTTCCTGTTTGCCTGGTTTCTTGTATTATCGTCTCAACTTGCTCTTTTTAATTTTATTTATTTCTGGCTGCGTTGGGTCTTCGTTGCTGCGTTAGGGTTTTTTCTAGTTGCGGTGAGCGGGGGCTACTCTTTGTGGCAGTGTGCAGACTTCTCATTGCGGTGGTATGGAGCACAGGCTCTAGGTGCGTGGGCTTCAGTAGTTGTGACACGCGGGCTTCAGTAGTTGTGGCACGCGGGCTTCAGTAGTTGTGGCACGCGGGCTTCAGTAGTTGTGGCTCACAGGCTCTAGAGCGCAGGCTCAGTAGTTGTGGCGCATGGGCTTAGTTGCTCCGCGGCTTGTGGGATCTTCCCGGACCAGGGCTCAAACCCTGTCCCCTGCATTGGCAGGCGGATTCTTAACCACTGCACCACCAGGGAAGTCCCTGGTCTTGCTCTTTCTCCTGCCACCTTAGCTTAGCTTTTGTGGCGGGTGTCCAGTCTATTCTTCAGTTAAGGTGGTTTTCTACCCTTAATTCTTTGTATCCTTGGCTTTTGTGATGCTGTTTGCCACCAGGGGACCTCTTCCCTGATTTCTGCCATATTCCTTTTCAATTCCTGGACCCTTATTTTCTTCCAGTCTTAGATTTCTGCTTTCAGCAGTTGGGGGTACAGCTGGAGAGGCCTCTTTGGAGAGCCCGTTCTAATTTCTGGCTGCCGAATAGCCATCTAGATAGCTATTCACTGAAATGTCACTCCTAAAATTCATGGTCTGCTTACTTTCTCCCACCGAAAAGTTCAGAATTTCTGGTACTGTATTAATTTTTAATTGCTGCCGTAACAAACTACTTCAGTCTTAGTAGCTTAAATAAAACAAATTTGCTATCTTCTGATTCTGTAGGTCAGAAATGTGGTGTGGGTCTCACTGGATTAAAATTAAAGTGTCAGCAGGCTACATTCCTTTCTGGAGGCGCTAGGGGAGGACCTGTATCTTACTCTTTCAGGTTGTTGGCAGAATTCGGTCCCTTGTGGTTATAAGACTGAGGTCCCTCTTCTCTTGCTGGCTGTAAGGTGAGAGCCATTCCCAGCTACTAGAGGTGATGACATCTGTTGGCTTGTGGCCCCTTTCCTCCGTCTTTAAAGCCAGCAAAGCCAGTTCTCACATCACATCTTTTTGACCCTTCTGTAGTCACATCGCTTGAAATGTAGCTGGGAAGTTTCTCTGCTCCTAGGATTTAAGTGACTCGATTGGGCCTACCTGGATAAGCCAAGAAAACCTCCCCATCTCAAGGGCTGTAACCTTAATCACATCCGCAAAGCCCCTTTTGCCCTGTAAGGTAACATATTCACAGGTTCTGGGGAATTAGGGCATGGATATCTTTGCGGGGGGTGGTCCGTTTTCCTTCGTACCACAAATATTATCTCTGGTAGCCCTATACCAACCGCCATGCAGCCCATTACAAAAGGCAGAGTAGACGGAGCTTTGTAACTTCTCTAGCATGTTTTCAGCTCCTGCTGCTAAACCATATTACAGACCAGCATTTCTAGTTTAGGATGTTAGAGTGACTTAACATCTTATCTCTTCCTGTCTGATATATTGTTTATTTCTGCCAGATTGACTTTATTTTTTCCTACTAAAAGATGACTGATACCTTGGGTTCTACCACCCCCATGACTCTTCCGATGGTTTGTTAACTATGGAGCAAAGTCAATGATTTTGAGCCTGACGTTGCTGACCTCCCTCAGACTGGCACCCACCTCCTCTCTCTGGACTTGCCTTTCTTCCCCTGTGTCAGCCCGACTTGTGTGGGTTCCTTGGGTGAACTCTGAGCCAGCGCCCCTGCTGTGCTGCTCCTGTTTCAGACAGCTCCCTCTGCCCAGTTCCTGCCGAGCTCTCAGTGTCTCTGGATCCCTCCTTCCTGATGCTGTTTATACCCTTTTGCTTCAGAAGCCTCAGATTTGAACTCTATTTGTCCACACAGTGGTTTATGTATATCTTTTTCTCCTTTAAAGAACTGCTCTGAGGGAAGCGACTAGGAATGAATTGTGGGATCTTAGACTGGAAGGGAGCTACGGTTTTCTTTTATAAGGTGGTTGCTGTTCTCTGTGACTCCTCTACCTGGTCCTTCATGTCTGCTTCTAATCCTCCTGGCTATGAACGTAAAGCAGATGTGAGGTAGTGTCACCAGTTTTACTGGGAAGGGGATGGACGCTCCAGTGAAAGCCTGGGTGTCAGGAGCGGCGCACTGGCCAGCCTTCTTCCTGCCACACCTCTGGCTCCTCGGTGCCTGCCCTGGGCTCCAACCTTCCACTCTGGGGCCAAGCAGGTCAAATCCAATCTTCACAGGGCAAGACACTTAAGATATTCTGAAGATTTGTTTCTCCCTGCCAGGCTAAATATCCCACTTCACAGGAAAGCTTCAAAGAATTCAGACCCACAGATCTGTCTCCTGGCCAGATGTAGGAGTTGTCAGCATTGTGGAAAGGGCCCTTTGATGGGCTTCAGTCTAAGTGTTATCCTTGACACCTGAGGTAACCTGGTCGAGGTAGGAGCTGTGTCCTGCCAGGGTTTTGTGAGGAGAATGACTGAAGACAGGTAGGTGTGATGCTCTTGCAGCTGCATGTGAGTACCGAGTTATGCAGTTGTCCTCATCCAAGGCTCTCCCAGGACCTGAGTTGCTTTGAGGGTAAAATGACTTTTGCCTGGAAGGGGCTTCACATGCTTCTGGAAAGCTTGACTCGGAATCTTGAGTCCAAGTTACACAACATATGTGACATATAGTATATTACCACTGTATCTGGAGGCTGCTAAGTCTTTCTTTTTTTTTTTTTTTTTTGGCCGTACCTTGTGGCATATGGGATCTTCGTTCCCCGACCAGGGATCGAACCGGCGCCCCCTGCCTTGGAAGCACGGAGTCTTAACCACTGGACTGCCAGGGAAGTCCCTGCTAAGTCTTTTCTATAGAAAGGCCTTTCCTGACCATCCAGCAAGTCATGAGGTCCCTTCCTGGTAGTGCCTACATCCCATCACTCAGCTTGTTGCCTGGAACAGGGCCTGGCGTAGAGTAGGCACCCACAGATGGCAGTGGTGGTTGAAGCTAGAAGCAGGATCCACGTGCACTCGGAGTAGCCACTGTATGTCATTAGTCCAGCAAAGCCTGTCGCTCAATTCCTGGCTGTGCTGCTTACACTTGCCCTCTGGGAAGGCCAGCCTGGCAGAGCTCTGTTCCTGTCCTCTGGGCTGCTGGTAACTGAGTACCTAGCCTGGGTGCTGGAGGGGAGGAGCCATAGATGGTGGAGGCCCAGTTCCCGCCCAGGGTGCTGCCCCTCTGCTGACGGACGCTTGCCCAGCTGGTTAGACCTGTTCTCACCCAACTGCCCACAGTCAGCACCCAGGCTAGGAACAGCAGCCTCCCCATTTCCTCGGTGTCTTCTAGTTTTGTTCCTTTATTCTTTTTGCTCCCTTCCTCCCCAAAGAGGCAAGATACTAATCTTCAATAATCAAATCAGATCATGATTTTCCAGCTAAACTCATGACGGTTCTGCACTTGTGAATGACTAGGTACAAACATTTACAAGGATGAGCTCTTGGGTGAGGCGCCAGCCAACTTTTCTAGCTTCATCTGTCTTCCTTGTGTGTGGGCACCCCCTGCTGCCTCAGATGCCTTGACTCCTCCATTTTCCTATATTCCTCATCAGGAATATGCTGCCACCACCCCATCCTGGCCTTTGGGAATGTTAGCTGGCTGTTCCCCACAGCATCCTGTCACCCTGGTCCACTCTTTCTAACCTCTGTATGCCCTCCTATGAAATCTTGTCAGGTCCAACTGGAGGAAGACCACCTATAGATCAGTTAACTTGGAAAGGACCCCAACTGTGTGACCTGCTTCCCCTTTCCCAGTGTCTTTAAAATAACGTTAAAAAAAAAAAGAAATAATGTTGTTCTAGAGCTCCTATATCATCTCTTACCACCATCAGAAAACCACCCCCCAAAAGGGGGACCTCATTCATATTGAAAATAACTTTTTAAAAAATTAATTAATTAATTTTATTTTTGGCTGTGTTGGGTCTTCGTTTCTGTGCAAGGGCTTTCTCTAGTTGCAGCGAGCGGGGACCACTCTTCATCGCGGTGCGCGGGCCTCTCACTGTCACGGCCTCTCTTGTTGCGGAGCACAGGCTCCAGACAAGCAGACTCAGTAGTTGTGGCTCACGGGCCCAGTTGCTCCGTGGCATGTGGGATCTTCCCAGACCAGGGCTCGAAGCCGTGTCCCCTGCATTGGCAGGCAGATTCTCAACCACTGTGCCACCAGGGAAGCCCGAAAATAACTTCTTAACGTGTAGGCATTACAGTAGGGCATTCTAGACACTGGGGGAGGGAAAAACCATTGTATTTTTTTCTAACATTCATGTTAAACTTATTTCCAAAGTTCTTTAAACTGTGGTATTCTTACAGGTAGACAATGTTGCTTAACAAGTGTTTGTTTCTTCCCTTTTTCTTCCCCCAGGCTCAAAGATTTGGAAAGAGATAGTTTAACAGAAAAGGTAAGGTAATCTCTACCTTAACAAAATTTATGATCAAATGTGACCAATTGACAGATACTGTGTAGTTCATAAAAACAAATTTAAGTGGAATTGGCTCTCTTTTCCCTAAAGTTGAGGATACGTTGGATGTTTTTGTCTAATGTGCTGTACTAATAGGATATTATTGGTTAGCTTTTGGTAGCTCATCGAGTTTCCCCGTCTGGGTTCTGTAGCCTCAAGTCTGGATTATAACGTGTCCCGGTCACACTGTTTTTCAAAATCAGTTTTGTTCTAGTACACTATTATGTATCTGTTTCACCTCTAATCTTTCCATTTTTCACCACTCTGGAGATGGTGTGATATGATCTTAGTGGAAACATCACGAACATGTCTTGTGAATATTTAGTTTTCTTTTTAGCTGACTCAGCATTGCCTGCCATTCAGTCATTGTTAGGTGACCAGGCAGTGTAACTATTTGTGTATTAGTCCATTAGTTCATAGCTTGGGAGTGCGGAGACTTCTAAATCTATATCCTTCCCTTAGGAATGCGTGAAGGAGAAATTGAATCTCTTGCATGAATTTCTGCAGACAGAAATAAAGAATCAATTATGTGACTTGGAAACCAAATTACATAAAGAAGAATTATCAGAGGTAAGTCCTCAGCATCCCAGTGGCTAGAAAATGTTTCCTCCCATGTAACTTGTCTGTGACCAGGGAGGCAGAATAATCCCACCTCTCCCTGTTACCTGATAGTTACACAGGAAGCGCATGTGTTTCCTTATTCTCTCATTGCCACTTGTTTACATTCACTGCTACTTAAATTATCCTTTCCTGCTGTAGGAGGGCTACCTGGCTAAAGTCAAATCCCTTTTAAATAAAGATTTGTCCTTGGAGAACGGAGCTCATGCTTTCAGTCGGGAAGTGAATGGATGTCTAGAAAACGGGAGCCAGACAAGTGGTGAGGAGCACAGAGTGGAAATAGCAGAGAAAAAGAAGTCCCCCAAACCTGTTTCCAAACTTTGCATGCCCAGGAGAAGCAAGTCCGATGCAGAAACAAAATGTAAGAGTGCTTGACTCGTTTGACCTCGTTGGAGTCTGGTACCACCTAAGGGGAGGACAGACTTGGCGCCATAGGGTCTGTCTGTTCCCCCCACACACAACCCCTCCACCGGCAGTACTTGTTTTTTGTGTATCTTTTTGGGTTTTTTTGTTTTTTTGGGGCGGGGGTGGGGGGTGGCTGTGTTGCTCGGCTTGTACTATCTTAGTTCTCCAACCGGGGATCGAACTCGGGCCCTCAGCAGTGAGAGTGCCGAGTCTTAACCACTGGACCACCATGGAATTCCCTCTTGTGTATACTTCTAACTAGCTTAGATATATACCTGCAATTTTTGTCTTCAACCAAGTTATAGAGCATTAGATCCCCAAATGTGGTTGAATTTATGAGGTATAAGATAACAGGAGCTACTGATGTTTATTACGTCTAAGTTACATGCCTGTTTAAGCTGAACATTTATTCTTAGACTCCTTCCCCGCTTGTAGTCAGAGTAACTCTTCTGGAATTTTTAAAAATAAGAGCATGGGACTTGAGCTCAGGTCAGGTGCTTGGCCACTTCATCTTTTGACGAAATAAGCGGAGGTTCTGTTTCCTTTTCCGTCTCAGGGTTGGGCCCCTCATACAAGAGCTTGTGTTGAAATGGCCCAGCAAACTGGCAGGTGCTAATTTGATGACTTTATCAAGATGGTGGTTGCTTAGAATAAGAAGAGAAGGATACTTAATCCTCAGAACCTGGTCTCTGCACCAGCTTGGTAATGCTGAAGAACTGTACCTTCGCTGTGAACTCTTTATTCATAGTGGCTTTTTTGTTTCTTTTTCTTTAAGCAGCTGAAGTCTCATCTAGCCCCAGGATTACAAGGCAAACTACCAGGCAGACCACCATCACATCTCATTTCACAAGGGGGTCAGTATATAATGAATGGACAGCCCCCATTTTAGGGGCCAACTGTTTTTGGTAAAACACGTATAGAATTAGTAGGATGTAACTTAGTAATTCTGACTTCCACATTGTTAGGTTTTCCTTTTGATATTCTGTAATTAGACATCCATGAACAGCATTTCTGAAGACCTCATCCATTTTTACTCTTAACATAGGAAACTTCAAATGTACATACACAAAATTACCAAGGATAGTAAAATGAACCCCTGTGTACCTATCACCCAGTGTCAACAACAGTTAACAGCTCCTGTCTGTTGTTTCATCTATACCCCCATATGCTCCAAGTGAATTATTCCAAATGGATTACAACTCCATACACACCCATGTCCCCCCAGTTGGATTACTTTGAAACAAATCGGACATGTCATCTTATCCACAAATATGATATTTCTAGATGACAAGGTCTCTTTCTTTGACAAGTTTTTTATTCATATTTTGCTATAATTGCTAACATCTAGCAAACCGTCTTTTGAAGAAGACAAAACATGCCTTATAAAGTGTAACAGTTCCTTACTAACAAATACATAGCAGTGTTCATTCTTCCCCTTGTGTAACAGAGTTTGGTTGATTTGCTCCTTAAGCCTTTCAAGTGATAGATTCCTTAGTTTCTTGCCATTTATTTAAAGAAAATAGGTCTTTTGTCTACTAGCTTCTAGGTCTGGCTGACTGCATCGTTTTGGTGGTTAATGTGTTCCCTTGTCTCCAGTTCTCTGTACACTGGTAGTTAGGTCTAGAGTCTTGATCAGATTCCAGCCTTATTTTGTGAGACTTCATTGACGGCATGGGGCTGTCCATCAGAGGCATGTAATGTCTGTTCGGTGATTCTAGCAGCCGTTGATCAAAGTCTAGATCCATTACTTCTTAAGGTTTGCAAAATGGTGGTATTCTAAACCTGTCATCCAAAGAAACATTAAGCTTGAAGCTTCTTTTAATGTCCTGGCAGAAAGGGCTTCTCCTTGGAGGGAAGAGGGTGTCCATGCCCTGAATCTTTCCAAACAGAGGGTACTCTTGGTAGGGAGGAATATAAGTTGTTTCGTGCCCACTGGAGGACTAGGGTCTGGCTGAGCTAACAGTTGGCTTTACTGTGTGTGACAGCCCTGCCAAACGGAAACCTGAGGAAGACGCTGAAAAAGCAAAATCAGATGATTCTGTCGATGAAGAAGAAAAAGACCAGGTAGGGCTCGTGTTTAAGTTTCTTAACTCTGCCTTATTTTGGTACACTTGCTGGTAGTTGTGAATGTATACTTGGTCTATCTATGGCCCAGAAGTGACTGAGAGGATGTTAGAACATATCCCTGGACCCTGGGCAGTACGAAGTGTGTTAGGGTTAGACCTGAGGGCTCAGAAGGCCCGTAACTTTGGTCTGTTCCCTCCTGTCTACTTTCCTACCTCTCCAGTTGTCAAGATTTGACAGTCAAACCAGCAGATGTGATGTGTTTAAAGCATTTCCTTCTGATGTCAGATAAGCCCCTTTCCCACATCTAATTTCTCTAGAAAAGCAGAATTGTCATGTTATGTGTATTGTAATAATGCTGCTTAGACTTTTTAGGTTAGAAAACTGGCGGCTTGCCAAAGGCCTCCAATATCGAAAATGTCAGTCTCTAGCACTGTCCCATGTGACTTGAGGGGCAAACCTAGATAATACCAGATGGTCACACACTATCTATTTCAGTCCTGCCACAGGATTAGCTGTGTAAGTCGGGAAGTCTGTAGGTTACAGGTGGGTAGTAAATGCCCTGTTACCTGCTAAAGATGAGTATCCGTGGTTTGCTCTAAGGCAGGGTTTCTCAACGAAGGCATTGACTTTTGGGGCCAGGTAAACCTTTGCTGTGGGGGTGAGTCCTGTGCATCATAGAATGTTTAGCAAGGTCCCGACCTCTACTCCCTAGATGCCCGTAACATTCCCTCTCTCCTCCCAGTTGTGACAACCAAAATCACCTTCAGACTTTCCCAGATGTCCCCTGGGGGGCACAGTTGCACTGAGCGAGAAGCACTGGACTCAAGGCTACCAATATCACTGAGGTGGACTTGACGTCCTGTTGTAAAAGACATACTCATTCTCCTGTTTAGTCAGACTACCCACTCACAGGTGGGACACTGAGACAGAGGGAAACAGCTTGTCCAAGTCACGTGGCCACATCCCTTGCCTCCTAAGAAAACGTGTCACAGGTGAAAGCAAGCTGGCTCTTGTAATATTGGCAAGTCTTTTTTTTTTTAACAAGTGTGCCAGTTTTAGAGTTGTTCTTTGCCCTCTAACCTTTTGGAGGGCTTACATAGCCTTTTAGCTTCTAAAGAAACGAACTGGGGCACTCTTTCCCAAGCAGGAAGCAGTTTCACTGGCAGTGTGTGTGAGACCTTGGGGACTTGGAGGATGAACACTTGTCGAAACAGGGTTTATCCCGATATGCTAGAGTAAGGCTCAGTGCACCACACCAGTGTTATCAGGTGGTGGTGGTCAAATAAGTAGTACTACAGAGAGAATCTTACTTTAGTCAATTTAAAGTTTTGAGATCTCACTATGTTTTTTAAAACAGGTATTAAATACATGCATTTGGTAAAACAGTACAAAAGGCTGTTTGGTACATAGGGGTGGTACTCCCCCCTCTCCATCCTGTCCTTCCTTTGAGAGGCGAGCATTCATCAGTTTCTTCTGTATTGTTTCAGATGATATGTATGTATGTATAACTGTAGTATAAAATCTATCTTAGGGTTCTCCAGAGAAACAGACCCAGTGATGTCTGTATGTATGAGATTAATTTAAGCAACTGAGTCACACGATTTCAGGCTGGCAAGTCTGAAATGTGCAGGACAGGCCAACAGGCTGCAGACCCAGGGAAGAGTTGATGTTGTAGCTCGAGTCTAAAGGCAGTCTGGAGGCAGAATTTTTTATATACACATACAGATTAATTCCGTATAATATAGTACAGGGGTTCTGTGTAGTTTACCCAACTTTCTCCAATGGTAACATCTCACATAACTGTAATAGCAAAACCAGAACATGGACATCGGCGTAATCTACAGACTTTATTCACTGTGCATGTATGGTCACATGTACGCATGCATGCATTCTTGTAACCTCCACCTCAAACAAGACATAGATCGGTTTCATCACCACAATATATTTTTTTTTTCACCACAATATTTTTATCCCTCTTAAATACATAAATACAGATATCCTGGAGATGGCAAGCGTTGTGAACTTAGGGAAGTAGTGTACTAAGGTATTCATCAGAGAAGGGCTGGTGTCCAGTTTAGGTTGTCATCATCACTTCCTGATGTGAATCCCAAATTACTACTTTGGTTTTTTTCTAGTATTAACAAATTCCTGACATGAGGCGGATCTTTGACTTTACGTAGCGTCACTAGATGACCTCTAGTGCCCAGATGTGTGCCGGGCCAGCTCCTGGGCCTCTCTTTGTTTTGAGGGTGGTGGGACATCAACACCAGGCTGAAGGTTGCCCAGATCTCCCCCAAACCCAGATTACCCCTCAACCCCTGTTTTTAACCACATCAAATGTATTTATTTAATACTTTGACTCATGCTTTTGGTTTTGATCTTCTTTTGAAATATTGTTTTTCTCTTTTTCCCTTCTCTCCACATAGGAGGAAAAGAGACGTAGAGTTACATCCAGAGAACGGTAAGAATAATAATCTTTTCTGTGCAATATGTAATCTTGATGACTGAAATTACTTTTCTGAAATCTTCTAAAAAGAAGAACTTTATAGTGAGTTGCCGGGGTGACCATAGATAGCTTAAGGATGCCGAGTTTGCAGTCAGATTATTAACCTTGTGATTCAGGTAGAATTGTCTTGCAAAGAGTGAATTGGGGGCAACTGGCCGTTATCAGAACTAGATCTAAAGGTTGTATTAAATATTAAATGTTGAGGTAATATGTGCCTTTCAGGGCTCCTGAGATGAAGATTGATTTTTTGGGGCGGTGGGTAGGAAGGAAGACCTTTTGAAAATTGCTTCCACGGGAGGAGTCTGTGAAAGTCAACATTAGGGTGTGTGATTTTGCTTGACAGAGTTGCTGGACTGCTCCCTGCAGAAGAACCGGGAAGAGTAAGACCAGGAACACACGTGGAAGAAGAAGAAAGAGATGATAAAGTAAAGCCTGGTCACCTCCAGGTTTGTCACTTCCACCTTAATCTCAGAACCCATTTGGTTCTAGGAAGGGGGGTGAGGGTGTGGGGAGCGTGTAGGAACAGAGTGACTTTCACTAACGATCAAAGTGACCTTGAATTTAGCTAAAATGCTCTTCAAACTCATTTTTCTGCTGGTTCTCTATGTGGAAGGTGTGTTACGTGGCTGTGGTGATAGTAAATCAGCGGTAGGCCTGGAAGTCAGCTGAACCTCTGCTACTTGATCAGTCAGTCACAGAGCTTCAGTCTGTCCGCTCTCCTGCCTGCCTCTCCTGCCCATGAGGTCCTTGTGAAGGTCTCATTTTCAAACACATGAGGTGCTAAAGTGCTATAGTATCGTCCAGGTATAGAGTTGCATTCTTAACTGAGATCAGATGAGTTCTTTCCCCAGACCTCCAGCTCCTTTGTAAAATCAGAGTTTAAGGTTCTGTGAAATACAGATGTACCCACTGAACCCCCATGGGAGGGGGTAGGAGAAGGAATAGGGGGTCTGATACTGGAAGCTTTACCATTAGACAGCACTGCCCCATATGACAAAGGGCTGACATTGGTCAGTCACAGGTGGTAGAACAATATCAGGTCCCTTTTGGGTTTTTTGTTGTTGTTGTTTTTTGTGGTACGCGGGCCTCTCACTGTTGTGGCCTCTCCCGTTGCGGAGCACAGGCTCCGGACGCGCAGGCCCAGCGGCCATGGCTCACGGGCCCAGCCGCTCCGCGGCATGTGGGATCTTCCCGGACCGGGGCACGAACCCGTGTCCCCTGCATCGGCAGGCGGACTCTCAACCACTGTGCCACCAGGGAAGCCCTAGGTCCCTTTTGGTTTTATTAAGACATTGATTAGAGGTTTCTTAGAAACTCAAATGGGTGGGTGGTGTGTGCCCTTATTGAGAGCCTGTTAAAGGATGGGTGTCTGTTATTTTGTCCTAATGGGGAATCAACTAAAGATGTATAATTCTTGAATTATTTGGTACTTGAAACTAGTCTTTAACTGATCACTTCCCTACCCTGATCCTAGTTAAAGTTAGCAGCAGTTACAGTTGGGACACATGTTGAATTGTTTGAGAAGAAGCGGTTCTAGTGGACTAGCGTGACCACCACCCTCCAAAGAAGGATTTGAGGGCAAGATTGAAATCCCTTGTCTGTGACCAGACTCCCAGGATCTCTTCTTCCAGGAGGAAGGTCTGCAATGTGTTCCTTCTGTTAACATCACCAACCTTTGTGATCTCCTTACAAAGTGTGGGGTTCCTGAGGCTGAATTCTGCTCTCTGGAGAGGCGTGTTTAGCTCTCTAAATTCAGGCTCAAAACAATTTGTTGTCCATGTTTGAGACGGAGCTCTTTTCCAGATTGGGTCATTCTACTTCATTTCTTTATTAGATTCCTAGTTTTGATAAAGTTTTCTATGAGACTGTCAACACTTAATAATGACAAGTAGATAGTATTTTGCCCCCAAATCCCTCTTAAACATCAGGATCTGTCTAAGAGTTCTTTAACTTCCTGCCTACCTACCCCACCAAAAAAAGTGCCTTTTTTTTTTTTTTTAATTTATTTCGGCATTCGGGATCTTTAGTTGTGGCATGCGAACTCTTAGTTATGGCATGTGGATCCAGTTCCCCGACCAGGGATCGAACCTGGGCCCCCAGCATTAGGAACACAGAGTCTTAGCCACTGGACCACCAGGAAAGTCCCAAAAATGTGCTGTCTTGAAAGAAGAGAATCTTTATTTCAACTAGACTGCAGGATCAGTTTAAGTATTTTATTTCCGTAAAACTCTTTAGTAGAAAGATTCAAATCAAATGCAAAAATTAACTAATCTGGGCTTCCCTGGTGGTGCAGTGGTTGAGAGTCCGCCTGCTGATGCAGGGGACACGGGTTCATGCCCCGGTCCGGGAAGATCCCACATGCCGCGGAGCGGCTGGGCCCGTGAGCCATGGCCGCGGAGCCTGCGCATCCGGAGCCTGTGCTCTGCAACAGGAGAGGCCACAACAGTGAGAGGCCCGCGTACCACAAAAAACAAAAAAAAAATTAACTAGTCTTTTTTTTTTTTTTTTTTTGGTCTCCCCCTCCCCTCCACTTAGGAAGAAAAGAGACTCAGAAGTCAAACCAAAGAACTGTAAGTACAGTTAACATGCCTTTGTACTTTGTGAAGCTTACTTGCTAAAATAAGCGTTCTGGTAAAAATAATGGATTGGACAGAGTGTTAAGTGCACTGATCATACATATAATGTGTGGATGACTTCTGCTCGTGTAAGGTCAGACCACCACACTGAAGGCTGAGGTCAGGTGAGATTTAGCTGACCTTGACCCCAGGCCTCTTCTTAGTGGTGCTCATACAGCAAGCAGCTAGTCAGGTGGTGGTTAAAGGGCATTGAGCAGCTCTGTCTCTTCCCCACAGCTGTGAAGGCGCTGTATGACAAACTGCCCCAAAGCTCAGTGGCTTACGAGAGTAACCATGTTTTGAGCTTACATGTTTGCGGCTCAGTGGCCATTGGCTGATCTTGGTCAGGTGGACCCGCTTCAGCCCCAAGACTTGGCCAGCCTGGGTGTGCTCTCATGGCAGTGACAGCACCTGAGGGCAGAAGTGGAAAGCAGCCTCTGACAGACAGTGGGCTGAAGCAAATGTTGAGACTGGGCCTGAGTCTGGGGTGGGCAGAACACCTGAATTGAGTGGCCGGGCCCTGGCGGACGGAGAGGTGAGGACTTTCTGGACGGCACCTCAGGCCAGCTAGCAAACCTGCACAGGAATCCACCACAGGCAGGATTCCCATCAGGTTACCAGAGATCAGTGGATCCCTGTTGTCTCTTTTGTTTTTAAACTACTGCGTGTCTCAGCAACAGGGAAGTGTAGACGGCGCTTCCGAGATCATACTTTCTGAAGTAATAAATGCCTTCTGGGTTTCTTGCTCTGAAAACTTGCCCTTCAGATAAGAAATACAATCCATGCTCTAACTTAGGGGAGGAGACCTTGTAAACCCCTCACTGGGGCTGCTTGAAAGGGCAGCGGGCGCCCTGAGCTGACTGTGTGTTTCGTTCTGCGGCAGAACACCTAAACAGAAATCTAAGGAGGAGCCAGACAGAGATGCAAGGCCCGGAGGAGCTCAGGCTGAAATGAATGAAGGAGAAGACAAAGTAAAGACTGACTCTGTCACTTATCTCTACCCGATCCTTACGTTCCCAGTTGGTGGGGAGAAATGGCGTGGGGTAGGGCTCTGTGTTCAGCTCCAGCCCTACCTGCCCGTGGGGTGGCGCTGGGCAGGTCAGCTGCTACCCTTCGTGGGGGTGGGTGGCTGTCACTTCATGTCAGCGCCTGATACATAGTGAGTGTTCAGTTGTCTGTGCATCGTAACAGTGGGGAGGGCCTCTGTGTGCTGGACTAAGGCGTGTGTGGAGCCAGCTTCTCTTCAGAGCCTCTGCCCTGAGAAGGCTTGATGTGTCACCCCAGCTACATGGTGTCATCACACTTGTGCTGCTTTACCAACCAGTCAGTCTCCTGAGTTCTGAGCCTAGCTCTTCCCTTCCCTGCCAGCTTCCCCAGTTCAGCTAAGTGAGCACATTTAAACCCTAAAACACTACATTGATCCAGGGGTGGGCCTGTGTAAACGTCCTGGGCAGCAAGGTTATCCACAGGGCTGTGAACTCCAGGGGAGGGGGACACAGCTGCTGGGGGCCGCAGCACAGGACTCTTAAGCTCCTTAGCAGTTTGGTCCCTGTCTAAGAGAAGCCAAACGAGGGTGGTCCCAGGATTGTCTCTGGTTTTCTGTCTGAGATCTAGAGAGCAGAGCCAGAGGTCAGACTTGCTGGGTCGTGAGCATTCTCGCTTCCAGCGGGCACCCCTTCTTGTTCTATGGCAGATGATCCTTTCGGTGTTTCCTCCAGCTTGTTCTATCTAACATCTTATTGTCTCTCATCTTTTCTGTCTGGATATTCATTACCTTACTGTCAGCACTCGCCTGGCATCCCTTCAGATCTAGAGAGATCTTAGCGGTGCTGTCAAACCACCCATTTTCCTCAGACGGCAACTGGTAGGAGCTTTAGACCACACAGCCAGCACTTTTGCCTCATGGCAGAAAAGGACAAAAGGATCAAACATTTGACTTTGTCTAATGAGTTGGTGACCAAGTCGGGAATTCCTACTTCTACTTCTGTCCCATACTAGATTCCGAAGTTTAGTGTTGTCACCCCCTACCCCACTCCTACTGTCCCAATGCCTGTCTGTATGACATCTTCACCCCTGACCAAACGACAGATGGAGCTATGGGCATTTTGGCCGACATAAGCAAAATGGCTATAATATTCCCTTTTACTTTGAGCTATCCTAGGACAGGGGTTGGTAAACTGTGATCCACAGGTCAAATCTGGCCCTCTGCCTGTTTTCATAAAGTTTTATTGGAACACAGTCATACCATTTCACTTATGTATTGTTTCTGGCTGCTTTTGTGCTACAGTGGCAGAGTTGAGTAGCTGTGACACAGGTCTGTGGCTTGTACATCTGAAAATGTGTATTTTTTTGCCCTTTACAGGAAGTTTGCCAACTACCGGTCAACTCTTGTTTGTAGGTGTTAGGAAACTGAGTTAACATTTTTGAAGCCTCATCTCTACCCTGTAGACCTGCCCAGATTTTCCTGTTCTCTCATTCCACAGTGCTGCAATCCTTAACTGATACTTTGGGGTTTTGTCTCACTCTTACTCAGAAATTAATTTTCCCCCCTTTATTTCTCCACCCACACTTTCCCCTCTCAGGATGAAAAGAGGCACAGAAGTCAACCCAAAGATCTGTAAGTGGTTAAAATGCTTGTGCTTTTGTGCTGTGCTTTGTGTAATTTAAATTAGCGAAATAACTGTTGGAGATCTGTGATGTAGAGGTTTACAGGGAATTGCTGGTGCTATTGGAAGGTTGGATCAGTTTGGGCGGGGCTGGATAAGAAATCAAACTCTGGGCCCCATCTTACCTGATACCCTCTGCCACGTGGGTAGTGCTCCTGTCACTGCACTGTCACGTGTCTCTTAGTTTCCGGCACCTCTCATCAGGCCCCACGTCTGAGGGTCACATGGGGCTTCTGAAGGCTTCCTTTCAGGATCACGAGTTAGTGACACACCTTTGGAGCTACTGTGACAAGGGGACTTTCTTTTTTGGATGGGAAGAAAGTATCTGTTCACCAGATCTATTGGGAATAGTTTGCTTTTCTGTAGGAAGGCATTAGTTTGTCATTTTTATGTGAATTGGCAATATAGTTTTTTTTTTTTTAAGCTAACATCTGACTTATTTGTTTATCCAATAGAGCTAGCAAACGGAGACCAGAAGAAAAAGAACCTGAAGGAGTAAAACCACAAGTTTCTGATGAGAAAGATGAGGATGAAAAGGTAAGGCCTAGTTTTTTCAATTCTACTGTGTTTCATAATATCCCATTGGCTGGAATATATTAAAGTGTTTTTTAAACAATTTTTCTTATGGAAACATTCAAACATACCCCAAGGTAGGCAGAAAAAGGTAGCAAACCCTCACATTGTCATCAGCCTTCAACAGTTATCAACCCATGATTAGGCATGTTTTACCCAAGCCTTACTCGTTCTCCTTACCCTCCCTCGCTCTGAAGATAAACAGATCCCAGATGTATTGCTGAAATATCTACAGAAGTGCTTCTAAAAGGAGAGGAGTCTCTTCTTAAACATTACCACTGGGCTTCCCTGGTGGCACAGTGGTTAAGAATCCCCCTGCCAATGCAGGGGACACGGGTTCGAGCCCTGGTCCGAGAAGAACCCACAGGCCGCGGAGCAGCTAAGCCCGTGTGCCACAACTACTGAGCCTGCGCTCTAGAGCCTGTGAGCCACAACTACTGAGCCCGCGTGCCACAACTAATGAAGCCTGCACGCGTAGAGCCCGTGCTCTGCAACAAGAGAAGCCACTGCAATGAGAAGCCTGTGCACCACAACGAAGAGCAGCCCCGACTCTGTGCAGCTAGAGAAAAGCCCGTGCGCAGTAACAAAGACCCAACTTAGCCAAAAATTTAAAAAATAAATAAATTTATTTAAAGAAAATCACCGCTATACCATTATCATAGCACAATAATATAAAAACCTAATCTCCGTTCAGATTTCCCTGATGGTCTCCCTTGTGTGTTTTACAGTTGGATTCAGGACCCCAACACAGCCTATATAATACACTTGGTTCCTGTTTGTCCTCAATGTGTCATCTGCAGTTTCACCCTGTCCTCTTTCTTGCACTTGGTGGAACTAGCCAGCTTACCTGTAGCGTCTGTGGGTTCTCAGGCTTGACATATCCCTCCAGCCCTGTCCGCCTGCAGACCAGTAGTTAGGTCCAGAGGCAGGTCTCTTGTTTCCCAGAGTACTTCTGAGGTGATGCTGTGTACTTCCTGTTACATCATACCATAAGGCATGGTTATCTTTTTAAGGTGTTAGGATTGATCATTGAGCTCAGGTGCCATCTGCCTGATCCATCCATTATAAAGTTCCCCTCAGCTTTTCACCTAATGTTTTTAACAGTCATTGCTTAACTCCATTATTTCACTGGGAGTTACAGATTGTGATAGTTGTGTTCTACCATTCCTTCATTTACGCAAAATAATTCTAGAAATAAATTTTCTCTTGTATTAGTCAGCAGTGGCCATCATAACAAAATATGACAGTCTGGGTGACTTAACCAATAGACATTTATTTTCTTAACAGTTCTGGAGACTGGAACTAAAAGTTCAAAGTGCCAGCAGGGTTAATTTCTGGAGAAGTCTTTCTTCCTGGCTTGTGGACGGCTGTCTTCTTGCTGGTTCTTTACATGGCCTTTCCCTGTGCAAGCACGTAGGGAGAAAGAGAGCTCTGGTGTCCCTTCTTCTTTATGAGGTCCCCAGTCCTATTGGATTAGGTCCACATTCTTGTGACCTCATTTAACCATAGTCACTTCCTTAAAAGCCTCATCTCCAAATACAGTCACATTTGGTGTTAGGGCTTCAACGTAGGAATTGGGTGGGGGGCCAGGGATACAACTCAGTCCATAGTACCCCTCTTCAATTATATACTTACTCTGAGGTACCACTTATACAGTAAAGCTGGGTTTTTTGGTTTGTTTTTTTAAAGTGGTCTTAAGGAAGTCTGGTTATAAGAATTTTGTTTAGGGGCTTCCCTGGTAGCGCAGTGGTTAAGAATCTGCCTGTAAATGCAGGGGACACAGGTTCGAGCCCTGGTCCGGGAAGATCCCACATGCCACGGAGCAATTAAGCCTATGCGCCACAACTACTGACCCTGCGCTCTAGAGCCCACAAGCCACAACTACTGAGCCCACATGCCACAACTACTGCGTGCCTAGAGCCCGTGCTCCGCAACGAGAGAAGCCACCACAACGAGAAGCCCGCGCACCGCAACGAAGAGTAGCCCCCGCTCGCTGCAACTAGAGAAAAACCCGCACGCAGCAACAAAGACCCAACACAGCCAAAAATAAATAAAAGAAAATCAATAAATTAATTTTTTTAAAAAAAGGAATTTTGTGTATAAGACTAGACACTGGAGATGGCTTGGGTCTCAGTGGTTCTCTGACTGCCTTCCTGCCTCTGACTTTTGTGATAACCATGTACGTTTTGTGATAACCTTGTATATTAAATTCTTAACTGAAGCATTATCCAGATGGAAAATACTTTTTTACCCTCCACTCTTTTGTTTTCTCCGTTTAGGAGGAGAAGAGACGCAGAACTACATGCAAAGAACCGTAAGAACGTATTTTTGTCTTTATACAAAGCAGATCATAACATTAAAATGGTTGTCCTAGAAAGCAAGTAAAGGGGCTTTTGGTGAATTCTGGAGCAGCCTTAGCTTTGTACATGATGGAGTGTGAGCACAGGACTGAGACGTTCCAATCCTGCCGTGTGAGGCAGATCCCCTCCGCGTGGTAAAGACGCTTACGGCCTCGCACCTTGCCCCTTATGCGGCGTCTGGTGCTCATCTGTGTCTGGTGGATCAGGTGTAACTTTGATGGCAGATTCTGATATGTTGTGAAATGACTAAAAAAACCTTCTGCTTGGTTCACAGAACTGAGAAGAAAATGGCTCGAACCAAAATGGCAGTAGTGTCCTCCAAGGTAAACATATCTGGGAGTAAAACCAGTTGTGCACCACTAATGCGATTGCTTGGGGCTGGCTCTCTGAGCGCCGTTTGTGTTCGTGCCTCCACAGACCGATCCTCTGAAGTGCATTGAGTGCGGACAGTACCTGGATGACCCCGAGCTAAGATATGAACAGCATCTCCCTGATGCAGTAAGTTCCAGCTGTGTTTTCAGCCTTATATTGATAGTTTCCTGTCTCTTGTGTCTAGTTAATGGTCAATGTCTCTCAGGTGGAAGAGATACAGTTGTTGACAAATGAGAGACTGTCCATCTTTGATGCCAATGAATCTGGCTTTGAGAGTTACGAGGATTTTCCCCAACACAAACTGACCTGCTTCAGGTAACTGATACGCCTCTGCTTTATCGTAACGGGGCATTTTCCTAAAGACACCTAAGTTCTTAATATCCTAGTGAAGTTTTTAATACCTAACCTGCAACATTTCTTAAGCTGCTGACACGAGATAAGGGCCAGCAAGCTGGTAGACGTCTGGTGGACGTTTGCTGGTGGTGGTGGGGTGGGTGGGCGGGTGGTTACAGCTCTACCTGTTAGGTCTTGAGCAGGTGAGCATCCTGGAGCTCATTCAGGTGAGGGCCAGCGATGTGCTAGGTCCTGAACGAGGTCTTACAGATGCAGCACCTCAGCTCCCTGGTCTCGTGGAGGCAGAACAAATGTTAGGCCTGTCAGGTAGTGACACTGTGACAGATGTGAAAAGCATGGGGAGCAGAGAGTGGGTGGCGGAAAGTTGTTTAGAATGGAGAGGAAGGGACTGGAGCAAAGACTCGGTGGCTTAAGAACAAGCCGAGGGGATAGTGAGGGAAAGACATCCAGGAGAAGGGAACAGCACATGGAGGCTGGGAGGTGGGCACGTTGGCTGGGGAAGACTAGGTGAGAGGCTGTGTGGGTGGAGTAGAGGGACTGGGGGTGAGTGGTAGGGGAACAGGGGCCCGGGAGGGGCCTGGATCCTGCAGGGCTTTGCAGGCCGTGTCAGTGATGCCGGGCTCTTCGGCGTAGAGGTCCGTGACGTCTGGACTGTACCTTTGGAAGGGCTCAAACGAGCCTGTGAGTGAGCAGAGTCCCCATGCTCTCCAGCCCCCTTGGTTCCGTTCTGTCCCCCTCACTGGAGGTGCTTCACTTTGCTTCTTGTGGGAAATGGCTTGGCTCCAGGACCAGCCCATGTCTCCTTTCAGGCCTTGGCACGTGCTTTTCCGCTCCCTGGACCAGAGAATAGTAGGGGTGGGCGGGCCACCTGTTGTAGCCTCAGGTGGAATCATTTCTGGGCAGCCTTTCCGACACTCCTGCCCCACAGTGGGTTGGGGGGCTCTGGGCCCAGGGAAACCCCAGTATGTTTCTCCTGCAGTACTCTGTACACTCGCTGTGGTTGGTGGTGTCTCCCACGCTCCACGATCAGGATCCTGATCTGTAGTGGGATGCTGCCCATCCACCAGCGATCCCCTGGCTCAACCTCTGCCTGACAGCACAGCTGAAACGTGCTGTTGGCATTGCTGACATTCATGGCCTCATGCTTCCCTGTGGCATTCCTGGGGCAGAGGTTCAGGAGAACCAGGGGCCGGGGCCACTGTAGTCGGGAGTGTCAGGGCTTGGGGTCTCCTGGCCACTCCTCAAGAATAGCAGGTTGGGAAGGGAGCAGTAAAAACACACTTCGTAGGAATGACATGCCTTTGTAGCATCAGGCCATTGGAGCCAGACCACCTGGGTAATTAGGAACTCTGTTTACCTCTGGTACTTGGGCTGAAAGTGGCAGGTGGAAACAAGCCCTTCCTGTGAACCAGTGGGTCCTGCCCCTGCCTGGGACTTGGCACTTCTCCCTGATGTCACCTCTACTGAGGGAGCATGTGGACAGCCCGTCAGGCTGGGCGCTGGATCCTCCTCTTCTGTGCGTCCGTGGTGTCCTGCCCTCCCTTGGTCCATCTTTCCCACATCTTCAGGTCCTGACGGCAAGGCTGTGACCCGTGTCTGCCTACCGTGCCTGGTAGGGGAACTCCACTCAAAGTGGTCATGTTTTAATTTTTTTTAATTGTGTGAGATGCGGATTTTTGGCTTCCAAGGGCCTAGGTGGTGGGAGCGTGGTGGTGCTCTCAGACCTGCACGGATTCCACGTGACCCGCTTGGACTCTGAGGGGTAGCACGGCACGTCTGGCCTCGAGGCCAGCATGAGCAGGTTCATAAGCAGAACCCACCCCAACCCCATGATTTTCTCAAGTTTGGCATCCTGCTTAATGATGCACATTCTCTCAAATGTCAAGGAGCATCTCTAGGCAGTGGATGCCCTTAAACTGGAGGCTGAACCCCCAGAGGGAGGTGGGAGTCCCTCCTTCCGATGTCCTTGATGTACCTCACCTTTTATGCTGTTGTATAATGTGCTTCATTTTAATTTTTTTTAATGAGGCGAAAGTCACATAGCACAAAATTAACCAAATATGAAATGCTATGAAGCAGTAGATCCACAGGAACAAAGCAGATTAATAGTTGCCAGGGGCGGGGAGGGGATAGGGAGTGACAGCTCAGTGGGTGTGAGGTTTCATTTTCAGCAACAAGAACATTTTGGAGCTAGAGGGGATGGTTGTACAGCTCTGGGTAGGATGTGTTTGAGAAGCCATTGTTTCTCCACTAGCAACTCACTGAGGGAGGGTGTAGCAGGTGGTGCCCTTGTGAGATTTCCCGCCATCCCACTATCAGTCTCGCTGACCTCTCCACGTTGCCTCTTCAGACACTTATACTCTTGATACCGAGGTGGGCGAATCAGGTAGAAGCTGTCTGGGTGAAAGAACACTGTACTGAGCCAGTGTTCTGGCAGCCAAGGAGACAGCTGAGCCTAGGGACTGCACGTAGTCCACCTCGTGTCTGAGCTTGACTCTGTACTTCAGCCTGCCTTTGGTTAGCTGGTAAATCCACTCTGTCGCCTGTCTAGCGTGTACTGTAAACGAGGTCACCTGTGCCCGATCGACACCGGCCTCATTGAGAAGGATGTCGAGCTCCTCTTTTCTGGTTCAGCAAAGCCAATATATGAGGATGACCCGTCTCCCGAAGGTACGTGGCACGTTCCAGGTTGTTTGGGACAGTTTACAAACAAAACTTTGAGATGAGAGCAATATTCAACTGGAACTATTGCCTCTTAAAGTTAGGGCTTGAGACTGGGCTGTGAGCAGCTACGAGCAGACTCTCTCTGATGGCTCCAGTAAGGACTGCCCGGCTTGGCTGATAAGAGGTGTCGGCTCAGGTGGGCACTCAGTGCCACTTAACCCTCCTCAGCTTTTGAGAGGCATATTCTTAGTCTACTTTGCTTTCAGGAAACTTTTTTCCCCCCTTTTAGGTGGTGTTAATGGCAAAAATCTTGGTCCAATAAATGAATGGTGGATTGCTGGCTTTGATGGAGGTGAAAAGGCTCTCCTTGGCTTTAGCACCTGTAAGTATGTGACCAATCGTGGACCTTTCTGGGAGCTGAAAGGGGCCTTCGCTCCTGTCTTTCATAGGGTTTGGTTGGGCTCTGGGAAGTGTCAGGCTCTGGGAAGTGTCAGGCTCATGTGACCATGTGGAAAGCATGTCAGGTTTGAATGGAATGGGCTCTTTTTTTTTTTTTTTAAGATTTATCATTTACTTATTTTATTTACTTTTGGCTGCATCGGGTCTTTGCTGAGGCATGCGGGCTCTTCGTTGTGATGCGCGGGTTTCTATCTAGCTGTGGTGTGCGGGTTTTTTCTTCTTCAGTTGTGGCATGTGGGCTCCAGGGCACGTGGGCACTGTAGTTGTGGCGTGGGTTCCAGAGCGCGTGGACTCTGTAGTTTGCGGCACGTGGGCTCTAGTTGAGGCGCGTGAGCTCAGTAGTTGTGGCATGTGGGCTTAGTTGCTCTGTGCCGTGTGGGATCTTCGTTCCCTGACCAGGGATGGAACCCGCATCCCCTCCATTGTAAGGCGGATTCTTAACCACTGCACCACCAGGGAAGTCCCTGGAATGGCCTCTTATATTAGCTACAACTGGCCCTGGAACTGACCCTCTGGTGTAAAAGCAGGTCACGTTCTTGCAGCTGAAACCCAAACTGAATTCCAAAAACCAGAATCGAGCCAAAGGAAAGCCACTTGGCCAGTCTCCGTCCTCTGGCTGGCTCAGACAGGCCCCTTCCGAATGAGCTAACTCTGGACTGTACTTCATGTTTTTTGACATTTGGGTACAGAATGACTCTTAGCCTGTTCTGTAAGCCTCATAGCCTCATCCCTGCCCTTTGGCCACTGTAGCTGCCATCAGGTTCAAACTGCTCTCTTAAACATCTATTCACTGCAGCATTTGCCGAATACATTTTGATGGATCCCAGCCCAGAGTATGCACCTCTGTTCAGTGTGATGCAGGAGAAGATCTACATAAGCAAGATAGTAGTTGAGTTCCTGCAGAACAACCCTGACTCAACATACGAAGACCTGATCAATAAGATCGAGGTAAGAGGTTTAGGTTATTCACAATATGGGATTCACACCTATTTATATGAGATGTGCCAGAAAACATGTTCAGAGTCAGCAGAAATTGTTTGTTTGATTTAGATTAGTTTTGCTTAAGCCTAAGGGAAACCTCTGATTTTTTTTTTTTTTTCCCTAAAAGACCACTGTTCCTCCTTCTATGCTCAACCTGAATCGATTCACAGAGGATTCTCTCCTTCGACACGCCCAGTTTGTGGTGGAACAAGTAGAGAGTTATGATCGGGCTGGGGACAGTGACGAGCAGCCCATCTTCCTGACCCCCTGCATGAGAGACCTGATCAAGTTGGCCGGGGTCACCTTGGGGAAAAGGTAAGGATGCAGCAGGAATGAGACTGAAGACGTGAGACAGAAGGCAGAGCATCCTGTGCGCTCTTCCCAGCCCGCTAACACCATGGAAACTCTCTCCCAGGCGAGCTGAAAGGCGGCAGACCATCCGGCATCCTGCCAAGGAGAAGGACAGAGGCCCCACCAAAGCCACCACTACGAAGCTGGTCTACCAGATCTTTGACACTTTCTTTGCGGAGCAAATTGAAAAGGATGACAAAGAAGACAAGGAGAACGCCTTTAAACGCCGGCGGTGTGGCGTCTGTGAGGTAACCTTGCCTGCTCCCCTTGTAATCTCTGAGGAACTCACTTCTTTCTCTTTCTGGCTTGAGATGCTCACTCCTCAAATGTGACCCCTAAAACAGAAGCTAGAAGAAAGAGTTAGTGATCTGGGGGGACTTGCGTGTCTTCTGGGACAGCTGTCAAAAGAGGCATGCTCGGGCACTTTGCTGTCAGCGCCACTGTTGTTGCAGAGGAGCCTGGCCTTCTGGGTGCCTTTGCTCTGGCTGTGTCCCATTGTGTCCTCAGGCCCTGGTGTAAGGGCAGAGGGAGTGACTACCCCACAGAGGCGCTGCTTCCTCCAAGTAGGGACATCCACCCAGGAGCCTGCCTTGTCTCATGGCATCAGTTCCCTGGGAAAGTGGGGACTTTGTCCAGCTTAGCTTTGAGGCCTGAAAAGACCTCTCTTACTGAATTTTTTAATATATATTTACTTCACTCTAGAGGAATTAATCCCCCTAATTCTCTGACCCAGGGATCGGGTCTGTTGGGTAGGCCATAAAGTTCATTTGGGTTTTTCCATCCAATCTTTTGGAAAAACCCGAACGAACTTTTTGGCCAACCCAGTATTTTGGTATCTGTTTGACTTAATTTGGATGAAAACTTAAACACAAAAATACAGCAGCTGCCTTCAGAACTGCCCTGCATTCACACTGGCCACTGACTTCAGAGTGTCTCCTTTGTCTTCAGGGGCTGCCCTTAAATAGGGATTTGCATGTCCTCGCCGTTCTTGTTGTGGTTTTACTTTATTTCATCTAGTGCATATGTATCCAAGCTTTAAAAAAAATTTTAAGGAAAGTATACGTAAACTGGAATCTTTCACAGCTGTTATGTGTGTTTGTTTCTTTTTCAAATTATATTCATGCATATTTTTAATTGAATTCTCACAGTACCCCGGTAGGTGAGTCAGATATCTCCCAGAGACAGCGTTAACATGACATATTCAAAGACGTCCAGAAGCCAGGAGTAGAAGTGAGCTGGAACACTCCTTACCGTGGTGCCCCCAATTCCGTGACTAATCTGTGTCTGACACGTGACCTTCAGTATGTCCGCGGGAGCTGTTTGGAGGTCACACTAGTTAACACTTTAACTTTTCCATAATATTTCATTGTGACTCTTCCAGCTTATCCCTCAGGGATGGACAACTTGATATTCTAACGAGGCTTCCTGTGACTCTTCTCTACTTAGAAGCAGAATTGCTGGGGTGTAGGTCATGTACTTAACTTTGATCTAGAACAGTGTTCTCCAGAGTGGGGTTACCAAATTATCCTTTGAGCAGTGCGCATTCTCGTTTCCCCACACCTGTCCCAGCACCATGTGTCAGGCTTAACCTATGCAAACCTCGTATCTTGTTCCTAACTCTTACTTCCCTTCTAATGAGGTTAAATTTACAGTTTTTAAATTCACCAAAAACTGGTTACCAGCTATTAATAATGACTGTTTGATTACTTTTTCAATGTGTTTTAGATTTGTCAACAGCCTGAGTGTGGAAAGTGTAAAGCCTGTAAGGATATGGTTAAATTTGGTGGCAGCGGAAGGAGCAAACAGGCTTGCCAAAAGAGGAGGTAGGTTTGGCCAACGCTTGTTCTTGAAATGGAGGAAAATGCCAGCTGATGGCAAATAGGCTTTGTGTGGGACAGCTGGGTTGACAGGTACAGAGCAGGCAGGGTCCCTTTGTCTAGCACTGTCACCAGGCCTGTCCCCGATTTCTAAGTAAAACACCTTCAGTTGGTTTTACTTTTTTTTTTTTTTTTATTGCCTGCACCGAGAGGCTTGTGGGATCTTAGTTCCCCGACCAGGGATTGAACCCGGGCCCCAGCAGTGAGAGCACAGAGTCCTAACCAGTGGTTTTACTTTTAAAGAGGACCTTGCTTATAATAACTGACTTTGTAGGTGTCCCAACATGGCCATGAAGGAGGCAGATGATGATGAAGAAGTGGATGACAATATTCCAGAGATGCCATCACCCAAAAAGATGCATCAGGGGAAGAAAAAGAAGCAGAACAAGGATCGGATCTTTTGGGTTGGAGAAGCTGTCAAGGTAATCCAGGAGCAGGCTCTCAGTCATTTTAGTGCTGCCCTTCTGAGAAGCCGGTTGTCTCGTATCTCGCTGCCAGACGTCTTAAGCAGCCTGAGCCCTGCAGCTGAGAAACCTGCCCGTTTGTCCCTGCCCATTTGTCCTGTTAGCGGAGCAGAGCTGACTGAGAGGCCGAGGCCTGTGGTCAAGCACCTGAAATGCATTTTTTTGCTTGTACGCCCAAGGACTCAGTTTTCCTCACACTCCAAAATGGGCTTTTTAAAACTATATATATATATTTATTTAATTTATTTATTTTTGGCTGCGTTGGGTCTTCATTTCTGTGCGTGGGCTTTCTCTAGTTGCGGCGAGTGGGGGCTGCTCTTCGTTGTGGTACACAGGCTTCTCATTGTGGTGGCTTCTCTTTGTTGCGGAGCATGGGCTATAGGCGCATGGGCTCCAGTAGTTGTGGCACGCAGGCTCAGTAGTCGTGGCTCTCGGGCTCTAGAGCACAGACTCAGTAGTCGTGGTGCACGGGCTTAGTTGCTCCACGGCATGTGGGATCTTCCTGGACCAGGGCTCGAACCCATGTCCCTTGCGTTGGCAGGAGGATTCTTAACCACCACGCCACCAGGGAAGTCCCCAAAATGGGCATTTGATACAGTTCTTGGGGTGTCAGGCTGGTTCCCCTTCCAAGCTTGTTTTGAAGAGAGCCTTCACAGTCCTCTCTGGCCTAGGAGTAGGTGTTTGGGGGCACTAGCAGACCATCTCCCGGGGGTTCTGTGGTTACCTGCCTGTCTAAGGGTCAAATCCTTTACCAAAGCTGGAGAGTGAATGTCATCTCAGTGTTGTTCTCTCGATGTCCATAAGGCAAAGATGGTCAGTTTCCTCAACAAGCGTGAGGCCTACCCTGCTGGATGCTGCTCTAGGCCTAGGCATAACTAAGCCCCTGCCTGTGACACATGTACTGTCAGGAGGGCAGGGGGCAGGAAGGGTGCTGGGGCCACGGAGGCTTCTTGGTGGGGCAACATCTGAGCTGAAACCAAAAGGTTGGAGAGTAGCCAGCGCATGAAGGTCTGGGGAGGAACCAGAGCACAGGCCCTGAGGTGGGACCAGCTTTCCTTGTGGGAGAGAAAGAAGGAGGTCCGTGTGGCTAAGGGAGGTGTGAGGAGTGGGGTACGGTGCTATTACAATTGAATGCTAGAATCCCATTTGCTGCTGACACAAGAGGGCAGAGGTGGTGATAGAGGGATGTGAGCGGCCTTTGCTGCAGGCTTCCAGCCAAAGAAGTTGGGTGTTCTCTATAGTAGCCAGGCTGGTAGAGCTCACGGCTTCTTGGAGAAATTGTTATGAGTGATACTTTCCTATAAAGTAACAGGAACTCGCAGGTCAAGCCTAGCACGGACCTTCAAACCCATCCTCACCTGAAATTAAGCTCTTGTTTTCAGACCGATGGGAAGAAGAGTTACTATAAGAAGGTATGCATCGACTCGGAAACCCTGGAAGTGGGGGACTGTGTTTCTGTTATTCCAGATGATTCTTCAAAACCACTGTATTTAGCAAGGTTTGTGTCCTTCCCTCTGCTTGACTTCAGCCCACACTTTCTGTTGAGTAAGTAGGAGGTTCCTATTTTGTAAGAATAGCAGCAGCTCTTTGCCCTATACTAAAACCAAAAAATACATGTCCCCCAAGGAGACTCGGTCCAGATCTGCCGGTCAAGTTAGAACTTCCTTCCCGCCCCCTCTTCCGGCTCCAGGGTCACGGCGCTGTGGGAGGACAGCAGCAACGGGCAGATGTTTCATGCCCACTGGTTCTGTGCTGGGACGGACACAGTCCTCGGGGCCACGTCGGACCCCCTGGAGCTGTTCCTGGTAGACGAATGTGAGGACATGCAGCTTTCATACATTCACAGCAAAGTGCAGGTCGTCTATAAAGCCCCGTCGGAAAACTGGGCCTTGGAGGTGAGTGCCTGGCGCCCCTCGTGTGCCCCTCCTCAATGCGTGGGGTCATCATGGCTGACGGCAGTCTTGTCCCTAGGGAGGCGTGGACCCTGAGGCCCTGATGTCGGAGGGTGACGGAAAGACCTATTTCTACCAGCTTTGGTATGACCAAGACTACGCAAGATTTGAGTCCCCTCCAAAAACTCAGCCAATGGAGGACAACAAGTACAAGTGAGTGCCGCGACTGCGCTCCTGGGCCGCTCTGGTGGTGCTCGTGGACGCCATGCGTCTGCATGAAGCCCTCGAGCTTTTCCCGTGCTTCTCTCTGCTGGGTTTGCTTTCCCCACGTCTTCTGATCGTCTTCCTCACCAACCAAAGAGCAGCCTGACTGGGTTGCAGTGGCTGTAAGTGTGTGGACAGCCTGGTGGGGAGAAGCTGTCCCATCCAGGGACAGGATGTGTCTTTCTGGGTTCCTCAGTGTCTGTACCACAGATCTTGTGTCTTTTCTCGTAAGTGAGATCTTTGATTCCATTTTATTGGAACTGGTGGGGGAATGCTTTTAGGGAAGCTTTTGCTTCTTATAAAGTGTTCAGTGCCCCACGTCTTCCTTTCTAACCTTGGTACCTCACTTGTTTTAACTAAAAGTGGCAGCCGGCACCTCCAGAGCGAGTGGTGTGTGACAGTAAGGCTGACAGGGCTGAGGCTAGGAGGGCTCGCTGCGATGCCTCTGGTGTTTCTCCAGTCAACCTGGAGCTGCCTTTTGGCTTGATCTGTTTTTAAGGCAATCTCTAATTCTCCTTTTAAGGGTTTATTAATCAGAAATAATGTTGCATTTTACCAAATACCTCTTCAGCCTTTAGAGGTAATAGCGTGAACCTCCTCTGACGTTTTGAGTTCCTGTCTTTACCACTGTCTGCATTATCGTTCGTGGTGGATTCTTGACCATATTCTAGACTGTTTGTTAATGTCTTAGGATCGACTACTCAAAAGTGGGGTTGGCTTGTCATTTTCCTATTGTGTGTATCTCTGGGCTTTGGTCCCAAATAAGTGCTTTCAAAGTGTGAACATAAAAGTGCAGGAAAGCCAGTTCCTCCTAACATCTGTAAATCCTTCCTCTTGGTCACCAGAGTCTGGATTAAGCCAGTGGCAGCTGCTTGTAGTCACTACCAGTCACTTAAGGGCCTTTGGTTTCTGTCCTTCACTCCTTCAGGTTCTGTGCAAGCTGTGCACGTCTGGCTGAAATGAGGCAGAAGGAAATTCCCAGGGTCATGGAGCAGCTCGAGGACCTGGATGGCCGGGTCCTCTACAGCTTAGCCACCAAGAACGGCATCCAGTATCGAGTGGGCGATGGCGTGTACCTCCCCCCCGAGGCCTTCACCTTCAAGTGAGTGCCCCTGGCTGCAGTCAGGGCCAGGAGCTCTGGGTCAGTACAGAGCTGGCTCCACAATGTCCCCCACCCCGCAGCCCAGTACCTGCTGCTGCCGAGCTGTCACAGTGTCATCTGCGGTGAGCAGGCGTTATCCAGCCTTCCAGTGCAGAGCGACTATAATTCTGTGGCAGTGAAGCTGTCTGTGAAAGAAGTCAGAGAGCCCGCTGGCTGAGGGAGAGCTTTAGGGGCAGTGGTGGGTTCCTGCCCAGCTGCTCATGGCGGAGAGCCCCTCCCAGTTCCCATCTACCAAGTGGGGAGAGGAGGGCCTTGCCTGCCAGGCCCCTAAGGAATACGTGAGTGAAAAGAAAGTTGCTTATTAGCACAGCGCCTGGCCTAAAGTAAAGGCTGACTGTGAGTTACTTGTTGGTAAATGGGAATTGCACCAAAAGACTTGCGGGACTTCCCTGGTGGCGCACTGATTAAGAGTCCACCTGCCAATATAGGGGACACGGGTTTGATCCCTGGTCCGGGAAGATCCCACATGCCGCGGAGCAACCAAGCCCGCACGCCACAACTACTGAGCCTGTGCTCCGCAACAAGAGAAGCCACCGCAATGAGAAGCCCGCGCACCGCAGCGAAGAGTAGCCCCCGCTCGCCACAACTAGAGAAAGCCCGCACAGCAACGAAGACCCAACACAGCCAAAAATAAATAAAATTTTAAAAAAAGACTTCCACATCAGAGGATTGGCGCTCTTCAGGGAAAAATCAAAGCCACAGATATTGTCCACACTTGATCCATTCCTTGTTCGTTCTAAGAACTAGTGCGTGGTTGGATTTACAACCACCATTTTCTGAGCTTAGTCAGCTCAGTTTCCCGACTTGCAATTCCATTTTCCTCGAGTCCTAATTGGAGCCCAGTCCCCAACCTCCATTCAGTCACCGTACATTACAAAACATCGGTCCTTCCAGGCCCGCACAGTGAGTGTGCATCACGCCCTTTAGCTCCAGTTTTTGGCCTCGAAGGGGAGGACTCCCTGTAGTGCTGTCTACCAGATGCTCCTGGCACAGCTGAAGTGAGAGCACAGGTGTTCAGAGACACCTCTGGAGCCCGTCAGACTTCAGGGGGTCTGATGGGAAAGCACAGCAGCTGCCTCCCTGAGCTGCAGTCTTCAGAGTTTGCAGCCCTGCGGTCTTGGCAGCCTGGCATCTCATTTGCTGGCCTGAGTTAGCCAGTACGCGGTCAGGCCAAATTCGGCTTGCCCAGACCACGAGTCTTCTCCCCATGCCTCTCCCGCATTGCCTCTGGGTCGATGCCTCAGTCAGAGTGTAGGCTATGCCGTGGTAACAACTCTAAAATCACAGAAGTTTACTTCTTGCCTGTACTGTGTGGCCATTGTGGTTCAGGGGACTCGGACTGTTGTGTCACTCAGGGCCCTGGGCTGACGGAGCCCTGCCTTCTCAGGAGTCGGCAGTCAGAGGCGAGGGGAAGCACGCTGGAGGCTCTCCTGGCGCTCAGAGCTCCCGCTCCAAGTGCTTGTGCGTCCCTGCTGCGCACACCTGTAGAGCTGAACGAGCCACACGCCTGCCCTGAGGCTGGGAGCGGGGAGAACCTGAACAGCCTTAGCAACTATCCCCAGAGCACAGATGGAGAGTACCCATTTTAAAGTGTGGGTGAGATTTAGTCTCTAAATCTGGTCTAAGGGTACGTAGCTGCATTAGTTTAAAGTGTTTGAATTTAAGTGGTTATGGTCACTGATCAGTCATGCTGAGACTGCTTTTTAAGGCTTCATGTTCAGTCACTCATAACAGTTGCTTCTCTGCAGCATTAAGCTGTCCAGTCCTGTGAAACGCCCACGGAAGGAGCCTGTGGATGAAGCTCTGTATCCAGAACACTACCGGAAATACTCTGACTACATCAAAGGCAGCAACCTAGATGCCCCTGAGCCGTACCGTATTGGCCGCATCAAAGAGATCTTCTGCAGCAAGAAGAGCAACGGCAGGCCCAACGAGACGGATATCAAGATCAGAGTCAACAAGTTTTACAGGTCGGTGAAGCCTTTGCCCTTCGGGGGGCTCTGCCTGAGGCGGGGTGGTAACCGCACACACACAATGGTGGTCTAAGAGTTGGGTGGAGGTATCTGTTCTTCCAAGTGTTTCTGATTACCTGGAGGGTACCGAGGATGACTACAGCTACATATCACAGCCCTCGCTTTCTCTCTTAAAGCTGCACAGCTTTGTCCAAAAGAAATCTGTGAGCAGAAGTCCAGAGTGTGACAAAGATAGGCGTGGAATGTCCTGGGCTTTGCCTGAGGCGCCCTCAGAACCCTGAGTTCTGTCCGCGTGTCCTGTCTCTGAACACTGTCCGTGTTCCGCCCCCCTCCCCATTCCCCATCCCCCTGTTCTTCTCAGGCCCTCTTCCCTGCTCTGGGGTTTCTCTCTGTCCAATGTCTTGGCTTCACTCAGTCTTTTTCTGGGATCCTAATAATGGTTAGGAGATAACCTGAAACTAATCCATACAGATAGGTCTAAAGTTGCTCCATGTCTTAGCTAATGTACGTGGAAGAGTTTTTGAGGTCTTTGCAATAATCAGTTGAGTAATGAGAAAGAACAAGGAATCTGGCTGTTATAGGCGAATGAAGGCAGCTCTAGACATGCTTTCTAACAGGAGACCAGCAGCTGGTCTTAACACAGGACAAGTTTTTTTGGGCTACACTGGGGGCATAAAGAGCAAGCAAACCATTAGTTGAGTTCATGGCAAGGAACCCCACTTAGTCTGTGGTTAGTGCCAACTAAGGGGGTCAGTAATCAAGGTGACTTGCTGGGGGTGGGGAATGGTCTTTACCCACCGATCATCTGAGCATTGTCAGGAATGTGCCGTTTAATTGCCTGTCAGCTCGAGGCAAAAGAACTAACAAAGACCCTCGCACTCGCAGGCCGGAGAACACGCACAAGTCCACCCCGGCGAGTTACCACGCAGACATCAACCTGCTTTATTGGAGCGACGAGGAGGCTGTGGTGGACTTCAAGGCCGTGCAGGGCCGCTGCACCGTGGAGTACGGGGAGGACCTGCCTGAGTGCCTCCAGGACTTCTCCGCTGGTGGCCCCGACCGCTTCTACTTCCTTGAGGTGGGGCCCTGGGCTTACTGGAGGGAGGGCCTTGGGGTCAGACACAGCCCCCGAGAAAGCAGTTTATCTAGAGTACGAATCTGTGACATTCAAGTTGTTCTGGAATTTGACACTTTGGGCTTAAAACAAAACAGAATGTCACATTTGAGTGTCCTAAGGCAATAGCAATTTTTGAAGACTGTTAAGTGGCCTCTGCTGGCCTGGCCAGTGCCTGTGAGTTAGGGGAAAGTTCCTCTAGCCCTGGGAGATGCAGCCCTGCCCCCAGTGCCTTCAGCCAGGGTTCTGTGTCCAGGCCGGGGCCATACAGCCGAGCCTGTGCCTGGTTATTGAGAGTAGAGCCAGCAGTTTGTTGATTAAGCTAATCACTCTTAAATTGTTTGAGCATGGCTTTTCTGTGATAGGCATGTATCGTTCTAAGATAACCCATGTTTCCCCCAGGTTCCAGTGTGTACAGTCTAACTGTAACACTTGCCTGTTTTTAGAATGAGTAGTCCAGGTACTTGAAATAGCAAGAATTTCGGCCATATAAAATGTGTGTGTTAGTAGAATTTTCCCCTCATCTCTAATGTAATAAAACTCAAAGCACTTTTTGCTTATGGCCATGTTTAGGGAGAAATTAAGTAGATCTTATCAAATTAACTTAAATCGTATTTGTTAGAGAGGGGACTGGTGTTTCTCTTCCAGACTGTTGTGGTTCTTTCCTTCTCAGGCCTATAATGCCAAGAGCAAAAGCTTTGAAGATCCTCCAAACCATGCCCGTAGCCCTGGAAATAAAGGGAAAGGGAAGGGAAAAGGTATGTCGTTACTCCACGGGCTTCTTTTCAAGTCCGTCTCCCATAACTCGATTCTCGTGAATCAGTCAGTATAAAAGAGCAGCCTCTGACGTTACCTCGCTCTGCTGCCGCCAACTCAAAACGAGGCCGTCTCTGAATCACCAGGGTGTTTGAAGAGAGCACGCTAGGGCCCTGATCTGACTTGGGGCCTGTCTTCCGCAGGGAAAAGCAGGACAAAGTCGCAAAGCTCTGAGCCGAGCGAGCTGGAGACGGAAATCAAGCTGCCGAAGCTGCGGACCCTGGATGTGTTTTCTGGCTGTGGGGGTTTGTCGGAAGGGTTCCACCAAGCAGGTAGGCTCTGGGTTTCTCTCCGCACAGCTGCAAAAACCGGACCGGGCGTGTTCTGCCTGGAAGACCTTCCTGGCTCTGGTCACAGTTCTGACTAAAGAGTCTCATATGCTACAGGGTTCGCAGCTCATCTTTGTCCTTGTGTCCCCCAGGCATCTCGGAAACGCTGTGGGCCATCGAGATGTGGGACCCCGCGGCCCAGGCGTTCCGGCTGAACAATTCCGGGTCCACGGTGTTCACAGAGGACTGCAACGTCCTGCTGAAACTGGTCATGGCCGGGGAGGTGACCAACTCCCGCGGCCAGAAGCTGCCGCAGAAGGGAGACGTGGAGATGCTGTGTGGCGGGCCTCCTTGCCAAGGCTTTAGCGGCATGAACCGCTTCAACTCTCGAACATACTCTAAGTTCAAGAACTCCCTGGTGGTCTCCTTCCTCAGGTAAACAGGCTAGAATTCCCTCTGCGTTCGGTGCTGCCCCAGGGTGACTAGACGGCTGGTCCCGGGGCTGCGCCGTAGGCGTGCCAGGGCCGAGCAGTAACTGCTTTAGCCTTCGCACCTGCTGAAGGCGGAGTGCTGAGTGAGACGCCGGTCTTTGCCTTCAGGAAGTTCACGGCTGCCCCTCCGCTAGGGAGAGACCTTGAGAGTTGGCAGGTGCGTCTTGACAAACGTCAAGCATTTGGGAGTGGCTTCTGGCAGAGTAGGTCTCCTCCTCTCTCGTCTCTCCCGCCTCCACAGCTACTGCGACTACTACCGGCCCAGGTACTTCCTCCTGGAGAATGTCAGGAACTTCGTCTCCTTCAAGCGCTCCATGGTCCTGAAGCTCACGCTCCGCTGCCTGGTCCGCATGGGCTACCAGTGCACCTTCGGCGTGTTGCAGGTGGGCCCCCCGGGCAGGGGCAGAGCGGGCAGACGTGTGTGGCCGGAGAAAGGGCTGAGCAGTCCCTGGACAGCGGCAAGCTGTCTCAAAGGGAAAGTAGATCTGAGAGGGGCCACAGTGTGGTGACGTGCAGCGCGGGCGAGGGCTGGGGAGGCGGCTGCCGGGCCCCTCCCATCCAGCTTCCGTAGTGTCTCGGCCTCACTGACCAACCTTGTTGGTAGCCGTGTTCTTTCCCTTGTGACCGTGGGCTGCCAGGCAGGTGGCATGGCTCCTGGTGTCTCCTCTGGCCGCTCTTCTCCCCAAGTGCTCCTTCATGTGCTGTTTAAAGAGCTGGCTGGGATCGCCAGCAGGGTTCACTCCCATCTTCTCCAGGGGCTACCGACCACCTCCTGGGATCTTTCGTCCTCTTCTCCGGTCCCACCTCCTGTTAGGCATGAGCCCGTGGGTTAACTAGGGGCTCTCTGGGTGAGCTCCACACCAGCCAGACGCCCCAGAAAGTCAGGTGCTGCGGACCCCAGCCCTTCGCCCAGCTGCTCGGAGGTGCCCACTGACCATGTGTGTGTCTGGCCCTCTCCCGCGCAGGCTGGTCAGTACGGCGTGGCCCAGACGCGGAGGCGGGCCATCATCCTGGCCGCGGCCCCCGGAGAGCAGCTCCCTCTGTTCCCGGAGCCGCTGCACGTGTTCGCGCCCCGGGCCTGCCAGCTGAGTGTCGTAGTCGACGACAAGAAGTTTGTCAGCAACATCACCAGGTAGGAGCACCCCCGCCCAGCCCGCTGTCCTGGCGCTTGTGAGCCTTCCCCGGCGAGGCCTGGTGCGGGTGGACCTCTGTGAAGAGGCCCGAGCCGAGGAGACAGTGTTAGCGAGGGCAGACAGCGCCGCGTCCGGCCTGCCCTGCGAGTGCTCTGCCACCTCTGCTCTCGTTCTGACCCCGAGTGCCCTGTGTCCGGGGCAGTGGCCAGAAGCCTGGCCGCAGTCACGGGCAGAGCCCACGCTATAGCCTGTCCCCTTTTCCGATGGGGTCTGAGAAGAATGCTGCCCCTGTGACCTCGGGCGGCCCTTTGACCCCGAGCGGTCCTTTGACCCCGAGCCGGGTTGCCTTCTCTGGAGAAGACAGTGCCAGCAGTCGGGGGATGGCAATTGTGACTCACACACATGATAGCTGTGTGTGTCCCCAGAGGTGCCACAGTCTGTGCTCTGTTGCAGGTTGAGCTCGGGTCCGTTCCGAACCATCACCGTGCGGGACACGATGTCCGACCTTCCCGAGATTCGGAACGGAGCTTCGGCGCAGGAGATCTCGTACAACGGGGAGCCTCAGTCCTGGTTCCAGAGGCAGCTCCGGGGCTCGCAGTACCAGCCCATCCTCAGGGACCACATCTGTAAGGTAACGTCACCTCCATAGAGCAGGGCCTCCTCCCAGCGGCCTCCCAGGAACAGCTCTGTGGTTGGAGCCCAGCCAGGGCTTGTGGGGGAAGCGGGGTCTGGTCTCGGCCCCCTTCCAGCTCCTTCTGCTCTTGGCCCCTAACCCAAAATCCGCTACCTCAGCCGGCCCCCAGCCTCACATCTCACTGCCTCCTGCTTCTCCTTGCACCCCACCCCCGCCCCAGTACATGGTCCTGGAAAGTGTCAATCAGAGCTTATACTCTGCCTAGAATCGGGCTAGAATGGTGTGTCTGGCCATCGTCTCCTATGACTGGTCTTGTCTCTCAGCACCGCTGTTCTCTGGGTATCTCCCAAACGCACCAAACCCCAGCTCTCCCCGCCGCCGGCTCCTCCTGTCCTGCAGGGCTCAGCTCCAACGTCACCTCCTCAGTAGCCCCGCACTTGCCCGAAGCCGTCCCTTCACCCGTTCCCCCGTCGTTCACATCCCTGCTCTGGTGTCTTCATGGCACGTGTGTAACCCCCAGGTTGTCGATTGGGGTCACTGCTTGTCTCCCACAGTGGGATACAAGCCCCTTGGGGCCCTGGTCACCGTGGTATGCCCAGTGCCCAGTACTGTGGCGCCCAGCCCACTGCATGTGGTCAGGTGCTCCCTGAGCTCAGCGACAGCTGGGCCTGCTCTGCTCTTCCAGGACATGAGCGCGTTGGTGGCTGCTCGCATGCGGCACATCCCTCTAGCCCCGGGCTCAGACTGGCGTGACCTGCCAAACATCGAGGTGCGGCTCTCTGATGGCACCTTGGCCAGGAAGCTGCGGTACAACTACCACGACAAGAAGAACGGCTGCAGCAGCGCCGGGGCTCTCCGCGGGGTCTGCTCCTGCGTGGAAGGTTTGTGCCCTGGCCTCCAGGTGTGGCTTCCTCAAGTTTGGTGTGAAGCCCCAGCCCCCTTAGGCTCTGCAGCGGGGCGGTGGGCTCAGGGTTTCTCAGCAGGAGATGCCGGGGCTGCCGCGCAGGAACCCAGCAGCCCTGGGTGGGGTGCAGACTCGCCAAGCCTGGGTGTCCCTGCTGCGCACGGCTGCTGAGGACAGGGTCCGTGATGAAGCTCTGCCTGGCAAACGGGGACTGTCGGCTGCTGTATCATCCCGTTCCGTCAGCACAGCCCCATCGCAGCCCTCTCTTCCAACAGGCAAAGCCTGTGACCCTGCGGCCAGACAGTTCAACACCCTCATTCCCTGGTGCCTGCCCCACACCGGGAACAGGCACAACCACTGGGCCGGCCTCTATGGACGGCTCGAGTGGGACGGCTTCTTCAGCACGACCGTCACCAACCCCGAGCCCATGGGCAAGCAGGTAGGTCTGAGGGCCACTTGGGCCTGGGCGGGGACGGAGGCACGGGCTTCGCGGCTGGGCCGGCCCTCCTCGCCGCCTCCTGCCTCTGCGCCCCGGCCCGGGGTGGGCTTCCCGTGGCCCCGTCTCCTTCCCACCCACATCGCACCTCTTGCCCCCAGGGCCGCGTGCTCCACCCAGAGCAGCACCGCGTCGTGAGTGTGCGGGAGTGCGCCCGCTCTCAGGGCTTCCCCGACACCTACCGGCTGTTCGGCAACATCCTGGACAAGCACCGGCAGGTCAGTGGAGCGGAGTCGGCCCGGGTCTCCTCCCCGCTGAGGAGGGGCGAGCGGCACCGCGCACGAAGCAGCCCTGGCCGGAGGGAGACCAGGGGGTCGGGGGTCGGTGGGGAGCTTGACTCGCAGTCACTTTCTAGGGGACGCTGAGCCCCCAGAGCTGGGGGCTGACTGGCCTCAGCACTCCCACGAGGGGGTGGTCAGGAAGGAGGGACCCTGTCCCCGGGACCCAGGGCGCTCCCGGGTCAGGCGGAGTCGCCAAGTGTGTCGGGTGCCGTGGACAGCTGAGGCACATTTCGCCCAAAGGAAAGTTCCAGTGCATTGCAGAGAGCAGACGAAATACCCGGTGGTGAAAACTCCCTGTTGCTAAGGGTTGAAACGAACTAATAATTCCTCCTGTTTCTCAGAGTGTTCGGTTTGGCTGTTAATGAAATGTATTTCCAAGGAGCGCAGGCATGTGGCTGAAAAGGCCAGCAGTGCCTGGGGGTTACAGCGAGACCCTCCCATTTCACCCCTCTCACCCCTCTCGGCCATCCTGTGCTCTGGGAGCAGAGCTCTCAGCTAGTAGTGAAACATAGTAGCTTCCATGTCCAGATTCTAAGATTTTCTAAAGCCCTTTAAAGGCCCCCTTCTCCGAGTGGTGCTTGACCTGCTGGTGTTTGGGGCGGGAGGGTGGGCTGGGTGGAGGGTCTGAGTGCCATCCTGAGGGAAGGGCTTTGGAGGCCTGTGTGAGCCTGAGACCGGGGGCCCAGTGCCCGTGTCCGAGTGGAGGCTAGCGCTGACTCCAGCCATGCCGAACCACATGTCGCCCTCCTTCCCTCCTGCAGGTGGGTAACGCTGTGCCACCGCCACTGGCCAAAGCCATCGGCTTGGAGATCAAGCGCTGTATGATGGTCAGAGCGCGAGAGAGCACCTCAGGTATGGTAGGGAGCGGTGGGGACAGCAGGGGTTTGGCTTTAGGCTCTGAGACTGGGGCGAGTCACCCACCCTCCCTGGTGGCCTTGCGTCTCTCAGGGTTGCTCTGAGATGAGTGAGCGTGTGGGTAAGCACGGAGCACTGGGGCCCGGCACGCAGTGGACGAGTGGTCAGATTTCGGGGTGCTTGGCTCTGTCCTGCTAAGTGAGTCTGGGTCGGCTGCGCCCGCCTCAGACACTAGCCCATAACCCAGGTGGTCTGGAAACCTTTAGGGAGCACCTGAGCAGTGTTCAGTCTCTGAATGCTGGTGCAGAGCTGCTGCAGGTTCTTATGAGGTGGTCCTTTTAGTGTCAACGCCTGGGCATTAACGTAGTTCCTGGTCCACGTACCTGATGTGCTTGCCTATTGCTTCGTGTAACATTACATTACATACTCTCCCTTTTATATCTCTTCAGTTAAAATCAAGGAGGAGACTGCTAAGGACTAGTTCTGCCCTCCAATCGCCTTTGTTTCTGGCACCGGAGATCCCCAACGTGCACTGATATTGTTGTATTTTTAACATGTCAATCTGTCAGTTCAGATGTGTTGTACACGGTGTTTGTGGCCTTGGCTGACATGAAGCTCTTTTGTGAGATTTGCTTATCGACTAATTTGACTTAGTGATGAAACTGTGCAGTACTTTGTCCGTTCTGGATTTTAAAAGTTTTTTATTATGCATTATATCAAAGTTACCACTGTATGAGTGGAAATTAAGACTTTATGTAGTTTTTATATGTTGTAATATTTCTTCAAATAAATCTCTCCTATAAATCACCCTGGGTGATGACTCCTGATTTGCCAGGGACTTCTGGCCGCCTCTCAGCTGAGGCTGGATGAGAGTGGGCTCCTCAGTGTCGCAGGTGACCCCGCGGAGGCCTCATCTGAAGTTAGACGTCCCACGCCTGTTTGGGGTGGGGGTGATGGCTCAGTTCTGGCCAATACGATGCAAGTGGAACTTGCTGGTGCGGTTTCCCAGAACGCCCTTTAAAGGAAGAATCTTGGACTCCCCGTGGCCTTGTAGCCCTGGGCTGTGATGCCTGGCAAGGCAGCAACTGTCCTGTGACCGTGAGGCCAGAAGCCCCATGCAATGGATGGTGGAGCAAAAAGAGTCACTCGTAGCCCTGGCCTGCCACCCCCAGGCAGAGCCCTTATTTGTTTAAGCATCTGGGAGGTGGGCTTTCCATACTTTCACCCTGACTCAGTCCTACTGAATTCTGAGATGAACGACCCTTTTCTTTGATTTGTCTTTGGGAAAAGACCTGCTATAAAATGACGACAAAGCAGAAGCAGACAAAGACATGTGAGTCACCAGCACACACAACCCAAAGGGCCGCTGTTAGAATGTCAAGTAACACCTGCCCCACCACCTCTACGTGTGCTTTTAGGAAAGCACTTGGTGGCATCTCAACTATAACTGTCCATGTAAGTCACGGGTGCCTTAATCATAAGACTAAGGGACTAGGACTTCCCTGGTGGCGCAGTGGTTAAGAATCCACCTGCCAGTGCAGGGGACACGGGTTTGATCCTTTGTCCGGGAAGATCCCACATAACGCAGAGCAACTAAGCCCGTGCGCCACAACTACTGAGCCTGCGCTGTAGAGCCCGAAAGCCACAACTACTGAGCCCTCGTGCCACAACTACTGAAGCCCGTGCACCTAGAGCCTATGCTCCGCAACAACAGAGGCCACCGCAATGAGAAGCCTGCGCTCGCCGCAACTAGAGAAAGCCACGTGCAGCAACAAAGACCCAACGCAGCCAAATCAATCAATCTATCAATCTGAAAAAAAAAGACCAAGGGACTAGAGATAATTCAAATGTAAAATTTAAGCTCCTTCATGGTAATTAAGATGTTCCCTCTTCTCTTGTAAACGACACTGCACTGAACATCCTTGTATGGACTCTTCCATTGTATCCTTTAAGGAAATATGTAGAGAGCTTCCTGGATCACTGAGTATAAATGTTTTCATATTTCCCTTTCAGGTCATGTGGCTGACCTACCCCCCTGGAGAGGTTTTAATGCTTCTCCCACCAACAGTGCCACCTGGACTTTACCCTACCCTGGCTTTTGCCTCTTCGATCCTTGTCAATGGAATAGTGAGTCTTGTTAGCAATTTTTTTTTTTTTTTGGCCACGTGCATGGCTTGCAGAATTAGTTCCCCAGTCAGGGACTGAACCCTGGCCCTCGGCAGTGAAAGCGCGTGGGGTCCTAACCACTGGAACACCAGGGAATTCCCTTGTTAGCATTTTTTAGGAGTGATTCAACCCTCCCAAGTGTCTGGTGGCCACTGGAATTTGTTCCTTATCTCCGTGGTGACACATGCTGTAACCTTCGTCCTTGCTAGGGGCTGTCCCCTGCTTGTGTTACTTTCATCTTGAGTCATCCTATCTTTGCTGTAAAGAGACTTTATTTTTAGGGATTAGATTTATATTTGTCTGCTCTTCTATTTTTTTAGAGCCTATTCAGAAAGGCCTTCCCTACCCCTAAATCAAACTAGTGTTTTCTTCCATTATTTCTGTGACATCTTAACATATGAATCATTTTTATGTGGCAGGAAATTGACATCTCAACTTATTTTTTCAACAGGTAACGAACGCAAATGGTAAACACAACAGCTCAACATGGTAAAGTTCCCCTGTCAGATTTTATTGTTTAGCTATATGTTCTGTTCTGGTTTTTTTTTTAAGCTAAAAACGCATGAAAAAGTATATCGTGGGTACAGTGAAAAGTATGCTAAGTCTTCATTCCCAGGCCCCCTGACCAAGACACCAAATCCTTGTCTTTCCAAAGTCCTTCTGTGCCCGAGTGCAGGTGTGTGTGTCTATCTTTGCTACAAATAAATGGTGGCATCGATTATAAGCGCTTTGCACTTTGAAGGTTGTTCTACCTAGGAGTGTCTCACTGGATTCCCATTGTAAACTGAGGTCTAATATGAAATGCACAAGTCCTGGGTGTGCAGCAGTTTATTCCGGTAAATGAATCAGTCTGAGGACCGACATCCTTATCAGACTATAGAATGTTTCCATCACCCCAGAATTCCCCTGTGTCCCTTCCCAGTTCAGTATCCCCCTTTGCCACCACCACCAGGCAACCTCTGGTCCACGTCCATCTTCATGGATGACTTTCACCTGTTGGTGCAGTGTGGGCTTCTCTGTCTGGCTGCTTTCACTCAGCCTAATGGTTTTGAGATTCACCCATGTTGCTAACGTATAATTGGTAGTTGGTCCCTCCTTCTAACTATGCAGAAGGAATGCCCTTATTTTAAACCTCATCAGTCTGTGTTTTAAAGTCTTCATACAGATATTACAAGTTTCTTAACTCAATTCCTAGGTATTTAATCCTTTTATTACTAATGTATGCAGGATGTTATTTTCCAAACAGTGGTCCTTTGCCTACAGAAAGATTACTGACTTTGTATTTTCTATTTTATATATATATATATATATATATATATATATATATTTTTTTTTTTTTTTTTTTTTTTTTTTTTTGTGGTACGCGGGCGTCTCACTGTTGTGGCCTCTCCCGTTGCGGAGCACAGGCTCCAGACACGCAGGCTCAGCAGCCATGGCTCACGGGCCTAGCCGCTCCGCGGCATGTGGGATCCTCCCGGACCGGGGCACGAACCCGCATCCCCTGCATCGGCAGGCAGACTCTCAACCACTGCACCACCAGGGAAGCCCTATATATATATTTTTTAACTTAGCCAACTTACTGAATTCCATCATTTTTATGATACTTTTCCAGTTGAGGTCATCGTTTCAGGTATTCAGTATGCTACCGGGAACAATCTGAGGAGCACGTTAGCATAAAGAGTGCAAACAGTGTTCTGTGGCTCAGCCCTTGGGTCTCAGCTGGGTGGTGGGCTGTCCCTCAGGGGTGCAGTTCCAGGGGTGGCCCAGGGTATACCTGCCTGTGAGGTATACCCACCTCCATGCACCCCGAGCTCGCTGGCCTGAGCCAGGCTTGTGGACCTAGGGGGTGCTGCTGTGCTTGGGTGGGCCAGAGTGAGGGGACACTGCTGCCAGCAGGTAGCTCCTGCCACCCTGGCCGACTGGCAGGGAAATTGTTCCTTCCATCAGGGTGGAAGTTGAGCCTTTTCTGGGGAGAATAGTGATGGTAGTAGATTGGCGTACATGTACTCTATTTTTGTAAATTGAAGTATAGCTGATTTACAATGTTGTGTTAATTACTGCTGTACAGCAAAGTGACTCAGTTATACATTTATATACGTTCTTTTTTTATATATATTCTTTTCCCTTATGGCTTATCAAAGGATATTGAATATAGTTCTCTGTGCTATACAGTAGGACCTTGTTGTTCATCCAATCTATATATAAAAGCTTCCATCTGCTAACCCCAGCTACCCACTCCATCCCTCCCCCAACCCCCTCCTCTTGTAGACCACAAGTCTGTTCTCTATGTCATGTCTGTGAGTCTGTTTCTGTTTCGTTGATAGGTTCATTTGTGTCATATTTTAGCTTCCACATATAAGTGATATCATATGGTATTTGTCTTTCTCTTTCTGATTTATTTCACTTAGCATGATAATCTCTAGTTGCATCCATGTTGCTGCAAATGGCATTATTTTGTTCTTACTTATAGCTGAGTAGTAGTCCATTGTATATATGTACCACATCTTCTTTATCCATTCATCTGTTGATGGACATTTAGGTGAATAGTGACATTTATTGTGAATAGTGCTGCAATGAACATAGGGGTGGATGTATCTTTTTGAATTAGAGTTTTGTCCAGATATATGCCCAGAATTGCTGGATCATATAATTTTTTTTAAAGATTTTTTTGATGTGGACCATTTTTAAAGTCTTTACTGAATTTGTTACAATATTGTTTTTGTTTTATGTTTTATTTTTTTGGCCACAAGGCATGTGGGATCTTAGTTCCCTGACCAGGGAACGAACCCACACCCCCTGCATTGGAAGGTGAAGTCTTAACTACTGGACCTCCAGGGAAGTCCCAAATTGTAAGTAACCCCCTAGGTAATTCTATGTTTAGTTTTCTGAGGAACCTCCGTACTGTTTTTCACAGTGGCTGCAGATTGGCATACATTTAATCAATGGAAATCCACTGGTGCTCAAAACCTCATTACCGGACTTCCCTGGTGGTGCAGCGGTTAAGAATCCACCTGCCAGTGCAGGGCACACGTGTTCGACCCTGGTCTGGGAAGATCCCACATGCCATGGGGCAACTAAGCCCGTGCACCACAACTACTGAGCCTGCGCTCTAGAGCCCGCAAGCCACAACTAGTGAGCCCACGTGCCACAACTACTGAAGCCCGTGCACCTAGAACCTGTGCTCCACAACAAGAGAAGCCACGCAATGAGAAGCACGTGCACCGCAACGAAGAGTAGCCCCCGCTCACCTCAACTAGAGAAAGCCCGTGCGCAGCAATGAAGACCCAGCACAGCCAAAAATAAATAAATAAAATTAACAAAGAAACACACACAAAAAAACCTCATTACCATTTGAGGTGACTATTCACAAATGCCCCCTTTTTTTTTTCGGCCACACAGCACGGCTTGTGGGATCTTAGTTCCCTGACCAGGGATCGAACCCAGGCCCTAGCAGTGAAAGCACTGAGTCCTAATCACTGGACTGCCAGGGAATTCTCAGAAGTTCCTTCCTTTTTTTTTAAAATAGTTTTTAAAATTATTTTTTAAATAAATTTATTTGTTTATTTTTGGCTGCGTTGGGTCTTCATTGCTGTGCGTGGGCTTTCTCTAGTTGCGGTGAGTGGGGGCTGCTCTTCATTGAGGTGAATGGGCTTCTCACTGCAGTGGCTTCTCTTGCTGCGGAGCACAGGCTCTAGGCGCGCGGGATTCAGTAGTTGTGGCTTGTGGGCTCTAGAGTGCAGGCTCAGCAGTTGTGGTGCATGGGCTTAGTTGCTCTGTGGCATGTGGGATCTTCCAGGACCAGAGCTCAAACCTGTGTCTCCTGAACTGGCAGCTGGATTCTTCACCACTGCATCACCAGGGAAGTCCCTCGTTTTTAAAACTGAATAGTATTCCATTGGATGGATGGACCACATTTTGTTCATTCATCCGTTGATGGACTCTGTGGTTGCTTCCACCTTTTGGCTAGTGTAAATCATGCTGCTATGAATGTGGATGTACAAATATCTGTTTGAGACCCCCCCCTTTTTTTTTTTAATCTTTTGGCCATGCCGCATGGCATGTGGGATCTTAGTTCCCCGACCAGGGATCGAACCCGTGCCACCCGCAATGGAAGCGTGGAGTCTTAACCACTGGACTGCCAGGGAAGTTCTGAGACCACACTTGCAATTCCCAGTAGAATTGCTGGGTCGTATTTCTATTCTACAGTAATTCTATTTCTAATTTTTTGTGGACCTGTCATACTGTTTTCCACAACAGAAGGGGTTTTTTTTTGGTCTTTTTTTAAATGAAATAAATATTCAAGGCACAGCGGAAGCCCATTTGTGTAACTCTCGGATCCCCGTCTGCTACTTCCCCAGACACAACCACTATGAAAGTGTTGGTCTGTCTCCTTCCTGTCTATGTTTTCCCACAGTTATCATGTCCCTAAACTCAGTTATTCTCTGTGTGTTCAGAAACATTAGGTTAATCTTTTCTACCACACATATCTATCTGCAACCTGCTTTTCTCCCTCAAGCATGTTGGCAGTTTTTAAAAAGCAAGCTATAGAAAAAGAGACACTGAATCCTACGACTGCCAAAACGAATGGTCAGCACTTGTTTCCTCTTTTTGTGTCATGAGGAAGCCTTTCTAACACCCCATCATCACCACAGTGACCATGATCACACACATGTGTAATGTGCCTGTCAGCTTTGTCCACACTGACATGCAATCGTTTGCAACTACTAATCAAAAACTTACACAGACATCGTCACACAGCCACTGATCTACCGCTGACTATTCCAGTCCAGGTTCCGCGGCTGGGCATGCACGTAGCAATAAGACAGACCAATGCCTCCCCTGTCTGTCTCAAGAACAAGACAGGCAGGCAAACTCCACAACGAACAAGGGGATTTGAAAGAGTGAGAACTGCTACAATCAAAATAAATCAGAGAATTGGGATGGAGTGACTCTGATCTTTGCTTTGTTCCTCTCCAGATTTTATTATTAAAATGCACAGATCTTACATGTGCACCTGGATCTTTTTAAAGGATCTGACCCTTTTATTTTTAAGGGTAGCTGGAGTTTTTATGTGTGTGTTTGTCTGTGTCATCAACCGCCCAGATCAAGATGGAGAAAAGTCCCATCACCTGCCTGGAACCCCTCGCAAGTGGGTCCCATCCCCATTAAGAGATGGTCACAGTTCTGATTTCTGTTACTATGCATTAGTTTCGCCTGTCTGAGAATTTCACACCAATGGAATCATATGGTATCTATTCTTTTGTGTCTGTGACATGCATCCGTGTCACCGTGCATCAATGTCATTTGCCCCTCTTTATTGCTACGTGGTACTCCATTGTAGAGATGGAACACAGTTTTTTGTCCATCCATTCGTTGATGGACGTTGGAGTTGTGTTATGACCTGAACTGTGTCCCCCCGAAATTCATACGTTGAAGCCCTAACCCCCAGTACCTCCGAATGTGAGTGTATTTGGAGATAGAGTCTTTAAAGAAGTGATTGAATTAAAATGAGGTCATTAGGATTTGCAGCAGCATGGATGGACCTAGAGATTATCATACTAAGTGAAGAAAGAGAAGTACCATAAGGTATCAGTTACATGTGGGATCCAAACTGTGATACAAATGAACTTACGAAACAAAAACAGATTCACGGATATAGAACACAAATTTATGGTTACCAAAGGGGAAAGGGGGTAGGGGAGGGATAAATTAGGAGTTTGGGATTAGCAGATACAAAGTACTATATATAAAATAGATACAACAGGGAATTATATTCAATATCCTATAATAAACCATATTATAGGATATAATAAAACCTCCCTGCCTCCCTGTCTCTCCCTCTCCGGGAGGGAGGGAGGGAGAGGGAGAGACAGAGGGAGGCAGGAGAGGGAGAGAGGGAGAGGGAGGGGCAGAGAGGGAGGGAGGAGAGGAAGCAGGGAGAAATCAGAGAAAGAACACACCATCTACATTTCTGTCAAATGACACCGGGGATCCTTACACAACCAGGAGAAAATAACACAGCGAGGCTCTTTCTCAGCTGGAACTGGAACTGCAGACGGGGCCAGACACCACCAGGCTGGCCACACATGTCCAGCCGCTGCTCCAGCCCCGTGAGACCGGTCACCGGGGCTCTGAATGTCTGTTCCAGGGAGCTGAGGTTCACCCTCTCGCCTGGGAGGCCGGGTGAAGACAGCAGGGCCCCGGACTGGACACACAGGGGGAAAAGCAGCCCCACAGCACAGCTTGTGCGAGCAGATTCAGCCGCCAGATTCCAGAGGCCCGGGATCCCCCTGTGGCCTGTGAAACCCAGGAGCCACGTGGGTCTTGCTGCCAGGGACAGCGGCTTGGGGAACAGAAGTTAGGGCAGCAGAAGTTGGCGTGATGGACCTGAAGCATCTGCCTGGGTCCGCGTGCATCTGTGGCTGTCCCCGAAATCTAGCCGCCCAGAGGCAAACGAGGTGTCACATCTTATGCAGCAGCCTGTTACACAGAAGCGGTGAGGATGCTCAGCCCCGTCTGAACCCCGGGCAGAGCTCACAGGCCGATGCCCACCTGGCCTGGAGTTTGCAAAACTGTCCACGGGGGCGAGATGGAAGCAAGTTTGTAAAAGGCTGAGGAACGGATCAACTGGGAAGGAGCCTGTAGAGACAGGAACTAAACGCAGTGCCTGAGGCCTGGCTCGAGCCAGATGGGCCAGGAACATAAAGACTGCCATGGCGGGGGTGGGGTGGGGGGACTTCCCTGGTGGCGCAGTGGTTAAGAATCTGCCTGCCAGGCCATTTCATGGACGACGGGTGTGAGAGACCATCTGCGGGTGCCAGGCGGGAGGGGACAGGGAAGACCCCGCCAGGGGTGTGTGGATTTGAGCCTCTGCATTTCTAACCCGAGATCTCAAAATGCACCGTGATTCCTGTCCATTGGAGTGTAAAGTTTATGTAGGGAATCTTGGAAACGATGGTAACAAGACTGAATTAGAACGAACTGTAGGCTATTAGGGACCACTCCGAAGTGTGTGGGTAGCTAGATACCCTACCGACTTCACTTTAGTTGAATTTGAAGATCCCCCAGATGCAGCCGATGCTGTCCGAGAACAAGATGGGAGAACATTACGTGGCTGCCTATTAAGAGTGGACCTGTCGAATGGGGAAAAGAGAAGTCGAAATCGTGGCCGCCTCCTTCTTGGGGTCGTCGCCCTCGATATGATTATCAGAGGATTCCTCCATCTCGCCACAGATCTCCAAGACGGAGAAGCTTCTCCCGCAGCCGGAGCACGTCCCCTTCTAGAGATAGGAGAAGAGAGAGATCACTGTCCTGGGAGAGAAATCACAAGCTGTCCCGATCTTTCTCTAGGTCTCCTAGCCGATCCAGGTCAAATGAAAGGAAATAGAAGACCACTTTGCAAGAGGAGTGGTGCACAGGAAATAACTTCATTTGACAGGAGTATGTACAGAAAATTCAAGTTTTGTTTGAGACTTCCGAAGCTTGGTGCATTTTTAAAATGTTTTAGCTGTTCACATTTGTTTGTCTCTTGGAATAGTGACACATAAAGGTGTCATTCTCTATGGTTTGAAATGGATCATATGAGGCATGTAATATGAAGAATTGTTACTTTACAATGTTCCCTTTAGCAAAATTGAATTTGCTTTGAAGTTTTGGTCTTGCCTAGACTGATAATAAAACTCTAACTCCTGCCCACCTAAAGTGTGATGTTTATTATTATGGAAACAACACTGGCAAATATTGAAAAGACTTTCTGTAGCTGGGATATGGTATGCAGCTGTAGTTAAGCAAGCAGTCTTTAAAAGCTGCTGTGAACACAAGCCAGCAGGTAAAAATTAAAGCTGCACCTTTACCCTAGATTAGAGGTTTAAAAATTCCACCAGTCTTCACACCGGACAAGAGGTTGTCCAGTGGGTTTAGAATCTAAGAAGTTTCAAGAAAGTTAGTTTACCTTTGCTTTAGGTCATAAGTTCCTTCTGTGATTGCTGTATATGAATACATAACTCTTTGTAATATTATTTGGAAATTTGAGACTATTCAAGATACCAATGTCCTGCCCATTTAAGGGTCCATTGTAGAGCTGAACTTTTGAGTTACTGTGCAAGATTTTTTTTTTTCATGCTGTCATTTGTAACATGTTGTGTGAGAATCCTTGGGGATTAATGTTTTGGTTACAAAAAACAAACAAAAAAAAGAATCCTCCTGCCAATGCAGGGGACAGGGGCTCGAGCCCTGGTCCGGGAAGATCCCACGTGCTGCAGAGCAACTAAGCCCGTGCACCACAGCTACTGAGACTGTGCTCTAGATCCTGGAATTCACAACTACTGAGCCCACGTGCCAAAACTACTGAAGCCCGGACACCTAGAGCCCGTGCTCCGAAACAAAAGAAGCCACCGCAATGAGAAGCACGTGCCCACAACGAAGAGCAGCCCCCGCTCGCTGCAACTAGAGAAAGCCCGCGTGCAGCAACAAAGACCCAACACAGACAAAAATACATAAATTAATTAATTTTTTAAAAAGACCGCCATCGGGACGGCTGGGGGACAGCTTCCCGCTTCCCGAGGGGGGCCTGCACCCGGGGACTCAGGAGGCGCCCTTGCTCCTGGCGATGTGTCCGGAGGCCCCGGCGCAGGAACAGCACACATGGCATCCACGTAGGGAGGCCGGGCCCGAGGAGCACACGGGGTCTCCCTGGTACTATTCTTGCCACTTTCCTACAGGTGTGCAGTTTTCAAAATAAAGCATTCGGGGAAGAGGGCAGAAGCTGAAAAAGCCACCCAGGCCTCAGCCTTTCAAGACCCCACGCCGGGTCAGGTGGGGGAGGACCCTGTGAGATTAAAGAAACATCACAGAGAGCGGGGGGGGGGCGGAGTCTCGAGGGACAACTCCCTTTCGGGGCAGAATCTCGGTAGACAGACCTCCACATTCCCCTAGGAAGGATCCAGAACCTTGGGACCCAAACAGTCTGAGCACCTCAGGGGAAGAAGGCCCTCCCGGGGGTCAGGGGCACACGGACGCCTCTCCACCCCCGCGCGGGGCCCGCACGCACCCAGCTCCTCGCGAGTGAAGGGCAGGAAGGTGGTGTCCTCGTTCAGGTTCTTGTTGAAGTCGATGCACAGGAGACTCAGCTGCTTCTTGATGCTCTTGATTTTCTGAAGGAAGAAGACGGCCGTGAGATCGGGGGTGGGGGGGGTGGGGGGGTGCGGGGGCACGGAGGGGGGTTAAGGGAGAAGAGGCGGATGAGAGGAGGGAGATGGGAGAGAAAGGGCCTCGGGTCCTAACTGTTAGGACCCTCCTCAGGAGTTACCCCAAGGTGACAGCCTAAGCTTCAGCCATTTCAACGGAGCTAAGTTTCTGCCCCTTCAGGGTCTATCTGGTTTGCAGAAACAGGTAGAAATGGACCTGCCTGGGGAAGGGAGCGACGTGGGGTGCAGGGGAAGGTGCCGGTTCCCCGGGGCCCCTGCCGGGCCAGCAGCAGGCGGGGCGCCTCGAGGACCTGCCCAGGCTGAGCGCCCTGCCCAGCCCAGGACTCAGCGCGCCCGCCCCGCTCCCGGGCTGAGCAGACGTGCCTGTCGGAGGACAGGAGGGGCGCTGGGGGACCGTGCCCGCTGGCTCTGCCAGGAGGAGGGGCTCGTCGGGCACGCTTGGCTCAGAAGCAGCCCGAGGGACACCGGGCCTCTGTGGGCAGCAGGCGCCGTGCCGGGTACTGGCCTCCCTGCAGCCTCACGGCCCCACCGGCCACTGCTGGGCAGGAGCACAGGGCGCCCTGGGAGGGCGGGGCGGCACTCAGGACCCCGCCCCGCGCCAGCAGGCCGCCTCTCCTGGGCGCCCCCCTCCACGGGCGTCCCCGTGGTCCCTCCGGCCAGTGGTTCTCAGGTGCCAAGGCAGTCTGCGCAGCCCCACGGTCCACACCCCCGCCTCCCCCAGCCTCGAAGCTCCATGAGCCTGCCGCTCCGGAGGACTTCGGGGCCCCCGTGCCCAGAACCCACCCTGGATGCCAGAGTTCCACAGTCCTCTGAGTCCCGTTTCCTCCACCACAAGGCACAGCACCGGCCAAAGCAGGACAGCATTTGTGTTGAGTAACAAGAACTGTGGCTGAACCCTGGGTTGAGCCTGGTACCCGCGTTAAGCGTTAACCGTGTCTTTCACTTTTGACGCAAACCAGCCAGCGCAGGGCTGCACCCCAGCCCCTTCTGTACGGGGCTCCCACACTCGGGGCCACCGTCCCCCTGCACTCATCATGCCCGGTAGGCCCGGAGCCCCGGGTCATTCTAGCCGATCCTGAGCTGCTCTTACCGGGGACCCACACCTCAGGCTCCAGTCCCCAGCCACCCCTCCCCTCCTTGCTGCTGAACCCTCGTGCTCCCGGGAGGCCCTAGGGGACGAGGCGGGCCCCTGCCCAGGACCGCGAGTGACAAGCTCTTTCCTCATCTGCTGGCCTTACTGTTCTCTGTCCTCCACACAAACCGACTCGGTCAGCGCTCACGACCACCTGTGAGGGGGTCCTCGGGTCACGCACGTTGCAGAGGGTGAACAGGGACAACGGGGTCCAGTGACCGGCCTCCGGGGACCCAGCCGGTTGGTGGCAGAGCTGGGTCTGATCCCGGCCATCAAGACGCGTGCAGCCACGGCGCCACACGTCCCCCACCGAGGTGACGCGCTCGACCGTGGGTGGCTCACCATGCCCGCCTCCCTCCTCACCCTACGGGGCTGCCACCCGGGAGGGGCCGGGCTGCCCATCACCCGCCTGTCCAGGGCGCCGCAGGGACCCTGTCCGGCTGGACCAGGGGTGGGAAGAGCTGAGGGCTCTGGGGTCCACGCTGGGGGCAGAGGGGTATCAGGCAGCTGGGAGGACCTGAAGGGACGGGCCCTGGGGGACTGGGCCCACTGGGACCCCACGGGGCCGCAGGGCTCAGCCCAGAGAGGAGGGAGGGGGTGAAGGCAGACGCCACGCTCGTCAGCCTCCCATCGCCATGCAGGAGGAAGGAGACGCCATGCACCTCCATGCAGGAGGAAGGAGACGGGGCCAGGGGCTGGCTCTGCATCCAAGCCACGCTTTCCAGCTGGGTGGTCCGGGAGCCCCCTTCCCTTCCCTCAGCCTGGCCGCACCTGGGTTGGCCTGCTGGACTTGGTGAGCTTGTCCAGAAGCTCCTGGGGGACGGCGCTGCCCGTGCGGTGGTGCTGGGACATCCTGAGCAGCGGCTCCACCTCCCACACCCCGTTCTCCAGCGTCTGCGAAGGTGCCTCCACGAAGTCCCGCTCCCTGTGGCGAACTCGGCCTGCAAAGCGGCCTGTGGAGCTGCAGGAGGGCCTTACCCTGGACCACAGACCTGCCCGGGACACAGTGAGGCAGAGAGCCAGCCGTCCTGCGGGTCACCGTGCCCCCTCCCCACCCACGGAGCCAACAGTCTCCAGCCAAAGCCCCGCGCCCAGGAGGCAAAGGCGCAGACACAGAGGATCCGGATGGCGGCCGTTGGCAGGTGCTCGTTGTTCCTCTTGCGTCTGAAATTCTTCCTGAAGACACGGCACCTGATGCAGTGCGGCTGGAACCCAGGCCCCGCAGGTGTGGGTCCACACGAGCCCAGTGACCCCGGCATGTCCTTCCCAGGCCCCAGGGAGCAGGGCAGAGGCTGCCTCCTCACTCCTGGGTCACTCGACCCCCAACTTCTGGTTCCAGCCCCAACTGCAAACAAGCGTCCTTCTCTTGGTCTGCTGAATGCCCCGATGTGTGCATTTTTGTGTTTTTGGGGTGATTTCTCTGCTCAACACGGCTCCGAGCATAGAGCTGAAGTGTTGGCCGGTGTCCCAAGTGCAGGAGGGCGGTGACGTGCTCACGGGGACAGTGCGTGTGTTAGATGAACTTCCTTTAGGCGAGGGTTACATCCCCGCCGTGAGTGAATCAACAACTGCTATCAGACCAGGTGTCTCTAAACAGAAACGCATATCACATGTGACCGCGTGGGGATCGGTGGCGACAACGTGGTGACAGAGGGTGACCCCCAGCCTCACACCACAGAAAACACTCCACCACAGTGGACAACAACAAAATGAAAAGCTTGACTACAAAACTTCTAGGCAGAAAATTTAGAAGAAACTCTTAGTGCCTCGGGTTAGAGAAGGATTTCTTCCATAGGATACAAAAGGTGCAAGAAAACAGTTTAATAGACTGAACTTCAAAGTCAAAACCTTCTGCTCATAAACATACTAGTAATAAGATGTCCCTCCACACACGGGGACGTCCCTCAGCCACGCAGAGGGGTGAAGCCCTGACACTCGCTGCCACGTGGATGGACCTTGAGAACACGATGCTCAGCGAGAGAAGCCAGACACAGAAGGACACACAGGGTGTGACACCACTGAGGAGAAACGTCCAGAACAGGCAGATCCACAGAGTCAGCGAGTGGGTTCCTGGTTGTCAGGGGCTGGTGAGGGGAAGGAGTGATAGCTAAGGGCGTGAGGGACATATTTGGGGTGATGGAAATGGTCCAAAACATGGCAGTAGTGACGGCTGCACAGCTCGGTGAACTGTCCCCACGTGCTCCGGTGCAGCCTGTGACAGCATCGCTCTCGGGACGGAGGGCTGACCGCAGGAAGACTGAGCGAGCAGTGGGTCCTGGGCCCAGCCGCTCAGCTGGGGGCCCCAGGTGGGGAAGTCACTGGGACTTGCTGAGCCTCCACCGAGACTGGCAGCAGCCCCAGGGCCTCACTGGGCGCGGCGTTCCCGGCCCCAGAGCCTTCCCTCTGGTTCTCATCACCGGCTGTCACCAGACTTGCAGGCAACAGTTCCTTTCTTTTGTCTTTTTTAAAGGCAACTCTTGAGTACATGTATTTAACATGTAGGGAACTAGCCCTGACACCTTGATCTGGGTCTTCCTGCCTCCAGAACCTCGAGGACATCCATTTCCATTGTTTACGCACCGAGTACGTGGGGTTTGATGATGGAAGCTGACCCACGTGCGGGGTGACATCAGCGGAAGAATCCCGTGGCGAGGGCCTGCCTGAGGACCACGGGCGCCCGGGCCCTCCCCGCCCCCTGCCTGCAGCTCTGCGCCCGCACCGACCTGGGAGCAGAGCAGGTGCATCGCCTGCCGGAACTCGTGGAAGTAGGTCTCCAGCTCATCGTGCTGCAGTAGGGAGGGCGGGTCGGGCGTGGGCCTGGTGAAGTTGGCCACCGTGGCCGCGATGGCGATCTGGCGGCTCCCATCCTGCTGCAGGCAGCCCGGCTGCAGGCTGAAGCAGGCCGTCTGCTGAGACACAAGAGGAGTTTGTGGATGATTTTCAAGTTGGGGAGCGAGTTTGGGTGAATGGGAATAAGCCTGGATTTATCGAGTTCCTGGGAGAAACCCAGTTCGCACCAGGCCAATGGGCCGGGATCGTTTTAGATGAACCCACAGGCAAGAGCGATGGTTCAGTGGCAGGAATTCGGTATTTCCAGTGTGAGCCTTTAAGGGGCATATTCACGGGACCTTCAAAGTTGACGAGGAAGGTACAGGCAGAAGACGAAGCGGACGGCCTGCAGACAACTCATGCTTCCAGAGCGACTTCGCCTCTGTCCACTTTGACAGCCAGCATGGTGTCCTCTTCCCCAGCCACCCCCTCAAATATTCCCCATAAATCGCCCCAGCCAACCGCAAAGGAACCTTCAGCTACGCCTCAGACCAGCAACCTTACAAAAACCACCAGTGAATCTATTTCCAATCTTTCGGAGGCCGGCTCAATCAAGAAAGGAGAAACAGAGCTCAAAACTGGAGACCGAGTAGTGGAGACGCGGGTTTGATCCCTGATCTGGGAACTGAGATCCCACGTGCCGAGGGGCAACCAAGTCCGGGCGCTCTGGAGCCCGTGTGCCACAACTAGAGAGAAGACTGTGCGCCGCAACTAAGACCCGATGCAGCCAAATAAATAAATATTAAAAAAAAAATACAAACAATACAAACTTGGACTTCCCTTCCCTGGGGAGGGACGCGGGGTGAGGCCCAGCTTCTGCAGAGGAGCCCCAGCCCATGGCCGGCAGGTTCTCCCACGCACGCACCGACGTAGAGGTCCAGGTAGAACTTGTCGATGGAGGACCTTGCCCGAGGCCGCATCCCGGACCATGTAGAGCCTCACGTCTTCGTGCCACACGGTGGCGCCCTCCTCCAGGTCGAAGGTCAGCCCCAGCAGCTCCTGGGAGATGCCCAGCAGCCCGCGTGTGAGCGCCTGCATGGGGAAGTACTCCTTGAGCATGTTTGGTCCACGCGGTAGCGCGTCTCCTCCCCCTGGTTCATGTAGTAGCGCAGGTCCCAGGCGTTGATGGGGCCGTCCAAGTGCAGGCCCCGCCTCTGGCACTCGGCCTTCTTTAGCTCCAGGATCACGGCCCGTTCCTGCTCCCCGAGGGGCTTCAGCTTCTGGGCCAGCTCACCTGCGGGCGGAGGGGAGAGGCTCGGCTACGTCCCTGGGGCGGCCCCCCAGCCATCCCCGACCCTGCGCCCCTCGAGGCAGAATGAAGGGTCTGGGAAGGTGACCCCCAAGGGCTGACACAGTGGGGTCTCAGGCAGCACCACGTCCGGTCAAGGTCCGCCTGACCCCGTCCCCACTGGGACTCAGGGGGAGGCGGTGTTACCTAGGACAGTGGCCACCACCTGGCTGGTCTTGTCCATGTTCATCTCCAGCACGGAGTCGGCATGCGTGCGGAACCCCAGCAGGCGGGACTTCAGGGCCTGCAGCCTCACCAGCTCCCCGAGGATCGCGCAGTTCTCCTGGAGTCGGGCCAGGTCTCTGCGGGTGGGCAGGGCTCTCAGGCCGCTGGCGGGCACAGCCAATCCCCCTCCCTCCTCCTCCTGGCCCGGATTTCTAGACACTTTGGTGCTGTCCTAACACGTGGTCTTTATAAACACAGGTCCTTTTGGAACAAGAAAGGGCATGAACCGTGATGGGTTCTAAGGCCAAGGGCAGGAAGAAATGCGGCCAGGCTCTCCAGGAGTCACCAAGGGGCCTCCCCGGGCTCAACAATACAAACTCGGCTGCCATGCAGACAGCAGCTCATCCCCACGGCGCCCGAACACCCAGCGCCTGGACGGTGAGACACCTGTTGCTGCAGGTGGCCCGTGGCTCGCTGGTGAGGCCCGGCCCCAGGCGTACGTCCCCTTAGTTAAAATATAACTAACTATATTCTCCGGGGCCACCTCTTCGGTTCTGTGGTGGGGTTCTCCTGGGAGCCCCCAGTCACCACAGGACCAACGTAGCCTGTGTGCAGCCCAAGAAGGCGGGGACACAGGACTGTCCCCGGTGCCCCCCGCATCCCCCGCAAGGCCGAGCGAGCACCAGTGGTGTCTGCGGGGAGGATGAAGGGCTCATGCACAGCCCCCATCTACTGAAGATGCGAAACGGGAGAAGCACAGACTGCAGCCACACGCGGTATGGACCAAACACAAGTGTCCATGCAGGACCTGATGTCTGAATGTCAAGGCTGTGCCCGGGCCACAGCGAGAAGGCCCAGCCGCCACGCAAGGCACAGAGAGGGGATGGGGAGGCCACCTGTGCATCTGAGCTCATCGGGCATCACCCCAGAGGGAGAGGGAGAGGGAGAGAGGGAGAGACGTCTCTCCCTTCCCTGGGGGTTCTCTAGTGCAGCCAAGGCTGAAAACCACTGCATTTCGGGAGATGGGTCCTCGTGGAAAAGTTAAATAGTAGCTCATGGCATTATCGACACATATTAAAAAGGCTCAAATTCTTGGGGAGTCAGGGAGGGTAGCTGGCAGCTGCCTCGTAAGCAAGGAGAGATTGGGCATCAGAGGAGGTGCCTGTGCAGCCCGCCGCCCAGGGCCCCGCAGACCTCAACTCCCAGCGGTGGTCCCGGGCTGGAGGTCAGCAGGGAGGTCAGGCCGTCCAAGCATCAACGTTGACTTCAGGGCTGATCTAAAAGGCGCCTGGTTGTTGTTGAAGCAGAAAGAAGAGAAAGCAGTGGGGAGAGGATGGGAGGGGGAGGGAGTCCCCCTCCTCTGCCCCTCTCCCTCTCTCCCTCCCTCTCTCCCTCTCTCTTTGCTGTACACCTGAAACTAACACAATACTGTAAATCAACTATACTTAACTATATTTTAAAAAATAGATAAGTAGGGCCTCCCTGGTGGCGCAGTGGTTGAGAGTCCACCTGCCGATGCAGGGGACGCGGGTTCGTGTCCCGGTCCGGGAAGATCCCACATGCCGCAGAGTGTCTGGGCCCGTGGGCCATGGCCCCTGAGCCTGTGCGTCCGGAGCCTGTGCTCCGCGATGGGAGGAGCCACGGCAGTGACAGGCCCGCAAAAAAAAAAAAAAAAAAAAAAAGATAAGTAAAATGAGGTCATTAGGGCGGGCCCAAACCAATATGACTGGTGTCCTTATAAGGAGGATGTGAAGGCACAGGGAGAAAACAGCCATCCACAAGCCAGGGAGAGAGGCCACAGAACGACATTTTGATCTCAGATCCCCAGCGTCCAGAACTGTGAGAAAATAAAATGCTGTTGTTTATAAGCCATTCAATCTGTGGTATTTTGTTATGGCAGAAACGAATTCAAATTGTTCCCAGTTTTGGCCATTGTGACTAAATCTGCTATGTACACACTCTAATGCGTGGTCTTTTGTGGACGTGTATTTGTGGCTCTTATGAAGAATACTGAGAAGTGGAATTCCACGTGGACATCCAGTGAGTCCCCGAAGCTGCTGCTGAATTTCCAAGGGATGGCACACCCCGCATGTCCACGCTCTCCTCCTCATGCCTTTTGCAGGGGTTGCTTCTGCCCTTGTCTTGGCTGCTGTCCTGTGGAGATTCTGGATGTGGAAAGAATGTTTGTGCCATGAAAAGGACCAAAAGAAGGGCTCGGGGACGTTTTTCCATTCAGTCTTGGACTCAGGCTTCTCCCCACTGCCCTATGCTTCCCTGGGCATATTATTCCTTGGAAAATTCCTGATTTTTAGAAAAAAATAATACACACTTGATGTTTAAGAAAAAGTGTTCCAGGGACTTCCCTGGTGGTCCAGTGGTTAAGACTCCACGCTTCCATTGCAGGGGGCACGGGTTCGATCCTCGGTCGGGGAACTAAGATCCCGCATGCCGCACGGTGCAGCCAAAAAAAAAAAAAGAAAAGAAAAGAAAAAAAAAAAAAAAGAAAGAAAGAGAAAAGAAAAAGTATTCCATACAGAAAGAATACTGAAAAGGAAGTACATGCATACCTCAGAGATATTGCAGATTTGGTCGTGAACCACTGCAGTAAAGCAAATATCAAAATCAATCAATGGGGGCTTCCCTGGTGGAGCAGTAGTTGAGAGTCCGCCTGCCGATGCAGGGGACACGGGTTCGTGCCCCGGTCCGGGAAGATCCCACATGCCGCCGAGCAGCTGGGTCCGTGAGCCATGGCCGCTGAGCCTGCGCATCCAGAGCCTGTGCTCCGCAACGGGAGAGGCCACAACAGTGAGAGGCCCGCGTACCGAAAAAAAAAAAAAAAAAAAAAATCAATCAATGGATCAATCAATAAAGAGAATATCATGAGTCACAGTTTTTTCTTTGGTTTTCCAGTACATATAAAAGTCACATTTACACTGTACTGTAGTCTATTAAGTGCACGATAGCATTATGTCTAAAAAAAAAATAAATCTTAGGGACTTCCCTGGTGGTCTAGTGGTTAGAAATCTGCCTTCCAATACAAGGCATGCAGGTTCGATCCCTGATTGGGGAACTAATATCCCACATGCTATGGGACAATTAAGCCCTGGCGCCACAACTACTGAGCCCATGTGCTCTAGAGCCCTTGTGCCACAACTAGAGAGAAGCCCGCGCACCGCAGCGAGGAAGATCCCGTGTGCCGCAACTAAGACCTGATGCAGCCAAATAAATAAATATTTTAAAAAACCCTTAATTTAAAAATATTGCTAAAAATGCTAACCATTATCTGACAACACAGGGTTCCCACAAACGTTCAACTGGTAAAAAAAAATCTGCAAAGCGCAATGAAACGAAGTATGCCTGTAAAGATGAGGCCAAACTGAAACACCCAGAAGCATCAGTGTTTAGTGGTTAACGTCCTTCTGGGCAGCGAGAAATGGGCACAGTTTTCCCTCAAGGGGTGGTGCTCATATGAGTGGGGCGACATTTAGCTAATCCCTTAATCATGATGGTTGTGCAGCTTTCAATTTTCCAATCCTTTAAGCCACACTGTGCTGGACACTTTCTTACAGATAATTTAGTGGACTTGGATGTGTATTTCCTTGGGCCAGTCCTGGAAGAAGAAGTGCAAGTTCCTGGATATGAAAAACATATTAAAATACATTTATATGTTACATCTCGCATGTATTACATGAATATGTGCTATATATTAATATACAAAGTATAATTTTATAGTTATGTATGTGTTTGTATTTAAACCAAAAAAAATCACACGATAAAAATTTTAAATACAACAGAAAATTCCGAAAATAAGCTTTTCCTTCCTAATGGCTTCCTCTCAAAGCATCCCTTAGCAACAGTTTGATATTTCTTTTCCAAAAATAGTTTGCATATATTTACATATATATGTGCTATTAAAGATTTACAAAATTGTTTCCTATAGCATTTGCCATTTTATATCTTGCTTTCTCTCCTTATCATATATATATATATATATATTTTTTTTTTTTTTTTTTGGCCGCACCGTGCTGGCATGTGGGATCTTAATTCCCTGACCAGGGATCGAACGTGTGTGCCCCGCATTGGAAGCGTGGAGTCTTAACCGTTTGACCACCAGGGAAGTCCCTCAGATATATTTTTTAACATGACCACAAAGAGATCTACTTCCTTAAAGACTGCATAGCATTTAATAGATTACAGCATAGTATGTCTTAATCTATTTAAACAGCCCCATGAACGGACAGATAGGCGTTGCTAGTTTTTGTTATCATAAACAATACTGCCCGGATAGCTTATTCTCACATCTTTGCATACATTTACAAGTTTTTCTCACAGGTTGAGTTATTAGCTAGTTCAAAGGAAAATACATATGTGCATTTAAGTTTTAGCAGATGTTGTCAATATTCCATCCAAAGAATTTGCATAATTTCACGGAATAACAAAGTGTCGGAGTGTCTTTTTCTCTACATCTTTGCTACCATTGGGTAAGATACATCTTTTACAGTTTTGCCCATCTGCTACATTGTTTGGATTTTGCATTCCTTGGAGTAAACTTGAGTGAGTTTGCACAAATGTTTATAGGTTCTCTGTACAAACTTTATAATAGTTTCTGCTGTGTGGACACTCTCTTTCTTTCTGTCTTTTTTTTTTTTTTTTTTTTTTGTGGTGCTGCATGGCTTGCGGGATCTTAGTTCTCTAACTAGGGATCGAACCTGTGACCTCTGCAATGGAAGCTTGAAGTCCTAACCACTGCATGCCAGGGAATTCCCAACCATCCTCTTTATTTACTTACTTTCCCAGCCTCCTTCCTGGACTCCTGCTAATTTATTCCTTTCCACTCTATCCTCTACAGGCTTCCAGAATAACCTTTCTCACAAGAAAATCTGGTCACATTGGGTCACCACTCAAAACATGTCAGGGACCTCACCCACACCCCGCAGCCTGCAGGATAAAGAGCCTATGCTCTTTAGTCTAGTTTAAAAAGTCCTTTATAATATGGTTCCTCCCCCATCCCAAATGCCCATTAATTGAGCACTAAGTTCAGATACCCTGTGGGTGCTGGGGACCCAGAGATGAATGAAACAGGCAGATGTCTGCTTTCTGCAGCAGTCTACAGCAGTTTTTACTATTTTTTTCATTATTGCCTCTCTATAGGAGAAAAATAGAATTATCTTTAATTTAAATCAGTTTTAATCTAATTACATTTAATTTCTCCCTAACAACAGAAATTAAATGTTTAGGAATAAGATTTTGTCAGGGAGGGTTGGCTTTGGAGGGCCACAAGCCATTGTCATGTCTAAGGTTTTTTTGTTCTGTTTTGTTTTGTTTTCGCCACCCAAGAATTAGTTTTGGCCCTCTTGGGAGCCATATCACTCCCATTGAGAATGCATGCTCTAGAGGGAGAGCTGGACAGTAAACAAGTAAATGGAAAAGATCATTCCAGGGAGCCAAGAATGTTACTGTGAATTCCCTGGTGGTCCAGTGGTTAGGACTCTGCGCTTCCACTTCAGGGGACCCGGGTTTGATCCCTGATTGGGGAACTAAGATCCTGTAAGCCCCGTGGCGCAGCTGAAAAAAAAAAAAGTTACTAAAGGAGGAAGAATGGTTGAGGGAGCCACGACATCTTGATCATTTGAATCAGGAAATCTCTTTCCAGACAAGGAAGACGAGCCTTGGTTTCTTCAGCTGCAAAATGGAAATAATAATTTCTCCCCACAGTTCCTGCAAACAGTTAAAGCTCAATAACTGAGCTTTGTTGTTATTATTAATTTTTAATTTTTTAAAAAACGTAAATGAGATACGCTTCTATTTAGCTACCTAGCAGGGTACCAGCTCCCAACCTCTCACACAGCCGGCGCCTCTACCTCCGTCCGTACGGTGGCGCTGTGGGGCACAGCGGTTGGGCTGCTCTAGGCAGCAGAATCGGAAGTCTCGTGCTCCTCCCACTTCCGGTCTTTGGCCCAGGCTTGGGCTGCGTGGAGAAGGTGTCTCAATGCCGACCGGAGACTTTGAGTGAGTCTGGGGTCATGGAGGGAGGCTTGGGAGGCGGACTGGGCGTTCTAGGGGGTATTATAGAATCTGGATGCGCCGAGGCCGCGGGAGCCGGGCCGCGCCTCATCCAGCCCTCCTCCTGGCCAACTTGTCCCCGCAGTTCGAAGCCCAGTTGGGCCGATCAGGTGGAAGAGGAGGGAGAGGACGGTGAGTCTGCCCTGTCGCCCCCGATCACCACAGCCAGCCCTCCAGGCCGTCACTGCTGCCTGTTCCAATCCCCCACCCTGGCACCGCCGTCTGACCCTGCATCTCCCCTCACGGCCAGCCCCTGCCCCGCGCCATCCTTATCCGGGCCAGCCTATCTCCAATTCCGGACGTTCACCTCTTCCTCCCATGCCACCGCCCAAATCCTTGATCCCAGCACAGCTGCTCCCCTTCTCCGGGGAGGAAGTTGTAACAGCCTCCCTCCTGCCTTTGTACTAGCGCCCGGGTGCCAGGGATCCCCTATGCTTGCCATTGCTGGAAGTTGCTACAGCCAGCTTCGTGTCCCCGGACGGCTATCCCAGGGCACTTCCTGGCCAGTCGTCTGCCCTCGGTCCCGCCTTTCTCAACTCTTGGTGCGGACATCATCCCAAAGGTCCCTCCATTTCGGTTTGGGAGCTCTTGCCTCTCTATCTAATCCCTGTTCCCTACACTCCCTTTCACAGACAAATGTGTCACCAGCGAGCTCCTCAAGGGGATCCCTCTGGCCACCGGGGATACCAGCCCAGAGCCTGAACTATTGCCGGGAGGTGAGTGACAGACTCCTCTCCGTCCCTGGGCTGCCTCTTCTCCCCAGCCGCCTTCCTGCCTGGTCCCCGTTCCCCAGGGCTCAGTTCCTCTTGTGTCTTCCCCTCTCCCAGCTCCACTGCCGTCTCCCAAGGAGGTCATCAATGGAAACATCAAGACACTGACTGAGTACAAGATAGATGAGGATGGCAAGAAGTTCAAGGTGAGGCTGGGGAAGAGGTGGGTGCCCTTTGCTTGGGGGCACTTGGACAAGGAGAGAATGATGTGTGTTGGGTGCATTGATGAGGAAGATCCCCTGGCCCCAGGAACCTTGAGGAGCTGGAAGCCCACACGTCTCCCCTTCTGTCTACAGATTGTTCGCACCTTCAGAATTGAGACCCGGAAGGCTTCAAAGGCTGTGGCAAGAAGGAAGGTAAGGACTTCCCTGGCAGTCCAGTGGTTAGGGCTCTGCGCGTCCACTGCAGGAAACATGGCTTCAATGCCCGGTCGGGGAACTAAGAGTCCACATGCTGCGTAGTGTGGCCAAAAATAGAAAAGAATAAAAAAAAAAAAAAAAGAAGGGGGAGGAAGGTAAGACCCTTCTTCCCCTGTCTTGGGGGCGCCTCCAGGGCTGACTCAGAGAAAAATAGGAATCCTTTTCCCCGGTACCTTTATTTTTAGAAGTGGGGTTTAACTGTTTGTACTTGTTTTACTGGAGCACAACTGAGGCCTGTTTGCAGTCTGTGGGGGGCCCTGAAAAGTCCAGCAGGTGCAGCAGTGGGTGGGCTTGATTCTTACTCCTCTTGGGTTGTCTACCAGGAGGAACAGAGCCAAGCCTTCCCCTCAGGTGGCTGTCACAGCAGAAGAAGTGATAGCAATAAATACATTTGGCACAATTCCCGGCGTACTTTCTCTGTGTTAGACCCAGGTGCTTTGCAGGAAGTATTTTCTCATTCAGTCCCCGTAGCATTCCGGGGAGGTGTGGGGAGCATTGTGGTCCCTTTTTTATAGGGGAGGAAGTTGAGGTTCAGGTTGTTTAATTAGCTCAAGGCCCCTGGAAGTCTGGGTGACCCTGCACACCCCTGCGCATCACTCCATGGTGGGGGCTGGTCCGCTACCTGCACGGCCCCCACCAGGAGCTGTTGGCTGTGGAGATGTTTCCCCCCTGAGCCTCAGTTCTCTCATCTGGAACATGGGGCTGAGAGCTGCCCTTGCCTCCTGGAGCTGGTGTGAAGCTAGGGCCTGGCAGGCACTCAGGGAACAGGAACTGTCATCACCACTGCTTTGAGGAGCATTTGGGGAGGGTGGTGAGTGGGGTTCAAGGCCCAGACACCCTGGAGGTGGCGCTTGTAAGTCTAGGGTGCCGGTGGGGGGGGTCGCATTTGTCCTTGCCCTAACCTGTCCCCTATCCTGCCCTGAGCTCAGAACTGGAAGAAGTTTGGGAACTCAGAGTTTGACCCACCAGGGCCCAATGTGGCCACCACCACTGTCAGCGATGATGTATCCATGACATTCATAACCAGCAAAGAGGTAAGTGGGCCAAGAGGCTGGTGGCCAGGGTGGTGGTGGTGTCGGGGTTGTGCCAGCCTAGTCTGAGCTGCTCTGACCTGCCCCACCAGGATCTGAACTGCCAGGAAGAGGAGGACCCGATGAACAAGCTCAAGGGCCAGAAGATTGTGTCCTGCCGCATCTGCAAGGGCGACCACTGGACCACCCGCTGCCCCTACAAGGACACACTGGGGCCCATGCAGAAGGAGCTGGCCGAGCAGCTGGGCCTGTCCACTGGCGAGAAGGAGAAGCTGCCCGGAGGTGCCAGGGCCCGGGGATGCGGCTGGCAGGCTGTGGGGTGGAGGATGGGGATTGTGTGTGCCTCTGGGAGAGTCGTGGGTCGTCACCTGGCATCTGAACGGGACCGCCACTGCTGGGGCTGTCGTCTCCCACACAACAGCATCCGCACTGCAAGGCTGTGACCACAGGCCACGTTCGTTTGTGTGAGAGAGACTGGCAGGTGGGTGCTCTGACTGCTGGTGATGTCACCTGACTCTCCTAACTGGGGGCCGTGAGAGCCGCTCGTGGGCACGGCCGCGTGTGTGACTACATACACCGTGAGTGGTGGGGAGACGGTTGTTCCCCGGATGTGTCTGTGAGTTTCCTGACTTGAGTGCGCTGTGTTTGCACGCCCACACCAAGCAGCAGACTCACCCAGGTGAGCAGCCACTTGTCACCTGCCCGGGGGCAGGTACCTGGGGGCTGTCCCTAACCCTGTGTACCTGTCTTCCCATGTGTTGTGAGGCTGGACATTGCTGTCAACCCCTGTGGGTTCTCTCGCTCTTCCTGTGCCGCCGGCAGGGTGTTGAGGTGGTGTCAGCTTCCTGCATATGACCTTTAAGTCGTGACCACGAGGCTTTGAAGGAATCAACCCATCATCTGTGGTTTGACAGATGGTGCTTGGGCGGGGCCGTGGCTGGAGCCGCCAGCATCCTGGGGCAGGTCTGTGCCGGGGAGGCCTGACTGGGCCTTGCTTTTGGTCTCCAGAGCTGGAGCCTGTGCCGGCCACTCAGAACAAGACGGGGAAGTATGTGCCTCCGAGCCTGCGGGATGGAGCCAGCCGCCGCGGGGAATCCATGCAGCCCAACCGCAGAGGTGAGATGGCGAGCACCCTGGCACTGGGCCGGCGGGCGGGCACCTCCCTGCACCCTGTGATTATCCCGCGGGTGGGGCCGGCCCCTTACAGATGCCTCTCCTTGCCCGCCCAGCCGACGACAATGCCACCATCCGCGTCACCAACCTGTCCGAGGACACTCGTGAGACCGACCTGCAGGAGCTCTTCCGGCCCTTCGGCTCCATCTCCCGCATCTACCTGGCAAAGGACAAGACCACCGGCCAGTCCAAGGTGGGCTGGCGGCCAGGGGGCGGGGAGGGGTCCTCCATAGGTCCCAGTTGTGCCTTGAGTGTCCCTGACCCCACCCCCTCCCCCAGGGCTTTGCCTTCATCAGCTTCCACCGCCGCGAGGACGCCGCTCGCGCCATTGCCGGGGTGTCCGGCTTCGGCTACGACCACCTCATCCTCAACGTCGAGTGGGCCAAGTGAGACCCCTGCCTTCCCCCACCCCCCCCACGGTGTCACGGCCCACAGACGCTCAGGCTGACTGCAGGCCCCAGGCCAGGTTAACAGCCACAAAGGCTGTCCTGGGGCGCAGGTCATTTACTGTCCTTCTCCTCTCACGGAGGGGCGCACGGCCCATGCGCGGCGGGGCCTTCCCGCCGGTCTGGCTCGTCGTGTGCTCTGCGCTGCCACCCGGTCTTGTCCTGCCCTGTCCCCCTCATCCCCGTTGAGTTCCCTGTGGTGTGGGTGTAGGGTGTGCTCTTGGGATTCCCTTAGGGGTCGGAAGCCCCCATACTTCCCATCCTCAGCCACCTCGTGTTTCTCTCTCTAGGCCGTCAACCAACTAAGCCGGCTGCTGCTGCTCGGCCCCCAGCCCCCAGGACCCTTCAGTGGCAGAGGGCAGCCTCCGGAAGCAGGGGGCTCCGAGGGCAATAAAAGATCACCACCCTGTGCTGTTCCATTTATTCGCAGATATCACTCACACTGTGGTGGGCGGGGCCAGGCCTCCTCCCCGCCTTCCCCGTCTGTTGTGGGTTTGCTCCCTGGCCCTGCCCGGGGTTACTGCTGCGGGTGGCAATTCCTGCTGCTCTGGCTTGGGCGCTCCCTGGTCCCACTGCAGGCCTTGCCTTGGGGAGGAAGTTTTGACTCAGGGCCTCTTGGGGGATCAGAGCCAGGGGCCTGCTGTGCTCTCAGCCTCCATTCTGCTGCTGGGTTCCGGTGTCTCGTGATGAGGAGGGGGCTGAAGATGGGCCAGGTCACAGACTCAACTCAGGGGACTGGGGCCCCGAGGTTTTGGGGGTGGCTGTGACATTGAGAGGCAGGGCTTGGCCAGAGCACTCCATGTTCTCTGGGGCCTGCCCCTGCCCGCAGCCAGGGCAGCGTCGGCGGCAGCAGTCCAGGCTGGGCACCACAGCCATGTAGAGCAGCGGGTGTACGCAGATGGCCAGGGGAACGAGGCCCCGTGTTACCTGATGGGCCACGTACGTCCTCCAGCTCAGCGCCGCCTTAGCCTGGGCCGCACTTGCAAAGCCTGGGCAGAGGGCTCTCCAGCGCTGCCGGGCATACACGTTGAGCACCCCTGTGACGTAGTAGGGCACATAGGAACTAGCGTAGAGGGCAATGCCACTGGCCACCAGCAGCATCACGTGCAGCTTCTTGGCCGCTGTCATGCCGTGGCTCTGCAGCACGGCCTGCCCGAGGGCGCCGTAGGCCACCAGGCTGAGCAGCAGCGGCAGGCCGCAGCCCAGAGCCACGAGCGCCAGGCTGTAGACCCTGTAGGCCTCAAGCTGCTTGTCATCTGCTGTCCCCAGGCACTTGATGCAGGCAAGGGGCCTGTCCACAGTGCACTTGCCTTCCTGCTGTGGCCCACTCAGGTGGGAGAAGCTGAGCATGGGTGCGGCCAGCAGGGCTGCCAGTGCCCAGCCAGCAGCACTGATAGCCCAGGCGTGCTTGGGCCGCAGTTGGCTGTGGGTGAAGAAGGGGTGGACAATGCCCAGGTAGCGGTTGAGGCTGATGCAGGTGATGAAGATGACGCTGCCCAGCAGGTTGCAGGTGAAGAGGAAGCGCTCCAGGCGGCAGGCAGTCTCCCCGTAGCTCCAGTGTTTGGGTGGGTAGAAGTAGGCGGCCAGCGGGGGCAGCGTCAGGGCATAGAGCAGGTCGCTGACTGCCAGCTGGGCTGAGAAGATCACGGCTGGGTGCCAAGGGCGATGGTCCTGGGTGCAGAAGCGGTACAGGGCCAGGCTGTTGCCAGCCAAGGCCACCAGAAACACAGCCACCAGCATGGGCCACAGAAAGTCTTCCTGGAAACCGCTGAGGATGTGGTCAGCAGCCGCTGAGAAGTTGGCTGGGCAGTGTGTGGGACCTGGGGCAGAGAGCGTTGCTGCATCAGCCTGTCTCTGACCATGGCTCCCGCCGCCTTCAGAGTCGGAAACACTGTGACACCCATACCGGCTGTGCGCCAGGAGCCCTTTGCGGGGCATACTCCGCTGAGTACTTTTCCACACCCAGGAGCGGGGGGCCAACCACAGCTCCTTCGTACAGAGGGAATCTGTACGAAGAGGCCCAGAGGCCCAGAGCGGTTAGAAGCACAGAGTCCTTCATTCAGCCTCTCTCTGTGTCCCACACCATCAAGAACCAGTTGGAGCAAGAAGCAGGGACGCAGGCTTCCCCGGTGGCGCAGTGGTTAAGAATCCACCTGCCGGGGCTTCCCTGGTGGCGCAGCGGTTGGGAGTCCGCCTGCCGATGCAGGGGACGTGGGTTCGTGCCCCGGTCCGGGAGGATCCCACATGCCGCAGAGCGGCTGGGTCCGTGAGCCGTGGCTGCTGAGCCTGCGCGTCCGGAGCCTGTGCTCCGCAACGGGAGAGGCCACAGCAGTGAGAGGCCCGCGTACCGCAAATAAATAAATAAAAAAAAAAAAAAAAAAAAAAAGAATCCACCTGCCAATGCAGGGGACACAGGTTCGAGCCCTGGTCCGGGGAGATCCCACATGCCACTGAGCAACTAAGCCTGTGCACCACAACTACTGAGCCTGCGCTCTAGAGCCCGCAAGCCACAGCTACTGAAGCCTGTGCGCCTAGAGCTGGTGCTCTGCAACAAGAGAAGCCACCACAATGAGAAGCCCGCCCACCACAACGAAGAGTGGCCCCCACTCGCCGCAACTAGAGAAAGCCCGCGCGCAGCAATGAAGACCCAATGCAGCCAAATAAATAAATAATAATAAAAGTAAAGGAAAAGAACCAGGGACGCATGTAACCCGGCCGTGACCACCCAGAGCCATCGGGGCCTGGGGTGGAGGAGAGGGAGCCCAGGTGAGTATCCCACCCCACTACACAACTCCCAGTCCGATCTGACAGTCGTCACCCCCTTAGTGTCACCCAAGTCCAGCCCCCACCATCTACCTGTTGGCTGCACTCGGGTCTCCCTGCTCTGGTCCTCACCCATCTGTTCTCTCACATCCTCCAAAGGGCACCTGAGACAGGTCACATCCCTATCCTCCCAGCCCTCCCTGGCTTCCTCCTCACATGGAAGAAAAGCCAGCGCTCACCTTTTCGCACAAGGCCCTGCAGGAGCTATCCCTCCCACCCCACCAGGGCTCTCATTTCCCACTCCCAGCTCCCTGGGACCGCAGTGTCCTGGCTGTTCCTTAAGTCACAGCCTGCCTCAGGGCCTTTGCACCGGCTGAGTCACAGGCAACAGGCATCCTTAAGGCTGTCCCACTCACCTCCTCCTGGTCTGGTCCTGAGAGAGGACCTGAGATCACTCTAACGTTGTGACTGCACCCTTGGTCCCCTACCCTGCTTATATTTTTGCCACAGCTTGTCACTCCATCTGATCACTGTAAGAAAAATCCCCAGAATGTTCCCTCCTGAGGGTGAGGCAGTGCCCTGCTACTGGCTTCCCAGTGCCCAGAACAGCACCTGGGACTGAGCAGTGCGGGGGGAAGCTGAGCTCTGCAGTTGACCCTTTACACACCCCACTCAGCCTCAACTTTCCAACCTGAGAATTGGCCTGTTCCCAGTTGGTCCAGCAGGCTGGCCAGGAGCTCTGTGCGAGGTGCATGTACCCCTTCCCTGACCCGGTCGGCTACCCCACTCTCACTTCTGCCTTCCTATCCCATCCCTCTGCCCTGGGAGGAAGTCGGTCCAGACGTGATTCTAAACCCCTTCTCCCCTCTGCCCTCCGGGAGCCGGCCGCCTCCACCCCCATGGCCCTGGATGTGTGCCTGGCTCACAGCAGTGCCGGCTCCTCACCTGAGGTGGTGGTGGCCATGGCCCGCATGGCCTGCCTCTGGGTCTGCAGCCCAGTGTGCTGTGCTGCACACGGTCCTTTGCTGAGCTACTAGCAGCGCTGCTGGCCCTTCCCCTTCCCAGCAGCACCTTCTTCAGCCTGCAGAGCTGGTCTGGGCACACGCCTCACTTCCACCCCCGGTTTCCTTCCTCATGACACCCAATCCTCCAGAGCTGGCCCATCTGCTTGTGGGGGCCTTTGCTAGGCTGGGGGAGGGGCCCAGGATGCCAAGGCACCAAAGCAGGGTCAAATCTGCCCGTCACCCTTGCCTGTGAAACAAGGCCCTGCACCTCCACTGCCCAGGGTCGGGGAAATGGGCCCAGGCTTCGGGCAGAAACCAGGCCCCCCATTTCAAGCACAGACTAAGACTCATGAGAAATCAGTTTATTAGAGGGGGAGGTTAGGAAAACAGTTCTCCTTTATGAAAGGAAACCGAGGGCTGCACCTGGAGGCCCAGGAGATGGGGAGCCCAGGGCAGCATGTCTCAGGCCCCGATCTGGGGCCTTCCACCTGCCGCCCAGGCTTGGCCTCAGGCTACTCTCTTAGGTGGCCACGGTCGGCCTCGCCTGTGGTCCCGGGCAGCCCCTCTGGGTCCCACCTTGGCCTGGGCCCCCGGGTGTCTGCCCTTGGCCTTTGGAGGCCTCCGGTCACTGCCTCGGTCAGGCTTCTGTTCCTTTACCTGTCGCTTCTTGCCTGGGGGCCCGGCAGGCCGCCTCCACTTGGCTGCCTTTGGGAACATGTCTGTGGGAAGAGACTGTGTCAGGGCCACCAGGGCACAGGGACAGACAAGCCCATGGTGCCCAGCTACACTGACCCCTGCCTGCCACACACCCTCATCAGGCTCCTCGCCCACAGCCTGGCGGAAATACTCGGCCTCATCCTCCTCTTCCTCTTGCTGGCTGACCCCCTCTGCCTCTGCAGGGGCCCCGGGGTCCTCTGCATCGCTGTCCCCATCAGCCTCTGCCTGTGCCCGCTTCATGCCCGCCAGGCTCTTCTTCCTGGAGGAGGAACACTGGTCAACGTGGCAGCCTGCGCCCAGGACCCCGCCTCATCCGCCTGGCGACCACACACCTGTGGGCCTCTCGCTGCTCTCGCTTGCGCTGAACGTTCTGGGCCTGCTGGTCCTGCCTCTGGGCCTTGAGCCGCAGCTTCTCCTCCTTGGCTGCCAGGGTGGCCTGCAGTTCCTCCTCTGTTTTGTGCACTAAATGGGAAGAGACAGCCACTGAGGCCTTCACCAAGATCCAGGTGAGCCCCCCAGTACCTTGAGACCCACCTTCGATCAGGCCTCAGACCCCGGTGCCCCTCCAGCCCCGTCCTCACCAAAACTGTGGAACAGTACGTTCCCTTCTCCTACACCCTCCTGGATCTTGATGAGCTGCAGTGTCATCCGAGGCCCGATCTGGAGGAACGGGGGAGGGGGTTGGGGGAGTGTGTGTCAGTCCCTCCTTAAGACTGGGGGAAGCCACCGGGCCTGCCTGGGCGGGGCCTCACCTCGGTGAGCCGCACTGCGCTCTGCTGGGCTGGCATGTTGCCGCGCCCTGCCACGGCCTGGGGCAGCACCGTGATGTTGTGCTCGCCGTCCGGCTCCGCTTCACTCTCGGACAGCCCTGCGCCCCTGTGTGGGGCACACACGGGGCTCAGCAGGGGATCCCGGGCTCCTGGGACAGCTCTGGGGCCCGCTGGCGTGCGGTGGCCCCCTGCCCCCACCCTGAGCCCTCCTCACGTGGCCAGCAGCTCACTGACGTCCTGCAAGCGACTCATGTTGGGGAACTTCTCCTGAAGCAGTTTCTTCATCCCACGACTTGCACCCACAGGGACAACTCTGATGCTACTGCAGGGGTCAGAGCGAGGGGGAACGGGGGTCAGGAGCCATGGGGTCGCGGGGCAGCTCCACCCCCCACACACCCTTTCCATGGTCCATCAGAGCGTATACTTTGAAACTACGCAATCACAGAGGCTCAGCAGCCGTGCTGTCATCAGCTGCAGAGCGGGGCCACACCCGCCACCCCACCCCACCCCAGACTCACTAATGGCGGAAATCCAGCTCCTGGGAGTCAGGGTTGTAGTTGATGAGAAGGCAGCGCTTGATGGTGTTCAGGTTCACCTGGAAGGGAGAGAAGAGAAGGCATGGCGCCACGTGAGCTGCACCCAGGCCCCACTGTGTGCTGGAGCCCGTGCCAAGCCCCGGCTATGGCTGCACTCCTGAAACCTCACAGTAAAAGGGCACAGAGTGCTGAGAGCACTGCAGGGATGGATGGGGCTGCAGTTGGTGTCCATGGGCTACCTGGACGTTGGCTAGAAATCCTGGGTCCGAGGCCCACTGAGGCCGTCGACACCGGACTTCCTGGTGACTGGCATCTAACAAGGCTAATTTGAGATCCACTGGTGCCACGGATTAGAAGCAGGGGCTCTGCTGCCAGACAAATTTAAAAATCTGGTCCTGCCTTCTTCTCCCTCGTATCTGACCTGAGACTAGTGACTTCACCTCTGTCAGCCTCAGTTTCCCCCTCTGTAAAATAGAGCCACAATACACGCTACTCTACTTAGACCAGCACTCAACGTGCATTTAGGAAATAAAGCACTATGGGCATAGTTTTCCACCTGCCAGATGGGACGGCAGCTCATGGAGGAAGCCTCTTGCGCAGCGTCACAGAACGCTATGAGTGGGATTCGACCTCAGAACCCGGAGTTCTCACCCTCAATGCTAGGAGGTGAAGACTGAGCAATCAACCCAAGGGCCCGTGCGTGGTAACTGTTGCCTGGCCCAGCCCACCTTGTGCACGTTGATGGAGGGGAACAGGTTCTGGAACATGGTGGCCATGAGCTTCACGTGCATGCCGTGGGGGCCAAAGCTGTTGAGCACCAGGAGAGGAGGGTGGGCAAACTGCTGCTCGTGCATGCGGTGACGTCGCAGCGAAGAAACCACATCACGCACCAAGGTGTACTGCAGGACAGGGTGACGAGTGGATAACTGCCAAGCACACGTGGCTGGGGCAATCCCCAAACCCAGCTCCTACCCCTCGGAGGCCTCATACCACCTCTAGTCCTTACCTTGTTGATCCGGAAGGTTAAGGTAGGGCCTCCCGGGAGGCGTATCAGCTTCTACAGAAAAAAAGGATCAGTGAGGGTCAAGGTGTCCAACTAGGGAGCAGAGGGAATGCGAACCTCTGCCCATCTCTTCAGAGCGTTTACTTTGAAGCCAGAATCACGGCAGCTCAGAGGCACAAGGGGTCATCATGAGAGCTGGGGGAGGAGGAGGGGGTGGGGGAGTGAAGGGTGAGAGCATCCACTCACAAAGTAGACACTGGTCTCCGTTTTGCTCAAGATCAGGAAGTGTGTGACCCCAAGGGGCCCAGCCACTGCCACACAATCTTTCAGAGAGTTTTTCTTTCGAATCTGGAAACGATGAAAAGAAAAAGGGATGATCACTGATATCCCCTTATTGAACAAAGCCTATACGCTTAAGCTGTTATGCCCTTTCTTGCACTTAACCCTCGGAAGAAGGGGGGAGGAGAGAAGAGTGCAATGCTCTTGGCCTCTAGAGCCAGTCAGACTTGAATCTGAGCACCGCCTCTGTCCCTCGACAGCCAGCTGAGGCCCAGACAGGTTAAGTAACTTGACCGAGGCTTTTGAGAGAAGCCAGCCTTGCTGATTCCTGAGTCCCCTCTTAACCACCAGTCCTAGGCACCCAGCCAAGCTGCGCGCGGTTCATCTGCTCGCCCTCGCTGCTGCCACTCAAAGCCCCGAGAGGCAGCCACGATGGTCCCCATTAAGGGCTCCTTTCTCCAGCTAGGGAGACTGAGGCCTCGCGCGGTTTCGAGGATGGAGCCATCCCCACAGAGGACGGGGCCCACAGCGGGTGGAGATGGGCTGGGCGATGCAGACCTGCAGGCGGGTGGCGGTGAGCGGCTCCATGACCCGCCGCAAGTCCAGGCTGAGCTGTCGGACGCTGCGACCCGCGCGGCCCCGAGAGAACACGAAAGAGTGCGGCTGTGCGGCATAGGCCTCGAGGTTGCGGAGGTGCGCCTGGGCGCGCGCCCGCTTCTGGTGCCGGGACTGCGGGGGCGAGAGGCAAGAGGTGAGCACTGCAGCCACCGCCGGGACCCCACCCGCGCTGCCCGCTTTCCCGGCCGCCGCGCCTCACCCGCCCCGACTGCCCCATGCCACCATCTCTTCCTCGAGGCCTCTTCTGCTGGCTGCTTCCGGCGCCGCACAGCTCACTTCCGGCGCCGGCGAGGCGACTACGTGAGGCGCCGCTGCGTGATGACGTCACTACATGGGCTTGCGCACCAGGTCGCGGGAAACCTCGGAGGGGTTGCTATGGAGACACCTGGTGCCTGTTTCTGTGGAAACCGGGGCGGGGGGGGGGGGGGCGGCACGGTTCGAAATGAGCCATGGGTTCGAATCCCGCCTCGGCCATTTCCACCAGCTGTGCGATTTTGAGGCACACGTTCTCCACTCCAAGGCTCCTAAAGTATCCCAAAGTGAGGATGATCATCATTTCCTCTCTGACCCGCGAATTAAGAGAGATGATGTATGCACAGTACTTGGCACACTGGCGCCAGGCACTTGGGGACCCGAAAAGGGGATAGCACCTTGGCAGTTACTCATTTAGGCCCCAGGTCCTGAGGACCAGCTGTCCCCCGCGGGGGCCCTGTCTGCGGACGGGCTGAGGGATGGAAATTCCACATCACCTTCTGGAAATTCAGAGCAAGGCGGTAGCTTCGTGAATAATTCACCCCCTCCCAGTTTCCGCTCAAAGCCCCAGCCTTGGCCTCAGGCCTCTGGCTTCTTCCCCAGAACCTTCGGGTGGGGGGAAGAGATCCCCCAACATCTCTCTCCCTGTTCCATCTGTCTCTGTCTCCCTCTCCCCAGCTTTGAACTTGCCAAAAATTGTCTCCTTCGTCATCTGTAAGTTTCCATCTTTCTCCTCTCTCTGTCTGTCCCTATCCCCATTTCTCTCTTCTCATCTCTATCCCCATCTCCCATCTCTCTCCCGATCTCCCAGACGTTTCTCCTTCTCTGTCTCTCTGACTCTCTCTCCCTCCTGTCATCCCCTCTCCTTGACTTAGGAGGTTTCTTCTCTCTCTGCTGCCAGTGGGGGAAGCTGGAGGGGGCCCAGCGTGGTGGTGGGGGGGGCGCCAGCCCAGGCCGGGAGCCCAGCCTGGCAGCCTCTCTCAGATCTGGGACGACCATTTCCTCCTTCAGCCCGGGAGGCCACTCGGGTTGCGAGTTCAGGACTGTAGGAAATGGGAGGAGACTGCTAGTCGGGGAGGCCTTCTTACAAGTCGGAGACCCTAGCCTGGTGGGGGCTCTACGTGAGTCACTTTGTTCTGTCTGTTTTCGGCCCTGCAGGACCTGACCTGTGTGAGGATGTGAGAGTGTGTGTGGGAGATAAATGGAAACTTGCGCTGGGCTGTGGGCGGGTATCAGGGGCTCGCCGTGTGCCTGGTTTGTGTCTCTGCGCTTGCCAGTGTGTGACCATGTGTACCTGGGTGTGTACATGCCTGATGCAGATTTACAGACACGCTCAGCCCACGGGGTATTTTCCTTTAAGTCGTGGTGTGTGCGTGTGTGACCGCATTTTGTTTTTAGTTTTTGTTGTTTTTTTAATTAATTAATTTATTTTTGGCTGCGTTGGGTCTTCGTTGCTGCGTGTGGGCTTTCTCTAGTTGCGGTGAGCGGGGGTTAGTCTTTGTTGCGTTTCGCGGGCTTCTCATGGTGGTGGCTTCTCTTTGTTGCGGAGCACGGGCTCTAGGTGCACGGGCTCTAGTAGTTGTGGCACGTGGGCTCAGTAGCTGTGGCTTGCGGGCTCTAGAGCGCAGGCTCAGTAGTTGTGGCGCACGGGCTTAGTTGCTCCGTGGCATGTGGGATCTTCCTGGACCAGGGCTCGAACCCGAGTCCCATGCATTGGCAGGTAGATTATTATTATTATTAATTAATTAATTAATTTTTGGCTGCGTTGGGTCTTCGTTGCTGCACGCAGGCTTTCTCTAGTTGCAGCGAGTGGGAGCTACACTTTGTTGCGGTGAACGGGCTTCTCATTGTGATGGCTTCTCTTGTTGTGGAGCACAGGCTCTAGGCGCGCGGGCTTCAGTAGTTGTGGCACGTGGGATCAGTAGCTGTGGCTCGAGGGCTCTAGAGCACAGGTTCACTTGTTGTGGCACACGGGCTTAGTTGCTCCATGGCATGTGGGATCTTCCTGGACCAGGGCTCGAACCTATGTCCCCCGCATTGGCAGGCGGATTCTTAACCACTGCACCACCAGGGAAGTCCTGTGACCACATTTTGAACACATAGTTGCTTCCTAAATCTGTGCTATTTCCAGTTGTGTCTTTATTTATTTATTTTTTTTGACTGTACCACGCGGCTTGTGGGATGTTAGTTCCCAGACTAGGGATCGAACCTGGGCCCCAGCAGTGAAAGCGCTGAGTCCTAACCACTGGACCCCCAGGGAATTCCCTCCAGTTATGTTGTTGTAATTGTCTGTGCCGGGAAAATCCACGGACACACACACATACACATACACACACACAGATTCCATCTGTCTATCTTTGCTGCTTTGTGCAGTGGTTTCCATGTCTCATTGGGTATCCGTGTGTGTCTTTGTGCTCTACTGTTATGTGCACACACAGAGGTGTGTGTGTGACTGTTGTGGTATATGTGTGTGAGTTCTGGAGCCATGTTACCTGGGCCGAATACCATTGCCGATCCTTTCTTTGGCTGTGTGACCACAGGCAAGTTGCTCACCCTCTCTGAGGCTCCGTTCTCTGCTGTAAAATGTGGCTACATACAGAAACCAGCTCTGGTTGCTAGGATTAAATGAGATACAAAATGTAGAGTTTAGAGTCATGCCTGACAGGCTGCAGGTGCCGCTGATATTCGCTACTGTTGTTCTCTGTGTGTGTGTGTGTGCGTGCGTGCGTGCGTGCGTGCGTGCGTGCGTGTGTGTGTGTGTCTGCCTGTCTATGTCTGAGGCTGGGATCCATGCAGCCTCCCTGGGCCTGCAGCCTCCCACGCTCTGTGCTGTGCTGTGGGGGGAACGTCCAGGGCGCTGAACTGTGTTATCAGGCTCTGGTGGCCTGGGCAGGAGGGTCTGGCAATTCTGCCTCAGTTCTCACATGGGAAATGCTAAATATTTACAGTTTGGAGCTCCTGGGCTCAGCATCACCACTCTAGTCCCAGGCTCTGGGTAGTTACCAAGCCTCCTCCCTCCTGCTCTCCCACCAGCCTCTCCCCTTCTCCAGTTCAGAGGCCCTGCTGGACCCTCAGCTCCTCCTCGGACTTCTTGTGTCTGCTGCGGGCCTTGCTGAACTCAGGGTCTTGGTCGTGAGAGGTGAGAGCGCAGGAGGGTGGGAGGGCAGGTGGAGGCTGAATCTGTCTGTTGGGAAACCTGGGTCTTGGCTTGGCTGGGGGACTCCCCAGACCTCCTCTTTACTCCAGGCTGAGATCCTGGAAGGCAGCGGATGTTACACACACACTAGTTCAAACGGGTTTGGTCCATCCCTGTTGTGGAGGGCCTGATGTCTTCGGGCGGGGGGCGGCAATGAGAGGTCCCTGCTCTGCCCTTGGTAGCTAGTGCTTGGGGTGTGAGTACAGTAGTGAATATGCCTTTCTCCAGCACAGAACCCTCCATGATTCCCACATGACTCAGAGTAAAACCCCAAATCCTCCTCAAGGTTCACAAGGCCCTGCACACTTTGCCCCCATCACTTCCTCCTGCTCTCCGCCTCACTCATTCTGTTGCAGCCTTACAGGCTTCCCTGCTATTTCTTGGGAATATCAAGTAAGGTTCAACCTCAGGGCCTTTGCACTCGCTGTTCCCTCTGCCTGAATGCTCTTCCCTTTCTCTCTCTTCCTTCAGGTCTTCACTCAAGTGTCATCTTCTCAGTAATGCCTGACTCCTCTATTTAAAATGCACCCCCAGCCCAGGTCTCCCACCCCCTTCCCTGTTTTTCTACGAAGCACTTACCTCTGGCCTACCCACCATCTGTTTTCCCAACCTGCTCCACAAGGGCAGGGGTTTTGTCTGTGTTGGTCACAGCTGTGTCCCCATCTCCTGGAACAGCTCCTGACACACAACAGGTGCTCAAGGAATGCTTGTAGAGTGTGTGAACCAGGCAATGTGTGTGACAATGAAGCCTGCAGGACATGCGCCTGTGTGGCCACCAGGATGTGTGGGTTTGGAATATGGTGGATTGTGGCGCGGACAGGGCCAGCATGTGGACATGTGGAACATTTTCTTAATGCTGGCATGTGCACGTGGGAGGGATGTGTTTCCCCATCAGACAGCCTGCAAGTGTGTGAACCCCAGGAATGAAGACAATGGAGGCCTGCGTGTGGATCCTGCAGGGCCGCGGGTTGGTGGCCACATGTATACAGCTCACCTGTGGGAGCCAGGGAACACCTGGCGGGGGCGGGGCACGTGGGCAGACCCGGGGCGTGTGGGTGTTGCGGGGTGTGTGTGATGCCTGGCACTGTTTTAGGCGCTGCGGACAGAGCAGTGAACAAAACCCAGGCTCAGCCTCTGGGAGCTTATGTTTTGGTGGAGGAATTCAGATCATAAACAATGGCAAACAAACAAGGCAATTGCAGAGTGATAAATGCTAAAATGAAATGGACGGACTGTGCTAGGGCGTGCCCAAGCAGGGGCGACTCTAAACGGGGTAGTCAAAGAGGGTTTCTTTTTTTTTAAATTTATTTTTGGCTGTGTTGGGTCGTCTTTGCTGCCATGTGGGCTTTATCTAGTTGCAGTGAGCGGGGGCTACTCTTCATTGCGGTGCGTGGGCTTCTCATTGCGGTGGCTTCTTTTGTTGCAGAGCATAGGCTCCAGGCGCATGGGCTTCAGTAGTTGTGGCACGCGTGCTCGGTAGTTGTGGCTCACGGGCTCTAGAGCACAGGCTCAGTAGCTGTGGCACACGGGCTTCGTTGCTCTGAGGCATGTGGGATCTTCCTGGACCAGAGATTGAACTCGTGTCCGCTGCATTGGCAGGCGGATTCTTAACCACTGTGCCACCAGGGAAGTCCCTCAAAGAGGGCTTCTGAGGAGGAGACAACTGAGCTGAGACCTGAATAAGGAGAGACAGGGAGCTGTGATAAATTCAGGGAAGAATATTCCAGGCTGCGGAAACAGCAAGTGCAAAGGCTCTGAGGCTCGAGGGTCCCTTGTGTGTTTGAGGAACAGCCAGGCCAGGGTGCCTGAAGCAGAGTGAGCGCGGTGGGTGGGAGGATGAATGGGAGGAGGGGAGGGCAGGGAGGGGCCTGGGCAGAGCATGCAGGGCCTTGTGGGCTGCAGGGAGGACTTGGGCTTTTCCTCGGAGTGAGGAGGAAGCCACAGAGGTCCTGAGCAGAGGAGGAGGGACGTGACCTGTCTTGGGTGTTCACGGGTATCCTCTGGCCACTGTGGGAGAAACAGAGCAGAGATTGAGGATGGAAGCCTGGAGACCTGGCAGGCAGCTGCTCTAAGGAAATCCAGATGGTGTCTTGAGCTAGGATCATGGGAGGGAGTGAGAATGGGGGGGAATGTGGAGGAAGTCAGGGTCTAAACACAAGAGCTGATAGGCCTGGCTGATGGGTTCCATCTGCCATGAAGAGACATGAATGACTCTGGAGTTTTGGTCTGAGGACATGGGAAATAGGGTGTCCGCTAGTAGACTGAGTTAGTGAGACTTTCTCCTCATCTCCCCTCACCCGCCCCCCCCCCCCCGCCACCTGTTTCCCCATGGCTTCTGCTCCAGTCTCCTCCAGGTTCCTTTAATACATCAGGCATGGTCCAACCTCAGGGCCTTTGCACTTTCTATTCCCCCTGCCAGGGACCTCTTTTCTCCCAGATACCCCCATGGTTTCCTCCCTCACCTCTTTCAGGTCTTTGTTCAAAACTGTCACCTCTTCCAGGTCTTCCCTCCTCTCAAATTGCCCCTGCACATATCCCCATATCTCTGTCTTTTACTGTTCTTTTTTTTTTTGTAGTTGTTTGTTTCTTTGGCCGCGCCGTGCAGGTTGCGGGATCTTAGTTCCCAGACTAGGGATCGAACCCCGGCCCATTGCAATGGAAGCCGGGAGTCTTAACCACTGGACACCCAGGGAATTCCCCTCTGTCTTTTACTAAAAGTACCTTTTATCTTTAGTACCTAGGGCTGTCTAATACACTCAATTAATTCTAAGTTTATTTGGTCCTTGCTCACCAGGGCAGGGATTTTTGTGTTTTGTTCCCAACTGTATTCCCAGCGCGTAGAACTGAGGCCAGCACACAGTTAGCACTCAGAGAATGCTTGCTGAATGAATGGACGAGACACACTGACCCGCAGGGCGCCTGGAACTCAGTGGGGAGGCCAGAGCTGGATTCTATTGGCGTATCTCCAGCCTCGGGACAGGGAAAGGGATGGAGGCGGGCGTGTGTGGACCCTGATCTACGCAGGTGTACACCTGTGCATTCCCGCGTGGGACCACATAGGTATGGCCCAGCTTGAGAGTCGGGGGTCGAGCCTGCGTTCCGGGGCCCCCTCCTTCCCGTTCATCCTCTGCCTGCAGGTCCGTCATGTCGGCACCCCGGCTGCTCACGATGCAGCTGCTGCTCTTGCTGGACGCTTGGTGGGCGCGCGCAGCCGCCCCGCGCTGCACCTACACCTTCGTGCTGCCCCCGCAGAAGTTCACAGGCGCCGTGTGCTGGAGCGGGCCGGCGGCTCCGCGCCCAACTCCGGAGGCCGTGAACGCCAGCGACGTGGCGGCACTGCGCGTGCGAGTGGGCCGCCACGAGGAGCTGCTGCGCGAACTTCAGCGGCTGGCGACGGCCGACGGCGCTGTAGCCGGCGAGGTGCGTGCGCTGCGCAAGGAGAGCCGTGGCCTGAGCGCGCGCCTGGGCCAGCTGCGCGCGCAGCTTCAGCACGAGGCGGGACCGGGGGCGGGGCTAGGCCTGGGGGCGGAGCCTGCCGCCGCGCTGGCGCTGCTTGGGGAGCGTGTGCTGAACGCCTCGGCCGAGGCGCAGCGCGCCGCCGCCCGCTTCCACCAGCTGGACGTCAAGTTCCGCGAGCTGGCACAGCTGGTCAGCCAGCAGAGTGGCCTCATCTCCCGCCTGGAACGCCTGTGCCCGGGGAGTGCGGGCGGGCAGCAGCAGGTAACTCTGAAACTATCTCCCTCCCCAAATAGCAGCCACTTCTTGTGAGCATCTTCAGTAGATGGGCCCCCTGAAACCCCGTGCCCTTTTTTTTTTTTGGCCGCGCTGCGGGGCATGCGGGATCTTCGTTCCCCGACCAGGGATCGAACCCGTGCCCCCTGCAGTGGAAGCACCGAATCTTAACCACTGGACCGCCAGGGAAGTCCCAACCCCATGATTCTCAGTTCCGAAATACAAAAAGCTCCAAAAACGGACCCCTACCTCTTCCCCAGTAACTCATTTGGGTCAAAACGCAACTGGTAGCTACTTGAAGTCTTTACTTATCTACCTAATATGAATACTCATAGGATCCTATAATCAAGCATATTATTAATATGTGATAAAGACCAAAGACCTCGTTGGGGGTGTTAGGTAATATAGAGGTAGACCCTGCATTACTGTTTCTAACTCCTGCTATATTATTCTAAATTCTGGATTATGTCTCACCTTAGGTTTTGAATAAGCAATTGTTGCTTTGTGACAGTACCTAACTTACAGGGTGGTTGGGAGGATTCAGTAAGTTAGTAATATTGGATGTACTCATATTATCCCTACTTCACAGAAAAGTTTGGAGGCACAGATCGGTTAAGCTATTAACACCAGAGCAGGAGTTTAAGCCCAGCTCTGTCTCTTCTTGACTACTAGAGTTAGGCTTGGGAAGATCAATACACGCCCCTGCTTGATCTTCCCATCTGGGTGCTAGGAGATTTACGAGCCCAGAGCGTCCTGGGCTAAGGGTTAGTGCAATCACATCTAACTCTCTTGGTTACCCCAGGTCCTGCCACCGCCCCTGGTGCCTGTGGTTCCAGTCAGTCTGGTAGGTGGCACCAATGACACCAGCAGGAGGATGAACTCAGCCCCAGAATCCCAGAGAGACCAGACCCTGAGACAGCAGGGGCCCTTGGCCTCTCCTGTGCCCTCAGGGCACCCTGCTGTCCCTACCAAGCCAGCAGGTAAGACAAGGGCAGGGCTGTTGAGGGTGTGAGGAGCCAGGAGATTCCCAGTGCAGCATGAATAGAGGGAAATATGAGTCAGGACTTTAATGCCAGATTCCTCTCATGCTGGGGGGCCTGGAGGAAATGATGCTTTTATCCTGATAATGGAACAGGGAGATATGGCTCTTACTTTGATAAACACCAAAATTCTTACTATGGTGTGAAAATAAGAGAGGTACTCTTACTTTGACAAGAGGGCAGGGGATTCAGGACTGCTACTTTGGTGAGAATTTGAGGGAATTCAGAGGGCCATGTTCAAGACCTCTATTCTGATGAGGAGACCATAGAAGGAGAATTTAAGAATCCCAGGCTCCACATTTGCTTTAGTGAGAGAAGAATGACTTAGAGTCTTATTTAGGTAAGAAAAGGGGTATTGGGGCTCTTATTCTGGAGAGGGAATAGGAGAGGCAGTTCGACTGTTCTGGTAAGGGGACCAGTGAGAATCAGGACTCTTACTCCAGTAAAGGGTTGACTGGTCCAGGTTGTGCCTGTCCCATATCCCTGTGCCCGCAGGCCCATGGCGGGATTGTGCAGAGGCCCGCCAGGCAGGCCATGGACAGAGCGGAGTGTATGAGCTACGAGTGGGCCGGCATGTGTTGTCAGCATGGTGTGAGCAACAGCTGGAAGGTGGAGGCTGGACTGTGATCCAGAGGCGGCAAGATGGTTCCGTCAACTTCTTCACTACCTGGCAGCACTACAAGGTGGGCACAGGTGGGTGGGGCAAGGCTGGGCAGGGGAAGGAGACCTGCTGCTGACTCCCTGACTTTCCTGCCCTGCCAGGTGGGCTTTGGGCAGCCTGATGGGGAATACTGGCTGGGCCTTGAACCTGTGCATCAGCTGACCAGCCATGGGGACCATGAGCTACTGGTGCTCCTCGAGGACTGGGGAGGCCGCGGGGCACGTGCCCACTATGATGGTTTTTCCCTGGAGCCTGAGAGTGACCACTACCGCCTACGGCTTGGCCATTACCACGGAGATGCTGGAGACTCTCTATCCTGGCACAATGACAAGCCTTTCAGCACCGTGGATAGGGACCGAGACTCCTATTCTGGTAAAGAGCTCTCATTCTGGTGGTGGTGGTGGGGAGGGAGTAGGAGACTGTTAGTGAGGAAATGAAAGGGGGTGGGGTAAGACTTTCCTCTGGTAAGGATCAGGATAAACAGGAGAGTGGAGGACAGGACTCTTATTCTGGTGAGGGGGTGCGGAGTCCAGATTCATTCTCTGATTAGGCAGTAAGAGTCAGGATTCCTGCCTTTGTGAAAGGTGGTGGTGGGGGGGGAATAGGGGGAGGTATGAGAGCTAGGACTCTTATTCTAGAAAGGAAGTAGAGAAGGTTGTTTTCCCTGATAAAGGAATGAGAGGTAAAGCTCCTAGTTTGCAGAAAGGGTGGAGAAAATGTGACTTGTACTTTGGTAAGGGGATAAGGAAGGAATTAAGGCTATTACTCTGAAGAAGGTATGGGGACAGAGGATGCCTGGCAAAAGCCTTGTACTAATGAGGTGCTGGCAGAGGCTTTTATTCTGGTGAGAAGACATGGATTCTCTCTTCCCTCAGGTAACTGCGCCCTGTACCAGCGGGGAGGCTGGTGGTACCATGCCTGTGCCCACTCCAACCTCAATGGTGTGTGGCATCGTGGTGGCCACTACCGTAGCCGTTACCAGGACGGCGTTTACTGGGCCGAGTTTCGTGGTGGGGCTTACTCTCTCAAGAAGGTTGCCATGCTGATCAGGCCCCTGAGGCTGTGACCATCTGTTCATCTGTCCCCCAGGTCACAGGGGATGTGTGTCCGCAGGAGCCCAAGTTGTCCTGGCCACACCTCCTTTGTGACTCAGTGTGGGCCGCGTCCCACAGACCTCTTCTCGTTGTGGATCTGCTCCCCAGGACCCTGAAAACAGCACCCAGGAATCCCCCTGCCAGCATCTTGGACCCAGACGGCTCCCCAAGGGCATTTAGATCTCCATTTGAGCTCGTATTTTATAACAACACAAAATATGCACAGACCGTGTCTGGTTTGCATCTGCACCTGGCAGGGGTCACTCCCCGTGCCCGCCCTCGTCCTCCTCCTTCAGGTCCTCCAGAATGAGGTTGTCCAGGTCTTCCAGGAGGCCCCCCTGGCTCAGGCAGGTGGCCACAGTGGAGCCACTGCTGATGTGGAGGTTGCTGGGGTGCAGGACTTTGGGCAGGTGGTTCTGCTTCCGACTCTTGGGGTGTGCGCAGGACGTCCCAGGCACGTGGGGCTCTGGGGAGGGAGAGGTTCTGAGGTCGTGGGGCTTGAGGCCACGGGGAGCTCTGGGAAGGGGAGGGGCTGAGGCTACAGGCTCTGGGGCCAGAGCTACAGGAAATTCAGAGGTGAAAGTCACAGGTGTTGAAGCCACAGGAGACCCAGGGACATGGGCGTCACCTGAGACTACAGAGGACACAACAGGAGCCAAGAACACAGAGACCACAGGGACAGAGTCCACAGGACACTGGGGTGTGGGCCACCAGAGTGAAACCACAGAACTTTATGTGAGGAGACATGGAAGGTGGATGACGCCATGGGAGGTGGGTGTTAGGAGGGGCAGGGGTCCTGAGTGACCTGGAGGTAAGGAGGCTGGAGGCCCGTGGAAGATGTGGAAGGAGGGGCCATTGCAGTGGGAGATGAAAAGGCCTCCAGGACGGAGGCCTTAGGAGGTATGCGGAAGAAGCAGGTAGAGACCTTGGTTCTTAAAGGCTCAGAGGTGTATGCCCGGAATGGGGGGGGTAGGCCATGGGGACGCGCCAGGCCCTCACCTCGCCGATTGTAGCAGTCCTCAGCCGAGCAGGAGTGGGTGTGGGTGCTGCGGCGATCTGTGTCCCGGTCCCAGCGTGGAGGGAGGATCCGTGTCAGATCCACGGGGAAGCCGCACCCGTAGCAGGGGGACCGGGACCCCATCTGTGCCCAGCCCCTGGGGGCGGGCAGGGCCGTGAGGGTCCAAGGGCCAGCTGGGCCAGGGTGGGGCCAGGGCAGGGAGGGGCAGGGCTGGGGTGGGGCAGGGCCGAGGATGGGAGGTGGGGGTGGGGTCAGCGCCCTCACCGGAAGTTGTGCCCTCACCGGAAGTTGTGCCGACATCTCGGGCAGTGGAACTCAGCCACACCCCACATCTTATCACTGGGCACCGGCTCGTAGCGCTTCCGGCATTTCCTGCATCTGGACACCTGGGGGTGCGGAGAGAGGGGCAGGCTTGCTGTCTGAGGTGAGCAGTGATAGCCTGATGTTAGCCAGATCGAGATTTACACTATGGAAATTGGCAAACACTGTAAATCTGGGGGTGCCTCCGCCCCACGAGAGCCGGTTATTAGGCATTTACCAGAAGCATACCACTGGTCAGGGGGTTCAGAAGCCAGATTTGGGGTTGTGGTTTGGGGGTCAGGTTTGATTTCTGTGGTAGCTGTCAAACTGTGTAGTCAGAGGTCAGGCTCTGGGATAAGAGTTGAGCTTCTCAAGTTGAATGTCAAGTTGAAAAGTCCAGCTCAGTGGGTTGGGGTTAGGGTCTGAGATTGGGGTTGATCTCTGAGGTTGCAGGTCCGGGGTTGGGCTCTCAGAGGCTGATGTTCTTGGGTCAGAGGTTTGGACACTGAGAGTGGGGCTTTGGAGTGGAGCCGGGACAGAACCAAGGTCAGAGGTTGGGTTATCACCTCCTTCCGCTGGGGCACGCGGCGCCACCAGACATGGTCACAAGAGGAGCAGGCGAACTGCCGGTCCACGGCAGGGATGAGATCTTCCTGGGCACGTTGGAACATGCGTAGGTTGGCTTCTGTTAGTGGCAGGAGCGAGGTCGCCACCGCCTGCAGAATGGAGACGGTGGTCAGCCCTCTTCTCCCCTTCCTGCCCCTACAATGTCCCTCCTCCTCACCTATGAACACCCCCATGGATGTCCTCCCTGCTTACCTCCCTGTCCCACATCCTGGACTCACCTGGATGTCCCGGTCCTGCTTCATGTCCTCTGGGGGGTCCTGGGTGGAAACACCAGGGGCAGAAACTGGAGATGTGGTTCACGCCTCTTTTCTGGGGGCGGGGCTTCTGCACGGGGAGGCAGGGTTCTGGCCCCATATAAGAGTAGAGTGTCCCTAACTCAGGAGGAGTTGATTGAGCAGCATACACTTCCTGAGGGCAGGATGTGTGACCTCAGTTGTCCTTATAGCAACCCTGGGAGGTGGGCACACCTGTCATCCCCATTGCTCAGACGGGGATACTGAGGCCCAGAGCCGGGAGAGGCCTTGCCTGAGATTACCCTGAGTGAGCATGGCGGAACAGGCTGGACCCCATGCTCCCTTCCTGCCAATGAATGCCACACACTTGCTGGCATTGTGACAGGTCACCTCTTTGAGGCCATGCTGCTTTAGGTTAAGTGCTTGAGCTCTGGATTCAGATAGATGCAGGTTGAAACCCTGGCTTCATCACTTCCAGCTGTGGGGGTGTGGTCAAGCCACTCCTCCTAATGAGGGACATCTAAGAGCCCAGGTTCTGACTCTTGGTGGCCTGGGTTCAAATCCCAGCTGCCACCTGCATTCAGCATGAACCTGGTGAGTGATGTCATCACCCTGTGTCTCAATTTTCTCATCTGTAAAATGAACGTGATAAGTAATAGGACCTGTCTCACAGGACCTGTGGCAATGAAATAAGTCAACAGGTAATATTCCTGGAGTCCTGCCGCAGGGGAAGTGCTCAATCAATGATACTCTTGGCTATTTTTATCATACTCATTATATGTATAACTGTAAATATATAAATGTTAAGGGTATAATACGTACTTTATTATACTCTTTAACAACTCTGTGCTGGGTCTTTCAGGCAGGCCAACCGGTACGCCAGCCACCAAAGCCATCTAAGGGGCAAAGTGGCCATGCAAAGCCTTTCATTCATTCATTCATTCATTCACATGGGTTCCCCTGCCCCTCTCTCCTCTCTGATCTCCTGCTCATCCCAGCCTGTCTGTATGTTCCTTTTGTCATGCCACCCCTCTTCCAGGAAGACCCTCTCCAACCCCTCCCCTTCCCAGAGGTCACTCCTCCTTAGTTTTGAAGAACTTGGTACCACCTCCTCCAGGAAGCTTTCCCTGATCTCTTTGGCTCCTCTATAATGACAATCGTGATTCGTTTCACTGCTTAGTTTCTTGTCTCTGTCTTCCATTTAATACAGTCAGCATGTAATGAGCATCTACTGTTTGCAGGCTCCCTGGCCAGATACACGACTGAGAGGTGCATAAGTGAATGAGGCTAGACCATGAGTTGTGGACTGACAAGGCACAGAGGGGGCTCACCATGGATGAGCCTGACCCTTCTGTTCTCCCTCCCCTTACCACATCCTTTGAGGGGAGGGCGCAGTTTACCTGGGCATCCAGGTCATTACTCAGTTCCTGTCCATCTTTCTGCTTTACCCCTGGTGGGGAGAGTAAGTGTAAGTGAAAGCCCTTTGAAAGATCTTGTGGGAGTTTCTGGGCCCCGAACCCGATACAGACCACCCCCCAAAGAGATGATCTCATCGCCTCTTCCTACCCTCAGCAGAGACCACACCCCCTCCCCGCTCCCCAGCGGAACCCCCTGCAGGCAGGACCCCCGCCTGCTCACCGTACACGATGGAGCGCCCCACTCCGGTATGGTCGCTGCCAAACTTCCTCATCAGAGTCCCCGCCTTCTTGGAGGATACCTTCCCATGAAACTTCTCCCGGAGGCGCCGGACGCTCTTCTCCAGCTGGGGTGGGGAGACAGGGGCTCAGATGGAGGAAGGAGAGGCGCGATTGCCCCTCCCCCATCCCTAGGCATCCTTTTTTCACGGCCTGAACTTGACCCTTGGTTTTAGCCTCCGCACCCCACCCCCCCAATCCCTCTACTGCATTTCCTGGAAAAAGCCAAAGTCCCCACAGGGCACTGGGGGAGGGAGCGGACTAAGGCGAACGTCCCACGCTAAGGGAGGAGGCCGGCCAGGTAACCCCTGGCCTCTGACCCTTGACCCAGCAGCCCCCGCTTTTCCTCGAGGAGGCCGCATTCGCTCTGAGGCATGTGGCGGTCACTCTCCTTTCTGAGGGAGACGAGTGCCAGCCTGGGGGAAGGTCTAGGTTTCGGATGGAGTCCCCAGGAACTGCGAAGCCCCCTCCGCGTCCCCCGGCTCCTCCCCAGCATCTCTCGCGGGCCCCCGGCCCAGTTGTAGCCTTCTCCTACCTCCACACCTTCCTGAGACATGGTGGCGGCGCAGGTCCCCGCGAGGGTCCGCACTGGGCGCTCAGCGCCCCCCTACCTGGGTGCGCCCGTCTGTCCAGCTGCCTCTCAGGGCAGGGGGCGGGGCCTCCAGGCCGGCTCCGCCCTTCCTTTCCAGCCCTCCGTTTCGCTTTCGATTGGAAAGAGGGGGGACGGGGCGAGCTGGCTCCGCCCCGGCTCCACCTCTGCTCTTGCGCCCCAAACCCAGGCGGGCGCCCCCGATCTGCACCCTGCGGCGGAGCGCGCAGACCTCGGGCGGGGGAGGCGGCGCGGCCTCTGCAGTCGGTCACATGTCCCCACGCTGCGCGGGGTCCGCGTCTTCACGTCCCTCGTGGGGGCGGGGCCGCATCTGAAGGCCGCGGTGTGTCTCCTGGTCCCCGCTAGCTCGTGCTCCCCCAGTCCATCGCTCTGTCCCCTCCCCTCCCGTCCCCTCCTCTCCCCCAGGAATCAGGCGCTAATTAGGACCTGGACCCCTTTCTCACTTTGAGCCTCTTACCTCGCCACGTCCCCTCTCTGAACCTCAGTTTACTCCTCTGTAAGATGGGGATGATGATAGTGGCTACATCCTGGAGTGTGTGTGTGTGTGTGTGTGCCCGCGCGCGTGCGTGTGCCAGGATTCGAGTCCCCGGGTAGAGCACTTAGTAGCTCCTGGCATGCTGTAGACATTCAACTAGTCCCTGGGCCACCTACTATGTGCAAAATATGAAGGGGCAGGCAGTTGGCGGGAAGGAGGAGGTGCTTGCTAAAAATACTGATTCCTGGTCCCTAGCCGTTCTGCAGAATCGGGCTGTCTAGGGGTTCCAGAGGATCTGCACTGTAAAACGTAAGGTTGAGAACCCCGGGGGGCCAGGACAATTTTAACCCAGCAAGCGGGGGAGGGGCTCTGTCCCAGCCTTGCCGCATCAGAAATGTCTTCTTGGAGGAGTCCTGGAAGTGTGACGGCTCAGCAGGTGAAGAATGGAGTGGGGGAAGGAAGCAGCTAGCCGTGCAAAACCCCCAGAATCAAGAGAGTCTAGCGCGTTAGGCCAGGGCTTCTCAACCTCAGCAACATCGGCATTTTGGGCTGGATGGTTCTCTGTGGTGGGGGCCTGCTGTGTGCATCGTAGGATGTTTAGCAGCATCCCTGGCCTCAACCCACTAGATGCCAGCGGCACCCCTGCCCCAGTCATGACAGCTGAAAATGTCTCCAGACGTTGCCAAATGTCCTCTGGGGGTGGCAAAATTGCATTAGGATAAATGACTCCTAAAACTTTTTCAACATGCACCTCTATCAGTAAAAATGTTGAAGCTCAACCCCCAGAGGGATATTTGTTTATAAATTATATACAAATACAGTTATACTGAGAGATTCTGTAGATCACTTTATAATAATGTATTTATTACATGATGATATTCCTTAGCAAACTTAACAAAAAAGATTAAAAAAATGTTCTAATGTTTTCTACTTGAACCCCAAAGTTTTGTTTGTGGGGTCTATGCAGCCCTCCCTGGGGTGCATGTAAACAGTTCATGGTTCTTTGTGCTGAGTGGTGGGATTTCGGGCAGGGAAGGGGGGGTGGTATAGGCAGCACAGAGGACCTGGGATTTTATCCTGAGGGAAGTGGGGAGACATGGAGGGGCTCTCCCAGTATAGTTGCCAATTACTACTTACCCAGTGGAGGGGGAGGTCACAGCTATGTCCCACCCCTTGGTCAGGGTGGGCACAGAGCAGGCAGGAAACAGGTGGGAGTCTGATCCAGCCCCCACACAACTCAGGTCTGCTAGATTCTCATCCTAATGGCCACCACAATGAGAGCTTACTCTGTGCCAGGCACTGTTCCACTGTGGACGCAGCATCAAAGAAAACAAAGATCCCTGCCCACATAAAGCTAGCATTCTAGTGGGGGAGACAGACAAGAAACAAATATGTAATAGGATAGGAGAGAATACATGCCAGGATGAAAAATGAACTGGGGCAGGGGGATGGGTAAAGGGAGTTTAGGGAAGCCTGCAGGAAGTAACATCTGAGTGGAGACCTGAAGGATGTGGGAGAAGAGAGTTCCAGGTAGAGGTGGGAGCCTGGGACTCTTGTTACCAGGTGTTGTAGTTCTCTGTTGCTGCATAACAAATAATCCCCAAATGTTATGGCTTAAAACAATAAACACGTATCAGTTCCTACGGTTTTTGTGGGTCAGGAATCCAGCAATGGCTTTACTGAGCTTTCTGGCTCAGGGTTTCCATAAGGTCGTAGTCAAGATGTTGACTGGGGCTGCAGCCATCTGAAAGTTTGACTGGGGCTGGAGGATCTTGCTTCCGTGGTGGCTCACGCACATGACTGGCAGGTGGGTGCTGATTGTTGGAGGGATGCCTCAATTCCTCCCTACTTGGGCTGTTTGTGCTTGATACTCCCAACCTGGCAGCTGGCCTCCACAGAGCAAGCAACCCAAGAGAAGGAAAGCCAGGTGGAAATTGTATATTTCCAAGACCTCACCTTGCCGCCACATCCTGTGCGTTAAAATTGATTCACTAGATCCAGACCATGTTTAGGGAGAGGGGAATAAAGACCCTGCCCTCTCTCCCCTCCTCCCCTCCCATCTCCTGCTGGAGCCTCTCACTGGCTGCACCAGCAGGCAAGGAAGGTAAGGGAGCCAGTCATGCAGTTAGCCTGTCAGGGCACAGGGCAGGGGGAGAAGGGTGAGAGTCAATTCAGAAGGACAAATAAAGATACAACCTGAGTATTCAATTTTGGCATTTGTAGACTATCAGAAAAACAGATTCCCAGGGAACACATGGGGGCGCTACCTACCCACCAACAGTTCTGTTTGAGCTTTGTGGCCATCTTGGTCTGTCGGGCCAGATGTAGCTTGGTTGTAGTGAGTGGTGTGAACATTTCTGCATTTTATCCAGTCTTTGTCTTTATAAAAAGGTGTGGAAAGGGAGAAAATGGATGTGCTGATAACAGTGATAAGAAATGTAGCCTCTGACACTTTAGTATAATTGAGTCAAAGATGGAGCCCATTTGATCCATCCATTCATTAATTTGACAGACATGCATCAGGTGCCTCCCATCTGGCAGGCATGGTGTCTGGCACCATTTCTGCCCTTCTGGAGTCATGGTCTTAATGGGAAAGAGAAACATGAAGCACATGATATCACAAGTAGTTATTTAATTATATTTATGATATGTACCAAAAAAGAGAAATTGAGAGATCCATGAGAAAGGACAACACATGGGACCCTGAACTGGGTAGGGTGGTCAGGGAGGGCTTCATGGAGGAGGTGCCTCTTGAACTGAATTTTTTTTTTTGACCGCTCCACGTGGCTTGCAGGATCTTAGTTCCCTGACCAGAGATTGAACTGTGGGTCACGGCAGGAAAGCTCTGAGTCCTAACCACTGGACCTCCAGAGAAGTCCCAATGAACTGAAATCTTAACACTTTCTGAAACACTGTGTCAAGTGTTTTGAACTATGTATCTCATTTGATCCTCATAGCAATCCTATAAGGGGGATAATATTATTACAAAAGGGAAGACAGGTTCAAGAACCTGCTCAAGGGGGGCCCTCCAAAGGATGAGTAGGAACTAACTAGGTGAAGAGGTGCAGGGCAGAAAGAGCAGCAAGTGCAAAGGCCCTGAGGTGGGATGGGGCAGGGTCTATTGCAGAAATCTATAGGCCACCATGGCTCTGGCTTAGTGAGCAGGGGGGAGAGTGGAGGGAGGGGAAGCTCATGCCCAAAGCAGCAAATCTTGATCTTTAGTTGAACCTTTTGAGGCATATGCTGGGTGACCATAGGTTTAATTGTGGAGGAAGTGGACCTGATTGGAGCATGTGTGTACTTTTTGCAACCTAGTCAATTTCCCCCTCAGTTTAATTAATTAATTAGACCATGCTGCGTGGCATGCAGGGTCTTAGTTCCCTGACTAGGGATAGAACCCATGCCACCTACAGTGGAAGCGAAGAGTCTTAACCACTGGACCGCCAGGGAAGTCCCCCCTCAGTTTAGCCAAATGAAGAAATTTGGGGATGCCCAGAATTGGAGATGTTGGGAAATGGGAAATCTCCAAACCGTTGGTTGGAAAGGGCATCCCTTGGTAGAACCTTTGGAGAGGGCAACTCGGCAACACTTACTAAAGCATTTTGTGCTATTTTTTTTAATAACAAAATATTTTTATTAATTAGCTATCAGACATGCCTCTCCAAACTTTTCCCCCACATTTTATGGATATGTACTCTTCTTTTTCATACATTTATTTATTTATATTTTTTATTTTTGGCTGCGTTGGGTCTTTTTTGCTGCGCGTGGGATTTCTTTAGTTGCGGTGAGTGGGGGCTACTCTTCGTTGCGGTGCGCAGGCTTCTCATTGCGGTGGCTTCTCTTGTTGAGGAGCACGGGCTCTAGGTGCGTGGCCTTCAGTAGTTGTGGCACGTGGGCTCTAGAGCGCAGGCTCAGTAGTAGTGGCACACGGACTTAGTTGCTCCGCGGCATGTGGGATCTTCCCAGACCAGGGCTTGAACCCATGTCCCCTGCATTGGCAGGCAGATTCTTAACCACTGCGCCGCCAGGGAAGTCCTATGGCTATGTACTCTTTAATTGACTCTTCATATGACAATGATTTGTAATGTTTTCTATAGAGAGAATACAAAGATAATTTATCTTTTCTCTAGCATGGTTGATCAGTATTTGTTTTTTATTATTAATAACAGAAAAAATTTTTTCATCCTCGTAGTTCATTATTCCTGTGTGTGTGCACGCGCCCATGAAATTTCAGAAGATTGTGTGCTATTTTAATTGTCTCTTTCAACTTTCGTATTCTGATGCTTTGACAGCTGGGGCCTCGCTGATGACCCTCCCTGGGCACACACACAAACCATTTGTGTGCATTTCTGCATGTGGATCTCCACAACACCTTTACTTTCCACATGGCATATTTCTCTAACAATCAGATTTTTGGTTTTTTTTTTTTTTTTTGCAACAAGCATCCATAACTTTTGTAATGAGAACCAAGAAAATACACAATAAGACAAATCCAATTACGTTTTAAAATAACATGTACGAAACCCTGGATATCTATCTTTGACAATGACACCTAAGAGGTGAGAAGTAATTTGGGATTTCATAATCTGTGCAGTCCTTAGTAAATGGAATGTCCTTTACAGCACAGAAATCTATTGTTCAAGTTTTGCGAAGTCACATTCAAACATGTTTCCAAGAATGCATTATGTGCAAAAGTTGGGTAGCTTGTTTGGGACTCTGCTCAAATGAATTTGGTGAGTGGAGAAATCGCAGCGGCTAAAAGAGCCTGAGTGTACCCAGGGGCCAGCTGGGCGCCAGGCTCTCTGTGGGGTGTCCTCCAGGCTTTAGGCTATCAAGTCATCCCTCAGCCTTCTGGCTAGGTGCCAGTGTCCCTTTTTCAGATGAAGAAACTGCATTTCAGAGCAATTAAGCAAATCATGCAGGCACCTGGCTTATAGGTGGCACAGTCAGGACTTGAACCCAGGCCAGCTAACCGCAATGCTCCTTCCAGCTGGAATTGACGATGAGAAGTATAGAGGTCAAGAGGGCACACGTTGGAACCAGACAGTCTGGGTTTGAGTCCATTCCTAGCTCTCTGAGGAATTTCTTTGCCTTTCTGGGCCTCAGTTTCCCCATCTCTGAAATGGGAATAGAGTTATTGTGAAGGTTCCATAAGTTAATATAGATAAACCATTTAGAACTGGGCTGTCTGAAAGGGTAGCCACTGGTCACATGTGGCATTTGAGCTCTTGAAACGTGGCAGGTCCTAATCAGATGTGCCGTCAGCGTCAAATGCACGCTGGATTTTGAAGATTTATGTGAAATAACACATCATTGACTTTTTGTACTGATTTCATGTTGAAATGGCATTTTGGATATATTGGGCTAAATAAAATTATTATAATTAATTTCACTGGTTTTGTTTTGCCTTTTTAATGTGACGAGTAGAAGATTTAAAATTACACATGTGGCTTGCATTATATTCTTATGGGATTTAGAGGATGCAAAATATAGTAACCCTCCACGGAGCATGTAGCTGTTTTTATGACCACACCACCTTGGTTATGTTGCTTTTCCTAAGGCATTAACTGTGGGAAAACAGTTCTCTGCTCCAGCCCTGGGCCTGGTGGCCCCGTGTCTGCTCCTGGCAGCAGAAATACCCACAGTTAATTATTATTATTATTATTTTTCCACAGTTAATTATTGATCCCACGTTCTGGAAAGTTCACAGGGAAAGTATCGGGAAAGTTCATGAGGCACCCTTAGCTCTGGGAGCTGGGGTGGCCAGGTGACTTCATTTCTTTGTATTTCACATTTTGAAATTTCAAATTTGTGGATAGCCCCCTCTAAAAACACAGGACACTCTGCCTTTTTTTTTTGTTCTGATTACAAAAATTAAGTGTGCTTGTTCTTAAAAAAAAAGTTAAACATTAAGAAATATTTGTTTTAGAAAGAGGAAGTCTTTATATACATAGGAAAATAAAACCTTAAGTTATAGTTTTGCCTGTGGCCATAGAGGTGACCATAAACTGCAGGAAAGAGGACACAGGGTGTGCAAGCAAACCATGGACAGTTCTGGTTCCTTGCGGGGGAGGGGGGATTTGGATGGGGCATCACATTTTCTATCCCATATGCCTGCCTTTTGGGGAATCTGTTTGCTAGATCTTCATGTATGATTAAAAACAACAACAACAAGAAAAATAATAAAGGAAGGGATGGTAACTCCTCATTGCCTTGCTCCTAGGATAAGCCTCATTAAATTTGATGTATTGGATTGGCCAAAAAGTTTCTTCAGGTTTTTCCATAACATCTTACGGGAAAACCTGAATGAACTTTTTGGCTAACCCAATATATTCTTCCAGATCTTTTTCCTTTGAGCTACTTATTTTTCTATCTGACTTCACGATGGTGATATCTGAAGAAAAACAGTAACTTAAAAACATCAGATTTCCAAACAGAGTTCAGAATCAAAAGAGAAACTTTGTTGCCAGGTACTCAAGGAAGATATGCACCCTTTGGGTGCCTTCCTTTTGTCATTTAGGAAAAGGGAAGAAAACAGTCCTCATCTCCTAGAGTTGCTGGGAGAAGAAAGGCATTCATGTGTGTGAAGTGCTTAGATCAGAGCCTTCACGTAATAGGTGCTCAATAAATGTTTGTTTCGACTCTTGTTACAAGATGCAGGTTCAGACTCATACCGACCAGTGGTCTTGGCTTTCCCCAATCAATAGAAATGGACTAGAGGCCAGACAAAAAATTCAGGCAAGGCTTTATTGGGGCCCCTGCTGCAGCAGCTGGGGCAGCAAGAACAAGCAACAGGTCCCCTTGCTTGCTCGCTCCCTGAAGGGGGAAGCTTGTTCTTATATGCAGTGAGGGTGAGGGTGTGTCCAGGGGTCGAGCTGGAGGGGTGGCTTAGGTGTTTTGCCCACCCCTCTGGCGGTGTTGTGTGCAGGGGGCATGCTCAGTCCCCTGCTTTTGCTCCCAATGTCCTGTTTTTGGTCCAGGCTCTTCAGAAGTGGCAGTTGAGTCTTTTTAGTCTTTTCTATCTTTTTGTCCATAACTTTCCCGAACTGCTCATGCACGCAGTTATTTTTCGTCCCATATAGTTTCCTTGTATTTTATTGCTCAAGGTTTGTCCAGATTTAAGCACTGCAGCAAAGGGTCCCAGGTCCCAGCCCATCTCAAGACCAGAGTCCCAAGATACCTCTCTGCCCATGGCTGACCCCACTTAAGCCCTTTGTTGGCTCATCTGTAAAATGGGATCATAGCACTCATGCCTATTGTAGGATTAAGTGAGAGAATGAGACACAGAATATACCTGCTCTGCCTTCAAGGATGCCTCAGGGGCACCAGTAAAAAATAAGCAGTCATAACGCTCCCTATAGATGTCCAGGTTGGGGGAGGACGGAGCATGTGGGCAGTATTCCAGAAGGAGGTGGTATGTGTGGCATGAGAAGCTATTGGCCCCGAGGTTGGGTGGGGAAGGGGGGAAGAACTGAACTAGGAGTTCTCAAACTCTCCAGAGTGTCAGGGCCTCACTGGGGACTTATTAAAAGGCAACTTTCCAGTGTCCACCCCAGACCTATTAGAGGTGCCCAGGCAGTGAGAAGACACTGGTTCTTGTCTATTCAATAAATGCTGAGCGCCTGGCATTGCTCTGGGAGCAAGGAAAACAGACACAAATTCCTTTCCTGCAAGGAGCTGACATTGTAATGGCAGAGAGAGTCATGTGTAAGTTTATTGTTAGTGGCTGCAAGACAATGGAGACAGTGGCAGGTATGTGGAGAGCAAGAAGGAAACTATGATTATCATTCTCTTTTCGGCCGTGCCGCATGGCTTGTGGGATTCTAGTTCCCCGACCAGGGATTGAACCCAGGCCCTCAGCAGTGAAAGTGTGGAGTCCCAACCACTGGACCACTGGTTATTATTCTTAAGACATGTCTCATTTTTGTCTCCTACCATATCTAGAGAAGCAAGATGCATGACCAAGCACTCAAGATCTGGAGTGAGACAGACCTGGGATCAAATCCTCCCTTCTTCACCTACTCATTATGGGCCATTGGGTGACCGATATAACTTGGCCATGCTTGAGCAGGACAGTGAAATCAGGTCTCTGAGGAGAGTAAGGAGGGAGATAGGTTCATCGAGAGGTCTTAAACAGCCCAGAGATGTTGGACAGGACCCAGGTGGTGGCACACTCTTTTCCAAATGTAGCCACTGTATGAGCTATCTAGTGCTGTGTAACAAGTTGTCCCCATATTTAATGGCTGAAACAGCAAACCTCTATTATCTTGTGGTTTCCTTGGGTCAGGAATCTGGGCATCACTTAACAAAGTGCCTTTGCGTCAAGGTTTCTCACAAGGTGGCAATCATGATGTTTGCTGGGACTGTCATCAGCTCAAAGTTTGATTTGGTTGAATTTAGGTCTACCATTTTATCATTATTATTATTATTATTTTGGCTGTGCTGAGCAGCATATAGGATCTTAGTGCCCCAACCAGACATCGAACCCAGGCCCTGGCATTGAAGGTACTGAGTCCTAGCCACTGGACCGCCAGGGAATTCCCTACCATTTTATTGTTTATTTCTGTTGGTCTCCTTTGTTTCTTTATTCTTCTCTATTTTTTTTTCTCTCCTGCCTTCTTTTGGATTACAGGCATACCTCGGAGATATTACAGGTTTGGTTCAGGATCACTGCAATAAAGCAAATATCACAATAAAGTGAGTCACATGAATTTTTTCGTTTCCCAGTGCATATAAAAGCTATGCTTAGGACTTCCCTGGTGGTGCAGTGGTTAAGAATCCGCCTGCCAATGCAGGGGACACAGATTCGAGCCCTGGTCTGGGAAGATCCCACATGCCACGGAGCAACTTAAGCCCGTGCGCCACAACTACTGAGCCTGCACTCTAGAGCCCACAAGCCACAACTACTGAGCCCATGCACCACAACTACTGAATCCCGTGCTCAGCAACAAGAGAAGCCACCACAATGAAAAGCCCACACACCACAACGAAGAGTAGCCCCTGCCCACCGCACCTAGAGAAAACCCACGCACAGCAACGAAGACCCAACACAGCCAAAAATAAATAAATTAAAGAAAAAACTTCTAAAAAAAATACAGGGACTTCCCTGGTGGAACAGTGGTTGGGAGTCCACCTGCCAATGCAGGGGGCGTGGGTTCGATCCCTGGTCCGGGAAGATCCCACATGCTGCGGAGCAGCTGGGCCCGTGTGCCACAGCTACTGAGCCTGTGCTCTGGAGCCTGCGTGCCACGGCTGCTGAGGCCTGCGTGCCACAGCTACTGAGGCCCGGGTGCCTAGAGCCCGTGCTCCACAACAAGGGAGGCCACCGCAGTGAGAGGCCCGCGCACCGCGACAACGAGTGGTCCCTGCTCACCGCAACTAGAGAGAGCCTGCACACAGCAACGAAGACCCAACACAGCCAAAAATAAATAAATAAAAAATAAACTAAATTTATTAAAAAAAATACTAAACAAACAGAAAACAATTACAGTAGTAATAACAAAGATCACTGATCACAGATCACCATGATAAATATAATAACGAAAAACTTCTTGTAAAAATTTTATTGATTGATTGATTGATGGCTGTGTTGGGTCTTCATTCCTGTGCGAGGGCTTTCTCTAGTTGCGGCGAGCGGGGGCCACTCTTCATCCCGGTGCGCGGGCCTCTCACTATCGCGGCCTCTCTTGTTGCGGAGCACAGGCTCCAGACGCGCAGACTCAGTAGTTGTGGCGCACAGGCCTAGTTGCTCTGCGGCACGTGGGATCTTCCCAGACCAGGGCTCGAACCCGTGTCCCCTGCATTGGCAGGCAGATTCTCAACCACTGCGCCACCAGGGAAGCCCGAATAATGAAAAACTTTGAAATATTATGAGAATTACCAAAATGTGACACAGAGACATGAAGTGAGCAAATGCTGTTGAAAAAATGGTGGCAATAGAATTGTTCGACACAGGGTTGCCACAAAACTTCAGCTGGTAAAAAACACAACATCTGCAAAACGCGATAAAATGAAGTACCATAAACAAGGTATGCCTGTATTTGAATATTTTTTAGTATTCCATTAAATTTAGCTCTGGAGTTTTTCACAATCTCTCTCTCCTTTTAGAGATGGCTCTCTGGATTACAGTATACATACTTACCTTTTCACAGTCTACTTAGAATTAATATTTTAGCACTTCAAGTGGAGTGCAGAACCACTGTTTAGTTTCCTTTTTCCTCCCCTCTCTGTGTTGGAATTGTCACATGTGTTACATCTACATACACTGGAAAACGTCATCAATGTTTTAATTTTTGCTTTCAACCATCAAACATTTTAAAGAGAAGGAAAATAGTGTATTACCAGAGATTTATCATTTCTGTTGGTCTTTGTTCCTGAAGTTCCAACCTTCCTTCTGGTATTATTTCCCTTCTATCTGAAGAACTTCCATTAACCATTTTTTCTTTTAAAAGAGAGGATTTGCTAGCAACAAATTTTCTTAGTTATCCTTCATTTGAGAATGTCTTTACTTCACCTTCATTTCTTCATTTTCATGGGGAATAGAATTTGGGGTTGACAATTCTTTCAGCACTTGAAAAATATTATTTCCCTGCCTTCCATCCTGTATGTTTTTTGATGAGAAATCCATCGTCATTCAAATCATTGTTTCTCTGTACACAATGGATTGTCCCTCTCTGGCTGCTTTCAAGAGTTTTTCTTTGTTTTTAGTTTTCAGCAGTTTGATTATGATGTGTCCAGCCATGGGTTTCTTTGAGTTTGTTGTGCTTGGGATTTGCTGAGCTTCTTGAATCTGTGGGCTTGTGTCTTTTGCCATTTGGGGGAGTTTTCAGCTATTATTTCTTCAAATATTTTTTTCTGCATTTTACTTCTTTCTCCTCTCTTTCTGGGGCTCTCCTGACAGGAATGTTAGACCTTTTAATATTGTCCCACAGCTCTGTCGTTGAGACTGGATAATTTGTATTGCTCTATTTTCAAGTTCGTTGGCTCTTTTCTCTACCATCTCCATTCTGCTATTTAGCCCATCCAGTGAATTATTAATTTTGGTTATTGTATTTCTCAGTTCCGAAATTTCCATGTGGTTCTTTAAAAACATATTTATTTCTCTATTGAGACTTAGTTCAAGAGTGTTTGCTCTTACTTCCTGGGCATAGTTATAATTGCTGCTTTAAAGTATTTGTCTGATACTTCCAACATCTGCATGATTTTAGGGTTGGCATAGGATGATTTTCTTTTCCTTTGTGAGTAGTTGGAAATTTCCTACTGTTTCACATGTTGAAAAATTTTGGATTGTATCCTGGACATTTTGGACATTATATACAACATATTGTACTATTATATTATGATACTCTAGGTCTTGTTTAAAACCCTACAGAGAATGTTGATATTTATGTTTTGTCAGGCAGTCAACTCAGTTAGGTTCAGGTTGTAGGTTGCAACCCACTTTCTCCAGGCAGTGGTTCCAATATCATTTCAGTTTTCAAAGCTATTGCAGTGCTATTTGGATCCGTTCTGTGAATGTACCACCACTCTCTCCGACCCACAGGTCCTCTTTCCTTCCCTGCTCATCAGACCAGTAAGAAAGGGTTTTTTTAAAGAGCCCTTTCTGTCTACATCCAGCGTGCAGTTCTGGGTTTTGGGCTGCCTTTAAGTCTAGGCTGGAAAATACCAGAGGAAAAATAATAAGGAGGGGCAGGACACCAGGCAGCTTCAGAGAAAGGAATTATTACATTTATCTATGCACTCAGATGTATAAGTGTAACCTTTTAGTGCCCTGCTTCTTATCTCCTTGGCCTACCTGGATTTCAGCTGCATTTGTTGTGGACAACTCCAAAATGTGTAGAACTCCTACCTCAAGAATGCATGTGTTTTTCTATTTTCTCCTTCAGGGTCTTCGTGGCCCCCAGCATGTGCAGCTGTTAATGCCCTCTGGAGCAACCGTCAACCCTCAGCCAGACATGATCTGGTGGGTAAATAATACCAACAAACTGAATCCAACAGTACATTAAATAGATTGTACACCATGACCAAGTGCGATTTACCCCAGGATATGTTCAGGCATTGGAAAACTCAAATGGGTATTTGTATGCCAGTGTTCACAGCAGTATTATTTACAATAACCAAAAGGTCAAAACAACCCAAGCGTCTATCAACAGATGAATGGATAAACAATGTGGAGGACTTCTGTGGTGGTGCAGTGGTTAAGAACCCGCCTGCCAATGCAGGAGCCACGGGTTCGAGCCCTGGGTCGGGAAGATCCCACGTGCCGCGGAGCAACTAAGCCTGTGCGCCACAACTACTGAGCCTGTGCTCTAGAGCCCGTGAGCCACAACTACTGAAGCCCGCGAGCCACAACTACTGAAGCCCGCGCGCCTAGAGCCCGTGCTCCTCAACAAGAGAAGCCACCGCAATGAGAAGCCCGCACACCGCAACGAAGAGTAGCCCCTGCTCTCCACAACTAGAGAAAGCCCGCGCACTCAGCCAAAAAAAAAAAAAAAGAATTAAAAATAATCCACCTCCAAAATGTGGTATCTCCCACACACAGTGGGATATTATTCAGCCATAAAAGAAACAGAGAACTGTCACATGCTATTAACTTTGAGGAATCTTGAAAACATTATGCTAACTGAAAGAAGCCAGACATCAAAAGTCACATATTGCATGAATCCTTTTTTTTTTTTTTTTTTTTGCTGTACGCGGGCCTCTCACTGTTGTGGCCTCTCCCGCCGCGGAGCACAGGCTCCGGACGCGCAGGCCCAACATGGCCGTGAGCCATGGCTCACGGGCCCAGCCGCTCCGCGGCATGTGGGATCTTCCCAGACCGGGGTACGAACCCGTGTACCCTGCATCGGCAGGCGGACTCTCAACCACTGCGCCACCAGGGAAGCCCATGAATCCTTTTTTATGATGTATCCAGAACGGGCAAGTCCATGGAGACAGAGAGCAGGTTCGTGGTTACCAGGGGATGGGAGGTAGGAGAAAGTTGGGGATGATTACATAATGGGTACAGGGTGTTTTTCTGGGGTGATGAAAAAATTTCGAAACTCGAGAGAGGTGGAGACTCCACATATTGTAAAGATACCAAGTACCACTGAATTGTCTACTTTGAAATGGCCAATGGTGTGTTCTGTGAATTTCACCTCCACAAAAAATAAAAACTTCAATCTATGGTGGATGGAAATCTAAACTGCCCAAACTCTTAGGATCTAATTTAGTAATGCCCATGAAAGTTTAAATGTATTTTCTAGCAGCCAACTGCAAGAGCTCCCAATGGTCAAACTGGAGAGATTTGCTCATGAAAATTAAGTAGTATTGGATTATAACCCGAAGTATAAAATAAGTAGTCATGAATCCATACGGATATAAATAAAGGATTGAATAAATTAATAAGTGGGGGGAGAAGAGACAAATTTCTCACGGTGAATTCCAAATAATCAGTGTAGGTGCTCTGCCCTGGAGGAAGGGGAGTATAACTCCCCGCCCCTTTTGTATGGACTCTGCACAGAGACTTCCTTTCAAAGAGTACATTATGGAAAAGGGAGCAGGGAGAATAATTTTGCAGTTAAGAAACCTGATAAACTGTACTTCAGCAGGTTGATCAAGGCAACATCAATAGTCATAAACCACGTTGGTCATATATACCCTTGATATGATATGATTAAAACGGCATTTTAGGGGAATTCCTTGGCGGACCAGTGGTTAGGACTCTGCGCTTCCACTGCAGGGGGCCCGGGGTTTGATCCCTGGTCGGGGAACAAAGATCCCGCAAGCCACGCGGCACAGCCAAAAAATAAAATAAAATAAATGGCATTTTACTTCTGTGATATACCTCCCTCAGCCCGTAACCCGATCAGCCTAATCCTGAGAAAACATCAGTAGATCCCAATAAAGTGTCATCCTACAGGATTCATGACCAGTCCTCAGAACTGTCGAGGACATCAAAAACAAGGAGGAGTCTGAGAAATTGCCTCAGTTAAGTCAAGCCTAAGGAGACTCGACATCTAAATATAATATGATGTCCTCGATGAGATCTTGGAACAGAAAAAGGATATTAGGTGAAAACCAAGGAAATCTAAACTGTGGACTTCATGTAATAATAATGTATCCATATTGGTTTACTAATTATAACAAATATACTGATGATAATGTTTATAGGAGGGGAAACTGTGCAGGGGTATATGAGAAGTTTCTCATACATGTACTATAGTCTCAATTTTTCTGTAAATCTAAAACCGACCTAAACAATGAAGTCTATTTCAAAAATTTACCCACCTTTTGCCATTGAAGGACATCTGTATAGGGCGGTGAGGGCACAGACTCTGGATCCAGATTGTCTGGGTTCAAACCCCAAGCTCTGCCACTTACTAGTTGTGGTTGGCAGCCTGCAAGATGGCCTACAGTGATCCCTGCCTGTTGCCTGTCATGCCATGTGTAGCCCTCACCCACACTGACTAGGGCGTCCTCATGTGACTGGTAGGAGGTTGCAGAAATGATGGTGAGTGATTTCTGAGGCTAGATCACAAAAGGCACTGTGGCTTCCCCTGTGCTTTTTCTCTTGGGTCACTCACTCTGGGGAAAGCCAGCTGCCATATTGTGGGGAGACTTGAGGAAGGTTCCACATGGTGAGAAACTGAGACCTCCCACTAACAACCATCGCCAACTTGCCAGTCGTATGAGTAAGCTACTTTGGAGATGACTCCTCCAGCCCGTCAAACCTTCAGATGATGGCAGCCCCAGCTGACATCTTTTTTTTTTTTTAATTGGAGTATAGTTGATTTACAATGTTGTGGTTTTTAAAAATTTTTTATTGGAGTATAGTTGATTTACAGTGTTGTGTCCAGGGACTTCCCTGGTGGTACAGCGGTTAAGACTCTGTGCTTCCACTGCAGGGGGCATGGGTTCGACCCCTGGTCGGGTAACTAAGATCACACAAGCCCTGTGGTGTAGCCCCCCCGCCAAAAAAATGCAATAGTCAACAATGTTGTGTCCAGCTGACATCTTGATTATAACCTCATGAGAGACTGCTGCACCAAAATTATGCAGCTAAGTTGCTCCCTAACAGAAATTGTGAAATAATAAATATTTAGTGGTTTAAGCTCCTAAGTTTGGGGGTAATTTGTTTCATAGCAATAGATAACCAATGCACTAATTCAGGGGTAGGCACACTTTTTTTTCCCATAAAGGACCAGATAATAAATATTTCAGTCATTGCAGGTCATGTACAGTATCTGTCAAACATCCTTCTTTGCTTTTTAAAAATCCTTCTAAAATGTAAAAAAACATTCTTAGATCAAGGTCTGTACAAAAACAAGCCAGAGGGCTTCCCTGGTGGCACAGTGGTTAAGAATCCACCTGCCAATGAAGGGGACACGGGTTCGAGCCCTGGTCCGGGAAGATCCCACATGCTGCGGAGCAACTAAGCCCATGAGCCACAACTACTGTCACTGTGCTCTAGAGCCCACGAGCCACAACTACTGAGCCTGCGTGCCACAACTACTGAAGCCCGTGCGCCTTGAGCCCGTGCTCTGCAACAAGAGAAGCCACCACAATGAGAAGACCACGCACTGCAACGAAGAGTAGCTCCTGCTTGCCGTAACTAGAGAAAGCCCGGGTGCAACAACGAAGACCCAAAGCAGCCAAAATAAATAAATAAATTTATATATATAAAAAAAGACAAGCCAGAGCCTCCCTGACATCTTTCCTTTCATCCTTTCTACTTTCCTTCCTTCCTCCTTCCCTCCCTCCATCACTCTCTTCTTTTTTTTTTTTTTTTTTCGCGGTACGCGGACCTCTCACTGTTGTGGCCTCTCCCGTTGGGGAGCACAGGCTCCAGACTCGCAGGCTCAGCGGCCATGGCTCACGGACCCAGCCGCTCCGCGGCATGTGGGATCTTCCCGGACCGGAACACAAACCCGTGTCCCCTGCATTGGCAGGCGGACTCTCAACCACTGTGCCAGCAGGGAAGCTCCCTTTTAAAAAAATATTTATTTATTTATTTATAATTTATTTTTGGCTACGTTGGGTCTTCGTTGCTGCGCGCGGGCTTTCTCTAGTTGTGGCGAGCAGGGGCTACTCTTCGTTGAAGTGCACGGGATTTTCATTGCGGTGGCTTCTCTTGTTGAGGAGCACAGGCTCTAGGCATGCGGGCTTCAGTAGTTGTGGTGTGCAGGCTCAGTAGTTGTGGCGCACGGGCTTAGTTGCTCCGCGGCATGTGGGATCTTCATGGACCAGGGCTCGAACCTGTGTCCCCTGCGTTGGCAGGCGGATTCTTAACCACTGCGCCACCAGAGTAGTCCCTCTTCCTTTCTTTTTATCTCTCTCTCTCTCCCTTTCTTTTTTTTTTTTTTTTTTGTGCGGTACGCGGGCCTCTCACTGTTGTGGCCTCTCCCGTTGCGGAGCACAGGCTCCAGACTGCTCAGGCTCAGCGGCCATGGCTCACGGGCCCAGCCGCTCCGCGGCATGTGGGATCATCCCGGACCGGGGCACGAACCTGTGTCCCCTCCATCGGCAGGCAGACTCTCAACCACTGTGCCACCAGGGAAGCCCTCTCTCACTCCCTTTATCCCTCCCTCTTTTCCTTCTCTCTCACTGTCTTTCATTCTTTTATTTATTCAGTCCTTCATTCAGCAAAATGAACGGCTACTATGTGCCAGGCCCTCACTGAACTGCTGCAATTATATCTGTGACCAAGACAGCCTCCCTGCTCTCCTGGGGCTCCCAGTCCAGTAGGGGAGACAGACAGCAAAGATGTAAGGAAAGAATCTAATTTATCATTATGCACTGTGACGTTTCGTCGGAAGGAAAAAATCAGGTTGCAGACAGAGATAACTTCAGGGAGGGATGCAATTTCATCTAGTGAGGGTGCTTGGAGAAGGCCTCTCTGATGGGAGACTTGAAGGGTGAGGAGAAAGCAGTCATGGGAAAAGTGTTTTGGGCAGAAGGAACAGCTTATGTAAAGACCCAGAGGCAAGAAACAGCTTGGAGTTTCTGGGAACCATGAAAGACGGCCTGTGTCCTGGAGTGGAGTGAGTGGGAAGCTGGGGGACTTGGGGTCAGGGAGGTTGATGGGGCCACATTGCAGAGCCTTGAGTGCTGCAGTGTCAGAGCAGTGGGAACCTGGGAGGGTTTTGAGCAGGGGTTGCTGTGGTCTGACTTTCTTCTCTGATTGTCGTGTGGATTCCAGCAGCTTTACTCCCTCCCCAAGGCCTCTTGTCTGGCTCATTGATAATTAGGCCAGTGAAGGTTTATTGAATAATTACTATGTGCTGGGTACTCACAAGAACTCTCTGAGGGAAGTAATGTTAGAGGTGAGGAAACCGAAGCACAGGAGGTGAGTAAATGGGCTAATGTCACACAGCCAGGAAGAGGTGGAGGCAGAGTTAGAATTCAGGTAGCTGCTGCCATGCCATCCTGTGGCCCCAAACCCCACCTCCTCTTCAGGTCTCTTGCCATCAACTCAGTTTCTGCCCGTCAGTCAACTGGGCCTTTCCACTTCAGAGCTGGTCAATTCCTCTCCTGCTCAAACACCTTCCATGGCTCCCTACTGCCCTTGATAATGACTAAGCCCTCTAGCCTGGTGTTCAAAACCCCATCTTTCTTTTTCTCCCTCTCACCTTCAGCCCGTCCTTGACCTCCCAAGTTCAAGACATCCTGGATGCCTTGCAGTCCCTCCAGCACTCCCTCAACCCCCACGGGCTGCTGCCTTGGAGCGGCAGTCCCCTGCTCCCACTCCAAGCCACATTGATGAAACTCATTCACCCTCCCCTGCCCCTTGTCTCCTTTCTCCAGTTGCCTGGGGTTCCCGGTCAAAGCTTACATCAGGACCAACTGCAGAGTGGGTGCTACATTCATTCATTCATTCACTCATTCATTCAACAATCATTCCTTGAACACCTACTATATACCAGCCCCTGCTATAGGAACTGGGAGTACCGCAGTGAACAAGACAGACATGGCCTCTGGTCTTAAAGAGCTGATATTGTGGGGCAGGAGAAATACCCAATTAACTAACAATCAAACCAATAAATATCACATACAATATATTTTTAAGTGTTACTGAGAGTGGTGGGAGGAGGTCTATTTTTAGGTATGTTATAAAGCAAGTATCTTTTTTTAAAAAATATTTATTTATTTATTTGGTCTTAGTTGCTGCATGTGGGCTCCTTAGTTGGGGCATGTGAACTCTTAGTTGCAGCATGCATGTGGGATCTAGTTCCCTGGCCAGGGATCAGACTCTGGCCCCCTGCATTGGGAGCTCGGGATCTTAGTCACTGCACCACCAGGGAAGTCCCTAAAGCAAGTATCTTTAAAAAAAATTTTTTTTTAATTTTATTTTTGGCTGCATCAGGTCTTTGTTGCGGCATGCGGGATCTTCGTTGTGGCATGCACACTCTTTGTTGAGGCACGCGGGTTTCTCTCTAGTTGTGGCGTGTGGGTTTTTCTCTCTCTAGTTGTGGCTCATGGGCTCTGTACTTTGTGGCTCACGGGCTCTCTAGTTGAGGCGCGTGGGCTTAGTTGCCCCGCGGCATGTGGGATCTTAGTTCCCCGACCAGGGATTGGACCCACATCCCCTGCATTGGAAGGTGGATTCTTTACCACTGGACCACCAGGGAAGTCCCCAAAGCAAGTATCTTTGAGGAAGTGACATTAAAACAGAGTCCAAATAAGGGAAGTGTTCAATCCATAAAGACATCTGGAGGAAGGTGTACCTGGTGGAGGGGACAGTGTGTGCAAAGGCCCTGAGGTGGGAATCAACTCAGGTGTTGGAAGGACACAAAGAAGGCCAGTGTGATTGGAATGGAGTAGGAGTGAGACGGAGGATGCAGGTCCAAGCAATGTCAGGGCAGGTTCTGCAGGGCCCCTGCTGAATGCTGAGGCAGGAACACATGTCTGGAGTTTGAGTATGATATTCCTTGCTCTTTATTTGCGGTGAAGCCCAGGGACCTGGGCATGCTTGGAGACAACCCCCTGAGAGCAGCAGAGGCCTCAGGGTCTCAGGACTCGCAGCCATGGGTGCGCATATATTCTGAAAACCCCTCCAGCTGGTCCAGCAACTCCTTCTTGCCCACTGCCCCATCCACTGGCCAGTGCATGAGGAACGTCTCCTTGCCCAGGACATGGGTGTATCTGTGGGCAAGAGGTGGCCAGGATGGTGAGGAGAGCCGGGTGCCTTGAAGGTGTGGAGACCTTTCTGACTTGCCCCTCTGCCCTGCCTGACAGACTCTCAGAGCCACAGCTTATAGCGTCCACTCCACCAGGCCATCTCAGGTCCCCCCACCTCTAGCCCATACTGCTGGGGATTAGAAAATGCTCCCCTTCCTCTGACTCGTTCCTGCCCTCTGTTGGAAATTTACAACTACATTTACAACATCTCCTTATGAATGGTGTTCCCTGGAGTTGTGCAGTGCACAGCCTGCACCTCCATTCAGGGCAGCTCTGAAACCCAAGACTCGTGTTGACAGGTGCAGTAGAAACTTTGACACCAAGGACTGGACTGGGGTAGGGAAGGGGGCCCAGGCCTGAGTCCCCAGGGCAGCAGGAGCCCCCCACGCACTCAGATTTGACTCTCCACAGGTCTGATGTCTGGCCCATGATGAGGTATGTCTCGTGTTCTTGCAGCCCCAGGGAGTCATGGCAGGTGGCGTGAGTGACGAATTTCTTCATGGTGAGGGGCTTGGCAGAGTCCGTGCCTGGAGGAGAGGAGAACCAGTGTGTGAGCTTGCATAGGCCTGGCCCTCCTCTGCGTTGGGACCCCTGGGGTAGGCCCCCACGCCCCCTCCTCTGCCACCTTGGACATACCACTCTTGATGATGGCTTGGAGCTGCATGTTGTAGTAGATGTAGGGGCTGGAGGCGGAGGTCTCCACAGACTCCAGCCTGGCCTTGTACACTGGGGGAGGGGTCCAGGAGGGTGTCATGTTGGTGTCCAGCCTGCAGGTGGGCCGCCCCCTGCCCCTCCCCACACTCACCAAAGTCCACGCCAACCTCACAGGCTGCTGCCTGGAGCTGCTCCTGCTGCAGATGGTCGCTGTCCTTTGGGGATGGGCACTGTTCTGGAAGGTTGGGGGAGGGGGGCGGCTGTTCTAGCTGCACTGGCGCAGGGGCCTTCCTCCCATCTGACCGCCATCCGGCCCCAGGCGGCAGCCGCTGGCTCTCTGGGTCTGGCCTTTCCGATCTGTAGGGTGCTCTCTCCTCCTCTGTCTCTCCGTTTGGTCTCTTTCTTTTCTGCTTCTCTCATCTGAGTGTCCCTCCGTGTCTGTGTCTCTGATTCGCCTGATCTTTGGCTGTGCCTGAGTGTATGTGTCATTCTCTGTCTCCTTTTCTCTGTCTCTCTTTGTCTCTGTCTTGCTATCTCTCTGTCTCTCTCTCTCTCTGCCTAAACTCAGCCCAGAAGGCGCCCAGGAAGTGATGAAAAGCTCTTGAACCCCTAGCCTGGCAGTCCCAGCCCTCCGTAGCCCCATGACCTCACCCTCGGCACATCTGCACACGTCTCTGTGGCAGATCTTCCTCAAGGAAGCGTGCTCTGTGGGCAGGTTGTAGAAGGAGCTGCACCTCTGGGCTGTGAGAAGAGGCGAGTGACCGGGGTTGGCTTGGGCCAGTGCTCCTGGGGGCTGGGTGCACGTCTGGCTCCGCCCCCAGCAGGCCCCGCCCCACCTGACCTGCCCAGCCACCCCCTTAACAGGTCCCTCCTCTTTAAAGAGCCTGCCCACTTCTTGCCCACCCTTACCCAGCGGGCCACGCCAAGTCCCTTCTCAGCTCTGCCACACCCGCTTCCAGGCCCCCCTTCCACCCGGGGCCACTTTAACCACCAAGGAAGGCCACGCCCCTCGTCACCACGCCCCTTTGGTCCCTTCCGGCGCCCTCTTAGCCACCCCTCCCACGGAGGCAAGGACCCCCTCTGCCACGCCCCATTCCCCCTTTTGGCCCCGCCCCTCACCCCTCCCTTTTTTTCTGGCCCAGTCCTTCTCAGGCCCTGTACCCTCCCGGGATAGCCCTCCACCCCAAGGCCCCTGCTCACAAGGCTCGTAGTAGTCGTAGACCATGACCTGGGCAGCCTGCAGGAACTCCGCCTGCAGCATCCTGTGGACGCGGAAGCCCAGCACCGTGTCTACCTCGTGGGAGAGCTGGAGAAGGGAAGTCCTGTCTGAGCTGATCAGGGCCACGGAGCATGGAGTACTGACCACAGGGCCTTGCCCATAACCACTGACCGCGTGGCCCTGAATACTGAGGAGCTGACTTCAGAGGGCATGGCTCTCGGACAACACTGACCAGGGTGCCGATTGTGGTTTCTCCGCCCATCCGGCTGCCCACGGACCTCTGGCAGAGGACACCTGGCCTTCCTCACCTTCTCCAGGTAGAGGACAACAGTGCTGTCGCTGGAGGTCGTCTTGGTCTCATACTGGAAGGCGTACCTCTCCACGTCGCTCGTGAGCTGGGGCAGAGGGTGAGGAATGCGCGTTGGCAGAGATCCTCCAAGGCACCCAGCCCCGGGAGCTCCAGTTAGTGTGAAGCAACTCTCAGAGCTCCCGGCCCTTGTCCAGTCAGCCCCACTGTTGGGGAAACTGAGGCACAATCAGGGCAAGAATTTAGCTAAGGTCATACAGGGAGTCCCCCAGAAGTGACCATGGCCGCTGACCTTGGGGCAGGGACTGTGAGGCATTACCCTGGGGGTCTTGACCCAGGTAGATGCTGTTCTGCGCCCACTCGGGGAATGTGGGATGTTGCCAGGGCAATCCCCGCCCTGCTCATCACCTGTTTGAGGTCATCCTGGTTGGGGTAGAAGCCGGTGAGCAGGGAGACCTCCATGATGGTCATTGTGGCCTCTCGATGACCCTGGTACCTGGGGATTTCACAGCACCAGTCTCTTCCCACTGTCCCCTTACCCCTCTCCCACGCTCCCACTGTCATCACCTCTCGCCTGGACAAGGGCAGTAGCCTTCTCCTGTGTCTGCCTGTCGCTCCTCTGCCCCCAAGAGGATACAGCTTTAGCAAACAGAAATCTGGTATGTTGCCTCCTTGCTTAACTTCCTTGCTTTACCAAAACACCTGGCCTCATCCTTTCACTTCACCTCCTTCCCCTCTGGCCTCTGATTGATTGCTCTGAAGTGTCAGTCTCTTGCCTGCCACTGGACCTTGGCACATGCTGTTCTCTCAGCCTGGAATTCTTCCTCCCTCTTTGCCCTGAAAAATCCTGTCACCTTTGCAATTTCAGCTGATGCATCACCCCCTCTGGGAAGCCTTCCCCAGCCGGCACACCAGATCATTCTCTAATTTGCCCTCCTGTGGCTCCGTGGACCTCTCCTTTGCCACATTTAATCACGGTTGTCATTTTGCCTTGACTCTGGGTGATTATTCGGTTATTGTTTGTCTCCCCTGATAGTCTGTGAGCTCCACCAGGCAGGGAGGAGCTGCCTTTGCTCACAGTTGTGCCCCCAGCTCCTAGAACAGAGCCTGGCACCAATTAGGTGCTCAATACATTAAAAAAAAAAATCTGGGACAGACCTGGGTGAGGGTATTTGGGAGACAGAGCCAGACTGGGGTGGGGGCTGGAATGTCTGGAGAAGATGAAGAGAGGGGAGAGTCATGGGGTTCAGAGCTAGCCCTGGGCATCTGGGTCATGGTGCATGTTCACTGTGCAGGAGCCCGCCTTTCTGGGACAGGGAAAGCTGGGGGGCAGGGTTGGGGTAGCAGGATGGTAGATAAGCATGGAAGGGTGGGGTAGGGGGCAGAAAGAGGGACAGGCAGGGGAGGGCAGGAGGAGAGGTAGGGATGAGGGGGCAGGCATGGAGAGGCAAGTGTGGCTGGTTCCCTCCCTCCACTCAGTACATAGCGAGAGCTGCTAAGGAGTCTGGATTCCAGGAAGTGGGTCCTTCCTCCTGCCCAGTCCACGATCCTGATGACCTGACCTTGTTTCCATCCGGAGCTGAAAGGTCGCTTCCCCCTTTTTATTATCTGCAGAGAGAAGGCAGGAATTTAGAGGCTGGGTGACACAGCCTCTGGAGCCAGCTTCCTGGGTTCAAATCCTGGCTCTGCTATGACTTTGAGCAAGTTGTTTAACCTCTCTGTGCTTTGGTTTCCTAAACTGTAAATGGGGATCATAATATTCCCAACCCAGCTGGTTAATTTTAAGTGAGTTAATACAAGTAAAGCATCTAACATAATGCCTGATTAGTGCTTGATAGCTGCCAGTTATTATTACTATAGTATTACTACCATTATCATATTACTGCTACTACAACAATTAAGAAATGGGGTCCAAACCAAAGTCTTGGTCACTTTTAGTCCCTAAAAGTCTTGGGACTGGTGAGACTTGTTTCCCCCTACCCTGACAGTGAGCTCCCAGTGGCAAAGTCCTGTCTCTTCCTTCTTGGTACCCCAGACTGGAAACTCTGGAATCCATTTCTTTTTGTTTGTTTGTTTTGTTTTGTTTTGGAATCCATTTCTGATCATCTCCACAGCCCCTTCCCTGGTCCGGCCCCATCATTTCCTGCAGGACCAGTGCAGTCACCTCTTCCTTGGTCTCCCAGCTCCCACCTGTGCCCTCTATAGTCTGTTTCCCCCACAGCGGCCAGAGGGAGCCTGTGCGAACCTGTGCTAGGTCATGTCCCTGTTCTAGTCAGAACCCTCTCTGGTTCCTATTTCACTCCAAGCAAACGCTAGAGTCCTCACCATGGCTTGTAAGTCCCTGCCCCATCTGCCCCATCACCTCTCCAACTCTTCCAACGAAAAATCTACCCCTTGCTCCTCTGTAGCCACACTGGCCTCCCTGCTGTTGCTCAAACCAGGTGAGTTCATTCTTGCCTCAGGCCCTTTGCACCTGCTGTTCCGTCTGCCTGGAATGCTCTTCCCTCAGATCCTTCCTGGCTCACTCTCTCACTTCTTTCATGTTTCATCTCAAATGCCACCTCCTCAGAGAGCTTCCCCTGGACTTCCTCCAAGTCTGTAGCACCTTTTCCTGCTTTATTTTATATGGTACTTATCATCACCTGCTATTATGCTTCATATTTATATTTTACAATGCAGATTCACTTATGTTATAAATAAATAACAATAAAAGTATAATATACTGTTATTGTATTGTTTGCGTCCTTCTACTAGAATGTGGGCTCCAGGAGAAGACGGGATAGTTTTCTTGTTCATGCCTACGTTCCCAGGGCCAAGAAACAGGGTGCAGCACCTAGTAAATGCTCAAAGAATATTTGTTGGGGAAGGGTAAGCTGGGACGAAGTGAGAGAGTGGCATGGACATATATACACTACCAAATGTAAAATAGGTAGCTAGTGGGAAGCAGCCGCATAGCACAGTGAGATCAGCTCGGTGCTTTGTGTCCACCTAGAGGGGTGAGATAAGGAGGGTGGGAGGGAGACGCAGGAAGGAGGAGATATGGGGATATATGTATAGCTGATTCACTTTGTTATACAGCAGAAACTAACACACCATTGTAAAGCAATTATACTCCAATAAAGATGTTAGAAAAATATTTGTTGAATGGCTGAATAAAGCAATAGAGATACTTACTGAATGATAGCTAAAATAAAGTAATAAAAAAGAAGAGCTGGGTATCCCTGAGTCCAGGCTCACCTTTCGGGGCTGTGTGAAGAGTCACATTCAGGTGGTACAGGTTGCAGGTGTCCTCCCAGGACTCTGGAGACCTGTGGTACATGGTCAGGATCTGTCGGAGGGGGAGGTGTCAGAGCCCATCCACACTAACTCCTTTCCTCCTTGCTTCAGTTCCTGCCTGCCCAGCTCTCTGCCCCATGGGGAATTCACAGCGAGGTCTTTCCCGTTCAATCCATGTGTTCAGTGGCCAGAACACCCTATATAGTCTAGGCAGGCCAGCTCTGTAATAGAACTTCCCGCAGTGTTGGCAATAGTCTCTAACTGTGCTGTATGTGTGGCAACCACTAGACACGTGGCTTTTTTTTTTTTTTTTTGGTTGTGCCGTGCAGCATGCGGGATCTTAGTTCCCCGACCAGGGATTGAACCCATGCCCCCTGCGATGGAAGCAGGGAGTCTTAACCACTGGACCGCCAGGGAAGTCTGCACATGTGGCTATCGAGCACTTGAAATGTGACTAGTTCGACCGAGGAACTGAATTTCTTATTTTATGTAAGTTAAAATTAGCTGAAGTTTAAGGTGGAGTGTGACTTGCCTGAGGTCACACAACAAAGACAGGGATTCAACTGTGGCTCTATTGCCTGAAACATGAGAGCAGCTACCTTGAATTTGGTGACAAAGAAGGCTGTCCTCCTGGGTCATAGGGCATAGGGCCAGACGATGTATTGGAGCGTTCAGATATTGGGGGAAGGGTGGGGTTGTTCTCTGGGTTTTGAGAGGCACTCTGGTGGGAGAGTCTTTCTTTTAGGGGGCAAGGAAAGAGACCCCTTCGGGGATTCCACATAGGAGGGGCAGAGGGGTCCAAAGATCTCTGGCCTCTGTCTTCCCTGACTCTTGACTTACTGAAAGTGAAAACCTCTATTTCCCCACCCGTCACATGGAGCCCATATTTTTACCAGGTTCTCAGGGGGGTTTTGAGGTGTCCTTAGATTGATGCCTAACAAAGGGTTGTGTCCTAAATGGTAGCTAAGGTTATTGCTTATTTCAATCTTGTTTTGGAGTCTATATTTGCCTCTATTTCCACCAACTGGGGGAGCCCTGGGCTCTCGCTAAGGAACACAAGACCTACCGAGATGGTGCCTCTTCCACTGCCGCTGGCTTTGATCTCTAGGTCATCCTGGGCAGAGAACTGAAAAGAGAGGGGAGAAGGATTTGAGGGGAGAAGAAGCAGCAAAACATGGCTTACACGCAGTGGGGATGGAGAGGAAAGAATGCACGGGCACTGGGGCCTCAGTTATTTCCCTAACTTGGCCTCTAGTGACTCTCCCACCTCTCTTCATGAAGATAGTTTTACTTTTCCTTCTTTTTTTAAAAAACTATTTATTTATTTATTATTTATTTATTTAGGCTGCACCAGGTCCCTCATGCGTGAGGGATCTAGTTCCCTGACCAGGGATCAAACCCGGGCCGCCTACATTGGGACCGCGGAGTCTTACCCACTGGACCACCAGAGAAGTCCCTGCATCTGCTCTTGTTTCCCTCATTCATTCTTCCCTCATCGGCCAGAGCAAACTTTTACAAATTCACATGCAATCACATCACCCCTGCTCAAATCCCATTGCTGTTCTTAGAACACTCTTGCCTCAGTGCCTTTGCACTTGCTGTTTGTTCTGCCTAGATATCCACAAGGATCACATCTGCCTTTCCCTAAGGTCTTTGCTCAAATATTACCTTCTTGGTGAGACCTTCCCTACCCAGCCTAATTACAACTCCTTGATGTTCCCACCCCCTCCCTGCTTAATTCTTTCCCATAGCACTTGCCGTCATTTAACACATTACATATTCTACTTATTCACATCGCTCTTTTGTCTATCCCCACTTAAATATAAAATTCTACAGGGACAGTGACTTTTTTTTTCTGTCTTGTTCATGGCCATATTCCCAGAACCTAGAACAGTGTCTGACACACAGTAAGTGCTCAAAAAGGATGATTGAATACTTGAAGGTGACTATCACCTCCTTCATGGAGTAAGGTCATGGAGATTACCTTACTCCCCATACCCAGGTTATTATGTCCTTTACACTTATTTCATTCCCCTGTGTTCTGAAAGCTTAAAGTGGAATGTAGAATTATATTTATTGTCTTAATTTCTTTCTAGAATGTAAGTGTTTTGAGAATAGGGACCACAGATGTTTCATAATGTAACCCAGGAGAATGCTTGGCACACAGTAGGTGCTCAGGAAATGTTTGTGGAATGAATGAACCAATACATTGATAGTATAGCCAATGGTGATTGGATAATATTGGTGAGGGGAGATTTCCAGGGACAAGACTCTTGGTCTCATCTCCAGTGCAACTTCCGTGTGGACTTCCCAGCTGCCCCTTAGCTCCATACCTTTGCTGACCGCAGCTGGTAGGCATTGTTCTCATCGATGAGCCATTCCATATTCAAGGCTCTCTTGGGGGCTCTGATCTGGACGCGGAGATCCTGGACACCGTCGAAGGGGACAGCTTCACGGAAGCGTGTGAGGGCCTCTATGGCCACGACCGTGGTCTGGGTGTTGGGATGGGGGCCTCGGATCAGCACCACTGACAGCGCACCGGAGCCCCGTGGGGCACGAGCACCACGGACAGCTCCTTCCGGCGGGCCAGTAATGTCAGCACCTCTGCTAGCGACCCCCCCTCCCCCCTCCCCCTTCCCCCTCCCCCCAGTTTCCGAGGCTCCAGTCACCTGGGTGGACTGGAAGCCTCCTCCCAGCTCCCGTTTCTCCAGTAGCCACTTGGCGATGGCGTGCGTCTCATTGTGCCGACCCAGCTCCAGCTTCTGCATCAGCGCATAGGCCGTGGCCTCAATGGTGTAGAGGGAGTCCGTGTCCAGGTCGTCCACTGGCCAATGGGTTTTGTCTAGAAGATGGATGCCCGCCTTGTCACGCAGATCTGGGCCCACCTACCTAAACCTGCCCTCTCCTCGTGTCATATTGCCCAGTTTTTCTCATCTGCTATTTTATTGAGCACCTACTTTATGTGCAAATCTTTGCTGAGGAGACGTATGGACATTGCATTTTTCAGAACCACTCTAGGAGACAGGGACACTATTTAGAGTTGGGGAAATTGAGGTTCAAAGAAGCCCCTCCACATTCCTCTCGGTCCCACTGCAAGTGAGTTTTTCTACCTCCACTCCTCTTGACTTGGGGAATGGAGAGGATAGGATCAGGACCCTCAGGGATGGGATAGCGCAGGCCATGGGAAGCAAACCCCTCTCAGTTACCTATGTTTTATGACCTTCTTTCCATTCTCGAACATACCAAGCACTTTCCCACTTCAGAGCATTTGCACGTGCCATTCCTTCTGCTGGGAATATCCTTGGCCTTTCACGTAGGTGAGCGTTCTCATCTTTCATTCCAGCTGAGGGGTCCCCTTTTCACAGAGGCCTTCCCAGTTCTCCAGTCTATACTCCCCTCCCCTCATCATCGCTCCCACCCACCTTGTATGTTATTATCTCAGCGCCTGTCTCAATTAGTAATTCTCTTTTGATCTGTTTGTCTTCCACCTGCCTCCCCCAGGAACGCTGGGGACTTTTGAGGGCGGGGACCACATCAGTCTTGTTCACCTTGGTTTCTCAGGGTCTGAGCTCAAGGGTGGGCACACCATAGGTGCTCATAAATGAAGAATCACATTTTGCTGGATTTGAGATCATACAATCCCCCTCTCTCTGCCCCCGTGACTGTGGTTAACACATAGTTGGTTGAAAAGTGGCCCACACCAACCCTGGCTGGCAACGCTGTCCAGGCGGTCGTTGGCTCGGGGGCTCCTGGTGAGGGCCAGAGCATAGGAGACTATGGCTACGGCAAAGGTTGTCTGAATGTGGGGGAGTTTTTTCTCCAGGAAGTCACTGGCTTGCTTCATGCTGGCAGCCAAGTTCTAGAAAGTCAAGAGAAGAGGCTAGAGGGAGGTGATCAGAGGAAAGGGGTCTGGGAGTTAGAAGGGAGGAAAGCAGTAAGAAGGACATGAGGGCAGGTGAGCCCCCTGTGTGCAGGGGGTGTGGCACCCTGCAGACCCTGCCCTCGTCTTTGGGTCCTACCGGTATCTTCTGGTTGCACAACTCCTTCCCCTCATTCAGAGCGATCAGGACGAGAGCTGTGAGGGATACATTTGCCTCCGAGCCTCGGTAGCCACCCTGTGGGGATGCAGAACCACAGCCATAATCTCTTTACCATCTTGGAGACACCTTCCCCAATCTCTCCTGACTGACCTTGAAAAGCTCCCAGGTGCTCAGCTCTGGGCTGGATGATGCTGAAAGCAGGATGAGGAAAGGGGTAGAGGAAGAGGACCTATCTTGAGATTTGCCTGTGTGGGGTCTGCTTTACTATAAGAAAAGTTGACAGCCGTGGAGGGTGCTGTGCTAAGCTCTCTATGCTAGCTCAAAACATTCTTGCAGCAGCTCCATTCTCCTGATGAGCAAACTGAGGGTCAGAGGGTGAAGTGTCCCCATTGCTAGTAAATGACCGAGAAGGTTCAAACTCCTCTTGAGTCTCCCAAGTTCCACCCTCAATCCCTGTACTGGACTGAATACTTTTCCCCCAAATTCTTGTCCACCCAGAACCTCAGAGTGTGATCTTATTAGGAAATAGGGTCTTTGTAGATGTAATGAGCTAAGTTAAGAATAGGTTATACTGGATTAGGGGGACCCTGTATCCAATGACTCGTGTCCATATAAGAAGGCACACACAGAAGGAAGAAAGCCATATGAAGATGGAGGCAGAGATTGGAGTGATGTGGCTGTAAGCCAAGGGATGCCGAGGATTGCCAGGAACCGCCAAGCTAGAAGAGGCAAGGCAGGATTCCCGCCCCATGCCCCAACGAGCCTTCAGAAGGAGCATGGCCCTGCCGAGACCTTCAGCTTGGACTTTTAGTCTCTAGAACTGGAACCAAAAAAATAGATTTCTGTTGTTTTAAGCCACCCAGTTTGTGGTACTTTGTTACAGCAGCCCTAGGAAACTAATACATACCCCAAAGTCTCTTCTTCTCACAGTGGCCAATGAAGCCTGTGAACTCTTGAATCAGTTTACATCCATCCTCTGCTCAGAACCTTCTGTGGCTCCCACCTCACTTGGAGGAAAAGCTCAAGTCCTCCCTTTGGCCCACAAGGCCCTGCACACTCTGTCCCATCACCTCCCTGCCCTCCCCTCCTCCCTCTCTCTCCTCGCTCACTCTGTTCCAGCCACACTGGGCTCCTCACTGTTCCTCCAAAATATTGGGCACATTCCAGTCTCAGGACCTTTGCACATGCTCCTCCCTTTGCTTAGGACACTCTCTCCTTAGTTATCCACAGGACTTGCTCCCTCGCCTCTCCAGTTCTGTATAAATATCATCTCCTCAGGAAGCCTTCCAAAATGTCAGCCTTCCCATCTTGATCCCCCTTTCCCTGCATTTTTCCCGTCTCACTTACAACATGCCACATCACTTATGTCTCTGTTGTGCTAATTGCCTGTCTGTCCTCCACTAGAATGTCTGCCCCATGAGGACAGGGATTTTTGTCTGTTTTGTTTGCCCTGAGCCCCCAGTGCTTAAAGCAGTGCCTGGCACATTATAGGTGCCTGATAAATGTTCGTTGGTGGAAAGAAACTCAGATCTGTGAGCCTGTCTTACTGTGACTGTGTTTGTAACTCCTCTAGGTACCGCCTTCCTGTACCACGTAGGGCTTTCACTCACACAGCCCTCCCTTCTTTTGGGGGTGCATTCTGTCTTCGCTGGTTCATTCATCCATCCAGAGTTTCATTCAGCATCACTTGCTGACTATGATGAACCAGACCTGCTTTTCTCCCTGGAGGACTCACAGTGTAGGAAAAGCAAACCCTAACCAGACTATTGCAAAGCCCCACAGGCTTCAGGACCTGGCGTCTTTCCGCTTTCCCAGGCCTCGGGATGGATCACCTCTTTGCCATCTTTGGGCTCTGATGACACTGGTCTCTTTTCCCCGTCCTCAAACATGCCAGAGCCTCAGGGCCTTTGCACATGCTGTTCCCTTTGCCTGGAGCTCTGTTTTCCATTCTTTCCTCCGCTGTCTCCTATTCCTTTTTCAAGTTGCTGCTTTACCGTCACTTCTGCCTGTAGGCTACCCCTGACACCCCCAGCGCTGGGCATGGCCCCTATTAAATCCTATCTCCTGCTTTTCTCTCCCATGGAACTCGGCGCAATTGTGACTTAAACAATCACTAGTTATAATTATTTGGTGAACTTCTGTCTGCCCCCCACTACCCAGCTTGTCAGTTCTATAAGCAGGGGCTGTCACTGTCTTGTTTACCTCTGTGTCTCCCCTCTCCCCAGCACAAGGCCTGGCACACAGCAGTCGCTGGATGAATGTTTGTTGAATGAGTGAATAAATCACATCCCTAACGTGATAGGTGCACAGGACAGGGCTGGTATTCGGGGAAGACTTAGGGGAGGTGGTGTCCAATCTAAATCTAACGAGAAAACATACTTTGGCTAGGTTCAGGGGAAAAAAGGTATGAGGTGTGACTATACCATGCAGAGAGAGCAGCCTAAGCAAAGATACGGAGGTGAGTTGGAAGGACCTGTGAGCAGGGAGTATTGAGGGGTGAGACTTGGGAGGAGATACAGAAGAGAAGGACATAGTAGAGAGATACCATTGTAGGTGACTGTGTTTGTCTGTAGGTGACTGCCACAGAAGGTGTCTGAGCAGGGGAGAGACCTCCCAGGCTGTTTGAAAGCTGTTTCTGGAGGCTGGTGTGGAGGAACAATTGGTAGGGATGGGTGTGTTGGCTGGCGGAACACGGAGGACTCAGACCCAGAGAGAGGTGGGCCAGGACTGGCAACTCCTTGAAGTAGGGGTGGGGGGATAGGTCCCAGATGTGCCCAGCCTCCCCACATTGTAACAGTTGTGCCCAGCCTCCCCGCATTGTAACAGAGTGCAGCACGGTCCAGAGCAGGGAGATGTGATGCTTGGTGCCGGACCTCAGCTCTTTCCTGTTCTCATTCTACCTGGGAACACGTCAGGGGGCTGAAATTCCCCTCCCAGTGTGCAGAGCCCTTGGGTTTTGTTTGAATGGCTCAGGCGGTGGGGGGGGGGGTGGGCACCTTCATGGACCCCATGACCACAGGGCTTTCCTCCAAGAAGCTCCCGTCCTTCGCCTGCCTCTGGGTGATGATCCAGTTGGCAATGGTGCAGAGAGACTCAGGGTTGAACGCCCCCATTGTCATGGTAGGGTAGGCCAGGGCGAAGACCCGGAATACGTAACTCGTGAGCCTGTTGGAAGGGAGACGGGGTGGGTGATGGCTGGCAATAGTCACCAAGGGGGTTCTAGGACAGGGGCGTCTACACTATGGAGAAGTCTACCCCAGAGACCACGGCAACTTGGAATGCTGCTGGCTTACAGGCTGCCTGCCCCAAGACCCCTCAGTGGGGATACTTCTGGGGTCATCAAGCCCCAGGCTGGTCCCTCAGGCTTCCTCCTACCAGGGTCCTCATCCTTACCAGGTGCTTCCTGGGTTTCCCTTGCTGGTGTGGTAGGTGCTATCTGCGCTCCGGTGGGTCAGCATCCGGCTGTACCCTGGGAAAACAGGTGGATGGGAATTTACCGGGAGAGTTGGTGCTTGGGTGTGGCTGTGAAGGGGGGGGTTAGTTACCAGGCATAATCTGGGGGGGCAGGGTGTGGGTGGGACTTAGGGGTGCATCATATCTAGATGTAACCTGGAGGAGGGGACTGGTCCAGGTGCCTTAAGGAGGGAGCTGCAGGGCCCAGGTGTAAATGAAGGTCACGGCCACATGTGACAGTGGGAGCCAGGGTACAGCTGTATCTGGGGGTAAACTGGGAAACTGTGCCATTGGGGTGTGACTGGGAATTACTGCTAGGAGGGATCATGGACGGCGAAACCCAGGAAAGGGCGCATCCTGAGGGGCCACTACCTGGGTGTTTTCTTGGGGGTTGTCTCTTGGCTGTAAACTCGAGATGTCAGTGTGTCTGTGTAGTCAAAACGTTACTCCTGGGTGTATTTTGGAGGAGGTACCTCTTGGGTGGATTCTGAGCATTGCTGCTTGGGTATTACCTGGAGGTTTACTGTTTGGGTTTAACACTGGGGATGATAGTGTCTGGGTGTTACTTGGATGGAGAGCTGGTGTCTGTGTGTAACCAGGGAGACGGGGTCAGCGTCCAAACTAACTGGAGGGTCTCTGTCAGGGTGTCACCGGGGTGTGTATCTATGGTTGTTACCTGGGGGGTTTGGATGTAACCTGGGAAGGTATTAGCATTCAGGTGTAACCGGAGGGCCACCACCTGGGATTATTCTGGAGTTTTCCCGCCTGGATGTTCCCTGGGGGTGTAGCCCAGGGCGTGGAACTGATTGGCTATAACCTGGGACAATGTCTGGATATAACATAACCTGGGAGGTTGCTGCTTTGGGGTTAACCAGGGTGTCTGTTATGAGACTTGTAGCCTGGGAGAGGGGTCAGGGTGAAGGAATAATGTGGGGGTCACAATTGGGGGTCACCTGGGGGACTTGGTGTCAGGTTGTCATCGGGGAGAAGTCAGAGTTTGGGTGCTATTGTCTGGGAAGGTCCAGTGGGGTACCCCAGGGGTACCTCAGCCACCCTCCCCAAGAGTCCCAGACACCCTCATCCCAGGGAGGTCCTTGGAGGTCCCAGGAGGGGATCCACTCTCACCGCTGACAATGTTCTTCATCACCTGCTCCCTGAGCTCTACCCCAACCTTGTTCCACTGGCCTGTGCTATCCAAATAGCGTGCCAGGATGATCACGGGTGCCAGGGAGCTCAGCGTCTGTTCGGGGCAGCCAGTGGGGACCCTCAGCAGCCGCCTTGTTTCTTTGGGTGTCAGGCTGCCCAGGATGGTCTCTCCAAGGATGTCACCTGTCAGGGGGGCATGGTCTAAGTTACCATGGCTCCCCGATGGGGACCATAGGTCCCCCCAGCCCCTCCTGACCCTGTGCCCAGGCAGGCTCTGGAGGAACCGGCCCCTCCTCAGCCCCCGCAGGAGCCAGCTCTGTCTAGGCACCTTGAATGCTGACAAACACTTCTGCCTCTGTGTTGGGCATCTTGTTCAAAAAGTCCTGTTTTGGCACCAGCTCCATCTGGGTGTGACCTGAGCAGGCACAACCTTGTGTGACAAGCGGGTTCTGGGACTGGGGAGGTCAGGGTTCGACTGCAGACTCTGGGAGAATCTCAGACTGCCCCCCTGACCAGATCCCCTCATTTCAGCCCCTCCCTCCACTGGCGCATGGTTCCAGGATCCCACGTGCTCCCTGAAGACCCCACAAACCTTGGGGGTTCAGGAGGATGCTATGGGATATTTGCTGTATCTGACCCCCTGCCTGTAGGATGCAATGAGAAGAAAGTGAAAAACAATAGTCATAATGACAGTCATAATGACAGTAAGAGGAAGTATTGCTTAGCTATAAAGAGCACAGACTCTGGGACCCAGATATCTGGGTTCAAATCCCAGCTCTTTTGCTTCCTAGCTGCATGACCTTGGGCAAATTACTTCACCCCCTCTGTGTCTCAGTTTTCTCATCCATAAAGGGGAGAGTACAGTAGTTCCGACCTCATAGAGTTGTTCTGAGGGTGCAGTGAGTTAATATTCTTAAAGTGCTATATCCTAAGTGCTAAAAAATGTGTTTGTTAAGTAAATGAAGTATTACTGATGGGTCATGCACTGGTCTTGTGTAATTTTCACAGCTCTCTGATTACTCGTGGGTATGAGGATTATTCCCATCCTGCAAATGAGGAAACAGAGGCTCAGAGAAGTTAAGTAACTTGCCCAAGGTCACACAGAAGAGACAAGGTTTGAACCCAAGCCTGATTCCAAAGGCCCGAAGCGGGGACTCTGTGATTGAGTTTTCAAATCATTGTCTCGCACCTCACTCCTGTCCTGGAGGCCTGTTCATTGATCTTGGGCCCACCTGCCCCTCCCGTGATCACACAGCCTGGAGCTCAGGAGAAGCCCCACTCGCTGCACTGGCAGCAAGGGCTGGGGGTGCCTATTACCTGGACCAGGAGTGTCTTCCTCACGTGGTCCTGGACCCCAAAGCCCATGACCTTGACCTCCACATCCACTTTGCCTGTTTCAAGTGGGAGAAGCACGAAAGGCACCATCTTGGAGGAGGTGGGGGGCACGACAACCACCTGGCGGGAAGGGGCTCCTGGCTTTGCCGCACTGCACAGTGGCTCCTTGTGGGGGAACTCCACTCGGACCTGGGGCAGGGTGGGCAGTGAGAGGGTTCTGATGCATGAGGAGGCCCAGGACCCAAGAGTCACAGTCTCCTCCCTGCCCCCACCCTGAGAATCCTGAGTAGGTGACAGTGTAGCATAATGATTGAGAGTCAAGACCCTGCCTGGGTTCAAACCCCTTCTGTCACTTAGGTGCTATGTGATCTCAGGAAAGCCATGCAAGTTTCCTTATCTCCAAACCAAGAACAGTCATAGCAACCATCTCCTGGGGTTATTGTGAGGCTTAATGGGAAAATGTCTTAGAAACTTTTTCAAAAAGGCTGCCACTTCACTGGCTCCTTCGAATAATGGACACACTCCATCCCCCTTATAAAACACACTGACAGACATTTTTGGGGGGAGAGGGGAAGGCTGGGGGCTTCACCTTGACCGGGTGGACCCTGAAATTGTACAGCACAGCTTGGATCTGGACCTGCTCGTTCCTGATCACGGAGAAGGGCAACTTAAGGTCCACAAAGAATGATTTCATAACTGTCAGCTCAAAGGGGTCAGAGACGCAAAGACCTAGAACCAGGAGGGCGCTTGACGTTAAGCAGAGGCCAACTGCCCTGGGGCTGGCCAGGGCCACTGTGCTCCTATTCCTTCAGCGCTGGGCTTGTGGGGTCACCTTGTCCAGCCTTGACACTGACGGCCACAAACTTCCATGTGGTGATGGAATCTGGCACGGTCACACGGGTGCTGTAGTGCGAGATGCTGCAGAACGTGCAGGGTAGGGGGAAGGGAACATAAGTGAGTCTGTGCTGCCTGGACAGAGCCTCTGATCGAGGGTTACTGTCTTGGGCTTACCATCACTATGAAAGGGTCAGTGGGTCACCCAATTAGAGAAATTATCACGAGAGGGACATCATTTGGGGGGACCCACTGGGATCTTTATCCCCATCCAGGAAGTTTCCTGTCATGGGACAATGCTGAGAGCTCAATGTCACTCCTGGGGGCATTGGCCATGATGGATGGCCCCTGATGCATGGATGGGCCGGGGACCAGAGGCTGGCATGGGGGCCATAGTCCTACCCCGATTCACTTTTGGGCAGAGTAATCTTCTTCCAGAACCAACTTTCAGGGAACAAGCTCCGGACAGGCTGGTCCTCCTGGAAGATGTCATCAAAGTCCTCGTCTTCATCCACTGTAGGGAGGAGATGTGGGGCAGGGTTTCTTTTGCATGTCTCCCATGACCCACCAGACTCTTCAGTGGGGTCCTCCCACCTCATCCCTCCATGGCACATGTCACCCCTTGACCTGTCCATGACACTCCATGTCCCTCAGTGGAGCCCCCCGACCCTGTGCCTCCTGCCGTGGCCCCCTCACTTGTCCCCAGAAGCAGCTGCTCCTCTCGGGCCTCCCGACGCAGGGCCTCAGACACATGGCAGCAGCTCAGGAAAGCGGCGATGCAGACTGGTCCATAGCGGACATGATGGGTCCTCTCCACACACGATAGTCCCACTGGGCTCTCCCGGAGCCCAGCCTCACAGCACTTTCGCTCCAGCTCTGTCTCGAACTTGTTCACTGCAGGCCAGAGTTAGTGGGACAGAGGAGGGGCTGGGTAGGACCTGAGGAAGCAGGGACCCATCCACCTCAACGCCATGTACACCTGACCTCTGTTTAGCCATATCTCTGGCAATGCTGTCCCTAGAACTTTGCCTGTATCTTTCCCCTGAAGCTTCACATTGAACTCATATGATGAGTTCTGATGAGGAAGCTGAGGTACAGAGAGGTCAATTCACTGGCCCAGGGTCACACAGCTCACAAGTGGCAGAGCTGGGACTGGAATTGATGCTGCTGCTTCTGCTACTTCTTCTCCTTCTCCTTCGTTTGGGACAGGGATTGGCAATGCCATGTTTATTTATTGAAGCTGGGATTTTGACTCCTGGTTTTCGTTGTGTGTTTTAAAAAAATGAAAACACAAAACTTGCTGTAGAGCATGATGTCAAGTTGAATGCTTCTAAATTAGCGAACCGAAGGAATGCACTTAAATATAAAAAATATTATAGCAATTTAATAATCTTATTGTCTACCATATAACATGATGAGAACATCTATAGTTAAGTGATTGTTACCATAAATAAAATAACAGCTTATATTATGTACTGTTCTCAGAAGGTTAGCATGATTTTCGATATTGAAATTAGAGTTAGGGTTTTATCTCAATTTTTATTAGATTTCACTTATTTTCCCTTTATTTAGATCCACAAAGTCATTAGTGCTGCTTAAAAAGACTGACAAATCTAATATTCATAGAATCCATGCTTCTAACAAAACCCAGTACTGCCTCTCATCTTCCTTGAACTCTAGGCTTCTTGGTCCCGTCCACACCCTGGTCTTGGTCTACATATTATCCATCTCCCCTTTCATCTACCTTCCTTCTGGTATCACGGAAGCTAGACATCTAAAAACTACATTTCCCAGACTCCCTTGCTGCTAGGGTCCTGGATGGGATGAGAGTCTGCCACCCAGACGCTCTTGTATAGAATTTGGAAAGTGGAAGAGAGGCAGAGACCATTTTCCCTGCAACGGTGGTAGCTGATGGGTGGGCTCCAGTCTATGTGTTTTTGTAACAGGCAAAATTCTGTGTTTCACCATCTACCTGCCAGCTTCATGAGAGATATTGGCAGAGTTTCCTGAGATTTCATGCATTGAAACCTAGATTTCATGCATTGTAAGAACTACAATGGAGTGATCTTGAGTCTCAGCAAGCAGCCTTCCAACTTCCACTCCTAAAGTTCAGCTAATGATTTTGAAAGCACCAGACTCACATCATGAAATCACCTCCCCTCCCCGTCCCCTGACTGGAGTACCTAGAGTGGTTTCAGTTTTCTGTTCTAAGCCCTGATGAATACAGGTTAGGGAGCCAGGAGGGCACATCCAGCTTTAGCTCTGACCTGCATTCCTCTTGGTCTCCAGGCTCTTCAGGGAGCGGCGGTGACGGCTGGGAGATGGGCTCTGGGGGCAGTGCCAGTCTGGGGATCAGAGGGAAGAATGAGAGAACAAGTGTCAAGATCATTATCAACATCCTTTATGCATCACCTCACTTTATCCCACAGCCTCTTCGTAGTCAAGATTTGCCACTTAAAAGTTGTGCAGGGCTTCCCTGGTGGTGCAATGTTCAAGAACCCGCCTGCCAGTGCAGGGGACACGGGTTCAAGCTCTGGTCCGGGAAGATCCCACATGCCGCGGAGCACCTAAGCCCGTGCGCCACAACTACTGAGCCTGTGCTCTAGAGCCCGCGAGCCACAACTACTGAGCCCATGTGCCACAACTACTGAAGCCCGTGCACCTAGAGCCCATGCTCTGCAACAAGCCGCCGCAATGAGAAGCCCGCGCACCGCAACAAAGAGTAGCCCCCGCTCGCCACAACTAGAGAAAGCCCGCGCGTAGCAACGAAGACCCAATGCAGCCAAAAATAAACAAATGAAATAAATTTATTTTAAAAAAAAGTTGTGCAATCTTCAGCAAGTCACTTAACCTCTCTGGGTTTTAATTTCTCCAGCTATGTAAAATGGAATAATCATAGTTCTATCTATGAGATAATGCATATAAAAGTTCTTAGCACAGGGTCCAGCTTGTAGTAAATAGAAATTGTTATTTTAAAAAATATATTTATTTATTTGGCTGCGCCAGGTCTTAGTTGCAGCACTCAGGATCTTCATTGCAGCATGTGGGGTCTTTTAGTTGTGGCATGTGGGATCTTTTATTTGTGGCATGAGGGATCTTTAGTTGCAGCATGCGAACTTTTAGTTGCGGCATGTAGGATCTAGTTCCCTTACCAGGGATTGAGCCCAGGCCCCCTGCATTGGGAGTGTGGAGTCTTAGCCACTGGACCAGCAGGGAAGTCCCAGAAATTGTTATTAATAACACTATTTATAGCTGAAAGAAGACCCTCCTAGTTGTCCCCAAAATATCCATTCTCCCCTATCGTTTGGGGCAACTAAACTTCCATCTTTTATGTATCACTCAGAATGAAGACTACATTTCCCAGTCTCCTTTGTGCCTAGATAGGGCCATGTGACTGAGTTCTGGCCAATGAGATGAGAGAGAAGTGTACTAGTCTTTCCACTTCCCTTCATCCTGGTGCCTGGCAGGAGGTCCTGGTGAGACTTCATCTTGGAATATGGCAGAGCCGCAAGCTAGAAGGAGCCTGAGTCCCAGGACGACCTCTGGACTGTTACTGAGCAAGAGGTAAACTTCTACCTGTTTAAGCTACTGTTAATTTGTATCCCTGATACACATGGCCAAAACTACATCTTAATTAGCACACAGTAAGTTACTTCTATTATTACGTACATTTTATGGAGAGATAAACGGGGAATCAGAGAGGAAATATGACCGGCCTATGGTAAGTGGCAGGGTCCTAGATTTTAGCTCATCTGTTTCACACCAAAGTCCATGTTCCTAACCACTAGATAGCACTTCCCCCACCCCTGCCGTCTTCCTGCCCCCCTCATGTACCTGAGTTTGCCAAAGTGTCCATGCCTGTGCTCATCTTCATGTCCAATCCAGCATCTTTGACCACAGCAAGTCTGTCTTTCCCACTGCCTGCTGTGCAGCCAATGTCATGTTCCTCCACCGTATCCCAGACCTGAGGGTCAAGAGAGGAACCTGGGGCTTCCCTGGTGGCGCAGTGGTTGAGAGTCCGCCTGCCGATGCAGGGGACACGGGTTCGTGTCCCGGTCCGGGAAGATCCCACGTGCCGCGGAGCGGCTGGGCCCGTGAGCCATGGCCGCTGAGCCTGTGCGGCCGGAGCCTGTGCTCCGCGATGGGAGAGACCACAACAGTGAGAGGCCCGCGTACCGCAAAAAAAAAAATTCACATAATCCCCCATTTACTGAGCCCTTACTACCTGCCAATCTCTACGCTGTGCACAGGCTCCTTGAATCCTTGCAACCACTGATGTTGTTCATTTAATAGGTGAAGAAACTGAGGCTCCAGCTAGAATCTCCAGGCAATCTTTGGGTCCAAAGCCCACATGTTCTTACCTTCTTCTGTGTGAGCTTGTGTTTGCTGTTCAAGATATAGACAGCCTTGTCCACGGCCACCAGCCCCACTGTGGCCTCTGCATCACCTGTCACCTTCAATTCCACCTGGCTGCTGGGCTGTACAGGCTGGAGGTATCCTTCATTCTTCATGCCAACCTTCAGCTAAGCAAGGAAAAAGAGATGTCAGTATAAGAGGCTCATAGGTCACCAAGGGGCTTCCCCAAGTCCATTTTCAAGTTCATGCTCCCTCGGCTCTGATGGAGCATCTGGGAACTCCACCAGGCCAATCTCAACTCTACACATTTACTTGCATCTTCTCGACCTCTTAAGTTGAGGTTTTAAGGCCACATCATTTCTCCTTCCTCTCCTCTGCCTCTAGACTGAGAGCCCTTGAATTTGTACAGACCATCTCCCAAGCATTATGATGGTGGTGTACAACTTCAAGGAGTTTGACTCACCTTCTCTTTGCATTTGTCATTCACAGCAATCCAAATGGAATCAGCCACCAGTTCAGGGTCCTGCCCTGTTCCCCTTGGCAGTAAATAAAAGGCCAGGATGCGGAAGGAAGGAAGCATCTCTGAAGTCACGTCAATAATGGCTGACGTGTAGACACTCCCATGACTTTTTAACTGATGTTTGGCATACACGATCTGGCCCTTACTCAGGACCTTGGAGACAAGGGAGACTGTGGATGAGAAGGGATGAGAACCAGCCCTTCCCCTAGGCTATCCCAGCCCACAAGGGAGCCCCCTAGTCCCTTTCCTTCAGCCCCTATAGGTCTGAGTCCATCCCAGATGGCTCCCACCAGCTCAAGTCCTGGCCTGACCCCTCACCAGGATGGTGAAGTGAGTGATCCAGTCCTTGGCTGCAGGATTTTGATGCTTTGTGTTGAGACTCAGCTGGATGTTGCTGCCAACCTCTGTGCTCAACGTCTTCACCTCAATGTGCAGGAAGTTCCCTGACCCATCCTGGGTTGCGTAAGGCCAAGCCGTCATCCTGGCTGAAGCCTGCTCCTCTGGCTGGAGAGGTGCATCAGTTTCCACCTGGGGAGCATGATGGGCAAGTAAATCCCTAATAACCCTTCCAGCTCACACAGTCCCAGCCCCACTATCCCTGCCCCATAAGGTTGGTACCAGGATAGGGAGCTCCTTCAGATCTCCGTTGGTGTTGATGGTCAGAGTGGCCACCCCACTGGATGAGGTATGTACTTTGTGGTTTTGGCAGCGGACGAGGACTTTGGAGGCTGGGGACCCATCAGGATTTGAGACGAAGACCTGCGGTGGAATCTGGCATGAGATCATGGACAGGCCTGGGGGTGGCCTGGTGTAAGAGGTGGGAACTGGGAATGCAATCTGGATAGGACTGCCTTGTACAGCTGTACAGGTTGTGCACTGAGCAACACCAGGGGCACCTCTCATTTAGAGCCTATGAGTGGAGCCCCTAGAGTTTTGCAGAGTACAACCGTATGTGGCAGCCCTGGGTGTTGGTGTACCGGGGGGTAAGGGTGGGGGGAACTGAGGGTGAAAAGGGTAGGAGAAGATGTGGAGGGCTTGGGGAAAACTTGGAGTAGGATTGGCACCAAAGGATGTCTCCAGCTTTTCTAATGCTTATCAGACATTTCAAAGTGTCTCCAGCTTTTCTAACGCTTATCAAGACTTTTCAAAGTCACCCCGAATGAATGTATGTAAAAAGAGCATGCTTTCTGGGCAAATGTAGCCTTAAGATAAACTTCTAAGCATCACTTTCCAGCCTGACTGTGATCCCTGACACCCCCAAAGAGAAATTCTGGAGCCATCACTGTGCTTTGGGGGGACCTGGTTAAGACTTGAGGGAACCTTGGGATTGGTCTGGAGGCATGATGGACTCAGCTCTCAGACAAATGAGCTCTGGGAGGCAGGTGAAACCTGTGTGGGTTTTTGTCTCCTGGGAAGGTCTGTTTCAGGGAGGGGCCCAGAGTCCCTGCGTGGAGTGAACCCAGACCCTGACCCTAAAGTGGAATGGCATCCCTGGCTTGAAATACTGGGGTGTCCTGGTGAACTTGATGTTGTATGGGCTCTGGACAATCTTCACCCCGGAGGTCTTGGCCTGGACCATCTCACCCCCTGGAGAGACAGGAGGATCGTTAAGTTCTGCGGCAGAGGTTCAGTTTCCTGGGGAAAGAGCAGGCTGGTATGGGAGGCCCATCTTGGTGAAGGTAGAAAAAGACAGTAACACGATTTCAGTTCCTCCCAGCCCTTCCAGCATTTCCCCATTTCTCTGATGAGGAAACTGAGGCAGGAGGTGGCCCAAGGTCACATGGGTGGAGTGTCTGGGTTGGGAAATGACAGTGTCCTGACCTCAGCCAGGGCCCTGGGTGAGGGTGGCACCTGTGGAGAAGACAGTGACGTTGACAAAGATTGAGGCCCCAATGAAGTCCTCTTCCGGGCCTTGGAATGTGGCCATCAGTGTGCCCTTCTGGAGGGAGACGTGGCCGAGGCCTTCAAAGATCTGCTCTCAGTGCAAGAGAGAGGAGGGGAGATGGTTTCTTGGGAAATGGGCGATAGCAGAGGAAGGGGAGGTGGGGAAGGGGGAAAGAAGGGGGAGGAGGTGGGGAAGGAGAGACAGGGGAGGGGTGGGTCTCAGTCACCTCCACCTTCTGCAGGGAGCTTTGGATGGGGATCCGATGGGAGTCCTGCTTCACCCCAAAGATGGCCAGAGCGTGTCCATCCACTGGCTTGTTGAATATATATCTGGGGGATGGACAGCCATCTCACTGGCTCTGAAGCACCCACACAACCTCATGTATCTGCAGAGACAGCCTGTGTAATCTCATGGGGCTGCAGAAATGGCTGTAACACTTTGGGAGGGGCGGAAGTGGCCCTTGGTAACTTAGATGTTTCCATTACTGACCAACACAAGCCTGGGAGGTGACAAATATGTCCCTTAAGGCCTTGTTGGGTTGCAGATGAAGCCTGTGCAACCTCACAAGATGGTAGAGGTAGGCTGTACAGCCATATGGAGCCACAGAGAAATCTGAACAAGGACTTCACTGGTGGCGCAGTGGTTAAGAATCCCCCAGCCAACGCAGGGGACACAGGTTTGATTCCACATGCCGTGGAGCAACTAAGCCCGTGCGCCACAACTACTGAAGTCTGCATGCCTAGAGCCTGTGCTCTGCAACAAGAGAAGCCACCGCGATGAGAAGCCCACGCACCACAACGAAGAGTAACCCTTGCTCGATGCAACTAGAGAAAGCCCGCACGCAGCAATGAAGACCCAACGCAGACAAAAAAAAAAGAAAAGAAAAGAAAGAAAGAAATCTGAACAGCCCCTGGGATGGCAAGGATGACCTATGAAGCCTCGTGAGGCAGTCTAGGTGACCTGTATAGCATGATAGAGCTGCAGAAATGTTCTGTATAATGGCAAGAAGTGGCAGACATGGCCCTTACAACCCTAGGTGGACAATATGGCCCGTACAGCCTTGTAAAGTTGTGGGGATGGTCTGTAAATTCCATAAGGCAACATATGTGACATTTGCAATTTCATAGAACTTCAGAGATGGTCTGGACAACCTCACAAGATGGCAAAGGTGCCTATGCAACCTCGTGGACCTTCAGAGATGGTCCAAACCATGAGAGGTCGTATAACTCCATTAGGTAGATAAGGTGGCCTGTACAACCCCAGAGACCTGAAGGGATGGTCTGCATAACCTCACGGGACAAGATTGTGTCATGGGTGGCAGAGAGTGCCTCTGCTATACCCTAAGAGCTACAGAAGTGGTTCATTTCTCTCTACCCATTCAGTTTCTTGGCATTTCTGGTCCTCTGGCCAGGCTGGGGGTAAAGGAACTCACCGGGCCTGGATATTCACACCCAGAGCCTCATCGTTGAGGTAGAAGAAAGTCTTGTTTGGTGTCAGCTGGACCTCAAAAGATGGGAGCGCTGGGTGCAGTAAAGAGAGAGTCACCCTCAGCGTTTCACTGTCGCCCCCCCACATCCCCTCCCTGCCCCACTCGCTCCTTCCTCAGTGATTCTGGCAGCCCCCAAGGGCTGGAACACATAGTCGTCAGGCCCCGGCACACAGCAGGTGCACCGTGAGACCTCCTTTGCATTTCCAGCCCCGGTCCTGGCGAGATCCACCTTGCCCACCCTGGCACACCCTTCTCACCAAACTCCTTCACTTCAAAGGTTGCCTTGAACTTCTGCTTGGGTGCACTTTGGTATCTGGCTTCGATGCTCCAGGTCCCAAGACTGAGGCACAGAGAGTTAGGAGAGATGGAGCCTGAGAAGGAGAACCTCCCTCCCTCCACCCCTAGGGTTCCCAACAGGGCACCTGATGAGCTCTGGGAGGTGGAAGGAGTTTGCGAAGACACTGTCCCTGGCCAGGAAATCCTGGCTGATGACAGTGATCCCCTCTGGGTTCTGCGGGGATACAGGGGGTGGTTGGTTCATACCCCAGGCCGTCAGCATGTGATATAACCCCAGTGTCTGGGATCCACCCTCCCCTCGGGAGAGATCACCTTGATGTCCAGAGTGAATGTCCTGGGCACAGGATCCATCCTGTGGTTCACAGTGTACACCCGGTATTGAACTGGAGGAGGAGGGAAGGCTCTGAGCACGGGATAGAGTTTGGAGGGGGGTGGGTGTAGTCATTAGGATCTTGGGCAGTGGGGGGACCTTGGACAGAAGGACACCCTGGTAGGTGGAACATGTGGGCATGGGGGAAACTGGGGATGAGAGTCAGCGCCTGCCCCAGGCCAAGTGCCTGGGGGCTGTACCCAATTGCTCAGGAGTGTAGATGGTCTTGTCTGTCTGGATGAAGATGTAGCCAGCGTGGGGAGCCACCAGCACCAGCTTCTCCATTAATGCGGAGGCCGAGGTGGGTGCCCAGGTTGCCTGGATGATGACATACTGCGTTCCTGGTTGTGGCGGGTAGACCAGGCTCTCGGGAATCTGGGGAGAGATGCCCACACTCCTCAGGGCCTGCTGGGGTCTCCATCCCTGGGGGCAAAGCCCTGGACCAGATCTTGGAGAAGCAATTGAATGGGAGCTCTCTGGTTCTGCCCTTGGGAGCAAGGCCCCCACGTGTGCCGCCCAGGTTGCTGCTGAACAAGGGTATCCAGCCTAGCGCGGGGTGGGGGGGTTGGGGGTGGAGGGGGGGATGCGATCCCGTTTAGGCTCAGTTTCCCAGAGTACCAGCAGAGGGCGCCTTTTATTAATTCGCACAGAGACGTTATACGGACTAATCAAGGCCTTTCTCGGAGCCCAGACCTACGGAACTTTGAGTTTCTAAATGGATAGGACATGCAAATTGGTATATATAGAATGCATAAACAACAAGGTCCTACTGTATACCACAGGGAACTGTATTCAGTATCCTGTGATAAACCATAAGGGTAAAGAATAAGAAAAAGAACAGATGAATGGATAAAGAAGATGTGGCACATATATACAATGGAATATTACTCAGCCATAAAATGGAACGAAGCTGAGTTATTTGTAGTGAGGTGGACGCACCTAGAGTCTGTCATACAGAGTGAAGTAAGTCAGAAAGAGAAAAATAAATACCGTATGCTAACACATATATGTAGAATCTAAAAAAAAAAAAAAAGTTCTGAAGAACCTAGGGGCAGGATAGGAAATAAAGACACAGACGTAGAGAATGGACTTGAGGACACGGGGAGGGTGAAGGGTAAGCTGGGACGAAGTGAGAGAGTGGCATGGACATATATACACTACCAAACGTAAAATAGATAGCTAGTGGGAAGCAGCCGCATAGCACAGGGAGATCAGCTCGGTGCTTTGTGTCCACCTGGAGGGGTGGGATAGGGAGGGTGGGAGGGAGATGCAAGAGGGAGGGGATATGGGGATATATGTATATGTATAGCTGATTCACTTTGTTATAAAGCAGAAACTAACACACTATTGTAAAGCAATTATACTCCAATAAAGATGTTAAAAAAATGAATAAGAATGTATATGTATGTATAACTGACTCACTTTGCTGTACAGCAGAAATTAACACAACACTGTAAATCAACTATACTTCAATTTAAAAAAATGGATAAGACATAAGAGAAGCAGTAACTATATCCAGGCCTTGCATCTCTCTTTTTTTTTAAAAAAGATTTTTTTTTTGATGTGGATCATTTTCAAAGACCTTACTGAACCTACTACAATACTACTTCTGTTTTATGTTTTGTTTTTTTGGATGTGAGACATGTGGGATCCTAGTTCCCTGACCAGGGATCGAACCTGCACCCCATCCAATAGAAGGTGAAGTCCCAACCACTGGACTGCCAGGGAAGTCCCACAGGCCCTGCATCTCTTCTCCAGTGTGCCGCTTGGGAAGTCCCTCTAGAGTCTGCCCCTCTCTATCCTTGCTGCTGACCCAGAGATTCCCTTTATGGCCACCCAACCCGGCCTGTCACCCACCGTCACTGGTGCCTGGTCCATAAAGTGGTTTTCTGGTGAGAGAACGAGCTGAACCCTAGCCACTGGCATCTTCTTCATGGGGAAATCCCACACGGTGAGGTTCACCTTGAGGGTCCTGGTGAGGGGCTCTCTGGAGTCCGAGTGAGCCTGCACGTGGATGTTCTCCGGGCTGCCGACCCGCAGGACCCGGGGGGTCACCAGGATGTACCTGTCAGCAGACAAACATGGGGGCACAGGGGGACTCAAGAGGTGGAAGTGATGGACGGGGGTCACATGCAGGGAATCATAGAGATGGCAGATGTCCCCTCAGTTCTCCAGACTCACAGCGGCTCAGCATGGGCAACGGGGCTCCCCAGGAGGAGTAGAATCAATCCTAGGAGCCAGGGCACATCCATGGCGGTGGGAGGACAATGTAGGGCCACAGGCCACAGATGCCTGTCCTCTTGTCCACCCCAGGTCTGGTCTGTTTGCCTTGGCTTACCCTGGCCGAGTTAATGTCTAAATGAACACGGGGAGGAAATTCCCATAAATCCAATGGGTGACGAGGGGGCTGCTCCGCCCTCCTCAGCCAGTCCTTCGCAGGGTGGGGGGCTGGGGACAGTTGCATTGAGAAGTTTTCCAGGCCCCACCCACGCCTTGGGGGCCAGGGTGTTAGGAGGGCTGCCTTTCCCATCAGCCATGGGATCTCATCCTGAAGGCCTCTCCTCCCCCAGCAGGGAGCCTGGGCCATGTGGCCCTGGGCATGCACTCAAGGCTTGGTTGGGATTGGCCGGTAGGGGCAGAAGGAAAGAGGACTGTCCCCTCCTCTGCCCTTGTGAAGCTGGCGAGAGTTTCTGGGGTAGTTGTTCCAACTGGGGCAATGCAGGCATTACGTTTTCATTTCCCAATCACAGGCATGATCAGCCATATGGCATTTAGCCATCTGACCGCGGGGACCCAGTGTAGTGGAAGCTTCTGGGAAATGCATGGGTCAAAAGCTCTTACCGAGTTTCAGACCTTTGTGAGCCCAGCATGCACTGCATGGCTTTTCTCCTTCCTTGCAGGAACCGATTACCCTTGGTAAATGGTCCACTGTCTATTGTTCCTAAATCATGCCAATCTCTCTGGGCTGCTTTTCCAACAGGCAAATTATACATATTAAACCAGGGAGGAAAACACATCTTGCTTGAAGATTCCTGGAAGAAGGCTTTCTCTGGCCTGAAATAATTCTCACTGGCTGTTTAATATGCCCTATTAAAGACGTTGAACCCAATCTGTGGTGTCTGCCCCTTCGAAGCAGGTGGGGCTGCAGACAAGTTTGTCTGGTTCTTTCTTCTTCAGTGAAGTCAGTACTGCCAGGTTGGAGAGTCTTGCCTATTGGAGGGACCCAGACCTCCCCAAACAATGACAATATACATTTATCCCACAAAAATTCATTAAATATTTACTACAAGCTTGGCCCTACTTAGCATGCTGAGGACACAGCAGTGACCACAATAGACAAAGTTGCTGATTGTGTGGAATAGACTTTTTTTTTAATGAATTTATTTATTTTATTTATTTTTATTTTTGGTTGTGTTGGGTCTTCGTTGCCGTGAGGGGGTTTTCTCTAGTTGTGGTGAGTGGGGTTTACTCGTCGTTGCGGTGCGCGGGCTTCTCATTGTGGTGGCTTGTCCTGTTGCAGAGCATGGGCTCTAGGGGTGCAGGCTTCAGTAGTTGTGTCACATGGGCTCAGTAGTTGTGGCGCACGGGCTTAGGTGCTCCACTGCATGTGGGATCTTCCTGGACCAGGGCTCCAACCCATGTCTCCTGCATTGGCAGGTGGATTCTTAACCACTGTGCCACCAGGGAAGTCCCTGGAGTGGACATTTTTTGAGAACTTACTTTCTCCTTAAACCTCATAGCCTCCCGTGACTTGGGTTCACTGAGTGCCCACTTTCCAGACTCTATCTTTGTAGAGATTTGGGAAACCGAGTGTGTCAGACACAAAGTGGGTAGTCATTTATTCCTCAGGCATTTATCGTGCACCTACTGTGGGCAAGACACTGTTCTACATGCTCTATGTACACTCACAGAAGTCTCACAGCTGAAGTAAGGATTACCACCCATTGTACAAATGAGGAAACCGAGGCCCCGAGAGGATGAGCAACTTACCCCGGGTCAGGCAGGTGAACCACGAGGATGGGTAATGCTCTTAAGTCTACGGTAAACAGTCTCTTACGAAGAAAAAATCAACAGAATTGAATTAAAGCCTGGATCAGGGATGCAGGTGAGACCTAATTTAGAAAGTTCTAGAACACTGGTGTCCATTTGGTGTGGCATATTCCACCATTCTCCCAGGCTCTCAGGGAACCTCCAGTGGTTCTGTTCAGCTCTCTCTTGGCTGGGGGTGAGCTCCCCCCCTTCACATCTTCATTCTTATACCAGGTGTCCACATCCCTGCCCCCAACCCAGGGGCTCCCAGGTGTCCAGGACGGGGGATATCCAAAGGTGAGGGGCTTGAGTTTTCTTGAGTTTCTTTTCTTTCCTTTTTAATTTTTTTTATAGCAATAAGCAGAATTTATTTATTTATTTATTTATTTATTTATTTATTTATTTATTTAGTGGTACGCGGGCCTCTCACTGTCGTGACCTCTCCCGTTGCGGAGCACAGGCTCCGGACGCGCAGGCTCAGCGGCCATGGCTCACGGGCCCAGCCGCTCCGCGGCATGTGGGATCTTCCCGGACCGGGGCACGAACCCGCGTCCCCTGCATCGGCAGGCGGACTCTCAACCACTGCGCCACCAGGGAAGCCCCTATTTATTTATTTAGACCACACTGCAAGGCTTGTGGGATCTTAGTTTCCGACTAGGAATCGAACCTGTTCCCCCTGCAGTGGAAGTTGTTAGCGTCCTAACAACTGAACCATCAGGGAATTCCCTTGAGTTTCTATTTTGACTTGGAGGTGGGTCCAGGAAGGGAAAACTGCCCTTGGGTACCAATAAGCAGCAGAGGAGGCAGGAGAACAACTAGTGTGGGGTCCTTTGGGATACAGCCTTGCCACCCAGTGAACTAATGGATGGAGTCAAAAATGGATGCTAAAAAAAAAAAAAAAAAAAGAAAAGAAAAAAAAGGGCTTCCCTGGTGGCGCAGCGGTTGAGAGTCCGCCTGCCGATGCAGGGGACATGGGTTCATGCCCCGGTCCGGGAAGATCCCACATGCCGCGGAGCGGCTGGGCCCGTGAGCCATGGCGACTGAGCCTGCGCGTCCGGAGCCTGTGCTCCGCAACGGGAGAGGCCACAACAGTGAGAGGCCCGCGTACCGCAAAAAAAAAAAAAAAAAAAAAAAAAAAAAGAAAAAAATGGATGCTGAGTGAAAGCAGGAATTCATATCTCATGCACCTGATCCCTCCACCCCACCCCAGTCCAGGTCCCCCAAAAGAAGAATGATAAGCATTTGCTCAATAATTAATAATGAAATAAATAAAATAAATTTGAGCACCTACTGCATGGCTGGCTTTGTTGCTGGGGACACAGCAGTGAACAGGATGGAAACGCCCCCTCATGGAGTGGATATTTACTGTAGCCACGTTCACCTGGACTCTCTCTTTGAATCCTCTCAGCAATATAATGACCCACTGACCCATTTTGCAAATGAAAAAATCACAGAATGAAGTGTCCTGCCCAATACTGTACAGCTAGGTAACTGAGGCACAGAGAGGTTAAGTGACTTGCTCAGGGTCACACAGCAGGTAAAGAGATGGAACTGAGCTTCTGAATCCAGGTTTAAGAGGGAGCCCAAATTAGCAGATACAAACCATTATATATAAAATAGATAAACAACGAGGGTCCTGCTGTATAGCACAGGGAACTACAGTCAGTATCCTCTGATAAACTGTAATGAAAAAAATATGAAAAAGTATATATATATAATCACTTTGCTATACACCAGAAACTAACACAACATTGTAAATCAACTGTACTTCAATAAAACAAAACAAAACAAAGAGGGAGCTCAAAGAGGGTAGGAGGTCGGGAGAGTAGCTATGGGCTCCACCAAGGTCTGCTGGCCGCTGTCAGTGGTCAAGTCCAACCTCTCGAACTTGGCCACGAGAGGGCGCCAGCGAACCTCCGGCCAGACGCAGAGTAGCGCTCGGCCTCCTCCCGCAAGAATGTCAGTGGAGAAGGGAGGGGACTTTGGCCTCTAGCTTAGAGCAGCTGCTGCTGCAGCTCAGATTCCGTCCGCCTTCCCCTCCCTGGGACAACAGGTTTGCAGCGAGCCCGGGGCGGGCGGGACGGCCTTGCAGGGATGTGTGCCCTCTGTTTTCACCCCATCCTCCTGGGCTCCCAGCCCGAGGCTTCCCGGGAAAGGCTGGGCAGGACCCAGGTGTCAAAGAATAACACCCATAGCCACATAACAGCGAACGTCTGTCATTGATGGTACACCTACTAAGTTCCTGCACTTACTGGGACTTTCTCTCCATCAACTCTTCCATTCTACGGATGAGAAAACTGAGGCTCAGAGAGGTACAGTTGATCGCTCTGGTAGGAGGTGTCAGGAGCTTCTTAGCATGTACGGTATGCCGGGATGTGCCCAGTTTGGTCACTTCCAGTCCCAGCCACGGCTCCTTGGGTCATTTCTTGGTTTCCTCAGGGCTTCAAGAACTGGCTTTGCTTCCAGATTCCTCAGGGAATCGCATGCCTCCTCTGCGGGTCAAAGGAGGTTTCTGAAGGCAGTGAGAGTTTTCAAGAGAAGCTTATTGCTAAGAGGGGATAAAGAATAATTTAGCAATCATGTTTGGGGTTGATTACTGGGTCTGAAAGCACCATGGAATTTCAATGATATGTGTCCCCACAGAGCTCACAGCCGGGCCAGGGAGAACTACCCATAAATAAGAAGCTGCAAGGGCCCAGAGGAGCCTGCTCATCTCATCTAGCCTGGGGAGTAAAGGAAGGCTTCCCGAAGGAAGTGGTATTTAGGTTGAGACCAGAAAGTTTCAGTAAATTAAGAATAATTGGATGGGACTTCCCTGGTGGCGCAGTGGTTAAGAATTCGCCTGCCAATGCAGGGGACATGGGTTTGAGCCCTGGCCCGGGAAGATCCCACATGCCGCGGAGCAACTAAGCCCATGTGCCACAACTACTGAGCCTGCACTCTAGAGCCTGCAGGCCACAACTACTGAAGCCCACTTGCCTAGAGCCCGTGCTCTGCAACAAGAAAAGCCATGCAATGAGAAACCCACACACTGCAACAAAGAGTAGCCCCCACTCACCGCAACTAGAGAAAGCCCGTGCACAGCAACGAAGACCCAACACAGCTAAAAATAAAATAAATAAATAAATAAAATTAAATTAAAAAAAAAAAAGCAGGTTCAGGGGATAGAGAGGGGGCCTCTCTGAGGAGGTGACATTTGTGTCCCTATATCAGTTGAAGGAGGGAGACATGTGGATATCTAGGAAAAGTATTCTAGGCAGAGGGAAGAGCAAGTGCAAAGGCCCTGAGATGGAAGTGTGTGTGGAGTGTTTAAGAAACAGCAAGGAGGTCCGTGTTCTGGGAATGGATTGACTGATAGGGAGAGAGTGGGATATAATCTGAGCTGAATATTCAGGGATCAGATCGTGTAGGAGGCCACATCTTTGTGGATCTGAATCTAAGTTAGAGAGAGAACCAGTGGAGAGTTTTGAAAAGGGGAGTGACATTTTCTTTCTGTGTTAAAAAATTAGTCTGGGGATGTCCTTTGTTCCTATGACTCAAATCCAAAAGTAACAACGCCGAAAAAGATGAATAATTCCACACCATAAAAATAAGACCAAACACCACCACAGAAAAGTTTAAAAAAAAACTGAGAAAAAGTATCTGCACTTCCTACTATAGACCCCTTAATGTTCATAATATGTAAAGAGTTTCTAAGAATTAATAATAAAATATAAACAATTCCATAGAAAAAAATTGAGCAAAAGTTGTAGTCAGAATGTCCACAAAAAATGAAACACAAATATTCTTTAACGCACTAAAAGACACTGGGCTTTACTCATGATAAGAGCAATGCAAGTTAAAATAAGAGAAATGTGAGATACTAATTTTTATGCATTAGATCAGCAAAACTTTGGAAGATCAATGATGCCCAGTTTGGTGAGGCTGTGGGGAAGTAAGCATGTTCACATGTGGACATCAGTCCTCCCCAGTAGAGGTGAAATTGATGATGTTCATAAAAATTACAAATGCTTAGTTTCTTTGGCCAAGTAATCCCATGACAGAAATGCTTGCACATGTGTGAAACGAAGTATAAACACAAGGTTATTCATTGCAGTCATTTCTATCATAGCCAAAGATTGGAGAGAGCCCAAAGATTCATTACTACAGGATCAGTTGCATAAATTATTGTCCATCTACACAGTGGAATATACTGCAGCTGGACCAAAGAATGAGGAAGTCTTTTCGGGCTGCTGTGAGAAACTCCTAAGACGTATCACTCAAGGAAAGAACCAAAGTTCACACTTACGTGTATAGTATGTCGCTTTTTGTGAAAAAGTTAAAAGAAGTGAATATTCATGTTTTTCCACTCCCAAACTAAAGTTCTGTCCCCGTTAAACACTAACTCCCCATTCCCCCTTCCCAGCGTCTTTGAACCACTATTTTACTTTCTGTCTACGAATTTGCATACTCTAGGTACCTAATATAAATGGAATCACGCAATATATCTGTCCTTTTATATCTGGCTTATATTGCTAGGCATAATGTCTTCAAGGTTCATCCATGTTGTAGCACATGTCAGAATTTCCTTCCTTTTTAGGGCTGAATACTATTCCTTTGTGTGTATATACCACAGTTTATCCATTCATCAGGGTTTTTTTTCCTTGCATAATCAGAAAGAAAACCTGGATAAATAACTCATGCAAGTTATAACAGGCAGTGGTGGGGGATCAGGAATTGGGCAGTTGAGGAAAGATGAAGGTAAGAGAATTGTTTAACAAATATTTCTTCATATATATTTTTTATTTTTAAAAGCATTGTGAGGGCTTCCCTGGTGGCGCAGTGGTTGAGAGTCCGCCTGCCGATGCAGGGGACACGGGTTCGTGCCCCGGTCCGAGAAGGTCCCTCATGCCGCGGAGCAGCTGGGCCCGTGAGCCATGGCCGCTGAGCCTGTGCGTCCGGAGCCTGCGCTCCACAACGGGAGGGGCCACAACAGTGAGAGGCCCGCGTACCGCCCTAAAAAAAAAAAAAAGCACTGTGAATGTTTTACCTCTTTGAAATATATTTTTATATCTATAGGCAGGGAGGAAAATGCAGAAGAGGAGGAGGCTGGTGCGATATTCCAGGCGAGAAATCATGGCGGTTGGAATAGGTTAGGGGCCAAGAAGGTGTTTTGAAGTGGTTGGTTCTGAATATACTTTTCAGGTCAGGTGAAAACGATCTCCTGATAGATTAGCTGTGAGGTGTGAAAGAGAGAAAGTAGAGACGACGCCAAGATTTTTGGCTTGAGCAGCTAGGATGTAACGATGAGGTGGGGGGGGCATGAGTGTAGAAATAAAGAGTCAGGGCTTCCCTGGTGGCGCAGTGGTTGAGAGTCCGCCTGCCGATGCAGGGGACGCGGGTTCGTGCCCCGGTCCAGGAAGATCCCACATGCCGCGGAGCAGCTGGGCCCGTGAACCATGGCCACTGAGCCTGCGCGTCCGGAGCCTGTGCTCCGCAACGGGAGAGGCCACAACAGTGAGAGGCCCACGTACCGCAAAAAAAAAAAAAAAAAAAAGAGTCAAGGGTTCGCTTGTTATTATCACCTTCTGAGCTTTGGCCAATCTCTGCTGGTCACCAGTAGCATCCACCTGGAATTTAATAACAGTATCCCTCCCCACACTGCATTTGTTTTTAGAGTTGCCACCTGGATTGATGATGATTCTTCCTTATATGCAACAGAAACTGACTCAGTGTGATTTAAGCTGCAAAGGAATTTCTTGGGTAGATCCTGAGGGCTCACAGAATCACCAGCCTTGGAAGATTGAAAGGGGACAAAGTGGCAGCTCAGGGCAGCAGCTAAGATCCCAGCTTAAATCATCCCCCTGAAACCAACCAGAGGCTCTGGCTTTTGCTGCCAATGCTGGCAATGCCACGCTCCTGTCCCTTCTGCTACCTCCTCTTCCTGACCCCTTCTGTGGGTGGCCAACTCTCAATTCTAAATCCTGTGCATCTGCAGAGTGGAATCAGGGTCACATGCTCACCCTCTAGCTGCAAGAGAAGCTGGGAGAGAAGGTCTGGTGTTTTCTTGCACTAAGAGTCTATACGTAGGGGGTTTGGAATACTGTACGCGCCATCTGCAAATAAATATCGAGTTCAGCTTCACTCATGGTGGGTACGATGGCTTTTTCTTCTTGGTAAGGAGATAAATGTGTCTTTTAAAATAAATTATTCAAAGGAATTTTAAAAATACTTTTTCAAATTTAATTTTTATTTTTTATTGGAGTATAGTTGATGTACAATGTTGTGTTAGTTTCAGGTGTATAACAAAGTGATTCAGTTATGCATATACATGTAACCATTCCTTTTCAGATACTTTTCCCATATAGGTTATTACAGAATATTGAGTAGAGTTCTAAAGGATTTTTTTTTTTAAAACAAGAGAATGCTGGACATAAAAGTCAGGACAGTGGAGACCTTTGGGGTGAGGCAGACAGTGAATATCGATGATGTTCTAATGGTAGAGTCTGATGGTGGGCTAGTGTGTATGCATTTTGCTCCTCTGCTCTGTCAAGTGCATATGTTACATCAGTCAGCACCTTGGATGGAAAGAGACAGCACACTCACAGTGGGTAATTTGGGAAGTGATGAAGACAGGAACGATGGTTAAGGGAAGGGTCGGGGGTAAGGAGACGTGCCGCCCTGCTGGCAACCGTGGGGTCCCATCACCATCTTTAGTTGAAAGGGGCAAAAGGAGGGAGTGGTTCTCAGAAACTGGAGCTGGGGCTGAGATAGAGGGATGCCGCGAATCCACAGTGACCTGCATGGAAGGAGCGTGAGGGACAAACGCCGTGGCCTTTCCCCTCCCACTGGCAGAACCCAACGTAACCCGAAGCCAAAGGTGGAGGAAATTGATTGATGTAATCCTGGGGTGAGCCTCCTGGGTAAAGACCTCTTGCACATGTGCATTTCATCTATTCTTTTAAAAAATTAATTTAATTTAAAAATTGACACAGGGAACTCTACTCAATACTCTGTAATGACCTATATGGGAAAAGAATCTAAAAACGAGTGGATATATGTATATGTATAACTGAATCACTTTGCTGTACACCTGAAACTAACACAACGTTGTAAATCAACTATACTCCAAAAAATTAATTAAAAAATCAATATTCAGGTCATGTGAAATAAAATGACTGGGATAGACTCCAAAAAAATAAAAAATAAAAATTGAGATATCATTCATACACCATAAAATTTGCCCGGTTTAAATGCACAATTCAGTGGTTTTTGGTGGATTCATAAACTTGTGCTACCATCACCACTATCTACTTTCATATATTCTTTTTCAGGTATTACAACATTGCTTCAAAAGTCCAGTATGGGATAGGGGAAGGGAGGAGTTGATGTGAAAAATTATTAAATAGCCCCCATTATCTCTGCAATGACTCAAAGAGACCTCTTCTGAGGGTCCTGGACTCAGTTTCTCTTTTCTTAGAAAAGATCACGAGAGGTCCCTAAAGACCAGCATAGACTGAGTTGGACAGCCCCAGACTTGATTCCTGCCCCTTCCCCTCTGCCCCTGGCAAATGGGGATGTTCTGAGTGGCTTCATCTCATAAAACAGCAGAGCAAACATTAATTAAAAAGCTTTGCCCAGAGCTTGGCATTCCAAGGTTTGAACACAAACCAAAACAAAAACTGCAAGTGAAAGGAAACAGTCCAGAGGACTTTCGTTTCAGCACTGTTATTGCTAACCCTGCTTGGTAGAAGATGACATCAGGGGAGTCACCTGCCTGGGGCCACCCACTGAATGAGAGGAAGAGCCAGCATTTATGCCCAGAGTCCATTCACTTCCGAATTCTCAAGAGGAGGGCCAAGAAATTTAGGGACACTGTCTCAGGGGTTCAGATGAGACCCCTATTGATTTAAATTTTTAAAAATTGGGCTAAAATACACATAACACAAAATTTACCATCTTCACCATTTTTAGGTGTACAGTTCCTTAGTGACAAGTACCTTCACATTGTTGTGTAACTGTCACCACCATCCATCTTCAAGAACTCTTTATCTTGCAAAATTGAAACTCTGTCTCCATTAAACACTAACTCCCTGTTCCTCCCTCCCCCAGCCCCTGACACCCACCATTCTACTTTGCCTCTATGAATTTGACTCCTCTAGGGACGTCATATAAGTGGAATCATACAGTATTTGTCCGTTTTGTGTCTGGCTTCTTCCACTCAGCACAATGTCCTCAAAGTTCATCCATGTTGTAGCATGTGTCAGAATCTCCTTCCCTTTTTTTTTTTTTTTTTTTGGTACGCGAGCCTCTCGCTGTTGTGGCCCCTCCCGTGGCGGAGCACAGGCTCCGGACACGCAGGCTCAGCGGCCGTGGCTCACGGGCCCAGCCGCTCCGTGGCATGTGGGATCTTCCCGGACTGGGCACGAACCCGTGTCCCCTGCATCGGCAGGCGGACCCTCAACCACTGCGCCACCAGGGAAGCCCAGAAACTCCTTCCTTTTTAAGGCTGAATAAATATTCCATTGTATGGGTGGATCACATTTTGTTTATCCAGTAACCCGTTGATGGACATTTGGGTTGCTTCCACCTTTTGCCTATTGTGGACAAGGCTGCTCTGAACATGGGTATACAAATATCTCTTCAAGACCCTGTTTTCAATTCTTTCAGGTAATATCCAGGAATGGAATTGCTGAGTCATATGATAAATCTATTTCACTGTTTGAGGAACTGCCGTACTGTTTTCCATAGTGGCGGTACCATTTTACATTCTCACCAACAGTGCACAGGGTTCCAATTTCTCTACATTCTTGTGAACACTTGTTATTTTCTGGGCAATTTTTTTTTTTGATGTAGCCATGCTAATAGGTGTGAGATAGACCCTATTGCTTTTTAATTTTTTATTTAGATGTAAGAAATTGAACTTTATTAAATACAGTGATTGCTAGTGGTTACAAATATATATTTTCTGAAAACATATACATACATTGCTGGTGTATGCACAAACACATTTTACTGATGGAGTATGTGACCAGAAAAGTCTGGAGACCCCTTAGTGAAACCAGCTTTGGCTGTGTGTATAGGCGGGGAGGAGGGATGGTGATGTTTGGATCATCCCAGAATCCACAGACCGAAGATAGCAAAGTCCAGAGGTTGACTGAGGCAGTCTATCTCATCCTTCAAGGTCCAGCAACAATGCCCCCTCCTCCAGGAAGCCTCCCTTGCCTTCCCAGACACAACTCCAGCTCTCTGATCTGGGCTCCTCAGCCCAGGGTTCCAGAGTCCCAGGGTCCCCTCTCTCTGCCCCAGCCCTGACCGCAGAGGGGTCTGTGTCTAGAGGCTGAGGGCTCTCTGGGGTCCCAGCAATGCCCAGGCACAGAATGGGTCAAGCAGAGTTTGCTGAATGAATGAATGAATGAGTGGATAGTCTGTATGGCCTGAGATGGATGTGAACCAAAGAGGCTTGGCTGTTCAGGGGTGAGGAGGGTTGGGTGAGGCTCTGCTCACCGGGGCAACACTGGGGTACGGAAGCAGCTGCAGGCGAGACATCGAAGGCCAAGGTTGAGGAGGCGTGGCCAGCGGAAGAGCAGGCGATGGGAGGTTTGCACATACAGGCTGCCGGAGGGGTCCATGGCTTTAAGGGCGGTCAGCGGAGTGTAGCGGGCGTTGGTCTGTCTGCGCAAGGGTGGTCTGGCTGAGCCGATGACCTTGACAATTACCTGCGGGGTAGAGCCCTGAGCTTTGGGACCCAAGGAGAGGGGGTTTCTGTAGGGAGGGGCCCCCTCACATACCTGAGCCATGTCCTGGGGCTCTGGGCCCCCCACTCACCTTGGCCACATCCTGTGGGCTCTGTCCCACAGAGTGAAAGAGCTCCCTGGAGGCCGGGAGGTACAAATCCCGAAAGTAGCTCAGGGTGTCAGCGTCAGTGCCTGGGAACTCGGCTGTGGAAACCTGCTCCAGGAGCTTCCCTTCAAATTCGGTGGCCACCGGGCCCGGCTCCACCAGGGAGATGCTGGGAACAGGGGTAGGGGGAGAGGGTCTTGAGCCCCAACACACTCGCTGCCCCATTTTACCCATTACTGCCCATCTCTCCTCTTCACCCCCCTGCTTCTCCCATCATTGTTTCATGCCTCCTTGCTCCCCCATCTCCTCGCTACTCCCCTTCCCTTGTCTGTCCCATCACTGCCGTCATTCCCCTGTCACTGTCCAAGTGCCCGCCTCACAAGATGTTGAACTGAAGCAGCTGGACAGCCAGACTCTCGAAGAATCCCTCCATGGCGAACTTGGAGGCCGCATAGACTTCATTGAACACGACACCTGAGAGGATTACAGGAAGGTGGGCTCTTTGGGGGTCTGGGTGATGGGCTTTGTAGGTCCAGAGGGATGGGGTCTTGGGAGACAGAGCAAAGAGGATTTAGGGATCACAGCATATCTGGGGCCAACCTGATGGGTGTATGTGATGGGAGCATATGAGGTCAGGATGAGGTAGTCTTGGGGTGCCAGGTCCCATCTCTTCCTGGCAGTGTTCCATCCACCCTCAGCCCAGGGAACTCTCCTATTTCCCTCTATCCTCTAAACCCTTGGGCCACTTGGGCATAGGATGCCCAGGGTCCCCAAGGGCAAGCACCGTTCACCAGGATCTTTACTGGTCCCTGTTGAGCAGTGAATGTGTCCCCCTCCCTTCCAAGATCAGGAGATTCAGCCGGAAGAGAGGCTGAAGGGATGGGGCTGAGTAAATGCAGCTTTTCCCTGATAGGGTAACAAGTAGGGTGGATTCCTTAGGGGACTGCTGGGGAGGGGGGCAGATCCGAGGAAATTTCCAGGGAAAGGAAGGGAGTCTAGAGAGGTTCAAGGAGAAAGGGCCCGGGAGAAAGGATGGCAAGTAGATGGCCTCCATAGTAGGCCCATAGCAGACATCATTAGTCGATCACTGCTCTTTTTCCTGCAGAACCGCAGAGTCCCAAATCCAGACATCTCTGGAGCCTGGTGGGAGGTGTTTGGCAAGAAGGAGCCTCAGGAGGAGTGCTGATGGTTCCTCTGAGTTTTGTGGGATGGTTGGAAGAAATTTTTGGAGGTTTCCAGAAGTGGGGTTGAAAATGGATGTGGATGGCCTTTGGCAGCATCTATACCACCCCTGTCTACTCCTGTACCATGGTAGACATAGTTAATCTATCCCAGAACTTTTTTTTTTGCGGTACGCGGACCTCTCACTGTTGTGGCCTCTCCCGTTGCAGAGCACAGGCTCCGGACGCGCAGGCTCAGCGGCCGTGGCTCACGGGCCCAGCCGCTCCGCGGCATGTGGGATCTTCACGGACCCGGGCAGGAATCCGTGTTCCCTGCATCGGCAGGCGGACTCTCAACCACTGCGCCACCAGGGAAGCCCCTATCCCAGAACTTTTTCCTTCTGAGCTGCAGAATGCTTCTCAATGCAGGCATATTTATGGAATATGAGCTAAAACCTAGTTGCCATCCTTCCAGCCGGGGGAGGGTCAGACGCTGGGAGGATTCCCAGGGGTGCATCCCCAGGGCTCACCTTGCAGCCCCATGACACTGCTGACCACCACGATGTGGCCCTGTCGTCTCCTCTTCATGCCAGGAAGTACAGCTTTGACCAGACGGACGGCCCCGAAAAAGTTGGTATCAAAGACGTTCTGCATGGCAGCTAGGCTGAGCCCCTCCAAGGGCCCCACCAGGCCCACTCCAGCATTATTCACTAAGGGGGTAGGGCTGAGGGTTATTTTGAAGTCCCCCAACCCTTCTAGTGTCACTCCCCCAGGGACACTCCCTAAATTATCCCACCCCTCCCCCACTCCAATTTCAGGGCTAGTCCAAGGTATCTTGGGTGGACAAATGTGTAGCATTGATAATCTTTAAATATAGTTCAGCATTTGTTATAGGGAACTCTGAGCCCTGGGTGGGGAAGAAGGCTGCTGGGAACAGCCTCTACTTTAATGCATGAGCAATTCAGCTCTGACCCCTAATTGCATCAAAACAGCCACACCCTCCTTAGAAGACCGTTTAGGGACCATGAGTTGCTTCTTCATCATGCTCCTTTCCCACAATGACTCATCAAATTAGTTTTCCCAACCACATATGGTTTTCTCCATATGTGAGAATTTCTATTTGATAAAATCCACCCTATCCCCAGGTCTCAGTATATTTCCTATATCTCTAATAAACTGAATGGTATCCTGGGCTCTTAGCCAACTGATCTACCCCTTCTCTCCAGGGTCAGAGGTTATTAGGGAAACAGGAGAGTTAGTGCCCAGACACTGGAAAGAACTTGCTGTGATGAGGATCTGTGCTTAGGCCAGGGAGGGGGCGAGTGACCCCAGGGGATGCTCAGACTCACCCAACACGTCCACTTCTCCTCCCTGGATGCAGCTGAGACACTGGGCCACTGACTCATCACTGCACACGTCCAGCTGGGCCACGGTGAGGGTCTGACCCAGAGCCTCCCCAGCAGCTGCCTCCAGTGTCCCCTTCTTTCCCAGGTCCCTCATGGTGGCCACCACTGGGGACAGAGAACAGAGTTGGAGCAGGCACTAGGTTCCTTTACCCTGTGTGTGGACTTATATGTTCCTGTGATAGTTTGCATGAGTAATCACAGAGGAATGGAGACCCACAGATTTATACACCTACATTTGCCATACAACCACAAATGCATACTTGTGCACAGATATTTGTATACACTTCCATCCATCCATCCACTCATCTAGCAAACATTTATTGAGCATCTACTACACCCTATGCACTATTCTAGGTGCTGAGGCTATTGCATGAAATAAGATAAAGTCCCTGCCTTCACAGAATTCAAAACCAGTAGGTAAGACAATAAAATAAATACAGAACAGATGGCTTGAGAAAAGAAATGCATGCACACCTAAAGTCAACATAGGTGCAAATATGCATATGCAAGTATGGATAGCCCCATTTACATCATCAACGTAGGTTCCAATTTATTGAACACCTACTATATGCCAGATAATATGCTAAACACATTTATAAACACGAACTCTAATCCTTACAAGAATCCTATGATCAGGTCACTGACTTATTTTCCAAAGATGGCCTCAACATCTTTTATCACACATGCTGTTCTAGAACCTAGCTGCTCACCCATCAGCCCATGAAATCTGATTCCTCTCCCCTTGAATCTTGTGGCTAGCTGGGAATCAATAGACGATGGGAAAGGTAACCCTGTGTGGCTTTTGAGATTAGGATGGAAAAGATGTTGCAGTTTCTGCTTTGCTTGCTGGAATACTCACTCTTGTAGGCTTCAGCCACCCTATAGCAGCCCAGCTGTCCTGAGGCCACCATGCTGGGAAGAAGCCCAAGCTTAGCCCAGATAGAAAGACCACATGTTCCAGTCTCCTCTGTGAGCCTTTGACCCTGAGCCCAAAGCGCCCAGCTGAGCCCTTCCAAATTCATGACCCTTGTAAACCACGAGACATAGATGACTGCAGTTGTTTCACGCCATACATTTTGGCGTACAGCTGTGTACGCCATACACCCCATGCATTTTGGGGTGACTTGCTTTTAGCGATAGTAATCAGAACGCGTAGGCAATATTATTATCCCCATTAACACACTGAGGCTCAACACAGTGAGGTTTCTTGCCTGCTCCAACCCCTAGCAGGTGTAAGAACTGAGATTTCAACCTGGGTTCATCTGAGTGCTGAGCTCACGCACCTGTACACATGTTTGCACCCGCCCCCCCCAACGCCTGCACCCACAATCACACACACATTTGCATGTTGTCTGTGAGCCCATGTAATTCGCAGGTGCTGCACACATGAATGGGACCCCGTGCCTCTACATATGGTGACAAGCCTGGGCCCGGGGGCTGGGCTACCTGAGTTCAGATCCAGACTCTGCCAAGTTCCAGCTTGGGCAAGGACCTTTGGCAGTCGGTGCCTCAGTTTCCTCATTTCTAAGATGGGACAAATGATAGTGTCCACCTTATCGGGGTGATGTGGGGATTAAATGACTTTCTAATATGCAAAACACTTAGAAGGAAGCCTGGCACATTGCAAACAGTCAATAAACATCACCCTTCAGCAGTGTTAGACACTCATCTGCCAGCCCACAGGGGCACACGCTGCACAATTCCCTCTCTGCACACTGGCACCCGGACTGTCACACCCAGAGCTGTGCACGTCTCTAAGACAGAGGGTAGAGGGCTGGGAGAAGCAACTCTGCCAACTGGGGCAATGCCCTCACCCCTCCATCCTCCTCTGAAGTAATGGCCCTTTGCTTACTTCGACTCCAGTGTGCACTGGGTCAAAGGTTCCCATGGGTGGGGTGAAGATTGGGGCTATTGATCCCAGAGTGGCAGGGGGCCGAGTCTCCAGACCTAGAGCCCCCTCCTCCTTAAACCCTCAAGGTCAGGGTCACTTAAGAGGCTTATCTTGGAGCGTTAATCTGAGGATGAGTGGGGGTGGGGACTCTTAGGGAATGACTAAGTGAAACCTCAGAGAAGCCCTCTCCAGCCAGCCCTTCTAAAAAATACATATCACCCACACCCACCCCGCTGGCTTTATTTTGCTTCTGACCACTTATCTGCACTAGCCACCTAATACGATTTAAAAATCTGTTTATTGTTTGTTCTCCCTCACCTCCCCCACTACATCACTACCTAGAACAGAGATTTTTGTCTATTCTGTTCGCAGCTGTGTTTCTAGCACCTAGAATCTGGCACCCAATGGGTGCATTAGAAATATACTTTGGATGAGGGGATGATTCACAAGCGGAGGTGGGAAGGGGGCCTCCGTGTGTCCTGGGTCCTCCCCAAGCCCCCAAATGCAGTCGAAGTCATGGACTAGTGGAACTAGTGCTGGGAGAGCTAAGGGTCTTGGGAAGCCATGCCCACTCCTGTCCTTCCCAGCCTCACCCTGGTCCCCTTACCCTGGTAGCGCTGCCTGGGGTCACGAGCCAGCTGCACTGCGAGCTCCAGGCCAATTCCCGAGGAGCATCCCGAGATCAGTACAGTCCGGGGTGCGTCGGCCATGTTGATCCCTTTCTGGACGCGTGACCTCTGCTGGCCGGCACCTGACTCCCGCCACCCATCCTCTGCTCATCTGTCCCCTCCTAAGCACACCCCACCTGCAGGACGAATGGGCCCTGGGAGCCCTCAATTATGAACTGACTTTGGGCAGGCAGCTGGGGGGAATCCCTTCACTTCAATATAGTGCCTTCCTTTTATCTGTCAAAAATGTCCTCTCGTTGCTACACTCAAAACTGGGGGCTTTTGTTACGATGATAAATTATCCAGGGCTGGGGGGAGTTTCAGGCAGTGTGGGGAATAAGTGGAGGTGTTCTCTTGCTGTCTCTACTCTGGGCAAAGAATCTGTGATTGGAGAGAGGTGACCGAGAGTGTGGTCCCAGAAGGGTCCGTTCAAAGAGAATGGGCAGAAATGTCAGAAGGTGCGATAGACTATAGGAAGAACTTCCCAACAGACCAAGGCAGGGCACGAACTTTATGAGCGTTTTAGCCAGAAAAGTCTTAGTCTCTGATGTCCCTGGAGAGAAAGGAGGAGCAGCTTGGGGAGATTCCCTCTCCTCCCCCTTCTCAGGGCCCCCCTCCCCCTCAGGCCAGATGGGGCCCCACCCCCTCCTCCCTAAGGACACAGAGTCTCTTTGTCTGAGGAGCCAGAGGCTGGGAGGGAGACACTGCCGGCTTCTCCCTCTTGGCCTCGGGGCGGGGGAAGTGGGCAGTTCAGGGCCCGGGATATGCCCCTTGGGTTCCTCCCTGCGGAAGCTCCTTCAGATCCAGCATGTCTGTGCTTGTTCAATTGCACAGACAGCTCCACCTGACCTGACCCGCTGGGGCCTCCTCACATGGGGGCGGGGGTGTCCCAGTGGGGTGAGGGGGGGTTCCGCCTCACCCCAGGAATGGCAGGGGTCCACCCCTCCCTGTGGCAGTGCCCTGCTTAGGGTAGGGCCATACTCCCTGATTTAATGGGCCATGTGTGAGAATGGAGCTGGGGCCTCCATCTGGGGCCTGAGTCAGGGAGAAGAGGGCTAGGGATGGAGGTGGGAGCCTTTATTTGAAGATTAAGAGTTTGGGGGAAAGAAAGAACTGTGTCTTGGAATCTGTGGTGAGGGTTTGGGGGTGGGTCTAGGGACCCCATTTTGGAATCTGGGGTGGAGTTTGAGGCGGGGTGAAGATCCCTTATTTAGGGACCTGCAGGGAAAGTATGGAGTGAGGTCGGTACCTCTTATTGTGGGACCAGGCAGGTGGGTGAGAATTTGGCATCAGAATTTGGGGGCCTGGCTGAGACAGAAAGGATCTGGTATAAAGCTGTACCCCTAATTCCAGGGCCTGGATGGAGGCTGAAGGTTAGGAGGCCTGTTAGGAGAAAAGGGTTTGGGCTAAGGCTGGGACCCCGGATTCTAAGGGTGGGTGGGAGTGACCCTCCTCCGACCCTGTGGGGTGAGGCAAGAAGGGCCCAGCTCCCGGCCCACGGCTCCACCCCTAGCTGGGCAATCAGAGCTCAGCACAAACTTTCCCAATTCCACCCACCAGCTGTCAGCTACCCCCCCCCCCCCCTTTCCGCGAGCTCCGCCTGGCCCGGAGCTGGAGCGCAGGGCGAGGCCAGGGCGGGGTCTCGGGCAGTCTCCTGTGGATCCCGAGTGGAGCCGGCCGCCGCGAGAGTGCCCTGAGCCCGTGGAGTCGCCGCGCCCCGCAGCCGCCCAGGCTGGTCCCCCGCCTTGAGTATGGGTCCCGTGGGAATGGGGAGTCGCTGGGCCCTGGGCCAGCCGCGGGCCGGCCTCTGCCTGCTCCTGGTGTCTCTGCAGCTTCTCCCCCGGACGCAGGCCGGTGAGCCGGGAGGGAGAAAATAGGACCCGGAGTGCAGGATCCATCGAGGCCCCCAAAGACGGCGTGGAGTCGGGAGTCGGGGGCGTGCATGGGGGTCGTGCACGTTGCGCGTGGCTACGGTGTGGTGTTGGGGGGCGAGTGTCTGACTCTGGGCGGTTTGTGAGTGTGACAGCTTGGTGGGGGGGGGTCGGGGAAACGTGTGACCCTGTTTCCTGGTGGGTGCGTGGCAATGAATGCAATTTATAGGTATACATGTGTGTAACAATATGCATGCGGCCATTTGGAGTGAAACTGTGCTGGGTGTGGGAGATGACGATGATTGTACACCTGGGTGATGGGATATGGCCTCTGGGCGAGTATGTGATTGAGTTGTGGGTAGGGGAGTGTGTGTCTGTGTGGGGGGCTGATTTTGAGAATAACCGTGTGTGTGTTATGCGTGTGATTGTGTGTCTCTGGGTGACCCTCTGAGGACTGTGGTTGTGGTTTGGGAAGCTAAATACTTGCCCATGAGGATGAATCCCAGGGGGATGGGGGATGGTGAGCGGCGACTAGTAGGGAAGAGGGTTGATCTGGGATTCAGAGTTCCCTTGGCGTCTCCCCAGATAGCTTCACCTTATTCCCCCTCTTTCTCCTCTGCCCCTAATTAGCGCGCGTCCACCTCCTTTCCCCCGCATCTTTGCCCCTTTCCCCCCTCCCCGCACTCCCCTGAGCCGGGATCAGCACCATGGACAGGGCCTCGGGAGGGCCTTGGTGAGGGGCGAGGCGGGGCGGGGCGCGGGGCGGGGCGGGGCGGGGCGGGGTGCGGGGCGCGGGGCAGTGCACGGGCGGGGGCGGGGGTAGTGGAGGTTGCTCCCCCAAGCTGAGAGAGCCTCGGGTGTTTTTTCTGAGGAATTTCTCAGGGGCCCCCCCAGGGGTCCCGGGGGCCACCGGACGGGTGAGTCAGCGCTGACGCACGCCCAGCTGCACGAATCTGGCTGGACGCCGCGCCCCGCCCCCGAGGGTTCTGGGTCGGGGGCGCCCCGGGGTTCGGGAAAGTCGTGGTCCCTCAAGTGGTGATTGAGGGGGACTTCCCTGGTCTGAGATACCCCAGGTCAGGCCCTCCCCGTAATCCCTCCCTAAGGTGAACTCAGGACCCCAACACACCCACCCCCACTTTCTCACTTTCTCCTTTTCTCCGCAGTCCAGAGAGGTGTGTGTTTACGCGGATAATCCCAAAGTGGCCGATGCCCCACTCCCACGGTCACACATCCACACAGTCGTGCGATCTCAGGCGTGCACTCAGAATAGAAGGCCGCTGGGACACGAAGAACGTTAAACACCTGGGGCCCACGCCAAGGCAGCCCCATCCGCCACCCGCCCCACGGTCACAGCTTTTGTCACCCACCTACACTTTCAAACTCTCACGCACGCTTCCACTGGCATCCATACAACGTAGTCGATGTTCTCAACCAGTCACCCACTCGCTGACTTGGCCACACTCTCACACATAACCACACTCCTCCATCTGGAGTCTGAGCTATTACTATCACAGACTCCCGTGCACCACCTGCAGGACCTCGAGCTCACTGCCAGGACCCCAGGACAAGTCAAAGGACTGCACCTAATCCCTCCATCATAGGCCAAACACCCACAGACATCGACACGCCGCAAAGCACACGCTCAGCCAGTCCCTGGTCCGTACAGAGTCACACACGTGCTCGCACAGTCTCATGCATGTACGCAATTGCGCATGTACCTATTTGCACAGACACTCACACCTAGGCTCTCCTACTCATCTGAGAGGGTCCCAGCCATGTCCCAGCCCGGTCCCTGCCTGCCTTCTTCCACATCCTAGACCCCCATCTAGCCTCTCCCTGGGGTCCTGACCAGCACAGGGGAGAATCTGTGGGGGAAGGGCAAGCCAGTTACTTGACAGACTGCCGCCCCCTGGCCCTGCAGGCAGGACTCAATGCCTCTTGTGTGTCTCCTTGTCACAAAGCCAGCCATGGAAAGAAAGGGCAGTTGGTTTCTGAAAGGTCATTACAGAAGGAACACAGATTGAAGCAGGAGACATTTGGGTTTGATGCTGGGAAAGCCTTTTAAAATGTTAACGAGCAGTTGGTCAAGGAGAGACCCCCTTCCCAGTGCACAGAAAGTGGAGTCTGGGTGAAAGGAGAGCCTGGGAGAGCCACACTGGGGGGAATCACGGACCTCAGCCCTCCCCTGGGCCCCCGCCCGGAGAGGGGGCAGCTGGGATGATCATTCCACGGGAGAATGACCCTTGTGGTCAGCAGAGCCTGGGAGCCCAGATTTTAGCCCCAGGGGGCTGTAACCCAAATACCTCTTAATAACAACCCAGCCACAGAACAGGCAATTAGAGATGGGGCCGGTGGAGGCAGCAGGGTTAGGGGAGAGAGAGAGAGAGAGATGGAGGGAGTAATCCACACACAGAGATATATAGAGGCACAGAGATAGAGGTATGCAGAGAGAAACAGATGTGAGACCGAGGGAAATACCAATAGGCAGAGACAGAGAGCTAGAGAGTGAGGGAGAGCTGGGAAGTAAGAGAGGGAGGGAGGGAGAAAGACTGATTCAGAGTTGGACACAGAAAGTGGGACAGAGAGAAGGCAGGGAGGGGGAGAGTAGAAAAAGAGAGCAGAACAAGGTTGGGGGCAAGAGAGAGCTGAGGTTGGAACAGGGCTCTGGAGAGTCTGAAGACTGAGGCGTCTGACCAGGAGGAGCTGGGATGGGGGGCGCCATCCAAACCCCTGTCTCCCCCAAGTCTGGCCCCCTACCCTGGATCCCAATGGTGAGATCAGTAGAGCCGCCCCTGGGGTGAGGTCATGGCAGAATCCGGCTCCTGCCAAGAGGCTGGGTCAGGGGGTCAGTGGGACAGTCTGCTGTGGGGAGGGGAGATCAGGCAGGAGTTTGGGGCTCAGGGGAAGACCCCGCCCACCCTTGCCCAAGCCATGTGGTTCCACTTAGCACTGGCCAGGCTGCACCGGGTGGGGCTGGTAGGATAGCCTGGGTTAGGATCTCACTGGACCAGTCCCTTCCTTTGCTGGGATGAGAGGTAGAGGGTCAGAGGGAGGAGGTCAGGAGGTTATCAGAGAGAGATGATCAGAGGATAAGGTCAGAGGGGGTGATAAAGTGGGGAGGTCCACAGGTCAGATGGAAGAAACTGGGATAGGAAGAGGGAAGAGGTCAGGTGGTAGTCAGAGGTCAGGCAGAGGAAGGTCAGAGGGGGTGGCCAGGAGAAATCAGCGGGGATCAGGGAAAGAATGGTCAGAGGGAGGAGGTCACGAGTGATGAAGGTCAAGGAGGAGGTCAGAGGGAGGAGGTCACTAGTGATGAAGGTCAAGGAGGAGGTCAGAGGGAGGAGGTCATGGGTGATGGTGGTCGAGGAGGAGGTCAGAGGGAGGAGGTCATGAGTGATGAAGGTCGAGGAAGAGGTCAGAGGGAGGGGAGCCCAGGGAAGAGGTGGGGAGAACACACTCAAGGAGCCCCTCCTCTCTAAGCGGGTTTCCCCTGGCAAGGGGGGCTTCAGGCCTGGGAAGCAGCCCCAGGGAGCTGGTGCGGGGGAGTGTGGAGAGGGGGACAGTTTGGCTCTGGGGCTCAGGCCAGGAAGCTTTGATTCATCCCAGAACTAGGTCAGCTTTTTTTTTTTCTCACCGAAAACCAAGGGAAAAAAACAGGAGTCAACAGGCTGATGAGGCTGGAACAGCTGTGGAGTGGTGAGGGGGGTATGCGTCCCAGGCCTGCTCCTTCCCCCTGACCCACAAACATAGCTGGGGGGGGGCTGAGTCCCCCAAACCCGAGCCACTCACGCAGAGTGCTGGGCTTGTTGTAACTGCCCCGCACCCTGGCTTCTTTCCGTAGCAGACCCTGTGGATGTGCTGAAGGCCCTGGGCGTGCGGGGGGGCCAGGCTGGGCTCCCCGAGGGTCCCGGCCTCTGCCCCCAGAGGGTCCCGCAGGGCGACCGGGCATTCAGGGTGGGCAAGGCCAGCACGCTCAGTGTCCCCACGTGGGAGCTCTTTCAAGGTGAGTCAGGGTGAGAGGGGCTGTGGTTCATTGTGGGAGCATGGGTCACAGTTGGGCCATCTGAGCTGCCCCTTTCCTTCTGCCCTCCCAGCCGAGCACTTTCCCGAGAGCTTCTCCGTGCTGATCACTCTGCGTGGCCGGCCAGCCAACCAGTCTGTCCTTCTATCCGTCTACAATGAGGCCGGTGTCCGGCAGCTGGGCCTGGCGTTGGGGCCGGCTCTGGACCTCCTAGGTGACTCCTTCAGCCCCCTCCCCCAGCAGGTCAACCTCACGGACGGCAGGTGAATATGGGGAAGGTGGGAGTCCCAGGAGAGGTGAGATGAGTGCGCGCCCCCACTGAGACTGTCCCCTTGCAGGTGGCGCCGTGTGGCGGTCAGTGTGGATGGTGGGATGGTGACCCTGGTGGCTGACTGTGAACCTCAGCCCCCCGTATTGAGCCAGGGACCTCGATTCATCAGCACGGCTGGACTTACTGTGCTGGGGACCCAGGACCTCGGGGAGGAGACTTTTGAGGTAGCGCTTCAGTGATGGGGGAAACTGAGGCAGGGGGCAGGAGGGAGATTTGTCAGCAGCCTGAATCTGGAGAATAGAATGGAGAAGGGAACTATCCAGCTTCAACTTAGCGCCAGGAAGCTGAGGAAGGGAGCGCCGGGCATCACGGTGCATCTTTGTGGCATGTGCCTGCGAGACTGTAAAGCCATGAATTGATCGTTTGTGATGGTGCCTACTTGGCTTGTGGTGGAAGGATAAGGTTGTGATGTGTGACGGCGCTGCTGGTTGTGATGGTGTGTGATGCCAGCAAGGCATGGAGTCGTGTGGCTCTGGGACAGATGTGTTTTCGATGTGGTGATTGTTATGCGTGTCATGATGGTCCAGGGACCTCATCATCTTGCTTCCCTCCCTATCCCCAGTACCTTGAAGGGCACCTGGCACACAGTAGGTGTCACCATGTGCCGCGAGTGAAGGAACAATTGTGCCTCTGATGGGACAGAGGTTGTGGGGTGTGGCTTGTGGTTGTGGTTTGGTGTCACCCTGATAGAATCTTCCTCCTCTCAGTTTTTTGGGGCAGAGGGATTTCTGGGGCTGTGGTGGGGCTTCCTCCTCCCTATACTTAGCCTGCTTTGGGTGGAAAAACACCAGACCTTGATGCTTGGAACGGGGGTCGGAGTCAGCCTGCAGACCCCTTCCCGGACGCCCACTCTCTCCCCAGGGAGATATTCAGGAGCTGCTGATAAGCTCAGATCCTCAGGCTGCCTTCCGAGCCTGTGAGCAGTACCTTCCTGGCTGTGACGACCTGGATCCTGGAGCCACAGGGGTGAGTAAGGGGCTTGTCCTGAGGTCGCTGGCTGAGTCATCCCTGGCTCCAGGTCTCAGGAATGAATGAATTCTGAGCCCTACCCAGGGGGCTGAGTGACCCCTGCCCTTAAACTGTTCTTAGGCATGAATGACCTTGACTTCAGGTCACATAACTGACCCTTGGCCCCTCATCATATGATTTACCTTGACCCCAGGTCCCAGGGCTGAGTGAGCCCTGGCTTTAAAAGATAGGACCAGGGCTTCCCTGGTGGCGCAGTGGTTGAGAGTCCACCTGCCGATGCAGGGGACACGGGTTCGTGCCCCGGTCCGGGAAGATCCCACATGCCGCGGAGCCATGGCCGCTGAGCCTGCGTGTCCGGAGCCTGTGCTCCGCGACGGGAGAGGCCACAACAGTGAGAGGCCCGCGTACCGCCAAAAATAAATAAATAAATAAAATTTAAAATATAAAATAAAATAAAAGATAGGACCAATGGACCATGTGCCAGCATGACCCCAGGTGATCTGAGCGATGGGGCCTCCTCTCAGGGAATCTGGACCCGACTGGAGTCCTCTTCCCAGGTACCCCAGCGGGAGCCAGAAACCCCTCCCCGTCGGCGGAAGGGGAAGGGAAAAGGGAAGAAAAAAGGGCGAGGTCGTAAGGGGAAGGGCAGGAAGAAGAAGAACAAGGAAGTTTTGGCCCTGAGCCCACCTCCCGTCTCCCTGGAGAACCAGGTAAGGGGTCTGCGGTATCTTCCCTCTGTTCTTTGAGATACCCCTGCTTCTGGCCTCTGATCTCCACCGATCCCTTGGGCCTCATGCAAGGTCTCTGCCTCTTGTCTCCAATAACTGACCTTTGACTTCTCTCAGCTGACCGATCACTTGTCGGGGGGGTCTGGTCCTGTCTTAGGTGCTCTTTCATATCTCCCTCCCAACTTCCAGTTCTGCGGGGGGACTAGAGAGAGGGAGCGCACCCCGTCGGGTACCTTATGATGAGGGGGCTCTTGATGAGGGCTACTGTTTAAGGGGAGCCACTAGCTGGGGTGAACGATGGGTTCGTTAGCTAGTGTGTCATTGTTTGCGGTTGACTGGTTGGGGTCATGGGGGAGGGGTATTCATCGGGGGTCGCTAGCTGGGGGGGACACTGATGGAGGTTGCTGGTTGGGGGGTCATTGTAGAGAGATACTGACTGAGGTTGATGTTCGGGGGTTCCCTAGTTGGAGGTCACTGTTAGAGGTCACTGACGGAGGCCGCTGTTGGTGTTATTGGGGTCTGTAGTTTAGGGTTAATGGTGTGGGGCTCACTGCCAAGGATCACTAGCTGGGCAAGTCCCCAGTGGGGGACCACTGATTAGAAGGCACTAGTGGAATCACCAGCTGGGGTCACTAGCTGGGGAAGTGCCTTTCAGGGGGTCATGGATGAGATGGTTAGTTTGGGAGTCCCTGATGGGTAATTAGTTGGGAAGTCATTGATGGGTCACTGGTCATAGGAATAACTGGTGGGAGGCCAATGATTTGGGTTATTAGTAGGTGTGTATGGGTCATTGGTTAGGTCCCTTAGTGGGGATCACTTGTCACGGGTCATTAATTGGGGGTCGTTAATGGGTCACTGGCTGTAGGAATAATTGGGGGCCATTAGTTGGGGGTCACTGGGTAGGTGTCCCTGTTGTGGGCCACTGGTCAGGGTCCTTGGTTGGAGGGTCCCTGGTTGCACTACCTCTGCTCGCCGCATCAGTGGGGAGAAAAAGGGTTATCACTTCAGCCTAGAACAGAGACACCAGGAGTAGCCTACCCTTTCTCAGCCCCTTCCTTAGCCTTCACCTGGACCCCCATCACCTGCTGTGCGCCCTTAACCCAGTTCCTCTGCAGCTGTCCAGGCCAGGAGGACCTCCCACTCCTTCTCTGACTGTGGCCTGGCTGGCTGACAGACTGCTGAGATCTGCCTTGAGAGAGGACATATGGGATAGGCTTCTGGGAGTCTGGCCCTGAGTGGTGGACATTGACCCTGACCCCTGGGCTTTGGAGCCAGTCCCACTGTGCCTTCCAGGCCTTCCAGACCTGCCAGCCCTGCCCCTCCTCCACACACAAGGGCTCTCCCTGCTGGCTGTCCTTGTCCAGCCAGCACACCTTCGCCTGCACTGGCCAGCCCCCTGCCCCATACCCCTGTGATGTTTTTTTTGGGGAATCCTCCTCTGTCCCCCTCCCTAGACTGGGTGCTCTGGGAGAGAGAGTCTGTCTCCTCCTTCGTCTCCCTTTTGTCTTGATTGTCCTGACCCCAGACCTGGTACCTTCTCTGTCCTTCCTCCAGACCTCCGCTGACATCCCCAAGACAGAGACACCAGCTCCAACTCTGCCTCCAACTCCCACGCCTTTGGTCATCACCACGACTGTGGCCATAGGCAGCAACGTCACCGTCCTAGAGGTTGTGGGAAGTGGACGAGGCTGGAAGGGAAGGTCCTGGGACAGTGGTGGTAGCAGACAATGAAGAGGCCAGGGGTAAACTTTGGTCTGTCCCAATGTCCTCAGGAGAGCTTGGACCCCGACAATGGAACTGAACTGGAGACCATGGAGACTGAGTTAGCCAGAGAAGAAGAAGAAGAAGGTGGTCCCACCATGGGCCCCCACTTCCGGGCAGCAGAACAGTCATGGAGAACTGAGTTGCAGATCTTCCCTGTGCGTCTGGGTGGCTGGGTTAGGTGCAGGGGGAGGGACTCCTACCTGGAGCCACACATAGCTGCCTTCTCTTTTTTGCTTTCTTTTTATCTTGCCTAGAATGCCTTCCCACCACCCCAGTGCAGTTGACAAATATTTATCTACAGATACTACGCTAATGTGACAGGCATTGTGCTAATGAATGGCTCTGTGGGTAGGGTGATTCATCTGGTTTTTAGCCTAAGCACGACAAGAAGCCACTTGAGATGGAATACGATCTGACTTGGGAGTTTTCAAAGCTCTCTCTAGCTGCCGAACAGCAGATGGACTGTAGGGGGAGCCAGAGGGGCAGCAGGGAAACCAGTAGTCTATGCAAAACAGAGTGGTGACCTGGATGAGGGTGGTGGCTGTAGCGGTGGTGGTGGGGATAGAGAAAAGTTGGACAGATTGGGGACGTGCCCCGTTTTGCTCTTGCTGCTGTATGTGGAGAGCAATTCAAAGATGACCGGGTAGACGCACAGTGGTGCCACTGAGTAGGATGGGGAAGCCTGACGGAGGAGCAGGTGGAAAGTGTCAAGGATCTCATTTTGGTTGTGCTCAACGGGCAACCCTTGTCTGATTGTCAATGCAAGTGATGGGTTAGAAAATTCTGGAGTTCAAGGAAGATGGTCTAGCCTGGAGATAAAGACTTGGAACTCATCAGCGGAGAGATGCTATCTTCAGCCAGGAGATGAGATTGCCTAGGAGCTTAAGGCAGACAGAGAAGGTGTCTAGGTTCTAGCTTTGGTGTTGGACAGGGGAGAAGGTGACTAATCCTAACCATCTTACTCTGAGTGCCTGTTATGTGCTAAGCATTGTTTTAGCTTCTTTATCTTCCCGTGGGATGTATACAGTCGGCGTTCACCCACACGCTATGCAGGTGAGGCCATAGGAGTTGAATAAGTTGCCCGACATCACTCAGCTTTTGAGAGGCAGCTCCAGGATGAGGACTCCACAGTATGCCCCAGGGTTCATGTTCCTGACCCTGCTGCAGCGTGGCCAGCTTGAAACTGGAGGATGAGCTGCTCAAAACATACTGGTTGAAGAAAGGACAGCAGAGACAGCTCAGAGGGTGGACTCTGCGCACGCATGCGTGCCTGTGTGTGTGTGTGTGTGTGATGAGTGGGAGGTAAGTTAGCTGAGAGTTCTATGTCTGAGTTCCAGGGCTCACACCTCTTCTCTTTCCATCCCCTGCCCCAGGGCGCTGGGGAGAAGGGAGAAAAAGGAGAACCGGCCGTGATTGAACAGGTGAGGGGCCTGGGGCTGGAGGACGTGGCGGGGTCTGTGCTAGAATGGGGGTCACACTTATTTCTCCCCCAGGGACAGCAGTTTGAAGGACTTCCAGGAGGCCCAGGACCCCAAGTGAGTCATGGCTGCATTCCCCTCTTCTTGGCTTTTACTTCCAGTTGGGGTATTTGATCCTCTGGGCTGGGAAGTTGGGGTGTAATGTTGCCAGATCATTTGAAGACGATTGGATATTTGAGGCTCAAAAGATGAGTAAAAATAGGGGTTGAGATGTAAAGTTGGGGGTTTATATGTGTCAGTATAGTATTGAGGGGCCAGGGGTGGCTCGGTGATGGGGTAGGAAGGTCAGTATGGGGTCAGTGTCAGTGGTGGTTTGGAAGTCAGCCTGGCTCAGACTTTGCATTTGTCATGACCTCTGTTCCTCTGTCCCCAACAGGGGGTGGTTGGCCCCTCAGGTCCTCCTGGCCCGCCAGGATTCCCTGGGGACCCTGGTCTACCGGTAAGAGACTTCCTGTGCGGTGTGAACTCCTGGGAGAGTGAGGTTTCAAGTTGGCAGCATGGCAGCGACTGGAGCTGGCTCTGACCCTTCCGCTTCATCCTCCTCCCCGTCTGGGAATTATCATTCTGTCTCCTCTTCTGTCTCTGGGAGGGGGCGCTCTCCCCTGCCTTTCTCCTTCTGTCTCTATCCCTGAGTGTCTTTCATCTCTGTCTTTCTCCCTATGTCTCTGTGCCCGTTTCCTCTTCTTTCGTCTGTCTGTCTCTTTCTGTTTTTGTCTCTTCCACTTTTATGACTCTTTCTCCTTCCCTCCATTTCTCTTTCTCTCACCGTCTGTCTCTTCTCTCTCTATCTCTCTCCCTGCCTCCATCTTTCTCTGTCTCTCCCTCCTTGCCTCTCCCCATCTCTCTACCTCCATCCCTCTCTGTCTCTGTCCCTCTCTCAGGGCCCCGCTGGCCTCCCAGGAATCCCTGGCGTTGATGGGATCCGGGGTCTACCAGGCACTGTGATCATGATACCGGTAAGAGGGAGAGAGGGTGGCACAGCCTTGGGGAGTAGAATCCTGACCAAGGAGGAGGGCCTCTCCTGGAGGCTTCCCTCACTACTAGTTGCCCCCTAGTTCCAGTTTGCAAGAGGCTCCCTCAAAGGACCCCCAGTCTCCTTCCAGCAGGCCCAGGCTCAGGCAGTCCTGCAACAGGCTCAGGTGAGTGGAGGATAACTGGGAGACTGTCAGGGGGTGATGGGAGGAAACTGAGAGAATGACAGAGATGGGAGATGGTGAATAGTCAGGAGACAGGTGTATATCTAACTTCTGATGATGGCTTTGTTCCCCTGTCTCTTCAGCTCTCTATGAAAGGCCCCCCTGGCCTGGTGGGGCTCACCGGGCGCCCAGGCCCCACGGTGAGTAAGGAGGCTGTGTGGAGTGGGGAGTACATAAGTGGAGATGACTCTAACTCAAACTCCCTCTAAATGCATTACCTTATCTTTCTTCCTCCAAGGGTCTCCCTGGGTATCCAGGTCTAAAAGGAGAGATGGGAGAAATGGGGCCACAGGTGAGATTTGTGGGGGTGGGGACAGGGTTGATGGGAAGGGTCTTCTCACAGGGCTACAGGATAAAGTGCTAGCTGGGGAAAATGGCAAAGTGGCTGGGATTACCCTTGCAATTACTGACATTTTTCTTTCTCCTTTCCTTTCTCTTCTAGGGCCCCCGAGGACTTCAGGGACCTCGTGGACCCCCTGGCAGACAGGGAAAGATGGTGAGTGACTCCTAGGTCCTCAGGTCATCCCTTATCCATCTCCCAACACCCAACAGGAGCCTCAGCTCTGTGCTCCCAGGGTCTGCTGGTGTCATTGGTGGGATAAGAGCACTGAGGACAGAGAATGACAGTACACTGAGGGTGTGATAAAGGAATCTGGCCAAGTCCCCGAGTCTGGGAGGACTTGCAGAGGAATGATGCTTGAACTGAGATCTGAGGTATAACCAGGGAAAAAGGAGAGGAAGGGCATTCCAAGTAGAAAGAACAGCACATGCAAAAGAAAAGACTGGCACATTGGGGGAAATGATGAAGAGGATAATTCCAGATAGGTTTTTTTTTAATTTATTTTTTGGCCGTGTTGTGTTTTTGTTGTTGCGTGCATGCTTTTCTCTAGCTGCGGTGAGCAGGGGCTACTCTTTGTTGCGGTGTGCGGCCTTCTCATTGTAGTGGCTTCTCCTGGTGTGGAGCACAGGTTCTAGGTGTGTGGGCTTCAGTAGCTGCACACACGGGCTCAGTAGTTGTGGCACATGGGCTTAGTTGCTCTGCGGCAGGTGGGATCTTCCCGGACCAGGCACCGAACCCGTGTCCCCTGCATTGGCAGGTGGATTCTTCACCACTGCGCCACCAGGGAAGCCCTCCAGATAGTCTTAAAGTGCCATGAGGAACATACAGCAGGGAAATTAATGGAGACTGAACATGAGTGTTCTTAATTTTTGTGATGATGATAACTTGAGCTAGAGAAAGGGCACTAGGGCTAAAGAATAATGGACGGGTTTGAGATATATTTAAGAGGTTAAATTGGTACATATAGAAGCCCCCAGCATAAGACACTGCATGAGGAAGGTGCTCGATACATGGTAGTAGATATCTTGATGATGTCATCTCCCCCATAGGGCCGCCCTGGAGCAGATGGGGCTCGAGGCCTCCCAGGGGACACAGGACCTAAGGTAGGTGATGGGGCCAGGCCTGGGACTTGGAGGGACTGCCAGGGTAGAGGATTCAAAGCTCAGCTGGCGTTTCTTTCTTTCTTTTTTCTTCCAATTTATTTTAATTCATTTATTTTAAAATATTTATTATTTCTTTATTTATTTTGGCTGTGCCAGGTCTTAGCTGTGGCATGCGAACTCTTAGTTGCGGCATGCATGTGGGATCTAGTTCCCCGACCAGGGATCGAACCCGGGCCCCCCTGCATTGGGAGCATGGAGTCTTTCCCACTGGACCCCCCAGGGAAGTCCCTCAGCTGATGTTTCTTTGTGCAGGGTGATCAGGGCTTTGACGGCTTGCCAGGGCTGCCTGGAGAGAAGGGCCAGAGGGTGAGTGTGTGAGACCCCTTCCGCATATCCAAGCCCCCTCCCAATGTTCATAACACCCTCCCCACCCCCAATATCAGAGCCTCCGTTCCTGGGTCTGAGTCCTCACCCCTAATACCCCATCTCCTTTCCTGGGGGCTGGTCTCCACTTGTTGACTCTGAACTGCCCTCTGTGTTCCCCACTCCAGGGTGACTTTGGTCATGTGGGGCAACCTGGCCCCCCAGGAGAGGATGGTGAGAAGGTAAGTTTGGAAGAGAGTTAGGGGGTGGTTTGGAAGCTAGAAAGCCAGAACAGGAGGAGTAGAGCATTCAGGAACCTGGGGGAGGGGTGAAGGTCTGCACTGGAGAGTCAGGAGACCCCGGTGGGGCTCAAAGAGACAGGCTGAGAGTTGTGGGGTTAGGACTAGAGTTGAGGGGTTAAACCCAGGATTGCAGGTCCAGGATCGGGGTCAGGGGCCTGAATCAAATCACGTATACGCAGTTGGCTGGATCCTGCCACACACTCTGACTCTGAGATTCCCTGGAAGGGGCTGCCAATATGAGAGAAGGTGATTCTCTGAGGGTTATACCTCCCCCTTCCCCAAGTCATATGCTTTCCCACAGGGAGCAGAGGGACCTCCGGGGCCCACCGGCCAGGCTGGGGAGCCGGTGAGTATCAGGGACCCCTGGGCCCCTTGCCTGGCACAGGGGAGGGAGTCAGGACTCCTAGGACCTTAGAGCAGTGATGCTGGAATAACTTTCCTACCTCCTTGCAGGGCCCCCGAGGACTGATTGGTCCTAGAGGCTCCCCTGGCCCCTTGGGACGCCCGGTGAGAATGTCGCTGTCTCTCTACATCCCGTTTGTCTTTTTCTCACCTTTATCTCCTCTGCATGTCCATTTCTGTTGCCTGGATTCTCTGTCCACTCACCTTTTCACCTGTGCCTCTCAGTGTCTCAGACGCAGGCTCCTGTGCCTGGGTCTGCCCTGGTCTCACACCCTCTCCCCCCCCAGGGTGTAGTTGGAAGTGACGGTGCTCCAGGTGCCAAAGGAAATGTGGTATGTGTCCTGATCCCTGATGCGTTCTGACACTCTGACCCTAGGACCACCCATATCCTTGTCCACTCCCATGATCCCCCGTTTCAACTTCCCTGACACCTCAACACCATAATCCCTTCCGGCTTCACAGAACTCTCACTTTCTCCCCAGGGTCCTCCAGGAGAACCAGGCCCCCCAGGACAGCAGGGAAATCCCGGGTCCCAGGTTTGAGCTATCTTTCCTGACAGAGGGGGCGGGGTGTCGTGGCGCTCAGCGGAGGTCATAGACCGCTCCTGGCTTCCCCAGCCTCTGTACTTGCTGCCGCTTTCTCATGCTTTCCTTCTCCCCTTTTTAAAAAATATTTCCAGGGAATCCCCGGCCCCCAGGGACCCATTGGCACTCCTGGGGAGAAGGTGAGTGACAACTCTCCCTCCCTTCCCTCCCCTCCCCCAACATCTTTTCCCTTCAACTCTGCCTGCAGGAAAATCTTCCCACCAGGGCCCCTTTTGTAAGCCCTGGATAATGCAACATTCCCTAAATAAGCTCAGAGTTACCAAATGTCATTGCTGGGGAGGGGTTGATGGCCAGAAACAGAACTGCACCAAGGCTAGATCAGACGGGGATATTGTCAGGAGAGAGGGGAACCCTCAGGAGCCAATCATAGAAAATATTACCAAGGCTCAGGGGCCAGGAAATCCATTTGTCTCGGGTCTTGTGGTGTCATCTTTCTTCCTCTGCACATCTGTTTCCATCTCCCGTGAAAAACAGGCTTCTTTCTATTTCCATCTTAGTCTGTTCTTACCCCAACTTCTGTTTCTACACACCCTTGTGCTGCTCTGTCACTATTTCAGTCCCCAGTTCCTTATGACCTTACAGTTTCTTTATCCAAATCCATCTGGTCATAGTTTCTATGAGGCAAGATATCCCTTACCTCAAAATTTCAGGAGAGAATCTGATTGGCTTATCTGGGCCAAGTGCCCGCCTCTGGACTTGTCAATGGTTTGCAGGACATAGGGGGTCACCTCAGGCCTGCCTAGGCCCACACCCACACCTCTTCAGGTGGAGCTGTGGGTTGGAGGTGCTTCTAAAGGAAGAGGTGTGGCTGGGGAGCCCCCCACCCCAGCATGTCTCTCACACTGTTTTTACATCCCTTGTCTCAGCCCTCCCAGAAGCAGAGGATTTCTGAGGCACGGAGAGGGGAGAGAGCTTGTCCAGGGTCACACAGCAAGTTTGGAAGAGCTGAGGATAGGTTTCCTGGCCAGTAGGATCTGTTTTTTCTCTAACCTTGAGGTAGCTGTATGTCTGAGTAGGGACGTTCCTGGTGGAATGGCCAGGCTCTGAGACCCTCTGTCTCCCCCTACTGTTCATCTTCTTTCAGGGTCCCCCTGGGAACCCAGGAATTCCAGGCCTCCCAGGATCTGATGGCCCTCTGGTGAGAACTAGATTCTGGGAGAAGGAGGAAGGAGAAGTGGGGAGGCTTGGGAATTTGGATGGCATATCAGGTCCCGGACAACTTAGAATGTTTATCTCCTAGGGTCACCCAGGTCATGAGGGCCCAACAGGAGAGAAAGGGGCCCAGGTAAGTGACCTGGAGATGGGCTGATTTGGGGATGAGGGTTGGCAGGCAGGGCCAGGAGTCAGGGGCTATTAATGAGAAGAGAGATGAGGGCACTGGGAACATGAAGGGGGGAGAACAGGATGGCACTCATCCTATGTCCATCTCAGGGTCCAGCAGGGTCGGCAGGCCCTCCGGGCTATCCTGGACCTCGGGGTGTGAAGGTAAGTGATACTTGGGGCCTGCAGATAGAGTTTTTTTTTTTTTCTTTTTGGCCGTGCTGCGCGACTTGTGGGACCTTAGTTCCCCGACCAGGCATCAAACCCAGGCCCTCGGCAGTGCAAGTGCGGAGCCCTAACCACTGGACTGCCAGGGAATTCCCTGCAGATAGGGTTGATCCATCAGCATTGACCTCTGGAAGCCAGCTCTATCAGAAACTTCTGTGTGTGTGATGAGAGGAATCAGTCTTCCAGGCAAGGTGTGGTAGAAGTGACAACATATAGCTACTTTGGAGCTGAAAAGCCAAAGGGTAACGGTACAGCATGGTTGTCACCTTGTAGTCGAGAACAGTTAAACCCATTAGAGGCTGAACCCATTTCACTGGAAGCACACACATCACGTCCAGGTCCAGGTCAGCACACTGTCATCAAACAGAGGGTTGTTTGAAAGCTCAAGCCCAGAGCCATACCATGTGCAAGCCCAGAAATGCTAAGACGAGCTGAGAGCTGTACTGAATAGAGATTCACCGTTGACCCAGCGCAGGGACATTGGAATTCACATCTATATGGTAGCTGAGTCCAGTTACATTGTAGCCAAGTACAGGTATCCATTACCTGTAGTCTAAAAACAGAGTTTGATGGTAGCCAAGAGCTGGCTCCTCCTATTTTTGCATTATAGACAAGCTTAGTTACACTATAACCAAGGAGGTTGTTCTATTGTAGCTGGCCACAAAATCCTGTGGGTGTCCAAACTCAGAGTTGCATTGTAGCCAGGCATGGTTTTCTATATATAGTTGAAGGCTATGTTGTTGTTGAGTCTAGTTACGTGGTAGCCATGGCCAGAGAACAATTGTAGCCAAGCTCAGTTACATTGTGGCCATTGAATTGCCCTGTGGCTAGAGACAGTCATGCTATTGTCAAAACACACGGTTAGGGCTTCCCTGGTGGCGCAGTGGTTGAGAGTCCGCCTGCCGATGCAGGGGACATGGGTTCGCGCCCCGGTCCGGGAGGATCCCACATGCTGTGGAGCGGCTGGGCCCGTGAGCCATGGCCGCTGAGTCTGCGCGTCCGGAGCCTGTGCTCCGCAATGGGAGAGGCCACAACGGGAGAGGCCACAACAGTGAGAGGCCCGCGTACCGCAAAAAAACAAAAAAACAAAAACAAAACCACATAGTTATATTGTATCCAAGTATAATTTTGTTGTAGTCACTGAGTTCGGTTAATATCGTGTCTCCCTGTGGCTGGAAACAGTCATGCTATTGTGAAAGCACAGTTGTATTGTATCCAAGTACAATTTCATTTTAGTGGCTGAGCTCAGTTACACTGTAGCCAAGTGCAGCTTTTCTTATGGCCCAAGCCCAGAATTTGGCTGGAGCAGCATCTGGGCTTGCACTGAGCAGTCTTGCTGTAGCCAAGCACAGACTCCCCTTGTTGCCAGGCACAGAGTTGCATTGTAGCCAGCACAATGGGAAACATTCCTTTGCCTTTAGAATGCAGCCGGGGCCTGGAATGTTCATCCTCTTTCTCCTGCCAGAAGGAACCGTGGACACAGTGTCCCCGGGAGATGGGAATCAATTACTTGGAAATTTGGCCTTCCCTGCACTCCCCCACACAGATGACCTTGGGAGGCTGCCAGTGGGAAGGGGCGGGGGAGAGGCAGCCTCTTGCACACCATACTAGCAGACTTTGGGGAAAGATAATTTCCTCTGGGGCTGACCCTCACCCCCCTTCCTCCAGTCTGACATCCGCTTGGGACTCTCCTGGCTGTTTCAGGGCAGGGGACTGAGTCCAGGGCCGAGTCTGGGGCCCTTCTTAAGTGGGGGGAGGGGGGGACCTGAGAGCTTTTATATTTTTCAGGGTACCTCTGGCAACCGGGGCCTCCAGGGGGAGAAAGGAGAGAAGGTGAGAAGGGAGGGGATTCCTTGAGGGGGGAACCCTAATAATGGGGCTCTGGCCGTGTCCCTTCCCTGAAGCCCTGACATCTGATCTCTGTACTATCTTCCACCCAGGGAGAGGATGGCTTCCCAGGCTTCAAGGGTGATGTAGGGCTTAAAGGCGATTGGGTAAGATGACCTCCAGAGGAGGGGTCTGGTGGATCTGGGGGACTTGGGAAAGAGAGGGAGGGGGCGAACTGGGGCAAAGACAGGAATGACAAAGGGACTGATGTCAGGGCTTCTCCTTTTCTATTCCAGGGGCAACCCGGACCCCCAGGTCCTCGGGGAGAGGATGGTCCTGAAGGGCTGAAGGGGCAGGTGGGACTTGCTGGTGAGGAGGGGCCCCCAGGCTCAGCTGGGGAGAAGGTGAGTGGACCTGGTCACCCCCTCCAGTCTATACCCCAGCTTCTAGCCTGCAGGCAAGGTGTTCCCTGGCCCTTTGCCTTCTGCCCTCTGCTCTTTTATCTCCAACTTCAGGAGGCTCTCAGCTCCTTCCATTCCCCAGCTCAGCATTACAGAGCAATTCCATGCACTTTATCTTATTTTTATCCCCATAACCACCACAGGCAACAGACATTTTTACCCCCATTTTACAGACAAGGAAACTGAGATTTGGAATGGTTGAATGAGTTGCCCAAGGACATACCCCTAGCAGGCAGGGGCCAGGACTTGAACCCATGTTTCCCTGAATCCCCCCCGCAACCCCTGCAACCATGCCCCAGCCTTCCTGCCCCTCCCCCACTTACCTCCAAGTTGCAATCTCTGACCTTTGTCCCATAATCTCTCTGCAGGGCAAGCTTGGGGTGCCGGGTCTCCCAGGTTACCCAGGACGTCCAGGCCCTAAGGTCAGAAGCTAGCAGGAGGGTGGTGGGCAAGGGCAGGGTTCAGAGACTGATTAACATCTGGGGGTCCAGGCTGTGGTCTGAGGGTGTGAGCTGTCCACCCCATGGGGCATTGAAAGTGTAAGATGTGGGCTTTGGCATCAGACAAACTTAGGCTCAAATACCCAGCCTTATCTGCTAAGTGACCTTGAGTAAGTCACACCTGACCTGCTAAATGATCTTGAACAAGTCTATTGAACCCATTTTCTCAGTTACGAAAGGGAGATACCAGTAGTATCTACCTCATCAATTTGATGATGATAAAATTGATGATTTTGGTGATAATAAAACTGTAGGATCCTTCTTATTTGGTATGATTGAGGTTGGTTCAAACAAGTCAGTAAGGAGGAGAATCATAAAAAATACATATTTTACATATCTTGAATTAATTATAACTTAGAATGTACTTATGTAAAACTGTACATTTGGCTGCCAGTGTTTTGATGAATGAGGCTATTGGTAAGACATGTCTTTCTGCCTAAACCACACCCATATTACATCACTGATGATTTATAGTTTTTTGTTACATAAAGTGGAGCAGAAACGCAAAGACACTTGGGAAGAAATCTGAATACAGAATCCTTCTTGAGTTCCACACTTTTGGTATCTCGATCTAGCAGTTATCTTGCCCATGCCTAATTTGACAGTGTTTTTTTTTTAGTGACTTCCCTTTACATTGAGTCTTTTCCATTTAACCTAGATTTTACAGATATCTTCCTTTTCCCTTTCTACATTTCATCAGTTTTTGTAAGGTTTCATTAAGTCACATGACCCCAATAGCAAGGGCAACTGATATAAATAGGTTTGGGATTAACTCAAGGTTTCAAAACTAAGAGCAGAACTCAGCCTGTTGGAACAGAAATTCATGGGAGTTAGAACAAAACGTAGCCAAGACTGATCAGTGTGTCTTGGGCAACAAGCAATGGATACTTTACAGGAGGCCTGATATGTCAGCCTAGTTGAGGTCAGTGTCTTATTCAGCTTGGGTTGCTAGAGTAAAAATACCTTAGACTGGGTGATTTAAACACAGAAATTTGTTCTGGAGGCCAGAAGTCTGAGATCAGAGTGCCAGCATGGTTGGATTCTGGTGAGGGCTTTTCTCCTGGTATGTAGATGAACATTTTCTGTCTTTGTCCTCACATAGGGGAGAGGGAGAAGGAGAGAGAGAGAGAGAAAGAGAGAGAGAGAGAGAGAGAGAGAAAGAGAGAGAGAGAGAGATCTAGTCTCCTCTTCTTCTTATAAAGACACTAATCCCATTCACGAGGGCCCCACCCTCATGACCTACTTACTTCCCAAAGGCCCAACCTCCAAATATTATCACACTAGGGACTGAGGCTTCAGCATATGAATTTTGGGAGGACACAAACATTCAGTCCATAGCACTTACTAATAATCAGCATGAATAACAAAGACAGCTAATATTTCTTGAGCACATACTATGTGCCAAGTACCTTTAAAAAAAAAAACCCACTTTCTATATATATCCCATTTAATCCTAACGAAAACCTTGTGAAGGAGGTATTGTTGGTATCCCCAGGCTACAAAGGAGACTGATGCTCAGAGGGGTCAATCCATTTGTCCAGGGCCACACAGCTAATTTAGTGATGGATCTAGGATTCAAAACACAGTGAGGGGTGAGAGGGGATATCAGAGCATATGATGTTTTCCCCCAGGTCAAGGGACGATGGGCAGGAAAGCAAGTACTGGAGGCAGTTAATTAACAAGTATTGAGTAAGACACCACCATGTGCCAGGCAGTAGGGAATAAGACCAGAGCATTATGTCCTAGTCATTGAATAAGTAAACAGATGAGCAGTGTCATTTCATTACAAATATTATAGGGGAAACAAAATAGGAAGTGATAAACAGAGCACGACTTGAGGATGTGGTGGTCAGGATGATGGCGGAAAGCTTCTCTAAGGAGGTGATGTCTGAATGAGATTTAAATGATGAGGAGTAGCTGGCTTTGTGGGGATCTGAGAGAAGAGCATTTTAGGCAAAGGCAGCCAGTGCAATGGCCCTGAGGCAGGAATGTACTGGTATCTGAGTAGCATTAAAGAGGCCAGTGTGGCTGGAATGGAGTGAGCAAGGGAGGGGCTGCTCACTGGGGCTGGAGGGGCCAAAGACTTTCTGGAATCACTGGCCTGGAAATGCCTGAAAAGATGGGGTGGCTGAATGCGGTGAGGGGCTAACGTCACCCACTCCTCACACCCATGTCTTCTCTCTCATCCTCTTTACTCAGGGATCTATTGGCTTTCCCGGGCCCCTGGCACCATTAGGAGAAAAAGGGAAGCGGGTGAGTCGCAATCCAGGGGTCAGGGGAGAGGGAAGGGCTTGCATGAGAGGAACAGAGTGTATGGCTGTGCGTGATAGCACGTGGGGCCCTAGGTGGCTGTGTCTATGCCTGGAAGCACTTGTGTGCACACATATTGCCATGTGCAATGCAGGGCACATGTAGGTGATCCCACCTGGCATTACAACAAATGTGCCTGCGTATCTGTGTATGCATGTGCGTCCCGTGTGCCTTTCAGTACAGATTAGATGGGGTCTGCGCGCTGCAGCCTAGGGGCCTGTGACTGGGTGAACAAGGGCACCAGCTGCACGTACGTTGTGTGACTACGGGCATACATGTGTGGGGGGTATGTCGAAGTGTGTGAAAGAATAGGGAGATACACATATGTGTGTGTTTCTGCACACCTGGGGGATTGTGGGTACATGCATGCGTTGTTTCGCTATGGGTGCACTGTAGCTATGTAAATGGACATTGTGTATATGCACACGAGGGTTTGTATACTGCTGTGTTTATCAGGACCGTGTCCTCACATGAATCCATGCACATACGTGTTTACACTGGATAGACACGTGTGCAAGGGACATATTACATGACAGGCTCCGAGTGTCATCTCGAAGCTGCGGTCCCCCCTTGCATGCTGCGTTGGCATGCAGTCACGTGTGCATACCATGCAGCTGTGATAAATAGGTGTCTGTGTGAGCAAATGTGCTTGTATGTGTGGACCTGTAGGTGTAATCATAATATAATTGGGTGCCTGTGATCTTTGCGTAGTTGCATGTGTAAGCTGTACTTATGCGTGCGTGTGAGTGAAAGGCTTGCAAATGAATGTGGGGCAGGCATCTTTCCAGGTCTCTGACGGGGTGCATTTGTGTGTTTGTGTCATGTATTTGCACCATCACCCTCTTCTGCTTCCCCCTCATCTAATTTACATTCCAGGGGAAGGCTGGGCAGCCAGGCCTGGAAGGAGAGCGGGGACCACCAGTAAGAAAATGGGGGCAGGGCTGGAAGGAGGGGCTACGAGAGGAGAAGTGGGCGGGAAGAGGGTTTGGGTTACTTCAGGTAGTCATGGTGGGGGGACCCAGAGGACTCATCCTCATCTCCTAGGCTCCCCCACCCTCTCACTTCCAATGTTTGCTTCTTTTTTATTCAGGGCTCCCGTGGAGAGAGGGGGCAACCAGGTGCCACAGGGCAACCAGGCCCCAAGGTATGGGGTGGGTGGGTGGTCAGGCCCCCCAAGCAGGCCCTCTGCCCCGGGCTCACCAAGTCCCACCCAATACCTCCTCGTTGAGTTCGTTCTGCAGCCTGAGTCTCATTCATTCCATCCTAGGGTGATGTGGGCCAGGACGGAGCCCCTGGGTTCCCTGGAGAAAAGGTGAGTGAGTGAGTGAGTGTGTGTGTGTGTGTGTGTGTGTGTGTGTGTGTGTGTGTGATTCTGGGTAGGAGACAAGCCCAGAAGGTGGGGAGACATTATAATGCAGAAAAAGCACAGCCTCTGAAGTCAGAGAGCTGTGAGTTCAAGTCTTGGCTCTGCCATTCACCTGCGGTGTGACCTTGGGTGAGTCACTTAACCTCTCTGTGCCTCAGTTTCCAACTCTATCAAATGGGAATAACCACAGTCCCCATCCCAAAGGGCTGCAGTGGTGAATGAAATGACTTCCTGTGCATAGAATGCTTGACCCCATGCCTGGCCTGCAGGAAGCACCCAACATGCTGTTGTCATTATGTGGGACTCAGGGGCAGGCGGGAGGGATGAGTGAATGATTTCTGCTTCCATTTCAGGGCCTCCCAGGTCTGCAAGGCCCTCCTGGGTTCTCTGGACCAAAGGGTCCCCCTGTAAGTGAGCTCACCCTGCTGGGGGGAAGGGGGAGCCAGGCAGTGGGGGGACTCCTTGTTTGTGCCTCAACTCTCTCCCACCTTGTCCCTCAGGGCCCCCAAGGGAAAGACGGGCAACGTGGGCACCCTGGACCTAGAGGAGAATTGGTGAGAAACCCTTTGACCTCTGACCCATGACCCCATTAGGCTCTCCATTTCTTCCCCTCCATGACACCTCCATTTTTTTGTTGTTTTTGTTTTTTGTTTTTTTTTCATGACACCTCCTTTTAATGTTTCTCCTCAGGGCTTCCAAGGTCAGACAGGCCCACCTGGACCAGCTGGTGTCGTGGGTCCTCAGGTCAGAGTGGACCCCACAGGTCTCCCTAGTTTTGTACCAGTTCGGGGATATTTGGGGGAGGGGGAGGTGATCTCAGGCAGACCCCCACCCCAGGCCACCTCCATTCAAGATGAGCCTTCTTCCTCTCCAGGGAAAGACGGGAGAAGCAGGGCCTCTGGGTGAGAGGGGGCCCCCAGGCCCCCCTGGATCTCCTGGTGAACAAGGTCTTCCGGGCCTGGAAGGCAGAGAGGGGGCCAAGGTGAGACCCTGCCCCACGGGAGATCTCATCAAGTGACCCCAAAGGTCCCTCAACATCCCCACGGCACCTCCAGGCTCAGAATCAACACCATGGGGCAGGGGGCCCAGACTCACAGATTGAGGGGAGATGCCCTCTTCTCTGGAGTCTGACCTCCCTCTTCTGCACTCCTCCAGGGGGACCTGGGACCACTGGGACCCTTTGGGAAGGAAGGGCCACCTGGACACAGGGGCTTCCCTGGTCCCCAAGGAGCCCCCGGGGACCCAGTGAGTATCATTTGGAGCCCCCCCTGAATGTGCCTGGCTGGGCTGTGAAGCAGAGGAGGAAAGGGGGGCCCAGGGGAGGGGCAAATGTGATAGTAAAGTAATGGCTGCAGGAGGGACAGATCCCTGAACCTCAGTGGCCGGGAAGCGGGTGGGAACTCTGAGCCCCCCAGAGTGAAGACAGGACCCAGGGGCACCCCTGGGAGTCTCTCGACTGTGAATCATCTCCTCCTCAGGGACCTACTGGTTTGAAGGGTGACAAGGGCCCCCCCGGCCCCGTCGGGGCTAACGTAAGTGTAAACCCGTCTGCTGTGTGGCAGGCAGGGTGCAGGGGTCTCAGGGTTTCTGGGAAGCTGGGTATTGTCCTCATCAAGTCTGTTATTTGGGGAGCCAAACAGGTCGGGGTCACGGCCAACTCTGCCGCTCACTGGCTGGGCAGTCGTGTCACTGTGCGAGCCTCCGTTTCCTTGTCTGTAAAATAGTCCCATCTCCTAGATGATCGTAAATCTCAGTGAGATGATCCGTTGGGCACATACTTACCTGCGTAGCAGACATCAGCGTTTAAAAACCTTCTTTCAAAAACAAACAAACAAACAAAACCCTTCTTTCTCCTGGAGTTTACTACGATCTAGCCAGGGAGATAGGGATCAGCTGCGATGAATGCCACAAGGCAGAATAGCGCAGAGTAAAGGGGAGAAGGGGAGAGCCGTTGAAACAGGCAGGCCAGGGAAGGCCTCCTGAGAAGGTGACATTTGAGCTGAGACCTGAAGGCGGTGAGGGAGGAGCCATGTGGGTGTCTGGGCGGAAGAGTGTGCCAGGCGGAGGGAACGGCATGTGCAAAGTCCTGAGGCTGGAGGAAGCAGTGAGCAGGGCCGTGTGGCTGGAGGGGAGTGAGCCTAGGGTGAGTGGGAGATGAGAGCATAGTCGTGCAGGACCTTGTGGGCTGCCAGGAAAACCTTTTTTTCAACAAGTGGGGTGGGAGCCCCAGAGGGATGTGGGCAGGGAGGGAGGGGAGGCACGTGCGCTGACTCAGGTGTTCACAGCGCCCTCTGGCTGCTGTCTGGGGGAATAGATTGGATGTGCTGGTAAACACCTAACTCAGGGCCTGACTGCTTGAAAACCCTCCAATAAATGAGAATTACCACTGCTGCTATTATCCCTGACCCTTCACCCCCGTTTTCAGGGTTCCCCTGGGGAGCGCGGTCCTGTAGGCCCAGCAGGGGGCATTGGGCTTCCTGGCCAAAGTGGAGGCCAAGGTCCTGTTGGCCCTGCAGGCGAGAAGGGGTACCCGGTAAGTGCCTGCCCCCATCCCCCAGGCATCCCCCAGACCCAGCCCTCTACATATCAAAAGCTCATTTCTGCCCTGGCCCAACATACCCCTTTCCACTCCGCCCATCAGGGTGAACGCGGCCCCCCTGGTCCCACTGGCAAAGACGGAATCCCAGGGCCCCTGGGGCTTCCTGGATCCCCTGGAGCTGTGGGGCCTTCTGGCGAGGAAGGGGACAAGGTGAGAGAGAGTTCATGGAAGGGGAGGGGCTGGGGGGAGGATGGGGGTAGAGGGAGGCATGATCCTCCCTCATCCTGTTTCCTCTGCAGGGAGAAGTGGGAGCCCCAGGTCACAAAGGCAACAAAGGCGATAAGGGGGATGCGGTGAGTGGGGGGCCCCAGTGAGGGGGGTGGTCCTCGGGGAGGGGAGAGGGATGTGGAGGATGGCCAGGGGGAGGCCACGGAGCTTCCTGCCTTCATGAGACCCATCTTGACACCTGCAAGTAACAGAAGCCACTCAGGCTACCTGGAATAAAGGGGCTAACTGCACCCCCAGCTTCCCTCCGGAAGTTCAGCCGCAGCGCCCAGCATCAGGGAGCCAGCTCAGTCCCTGGGTCCTGGTGGGACTTTTGGGCAAACGTTCTGATGGGCCAAACTTAGGACACGTGCTCTGTCTGGTCCCATGAGTTGGTAGCTAGGAAGACAGGGTTGGGGGAGGGAAATGCAGCTTCTTTGTGGGGGGAGTGGACAGGGGTGCAGTGTTTGACATCTCTAGTGTTTCCACCCCCCCAGTCTTGAACCTGAGGGGTTTTGGGGTTTTTTTTTGCGGTACATGGGCCTCTCACTGTTGCGGCCTCTCCTGTTGCGGAGCACAGGCTCCAGACGCGCAGGCTCAGCGGCCATGGCTCACGGGCCCAGCCGCTCCGCGGCACGTGGGATCCTCCCGGACTGGGGCATGAACCCGTGTCCCCTGCATCGGCAGGCGGACTCTCAACCACTGCGCCACCAGGGAAGCCCCTGAGGGGTTTTTGACTCTGTTCCCTCCTCCAGGGCCCACCTGGACCAACAGGGATACGGGGTCTTGTGGGACACCCAGGCTCCCCGGTGAGTGATCCCAGTTTTGTGGCCATCCCCGGATCCCCAGTGGGAAGGGACAGTGTTCTCCATGGTGACTCAGGCCCAAACTCAGCCCTGACACTGACCTACCCCTCCATGCCAACACTCAATATGAACTCACCCCAGAATCTGACTCAATCCTGACCTCAACCCCTGAACCCCATCACAGCCCTAATCTCAACACTGCTTGTGACCTTAACCTCAATCCCATCTCAGACCTGACCTTCACATCCAACAGTAGCCGAACCTGACCCAGTCTTACCCTTAACCCCAGTCCTGACCCACCCTCCAATGCAGACCCCAAACCTGGGCTCAAACTCTGATTCTACCTTGGCCCTAACCTCAAACCCTACCCTACATCTCAACCCCATCTGGACCTTCCCCTCATCACCTTAACTGACCTCAACTTGACCCTGACTCACCACCCAATGCAAAGTTTTTAGAAAAACTTTGACTCAACCCTTGACTTCATTGCTCATCTCTGATGCTTAACCTGCATCCCCAACTTCAAACCCAGTCCTGACCCTCTCCAAACTGAATCCCAACCCTGAGCCTCAATCCTGACTTTGACCCTGAGCCTCTCTCCGACCCCTGACACAGACCCTAACTGTGCCTTGCCCTGTCCTCCCCCCAGGGGGCAGATGGGGCTCAGGGACGCCGGGGACCTCCAGGCCTCTTTGGGCAGAAAGGAGATGATGGAGTGAGAGGCTTCATGGGGGTGATTGGCCCCCCTGGCCTGCAGGTAGGTGTCTGAGTTTGGGGATACAGCCTCTGGTCCTTCCCACTTTGTGCCCCAAGTTTTCTTCTTTGTTCCACAGGGGATGCCAGGCCCTCCTGGAGAAAAGGGGGAAGTTGGAGACGTAGGGTCCATGGTATGGACAATGGGGGAAATGGGGTTGTGGTGGTAGGGCGGGGGTGGCCATTAAACCAGTTTGGGGGGGTCACAGGTCACACTGTCATTTTAAGGGTCATGTGGGTCACCAGCATCAAGGGTGGTGTTTGTGATTAGTGGAGCTTTGAAGGACCATGGGGTCACCGGATGCTCTTCTGACTGTCCCACAGGGTCCCCATGGAGCTCCAGGCCCTCGGGGTCCCCCGGGCCCCAGCGGATCAGAGGTGAGGACTCTGGGGGAGGGCAGGATGCCTCAGAGGTGAGGACATAGCTTTCCCAAGAAGGGGCTGTTGGGATTGCACAGTCCCAGCTGTACCCCTTGCTGTCTCTCCAGGGTCCTCCAGGGCTGCCTGGGGGAGTTGGTCAGCCTGGAGCCGTGGGCGAGAAGGTGAGAGAGAGAGAGAACCGGAGTCTGCCTGGGGTGGGGAGGCACAACCAGTCCTGCCTGGGGGTGGCTGCCAGGATGGGAACTCTCCTCACCTTCACTTTGCCTCCTGCAGGGTGAGCCAGGGGAGCCTGGAGACCCGGGACCCCCAGGAATCCCAGGCATCCCTGTGAGTGACCTTTGTCCAGTGTCCCTGCACCCATCTCAGGGAATCCCTGACCCCTGGGCACCTAGGGCCACCATGACCTCTGCAGCCCTAGGTCACCCACTGACCCAGGACCTACAGGCATCCCCTGTTATCTTGATGACAGAGCCCTGAAAGGTATCAGGGTTGCTACACAAAGTTCTCTAGGTTGTACACTGCACAAGGGTGTAGGGCTGAGGAGGCAGGTGGGGCTCAGATCTAAACCACAAGCCCTGGCTTGGGGATGAGTTGCCCAGAGGGGATCCCTTTTCTGATTCACTCCAGGGTGGCACATGGGCTAGCCCAAATTTGCCCATGACCTCTGGGCAACTGGACCATCCTGACCCCTGACTCCTATAAATCCTAGATTCCTCTGACCTCTGACCCTTGGGCAGTCTAGGCTACTCTGACCCCTAACCCCAGGAAAGCCCCAGGCCACCCAGATTCCCGAGTCCAGGTATGCTAACCCTTGACCCCTGGAGAGGCCAGGCACCTCTGAACTCTGTTTCTGAAAAGGGGCCCAAGGGAGAAATTGGTGAAAAGGGGGATGCAGGCCCATCTGGGGCAGCTGGACCCCCGGGCAAGAAAGGCCCCCCCGGAGAGGATGGAGCAAAAGGGAACGTGGTGAGTCCTGGGGGACATGGGGGAGAGACTCGGGGAGGAGCACATGTGTCACTTTGAACCTGCTCCCCAACTTCCAGCCGGGGGGGGGGCTCCCATCCTCCAGTATGCTGATTCCACAAGCAACCCGGAACATGGCTCAGTAAATGAATGATTGAATGAATCAATATAAAAATGGAGTGGTTATATGTCATTGCAGTAGGGGAAACTTGATTCCACACTGAGTTGTTCTAACACTGCTGGGAAGGTCAAGGTTGAGACTCATGCTGGGTCAGAGTTGGCTGATGAAGGATTTGCCATCAGGGCAGAGGTGGAGCCCCTCCCACCATGGTGATGGGGCTCGGGGTTGGGATGGAGGACAGCAAGGAGCTTCGGGGTCTGAGGGACCTTGACTTGAATCTCACCACCCCACCACTCGCCGAGTCCTTTCTCTGAGGTCGGTTCTGTCTGTGAGTCCCAAGCCTAGAGGATGCAGTGAGATGATGCATGCAACATACTTAGCTCACATTAAACACGAGAATGTTCCTTCTACCAGGGCTGGGATTCTGTGTTTTGTTCACCAGTGTATCCCAGCAACCAGAGCTGTGCCTGGGCACAGTTAAATGAATGAATGAATGAACGCTCCATCATTCAGAGATATAATTATCCATCATTCTGTGTTCCAGGGCCTCACAGGGCTCCCAGGAGACCTAGGCCCCCCCGGAGACCCTGGGGTTTCGGTGAGTGTGACCCCTCCTTACTCGAAAGCCTAGCATATTCCCTATTCTGTTCCCATCTCCACAACGCCCCCACAGACCTGGGCAAGGTCGATGGAGGAAATAACCTTCACATTCCTCCAAAGCTCACCCCTAAATTCTCATGTACCCCCATGACCCCTTCCGACTTTGTTCCTCCCACCACAGGGTCAAGACGGCCCCCCAGGGGAGAAGGGAGACCCTGGAGATGTGGGGGGACTGGTGAGTAGGGGAACAGAGGATGTGGTGCGTGAAGAGGGGGGTTGGGGCTGGTGGGTGGGTGAATTGGGGGGTCAGGAGACTGGGTTAATGAGGTACCCAGGGCCCTTGTAGATGCACCTGCTTGGCCTCTCTGGGTCCTCACCGTGAATGTGAGTAGCTTGAGGGTAGAGGCGGGAGATGGCTGGTGCTGGGTGACATGTGGGGAAGGCTGTCTTCACATCAAAGGCATCCTGATGGGGACGTACGTATACGTATAACTGATTCACTTTGTTATAAAGCAGAAACTAACACACCATTGTAAAGCAATTCTACTCCAATAAAGATGTTTAAAAACTAAATAAAAAGACATCCTGAAACCATCATCCTCAACTACCCTGCTGGTTATAATCTCCAGGGTCCACCTGGTGCTTCTGGGGAACCCGGTCCCTCTGGGCCCCCTGGCAAAAGGGTGAGTGATGAGTACCCCACCACCACCTCCTGGCTGCCCTGGCTCCAACTTTGTTCCATTCACTCTCACAGCCCCCCGCTCCCCCCTACAAAACCCCCACTCATCCCCAGAGCACCCACTCACCTCACAGCTCCCCACTCACACTTTCTCCCCTAAGGGTCCTTCTGGTCGCACGGGTCGAGAAGGCAGAGAAGGGGAGAAAGGTACCAAGGTGAGTGCCCCCTGCCAAGGGGTGGGGGGGCCTTGTCCTGACCTGTCAGCCAACAGTTGGGCCATCAGAATGGGGAGAGGCCTGGGACACCACGGGTGCTCCAGTTCCGACCCCTCCCTGCTGGTTCTTGGCTGGCGGGTCGGGAGGCAGCCACCCCCTGACTCTCTCTGCCCCCTCCCTTGCCCCTGTGCTTTTCAGGGGGAACCAGGTCCTGACGGGCCCCCAGGGAGGACAGGCCCAGTGGGGACTCGAGGGCCCCCTGGGCGTGTCGGGCCTGAGGGTCTTCGAGGGATCCCCGGCCCTGTGGTGAGTGGGGTGGGAACAGGGACAGGGCGGCGGGGGGGATCCTGCCTTCCTTATGCGCTCCCATCTTGTAATTTCTCACCATAGTTAGAAGGAGCCGACCCTGGTGGGCAGCGGGACATCCACACTGAGTTCTGACAGAGTTCAGCCCCCCATGTTCTGCTTTGCCCTAGGGTGAAGCAGGCCTGCTGGGACCTCCTGGACAGTTGGGCCCTCCTGGCCCCCTGGTAAGCGACTTCTTCGTCCCCAAGGTCCCAGCACTGGGAACCACACTGGCCATCCAGTGAGCATCTAGTAACCATGGGTGCTGACGCTGCAGACTGACCACTCATTGACTAGCCATCTGATGGTCAACCCTGACCGTCTATACTAAGCATCTCTTCTGATCACTCATCTCAATGGTCTACACTGACCGTCCACACTGACCCTCCGTCTTGATGGTCTACACTGACTACACACTGACCCTCTATCTTGATGGTCTACACTGACCGTCCACACTGACCCTCCGTCTTGATGGTCTACATTGACCAAACAGACCACCTATCTTAATAGCCTACACTGACCATCTACATTGAGGTTGACCACGGACCATCCAAGTTGGCCGTGCTCCAACAAACCCCTTCATTCATCTCTCATCATCCCTCCTCTTTCTTGACCATCATCCCCATGACCACTTCCCTGGTAATTCTGTTTGAAACCTGGGTAAGTTCCCATTTGACCATCCCCCAATCACTCACATGGACCTTGAGGCTTTCTGTCTGAGACTCACCAGCTGACCCTAACTCTTCTTCCAGGGGCCCTCTGGCCTCCCAGGGCTGAAGGGAGATGCTGGCCTCAAGGGGGAAAAGGTAAGGATACCTCCTTCCATTATTCTCCTCCCCCACTTAACCCCCCTCTCCTCCACCCTTACCTCCCTCTGTAGCCAGAGGGCTAGGAGACTGGAGTCTCCTCTACTACTCCAAGGCTCTAGGAGAACAATCTCCCAATCCCCCGCCCACACTTCTTCCCCAACATGTGCCTCTTTTATCCTCCAGGGCCACATCGGATTAATTGGTCTCGTTGGCCCCCCTGGGGAGGCTGGTGAGAAAGGGGATCAGGGTTTGCCAGGAGTGCAAGGCCCCCCTGGCCTCCAGGGAGAACCTGTGAGTATGTGTCCTGCCCCGAGTGGGAAGATTGTGTTCAGAGGGTGGTGGGAAGGCAGAAGTGGGGCTTGTTTGGAGACTGTGGGTATGGGGATTTGGGAAGCCTGGGTCTAGAATGATAGGGGTTGTGTCTGGAGAAAATGGGGGGCTCTCTCTGGGGACTTGAAGGTTGAAGTCTGCATCTGGGGTTTGGGGTCTTCTTTGGAGGGAACTGGAAGCCTGTCTGGGGGATGTGTCTGGACCATAGGGATGAACCCTATCAATGATGACTCTGATGTCCTTTCTCCAGGGTTCCCCTGGTCCCATCGGCTCTCTGGGCCACCCTGGACCCCGAGGTGTGGTGGTGAGTATGAGGGATTTGTGGGGTGGGGTCACCTTGTTGGGCCAGCCAGGACTCCGGCTCTCCCTGTCTCTACCCCACAGGGTCCTCCAGGACAGAAAGGTTCAAAGGGGTCCCTGGTGAGTACTCACTGTTCCCTTGGGCTCCCACATCCCAGCCCCCTTCAACTGCGCTAGAACGCTCAGGGCCTTTGCATTCATTCATTTATTTATTCAGTCAGTCAGGCATTCAACAAGTATTTCTTCAACACCTACCATTGTATTTTTTTTTAACATCTTTATTGGGGTATAATTGCTTTACAATGGTGTGTTAGTTTCTGCTTTATAACAAAGTGAATCAGTTATACATACACATATGTTCCCATATGTCTTCCCTCTTGCGTCTCCCTCCCTCCCACCCTCCCTATCCCACCCCTCCAGGCGGTCACAAAGCACCGAGCCAATATCCCTGTGCCATGCGGCTGCTTCCCACTAGCTATCTACCTTACCTACCATTGTATTTTGTCAAATCTAAGATGCCATCCATTGTAAGATGAGCCATTATTTTATAAACTGCTTTGGAAGAAAACAGTTCTACCAAGTAAACTATGACTTGTCACAGATGATGACTTCAGAGGTGTTCACATATAGAAAGAAAATGTGCAGTTTGAAAATGTGCAGACATGAAAATTGCATGTCCTTACCCCCAGTGCTGTGTGTGTGTGTGTGTGTGTGTGTGTGTGTGTGTGTGTGTGTGTGTTGGCAGGCAGCGGTCTCCGTAGACAGAGTTCACACCCAAATGACTTCTCCCTACAGGGATCCCAAGGTCCCCGCGGAGACACTGGACCCCCAGGTCCCCCCGGCCCCCAGGTGAGTTACCCAGGGAGTATGTCGGAGTGTGTCCCCCTTGGGTCCCTCAGTGCCCAGAACTGGGCGGAACACCAGGTGTTCAGGGGGTGCAGGTGGGGTGGGAGGTGGGCCCAAAAGCTGAAGGAGGATCTGGGCTGTGTGTAGGGCGTTGGGGGGGACATCCATGGGGGCTCTGACAGTATCTCGTATGTCCATCTCTCCTGGCCTTTCTCTGTCTCTATCTCAAACACTTGTTTCACTATTTTATCTTTGTTTCTCTCTTCCGGGCGCACCCTCTCTCTGTCTCTCTCTGTCCTTGTCTCTCTCTCTCTCCTTTGCCTGACTTTGTGGTTCTGTCTCTTTTTATCCTCTCTCCACTTCGGCCTCTCCCCATCTCTGAGCCCTTCTGTCTCTCTCCTTCCCGTGTCTCTGTTTCTGACTGTCTATCTCCCCTTGTCCCTGTCTCTATCTCTCCCTCCCCTTTCTCCTCTCCCCCTACCCCTGTGTCTTTCTGCCCCCCACGTCTTTCATTTCTGCCCCTCTCTCTCCCTGTCTCTTCCTCCTGCGTCTCTGATCTCCTCCTCTCCTCCATCCCCACCTCCACCCAGGGTCCATCTGCGCAGCTGCACGGGCTGCGCCGGCGCCGGCGCTCGGTCCCGAGCCCGGGAGTCCCGGAGGGCGGCCTGGAGGAGGTGCTGGCCTCGATCACGTCGCTGAGCTTCGAACTGGAGCAGCTGCGACGCCCTCCGGGCACGGCTGAGAACCCGGGCCTCGTGTGCAGCGAGTTGCACCGCAACCACCCGCATTTGCCCGACGGTGAGGTTCCGTCTCTCCCCCGGTGGGCGGGGAGCCTCGGGGTCCGCCCGGCTCATCCGCCCTACCTGGCTCTGCGGCAGGGGAATACTGGATTGACCCCAATCAGGGCTGCGCGCGGGATGCGCTCAGGGTTTTCTGCAACTTCACGGCGGGAGGAGAGACCTGCCTTTACCCAGACAAGAAGTTTGAGACCGTGAGTACCTCTGGGGGTGAAGTGGGAGGCGGTGGTGGTGGAAGGAGGGACCAGACTCTGGAAACCATTTCATTCATACCCTGTCCACACACACACACACACCAGGCGTTGACTGGGACTTTATTTTTCCTTCAACTAACATCTATTGAGCACCTACTGTATTGCCAACTCCTTGAAATGCTGGGGTTACAGCAGAGAATCCAAAAAAAAAACAAAACTGCTTTGCTTTTATGGAGCTCATTTTCTATGGGGAAAGACAGATAAGAAAATCTAGTAAAGAAATCAATAATGATGGAGAACCTTGAGATAGCAGGTATGTGTGCCAGCCCTAAGCGCTTGGCTGCATTAACAACCACCAATGTGGCCATTCTGTTACCATCCCTAAAATAGGTAACCAACAAGAACCTACTGTGTAGCACAGGGAACTATACTCAATATTTTGTAATAACCTATAAGGAGAAAGAATCTGAAAAAAATAGATATGTATGTATGTATAACTGAATCACTTTTCTGTAACCTGAAACTAACACAACATTGTAAATCAACTATACTTCAATTAAAAAAATAAAATTCTGTTATCATCCCCCAGACAGGGAAACTGAGGCACAGAGAGGGACAAGATTACCCACGACAGTCTGGCTCTTGTCCCAGCCCTTAACCATGCTCTATTGTGCCTCCTAACCTGCTGTCTTATAGGCCCCATGGGCTCACTGCCCTCCACCTGGTTCCCCAGAAATCCTGGGGTTCTCCATCAGGGAGCCCTGAGCCTAACAGCCTCTGACACCAAGCCCCAGGCTTGGCTATAGAGGGCAGTGGGTGTGCAGTGAGCTTCTGGACCCTGGACTGCTCAGACTGGAATCCAGATCTGTCACCTCAGTTTTTTCATCTGTAAAGTGGGGTTCAAGAAAGCATCTACCTCATAGGGTGGTTGTGCCATTGAGGCGCCAATGAACATATCAGGGGACACTGAATGAACACTGACTATGTGCGTCGCTGTGTTAATACCTCCACTGCAGGTAAAACACGTTGTAAGCTCAGGGCCTGCAAAAGTGCCCAATAATGTCCTTCTTATTTATTCTCATTTTTCACTGGTCAGAGCCCTGGTTTAGTGGGAACTCAGATACCCTAGTGGATGCAAATTTAGACGAGCTCACCCCCACCCAATTTATGGGGGCTTGAGGTCAGGGCTTGATCTCTAAACAGTTGCTGACACCTGAGGCCTGATCTCTCACTAGCTCATCTTCCTTCTGCCCAGAGAGAGGCTGGGGCAGGGAGTGAGGAACATTCTTGGTTTGGGTTCCCCAGACACAGACCCTGAGATGAGGGTTTGACAAGGGCAAGTCATTTATTTAGGAGGTGATCCCAGGAGGGGTAAGTGAGAGGGGCCAGGGGAGGCAGCCAATAAGGGGTGTGCTGTTAAAACATCACCGTTGGACACCCAAGGCTCAGTTCCACTGGGGACTTCCAGGAGACAGTGTAGGGTAGGCTCCTGGGAGCTGTCCCCCACCTCGGGGAGAGGGAGCCGGGGCATTTATCCACCAGCTCTCATCAATCATTGGTGGAGGCTGCCTCAGAAGGCGGGAACACCCAGCCTCTTGGGTCTGTCCTGTGTACCAGCCAAGTCCAATCCAACAGTCAGAGAACAGACTGAGAGTCCCTGATATCTACAGTCAGTAGCTTTCATTGTGGGGAGGTAAATGCAGAAAGGACATGGTGGCCCCCTGGGGCACCTGCTACACCGTCCCCTCCACTCCCCAGGTGAAACTGGCCTCCTGGTCCAGAGAAAAGCTGGGAAGCTGGTATAGCACATTCCGTCGAGGGAAGAAGGTGAGTTGCCCTGGAGGCCGAGGTGGGGATGGTATAAAAATTGGTGGGAACCAGCATGGGAATTGGAGGAGGTGAGATGAAAAGGATAGACTCGCTTTGCCTCTTGATGATCACAGCATCAGATGTATGATAGGGCAAAGCACAGGTCATGGTGGCGATCCAGAGGCAGTGCTGGAAGGACCTGAAGGCTTCCTGGTAGAAGTCACAGCTCAGCTGAGGTCTAAGGAATAAGTTGGGTTGCAAGTTTGGGAGGACAAGGAATAGTGTTCCAGGCAGATGGAACAGGATATATGAAGGCTCAGAGTCAAGAGAGGGCCTGGTAAATTTAAAGAAAAGGTGACTTGCTCTGCTCTAGAGAGTGTGAGGGGGAATGTGGTAGGAGAAGAGGCTGGGGAGGTGGGTGTGAGCTAGGCCCACTTCCTCAGAAAGATCTATGAGCAGTAGGGAGCCATGGAATGTTTTTAAGTGAGGGAGGCACCGAGATTAAATCTCTGTGATAGAAAAATGCCTCTGAGCTGGTGGTGGTGGTGATGGGGAACTTGGAGGCTGGGAGACCCAGAAGACTGATGTGTTGGTCCAAGAGAGCAAGGAAGGGACCAGGCTGGAGCTGGTGCTATGGGGATGGAGAGGAGGGCATGGCTTAGAACAACCTCTAAGAGGGGAAGTCAGTACGACCTAGTAATTGATGGGATGACAAGTCAGTAGGACCTAGTAACTGATGAGATGGCACGTGAATAGGACCTATCAGGTGAGTAATTGATGAGATGAGTAATTGATGAGATGGAGGGGAGGGAAGAGATAGGGATGACACCCAGGTTCCTGGTTTGAGGGACTGATGTCTAGTGAGGTTCTGAGATATGTAAATGGGAAGAAGGTCAGGTTTACGGGATGGAGTGGAATCTTGGGTTCATTTGGGATTTGTTTATGTAACATATATGTGTATGCTAAACATTGGGAACATAGCAGCAAAGAAAAGTTCCTAACTTCATGAAGTTGATATTCTACTGGGAATAGGACCAAGGAAGCAGACAGACCATAACCAAGGAAACAAAGCTATAATATAATGTCAGGGGGTATCTTGGTTTGGGTTCCCCTGAAAGAGACCCTGAGGCAAAGACTCAATTGCAAGGGGCTTATCTGGGACGTGATTCCAGAAAACATCAATTGTGGAACATGAAAGGGTACAGGGAAGAGAAGGAAGACAGGACGCGTTACCAAGCCAGTTATCTCAAGTTAATAATATATTTTATGTAACCCAATATATCCAAAATATTGTCATATCAATATAAAGATTAGTGAGGCATTTTAAACTTTCCCCCTCTGAGTTCTTCAGAGTCTGGTGCATATTTTATATTTATAGCACATCGTAATTTGGACACTAACTTCCCTTGGAAGTACTTAGATTGCATAAAACCTGCAGTTGAAAAAGTACATTCACATCCTCAAGTTGTTCCAAACCTCAGTTTTCTGATAAATGGATTGAAGCTCAGTTATTAGTTATAAATTAACGTTACAAGTTTTAAATTAAAGAATTAAATAAAAAATTAAAATTTAAATGGATGGACCTAGAGATTAGCATACTAAGTGTAGTAGGTCAGACAGAGAAAGACAAATACATGATATCACTTACAGGTGGAATCTAAAAAAATGATACAAATGAACTTATTTACAAAACAGAAATAGACTCACAGACATAGAAAACAAACTTACAGTTACCAAAGGGGAAAGGGGAGGGAGGGATAAATTAGGCGTTTGAGATTAACAGATACACACTACTATATATAAAATAGATGAGCAATGAGGACCTACTGTATAGCACAGGGAACTGTATATTCAATACCTTGTAATAACCTATAATGGAAAAGAATCTGAAAAATAATATATATATGAGTATATGTGTGTATATATATATATATACACACACATACACAAATAACTAAAACTTTTCACTGTAAATCTGAAAATAACACGACATCGTAAATCAACTATACTTCAATTTTTTTTTTTTTTTGCGGTATGCGGGCCTCTCACTGTTGTGGCCTCTCTCGTTGAGGAGCACAGGCTCTGGACGCGCAGGCTCAGCGGCCATGGCTCACGGGCCCAGCCGCTCCGCGGCATGTGGGATCCTCCTGGACCGGGGCACGAACCCGTGTCCCCTGCATCGGCAGGCGGACTCTCAACCACTGCGCCACCAGGGAAGCCCTTATACTTCCATTTTTTAAAAATGAGTGCCAACAGAAAAAAATTAACATTGAAATAAAGTTTTGAAAACTTTCTCAGTCTCACCGGCTGCCTTTCAAGGGCTCGATAGCACACGTGCCTAGGGGCTTGCAAGAGAACCACGGACGGCCGGATGGCTGGTGGGGCTGAGAAAGATGAGGACGTGGCAGGGCGGGCAGGTCTGCGGTGGGTGGAGATCCTGGGAGGTGGGTACTTCAGAAGGAGTAGAGGCGAAGGGAGCACCCTCACCTCTTCTTGGTCCCACCTCCAGTTCTCCTACGTGGATGCTGATGGGGCCCCGGTGAGTGTGGTGCAGTTGACCTTCCTGAAGTTGCTGAGTGCCACAGCCCGCCAGAGCTTCACATACTCCTGCCAGAACTCGGCTGCCTGGCTGGACGAAGCTGCAGGAGACCATGGCCGCTCTGTCAGTTTCCTTGGGACCAACGGGGAGGAGCTGTCCTTCAACCAGACGGCAGCAGCCACCATCACTGTCCCCTACGACGGCTGCAGGGTAAGGGAGGGGTGAGGGGCTGGCCAGAGCAGGGCGGGAGGCTGTGGCTACCCTCCCCCTGACTCAGCATCCGTGTCTTCCCACGGTCAGCTCCGGAAGGGACAGACGAAGACCCTCTTCCAGTTCAGCTCTTCCCGAGTGGGATTTCTGCCCTTATGGGATGTGGCGTCTGCTGACTTTGGCCAGACGAACCAGAAATTTGGGTTTGAACTGGGCCCCGTCTGCTTTAGCAGCTGAGAGCTTCACGGGTGGGAGGGAAAATGAGGGAGCCCCAGATGGGGCACATTTGGTGCTGAGGCTTTGAAGCCATCACATTTATCGTCTCCTGGGACTGTGGAGCCAGGAGACAGTCTGCTCATCACCGTCAAACAGTATTCCTTCTCCATTCCGGGGGTCTGGAGGCTGGACTCCCCTGGCCTATGAGTCCCATTTCCCTGCACTTCACCCCGGCTGGCATAACTGTAGTCTGGCTCTGTCTCCCCTTCATGCTCACCCGATGCTCAACTCCCTCCCCTGACCCCCATGCAATGAACTTCTAACCCAGAGCTGATGAATGCCCCCCATGCCTGCCTCGCACCCCTCAGTCAGTGCTCTCAACACCCTTTGGTGCTACCTTCCGCATAGTTAAGCACTGGATGTCTCCTGATCCCAGGCTGGGACCTCTTCACTCATTCCTATTTTCAGGTGGGTTCACAGTGAATGGACTGAAGTCAGACGACGGAGGGAAGTGGGATTTCCCCGGGCTGAGCTGTGTGTTCTTTCTGCTGCCTCAGCCCCGCTAGCTCTGAATACTGCTTCCCCCCATATCTCCCCAAATGCACCTTGCCATGCCAGATGGTTTGGGGACCAGGATGGTAGGGGGTAAATCAGGATCCTAATGGTGCTGCCCTATTTATACCTGGGTCTGTATTAAAAGGGAAAACCCCCTCTGTTGTATATTTAATCTGCTTCTTCCTTAGGGAGGGCTGGGATATGATGAGAGAGATTCTAGCATGATCCCCAAGTCCGCCCCCCACCCTGCCCCAGGCCATAGGGCATAATTGGCATCTCAAGTCTGAGAATAAACCAGTGAACTGTGTCCCTGTCTGCCTTTCATCTGACGCTGGCCATATCTCTCTTAGGGTCAGGCTCTTGTCTCACCCAAGGAATCTGCCACCACCTGTCTTAATAATTGAGTCTTTTGGTAGAGGTAGCTTTGGGGGTCGGGGAACCTAATTATAATGGGATTCACTGGAAGTGATGGGCCTGTTTATTAACTTAGGCTGCTAGAGGAAAAGTTGAAAAAATAGTCAGATCTCTAAGAGAGCAGATCTTAAATGTTCTCAGGACAAAAAAAGAAATGGTAAATATGTGACGTGAGGGAGGTGTTAGCTAATGCTATGGTGGTAATCTTTTTGCCATATATAAGTGTATCAAATCAACATGTTATATACACTTTAAACATCTACAATGTCATATGTCTATTATATCTCAATAAAGCTGGGAAAAATTGTGAACCTATTAGGAAGACATTTAACTTTAAAAAAGAAAGTAGACAGAGCTCCATGTTGACCTTGATTGGTCTTGGAATCACTGCCTGAGTTGAGGGGATGTATCAAGAGGTGACATGGAATGTGGTTTTGGTTTGAGATAAAATGACTAGGGGTCAAAGGTTTGGGTGGCAGGTCAAGGGAGTGAGTTGGGGGTGAAGAGAATTGAATTATGAGTTGACCCTTGTGGTGAGTTGGAGGTTAGGGGTTAAGGGTAGGGTAAATTATGTTGAAGTGGGTTGAAGATAAGTTGAGTTGGAGGGTGGTTTGAAGTGTGTTGAATCAGTTTGGGGATCTGTTGAATTGGGGGTTGGAATGATGAGTGGATTGCATTAAGGGTTTGGAATTGGATATTGGGTTGAATTGAATTAGGGTTGATTTAAGAAGTAGAATGAACTGAGTAGAGGTAAGTAAGGGTTACTATGAATATGGGGTAGGGATTGCCAGTGTGGTGAGTTAAGATGTGATCAGTTAAGATGAGAGTTGGGTTTGGGGTGACTTGAATTTGGGGTTAGATGTTGGGTTGAAGGTTTTAAAAAACAGATTTATTGAGATATAATTCACATACCATATAATTCACCCATTTAAAGTGTATAATTAAATGGTTTTTAGGGTATTCACAGACTTGTGCAACCATAACCACAATCACTTTGGAACATTTTCGTCCCCTCAGAAAGAAATCCCATATCCGTGAGCAGTCACCCATCATCTCCTCCAAACCTCTTGGTGGTAGGAAACCACTAATCTTTCTGTTGCCTGTTCTCCACATTTCATATAAATGGAATCATACAATATGTGGTCCTTTATGTCTGGCTTCTTTCATTTAGCATAATAATGTCACAGTTCATGTTGCAGAATGCATCAGAACTTCATTCCTTGTTATTGTTGAATAATAATTTACTGCATTTTGTTTATCCATTCAGCACTTGGTAGACATTGTTGAGTTAGGAGTGATGGAGGGCTGGTGTGAGTTAAGTTGGATCAGGTGGGATTGTGTGGGTAGAGGTAGCAGGTTGGAGTGAATTGCTTCCCTCAAACCCAGGGCTTGGGACTTCCCTGGTGGTGCAGTGGTTAAGAATCCACCTGACAACGCAGGGGACATGGGTTTGAGCCCTGGTCCCGGAAGATCCCACATGCCGTGGAGCAACTGAGCCCGTGCGCCACAACTACTGAGCCTGCACTCTGGAGCCCGCGAGCCACAACTATTGAAGACCGCAAGCCACAACTACTGAAGCCCACATGCCTAGAGCCCGTGCTCCGCAACAAGAGAAGACACCGCAATGAGAAGCCCATGCACCGCAACGAAGAGTAACCCCTGCTCACCGCAACTAGAGAAAGCCCATGCCCAGCAACAAAGACCCAATGTAGCCAAAAATAAATAAATACATTTATTAAAAAAAAACCCAAAACCAGAGCTTACTCTGCTATTCCTGCCAGCAGCCCTCTAAGGCCACCTGAATACTTGCTCTAGATTCCTTTATTCATTCCATAAATGTTACTAAGAGTGCTAACTCTATGAAGAATATTGGTGCCCAGAGGTTAATCCATGAGTTCATCCCTTTATTCACTTATTCATTTGTTTAGCTCTATTGAGTGTGTAGTAAGCACTAGGCATTGCTCCAGATGTGGAGATAGAAGAAAGATGCCGTATCTGCCCCTCAGGACCTTACTTCTGAGGAAAACAGATTATACACAAATCTCTCTGTAATGTGACTTCAGGTAGTATTAATTGTTGTGAAGGAAAATCAAACAAGTTACGTGGAGAGTGATGGAGTCGGGGGCTTATTTGAAATAGGTTGGTCAGAAGAGGCTTTGCTGAGGAGCTGGTGTTTTAGCAGAGACCTGAAGGATGTGAGGGAAGCCCCAAGTGGAGTCTTTTTTTTGGCCGAGTAGCTTGAGGGATCTCAGTTCACTGACCAGGGACTGAACCCAGGCCACAGCATACAGCAGTGAAAGCCCAGAATCCTAACCATTAGGCCACCAGGGAGCTCCCCATGTAGAGTCTTGAGGAAGTATCCGACACACAATGAAGAACCCAGAAACCCTCAAACACCAATGAGGGCTCTTGAGGGGGTGGGGTTTCTCCTGGTCATCTCTTCTCCAGATGTGTTGCTTTTGCTGATTTCTTCACCCTGTGTTGATGTCTATCAACCCAAATGTAGACCGGAGCCTGCCTTCCTTTTAGCTCCTCTCTCAAACATCTTTAACTCAAGAATGCTTATGGTGGGCTTCCCTGGTGGCGCAGTGGTTGAGAGTCCGCCTGCCGATCCAGGGGACACGAGTTCGTGCCCCGGTCCGCGAGGATCCCACATGCCGCGGAGCGGCTGGGCCCGTGAGCCATGGCCGCTGAGCCTGCGCGTCCAGAGCCTGTGCACCGCAACGGGAGAGGCCACAACAGTGAGAGGTTGCGTACCGCAAAAAAAAAAAAAAAAAAAAAAGTGTAATGACTCTTTAATTACGTAAAAGCTCATTAAAGAATTAGAAATTCAGCCCTGCTAAATTAAAGGGTAATTGACAAAGGTGTAAGGAGGGAATTTTAGGCCTTGCACGCTCAGCTCTGTGTATTTACCCAGCATCATCACCGGCACCCTGGCGGCTGCTGGGAAATTCCCAGCTGATTTGCATATTCAGCAGCCATAATTAATCACACTGCTTGTGCTTCAGGAGCAATTACTCCAGAGCTGGGGGTGGGGCAGGGCGGCCAGCGTGGGGGCCCGGCTGCAGATTCAGACCGGGTTGTAAGGGGTGGGTGGAGCAGGGGATGTTACACATACACACTCACAACATTGTCGGAGATACAAACAATGACAAACGCAGACCAAGGGCTCATGGAATCGGACCCTCATCTTGTCACCTCCTTCCATCCCCCGCTGCTACCACAGCAGCAAGTCACTTCCTGGACCCACAAGCAGACTCAGGCAGACCCGCATCACACACTCCCCTACACCTCAGCCAGATCCAGATACACTGACACACAAAGGCCACACAGAAAGTTGCACACACCCGGTTGTGTCTGTACATACACCTAGAGCTGCCCTGCGAAAACAACCGTGTTCACAAACCCACCCTCAGAGATGGAGCCACATCTGGAGGGAGATCCCCATTGTCACACATAGAACTACTGTATCCTGGGGCCTGGCACATGCTAGGCACACAGAGGAACACACAGCCCCACACAGAGACATGCCACCAACACACAAGCCGCAGATGTGGGCCCAGGTAAACTCCATCATGGGTGGTTCAGAGATAACCCTCCCTCTGCCCACACATTCATTCAATCAATCAACCAATCTTTGTTAAGCACCTACCATGTGCCAGGCACTATTCTAGGCTTTGGGTACCCAGCTGTGGACAAAACAAAGATCCCTGCCCTCGTGGAGTTAACACTAGTGGGGTTGACAGACAGTAAGCAAATACATGTATGATATGTCAGGTGGTGCTATGAAGAAAAATAAGGCAGGGAGGAGGACTAGAGGGGTGTTCGTTGAGACAGAGTAGTCAAGGAAGGCTTCCTGGAGGAGGTATCCCTGAAGCGGTGGCTCATACAGAGAGAGAGGGAGGGAGCCATGGGACATCTCACACAGCCAGGCCCAGAGGCACTGACCCATGCAGAACCGCACCGATCCACATCTGGCCATGCAAAGAGGTCCTGACCCCACAAGGGCAGACGTGTGGCCTCCTGTGCTGAGTGCCCCAGACACCAGAGCTTCCTTTCGAGAGGACGGGCCTGGACCCTGAAGGTGACAGTGCAGCACTGGGAAGACGGGTGGCTGAGCAGATGGAAGACCCAGATTGACACCAAGAGGTTGTCCTGTCTTTCCATGATGCTAGTCTAATCTCCTTTATACGCGCTTTTTCCCCCTTGGTAAATTTCTTATTTTATTTTATTTTTGTGGTGAAAAAGTGCATAACATAAAATTTACCATCTACCTTTTTTTTTTTTTTTTTTTTTTTACGGTACGCGGGCCTCTAACTGTTGTGGCCTCTCCCGTGGTGGAGCACAGGCTCCGGACGCACAGGCTCAGCGGCCATGGCTCACGGGCCCAGCCGCTCCGCGGCATGTGGGATCCTCCCGGGCAGGGGCACGAACCCATGTCCCCTTCATCGGCAGGCGGACTCTCAACCACTGCGCCACCAGGGAAGCCCTACCATCTACCATTTTTAAGTGTACAGTTCAGTAGTGTTAAGTATATTCACGTTGCTGGGCAACAGATCTCTACAACTTTTTCATCTTGCAAAACCGAAACTCTATACTCATTAAACAACTCTCCATGCCCTCCCACCTCAGCCCCTGGCACCCACCTTCTACTTTCTGTCTCTATGGATCTGACTCCTCTAGGAACCTCACATGAGTGGAATCATGCAGTATTTGTCTTTTTGTGACTGGCTTATTTCATTGAGCATCATATCCTCAAGGTTCACCCATGTTATAGCATGTATCAGAATTTCCTTCCTTTTTAAGGGTGAATGATATTCCATTGGATGGATGGACCACATTTTGTATATCCAGTCATCCACTGATGGACACTTGGGTTGCTTCCAGCTCTTGGCTACTGTGAATAATGCTGCTATGAATATGAAAGTGCAAGTACCTCTTTGAGACCCTGCTTTTGATTCTTTTGGATCTATCTCCAAAAGTGGAATTGCTAGATTGAGTATTATTTCTTTCTTAGAAATTGTTTTCATCCAGGCACACAATATGTACAATAAAATGCACTGATCTTAAGTGTTCTGTTGGAGGAGTTTTGACAATTGTCTACACACCCTAAACAAGATGCAGACTGTTTCTAGCACCCAGAATATCCTGATGCCCTTTCCCATGCCCCCCCACCCCGGAGACACACCTTCTTCTCGGATCCATTCCAAGTGTGGCAAAACTGATGAATGAAATATGGAAGGTTTATGGAGGTAGTGTTGTGTAGTGGTTAGAGCCAAACCACCTGGTCCAAGTTTCAGCTCCTTTGCTATATCAGATGTGACCTTCACCCCTCTGAACCTCAGTCTCCAGAGCTGTAAAGTGGGGTGAATAATAGCACCTACAGCGTCAGATTGTGTGAGGATTAAAGTCGTTAAAATAGATCACATACTTAGAACAATGTCTGCCATGTGGTAAGTGCTACAAAGGTGTTACATTTTAAGTGTTGCATATATAAAAATATGCATACATATGCAACACTTAAAATGCAACATACATATAAATATATGGGGAGAGAGAGAGAGGGAGAGATAGAGAGAAACTTTATAATGAACACTCATGTGCCCACCACCCAACCTAAGAAATAAAGCATCATACCCACAATTGATGCCTCCTGTATACATTTCTGCCATTGCATTCCTCTCCCTGCCCCAGCGAGGGTAGATGAATGTGGAGAATTAAAACCATGGGTTTAGGGACTTCCCTGGAGGTCCAGTGGTTAAGACTCCGTGCTTACACTGCAGGGGTTGGGGGTTCGATCCCTGGTTGGGGAACTAAGATCCTTCATGCCGTGCAGCGTGGCCAAAAAAAAATACATAAAATAAAATTTAAACCATTTACCCATTTTTTTTAAATTTTATTTTTATTTATTTTTGTCTGCGTTGGGTCTTTGTTGCTGCAGGCGGGCCTTCTCTAGTTGCGGCGAGCGGGAGCTACTCTTCATTGTGGTGCTTCCAGTAGTTGTGGCGCACAGGCTTAGATGCTCCGTGGCATGTGGGACCTTCCCGGACCAGGACTCGAACCTGTGTCCCCTGCACTGGCAGGCAGATTCTTAACCACTGTGCTACCAGGGAAGCCCCATTTACCCATTTTTAAGTGTCCAGTTCAGTGACATGAAATACATCCACATTGTTGGGCAACCATTCCCACCACCCACCTCCAGAACTTTTTCATCTTCCCCAATGGAAACTCCGTCCCCATGAAACCCTAACTTCCTATTTTTTCCTTTCCCTAGGTTGTGGGAATTTTTGACCTTAGTTTATTTCTCCATGTTTACTGCTTACAGAAAGCTGTATCCAAGGATGATGGACAACATGATTTTGCAAGTTTCTAAACGATCTCACACTGGTACGATACTGAACATGTTTTTTTGTGACTTGCTTTGTTAGTTCAGCCAGAGATTTTTTCATCTTCTCCATGTAGGCACAAGTATTTCTAGTCTTGTCTTTTTAATTGCTTTGAAAATGCTCACCTCAGCAGAGTTAGCTGTTCTCCTACTCATAAACTTTTAGGTACTTCCCATTTTGTTCCTCTTCAAACATCTAGGCATGTGTTGCACATGGTAAGTATCTCTAGGGTGTATAAGTATATAAGAAATTAGGAAATTCTGGGTTAGGGAGAAGGTGCATTTTCATCTATCCTGAGTAGGATATTCATGCTGGTTGCCCAAACCTCACGATGTACCTTTCAGATCACCACTCTCCCGAGACTCCCTTTTAGCCCTAAGACAAAGTCCAAGTTCTTGTACCTGCGGTTCTGGCCTCACTTGCCCCCACACCTCATCAGGAGACCTAGCCTCCTGCACCTTGTGGCCTCAGGGCCTTTGCACCTGCTCTTCTTTCTGCCCACCACGCCCTGCCAGCTCTTACTCATCCCTCGGATTGCAACTCTGGTGTCACTCCCTGATGCTGACCCCTCAGGCTAGATCTGGGCCCCCTAGTCACACTCAGTGAACCCTGCCCATCTGTGCAGGCACCCTACTCCTAACTCTCAATTACTTGAAAACGGGGCTTCCCTAAAGCCAGTGCAGGCTGGGCCTGGATTGAGTGCCCGGTCTCTGCTTGTGGATAGCTGGAGGAGTCTGTGCATCTGCCTTGGGGCTGGGGTGGCAGCTGCACAGAGACCTGGGCTCCACTCCCAGTTCTACCACTTGCTAGCTGTGTGACCTCAGGCAATGGCTTAACCCCTTTGAGCCCCTCACTTTCCTCTCCTGTGAAACCCTTCCCAGGGCTGTTGCAGGGGTTGAAATGAGCCCCGGCCAGGTCTGGCTCAGGGTAGACCGCTTTTGGTAGGAGCTGCTGTGGGTCTGAGCCAAGTTCCGGCCCCATAACCTTGGTAGGGCTTCTCTCCTTCCTGGCTTGGCAGGGCTGGGAAGTGATGCTAGGTCTCCTTGTCCCGCCAGCTCATTCCTCAATTCCCAGGCCTTTAATGGGAACCACATGCACTGGACGCCTGCCTGTCCACCCGCCCTCCCTCCTCCGTATCCTCCCCCAGAGAGGCCTCCTGAGTCATCTGGTCCCCCTCCCCCTCCCCTGCTTCTCACAACCTCATTCCCACACTGCTCCGGCCTGGGGTTTGCGTGTTGTGGGTGTCTGTGTTGTGTCATGGGTCCCTGTGGGTGTGTGTGAACTGTCTGCCTGTACTTTGTGACTGTGTCTGAACTGTGGGTCTGTGGGTGGGTTTTATACAAACAGTGTGCCTCTTTTTTTTTTTTTTTTTTGCAGTACGCAGGCCTCTCACCGTTGTGGCCTCTCCCGTTGCGGAGCACAGGCTCCGGACGCGCAGGCTCAGCGGCCATGGCTCATGGGCCCAGCCGCTCCGCGGCATGTGCGATCTTCCCCGGACCGGGGCACGAACCTGTGTCCCCTGCATCAGCAGGCGGACTCTCAACCACTGCGCCACCAGGGAAGCTCCCCCGGTGTGCCTCTTTTTTGTGTCTGTGTGTTGTGCTTAACTACCTGCCCTGTTTTGTGTGATTGTCTTGTGAGTTTGTGCATGTTACTGTATGAACGATATGTCTGTTTCATAGATCTCCACATACATGAATCTGTGTGTGTGAGCTGTGCGTCTGAACCATGGGGTTTGGGTGTTTTTTGTGTCGGGGGTCTGTGTGTGTGTTGGATCAAATGTATTTGTGAGTGCTGGTTCTTGGGTAACTGTGGTTGGTTCACCTCTGACGTTATTCCACCATTTGATGGGTGTGTGTGTGGGTTTCTGTGGGCTCTTCTGCCTGGAACGTGTATCAGGCTGTGTGTTGCATGTGGTTGTATGTGCTGGTTCTGGGTGACACTGTTCCGTCTGAGCATGGCATTGTGCCTGGACCATTTATCAGGGTGGAGCGTCCCCGGGTGACTCTAAGTCCATGTTGTGTGTTTGTGTGTCAGTTCACTTGAGGCCAGGCCTGTGCAACTGGGGGACAGATTCTCATTTTCACATGGTCAGTGTGTGTGTGTGTGTGTGTGTGTGTGTGTGTGATGCCTGGAGGGGAGGGAGTTCCTTTGGTGGATGCAGCTCCATGGTGAGAAATGCCCAAGAGAAGGAAAGAATGGGGCTGAACAGTGGGGCCAGTCTGTGGGGAAGCCCCAGGCTCAAGGGCTGAACTTAGGAGCCTCTCCTAGGACATGGAAGGAGAGCTGGGCTCCATTCTGAGTGAACAACTGGAAGAGCAGAGCCCTGGACCTGGAGGGCGCCTGGAATGATCGCCATGGAGTTGCATGTGCAAGCCGGGGAGGGGAAGAGGTGATGCTCAGCTCATCTGGGATGGACCAGGTCTTCTGGATGCCACATGAACATATCCCCTGCCACGTGAACAGATATCCCCTGCAACCACAGCATAAAAAGCCTCGTGTCTGGAATCCAACACGAACCAAATTATGGTCTTAGCTCTGCTGTACACCCTCTCTGTGACCTTGCTCAAGTGTCTTAATTTCTCTGAGCCTCAATTCCTCCATCTGAAAAGTGGGACCGAGGCAGATGATGTCGGTGTCCTGCCTGTATCCCCCTTGCCCTCATGGGTTCCTGTGCACACTTTAGCCTCAGGGCTTTCTCAACTCATATTCCGGCCAAACCAGAAATGCTGAGGAGCTGATGCCCCTGGGAGCAGGCCTCCCACAGTGACACGTGGGACTTGGAGAATAAATACCTCCCTCCCTCACCCTCTGGTGGGACAACTATGAAGGGCAGCATCTATGCTCTCTCCAAGGGGTCTCCAGGAGGACTGACCCTCAGTTGTCTATGTGGATTTGATAGGAAAGGAAAGATGCAGAACAAATAACCCAGTATCATGCTACAGAGGTCAATAGGTTGGCTTTGAGTCAGACAGAACTGGGTTTGAACCCAATGTCTGCTGTTTGTAGCTGGGTGGCCTTGGTCAAGTTAGCTAACCTCTCTGAGCCTCAGACTTTGCATTCTTAAATTGGGGATAATCATTCCTACCTCATAGGGTTGTTGTAAGAATTCAAGGGAATAGGGACTTCCCTGGTGGTCCAGTGGCTAAACCTCCATGCTCCCAGTGCAAGGAGCCCAGGTTCAATCCCTGGTCAGGGAAGTAGATCTCACATGCTGCAACTAAGAGTTCACATGCTGCAACTAAAGATCCTGCACGCGACAACGAAGATCCCACACGTGACAACGAAGATGCTGCGTGCTGCAACAAAGATCCCGTGTCCACAACTAAAAAAAAAAAGAAGAATTAAAGGAAATAATGCATGGAGAGGACTTCACCTGGTGTTGAGTCCTTAGTGGGAGCTCGATGAGTGGGGATGGTTGTTATTAAAGAGATGTAGGGAATTCCCTGGTGGTCCAGTGGTTAGAACTCTGTGCTTCTATGGCAGAGGGCATTGGTTTGACCCCTGGTTCGTGAACTAAGATCCCGCAAGCCACATAGTACAGCCAAAAAACAAAAAAAAGTGTGTGTGTGTGTGTGTGTGTGTGTGTGAGAGAGAGAGAGAGAGAGAGAGAGAGAGAGAGAGAGAGAGAGGGAGAGAGAGAGAGATGCAGCCCTGAGTAGGTAGTCGCACATAGCCTGGGGTATTAGGACTTCATGAATGACAAGGTTTTCTCCAAACAGGTAAGGGGAATGAATATTCCAAGAACATATCAATCAGCGTTTAGCTATAGGAAATAAGGACCAAAATCAGGGAACCTAGTGCTTACAAAAATGTTGGAAGGCAGAAGGATGGGGCTCTAGGCTAAGCCTATTGGATGACTTAGAACATGACTTCTGAATTGACCCTTCCAGGAGCTTCTGCCTCTGATATTCACATAGGAAGGTGGGGAATAACACACTGGGAACCACTGACTTCAAGAATACATCACCATAACAAGAATGAATATATGTGTATGTGTAACTGAATCACTTTGCTGTATACCTGAAATTAACACAACATTGTAAGTCAACTATATGCCAATAAAATAAAAAAAATACATCACCATAATGCATAAGCAAAATCCGGTCCAGCCATACAATGGAATATTATTCAGCTATAAAAAGGAGTAAAGTTCTGATACATGCCATACCATGAGGTTTTTTTCCGTTGTGGCCTCTCCCGTCGCGGAGCCCAGGCTCCGGACGCGCAGGCTCAGCGGCCATGGCTCACGGGCCCAGCCGCTCCGCGGCACGTGGGATCTTCCCGGACCGGGGCACGAACCCGCGTCCCCCGCATCGGCAGGCGGACTCCCAACCACTGCGCCACCAGGGAAGCCCCTACCACAAGGTTTTGATAAACCTCAAAAGCATTATGCTAAGTGAAAGAAGCTAGACACAAAAGGACAAATATTTTGTGACTCCACTTATATGAAATATCTTAGATAGGCAAATTCATTGAGACAGAAAGTAGATTAGAGGTTCCAGGGGTTGGGGATGGGAAAGATGAGGAGTTGTTGTTTAACGGTTACAGAGTTTTGGGGAGACGAAAAAGTTCTGAAAACAGATAGTGTTGATGGTTTCACAACACTGAAGAGGTAATTAATACCACTGAATTGTACCCTTAAAAATGGTTCAGGGAATTCCCTGGTGGTCCAGTGGTTAGGACTTTGTGCTTTCACGGCTGAGGGCCTGGGTTTGATCCCTGGGTTGGGGAACGAAGATCCCACAAGCCACGCAGTGTGGAAGAAAGAAGGAAAGAAAGAAAGAAGAAGGGAAAGAAAGAAAGAGGAAGAAAGGAAGGAAGGAAGGAAGGAAGGAAGGAAGAAAGATGGAACTTCCCTGGTTGCACAGTGATTAAGACTCTGAGCTCCCAATGCAGGGGGCCCGGGGTCGATCCCTTGTCAGGGAACTAGATCCCACATGCATGCCACAACTAAGAGTTCGCATGCTACAAATAAAGAGTTGGCGAGCCGCAACTAAGGAACCCGCCTTCTGCAACTAAGACCCAGCGCAACCAAATAAATAAATAAATAAAATATTTTTAAAAAAGAAAGAAAGATAGTTTAAATGGCAAATTTTATGATACTTATATTTTACTACAACTTAAAAAATTAATAATGTAATATACCAAAAGCCATTGAAGTATACACTAAAGGGAGAATTGTATGGTACGTGAATTACATCTTGATAAGACTGTTTTTTTTTAAAAAAAAATACATCTCCATGGTTGCAATTTAGAGATTTGGAAGCTACCCTCATTGTCACTTGCAACTGCCTCTCAACAAAAGCTAGTGACACTGGTGACTGAAGACAGTAACATCTCTGCAGGAAAACCCACAATAGAAAGATGACCTCCATCCACTTCCCCCACCCACATCTCAATCTTCCAATTGATAGAATCTCATTGCCATACAGAAATCTAGCTGCAAGGGAGTCTGGAAAACATAGTTTTTAGCTTTGCAGCCTCTGTAGTGTAGGAATGCACACTAGGAGGTTGGGATGGTGCTGAGAGTCAATTCATTGTCTTTGGGTTTTGCTTACACAGGAATTTTTCCCTCTTTCAATGGTAAAAGTTCCATATCTCCCCGTGCCACATACACTTCACTCCCTTGTTTTCCATCCAATATAGATTGAATGAGGCTAACTCCACTTTCTGGGTCCAGAGGGCTGACCTATGAGCCAGGTCTGGTCAAGCCACATAATCAATTCCTCTGAAACCATGATTGGCTCAGGGATGGGCACATGACTTGGGATGGACCAATGAGAGACATTATTTTGCAAGCTCTCTTTTTGCTGAAGTTGCTGAGCTTGGAAGAGGTAAGCTCCTGGGAATTATCTTTAACACCTCCTGGCTAAAAGGGATCCCTTGTAGAGAATAGTAGAGATGATAAATGGAGAGAGACAGAATTCTGATGAGGTAACAGAACCCCTGGATCCAGCCATGCCTGAATTCCATTACCTCTGGATTTTTCTTTCAGTTATGTGAGCTAATAGATATTCTTTTTTTGTTTAAGACAGTTCAAGTTGCCTTTCTGCTACTTGCTATCAAAGGAGCCCTGAATAATATATGGAGGGGTCAGCAAGAGCAAATGTATGGGTAGACATGAATGGCCTAGATTCATTTACTCATTAAATTCTTCTTGATCATCTTCTCCATGTCAGGCCCTGTGCAGAGTATGGGAAAACAAAGGCCTGGACTGTTTCTTCCTCTGGCTGGACACATAGAGGGGTCACAGGTGAGTAAAGCCAATGGCTGCCCAAGCATCAATTAAGAAAACCCAACGGCCAGCTGGCGAGAGTTGGCAGGGATCCACTGCCCTTCTCCCCTGCCTCTGCACATTGTGGAGAGCAGACTGCGCAGTACCAGACCCCAAGCCACCTGGTCCGTCAGTTTTGTTGTACAAGGTCCTCGAGAAGCTGATCTCTCTTCAGTGACGGTGCACAAGGCAGACATCATGCTCATCGTAGCACTGACCATGGTGCTGATCTTGAAACTGACAACCGTACAACCGGGACACCGAGTATGACCCTGACCACAGTACAACACGATAATTCTGACCATAGCCTGGCCAGGTCACTGTCCAACGCTAGGTCAGAACACTGACCACAGCATGACCAGGACAGTGACTGTGACTCTGAGCCACACACAGCCAGGAAGCTGACCACCACACTGACCACAGCACAGTCAAGAATGACCAGTGGAGACCACAGTACTGACCACAATGCTGACCACAGTAGAACCGGGATGCTGAGGGCAGTGCAGATCACGGTTTAATAGAACATTGACACAGCATGATCAGGCCACTGGCAGTGCCACTGACCACAGCTGTGGTTATGTCTACAGCACTGAATGTATTGGCCAGGGTCTAGTCAGAAAAACAAAGCTCACGCCAGATAGTTCAATAGCAAGAATTTAATATGGGGATTTAGTTACAGACGTGTTAGTTAAGCTTTAAGAGCAAATAGGGGGCGGTGAATCTACTCTAGAATAGCAAGCCACCGCCTTCCAAGGTCTGAAGCAGCAAAGGGAGGAGGTGTTTACCAGAGTTACGGCCACGTGGCAGGAGCTGAGTGAACCATGGTGGGGACCCTCAGAGGGGCTGAGACCACAGAGGCTGAGACAACAGCCACGGCCAGAGACACCCAAACTGGAGAGAGAGGGAGAAATACCCTGGCTTCTTTTTTTCTCCGGTCCTCCAATCTCTCTCCAGGCTTCCCATTGCCTGAGCCCAGCCTGGGAAATGTAGTTTGTAGGGATCAAGGGAACCTGGGAAATGTAGTTTTCAGGGGCCATCTCTCCTGAAACAGAGCAGGGGAAGGGTGAGGAATGGAGCTAAGGGCCTATTGACCCATGTCAACCACACAACACAGGCCATAGCTTGACCATACAATGACCTCCTCCGTGACCAATCCCAAGGAGGACATTGTCCGTGGTTCTGAAACACAGCACTAACAAGGGCAAGGAAAGGGACAGGGACAAGTAGGGCCCTCCTCCACCCGAGTTGACCACAGCCCACTCTTCGTCAAGAGCTCGTGGGTTCCAACAACCAATACCCCTCTCCTATCCCATGCCTAATGCAGGCTTGGCCTGAGGAGTCAGCAAAAAGATCATCTCCCATCTGGGAAAAAGAGGGAGAGAGATGACGAGATGCCTTTCCTGGCTCAGATTCTCTTTTGTGTCCCACATCCCATGGCCAGTGTCCTCAACCCCACGCTTCATTGTAGTAATGCCCTCTGGGGATTGGGCGCTGGTTAGGTGCTCTATTCACTCATGAGTCACAGAAGTCCCCAACACCTCAAGAGGAAACAGGTCTCCTAAGAGAAGGAAAGCTCTTTGCCTGGGGTCACATGGCCAAGAAGTGACAGAACCAGGGTCGAACCCAGGTCATATTGGATAACAAGCTCTTTCTCCTTGCTTTGACAAAACCATAACTTATCTACAGGGCACACAGTAGGGTAGGAAAAATGCCAGGCTTCCCCACTCCCAATATTTTATGGCTGATTTCTCTATAACCTGACTTGCTTGCTCCCTCACCCAAAAAACCATAGAGGAACTTTGGTGAGGGAAGATATCTGGGGAGACCGATGAGGGGGGACAGGCAGAGAAAGTCCGGAGGCTGGACAAGGACGTCCTTCATATGCAAATAGCTTCGTGTGGAGGTGGCCTTAATATTTTGATTCTCTCAGGATCTGGTCTCTTGCCATTGCAATGGGAAACAGAGACTGTCCCAGGTGTGATGGGGGAAGGAAGATGCCCACCAGCTGGCCATCCCCTTTGGCCTAGTCTAGAGATCTCCCGCCCCCTGTATCTGTCTCTCACTTTCTGTCTCCATCTCCGCCCCCGTCCCTGCAGTGATCCGTCCCTCGAAGCCCAATTTCACAGACTCTGTCTCAGTTTCCCTGTTGACTCCTGGGCTTTTTAAAGAGGAGGCCTCTCAATTTCTCTTCTTTGCTACCAGGCCTTCCTCCTACGCCCCCTGCCCCTTGATCCCTCTCCCAACCCCATTTATAACGTGGGAAATGTCCAGGGAGGGTGAAATTGACTACCACGTGAAGGAACCCCCTCACCGTCCCCATCTCCATGAGCCACCCCCAGATTGGCCTTGGGGTTCTGGGTCGCAATCCCAGCTACCCTCTCGGGTGCCGGCTTCCCCCCGCCCCGCTTCGCCGACCCCAGACCCCGCTCCTTCGGTGCCCTAAGACGAGCTGGGGGCGGGGCGGGGGGCGGAGCCCGCAACAAAGACTCGGAGCGAGCGAGGGGCGGGGGTGGGGCGGAATCCCATCCGCCCGCGAGGCCGGGGAGGCGGCGGCATAGGGTCGCCCGGCCCGGCGGGCGGGGTAGCGCCTGGTGGCGGTCCCCGTGCCGAGGCGTCGCTAGGGCGGGCGGGGAACGGGACGCCGGGCCGGGGGCACGTCATGTGGCCGCTCACGGTCCCGCCGCCGCCGCCGCCGCCGCTGCCGCTGCCGCTGCTGCTGCTGCTGTGTTCAGGCCTCGCCGGACAGGTAGGGGCCCGGCAGGCAGGTGCGGGCGCAGAGGGCTCCAGAAGGGGCGGGGGCTCAGGGGGCCCCGCAGAAACGGGACTGGGGGCTCCATGAGCCCCCCGCGGCTGCGAGGGAGGGGGCGTCGCGGCGAGGGAGGGGCTGGGACGTCCACCCTGGCTTTGGGAATGGGAAGGGGAGCTTCAGATCCAGCCTCAGAAGTGGGATGGTTTGGAAGACAAGCTGATCCCAGCTTTGGGGTTCTCAACCTCTCGGTGACCCGGAGCCCACACCCGCCATCTCGCTCGAGCTAAGTGAGGTCGTGGGGGGACTTCAGGGGGCCTTGTGTGTCGCTTATCCTTCACTTCCCCCATCATGGCAGGAGGTGCCCGGCTTTTATAGCCCCCCACTCCTCGCCCGCACCCCCAAGGTGGGCAAGGGGGCGGGACTCACGTGTGAGTGACTGACGGGGACGTGTGTGAAGTGCTGGAGGGTGCTGGGTAAACGTGTGTGCCTGTGTGTCACAGCTGGGTGTGACTGAGAGTTTGCGTGTGTGGCTGTGCAGGTGTGCCCAACCGTGCATGACCTGGGGCATGATTGGGGGAGGGTGTTTGTACCTGAGGCAGAGTCTGTATGTGACAGTGGGAGGCTGTGACTTGGAGGGCCGATGAGGAAGACTTGTGAGCCTGAGACCGGGAGTTGTGTATCTGTGTGTGACCGGCTGTGTGACAGCAAGTGAGGACTGTATTAATCCCAGCGGTATGTGGGCAGCTGTGGCTGTGTATAAAGGACGGTGTGTGTCAGTGTCCCCATGACCCTGGCCCATCTGCCCGGGTGTTGTACAAAATGTGGGTGACCAGGTGAGTGGCTGTGTGGCAGCTTTGGGTAACCACGTGTCATTCTGTGCCTAAGTCACTCTAAAAGCGGGTGTGCGGGGCAAGGGCTGTGTGTGCGAACGTGTACATCCGTGTGTGTGTGTTGGTGCCTTGCACACTACATGCTTCCACAGGAGCACGTCTCCCTCTCCATGGTACCTCATCTCTTGGGCAAGAGATGGGGGCTTTTCAAAATGTGGGGGGGTGGTCCCAGCTTTCTAATGCTATTGGGAAACCTCCTTCCTCCTCCATCTTGGGGGTGGGAGCCCCCTAAGTTCTCCAAAATAATAAAATAATTATAATAACAGCTAACACTTATTAGGTGCTTATTACATGCTGGGCACTGTTTCAAGCACACCGAATGAACTAAGACATTTAATCCTCTGAGCAGCTTACCTTCATTTTACAGATGGTGGGGGCCGAGGCACAGAAAAGTTAGGTCACTTGCTTAAGCTCAGACAGCTTGGGAGTGGCAGAGCTAGGATTGAACCAAGGCAGTCCGGCTCCTTAGCCCACACATTTACCCTCTTGTTAAATAGTCCACTCCATGGGTGTGAACAGTGCCTGTGTAAACACTAGGAGGGTTTCTGGGTAGAAGCTCAGAGGAAAAACAGTCCTGGCACCTTCTCTTTCCTGGCCAAGAGAAGAATCAGAACCTTGTACCCACCCTGAGGGGGGCTATTGGGAGGGATGGAGATCAGACTCTAGATAGAAAGATTTCCAGGCTACAAGGAGACCTCGTGAGGTCCCCTCCCTCACTCCTCTGTGTCCCTATCTCAGGACCCACATACGGGCTGGGATGGGAAGTGTGCTCAGAGCCAAGCATCAGGCCACACACACTGGGTGCTCAACTGATATGTGAGCCCCAAAGAAGTAAAGAGAGTCAGCTGAGCGAGAGATGAGAGACCGAAAGAGGTATACACTTGAGAGAATGGTGCATAAAAATGCACCAGGAGTGAAGTTGAATTGGGTCTCCAAGGAGGATCCTTGAAGCCACTACCTGGGGATTTTCCTCCAACCCTGCCGGCCCCTAGGAAACTCTAGATATCCTGTTCGTTCTCCAAGATTGCCTAAGGGTGTGGGAGAGTGCAGTGAGAGGTGATGTTGGGTGACCCCAGAGGAGGGTGGGAGACGCTTGGGGGCAGGGCTAACATAAAGATGCACGAGAGCCATACCAGGCTCTTTAGGGGGTGGGACTAAAGTGGGTTCAGTGGAGGTGGGGCTAAATGGCCGGTGGGGCGGAGCTAAGCTGGAGTAATCAGGTGGGGTGAGACTGGTAGGGTCCTGCCACCAACTACAGTGCCTCCAGGCGGCCATGGGCACTACAGTGTTGCGTGCCCCAGCTTGCCCACCCAGCCTGGCGCCCCAGGGAAGGAAGAGGTCTGGAGAATGGATGCTCTGTCCCATCTCCGTCCCCTCCATCACTTCCCAGAACCCCCTCCTCGGTCCTTGATGGGCCCTGGTCTCCACCAGGTGTCCTTTCTAGAAATCATTCATTTGTCCATTCATTCAGCAGATATGATGAAGCATTGGAGATATAGCCATGAGCCAAGTCATCAAATCCCTGCCCTCCTGGAGCTGACCTTGTTGCAGGAGAGACAGACAAGAATCGAATAAATATATAATACAATATCAACAGCTAAATCAATATATAATACAATGCAAGTGGCCTGAAGAATAATAAACAGGGCAAAGGGGATTAAAGTGTGATGGTGGTGCAGTGGGGGGCTATTTTAGCAGGTGTGGTAGAGGCGGTGTCTCTAAGAAGGTGGTATTTGAGGCGACACTTGAAGGAAGTGAGAGAAGGATGCCTTCTGTATCCAGGAGAGGAGAATTCAAAGCAGAAATAGCAAGTGCAAAGGCCCTGAAAGTGGGAACAAGTATGGTATGTTTGGGGAGTAGCAGAGAGGCTGGTGTGGCTGGATAGGTGTGAGTGAAGGGGGAGTTGGGGGGAGATGAGGCCAGGGAAACCAGGAGGGACCGACCAAGTGGGAACTTGTGGGCCGTGGACAGCAGTTTGGATTTGACCCTGAGAACAGGGGAGTGGGACCTGTCAGAGAAGTTGTCCATCCCTCCAGGGTCTGGAGCTGCCAGAGAGCTTGACAGGTCCAAGGCCCTCCACCTTACCCGTGGGAAAGATGGTCCCTTCCTGACCACTGGGAAGTCCTCCTTAAGATCTAGCTACAGGGCTTCCCTGGTGGCACAGTGGTTGAGAATCCGCCTGCCAATGCACCGGACACAGGTTCGAGCCCTGATCTGGGAAGATCCCACATGCAGCGGAGCAACTAAGCCTGTGCACCACATCTACTGAGCCTGCACTCTGCAGCCCGCAAGCCACAACTACTGAGCTTGCGCACCACAACTACTGAAGCCTGTGAGCCTAGCGCCCGTGCTCCGCAACAAGAGAAGCCACCGCAATGAGAAGCCCGTGCACTGCAACGAAGCCCCGCTCGCCACAACTAGAGAAAGCCCACGCTTAGCAACGAAGACCCAATGCAGCCAAAAATAAATAAATAAAATAAATACATTTACAACGACAACAAAAAGATCTAGCTACATCTTTGGTACTATCTGGGTTTGGGGTCACCTCTTTCCTGGGGTCCCCACAGGATGGGACAAGAGGAGTAGCTCAGTTTACAATGCATGCCTCAGGACCTTTGCACTTTGCATTTCCTCTGCCTGGGACACTGATCCCCCAGGTAACTACTCAACTTCCTCCCTCTCTTTCTGCTTAAATGTCACCTCCTCTGAGAGGCCATCAAAAATAACCTCCCACCGCCACTTTCTGAGCTCTTACTCTGTGTTATTTTTCTTCATAGGCTTTGTCACTACATTTCCAGGATTTGTTTCTTCACCTATTGTCTGTCTTCCCTTAGAGGGGCAGCTCATCAGGGTCCAGTGGTCTCTGTTGTATCCTCAATGTCTACAGCAGAGCCTGGCACATAGTAGGTTCTCAACAAATATCTGTTGAATGAATGGATGAATCCCCCTCCTCCTCCCACAGAATCTCTTTCTTTCTCAAACAGTGGAACTCTTGTGTCAAGGGAGGGTCGGGGGAACAACTCTCCCCTTGAGCTATCCCATACCCATTTCAAGTCAACCACAGCTCCTGGATCAGAGGCATCAGGAAAACCCATCTTCTTCATCTGTGCCTAAAATTCCACCATTGCAGGGCACCACTATTTGAGGTTAAGATGCTGTTTCCCCCAGGGCGCCTTTAGAAAATGTAAATGTCCCAGGTGGATGGAAGTAAAAGGAAATCTTGAGGACTCCCAGATAATAAGCGAACTGGACATTTTCTTCCTAAGGAATGGTGGTGTCGATGCTGAGCCGAAGATGAAGGAGCTGGGGCGACACCTAGTGGTAGAATGAGGTTTGTTCAGAGACTGTGTACGTCCCTGGGACTCTGGGGAAGACGTGTGGGCAGATGCCCCTGGGTATGTGTGTCAGCCAGGGTCCTGATCAGGGTGTGAAGCAAACGGGGCACTTGCCTTGGGTGCAAGATTGAAGGGAGCGCCCAAAGCCTCAGAGACCAAGATAAATACTATTTTAATGCAATATTTTAAGAAACTCAAAATTAATGCAAAAGATCCATGATGAACAAAATATCAAAATTTAAATACAGGCAGGATCTACCTCTGCTCTTGTATGACTCACCTCACTGTAACTCTGGCCCTATAGGAGTGTGTCTGTAGTGTCCATGGGTGTGTGTGTGTGTATGTTTAGGGACATGTTTGTGGGTGCGTGGGCACAGTGACTCTGTGTCCATACAGGTTGACCATGTGGGCGTGTGTGGATTTCTCATAATCGCAGCAGTTGGTGTTGGCAATGACTCCGTGTCCCCAGAATTCAGTGTCAGTGCCTGGGAGGCAGTAACTTGCTCTTTTCATTTATTCATGCGCTCACGTATTCATTTAGAAAGCGTCCATTGTGAGCCTTCTGTGTTTTGAGCCTTATACTGGACACCAAGGCTGGGTGGCTGCTGGAGCTCTCAAGGACTGGGATGGAAGATTTAACTTCTCTAAAGTTGAGCCTGGCTGTGCTGGGGAGAAGGGAGTTGTGACAAGGGCAGGAGATTTTGTTCCCATTTTTCAGGAACTCTTGTCCAAGAACATTGACATATCTTTACTCCCAGAGCGGAAGCCTGGTATGTCTCACAACCTCATCCATGCAGAGCTCAGCCACAAATCAAGGAGAAGCCAGAGGAACAGAGAGGAGTCAGAATAGGTTCCATGAAGTCTGTGTGCAGAAACTGACTTGTGTTGCTTCTGGGAAACCCAGGAGGGTCTCAGTGCCTGTTAGCATCTAAGCCCTGCTTAACAGATGAGAAGACAGGGTGTCGCAGCGTGAGAAGAAAGAAACCAAGAGGCAAAGTCGGTTGACGCGATTGAGTGAGATGGCAGATACCTTCTTACCTTTTAGGTGCTGAGAGGATCCTGGTTGTTCCCAAGAAAAATACACGGGGAGCACATGATGAGCCAGATTCTTTCTAGTCCTAATTTCTCTAGTAATTCCTATGTGAATGACACCGAGCGAGGTACTGGGGAAGTGGAGGGGTGCGACACAGCCCACTGTGGAATCGTTCTCAGGGCCAAGTAAGGGTGTGTGTGTGTGTGTGTGTGTGTGTGTTTAAATAAAAGCGTTTTTTAAATTGTGTCAAAATACACAGAATATAAAATTTACCATCTTAACCATTTTTAAGTGTACAATTCAGTAGCATTAAGTACATTTGCATTGTGGTGCAAGCATTACCACCATCCGTCTCCAGAACTCTTTTCATCTTGCGAAACTGAAATTCTACCCACTAAACAACAACTCCCCATCCTCTACCCCCAGCCCCTGGCAATCTTCATTCTACTTTCTGTCTCTATGAATTTGACTCCTCTAGGGACCTCACATGGGTGGAATCATGCAGTGTTTGTCTTTTTGGTTTATTTATTTCACTGAGGATAATGTCCTCTAGGTTCATCCATGTTGTAGCAGGTGTCAGAATTTCCTTCCTTTTTAAGGCTGAATACTGTTTCATTGTATGGTTGGAACACATTTCGTTTATCCATTTATCCTTCAATAGACATTTAGGCTGCTTCCACCTTTGGCTATTGTGAATAATGCTGCTAGGAGCATGAGTGTGCTAATATCTCTTCAAGACCTTGCTTCTAACTCTTGGGTGTATACCCAGAGGTGGGTCTTCTGGATTGTATGATAATAATGTGTTTAACTTCCTGAGGAATATGCATACCATTTTCCACAGTGTCTGGACCGTTTTCCGCTCCCACCGACAGTGCACAAGGGTTCCATTTTCTCCACATCCTCACTAACACTTGTTAGTATTTGACTTTTTGATCCTGGCTCATCCTAAGGGGTGTAAGGTGGTTCTTCATCGTGGCTTTGATTTGCATTTTATTAAGAGTTAGCGATGCTGAGCATCTTTTCATGTGTTTATTGGCCATTTGTATATCTTCTTTGGAGAAATGTCTAGTCAAGTCCTTTGTTCCTTTTCAAAACTGGGATGTTTGCTTTTTTGTTGTTTAAATAGAAGGTTTTAAAGCCAGGAACGAGACATGGTTGGATTTGTGTGAGGGACAGATCCTTTGACTGAAACTAGAGTAGGGACAATAAAGGTGTGAAGACAGAATTATTTCAGGAGCTAACAAGACCTGAGGCAAGTTGGTGACAGCCAGAGGCATAGTAGGACTGATATTTGGGGGAGGACAGGGGGTATGTACCTCTCATTGTCTGGTGTCCAAGGTCCTCAGCCAGGACTACTGTCTCCTTTGGAATCTCCTCTTGGAATTCTGAAGCAGGCAGGAAAGCAGAGATGGCAAGAGAGAGAATTCCAGGGAGAATTCAACACCATTTCCAAACATTTGCTGTAACCGAGCAAAAAACGAAAAGCAGGCATAGGCTAGAAGATTAACACCATTTGTGTTCCAAGGGATGCAAAGCTGTGTATGTGCAGACGTAAATTCATGCCTTTCCTCTGTGTGAATGAAATACTGTGGAGACCAAGAAGGCAGAGTTGGTTGACAGAGACCACTTGGCTTCTTACAAAGGACAGTGAGTTTTGCTTGGTTTACGTTTTCTAGCTTTTCTACTGGAACTTCTAGCATTTTTACCTGCTGCACATCAAACAGAAATGACCCTTATGTTTTATACTTGATACCTTAATTCATATTTTTGAGTAAACTTCCTTCTTGACATAAAACATAGCTACAAAGAAGTATGCAAATCATAAAGGTGCAGCTTGATAACTTGTCTTGAAGTGACATAATGTACGAGGTCAAGAAACAGAACTTTGCAAGAATCCAGAAACCTCCTCATCCTCCTTCTAGTTGCCACCTGCCCCCTCAAGAGTAACAGCTAAGCTAATATCTCTCACTCTGCACTGGTTTGACCTGCTTTGTAACTTAATGAAGTCATTAAGCATGTAGTTTTTGTGCCCAGCTTCTTTTGCTCCACATAATGTTTGTAAGATTCCTCCGTATTATTGTTTTGTGATTGATTCTCTGTTTTTGTTGCTTTATGGTGTTCCGTTGTGTGGCTATATCGCATGTGGTATATCCATTCTACTGTTTCTTGGCATTTGGGCTGGTGAAGTTTGTGGCTGACACAAACTGCGCTGAAATAAACACTCTGACACGTGTCTTTAGTGAATGCTTGTTCACACTTCTGTTTGGTATATGTGTACAGTAGATTCTCTATTCGCAGTAATTATGTTCTATAAAGAATTAGTGAATACTGAATTAGTGAATACTGAATCATCGTGGGGTTAGATTCTTGCAAGCTTCTGGTCACGACATTTTTGTTGACCAAAGAATATGCAACCTTCTTTTATGAATGTTTCTGTTTAAAAACACCTTATTTCATATACACTGTTGATTCATTGGCAACAAACTCACTGCCAAAGGCACTATAACTCATGCTTGAGTGAAACTTATCGACAAGTTGTATTTTTTCTGGAAGACATGTTACAACCTTCTTGTGCCTAGAGCACTAGACAGAACCTAGCACTGTGCATGGGGCCACTTAAAATAGCGAGATCACCAATAAAAAGCACGAGAATGTGAAAATTTTGGCACTAAGTAGACTGTGAAAAAGACACTTGATTACAGTTATGAGAGCTAAAACAAAAAGGCCAGAGCATGGCTGTGGTGGATCTCCATTGGGAACCTGTGTGTCAGTGACTCAAGTTTTTGCTACCCTGTGGATGTCCGTGAATCACCACAAAAGCCCCATGAGAATTGACTTGGGGGTTACAAATAAATTGTAGTGAGTAGGCGAGTTTGACACTATGGAACCCACAAATAGTGAGACTCAAGTGTATATAGCGAGGAGTAGAATTGCTGAGTCATAGGGGAGGAATATATTGAACTTCAGGAGATAACTGCTGAACAGCCTTCGAAAGTTCCAAAGACTCTTCAAAGAGTTTACCCATTTACTCTCTCACTAGCAGTGTCTGGGCATTTGAGTTGCTCTACATCATCACCAACAGTTGGTGTTGTCTTTCTGTTTCACTTTAGACATTCTGATGGGTGTTTAGTGGTATCACATTTTGTATTTAATTTACATTTCCTGATGACTAATATTTAAATACCTTTTCACATGCTTATTGACCACTTGAGTATCCCCTTTTGTGAAATGCCTGCTCAAGTCTTTTGCCCATTTCTCTATTAGGTTGTCTGCCTTTTTCTTATTAATTTGTAAGAACATGTGTTTTTATACATCCAAATTTTATATCTGTGTTTCTCTCCCTTTTACATAAATTAAAAATGAGGATATCAGTTATTTGTTGGACATAGGATTGCAAATATCTTCTCCTGCTATGTAGCTTGTCTTTTCATTCTCTTAGTGATGTCTTTGATAAATAGAATTTCTTAATTTGAATGTAGTTTAAATAATAACTGTTTTTCCTTCAGGGTTAATGCTTGTTAGTGTCCTGTTTTAGAAATCTCTGCCTGCCTCAGAGTAATGAAGATATTCTTCTAGATTTACTTCTAAAAGATTTATTATCTCTCCCATTTTGATGTAACATCTACATGGAATTGATTTTTGTATGTGGCTTGAGGTAGGGATCAACATTTATTCTTTCCCCTTTGAATAGGGCCAAATGACCCAGGAACAGGCTCCAGACTCTGGAGCCTGACTGTCTGGGATAGATTCCTGGGGGCTGGGAAAAGTTTCTTAGCATCTCTGTGCCACTATTTCCTCATTAAAAAAAATGGAATTTAACCCAATCTACTTCACAGTGGTATTCTGAGGGTTAAATGAGTTATTACATGTACATTGTTGCAGATGGTGCCGAGCTCATAAGTACTCAATAAACCTTAGCAACTATTGTTATTGTTTCTGAGAGTTATGAACTTTTTTCCTCCTGATCATTTTCAGGTCAGGGGAAAAAAATTTCTTTTAATGGCACCTGGCCTTAGTGTGTTCAGGTTGCTATAATAGAATACCATAGACCAGGTGGCTTATGAACAACAGAAATCTATTTCTCACAGTTCTGGATTTAGGGAAGTCCAGGACCAAAGTGAAAGTGCTGTCAGGTTTGGTGTCTGGTGAGGACCAGTTTCTTGGTGTCTTCTCATATGATGGAAGGGAGAGGGAGCTCTCTGGGGGGGGGGGGTCTCTGTATAAGGGCACTAATCCCATACATGAGGGCTCCACCCTCTTGAACTAATCACCTCCCAGAGACTTCATCTCCAAATACTATCACATTGGGGATTAGCTTTCAACATATGAATTTGGGGAGGGATACAGGCATTCAATTTGTAGCACTCCCCAACACGATGTTTAGAGTAATGATGGTGACGGTGAGAAAGGGACTCTTTCTGGAGATATTTCTACATCAATTTCAGCTGGCATTGGTGATAATTTGAATGGAGTAGGGAAAGAGAAGGAAGGTGAGAGGGGCACTATCTGTAGTTTCTAACTGTGGGTACATTTGGTCCAGGACCAGGGTGAGGCAAGCAAGAAATCTAGGGTGCAAAATTTAAGGAAGGACTCATTCTCATGTCAGTGCAGGGCTCCTGGGGGGCGGGAACTTGCAGGGAAAGTTTAGGTATATTCCTCCTTTTAAACAGTTTTATTGAGATATAATTTATATACCATTAAATCCACCTGTTTAAGTGTGCTACTCAATGACTTTTAGTAAATTTGCAGAGTTGTACAAACATCACCCCAATCCAGTTTTAGAACATTTCCATCACTCGCAAAAGATCCCTCATGCCGGGGGCTTCCCTGGTGGCGCGGTGGTTGAGAGTCCGCCTGCAGGGGATACGGGTTCGTGCCCCGGTCCGGGAAGATCCCACGTGCCGCGGAGCGGCTGGGCCCGTGAGCCATGGCCGCTGAGCCTGCGCGTCCGGAGCCTGTGCTCCGCAACGGGAGAGGCCACAACAGTGAGACGCCCGCGTACCGCAAAAAAAAAAAAAAAGATCCCTCATGCCATCCCCACCCCATCCCCAGTTCCAGGCAATCACTAATCTAATTTCTGTCTCTATATATTTGCTTTCTCTGGACATTTTGTGTAAACTACTCATACAAAGTGTGGCCTTTTGTGTCTGCCTTCTTTCACTTAGGAAAATATTTTTGAGGTCCATCCATGCTGTAGCATGTATCAGTAGTTCGTTCCTTTTTATCGTTGAACGACATTCCATTGTATGCATGTACCACAGTTTGTTTATCCATTCACCAGTTGATGAGCATGTGAATTGTTTCATTCATTGGGAACAATGCTGTTATGATTATTCACATGCAAGTCTTTCCATGGACATATGCTTTCATTTCTCTTGGGTAGATGGAATTGTTGCATCTTATGGTAAATTTCAGTTTACATTTTAAGAAACTGCTAAATTGTTTCTTAAAGTAGTTGCAGCATTTTATGTTCCCACTAGAAAGCAGTTTAAGTTTCTCCACTTCATCACCGATACTCGGTACTGCCTGTCTTTTTTTTTTTTTTTTTTTTTGCGGTACGTGGGCCTCTCACTGTTGTGGCCTCTCCCGTTGCGGAGCACAGGCTCCGGACGCGCAGGCTCAGCGGCCATGGCTCACGGGCCCAGCCGCTCCGCGGCACGTGGGATCTTCCCGGACCGGGGCACGAACCCGCGTCCCCTGCATCGGCAGGCGGACTCTCAACCACTGCGCCACCAGGGAAGCCCTTGCCTTTTGATTGAGGTTGTTCTGGCGGCTGTCATGTGCTATTAGTCCTGTGAAACACACAAGTGGAGATGTCCAAGAAGCAGATGGGTATAGGGGTTTGAGCTCTAGATGGAGATCTGGGCTGCAGAAATGCTTTTGGGAGCCTCAGCTGTAGATTCATTTAGTCAGTCAATAAACAATTTCTTGAGCACCTACTATGTGCCAGTCACTGTGCTAAGCCCTAGGGATGAGGCTGTAAAAAACACAGACATGTAGGAGCCCTTGCGGAACTGAAAGTCTAGTGGAAGAGACAAACCATAAACAAATAGAAGTATAATATAATGTCACATGGTGATAAATGTTGTTCAGAAAAATAGAGCAGAGTAGGGGACGGGGGCAGAGGGGTTGCTGTTGTAGATGAGGTGGCCAGGGGATGTCTTTCAGGAGACAGTAGCCAAATTGCTCAGAGTCCAATCAGGGAAACAAACCAGTCTAGGTGTTTCAAAGAGAGGAAATTTAATATAGAGAATTGGTTAAGTGTGAGATGGAAGAGTTGAGAAGCCAAACTGATGGGATGATCAGGAATAAACCACAGCACAAAGCTACTGGAGGCACATGACAAAAGGGTAGTGTGATGAAGAAAAGTTTCTTGTGTGGGAGCTGGGATCATGGGATCATGGAGTAAGTATGGCCGCCGTCAGAATACACACCCCCACCCTAAGCAGAAAGAGAGAGAAGAAATACCCTGGCCTCTCCCTTCCTCCCCACTCTCCAGTCTCCCTCCAGTGCCTCTCATTGGGTGAGACTAATAGGAAGCCAGTGTGCCAGGGAACCCGGGAAGTGTAGTTTTCTGGAGAAGGGTAGGGCATTGCTCTGACTTGCACAAGGATAGCGCAGAAATATAAATGAAGTAAAGGAACAATCCACATGTGTATCTGTGGTAATAGTGCTCTGGGTAGAGCAGACAGCAAGTGCAAAGGTCCTGAGGTGGGAGTGTGCCAAATGGAACCAAAACCCTACATGTGAGTGTGATGGATGGTCCAGGCACAGTATACAGAATGACAGTGGCTAGGGACCTAGGGCAAAGCCGTGGGAGACATTTAGGGATAAGGCAGGAGACAGTGATAGTACAGCCTTTAAGTCAAGAGACAAATGACTTTCAAGAAGGAGGGAATGATTCATGAAGACTTACCTGTGAGAGTGACTAAATGAGGGCTTGTGTGAGACTGTGGGACCAGCAAATCGTAAGGTCACTGGTGCCGTTAGTGAGAGGAGTTTTGGAAGCATACAGGAGGTGGGAGGTAAGGAAGCAGAGACAGCAAGTGCAGATGTGAGTGTAGACCACTCCTTGGAGGAGTTTGGCTGGGAGGAGGCAGGGCAGTTTCCTGCATCACCAATGGTGAGAGAGTGAGAGAGTCTCATTGGGTTCCAGATTATCTAAACAGGAAGGGCTTGGAGCCCAGGTCTGAAATCAGACCCCCCTAGGTCCGAATCCTGGGCTCCCATTTATGTGCTGGGTCACCTTGAGCTGGTCCCCTCTCCTCTCTGAGCCTAGTTTCCTCTCTTGTAAATAGGGAAGTTGCTGTACTGTTCATGGGAGGTTGCATCCAGTACTCAGCAAATGTGTTTGCAAAGTGTTCAGTACTCATAAATGCAAGCTGCAGTACAAGTAGGCAAGGAGGTATCTCATTTTTTAAAGCTCATTATCAGCTGCAAATAATTACAATGTCAGCTACTATTTATGAAACACCATGTTCCAGACACCAGGCAAAGTGCTTTACAAGCACCATCTCTCCCCAGTCTGCCCCAGTTCAATCTGCTGCAACCACACTGGCCTCGTTCCTGTTCCTTGAACACTTATCCTCCTGCCCCAGGGCCTTTGCACTTGCTGTTCTTGGTGCCTGGAACTCTTCCTTCAGATATCCAAATGGCTCCCTCCCTCACCTTCTTCAGGTCTCTGCTCAAATGTCACATTCCCCAACCACCTCGATTAAAGTTTTACTCCCCTACCTAGTCCATATGCCCCTTCCTCCCGATACCCTAGGTATTTTACTCCCCACCCCACCCCCACTTGTTGTCTGACTTATTCCATAGAATGTTCATCTCCACATAGGCAGGCATTTTTAAAAATAATTAATTAGTTAATTATTTTTTGGCTGCACTCGGTCTTTGTTGCGTGCAGGCTTTCTCTAGTTGCGGCGAGCAGGGGCTACTCTTCGTTGTGGTGCACCGACTTCTCATTGCGGTGGCCTCTCGTTGTGGAGCACGGGCTCTAGGTGCGTGGGCTTCAGTAGTTCTGGTGTAGGGGCTCAGCAATTGTGGCTCGCTGGCTCCAGAGCACGGGCTCAGTAGCTGCCACACTGGGGCTTAGTTGCTCCATGGCATGTGGGATCATCGCGGACCAGAGCTCCAACCTGTGTCCCCTGCATTGGCAGGCAGATTCCCAACCACTGTGCCACCAGGGAAGTCCCAGGCAGGCATTTTTAAAATCTGTTGTTTACAGTGCTTGGGACATAGTAGATGTTCAATAAAGCTTTCACTTGATTCTCAGGACACAGGAGCCATTTACACGTATTAGGTCCATGGGTCCTTAAACCACCCACTTTGCAGATGAGGAAACTGAGGCAGAGAGAGGTCATTGCTGGAAGTCCGATAGGGGCAGAACCTGCCTCTCCCTGCTGTTAAGCTAAAAAAAAAAAGGATACTTCAAGACCCCCACCATCCCTACCCCCATGTTCAGCGCTTCTCCCGAGGCGAGCCCTCGGTGAGCTGCCACGGCCCAGGGAAAGGCCTGAGTCATCGCCGCCTCCATACGGCGGCGGCGGCCGCGAACTGAGGGCGACTGCAGCGGCCGCGGCGGCAGCGCGAGGTGATGCGGGGACGCCACGAGAGGGCGTGAGTGCAGGGAAAACAGAGGAAATTAAACCAGCCGGGCTCTCCTCCTGGCGGCCTCGCCGCCCCGCCGCCGGCTGGTGCGTGGGTGCAAAGCTGGGGCACTGCACTCCCCCTTCCTTCGAAAGGGCGGGCCCCGGAGCTGCTCCCTGGGGTCTGGAGGAAGGTCCGAAGTATCAGTTCCCCGCTCCCACCCCAAGTCCAAGTTGTGAGTGGAGACCCAGCTGGGACTTGCCGGCAAAAGGCTAGCTCCCGTGTCGGCCGTCCGGGGTTGTAATGCCGCCCCCTGGAGTCATGGGGGTCCTCCTGCTGCAGAAGTGACCCCACTCCCCATATCCCAGTAATCGCCTGTTGCTTTCGGACCTGCCACTCTGCGCTTCCCTCGTTCGGAAACAACCAAGCGGTCCCCAAAGTGGTCCTGGTACCAGGGAAGCCCCTTCCCCAAGGGAGAAGGAAACACTTGGCCACCCGATTCAAGGGAGCGCACTGGAGCCCACCGCCCCATACCTGCTCTCCCGGGTTTTAGTGAGCCGGGGTCGGTGTCCTAACAGTAGGTGGGTGGGGACTTGCGACTCCGGCCCCCTGCCAGCTTTGGGTGCACGGGGTGGGGCGGCTGCCCATTTAAACGCAGGCCGAGCGCCCGGGGCTCTGAAAGGGGCTGTGAGCGGAGGGTGGCCCGGGAATACCTCGCTTCGGGGGGCAGGGGCGGGAACACCGCTGGGGGCGGGGCTGGGAATGCCGCGGCGGGGGGTGGGGGGCAGGTGGGGAATACCGCCGGAGGGGGCCCCTTGCGGGGTGGGGCGATCCCGGACAGAGGGGTTGAAAGGCCGGGGGAGAGGGGTGGGGACAGCCGGGGCGCCGCCCGCCCCCCGCCGGGCTCCGGGCCGGAGCCGTGACGTCACAGCGGCTGGAAGTGCCCGGCGCGGAGGCTGTGGGAGGCGCGGGAGGGGGTGGGGGGGGGCCGAGGCGGCGCTTTATAAGCGGAGCCCGCCGGGCGCGCCGAGCCGCAGCCCGCGTCCCCGAGCCCCCCCGGCCGGCCCCGGCCCCGGCCCCCCAGCTCGCGCTCGCGCCCCCTGGGCGGCTGGGTGGCAAGGGACCGAGCACCAGGCGGCGGGCGGCCGCGGGGCATGAGGCGGGGGCGCGATGTCGGTGCCGCTGCTCAAGATCGGGGCCGTGCTGAGCACCATGGCCATGGTCACCAACTGGATGTCGCAGACGCTGCCCTCGCTCGTGGGGCTCAACGGCACCGTGTCCCGCGCGGGCGCCTCCGAGAAAATCGTGAGTGGCCGCCGCGCAGGGGGCGCTCCCGGGGGGCGTGGTGCTCGCGCCGCCGCAGCAGCAGCCCCCGGGGGCCCCCGCCCCCCAGCTTCCCGGCGCGCCCGGCCGGGGAGCGCCCTCCTGGGGCTGGGGACTGGACGCGGAGGCGGAGGAGCCCTAGGACCCGCAGCCACCTCCGCGCCTTTTATTATTGTTATTATTATTATTTCTTATTATTAGTGTGCAGTGTCCGAGCGGCAACAATGTACTAGGCTCGTTCTGGCCCCGGGGCGCAGGCGGAAGGGCTGCGGAATTCAGCCTGGTCCCGGCTGAGTGGGGCGGAGCTGGAGGGTAGATTCGGGCGGCTGGTTGGAACCCTGCCTCCGAATAGGGAAGTCTCCGGGTCTCCGAGGGTCTCCACCTTCAGCATCTCTCCCTGTTTGTGTCTCGGTGTCTCTGAGTAGCCCCTTGTCTGTCTCTCTCTCTCCCTCTCTTCTCTCTCTGTCTCTGTCTCTATGTCTCTCTCTTTCTGTCTCTCTCTGTCTCACTATATTCTTTTTCCTCTGGTTTGCGTCTCTATTTTCCTCTCTGTCTGTCTCTGTCGCGCTGTCTCCGAGTTTGTATCTTTTTTTTTTCTGTCTCTCCTTTTCTCTCCCCTGCACAACACCCCACCCCCTGCATCTCCCTCCTCATTACCTGCCTCACCACGTGCTGAATATTTATTCCCATAACTGACCCTCCGTAGGAGGCCCGGTCTCGTACTGGGGTGGGAGCCGGGGTTGGGGCTCATGCTGCCCCCAGAAACTGAAGGATTGCCCCCTCCCCCGTCCCATCCTATCCTCTTCTATCACCTTCATCCTCCAGCTTCCCAAGCCACAGAGTTTGGCTGGGGGGTGAAGGGGGGCAGGATGTGTGTGTTGGGGGGCACTCCCTCGGGGTTAATAATGGTGGTCCTGGGGTCCTGGGGAGAGGGGAGGAGACATCCTCCACTGCAAACTTCCCTCAGCCTCCTCCAGATACGCCCCTTCCCTCCCATTCCTTACCCTCTTCAATCTGGTTTCGGGACTCCTCCCAATACCTGGAACTGGGATTCATGGGGGCTCCCCCTCTTGCTTGATGTTCCGCCAACTTCATCAGCCCCCCTGTTTAGCTCCAACTGCCACCACACTGAAAGCTAAGAGGTCTTTGCTCCCAAGCGTTGTGGGCAAGTGGAGAGGGGGGTGCCCTGTGCTCAGGCTTTGTCCAGCTCCTGGAGGGAATTGTCCCTGGGCTTGGCCCAGGTGAGGGCTTGCAGTTTAAATCCTCAGAATTGAAGCCAATGTGTGAAACAGTGTTGATCTGTCACATCAAGCGATATTTGAATATGTCCTGGTGTATCTATCTATGCATGGTGTGTGTATGGGTGTGTGTGTGAGTGGAGGGTGTGAGAAAGTGTATGTGCTTTGCTAGCATGAGGGCACAAGTGTGTCTGCCTGTATATGAGGGTGCATCCCAGAACGAGTGTGGGTGTGTCCCTGAGTACTCGCTGTATCTCGGTGTGGATGTGTCTGCAGTTGTATGTCCCTGACTATGGGTTTGCATGTATGTAATTGCATGTGTGCATATAAGTTTATATACATGAGTCTGAGACAGACTTCTTGCTATTGCCTTCTGAGGGGGGAGAGAGATGGTGTCTCATTGAAATCAGAAGTCAGATTCCCCTCCCCTACCATCTAAAAAGTTTGAGTCAGTGTAAATGTGTTCATGTATTATGTAGAGCATATGTGTAAATGAGAGCATGTATGTCTGGGGAACGTGTACATAGTGTATAAGAGCATGTCTCTGAGTTATGATTTTGTGTGTGTATATGTGTCTTTGCAAATATGTACAAGTACATGTTTTGTGCATATAAATGTGGACATGTATGTCTTTAGAAGTGTGTGCATATATGTTCAAGTGTGTATCTGTGAATGGTCTATGAATGGTGTGTGTGCCTAGTTTGTATGCATGTGGGTGGATTCCTGTGTGTTTCATGATTTTTCTGTAAGTGTGAGCGTGTGTGTGTACCCAAACTGACCTGGTCTTCACTCTAGCCCATCTGTAGCTAACAGGACCTTGATTCAATGCTTCCATGAAATCACCTGCTGAAAGCTAATAGTTCTCCCATTCCTGAACCCCACCCCATCCCTCAGTCTCACTAAGCCTTGCCAGAAGAGCTCTATGGAGTGAGATTCCAAGTAACTCAGGGTAGCACCTGGGAGGGGACTGTGACATGAGGGTGCTCAGGAAAGTGCCTTGGGAGTCTGATAGACATAGGTTGAAATCCAGACTTTGCCTTAACTTGCTCCACGACTTGCACTCTGGCCCAGTGACATCACCGTTCTGAGGTGCTGTTTCCCATCTATGAAATGAGAATGATAATTCCTACCTCACAGAACTGTTGTGGGTAAGAGGTCTACCATCCAGCCCTTCATCCATCCATCCTTCCATCTATCTCTCCATCCATCCATCTTTACACTCATCCTTTCATCCACCCATCCATCCGTCCACTCACCTATCCATCCATTTACCCATCCATCCATCTCTCCATCTTTCCATCCATCTCTCCATCCAGCTCTCCACCCATCTATCTTTCCATCCACCCATTATCCATCATCTCTCTCTCCATCGATTCTTCCACGCATCCATCCATCTCTCTATCCATCCACCCATTTTGTTTATTCAACAAAATAATTGAGTACCTCCTCTATGTCAAATGTGTATATGCTTGAAAATCCCAGCTCAGTGCCTGACGTAGTAAATGCTCAGTTAGTGACAGGACTCTGAGATGAATCTGGGTTTGAATTCTGGTCCTGCAATTTACCAGTGGTATGACCTTGGGGAAATTATTTAATCTCTCTAAACTCCAATAACCTCATTAGTCAAGGGGAGTTCAGAGTCCCCATTAAGCCACAGGATCCATGAGAACATCTGTGTTTTACTCACTATTGAACCCTAAGCCCTGATGCAGAGGAGGCCTACAATAGATATTTGTCAAGTGGCGGAATCAACAATCACATCTTCATAAGGATTCCATCTTCAAATGGAAAGATAGCTGGGTGCATAGTAGGTGTTCAGTAAGGAGAGTTTGTAGCCAAGCGCGTAATAGGCATGGAATAAATATTTGTCAAGTGTCTAAATCAATAATGCACCTTCCTAAGGATTGGGGAGAACAAATGGAAGTGAGGAGGCACAGGGTCGGTGCTCAGTAAGGAGGAGTTGTGCGAAGCTACAGAGCACCGACGTGGGTAAGCTGAGGGGTTCCGGAACCCAGGTAGTGAGAATTCCCAGTCATGAGGCAGACAGTTGGATGCTGGTCTGGACTTTAAAAACGATCTCTGTGAGGTAGGGGTGAGCCCAGACCCTCAGGCCATTCTTGTCTCTGGTTTCCCCTCCCCCATCTGATCCAGAGAAACAGTTTAGCATTCTAAGAGATTCTGAGAGACGGTGTTACAGATCATCCCTGAAAGGGGGGCGGGGAGGGAGAAGCTGCCACTGCTACTACCTTTGGCCAACTCCCAACCATAAACCATCCCTGTGGGATGGAGCCTTCAGTGGAATGGCTTCTCACCTGGGGGGTCATAAATTCAGAACCAGACTAAGAATTGTCAGCCCCATGGCCAGCAGCTGCCGTCATTACGGGGCCTGAAGTGAGTTACCTGCATCCTATATGTTATGCCCTTGTCCATCCCCTCCTCCTTGAGGGATGGAGGGAAGGAAGGGGAGATGGAGGAGGGATATTCTGTTTGGGGAGGACCCTTTTCCTCATGGGAGGAACAGGGAGGGTCTGAGCAGCTATCAGCAAGAGGCTGTTTGAGGACTTCCCAGTAAAAACCAAAGTTCAGAATCTATGTGTCTTCTTGACAGTTTTCTGTGCAGGGGGGAAGGACCCCAATACTCGGTATCAGTCAAGAGAGGCAAGGTAACACTGCCATAACAAGTGGCCTCATATCTCGGTGGTTTAATACTGCACAGGTTTATTTTGTGCTTGAACGATGTATCCATGTTGGCTGGAGAGCTCTGTCCATGGTCGTCATGGACCTGGAATGACGGAGGCTCTATGGTGACATGATTACTGGAGCAGGGAAAGGAAGGTACAGCGTAGCCCCCACTGGCTCCTAAAGCTCTTCCCTAGAAGTGACACGTTACTTCTGCTCACATTCCATTGGCCAACACAAGTCACATGGCATGCTTCACCTCAAAGAGGGTGAGAAGTGTGGTCCTACTATGACCCGGACAGAGAAGAACGGCCAAATATTTATGAACAACCCTAAATACACTACTGATCCCTCTTCCTCTTATTCTACAACAAGAATTCTCTTGGAGGGTATCTCCATTCATTCATTCACTCATTCATTTATTCAACAAATATTTATTGAGCACCTGCTATGTGCCAGGCGCTATTCTAAGTGCCAGGGATATGACAGTGAACAAAACAGACAGAAATCCTTGTCTTTGTGGAGCTGACATTCTAGGGCAGGGTAGGGGAGAAATAAATAAGTATACAGATAAATTTATAATACATGGTGATACCCGTACTATGAAGAAGCATAGAGCAATATAAGGGGAGTGGAGAGTGCTGGGGGGGACTATTTTAGATTGAGTAGGTGACATTTGAGCAGAGATCTGAAGGAAGTAAGCAGAGGGAACAGCAAGTGCAAAGGCCCTGAGGTGGGAATATGCCTGAAATTTTGGAGAGTCAGTGAGGAAACCAGTGTGGCTGAAGCAGAGCGAGTGAGGTGGGAAAGTGAGAAGAGATGAGGGCAGGGAGGTGGTGGGAGCCACATCATGTTCGGGGGAGAGGGACTTGCAGGGATTTTAGATTTAACTTGCAACTTCTCATGCATTCCCTCTCCTCATTTCACGCTTTCCTTTTCAACATGCACTTTTAACCTTCTAACATTCACGGTGTAGTTGATATTTATTTTGTTGTCTGATTCTCCCCACTGTAATGTCAGCTCCATGAGGGCAGAGATTTTTTTAAAAATCCATTTATGTTGACAGTTATAGTTCCAGTGCCTGGCACTGGGTCTAGCACATAGTTGGTGTTCAATAAATACTTGTTAAGTGAATAAATGGGATGCCAGGAGGGTGCTAAGCAAAGGAGGGATGAGACTTAACTCAGGTGTTCACAGTTTTTCTCTGGCCCCTGTGGGGAGGACAGACTGTAGGAGGTGAGGGTGAGAGCTGGGAGACTGGGGAGGCGGCCACAGCACTGGTCTAGGTGAGTGATGATGGGGGCTGGACCAGGGTAGGGACCAAGGAGGTAGAGAAAAGTAGGCGTAGGATTTGACCCACACCTGCCTATTCACCTGTTCCTAACTGTGGACTTAATGGCTTTTGCTCAAACACCTCAATATGTCAGGAAATATTTATTGAGCACCTACTTTGTACTGGGAAGGATCCTAGACTATGGAATATAGAGATGAATAATGCCCCGGCTTCAATCAGATTGCTGCCTCATCAACAGTACTTGTGACACGACATGGTATGTGTAGAGACAGAGATATTTCTGGAATGCTGTTGGGGCACAGAAGAGGGGCACTGAAATCAGCCAGGTTGCAATGGAAGTTTCTTGGAGGTGGTGATGTCCAACTGAATCTTAAAAGTGGAGAAGGAACTGGCCAGGTGAAAACAGAGCAACGGCATTCCAGACAGAAAGAATAGCACGGACAAAGGCTCAGAAGTGAGGAACATCCTGTTGAGGACGGACACTGCAAGCTGTTCGGAGTTGTTGAAGACAATGTGCCAGGTTGGGAAGAGTGTGGAAGTGGCCTGAGTGGCCAGAGGGGTCCATGTCACAAAGGGATTTGGACTGAGGTGTCTGTACTTCATTCTGAGTGTCAAAGGATGGGAAACTTGAAGGGGTTTGGAGCAGGAAAAGAATATGAGGCTGTCAGTTGCATTTTTCAAAAGAGCTGATTGTTAGAAAATCCTTCTAGATTGTGAGTATGAAATTTATCTCATTTTAACATTTTCCTGTCTCACTTGCACCAAATCTAAACTCCTTACCCTGGCCCAACTTGGTAAGCCTCAGTTTCTTCATCCATAAAATGGGGATAATAGTAGATTGTACCATATAGCATTGTGTTCAGCCATGTGCCTGGCATGTGGAAGGTGCCTATAAGGTTCGCTATTATTATTATCACTAGACCCCTGCCTGAGTCTCAGATCTTGGATCACTCTTCCATCCCTTGCTGCTTTTCCTGCCTCTGGAACTTTTTACTTGTTCCCATCCTCTGGGAACATCCTTCCTCCAGTCCTCCCTCTAGCCAGCTCCTTCTCACCCCTCCTGTTCCAGCTCAAATGTCACCTGCTCAGAGACAGCTCCCCTGACCACCCCAGCTACAGTGTCCCCACTTTATTATTTGAACCTGTTCTATTATCTTCTCAGTACTCATAATGATATGAAATCATCTTGGTAATTGTTTGTTTACCACCAACAGAACAGAAGTGCTATCTGAGTGAAAACTTTGCCCGTCTTGTTATTGCTGGGATTTTCTCATTTGGGGCCATAGGTATTTCCTGAATGGTCTCAGTTCTGCCCCATGAGACCACTGCCCCTTTGTCCTCCCAGTGAAACTTCTGAGCCTTGATGAGTATTTCTGTGACCACTTAGTCTTCTCCCATTGCTCAGAAGTGTCTGCTTCTTATAGTTTTTTTTTTTATCGTGTCTTTGTTTCTCAACCCTTCTCTGTTTGAATGGATGTCCAACAAATGTGCACATTGTCACTTTCTCCATCTCTGTCTCTCGGTCTATGTCTGTCTGTCAGACATAGATCTTGCCACCAGAGAGCAGAGTCATCCCTGACTAGCAATCACTGAGCTCTTCTGTGTGCCAAGTCCTGTGTTGGGGGCTGGGGATACAGCAGTGAACAAGAGAAACTTGATCTCTTTCCTCACAAAGCTTCATAGGGAGACACAGTGAACTTGGAATTGTGCAGATGGCTATATAATTAAAGATTGGTGGGGGCCGTGAGGGCAGACATTTGGGAAGGGTTAATCAAGGAAGGCTTCCCTGAGGAGGTGATGTTTGCCCTGAGACATGAAGGATGAGTAAGAGTTGGGCAAGGACAGAGCTGGTAACGTGGAGGGAGAGAGGCCAAGAGAACAGGGTGTGTGAAGGTGTTGGGATGGGATGGCAGGTGGTGTGTGAGGATCTGGCGAGATAGGCGGATACCTGACTACCACTCTAGACCCCAAGCTTGATGCAACACATAGAAATGGCTTGAGATGCTGCCTTTGCCCATACGGTCGGCACCAACGACAGCACCATGGACAGCTACCAAGGGAGGTGGTCTGGGCTTTGGGGCTGCTTGAGTGTAGTTAAAACTGGCTTCCTCCTCTTCCAGAGGGAAGCTCTGGTTTCTGCGTCTTGGTGTCTTCGTGCCCCCAGCATCCTTCTCACCTCCTGCCCTGGGCAGCTGACGCCTCTTTGTGAAACTCCAAGAGAGGAGCAACCGCAAAGCTGGGCGAGGAAAAAGCAGGCTTCTGGGGGAGGCTCAGGCGTTTTGAGAGAGTCTGATGTGGCGTTGGGTGTGTTTGTGTGTGGGAGTGAAGAAGTTGCCACTGGGAGATCTGAGGGACCAAGCTGGTTCTCAGTCCTTGTCTCTCTCTGTCTCAGCCTTGACGCTTCTCTATTTTTAAACTTTGTATTTTGAGTCTGTCTCTGTGTGTGTCTCTCTCTCAGATATCTCTGTCTCATTAGTTGTCTTTATTCCTCTCTGTCTTCACGATGTATCTACAACATACGATAGACTTTTGTTATCTCTCTCTGCCTGTGTCTCATGTTTGCGTCTCTTTGTCTCTATCCTGCTCTCTGTTTTCTCTCCATCTCTGTCTTGTCTCTATCTCTGTCTCTAAGTCTGTTTCATCCTTTCTGTGTGTCTCTATCTCTATGTGTCTCTTTTGTCTCTGGTTCTGCCATCTCTGCCTCTTTGTGTCTCTGTCACTATATCTCTTCCATCTCTGTCTCTCAGTCTATGTCTGTCTGTCAGGATTCTGTTTCTCTCTCTCTAGAATTCTGTTTCCATATCGCCATAGTTACTGTATCATGGTCCAGGACCCTGACAGGGAGTGGGGGAGAGACTCAAATTATCAGACCTAAGAGAGCTCCTGAGACAGGACAGGGCCAGAATGTACGTTGGGTGTTGGGCAGGATTCAGTGAGTGGGACAGGATGAGCCAGACCAGCATCAGCCCTTGAAGGCCCTGGGGGGACAAGGGAGGAGATGTTTGTACCCCTGGAGATGCTGGGAATGGAGGCCGAGCTTTGATTTCAGCCCGGGGTAAAGGGTGGGTGGGTGCCCAAGCTCTAGGTGACCCTGTGCCCTCCCCCACCATTCCCACTCCCCTCTGCTGCCCAGGAGGGCATCCCTCTAGGACCCAGCCGCCAGGCCCCAGCGCTGGCTCCAAGATGGAACAGCTGTCTGGGCTGCAGCTGCAGAAGCTCATATTGAACAAGGGAGATGATTGCAGGAGTGAGTGGGGGAGGGTGAGAGAAGGGGAGGGTTGCAAGGGCCAAAGAGGAATCAGGCTTGATTGTTGCTGCTGCTGCAGCGGGTAGTGTGCCCAGGAGATGGGAGACTGGGTGAGGCAGAAAAAGGCAGAGGGAGGTCTGTCGGCCCACGCGTGGCCCATCTGTCCCCACTTCTGGTCCTCCCTCGTGTGAAGTTTTTCTGCCTGTCTCTGGCTGTCTCTCCCTCTGGCTGTGTTTCAGAGCCTGCATCTCTGACTCTGCCTGTGTTTCTTATTGTGACACCTTCTGCCCTGTATTTCAGTTTCCCCATCTCCCTGTCTCTCTGGCTGCCACGCCGCCTGGATCTCTGTGTATCTCTGAGCCTCCTCGCCTGCCCCTCGGTGTTGTCTTCATTATCAGAAGCACGGCTAAGTCTCCAGCAGCCCTTCGGACTGCTCTTTCTTTTGTTGGCATTTCTGCGATACTCAGGGGTTGGAGACAAACAGAGATGGCAAATTCCCAGGAAATGATGGGATCGTGTCCTTCCATAAAGGGATATTTACAAAGATATCTCAATTAGGACTAATGAATTAAGCGAGTCACTTCCCCTGCCCTCTCCCCAACCCTGAGGTCCCGCCGTCTCCTGGGAGAAAACCAGCCAATGACTGGATGACAGTCTGGTGCTCAGGTAGCGTCTCAGTGTTTAATTTATAACAGCCTTCTCCTTGCTGCCCTACAATCCATTGGGAATGGCAAGGTGGCCTCAGGCGCATAGACTCAGGCAGAGGCTGGAGACCTGCTGGTCCCCCGGAGCATGCAAAGGCATGTGTGCATATGTTGGAGCCTTCCCTGCATGTCAGGGCATGTTGTGGCATGTTTGAACATGTTGGGGTAGGTCTTCATGGCAAACATGTCCCTTCGTGTAAGGAGAGTCCGATGGCCACCAGGCATATCTGAGCACATGGAACATGTTGGAGCAGGTCAGAGCATGTCTCTCATGTGGGGAATGCCTGAGCATGAGGACCCCAACAGAGGATGTGGCACGTGGCAGGTCACAGGGCACAGGATGGCTCCTATGCCATGCAGTGAAGGTCTGCACTTGCAGGTTAAGCATTTATCCTCAAGTGCAAGGCAAACTATGTCTTGCAGGACCTCCCTGGCAGGGATAACAGAGCCATAACAATATCTACAACTTCCAGGAGGAACTGGTCACCCCCACCCGCTGCCACCCCTGCAGCTGTTGCACTCTGAGTTTCCACATCCCCTTCAGCACTGGTGGGTCAGGAGAGTTGAGTTCCAGCTCTTTTTTTTTTGTTGTTGTTGCACCGCGTGTGATGTGGGATCTTAGTTCCCTGACCAGGGATCGAACCCGTGTCCCCTGCAGTGGAAGCGTGGAGTCCTAACCACTGGACCGCCAGGGAGTCCCCGAGTTCTAACTCTCGATGCACTATTTGCTCCTCTGTCCTCTGTAGTTTCCCTCCGCCAGTGCATGGCATCAGGGTCCCCATTTCCCCCATTGCTACAGTCCTACCAGGTCCCTTGGGATTACTTCTCACCTCTGCCTGCACCTTCCCACCCCACACAGTCTGTTGATGCAACCCTCAGTGTAGCTCCCATCAGAGTGATGCAGCCTAAGATATAATGACAAATCTGGAGATACAGTCCTTAGTGTGATGCCGGGGTAGTGTCGGGGCCATAAACTATCTTGAAATCTGACTTCAGTTCTGCAGACAGGCACTGGCTGGGACATTTGGTGCAGTGAGAAGGAAGAGAAATTTGCTCATTCTGGTGAATACATTCTCTTGCTATTCCAGGAAACAAGGATTCCCCAGACCTGTTGGCCGAAGCTGGCTCCATTAGCCCTTGTAAGTGTCATGTGACCTCAGCAGAACACCAGGCTTATTAGTAACGCATAAATTCTTCAGGAATATTTCAGGACTGACTGCAATGCTAATGAGTTAGTCGGGGAGACCTAAGAGTGCAACTGACAGAATGTATACAGATGTCAGTTCCTACTGAGAAGAGTGTAGGAATGTTCAAGGCTACAGGATGGACACGAATGGACCTGGAGGATTATACGTGGAAGGGTGCGGGGGTTCTTGAAGGGACACAGATGCGTAACATGTTTATGGCTTCTGGATAGACCTACACATATGTACGTGGCTGTCCAGAATAGCACACAGAGGGTTGTGGGTATGTAGAGGGGGGCATTCCCCTGTGTGATGGGCACACCGTGGCAGAGCTGTTTGTGGGTTTAGGCAATGTGCGTTTACATAGGTGGCTACTCTTTATATAAAGAGTCCTCATGCAGACTGACTCGTGGGCTCACAAATTGTGCACAGAATATATGGGAATAGAATGCTTGTGAACACATCTAAATGAAGGGGATGTACACAGCTATGGACAACAGTGCAAGAGGCATGTATACTGGCACTTGCTCACTGATGCACACCGGCATTCGCTTGAATTTACACAAACGTGCACCTATGCACATAGCTAGTCACTGATGTATCCAGATGTTCCATATGTGTCCGGAATGTAGATGCTCACAGGTGCCTGTGGATAAACATGGATGCCCACAGACAGTCACAGAGCCCCCTGTGGACCCCAGTACCCACATGCCACTATTTGGGGATGCAAATGACCAACTCCCTCGCAAATTCCCCAGATTCCTGGCAAAGTGAGATCTCAGAGCAACAAGAGTGACCTTAGAACTGCCCCCAGACCCTTTTTGGAGGACCACGGAAGGGATGTCTCAAGTCACACGAGTGCCTGGGTGACCCGGCAACGCCATCCAGGAACACAGAGCCCTGAGCCAGCCTCTCACAGGCTGTCTTAGCTGAGATTCTCACCTGTTTGACATCCACCTTGCATAAGGGCCAATTATGGCAGCCAATGCTCAGAAGTGGCTTACAGTAGCGCCCAGCATGTTAAGGAGCATCATTACCACTGAGTAGAAATGTTACTACCATTGTGAATATTCTCCTTGAAATGCAGAGAGATCCTGGTCCTCTGCATTTCAGTCCTGGCATCCACCGCAGTGTCCCACCAGCGTTTCAGCTTCATCTGTTTCTCTCCTGCTCTCGTTTGAGAGAGTCAGTCAGTCCATTAAAGCCGTGGTTTCCTCTCCCACTGTGCACTCTTCCCTGACATCTCTCTTCATTCTCATTTGCCTCCAAGCATCACAGTTCCAGTCTGTCTGCCTGGGGGTGAGGGGGTGTTAGAGAGTCTGTTTGGAATAGAGAGCCCCCTAAAATGGGCTGGTGAAATAGGAGCTTTAGATAAAGAATGGAGGGAGTCTCAGAAAACCCAATAGGTGGGGCTTTAGGGACTTGGAAGGCCGTCATTCACGCACTCATTTAGCAATTCAGTTAGCAAATATTTATTACCCACCTACTAGGAACCAGGTGGACAAGATAGACAGGGTGCTTGCTCTCGTGGAGCTGACATTTTAGTGGGAAGAGACCAGTAACACACAACGAGAACGTATCACCCAGTAAGAGCTCTGTGCAGACTTAAACCAGGGTGAGGGATGTGGTGGAGGTGGGGCTACTCTGGATTCAGGAGAAAATCCCCACTTTCCTGTCCTCCCCTCCACTCTGGGGGCCCTTCATTTCTGCACCCCTCACTTCAGCCTGCCCATGGCTCTGGTTTCTGCAGCCCCCAATCCCCCATGCCCCTTCAGCTCCAGGGCCCCCCTGGCTCCATACCTTTTCATTGCTTTGACCTCCATGTTCCAATTCCATTTCCCTGGACTGGAGGATTTGTCTCTTTCAACTTGTATCAGGAATCTACTTGTTGTCCAATTTGCCAGACACCTTGGGCACTTGGGAGAGCAAATACATAAACAAGTTCATTTTGGATAGATAAGTGCTGTAATAAAAATAACAAGAAGTAAAGTAATGTGACTGGGGAACCTCATTTTGTCAGGACACTGGGGTAGCCTCTCTGGGGAGGTGGCTTTTTTCCCAGCTTTATCGAGATATAATTGACATATAACATTGTGTAACTTTAAGGTGTACAACAAGATGTTCTGATACATGTATGTATCACAAAATAATTATCACCGTAGGGTTAGTTAACCCCTCCATCACCTCACATAATTACCATTTTTGTGTGTGTGAGGTGAGAACATTTAAGATTTCTCTCTTAGCAACTTTCAAGTATATAATACAGTGTTGGTAACTAGAGTCACCATGCTATACATAATATCCCCAGAACTTATCCATCTTATAGTTAGAAGTTTGAAGAGGTGACATGTGAACACAGATGAGAAGGAGTCAGTGGTGGAAAGAACTGGGAGAGGAGCATTCTGGGAGAGGGAAGAGCATTCTGGGAGAAGAACATTCTGGGAGAGGGAACCACAGTGCAAATGCTCTGACATGGGAAGGAGCTTCTTGCCTTCTGGAAAGAGGACGAGGTGGATCTAGAGGAGGAGAGGATAAGGTCTTACAGCTTGGCAGGAGACACTGCATGCAGGGCCTCACAGGCCAAAGTGAGTTGTTGGGTTTTATTCTAAATACAGTGAGAAGCCACTTGACAAGTTGCAGTGGAGAGGGGAGCCATGATCTGATTCACATTGTGTAAAGATCCCTCTAACTTCTGTGATGGGGAATGGATTCCAGGGAGTGAGCATGGAAGCAGGGAGATCAAGGAGGAGGTGACTGCAATGGTCCAAGCAAAAGCCGGTGGTGGCTGGGCCGGGATTGAAGCATCCGGAATGGTGAACAGTGGGCAGATTTGGCACATGTCTTAAAGTAGAGCCATCAGGACTTGCTGATGGATCAGATGTTAGGGGTAAGAGAAAGTGAGGAACCGAGAAATGGGGTGATGTTTACAGAGAACCAGAGACCTAGGAAGCATTTCTAAAAGACCGCGGGGGGACCAGAGCAGACCAGATACCAGCTGGGTCACTCTGCCTCCTAATAACCAGGAAGATATAATGGCCTGAATCCCCTTCTAAGATCCATGGAAGGCCATTTATTCCCCAAGATTCCCCCACCCCCTGGAGGGCCTATATTCTCTTGGTCATCCCTGCCTCTGACTTCCTGCTTCTATGCAATTATTATTCTTCACTTGGTGTCTTGTGTCTTTTGGTCTCTGCTCTGACCTTTACCTGGACTGAGAGCTCAGTCCTTGAGGTCATGGAGAACCTCAAATGCCAGGGCAAGTCACCTAAACTTAATCCTGAAAGCATTGGGGCCATTTATGCAATCATTAATTTATTCAACAAGTACTTTTGAGGACCTACTGTGTGCCCTTGCTGGGAGATAAGATGATGAGCCAAGCAGTGCATGGAGCCTCCTTTGAAACAGGGAGACAGGTAACGATCAGATATTCACAGAGAAATATAAATTGCAACTGTGATAACAGCTTGAGGAAAAGATTCTTGGTGTTATAGGAGATTCTAATAAGGGGATTTGATCTAATCTGGAAGGTCAGAGGAAGTAAGAGCTGAGATCTGAAGCAGAGAACAAAGGGTATTCCAGGCAGAGAGAATTGCTTATGCAAAGGCTCTGAGGTGAGGGAAAGTGTAGGCAGTATAACAGAGCAAAGAAGGCTTTGGAGGGGAAAGAAGGTGTAGGATGAAAGCAGAGAGGTAAATAAAGGGCAGACCTGCAGGGCCTTGTGACTTTGTTAAGGAGTTTTATCTGTATCCTAAGAATAAAAGGTGTCTACCAATGAGGTTTTGGTTGGGAGAATGATATCATCAGATGTGCCTTATAAAATTTCCCTACCCTCCTACACTGTTGCTGGGAATGTAAGTTGGTGCAGCCACTATGGAAAACAGTATGGAGGTTCCTCAAAAAAACTAAAGATACAGCTTCCCTGGTGGCACAGTGGCTGAGAGTCCGCCTGCTGATGCAGGGGACACGGGTTCGCGCCCCGGTCTGGGAGGATCCCACATGCCGCAGAGCGGCTGGGCCCGTGAGCCATGGCCGCTGAGCCTGCGCGTCCGGAGCCTGTGCTCCGCAACAGGAGAGGCCACAACAGTGAGAGGCCCGCGTACCGCAAAAAAAAAAAACAACTAAAGATATTATGGTTTTCTCAGGGTACCTAGAGTCTGTCATACAGAGTGAAGTAAGTCAGAAAGAGAGAGACAAATACCGTATGCTAACACATATATATGGAATTTAAGGAAAAAAAATGTCATGAAGAACCTAGGGGTAAGACAGGAAAAAAGACACAGACCTACTAGAGAATGGGCTTGAGGATATGGGGAGGGGGAAGGGTAAACTGTGACAAAGCGAGAGAGAGGCATGGACGTATATACATTACCAAACGTAAGGTAGATAGCTAGTGGGAAGCAGCCGCATAGCACAGGGAGATCAGCTCAGTGCTTTGTGACCGCCTGGAGGGGTGGGATAGGGAGGGTGGGAGGGAGGGAGACGTAAGAGGGAAGAGATATGGGAACATATGTATGTATATAACTGATTCATTTTGTTGTAAAGCAGAAACTAACACACCATTGTAAAGCAATTATACTCCAATAAAGATGTTAAAAAAAAACAAAACTAAACTAAAGATAGAGTTTCCATATGATCCAGCAATCACACTCCTAAGACATATATCTGGACATATTTGTCTGGACAAAACTATAATTCAAAAAGATAATACACCCCTATGTTCATAGCAGCACTGTTTACAATAGCCAAGACATGAAAACAGCCTAAATGTCCATCAACAGATGAATGGATAAAGAAGATGTGGTATATGTATACCATTGAATACTTCTCAGCCATAAAAAAGGATGAAATAATGCCACTTGCAGCAACATGGATGGACCCAAAGATTATCATACCAAGTGAAGTAAGTCAAACAGAGAAGGACAAATATCATATGGTATCACTTACATGTGGAATCTAAAATATGACACAAATGAACTTATCTATGAAACAGAAACAGCCTCACAGATATAGAGAACAGACTTGTGGTTGCCAAGGGGGAGGGGGTTGGGGAGGGATGGATTGGGAGTTTGGGCTTAGCAGATGCAAACTTATGTATAGAATGGATAAACAACAGTGTCCTACTGTATAGCACAGGGAACAATATTCAATATCTTGTAATAAACCATAATGGAAAGAAATACGAGAAAAAAAAGTTCCCTGAGGCTCCCATGTGTGCAGTGGACTGGTAAGAGGAAGCGTAGAGCAAGGTAGACCAGATAGACTTTCTGAATTGTGAGGGTGGCTTGGACCATTGAGTGGTGATAGAGAGTGGAGAACCCTGCCTGAGTTGTAAAAATATCTAGGAGTTAAAGTCAACCAGACTTAGTGAGGGAGTGGAAATGGGGGTGGGGATAATGCCTGGGTATCTGAACCACTGGCCTGGGGGGATGGAGAAGGTGACATAGGGAGTATTGAATGAGAACTGGGCTCAAGAGAGAAGATCTTGCATTTCATTTTGAGAATGTTGAAACTGAGGTGCTTTTGAGATGTCCAAAGGTGTTGGGAGGAGGGGATCAAGGAGTCAGATGTATATATGGATTTGGAGTTCTAAGGACGTTAATGCATACAAGTGATGATATAAGATTTGGTTACAGGAAGCATCCTTAGAGAAAGATTGACGTAAAGAGAGAGCCTAAGGCTGAGTCTAGAGCAATGGTTCTCAACCCAGAGATGATTTTGCACCCAGGGAGATATTTGGCAATTTTGTTGTCACAACTGAGAGGGGATACTAGCGGTGTCTAGTGGGTAGAAGCCAGAAATGCTGCTCAACATCCTACAATGCACAGAATTGTTATCTGGCCAAAATGTCAATCGTGCTTAGGTTGAGTTACCCTGGTCTAGAGTAACATTTAATGGCCAGGTAGAGGAAGATGAGCCTGCAAAACAGATGCACTGGGGTAGGAAGGAACCATGCAAACATATGTGATGGCAGCCAAGAGAAGGAAATATATCAAGAAAGAGAGAAGAGTCAACAGAGTTGAACCCTGCTGAGAGGTCAAGAGAGATGGTGGGCTGAAAAGCAACCACTGGATTTAGAAACGTAGAAGCCATGGGTGGACTTTGCAAGAACTACGTTGGTCGTATGATGGGGTCAGAAACTAGATAGGAGCAGTGGAGGTGCGAGTTCAGGAAGTGAGGAAATGGAGGCAGTTAGTGTAGGCAACTAAGAAGAGGAGCAGTAGACAGATGGAAGGAGGAGTCAAGTAAGGCGTTTTGTTTTTTCATAGGAGAGACTTGAGTTTATTTAAAATCCAATGAGAGGGCTTCCCTGGTGGCGCAGTGGTTAAGAATCCGCCTGTCAATGCAGGGGACACAGGTTCGAGCCCTGGTCCGGGAAGATCCCACATGCCACGGAGCAACTAAGCCCGTGCGCCATAACTACTGAGCCTGCACTCTAGAGCCCGCGAGCCACAACTAATGAGCCCATGTGCCACAACTACTGAACCCACGTGCCACAACTACTGAGCCCGCGAGCCACAACTACTGAACCCATGTGCCACAACTACTGAGCTCACGTGCCATAATTACTGAAGCCTGAGCACCTAGAGCCCGTGTTTAGCAACAAGAGAAGCCACCGCAATGAGAAGCCTGCACACCACAACGAAGAGTAGGCCCTGCCCGCCGCAACTAGAGAAAGCCCGTGTGCGTCAACAAGGACCCAACACAGCCAAAAATAAATAAAATAAAATAAAATAAAATGCCTTGGAAAAAAAAGAGAAAGTTCACTTGAGAGGGAGAGATTAAATATGTAAGATAAAGACAAGTAATATGATAGATAGATAAGTATAGACAAGAGACAGATAAATGCAATACATTGTATAAGAAGGCAGAAGAGGACCAAGGCGAGAAAAGCTGCGTGATCCTTACACGATGAAGGGCAGCTCCTCCACTGTAACAGGAGGGAGGGGCTGGGATGGGGCAAAGGTTTGTAAATTATGTCAGGGGAGAAGAGGGGGTTCCATTTTATGGCTCTTATTTTCCCTGGGAGATCAGGGAACGTTGGAGGGGAACGGAGAATGTTTTGAGCCTTCCAGTGTAGCTGGAATTGCCCGTGATGGTGTGCAGGCCTTCCCCATGGTACACACCCATGAAGAAAGCCCTCTTCCACGTCTCTTACTGAACTCCTGTCCTGAGGTTTGGCATATGAGCCTAGAGAGAGATCAGATGGGGAGTGGGGTGTCCAACTCCAATATTTATGAGGTAAGACTCGTGATGGGTTCTCGTAAAGTCCCCAACTCTTGAAGATTAATGCTGTTTGGAATAACTTATCAAGAAAGCCTTGTAATAATCCTTGAAAGACCCGTAAAATCCACTCTAGTGAATTTTAGATAATGGCATTGGAAAAATAAAATCCCCCTACCCTTGTTAATCCTGGAACACACCAGTCATTTGCAGTGGACATTCATTCAAGAGGCCTGAGCACTTGTGGGGGAAGCGATCCATGAGTGGGGAGACGCCCAGGAAGAGGAAACTTCAGCTGTTGATTTCCCACCTGTTGTTGAAAGCTGAGCTAGGGCAAGGTGGGCTCAGATACTAAGATAGATCTGGGGGAAGCTGGGTTCTGAGATAGATCAGGCTCAGCTCAGGTCCTGAGACTGGAGAGTATTTCAAGTCCTGGGGCAGAGCAGAGATACACCCCTGAGGTCTTAAGATACTCCGTGGTTGACCCTGAGACAGGAGCCGAGGAATGAATCCAAGTCCTGGGTGAGTCAGGGCTACAATATGCGTTTGAGAGAGACAAGGCCAAACCCTGGTCCTGGGATAGACAAGAGTTGAACCTGAGTCCTGAGATGGTCCAGTGCTGAACCCATATCCTTAGAGAGACCAGAGCAGAGCTTACGAAGATACAGACAGAAAATGGGCTTCTCTTGGGAAAGCTGGAGAGAGCAGGCTTGCCCTCGGGGGATCTCCCAACCTGTTGAGCCACTTTGCTCTAACTGGTGAGTACCTCTTTGATTAATGTCCATTGTAAATGACACGGCATATCCCAGGACTAATGAGGGGGAGTGAATTTTATTTGCCGATGCCGGGTCATCCTAGGACCCAAGTCGGAGCCAGCTCAGGCCCATAGGCCTAGAAACACGTTCAGCAGAGCTGACAGCTTGGGAATGCCCAGGGTAGCCAAGCCTCCCCTCCCTCCCTGTTTTTTGTTTGTTTGTTTTCGTTTTTGCTTTTTTGTTTGTTTGTTTGTTTTTGTTTTTCGGGGTTTTTTGGTCGTGCCGCACATCTTGCAGGATCTTAGTTCCCTGACCAGGGATCAAACCTGGGCCCCGGTAGTGAAACCACCGGAGTCGTAACCACTGAACTGCCAGGGAATTCCCCTCCTTCCGTATTGACTGTGACCACGCTGATGGAGACTACAGTGACGCTTACACTTCACACAGGCTCATCACACACAGGGGCTCATGCATTCACACTGCAACAGATACACACACAGAGCACACAAACCCATGCATGTGCCTCAAACACACAGCAACACGCTTTGCACAAATACGCACATTGATACAGCTGCCATATACAAATCCTCACACACACACACACACACACACACACACACACACAGAAGCACAGACCGCATCACAAATACACTACCAGCCAGCCAAGGCAGTGCATTCAGACATAGCCTCCCACACCGTAGTCATAACGCTTTCATATGTACAACAGTGGCACTACTCTAGGGGACGTGGTGTTCTCTGAGAACAGTGCCCCCAGGAGTTGCGCATGCAGTGCCTCGCCATTCACATTCACATTTTCTTACCCACCTGCAGAGTCTTGCACAGACTTACTCAGTCCCTGTTTATACACTGATGTGTGCAGTTGCATACAGTTGCTGATGCTTTCACACTTAAGCCTGTACATGGCTACAGACTCACGTGTGTTCTTGGCCACACGGACACAGACGTGCCACTCATCCATCTCACGCACTCTCAGGCTCTGTGCTAGTCAGCGTAGGCGAGGCTGTGCTGCGTAACACACAGTCCCCAAGTCTCAGGGGATTAGCATGACCAAATGAGCGATTGCTCATGCTACATGAGGGCTGGCAGGGGTCTCTGCCTTGTGTGGCCACCTGCTGGAGGCTTCTCATCAACACACAGTTCTGCAATTCCTGAGGCAAGAACGTGGCAGATCACACGCTGGATGTTAGAGCTCTTGGCCGGAGGTCACTTCCATTCACATGGCGTTGGCTAAAGGAGGTCCCAGGGCCACACCGGAGAAGTACAGTCCTATCTTGTGCCCAAGAGAGAACTGGAAATTTTGTGAACAGTTCTATCAGCTGCCACAGTCTCTTACACATTCAAAAAGTTAGACATTCACAGAGGCAGGCCCATACGTGCACATTTTATTTTTCCCCATAAATAAAATATGGGGCACCTGTTCTCCTCCATGGGGCGAGGCAGCAGGCCACACGTGCCCTGCCCATAGTTTGCCTCCAGAGCTCCATTGTTTCATGGCACATCTGAGGGGTCTTCTGCTCCCTCCTGAGCTGCGGAGTCTCAGGGTAACAAGTTTCCAAGCCCATGCTATAGTCAGAGCTGAGAAAACAGCATACATACCTTCTCTTCCCCCTGGGGAAGAAGAATAATAGGCATTGGGGGATCTCCGTATTGGCCGAGAACCTTCCCCATCTTGCCAACTGCAGCTTGGAAAAGGAACCCCGAGGGGAGAAGGCGATTCCAGAGAGACCCCAGTCCTCTCCATCCACGTGTCCTCCCATCGCCACCAGGACCCTCTCCTTCCCCTCTCACGGCCCGCCCCACTCCTCCTCTGACTACTTAAATATTCCAAGGCAGGAAACTCATGAATATTTATAAGGGCCTGGCAGTGAGGGAGATTAAAAAAAAAAAATTGGGAATCTATGAACCAGGATCCGTCTATAAATAATCAGGCCCGTGCCTGACGGGGCTCTTCCCTCACCCACCACATTCCTTCGACTTCAGGTCCAGCCCCATCCAAGCCTCCCAGAGCTACCCCTTCTCACTCCCCCCCCCACACACACACACAGCTTGGCTGTGGTTACGTGAATCCGCATCGTCTGGTGCACTGTCTCTCTCACACACACACACACACACACACACACACACACATTCCCACACAGCTGAGCACACAGACACACATTCGCACCTGCCTGGGATCTAGCCCATTGCCTCCTTTCCACACAGAGACACGCACTTGCAAAATCGGCCTGAACATGTCCAGGCAGCCTCTTCCTGTGTCCACGTTCAGACACATACAGGCATTTAGGCTCAGACCCGCACACACAGCACAAAGTCGCACACAATCACACACCCCCAAAGAGATGCCTGTGGACCACTCCCTTAACCACAAGCCAAGCATGGCGTCTCCCCTCAGTGGGCCTCGGTGTCCTTATCTGTGTAGGGGGACACTCAGAGTCCCTGCCTCATAGGGAGTTGTGAGAAATTTTTTAAATTAAATTAATTTATTTATTTTTGGCTGCGTTGGGTCTTTGTTGCTGCACGCGGGCTTTCTCTAGTTGCGTCTAGCTGGGGCTACCCATCGTTGAGGTGCGCGGGATTCTCATTGCGGTGGCTCCTCTCATTGTAGAGCACAGGCTCTAGGCACTGGGCTTCAGTAGTTGTGGTGCATGGGCTCAGTAATTGTAGCACACGGGCTTAGTTGCTCCGCAGCATGTGGGATCTTCCCAGACCAGGGATCAAACCCGTGTCTCCTGTATTGGCAGGTGGATTCTTAACCACTGCGCCACCAGGGAAGTCCCGGGAGTTGTGAGAATTTTTTAAAGTAAAAAATGGATACCTGTTGTGGTCAAGGTACTATTCTAGGTACTGGTGAAACAGCAGTGAATAAAAACAGATGAAGATCCCTGCCTGACATTCTGGAGGGGAACAAAACATTAATGCATAAATGATGTAGTGTGTTGGAAGCTGATAAAGAAAAGAAGGCAACAGGTGGTGCTGAGACATTCGTAGTTCTGACTGGAGCAGAAGGGGCGTCAAGGAGGCCTTTTGAAACAATGACATTAAATAAAGGAGTTGGAAGGACATTCCAGGCAAGGGGAATAACGGGTGCAAAACCTCATATAGAAGTGTGCTCGGGGTGTTGTAGGAACAGAGAGGAGGCCTGTGTGGCTGGAGCAGTGAGTGAGGGGGAGCATGGAGGAGGCGAGGGCAGGGATGGGACAGGGACCGACTGTGCAGAGCCTTGTGGGCTGCAGGAGGACTTTGGCTTTTACAAGTGAGGTGGGAGTCATAGAGGCTTCTGAGCAGAGGAAGAATATGATCTGACTTGTGCTCACAGGCGCCCTCTGGCTGCTGCAGGGGGAACATACTGTGGGCGGCGAGGGTGGGATCCAGGGTACCAGGGCAGAGAAGACTGCACCAAGAAGATGCCCATCCAGAGCGGGAAAAGTGCATAGATTCCGATTGTAAAGAGGTAAGAGAAAGAGACAGTTAAAGCTGTCTCCAAATGAATGCATTTAAAGGATTCATTCTTTATTTCCAGAAATGTTTATTGAGCACCTACTGGGTGCCAGGCACCGTTCTGGCTTGAGGACACAGCAATGAGCAAAGCAGTAAACATCCTTTGGATGCTGCCCTTGGAATGTTGACAGCATCACGGGGCAGACAGAGGAAGCAAGATAAATTTTAATGTAGGGTCAAGGGGCAGTACATTTTATGCAATAAAACGCAGCAGAGGGGCGAGCCTTGGGGAGTGATAGGGGCTGCACATTGTAGGTTGGGTGGACTGGGCAGACCTGGGGATACATTTTGACGCGAGAGCTGTTATCAGGATTGGTTGATAGATGGCGTATGTAGGTGGAAATGACAGAACCTGGTGCCTGGGTGTGAAGATGAGCTTTGAAGGGACACCCACATAAATACCCTCTTCTGTTGAATGTTCATTGTTTTCCCCCATCTTAGGTTGGGTTCCTGAGAAGCAGAACCCAAGACAGGGATTTGGAGCACATGACTAATTGTGAGTGGAGGGTAAGGGAAGTGGGACCAGGGAAGGGGACTCGGGTACATTCCAGGCTTGGCCTGATCCACAGGGATGGGGGGAGCTCTGGAACGTAAATTGTACCGCAGAGGGATGGGCTTTTGGACCCCTGCATCAATCAATCATTGGCTGCTCCTGGGGGTGGGGGATGCCTCCGAGGCATCTCCAGTGTGTGGTAGCTCCCCAGAAAAGGTCACCAGTGCTAGCTGTGAGCCCCCACTCTCAGCAGCTGTGGGGTGTGTGTGCCCCATTATAAGAAGATTTAGGCAGAGCCCCAAGAGCATTGCCTACACCCCCAGGCTCCAACAAAGAGGGTCATGGGAGCACCAGGCATTTATGCCAATCACAGCGCAGATGTCTGACACCAGAACCTGTTCTCAGCTCTCTCAGGATGGAAATCAGGCCAACTTGGCACTGGGGCTCCCCTCACACAGCTGAGATCCTTTCCGGATTCATTAACTGCTCGAGACTCAGCTCTCCACTGCCCAGACTTGCCTGGGAATTGCAGAAGGGAGCTGTGAGGAAGAGATGCAGCCCTGAAACAGATCCGAGTAGCTCATTTCGTTCTCCCATGGTCCTGTAGGAAGGCACTGCCGTCATGCCCATTTTGCAGATGTGGAAATGGATGCACAGAGAAGTTAAATCACTTGCCAAGGTCACACAGCTAGAAACCAGAGGAGCCAGGATTTGAACTCAAGTCGTTAGGATCTGGGGTCTATGTGCTTCTGAGCTACATTCAACTGCCTTAGACCCCACGCCCCCTTCAAAACCCAAAGCCCCTGTATCCACCCTGAGAGGAGTGGGAAGAAGGGAGGAAACCCTGAGAGAATAGAACAGAGAATATGTGAAGGGTGGGGGAGAAAGAGGTCACCTGGAGGACTTGGAGTGGGTAGGAGGCACTCATTCATTCATTCATTTGTTCGTTCATTCATTTACTCCTTCATGTCCTGGTGATGCCTGCCTACTCTGTCCAGCATGTGCTGGTGTTGGGACCTCAGCGGGAACGAGCACCCAACTCCACCCTTTTGGAGCTCAAGGTCTGATAGGGCACGCAGACACTCATCCAGGCAAGAAAATGTATCAGATATAAGAACCTTGTAAGAGGGAAGGGGTAGGGATTTTGGAGACACACACAGAGGGGATTCTGACCTGTCTGCGGGGATGGGGGAGGCTTTTCAGAGGTGGTAATGTTTACTCTGAACCCTGAAGGATGCAGAGAGTTTGGGCAGCCCTGGGGTAGTTGGCAGGAGGATGGCAGAGTAGAAACACCAGCATCTCTACAGCGCCATGGAACTGGGTTTGTAATTCTAGCTCTACTATTTAATATACAGAGCAAGCAGCACCACCTCAGGGTTTAAAAAATATTGTACAAATATTTATTGAACACCTACTATGTGCCAAGTGCTGTTCTAGGCATTGGGAACATGGTAGTGACCAAGATATAAGGTCCTTGTATTTGTACACTTCTCATACACTACCCCAGCTAACAAATGTATATAGTATGATTTCTTCCACGACAAGTACCAGGCAGGGAGATGGGGACTGAGAAGATCTTCTTTAAAGAGGTAATCAGGGAAGGCTTCTTGAGGAGGTGACTTTTTCTTTTCTTTTCTTTCTTTCTTTCTTTCTTCTTCTTCTTCTTCTTTTTTTTTTTTTGGCCATGCTGCATGGCTTTCGGGATCCTAGTTCCCCGACCAGGGATCGAACCCAGGCCCCTGCAGTGAAAACGCCAAGTCCTAACCACTGGACCACCAGGGAATTCTCATAAACTTAGGTGACTCTTAACTATGGATAAGAAGGATCCAGCATTATCACTGTTCCTTCAAAGACTTATTATTGTGAGGCATGAAATGGGACAGTTGACTGAAACAGATCCTCCCTAAGTGTGTAGCTTCGTAGTTAAGACAACTTTAGAGAGAGGCAGGCTGGGCCCTGAGTCTTGTGGGCTGGTCATTTACATGGTGTCCCTCAGATTTATTCCTTGCCCTCCCATTGTTTTTGGTATCAGAGGGGGGTTGACCCCTAAAAACTACATTTCCCAGATTCCCTTGCTCACTGGCTTCCTGTTAGACTTGGCCAATGGGAAGCCGTGACGGGAGTTGGAGGCGGGAGGAAGAGAGAAGTCAGGGGATTTCTACCCCTGTTTATTTGCTGCAGGCAGTGGCCTTGTTTTCCCCTCCTTGGGTCCAGCTCCACTAACCCCCTTTGCCCTGCCACCCTGCAGCAGTTTCTTCTTCTTCTTTTTTTTTTTTTTTTTTGGTCACGACGCGTGGCATATGGGCTCTTAGTTCCCGACGAGGGATGGAACCCGTGCCCCCTGCAGTGGAAGCACAGTCTTAAGCATTGGACCGCCAGGGAAGCTCCCAACCCTGCAGCTTCTTACAGTTGCTATTCTTTTGATCACTTCACCTTCCGCACCTACCCCATCCAGCCCTTCTGGCTCCTTGGCACCACACTCCCCATATTAAATTCCCTCCATGGAACCATCTAGCATAGCTTCTGTCCCTCAACAGACTGATGGCATGGTAGGCTCTGCCCCCTGCCTTTCCTCCCTGACCTTCAGCTTAGGACACCCCCTACATCCCACAACTGTCGGGAGGTGAATGGAGGTGATCCTATCAGGAGCTGACCTTCTACAGTTCTTACGACGTATGGTTTGAAGCTCTATGTGCTCAGGCACTCATTTACCTCCACCACAACCCTAAGAGGTGGGTGCTGCTGTTAGCCCTGTTGTTTTGTTTGTTTGTTTTGTCTTCGTTGCTGCGCACGGGCTTTCTCTAGTTGTGGCAAGTGGGTGCTACTCTTCGTTGTGGTACAAGGGCTTCTCATTGTGGTGGCTTCTCTTGTCGCAGAGCACGGTCTCTAGGTGTGCGGGCTTCAGTAGTTGTGGCTCACAGGCTCAGTAGATGTGATGTGCGGGCTCTAGAGCGCAGGCTCAGTAGTTGTGGCACACGGGCTTAGTTGCTCCGCGGCATGTGGGATCTTCCTGGACCAGGGATCGAACCCGTGTCCCCTGCATTGGCAGGTGGATTCTTATCCACTGTGCCACCAGGGGAGTCCCGGCCCTGTTTTATATATAGGAAACCGAGGCACAGTGAGGTTCAAGGCCCTTGCCCAAGGTCACATGGCTGGGAGGTGGCACTAGGAAGTCCCTCACGCACGCACATGCCTGCATAGGACCTGGCACACGGACGGCACTCGGTAAGGCTGGTGATAATGATAATCATTACATGTAGAGCTGGTCTCTGCTGAGTGCCAAGACTGGAGGTGATGCTGAAACTCCACCTTGGACCAGTGCAGGAGCCGGCAGTCACAATGCATGCTGACTGAGGGTCCTTCTGGGACCCATGACCTGGTAGAACAATCCTCGGGCTCCTGCTGGCTCCTGTCCCAGCCCTGGTGGAGAAGGGGCAAAGGGCCTCTCTACAGCAGCTTTGGCTGGGAGCAGCTGCTCTGTGCTTAGCCAGGATCGATTTCCCTTCAAGCGGGCCATTCACACTAACAAAGGGCTCCGGTGACCCAGGTGGCCATCACTGCCTCCTGCCCTCCCAGTGGAGGATGTGCCTCGCGGCCGGAGCTGTTTTCTTTGAGATCCATTTCTTTGAAAGCTCTGGCAAACTTCAAAGGATGGGCCAAGTCAGCCCCGCAATGTGCTCACCTGAACCTTGCTGGTGGATTTCTCTGCCTCTCTGTCTTGCTCTAACCAGCCCACCCTCAATGATCTTCCTGACCAGGTCTTTTCTCTGCTCACACACGGTTATGGGCTGAACGGTGTCCCCCCACACCCCACCCCACAAATTCATAAGTTGAAGTCCACACCCTCAGGACCTCAGAATATGACTGTACAGTTAAGCCCCCTCTATACAAATGAGTTCTGTTCTGAGATCATGTTCGTAAGTCCAACAAAGTTAGCCTAGGTACCCAACTAACACAATCGGCTATATAGTACTCTACTGTCATAGGTGTATAATACTTTTCACACAAATAACACATAAAAAACAAACAAACACGAAAAATAAAGAAAACATTTTTAATCGTACAGTACAGTACCTTGAAAAGTACAGTACAGTACCAGCTACATCACCACTGTTTTACACTTGCTTCCGGTCATCCTGGGCTTGACATCCTGGGGAGATGCCCAGAGGAGCCACCAGTGTCAGGAGAGGAACGTTGCCACCGTGAAACCATTGCTTGGCAGGAAGGGAACCAGGGGATTCAATACACCAGACTCTTTCCTCTGTCCGCCCCCCACCCCAGTCTCCTGTGGTCACACTCACTGGCCAGACGTCGCTGGAAGCTGGAGGGCGGGGGCTTCTGGGAGGTGGAGGCTGCAGGGGTCAGCCTCCCGGAGCACAGAGCCGATGGAGAAGTGGGGAGAGAGGACCTGGAGGGGCAAACAAAATATCCAGCTCATCTCCTGGCCTCCCAATTTGAGCTTCAAATTCTGCACCATCTTCTCCCTACTGGAGTAGAATCTTGGCGAGAACAGGGATCTTTGCCTATCTTGTTTGCTGCTGTGTCTCCAGTACCCGGCACAGAGTAGGTGCTCAATCAGTATTTGTGGGATGCCTTTGCCCATGCTGTTCCCTTTGCCTGGAACCCGTGTAACCAGGCTCCGTAGCCATCCTCTGCTCTTACTTGTGCTGGCTCCATCACGGCTTTGTCGTGCTGTTTTATAATCGCCTCTTTGTCTCTCAAATATCTTAGCTCCCTTAATCCTCAAAACACCAGCATTGTCATCACTCTTCTCCGCTTTGAGGAAATTGAGGCGCAGAGAGAGTAACTCGCCCAAGGTAACCCAGAGCCAGGATTTAAATGCAGACTGTCTGAGCCCCAGATACTGGGCTGCCTTTTTGGTTTCCCTGTCAGCAACTATTTGCCTTTTTTTTTTTTTTTTTTTTGGCTGCGCTGCACAGCTTGCGGGATCTTAGTTTCCCGACCAGGGATTGAACCCTGATCCTGGCAGTGAAAGCACTGAGTTCTAATCACTGGGCCACCAGGGAATTCCCTCTGTTTGCTTATTTTCATGCCATAATCAATTTTATTGCACTCACGTGTATATTACATTGCCGATGTTAAGCTATTCGAATACACTAACAACAACCTCAATGACATCACTGCTATTCTTAGCTCCATATCACTAGTGGGGAAACGGAGGCCCAGGGTGGCTAAGTCACTCGCCCAAGGTCACACAGCAGAGCTGAGATTGGAACCCAGGCGACCTGGCTCCAGATTCGGTGCCCTCAATGACCATGATCTGTTGCCTCACCTTGGCTGGGGGAATTGAATGCCTGTCTTTGAAATCCTGAATGTGAGTCCAAGGTGTAGCCAAACGATAAAAGGTTTGGACCCCAAATTAACTTGCCACCCCCAGTGGCGCACACAGAGCCCACGGAAGTCAGTTTTCAGGCAGTGCTTATGCCTGGCTGTCTCTGTGAGTTATTAGCCAGCAGATCGGGCTCCTGTCACCTCCTGGTCACACTGTCCAGCCTTCAAGGCCTCCCTCCCTCCCTCCCCCACGTGGGAGCCTCATAGCAAACACCTTCATTTTGTGCAGGGGCTTCCCTGGCACCCAGCGTGAGATTCCTGAGCCAGCCAAAGAAGGTCAGCTTCCACCATGACGACCTTTTCCGTGCACCGATGGATTGATTTCAGAAATCCAACTCCAGCCAATGGGCCCATCCCCTACCGCAGGCACTGATGGCTGCAAATTTATGCCCAAGCCAGAAATTGAATTCCTATGGGTCGAGAGAATTGTCAGAAAACCTCATCCAGGCTCATTTTTACTTCTGACAAACGTCAGGAGAGAGATTAAACCTGGGCCGGTGTCTTCCAGCAGCAGGGACTGTGGTGGCGGGGAAATGACCTTGACATGGGTATTTTTCTTACATTCCCTGGCTTCACCTTGGCCTCCCAGCGCTGAGAAATAAAAAGCAACCGGACCCACAGGCCTGTGTGGTTAAAGGGAATTCCCATTTCTGACCAGCTAATGTTCAAAAGGGGCAAGCTCTGTGTACCCAAAGGCAAGTCTCTTGGTCCCTGTGGCAAATATTGAGCCATTCAGAGGGATGGGAATCACGTGACAGCCAGGCCACTTCCTGCACCAGGTCCTGAGGCCGATTCAGTCTCGGCAACTTTACAAGGTTCTAATTAATCTTCCCTGTGCTATGACAAAGAGGACATAAAAATGTAGATAATGGGATGGGACTACCCTGGTGGTCCAGTGGTTAAGACTCCGCATTTCCACTGAAGGCGTTGCAGGTTCGATCCCAGGTCAGGGAACTAAGATCCCACATGTCGCACAGCGAGACCAAAAGATTTCGTTTTAAATGTGGATAATTCCGTAGCCCCTCACCCCTACTCTGCCGCCTGCCCCAAGGCCGGGAAGGAAGAAACAGAAATCAAATGATAGCTCTGGGAAGGAAGAATCCCCGTCTTGCTAGAAAAAATCTCTCTCACTTGCCTTGAAAAATGAGACGTCTGATGCAAATGTAGCTGCTTCCCTTTGGTACAAAAGCCCCTAAATATTAAAGAAATGAATCCTTGATGTCTACAAAGAGAGGATCAAAAACGAGACTTTCTGAAAGGAGAAGAGCTTTTATTTCGCTGTGAACCTTTCTAGATGTGGCCTCTGGCAGGGATGCCTGCAGAACATGGAGTGCGGGAGGATAAAGAAATAAATGACTGCCGTTCTTGTATTCATTCATTCATTCATTCAGGAAGTGTCTGTGAAGCAGCTACTGCATGCCAGGTATTGGGCTGTGAGCCAGGGAAACCTCAGGGAGAAATTAGGGCCTGCTTCCCGCCCTTCAAAGCTGGTGGGGCATTCTACAAAGTCTCTGACCTGTAGTCCTCAAAACTGCTAAGGTCATGAAAAGCAAGGAAAGATGAAGGAACTATTACAGACCAGAGGAGATTAAGGAGATGTGACAACTAAATGCAATGTGCAATCCTAGGTGGGATTCTGGACCAGAAAAGACATGAGTGGAAAAACTGGAGGAATCTCAATAAAGTCTGGAGTTTAGTAAGAGTGATGAACCAATGCTGGTTTCTTAGTTGTGACAAATATGCCATGGATATGTAAGATGTTAACAACAAGGGAAATCGGGTGAGGGGCGTATGGAAGTTCTCTGTCCTGTCTTTACAATTTTCCTGTAAATCTAAAATCCTTCTGGGACTTCCCTGGTGGTCCAGTGGTTAGGAGTCCACGCTTCCACCGCAGGGGACGCGGGTTCAATTGCTGGTCGGGAACTAAGATCCCGCCTGCCCCACAGCGCAGCCAAAAAATAAAATTAAAAATGATCCATTAAAAAAATAATAATTAAAAAGGTAAAAAATAAAATACTTCCAATATAAAAAGTTTATTTAAAAAAAAAGTTAGCAGGGGACATGGAACGGTTCTAGAACAGTGCTGGTTCCGTGAATTGATATGAAAGCTCCCACTGACTGGGCAGTCACAATGTACCAGGCACCATGACTGACTCTTGACATGTACCAATTCATCATTTTCACAAGAACCCTGTGAAGCCTGGCCGTTATTATCCCAACTTTTAGATGAGGAAATGGAGAGGTTAAGAAAGGCACAGAGGGGTTAAGCTACTTGCCCAAGGTCACACAGGAAGGAGTAGATCAGAATTTGGACTGAAGCAGCCTGTGTGATAAGATCTACAGCTGGCTGTTCATGCACAGTATTTACTGAGCAGCTACTATACCCTTCAGAGGCTGACCAGAGAAACAACTCTTCTAGGGCTTTCGGCGATTTTAGTTCAGGGGATTGGTTACAAAGATGATGGAAGAGATGAAAAACTAAACAGAGATGGAAACGAAAACCAGAGATTAGCAACAGCTGAGAGCATTTATTCCCCTAGGACGGGTGGTGGTGGGGTGTTGGATAGAAGAGGTGGTATAAACAGAGCCCAGGCCTGGGATTACCAGGGGGAGCTGAAGCCACGGAACCAATGCTGGAGCACAGGAGGCAGAGAAAGCAGGGAAATACCGCTGCTTCTCCCCTTGTCCTGCCCTCATATCCTCCATGAGTGCCTCCCATTGGCTGAACCTTTCTGAAAGCAAAGGAGTGTGAGAACTGTAGTTCCCAACCGTATGCAGCAGAGCAGGGGAAGGAAGGGATGAAAATTCAGCCATCAGGCAGCTTACACTAGAGTGTGTGTGTGCATGGGGGGACTAGGCAGGAAGGGGATGGGATGGTTTTGGTTCCCATTTTACAAATGAAAGAGGCAAAGGGATCTGCTTAGAAACTCACAAAGAGGAAGTGGCAGATCCAGGATTTGGACATGTATTATGGGTTCAACCTCGTAGGGTTCTTCTGAGGATTGGTGAGAAATGAGCCGCAAAGCCCTTAGAATAGAGCCTGGCTTACAGGATATGCTCCATAAATGTTAGTTGTTATTGATGATGAGGAGGATAATAATAATTATTATTACAACTACTGTCATTTTTATGATGCTAAAGGACCTTCCTTTGCATAGAACTGCTGTATCCCACTGTCACAGGACTCTGTGTGTGTATGGGTGTGTGTGTGAGGGGGTGGAGATGGGGACCATCTAAGAGAGGGGTCCATCCTGGAACCAGAACACCCCACTCTGCTGAGACCTGAGCAGATTTTCCCCATGTGAAGGAGGAGAGGGAGAGTGTCCTAAGCAAAGAACACTGCGCGGACAAAGATGCAGAGGCAGCAAGGGGAACTGAAACAGCTGTATGTGAGTGAAGACAAGTAAGTGGTGAGGCTGAGAATTTAGCTGTACCCCAGTGGGCAGGACGGGTGAGTGCGTCCAGGTGGCATTTGGGCTTTATACTGAGGGCACTGGGGGCCATGAAGGGTCCAATGTGGGGGGTGACACTTTGTAAATTTATTTATTTTTGGCTGCTTTGGGTCTTCGTTGCTGTGCGCTGCTTTCTCTAGTTGCGGCGAGCGGGGTCTACTCTTCGTTGTGGTGCGCGGTGGCTTCTCTTGTTGTGGAGCACGGGCTCTAGGCGCGCGGGCTTCAGTAGTTGCAGCGTGTGAGCTCAGTAGTTGTGGCGCACAGGCTTAGTTGCTCCGCGGCATGTGGGATCTTCCCAGACCAGGACTTGAACCCGTGTCCCCTGCATTGGCAGGCGGATTCTTAACCACTGCGCCACCAGGGAAGCCCGGGGGTGACACTTCGAAAGCTGGCTCTGGCTTCTCTGGGGAGAATGGATCAGTGGATGCAAGGCTTGAAGCCAAGCTTCCATGGAGAGAGAGAGAGAGAGTCTTCCCCCATAAGCATAGCAGCTAAGAGTGAGGACTTGAGAGTCTCACAGGCTGGGGTCCAAATTCCAGCTCAGACACTTGCTCTGTGAGTTTGGGCAACTAACTTTCCTCTCTCTGCCTCAGTTTTTCCATCTGTAAAGTGGAGCTAATGTTAGTACGTACCTCATTGGGGGAGGGGAGGCTACAAGGATTTAAAATTTGTAAAGCAGCTTAGAAGAGCATCTTAGTTCGTTCAGGCTGCTCTAACAAAAATACTGTAGACGGGGTGGCTTAAACAACAACATTTATTTCTCACAGTTCTGGAGGCTGGGAAGTCCAAGATCAAGGTGCTGGCAGATTCAGTGCCCAGTGAGAACCAGATTCCTTGTTCATAGACGATGTCTTTTCGCTGTGTTCTCACGTGCCAGAAGGGTTCAGGGAGCTCCCTGGGGTGTCTGATAAGGGCACTAATCCGACTCCCAAAGACCCCACCCCAAAATACCATCACACTGTGGATTAGTTTTCAACATATGAATTCTGGGGAGACAGAAAGAGTCTATAGCAAAGAGCACTCTATAGGTGTTAAATAAAGTAAAAACCCAGGGCTTCCCTGGTGGCACAGTGGTTGAGAGTCCGCCTGCCGATGCAGGGGACACGGGTTCGTGCCCCGGTCCGGGAAGATCCCACATGCCACAGAGCTGCTGGGCCCGTGAGCCATGGCCGCTGAGCCTGCACGTCCGGAGCCTGTGCTCCGCAATGGGAGAGGCCACAAGAGTGAGAGGCCCTAGTACCGCCAAAAAAAAAAAAATTAAAAAAAAATTAAAAACCAGTAGGAGAGGCTTCTCATGGCTTTTAATCCCATCTCTCTGCTGAGGGCACCCAAATATGTATCTCTAGCCAAACCCTCTCTCCTCCTCTCCCCAGCTACCTACTTGATATTTCCACTTGGAGGTGGTCACAAGCAGCATAAATGGAACATGTCTTCAGGATGGACTCTTGATTTTCCTCCCCCTCTAATTTTCCTCCCCGCCCCACTCCCCATGGGCTCCTCCTCCAGCCTTTTTCAGCTCAGTAAATGGTACCCCCCATCCATGCACTCCATTGCTTGGGCCCCAAAAGTTGGACTCATCCTCAACTCCCCTCTTTCCCTTCCGCCCCACATCTAGTCCCTCAAATCCTGTGGGCTCTGCCTTTATACTTATTTATTTATTTAGCTGTGCCGTGAGGCATAGGGGATCTTAGTTCCCCAACCAAGGATCAAACCTGTGCCCCCTGCAGTGGCAGCGCGGAGTCTTAATCACTGGACCGCCAGGGAAGTCCCGGGCTCTGCCTTTAAAACATAGGAATCTACCCATTTGCTGTCCCCATTCCATCTACCCTGGTGCAAGCCCTCATCATGGCTCACCTGGATGACTGTGGGGGTGAACAGCATGTTCAAAGGCCCTGGGGTGATAAAGAGCTCAGGAGTCATTGGGAATCTGAATGTAGGCTGGTGAGATTCAGGAGACTCGAGTGAGGGTTTGTTTCTTCCCTGAGGGGTCTCCTCAAATGGGGTGTTATTGAGTGCTGGGGACGGGCAGGAACTTGTCCTTTCTCAAAGCAAACTGGTCTGACGACTGGAGTGGCCCTCGTGTTGTAGCCCGGATGCAGACCTCTGTCCATCAGCCCAACCCTTAGGGCTGTCTGCGGGCATCCACGGTGTTTCCGACAGTCTGGGCCACACTGCGAGGGAATGGACTGTGTTTGTAAATTCTTGCACGAGGCAAGCCTCCTCCAGGGAGAAGGACCCCAGGGAGGGCAGTCAGTCAAACTCAGAGACCTGTGTCTCTTCCCACCTTTCCCAAGGAAGTCTATTTCATTCATTTTGGTCCACGTTGGCACTGTAATGGCAGAGCCTAAGACATCCAGGAATGTATGTCTGGACCGGGGCCCAAGGGGCAATGGGGGTCTTCTGCCATGGCTTGGCTGGCTTCAGAGGGTGAGAGGTGGTGTGTGCCAGCCTGAATAGCCTCTCAGGGCAAGATGGGTTATCTGCATTGGAAGGGAACGAATGAATAAATGAATCAGGAATTCCCTGGCGGTCCAGTGGTTGGGACTCAGTGCTTTCACTGTCGAGGGCTTGGGTTCAATCCCTGGTGGGGGAACTAGGATCCTGCAAGCCGCAGGACGCGGCCAAAAAAAAAAAAAAAAAAAAAGAATGCATGAATGAATGAACTCACAGTCAGCCCCCCTCATCCCATCCCAGCCCCTCCCCCGGCCGCGGGCTCTCACAGGCCAAGCCCCAGCTGCTCAGACTGAGGGAGGCTCTGGTTCTCCATCTCGGCACGGGTGAGCTGATATCTTCTTTAAAGGCTGTCAAGCTTATCACTCAGCAGGGATTTGCCCAATACCGCTAGGTCTGACGGGAGCAGCCTGCTATCATCTCAAGCCCTCCAAAGGGACTCAGGCCCCATCACGGCTGAGACGTGGCAGATAGGTATGTCCCTGATCGTTCATCACGGCCCTTCTGCCATCCCTGCAGTCAGAGGGGAGCCGCCGCCGCCTCTGTGCCTGCCACAGATGATCTGCAACTTGATCTCAGACAGTCCCTCCCTGGGACAGGCGGAAACCGATTTGGTGGTGGAGAGGAAACGCATGGTGAATCCGTGATGGGCTGTTTGCCCATCAGCATCTAATTATTCGACAAACATTCATCATGCCAGGCCTGGGGGATTCAGCAATGAGCAAAGCAGACAGAACTCCCCTTTCCCATCCTCTTTCCCGTCGTGGGGCGGAGGCAGGCTTTGAGCCAGTGGTCACACCCAAGAGGTCCCAATGGCCATTGTGATCAGGGCTTGAAGGAGAACAGGGGAGGTGCAGCATGGTGGTGTAGACTGTGGAGCCATGTGGCCTGTGTTCAAATCCCAGCTCCACCACTTATAGACTGTGAAGCTCTGGGCAAGAGATTTGAGCCCTCTCTCCCCTCGTTTTCTTCACCTCTCAAAGGTGGATAATGACAGTGCCTGTCTCCTAGTGCCATGGTGAGAGCTCCACCAGTTAAAGCATGCAAAGTGCTTAGAACAAGGCTTGACATACAGTAAGAAATACAAGTATTAGGGGAAAAAAGCACAGGGTACCTTGAGAAGTGGGTAACATGGGGAAGGGACAGCGGAGGCTGCTTTCGGAAGAGACATTTATGCTCGAGCCCTAGAAATGGGGAAGAGTTAGCCCAGCCATGAGATGGGGCAAGAGTTTTGATGGCTGAGGGACCAGCCAGTGCAAAGACCTGAAGGTGGGAAAAAGCATGGTGTGTTCCAGGAAGAGGAGGTTGCCTAGAGGATGGGCCACAGAGAACACGGCCGTGTGAGCCTTGGGGTTTCGTTGTTGTCTTTTTTGTTGTTGTTCTTTTTTGTTTTGTTTTGTTTTGGCTGGACCGCATGGCACGTGGGGTCTTAGTTCCCCTACGGGATTGAACCCGTGCCCCCTGCAGTGGAGGTGGGGAGTCTTAACCACTGGACCACCAGGGAAGTCCCATGTGCTTTGTTGATGGCCTGTTACACTGAAACAGGACTCCCCTCCACCAAATTACATCAGGGAGATGTAACTAGGACCAGAAACTGAACTGGCCGAGTCACGTGGCGAGTAGGATGGGGCAGTGTCTCTGTCTGTCTTTGGTAGGACTCGACACCCTGTCTCTCCCTGTATCTCTTTCTCTCTCTCACTGCCATCCGGCTGTGACTTCTCATCATCTTGCATTCTCAGCCCCCAATCCAATGGACTTTCACCCATTCTTCCAGATCATCTCAGTTCAGTGCCCGCATCAGATTCAAACCATTTTGACTTCAGGAAGTTACCAAATTGGCTTTAGAGCATCATGGGGATTATAACAATAATAGCAAACGTTTCTGTAGCACTTACTACATGCTGATGACTGTTCTAATTGCTCACAAGTATAGTATTTTTTTTTTTTTTTGGCCACGCCACACGGTATGCAGGATCTTAATTCCCCACCCAGGGATTGAACCCGTGCCCGCTGCATTGGGAACGTGGCATCTTAACCACTTGACCACCAGGGAAGTCCCCTCTCACATGTATGGTATTGACTCGTTCAAGCTTCTCAGCAACGCTGTGAGGTAGGTACAGATTATCGTGTCCAATTTACAGATGAGGGCAAGGAGGCACAGGGAGGTTAAACAACTCACACAGCAAGTGAGTGGCCAAGCCAGGACATCAACCCAGGCAGCCTGACCCTCAGACCCTGCTCTTAACCACCTGGCTCTACTCTACCAGCTGAGTAGGAAGAAGGGCCATCCAGAAGAAACGAGTCATTTCCATTGTAAGGATGTTGTCTGGAAAGATGCTGGTGACATCACACGGACTCCTTTTTGGGAGGGCCGTGGGAGAGATCCTTGCCTGTTCTTGGTACTAAAAATAGTTAAGTTTTCTCCTGAGCATCTGGTGTGTTTTTGTTTCAGGACACTGGGAGCCGCATAAATGACCAGCTTTCCCTTTTTGAGTTGGCTGCTAAGGAGCTTGAAGCCAAATTTATGGCCCAACCATATGCTGGTTGTTCAAGTTTTTAAGGGATGGGTTTTTCTTAGCCTCACTTCTGGCTCTATGTCCCCACTTTTTCTCTCTCTTCCTTGCAAAAAAAAAAAAAGAAACCCACAAAACTTTAAACGGACTGAGAAAAAACTTCACAAGAACAATACGTGTCTATTGTAGAAAACTTAGAAGGTAAATTTGAAGATGGGAATAAAAATCCCTACTCGTCCCCGATTTTAATGGCTGCATAGTATTCCCTCGTGTAGAGTTTTAAAATCAATGCCCCTACTGGCAAACGACTGGAGGGGAAAAAAATTCCAGTTGTCCAATTTTAGACAACACTTTAATGAGCATTCTTGTAGCAATTGAGTACTTGTCACATGGTTTCCCTGGGCTAAATTCTTAGACTCAGATTAGGGTTAAATACAAATGCAGAAACCTTAAGGTTTTGGATTGGCAGACAGCCCTCCAGAAATATCTAATTCCTGCTCTCCTATTTAATTGGAGCTATCGTGTGGTATTTTACATATCCTTGTAAACCATTTGCAGTCTTCTCTGGAACAAGGCAGCCAACAAATAAATATACGAGCCCCAAGCCACTTCTGCTTCCCGATTAAATTATCCAGCCTCAAACGCAATAATATCCTTGACTTATCAAGAGGCAGCTGCTTGCTCTAGTCCTGTTTGCTCATCCCCAGTAGCCAGTGCTCAATGGTTGGCTGCCCCTGGGATCCTGTAGCAATCCCTCGGCCCCCGGAAGAACCAAGAATTGTTTTTTGAACCAAGACGTAGGTGACGGAGCTGTAGGCTGAGCTGATGATCCCGGACGCGAGAGCTAGAAAAACTTTTCCTGCGTGTCCTGTACTCAGTCAATCCTGGACCTGTTACATAGACGGCTGCTTAATTGGGGCAGCAGCCTAGGTGAAAGCATTTGAAAAATCCCAGCCACTGTGGAGTATGGAGGTTCCTTAAAAAACTAAAAATAGAATTACCATACGACCCAGCAATCCCACTACTGGGCATATGCCCTGAGAAAACCGTAATTCAAAAAGAGTCATGTACCAAAATGTTCACTGCAGCTCTATGTACAATAGCCAGGACATGGAAGCAACCTAAGTGTCCACTGACAGATGAATGGATAAAGAAGATGTGGCACATATATACAATGGAATATTACTCAGCCATAAAAGGAAACGAAATCGAGTTATTTGCAGTGAGGTGGATGGACCTAGAGTCTGTCATATGGAGTGAAGTAAGTCAGAAAGAGAAAAACAAATACCGTATGCTAACACATATATATGGAATCTAAGAAAAAAAGGTCATGAAGAACCTAAGGGCAAGATGGGAATAAAGACACAGACCTACTAGAGAATGGACTTGAGGACACGGGGAGGGGGAACGGTAAGCTGGGACAGAGTGAGAGGGTGGCATGGACACATATACATGTGAGGTGAGACAGGCCACCAGATCAGAAGTGTCTGTACCGGGAGAAGTCTGCGGCTCTCACACCTGCTGTTATAAACATTTCCCTTAGGTATAGGCATTCTCTATCCCTAGGAGTGTGACCTCTGAGAATTTGTGACTTTGGTTTGAAGCTAAACCCAGTCTGGGAGAGCTGGCCTTTGGACTGTCAAACACGGAGCCTCCCGGGACATTCCAGTGGGTTCCCAAGGACATGAATTGACTGTGTGTTTGAACTTGAACCCGATGGGTGAAACTCAGGCTCTTTGCCGTGCTGAGATTTGGCAGCCAAACCCCGCGCATTTAATTACGCTGCTTCAGAGAACACTCCAGCGAGGTGCGTCCAACGCAGACAATTATTTTAGGAAAGCCGTGGAGGCCTTCTCTCTGCGCCGCTTAAATCATGCTTCTCTTTTACAATTCAATATTTCGTGTGTTGAGAGAAAATGGCTTGTTTGCTTCAAAGCACACGCTACAGAATGTAGGAAGGGGATGTTAATTATGTTGAACCGGGCTGCTTTGTCTCTGCACAAATGAGAATCTTCGGGGGGTTCTATCCAAATTGCTTGGGGATCAGAGCCAGGGGAGCACAGATGGAGATGTTTGGACTCAAGTTCATGGTTTTGTTTTTTTTGTCTTTGTTTTTTAAGAACAGTATTTGTCATGAAAAAAGGTGAAGCTAGTTCTGCATTCTCCTAGAACCAAAGGGGAAGGCATTCCTGAATCACTTTTCTTTTCTTTTTTTTAATTTTTATCTTTTACTGGGGTTTAGTTGATTTACAATGTGGTGTTAGTTTCAGGTGTACAGCAAAGTGATACATATATCTATTCTTTTTCAGATTCTTTTCCCATACAGGTTATTACAGAATATTGAGTAGAGTTCCCTGTGCTATACAGTCAGATCTTATTATCTTTTTTTTTTTTTTTTTTTTTTTTTTGCAGTACGCGGGCCTCTCACTGTTGTGGCCTCTCCCGTTGCGGAGCACAGGCTCCGGACGCGCAGGCTCAGCGGCCATGGCTCACGGGCCCAGCCGCTCCGCTCCGGGAAGATGTGGGATCTTCCCGGACCAGGGCTCGAACCTGCATCCCCTGCATCGGCAGGCAGATTCTTAACCACTGCGCCACCGGGGAAGCCCTGATTATCTATTTTATATAGAGTAGTATGTGTATGTTAATCCCAGCCTCCTAATTTATCCCTCCCCCTCTGGGTCACCCTTTTTGTCTTAGGCCATCCTTCTCGGTTTTGGTCGGGCTTCTTCAGGAGCAGAGCTGGATGAGAGGAGTTGAGTGCAAATACTTAGCTGGGAGGCGATCCCAGGAGGAACCAGTGGCGAAAGGGAGATGGGAAATGAAGGAAACCCAGGCAGGGCAATCTAATGGTCCCACTGTGGGCACCTGGAGCACAGATCCCGATGGGGTCCTCTGGGAAACTGCAGGCAGCAGGCACCCCAGCGTTCTCCCACTGGAGAGGCGAGAGGGCTGGTATTTATCACGAACTCCGTGGGGACTTCCGGGTGGGAGGTGCTTCTGCCTGCCCAGTGCAAAGGCAGGGTGGGCTCGGACCACCCGAGGAAGCCCTTGGCAGTGAGGCGCTCTGCAGTAAGGCTGGAGTGTGGGCTCCACCTGGACCATGCCTACATGCAAGGGAGCCTGGGAAGGTGAGTGACTTCATTCCTCCGCCGGGGAAACATGGACTTGTAAAGAGGGGGTTCCCTCAACCTCTGAAGTGAGTACGTAAGGCTCAAAGAATGACTAATGACAATAGTTTCAGATGGCATCTATGAATGTTTTCTTTTTTTCTTATAAATTAGCGGACGAGTCAAGCTCATCTGAACAGTGATATCGCTTGCTCACATTCCAATAAGCTAAAAAAAAAAAAGGCTTTATTGAGTGGGAGAGAAAAAGTGGGCTAACAGCTGGAGTCTCTGGGATTGCTCATTGCCCATTGCTCACAGCCTGGCTTATCTCTGCTACAGCTCATGGGAACAGCTTCTGCGGGGTGATAAGTAGCGGCTGTGCAAATGATCCATGATGGTGAAGCTTTGTTTCTCTGTAAAACACTTGGGGTTTTATCAGACTTTCTTCCCTGTCTTAGGAATGCATTCTGGATAGGAGCAGCATCTTCTACTTCCCATCTCCTCGGTTTCCACCCATCACCGCTTGCCTGGACCCTTGCAGTCACCTCTGCCCTGGTTTCCCACCCTTGCCACCTCACACCCACAGTCTGTTCCCCCCCACAGCAGCCAGGGGGCGCTTGTGAACACCTGAGTCAGGTCCTGTCCATCCTCTGCACAGAACCCTCCTTGGCTCCTACCTCACTCAGAGCAAAAATGTGTCCTCCCCATGGTCCACAAGGCCCTGCACATGCTGTCCTGTCCCATCTCTGTCCTCATCTCCCCCACCCCGCGCACAATCTCTCCCTCGGTGACTCTGTTCTAGCTGAACTAGCCTCCTCCATGTTTCCCAACCATACCAGGCATGGTCCGGCCTCAGGGCCTTTGCACTTGCTGGTCTCTCTGCCTGGAGCATCCTTCCCCAGATATCCTCATGGCTCCTCCCTCACCTCCTTCAGGTCTTTACTCAAATGACATCTTCTCATTAAGCCCTTCCCAGGGCCCCTAAAATTGCAATCCCTAACCACCCCCCAACCCTAGCATCCTCCATCATTTCTTCCCTGCTTTACTTCTCTCTATGGCACTCAAAAGCCTTTAAATACTTGGTGTTAACTTATTTATTTCTGTTGCTCTCCACTTTAATGTAACTCCTAGAGGAGCTTTCGTGTTTGTGTTTTGTTTACTATGTTTTCAATGTCCAGAACAGAGCCTGACACACAGCAGGAGCTTAACAAATATTTGTTGAACAAATGAGACCACCATGCCCTGATTAAAAACAAAAAGACTGGGACTTGTGACTGACTCCAGTACGTTCTGGGGAAGCTCAAGGGGGCCTGATCTGGGGGCCCAACACGTTCCATCCAGTGAGGATTCAATGCTTTTTGAGCAATGTTTCTCCAATCCCTCCAGGTATTGGTCAGAATTTGTGTGCCAGAAGTGTCCCTTCCTCTCTCCCCTTCTCCTGGCTCACTCATCCCTCAAGTTCAGCTTACTTGTCCCTTCCCTGGGGCACCTCCTCTGAGACCCTCAGCCTGGGAGGGTCTGCTACTCTCTGTACTTTCTTTGTAGCATTCACTGCAGCATATAGTTCTAGAAGTAATGGTAGGATTCCATAATTCATGTCTGTCTCCTCCACATCTATGGGCAGCAGTCGATATGCTTTCTTCGTCTCTCTCTTCCTAGACCCTATCCCAGACCCATGCCTGGCATAGAATAGGCATTCACTAGATATTTTCTAATAATTTTGGAAAAATATGGCTCTGATGAACATGAGCCATAGGACACACGCATCCCTTAAAAACCTGAACAACCAACATCAGTTCCCTGATGAAGATGAGCATTTCAAAGGTTCTGATAAGTCCTGCATTAAAGAAACTCGTTTCAGGAATTCCCTGGTGGTCCAGTGGTTGGAGCTCTGTGCTTTCACTGCTGAGGGCCCGGGTTTGATCCCTGATTGGGGAACTAAGCCCTCAAGCCACGCAGCATGGCCAAAAAAAGACAGAAAGAAATTCGTTTCACTCAGCAATGCACAAACATATTTGACCTCAGAGTACCGTCTTCCCAGCATGCCTGCTAAGATTGCCAGGGTTCCAAGGAGCATGGTTTGGGAAGCACAGCCACAATTGATCCCTGAATTATCTGAGCAGCATCAACTGACTTGAAGTTTAGTTTAGGAGGAGTCTAAAAGTGACACCTTCTAGTCAAGGGCTTGGAGGTCTCTGTGAGGAGTCGGTCACCCTTTGGCCATCACCCTGCCTCTTCTCAGGAACAGGGGTTGGTGGAAGGGGGAATGACAATAGTAGAGTTATGCTTAGTGGCCCCCAAGATATATCCAGAACCTGTCTGTCACTGTGGGTTGAGAAGCAGAGAGGAATGTTCAGGTTTGAGGGTTGGTTGGAGTCTGAGTCTATGTTCTAATGGTGGTTATGGAGGCATTGTTGCATGTGTGTGCAAATGTGTTTGAGAGAATGAATTCCCCTCTTTGGAAGGGCTCAAATCCCACAATTCCTTGCCATGTTCCTTCGCCCCTCATACCTCAGTCTTATCATCTGTAAAATGGGGCTCCCTGAGGAGGGATTGAGATCACACACGTCTGGCACTTAGCACACTGTCTGGCACATTCCAAGGGTCCAGCAAAAGACCTCTGTCATCTCTCCGGGGCCCCTTTTCTCTCCCGGGAGCGATGGGGTGATTCCCCCATTGGGTTCCCACTCTCTGACTCCGACCTCCCCGCAGACCCTCTTCCAAAGCCCAGAGGAAGGCTGGCAGCTGTACACCTCGGCCCAGGCTCCCGACGGAAAATGCATCTGCACGGCCGTGATCCCCGCGCAGAGCACCTGCTCCCGCGATGGCCGGAGCCGGGAGCTGCGGCAGATGATGGAGAAGGTAAGAACCTTCCAGGTTCCCTTGTGAAAAATCTCCCAATTCCCACCCTGCCCTCTGCCCCCATTCAGATGAGCCGGGGCCAGATCTAGCCAAGCAGATTATTCAGAACTGGTGGATGACCTGGCTCCCCTCCAGGTGGATATTTCGGTCAATATCTGTTTAGTGCTTTCTTTGGAGGAGAAGCTGAGCGCTGTATGGGGACAGGGAAGGAGAACCCCAGTGGCAGCATCTGAGTCTTCGGTGCATGAGCTCTGGCCCCACCACACACTCAGCCAGACTCACCTGCTAAGAAGGGTCTCACCCTCCATCCCAAGAGACTTACATAAAGATGCCTTCCCCTTCTGATTGTGGTTGATATAAACTGGTCCCCATTCAATACATTCCCAAGGATATTTCGGTGCCCTTTAGAGGCCGACAGCTGTCTCTCCACTACCCAGCTGAACTGCCCATTAGTCACCTCTGATGTCGGTGTTGAAAGGGACTAGCAACTTCCCACCGCCATCCTGTAGAGGAGGAAGCTGAGGACAGAAGAGACCCTTGTTGGCACTGGAGTCTTCCACCCATTAACTCTGTAGGATCCTGCCCTGCCCGTGACACCGGAACTGCTTTCCCCAACAGTGCAGAATGGCCATGTGGTGTCCCCTGATTGTTGACCATGACCATAAAAATGTTCTGTGGCGTCCAGGATGGGTATCAGGCTCTTGACTTTCTGAGAACTTCCAAGTGTCACGTGAACGATGGTTCAGGAAAGTCTGTATATTTCAACAAGCATCCAGTGTTGCCTCTGAGTTCACCTTGGCCGGGAGGAACTCAACTTAGCCAAGTGGAGGTGGGAGCGAGGGGGCCCTCGGTCTGGATTAGGAGAGGTCAGGGCAAGGGGAAGTTCAGTTCCCTCATTTAGCCTAAAGGTATTTATTGAGCATCTAGTATTTACTGAGCATTCAGCTGTGGACAAGCCAGACACTGGGTCTGCCTCTGAGGATCCCACCTAAAGGAGACAGATGAATAAGAATGTTCCAGGTAGTAGTCATAGCTGGAAAGAAAATAACCGCGTAAGGGGGAGAGGGTGAGTGGCTGCTTAAGGCAGGGTGATCAGGGAAGGCCACCCTGAGGAGGTGATGCTGGAGTTGAGACATGAAGGATGAGGCGAAGCCAGCGACGAAGACAAAGGGAACAGCGCTCCAGGTAGAGGGATCAGCAAGTGCAAAGGCCCTGAGGACGGAAGAAGCTTCAAATCTATGTGAGCGAAGTTGGGCTGGTGGTTGCAGTGGATGAACACGGCGAGTAGGCAGGCAAAGGGGCAGGACCAGCTCGCAGGGTCTGCAGGGGAAGGTGATCCAATCTTCCTTTTGAAAAACTCCCTCTCGGGACTTCCCTGGTGGTCCAGCGGTTAAGACTCCGTGCTTCCACTGCAGGAGGCCTGGGTTCGATCCCTGGTCGGGGAACTAAGATCCCACACGCCTCGCAGTGTGGCCAAAAGAAGAAAAAAGAAAAACCTCTGTCTGGCTGCTCTGTGGAGACTTGACTGCTGGGGACGAGAGTGGAGGCAGGGAGAGCAGGGAAGAGGGAAGAGGTGGGAGGTGGTGGTGGCCAGACTAGTAGCCAGTGGATGGATCGGGCCTGCCATTGGGAGGTCAGGTTGCTGGTAAGGTTGGGAGGAGAAGGTTGGTTGGGTGTTTGGCCTCTGGCCCCGCCAGGTCTTGTCTGTGGCATCCCGGGGACGGGGACAGGAGTGTGGCTCTTCCTAACCCTCCAAGTTCCTAGGTTCAGAACGTCTCCCAGTCCATGGAGGTCCTTGAGTTGCGGACGTACCGTGACCTCCAGTACGTGCGAAGCATGGAGACCCTCATGCGGAGCCTGGATGCGAGGCTCCGGGCGGCCGACGGGTCCCTTTCGGCCAAGAGCTTTCAGGTGGGTCCTTCTGGGTTCAGGTCAGAGGTCAAGAGAAGCATTGGGATCAGTGCCCATTAGTTCCCAGAGTGGGGGTCACATCTGGGAAGGACCGAGTGTTGGCTGGCCCAGATCTAGGGTCCAGTGTGGGCTGAATGCCAAGGACCAGGTGTGCATCAGAGATAAGGGGTGAAGTTGTGGGTTGAAGCCTGGGCTCAGGTCTGGGCCACTGGTCAGGGGTTGGGATCAGCAATGGTTCCACCTTGGGAGCAGGAGATGAAGGACAGGATGACGGAGCTGTTGCCCCTGAGCTCGGTCCTGGAGCAGTACAAGGCGGACATGAGGACCATTGTGCGCCTGCGGGAGGAGGTGAGGAATCTCTCCGGCAGCCTTGCAGCCATCCAGGAGGAGATGGGCGCCTACGGCTACGGGGACCTGCAGCAGCGGGTGATGGCACTGGAGGCCCGGCTCCACGCCTGTGCCCAGAAGCTGGGTATGCTTTGATGCTTGACCTTGACCCCTGGCCTCCACACCCAACCCCAAAACCCTCTGTGTGCCCAGGGCATGGTTTTGACCTCTAACTTCGAAACTTTGACCCTTGACCTCCCTACCCAAGGCCAAAAATAGACCCAGAAGCTGGAAATGCTCCTGACCCTACACTTCCAGTCCCTCACCCCCAACCTCACTCCACCTTGGGACCAGATTTCTGGATCCTTCCTCACCCCTGTTCCCAGCTCTTCAGTTTGATCACACTACCTCATCCTTGCCCTGCCTCCCTTGCGCTCTTCCCATTCTCCACCCTCATCCCCCCTGTTCCTGCCTCCCAGGCTGTGGGAAGCTGACGGGGGTCAGTAACCCCATCACCATTCGGGCCATGGGGTCCCGCTTCGGCTCCTGGATGACTGACACGATGGCCCCCAGTGCGGATAGCCGGGTGAGTGACTGGGCCCACACCAGGGCTCAGAACCTATACTGAGGAGGAGACATAGCCTGTGGCTGCCCCTAGGCGCCAAGCGATTCCACATCAATGATTATCTTGTAAGCCAAAGTGTCCTAGGGTCTCCAGGGCCCTTGGACCTCCCCCTGACTGTCTAGCGACCACCGAGTGACCAAGAACTTTCCAGCCCTGTGAATCTGTAAGTCAGCTGACCTCCAATGACTGTATAGAGACTAATGGTTACTAGTACTAATGACCAGCTTCCAGTGACCACTGCCTTCCCAAGGACTAGGACCTACCAGCACCACTCAATGATATTTTTTTTTTTTTTTTTTTTGCGGTACGCAGGCCTCTCACTGTTGTGGTCTCTCCCGTTGCGGAGCACAGGCTCCGGACGCGCAGGCTCAGCGGCCATGGCTCACGGGCCCAGCCGCTCCGCGGCATGTGGAATCTTCCCGGACCGGGGCACGAACCCGTGTCCCCTGCATCGGCAGGCGGACTCTCAACCACTGCGCCACCAGGGAAGCCCTCAATGACCTTTAAACTTCCGGTGGCCACCATGGTCACGATTGCCTATCACCTCTGATCCACAGGAACCATCTATTAACTGCCTAGTGACTATCCTAGTGATGGATGTTGGTCACTGGGCAGCCATAGAGGGTCATAGATTAGAGGCAGCAAATAGCCACTGCCCCACTGTGATCGTTGGCCTCCCAGGCATCATGGTGGTTCAACCCAGGGGTTACGAGCTTGGGTTTGGGGGGAATTGCCTGGTGGTCCAGTGGTTAGGATTGGTGCTTCCACTGCTGGGGCATGGGTTCAGTCCCTCATCGGGGAACTAAGATCCCACAAGCCACGAGGCACCAAAAAAAAAAAGAAAGAAAGAAATCAGACTTGGAGTTATATCCCGCTTCCACCAATTCTTAGCTGGGAAACCTGGGGAGGTTCCTTAATGTCTCTGAGCCTCAATTTTCCTTATCTTAAAAATGGTTATGATAACATCAGCGTTACAGTTTTTAGGTTGCTTAGCCCAATAACCAGCATGAGTAAGGGCACTCACAAACGCTAATACCATGGTGACAGCGAAAGACGTTGATGGAGAGGATGCTGACGTACAGGAATTACCCACGGGCGATGGATTCACGTGACCTCTTACCACCCAAGGGCAGCCTAATGACCACTAACCATCCCATATCCAATGACCAGTGAACTCTTAGGCCCAGTGAGTCGCCAGGGACTGCAGTTTCCCCAATTCTTGGGGATCAAGCACTGTCCTCTGAGCGTCTGAGACCAATAGCACTCCCTGACCAAATGATCCCAGTCACTGGGATGATGCCTGGTCATGAAAGGACATCCCATGACTGAGTAATGACAACTTAGTGACTGTTGATCCCTAATGACCATATGATTCCTTAGTGGCTGCTGGGACCTTTGGGTCATTGGTGGTGGTCCACCAGTGACCAGCGGCTCTCTCGTAGGTCTGGTACATGGATGGCTATTACAAGGGCCGGCGGGTCCTGGAGTTCCGTACTCTGGGAGACTTCATCAAAGGCCAGAACTTTATCCAGCACCTACTGCCCCAGCCGTGGGCAGGCACGGGCCACGTGGTGTACAATGGCTCCCTGTTCTACAACAAGTACCAGAGCAACGTGGTGGTCAAGTACCACTTCCGCTCGCGTTCCGTGCTGGTGCAGAGGAGCCTCCCTGGGGCCGGCTACAATAACACCTTCCCCTACTCCTGGGGTGGCTTCTCGGACATGGACTTCATGGTGGACGAGAGTGGGCTCTGGGCCGTGTACACCACCAACCAGAATGCAGGCAACATCGTGGTCAGCCGGCTGGACCCGCACACCCTCGAGGTCGTGCGGTCCTGGGACACCGGCTACCCCAAGCGCAGCGCCGGCGAGGCCTTCATGATCTGTGGCGTGCTCTACGTGACCAACTCCCACCTGGCCGGGGCCAAGGTCTACTTCGCCTACTTCACCAACACGTCCAGCTACGAGTACACAGACGTGCCCTTCCACAACCAGTACTCCCACATCTCCATGCTGGATTACAACCCCCGCGAGCGGGCCCTCTACACCTGGAACAATGGCCACCAGGTGCTCTACAATGTCACCCTCTTCCACGTCATCAGCACCGCTGGGGGCCCCTAGGGGCTGCCGTCGTCGCTCACGCAGCCACGTGAGGGCCACGGGAGCCCTTTCTACTCCGCCTGTGTCCTTCCAAATTTATCTTTCTGTCTGTGTCCTGCCCTCTCTCTCTCTCTCCCTCTCCCCTCCTGTACTGTTTTTTCTCCTTCCACCTTTGCGCCCAGCTTTCATTCTCTGCTTCTGTTGTCAGTGCGTTTTCTCAGTATTGTCTCTTCTTTATTGATCTCTGATTTTGATACTTCGCTTTCTGTTTATTGAGGCCTCTCTATCTTTTATTCGATGTGACTCTCCAGCTATCTCTGCCTGTCTCTCTCCCTCCCTCCCTTCCCTCTTTGCGTCCCACTCAGTCCTCCTCCTCCTGGCTTCACGTCCCCTCCTCCCGACCCAAGGAGTTGAGTGCATGGATGTTTATTTTATTTACACCTTTTCTTTCCGGGTTGCTGGAATAAACGGGACCTTTGACATTTCATGCTTCAGTGGCTCTGTGTGTCTGGAAGGGGCAGAAGAGGCCAGGTGGAGGGTGAACCTGGAGGCCCACCCCAGCTGGGTCCCCTTGTCCCAGGCCACAAGCTTTGTGAACAGGGGCAGGTAAGCCCAGCCTGGGGGGGTGGGGGTGGCTGAGGGCCCTGGCAGAGCCCTTTGGGAAGAGAGGAGAGGATACCCAATCCAAACTTGTTTCAAACAACATGATCCAGATAACCAAGAACTCTATCACAATGAAGACTGGCCTCAAATGAATATTCTTTGTCACTGTTTTTTTTTTTTCACTCGCTGATCACACAGGTGCATCAGTAACCCATCTGGCAGCTTTTAAAATGGGTTTTTAACAAGTTGGCTGCTTTTAAGAATATGGATATGAGAGGGTAGCACACAGAATTTTTCCTTTTTCTTCTCTTTTTTCTTTGTAACATCAAAATCATTTTGTATGAGTTGCACCTGTTCTGAGTTAGCTGATTAAGAAAAGACAGCAAGTCTGAAAGTGCATGGGGGCCCTTCCGCTGGACACACCCACGCCCCGTGCCCAGGCTTGGGCAGGGACAGTCCCTGACATGGGGACCTACATGGGGACTGGAGCTCCTGGAGGGGAAGGACGGGCAAAGCTAGCAAGTATCAGAGACAGGAAGGGAAGGGGTGTGTGAGCGCGTGGGGAAGACCGAAGTAAGCAAAGGCCAAGTCCTCAGGAACCTCGGCAGTGTGACTAAGGTGGGGTGGGAGGGGGTCATAGAAGGGGAAAAACAAAATGAAGGCTTTATTTTAGCCAGATCTTTGGTAGCCTGGGTGACAGACTGCAAGGAGATGGGGGAGACAGTCGCCTCTGAAGCTGTGGCCGGGAACAAAGGTAGTGCTGACCACTCCCCACCCCCGCGTACGCCCCAACACACGGCCCCCCCGAAATCTCCAGCAGAAACATTGTGCAAACAGCCCACCGGCCCAGACAACACCCCCCCCGCCCGGCCCTGCTGAGGCTTGCTCCTCTGGGAGGAACCCTCCCTCCCTGTCTCCCCGTCTCTAATTAATGGCCTGATTAAATCATCTCCGCTCCGTGATGGCATCTCCGGGAACTCGGGACACTGGGGCCGTACTGCCGATGAAACCAATGAATAATAAATGCGACTGCCTAATGCACTCATTTAAAACCAATTTTTAAAGAAATCTTCAAGAAAAGCAATTAATTTCCATTTAAATTAACAAGTTCGACATTGAAGAGAATCGATTCCTGGATAAGCACCTTGAGAGGCACTCCGCTCTGTATCTGCTTTTAAAAAACAAACACACAAACAAAAAACAGGCACAGGGCGAGGGCACCTAGAACATCTGCGCCCCATCCCTCCGATTTGTATTGGGCATCAGACAGATGCCCACAGGCGCCCCTTCTCTCTTTCACACACACACAGAGAGGCAGGCCCAGCCCTCCTTATTCTTTGGGGTTGGTGGCTTTTGTTCCAACCAAGGCAGGCAAGGAGTAATTAACCCCCTGCCCCTCGACCCAGGCGAGGGTTGCGTGTCATCTGCGTGTGTCCTAGGCTGCCTACTGCTTCCCCTGCTTCCCCTTTTGTGGAGGTGTGTCTGCCTACATCGGGGAAGCTTTGTAGCCCATCCCGTGGCAGTACCCATGTTACCCCGAGTTGAAGTAACTGGCTCTAGCCCTGCTCTGCGGCCACAGAAGCCTGAGCTGGTGAAAACGGCAAAAGAGTGGAAACCAGCCCCCTGGGTCGAGTGGGCCAGGAGATGCCAGACCAGTGACAAAGAGTATACTCTCACCACGCTGAAGGCCTGGGATTTAGGGCCTCACTTCTGGGCAGGAGGGGTGTGGAGCAGGTGACACAAGCCACAGCTCGTGAATCACGCGTGCTGAGTGGGCTCTGGGGGCATGTTTACCAAAGAGCAACATTCTTTTGTGTTGGGTTTTGGCCGCTGCACAGCTAGACAAAGGAAGAGGGAGGTCCATGGAGGCAGGTGGTCACGCCCAGACGGAGGGACCCCCGGGTCACACAGGACAGACACACACCTAAGGCCAACTAGTCACATGGGCACATGCAGGCTTGGGCGCGCGCGCACACGCACACACACACACACCCCCGCACCCTCCCTTCCCTGGCAGCATCTCAGATGCCTGGGAGCCCAGGGAGACCTTCCCCAGGCCTTTGGTGCTGAGAGCGAGGCACAGGCCCACCCTCAGGCGGTGCCTTGGAGCAGGACCCTGAAAACCCTTCCGCCCCCAAGTACTCATTTCCGATCCTTCCCAGAGGCTCCTTTGGACCTGGAGGGGTGCAGTCGCTCCCCCGACACCACAGAACGGTTGGCGCAGACAGCAGGGCTGCTGCCTGCCTTGTGGCCTCCACGGGCAGTGGGAGAGGATTCTGCCTGGAGGCGCAGCCAACCATCCGGCTCTCCCCAGCCCACCAGAGCTGAGAGGAAATTCATTAAACCTTCCTAATGACGAACGCTCTGGCAGGCGGCAGGCAGAGCGCGATGGCTCCAGAAGCTGGCCAGATGGGAGTCGGCCCAGGCGGCTGTTTGAGACTCGGGGCTTTTATCAGAGACTCAGCTTCGTCGGGGACGGGGGGCGGGGGGCGGGGTGTTCCCTGGTGTCAGGCCAGGAAGGGCTTTATTTTCCTCAGGTGCCCAAGCCCCGCTAGCCCGCCACCTGCCCCCCGCCTCCGCCCCGGGCTGGTCCCCGTGAAGCAGGTGGGCAGACCAGGCCTAACCGCCTCTCAGCAGCGCCGCAAACCTCCTGACTGACCTGAGCCCCCAGCCCAGGCCCTGGCCCCGGGGCAGCTCCGAGGAGGTGATGCACAAGAGGTGGGCCGCACCCCAGCCCCCAATCTGAAGAGGAGGAAGAGTCCCCCCACCCCCACCCCCATGTGCCACAGCGATTCCCTCTGCTCCACGGAGGCCCCTCCCCCAGAGGGCGGGGCAGGATCCCTGCTCTCAGAGGCGCCCGGCAGGAACCCCCACACGCCTGGCCCCCTGCTGCCATGGTAACGGCGCCTGCAGAGGCCGCAGGACCCAAGCACAATCTTCCAGAGCGCTTGTGGCGACAGGGAAGCAGGCCTCAGGGTGCTGGGCGTAGTTCATTCTAACTCAAGTGGCCCACGTGCGTGGAGGGAGTTGGTGGGAGGGGGGCGGCGAGAGCAGCCAGGGCACGGGGGCTTCAATCTGGCTCCCCGAGGATGCCCTGCTCCACCCGACCTGCTGAATCCAGAGCTGGGGGGTCAGGGCCCTTGAACACCCGAGTGTGAGGAGCGCTGGCGCTGAGCAATGCTCCAATTCCCCGAGAGTCCAGCTGCCGCTAGGATGCCCCCAAGCCCAGGAAGAGGAGAGGCTGCTCAGGGAGGAAAGGCGGCCTGGACACCTGGACGCCAGGGATGGTGGGAGATGATCGCTCCTCCAGTCGAGCCCCACTCACCTCCGCAGGGAGGAAATGAGAGACAGGGACAGCAGAACACCGGTTCCAGGTTTAATGGAGGCTGGGGAAGGTGCTGCACTGCTGCTTAGAGAGGGCCCCCAAGCAGCAGGCAGCCCGGGCCCCAGGCGGAGCGTTTGCTTTTTGCAACCCAATAGAGGGAGGTGGCAAAACCAGAAATAACTCAAGGCCCTCCTGCCCCCCCCCCCGTCCTGGACCTGGGGGGACACAGGGGGCGGCTCAGCTAGCCAGGCCTTCTCTTTGGGACAGGTCACCCCCAGCCCTTGGATGTGGAAGCCCGGCGAGCCTCTCCACCCCGCGCCCTTCTGAAGTCAATTCCTAAAGGGGAGGCGAGTCTGGCAGGGAGCCCCCGGTGGTGAAGAGCCCCCCTCCCAGCCATTTTGGGATCAATAAATACTGTGTGACACGAGCAGGGAGGGGTGCCCGCTGGTCAGCGGCAGCAGGGAGCGGAGTCTGCGCACCCGGCCACCCTGCCCCGCACCCACCCGGGCGGGGGCGGGGTGTGTGTGCGGCGGGCCTGGGCCGTCCACGCCCCTCACTCCGTGCGCAGGATGATGTGGATGCCGGAATCCGTGAACACGGGCCCGCTCATCTCCCCTGTCCGCAGTGCAAAGGAGGCGTCTTCAAACGGCTTCTGCATCTGACCTGGGGAAGGAAGCATGAGGGATGGCAGGTGGGGGGTCAAGACCCGGGCTGCATGCCAGGACCAGGCAGGGCAGGCAGATGGGGCTCCCGCCTGCACCCCCGGGCGCTCATTTGGACTCATCTGTCACGTGCTTTAGGGCCCGGTCACAGTGGCGAGGGGGGCCCAGCTGAGGGCAGCAGGGCAATTAGGGAGGCCCCGGGAAGGCTGAGGACAGCAAGTGAGGGATGAGGGCAGAGCTGCGGTCTCTGCCGCGCATGTAGAGACGCGTTCTAGGGATGAACTGGTCTCCCTGTGCCGGTCCCCAGCCCCTGCCACACTGTCTGTCTCCCTTGCCTCCTGGGGCGGGCAGGCGGTCCACAGACCCTTGCTGGCTCCCCGACACCCCTCGCCCCATCCTGGGCCCCTCCCCGATGCTCTGTAGACCCCAGGGATGGAGTGGGAAGGAGGCGGAGGCCTGGTTCCCTCCGCCCCTCCCTTTCCACAGCCCCAGCTGGAGATGCCTGAACTCGGGGTTGCTGATCTGACCCCCTCCTCCCCTCACCCCTGGTTTCCCCACCCATGAGGGCGGGGCAGGGGATGCTGGGGGACATGCCCTGGGGCTCTAAGGGGCCCCAGCCTTACACCTCCAACAGGAGGAGAGGAAAATGGCAGCAAGTACCCACCTTGGTGGGCCCGTGATGGGGACAACTGAGCAGAGAGACACACGGATGGACTCCCCACCGCAAGAGAGAATGTCACCGGGGAGAAGGCTCTGCGGCCACGACCCCCAGCAGGGCGGCCTCTGAAGCCTGAGGGAGGGACTTTGCTGCCACCTGGTGGACTCCAAAGGCCCATGCGACAGGCGTTACCCCTCCCGATCTCTAGGTGGTGGGCGGGCGCTGGTGGGTCAGAGGGTCCTGCCGGGGTTTGGTGGTGCCCATTCCTCGCGCACCTCTGCTGAAGGCACCCAGGTCTCCCCTGGCCTTGGCGGAGCTGCAGTCACTGAACTGTGAGGCCAGAGATTCAAAGTCCTCTTCTCCCGACTTAATCTTCTGGATGTAGCCTGCAAGGGGGACACACAGGGAGACCTCCCCGTCAGGGGTGGGGCGGGGCAGAGGGCTCCAGGGAGGGCGGCACTCCACTCAGAAAGTGCCTTTCACATGCATGCACACCGTGACCCTGTGGTGACCGCAACAGCCAGCTGGTCTCACGTCCCATCCCAATACCGCCCGCTGTGTCACTCCCCACCACACATACACTCAGCAACATACAATGAACAGAGCATGGCCTCTTCCTACCCTCACACATACTCTGAGAAAATCTACCCCCCAGGCCCTTCTGGGGAGGACAGCAGAAGACAGAAGTTACAAAGGGACACTGGGACCCAGGGGTCCCCCAAGAGCCCCAGGGCAGTGGTGGAAGCCCCAGTGGAGAGTTTTCTAGAGGCTTCTAGGAGAAAGGCAGGAGGCCAGGGCGCCAGCCCAACTCTGCCACAGGAGACGGCTGGGTCCTCAGCTGTCTCATCTGTCCAAAGTGTGAGGAAGGCCAGGGCCGCTTACTGGGGCATCGTGAAGAGACCCAGCGGCGGCCTAGCCGGGGCTCGGGAAGGGACACGCGTCATTCCCACAGACTGCGCCCCAGAGACAGCAGGGTGTGTTGGTAGTGCACCAGATTCACCCTCTGTGCAGCCCAAACTGTCCCCATTGGGTACCGATTCTCCCCGGAGGGACAGGGAGGCCGGGCTGATGGGAGGGAAGGAAAAGGATGACTGAGGCGAAGGGCTCCCAGCAGAGGGCGCCAGGGGGCAGCACCGAGCACCTGTGTGACTCTCCCAGACCCTGCGTGTGCGGGGGTAGGAAAGGGCCGCCAGCCACTCTCCTGAGTCCAGGCAGGAGCCTTTGGAGCAAGAACCCATCCTGTCCTCCCCAGACCACCACCGGACAGCCCCTTGCCTCGAGCTAGGCCTACGTTGGCTTCCCTGACAGCCACTCTCCTGGGGGGCATTATCCCTGAGGCCCCTGGGGGGACCTGGGACCACGCACCACCCCCAGCTTAGCGACGGGACACCAGCCCACGCTGGATGTGAGAGGCACCCTGTCACACCCACCGGTGGGTTTCTGAACTCCATGGTGACACCTCTGCCCGTTGCTCCTGTCTGACCTAAACGAGGCTGTGACACACCTGGTACCTGTCTGAGCACCACAGTGACACCGCGGATTAATCTACCTGGTGCTCTGAGGCCCAGACACGCAGCCAGGCCATCTGCCTTATGAGCGGCTGGTGCAAACTTCACCTCGGCCCATGGGTCTCCGACTCCTGTCCGACCTCAACATCACTGGTATCCATCTATCTCCCTGGAACGACGGTGACAGCACACCTATCACTCCCCGCCCACCCCCGTCTCACTGCATGTCACAGCAGCAACTGCGTGTCCCGGCATCTGATCTGCACGGCTGCTTCCACGGCTGTCCCGGTAACCCCTGCCTCCCCCGTGTCCCTGTCACTCTCGCTCTGTCCTCACCGTCCCTTTGCTTCTGAGCCTCAACTGTCAGCCATTTGCCAGCAGGCCACAGTGCCCCGCAGCACAGTGCCCGGCACAGACAGACGCCTTGACAAATGGCCCTTGCTGTCACCATCCTGTTCCCTCTTCCGTGTGGGCTGTGCCAGCCGCTGATGAGGCTGCCCCTACTTCTCTCTGACCTGCCCATCCCTGGTCCTCCTCGCCCGCACCTCGCAGTCTGCGCTGGCCGTCACCGTGGCGCGCCGCCTGGTCAGGCAGGCTCTCTGTCGGATGCGACACAAGCCCCACCCTCTGTGGACTGCACGCATGCTGCAGTGGCTTCTGCCGTAATGCTCTGCTGTGCTCTCTACACCGCCCTGGGGCTGCCAGGTAGGTGATCCCCCTGTGCCAGACGCATTCACAGGTGACTGCGATCTGAACCGGATGTCACTAGGATACCCCTCCTCTACCTCCTCCTCTCCCTGGATTCTGGTTGTGCCCTCAGCCTCACCCGGGCAGCACCAGGATATCTCCTCTCTCTTCTGTCCGGACCTCAGTAACACCAGCCAGGGAATCCTGAGTGCACAGTGCTCCCCAGTGCACCTGCCCGCCTCCAGGTACCTTGGCGGGCACTGCTGCACATGCCCAGCACTTGGGGAGTCGGGCCCAGCCCTGAGCCCTGCACAAGCACCCCCCTGCTGCATCCTCCAGCAGCTGGAGCTGTGGGCACAGTGGCAGGGAACCCCTGAGAGTAGGTGGCCTGGCCAAGGTGTGCACACAGTGCATGTGTGTAAGCAACAGCAGCCTAAAGACTGATAAAAGCCAAGCGTTTGCCCCCCAATAGTTTTTTGTTTTTGTTTTTGTTTTTGCGGTACGCGGCCCTCTCACTGTTGTGGCCTCTCCTGTTGTGGAGCACAGGCTCCAGACGCGCAGGCTCAGCGGCCATGGCTCACGGGCCCAGCTGCTCCGCGGCATGTGGGATCCTCCCGGACCGGGGCACGAACCCGTGTCCCCTGCATCGGCAGGCGGACTCTCAACCACTGCGCCACCAGAGAAGCCCTGTTTGTTTGTTTTTTGGGGGTTTATCTGGCCAGCCGCATGGCTTGTGGGATCTTAGTTCACTGGGTCCTTAGCAGTGAAAGCGGAGTCCTAACCACTGAAATGCCAAAGAATTCCCATGTCCCCCATAGTTCATAGCACCCAAAACTTCCTCTGAGCAGCCAACTGTCTCAGAAAATATTCTGCTTGGATAGGAGCCTGAAATGATTTTGTTTAAAGAAACAACGCTTCCTTCCTGAGCTTTCCTTTCAAAAGCTGACCTTCAGGGGTCTGGCCATAAGTCAGGATGCAAGGCTACATTCAGAACTCCCTGTGTCCCCTCAGCTCAGTCTTACACCCCCCATGGTGTCCCGCCCAGTCTTGCCCACCCCCGCCCCCCACCTCTCAGCCTTTGCTTAACCTTTGTTTAATCGTCTCTTCCCACCCGAAGCTCACCTGCTGTCCTCTGGTCTCACCCAGGAGTCTCCCTAAGCCCTCACTAGGCGAGGTGCCTCCCTGGGCCCTGCATTTACCCCTTTCCTGTTTGTGCGTCTGTTGCCGCCTCACACGGGGAGGACAGGGACCAGGTCAGCCTTGCTCACTGCTGTGTCCCCAGCTCCCCGTGCTGTGCACTGAACAGGTGTTCACTAATGTTGAAGGAATTCGTGAATAAATGAGACAGAAACAGGTCATGGGGAAGGAGAGAGAGGGATCCACCACTGGGTTCTGTAGATGGAAATGCTGGAATCTCATGCCTTTTTTCTGTGAACCTCAGGCTCAAATGCTACAGAGGAGGCAAGAAAGGAAGTGCAAACCAGACACCCTGGGCTGCTCTCAGCAATGCCCTGCCTCACCTGACCGGCAACACCCCCTACCCAGACAGCGTCCATCTAACCCTCACCCAACGGGGCAGCTGAGGCAGAGCAGGGTAGATTGTGGACCCCAACTACTGTGTTCGGATCCCAGCTCTACCGATCCTGAGCTCTGCAACCCTGGTACGTGACTTCGTCTCTTGGAGCTTCACTTGCCTGGTCTGTAAAATGGGCTAATTATCAGCTCTGACCTTGGAGGGCTGCTGTGAAGGGTAAAGGAATTACTGCCAGAACAGTGCCTGGTGCAGAGTGAGCCCCTGACAATTACTAGCTGTCAGTCCATAAATAATACAGGTTGAATGTTTATGTCCCTCCAGAATTCATATATTGAAACCCTAACCATCCAATGTGATATTTGGACATAGGGCCTTTGCTGAAGTAATTAAGGTTGAGTGGTAAGGGAGGGGCCCTGATCTGACAGGATTAGTGTCCTTTTAAGAAGAGACACCAAAAAGCTCTCTCTCTCTTTCCCCACTGCATGCACTGAGGTAAGGCCTTGTGAGCACACAAAAGGTGGCTGTCTGCAAGCCAAGGAGAGAGGCCTCAGAAGAAAACAAACCTGTCGATACCTTGATCTTGGACTTCCAGCCTCCAGAACTGTGAGAAATAAATGTCACCCAGCCTCTGGTATTCTGTCATAGCAGCCTGAGCTGCACCATAATTATTTCAGGGAAAGTGAGTGAACAAACGGACTGGTCTCTGACTCTAAAAAGGTTTAGATGGGACCTCCCTGGAGGTTCAGTGGTTAAGACTCTGAGCTTCCAATGCAGGGTGTGTGGGTTCTACCCCTGGTCGGGGAACTAAGATCCCACATGCTGCACAGCACGGCCAGAAAAAATAAAAAGGTTTAGAGACAAACTAGGGAAGGGGCCTGGACAGGGAAAAACGTGACAGGATTAGGTCTGCCTTCCTTCAAGGCCCAAATCCCAGCAGGGGGTGCCTAGAGAGGCCAGACACCCAGCCTGAAACCAGCAGGCTAGAAGGGAGCCACCCACCTTGGGTGGGGACACTGGGCCAAAGGTGCTCACCGACCCTCAGGCCCTGGGCACAGTTACATGTAGGGGGGGGCTGCTGCTCACATCAGGGCCTCCCTGGGACCCTCAGGCCCTGGGCATGTGGGGCTGGAGGGATGGGAGTAGGCAGGGAGGGCTTCTCCATGGCCTGGCTTCCTTACACAAGGACACTGGCAATGACAGGCAGCCGGTACCCAGATCCCTGACAAGCCTGTGGCCGCAGCCCAGCAGCTGCAGAGGAGCCAGCACTGGGAAAAGGAGCCTCAGCAGAAAATGTGGACACACTGCCGGCAGCCTGTCCCCTCGGGGCAACTGGGGAGCACAGGACCTAAAATCGAACTGACAGACCCAGGCTGCCAGCTGCAGAGTGTGCCGCCCAAATCCTGGTCTCTTTATCACCTGGAACAAGCCCATGACGAGAACAGGGGAGGGGGGACAACATCCACTTTCACGAAAGAGAAAACCAAGCCCAGGCGCCCAATGCTTGCTGATGTGCCACACAAGTGTTTGGTTACCGAGTGCACCATGGCCCGGGCCATCTCACTGCTCCCTCGTAATGACCCTCGAGGGGGCCTGCCTCAGGCCAAGGTCACTGGAGGGTCTGCACGCTAAACCCACCAGGCCTCCCACGTCCTGGCCCAGAGCTCCACCCATGGGCCATGGGGAAGCAGCAGGGAGCTCTTGGTAGGCGGAAGCCTTGTCCAGACCATGGTGCCCACCGCACACTCCTAAATGACTGGGGTCGAGGCTCTGCTGTGTAGACAGGAAGCGTCTGACACTGAGCCCATTGCTCTGCTGAGCATTCAGCTGCTGGCTGGCCCCTGGATCTTCATGGCCACCCTGTCCCTATCCTACAGATGAGGCAACTGAGGCTCCGAGAGTAAAGACACTTGCTTGAAGCTACACCGCTGGCACCAAGATCCATCTCTGTGTGACTCCAGGGCTGGGCCACACTGGTTCTGACCTTACCCCACCCCTGCCCCTCTAATCCATCACCCTATCCTCCCGATTCTGCCTCCTAAATCTCTCTAGAATCTACTCTACCTGCTTCCTACCTGCCCCAAGTTCAAGTCACAGTGTTTCTAGTTGAAATTCCTCCCACAGCTTCCACCAGGCCCTCTGGCACAGGCAGGCATGTCGGACCCCTGCTAACACTCCCGAGTGTGCACTGACTTAAGGCTAGGCCCCAGGGCCCAGCTGCTTACTGGGCACACCGCCAGACACCCCTTCCCAAGACCCAGGCTGACCTCAGCACCGCCAGGCTCCCACTGCAGTGTGAGCCCCACCAGACACATCCCTGTCCATTCTAGAGATGGGTTGGGGGGCATCCTCACCTGCCACTCCCAGGCAGTCCCCAGGGCCCAACAGCTTTCCTTCCACGTGATGCTCAGATATCCCCATGTCCACCTGCCATCTCTGGCCAGGACTGTCGCAAGGGCTTCTGTCTCTGGCCTGCTGCTCTGCTGAATCCAGGTCCTCTCACGGTTGCCTTGCCAACGTCTCTTCCTCAGACCCTCAGATTTAGTGAGTCCCTCCCCAGACTGTGCCTCTTCCCAACCCCCTCAACCAGTGACGGCACCTCCTCTGCTCAACCTCCAAGTGCCCATCACCTCTTGCTCACTCTCATGTGGTTCGGAAGCCTCAGAACAGGGACCCCTCTAGGAGCTAGGAGGACCCAAGAGGTCATCTCGTGATTCCTCCGGGTTTTCTGCCACGTCCTCTTCCCCTGGGGCCGCCAGACCCCACTCATTGCTCACAGCTCACCGCTGGTCCAGCCAGCCTGGGCCCTGGGCCTTCTGGCTTTCTTGGTCTGTCACCCTCCAGCCACACGGCTCTTTCCTAAAAGCCAGCACCACAGGGCCCCCCTCCCAGTCACACGTGGCCATGTGTTTCCTGCGGTCTCTGGGAAAGGACCCAAACTCTTGGCCTCACTCTGAGCCGTCCTCCACCTGGCTGGGACCTGCCCTTGAAGGGTCTCATCCCTCTTCAGTCCCCTGCACAGCCTTCCCCTGAGTCCTACCTACAGCCTAGCCACAGGCCTTCATTTCTGCCACTTCCTCTGCCAGGGATCCTTCTCGCTTCCTCCTGATTCAGGAAACCAGGCTGCGAGCAATGCCGTGGGCCAGGCTTTGTGTTGGGTGGCAGGAATACAGTGGGGAAAGAGACAGATCCAGTCCCTGCCCTCACGGAGCTCAGGAGGTGAGCTCTTTGAATCTGCCTTCAAGATTCTGTGGAAGAGCTTGGCTCTGCTCTACAAGGCTGGGAGGTAGGAGGCTAAGAGGTGCTATTTATCAGGTGCCAGACACTCTATGGGGGGTGTAGGTGTGGGCAGAGGTGTGTTTAAGAATATCCCACAGGCCAGGGACTCTCCTGGTGGCGCAGTGGTTAAGAATCCACCTGCCAAGGCAGGGGACACGGGTTTGATCCCTGGTCCGGAAGATCCCACACGCCACAAAGCAACTAAGCCCATGCGCCACAACTACTGAGCCCGTGTGCCACAACTACTGAAACCCGCGCACCTAGAGCCTGTGCTCCGCAACAAGAGAAGCCACCACAATGAGAAGCCCGCGCACCGCAACAAACAGTAGCCTCTGCTCGCTGCAACTAGAGAAAGCCCATGCGCAGCAACGAAGACCCAACACAACCAGAAATAAATAAATAATAACTGAAAAAAATAAAATAAAATCCCACTGGCCAAGTACCAGACCAGTGATGTCATAGCAAAACAACAGCCAATATGGACTGATCATGCCAGGGCTGTGCTAATAACAACCATCATAATCGCCACCAGCAATTACAGAACATTTACTAGATGCCAAGGCTGTTATTCATGCTTTACTGCATTAGGTCAGAGTCTTCCCAAGTACCCTATGCAGTGGGTCCTATTATCATAACTCTCATTTTACAAGTGAAAAGATCGAGGCTCTGAGATGTTAAGTAACATGCTCAAGGTCACATAGCCAGGACCTGGCAGAGCTGGATGGGCACTCAGGCTATTTGGGCATGGGAGAGAGATGGGTTATGTGGGGTTGGAGGGCCCAGGAGGGGTCTGGGATCTCTGGTGAGAGAGGCTGAGTGGATGATGAAACCACACGTGTGATCCAGACCAGCACTGTCCAACAGAACTTCCTGCAAGGATGGAAACATTCTCTATCTGTGCTGTCCGAGATGGCAGCCACTAGCCACATGTGGCTACTGAACAGTGTGCCCAGTGTGACTGAGGACCCAATCTTTAATATGACTCAAATTTAATTAATTTAAATGGAAATAACCACATGTAGGTGGTGGTGGCCACACTGGACAGCTGTAGACCAGGGTGCTGCAAACTATGTCCCATGGGTCAAATCCTGCTGTTTTTGTAAATAAAGTTTTATTGGCACACAGCCGCACCCATCTGTTTACATATCATCTATGGCTGCTATGGAGTTACCAAGCAGAGCTGACAGAGACTGTATGGCCCGCAAAACCTAAAATATTTACCATCTGGCCTTTTCAGAAAAAGTTTCCTATTGACTGCTGCTCTAGACTGTGGAGGAAACACAGAACAGAACGAGGAACAGCCTCCTCCTTCAGGGCAGAGTTAATTCACCGACTCTACCTTTCCAACCTGCCTCCTGACCCATCCATACATGTGCCCCAGGACCCTGCTTGATGATACTACTCTCAAGGATAGCTCCCACTGAATGAGGACCCACTGTGTGCCACGTACTTTCTCATCTCACTGAGCTTTCACGATGGCCCTTGGAGGCAGGTATATGATGATGCCCATTTTACAGAGGTGAAAACTGAGTCTCAAGGAAGCAACGTGAATGTCCCAAAGTCAAGGAGCTTATAGTGGCATGGCTACTGTCTGAACCCAGGTCTGCCAGCCCCAAGGTTGGGTCCTCCACCCCTACCCTGGCTCACCCTCAAATACCAGCTGGAGAGGAAAAGGAGAGGCAGCCGTGGGAGGCAGGCTTGAGGCACTTCCAGGTCTGTCAAGGCCACAGCTGACAGCTGAGCAAGCTGGGGTCGAGAGTCTGGCATGATTTCTACAAGGCCCAGTCTGGCCCCTGGGGAGAGGGACCTGCCCCCCGCCGGCCCCCAGACCCTGTCTCCACCTCTGCTCACCATTGATCAGCTCCAGAGCCTCCTCCTTGGTCCGGGTGATCTTCTCCTGCCGCCAGGACGAGGGCCGCCGCGACTGGCTGTGCTTGACCAGCAGGTGTGAGCAGCGGACCCTGGCGGGCTCCCCTTGTCCATTTTTGCCGCCGCCAGTGCTATTGCCACTCGGCCGCTCCCACTGGCTGGCGTTAGTGATGTGATTGAAGTAGTACACCCGGCCTGGAAGAGGGGGGAGTGGAATTCAGCTGGGACCTGCTCAGAGGACACCACCGTAAGGCCGTGATAAGGGACTGGCCAATGAGATGCCTCCATTCAGCCAACCCACTGCTGTCCACCAGTGCCACCAGGTCTTAGCGAGCTAACATTCTAGGTGGGGGCAGACAGACACCAAACAAGCAATAAGACCACGTTATAACTTCAGTCATTCATAACTTCAAGGGGGAAAATAACCCCAGGTGAGGAAGAAAGGTTCCAAGCGTGCACTCAGCAGCCAGACCGCCCGTTCAAATCTGCCACTCTGCCACTCACTCACTGTATGATCAACCTTCCCTGGGCCTCGGTTTTCTCACCTGTAAAATGGAGATAACGGCAATACCTGCCTGAAGGGTTGCTGTAAGGGCTGTATGAGTTCATATCTGTAACGTCCTTAGGATAGCACCTGGCACACATTAGGAGTGTGGTAGCAACTATTATGTCCATTTTATAGACCACAAAACTAAGCAACATTTCCTGGGTGTTTACTCTGCTCCAGGCACATGTGGGGGAGGCAGGAACTGTACCCATGTGCGTCAGACACAAAAGCTCTGCTCTTTTCCCCTACCCAGTGTACTCTGCTGCAGAACTGGGGGCCAGCATTACTGGGACCAGATGTTACCCAGAGACTAAGGAGCATGGAGTGAGGGCCGCAAACAATAAGCTTGAAGTAGGACCCAGCAGAGATAGGCTGTCATCCCAGGGGCAGAGAGTTTGCCTGGGTTACGTGGAGGACTTGTGCCCACCAATGTGAAGGGATGGATGTCACCCACGGGGAACACTGTTAGGGTTGCACTGGGAAGAAATGGAGGGAGTGGGGGCCCAGGATTGAGCAGAGCATCAGCTTCATGCTGCAGGTCACAGCCAGGGCTGCAGCAGGGTGGGTGACAGCTGAGCCACTGACTGCCTCTAACACCTTGGCAATGGGCTCCATCTCCCTGAACCTCAGTTTTCTCATCTGAAAAGTGGGGGTGAGGTGAGAGAATAAGGACATCAAACCTCATGGGGTTAATGTGGAGAGTCGATGATGATGTATGCAAAGTGCTCACCAGAGCTCCTGGCGTTCAATAAGTCGGAATTCTTACTGCGACTGTGATTACTGTGAGCTCTGGTCCAGCAGAGTGAAACACTGGACGTCAGTGTATCTCAGTGGTTTGCAGTAAGAAGGGCAGGGGGCTGTGGAGTCAGACTGACTGGATTCTAACCCAGCCCCCACCCCCCGAAATGAATGACCTTGAGCGAGTTCCTTCAGTTTTCTGGCCTCAGTTTCCTGACCTGCAAAATGGGAGTAATAACTACCTACCTTCCAGAATTGCAGCCAATCAGAGAAAGAAAACACCTAGCTTGGCACTGAGATAAACGTGCCCTATTATTGACATTATTATTGGGGGAAAAGCCTTAAATCGGGTCCCGGAGCACGGGGGGATGTTCTCAGGCAGAATACCACCGGGCGGATATCGCAAACTCAGAATTAGGTATGGATGGCAGTAGGCATGTTAGCAGTAGGAGGTTGTGGACCCGAGGCCGAGCAACCCTGGGGCCCCGCCCTGAGCATGAGGTTGGGGTGTCCTCCCCCAGGGGTGCCCCCTGGGCCCAGCGGGGTGCAAAGACCTTCTCCCCGGACGTCACGTGCATTAGGCCGAAAGAAAGGTGTCAGATCGGCAGGGCCAGGGCCATCGTCTGAGAGAGTGCCGAGGGATCACCGTCCCCCTATCACCCCGGCAGTGCGAGGGGCCTCTCCGGCCCCGCCCCTTGCCTCAGTTTCCTCACGGTTCCCCACTCCTCAGGCTCGCAGCCCCCACTGGGTGAGCCGGGCCGTCACCCTGGGACGACGCGGAGGAGCCAAGACCCCACGGCAATCGAGGGGCGGCGCCGCGCCCGAGGGGCGAGCTCGAGCCCTGCTTCCGCGGGCCCTCGCGGCCCCGCCCCAGCCCCGACCCCCACGGCACCTGAGCTGCGGCTCATGCGCTTCTCCCAGCCGGGCGGCAGCTTCTCCTCGTCCGCCATCTTCCCTCCTGCCGCAGAGCCCGCTCCGCCTCCGCCGCACCGCCTCTGCCGCCCGCGCCTGCCCACCGCCGCTGCCGATTGGATGGGCCCGCCCCGCACCGGGGTCTAGCGACGACACTCATTGGACACCCCAACTGTCCGGACGGGCTCTCTGGCTTCCTATTGAGCAGAAGCGGGGGTGGGCGGGACCCCACACGGTTTTACCTGGGCCCCGCCCCCGGTCGGCCTCACCCAGGCCCCGCCCTCCTCCTTTCCTCGGCCCCTAAGTGGTGGGAAAGGGACACGAGCCCTCCTTGTCAACGCCCTTTGCCGAGCTTCAAAGAAGTCCTCACCTCTCCTTTGCGTCCTTCGCCGCAGAGCTCATCCGATTGGCTACTGCAGCAGCAATTCCCGCCTTCCTAAGCCGTACCCGGAGGGCTGCAGCTCCCCATGCGGAAGTGTCTGGTTTGTATGGAGGTAACTGCAGCAGAGAAGGTTCTTGGCAGAGGCTGTGCTGCCTTTGCTGTTGCCATAGCAACGCAGTTACCTTGGTGATGAACAGCTAGGAACCCAGAAGCCTAAATTTGGCTCCTGCATCCTCCGTCTTCCCACCTGTTTCCTCCAGATGTCCAAAGCTAGCCCACCTCCTTTTAATTTTTTGTGCAAGTCTCTTTCCCTATGCTACTGACCCATGACCCAAGCACCTTACATTTCCGTTGGAGTCTACTTTACTTCACCTATTTCCTCCCAGTCTGGCTCCTGCCTCCGTCCTGGGTGACTAGTGGGTGTTGGCATTGCCATTCAGATGGGAGGCGCGGATGGAAGGATGATGAGCTCAGTTTGAGTCAATTTATTTTTTTAATTTATTTTTTATTTAAGTATAGTTGAATGAGTCAATTTAAAATTAAGTCTGTGGCACTCGTGGGACACTGAGGAGGTGGTTGGAGACCTAGGGCTGGAGATAGACATGGGAGTCAAGACACCAACAGGGAAGAGTTCAACTACAGTTCATCTATAGCACAGGCCCTTACATAACCGTTAAAAAGAATGAGGTGTAATGACATGAAACACAGGGAAACATGTCTATGACAAATTATAGAGGCAGGATGGGAATTGAAGGTTAAGAGCACTCAGGAGCCAGATTGCTTTAGATTCAAAGCCTGGCTCTACCATTTGCTATGACCTTGAACAAATTACTTAACTTGTGCACTTCAGCTTCTCCATCTGCAATATGAGGGTAAGAAAAATACATATCTCATAAATACCTTTGATGTAAAGGTTAAATGAGTTAATCTATGTAAAGCACTCAAAAACAATGTCTGGTCCATAGCAAGGATATGTGTTGCTGGGTGAGAAAAAAAAGCAAGTCACAGTACAGTGTGGCAATTATAGTATGTATGAAAGCATAACAAAACCAAAAAAAATCAACAAAAAATAATTTAATTATGTGTATTATTAGAGTATGTACAATTATCTCAATTGTGTAAAAACTAGTTTTATATCACAGAAAATTTCTGGATTTATTCAAATATGTTAATGACTAACACTGGTGATTCAGGTGAAGGAAGAAATGGGAACTTAAGTTCTAACATAACATTTTGATTCTTTTTTACAAGCATATATGAGCACAGTAGTAATAATACTTTTTAAAAGATAATTTTAGACTTAGGGCAGAGCTGCAAAAGTAGTATAGTTTTCAGTGTCCTTCACCCAGCCTTCCCTTATATTAGCATCTTACATAATAGAACAGAGGCTCTCAACTAGGGGTGATTTTGTTCCCCAAGGGACATTTGGCAATGTTTTAAGACATTTTTGATTGTCACAAATGGAAGAAAGGAGATGCTACTCGCTTTTAGTGGGTAGAGGCTGAGTATGTTACTGAACATCCTACAATGCACAAAGAATTATCCACCCAAAATGTCAACAGTGCCAAAACTTGAGAAATTCTGCCACAGAATAATGATCAAAACTAAGAAATCAACATTGGTACAATTCTATTAACTAAACTAGACTTTAAAAGAATTTCCCCAGTTTTCCCACCAATATCCTTTTTACGTTCCAGGATCTACATTGTCATGTCTCCTTAGTCTCCTCCAATATGTCAATTTCTAGGTCTTTCCTTGTCTTTCATGCTCTTGATACTTTTGTAGAGTAGAATGTCTCTCATTCTGATGTTTGGTCATGATGGGGTTTGTCTGGTATTTTCTCATGATTAGACTGAGGTTATGCATTATTGGGAGGGATACCACAGAGATGATATGCCCTTCTCAGTGCATCATACTGGGTGATCAATGATGTTGCAATGTATTACTAGTAGTGTTAGGGTTTCAACTGCTGCATAACAAATTACCCCGCAATTTAGTGGATTAACATTTGCCATCTCAGTTTCCAGTACAGTTTAGCTGGTGTCAGCAAGGGTGTCTGTGGTCTTATCTGAAGGCTTAACTGGATAGGATCTGCTTCCAAGTTCCCTCCTATGGTTGCTAGCACGATTCAGTTGCTAAGAGGATACTGGACTGAGGACCACAAGTTCTTCACTGGCTACTGGCTGGGGGCCAGTAAGGCAGCTCACATGGCATCTGGCTTTCATCAATGAGCAAGAGAGCAAGCAAGATAGAAACCAGTCTCTTCACAACCCAATCTCAGATGTGATATACCATCACTTATGCCATATTCTGTTTGTCAGAAGTTTGATCTACCCTATACTCAAGAGGAGAGGATCACACAAGGGTATGAATACATGAGATCACTAGGGGCCATCTTAGAAGCTGCCTCTCAGTTGTGACGTTTTTGATCACTTGGTTAGGGCAGTATCTGAACTATTTTCCCCTTTGTAATGAATAACTACTTTTGGGAGAGATACTTTTGAGACTGTGCAAATATCCTACTTCTGCTTAAACTTTTGCCCACCAATTTTAGCATCTATTAATGCATCTTGCCTACAGCAATTATTACTACGGTGATGCAAGGGTGGGTGATTTCTTATTTCTCTCTTTCCTTCTACAACTAACTGAAATCCTTTTGTAATGAAGAGTTGTCCCTTCTCCCCCACTCATTTACATATTCAGTTATTTATTTATATGAGCATGGGCTCAAGGACATTTAATTCTTTGGGTTATAATCCAATACTATCGTTATTTTGTTGCTCAAGTTGTTCCAAATTTGGCCACTGAGAGCTTTTTCACAGGTTGGCCTCTGTGCCCTTTCAACATGCTTCCGTCCTTTTTATTTGAGTACTTCTTACCTTCTGGTACACAAATTTTGGGGGGTTGTTTTTTAAGCAGACAGGTAAGGAGGATACTGACCTATAAGAGCAGGAAAATACGGGCTCAGCTTATATTTTCCCTGCCCTAGCTCTGGAATCAATTACTTCTCCTCCTCCCCACCCCCACCCGAAATTACTTCTCCCAGAAGCCCTGGTTCCTTTTATTGGAGAATATTATTTAGAAAGCAAGATCTGGCTGCTGGGTGTGCTCACTGATACTGGGGTGTCACGGCTTCTGGTCCCTCTAAGTGGGTAAAGGAAATATATGGATATATGCACATGTCTGTATTTCTACATGTGTCTGTAACATATTAAACAAAAACCATGAGTCCACACTGATAGCTCCCAACTCTAATCCAGCCCCACAGGGTTCATTCTACCCACTCCCTTCCACTGTACCCTCTCCTAGTTTGATTTGTAACTTCTTTCTCCAGCAGCAAGAAACCTGGCTCTAATTATATACAATATATTATCCAACCCTGTGTGTGTATACATGTACAAAACTAGTTTCAGATTTGCTAAGTTATACCACTGTAAGGAACACAGTTACCAACTACAGTGTTTGTGTATAATTCTTTTTTCTTTATCCTTACAGTATTAAATCAAATTACTTTTTCAAGGTTATTTAGGTCAGCTCCTTTCTCCCCTAACCCCTTTGGTGGGGACATGTGATTCATTTGTAATACAGGCAGATTTATTTGACAGCCTGCATTCCATCTTTCTCCCTATGTCCTGGTTAGCAAATGCTGAGTCCTGCATCCACCACTACAGTTCCAGCCATCACCACAAAAATCCCTGCATACTGCCCTTTGATGTAAAAAAAAAAAAGCAAACAAAAATCAATAAAAATACTAATGAAAAAGAATGAAACAGATAATTTATATAGAAAGAAGCATAAAAAAGCAAACCGCTGAATGGTATGCAAATATTACATAATATATAATTATTCCAACTGTATAAAAACTACAGGTTGTATTTCAGAAAACTTCTGGATTCACTCAAATGTTAATTATTGCCACTGTCGGTGGGGATATTATAAAAATAAGAAACAATTTTTAACAAAATATTTGGATTTTTTTTACAAGTAGTTATTGGCACAGTCTTTTTAAAAATAAAACTGAAGTTTATGTAAATGCACTGAAAAAGGCCTGACCTCAGGAGAGAGAATGGGGCCAGGAGTGGGGTCTTATTTTTGGCCTGTACTTTTCTATGCTGATTTGAAAACAAGGACTCACCTTGTCAAGGTTGTCATGAAATTAAAAAAAAAAAATTGGGGGGGGTTGTTTTTTAAGCAGACAGGTAAGGAGGATACTGACCTATAAGAGCAGGGTTACCAGAAAACAGATTTCTAACTTGTCAGGAGGAAGTGGAGTCCTAGGGACAGGAGGGAAGCCAAGGGAGCAGGTAGGGAGGTGGCCAATGGAGACCAAGGTGAGACGATCACCCCACGCAGCCGGCAGGTCTGCATCCCAAGAAGCTTGGTGGCAAAAGGCAGGCAGGAGCCTGGGTGGGGCAGTGGGCTAGACTTGAACATAGTTATGTCCTGAGGAGGATCAGCCAAGTCAATACACAAAGAGGGGAGAAGGGATGGAGCAAGGCTCTAGGTGAAACTCTCAAAGCAGCTCCAGAATGTGGCTCTGGGAAAGGACAGGGCCAAGGTTGACCCCAGGATCTGTGGCCAGGGGAACAGAAATGGAGTGTTTGGGGTCCTGTCTACTCAAACCTGAGGGAAGAAGGCAGGAGACAGCTAATAATGCCAGGCATCCTGCTGTTTTTTTTGTTTTTTTTGATACGTGGGCGTCTCACTGTTGTGGTCTCTCCCGTTGCGGAGCACAGGCTCCGGACGCGCAGGCTCAGCGGCCATGGCTCACGGGCCCAGCCGCTCCGTGGCATGTGGGATCTTCCCAGACCGGGGCAGGAACCTGTGTCCCCTGCATCGGCAGGCGGACTCTCAACCACTGTGCCACCAGGGAAGCCCCATCCTGCTGTTTTAACTCCATTATCTCATCATTATCAATTATCTCATCATTATCTCATGGCAACGTGATTGTCATCATGGTTCCCCCTTTTAGAGGAAGAAACTGAGGATCAGAGAGTCTGACTCCTCCAAATTCCACTGCTAATGATCAAAATTCAAACCCAGTTGGTCTGACTGTTGAGGCTGGGTTCTTCTTATAGCCTATGCCACACTGTTTCACTCTGTCCACAAGGATTTCATAAGCGCTAAGAACTGTGGCTGCTTAATCATGCTTTATCTCATCTCCACTTCACAACACACCACTGAAGTAAACACTGTCGGTTCCAGTTTGGATAAGGAAATGAAGGTTAAGGGAGATTAAGTAACTTGCCCAGGGTCACAGTTGGTGGCAGAGCTGGGATTCCACCCACAGCCTCTCTGAATCTAAACCTGTATTCCTAACTACTACATCTACTGTCCTTACCCAGAGGTTCCTTGGTCTGTTAGGGTGACAATAATCCCAGGATCTCTTGACCTTCAGAGACACATAGCTAGCCCCAGAGCTCTGGTCTTCCATTCAGGCTCCCAGTCTACTGGCTCCCTCACTGATCCAATCTTGAACTCTTATTGAGCAGCTGGGTACTGAGAATATAGTGACGACCAGATGCCAACCCTCCCTTCAAGAGATAGCCCTCACTCAAAGATGACAACAGTGAATGAAGCAGCCTCTAAGTTTTTATTAACATGAGTTTTCAAACACAAGCATCCATATTAGTGTGGGGGGCGAGGGTGGGGGAAGAGAGAAGGACAGGGAGAAGGAATTCTGCCCTATTGGTAATAAAGCTCCAGGTTCATCCCATCGTGGATTTCATCTGAAGTACAGGCGTTAAGGAATCCTCACTGTGGGCTCCAACCCCACCCCTCCCATCTGTCACAGTTGGGTCGGGGTGGCCACATTTTAGTTTGGATCATTTTAATTTAAAAGAATCCAAACTTTTAAAAAAGTTCATGTTCCTTTTGCACAACAAACATGCCCGAGTCTCCCTCCACTCTGACCTCCCGTACCCAACTCAAGTGGAGCTCAGTAATAAATACTTTGACTGAAAAATGTCAAAGTCTTACAAGCCAAGTCAAATCAAAACATTTCACCAACCACCCTCCTCCCCCAACAAAATAATTACATGGCTCCCATTTTCTAAATACTTAGCATGTGCCACATATTAAGTTAAACACATTATGTGCATAATCTCATATAGACTCCAGTATTGAACAAAGAGAACCAAGTCCGGGTATGGAGGAGACCCCTTCTCAAGAAGTCAAAGGATACAGTCCCCCAGAGATACGTGGTCCTTAAAAATCGTGTACCTGCGGGATAAAAACTTTTCAGGAAAAAGCCTAAGGAGGCCCTTCAGCCTGGAGGCAAGCTGAGGAAGTTCTGCCTAAGCAAAGGGCTGGCTGCAGCCCTCCCCCAACCAAAAACTTCTGGCCTGCTCCTGTCCAGCCCCCAGCTCTACCCCTGTACTCACCACTTCTTCAATACGATCTTGTTCCAACGGGTGCCAGTTTGGGCTGCAATCAGCTTCTTAAGGTCCCCGATGGTGTCATCAGTACTGGGCGCAGAGGAATTAAGGAAAATGGAAGGGGGAGATAGAACGCGACGAGGACATTTCCAGTAGTGAATGCACTCTGCCAGGACCCCATTCCCACCCCTGCCCCCGGGTTTAACTAAAATCACCCTACAACATAGACTGAGTTGCCTGCCTCATTCATGTCAAGCACCCTCTGGAAGCCACCGCCTCTCGGCCGCCAGTGGATACTTGCATTTAACGCGGACCTTCTTCCCCAGACGGTCGTTGCAAACAACCTCGATCATCCTGGCTGGAGCTACACAGGGCGGGGATAGAGGCAAAAGAATCAGGACTTCAGGATGGAGCTACACAGAGCGGGGACAGAAGCAAAAGAATCAGGACTTCAGGGGTCCCTCAGGCCCCAAGGCACCCGGTTATTGAGACTTAATGTTCACGCCCCCCTCAATCCCCCAGAACGCAGTCTTCCTGGGCCCCAAGTCCCAGGACCTCGGACCCCACGGCGACCGCGGACCCCAGGCAGCCGCGCGTCCCACCCCCCCGGCCCGGCCCAGTCCCATTTCAGGTAGCCTGAAGGCCGAGCCTCGCCTCTCGCAGGCGGGCGGATCCTCGATGGCCGGGTCCCATCAAATTTCCGCTACTCCGGGCCTCTCCCCCTGGCCACCTCACCTTGAATCTCCTGGCACCAGCAGACGCCACACCAAGCTCGCTCGAAGGCAGAGCCCCGACTAGCGCTGACGCTAAGAACCGGAAGCGGAAGTGCGCAGCCGAAAGCTCCTCCCTCCGCTCCTCCCAGTGCCCGTCAACACCGCGCGGAGTTCGCAGCCCCGGGCCGGAAGTGGGCTTGCGGTTCCCAGGAGCAGCTTTGGGGTCCCGAGCCTGAGTAGAGGGACACATGTGGACGGAGCGTGGAGCCGAATGAGGGTCCGGGCGGGGGAGGGGCGTGGAGAGTCAGAGGTCATGAACCGGCGCCCAGCCGTTTGGATGCAGTTAGTTGAAGGCTTTTCGCTGTGCCGAGACGCCGTCTGGTGTGGCATCTCGGTGGGCGGGGATGACCTCTCGTTCCTGAGCCTGACGGAGCCTCTAACTGCAGCTTTAGGGCTTTGGGGAGCCTGGGTCAAGTCCTGCGGGCATCCCGTCCGCCCCCCTGCCTTCATTCAGGGCTGGGCCTCGGAAGCGTTTTGCTCACCCCTTCCCTCTGCTTATCTCGCCTGCCCCCAGGGACATCTTGGGTGCAGACTGCAGTCAATAATTGAAGGAGCCTCCTGATCCTGGCCTGGATACCAGCACTTACCAGAATGGAGTTCACGTTGCACGCCTACCTGCAACTGCAAAATCTCCCAGGTCTGTATCTTCAAGGAAGGTCGCTCCCGCCCTACAGGGGGCACTGTGTACCAATTCCCAACCTTGCCTTTCAGCGCCAAAGCAGCCCCTGAACTGGTCTGGTTCCCCAGAGCTGGTGGGATAGAGAACACCCCTCCCTAAGTCCAACCTGTCAATGGAACTGACTCTTGAACTGTTCCTTCTCAGCAGACAGGATTCTCCTAGTTTGGTGAGCCTAAAAGGATTCACTCTGAAAAGGGGCCACCACTTCTTTTTTTTTTTTAATTTTTATTTATTTATTTTTGGCTGCGTTGGGTCTTCGTTGCTGCGCGTGGGCTTTCTCTAGTTGCCCCGAGCAGGGGCTACTCTTCATTGCGGTGCGTGGGCTTCTCATTGTGGTGGCTCCTCTTGTTGCGGAGCACGGAGGCTCTAGGTGCGCGGGCTTCAGTAGTTGTGGCACATGGGCTCAGTAGTTGTGGCTCGCGGGCTCTAGAGCGCAGGCTCAGTAGTTGTGGCGCACAGGCTTAGCTGCTCCGCGGCGTGTCAGATCTTCCCGGACCAAGGCTCGAACCCGTGTCCCCTGCATTAGCAGGCAGATTCTCAACCACTGCGCCACCAGGGAAGCCGCGGGGCCACCACTTCTGATTCACCCAATCCGCCTTCTCAATCTAGGATATGAGATTAGGTGGAAGACATGAGATGCTTTCCTGGGGAAAGGGAAGATGCTCTGTGACCCTGTTGGGACTGTCCTGCCTTAGGGAACTGGCCCAAGGAGTCCCACCTCAAACACTAGACTCAGGGGCCTTCCTGCCTCAGGACTTTGATCCGTTATTTCTCCGACCCCTGCAGAATCCCTCTGAGTGGGCTTGAGCGGGCAGGGAATCTGAATGGAAAGCTTATTCAGATTGGAGACACAGGCTTTGGATCCAGACAGATGAGTCAAAACCCCTTAATATTAAGCTGTGTGATCTCAACTCTTCCCCTCTCTGATTCTCATCTTCCTCATCCATGAATGGGGAGAGCAATCCCCACCCTAGGATTGTAGTAAGAATCGGTCTTGGACCAGCCCCTGACAGTCCTCTTGCAGAAGAACAGATGGGGCAAGAGGGGGAGATGGGAAGGTCAAGGGTGAGCTTGAGGGGACTAATGTGCCCGAGAAAGTTTGGAAGGAACACATTTTTGCACTCACATAGAAATACTAGGACACACCAGATATTGATGGTGTTTACCACTAGACAGTGGAATTGCTGTGTCTCATGTTCCTCTTTTTGGTGCTTTTGGTGTTTTCCCATATTACCTACAATGAACATATGTTACTTTTGTAATCAGAAGAAAAAGTAAATGTTATTTTTTTAAAACAAGAAGTTCTATTTTTTCAATGTTTGATTCAAAGATAGCTAGGGAATTCCCTGGCGGTCCAGTGGTTAGGACTCTGCGCTCTCACTGCCGAGGGCCTGGGTTCAATCCGTGCCCAGGGAACGAAGATCCCAGAAGCTGTGTGGTGCAGCTAAAAAAAAAAAAAACCCCAAATGTTTTTAAAAATTAAAAAAAAAAAGGGGAGCTAAGGCACAGGATGGTGATGCTGAGTTATGGGCTGGGGGAGATTGGAAAGGGGTGAGGAGTGCTGCTGAAAGGGGAGGAATATAAAGTCTGGGATTGTTGGGGGCTTGGGCTCCATGGGCAGTAGTGGGGATCTAGTCGGGGGCCGCCAGCCCCAACTGGGCTAAGGCATCCTGAGGAAGTGGAGGGGATGGGCAATGGGAAGTCCCAGGACTAGGCTGCCACTGCTGCACGGACTGCCTCCTCCAGAGCCAGGTGGGAGGGGGAAAGGCCTCAGGAGACAGGACACCTCACCTTAGAGACCTCTCTCCACATCCTGGTAAATATCATTCGGCGCTTCCCATGAAGGGCCTCAGTGCCTGCCTGTTGAGGGGCCAGGACAGTCCCATCCTCCCGTCTAGGCAGCCGAAGGACCTGCTGTCAGAGCGGCTCTTGTGAGGAGGTAGATGCTTCCCAGGAGGGAGAGTTCTGGGTCAGAACTCAAGGAGCAAGCTGGGCAGGGCCCCTCTGCCCCTTGTTGCCTAGTTTCTGACCCAGAGGAAGGAGCTTATACTTGGGGATTCCCATCCCTCCACTCCTGTATGCTTGATGGGGAGGAGATGGTTCTTAGGAAACCCGTGTAACTGAGCTGGGGTCAGCGACACCTGTGTTCCGCTGAACTTAAAGGTTCACCAGAGGGGAAATAATCTTAGAGGTGGAGAGAGTTGCTCAGGAGGTCCCTTCTCCCAACATCTCAGCCTGTCAGCAGGCCTTGGAGATGCAGCAGTGTCCAAGGCCGACCTGCCACCCCAGAATTCAGTCTGATACAGGAGGAAGACAAGTAAAGAAGACAAGTGAAGAGGTCCTTGCAATACAGTGTGACACAGGTGCTGTGAAGGGGAAGCCCAAGGCGCTGGGAGCAGAGGAGTCATTGCCCCTGCGTGCTGGCATGGGCTTTCCAGAGGGAATCGGAGAGCACTGTGATAGAGGCCCACGCTCTGGCATCAGAAAAATCTGGGCTTGTGGCCCTGGCAAGCGACTTGACCTCTATGTGATTCTTTTGGTCTTTTCTCCCACAGTCGTAAAATGGTTGCCAGAGCATGAAGCATTTTTTTTCTGTGCTCTTGTTTGAGGAAAAATATGAAAGGGGTTGGATTTATTAATAAAACATTTGGAACTTTCTTGCACATGGTAAAAATTCAAGCAGTACAGAAGTATTATATACAGCAGCATAAAGTTTCCTCACCCTCCAGACCCCAGGCCCTCCGCAGGGACAATTACAGTTAAAAGTTTTCATTTCATCTCTGTGTCTTCAAACATGTGATACAGAGCCTCCCAAGAAAATGATGAAACCTCTCAGATGTCAATAACGCGTTTCGATGGAGATAGGGACTTTGTATTTTCAAGTAACATACAATATTTTAAGTTGTGTCAAAGGGCAGAAATGAATGACTTTGTTTTCATACAGGCCTTTATGTATAAAATGAAACACAACAAATACATATATCCAACGAGATCAAACTATATACACTGTTCTCTACACCTTTTGCTTTTAAAAGAAAACAATATCCTAGCGATTGTTCCAAACAGCACAGAAAGACCTACCTCATTCTTTCTGACAATTTGAGATCCTAGAAGTGGAATTATTGGGCCCTACAGGGGCTGCAATCTGATATTGCCAAACTGTCTTCAAAGATTTTGCATCAATTCTGCCCCATCTGCAGTGGTTGAGAAGGTCTACTTCCTCACACCAAGGCTAGTGTGGGTATTTTCTGGCTTCCTCATCTTAATCTGATAGGTGAATACCACAGTGTTTTACTTTTTATTTATTTATGGATAAGTGAAAGCATACAGATTTTTAAGCTTTATTCAGATATAGTTGATATACAAAATTGCACACATTTAACATATACTTTTTTTTTTTTTTTTTTTTTTTGCAGTACGCGGGCCTCTCACTGTTGTGGCCTCTCCCGTTGCGGAGCACAGGCTCCGGACGCGTAGGCTCAGCGGCCATGGCTCACCGGCCCAGCCGCTCCGTGGCATGTGGGATCTTCCCGTTCCGGGGCACGAACCCATGTCCCCTGCATCGGCAGGCGGACTCTCAACCACTGCGCCACCAGGGAAGCCCTAACATATACATCTTAATGAGTTTGCTTTCTTTTGAGGGGGGGCGCCGGGCTGCCCGTCATGCGGGATCTTAATCCCCCCACCAGAAAACGAACCTGCACCCCCTGCAATGGAAGCACAGTCTTAACCACTGGACCGCCAGGGAAGTCCCAGTTTGCATTTATTTCTAAAACAGTTTTCAACGTCTCCAATTTCTTCTCTGTGTGTGTATTAAAAACATGTATTGCCAGGGAATTTCCTGGCGGTCCAGTGGTTAGGACTCGGTGCTTTCACTGCCCTGGCCGGGTTCAATCTCTGGTCGAGGAACTAAGATCCTGCAAGCCGCACAGCGCGGCAAAAACAAAACCAAACCAAAACAAACAAAAAAAACAACCCAAAACCATGTATTGCCATTATAGGCTCTTGGGAGTGTGATTTGGCAAAACCTATTCAGAATTAAACTTCACATGTCCTCTGACCCATCAACCCAACTCCTGGTTATTTATCCTATAGAAATAAAAACATAGGAGGTATATATTACATATGTATGTGTGTGTGTGTGTGTGTGTGTATATATATATATATACACACACACACATGCATGTACATACATATATAAAGAGAATGTTTAGCGCCGATATTGCGGTGATAGAACTGGAAGCAACGTGAATACTCATCAATACGGGAATGTTTGAATAAATTTCACTGCCCTTATGAATTGCAACTTTAAAAGTGAGTAATATATTTAGAAAAAAAAGAGTGATATATATCTGGAGGGAGTGTCCGTTCAGGCTCTGTGGAGAACAATTTGGCGCCATCAATAAAAGCGAAAAATTCAACACGCCTTTTAACAAGCTATTTCACTTATACAAATTTATTCTCGAACTCTCCACCTTGTCCTCCGCTCTTGGTTCCGCCCTCAATCCTTCCCTTTAGGGCTCGTGACCGCCCCAGCCACGCTTTCTCCCAGTCTCGTTCCCGCCCTTAACCCCGCCCCTGGGCCTCGTCACCGCTCTAGCCACGCCTTCAGGGCGTGGTCCTAGTTCCCCAGGCACGCCCCCCGAGTCTCGTTCCCGCCCTTAACCCCGCCCCCGGGTATCGTCATCGCCCTAGCCACGCCTTCCGGGCTTGGTCCTAATCCCTAACCCCACCTTCGGTGCCGCGTTCAGATCCCGTGCTGGTCTGGCTCCAGGGCCCAACCACGTCCCCGCAAGAGGAAAGCCAGAACTCTGCCGGCTACCGGAAGCCACGACCACCTCCCTGCCGGCACCCTCACTTCCTGCCGTCTCTTAGGGGCTTCCAAGGCGAGTCAACGAGTCCCTTTCGCCGGAAGCGGAAGTGCGTGTCGGCGGGATTATGGCGACTTTTGCGGACTTGCCGGACTCTGTCCTGTTGGAGATCTTCTCTTACCTCCCGGTTCGGGACAGGATCCGCATCTCCAGGTGCGGCCCCGCCCCGCGCGAGGGAAGGGCCGGGCGGGGGGGGGTTGCACCAGGAGATGGACATCTGGTCCCCGCGGGGCCGGGACGTTCTAACGGCAGGTCCCCTTCCCCAGGGTCTGTCACCGCTGGAAGAGGCTGGTGGACGACCGGTGGCTGTGGCGACATGTCGACCTGACGCTCTACACGGTATGCGGGGCTGGCCGGGCAGGTCTGGGCCAAGGTCGGGCTGGCCCGACCTCGAGGACCACGCCTCCAACCCTGTGTTTCGAGCGAGGCTGTTCCGGGTGCATCCCGGCCGCGTCAGTTATTTGCTCCACTGTGACGTACAGGCCTCAGTTTCCCCACCTCCAGAATGGGTGTTACCAAAGTCGTGCAGGGAAAGGGCTTATTGATGAGTTTTCATGGAGAAATCATTTTCCATAGTCAACTTATTTCCAGAATTAATTTCCTGAGTGGTGCAGGCAAACCATTTCCACTTTCTCCCATTTGCATTTTATTTTTTTCTTTTTATTATGAACTATTTCAAATATATGTAGAAATGTACAGAGGATAATATCTGAAACTATTTCCCCCCCTACCTAGATTTAACCTTTTTTAACCTTTGGCCTTATTTACTGCTGATCTTGTGAAACACACATACAAATGTTTATATATACACATATGCATACAACAGTTTTAGGTATATCTCTTGAACTTTTGAAACCCTCCTCAGAGGTAACCACTATCATAAAGTGGATTTGTATCCCTTCGCGTTTTTATTTACTTCTTATGTGTGTGCCCGTAAGCAATACACAGTATTGTTAACGTATTTCTAAAATTTAGATAATGCTGCTCTACTCTTTAGATAGTTAAATGCTGTTTTACTTATATAACCAGCTTTATTCACGCATCGCTTTTGAAATTTATTCTAATCAGCACTTGTAAATCTAATTCATTCCTTTTAACTGCTGTTAAATGAATATACCACAAATTGTTTATCTATTTTCCTGTTGACAGATGGTTAGGTTATTTCCAACTTTCTACTGTTGTGGACAGCTTTATAAGGCAGTGTCTCAGACTTCACTGTGCATACGAATCACCTATGGGGATCTTGTTAAAATGCAGATTCTGATTCAGTGGCCTGGAGTGGGGGCCCCAGGTTCCAAATTTCTAACAACTTTCAAGGTGTTACTGATGCTGTTGCTTCTTGTTCCACAAGAATGTCCTTGTGTCTGTCTTCTTGCATCCAGGTACCAGTTACTCTGAAACCTAGAAGTACAATTTCTGAGAGGTAGGATCCTTTATATTTTCTCACTTTCAGTTCTTCATCTGCAATTCCAAAATCAGAAAGCCAGAAAAGTGAAAAGGTTTTTTGTAAGCTTGGCACAAATTCATTTGGTGGCAACACCTGATGTGAACTGGTGTGAGGCTATTAATGTCCTTCTCCTTATCCCACTTGGAATAAAAGTCATGTTATACTGAAAAATATTAATCTGATAACAAGGTGCTGCCCTTGACCCTTCTGATGGTATTATATATGGTATTTGTACCACATTAATTCTGAATTCTGAAACCCATCTGTCTTCAGGAGTTTTGGATAAGGAGTTGTGGCCTTGTATAGAAATTATTTTTATTGAAATCACCTTTAAAAATGGTTATTTTTTCTGTACTAAAAAACTAACACATTACATAATAATGTAGTTCTTAGTTATTTTTTCTGCCATTTTATTATGAGAAATTTCCAACATATATAAAAGTTGAAAGAATAGTACAGAGAACACGAAGTTGCCCACTATTAGTATTTAACTACATTTGTTTTATCCCCTGTTGACCGATCCATCCATCCCTCTTTCCATCCATCAATCCATTTTATTTTTTAAATACACTTCAAAATAAGTTGCAGACAAGAGTCCACTTCATCCCTAAATGCTTTAGCATATGTAATAGAGATTAACTAGAACATTTGTTTTGCGTTTCTCTTTTTGAGGTTTAATTTTTAAAAATCACACAAGTCATGAATAATTCTTGTAACAATGTTGAAGTAGTATAACTATGTGTGGTGATGGATGTTAACTAGACTATGTGGTGATCATTTCACAAGATATACAAATATCGAACCATTGTGTGTACACGTGAAACTAATATAATATGTCAATTATATCTAAAAACAAAAAACCATTGAAGTATTGCCACAGATGAAGCTAAGAGCCTTTGACAGTCATCCCCTGGTATCTTCAACCCTTCCCCAGAGTAACCACTATTATAAGTGTGGAATATTTCCTTCTATGCCTTTATATCCTTGGGCCTGTATAAGGGAAGGAAAGGAAAGTGGTTACAAGAGCAAGATTGGCCTTTGGAGTCAGGCTGTGTTGAATCATAGCTGTACTCTTGCAACAAGATTCTGGCCACTGCATTTTTCCAGAGGTACCTGCTACACAACCAGGTACTGTGTGAGCTTTCTAGTTCAGTGCTCATCACTGCACCTGGCAAACAGTAGGTACTCAATACAAGTTAGCCATTATGGTTGGAATAATTGTACCCATATAAAATATATAGTATTGTTTCTTTTTTCTTTAACCTTTAAAGTATCATTTTGCCACTCTTTCCTGCATGTTTTGAGGAGTTACCAGGGTTCATATCTCTGGATCTACTTTGTTCTTAGTTACTACCTACATGGCTGTTATCTTATCAGTGGACATTTGGTTTTTGCTGTTAAAACCACGATGTCAGAAACTAATGTTTCTGTAGGGTAAATTCCACAAAAGAGGTCTTACTAGGTCAGGCAGTATGTGCATTTAAACAAACTGAAAAATTAGTTTAAAAAAATAATAAGGGGGGCGGTGCAAAAAAAAGATATACACAGGATTCAAAAGGTACAAAATAATAAAAATTGGAAAGTAAGGTCTCCCTACTTCTGTCACCCAGGTCACCTTGTTCTTTCCCAGAGAAGCAGCAGATGCTCCCCACCCCCTTTTTTTTTGTGGGATCTTAGTTCCCTGACCAGGGATCAAACCCGGGCCCTTGGCAGTGAAAGTGCGGAGTCCTAACCACTGGACCGCCAGGGAATTCCTGCTCGCATATTCTTAAAAACAAAACAGGTGCCAGTGGGTGTCCACATTTTACATTTCGGTAAAACCCACCAGATCGCATTCCAAAGTATCCAGACCAAGTGCCACCAGCAGGACCTGAGAACTGCTTCTCCACATCCTGGCCAGTGTTTGATATTATGAAACTTAAAGGATTTTCTAATTTTGTCCTTTTACAAGTAAAAGGGATTCAACCTCTGGCTTCGTGGGCATTTAAAATTTTGCCAACGGTCGCTTCTACTTTTGTGAGTTCCCTTTTAGTGGGCAATATTTCTAGTGAGTCCCTTTCCCTCGGCCCAAACTTGCAGGTCCAAATTTTATCAGGAAGATTTGATTCCTCTGTCAAGAGTAGTCAACAGGGAGAAGGGATAAATTAGGAGTTTGGGATTAAAATATACACACTACTGTATATAAAATAGATAACCAACAGGGACCTACAGTATAGCACAGGGAACTATACTAAAAATCTTGTAATAACCTAAAATGGAAGACAATGTAAAAAAAGAATATATATATATATATTCTGAATCATTTTGCTGTACACTGAAACTAACCCAAGATAGTAAATCAACTATATTTCAATAAAAAATTTTAAAAAAGAATTTAGGAATAAAAGGATTAGGGATACCAAGAACCCAACAGAAAAGGTGTAACTGAGAGGCAGCAAAATATCCTCTTGCCTGGTCGTGGATTTTGCTAATAAAAAAGTCATATTTACAAAAAAAAAAAACTCGTCAACAGATTTTATGGTATGCAGTTTCTTTTTAATTTTATTTATTTATGGTTGCGTTGGGTCTTCGTTGTAGTTGTGGAGAGCGGGGGCTACTCTTCGTTGCAGTGTGCGGGCTTCTCACTGCAGTGGCTTCTCTTGTTGCAGAGCACGGGCTCTAGGCACGCAGGCTTCAGTAGTTGTGGCATGCAGGCTCAGTGTGGCTTGTGGGCTCTAGAGTGTAGGCTCAGTAGTTGTGGCGCACGGGCTTAGTTGCTCTGCGGCATGTGGGATCTTCCCGGACCAGGGCTCGAACCCTTGTCCCCTGCATTGGCAGGCGGATTCTTAACCACTGCGCCACCAGGGAAGTCCCTACAATTTCTTTTTTCTGTCCTTTTTTTTTTGAAGCTAAAATGTACATATAATGAAATGCACAGGGTACCAGTTAGTTATAGTTCGTTTGTTTGTTTTCTACTAATTTCCCAGGGTTAATTTTTGCAGCTTTCACTATTACCAAGCTGTGATTTTTATTTTTTTCTTTTAACCTAGATCTGATTTACCCTGGGCAGTTTTAGCCTTTTTCAGTTTTATTTTATGTTGCTTATTTCTATGAGGAGGTAGTCATTAAGAAAGGGATAAAAATATTGCCAGGTGGATTTACTTTCTTGCTTACTGCAGAAGATAACTCTTGCTAGAGACAGATCTATTATGGTCTCTTATCGCCATTGCTTTTGTTCCAACCTAGAGGTCAACACAGATTAAATCATCCTGTTGCTCCTGGGGAGGTATCTGGTGGCGTGAGGCTGGTGAGGGAAGGACAGAATTCCCAGGGAACATCAGAGCCCCAGCTGGGGACTGCCTGTCTCCAGGCAGGTGGGGGCCTTGGAAGATGCCCCACATCTCTCCCCCAGTCACAGCCCCCCCCCCACCCCGTTTCTGGTTCTTACAGATGCGGCCTAAAGTCATGTGGCACCTCCTTCGCCGGTACATGGCATCCCGGCTCCATTCCCTGCGGATGGGCGGCTACCTGTTCTCGGGCTCTCAGGCTCCCCAGCTGTCCCCCGCCCTGATGAGGGCCCTGGGCCAGAAGTGCCCCAACCTCAAGCGCCTCTGCCTGCACGTGGCCAACCTGAGCATGGTGCCCATCACCAGCCTCCCCTGCACCCTGAGGACCCTGGAGCTGCACAGCTGTGAGATCTCCATGGCCTGGCTCCTCAAGGAGCAGGACCCCACCGTGCTGCCCCTGCTCGAGTGCATCGTGCTGGACCGTGTCCCCGCCTTCCGCGACGAGCACCTGCAGGGCCTGACGCGCTTCCGCGCGCTGCGCTCGCTGGTGCTGGGCGGCACCTACCGGGTGACCGAGACCGGGCTGGATATGGGCCTGCAGGAGCTGAGCTACCTGCAGAGGCTGGAGGTGCTGGGCTGCACCCTCTCGGCCGACAGCACCCTCCTGGCCATCAGCCGCCACCTCCGAGATGTGCGGAAGATCCGGCTGACCGTGCGGGGCCTCTCGGCCCCTGGCCTGTCGGTCCTGGAGGGCATGCCGGCCCTGGAGAGTCTGTGCCTGCTGGGGCCGCTCATCACCCCAGAAATGCCTTCCCCGCATGAAATCCTCTCCTCCTGCCTCACCATGCCCAAGCTCAGGGTCCTTGAGCTGCAGGGGCTGGGCTGGGAGGGTCAGGAGGCAGAGAGGATCCTGTCTAAGGGGTTACCCCACTGTATGGTCATTGTCAGGGCCTGCCCCAAAGAGTCCATGGACTGGTGGATGTGACTGCACCAGCCGAGCCTGAGACCCCTCTCAGCTTTTATTAATGAGTCCCAGACCCTCTGAGCAGCACCTTACCATGGGCAGGTAATCCGGCTGGAGAGCTATGAAGGCCACAGGTAGAAAGAACCTAAGCCTTGGCTCCTCCAGATCATTAGAATCATGGTTTGCCAGCTGTGTGGCCTCTGTGACATCAGCCAGCCTCTCGGAGGCCCTGTCCTCACCTCCAGAAATGAGGAAGACCATAGCTACCTCTCGGTTATGTTGCAAAGCCTTACTCTTTACCAGCCCTGAGGCCCGAGAAGGTCCTGGATGAAGAGCCATTCTCAGGAACAGGACAGATGTGGAAGGGTGGGTTAGGAGTTAGGGAGACCTGAGGGGTCAAGGCCCCTTAGGAAGCCTGGAAGGGCTGTCAACGCATGTGCATCAGCACACTGACACATCATTGACACGCCGACACACCACTGACACGCCGACACACCACTGATAGTCCTACATGCACGCAGGAGACACGGAGAGAAGGGCAGATACAACTCATGCTTTGATGTTCGAAATGTTAATAAAGTTTCTAAGTTGTCCTTTCAGTATTTTGTATTCTGTATTTTCCAAGTTTTGCGCAATATATATTATTTTGCTATTAAAGAAAGATAATCACGTTTTTCAAAAAAGCATTTGGTTTATTCATTCAACAAATGTGCCTTCAGCCTCCGCTCTCTTGCAAGCATGGTTCTAGGCACTGGGACCACAGCAGTGAACAAAACAGACAAGGAAGAAGACAGGATGATAAACAGGTGAACACATGCATGGAACGGTTTCAGAGACTCTGAGACAATAAACCAGGGCCACGTGATGGGGGCACACGTGTTTGGTTGAGTGGGCAGGGTGGGCCTCTCTGAGCCCAGAGCTGAGAGGTGAGGAACCAGCCCCGGGAAGCGCTGGGGAAGACGGAAAAGGCAAAGACTTGAGATGGGAGTGAGCTTGGCAATTTCCAGGGATGGGAAGAAGGTCCAAGTGGCCGAGGGAACAGGGGGTGAGCAATCAAGAGTGAAGTCAGAGATGATGGGGAGAGGTTAGAAGGGCCTCACAGGTGGCTTTGGTTTTAGGGGTTCAAAAGGTAGCAACTCCTTTTCCTGCCCTTTGAGTCTGAACCACTTGAAAGATGCAGGTGGCAGACTGATAGTGATCCTAAGTAATTTAGGATCACTGCCCATGAAATGAGCGTTATTTTTTTTTTGAAGTATAGTTGATTTACGATGTTGTGTTAATTTCTGCTGTACAGCAAAGTGACTCGTGACTCAGTTATACATATGTATATACTTTTTTTTTTTTTTTTTGGGCCACGCCGCACGGCATGCAGGATCTTAGTTCCCCAGCCAGGGATCAAACCCGTGCCCCCTGCAGTGGAAGCGTGGAGTGTCAACCACTGGACCTCCAGGGAAGTCCCTGTCATCTCTTTTAAAATGTACCTGGACAATAGTGCAGCCTTGGGACAGGGTCCTGGTACACCCCCCTCAAGGGATATACATAACAATATCTTCAAGCTGTTTTGCAGATACTGAAACCTCCACCAGGTGGGAGAAGTTAACTAACGGTATGGTGCCCACAAGCATTTAGACCCCAGAACGGTTAGAACCAGAAGGTTAATGATGCTGACTCCCACCTACCTCACAACCAACAAATCAGAAGAATGTCCACGAGCTGATCACGCCCTCCTCTTTGAACCATTACTATAAAACTCCTCACTACCCCACTCCAGGTCGGGACACACAGTTTTGAGGACATTAGTCTGCTGTGGCCCCCTTTGCCTGGCAACGCAAAAAAGCTATTTTTTTTCTAATTCACCCCCACCAAAATAAAAATAAAACAAGACAGAATGTACCTGGAACTTGTTTTAATCACGTATAGTAAGGTGATAGATGTGGAGACAGCGGTTGTATGGCCATTAGCATAACTGACACCATCTTGGGCCCTGTTCCTCCTGTCCTTCCACTGACCCTATGCAAGACTGTACTGTACAGTAAATGACTTCTCTGTCGTCAAGGGCTTTGTAGTTAATACTGTTTCATAATCATTAGGTTCAGGTGGCCTCTATGCTCTGTTAGGCCCCAAACAATGATGAAAACTTTCACTGCTGATGTATTCCCGGCACCCATGAGACTAGTTACCCATTTATAAATCTTGACTTAGGAACGCACATCCTGTTTCCAAGCACCTTCCCCCATCCCCTAGGTTAACTATAAATTGTCCAAATGGCCCCTCGGGGGTGTGGAGTGAGGCTGTGAATGCTTCCGGATCGCTGTCCAATTGATCCCACCCTGTGAGCAAGTTACCCTCTAATAAACTGATCCATTGATTACATGGAGCTGCCTGCCTTGTTTTTCGGTCTCAAGATGCTTTCTTATTTCGGTGGTCTCTTCATTCTCTCCATCCTCCAACTGACCTTTAAAGAAGGGCTTATTACTACAATTCCCAAGAGCAGGGGTATGCCATGCCAAGCACGGCCACACGGGGGCGCACCAGGACTGGTCAGCAGGAGTGAGGGAAAAGCATGGGCCAGAGCCTCTGTTATAGTTTTTGCTGGAAGGAATGGGAGAGGCAGGGGAGGCCAGCAGAGCAAGCTAAGAATTGGATGGTTTAAATAATTTCAGTGGGGGACTTCCCTGGTGGTCCAGTGGTTAAGAATCCGCCTTCCAATGCAGGGGACGTGGGTTTGATCCCTGGTCGGGGAACTAAGATCCCACATGCCGTGGGATCACAACTGAGCCAGCAGGCTGAAACTAGGGAGAGAAGACCATGTGCCACAACAAAAGATCCCGCATGCTGCAAGAAAGATCCTGCGTGCTGCAACTAAGACCCAATGCAGCCAACAATTAAATCAATATATATATAAATAAATAAATATGTTTTTAAAGGCATTTAAATAAATAAATAAATAATTTCAGTGGGTTCTAGGCTCTAGGGGTGGTCCCTAGTTGCAGGCTACATGGTCCTGGGATGATTTAGGGCAGAGGGAATATTGGTGTAGGGTCCCAGGGTTAGATAAAGGAGGTGATCGGATTGGCTGGTTTGCATATGAGAAGCGGGCTCCCAAGCATGTGGTTTGCTATCTCTAGGAACTAGCTAACCCTGGGAGGGGGGCGGTCTTTCCCCAGGTTTGCAAGACCTAAGATGTCAAAGCATCATAAAATGTAGAAAATAAAAAACATGATTAATACACCCTCCCATGGGAATTCCCTGGCTGTCCAGTGGTTAGGATCCGAGCTCTCACTGCCAAGGGTCCGGGGTTCAATCCCTGGTCGGGGAACTAAAATCCCACAAGCCACGCAGCGTGACTAAAAAATAACCCCCCAAAACAAAACAAACAAAAAATACACCATCCATGAAGGTAAGGTATCATTTATCAAGTGCTTGCTTATTGCATGTCAGGTGCTGTGCTCAGTCCTTCATGTACAGACTCCTATCAGCAGCCCAGTGAGAAAGGCACAGAGGAGGAAACTGAGGCACAGAGAAGTTAAGCTGCCCAAAGCCACACAGCTAATGACGTAGCAAAACTTGAGTAATCTTATTCCATGATCTTAACCATTATGTGAATTTGCTTTGTTGACATGGAACATTATGTGAAAGGATGGCCCAGTAACTGTGCCCCATTAGACAAAAAAATTTTTTTAGTTTATTGAGGCATAATTAATGTATAACAAACCACATGTTTAAGTAATTTGATGACTTTTGACATGTGTGCACTCATAAAACCACCACTACAATCAAAATAACAAACATTTCCATCACCCCCAAAAGTTTCCTTGTGGCCCCTCATAACCCTCCCTCTGTTCCTGTCCCCAGGACCACTGATCTTTCTGTCACTATAGATTATTTTGCTTTTCCTAGAATATTATATAAATGGAATCATATAGTGTGTTATTTTCTCTGTGTGTATGGGAGGGGTCTTGTTTCTTTCATCCAGCGTAATAATTTTGAGATTTATCCAGACAGTTGCAGGGATCAAAAATTTGTTCCCAGGAATTCCCAGGCAGTCTAGTGGTTAGGACTCCATGCTTCCACTGTAGGGTGTCCCTGTTTGATCCCTGGTGGTCGGGGGAACTAAGATCCCGCATGCCCTGCAGCGTGACCAAAAAAATAAAAACCAAAAAACTTAAGAAAAAAATTTGTTCCTGAGCAGTATTCCGTCATACGGCTAGAGACAATTTGTTATCCATTCACTGATGGATGGTTATTTGCGTTTAAACATATAATTCTTGAGAAGAAATTAACACAACGTTGTAAATCAACTATACTTCAGTTAAAAAAGTAAAGTATAAAATAAGCCTTGGGACTTCCCTGGTGGTCCAGTGGTTAAGACTCCGCAGTCCCAATGCAGGGGGCCCGCGTTCGATCCCTGGTCAGGGAACTAAAGATCTCACATGCTACAACTAAAGATCCCGCATGCTGCAACTAAGACCCAGTGCAGCCAAATAAATAAATAATTTTTTTTAAAAGAGCCTTAAAAAACATATAATTTCTGGTTAACAAGAAATTTTCCTGATGTTGATAATAATACCTGCTTGTAAATAATTTTAACATTACAGAAATTGAATCTATTTCTAATCTCCGGCCCGCAGGGAATCATTGTAAGTTTGGCTTATCGTCTTCTAAAATTTTCTTTGTCTTGTTGACTGAAAAAAAAATGCACCATGTGAGAGTTGTGAGTTAAGTTTTATTAGGGACAAAATGAGGACTATAGCCCAGGAGACAGCCTCTCAGATAGCTCTGAGGAACTGCTCCCAAGAGGTGGGGGAGGAGGTCAGTATACATATGACTTTAATGAAGGGGGATACGTGCAACAAAGCACACATTTGGTAGAAGGTCGCTGCTAGTCGCAAGGGGCAGATGTCTCCGTTAATAATTTTAGTGCTTTTCTAAATATGAGAAGATGGAAGAAACTAGACTGATAAAATCTTCTGAAAAATCTAACTATCGGAAGACCTGTTCTGCCAGTTTTTCCCAGAGCACAGAGTGCCTCATTCCTGATCTCCACCCTGAACTCCTTGCAGGGTGAGTTGAAGGTCAGCCACTGCAGTGGCTAGTGACTTCATTCCTGTAGAACCAGAAGGCAAGTGACAATTTTTAGTTGGCAGTCTATTATTGTGACTTTGGACAAAAAAAAAAACGTGGGCATCTCTTCATTTCCCTCCTGAGTTTGAGACCAGTCACAGGAATCAGCAATGAAAACATCAGCTTCATGGCCCATAAAAGCAGGACTGAAACACGTGGCTCCACTATGCAGCCTGGTGGGTTTTCTGATATTTCACCCCTAAATTTGCCAGACCTACTCGGGCATGGCAGAGCTGGTCAACCACAAGGCTCCTGTAGATGCTTACTGCATGGCCCCAGCCTGATCAAAATACCCTCTGTCTGGGGCCCAGAAGACTCCAAAAGGCAGAGAGAAAGGGTGTGAACCGTTCAGACTCAGCTCCTTCTTCCAAACCCACTATTCAGATAAAGTGTGTGCACGTGTATGTGCAGAGAGGGATCAGAACTGTTGCTTCAGCTGAAATTCCCCCCACTTGGACCCAGGGAGCCAGAGGAATGGAGTTTCTGCCCTAACTCAGACTAAAGTGATGCATACCTGTTTAAAAATTTTTTTTTGATTTTTTAAAAATAAATTTATTTATTTACATATTTTTGGCTGTGTTGGGTCTTCGTTGCTTGCACGCTGGCTTTCTCTAGTTGCGGCGAGCGGGGGCTAGTCTTTGTTGCGGTGCGCGGGCTTCTCATTGCGGTGGCTTCTGTCGTTGCGGAGCACGGGCTCTAGGCGCGCGGGCTTCAGTAGTTGTGGCACATGGGCTCAGTAGTTGTGGCTTGAGGGCTTAGTTGCTCCACGGCATGGGGAATCTTCCCGGACCAGGGATCGAACCCATGACCCCTGCATTAGCAGGCGGATTCTTAACCACTGCACCACCAGGGAAGTCCCCATACCTGTTTTGCGTCTATCTCAGCCTATCGACAAGGATGCTATCAGCTAGGGATGCCTGGAGCACTCACCTGGGCCCAGACTAAATGCGGCGAGCCTCCACAGACATTTCCCCAACCTGAGCCACTGCTATGTGGCTGGACTGGCCCTTATGGTTTCTTATTATGATTGTGATGAAATAAATTTATTTTAAGGCTGGACAAGAAAAAATTAAACATAGATTCTCTCTCTGCCCATTTGGGCCACTACCTCCTCTCCTTCGTGTACAACGTGCTTCTGCATTATACATTAACCAGACCTCCTCAGAAGACACAAGAATACCTGCCCGATTGCAAAGAGCAATTTTCTCCTGGCACCAGCAAGGTAACTCCTTGGGAGATAACATTCCTTTCTTAATCTTGTAAAAGGTCACAATGACTAACTATTCGCCTTGTACGTGCAGATCTGTACTGTGTGAACTCTCAGCATGTCACTTTGATGTATAACCTTTTTCTCAAAAAAATGTACATAACTGTGCTTTGACCTGTAGCTGGTGGAAAAGTCCTCAGAGCTTTCTGAAAGACTGTCTCCCAGGTTATAATCCTCAGGTTGGCTAGAATAAAATTCTCTATTTCTTTATTAGATTGGCTACTAATTTTTTTTTCACTGAGAATTTCAAGAAGCACCTCAGCAACAATCGACAGGGAACTTGAAAAAACAAGGTTTATTAGTCACAGGTCCTAAAGGGTACGAGGGCATGCCTAAGGTCTCAAATAGAAGGAGATAGGAAGCACAGACCTGCGTTCTGTCTTTCTTGGGGTGGAGGGTGGGGTGACAAGTATTTTAAGGTTTCATTCTGTATTGGTGAATTTAAAACATAAGAGCAGGAACTAGGGGGCAGGAAGAGAAAAATGTGATCACTTAAACAATCAGTTATCTAGGTTGCCCAGGGATCGCTAAAAGAGGACCTTCGTGGATGGGGCAGCCTTGTTTCTATCTGGTTGTTTAGCTAGTAACTGTGTTATGCAACTGGTAATAGATTTATCTGAAACGGATATCTTTGAAATAGATGCCTCAGCAATCAAAAGCTAATGTCAGCCATGTACACTGCACCTCCTTAAATGCAAAGATATCCCTGAGCTTCTTGGGGAGAAACTCCCCCAACAAAAGAAGAGCCTTTTTCTGCCTAACTCGTTAAGATGCTTGCAGATCTCGTCGGAGTGTTCTCCCTCTTGCAATAACCATTTTGAATAAAGTCTCCTCTTACCAATGTCCAGAATTATTTTTATTTGACAATACAGAACAAACAAACAAAAATCCTCATTTTTAAAAGTATCTATATATTTCTTTTATTATTTGGTTGCGCTAGGTCTTAGTTGTGGCAGGCGGGCTCCTTAGTTGTGGCATGTGAACTCTTAGTTGCAGCATGCATGTGGGACCTAATTCTCTGACCAGGGATTGAACCTGGGCCCCCTGCATTGGGATTGCAGAGTCTTAACCACTGCACCACCAGGGAAGTCCCTCAGAGTCATTCTTGACTCCTTGCCCCCAAACTACACAACAAATCCATCAGCAGACAGTCATTGGCTCTGCCTTATTTCTAGCATCAGAGCACTGTCCCACTCCTTCCATCCTCCCCTGCCACCTTTGTCCAGACATCTTCATCTGTCATCAGGATTATTTCCTTAACTTTCTAATTGTCCTCCCCAATTCTATATTTGCTTCCATGGAGTCACACACAAGACAGAGATCTTTTAAAAATATACATCAGATAATGTAGCTCAAAACCCTTCAGGGGCTCCCCACCGCACTCAGAGTAAAACCCAAAATTCTTACAGTTGCCCAGATGGCCTCATATGATCTGACTCTGTTACTTCTCTGATTTTATCTCCTGCTGGTCTCCAACCTTCACAATTCACTTCAACCATTTTAGGTATTGAGCTTCTGCTGTTGGTCAAAGAGGCGAAACTTTTCCTGCCTCAGGACGTTTGCACTTGCTGTTCATTCTTCCTCCAGAAATTCTCACAGTCCCCAAATTCCTTCAGCCTGATTGCTGGGGGTAATGTGGAAATACTGTGTCTAGATAACTCTGGGCCTTAGTTTTCCCATTTGCCAAACCGTCGCTCTTCCCCGCTACAAGCCCAAGCACTAAACACTGTTAGAACCCAAAGGTATAGTGGTAAGGAAAAATGCTTTTTTTAAAAAAATCTTTTTTCTCTTTTTTGTTTTTTTTTCTCTTTTTGTTTATTCTTTTCTTTTCTTTTTTTAATTTTAAAATTTTTATTATTTTTATTATTCTTATTTATTTTTTTACTCAGATGGCATTCTCTCCCTCTCACTCTCCCAAAGGAAGAGAAGAGCGATCATCAATGGCTAATGGCAGCTGCAGAAGCAACACCAATAACCAGCTTCATGCTCAGGACAGAACACCACACCTCCTCCTCGTGGTTTCAGGTGCTCTACACATTCAGAGAAACTTCTCTAGAAACGACCTATAGAAATGATCCCTGAAAGTACAGTCTTGAAAAATGCTTTCTTAAAATGAGAACTTTCCAATACGGAAAGGGAAGTTTTATGGTTGATTTCAAAAGTAGCCAGTTGAGATAGAATCTAATACCCTTGATTCCCAGCAGATGGCAGCACATCACCAAATTTGCCATGTAAATTATTCACTATAACTTCTTGGGACTTCCCTGGTGGCACACTGGTTAAGAATCCGCCTGCCAGTGCAGGGGACACAGATTCCAGTCCTGGTCCGGAAAGATCCCACATGCCGCGGAGCAACTAAGCCCACGCACCACAACTACTGAGCCTGTGCTCTAGAGCCTGTGAGCCACAACTACTGAGCCTGTGTGCCACAACTATTGAAGCCCGTGTGCCTGGAGCCCATGCTCCGCAACAAGAGAAGCGACTGCAATGAGAAGCCTGCACACTGCAAAGAAGAGTAGCCCCTGCTCTCCGCAACCAGAGAAAGCCTGTGAGCAGCAATGAAGACCCAACGCAGCCAAAAATAAATAAATTTATTTGAAAAATATTATAACTTCGTAACACAGGAATTAAGAGAAGCTGCTAACATTTGTATTCCTCTTCACCCTTCATAAGGGGAAAAATGAAAGAATTCGTATTTGTTGAATATCCACTTTATCAGCGGGATACTCTGACTTACACCTATGATTTAAACCAGAGCACATCCCTCATCTCTCAGAACTCCCCAAAAACAGTCAAATGGGAAATGAAACGAAAATTTAGATGTATGTATGTACAGTGTCTAGGAGTTAACCTAATAGAAAGATACAACCCACTGAAGAAGAAAAATTTAAACTTTAACACCCTAAAGAAGAAACAGGGTAAACAGAGGATGATCCCTTTGTGGACAGATACCTTCCTAAACCTGGTGTTCTGTTGTATAAGGGTCTCGGAATGGTAGAGAAAAGGAGCAAGAAAAGCCTGTATTGGATATCCTGAGGACTGGCCAACTAGAAGCGAGGCCCCGCCCAAGCCCCGCCCTCACACCTGAAACCCTCCCCCAGCTCAGACCCTGAGCCTGGAGCCCGGCTTAGCCCCGCCCACCAGATCCTGTACCTACGCCCAGCCTCGCCTTCTAGGATTGGTCTTCAGCCCCGGTCACGCCCCCAGGCCTTATCTCTGCCCAGGCCACGCCCTCCAAGAATCTTTCTCCTCTCTAGCTCCGTCCACTTACCTTGGTAAGTGGCGCCAGGCTGGAGCGATTTCAGGAACATGGCCGCCCCTCTGGCTTCTTTAGGCTCCTCCCTAGGGCCCCGCCCCTTTCCGGCTCACAAAACCGGAAGCGAAGTGGGAATCAGCGCCTGCAGCCTCAGCGGGCGTCAAGGTCACTCAGCAGAGGTATGGACTGCCGGGTTGGGGGGTGGGTCAGGGTCACCGGGTAGGTTCAGTCCTGCCCCAGTAGTGCTTTTTTCCCGACCCACTGGGTGGAGGAAGAGCTGAAGTGGAATTACGTTCAGGTGACGCTGGGCCTTTATTTTCTCATCTTTCAAACTGTTGTCCACCCTCCCGTCCACAAGCACAAGGCAGATGTTATAACCCAAAGGTATGGTGGGATGAGAAAATGCTTCTTTAAATGAGAACTTTCAAAACGACATGGGCATGGATGATGGCAAACTACCTGCACACACCCTAATCTTGTCAGCAACCCCACCCTTGAACTATTGCTGTAAAACTCCTCATCAAAAAAACCCCCAAAAACCAAAAAAACAACAACAAAAACTCCTCATCAAATCCTCCTGGGTCGGGACACATAGTTTTTCAAGGCAGGAACCCGCTGTGTCCCCCTTTGCCTGGCAAAGCAGTAAAGCTATCCTTTTCTACTTCACCAAAACTCTGTCTCTGAGGTTCGATTCGGCACCAGTGTACAAAGAAGCAGAGCTTTCGGCATTGATTGCCTCACCACCAGCCAATCAGAAGAATGTCCACGAGCTGATCACGCCCTCCTCTTTGAACCATTACTATAAAGCTCCTCACTACCTGATCTCAGATGGCCTCCGCCTGCAGCGGCTTGAAGCAGGATTTTTGGTTCCCTGGCCAGAGATTGAAGTCAGGCTGTGGCAGTGAGAGCACTGAATCCTAGCCACTAGACCAATGGCCAGTTATAAGGCCCTGGCCCATCAGCTTTGTAGAAATAAATTTCCACAAAGAGACAAAGAGTAGTGAAAGAAATAAAGTGTTTATTAGGAGGAAAAAGAGTACGTGTGGATAGATACACGGGCGGACTCGGAGAGTCGTGCCCTCATGGTAGTTTGAATCACGTATACGGGGCATTTCTTCTGAGTTTCCTTTGGCCAATCATCTTGCTTTGCCTGGTTCTGAGTCCGTATTTGGTTTGTCTTAGGGCCCTCCCATGTGTGCGAGGGCATCTCTTAGCTGAGATGGATTCCAGTGAAGAGGCCTATGGATAGGTTGACATCACTCCCTTTTTGACCTCCAAGGAGACTTTCTGCTCATGTACAGTCGGGAAGGTCTCCTTGACCTCAAGAATGAGAAATATGGGAGAAGTTAACTGTATGCTGCCCACAAGCATGGTCTTTATCTTTTATTTGCACAGGGTTCAGCCTCTCCTATACTTCTGCTATTTTCTTCATCTTGGAGTATCTGCCATGCGAAAAATAAAAAACAGAATAAATACTCAAGGAAGAAAAACACATAGGTAACAGAAAAATGTCACTACTTTGAATACACAAAGAAATCAATGATAAGAGTTTGGTACGGTGACCAATATAAATTTTTAAAAAAATAAGGGGAAATAAAGGTTAAATAAAGGATTGATTGAATGGAGGAGATGATGCTGAAAGCTCAGCTTCTCTGTACAAAGGTATCGAATCAAACCTCAGAGATAGGGGTTTTGGGTGAAGTATCAATAGAAAAGTATAGTTTTATTGCTTTGCCAGGCAAAGGGGGACACAATGGGCTCCTGCCTTGAAAAACTATGTGTCCCCTCCCAGGAGGATTTGATAAGGAATTTTATAACAATACTTCCCAAGGGTGGAGTTGCTGACAAGATTTGGGTGTGTGCAGGGGCTCAGGTAGTCTCCCAATCTTGATGAGCTTCTCTGGTCCCTTTAATCTTGCCTCAGGTGGTTTCTTGGCTGCTCCTCCCTTGATTGGCAACTGTTTGAATCTGCTCTTGGGAAGGTCATAGAGTCTGGAGTCTTGCCTACAAGAAATGGGGGACAAAAAAGAGACCTCCATGCCCCAGGCCCTCCCGCTCAGTTTCATAGATAGCCTATCTCATGGATTGGCAGCCTTATCAATATGGGAGACTCATTCTAAAGGCTCCAGGATGTTGAGGACAGGCAGGTAGATAAGCTTTTGAGGAGCGACCTGGTGGGTGAGTGTCCACCCCAACCTCTCCTTTCTGATCCCTAAGCCAGCACTGGGCCTCCTCCTGCACCAGCACCACTTCTGGGTATGGGACCGCCCTCTCCTCACAGCCCCGCCCACAGGCCTAGTTCTAGCCTAAGTTTGGCTCGTTGGGCCTGTTTCTGCTTCCAGAACCCAGGCTGAGCCAACTTCAAGACCTCCAGCACCAACTACAATTCCCTGCCAGCAACGGTTGAACTTGATTGGCAGCCAGAGTCCCGGGGCCCCGCCCCCTACGGCCGAGGCAGGAAGCGGAAGTAGCGTCGCTGGTCGGTGTCAGTCTCCTGCCTCGTGTCCGAGTTCCTGGTGCAGCAAGTCGTTGTAGTCGTCGTGTGATTCAGCGTGTCCTTTGTGAGGCTCGCGTCAAGGGAGGGCTCTGGGATGCGAGGAGGGCGATAAAGGACAGGTTTGGACTAGGCCACCACGGCGCTGCCTTAGAAAGACCTGGTCCCTCCGCTTGCGTCCTCCGGGACCTGAGCCACTGCGTTTAGCCGGTGGGACTTGCGGTAAGGGCGCTTCTGCGGCGTGTTGTCATTCACTGTGTTTCCCTATTCTAAAGCCTCCACTCTGTTTTTTGTGACTTTCCTCCACGAGGAAAAGAATTTCCGCTGTTCTGGTCAACAGTTGCTCCAGCTCCCACCTCCTCCGGGTGTCAGGAACCTGGCGATCCTAACGTGTTGTTCTGAGTATTAGGGACAGTTGGTTTAAAAGGCCGGTTCTTTTTGTATGAAAAAGAATGTTTCATCTGAGAATTTGGGTTTGTCTTCCCGTGTTCTTTATTTTTGAATATTACATAGAGGTAGATAAAATACTTTCTCAGGTGTCAAGGGTGGGCGGGCATATTTCTGTATATAAATGTAAACGTATGTAGATCACAGATCTTTCTTCTAATAAAAAGCAAGAGTACTTAGTCTTCTCGTCATCTGAGCTTCCTGGGGCTGTACATGCCCACAGAGTGAAAACGAGCCTCCAGGAGATGTGGCGTAGGCTTTATGATACTAGTTCCAGAATGAGGAACCATAGACAGGGTGTTCGTACTAAGCGTGTTTTTTCCGCATATATATATATATTTGTAAAATCTTAAACCTCAAGAAAATGTGAACATCCAGTACAATGAATGTTCTTTGTAGTAGATTCACTTATTTTTAGCATTTTACATGTGCCAACTTAAAAAAAATGCACAACGTGAGAGTTGTGAGTTAAGTTTTATTTGGGGCCCGAGAGACAGCATCTCAGATAGCTCTGAGTAACTGCTCCAAAGAGGTAGGGGGGGAAGGTTAGTATATATGTGATTTTGGTATAGGGGGAGTACATGCAATCAAGCACATATTTTTTTGCAGAAGGTTTCTGCTAATCTTGTGAAGGTTACTGCTAGTCACGAGGAGCAGAGTCACCACGAAAGATTTTAGTGCTTTTCTAGATATGAGGAGGTATAAGAACTGGGCTCATAAAATCTGTTCCTGAAAATATCTAACTATCTAAAGACCTGTTCTGCCAGTTTTTCCCAGAGCACAGAGTGCCTCATTTCAGGGGGTGTTGAAAGTCAGCAGCTGCAGCAGTTCATGATTTAATCCTTGTAGAGGTAGGTGGCAAGTGCCAATTTGTAGTTGACAGGGCCCCCTCATGGTCATAAATTCGACCATGCTTTGGGAGGCATTTCATGACCATTTTGTCCCACGGTGCTAGGAAGGCTCATTCCTAAGTTTGGCAAAGATTTTGCTGATAGGCCACTCAATGTGCTATTATTGGACTAGGTCTTATTAACAATAGCCAAAGGTCTCTGGATCACCTGTCTTACTAGTCTGTCCCAAGGAAAAAAAAATCCCTCTTATTGCATCTTCCCATATCTACAGTTACACTATTACAATCATTGATCCCATACAGAATTATATACTTGATCAACTGCTTCAAGTTGCCTAGTCATCATTATTTTTGTTGGAGGCTCAGTCACACATTTGGAAATACAAGAAACAATAATCCTGTTAAACAGGCAAAATACAAATAACATAGCTAGCAGTATTATTAAAGTCATAAGTAAGAATTAAGCCAAGAACTTCCATTAGGTGTGGCCCAGTATATTCCCAGGTCATCTGACTTAGTCTGTTCTGTACCAATCCTTATCTTTCAGGGAAATTATGTGTTGGCACTGTCCATAAGGCTCCCAGCCCAACTTCCTGGTGTTACTAGGCTGGTTATCCTTAGTATCATTTAATTGTTCCCAAGATAAAGGAAGGTCTTAAAACTTAAATGACCATAGCCTGGTGTTAACCACATAAATCCATACCATAATAGTGAGAGGTTTTATTCCTTGGCTGAAATTTTGCTTGTTGCTCTAACTGAACTTGAGTAACTTTAGAGGAAAATTCATTTTTATGGCCAGTGTCAGAGCAGGTATTATTAATTGGCTAGGTGAGAGGATCCCACCTAGTATACCGATAGTGGCTTGAACAGGACTATAATTTCTTTCTTTTAGAATACATTTCCTAAGGGCCAACCAATTAGAGCCTTGGAGTGGAGAAATCCACCAAGGTAATCCAGAAGTACTAGACAAAGATAATTGGTCACAAACCCAACAATTGGGTTGATTTTTAAAACTAGCATAGGATCATGCCCATGATAGGAAAACATTTGATTCATATGCAGTGGTTCAAGAAGTCAAGAAAACATTATAAATGATCATACGAGTCAGGCCCAGTATCTTGGGCTAGCTGTCTACTTCTGATGTTGTCTTCTTCTCGTCCTGGTAGGAGTGTAGTTTGGACTAAGTGTGTTTTTTACTCACTTTTTTTTTTTTTGGTAACATCTTAAACCTCAAAATGTTAACATCCGGTACAATGAATGTTTGTTGTAGTAGGTTCACTTATTTTTAGCACTGTGCAGATTTGTTCTCTCGTAGATTTACGAATACATTGTATAGTGAGGTGTTTGAGTGTAAGTTGAAAATAAAATGCATACATGGTACTTGACTTTTAAGAACTTGGTAAGGCTTCTCCTAAAGATATGGGCATTATCCTAGTAAAATCATTATATCATTATTTCACAAAAGGAAAGTAAAAATAACAATGTCTTCTAATATCTACTCTAAAAGGTTAACTTCTCTACGTTGTTCCAAAATATGTTTTGGGTAGTTTTGGGATCTACAACCCAATCAGGGTTTATATATGACAATTGTTTATGCCTTTTAGTCTGTTTTAACCTAGATCACTTGCTGTTGTTTGTCTATTATATTCATTATATTGACTCTTTGACGAGTCACATGCCTTCTTTTAGAAAGTCACACATTTTTATATTCCTGCTTCTATTTTCACAGTATGTTTAAGTTTTCCTTCATGTCTTGTATTTCCTGTCAGTTAGTAAATGGGTTCAGAGGAGAGGTTGGCAAGCTTTTGGTATGAACAGGTCCAGATAGTAAGTTCTTGATGCTTTGTGGGCTGTAAGGTACGGAATTACTCAGCTCTGCCTTTGTAGTGGGAGAACAGCCAAAGACCTAAGGAAACAAATGGGCATAGCTGTGATCCCAATAAACTATTTACAAAAACATGCCTGTGACCAAAGTGTGCCACCTCCTGGTGTAGAAGCTTCAAAAGGTCATTTCAAAATATTTTGAAGGTGATGTTGTGTACATCAAATTGCATTCCATTGGGAAGATGTAAACTTATGACATCCCTTGGTTAGTGTGCTAAGTTTGATTACTTGCTTAAGATAGTAATCACCAGACCTCCCTATTTTAAAGATAGATTTTTCCATAAGAATAAAAGCATCATATGTGGGGTGATATTTTGATACTCAGAATCTTCTTCCCCTAGCAGTTGTTTTAGTATCTGTTAATAACCTGCAGTAAATAAGTTTCTAGGGTGTTTTTCTAGGTCAAAGGCAAGTATACATTTACTTTTGTTGGCTATTACAAATTCCCTTCCATAGATCTTGTGCCATTTTGTAGTTTCTGATCAACTTTAAAAAAATATCTAAAATTTATTATGGAGAAACATAAGGAACAAATTTTAGTTTTTTTAAAATATTTATCCATTTTATTATGGTTCATTATCAGAAATAATGGATACCTCTAAGTTTCTTGGTGGAGAATCCATCACACCTAAAACATGAAAATTATGTAGTACTCAGTATCTAATAACAGGGAAGAGGAACAGTGGAATCAACAAATATTTAATAATAGTGATGACAGTTGCTTGGCTCTGGTTAAGATTTCCTTTTAAGTGTAACAAATTTTAGTTTTAACTTCAAGACACTTGTTTTCAAAAAGAATATCCTATCCACTTTCAGTTTTTAAAAAAAATTTATTGAAGTATAGTTGATCTACAATGTTAATTTCTCCTGTACAGCAAAGTGACTCAGTTGTATATGTATGTGTGTGTGTGTGTGTGTGTGTGTGTGTATATACACACACACACACACACACACTTTTTCATATACTTTTCCATTATGGTTTATCACAGGATATTGAATATAATTCCCTGTGCATAGGACCTTGTTGTTCATCCACCCTATTAGTTTGCATCTGGTAATCCCAAACTCTCAATCCTTCCCTCCCCCACCCCTCTTCCCCCCTTGGCAACCACAAGTCTGTTCTCTCTGTTTTTATTTTGTAGATATGTTCCTTTGTGTTGTATTTTAGATTCCACAGATAAGTGATATCATATAGTATGTGTCTTTCTCTTTCTGACTTACTTTGCTGCAAATGACATTATTTTTATGGCTGAGTAATATTCCATTGTATGTATATACCATATCTTCTTTACCCATTCATCTGTCAATGGACATTTAGGTTGTTTCCATGTCTTGGCTATTGTAAATAGTGCTGCTACAAACATAGCGGTGCATGTATCTTTTTTTTTTTTTTGCGGTATGTGGGCCTCTCACTGCTGCGGCCCCTCCCGCTGCGGAGCACAGGCTCCGGACACGCAGGCTCAGCGGTCATGGCTCACGGGCCCAGCCGCTCCGCGGCATGTGGGATCTTCCCGGACCGGGGTACGAACCCGTATCCTCTGCATCGGCAGGTGGACTCTCAACCACTGCGCCACCAGGGAAGCCCCATGACACTTTCTTGATGATACTTTCTTGAGGCTAATCAAACCATTGTAATAATAATCCAAATCACGCTTAAAACAAAGCCTGGACTGGAATTAACCTCTGAACCTTCATTTATACATATTAATATATGGAGTAACGTGTCATGTTTGGTTCCTTTTTGTGTATGCGTATTGCTATTTGGCCTATCTGTTGACCTCTTTAATTATTGGCAGTGACACTAATTATCAGCAGATTAGTCTTAACTCCCTTGAATTCAGTGTAATGGATTATAAACTAGCCCTGGATGACATTCTGATTTTCTGGAATAAGACCTACATTTCCAGCAGAATTTGTTGCAGTTGCCTGAGTCTGAGACCTCATGGGTCATGTTAGAGGTTTATATGCAGGTTGGCCTCATTCTGCTGCTTCGACTCCTAGTGATAGTGTCATCAACAAGTGCTCACTGAGATCCATGAAGCAGATTTCATCCCAGCTTTTGTTCTTCAGTGGCTGACCAGATGTCACTTGCATGTGAAAATTCTCCGTAAGCCAAGTTGACGTGTCAACCAGGAGTAGCTTATTGAAGACCCTCCTCCGTGCATCGCTCTTGCCCCTGCTCATCATGTTGTACATGTGAATACAAGGCTCTGACCCCTTTTTTTCTCAGAATTGAGAAACGCAGTGAGGAGCTTGGAAAGACGACATCATCTCTCCCATTGAGACTACAAGCAGGCTTGGTTCCTGCTTCAAAGAAACTGAAATAAATTCTACAACCCCAGCATTGCTTTCCTGTAAGACAACCCAGTGTATGTGTAGACTCCACGTGGGCCCTCTGTGTCACTCCTGAGAGACTCAGGGACAAAGAGAACCAATACAAACAGGCTAACTTTCCTTGGAGGAAGGGAATAATCAAGTCACTGGTCCAACAGTTTTGGTGATGGAGACGTGGCTTCCTGGAAGAGGCAGAACAGTAGTGGCCAGGCTGGGTGGAAAGACAGAAACACATCTGGAATCCAGTAATGAAAGCTCTTCCCCAGACATTTGCCCATGTTTGGGGCAAGAAGAGGAAACAAGGATCCCTGCTGTCCTACTTCTTAATGAGGCTCAACAGTAAGTGTATCAGTAGTTATATCAGTTTGTGTTTCCTTAATTTCTCAATCTTATAATACCCTTAATTTTTTTAAATTTTTAATTTATTTTTTGGCTGCATTGGGTCTTCGTTGCTGCGCTCAGGCTTTCTCTAGTTGCAGCAAGTGGGGGCTACTCTTCGTTGCTGTGCGCGGGCTTTTCATTGCAGTGGATTCTCTTGTTGCGGAGCATGGGCCCTAGGCCCATGGACTTCAGTAGTTGCAGCACACCACCTTGGTAGTTGCAGCACCCAGGCCCTAGACTGCACAGGCTTCAGTAGTTGTGGCACATGGGCTCAGTAGTTGTGGCTCGAGGGGTTAGTTGCTCCAGGGCATGTGGGATCTTCCCAGACCAGGGCACGAACCCGTGTCCCCTGCATCGGCAGGTGGACTCTCAACCACTGCGCCACCAGGGAAGCCCTGTAGCATTACTTTTTAAATGTCTCTTTTGATATAGACATTATATGGAGTCTTAAGATGCCCAGGTATTTGAAATGCAGTCTTAAAATCCTTTTTTCCCCCTTGGTGTATTTATAATATGTAATTACTAATAAATTTGGGTTTGTGTCTAGCATCTTATTTTTTCCATATTTATCTCATTTTTCATCTTTCTCTGCATTGTTAGTATATTTTCATGTAAATGATTTTACTGTCGATGATTGAAATTTATATGCTCCACTAATTTTATATTAGTTTTTACCCTGAAACCTTTTAATGTCTTTCATTGAAGTCTTAATACCTTTTCCTTCGTACAAAGTGTACTGGGACTTGTGAATACTGCAATGCCCATCGTCAACTCCTCAGCAGCACACTGACCCAGAGACCCAGAAATAAGTCCACAGTTAGAAGAGCCACTAAACAGACCCAGGTGGGAAAAAGAACCAACTCCCCCTTGAGAAGTGGCAGAGCCCCACCTTTTTGGGAGAGGTTACATCTGACAGGGACTTGGATAGCCCTGTAGGGAAGTGCTCAGTACCATCAGAAACAGTGAAATGAATGCACTTTTGTGAGGTAAATTGGCCTCCTCCATAGGGGTACAGCTGTGGAGACTGCATGATTGCCACGCTGTGGACCTAACAGTAATGACGATGGAAACGGCTGTGACTGGTCCCCAGCTTTCCTGGGTCATGAAGGCTTCATGTTGGCCTTTTCTATCCCAGACGACTTTGGACCTGGCTGTCTCCCTCAGCCCCCAGTGGTGCATCCGTTGGGTTTCCCATTGGCTTTGTCCCCTGGCCTTTCTGGGACCCTGCAGTCAGTGCAGCTCTGGCCCTTTCTTCACTCTTTACCCAGACCTGCCGCTCTCACAGACAGCTGTCTTCCTGCCTCCTTCTCTCCCTCTGACTGCCCTGTCACTTGTCTCATAAAGGGTGGCCTGTGGGTCCCTGGTGATGGGGACATTATATAAGACGTTATTGCCCCTGAGCAGTATGTTTTTCCACATAACAGCAGAAAATCATCTCTTTAGTACAGGAGCTTTGAGGCGAGGAGTGGGGAAGATTATTCATTAGAGTGAAGGGCGGAACAGGGTCAGCTTGTGTTTGTGCTCCATGAGGGGAGGAGAGATCTGCACCCTGAGCTTCTGAACCAGTTCACTTGTGACCCATTGGAACACAGCGCCTTTCACCATTACGAATCACTTTTGTCAGTGGAATCAACTTCATCCTTCTTATCTCAATGTTCATGGAAAAGTTAAGGGACAGGTTGGGGATATCCTTCCGCCTGAATCTATCACGTCTTGTCTCTAGAACAAAGCCCAGAGTTCTTGGTCACGGAACATGTTTAGACAGGTACACCGTTCAGCCCATGGTGACTCTGGGGGCACCAGGCCCCTGCGCTGGCCTGGAAGGACATGTGATGCCTCAGCAGCCAGGCAGATTGGAGCCCAAATATCTACAAGGGCAGCTCCAGGAGCTACTGGGCTCCCCTCAGCTGGGAATACAGAACACTGTATTGTGTGGGCTTCTTCCTTGAAGCACTTCTTGGTGGCTGATTGGTGTCAAAGCCCACCTTCCCTCCCCAACCACCGGCTCTCAGTGATGTGTGTCCGATGCTCTCCCTGCATGACCCACTGCATTTGGCCTGCCCTCTGGTGCCTGCCTGGGAACAGGGTGTTTCTGTTTCTGAATGGCTGAGGCAGCTGTGCTTGTGAGGCTACTGACCTCCCTGTGCCGGCCACCTCAGGAGTGACCCTGCATGTGGGCATTTAAAAGTACTGTTTTGGGGTAGGTGTTTTGTTCAGTGTTTTAGTCTTTGAAATGCCAGCTAAACAGTTTTATTTTTATACTCACTTTTTTACACTCTGCATTTCCCCATTTAGGGTCTGAGTTTAGTAGTTAAAAACAAACCTAGCCTTTAAAAAAAATCTGACTTTTGATTTGCAAATTGATTTAAAATGTCCATTTTAAATAAGCAGCTCAGATACATAAATTTAATATTACTAACGAAACCTCCAGTACTTTAAGGTCCTTCTTTTATGGGCAGGTATCTTTTTCTTTTTTTTTTTCACTCTTCACACCTTTTATTTTATTATTATTTTTTAACATCTTTATTGGAGTATAATTGCTTTACGTTGTTGTGTTAGTTGCTGCTGTATAACAAAGTGAATCAACTATTCATATACATATATCCCCATATCGCCTCCTTCTTGTGTCTCCCACCCACCCTGCCTATCCCACCCCTCTAGGCGGTCACAAAGCACCGAGCTGATCTCCCTGTGCTATGTGGCTACTTCCCACTAGCTAGCCATCTTACATTTGGTAGTGTATATATGTCAGTGCTACTATCTCACTTCGTCCCAATTTACCCTTCCCCCTCCCCGTGTCCTTAAGTCCATTCTTTACATCTGCGTCTTTATTCCTGTCCTGCCCCTAGGTTCTTCAGAACAATTTTTTTTTAGATTCCATATATATGTGTTAGCATACGGTATTTGTTTTTCTCTTCCTGACTCACTTCATTCTGTATGACAGATTCTGTGTTCATCCACCTCACTACAAGTAACTCAATTTTGTTTATTTTATGGCTGAGTAATATTCCACTGTATATATGTGCATCATCTTCTTTATCCATTCATCTGTTGATGGACACTTAGGTTGCTTCCATGTCCTGGCTATTGTAAATAGTGCTGCAATGAACATTGTGGTACATGACTCTTTTTGAGTTATGGTTTTCTTGGGGTATATGCCCAGTAGTGGGATTGCTGGGTCACATGGTAGTTCTATTTTTAGTTTTTTAAGGAACCTCCATACCGTTCACTATAGTGGCTGTATCAATTTACATTCCCATCAACAGTGCAAGAGGTTTCCCTTTTCTCCACACCCTCTCCAGCATTTATTGTTTGTAGATTCTTTGATGATGGCCATTCTGACCGCTGTGAGGCGATACCTCATTGTAGTTTTTATTTACATTTCTCTAATGATTAGTGATGTTGAGCATCCTTTCATGTGTTTGTTGGCAATCTGTATATCTTCTTTGGAGAAATGTCTATTTAGTTCTTTTGTCCATTTTTGGATTGGATTGTTTGATTTTTTTGATGTTGAGCTGTATGAGTTGCTTGTATATTTTGGAGATTAATCCGTTGTCAGTTGTTTCGTTAGCAAATATTTTCTCTTTGGGCAGGTATCTTACACGGCTGGGTCTCTAAGAGAGGCACTGCCAACCAAACTGGTTTTAAATTTCTTTTCCCCCAGATCTGTGGTTTTTGGAGGATCCGTTAAATACTTCTACTACTAATCCTGCACTCACAATCTTCTACTGTCCTAAAATACACACCATGTAAAATTTACTAAACTATTTTAAGTGTGCAGTTCAGTGGCATTAAGCACACTCTTATTGTTATGCAGCCATTGCCACCATCCATCTCTAGATGTTTTTCATCATCCCAAATTGATACTTGGTACTTACTAATCAATAACTTCCCGTTGCCCCTTGCTCTAGTCCTGGTAACCACCACTGTACTTTCTATGTTGGGCTCTATGAAATAGACTCCTCTGGTTACCTTATGTATGTGGAACCATATACTACAATTGTTCCTTGAACAGCATGGGTTTGAAATGCGCAGGTCCACTTATACTTGGATGTTTCCTCAATAAATAGTATGGTACTACATGATCCACGGTTGGTTGAATCTGTGGTTGCAGAACCACGGATTCAGATGGCTGACTCTGGGACTTGAACATCCCTAGATTTTGTTGTCCCCAGCAGGTCCTAGCAGTAGTCCCCTGTGGATACTGATGGATGGCTGTATTTGGCTTTTTGTATTTTGCTTATTTCACATAGTAGGATACCTTCAAGTTTCATCCATGGTGTTTCATGTGACAGAATATTTGTTTTTAAGGTTAAATAATACTCCATTGGATATGTATACCACATTTTGTTTACCCAGTCATCCATTAATGGACACTTCGGGGGCTTCCATCTTTTGGCTACTGTGAATAATGCTGCTGTGAACATGAATGTGGATAGCACTACCAAGTTCTTTCAATTCTTGGTGAAACTCAGGAAATCGCTGGATACTACGCTAGGTCTCTATGTATCCTCGTTCACTTTTAAATCCTACCTTATCTTGACAGGTATGTGATTCATAGGGATATTTGGAAAAAGTACAAAATGGGAGCTTTTGACATATAGAAATTCTGTCAGTTGTGTGTAAAGATGTAGTGTAAGAGCCTCTAGAGCACTAGAGCACTGTATGTTTTTGTTTTCTGCATTTGCCTCTAGATGGGTATCTATTATATCCCATGGTGGACTGTGTATTACATCAAGCAACCTAGAGCCAGTGATTTTTTTATATCTAGGTCTCCTTTACCAATCTTGGGAAGAATCTCAGTTGTGTGTTAGTCACAAGTCCCTGGGTTCCCTCAGTGAACAAGGCTCTATGCAAGGTACTATGTCATTGGTAACCAAAAGACACAAAAAAAGCCATAATGTGCAAAAACTCTCCAAAGGAAAGTAGATCCTAATGCCAGATGATGTAGATTTATTTTTCCTGTTTTTTGAATTTTTGACCACACTGTGTGGCTTGTGGCATCTTAGTTCCCCAACCAGGGATTGAACCCGGGCCCTCAGCAGTGAAAACTCTCAGTCCTAACCACTGGATGGCCAGGGAATTCCCAAGACAATGTAGACTTTGAAGCATTTCTACAGGTAGAGTTAATCAGATAAAAGATTCCAGTCCTTCAAGATAGGAAAAGTTGAGATGTGTCTCCACTAAATATTTTTGTAAAATATATAAAGGAATGTTTGAGAGAAATAAAAGGATGAAGAGATAGTACAGAGTTCCACAGGGGGACTTAAAATATTTCTCCCAGAATGTTTCTCCAAACAATAGAGGAAAAACAGGACATATATATGAGAACAATGAGTAAATGCCTAATATCTGTGTACCAAATACTGTATCTAGTAACTGTTAGAAATCGGAAAGTGCTTGTCTGGGGATGAAGGTGAGGGGATGGACTAGAACAGGCAGGAGGGCTTTGGGGGAAGACAATTACGTTCTATACCTTGCTTCCTCTGGTGATTATGCAAGTATATGCAATTTTCAGAAGTCATTCCCAGAATGCTTACGTGTACATTTCATTGTACACTAATTGTATCTCAGTGGGAAAAGAATGTAAGCATCCTATGCAGTCACCAGGAAAATAGGTCTCTGGGCCTGTGCAGTACAAGGTTTCCTAGTTTGAGGAATGTGGCATTAAGTAGAATCTCTACTAGGAAATAGAGAGCTGATTTTTACCCGTGACCCTGTGTTACTTCAGGGTTAACAACAACAACAAAAATTGGTAAACAAAAGACATATGATGCTGCCTAAGACATGTAAAATCTCTCCACAAGAAAGCAGATCCTAATGCCAGACAACATAGACTTGACGTATATGGTTTCAGGCTTCAGGCTTCTCATTTCTGTGGTTATTGAGATGGTAGATTTGGTTCATGGATAGAAATTGGAACTTTCTGCCTTTGTCATTCTAATACTATTGTGGAGATGACCATTAGGCTGCTCTTCTGTATTTTATTTATTAAAGACTGTGATTGAGTTTATTTTATTTTTAAATTAATTTTTATTGGAGTATAGTTGATTTACAATGTTGTGTTAGTTTCTGCTCTACAGCAAAGTGAATCAGTTATTCCTATACATATATCCACTCTTTTTTAGATTCTTTTCCCATATAGGTCATTACAGAGTATTGAGTAGACTTTCCTGTGCTGTATAGTAGGTCCTTATTAGTTAGCTATTTTATATATAGTAGTGTGTATATGTCAATCCCAATCTCCCAACTTGTCTCTTCCCCACGTCCCCTTTGGTAACCATAGTTTGTTTTCTACATCTGTGACTCTATTTCTTTTTTGTAAATAAGTTCACTTGTACCATTTTTTTAGATTCCACATATAAGTGACATCCTATGATATTTGTTTTTCTCTGACTTATTTCACTCAGTATGACAGTCTCTAGGTTCATCCATGTTGCTGCAAATGGCATTATTTCATTCTTTATGGCTGAGTAATATTTCACTGTATATATGTACCACATCTTCTTTATCCATTCATCTGTCAATGAACATTTAGGTTGCTTTCATGTCCTGGCTATTGTAAATAGTGCTGCAGTGAACATTGGGGTGCATGTATCTTTTCGAATTATGGTTTTCTCTGGATATATGCCCAGGAATGGGATTGATGGATCATATGGTAGGTCTATTTTTAGTTTTTTAAGGAACCCCCATACTTTTCTACATAGTGGCTGTACCAATTTACATTCCCATCAACAGTGTAGGAAGTTTTCCTTTTCTCCACACCTTCTCCAGCATTTATTGTTTGTAGATTTAAAAATTTTTTTAATTTAATTTAATTTATTTTTTATACAGCAGGTTCTTATTAGTTATCTATTTTATACATATTAGTGTATACATGTCAATCCCAATCTCCCAATTCATCCCACCACCCCCCCCCGCCACTTTCCCCCCTTGGTGTCCATACGTTTGTTCTCTACATCTGTGTCTCTATTTCTGCCCTGCAAACAGGTTCATCTGTACCATTTTTCTAGGTTCCACATATATGCATTAATATACGATATTTGTTTTTCTCTTTCTGACTTACTTCACTCTGTATGACAGTCTCTAGATCCATCCACATCTCTACAAATGACCCAATTTCGTTCCTTTTTATGGCTGAGTAATATTCTATTGTATATATGTACCATATCTCCTTTATCCATTCGTCTGTCGATGGGCATTTAGGTTGCTTCCATGACCTGGCTATTGTAAATAGTGCTGCAATGAACATTGGGGTGCATGTGTCTTTTTGAATTATGGTTTTCTCAGGGTATATGCCCAGTAGTGGGATTGCTGGGTCATATGGTAATTCTATTTTTAGTTTTTTAAGGAACCTCCATACTGTTCTCCATAGTGGCTGTATCAATTTACATTCCCACCAACAGTGCAAGAGGGTTCCCTTTCCTCCACACCCTCTCCAGCATTTGTTGTTTGTAGATTTTCTGACGATGCCCATTTTAACTGGTGTGAGGTGATACCTCATTGTAGTTTTGATTTGCATTTCTCTAATAATTAGTGATGTTGAACAGCTTTTCCTGTGCTTCTTGGCCATCTGTATGTCCACTTTGGATAAATGTCTATTTAGGTCTTCTGCTCATTTTTTGATTGGGTTTTTTTTTTTAAATATTGAGCTGCAATATATATATATATAACTGATCCACTTTGTTATAAAGCAGAAACTAACACACCATTGTAAAGCAATTATACTTCAATAAAGAAGTTAAAAAAATATTGAGCTGCATGAGCTGTTTATATATTTTGGAGATTAATCCTTTGTCGGTTGATTCATTTGCAAATATTTTCTCCCATTCTGAGGGTTGTCTTTTTGTCTTGTTTGTAGTTTCCTTTGGTTTGCAAAAGGTTTTTTAAGTTTCATTAGGTCCCTTTTGTTTTTATTTCCATTACTCTAGGAGGTGGATCAAAAAAGATCTTGCTGTGATTTACATCAGAGTGTTCTTCCTATGTTTTCATCTAAGAGTTTTATAGTGTCTGGTCTTACATTTAGGTTTCTAATCCATTTTGAGTTTATTTTTGTGTATGGTGTTAGGGAGTGTTCTAATTTCATTCTTTTACATGTAGCTGTCCAGTTTTCCCAGCAGCACTTATTGAAGAGGCTGTCTTTTCTCCATTTTATATTCTTGCCTCCTTTAGCAAAGATAAGGTGACCATAGGTGCATGGGTTTATCTCTGGGCTTTCTATCCTGTTCCATTGACCTGTATTTCTGTTTTTGTGCCAGTACCCTATTGTCTTGATTACTGTAGCTTTGTAGTATAGTCTGAAGTCAAGGAGTCTGATTCCTTCTGCTCCATTTTTTCCCCTCAAGACTGCTTTGGCTATTTGGGGTCTTTTGTGTCTCCATACAAATTTTAAGACTTTTTGTTCTAGTTCTGTAAAAAATGCCACTGGTAATTTGATAGGGATTGCATTGAATCTGTAGATTACTTTGGGTAGTATAGTCATTTTCACAATATTGATTCTTCCAATCCAAGAACATGGTGTATCTCTCCATCTGTTTGTGTCATCTTTGATTTCTTTCATCAGTGTCTTATAGTTTTCTGAGTACAGGTCTTTTAACTCCTTAGGTAGGTTTATTCCTAGGTATTTTATTCTTTTTGCTGCAATGGTGAATGGGATTGTTTCCTTAATTTCTCTTTCTGATCTTTTGTTGTTAGTGTATAGGAATGCAAGAGATTTCTGTGCATTAATTTTGTATCCTGCAACTTTACCAAATTCATTGATTAGCTCTAGTAGTTTACTGGTGGCATCTTTAGGATTCTCTATGTATAGTATCAAGTCATCTGCAATCTTGTTTGTAGATTTTTTGATGATGGCCATTCTGACCTGTGTGAGGTGATACCTCATTGTAGTTTTGATATGCATTTCTCTAAAAATTAGTGATGTTAAGCATCTTTACATTTGCTTTTTGGCCATCTGTATATCTTCTTTAGGGAAATGTCTAGTTAGATCTGCCCATTTTTTCATTGTGTTTCTGTAATTATTTTAAACATTTAGAGTTGACCTTTAAACCACAGAATGTTAAAAGATATCAAATAAGGAAATCTGAGGGATAAATGAATAAAAAATAAAAGCAAAACAAAAGAACTAATAAATAATACCCAGAGGTAGTTCTCTGAGCAGATTCACATTGAGGAGACCCATTAAATACACAGATATTGGAGAACATCTGACTTGGCATTTGCCCTCTGCAAAGATGAGAGGGAGAGAGCAGACCTGTTTCAATTGGATTTTCCCAACTAAGATTTTCTTCATGTTTCACAGTAGTTAAGATTTATTCAGAGTGGTTTTTGCAGGGAAATCTTGACATTGTATTTCTAATCTTTTTTGGTTAAAGGTGTAATAGTCCATATTTACTTTCCTGTCCTGCCTTTATCTGCCCCAGAATATTTATGCCACTGTGGGTGTGTATGTAGGACCTTCCTTATTTTCTTGCCTCCTTCATTTCCCTCATATCACTTTTGAACTGATATATTAATCATTACTTTATTATCTACCTCCTACATCATATGGGATCGTCTAGGCCTCATACATTTTTTGTATACCTTGCTCATGTCTTCTCAGTTCCTAGCACAGGGACATAACTTAATTATTTGCTGATAGATTAAAGGAGAATGCCAGAGGGAAGAACTTAAAAGGAGATACAGGCCTCCAGGCTTCTCCAAGCTCCTTCATGGGAACATCAACTGGGTCAACTGAATAAAATATTTCACTCTTTTTCTCTTCATAATGCCTAGCAGCAGTTTTTACTGTGTAAGCCATATATAGACTTTAAATTTTTTATATAACCACAAGAAACCAAAAAGAAATAACTAAGATCTTTTTTCTTTTCTTTTTTTCTTTTTTTTTGGCTGTGATGAGTCTTTGTTGCTGCGCGCAGGCTTTCCCTAGTTGTGGTGAGCGGGGGCTACTCTTCGTTGTAGTGTGCAGGCTTCTCATTGTGGTGGCTTCTCTTGTTGCGGATCACGGGCTCTAGGTGCGCGGGCTTCAGTAGTTGTGGCATGTGGGCTCAGTAGTTGTGGCTTGCGGGCTCTAGAGTGTAGGCTCAGTAGTTGTGGCGCATGGGCTTAGTTGCTCTGTGGCATGTGGGAGCTTCCCGGACCAGGGCTCGAACCCGTGTCCCCTATATTGGCAGGTGGATTCTTAACCACTGCACCGCCAGGGAAGCCCCTGAGGTCATTTTTAATAAATTTTATTTAACCCAAGATATCCAAAACATTTCAACATAGTAAGTGGTAGTGGAGCTATTTAAATCCTTCATATGAAGTATTCAAAATTCACTGGATATTATATATTCATCAGATGTAACTGATTTGTGTTTAGATCTCAAAAAATTACAGTTGAAAGGATAGCTTCCAATACCCAAAATATTTGCAATAATTGTCTGCATGCAGGTGTGAGGCCAAGCGCTCCGGAGCCCTGGGTGCAGATTTAGCCTTGGACTCCGGTGTCCTGAGTAGTCATCACATGGCCTCCAGACCTTCCCTCTGACCCAGAGTGCCAAGAGTCACCACAGGATGAATACAGCACTTCAGTGAAGGGTGTGTGTGTCTGAACACGTTTACTCACCAACTGGAAATATCCAAATATCCATGGATAAGCAAAATGTGGCACAGCCATACATTTGAATACTATTCTACAATTATAAGGAACAAAATACTGATGTGTGTTTTTCACATGGATAACTATGAAAAATCATTCTGCTAAGTGAAAGAAGCCAGATACAAAAGATCATCTATTGTATGATTCCATTTATATAAAATAGCTAGAAAAGGCCAGTTTATAGAGACAGAAGCAAATAAGTGGTTGCCTAGGACTGAGGTGGCAGTTGATGTTACCTGCAAATGGGCATAGGAGAACTTTCTAGGGTGACAGAAATGTTCTAAAACTGGATTGTGGTGATGATTGCATAAGTAAAAATTTTATCAAAACTATTGTCCTTATGCTTTAAATGCCTGAATTTCATGATATATAAATTATCCCTCAATAAAGCTATTAAATAAATTTTTAAAAGTTTTATTCTGGACTCACTCAAGGTGAATTGAAAAGTTCTACCTTTGTTTTCAGCATGCATTATTACACACCAATATTATTATGGTTACCACTCTGAATTGCAACATGTTTACCTCTTTGGTCCCCAGTTTTGTTCATATGAAGTAGGCAATAAAAACACTATGGATTAAACTTAGTGGAATCAAATTGAATTAAAGCCACACTGAATATCTCTTCCCCAAGGGGGGAAAGTGGGGGGTGGTGATGGGATGAATTGGGAGATTGGGATTGACATATATACACTAATATGCATAAAATAGATAACTAATGAGAACCTGCTGCAGAAAAAAATAAATTAAAAAAACCCACTATGGATTAAACTTAGTGGAATCAAATTCAATTAAAGCCCCACTGAATATGTTTTTCCTTACTAATAAATTACGATTTTCCAGTAATTTGAAGATCTTACTATATACCCAGTATTTGTTTTGTGTTTGTTTTTGTCGTTTTTGCCCCCAGAGTCCTTCGTTCCATTCATGGTATTGTTTGGATATTCTTAATAGTCTTCATCACGTGTCTCAGCTTTGGTTCATCGGAAGCAGGTGCCGAATCAAGGATTTATGTCGAAGCACATTATTGGAAGGAGCAAGGACCATGGAACATAGGTTAGAGAAAAGGGAAGTGATACAGGGCAGAAAACACATCCAATAAAGCTCATCTTAAGTTAGCTTGCACACGAGTGAGCAGAGTTTTCATCCTGTAGGGAAATTCTGGAAAATGGCACAAAATCCAAACTTCAGAATGATCCCAGCTAAGGGGTGAAGAAGACGGTATACCCCACACCTGTCCATCAAGAACTGTCCCTCGTGGGGCATAATTCTCCGTCAGGTCTGCCGTGACACATTGGGAAAACTAGGTTCTACCTGGTGCTGACAGTGACAGTCAGGCTGCTGTGCAGTGGGGATGGTGAAGGGATCCCAGGGAATGTAGGAGAAATGCTGACAGCTTCTACCACTCCACCCTTTGCTGCAGACTCAATTCTATCAATATTCTTCTCAAAAAGTGGACTAAGTTCTGAAAACACTCCACAGGTGTGTGATTACCACTCCTGCTGGCACCTCCAAAGAGTGCCCTCCCCCCAAATAAGCCACAAGAGAAAACAAGTTTTATTCTATTGCATTCATTATTAGATGTTTTAGGATATTGGGGTGTATCTTAAAACTGCAATGATAGCAAATAAAGGTCCAGCAAAACAAAAGAAAGAGGAAAGGAAGGGAGGGAGGGGGAGGGAGGGGGGAAGAAAGAAGGCAAAGAATGAAGCAATATCTCATAATTATTCTATGCTATATACTTCTATGAATCATGTGAAAAAACTAACTCAAAACTAGATTCCCACTCTTGAAGCTGAAAATCTCACAGTCTTCAGGAAAATGTTGGATAGCAAAGTTAGGAATGTGGGCATAGTGTTAGGTTTTCAGGGTAGACTCTATTCCATTCCCAATCTGTTTGAAAAATGAGATAAATGAGAGAAAACACCTTTTGAAATTTTGTCAAGATAACATAAAACGTACACAGAACAAGAATAGCCTTGGTATGTGAAGCACTTTGGTTATGACTGTTGTGTGATTTTCATTCCATTTCTTCCAGAGAAAAGCAAACACACAAAAAAATTAACATGAAGAACATGAACATTTGAGAGGATAATTCGGGGGGAAACCATGCCATACGTGGTATAAGTGCTTCAAACCTAATGTTGGAAATCGCCAGAATGGCTGTAAGAAACCCAGCCCAAGATGGAAATGTATGGGCTGCAAATAGGAAGCAAAAGTCAAAAGGAATTACTGAGGAGGGTGTTGAGCAGAAACTAATACAAACACAAATAAAAGCAAAGTCATAATTGCTTTGAGAATGGAAGAAATGAAGCATGTCTTTTAAGGGAAAAGAAAATCAGGAGATATAAATTCTCAAAATTTGTTTTTGCAGCCCACAGTGTCCACTTAGTTCTGAGGCCAGTGGCCCCTCACAGACAAGTGGTACCTAAACCTAGGAGCCTTCCCAGGGCCCCCTTCACATCCTTGTTCCTCAGGCTGTAGATGAAGGGGTTCCGCCTGGGGGTGAGCACGGTGTACATCACTGAGGCGATGGAGCTTCTCTGGGGAGAATGGGTCACAGCAGAAGTGAGATAGATCCCCACGCCTGTCCCATAGAACAAGGAAACCACAGAGAGGTGAGACCCACAGGTGGATAATGCTTTATATTTGCCCGCTGCAGAGGAGATTTTCATTAAAGAGGAGACAATTCGAGAGTAAGAGAAGAGGATTCCAATGCGGGGAAACACACCCAGCAGGGCAGTGGCCACAAACAAGATGTTATTGATGAGGATGTCAGAGCAGGCCACCTTGAGAATCTGAGCCAGTTCACAGAAGAAATGTGGAATTTCAGTGCCAGTACAGAAGTTCAGCCGCCTCAACAGTAGAATATGAATCAGGGGAACCCAGAAAATGACGAGCCAACACATCAGAACCAGGAGGACACAGAAGCGGGGGTTCATGATGACCATGTAGTGCAGGGGATGGCAGATGGCCACAAACCAGTCATAGGCCATCACAGTCAGGAGAAAACTATCCATTACAGTAAAAATAAAAAAAAAAAATACACCTGAGTGAGTTACCCTATGTAGGAGATGCCTTTGCTCTGTGTCTGGATGTTCACTAGCATCCTTGGGACAGTGGTGGAGATGAAACAGATGTCAACAAAGGACAGGTTGGCGAGGAAGAAGTACATGGGGGTGTGGAGGTGGGGGTCTGAGCTGACGGCCAGGATGATGAGCAGGTTCCCCAGCACAGCGACCAGGTACATGGACAGGAACACTCCAAAGAGGAGGGGCTGCAGGTCAGGATCGTCTGAGAGGCCCAGGAGGAGGAACTGTGATACTCCTGTATGGTTTCCTGCTCCCATGTCGCTGGTGCGTCTGCTGGGGAAGGAGGCAAAAGCAACATTCAATGAACAGCCAAATGGCACCTCAGCTAGTCATCACTTATGATTCCACTTTGAGGTCGATATCCTTCACCCTCTATTAGTCCTTCCAATGACAGTGATTCACTCAGCCAAATGGTAGACCATTTCCATTTTAAATATATTTATTTAGCTGTTTTAAAATTTAGCAGAAAAAATATTTTTATCTCCTACTCACTGGTTCTTTTTTTCTTTTTTTTCTTTTTTTTTTTTTGCGGTACACGGGCCTCTCACTGTTGTGGCCTCTCCTGTTGTGGAGCACAGGCTCCAGACGCGCAGCCTCCAGACACGCAGGCTCAGCGGCCATGGCTCACGGGCCCAGCCGCTCCACGGCATGTGGGATCTTCCTGGACCCGGGCACGAACCCGTGTCCCCTGCATCAGCAGGCGGACTCTCAACCACTGCGCCACCAGGGAAGCCCCAAAAGTCAGATTTTTAAAAAAGGCTAGTTTTTTTTTTTTTAAACTACTAAACTCAGACCCCAAATGGAGAAATGTAGAGTGTAAAAAAAGTGAATATAAAAAAACAAACTGTTTAGCTGGCATTTCAAAGACTAAAACACTGAACAAAACACCTAACACAAAACAGTATTTTTATTTATTATTATTATTATTATTTTTTTTTTTTGCGGTACGCGGGCCTCTCACTGTTGTGGCCTCTCCCGCTGTGGAGCACAGGCTCTGGACGCGCAGGCTCAGTGGCCATGGCTCACGGGCCCAGCCACTCCACGGCATGTGGGATCTTCCCGGACCAGGGCACGAACCCGTGTCCCCTGCATCGGCAGACGGACTCTCAACCACTGTGCCACCAGGGAAACCCCAAAACAGTATTTTTAAATGCCCACGTGCAGGGTCAGTCCTGTAGGTGGCCGGCACAGGGAGGTCAGTAGCCTCACAAGCACAGCTGCCTCAGCCATTCAGAAACAGAAACACCCTGTTCCCAGGCAGGCACCAGAGGGCAGGCCAAATGCAGTGGGTCATGCAGGGAGAGCATCGGACACACATCACTGAGAGCCGGTGGTTGGGGAGGGAAGGTGGGCTTTGACACCAATCAGCCACCAAGAAGTGCTTCAAGGAAGAAGCCCACACAATACAGTGTTCTGTATTCCCAGCTGAGGGGAGCCCAGTAGCTCCTGGAGCTGCCCTTGTAGATATTTGGGCTCCAATCTGCCTGGCTGCTGAGGCATCACATGTCCTTCCAGGCCAGCGCAGGGGCCTGGTGCCCCCAGAGTCACCATGGGCTGAACGGTGTACCTGTCTAAACATGTTCCGTGACCAAGAACTCTGGGCTTTGCTCTAGAGACAAGACGTGATAGATTCAGGCGGAAGGATATCCCCAACCTGTCCCTTAACTTTTCCATGAACATTGAGATAAGAAGGATGAAGTTGATTCCACTGACAAAAGTGATTCGTAATGGTGAAAGGCGCTGTGTTCCAATGGGTCACAAGTGAACTGGTTCAGAAGCTCAGGGTGCAGATCTCTCCTCCCCTCATGGAGCACAAACAAAAGCTGACCCTACTCCACCCTTCACTCTAATGAATAATCTTCCCCACTCCTCGCCTCAAAGCTCCTGTACTAAAGAGATGACTTTCTGCTGTTATGTGGAAAGACATACTGCTCAGGGGCAATAACGTCTTATATAATGTCCCCATCACCAGGGACCCACAGGCCACCCTTTATGTGACAAGTGACAGGGCAGTCAGAGGGAGAGAAGGAGGCAGGAAGACAGCTGCCTGTGACAGCGGCAGGTCTGGGTAAAGAGTGAAGAAAGGGCCAGATCTGCACTGACTGCAGGGTCCCAGAAAGGCCAGGGGACAAAGCCAATGGGAAACCCAACGGATGCACCACTGGGGGCTGAGGCAGACAGCCAGGTCCAAAGTCGTCTGGGATAGAAAAGGCCAACATGAAGTACCCAGGAAAGCTGGGGAACAGCCACAGCCATTCCCATCATCATTACTGTTTGGCCACAGTGGGGCAATCATGCAGTCAGTCTCCACAGTTGTGTCCCCTTATGGTGGTGGTCAGTTTACCTCATAATAGTGCACTAATTTCACTGTTTCTGATGATACTGAGCACTTCCCCACTGGGGTATCCATTCCCTGTCAAACATAACCACTCATAAGACAGGGGCAGCTCTGCCACTTCTCTGGGGGAACTTGGTCCTTTTTGTCACCTGGGCCTGTTTTGTGGCTCTTCTGACTACAGACTGATTTCTGGGTCTCTGGGTCAGTGTGTTGCTGAGGAGTTGACAATGGGCATTGCAGTATTCACAAGTCCCAGTACACTTTGTACAAGGGAAACGGTATTAAGACTTCAATGAGGGCTTCCCTGGTGGCGCAGTGGTTGAGAGTCCACCTGCTGAAGCAGGGGACATGGGTTTGTGCCCCATTCTGGGAAGATCCCACATGCCGCGGAGCGGCTGGGCCCGTGAGACTGCACATCCGGAGCCTGTGCGTCCGGAGCCTGTGCTCCGCAACGGGAGAGGCCACAACAGTGAGAGGCCCATGAACCACACACACACACAAAAAAAGACTTCAATGAATTAAAAAAGAAAAAGACTTCAATGAAAGACGTTAATTTAAAAGGTTTCAGGGTAGCAACTAAAGGAAAAGTAGTGGCGCATATAAATTTCAATAATCGACAGTTAAATCATCTGCATGAAAATACACTAACAATGTAGAGAAAGATGGAAAATGAGATAAATATGGAAAAAATAAGATAGACACAAACCCAAATTTATTAGTAATTTATTATATTATACAGTAAATGCTCCAAGTAAAAGAAAAGGATTTTAAGATTGGATAGCAAAAACGTAGGTATTTTTAAAGTCCACATAATGTCTGTGTATAAAGTGACATTAAAAAATTAAGCATAGGGCTTCCCTGGTGGAGCAGTGGTTGAGAATCTGCCTGCTAATGCAGGGGATACGGGTTCGAGCCGTGGTCTGGGAGGATTCCACATGCCGCGGAGCAACTAGGCCCGTGAGCCACAACTACTGAGCCTGCGCATCTGGAGCCTGTGCTCTGCAACAATAGAGGCCACGATAGTGAGAGGCCCGCGCACCATGATGAAGAGTGGCCCCCGCTTGCCACAACTAGAGAAAGCCCTCGCACAGAAACAAAGACCCAACACAGCAAAAATAAATTAATTAATTAATAAACTCCTACCCCCAGCATCTGCTTTAAAAAAAAAAAAAAATTAAGCATAGGACTTCCCTGGTGGTGCAGTGGTTAAGAATCCGCCTACCAATGCAGGGGACATGGGTTTGATCCCTGGTCCGGGAAGATCCCACATGCCCTGGAGCAACTAACCCATCGAGCCACAACTACTGAGCCCATGTGCCACAACTACTGAAGCCTGTGCAGTCTAGGGCCTGGGTGCTGCAACTACCAAGGTGGTGTGCTGCAACTACTGAAGTCCATGGGCCTAGGGCCCATGCTCCGCAACAAGAGAAGCCACTGCAATGAAAAGCCCGCACACAGCAACGAAGAGTAGCCCCCACTTGCTGCAACTAGAGAAAGTCTGAGCGCAGCAACGAAGACCCAATGCAGCCAAAAAATAAATTATAAACTAAAAAAAAATTAAGGGTATTATAAGATTGAGAAATTAAGGAAACACAAACTGATATAACTACTGATACACTTACTGTTGAGCCTCATTAAGAAGTAGGACAGCAGGGATCCTTGTTCCCTCTTCTTGCCCCAAACATGGGCAAATGTCTGGGGAAGAGCTTTCATTACTGGATTCCAGATGTGTTTCTGTCTTTCCACCCAGCCTGGCCACTACTGTTCTGCCTCTTCCAGGAAGCCACATCTCCATCACCAATACTTTTGGACCAGTGACTTGATTATTCCCTTCCTCCAAGGAAAGTTAGCCTGTTTGTATTGGTTCCCTTTGTCTCTTTGTCCCTGAGTCTCTCAGGGGTGACACAGAGGGCCCATGTCGAGTCTGCACTACATTGGGTTGTCTTACAGGAGAGCAATGCTGAGGTTGTGGAATTTATTTGTTTCTTTGAAGCAGGAACAAAGCCTGCTTGTTGTCTCAATGGGAGAGATGATGTCGTCTTTCCAAGCTCCTCACTGCGTTTCTCAATTCTGAGAAAAAAAGGGATCATAGCCTTGTATTCACATGTACAACATGATGAGCAGGGGCAAGAGCGATGCACAGAGGAGGGTCTTCAATAAGCTACTCCTGGTTGACACGTCAACTTGGCTTATGGAGAATTTTCACATGCAAATGACATCTGGTCAGCCACTGAAGAACAAAAGCTGGGATGAAATCTGCTTCATGGATCTCAGTGAGCACTTGTTGATGACACTATCACTAGGAGTCGAAGCAGCAGAATGAGGCCAACCTGCATATAAACCTCTAACATGACCCATGAGGTCTCAGACTCAGGCAACTGCAACAAATTCTGCTGGAAATATAGGTCTTATTCCAGAAAATCAGAATGTCATCCAGGGCTAGTATATAATCCATTACTCTGCATTCAAGGGAGTTAAGACTAATCTGCTGATAATTAGTGTCACTGCCAATAATTAAAGAGGTCAACAGATAGGCCAAATAGCAATATGCATACACAAAAAGGAACCAAACATGACATGTCACTCCATATATTAATATGTATAAATGAAGGTTCAGAGGTTAATTCCAGTCCAGGCTTTGTTTTAAGCTTGATTTGGATTATCATTACAATGGTTTGATTAGCCTCAAGAAAGTGTCATCAAGAAGCTGCACCCTGGGGACTTCCCTGGTGGTGCAGTGGTTAAGACTCCACGCCCACAATGCAGGAGGCCCAGGTTCAATCTCTGTTCAGGGAACTAGATCCCACATGCATGCCACAACTAAGAGTTTGCATGCCACAACTAAGGAGCCCACCCACCACAAGTAAGGAGCCCACCTGCCACAACTGAGACCCAGCAGAACCAAATAAATAAATATTAAAAAAAAGAAAAATAAGCTGTACCCTGATTGGCTATACACGATGTAACCCAAGGCTGCTCGAGCATGAGAACTGTGTAACCTTTCATCAGAGGCTGAAATGAGGTTTTTACTATTAGATAAAGTCCTAGGAAGGCAGAACCTGGGTTCTGGCTAACTGACACCTGGCATGATGTGGGGTGCAGAAAGCTTAAGACCGGGGAGGGCACAGAGGTTAGGCATACCTGCTGGTAAATGCATCAGACCTGGTAATGCAGTAGCTGGCTTCATTGGTGGCACATAAATGAGGGACTGGCTAGTTCTGGTGGCAATAATGGTGCAGTTGGTACACCTGTACTGAGGACATTACTGACAGCTGGTAGAATTGAGCCAATAAAAAATCCAGGGGGCTTCCTGGTGGCTCAGTGGTTGAAAATCCGCCTGACGATGCAGGGGACACGGGTTCATGCCCTGGTCCAGGAAGATCCCACATGCCGCGGAGCGGCTGGGACCGTGAGCCATGGCCTCTGAACCTGTGTATCCATCTGGAGCCTGTGCTCCACAACAGGAGAGGCCACAACAGTGAGAGGCCCGCGTACTGCAAAAAAAAAAAAAAAAATCCCGAGAGATCCTGTTCAATTTCTGTAATTCCCAGCGGTGACAAAGATTGGGGAGTAACTGAGGAGAGATGAACCTCCGTAAAGCCATCTTTAAGAGGAATAATAAGTGTACTACTCATTTGTCTGTGTCTGAACCCAAAGCCCACCTTCAGGAACTGCCAGTCATGGCATCAAGCAGCGCACATTATCAGGAGCAGCCAGTCACATGAGTTTTTCACTTTTCAAGCACTTGGATTGGAGGACAAACCCAGAGGGAGGACATGTCACCTACAGCAGACAATGCTTGATCCAGACACATGATATGATTGTTTTGCATGGGTGTGGAGCTAAATATAGGGGTGAAAAGGAACAATCTCACCCTCTTCCTGCAAGGCCTGAGGTTGAATGTCCTGCACAGGTGTCGGGGTGTTGTTCTCCCGCAAAGGTCAGGAAATCAGGGTGTCTCACATTAGTAGATGAAATCTCACTTCCTCTCCACTCATCCCATGCTTGACCCTGACCCTGAAAGGATCAGGTGTGAGAGAGGACAAAGTCATCTTTACAAGATTTACAGAGATGTACTATATCCTCCACTTTGGCCATTGGGACTTGATGTAGATGGACTTGGTGAGCCTCATACATAGTCAAGCAGTTCCTGTCTTCACAATATAAGACCAGGTCCATCCAACAGGAAAAAACAGGGGCCCTAAGTGTGAATCCTGTAGGCCCACTTTTGGCCAGGTTGTGACCTGGAAAATGTAGCAACTAGACTGGCCTGGCCTGATGATGAGGGAAAGACATATCACTGCCCAGAAAAGGTCACGGCCAAATGAAAAATGTTCAAAATAGATCTTTGGGATCACCTGGAACAGTATCCTTTCTCAGAAACCCTAAGATTTCAGACTCAGGGTAGCATTTCCCATATTTACTACACTGTTTCTCTTGCCTGTGAATCACCCCATGTTTATTCAGCATGAGCAACAATCTAGTGGAAAAAAATGATGACTCTACAATATTTCTCACATTCCTAATGTTCTTCTCCACAGTGAGATCACAAGTGAACATCAAAGTACTCAAGAGATGTACAGTTTTCCAGAAATCTTATATCAGTAGAGTTCCTCTGCATTGAAAGATCTTTCATATTTCCCTGAGCAAACAGTAAAGTGCTTTCCATGTTTCTTAATAGTATGGCTTCACTGTGAGCCCTAACAGGCTGTGTTGTGAGATGGATGGCTTTCCCACATTCCTTATGCTTGAAGACCATCTCTCCAGTGTGCTCTTTTCACGTCAAGTGTATCAGGGCAACTGAGGGCTTTCCCACATACCTGACATCAGTTAGACAAAGCGATTTCTTACAAGACAAATGAACAAAGAGAACTGAAGGCCTTCTCACATATTCTTCATTTATAGGATTTTGCTAGAGGGTGAGTTTTTCCTGAGGAGTTGGAATAACTGATGGATTTCTCACATTGTTTACATCCTCAGGTTTCTTTCTCTCCACCATGAGTTTGGACATGTTTAGAAAGGTCTGATTTCCAAGTGAAGGCTCTCCCACATTTCTCACATTTGTAAGGTTTTATTCCAGAGTGAATTGTCTTGTGACGATGAAGGTATAAGGAATGTTTAAAGGATTTTCCACACTGATCACATAGAAAGGGCTTATCTCCAATGTGAGATGTTCTATGGTCCCTAAACTGAGATTTGACAAAAAGTTTTCCACAATCTTCACATAAAAACTTTCTAGCATGAGTTTCCATGTGTTCAGTAAGTACAAAAGGCCTGATGAAGGCTTTACCACATTCCGTACATTTATATGGTTTTGTTCCAGTGTGAATTCGATTGTGAATCTTAAGATATGAAGAACTTTTAAAGAATTTTCCACATTTTTCACATGGAAAAGGCCTCTCTTCACTATGAGATTTTATATGTTCTTGAAGTCTATAGGAAGTAAGGAAGGCTTTCCCACACTCCCTACATTTATGCACTTTTATTTCACTATGATTTTGCATGTGATCATTAAAGAATAAGGGATAAAAATAGGATTTTCCACTTTCCTTATATATAAAGGGCCTCTCTCCAGTATGAGATTTTATATGGCTCCTAAGGTGATCAGCTCTAATGAAGGCTTTCCCACATTCCTTACATATAAAGGGCTTTTCTCCCGTATGAGATTTTTTATATGTCTCTTAAGTTCATAAGCTATAATGAAAGCTTTCCCACATTCCTTACATTTATACGGTTTCTCTCCATTGTGGGTTCCCATGTGAATTTTAATGGATATATGATATTTTAGACTTTCCCACGCTCCTTACATTCATAACTTTTTTTTGTGGTGTGATTTCGTACAGGTATACCATGCCTTGTGGAGTGAACAGAAGCTCTCCCATGTTCCTTCTGTTCACAGTGTTTTTCCCCATTCTGAGTTACTACTTGTGCCTGAAGAGAAGGCTGATTCACACAAGCTTCCTCACCATCACTGCATTCGAAGGCTTTCTCTCCCATGCAGGTTTTCCTGTCCACAATATTTGGAGTCAGGATGATGGCTTTTCCACAGTGATTAAACACAAAATGCTTCACAACCGTAGAGGTTTTCTTCTGCAGAGTAAGGAAGCTTTTTCCATACTCATTATGCTCGTAAGTGTTGCCTCCATTTTGAGTTCTCCTGCCTGTCCTAAGGCTCAAGTGTTCATTGAAGTCTTTCCTATATTGCTCACAGTTACAGAGTTTCCATCCATTATGCATTCTTGCCTGTGGATGGATAGATGAATGATGATGCAAAGATTGCTCAGACTCATTAATTGATCCTACTCATCTCAAACTTGAAACATCATTACAACGATGAAGATGACTTTTACCATTTCTACTACATTCATACACCTCTGCCCTGTTGATTTCTTTCAAGTTGAATGATGGAATCCTTCTGCCAGAATGATGTTCCATCTACTCCAAACTTCAAATAATCCTGTACAGCTTCATGGATTGTTGTAAAATCTCAAATGTCCTGTTACATATGTGGAAATGAGGACTTATGGGAACTCTGAAGCAATAAGTATCAAGCTAGGTTTAGGATATCCCCAAATTCAACCTATTCAGAGTATCTCACCATAGACATTGCTCTCCCCTGGTGACTGCCACCTATTGCAAACATCACTTGTGCTCATGCTATAAATGAAATTCCCTTTCTTTTCTGAATGTGGAAAAAGAGAAATATGATGTTTTAAACTTACCAATGTTACTGTTTCCATCCCAACAGATGTTTCTCCCCCAAGATTATCCTGCTGAATTGCTGAGCCTTTGGTTTTAAGTTGCATTTCCCATAAAAAAATAATAAATGTAAGAGTTTGTAGAAAGAAACAGGAGGCTGAAGGAGTTAAAAATAATAATACTCGTTTGTATTGGCTTCCAAATTAAAGATGCTAAAAATATCAATACATACATACTAGATTTGAGGAGTTTGGCTATGCCAAATATTTAACAATGATAGGAATGCAGTCAAAATTCAGTACCTGATTAAAAAGAATTCTATGAAAATTAAATATGATGGGGAAAAAAACCTGAATATTATCAGTGAAGGAAAAGAGGAATGTTAGGAAAAATAGCCTACATCAAAATGATAAAGTTAAAAAAAGAAACAGAACAAGCCATTTCGGATAAAGATGTGGTACATATGTACAATAGCATATTACTCAGCTGTAAAAAAGAATGAAATAATGTCATTTGCAGTTACATGGATGGACCCAGAGATTATCATATTAAGTGAAGTAAGTCAGACAGAGAAAGACAAATATCATATGATATCACTCATATGTGGAATCTGATTTAAAAAAATGATACAAATGAACTCATTTACAAAACAGAAACAGACTTAAAGATATCAAAAACAAACTTATGGTTACCAAAGGGGAAATGTGGGAGGGTGGGATAAATAAGGAGCTTGGGATTAACATACACACACTACTATACATAAGATAGATAACAACGACCGAACATATAGCACAGGGAACTCTACTAAGTATTCTGTAATAACCTATATGAGAAAAGAATCTGAAAAAGAATGAATATATATATATATATGTATATATATAACTGAATCAGTTGCTGTACACCTGAAACTAACATAACATTGTAAATCAACTGTACTTCAATAAAATTATATTAAAATAAAGAAAGAACAAACCATTTTGTGAGCTCATAAGAAATTGTGAGTAAATGTGAAGTACGTACATATGACAACTTGAATATATCCTGAAACATCAGAGACCAGTGACCTCAGCCTTCTGTGAGAAAGCACATCTTTACAAGTTTCCTCATTATTATTCCAAAGACACTGAAATTTTCACTGATCAGGAATCACTCACCTTGGAGGACTCCTTTTCTTTCTGCTGTCCTCAAATCATCTCTTGTTCCAACCAAGAGATCAGAGTGGGTTTCAATGATTGATACCCTGTTTATGAGGAAAGATAAATTAATGAAAGAAGCTCCAGAAAAATAGAAGAAACTGTCCAATGAATCAGCTCCTATATATCTAAAACTGTGGTAAAACTATTTCAGAAGGGATAAAACAGGAAATTCACCTCCTTCTGTTCTCCACAAAGACTGTTTCTCTCTGGCCCCTGAAGCCCACATTCAGATTGATATAAACAATTACAAAGCTTAAGACTTTTTTTGATACGGGAAACAAAGTAAGTGCAAAAAAAGATGTTCATTCACATGGAGAAACCAATGAGTGTCAAACGTTGGTGTCCATGAGAACCAAGTCCAGTGTCTGTCACAACACAGATGACTGGGTCCCAATGCCACAGTTTCACTCAGTAGGTGAAAGGTGGAGTCTGAGAATGCACATTTCTAAGAGCGATGGTGATAATGCTAGTCCTAGAAGCACATTTTCAGATGCCAACCGAATTAAAACCCATTCATGTGAAGAACAGTGTCTGTTAGTTTCCATTATATTCATATGTAACATCACCCATGCTGCAACACAGTAAGTGCATCACATATATCTGTTCTCTAAGACACTATAGGAATGATGGCAGCCTTACCTGCTGTGGTCAGGTTCTTGTAGTTCTCCAGCATCACACCTCTGTATAGCTTTCTCTGAATGGGGTCCAGTAAAGTCCATTCTTCCTGGGTGAAGTCCACAGCTACATCAGCGAAGGTCACTGAGTCCTAAACCATCACACACATACTAGCTTCAGGAAAGTAAGCCCTCCACCAATGGTAGGGACTGGAGACGGGTGACCCATGATTCAATGTCTCTCATCATCTCCCCCAGGACACAATGGTCCTAGGTTCTCTTCTATCTACACTCACTCATGATTGATATCCTTCAGCTACAGCTCTAATGGAACATGTAATACATGAACTTATCTCAATAGAATGAGCCTTAAAGTGTTTTGTTTCTCTCCTGTAGCATAGTCCTAAGCCAACTGGAAGCACTTGTAAACGCTGATGAATGAATACATTCTTTGAGAAATGCACAGTCATCTTCCTTACTGTGTAAGAGCACCAAGCAAAACAAAAAATATGCAGTCACCATCATGAGAGGCAAGATTAGGAGGTCATTACTGAAATACTGAGATTATTCAGGGTAATGTGTCACCAGTATGAGCTTCCACTTAGGGAGGGAATTCATCAGGGACTGAGTCCTGCAGTGGCTTTATTTCTTTAAGAAGCTCTGGACACAGGCCTACCAAAACAGAATGTGTCCATCTGGTGGATACAGTAGCTCATTTTTAGGATAGACTTGCTTCTTACCCGAGAACAACTTCTCAAACACTCAGCCATTATCCTTTCTGCCTCTATCTTTTCCTCAGGAAGGCGAAAGTGTCCTTAGAACACCTAGGAGAAAAGAAAGAAGGCATGAGTACCCAGAGATGATCATAATTCCCACAGTCACTGCCTGGAAGTCATTCAACTCTAGCTTGAAATTCCCAATTATCCTTTGCACACTCAAGAAATCTCACATATATACACACCACTGCTGTGAAATGCCAGAGTAGTCCTGTCTCACCTGGAGCCAGAAAAGGGGATGGTGAGCCATGCTGCCCATCAGGAAAAGAGTAATGGGTTCATTTTACAGGGAAGCAACCTTAAGACCTGAGTAATGTGACTCTTCATTTGTCAAGGCAATAAAATACTTGAATAAGATTATGCAGCAGGGCTTCCCTGGTGGCGCAGTGGTTGAGAGTCCGCCTGCCGATGTGGGGGACGCGGGTTCATGCCCCGGTCCGGGAGGATCCCTCATGCCACGGGGCGGCTGGGCCTGTGGGCCATGGACGCTGGGCCTGCGCATCCGGAGCCTGTGCTCCGCAGCGGGAGAGGCTGCAGTGGTGAGGGGCCCGTGTACCGCAAAAACAACAACAACAAAAAAACAAAACCAAAAAACAAACAAACAAAAAAAGATTATGCAGCAACTCTACCTAAATGCGCATACCAGAAAGCCGAGTTAGAGAACAGCATTATCTGGCTCCCTTCAGCAATTCCTAGATGAACCAGAAGCATGACTGCTCAGGCCCAGACCAAAAGACCGGCAGATCCTAAAGTAGAGTCTCTGAAAAAGGACATTAACAGGGACTTCACATGGGACATATAGCTGTCATGTTGCAATGATGGTGAAATTTGCCTGAAAATTCCTTTCTTTGATGTCAAGATCATGTCAGGCAGCTTATGAATACAAGTGGACAGGGACATCTCCATGCCCCTGGAGATTGGGTTATCTGGAGTCCTGCTTCATATCAATCATTAATCAACAAATATTAGTTATCTCACACACAACATCATAAATTAGCTCTTTCTATGTAGATAACATAGTTACTAAAAGAGTATGCTCTACAACAAGAATATCAGTAACATCAATTATTATTCATTGAGTACATTATGTACCAGATATCTCATTAGGAGCTTACAGCTTACCTATATGTTTGGAACAACTTGAATACTGGAATCTACTCTGTCAACTGTAAATTATGTAGCTCTAAGCAGAAATTAAGTATATATGATAAAAATTTAGTGTCCAGTAAATTTAAAACCCTTCAAATGAAAAAAATGTAAAATATCTAAATTTTTAAATTGACTGTTTAAGTAATATTTTAATATATATGAGATAAAATAAAATATATTCATATAAATAATCTTCATTTTTGTTTATTTTGGGTACTGAAAATATTTTCATTATATACGTGGTCTATACATTATATTTACATTGGAAAAGCACTGGTGTAGGCTGCTGCTGGGCTTATGAAGGGAAAAAAATACATTCTATTCGGTCAACATCCTTGAGCTTCTCTTGATGGATGTTGGAGAAGTTTGAAGCTCTAGGCCTCCTTTAGTTCTTATCACTGGATTATTCCTTTCTTTCAATGACCTTGTGCTAGGCAATCAGTTGAGAGCAGTAACATATACAGAAAATATTCTAGGCATTAAATATCCACCATTCTTATTAGGGAAGATAGACAATAAACTAATAATTGATATATCAATTCATTAGTAACATGGGAAAACAATCAAGCAGGTAAAAAAAAATAAAGGGTATCCTACACACACACACACACACATATACACACACACATATATATTGTTAGTTCCCGGGCCAGATAAAGAAAGAAAGGGGAAATCATTAGGTCTTCTACACTTGGTCCAAAAAGATTAGAAAAAAATTTATCAAACTTTTTACAAAAGAATTCAGAATACATGAAAGTACTGGGAAGCCTCCATGGGTCTCCGTTTTGGAAACACTCAAATCAAACAGGTCTGTACTCTCTCCTTGCCTTGGACAAGGAGCAAGGCCCTGTCATACTTAGCCCAACATTTGTCTATTTTAATGAATCTTTTCAGACAATCACATTTTCATATTATTTTTCAGTTCCTTTTTCATGGAACTGAAAAATTTGCTTTTATGTTTACTTACTTCTTCCACAGACTTTCTTCATGCTTCTTGTCTTTTAACATTCTGTATTTAAAAGTTAACTTCTTTTTGTTATATATCAATAACCTTTAATATATCAAACACAGACCACCAGGCCAAATGCTGGTCTACAAAACTGGATACGAATGATGACAATGAAAGTTCCACAGTTCATTACCTATGAACCTATGGACCATATTCATCCTCACTGTCCCCACAGTCCTTATTCTTCAGTAGAGAAGACTAAAACCCATACATACATGAGGTCAAAAAAAATCATGTGTCTAGACTCCCTTATAACTGTACTTACTACTAGGGGTCTCAAACCAGGAGTCCTTAGGCTGAGTAAGTTTAGTGAGGCGGTACCTGATAAAATGTTTTATTTTTCTGTTTATTTTGTAGTTGGATATAATTAATGTCTAATGAAATACACAGATCTCAAGTATTTAGTGGATGAATTTTGATAATTGCATATACTTGTATAATCACCAGCCTAAACAAGAAACAGAACATATTTATTTCCCTGGAAAGCTTTCTTGTCCCTTTCCATCCATTCCTTACTTCTTGCGCTCAGACAAGCACTTTCTGATTTCACTGTTACTAGATACATTATGCTATATATGTATATTAGGCAATTAATACAGCATTTTCAAATGTGGGTCTTAACTGATTTTTCGTGTACTGTTTAGTGAAACTATGGGCAAAATACATTAAAATCTCCCACTAGAATTTTGAAATTGCTTATTTCTTCTTCCACTTCTTTCAAGTAATTCTTTATATATTTGCAACAATATTATTGAGTGGATACGCATTTGATTTTTTATATTTTTGGAGAAACAGATTTGTTTATCATGACCTCTGTATCTGTAGTAATGCTTCTTGACAACGTTGTCTGACATAAGGATCAGCTTTTTGGGGGAGAGTTTCTTTTTTTGGCATATCATTGGTAGCACTGTATCTGTTTTGGATGTCAGTGTCTGCCAGTACAAAGAGTGGCACGGTGTCTGGCACACCAAAGGCACCCACTAACTGGTGACTGACAGAGTGGAGCTCCTTCACATCACTCTTCAAGTACACCTAGGTTATACCTAAATAACTGTTCATAATACAACATATATCTATTTTCATAAATGTATTTGATTACTCTAAGAATGTAAGGGTGGGAGGAACACCATCTTCTTTCAAGCACTCACACCAGCGTCGGCTTATCTGCACACCTGTCACTTGTTTCCCAAAGCCTCCTTATATGGACACTTAGTGCTCTAGGTCCTGCACTGGCAGTGGCACCCCAATTCCCTCTCTACATCTACATACTGGTAATGGCTTGCCTGCATACCAGAGGGGAGCTTCATCCTTGCCCAGTGACTATTAACTAGTTCTGGCCCTGGCAACCTAGCAAATTTCCTCACATTCAATGGGTTGCCATGATACCTTCTCTAACAAGGTCTGAAATCAATCTTGGGGAGAGTTCCCCACTATAAGTTTGGCCTTCCTTAGGTATTCTCCATGAACTCTAGGATATATGACAGAATTCTCTTTACAATTTTATACTTTACTTCTCCTGTTTAAATCAAAGTACGATTTCTGTCTCTTCATTTCATGCAGACTTATACACAATAGTGAAGATACGTGATCCCTGGAGACAAAGTAGTAAAGATGACATTTTGGGATATGTTTGGTCAAACCTTTGGACTCAAGCATAGAGCTAAAAGCCTTGCCAATGGGAAAGACTTTCACAGAATTACAACTGTCAAGCAATCACCTATGATGATTATGGTACAGCTCTTGCCTTGGGAGACCAGGTGAATGCTACACTTAACGGTACAACAATAATGGTGATTATAATGGTTGTGGTGAGAGATGGATTCTTTTGAGTGTAGTTGCCCAGACAATGACAAGCTCAGATCTACTATCTCAAGTCAAAGTCTGAAACCAGAGAGATTCCATGACAGGTTAAAAACTCATTTCATGTGGTCACATGGGGAAGATATTGCAAAAATCAAATGCAGAGTTCAAGTATTCAACCATACTTAAAGTCAGTCTCACATACTTTTTCATGTGAAAATGAGGCACTGATCAGGGAAGAATGAGACAGGAAACTTGAAATAGGGATATCTATGGGGACCCTGATGACACTCACAATATTGAACCCCCAAGACACTCTGAGCCTCCCTTATCAGGGAAGTAGCTTGCTCTTAGGTTTCTGAAGATACTAGCCTTCCTCTGCTTGACAAATGTGTGATAATCTCACTGGAGCAGATGCCTTGGAAGGAATGCTCATTCTCGAGACCTGCCACAATTACCTGCCGTTGCCTCTGGACACACAACTAGTGCAAAATCCAAGGGGACAGGAGAGTATGCAACATAAGGTAGGAGAAAACAGCTTACATACAAAATAAGCCCAACTCTGCAAATGTGTATCAAAAGAGTTTGGTGAACATGTAAACTCCTAGGAGTTCCTAAGGGATTAAGCTCAGGCAATTCCAGTGAGTGCAAGTAAATTGTATGATAGGCTGCCAAGGCTCTTTCAACACCTAAGTACAGTTGCACTACCTCCTCTTCCTCAGTCTATGTCTATGGCTTCCTGTGGTATTCCTTACACCCAGCTGGCTGAGACAAAACCTGGTTTATAGATGGGTCTGCATAGTAAGCTAGTTACACCTGGAAGTTTAGACGTGAAGCTCTATATCCTTACTGAAGGGATGACCCTGAAATGCAGCAGTAATTAAAAATCTTCCCAGTGGCAGAAATTCAAGCAGTATATTTGGCTGTCGCTAGGTCTGGAGTGAAAAACAGCCACATGTATGGATACACATTGCTTCACAAACAGTTGTCAATCATTTGACTAAAGAGTCAAAGACGTGAATGGAACAAGATTGGAAGGTTGATGACAAGAAAAGTAGTCTGGGAAAAGTATATGAAAGGATGTCTCTGAATGCACATAAACTGTAAAGTTATTTGTGTCCTATATGAATGTCCACCAAGAGCAATCCACTATAAATAAGACTATTAATAATCAGGTGGACAAAATGATGCAGTCCATAGATGTTAATTACTTTTCCTAGCCAAAACAGTGTTTCCTCAATGGGTCCATGGACCAAATGGCCATGCTAAAGGGGATAAAGCCTATCTGTGGGCTCAACAATATGGACTTCCCTTCTCCATGGATGACCCAGTTAACACTACTGTTGTGTGCCTGGGAATGAACATTGGGCCACTCCACCAGGTACATAACCCAGACCAGGTGAGGGTCTCATTGAGGGCAAGGGAAATGCGAAACTGATTGTTGAAGAAGTAACCCATGGATGTCAACCACAACCTCAAGACCAATTAGAGAAACAAGAATGGTAGTAGTTCTGCACGTTTTCTCTTTGCTTATTATATGTATGCATTTATTTAATGTGTATGTTTATTTATATAGACGAACGATTCATTTCTATCTCCTCCCCATTTTAATTTTATACATAAGGTGTTAATGGTTAACATTACCATTTAGTCTTTAGGAAACTATATCTGCAAGTCTGTGAACAAATGTGAGGAATTCAGTTTTCTTCACTATGTCTTAATCATTCAAGCACTGACTATAATATATCCTCTAGTAAATCAACAGATGAAGGAATAACTTCATCAAGTAATTAAAATTCTCTCAACTTTACCTTCTATAAAACTCTCAAATCATTTCATTTATTTCCTTTTCCATAATAATAATCCAATTGTAATTTACCACCATTGTGTTTTAAAGCTTATTTATCATAAGCTTCTAGGTTGACTCCATGCATTCACTCTTATACTTTCTGAAGACCATTCTCAAACTAGGAGTTGTAAGTAGATTCAAATTACTCCTTTGATTAAAATATTTCCTAAGTTTCCCATGGCCTTAGAATATAATTCAGAGTAAGTAATTCCCTTGGCCCTATCCCCCACTCTCCAATATACCTCCCAACACTCTCTGGTTCTGCTCTGCTTCAGACAACTCTTTCCTCACCTTAGGAAATACACTGAATTCGCAACTTCTCTGGAATTTTGCTCATGAAGTTCCCTTCATCTGAAATGTTCTCATTCATTCTACACCTCCTCACCTTAGCTCAACAACCTGATTAGCTAAGTCATATCCATGCTTTCATTCTCAACTCAAATATCAACACCTCCCAATATATCTTCTCCCCTCATATTAAGCCATTATTATGTCCAGATAACAAACTTGCCAACAATCACTTAAAATGTCTTCCTAAATAAACTGTAAACCCCATAGAAGCAATACTATCCTTATTTCGATCTCCATTGTTTCCCTATTTCTCAAAGACAGCCTAGCTCATTAGGTGGACTGTCAGAATTGCCAATCCCCACACAAATGTTACAGCATAGATATGCACAAATTGAAGTAAAACAAACAAAAAAACTACAACACAAAATGAAATAGGAATCATATAAAATGTCTGTGCACAATACAAATCAAAACACTGTACTTCTGAAAACGTATTTGAGTACTCTTAGGAAGAAAGTGGACTGGATATCAACTTTTTTTTTCCCCTCATCTCGCAGCTTGTGGGATCTTGGTTTCCTTGACCAGGGACTCAACCCAGGCCCCCAGCAGTGGAAGCACGGAGTCCTAACTGTTGGACCACCAGGGAATTCCCTGGATATCATTTTTGAAAACAAGTGCCTTGAAGTCAAAACTAAAATGTGTTCCTTATGTTTCTCCAGAATAATTTTAATCCTATTTTAATGTTGATTTGGAAACTACCAAATGGCACAAGATTTATGGAAGGGATTTATATACCCAGAAAAATTAACCATGTTTTGGCCCTTTGACCTAGAAACCCAACTTTAAAATCTAGTCCTGAAGATGCACCTCTACAAACGTGAAACAACATACACAGAAGATCACTGTTAGTAGTGCTAAATCACAGATGCCAGAATAATTGATAAAGGTTGTTAGAAAACAAGATATTCTGAGTGTCAAAATATTACCCCACATATTACTTTCTTATTCAAGAATAAAGTAGTTTACCTTTAAAATACAGGTCTCTGGTGATCATTACCTTAAGTAATCAAATGTAGCATCACTAACAGAAGAATGTTATAAATCTAGGTCTTCCTGATGAAATACAACATTATCTATGATGTATTTTGTAAATGATCTTTTGAAGCCTGCAGACCAAAATGTAAGTGACAAACTATGACTCACAGGCCTTTTTTTGTGAATAAAGTTTTATGGAAAAACAGCCATATACACTTGTTTACTGAGATCTATGGCTACTTCCCCACGACAAAAGTAGAATGGACTAATTCGAGACCTTGTGGCCTGGAAAGCATAAAGTACTTCCTATCTGTCCCTTTTCTTTTCTTTTTTTGTTTTTTGGCCACGCCCTGCAGCATGTGGGATCTTAGTTCCCCTACCAGGGATCGAACCTGCACCCCCTGCATTGGAAGTGCAGAATCTTAACCACTGGACCACTGGGAAAGTCCCCTGTCCCTTTTCAGACAGTGTGTGCTACCTGTTGTTCTGGATCCACTTACCAGTTGATAGAAATACAAGAAACAGAATAAACATTTAAACACACCATGAAAATAAAATCAGAAATATCAATATGCTCAAATAAACAAGCTAACTTTACACATCAAGAAACTAGAAAAGGAAGGACAAACAAAGCCCAAAGGTAGTAGAAGGAAAGAAATAATAAAGATCAGAATGGAACTCAAAGAAATAGAGAATAAAAGTAAAATAGAAAACACCAATAAAACTGAGAGGTTTGAAAAGATAAACAAAATAAGACAAACCTTTAGCTAACTCACCAAGAAAAAGAAAGAGGGCTCAAAATTAAATATGAAAAAGATACTACAACTGATACCACAGAAATACAAATGATCATAAGAGATTGCTATGAACAACTGTACACCAAAAAACTGGACAACCTAAGAAATGGATAAATTCCTAGAAACATACAACCTACTAAGAGTGAATCATGAAGAGACAGAAAATCTGAACAGACTGATTACATGTAAGGAGATTAACCAGTAGTAAAAAACCTCCCAACAAACCAAAGTCCAAGATCATAAGGCTTCACTGGTGAATTCCACCAAACATTTAAAGAGGAATGAATATCAATCCTTCTCAAAATCTTCCAAAAAAACCAGGAAGGAGGGAGTACTTCCAAACTCATTTTATAAGACCAGTGGTATCCTTATACTATAACCAGACAAGAACACTACAAGTAAAGAAAATTACAGGCTACTATCCCTGAAGAACACAGATTCAAAAATCCTCAACAAAATATTAGCAAACCCAAATCAATAATACATTAAGAGGATCATACACCACGATGAAGTGGGATATATCCAGAGATGCAGGATGGTTCCATATCTGCAAATCAATCAATATGATACACATTAACAGAATGAAGGACAAAAATTGGGGACTTCCCTGGTGGCGCAGTAGTTAAGAATCCGCCTTCCAATGCAGGGGACATGGGTTTGATCCCTGGTTGGGGAACTAGATCCCACATGCGTGCTGCAACTAAGAGTTTGCATGCCACAACTAAGGAGCCTGCCGGCCGCAACTAAGGAGCACATATGCCACAACTAAGGAACCAGTGAACCGCAACTAAGAAGCACACATGCAGCAACTAAGGAGCACATGTGCTGCAACTAAGGAGCCTGTCTGCTGCAACAAAGACCCGGTACAACCAAAAAAAAAAACATTAAAAAGTTAAAAATAAAGTTTAAAAAGGGACAAAAATCATATCATAATCTCAACAGAGGCAGAAAAAAGCATTTGACAAATTTAATATCCATTCATGATTAAAAACTCAACAAAGCAGGTACAGAGAGAATGCTGCTCCATAATAAGGACATATATCACAAGTCCACAGCTAACATCATATTCAACAGTGAAAAGCTGAAAGCCTCTCTAAAGTCAGGAAAAAGACAGGGATACCCATTCTCACCACTTTTATTCAACATTGCATTGGAAGTCCAGCCAGAGCATTAGGCAAGAAAAAGAAAGAAAAGGCATCTAAATTAGAAAGGAAGAAGTAAAAGTGTCACTCTTTGCAGACAACATGATATTATATACAGAAAACCCAAAAGGCTCCACCAAAACACTGTTAGAACTAATAAATGAACTCAGTAAAGTTGTAGTATGCGAAAACAATATACAAAAATCAACTGCATGGCAGGGGGATAAATGAGGAGTTTGGGATTAACATATACACAGTACTACATATAAAATAGATAATCAACAAGGACCTACTGTAGACCACAGGGAACTCTACTCAATATGTAATAACCTATATGAGAAAATAAAAGAAGAGGGGATATATGTATATGTATAACTGATTCACTTTGCTATACACCTAAAACTAACACAACATTGTAAGTCAACTAGACTCCAATATAAAATAAAAACTAAATTAAATTGAAAAAACAAGAAATTATGCTAATAAAGGAAGTAAGAACTTATAAAAAATATCAATTGGGTTTCTATACACTAATAACAAACTACTAGAAAGAGAAATTAAGAAAACAATCCCACTTACAATTGCATCAGAAAGAGTAAAATACCTAGGAATAAATTTAACCAAGGACATGAAAGACCTGTTCAGTGAAAGTTATGAGATGTAGATGAAAGAAATGGAGAAGACAAAAATAAAAGGAAAGATATTCCGTGGCTCATGGATTGGAAGAATTACTGTTAAAATGTCCCCTGTACCAAAGCAATATAAAATTCAATGAAATTCTTACCAAAATTCCAATGGCGTTTTTCACAGAAATAGAACACACAATCCTAAAATGTGTATGGAACCACAAAAGGCTCTGAATAGCCAAAGTGATCTTGAGAAAAAAGAACAAAGCTAAGGCATCCTGCTGCCCAATTTAAACTGTATTATAATGCTATAGTAATCAAAACAGTATGGTACTGGAACAGAAACAAACACAGAGATCAACGGAACAGAATACAGAGTCCAGAAATTCAAAACCACACAAATACAATTAATTTATGACAAAAAAGCCAAGAATATATGATGGAAAAGGGACGGTCTCTTCAACATGTAATGTTGGGAAAACTGGACAGCCACATGCAAAGGAATGAAACTGGACTACTCTCTTACACCATACACAAAAATTAACTCAAAATGGATTAAAAATTTGAATGTAAGACCTAAAACCATAAAACTCCTAGAACAGAACATAAGCAGTAAGACCCTTGGCATTGGTCTTGGAGATGATTTTTTGTATTTGACAACAAAAGCAAAAACAAAGGCACCAAAAGCAAAAATAAACAAGTGGAACTATGTGAAAGTAAAAAACTTCCTGCGTGGCAAAGGAAACCATCAACAAAATGAAAAGACAATCTACAGAATGGGAGAAAATTTTTGCAAATCATGTATCTGCTAAGGGGTTAATATCCAAAATATATGAACTCATACAATTCAACAGGAAAAGACAAATAATGCAATTTAAAAATGGGCAGAGGATCTGAATAGATGTTTTTTCAAAGAAGAGATATAGATGGCCAAAAGGTATGTGAAAAGGTGCTCAACGTTACTATTAAGGGAAATGCAAATCAATGCAACGAAATAGCACATCTCTCAGAATGGTTATTATCAAAAAGACAACAAATAACAAGTGTTCGTGAGGATGTGGAGAAAAGGGAACCCTTGTGCACTGCTGGTGGGAATGTAAATTGGGGCTGCCACTAGGGAAAACAGTATGGAGGTTCCTCAAAAAATTAAAAATAGAACTATGATATGATACAGCAATTTCACTTCTGGGTATTTATGTGAAGAAAACAAAGACACTAACTCAAAAGATATATGTACCTCCATGTTCACTGCAATGTTATTTACAATAGCCAAGACACGGAAGCAACCTAAGTGTCAATCTACGAATAAAGAAAAAAACATAGTGTGTTTGCATGAACACACACACATATACATACCCAACACACACACACAATGGGATAAAAAAAGAAGGAAATCTTGCTGTTTGCAACAACATGGATGGACCTTGAGGTCACTATGCTAAATGAAGTCAGACAGAGAAAGACAAATACCATGTGATCATATGACCTCACTTATATGTAGAACCTTAAAAAAACAAACTAGAATGCATGGATAGACAGATCTATGGTTGCCAGAGGAGGGGAGAGTGGGATGGGATAAATGGGTAAAGGTGGTCAAAAGGTACTAACTTCTAGTTATAAAATAAATAAGCCCTGAGTACATGCAATATACAATATGGTGACTATGGGTAATGATACTGTATTGTATATTTGAAAGTTGCTTAGAGAGTACATCTTCAAAGTTCTCATCACACACACACAAATCTGTAACTATGGATGGCGATGGATGTTAACTAGACTTAATTCGGAATAGATATACAAACACTGAATCATTATGTTGTACACTTGCAACTAATATATGTCAATTATATCTCAACTTAAAAAAACTTCAAAATGTGTGACTTTTAAAAACGTGTTACTTTTCAAAAAATCAATATAATGGAGAAATAACGGCCAACGCTCTAGGTTAAAGGAGACTAAAAGACACAAAAAAATTGCCGTATATAAACCCTGATTGCATCTCAGATCCAAAGACACTCAGAAGTGTATTTCAGAGCAATGTGGAGGATTTTAGTTTTCACAGAGTAGATAGAAGGTGACATTATTACTTTAAATTTTCTTGGGGTAAATAATAGTTCTGTGGTTTAATTAGCACAATGTCCTTATCTTTAGGAGATGCATTACCAAGTATTTAAAGGTCAAATATTAATATATGGTTGCAATTTATTTTCAGCTTACTCCCTCGAATAACTCACCAAAAAATGTATTTATCTAGAGAAAGAGAGCAAACATGCAAAATGCCCAAAATGGGTGACTCTACTTCAACGGACATTAATTGTACCGAAGCTTCACATTTTATTTAGGTTTACGACTTTTCAAACGAAAAATGTGGGGAAACAATACTTAGACCAAACATCCTGTTAATCAGAAGTTCAATTATCCTAGATATAGGGCAAAAAAGCCTCCATCCGTTTTTCTTGGAATCCCATGTTTTGAAGTTTTGTAGGGAGGTACAGGTTTAGGAAGTTCAGATGAAGAGATAAGGGAGCATCCTTGCTTCTCTTTTGTAGAAAGAGTTGTGGCCTATATAAACTTATATTTCTATACAAAAAAACGCACTCCATAGGCATCCATGAGAGTACATTTCTACCCGAATGTAATGCGCCAAAAACAAAGAAGGCGCAAAGATAATGCCAAATTCTCAGACGAAACTTCTTTTTTTGCATAGAAAAGGAAACGGAGGCCCTTTCCCCCACTGCTCACCGGCATGTGCCGGAATCGCCGGGTGCGTGAAGGACTCGAGGACACGGGGCTGGAGTCAACGGACCCTAAAGGCGGAAATTCTTTACCTCTCGAAGAAAAATCACGAAGGCTGCTTTGGAGGCTTTTGAAGAGGGGAGCACAGGATGAAACCTAAACGACCTCGCGGAAGCGCCCTTAGGATATTTCGCCGGGGCGGCCTCTGGACCTGGCCGTTCCGGGAGGCCCCGAGGCCGCAGCGGAAGTGAGCGGCGTAGGCCTCTCTAAGCTGACCCCAGGGCGGCCCGGGACAAACTCGTTCTAATTCCACCTTCCATTTGCTTCCCTCTCCTACGCGCCGGCCTACCGGACGCCAGATTGGGCCGAACCACGACCAACCGGAAACTGCTCAAGAAACACCCGGCCAGCAACGGAAGAGACTGCGGCGAACGAAGTTCGCTACTTCCGCTTCCGGCTCGGGAGGGGTCGGAAGAGGCGGGGTTTCCGCGTTGGCACCGCCGGCCACGTTCGATCCCTTCAGGTGGAGAAATTCTAGTTTTCTCTGGCGTGGGTACAGATGGGTTCCGGGTGGGCTAGGTGCGGGGGCTGGGGACCGAATGAGCCCCAAAGACAAGGTTGATGCTGGAACCAGTCCTTAGATGGGGCTGCTGGTGGGGGACGCAGTCTGTTTCTGAGGCGGGGTTGGAGGTGGGATACGTTTTGTGCGTATTTAGATCGCTGAATACTGGCGCCTGAAGGGCGTGGCTGCGGGCAGGGACCCACCCCAAGCAAGCACATCAAAAGGTCTACGTGCCTCTCGCCTCGTTCCTAGAGCCATAACAGTGATTTTCCCATATCGATAATCCTGCCGATCCATGAAGTAGTCTGTCTCCTCCGGTCAATTCCACAAGGCAGGACACAGTGCTAAACTCAAATGCTGTCCCCTGCATCTGGGGGGTTTTTCATTGTTGTTAAATCAGTAAGCAATCGAAGACAGCATTACGTTTGCTAGACCTCAAAACTACTTGGCACGTAAGATTTAAAGTTTCCCCTTTCTTTTAGTAGGGGGTAGGGGGATTGCTTGTAGCTTCGTAAAGTCCCAGCCTTTATACTTAATTTTTTTCTTTTGGTCTCTTGTGTTTCCCTGGTTTTCTTTATTTCTTTTTTCTTTAGATATTTACCTGCTAAGCTCCTGGTGGTCCCGAGTGACCCCTGCTGTGAGCAGTGGCCTCCCTTTCTAGACTGTCCCTATCAACCTCAGGGGGACTAGAGTCTATATCCAAGGTGGGGGAATCCTTATTTTGTAACAATTTGGTTTTCAGGAGGATGCTCTTACATGTTGATAGGCAGCGGTACTCAAGAGAGCCCAAGCACACTGACCAGGAGATTTATAAACTGATTTGAGTTGAGAAACCTTCTGAGGTTTCTTGGGAGCAAGAACAAAATGTTCCTTCCCCTTTTCCTTTTTCATTAAACATTGAGCCACCAGTCTCTATGGATGAGATCCCTCATATCCCACTAGGTTGGAAATCACTACAGAAGCAAAGCAAGGCACAACAGAGAGATAGGTGAGGGCTGCTGGTGTCTTTGGTGGGGACAGCCACTGGGGAACTACTGATCTCTTTGTCTGCCACAAGGGATGTCATGGAGGAGATCTCTCTTGGTGTTGCAAGGAACATCATAACTAATATGGTGATGAAGAAAGGTAAGTTGTTTCTGGTTGTCCTTAAAAATCTGTAGGCATTAAATGTTATCCACTAGGTCAATAGCTCACATTTATATCAAGTGAATTAATGAACATTCATTATTAGGGGGAAAAGGATAAACACTATATAAGAATGAAAGGACAATTTACCAGAAACATATAAAATGACTACATTTTTATGCATCCAGTTATACTGCCTCAAAATACAAGATAGAATTTAAAAAACAATCTGACTACCCACAGTCATACTGGGGCATTTTAACATACCTCTCTCAGTAAAGGGGAGATCATGAGATAAGGTTTTTAATGATACAGATTTTAAAAACACAATAAAATTTATCCATCAGATATACTGAAAATCTGTTACACCCAACAAATTATAGAATACACATTGTTTTCAACTATACTTGAAGGATTCTTAAAACTTGACCATATGAGATGTATCAGTTGAGACTGAAATCCACTGAAACAGACTCTTCCCACAAGAGTGTTAAACCAGTTAGTTTATTTTTTTCATGTTACAAGAAGTCCAGAAATAAGCAACCCATAGTTGCTTATACATAGCTAAATAATATGTCCTTATTATATAATCAGTAGTGTATAACTGTCATCCTATTGGTCTATTCTCTAGGAAAAAAGAAGAGATAAGACAAAGGGCAAATGGTAAAGTGAAAACGCCAGATGCGATGCTCCCATTTCCATGGAATTCTTTAGAACCCACAAGCAGTGACCTCTGCCTCCTTTCTCATTGGCCAGGACTGTGGGCTCATGGGCACTCCCAGCTACAAGGAAAGCTGGGAGATGAATCCTTAAGAACTGTACACACTGCTAATTTGAACACAGTTGTATTGTTACTTGAAAGAAGGAGGGGAGGAATGGATATTGGGACAGCAACTTCTTTTGTCTCACACATTAGGCCATGTAGCAAGTCTCTAATAATTTTCTGTTTGAATCTATGTCTTATAGAATCTGTGTCACGAAGACCATGCATTCTGTGCATAATGTAATTAATTTAGAAATCTATAACTAAAAGATAACTAAAATATGCACAGAGTCTGCACATTAAAATATATATTTCTAAATAACCTATAGTTTGGTCCAAGACATCTTGATGAGAAATGGACAATATTTAGTACTTAATTACAATAAAAACATTATGTATCAAAACTTTTGTGATGTAGATCAAGGGGAATTTAGAGTGCTGTATAATCTTTAATACTCATCAATTAATGAGTTGTCACACTTTAAAGATTAAACACTCACTGATAAATACAATCACAGAACCATAACATTTATAAGGTTGGTCCCAGTATAACGTGACTTAAGAGTTGTGCCTGAAGGCTTTCTAAATTGGTCACAATAGGGTTTCTCTCCAGAGTGAGTTCTAAAATGAGTGAGATGTGAAGGACCTAAGGCTAGCCTGTAGTCATTTCATTCATATAGTTTCTGTCCAGGATGTATTCGTTTGTGCATTATAAGGTTAGTGCTGGTGCTGAATGCTTTTCCACACTGAATACATTTATAGGGCTTCTCTCCTGTGTGAGTTCTCATATGTACCCTTAGGCAAGAGGAATTCCTAAAGGCCTTCCCACATTCTTTACACTCATAGGTTTTCTCTCCAGTGTGAGTTCTCTTGTGCACAATAAGATAAGAGCCTGTACTGAAGGATTTTCCACATTGATTACACTCATAAGGTTTCTCTCCAGTGTGAGATCGTGTATGTTTCTTAAGGGATGACTGATCAATAAAGGATTTCCCACAGTCACTGCATTCATAGGGTTTCTCTCCAGTGTGTGTTCTCATATGTTTCTGAAGGGATGAAGGAACAGTGAAAGCCTTGCCACATTCCTTACAGTCATAGGGTTTCTCTCCAGTGTGAGTTCTTTTGTGCACATTAAGATGAGAGCTCTGGCTGAAGGATTTTCCACAATGATTACACTCGTAAGGTTTCTCTCCAGTGTGTGATCTCACATGTTTCTTAAGGGAGGACTGAAAAACAAAGGCTTTCCCACAATTGCTACATTCATAACGTTTCTCTCCAGTGTGAGGTCTCACACATATCTGAAGGGACAAGGGGCCAGTGAAAACTTTCTCATGTTCATTACATTTTGAGCTTTCCTCCACAGTACACATTTTTTTGTGGAAACTAAGGGAAGATCTTTTTCCATAGTCACTGCATTCACAGAGTTTCTCTCCAGTAGGTATTTGTTCATGTACTGAAAAGGAAGAGTGTAAGTTGAAGGACATAAGATGTTGATTACACTCAGAAGATTTCTCTCCTGTGAGAGTTAAGTGTTTCCTAAGGGATGACTCTTGATTGAAAAATTTTCCACAACCATTAAATTCAATAATTTTCTTTCCAGTGTGAGTACTCACATGACTCCTAAGGGTTGAGGGATGGCCAGAGTCTTGCCCATATTCTTTATATTTGTTGCATTTCTCTCTCTTGCAATATCTTGGACAAATAAGGTGACAGTTCTTTCTAAAGAATTTTCCACAATGATTAAATTCCATTGGTTTCTCACCAGGGTGAGTTGCTGCCTACAGAATAAGGAATCAGTGGTGACTAAAGGCTTTCTCACTTTCATCACAGAGGAACTCACTCCCATGTGGATTCTGCCATATATATGAAGCATATTATTATAACTAACATTTTTACCATTTTCAGGGTGTGTGTATACATTTTGCGCTATTCTTTCAAGTTGAAATAGCTGAATACTCTTCCCAAGACCCCATGGTATTCATTCCCATCAAAGGGCATCCTAAATATAGTTTTTCTAGTCATGTGTGAAGAATGAATGAATTATTTATTAAATACTTAATAATTGAATCACATTTAAGTAAATGTTTACTTTTTGATATTCTCTGCAAGGCAGCAAGTGTTGAGGTAGGTTTGGAGATTTCTCCAATTTTATGGGATTCATAAAGGCTTTCCTGAAGCAGCTTTCTGATGAGTGAATTCCACTTGCCTCAAGTGTCTCCCCTTGTTTGGGTGCTGCTGCTGTTTTAATTCCTTGAAATTCACAGGGTTCTCCCATTCTAAAAAACCAGGAACCATTTCTAGTGAATCTCACCGTTTTTATGCCATTGGAAGTTTTTTCCCCAGGAACATTCTGTGTAAGAATTGCGTCTTTTGATTTAAGTTGAGTATCCTGGTCTGAAAGTGAATGGGGAAATTTTTTATAATTATTGGGAGAAAAAGTAGGGATGAAAGAAAAAAGGAGTCAGGCACCCTATAGATTTGTTTTCAAATAATAACACTAAATATAGGAGGAAAATGTGAAAGAGAAGACGCAACCAGTGACCAGAGAAATTAATTTAGGAACTTGGCTCTGGAAAAAGATGCCAATGATAGGGACAAGCAATGGAAATGAGAGATATTTTACTAAGGATTCTGGAGGCTTGAGACAATAAAAGAAGGTATTATCTGGAAAGCAAGTGGGGAGAACTGAACAAAAAGTATTCAAGGAAATGTGAAATTGAAAGAGTAATTAAAATAGTTTTTCCTTTGAGACCAAATGGAAGTATGAATGAATGGAGAGATGGTGAAAGAAGGAAAGCTCATGTAATGGCCTCTGCCTTCTTTCCCACAATGACTGACATTCCCAACAGTATCACCCCTTGCAGGCTGTGGCTATTCCATACAATGACCCCTTTCTGCCTGGGGCTCACCTCTATAAGCACCTTGGAGAATTCGTCTCTGCTCTGGCCTCAGCTCTTCCTGCTCCACCTCAGTGAACAGACTGTGTTTGCAGAGATGATACCCTGCTCATGGGGAAAGACACATGATGTGGGGAGACTGTGAAGGAAACAAGAAATCTTTCCACAAAATTGATTCCAATACTTTGGTTTTAAAGGATTCTGAAGATAGGCAAGTGCAGCTTTAGGAGAAGCAAAACAATCAGATTATATAACTATTTCACAGGGCCCCAAAACAGACACACATACTCCTTGTCCCACATGACCTGACCCTTGAATTCCAAGCCCAAGATCTGCAAATTACCTAAATTTTTTAAGGATCGAGAAAATACAATCAGTGCATTTTCATGGGAAGCCACAAGACTGCTCCACAAGGGCAGGAACCATCCATTCTGTGTTTACCATGTACTGCCATTCTTTTCACAGTTGCTGGAACAGATATGTGATGAAGAACTATTACGTGTAGGAACAAATGAATACGAAGGAATGAGGTCAACTTTACCCACTGAGGCTAGGTTCCTAAAGTTCTCCAGCATCACGTCTCTGTACAGGATTTTCTGAGCAGGGTCCAGCAGTGCCCACTCCTCCTGTGAAAAGTCCACTGCCACTTCCTCGAAGGTCACCGAGTCCTAAAACATCACATGTACACAGGTTCAGCCAAGGACCATCTCTAACTCTGAACCAGAAAGATGGCGAGTGAGGCTGACAGGACTTGGGAAGGAGACCCAATGTGTAGGAAGCTCAGACATGCTTCAGAGGTCTCATTATTTTACCCAAGGCTCAATTCTTGGAACTTTCCACTTTTGTCCTCACTCCCTGGACCATATCATCCAGCAGCTTAGCAGCTTTTCTAACACAGTGGAACTTATATTTCCACAACTAGGTTGTGAGGAATCTGCCAGTCTTATTGAAGATCAAGACTGAGCATACTGCAGAATGAGAAAAATCATTAGTGAAAAAAGTCTTTATTTTCCTTCATGGCACCCAGCAGAATATGGAACTAATACTCACCCTGGAGGATTATCTGAAAAAAAATTAACAAATGTTGAGGCCTTTCCTAAGACATCCTCTATCTCCTATTCTGAGAAGCCCAGAGAACTGGGGAAGCCTAAGGCCAGCCTGCCTGGGCTGTGAAGCTGTGGGTCATGGGCAAGAGATGTATCCTTTAGCAACAGCAATGGTTTTTTGGAAACAATAACTTCCCACATACCTGTGACCAGGTTGTCAGCAATCCTGCAGCCATTCTTCCTCTTGTGTCTCCCTCCTGGCCAGGCTCCTGGACTGGAGCATGCAGACCTAGAGAAGAAGAAAGAAGCCATGAGAGTCTTGACCTGACAGATATTCAACACTTACAGGCCTGGAAGCTTCCTCACACTAGCTTTAACAACGCACACACAAATGCACATATATGCACATATACATACAAACCATACAGTACAGATTTTATCTCCCTATCCAAGAACAGTTAGGAATGAGAATACTGTATGTACTTATTGTTATTATTATTATTTTGTGGTACGCAGGCCTCTCACTGTCGTGGCCTCACCTGTTGCGGAGCACAGGCTCCGGATGTGCAGGCTCAGTGGCCGTGGCTCGTGGGCCCAGCCGCTCTGTGGCATGTGGGATCTTCCTGGACCAGGGCACGAACCTGTGTCTCCTGCATCGGCAGGCAGACTCTCAACCACTGAGCCACCAGGGAAGCCCTGTATGTACTTATTTTTTTAACTTTTCCCTAGACTGAACTACCAAAAATGCCTAGAGTCACTCACAACTCAGGAGCAATGAGCGCTCTAGTGTTAAAATTCCTCAAAATGCCATCTGTCTGTATAAGAAACCAGGACTCCTTTGGCAAATAGCTGAGTCCAATATGGAACAAGAAATGTGCAAGATGAGCCTGGAACAGCTTATACCAGAAAGCAAGGAGCCTACCACACAGGAGAAAACTTAAAAAGATTCCCACTGGCTTAAGATGGAACAATTTAATAAAGAATAATGACTACAATCAGTTGAAATATACCAAATGTAAAACAAAGCCATGAGTATATAGTGTTACTAAAAAAACCCTCAATGGTCACTATCGGAGGTGGCTAGGATATAATTTTGTTATTCTGAAAATTCGTGAAAAGAATCAAGGCTTCCCTGGTGGCTCAGTGGTTAAGAATCCACCTGCCAATGCAGGGGACGCATGTTCGAGTCCTGGTCTGGGAAGATCCCACATGCCACGAAGCAACTAAGCCCGTGTGTCACAACTACTGAGCCCACGTGCCACAACTGCTGAAGCCTGCGTGCCTAAAGCCCATGCTCCACAACAAGAGAAGCCACCACAATGAGAAGCCCATGCACCGCAAAGTAGAGTAACCCCTGCTTGCCACAACTAGAGATAGCCCGCACACAGCAATGAAGACCCAACACAGCCAAAAATAAATAAAATAAATTTATTTAAAGAATGTAATTAAAGACTCGAATGTATCACCGCGCTCCCTCCTTTATGAACAATATTTTATGATTACCAAATAGTTGCGATAAGGGAAAGCTCTTTATAGAATAATCATAGAAACTTTATTAGGAGCTTCATTTATTATGAAGAAAATGCTAGAATCAGAAAGTCACCATTCTGCAACCACTAGTAAATTAATGGACCTAGGCAATGACAAGAAATGGCTATTAAAATATTAGATGAAAAGTGAATGGGGATGTTTATTTTCAACTTTTAATTTTGAAATTATTTTGAAAAAATTTCAAACTCAAAAGTTGTGAGAATAGTGTAAATATGATGAACTTCCCTATACTCTTTATCAGTTGTTAAAGTTCTATCACATTTGCTTTCTTTCTCTCTCTGTAGGGGTGTGTGTGTGTGTGTGTGTGTGTGTGTGTGTGTGTGTTTCATCAAGAATGATATTGAGACGAATCTACTTGAGAGGAAATTGCGGATGTCATGACCCTTTTCTCCTACATTCTTCAGAGTATCATAGGAACTTAGAACTTAGAACATTCTCTAACACAAACACAATGATTGAAAGCAGGATTTAATATTACTATCTATCATACAATCCATATGCAGAATTTTACCAACTGCCCCAATAATGTCCTTTATAGCAGTCACTTTTTAAACTTCCCATCGAGGATCACGCCCTCAAAGTATGTTTCTTTAATCTTCTTTAATCTGGACCGGTCCCTCAGCCTTTCTTCATCTTCCCAGGTTTGAAAAGTCCAGGCCAGATGTTTTACAGACAGCCTCAGTTTTGGTTTGTCTGTTGTTTTCTCATGATTAGATTCACAAAGTTCATTTTTGGATGATGTATTATGTGATTGATGCTTGTCCTTCTCTGCATCACTTCAGGAGGCTTATGATGCCAGTCTTGTCTCATTATTGATATTAACTTTGATCACTTGGTTAAGGTGGTATGCATGTTTCCCCATTAAGTTACACTTTTTTTTGTAATTAACAAGAAACCTGAAGGAGATAATTTAAGACTAAGTACATGTGCTGGGGAACTTTATAAAGTAAGATCAAGCTGACACTGGGACCAACTGATAAATCTTAACATCTCAAAAGAGACAACTGGACATCATTAGTTCTGATATGATGTAACAAAAAACAACACCAATTATAAAATATTTTTGCCAAAAAAAATCCTAACAAATCCTTTAATTAGCAGTTTATAGAAGAAGGGTAAGAGGAGACAGAGGACATGTTAAATGATATTATATACAGGACATAACCAGACAAATCCAGTTTGGAGGAGAAAGAGGAAGGGAGAACTCTTCCTGATTAAGAGACTTAAGAGGTGTAACAATCCATTGTAAAGTGTGGCCCTTAGATCTTGATTCGAACGACTATAAAAACACATTTGAGACACGTGGTGTTAACAGAACACAGACAGGATATTAGACGATATTGGTAAAGAGAAAAGCATCCTGGGTTTCGGAACCAAAAAAAAAAAAAAAAAAGAGAGAAAGCAGTTCCTAAAATGCAGGAGCTGACCTGGTACTCTCAGCTAGGCCTTGCTGTTGTGATGAGCTGGCCTGAAACTCACAGCAAAGTCTGGGTGTTCTCTTGTTCAACACCCAAAACAGCAACAAGACAAGGTCACTCTGTGACCATGATATATTGAGACAAAAGCAAGAACACTCTGTAACTGTGTTTGAACATGGACAAAATATAAACATTATTTACACCTCAGAAATGACCAAACATCCCCCTTTTCTGGCTAATATGAGTGACTGCTCCATGTTTATCAATTATAATTTTAGCCTCTGTATAGTTTTCCCCCTTTGTAGGTAACATTTACTAAGATGCCCAACACAGAATAATACCCTTGCACCCTACAACATCCAATCCAGAACTCACCCCAAAAGCACCTAATACGAGCCCCAATTCTTTTTTTTATAGGTTAGAAAAATGTGTGAGTTTTTTGTTTGTTTTTTTATATTAAGGCTTTGTAGTTGCATTTACTAAGTTCCTGGTTTCAGCTGGCATCTTAAAAATATATCCCTTTAAGTTATGATTTTAGGTTCTCAATTGACAAAGGTCAACCAGACAATGACAAAGTCTAAAAAATGCCCAACATTGACAAAGAAATTAGTTTGAAAACTAGAAAATCTGCCTTCAAAAATAGCTATTTCTACCAAAGTGGACAAAAGGTATTGTTGTTGGATTAAACTACAATTTTATTTTAAATATCACCATCCCTCGGGAAATACCACTATAGCTTGAAAAATCACATTCACTTACAACTCACACTCTTGATCCTTGAAATGACATCTTATAATTCCGATACGCAGTATGCTTCTGAGTCAGTAGTTTTACCCTGAATGCCCTTTAAAGAAACCTTTTCAATGTTAAAATGATGTATGACTTTTTATTATACTAGCCAATTTGCTAGTATGTATATCAAGAGCAATGTTCCCCCCTTTTTCTTTTCAATATTTATTTATTTATTTGGCTGCACTGGGTCTTAGTTGTGGCACGTGGGATCTTCAATCTTCGTTGCAGCATGTGAGATCTAGTTCCCTGACTAGGGATCAAACCCAGATCCCCTGCATTGGGAGTCTTAGCCACTGGACCACCAGGGAAGTCCCTCTCCTTTCTTTTTTAAAAGTAATTTTAAAATTTATTTTAATTGAGATAACAATGATTTATAAAATATAAGTTTCATGTGTTCAAAACCAAAGTCCTTAATAAGTCTTTTCTAACACTCTCTTACTGAGATATTCCACAGTTCACCATTGTGTGCATTCTGCCTTGCTGCAGTAAGTAATAAATCCAACTTGTTTAACTCTGTGTGCCCCTGGTGGTCTTCAGCTAAAGACCACTGATAACATCAAGAAATACTGTTAATTTGGGGGTGTGTGATAATGGTGTTGTGATAATGCTAAAAATGTCTGTTAAAAGTTTATGTAAGGGCTTCCCTGGTGGCGCAGTGGTTGAGAGTCCACCTGCCGATGCAGGAGACACGGGTTCGTGCCCAGGTTCGGGAAGATCCCACATGCCGTGGAGCAGCTGGGCCCGTGAGCCATGGCCGCTAAGCCTGCGCATCCGGGGCCTGTGCTCCGCAACGGGAGAGGCCACAACAGTGAGAGGCCCGCATACCGCAAAAAAAAAAAAAAAAAAAAAAAAGGTTATTTAAAAAAATTTTTAAATTGAAGTACAGTTGATTTACAATGTTGTGTTAGTTTCAGGTGTACAGCAAAGTCATTCAGCTATGTATGTGTGTGTATACAGATATATATATATACACACACACATATATATATTCTTTTTCAGATTATTTTCCATAATAGGTTATTACAAAATATTGAATATAGTTCCCTGTGCTATACAGTAGGTCCTTAATTTTTATCTATTTTATATATAGTTTTGTGCATCTGTTAATCCCAAACTCCTAATTTATTTAAATTAGGAATTAAAAGTTTATTTTTATTAAATAATTGTCTTGTCAACCCTCAGAATGGGAGAAAACATTTGCAAATGAAGCAACTGACAAAGGATTAATCTCCAAAATTTACAAGCAGCTCCTGCACCTCAATATCAAAAAAACAAACAACCTAATCCAAAAATGGGCAGAAGACCTAAATAGACATTTCTCCAAAGAAGATATACAGGTTGCCAACAAACACATGAAAGAATGCTCAACATCATTAATCATTAGAGAAATGTAGATCAAAACTACAATGATGTATCACCTCACACCAGTCAAAATGGCCATCATCAAAAAATCTACAAACAATAAATGCTGGAGAGGGTGTGGAGAAAAGGGAACCCTCTTGCACTGTTGGTGGGAAATGTAAATTGATACAGCCACTATGGAGAACAGTATGGAGGTTCCTTAAAAAACTAAAAATAGAACTACTATATGACTAAACAATCCCACTACTGGGCATATGCCCTGAGAAAACCATAATTCAAAAAGAGTCATGTACCACAATGTTCACTGCAGCTCTATTTACAATAGCCAGGACACGGAAGCAACTTAAGTGTCCATCGACAGATAAATGGATAAAGAAGATGATGCACATATATACAATGGAATATTACTCAGCCATAAAAAGAAACGAAATTGAGTTATTTGTAGTGAGGTGGATGGACCTAGAGACTGTCATACAGAGTGAAGTAAGTCAGAAAGAGAAAAACAAATACCGTATGCTAACACATATATATGAAATCTAAAAAAAAAAAAAAAAAGGTTCTGAAGAACCTAGGGGCAGGACAGGAATAAAGACACAGACGTATAGAATGGACTTGAAGACACGGGGAGGGCGAAGGGTAAGCTGGGAAGAAGTGAGACAGTGGCATGGACTTATATATACTACCAAACATAAAATAGATAGCTAGTGGGAAGCAGCCACATAGCACAGGGAGATCAGCTCGGTGCTTTGTGACCACCTAGAGGGGTGGGATATGGAGGGTGGGAGGGAGACACAAGAGGGAGGGGATATGGGGATATATGTATATGTATAGCTGATTCACTTTGTTATAAAGCAGAAACTAACACACCATTTTAAAGCAATTATACTCCAATAAAGATGTTTAAAAAAAAAAAAAGAATTGTCTCGTAAGTCTCTTGCTCTGTAACAGTTCTCCTTCTTCTTTTGCCCCCAGACTGGGTTAGGCTGGTTGTATCCTTATGATATCCTTTTCTTTTAGAGATACAACTCAAATTCTGGGTGAAATGACATGATGTTTGATATTTGTTTTAACATGCTCCAGGAAAACAAAACTCAGTTATTATAGTAAGTAAGGGGAAGAATTAAGAGTGCAAAATCATGGTAATCATTGAAGCTGGATAATGGTTACAGGGAGGTTTCATCATACACACTCCTGAGTATGTTTGAAAATCCATAATTAAAAGTTCTAAAGAAAAGAAATATAACTTTCCATACAGAAGGGGACAGAGAGAAAATGTACTGGTCTGGACCTTGGCATCCGATATAGTAGAAAAAGAAAATCTTACGTTTTGGTCCAAATTCACATTACTTGTGTAATCCAAAATTATTCCCTTAAGAGAATAATTTTATTTAAAGAAGGTTCTAGGTTTCATTAAAGAGGGTCCCCCAGGCAATTAGTGTGAGCAAATGGACCTATCTCTGGAAAACTCAACTTCAAGCCAGGCCTCAAAGAATTCCCACAGATAAAATTCTAAGTAAACTGAGGAAGTCACAGTTTAAAAAATTATGAAACACAAATATATAAAATACATAATGTACCATGAGTGAGAAGCAGTCAAAACACAGGCAGCAGGAAGAAGAAAGCACAATACTGCAGGTATTAGACTTTTTAGACATTATGTAAAAAACCCTCTATATTTTACAGGCTTAAAGAAATTAAGAGAAATATGGATGAATATGGAATAAGATACACTAGAAATGATGAAACAGTTTTAAGAAACAAACATAACTTTTAGAAAGGAAACTGATTCGTTGAAGTTAGAAATTCAATGCAACGATTAACTACCAGATTAGAACTTTGTTACACCATTTGATGAGAAACTAGCTAGGAATTTCCTAGAATTAGTAAAAGACACTAACCTTTGGATCCAGGAAGCACAATAAATCCCAGGCTGAAAGAATAAAAAGAAATCCACACCTACATTTATTTTCTTCTTTGGTGTTTGATTTTTTTCCCCCCACAATCTTAAAAGTAGCCAGGGAAAAAACTCAGGTCACCTAAAAAGGACAGACAAACTGATGTCTCACGTCTCAAGAGCAACAAAGTAGGTCAGAAGAAAGGATGACACCCTCAGTGTGCTGAGAGAAAAATAACTTAACAACTTAGAATTCTAAATCCAGTTAAAATATCTTCCTTAGGTTCAAGGGTGAATTTATGAAATCAAACCCTGAATCTAATCAAGCTTCTGGACTAACTAATTTTAATAGGAAATACAGAGATAAACAAGTTAAATAACACAAAGCAGCAGCAATCAGCTAAATCCATAATGTAGGACAAACGCCTTGATATCTCCAATAAGTCAGTGGATTAAAAAAAAAAAAGGAAAAAGGAGGAGGAGGGGATAAAACAAACTTAAGAGATACATATTCAAAAAAACAAGGTGGGTACCCTGTTAAGATCCTGATTTGAACAAACTGTAAAAAGATATTCTGGAGACAACTGGGGAACTTTGGAGCTTGCCAGGTGGGAAAACGCGGTGATGGTTATGTACCAGCCAGAGACGCATGCTTAAGTACCGATGAAAGGACATGACGTCCAGAATCTGCTGTAAAAACACTCCAGAAAAAAGAAAAAGCAGGTGACTAGGCTACCAGCACTGTCCAACTCTTATGTACACTATCTAATACAATAGCCACCATTTACATATGGCTATTGAGCACCTGAAATGTGGCTAGTGTTATTTAAGTAATTTAAATTTTAACTTAAATTTGAATAGCCACATATGGCTAGTGTATTAGACAGCTTAGGCCTACGGGATCCAAGAATGGTAAAATACTGATAATTGTGAAAACTGAGTGTTGAAGATATGATTCGCTATTTTATTTTCTCTACTTTTGTGTGTGCTTGAAAATTTCCATATGAAAAGCTTAAAGTTTTAAAAGGGGAGTAAAATAAAGACATTTTAAAGTAAAGACCCAAGAGAGCTTACCCATCTAAAGATCATCACTAAAGTAAATTCTCAGTATTCCAGGAAATAGGAATTTTTATGTCTGAAATATTAAGTGAACTTTGATTATATAAAATAATAATAGCAATATCTAATTTGTGAGATGGAAAAGCAAGCTGGAATGCTACTGAATAATAAAAATATATAAACTGGGAGGGATGTGACTAGTCTTATGCTCCTGGTATTCTTCCGTTAGAGAATAAAGGTATTGATTAGCTTTAGACTTTAAGTGTGCATGATAAAATAGCTAGGGCAACTACTGAAGAACACAGTGGGCTTAACTCACAGGCTAGAAGAAACAATGGAATGAGGAAAAAACTTCAATTATTACAAAGGCAACAAAAATAAGCAGGGGAAAAAAACAACAAAAGCAAGTAAAATAAACAGCATGTTGTAAGATGGCAGAAAATGTCTTAATCAATAATCACAATAAATGTACAAATAAATAGACTGAACTCTATAGTTTAAAAACAAAGACTGCCATGTTAGATTAAGATAAATTTCAGCTCTATGCTGTTTCACGAGATGCACTAAAAACAAAACAACACAGAAAGACTAAATCTCAAAAATGGAAATGATATACCAGGCAAATATTAACCAAAATAAAGTTTGTTTGGCTAACTTAATTTCACACATTTTTAAGACAAAAGGCACTACAACAGGTAACTATATTAGGATATAAGATTCAATTAATGAGAAAGTATAAAGATTCTGAAGTTGTATACACAAGTAACATAGTCTCATAAAATTTATACACAGAAGCTAACAAAATTAAAGTAGAAACTGACAAATCTCCATCAGTGTAAGAGACTTTAACACACTATTCTGAGTAATGGATAATCAGAGGAAAAAAAGAGGATTTGAAGGTCTGAATAGTAAAATGAACATCCTTCATCTAAAACACTTATAGACACTACTCTCAATAGAGAATACATATCTTTCTCAAGCATAAGTGGAATGTTTACAAAACTGACCCCACTGCTATACTATAAAGTTAGTCTTAAGCCATTCAGAGAAGATGTATACAGATATGTTCTCTGACCAAAATGAAATTAAGTTATATATTAATTACAAAAGTAAATTATGTTGAAACATATGAAACTGCCATTTTTATAGGTTAAAAAAAAGGTTGAATGTTAGCAGTTTCACCATAGTTCAATCTAATAGAAAAAAGCCATTGACATCTGGAGTTTAGAGAACATTACTACACTTACGAAGAACTCATGGGTAAAAGATATAATTAATGAATTAAATTAGAAATGGAAAAGTACATTAATACTATGGTATTGATCAGTGCTAAGTACCAAAACTTGTAGGTTGCAGCTAAAGTGGGCCTTAGGAAAAAAAAAAGTAGGCTTTATGTACTTATATTAGAAAAAAAGTTAAAAATTAGTCTAAGTTTCCAATTTAAGAATTTAGGGAATTCCCTGGCAGTCCAGTGGTTAGGACTCAGCACTCTCACTACGAAGGGCCTGGGTTCGATCCTTGGTCAGAGAACTAAGATCCTGCATGCCACGTGGCGTGGCCAAAAAAAATTTAGAGGAAAAAAATCTCAAAATAAATTTTTAAAAATTGAAGGAAAGAAAGAATAATATGATGAACTAGAAAACAAAAATCCAGAAAAGATCAAACAAAAACAATTGATTCTTTGAAAATTAATAGGAAAAATCATGCAAGATTATTCAAAAAAAAAAGAGGGAGAAGGTGCAAAGAAAATTGAAAAGCAAAAAAGAACACAATTATAGATGCTGCAGAGAATAAACATGTAAGATATTGTGAATAACTGTATGCTAATCAAGCTCAGAAGTCACAGGAAATAGCTCAATTCCTAGAGAAGTAAGACTAGAAATAACAAACTGAATAGTCCTAAAATAATTATCAAAAATGACCTGGACAGTGATAGTTGCACAACCCTGTGATTGTGACTAATGCCACTGAATTGTATGCTTTAAAATGTTTATAATGGCAAATTTTATATTGTATATATTTTACCACAATTTAAAAAAATGTATAAAAGTGGAATAATCTGGGTTGTTGCTGACCCCCTCAGAGAGACTCCAGGTCTCTCCAGCCCAAATAATTCACTGCCTAGATAGATTCTTTAAAAAACAAAACAACAACCAAAAAAACAAAAACAAAATAAAGAACTAGGCATATAAATTTCTCCCATGAAGAAAACACCAGGCTCAGAGGTTTTATATATCAGTTCTGCCATTCAAAGAAGAAGAAAATTCTAATCTGACTCAAATCTTTCAGGGATTAGACACACTTATGCAAAACTCCAGAAATGTGCACGATCCAAAACGTCATGTGTGCATTTTGATTAATCTATGACAGTACCTTACATAATTACCATGCGGGGAAAGAAGGGGAGGGGATGGACAGGCCACTTTTAAGATGATGTCACAAAACAGTTTGCCTTATCAAAGGGATTACCTTAAGTAGATAAAGGAAGAGGAATGTTCCTTGAGATTGGTATAATACTGATATCAAACATGACAGCCATTATAAGAAAACAAAATGATACTGAGGTCTCATTAATAAACATAGATACAAAGAGTCTATAGAAAATAAGTCCAAATCAAATACATCAAAAAATGAGAAAGATAATACATCAGAACCAAGTCGAGTTTATCCCAGGAATGTAAGAGAGGCTTACTAGAAAATCAATTAATGTCATTTGTTTCATGAATAGATCAAAGTAGAAAACAGTATGATCATCTCAATAATACAGTAAAAGTGTTTGATAATACCCAACATTGCATGATTTAAAAATAATTTTGGCCAACTCTATTTAAAAAAACTCAATTTTTAAAATGGGCAAAATATCTATTTTTCTAAAGAAAATACAATGGCCATTAAGCATATAAAAATATGCTTATTATTAGCCACCAGGGACACGCAAATGAAAACCACAAGATACCACTTGACACTCATTTTTATAGTTATAATCAGAAAGACAAATAACAATTGGTGAGTATGTGGAGAAATCAGAACTCATTTGCTGGTGGTAAAGAATAATGGTGCAGTCACTTTAGAAAACAGTTTGGTAGTCCACCAAAATGTTAAATATACGATTATCATATGAATCAGCATTCCACTCCTAGGTATAAACCCAAGAGAAATGAAAATGTAAGTCTACGCAAAAACTTTAACAAGAATGTTCATAACAGCATTATTTACAATAGCCCAAATGTGGAAATAACCCAAATGACCATCAAATTATGAGTGGATAAATAAAATGTGATGTATCTATACAAAAGAATATTTTTGGCCATTAATAGGAATCAGTACTGACACTTGCTACAATGTGGATGAACCTTGAAAACATTATAGTGAAAAAAGTCATTCACAAAAGACAAAATATTGTATGATTCCATTTATATGAAATGTCCAGAATGGACAAGTCTATAAAGACAAGAAATAGATTAGTGAGTGGTGGCCTGGGGGGTAGGGAAGTGGGAGTGAGTGCTAATGAGTATGGGATTTCTTTCTGGGATGATGAAAATTTTCTAAAATTATATTGTGGATTTCTTTCTGGGATGATGAAAATTTTCTAAAATTATATTGTGATGATGGTTGCACAACTCTGGGAATATACTAAAATTCACTGAATTGTACACTTTAGTTACATGTTAATTATAGTAAACGAGGAAAAGAGGAATAGAAGGAAATGTCTTTAAACCTGAAAATGTATCGAAAACATAGAGCAAGCATTTCAATTTACTAGATACAAGCTGAAGAAGGCCTTTGAGACACAGAAAAAGAAGTGGCTCCTTCTACTAATCATGATACAGACAGTGCAGTAAGTTGGGGAGAGCGGAAAAGAATGGGGAGACATGATAGTTTGGAAGACTGTAAAAGAAGAATAAACCTGTCATTCATGGATGATATGTAAACATCCCAAAGCATCTATAGGTTAAGATTATTTGAAAACTAAGAGAGGTGTGCAACTTGCTGGATGCAAAATACACGTTCTGAGCGCTCAAAATAGAACGGGGGCAGTTGGCAATATCTAGGAATATTACACATGACCCAACAACTTTAGTTCTAAAAATCGACCTTAAAGTCCTAAGTACAGAAATATGAAGAAACATGCACAAGCCCATTCAGATGGGAACAACTCAATCGTCCACCAATAGGGGACTAGGCTGCTTCCACACACTAGAGAACTGTAAGCCAGATCAAAGAAAAAAAAAAAAGGGCAGATCTCCGTGAACTGATGAGTACTTCAAAAAATGTCATAACGGAAGAAAATGAGGTACAAGAAAGGGCATCTTCTTAAGGAAAAGTAGTCAGACTTGGGGGAGGCCTTTTAAAGAGGGGAGGACAGGCGACGGAGAAAAGACCCTGCGGACGCGCCCTGCCCTTATTTCCAGACCCGCCTCCTCCCGGGGACAGACCACCCGAGCAGTCGTCCAGGAGACGGGAAGAAGCCGCGGCCCCAGCAGGCGCGAATGTAACGGGTCGGGGCTTGGAGGACAAGCGGGGCGTCCTGAGGCCCCGGGTGGGAAGTCGCGCGTGAAGCCCGGCAGGAGGCCCCGCGGCCCGGGAGCAGCTGGCGCCGTAAACCTTACCCATGACCCCTCCCCACTATCGACCGGCCCTTCCAGACTCGTGGTCGGAACCTGGACTTGGGCCCAGCCGGATCAAACGCCAACGGATATGGAAACGGGTAAGATGCGCGAAGCAGCTATTGAGGACCAAGCCGCCAGCGGACGCGCACCTCCGCTTCGGGTCACGGGCCTGAGGCTCCCGCCTCCAGTAGTTCAGTACCCCCCCGGAACTCCGATCGGAGAGCGGGGCTGGGAGGCGGGCCCGGAGAGAGTGGCTGAGGCCTGGTCAGGGAGCCTGGGCACAGAATTGAGGCGAAGTGCAGGCAAGTTTATTTTAAGCGAAGGAGGCTTCTCAAGTAGAGTAACTTACTCTTGATTGCACATTTAAGTAAAATGGTGCGCAGGCACTTGAGCCCGGGTCTTTCACTCCATATGGTCTCCTCGATGGAAAAAGTAGAGGTCCCCAAGGTTTTGAAAAGGAGACTGAGCAGTCAGAAGGGAAAAGGAGTCCAAACTTCACTACTCAGCCGTTATGGATTCTCTTGCGGGGTCACTGCCCCTCCCCTTCCTAACCAAAGCAAGTCCCCCAGAAGTCAGAGAACTTTTTTGTCTGGACTCCAATTTAAACAATGATTATCCTGGTATTAAAAACAAAAAACAGTCTCGATCAGTACCTTAAGCTACCTGCCAAGAAATGCATTTTATTAGGGCCAAAAGAGGGCTGATTCTTAAATATGCATAACCGGAACCATGATTTAAAATGGAAATCTGGTAGTAGAGAAAAGACAGATTTTAAGGTGCTTTGGGGTTGTTGTTACTACAGTTAGACAGCCCGAAATAAGGATTTAAAAAATTTCAATAGCTTCCTCTCTGTGCCTTTTCTAGACGCCCCCATGAAGAAAACATCTGCCTAGACATAAAAAAACTTAATCATTAGGAGGATCCTTATTATTTAATGGAATCACCCATATCTGGAGATCTGTATTTAAAAGCTCAATCCCTCCCAGCTGACCATGCCTCTCAGGCAGATCGGTTCTATAAAATATCTGCCCATGTAAAGAAGGGCCCAGGAATCTTAGGCACTTAATTACTAATATTAAAGACTAGAAGCATGTGTTTAAACCGGAAAAATATTAATCTACATTCCATTCCAAAAATATTTTCAGGAGGCTAGGTTCTTTCACCACATAATGAGCACAGCCTGACAAGGCAGTATCATGTGAATTGTGGACTCCAGGCTTTGCTCAAGGAAAAAAAGCAGGATGTTTTGAGGCAGAAGTGCCCACTAGCCTTTCTCAGCTCCACTGTAAACACATGGGGGTTAGCGTCCCCAACCCTCTTCAAAGTTGAAAACACCAGTACAACTTAACAGTTGGCCCTCTGGGTTCTGTACCTGCAAATACAACCACCTATGAATGGTGTAATGCTGTAGTACATATTCATTGGAAAAAATCTACATATGAATGGATCTACATATGAAGTTCAAAATCTTGTTGTTCAAGGGTCAACTGTAATGACGCATATCCATTAGAGTATCATACAGGGTATTTTTCACTGCCCTAAAAATCCTCTGTGCTTTGCTTATACATTCCACCCATCACTCTCACCAATCCCTGGCAACCACTGATCTCCACAGTTTTGCCTTTTCCAGAATGTCATATAGTTGGAATCATACAGTATGTAATCTTTCCAGATTGGCTTCTTTCACTTAGTAATATGCATTACCTAGTATATGCATTAAGGTTCTTCCATGTCTTTTCATGGACTGATAGTCCATTCATTTTAAGCACTGGATAATATTTTGTTGTTTGGATGTGCCAGTTTATCCATTCACCTTCTGAAGGACATCTTGACTGCTTCCAAGTTTTGGCAATTATGAATAAAACTACTATAAACATTCATGTGCAAAGAAACAAAAAAACCCCAAAGCATGCATGTACTGGTTTTTGTGTGGACTTAAGTTTTCAACTTACTTGGGTAAATGTCAAGGAGTGTGAATACTGTATCACTTGGTAGGACTATGTTTAGTTTTGTAAGAAACCACCAAATTGTATCCCAAAGTGGCTGTACAATTTTGTATTCCCACCAGCAATGAAATGAAATTTCCTGTTGCTCTATATCTTCACCAACATTTATCATTATCAGTGTTCCAGATTTTGGCCATTCTCACAGATTCATAGATTTGTAGTGGTCTCTTTTTTTCATGTGGGCCATCTTTTCAAATGCTTATTTGCTATCTGCATATCTTCCTTGGTGAGGTGTCTATTAAGGTCTTAGTCCATTTTTAATCAGCTGTTTATTTTCTTATTGCTGAGTCTTAAGAGTCCTTTATCAGTTGTGTCTTTTGCAAATATTTTCTCTCAATTTGTGCTTGTCTTCTCATTCTCTCAACAATGCCTTTTTTAGAGCAGAAGTTTTTAATTTTAATAAAGTCCAGTTTATCAATTATTTCTTTTATGGATCATGTCTTCCATGTCATATTTTTAAAAGTATTGCCACATCCAAGGTCTTCTAGGTTTTCTTCTATGTTATCTTCAAGGAAGTTTATAGTTGTGTGTTTAACACTTAGGGCTGCAATGCATTTTGAATTAATTTTTGTGATGAGTGCAAGGTCTGTGTCTAGATTTATTCTTTTGCATGTGGGTGTCTGGTTGTTCCAGCACCATCTGTTGAAAAGAATTATATTTACTACATTCCATTTCCTTTGCTCCTCTATCAAAGATCAGTTGACCATATTTATGCTCAACATCATTAGTCTTTAAAAGTATGGGTCTACCTTGAAAAAAAACACACAAAGAAAGGCAACTCATTTAAATAAAAATTTACTTGGTTTTCTTTCCCAGTATCAATTTTCTTGTATGCAGTAAGTGAAAACATGTACTCCAAAACTTTCCCAAGGTGTTATTTTAAAACCTCTTTGTAACAAAGGTTTTTCATTAAAAAAAAAAAAAAAAACTTTTTAGGATTTTTATTTATAAAAAATATACAAAAAATATTCATTGAAAGCATTCTAATTGTTTTTACATTCATACATAATCTCTCCAGTGTGACTTTTACAATAAATTAACATAGCCTTTTCCACACTCCCTATATTTATAATTTATGGTTCTTCTCCAGTATGAATCATGTTTCCTAATGACAAAGAACAATCAAAGGCTTTCCTATATCCCTTTCATTCAGGGGATTTCTCATTATGTGTGCTTTCATACTTTCCCAAAGCAGAGAATAAAAACTAAAAAAAATCCTATACTTTTTACATTCGTAATATTTTCACACCCGTGAACTCAGAGCTGAAAATTAAAGTATAAGGCAGAGCAAAAGGCTTCCCACATTCCTTACAATAAGGTTACCTCCACTATGAATTAGTACATGTTCAGTAAGTGTGAAAGTATCAAAGGCTTTCCCACACTCTTTACAAGTGTTCAGTTCTCTCTCAAATGTGACTGTGTATACATTCAGAAAGGCATGAAGTACTAAAGGTTTTCCCATATTCCTCATATATATGGCTTCTCCCCACTGTGAGTTCTTAAATGTTTAATAAGACATGTGGATCGAGTAAAGGATTTCCCACATCCCTTACATTCAAAAGGTTGTTCACCAGTGTGAGTTCTCATGTGTACTGTAAGGCCTGATGAAATAGTGAAGGCTTTCCCACATTTTTTACATTTATACACTTCTCTCCAGTATGTGTTTCTTTTATGTTGACTAAAGTACGAGGATTATCTAAATGCTTTACCACATTCCTTACATTCAAAAGGTCTTTCTGTGCACTCTTTATTTTTTAAATTTTTAAAAATTTAATTATTTTTGGCTACACCAGCATATGTGGGATCTTAGTTCCCCAACCTGGAATAGAACCCGTGCCCCCTGCATTGGAAGCGTAGTCTTAACCACTGGACCACCACGGAAGTCCCTACACCGTGCATTCTTAAATGTCAAATAAGAAATGAGAATCAAATAAAGGCTTTCCCACAGTGCTTATAATTATAAGGTTTTACCCCAGGGTGAGTTTCCAGGTGACTTTTAAAGCAAGATGAAATACTAAACATTTTCCAACATTCCTTACAATGATAAGGCATCTCACCAGTGTGAATTCTTCATATGTACAGTAAGGTACGAGGAACTAACAAAGGCTTTTCCACATTCTCCAGTTTAAATTCGCATGTGACTACTGTTTTGAGAAAAGTAAACTCTGGGCTGCACTCCTTACAAACACAGTGTTTCTAGTATAAAATCTTATATGCTTAGCAAGATCTGGGGAATAAGACAAGCCTTTTTCAAGTTTCTTACATTTCACAGGCATCAGTCCTCTGTGAATTCTTAAATGCTGAATAACATGAAGATTGAGTGAAAGTCTTCCCACATCCTTTACACTCATAGGATATTTCTCTAGTGAGTTCGCATATGTACAAAAAGGTTTGTAGAATGTGAAAGAGCTTTCCTACGTTCTTTAAAAGCATACGTCCTCTCTCCACCATGAAAAAAAAACGTTCCCTAAGGTACGAGGAAGAAGGTAAGCCTTTCTTACAGTCAGCGCATTTATAGGGTTCTCTTGAGTGTAAGTTTTCTTGTGAACCAGGTGTAAATTTTGTTTGAAGGCTGTTTCACACCGATTATACTCAGGAGCATTCTCTCCAGAATGGGTTTGCTTGTATAGATCAAGGGCACAGTTCTTTATGAAGGCATTTTCACACTGATAACACTCACAAGTTTTCTTTCTAATGTAAGTTTTCCTTTGAGCCTTAAGGCATGAGTGTTCACTCAAGGCTTCTTCACAATGGTTAAAATTGATTTCTCTCCAATGTAGTTTCTCTCCTGTTGATGAAGAGATTAATGATGACTTAAAAAGTTTTCCAATCTTGTTATATTCAGAGATTTTCCCCTCTGCCTTGAATTGTTTTTCTATACAAGAAACAAATTAGTATGGCTGAAGTTTTTTATTTGTTTTTGTTTTTCTTCCATTTTCACTGCAATGCATGGTTCCAGACCCTCAGTGCTTTCAAGCAGAATGAAGTGATCATTCTGCTAGAAAGTTTTGTTGTATTCTTTACTTTCAAAGGGATTTTTATAGAGTTTAGCTGATAATTGATCAAGATGAAATTATTTATCAAAAACTTCATCTGGGGCTTCCCTGGTGGCACAGTGGTTGAGAGTCCACCTGCCGATGCAGGGGACATGGGTTCGTGCCCTGGTCCGGGAAGATCCCACATGCCACAGAGCGGCTAGGCCTGTGAGCCACGGCTGCTGGGCCTGCGTGTCCGGAGACTGTGCTCTGCAACAGGAGAGGCCACAACAGTGAGAGGCCCACGTACCACACAAAAAAAAAAAAGCAAAAAACTTCATCTGAATGACATATATGGGAATATTCAGCTGAGTGAACTCTGTGTGAAGAAATATATCGTGAGGGGTGTTTAAAGTTTTTGTCAAATTCACAATGCCCAGAGACTATGAAAAACAGGTGAATGACACTAGTCTCAAATATCTGTCATGGTTATCCTGCAGGTTTCCTATCTTATGGAACTGCTAATTTTCCACTAGTGTGGAAGGCAAGGAATTATATCTTGTGAATCTTACCATTTCCACCACACTGGATTTTTTCCCATCCAAAATATTCCACTGAGGTGCTGACCATTTGGCATTAAGACAAATCTCCCAATCTGAAATAAGATTAAAAAAAATTATGTTCTTGGAGAAATAAATGGAAGGAAGATGTTAAAAATGAAGGCCAATGTGTATTTACTTTCAAACATTGACTTAAGATACATTTTAAAACAAAAAGAAAGGGGCTTCCCTGATGGCGCAGTGGTTAAGAATCTGCCTGCCAATGCAGGAGACACGGGTTTGAGCCCTGGTCTGGGAAGATCCCACATGCCGCAAAGCAACTAAGCCTGTGCACCACAACTACGCCCGTGCGCCACAACTATTGAGCCTGCGCTCTAGAGCCTTCGAGCCACAGCTACTGACTGAAGCCTGCACACCTAGAGCCCGTGCTCCGCAACAAGAGAAGCCATCACAATGAGAAGCCCGTGCACCACAACGAATAGTAGCCCTCACTTGTCGCGACTAGAGAAAGCCCGTGCACAGCAACGAAGACCCAACGGAGCCAAAAATAAATAAATAAATTTATTAAAAAAAAAAAAGAAAAGATTAAGAAGTTTGGCTGGACTAAGAGTTTGGCATGATAAGGTGCTGTGGTCAAATTGGTAGGTGATTTACTAAGAAATGATTCTATAAATGTTGAGACTGACAATGAACAGAAAGCAGCGTAACCAGGAAAACAAAGTTGAAAGGACATGGATAAAGAGCTTAATGCAAATGCAAAATTTAAAGAAAAAAATGGGACAGATCCTACTGTCAAGCCAAAAGGAAGTTTAAGAAGGCGAATGAAAAGTTGAAGAGAAAGGGAAGTTTGAGGTACCCAAGGAACCTCAGAACCCAAATGACCTCAGCATCCTTAGGAAAAAAATTCTTCAAAAGCCTCCTGTTTAACATTTCCAAATGGACTGCAGCTCTCATGGATTACAGCTCTTTCTCATAAAGAATCACATGTGCCTTTTCCCTCACTTGGAAAACTCTTCCATTTTCTTCAGCTTTCCTCTTTGTTCCACCTGAAAGATCAGACCAGGTCTGCATAGCTGGTGCCCTGCTCTCAGAGAAAGATGCCAGATGTAAGAAGAACAGGCAAGGGATGACAAATACTTCCATAAATAAGGGGTCAAGACTCTGCTCTTCAGGGATACCAAATACTGTCAGGTATAACTTGAGAAGCAACAAAATTGTTCATGTCCACTTTATCAAACCAGTAAATTTTCAAATAAAACTAAAATGCAAACACACACACACACTCTCTCTCTCTCTCTCTCTCTCTCCCCCACTGTGCACCAAAAGGGTTGCCAGTCTTTTGCCTAAAACCCAAGCTCAAGCTTATATATATAATTTTGAAGTCCTAAGCCTTTTATCCTAGAAAAATTAAAGCCAATACAATGAACAGATCTTCATTTTCAAGAGGAACATCCTGGCATCAGGCAATTGCCATCTCCATCAATGTTCCCTGGAGAAAAAGGAAGGGAGACTCAAAGCCTAGACAGGTTTTATGTTCTTCCATAATCAACCCCAGGGCTTGATGGTCCTCAAGCCCCTTCTCCTCTCTACCTGGACGTATTCATGGTGACTTCATCCAATTACGTAGCTTTAAGAGCACCTCTCTCACCTAACTGAACGTATCTCACCACAACTAGATTGTGACCTCTTCTGGTCTTATTTTTCTCTGTTGACAGGTTAGCCATAGTCCTGAGAACATTACAGACACAGTAAATGCTGGTAAATGAATTATTCCTCCAGTGACAGTAGAAATTCTCAGAGGCACATGTTGGCTCCCTGTCTATCATAGCAAAATGAGAGCACACAATCAGCATGGACGAATTGGACTGAATTAGTAAATACTGGAATGAATTAGTAAATACTGGAGTGATAGTATCATTCTCCTGTGTAAATGAAAGGCCCTAAGTAAGACCTGAGGAAATTTAACTGGGGACTCAGTCCCTAAGCAGGCCCTATTTGAAACAGAAGCTCTGTTTCACTAGTAGGAAACATATCCACCTCGTAGGAAGAAGCATGTGCTTTTATAAAAGAATAAATTTCCTACTGACCTGAAAATAATTTGTCAGACACCCAGTCACAATCCTTTCCCCTTCTGACTTCTCATGAAAAGAGAAAAAGTCTTGAGAAAGACAACCTTGAGGAGAAGAAACAAAACCTGAGAATCCAGGCTGCCCACAGTTTCCATACTCACAAGCCTGGCAGCCACTCCACACTAATTCTAAGTGAACATACATACATACACACACACACACACACACACACACACACACACACTGCTGCCATAAAATGCCCTATAGCCCGCCTCATCTGAAGTCAGAAATGGGATTTGGGGCTTTGATAAACAAGAAGAAGAGTTTAATAATCTAATCTCATTTTACAGATAAAGAAATTGAAGTCCAGAGAAGTAAAACTGTTGGGGAATTTTTTGGCTAACAATAATAACTCATGTGATTAAGCAGAACCTCTCCCACAAAAATAGGCATACTTACCCCTCTTTCCCAAGCCCCAGGATTTAGACAACAGGATATTGTTATATACTTAAGCCCCCTCCTAGACAGCCCAGAAGCAGGACTGCATAGACCCAGACCACAAGACAGGCTGCTCACAGGCCAGTTAAAGCACGGTCTCTGAAAGGAGCATCAACAAGGACTTACCACAAGGGAAAAGGTCAATGGCTGGCATCCTGTGAATCTGTTAATGAAATCTGCCTTAACATGTCTTATTCCCAAAGTCTCTTCAAGACAGTTTCTGAATTTAATGGATAAGTTAATCTCAATTCCTCTTGATTAAGTAGGAGTCTTACCTCATACCATCAATCTTTATGCAGGAGGCATTTCTCATCTGTCATCAAGCATCATTCATTAGCCATCTCTCTGCAGAAGATGGAAGTTATATTATGTGAAAGTCATTAGAAACTGTAGACCACATAAATATAAATAATAATTGCTGTTTACTGAGCACTCATTATGTGCCAGAACACACATACAGTGGAAGCTCTCATGATTATCAACAGTTATTATTACTGTCATTCAATAGTTGAGGCAACTTATGTTCAAACAGGAGTAGTAATTGGCCCAAGATCACCAATTAAGAAGTCGTGAGCCAGAGTCTGAATGCAGGTTACTCCGTCTCAAAAGCCTGAACTCCTGAGGTTACCGTTATTCTCCAATATGAGAATTTATCTTCAATTAAAAAAAATGCAATTATCTGTTAAGCACAATAAAGGAAAGCACAATAAAACAAGATATGCCTGTACATTATAAACAGTAATTGCTGTCAACATACTTTCTTGGAAACAGACATTCTCACAGACCTTGAGCCTGCGACCCTCCATAACCACTTGTCCATTATACTTTGGGTCATGGAAACAATACCCCATGAACACAGCATAACTGCTGAGGCCTCCTTATGAGAGGAGGGAACCAAATCTGGGCCCTTTCATATATTCCACCTTCAGGAGGGGTGGCCTCCCCGTCTCTTGCCAGATGCCATGGTGCTGGAGGATGTCACCCCTCCCCCAGACCCTTGACTACCTAGGAAGCCCCCTGGGATTAACTGAGTAAATAGCAATGAGAATTGGAGGACTATACAAATGACACTGTTAACCATCATATGTAATGGAGCCTGATGGAATGTTGCTGCTTTCCATCCCTTAGCCATGATGTCCCTAAATAAAGGATGGGACCCAAGAAACAACACACTTGGTCTAACTTCAGGCAGTCATCTCAGCACTGGATGCCCTAGCCAACAAATGGTCCCATCATCACATTTATTATAAACTGTTGGGCTATTATCTAAAATTTGTCCTATTTCATGGTACAGAACTCTGGCAATCTCTTGCCTCACAGGCACCGAAAATATAAATCAAAATCACATGTCTTTACATATAACTAAGACTACAGAACAAGGCCTTGCCAGGATGCTCGTTATTCCCTTTGGAGTTATAGGCATTACTGCTAGTAACAAAGACACGCATTTCACTGCTTAGAATAACAATGTTGGGCTCTCGGAAAAGGTATTCATAGAACTTTCATGACCCCAATAACTGGTTTAACTGAGATGCTTAATAGTCTCCTGAACAATTCCTATTCATTAAATTCCAGTCCAACTGAAAAGGTCTCTATTTTGCCTCAAACCTTAACCTATATTTATAATTTTTTTTAATCTTGCCCTATCCCATAAGGGCTGGAGGCCAGATTGAGGGGGTGTACTCCACTGGGATCTATTAACCATAGATTATCCCAAAGACCAGGCAGCTGTTCTACTGATATGGGAGCCTAAACTTCATTCAAAAACTAAAAACCCTGTCGAGTTTAGCTACACACCACAGTTTAGGTAACTGTGGACTTATTATTGGTCTGGGTGCTTTCATTGGTTTACAATCCAGAGGCCCAAACCCTCCAAATAAGACAGTGTTTCAACCAAACACGGCAAATGCTGAGATCCACATCAACTGGAGTAGGTACCCACTTGAAAAGGATACTCCAGTCTCACACTCAGCAACATCACACTGGCCCAGGAGCTCACCGCCAGAGATGACGTCACCCCAGGAGACATCACCCCAGTCTGAGATCTCGCCATTGGAGATAACTTTGCCCCCTGGGCTAACTTGACCCTGACACTAAATCCCAGGGACTGTTTCTTCTAACGCACAGATTGGACATAGGACACTTTGTGCTTTTCTTCCTTTGATATTAGGAATTCTATTATGATTCTGAGTTCCTTGTCTGCTTAGCCCACGATCCAGGTATACTCCTTGCTCTCTGCCAAAACATACACCTCTACACTCCATGCCTACAAGGAAATCTGGTAGAGGTCACTAGTATCGATATCATTCCAAAAATTAATGGACTGTGTGATTCCAACTATATGACATTTTAGAAAAGGCAAAAGTATGTAGTAGTAAGACCAGAGGTTGCCAACGATTGTGGGGGTCAGGGAGAATAGGCAAGACACAGGGTTTTTAGGGCTGTGAAAATACTCTGCATAATACCATAACGAGGGAAACATGTCATTACGTGTTTGTCCAAGGCCACAGAATCTACAACACCAAGAGTGAACTGTAATGTGGTCTGCGGACTTCGGGTGATTATGAGGCGCCCATGTTGGTTCATCAACTGTAACAAATGTACTGCTCTGGTAGGGGATGCTGATAAAGGGGGAGGCTGGGGGGAGAGCAGGGGACAGATGGGAACTCTCTGTACCTTCCCCTCCATTTTGCTGTGAACCTGAAACTGCTCTAAAAACAAAGTTTTAATTTTAAAAAGGAAAAGGAATTAGTGGAGATTACTGCTTTCCCCAGGAGGCACGTGCCTCATATTGGCCAACCCCTGGACCCTCTGGGAAGAGGGCCACCCACTCCCTGATGCTTTCTTCCACTAACCGCCTCCAGCTTTCCACTAAGACCTTCTGCGTTGCAGCCACCAGCACTCCTTCCCCTTGGTTCCACACACAACCACCAACTTTTACATGTACTTTACTAACTTATCAGCTCATCCCCTCCAACACCACCGCCAGATGTGTCAACCTGATATGAGAGTATTTCTAATCTACTCTACAACTCCACTAAGATATTGTTAGGGACTGCAAAAAATTTCAGATTTATTTTCTTGACTAATGCAATATAAATGGGAAACTTAAATTATAGGCTGGCCTACAAGGACTCCTCGTACTTTACCTGTGTTTCTCCTTTCCATTATCACAGTAAAATGTTTTCTGTGTTGGTTAGGGGCACTTACGCCACACTAAAAGTCTCTACTATCATTGCCCTGGTTTCCTTACTCTCATCAAAACATGAGTATCGACTGTATTGGACACTCATGCGCGCGCGCGCACACACACACACACACACACACACACTTTTTCTGTATATTATATGACTTTTGACATCTGAAAAAATCCTTTCTGGCTGGGGAGAGACTGCTTCTTGGGGCTAGCCAACTCTGAGAAATAACAAAGGACTCAAACCGAAGCATGACTTTGATATGCAAACTAACCAATCGAGAACCATACTTACCTCCAGCAGACCCATCCACTGTAGGAGGCAATATTTCTCTGCCTTAAACATCCCAGGGCCAGGTAGCAGGCAACTAGAGACCACCCATATACCCGAAGCCTGACAAAATTATTCAAAGCAGTCAATCCTGGCTGTTTCCTCTGCCCTGCCTTGCCTTTCCCATAGAAACCCCAATAAAGGCAGTGGCCTAAACCTTCCCCTCTCTCCTGTGCCTTCTGCCTCTTGACCATCCTGGTGTTTTCCCACATCAACCTGCATGGTTACATGTTGCCTTGCCTCTAGGACTTAAAGAGTATAATAAACTTTGTTTTTTCCTGGGCCTCCAGTCTCCCCTTGTGGCAGCACTTGACTGACCATCTCATGAAAGAATATGTAACAGAGTTACTATTGCTTTCTTATTCACTGAGAAACTTTGTTCTGTAAAATCAGAGACTATCAGAGATTCACTGTTTGAAATTGTATCAGTAAGACTGAAACATCCCAATTTTGCCTGGAGGATATACATCATTATTTTGATATTTGACATCAAGAAGGAGTCTTGATTTAAAAACCTGGAACTGAGCTTCAAATAAAGGGTTTCTGGACACAATATTCCACATCTATCTTAATTTTATTGTTTCCAAGGAAACAAGAGCCTGGGTTGTTTGTAGTACAGACCTGATGTTAACCCCTTAACACAGTCCTGCTTTGCTTTGAGACTATCAAATTACTGCTTCCTTTAAATTTCACCTAAAATGTCACAATTCTCAGAATCCATAAGTATACATTTTGCTTTGTTTGGTTGAGACATCCACAGTTCCTCTGCTATGCAGTCTCCCTCACAGCAATGAGTCAAAAAATCTGGGTTTTTTTGCACTACAGGTTTGCTCCTACTGTTATTAGGCTGCTTTGGTTAGGATAATTGGAAGCAACACAAATTCTATCCATAGGACGCTAGTTGACTAAACTACCATACATGCACTAATAAAGGGCTCAGCAGCCACAAAAAAGGATAAGGAAAATCACTATGAACTGATATAGATTGATTTCCAGTATTTAGTTTAATTGGGGAAAGAAGTACATTCATGTGAAGGTAAAAAGGAAGGAAGGAAAGAAGGAATATATATATATATATATATATATATATATATATATATATATATGAATTTTGAGAAAGTTTACATCAGAAACTAATAAAATGGAAATGGTTAGCTACTGGTGGTAATGTGATGTAAGACTTCTGAATATACCTTTTTATACAGTTTTACCTTTGAATCGTGAAAAAGTTTTATAAATTAAAAAAATAAGTTAATTCAGAAAGGAAGCAAACCTTAAAACTAAATGTAAACAGAAATGTACATAATAGTGTATCAAACTGATAACAAAACCATGAGAGAAAAGACTTAGAGTTCACACAAATATTTGAGCACAGTACTATGAACTGCATATACTTAATATAAACCATTAAGGACAAAAAAATGCAAAGAAACTTAATACTTTATTAAGCAAGTCTACCATTAGTAATATTGGTATTATAGTTTTTGAAACTACTGTACCCATACTGTTGGATAAAACAATATACTAATGGTATTACAAACCATGGTTTTTATAATAAGAGAAAAGAGATACAAGTATAAAATAAAGAAAAAAGCACATATTAAATTTTTACTAGGAATGAGTATGAACTTACAATGTAAGAAAATATATTTTTAATTGGGTTTTTGAAGAATAACAATATGAGAGTATGTTCATGATAATAATTTATATGAAAAGGAGGATATAAAATTATAAATACAATTTGAATTCAATTTTGTCTCAAAAAATATATATATATATATTTTTTAGATAACCACTGAAAGGCCTAGATACAGTTATATCCCAGTAGCACTGAGCCCATCACAGAGACCTTGGTGTCTATAAGGAAAGAGGAGAAATCATTTATTACAGGTCTGTAACTGGAAAGTACAAAGTGAACTGGGGATTTACACTCAAAGACTAATAGGTATGTGTTGAAGGGACACATGAGTCAAATTAAAAGGACTCCTCCTGGCCAAGTTTGGGACAGCTTGAGCATCAAATGACAGCAACTGTTTATAATATGATGAATGAAAGAAAAATCCACGGATATGTTGTGACACTCCGAAAGGGAAAAAAATATAGAGGGCAGGGAAAGTGGGGAGGGAAAGCTCTTGTTTACAGAAGACTGACAGCTAAAGAATAGAGAAGGAATGACAGAATTAGAAAAAAAAAAATACCATTTCATAAGCTCCCAATGTAAAAACAGGTTGAAGCGAAGATCAACAAGTGATGTTAAAACCACTGATCGAAAGGGGTGGGGAAGAGATTATTCCCCTATTGCCAAGTATCACCCACAGATTACTAAAAAGAAAAATGTGACTACACGAGAGAGATGGGCACCTTGACTAAATGCTTTGCATTCCTAATACACAGTGGGACAACTTGCATTTATGTGCCTCCTGATCCCATATTGATGGGATACAATATGAAGTACACAACATCACCTAGGAAATTTTCACGTCTCTAAACCTGCAGTCTAACTTAGTAGCCATTGGCTCGCTCTATGTGGCTACTGTGAACATGAAATGTGGCTAGTGTGACTGAGGAACTGAATTCTTAATTTTACTTACTTTTAATTAAGTTTAGAAATAAAATTGCTCAGTTACTAAAAAACTTTTCAGCATGTTTGGAGCAATCTGGGTTTCCAAGTCTACTTTTTCAACAGTAAATTTTATGAAAGCTAAATACAGATCAAGAATTTCCAACAAAAATTTAGCAGCCACACTGAGATGTGCTTAAGTATAAAATACATACCAGATTCCAACAGTTAGTACAAAAGAAATGTAAAATTTTTCATTAATAATTTTATATTAGCTACATTAGTCATTAATTTCACCAATAACTATATATTAATAACTGGATGAACTGGGTTAGATAAGATATATTATTAAATATAACTTCATTTTTTCCTAACTTGGCTACTAAAATTTTAAAAATTACATCTGTACTTCATATTATATTTGTATTAGACACTACTGCTCTAGACACAATGTCCACTGTATGAGATAGACAAGTTAATTAAATGAAATCACAGGAAAACATCATATCAGAATGCCAACATTTTACAATACAAATCCTGAAATAGGCAGGAACCAAAAATACAGGCAAATGTTTTAGGTAAAAGAAATCTAAAACCAAAATGCAACGTGCAAATCTAATTTGGATCCTAGCTCTCCAAAAAACCGGACAACTATAAAATATACTCTTGGAAAAGTGGAAAATTTTTGATTTTCTTGGTGGACAATGCAGTTTTGTTCTTAGTAGGAGACTGTCCTCATTCTTAAGAAATAAACGCTGAAGATTAAAGGGGGAAGTGAATGTCTGCAATTTCCCATTAAATGGTTCATCATAATATATATAACGAGAGATAAAATCTTAATTAGTGAATCTAGATGAAGGGTTCATGGATGTTCGTTTTATTGACGTCACAGATTTTCTCTAGATAAGAATTTCAAGATGAGGGACTTCCCTGGTGGTCCAGTGATTAGGACTCCACGCTCTCACTGCAGGGGCCCGGGGTTCAATTCCTGGTTGGGGAACTAAGATCTCCTAAGCTGCGCAGCGCGGACAATAATAATAATAATAATAATAGTTTCAAGATGAATACCTGGAAGAAAAATCCACCCGTCAAAACTCATCTTACTTACGGTAAATTCAATTCCAACTTCTGCTACTAACAGAAACCAGCCTACGTCGTCTTCCTTCCCTGAGACTCCTATACTTTTGAAGCTTTGGGGCTTTACAGGGCTCTGACGTGGTAAATTTAGTATTTATATGAATTCCTTCACTCCTGCATTTATTTAGATCACACACACGTGCTGCCTAATAACCTGCAAAGGTTTCTCTTTCCAACGGAATATAACTTACCAAACTTCAATAACCGACACCCACGGCCGGAACAAAGCCACCGAGTGCTCACCGGGACCCGGGGACAGGGGGCCATTGGGGCCGGAGTGCCGGGACGAGAACGACAGAGATGCTATTCCTTTCCCTTGTGGAGAAAGGACCCAAAGGTTGCTCTGGAGCCTTTTGAAATCGGGAGCATCGCGGATGAAGACAAGGCCTGGCCGACCCGCCTCCACCCAGAGCTGCCGCCCGGACCTCCGCTGGCCGAGCGGGCCCGGACTCTCGCGGGAAGGGCCGCCGCCCGGGAGCGCCGGCCGGAGGCCGGGGCGGCCAGGTCAGCGCGCGAGGCCACGTCCTCTGACCCTCTTATTTGGTGTCTTCTCCTCCTGCTTGACCGCACAGAGGCGGGACACACCAAGAGGCGAAAATCTTACCTCAGACCCGCGCCGGACCGCACAGCAAAGACAGCCGCCGCCTTGCGCACGCGCAGATCCAAACGCGCACGCGCACGCGCACTTCCAGGCTCCTCGCACAGCGTAAGGGGCAGGGCCTCGGAGGTTGGGCAGACGCCGGAGGCTGCTCTTCTTTCATCTCGGAGCAGAAGAGAGGTATCTTTTTCCTCCCGCGGATTGGTGCTGGGGTGCTGGGTCAGGCCCCGGAAGGCAGGGCTGTGGTCCAGGAGCTGTGTAGTGGTTTGTTTTCCTCCATAGCCCATGCATCTTACATGTCTTACATGAATAACAATTGCTTTCAAATTTTGATGCATAGTGTCATTGCACAACTCTTGCTGCACTTTCCCCACGGAGATATGTATACAGTTACCGCCTAGATGTACTTGACCTTTCCACATGGCAACATAAATTCCCTGTGCACCATTCATTTTTTCATTATAGTTTAGCTTCCTCTCTGTGATTCCCCCTACCTGGGAAGGGAGCTTCAAACCGCAGTTAGGGCGAGAGGGAGCAAACGCTTCTGCATCTCAGTCTGGGGCCTCTGACACTGGAGGTGAAGAGGTGACCCTAAGTTTAAGATGGCTTCTGCTAACTATGTGGCTGAGGCTGCTGTCCTGAAGCAATGGGGAGATTCTTCAGCCAATGAGTTGCGAGAGTGACTGTGATACCCAGCTGGACTCTGGTTTCCATTATGTTTTTGAGCTTGACGATCCATTTTAGCTACCAACAGATAAAGAAAACAGCTTATTGTAATTTGGGAGACCAAGAAATGTGGAGTTCTCAGTATTAGCCTGGAGTCAGTCAAAGGCTAACGGTGCAGTGACCTCCCACGGCAGAGATTCACGGGTGTTAATAATCATGTCATAGAAGGAGGCAAATAGTTAAGGTGGCTATGCACAGTCTACAATAAATTTTAGGAATCTTATAAGTCATCTTTCAGTAAAAGAAAAGGGAATTTTTAATGGCTGTTATTCACTCTGGTGTGAGGGACTTGTTTCCCAGCGTTATGGTCATGAGCTATATAATGAACCTACTAAATCTGATTGAATTGTAATTTATCCTCAGAAAGTTTACATCTTCATTATTTATTTATTTATTTTTGGCCGCTGCAGCTTGGGAGTCTTAGTTCCCCCACCAGGGATAGGACCCTGGCCCTGGCAGTGAAAGCGTGGAACCCTGACCATTGGACTGCCAGGGAATTCCCAGAAACTTTATGGCTTTAGATAGCAACGTTTTCCAGGGATGAAGAGATTCCTCTTGAGAGGAGGTTAGATCAGGTGAGTAGACCTAGAATCAAAGTAGAAGGATAGGGAGGTCGAAAGTCTTGGAGATTTATGGCTGAGAAACTGGAAGAAGTATTAGGGGCTTTTAGTGAAGACTTGTGGCATCACGGTCCAGGTATATTGTATTATCTCATGAAACTGAAACGGTATTAGGAGTCAGGATGTAAAGGAATACTGGAGAAAGTAGGCCGCTGACCTCTTGTTCCTAGAGCATTTCCTGAAAACGTTTACCATTGTGAATACATATCTCTTATAACTCTGAAATGTTTCTAAGGATTTGAGAGCCTTTCCTTTGAAATGTAATCATCAGGAAGGATAGGGCCTCTGTTTCCCAATATCTGGGGCTTCCCTGCACAGTGGCCCAGGGTAAGTCCTTTGTCCACTTTTCTCCAGCTTCTTCCCTTGCTCCTCCTGGGAGATCAGAAAGAGTGTGTATAGCTGACATGCTGCTCAGGGAAAAAAGCAAACAATGAGGTAAGACAGCAAAGGACAACAAACATTTTTTTAAATTGTGGTAAAATATACATAACATAAAATTTAACCATTTTTAAGTGTACGACTCAGTGGCATTAAGTACATTCGCAATATTGTGCAGCTACCCCCACTATCCATCTCCAAAACTTTTCCATCATCCCAAACAGAAGCTCTGTAGGGTAACAAACACTTTTATGAGATTGGTTCAATATTTTGGTCTCCAGGGTCTCTGGAGATGAGAAAGTATCAGTCTACTTGCAGTAAAATGAGGATGTTGAATTTGTAATCAACACAGTAAAACTCTAACGAGGTCTCATTCCACAAACTTTCTACGCCCCACGGTGACCTCTGAAGTGGATGCCCACATGTAGACACTTCAAAGAGCCTCCCGGAAGGAGCAGCCTCCCTTGAGATTGAACTTGAAATGACAGGACAAAATTCACTTTCTGGACACTATTATTCCCTTTAGCCTCATCCTATTATTTTTGGTGCCTATTTTGTATATTTTCCACAGATGATGACATTGTTCTAAACACTCTGGTATATGGGACTTTCCTGGTGGTCCAGTGGTTAAGACTCTGAGCTTTCACTGCAGGGGGTGTGGGTTCGATCCCTAGTCGGGGAACTAGGATCCCGCATGCCCTGTGAGTGGTAATGAACAATCATATTACCCTGGACTTCTTGCTGGCCAGTCAAAGCAGGGTGTGTTTGGCTGCCAGCATCTCTTGCTGTACCTAGTTTAATATTTAACTGGCTTGGTTCTGGATGGGGAGCCTGGCTGTGGTATATCCTCCATTTACCTCGAATCACCCTACTGGGAGTCATGGTCCCAGTCACTCTTGTCAGATGTTCCCTAAAAGGAACAGAACCATTTTGGTCCAAGCTCTATCAGGACAGTTTGTTAGGGTATCTGTGTTAGTCCCCTATTGCTGCTATGATAGGTGTCAACAAAAGTAATCAATAAGCAATCTACAATAGGAAAAGAAAAGAGTTTTATTTGAGCCAAACTGAGGACTATAGCTTGGAAGCCAGCTTCCCAGATTACTTTGAGAAACTGCTCTAGAGAAGCCTTGTTTTCAGTACAGCTTTATGTCTTGTGAGAACAAAGAACATCAAGAAGGTCAGGGATACATTCCTTCAAGGTTTAAAAAAAACAGATCAGCACGTGCACAGCTAGTCAGTGTGGTCTTGGCACCTGGAAAGGGAGTCTTAGTATGGAAGGAGTACCAGCATTGGCGTCCCAGGAAGGGAGGCATTTAATCTTTATTTATTTTTTTTTAATTTATTTATTTATTTTAATCTTTATTTTTTATTTTTTTAATTTTTTTATTTTTTTTTATTTTTTTTTTTATCTTTATTTTTAACATGGACATTCTTTACTTCTGGTCAATGGACACTTTTCTTTAATAATTAAAGCAGACTGCAGTGCATGTTTGATAGGCCACAAACAGGCTATTTTTCTTAACATAAAATGCAAGTTAACTCATGTATAGGCCAGAATGACTTCCCCATACCTCAATATGTGAACCTCTCTTTTTATCACAGGTTACCAGAAACTTAGTATCTTAAAACAACACAAGTATTTTATCTTACAGCTGTAGAGGTCAGGCATCTGGACTGGGTCTCACTGGGCTAAAATCAGGGGGTCCCCAGGGCTGTATTTCTTCCAGAGGCTGGAGGGAAGAATTCATTTCCTTGTCTTTCCAGCTTCTAGAGATTGCCTCCATTCCTCGGGTCATGGCTCCACATCGCTCTGACCTCTGCTTCCATCCTCACATCTCCTTCTCTGACTCCTGCCTCCTTCTTTCACTTACAAGGATCCCTGTGACTACATTGGGCCCACCTAGGTAACCCATGGTAATCTCCCCATCTCAAAAGCCTTAATTTAGTCATGACTGCAAAGTCCCTTTTGCCATATAAAGTAACATTCAGAGGTTCTGCAGATTAAGACATGGGTAATTTTGGCAAGGGGCACTGTTCTGCCTACCACAAAAAGGACCTAAAAAGAATTCTTAGCTAGATACATGAAAGATTGGGGGCTAGAGGTGTGGAGAAATGGTGCCCTTGAGACTTTGCCTCTATCCACATAGACTATGCAGGCAAAGACTTGACCTGTGGTGAGTCTGGGAGTTGGCCCTGTGATCCTCCCAGAACATGAGAGGATGGGAGGCCTGTCATGAGAGTTTCTCATTGCCTCCTGGGTTCTGATGCTGTAAGAGGCTTTCTTCTCTGCCACCTTCAGAATATAAAACTGCTTAGCTGTGTCTAGATTTGGCTCTTCGACTACAGGGAAGAGGCCCAGTCACAGATTAGGGGTTAAAGTTGGTGGTCATTTGGAGCCAGAAGTAGAGGATCTGATTTTCCCCAGAGTATTGCTCAAATGGTGTGGTCTAATACAAGGTTTTTTCAGGGGGCGGGGAAGGGTGGAGGTAAGGGATAATTAGGGAGTTAGGGATTGACATGTACACATTGTTATTTAAAAAGGATAACCAACAAGGACCTACTGTATAGCACAGGGAACTCTGCTCAATGTTATGTGGCAGTCTGGATGGGAGGGGAGTCTGGGGGAGAATGGATACATGTATATGTATGGTTGAGTCGCTTTGCTGTGCACCTGAAACTACCACAATATTGTTATCGGCTATACTCCAATATAAAATAAAAGTTTAAAAAAGATCAGTTTATATAAAAAAACTAAATATAGATATTGAAAAGCAAAAAAATATAAGGTTTTGGTTTGTTTGTTTGTTTGTTTGTTTTGGTTGTGCCACACGGCCTGTAAGATTTTAGTTCCCGGACCAGGGACTGAATCCTGGCCCTCAGCAGTGAGAGCGTGGAGTCCTAACCACTGGATCGCCAGGAAATTCCCAAGTCCAAGGTTTTTAGTTCCACTTCCTGGGTCTCCAGAGCAGATTCGAGTTTGTTCCACTTTGCCTTCAGTGGAGCAAAGGATAAAGTACATGGGCAGTAGGTGAGGGCGTCACTCTCTCCTGTGAAACTTTTACTGAATAGAATGCATTTAGCTAAATCTATAACTTCAAACCATTTACCCATGTTATTTTGAATGTCATCCATTAAGGTGATGATATTTGGTAGCGATGTTATAAGAAGGGAGTAGTCTTGTTTAACCCTCTATAGTCTGTAGGCAGCCTCCATATATTCATACTGGCTCAGGACACACCAGGGAACTGAAAGGTGACATGGTAGGAATCAGTACCTTCTTTCAGTAAGTCAGCTATGACAGACCGTAATCCTTCAGCGCCTGTCCTTAGCCAGTACTGTGGCGTATTGGTCACCCACATGGGTAGGAGAAAGTTAACTGGTTCCCACCAGGTGACACCCACCATAGCAAAAGCTTTAGGCTTATTTCATGAGGTTGACCAAGGAGGTCCATTCCAATAATGGGAAAAGGGAGAGTCTGGGAGGAACAACCAGGACAGAAGCATCTCTTAGCAAAAGTGGGCCGATTTTAATAGTTAAGCAGGTAATTGCCCTTTTAACTCATTCTCCTCCCAATTCATTCACTTCCTGGGGTGAAGGGGGAGTGCTTCTTGGGGGGAGGTCCTTAAGGAGAGAGATGATGTGTATTTCCTCCTTCAAGAGAGAATCAGCGCCTCTGTTTTTGGCCTTCTCCTTTTGCCCTTTTGGTCTTTTGTTACTTTTTGGATGCTCACTGGCAAAGCAGAGGATAAAGTATCTCAATTTCTACACAGTATTCCTATTGTGGGACACCGTGCTGCATTTTTTTTCTCCAGTAGAGGGCACCAGACCTTTTTTTCCAGGATCCTCCACTCCATCACTTCTCATCTCCCCAAGAGTTTGGGCTCCTACCTCCTCTCTAGGTGTCCTCCTGGTGAGAAGCTCCCCTAAGCAGGGCCCAACGCCCATCTCGTGGTTTGGAGCATTCTTTTAGTAGGGTAAGCCATCTCCTTTGGGCTCCTAGGGAGGCAGGGATATAAACTTCCTTGACTTTGGTTACTTTAAGCAGTGTTTTAGTTGGGCCAACCCAAGGGTTGGGGATGGGGTCTCAATATCCCTCTGGGGAGCAGCGAGAATGATGCTGTCCTTCACAGCAGATCTGATTGGGTCACAGCAGAGGCGTGCTGGCTGTGGACAAAGATGCCTCCCCTAACTGTGCTTCGGAGACCGGCCTTGGCTTGCCATTTCTGCCTTATTGGCTAGTTAACCTGCTATAGTGGTCCCCAGGGATGAGGACATCGTCTTGTCTCAAAGTGCCCCAAATCACCAGCCTGACTGTGGGACCTCCTCTTGCTACAGTCCCACCCCTCGACCTGATCCCACCCTAAACTCAGCTCTTTGGAATATTCAACTAAGCCACGCCCCTAGGCCTGGTCGCGCCCCATCTCCGCCCCACAGGCCTAGTCAACCAAGTCCCGCCCATAGCCTGGTCCCGCTCCAGGCCCTCTCCAACCCCAAGTCCTAGGTTGACCCGGCCCCAAGTCCCAGTCGCGTCTCTCCGTGGAAGGAAACTAGTACTTCTCCTCCACTTGCGGCTGGAAGCTGCCACCGCCCCTCCCAACCCAAATTTCCCAGCTCCCGAGGCCCGGCCCCTGACGCTGTGCGTGGCGCAGAAACCGGAAGCAGCCGTGCACTTCTGCGCGTGCGCAAGCCGGCGGCCATGTCCCCTTGCAGCCCCGTCTAAATCTGATGTAAATTTTAGCCTCGGTCCGCGTCCTACCTGGTTCAGCCCAGCCCGCCCCAAGTCTGGTGCGCGGGAGGTGGAGAGCTTGGCCTTGGGGTCAGAGGCCAAAAGGCGGCCGCTTGGGCTGTGCCCACCGCTCCACGCTGGGACACCCGCGCCCGGGGCCTCCAGCAGCCGCGGCTGGTACCAAACTCACTGAATCAGGAACTCTGTGAGGGTCCAGCAGTCGGGGTGAGTCTGCTGCAGGCGAGAGTTGGAGAGCCATCCTCGTATTTAATCGGCCTCCAAAATCATCCTCTGCTCTCTTTCCAGAAAGGAAAAGCATCCCTGCCATTCGGGTTACGGGGACGAGAGTCTCAACCTCGTCTCTGCGCAGGTCTGTGGATTTCGGCTTGTTCTGTGAGAATGGGGTGACATTTGCCTAACTCCGTCCCCACCTCTCCCTTCCTGATGCGAGAGATATTATTTTTAACCTGTGATTTTTTTTTCTCTTCCTGTGGGCATCAGTTTGCTACATTATATTCAGCTGCATAAAAGTGAACTGATTACTTAGTATCTTTTTAACCCCCCTTGCCAGTTGCAGCTCTAAATGTTAGTCATTTATCTGTAGATTTTTTTTGAATTTCACACCGAAAGTGTGATCATATGTCAGTTTCTGCGTTTTCTTTCTAATTTTGTGTACCTCATATTCTTTTTATTTATTTAGTGCGTTTGCCAGGACTTTCAGTTCAATGTAGAATAGCATTTAAGTTGCATCCTTGTCTTGTTCCTGATCCCAGAGGGAATTATTCTGCCATTTCACCATTAAATAGAATGTTTGCTGTAGGTGTTTGTAAATAATATATATTTTTTCTAATTAAAGCCTATTTCCCTCTAGTCCTAGTGGGTTAAATTATTATCATCAATGCATATTGATAGAGATCAGTCACTATTTTGTATCGAAGGGGATGAGTCATGTGATCTTTTTCTATTAATGTGAATTATATTAATCATTTTAATTATGTTAATCATTTTAACCACACTTCATTCCTAGGAGGAAATGAACTTATTTTGTGATTATTATCTTCATTATTCATTTCTGGACTGTACTAATATTTTAATATTTTGCCCTTGTGTATATGAATGAGATCTTTCATATATTTATGTACGTGTGTGTGTGTGTATACACATATATTTGAGTTTTGAGTACTTTTCTGGTCTTGGAAATACACAGGAAAACAGCACCCCCCACCCCCCAAAAAAATGGAATTATGAATCCTTTACTTACTTGGTGAACCTGTCTGTAAAACAATCTGCAACTTCTGTTTCCTTTGTAGGTATGTTCTAAACTGCTAATTTTTTTCTTTAATGACTGGATGTAAACAGGTTTTGTGTTTATATTCATTTATTTATTTTATTTTATTTTTTGGTCCTGCAGCATGCGGGATCTTAGCTCCCTGACCAGGGATCGAACCCGTGCCCCCTGCGTTGGAAGCGCAGAGTCTTAACCACTGGACTGCCAGGGAAGTCCCTATATTTTTTAATTTTTTAAACATTTTTTTCACTTTATTATTTTTTTAATTGAAGTATAGTTGATTTACAATGTTGTGTTAATTTCTGCTGTACAGCAAAGTGACTCAGTTATACACATATATACATTCTTTTTTAATATTCTTTTCCATTATGGTTTATCCCAGGATATTGAATATAGTTCCCTGTGCTATACAGTAGGATCTTGTTGTTTATCCATTCTATATGTAATAGTTTGCATCTGCTAACCCCAAACGCCTAGTCTATCCCTCTCCCACCCTTTCTCCCCCTTGGTAAACACAAATCTGTTCTCTTTATCTGTGAGTCTGTTTCTGTTTTGTAGTTTCATTTGTGCCATATTTTAGATCCACATATAAGTGATATCATATGGTATTTGTCTTTCTTTTTCTGACTTACTTTACTTAGTATGATAATTTCTAGTTGTATCCATGTTGCTGCAGATAGCATTATTCCCTTCTCTTTTTTATGGCTGAGTAGTATTCCATTGTGTATATGTACCACATCTTCTTTATCCATTCATCTGTTCATGGACATTTAGATTGTTTCCATGTCTTGGCTATTGTGAATAGTGCTGCTTTGAACATAGGGGTGCATGTATCTTTTTGAGTTATAGTTTTCTCTGGGTATATGTCCAGGAGTGGGATTGCTGGGTCATATGTTAATTCTATTTTTAGTTTTTTGAGGAACTCTATACTGTTTTCCATAGTGGCTGCACCAACTTACATTCCCACTAACAGTGTAGGAGGGTTCCCTTTTCTCCACACCCTCTCCAGTGCTTGTTATCTGTAGACTTTTTAATGATGGCCATTCTGACCAGTGTGAGGTGGGGTACCCCATTATAGTTTTGATTTGCATTTCTCTAACAATTAGCATTGTTGAGCATCTTTCCATGTGCCTATTTGCCATCTGTATGTCTTTGGAGAAATGTCTATTCAGGTCTTCTGCCGTTTTTTTTTTTTTTTTTTTTGGCTGTGTGGCATGTGGTATCTTAGTTCTCCGACCAGGGATCAAATCCGTGCCTCCTGCATTGGAAGTGTGGAGTCTTAACCACTGGACTGCCAGGGAAGTCCTTCTGCCCATTTATTGATCGGGTTGTTTTGTTGTTGTTGTTGAGTTGTATGAGCTGTTTGTGTATTTTTGAAATTAAGCCTTGCTGGTTGCATTATTTGTAAATATTTTCTCCCATTCCATAGGTTGTCTTTTCGTTTTGTTTATGGTTTCCTTTGCTGTGCAAAAGCTTGTAAGTTTGATTAGGCCCCATTTACTTTTGTTTTTATTTCTGTTGCCTTGGGAGACTGACCTAAGAAAACATTGGTACAATTTATGTTGGAAAATGCTTTGCCTATGATCTCTCCTAGGAGTTTTATGGTGTCACACCTTATGTTTAAGTCTTTAAGCCATTTTCAGTTTGTTTTTGTGTATGGTGAGAGGGTGTGTTCTTTTTTTTTAATTTTTATTGGAGTATAGCTGATTTACAATTTTGTATTAGTTTCAGGTGTACAGCAAAGTGAGTCAGTTTTATATATATGTATAGTATATATAGTATATATATATAGTATATATATAGAGTTATATATATAGTATATATAGTATATATATACTATATTTATGTTATATATATATAGTATATATATACTATATATATAGTATATATAGTATAGTATATATATATAGCATATATATGTATGTGTGTGTGTATATATATATATATATATATATACTCTTTTTTAGAGTCTTTTCCCATATAGGTCATTACAGAGTACTGAGTAGAGTTCCTGTGCTATACAGTAGGCCCTTATTAGTTATCTATTTTATATATAGTAGTGTGTATATGTCAGTCCCAGTCTCTCACTTTATCCCTCTCCCTCCTTGCCCCCTTGGTAACCATAAGTTTGTTTTATACATCTATGACTCTATTTCTATTTTGTAAATAAGTTCATTTGTACCTTTTTTTAGATTCCACGTATAAGCAATATCATATGATATTTGTCTTTCTCGTCTGACTTACTTCACTCAGTATGACAGTCTCTAGGTCCATCCATGTTGCTGCAAATGGCATTATTTCATTCTTTTTTATGGCTGACTAATATTCTACTGTATATAGATATTCTAATATAGATATACTAATATTCTACTGTATATATATATATTCTACTGTATATATATATCTTCTTTATCCACTCCTCTGTTGACGGACATTTAGGTTGCTTCCATGTCTTGGCTATTGTAAATAGTGCTGCAGTGAACTTTGGGGTACATGTATCTTTTTGAATTATGGTTTTCTCCAGATATATGCCCAGGAGTGGGATTGCTGGATCATATGGTAGTTCTATATTTAGTCTTTTAAGGAACCTCCATACTGTTCTCCATAGTGGCTGTACCAATTTACATTCCCACCAACAGTGTAGGAGGTTTCCCTTTTCTCCACCGGCGAGGTTGTGTTCTAATTTCATTGATTTACATGCAGCTGTCCAACTTTCCCAGCTACACTTGCTGAAGAGACTGTCTTTTTCCCATTGTGTATTCTTGCGTCCTTTGTTGAAGATTAATTGACCGTAGGCGTGTGGGTTTATTTCTGGGCTCTCTGTTCTGTTCCATTGATCTGTATGTCTGTTTTTGTGCCAGTACCACACTGTTTTGATTACTGTAGCTTTGTAGTATTGTCTGAAGCCTAGGAGGGTTATGCCTTTCACTTTGTTCTTTTTCCTCAGGATTGCTTTGGCAATTCTGGGTCTTTTATCGTTCCATATAAATTTTAGGATTATTCTAGTTCTGTAATGTCATGGGTAATTTGATAGGGATGGCATTAAATCTGTAGATTGCTTTGGGTAGTATTGCCATTTAGCTTTATCTGATTCTGTTTAAGTTTTTTAAAATATTGTTAATTTTGTCACATACTCATTTTTTTCCCTAAACCTTTATGCTGTTCTTTTTCTGCCCTTATAAGTCAATGGTTACCCCATTGATACTGATTTTTCTTCTACAGGAATGGATGATATTTGTAAATACAATTAACCCTTGAGCAACATGGGTTTGAAATGCACGCGTCCACTTATATGCAGATTATTTTCAGTACTAAATACTACAATACTACAGGATCAGTGTTGGTTGAGTCCTTGGGTACTGGGGGCTGACTATGAGTTATACTCATATTTGCTACTGCCGGAGGGTTGGTGCCCCAACCCCTGCAATTGTTCAAGGGTCAGTTGTATATAAATATATGTACCACACCAGCCATGGATTTCTAGTGTTATCTGAAACAGTTATTTTAATTTCCTGCTTCTACCCTGTCACATAAGTAGTCCTGATTTGCTAAAGATAAATATGTGTGTATCTCCTTATCCCTATAATGTGATGCATTTTTATATAGCATATACCACCACCTGATAATATTTTGTTAATTTAGTGGTCCTCCTTCAAACGATTATAAGACCCAGGCACTTTAGTATTTTTCTGTTTTGTTCAGTGCTGTGTCTCCTGTGACTGCACATAGTAGGACAGGGTGAATATTACCGAAATAAATATGAGATGAAGGAGCAGGAGGTCAGGGCCTTAAGGGAAGCATCCCTGCTGAAGACATAGGGCTTAGTCAAGAGAAGGAGCTCAAAGATAAAACACTTGAATAGAATACTTCATTTGTCTACTCTCCATAGTGTGCCCAACAGGGTTCTAGGCCAGACCCTGGTAATGTTAGGGCATAAGGGCCTCACTGACAACTAAATTGTAGGGTATATGTTCAGAAATACACTCATTGGGCATTTAGGCTTTGAAGGTAAATACAGCTGCATACACACAGCTCCTCAGCAGCTTTCTAATTGAGTAGCATTGAGCACATAGTTAAGTGACTCTTTCCAAGATTCTTCAACTATAAACTGGTTTTGATAGGATCTGATTTGCAGAGTTTCTATGAATAATTTTTTTGCAGAGGTATAGGCATCTCTTTGCCAAGTCATTCTCATATCTTGGTTGCTTAAATGGAGCATGTTAGTAAAGAATGTTACAGTTTGTATTGGCTTTAAAATACATACTTCATCCACGGCAGTGGAAGAAACTGTTGCATTTTCGTTATTTGAAATTTGTGCAGTAGTCTACAGATATCACTGTGAGAGATGACACACACTGCTAACTTCACTCCGAGTGTTCTTGTTCTGCTGCTGCTGTACCTCCTGTACAATTCCTGCAGAATTGAGTAGGAGAAGTCTTCTCTCGCCACCTGCATGTGGAATTCAGTCAGTTGATGCTCTTTCTCAAAAACCAGGTTTTGGGGACCCTGCAGCCCTTGTGGGAGAGGGTCTAGTAGTCAGGGACTGAGGAGTAATACATGTTAGCCTGCCAAGCAGTACAGAAATAAATATTGGAAGTGGAACCCCCGGAAGTCTGGCATACAGGTCACACTTTCCTGGATTTGAGATGGTGTGTATATTCTTACTATTGAAGGCATTCTCTGATTTTTTTTTTATGTTTTCATTATTATGGTCAAATTGACAGTTAAATTTTTTTAGACTACAGTTAACTTGCTTACAAAATGGGACTCTTAACCTGTTTTTTTAATGATCTACAAGAACCAGAGGACTGTTTTATAGCTCTAGAGGAGATAAGATTGCTCTAACTTCTTCCCCCCCTCCCTCTATTTTCTTACAAGATTGATGTGTGTTTGCTTGGGTGTCTTGGGGCTATGCATGTCTGTGTGTGTGTGTGTTTTGAGGGGAGTGATCACTCCTAACAGATATGCTGCAAAATCCACAGTCTTGATTATGGAAATTGTGGGGAGACCCAGATTCTCGTGTCTTCTTTCTCCTGCCTCAGCTCTAACTTCTCAATACTCTGTCTTTCTTCATGAAGGGAACATGGAGGAAGAAAGAACAGCTGCTGAGTTACAGAAAAATATGACACAGGTGAGTAAGAGCTAATAATTCTCCAAAAGAATATTTCAGTTCCACTGGGCCATCGATCTCCTAATTGTTTAGAGCAGGGGTCAGCAACCTGTTCCTGCATTGGGCCACATAGTAAGCATTTTAGGCTTTGAAGGCCATAGAGTTTCTGTTTTACTCAGTTCTGCCATTTTAGTGTGAAAGCAGCCATATACAGTGGATAAACAAATGTTTTATTGTGTTCCAATAAAACTTTACTTACATAAATAGATGATAGGCTGAATTTAGCTCATGTTGTATAATTTACAGCCCCTGGCCTTGAGTGCAAGAAAATGTGGCCGGCTGTGGGCCTGGGTTGAATGTTGTGCTTCTTGCAGACTCCTGGGCCCAAGGTTTGTGGGGAATGAAAAAAAAAAAGGAAAGCTCTCTGTCCCTCAGTGTGTTTTTATTCATTAAAACCTCATCCAGATTTGACCCAGTGTTTCGTGTTGTGCTGGTTGCTGTGGTGGGATATAAGGAAGCAGTGAAATTGTTTCTGTAACAAGGAATTTTTGCTGGTTTCAATGTAGAAATTATTATTTCATTTCTAGAGCATTTCATTTCTGCTAGATCCTCTGGATGTTCTGGATTATTGTAAGACTGGAATTGGTCACCATCAAACTGTGGAAAGATAAATTTATTGTTTCAAAAGTGTTGTTAAATCTGTGAGAAAATTTGATCAGTCAGGATGCTTATGTAGAACGAAGAAGATCTGATGACTGAATCCTAGGGTAGATGTTGGGAGAATAGAATCTTCTGAACTTCCTATGAATTGATTCTCAGTTCCTCAGTATTTCCAGCCTCATTCATCCTCCTGCACACATTGGGGGAGTTGGCACTTTTCTGAACAAAATATGTGGAATGTTTTAGGAACCAGTGGTCTTTGAGGATGTGGCTGTGGACTTTACCCAGGAGGAGTGGGCTTTGCTAGATCTCGCTCAGAGAAACCTCTACAGAGATGTGATGCTGGAAAACTTCCAGAACCTGGCCTCATTAGGTAAGGGTGGCAACATTCCTTCATTTAGTCGTTTAGAAAACAGTTTTATCTTACTAATTGACTTTGTTCTAGGATTTGGGTTAAGGAATTGGAATAAATTGGTAAATAAGACAGACATGGTCACTGACCCCAAGGAACTTACAGTCTAGTGGCTTCACCATGAAAATAAACAATAACAATGCATATTGTTAAAATATTCTACCAGTATAAAACAGCAACAGAAAAAGAATCAGTGGAAATCTCCTTATCCATTCTGACACTGGCACTGAATGCAGACTTTTCATTTCATCCAGTGTTATAAAGATGCTGTTGGTCTTATTTTTCTTCATTCAGTCATTCTTTCATTCATTAAGCATTTTTTTGAGGGTGAACTCTACATCAAACCCTTTTGAATGTATACTATAAAAAACAAGATGTGACTGTATTCAAAATGCTTAGGTGTAATGGGCAAGAAGATAAATATGAAATTAAGATTAAAAAAGAAAGAAAATAAACGTGTATTGAACTGACTTTCTCTTTTTCTTGTGGTTGGAAGCCTCAAGGCTTATTAAGTGTAGAAATTGTGGGCACAGACTTCGGGGGTCACTTTGGGGCACAGGGAGAAAATTGGTGGTTTGGGACCTTTTGAGAATTTTACAGCTGTTAGTGCCCTGTACCCAGAGACCACCAGTTAAGCAAGTTGGGTTTATTACTTTGAGCAGTGAGGGAGAACACATGCCATGGGGAGCCATGGCATGTCTCAGAAAGAAGATGTTAGAAAGTAAATATTATAGGATTTGTGTACTTAGGTTGAATGACTTGGGGGTAGGTCTGTGGAAGCAGGCTGTATTGGTTTCCTAGGCCTTCCATAACAAAGCACCACAAACTGGGTGGCCAAGAACAACAGAATCTTATTCTTTTAAATTTCTGGAGGTTGGAAGTCTGAAATCAGGGTGTCATGATGCTTCCGAAGGCTCAGGAAAAATCTCTCCTTGTCCCCTTCCTAGCTGTTGATGGTTGCCAGCAATCCTTGGCTTGCAGCTGCATCACTCTGATCTCTGCCTCCATCTTCACATGGCCTTCGTCCTCTGTCTCTAAGTCTTTCTGTCCTTGTAAGGACACCAGTCATTGCATTTAGGGCCTACCCTAATCCAGTATAACTTACCTTAACTTGATTATATCTGCAAAGGCCCTATTTCCAAATAAAGTAACATTCTGAAATTCTGGGAGGACAGGGATTTTTTTTCTCAGTACACTTTATTTTTCTTAGAGCAGTTTATAGGTTCACAGCAAAATTGAGTAACAGGTACAGATAGATATTCCCCATATACCCCCTGTCCCCATACACTCACAGCCTTCCTACCAGAGTGGTATATTTGTAACAGTTGATGAACCTACACTGACACATCATTATCACCTTAAGTCCAGAGTTTATATTAGTGTTCACTTTTGGTGTTGTACATTTTAAGGTTTGGACAAATATATAATGACATATCCACCATTATATATCATAAAGTAGCTTCACTACCCTTAAAAATTCTGTATCCCCTTCACCCCAATTTATCTCTCCTTTCCCACAACTCCTGGCAACAACTGATCTTTTTACTGTCTCCATAGTTTTGCCTTTTCCAGAATGTCATGTAGTTGGAATCACACAGTATATATATATATAACCTCTTCAGACTGGCTTCTTTCACTTAGTAATATGCATTTAAGGTTTTTCCACCTCTTTTCATGGCTGGATAGCTCATTTCTTTTTAGTGCTGATTAATATTTTATTGTCTGGATGTACCACAGCCTGTTTATCCATTCACCCACTGAAGAACATTTTGATTGCTTCCAAGTTTTGGCAATTATGAATAAAGCTGCTGTAAACATCCACATGCAGGTTTTTGTGTAGACATGTTGTTAACTTCTTTGGGTAAATTCCAGGGAGTGCAATTGCCTGTCTGTATGGTTAAGAGTATGTTTGGTTTTGTAAGAAACTGCCAAATTGTATTCCAAAGTGACTGTACCATTTTGCATTCCCACCAGCTCCACATTCTCAAAATTCTTTGTTGTCAGTGTTCCGGATTTTGGCCATTCTTATAGGTGTATAGTGGTATCTCATTGTTTTGATTTGCATCTTCCTGATGACATATGATGTGGAACATCTTTTCATATGCTTATTTGCCATCTGTGTATCTTCCTTGATGAGGTGTCTGTTAAGGTTTTTGGCCCATTTTTTAAATCGGGTTGTTTGTTTTCTTTATTTTTGAGTTTTAAGAATTCTGTGTATATTTTGGATAACACTTCTTTATCAGATATGTCTTTTGCAGATAATTTCTTCCAGTCTGTGGCTTTTTATTCTCTTGGCAGTTTTTTCTCAGAGCAAAAGTTTTTAATTTTAATGAAGTCCAACTTGTCAATTCTTTCTTTCATGAATTGTGTCTTTCAGGTCATTATCTGTTGACCTTAAAAATAAGATAGTTATTTTACCAACAAAAATGGTTTATTTGGGCATAGCAGAGGAATTGCAATTTAGGACAAGAAAGCTATAACAAAAGCCATAGGCAAGTCCAAAAAACAAGGGAGGAGAACATAATTTTATAGAGAAAAAGGAGGAATTTGGGAGAGGTTGTTTTGGATGAAAGTCTATTGGAGAAAAATGAGAGTTCAGGGTGATGATGGTTTCATATTGGCTTAGTTGCTGGGGTAGTTGATTTCTTATAGGGGATGCAATGTACATCTTTTCCTGTCAGGATTATAACTGGTGATTCTTGATGATTCTTTTTTTTTTTTTTTTTTTTTTTTTTTTTGCGGTACACGGGCCTCTCACTGTTGTGGCCTCTCCTGTTGCGGAGCACAGGCTCCAGACGTGCAGGCTCAGCAGCCATGGCTCACGGGCATAGCCGCTCCACGGCATGTGGGATCTTCCCAGACCGGGGCACGAACCCGTGTCCCCTGCATTGGCAGGTGGACTCTCAACCACTGCGCCACCAGGGAAGCCCTGATGATTCTTTTGTTGGAGTCTGTAATCGACAATTCTTCCTGTAATTTGTTTTTTTATAAATTTATTTATTTTTGGCTGCATTGAGTCTTTCTTGCTGCATGCGGGCTTTCTCTAGTTGCAGTGAGTGGGGGCTACTCTTCGTTGCGGTGCACGGGCTTCTTATTTTGGTGGCTTCTTGTTGTGGAGCATGGGCTCTAGGCACGTGGACTTCAGTAGTTGTGGCACGTGGGCTCAGTAGTTGTGGTTCGTGGGCTCTAGAGCACAGGCTCAGGTGGCACATGGACTTAGTTGCTCCGTGGCAAGTGGGATCTTCCCGGACCAGGGCTCGAACTGGTGACCCCTGCATTGGCAGGCGGATTCTTAACCACTGCGCCACCAGGGAAGCCCTCTTCCTATAATTGATGTCCTGTGGAACTGCATGAAAGCTTCCCCTTCCAGCCTCTCAACTCCATTTTAGTGAAGTTTCCCCTGATTAATTTTCACCTATCTAACAAGTCATCGCCAAACCTTAGGTCACCTACATTTTTTCCTATGTTATCTTCTAGGAGTTCTATAGTTTTATGTTTTACATTTAGATCTGTGATCTATTTTGAGCTAATTTTTTACTCCCTATTGATGGGGCCCCAACTTTTCCTGAAGCTTTGGATGCCTCCCCCTGTATTTTGAGTTAATTTTTGCAAGAGTGTAAGGTCAAGATTCTTTTTTTTTTTTTAAATGTATGTTGATGTCTAGTAGTTATTTTAGCACTGTTTATTGGAAAGACTATATTTTTCTCCATTGTATTGCCTTTGCACCTTTGTCAAAGATAAGTTGACTATATTTATGACTATATTTATATTGACTTATTTATGGACTGTATTCTGTTCCATTGATCTGTTTGGACATGAATTTTTTTTTATATTATGCTGTCATTTATTTATTTATTTTTATTGGAGTAGAGTTGCTTTACAATGTTGTGTCTGTTTCTGCTGTACAGCAAAGTGAGTCAGTTATATGTATACATATTTCCACTCTTTTTTAGATTTCCTTCCTATTTAGGTCACCACAGATCATTGAGTAGAGTTCCCTGTGCTGTACAGTAGGTTCTCATTAGTTGTCTATTTTATACATAGTAGTGTATATATGGACATGAATTTTTTAGGGGCACCATTCAACCTAGTCCCTAGGTGTTCACTTTAGATTGGATGCTGACAGAAATCTGGATGCAGGGGAAATTCTATTAGTATTTTGTGGATGGCACAGTGACATTTTTTTGTCTGTCCCTAGGCTAAATTATGAAGTAGCCTTATTTTGTTTCATCTTATCATGGTCTCAGAGTAACCTTGTCTGAGATTGGTATTCTGAGATTATTTATCTTCAACAGAAGAACAGTATGTCCTGCCTGTGAATATTGGACCAGTTTCTAATAATACTGAGGTTTAGGTGTGAATGTCAGATCAGTTCTAGACATCACACCACCCCCTCCCACCTTAAAAAAATAAATTCAACATTTTGTTGCAATTAAGCTCCTACTTGCTTTAGAGTAACAGAAGAGCAAAGTTTTTGCCCTGTCTCATGGAAATGTTTATGGTTCCTCATTGTTTTCCCTCATGATATACCTTTCCACATGAACAGGGTATCCACTACACACACCCTATCTGATCTCCCAGTGGAAACAAGAGGAGGACCTGGAGATAGCAGAGAGAGGACCCACCCAGGGGGAGCATCAGGAAGGCAAGAATCCTTGGGAGAAACTGACTTGGTTGGGGGATATTACATTTGGAAAAATCAAATAAAAGCAAAGTGAAACTTTGCCATGTCTGAGGAAGCTGATCTTCCACAGATACCTTCGATTTCTATTTTGACTTTTCATCAGTCCTTGTTCTTGGGAAAGCCCATATTTCCTCTTCGTAATGTAGTATTCGGTCATGTGCATTTTACCCAGTTCCTTTTTGTTTTGCTCCCCTAGGAATACCCTATTTATGTTACCATCAGTCTCAATCTTTGTGGGATTATTTCTTAATTGCTTTGCCATTTTGACCCTGTGCTTATTGGGAAAGTCCTGAACCAGCCACACTGCCAAAAGTCCTTCTTTCATGATGCCTTTACTTTTTTGTTTCAGGTTTTGAGACTCAACTTAAAACTAATGAATTAGTCGCCACACAAGATATTTATGGAGAAAAAATATCCAGTGAACAGAATGTAGTAAGATTCAAAAGGAGTGCTTCCTCGTTGTCCATTTTACACAAAAGCTGGGAATACCATGGTTTTGATTATCAGAACAAAAACCATGAGAGACATTTGAGGTGAGTGCTATTCATATGAGAGAGAGTAGTGTCTCAGGAGAGAATCTTAAAATGTCACGAAATTAAAAAAACATGTATATAAAACTTGGTCAAAAATTGTGATTTCATATGGAATTTTCATATTTTTTCCACAAATGAGACTGAGCTCTTCCATGTTTGACACATAATTCATTTGTAAGCAACCATCAGAAAAACCCCATAAGCCAAAAACTCAGTGATAATATTGGCTATCGTAGAGCCCTCTGTGAGAACTTTCAGCTTATCATTGGACAGGGAAGGAAACAGATGTAGTCACTGAAAATGGTAAAAATTTACTTGCTGCTAATAATGTGCTTCTTATTTTTTAAAAGAAATCACATGGTGGAGAACATCTATGAACATAACGAAGAAAATCAGTGTAGACAAACCTTCAGCCATATCTCAAATCTTAATATACTCAAGAGAACTACTGAAGTAAAAGCCTTTGAATGCCAAGAGTGTAAAAAGGCCTTCACAGATCATTTATCCCTTAAGAATCACATAAGGTCTCACACTGGAAGCAAACCCTATCAGTGTAAGGAATGTGGGAAAGCTTTCCATTTTTTTGCTTGTTTTAAGAAGCATATGAAAACTCCCACTGAAGAGAAACCCTATGAATGTAAGGAATGTACCAAAGCCTTCAGTTGTTCTTCATTCTTTAGGGCACATATGAAGATTCACACAGGAAAGACAAACTATGAATGCAAGGAATGTGGGAAAACCTTTAGCTGTTCTTCATCCCTTACAGAGCACAAAAGAATTCACAGTGGAGATAAGCCTTATGAATGTAAGGAGTGTGGGAAAGCCTTTAGTTGTTCCTCCTCACTCTCCAAACACAAAAGAATTCACAGTGGAGATAAGCCATATGAGTGTAAGGAGTGTGGGAAGGCCTTCAGTTCCTCTTCTCACCTTATAATACATATAAGAATCCATACTGGAGAGAAGCCTTATGAATGTAAAGAGTGTGGGAAAGCCTTCAGTGAGTCCTCAAAGCTCACCGTACATGTCAGAACACATACGGGAGAGAAACCCTATAAATGTAAGGAATGCGGGAAAGCCTACAATTGTCCATCCTCCTTAAGTATCCATATGAGAAAACACACTGGGGAGAAACCCTATGAATGTCTGGAATGTGGAAAAGCCTTCTATCTTCCCACTTCCCTGAATACACATGTGAAAAATCAAAGTAGAGAGAAACCCTACGAATGTAAGGAATGTGGAAAAGCCTTCAGTTGTCCCTCGTCCTTTAGAGCACATGTGAGAGATCACACTGGAAAGGTGCAGTACGAATGTAAGGAATGTGGGAAGGCCTTTAGTCGTTCCTCATCCCTCACCGAACACTTAAGAACTCACAGTGGAGAGAAGCCTTATGAATGTAAGGAATGTGGGAAAGCCTTTATTAGTTCCTCCCACCTTACGGTACATACAAGAACTCACACTGGAGAGAAACCTTATGAATGTAAGAAATGTGGAAAAGCCTTCATTTACCCCTCAGCCCTTAGGATCCACATGAGAACGCACACTGGGGAGAAACCCTATGAATGTAAGGAGTGTGGGAAAGCCTTTCGCCATTCTTCATACCTTACTGTCCACACAAGGATGCACACTGGAGAGAAACCCTTTGAATGTCTGGAATGTGGGAAAGCATTCAGTTGTCCTTCATCCTTTCGAAGACATGTAAGAAGCCACACTGGTGAGAAGCCCTATGAATGTAAGGAGTGTGGGAAAGCCTTTGTTTGTCCCGCTTACTTTCGAAGACATTTGAAAACTCATACTAGAGGAAACATATGAAGTAAGGAATAAGGAAATGTCTGCAAGGCTTTTTCAGATCTTAGCACGCAAGGTCTCACACTGTGGAGACACCCTGTGAATGTAAGAAATTGTCACTCATCGTTTTGAAGACTCGAGAACTCACAACTAAGAGAAACCCTGTGTATGTAAATCATGTGGTAACACCTTCATGAATGTCACTTACTGTGTTCTAAGAAAATTCATACTAGAAGCAAAGATTGGTGCCTCATCCTTAAAGTGGACTACTGCTGGCTTGTTGGCAGTTTTAATTTTCTGATGAATGTTTAAGGTGATAAATTTCCCCTAATACCTTTCAGCTGTAGCTGCATATGTTTTATGAGGTGCTTTTGTTTTGGTTTGGATGTAAATGTTATTTCCATTACAGAGTTTTTTGGACCCATCGGAGAGTTGAAGTGTATTTTTTTGTATGCAGGCATGAGTGGTCTTTTATTATTATTATTATTAGTTTCTAATTTACTCTCATTTTTCTCTAAGTATGCAGTCATTGTGGTTATCAACACTTCGGTATTTGTAATTTCTTTTGTAAATGGTAATTTCATTTTGATCTAGTATGAGAAACTGGAAATTGCCTACCCAATATTCCCCCCCCCCTTTTTTTTGGCGGTACGTGGGCCTCTCACTGTTGTGGCCTCTCCCGTTGCAGAGCACAGGCTCTGGACGCGCAGACCCAGCAGCCATGGCTCACGGGCCCAGCCGCTGCGCGACATGTGGGATCTTCCTGGACCGGGGCACGAACCTGTGTCCCCTGCATCGGCAGGCGGACTCTCAACCACTGCACCACCAGGGAAGCCCTACTTGTCCTTTTTTAATGTATGTGTATCTCTGTCTATATCTAGTTACATACATATACGTAAAACATGTTATAATACACGTAAATTATGTGTATTTTATATATGTGTGTGTGTATGTGTGTGTGTATTGCAGATAACTTTTCCCAGTCTCTGACATGTCTTCATGCTTTTCATTTTTGTAAACTATAAAGGGAATTTATTGGTTTGATTACTGAAAAATCCTTGGGTATAAGTAACTTCAGAGGTGGCTGGGTCCTGGAGCTAAAAAGATGTTATCTGGATGAGTTCTGTTTCCATGTCTTGTCTGTGCATCTTTCTGCATTAGCTATTCTTCCTTGTGGGCTCTTTTTCTTCACAGTGGCCCTCAGAAGATCCAGGCTGCTTTCTTTCTGGGTTGAAGTCTCAGGGAGAAGAGAGTGATTGTCTTTCTGAACAATTCCAATATGATTATTACAGTTAAATCTGATTGGCTCACTTGGCAACTGTTATCGAATCACTGTGGCCAGAGGAATATAATTCTCTGGTTTGTTTAGGACTGGCTCCCATACTCATCCAGAAAAAGAGAGTGGAGTCAGTCCTAACTGAATCATAGGGTCCTGGCAATTGTGATGTATATGGCGAAGGGAAGGAGGCAGCGGGGGCAGGTAGGGTGTAGAAATAGAGGCAATAATAACATCAGCTAGCACAATATGCTCATTCTGGTCTTAGCAATGGTAGGGAACTATGAAGTCTGGGAACTCTCAGCCAAGGCTAAGTAGTTCTAGAAATCCTTTCAGAAAGGTTTGATTCCGTCTGTTACCATCTCTTTAGATTGCTAAGATGGTTTCTCAATCTTTACTTGGCTTTGCAGTATTTTTGGATATCCGGTAGCAAGAGCCTTCCAACTTTTTTATTCATCAGGATTGTTTTCCTTCTCTATTCCTGATTTGATTCTATATTAATTTTAGATCTTACCAATTTTCACAAATCTTCTGGGACTTTGCTTGGGATTGCATTGACTTTAGAGAATAACCTGAATAAAATTGACATCTTTACAATACTGAGTCTTCTAATTGATGAACATAGTATAATTATCCATTTGTCTAGGTCGTCTTTAATTCCTCTTAACAGTGTTTTGTAGTTTTAATTGTAGAGGTCTTGAAGTAACTTTGTTTAATTTATTTCTAGGTATGTGATATGTTTTCCTTTGTAAATATTTTTATTTATTTTTCGATTTTGGGGGCTAGCACATAGGATTGCAATTTCTTTTTGTACATTGATCTTTTATCCATGATATTTATAAATTCAATTATTTATTCAAATAGTTTATGAATTATTTTGGATTTTCTGTGTATACAATCCTGTCAGTGCCAATAAAAGAAAGTCTTACTTGATTTCTAAACTTTACGTTTTATTTTTCTTGCCTCATTGCTTTATAGTGATAAATAGAAATGGTAAAAATGAACATCTTTGCCCTGTTCCTGATGTTAGGGGAAAGTATTCTATATTTTACCATTAAGTATAATAATAGCTGTAAGTTTTTCATAGATAACTTTTTTAAATGAAAGGAATTCTATTCCTCGATTATCAAAAGAGTTTTTTTTAATCATCAATGATACTGAATTTTATCTAGTGCCTTTTCTGTCTATGTCAGAGTCTTTAAAAACTTTTGGTCTCAATGTGGTGAATTACTACATTCCTTGATTTTCAAATGGTAAAACAAGATGTATTCCTGGAATAAACTATACTTGGAAATGGTATATATATTAGCTTATTAGCCTTTCCATTTTGCTAGATTCAAAATGCTATTTAAAAAAAATTATTTCTGTGTCTGTGTTAATGAGGCTTGTCTTGTAATTTCTTTTATGTTAATATACTTGTATGCTTTGTATCAGGTTTACGCTGCTTCATAAAAGAAGTTGGAAATTGTTTTGAAAAACTTTATATGAAATTTAAACTATCTACTATCTATTTTTTATGTGTTTGGAAAAATTCACCTGGGAATCTAGTTTTGGGTTTTCTTCATAGGAAGCTTTTGTAAGATAGTTTCACTCATGAATTACACCAAACATATAAATAGACAAAAGGTTATTTAATTTTTTTATTTGTTTTTGTGTTAGTTTTGCTAAATTGTATCTGTCCATTCCATAACTTTCAGAATTTGTTGGCATAAAGTTATTCATAATATCCTATAATTTCTTTTTAATGTCTGAAAGCTGTAATTATATCCCCTTTTTCATTCCTGATCTTGGTAGTTTATGTGGTCCCTTTCTTTTTCTTCATCTTGGTAGGGATTTTGATATGTTAATTATTTTTGAAGAACCAACTCTCAGTTTATTATGCTTCTAATTCTTTAATTTTTGGTCTTATTCCTTCTACTGAATTTGGGTTTAATTTTCTCTTATTTCCCTAGCTATTTGTGATAGTCACTTGTATCAGTGCCTGCCTTCTACTGTGTCCAATTTGCTTATATAACCATCCAATCAGAATATTCTACTATTAGTATTATCAGTTGAAATGCATTTGAGATATATGCAGAGGATCACCTTTATGTGCCTGTTATCATAAGGCCGTATGGTTTCCTTGTTGGAATGGAAAGAAAACTGGACTGGAATCAAGGCACCTGATTTCTAGTCTTCACTTCTCAACTTTACCTCTGTGACCTTTGAAAAAAGTCATTTAAGCTTTCTGGTCCTTAGTTTGTGTGTGTGTGTGTGTGTGTGTGTGTGTGTGTGTGTGTGTTAAAGTCTTTATTATGTAATAATTACAAGTTCATATTTTTGTAAAAAAAAATGTATATGGAAGTCCCATGTATTCATCACCCAGTTTCCTCCAGTGGAAATCCACAGAACTTATTCAGATTTCACCAATTTTAAATGTGTGTGTGTGTGTGTGTGTGTGTGTGTTTGCAGTTTTAGCACTTGTGTAGATTAATGGAACAACTAACCTGTTTTACCCTTATAAATGACATCCATATCTCCTCAGTAGTTAAAGTAAAATTTATGACTAGTCCTGGATTCCTTCTTTTAAAGTGACTGACACTTCATAATGACTCAAACATTTGTTGAATAAATACATTTACTTGTGCTTTCTGCTAATAAGGTATATAGGACACAGTGTTCTGATCAGATCTATCCTGCAATTCATCGTACACATTGTTTTATGAAATATGATAAGAATTCTAAACCCAGCACCTCCCTCTGTGAGGCCAGATTATCCAGAGAAGCTCTAAATTACCTGCTTTTCTGTTACCTTTCTCAATCATAAAATATATTTTAAGGCTAATATATTTTTTAAAAATCTGGAAGGTGTTAAAAAATAGACAAGGGACAAGAAACAGTTTTTGTGTTTAGTCTAGGACAGATATATTATCAACACTAGCCATAAATTAATCAAAGCCATTCAGTAGCATCAAAGGTGCACATAGGAAGTGCTACTGCAGTGGCTGTGGTGGGACCACATCCTTTCTGTGGGATCAGAAACACTTCCTTTTCTGTCCCAAGTTTTTAGACCATGGAGGAGTTTAGAAGACAGATTTAGAGAGGGCTTTGAAGAGAAGGGACTTATTTGGTTTTATGATATCATAAAAGTAAGAGAAAATAATATTTAACATTTCATGAGTTTCACTCTGTGTCATTCACTATCTTAATATTTAAGATATTTCTATATATTAACGTATTTGATCATCACAAAAGCCTTATGAGGCAGATACTTATTATCCACCTAACACACCATAGTGAAATAGCAGAAATGAGCTCAAATAATTGGCCAGCGTTGTATATTTAGTACGTAGGGGAACTATGCCTGAATCCAGAAACCATGGTTTTTATTACTATACTATACTGCCTCCAGAGATCAAAGAATTCTGAAGGACCAGTTAGGACAATAGGCTTGTGTGTGGTTGGACAGGGAACTATTAGGGTAAGCTGTGGCTGAGAGCATTTTCATATAACCTTCACTTAGCATCTTCTGGGCAAGCACCAGGTATCTTTTCAACCATCCACAGCATATGGGCTCCTTATATTATGGAAGGAGTGTGATTACAAGGGAAGGAAAGAATCCAGTCAATAAAGTATGAGACCAACATTGCTTTATCTTTGCGTGAAAACATATGGCTTGTTGTTAGCATTACATAAATATTATTAGTTTGATTCAACTGAACTAGTTAAGGTTTATTGAGCTCTGTGTCAGGCGCTGTTTGAAGGACTTTACAGCTCTAATGCATTTTCTCTTCACACACACACACACACACACACAAAACACTTTGAGATAGATTCTGTCATTATCCATATTTCACAGATGGGGAAATTGAGGCAGAGAAACTAAGGAGTTTGCCCAAGGTCACACAACTGGCAGCTAAAATCCGCCTGGCCTCAGAATTCACATGTGTAACCACCATGTGTTACTACAGTTGACCCTTGAACAATGCTGCAGTTAGGGGCACCAACATGGAGCAGTAGAAAATCCATGTATTACTACAGTTGACCCTTCATGTAAGTGATTCTGTATTCGCAGATTCAACCAACCGATCACATAGTACTATGGTCTGTGTGTAAGTGGACCTGCACAGTTCAAACCCGTGTTCAAGGGTCAACTGTACTCAAAAGAGGAATTTGTGGGAATAGTATTTTTTCTGTTGCACAGCAACAAACACTGACAGTCTTTAGGTCCATTTTCTAATTCAAAGTACACTTCCAAATAGTAATAACTTCATATACTTAACATTTGTTAAACATTTACCACGTGCCACACACTCAAGAATCATCTTTTTATTATTTAAGAAATGAATTGCAAGATTTAATTTTATGTATTGATTATGCTTCTGATTTGAAGATGAACGTCTGCCTGCAGTAATCCTTGTATTTTTGTTCTGTCTTGTTTTCACTTAATACATTAAAAAAATATATTGGGCACTTTCCTGGTGGTGCAGTGGTTAAGAATCCTATCAATGCAGGGGACACGGGTTTGAGCCCTGGTCCGGGAAGATCCCACAAGCTGCAGAGCAACTAAGCCTGTGCACCACAACTACTGAGCCTGTGCTCTAGAGTCCGCGAGCCACAGCTACTGAGCCCGCATGCCACAACTACTGAAGCCTGCGCTCCTAGAGCCCGTGCGCCGCAACAAAAAGAAGCCCCTGCTCACTGCAACTAGAGAAAGCCCGCGCCCAGCAATGAAGACCGAACACAGCCATAAATAAATAAATTTATTTATTTATTTATTTATTAAAATTGAAGTTAGTTGACATACGATATTAGGTTACTTTCAGGTGTGCAACATAGTGATTTGACAATCAAACCCATTATGAAATGATTACCATGATAAGTCTAGTAATCATCTGTCACCACAAAAATTATTAGTGTTATTGACTATATTCCTTATGCTGTATATTACATCCCTTTGACTTATTTTGTACCTGGAAATTGTACCTCTTAATCCTCTTCACATTTTTTGCTCTTTTCCCCACCACCCTCCCCTCTGGCAACCACCAGTTTGCTCTCTGTATCTAAAAGTCTGTTTCTGTTTTGTTTGTTCATTTGTTTTTTAGATTCCACATATGAGATCGTACAGTATTTGTTTTTCTGTTTCTGGCTTATTTCCCTTAGCATAATACCCTCAAGGTCCATCCTTGTTGTTTCAAATGACATGACTTCATCCAAATCTCCACAACTTTTGATAATTGAATGACGTGTGTCTTATAAAAGGAAAATAATATGTTCATAGAAAGCCCATGCCATAAAAACACCCAAGCCCCACTGTATCTTGTCTCTAGTCTGATGGGATATTGCTGGAAGGATGAAAGTACAGGCAGAAAAGTACCCAGTCGGGGCTTCCCTGGTTGCACAGTGGTTAAGAATCCTCCTGCCAATTCAGGGTACACGGGTTCGAGTCCTGGTCCGAGAAGATCCCACATCCTGCGGAGCAACTAAGCCCGTGCGCCACAACTACTGAGCCTGTGCTCTAGAGCCCACGAGCCACAACTTCTGAGCCCATGTGCCACAACTGCTGAAGCCTGCGTGCCTAGAGCCTGTGCTACACAGCAAGAGAAGCCACCACTATGAGAAGGCTGTGCACCGCAACAAAGAGTAGCCACCCCCGCTTGCTGCAACTAGAGAAAGCCCGCGCCCAGCAACGAAGACCCAGTGCAACCAAAAATAAACACATAAACAAACAAATAAATAAATAAAAGTACCCAGTGGGTGGAAAGAGTATTGTCTACTCTGCATTTATGTGAACTAAGGGTCTATTTAATTTTTTTAACAGAGTTTTGTTTGTTTTTGTTGCCTCCTCTTTGCCAAAGAAGTATAGGCTCTGAGGAATCAGAAATGAATGAGACTCAGTCTATTTCCCTCCAAACACTCAGTATCTACTTGGATAAGGACAAAATAAAATATCTCCTCAGATCCAGAGATATTCATACTTTAGATGACAATTTATTTTAATCAAATAGTATGAAGCTAGCCTGTTAATAATATCTGAAATTTATTGTGCCCTGTGTACATTCATTACATATGTAATTAAATGTGTAGTTTCCACTATACTGTTTAATTCTTATAACAAAGCAATTGTATCAACTAGGGATTGACTCAGATGACAACACTGAGGTTCAGAGATACAAAGAGCTTGCCCCACGTCACTCAAGATAATAAATAGAGGAGACAAAATTAAATTATCAGTCTCTGATGCCCATACACTAAGTATCTTCACTTTGTTTCCATGCACTTCATAAAGTACAACAGAAGTACTTCAGAAGTACGGTGGTCTTAACTAAAAGCACAGCTAAGAAATATATTTTAACTGATTTCCGTTTCCTAACTAAGAATGGAATCCAACACTCTGCCTTTATGTCTCCTTTAGAGATTGAGAAGGACTAAAGCACAAGAATAAAGGAGGACATGGACAGCTGAAGCAAAATCTAGGGGCAGGAGCAAGAGAGACATCTGTGCTACATTACAATCTGCTGATCCTCTATGAGTCCTCCCTTGATCTCAGCTCTCCTTCCTAGAGTCAATGCAGCAAGGGTACCCCTTACCCTCCACTGAGGTCTACCGGGAACCCCTAAAAGGACAGAGGGCAGTGAACATGGGGTCTCTGCCTGAAGTGACCAGGCAAATAAAATGACAGGAGAGAATTCTGGCTAAGTGCCCTGTGTCTGGAGGCTGGATGCCTGGATTCAAACGTGAATTCACTCCTATTTTACCCCATGACCTAATACAAGTTATATTTAAATGCTGTGCTCCCTTATTCATCTGTGAAGTGACAATACTGTTCATTCCTCTTTCTTGGTGGTGATTACGCAGTTGAAATGAAACAAGCTACATGGAACACTTAGAGCCTGGAACCTAGGAAATCCTCAATGAAGAATCATGATACCATGTTTACTGTCTTATCCTCATCCACGTCCTCACTTCATGATTTTGGAGTACTTAGGGGACAGTTTAGAGAGAACTGCTTCCTGCTATCGTGGGGGTAATGCCTATGGGAACTAGAACTAATGTGGGAGGAAAGCAGAACTCTGAATGAGAGCTCTTGGACCCCACCAGAACCAAGGACATAAAACGTCACAGTGCCCGGAGCTGAAACTTTGCACACTAGTGCCCTACCATCTGTCTATCCCAACTGTTTTGCTTGTTCTGACCATGAGGAAACACCACTCCCGCAACCCCTCCTCCATCCACTGTCTCCCATAGCACTCACTGGGCTGTGCTGAGACCCTGCTGGTGCATGCCCAAGGGGGACCAGTCTGCTGCCCCTCTCTGCCTGGTGAGCAATGATGGCTGAAGCTCTATCCTCAGGATTGGCAGAAAGACAGACTCCAGCCAGAACCTCCTGATGGGGATGACTAGTCTGGGAGGAGGAGGCACAGGTGTGAAGCCTGCTAGACAAGGACCGGCAACTTGAAGGGCTGGAGACACAGGCTGACTATTTACAGTTGCGGGGCCTTGAATGTTTGATGCACAGAGCTCCTAATTAGCTAGATTAGTCCATGCCCTCCATTTTCTGAAGACTTCACAACTTTGGGAGAACCACAAGAAGAGAAAAGTCAGTGTCCATGGTTCAGCTCAATTACTTCTGAGCCCCACGTCTTCCCAGGGGAAAGTTCACTTGGCCTCCTCTCGTCACATATCCAAAGGGCCCTTCCTGTAAAGATCAGGCTTATCATTTCCTCACCTTAAAATTCAATTGCAATATTGATGACTGAAATTGCATTCATGATGAAATAATATCAGGAATATTGGCGTCTTTATTGTTAACATTTACCATGCTAGAATCCGAAAATATTTCCATGTTTGAACACTTTTATATGAGCAAGAAAACCTTCACAGTTTTCTCAATATAAGTCCTTCTCATTCCGTGTAGAGTTTAGTCCGTATTAATTTTTTGTTGCTAATTTAAATTATATCCTTGGTTGTTTGTTTTTTTTTTTTTTTGCGGTACGTGGGCCCCTCACTGTTGTGGCCTCTCCTATTGCGGAGCACAGGCTCCGGACGCGCAGGCTCAGCGGCCATGGCTCACGGACCCAGCCGCTCCGCGGCATGTGGGATCTTCCCAGACCGGGGCACGAACCTGTGTCCCCTGCATCGGCAGGCGGACTCCCAACCACTGCGCCACCAGGGAAGCCCCTTGGTTTTATTTATTCCTAATTGGTTTATTTTGGCATAGTAGAAAATAATTAAATTGTATACTTGCATTGTCTAGCACTCTTTATTCTAAGAGTGCCTCTAGTTGTTTTTCTTGAGTAGAAGTATATTATCTGAAACTATTCATCTTTGTGGTTTTTCCCTTTTGCATAGGCTACCTCTCCTTGTGACACAATAAAATGGTGACAGAATGGCGACATCCAAAAAAATTTAAAAATGGGCAGAAAACCTGAATAGACTTTTTTTTAAAGGCAATATGCAGATGGCCAACAGACACATGGAAAGATGCTCAACATCACTAATCATCAGGGAGAAGCAAATCAAAACCACTTGTCAGAATGGCTATTATCAAAAAGACAAGAGAAATAAATGGTGATGAGGATGTGAAGAAAAGGGAACCCTCCTGTACTTTTGTTGAGAATGTAATTTGATGCAGCCACCGTGGAAAACAGTATGGAGATTCCTCAAAAAATTAAAAATAGAAGTACCAGCAGTTCCACTTCTGGGTATGTACTCAAAGAAAATGAAAACACTAATTCAAAAGGATACATGCACCCTTATGTTCATTACATTATTTACAATAGCCATGATATAGAAGCCACCTAAGAGCCCATCAACAGATGAATGGATAAAGAAGATTGCTATATATATATACAATGGAATATTATAAAAAAAGGATTAAATCTTGCCATTTGTAACAACATGGATGGACCTAGAGGGTATTATGCTAAGTAAGATAAGTCAGACAGAGAAAAACAAATACTGTATGATTTCACTTGTATGTGGAATCTAAAAATCAAAACAAATAAACAAATAACTAAACAAAACAGGCATAGATACAGAGGACAAACAGGTGGTTGTCAGGGAGGTGGGTGAGGGGAGATAGAAATAGGAGAGGGAAATTAAGAGATACAAACTTTCAGTTACAAAATAAATAAGTCATAGATATGAAATGTCCACTGTGGAAAATATAGTCAATAACCATGTAATATCTTTGTATGGTGACAGATGACAACTTGTCATGGTGATCGTTTCAAAATGTATAGAAATATCAAATCACTATATTGTGTACCAGCAACTAACATAGTGTTGTAGGTCAATTATACTTCAAAAAACAAACAAACTCATTGAAAAAGAGATCTAATTTGTGGTCACCAGAAATGGGGAGTGGGGGAGGGAGAATTGGATGAAGGTTGTCAAAGGCACAGACATTATGCTATAAAATAAATAAGTACTAAGGATGTAATGCACAACATGACAAAGTTAATTGACACTATTATACATTATATATGAAAGCTGTTAAAAGAGTACATCCTAAGAGTTCTCACCCAACCGTAAGTACATTTTTAAGAGCTTTGTTGAGGTATAATTGATATACAGTAAGCCACATGATTTAATAAGTTTTCACATGTGTACATACTTATAAAACCACCACCTTGGGCTTCCCTGGTGGCGCAGTGGTTGGGAGTCCGCCTGCCGACGCAGGGGACACGGGTTTGTGCCCCGGTCCGGGAGGATCCCACATGCCATGGAGCGGCTGGGCCCATGAGCCACGGCTGCTGAGCCTGTGCATCCGGAGCCTGTGCTCCGCAACGGGAGAGGCCACAACAGTGGGAGGCCTGCGTACTGCAAACAAAACAAAACAAAAAAACCCCACCACCTTACTCAAGATAATAAACATATTCATCAGCCCCAGAAGTTTCCTCTTTGTCCAACGCAATTCCTCCTTGCCATCCCTCTGCCTTTCCCACCAGGCAACCACTGATTGGATTTCTGTCACTATAGATTTTTTTTACATTTTCTAGAATTTTAAATAAATGGAATCAGGAGGAGCTTCAAGATGGCGGAAGAGTAAGACATGGAGATCACCTTACTCCCCACAAATACATCAGAAATACATCTACATGTGGAACAACTCCTACAGAACACCTACTGAATGCTGGCAGAAGACCTCAGACCTTCCAAAAGGCAAGAAACTCCCCACGTACCTGGTAGGGCAAAAGAATAAAGAAAAAACAGAGACAATAGAATAGGGACGGGACCTGCACCAGTGGGAGGGAGCTGTGAAGGAAGAAAGGTTTCCACACACTAAGAAGCCCCTTCGCGGGCGGAGACTGCGGGTGGCGGAGGGGGGAAGCTTCAGAGCCATGGAGGAGAACACAGCAACAGGGGTGCGGAGGGCAAAGCAGACAGATTCCCGCACAGAGTATCGGTGCCGACTGGCACTCACCAGCCCGAGAGGCTTGTCTGTTCACCCGCCGGGGTGGGCAGGGCTGGGAGCTGAGGCTCGGGCTTCGGTCGGAGCGCAGGGAGAGGACTGGGGTTGGCGGTGTGAACACAGCCTGCAGGGGGTTAGTGCGCCACGGCTGGCTGGGAGGGATTCCGGGGAAAAGTCTGGACCTGCCGAAGAGGCAAGAGGCTTTTTCTTGCCTCTTTGTTTCCTGGTGCGAGAGGAGAGGGCATTCAGAGCAATGCTTAAAGGAACTCCAGAGACGGGCGCAAGCTGTGGCTAACAGGGCTGACCACAGAGACGGGCATGAGAAGCTAAGGCTGCTGCTGCAGCCACCAAGAAGCCTGTGTGCGAGCACAGGTCACTCTCCACACCTCCCCTCCTGGGAGCCTGTGCAGCCCGCCACTGCCAGGGTCCCGGGATCCAGGGACAACTTCCCCAGGAGAACACACGGCGCCTCAGGCTGGTGCAACGTCACTCCGGCCTCTGCCGCCGCAGGCTCGCCCCGCATCCTTGCCCCTCCCGCTCCCCGGCCTGAGTGAGCCACAGCCCCCGAATCAGCTGCTGCTTTAACCCCGTCCAGTCTGAGCGAAGAACAGATGCCCTCAGGTGACCTACACGCAGAGGTGGGTCCAAATCCAAAGCTGAACCCCAGGAGCTGTGCGAACAAAGAGAAAGGGAAATTTCTCCCAGCAGCCTCAGGAGCAGCGGATTAAATCTCCACAATCAACTTGATGTCCCCTGCATCTGTGGAATACCTGAATAGACAACGAATCATCCCAAACTGAGGAGGTGGGCTTTGGGAGCAACAATATATATTTTCCCCCCTTTTTCTCTTTTTGGGGGTATGTATGTGTATGCTTGCAGTCTGTATAGCTTTGCTTTTACCATTTGTCCTAGGGTTCTGTCTGTCCGTTTTTTTTTTTTTTAGTATAGTTTTTAGCACTTGTTATCATTGGTGGATTTGTTTTCTGGTTTGGTTGCTCTCTTCTTTCTTTCTTTTTTAAATATTTTATTTTTTAAAAAAATTTTCTTATTACTTTAACAAAATTTTTAATAATTATTTTTTATTTTAATAACTTATTTTACATTATTTTATTTTATCTTCTTTCTTTCTTTCTCTTCCTTTCTTTCTTTCTTTCTTTCTTTCTTTCTTTTTTCTCTCCATTTTATTCTAAGCTGTGTGGATGACAGGCTCTAGGTGCTCCAGCCAGGTGTCAGGGCTGTGCCTCTGAAGTGGGAGAGCCAAGTTCAGGACACTGGTCCACAAGAGACCTCCCAGTTCCATGTGATATCAAACAGCGAACATCTCCCAGAGATCTCCATCTCAACGCCAAGATCCAGCTCCACTCAATGACCAGCAAGCTACAGTGCTGGACACTCTATGACAAACAACTAGCAAGACAGGAACACAGCACCTTCCATTAGCAAAGAGGCTGCCTAAAATCATAATAAGACCACAGAGAGCCTGAAACACACCACCATATGTGGACCTGCCCACCAGAAAGACAAGATCCAGCCTCATCCACCAGAAGACAGGCACTAGTCCCCTCACCAGGAAGCCTACACAACCCACTGAACCAACCTTAGCCACTGGGAACAGACACCAAAAACAATGGGAACTACGAAACTGCAGCCTGCGAAAAGGAGACCCCAAACACAGTAAGTTAAGCAAAATGAGAAGACAGAGAAACACACAGCAGATGAAGGAGCAAGGCAAAAACCCACCAGACTTAACAAAGGAAGAGGAAATAGGCAGTCTAACTGAAAAAGAATTCAGAATAATGATAGTAAAGATGATCCAAAATCTTGGAAATAGAATGGAGAAAATACAAGAAACATTTAACAAAGAACTAGAAGAATGAAAGAGCAAACAAACAGTGATGAATAACAAAGTAAATGAAATTTAAAATTCTCTAGAAGGGATCAATAGCAGAATAACTGAGGCAGACGAACGGACAAGTGACCTGGAAGATGAAATAGTGGAAATAACTACTGCAGAGCAGAATAACGGAAAAAGAATGAAAAGAATTGAGGACAGTCTCAGAGACCGCTGGGACAACATTAAATGCACCAACATTCGAATTATAGGGGTCCCAGAAAAAGAAGAGAAAAAGAAAGGGACTGAAAAAATATTTGAAGAGATTATAGTTTAAAACTTCCCTAATACAGAAAAGGAAATAGTTAATCAAGTCCAGGAAGCACAGAGAGTCCCATACAGGATAAATCCAAGGAGAAACGTGCTGAGACACCTATTAATAAAACTATCAAAAATTAAATACAAAGAAAAAATATTAAAAGCAGCAAGGGAAAAACAACAAATAACACACAAGGGAATCCCCATAAGGTTAACAGCTAATCTTTCAGCAAAAACTCTGCAAGCCATAAAGGAGTGGCAGGACATATTTAAAGTGATGAAGGAGAAAAACCTACAACCAAGATTACTCTACCCAGCAAGGATCTCATTCAGATTTGATGGAGAAATTAAAACCTTTACAGACAAGCAAAAATTAAGGGAATTCAGCACCACCAAACCAGTTTTCCAACAAATGCTAAAGGAACTTCTCTAGGCAGGAAACACAAGAGAGGGAAAAGACCTACAATAACAAACCCAAAACAATTAAGAAACTGGTAATAGGAACATACATATCAATAATTACCTTAAATGTAAATGGATTAAATTTTCCAACCAAAAGACATAGACATACAAAAACAACACCTGGATACATGCTGTCTACAAGAAACCCACCTCAGACCTAGGGACACATACAGACTGAAAGTGAGGGGATAGAAAAAGATATGCCATGCAAATGGAAATTTAAAAAAAGGTGGAGTGGGCTTCCCTGGTGGTGCAGTGGTTGGGAGTCCGCCTGCCGATGCAGGGGATACGGGTTCGTGCCCTGGTCTGGGAGGGTCCCGCATGCCGCGGAGCAGCTGGGCCCATGGGCCTGCTGAGCCTGCGCGTCCGGAGCCTGTGCTCCGCGATGGGAGAGGCCACACACTGAGAGGCCCGCGTACCGCAAAAAAAAAAAAAAAAAAAAAAAAGGTGGAGTAGCAATTCTCATATCAGACAAAATAGACTTTAAAACAAAGACTATTACAAGTGACAAAGAAGGACACTACATAATGTTCAAGGGATCAATCCAAGAAGAAGATATAACAATTGTAAATAATTTATGCACCCAACATAGGAGCAACTCAATATATAAGGCAAATACTAACAGCCATAAAAGGGGAAATCGACAGCAACACAATCATGGTAGGGGACTTTAACACCCCACTTTCACCAATGGACAGATCATCCAAAATGAAAATAAATAAGGAAACACAAGCTTTAAATGATACATTAAACAAGATAGACTTAATTGATATTTATAGGACATTCCATCCAAAAACAACAGAATACACATTCTTCTCATGTGCTCATGGAACATTCTCCAGGATAGATCATATCTTGGGTCACAAATCAAGCCTTGGTAAATTTAAGAAAATTGAAATCGTATCAAGTATCTTTTCCGACCAAAACGCTATGAGACTAGATATCAATTACAGGAAAATATCTGTAAAAACTACAAACACATGGAGGCTAAACAATACACTACTTAATAACCAAGAAATCACTGAAGAACTCAAAGAGGAAACCAAAAAATATCTAAAAACAAATGACAGTGAAAACACAATGACACAAAACCTATGGGATGCAGCAAAAGCAGTTCTAAGAGGGAAGTTTATAGCAATACAATACTACCTTAAGAAACAAGAAACATCTCAAATAAACAACCTAACCTTGCACCTAAAGCAATTAGAGAAAGAAGAACAAAAAAACCCCCAAAGTTAGCAGAAGGAAAGAAATCATAAATATCAGATCAGAAATAAATGAAAAAGAAATGAAGGAAACAATAGCAAAGATCAATAAAATTAAAGCTGGTTCTTTGAGAAGATAAACAAAATTGATAAACCATTAGCCAGACTCATCAAGAAAAAAAGGGAGAAGACTCAAATCAATAGAATTAGAAATGAAAAAGGAGAAGGAACAACTGACACTGCAGAAATACAAAGAACCATGAGAGATTACTACAAGCAATTATATGCCAATAAAATGGACAGCCTGGAAGAAATGGACAAATTCTTAGAAATGCACAACCTTCTGAGACTGAGCCCGGAAGAAGTAGAAAATATAAACAGACCAATCACCAGCACTGAAATTGAGACTGTGATTAAAAATCTTCAAACAAACAAAACCCCAGGACCAGATGGCTTCACAGGCAAATTCTATGAAACATTTAGAGAAGAGCTAATACCTATCCTTTTCAAACTCTTCCAAAATATAGCAGAGGGAGGAACATTCCTAAACTCATTCTATGAAGCCACCATCACCCTGATACCAAAACCAGACAAAGATGTCACAAAGAAAGATAACTACAGGCCAATATCACTGATGAACATAGATGCAAAAATCCTCAACAAAATGCAAGCAAACAGAATCCAACAGCAAATTAAAAGGATCATATACCATGATCTAGTGGGGTTTATCCCAGAAATGCAAGGATTCTTCAATATATGCAAATCAATCAATGTGATACACCATATTAACAAATTGAAGGAGAAAAACCATGTGATCATCTCAACAGATGCAGAAAAAGCTTTTGACAAATTCAACACCCAATTATGTTAAAAACCTTCCAGAAAGTAGGCATAGAGGGAACTTACCTCAACATAATTATAAGGCCATATATGACAAACCCACAACCAACATCGTTCGCAATGGTGAAAAACTAAAATCATTTCCTCTATATCAGGAAAAATACAAGGTTGTCCACTCTCACAACTGTTATTCAACATAGTATTGGAAGCTTTAGCCACAGCAGGCAGACTAGAAAAAGAAACAAAAGGAAACCAAATCCAAAATGAAGAAGTAAAGCTGTCACTGTTTGCAGGTGACATGATACTCCACATAGAGAATCCTGAAGATGCTACCAGAAAACTACTATAGCTAATCAATGAATTTTGTAAGGTAGCAGGATATAAAATTAATGCACAGAAATCTCTTACATTCCTATACACTAATGATGAAAAATCTGAAAGAGAAATTAAGGAAACACTCCTATCTACCACTGCAACAAAAATAATAAAATACCTAGGAATAAACCTATCTAAGGAGACAAAAGACCTGTATGCAGAAAACTATAAGACACTCATGAAAGAAATTAAAGATGACACAAATAGATGGAGAGATATACCATGTTCTTGGATTGGAAGAATCAACATTGTGAAAATGACTGTACTACCCAAAGCAATCTACAGATTCAATGCAATCCCTATCAAACTACCACTGGCATTTTTCACAGAACTAGAACAAAAAATTTCACAATTTGTGTGGAAACACAAAAGACCCCGAATAGCCAAAGCAATTTTGAGAAAGAAAAACGGACCTGGAGGAATCAGGCTCCCTGACTTAAGATGATACTACAAAGCTACAGTCATCAAGACAGTATGGTACTGGCACAAAAACAGAAATATAGATCAATGGAACAGGATAGAAACCCAAAGATAAATCCATGCACATATGGTCACCTTATCTTTGATAAAGGAGGCAAGAATATACAGTGGAAAAAAGACAGCCTCTTCAATAAGTGGTGCTGGGAAAGCTGGACAGCTACTTATAGAAGAATGAAATTAGAAAACTGCCTAACACCATACACAAAAATAAACTCAAAATGGATTAGAGACCTAAATGTAAGGCCAGACACTAAAAACTCTTAGAGGAAAACAGGCAGAACACACTATGACATAAATCACAGCAAGATCCTTTTTGACCCACCTCCTAGAGAAATGGAAATAAAAACAAAATCAAAAACAAATGGGACCTAATGAAACTTAAAAGCTTTTGCACAGCATGGGAAATGATAATCAAGATGAAAAGACAACGCTCGGAAAGGGAGAAAATATTTGCAAACGAAGCAACTGACAAAGGATTAACCTCCAAAACATACAAGCAGCTCATATAGCTCAATATCAAAAAACAAACAACCCAATCCAAAAATGGGCAGAAGACCTCAATAGACATTTCTCCAAAGAAGATATACAGATTGCCAACAAACACATGAAAGCATGCTCAACATCAGTAATCATTAGAGAAATGCAAATCAAAACTGCAATGAGGTTCACCTCACACCGGTCAGAATGGCCATCATCAAAAAATCTACAAACAATAAGTTCTGGAGAGGGTGTGGAGAAAAGGGAACCCTCTTGCACTGTTGGTGGGTATGTAAACTGATACAGCCACTATGGAGAACAGTATGGAGGTTCCTTAAAAAACTACAAATAGAACTACCATACGACCCAGCAATCTCACTACTGGGTATATACCCTGAGAAAACCATAATTCAAAAAGAGTCATGTACCACAAAGTTCATTGCAGCTCTATTTACAAGAGCCAGGACATGGAAACAACCTAAGTGTCCATCTATAGATGAATGGATAAAGAAGATGTGGCATATGTATACAACGGAATATTACTCAGCCATAAAAAGAAATGAAATTGAGTTATTTGTCCTGAAGTGGATGGATCTAGAATCTGTCCTACAGAGTGAAGTAAATCAGAAAGAGAGAAACAAATATAGTATACTAACACATATATATGGAATCTAAAAAAAAAATTGTTCTGAAGAACCTAGGGGCAGGACAGGAATAAAGACGCAGATGTAGAGAATGGACTTGAGGACATGGGGAGGGGAAAGGGTAAGCTGGGACGAAGTTAGAGAGTGGCACTGACATATATACACTACCAAATATAAAATAGATAGCTAGTGGGAAGCAGCTGCCTAGCACAGAAAGATTAGCTTGGTGCTTTGTGACCACCTAGAGGGGTGGATAGGGAGGCAGGGAGGGAGAAGCAAGAGGGAGGAGATATGGGGATATATGTGTACATATAGCTGATTCACTTTGTTATAGAGCAGAAAGTATCACACCATTGTAAAGCAATTATACTCCAACAAAGATGTTAAAAAACTGTTTTTAAAACAGAGGAGATTTAAATTAAAGATAATCTATCATCATATTTTCCTGTAAAAATACTTAATAGGTAAAACAGATATGTTTGTGTCTCAAGTATTATTTTTTTAAATATAGATGATTTAAAATAAAAAAGAAACAATAGTGCAGCCTTTGAGCAGGAATATACATAACAATATCTTTGAGTTGTTTTGCAGATACTGAAAACCCCACCAGGTGGAAGAACTTAACTGTGTGCTGCCCACAGGCACGTAGACCCCAGATCGATTGGAACCAGAAGGTTGATGACAGTGACTCTCACTTCACCGTCAACCAATCAGAAGAATGTCCAGGAGCTGATCATGCCCTCTTTGAACCATATTGTAAAACTCCTCACTACCCACTCCAGGTTGGGACACACAGTTTTGAGGGCATTAGCCTGCTGTGGCCCCCTTTGTCTGGCAAAGCAATAAAGCTATTCTTTTCTACTTCACCCAAAACTCTGTCTCCAAGTTTTAATTCGGTTTTCGGTGTACAGAGGTCAGATTCAGCTTCAGCAGCTCTCACCACTCACACCTGGTAGCTTCACTACTAAAGAGGAACTGGATTCAACTTAGCTGCTCAGGACTAAAAACATATATCTATATCTATATCTATATCTATATCTATATCTATATCTATATCTATCAGAAAAGAATTCTGATTGGTACAATCATGTCCTCTTTCCACGCTGGACAAATCAACTGTGGTCAAGAGACAGTGTGACTGGCAGCCCCTTCAGAGCCACATTCACTTATTCAATTTATCAAACCTATTTTTAATGAGTATTTACTATGAGTCGATCATTATTTTAGGCTCAACTACCACAGGATAAAGAGAATCAGGAGCATGGGGAGGACAGGTTGTCCTAGTAAAAAAAGGGTGGTCCTAGTAAACTCATTGAGAAAGTTACATTGGTGAAGATGGTGAATGACTTAGGTGAGTGGTTTCTGGGGAAAGAGTGCCCCAGGCAGAGGGTAAGGTTAACACAAAGACCCTGAGGTAGGAGGTTGCCTGGGGGGAATGTAGCTGGAGCAGAGCGAGTGAGCACAGAAGAAGAGAACAGGTATCATGGGCTGATCGTGTGAGGCTTTCTCTGCCACTGAAGGACTTTTGCTTTCATTTTCTCTGAGTGATGTGAGGAATAATTGTAGGGTTTACAGCAGACACATGACATGATTAGGAATTTTAAAAGATTATTCTGGATGCTGGGTTGAGTGTGGATTGTAGGATGTGAGGAAGCCTGCTTGGAGTTTACCTGTAGGCAAGCTAGGTGAGATATAGGTGGGTAGGACCAAGGTGGGGATAGCGTGGAAGGGTTGAGAATCGGTCTGTTGAGCTATATTTTGAAGGCAGAGCCAAAAGGATTTGCTTCCAGGCAGGATACATGTGTGAGAGAAAGAGAGGAGACAAGAATGTCTCCAGGGTTGGGGCCTGATCAACTGAAAAAATGGAATTGCATCTATTGAGACAGGGAGGGCTGTGGGTGGAGCAAATTTGGGAAGGAAAGGGGACATTAGAGATTCAAGTTTGAAATGTCAAAACTGAGATATTTCAAATGGATATATATTATATGATTCCACTCACATGAGGTAGCAAGAGACAGAAAATAGAATGGTGGCATCCAGGGGCTGGAGGAAGGGAGGAAATAGCATTAGCATTTAATGGTTACAGAGATTCAGTTTGGGAAGATGAAAAAGTTCTGGAGATGGATGGTGGTGATGGTTGCCCAACAATATGTATGTGTTTAATGTCAAGTGTACACAATTATACATTTAAAAATGCTTAAGATGGAGATGGATCCAAAAAATATTGCTGTGATTTATGTCAAAGAGGGTTCTGCATATATTTTCCTCTAAAAGATTTTTAGTACCCGGTCTTACATTTAAGTCTTTAATCCATTTTGAGTTTATTTTTGTACATGATGTTCGAGAATGTTCTAATTTCATTCTTTTACATTCATGTTATATAACTTTGACCACAATAAAAAACATTAAGTAGTGCAAAATAATGGAGAAAGATTGAGATTTATTTCAGATAATGTTTTGAATGTCATTATAAAATAATAGAGATTGATTGGAATTTTTTAGATAAAAATTTTAATATCATTCCTCAACAGTCTAGACCAGGGTTTCTCAACCTCAACAATATTGATATTTTTGGTCTGTATTCTTTTTCATAGGGGACTGTCCTGTATATTGTATGATATTTAAAAGCACCCCTTACCTCTACCCACTAGATGCCAGCACTGAGTTATGATAAGCAGAAATGTCCCCTGTTATTGTGAGGTTAAGACTCACAGACTAAAGGATAGGATTTTAAAAGTTCTAAAAATAATAAAGGGATAAAAAAGTGAGTTTAGAAATTTCCCAATTACACATCAAAAAATTAATGTGAGTAGGTTTGTGTTCTTTCAAAGATACTCATCATGCGTGGAGGAATTGAAAAAACAAAAAGAAAAATAACTAATTGTACTGCATAAACATCAGTATCTGTTTTTCATGTACCACTTCTTGTACGCTCATCTTTGGCAGTGACCCTAATATCTGATCTTTTCTACTCACAATGCTATAACTTCATTTTAACATTATTTTTGCTAAGGTCCAAACACATTAAAGGACCGCAGCATTTACCTCCAGTCTCTCCAATCCACCTTTGTTCACTTGGTATTTGGCCAAGGATACTCACCATGGAGGTGGGGGGGGGAGAGCACTGGGAATTGGGAAAAGAACAAAGCATTCGTCACATTATAGGGCACAGACATAACTACCTTTGGTTTTAATATCCCAATTCCTATAAATTCAACTTTGTCATTGACTCTAGTAAGTTATTCATTTTACTCTCTATGAAATAACTGCATTTTAGTAATACATTTTTGCCGTGGATGAATTATTTTAAATATGTCAACACATAGTCTCTCCCTCTCATATCCACCTGTACCTATCCACCATGTGCTCTACCCTAAAAATACCCCGTCACTTATCCCCACAAGGTAAATAACATCCTTCTCTCCATATCCAATTTGATTTTGGTGTAAAGTTTTCTTCATATCAATGACAAACCAATCTCTGCCTTCCTCAGAAAGAGGTCTCTGAGTCAGGAAGGCTGCATGGACAAGATTTAGAAGGTTACATCACTCCACTTTCCACCTACATCCCACTTTATACAGTAGAAAAAAACAGGTGAGCCCAAGCACATTTTACTTATTAAAGTCTTCAAGATCTAAGACCACAATGAAATCTAATGAAAATATATATTCTGGAGTGAGTTGATTCATCTCTACTTAGAAGAAATCATGTTCACTGGGAACATTTGTTACGTTTGGCCATGGAATAGCTGTAGATTGGCCTGGTGTTGATAGAGGGGCTCTCCTAGTGCATCAGAAACAAGGGGGTCTATTTGAGACTGCATGACCTAAAGCAGTAGAGTGGGGTCTGTCGTACAAAATGCAGTACCCAATGGAGAGAAAGTTCTACCCATATGCTAGTTTGTGTCCAGGGAATTTTTGTTGAGATCATGGTGGTGTGACTAATTTGGGGATATGCTGAAAAGTAGATGGACAGGGCCTGAGTCTTGAATTGCTTGGAGCACATAGTCTTTACAGAGGATGAGCCCTGTGTGGTGGGCAGTATCTGAGATACTCTCACTGATCCCAACTCCTGGTTTTCATTGCTTTGTGTATCTTACTGCCATTGAGGGTGAGATGTACATAGAGACCCACTTCCAACAATGAGAATGTGGAAGAAAGGTTGGGAAGTCCCTGCTGAGAATAGAGTAAAAAAAAATCTGGCTTTCTTCTTGCTGCCTCTCTCTTGCATTCTTGATGGCTCATATTGATAAAAAAACAACTGCCCAACCCGGAGGCCATGTGTCAAGGAACTGAAAGAATTCTCTGGACAATATTCTGTCAACAGGTGAATCCTACCAACAGCCTCGTGAGTGTGCTTGAAAGTGGACATCTGCTGATCCAGTTTTGAGATGCCTGCAGCCCTGGCTGATCTTGACTGCAAACTTCTGGGAGGCCCACTGAAATATTTAATTAAAGTATCAGGTATTAAGGAATAAAAGTCAATAGTTTTCTAATATCCCAATGTAATTCATTTAGAGAAAAAACTTAGAAATGAAGATTCAAATTAGCACACACACAAAAAAAAAGGAAAGAAAGAAGTCCAACCCAGTAATCTCTACCGTATCTAATGCCAGCTGAGCAAGGGTAAAGAAATGAAAATAAGAAGTTATCCTTAGAGACAAATATTAACTGTGAAAATGGAAAGTATCACATCCTTGGTATAGACCTAGTGCTGCATAGATTTCATGATCGATACAATGGATTTGTAGATAACAAAACCACACACTGAGTGGTTAAACTGAGAAAAAAAGTCTGAGTTTTATGTTAGAATCCTGCAAGTTAGAAGTAAGAAGCAAGAGTACAGGTGAATTTCCTCTTGAGGAGAAGAGGGACCTAGATCCTTCCCAGGACATTCACTTTTATCCTTTCTCTGTTCCGTGAATATTAGCAAGTCTCCAGAGATTGGGACAATGTGGACCAACTGACTAATTATGAGCTTTGGACATTGAGCCCTAAGGTCATACCATTGTAAATAATTGGCCAGTGTCTTCAGCTCATTAATTGGCCAGTTCTAACATTGTGGCTCCCCACCTGTGTCTCCATCCTTTGTAGGAAGCTGTATCAGAAGGTCCCAGCCTGAGCCTGTCTTCCTGCCAGTCCTGAGGGTACACCCTGAGACTTCATCACACAGCAGGCAGGAGAGGGGCAGTGAATCTGTGCTCCTTGGTCATGCTCCAGCAGAGATGCAGCCCAGCCCAGTAAGTGCTGAGGGAGAAAGTGATGGATGAAGGGAGTGTTGGGAGCATGATTTTTTCCTCAACAAGACAAACGTGGCAGTTGGGACAGACAGCTGGGGGGACACCAGTATACAAATTTCAGATTAGAGCCCTATGACATTTATGTTCTTGGTTCTGGTTGGGATTTCCTCCTCAAGAGGACAAATGTGATATTTGGTATAGAAAGATGAGAGGGCACGAATACAAACAGTTTTGGAATAAAGCCTTTTGAAGCTTAACGTTCTTTGTTCTGATTGGGGTGTGAGAACTCTCATTCAGAGATCTGCTTCCACCCTCACTTGTTCTGGCTCTGGCTGGCATCTCCCCCACTGTAGCAGCAAATGGGTCTCTGGAACCTTCCCCCGCAGCACTTCAAATAGTTATGAAAGTGGCAATAAGGATGAGGAGGATGACATGAACCATAACATCAGTTATGATGTTATGTTATGTTATGTTATGTTATGTTATGTTATGTTATGTTATGTTATTGAAGGCTTCCTAAGTGTCAGCCTCTGAGGTATGACTTTTATGTTTCTTGTTTGATTACACCTGCATAATTTCTCCCAAATTATAAGTGCACACCTAAGTATTATTATAGTAAGAGGAAAGAAGCACAGCATTTTATGTAACAAGTACCAGGTCATGAGTTAGAAAGTGTTGAAGCCAGTCATTCTGGGCAGACTCAGTCCAGACACAGGGCATCTGGGCAGTTTTCCCCCTCCCACTCCAAACAGTCATGTTACTTTCCTGTCAGTCCTGGTAGAGATTCCCTGCTCACTTTGCCCTTCCTACTTGGAGTTTTCTGGAGGACACAGGGGAGGGTAGTAGGTAGCACTTGCTGCATCAACTAAAGGAAGGATGTCTAAGAACACAGGTGAGGTCATAGAAATAATTGGCACCTGACATTTCAGGGTAGATCTCTCTGTTGACCCTGTTCCTGGATTTCACGTCACCTGTCCACCTTCTCCTCTGTACTTATAATCGTCTGACTCAATCATGAAAGGAGACATAAAATCAGAGTCTTAAGGTTCATTCCTATGCAGGAAAATGAAAACAGTTTTAAAAATCTACCTAAGATGCGTCTGTGGTTAGACTGCTGTACCTCTGCTTAAAACTTTCAGAAAGTCTGAAAACAATGACATTTAGGGCATGGAACTTAGGAGAATAAAAACTTAATTTTGGAGCAGCTGATTCGGGGGCTCTGGCAGAAACTGAACACACCATTGTAAAGCAATTATAGTCCAATAAAGATGTTTAAAAAAACAAAACTTAATTTTGAATCGTGTATGCTCCACTAATTCTTAGTGTGTTATGGGACAATTTCTTAGAATCCATGAGACTTAGTATTGTCAACTGAGTCGATTCCTCATTGATTCAAACCCACTGAATCAGGACTAAAAAAATAATGGTCGCCCTCTATGCAACAGCTATGTGATGGATGCATAAAGAAAGGGCAAAATACATTTTTGATATTTTGTTACTAATAATGATAAAGCTAACGCTCGTGTCATTAGACTTAAATATCTGTTGATCTGATGTTATGGTTACCCTACATCCCTGACAGGACACTTTATTTTATTTTATACAAGTACATTCTTCATAGATGAAAAGAAATGACTGAGGCTCATTTATTTCTGATTCCCCAGAGCCTATACCTTGTTGGCACAGAAGAGGCACCAAGGATTTTAAAAAAAAGAAAACTGTTAAGTGTTGAATAAACCGTGTGGGCAATATAGCTTCCACACAGTGGACCATTCATGCTGGTGTTTTCATCCTTTTCAGAATGTCGCACAGGAATAGAGACAAGATAAAATAGTGCTTGTTTCTGTCTATGTCATGGACTTTCTAAGGGACATATTTTCTTTTCATTTAATAGCATATGCAGGATTCAATCATTGAAAAGCCATTGCAGAAATTTTCATAAGTATGGGGAAAAAAGAGTCAGAAATGGAGGGGACGACACATCTTAATGCATGGGCTGAGACACATTTTAGGATTTCTTATCATTCCATGCTCCAGTGTCCTGAGCCAGGAAAGGCTTCGATCTTTTCTGCCATATAAAACATTATTAAATTTTGGGGATTATATTTAATTAATAAACATACTATCTGAATAATGATTGACATTCTTTATAAAAATGACCCAATATTTATAAGTTACAAACATCCCTTAAGTGCCACACATGGGGTAGTGCTGGGTATTAGACTTTTTTTCCAGGAAGGTACAGAAGCATAGAGAGGAGGAGAAGTTTATACACACTCCACATACATGGGGTGAAAAATCCAGGACTCAATCCTTGATTTGCTTATTGCTGCACCAGTTCTCAGTCATCTCCACTGTAGCTAAATAGCGTTTCTTTTCTAACCTAGTTTGTTGGCTCAGAATATGAAATGAAGGTAGAAGAATTGATTCATCCTCTTTGGTTCAGTGAGTCTATCTGTGAATTACAGGAAAGCACCAGTAGTTCACAGGGGCCAGAATGGCACTAACATGATGGATTATAGGATTTTCTATAAATAGTGATGTTGTGCAGTCCAGTTTTGAAATCTAAGGTTGAAACAATTTCCTGTATAAGATGAAAATGTCATGTGCAGATATCATGACATTGTCACAAGGTAGACCATATTTTCAAATGATATCTTAACAAGTGATGATGTGGTTGATAGAAAATGATACTTGCATTGAAACAAATACAGACAACATTATTAAAACTGAACATGCATCAATTCTTAGAAACTGCACAACTAGCCACCACTCTCATATTATATACAAATTCTCATTTGTATGATACCATATGAGCGAGGTACAGAATTTTCATAGGATTGTTGTAAGAAGAAAATGATATAAATAATAGTATACTATAAATTATGTAATGTAAATTAAATATTTATTTAATAGAGAGTGAAAATACATTATATTATATTGTTACATTTTAAATATATGTGAAATATAAATTTGTTATATTTATATGTATAAATATAAATTTATAAAGTAAAGGATGTTTTCCCTTACATAATACTGTGCATTGGGTAAATGTTTGAAGTAACTGTATGTACTTCACAAAGAGACTTAACCACAAAGTTGTGGTAAACAAGCACATTTCAGAGGAAATATGTGTAGTATTCTGTTTAGGGAAGATTTTAAGAATGCAGTTTAGATACATAAATGAATATTGACATTACAGAAGCACTGACAGGGAAATATACCCATCAACTTCATGACAATGGTTGCTTTTGGGGGCCAGTTATATAGAGGAATGGGATTGAGCTAGATACCAAGAAAGTCCCTTTTTATGAGTAAATGTTCAAATCTCTATAAAAGCTGAGATCTGAAGGAAATATTATTAAATGTTTATATTTAAAAATAGGTGTTGGTTATTGATGAGACTAATAATAGGTAATATTAACGGAAATTTTTATAAGTGTTAGGCAATATTCTAAGTGGTATTTATCAAGTCCAGCTTGACATTAGGGTGACCAAGAAACGCACATGCAGAGATTCTGAAATAGGTCCTAGGCTGAGACCAGGGTACCTGTGAACTTTAAAATAAGCACACGTAAATTACCAATCAACTGGAGATGAAAACCATTGGTCTAAGCAATATTAATAATTTTAAAAATCTTCCAATACTCCTACTAGGTAGGTTCAATTATTATCATAATTTCATAGATAAGGAAACTGCCCAACTGTGTTTACAGTACTTATCTTGAATAATTCTAGATTAAATCATAGTGTGACATGCCAAAATAATTAAACTGAGTTACCTTCAGGTAGGAGAAGACAAGGAATTGCAATCCCTGTATCAGGAAGAATTGACATTAAAATCTGCATCTACATCAGAAGGCTGGGTTCAGACCCAGCTGTGGGACCTTCCCTGGTGCTGAACTTCTAAACCCTCCATAAATAGGAGGGTTTACGATGAGAACAAGACCACCAGGTATATGAAAAAGCGCTCAACATCAGTTAGTATCAGGAAACACAAGTCAAAACCTAAATCAAATATCACCTCACATCTGTTAGGATGGCTATTACTGAAAAAAAAAACATAGCGAATGTTGATGAGGTTGTGGAGTTTAAGGGAACTCTTCATTTTCTTGAAAGAAACTGTGGCATGTATATATTAACAAAGGAATATTATTCAGCCATAAAAAGAAGGAAATCCTGCCATTTGTGATAACATGGATGGACCTGGAGAATATTATGCTTATTGAAATACATACACCAGACATAGTCAGATACTGTATGATCTCACTTATGTTTGCAAGCTAAGAAAATCAAATTCTGAAAACCACAGATTAGAACTGTAGTTGTGAGGAGGAGGTGGTAGAGAAAGTGGGGAGATGTTGGTCATAGGGTACAAACTTTCAGTTATAAAATGAATAAGTTCTGGGGATCTAATATACAGCCTGATGACTCGTTAATAATTCTGTATTGTAGTCTTGAAATCTGCTAAGAGAGATCTGCTTAACTGTTACTACACACACACACACAAGTAGAAACTATGTGAGGTGACAGATATGTTAATTAACTTGATTTTGGTAATCATTCCCAATATCTATGTGTACTAAATCATCATTTTGAACATCTTTTAAAAACCTTCATGTTGCACAACCCAAATATGTACAATTTTGTCAATCATACTTCAATAAATTGAAAAAAAGGAAAACAATGAAGTAGTATTATCCTACTAGTACTATCCCAGCACAGAATAGAGTCCACAAAAAGTAAAGTGGTCTCATATATCACACATTTTACCAACATGGTATTGGGTTGAAACAAATAACCTTGTATAAAATAAAAAATTTCAAGAGGGTTTCTTAAATTTTATTACCATTTTATCATTGACAATGCTCTATACACTAACAACACATTCCAAGTCACCAATGCTGTATGATTGATCATGTGTACTTAAATAAACCACACTGATCAAAATCTGAAGTCCACCAAAGTCAAAGATATGAAGTATATACTTAATAACTTTTAAAACACAACTCTGATGTTTGAGTAATTACTTATTTCATGAAGGAGGGAAGACAGAGAAACCAATGATAAAACTCTGAATATCACATAAAAATGTTTTCTGATTATGGACCTTCATTTTTAATTTAGAATCCAGATGACACACTCCCTCATTTCATAGAGATTTATAAGTATTCTAAATAAAAGAAATATCTAGAATTTTATTTGAGTAAAATAAGATTTATATATCTATGGCTTAATTTCTTTTTTTATGGCTTAAATTCAAATTATATTCAAATTATATTTTTTCATAAAGAGGGAAGGGAATTTCGTATTCTGTATTATTTCTAAAGTAGGTTGTATTTAACTGAGATCATGAATGTATTACCTCTAATGTTCTTGTTTCCGTTCACTTTTCAGTGAAGTTTTATAAAGAAAGAGTGAATAGACAGAGGTGAAAAACACAGAAACTGATGAGGAAACAGTTCTAAGCAGATAGAATTTGTCACACGGAGAAATATTGCTGAAGGTGCTGAGGTGTATGATCTTAGAAATGAATTGCATGAATCCAAAATATGGACACAGTGCCACATGCCCATTTACTTGTTTCCTTTTTTTTCCAGCCGTCTTTTTTTTTTCGAAAGGTGTCTAAGCTACACAGAACTGGAAATGTAACAAGTGTCTCAGAATTCTTCCTCACAGGCCTCTCAGATGATCCAGAACTGCAGCCTTTGCTCTTTATCCTGTTCCTGTCCTTGTACCTGGTCACCATATTGGGGAACCTGCTCATCATCCTGGCTGTTACCTCTGACCCCCACCTCCACACCCCCATGTACTTCTTCCTCTTCAACCTGTCCTTGGTTGACATCAGTTTCATCTCCACCACTGTCCCCAAGATGATCGTGAACATCCAAACTCATAGCAGAGTCATCTCCTATGAAGCCTGCCTGACACAGATGTCTTTTTTTATCCTTTTTGTGTGTATGGATGGTATGCTTCTGACTGCAATGGCTTATGACAGGTTTGTGGCCATCTGTCACCCACTGCGCTACCAGATCATCATGAACCCACGCCTCTGTTGCGTTTTAGTTTTGGTGTCATTTTTTGTTAGCTTTTTGGACTCCCAGGTGCACAATTTGATTGAGTTACAAGTTGCCTGCTTTAAGAATGTGGAAATTTCTAATTTCTTCTGTGACCCTTCTCAGCTCCTCAAGCTTGCCTGTTCTGACCTTTCACCAACAACATAGTCCTGTATTTTTTTGGTGCCACCTATGCTTTTCTCTTTTTCTCAGGGATCTTTTTCTCTTACTATAAAATTCTTTTTTCCATTCTAAGAGTCCCCTCATCAGGTCGAATGTATAAAGCCTTCTCCACCTGTGGTTCTCACCTGGCAGGTGTTTGCATATTTTATGGAACAGGCCTTGGTGTGTACCTCAGCTCAGCCATCTCACAATCTCCCAGGAAGGATACAGTGGCCTTGGTAGTGTACACTGTGGTCACCCCCATGCTGAACCCCTACATCTACAGTCTGAGGAACAGAGACATCAAAAAGGCCATGTGGAGGTTCCTCAGCAAAACGTTCTAATCTTGGTACCTGTGTCATCTATTTGGAGTGTGGGTTGGCAAATGTAGCAAAATTAACATCTAGATCTGAAAATTCTACCTCTCTCATCACATCATTTTTGTAGCTCTTATGACCTTCATGCCTCTCCTAGCTTAACACCTGGATATTGCTTCTCTTTATGGTTTAATGTGACTGGGGGAGAACTCTAGGATCCTTTGTGTGTCATAATTACTCCTTGACTGAATTTCGTTACATCTATGGAAACTCTATAGTTTATCTTTGGTAGCCCCAGCATCCTCAAAAATGACTAATTTCCCTTTAATATATTGAAAATGTACAAGTTTTCCACAGCTCTTATGTATTCTCCATAGTAAATTCTATTTTTCAATCTGTGAATGCAGCTCTGTGTGAGGATGCATGTCACTGCTTCTCAACCTTGGCTTTCATCGAAATCATCTGGGAAGTTTAAAAGTACTGACCACTGGGTCTCACCACCAGATATTCTGATTTAACTGGACTTGGGTGTGGTCTGAGCATGAGGATTTAAAAAACCACTCAGGTGGTTCTAGTGTGTGGCCAAGGTTGAGAACTACTGATCCCGGTCAGATCTTTCACTCAAAGGTGACCTGTATGCCTTGTGTCCTAACTGCTCATGGACAAATGCCCAAGATCTGAAAGAGATCAGAGGTCAAAGGGGGAAGATATGAAGAGCCTACTGTAGTAACAGGCAATGTGTTTTCCCCATCATTTCTTTTTTTTTTTTTGCGGTACGCAGGCCTCTCACTGTTGTGGCCTCTCCTGTTGCGGAGCACAGGCTCCGACGCGCAGGCTCAGAGGCCATGGCTCACGGGCCCAGCTGCTCCGCGGCATGTGGGATCTTCCCGGACCGGGGCACGAACCCGTGTCCCCTGCATCGGCAGGCAGACTCTCAACCACTGCGCCACCAGGGAAGGTCTTCCCCATTATTTCTGATTATTTTCTTCACATAGCTTCTCAACATCATATGCATGGGCCTTGCTTTGGGGTGGGGTGCTTGAAATCACTGCTCTATATTCCATCTTGTGCTCATCGTACATATTTTCAACAGTGGTCTGTAAAAGCCTTAGTGCCCCAAATGCTCAACTGATCCCTTTATACCCCTCAAGCCCTTGGTGGAGTAGCTTCTTCCTTCAGTTATGATTACTATGTTACCACTTTGTTCTTTCTTGCCTTTCAGTCTCTCACTAATGCTTTAACTAACTCTCTATATTAAATGTTCTTCATTAAAATAACTAATCGGCTTCTTTTTTTTTTTGACTGAACCTTGACTGATATTGTAGCACAAGTTATAAAAGTGTGTTGTGAGGTGCCTGCAATTGCATGATTACAAAATGTGCACAGGTAAGATGGGTGGTTGTCAATAATACGTCTTAGGCATGGGTATGCAACTGGAAAATAGGCATTGGTATTATTTTTCCTATTGCACTGGCTCTAATGATGCCTGAGGACCATTAAATCACCCAAGTCATCACAATAAATTTATCTTCTTTTACATTACTATAGGATTGCAAAGGATCATGTTGTCAGAATGCGGAGGTCTCTCCTTTAACTAGTATCAGCCTGGTTATTAGCACTTCACCATGCTTCACTGTCTTCAGTCAGGGTAACTCAGTCTTTGGGCTCCTTTTGTTTCCTACAAGATGGTTTTCCAATATTCCTTAGAGATGTCACACATCATTTTTGTGGTAGTTATCTTGGCTTTCTGAAAGCTTTCCATAACTAGTTTTATTGCTTTGCATTTTCTAACTGAGGATAAACAACTACTGCATTGATGGTAAACTTAGATATTAAGGGAATGCATTGACAGAAGAGAATTACAATTATTTAGTGGGAAAAAATATTGCTCATTAAAATTATTAATATTTCTAAAATATTATATAAATATATATCTTAAAATATTATATTTTATATCCATTTATGCCAGCTTAAAAGATAGCCAAGAAACCTTGGAAAGCACCAAAGGAATGTTGCTTTTTTGTGTGTGCATGGTTTAATTTCCAGTATGTTCCGCTAAATTTACTAGCTCTTATTTTCACATAGCACCTTCTTAAAATTTTCAAAGATTGCTTCCATGTCCTGGCTATTGTAGATAGTGCTGCAATGAACATTGTGGTACATGACTCTTTTTGAATTATGGCTTTCTCAGGGTATATGCCCAGTAGTGGCATTGCTGGGTCATACGGTAGTTCTATTTTTGAGGACACAGGGAGGGGGAAGGGTAAGCTGGGACAAAGTGAGAGAGTGGCATGGACATATACACTACCAAATGTAAAATAGATAGCTAGTGGGAAGCAGCCGCATAGCACAGGGAGATCAGTTCAGTGCTTTGTGACCACCTAGGGGGATGAGATAGGGAGGGTGGGAGGGAGATGCAAGAGAGAGGGGATATGGGGATATATGTATATGTATAGCTGATTCACTTTGTTATACAGCAGAAACTAACACAACAATGTAAAGCAATTATACTTCAATAAATATGTTACAAAAAAAGAAAGATTTGTGCAGAAGCTAAAAAAAATAAAAGTAAAAATAAATAAAAATTTCAAAGATAAATGAACATAGGGATTTTTAAATCTGAAAATATTATAATAGAATATACACACTTGAGTATTAATCTTAGATTTTCTACGAATTCATGAAATGCCTTTCCATAATGTTCACTATTGGTAAAATGGTAATAAATGCACTTGCAGGACAAGATTGGGTGAATTTAAATGATTAAAAAACAATGTGAAATTGATTTAGTTTTAAAATGTTGCCTAATGACTAGAAAATGGGATAATTTAGACTTACATTTCACCTTGTCATTCAGGACAGCTTTTTCCGAACAAACCATTTCATGTCCTCTTTTCTGGCTGTTATCCCATTCCATTAATTCTTCTGGAACAGTGGTGAACATAACTACAGACGTTCTTCTAGAGGTAGATGCACCTGTTTCCCAACAAAAATACAGCAGCGTTTTTTGTGTTTTTTCCCAGCGTTATTGAGACATAATTGACATATAACATTGTGTAAGTTTAAGGTGTACAATATGCTGTTTTGATACATGTATCTATTGTGACATGTTTACCAAAAGAAGGTTAGTTACCCATCCTTCACCTCACATAACTAGCATTTTGTTTTTGTTGTTGTTAGGGTTTGAACATTAACTTCACTCCCATAATAAGTTTCAAGTACAAAACACCATAGTGTTACCTATTGCCACCATGATGTACATTACATTGCTGGAATCTGTTTCATCTTATAACTCTAACCAACATCTCCCCATTCCCATCACCCCTCAGCCCCAGGCAACCACCATCTACTCTGCTTTGATGAGTTCAATATTTTTAGATTCCTCATGTAAGAGAGATAACACAGTTGTTTTTCTGACTTATTTCACTTAGTATAATGCCTTCAAGTTTCATCCATATTGTAGCAAATGGCAGGTTTTCCTTCTTTCCCCTGGCTAAATAATATTGCATTGTATGTACTATTAGTATATCACATTTCTTTATCCCTTCATTCATCAATGGCCACTAGGTTGTTTCCATCTTTTTTCTGTTGTGGAAGATGCTGTAATGAACATGCAATGCAGTTATCTCTTCAAGATAGTTTTGTCACCGCCTTTCGACATACATACCCAGAAGTGCAATTGCTGTATCATATGTCAGTTCTATTTAAAATTTTTGAGGAATTTCCATATGGTTGTCCACAGTGGCTATACATTCCCATCAACAGTGCCTCTGGATTCCCCTTTTCTACACATCATTGCCAGCATTTGTTTTCTTTGGCTTTTGGGTAATAGCCAGTCTAACAGGTGTAAGGTGGGAGAATTGTTTTCACGGTGTCAGATCCCACACTGAGGTGTCTAATATGAGGTTTAAACCCCTCACACCCTAGGGAGATTATCCCAGCCTGTACTATATTCCCCTCCTTTTCTGTGTCCCCTCCTAGGGGCACGGGTCCTGACCTGATCGCTTCTCCTTTCCTCCTACCCAACTCCGTGTGGGTCCTTCTCTACAGTTTTGTTGTTGTTGTTTGCAGAAGAGTGTTTCTGACAGTTTCCAGTTTGTTTTCGGTGAGAATCTCTCCACATACAGATGTATTTTTGCTGTGTTCATGGGGGGAGGTGCACTAAGGGTCCTCCTACTCCACCATCTTGATCTCTTCCTGATAATGAAGTTAATTTTAAGGGAGCATTCCAGAATTCATAAGTTACCTGATATTATAAACTGTGATCTTGGGTATAATACAAATCATCTTTCTGTTTAACTTCCTCGTCTGTAGAATAGTGTTAAAAAAAATTCTTAACTGAGAGGGTGGTTGAGAGGAGGTAACCAAAGTACTTATTAGAATAGTGTTTATGACATAGTAATGGATCAATAAGTGTACATTATCATATTCATCACGTTAACAGGCCAGTGCAGTGTTTCAACTAATGCACTTTTCAGACAGAAAATTTGATTTTCCCTATCACCTTTCTAAATTTTTAACCTTGTGGGACAGTATTTTTTTAATCTCAATGCAGTATAATTCTTAATCATTTTTAATCATAGAACTTAAAGCACTCTAGGAATAAGCAGATAATATATGCACATGGTAAGATATTAATAAAGGTTGATATCCTTTCTACCATCTATTATGAGGTTGGTATATTTCAAATTAATTGAATACCATTAGTACTTTATCCTGGATGCCTGACTGACCATTACATTTTTATTTTTATGCAATGAGACCTTGACCAGGTTGAGGTCATGGACTGATAAATATCATTTTTCTATATAGTAGAAGGTAGCACAGTGTAGGTGGAGATTAGGCACAGCTCTAGTTTGTGTAACACTGAATAAATTATTCACTACTCACTATGAGAAAAAGTGAAGACAATTTAACATTTATTCATCCAGTACCTCTCTTCTTCCCTGGAACCCTCACCTTCTATAGACACCTCCAGGAATGCCTGAAAGAGAAAAAAAAGTATGGTTTCCTTGTGTTTATTATCAGGACCCTCAGTGGAATCTGTTTCTCTAATAGTCACTGCACGATTAAGATTCATAGAATAAAGGGTGGGGTTTGAAAAGTTCTACAAATAATAAAGGGATAAAAAAGTGAGGATAGAAATTTCTCAATTACATGTCAAAAAGCGAATGTGAAAAGATTCCTGTTTCCTTCACAGAATGTAGGAGGAATTGGGAAAAGGTAATCACTAATTTTACTACATACACATCAATCTCTGTGTTTTTTCATACATCATGTCCTGTACATTGATACATTTAAATATATCAAAAGAAAACTGTAGTTTTATTAAACTGTTTTCTACTTACTGTTTGATTATTTGCTAGAATGAGATATTTTATTAATGAAAATAAAGTTCAATAAATGATTTTGAAATAAAATGATATCTGTTGAAAATTTCAATGAAATATGAACATTTTAGCAATACGCTTCCATTGATTTCTTCATCTGTAAAATGGAGATAGATAATAGCATTTCCTTATGGGTTTCCACGAAAATACTCAGGAGTAATGTACATAAAATGCTTGTCATGTATTGTGGAATGTAATGCCTATTCCTTTTTCCACCAGGGTGATTATAGCATTTTTTTTTTTAATGCTTGAAGTCTGCGGTTCTTAAAATCTATTTTTGCAAAGGGAACCTTTTTTTTTAAAATAAATTCTTCCTAGAGTTTGATGATCCCTTTGGAATAAAACTTCAGGTTTCTGTGTGTGTGTGTGTGTATGTCTATACACATATGTCTCAAATAATATTTTAAGCCTTATGAAAAACTACATCCCCCAGTCTTTATTCTGACTCCCACAAACAACTTATTTGTTTTTCTGGTTGTAATTCTGTATTTCTAAATTAGCTCCTTATACAGCTTTTTCATTTTTCAGCTTTTGATTTTTTCTAATTACCTTCTTCTCTGAAAAAATTAACATGTAGTTCTCTTGCTATTTTAAAACATAATTCCCCTCCCCCAATATAATTATATAATAAATTAGGATAAATCAAAAGTCAGTGTCTATTGTTTTATTACATAGATGTTTACCATTTTATGACATATGAGTCTGATCCAGATTTTATTTTATTTTATTTTTTTTGATCCAGATTTTATAAATACATTCTCTTTCTCACTTTTTTCTTTGGATTTTTTAAATGGTAAAATTCCTTGTTTCTTTGTTTTATTTCTATCAATTCATCACTGGTTCATCCTCTCCGGCATAAATTTAAATCTCTCTTCAGTAGATCCAAATGAATGAGACAATTTACCAGCTTTATTTCCTGCTGGGGGGCATCCCTCTTGGGCCTGTACGTACATACACACATACATACATATACACACTGTATCTGGAAGGACAGAGGAGAAAATGATGTTTATCTTTGGGAGAAAGGACCGGGAGACGGTATGGGAGTGAGAATATTTTACTGACTACCACTGTTTGAAGATTTCCTATACGTGTATCTATGACCTAGCCCCCTCCCCCACAAAAAAACATTTAAAAAAATAGCGTTAGATCCCTATCTACTGGCTTGTGACAGCAAGTTAAAGAGAAAGGTGAATATATGATCCAATTTTTAAAAAAAATTAAGAACATCAGTAAAAACAAGAAAAAAAAATCCTGAGCATGAGCATATCGTTTAATTGGGCTGTGTGAGGCTCCGCACTGAACATGGGGAAAGGCTTGAAGAAAAGTTGTTTGTTTAGCATCCGTCTACCTGTGCAGCCTGGAGAGTCCACAGAAAGCCCCGTCTTCATCCACGTCCCTGGAGCTGATTTTCTCCCACTCTCCTGCCCGCCTACCCAAGACCCACCCCCGCCTTATCCCCGCCCCTGGGCCTAGTCTCTGCCCACCTTCAGGCTGAGACTCTAGCACCGCCCTCCAGATCCGGTACCCAGCCACAGCCCCGCCCTCAGTCCCGTCAAGAAACGGGTGTCCGCCCACAACCCTGCCCTCTGGGTTTGGTTCCGCCCACAAGCTGGTACCATCCCACAGCCCCGCCCCTAGAGTGGGTCTCAGTCGCTGGCGCTGGCCCAGCCCACGGCCCAGCCTTGCACTCACTAAGCAAACGAGAACACCTCGTCGGAGGCTTGGGTGCGAGGCCGCCGCCCGGCCCGCCGCCTTAACCCAGAGCCCCGCAATGCCCCGCTATCCGCGTCTGCTAGGTACCGGAAACTGAAGCCCCTGGCTACTGCCCGAGACCGGAAGCGGAAGCGCCAGGCGGTGCTGAGGAAGGAGACGCGGGCGGCTCACTGTGCTGTGTGTAAAGTTTTCTCCGCGGGGGACTGGGTTCACGTGGTACGTTCGGCCTTAGCGCGAGGGTCAGGACTCTGTGAGCGGCGGGCAGTCCTGGGGCTCCTGTAGGAGTCTAGGGAGGGGCATGGGTCTGGGGCACCCCCGTCACAGGCTCCGGCGTTCCTCCCCCTTTTCCGCGAGCCGCGTTTCGATCCCTGAGGCTCATCCCTCTGGTTGGCCCAAAGCCTCCGTTTCCTCCTAGCTCTGGGCGCCGCCGTCCCCTCCTCAGAGTTCCCCCTCTCCCCATCACCTTTCCTCGGTGTGACTTTGCCCCCTAGGGGACTTTTAGTCACGTGTGGAGGCATTGTTTTGGTTGTTACAAATGGGAGGGGCTGCTACTGGCATCTAGTGTGTGGAGGCCACGGGTGCTGCTGGACATCCTACAACGCACTGAACAGCACCCGTGACAAAGCATTATCAGTAGTGCCGAGGTTTGGAAACCCTGCTCTAGGGTCTTACAATCTTCAAAGCCCTGAATGAACTTAAAGGTTAGCTGAGTCACTTTTAGCGCCCCTGAGTGACAAGCCGTATTAAAAGCGTCTGGAGTCACAAAAAAATCACTATCCAGCCAGAAGAGTTCATCAAGGCGAATGAATGCACACCGCATGATGCCGCCTTCTCCCACTTGGGAGAGCAGATGGCTGGATAGGAATCAGGAAAATCCAGTCATAGCCAACAATTACACGTTCAATCAGTACAGTAAATACAAAAAAGAAAAGTGAGTGGTGTGGCCTTTGCATCCAGCAGCTGTATTATGCCCTATAAAAGGCCTCAAAAGAAATCTTTGTACCCTTCTTTTTTTTCCTACATACAAGTTATCTCTGGAGTTCAAGTTTAAGTTGAAACCAGCCTCAAGTTTCACCTGTCCTCACTGACCCGTGGATTTCTGCGTGACCAGGTGAGTACCGTGTGGAACTTGTAACAATAGTGCCAGCAGCCTCAGCTGGCAGAACTGCTACTAGGCCTTCCCTGTGCTCAGGTGTAAACACAAGGAGTCACTAAGAGTGAGGGCATCTTAAAAAAAAATGATTTATTTTTGACGGATTATATTCAAGGGAAAGATAGTAAGGTGTGTGGTGATGTGAGTGTAAATAAGTAAATACAGTTATGTGCAAATAAATACACATTAAGCAAGCATGTAAATAACTCTGAATAAGTAACAAATATAGATTTACTTGCATTCCATAATACTAAAAATTTTAGGATTTTATATATAAGTATAAATATATAAATTTTTTATGTGTATATCAGGATTACTCAACAACATTCCTCAGGCCCAGTTCAGTTTGACTTCTAAAACCCTATACATCTTCCATAAAGATTCAAAATATAGGGGTACATGGGGGAAAAATAATTTGAACTTCTTTATATTGGCAACAGAAATTTAAAATTGAATTGACCAGCAACCAGATGTATTTTCTGCTTGCAAGTGTTTTCTGTTTGGTTTTGTTTCTTGTTTTGTTTTTTGTTTGTTTTATTTTTTCTTCATGATATTTAAAGATCACTTGGAGGAGTACTAAGCAACAACTTGCAGATTGAAGGGTAGGGCAACAGTTTCCAAAGATTGTATTCTACAACTTGGCTTCTATAAGAATTAACTTTGTTTCTCTAAACTTTTATGAAATAACAGTCTGGTGATTCATATTGCAGAGAACCATTTTGAGTAATTTTATACTGTTGGGTTTTATCAATTGTGTGTGTGTGTGTGTGTGTGTGCGTATGCCTTTTTCATTCTGTCTTTCCTTTGACATTCTTAAGGGGAATGTTTGCTTGTCATGCAATAGATATTCTTCAGGTGCACAATTTATGGTGACCAACCATGCTCTTTTATTCAGGACAGAGAGAGAGAGAGAGAGAGAGAGAGGTCTTTTTGAATAGTATTTTTGTTTTCTTCTGATAAATACCTGGAAGTAGAATTGCTGGATCATATAGTAGGTCTTTTTAAAAATTTTGAGAAACCTCCATACTGTTTTCCTGAGTGTTTGCACTGGTTTATATTTCTCACAGTGCTCAGTGGTCCTCTTTTCACCACATCCTCACCAACACTTATTTCTTGTCTTTTTCACAGTAGTCATTCTAACAGGAGTGAGGTGATAGCTCGTTGCAGTTTTGATTTGCATTTCCCTGATGATTAATGATGTTGAGCATCTTTTCATGTACCTGTTGGTCATCTGTGGAAAAATGTCTTTTGCCCATTTTTTAAATCTGATTGTTTTTTTGCTATTGAGTTATATGAGTTCTTTGTATATTTTTGTCATTAACCCCTTATCAGATATGTGATTTGCAATTGTTTTCTCCCATTCAGTAGGTTGCCTTTTCATTTTGTTGATGGTTTCCTTTGCTGTGCAGAAGTTTTTTAGTTTTATGTAGTCTCACTTGCTTATTTTTGCTTTTATTGCTTTTGGTGTCAGATTCAAAAAATCATCACCAAGACCTATGTTAAGGAGCTTACCACTTATGTTTTCCTCTAGGAGTTTTATGGTTTCAGGTTTTATGTTCAAGTCTTTAATCCATTTTGAGTTAATTTTTGTTTATGGTGTGAGATAGTGGTCCAGGTTCACTCATTTGCATTTGGCTCTCCAATTTTCCCAACAGCATTCTTTGAAGAGACTGCCCTTTGCTCATTGTATAGTCTTGGCTCTTCTGTCATAAATTAATTGGCCATATATGAATGGGTTTATTTCTGGGTTCTCTATTCTGTTCCATTGAGCTATGTGCTAATACCATACTGGTTTAATTACTATAGCTTTGTTGTATAGTATAAATCAGGGCGTGTGATGCCTCTAGCTTTTTTCTTCCTCAGGATTGTTTTTGTGGTTCCATACAAAATTTAGGATTGTTCTATCTTTGTGAGAAATACCATTGGAATTTTGATAGGGATTACATACTGCTTTCAGTAGAATGGACATTTTAACAACATTCATTCTCAATCCATGAGCACAGAATATCTTTCCATTTATTTGTATCTTCTTCAGTTTCTTTCATTCATGTCTTGTAGTTTTCAATATATAGGTCTTTCACACCCTTGGTTAAATTCCTAGGTATTTTATTCTTTTTGATGCAATTGTGAATGGATTGTTTTCTTAATATATTTTTCTGATAGATCATTATTAGTGCAAAGAAGCAACAGATTTTTGTGTATTGATTTTGTACCCTCCAGCTTTACTGAATTCGTTTATTAGTTCTAACAGTTTTTTAATGAAACCTTTAGGGTTTTCCATATGTAAAATCATGCCATCTGCAAATAGTGAAAAAGTTTTACTTTTTTCTTTCCAATTTAGACGCCTTTCATTTCTTTTTCTTGCCTAATTGCTGTGGTGAAGACTTCCAACACTATATTGAATAAAAGTGGCAAGAGTGTGGGCATCCTTGTCTTGTTCCTGATCTTAGAGGAAAAGCTTTCAGCTTTTCAGCATAGAGTATGTTGTTAACTGTGGGCTTATCATATATGGCCTTTATTATGTTCAGGTGTGTTTCCTCTATACCTGCTTTGTGGAGAGTTTTTATCATAAATGGATGTTGAATTTTGTCAAATACTTTTTCTGCATCTATTGAGATGATCATATTTTTTCTTTATTTTTTGTTTATGTGGTGTATCACATTGATTGATTTGAACCATCCTCGTATCCCTGGAATAAATCCCACTTGGTCATGGTGTATGATTACACCATGGTGTATGATTTAATTTATTGTTGAATTTGGTTTGTTAATATTTTGTTGCATCTGTATTCATCAGGGATGTTGACCTGTAATTTTCTTTTTTTGTGGCATCCTTGTCTGGTTTTCAGTATCAGGGTAATACTTTCCTTGTAAACTGTGTTTGGAAGAACTACCCCCTCTTCTGTTTTCGGCAAGAGTTTGAGAAGGATTGATATTAGTTCTTGGAATGTTTGGTAAAATTTATCTGTGAAGCTGCTTGGTCCTGGACTTTCGTTTGTTGGGAGGTTTTTGAATACTGATTCAGTCGCCTTGCTAGTGATCAGTCTGTTTAGATTTTCTGTTTCATCAGAGAAATAGAAAATACGAACTGCCGCGTTGGACAGAGCAGAAGTATAGAACATTTCCATCATACCTGAAAGTTCTGTTGAGCAACACTGGTATAGAGTGGCCCCTCCTCTGACCCTCTCTCAACACTGACTCCAGGTGCAGGAGTCGCTGAATCTGTAAACTGAACCGAGACCCCTCCTCCCCTAATAGGAGGCTTCAGCTGCCAAAAGACCTGGAGAGGGTACTCAGGACCTGAGAGTGTCCTGGGCACCTTCCCAGCCTGCTTTCCTCTTGGGGCTTTGGGGGTGTCTGGATCCCACCCCTCCTGTCACTCCTCAGCTCATGACTGTTACTATTCCTAAAGGCAAATTGGGTTCCTGGTGGGAAGAATGTAGACTTCTTCTACCTGCAGAGAGTGGAGAAGATCTTCAGCAATTATCTGGGTCTGCTGGACTCACACTAAGACCTCAGGGAAGATTTGGTATGAGAGGCTGTTCAAGTTTCCTATGGCTGCTGTAACAAACTACCATAAACTTAGTGGCTTACAGTAACACACATTTATTTTCTTGCTCTGGAGGTCAGAAATCCTAAATGGGTTGGCAGGGCTGCATTCCTTTTCCATCTTGTAGAGACCACCTGTATTCCCTGGCTTGTGGCTCCTTCCTCCATCTTTAAAGCCAGTGAGAACATCTTTAAATCTCTCTCTCTCTCTTTTTCTCTGACCTCTGCTTCCATCCTCACATCTCCTCTGACCCTGACCTTCCTGCCTCCCTCTTATAAAGAAGAACCCTTGTGATTTCACTGGGTCAATATGTATATTCCAGAATAATTTTTTCCATCTCCAGATCCTAACCTTACTAACATCTGCAGAATCCCTTTTGCCATGTAAGGTCACATATTCACAGATTCTGAGGAGTAGAGCATGGACATCTTTGGGGCAGAGGCATTAATCTGTCTACCCCACAGGCCCAGGAGTCAAAGACTCTCTGCAACAGTTTTTCACCTGGACACTCAACCGTAGTGTCCAGTGTTCCCCTCCCTGCACACACTCACTTTATTACTTTTATCTTTTGGATGCAGGAAGGACACAGATAGAGACCTTGAGAAGCTGGTTTTATGGAGTTACGTTGTATTCTGTAACTCCAGGGAGAGGAGGCATTCCCTTATAGAAAGGAAACATACCATTTCTGTTGCTTTGTACCTTGATTTTGTTGCTGTTGTTTTTGTTTTTCATTTAAATTTATTGGAGATAAAACTCTCCATCAATACCTAGAGATCGTGTCTTTCTTTTTTTGGCTTCATGCTTTTTCATTATGAGGATATTCCATAGTTTACTGAACCAATTTCCTATATATAGCAATTTGTGTTGTTTCCAATCCTTTGATATTATAAATAATGCTACAGTGAGTAACCTTGCTCTTGTCTTTTAGTATTTGTGTATCTTTCAAATAGATTCCTTGTAGTGTGATTGACAGGGAAGTGATAAATGTTTTTGCATTTTGCTTGAGGATAACAAATTTCCTTCCACAGGAGTTCTACCCCAACAGTGTATGAGAGTGCTTTTTTCTACAGCCTTGCCAATGAAAGATGTGGTTGGTCCCCTGTGTCTTTGTTGATCTGACAGATAAGAAATGGTATCAGTGTAGTTGCAATCTGCATCTTCATCCTGTGAATAAGATCAATGATGATTCTACTGATTGAATTGGTAGTGGTGGAAACCAAATTAAACTGTGTCTCAGAGTGGGTGGGACATGAGGAAATGAGACAGAGAGTAAAAAAAAAAAAAAAAAATGATGAGGGAGACAGACTGGGTGGTAACTAGAAAGAAAATTATGCCCTTAGGATAAATGAGTCTCACTACCAAAAACACTTTATTGAGTTTAAATGGTATGAGGGAGCCCAGTAGAGTGGGAGAGCTTGAAGGGAAGGGTAAAGGAGAGAGAATCGATGATGTCCAGCTCCTAAAAAGGCAGATGGAGTGGAACACAGAACAGAACTGCAGAGCCCAGTGTTATAGAGAAGGCAGGTCCTGGTTTATAACGAGAGAGGGAGGAAACCATGGTGCAGAATATAGTTTTGGTGGCAAGATACGAAGGTAGATTCCTTCTCATGGAGATGACTTTGAGAAGGAAGGTGCAGGACCATCTGCTGAAAGTGAGGGTGTATTTGTTATGTATTGCTGCATGACAGAGCATCCCTAACCTTAGTGACTAAAACAATAATCATTTGCTATCTCTCACAGTTTTTGTCGTTCAGAATTCAGGAGCAGCTTAGCTGGAAGGTTCTGGCTTGGGACTTTCATGAGGCTGCAGGAGGTTATCAGCTGGGACTGCAGTCATCTGAAGGCTTGGCTGGTGCCAAAGGGTTCACTTCCAAGGAGGTTCCCTCACATTCTGGCACATCAGTGCTGACTGTTGGAGGGGACAGTTCCTTTCCAAGTAGGTCTCTCCACAGGGCTGCTTGAGTGTCTTTGAATATGGCAGTTGCCTTCCCTTAGAGCAAGCAGTTCAGAAGACTAAGCAGAAGCTACAGTGCCTTGTAGGGATCTACCCTCAGAAGTCATCTCCACAATTTTCTATTGGTCACACAGGTCAGCCCTGATTCAGTGTGGCTGTGAATACCAGGAAGCTTGGATCATTCAAGCTATTCGGGAAGCTGATAACCATAGAGGGAAAAGGTGAGGCTGTGTGAGATTTAAAGAGATAAGAGAAGGGTTCACGAGTAGGAAGTTACACTGACTTATAGAATTGCCCTGCGGTGTTGAGGGCTCTTTTCACGTTGCTGACCGTGCTTTTCTAGAGGTGGCAACATGACCACTCTTGTGCAGGTTGGTCTGCCCAGATGTTGCCATGAGCAGGCAGATGATTGGAACCATGCCTGGTTGGAGTTCTGCTGGGCCAGAGTGAAGGTAGGAGGTAGGGGTGAGGAAATTTGTTGAAATGAAGGACGGTGAGACCCAAGCTGGGAAAGTAAAAAATGAGGAGAGGAGGTGGCTCTAGCAGGAGGGTGGGAGAGTGTGTGGACTGAGCCCTTTGCGTGGGAGAAGAACACATGTAGTGAAAGAAAAACGTGAATGAGCAAGGTCGAAGTTTGGGAGATTGGCTTCAGAGAGAGAAATTTCTGAACTATTGTTGTAGGTGTAGAATCATGTCCGGTGATAACAAAGTCTAGGGTGGTGCCTGGGGAAGTGCGTGGCCAAGGTGGAATGAGGACAGACTCATAGTACTGTGAGGGCCACCCTCCTGGGCTCTGATGTCATTCGAGTGCGGTAGGATGGGAGGTTGAAAGAATATTGGGAGTCAGGGGCCAGAGTCTCCAGTGAATGAGGGATTGTAGCTGGGAATGTGTTTGTGACAACCACGTGGATGGGAAGAATGTGCCCTGAGACTCAGTGAAGCTGAGGTTTTAAGATGGATGGAGAAGTAGCCACCATTGTGGGCAGAGGCAGACGCATTTTGAAGGAGGAAATGGTGGACAGGCTAAAGATTTGTCCTCAGTACCCTGGAGAGGGAAGTTGGTTGTGAACACTTTGTGCTTTCCCGTTTATTCCAGAGCCCTGTCCTGAGTGCACTGTGGGGATACGAGGAGGAGCATCCTCGTTCTTCTGCTCCCTGTTGTTCAGGAAAACTTACTGTCTGAATCACAGGATGGCGACCATGGTTCTGTCCCCCACTTTTGGTGAGTTTGAGGGTCAGCCCTCAGAGCCCAGGTGTTAAAGGCCCCTGCACCACAGAGCAGGTAGAGGGAAGGGACTGAGAAGTTGAGGTGGGTGTGTTACCCCAGGAACCTGGAGGTCATTGGTGCCTGACTCTGTGGTTCTTGGGATTTGGGACTTAGCTGGTTTGAGTGTCTCTGGAGATGTCACCTGTGTGGCGAATGTGTGGGAGCTTTTGAATTATACTTCTAATTCTTTCTATAAATTAAAAAAAAAATAACAGTGGTGTCCTTTGGGACTTCAGTTTCTTCATCTGCAAAATGGAAATAGTAGTCTTTTCCTCCAGCATGGGAGGGCGCTTGGCCCTTTTTTCTGGCTTTGGGTGAGACAGTGCTCTGTTCCGTTTTCCTGTGGAAGCTGGGTGTGGGTGTTTGGGTGTCGGTATGTGCTGTGTGTGGGAATAGTCATTTGTGTCTGTTGGGGATACAGTCAATCACAAGTAGGTGGGGGAGCCTCCAGATTTGTGAGTGTGAGAACAGGGGGCAATCCTGGATTCTTGGGACATTTCTTCTTCTCCAGCTCAGTCTTCCCCGTACCCAGCTTCTCACCAGAAAGGATGCACAGAGGAGGAAGGGTTGGCTAATGGCTTCCTGACAGACTGGTTACAGGTGAGTCAGATATTCCTGTTTCCAAATCATTATTCCTTTGACCAGAAGTTGGACTTGTTATCCTTCAGTGACCTGCAGCATCAGAGCCAAATCAGGTCTTTGGGCATCTGATGGAGGGTTTGAGGCAACCCAAACAGTGTTAGCATATGTCAGCATTTACTGCAATGTAGAGCCTCCTCCAGGGTCACTGTCTACACCATGTTCTGCTGAGAGGTTTTTTTTTTTTGTTTTTTGTTGTTGTTTTTTTAATTTTATTGAAGTATAGTTGATTTTCAATGTCATGTTAATTTCTTCTGTGTAGCAAAGTGACAGAATATATGTGTGTGTGTGTGTGTGTGTGTGTATTCTTTTTCATATTCTTTTCCATTATGGTTTATCACAGGATATTGAATATAGTTCCCTGTACTATACAGTAGGACCTTGCTGTTTATCCATCCTATATATAATAGTTTACCTCTGCTAATCCCAAACTCCCAATCCTTCCCTCCCTACTCTCCTCCCCCTTTGCTGAGAGTTTTAAGGGGAAGCTAAGGAAAGACATGACTGTGTCCTAAACTCAGGCAATTGGTGATGGCCATTAGGGCATCATTCATCCATTTACCAAGTACTTCTCTGATTTCTGCAATGTCCTAGGCCTATGCTCATCCTTTGAGATTGAGGGGAATTCGATTGCAGGATGTCACAGTCTCACTGGGAAAGAAAATCACCTGTGTGTTAGAGGTACATTTAACATTGGGGGTGGGCATGAATAGACAGGAGAAGAGAGTTCAGGGCTGACCCTAGGAGCAGTTGAGAGCAGAGATCAGAACCCTGCCCATACAGCTTCTGCTTTGGATTCCCTGTTCCTACTCCTCTCTCATCCTTGGCTCTTTTCCTGTCCACATTGGTGGGGTTGGTCCTTGGCTAAGCCATGATGTTTGTGGTGGTTTAGGACTTGGTGACTTTTGAGGATGTGACTGTGGAGTTCACCCAGGAAGAGTGGGCACTGCTGGACCCTTCTCAGCGAACACTGTACAGAGATGTGATGCTGGAGAACTGCAGGAACCTGGCTTCACTTGGTAAGCGTGACATCATTCCTGCATTTATTTAATGACTCAGGTAACAAGACTTTTTTAAAATTGAGGTATCATTCACATAACATAAGATTCACCATTTTAATCATTTTAAAGTATGCAGTTCAGTGGCTTTTTTTAAAATCTTTATTGGAGTATAATTGCTTTACAATGGTGTGTTAGTTTCTGTTTTATAACATAGTGAATCAGTTGTACAGTGGCTTTTGATAAATTCACAGTGTTGTGCATCACCCCTAAAACCTGTACCCATTAAGTGGCCAGTACCTGTTACCTTCCCCACTCCCCACTACTGGCAACCACTAATGTGCTTTCTATCTCTGTGGATTTGCCTATTCAGAGCAGTTCATATCAATGGAATCATAAAATGTGTGATCCTTGTGTCTCATTTCTTTCAAGCAACTTAATGTTTAAAGGTTTAGCTATGTTGTAGCATGTATAGTTTCTTTATTCCTTTTATGACTGAATAACATGCTCTTTTATGGGTATACCACATTTTGTTTATCCGTTCATTTGGTTGATAAACATTTGGGTGGTTTCCACTTACTGCCTATTGTAAATAATGCTGCTTTGAATATTTGTGTACAAGTCTTTGTTCAAACACCTATTTTCAATTCTCTCCACTATGTATCTAGGAGTGGAATTCTGGGTTATAGATTACTATGTTTAGCTTTTTGAGGAACTGCCAACCTGTTTTTTACAGCAGCTGCACCAATATATGAGCGTTCCAGTTTCTCCATATCTTCCCCAACATTCGCTTTTTTGAATATAGCCATCCTCCTGGGTATGAAGTGGTATCTCACTGTTGTTTTGATTTGCATTTCCCTAATTACTAATGGCACTGAACATTTTTTTCATGTAATTATTGGCTGTTTGTATATCGTTTTTGGAGAAATGTCTATTCAAGTTCTTTGCCAATTTTTTAATTGGGTTATCTTTTTTGTTTCTGGGTTTTAGAGGTTTATTATATTCTGAATACTAGATCCTATTTGTAAATGATTTCTTCCATTGTATGGTATCTTTTCATTTTCTTGATAGTATCCTTTGATACACAAGTTTTAATTTTGACAAAGTCCAATTTATGTACTTTTTCCTTTTATTTCTTGTGCATTTGGTATCATACCTAGTTATTGCCACCATGGTCCTGAAAATTTAGCTCTATGTTTTCCTCCAAAAATTTTATAGTTTTACCTTTTCAATGAAATCTTTTTTTTTTTAATGAAATCTTTTATCTATTTTGAGTTAATTTTTATATGGCTTAGGAGAAATTATCAGCTTCATTCTTTTGCATGTATTAATCCAGTTGTCCCAGCATCTTTGTAGAAAAGACTATTCTTGCCCCCATTGAATTGTTTTGGCACAATTGTCAAAAATTATTTGACTATAAAATGCGAGTTTATGTACTCTCAATTATTTTCCATTAATCTGTGTTTAGCATTGTGCCAGTACCACATTACCATTGCTTTGATGTCAGTAAGTGTGATTCCTCCTATTTGGTTCTTTCTCAGGACTGCTTTGTTTATTCAGGATGCCTTGCAATTCCATATGAATTTTAGGATCACCTTTCCATTTATGTAAAAAAAGCTGTTAGAAATTTGGTAGCGATTTCATTGAATCTGTAGATGATTTTGGTTATTATTGTCATAACAATATTAAATTTTTCAATACATATCCTCTGTTGCTTATTTTTAATTTGCTTCTGTTGTGGTCAGAGTAGATACTTTGTATGATTTTATTGTTTTTAAATTTATTTAGACTTGTTTTGTGGACTAACATGTGCTCTATTCTGGAGCATGTTTTCCATGCACTTGAAATGAATGTGTGTTCTGTTTTTGGGTGAAGTGTTTTATGTCTGTTAGGTTTAGTAAGTTTATAGGATTGTTTAAGTCCTCTGTTTCCTTGTTGGTCTTTTAACTAGTTGTTCTACCCATTATTAAAAGTGGGCATTGAAGTCTGCAACTATTATTGTAGAACTCTATTTCTCCCTTCAATTCTGTCAGTTTTGAATTTGTATATTTTAAGCCTTTGTTGTTAGGTACGTATATGTAATTATTATATCTTCTTGATTAATTGATCTTTTAATCATCATATATTTTGTTGTGTCTTGTAAAAATTTTTGTCTTAAAGTCTGTTTTGCCTGATATTAGTATAGTCACATTCTCTCTTTTTTAGCTGTGGTTTATATGGAATATCTTTTTCCATTTGTTGACTTTCAACCTGTTAGTGTCTTTAGATAGAAAGTGAGTCTCTTATAGATAGCGTATAATTGATTATTTTCTATCCATTCTGCCAAAATCTGCCTTTTAATTGGACAGATTAGTCTGTTTACATTTAATGGAATTACTTATAAAGAAGGACTTAGTTGTGTCATTTTGCTGTTTGTTTTCTACATGCTTTATATCATTTTTATTCCTCAGTTTCTCCATTATTGTTTACTTTTGTGTTAGGTATTTTCTAGTGGACCATTTTGATTCCCTTCTCATTTCTGTTTATATTTTTTAGTTATTTTCTTAGTGGTTGCCTGAGGGATTGCAATTATCATTTTAATTTTAAGCAATCTATTTTGATTTCATATCAACTTATTTCAACAGTATACAAAAAATTAGCTCCTGTATAGCTGTGCCCCTCCTTATGCTGTTTTTTGTTTGTTTGTTTGTTTTTTACAAATTATAAATTTATACATTGTTTCATTAACATGGATTTATAATTTTTAGTTCAGACATTTCTCTTTTAAATCATATTAGAAAAAAAGAGGAAAGTTACAAACCAAAAATAAACAATTGTTTTTGACTTTTATATTTACCTATTTATTTTCCTTTATTGGTGTTCTTTATATCTTTGGGTGGATTTGAGTCAGTATTCATTGCCCATTCATTTCAGCTTGGAAGTCTCCTATTAGCATTTCTTGTAGGATAGATATGTTAGTGACAAACACTCAGATTTTGTTTATAGGAATGTCTTCATTTCTTTATTTTCAAAGGACAGAATTTTTGGTTCACTTTTTTTTTTTTTTTTTTTTTTTTTTTTTTAAGCAGCTTGAGTATATTATCCCAATGCCTGTTGCCTCTGTGGTTTCTGATTCAAAATTATCTGTTACTCTCACTGATGATCCTGTGCACATGATGAATCTCCTCTCTCTTGCTGCTTTCAGGATACTCTGTCTTTGTCTTTCCAGAGTTTGATTATGTGTTTCAGGATGGATTCTGACTCTTTGAATTTATCCTGTTTTGGGTTTGTTAAGCTTCTTGGTTGTGTACATTTATGCCTTTCATCAAATTTGGGGAAGTTTTTAGCCATTATTTCTTTAAATATTCTTTCTGCCTGTTCTTCATTTAAGGGACGCCTATTATGTGTATGTTGGTATGTTTAATGGTATCCCGTGGGTCTTTTAGGTGCTGGTCATATTTTGTTTATTCTTTTTTTCTTTCTGTTTTTCAAACTGAGTAATATAAGTTGTCCTATCTTCATGGCTACTGATTCTTTCTTCTTGCTCAAATCTGTTGTTGAACCACTCTTCTGAATTTTTCATTATAGTTATTGTACTTTTCAATTCCATAATTTCTGTTTGGTTTCTTTTTATAATTTCTGTCTCTTTAAGATGTTTTCTGTTTGGTCAGAATTTGTTCTTATGGTTTCCTTTAGATCCTTAAGCATATTTAAAACAGTTGATTTAAATTCTTGGTCTAGCAAGTCCAATGTTTGGACTTCCTGAAGGATAGTTTCTACTAAATTTGGGTTTTTTTTTCCTGTAATGGGCCATACTTTTGTGTATTGGCCTGCCTTATAATTTTTTGTTGTTGAAAACTAGACATTTGGAATATTACAACATAGTAATTCTGGAATCACATTTTTCCCCATCCCTAGAGTTTGTTGTTGTTGCTGTGGTATGTATGTTTAGTGATATTTCTGAACTCATTTTTGTAATGTCAGTATTTGTTGTATGTGGCCACTGAAGACTCTGTTCTGTTATCTTAATGGTTAGCTAGTGATTTATCAGATTTCCTTGAACACTTGGAACAAAAAATAAAAAACTCCTAGTCTCTCTATACAGGGGCATACCTTCAAAATCAAGCAGTTTATAACTCTGCCTTAGTTTTCACTTCCTGTTTGTGCAGAGCCTGAAGGTCTGCCAAAGGTGAGGACTTAGTGCCCTCTCATGTCTTTTCTGAGCATGTGCCCAAGCCTGGGTATGCACATGGCTTTCTAGATTCAAAGAAATATGAGGGAGCTTTTCAGAAAGCTTTTCAAAAATTCCCCCAAACATTTTATTCTATACTTTTCCTCCAGGCTTCTTGGTTTGCCTTTTGCTTTCCCTTGCTGTTTCCACTTGCCTCAGGCAGTAGTGGCTAATATATTGCCTTTTAATGTCTTCAGCACATGCCCACTGGGTAACCAGCTCAGCCTTCAGAGAGTTTGGGGTTAGATAAGTAAAGGCAAGCCCTTTGAGCCAGTCCTTCAGGGAGCCACCAGAAAGGTCAAAACAAACAACCATAGCTTGTTGAGAATAAGGTCCATCCTACTCCCTCTAGTACTAGGAGTTGTCTTCAATGTCACAGCCAAAGCAAGGAGTAGAGGATGAGGCAAGGGTCAGTTAAAATGTCAGCTGTTTTTTGTCTTTGATTAAGCATTTTCCTGGTTGCTGTAGACTTTTGATAAGTTTTCAGAGTTGTGATAAAGTTGTTCTGACAGTTTTTACCAGTTTATTCACTGTTTTCATAGAGAGGGGGACTTCTGAAGTTCCATATTCCATGATTTTCATTGTCATCATTTTTCACAAGACGTCAAGCATGTGTCTGTTTCTGGGTCTGTTACTGGGGTGTAGGAATACAGTGATGGAGACAGACATGGTCCCCATGCTCATAGAGCTTTCTGTTTAATTCCTTCCCTATGAACTGAATATTTCCTTACCCTGACTTTATATTCTCCATATGTAAAAGCTTTATAGCTTTTGAAGTGTGAATTTAAACTTGGGCATGATTCCCCCACACATACCACCACCACCAAATGAAAGATATTAACTACTTGATGACCATGAGCACATAGCCCCAGGCCTCCTGGAGCCTAAGGACTGATAAAGTTAACCCTTGTGGCACCACCCTGTTCCCTCATCATCAGCCAATCAGAATTGTGCACGATCTGATCATGTATCTTGCAACTCCCCTGCCCCCCCGCCACCTGACTTTTAAAAATGATTTGCCAAAACCCTTCGGGGAGCTCAAGGCTTTTTAGGGCATGAGCCACCTCGTCTCCTTGCATGGCCTTGCAATAAACCTTTCTCTGCTCCAAAATAAATAAATAAATAAATTTTTAAAAAAACTTGGGCATGGACTTTGGGCCTATGTGTGCCCTGTCACCTGGATATTGAATGAGTTGCTCGTATTTTTGTTTCCTGAGAGTTACTATATTCATTAGAATTTAGATGTAATTATTTCATTGCTCCCAAAGCCACACTTGCCCGTCTTCAGAATTCTTGGCTTCAGTTTCATGCAGTTGCTTGTCACTTGCACAGCCCCCCTATAACACGGCTTTTTTCCGCAAATAGGGTATCATGTTGATAAACCCAGTCTGATCTCCCAGTTGGAGCAAGAAGACAAGGTGATGACGGAGGAAAGAGGAATTCTTCCAGGCACCTGTCCAGGTGAGCACTAGGAAGATATGAGAAATAGTCTTTTTGAGGAATAGCTCTAGCCGATGATTCAGGGCATGGGAGTATTACATTTGGAAATGGCAATCAGGGAACTTTGTAAAATGTCCTTTTTTTCTGACAGAGATGGCCATGAACATTTGTTATGAGCTTCCTCATGCACCTTCTTTCTTTCCTCTTTAACTTTCTGTTCAACATGCATACTTTACTTTGGACTCAGGGGGAAAAAATAAAGACGTCTCTTTTCCTTTTTAAATTTAAGTCTCATATGAGCTCTTTGTCCAACTCCTTCCTACTTTACCTTCCTGATAATTCCTCCCTTTGTAAATCTCTGATCAGTCCTAATCCTTTTAGAATCCTTTTTTAATACCTGTAATTTGAATACTCATATCCCTTTCATTGCAAACTTGCTCAAAAACCCTAATCCCTCAGTTTGTCTATACTCGTGTGTACTTTTGTGTTTCTTTTCTCCATCAGCTTAAATTTCTTTTCAATTTGTTTCAGATTTGGAGACGGTACTTAAAGCAAAATGGTTAACTCCTAAGAAGCATGTTTTTAGAAAAGAACATTCTAATGGTGTAAAAGTGGTAAGACTAACATGGTTGATTGCTGTTTTTTCACAGTAGGAGAATTCCATAAGTTAGAAAAGCCACAGAATAAACAGGAGAGTCATTAAAGGGAAATGTCATTTATATATGAGATAATGGTGTCCCAGAAGAGATACTGTAAATCAGTTGTGAATTTGGAGAAAACTATAAATTAACTCCAGACTTGTTTCTTTACTGAGAGTTTCCACAAGTAAATATTTCCTTAAATGTGATTAAAATATTGACTGTCGAACTATAAAGTGGTCTTAAATTTATCAGAAAATGCTCTGTGAATATGATAAGGACTTGTGGCAATGTGTCTGTCTCTCTTTTTTTAACTTCTAAGAGCTCAAACTGGGCAGAAGCCCAGTTTGACAGGCATTTAAAATAGGTAACCAAAACATCAATTATAATAATGTAACAGAATTCCTGGGAGAGAGAATTTGTATAACAGCATTGAATATTAAAAAATATTATAAATTATAGTTTTCATTCATCTCTTAACAGGAGAGAAGTCATCTAGGAGTGAAACTCAATGAATGTAATCAGTGTTTTAAAGTCTTCAGCACAAAATCTAACCTTACTCAGCACAAAAGAATTCATACTGGAGAAAAACCCTATGACTGTAATCAGTGTGGCAAATCCTTCAGCAGTAGATCCTACCTCACTATTCATAAGAGAATACATAATGGGGAGAAGCCCTATGGATGCAATGACTGTGGAAAAGCCTTCAATGATCCTTCCTCCCTCAGACTGCATGTGAGAATCCACACTGGAGAAAAACCCTACGAATGTAACCAGTGTTTTCATGTCTTCCGCACTAGTTGTAACCTCAAAAGCCACAAGAGAATTCATACGAGGGAGAATCACCATGAATGTAATCAGTGTGGCAAGGCCTTCAGCACGAGGTCCTCCCTTACTGGGCACAACAGTATTCATACAGGAGAGAAACCTTACGAGTGCAGTGATTGTGGGAAAACCTTTAGGAAGAGCTCATATCTCACACAGCATATGAGAACTCATACTGGAGAAAAACCCTATGAGTGTAATCAGTGTGGAAAATCCTTTAGCAGTAGCTTTTCTCTTACTGTGCACAAGAGAATTCATACCGGTGAGAAACCCTATGAATGCAGTAACTGTGGGAAAGCCTTTAATAATCTCTCAGCTGTTAAGAAACATGTAAGAACTCACACCGGAGAAAAACCCTATGAATGTAATCATTGTGGGAAATCTTTCACCACTAACTCTTACCTTTCTGTGCACAAGAGAATCCATAATAGGTGGATATGACTACAATAACTGGGAAAGCATTCACTGATTTCTTATCTCTCAGACAACTTGTGATAACTCACGCTTAGATGTATGAGTTATCTGTTGCTGCATAACAAATTTCCCTTCAAAACATAGTAGCTTTAAACAGCAAACATTTATTATCTATAGGTCAGGAATTCAGAACCAGCTTAGCTGTGTAGTTCTAGCTCAGGAACTCTCATGAGGTTGTAGTCAAGATGTCAGCAGGAGCTACTGTCATCTACTTTACTGCTGGCTGAGGAGTCCACTTCGAGAATAGCTCAGTCACATGCCTGGCAAGTTAGTGCTGGTTGTTGGCAGGGAACCTTCATTTTCTCACCATGTAGGACTCCCCACAGGGCTATGTGTCTTTATGACATAAAAGCAGGTTCCTCCCAAAGCATTTGATTTAAAGAAGAGCTAATGCAGAAACCACAGTGTCTTCTACGACCTAGTCTCAGAAGGACATATCATCACTTCTTCCATATTTTAATGGTCACACAGACCAATCCTGATACAGTGTGGGAAGAGACCATACTCAGTATGAATACCAGGAAACAGATTGTTGGGAACCATCTGAGCAGTTTTCCATGAAATCACTGATGTAAGACCTTCAGGAGACCCTCATTCTTTCAGTCTATTCAGTATGAAGTAATATTTAATAACTCTCATGTTAATTCACCCGTGAAAGAAACCTCATGAGTCCAGTCTTTGTGATAAGCTTTCAGCTCAAATTCAGCCTAATGTACACAAAAGATTAAGTATTGTGGATAAATCTGAGGAATACAGTGGTGATATCTAGGGAGTCATGTGACAGTTCACACTAAGGGGAGAGTCCTATGAATATCATCAGAATGTAGAAGTCTTCAGGGACACTCATCCCTTAGAACACACATGAGGAATCACTACAGAGCAACACTCACTCATATAAGGAATGTGGAAAACTCTATAGCACAAGAGTTTACATTACTGAACAGAAGATGAGGAGATTCCGAGTGCAAGTACTATGGGAAAGCCTTCAGTATTCTCTCAACTTTTAAGAGATACGATGATTTATTCTGGAGAGAATGTCCCATTGAATGGCATCAGTACTGGAAAGCCTTCCATTTTCCCACATTCCTTAAACTGAAAAGTCGTTGCAGAGAAATTTGTGAGTATAAAGAATGAGGGAATGCCTTTAATGATACCTCTTATGTTAGGAAAGCTATGAAATTCCTGGATGCAAAACCTGTGGATTAATTTTGGGAAATCTTTCGGTGAGTCCTGTCTGTTGACTTCTGAGAAGTCACACAGGTGGGGAACCCTAGAAGATACTCAACGTGAGATTGCCTCAGCTCTTCTCTGAGTGGCCACAGAATACTTTAAACTGGGAATGAAAAGTGTAAATATTATGAGCATGGAATTACCTTTATCAGTGTCTCATCCTTAGGGTGGGGCAACTAGCTCTTTAATTTTCAGTCTTTGCTTAAGTATAAACATTTATGTCTATAGCTATACCCTAAGATAAACCTTAAATTATGTTCCATAGTTTTATATGTAATATGTTTATCATCATTTACTCTAAAAATATTAACACATTGCATATTTATAAAGGTATTTCTGATTATCTCCTGAGTGATTTAGTTTATCCTAGTAGAAATTAGACTATATTTGCTACATACCTTTTTCTAATTTAATGACATTTTTATCAAGTAAGTGGACTTTATGATGTTCAGATATTGTATGTACATTCAGGTTGGTTTTTATTTTTCTTTCAAGCTTATTTAGTGATAGATGTGAATTAAAGTCTTCCACCGTTGTTACGGATTGACAAATTCTTCTTGGTAATTGTCATTTTTTCTTTACGTATTTTGATGTAAATAGGTACATAAATGGTTAGGTATTGTTTTGTGAATTGTTCTTTTTTATGTAGGGGCCGTATTTTTTCATAGCAACGTATTTCAACACAATAATAAACGGTTTGGGGCTTCCCTGGTGGCACAGTGGTTAAGAGTCCACCTGCCAATGCAGGGGACACAGGTTCGTGCCCCGGTCCGGGAGGATCCCACATGCCGTGGAGCGGCTGGGCCCATGAGCCATGACCACTGAGCCTGCACGTCCGGAGCCTATGCTCCACAACAGGAGAGGCCACAACAGTGAGAGGCCTGCATACCGCAAAAAATAATAATAAATATAATAATAATAAATGGTTGAACATTTATATAGCTCTTCCCAAAGACCATGCACTCTTCTAAATGCCTTATGGATATTAACTTAGTACTCAGTATAAGCTTAAGAAAGGTGGACTATTAATATCCCATTTTGCAGATGAGAAAACTGTCATGGTACACTTACATTACTTGCCCAAGTTCACTGGCTAGTAAATGGTAGAGCCCATATTTGAATCCAGAGAGTCTGTGCTCTTAACCACTAGCCTATTTATTGAGTGTATTGTATATGCCAAGCACTGTTTGAGACACTGGTGTCTATAGCAATGAATGAAATTCAAGTTTTGCCATTAAAATACATCCTAATGGTTTTCCCTACAGAAAAATCAAGAAAGTATGTTGTTGTAAGTGTGATGTAGAAAACGAAAGCAGTGTAAGGTAGTTAAAGGGGGTTGGGATCCTGCTATTCTATGTAGAATCGGAAGGAAAAGTCTCTTAGTTAAGGTGCACTCGCATAGAGACCTTAATGAGTTGGAACAGTGAGTCACATGAATTCGTGTGGCAAGAGCGGTCTTAGCGTATGCCGAGGCCCGCACCACGGAGGCCAGTGTGAACAAGCTGGGGACGGTGAGGGGGTGGGAGAAGATGGACTGGCAGAAAAGACTTGGTGGATCCTGCTCGTGTTGGGTTTTATGGGTTATTGTTAGGACTTTCCCTTATACTTTCAATGAGTTGGCCTCTTAGAGCCCCAACAGGAAACAGCTGAGACGTTCAGACTAGGGCAGTTCAAGTAGAGTTTTCATAAAAGGGCTACTTACAGAGTAGTGTAGGAAGGATGTATCAATAGAAAGACCACAAAAGGCGGTTGGTATCCAGTAGCTGGTAAAGGCAGTGCTCTAACACCCGTAAGCCTGAAGGGGCAAGGGGAGGGAATGATTATTGAAATCCAGAGATAAGAGAGGAGAGAATCATATTCCAGGAGCTGAGAGGATGACAGGGGTGGTGTCCAGACCCAGGTTCTGCAAGAAATAGCCAGTGCCAGACTTCAGTCTATTTCATCCTCGTGTTTCATGCCCAGGCTCCCCATTGACTAAACCCAACCAGAAGCCATAAAGCAAGAAAGCCCATTGGTACAGTTCATACTGACTAACCTTCTAAGGTGCAGCAAGGTAGAGTAAGTGGGTTCTCTGCGGGGGAAGAAAACCAGAACTGCTCACCCCTTTTGCTTCTTAGAATCTACTCTTAACAGTCACCTGGGTGGAAACTTCATGTCCCTACCCAGGAATTCCATCAACTACTCTAGCATCCTGGGTGCTGTCAAAGAGCTGATATACTCACATCTGTGGTCTAAACTAGTCTCCTCCACAAGTGTTCTTCAAGATGGATATGGGGTTCTTGGGAGGAAAGTGCAAAAAATAACCTAAACATCCTGGTTCCCAGAAGGCGAACACTCCCACTGGGAGGCAAAGTAAGAGCCCCATTGAACTTTATGGCTGCTATGAGGCCAGCACACAAGGAAAGACGTCACCATGGCTTTTGGCATGGGTAATTAGTCCTGTCACCCAGAAGATGTGGGTTTTCTATTACACAGTGAGGGCAAAGAAGAAAACATTCGGGATTCAGGTAATCCAATGAGATGTCTCTTGATATTCTTTTCCCAATTTTGTTGATGAACAAGTGTAGCAGCTCTATCCTGAGAAAGGTACGTTGACCAGGTGTTCAGACTCCTCGATGATCTGGATCATCCCGCCAGGTAAACCACCTAGACCAGCGGAGATGCTAGTCAAGGGTGAAAGGAACGTAGGGTAGGGTAGGGTAGTAGAGGAAAATGATGTGTCAGTTGCAGCTGACGCTTAGAACAGCTGAGAATAGCTGCTGTGGACAGTTGTCTGTAGTTCGTCCCATTTATCTTTCTCTTGGAAATTTCTCCAGGCAACAAGAGCAACCAGAATCCTATGTGCATTCACTGTAAGAAGCAAGTACATCTGAGTGGCATAATTGGAGGACCATAAGGGAGACCAGTATATTTCCCAGTTTCTTCTTTTAGGACTAAGTCACTTCCCCAGCTGCTGGAAGTGTTGGCTGCTAATGGCTCATGCTGACAGCCTCTCTGGGAATTCCCTGGGGCCAAAGAAAATTGCCACACCTAAGATTATGGCAACTGTCCAGGGGCCAGTCCACTTCCAATGACTGGTTCTTTTGGGGGGTACAAAGGTACAATTACTTTGCCTCAATTTGAGACACCCCTGAAGGGTCAGCCTCAGCTCGGGAACTCCCCATGGGATCAAGGGTAGTCTTCATTTTTAAGTTATCACAGTTCAATCTCTTATTCTGCTCAATCCTGGTTCTCTAGAGATAGTTACCTTAGGCAAGTGACAAACTTTTCATGCCAAAGTTTTTTCATCTGTAAAATGGAAACAATAAGAGTGCCTACTTTTTTAGACATACTAAGGATTCAATCAATACATGTAAAACACTTAAGAGACTTCCTGGTGTATAGGAAACATTGTATATTTATTTCATCTTTTATTATGAATTAATTAAAATTCACTGTGGGATTATACTGAGCAAAATAAGCCACACTCAAAAGAGTAAATATTGTACAGTTATATTTGTATGAATTTCAAGGACAAGCAAAAAATCTGGGATAGGAAAATAATCAGAACAGTGGTTGCATTTAAGCTCAGGTTGTGAGGGAGGGGCAGGGATTGACTGAAGAGACATGAAGGGACTTTATGGGGTGAGGAGAGTGTTCTGTATCTTAGTAGCAGCATAGGTATATGCATTTGTCAAAACACACTAAACTGTACACTTAAGGTCTCTACATTGTACTGCACGTAACATACCTAAATTTAAATCAGATTTGTGCCAAGTGAAAGGAGCCAGAGACAAAAAGACATTTATTGTATAATTCCATTGTATGACATTCTGGAAAAGGCAAAACTTTAGGGAAGGACAAATCAGTGGTTTCTAGGGGCAAGGAGTAAGAGAGGGGGGTGACCACAAAGGGGCAGAGCAAAGGGATTTGAGAGTGATGAAATTGTTCTGTCACAAATGTGTTGATGTTCATGTGTGTATCATGTTCAGTCGTGACTGTGTTGATTGATCCATAACTCTAGCATTTGCCAAAACCTACAGAACTGTGCCAACCACGCACAGAGAGTGAATATTACTGTGGGTTTAAAAAGAAAAAGTAATCTCCCAGATAGGGGAGGGAATGCAAACTATAACAAATGAACCTAACTGTATGACAAATGAATAACATAACCACAACGAACGGGGCAAAAAGGAAACCAGATTTACTTTAGAAGACTGTTTTGACTGGATACTGTAAGGTTGAATACAAAAAGAACTGTCCAGAAATTCTGCACTCTAGTTTTTAAAAAATTGTTTTTCAGATGACACGCATTAGCACTTCTGAAACTACTTTGTGTGTATACTAGTGTTGAACAACTAAGTAAATAGACAGTAGAAAATGAGAACTAATTAATCACTGTCAAAGAAAGATGCTTTAAAAACACATTAAACCGGGCTTCCCTGGTGGCGCAGTGGTTGAGAGTCCACCTGCCGATGCAGGGGACACGGGTTCGTGCCCCGGTCCGGGAAGATCCCACATGCCGCGGAGCGACTAGGCCCGTGAGCCATGGCCACTGAGCCTGTGCGTCCGGAGCCTGTGCTCCACAATGGGAGAGGCCACAACAGTGAGAGGCAAGCGTACCGAAAAAAAAAAAAAAATGGGAGCAGAGGAATTGAATAGACATTTTTCCAAAAAAGATATACAAGTGGCCAACAGGTATGTGAAAATGTGCTCGACATTACTAATTATCAGAGAAATGCAGATCAAAGCCACAAGACATCACCTCATACCTGTTAGAATGACTAGCATCGAAAAGAGATAACAGGGACTTCGCTGGTGGCTCAGTGGTTAAGAATCCACCTGCCAATGCAGGGGACATGGGTTCGAGCCCTGGTCCAGGAAGATCCCACATGCCACGGAGCAACTAAGCTCGTGCGCCACAACTACTGAGCCCACGTGCCGCAAGTACTGAAGCCCATGCGCCTAGAGTCCATGCTCCACAACAAGAGAAGCCACGGCAATGAGAAGCCCGCACACCACAACAAAAGAATAGCCCCCGCTAGCCTCAACTAGAGAAAGCCCGCATGCAGCAACGAAGACCCAACGCAGCCAAAAATTAATTAATTTTTTAAAAAAGAGAGCGGAGAGGGGAACCCAGATTAAATACTCTGGGAGCTTTCTGGAGCAAGGAAGGGCCCACCCTTACATCCCACCACTCCACTCCAGCATTGTGAGCAGCAAAATGACGTCATAGACCAGCGGCCCCGCCCCCTCTCCCTCTCTCCGCCTGTGCTTGCCCCAGGCCTGGCCTCAGCCTTTTCTCTCCACACCCCCCTCACCCCAGAGGAAAGTGGGCTGCCTTGCCAAGCAACCCACGCGACCACTTACAGCCATGGATCCAAATCGGGGCAACCCCCCGGGGCCCCAGACCTCCCCAGAGGCCCCCAAGCCTAGCCCGAACCCCTGCTCAATCCTGGCGAACAATACCATGCCGCAAGAACCCCCCAGCATGGTGGGCGACAGGTTGCCCCCAAAGACCCGGGCGGTGGTCATCGACATGGGCACAGGCACCTGTAAGGTGGGCTTCGCGGGGCAGGCCCGGCCCACCTACACCGTGGCCACCGTCGTCGGCTGCCAGCCCAAGAAGTCGACCACCACCGGGCCGCCGGTGCTGGAGGCGTTCATCGGCGAAGCAGCCCGCACTCGCCCTGAGCTGATGCTGGTGCAGACCGTGCGGAACGGCATCGTGGTGGACTGGGACGCAGCCGAGCTGATCTGGCGCCACATGCTGGAACACGACCTCCTCGTGAACCCCCGGGACCACCCACTGCTGTTCTCCGATCCGCCCTTCAGCCCCACCACCAACCGCGAGAAGCTGGTGGAGGTGGCTTTCGAGTCACTGAGCTCCCCCGCCATGTATGTGGCTTCCCAGTCAGTGCTGTCCGCCTACGCGCACGGGCGGGTCAGCGGGCTGGTGGTGGACACGGGCCACGGGGTCACCTACACGGTGCCCGTCTTCCAGGGCTACAACCTGCCTCACGCCACAGAGCGCCTGGACCTGGCGGGCACCCACCTGACCGCCTTCCTGGCGGAGATGCTGCTCGGCTCCGGCTTGCCGCTGGGGCGGCAGGACCTGGACACGGTGGAGAACATCAAGCGCCGCTACTGCTATGTGGCCTCCGACTTCCTGAAGGCACAGGCCCGGCCCGAGGAGGAATGCCGCCAGACCTTGAAGCTGCCTGACGGGCGGATGGTCACGCTGGGCAAAGAGCTGTTCCGGTGCCCTGAACTGCTCTTCAGCCCCCCCGAGATCCCAGGGCTGTCGCCCGTGGGCGTCCCCACCATGGCGAAACAGAGTCTTCAGAAGGTGCCGCTGGAGTTGCGGACCGATTTGGCCCAGAACGTGCTGCTCTGCGGGGGCTCTTCACTCTTCACCGGGTTTGAGGATCGCTTCCGCGCTGAGCTGCAGCGCGGTCTGCCCCCAGAGGCCCACGTGGTAGTGGCGGCCCAGCCCACCAGGAATATCTCCGTGTGGATCGGCGGCTCCATCCTCGCCTCGCTGAGCGCCTTCAAGTTCTGCTGGGTCTTGCGGGAGCAGTACGAAGAGCAGGGGCCGCACGTCGTGTACCGCAAATGCTGCTGACACGGCCAGGGGTGGGTGTGGGCGGTGCGGGGTTGGGGCGAGTTATGGGCAGTAAAGTTTCTGCTACCCAGACGGCTCCGTCCTGCCTTCCCCCAAGGCCGGGCCCAGTCCACTGCTGGACCCACCCAGATGCGCCTGGCTGTGACCCCACAGACACACCCGCCCTGGTGGGCTACCTCCCAAGACATCCCTGGTTCTGCCCTGCTTTGACTCACCTCCCAGGAGCCATCCCTTGAGACACCCCAGTTCTGACTCCCTGACCCTCCGTCCCCCACGATCAACCCCCCTACACACACACACACACACACACACACACACATACCACCATGTGCGAACCCTGTCAAACCCATCTCCCACAATCCTAGTCTCCCACCACACTCGGGTTGGGCTCCCCTTCCCAAGCCCACTCCAAAGCTATCCCTGGTTCTCAGCACCCCAAATCTACCCACTCTTCGGTTTCCCGGGTCTGATTATCCAAAGTTCTCTGACACCCTGATGTTCTGAACATCCCCCCACAAGTGCTGCATCCCCACACCACCACAAAGATCCAGAATCTGACCCTCAAGGGTCTCCCCTACAACAGCACACTAAAGGATCCCCCAGTGTTCAAAGTCCATCCCCCAAGTTCCACCCTCCTCCAAAGCTCTGACCTCCCCACATGATTCGTTTCCCCAAACTCCTTCCATCCAGATGCTCCCACAACCCATCCCCCATCTTTACCCCCAAAGAACACCAAGTTCTGAGACCCCCAAAGCCCCCAGGATGGCCCCCTCTGCTCTCAGCCCACCCCCCACCCCCGCTCTGTAACTCCCCCAGAAATACTCCCACGTGATTTCTCAGTGCGTCTCCTGACCCCATTCCTCAGCTCCTGGAATATCCTCCCAGGAAGGCTACGGCCCCCAGGACCATCATGTGATGACCCCAGTAATGCACCTGTGTTCTGAATCCCCCAACTCCCTCCCCAAAGACATTTTCCCAGGGTTGCCCTCTGGTGAACCCCAGGACACCCCATCCTGGTGTTCTCAGGCTCCCGGAACTCACCCCCAGGACCAGCCACAAGGTCCCATCCCATTAGTTGAGACACCAACAGCCAGTGACATTTACAAGGACTGCCCAGCGCAATGTGACCCTGAGGCAGATACCCCAGGTGGGGGGTCCCCCTGGACCCTGGCTCCCTCCTGCCAACCCCACACAAGTCTCCAGTGCTAGTTGTCCTGGGCTGTCCATCCCCACCGCCTTCCATTCCACTAGTGTTTCATTCCAAGTTCGCCCCATCTCCCCAGACCTCTCTCGGCATATTCCTTCTATGCCACTCCAGGAGCTTTCTCTGGGACCTGCCCTGAGGATGTCCTATGAAGCCTCTACTACCCCACCTGCAGGGTGGAGGGGCTGGACATTCTCCCCACAGGGTATCCTCAGTCCCCTCTCCCTGCTCTGCCCTTATCCTCAGCCACCGAGGCCCCTGCTGGAGGCAGGACCCTTTGCCTTTATGCCGTCTAGCCCAGCCCAGTTAATGTCAGGATCCCTGGCCAGCAGCCTGGACACATCTTCCCAATGTAGCAACAAAATAAGCCTGAGCTGTCAGAGCTTATCCACGTTCATGCTGGGTCCAAGGGATCATTCATTCATTCAAACAGTCAATGCTTACTAAGCTTCACTCACAGGCTTTGTCTCTCCCTGAGTCCTTCTGTGTGTCTCTTTGGTTTTGGTTTTTATTTGTTCACTTGATGTGTTTTTCTCTCTGACTCACCTGCCAGCACTAGTTCTTATGCAGGAATTTTCCAGCGTGGAAACTCCTATATTCATGGAGCGTGTGAGCCCACCGCACTCCCCCATCTGCCATCAGGCAATGGGAGGGAGTGAAGGCCCTGGTCATCCCCACCCACCCTGTACCACTGTGTCCTGGGCAGTGGCTCCAGCCCCCTCACAGGTCAGTGGGTGGTCCTCAGCTGAGAGGACAGCCTCACAGACAGGCTCAGATCCCCATATCACAGGCATGCAAGGTTGGACCCCCTGCCTTGCCTTCCCTCCTGCAGGCAGCCTCAACCTGTAGAATCAGCAAGATCTCCCAGGAGGTTATGAAGTGGTGAGGGGAACTGCTCATTCTTCCCACCAGGGGGCAGCACCTCCAAGCACAAGGCCTTAAGGGCAGAGCCGAATTTAGAACCACGATGGCTGCAGCACACTTGGCATCCCAGACCCACCCCAAACCATGATGTCAGGGCACTGCCAGCCACACACACACAGAGAAGGGATGTGGGACAGGCTGAGTCTCAGAAGTCACAGGAAGTGAGGAGGATGCAGAAACCCCTGCCACCCTTGGGCTGCTGGGAAACCCAAAGGACACTCACTTAGACCAGACTAAGTTTCCCCCAGCTCCAAACCTTCCCTGGGATAGAGATTTCCACTGCAACCCTCTGGAAATGTGCCCCCCCATTTGCACACTCCCAGGGATGGGGAGCTCACTACTTCAAGTCTGTGTTAGAAATCTCAACTCATGGACTTCCCTGGGGACGCAGTGGTTAAGAATCTGCCTGCCAATGCAGGGGACACGGGTTTGAGCCCTGGTCCAGGGAGATCCCACATGCCATGGAGCAACTGAGCCCGTGCGCCACACTACTGAGCCCGCGCACCTAGAGCCCATGTTCCGCAACAAAAGAAGCCACTGCAATAAGAAGCCCGTGCACCGCAATGAAGAGTAGCCCCCGCTCACTGCAACTAGAGAAAGCCTGCGCACAACAACGAAGACCCAACACAACCCAAAATAAATAAATTAATTAATTAAAAAAAAAATCTCAAGTCATCCCAGGAGTCTTAGGTAAACCTCTGCAGTCTGCTTGCCACCCCCCATCCAGAGCACTGAAAGCACCAGAGACCCTGAGCCCCCCACTCAGGCCCACATGCACCCCTGGACTCTACTCTCTCCCAAACCCAACATCCTCAAGTTTTTCCATTTCTTGCTTTAAGTCACTCACGCACCCATTCCACAAACATTCATTGGCCACCCACTACATGCCCGGCACCGTGCTCAAATCTAAGGAAACAACAGTGATCAAGAAATGGGGTCTCAGGAAACCACAGTGAACAAGAAATGGGGTCTCAGCCTCCCAGACCCTCCTCGGAAGGTCTGACCAGGTCACTTCTTCCATCAACTTCCAACTGCCTGATATCTGTTCCACACACTGACCCACAAGTCCTTTCCTTCTTATGGCCTCAAAAGCACACACTTCCTTCCCATCCCAGCCCAGGCCTCTTCATTGCTCACCTGGAGGATTGTGGGAGCCTCCTCCCTGGTGCCCTGGTCACCTCTCTCACCCTCTGGAAGGCCCTTGCAGAGGATTTCTGCAAAGCATAACTTAGAACCCTCTGGTGGAAAACAAAACCCAAGTTCTTATGATAGCTCTGAATCCTCTGCCAACCTCTCCAGACTTCTCCTTGACTTTCCCTCCCACCACCTTCACCCCCAACACACCAGTTGCCTTTCTGTTCCTCGAACATACTGTTACGGGCTGCATGTGTCCCCCCCAGAATTCCTATGCTGGAGATTGGACCCTAATCCAATATGACAAGTGTCCTTATAAAAAGGGGAAATTATGACAACACACACAGAGGGAAGGCCATGTGAGGACACAACAAGAAGACAGCCATCTACAAGCCGAGGAGAGAGGCCTCAGAAGAAACCAGCCCTGCCAACACCTTGATCTTGCATTTCTAGCCTCCATAACTGTGAGAAAATAAATGTCTGTTGTATACGCCATCTAGTCTGTAATCTATTTTGTTATGGCAACCCCAGTAGACTAAGAGAGATTTTACCAAGTGTGGTTCGGAAGGTAGTTATAATGCCAGCTACAACCATGTGGCCAATTACAGAAATGAGGACTATAACTGTCATGAGTATTTCTCTCTTGTTTTTTATGAATATGTGTGTATATTACATATATACACACATATGTATGTATATGTATATATATATATATAAACCAAATATCTTTGTTTTCTTCCCTCTTTTATCTCCATATCATATAACATAAGATGTATTGACTTTATAGCATAGTATTTAAATATTGTTCACTTTACATCCTAGTATTTAAATTAGGGTATCAAAGAGAAGGGTAAACGTAACTCAATTACTTTATCTCCTCACCCTGAACAATGTTAAGACAAATGACTATTCAAAAAATAAATTAAATAAATTATAAGTAATTTTAAAATGACAAATGGAGTAAACTACAGTTCATAACACAAAGGGACAGTGTCCATAATATATAAAGAGCTCTTGGAAACAATCAATAAGAAAAATATTACAACAGTCCATGGAAAAGTTAAAAAAGGATATTAACTTTGAGCTCACAGAGAAAGAAACACAAATGATTCTTAGTCACAAGAGAAGATTCTCAATCTCATAAGGGAAATGAACTTTAAGACTACACTGCAAGACCATGTTTAATCCATCAGATTGGCAGAGATCAAAAGGTTTGATAACTCCCCAGGTTGGTGAGGCTCTGGGGAAACTGGTACTCTCTTATTCTGATGATGCAGAAGGAAACTGGTACAAACCCTTACGCAGAACAAATGGTAATATCTACCTAAATGACAAATGCACACACCTTCCAAGCCAGCTATCACACTTCCAGGAATTTCTCCTTCAGATACACTCACTCGTATGTGAAATGACATCAGTGCAGTTATCCACTGTACGGTGCAGCACTTTATTGTGGCAAAACATAGGAAAAAACATTATGTGTTGCCAACGTTATGTGACCATCCATGGGAACTGGTTACATAAATGCCATTCAAACATAGAGTAATACCACACAGCTCTTAAAAAGGAACCAGCAAGCTCTGTTCACTGACATGGACTGCAAGCCAACATATATTTTAAGTGAAAAAAAAGAAGGCCCAGAATGGTATGTTACCATTTATGTAAAAAAAAAAAAAAAAAGGATTAAAGGGATATGTAGATATTTGCTTGGAAATGCCTAGAATATCTCTAGATGATCTCACAAGAAATCTGACTGGTGGCTGCTGCTAGACCAGATTTTTTCCAGTTTTATTTCATTATTACGCTTCAAGGAACAATCATTTTTAGACTTTTTTTTTCTTAATTGTCCCATACAAAAGTTTAACACAACAGAGGTACTACGTATCTATACTATATCTATACATATATAGTCTGTGTATACCTGTGCTTTATACATAAACAGGTTTTTTTGCACACACCCCTAAACCAATTTTCACTCCTTTGGGGACAATATCATCTCCACTGAGGATTGATGCTCTTGGGGAGGTGACCAGGGAGCCTTTGCAAAGTGGGGAGGAGACTGCTCACTGCCTGCCCTTGTGAGGTACAGTAAGTCCCTTACATACAGACACGTTCCGTTCCAAGAGCACGTTCGTAAGTCAAATTCTTTTGTAAGTCCAACAAAGTTAGCCTAAGTACCCAACTAACACAATCGGCTGTATAGTACCATACTGTAAAAGGTTTATAATACTTTTCACACAAATAATACATAAAAAACAAACACACACACAAAATAAAGGAAACATTTTTAATCTTACAGTATAGCACCTTGAAAAGTACAATAGTACCAGCTCCATCACCACTACATTTACGCTTGCTTCCGGACATCCTGGGCTTGAAATAAAGATACAGTACTGTACAGTAAAGTACACAAAGCACTTGTAGAGAATGAACACACGTGAATGAACACACATGACAATGTACGTCAGACACGTGAACTAACTTACGTGATTGGACATGAGAACGCACGTTCGCATCTTTGAAAGTTCCTTCGTACGTAGGGGACTTACTATATTAAAATTTTGAAACATGTAAATATGTTTTTGGGGGGTGAAGTAGAAAAGAACAGCTTTATTGCTTTGCCAGGTGAAGGGGGCCACAGGGGGCTAATGTTCTCAAAACTGTGTGTCCCTATGAATATATATTTTTTAATATGGAAATTTATTTTAGGTTCCTCTGGTGTCCACCCAGGTAGCTCTGTTTTCTCTCTCTCTCCCTAGCTGTGATCCTCTGATTTGTTTGATTCCTTGTCAATGGATGATGTCAATGGATGGTGTCTCCCGCCTCAGCCTTGAGTTTGGGGAGGACAGAGGCCCCATGTGTATATGTACCCAGCGCACAGTCATGCCCAATAAACGTTTGTTGAATGATTAAATGAATAAGCTGTGACTTTGGCTGAGCTAAGAGGAATCCTCTACATAGGGACCCCTCTTCCTCTCTTCCTCCTGACACTGGAGTCATAGAGACCAGGGTTCTAGCATCATCTCTTCACATGCTGTACGACCTTGGACAAGTAACCAGACCTCTCTGAGTCTCACTCAACGCACCTGTAAAGTGAGGGTGACATCAGTGCTCACTGCAGGGAGGCTTTATAAGGATTAAGTCAGATCACACAGGTGCTCTGGGAAGTATGGAAGGATACATGTCAAACTGCCATTGTCTTTGGGGCTGTGAGGAGGAACGGGAGTTTTTGTATTTACTCTGTATATCAATGCATTGTTTGAGTGTTTTACAATGCAAATGCCTCCATAGAAATAATTCCTTCAAACCATTTTGAGTAATGCATAAAATGGACTTAACACACTCAGTACACAGCAAGTGGTTAATACATGGTGATGAGGCAGCTGTTTCCACTAGAGTGTGCCAAAGACAGATTCCATGTCGTCCAGCCGGCCCACTGGCCACCAAGAGTCTGGAGACAGACCCTCCTCCAAGAGTTTGACCAGAGAGAGAATCCACCAAGTGACCTTAGTCCAGACTGCCTATCCTTTGGGGGACCCAGCAGAGGAAGTCTTTGGAGGAGGTGGGGTCATCCCACCAGGTAAATCACAGACCAATTGGAGATTAAGGTGGAGTGAATATTGCACGGCCGAAAAGTACAGCATCAGAGCTTGGCTTCCTTTTAAAATTTGACCGCTTGTTTATCATGGAATTTTTTGCATTAATTTTTATTTTTTTTACATATTGCATTGATGCCAGGAGTTGGGGGGAGGGGGCAGCGCAGAGTGATGCCTATGGGTATAGGGTTTCTTTCTGGGGTGATGAAACTGTTCTGTAGTAGACAGGGGTGATGGTTACACAACCCTGTGAATGTACTAACTACCTTGGAATTGTACACTTTCAAAGGGTGAATTGTATGGTATGAGAGATAATCTCGATTAAAAGCATTGCACTGAAATATTCTTTATTTTATAAGCCCTAGAGATCTAATGCACAGTATAGTGAATATAGATAACAATATTGTATTATCATCATCAGATTTGCTAAGACTGGAACTTAATTATTCCGACCATTAAAGACAAATGATAATAATGGACCGCAACAGAGGTGTAACTATCACTACAGTGGCAATCATGTTACAATACATAAATGTCTCAAATTAGCATGTTGTACACCTTAAATTTACACAATGTTATATGCGAAATATATTTCAAAGTTTTTTCACTTTGATTACTGAGATGTTGGGAGCCCCCTTAAATTTGCTCATGAGAATGCCTCACTTGCCTCACCCTAATCCCAGCTGCGTGGACACTAGGAGGTGGTGAGGATCTCAGATGGTTTTCGTGAGGCTGGCCCAGGAAGAGACACACGAAGATCAGACTCCTCTAGACCTTGGCCGCAGGGCCTGCTTCCTTCCAGGAAATCACCGACACCACCACCTACCACCCCCAGTTGGGTACCTGCAGCTGCTGGTTGCATCCCCCCAGCCAGGTCACTGCCCCAGGAGCAATGAAGGACTCAGCCAACACCCCACCCCATCCCAGCACAGTGAAGTTAAACCCAACAGGGAAGTTTAACTCCCGACAGACAGGGAATTCTGGTTTTAGCAGGATTGTTCACAGAATCACACACACAATCACACACACACACACACACACACACACACAAACACCCTTACCCCAGCTATCACCTGGGGCCTCTTGAAACTTTGTATGGACAGATGAGGCTGTCAGATGTGCGGATGAAAGGTGGAGGAGGGGGTACTGGACCAGGGGACAGGGTTCCAGATCAGGGGCTAATAGATTTTCCAGGAACCCCACTCACAGTTGATCAAGTCACCAAGCAATGGGTGGAAAAGCCCAGCCCACCTGGTTGGCAATCACCCCTCAGGGGGCAAGTCAGCTCCAGGGTCTCACTATCTTCCACCCACTTCTCACCAGTCCACGCCTCCCCCAACCCGGGTTGCCACCCCCTTCCTCCTGATGGGCACCCAGCATCCCTTTCTTCTCCTCCATTCTGACTGCCACCCCCCTTAGAAACCCATGAATCTCTTTTGCAAGAAGCAAATCTGATCACACTCCTCTCCTGCTCAATATCCCTCCATGGCTCCCCATGGCCCTGGGGCTAAATAATTTTCCCAGAACCCCAATGAAGCCTGGACCAAAGCCCTGCTAACCCCCCATGGCTCCCCATTGCCTTCTGCATTCCATTCCCAAATGCTTCTTTCATTCCCTGGAACTCAGCACTTTCCCTCCCGCCTCAGAGACTTTGCACAAGCTGCTGCCTCCACCTGGAACACTTTCTCTTCTCCCGTCTTTCCCTAGTTAATGCCTGTATCCCTGCTTCAAATCTCAGCTCTGGGAAGCCCTTTATGACTGCCCAGGTGGCTCAGGTCCACCAGCACCAGGCATCAGTCCAACCTAACATTTATCAGGATTGTGCATTTTGTCTGTGCATGTGACTCAGCCCAGGTCAGCCTCCCCCAGTGAACTGTGACTTCCAGGAGGTCTGGAAACTGGCACATAGTAGGTCCTCAACCAACACTTACTTGACAGTTTGATTGCTTTCTGCCCAGTAGAAGGAACAGATAATAAACACGAAAAGAAATAAGAATTTTAGATGGTAAAAATACACAATACTATATATTAAATAGATAACTAATAAGGACCTACTGTATAGCACAGGGAACTCTACCCAATATTCTGTAATCACCTATACGGGAAAAGAATCTGAAAAGTGGTGGATATATGTATATGTATAACTGATTCGCTTTTCTGTACACCTGAAACTAACACAACATTGTAAATCAACTATACTCCAATAAAAACAATATGCCCTGAAGAAAATTAAACAGGGTGATGTGATGGGTGATCAGACAGGAAGGACCCAAGAAGATGAGGGAAGAGCATTCCAGGCCGAGGGAACTCCAAGGGTAAAGGCCTGGAGGCAGGGCCCACTTGGTGTGCTTGGAGAACACAGTGGAGTGAGTGGGGAGAAAGAGGGAGGGGGTGAGGGCAGGTTGTGATATATTCCAATATGATATATTCCAAAAGTTTCACTGTTTGTGGCAAGAAGAGCCCAGGAAGATGGCTCAGCATCGGGAGAGGACAGATAAGCTTGGGGCAGGGCGGGGTACAAGGTGAGGGTCCCCACGAAGATCATTCATCAGGAAGGCTTAGAACCACAGAGCATCAGAACCTGACAAGGGAACCTGAGGCCATCTAGCGTGTCCCTGGCAGAGCCCGGATTCGAACCCAGGTTCCCTGTTTCCCGAATCCAGCTGGTCTCACTGCTCTCCCCTATTTCCTGAGGATCTGAAATTTGAATGATTCCTGGGTTTGACTAGGGGGACAGGAGGGAGGGCATGCTGGGTAGGGGAACAGCAAAGGTAGCAGTGTGGAAGCCACGGGAAAGCAAGGTGCAGGAAGTGGAGAATAATAACCACTAGCAAGTATCAGCCCTTCCTACCAACCAGACGCTGCTGCGCTAACCGCCCAGGGCGCGTTACCTCCTCCTCTTCTCCCTCTGAGGTTAGAACTATTATTATCTCCACTCCACAGAAGGGGAAACTGAGGCCCAGGGAGGTGATGCAAAGGCCCCAGAAGCAGTGCAGAGCCCTCCTTCGCTTCGAGCCGCACACCCAGGCCCCAAGACAGGAAGACAGTGGCCAGGACAGCCCTGTTAGAGGGCGGGGGAGGGGCCGGGCCAAACCGCGGACAGGATTTCTCAGAATTTACAGTATGATGGGGGGAGGGGAGGTTGGGGACGCCCCCAGAACCTGCAGAGCCACAGGCGGAGAGGCGGTGGGAGAGAGTGGGTGGCGAGGGGGCCCAACTCGCGCCTTATGGGAGAGGGCTCCGCTCTCCTCCGTCCCCCCACCTCTTTGAGCCTCAGCCCCCGCAAGAGGGCTTAGGGGGCCACGTATGCGGAGACTCGAGGGGCTCCCTGCACACCAGGCTCTAGCATATGTGTGCAAGTGTGTGCTTCATGTCCCTACACAGACCCTAGCACACACACGTGCATGCATTTGTCACATCACACGTGCACACCCAGGCCAGTGTGTGTGTGTGTGTGTGTGTGCACGTGTGCGCGCGTGCACACAAGTCAACTCAGGCAGACCCAGGCGTTTCACCCCCAGTCACCCAGGCATACCACAAAGTGGGGGGCTGGTGGAGTTCCCCTGAAGCAGGAGATAGATGGGCCCCAGACTGAGCAGCTGGAGTTTGTCCCCTGTGGACAGATACTCCAAACTAGCAGGAGCCAGAGAGGAGGCTGGGTCCTGCCCAGATAACAGAGACCACATATGTCTCAGTCTTGAGGTCAAGGAGACCTTCCTGACTGTACATGTGCAGAAAGGCTCCTTGGAGGTCAAAAAGGGACTGATGTCAACGTACCCATAGGCCTGTTCTCTAGAATCCATCTTGGCTAAGAGATGCGCTCTCACACATGGGAGGACCCTGAGATAAACCAAATTTGGACTCAGAACCAGGCAAAGCAAGAGGACGGGCCAGAGGAGACCCGGAAGAAATGCCCCATGTGAGTGACTCAAACTACCGTGAGGGCGCAGCTCTTTCTCTGAGTCCGCCCACGTGTCTATCCACACACACCCTTTTTCCTCCTAATAAACACTTGACTTGTTTCACCACTTTCTGTCCCTTTGTGGAAATTTACTTCTACAGTGCTGAGAGAGGCCAGGGCCTTGTCACTGGCCACTGGTCCCTGGTGGTCTAGTGGTTAGGATTCAGCCCTCTCACTGCCTCGGCCTGACATCAATCTCTGGCCGGGGGACCGAAATCCTGCTTCAAGCTGCTGCAGGCCAAAGCCACCCTAGATCAGCCCCTCCCCCATCTCCCCAAGGGCGGTGTGCCCAGGCTGGGACCCAACAGGGGACCGTGTCCTTCCACATCCCCTCTGCACTCTGTGCCCAGTTCCCTGGTCAATCTCTTCTTTTCCATCTCTCAGGGGCCCATCTGTCCTCTGTGCATGGCAGACTCAATGGCATTTTTTTTTAATTGAGGTGAAAATTAACATTTTGTGTGTGTGTCAGGATTATTCCATTTTATTCTTTTTTTCCCAACATCTTTATTGGAGTATAATTGCTTTACAATGGTGTGTTAGTTTCTGCTGTACAACAAAGTGAATCAGCTATACGTATACATATATCCCCATATCTCCTCCCTCTTGCATCTCCCTCCCACCCTCGCTATCCCACCGCTCTAGGTGGTGAAAATTAACATTTTAAAGTGAACAGTTCAGGAGTATTTAGTGCATTCACAAGGTTATGCAACCACCACCTCTCTCTAGTTCCAAAACATTTTCATCTCCCCAAAAGGAATCCCTGTGCCCATTAAGTAGTCACTGCTGACTCCCCCCAGCCCCTGGCAACCAGCCACCAACCTGCCTTCTGTCTCTGTGGGTTTGTCTATTTTGAATATTTTGTATAAATGGAATCATACAACACGTGGCCTTTGGTGACCGGCTTCTCTCACTCATGTTTTCCAGATCTCGGTTCAAATGTCACCTCCTCCGAGGGACCTTCCCTGACCTCCCCCCGCCCCCAAATGCCTCAGCCCACAGCCCTCAGCAGCATCTGACATAATCTTGACCATCTATTTGTTCACTCAAAGGCTGTCCCTCTCCTCAAAGACACAGGCTCCAAAGGGCAAGGATTGGTTTCATCCTCTCTGAAAAGTTGTCAGTGACTGAATGAATGACCCACGTGACACTGTCCTTCCTTGTCTCTCTCTGCCCCATAACGTGGCCTCAATTTCCTTGTCAATCGTCAGATTCAATTCGACAGTATTTATCACGCACCTGCTCTTTGACAGATCCTCTCCCAGATACTCGGGCTCCTTCAGGGAACACAACAGACGGGCCCCCTATTCCCATGGCACCTTCATCCTCGAGGTGGAGACAGACAAAACTGGTGACACAGGATTCAACTGCAGTTGAAGTTGTTACTAGGAGGATCAACTGTTCTTATCCAGTTCGTTTATTCATTCAACAAATATTTATGGAATACCTACTGTGTGTAGGATAGACGTAAAGAAGCAGAGGCATTTTAGAGTGGGTGTTCAGGGAAAGCCTTCCCTAAGAAAGTAGTGCTTGAACCAAGACCTAAAAATGGAAAAGGAGAGCTTTTTGGTTTTGGGGGGGATTTTTTTGTTGTTGTTATTGCTGTTGTTTTTTGGCCATGCTGCATGGCATGTGGGATCTTAGTTCCCCGACCAGGGATTGAACCCATGCCCACTGCAGTGGAAGCACGGAGTCTTAACCACTGGACTGCCAGGGAAGTCCCCAGGAGAGGCATTTAAAGACTGAGGGAAAAGCATTATAGGCAGAGGGAACAGCAAGGACAGAAACCTGAGGCAGAAAAGGATTTCAAGGAAGAGAAATTTGGCCATGACACCAGTGCAGCGATGAGGGGGTGAAATGGCCCATTTGGTGCTGGTTGTTTGATGTTAGGCAACGTGTATAACTGCTCCAAACCTCAGTTTCCCTGTCTGTTAATGAGGATAATAATAACGAAGCCTTTGCAGAAGGTGAAACAAAATCCAAGGCAGAGGGACTGGCTCAAACCAGGCAGCTGGGAAATGAGCCCACTTGTCCTGGGTGACAGACCCTCAGGGGTCACAGTAATTGTAGAGCAGATGTAAACCTCTACCTCATTTTCACCCCCTGGTCTTGCATAGCCGTCCTCCCACTGTTGCCAGGTGGAGCCAATTATCTCCAGCTTATCTCCAACTCTTCCGGTTTACCTGAGCCCACTCAACCTCACCTTCTCCTGCTCACTAACTTGCTGACCTCCCCCCAACCTTGGCATGCCCTGCAACCTTCTAGCCGAATACACACATACCTGACAGCCCTCCCTCCCACACTTGTCCAAAATGGGTTTTTTTTTGGAAAGCAGTTTTATAAAGAAGAAAAGAAAAACATGTGCATTTACCTTCCATGAATCTGCCTCATGGAGCAGCTTTACCTGCTTCACCCCTCATATCACAGAAAGGGTTAAAAACAGGGATAGGATAAGCACCCTGGCTCTAAGGGCAGGGGACGTGTGGCCACCTGTGGGAAGATTAGTCACAGCAACACTGTGGTTAGTCACCCCCTTTCTCAAGACAATGAGCCAGTTCTCTTGTACTTGTGTGGTGGCTTTATTTATTTTCACTCAGCCTCACACACCACAGGATGGAGTGGGGTGGGGAGGAAGGACAGTTACAGCAGAATTATGCTCAGAAACTCCCTGGCACCCCCGTCTCACTCAGAGAGGAAGCCAGAGTCCTCACCTCGACCCACAGGCCCTGCGTGACCTGCCCCCCCTCACCTCCCTGTCCCCACCTCCTCCCACTCTCCCCCCTCCATCATGGCCTCAGCCACATGAGCTTCCTCTATGTTTCTCCAGCTCAGCAGGCATGGTCCTTTCTCAGGACTTTGGCACAGAGAGTTCTTTTTGCCTAAGGAAGTCTCTTCCCCCAGCACATGTATAGCTCCCTCAAGTCTCTGCTCAAGTGTTACCTTCTCAACAAGGACCTACCTGACCTCTCAATTTCAATTTTTATAACTCACCCAAAACTACCTCTCCCAAGCCCCCTACTTCTTTGTTCTCCATGACACTTATCACCAGTGATCCTACTATACGTTTTTCTTGTTTATTTTTTTATCTGCCTCCATGACACTTATCTCCATGACACTTGTCATGGAGATAAGTGTCATGGAGGCAGATAAAAAAATAAATACATGTTTATTTGTTCTCCATGACACTTATCACCAGTGATCCTACTATATGTATTTCTTGTTTATTTTTTTATCTGCCTCCCTCACTAGGCTGCCAGCACCACAGAGGGAGGAACCATATCTGTTTTGTTCATTGCTCTTTCTCCAGTGCCTGGAACATTGTATGTGATCAATAAACATTTTCTAAATGAGTAAAGGAATTTTTTAAATGAGTGAATGAACAGTTATTATGACTGAGCCATAAGTTTAGCCCCAAGCCCCCCGGTGGTCAAAACAAAAATGGAAACAGGATTAGTTATATTCTCTATGAGGATGAAACAATCCAGTTCCCAGGGAAAGGCGTGTGCCCAGCCATTTATGTACCTCTCAATTAATCTTCACAAGACATCCCTGCAGGATGAGCGTGTTCAGAATACCCATTTACAGATTACAGCTGGTCCTGCCCAGCTCCCAAACCCATCTGTTAACCACTAAGCCAGCTTTTCCCAAACTGGTCTGATTATAAGAGTCACCTAGGTGCTAGTAAAAAAGATTCCAAGGCCTGTCTCCTGGAAAGTTTGAATTCAAAAGGTCTGTAATTAAACAAGCACCTGTGGGTGATTCTTTTGATCAAAGAAGTTTGAGTAATGGCACTTGATGCTACAAGGTGAGAGAGAAAGATACACACAAAGAGATGGACTAAGCAAAACTCTAAAACAGTTATGAGAACATTTAGGAGATTATCTTTATGACCTTGAGGCATGGAAGGATTCTTAAGAAAAAAATGTACAAACCATAATACAAAAGATGGATACATTTGGCAACATCTGATTTAAAAACTGTTGTTCAACAAAACACAGCAGAAATAAAGTGAAAAGACAAGTTAGGTGAGAATGCTGAGATGTTCATATGTGACAAAGGATGCATATCTGGAATATATAAAGAGCTCTGAGAAATCAACAAGAAAAAAGTAAATATCCCAGCAGAACAGGCAATTCATAGAAGAGGAGACCCAAGTGGCCAACAGATTTTGGCAAAAATGTTCAACACAGAAATGCAGGTTAAGTTCATTTTACACTCACCAGATTGGCAAAAATCAAACAGTCCATAAAAACCATGTTTTGGCAGAACACGAACTTCCTTTACATGCAAGAAATTGTAGGTTGGTAATACCACTCGGTGGAACACTTTGGCAATATCCAGGTTCTAGACAAACACTCTGAGGATCTGCAGTTTCCCTCCTAGTTGTACACCAACAGCAAACTATGGCCCATGGGCCAAATCTGGCTATACCTGTTTTGAGAAATAAAGTTTTATTGGAACACAGCTATGCCCACTTATTTACATATTTTCTACGGCTGCTTTCATGCTACAATGAAAAGATGGAGTAGCTGCAACAGCGGCCATCGCACAAAGTCAAAAATATTAACTCTGTGGCCCCTCTGTACAGGAAGAGTTTGCCAACCCCCTACTCTGGATCCATGCTTTTCAAATTTCAATGTGCATGTGGATCTTCTGGGCATCTTATTAAAATGCAGGTTCTGATTTACCTATTCTGGGAGGGGCCTAAGAGTCTGCATTTTAACAAGCTCCCAGGTGATGCTGATGCTGCTAGTCCGTGGATCATGACTTGAGTGTCAAAGATCCAGGTAGCACAGGGTTCAGCCAGGATGTGTCTGTGAATCTTTGCAGACAAGACAGATAAACATGGCCTGATCAGCATCTTCAACTCATTTTATCTCTGCCCCCAGCAATCACCAACTCAGTGGGCAGAAACTTTCATTCATTCAACGTCTGTTGCAATCTCAACCTGAGCCAGACACACCCGAAGCAGGAAGGGAATTTCATGCATTGATAGCCAAAGAAATCTCCCCAGCCTTCAAGGATGGGTGGAAGAGGAAACATAACATGTAGTTGCACAGGGTCCTAAAATCCAGTCCCCGAGTCAATCATGGTGTGACAGACATGATCCAAGGGACCCATGGATGCCCCAGGGTGGAACGTGGCACTGGATAGTTCTTATAGCAGCAGCTCCCAGGCAGCCACACACAAGGTTGCCAGATGCCCACTGGCTCTCAGAGGGCAGAAGACACACCTGTGGTCCCAGAGCCCAGCACAGGAGGACAGTAATCAACATGTCTTGGGTGAACATTCTAGACATTTGTGCAAGTTTCCACTTGCAAATTCCTCAGTGTGGAGTACTTTTTCCCTCATCCAGTTCCTGTTTTACACACAGTAGGAGCTCCAAAAAATATTTGTTGAAAAAATATAGGTATGTGATGAATGCAGAAATGATTCATACTCAGTTCCAAGAGCAATCATATATAAACAGCATTGACAAAAAAATAATAAGAGCCAGGCCAGAGTGAAGGGAAACAATTTTGAAGAATGAGAGGACATTTCCCCTGAAGACAGCACTACTCTGGGGCTGGGAGCATGAGTGCTTACTAAAAAGGAAAAGGAGAGAGGAGCTAATATTTGTCAGGCACTTGTGTATGAAATGCTATGCACACAGTAAATGAGCTTTAAACTTCTCAAACCACCTGAGGTAGGTGTGATGGTCTCTACTTCGGAGAAGAGGAACAGGAGGCTCCACCAGCCACCACCAGGTAGAGGGTAGGGGGTCTGAATGGCTCCCCCTTGGTAAGAATAGGATCAGAGATAGAAGTTTGCAAGAAGTGGGTTCTGGCTCTAGAGAAGGAATGGTGATGGGGTTTTGGAGGAAGTGAGTTCTCCATCCTTAGAGGAATTCAAGTAGAGACTGGATGACCACTCATCACTAGATTCTTGGAGCCCCTCCTGATGTCAAAATTCTATGATCTGTTTTAGGCAGATCCTTCTCCAGGCTTTTCCAACTGGAGCAGGAAGGTTAAAAGGGGCCTGAGTCACCCAAGCGCAGCCAATCCCCACCCCCGAGTCCATGGGATGTGAGTAAGCTGGGCCCAGACACTTTAGACACACCTGGTGGGTGGAATCACCAAGAGGAAGCACTAAGCTACCCACATCTCCCAGCAGCAAGATGCTATGCCCCCACTTTGTCCTTCCCTCTCCTTGTTAGCATTTTTTAATATTTCCAGGGCCAGGGCTGCACTAAAATCCTCTAGGCAGGATCAGCCACAACTGTGTGGCATCTTTTTTTTGGGGGGGGGGTCTTAGTTGTGGCACGTGGGATCTTTCATTGCGACGCACCGGCTTCTCTCTAGTTGTGGTGTGCAGGCTTTTCTCTCTGTAGTTGTGGCACGCAGGCTCCAGAGCACGTGTGCTCTATAGTTTTGTGGCACGCAGGATCTCTAGTTGAGGCGGGCGGGCTCAGTAGTTGTGGCGCCTGGGCTTGGTTACCCCAGAGCATGTGGGATCTTAATTCCCCGACCAAGGATCGAACCTGAGTCCCCTGCATTAGAAGGTGCATCCTTTACCACTGGACCACCGGAGAAGTCCCTGTGTGGCATCTTTGTGTTGAGAACTGGCTCCTCTGCACCCCCAGTCTACCCCCTCCCAGCTGTGGGTGCTGGCTGAGGAGGGACAAGCCAGAGTTGCCTCCTCCAGGCAGCCCTCCTTCCTGCCTCCCCAGGACAGTCTTGGGAGATGTAAGTGTCCAATCCCAGCCCAAAGGTGGGGGAGAAGGCAGGACATTGGGCGCCCCCCACCCTCGCTCAGGGGCGCAGCTGAACTGGCAGTGCAGGTCCTCAGAAGGGCAGGTGCCCACCAAGGCCCCCATGGCTGATTGCTGCAGCTGTGACCAGCAGGATGGGAGGCCTGGCTGGGTACTTGTTTTCTCCCACTGGAGGGTCGAGAATGGGTGAGGGACCAGAACAAGGAGTGAACAGGCAGAGGAGGGCCAGGCCGTGATATGCAGGGTGCCCTGTGCTGCGACCATGATAAAACTGGGCTGGCTGAGAACGAGCCCAGCCTCCAAACCTGGTAAGGGAGGAGGGGGGAGGGTGCACCCGTGGCCCAATGACTTGGCTGACCAGGGGCATCCGGTGCTCAGCGGCTGCACCAGCCCAGAGGCATACCCCACCCCACCCCAGCTCTCCCCACAATTGGAGCTGGGATCTTTTTTTAACCAGAATCTAACAAATGCTCTGAAATAATTTTTTTTTTTTTTTAAAAAAGGAGGGTTCTGAGTGAGGACTGATGACGGAAGGGGTTTTGGTGAGCTCTGGGGGCTCCAGGGTACCTGGAGAGTGGTCTTTTCTCCCATCCAGCTGGGACTGTGTAGGCTGGGGCTGAGAGGTCTTCAGGGGCACAAGCAGCTGGGGACAGAGAGAAAACTGACCCCCCTTCAGATATTGCTGGCCTGTTCCAATGGCTCAAGGCCCTGACCCAACGCACAGAGAAAGCCATCTGAACTGTATAAGTCTGATCCCCAAACTGGGTGGTAAGCAAGCACCCCAAGGGGACCCTAAGAAATGAGGGGTCAGACATCTTGAGACAGTACGTCCTCCTTCAAATATGGCCCTCAGTATGTCTGTTCCCAGCCCCCCATCATCCCCCCTAGAACAGGAACCCCAAAGCCAGGAAGGTGTCTTCATGCTTGTTACTAAGTTGGGCACTATGAATTGTAAATAAATGAGTGAGAGAATGAATGAATGAATAACCAAATGAGCACGTGAATGAGTGATTAAATGAATAAAAGAATCGACAAATGGATAGACATATGTGTAGATAGATAAATGGATGAATGGATAGGTGTGTAGATTCATAGCAAAGTGGTTGGGAGGATGGATCGATAGATTGAGGGAAGGAAGGAACGAATGAATGAACGAACGAACGAATGAAAGAACGAAGGAAGGGAGGGAGGAAGGAAGGGAGAATGGTTGGGTGAGTTGATGTGGTTAGATGGCTGAGTGGTTAGATGGCTGAATAGATAGATGGAAGGAAGGATGGATGGATGATAGATGGACAGATGGAAGGATGGATGGAGGATGGATGGGTGGGTGGATGGATAGATGGATAAATGGACTGATGGAAGGATGGATGGGTGGATAGATGGAAGGATGGGTGGAGGATGGGTGGGTGGGTGGATGGATGGATGGATGGATGGAAGGAAGGATGGATGGATGGATGGATGGATGGCCTGATGGAAGGATGGATGGGTGGATAGATGGATGGATGGACAAATGAGTAGATGGGTGGGTGGATGGATGGATGAGTGGGTGGATGAATGGATGAATGGAAGAAGGAAGAAAAAATGACTACCCAAAACAAATATTTTAGGCAGGATAGGAGCCATGGTATGATCCAAGGTACCCCAGCCTCTCCTCTTAAAGGTCTGGTCTGGACACTAAGAAGTGGACCCTCCCCCCAGCCAGGGCACCCACGGCCTCCCACAGGCCTTTCCCAGTCTTGGGAGCTGGGTCAAGGCCAAGCCACTCATACCCCCAGACAAACCCACGATCAGCCCCCACTGCACCCTGGCAGGCCTGGCCTTGCCCAGGAGAAGCTTTCAGATGGGGGCCCAGCCACCCCCCCAGCCCCAAGGTACTCTGCCTGAGGCTTGGGGCTTGATACGCAATTTGTGGGGCAGGGAGGGCTGAGCCAGACCCTCTGGATCCTTCCCAGGGACCGGGAAGGCCACCCCAGGAGGCAACCCCACGGGATCAACACTGGGCGTCAGCAACACATCTGAGCACCCTGAGGCCCGGCAACCAGGGGGTATGGGTGACCACAGCCCCCAGCAGGGCCTGAGCTCGGGTCTGGGCCCCTCATGTCTATCCAGGGGGTGACAGCTGAAGAAGGCAGCTGGAAGGGAACTCTGCAAGGCCATGTCCATTCTCTTGGGGGTAGGGGGTGCAGGGTCCTGGAGGGACCTGGGGGAAGTGGCCAGGCCAGTCCAGCTGGCAGCCACCAGGCAGCCCCAGCATCCTGGAACCCCAGCGTCCAAGGAACACGGTCTCAAGAGGCAGCCATGGGAAGCGGGAAGAGAGGGGAGCTGTTCAGCCCTAGGGTGGGGGTCTCCAGCCCAGGGCGACTCCCATAGCAGAGTGGGCAGGGTCCAGGTACCACCAGTGGGGGGCAGGAGGCCAAAGCGATGTTTGAGAGCCCGTAGCTCAGTCCTGAGCAGAGCGTTCTCCTCGAGCAATGCGTCCAGCCTGCCCTCTAGGGCCGCGTCATTGAGACGTCGCTTCTCCCGGGATCTCTTGGCCGCTTCGTTGTTCTTCCTCCGCTTCTCCCAGTAAACCGTATCCTTCTTCTCTTCTGGCATGAACTCCCGCTGCCGACGCACGGCCGTACGCCGGCCCCACGGTCGCCTCAGGGTTTTGCCGCAACCCTGGGGCACATCTGGCGGGACCAAGAGACCCACATCCATGGCTGCCTGGGGACCCTGGGGAGGAGAAAAAAGTTCTTGGACTGGAGGTAGGAGGCTGACCTGGGTGACTCCTTCCTCTAATTTATCCTGTGTCTCCGCCATCCCCAGGGGGAGGGGCGCGGGTGGAGTGGGAATTGGGCTGGAGACCAGGGTGGAAGCAGAAAGAGGTGTAGCAGGGAGAGTGAGGACCTGGTGGGATGCTTTAGTGCCTGATGGAGAAGTGGGTGAGGCTGCAGAGAGAGGTTGGTTGACTGGGATAAGGCTTAAAAGCAGACCACAGTCGTCATGGAGAGCTGCTTGGGTACCATATCCTCAGGAGGACGCAGGCTCTTTTCCAGGAGTTCTTACCACTGAGAAGGCCAGCAGACAAGCCAAGGGCTCAGTTCAATCTGAGCTCCAGGGTAAGATTCCTGGAGAACCAGAGAGACATAGGAGGAAAGCTTAACCTAGAAAAAGAGAATGTGTGGCCATGGAGTTAAACTGAGCCAAGGTGGGGTCAGAAGATAAGCTACTACTCATCTGAAAAGAGCCAAGGTTGTGCACCAAGATGTCCTCCATCTGTGGCCAGAATTTTGCACCTGCCCAGCCACCCTACCTATATATTCATAAGGTCTTCTATTCGCCCACCCACTCACTCATCTCTCCGTCCCTCTACCCACCTACCTAACCAACTCACATTCCATCCATTTATCCATTGATCCACCCATCCACCATCTATTTATCCATCCATCCATTCCTTCAAATACCCGTCCATCCCCCACCCGATTGTACAATCCTCTGTCCATCTCCCACCCACTCACTCATCCATCTAACTGTCCATTCATTCACTGATAGCTTCATTTTAAAAATAATATTGTGCCTACAGGTAAAAGAAAAAATAGACAGGGAATTATTCCCTGGCGGTCCAGTGGTTACGAATTGGCGCTTTCACTGCTGTGGACCTGGGTTCAATCCCTGGTCAGGGAACTAAGATCCTGCAAGCCGCGCAGCGTGGCCTAAAAAAAGAAAAGAAAGAAAAAATAGACAAATTGAACCTTATGAAAGATTTTTAATTTTGTGCATCAAAAGAAACTATCTACAGAGTAAAAAGGCAACCCACAGAATGGGAGAAAATATTTGCAAATTACATATCTGATATAATACCCAGATTACATAGGGATTAATATCCAGAATACATAGAAATCTCTTAAAACTCAACAACAAAAACCAAACAACCCAATTCAAGAATGAGCAAAAGACCTGAGTAGACATTTCTCCAAAGAAGCTATATAAGTGGCCAAAAAGCACATGAAAAGATGTTCAGTGTCACTAATAATTAGGGAAATATAAATCAAAACCACAATGAGATACCTCCTCACACCTCTTTGGATGGCTACTATCAAAACAACAGAAAATAGCAAGGGTTGGCCAAGATGTGGAGAAACTGGAACCTTTATGAACTGTTTGTGGGAATGTAAAGAATGGTGTAGGCATCGTGGAAAACAGTATGATGGTTCCTCAAAAAAAATTAAAAATAGGATTACCATATGATCCAGCAATTCCACCTCTGGATATATACCCAACAGACTTGAAAGCATGGTCTCAAAGATACATTTGTACACCCATGTTCGTAGCAGCATCATTCACAGTCGCCAAAAGGTGGAAGCAACCCAAGTGTCCATCAACAGATGAATGGATAGGCAAAATGTGGTCCATCCATACAGTAGAATATTATTCAGCCTTAAAAAGGAAGGAAATTCTGACACATGCTACAACGTGGATGAAACTTAAGGACGTTATTTCATTAAGACATGAAATAAGCCAGTGACAAAAGGACAAATACTGTATGATTTCATTTATAGGAGGTACTTAGAGTAGTCAAAGCCATAAAGACAGAAAGTATAATGGTGGTTGCCAGGGACTGGGGAGGGGAATGGGGAGTTAGCATTTAATGGATACAGAATTTCAGTTTTAGAAGATGAGAAGAGTTATGAAGTTGGATGGTGGTGATGGTTGCACAATACATGTCATGTGAATGTATTTAATACCACTGAACTGTATACTTAAAAATGGTTAAGATGGTAAATTTTACATTATGTGTGTTTTACCACACTAAGAATATTTTAATGATAATAATACTGTACCTTTACTAAGTGCCAGGCATCTTTCCATCCACATATTCATTCATTGGTCCCTTCACTCATCCGCCTTCTATTCTTCCATTCAACCAACAGTTCCTTCCTATGTGCCAATCAACCTTCCACAAATCCATTCATTCATCTATATATCCCTCCATGAGTCCATCCATTCTTTCAACCAACAAAAAGCAATTGACAAGAACTTCCCACATGCAAAGTGTTGAAGAACCAGAATATTAAGAATAGGAGCAGATAAAAGAAGCAAAGTCATTAGATTCTCAACTCCTAGGCTGGAGCTCAGAAAAGATGCCCAGGGCCCCAGGGATACCCACCCCCCCAAGGATGGGGGACCACCTCCTTTGCCACGGCCCATTTTCCCACATTGGTTTTCCTGAAAATCCTCACACAACGGTCTGATTCTACTGACCACCTGGGTTCCCTGCACCTAGGATGTCATCACCTTCTGTGATTCTGATGCAAAACAGGTGGAGAGAAACACCAGAGCAGGACTTCCCTGGTGGCACAGTGGATAAGACTCTGCGCTCCCAATGCAGGGGACCTGGGTTCGATCCCTGGTCAGGGAACTAGATCTCACATGCATACCGCAACTAAGAGTTCGAATGCCACAACTAAGGAGGCCGCCTGCCGCAACTAAGATCCAGTGCAACCAAATAAGTAAATAAATATTTTTTTAAATAAAGAAAAAAGAAAAACTAGAGTAAGGTGGGAGGCTTCTGCCTGAGAACTCAGAATGGGCTCCAGAGAAAAGTGGACATTGAGGGCTGGCATCTTTGTTCTGAAAAACCATTGACTAACCTCCATGAGGACAGGTATGTGTCTTTTTTGGCTACCATTGTATCCCTGTGCCTGGCATTGGGCTCATAGATAGTAATTGGTAAATAAACATTTGTTGAATGAGTGAGTAGACAGATAGACGAATGAAAACCGAAACTTGTTCGTACATAGAGAATGTTTGGCCCTTCTCCTCCTAAAACTATGAAACCCACCTCAGCACCCTGTTTGCTTTGGCCACCAGGAACCTCGGCACTCTGTTTTGAGATGAACTCTGGTAGCTTTCTTGAATTGGGAGTGCAGTTTTTCTTCTCCAATATTATTGTTTGAATTTAGTCTTATTTTGTGCTAACAGCTCTTGGCTTTAGTGTCTGTGTCTGCATAAGCTAATGCAGGTCATGTTTGAAAAAGGGTAGAGGCATAAACGGTCAAATAACAACACTCCTAGGAATTCTGACCGTGATCCTAGGTCCACATTTCCCAAAGTATATTCTCAAGAACCCTGGTAGCAACAGTGTTCTGCCCCGCCCCCCCCCCAAAAAGATACAAATACATTTGAGAAATATTGCATTCCTTGTTCCTTATATGAAAATCACAAAGATATGAGAATCATTAAAGGCTCTGAGAAGTCCTGCAAAAAAGGTTTAACTTTTGTTTGACTTCGAAGCTCTCAGATGTATTTGGCCACAAAATATCGACTTCACAAAACACCTTGGGATGCATATTTATTCATTCACGCATACAACACTGTGTCAGGTTCTAAGGTGGTTACTGGGACAGCAGAGGAAAATTAAACAGTCTCCCTGCCCTCACAAAGCCAAGAGTTGATGGGTGTCAAAGGCACATCCCAAGGGCCAGCTGGACTGGAAAGGGAGGAGGACACAGCCCAGGGGTCCTCTAAGGCGGAGTCAAAGCCAGCAGATGCCCAGGGAGGAAGGCAGTGCATGGGCTAGAGGTCAGCTAGAGCAGGAACAGTAGGCTTTCATGCCAGGCCCATGAAGCAGACAAGGGCTCAGCCTCACTGTGCAGCTCCCTGCCCAAGTCTCTCCTCTCTGTGGCTCAGCCTGAGCCGCCCCTAACCACCACCCCAACACCTCCACAGAAACCCAGAGGGAGATGGGGAGGTAGATAGCTCAGCTGCCCGAGTTTATTTAGAGAAGATGCAGCAAGTGCTGGGCTGGGCCTTCCTGTGGTCGTGGCACCAGTGGAGGGTGGGCAAGACAGGGGACTCTCCTTGTGAAGCAGCTGGTGGGGGATGAGGAAACCGGAAAAGTGTCTCCTTCAGAGATGGCCCAGCACAACTCCACCCCATCAGCCTCTGCTGCCTCACTGACTGGTGGTAATCAAAGCTCTTCTTGGTTCCCCTGAGTGATGTGCAACTCATTCACTAAAGCCAGCAGCTATGAGGCTGGGTGACCTCTCATGGTCAAGAAGGTCTTCCTGAAAAATACCATATGCTATCACTTATATGTGGAATCTAAGATATGACACAAATGAACCTAGCTATGAAAAAGAAACATACTCACAGACATAGAGAACAGATTTGTAGTTGCCAAGGGGGGTGGGGGAGGGAAGAGTTGGGAGTTTGGGATGAACAGATGCAAACTATTATATATATAGGATGGATAAACAACAAGATCCTACTCTATAGCACAGGGAACTATATTCAATATCCTGTGAAAAACCATAATGGAAAAGAAATATGAAAAAGAATTATATATATATATATGTAAGTCATTTTGCTGTACAGCAGAAATTAAACACAACATTATAAATCAACTATACTTCAGTAAAATGTTGAAGGAAAAGGAGAAGAAGAAGGAGGAGAAGGAGGAGGAGGAGGAGGAGGAGAAGAAGAAGAAGAAGAAGGAGGAGGAGGAGGAGGAGGAGGAGGAGGAGGGGGAAGAGGAGGAGGAGGAGGAGAAGAATAAGAAGAAGAAGGAGAAGAAGAAGAGAAAGGAGGAGGAGGAGAAGGAGAAGAAGGAGAAGAAGAAGAAGAGGAGGAGGAGGTGGAGGAGGAGGAAGGAGAAGGAGGAGAAGGAGAACAAGAAGAAGAAGAAGAAGAAGAGGATGAGGAGGAGAAGGAAGGAGAAGGAGGAGGAGAAGGAGGAGAAGGAGAACAAGAAGAAGAAGAAGAAGAAGAAGAACAAGAAGAACAAGAAGGAGAGGAGGAGGAGGAGGAGGAGAAAAAGAAGAAGGAGAAGGAGAAGAAAAAGAAGAAGAAGGAGGAGGAGAAGGAGAAGAAAAAGAAGAAGAGGAAGGAGGAGGAGGAGAGGAAGGAGGAGGAGGAGAGGAAGAGGAAGAAGAGGAGGAAGAAGAAGAAGGAGAGGAGGAGGAGAAGAAGGAGAAGGAGGAGGGGGAGGGGGAGGGGAGGGGGAGGGGAGGGGGAGGGGAGGGGGAGGGGGAGGAGGAGAAGGAGAAGGAGAAGGAGAAGGAGAAGGAGAAGGAGAAGGAGAAGGAGAAGAAGAAGATCTTCCTGGAATGGAGCAAAATCCACGTTCACTAGACTTCCCTGTTAGAATGCATTCTCTCTGTGAGTCCATGAAAAACTTCTCCTCTCTCTGGCCCCTAAGACGCTTTGAGGATTTGACAGCTCAAGGATCATATCCCTCCATTCCTATTCCAGTCTCTAAGGACAGCGGTAATGTTTACTGAGCACCTGCTATGTTCCAGGCACATGCAAAGTCTCACTCTGTACTCACCACCACTCAAAGAGAAATGTTCAGTCATTATCCTCATTTGACAGATGAAAAAAACAGATGAAAGGTCAAGTGACCTGCCTAAGTCAACACAGCCAGAATCCAAGTGCAACAGACCCTAGAGCCCACACTTTAACACACCAGCTAAACCTTCCTGGCTCTTCCCCACTTCTTGCACTGAGAACACAGATTTGAGTTCATTTAGCACCTCTGAAGAATAGACGTCAGTGTCCACAGAGGGAAAAGGGGTCCAGAAGCCGAATAGCTTACAATGGGGCAGGGCTGAGATGAACACCTTGGCTGTCAGGATGATGTACAGGATGGACAGAGTGAAGAGGTAAGCCACCTCTAACTGGGCTCAGATTCTCCTTCCCAAATGAGTGTGGGGGGACGAGTCCCAACACTCCTCTGAGCCTCCAATCCCTCATCTAAAATGAGGGTAATAGCAGTACCTACTTCACTGGTTCTGTAAAGAATGAGATCATATGTGTTAAGAGCCAGTACAGGACTTCCCTGGTGGTGCAGTGGTTAAGAATCCGCCTGCCAATGCAGGGGACATGGGTTGGATCACTGGTCCGGGAAGATCCCACATGCCGCAGAGCAACTAAGTCCCTGAGCCACAACTACTGAGCCTGCTCTCTAGAGCCCATGAGCCACAACTACTGAAGCCTCTGCACTCTAGGGCCCACGTACTGCAACTACTGAAGCCCACATACCTAGAGCCCGTGATCCACAACGAGAGAAGCCGCTGCAATGAGAAGCCCGCACACTACAACGAAGAGTAGCCCCCACTCGCTGCAACTAGAGAAAACCTGGGCTCAGCAACGAAGACCCAACGCAACCTAAATAAATAAATAAGTAGAAAGACCCAGTACACAATAATAGTATAAAATGAGCCACATGGCTACTTTTTATTTGGTGGTGGTGCTAGAACCCTCTCCCACAGAACCCAGTGGTTAACTGTGTTTAAAATACCCATAGAACCCTCAGAGACCGCCCAACACAATGGTATCAGTTTACAGATGATGAGATTGGACTTGCGTTCAAGATGGCAAATGAAGGACATGCTGAGACCTCCCCCATTCCACCCCCAAACACTTGGAAATGACAAGGAGGTGCCAACTTGAACCAGAGACCAAAGCACAGGTGCCCAGTGACAAGGATGCCCCCACCCATGGAAACGTAGGGCCCCTTAATATATATCATCAAGGACACACATTCTCAGAAGACTCAGGAGACAGGGGAAAATAACCTAAAGAGATGAGGAATTTACAATCACTTCATGAAGTTGCCACAAACTTCCCAAATGGAAGAATTTACATCTGTGGAAATAGAGATAATTAGTACAATCTTCAAAGAGTTTTACAGTGAATAGATTAAGTGATTCAAAAAGATACAGGAAGGGGTAGCAGCCATAAAACAAGAACAGGAGGTTATGAAACAAAAACACATAGATATTAAAAAAGAACTGATTGCTCAGATATAAAAAAGATAGTTACTAAGAGAAAGCTCAAGAGATGGGTTGACTAGTAGAAGCAGAAACTGAGATCCAGGTCTGGGGACAGACTTACCAAGTTCACATGGAATTTTAGTGGCTGAGGTGGAACTAGTATGCCAAGCTCAGTTTTTAAAAGCCCAGAAGTAAAATCTAGCTTAGGACCTGAGCCTTGAAGCCATCTGTGGCTCTCCAAGGGTGTTCTGTGGCTTCCCCCTCTCTCTTTTCTGTTTTTCTTTCCTTTCCCTGTATAATAAGGTTGCTGCTGAGCTAGACTCCAAAGCTCCTCCCTAATGAGAAACTGGGCTTCCATCGCCTGACTGGGCAGTGTTGGACAAGAGGTATGGAGAAATGGACAGCCGTCTCCTCCGAAATTAGAATTTAATTAAACAGAATCTTAATGTCAGAAGAGGAAATGACTGAGTGAAACTAAGAGGACTAGCCAATATTGGCCATGGGACGCTGATGGTGGTCTCCGAGCCTCAGATTCCTCATCTATAAAATGGGTTCAAGGGTCCCCATCAAATGCAGATGTTTTGAGAATTAAATAGTAAGTTGTGTGTACAAGACACCTGGCATGTCCAGGTGGTCTCACACAGAACACCTTCCTGGGGTTTAGCAAACTCCTTCTTTGAGCCCAAAGATACCCCAGATGAGGACAAACTACAGCCACCAACAAAGGAGAAAGAAATTTAAAACTTTGAAAGGAAAAAAAAAGGTGAGGAAAACAAAAACATGAACCAAAGAAGAGAGGGTAGGCTGCCTCACAAATTCCCCACCCATGTGTGAGCCCACAGGCTTTCCCCTTGCTCCGTGCTGAGTGGGGAGCTAAAAATGAACACAGACTCTTCAGTGGGTGTGAGACTTCTTAACAGTCACAGACAAGAGGTGGCATTCATATGGGCCATGGCCATGTGGAAAGATTGTTTGCCCCCATCCGTTATAAGAGAAATACTCACTTGTTTTCATTTACACAGTGAGATACTGGTTTTTTCTAGCTGAAATTGGCAAAGATTTAAAAAATGATAAAACCCAGTACTAAAAAGGATGTGGTGAGATGGGCACTTCTATATCTAGAAGGTGGAGGCGTAAATTGCTTCCTGGCAAAACAATTAGACAATATGAAACAAAGTTGGACTCATACCTGTTTGAGGAGTAAAGGTGTCCCGTCCTTCCCATCTAGATCACTGCTTCAAGCACCTGTCCGCAGCAGCCCCGATATCCTTCCTCAGACACACAATTCCAGCCACTTAGAACCTCTTTCATTTACTGAAAAGATATTCTCTCACCTCCATATACTGTTCCTTCTGCCTGAAACGTTCTTCCTCTTCCCACACCAATTACCCAGCCAAATCTTATTCATCCTTCAGAACTTAGCATAGATGTTACCTCCTACAGGAAGCCCACCAGACTGACCCCTCTTAGCTAGGCCAGAGGCCTCTTCTGGGCTCCCTGTGCCCAGGGGTTTTCACCATCACCACCACAGTGATCACTCTGGGTCTGCCTCCCCATGTCCACAGGTCTCCAGAATAGGTGCTCAATAAATACAGGAGGAGTGAAATATTTGGAGAAGGGGTATGCTTTGTGTGGTCCCAGAAGGCGGAGCAAGGACCACAGAGAGGGGGGTGGAGGTTCAACTGGGGGCCAGCATCTGAAAGAATTTTATAAAAATTCCAGCTCACTAACCCAGCAGAGGCTGCCTTGATAGTTAATGAGCTACCCATCACAGGAGGTATGCAAGTGGTGGTGGGCAGTCAAAAACCACTTCTTTCAGTCTCTCTCTCTGACTTCTCCATCCTTCCCTGCCCAGACTCAGGGGGCCCGGGGTGAAGGAGGTGCCTTCCTCCCCGAGCTGTTACACATGGTTCTCCTCTGACTCAGAAGGCAACCCAAGCCCAGGGAAAACAGGGGACCCACAGAGGCTGTCTAGCGCAGCCCAGCCCATTCCACGGAAGAGCCTCAGAGGCACAAGAGGCTACACTCTCATCCGGTTCAAGGCGCCCAAGTGAGCCTCGGGGCCCTGCACTCTCACTCTGAGAGAACCCCTACTTCATAAAACCCCAGTGAAACCGACCTCTAAAACTGAGAACCCTGTTCAGGAACTCAGATTTCAAGGGGAAAAATGCAAGGCACTCTGGGTCTGCCGCCAGCCCTCCCCTTCCCCCGTCCCGGAGCACAGAGAGTGGCTGGAAGCCATTGGTACCTCTGTGCCCAGCCCGCAAGCCCAGCTGGAGTTCCCAGAGCCAGGAACAGGCTTGATGGGCAGGGAGGGGGCGGGGTGGGCAGGGGAGGGGTGTCAGGAGCCAGGCCAGGGGTTCAATCCCTGCTGTGCCGAGGACATATTACGTGACCTTAGACAAATGCCTGGTCTTCTCCAAACTTCAGTCTTTTCACCTGTCAAATGGGTACAAGGTTGGTGCCTGGATTGGTAAGTAACCCAGGTACATGCTTAGTCACAAAAGGTTATGGGTGTTGTTCATCAACTCCAAGAACTTCAGGGAGGCCTCCAGGTCTCACGGGGTCTGATCCAATGGCAGGCTCATGTCGCCCGCCCATGAGTGTCAGCTCAATGGAAATTCACCTCCTGCAACTCCCATGGAAAAAAATCATCTCCAGGACCTTAAGCTCTCCACCCCTGGCCAGACGAGTCGCTCAGGCTCTACCTTGCCTTCTCTCCAGCCCAAACCAGAACAACCCTGAAAACGAGAGGAGGCTCTGATCCTCCTGGCAGGCTGGGGTCCAGTTGCCTGGCAGAAGTGCAGGCCCCCTACCCAGCCCGGAGGTGGTGTCACCAGGAAGGGCTTGAGGGCACCTGGCCCCAGTCATCACTCAGACTCTAGAGAAGGAAGCTCAGAGGTGACCCATGTCCAACCAACGCCAGGACCCAGCCGGCCTCTGCTCCCACTCAGGCCCCTGCCAAGAAGATCTCTCTTCCAGGCACCTGAGTCCCCAAATGCCCTGCAGGTGGCTGGACCCCATCCAGTTCCCCTGGGCCCTACACACAGCCTAACAGCTATGACTCCGCTGGCTCATTCTGCTCCAGACACATGGGCCTCCTCACTGTTCCCCTAACACACCAGGTATGGTCCTGCCTCAGGCCCTTTGCACAGGCTGTTCCCACTGCCTGGAATGCTGTTCCTGCCAGACACTCACATGGCCCCTCCCTCACCTCCTTCACCTCCTCAGCAAGACCTGCCCGACCCCTAGGCTAAATTGTCACCCACAACCCCATTCATTTCCTCTCCTTCTTATCCTGTTTTGTGTTTATTCAGTGAACTTATCACTCCCTTACTTTTTAATTACTGACTGATTTGCTTAGTGTCTGTCTCTGCCACTAGAACACCAGCCCCTGAGGGCAGGCACATCACCCCTCTGTGTCACCAGTGCCTACAACAGCACCTGGCACACAGTAGGCGCTTTTTTATTTATTTATTTTTTGGCTGTGTTGGGTCTTCGTTGCTGCACAATGGGCTTTCTCTAGTTGTGGTGAGCGGGGGCTACTCTTCGCTGCGGTGCGTGGGCTTCTCGTTGCAGTGGCTTCTCCTGTTGTGGATCACCACACGGATTTCAGTAGTTGTGGCACACGGGCTTAGTTGCTCCACGGCATGTGGGATCTTCCCAGACCAGGGTTCAAACCCGTGTCCCCTGCACTGGCAGGCAGATTCTTAACCACTGCACCACCAGGGAAGTCCCATTGCTTAATAACTATTCATATAACTAACTATTTGTTGAGTGAATGAACCAGCATGAACCATCTTGTTGAATTCTCACAATTTCTCTAGAAGGCAGGTTGTCCCATTTTTGCTACAGAGGCTCAGAGAGGTACAGTGTCTTGCCCAGAGTCACACAGCCGGTCACAGGTGAGTTTGGAACCTGGGCAGCTGGACCCCAGAGCCCACTCTCTGGAGCTCTGAGATACAGCCGGAGGTGCGGCAGGTCCCAAAGACACTCTGAGGCCAGGACGCATCTCCTGGCTCAGGGCTCAGTGTCTATGGAGCCCCAGGGCCTCAGTCTCCCTTCTGAGCCAGGCCCAGGAGCTTACTGGGAGTAGCAGCTTCCGGCTCTGGGAGCCCTGCCCTCCACCCCCAAGGGTGCTATCCCTCCCCTATCTCTACAGCTACACTTAAAGCAGGAACATCCCACTTTCCCAGCCCCTGCAACTCCCAGAGCCCAGAGACACAATGGTTCCTGGAGACAGGCCAGAGCTGTCCCTGGGGACCTCAAAGGGTAGGGACTGGACCTTGTGACTTCTCTGGGTCCCCAAAACCCCCACTGGCGTCATCCAGGCCCTATCTGGGAACCCAGCCCTGCCTGTCCTAAGCACTTTATAGCCACTATCTGCTGGAGAGATCTTGCTCACCACACAAATCAGATTATGCCACTTTCCAGCTTAAAATCCTCAACAGATCAATACCACACTCCCTTGCCCCACCCATAGGACCCAGCACAGTCCAGGTGGAGCTGGTCCCCTCCAAGCCCCAACCACTCTGGCCTTCCGACCACTCGGACTCACCACAGGGCCTCTGCAGGTGCAGTCCTGCTGCCTGGAATGCTCTTCCTCTGTTCCCCTAGATTCCTTTTTCTCATCCTTTGATTGCAACTTCTCCGAGAAGCCCTTCCTGACCTCCCAAGATAGATCAAGTGCCCGTACTCTCCACCTCTACTGAGCACAGGGTGTTTCTGCCTCTTAACATTTATTATGGAAGTCATTTTACATTCACTCGTGTAATTAACTGACTCATATCTCTCTTTCTCCCATGAGGCCAGGGCCTGTGTTTCTTCTCCCCAGTGTTTCCCCATCCCGGGGCCTAGCACACAGTAGGTACTTGATAAATACTCGTTGAATGAATGAGTGTACTGCATCCTGGCATCTCCCCCAGACTCCCATTTTACAGGTGAGGAAACTGAGGCTTGCTCACCTGAGGTGGCACCCTCAGCACCCACCATAAGCTCCCAGGCACCTGCTGCAGCCAGATGGCAGCCACAAAGTAATTGCTCAATAAACGTGTGGATGAGCGTGGACTCTAGTGGGACAAAGAAAGAGGAGGAGAGGGAGAGAAAGAGATGGACAGAGGAAGCAGGAAGGGCAGAGAGGGAAGGATAGAGGCAGGCAGAGCGAGAGAGAGAGAGAGAGAGAGAGAGCTGATGGCCACCACCCCACAAACTACAACCCCGCACTCAACAGACTCCAGCAAACGACATCCCAGATCTACAAGTCCTGCTCATCCTCCATGGCCACTGGAACTTCACCACCAACATGCCAGACCCCAGCGACCCCCAAACCCTTACAATAACTGGCTCCCCACAGTAATTATCTAGTCAGACCCCACAAGATACCGACCCTGCACAAACACAGACAGGTCTACACAGCTGCTGGGACTGCTTCACCACCAGATCCCGGAACACAGTTGGACTCCTGAGGAACAAACCTGACCCTCCCCTACACCAGACCCCTAGAAGACCACCCAACAGCAGGCCCTCTCTGGTCCCTGAAGCAGCCTCTTCTGAGACCTCAACCTCCCACCCAGTTCCCAGTCTCCCCAACATCCACAGGGGCTGCCATCTCCCTTAAGGACCGGCGCTTTTGCATCCTTTTTGGATGTGCGTGGAGCCTGTGCTTTTTCATCCCATTACTGCCAACCGGGTGACATCTAGCCGGACATCAGCCACCAGCAGCTGCTCCACGTGGGGGACAGGGGCCGGGTCCCTGTCCCCCACATGGGGCAACACCCACGTAAGGAGCAGAGACACACGGCAGGAGGTCGGGAGCCCCGTGATGGCAGAAAGGGCAAGAAGTGAGGAGAAGAGTGGGCTCGGGGAGAAGGCAGCCGCAGGAGGGCCCCCGAAATGAATGTCAGTATCGGGATCTGAAGGCTGATGCTCCCACACCCGACTGCATGGGGCCTGGCCCTGGATGCCACCTCCACCAGGCAGCCCTCCTGGCCCCTTCCCTAGGGCAATACCCTCCCCTTTGCTCCCCCTCAGGGCAACATTGTCAAAGGAGGCAGAAACTAAGAAGGGAGAGGAAGGGGACCCTTGGAAGGTGGAGAAGCCTGTTCTTCCCCTCCCCCACCAGCCAGCGCGTGGGGATCAGATGGGGCAGCAGGGACGGTGGCGAACAGAGAGACACGCAGGTCGGGGTCACACAGAGAGAAACCCCAAGAGCCGCAGACCCTCACAGCCAGAGTACCAGAGACAGAGATCTAAGACAGAGAGAGACACAGAAAGTGCTAGCACCAGGGTGGGAGAACTGTAAGAGGCAGAAGAGACTCAGAGACAGTGCGAGAGGGAAGGGACATTGTCAGCAGAGGGGCTGAGATGGGCTCGGGGAGGTAGACTGGGTGTGGGGTTCCCGAGGCCCCCCGCCCCCTGGATGTTGACCAGCCTGGCTGGACCTCTACCTGCCTGCAAGGCTCACCTCCGGGTGGCTGTACCCCCAGCGAGTCCTGCGAGATTCACGTCAGCCGCGTGAGGCCTCAAACTCCTCCGTGGTGGAGTCACCAGCACTTCTATAGAGGTGACACCCTGGCCCCCGCCTGTAGTTCGTGGCTTTCCCTGCAGGGCTGCATCTCCCACCTCCCACCTGGTGTCTACCCAGGGAGCAGGTGCTGTGGGCTGCCTCAGGCTCAGGGGGTCACGGGGGAGCAAACAGCCCCACCAGGAGGGCACACGGGGAGGGGGACCCACTGATCTAGCCACTGGGGACCCAAGGAGGAGAGAGTCTGGGCTGGCCAAAGCTACAGCGTCTCATTCCAGCCCCCCAAGACTCTTCAAGATAGGGCCAGGGGCGAAAGGAAGAGGGCCTTTTCTCTCCCGCTCAAACACCTTCTGTGTTTCCCCACTGCCTTGCAGATCTTCTGATCTCTCACTCTGAACATACCTTCTCTGCACAGCCTTCCCATCAGAGGAAACTGAGGCACAGAACACCAGGAGAAAGTGGGTCTAAATCTTTACAGTACGGGTTTTTTGAGTGGACATCGGTAAACGGGAATGGAAGGCATTCCAGGCAGAGGAAACAGCAATGCAAAGGCTCAAAGGTAAGGCTCAGCATTTATACATTCAGGGAACCCTGGAAGGAGGAGGGACGTGGGCAGAGCTCGTTGCAGGAAAAGTCCCACACATAACCCCGGGAGGCGGATGAACAGACTGCAGGGGCGGGACGGGGACCTGGAGGTGGGGAAGAGCCTGAGGCACGCTGCGCATCCTCTGTCGGTGCCCAAAACCTGGCCTGCTTCGACGAAGAATCACTCCGAGGTGGGATTGAGCGGGCCTTGATTTGGAAACAGCGTCCCCTGGTGGTCGCCCTGTAGAACTGCACCCTCCTTCATGGGTTCCTTCAACAGACATTTATTGCAAGCCCAGCGGCCTTCCCGGTGTATTAAAATATTTTTTTCAAAGTTATGAATATTGTTATAATTTTATAAGCCATATATATACCTGATGATTTGGGGTTTTATTTATTTATTTATCTTTATTGAAGTATAGTTGATTTACAAAGTTGTGTTTGTTTCAGGTGTACAGCAAAGTAATCCAGTTATACTTACATACATATATATATTCTTTTTCAGATTCTTTTCCCATATAGGTTATTACAAAATATTGACTAGAGTTCCCTGTGCTATACAGTAGGTCCTTGTTGTTTATCTATTTAATTTAAAATATTTTTAAATTCCTCCTTCCTATACAATAAATTCACTTTAAGCAATAATCATGTAATGAACCAAATAATAATAATGGCCGTAAAAGAAATGCAGGCAGTGAAAATTTAATTAATATTTTACGTAAATAACTGTCCGGTAACTACATGAATTTTAATAAAACTGAAATATCTGCAAACACTACAATTTGGGAAGCCACAAAATCTTTCCATTGATGTACCATTTTATTTTCTTGATTCATTCTTTAGTGTTAAAACAACGAACAGGGCTTCCCTGCTGGCGCAGTGGTTGAGAGTCCGCCTGCCGATGCAGGGGACGCGGGTTCGTACCCCAGTCCGGGAAGATCCCACATGCCGCGGAGCGGCTGCGCCCGTGAGCCATGGCCGTTGAGCCTGCGCGTCCGGAGCCTGTGCTCCGCAACAGGAGCGGCCACAACAGTGAGAGGCCCGCGAACCAAAACAAACAAACAAACAAACAAACAAGGAACAATATAAAAAGAAGGTTTTATACACTTTGTTTTTGTTTGTTTGCCGTGCCACATGGCTTGTAGGATCTTAGTTCTCCCACCAGGGATCGAACCCGTGCCCCCCACGAAGGAAGTTCGGAGTCCTAACCACTGGACCACCAGGGAATTCCCAGGTTTCATACGCTTTAAATCTTACAATTTTATTTGTCAGTTATACCTCAATAAAGCTGAAAAACTAAAATTAAATAAGTATAAAAAAGTTTAAAAATATATATTATTCAAATTCAGCACTATAGTTCATGGATGAGCTAATATTTACACTTGCCAACAAAAAAAATATTGTAACTCATGATTTGCAATACTTTGTTGTTTTAATAAGCATAATAAATCAAACGGTCAAAGAAAGTTATTATTATTATCTGAGCGACTACTAAGTGTCCAGCACTGTTCTAATCGCTTTATACATCATAACCTCTTTTAATCCTTCCCCAAACCTGTGAAGCAGGCACTATTATTACCCCATTTTACAGATGAGGAGACTAAGGCACAGGGGTCAAGTTCATGGCCCAAGATCACACAGCAAGGAAGTAATGGAACTGGATTTGAACCCAGGCCGACTCCCTGTAGGATGTGTGTTCTTGACGTATCAGAGTGGACTGGGGTCAATACTAGGGTGGTCAAGGACCACTTCCCTGGGAACATGGAAGGTTAACCAGGAAGAGTAGAGGAAGGGCATTTTAGCAAAAGGGGATGACAGTGGCAAAGACGCTGAGGCAGAAATAAGTTTGATGAGTTGGAGGAATAGAGAGGAGGTCCGTGGGGCTGGAGCCAAGCGAGGTGGGGACTGTAGTGGGAGATAAGGTGGGAGATGACAGCAGGGGCTGCATCATGAAAGGCCTTAGGGAACCACGAAAGGCTCTAGGCAAAGGAGGCGTGACTCTAATTTCCTCCCTTCTGTTGTGCAACATCTGGCGCCACGAGGAAGTAGGGCTCTTTGGGGTGTAAACAACAGAAGCAGGAGGCAGAATCTTACACAGGATGAGGGGTCTAGGCATCCTGGGTCTGCCCACCCCAGCAGTGTGACCATTGACAAATTGCTTCACCTCTCTGTGTCTCAGTTTCCTCAGCTGTGCAAAGGGGATAATAATAATACATACCACAGGAGAATTAAATAGGTTAATACACGACAAGGGGTTAGAATAAGGGTCTGGCAGGTAGTAAGGGTTACATAATGTCACATATCATTATATTCCTTGTCACAATAAATATGGGCTCACATAACTGGGAGCCTGACAGCTTCAGGTGAGGTTTGATCCAGGTGCTCACATGATATCACCAAGTCTTCCTTCTGCCATCACAGGCTGCCTAGGCTTTATATGATGGCTCCACACATCAGCTAAAGCCCCAGTCCCAACCCGGTGGTCCACAAAACTGCTACTGCAGTTTCTCCCGTCCTCAAACCACACCACCTAGGGCCAGATTGGGGGTCTCTTCCGGTTGCCCCAATGGAAGGAAGATATGCCTCCCCAGAATCCCCACCAAGTCTCCCTGCCTCTCATTGGCTCTAAGTGGGCTACATGCCCACTCCTGAGACAATCGCTGTATCCAAAAGGATGAGGTAGTGGTTGGGAGCTGGGGATAGAGCCAGTCACAGCTGATGATGGGGGAGCATGGTCAGGAAAGAAACGCAGGGTCCTAACTCCACTTCACCTGGACTGTTGGGTTCTGTGCTGGATGCACAGAGAATCACCACCTTGCCTCAGCTTCCCCACACTGCCCCAAGCCCCCAAGTGCTGCATCAAGTTGATTCCAGAGCAAAGACATGGGGAAACCAGCCTCACCCTCCCAGGGATCATTTTTGGGCATTTCTTCCATCGACAGCCCCCGCCCCCGAGTGACCCACACACCCTTTCCCAGCTCCCACCCTCAGCCCCCTGCCCCAGGGACAGATAAAGCAGTGTAGACAACAGAGAAGCTGAGTTTACTTTGGCCATTTAGGACTTGCTGACTGGAGACCCCTGGCCAAAGGAAGGGGCTTCCTCAACATAAGCAACACCCCCTCTCCAGCTCCATAGGGACCCCAAGATACCAGCATGGGACCAGGCTACACAGCCTGTGAAAGTCTGAGAAGACCTATCTTCCCCGGGTCTTCCTCTATCACCCCCCCAGCCAGGGAGGACAGAATGGGTGCAGGCACTGTCTTGAAAGCCGGGAACACAAACAATAAAAAAAAAAAACAGGTAAAAATCTCTGCCCTCGAAGATGGGACGGGAAATAAACAAGATAAATACGGAAATTATATGTCTTACATGAGCCGGTGATGAGTGCTAAGGAGAAAAACAAAACGGGAAAATTACAGTTGATTTCACCCACCCCATGGTTTTAAATATCATTTGTGTGCCATTGGTCAGAGGGTACAAACTTCCAGTTAGAAGATGAACACGTTCTGGAGATCTATTGGACAGCATGGAGACTATAGTTAACAATATGGTATTATATACTTGGAATTTGCTCAGAGAGTAAATCTTCAATGTTCTCACCACAAAAAAGAAATGGTAACTATGTGACAGGACGGCGGGGTTAGCTAACACCATGGTGGTCATCATTTTGCAACATGTAAGTGTATCAAATCAACACGTTGTACACCTTAAACCTACCCAATGTTATATATCAATTATATCTCAATAAAGCTATGGGGGGCAGGGAAAGGAGTAAGGATTAACCTCAGGGAAAAGCAAATGTAAATGTGTAACAACAGCTGATTGGTTAAATAAACACTGAACCATCCATCCAAATACAAACAAACAAAACATTTAAATAAAAATAATATCTTACTCCCAGAACCACCTACTTGCTTAGTGTGAAGAAACCCAACTAAAATACTTGGCAACACAACACAATGCCACGTCTCTTTTGGAGGAAAAGATAAGATTTCTGAATAGCATATACTCTGTGTTAGCCCTTACTCTGATTGACAAGCAATTGCTATGGATGCAACTTAAAAATTCATTGTGTTTTAGCCCTAGACTTTACAAAATAAATATGCAATTTCAGGAACTTCTTTCATTACCAGTGACAATAAGAGAGGGACCACATTCTAATATTTAAACTATTTCGTGTCTGGGGTAAGGATCTTTTCCGCTATCACTAAATATTTGGTATACACTCTCTTCCCTTTTTTTTAAATAATTTTTATTTATTTATTTATTTTTGGCTGCGTTGGGTCTTCGTTGCTGCGCACAGGCGTTTTCTAGTTGCGGCGAGCGGGGGCTGCTCTTCATTGTGGTGCGCGGGCTTCTCATTGCTGTGGCTTCCCTTGTTGCGGAGCACGGGCTCTAGGCGCGTGGGCTTCAGTAGTTGTGGCACACGGGCTTAGTTGCTCCAGCGCATGTGGAATCTTCCCGGACCAGGGCTCAAACCGGTGTCCTCTGCCTTGGCAGGTGGATTCTTAACCACTGCGCCACCAGGGAAGTCCTTCCCTTTTGTTTTGTCACCAACTAAAATTGGACTACTCAAGAAACACTTAACTGTTATGACTATTTCACTGTTAACAATTATTGGCAGAAGTTATCTTCAGTGCTTAAAAAAAAACTAAGTGCATTGGCTATCTAGACACTTTTCACAGGTTTGAAACATTTGCACATTTAAAGGAATGAGAGAAATTTGGCCAAGGAATTATTCAAGACAAGCTGAAACTTAAAAAAAAAAAAATCACCCTTGTGCCACAATTCCCACGTCGATACCTCTGGTTGCATCCTCGCTGGCCTCTGTGCGGGTTTCACGAACATCTCAAAGGTAATATGACCCCGGTTGTCTTAGCCAGCTCAGTCCAAGACAAATCTGTTCTTACATTTACTCACCAGAAGCTCTGGAGTGGCCCTCAGCTCCTCTTTCTACACCCCACACCCAGTCCTGGCAGCTCTGCTTCAAAATCTAGCCAGAATTAACCCACTTGTTCCCACCCGTGCTGCCTCCACCTGGTCCAGTCCCATCATCGCTCACCTAGACGGGCACAGTCACCTCCACCTTAGTCCTCCCTCGTTCCCCAGTCTGTCCTCCCCAAAAGAACCACCAGAGGGCACCTGTGAGCACCTGAGTCAGGTCCAACCCTCGGCTCTGGCTCTCGCCCCCACAGTCTGTCCTCCCTGCAGCAGCCACCAGAGGGTGCCTGTGAGCACCTGAGTCAGGCCCCGCCCCCTCCCCTACCTCCCACCTCCCTCAAGATTAAAAGCCCAAGTCTTCCCCAAGGCCCATGAGGCCTTGTACCACCTGCCCCATCCCCTCCCTGCCCTCCCCTCCTCCCTCTCTCCAGCTCACTCTCTATGATCCAGCCACACGGGCCTCCTCACTGTTCCTCCAACACACCAGGCACAGTCCTGCCCCAGGGCCTTTGCACAGGCTGTTCCCTCTGCCTAGAACACTCTTCCCCCAGATGTCACACACTTCCCTCCATCACCTCCTCAGGTCTCTCCTCAAAGTCACCTCCTCAGAAAGGCCTCCTCTGACCCCAAGGCTGAATGACCACACCCCCTCCTCAATTCACTCTCTCTGTTTCTTGCTTTCAGGGCACTTATCACTACCTCCCATCTTGTTACTGACTGATTGACTTGTGTAGTGTCTGTCTCTGCCATTACAATGACATTACAATGACATCCCCTGGAGGGCAAAGATGGGTCCCCTCTGTGTCCCCAATGTCTAGAGCAGACCCAGGTGCCTGGGATCAAATCCCAACTCCACCCCTGCCCAGCAGCTGGGATCTAAAGCAACTTTCTTGTCCTCCTGGGGCCTCACCTTTCCCATCTGGAAAGTGGAGATAATCATCGCAATCAATGAGCTTACCCACATGGTGGGCTTGGAAGGTGACTGGCACACAGTAGATGCTCAATAAGTGCATGGCTGAGGGTCCACCATGGATGGCCAGGGGTCCTTGGCCAGGTGCCATTTACCCAGATGTGTGTGTACGCAGGCAGGCGTGCACCTGTGTGTCCACACACCTGTGTGTCCAGCTACAGGCATGGCACACACACAGAGGCAAAACATGTCAACCACTCTGGGCCTGGCCTGGCCCCAATCTCCTCCCTTCAGGCCTGATGCCCAGGGACCCTGCTCCCAGCCTGGCGCAAGCTCCACCCCTCCCCACCAGTTCACCTGGCTCAGGAACGGGGTCTCTATCTGAGCTGAGGGCATCCATCCATCTCTGAGGGTAAAGGTGATGAGGTCAGCAGGGTCTCAGCTTGGGGTCCCCTGATGCTCCCATGAGACCCACATTCTTTTTTAAAAATTTTTTATTGAAATATAGCTGATATACAATGTTGTGTTAGTTTCAGGTGTACAGCAAAGTGATTCCGTTATACATATATAGAGAAGGAGACCCACATTCTTTTGAGGATTCCACAGGAATGGTACTGGGAAGGGACCTTCTTCAGCCCCACAGAAGACTCCTCCCCTCCATCCCAGTCCCCCCTGGGGTCAGGATTCTTCTCCCACCCATGTGGCTCCATCCCCAAGCTCCCCGACCTCTGAGGTGTCCACTTGATCCATGCGGACCGATGGGCTGGGGGTGTGAGAGGAGCAGACCCAGGGCAAGCAAGAGGGACAGGGAGAGTTGTGAGGGACAAGTTCTCCTACCCCCTGCCCTCTACGCCCCCCCCAACTCACCTCAAGTTGCCAAGGCACCAACACTGGGCAAGCTTCTACCATTCTGGGGGCAGTGGAATCAGAGCAGGGTCACCCTTCCTCCCCGGGACGCTGAGTCCTACAGCACAGCGTCTGCCCGACCCTCCAAGAACAGGGCTGATGGGAGAGCATCAAGCTCAGCCCCTCAGAAGAGCAGGACGAACCTACCTGGCTGATGAGGTTTTCCCACAGATCAGGGACCACTTATATATGCCCTGCTCTTTCTGGGGCCTGAGTCTAGGAGTGGAAGGGCAAGGGACGGGTGTCACCACTGCAGCCACCCGTACCCCCTCCCGTCATGTCCCCCCCCTTCTGGGCCTCAGTTTCCCAAACATACTTGGGATCCGCACACCAGAGCTTCATGGAGAAGCAGCAGGGTTGGGGGAGGCAAGGCAGATCCCACCTAGCCTCCACAACCCCAGGTAACAGGTGGGAGGAAGCAGGGGACAGGGGAATGACAGTGTTCACAGGCAAACACTCAGTTGTCCATGGTGGTCACTCACCAGCCACAGCCAGATGCCCGGCCATCCATGGTGGACCCTCAGCCACTCACAGAGGGACACACTGCCTTCAACAGGTGGGCTTGAAACCATTCTGTTGGGGAAAGGGAGAGAGTCATTTCCACACTGTATTCATTTCCTCTAACTGCCATAACAAATTACTACAAACTTTGCAGCTTAAACAACACAGATTTATTATCTTACAGTGCCAGAGGTCAGAAACCCCACCCAGGGCTCACCAGGATAAAAAGGTGTGCACAGGCTGTATTCCTTTCTGGAGGTTCCTGGGGAGGATCTGTTTCCTTGCTTATGTGGGTTATTGGCAGATTTTACTTCCTTGCAGTTGTAGGACTGAGTTCTCCATTTCCTTGCTGACTGTCAGCTGAGAGCCACTCCCAGCTTCTAGAGGCGCCTGCATTCCTTGGCTCGTGCCCCCCTCCTATCTTCAAAGCCTGAAGCAGCAGATCAAGTCCCTCGCACCCTTCCTATCTCCCCTCCTCTTCTCCCATCTCACTTCTGACCCAGCTAGAAAGGGTTCTCTGATTTTAAGGGTCCACGTGATGAGCGTGAGCCCACCCAGATAATCCAGGACCACCTCCGCTTCTCAAAATCAGTAACCTTCATCACATCTGCAGAATCTCTTTTGCCATGAATATGTAGGGAACATACTCAAGGTTCTGGGGATTAGGACGTGCACAACTTTGGGTGAGGCAGGCATTATATGCACATGGACACCACACAGGTAAGTACAGGTCTGTGGCTAGCAAATTGTACCTGTATGCAAATTAGAACAAGTCACCTTGTCATCACAGTAGACTTCAAAGTCATCACAATGGACTGACTTTGACAGAATGAGACCCTTGACTGCCCTCTGCTGGAAAGTAGTCAAAATAAATAGACAAATCGACCGTGTTCCTGCTGTGAATGAAACCCCTCAAAGGTGGCACCGTAGTGCGGAGAAAACACATACAAACCAACTTAGTCAAACACTTGCATACTTACAGCCCACAGTGAAACTAGTTGACATAGCTCACAAAAGAGTTTGGTATGGGGACTTCCCTGGTGGTCCAGTGGTTAAAACTCCGCTCTCCCAATGCAGGGGGCCCAAATTCCATCCCTGATCAGGGAACTAGATCCTGCATGCCACAACTTAAAAAAAAAAAAAATCCCACATGCTGTAACTAAGACCCGGCACAGCCAGATGAATAAATATATATATTTTTAAATAGTTTGGTTTTGAGCCATTGGTGCAAGTGTGGAGTCTAGCATTAAGTGAAGATGTCCAATGGAAGGGGGTGGACAGCTTGTCCTGTGGGAGCCTGTGGACATCGTGGACAGCTGACCAACAGTTGCTAAGGGGTCACACACACAGTTACAGAAGGGCTGGAGGATGGCAGGCAACAGGAAATAGCCACTGGGATGATGCGAGAGTGGACACCCTCAGAAGTGAAAACTCTCGGATGAGGCTTGTGTCCTGCCTGCAGACATTCATTTATCAAGTGTCAGCCATGTCCCGGGCACTGTTCTATGGCAAGTGGTGGATAAGACAGATGTGAGCCCACCTTGCCAGTGGGCCCTTTCTTAAGCCACGGAAGAGAGAAACAGTCCCTAGATCACCATGGCAGGGGACAAGAGGGTGGCCATGACCATCCCTCCATTCCTGAACAGCACATTCTACTGAAAACAATGCAGGGAAAAGCTATATAGTTCCCAAGCTAGCCCACAGTAGTCTACTTAGCCCATAAGGCAGGTGAAAGTGATGGGATAGATGGGAAGTGACGGGGGGAGTACAGACAGGTAAGGAAGAGAAATGTCCCATAAGGAAGAGGTCAATTTCCATAACTAGACTGATGGGCTAGCCTGGAGGTTATGGTCTCTAACCATAAGTTCGCTTCTTTTGAGAAGTGAAAACATTTCTTAGCATCAAACCCTTTAAGTTTTAAACTGACAACTCAGTGCCCAGTCACTCACCAGCAAACGCGTGTGGGGTATTGAAGGGGGAAAATTGCCACTCTATTTGGTAGCTCCCCCATCAAGGAGATATGGATTCTGTTTCTCTTCCTCCTGAATCTGTATTTGACCATGTGATTTGTTTGGCCCATGAAACTTTAGCAAACATGACACAATGGGGAGCAAAAATGCTAGCAGTCTCTCTGCTTTTTCTGGTAAATCTGCAGCTACGGTGGAAATGAGTTCAAGCTAACCTGCTGGAGAGACCACATGGAGGAGAACCAAGGCACCCTAGCCAACAGCCTGTGACTACCAGACACACGCAGGGAGCCCTCCACGATCATCTGGCATTTGGCCCCAGCCCACCCACCAGCTAATTGCAGTCCCATGAGTGACCCCAAGAAAGACCAACAGATGTATCACTCAGCTTAACTCAGCCCAAATCTCCAACCCACAGAATCAAGTGTTAATAAATGACCATCTTCTAAGCCATTACACGTTAGCGTAGTTTGTTACACAGCAAAGGCTAACTGCTACAATGTTGAAACACAGTCTCTTTGAAAGGAGACACACAAGCTCTCTAACGTGCAGCCGCTAACTCTCTTAACAATAACCACACGAAGACATTGGTGTGGTCAACGTGTAAATTTCAGTGCCAGAAATTCTAATTTATTCATCCTGCCATCCACTAGGTGGCAGGAATTCTTCATCTGGCTCAAACTTCCACTTAAGCTAGAAGTACAGGCTAAGGAATCAATTTGTGTTTCCACTTAAAAAAAAAAAGACTTTTATCTTGCAATCATTATCTTGATTTTGCAGATGAGGAAACCTAGGCATGAGGAGATTTACATCTCTTGCTTGTGAGGGATGAAGCCAGGGTTTGCATCTAGGCTGACTCTACAATTAATTACTACATTGGACTGACACCCTGCTCTATCACTGATTATCTGTGTAACCCTGAGCAAGGCGCTACACTCTTATGCCTCAGTTTCATCTCGTGTGAAATGAGAGAGCTGAACTAAAACCAAAGGTTCCTAACCTGGAATGAACAGCTATGATACCATATAACTGTCCAAAAAAATCTTGGGGGTAAATATATTTGGAGGGGGAGAGTTGAGGGCAATGGATTGGAGGTGGTCTTTAAATTCAGTTAATTCCCAAATGAGTCTATGATCCAGAAAAGGTTAAGAAACATTGTATAATATCCTCCAGAAGACCTATTCCAGGAATCAAGTTCCTATTCAAGTTGATACCAAATGCTATAATTACAATTGCACAGAAACCGTGCAAGCCTTACAGAGAACAGTCTCAGGGACCATGTGGTCCATAACGCAGCGGTACTGAACTGTGGTCAGGGTTCAGCATGACCCTGGTCTTAATTCCAAGCTTGAATGGAATGCCTCTTTCTAACACACCCTGTGCCCTTATCTTGGAACTAGACCAGTTATGGGCTTGTCCCACTGAGTCACGACCTGCCCGGGGTGGGGGGCGTGCTTTCACCCTGCCCCAGGCAAGGTTCTGTTTCTATAGCTTTAACCTCTGAGCCCTACCTATCCACACCCTGAGAAAGCAGTTAGTGATGATTACAGGAACTACCAAAACAGTCTACAGCGAATTCTGTCTGAAGCAGCCTTGCCTAATTTTCCAGGAGTCTGACTCATTGTAACTGTTTCTGGTGGCTTGATGTTTCCCCAGAATGAGCTGCTGTCTCTCACAACTGCTCACCCCCCAGCCTCCTCTCCGTTCTGTACCAGCTCCCATCTGCCCCCGCCTTGAGTTCCCACAGCCAACAGGTCCTCCTACTTGCCTCCAAATCTGCACGCCAGCCTGACGTCAGAAGCACCTACAGCTGTTCACAGCCACTGGCCTCAGGTGTCCCTGAGCGAGATCCCCCCTTCCCATGACAGCCCAGTTCACTCTAAGCTGGTCACAAAGTTTGCTATGTGGTGCGAGTATGCAAACTTTTCCTCTGGGCGGTGGAATTTTTGTCAAGCAACATCTTACGGAAACTCAAACACCGCGAAAGCCTTTGGGATGGCAGGACCTCAGAGAGAGCACCGCATCTTGGGGGGCATGGGGGTGGGGGGCACCCGCAGGTAAGTATGCAAAGTTCACGCATGGGTGGCCCGGGGAAAATCGAGGAAACAGAACTGGTTTCCCCAAAGCGTTGGCCCCGGGAAGGTGGGTAAGAGCGAGGGTTCAGCGGGCAGGAACTCAGGCCAAGAAGCAAGCATGAGAACACAGGCCCTGGGAATTTACAGACATCTTGGGGAGGGCGCTGGGCTTCCCGCAGGTCGTGGGAGTGAGGCAGGCGCCAAAGCTCCGAGGCCTGAGTAACCCCAGCTGACATCTGGAGAACAGCTGTTATACAAAAGAGCCTGTCCCAGCCAGGGAGCAGTAACCCCAGCAGGGCTTTCAAACACCCAGCAGGGTTTTTTTAATAGCTTTAGAGAGATTCTTTCACAACAACAAACTCACTAAGAGCCACCGCTCAGCTGCAGCACGGACACACCCCGAGACACACATGTCCGCCACATATAATAATAGCCCAATATTTCATGCATGTGCAGTGTGCATCAGACAGGGTACGATCACTCTACACATAGTAATTCATATAATTCTTATAACAACTCCTTGGGGTCGATGCTATCCTCATTCCCATAGCAGGCAGGGGAATTGCTCCAACACCCTCCCAGGGTGAAAGCGCAAGCCACCCCCATCCTTGCCCATAGAGCCTTGCATGACCTGGCCCATCCCCTCCCTGCCCTGATCTCTTCTCCCTCTCCCCCTCGCTCGTTCGGTTCCGGTCACGTGAACTCCCCAAGTAAATTCCTGCCCCAGGGCCTTTGCATGTGCTCCTCCCTTTGCCAAAGAGGCTCTCCCCACTGAAGCACCGCACAGCTCTCGCCTCGCCTCCTTTCATTCTTTACCCACAAATGTCACCCCCCTCCCCACATGCACATACACAGCACTTAGCACCATCGAGCATATTGCATACTTTGATTTCCTCATCTAGCATGTTGTATACTTTTATTTCCTCATCTCTATTGTCAGCACGACCCACCAGAGCAGGGATTTGTGTCTGTCTTGTTCACTGCTGTGCCTGAAGTGCCTAGAACAGTGCCCAGCGCACAGTGGGTGTTCGGCAAGTATTTGCAGAGTGAATAATCCCCGATGAAAGAGGACACGGAGACAGGGAGAAATTGGGCCACGTACCCAAGGCCCACAGTCCTTAGAAGCTGGACTCGAACCCAGACAGTTGAATTCCCAGGCTTCCTAGTCACTGCGCCTCTTTTCCCTAAACACATTCCCGCGCACAGCCGCAAACGCACACGATGGCTAACACATTCGTAAACGCGTGCTGCTTACCGCCAGGTGCCTCCGCGGCTGGCTTTCCCACAAGCACACCCCCTCACTCAGGCCCACCCTCAGCCCCCAGACTCCTGGCCCCCAGCGCTCACCTCCTCGAGCCCCTCGCCCCAACACCCCAGGCAGGGAAGAGCCCTCGGTCTGCGCCCTGGAGAACTTGAGCTCAGCCTCCTAGGGCATCAGGCTGCTGTTTACCAGGGCAACCGTGCGTGAGCGGCTCCGGGCCACCCACCTGGGATCCGGGCTGATGGTGACCAGGTCCAGCGCCTCGCCCTGGGGAGGGAAGACCCAGGAGAGCTGCTGGTGTGGCCTTCCCATCTTCTGTGCCTTCTCAATCGCCGTGTCCCCATAGCACCCTTACTCTGGCGCCCCCAGGGCACGTGGGGCAGGCTGCTGAGACCCCACTGTCTTCACGTCCCTTCTCCCATCAACCCAGGCCCTCATCCGAGCCCGGCTCCCCGTGCTTCTCCAGCTTCCAGGTCTGAGGCAGGTAGCTGCCCACCGTGGCACAGGGCAGACTGCAGAAGAGCACAGCCTTCCCTATCGCCCGCCCCGTCCTTGCCTCCCATCCTCCTTGGACCCCGGGGTCCCCTCAGGCTCCTCCCTCAGCCCAAGCCCTGCCCCCTCCCGGCCTCAAGTACCACGTAGCCTTCCAGGACAGGTGCACAGTCAGCACCAAGGCATCACTGAAGCTTTGCAAGAAGACCTGCCACCTTGAAGACCTCGCCTCCTAGGGCTCCTTCCAGGCCCCCACCCCAGCCAGCCCCACCCCACCCCTCCAGCCTCCAAGAAGGGCGAACTGTGGCCCCCTCACCCCCAATGGCCCCTCCCCACTCCAGCCTAGGCCCCGCCCTCTGGCCCCGCCCAGTCACCTACAGCTTCGGGGTGCGATGCACTTGGCCACGCACCGGCTGGCGAAGACGCCCGGCTCGACCTAGCTATCATGGTCCCTTCAGCCGCTCCCGGAGCCTCTTCTGCCTTTCAGCCGCTCCCGGACCCTCCCAGGCCACGCCCGCACCTGCCCCGCGTCCTGCCCTGCACGTATCGCGCCCCACGGCCCGCGCAGAGTGCAGGCATCCGTCCGCGTTGCGGTGCAGTCTGAGAGCACCTAGCCACCCCGAGTGCCGGACCTGGAGCAGCCGGAAGGGCGCGCGGGCCTTGCCCACCAGCTCAGGTTCCCTTGGGCCTCGGCCTGCAAGATGCTGCCCAGGAAGAAGGGGAGGTGTGGACCCCGAGTCGCCGCCGCCTCCCCACGCACAATACGCACCCGTGAGCCTCACTGGATCCTGCGGGGTCAGAGGGGCTTTGAAGCAAGTCAAGCCCTCGACTGCCCTTCCTGACCATCCATCTGGGCAGAAGTAGCGGGCGTGGCGCAGAGCTGAGCTTGCAGATCCATCTAGAGAACCTGGTCTAAACCAGAGGAGCCCCAGCCTGCTGGGCTCAGATCAGAGACCCCTAAACCTACCTCTGACTTTTTAGAGACCTTGTACGGAGCGCCTCGATGCCTCCACTGGTCCCCACGCCCCAACCCCTGGAGCCATTCATTCCTTGAATGAACATGTGTTGAATTCTTATTGTGTTTAGACCCAGTGTTGGGGATACGGGGACGAAGAAGCAACCATCGTCTCTGCCCTATTGAAGCTAATACTCTAGGGGAGAGAGGGGAGCTCGATGGGCAAGGAAGAGACAAAAATCATAACGACAGATTGAGGTAAGGGCCACCAAAGAAATAAACAGGGAACAGCGTGAGAAAAGACAAGGGATTGTAGCCGGGATGTCGTCTTCTCTGAGGAGGTGGCATCTGAGCTCAGATCTGAAGGACGGTGGAGCTCACAGTTCAAAAAGCCAGGGGAGAGCACACCAGGCAAGGGATCATGCAGGTGCAAAGGCCCTGAGGCTGGAACAAGTTTTGCCATCAAGGACCTTGCTCCTCAGCCTTCCCTTCTTCCTCTCCACGGACTCTTCCCCCTTAGCCTCAGAGATTCTCCATCGTCCTGAGAATCCCTTCCTTGCTGTGCCTCTTCCCGTCCCATCCCCCCATCATAGACAAGTTTCTAGAAAGCATGAGCTAACCTGAATGTCTATCAACAGGGGATTGGAATGAGATATACGATTCAGGGTTGGGATCGAAACATCTATCTGTAGGAGGGAAATAGGAAGTTTGTATGACCCTGTTTGGGGGGTTGGTGATGAAAGGTACTTTAATATCTAGCAAGGCAGATAACTTAAAATTGCCTACCTTCCACTTTCTGGGGATGACGTCAATGTTCTCTATCTTGATCGAGGTTGGATTACACGGGTGTCTGCGCCGCTCCAAAGTCAGGGGATGTACACAGAAGACTTGTCTGTTTCTTGCCTGTTGGGAAGACACAGGAGTGGGAATTTGGTGAGGGCTGGTTCGGAGTGGCCAAAGGAAGAGCCAGCATATTTGTTTTAAGCACATCCATCAGCTTGAAAATGGGCAAATGACCTGAACAGACATTTCTCCAAAGAAAATAAACTAACAGCCAACATGAATAGATGCTCAATGTCGCTAGTCATTAAGGAATTGCAACTCAAAACCACAGTGATATATCACTTCACACCCAGTGGGATGGCTAGAATCAAAAAGTCGAATAAATACAAGCGTTGGCAAGACTGTGGAGACATCGTAACCCTCATACACTGCCATGGGGAATGTAAAATGGTTCAGCCGCTTGGAAAACAGTTTGGCGGTTCCTCAAAATGTTAAACATAGAGTTTCCATATGACCCGGAAATTATACCGAAAAGAATTGAACACAGGTATTAAAGCAAATATTTGCCCAGGAATGTTCGTTGCAGCATTATTCACAATAGCCGAAGGCAGAAACATCGCAATCCCCATCAGTGGATGAATAGATTAAAAAAAAATACATACATATATATATACATATATACATACAATGGAATATTATTCAACCATACCAATAATTAAGATACATACTACACAGGAACATCGAAAACATTATGCTTCATGAAAGAAGCCAGTCACAAAAGGCTACATATTATATGATTCCATGTGTACAATACTCTGGAAAAGGCAAACTGTAGTAACGGAGAACAGATCAGTGCTTGCCAGAGGCTGGGGATGGGGGCATATTCCGTATCTCGATTGACGTGATGGGTGCATAACTGCATGCATTGGCCAAGAATCAGAATCGTATACTAAAATTGGATTTTACCATATGTAAATTATACCTTATTTTTTTCATGAGAGCGGGGAAGGAGCCGGTAGAAAAGACACACTATGCGGTAAAAATAATAGCTGAATAGGAAAGGAAAGGCTGTCTGTACTCTGCAGATCCACTTCCTCCTTCCCATCCTCTCATCCAGCCTCGAACTCTCTCCCTGATGGGACCCTGCTCCCTTGGCTGGTTGAGTATCAGGCAAATGGCTAGCTCCCCAACGACGCCCTGTTCATTCTCCTTGCGCTTCTTGTTGCTGAGTCCCTTAGATGCTGGGGAGCACTCTCTCCTGCTCGAGAATCACAGCTTTCTCTTACGCAACCTCTCCAGCCTGCCTCCCCCATCTCCAGCTCTGATGGCTCCTGCTCTGTCCCCTCCCTTAACTCCTCACCCCCCCCAGCTGGGCCATCCTGCTTGTGGTTTCACAGGCTGCCAACATGTCAACCACACCCAGTTCCCCCCCGCCCACCCAGGCATCTCTTGACTTGGATCTGCAGTAACATCACCTCCCAAGTTCTCCACGACATATTTCTATTAATACGACCTGGGATCCATATCTGACTCACACTGTGCCTTGTCGTTAGCCGAACCCCCAGTCTGGTTCCCACGTGACCTGTGCTCTGAAGTCTCAAGATACTGTTTGGCAGGACTTCCCTGAACTTTCCCTGTTCAAGAAACTTCCGTGGGATTTAAAGACCTAAAATTAAGAGTTAGGGGCTTCCCTGGTGGCGCAGTGGTTGAGAGTCCGCCTGCCGATGAAGGGGACACGGGTTCATGCCCCGGTCCGGGAGGATCCCACATGCCGCGGAGCGGCTGGGCCCGTGAGCCATGGCCGCTGAGCCTGCGCGTCCAGAGCCTGTGCTCCGCAACGGGAGAGGCCACAAGAGTGAGACGCCGCGTACCGCAAAAAAAAAAAAAAAAAAAAAAGAGTTAAAACTATAAAACTTTTAGAAGAAAACATTAGGGGAAATCATAAAAGTTTGAGAAATCTTCATGATGTTGAATTTGGGAACAATTTCATGTATATGACATTAAAAGCGCAGGCAAAAAAAGGCAAAATAGATTCATTGAACTTCATCAAAATTGAGAACTTTTTTGCATCAAAAAACATTATTAGGGCTTCCCTGGTGGTGCAGTGGTTAAGAATCCGCCTGCCAATGCAGGGTCCACGGGTTCGAGCCCTGGTCCGGGAAGATCCAACATGCCGCGGAGCAACTAAGCCCGTGTGCCACAACTACTGAGCCTGCGCTCTAGAGCCCGCGAGCCACAACTACTGAGGCCTGTGCTCCGCAACAAGAGAAGCCACTGCAACGAGAAGCCCTCGCACCTCAACAAAGTCCCTGCTTGCCACAACGAGAAAGCCCGCGCACAGCAACAAAGACCCAACGCAGCCAAAAATAAAATAAATAAATTTTAAAAAAACACTATTAATAAAGCAAAAAGACAACCTACAGAATGTGAGAAAATATTTGCAAATCATATACCTGATAAGGGATTAATATCCAGAATATATAATGCACTCTTACAACTTGACAACAACAATAAAATTTCAAAACTGGTCAAAGAACTTGAACAAACATTTCTCCAAAGAAGGTATACAAATGGCCAATAAGCACATGAAAAGATGTGTAATAGCATTAGTCATTAGGGAAATGCAAGTCAAAACCACAATGGGATACTACTTCACATCTACTAGGACGGCAATTTATTTTTTTTATAAATTTATTTATTTTATTTATTTTTATTTTTGGCTGCATTGGGTCTTCGTTGCTGTGCGGGCTTTCTCTAGTTGCGGCGAGCAGGGGCTACTCTTCGTTGTGGTGTGCGGGCTTCTTGTTGCAGTGGCTTCTCTTGCTGCGGAGCATGGGCTCTAGGCGTGCAGGCTTCAGTAGTTGTGGCTCGCGGGCTCAGTAGTTGTGGCTCCCGGGCTCTAGAGTGCAGGCTCAGTAGTTGTGGCGCACGGGCTTAGTTGCTCCGCGGCATGTGGAATCTTCCCTGACCAGGGCATAAACCCGCGTCCCCTGCATTGGCAGGCGGATTCTTATCCACTGCGCCACCAGGGAAGCCCTAGGATGGCAATTAAAAACAAAAACAAGACAAAACAGAAAATAACAAGTATTGGTGAGAATGTGGAGAAATTGAAACCCTCTTGTGTTACTGGTGGGAATGTAAAGCGGAAAACAGTTTGGTGTTTCTTCAAAAAATTAAACTGAGAGTTACCATAGGACCCAGCAATTCTACTCCCAGGTATATACCCAAAGGAATGTAAGGCAGGAACTCAAACAAGTATCTGTACATGAGTGTTCATAGCAGCTTTATTCACAGTAGCCACAAGTTGGAAACAACCCAAGCGTCCATCAACAGATGACCCAATAAATAAAATGTGGTCCATGCATATAATGGAATATTATTCAGCCTCCAAAGAGAATGAAATTCTGACACATACTCCATCATGGATGAACCTTGAAAAACATGTAAAGTGGAAGAACCCAGACATGAAAGGACAAATATCGTATGACCCCATTTACATGAGATCCCTAGAGGAGTCCAATTCGCAAAGATAGAAAGTGGGATGGTGGGCGCCAGGGGCTGGGGGAGGGGATGGGGAGTGAGTGTTTCATGGGGACAGAGTTTCAGTTTGGGAAGATGAGAAAGTTCCAGAGATGGATGGAGGTGATGGTTGCTCAACACTGAGAATGCACGTTAACACCACTGAATTGCACACTTAAAAATAGTGGTAAATTTTGTGTTATGTTATTTTACCATAAGTTTAAACATTTTAAAAGAGCCTGCATAGCTCCCTCTTACTACTTCATTGAACCTAAACATCTCAGCCCTCTGCTTCAGCCGGCCTGGGTCCCTGGCCTTCCCTCTAACCCACCCTCACACACTTTTATACATGGGATGCCCTCCACTGGGGGCACTGTCTCCACCCCTCTCTGTCTCCCCTAATCCACCAGCCCTGCCTTGCAGACTCACAGACACGCTCCCCCGTGGAGAATCAGCGCAAGGTAGCAAGGTAGGGGGCTTGTCCTGGGACCCGAGACCAGGTAGGAATAGCTAAGCTAGTCTCGGTTCAGGAAGCTGAGGCAGGAAACCATCCTTTGTAGAGCTAGAGAAGCTCCTCCCCACGGCAGCTGCAGGTGCAGCTCGAGAAGCCAGAGGTAGGGGAGGCAGAGACAGAGGTAGGGGGCGGACCCTCGGAGCCCCGTCAAGGGCCCCAAGGTCAAGATGTCCCAGAGATGATGCATTCTCTCTGCGTTCTCAACTATGTCCCAGCATTCCTGTCTTATTGGCAATAACAACAACAACAGTAATAATAACAGCCCGGGGGCAGCCACCTTTGCATCTGCCTCCGCTTCCCTGTGCCATTCTAGACTGTGCCCATCAGGGCCACACAGGGGCAAGGCCTGGAGTGACCGAGTCCCTGGGGTCCCCACAGCCAGAGATGCTGGGAGAGGCCAGAGCGGGTGGGCAGAAGGAGGTAGAGGGTGCAAGGCCAGGGGCTGACATGCTGGAGGGGCCGCCGAAGGAGGCTGGGCAGAGGCCTGGCAGCTGGACCGAGGGGGCCTGGCCAGCAGTGCGTGTTTACTTTAGGAAGAGAGGGGCCAATCTGCAGCCTCCCACTGTGACCCTGGACTCAGGGGTCCGCGGGGAATCAGATGTTTCTCTCCTGAGCTAATCTCTGGGCTTCATCCCAGGGGATTCTCTGGCCTTCCCAGAAGACACGCCCACCTCGAGAACCCTCAGACATCAAGAGACATTATCCGGGTTCAGGAATCCTGTGTCTCCACGCCCCCAGGAGCCCGGTCAGCCCTGCAAGCCCAGCCCCTCAGTCTCGCCTGGACTGACCCCATCCAGCCTCATCCTGAGCTCCTAATTTGGCTGGGTTGCCCAGAGTTTGCAACCCCACTGGGCCACCCCAGAGAGGGCCGTGGGATGCCAGCCTTGTTCTCAGTGCCCAGGTTCTGGGAAGAAGAGGAAGGGGAAAAGCAGGAAATCTTTGATGCTCGGCCAGAAGTCTCTGCCTGAAATTCCACCATACAAGTTTCCCCTTTGGTTTAAGGCACTGTTTCCTTTATGTATTCCAGGACCCCCCTAGACCCCTAAAAAATGCTTCAGAGGGGAAAAAATGTCAAGGGGGGCACCTAAGTTCTGGAAAGCTCTGAGCACATGAAAGACTCTGAGAAGACCCGCACGGAACGGCCCCATTTAGCTCTACCTAATCCCCACACTTGGCTCTGGTTCCACGGAACATGCTCTGGGCATCCAAGGCCCCAATTAAATGCCCACTGTGACAGCCCAGAGGGGTAAGGGGGACCATCAAGCTACAGAGGGAGTAAGTCATTTCGACTGAACCTGGACGGAAGGGATGTGGAGGACAAAAGCCCTGCATGCCACCCTCGGTTAGAGACCAGAAACATCCCCAAAGCACGGGAAGGGGGCTCAGACCTCACTGCCACCACCTTGCTCCTTGCTCAAGCTCCTGGCTCTCTGATCAAACCCCCGTTCCTGCACCCAAGACCTCAGATTCCCCCAGAACCGTGTCTCCTGCTCTTGCTACCACCATGTGGCCGTGGCGCGGGCCACTGTACCCATCCACAGGGCTCTAACAGAGGCATCACAGGCATTGGCAGCCAACTGAATGCCACGCGGCCACGTTAGAAAGACCAATGACGGGAGTTAGACTTTGTTTGTTGGTTGTTTGTTTATCAGATTAGCAGTGACTTTTTTTTTGAATTGGGGTATAGTTTTTCTTCAATGTTGTGTTCGTTTCTACTGTATAGCGAAGTGGAGTTCCCTGTGCTATACAGCAGGTTCTCATTAGTTATCTATTTTATACCTATTAGTGTATACGTGTCAATCCCCATCTCCCAATTCATCCACCACCCCCCTTCCCCCCTTGGTGTCCATACGTTTGTTCTCTACATCTGTGTCTCTATTTCTGCCTTGTAAACCAGTTCATGTGTACCATTCTTCTAGATTCCACATATATGCGTTAATATACGGTATTTGTTTTTCTCTTTCTGACTTACTTCGCTCTGTATGACAGTCTCTAGGTCCATCCACGTGTCTACAAATGACCCAATTTCGTGACAGGAGTTAGACTTTAATGAACACCTTCATCTATTATTCCTGACACCAGGAGAACAGACGGGTGTTATTTGACCTTCAGGCGTCCTTGGCAAAGGCAAGCAGCCTTTAATGCTCACTTGTAGCAGGAGCCCCGCTTCCTTTAAAAACTCTGTCTAAGGAACTCAGACCACCCAAAGGGTCCCCAGATGCAGGTGAGGGAACCCTAGGCATGTCTCACATGTCCCATACTCATTTCTGGAGGCCCTGAGAAACAGCAGGTGACTCCAGAGAAACTCACTGAGTTCACATGGATCAAACATGATCGATCAGGGAACAGTTAGCAGCTGCGCGATCCTGGGGCAGTGAATCAAACTCACCAGATCTCATCTGCAAAATGGGGCCAGCAAATGAGTCCATCACGGGAAGATGGCGGGGATTCTGTAAGATATGGAACCCAAGACCTGGCCTGCTCTTGTGCCATTTTGTCCTTTTGTGGAGTCTCCTGTCCCTCCTCTGCCCACAGCCCTCTAGGGCTCCCATCTCCCTTGGGGTAAAAGCCCAAGTCCTCCCCAAGACCCACAAGGCCCTGCACCACCTGCCCCCATCCCCTCCCTGCCCTCATCCCCCTTCCTCTGTCCCCCTCGCTCACTCTGCTCCAGCCACGTGGGCCTCTGAATGATACCAGAACAAGTCAAGCACAGCCCAACCTCAGGGCCTTTGTACCGGCTCTTCCCTCTGCCTCTTCCCCCCAGATCTCCCGCACTTCCATCGGGTCGCGTTCAAATGTCACCTCCTCCAGGAGGTCACCCACGATGTCTCCACGCTAAAACAGCCCCATGGACTAGGTCAGATAGGGTTCCCCCCACCAAATTCACATCCACCCAGAACCTGTGAATGTGATCTTCTTTGGAAACAGGGTCTTGATGTCATCAAGTTAACAGGAGGCCATACTGGGCCCTAAATCCATCATAAAAGGTGGCGGGGGGGGGGGGCGGAAATTGGGTACATGTACACAGGGAAGAAAGCCATGTGACAAGGGAGGCAGATGCACCTGCAAACCAAGGAACTCGCAGGGTCACAGGCAACCAGCAGAAGCTAGGGAGGGGCACGGAAGGATTTTTCCCTGGACCCTTCAGGAAGAGCACAGCCCTGCTGACACCTTGACTTTGGACGTCCAGCCTCCCGAGCTGTGAGAGAATAAACTTCCGTTTAGTTAGGGCAGCCCTAGGAAACTAACATACCCCTATCTTCCCTCTTCATCCCCCCAATCCAGGAGTCTCTTCTCAGCACTCGTTACCACCTGAAACAGTACACAGTCTGTCCTCAGGATTCGCAGATCCCACAACCGCAAATTTGCTGCCTCACTGACGTGTATGGGTAACCGCGGAATCAATGCCGGTGGGACTCTCGCGGCCACGCAGGGCGCCCGGGGTGCACAGTCCCAGATGGGGTCGATTCAGACAGGAGTTATAAAGCTGCTGGCCATGAATTCAGTGGAAATGAATCAACAGTGTATATTAAGTAAGGGATCTTTCAACAGCAACACACACCACACAAGGTTATGTACCAATCAGTGGATGAAAATGTGTGTCCTCTAACTCGGGCCTGGAAGAGGCCAGACTCCCACGGATGGCCAAGCCAGGGGGTTTCACCGCGAGACAGAGGCTGTAGGTGTCCAGCCTGGCTGGATGGCGGACACACAGGCCAGGGGATGGTCAAACGCATGGTTCTGGGGGTGTCTGTCCAACTCGAGCAGGAAGGCCAGCGCAGCCACTCAGACACTCACACTGTCACGCACTATGTACCAGCCTTTCTGAGACTCCGGGTCCCTGTCAGCTAATGGCTGTCACTGGGAAAGCCAGTGGGGCAGGATTTTAAGTGTTCACTGATGCTTGTCTGATGATGGGGGTTTTCCAGTTACCAAGGATCTTCCTTCGTTTAAGTAACAGCCAGTATGTCAGCTTCCACTGTCTCTTAGAGAGAGGCTGTCTCAGCATAAAAAAGAAAAAGAAAAAGAAAAAGGCTTTTATGCGTCTAAAGTCAGGATACTGAAAGAATTAACAACCCGGGGCTGGGAGGGACACGGCTCATCCTAGTGGATCTGGTATAGACAGAAAACAACCTAGGCTCAGATCAGTGGTTCTCACCCAACCGATTCTGCCTCCCAAGCCAGGGGACACTGGCCGGGGTCTGGAGATGATTTTGGTCCTCAGAATTGGAGGGTGTTACTGGTACCTGCTGGGTGGAGGCCAGAGATGCTGCCAAACACCCTATAATGCATAGGATATCCCCCTATCCCCCACCAGCAAGAACTCTCCAGCCCAAAATGTCAGTAGTGCTAAGGGTGAGAATCCCTGAAATGATGTGGGCAATCAGAGGCATCACCAACATCATCATCATCATCCTGAGCCTGTTTATTATGTACTTACTGGGTGCCAGGTCCTGTTCTAAGTGGCCCCATGACGCCCACTCATGTGGATAAGCCAGGAGCAGCACCGAGACCCAGGCAGGGCAGGACAAGAAAGGCAACCACATTTGAAGTTTACGTCAAAGTCACAAAGTGCTGGGCTTGAAGAAAATTGCCTGCCACGGGTTCTGGGGGTGGCAGAGGGGGACAGCTGAGCCTTGTCTGTCCCAGCAGCAGAGGGGAAACTGAGGCCAGCGCTCAGATCATCACTCTGAGATCAGGGGTGATGTCTCCAACAGCTGGCCCCAAACCGGGGAGGAGGGGCAGGGGATCTGTGTGTGCTGTGATGAGGGGGAGGGGGCAGTTGGGGAGGCAGTGGGAGCAGGGAACCTCCAGGTCTCATTGGAAACAAGGGGGAAGGCAGGAGGGTTATGTCACCTTTGCTAGGCAGACTTTGGGGGTTTTGAGTTGCTTTTTGTTCCCCTGCTTTGTTGAGATATATAACTGACATATAACATTGTGTAAGTTTAAGGTGTACAACTGTGATAACATGATACAGTTATATATCATCAGCTAACACCTCCATCATGACACATAATTACCATTTCTTTCTTGTGGTGAGAACATTGACAATCTTAGCAACTTTCAAGTATACAATACAGTACTGTAATCACGATGCTGTCCATTTACATCCCCAGGACTCATTCATCTTCTAACTGGAAGTTTGCCCCCTTTGACCAACATCCCCCCTTTCCCCTACCCCCCAGGCCCTGGCAACCACCATTCCACTTCGAATCCACATTAAAGTGAGGTCATAGATGGGGCTTCCATGGTGGCGCAGTGGTTGAGAGTCCGCCTGCTGATGCAGGGGACATGGGTTCGTGCCCCGGTCCAGGAAGATCCCACATGCCGCGGAGCGGCTGGGCCCGTGAGCCATGGCCGCTGAGCCTGCGCGTTCCGGAGCCTGTGCTCCCCAACGGGAGAGGCCACAGCAGGGAGAGGCCCGCGTACCGCAAAAAAAAAAAAAAAAAAAAAAAAAAAAGTGAGGTCATAGAGTATTTGTCTTTCTCTGAAAGGAAACTGACCACACGCCCTTCCCTCTCCCACTCCAGGTCTCTGCCCGTGATGTGTCCTCAGCCTGAAACTCTCTTCCTTGCCTCTCCTAACCTTCCTACAGAAAGCCTTTCCTGACCCCCAACTAGAAAAGGATGGCCTTTCTGTCAGTTTCACCTGACCTTGAGCGGGTGCGATTTGTCTCAGCATTTAAGAGGATACCAACTCCCTGGCTGGGAAAAATATCTGGCAGGTGGGCTACAGATGGGGGCTCCAGGCCCTGAGAAAGGGATCACCACGCAACACAATGATCCCAGGGCACCTCAGGGATTCCCTCCCACTCTGGGAGATCTTCCACCTCGAAGCTCACCTGCCTTCCCCCTAGGTGGTCAGATAACCTGTGACTTTTATCTTGGTTGTTCTATTCTGGTTCTGCTACTCCTTGCTGGGCAATCTTGATCAAGTTACTGAGCCTCTCTGTGCCTCAGTTTTCTCATGTGGGAAATGGCTATGATAATGGTGCCCACTTCATAGGACTGATGTGACGTTAAAACGGGCCTGAAAGCAAGTGCGTCAGCATCGTGGTCATTATTATTATTATGTCTCTCTTCTTTTCCCAGTTCCTACAGTCCAAGGGCAAGAATGAGATTCTGCCGCACCCTCCTGTGGCAGCCCTGGAGTACTGCATCCCTCCAGGCACAACTCATTACATCACTCTGGGTTCTAAAGGTTGCAAATTACAAAAAAAAAAAGAATCTTTTAAATCAGTCCAAGCTGGTTTAAGTCCAAAGATAATGTATTGGCCATAACAGCCTTTGCACTTGCTGTGCCCTTCTCCTAGAATGCCCTCACTACGGGGGGGGGGGGGGGCCTCACTTCCTCCTTCTTTAACATTCAAACCAGGATGTGGATGCCACCTCCACAGGGAGCCTTTTGACAGCTCCCTATTTATTCAATACTGACACCAGCTCTGTACCAAACCCTGTTCTAGGCACTCAGGATACTGCTGTGGACCTCACAGATGAAGACTCCATCCTCAAAGCTGACATTCCCGTCAGAAAGACAGAATCAACAAACACAAGTATGCCACAGAGTAGGTCAGGTGGTGACTCACGCTGAGAGTAAAATAAGTCAGGAAATGGGAGAGGAGGTATGTGTGTTGGGGGGGTGTAATCTTGAAGTATGGGGGGTGGGGTGGCTGGGCAGGCCTCACTGAGGGGGCTATGTTTGAGACTAGACTTGAAGAATGAGATGCAGTTGGCCTTCCAGGCACAGCAAACAGCAAGTGCAAAGGCCCTGAGGCAGGTCAATTACCTCTGGGGAATGGAGATTGTCATTGCTCCTGGCTGTGTCTCCGGTACCTGCACCAGCACCTGGCACAAAACACTGTTTAATAAATACTGCATGAATGAAAGCCCAGCTATGGGCTTCAGGAACAGCTGGCTCAGGGCTGAAATGATGGCCTTGGGGCCATTGCCCTCCTCCACCTGGGTGGCTTCATCTTTTTTTTTTTTTTAATTGAAGTATACTTGATTTACGATGTTGTGTTAATTTCTGCTGTACAGCAAAGTGATTCAGTTATATATATATATACTTTTTCATATTCTTTTCCATCATGCTTTATCACAGGATACTGAATATAGTTCCCTCTGCTATACAGTAGGACCTTGTTGTTTATCCATCCTATATATAATAGTTTGCCTCTGCTAATCCCAAACTCCCAATCCTTCCCTCCCCATTGGCAACCACAAGTCTGTTGGCTTCAGTCTTATTAGAGGTCTCTCCCTGTCGTCTAAGATGGGGACTCAGCTTCAAATGCTACTCAAGATGCAAAAATCTGTTTCCCAGGATTCCTTGCAAAAGCCCTGACACAGCTCATTGCGGGTTGGTTATGTGCCCATCCTCCAATCAGTCCAGGAGGCCAGGAGATGGGAAGTGGGTGTGGCTTAGGGCCAAGTTACATGTCCTACACCCAGACCACACCTAGCGGGGAAAGGGAGCACCCAAGGGACATCTGGGGTTGTGGCACGTCAGGGAAGGGGAATGGACGCAAAGAGCCAGTTTCCCAGACGATTATAGGAGGTTTTACAGCTAGTAAGTGGCAGAAGCTGGGAGCTCCTTGTACAAAGCAGCCCTGAAATTCTCAGTGCTGTCTGGTGGCCACCCATCACCAGACTAAGGACCTGTGGCTGGAGCAGACACTGGGCTGAAAGGAGGAGGTTTTAGCATCAGGGCAAACTGAGAATGCAAAGGCAGCCACCCCCTCCGATGGAGAAAGAAGTAAACAGAAGGCAGCTCAGGGTGGGCTCCCAACAGGCCCATGCTGGGAACAGAGGGACAGGCTGGCAGAGGCAGAGACGGCTTTCTTAGACTTGCTTCTCCCTCGGGGGGTGGAAAGTGGGTAGCAAATGAGAATGGGCTGCCCCTCTGGCCTGGCCTGGGGAGAGGATAGGGTGGAGGTGGAGCTGTAACCTGGTGGGAGCTCCGGAAGGGCTCTGGTATTTGTGGAGTACCTACTGTATGCAGGAGCCCTGACATGTCATTCCAAGTTCAAGGCAAAGAAAACAAATGTTTGCTGTTGGCTGAACCCCTCCCGCTTGGCCCTGTAAAGGCTACTACGCCCCCCACCACCCCCCACCCCACCAAGGGATGAGGAAGATGAGAAGGCCAAGGGCAAGGCCAGGCCAGCCTCTGCCTAGCTCCCTGGGGGCCAGGCCTGGAAAATGCCTGGAATCCTGCGGTCTGCGGGTCACCGCCCTGCCCCTCCCGGAGCACCAGCCCCTAGACAGGCACCCAGAGGCCTGGGGGGGGCAGCCGGCCACGTGGGGTTCAAATCCCATCCCGGCCCTGACTGTGGTCACCCCTACTCATGCCTTAGCTCCACGTCTAATGAGCATTGCTCCAGGGGTAACCAAAACCCACAGGGCCACCCCCTCTCACGGAGCGTTCACTCGCCCCCTCTCCGGCCTCAGTTTCCTCTTCTGTGAAATGGGACCCCCTCTCCGGCCTCAGTTTCCTCTTCTGTGAAATGGGACCAGCCAGGCCAAGCCCTGGCTCCGTCCTGGTCAGACTTCCAGAGGGGAGCGCTGGGAGGGCGGGGGCGAGCTGAGATGTATTCAGCCTCCCCGGGCACTGTGCCTGGCACACGGGAGGCGCCCAATAAATGCTTGTTTGAGCGAGGACTCGCCTTCAATAAATAACAGCTGTTGTGGACGCTGTGGATGCCGGCGAGGGAGTGGGCCCTCCCCTCCCCCACCCTCTTCCCCCATCCCCCTCTGGCCCCATTCCTGCCCCTTACCGCCCCCCCTCACTTTGCCTCCTCCTCCTTGCCCCGCCTCTTTCCCTTCCAACTTCCCCCTCCCCCAACCACCCCCTTCTCCTCTTCCTCCATTTCCCTTACCCTTACCCAATTCTCCCTCCCTCTCTAGCCCCCTACCCTAGGCTTTCTCCCCTCCCCCCACCCTTCCACCTCTTTCTCCCCGCCCCCCCCCGCCGCCGCCCATTATCCCCGCCCCCACCGTATTTCACCCCCATCCTCCATCCCTCCCCCGCCCCCACGACTGGGCGCCTGTCCGGGCGGGGCCGCCCGAGCTCCCGGGTCCCTGGCTCGGGTCCAGCCCGCGGCCCTGCACCGGCGGCGGCGGCGGCGGCGGCGGCGGCGGCGGCGGCGGCGGCGGGCGGGGTCTTGGCGGCGCGCGGTTTGGGGGTTTTTTATAACCCTGGCAGGCTGCTCAGGAAGTGCCGTCCCCGCGCCCCCTCCCCCGGCCACGCCGCCGCGCTCGCTCCCTCCCTTCCTGCGCGTGGGCCGGCGAGACGGCGGCGGGGACTGCAGGCGGAGGCCCGGGCGGGCGGCCGGCCGCGGGTAACGGCGCGGGGCGGGGCGGGGCGGGGGTGCGGGACTAAGGGGGACTTTGTGTGTCCGCGTCGTCGCTCGGGGATGGCCGTGGGCCGCCGGACGATGAACGTCGGGCCATGGGGGTTGTGGCGGTGTGCGATGTCCCTAAGCGTGTGCGACACACAACGCGCCCCTGAGTTCCTGGGAGCGCCTGTCTGCGTTTGTTTGCTCCGTGTGTGTGTGTGTGTGTGTGTGTGTGTGTGTGGACATCCACGTCTGTATAAATGCCGTGTGTCTGCGCGTGTGTGGCTGTGTGAAAATGTAAGTGCCTGGCTTGTGTGTGTGTGTGTGTGGACATCCACGTCTGTATAAATGCCGTGTGTCTGCGCGTGTGTGGCTGTATGAAAATGTAAGTGCCTGGCTGTGTTTGAATTTGTGTGTGATGTGTGATTTGGGTGTTATGTCTGCGGAAGTGTGAGTGTAAGCCAGTGTGTGCACGTAGGTCAGCATCTCCTGGGTGTAAATGTCTGGATGAGTGTGTCTCTCCAAACATCTGCCGGTGTGTCTCCGTGTGTGTCTGAGTTTCATGTGCGTAAATGCCTGTGTGTACGTGCATCTGGTGGGTCTCAAGGTTTGGAGGACTAAGTGAATTTGTTCCTGGTCTGCTGTGAGTGTGGAAATGAGTGTGTACGTGTCTGCACGTAAGCCTGGGTGTGTAACTCTGGGTTGTGTGTGTATGTATGCACATAGGTCTGGGGAATGTGTAGTTTGTGTGTCTCGGATGTTTGTCTCAGGGTGTGAGTGTGTCCTGAGTGTTGGGGGGTCCTTTGTGGGTCTGCGGTGTCTGGTTGTTGGTCCCCAGCCTCACAGGTGTGGTCACCCTCAAGTGTGTGTGCGTGCACGTCGTTGCCAATGTGTGTTTGTGTGTCTGGGTGTGGGAGTGGCGCCGCCCATTTCCCCTGAGTTGGTCATCGGGGCCACAACCGTCTGTCTCCGAGTGTCTCCAGCCATCAGCTCAGGGCCTTTAATTAGCGGCTGGTTGCAGACCCGCCGGGTGCCGGGCCCCCTCCTCCTGCAGGCCGGGCCTTTGTCTGCTCTCCGGGCAGGGGCTGCCGCCTCTCCTGCCTGCCCGGCCAGATGTGCAGAGCCTGGGCTGGCCGGGCCTCTGCCTGGGCAGTCTCGGCCTTGGCCTCCGCAGGGAGGCTCCGCGGCCCTGTCCCCCAGCCCGGCCCTGGACATCTGGGTGTAGAGCGGCAGATCCCTGCAGGATCCCGGGGATGGGATGGAGCCTCTGTTTCCAGAGGCTGTTTCCGCCGGTATTTCCTCCCCCACCTCCAGCGGGCTGGCACCCTCCCCCACGTTGGCCATCTCCCTCCTGCCTTGTAGGAGGGAGGGGCTGGAGGAGATGGCCAGGCCTGGGTACACACACACAAACACACTCTTATGGTCACACACAGGGTCACATGGGCAGACACACACAGTCACGTGGGCACACACCACACACAAAGTCACATATACACAGTTATAGCCATGCACAGTCATGGATGTGTAGTCACCCGCACACATCCCAGGGGAGACCCCCAGCTGACATCCTGTGGCCCCCCCACCCCAGGCTCAGGCCCAGTAATCCTCTACCCACCCCCAAGCCTTCTCTTCCCCCCCACCAGAGCCACCAATCTGTTCGTGGTCCCCCCAATGCCCAGAGCAGGTCATACCTCCCAGCCCCACTGTGGGCTGTACCACTGTTCCAGATTCTCTCCCCCTGGCCTCACCCTGGCAGACACCTGTACCTGTACATCCCCCCCCAGACTCCTCCTATCCTGCACCTCACCCACCACCTGTGCTGGGTCCTTCTGCCCTCCCCACACCCCACTTGAGCTAGAAGCACCAGAGGCATGGGAGAGGTTGTAGGGGGGAGGGGCCCAGCTTCAGAGGACCGAGGTGAGGACTCAGAGAGCCACAGAGCCACTGAGCTTCTGCACCAGGCCTGGCAGCATGGGAAGGAGGAAAGGGGCAGGATTGGGGGGCTGGGGGGCTCCAGCCTCACTTGCAATGAGAATGCTGCCGCCTCGGCATGGGGAGGGGTGTTAAGGCAGGAGGGGGCTCGAGGGACCCCCCCCACACACACAGAAGGGGCTTTGATCCCAGAGCTAGTCAAGGATGGAATAGGGGAGGGGATGGGGATGGGAGGGGACAGAAGTTGGGAGGAGGGAGGTGGGGATGGGGAACTAGGAACAGAGGGAGGATGAAAGCGAAAAGGAGGATCACCAGGGCCAGGGAGAAGGGCAGGGTGTCCTCAGTGACCCCTGAACTCCAGACCCAGCTCTGCTCTCCTCACTGCCCCCTCCCACCCTGTCCAGGCTCCCAGAAGAGGCACTGAGGCCCAGAGAGACTCACACACAGGTTCGACACCGCGCCACCAACTGAAGACCCCAAAAGGTAAAAAAAAAAAGAGAAACCCAAGCATCAGCCCATCTGAAATGAGCACCACAGTCATAGAGTGGGAGTGAGCTCCCCATAGCTGGAGGGGTCCAATCAGAAGTGGCCGGGGACGGGGGGTGGGTGTCAGCTTCTAAGTCAGCATCTTGGAGGAAACCTGGCTCCATCTCTCAGGAGCTGAACTGCCCTGTTTGGGGATCGACTCTCAGACTTGGCCAGGCTGCAAAGAAAACAAGACAGTATGTGATTAAGGGGGAAATTGCACAGAGTAGGAGAAGGAGGGCGGAGACAGGAGGGGGGTGGAGGGTTTGGCACAGGGTGGTGGCCCAGAGTGGTGTCTGTGGCAGGCCGGCCTGGGGCAGATGCTGGAGAAACAGACCTGCCCGGCAGGCCCGGAGCTTCGAGGAGAAATGAGAGGAAGCAGGACTAGGGGCCGGGCTGGAAATGTAGGGTGGAGGAGAGGTCACAGGAAGAGAGACCACGATGCAGGGGTTTGCAGCCCCGCTGGTGGGGTGAGTTGTGCTACCCGTGACACAGAATCTGAAGGCAGGGCCCCCGGGGGAAGGGGTGCTCCGAGCACTGGCCTCGGGTTTAATATGGGTTGAAAATTCACGCTGACCAGCCTTCAAGTGTGTCCCAGGCCAGCAGCCCCTTGCTGCCCTCCTGCCCTGGCCCTTTGTGGTCCTGGGTCCACACCAAGCTCCTGCCTGCCCCTGGGCCTTTGCCCCTGCCGTTCCTCTGCCTGGACCACTGCACTGTCTCCTGTCTCTTCACTTCTCATCCTTCCCACCTCTGCTTGCAAGCCTCCTGGTTATTTCTCATGAAGAACGTGTCCTGATCTGAATTACACGTCTTTTCGTTTACTTGTCTGTCATCTGTCATTCCTGTGAGACTGAGCCCCACGGGGTGGGGGGGAGTGGGAGGAGAGGGACTGTATCCATATTACACACAGTCGCCACCCGATGAACGAATCCCCTGGGTTATTGCAGAAATGAAATGAGATGGCATGAACAAGCTTGGCCAGTCGCTGGCACATAGTAAGTGCTCACGGAGTCAAGGTCCCCGCCTGTCCTAAGAGCATACAGAGGATAGTGGGGAAGTGGGGGGAGGGGGGGGACAGAGAGGCTACTGAGTAAGGAAATGCATTCAGAGTCTTCAAACCAGGGGCGTGGAGGGGGGAATGCCATGGGCATCCGTGAGGCTGGGAGTGAAGGGCTTGCTGCAGGTGTCTTTGTCTGCCTGGTGAGGGACCTTGGCACTGGCTCTGCCCGGCAGCAGGACCAGGCCCCGCTGACCCAGCTCTCCCATCCCAGGATCCTGGTGATGCTGCCCAGGCTGTGAACAGGGAAGGCAGCGCTGTGGGGGCTGCTGGCAGCCGGGGCTGGGGAGAGACATGTGGACACGTGGCCTCTATGGCTCCTGCCTGCCAGATCCTCCGCTGGGCCCTCGCCCTGGGGCTGGGCCTCACGTTCGAGGTCACGCACGCCTTCCGGTCTCAAGGTAGGGGTGGCTCGGGGGTAGTGGTGGGGGACCGAGCAAGGAACTGAGGAGGGGTCAGTGCAGCTGGGCCGGTGGTCGTGGTGGGGTAGGCCCTGGGGTCAGTGAGACCAGAGTCTTGGAGCAGGTGACCTGGATTCAGGATTCACTGAAGCCAGCATCGTTTACCCTGCAGCCAAGCGGGCAGGACACAGGGGTCCTTCCCAGGGCCCGTCCCCAAGCCTTTGACCCCCACCCACAGATGAGTTCCTGTCCAGTCTGGAGAGCTATGAGATCGCCTTCCCCACCCGAGTGGACCACAACGGGGCACTGCTGGCCTTCTCACCCCCAACCCCCAGGAGGCAGCGTCGGGGCACAGGGCCCCAAGCAGAGTCCCGCCTTTTCTACAAGGTGGCAGCACCCAGCACCCACTTCCTGCTGAACCTGACCCGCAGCCCTCGCCTCCTGGCGGGGCATGTCTCCGTGGAGTACTGGACTCGAGAGGGCCTGGCCTGGCAGAGGGCCGCCCGGCCCCACTGCCTCTACGCCGGCCACCTGCAGGGCCAGGCCAGCAGCTCCCACGTGGCCATCAGCACCTGTGGGGGCCTGGTGAGTGGAGGGTTCTGGGCGGTAGGGGGAAATGCCCACGAGTTTGGGAGTTAAGAAAAACACGTATATAGGTCAGAGAAGGAATCACAGTGGAAGTTCTTTAAGCATTTCGAGCTAATCGAAAGGATTAGCTATTTTAAGATGCAGCTAAAGCAGTCCGTAGAAGAAAATGTGTAGCCTTAGGTCAGGCTAAAAATTAATGAGCTGAACGTCAAAGAAACTGGAAAAGGAACAGTAACATAAACCCAGTAAAATGGAAGGAATTAAATCATAGAGACAGAGATAGGGTCCCAGGGGTCCTGGGAACCAGAACCTGAGCCGAGCCCTCTGTCCCACTTCCCAACCCCCAGCATGGCCTGATTGTGGCAGATGAAGAAGAATACTTAATCGAGCCCCTGCAAGGAGGGCCCAAGGGGCAGCGGGGCCCAGAGGAGAGTGGTCCCCACGTGGTGTACAAGCGTTCCTCCCTGCGTCACCCCCACCTGGACACAGCCTGTGGAGTGAGAGGTACATACATCTTTCTCTCTGGGGCTGGGCAAAGGGGGTGCACAACATCTTTGCCTTGAGGCAGAGGTAGCTGGCAGTGTCCCTCCATCCAGAAGGTCGGCAGGCAGCTACACCAGGGAGCAGTGCAGACAGTCAGCAGGGCAGCAGACAGTGGAACAGCGCATCCGTCACTGCCGTAGTCCGATGGCCCAGCAGTGAGTGAGACGGGCAGCTGGACAGCCAGGCAGGCGCACAGGTGTAAAGCCATCCATCTCTAGGATTATCGTCTGATCAGACAGTTAAGCAGCGGGATGGTGGTAACCAATATCGGGGCAGTTGCACAAGGAAAACACCAGGAGACCTTAGCCACCATTCGGAGGATCAGATTTACAACCCGACTTGCAGGAGGACAGTTGTAACATCAGGCGTTTAGGGAATGGGAAAGTAAGGAAACTAGCTAGACAACAGAAGATTCCCCAGGACAATCATACAGCTAAAAAAAAATGATCTCTGTCCAGTGGAAAGGCAGAGCCACTGGAACATCGAATTAGTTGCATAATCTGAGAGTCCCAGAGTAGCACACCGTGGCAGACACACCACCACAGGGGGTTGTAGAAACAGAAAAGTGTATGGTGTCACAATTGGACAGTCGCTGGGACAGCCGAGCAATAAGACCGTCAGGCAGGTGGATTGTTTTACAGCCAGACAGTTGGCAGCAGGGTGAGTAAAAAGTTGCACAGTCAGAAGGCCAGGGAGCCGTACAAGCACACAGTTCTGGCAGCGAGGCAGGCTGCTACACACATCCATTCGAGCCGTGGAATTGTCGGGAAGTTGCACGGTCATGTTGATTGTCATGGGATGCTGGGCGGCTGTTCAACCAACCAGTTTGGCAGAGAGACAGCCACATCATTGTAGAACCAGCAGCAAAAGAATGAGCTATTTGACAGCCAGATGAATCATCAGACAGGGAGTTGGACCATCAGAGCAAGCAGCAGAATGACCAGAAATTGTCCATCCAGATGAGAAACCGTGGAAGGGGCGGCCTTGGTGGCTGCGCACCCTGAAACCGCCACCTGCCTGGCCCCTCGGGAATGAAACAGAGCGCGGCCAGCCAGGCCTGAAGCGCTCGGTCAGCCGAGAGCGCTATGTGGAGACCCTGGTGGTGGCTGACAAGATGATGGTGGCCTACCACGGGCGCCGAGACGTGGAACAGTATGTGCTGGCCATCATGAACATTGTAAGTGCCTCCCCCTCCCTGGGCGTGGAGCGCCAAGAACGTAGAGCTCACTCCAGAGGTTAGGAAAAGGGGTGTCACCATCCCCCCCATCCCTGACCTGAGGCCAGTGAAAGAGAATGGAGAGGGGACAGGGTAAGTGAGAAAGGAGGGCTTTTGGTGGCCAGGAAGGAGGAGAAGCAGCCTAGCACAGTGGCTAGAAGCATGGACTCGGGAGCAAACCAGCCTGGCCTGAAATCTCAGCTATGCCGCTTTTGAACTGTGTGCCCTTGGGCAAGTTACTTTACCTCTCTGCCTTGGTTTACCCATCTGTAAAATGGGTATAATAATAGTACTGACTTCATAAGGCTAAGGTGGATGCAGTGAACTGCTAAAGCTTAACACAGTACCTAGCACACAGTAAGGTGCCCTGTAATTATTTGCTGTATAAAAAAATAAATGGGCGACTTGCAGGTACTTGCCCAGGTTAGCAGTACACACGTTGGTGCACATCTGTCTTCATGCAGGGCTCGCCCAAGCGCCTACCTATAAATGCATACAGGCTGACCTGGCTGACCCACGCTCAGAGTCAGCACCCATCCTAGATCTTGATCAAGACGGTGGACCTCTCTGAGCCTCAGTTTCTGCCTCTGTAAAATGGGGCTATACTAGTATCTATCACAAAAGGGTCAGAGATAGTGAGAGGGAAGCCAGCTAGAGCACTTGGCACACAGTAAGGGCTTGATGAGTGATGCTGTTGTTCCACTAAAGCAAAAAGGGAAGACAAGAAGTTTAGCGCAGACAGTTGGCCCGTTATGTTGACATAACTTCATATCTGATACCCCTGCTTTCTGCCCAGGACCCGCCTTCCTCCCTTGGGCTTCCAAAGTTCCCTAAAACCTGCCAGGGTTTCTGGGGGTTTCCACATGGGACCGTGATGGCTCAGGGCTCCAAGGTCATTGCACAGAGTGGCCTCCATCATCTGTGCCCACTCACCCCTGGGCACTTCCTCCTCCCCTCTGACCACTGTCTCCAGAGCTTCCTGCCCCCACACTTCCACCTTCCGGTGGTGATGCTCAAATTGGTACCTTCAGACAGTATGGAATGAGGCCAGATGAGCACATCCTTTAGGCCATCTCTGGGCAGAGGCAGCCGGCGGGTGGGCAGGGAGGAAGGAGGACAAGTAGACAGACAAGCTGAGCAGGGTAGGAGTGAGCTGGAAAGAAACGCACTGGCAGGCAGGCTTAGCCGGACTTGAATCCCACTTCCAGCGCCTGCCAGCTGCGCATCCTAACCCGCTGAGCATCAGTTTGCTCATCTGTAAAATGGGAATGATAATACGTACTCCTGTGAAGATCTACGCAGCAGGCGTAGCCTGAGCCCCAGCACACAGTAGGTACTAGATTGAAGCAAGCTATTGTCATCGTGTCACTTTTTGTTTTCTACTCTGGGCCCCTCTTAAGACTCGGTCTCTCTTGTTTCTTGGAGGTCAGGTTGCCAAACTTTTCCAGGACTCGAGTCTGGGAAACATCGTTAATATCCTGGTAACACGCCTCATCCTGCTCACGGAGGACCAGGTGCGGGGTGGGGGGGGCCCACCTTCCCCTGCACGCCAGCGCTGCCCACCTTCCCCTGGGTGGCTAGTACCCATGTACCTCTCTCTGTCCACCCTCAGCCCACCCTGGAGATCACCCACCATGCTGGGAAGTCCCTGGACAGCTTCTGTAAGTGGCAGAAATCCATCGTGAACCGTAGCGGCCATGGCAATGCCATTCCAGAGAACGGCGTGGCCAACCATGACACAGCGGTGCTCATCACACGGTGAGGGGCGGGGACGGCTCCACTAGGACTTGAGCCGGGGGACGAGCTGCCCAGGGGACTGTCCAGGTCTAAGCAGGGATCACTTCTGCTGAGAGATGGAAGAGGCCGAGACTGTGCAGCCACCCGCTTGGGGAGCCAGGGAGGGGGAGGGGCTGCTGGGGAGCCTGAGGATGTGGGGAGGCAGGTGTGGGGCTGTTCGGACACTGACGCATCCTTCACTCACTCTGTCATTCATTCCGTCGGTCATTCATGCACCCCGGCATCTCCAAGGCCAGCTGGGGCAAGAGCATGAGGCTTCAGTTCCGAGGCAGGGAACGCTTCCCAGGCAGGACTCAGCCACCAGAGACAGGCAGGATGGTAGCAGCGGGGCTTAGGGAGTCAGCCCAGCTCCCTCACGGCCCCCCCTCTCCTTTCACAGCTATGACATCTGCATCTACAAGAACAAACCCTGCGGCACACTAGGTACCCGGGTCCCCTGGGTTTCAGGCACGTCTGAAGGCAGTGGGCTGGGTGACACTGGCCCTGGTGGGGGTGGGGACCTGGCAGAGTGGACAGGGTCGAAGACGCAGCCCCGAGCCCCCAGCTGCAGCCCCACACGCCCATTTCCCAGGCCTGGCCCCAGTGGGCGGGATGTGTGAGCGAGAGAGAAGTTGTAGCATCAACGAAGACATCGGCCTGGCCACAGCATTCACCATTGCCCACGAGATCGGACACACGTGAGGCGGGGACACGGGAGGGGACGGGCGGGAGGAGCCTGGCAGGTCCCTCGACACCCGGCAGAGCCGCCGCTCCTCTCCCCAGGTTTGGCATGAACCATGACGGCGTGGGGAACAGCTGCGGGGCCCGTGGCCAGGACCCGGCCAAACTCATGGCCGCGCACATCACCATGAAGACCAACCCGTTTGTGTGGTCCTCCTGCAGCCGTGACTACATCACCAGCTTTCTGGAGTGAGGACCCACCTGCCTGTCCCACCCAGGGACACACACTCACGTTGGGGGAGGGGAGGACCTCTGGCAATCAGGGCCGCTTCTGAGAAGGGTCATGTGCTCCCAGGGCTGCTCCCCGGGACCCGCACCTGGCTGGGGCCTCTGAGCTCTTGGCCTGCAGCCCTCCAGCGTGACAGCTGCTCTCTTCTCGCCACAGCTTGGGCCTGGGGCTCTGCCTGAACAACCGGCCGCCCAGACAGGACTTCGTGTACCCAACAGTGGCCCCCGGCCAGGCCTATGATGCAGACGAACAATGCCGCTTCCAGCATGGAGTCAAATCGCGTCAGTGTAAATACGGGGTAGAGAGAGCCTTCCTGCTTTCCTTCCTGGGAGGGGAGGGGGCCACCACCACCAGGGTGGGGGGGCCACCGGGGGTGGGAAACTCCATGTGGGCACCCCACACACGGGCAGTGGGGGTGGGAAGAGCTGGGAAGGGAAGTGGGCCTCAGTGGGGGACGGGAGGACAGAGGTGCATGGGGTTATACGAGTGTCACCCACAGTCACAATGCTCGGGAACAAGAACGGGATCTCCTGGTTCTCCAGACCCCTGTTTTGGGGACTGAGCTGGGGAGAGCCTGGGGGTCCACCTTCTGCTGCAGCAGGACTGAAGTCCCAAGATCCCTAACTGGGCCATTTTTAACGAAACATCCAGATTTGGTGGAACTAGTTTCCCTGGGGATGAACCATCTTCCCCACTTGGCAAAAAACTGGAGAGATCCTTCTAGGGATACCCTGTCTGCATTCCCTCCTTCCCCCACTGACTGGTTCACGAGATCTCTCGACCCCAGTCCTTAGCTGGACAAGCTCTGAGCCTCCTGATCACTCCCCACTCTCGCGGGAGGATTATACTCAGCTCCCAAAGCCCCATCCACCCGTAGAGAAGTGAGCTGGGGATGCCGCTCCCAGCTCCCCCGAGGAAGCTGGTGACCCTCTTCAGCCACCAGGGACCACCGGCTCATCCGGGGTCTGCCCCTCCGTTGCCTACCTCCCCCAATTCCCTGAACACACCCCCTAACTCCTCACAGCCTCAGCCTTCGTAGCCCAGACGCAGTCCCAATTCTCCACACCCTCAAGACTCAAAAAGATCAGCTGGAATGACTTGCCCAAGCTAAGGCCATGTTAACTCAAAACAGGGAGCAGGCAGCTGTTAAAATGCCCTCGCTTTATTCCAGTGCAAGACAAGGAGACAAACCCTGGGTCAACTCATGTTTAATCCACTCTCAGCACCCCACCCCACCCAACTTGGCTGGTAACTAACTACAGCTCCCTCTGATGAATTCCTAAAGAGTTCAGAAGGTACTCTTGAGCATCTGCTGTGTCCAGGTGTCCTAACGATGACAATGATGGCTGACATTTATTGAATGCTCACTGTATGCCAAGCATGTGATATGTATCATCTCAGTTAAACTCCTGACAACCCTGTTGCCCCCATGTTGCAGAAGAAGGGACTGAGGCCTAAGGAGGATGCCTTGCCCAAAGCCACCATTCGAGAACATGACAGAGCTGGGATTGGAATCTAGGTTTCTCTATGAATCTAAATTTTATAAAGGGGTGGGTAAGTGGAGAAAGTGCCAGATTATCAAGCAAGGACCACTGCTGGCTGTATGTTGAATTGATTCTTCCTTTTATTTTTCCAAGGAACATCTTCCTGGCCTTCCTGGCAAAGGGGTAAATGATTGACTACATGTAAACCAGTTAATATGTGTAAAGAGCTGGGCCTGGTGCCTGGTCCAGAGATAGTTGTGGTCTTATTACTCAATAACAGGGTGTTTATGCAAGCCCTTTCATATCTACTCTGTTACATGCCCCTCAGCCATATGTAGACAAGGCCCATCTTAACAGATGAGGCCCAGAGAGGGGAAATGTGTTGCAAGTCAGTGGTGGAGTTGAAGTCTCCATGAGTGGCCCAGGACTCATTCATATATACCATGGCACCTCCTTGTGGAGAGGAGGAAGAGCAGGACTGGATTAGGCAGTTCTCTTTAAGAGGTGTCAGAAGTGGGATCAGGGCCTGTGATATTTTTACACATGGCCAGGAGAACATAAGCCAAGTGAAGCCAGCAAACCAGGCTGAGTTTTTAGATGAGAAGTATCTTCTGAGGGAGCAGGTTTGAGAACAACCCTCCAAACTTCTCATGTGTGTGCAGGTGTCTCTCAGAGGCTAACACAGGAAAGTTCCTTCTTACCGCCATTGCTCAGTCCAATCCCAAATCTTCAAAGTTTGGAAGGATCAGGTTCTAAGAGAAGATTACACGTGATTGTAAAAAGGGGACAGAAGGATCTTCACTTCTCAGAGGAAAGACCCTGGGATGTGGAGCGGGATGTAGGCTAGAGGATCAAATTTGGCCACACCTGAACCCAGTGGGGCTTGTCCAGGGGTATTAATTAACCTGAACCTAAAGGCTCTGAGTGACTCCCTGGGACTGGTCCAGCCTCCTGCCAGGGACAGGACCTGATGCCAGGGTCTGGGCCAGCCCAAGTAAGACTCAGGAGGAAGATGGGCTGATTTTTCACTGGGAGAACTAGAGGAACTTTCCACATAAACCCAGCCTGCCCTTATCCCCTCTCAACCCTCCATAGATTAACAGCTTTGGGAGCTTCCCCAGTTTAGGTGGGGGAAACGGTGAGCACTACCAGCTGGAAAAAGAATGAGAGACAGGGCCCTTGACCTGAGCCGTCATCAGGCCTGATTTTTCAACCACTGCTCTTGGGCGGGCTGCTTTGCCCATTCTAAAAGTCCTTCCTCTTCATTTCTCAGCAGGTCCCAAGGTTTCTCCTAGAAACTTGGGAGGCGCCGCGGGTTGAACTGTAGAGGGATGAGACCATAGACGCTGCGATCTAAGTTCTAGGTTAGGATCCAGACTAACCCTTAGGAGCTGTGTGACTTCTAGCGAGTGACCTTACCTGGCTGAGCCTTGGTTTTCTCATAGTAAAATGGGGATTGTGGTGCCTAAGGGAGTTTGCGGCACTCCTAGGTGTTTTATAAGTGCTGCTTACAGGCAGAGGAGAGGTCCCAGCCCATGCCCCCACAAGGGCTTGCAAAAAGAGACCCAGGAAAGGAACGCGGGGGCCCCACTGTCCGCCGGCAGTGAGCGGGTCGCCTCGGTCCTCCCAAGGCAAGTGGGAGGGGGGCGAGGCTGAGCGGGCGCCTTGGCCCGCAGGAGGTCTGCAGCGAGTTGTGGTGTCTGAGCAAGAGCAACCGGTGCATCACCAACAGCATCCCGGCCGCCGAGGGCACGCTGTGCCAGACGCACACCATCGACAAGGGGGTGAGCGCAGGCCAAGAGCCTCCACGCCCCCACCACCTCCCCCAGACCCCTCCATCGGCTTTGGCCACGCCTACTGCTTGTAAGCCCCACCCCTGGCCTGAGGCCACACTCGCTTTCAAGCCGTGCCCTGCACGCTCGTCCCGACACTAGCTTCACCACCCGTTCCGGACCCAAAGTTTAGGCCACGCCCCTTCTTTGAACAGTGTCTCACCCTAGCCACGCCCCCATATTACCGGACAGAATCCCGGTCTTCAGACCCCACCTCCGTCCCGCTTTCGCTCCACCTCAGGAGGGCTCAGACTTCCGGCTGGGGGGCTGGGATGGGGGTAGGGTTGAGCGCCAAACCCCAGAGAGTCCGCAAAGCCCGACTCACCCTCCCCATCATCCCACCCGCAGTGGTGCTACAAGCGGGTCTGCGTCCCCTTCGGGTCGCGGCCGGAGGGCGTGGACGGCGCCTGGGGCCCGTGGACCCCGTGGGGCGACTGCAGCCGGACGTGCGGCGGCGGCGTGTCCTCCTCCAGCCGTCACTGCGACAGCCCCAGGTCAGCCCCCAGGCCCCAATGCCGGGGGAGCGGGGCGGGCGGTCCTCGCCCCCTACTCCCCCTGCCCCATTTCTTTGCCGTCCACCCCCATTTCCAGGCCGACGATCGGGGGCAAGTACTGCTTGGGCGAGAGACGGAGGCACCGTTCCTGCAACACCGATGTGAGTCCCCCCAGGATCCCAAGCCGGGTACCGTTGGCCCCTCTTACACGCGGGAAAAGAAAGGCATACATCAGCTTCCAACGAGCCTGGGCCAGCTGGCCACCGTCTCCTCTGGAAACCTGCAGCGGCCACCCCCTCCTTTCCCGGACCTCCCTACACCAGCCCTGGGCCCTGTCTCCTTCCAACTCTTCACACTTTTGCAGTAGATGCGTCTCCCACCTGGAAATAACTGCTTGGCCCCTGACAACCCTCTCCAACTACACGCGTTCCTCCCTTTACTGCCCAATTTCCCCCCAAAAGCCCTGCTCCTGCCCCAAAGCTGACCCGAGCTCCCTGCCCCAAAATCCAGTGGCCAAGTTTTCGTCCCCTGCTTGCACTGCCTTCTGCCCAAAGACCACAGTCTCCTGTCCAACACTTCCGTCCACACATCCCCCACACTCACGAAGAGTGGGCTTTGCTCCTTCCTAAGCCAGCTCTCTCAAGGCCCCATGGTCTGAGACCAGAAACCCAGGTGTTATCCTCAGCTTGCCCACAAACTCTAATGAGTCACCTCCTCCCATCTCAGACACCACGCCCCCTCCCCGGCCTCCTCCCTGGCCTCCTTGCCTCCAGCCTCACTCCTCCAACCCACCCCTGCTCAGAGCATTAGTTCTCCGTCCCCAGGCCTCTGCCCTAACTGCATCCCCCCCAACACCTGGCCTCCCTACTTCTCCGTTTTTGTGCCCCAGGACTGTCCCCCAGGCTCCCAGGACTTCAGGGAAATGCAGTGCTCTGAATTTGACAGTGTCCCCTTCCGTGGAAAATTCTACACGTGGAAAACGTACCGGGGAGGTGAGCAGGGGACTCAGAAGGCCTTGGGGCAGTAACGGGACAGCCGCAGGTGGAGACCATATCATGGGGTCTGCCCTGAGCCCTCCCCTCACCCAAGGAGCCAGCGCGCCCGGGATGTGGCTCAGCAGCGCCTGGACTGAACACCGGGAGGCCCCGCTCCCTCTGCCCAACCTGCCTGTCCTTGTTGGGTCTGGGGTCTGGCCCTCAGTCTGATGGGGCCGTGCCCCCCAGGGGGCGTGAAGGCCTGCTCGCTCACGTGCCTAGCAGAAGGCTTCAACTTCTACACGGAGAGGGCGGCGGCTGTGGTGGACGGGACGCCCTGCCGCCCAGACACAGTGGACATTTGTGTCAGCGGCGAGTGCAAGGTGGAGGGGACTCCCCGCGAGAGGGGAGGGGAGAGGGGGCCGGAGGTGGAGGGGGGCGGCTCCCTGAATTCCCCCACGCACACCACTGCCCTCCCCAGCACGTGGGCTGCGACCGGGTCCTGGGCTCTGACCTGCGGGAAGACAAGTGCAGAGTGTGTGGGGGTGATGGCAGCGCCTGCGAAACCATCGAGGGGGTCTTCAGCCCAGCCTGGCCTGGAGCCGGTGAGAGACCCCCCCCCAGCTTCCCTTTCACACTCCCCACTTGGTGGCTGGGGGCGGGGCTCGCCCCACCACAGTAGCCAAGATCAGCAACTCCTCAGAGCCGAGGGCCCACTGGGGTGTAAGGGACCCCAAAAGGTCCCGGACGTGATGCCCCAGGTCAGGGTCAGGGACTGGCTTGGGTTCTTGGTGCCTAAAGCTCAGCAATTAAAGTGTCCAAGGGGGTGGAGGCCTAAATCTCTCCCCTGCCCCATCCTGAGGGCCTCAAACCGGGTCTTGAGGGGGCAGGCGCCTGACCCCCCAAGGAGGCTGAGGGACCCTCTGTGCTAAAGCACAGAGCTTACTAGGGGTGGGGATAGCTGCAGGGTGTGGCGAACTTGAATGCCTCCCAACCTTGGGCTGAAGGGAAGAGACCCCCGTGAGGTGGGAGAGGGGAGGTGGGCTTAAGGGACCAAACACACACTGAGGGCCAAGTGTGGAGTTCAGGGGATAGTCCTGGGGTACAGATAAACTAGGGGGGACACAGGTGGGCAGGGATAGAGGGTTCACAGGGTCCCAAGATCATCCAGGTCGTAAGTGATGGAGCTCACTGCAAACCTGACTCTGACTGCTAAAACCGCCAAGTCACCCTGTGTGGGTCAGGGCCCCGCGGTGCCCCCTTCCCTCTGCCGAAGCCCAGCCCTGCTGCTTGTTGGGGGGTGGGGGGCGGGTCGGGCCACTTTGATGGTTTGAGAGGTGAGAAAGTGTGGGTTCAAATCCCAGCCCAGCCACTTCCTAGCTGTGGAACCTGAGCAATTTGTTTTGTCTCTCTGAGCCTCAGTTTTGTCATCTGTAAAGTGGGTGTGATGACACATCTAACTTCACAAGGTCAGAGCTGCGGATGAGGTGGCATGTCTCTGTATGTGCTTAGCATGGTAATGGTTAGTTGTTATCATCAGGGACCAGGAATGGGGGAGACAGGCAGGTGCAGGGAAGGGCCAAGTGGGTGACATCTGAGCTCCACTGTCCAGGGTACGAGGAAGTCGTCTGGATCCCCAAAGGCTCCGTCCACATTTTCATCCAGGACCTGAACCTCTCCCTCAGTCACCTGGGTGAGCCAGAGGTGGGAGGATGAGGACGGGGGGTCAGCAGGGGCGGCGTCAGCGTGGCTGGGGTTCTGACCCCTATGCTGTCCCCCAGCCCTGAAGGGGGACCAGGAGTCCCTGCTGCTGGAGGGGCTGCCTGGGACCCCCCAGCCTCACCGCCTGCCCCTGGCCGGGACCACCTTTCAGCTGCGACAAGGGCCGGATCAGACCCAGAGCCTAGAAGCCCTGGGACCCATTAACGCATCTCTCATCATCATGGTAACAGCAGGGCTGGGAGCAAGGTGCAGGAGAACATTAGCATCCTTGTGGGGCCTCGAACTTGATTTCCATTTGATCCCCGCCTACAACCCCAGGTGCTGGCCCGGACTGAGCTGCCGGTCCTCCGCTACCGCTTCAATGCACCCATCACCCGAGATGCACTGCCTCCGTACTCCTGGCACTACGCGCCCTGGACCAAGTGCTCGGCCCAGTGTGCAGGCGGTGAGGCCGGGGTGGGACGGTGTGGGGCAGGTCCTGGTCACCAGGCTGACCTTCTGGGTCGGGCAGGGCTGAGCAGACCTCTCACCCGTCCCCAGGCAGCCAGGTGCAGGCTGTGGAGTGCCGCAATCAGCTGGACAGCTCAGCCGTGGCTCCGCACCACTGCAGCGCCCACAGCAAGCTACCCAAGAGGCAGCGCGCCTGCAACACAGAGCCCTGCCCACCCGAGTGAGTGCCTGCCAGGGTGCAGGGTTGGGATGGCAAGCACTGGAGTGACGGTGCTACTGGGATCGGAGGAGTGGGTGCTCCCTAAGGTGAGGTCAAAGAGCAATGGTGCTCCCTGGCCAAGTCCAGGTGAACTCCCCTGGGGATGATGCGCCTCCCAGCCCCCAACGTGGGTGCGGAAGAAAGTTGTTCTGAGTTCGAGGTGTGGGGCACGGGAGCAGCAGGCATCCCGGTGCCAGCTTCCACAATGATGTTACCTGTTGACGAGGAGGAGGATCTGCTCGTGCCCCAAGCTCAAGGTGGCCTGCCCGGCGTCCTGTCTCAGACTAACCCTCCCCCCACAGCTGGGTCGTAGGAAACTGGTCGCGCTGCAGCCGCAGCTGTGATGCGGGCGTGCGCAGCCGCTCCGTCGTGTGCCAGCGCCGCGTGTCGGCCGCCGAGGAGAAGGCGCTGGACGACAGCGCTTGCCCGCAGCCGCGCCCACCGGTGCTGGAGGCCTGCCACGGCCCGGCCTGCCCTCCAGAGTGGGCCGCCCTCGACTGGTCGGAGGTCAGCCGCCCCTTCCCGCCCTGTGCAGAGCAGGGAGGGGCCTGGGTTGCCCATGTCGGGTGCACACTGAGGCGCCTCCCCACTCCCGCTAGCCCTAGTGAGCCCCCCGGCCCCCACCGTGACTGGTCCAAAGTTAGCTGTACCGTCCTCACCTCCCAGCGGACCAGCATCCTTCCTACTCCTTGTGTGAGCGGGGAGGGAGGCGCCCACTGAGCATGAAACGCCCCCTCCAACTGCAGTGCACCCCCAGCTGCGGGCCGGGCCTCCGCCACCGTGTCGTCCTTTGTAAGAGCGCAGATCACCGCGCCACACTGCCCCCCACGCACTGCCCGCCCGCGGCCAAGCCGCCGGCGACCATGCGCTGCAACCTGCGCCGCTGCCCGCCGGCCCGCTGGGTGGCGGGAGAGTGGGGTGAGGTAGGCGGGCGCGCCCTGCAGGGCGGGAACCAGGGCACGGGTGGCAGGGTGGGTGGCCGCGCTGGGCTGCGGCTCATCCGCGACTCCCCACAGTGCTCCGCGCAGTGCGGCTTCGGGCAGCAACAGCGCCCGGTGCGCTGCTCCAGCCACACAGGGCAGCCCTCACGCGAGTGCGCGGACGCCCTGCGGCCCCCCGCCACGCAGCAGTGCGAGGCCAAGTGTGACAGCGCGCCCCCCGGCGACGGCCTGGAAGGTATGTGAGGCGGGGAGGGAACCAGGAGGGTCCTGTCCAGAGGACGCCATAGATAGGAGAGCTGGGGCTCCAGGCCATTGGCCCTAGAGCTTCTGCAACCACGGAAATGCCTTTCTCTGTCTTCTCCAGACCATCTTTCACCATTCCCTGCCTGCCAACATGTATTAGGTGCCACTGTGCGCCAGGCGTTGTAGGCACCTGATTTTTCTGGGGGCCCAAACTCAGGTCATTCCTCCAGCCACCTCCATGACCTTCACCTTGATCGTCTCCATGTATAACATTATCTGCCCGATATTTTTCTTTAAATCAGTTTCTCAGCCTCAGGCACTATTCATGTTTGGGGCCAGATGATTCCTTGTCACGGGGGCTGCCCTATGCATTGTCGGGGGTTCAGCATCCCTGACCGCTACCTGCTGCATGCCAATAGTACCCCTCCTCCCCGTGGTGAAAACTGAAAAATGTCTCGAGACATCACCAAATGTCCCCTGGGAGGCAAAATCGCATCTCCTTGAGAACCACTGCTTTAAATATACCCATTTTTTTCTACCTAAGTAAATTTATGTTTCATAGAGAGCAATAGGTTACTTACTGAGGGCACCGGAACCAAACTGCCTGGATTCACATTCCACCTCTGTGCCTTCGTATTCTTATCTATCAAGAGGCGTTTAATATATTCACTTGAGGGAGTGCCCTGTTAGGGAGAGGGACTAAAATAATGCACGTGAAGCCCTTTATTAGCACCGGGCCCTGTCATACATCATTAACTGCTAACTGGGAACCCTGGTCCATTGTCATGAACAGACTGTCAATTACCCTGAACACAAACTACACAAATACCCTGAGAGGAGTGACTGCTCTGGAGCTCAAGGTTCTCAGTCTGTTACAAAGGGAAACGAGCAAGGATTACAGCTCCAAACAGATAACTGGAAAAGGAACACTTTTCTCGTGGTGTAGCACGGTGTCCCAGCCCCAGACCTGCACTTCCCTCCCAACATCCTCAAAACAACCTAATGACATAGTTACTGGTATAAGCCCCCTTTGAGAGGTGAGGAAACCGAGGCACAGAGGAGCTAGGAAGCGCTGTGCAGCCTGCGGTCGCGCCGCTGCCAGAAGGGGTGCTGAGACCTGATTCCCCTCACCTACTCTTCTCCCGCCCCCTCCAGAGTGCAAGGATGTGAACAAGGTCGCCTACTGCCCCCTGGTGCTGAAATTTCAGTTCTGCAGCCGAGCCTACTTCCGCCAAATGTGCTGCAAAACCTGTCAAGGCCGCTAGAGGGCGCACGGTCCTCGGAGCCAAGGCTGGGGGCCGGCTGGGGATGGGGGTGGGGCGACCAGGCCTGCAGCTGGCCAGCCTGAAGGAGCCCGAGGGGGGCAGGAGCTGGGAGTGAAGGGTGAGACGGAGCCGGAAGTTATTTATTGGGAACTCTTGCGGGGCTCCTGGCTGAGGGGGATGGAGAGGGGCTGGCCACGCCCACGGCCCCTCCTTTTCCCGTCTCCCAGTTCAGAATGAGACCCCCTCCAGGGTGGGTTTGAGGTGGGAACAACTGTTCGCCCTAATGCTCTTGCCACCCACCCTTAGGGAGACCCCCAGCACAACCCCCGCCTTTGATCGGAATATGTACTGTGAAGAGTGGGGGTGGGGAGGGGGTCAGCCGGTGCCCTGCCCCCCGCCCCAGCACTGCCCTACCCCTCCACTCTGAGCTGGGGGGGAATCTATGTCCGCCACGGGGGAGGGGATTAGCACGACCTCCCTGACACCCTCCACCTAACCAGACCAGCTACAGGGTGAGGCAGAGCTGGGAAGATCCACCCCATCCTGTGCCCTGCCTGCCCCAGGGGGACCATGTCATCCAGGCCACCCCCATCATGGTGCTACAGGCCCTGCCCTGGGGCCCACACACCCCTCGCCAGGAAGCCCTACATCAATAAAGTTCTGTCTTGTGTAGATTTCCGTGCGTGGGGGGGTGTGTGTCAGTGAGACTGGGTCACATTCAGCTGTCCCCTACCCCCGATCCTGCAAGCGACCACAGCCCCCCGCGGGTCGGCCCCAACAGGCCAAAGGGGACTTGTTCCAACACAGACTAGAAACCAGTGATTTTAGGTCAAAAATACAGCTTCTCACGGAGGCGCTCTAAGCAACACAGCCTGGCGCCTGCTTTTCCAGCCACCACACTCCCTGTCACTCTGCAGGCTCCAGTCACGCTGGACTCCCGGAAGTCCCTCAATCTCCCTACCCTCTTCCCATCTTGGGACCTTTGCTAGAGCTGTTTCCTCTGCCAGGTGTACCCTCCCCTTCCCTGTTCACCTAGTTAACTCCAACTCACCTCTCAGCACAAACATCGCCTCCTCCCAGAAGCCTCCCCTGACGCCCTCAACGAGGTGGGGGTCCTCCAGACTCTTCACTCCTAGTGGCTGGAAGCATTGCTGAGGTTTGCGGAAGCCAAGCCAGTCGGTTGAGCAAACTTGCGCAGGAGGTCCAGGGAGAAACGGGCTTCTCCCCAGATGTGGCCACTAGGGGGCGCCGAGGCGTGCCAGCCTCTAGGCAGGGTGTGGTGTGCTGCCGGGAGCCCAGGGATACCCCTGGTCACAGCCCTCCCTGCCAGGCTCACCCAGGGTCGGCTTCTGCCCCCGCCACCTCCTCGATGTGTATCAGATGACAGCCTCTAAGAACTGCCGTTTCCTGCTGGTCTCCCAAAGATCCGGAGATGGGCCGACCCTTGGATCCCACGTGTGCCAGGTGCCGCCGTTCTACGATGACAAAATGGGGAGATCCGGAAGTAACAGAGCTGGGGGTCATTAATTCCAGGTGTGACATCCGAAGTCTGGGACCTTCCAGGTGCTCTCAGTTCTTGGTACCCGCCACTCCCGCTGCCCTCCCCTTGACACAAACACACCTGGCTCCCGAGGTCCCTTCTGGAGGAAGGACCAGCCGAAGCGGCTCTGGAGGTGGGAGTTTGCTCGGGGATGCCCAGAGGAGACATACATCTGAAGTGGTTTCGAAGCCCAGGAAGGAGCAGTCAGTCCTGCAGCCAGCTGACCTGCAGCGCAGTTTGCTGCAGCCGCGTCCCAGAGGAGTTGGAGAAGCGGCTTTCTGGGGTCTGACAGCGGCTGTCATCCATCCTTAACCTCTCCCTTCAGGCTCAGAGCCCCAAACAACCAGCTCCCTCGGCCCTGCCTGGGCTCTCTCCCCGCCCCCCAGGCCCAGCTTCCCTCCCCTCTAGTCGCGGCCCCTCCCGCCAAAGGAAGTGAGAAGGGGGCTGTCATAAGAGGAACTAGGTCTGGGAGTCCGCTGAAGCAGCAGGAACAGGGCCATGCCCAAGCCGCCCCCTGGGGCCCCCTGAGCCTGCATCCCTGCCACGACCCATTCAGACATCCCCCAGGGACCCAGACACCAGCCCCCACCATGGTAAGTCCTTCAGGGTGGGCCCTCAAGTGCAGGGGTGGCGGCACCAGCCAGGTGGAGGCACCTAGAGGCCACCATCAGAAAGTGGGATGATGAGAATGGGCACAGCAGACCCTTTGGGGTCCCTCTGTGCAGCTCAGGTGCTGCCAGCATCCCTCACAGGGGACCAAACTCCCATCGGCTGGTGGACAGGATGCCAGAATGGGGATGGGGCACCAAAGGACGGAGCAGTAACTGGAGGACAGAAGATGGTCCTAAGGGATCACACAGTGCCTGCAGGGACAGGGACAGATCCCTTTCCTGGGGCTTAGGGAACCCAGTTCCCAGCCGAGTTTGGTGCCTCACCTTCCTGTGTGGCCTTGGGCAAGTCACTTCCCCTCTGTGAGTCTCAGTTCCCACATATGTCATATTTGGAAGTTTGTCAAGATGTGGAAGGTGTCTGGGGGAATCTCTCCACTGGAACGTTCAGAGGGTTTGGGATTCAGCCCCTCTGCGTCCACAGCTGGGAGGGGAAGCTGTGTCAGATGGGTCACATGGGCGGTGGGTTGCAGTGATGGTGGCGTGACAGCATGCTGGTGTGGGCGACGGGGTGGTCTGGCTGTAGCAATCACAGAAGCAGGAGTTGGTGAGATGCAGCATGTCCGTCCCACCACCGGTACCCTTCTCCGGGAGGGTGGCAGGGAAAAACACTGCAGCCAGAAGCATTGCCACCTGGGGAGACTGAGGTCTGATGATGACTGTGGTGACAGGGTTGGGGAGACTGTCATGGTCCTGGGTCTAGATGCAGTAGCATCATGTCACACACATCAAGAGGGAGCCTGGGCTGGCTATGTCACTCCACGACTCCGTGCCTCTGCAAACCACTTCAGCTTTCATTTTTTGTCATTCTGTTAATGAGGGTGGGTGGCTGGGACAGTCACAGAGCTGGTGGTGACACCTGTAGTGTTTCTGGCAGTTGCGGCAGGCGGCTAACCAAGGTGGAGGCAAGGATTGCCTTAGCCTGAGAGAGAATGTCTTATTTCAGAAAGTCAGTGATAAATTGGGCATCACTGTCCAAGGACCCCTTTGATTAATTCACAAGCAAACCACCAGCTAGAGCTCTGGGCTTGGGATGGAAACTCTTCCCAGACAGAGCCAAGCCAGGTAGACTCCTTGATCAAAAGAACACAGGAAATGATTTGCTACTTGAGAGAAAAGCAGCCCCCCTTGAGGAAGCTGTGTGAAATGCTTAGTCAATGATTTGCTTGGCCAACCGTGTCTGGGAAGGGAGAAACTCATGCAAGAGGACCACAGAGAGAGAAAAAAAAAAAAGTGGAATCCATCCATGAGGCCAATCCCTCTGTCTAGGGGTGCTGACATCTTCCTGGAGGTGTCATGGGTGCCAGGAAGAGTGTCGAAAGATTCAGTGAAACGATGTTCGTAAAGTGCTTTAAAGAGCACATAATACGTGCTCAATGCACGGTAACTGCCGCTGTGGGTGACGCTCATTCACGGTGGGGGTTAGCGGTGGTGGTGGGTGGATGTGCCTCCTTCTTGGTTCCCGTAGAGGAGTTGGGTTGTTGGTGCCATTGGCTGTGATGGTGGTCATTGCTGTCAGTTGTCCCAAGTTGGTGGTGCCCACGGTTCTCGTGGGTGGGCTGGTGATAGTAATGGTTGCTTTTGGTGCTGGCGAGTGTTGAATGTTGGTGGTTGGCGGTTGGTTGTCTTCAGCTGGAGGGTTGATCTGTGGAACGATGGCAGCTGGCCATCCTTTGAAGTCAGGTGGTCACAATGATGTTTGTTTGCCATTGGTCGTTCATTGCTGATTTGGGGTGACGGTCTTGGGACTAGTGGTGGTGCGTCCCTGGTTTTGGAAAGGGGTATGGTTGACTGCTGCTTTAAGGGGTCATGTGTGGTTGTTGATGGCTAGTATCTTGCAATCGCGGTTGTTACTGTCAATGGTGGTTGGTTATTATGGGTTGTTGGTGCTGGTGATAAGTGGTGATGGTGGTGAGTGATGATGGGGAAACAGGTGGTGGAATCCGTCAGTGTTTTTCTGTCTGATGTGAGCTGGTGGTGCTGGCATTGAGGTTATCAGCAGTTTCTGTTGGGCTTTGGTTGGGGGGGCAGGTACAGGCAGCCATCTGTTGTCCTCGGTTGATAATGGTGGTGACCTGAGGGTAATCGTGGTTGTTCTGAAAGTACAGATATAAAGCAGGGAGACCAGTGATGCGGCTGCTTGACCGAGGGGCGGCGGCCATGGGGATGGATGGAAAAGGCTGGCAGGTCAAGAGAGAATTAGGAAGAAAGACTCTAGAAGGACAAGGGTCCCCACATGTTGGAGAACAGCCTCTGTTTAGGCCAAAAGAAAACTGAGACACCCCTCCCAAGGGAGGGGGAGACCTGAGAGCCTTTAGAGACGAGAATGTTGTTTGCATGGTGTACAGACACAGGGTGTAGCCCCAGAACCCCACTGAGTAGGACCAAGGCTCCAGGGGCACACCGGGGGGCCAGGGCGTGGCCAGGGCTGGAGAGCAGCTTCGCCTCTGCCTCTCTGCTGGCTGGCAGCCACAGTGCACAGGACCCCGGCGAGGAAGGAAGTGGCTGTTTCGTTGTTTTCTCCAGTCTGGGGCTTTGCTCATCACCACCCAGGAACAGGGAGGCCAGAGCAGTTAGGGCAAGTTGCAAAACCCTCATCCAGCCCTTCCTCCTGACCCTGTGCCCCGTGCCTGTGGGATCGGCCAGCTTCAGGCTGCCGCTGCTGCTGCTGCTGCCGATGGAGGGAAGCTAGTGTTTCTTCTTGACAAGCTTGGCCTTGTTGAATCTGCACAACTGCCCCGTGAGGTCCATGGCCCTCAATATACCCATTTGCCTGATGAGAAAACAGAGGCAGAGAGGTTAGGCGAGCTGCCGTACAACCCAAAATAGCAGAGGATTTCAACTCAGTGATCCCCAGGGTCACACTTTTAACAGCCACCTTGACCTACAACCTCCTCCTCCTCCTGCCAGGTAAGAGGCCACCTGGGGGTGTGGGCTGACCCCCATACTCTCCAGGCTGCCCACCCCTGCCTCATTCTCTATTCCAAAGAAACTAGGATCCTGGTGTCCCACACACACCCAAGGCCTTCCTGGCCCATGGCTCCTGCTGCCACCCCTGACACGGTCTGGGACGTTCATGTTGCAAAGCCTGCCTCCTACAGGAAGCCTTCTCTGATTGCCTCAGCTCTCCTTAGCACCGTCTGACTGGGATCACTGTCTCCTCTGGGCAACTTGCTTCTGAACTACTCAAGGGCAGAGTCTAGGCCTGGTCCCCACCTACTTCCGTGCACAGTAGGGGCTCAGGAAGTGTGTTCACTCTAGTGCCCCCAATGCCCCAGCCCCACAGGAGCCATCACCTTGGCCCTCCCTCCTTTGGCACCAGGGAAGCTCCACCCCTCCACACCCTCTGCTGTGGGTTGAGGGGAGCCTCTCTGAAGAGCTGAAGTTAGAATCTACGTCCCCACTCCCATCCCAGCCACCTCTGACCCCTGACTATCTTTCACAAGAACCCCAGCCAGTTGAGTCATCCTTGACTTGCGGTCAACTATGACCACAACCTCTTTGTGGTACCCTCACCCTCCAAGGAAGGAACAAACAGCTTCAACTTGACGGTTGGAGACTTGGGGGTCACAGAGAGATGGACACCCATGACACAGGGCAGGGGGCAGTCTCATCCCAATGATACTTCGTTCATTTATTCATTCAACGAGTCTACATCGACCAGCTCCTCTATCCTGTCAAGCCACTGATCACTTCTAGTACATGCTCTTGGGGCCACCGGCTGCCATTTCCTGAGGCACCCCAGTGCATCTTTTCTCAGCACTGGCTCATTTACTTCCCCTAGCAAACCCACAGAGGAGATTTATTATGGAATCCATTTTACAGATGGAACAACTGAGGCTTGGAGAAAGGAAGTGGCCTCCCTGGGGTCAACAGAGCCGACTGTTAAGCCAGGCCTCACACCCAATCCATCCCTTGCCAAAATCGTCGACTCTCCTCCCTCACACTGTACCCTCTTGAGGAAAACCTCTCGCTCTGCCACAAACAACCCCGTGGTTTTTGTGATCACATAGAGTTAGGATGGATCTGGGGGTCCCGGGTGCCTGGGGCGGGACACAGAGGGAGAGATAACAGGGACTACTAGAGGCAGAGGCCCACTCAGCTGGGTGGGGGAAGGAGGAAGGGACAGGAAGAGGAACCAAGTCCTCGGGGTCAGGAGAGCCAGCCAGACACAGCCAGCCTCGGGGCTTCTGACCTCAGAGAAAGGAAGTGGTCTTGAGTCTCAGGTGAGCCTGAGGGTCCCAAGAGCATGGGGACTGGGGTGACCCCAAAGGGGAAACGGTGGACAGGACCAATCTCGTCTTCTCCTTGTCCTCATATGACCTGAAGCACCAACCCCAGCCACCCCCCAGCCCCGACATAGACCCAGCTTCCCTTCCTGCTGTGTGACCTTGCGGAGGACACCTAACCTCTCTGGGCCATAGTTTTCTCTTCCGCAAAATGGACCTAATCAGAGTACTGACCTCGGCATGTGCCCAGAGGATGCAGTGAGGTAATTCACTGAAAAAAGCTTAAACCAGAGTCTGGCGCAGAATAAGTGCCAGTGGGGTGTGAACTATTGTTGTGTATGGTTCTCGGTTACCATGGTTACCACCCAAGCCCCACCCCTTGAGGTCTCCAGAGAGAGAATCCACTTCCAGTTCCCCCTACACACCCCTACCCAACCTCCCCACACCATCTCAGGGAAAGAGCAACCCCACCAGGTCCGTGAATGACACCACTTCACCCCTGAATTTCGAATTACATGGGTTCTTCTCACCAACACACTGGAGAGCCTCCCCATCTTGAAAACAGGAAATACACTCCCCTGACCTCTCCTCTCCCCGAAGTCTCTTTCCCTCTTCCCCAAAAGCAGTCCTCTCTCCCTGACCTCTAGATCCGACTTCTGACCCTGAGGTCAACAACGCTCTCCATGGGGTCCCTCTGAGTCTCCAGTGAGCGTGGAAGTTCTTCAGCAGCTGGGGGTCCGGTCAACAGTTCCCTGCTTCTCCCAACCAGCCCCTGTCACCTCCAGGCCTTCCCAGGTCCTGGCTTCCTCCAACCTCAGCCTCTGCCCTGGGCACACTTGCCAACACCTCCGTCCTCGTGCTCTCACAACCTTGTCTTCCCACCACCCCACCCTTCCCACTGCATTCTGGGGTTCTCAGAGCATCACATCCAGCACCCCCTTCTTATAACAAGCATCCTGGCAGGTGCCCTTGAAATGCTGAAATGGAATAGTGAAACACACAGACTTCCATCTTCTGAAAACACTTAATGTGGCCCCCTGCAAGGCGAGGAGAAAGTTATTTAGAATAAAATTGCATGGAGAGATGAAAGTGCTCAGGCCAGTGGCCCAAGAACGTCCACTGGAGTGGCCAGGTGCTCACACCTGGACACAGGTGCGACTCAGCGAGCGAGACAGCCCCCCCGCCACAAGCAGGACACGTTAACCTCACTAGCAGCATGAGCTTCCGAACGCTGGACATTTCTTAGTGAAATCTGAACAAAACTAAATCCTCCCTTGCTACGCAATAGCCACTTTCCTGTAAAATGCAGTGGGTATCGACCATGCACAAAATACATAGGTCTTCTGTTTATACATAAAATAGGTTTTGGTTCTCGGTTCCAATGGTTATAAACAGGTTTGTCACTTACATGAACTTCTGCTGGGTTGGGGTGGGGAGCTGAGGGCAGGACGATTATGTATTTGTAAAATAATGTAATTAGGTACATGTGCAAATTTAAGGGGACCTATGGCCCCCTTAAATGCCAGCCATGTCCCCAGCCGTGTCCCCATCCCTGGAACAACCAAATATGCTCCCACGATTCTTTTACCTTTGGCCGCGCCTTGCAGCATGAGGGATCTTAGTTCCCCAACCAGGGATTGAACCCGTGCCCCATGCAGTGGGAGCGTGGAGTCCTAACCGCTGGACCACCAGGGAAGTCCCCCACAATTCTTAAAGTGCCCCCAGGAGCAGTACAGCCCAGCTACTGTGCATGACATCCAGAACGTGGATGGGGCTATGGTGAGGGATGCCTGGGGGCTGGGGGGTTCCGAGGGAGCACCTGACCTGTCCTGGAGTCAGGGAGGTCTTCTCGGAGGAGGCGTCCCCTGAGCCAAGCCTTAAGGCATGGGTTGGCATTAGCCAGGCAGGAAGGGTGTTCTGGGCAGAGGGCTCAGCCTGTGCAAAGGCTTAGAGGCAACACGGTGAGGAACTGAAAGAGTTCCTCCCAAAGTCCTAAGTTACCAGCACAAAGTAGGTGCTCAGGAATTCTTTGTAGAGTGGATGCATGGAGGTGGCAATGATGGGAAGCCATAGACAGAGAAATGAGATGGTATTTGTCATATGAAAACCTCACTCTCAATATTCAGGCTGGAAGCAGTCTCAGGGGTTTGAGCCCTGCCCACCCCCCTCCTCTGAATTCTCTTCCTGCTTCGGTCACACGTCTGCACATTTGCCCAGGCAGTTCACTCTGCCTGGCGAACCCTTTCTCCCTGCTCTTGATCAAAACCTTTCTCGGGGCTTCCCTGGTGGTGCAGTGGTTGAGAGTCCGCCTGCCGATGCAGGGGACACGGGTTCGTGCCCCGGTCCGGGAAGATCCCACATGCCACGGAGCGGCTGGGCCCGTGAGCCATGGCCGCTGAGCCTGCGCATCTGGACCCCTGACCCTCCTGCTCGATCCCTGCCTGAATTCCTTCCCAGATGGGCCCAGCACACCATCTCCATTCCCCAGAATCTGCCTGGCAAACCCTGGTCATCTTTGAAGACTTGACTTTGGTTCCCAGCATCTTTGCTCTTGGGGGTTTTTCCTCTGAAGCTGGGTTTCTTTCTTTGCCCTTGTCCCTTGTTTGTTCGATAGGTCCTCCCTGCTGGGACTAGCAAGGACTCAATCCCAATCCCTGCCCTCCAGGAGCTCCAGGTCTGGGGCGGGTAAGGGGCTTCCCAGAGGAGGGACATCTTGTCTGAGCATGAGTTCACCAGACAGGAGAGCTCCAAGCCACCATCACTCTGTGTGCTGGACTCCTCCATGACAGGGGTATATTGAATGGAGGCAGAGGGGACCTGAGAGAGCCAGTGTGCTTGAGTGTTTTAGGCACTGGATGAGTTCATTTGGGCTGAAAGGAGAGAGCATTCCTGGCAGGCTTCCTGGAGGAAGGGTTTTGAGGAGCGCCTGTGTCTGAGTCTCCTCGTTGGGGCCTAAGGAAGGTGTCATCTGATGAAAAGCTGAGGGAGGAAATGAGAAGGCAAAGTGGGAGCCTGGGAAGGTGCAGGAGCTGACTCTCTGAGGATGGACAAGCCCACGGCAGGGGTGGTGGGAAGGCTGTGCGAGCTGAGGACCAGAGTCCCAGCCAGGCACAGAAGCAGAGATCACAGACACATGGTGGCTGAGAGAATCTCAGAGGGATGGGCTAGGATGACCCCGAGGGAGGAGGATGGGAATGGGAGGAAGGAATCCATCTCCAGGTGGAAGGGGTGGCAGCAGGTCAAATGCCATGGAGAAGTCAGGGACTCAGCCTGGGCCAAGGCAGGGAGAGCGGGGCTGGGGACGTGAGAAGCAGGGTGGGGACTCCGCCATCAAGCCTTCTCTGATACCCTCCTCTCCTCCCACAGCCACCAGAGTCCCAAGCACACTCTGCCCTGCTGGGCCAGGCATCACTGTCTCCTCTATGGCAACGGGATACTAAGTGGAGGCATGGCGGGACCAAAAGAGAGGGTTGAGGGATGTATCCGAGCTGTCATTCTGTCTGGCCTCCTCCTTTGGGACTAGACCTTGCCTGCCTCTCCTGGTGTCCCGGAGATGCAGAAGAAGGAAGGGAGGTGGTGGGGAAGGGGACAGCATCAGAAGCTGATGATGGAGGTGAGCCAGCAGGGGGTGCTGAGGCACCATCCCCCGCCACACCCCCTGCAGGGGCTCACCGCCACCCCGCGGCCCCCACCCCCAGGGCAGCAAGGAGCGTTTCCACTGGCAGAGCCACAACGTGAAGCAGAGTGGTGTGGACGACATGGTGTTGCTGCCCCAGATCACCGAGGACGCCATCGTGGGCAACCTCCGCAAGCGCTTCATGGACGACTACATCTTTGTACCCTGGGCCGCGGGCGGGGTGGGCAGACGAAAGACAGAGGGACAGGAGGATGACTGACCAATGGATGGAGAGATGGCGTGCGGATGAGAGCAGAGAAGGATGGCAGAGGGACTGAAGCATGGAAGGGACACACATAACTGAGCACAGGAATGGGGTGGGGGGATGGGCAGTAAGAGCGCTGGGTGTTAGGACAGGGGACAGCGGAGTGACAGCAGGGCTCCGGTTGGGGGTGGCCCTGGCCCTCACTGCTCCCTCTGCCCCAGGGGTAGCTCAGCCACAGCATGTTCTATTCTCCCCATTCTGGATCCGGATCAGTTTTTTCCTAAGAGACCCAGGGTGCATCTGAGGGACAAAGCCTGCCGGGACACTGCATGGCCCTTAACCCTCCCCCAACCAGACCTACATCGGCTCCGTGCTCATCTCTGTAAACCCCTTCAAGCAGATGCCCTACTTCACTGACCGTGAGATCGACCTCTACCAGGGCGCGGTGAGGCCGGGGCCGGGTGGGAGGCACAGCCCCAGGACCCCCGGGGCCCTAGCCCTAGGCTGAGCCCAGACCTCCCCCGCCAGGCCCAGTACGAGAATCCCCCGCACATCTATGCCCTCACAGACAACATGTACCGGAACATGCTCATTGACTGTGAGAACCAGTGTGTCATCATCAGGTACGGAGTGGGGGTCCCAGACCCTCGTGCCCAGGTCCCGCTAAAACAGCATCATCACCCCAGGGAGGGGTACTAGGAACTCCTGATCCAAACAGAGCCTTGTTGCCCCTCTCCGCCTCTGGCCCTGCTTTACTTTTCTTGTCACCATCTGACCCATGATATATTTTATGTATTCATTCTGTTATCGCCCATCTGTCCCATCTAAGTGTCAGGAAGACAGGCACTTGGATCTGCCTTGTTCACTATTGTATCCCCAGTGCCTGGACTATTGCCTGGTACACAGTAGGTGTCATTCATTCAGTGAATGAATGAATGATTGATCAGACAGTTGAAAGAGCAATTCCCCCACCCCCTGGTCACTCATGACTCCTTCCCTCACCCATCCCCAGTGGAGAGAGTGGAGCTGGGAAGACGGTGGCAGCTAAATACATCATGGGCTACATCTCCAAGGTGTCGGGCGGAGGCCAGAAGGTCCAGGTAAGGCGAAACAGAAAGAAGGGCTGAGTCTTCCCCACTCTGCACGGTATTTCATCCCCCCCACCCTGAGCTCCCACACCCCCCGTCAGTCTGACCTCTTCCCACCCCCACCTGCTTCTTTCCCCAGCATGTGAAGGACATCATCCTGCAATCAAACCCACTGCTGGAAGCCTTTGGCAATGCCAAGACTGTGCGCAACAATAATTCCAGTCGCTTTGTGAGTCTCTGCAGCCTGCTTGGAGCACATGCTCCCTCCACACTGACTCACTGAACTCCCCCTCTCTCTCTCTCTCTCTCTCTCTCTCTCTCTCTCTCCCACCTGTATTCTCAAGAATACAGGAAATACTGCTCCTTACTGGGAGACTCATTTCCTGTTCATGGTTCATCTGAAAAAGAGTCCCCCATCAGCATATCTGTGGAGGCCATGACATGTCTGTGTAGTGTTCAAGAACACTCCTCCCCCGGCTGCAACCAGGCTACGTCTGTTCCTATTCACATTTCAGGTCCCATTTATTCCCTCGTTCATTCTTTCTTTCATCATATGGTTCTTGGAGTCCTTCTTTGTGTCAGGTCCATGCTGAGCCTAATGGAGGACAGAGTAGGTAAACGGATTTGGATTTGTCATCAGTTTCTGTCACGGCTTAGACAAAGAAAAACAATGTAACCTTGTGGGGCTCCTCTGCTGGGATGGGGATGATGTTAATATCCATCTTATAGACCTCGATAATTTCAGTAAATGCCTGAACGTGGAACTGGATTAATGGATTACGACACTAATGATATTTTTTAATTTCCCTAAATATTATTAGTTATAGTTATTAGCTCTATTTTTATTTTCTAATATATTTTCTAATATAATTATATTTGAAGTATCTTCCCCAACATTTTATTGTAAAATTTTTCATATACATGGAAAAGTTGAATGAATACTACAGTGAACGCCTGTATGCCCATCTCCTAGATTCTACCACTAATAGTTTACTATACTTGCTTAATCGTATCTCCATTCATCCTTTTTCTTCTTTTTTTTTTTGCGGTACGCGGGCCTCTCACCGCTATGGCCTCTCTCATTGCGGAGCACAGGCTCCAGACGCACAGGCCCAGCGGCCGTCATCCATTTTTTTTTTTTTGATGCACTGCAAACTAAGCTGTAGACATCATACCTTTCCCCCCAAACACTTCAGCATGTAGATCATTATAGTCCAATATAATTTTGCAGTTCTCTTTTCTTTCTTTTAAAGTAACAGCAAAATATATAAATCTGAAGGGGACCATTCACTGAGTTTGGACAAATGCATACACCTGTGCAACCCACACCCCTACTGATATACAGAACATCACCATCTCTCCAGAAAATTCCCTCTTGTCTCTTTCTAGTTGATCTCTGCTCCTACTTTACCCCAGAAGCAACCACTCTGATATTTCTTTTTTCACTGTGGATTAGTTTCAGCAGTTCTAGAACTCCGTATAAATGGAATCACACAGTCTGTGTTTTCAAACTACTAATGCACACCAAAACATGAATGAATCTCAAAAATATGTAATTCTATTTTATTTTATATAGTTTTATTATACAATAGAATAAGTATTTGTCATACATTATAGGTGTTTAATTGTGTAGTATGATGATGTCATTTGTATTGTAATTGGATGTAGGTGGCAGAAAGGAGAAATAAGGGGCTTGTCTGCCTTCCAACCTCCAGCCAGAGTGGAACCCAGATGGTGTCAGAGACCAAAGATGGTGTGGGTCCCTTGCTCTGGGCTCAGGGACAACATACGGGATACACCCAGGATCACTGGAACCAGTAGCATTCCACAGAGACATGGAGCCCTCTGTGTTATGGTGAAGGGACTGGGGAGCTGTCAATAAACTGTGATACTTCTCTGTGCCAGGCACAGGGCTAAATGCCCCAAGTGAGGGCTTGAATCATCAGAGAGGGAGGAAAAGGCATTCCTGGCCCAGGACCCAGCTTAAGCAAAGGCTGGAGGGAAGAGCTGGTGAAAAGAACAATAAGTGGGAGGTGAGGAGAGGAAAGCAACTTGAGGTCACGTGGGGAAGAGCTACAAAGAGGCCAGGCTCACAAGACCGATCCCCAATCCTTCCTCACCTGCAGCCCTGGGACCCTGGGAGGGCTGACGTGACTCTCTCGGGTTCAGGGCAAGTACTTTGAGATCCAGTTCAGCCGCGGTGGGGAGCCAGACGGGGGCAAGATCTCCAACTTCTTGCTGGAGAAATCCCGAGTGGTCATGCAGAATGAAAACGAGAGGAACTTCCACATCTACTACCAGGTGCACGGAAGGGGGCCGTGGGGCTGGGGCAGAGGGAGCCCCACCTGGAGCCCGGGGGGAGACGGTGGGAGGGTCAGCATTTGGAAGCCCACGACAGTGAGCCTCGGGGATTACGTGGGCTGTGCCGGTCCATCACCACATGCGTGAGGATCGTTTGTCCTCCAGCTGCTGGAAGGGGCTTCTCAGGAGCAGCGGCAGAACCTGGGACTCATGACCCCCGACTACTATTACTACCTCAACCAAGCAGACACCTACAAGGTCGACGGCACCGATGACCGGAGCGACTTCAGCGAGACTCTGGTGAGCGCCCGCTGCCCCTCCAGCCCCGGGAAACTTCCCGTGTTACAAATTGGGAAACCAAGGCCCAGAGAGGGGAAGGAACTTGCCCAAGGTTACAGAGCCAATGAGTGAAAGAGCCAGGACAGAGGCCCAGGTGTCCTGACTCCCCAAGTCTGTGCCATGGCCCCCAAAACCTCAGCCAGGGGGCAGGCTGGAGGTCGGGACTTGTGGCACAGGCTCTGCCCCTGTTGTGCCCCCAGAGCGCCATGCAGGTCATCGGGATCCCAGCCAACGTCCAGCAGCTGGTCCTGCAGCTTGTGGCGGGAATCTTGCACTTGGGAAACATCAGCTTCTGCGAAGATGGGAATTATGCCCGGGTGGAGAGCGCAGACCGTGAGTGTGGGTGCTGTGGAGGGCGGGGTGGAGGCGTGTATGCCTGTGTGACCTGCTTCCTCCCTGGGTGGCCCCCTGGGGGTAAGGTTCCATGAGGACAAGATCGGTGTCACTGGGCATAATGGGGAGAGATGGGGGGCGCTCACACGAAACCCAAGAGCCCAACCGGCTGCTCCCTTCCCCCCACCCGCCCCATCACCTGGCAGTCTTGGCCTTCCCCGCCTACCTCCTGGGCATTGACAGCGGGCGGCTGCAGGAGAAGCTGACCAGCCGCAAGATGGACAGCCGCTGGGGCGGGCGCAGCGAGTCCATTGACGTGACCTTGAACGTGGAGCAGGCGGCCTACACTCGGGACGCTCTGGCCAAGGGGCTCTACTCCCGTCTCTTCGACTTCCTCGTAGAGGCAAGTGGGGCTGGGGGTGGGAGAGGAGCTCAGGGACAGCACCAGGCCCTGGGCTCGGACCAGCCCAGCAGCGGGGTGGGGGTGGGGGCGCGGGGGGGCGGGGCCGGCGTCTGGACTGTCATGACCGGTTGGTGGGCATGACCTCAGCAATGCCCAGCCGTAGGAGGCATCAAACAGGGCAGGAGGTGATCTGATGGGAGATTTAGGGGCTTCCTGGCTGTGGCGTGGAGCCCAGGAAGGAGGGGTCTATTGGAAACGTCCAGGCCTGGACTGAGATGGGGGCTGTTGGGATGGACAGGGGTGGGTGCATTTGAGAGCCACGAGGTGGGGGGGGGGCTGTCAGGAGGACAAAGTGATGGACTAGACAGGGGTGAATGAGAATGGGACGTGTCAAGGTCAAGAATAGTGACTGCAGTAGCCAACATTCCATAGCACCTAATGCGTGTCCACTGTGGTTCTGTTTTCCATGCACCAGTTTATTTAACTCTTAGAGAATAGACCTCTAAGAGAGTTGCTACTATTACCCATTTTAAAGATGAGAAAGTAGAGGTGCAGAGTGGTTAAGGGGCAGAGCCAGCTCCCAAGGCAGGAACCCGGATGTTCTCACACCTGGATTTCTCATAGGAATGACCGATGGGGGTATGGGTATGCACAGAGGTGGGGAAGGCAGGAGAGAAACTGGTGGGAGGGTACCCAGCCTGTGAACATGGCTAAGAGCATTTCAAGAGAGTGGCAGGCCACTCACCTAGTGTCCCCACCGCATCACAGGCCATTAACCGTGCCATGCAGAAGCCCCAGGAGGAGTACAGTATCGGTGTGCTTGACATCTACGGCTTTGAGATCTTCCAGGTACGTATGACACTGCCACCGGCCCACGGCCACTCTAGGGTGGCCCAGTGGCCCCGGAACCTCCAGTATCAGCCCACTTAGGGAAGCATTCTTTCCCTCTCTTGGCAGAAAAACGGCTTTGAGCAGTTCTGCATCAACTTCGTCAACGAGAAGCTACAGCAGATCTTTATCGAACTCACCCTGAAGGCTGAACAGGTGGGCAAGGGCATCCAAGTGGCCAGGAGCAGGGGACACTGGGGGTGGGGGCAGGACCATGAAGGTTGCCAAGCAACCGGGGACACCCCAGCCCTGCACTGGCACCTGTCTCTGCTGACCTGTCCAAGCTCCTTCCTTCAGGAGAGGTTTTCTGCCTCTGAAGGTTTGACAAGGGCTAGGGAATAGCTTCTTTGTTCACACCTTCACACCTCAATTATTTATTGAGCACCTGCTGTGTACCAGGCACTGTCTGCAGTGCTAGGGAGACCTCCATGAACAGGACAGACAAAAATCCCTGCTGTTTTCATTCAACCTGTCCCATAGAAGCAGAGCCTGAGACTAGGTTTCAGGGCAAATACCAGGACGTGACTGAGGAAGTGAGAAAGGGATTTTTTTTTTTTTAAACCACCATTCTTTTTTTTTTGGCCACTCCATGTGGGATTTTAGTTTCCCGACCAGGGATGAAACCCATGCCCCCTGAAGTGGAAGCGCAGAGTCTTAACCACTGGACCGCCAAGGAAGTCCCCAGAAAGGGATTTATTTTTAAAGAGCTAAATAGGATGTATTCATGAGAAGGTCACACTTCAGGCAACTGGGGCTCAATTCTTGGACCCCTGGGGAACCTTCTGACCTGCCCCACACGGGGGAATGGGCTTTGTTATCAGAGACAGTCCTAAGTGATGAGATGGGAAGAGGAGTTATATGGGGGGTGGGGGGAACATCTGTCACACCTCCTTCACCCATCCTCCTGAAGCTCAAATTCTAGAAACACAGGCACCTTTGCCCAGACACCTGGTCCCATCCCTGCCTCCTTTGCCGCCACCAGGAGGAGTACGTACAGGAGGGCATCCGCTGGACCCCCATCCAGTACTTCAACAACAAAATCGTCTGTGACCTCATCGAAAACAAGCTGGTGAGGGCCAGGGCAGATCTGGGGGTTCTCACTGGGCCCTGGAGCTGGGCTTGGGAGAGCTGGGAGAGCCGGGGCGGTTCCAGCCCCCGTAGGCCCTTCTCACTCATGCTCCCCCTTGGGCAGATGGAGCCCCACTGACGATACCTGTCGGCCACCTTGCCCATTCACTCTGCTTACCTGCTCACCTTTCACTTATTCACTCAACAAACATCCCCCCAGGCAGGCTGCTGGGGATAGAGGGGTCAAAGCTGACGGGTCCCCCCACCATCTCAGTCTGGGGAAGGGATACAGGCATGGATCCCTTATGGGGTCCCCCACCCTATCCTGCCAGCGAGCTGGGCCCCCCACCAGCACCTTTTTGCTCTTGTATTCGGAAGCCTCTCCTCTCCCTCCCCAATGAGCGAGATGGGGGCAGGGCCGGGCCAGGCTGATCCCTGCCCCGCCCACCCCGCCCACCCGACCCGACGCCCGCTCCCGCAGAACCCCCCGGGCATCATGAGCGTCCTGGACGACGTGTGCGCCACCATGCACGCCACGGGCGGCGGCGCCGACCAGACGCTGCTGCAGAAGCTGCAGGCGGCCGTGGGCACCCACGAGCACTTCAACAGCTGGAGTGCCGGCTTCGTCATCCACCACTACGCGGGCAAGGTGCGCCCCACCTCCGCCCCATGGGCCCCAGGGGGATTCGGTCCAGACCCCCAGCCAGGGCTGAAGAGCTCCACCGACCCCCTTCTCCAGCCCTCCCCCGACTGGCCAAAAACACAGACCCCCTCCCACTGACCCCCAAGAACTGGCCTGTCACCCCAACCCATGGCCCTTCAGCCAGGGCTGTGGAGCCCACTGGCCCCTGATCAAGCCCACAGCTCTCGCAGCTAACAGGACAGCGCCCCCCCTTACAGGACACAAACTCCCCCCCCCATCGACACCAAATTAAGCAGCAGACCCCCAAGCCCCAATCTGAGCTGTCAGCCCCATCATCCCCCTGAACCAGGACACAGCCCCCCTCCTTCTGATCTCAACTTGGAGTCCCCAGGGCCATGTTGCCAGCCACTGCCTGCACGATAGGCTGGAGCCCCCTACCTACAGACCCCTAGCCAAGGCTTTCGAAATCCAGTGGCCTCCGACCCTGGCCATGGTCCCCCTCCCCAGCTTACAAGACTGAAGACTCTCCCATTGACCTTAACATGGGCAGCGAAGAACCTCAGGGGTCCCCTGGCCATACTGCAGCCCACCAATCCCTAAAATGGGCTGGAGCTCCCGTTTTCCCTCAGCAGGAAGTAGCCCAGACAGGAACTATGCAGGGCCCCCCACCCTTGGGGATGGCAGACCCAGCCCACAAGCCTGGCCAAAGCCCCCACCACCACCAGCCCCCAGCCAGTGCTGTAACCCTCCTGACACAGTCCCCCAGCCCCCTGCCCCCCAACCAACCCCAATACAGATGCTCAATCTGACCTTTTGACACCAAATTCAGTCGTGGAACCCCGGGGCCCACCCCTGCCAAGATTGCAGCCCCTCACCCCCCAGTCTGAGCTCTAACTGTCACCTCCCCATCCCTCGGATCCAGCCTGCAGCCCCTGCCTCCTAATCTGGACTGTAACCCCCATCTTCCCTCACCTCTGACCTAGACTGTAGCCCTAACCCTCCAACCCCACCTTGAACATCAGACCTCCAGGGCCCCCAGGTCCATGCTGCCCCCGACCCCCTATTTTGAACTGTAGACACCACCCAGTCCTCTCACCCCAGAGCAGGCCCCCACAGGACGCCCCCCCCGACCCTCTGCCTAAGTCCCTCACTCCCGCCACGCCGCCTTCCTCCAGGTATCCTATGATGTCAACGGCTTTTGCGAGAGGAACCGTGATGTCCTCTTCTCCGACCTCATAGAGCTGATGCAGACCAGTGAGCAGTGAGTGGTCCCAGGCGGGAGCCTCTGGGCAACTCCTTGTGGGGACGGGGGAGGCCCAGAGACCACCCCGTCTTCCCCAGAGCTCCCATCACGCCATAAACTTTGGGGGGGGGTGGCTGTGTTTCTAATGACTGGTTCTGATTAAACAGTAGCCCGAGGTCCACAGGGGGAGCCCTAGCAGCATTTCCTTATGGCCCTTCCAACGCTGCCCTCTGCAAACCCAAGCATCTGTGCTGGTGTGGACAGCTTCCCTTTTTACGCAGTGAAAACACATCTCGCTATGCATTTTTCTGTATTAATATGTATGGATTCATCTCCCTGATCACAGCAGCAGACCGGATTCCATCTTTTTATACCTCAAAATTTTATTCAAGCGCTGCTGTGTACCAGGCATCATTTGAACTTTTGGGGGTAGAGGACTGAACAGGTCAGAGAACACAGCTGCTCTCATCAAGCTGACAGCCAAGTGGCGAGACAGACATTGAACTAGAGGGAAAAAAAGGCAAATAGAGGGCTTCCCTGGTGGCGCAGTGGTTGAGAGTCCGCCTCGATGCAGGGGACGTGGGTTCGTGCCCCGGTCCGGGAAGATCCCACATGCTGCAGAGCGGCTGGGCCCGTGAGCCATGGCCACTGAGCCTCCGCGTCCGGAGCCTGTGCTCCACAATGGGAGAGGCCACAACAGTGAGAGGCCCACATACCAAAAAAAAAAAAAAAGAAAAGAAAAGGCAAATAGAATATAGCATGAGTGAAAGTTCTAAGACAGTGGTTCGTATAGTGCTGAAAGTGTGGTTACTAGACCAATAACGTCAGCATCCTCTGAGCTGATTACAAACATAGAGCCTTAGGCTCCACCTCAGATGGACTGAATCAGAATCTGCATTTTAGCAAGACCTCAGGAGTCATGGGTACATTAGAGTTTGGGAACCACTGATGTAGAACGATGCTGTCCAATATTATTCCACATCCAATAGAACTGAAGCCACACACGTAGTTATTTTTAACTGGCCTGATTCAGGTATAAGTTACATACCATTAAATGCATCCATTTTAAGAAATGGTTTTTAGTGAATGTTCAGAGTTGTACAACCCTCACCACAATCCAGTTTGGAACACGTGCATCGCCCCAAAAGATCCTTCATGCCACATTGCAGTCAATCCCCATTCCTGCCATCCATGTAGTTTTAAACTTTCTGGTAAGCACACTTAAAAAGTAAAAAGGTGTCGCACAACAATGTAAACGTACCTGATACCAGTGAATAGTACATTTTTAAATGATTTAAATGGTAAATTGTATGTTGTTTTGTGTATTTTACAAAAAAAAGAAAGAAAAAAAGAAAGCTATGTGTACCTAACAAAACACATCTGCTGGTCAGATTTCGTCTAGGGTTTGTTCTTTTTAAAAAACAGAATTGTAGTAAGAGATTTACCATAGAACTAATTGTCTGTGGAATATTAAACAGTGAAAGAATTTTTTAAGAAAGTAAAACAGGTGAAATTTTTTTAATGTTTTCTTTAGCTCCGTATACCCAAAGTAGCATTTTAATATGCAATCGGTACTAAAAAATTATTGATGAAATACTTACATTCTCTTTTTCCACACTGCATACTCTTTGAAATCCAGTGTGTGTTTCAACACTCACAGCATATCTCAGTTTGGACAGGCCACGTTATAAGGGCTTCAGGAACCACGTGGGACCCATGGCTGCCATACTGTAAAGCACAGAGTTAGAGCTGTGGTTCACAAAGTGGGGTCCCTGGACCAGCACCCTCAGCATCACCAGAAATTATTGTTGGAAATTATTGGCCCCCAGCCCAGACCTGTGAATGAGAACCCCCAGGGGCGAGGCCCAGCTATCTGTGTTTCAACAAGCTTCCCTGGTGCTTCTGGTGCCCACTGAGGTGTGAGAACCACTGGGACGAGTGTGAAGAAAAACTAAGTTGGTAAGGGGTAGACAGTGAGAAGGGCATCATTCTTTCATTTTTTTTTTTTTTGCTTTCTTTTAATTGTGATAAAATACACAAAATATAAAATGTACCTTTCTACCCATTTTAAAGTATACAGCTCAGTGGCATTAAGTATTAAGTACATTCACAATGTTGTATAACAATCACCACGATTAGGTTCAGAAACATTTCATCACCCTAAACACATACTCGGCATCTATTAAGCAGTCCACTTCTTCTGGGTTACGGTGGTTAGGGAAGATCTCACTGAGAAGGAGGAAGAAGCTGTGAATGTAACAATGTTACCAAACTGAACTTGGGCCCCTCGCTCGATGTGCAGCAAAGCCAACCCCCTGACACTAAGTGGTGGTGAAGGAAAGCACAGCGTTTATTGCAGGGCCAAGCAAGGAGAATAGGCAGCTCATACTCAAAAGACCCAAACTCCCTGATAGCTTTCAGGGAAGGGTCTTTAAAGACAGTGTGAGGGAGAGGGTCACAGGGTGTGTGATCAGGTCCGTGCACAATTTTCTGATTGGCTGATGGTGAGGTAACAGAGTGATGTTTCTGGAATCTCCATCATCAACCTTCTGGTTCCAGCCAATCTGGGGTCTATGCACTGGTGGTCAGCATATAGTTACCTTCTTCTACCTGATGGGGGTTTTAATATCTGCAAAACAACTCAAGGATATGGCTCAGGATATTATCTATGGCCCTTGAGGAGGAACTAAAAGTCCTTAACTTTGTTTTACGGCTGAACTATTATTATTTTGTCTTGCTTGGCTGCTTTCCTTTGTTTCTGCATGTTCTCACTTTCCTGATTAAATTTGCTCAGAGAAGGCCTGGGAGGCTAAAGCTTTTCTAAAAACAAGAGGCAGGGGACATGGCGGGGGGATTCTGTCTCCGGGAAGGCCCCACAGGGTCCTGCTCGGTTTCACCAGAGTGAATTTAACAGATCCCCTGTTGATGGACACTTAGGTTGTGCCCATCTATGGTTATCACAAACAGAGCTACAGAGACAAGATCCTTGTCCCTATTTCTTTGCACACACGTGCAAGCCTGTGCCTGTAAGACGGTTCCTCCCAGGGGACCTGCCCCTGTTGCCCGAGATGCTGCATCACTTAGCTTAACTTTGTTCTATTTTACTTGCTACCCAAGTCATACATGGTCATGGAGGAAAAAGTAACAGTACAAATAAATCAAGGAACCAGAAGGACAAAACCAACTTTCTGATTCACACCCCCTAGCATTAAGGAAGAACCGTACTGTACAGCATGTCCTCTGGGTCCCAGGCACCTAGACAGCCCACCTCTGGGAGGGCATCCAAGTTCTAGCTGCACCTCCGACCTCCCCTCTATCCCTGCCCAGGGCCTTCCTCCGGATGCTCTTTCCCGAGAAGCTGGATGTAGAAAAGAAGGGCCGCCCCAGTACAGCCGGCTCCAAGATCAAGGTGGGCATGGGGAGGGATGGGTCCATTTCCCTCATTCCAATGTCAATCCCTCCCCCATCCCAGGGCCTCTGCCCCTCCCTCTGGCACCCTCTGTTCACCAGGGCCTTCTTCCAGCTCTGGGGTTAAGGAGCTTGGACCAGCTTCCTTAATGTCCTCCTAACTCCCTAACTCCAGAAGTGAACCATCATCCTAATGTTTTTTGTTTTTTTGGTATTTTGGTCATGTCACTTTTTTCTTCATTGTGGTAAAATATACATAAAATCTACCATTTTAACCATTTCTAAGTATACATCTCAGCAGCATTAAGTACGTTTGCATTCGTGCCACCACCCTCACCATCCATCTCCAGAACTTTCTCATCTTCCCAAACTGAAGCTCCGTCCCCATGAAACACTCACTCCTCAGCCCCTCCCCCAGCCCCTGGCCCCCACCATCTAGTTCCTGTCTCTATGGATTTGACCCTTCTAGGGACCTGCTATAAATGGAATCAGACAGCATTTATCCTTTTGTGACTGGTTTATTTCACTGAGCATATCTTCAAGGTTCAAGCATGTGTCAGAATTTCCTTCCTTTTTAAGGCTGAATAATACTCCATTTACGGATATACCGTTTTTTCTTACCCATTCCTGCACTGATGGACACTTGGGCTGTTTTCACCTTTTGGCTATTGTGAATAGTGCTGCTATGAACATGGGTGTCCCATCCTAATAATATTTCAATAACCATATATGGGGCACTTATCAGTGCTGGCAGCAAACACAAGACATTTTACAGACGTGGGACTTAGTCCCATCTGGCAGATGGCAGGCCAAGGCTCAGAGAGGCGCAGTCACTGGCCCAGAACTGTGATCACACACCGGGGTCTCTCCTGCTGCTCCCCTGATCCTCCCACCTGGAATAATTTCCTTTCTAGTCTCCCCTGAGGGACTAAAATGCACAACCCTAGCCTCTCAGACACACACACATGATTCTCTGCTTCCAAAGTACTGTGCCCCAAAGGACAAGCAGAAATTTCTGGGCAACATGTTCCCGCGTGCTCAGTTACTCCATCAACAAACGTTAAACAAGAGAAGCCACCGCAAGGAGAAGCCCGCGCACCACAAACGAACAGTAGCCCCCGCTCGCCACAACTAGAGCAAGCCCGCATGCAGCAACGAAGACCCAACGCAGCCAAAAATAAATTAATTAATTTTTTAAAAAAGTTCACTGAGCACTTATTATGTGCCAGGCTAAGTGGTGAATATGGCAGACACGTGAGCTCCTGGTTTTCGGTTTGAGGGCCAGGTAGACGCACGATATCAACCCCATGTGATATGTGCTAACAGAGTCACACATGGAATGGACCAGGGACACCTGAGCCTGTGGTCCGTCAGGTGCCACACACCCAGCCAGTGTGTCCTGTCTCTTGTATTCAGGGTGGGAAGAGAGAGGGGCCAGAGGGTCCCATCTGTGCTCCCCACCCCCACTTTCTCCCCGCTCCCTTAGAAACAAGCCAACGACCTGGTATCCACGCTGAAGAGGTGCACCCCCCACTACATCCGCTGCATCAAGCCCAACGAGACCAAGAGGCCCCGTGATTGGGAGGAGAACAGGTGACACCCCCGCCCCGCCTGGGCCAGTCCACACCAGCTGACCCTCCCTCCACAACCCCCCCAGGGTCATGGGACCCATCAAAGGGCTCACCCAAGCCGACCCCTAGGACCAGTGCAAAACCCCTCAGGGCCCCAGGGTTATACCTAACACTGATCAAGACCCCTAGGGAGGACCCCAGACTGTCTGTAGGATGCCCCAGGGACTAACACAGTCCTCCTCATTCCCCAAACCCCACGTGCCACCCCCTGAAACTGAAACTGACCCCCGAACACAGATCCCCCAGAACCGAGGCCCCCCCCAATGCACAAAACTAACTCTCAAGCAGGCCCCTGTGTCCAGCAGTGAACCTCCCTCCCTAGACCTCAGAACTCACCCCCCTAAACTGCCTCCAGCACGAATCCAGACAGCCCCCCCAACTCCCAGGGGACTCAGGCTGCCCTCCCTCCAGGGTCAAGCACCAGGTGGAGTATCTGGGCCTAAAGGAGAACATCAGGGTGCGCCGGGCAGGCTTCGCCTACCGCCGCCAGTTTGCCAAGTTCCTGCAGAGGTGAGGCGCCCTCCACCACACACACCCTGGCCCCAACACCCAGCCGCCCTGCTAGCTGCTCAAACCCTCCCCTGCTCTCCCCCTCCAGGTATGCTATTCTGACCCCCGAGACGTGGCCGCACTGGCGTGGGGACGAGCGTCAGGGGGTCCAGCACTTGCTGCGGGCGGTCAACATGGAGCCAGACCAGTACCAGATGGGGAGCACCAAGGTCTTCGTCAAGAACCCTGAGTCCGTAAGTGTGTGTGAGAGACAGACAGACACCAGCATCACCTGCACGGTCCTGCTCTTCAGGCCACTGTGCGACTGTGGGCATGCTTCCTCTCCCCTCCAAGCCTCAGTTTCTCCATTTGGAAAGTGGGGAGAGTCATAGCCACACTGCAGGATCAGGGCGAGGATAAGACAAAACAGAAAGTCCGAGGCATGGTGCCTGGCATGTAGTAGGTGCTCAGAAAAAACTAAATTAGCTGAACGGTCCATGGTGGCGAGGAAGCAGGTGAAGAAACGCATGGCCGCCTGTGCTGACATCCCCTTGGAGGAGATAAGAACTCACAGCTTATCCAGAATATGTCTTTTTCTATATTTTTTTTTTTTGGCCGTTCCATACAGCTTGTAGGATCTTAGTTCCCCCCCAGGGATTGAACCCGTGCCCCCTGCAGTGGAAGCATGGAGTCCTAACTACTGGACCGTCAGGGAATTCCCAGCTCTTAGCCTTTTATGAAAAGGCTAGAAGCACCACTGACATTATGCCACCTCTGCTTCCAGGGGCAAAAGGAAACAAACAAAGCAGCAATGACAAAGAAGTTCTGGGGATCTAATGTACAGTGCAGTGATTACGGTTGACAGTACTGTATTATATACCTGAAATTTGCTAAGAGAGTAGATCTTCAATGTTCTCACCACAAGAAAGACATGGTAATTATGTGACAGGACAGAGGGGTTAGCTAACCTAAGTGGTAATCATTTTGCAACATATATATGCATCAAATTAACTCATGTACACTTTAAACTTACACGGTGTTATATGTCAGTTATATCTCAATAAAGCTGGCGGGGGAAGTTTTTTTAAAAAGCAACAATGACAAGAATAACGAAAAAACAAGGCTAGGAATCCCCTAAGGGCCCATCTGGCCCCCTGCTTCAGTGCACGGATTGGAAAGCACACAGGGAAATGGTCATCTCAATGAGCTGTACTGGTTCACCAGACTCCCAAGGGAATCTTAGGTTCCCCAGCCCAGGACAAGCTGTAGCACCAGGGAAAGGTATGCTGGGGACGTGGGCCAGGCCCAGCTGGGTGCCCATCACCTGCATAATCACGGCACCTGCTCTATAGCATCTCAGGGACTTTATGAAGACAACCAGGAGATTGTCTGCATGATTCCCTTGATGTTACTGTAACTTACAAGTAACTATTCTCTCATCAAAGCAAAAACATAACACAGTGGGGTGGAGCCTCTAGAGATTTCATAGCTACAAAACTAATCTATCTTGGGAGGTCCAGATTCTTCATCCCCCAAATGTGACTGCATCTACCTCCTAGAGCTTTTCCCTATGGAGGCGCTTTGCTCCAAGAAATAAAAACAGTCTAGAATCAAAAGCATACAATGTAGATATTGTTAGCAGTAGAAAAGCACAAACCAAAATTGTCCAAGGCTAAAACTGCACCTGGAAGAATTTAAGTGGTAATAGAGAAGAAAGAAAGGAAAGAGGGAGCAGAAGGGAAAAAAAAAAAAGGAAAATGGGAGGGAAAGAGAGAGAAAGAGAATCCATCTTGCTGGTTACTGGCGGATTGCAATATCTGACTCTGAAAGGAAAAGATAAAAATTGACGCTGAAAAAAAACAGACAAAATAACGCTAGCGCTGCCTAAGACGATAGAAGGTAAAATCAAATTTTGACCAAAATTGCAGTCTGCACATTTTGAGGTGGAGAAGGGGAACCAGCTGGAAATAATGAAATTCACAAAGGGAAAAGCTTGCTGGGAAAGTTTTATAAGGAAAAAGACTGAAATTTTGCACAGGAAAAAAACCCTGATCCTGATGAGAATAATTTTAGTAAAACGGAAACAATTTAACTGCGCTAGATCAAAAATTGATCAAAGAATTAAATTACTTAATGGAGTTGGAGCCTTTCTCAACTAAAAAGGCACTTATGTTAGATTTGGGTTTTGTTTCTTCTAAACGTGGACTCAAAATGCCTTGAATGCTTTACACACCTATCGGCCTTCATGGCCCATCATCCCAGGTGTATTCGTTTCCCAGGGCTACTATAACGAAGTATCTGGATGGCTTCACCCAACAGAAATTTAATTTCTCACATTTCTGGAGGCTAGAAATCCAAAACCAAGAGCAGGGCCACGCTCCCTCTGAAGTTTCCAGGAAAGGATCCTTCTTCGCCTTTCCCTAACTTCTGGCGATTGCCAGCAATCCTTGGCATCCCTTGGTGTGTAGGCGTATCACCTCTACATCCTTATAGTCTCTGCCTCTGGCATCACATGGCCTTCTCCTCTGTGTGTCTGGGTCCAAATTTCCCTCTTCTTATAAGGACACCAGTCAGACTGGATGTAGGGCTCACCCTACTCCAGTATAACCTCATGTTATCTTGATTACATCTGCAAAGACCCTCTTTCCAGATGAGGTCACAATCATAAGTTCCCACCGAGTGGATAGGAGTTTTGGGAGAACGCTATTCAACCCAGTACACCAGGGCCAAGCTCAGATTTGGGGCACGCCCACCCCTGCCTGTCCCAGCGTAAAGGAGATGCCGTTAAAACTCTGGAGACAGGAAGATACATTTCCCAAACTGAAAACACATCCTCTTCACTGGGCAGAAATCACAAGGTTGGAGGACACTTGTCCTGGTTGACTGGCCCACCCCCAGTTCTGCATGGCTGGTCTCCCTTTACTTGTAACTGTCCTTCCCTCGGCAAACCACAGAATGCATTTACGTGCCCTCCAGACACCCTATACAAGGCATTACTTGAACGTGCTTTGCACACATACCCATGGACCCACAAAGTATTGGTCTGAGAATCCAAAGAAGATGTAAATGCTAGTCAACTCCCAGCAACCTGTGAACCTGAGATTTTTTTTTTTCCTGGTGAGAACTCTCCACTTTTTATGAACAGTTATTAAACACCCACAGCTTTAAAAGTCCTTCAAGGTATATATTTTTAAAGTGAGAATTCTTTTAGTCCTGGCAGGGAAGCCTGGGGTTTCTGGGAGACATCAGCCACCTTGGTCAGCAAAGTGGCAGCCATGCTTTCAGCAGTGATGTGATATTTGTGTATTTGAGAAACCCCTCTGGATGAAATGTCAATTATTTTTCTAAATAAAGCCCGACTTTATTTTCAATACTTTTCCCATTTTCACTGATTGACAATGCTGTACCTTCTGTCACTAAATTTCCATTTGAATTATGACATTTCCCCATCATCCATCCTGGTCCAACTGGTTGTTCTATTCTTTGACCAGCACCCCATTGTTTTTATTACTGTAGATTTGTAATATTTTCATATCCAGTAGTTTTCTTTCCCTGATATAGTCACCAGTTATTATTCCAGATGACCTGCTCTAATATAGTTTATTCTCTAAGTCCCCTGTGGGTGGAGACTCTTAAAATTCAAAAGCCTTGGGCTTCCCTGGTGGTGCAGTGGTTGAGAGTCTGCCTGCCGATGCAGGGGACACGGGTTCGTGCCCCGGTCCAGGAAGATCCCACATGCCGCGGAGCGGCTGGGCCCGTGAGCCTTGGCTGCTGAGCCTGCGCGTCTGGAGCCTGTGCTCCGCAACGGGAGAGGCCACAACAGTGAGAGGCCCGCATACCGCAAAAAAGAAAAAAAAAATTCAAAAGACTTTTCTCTGCTTTCTATGAAAGCTTCCTTTCCAGGGCTGCCACGGATGGGTGTGCAGGTTGTATACTGCACAACCATGTGGTAGCCGGTCACATCCCAGTCCTATCCATCAGATTTGCACATCTGCAGTACTTTGTTGGTTTTCCAAGAGGCACACTGGTTTGCATTTCTAACATCTCTGAAACTGAAGTGTACCTCACATGGATGACATGCCATAGCCTAATTAGCATGAGAAACCATGATGTTATACCGTTTCCAGTAAGACCACACAGCTAGTAAGTGGCAGAGCTGGGATTTGAACCCAGCAAGACAAACCTGCAGTTATAATTTAATGCAGAAGATTGTGCCCCATATTGGGACCCTGGGTCCGGTCATTTGGAGAAAGACAAAATTTTTTGCCCACAGCATAAGAGCATGTGTGCGGGTGCCTGTCAGCAAGAGCACGTGGGTGGGGTGGGCTCGGGGGAAACTGGAGACTGTGTTCCCCGGGGAGATGCCAGGACCCACCGGCCCTCCTTCTTGCCCAGCTCTTCCTTCTGGAGGAGATGCGAGAGCGCAAGTTCGATGGCTTTGCCCGCACCATCCAGAAGGCCTGGCGGCGCCACGTGGCAATCCGGAAGTACGAGGAGATGCGGGAGGAAGGTGAGAGGCTGCAGGTGGGAGGCTGGGGCTGAGGACAGAGGGGCCTGGAGGAGCCAGGCTGTGATCTCTGCCCCTCACCCTGTGTCGCCGCAGCTTCCAACATCCTGCTGAACAAGAAGGAGCGGAGACGGAACAGCATCAATAGGAACTTCGTTGGGGACTACCTGGGGCTGGAGGAGCGGCCGGAGCTGCGTCAGTTCCTGGGCAAGAGGGAGCGAGTGGACTTTGCTGACTCGGTCAACAAGTACGACCGCCGCTTCAAGGTGAGGCACTAGCAGGCGGCCACATCTGGGACCCTGACCCCAGCCTGGCCACCCCCCACCAGAGGTACACCCTCCCCTGGCCCAGACACACCTGCCCACAGGTGTAGGCTCAACTAATGTAGATACAGCTGTCCATCAAATACGCCCTCGTGTAGCCCAGACACACCTGTCCATCAGATACATCTTCACCTGGCCAGACACATCTGTCCATAATTACACACTCACCTTGTTCAGAAGCCCTGACCACAGATTCACTTTCCCTTATCCTGGACATACCTATCCATTAGGTGGTACATTCTCACCCAGTCTAGACAGACCTCTCAGTGAGACACACCTTCACTTGGCTCAAATGCACCTGTGCACAGGTCAACTCTCATCGGTCCTGGGCGCCCATGTCCAGCAGGCATACCTTCACCTACCCTGTACCTGTTCACTGCCCAGAAACCCCTTTCTAGCCAATATACCCTTACTTAACCTCCTGTTTCTTATATAAAGTAACCACTCATGTAGCTTCACATGGAGGGACCCTCACTTGACCTGTCCTTCACCTGACCTGCCAGCGCTACCTCTCTGCCTGGGGTTGATCCCCTGGGGCCAGGCTGCCGATGCCCGGGGCTCCTGCCACCAGTCTCTCTGGTTTTGCATCCTCATAGGCCATCAAGAGGGACTTGATCCTGACGCCCAAGTGTGTGTATGTGATCGGGCGGGAGAAGGTGAAGAAGGGACCTGAGAAGGGCCAGGTGCGTGAGGTCCTGAAGAAGAAGCTGGAGATCCAGGCCTTACGGGGAGTTTCCCTCAGGTGGGGCTCCCACAGGCACCCCCGCCAGCCCCCTTCATTCTCAGCTGCCCTCTTACTTGTTACCCCATCTGTCACCCTGAACGTCTTACCTGCTGCTGTACCTGCAACCTTCACTTGGTCCTACCTGTCACCTTCACCTGCCCTCGCATTCATGATCCTTATTTGCCAACAGCACCTGTCCCCTCACCTGACCCTTACCACCTTTTCCAGCTCCTTGCCACCTCTCCCGTTTCCCCCCACCTGTGTAACCCCTCACTTGCCCCTAACCTGACCCCTGACCCTACTCTGTCGCATCTCAAATGTCAGTCCTGCCAGCCTCACCTGTCACTCTCACCTGCCCTTCCTCCCGCCCCTCCCCCAGCACGAGGCAGGACGACTTCTTCATCCTCCAAGAAGACGCGGCCGACAGCTTTCTGGAGAGCGTCTTCAAGACCGAGTTCGTCAGCCTCCTGTGCAAGCGCTTCGAGGAGGCGGTGCGGAGGCCCCTGCCCCTCACCTTCAGCGACACGTACGACCCTCACCTCCTGCACCATCCTCGGGCTGGGCACAGTGCTTCCTCCTCCGCCTCGCGGATCGGCCGAAATGCGCCCGTGCCTCGCCCCCTCCCACCCCGGGTCCGGAAAGGATGGAATGGGGAGGTGATCCCCTCTTGGGGGGAGGTGGGGACCCCCACAGCTTCCTCCTCTCCTCACAGACTACAGTTCCGGGTGAAGAAGGAGGGCTGGGGCGGAGGTGGCACCCGCAGCGTCACTTTCTCCCGTGGCTCCGGCGACGTGGCGATGCTCAAGGCTAGCGGTCGGACCCTCTCGGTCAGCGTGGGTGATGGACTGCCCAAAAGCTCCAGTGAGTCTACGCCGAACCGGGAGACGGAGACTAAGAGGCGCTCAGGAAGAGGCGGGCCCCTAGGGGCGGGACCATCCATAGGGACCAATCAAGGCTGTGGGGGCGGAGCCAGTGGCGCGGGCCAAGGGTGGGTGAAGGCCATGGAGGGGCGGGACTTGAGAGACCTAAAGAGAGAACACGGCCGTGAAGAGGGCAGGGCTCGCGAGGTGACCAATGAGGGGGCGAGAAACATGGAAGGGGCGAGGCCAGGGAGTCCACCCTTGAGCCGGCTATGAATGGGGAGAGCCTTGGAGTGGGTGGACCCAGGAGCCAATGAGAGATAGGTTCCCGGAGGGGCGGAGCCAATTATTGGGCGGAACCAGTGTTCCAGTAACTAAGGGGGTCCCTCCTGGTGGGAGAGCCGGTGAGCCGCGGGAGCGGGGACCGGGGCGGAGCCACAGAGTGGATTGGACTTGTGGGCGGGGCCAAGAACCTTGTCTGGTCATCACTCAAATCCCTACATCTTTTCCCCTTTCCCTTTCAGAGCCTACACGGAAGGGAATGGCCCAGGGAAAACCCAGAAGGTCGGCCCAGGCCCCTACCCGGGCAGCTCCCGGGCCCCCTAGAGGTGAAGAGACACCCCCCACTAAGTGTCTTCCTTGCCTCTTGTGGGCTCCAAGGCCTAAGCCAGATCTCTTGTCGACAGGATTTAACAAGCAGAGATGACCATGCTCTTCTTTTCTGTCCAGAACTCTCCATAGCTCCCCATCTCCCAAAGAATAAAGCCAAAGCTTAGTTTGGTATTCAGAGCCCTTCAGAATCCGAACCCAGCTAACCACTGACCTCTTCTCTCCTCCCACCTTACACTCCTGTCATGCAAGCTACATCTTATTTTGCCAACTTACCAAATTTGTTCTTACCTCCAGGCCTTTGCTTGGGCTGTTTGCTCTGCCTGTCTCCCAAATTCCTGCTCCACTTGAGCTCTTATTCATCCTCCAAGACCCACCCACAAAAGCCCTCCTACAGAAGAGGGTAGGGGAAAATCTTACCCCTTCAGAGTCTCCCTCTAGGGCCTCCTAGCCCCAGGCTCTCTCTCTCCAGGCCATTCCTTACCATACTGGGTTAAGAGTAGCTGCCTCTTCCCTCAGACAGGGAACTTGGAGCCAAGTCCCCCCAAATCCTCCTAGCATCACCCTGACAAATGCCCCCATCTCATTGCAGGCCTGGATCACAATGGGGTGCCTCCCTCTGCCAGAGGGGGCCCCCTACCCCTGGAGTTCACATCCAGACGGGGCTCCCAGAAGCCACCACAGGGCCCTCCGTCCTCAGCCTTGGGGGCCAGCAGACGCCAACGGGCACGGCCTCCCTCGGAGCACAACACAGAATTCCTCAGTGTTCCTGACCAGGGCATGGCTGGGTAGGTGGTGTGAGAGGGCAGCCCCAGGAGGTGGGGGAGTGTCTGGGGCTATGACGAGTGCCTCCATGTGCCCACAGCATGCAGAGGAAGCGCAGCATAGGGCAGAGACCTGTGCCCGGTGTGGGCCGACCTAAGCCCCAGCCACGGACACACGGCCCAAGGTGCCGGGCACTGTACCAGTACGTGAGCCAAGATGTGGACGAGCTGAGCTTCAACGTGAACGAGGTCATCGAGATCCTCATGGAAGGTGTGTGTGCCAGGGCAGAAATGGGAGGAGCCAGGGCCTGGAGGTCACCTCCTAAGCCACCCTGGGAGCCTGGCCTCACTTGTATCGCACCCTGTACCCCAGCCTCATTCTTCTCACCTGTCAAGCACTAGGACTAATAGCAGAACCTACTTTGTGAGTAGGAAATGGGCCATGTCTGGATGGCCCAGGTCTCCAGACCTCCTACCTTGCCCCTGGGTTGCCCCTAGAGGAGCCTGGGACTCAACAGCACCCTCTGCAGGTGGGTAGGGGAACCCTTAGGGGTCATTCCTGGTTCCTCCAAGGGGATTATGGGGAGGGACCTATAGGAGGAGATGGATGAGGGACGAGCACAAGTGAATGGTCAAGAAAATGTCAGCGTGTGAGCCAGTGGCAAGGAAAACCCACGCGTTGCTCCCTCCCTTCCTTCTGTCTTCTCTTTTTTTTTGGAAGTCCCCTAAAAGACATGTTTTTTCTTTTCTTTGCCGCACCGCTCAGCTCGTGGGATGTTAGTTCCCGGACCAGGGATCAAAACGGGGCCCTCGGCAGTTAGACCGCAGAGTCCTAACCACTGGACCGCTGGGGAATTGCCCTTCTGTCTTCTCTTTTCAGCTTCTGCCTTATGCCAGGCCAGGGCAGACGAATGACAGAAAGACAGACACAGAGCCAGCATGAAAGGCTTTCTCCGGAGCGGGCTGGGCTCAGCCTCACGCTCTCTTCTCTCCCACAGATTCCTCAGGCTGGTGGAAAGGCCGGCTGCATGGCCAGGAGGGCCTTTTCCCAGGAAACTACGTGGAGAAGATCTGAGCAGGACAGGGGCCTGGGATCCTGCCATCCCACCTGCCTGCCTGGATCCTGCCAGGAGCCAGGCCCTGCAATGCGGGTCTCATTTCCCTTGGCTGCATTGGCCAGAAGGTCCAGTCCTGTGGCCTCCAGCCCAGCCTAGCCCAGGTCCTGGGTCTAGGGATCACCACTTAAGCCACCCCCGGGCCCTGGCTTCCCCCAAGGCACACCTGTTTCCTCCTGTATCAAACAGGGCTAACAGCAGAACCTACCTCCCAGCTGCCTTGTGAGTAGGAAGTGAGCTGTGTCCTGCAGGCAAAGTGCCGGGCACAGTCAGGGGGACCTTGACAAGCTTGACTTCCCTCCTTTTCTCACCACTGAGGCAATAAATGTTTGCCGAGTGAAAACATGAGTTAACTTACTGAACAAGGACCACCTTCTCACAACCCTGTGGGGTGGTAGCAGTGAATATCCCATTTTACAGATGGAAAAATGGAGGCTCAGAGAGGTTTAGTCACTCACCCAAGATTGCACAGAGCCAAGTCTTGAACTCAGATATGCTTCTGCCCCTCACAAAGCTTGAATTTGTCTCACCTGCTAGCTTCCAGAAGCTGCATGCTAGCTTTCCTGCAGCAAATGTTCCAGTGGGTCCTGTCAGCTTTGACTCTGCACCCCCTGCCAAACAAACTGGGACCCTACTGGACCCTGACAAAGGAGGCAGGTCCCACATGGCCCCCCATAATTCACCCTGAATCACCCCTGAACCCTGACCCCCACCCCATGTCTGTGTTTACTTAGCCCTCACTCACCTGGCGTCAGGACCAGTTCTGACATTCGAGGGCCCAGGCCCTCTGCACTTATTGTCATGGTGAAGAGGGGGTCAGCCTAGCTACCAGTCCCCTCCAGCTGTCTCTTGGTCCCCGCAGCTGTCTCCAAACCAGTGCCGGAGTCTGAGCCTTTCAGACCTTTCCAAATGAACAACCGCTCTGTGCTCAGCCCCACGAAGAGCAGTCAGTCTGGGAGAGATGGAGCCAGATGGGTGGGGTCAGGACTGTGCCAGAGAAGGGACAGGGCTTGGAGCAGGGGAGGGAGATGCAGAGAGAGTGTGGACATTGCTGGAGGAGCCAAGAAGGATGAAAAGAGTCAGCAGACCTTTTTTTTTTAAAATTTATTTATTTACATATATTTTTTGGCTGCGTTGGGTCTTTGTTGCTGTGCGCGGGCTTTCTCTAGCTGTGGTGAGCAGGGGCTACTATTTGTTGCGGTGCGCGGGCTGCTCGTTGCGGTGGCTTCTCTTGTTGCAGAGCATGGGCTCTAGGCACGCGGGCTGCAGTATTTGTGGCGCACGGGCTTAGTTGCTCCGCGGCATGTGGGACCTTCCCCAACCAGGGCTGGGAACCCATGTCCCCTGCATTGACAGGCGGATTCTTAACCACTGCGCCACCAGGGAAGCCCTGGGTCAGCAGATCTTGATGGCAAATACCACACAGAGTGATCTATGCTGTGATGGGAGGACTCCAGGCAGAGGACACCTACCCACCTGGGGGATGGGAGATGAGGTATCAAAGAAAGACTGGTCAGCAGAGCCTTCTGTAGAATCTACACCTACCTGGGAAACTGAGCGTGGCTGGGAAAAAAAATCCCAATTTTGCAACTGGGTCTCAACAGCCTTTTATTAGCCAATCACTATACAAAAGCATTTAACCAGTCCCTTGAATGTCCCTGGTTCTCTGCATCTCTGATTTTTGCCCCTCCACTGCCCAGTCACCGCTGTGAGTGTCTCTCTGCAAGACTTAGACTGGGGGACAGAGTCGGGGAGGACTGTGTGAGCCACAACCTCATCAGCTGGGCATTTCCTGGTGCTGAAGGGGAATGAGGGCCTCTGTCTCCCTTCTCTGCCCTAGAATTCATCATGCAGGCTGCCCCCCCTCCTGGCACTTTGGGGTACAGCCCTGTGGCCCCACTGCCACAGCAGGCACCCTGTTTGCAGGAAGTGGGGCCTTCCGGGCAAGACTGATGGGTGAGGTTTGGGTGAGGCACTGGGGGTGAAGAAGGGAGTGGGTTTGACATCTTCTAACAGACAGCATCTCACATCTAGGTTATAGCATCTTCGGACTGCAAACCTCAGTCAGCTTGGTCCCCCCCACTCAGCAACATCCTGTTGACTCTGTCACAAAATTTCTTAAGTTGGGCCCCTCCTCTCTCTTTCTTGGTTCCCTGTCCTTTCTGGGACCTCGCCCCACCCTTCCCCAGATTGCACCAACCTCCCCTGCACACACACACACACACACACACACACACACCTCCACCCTGTATCAAAATGATGGTTTTTTTTAATTAAGGAGTTTTTAATACAGTTAATGAGTTTTAACTGTATTAATGATAATCAAAAGAAAACAGTTTTTTAAAATTCAAACAGCCCATGGGAATTCCCTGGCTGTCCAGTGGTTAGGACTCCGCGCTTTCACTGTGGTGGGCCCGGGTTCGATCCCTGGTCGGGGCACTAAGACACAAGGAATTTTTTTGGCCGCAATGCACAAGCTGCATGGTGCGGCCCAAAAAAAAATTCAAACAGCCCAAGAGTGTGAAAAATCTGTCTTCCCCTCACTCGAAAATTCCTGTCCCCCGCAATTTGTTAATGTCCATCTCCTTCCAGTGGTATTCTTAGCGTATAAAAGCAGATAGGTACATCTTATGTATATATAGACGGAAATACACCGTACGTAAAGCCTAAACTTGCCTAGAACTCAAGAAATACTTCCTGAATGGTTAAATAATGTATTATAGAGATCTGAGATCAAAGATCCACTTTACCGTCCCCACAATGACCCATCCTCCGAACGACAACCGGCGATCAGATGGTGTACCTCCCCCTGCTAAAGATTCAAGGTTAGAATAGAGATCACATGCCTCTCTTTCCATGGTTCACAAGGTCCCTGCATGACCTTTCTTGCACCATGTCCACTTTCTGACCTCCACTCCCTGCCTCCACTCTGCTCCAGCAGTAAGCTGATCACCTCATTGTTTCTTGAAAAAGACAAGCTTGTCCCTCCCCAACTCAGGCCACTTGCACCAGCTATCCATTCTTCCCAGAGTGCTGTGGCCTCCTGACCTTCCATTGGCTCACTCCTTCCTGACCATCAGGTGACAGCTCAGAAGTCACCTCACAGGGTTTCCCTGGTGGCGCAGTGGTTGGGAGTCCGCCTGCCGATGCAGGGGACGCGGGTTCGTGCCGCGGTCCGGGAGGATCCCACATGCTGTGGAGTGGTTGGGCCCGTGAGCCATGGCCGCTGAGCCTGCGTGTCCGGAGCCTGTGCTCCGTAACGGGAGAGGCCACAACGGTGAGAGGCCCGCGTATCGCAAAAAAAAAAAGAAGTCACCTCACAGAGAAACTTTCCTGACCCATCACCATCACATCCTTCTGGGGTTTTGTTTTGTTTTGCTTTTCCTTTGTAGCACTTAATATAACGTAAGATCGTTTGCTGCATGTGTTGATTCATTGTTTCTTTCCCCATTTTAAACCGTGAGCGGACTCTGGGAGTGGGGATGTTGGTCTGTCCTGTTCATCTCTGGGTCCCCAGCGCCTAGCACAGAGTAGGCACTCAAGAAACGTAGGTTGACGCGCAGCAACGAAGACCCAACACAGCCAAAAATAAATAAAAACAAAAAAACAACAAAAAACAGTACTGTTAAATTCTAGAGTGACTTTCTGAGATGTAGTGACACTTAGTGAGGCTGTATTAAAAAAAAAAAAAAGAAAGAAACGTAGGTTGGATAGGTGACTCATTCCACGCCGGTATACCCAAGGCTCTCCATCCATCCTCCTGAAAGCACGCACCTCTCCATCCTTAGGCTACACCCGTTCCGGGTGTCCCGAGGACGGACAGTTGGCTTGCTTCCCGCCCTTGGCTATCTCAGCAGACCCGTTCCAACGTCAGAACTAAGTGCATTGAATATTTTGACGGCCACTGCCAATTTCCTTCCAAAGAGGAGGCTCTCTAAACACGACCTCTTCAAAAAAGAGAACCGCTGTTTATCCCCTTTCGAGGTATGGTGACGGGACTGGAGAGGATGAAGATGCTCATTTTGCAGAGAAGAACACAGAGGCCTGGGGAGATTTTAATCCTAGATCTCTGCCTGCAGATTCTTTGCACCCTACGACTGCCCTCGGCTTGCAAATCCACCACGGCGCACGCTCCGCCATCCAGGACAATCCCGGATCTCAGGCCCCGCCTCCTCGCGGAGCACTGTGCACAGGCCCCCCTCCTCCGTTCTCGCGAGACCTGGGAGGCGAAAAATGGCGCCGACGTGAGCGCGAGCTTGCGGCCACCGAAGGAGTCACCGCAGCCTTAGCTGGAGCCGCCGGAGCCGCGGGAACAAGAAGCCGAACCAGGCCGAGGATGGTGAGCGCGGCGCCGGGGACGCGGACGCGGCGAACCAGCGGGGACTGGCGGGGAGCGGCCCTGTAGCGCACATAGCCTCCGGCCGACCCCGCCCCCACATCCGGGCACTCGCCCGCCGCTGGCTGTCACTCGGGGAGCACCCTACCCCCTACTTCTGGGCCTGGTTTCGACTGAGCCACGCCCACAGGGCTGGGGCACCGCCCCAGATCTTCATACGGCCGGGGCCCCAGCACTTCCAGTTCGCCTGCACAGCTCGAGCCCAGCTGGTAGATATATCTCCGTGCTCGAACAACCCACTCGGCCACTTTTGGCCCCTCCAGCACCTTCCTAACCGCACCCGGTTCAGAGCCCCGCCTTTGCCCCGCCCACTCCCTATGGGCCACGCCCCTGCCTTGTAGGGGGCCTCCCACCTTTCCAAGTTAGGGTCAAAGGCATGCTTCTTTCATATAGATGATTCTTAAAAAGGTACCCCCTTCTACATTTGGAACACCTCCAAGCTCCCTCCCAGAGGATGGGGACACAGGAGGCAGGAGCTCTATCCACCCTCACCCCCTGCCACTCCTTAGGATGGGGGCTGACTGGGTGACGTCTCCGGGGCATTTGCTGCTTCAGGATTGCCCAGTGGTCTTGGCGGGGTGGAGTTCCCCTGGCTGGCCCAGGCAGACCCTGGGCCCAGAGGGGTTCTCCCCACCTCTTCCTTCCACCAGGAGGAGGAAACCTCGGGTCCCAGCCCGGACAGGCCGGGCACTGCAGAGCCCAGCTCCAGTGAGACCGACAAGGAGGTGTCCCCAGTTGTGGCTGCTGTAGCCACTTCCTCTTCCATGGGGGAGGAGCCAGGCTCTGACCAGGCAGCCACACCCCCAGTGTGGGAACGTGGAGGGCTTGGAGGGACCCAGCAGGGTGCCTCCCCAGCCCCAGACAGTGGCCATGCTGGCCCTGGACCCGGCCTTGGCCTGACCAGCACTGTCTCCGGAACCAGTGAGGACCTGCGGCCTCCCAGACGACGCCCACCACCAGGTGACCCGTGATGGGGCCTTCTGGGGGATCACAGGCCTGGAACGATAGAAGTGAAGAATACAGAGTATCTCCAGACTTGGGGCCCATCTAGAGGGAATCACCACTTACTGAGCCCCAGGTGTATGCCAGGCTGTGAGCCAGGCCAACTCAGCCCCAACCCTCTGTTGGGGGAGGCAGAGGGTGAAGGCCCCAGTAAGAGATCATAGGGTAATTGCAACCCCATACATGCCTCTCTGGGGTAGGGCCCTGGACAGCGTGGATGGAGAAGGGATGGTGACACACCCCTCCCCTCGCTTCTGTGCGTCCTGCAGGGAAGCAGATACCCTGCTCCAGCCCTGGCTGCTGCCTCAGTTTCCCCAGCGTTCGAGACCTGGCACAGCATCTGCGTACCCACTGCCCACCCACACAGTCCCTGGAAGGTAGGGCCAGGGTAGGTGGTGGGGAGGCAGGTTAGGGCGGGAGGCAGGCAGAGCCGACTGGCCACCCCTCTCCACTCCTCTGTCCTTCATCCCTGCCCTGCCAGGCAAGCTCTTCCGCTGTTCCGCCCTGAGCTGCACCGAGACTTTCCCCAACATGCAGGAACTGGTGGCACACGGCAAGCTGCACTACAAACCCAATCGCTACTTCAAGTGAGACCCCGTCCACCCCCACGTCTGCTGGCGCTCGGTGACCAGGCAGCTCCCCCCACCACTGATTTGACAGCCACTACCGGGGGTCCGGGCTTTTCTCCCTTCCTAGTCCAGGGGGTTGGGTCGGGGAAGTGGGCATGAACTAGGGCAAGCCTTGCCCTTAACCTGCCCAGAAGAGACACTGGTCGCTAGAGCAAGTTCCAGGGACCCCGAGGGCGGGGCTCGGAAGGGGTTTCGGGGGGGGGCATTCTTGGCGCGGCTCCGCCCAGCCCTCTACCTCCCAAGAGGAAAAGCGATCCCCTAAGTCACAATTGAGACTTCCTTCCTCATCTTCCCAGGGCTCCGACCTGGAGGGGTCCGGAAGGGTCGCGACCACAACAGGGGGACGCTTAGGGCAGACTCCTCCCCCGCAGATGGGGGATCTGTTGTTTGGGCCCGGGCTCCCTTACCACCCTCGAGCGGCGGCTCCGCAGGTTACTACGGATAGGCCCCTCCCTTGTCCCGCAGGAGACCCAGCCCAGCCCTGTGCCGCCCCCAGGTGTGAGAACTGCCTCCTGCGCTTCCGCACGCACCGCTCCCTCTTCAAGCACCTGCATGTTTGCGCCGAGCATGCGCAGAGCCCAGCCCCACCGCCACCCCCCGCCCTCGACAAGGAGCCACCAGCGCCCGAGCGCCCCCCGGAGTCCGACCCTGCGTTGGCGCCTGGGCTACAGTTCCCGCTGCTCGAGCCGTTCACGACCTCTGCCCCTGCCCCCACCGGGCCCTTCCTGCCGTACTTGAACCCCGCGCCTTTTGGCCTAAGCCCACCACGCCCGCGCCCCTTTCTGGCCGCCGCTCCCGGGCCGCCCGCCTCCAGCGCCGCAGTCTGGAAAAAGAGCCAAGGTGAGTGTGGGGGCAGGGACGCCTGAAGGGTGGGCTGGGCTCCCTCTAACTTCTGACCTTGACCCGCCCATTTACCGCAGGTGCCGGCGGCAGCCCGCGAAGACCCCAGGGCGGCTCCGATACGCCCTCAGGTGCGTGCAGGTGATCACCGGGGAGGGTGGAGGGGATTTCTCCCCTGCGGGGCATAAGGGATACTGGGAGGCAGCGGTGCCCACCCCCTTCCCAGGTGGCCAGAAATGTCACCCCCGAAATACAGGATTTTGCCTTAAAAAATTACGGCCCCTGCTCTTTATCTGCGCCGGCGTTTCCGTGTAAAACTCTCACCCGGTTCCCGAGTCCTTCCCCCTACGTTGGTTCAGAGGATGGGAGAGGGTTCAGAGGATAAGTCAAGTTTGGTGCCCCCAAATACATGGGGAAACGCCCGGGACAAATGGATCAGCCGTTCCAGAGCCCCGGCGCCTGGGAGCTGAGGGGGAGGCGGGGAGAAAGGTACGACCCGCCCTCGCCCCGGTCCTCGCCCTCGCCCAGGGCCCGGGGCTGACGGGGTCCCGCCTGCCCGCAGGGCACGCGGCCCCGAGCCGCATCGTGTGGGAGCACACGCGCGGCCGCTACTCGTGCATGCAGTGCGCCTTCTCCACGGCCTCGCGGCCCGCCATGACCCTACACCTGGAGGACCACCGCCCCATCGCCCCTGCGGCCCCGGCGCCCGGGCAGCCGCGCCCCGACGCGCCGGCGGGTAAGGCCCGGGAGCGCACGGGTGGGGAGGGCGGGGGCCCTGAGGCGAGGGGCGGGGCTGAGGCTCAGGCGCCCCCTCCTCTGCTCCACCCAGACCCGGCCCCGCTGGCACCCAAGGTGTCGCCGCTGCTGTCAGAGGGGGAGTGTCCGGTTTTCTCGCCGCTCTGAACCACGCCGCGTTGCGGGTGGGCTGTGGGTAGTTTTGTAATTTTAGGGGGGCCTGCGATGGGCGGGGTGGCGGGACAATAAAGGAGGCAGATGAGCCAGCCTGTGCTGTGTCTGGGTCCCATGCCCCTCCAGTGCAGTCCTGGGGCGCTCCCACCTCGGAAGGGGGCAGGCCTCCCCCTCACAGCCCACCTGTGTCCCACCTCCCCTGTCAACCTCAGCAGTGGGACAGCTGTAGATGGTCCTCTTTCCTGTCCCACCACTTCCAGAAACCATATGAGACGGAAGTTTTCCAGTTTTATTTAAAAACTTCCAGGAGTCAGGAGCGCCCGCCCAGCTGGAGCCCCCCAGGTCCTGAGGCCAGCACTGACTCTCAGGGAGGTGACAGGGTGGTGGGGCAGTCCCAGCAGTAGAAGGGAGGTGCCAGGGCCCCCAGGGCTGGGCACTCTGGCAGGCGGGAGCTCAGGCCTCATCATCATCCTCCTCACTGTCTTCGGCTGCCCACTTCCCCTCCTCCCCCTGCCCCAGCTCTGAGGAGGAGGGTGGGTCAAGGCCAGCCCTGGAGAGCCTGGGCTTCCTCCCTTCTCACCTCTCCCCCATATAGGTCCTCTTCTTCCTTTCCTTCCTGGGAAGTCAGGTTGGGGGCAGAGTTCAAAATCTGGTCCCACACTGCTGTCACCAGAACCTGAGGGTCAAGCCTCCAGGGTATGGAAGTCCCACGCATTGCTGGCAGCCACCCCTCAGGCCGGCTTTACTTCCTGCATCTTGCTCCCTTCCAGCCCAAGCTTCAATCCCGCCCGCCCGCCCGCCACTCCCCCCACCCCGTTCTGGAGCACTGGAGGCAACCACCCCCCCGCCCTTCCCCCCAGTCTGAACACCTCTGGAAACAGGGAACTCTTCCGATCGTGCTCCTCCCCTGCCTAGTACCCCCACCGCTCCCCACAGCTCCCTTCAGCTCTCTGGATGAAGATCCTGTTCTCCTAGTAGCCCACAAGGCCCCATCTTGAACCTCTCCACCTCCTCTTCTCAGGACCACAGTCAGCATCTCTCTCCTCTTCCTCCTGGGGAACATAGACATCCTGTGAGCAAGAACCCAAGGAGCAGGTCCCCAGCCCCACCCCACCCTGTTCATTCCATATCTCCTCCATCTTCCAAGTCATCAGAGTTGTCCTTTATCTGCGGCCAGCAAGACATTAGTCACCCCTTGGGTGGAGTCCCCAGGCCTCACACCCCTCACCAGCCTCCCATCTTCCCCTCGCCCCCCTTACCATCCTCCCCCTAGTCCTCCTCAGAATCTTCGTTCCCCAGCATGTTGGCCTCAGCCTCAGAGTTGAGCAGGGTCCCCAGCATCGAAGCCATCCAGGTAGCCAAGCTCGGGTAACGACTCAAAATCCTGCTCCGTTAGCGCAGCTGCTGTGACTCCTCGAAGCTGAACAGCTCCAAGTTCTGAAGGCCCTTCAGCTTCTCCTGGGAAGGGCAACAGGGAGATCTGGGCACCCTTTGGACCTGTCCCACCTGGACCCAGGAGCCGGCCTGCCCGCCTGCCTGCCCCACTGCCCTCAGCCTCACAAGGGGCTTTAGGGCTCCAGTGTCCTTGATGGGGTTGCAGCTGAGTCGCAGGTGGCTCAGGCCAGGCGCCCACTCTGCTAGCACCTCCAGGCCCCCACAGAAGCGGCTGTCACTGAGCACCTGCTGTAGGGCCAGATGGGCCATCAGGGAACCCTGGGGCTCAGGCCCCCTGTGAGCTCCCCTCCCCCTTCTCAGCCAGAAGCCTTGGAACCACAGCTGGGTGATCCTGGGAAAGACAATCTCTCTGTGTCTCAGTTTCTTACTCCTTAAAATGAGTGTCATGAATGCTCATCCTTTGGAGTTCTTGTGAGGATTCAAAAGAGGGATGGGGAGCGAGGGAGGGGGCTTGGGAAATGTTCGCAGGTGGTTGACATCACTCCAACCACCAAGCCTGTGGCCGGCTGCCTGGGACCCTCTCAGGAACCTGGGGAGGAGGTGGGTCCCGGGGCCCACTTTACAGATAGAGGTGAGGCTAAGAGGGTAAGCTGACTGAGCCCTGACTCTAGCCGGGCCCGGTTCCAAGTCACCGATTCTGCACCACCCCAGAAGCGGGGCAGTTACCACTGATGAGAAAACCCAGGCAGCAAGGCCCAAAGGGCACTCTCTCCTTTTCCTGCACTCACAAGGCCCCTAGACACCCTTGGGAATATGGCTCTAGGCCCATCCCTTCCTGCATCTTCAGGGCTTGGTGTCCCATCTCCAGCGTACCAGGGTCCCCCAGCCCCTGGAGTTTCCCCCATCAAGCCCCTCATTCAGGCACCCCCGAATCTAGGCAGTGCCACTTCGCAGTCTGTCAGGACCTTCCCAGAGAGACCCAGGTATCTTGGTCCAGGTAGGTGCCGCCCCCCCCCAACCGCGTCACCCACAAAGATGCAACAGCCCCTCCCATGGGTACAGTGGGTCCACAGTCCCCCCTGGGCCCCTCGCTGCCCTCTGGAGCAAGCTGAAATTGCCCTGAGGCCTAGGGAGTTGGCTCACTCTGAAAACTGACCCCTATCTTCACCCCCTTCCAACTCCCATCCAACCTTTGTCTGCTCGCCTGGGAAGTCTTACTGTTCCCACTGTCCCCTCTGGGCTCCTGCAGCCCCTGACCTCCCTCTGGCCAACCAAGCTGGGAGCCCCACAGAGGGTCCCTCCACCGCACCCCAACTCCAGGATGCCTGAAAGCTGAGTCCTCTTAAGGCCCCGGATCCGCCCGGCAGAGGGCGCCCAAGAGTGTCGGTCTGAAGGGAGAATGAATGAGGGGCCGGCGCGTCCAAGCAGGCACCCACCTTACACAGCCGCCGCAGAGTGGGCAGGTTGGCCTGAGACTGCAGGCTCACGTTGAACAGGCTGAGCCGCTCCAGGACCCAGACCTCTTCATCATCCCCAGCCTCCTACTCGGAGGCGGACCAACATCCGGAAATGTGACCCAGCGCGCATGTCTGTCCGTTCAAGGGCAGGGATGCACGGGCACAGAGGCTCCAGAATCCCCAAGCTGTGCTCTTAAGAGCAGACACAGGCAGAGTCACTGCCGACTGCCGTCTGTGGCCTTCATGGCAGCGGCGAGTGAAGGGCTCCTGCTGGGATGCAATGCCCAGCCTCCGTCCCTGTCTCCTGTGGATCTTTCTGGAGACTTCAGTACATCTCTGTTACTCTCGCTGTGATCCTTGGACCAGCAGTATGGGCCTCACCTGGGATGTTTCAGAATCTGAGGCCCTACCTCAGACCCGAGGCACAACCCACACTTTCTCGGGGTCTCAGGGTGACTTGTGGGCACCAGTGCTCCTCAGCTGCACACTAGAATCCCCCTGAGGGTGTGTAAGAAATCCCCAGGCTCAGGCCACAACCCAGACCAATTAAGTCAAAATCTCCAGGAGCTTCTGTCTTTCTGTGAACTCAAAGGATCCCGGTGGCATAGCTGAACCGAAAATCGGGGCTCTGCACTCTCCCACTGCGTGTTTTCTCCCTTTCTCTATGAGCCCGAGGTCACTGACTTCCTGGGGACCGAGCCCTGCCATCAGGGTCTCCCTTGTCTGGCCTCGCACCCTGCACCCTCACAGCTCTAATCTTGCCTACCACCTTCACCCCCTCTCTGCTGGCCTCCCAGCTGTCCCCATTTTCCTCCTTCTCTTGTCCTCTGGGAGCCTTGGACATTCCCCACCCACCCACCACCAAACCTGGGCCCTCGGCCCTTGTTACAGTTGCCCCTGTAACAGGGAAGTCCTAAGTCCTGCTCAGAGCTGGAAATCAGGCTACAGGGAAGTGTTGAAATGAGGAAGGCGGACTGAGGCAACAAGAGCCAGCAGGAGGGCCTCACCCGTCAGGCTCGCTCTACTCCTGGGGTCTCACGGCCCGGAACTGGCCGTGCCCCTTTCCCGCTGAGAACTACCACTCGCCTCCCGCAGAGGCCCTGGGAGGAGTTGGCCTTGGCCTGCCTCTGTCGGCAGGAGGTCCTCAGGGCCTGGCATGAGTCCTTCCTGGAGTCCGGAGGTCAGCACACAGCAGGGCATGGGGTGGGAGAGGGGGGGCCAGCAGAGTCGAGAAACGAGTGACTGTTGGGTGTCTGCTGAGAAATGCACAAAGCGCAGCGCAGGACAGGAATTCAAGAAGCTCCCAGCAGGACCTGAAGACAGGCTGGGGCTCTCCCCCCTCCTCCCCTTCCTCCTCTGCCCTCCCGCCTGGCCAGTAGACCCCACCCCGTGGGGCCCGTGGAGCAGAAGCTACAGTCACTTCCTGAAGGCAGCAGCCCTGGCTCAGGTCCCACTCGCCCTGTGGCCCGTCACCCGCCTGCAGCCATGGTGAGTGAGCCCCCAAGCCCTTGGAGAGCCCCCCACTGGCCGGAGGCAAGGGATGCCACGGGTGGAAACTGGAAGGCACATTCCAAGAGCAGGCCGGCAGAGGGGCAAGCAGGTTTTCAGGGTTGTGACCGACACAAACGCCCAGAGGTAGGAGGCAGCCAAGACCCACCTCTGGGACAGCTCAGGCTCCCGAGGGGCCTGTAGCAGAGGCTGAGGCTGCGACTAGAAGGGAGATGGGTGGCACTGCCCAGACGACCCCCCCCCCCCGCCATGAATAGCAACCCGGTAACAGGCAGCCAGGGTGAGGGGCAGGGCCTTCCTGGGGGCGACAAAGCGGGTCACGCACACGCTGCCAACCCCCCACCCCAGCAGCGCCCCAAGGCCTGACCTGCTGACCCCGGCTTCTCTGGCCCCCTGGGTCACCTGGGAGCCTTGCCACAACCCACCAGTTAGGGGGGCTTCCACAGAGGCGTCTCAGGCCCCGGCACCTTTCCTTGTTCTCTGGATCAGGGCAGAGTGAGGCACAGGCGGGGGCAAAGTTCCCGAGGTCGTACCCTTCCCCTCCCCGGTCTCCTCGACCCCAGGTAAAGCCAGGCCTGGGAGCTGTGGCAGGGCCACCTCTGGGGTGACCTGTCGGTCAGAGCAGCCCTGGCCTACTTGTGCATCTCCTGTGTCCGTGACCAAGGATGTGGGGCTGGTCAAGACCATACCTGGGACGGACTTCCTGTGCCAGGGCTGGTGCGCGTGCCCACGCTCGGGAGCCTGCCTGCCGGGCCTGGTGGGCATCCCTGACCATCAGTCGGGGTGTCTGGGACTGTGGGGCCCTGCCCTCAGGTTTGCCTCTAGGTCTCTTAGTGTCTCTCCACGTGAGTCTGTGTGAGAACGTGATGGTCAGGCCGCCCATATGCCTGTCTCTGTGTCCTGTACGTTCTTTATTTCAACAAAGAATTACTGAGCATCTTAGCACAGGCCAGGCACTAGGAGGACAGCAATGCACAAGACAAGCTACTGCCCTTGGGGCGCTGACAGTCCACAGGGGCTGGGGAAAGGAGGAGGAGAGAGACCAAAACAAAACAAAAAAATCCCACAAATAGTCAAAACACATTTAAAAAACAAGTATTGGAACCTCCCCGGCGGTCCAGTGGTTAAGACTCTGCACTTCCAATGCAGGGGGCGTGGGTTCAATCCCTGGTCGGAGAACTAATATCCCACATGCCGTGAGGCATGGCCACCGCCGCCCGCCCCCTGCCCAAAAAAAAAAAGTATTAAGTAAAATAAATAGAATGATACAAGGTGTCAGGTACTAACTAAGAGAAACATCAGGCAGGTTGGGGAGGATAGAGAATCCTGGGAAGGGGGAATCCAATCTTCTCTTTTTAATTAGGGTGGTCTGGGAGGAAGTCCTCTCTAATAAGGAATATGGGAGCAGAGACCTGGAAGAGGAGGAGAGCCATGCAGTGGGGAGAGTGTCCCAGGCAGAGGGCAGGAGATGGGAGAAGGGGAGGCCAAGGAGGTGACTGGGTAGGAGAGGTCGAATCTACCGTTCAGGGCCTTTGTGAGATTTTTTTTTTTTTTTTTAAATTTATTTGGCTGCACTGGGTCTTGGTTGCAGCATGTGGGATCGTTAGTTGTGGCACGCGGGATCTAGTTCCCTGACCAGGGATCGAACCCGGGTCCCCTGCGTTGGGAGTGCGGAGTCTTGGCCGCTGGACCGCCAGGGAAGTTCCTCGTGAGATCTTTAGCTTCTACTGTGGGGAAATGAAGGAACACGGCCAGATTTTGAGCAGAGGTGCACAAACTGACTCTGGGTTAACTGGCCTCCTCCGGCTGTTGTGAGGGGCCTGACCAGGGATGGGGACGCGGGGGCGGGGGCGGGCAGGAGACCAAGGAGGAGCCTATTAAATGATCCAGGCAACAGGGGATACTGCCTTACCCGGTTGGGCTCCTCTGGGCCAGGACAGTGGTGCAGGCGGTGAGAAGTGGCTGGATTCCGGATGTATTTTGAAATGAGAAAAGAAGGGCCTGGGGGCATGGTGGGGGGGGGGGGGCGGGGAGCTCGAGGATGCTCCCCTGACTGAGGGGGCGGGGCGGGCTATGGGAGCAGCAGGCCCCAGGGGCCCCAGGAGCTCGGGTCCAGAGTGGGATGAGGCTGGGTGCGCATCCTGGTCCTGAGTGGCGAGGTCAGAGGGTGTGGTAGTTTAGGAGGGCCTGCGACCCACCGGGAGGCTAGAGACACAAAAACGTGGGAGTCTATGGCCAACAGAGATGGCGGCCAAGGGCAGAAGGTGGGGGAGAGGAGCTAACTGAACAGGAGCCAGGGGAAGGGGGTGCGTGTCCGTGACCATGTCCGCTTGTCCCACGTCCGTCTCTCCACCACCCGCATGTGTCTGAGTCCCTGCCTGACTCCGTGTCCCCTAGGGGAGTCATCAGGACTTTCGGAGCCTTCAAGCAAAGTTCCAGGCCTCTCAGCCCGAGACCGGCAAACTCCCCCAAGTATCTCCAAAGCCCGAGTTCAACAAACTCCTCAAAAAGTTTCCACAGCCTGAGCTAGGCGAGCATCCCAAGAAGCACCCCCAGCCCGAGTTCACTGATCTGCCCAAGAAGCCCTGCAAACTTGAGTTCAGTGAACTCTCCAAGAAGGTCCCACAGCTCAAGGCCACTCCATTCCCCAGGAAGCCCCTGCAGCCTGAGCTCAGCCACGCCCCAAGGCCCCCCACAGGGCCCAAGTTCGGTGCATTCCCCAGGAAGTCCCAGCAGCCTGAGTCCAATGAGGCCACCCTGAAGCCCCCCCAGCCCAAGTTCAGTACCGTTCCCGAGAAGTCCCAGCAGCCTGAGTCCAATGAGGCCACCCTGAAGCCCCCCCAGCCCAAGTTCAGTACCGTTCCCGAGAAGCCCCCGCAGCTTGGGGTCAGTGGTCTCCCTGAGAAGTCCCTGCCGCAGCCCGAGTCCACTGAGGTCCCCCCAATGCCCCCTTCAAAGCCCGAGTCCAGTGAGCCCCAGCCTCACTCCTCACAGCCCAACTTCAGTACAGTCCCCGGAAAGATGCCACAGCCTCCGCTGAGTGACCTCCCCGAGAAGCCCCCGCGGCCCGAGTGTGGTGACCTCCCCAGGACGTCCTCGGGGCCCGAGTGCAGCCTGCTCCCCAAGGAGTTTCTGCAGCCCGAGTGGCGGGGGCCGCCCTGCAAGTCCTCCCAGCCCAAGCCCAGATCTCTGCCCAGGAAGCAGGCAGAGTTCTTCGGTGACCTCCCTAGAAAGCCTCCACTCCCTGGCTCCCGTTCAGAGAGCTCACTGCCCACTGCCGTTGCAGGCTCCAGCCCTAGGTTCCCACTCAGCCCAGGGTTTGGAGCCAGGCAGCAGAGATCTGGAGCCCTCACTTGCGGTGGAGGCTCGAGGCTGGGCCTCAAACCTGGCCACCCACCCCGGCGGAGGCCTCTCCCCCCAGTCAGCAGCCTGGGCGCCCCTCCAGCCAAGCCCCCACTGCCCCCAGGCCCCAGGGACGTCCAGAGATTTCGAAGGACCTTGGCAGCAGGCACAGGTGGGTGAGGGCGGCCCAGGCAGAAAGGAGGGTGTGGAGGCTCCCTGGCAGTGCCCGCCTCCCTCCCTCCTGTTCTCATCACCCCACAGCTCTGCCGAGGAGCTTTTCTGCCGGCTTCCTGGCTCGACAGCCTGAAGACACCCCACAGTGAGTAGGAGTCAGGGGGTACAGGCGTGGGTCACGGGACCGAAAGAGGCCCTCATCTCAGGTATCCCCGCAGGGACCCAGATGAGGCCTACAAGCTGTACGAGGACGTGGAGCCCACAGACGACTCCAGCCCCAGCCCCAAGGGCAGAGGTTTGTTGGTGACAGGGCCAGGCCCTCAGCCAGACCAGTCTGCCAAGGCACCTGGGGAACATTTGTCACAAGGGTGTGTTCTGCCATGTTGCTAGCGAGACGCCAAGTGGCAATCCATATCCCTGATGGATTGAAAGCAGCACCAGGGGAGGAAGCAGAGAGAAGGAGGGGCCTTTCAGAAAGGTCACACCAGCTCCTGGTGGGTGGAACAATGTGAGTAAGGGCAGCCCAGAGGCCAGCAGCCTGACCAGGGTGTGGCCAGGGCAGGGGTGTGGGCCAGGGTGGTGGCAGAAGACATGGAGAGCAGTGGAAGGATCAGGTACAAAGCAGCAAGAGGACTTGGTGGTGCATCACCAGGGACGAGAGCGAGCTCATGACAGGGTTGAGGCCCAAATGTTGAGCCTGCACCTGAGTAAGGGACCCGTGGTGTTGGAGGTGCCTGAGGGATATCCAGGCAGGACTTGGGCCTGAACTCAGAGGCAGGGGCTGGAGACAGGGTGTGGCCGACCCTCCAGGTCTGCAGTCCCAGGCAACTCTCTCTCTGTGCTCTGGGTTTCCAAGGATGCTTCTTCTCTCCCTTCCACAACTCTGCTCCTGGAGAGCAGGATGAAGGCCAAGCAGGCCCAGCTCGCGGATGATGCATTCACCAACCCCATGTGAAAACACCAAGGCTCCCATGCCAGCACTTCACCGAATGTGCACAGCCCACCACCCCCGAGGCAGTGTCCTGCCCATTTTACAGGAGTGGAAGCTTGAGGACAAGCTTGAGGCAAGAAGTGACTTGCCCCAGGTCGCACAGCCAATACACAGGAGCCCAGACCCTAGGCTCCCGGGCTGCTTCCCTGCCCTGTCTTTGGAAGGGTCTCCTGCAGGGGAACGTTTCATCAGAGGTGCCTTTGGGATCCCCAGCTACCGCTCCCACCTCACCAGCCCACCCTCCAAAGTCTGCTGCCTATACAGCTGTTACTCCTTCCCCAGCCCCTTCTGCTTCTCCTGGGCTTTCCCCAGGGGCTGCTTGCAACACCCCTGTTAGCACAGAGCTTCCTGACAGGGCCCCTCCTGCTTCCGCTCCAGTTAAGCTCTGTGGCTTGGGTCTGGGGGGCCTGTCTTGGGGATGTGGACGTGGGGAGGGAGCACCTCTGGCCATCCACTTCCAGCAGCTCCGCAGGCATGGCCCACCGCTTCCCCTTCCCCAACCCCAAGTAGACGAGGCACTTTCCTCCCTCTGCTCACCGTCCCAGCCACTGGACAACCGCCAGTCACTCTTCTAGGTTCTGAGCCGATACCACATGCTTCCCCAGATCTCCCCGCTTCTCGAGTGGGGCTCAGTGATTGTCCCAAAGGCAGCTCTGCCCTTCTCAAGTCTGTCCCCAGTTGGAAGGACTCTGGGCTCCCCCCTCCCACTCTCTGCCTCACTCAGAGCAGTGGCGGCTCCACTAGAGGCTCCCTGCACAGCTGGGGGCTCCTCTGGAGGGGCCGGGCCTAGCTCTTTCTCAGGAGCTGAGGGTAGCGTGCTCAGGATCACACTGCCAGAAAGCTGGGGACACAGGGCACCAGGGTCTGCCCCGCACTGCCGTGCCCAGGGCTGCACTCTCTGGCTGCGGCAGGTCTGTAGGGGCCCTGGGGTGAAGTCAAGGCTGCTCCCAGCCGGGTGACCATCTCCGGCCTGGGCAGCCTCTGGGTGGCACCGTTACCCGAGCACCACCCAGCTGAGGCTGGAGGCAAACTCAGTGTCTGAAGGGGTGGAAGGGCCCCATGCAGATGCCCCTCGGGCAGCTTGATGGAAGGGTCTGCTGGCCTAGAAATGTCCAGAGCAGCACTTCAAGTCATTCAGAGAGGACTGCAAAAAGCTAGGGGCTTCAGGTTCTGGATCCTTCACTCCCCTTGTGTTCACAAGGCTCTCACTGTAAGCCACACCCTTGGCCAACAGGGCTCATACCTGGAAAGCTGGTCATTTGCGGGGTAGTCAGTCCTCACCTGGGAGACCCCTCACAGTCCAGTCTCATCATCAGCCAGGCCAGGCAAGAGTCCCAGCCCAACAGCCCCTTCTTAGAGGGAGACTTCTTTGCTTCCAGGAATTACTTTTCTTCGCCTTACTTTTTGACCCAAATCTCATCACAATTCCCAGAACCCCACCTGCTCTACAAGGCAGGCGTGAAATGGCCTCAAAAGCCTACAGAGAAATCCTGCCTCTACCATTTAACTGCTGGGTGACCTGGGGCAGGCTGTGTTACCTCTCTGAACCCTTAGGTCCTCCTCGGCAAGCAACTTGGGATGACAGTCAAGACAGCTGAAATGAGTGGTAACGTTTCTGCCACGCCTGTCCTGCGACAGGAGTTAAGAAAATGAAAGGCAATCCACTAGAACTCACAACTCATGAGAAAGGCCTGGGCAGCGGGGTGGGGAGGGGACCAAGGTCCTGAGAACTGACAAGGGAAAGAGCAGGCCGCCAGATTCAGAGGCCGAACCAATGGTCCCTGCCCTAACTCAGCATTCTGACTGTCCCAGATGAAGTGCTGTCTACCCAGCAACCCCCCAGGAGGCCACCACAAGACCAAGAGCCCAGGTACCAGAGGGCAAAGGGAGTGGGACAGGGTGGGGCTGAGCTCTGGGAGGACGGTAAAAGGGGGTCCCTGAGAAGCACGTCTTGCTCACGAGCACCCAACTCCCCGGGGGCTCAGGAAGGAGAAGGGCCCCCAGCCACAGCAGTTGCCGCCCACGGACCTGAAGTCTCTGAAGCAGATCCGGAAGGCAGAGAAAGCTGAGCGGGAGTTCCGGAAGAAGTTCAAGGTGTGAACCCCAAGCAAAGCAAGAGTCCTGGGAGGGCTGTGCTCAGCCCCAGTTGACCAAAGCCCCACAAATTCCATCCTCAGAAAGAAGCCAGGCAGGGGTCCTCGGGGTGGCAGCATGACCAAAAGCTCTGATGTCTTCCTCCCCAGTTTGAGGGGGAGATTGTGATTCAGACAAGGATGATGATTGACCCCAACGCCAAGACCCGTCGCGGGGGTGGCAAGCACCTGGCGCTTCGGCGTGGGGAGATCCTGGAGGTGATAGAGTTCACCAGCAAGGAGGAGATGCTGTGCCGGGACACCAAGGGCAAGTGTGAGTGAGCCCAGCAGGGGCAGCCCTGGGAAGACGCCAAACACCAGGAAGGGTGGAGAACTCACCCACCCCCGCTCTCTCCTTGCAGATGGCTATGTACCCAGAACAGCTCTACTGCCCCTGTGAGTGCTGGCCCTGATGGGGTGGGGGATTTAGGGGGGAGGGGTGGGGTGACCCTTACTGACCTTAACTGCGCTCTCAACCAGGGAAACAGAGGTGTATGACGACGTCGGTTCCTGGGGTATGTATGGGGATGCTCCGGGTGGACTGGAAGGGACTACAGTGTCTTGGGAGGGGGTAAGGTCCCATCCCACTCCACCAGGGGCTGCTGGCTACCTGCTTATGGGGCAAGGGTCACTGGAAGTCACCCCTCCTCGGCAGATCCTCTGGATAACCAACCATTCCCCGGGGGACGATAAGGCCTACAGGGGTGGGGACCCAGGACAACCCACCAATCCAGCCACCTCTTAACCGAAGGAGCCCTGGATCCCAGTTTGGCCGTCACAGAACTGCCCAGGCTCCTGTCTGACCACAGACACAGACCACATAAAGCCCCTCTTTTAAAGCAATTCCTGCTTCTTGTCTTGTCTCTCCCTCCTGATGGGCACCACACAGTGGAGCCATGATCAGACACCTGGGGGAATCTGTGGGGTCACCCCCCTTCTCCAAGGTCACACCCCTCAAGGATATAGGCCAGAAAGGAGAAAAGTAGGGCAGGAGAAGGTAGCAAGGGAGCTGGCACCTTGCTAGACTTAGAGGTGGGAGTCCCCGTGATGGTACCCCGTGTCAGCCGCCAGCCAGAGTGAAGACCCTCCACATCCAACGTGACAAGCAGCAGCTGCAGCTTCTCACAGGCTACACAGCCCAAGTGGACTTACGTATGAGATCACATCTTGGGGGGAATGTGACCCAGTTCTGATAAGAGTCCAGGTATCAAGTTCAGCCTAAACCTCTGACAGGACAAAATATGCTCAGAAACTCTCACCCTACTTGGTCTGTTTTAGCAAAGAAAAGCTGCTATGGACTGAACATTTGTGTCCTTGCTGCCAAAAACAATTCCTGCGTTGAAAACCTAACCCTCAACATGATGGTACTAGGAGGTGGGGCCTTTGGGGAGGGGATTAGGTCGTGGCAGCAGAGCCCTCATGAATGGGATTCGTGCCCCTACAAAAGAGGTCTGAGAGTTCCCTGGCAGGCCAGTGGTTAGGACTCTGCACGCACTTTCACTGCTGAGGGCCCAGGTTCAATCCCTGGTGGGGGAACTAAGGTCCCACAAGCTGTGTGGCGCAGCCAAACAAATAAAGCTAAAAAATTATTTTTTTTAAAAATAAATAAAAGAGGTCTGAGAAAGTTCCCTGGCCCCTTCTGCCATGTGAGGTTACAGCTAGAAGGTGTCATCCACGAACTAGGACCGGGCCCTCACCAGGCACTGAATCTCCCAGCGCTTTGATCTTGGACTTCCCAGCCTCCAGAACTGTGAGAAACAAATGTTTGTTACAGCAGCCAGAGCAGACTGAGACAAAAGTCTAACTGGAAACGAGCCTGATGCAGCATCTGTGCCCTACAGAACTGCACCAGGGGAGACAGGATGGCTCCGACAGCCAAGTGCACCATTAACGAGCCCTGGGGGATTGAGGTCCACTCAGGATTCCGTTTCCACGAAATTTTTCTGAAGTGGCTGGGGCCAGTGGCCTCCCAGCCCAAGGGTCCACAGCTCCAAGGGTAGAAAGGAGACTGAGCAGCTCTAGCTCCCCCAAACTCGGGCGGTTACCCCACAACACACACACAAAAGCAAGCAGCTTTCAGGAACTGGTATTTATTATCAAAGTCATATTCGATGTCAACAAGATGCCACAACTACAAAAAAAATTGCGCACATTGCAATCTCAATGCAAACAGTCAAATGGAATCCCAGTCATTAAAAAAGTAATTCAAATTACCCCAAAAAGCAACTGAATTTTTTAAACATCTTTATACATCCAGCCAACAAATTAAAATGGTTAACAAGAAAAAATACAAATTCAGAGGTCTGGTATCGATGTTTAAAAAAGGCAACTGCTTAAGCATTTCTATCGATTCGAACATCAATCTCTCGGCCACTCAGCTTCATCCCATTCATCATCCGGCAGGCTCTCTCAGCCACCTCTGGCGACTCAAACTTAACCACACCGCACCCCTTGGACTTCCCATTCTCCATCTTGATGTCGGCATACAGCACGTGGCCTGGGCACAGGGAGGGAAGAAGAGACCACAACTCATCAGGCAAACCCAGAGCTCAGCCTCAGTCTGGGCTCCACTCAGTCCAGATCACCTGTTGGATTTCGGTTGACAGAGTCAAAAGGGAGGGTGGCCCTCGCGCCTGGCGCATGAATGCTCAGAACACAGCGGCTGGAACCCAGCTACTATGGCCCTCAGCCACATTGCCATTCTTCTGCCACAGGACAACAATCTGACCCACCATGAGCATTCCTGGCGGCTTCAAATGCACACTTTTACTCTCAAGAGTTATAAAAAGACGCTGTGTGAAGCCAGCTTTACAGGCAAATTTCACAGAGGCTTCACTTATTTAATACACTGCTCCACCGCATTTACAAGGCCAATGCCAATACCATGGACACTTCTGTACTGTCCAAATACAAGCTTTGTAATAATTGGCAAACAGGTTACAAATATTCATTCAAGCTCCGGTTAAGCATCCAGGTATGTGTCAAGCACCATGGAAACAATCTACAAGGGAAGAGCCACAGAAACACAGGGCCAAGAACACACAGTGTAACTGGTGCTGGCACTCACAATTCTAGGGCCATCAACTCTGCTTAAGAGGTCAACATCCTGGAGGGCTTCTCACGGGAAGGGTCTAAAACAGCTTAGGGTGACATTAAGTCGTACAGGGGATCGTAGTTTGGGCTTTCTCTTGACAGCAGAGGGACACCTCCGGGCATCTGTGGCAGGGGGAAGTGATCCAATTTGACTTTTCAGAATATCCACTACAACTTGGGAACTAAGGAGTGGAAAGAGGACAAGAACAGGGCAAGAAGGCAGGCTATGGCTCAACAGTTGACCCGAGAGAAGAACCAGGAGAAGCAGCAATTGTGGTGAAATCTGAGTCACTGCAGCAAAAGGAAATGAGAAAACACTGAGGAAGCCTTGATCCAGGGAGCTACCCAGACCTCTGGCTTAGGGCTGGGGCTCCCAACTTGACACGGTTAAAAGAAAAGAGGTGGTAGGCGTGAGGGGCAGGGCCTCAACCGGAGACAACTTCTTTTTGGCCACAAAGTGACCCTTCCAGAATGGCTGCCTGGTGTGCCAGGAAACCTCTATCACAGACCCTTAGCTTCATCGCACACAAGCTACCGTGTGCCCAGAGCCTGTGAAACCTCACCCAAGGGACCTGCTGGGCGAGTGCTCTCTGAGGCGCAAACCAATAGTGCTATTGTGGAAAACAACCTTGTCTCAGATGTATTTATTTTATTTAGCTTTGTCACTTAGAAGCCATGTGACCTTGGGAACATGATTTGGCCTGACTGTAAAATGGGGTCAACACTACCTCCTTTCAAAAACCGGAAGGGGGAAAAAAAGAGAAAAACAAAGATGAAATGAGAACACAGGTGAAAAAGTATCTGACACATAAAAGGAAACTCAACAACCTGCTTGAATATTTGCACAGGCAGAAAAATGGCAAGTCCCATCCATCCTCCAGAGTCACGGAAGGTGTCTGTGAAGACTAGGATGGAAGCCTCGCTGCATGACTCCAATGCAGCACCAACAAGCCACAACACAAGGAAGCACCTAGAAAGCCTCTCAAATACTTACCACATTCGTTGAACTTGTCTTTTAGCATCTTCCATGTAAAATCAAATGGGAGCTGAGGGAGAAAAAGGAGACTGGTGAGTGATTCAACCAAATCCTAATGCACAAACATCAACTGTCTCAGAGTGCCTTTAAAACTTATCACACAGAGAAACTGGCTGACCTTCACACTGAGATTGATCAGCAGAGAACAAAGAGTCTGTCTGCGTGAGGTTCTAAACTAGCACAGCAAGTTCATTCCCTCCTGTCTGCATCTGTCTGTGGAAGCACCATGCACAGAGCAGAACACACAGCTGCCTGTGGTGAGCAGCCCACAGAACCACTGAACAGTAGCTAAAGGTGGTCAATCTGGTAAAGATAATTCAGACACAGCCCTTCCCCCCCACCCCTGAACTGTCGTGCCATGTCATTTAGCAGCTCATCAAGCTGACAGTTCAAGAAACTCAAATTCTTCACATCACTGGCTTTTCCATCCAGTAGTCAGAGAAGCTTAGGATTTCACAAAACCCACTATTTCTGCTGCACGAGTATTCACGAGCTCTCACATTCCCTCCTCATTCTCCCAACACCAAACTTCGGGGAAAGTGGCAAAGGGCCCTTGCACGCTACTCAGCTCTCCCTCTGACTTCGACCTGTTACCACTCGGTCCTGCTGGCTTCCTGCCCCCTCCTTCCTTGTGCATACAACCCCTGAGAAGTTCCTGAAGAGCCACTTACATTTCTCACAAATATCTGGCAGGCCTTCCTGGCCACCCCAGGAGCATGGCCTCCGGCTCCACCAAAGGAACCTGCGAAGCTTCCTCCGAAGTTGCCACGCTCCATCTCGATGGCACGGTCAAAGCTGGCACCGCCACCACCACCCATGGCCAGGCCCATGCGCTCAATGCCAGCGCCCAGGGCCGGGCCCATGGCGGGACCCATGCGCTCCAGGCTGTTGGCGCCCATGCGCTCCAGGCCCATGCGCTCGAGACTGTTGGCGCCCATACGCTCCAGGCCCATGCGCTCCAGGTTGTTGGCGCCCATGCGCTCCAGGCCGGTGGCCATGCGATCCATCACAGGGCCCATGCGCTCCAGGCCTGCCCCCATGCCTGCGGGCACCATGCGCTCCATGCTCAGGCCCATGCGCTCGATGGCAGGGCCCATTCGCTCCACGCCAGAGCCCATGCGCTCGATGGTCTGGCCCACACGGTCAATGGGTGCGGCCATACGCTCCAGGCCAAAGCCCATGCCGGCACCCATGCGCTCCACACCAGAGCCGATGCGCTCCATGGTCTGGCCCATGCGCTCGATGCTGGAGGCCATGTGGTCGAGGCCCAGTGGGCCCATGCGCTCGATGCCGGAGCCCATGCGCTCGACTGAGCCCATGCGGTCCATGACCAGGCCCATGCGCTCAATCTCAGAGCCCACACGATCCATGCCGTGGCCCAGGCCTGCACCCATGCGCTCCATGCCGGCACCCCCAATGCGGTCAATGCCGGGGCCCATCCTCTCAATTCCAGGGACACTGCCTCCACCTCCACCTAAAACAGAGACATGAAATGTGTCAGGCATATGTCAGGTACTTGAGGATCTGTGTGCACACCATGCCAGGAGGGTTCCCTGGGTGCAGAGGCCTGGGCACTTCACAAGCTCAATCACGGTTCAGAAATTTTAAGTCCCACAATAAGTTATCATTAGATATCCTGCAAATGTTGACAACTGTTAAAGCTGGGTAGTGAGTACATCATTCTTCCTACTTCTGTGCCACAGTTAATTTCCATAATAAAATTTAAAGAGGGAAAAAACCCACCCCGAGAACTTTGATCAACAATGTTCTCCACATTACTTCGAAAGTGCTAATACTTGTGACAAGCTTTGTGAGCAACAGGCATCAACTCCTTGAGAACTCTGCAGTTTCCCCACCACCAGACATTGATAAAGGCTCTGGGGGGCGGCGGGGGGGGGGGGGGGGGAGCGCGAGGGACAGAAACCCCACACTCAGATGGTCACCCGACATAATGGATTACATGGATTATAATGGGGACAATTAAAATTGCTCACAACCTCTATCCTCTCCCAACTTGTCCCTCTACAATGCCCTGCTGGTAACCAGTCTGGCTGCATTTCCTTAGCACCTCCACGGCATAAGTAAGTTATTACACAGCCATGTAATCAGGCAGAGATAAAGAAAACAAACACCAACACCAATACAGATCCTCATGTACAAATGAACACAGCCAGCCACTTCTAGGGAACCTTACTCTGTCACGGAAACCGCCAACCGACTTTGCTGTGTATAACTTTGCTAGCTTTGGAGGAAAAAAATCTGATGGCACTGCAGAGTAGATTTAGTAACAGGCCTGGGATCAGTCCCTCACTGTCATGGTTCAGCTGGACACACGCTGGCAGGTCAGCAGTGCACAGCCGACCCTGTGATGCTTACAATTCTGGAGAAGGAGGGTCGGGCTCCACCACCAAGGCCACTGGCCACCAAGTTTTTCCACATGCAGAGCCCGAGAGTCCCCCTCACTCAAGCTTCACGACCACCACCACCTGCCTCTGAAAAATGGGCAGCTGGGCCCTCAGCCAGCCCATTCTTGAATCAAGCAGCCCAGGCCAAGATGCAAATACCAAAAGAGGAAATTCAGCCGTTTCTTTGATTCTCTAACTGACCAAAGCTGTGACCTCGCACGAGTCATGCCACTTCTCGGTGACTGTTTCCTTGGCTGAATAACAGTGCACCAAGTGGCAAAATATAAACACAATTTTAAGAATATTAAGCTTTCACAGCAGAAATATCTCAGCAACTATAAAAAATGTAAGAGACCTAGAGAGGGTGGGTAGCATCCCCAGAAGTACCAAAAATGAGGGTGACACTCCAGATGCCAATAGCAGCAGAGAACTAGGAAGAAACGGTACCCACATGGAGTTCTAGAATCAGCCCACCACAGAAATAAATCCAGCAAGTGGAGTTACCAAGGAAATGCCAAGATGCTCAGAGCCATGAGGGAAAAAAAAAAAATCAGACTGAATTAAAGTACATTTAGTTTTAGGTACCCCTTAAAAAAAAGTGTATTAATGGGAAAATATATTCCAAAATATTTACAGCATTCATCGCAGGGCAATGAGATTTCAGGTATTTACTTTCTTCATAATGTTCTGAATTTTTGTGAGTACACGTGTACATAGGAAACATATGCTATGATTAGGTGGTGTACACTTTTATAATCAGGTGAAATATTTACTTTTAGCAATTTACAATTTTATAATACTAGAAACAAAGCCCCCAGATTACACAGACATTTTGACAATGGCTAACGTGTACGCAGCACATACGTAGGTCCTCTTTTATGCATTAACTCATTTACTCTACAGAACAACCCTATGAGGTAGGTACCATTATATCCCCATTTTACAGTACGAAAAACAGAGAAGTTCAGTAACTTGCCAAATGTCACACAGCTAGGAGGAGCCAGAGCTGGTTCCCCACCCCAGGCAGTCTATTTTAGAGCCCATGCTTTCACCACTACACTACTATCCCCGGTAACACAGGCCTATTCTAAAAATCAAAACATCAAAACTAAGCGTTTCCTACCTCCTCCCTGCTTTGCAATGATCTCTCCTCTCTTCAGTGCATTACTTAGGATTTCTAAGGAAATCAGGAAGAAAAAAAAATTAGCCAAATTCCTCTATGGTAATAGAAATTTATTACAGATTCCAGAGCAGGACTACTACTAATTAAAAAATAAAAAAGGAAAGGGGAAGGGGTTGAGAAATATACACACAGACAAGGTCATTTTACTGGAAAACTGTAAGGGTCCTTGATGATGGGTCATGATGCTAGAGTTCCATGTAGCTCCAGAGTCTGAGGCCCAGTTGGCAGGGCCTCTGGTACTGCACCCACGAGCTGAACTTGGAAGGTTAGAGCAAGAATGGGGCCAGTAGCACAGTTTTCTAAAGCTGGTCCAGACACTCAGTACTCACAGACTGAAGCGTGCACTCACCCACCCAGATCCAATCAGCACCTCACAGTTACCCTTCAACAAACTACCGCTGTAGCTACACTTAGAGCCCAACCCCAGAAAACCAGCAGCAACCGCATGCAGTGCTGGAAATATGACCTAATCAACGAGCCAGGCAAGGGAAGACTGCAGCAAACTGAGCCTACAAGCCCTGCCTGGAAGGAGCTAAATGTGATGGTAACCAAGTGACAGACAAAGCCTCAGGTAAACAAAACCCCAACACACTCAGCTTTCCAAAACAGCAATACTGCTGCTTGCTGGCTGGCAGTTCATTCAAACCTCTATTAAGTTTGTCTAATGCTATCATTAGTGTTAGCTTTTAAGTTTCTTCTGGGTCTTTCACTATATAAAAGAAACTTGTACCCACCCCCTCTCTGGTCCTGAAGTGTGCTGAGCAACATGGACAACAGCCACAGAGCACATATCATATTTTGACCATGACCGTGAGAGATTAAACCCTAGCCCTGCAGCTGTTTCAAGTATTACAACTACCTGCTAAAGGAAGGGGATGGGAAAGTACACCAAGAAAACAGACCTCCAGCCAGGAAGCAAGACCGGGGCTTATTCTTCCATGATGCCTGGGAGCCTACTCAGCACGCCCAGGCCTAGGTTCTAGCTCCTAAAACAGCACTTGGATCAAACCATTCCCTGGCAAAAGACTTCACAATCAGCCGACCACCGATTTGAAGAGAAAGGCCAAATTATTTTCATGGGTGTTCACAGGGCCCCCTGCTCTGACTTAAAACTTTATAATCTGTTCTGTTCTTCCCACCCCAAATAGACTGACATCTCCAAGCCTCTGCACCTGATGCTGTCCGCCCTCTCTGTGGGCCAGTACCCCACTTCTACCTATGCTGAAGTCCAGCCCCTCCAGCGTGAACTGCATCTCCTGCATGGTCTTCTTACACCCCTGCCTGGATCCTGTGTTCTCTGAGCAAAACACTTCTAATCAAGCATCTAGAGCAGTGCTTTTTCAAATCTTAACACAGAAAATGATCGCCTTTGTGTGGTGCTCACATAGCTGCCGAGAGCCCGGGAATCAACATCTCCACTGGCTCCCTCAACTAGGCCACTTCTACGTGCTGATCTCTGGTGCTGCCCCAAGCCACTCTGAGCACCGTCTCCTCAGCTACACCACATCCTTCAAAGTTAAGGATCACATATCTATCTATAGCCCTGGAGCACCAAGTACAGTTGTTTGCACAAAGAACTACTGCCTTGATAGGAAAGAAGGGATACTGAATAGGGAGAGCACTACAAAAGTAGCACACCAAAATGATCCAACTGTCAAGTAAATAATACAGAAAAAAAAGATCAAGAACTGAATCTGAAAAAAAAAAAAACAATCCAGGCAACTACTCTGAAAACCTGACTTAAAGATTTTACTTGGTACAAAGACCATTTCACTAACTTGAGTCTGATCATAAGTAGCAGGAGAACAAAAGCTCCTTGCTCTTGCCCATGTCACTCTGGGAAGCCTCAGGACAAACAGACCATGGTCTCAATCAGAAAGAAGGTGCCAAAGTAGCAGGAGATAGGCCTGCAGATGACCTTCCTATATTCAGGTCAGGACAGGACGTGTTTCCTGATGCCACGTGAAATAACCTCACCAGTCCACCTCTTGTGCCTCCACAGGATCTGGGACAAGGCTGACAAGCCTCATCACAGAGGTGAGGTGAGAGGACCCAGAGCAGCAAAGGACTGAAGGCTCAAGAGCAGCACAAAGTGCCTGTGGGAGGAAAGTCACGTGCCATTTTGTTCTTCTCACCACAGGTATCCATCCACAAATTAGTATTTGCAGCCAAATGACAATAAATTAAAAATTTTTAATACCCTACCATTTCAAGACACAAAAAACAAAGCCAGTCATGGCAACAAGAAACTTTTAACTGACCTAGTCACATACAGATTATGAACTCACCCCCAAATTCTAAAGCTCTGGAACAATCTAGAATAAAGCTACAGTCATATCAAGTAAGTACAGAAAAAGTAAATCTTCAGTACCAGCTACTTTTTTTTCCTCTTTTTTTCCCTCCTTTTTCTTTTTTTTTTTTTAAAGAAGAAAGCAAAGCTAGTTTTGATGCAAGAAAAATCACTTAATTATCCTAACCATGGTCAGGGGGACAAATGAAACAAAAGCCAACAGTCTACTCTGAGAGAAACAGTTCCTAATAATTCCTGGTTTCCATGAAGGAAACAAAGAAGATAGGATTCCTGGAGATAAATACAGCTCAGCTCATACAAACTAGACATAAAAAAGCTTAAAATCCTCACAGCTAGCCCAAGGTGTCCCATAAAGACAGGCTGAACACTCTTTGAGGTTATCACCTAGTAGCCGCCTATCTGCACAGGCTGAGAAGCTGATGAAGATGGAGGAGGGGGTGTTGGGGAGAGAGTTATCCATGCTCTAAATCTCCTTTGAGAGAAACAAACTTCAGAGCCCAGGAATAGACAATCTCCTTATTCCAAACTAAGAATCAGGCTGACAGATTCTCAGAAACGTCTAAACTCCAAACAGGGGAAGACATCCATGGAAAAGTAAAGAAGAAACTGCTTTGCAAACTAACCAAAACTACATTTAGACAGACCCAATACTCCAGGCCTTCCAACATTAGGAAACTTCCCTGTTCACCAAGATCTCTTTCAATTGCATCAGCAAGCACACCGTCATCCTTTGTTAACTGGAACACCAGAGGCCCCTGGACTAAGGAGACTCACACCCCCACTGAGCAGGGCCTTGAAGATCTCTACCGTGACTACACAGCCACAACGTCATGTAAACACAGCAGTTTTTAACTCCACAGCAAGAAAACACCTTATACCAATGTGAAAAAAGCAGCCATCTGAAAAGACTAAAGACAAATGGTGCTGTTGATACCAATAAAAAAATTCAAGGACCAAAAGTTCGTATCTAGACCCAGAAAACATACAATTTTTTTAAAGCCTAAGGAAAAATAGCTGACTTTGCCTAAGAACCTCCCGACATCAGGGTGAGCCTGCACCCCCGGGGGGTTGACCCCGCCCACATAGGGGCCCATGGGGCCTTCTTACCCATTCCTCTGCCAAGGGGCTCTCCAAAGCTTCGAGACATTCCCATTTCATTTCTGGCAAAGTCTCTCTCAAATCCTCCACCCATGCCACGCTCCATCTCTGTGGAAAAAAATATTACCCTAGGCCTTTCCAAGAATACCATCATGTTTTAGACATTAAAAACAAAAAACTATAAACACACAACAGCTACCAGCAAGTCAGCATGTTTTAGTTTTTCTATAGGAAACCATCGTTCATCCTTTATTCCTTAAAAAAGGAAGTCACCTCAAATGAATCCCTGAAAACAACCCACCTTTAGTCCATTAGGACTAATTTCCAGCTTACACACAGTCACACAATGGATACACCAAGCACCCAGTACTGCAGTAACTGGTGTGGGGAGGCTGCAGTGCATGAGGCATCAAAGGTAGGCTGCAGGAGAGCCTGCCTATGTTACAGCAGCAGCAGGTACCACTTCTGGGGCACCTCCCACATGCCCTGCCCTGCCCAGGGCTTTATATGTGCTATTATTTCATGGAATCCTCACAACCAGACTGTACACCTACATTACCCTCCATCACCACTGCCCCTTTACAAAGAAACTGAGGCTCAAATGACAGCATCTTGACCAAGGTCACATGCCTGGTAAGGAGTGAGGCAAAGGCTGGAACCTAACTCCAATACAAAAACCCATGTTCCAATCACAAGCACAGCCATGAGAACAGAGAAAGACGCCTGTGTGCAAACAACATGACTTCTCTACTGACAACTGGAGTGGTTTCATCTACATAATGGGGTTTGGTAACTTCATTATTTTTTTCTATGCTGATTGCAGTAGTATTTGTTGTTTTTCAGTGTCTTTTTTTTTAAACAAATTTATTAATTTACTTATTTATTTTTGGCTGTGTTGGGTCTTCGTTGCTGCGCATGGGCTTTCTCTAGTTGCGGCGAGCGGGGGCTACTCTGTTGCGGTGTGCGGGCTCAGTAGTTGTGGCGCACGGGCTTAGTTGCTCCGCGGCATGTGAGATCTTCCCGGACCAGGGCTCGAACCCGTGTCCCCTGCACTGGCAGGCGGATTCTTAACCGCTGCGCCACCAGGGAAGTCCCACAATGTCTTTTAAAAACAAAGGTCTTCGGACTTCCCTGGTGGCGCAGCGGTCAAGAATCCGCCTGCCAGTGCAGGGGACACGGGTTCGAGCCCTGGTCCGGGAAGATCTCACATGCCGCGGAGCAACTAAGCCCGTGCGCCACAACTACTGAGCCTGCGCTCTAGAGCCCGCAAACCACCACTACTAAGCCCACGAGCCACAACTACTGAAGCCTGCGCACCTAGAGCCCATGCTCTGCAATGAGAAGCCTGCGCACCGCAACGAAGAGCAGCCCCCACCCGCCGCAACTAGAGAAACCCCGTGCGCAGCAACGAACATCCAACGCAGCCAAAATTAAATAAATAAATTTATTTAAAAACAACAACAAGGTCTTAGCTTCTGTGGGGGAAAAGCCCCGCCACAGCTGTCACCTGTTTGAGAAACCCTTTCATGACTCCTGTCACTGGCTACTTCTTTCCTTGTATATTCATCTAAAGCAAGACTTAAAATGTGCATCACACTTTGTCTCCTTTCCATACCGAGAGGTCCCTGGAAAACCCAGTTAATTAATCTTGCTCCTTAGAAATATCAGGTATACATGTGCTACATAATGGACATCTTTTACTGCACAACTACAAAATATGCAGCTGGAGCCCCTATACTTTGAAAGAAGTAAATGAGTCTATTACAAACGTGGAAGCGGACTAGCATTATGAATTAATAAGAAGATGCAGCAGATGACAATGGTGGACTTTACATTCATAGCTTGAATCCACCCAACTGAATCCCATAGGTTGGTGGCATGCTATCTGCTGGAAATATATCTAACTTGTGCGAGCCTGTATATGCAGAACAGAAATCCCAGAGTGGCACCGTAATGGATGGGGGCTCTCCTGCACTCCTTTAATCCTTACCGTAAGCCCGTGAAGAAGACACCCCCCACACACATTAGGAAGTCACATGCAGGCAGTAATGTGTTGGCAAAGGCCTCAGAATTTATCTTCCCAACTGTCAACAGAGTGTAGAGTACAGGGAACCAACCCTGTACGAACTCCAATGTACTCCCCACCGACACAAAAAAGAGAGCAAGAGAGACAGAGAAAGAATTTTCATTGTCAAATATTGCATCAAACCAGTCATCATTTAATATTTGATGATCTTTCAATTTAAAATTTTTGTACCCGTTCTATAAAGATTTGACCTCTACTGGTTGGTTGACTAGCCCTGAGAATCTGATTTCTAATCAGTCTAATGTTGTCAGCACCTGTGACTATAATGTGATGCATCATGATAATCAACTAAACATTAAGTTAAATCTGAAACATCCCTATCAACTTTTTCCCAGTGATCAAAACCTTCCTTGGACGCAGCACCCAAGGGCTCTAGAGCCAATTCCACCCAAATCTCAAAACAGCTCCAGGGCAAGGAAGGCCCTGTTCTCTGCTGTAGAGGATGGAGAAGGAGGACTCTGAGTATCTATCTGTATCAGAGAGCAACTAATAAGCACACAGCGTAAGAACACATCTTCCACTGTGGCTCTTCAGGACAATCAGCACTCTGAACCTTGAATCACCAGGCTCAGAAGAGTGACTGCTGCATTCCACCTGCCAGATTACCAAAGACTTTGTCCCCGTGGCTCAGCACAGTTCCTACCCTCGTTTCCATCTACTTCTAAGTCGCATCACTAAATTCCTCAGAGCAGCAACCCAAATCTCCTTTCTAATGGCTCATCTGTTCTGAGCAAACACTTTATTAAGCCAGACCTCTCCAACTCTCACTTTTTATTAAAAACTCCATGCACACATGAGCTAAAGGCAAGCCTGAAAGCACACTGGAAACACAGACCTTTGTCCCTTCATTCCTTATTAATGGTAAGAACCTTCCTGAATCTCTTCATCATCATCTAGAACAAGGCACTCCATGAAGAAGGGCAGCTTATTCATCAGGAATGTCACTCTTTGCAGTTTGACAGTTAATATCTATCCTAGTAAGGTTCTTGCTTGCTCTGTACCATCTTCACATGATATGTTACTACAGACCAGCAAAGAAACATTTAAACCCAAGTCCTTATGTGTATAACTGAGTCACTTTGCTGTACAGGAGAAATTAATGCAGCATTGTAAATCAACTATACTTCAATTTAAAAAGGAAAAAACAAAAGAAACCCCAAGTCCTTAGTAACTTCCCATTCCAGAAAAGTCTGTGTATAAAAGCAGCAGCATTCCCACAGGTGTGGGTCAGAGTCCACCCACACCCAGAGGATTTAGAAAGACAGATTTTCATAACAGCAAGTTTCTCCTGGCATTTTACAGCCCTGCTGGTGGGCGGGGGCGGGGGCGGGGGGCGGGGGGTGACGCCTGAAGGCAATTCTAAAAGGCAGAATCTCAGTGTGATTAAGAGCCAAGCTCTGGAGCCAGACAGCCGGGGTCCATATCCCACCATTACTAGCCATCGGACCTTAGGCAAGTCACTGTGGGCCTCAGTTTCCAATGAAATGGGGATAACAGTACCTACACGTCATGCGGTTCTTGCGAGGACTAAATGAAATAACACAGTGTTACTACTACAAGTGATATAATTATATTTCGGTTATTAAGTTGGGAGGGCTGGAAGAGTTAAATAATAGTATGCCAAATTTTGCATTATATAAATGCTAAATTAAACAAATGCCTCTGCTCACAATTTGGAGACATCAGAGCAGATGGTCAAGAACTCACCCAGTCCAGCACTCCAGGGGAGACAAGTGCTGGAGGCAACAGGAAAGCTTTAAAGTTTTATTGGACAATTATTGGGAAGATCTGAAACACAGAAAACCTCAAGAATTAAGTAACTAAGAGAATTAACACTTCCCTGCCACTAAGTCTAGCTTCTGGAATACAAACTATTTAAGGCAATTCAAAGATATCAGATTCAGTACAGAAGTGGAAGCGAGAAATCACTTATTAAAAATGGGTCTGCTGCCTAAAGGTCACCTGAGAGCCAACAGCCAACAAAGGTAGGTATAAGCAGGAAGGAAACACAAATCTTACCGTTTATTCTGCCCATGTTCATCCCAGATCCAAATCGACCCATGTTTTCCATACCACCACCAAAGGGTCCCTCCATGCCTGAAAGAGACATTCGCATTTTAGCACCAGCCTAACAAGACTCAGACTGAACAAGCAAAGAAAAATGTTTTTACAAGTTTCACCTACGGCACTGTCTGCCAAAAACTCACTTAAGGGCTTTGGGAGAAAAAAGGCTAGTGCCTTTACTTAAAAATCACTATCTTCAAAAGGCTGATCTGATCCAACCCCCTCAATGAAGAGACAAGCAAAGAAGGCCCAGAGAGATGGAGTGATTTGCCCAAGGTCACAGAGCTAGTTAGTGAGAAAGCCAGAACCAAAGGCCAAGACACCCACTAGAAGGATCAACAGGTAAAAGTTATTTCTAGACTCAAACTTTTTGGAAACCTAAGTGAGAATTTCATGCAGGGCTTAAGAGAAAAGGAAGGGGGCAAAAAAAGAGGGAAAACCATACCTAAAAGTAATTACATTTGTACTTCATTTTAAATTTCTTACCTCCCATTTTATTTATTCCAAATCCTATGCCTTCCATTCCCATTCCTTAAAAAGAAAAAGTCAATGCAAACTAAAATTATGTCAAAGCAGTAAAGTTTGAACTTAAAAAGCACAAGAAATTCCACACCAGCAAATGAGCAAAAATATCCCTGACTACAAATATATTTTAATTGCCAAGTGCAAAAAATGGGGTGGGGGCTCTTCCATTTCAACTGTCAAACTAGTACATTCCAGGAAAACTATTTAAGCCTTTAACAAAATAATCACCATGTGACTCAAAATTTTATAGTGTCCACATAGTTTCATTAAATGCCCAAGGTAGACAGTTTTAAACATGAAATATAAATATCAGGTACAGACTACGGAACAGAAGTAGATTTAAAACTCCCTTTTAAAGGTAAAACGCTCTAAATAAAAAGCAGTTCCTCAAAACGCTGAGGCTTCCCTCCCCGCCACCCGCAGCCTTTCCTCTGAGGTATCAGGGGATGTGGTGTTCAGACTGGCCACCCAAGGTGATGGGCCAAGACGTTTTGGTCAGTCCCAGAGTTTAATCTGGGAGGGAGTCAAAGGATATGCAGAACTGACAGTAGTACGGTAGAGGGCATCCATCTTGCAATTCAAAGAATTTCAAGAAAGACATAGGCCTGAGGTTATAAAAATGAAATATTTTAAAATGATATACGAATACTTCGTTGCATGAAAACGAAAATGCTAAAAAGTGAAGTTCAAAGTTTATTCTACATGCCAAAGCTTTTATTCATTAGCTATTTTTCTTCTTAAACAAAGACAACACTGTGCATCATTCGTCCTTGTGGCCTATGACAGCTATGCGGTCATGCAATGAGGCCCTCCATACCTTTCTGCATCCACCAACGCCCCTACCTCTAGAAGCCATGTCAACACCAGGTGAGAACCCAAGGGGGTCTGGGTAATAGACTGTGGCAGTGCTGTGGTCCCAGGATCAGGAGACCTACAGTTTCTGTCACTAACTGATAGTGTGACCTTGAGCAAGACCAACCCTCTGGCTTGCCTCCTTTTACCAAAAGGTTTAACTGAGTACCTCAGCTCAGGTCTCGTGAGGATAAAATGCAAGCATAATAGCTTTAGAAAAGAACACTCAACTTGGTAAAAATACAAAATACTGTTTTTATCAAAATGCATCAAAGATAAATAAGGAGGGAATTAATTTTGTCCCAATTAAAGCCTCATTCCATTTGAACTACTCAATGTCCAATTATCCCAATAGTTAACTTTAATAACTTTAACTTCCCCAAAAATCCCCAGTCGAGGTACACCGTATTTCTCACCTGCGGGTCCTATGTTGCCCATTCCAATGCCTTTATTCAAATGATTGGCGTCAATAGGCTGCCCTCCTGGTCCTAACCCCATGCCAATACCACCAAGTCCATCTGAAAGGAGAAGAGAAAGTCAGAGTATTGATTCCACTTACTCAGGAAACCATGACTCTCAAAGCCAAAAAGAGCCTTGGTTTACCGTGTAGCTGTTATGCTTATCCCACCGCCCACCTCCACCAGCAAACCCAGGGTCTAATCCATGAGTCAACAAGGGCGCATTTAGGAGCTCTCCCTTTTAAGGCATAAGCTCTTATACAACTTTACGGATTAGAGTGTGAGGTATGTATAAAACAAGGGCACCACGTGCCACAACTACTGAAGCCCATGCGCCGAAAGCCTGTGCTCTGCAACAAGAGAAGCCACTGCATGAGAAACCCACTCGCCGCAACTAGAGAAAGCCCACGAACAGCAACAATGACCCAACGTAGCCAAAAATAAATAAAGGAAAAATAAATTTTAAAAAATTAAATTAAATTTAAAAAATAAAACAAGGGCAACTAAAAATCAGTTCACGTGAAAACTACAGAGTAGAACCATGAACAGCCCACTCAACGAGAATTGTGAACACCGATTTGTTTCCCTAAATCGTGAACTGAGAAATGTTTAAAATCAAAACAGGCAACTGGAGACATCAGGTGGCAAGCGGTACACATATGCCCAACCCACACCTCTCAACCTGCAGACCCAAAGGACTTTTCTCACGATAAACAATGTCATAAACCAGCCAATTAACACACTGGGCATACACTATTCTGACTCCGCTGCAGGCAGTTTTAACAACAATGAAGCTAGTGTATTCAAAGAACATATCTTCTACCCAGAAAGCTTCCTAAGGCGTGCATTGTACCCAAACCACCTTCAACTCCCTGTTCCACAAACAGGGAGCAGCCAACAAGGCCTGACAGCCTAAGACACTTACAGTGCTCTGGGTCACCATGGGTCGGAGGCTTAAACCAAGACCAGGTGAGATTTCTGAAACGGGAACAAAGTTCACTAAAACAACCTGACACTGGTTCCCAAATATTTAATCTGATTAAAATCCCTGTTCTTAAATTGCATAGAAACAGCAGCAAGAGCTCACCAAGGTTACTTACTCCCCAAAGCACTGAAGACTTTGAAGTCAACCCTCTGAAATGTGCTGGGGAGACCAAAAGCCACAGATAATGGGCTCCGTGGAGCCCAGTGTGCCAGACGAGGCTGCCAAGCAGCCCTCACCCCCCTCCTCCAGGCCCAAAGTCAACAAGAGCCATCGCCCTGTTCCTGGGTAATTACTGCAAGTGATCACACTGACTATGACAAGGAAATGGGGTCCTTAACTTTCAACAGATAAGCCATCTCCTATTCTTGAAACCACAGACCTCCGCTCAAATCTGCCTCTATGATGCTTCTACAATCCTAAAGTGCGAAGAAGAGTTAGTGTTCTAGTCTAGGCTCCCATTCAGTTCAATCTCCCACAGCTGAACCACAGCTCCAGACAGGAGGGACTGGCCAGCCCTCCAAACAGCTCCACCCCAGCAGCCTCAGCGGGGGAAGTCCTCCCTAGCACAGCACAAGCAGATTTTGCCCTTACCCACCACCCAGTCTTCCTTCTACAGATTAGCCCTGCCCGCACCGCAGATTCCCCAACCCTCATGCTACAGCAGGCCCTCACCCCCACTCCCTGGGCTGTCTGTGCTCAGGCTCTGCTGCTCTCTGTGGGCCTGCCAGAGGGAGTGCCTAGGACTTCACTACTGTGCGCTGTTTCCACCCACGCGGTGACGAACCAACCAACAAGCCTTCCCTGTCCCAGGATAGATTTTCACCTGCATGTTGCAAATAACACTATGTAAAACTTCTGGTTGCTGTACTTCACACACCATAAAATTCGCCCATTTAAGTGTGCAGTTCAGTGATTTTTAGTATATTCAGAGTTATACAACCATTACCACTATCCAATTCCAGAACATTTTCATCACCCCCAAAAGAAATCCCATCCCCATAAGCAGTCACTCTCCACTCACCCCTTTCCCCAGCCCCTGGCAACCACAATCCACCTGTTGTGGACTCGCCTATTCTAGACATTTCTCAGAGATGGAATCAAGGTTCATCCATTCTGTAGCATGTATCAGTACTTCACTCCTTTTTACGGCTGAGTACTATTCCACTGTGTGGATTTATCACATTTTATTTACCCATTCATCAGCTGGAATCATGCTGCCATGAACATCTGTGCACAAATTTCTGTGTGGATGTTAAGTTTTTAGCTCTCTTGTAGTATACCTAGGAGTGGAATTGCTGGGCCACATGGTAATAACCAATCTCTTTTGAACCAAAGTGCAACCTGGCTTTAATTCCCTTTGCAGTTTGTTTCTTCCCAACTACAGCCTCTACATCCTGAGTAGCCTGCCTCACACCACAGTGTAATCCTAACAATCCTTCCTAAGTTGTGAATCTCTCTACTCATTTTTTCACCCAGAAAAATCTACAGGGCAAACAAACAAACAACCTTCTTGAATGTTTTACTCAAGAATGGTCAAGATAACTGACACGGCACAAGAATGACATGGCACAAGTTCAAAGGTAATTGCAGTTTTCTGGTTAGAATAAATCAAATTCAAAATTTTAGCCATAATAACTGAGACACTTACGGGGAAGTTGTTGTGGACGCTCAGGAGGGAAAAAATCTCCCTTTGGTAAGGCCCTCTCATCCTGAAAGAGAAAATGAATAAATCTCAGTATTCCCTGCAGTACTGTTAGCAACAGCAAAAGATGGAAACCATTTCTATCAACAGAGGACGGGTTAGATGCATTACGATACACCCATGCCACAGAATAACATGCAAGTATAAAAAGAATATGTGAGAGTTAGTTGCTACCTTTTATGTACAGGGGGAAAGATTTAAAAAATATACATTCATATCACTGTGGGGGATGGATGGAACCTGGGCATAAAGTAAGAACAAGACTCCCACACTGAATTTTTCATGCTTTTTGACTTTTGAAGCATGTGAAGCAATTATCTATTCAAAAAACTAAACTGAATGTTTAAAGGAACTAAAAAATTCCTTTAGAGCTCCTTTTATGTCCTTCCTGATTTGGAACCCTAACTAACTAGACTGCCCTCAGCACGTTCTGGTCATGCTTGTATTAATACTGTTATCTTTGGCATCTTGGGCACAGCCATAGCTGGGCTAATGTTTATACTGAAACGCTTCAACAGAACTTTAAAGGCTTTCTGAATCAGATTTAATTATGTTCACAATAGATATGATGCTAATTAAACGTACTGCAATACTCTGAAAACTGGCAACCTATATATATAAAACCATTCTGTGAAACTGATCACTTGCTCAAGCAGGATATGCAAGTGACCTCCTGACCATGCCAGTAACTGTGCAAAGGAAAAACTATCTGAGGAGGTGCATGAGCAAAAAGTTATTTCTGTCATAAATTTGCTCAATGTGCTGTACCCTTTAACTTGGACTGATCCATAAAGAAAGTACAGTGGCTATGTGTATGTATACTCTTAATAAACCCATGTTTTTGCTAAACTTATCTGAGTATATTAAAGGAAAGATCCTATTAACTTACCATTTTCACGTGCATTGGTCTGTCAAATAGCAGTTGGCCATTAAACATAGCTGATATTTACAATTAAGGCTATTTCCTGCAATTCTAGAAACATGCACAGCATAACAGAAATACCTAAGAGAAAAATACTCCAACTGCTGCTACCAGTCCCTCTAAGTGGTGAATTTATGAGCAATTTTGATTCCTGTTTATACTTTCAAGTATTTATTCCTACAGTAAGCATTAAAGGGACAATAAATAACACTCAAGGGGAAAAAAAGGAAACCTCAGCTTACTCCTTAGGTGTGGCGCGCCATTCATAAAACCTTACACTTCTCACCAAACCATCCTCCTCTTAAATTAAGCACTGACATCAGTTTTCTGTGTGTGTCCAATAAGCCAGGTGTTCTACCATTTTTTGGAGTACCATGTTTTCCGGGTAATACACTGAGTGACAATCGTGCCTGAGTTTACTGACAGTGTTCATGTGTGGTATTCTCCCTGTGACTACAAAGATGTAACTCGGGTGAGTAGGGTGAGCAGCCTAGGGTCAGAGAGAAGTGCTTCTTCCAGAATGTCAATCCACTGAAGAGATAGGGCCCTATAAGGGCTTACATATGAAATAACACTGAATTTCTCTCCAGTGGCACATTCTTTGGACTTCTCCCTTCAAACCAGTCTCCTCTAAAAAGAGACAATGGAAAAGACCACTCATGGATATGTGCCTGTTTTCTAACCATCTCTTCTATCTACATAAGTACAATACTATGTAGATACTTTGTATTCCCTTAGTAATATCCATAGTAACGTATTCTCTCGAGTCACATAGGAAATACTAATACACAAAATCACCACTTCCCCACACAAACCTGTCTTACTAATACAACATTTAGGCTAAACTAAATTCACCAGGAGTTGAATTCCGATCAAAGGATACATATAGCTTGCACAGCTTCAATGGACTGTTCAAAAGTAACAGTGCCTATTCCACGACTTTTTCCATCTTTATCCTCAAGAATGTCTGCTCGGACCACCACACCAGCCATACTAAAAACTTCCTTCAGTTTCTTCCAGCCAACTTTATAATCCAGCTAACCAAGAGAAAGGAGAGGAAAATCTCATTGTAAACATTTTTACTACATGAATGTGACATGCTCTGGTTGGAAAACAAGCATTAGAAAATGTCACAAAAATAATGTCACAAAAATATGTCAGTATAATTTTTCAAACAGGATTACGAAAGTTTGCCTTCTACTACTTACTCTTTTCTCTGAAATAACAATTTAAGTCACCTCATACCTTTCAAGTTAATGCTTATTTTGTGAATACTAAAAAATGCTGTTCCCCAGATAAGGTTTACCATCATCCTCCCCAATCCACTTTCTTTTAAAAATACTTCCCTGTGCAAATGGCAAAGTATTACCATTCACCCAGACATTAACAGGAAGAGGGAAATGTCAATACACAATCTCTGCTCATACACTTTACCCTGCACCTACTTTTATACACACCAGCAAAACTCCATAAACATGGCCCCAAGAGGACCATGGTCAAGCCTGTGTGACTTATGACTGCAGTGGTCATTAGGGGACAAAGCCAAGCCCAAGGATGATTTTTTAAATAAATCAAGAAGATAACATAACCCTCTTTTAAGTTTTTCTTCTCAAATGTCAGAACTACTTTTATAACACATTGACAAGATTGTCTAAAGTAGAAAATCAAACTTTATGAAACAATGTTTCCATTTACTTACATTTGCTACAAATACTGTGCTTCCAAGTCTTCCAGCCTGTAATGCATGGATAATCTCATTTGGGATGTTAGGATTATTTAGGATACTGGGTGGGATATTAATCATTCCTGGGCCACCTGGTCCCATACCCATCCCACCAGTCGTAGCCATCACCTTTTGCATTGCTCTCCTGGCATGTTCACCATCAGGATCCTAAAACAAGCACAAAAGGGTTACATTTAACTGACCCAGTGACAATTAAAACCACGCTCCCACAGTAAGTGATACCCCCAAAACTTCAGAGATTGAGAGGTTGTTTGGAAACCATTTCTCAAAATCTGTAACAAAAAATTCAAATGAAGTAAAACTAAACCACCAGGCCAGGAACAATTCTAGCCAAAAGAATGAGGAAGAAAGAAAGGGTGTAGAATTTAGCTCTCAATTAACTAAGTAAAAAAACAAAAAAAGGGAGGGCGGGGGGATGACATGATTAAAACTTCCAGGTTGAAATAAGATCTTCAAGGGCTTGGTACAATTGAACCTCACTAACTCAAGGGGGTTTTATAATTTCTGCAAACCCAACTGGTGATTTTCCCAAAAGTTTGAAAACACAGCTCTAGACCACCAAGGTACTCCATCCTTCAAGTATTCAGGCATTTGACTCATGTGTAAAGTCTGGAAAGGTTTATGCATCTCTGGTGTTGACAATATTCTTAAACTCTTTGCTCTTCTGCGTGCTACCTTCACACAAGAGAACTTAAGCGCTACCATGCTTTCCTCTCTGAGCTCGCATATACTGATCTTCCTCCAAGAATAAGAGGTAAAAATAAGTCAAGGAAGGATTGAATTAACAAAAAGTCTCCCACTTCCCTACAGGGAGAGAAGATACCTGATTTGGATTAGCTATGAAAAAGGATTTAAACTCATTTTAAAAAAGAAAAAAGATGGGCAAAGAACAGGGTTCAGACTGAGTAAAACTGTAGATGTAGAATACCTTAAAACAAACAAACAAAAAAACAAACACACACAGTAAAAAAAAAAAACGATGGACTCAGTTTGACTGCCCCTGAGAAAACCAAGGCAGGCTGGCCTAATACAAATCAGAGATGTTAGGAAGGCAGTCAGCAGTGGCTCAAGATGTGCTCAGCCACTATCCCAAAGTGCTTACAGGAATGACTGCTGAAGCCTGTGACTGACCCTCCTCGTTAACGACAACAGGTTGTTCTGCTCCGTAAAATGTCATCAAGGACTATTCTGTCTTTTCCTAACTCGAAACAGGGACACTCGACAACTACAAATGGTATCCACCACGGTGTTTCATGAGCTTACTTCTTTGACTTTCAGTGGTCTTCCACTCAGACTATGCTTGTTTAGAACTTCAGCAGCTTTTTTCATGCTCTCTTCCATCTTGAATTCAACAACGCTATGAAGAGTCAAAAGGAAATAAGTGAAACCAGTCCTACAACTTAGAAGGCTCAAGTGCCAATAAGTAACTAGACAATACTTACGCACATCCCTTTGGAAGAAGCCACAGACAGTCAGAAGAGCAAAGGGAAAAAAAAGAAAAGAAAAAAAATAGTAAATTTCAATGACAGTTATAAATTAAAAATATGATTTATGTAACAGTTTTTAAATTAACCCTTCTAAGGGGAAGCTGACAGAAGTGTCTTGCCTAGCCTTCCTTATTAAGAGCTCAGCTCCTTGGTATCTCCTCTTCCTTCACATTACCAGCATTGCACTATAGCTGCTGAAGTTATAATGAGCAGACCTAAATTCAGGTTCTCCGAGAAATCACACAAACTTTAGATCTGCTTCTCTCTGTACTCAATCAATTCCTTATCATACTCCTCCTAAATCCATCCCTTCCATAAATTAAGCTCATCCTTTTGATTATTCTAAGCCATTCTATTGCACGACAGAAAATAGTTAATTTTCTCTTTAAACTAGGCCAATTTTAAACGTTCAAGTTTTAGTATTTGTTTTACAATTTACTGGCACAAAGGCAACTTTTCAGAATCTTTGGTTCACACAACTTTCAAATACAGCAAACAACCAAAAGTAACATTTTCTAGACAAGAACACACGTTTTACATTAATATACCACCGCTAAAATTCCATGCATAATTCACACACAGCCAATTCCTCTGTTAACAAAGAGACAATGCTGCTATTGGTCCCCAGTTATCCAAATTGGGCATCCAAACAGAATACCAAAAAGCTCTTTGCCCAGCCATTTGGAAAAGCGGGACTCCCGTTTGCAAATCCCCTCCCACCCCACTCAAATGTTTGGCAAAATCAAACATAGCTACTATAACATGAGCACTCACTGCCTTCCTGATTTCATTCGATTCCACGCCACCATACAGTTACATTTTTCATGTAGTAAATCCACAGAAGAAATTCTCTCAGACACTTACCCTTGACTTTCCTTCAGCGTCCATTAAGAGCTCCACGTATGTTACCTCACCAACTACAAATCAGTTTCCAGACGACACATAAACCAAGGGAGAAAAGCCAAGAAAACAATGGGAATTTAGAACAATCATCAGCAACCTTGTATGGAGCCTCTGCCTTATAAGAAAGCCCAGAAACACTCCATATTCTCTAAACCACCACACTAGGCATTACAGGTGTGCAGTAAAAGTAGGTGAAACTTGTTAACAATGTCCTTGATTTTCCTCCCACCTCAAACAAGCTATTTCCACAGATTTCCATATCAATTTCCCTGTCTGAAATACTCATTCATGACTAGAGGCAATCCAAATCTACAGGAAAGAAGTCTGCGTGATTCACTTTTTTGGGGAAAGAGGAAAACAATTTTACAAATACACTCTTAATATTGCAAGAAGGTGAACAGCACACAAATTGCAATGCCACTGAACTGAGCTCAAATGCTAACTACAAAGACGCGTATATGTATAATATATATCCTCAAAGGTGCACACACGGCATGGCCGGCTACGTGGGTGTGCAACCTGTCCAATCGCATGGGACTTTGCACTGAGGGCCATGCACTTGGGTTTAATGCTCTGTTGCTGTCTTGAAATTCTCAGTAATTTTTAAATAAGGGGCCCTGTGTTTTCATTCTGCACTGGGCCCCACAGATTCTGTGGCTGGTCCTGCACACAGCACTAGGCTCCACAACCGTCACAAGTAGGATGTGTAAATATTCTATCACAAAACCAGAGCAGCATCTGGATTCTCTTCAGTGAATTAAAATTAAGCCAGGCTGTATTCTTGCTGCTCTCTCAACCTTCTCATTTAAGGACACAGATAAATGCAAACTCAGAGCTCAGTTTGCATCTAAACAGCTACACAGACTCACTTAGGATGCTAATCTATACAAAAGGGGAAAAACAAAGCATTTCAAAAGGTTCTGCAGATTTTCCTCAAGGTTTGGATTGCCAATTCATGACCACCACAACCAGATGTTAGAACCCACCTAGACAACCACCAAAATGGCTGCTGAACTTGAAGATGGCACACAGACACCAAAAAACCCCCAGAAATTTAAGTGTTAACTTTGTGGAAACAATATCTAAGCAGGCTCTCCAAAGTCAAGAAAGGGCTTTTGTTCTAAGAAATACTTTTTCTTTTTTAACGATTATTTTTATGATGGTAAAGCCTTCTCTCATTCAGTTTTCAATTTGGTTTAGCAGCCAAGGGTAAAAATAACCCTCTTAATGGGCCCAAGTCCTTCCTAGTCTAATTCCTTTGTTCAAAGGATATTAAAATTATTATGAAGATTTTAAAATTAATACACCAAGGAAAGACTGAAATGTAAAGTAAAAGTATTTTTAAAAATTTGAAGGGCATATTTATTAGTAGTATATTTGCATGGCAGTTGACAGCAAGAAGGCCAAGTGTTCAAAGTTTAACTGTACAGCCTCACCTCCCTTGTCCTTTCCTGAAATATTACAAACCAAACCAGCACTTTGCACAAAACAGGAAGGAGAATCAGTGCAAAGAAATGAAGAAACGAATTAGGAGGGACTGGTATAGTTTAACTTTTGGACTATGTACAACTGAAAAATGATCACAGCCAAGGGACAGTCATACAAAGTGGCCTTCTGTTATCCTTACAAAAATAAAGCAATTCCCAAAATGTTGTGGTCATTCCTGAGGCCATGTTAAAAGCCATTTGTTTCAACAGCAGCAGCCATTTGAGGACCAACAGCCCCTGTCTCCACATTGATGAAAATGCCAAGTAGTGTCAAGACAGTAAAGAGACCCAACCCCAAGTTTACTTCCTAGAGCTATGACTACCGCCTAATAACCTTAAAAATAACTAAAACAATCACAGTATCTAACTGACAGCTGTAACTATGTTGTCAGAATTCAAATATTGTTGCATTTTCAAAGTTTCTAGTTTGTGCCCATAAAGACACTGATTTATATCAAAAAGCTGTCATTGCAACCCAGAAACCAAGCAAGTCCAAACCAAACTTTTTTCCATGGTCATAACCATTTTTACAAAAAGCCAGGTTTAGAAATTAGGACTTTTTCTACTTAACATTCTAGAGACAGCACAAATCCAACTTCAATCCTCTGCACCAATACTCTGCTTAAAATGTTCCCTCTTTTTCCCCAAATGGTATAGTTTATTAAAAACAAAAAATTACATTTAAAAAAGCCTCCAACCTATCAGTTTAGCCATAGGTTAGGCAAGCCTTGCGGCTCTACCACGAGTAGTGTTGCTCCCGAGTATCATCAATAATGACCATGCTCCTCATGAATTCATAATTTTCTGATCTCTACCCTGAGAGACCACATCAATTCAGAGATGTAAGCAAATCACTGTTACAGGATCTGCAACAGTTGCCAATTCATACTTCCGTACAGGAAGAGAATAAGAAAACCTTTAAAAGACCACCTCTCTTTTAGTTCTACATTATTAAAGCAAAGACCTGTTTAGTATAGTCAGTACAACTATCAACAAAACTTTGAAGGCAAAATTTACCAACTATTCATAGTCTGGTCACATTCAATGAAATGAAGTTTAAAAGAGCAAATCAACCAGAGCAGATCAGTTAGGATTGAGGCAGAGTTAACAAATTGGCAGTAGCAAGTCTCATAGACACGGAATTCACAGGTATTAATGAAAAATACTGCTGCTCCTCTCATTCCTGAACATGGATGGAATCCATGGAATCCCAAGAGCAGGCTACTAAGACAAATTCTATTGCAGCTTTAAACATCAAAATATCTAAATGAAAAAACTAAGACTCTGAAAAATCTAATGCCAAATGTCATCACCTACCTTTATTTTATTTTTTTTTTAAGGTAAGATATTTTAATATTTATTTATTTGACTGTTCCGGGTCTTAGATGCGGCAAGTAGGATCTAGTTCCCTGACCAGGGATCAAACCCGGGCCCCCTGAATTGGGAGCACAGAGTCTTAACCACTGGACCACCAAGAAGTCCCTACCTTTACTTTAAAATGCTCAAAGAAAATTAACCGACATTTAGGTGGATTATTAAAAATACTACCCCAAGAATAAAACATATCATGAGGGTAAGATAATGAGCAACCCCAAAAGAATTCACACAGTCCCTTGGAGCTACTTTAACACTCCTGCACATACTTATATCACAAAGAGTATTTGTTTCTGTATTCTCATTTCATTTACTGCTCAAGGCTGAAACAAACACGCACACGCGCGCGCGCGCGCGCGCGCGCACACACACACACACACGAGTACAGGGGCTAAAGCTTCACTGAAAAGAATTCAAAGGGGGGTGGGGGAGTAGCTCCAAAGCAGGGCATGCTCTAATGGAGGGGTGCATGGAATAAATGCATATTTTAACTTGGAAAGCCTGTTTCTTTAATACACAGACAACTTGAAACACGGCAAAATAATTATACTATACAATGATTACTCAATTTATGGAAAAATTAGAAAATGATTAAGCACCTTCTTGCTCCTAATTCCATGGACGAGAACAGAATTCTGCCTCTCTAACTCGACCAAAAACCAACAAATAAGCCAGGCAGGCTGCACTATTAAGGTTTAACCCAAGTACCCACAGATATGAATGCTTTAGCATCAACAGGCCTTTCCAAAACGCAGGCTGAATTTCCAACAAAGGAAACTATGAAGGAGCCAAACAGACTGAGTAGGGATTTTTACTTAAATTGAAAATAAAGTTCTGCTCCACAGGCCCACAATGTAGATGATCTTCGAGAGCCAACAGAGACTTACTACTGGACTATACTTGCCCTCTGGGCCTCAGTTTTCTGTCAGCTGGAATTTGAAACTGACTTAAAGTGATGTATTCAATAAAAACAGAAGGATTAAGTTCTTAAGAAATCTTTGCTTACACAAGTTAAACTGACTGCTGCTAAACTTGAGACTGATTGAGAGTAAGCTGTATCACTGACCCTCCTTTCTTTCCTCCTCAAACTGTTCTCCATGTTTACTCACTGCTCCTGCAGCTCAGTCCTGCCTAGGTTGCAGCTGCCCCACCTCAATGCTGCTGGCTCCCTGGTTAGGCCACGAGAACAACAGCCCGACGACGAGCTTTCTTCATCCACACAGGACTTCTCAGTAATGCAGCACAACACTATTTAAGTTTAGAATTCCCAAGATCAATCACCTTTTGTTCACGGAAGTCTTAATTTTTTGCCCAGACCTTATGGTCAAACACTTTTGAGATGTGTATCCCAATATCGATCCAGTGATGAAAATGAGGTAGCTGTTGAGACTGTTTACTTTCAAACCTGGTTTGGCAATCTCCAATTCAAATTTCCTATTACACTGGCTCTCAATTTTTGTTTCAAATCCACTCTTCAGTGTTCACAGCAGTCATTTGTTCCATGTAGTATCTCCGTTAAAAATAAGCATGATCAAAAGGATGGACAATAGAAACCTTTCCTTTGCTCCATCAGACACTTAGAGCAGGAAGGGGAAAGCTCAGGGAAAGCTCAAGCTCAATTCTGCAGGCTGTTTAATCCGTGTCCCTGAATGATGTGATGGGGGAGGGGGCGGGGGAAGCACCCTGGCACAGAACTAAACAAAGCTCTCAGTACCTTTTCTCTTTAAAGTCAGCAATGCTGATTTCATGATAGTGCCACCAAACAAGCTTTGTGATCCCATCCAGGGGAAAAGGCATAAGTGGCCTGTTCACATAATACATGCGTTATTAATAGGATCTCCTAGAAGGCTGTTAAATGCTAACAAACATGGAGAATATACACTTGGTGTCCAAGGAGGGGGAAAAGATCGGGAACTAGGGAGGGGTACATGAGGCACTCTCAGGCATGATTATCCTTAGGAAAAAAACTCTTCTTGCCATCTCAAAGCTACTACTTGAGTTCTGACAGGCAGCAATTATAGGCAGTGCTGCAATGACAGAGCATTTTTCAGATCTTTAAGCCGAGGACAACTAATTCTAGCTATTCCACTAGTTTCCTGAAACAACAGGACTATGATTTCATCAGGAATAGACTCTTGAAATGCAGACTGATAAAGAGTGGTTGGATTATAACAGCCCAAATCTCTGTGGTTTGCCCACTTCAGAGACTATCTTGAGACTAATACTTTTAGAGTGTGAGTGCCTCTATCCGCAACTTTTTTTTCCTATGCAACAACAGTCTTCAAAAACCTTAAAACATGTGCAACGCATTTCATGTAAATATTTCAGATTTCAAATAATCATTGAAACATATTTTTGGTATACCAAGACATGAATTAAAATATTTTTTAAAACCACATAATGAAAATAAGGACATTTTTAAGAAACCGTACGTATGTAAACAGTAAATTTCTTTAGACTTCACATACTGAGTATAAGATTTACCATAAAAAGATTACCTTTCTCTTATGCATCCCTTTAACCACAATCCAATACTTCTAATAATTTAATTAAACAGGAAAGTAATTAATTTAACCTGTACAGGGGAGCTCTAAACAAGAACATTTTAAGGTTTGTTAAGAATAACTGATTTACTGCACACCTGTAATTCTAAATTACACCACCAAAAATACACTGAAAGGGCTGAGCCAGGGCATTAATAGCAGTATGCCAAGGGAATATGAGAACCAGTTTGGAAGTATCCGAATAAACCACCAGGCTGGCTCCACACTTAATACAGTGCAAAATAGGAAATTGAGGTGAACTGCTTCTACATCCAGAAACGTCATGGCTGCTGCTGCTACCAGCTTTAAGGCTTCCAAAACTGAATTACTGAATGGTAAAGCAGTAAAAATGTCACCTACTTTATCCATCATGTCCCAAAACTGGTTCACACACTCCTAAAAATGGAAAAATAATTTGGCCTGCAATCTCTTACAAAATTCTAACAATTGCATTTTCAAAGCCACATTCCTGGTTCTTGGAACTACTATACCTTATTATCAATGGAAGTATCAATTCAGCGGTTCAACCAAATCACGAGAACACAAATTTGGGGGTTATTCCAAAAACTAATTCGAATGAGACCCAACTGTACTGTAACAGAAATTCTAAGCTTTATTGAAGCAGCAGTCCCAAAAACCAAGAACACTGCATCTGGGATGCCACATGACACGCCCTTCAGACAAAAAGAAGAAACTTCACTCTTGCCCTAGGAGCATTGGCAGGAATGATTTGGCTGATCAAGGCAGGAAAACAAATCTCACACCAAAACGTTTTTCCATCCATGTTACCTGGAGAAATACTACATGGGAGCAGCCTACATGACTGTACAGAGGTTCATGGTGCCTAGTGCTTCTGGCATGTCATGGTTGAATTAAGTGATGGGACAATGATGGCAGTGGGCCATTCATAATTTCAAAACCCAATGCTGGGAGCACCAGTACACATACCAAAATGGCCTATCCAAGTGGCATCTGTCACTGAAATGTTAATCATTTGACAAATCAAGCTCAAATCTCTTTTCATTATGAATGCTCCAGAAAAACCAGTACCTTTCAGTCCTTCAAAAAGACTCCATTTAAGAATAATTTGATTCTAGGTTTCCCTTGGGGTAGGGGTGAGGGGAGACCTCAACGCATTACACAAATGGTTCTCTATCAATAATTTTGTTTAAACCTGGGCTGAGCAATCTCTTTAGCCCTGTGTGCCACCAGCAGGGCCCAGAATCAGGAAAAGAAGACAAAAGAAGCAGAACAAGAGTATGAAAAGAAAGACACACGTGGTGTGCACGGGGGTGGGGGTGGGAATGGGGGGTGGGTAAAGCAGAGGACCATGGGGGCAACCAACCCCCTAGGACCTCCTGGTGGCAGCAGAGCTTCATTCAGTTGCTTCCTCTGCCCTAGGCCAGACTTTAACACCAGGGCTGTGACCGATGTGTGCCTAAAGGCACCAAATTACACAGCAGATGCTTTATTTTGAGCTATCCAATTGCCAATCTACTCTGTGTTTTCCTCCCCAGGGTGGGGAAGCTTAACAGTTTAAATACAAGCTACGGTTTTATAATTTAGGATCTGAGCAGCACAAGTTCCAGCTACCAACTTTTGATCCCAGGAAGACAGCCACAAAATTTAAACAAACTACCTTCCCGCCAGAACTTTAAAACAAAAAGGAAAAAGAAAAAATTTCTCCCACCTCATATGAAGAATTCAAAAAATTTCCTTAACACAAAGAGGCTCCCCTCAAGCTTAATCAAAGCCCTATTAACCATATTAAGCCAGTAAAATCATTCATAGGCCAAGGGATCAAACAAACAACCTGTTTGACACACAAGTGCATGACCACAAAAAGTAAAAATAAAAAAGTAGGATGGGGGGGCTTCACTCTCAAGCCTGGAGAGAACACATGCTCTACCCAGAACAGCTTCACTGACAAAAAAATAACCAAGGAATTATCCACAGAGAAGATGACACACCAACCTTCTGACCCTACTCAACCACCAGTACCATTACCTTTTTCTTTAACCAGGTCTTTAAGTGACTGCCATTTCACATCAAAAGGTATGTTTGTAATGAAGGCTCTGTATCTTTTAGTTGGATTGGCATACGGCTCAAAGCGATTGCCTCCTCTTTTTATGTTTTTCTCCTTCCTCTTCTCATTCTGAGCTGGTCGTTCTCCTTCACTGAATTCAAAAGAGAGGGGGAAAAAAAGTCCATATGTTAGCACAATACTAAAGACAATATTTGATTTTCCAGGTTTACAATCCCACACAAAGTTACATGTAACACAAGACTAATATTGATTCTGATTTGAAACAAACTAAAGTGGTCCATACAGCAGAATATTGCAGTAGTACGCTCCTTAAAACCCACCTATCAAAAAAAATCATTCCCAAGACAAATGTGCTTTCCTAGGCCTTCACACACTCCTGTGGGGCTCTAACAGAGGTGGGGGAGACAGGCCAACTCCCTGCCCAAGGTGCTTTAACGCCAAGACAGAAACAGGAAAAGAGAAAGAAGATTTATAACATTTCATGGAACAGAAATGAGGTGGTACACATAGGTCCAACCAATCTTAGCTTTACAAATAAAAGTGTCTTTCATTGTGGGCGGAAAAAAATTGGACTCAGGTACTTGTACACCATTAGCAGCATTATTCACAATAGCAAAAAGTGAAAACAACCCAAGTGTCCACCAACAGATGAATGAAATAAACTAAATGTGGTAGATCCATACAATGGAATATTACTTATTCAGCCATAAAAAAAGAATGAAGTGCTGATACATGCTTCAACACAGATGAACTTTGAAAACATTATACTAAGTGAAATAAGCCAGACATAGAGACAAAAGGAATAGAGGTTACCAAGGACTGGGGAGAGGTGGGAACGGCGAGTTACTGTTTAATGGCTAGAGTTTCTGTTTGGGATGATAAAAGAAAAAAGTTCTGGAAATGGCGAGTGGCTATTGGCATAGTGTACAACACTGTACCTAATGCCACTAAACTGTACACGTAATCATTTTAGAATGGCAAAATTTACATATATTTTACCACAATTTTTAAAAACAAAATTTTTAAGGGAAAGAAACCATTCTCTACTCAACCCTATTACTTTGAGGCTAGGGAAACTGAAGTCTGAGCAACGCTGGTAGGTAAAAGACAGCACGCAAACAATTCCACCTTTGGCAAAGAAGGGTGGATTCGTTTTTCTGACATGGCCTTTCCTGTAATCCTCTTTACCTTTGTGTGTTAGGTGCTTCCATGGAGTTAACATTTCTAAGCTCTACAGGTATGAATCTGGCTTAAGAGTGGGCAGGAAAAGTTTCACAAGAAACGCAGGCTCCCAAAGCACAGAACAAGACAGGCTGGAAGCCCAGTCCATAGCCCAGGAACCGGACACGGTGTGCACAGCAGGGCAAGGCCCTGTGCCGGCTGCGTGTGGCTGTTCCGAGCCCCCTTTGACCATAGGCAGACACCTGTGAGAGCTGACCAGGAACAACTGGGGAGGCAGCAGCCACAGAAGTCCTCTCAGGGCACTAAGTCCAGCACTTTCTGCTTCCCAAGCCCTATGCTTTCCACCAGTGAGAATCAAGGGACTCCCAAACTACAGATTCTAGCAGAGACTTTGTGATCCACAACAAAAATGGAAAGAAAACAAAAAGTCAAGATTACAGCATTGATGATTTATAAGACCACCTTCTTTAACGTAAAGGGTTGATCTTTATTCTAAGATATGTCTTCCCTGTGTGGGGGAGGGGTATTGTTCAAACATCAATGGTAGCTGGAGGATTTTCAGTGTACTTGGAAAAATTTAAGTCAGCAACCTTTTGTAGTCCCCAAAGTATTTTTTTCTACTGGTCCCTCATATCCAAACACAGCCGTGCCAAGTGGTAACCCAGTGAAGTTATCACCCTAGGCAAAACTAAGGAAAGCAACTTCCTCTATGATCTGAACTATACCAACATGCAATAAACAGACCTTCACATGGGCCGGCAGATGGGGGAGGGGGAGTAGGGCCACACCAATCCCCAGATTCCTAGAATTCTTCACTCTGTCTACCCAGGCTCACAACAGACCCTCCTCAGGCTGACTGCACACCGCAAGCACAGTCCACCCATCCACTCCATATGAAAGCCCTGCACCCGTCTGCCAGACAGAGCATGCATCTCACCCTCCCTACATAAGGAGGAAGTGTGTTACAACAATTCATAAAATGTAGATCAACCTACATTTCATGGGCCTACAGAGGGCCTGTGGGTAGGAATATATTTTAGAATTGGTTTCTTTTGAAACCCAAATATTCTACAATCTACATTAAAAAACATTATTCTGACACAGGGTTCATGACACAGTAATGCTTCCAGCCTGGGTTTTCAAAGACTGCCCAGCTCACCTTATTAGTTACAAAATGTATAAATAACGAATTACAAGACATAGTAGGTAACAAAGTGTCTAGGCCATATTCTGCCATGCATCATTACTGCTAAGAATAAACTACCCAATCTAACCCCAGAAGCTGGGGATTTGGTTTGGGGTTAATCCACCTCACATGGCTCATCATCAAGAAAGCAGCTCAAATGGGTTATGGCCAAGGTGTGAGCAAAGCACTACTACACCCAAGTCTTTCTCTGGCTAATCATTTCCTCTCTCTGAGAAGTTTCCTCCTATCTCATCACTTCCAGTTTCTTAAAAAATTGACCTTTTTGTAACTCTAATAATCACCATCAACTCTATTCTTGACAGAATTGTAGAAAACCACCCTCAAAGAAACCTCACGTGACGCATGTTCAAGTATAGATGATGTGACAGTTTAAGAAAAGCCCATTTATTAAATGTTTAATTCAATTTTCTCACTTACCTTCGGGATAAAATTAGGGGAATATGCTTCTAGCCCTAAAATACATATAACACTTAACTGTGAAAACCTTTTAGAAGCACATTTTTATAGGTAGATTATAATTTAGCTACACTGATGAAATAAACTGCTTTATCCTAAATACCCCAAATTTAGATTATAGAATCTTAAATGTTAAAACACACCTACCATACATTATCCACAACTAGATACTTACCCAGAAGAAAATATATCCATACAAAAATTTAGACCCGAATGCTCATATCAACATTACTTGTAATATCCCAAAAGGAAATCTAAATGTCTACTAACAGGTAAATGAATAAACAAACTATAGTATATCTATACACTGAAATACTACTCAGCAAAAAGTAATGAACTACACACAACGTGGATGAATCTCAAAATACTTACACTCGAAATCAGACAAAAGAGGAGTACATATGGTAATATTTCATCATATACAACTATATTTGAGAAAATCTAATCTGGCAAACTAATCTATAGTGGGTTTTCTCAACCTCAACACTACTGATATTTGGGGGCCAGATAATCCTTTTGTTGTGGGAGGCTGCCCTGTACACTGTAGGATGTTCAGCAGCATCCCTGACCTCTACCCCAGAGAGGCCAGTAGCAGCCCCATTCCTCAGACTTGAAAATGAAGACCAAAAGTATCTCCAAGACACTTCCAAACGTCCCCTGAAGGGAAAGAAGAAATCACCCCACTGAGAACCACTGATGCATACTAATGGCCTGGGGGTGGGGAAAAAAAGGACTCAGAGGATTACAAAGGGGGAGCAAAGGGGGTTATGGTTGTATTTATTATCTTGATTCAGTGAGGGTATCAAATCGTACACTTCCAACTTATTCAGTTTATTGTGCCAATCATACTTTTTTTTTTTTTTTTTTTTTTTTGCAGTACTCAGGCCTCTCCCGTTGCAGAGCACAGGCTCCGGACATGCAGGCTCAGAGGCCATGGCTCACGGGCCCAGCCGCTCCGCGGCATGTGGAATATTCCCAGACCGGGGCACGAACCTGTGTCCCCTGCATCGGCAGGCGGACTCTCAACCACTGCGCCACCAGGGAAGCCCCAATTATACACTTTTTAAGTTTCCACTAGTTTCTTAAATTTCAAACCTGACCCCAATATAACTTGACTTTTAACTCCTATATAAAGTAACAAATTTGTCATCTTTCAAAGAAACTGAAGCTACCTAAGCAAGCTAAATGCCTTACCAATATTCTCCTTGCTAAGTGGCTCCCAATTCCCAATGAACACCCCATCTGATTCTGGCACCCAATCATCTACCTGAAGTTCTAAATAGACCCAATATGTTAAAAAACTTTTTCTGACATTCTATCAACCTAATTCATGATACATCAATAAAGATAAGGCCAAAGTATCTGCAAGAACCTCTCAAATCATTAAAACAGATTAAGTATGTTTAATATGGCTTTGGAATTGTTTCACTGACTGCATTCTTTGAAAATTGATAATTTAACATGTCACTGCTCCACCATACTAGAATTATACTGTACATAAAGATCACAAGTAAAAAGATTGAGTGCCTGCCTACTTCACCAAGGGCTGCCACATTCACCATGTAAAACAGTGAATCCCTACCCTCCCTTACGCCTCCATGGCATTCCCTCTCACATATAATACTCTCATTCTCACAGTTTTTCAATCAAGTGTAGTTTGAAACGGCAACCCCGATACCTTGAAATCCTGACCACATCTCCTGAGGGAAAAGACTCCCCCACCCCCCATATTCCCTTGAGAACCATCCCTTATGTAAAATGACTCTTCACAGAAACCCTTTCAATCCTGAGTTTCCCCTAATGCATTTAAGATGTGGAGAGCACTATTCACAGCACTATTCTAGCTCCAGGTCCACCTCTTCACTACCCATGTGACTTAAGCGCTTTCCGTCTCTGGTTCTTTACCAGCAAAACCAGCATAACCTGTATCCATGTAGCTCACAGGGATGTCTTGAGAATCAACAATCAGCCTAACAAAAAGCAGGTTGGTAAATGTTAAGCACAATACCTAAGGGAGCAGTACTACGGGTGACTAAGAGGTATGGTTATCTAGGTCTGAACCCCAATGTCACCAACTCTTTGTCAGGCCTCAGTTCCTTCATCTGTGCAAGGAGGTTACTTATCCACCCTGACAAGTTTAAAGGAGAGACTTGGCACACTAACTGTGGCAATGATATATTTTTGTACCAAAAATTTTCTGGAGAATGATTCACTCCTTGCCTTCTACCATTGCACATACTGATTAAGCTTTAAAATAAGCCCACTGGGGCCGTGGCTGAGGAAACCTAGGCACTGTACTCATTACAGACTACCAAAGGAGCAATTCAGCTTTCACCTCTATGACTGCAAAACACGGTAATGGGAGAGACCATCTGCAAACTCCTAAATGAAACAAGCAACCTAATCTTTGCAGACTAGCATCTCCCTGCCTAGCCATGAATAAAATCAAAGAGCAAAGTGAAAGCAAAGAGCTGGCAGCATGCATTCAAACAACCTACAGCCCCTATTCTAATCTTGAGCTCACAATCAAATGTGCCTCAAAATTATTATCAAGTATACCATCACTTTTTAAAGTACAGCAAACACTCAAATCATTGCAAAGCACGGAGAATCTGGTTAAAAAAAAAACACTTTAAATAACTGTGTTCAGTGAGAGGTTACCAGGGTGGTGTGTGGAAGCAGCAAAGGACCTGGAGTCAAGATGGCCTCCCCCAGATTCTTTGGGTCAATTTCCTTAACCTGGGTCTTCTCAATTGTTTAAAAAAAAAAAAAAAAAAAGTTTTTCTTGACTGTAAAACAGTGTCAACACTAACATTACATCCCCAGGAATTTATACTAAATACAAAGTTTCATTTTTAAAATAGCCTCTCTCTCAGTTTTCTGATTCAGCCACAAGGTTACTCTGAAAGTGGAGTAGGTTAAGTCACTGATTTTAAATGGACAGTGCAAGCTTTATTTTTAAAAAATAAAATTTTAAATTAAAAAAAAAAATCAAACCTAAGCCTACATAGTCCTCTAAAATGAACGCTTTTACCTCCTGATTAATATACTCTAACTCTGAATCTTGATTATTTTTTTAACTTCAGAATTTATTTTTTTAATTTATTTTTTTTTATTCATTTATTTTTGGCTGCATTAGGTCTTGCTGCTGCATGCAAGCTTTTCTAGTTGTGGTGAGCGCGCTTCTCACCGTGGAGGCTTCTCTTGTTGCAGAGCACGGGTTCTAGGCACGCGGGCTTCAGTAGCAGTGGCAGCTTGCAGGCTCTAGAGTGCAGGCTCAGTAGCTGTGGTGCACGGGCTTAATTGCTCCACGGCATGTGGGATCTTCCCAGACCAGGGATTGAACCCGTGTCCTCTGCACTGGCAGGCGGCTTCTTAACCGCTGCACCACCAGGGAAGTCCCTTGACTGTCTTTAGATGGAACAGATTTCTCATCAAAATAAAACAAATCCTCCTCTTATACCCAGAAGAAAAGGAACTGCAAAACAAGCTGTCCCATCTGGGGTCCCCATCAAGCTTGCTATCTCACTGCCTTTTTGGTTTACAGCACACTCCACTCCTGGTGGAGACAAAGGTAAGAAGAATCCAGTCTCACTCATTTCCCATCCCTCAAAGGCTTTCAAGATAAAAATCTAAATTCCTTCGTCTGGAATTCATTGCCCACCAGCTGGCCCCCAGTGCTCCAGCAGTTTGGGTTCTTTATAAATACATATCAAATATATAAATATATAAAAATCCCTAGTCTTTGGACACTCTCCTGTGCCTCTCTCCATCATCTTTCATCCTCCTCCCCCTAGAGGAACACCTCTTAACTGCCCCCAGCTGGTTAGGTTGGGGGGAGGGGAGCCCCTCCATGCTCCCTACCTAGTAACTCCTTTTACTAATACCACAGAACAATTACTTTACTACAAAAATATTCCTTGGCCTTCCCTGTGGGGGTAGGGGGGTTGTTTTCTAAAGAACTCTGCTTTAAAAACTCTGTGATGCAAAAAAAACACAACAAACACTAACTTTTCCAATGGCCCTCCCAAACAGATCTAAGTGTTCGTAACTTTCTAAAATAGTCTCTACTAAGCAGTCCTAGACTTTGAGGTTCTTTCCAACAAGGGCTCTTTTAGCTCTGAAACCTTCAGATTCTTTCTAATAGCCCATGTGTTAACGTTCGTCACAAAATGACTATTTGGAATCAGTCACAAAATGACTATTTGGAAATGGACAGTGGAAAATGGGAAATTTGAAAAATGTACCCCAGATGCTATAATCTATAACTAATAACTTCTCACCTAGCACGATTCTAGCAGCACTCCATCCTGTGATAAAGAAATAAAGGAAATAGGTAATGAAAAAAGTTTAAATGAACACATCCTTTTCCAGAGTTTTCAATAATAAAGGGTTGGGAATACTTCTAAGATGCCTTTCTCTTGATTTCCAAGGACCAGTAACCACGGTATTTTGTTCCTCCCCACCTAAGGAGAGAAAGTTCAACAACATAGCTAGTATTTAGTGAGTGTTCATTAACAAAGCGTTTTAACTACATTCACTTTTAATCCCCACGAACTCCAATTAAAAATTTGTGGGAAGGCAAATTCATAGGAGACAGAACGTATAACACAGGTAACCAGGAGAGGGGGAGAAGAGGAAGTTACAGTTTAATTGGCATGATGAAAAAGTTCTGGATGTGGATACTGGTGATGGCTGCACAACACCGCAAATGCAGTTGACGCCACAGAATCGTACACTTAAAAATGGCTAAAACTGTAAATTTCACCTTACGTATGTTACCACAATTTTAAAAAAACGTATGTGGCAAATCAAATGTGTGCCCAGCCTTCCCCTGTCCTCCCCCCGACAGCTGCCGGGAGGAGGCAAAACGTCTCTCCATCTTTCAGGCGCCTGTAATCAGAATGAATGGGGTTCAAGGGGACATAAGGTGATGCTTTAAAGCTTTATGGAAACTTTAAAAACCGAGGACCCGAGACAGACCTCTAACCAGGACTGAAAGGGTGACGGAGTTTGGAAATGGGTGAACCCGCCTGATGATGGAAAAATCTTCCCCTGGAACACGGAAGAGAATGTTTCCTTTTTTTTTTTTTCCCCCTATAGTTTGTTTCTACGGCTGAACATTGAGCAGCAGGTCCGATCTCTCCACAAATACCTACTGCGCACCTGGGGAGGAGGTAAGGGACTTGAGCCGTGGCCAGAGCGTGGAGCGAGGGGCGGTTCCGACAGAGGCACTTATCGCGGGGACGGGGGAGGGGGGGCTGGAAAGGAGGAGAACGGCGCGCGCCGGGGGGCGGGGGGGGGGAGGAGGCTCCCGGAGCCGGCCTCGCGGTCCTTCCCGATACCCACCCGCCTCTGCTACCGTTTACCCGGACCGACCACGGGCGAGATCCTGCGTGCGCAATCCCTCCCCTCCCCCCACTTTACCGATCGGGAAACTGAGGCCCCGGGCCATTGCGGAGAGACGTGAAACCACGCGCCCAACCAAGGTCACCCGACAGGCGAGCGGGTCGCGGACTCCGGGGCTCATCGGCTCCGTGGCCCGCGCGCCATTATCCCCGCGCGCAGAGGCCCAGCCTGAGGCCTTTGCGTCGGGGTCGGGGTCGGACCCGGCCTGGAGGGACCGGGGGAGTTGAGGCCCGAGACCTGGGAAGAAGGAGCTGTCCTAGAGGCGCTCCCGGGGCCGCCCGGCTTCATCCCTCACGGCCTGGGCGGCCCCCACCCTCGGCAGACCCTGAGGGGAAAGCCCGGCCGAGGCCGCGCCGGTGGGAAGCCGCCAAGACCTAACAGAGCCGCCGCCGGCCGCCGCAGAAGTGCCCGGCCAGGGACAAGGAGCCGTGGAGTACTCACCCTTTCGGGCCCGGAGCTCCGTTGCCACTCGGCACACCGGGCGCGCCGCTCTCCTCCTCCATTTTGGGCTCCGTCGCCGCCACCTCGGCTGCCGCTTCGACCCCTGCCGCCATTTTCTCCGCGTCTGGGCTTTGTGTGAGCGAGCGGGATGCGCGGCGCTGCGCCTGCGTGCTCACGTGATCCAGCTCGACCAGTAACGTCTGCTCGCGCCGCGGCGGCCTCCCGCCTCCTTCCCTCCAACCCCGGGCCACGCCCCTGTTCCGGGCCACGCCCCCGCCGCGCGCAGGCGCGCATCGTCAGCTGTTACTAATTCATTCTCGCAACTAACTTGCGTTTGGCGCCTACTGGATACTCCATCCGCTCTCCAGGTCTGGTAGAGGCACCATCTCTCCACCCCCCCACACGTGGACCTCGTCACTCCCAGCTTTCTGTAATCACAGCTAGGGCAGAAGGGCAGCGAAAGTTCTGTTTACTAGGCTAGAAAGGAGTTAGGCAGGCAAGGGTAGGACACTGAAAGACCAGGCCGTAGGACAAATGTGTAAAATGCTCTCTCTCTAAGCAAGTATCGTCCTGCACCAAGAATATCTGGGCTCTATCCGACCTGTCTCCCCACCACTCTGAGAAGTCCTGGGCGCAGAGCCCATGGCCTAGGTCTCTCTCACTAACAGCCGTCAACAACCAGACGCCTAGCTGGAGACTTTGAATGTGCTTATGAATGTTTCTTGAGTGAATGAACAAGCAAGAAGCCAAACATGGTGATAGAAATCACACGATGGAGGCTCCTTCCTGCCTGACCGTGGGTCCCTCTGCCCTGAGAGCTTGGCCCTGTCCACAAATGGGTTTTCAGGGCTGTTACAGGACCATGTCCTGGGACAGCCACAGTGGCCTGGGAAGAGGCCAGAGCCCCCAGCATTCAGAGGTCTCAGGCTCCCTTACCCAGCAGCCACCCCTGGTCTCTGTTGTCTCTGGTACTTTGAAATAAATGCTTCACTGGATCTTGAAGAAGTTCCCATCTAACCACCAAACTCTAAGCTCACAATGGGAAAAATGGGTTTTTTTCCCCCTATCTCACAAAATAACTACATTTCATCAGGCTCTGAGGAACTATCTCACCTGCCACACCTTCCTCCAAATTAAATACTTAATCCAGCCAGGCTGAGAACTCCAGGCCCGGAGAATAAGTCCAATAGCCCAGGCTAAGGCAGAGGATAGGCCCCACCCTCTCTTTCCAGCTCCCATTCCCAAGAACTTCCCAGACTCACCTGTCTCAGAACTCCTTTCTCTTGCCCATCTGCAAGCCCCTCCTCTCATCTCCACCCACCCACCCCGCCCCTCCCCCCGGAAATCTCTGATCTACTAAAATCCCCTGTGCACACCAACCCTCTTCACATGGTCCCACTGGAATCTACCTCAGTTTCCTTTCCTCCCCGTTAGACCTCTCTCTCTCTCTCTCTCTCTCTCTTTTTTTTTTTGGCCTGGACAGCCAGGGAAGTTCCCCCCTCCCCCTTAGATCTCTCTAGACCAGAGGGGCCCCTGGACCAGAAGAAGCCTCATGAATCTCTGAATTCCCTCGCCCAACAGGGCTCAGAAATGGCGGAAGAGGCCACAGCAGTCTGTCAGAATCATGGAGAGGAGGCCGAATACAAAGCAGCGGGGACAAGAAGCCACCTTTTCTCTGATCCCTTCTCCGGCAGTGGGTGTGACTGGAGATGAGCCACAAGCCAAGCCCAGGCTGAGGAGACAAACCTTCTACTAGGCTGTGCTCCTCTATAGGCTGGTTGATTTAATCCAACACTGCCCAGATTCCTGGGTTTAGCCATCGCCTGCACTATTAATTCCTTCACTCTTTCCTGTAACTGACACTTTATTTTCTTTAAAAGAAGGATGTTTTGGGAATTCGCTGACAGTCTGGTGGTTAGGACTCTGCCCTCTCACTGCCAAGGCCTGGGTTCGATCCCTAGTTGGGGAACGAAGATCCTGCAAGCCTCCCAGTGAAGTCAAAGAAAAACAGGATGTTAAAATGTTGCTTTACCTCACAGCCCACATTGAAACCCTACTATAAATAGCTTATTGTAAAAAATAAATAAGAGAATGATGCTGTTAAAGTGTAAATTCAGTCATACGCTCTGTCAAAGCATCTGAGTCTAAGACTTGCTCTCTCTCTGCTAGGGTTAAGGGTCATGAAAGTCAGCCTAGCACCAAACTACAACTCAGGACTTCCCTGGCGGTCCAGTGGTTAAGACTCTGTGCTTCCAATGCAGGGGGTGAGGGTTCGATCCCTGGTTGAGGAGTTAAGACCTCACATGCTGCATGATGTGGCCAAAAAAAAAAAAAGTACTGGGCCCTGTTCAGGGTGACCCTCGGTAAGTGTGGACATTACTTGTGAGTGAGTGTAAAGGGCCCAGCGGGGTATCTGACCCACGGGAGACACACAGGAAGTAGACACTATTCTTATGTATATTTATTTTAAATCATTTAATACATAGCCTTGCTACCTGCTCTTCACTTGAAAACTCGCACTTTGCTTCTAGCCCTGTGATCCCTCAAACCAGCTGAGAGCATTGGTTGTTGCTGCTGTTACCTCTGTGTGGTCCTGACTCCCCTCGGTCCCCGTGCCCTCACTTTGAGGCCTCAGAAACGTGACTGACAGGTCCGTTTTGTCCAGCAAGGGCTCCTTTTATTCATTGGGGGGGGGGTGGGGTAGGGGGCTGGGTTTTGAAACACGGTGCAACTTTATAAAGTTGAGGGTGCCGGGAATGTGAGCCTGCCAGGTGCAGAAAAGTGCAAGAAGCTTGCGGAACCTCCCAGCTCGATGGGTGCCCGCGACTCGCCTCTGGCCATGGCTGCTGGCCCAGGAGGGGCCAGGTAGACCTCAGAATGAGATCAGGGTGCCTGCTCCATCCGAAGCTCGGGACCACGTCCGTCTGTTCTCCTCGTGTGTAAGAGTGTGCAAAACGATCTGAGAATAGCTTCACACGGGAATCACGGAATCAGCTCCACTTTGGCATCTCTTGGCCTAAGAAGCATTCCAGCTGTGCGGAAGTGTCGGGCAGTTTCTGTCCTTCCAAACACCAGGGCATCGCCAGCTGCCTCTGGCCCTGCCAGCCCGGCCTTCACACAGGCGTCTCCTCTGCCACCTTCTTCAGGAGCCCAGCTGCCAGAGGGGAGTGCTGGGTGCCTTCGGGGCCATCGGTGGCCCGGATCTTCAGGCGCACTTTCTGGTTGGTCCTTCTCCACTCGGAGTACAGCTGGCAATGGTAGCGGAATGAGACCTGCAGGGCAGGGTGGAGATGAGTGGGAGGGCCAGCCTCTGGCCATCCAGCCTCTACCCCCAAGAGAGGAAAAGCGGGCCCCTGAGGCATCTGCCTCGACCTAACCAGGACCAGGCTCCTGCTTGCAGAAGCAGGGGCAGCATCCAGGCATTTCTCACACAGACAGTGCACACACACCCATTCCCTCACCTGGGGAACCTCCCCACCAGCACTGAGGGCCCTGCAAAGGTGAGAGAGTCTGTGTGTGTGTGTGTGGAAGGGGGGGGGGTCCCCTTCTGTCTCTCAGAGGGTGGCAGTGAAGTGATAAAGCCTCTTGGAAGGGGCCAAACGTCAATGGATCATAACTGCCAAAATGTGGAAGCAACTAAGATGTCCTTCAGTGGGTAAGTGGATAAATAAACTGTGGGACATCCAGACGATGGAATGTTATTTGGCACCAAAACGAAATGAGCTATCAAGTCATGAAAAGACATGGAGGAAGCTTAAATGCATATGACTAAGGGAAAGAAGCAGATCTGAAAAGGCTACAGGGAATTCCCTGGCGGTCCAGTGGTTAGGACTCGGTGCTTTCACTGAGAAGGCTATAGACTGCATGATTCCAACTATAGGACATTCTGGAAAAGGCAAAACTATGGAGACAGTAAGAGAAGCAGTGGTTAGCAGGGCTTGGGGGAGGGAGAGATGAACCGGAGGATCACAGAGGGGTTTTAGGGCAGTGAAAATACTCTGTATGACACTCTAATGGTGGATACATGTCATTATACATTTGTCTAAACCCACAAATTGTTCAACACCAAGAGTGAACCCCATGTAAACTATGGGCTGGGGGTGATGATGTGTCAGTGTTGGTTCATCGACTGTGATAAATGCACTGCTCTGGTGCCCTGCTGATCGTGGAGGAGGCTCTGCAGGTGTGGGGGAGGATTTTGGAGAACTCTGTACTTTATGCTCCATTTTGCTGTTTAACCTCAAACTGCTCTAATGAGTCAAATCTATTAAAAAAAAAAACTTTTTTTTTCCAATAAATGTCAATGGTTCATACTCTTTAACCAAGCCAGTTCCAAGAAACATTTGCACAGGTGGCACCCAAAACACAGTTTATAACGGCAAAAAAAAGAAGGGAAACAAAAAAACAAACCAACAAAAAAAAAACATTGGAAATGATCCCAGTGTCCATCAAAAGGGATTAGTTAAAAAAATACAGCATGCCCATACAATCAAGGATTGTTGGGTGGCTGCCTTTTTTTTTTTTTAAAGGACATTAGCAAAGTGAAAACAAGCAGACTGCAAAGCAGGACCTATGATTTCATCCTACTTGTATTAAAAAACCTGCTTGGGGCTTCCCTGGTGGCGCAGTGGTTGAGAGTCCGCCTGCCAATGCAGGGGACACGGGTTCGTGCCCTGGTCCGGGAGGATCCCGCATGCCGCGGAGTGGCTGGGCCTGTGAGCCATGGCCGCTGAGCCTGCGCGTCCGGAGCCTGTGCTCCGCAACGGGAGAGGCCACAACAGTGAGAGGCCCGCTACCACAAAAAAAAAAAAAAACCTGCTTGGTGGATGTGCTGGGAAACAATTCTTGAGGAGGGAGTGCCCCACAGCTGGAGGCCAGTGGTTCTGTCTGAGGGGCCAGACTCTGGGGACCTTTCCTCTCTGAGTGAGGGTTCTCATGCCTGCCAGAAGCCGGGGACAACACCCCACTACACTCCCTCTCTCTCAACCCCAGTCGTTTTCTCTCTCAGCACCCACCCCACCCCCGTGTGGGGCGATCGATCTTAGTTCCCGGACCATGGATCAACCCATGCCCCCTGCAGTGCAAGCGTGGAGTCTTAACCACTGGACCGCCAGGGAAGTCCCTTCTCTGTCTCTTGATGGTCCTCTCTCTCTGTCTCTCTTTCTCCTACTCTTTCTTCCGCAGCCTTTTGGTGTCCCTCTGCCTCTCCCCCCCCAACCCCCTCACCCGCCCTCCACCGCCAGTACAGTCCTGGTGGAGCTCGTGGCTGGCAGGGCCTGCACTCAGCAGAGGTGATCACGTGCCCTTGTATCCTTGGGGCAGAAGGTTCACGCCTGGCTCCCTGGACCTTGGACCAGCTTGGAATCTGGAGCTCCATGAGATGCTGGGAATTGCTTCCACCCGAGGGCCAGCCACAAACCGAGGCAGGCAGGGCGCCCCCTACCCCCTCCAAGCCACTGACCAAACCCCGGGCCTGACTGCTCGCAGATGCCTGCTCTGTGGCAGGCAGCCACTCACCAGCGTCCAGAGGACGTAGATGGTAAAGAGAGCAATGGTGAGGGCGATGAGCCCCACCGCCTCCAGCCGGCTATGGAGCCTGAGGTGGTCCTGGGCCCCACGCAGGCACAGCCAGCCTGAGATCGCGGCCAGAGGCGTGATGAACAGGAAGCACACCATGTCGCAGCACAGTGTCCTCTTCTCTGTCCGAGGCCCTGGGTCCTTCAGCCACTGCGGGGAAGAAGGGAGGGGGAGCCGCTGAGAGAGACCGTCATGCACCGCCCTCCCTCGAGCCTCTGCGGGGGGATGGGGTGCAGGACCGCCAGGCCCTCCGCCCCTTCTGCTGATGCCCATCTTCATCACTGGGCCCTGCAGGACCAGCCTCCTGCCTGGCACCTCCCTGCGTTCATTCCTTCTTTCAAATATTTATGGAGACGATGACGATGACAGGCCAGGCCCGGATAGGTGCGGGGCACTTCTGCCCCTGTTTTTTGTTTTTTGGTTCTTTGGTTTTTTTGGCCGTGCAGGGGATCAGACGCATGCCCCCTGCAGTGGAAGCACGGAGTCTTAACCACTGGACCGCCAGGGAAGTCCCATGACCTTGTTTTATAGATGGGGGAAACTGAGGGCACAGAGAGGCTGACCCATTTGTGCAAACTCATATGGCTAGTCGTCCACAAAGCCAGGACTGGAGCCCAGGAAGTCTTGTCCCAGGACCTGTGCGTCTTGGCCTCTATGCTACACTGCCTGCCACAGTTGATGGCAGGAAAAAGTCCCTGCCCATAGCTCCCATGCTAGTCGGGGGAGGCATGAAACAGGGTGAATGATCCGGATGGGGAAGGCTATGCCGAGGAGGTGACACCACAGAGAACCAAATGAGCAGAAGGGGCCTGGTGAAGAATGGGGGGGACAGCGCTCGAGGCTGCAGAAAGAGCATGTGCAAAGGCACTGGGGTGGGAGCGTGTGGGGGGGAGCGGTGCAGGCAGGCTGGCTCTCCCTCCAACTGTTCTCCTAAGAGCCCAATGTCCCGGGTGGGCCAGGGGCATTTCCAGGAGCCCACACCTCGGCACAGTGACATCCCCCTGCAGCTCTCAGCTGCCCCATGCCAAGCCAAGCTGGGCAGAGAGGAGCCTGGAGGGCACCCGGGCAACCAGCAATGCTCTGGAAAGCCATGTGGCTCCCGTCATGCCTGGGAATATCCCATCTCAACCCCCACCCAGCACACTCAGGCTACAGTCTAAGCTCCCAGGCTTGGCCCACAAAGCCCCCCGGCAAGGCCACTACCCCTCCTTCTGGGCCACTCTCCTCCTCCTTTAACTAGCTCCACTCCAGCCACGTGGGCTTTGTCAAAAACACCAAGCTTCTCCTGGCCTCAGAGCCTTTGCACTTGCTGTGCCCTCTGCCAGGACTGCCCTTCCTCAGGTTGGGCACTCCCTTCTCATTCCTCAGGTCTAAGCCTTAGGGTCACCTGAAGTGATCAAAACAGGGAGGAGGCACAGGGTCTGTCAGGTCTGGAATCTCAGGCCCGGTTCCCCACCCCCATCAGCAGAACTGACCCTGGGGACAGGAGAAAGGTTCCTCTCTATAGAGAAGCTGCTTCCCCAGCCCCCCAGGATCCTCCAGGGCAATTCCCTCCTCCTGCCCCACGCCTACCTTCTTCCCCTCTGCCCACTCCAACCTCAGACTCCCAAGCATACCTCTGTGAGGGGCCGGGGCCTCTTCTCCACTGCAAACTCCGTGTGGCACAGCTCGCAGTAGCTGGTATTGGATGAGGAAAGCCATCTCTCCAGACAGCTCTTGTGCACAGCGCCCAGTGTGCCGGTGCAACCACATGGAGACAGCAAGCTCTCCCCATTCGCTCCCTCATGGCAGATCCTGCAGAATGGACCATCGCTAGACACAGAGATGGGACACATGAGTAACGATCAAGTTTCCTGTCTATGCCTACTTCACATGCACTGGATCACAAGCTCAGCATCACCCCTATATGCTGCTACTTGGCAAACTCCTACTCATCCTTCAACGCCCGGCTCCAAATATCCTTTCCCTTGGGAAGTCTTCACAGACTCCCACAGGTGGAGTGATGTGCTCCCTCCCCAAGTTTCCCGTGGCACCTTTTTCAGCCCAGGGTGAGCATCACTTGTACCTGCCTGCCCAGCGTCCACTCCTCCTTCTCCTACAATGCCACCATGATTGTACTGGGCAACCAATCCACTCTCAACTCTTGGTCCTCAAGACGACACCCCTAATGACCTCAGGCCTGACCAATCAAAACACCACACGTCCCTGGTCACAGGGGCCGATTCAGGGAATAGCATGTGTGATGCAATCAGAGCCACTGGGAATTGATTCCTGAAATTCTTTTTTTTTTTTTTTTTCCCTAAACTCCAGAACTACAGGCAGCATGGCTGATGTAAGTCTGGAGCTGCTGGCAGCAGCCTGGTCCCCACGTGGAGTCTGTAAATGATGCCAAAACAGAGGGAAACAGAGGAAGGTGGAGCCAAGAGATAAGGAGAAGCAGAGTCTCAAGGACACCATCAGAAGCTCTGGATCCAGCCGCACCTGAAGGCCATGCTACCTAAGAAACCTGTGCGTCCAGGGAGAAGAGCTCCCTGGCTCTTCTGCTCTAGTGAGGCTCGGAAAACAGACATAAAAAGCGTCTGCAGGAAGCTGCTTCAGGGAAGTCTCGGCCCCAGCTTGGTCTCTGGGGATGCTGGGTCCTTCCTGGGGCAGCTCAGGGCCAGGGGCGTGGCCTTGGTGGCCCCAGCGGCTGTCCAGCACATGAGTCATTGTTTTCCAGACATTTCTGCCCAGAGAGAGGACTGCGGGAACACACGGAGGAGGCGGAGCAGGAGAGCTGTTTTCCAGATAACGCCAGTTTCCCCTCAGAAACTTTCTATCCTTTTCTCAGTGTCTCCTGCTGTGGGACGGGGCCTGGCTGCTTTGAAACCCAAGAGCTGAGCTGACCCCTCAGGTCTGCTTTCTGGTCCTCAATCCTGTGCCTGGGCTGCTACTTTTTCCTCCAAGGTCAAAAGGGCATGCCCGGCTCCCCTCTGCTCCCACACTCCCCACACACATCAAGTGAACAGGAAAGGGATCCCTGCTCCGGAAACCAAGCCGGGAAGTGGAAGTGACGAGGACCTTGAGGGAGAGCCACGTCGGTTTTGGGGTTTGTCCCTGAAGAACCCTACTTCAGAGGTGCAAGTTCAGAGAAAACAAAACACAAGAAAACAAAGCACACACTGATTTATGATTGAGCACTGATGAGGTCCCATGCACAATTTGGAGGGCAACATCTGGGTTAATTTTTCTCATTCTCACAGGGAGCCGGGGAGGAAGGTGCTCTTTTTGCCCCTGTTTTACAGACAGGGAAACTGAGGCATCGAGGGGTTAACCTGTTTGTGCAGAAGTCACACAGCCAGTCGTCGGGCACAGCTGGGATTGGAACCCAGGAAGTCACTCCAGGCCTGTATACTCTGAGCCACTAGGCTGCCTGCCACCGGTAGTAGGGCAAGAGAAATGGGCTTTACTCCCGAAATTCTGGGAGGAAAATTATGCAAATGATACAGTTGAGGAGGAGATGGGACGGGGGAGCGGGTGAGACATCCACAGATCCCAGTGGAGCTGACCAGAGCATGCTCCATGGGCAGAAGGGAGATGGAAATGGAAGCCATGGGGAATCGGGCAGCGGGAGGAGGCCAGGTGGAAGGGCTGGGGGGTGTGGAAATGCTCAGGGCAGCTTCCAGGAGGGCCTGGCTCACAGACCAGGGGGCGGAGAGAATGGAGGCCTCACAGAGGCCAGAGGGGCCCCAGGTGCTGGCCCTCAAGCCTTGAGCCTTTGTGGATTGTCCTGGGGCCTGGAGATACCTCCTGGGCCTTCCTCTTTGTCCTCTGAAGGTTTCAGGGTCCAGAACTTTCTGCCCCACTTGGGGTGCCATGCACCCCCAGGAATCAGGGTCTCCTCTGAAGTGAAATGGAAGGCTTGATTTTATGGTCATGGAACCAGCCAGGTGCTGGGGACAGTATCTTTCAGCCCCACCCTTGCTGCTCCCAGATGGCACAGGCTGGCTGGGAGGAGGAGTTACAGGGTGAGTGAAGAGAAGGAGGGGGACAGTGACCTGCTTGTGTGGCCTCTGCCGACCCCAGCACCTCCCAGCAGTGGCAGTGGAGGATCCTCACTTCCTCCTGGGGAGATCGGCCAGGAGGCTGTAAAGAGGGCCCCATCCCTGGATGATGACAACCCTCTGGGAAAACAGCAGCCCTCTCTCTAGGAAGGGTTGTTCTGCCCTGGCCTTCAGTCTGGGCAAGTTGGGATTGAGCTGCATCAAAAGGCAGAGGGGGGCTTCCCTGGTGGCGCAGTGGTTGAGAGTCCGCCTGCCGATGCAGGGGACGCGGGCTCGTGCCCCGGTCCGGGAAGATCCCACGTGCCGCGGAGTGGCTGGGCCCGTGAGCCATGGCCACTGAGCCTGCGCGTCCGGAGCCTGTGCTCCACAGCGGGAGAGGCCACAACAGTGGGAGGCCCGCGTACGGCAAGAAAAAAAAAAAAATAAGGCAGAGGGGGGACTTCCCTGGCGGTCCAGTGGTTAAGACTCCGTGCTTCCACTGCAGGGAGTACGGGTTCGATCCCTGGCCGGGGAACTAAGATCCCACATGCCTCACAGTGCAGCCCAAAAACAAGACAAAACAAAAAGGCAGAAGAGACAGCCGTCAAAAAGAACGAAATTTTGCCATTTGCAGCAACATGGATGGACTTGGAGGGTGTTATGCTGAGTGAAATGAGTCAGACAGAGAAAGACAATTACTATATGCTTATGTGTGGAATCTAAAAAATACAAGAAACTAGTGAGTATAACAACACAAAAAGCAGACTCAGAGATATAGAGAACAAACTAGTGGTTACCAGAGGGGAGAGGGAGGAGAAGGGCAACGTGAGGGTCGGGAAGCGGGAGGTACGAACTATTGGGTGTAAGATAGGTTACAGGGATGTCTTGTACAGCACCGGGAATAGAGCCAATATTTTGTAATAACTGTAAATGGACTGTAACCTTTAAAAATTATATAAAAATTTAAAAATTAAAAAAAAAATAGCACTACCATACAATCCAGCCAAAAAAATAAAAAAATGGCAGAGGGGCAGATCAGGAGGGCCCTGCGGTCGGTCTCAGTGGGCAGAGCTGTCCTGACCACCAGCTGCCCGCGGAGGGGCCGCTCTGGTACTGCTGCTTGCCTGGGTCTCTGAGGGCTGCAGGGGAGGCTGATGGGACCGAACAGGCTTCTCCTCCTGCCCCCCACACCCAAGGGGGAGCCCTAGGTTCAAGCCTCAGCTCTGCTCAGTGACACTGGCAGGGGTCCAGCTCCCTCTGGGACTCGGTTTCCCCAGGTGTAAAAAGGGAGGGTGGGGCAAGGTGACGTCAACTCACTCAGTGGCCCCCAGGAACCCCATGGAGGGAGACTTCCTCCCTGCCCCCCACCCCGGCAGCTCTGGCTAGGAGGCCCCTGGGCCCACCAAGGGTCCCCTTGCTCCCAGCCTGGCTCAAGCAGCACAGACCCTGTCCTGACTTCAGGGGGTCTGATGGAGATGCAGACATAAAAACCAAGACCCTGGAGGAAGCCCAGAAGGAGAACGCCAATCTCATCTGGGCTTAGGCAAGGCTTCCTGAAAGAAGTGATGCCAGGCAAAGACTTACAGGGTGACTGGCAGTGGGCTCCCTCCAAAGCACTGCAAGGCTTCCATCTGCTTCTTTTTATGTTTTGAATGAAAAGCTTATGAATTGACTCTGACACCTGCTACAACACAGATGAACCCTAGAGACATGATGCTCAGTGAAAGAAGCCGTCACAAAAGGACAAATACTGTCTGATTCCACTCACAGGGGGTCCCTACAGGAGTCAGATCCACAGAGACAGAAAGTAGATGGTGGGGGCCGGGGGCTGGGGAGTGAGTGTCTAATGAGGACAGAGTTTCAGTTTTGCAAGATCAAAACAGTTATGGGGTTGAATGGTGGTGATGGTTGCACAACACTGTGAATGTACTTAAAGCCACTGAACTGTACACTTTTAAATGGCCAAGAGGGCTTCCCTGGTGGCGCAGTGGTTAAGAATCCGCCTGCGAACGCAGGGCACACGGGTTCGAGCCCTGGTCCGGGAAGAACCCACATGCCACGGAGCAACTAAGCCCGTGCGCCACAACTACTGAGCCTGCGCTCTAGAGCCCACGAGCCACGACTACTGAGTCTGCACGCCACAGCTACTGAAGCTGCGCACCTAGAGTCCATGCTCTGCAACAAGAGAAGCCACCACAATGAGAAGCCCGCGCACCGCAAGGAAGAGTAGCCCCTGCTTGCCACAACTAGAGAAAGCCCGCGTGCAGCAACGAAGACCCAACACAGCCAAAGATAAATAAATAAAATAAATAAATTTAATAAAAATAAAATGGCCAAGAAGATAAATTGTGTTATATCGTAACAATAAAAAAAAATTGGAAAGAAAAGCTTATGAATTAAATTGTCTCAAGTAAACATCATGAAAATACATTAAACTTGAAAAATTGGGGCCAGATTAAATCTTAATGAGTTAAAGTGGATTTAAATTTGTGTGGGGTTTCCTTAAATCTCTTTTCCTTGGAACTGGTGACAAGTTGGTGAACCAGGCAGACTCAGCTCACACGTGGGTCTGGAAGGCTGGCACTGAGGTTTAAATACATTCATCAACTGCTTAGGAGGTGGCAAAGCCCCTTGCGGGCACTTTATGTGGACCACGGCCACGTACTCTCAAAACAACCCAGTGAGGAAGGTGTCCCCAGTTTAGAGATACGGGGGTGAAGCAACTCTTCCCAGGTTGTACAGGGAGAGAGGCTTCTACTCAGGACCTGAGCCCAGGCACCCTGAGTCCACAGCCAGCCATTTCCTCAAGCAGCCTCCCCAAGACGTGAGCTACTCATCAACATTGGACCTTCAGATTTCACCCAGTAATCTGGAGTTTCTGCTTTTCATGAAGAATCAGACCTGGCTAGCCAGTTTCCACGTGGTGATTACTGGTTTATTTGCCCACCTGGCCCCTCTAGGTGGCTGGATTTCTTTTTTGTTTTTTTTTCTGGCCCGCGGCTAGTGGGATCTTAGTTCCCCGACCAGAGATTGAACCCAGGCCCCGGCAGTGAAAGCACCAAGCCCTAACCACTGGACCACCGGGGGATTCCCGCAGTTGGATTTCTGACCCCAGGCAGGGCTGGGAGGAAATCCCGTGGGCCCGAGAGCGAAGTGAGTGAAGGCAAAGATCCCTGCTTGGCCACCACTAACCTCGGTGTGTCCAAGGCCCGGATGACAGTTGAGAGGAGCCGGCCGTCCCTTGAAGTCACCTGTGCCACATACTGGGGTGGCCCAAGGCCCGTGGCCTCCACGACCTTGGAGAAGGCGGGGCTGTCGGAGCAGTCGCACAGGGAGCCAGGGAGGTGACAGCAGTCACCCGTCGTCATGGCCACAGGGAGCCCCGCGTCCTCAGGGCCCGAGGCCCATGGTCCCAGGAGCCTGGGGAGAGGCCGGCAGGAAGATTAAGGGCAAGGTTAGCAAGCCACACACCGAATCCAGCTCTCTGAGCCTCGGTTGCCCAATCTATACAATGGGGCTTTGGAGGGGGCTGTGAGGATTCAATAAGGTCACACATGCAGCTCAGCCCAGGCCTGGCACGTCTCAGGGGCTTGATTATATTACCTCTGACCCTCCTAAGAAAGGCCAGCCCGGCCCAGCCTGCAAAGCATGCAGGTCACCCCCAATATCACCTTTCCAGACATAATAACAGCACCTAACAGTGACTGAACACCTTCTGTGTAGCAGGCCCTGTGCTTGGCGCTTTCCAGGAACAGAACCATGTCCGCCAACCATGTAGAGACTGTTCTCCATGGACTGGATTGCTGGGCCTGGGCTCACGCCCACCTTTGAGTGGGCCAGAACTGAGCTAGAAACTTGGCCCAGCAGACCAGGATGGTGAGTCACATTGACCCTCCTGGTTGACGGCCTCTTGTGGGGCTCTGAACTCCTTGATAACTCAGGCTATCAAGGAAGTGGCCCAGGCTGGGGAGGACCATGACAGTCTCTGTCCCCACCCACCAAAGCAGCTGCTCTAACCCATGCCTCTGTCCCCAAGGAAAGGCCACCGGAGCAATCTGGAGTCTGCTCTGGGTGGGAGACTTCAGCAGGATTCTGTCCCCCACCCCAGGGTCTGACCTGACAAAAGGAACCCTTGGCAAGCTCTTCTTCCGTCACAGAACCAGCCAGCGAGTCTTGTGTGTTTCCCTTGGAGAATTTCATGAAAGTAACAGAGGCCTCTTGAAGCCAATACAGGTGCTCTGGAGCTAAGGATCTCTGTCCCAAACTTGTCTCATACTCCACCGTTTGTCCCTAGGAACTATGATCCAGAGACCCCCGAAACACTCGCTGAGGTCCCCCCACAATTGTTTTTCACCAACCCTTGCCAGTCAAACTCTGAGACCCAAAGAGGGGCGGGAGGGAAGCAGTGTAAGTCATTGGCTAACTTTCTGCACCAGGACAGTCTGCTGCCAGATCAACAGTCTCTGAACAGCTCAGCCAGAAGACCTCCAGGCTCAGCAGGCCCTTCTGAGCCTCTATAGTTGGGCTGCTGTTGGCCACATAAGCAAGTGTCAGCCCAGAGGCAGGAGGAGGCTGGGAGGAAGGCTGCATGACTGAGATAACATCCTCAGGGCAGTGGCCAGGCCTGCCATGTTGTGTACACTGCTGTCCCTTCCGAGTGCCTGCAACCAGAATTTCCAGCTCAGAGGCCAGCAGGGAAGTCGCTGGGTTACCCAAGGGAATGCAGGCAGAGGGGAATCCACTCCTCTTGCCCCTCCAAGGATTGGCCTTCACATTTCTGCAAGTAATTGGGCATCACAAGAAACATCACAGCTACTGTATATTAAGTTCTATCATTTCTTTTACTGTCAAGGGAAAAACAAAAACACTGGTAAAATCTGCTAATGCAAGGCCTGCAAATCACCAAAATAATAATAGCAGCTACTGTTTATTAAGTACCTACTGCAAGCCGGGTACTGTTCTAAGCTTACTGAACTCAAACAGTTGTTATAAGTGTCCCCTTCAAAGGTCACCTCCCCAGAGAGGCTTTCCCTGACCACTCTGGTCAAAGTGCCATTGGTGTCCACATTATTGCGCTTACAGAATGTACCCCTCTCTGAAATGCTCTTTCCTTTTTATTTTGAGAGGCCAATGCCGCCTTTATTCCTGAGTCAGCAGCTACTGGAGAGGGTGCTCAGGCATACGGCCGCAGTGGGCTCCCTCTCGATCCATCCAAGAACCGGGCAACGGCCAGACCCAGGGGGTCCAGTGACTCAGCGGCCTTAGGAACAGCGCAGAAGACTCTCTGCCTACGGGCCTGAAATGCCCTTATTTCTTTCCCTTTTTTTCTTTTTTGGTCACGCCGCACGGCTTGTGGGATCTTAGCTCCCCGACTAGGGATTGAACCTGGACCCTCAGCAGTGAAAGAGCAGAGTCCTAACCACTGGACCGCCAGGGAATTCCCATGAAATGCTCTTATTTCTCCATCTACTGGTTTAACCACGTCTGTCTTCCACTCATCAGTCTCTCCAGCACCTGGCCCTGTGTCTAGTACAGAGTTCCTGCATTAATTTTTCAGCCCCTCCTCTGTGTAAATGCAGGGTTGGGAGAGCCAGGTCTCTTGACCCCGCCCCCCAGACCCTGGTCTGCCAGCACCCATGACGGGAATCAGAAATATTTAGAGGCTAGAGATCTGTGCAAAGCACAGAGGCTTGGGCTTGCAAGAGGCCAAACTCGAGGCTGGATGCAAGGATAGGGTGGCTGCAGCTCTGGGGCTGCTGGGATGGCAGAGCGAGCCCATGCCTCAAGCAAACTTGGCCCAGTGCTTGAGAGATGGATTTCACTGAGTCTTCACAACAAAATTATGACGTAAGTCCAATAATTACCCCCACTTGACAGGTGAGGAGACTGAGGCTCAGAGAGGGGCAGCTTCTTGCCCAAGATCACACAGCTAAGTCAGGACAGTGCCAGGATTTGAACTTAGTCCAGTGGGTGGGTCTGGGACTCAAGAGATCTGGGTTCTTTTAAGTCCTGACTCTGTTACTAATGCTGTCTGTCCTGGAACAAGACACTTGGCTTCTCTGGGCCTCATTTTTCTCCTTTGTCAAATAAGTTGATGAAGCTAGTGGACTGTGTCTGCTGAGGGCTTCCTGGGAAGGAGCAGCCAGGCTCAATTCCTCCAGCGAAGCTCGCCCTTGGCTAGGCTTGTCTGGGGTGGCGCTGGGGAACCACAACCTTTCCACACCTACCCAGACTCCTTTTTTCTGAGGGCAGGAATCCAAGGGAAGAAGAGTCAGAGGGCCCTAGCTCCCCACAGTGTCATCTCAGTCCAGCTGCTTTGCTCTCTGGGCCTCAGTTTTCTCTTCTGTATAATGGGGGTCCCAGTGAAACCCAGCTCATACATGCATAAATATGAGAAAGTCAATAAATATTAGCTCTATTGATAATTACCGTCATCAGCTTATAGAGCTGTTGGTAGGGTTTGATGAGACAAGGCACAGCCAGTGCCTGGCACACAGTAAGCACTCAACAAATGCTCACTGTTATTATTTTTTAGGATAAACATGGAGCCTGTCAAATGCATTCATTCCTCTTCACTTACCACAGAGAGGCTCCTGTATGCCCTTCAGTACTTGAATGGCCCTGCACTGAAGGCCAGGCTCTAATCGCAGCTCTGATCATTACTCGCTGTGTAGCCCTGTGCAAAAGGCTTGACCTCTCTGAGCCTTGATTCCTCATCCGTATAGCAGGGAACGTTTCTAGTACTTCCACTTAATATGGTCGATAGAGGACTAAATGACCTAATCCTATAAATTCTGGCTATCCCGTTTTGAGCACACACGAACAGGCAGGCACTCTGCTAACCAAGTGCCTGGGTCATTATATTTACTATTTTCCTGGCAGAGCCCCTCTGAGGAGGAGGTTGGGGAAGGTGACTGGTCATTTACTGACCGCCTACTGTGTGCAGAGCGCTTTCCTCATTTGCCACCTCCTGATTCCTCCCAACAGCCCAATTAGGTTGGTACTAGGATGACCCGGTTTCACAGATGAGGAGACCGAGGCGCAGAGAGGCACCTACTGTGTGCGGCCCCCAGAGGACCTCCTGACTTCTGCAAAGACGGAAATTGCGATCACCTAGTCCCTGGGAAGGCTGAGGCCGACTGTCCGAGCCCGGCCGTCCCGCCTGGGGGCCGGGCTCGGGCCTCAAACTCGGGGCCGGCCCGCGGATCGGCACCCTCCGGCCCCATCCTCCCGCCCGTGCCTACCTGATCCGCGGCCGGGCCGGGCGGCCGCGCAGGCCCCTCCGCTTGCCCCGGCCCTGGTCCCGGCCCGGCCGGTCTCGTCAGCGCCGCTAGCTCCGCTCCGGCCGGCACCTGCGTCGGGACACCGCCCGCCAAGCAGACGGCGCCACGAACCAATGGCGACCGCCTCTCGCCTACACTGGCCAGTCGCCGTAGAACTCCCGCCCTGGGAGGCGGGGCCAGAGGCGACGGGGACGTCCTGGGCCGCACAGGCCCGGCGGCGCCGCAGCTGCTGGCCCCGCCCCTGCTGCGTCCTGGCTCCACCCCAGTCTATGCCCCGCCCCCATCCCTGGCCCCTCCCCATGCCGACTCGGGGCACGAGCGGGGCACGTGGCGCCACCTGCAGAAGACCAGTTACAGAATTCAACGCGAGGGAGTGTGGGAGGGAGCGAGACGCAAGAGGGAGGAGATATGGGAACATATGTATATGTATAACTGATTCACTTTGTTATAAAGCAGAAACTAACACACCATTGTAAAGCAATTATACCCCAATAAAGATGTTAAAAAAAACAAAAAGAATTCAACGCGACACTAGCGAAGGGATTTGTAAGTGTTCGTCACCTCTCTTAGGCTTCTCGCCAATCCTGGGGGAGGGATGAACCGTCCGATTACATTTTACAGAGAGGAACTACAGAAGTCTAGAGAGGTTAAGGGGCCGTGGAAGAGCATAAAGCCAACATCATTTATTTATCATTCACATTCATTCATACATACAACAAATTCATTCATTAGATGTAATAAGCATCAATAAGAGGGCCTATTATGAGCCAGGCACTGTGCTAGGCGCTGTGGACACAATGTTGAGTAAATATTGCTGCTCTCATGGACCTCAGTCTAGGGAATGACATAGACATTAAGCAGTCAATTATGTAATTCTTAATTTCAAAGGTGATAAATTATAGCGAGTGAGGGAGGCATATCATGGAATATTTGGAAAGTCCAAAAATATTTCCCTAAAGAAGCAATGGAACTGACAATGGTGAAGAGCTTGAGGTGGGATGCAAAGAGCTTGAGGTGGGATGGAGAATGGCCTCAATACTCCTTTCTTCCCCTGCCTTTATTGAATATGTAGATCAGCTCAATTACCTTAATCAAATTCTTCTGTGCTGTACTAGCTTACATTTTTCAAAAATGGAACAATAAGGGCTTCCCTGCTGGCACAGTGGTTGAGAGTCCGCCTGCCGATGCAGGGGACACAGGTTCGTGCCCCGGTCCGGGAAGATTCCACATGCCGCGGAGCGGCTGGGCCCGTGAGCCACGGCCGCTGAGCCTGCGCGTCCGGAGCCTGTGCTCCGCAACGGGAGAGGCCACAACAGTGAGAGGCCCGCGTACCGCAAAAAAAAAAAAAAAAAGGAACAATAAATCATAACAGTTTTTAAAAGGTTACCTATAGAGGGAAGGGGTAAAATAGAAGGGACAAAGATAGAAGCTAGACTTTTAAAACTGTACCTTGTTTTGGATATCTGACTTTACAACCATGTAAATATTTTATATAACTTTAAAACAAAATTTTAAATATAAGATATCCCTAAAAACAAAAATAAGATAAAACAAATTAACCTGTGTATCCAGTTGGTGACAAAACAACGCAGAGATGAACTAGTGACTTTAAAACTCCACAGTTTGATTGTACATACCACTATATTGGTGGTGGTGGTGTTAAAATTGTTATTCTGAGCTTGTTGCACATTTAGTCTGGGATAAAGAAAAGGAGTGATTATGTTGGTGTCAAGAACTGAGCTTTTCAGAGGGAGTGAAGGAGGTACAGATGTAAGATTGATCACATTAAAGAAAAACCCTGTGGTCTTGAATTTGAATTGGGAGTATCATGATATATTTTATCTTTATAAAAAGCAAACATTTCCTACCTCTGTCCACTGAAAAAAAGTCTGAAACAAAGACCAACCTTCTTAATAAGCACCCCGTAAGCCCAGATCGTGGTCTCTAAATACCATTTCCAATTGAAAGAAGCCAGGAACACTGAGGAAAAATCTGATTCTGAGTCAGGGGCAGGAAATGTACAGACAAAAATGGCACATCTTGATATACCAGAAAGGGAGTTATCAAAGACATTACCTGGTGAGATAATGTCAATGGGAGCCAATAAGAAGCTTCCATTGTCCACAAACTGGACAATTTGATCCTCAATAAGGATAATGATTGCAGATCAAAATGCATCAAATGTTCAACTTTGTGCATTTGGGTTTTTAATTTTTTATCTTAAAATAATGTCAAATTTACATAAAAGTTGCAGAAAGAATGCAAGAGCTCCCATAAACACTTTGCCCAGATTCCCCAATTGTTAACATTTTTGAATCCTTTGAGTATAAGATACACACATGGTGTCTCATTAACCCTTAATTCTTCAGTGTTTCTTTCTTTCTTTGAGGCAGGCGGGCTTCTCTCTAGTTGTGGCAAGTGGGCTCAGTAGTTGAGGTGCACAGGCTTAGTTGCCCCGAGGCATGTGGGATCTTAGTTCCCTGACCAGTGATCGAACCCGCATCCCCTGCATTGGAAGGCCGATTCTTAATCACTGGACCACCAGTGAAGTCCCTAGTGTTTCTTTCTTTTTTTTTTTTTTTAACCGATTGGTTTTCTTAACTTTTTAAAATTTATTAATTAATCAATTTTTATTTTTGGCTGCATCGTGTCTTCATTGCTCCCCTTGGGCTTTCTCTAGTTGTGGCAAGCAGGGGCTACTCTTCGTTGCGGTGCACGGGCTTCTCATTGCAGTGGCTTCTCTTGTTGCAGAGCACACAGGCTTCAGTAGTTGTGGCACGTGGGCTCAGTAGTTGTAGCTTGCAGACTCTAGAACGCAGGCTCAGTAGCTGTGGCGCACAGGCTTAGTTGCTCCACAGCATGGGGGAATCTTCCCGGACCAGGGCTTGAACCTGTTTCCCCTGCATTGGCAGGCGTATTCTTAACCACTGCACCACCAGAGAAGTCCCAGTTTATTCCTCTTTTTTTTTTTTTTTTTTTTTTTTTTTTGGGTACTCGGACCTCTCACTGTTGTGGCCTCTCCCATTGCGGAGCACAGGCTCCGGACGCGTAGGCTCAATGGCCATGGCTCACGGGCCCAGCCGCTCCGCGGCATGTGGGATCTTCCCGGACCGGGGCACGAACCGTGTCCCCTGCATCGGCAGGTGGACTCTCAACCACTGTGCCACCAGGGAAGCCCCCCAGTTTATTTCTTAAGTAAAGCACATTCTTCCACATAATCACAGTATGATCTTCAAAATCAGGAAATTTATATGGATCCAATATCACCAGGTAATTCCCAAATCCCATTCAGAGTTTCAGTAAAGTTCTTTAAATCTCCAGCATCCGTCCCAGGATCACATGTTGTATTTTGCTGTCTAATTCAGTCTCCTGCAGTCTGGAACAACTCCTCATTCTTTCCTTGTCTTTTATGACCTTGATATTTTTGGAGATTACTGGCTAGTTATTTTGTAGAAAGCCTCTCAATTTGCTTTTCTTTAATATTTCCTCATGACATGCATTTAGGACAGAAACCACAGAAGTGATGTTGTGTTCTCAGTGCATGTATCAGGAGGCAAAGAATGTTGATTTCTTCCACTACTTATAACCTACCCTAATTATATTAACCTGATTATGTTAAAACGGTGTCTTCCAGGGACTTCCCCTGAGGTCCAGTTGTTAAGACTTTCCCTTCCAATGCAGGGGGTGTGGGTTCCATCCCTGGTCGGGGAGCTAAGATCTCACATGCCTGGCGACCAAAAAACCAAAACATAAAACGAAGCAATATTGTAACAAATTCAATAAGGGCTTTAAAAATGGTCCACATCCGCAGTGGTTAAGAATCCACCTGCCAATGCAGAGGACAAGGGTTCAAGCCCTGGTCCGGGAAGTTCCCACATGCCACGGAGCAACAAAGCCCGTGCGCCACAGCTACTGAGCCTGCGCTCTAGAGCCCACGAGCCACAACTACTGAAGCCCGCGTGCCTAGAGCCCGTGCTCAGCCAACGCACTGAGAAGCCCACGCACTGCAACGAAGAGTAGACCCCGCTTGCCGCAGCTAGACAAAGTGCGCACGCAACAAGGAAGACCCAGCGCAGCCAAAAATAAATAAATAAAATAAAAATAAAAATGGTCCACATCAAAAAAATATATATATTTTTAAATTAATTAATTAATTAAATGGTGTCTTCCAGGTTTCTCCAGCATGAGTTCATGTTGCACTTATCAGTAAGTGCCTTATTGGAAAATACCATGAAACTGATTAAATATCTGCTCCTCAACAGACCTTCACCCACCAGATTTAATATTCATTGATGATTCTTGCCTGAATTAAATTTTGTTGCTGTTGTTAGCAAAGAGGGTTTTATTTTTATTTACAAGAATTCTGGAGGAGGATGGCTGCTGGCATTGATTTGGTCAAATGATATTAGGGTTAATGACCTAGATTCTCTTGGCCTTTTTCTCATGTAGCTAGATGGCTGCTGTGGCTCCAGGCAGCACATCCTCAATGAAGGCAGGAAAAAGGGAGTGGCACGGAGGTGTCCACCAGGTCTGTCTCTTCTATCAGATAATGGTTGCTAAATGATGATTGTTTTCTAATTCCATCTTTGGCACTTCCTTCCTTATTGGCTCAACAAGATGTTCCAGAGTGGTTTTTTCTTGAAATTTTACCGGCCCAGCTCTGGACTCCACCCTTTCTCCAAGGAGCTTTCCTTCTGTTTAGTGGGGAATAATATTTAGAAACCAAGATCTGGGTGCCAGGTGGGCTCATTGCTACCACAGTATCATTATTTCTTTTTTTTTTTAAGTTTTTTTTTTTTTTAAACAAATTTATTTATTTATTTTTGGCTGCTTGGGTCTTCGTTGCTGCGCGCAGGCTTTCTCTAGTTGCGGCTAGCGGGGACTACTCTTCTTTGTGGTGCGCAGGCTTCTCATTGCGGTGGCTTCTCTTGTTGCTCTAGGCACGGGCTCTAGGCATGCAGGCTTCAGTAGTTGTGCCTCACGGGGCTCTAGAGCGCAGGCTCAGCAGCTGTGGCGCACGGGCTTAGTTGCTCCGTGTCATGTGGGATCTTCCCGGACCAGGGCTCGAACCCGTGTCCCCTGTATTGGCAGGCGGATTCCTAACCTCTGCGCCACCAGGGAAGGCCAGTATCATTATTTCTTGCTTCTCTCATTGTAATATGTTACAATATGTCCCCATATTATCTTATGTCTTTAAACGCATGAGTGCACACCAATATCTCTAATTCGAATTCAACACCAAGGTTTATTCCAGCCGCTTTACATGTTTCTAAAGTCCTTCTGTGACGGTGAAAAACCTGGTTCCCGGGGCTTCTCTGGTGGCGAGATCCAAGGAAGATCCCACATGCCGTGGAGCAATTAAGCCCTTGCGCCACAGCTACTGAGTCTGCGCTGTAGAGCCCACGAGCCACAACTACTGAAGCCCGCGCGCCTAGAGTCCGTGCTCCGCAACAAGAGAAGCCACTGCGATGAGAAGCCCCCACTCACCGCAACAAGAGAAAGCCCGTGTGCAGCAATGAAGACCCAACGCAGCCAAAAGTAAATAAAATAAATTTATATATTTTTTAAAAAGTGCCTGGCACAGAGAGAACACGCTGTGCTTAGTAAATCACTGAATGTAGAGTAATTGAAACAACATCGCTGTACTGTGACCCCCAAGGGCACAGGGTCACATCATTCTTGTTCTCAGGTATGTGCCCCAGGGCTGGCCAATCACAGAGGCTCCAGAAAGGTTTGATTTTTTTTTGGCTACGCTGCAGGGCATCCGGGATCTTAGTTCCCCTAACCAGGGATGAACCCGTGCCCCCTGCAGTGGAAGCGCAGAGTCCTAACCACCGGACTACCAGGGAAGTCCCAGATTTCATCTTCTGGCTGCTTGAAACCCTTCAGGGTGCCTCACCACTTTTCCTGGCCCTCCCGACCTTCCACCACCCACCCTCTCCAGGCCCTGCCCTGTCCAAACCCAGGGGAGTCAGCGCCCCCAAGGGCTGTTATGAACGGCTCCCACCAGACCCCCAGCTCTCCCACCAACGTCCTTGGCCCAGGATACCCCTTTGGCCTGGACCACACACCCTGACTTACTCCACCCCCCTTTTCGGAACATTCCCTGTGGCTCTGAGCTCCTAGGGAGAGATGTATCTGGGCTCGCCCATCCCTCCAGGCAGGGCAGCCAGTGCCTGGAGGGCGTGCATCCCCCTCTCTGGTGGCTCTCCTAGGGGTCAAGGTCACAAGTGGCTTTAGCCAGAGGCTGGAGCTTCTAGAACAGCTGCCGGAACTCAGGTGAGAGGAAACACACATTGGGTCATGTGATCAGTGCAGGGTAGGGTGGAGGGCCCATATAGGCCTGGGGGGATGGCTATAAGCCTCCTCTGCAGTGGCAAGTGGCCCTCAAGCCAGCCCTGCCACCCAGACCAGCGGGAGAAGCTGGGTCCTGAGGAGGGGCAGAGCAACAGTTGCCCCCCGGCCTGTGCGCTTCTCCTCTATCACCAGTGTCCCCCCCCCCCCCACCGTGGGCCCTCCTCATAGGTCAGTCTGGGATGGAGGGAGCAGGGGTGGGACTGGCATCGCCAACCTCCCTGGGCAAGGTGACAGGTGAGGTGGTGGCTAGGTGGGTGGGCAGTGGATGAAAGCAGTGAACCCAACCGGGGGGGCTGAGAACAGGGAGCAGCGGGCACAGCCCACCCCTTCCCAAGGGGCACCCTCTGGTCTTAGGGCTGGCTGTCCTAGGGCCAGGGAGTTTACCTGCCCAAGCCCTCGCCTTCCCTTCCTCCCTGCCACACGGGCAGCAAGAAGAAGGTCCACCCAACAACACCCTCACCCACCCCAGGACCCCCGTGGTCAGCTCAGGGTGCTCCGCGTTGTCCGCGGGGCGGGGGTGGGGGGTGGGGCTGAGCCAGGGCTGCTGGAGCTTGCAGCGACGGACCCTGGCTCGGGAGCGCCGCCTGGTGGAGAGAAAGAAGACAAAGGCGCAGCGGCAGGTTTCTGTACAGGAAGTCGGATTATACATTTTAGTAACCGGGCGAGAGAAACGAGGCATCGGGACAACAGTGCAGGGGCCACAGGAAGAATAAGAGATCGAGAGCTAGGGTTTGGCATAAATCTTACAAAGTGTATAAAGAATCTGTGTTTCTCTACAATAACAAAAAAACCAAAGGCTACAAGAGCGGTTGTATATACAAAACACGGAGATATTGCTTCACTTGCAAACAGGTTCCTGACCAGACAGGGAGACAAGACAGAGAGAAGGGCACAGGGAGGGGGTGGTGGGTGGAGAGCGCGCCGCGTGCAAAAAGGAGGGTAAGGTGGGGAGAGGGTCTTCTCCCAGCATAAATCTACAGGCAGGAGCTGGAGTTGCGCACGCACGGGAGAGGTCGAAGGCATGTGCGCTGCTGGCTGCGCGCGGGGGAGCGGGATGCCAAGAGCCAAGAGTGTCCGTCTGCCTGGCCCCTGGCGCCTTGCTCCTCGGGCTTCAGCCTGGAATGGGGCTCTGGGTGGGGACCAGGGGCCAGCTGGGCCAGCTGGCCAGAGAGGGAGGGCGGCGATGGCTCCCCGGAGGCTACCGTGGAAAACTGGAGAAGCCTGCTCGGTGTGCCCATCCTCTTGGCCTCTGGCCGGCCCGGTCCATCCTGCCACCCTCCCCTCCCCGCCCCGCTGAGATGCCCACTGGGACCCAAGGACAGCAGGTGCAGCAGCCGGGGCTTCTAGCTTTCCTTGGGCGGGACAGGAGATGCCGTTCAACTCCTGTTCTTCGTGCGGAGCTCGATGGGAGGGCAGGAGCCAGTCACAGAGGGGCGGAGGGGGTGGGCAGGGAGGACAGGGCAGTGAGGGGTGGGCGGAGGATGAGGACGTGCACGCACGCTGAGACCAGGCGCGGGGCGGTCACAGGTTCTGGCAGCACTGCAGCTTGTTGGGTTTCTGTCCGTCGGTGGTGGGTGGCACGCTGATGTCCACCACGTTGTTTCCGGGGGACTCGTCGTGCGCTGCGCGGTCCGCGATCTGCTTCTGTGACACGATGCGGTAGATCTCTGCGGTGGGCGGGGGTGGGGAGAACGACACAGGGTGAATGCACTGTGTGCCCCCAATCTCGGTTACCTCCCCCTCCCACGGGACTCATGTGGATGTCACCTCCTCACGGTAGCGCCCTGGATGCTGAGTTGGAACCCCTTCCAAAGGCTCCCACTGTGCCCTGTGCGCCCCCATCACGTCAGGGGGAGCCATGCCATGGGCTGGGCTCCTGGAGGCTCCCTGCCCATCCCCAATGCTGGCTGTGTACTCAGCAAGGGAAGGACCCATATCTGTTTGCAGATGTAACTCCCAGCACAGGTATCGCATTCTTTAAGATCAGAGGCCCTCCTCCCTCAGGAGAAACTCCCAGAAGCCCAGCGGCTCTGGGACCCTGAGGCCACCTGCCTCCCCAGCTGACCCTGTGGGCTGTTCTCTAGTGAAGCCATGGCAGGGCCCATCTACGGGAGCTGGGCTGAGAGGGTCTCTGTGCCCTGAGTGCCAGCAGGGGTGGGATCTGGCCTCACGCTGTGCAAGGTGCCCTGTCTGTCCTCGTGTCCAGACTGAACAGCAGTTTTAAGGAAGGAAGGTAGGTTCAGGGGCTGCGTTCTGGAGCACATGACCCGTGTGGCTGGTGCCCTTCCCACGCCCACCCTCTGTGATCCCAGCTGGGCCCTGTGACCACCTGTGAGAATGTTCTTGAAAGCTTCCTCTACGTTGGTGGAATCCAAGGCTGAGGTCTCAATGAAGGACAAGTTGTTCTTTTCTGAAAGAGAGAATATTTGCCCAGGTGAGTCAGCTGGTGGAGGCGGGGGAGGGTGGTCCCCTATACCCTCCTCTTGGGGGCCGTGGCTGCCTGTCCGCTCACCTGGCCCAGGAAATGAAGGGCTGGGGCCGAAGGGGTAGGATGGAGATGCCCACCCCTGCAGCCATGGGCACGGCCAGGGAAGATGCACCTGGTGCAGGGGAGCTGCCTGCATTCCAGATGCTTCTCGGATGCTTCAGTCAGAGTCTTGTTCTCAGAAGTGTGGCACCTAGAGGCCCTGGCCAGAGCAGATGGCCCGGACTGACACCTAGCAGCCCTCTGGCCATGCCCTCTGGCCCGGCGTGCGCTCACCTGCGAAGGCGCGGGCCTCATCCGTGGGCACGGCCCGCAAGTGGCGCAGGTCGCTCTTGTTGCCCACCAGCATGATGACGATGTTGCTGTCGGCGTGGTCCCGCAGCTCCTTCAGCCAGCGCTCCACGTTCTCGTAAGTCAGGTGCTTGGCGATATCATACACCAGCAGCGCACCCACGGCACCACGGTAGTACCTGCAGGGATGGGGGCAGGGCCCAGGTGTGAGCCGAGCCCGTGTCCCTGGGGGCCCCCCAGTCTCTGTGGGCAGTGGCTCCTTGGCCCGAGGGGTGGCCATCAGGGCCTCGAGGGAGGGGTGCGTGTCCTGAGGCCCCAGCTCCACTCCCCAGATTCAGCTCAGGAATGGGGAGGCCTAAGGAGGGAGGTTTGGGATCTGGGATCAGAAGACACCCACGGGGTCAGCCATCAAAAGGGGAGGAGGAAAACAGTGACTATGCAGGGAAAGGGCAGAAGCTCTAATGCCTGCCGTGGCCCTGCCCGCCCAGAGCACCAAGGAAATGGATGGACGCACATCCACTCCAAGGGATCGAGGAGCCGAGAAGGTGACCAGGCCCCGGTGGAGGGATTCCAGAAGACAGCAAGTGACCGACAGGGAAGGGCCAGGAGTTGGGAGGGTCAGGGAAGAGGCAGTCGAGGGGGTCCTGATGGTGGGGTGGCCACAGGAGGGCCAGGGGTGCCAGAGCTGCATCTGGAAAAGGAAGGCTGGGAACACGGCTGGGCAGGGCGGGCCGAGCAGGCAGGCTGGGGAGCGGGCAGAGCCTGATAACAGCCCTCACCGTGTAGCCAGCACCCGGCAACACTGCAGTGCCTCAGTGGGACGCCAGGGGTAGAGGGGCTGTGGGACATGCCCACCTGGGGTCACAGCCTGACCAAGCCTGGGCACTGGCCTTTCAGAGGGTCCCACAGCTCCTGGGGGTCTTGTCCCTCCACCCTGCGCCCCCTGCTCTCAGGTCTGTGCTCTCCCCTTCCTCCGCCCCCACCCCCAGCCCAACTCCTACCCATCTCTTGGGGCCCTCGGCCTCCCCGGCCCCGCCACTCACGCCGAGGTGATGGCGCGGTAGCGCTCCTGGCCGGCGGTGTCCCAGATCTGTGCCTTGATGGTCTTGCCGTCCACCTGGATGCTGCGGGTGGCGAACTCCACGCCGATCGTGCTCTTGCTCTCCAGGTTGAACTCGTTGCGGGTGAAGCGCGACAGCAGGTTGCTCTTCCCCACGCCCGAGTCCCCGATGAGCACCACTGTGGGGGCGGGGAGGGATACGAGTGAGCCTCCCAGGGTCAGAGGGGGGCAGCGCCCCCGAGCCAAGACCCCACGCGCTGCCCACGTCCACCCACAGAACCTTCACAGTGGCGCCCCGGGTGCTGCAGACACGCGACAGCCAGTGACGGGGCAGAGTTGGAGCTGTCCTGGGGCCACTGGCCCGAGGAACCACGCTTCCTGGTACAGAAGCGAATAGGGTCCTTCAGAGCAGGGTTGCCCCTGCTCTGATGGGACACGGGATCCAGGCATCCCGGCAGAAGGCAGCTTGGGGATCCATCAACTCCCAAACCTCCACAGTGCCCTGGTGACCTGGGCAGCCAGGCATGCCTGAGAAAGCCCCAGGGCTGGGTGACCTTGGGCAAGTCACTTAACGTCTCTGGGCTGCCTTTTCCACAGGTGTGAAAAGGGAGACAGTAACAAGAGCCACCTCGGGGAGGGGCACACGGGAATGCCTGGGATCAGAACTCAGCCAGCATCTCGTACGCTAAGACGGGGCGGGGGTGGGGGGGTCAGATCGTCCTGCAGGGAGGTGGGAACAAGGGCCCTCCTGAGCAGCGCAGGGCAGAGCAGGGCAGGCATAGGCGGGTCTTTCCCTCCATCCCTCCCTTTATTGAGCTTCCTGCCCCCACCTGAAGAAGCCCTGCCTCTAGGGGCCCAGCTGCTCCAAGCTCTAGGCTGGAGGGTCCTGGAGGGGCCCGGGCCTGGAGGGCTGTGCTCAGACCCAGGACACAATGGGGACTCGTGTCAGTGTGTGCATAGGTGTGTGTGCGGCGCAGAAGAAACAGCCTTTCTTTCCGGACGTCCCAGCTGGAAACCACAGGGACCCCCAAGTGTGGGCCTTAGGCTCTGGTACCCCAGGGTGGCTCTGGCTCGTGGGGAGCCACGGGGGCTGCAGACTTGGTCACCCAAGGCCCCGATGTAAAGTTTTTCCTTGATGAGAACTTCTACATGTACGTGTTCAGATTCCTGCTGCTTCTTACCACTTTCACTGCTCCCCGACCCCAGGCCATCATCACTCCCGTCACTCCCTGTTGCTGTGACAGCCTCCTCCCTAGTGCCCGCCCTTACATTTACTCTCAGCTTCAGCCAACAGGCTGTTTTCCTCTTGGCCGCCAGAGGGTGCCTGTGAGCACCCTGCGTGGGTCCCATCCCTCCTCTGCCTACAGCCTTCCAGGGCTCCCACCTCCAAAGTCCTCCTGGCAGCCCACAGGGCCATGCATGACCTGCCCCGTCCCCTCCCTGCCCTCACCTCCTGCCTCTCTCTCCCTCGCTCACTCTGCTCCAGACACACAGGCCTCCCTGCAACGCTACCCTTTGCCTGGAGTGTTCTTTCCTGGGTACCCACCAGGTTCCTGCCCTCATCTCCTCTGTGTGGCCCCTCGGATGGCACTTGATCGAGGAGGCTCCCTGCAGCCATCCTCTTAAAACCCCCCTTCCAGGACTTCGCTGGCGGTCCAGTAGTTAAGACTCCACACTTCCACCGCAGGGGGCCCAGGTTCGATCCCTGGTCGGGGAACTAGATCCCGCGTGCTGCAACTACGAGCCGGCATGCCGCAACTAAAGATCCCGCACGCCGCAACTAAAACCCGGCACAGCCAAATAAATAAATAAATATATATATATATATTTTAAAAAACCCCAAAACCCACTCCCCCCAACACTCCCCATTCCCCTTCCCTACCTTTCCCCCATAGCTCTCCCTACCCTCTCACACTCACCAGGTTTCCCTTATAGATTTTTTTTTGTCATTCTGCCTCGAGGGCAGCCATCTCAGACAGTCTGGTTCCCTGCTGTATCCCCAGGACCTGGTGCACTGCCCGGCGCACGGGACGCACCTGAGCAATGCCTGTCGAATGAACAAACGCCAAAGTGGCTGGCGGAGCTTCCCAGGCCCACCTCCTCCGACACTGGAAGATGGCCAGGTCACCATCCTTGGGCCACAAGTAAGGAGGGGGCGGGCCAGGCAGCCCCCAGGACCCAGCACCCTCTCTGGACAGGCTGCTTTAGAGCCAAGAACAACAAGAACAGGAAGAACGTCCCGTGCCATCATCTCACATATGCATCACATGACCCATTTTACAGATGAGAAACTGAGGTGCAGACGGGGGAATGACCAGCTTAAGGCACGTGGTCACCAGAGGCAGAGCTGGGGTCCGAGTCCGTGCATGACTGCAGGCTCACTCCCATCCCCCAACCAAGTGCAGCGAGCAGCAGCTTGCCCAGGGCCACCCAGCTGGAGAGTGGTCCAGCAGGATGTGAACGCAGGTTTTCTGGATCCAGGGCTGAGCTCAGGGGTCTGGGTTCAGCTTCCTCCTCTCCCACCATCTGGGGTATCCTGAACCCCTAGAGTAGCTAGCAAACTCCTATTTGTCCTTCAGAATCCCTGGGTGCAGGCTTCTCCTCTTCTCCCAAACCACCACGTGGCCTAGCCCACAACATCTGTGATGACAGTGTCAGCGTCCTCCCCTGACACTGGGGGCACCCAGCATAAGAATGCCAAGTTGACTTCAGAGAAAGGTGGAAAGAGGTGAATGGACATGGGCCTGGGGCTGAGGGTCAAGGGCGCCCAGCCATGCCAGTGGGGCCATGACTGGACTGACTGTCCACACTCTCACCCCATCACCTCGTGCCCACGGCGGCTGCAGGAAGCTGGCCAAAGCCAGGGAGGTCTGTACATACTTCTCATATCCTCAGGAACAGAACAGGAAATGAGGAGGAGGGTCCTTTTGGGCCCTTGCCTGTATCCTCCCCACCCTCTCACTCCCTTCCTGCCCTGTCCAGCTGTCCAGCCTCGGGATCCCCTTTGCCACATCGGGGTTCTGCCCCGGCCCAGCCAACCACCTCCTCAGCCCCTCAGGCCGGGCCCAGCCCTAAAGGCTTTGTTACGGAGCTCTCAGGGCCACCCCAGCGACAGATGTTCATGTTATCGTGTACAGTTGGAGACACTCAATACAGAGTGACCAAGTTCCCTGGCCCAAGGTCACCCAGTGAGAACAGTGGAGGCCAGAGCAGAACAACGGCCACCAGCCGCTGCCCGGACAAATGGCGGGGAGGCGGGGCTGCCCCCGCGGTCCCTGGCACGCGGTGCCCAATGCAGAAGTGGCCAGCAGGGCAGCGGCCGGGCTGGTCCCGTGTGCAGGCTGGGAATGAGAATGGCATTGTCGAAGATACAAGTCATCTGTTGTCTCCGGGAAAGAAAGGGCCCTTGAGGACGCAGCCCCCAGCATTTCCACAGGAGTTGGTGGCATCACTGGCCGGGACACGGTCCCCCTGGGCACACCAGTTGGCTGGCAGAGCAGGCAAGCCCAGTTGGCAAAAACAAAGAGCTGGCAGCTCCTGGAAGCCCTTGGTCCTCTGGCCCGCCCCACAACAGCGTGGCACATCTGGGGCCCCCATTCTGACACTCAGGTCACCGAGTGGCCATTGGGGGCGCTCGGCTCCCCGACTCCAGGCAGAGCAGGGCTCCACCCCTCCCCCCAGGAGCTATTCCCCGGGGGAATCAGAGAGCAGAGGACAGGTGCCCCAAACCGGGGCACAGGCAGGGCCACCATTCATAATGGGGGGAGCTGGTGTGCTCGGGTCCCAGACCAGCCGGCCAGGTGTGAGGTCTGCTCAGGCTGGAGAGCCAGGAGGCTGCCTCGGGAGCACCTGGTGAGCACTGGGGCCGGCCTGTTCCCTGGGAGTGAGTGAGTGGTGGGAGCTCTGGGAAGGCCTTGGTGGCCCTTGGGGACCTAGCTGCTCGCACTGTGGCCCCTGCCGCCCAGTCCATCAGAGGAGAGTTTGGGGCGCCCCCGGGGATTGATCGGCAGGCTGGGAAAATGGCCCCTCGCTGAAAAGGATAAAATGTTAGCAGGATAAATGTGAGGATCTATAATTAGGTGCAAATAAACAGCCTCACTCCTGGCGGGGCTGGGGATGAGCAGGGAGGAAAACAAGCCACACGGGGACTGTGGGGGGGGGGGGTGGAACACCCACAGGGATCTGCTGGCCTCTGCTGGGGGGTCAGGAGAGCCAACCTGTGACGTGGCTGCCAAAAAAAGCAAGTCAGTGGTGGGAAGGCTGGAGAGGGGGCAGCCAGCGTCCCACGTGAGAGGTGTGGCCCCTCTGTGCCCAGGGCAGGGCCTGGGGAAGGTGACTGAAGCCTGGGGGAGGCTGGGCACGGGATGGGGGATGAGAGGATCACAGCCCCCCTCCACTCCTGAAGGAATCCCCGCACCAGGCAGCAGGGCTGGGGAGATGTACGGTGAGAGTACCGGTCCTTGTCAACCCTTCTGGTCCTTGTCAACCCTTCTGGCACAGCTGTGTCCTGGACACCTCTGTACTGCCTAGGCCTGACCCTCTGCAGGCCACGGGGTCTCAGGAGGGTCTGTGGGGTGCAGTGTATTCACGTTTCAGTCTACCTGCCATATTTATGGCCAGTGATGCCATGGTGGCGGCCTGCCTACCTGCTGGCTTCCTTCCTTCCATGAGTCAGAAAGAATTTCCTTTTCCTATTTAAGTGAGACAAAAACTGAGTGGATTTAAAAACAAATATTAGGGGACTTCCCTGGTGGCGCAGTGGTTAAGAATCCACCTGCCAGTGCAGGGGACACAGGTTCAAGCCCTGGTCTGGGAAGATCCCACATGCCGCAGAGCAACTAAGCCCATGCACCACAACTACTGAGCCTGTGTGCCACAACTACTGAAGCCCATGCACCTAGAGCCTGTGCTCCACAACAAGAGAAGCCACTGCAATGAGAAGCACGCGCACTGTATCGAAGAGTAGCCCCCGCTCGCCGCAACTAAAGAAAGCCCGCATGTGCACAGCAACAAAGACGCAACACAGATAAAAATTAAAAATAAATTTATAAAAACAAACAAACAAATATTAAAACATAATAGAGGGTCCTCCAACAAGGCTTTACATGTGAAGGTGAGGTCTCAGAGGACCCGTTTGGTAAACACTGACCTTGTGAATTACACTTTCGCTTCTGACCTGGCTTGAGACAGTCAGCAGGGCACCTGCTCTACTCAGAAAAGGAGCCCAGTGGGAGAGAGCAGCGGGGCAGGCAGGCACCGCCCCCGCCCCCCCCACACCAGCTGTGGTACTAGTGTTTCCAGGAAGAGGACTCCGGAGATGAATCCTGAGAAGCGCACAGCCTGCTCCCTTGCCCCTGACCCAATAACTGGACTTCTGGGAACATACTTCAAGGAAATAACCCAAAGGGCAAACGATGACTCGTGCAAACACTTGGAGCTGGGTTATTTACAACAGCAAACGGCTGAAAATAACAAGTGGGGAATGACCACGGAAACACTGGGAAGAACGCCCCCTGCCCTTGTAGTAACACATCCAGGTGGGTGCCAGCCAGGACCTGGGGAGCAGCTGCCTCAGGGTGGGCTGGGTAGAGACAGGCACCAGCTGCAGCAGGACTGGCGTCCAGTCCACCTATCACCCGTCCCCAAGGCCCTGACAGAGCTTCCTCTGCCTCTAAAGTGAGACCCCAAGGTTCAGTCGGCACAAGGGCCTGGGCCCAATGCCTGCCGACCACACAGCCTCACTTGGCAGCAACGTATCAGCCTGCAGGCAGCTCCTCGAGCCCATGGTGCTGTGTGACAACTCCGGACCTTTGCATGGGGACTCGTTCTGCCCAGAAACCTTTTACCACGTGGATATCCCAGGTAGGAAGTGCTCCATCCCATTTTCTACATTCCCAAGGTCCCCAGAACCCCAGACCCAACCAGGGATAATACCATAGACACACAGTGTCACACAGGCCACACTCCCAGGGATGGCCAAGCTCCCCCAACAAGGGAAAGATGTCAATGGCTGGCATGGGAAGCACACCCTCACGCAGCAGGCAGCATGGCAAAAGTGTCCTGTGTGCATCCAGGGGTTAGCTCTCAAGGGTGACCAATGCCAGCCAGGGAGCCCAGCACAGCAGCACAGGACCTGGCCAAAGCCTAGGTGGACACAGAAGGTACTGGAAAGTCAGTGACCCCTAAGCTGCCTGACCTTCCTAGGCCTTACTTGAGGCTCCTAGAGTCCTCTGTTGCCTTGGCAGGGAAGATCCTCCAGCAGGTTGGAGGAGCCCGTCTGACAACCCCAGTCCCAGATCTTGGCCACAAGCCCCCCCAGATACACTCCTTGAGTGGTCTGGGTTCAAATCTTGCTTTAATACTTAAACTGTCCCTCCAGTTTCCAGGTCCATAAAGAGAGATGCTGGATAATATGGATCTCACAGGGTTGTGGTGAGGATTTCAATGAATTCATGTGTGTAAAGTGCTTAGAAAAGTGCAGGTGCTTGGACAGCGCTCTCAAGAGCTCTAAGAGTTAAGACATAATTATTGCTGTTAACCACCAGGCCTGGGTTCAGCACACACAGTCCCCCGCCACCACCCCAGGTGCCCCTACACGCAATTCCGACTCTGCTCCCCAATCCAGGGTAAACGCCCCCACCCCTGCCACACACGCACCTCAACCCCCATTGTCCGCCCCTCCCTTCCAGGGCTCCGCCCCCAGATGCACTGCCACCAATCAAGACTGGCTCCTCCTACTCCATGACAGCACCACCCCCACCCGCCCACCCTAGCCCACTTATTGGACACGCCCACCACATCCTAGCCCCGCCTCTGACGGACACGCCCCCATCACGAAGGAAGCTTTCCACCCAGCCCGGCCCGCCAAATGCTGGGGCGGCCCCGCCCCCTCTGAATGCCCCGCCCCTAACGGCCTCTCCCACTGCCCCGGGCCCCACCCCCCTGGGCCCTGGCCCCGCCTCGGAGCATCCCGGGCCCCCAAACCTCTCTGGACAGCCTGCCCCGCATGGCTGCGCATCCCGGCCCGAACTTGACCAAGCCCGGCCTGCACTGGCCATCCCGGCTGCCTGGCCTGCCAGGCCCCAAGCCTCGGGCTCCGGCCTGGGCCCAGAGGCCTGGAGCGCAGCCTGGGTGCTTGCCCGGCGCCAAGCCGCCGCCCGCTCGCCCGTCTGTGCCCCACCAACCGCACCTTTGAATAGGTAGTCGTACTCGTCGTCCCGAGTCCCCATTGTCCTGGCGCTTCCGGCGGGATTGGCGAGTTCGCAGCCCCACCACAAACACCCGACGGGGGCGGAGCCGGCGCCGCGCAGAGTGGCGGCCGGATGGCCAATCAGCGATGGATGGCGTAGCGACCGGCACCCAGAGAAGCCAATAAGAGGCGGAAGCAGAGCCCCCGGGGTGGGCGCCGCCGGAGATCCACCTTCTTCTCTCTCGGTCTCCTGGAGAAAGGCGGAAGGAATGCGGACCTTTATGAAGTGACGGCCTCGCCAGCCTATCACAGGCGAGATCTGGAAGGCGGGGCGGAAAAACTGGAAGAATGAAACGGATTGACGGAAAGAGTAGCCAATGAGGGGTTTGATTCAGGCAGTACCGGACCAGCAGAGGACCTGTCCGGGAGGGGAAATGGGGCTACGTCCAGGTAGTGTTACGCTATTTACCGTCCCGATGACGTCATAGGTCAATGCGCGCTGCTCTGCGGGCCGCCCACCCCCACCCCCACGCCCGCTGCCCCCAGAAATGGCAGTTTCTGGGGGAACATCTGAGTGGGGACTTTTTTAGCTTAGAGGTCTCCTCTCCTCTCTGGGTTGCAGTTTTCTCCCTCTGTAAAACGGGAGAAACTCACCTTATGGAATCTTTGGAGTATGACTAGATCGTTGACCTAAACACATACTAAATCAACCACCCACTGTCTGTCATTAAGTCTTTAACAAATATTCGTAAATCCTTACTCGGTGTCAGACTGTCTCGCCTTCTCTGTCCCCTTATCCTGTTTTATTCCATCCCCCACCCCAAGGATTTATCCCTACTTGACATTAAAGTATGCATTTCTTTCTCGATCCTGTTAAAAAACAAACTTCTACTAAGTGTGAAGGTCTAATTGCCTTTATTAAAAGATTCATGAATCAAGCAGCATCTCATCTGTCAAGCAGAGATACTCCCAGAGGTTGTACAAAATGGAAGCCTTTTATAGAAAAGACGGTGAGACAAGAAGTCACGGACAATAGTGAAATGAAAGTTAATTTGGAGGAAAGTAAGCGTTCAGGTGAGGGCAGCTTCTCATTGGCTAAGTTGTGGTGTTTCCATTGGCTGGGCTTGTTGCTGGGAGGGAAGAAAATCTCTTCTCCAGTTTTAGTAAAGTAATTGCAGTTACTGTTTGGGAGTACAGGGTACGTACATCTCTTCTGGTTGGGGTCTGTAATTGATGTCTTCCTGTTTGGGGTAACTGAGGAGTGGCAGAGCATAAGAGCTCCCTCTGCAAGACTTCCTGACTCCAGTTTTAGTTAAGGTTTCCTCTTTTAAATTTTCACAATCCTATTTAGTTTCTGTCCCCCACCAACAGAACATCAGCCGTGTGAGGGCAGGGGCTGTGTCTGTGGCAGTCGCTGCTGTGTCCCCAGTGGGCAATAAACGTGTTTTGTTTTAAATTATTTATTTATTTATTTGGCCGCGCGGGTCTTAGTTGTGGCACGTGGGATCTTCGTTGCGGCATGAGGGATCTAGTTTCCTGAACAGGGATCAGACTCAGGCCCCCTGCATTGGGAGTGCGGAGTCTTGACCACTGGACCACCAGGAAAGTCACAGAAATGTTTGATTAGTGATCATGTAAGTATAGCTCATGTGCTAATTATAATAATAATTATTATTGCCTCCTGGACGTCATCCTTGGGATGTCCATCAGGCATCCCAAACACAAATTTGGCCTCTTTTTCCCATATCCTCTCCTCCTCCTGTGACTCCATCCATTCACCCACATCATCAAAGCCAGAGGTGGTGGACTCCCCTCTCCTCCTCGTCCTTTACTCCCCCGCCCCTCTCTCCCAACCCCTCCCTCAGTTGCCTTACTCTGTCCCTCCTCCCTCTTAAATTTCTGACCACTTCTCACCCTCACCACTGCCACCACCCCTATACTGGCCCTGTCATCACTTCACGGACCTGTGTAGTTTCCTGCTCCCAAAGCTCCCTGATCTGAGCTCACCTCACACAGTCTGTTCTTCCCATAGCAGCCACATGGAGTCTTTTATTTATTTATTTTTAAAATTAAATTAAAATTTTTTTGGCCACGCTGCATGGCTTGTGGGATTTTAGCTCCCCAGCGAGGAACTGAACCTGGGCCCTCAGCAATGAAAGAGCTGCATCCTAACCACTGGACCCCAGGCAATTCCTATTTATGTATTTTTAAATTGAAGTATAGGGACTTCCCTGGTGGCGCAGTGGTTAAGACTCTGCTCTCCCAATGCAGGGGGCCCAAGTTTGATCCCTGGTCAGGGAGCTAGATCCCACATGCATGTCACAACCAAGAGTTTGTGTGCCACAACTGAGGAGCCTGCATGCTGCAACTAAGGAGCCCACATGCCACGACTAAGGAGCCTGCCTGCCTGCTGCAACTAAGACCCGGCATAACCAAATAAATAAATATATATATATATTTTTTAATTGGGGGTGCTTCCCTGGTGGCACAGTGGTTAAGAATCCATCTGCCAATGCAGGGGACGCGGGTTCGAGCCCTGGTCTGGGAAGATCCCACATGCTGCGGAGCAACTAAGCCCGTGCGCCACAACTACTGAGCCTGCATGCCACAGCTACTGAAGCCCGCACACCGAGATCCTGTGCTGTGCAACAAGAGAAGCCACACAATGAGAAGCCCGTGCAGCACAACGAAGAGTAGCCCTGCTCGCCGCAACTAAAGAAAGCCCGTGCGCAGCAACGAAGACCCAACACAGCCAAAAATAAATAAATAAATATTTTTTAAATTGACGTATAGTTGATTTACAATGTGTTAGTTTCAGGTGTACAGCAAAGTGATTCAGTGGCATATATATTCTTTTTCAGATTCTTTTCCATTATAGGTTATTACAAGATATTAAATATAGTTCCCTGTGCTATACAGTGGGCCCTTGTTGGCTATCTATTTTATTTATTTATATACTTTTAAAATTATTTATTTATTTATTTGACTACACCGGGTCTTAGTTGCGGTGTGCAGGATCTTCTTTGAGGCATGCGGGCTTTTAGTTGCGGCGTGCGGGATCTAGTTTCCTGACCAGGGATCGAACCTGGGCCCCCTGCATTGGGACCTCAGAGTCTTAACCACTGGACCACCAGGGAAGTCCCTGGTTATCTATTTTATATATAGTAGTGTGTATATGTTAATACCAAACTCCTAATTTATCCCCCCCACCCCCGAGAGTCTTTTAAAACATAAGTCAGGCCAGGCAATGCTCTATGGGCTGGAGATGCCATAGAGTTGAAGGAGACCAAGTCCCAGCCCTTGGGGAGCTGACAGTCTAGTGGAACAGGCAGACAAGAAGCAAGTAAACAACAGCACGCACAAGAAATTTCAGAGTGCAGTGAGCCCAGGAATAAACTGGGCTATGTGACAGCGGATCTACTTAGTTAAGGAGGCAGGGAAGGCATCCCGGAGGAGGTGGCATTTACACTGAGTCCGAGGGAGGGGGAGGAGGTGGTGGGAACAGCATTTTAGACAGACAAAACAAAGAAGTGAGAGAGAGCCCAATGGCTCTGAACAGCCAGGAGGCCACAGTGGCTGGAGAGTTGAGTCCAAGGGCCCAGAGATGAGCTTAGGGGAAAAGTTGAGGCCGTCTGGAAGCCAGTCCAGGAGGACCCTAGTGGCCTTTGCACACTCCTGGGCTGTTGGCTTGAAGCCCAGCACATTCCCACCCAAACCCCCTCCCCACCCCACCCGCATTCACCACCCAAGCTTCTTGCCTCTCGCTGCAGCCAGGTGGGGCAATGCACTAGTTCTCCAGACAGGAGCCGTGCTTCCTTCCAAGGCAGCCAGGCTTTTGCTCTCAAACAGTGCTCTCCTGCTGCGGTGCCACACCCCTCCCCCATCTTTGTAGAATTTTTATCCTTTGAAAACTGACTCATGCGGGAGGGATGGATCGGGAGTTTGGGATTAGTAGATGCAAACTATCATACATAGAATGGATAAACAAGAAGGTCGGGGCTTCCCTGGTGGTCCAGTGGTTAAGACTTCGCCTTCCAATGCAGTGGGTGTGGGTTCCATCCCTGGTCAGGGAGCTAAGATCCCACATGCCTTGGGGCCAAAAAAACAAAACATAAAACAAGTAATATTGTAACAAATTCAATAAAGGCCTTAAAAAAACAACAAAAAAAACCCAAGAAGGTTCTACTATATAGCACAGGGAACTATATTCAATATCCTGTGATAAACCATAATGGAAAGAATATGAAAAAGAATTTATATATATGTATATATATATAAATTATACATATATATGTATAACTGAATCACTGTGCTGTACAGTAGAAATTAACACAACATTGTAGGGAATTCCCTGACGGTCTAGTGGTTAGAACTTCGTGTTTTCATTGCCGAGGGCCTGGGTCCAATCGCTGGTCGGGTAACTAGGATCCCACAAGCCATATGGCCAAAAAAAACAAAACAAAAAGCCCCACAACATTGTAAATCAACTATACTTCAATAAAATAAATATTTTTTAAAAAAGTAAACCTTCTTAATAAACATTTTAAATAAGAAGGAAAAAAAAAAAAACTGACTCAAAAGTGACCTCCACCATGAAGGCATTTCTCCTGTCTAGGTCATGTTGTTCCAGCGCCCATCCAGCATGGCTCACAGTAATGATAGTGTTAGTAATGATGGCTCACGTTTATGTTGTGTGCTCACCATGAGTCAGACACTACTCAGACTGCTTTTCATGTAATGCTACATGAAATCCTCACAGTACCTGGAGAACAGGAAGGGGTGGTGCGGATGGGAGGGTGGGGTACCAGACCATCCCTATTTTCCAGATGCAGGAGCTGAGGCCACAGAGCTTGAGTGTCCTGTCCTGGCCCCTCCGCAGGAGAGTGATATGGTTAAGGGCGCCAGCTCTGAAGTTGGCTGGGTCAGGATTCACTTCCTGGCTCTTGTTTGGTTCCCAGCCATGGTGGTTACTCTTTCTGTCATTCCCAGTGATGGAGGGGCAGGAAATGCTGTGTTGGAGGAGGAGGTGATAGCAGAAGAAGCAGCAGCATTGGAGCAATCAGCCCTGTTTGGCCGAACCTGAGAATAAAGAGTACGTAACTGGGAGGGCTCTGCCCCCACCTCAACAGACTGGACTCCCCACCAGTTCAGCCACAGTGGTCTCAAGGGAGACTCTCCAAGCCTGCCCGATACAGGACACCCCCAAACAAGGATCCTGGAGAGGGTCTGGCCTCCAAGTGTTGAGGAGATCGTCACCCATGCTCAGCCAGGGCCCCAGGGAAGCTAGTGTGTCCCCAACACAGAGGCTCTCCTCTAGTGAAAGAGGCCCCCACTACCTTCCCAAGGAACCCCTAGGAATATTGGAAAAATAGGTTCTCTATTAAAACAGCAGCTGGGGCTCAGGGCACAGGCAAATACTGTTTCTCCCAAACGTGCCCTATGATAATGCGCCATATGATAGGGGTGATAATCGTAAGCAGTGCATTAAATAACATTGAACCACATACTGTGAAAGTCCTACCTTTTTTCAATTCCTTTTTTCAATTTTTTAAAAATTATTTATTTATTTTTGGCTGCATTGGGTCTTTGTTGCCGTGCGCGGGCTTTCTCTAGTTGCGGCGAGAGGGGGCTACTCTTCGTTGCGGTGTGCAGGCTTCTCATTGCGGTGGCTTCTCTTGTTGTGGAGCACAGGCTCTAGGCGCGCGGGCTTCAGCAGCTGTGGCACACGGGCTCAGTAGTTGTGGCTCGCGGGCTCTAGAGTGCAGGTTCAATAGATGTGGCGCAGGGACTTAGTTGCTGTGTGGCATGTGGGATCTTCCCGGACCAGGGCTCGAACCCGTGTCTCCTGCATTGCCAGGCGGATTCTTAACCACTGTGCCACCAGGGAAGCCCTCAATTCCTTTTTTTTAATGAATTAAATTTTTTATTGAAGTATAGTTGATTTACAATTTTGTGTTAGTTCCAGGTGTACAGCAAAGTAATTCAGTTATACACGCACACACACACACATATACATTCTTTTTCAGATTCTTTTCCTTTATAGTTTATTACAAAATATTGAGTAGAGTTCCCTGTGCTACACAGTACGTCCTTGTAGTTTATCTATTTTATATATACTTGTATGTATATGCAAATCCCAAACTCCTAATTTATCCCTCTCCCTTTTTATTCAATTCTTGAAGACCTTTATTACCCATCAAGGAGAGAGGCTCACTCTCTCTTGCTCATATCTCTTCAACAATTATCTAATCCTCATCTCCCTTTTTGAGCTCAGACGAAGGATGAGAGCCTTTAGAAGGCAACAGGATCTCGTTAGGATTTTCTTCCCTACATACATTTCATTGTGAAATTTTTTAAACATTTAGAAAAATGGAAAGAATTGTACAGAGAATACCCAGACCCAGATCGCACTATTAACATTTTGCTTTATTGCATATCCATTCCTCTAGCCACCCGTCATCTAATTTTTTGATGCATTTCAAAGGAAGTTGAAGATTTAGGGGATCTAATGGACAGCATGGTGATTACAAGTAACACTGTATTGTGTACCTGAAAGCTGCTAAGAGGGTAGATCTTCAATGTTCTCACCACCAAAAAGGAAAAGGTAATTGTGTGATGTGATGGAGGCATTGGCTAATGCTAGGGTGCTTATCGTTTCACAGTATATGTGTATCAAGTCAACATGTCATACACCTTAAACTTACACAATGTTTTATTTTTTTTTTAATTAATTTATTTTTGGCTGCATTGGGTCTTTGTTGCTGCACGCGGGCGTTCTCTAGTTGCAGTGAGCAGGGGCTACTCTTCGTTGCAGTGTGCAGGCTTCTCACTGCAGTGGCTTCTCTTGTTGTGGAACACGGGCTCTAGGTGCGTGGGCTTCAGTAGCTGTGGCTCGTGGGCTCTAGAACACAGGCTCAGTACGGGCTTAGTTGCTCCGCGGCATGTGGGATCTTCCCGGACCAATGATCCAACCCGTGTCCCCTGCATTGGCAGGCGGATTCTTAACCACTGCGCCATCAGAGAAGTCCTATTGTGTGTTAATCACATCTCAATAAAGCTGGAAAAAATTTAAAAAAACAAAATTGAAGACATCAGTTCACTGCACCTCTAAAACACTTCAGCATGCATACCATTAACTAGAGTTCCATGTCTTTTTATGACTGTTATAGCTTTTTTTTTAGGTGAAATTTACATACAATGAAATGCACAAATCTTAAGTGTATACTCACCTAGGCAAAGGTGAACACGGGAGTAACCCACCTCTACTGAGGTTCAGAACATCACCGTCACTTGGGAAAGTTCCCTTATATCCCTTCCGAGTCAATCCCTATCCCACCTCCCACCCTTCCAGAGGCAACCACTATTCGTTTATTGTGGGGTTTTTTTTTCACCATAGATCAGTTTTCTAGCTGGATTTTTTTTTTTTTTTTTGGCCAGGCGGCGGGGCTTGTGGGATCTTAGTTGCCCCACCAGAGATTGAACCCACACTGACAGCAGTGAAAGCCATGGAGTCCTAACCACTGGACGGCCAGGGAATTCCCTCTAGCTGGAATTTGAAAGCATTTACATTGTTTTGTTTTCACCGAGTTTAGTTTTACTAACCTATTTATGGCAGGGTTTTCCACACACTGTAAGATATATGACTACATTTTTAGAAACTGGGTCAGTAAGTCCCTATATGCCTGGGGGTGAGCTGCTTTACATCTGTCATCTGGCGTAATTATTAACAACACCCCGCCTTTCACTCTCAACAGTGTCTCCAGTTTGGACCATCAATTATAGGTCACCTTCTCTGTAATGGGAGGGGCTTTGAAGGCAAGCTTGGTGCAGGCAGGGATCTTTCTGTTCACTAGAGTAGCCCAAGCACTTGGGACAGGGCCTGACCTGTAGTAGGTGCTCAAGAAATATTAGCTGAATTTTAGATACATATATATATATATATTTTTTTAATATCTATTTATTTTTGGCTGCGTCAGGTCTTAGTTGCGTCATGTGGGACCTTTCATTGCAGCCAGCAGGCTTCTCTGTAGTTGTGTCACGCAGGCTCCAGAGTGCGCGGGCTCAGTAGTTGCAGCACACAGGCTCTCTAGTTATGGCGCTCGGGCTTAGTTGCCCTGTGGCATGTGCAATCTTAGCTCCCTGACCAGGGATGGAACCTGCGTTCCCTGCATTGGAAGGTGGATTCTTAACCACTGGATCACCAGGGAAGTCCCAAGATACATATATATATATATATATATATATATGTATATATATATATATATATATATATATATACACACATATATATATATTTTAAAGCCAATTTAAAGGAAAACTTCTGCAGACATGGCCAAAAATGGGAAGGATTTACCCAAAACACTGCATTAATGTCACACAGTAGAGCTGGGTTGTCCAAGATGGTGGTCATTGGCCACTGTGGCTACTAAGCCCTTAAATACGGCCAGTCCAAACTGAGATGCGCCATAAGTGTGAAATCCATACTGAATTTGGAAGACTCAGTACAAAAAGCCACGTCAAATATCTCATCAATAACTTTTTTTTATCAATAACTTTTATATTGACCACATGTTTAAACAGTAATATTTTGGAAATATTGGGTTCAATGACGTATATTCCTAAATTTTTTTTTTACTTTCTTGTAAAACTTGTTTTTCTTTTTTTTTTCTTTTTTAAAAATGTGGCTACAGGGCTTCCCTGGTGGCGCAGTGGTGGAGGGTCTGCCTGCCAATGCAGGGGACACGGGTTTGAGCCCTGGTCTGGGAAGATCCCACATGCCGCGGAGCAACTAGGCCCATAAGCCACAACTACTGAGCCTGCGCATCTGGAGCCTGTGCTCCGTAACAAGGGAGGCCGCAACAGTGAGAGGCCCACGCACTGCGATGAAGAGCGGCCCCCGCTCGCCGCAACTAGAGAAAGCCCTCGCACAGAAACGAAGACCCAACACAGCCAAAAATAAATAAATATTTAAAAAAATGTGGCTACAAAAAAAATTAAACACACAACTCACATCATATTTCTATCAGATGGCAGGACACTAAAAAGTTAATAGTGATTCATATGCCTAAGTATGGTCAGGAAGAGCTTCTTATTTTCTCTATTACCTGCTTCCAGAAGGACTGAATGAGGGTTTTATTTTGTAACTTTGAAAGTAAAAAATGAGATACACATCATGAAATCATAAGTGAAGGAAATTGAAATCAGCTGTCGGAGGTGGTAGGGATAACCAGCATTGCCCTCAAGAGCCCCGGAAGCATTCACCCTCCACCCTGGGAACATGTTTATGTGGACTTTGAAAACTGTCCACTTTTTAAAACAAAAACAAAGGACGAAAAGGAACGAAATGTTCTGAGGTTGTTTTTATTCCAAGAATTCCGTGGGCTCAGCCCAGATGCCGTCGGCGTGGGCTCGCCTATAGCACCCACACGCTACAGCACCACAAGGGCGCCCGGGGTCTACGGGAGTCCTGGTCCCCCAGCCAGTCAACGTGACTGAATCCGCCATCAAGGGCCGGCCTGGCTGCCCCCGAGTGGTCCCTCTGCGTCCCATACTCCTCGGGCGGGCGAGGAGTGGGCTTCAATGCCCCCATGTCCCACGCTTTCGGGGTCTGTGCCCTGCAGCCCTGCAGCTCTGTTCTTCTCAGAGGGCATTTCCTGCAGCCCCCCCACTCATCGCGGGGGCATCTCCAGTCGTGGACATCTTCTCTGTCCATGAGGTTTCAGGTGGCCCCTGCTTGGAGCCCCTGCCCAGGCAGGGAGTGGCCACATGCTGGGCCAGAATCAGAGTCCCTGTCCTCCAGGAGCCTGGGACCAGGCCCCAGCGAGGAGGCTAGGAGGCTGCTTCGGCCGCTGTGGGCTGGATCAGCATGGCGGTGGCCTGCAGCGGGTAGTAGCGGCCCCGCCAGGTCTTCCAGAAGATGCCCTTCTTAAGCTGCTGCCGCTGCCGCGGGATGGAATGGAAATACTGGCCATTAAGATTGGAGTGGCCGCAGGTACCGAACCACCAGCCACCTGCCGGGGTCAGAAAAAAGGGGACTTGGTTAGGCCCATGGGTCCTTGGGCCTCCACTGGGCCCAGGATGGGGATGAGGCTGGGTGTTGGATGTCACACACTTTAGATGAGATGTCTTTGGCAGTGGTTGTCAAACTGTGTTCTGAGGAACCCCAGGTTGTGACAAAGGCACCTCAGGGGCTCTGGGTACCCCCCTTCCCGGTAACTGCAGCTTTTATGCCTGTGACCCTGGCGAGTGACTTCTCCGCACCTGGCACATGGCAAACATTTATTAAAGCCTCTCTATGACTGTCATGCATCTCACTAGTTTATATTAGATTGAACCATATGAAATTAACCACTATTCCATCCTTCTTTGACCCACCAAAAGGCAGTTTCATATATTTCACTTCACAGGGCCCGGGCTCTGCCTCCGATTTCATTAGAACAAGATGGGGTCTGTCTCCATGGCTTTGCCACACACCAGCCACCATCCCACAAACGTCATCTCATCATATGTTCATAATAATCCTATGGCGTGGACGGTATGGTTCTACCCATTTTGAAGATGGAGTAAGTGAGTGTTAAGTCAGTTGCCCAAGGGTATGCTGCACGTAAGGAGAAAAGTGGGGAGGGAATAGATGGAGTTGAAGGCAGGGGACGGATGCAGAAAGGTAGGGAGGGGAGGTCCCAGCTGTGTGGCAAAGGGCAAGACAAGGAGGGACAGAGCTTGCTTGCTCACCAGAGAGGCTCTTTGCACAGTTCTTGTCTCCGCGGAGGTCGTGGTCTTGGTCCCAAGTGGAGAAAGGCAGGGAGAGGCCGCTGGGTGAGAAGGTGGTGGCACCCAGTTTGCTGGCCACGGGCGCCGTGAGCTGCAGGCTGTAGGCTGTGTCTTCGCCACCCAGGTGGACAGGGAACTGCAATGACTCGGCATTGCCCTCCCAGTCCTGCAGCTGCACAGCCAGGCGGCTGCCACGCTCCCCCATGATGCGGTGCACCTTCTCCAGGCCCAGCCAGAACTCACCTACAGTGGGAAAGGCCCATCTGTGAGAATGACCCACCTCCGTGGCCCCCTCCTCCCCCTGTGCCTCTGGCCTGCAGGAAACACCCACCTTGGGGGTCTCCGAAGCCATCCTTGTAGGCGTCCCAGGGCTGGTTAAAGTCGACTGAGCCATCCTGGCGCCTCTGAATTACAGTCCAGCCTCCATCTGCCCAGAAAGGTGCAAAGTCACCAGGAGGATTCTTTTTACAAGAGACCCTGACTCCCCCATCTGGCTCCCAAACCCCAAACCACCTCTAAACCAGGGGAGAGCAATGTTCCTCTCATCCATCCCAGCAGGACTGGAGGAAGATGGTTAAAGGAGGAAGATGGGCTGGTCAGCAGGCGGAGGGCTCTGCCTGGATCTTTGTCCCAAGGATCCAGCAGGGAAGGAGAAAGCGGGGAGCAAGGGAGGGAGGGGGGGTGAGCTGCATTTGACAGAAAGACAACCGGGCCCATGATATTTGGGGTACCTGGGGGGCCAGAGCAGCCCTACCTGAGGTCATCTTGCAGTTAACCAGGAATGAGGAGGACCCCCGGGGCTGGATCTGGAACAATCCACTTTGCCTCTCTCCCTCTTCAAACAGCTCTTGGCAGTCCCTGGGCAGTCCTGCAGGGCAGACAAGGGTGGGGGGATTGAAGCAGAGAGCAGTCCTGGGGGTTCCAGGAAACAGGCATGTCTGGGGGCTGGGCAGCGGGTGACAGAGACGGGAGGGGGCAATCTAGAGCTCATGACACACCCCCCACTTGCCTAAAGTCTTCCATAGCACCCCATGCCTTTCCTCGACACAGTCTACAAGGCACCCCAGGACTGGTTGCTATACCCATCCTCCCTCTCCTGCACTGCACGCCCACCCTCTGGCCACATAGCCTTCCTGGTACCACACCCCCCTCCTGCCACAGGGACTTTGCACGTGCTACTGTTCTGAGACCCACTTCCCTCATGCCTTTCCTTGCCTCATATTAAAGGTCCCAGCTTCTGAAAGGGATCATGTCCCTGACCATCCCACCCAGACCAGGTTAGGGGCACTGAGGACTTCCTACTCCCCAACACTGGGGTCATCTGATGGTCTCTCTCCAACTCCCCACACTGAAGGAGGTCCATGAGGCTAGGGACAATGAATGGCTCTTTGCCCACCATCTGGCACCGGTGCCCAGGCTGATCCCAGCCCACAGCAGGTGTTTACTAAAGATGCCATGAAGGAATGACTGAAGGAGCTGGACCAGAGTGGGGATGGGGCAAGAACTGCGATAAACAGGAGGGGGCTCTGCTTTGTCCAGTGGCGGGAGGGGAATCAGGCCCGGATGGGGCTTGGGGACACCACAGAGGCCCTGCCTGGGCTCCCAGATATCAGAGAGGGAGGGGGAAGGATTGAGGAGGGAAGGAGGGAGGAGGGAGGAAAAAACGGAAGGATGGCCAGGGCACATCGGCAGACCGGGGAAGTCGCCGCCCCCAGCCCGTCCCATGCCCAGCCCAGCCCAGCCCCAGCCCAGCCCCAGCCCAGCCCGGAAAGTAGGGGAAAGGTCGCAGGGGGAGGGGAAGGCTCAGGTCGCGGGGTGAATGTGTCCACACTGTGGGAGTGGGGGCGGGCCCGGATGACTGGAGGCATTTTCTGGTCCCTGAAGCAGCTCCCCTTTCCCCTACTTTCCTCTCTTCCAATCACAACAGGCAGCCCGCCAAACCACCAATGTGGCTTCCATTAACACCAGCTGTTTGTCTCCGCAGCTCTGAACTTTCCCATACTTGGCAGAGGCGAGCCTGGAGTCCCCAAACCTACACATGACCCCCCCCCCCCATCACATTCCCCAGCCTGGATCTATGCCTGCGGGCCCCACCCAGAAGCCACTCATACCAGGGCTACGGTTTGGGAGGGTGTAATGGACCCTTCCTGGTTGGGGAGGGGAGGGAAAGTGGTGGGACGGGGAGGTGCCAGAGCCCTCAAGACTAGAGGGCGTGAAGCCAGCAACCAGCCCGAGGGTGTGAAGAGGGAGATCTGAACTTTCACCCAGTTGGCTGCAGACTGCTGCAGATGCCAAGGTGGGTGATGGGGTAGGAGGACCACAAGGAAGCCAGCCAGCTCTGGAGCAGTAGGACAGAGACACCGGGAGCTGGGAATCTGTGTCAGATACCTACAGACATGTTAGGAGATCTGGGGTGCTACGGGGCATACACAATAAAGGAACCAGAACTTGGGGGGGGGGGCGTGGGAAGGGCTGATCAGGGACTTCCGGGCCAATAGAAGGTTGTGGGACGGAAGAGGTGTGTGAGTCAGGAGCCCTGGATTTGTAAGAGATGCAAGAGTGATGCATCTGGCCAAGGAGATGGGGGTTCCCTGCCCTAGCCTCCCCTCCTAGATCCACACTCTAAAAGCCCATGGTGGGTGGGTGGTGGCCAAACATCAGAACCTCCCCTCCCAGGCCGCCATTCTCTCTTCACCCAACGAGGGCTCCAGCCTCCAGCCTCCCTAGCTGGCACCCTTTCGTCCCCCATCCTGTCCCTCCTAGAAGGTTCCAACCTCCAGGAAGGTGGCCCTGAGCTGTACCACCCCTTTTCCCACAGCCCTGCAGCTCAAGTCCCCCTTGGACCCTGTTTCCCAGCCGCCTGCTGCTCCACTTAGTGGCCCGTGGGAAATCCCAGTGGCTTGCTGGGAAGAAGGGTGGGGTGGCCCCGTGGGGCAGGGAGAGGACTGAGGAGGGGGTGTCCCAGTCACCCCTTCACCAGAGGCCCGTCAGCCCACAGGGACGCAGGGCCGGGGCCTCTCTCCTTCTCAGTAAGGTGGACCTGACAAGGGTGGGGGGCAAGAATAGTGGGGGGTGGTTTCCGGAGAACAGCAAAGGTCTGGACACTCACTGTGCAAGCGGCTGATATTTTGAGCTGGGCCAGCAAGTTGGGCCATCTTGGGTAGCCTCTTCCTCCTGGCACGCTTGGCCACCCCATGGCCCAGGTGCATGGGGGCCAAGTGGCCCATCTGGGACAGGACAGGAGGAGGGGGTCAGGTCTGGCTGGCTCAGGCTGCTCGACCTGCTTAGCTCCACGTCCAGACCCATAGGTCCAACTTCAACCTCCCTCCCCACCTGGGGCAAGCATCGGGCACCTGGCTCTGCAGATTCTGGATTCTCAGGTGCTGCTTCTCCAGGTGCCGCTGCTGCTGGGCCACCTTCTGGAAGAGTTGCTGGATCCTGCTGTTCTGAGCCTTGAGCTGAGTCTGGGGAGAGTATAAAACCCTGGTGAGGATCTGGCCTTCCGCCGCCAACTTCTCCATTCATCCCCGGTCCTACTCCCAACTCTCCATCCTTTGAGGCCCGGGCAGGAGAGCCCAGGGAGTCCGGGATGCGCCCCCTCCCGTCCACACCCTTCCAGGGCAGTAGGAGCGTACGTACCTGAAAGCTGCGGAGGGTCTCCGGGACTGCATCGCCGCCAGGAGGGACCAGATTCTCCGGGGCGAACGGCGGTGCGGCTGACCCCTCAGGATCCTTGCAGGCGGCCCCGCACGAGCCCAGACGCCGCTCCAGCTCGCCCAGCTGCCCACGGGTGCGCTCCACGTGCTCGCGTAGCCCGTTGCCGAGCTGCAGGAGCCCGTGCGCCAGCACATTCACCTCGTCCCAGGAGGCGAAGCGCGGCTTCTCGGGAGGCTCCGGGCGGCCCTGCGCGCTCAGCAGCCCGGCGGTGGCAGCGCACAGCACCAGGGCTGCTCCGGCTGTTGGCGCACAGCGCATCCTTCCGGGTGGTGTGGACGCCGGGACGCGGGGATCGGAGAGGCAGGGGTGAGGGGGCGCAAGGGGGACTCGGAGGTCGAGATGAGAGGGGTGGAGACGCGGGGGCCCTGGTGGAGTCTCGCTTGGGTGCAGAAGCCAGAGAGCAAAGACTCGAATCACAGCTTGGCTTGTGCCCGCTACGCCCTCTATTATAAGCACAGTGCGGGAGTAGAAGGCGGAGCCTGGGAGGCGGGGCGCGTGGAGTTCCGGGGCCGGGGCGTGCGGCCGGGGGTGGGGTTCAGTTGCTGGAGGCCGGGTAGTTTTGGGGGTGAGGGGTGCCCTGGGAGGTGCAAAACTCTGGCTCCTCCCACCAGGCCCGGACGTGCGTGGTCAGCCGTGCCTTCTCTGTCGACCGTGGGAGACGTGACTTCCTCTCCCCGCGGTCCCTTTCCAAGCGCCGGAATTTCGAGCCCCCCCCCAGCCCCCGCCGCGCCCAGTGGGGAAAAGGCGCTGGTGTCAGCGGGGACGGGGCGTGCGGGCTGCATTCCTGACCCCCTCCCCAAGTCAAAAGCTGGGGAAGAGGGTCCTGGTACGCTCAGTCCATCAGGGCTAGGCGGAAACCCGGGACCCCTCAAACATCCCCGCCTCCGGAACGCCTCCCGGAGAGCATCCCAAGACCAGGCTGGTCTCCCGGGGAGACATCTCGGGCTTTCGCGCTCCTTCCCGCTCAAGGCTTGGTCGTTGCAGATGCGTTTGTGGGATTCTTTAACGTCCCTCATCCCACTCCGCACAACTTAGTGCCCAGGTGGCAGGGACCAGATTTGTCTTGTTCGGTCTCCAGCGGGTGCCTCTCTCCCCACTGCCCACTCTCTACCCTCAGGGTCTTCAGAGTGTTTGCCTGAATCAAAGCAGGAACCTTGGAACAGAAAGAGGGGATACATGGAAGGAAGTTCTCCCCATTCTCCCTCATTCATTCATTCATTCATTCAAAAACAGTCCTCTGCTCTCCTACATGGAGTTCCCAGGCTGGTGGAGAGACCCCAACACTCCGAGCCTCGGGTAGGGACAGAGTTGGGACAGAGGAAGAACTGAGTGAGGCTGTGAGGTGGACCACTTTCATTTCACAAGGCTAAGCATTTATTCAACAAACTTTTACCAAAGTTCTCCCCCTCCATTCCCACCAACTTCCCTATACCTTGCCTGAAAATTGAGGCTGGCATAGAAAACCTGCCTGCCAGGAAAAACCCAGGGCACGATGGCTCAGAGAACAGGCAAGAAAAACAGAGTTGACTCAGCAGGGCTCCGAGCCAGCTCAGCCTCTGGAATCTAACACTGTGTGCCCCATACACTTGGCTGGGCCAGATGCCAGGATAGCAGATCCCGGCAGCAGTGACAGGCAGGTGGGAAGGGCACAGAGGAAAACCTTGGCAAGGAATAGATCCAGATAGCCACCATCTGGCCTGGCAGCCGGCCTGTCCAGCCCCCAGCCCCTGGCCCCCTTCTGAGTGGGGGACATAGCTATCCAAGAGTGAGCTCTCCTCCTCCCTGCACTGAGAAAAATGATCAATTACCTTCCCAACCTGAAGGCCTCTTTCTGATCCACTCTGAAGTAGCTTCTACCTCTGTGCTGTGTTTCAGAGGGTACAAAGTACACCCAAGCCTCTTAGAGGCACCTTCAGTGAGCAGGCTACAAAAGAGTTTGTCCAGGGACCCAGAGCTGGCCCTGAATTATATCTTAAAAAACTGCTCTGTGGAATATACTTCTGACCCAGCAATAACATATCACCGTGATCAATTGTTTCTTTGGTACCTGCTGTGTGCTGGTTACTATGCTGGGTCCATAATGGTGGGCAAGATGCCCCCTCCACCCAATGTAGGCTACTCTGGGTGAAGTAAATGGCATTAGAAAGGTGACATGCGGGCTGGAGTCTCTCATCAGAAAGCGAAGCAGTAAAATTGACTCTTTATTTTTGTCTGTCTGTGGGCAGCTGAAAGGAAAATCCCTGCCTTTGGGAAATTTCAGTCTGGAGCAGGACACAGTCTCATGAACAGTGTCTTTCCATCTGTATGTATCTCTAGGACCTAGATTACTGGGGACCCCTCAGTCCCTCTGTACTAGTCTTCAATCATTGGGGCTTCTGGTGGGTTGTATGGGAGGAGCTGATCTGTCATTGGAGGGGCTGTGTATAAAAAAGTAGCAGCAGAGACTTCCCTGGTGGTGCAGTGGTTAAGACTCCATGCTCCCAATGCAGGGGGCCCGGGTTTGATCCCTGGTCCGGGAACTAGATCCCACATGCATGCCGCAACTAGGAGTTTGCGTGCCATAACTAAGGAGCCACGTGCCACAACTAAGATCTGACACAACCAAATAAATAAATAAATAATAAATAATGAAGTGTACAACTCAAGTAAAAAAAAAAGTTGTGCACTATTGTGCACTTGTTATATGCCAGGAATTGTTCTAAAGTGATTATATATTCCCTTAATCCCAATAACAACTGCAAATGAAGCAGATACTGTTATTCTATCTTATAAATGAGGATGCAGTGAAAGACAGGTTAAGTACTTGTCCAAGTTCTCACAGTTATCTAGAAAGAGCTAGGATTTGAAACCAGGCTGCCTGACTCACAGCTCTGCTCTTAGCAGCCATGCTACCTTTATTCATAATAGCGCAGTGATCCTTGCTTCCTGATATTTGCACTCTTGTGTAGTTCCTCTCCATCATATAACCAAGAGGATATTGTTGAAATGACAATGTGTGTGACTTCTGAGGTTAGGTCATAAAAAACATGTGACTTCCTTCTTGTTCTTGATTAGCTCACTTGCTCCGGGAGAAGCCAGCCACCATACTGTGAGGACACTCAAGCAGCCCTTTGGAGAGATCTGCAAGGTGAGGAACTGAGGCCTCCACCCAACAACCAGCATCAGCTTGTCTGCCACACAAGGGAGCTATCTTGGAAGCAGATCCTCCAGCCCCAGTCAAGCTTTCAGATGATGTAGCCTCACTTGGCATCTGTTAGCAACCTCATGAGACTCCAAGCCAGAACCACCCAGCTAAGCTGCTCCCAAACTCCTGACCCACAGAAAAGTAAGAAATAATAAATGTGTCTTGTTGTTTTAAGCCACTCATTCTGCAGCTAATACAGTAGCCAACATTTAAGTAGTGCCCACCCTGCACTTGGCATTATTTTATGTATTTTATATATATTCATTCACTTAATATATCCTGTAAGGTCTCTATTTTAAAGAAGGGGAAACAGAGGTACAGAGAGATCACATAGTCTGAGAGAGGAGGTGTGGGGGGAATAAAGTTTCCCAGGAAGACTAGGATTATTATTGAGCTTAAACCTGCTCCAACCATGCTTTATTTTGAATTCTGCCAGTGGCGGACATGGAGTGCAACTAATGCTGCTCCCATGAGTTGCAATCCTGTCTCCTGCTCAAATTTGCACAGAAGCCAAGCCCCCTCTGCCAGCTCTGCTCTCCCACCCACCCCATCCCTCACCCTTTTTTTTTTTTTTGGCTCAGCCGGGTCTTCGTTGCTGCACATGGGATCTTTTTAGTTGCAGCATGCAGACTTCTTAGTTGCAGCATGCATGCAGGCTCTAGTTCCCCGACCAGGGATCGAACCCGGGCCCCCTGCATTGGGAGCATGGAGTCTTACCCACTGGACCACCAGGGAAGTCTCCCTCACCCATGTTTTAGGCACAGATCCTGCATGATCCTATGCTGGACCCCACAGGTCAAACTCCACCTGAAGATATGCTTGGTTTGTTCTGCCCAGAATTTTGAGTATCAGGAGATTTCTAATGAAAATCCGGAATTTCTGCTTCTCTTGAAAAACTGGAAGGTCCAACAGGAGTGGTCTGCAGTCCTGCTTGTTTGCAACGGTCCAAAGCTGAAGGGGAGCTGCCCTCTTTGGCCAAGGGAAGCCCTCCCGCCCCATCACTGCTGTGCGACACAGGCCATTCCATGTTCTGTTTTTTTGCAGATCCTTTAAGCCTCTGATCATTGCCTTTGGGCTGGTGTTTTTCTGTTGCCAGTGCCAGCCTCAGACCAGGGCAAGAGGGACCTCTGTTATGGCACTGCACTTTGGAGGGTGAATGCCTCCACCAGGCAAGGAGTTGTGGGAGCAATGGGTATATTTACTGGAGCCCATAGACTTCCTTTTAGACCATTGAGTTTCCATTTGGGCTGGTGGAAAAGTTCTGGAACTAGGTAGAAGTTGTACAACATTGTATGTGTACTTAATGCCACTGAATTGTATTCATTAAAATGGTTAAACTTTTTCTATTATGTATGTTTTACCACAATTTAAAAACTCTAATCTAAAAAAAACCCAAATCTTATTAAAACAAAAAAGAAATAATAAATTTGAATCTGGCCTTTCATATTGTTTTGAAGGTATATTTTTAAAACTGGGAGGATAGAACATATTTTATTATTTAACAGCATTAGTGTATTAGTTTTCCTTTTTTTTTTAGAAATCAGGAGCATATTTTTTTTTTTTTTGAAGATGTTGGGGGTAGGAGTTTATTAATTAATTAATTTATTTTTGCTGTGTTGGGTTTTCGTTTCTGTGCGAGGGCTTTCTCTAGTTGTGGCAACAGGGGGCCACTCTTCATCGCGGTGCGCGGGCCTCTCACTATCGCGGCCTCTCTTGTTGCGGAGCGCAGGCTCCAGACATGCAGGCTCAGTAGTTGTGGCTCACGGGCCTAGTTGCTCCGCGGCATGTGGGATCCTCCTAGACCAGGGCTCGAACCCGTGTCCCCTGCATTAGCAGGCAGATTCTCAACCACTGCACCACCAGGGAAGCCCAATCAGTTTTCTTTTGCTGTGTAACAAACATTCCCCAAACTTAGTGGCTCAAAACCACATCCAGTGGACTCAGCTGAGCAGTTCTTTTCCCTGGTGATCCTCCCTCACATAAAGGAAGAGAGGCATATATATATATATATTCCACACAAATATATATATATATATATATATATATATTCCATATATATTTCTCTTCTCTGTCTCTCTCTGTCTCTCTCTATATATATGTATGCAAGATTTAATTATAAGGTAGTGCCTAGTTCAGTGTATAACATTCTCAGGATTTGTAACACTTACATGAACAGACAGAAAAAATATTTTCTACTTATTATGTGTAAAGATGAATTGCTATTTTTCTGATGCCCATTCTGATACAACTACTTTTCATGTCAAATATTTACTGTGTCCAAATGTATTCAATTAAAATCATTACTCTGTGAAATAAATAAAACAGAGATGATTCTTGTACAAAAGAGAGAGGAGTAGGGCTTCCCTGGTGGCGCAGTGGTTGAGAGTCCGCCTGCCGATGCAGGGGACACAGGTTCGTGCCCCGGTCTGGGAAGATCCCACATGCCGCGGAGCGGCTGGGCGCGTGAGCCATGGCCGCTGAGCCTGCACGTCCGGAGCCTGTGCTCCGCAACGGGAGAGGCCACAGCAGTGAGAGGCCCGTGTACCGAAAAAAAAAAAAAGAGAGGAGGAGAGAGAGAGAGAGAAACATTTATATACAGAGAGACACATGTATATACATATAATATGCACACACACCTATTATACACATGCACATATATAATGCACACATATACATGTATATATAAAATACACATAGAAAAAAGATAATCACACACACTTTTTTGTGTGTGAATGATTTGAGGGTATGCTGCAGACATGATTAGTGCTTTTACTAAGAACAAGGCCTTTCACTTACGTAACTGCAGCACAGATAGCAACTTGAGGAAGTTTGAGCCTGACATATTGCTGTTATCTAATCTTCAGTCCAGATTCCAGTTTCATCATGTCCTTTACAGCTGTTTTCTCCCCCTCTGGGGTCCCATCCAGGATCACATGGTGCAATTACTTGTTGTGTCTCCTTAGTCCTCCATAATCTGGACCCGTTCCTCAATCATTCTTTGTCCTTCACGACATTGACTTTTTAAAAATTGTTGATTTACAATGTTGTGTTAGTTTCAGGTGTACAGCAAAGTGAATCAGTTATACATATACGTATATCCACTCTTTTTTTGATTCTTTTCCCATATAGGTCATTACAGAGTATTGAGTAGAGTTCCCTGTGCTATACAGTAGGTTCTTACTAGTTATCTATTTTATATATAGTAGTGTGTATATGTCAATCCCAATCTCCCAATTTATCCCTCTTCCATTCCCCCTTGGTAACCATAAGTTTGTTTTCCACATCTGTGACTCTATTTCTGTTTTGTAAATAAGTTCATTTGTACCTTTTTTTCTTTTTTTTTGGCCACACCTTGCGACATGCGTTACTTCCCCGACCAGGGATCGAACCCATGGCCCTTGCAGTGGAATGTGGGGTCTTAACACAGAACCACTAGGAAAGCCCTGTACCATTTTTTTTGACATTGACTTTTTTGAAATGCACACACTAGTTATTGGTGGAATGTTCCTCACTTTGCATTTGTCTGATGCTTCCTCCTGATTACTATGCATTTTTTGGCAGTGATATTGTGACCTCCGGGCATAGTACCAGGGGGCAAATCTGTTTGCCCATATTAGCACCGTTAATTGTGATTTTTAAAAATTTATTCTTGGGACTTCCCTGGTGGTTCAGTGGTTAAGAATCCTCCTGCCAATGCAGGGGACACGGGTTTGATCCCTGGTCCGAGAAGATCCCACATGCCACAGAGCAACTAAGCCCGAGCGCCACAACAACGGACCCCACGTGCTGCAACTACTGGAGCCTGTGGGCCTAGAGCCCGTGCTCTGCAACAAGAGAAGCCACTGCAGTGAGAAGCCCTCGCACCACAACGAAGAGTAGCCCCCACTTGCCACAACTAGAGAAAGCCCGCACTCAGCAACGAACACCCAACGCAGAAAAAAAAAATTCTTTCATTGAGACATCATTGACATAATATTATATTAGTTTCAGATGTACAACATAATGATTCGATATTTATATACATTGCCAAATGATCACCACAATAAGTCTAGTTAACATCCATCATCATACAGAGTTACAAAATTTCTTTCCTTGGGAATTCCCTGGTGGTCCAGTGGTTAGGATTCTGTGGTTTCACTGCTGAGGGCCTGGGCTTAATCCCTGGTCACAGAATTAAGACCCTGCAAGCTACACGGAGCGGCCAAAAAATAAAAATTATTTTCTTATGATGAGAGCTTTTAAGATTTACTCTTAGCCACTTTTGAATATATAATAGTATTATTAATTATAGTTGCCATGCTGTATGTTACAACCCCAGGACTTCCTTATTTTATAACTGGAAGTTTGTATCTTTTGACCTAATTTTGATTATTTTAAGCATTTTTATTTTTTACATTTATTTTGTTGAAGTATAGTTAACTTACAATGTTAATTTCTGCTGTACAGCAAAGTGATTCAGTTATATGTATATATACATTCTTTTTCATATTCTTTTCCATTATGGTTTATCACAGGATATTGAACATAGTTCCTTGTGCTATACAGTAGGACCTTGTGTTTTTTTCTGTTTGTTTGTTTGTTTTGCAGTACGCGGACCTCTCACTGTTGTGGCCTCTCCCGTTGGGGAGCACAGGCTCTGGACGCGCAGGCTCAGCGGCCATGGCTCACGGGCCCAGCCGCTCTGCGGCACGTGGGATCTTCCCGGAGCAGGGCACGAACCCGTGTCCCCTGCATCAGCAGGCGGACTCTCAACCACTGCGCCACCAGGGAAGCCCAGGACCTTGTTTTTTATCCTTCCTATATATAATAGTTTGCATCTGCTAATCCCAAACTCCCAGTCCTTCCCTGTCCCACCCCTCCTCCCCCTTGGCAACCACAAGTCTGTTCTCTATGTCTGTTTGACCACTTAACTTTAATATTGGATGATCAGTGCTGTAATGGGGAAGCACAGGGGCCTAGAAGAGGTCAGAGAAGGGACCTATCCCAGCAGGTAAGGCTTTTTGGGCAGGGGCCCTGGGGCTGAGGAACAGTAAGATTATCCAGATGAAAAGGATATGGAATGGGTGACCCAGATTGGGGAAGAGCATGTGTAATGCATTGTAGCGTGGGATATGTGACTGATTCTTCCCAGACGAGCCCAGAGGGACATTGTATGTGGACATCCCAAAACAAGGCTGCTGGCCCCCCAGGAGTGGCCCCCGCCACCCCTGGCAACTGCCCATGCCCTTTCCTGTCAGCCTTTAGTCACATCAGGTCATCAGGAGAGGTCAGTTTTAGGGCAGGAGCCTCAGAATCTCAGAGCAGAAAGAATGACTCAGATTCTGGGCTGGGGCTCCAGAAAGGAATGGAGTGGCCTCTGCCCAAGACACTCTCCCCATCGCCACCCGTCTCCCAGAGTCCTCCCAGCCTGGGAGCTTGCGTGTGTGTGAACCTGCCGCCTTTGGACACCAGGGCAAACAGCCCTGAACTCACTAAGGTAAGAATAATAATTATAACAGTGCACATTAATTTAGCACCCACCTTTATCCCATTAGGCACTTGCATAGTCTATGTTTTGTCACCCTTTAATCAGCCCTGAAAACGAAAGCATTCCTTTCCCTTTTGGACTGACAGGAAAACTGTGATGTTCTGAGATGTTCACATACTTGGCCAAAGACAGACAGCTTAGAAAGCCCAAGATTTCAACCTAGTTCTCTCTAGTTCCAAACTAATCAATCTTTTTTTTTTTTTAATCCTGTCTGTTTTTGTAAGTTACAATTTTGAATGGGGAAGGCATTTGCATTGTGCCAAACCCCAAAACTCTAAAAATCATAGCTGGAGGACTTCCCTGGTGGTCCAGTGGCTAAGACTCCCAATGCAGGGGCCTGGGCTCACTCCCTGGTCAGGGAACTAGATCCCACATGCCGCAACTAAGAGTTCGTATGCTGCAACTAAAGATCCCGCATGCAGCAACGAAGACCTGGCTCAGCCAAACAAACAAATAAATATTTTTTTAAAAAAGAGAATATTAATTTTAAAAATAAATAAAATAAAAACCATAGCTGGAGAAGTCTCCCTTTTCCTAATTGTGTGTCCACCTAAAACTTTGTTTGAGAATGTTTATCCAGGTTTATTCATAATCACTTTTGAAGTTTTTTTGTATGTCTAAACATTTTCCTTTTCAAAATTGTTATGGACTGAATGTTTGTGTTCCCCTAAAATTCATTATGTGGAAACCCTAATCCCCAGGTGTGATGGTCTTTGGAGGTGGAGCCTTTGGGAGATGATTAGGTCATGAGGACGGGACTCCCATGATGGGATTGGTGCCCTTAGAAAGAGAGACAGGAGAGAGCTTTCTCTCTCTCTCCACCATATGAGAATACAGTAAGAAGGTGGCCATCTGCAAGCCAGGAAGAGAGTTCTCCCCAGGAACCGAATATACCAGCACCTTGATTTTGGACTTCCCAGCCTCCGGAACTGTGAGAAATAAATTTCTGTGTTTAAGCCACCCAGCCTGTGGCATTTTGTTATAGCAGCCCAAGAGGACTAAGACAAAAATGGTGGGGAAAGCATCTTGGCAGTATATTGTAGTGTAATTGACATACCATAATCTGTACATATTTCAGGTGCACAATCTAATCAACTCTGACCTATGTAAACACCTGTGAATCTATCACCATAATCAAGGTAATGGAAATCTCTATCACACCCAGAAGCTTCCTTGTGCCTCTTAAGAACCTCTCCCACTGGCTCCTCCCACCTTCCCCAGGTAACCATGACCTGCTTTCCGTCACTACAGGTAAGTTTGCATTTCCTAGAATTTTATATAAATGGAATCACATAGAGTACATGGAATGTACTCCTTTCTTGCCTGCTTTTTTTTTACTTAACACAATTATTTTGATATTCATCTCTGTTGGAGTGTGTATCAATAGTATATTTATTTTTAACGTTGATATGGATAAACCACAGTTTCTGTATACATTCATCTGTTGAAGGACATTGGGGTTGTTCCAGTCTTTGTTTATTAAAAATAAAGCTGTTATGGACATTCACATACACTTTTTTTTTTCAATTTTTTAAAATTGCAGTATAGTTGATTCACAATGTTGTGTTAATTTCTGCTGTACCGCAAAGTGATTCTGCTATACATATATATACATTCTTTTTTATGTTCTTTTCCATTGTGGTTTATCATAGAATATTGAATATAGTTCCCTGTGCTATGCAATAGGACCTTGTTGCTTATCCATCCTATATATAATAGTTTGCATCTGTTCATCCCAAACTCCCAATCCCTCTCTCCCCCATCCCCCCTCCCTCTTGGCAACCACAAGTCTGTTCTCTGTGTCTGTGAGTCTGTTTCTATTTCATAGATAAGTTTATTTGTGCCATATTTTAGATTTCACATGTAAGTGATATCATATGGTATTTGTCTTTCTCTTTCTGACTTACTTCACTTTGTATGATAATCTCTAGTTGCATCCAATGTCACATACAAGTTTTTGATGGGAGAGTGCTTTCATTTCTCTTGGAGGAAATTTTTTAAAATAAATTTATTTATTTATTTTTGCCTGCGTTGGGCCTTCTTTGTTGTGCGCAACTTTCTCTAGTCGCGGTGAGCAGGGGCTACTCTTCATTGCGGTGCGCAGGCTTCTCATTGCGGTGACTTCTCTTGTTGCAGAGCATGGGTTCTAGGTGCACAGGCTTCAGTAGTTGTGGCATGCAGGCTCAGTAGTTCTGGCACACAGGCTTAGTTGCTCCGTGGCACGTGGGATTGTCCCCGACCAGGACTCAAACCCATGTCCCCTACATTAGCAGGCGGATTCTTAACCACTGCTCCACCAGGGAAGTCCGGAAGATTTTTTAATTAAAAATTTTAATTTCAATCTCCCTAACACTCTTGTCCCCTATCTGTCCAGTTCCCCTCACTCATACCCAAAATCACTGTCAATAGTTTCTCCTCTGTCATTCTTGCATTTATTTATACAGATATAAGCAATTTTCCCCACTATCTTTACACAGAAGATAGCATGTCACATGCACTGTTTTGTATCTTTTTTCACTTGACATAAATCTCAGAGTTCTTATCAGCCCATAGAAGGTTCCTCATTTTTTATATAGTAGCTGAATAGTATTCCATTTATACTTGTACTGTATTTAACCAGGTCCCTATTAAGGACCTGCGTTGTCCCTAATCCTTTGCTATTACAAACCATGCACTAATGAATAACCTTGCAGACTGTCATTTTGTACCTATGCAATTATACCTGGAGAAAGAGTTTCCCAAAGTGGAATTACTAGGTCAAAAGGGATATATATTCGTAATTTTGATGAATTTTACCAAATTGCCCTCCATGGAGTTGGGCCAGTATACACTGGCACCAACAATGAGAGACCACTTATTTTCTCTCAGCATTGTCAGTAAATTACCTTATTAAACTTTGGAGTTTTGCCACTCTGATACGTGGAAAACGGCACCTCACATAGTTTAAATTTTCATCTGTCTTAGTATGAGATGACCTTTTCAGATGCTTAATAGCCATTTGTATTTCCTTTGCCCTATTAAAAAAATTCTTGTGTTGTTCTTTCTGTTATTTTTTTTTCTTTCTGTTATTGATTTCTACTAGGCAGATTAAGTCTTTGTGATATGAATTGCAAACTTTTTTCTCAGCTTTTCATTTGTCTCTGACTTTGCTTTAAATATTTTTTGCCATACAGAAATTTTATGTGTGTATGAGAGAGAGCAAACTAATCAATTTTTAAAAATGTCTTCTAGATTGCAGGAGAAGGGATAGAATAGGAGTTTGGGATTAACAGATACACACTACTATATATAAAATAGATAACCAACAAGGACCTGCTGTATAGCACAGGGAACTATATACAATATCTTGTAATAATTTACAGTGGAAAAGAATCTGTAAAAGAATCTATATATAAAAATGTATATGTATACATTTATATATACAAATGTACATGTATTCATATATATGTATCACTGAGTTACTTTTCTGTAACCTGAAACTAACACTACATTGTAAATCAACTATAATTCAATTAAAAAAATAAAGACCAGCTTTTCGAGGGTGGTGGCGAGCGTGGATAGGGCGCTATGAAGGCCTCGGGCACGCTTCGAGAATACAAAGTGGTGGGGCGCTGCCTGCCGACCCCGAAGTGCCGCACGCCGCCCCTCTATCGCATGCGGATCTTTGTGCCTAACCATGTTGTTGCCAAGTCCCGCTTCTGGTACTTTGTATCTCAGCTGAAGAAGATGAAGAAGTCTTCAGGGGAAATTGTCTACTGTGGACAGGTGTTTGAAAAATCTCCCCTGCGGGTGAAGAACTTCGGCATCTGGCTGCGCTATGACTCCCGCAGTGGCACCCACAACATGTACCGGGAGTACCGGGACCTGACCACAGCCGGTGCTGTCACCCAGTGCTACCGAGACATGGGCGCCCGGCACCGTGCCCGGGCCCACTCGATCCAGATCATGAAGGTGGAGGAGATCGCAGCCAGCAAGTGCCGCCGACCAGCAGTCAAGCAATTCTACGACCCCAAGATCAAATTCCCACTGCCCCACCGGGTCCTCCGTCGCCAGCACAAGCCACGCTTCAGCACCAAGAGGCCCAACACCTTCTTTTAGATGCAGGACCTCCCTGTCCCCAGGTCTGCCCAAATAAAACTCGCTGGGAAAACAAAAATAAAATAAAATAAAATAAAATAAAATAAAATAAAATAAAGACCAGGGCTTTCCTGGTGGCGCAGTGGTTGAGAGTCCGCCTGCCGATGCAGGGAATGCGGGTTCGTGCCCCGGTCCGGGAAGATCCCACATGCCGCGGAGCGGCTGGGCCCGTGAGCCATGGCCGCTGAGCCTGCGTGTCCGGAGCCTGTGCTCCGCAACGGGAGAGGCCACAACAGTGAGAGGCCCGCGTACCGCAAAAAAAAAAAAAATAAAATAAAAATAGTAATAAAATAAAAAATAAAGACCAAAAAAAAAAAGGTCTTCTAGGTTTTGTCACAGAAAATCCTTATTGCAAGATAAAATTCTCCCTCTTTTTCCCTTGCAGAACATTTATGGTTTTATTTTCATGCTTAGTTATTTGATTGAAATTACAACATCTTAATGAGTCAGTTACACCACTTCCCTAACCAATGACTTATTGTAACAGCGATTGGCTGACAGTCTGGAAACAACCTAAGTGTTCCAACATGAAGGAACAGCCATCAAGTGCAACAAGATTTCAAATTGCAAACTATTTCAAGGAAGTACTTAGTGACCTAGGAAAAATATAGGGTGTGTTAAACAAGAAATCCAAACTGTGTATCCAGTAGCGTTCCAATATTTCTTCCGTTCCTGTTTTTTAGCTGAAGTGCAGTTAATCTACAACGTTGTGTTAGTTTCAAGTGTACAGCAAAGTGTTTCTGTTCCAATGTTTCTTTTTAAACGTGTTTATGAGAAAAGAGCCTGGCGAGAAACAGAGAAATGGACTAATAATCTCAGGCAGGGTTTCTGTGAGAACATTCATTTATTCATTAAGATAATTGTTGATGCCCAGATCACAAAAGGGAGGCAGCTCTGCATCTCTTACTGGCAGTGCCCATCACCACCAATGAAGTCACTGTGCTGAAAAATCGAACTTGAACCTAAAAAATTCTCTAGAATGTCCAAAATCCAAAATTGCAGCAATGAGGTACCTGTGGCCGTCAAGCACTTGAAACGTGGCCATTCCAAGTTGACATGTGATGTGCTCTAAATGTAAACAACACACCAGATTTGGAAGAGTTGGTTAAAAAAAAAAAGTGTTAAAATATCTAAGTTTTTAATATTCATTGCATGTTGAAATCATCAAGTTTTGGATATGTTAGGTTAAAATTAACTGGTCAAAATAAAGAGAAAGACAAATACCGCATGACATCACTTGTATGTGGAATCTAAAATATGACACAAATGAACCTATCTACGAAACAGAAACACTCACAGACATAGAGAACAGACTTGTGGTTACCAAGGGGCAGGGGCTGGGGGAGGGAAGGATTGGGAGTTTGGGATTAGCAGATGCAAACTATTATATACAGGATGGCTAAACAACAAGGTCCTACTGTATAGCACAGGGAACTATATTCAATATCCTGTGATAAACCATAATGGAAAAGAATATGAAAAAGAATGTATATATATGTATAATGAATCACTTTGCTGTACAGCAGTAATTAACACAACATTATAAATCAACTATATTTGGGAATTCCCTGGCGGTCCAGTGGTTAGGACTCTGTGCTTCCACTGCAGGGGGCAAGAGTTCCATCCCTTGGGGGCAAGTGGTGCAGCTAAAAAAATTTAAAAATAGATAAAGAAACAAATAAATAAATCAACTATACTTCAATACAAGTAATTATAAAAAATGATTAAAATAAATTTCATCTTCTTTGTTTTTGTGTTTAAAGTGGCTACTAGAAAAATTTAAATTGCACGTCATTCATATTTGTGGCTCACATTATATTTTTGGTTTTTTGTTTGTTTTTTTGTTTTTGCGATACGCGGGCCTCTCACTGTTGTGGCCTCTCCCGTTGCAGAGCACAGGCTCCGGACGCGCAGGCTCAGCAGCCATGGCTCACAGGCCCAGCTGCTCCACGGCATGTGGGATCTTCCCAGACCGGGGCATGAACCCTTGTCCCCTGCATCGGCAGGCGGACGCTCAACCACTGCGCCACCAGGGAAGCCCCACATTATATTTTTATTAGACAGCATTGGTCTAGATCTAGATAACAAATTTTACAAAATATGGAAGACGGAGAACATCTTAAATGACACCACAGGTGTGCAGTCAGCTAAATCCAAACTGTGAGAGGATAAATCTTTTTCTTTCTAACAAGTAAATTGCAAATAAATAAATAAGAAATAAAAAATAAAAAGCTGGTGAGAAAATTTTTAGATCAAAAGAGATTTTAAAACATTTTGACCAAATGCAATGTATGGATATTTAAATATCTTTATTCAAAACATCTCTAAAATAATAAAACAAAAGATAAAACAAATTATAACATTTATGAGACAACTAGAAATTTGAACACTTACTGGACATTTGACGATAATAAGTTTTTAAAGTATAATAATGCTATTATGGGTATTTTAAAAAGAAATGATTCCCAAAACAAAAAAGTCCATATCTCCTAGAATGCACGCTCAAATATTTACAGGTGAGGGACCATCTGGGATTTGCTTCAAAATAATCCAGGGACTTCCCTGGTGGCACAGTGGTTAAGAATCCATCTGCCAATGCAGGGGACACAGGTTTGAGCCCTGGTCCGGGAAGATCCCACATGCTGTGGAGCAACTAAGCCCTGTCTGCGTGCAGCAATGAAGGCCCAATGCAACCAAAAATAAATTAATAAGTTTATTTTTTTTAAGTTGTATGTGATTTCACCAAAATAACACTTAAAAAAAAACAAGAACAAAAACAAAGTAATCCAGATGGGAGGAAGTGGGAACCTGGGAGGAGATGAAACAAGACTGAGTTGATAACTGGTGTTCATGTTATACAATCTACTTTTTTTTCATTGTGGAAAAATATACATCAAATAAAATTTGCCATTTGAAGTATTCTGAAGTGTACAGTTTAGTGGCATCAAGTACATTTTGCTACTATTTTTGGTTTAAAATTCTCCAAAATCAGTAGTTGTAGCCCGGGGGCTCAATTGGGATCTTAGTGGGATCTTACTTAGTTCCCGGACCAGGGATCAAACCCTCATCCCCTGCATTGTAAGGCGGACTCTTTACCACTGGACCACTAGGGAAGTCCCCCAATTTTTTTCCCCACTATTTATTTATTTGGCTGTGCCGGGTTTTAGTTGTGGCATCAGGGATCTAGTTCCCTGACCAGGGATCCAACCCGGGCCCCCTGCACTGGGAGCGCAGGGTCTTAACCACTGGACCACCAGGGAAGTCCCTGGTAGATCCAATTTTGATGGGCTAGCGCAGCAATTTTTATTTCTCTCTTTAGTTTCTTAATTTTCTATGATGAATATGCTAATTAAAAAAATATTTATTTATTTAGGCTGCGCCAAGTCTTAGTTGTGGCATGAGGGATCTTTTGTTGCGGCATGCATGTGGGATCAACTTCCCTGACCAAGGGATCCAACCCCGGCCCCCCGCATTGGGAGCGCAGAGTCTCACCCACTGGGCCACCAGGGAAATCCCATGAATGTGCTAATTTTAAGAAAGTATTTTTGTAACAATAAGAAAAAGCTAGAGATTGCCTCTTTCCTTCCTTCTTTCCTCCCTCCCTCCCTCCTTTCTTTCTATCTTTCTTTCTCTCTCTCCTTTCTTTCTTTCTCTCTCTTTCTCTTTTCTCCTTCTCTCTCTCTTTTCTTCCTTCCTTCCTTCCTTTCTTTTAAAAATTTTCTGAAGAATAATTCTTACCCGAAGTGGCCTCCTGGTGGCGAATCAGAGAGCAGCTCACGCGCGTTCCTTTCCGCTGTCACGGGCTCCCGGGAGGGAAGGAAAGTGCCCGTGGCTGCTGAGCGCCCCCTGTGCGCGATTCCTGAGGGCCGAGGGGCCCCCCAGAAGTGGCCTCGAGGTCTTGTCCTAGAAGATGAAGGATTCAAAGGAGGAGGCAAAGGGAGATGTGGAGGTGATGAGTAGCAACTTTCCTCTTATTCCCTCCTCCCCGCCCCCAACTTCCTCCTCCTTTCAGGCCATCTCTTTTACTTACCAGCAATTCATCCGTTCATCAATGAACTGAGCGCCTACTGTGTGCCAGGCCCTTTTTTTTTTTTTTTTTTTTCCGGTACGCGGGCCTCTCACTGTTGTGGCCTCTCCCGTTGCGGAGCACAGGTTCCGGACGCGCAGGCTCAGCGACCATGGCTCACGGGCCCAGCCGCTCTGCAGCATGTGGAATCCTCCCAGACCAGGGCTCGAACCCGTGTCCCCTGCATCGGCAGGCGGACCCTCAACCACTGCGCCACCAGGGAAGCCCCAGGCCCCTTTTTAAGCACCAGGGACAAAGGCCTTGCCCTAATGGAGCTGGCACAATGGCTGTGTGAAAGAGACACAGTAAACAAATAAAGAAAATATATAGCATGTTACGTGGTGATAAGTACTAAAAAGAAAAATAAATCGAAGAAGGGAGATACAGAATGGGGGGATGTTGGCAATTTAAACTAGAGTGGTCAGGAACTGTCTCACTGGGTGTGTGAGTAGTGAAGTGAAGGATGTGAAGAGGTCAGTCAGGCAGATATCAGGGGGAAGGGCATTCTAGGAGGAGGGAATAGCCAGTGCAAAGGCCCTGAGGTTCCTGAGGTTCCTGAGGCAGGAATGTGCCTGATGAGTTCGAGGAACACTAAGAAGTTCGGGTTGGCGGTGGGGGGCTGGGGGCAGAATCAGACAGAGAAAAAAATACACAAATGTGGCAACAGGTTAGCATTTGCTGTAAGGAAGACACACACACATCTAGGTGTGTATATATAGAGAGAGAGGTATAGATATAGATACACATTTTCTTTCTGAACCTTTTTTGAGCCGGTTACAGACATGACTCTTTCTTATTCCTAAATACTTCAATTTATATTTCCTGAGAAAAAGGGCCTTCTCCTATGGAGGGTTTCTCTACCTTATTGACACCGAGGCTGGATAATTCTCTGCTGTAGAGGGCTGTCCTACACTGCAGGATTTTTAGCCTCCGTGGCCTCCACCCACTAGGTGTCAGTAGCACACACACCCTGGCTGTGACGGCCAAAAATGTCTTCATACATTACATAAATGTCCCCTGGATGACAGACAGTGCCCCTCCCCCAACCAGTGGAGAACCATTGCTTATATAACTACAGTATAATGATCACAATCAGGAAATTTAATACTGATCTAATCTTGCTACCTGAACTACAGATATTCAAATGTTATCAAAGGTTCAATAATGTCTTTCTTAGTAATTTTTATTTTCTGGTCTCTGGTCCAATCCAGGATCACACATTGCAGACAAATGTCATGCCTGGAATGTCCTTTCTCCTTTCCTTGTCTTTCATGACATTGACTTTTAAAAAAAATTTTATTGAAGTATAGTTGATTTACAATGTTGTGTTAATTTCTGCTGCACGGCAAAGTGATTCAGTGTTTTATATATATATATATATATATATATATATATATATATATTCTCTTTCATATTCTTTTCCATTGTGGTTTATCACAGAATATTGAATATCGTTCCCTGTGCTATACAGTAGGACCTTGTTTTTACCCATCCTGTATAAAATAGTTTGCATCTGCTAATCCCAAACTCCCAATCCTTCCTTCCCCCACCTCCCTCCCCCTTGGCGACCACAAGTCTGTTCTCTATGTCTGTGAGGCTGTTTCTGTTTTGTAGATAGGTTCATTTGTGTGGTATTTTAGATTCCACATATAAGTGGTATCATATGGTACTTGTCTTTCCCTTTGTGACTTACTATGCTTAGTATGATAAACTCTAGGTCCATCCATGTTGTTGCAAATGGCATTATTTAATTGTTTTTTATGGCTGAGTAGTATTCCATTGTATTTATATATACCACATCTTCTTTATCCATTCATCTGTTGATGGACACTTAGGTTGTTTCCATGTCTTGGCTATTGTAAATAGTGCTGCTATGAACATTGGGGTGAATGTATCTTTTTGAATTAGAGTTTTGTCTGGATATATGCCCAGTAGTGGGATTGCTGGATCATACGGTAGCTCTATTTTTAGTTTTTTGAGGATCCTCCATACTGTTCTCCATAGTGGCTGTATCAATTTACATTCCCACCAACAGTGTAGGAGGGTTCCCTTTTCTCCACACCCTCTCCAGCATTTGTTATTTGTAGACTTTTTGACATTGACATTTTTGAAGGTCATAGGCCAGTCGTTTTGTAGAACATCCCTGTCTGGGACATTGGGGACATTGCATTTGTCTGGGGACATTGCATTTGTCTGATTTTCCTCATGAATAGATTCAGGTTAAGCATCTTTGGAAGAAATACCACAGAAGTGATGGTGTGTCCTTCTCTATGCAGTATATTAGGATTTGATTTGTCCATTTGCCCCATTCCTGGTCATTTTAACTATGATCACTTGATGAAGCATTATCTCTCTGTTTCTCCTCTGTGAAGTGACAACTTTTTCCTCTGTCATGAATGGGTATTTTATGGGTGGTTACACTGAAACTACACAAATATCCTGTTTCCTCACGGAACTTTCACTGACTATCTCATCCATTGAGGATTCTGGCCTGAATCAACTGTCCTGATATTAATAATTTTTTTTCATATCTATTTAATTTATTTATTTATTTGGTTGTGCCAGGTCTTAGTTGTGGCATGCGAACTCTGTTGTAGCATGCACACGGCATGTAGTTCCCTGACCAGGGATCGAACCCAGGTCCCCTACATTGGGAGCGCAGAGTCTTAACCTCTGTGCCACCAGGGAAGTCCCTTAATAACTGCTTTAAATAGATACTGAACAGGCTGAAAAGGTTGCTTCTAACATACATGTGAAGTGGGAAGAGTAACAATGAAATGCACATCCATGTAAATTTCAACCAGGCTCAGAAAGAGATACATCGGCATATGTGAAACCCCAGCACGTTCCTGCCTGGGGATAAACATGGATTGTTCAAAGCTGGGGACGGGCGTGGGGGGCAGGAGGGCAGCAGGGAGGCCTGGGATGGTGGGGTCTTTGAGTAACTAGATGGGGAGACGGATAAATTCCAGAACTACTCAGGTGGTGAAACTAATAGGATGTGGACGGACCAGTTAGATTTTGAGCCTGGGGAGGAGGGTGGAGGGCGAAGCGGGGGACTGGGCAGAAGGAGATGCTGCCCTTTGAGACCCTCAACTGGGGCTGATGAGCCCTCAGGGCTGGGGATGTGAGTGTTGAAGGGCAGACACAGACTCTCTGGGACAGCTGGACATTCCAGACCAGGGCAGGGCTGCTCCGGAGTTTCCAGTAGGCCCTTGAACTGGCAAAGGAGCTGAAGGTGGCTCCCAAGAGGCTCACGTGCGTCATGGAGTGGCCAGGAGACTAGCTCTCCTCTCCTCTGGCTCAAGCCTCAGCCTGGGATAGGGTGGAACAGAGAAGGGTCATGTGTTCTACCAATGTTCTATCAATGGTCTTAGGAATCTGGAGGAAAACAAAAGGTTATTTAAGAGATCTAATCCTCTTTTGAGACCCAGAACACATTGTTCGGTATGAGTTTTGATACAGATAAGAAGGAACATGATACTTAAAACAGATTCAAGTGATGGGGGTGTATTGGTAAACAAAGATTGCTTCTGGCACTGTAGAGTTGATAATTTGAAAGCTTAAGATATGAGGGAAATTATCAGATACATTCATTTAATGTTCTATTTTTATTTTTTATTTATTTATTTTTTGTGGTACGCGGGCCTCTCACTGCTGTGGCCTCTCCCGCAGGCCCAGCGGCCATGGCTCAGGGGCCTAGCCGCTCCGCGGCATGTGGGATCTTCCCGGACTGGGGCACAAACCCGTGTCCCCTGCATCGGCAGGCGGACTCCCAACCACTGCGCCACCAGGGAAGCCCCTAGTGCTCTATTTTTAATGTTGACATGAAAGAAAGATGGCTTTTTAAAAATTTTATTTATTTTGTTTATTTTTTTGGCTGCGTCAGGTCTTAGTTGTGGCTCGCGGGGTCTTCATTGAGGTGTGCGGGAACTTTCTTTGCAGCAAAGGGCTCTTTTTGTTGTGGCACATGGGCTTCTCTCTGGTTGTGGTGCACGGGCTTCCTCTCTAGTTGTGGTGAGCCGGCCCCAGGGCTCTGTAATTTGCTGCACACGGGCTCTCTCGTTGAGGTGCGCGAGCTCGGTAGTTGTGGCCTGGAGGCTTAGTTGCCCTGCGGCATGTGGGATCTTAGTTCCCCGACCAGGGATCGAACCTGGAGTCTCTGCATTGTAAGGTGGATTCTTTACCACTGGACCACCAGGGAAGTCCCTGAAATGGCTTTTTCATTAAGGCTTTTACCTTCAGAACACAGTGTCTGGACTTTAAAAAGTTATTGGCACATCCCAAAGATCTGTACTGTTCTAGGGTGTGATAGCTTAGAAGTGAGTATAATTTGAACATAATGCCTTTTTAGAGTGTCAAATTCAGAACCAGGCAGATCCATCTCCTGACCCTAACCGTGGTCCTAAAGTAACTTGCTTGAGGAAATTGGATCCCAAAGATTACAGGTGGGGAATTTTGAAGTGTGTCCATATTGCATTGGAGATCAAAGAAGCCCAACTAAAAGAATTGTGGACCAACTGACATGACAACTGTGGACTGAGCAAAACTTCTTTTTGAAAGGGCTGTCTTATCTTGAAGATTATGACTTTGGAGGCACTAAGGTGATTGGCAGGGGAAAGAATCAGAACATGTGAAATTCCTTAAAAAATTATTGACAAATAATTTTGCCTATGTTACACATTAAAAAAAAAACCTTTACACTTTGTGCAAAAAAAAAAGAGAGAGAGAGATCAAAGATAATTGCATCTTTCCCCTTCATCCACCCAATCAAAGTGCCTTCTCCCTGTTACATACTTCCACACTAGCTGGAGAGGCTGGGACATTCTTCCAATGCTGCTCGGATATCCTTGGTCCACATGGAGTCTAAATTCACCTTTCGTTCCTTTCATTCAGCAAACAAGTATTTTTAGAGCACCTTCTGTGTGCCAAGCATTGTTTGAGGCTCTGGGGAGCAGGCAGTGTAGAAGACAGACAGAAAAGTTCTGGCTCATATGGGACTGACATTCCAGTGAGGAACAGATAGACATGTATAAGAAGGTGATAAGTGCTAGGGAAAATAATTAGTGCAGGCCAAAGAGGTGTCTTGAGTGGAGAAAGCGTGGGAAGGTGGCCAGGGGAGCCTCATTGTGATATTTGAACAGAGATCAAAAGAGGTGAGGCAGAAGCTGTGTGGACATCTATGGGAAGAGCATTCCAGGAAGATGGAGCAGCAGGTGCAAAGGCCCTGAGGCAGAACTGTGCCTAGTGGAGCAGAAGGAGTGAGCAGGAGAGTGAGTGGGAGGAGAGAGGAAGTCAAGAGGTGATAGAAACGGGTCATGCAGGGCATTGTGGGCCACTCTAAGGATTTTAGTTCTTACATTCTGTGAGATGGGAGCCATGAGAGGGTTTGTACAGAGGAGGGATAATGCCTATGCCCCCAAACTGGTCCCTCCATCTTTCGACCTGGTTATAGTTCCACCCAGGCTGAAGCCCTGTCTTTCTCACCTCCCAAGTCTCACCTCCATCTGGCTCCCCTTCCACCTCCAGCTCCATCTGTCTCTCACATCCCCATTTTTATCTCGTTCAGTGTTTCTAGGAAAGATAGGACACAACAAATGAACACAAATACACAATACCAATAGCATTCCAATATGGTGAAAGCATCCAAGTAGGAAAAGATAAGAAACAGAGCTTCTATCTACAAAAGCAGCCATCTTTGGGACTTCCCTGGTGGTCCAGTGGGTAAGACTCCACACTCCCAATGCAGGGGGCCTGGGTTCGATCCCTGGTTGGGGAACTAGGTCCCACATGCATGCCGCAATTCAGATTCCACATGCCGCAACTAAAGATTCCATGTGCAGCAACTAAGACTCAGCGCAGCCTAAATATTAAAAAGAAAAAAGCAGCCATCTTTCTCCCCCAAAGAGAATAACCTTAAGGAGGAGGGTGTGGTCTGTTTCAAGAAAACTCTAAAACTTTACTAGGAGGTTAAAATAAGACTTGGATTAATTAACTGATATGTCATGTTTATGGATGAAATGACTGAATTTTATTTTATAATGTCAATTATATCTAAATTAATATACAGGTTTTGTTTTGTTTTGTTTTTTGGTTGCATTGGGTTTTAGTTGCAGCACGTGTTGAGGCATGTGGGCTTCTCTCTAGTTGTGGCGTGCAAGCTTTGTCTCTCTAGTTGTGGTGCGCAGGCTCCAGAGCACGTGGGCTCTGTATTTTGCGGCAGGCGGGCTCTCTCATTGAGGCGCGGGAGCTCAGTAGATGAGGCATGCGGGCTTGCCCCTCTGCTGTGGGATCTTAGTTCCCCAACAAGGGATCGAACCCACGTCCCCTGTATTGGAAGGCGGATTCTTAATCACTGGACCACCAGGGAAGTCCCTCTCATCAGACTTTTGAGAGCAATGCTTTAATGCAAGAAGAAAATGGAGTGACATGTTTAAAGATAGTCTAGCAAAGAAAATGGGAGCCAAGGATTTTATATCCAGCAAAATTGACTTTCACATATAAAGGATATAGACTGTTATCAACATGTGAGAGCTAAGGGAAGATGGTTTCCATGAGGTCTTGAGGATTACATTTCAGATAAACAAATGTCTAGAAAGACATGTGTTTATGACTGCAAAGAGTGTGAAACATAACATTACTTGTAAACCTAAGACCGAAGGGCACTAAACAAAGAAGGGTGATGTATGTAATGGATAAATGTTCTCTCAGTGTAGATGCAGTACAAATATATCCATATGATGGCAAAAGGGGAGAGTATATGCAAGAGATACTTTAGAACAGTTTTAGTAACATATTGATGGTAGTATTTGCATTGTTTTTTGAGACCACTGTGTGAGCAGTGTTCATTAAAGCAAATGAATGATTCTGAGACATTGTAATTATGTTTTCATCTGTGTTCTTAAGAACCAGGATTTTTATGGAAGAAAGAAGAAACAGATAGTATTAGTATCCTATTGCTGCTGTAACAAATTACCACAAATTTAGTGGCTCAAAATACTAATTGATTATCTTACAGTCCTGGAGTTCAAAAGTCCAACATGGGTCTCACCAGGCTAAAAATCCAGGTGTCCTCAGGGTTGCATTCCTTCTGGAGTCTCTTGGGGAGAGTCCATATCCCTGACTTTTCTAGCTTGTAGAGGCCACCTGCAATCCTCAGCTGGTGGCCCCCCTTCCAGCAATCACAACACTCTCACCTCTGCTTCTGTCTTCACATCTCTTTCTCTGACTCTGACCCTCCTGCCAACAATTATAAGGACTTTTACGATGACATTGGGCCCACTGGAGAATCCAGGACAATCTCCCCATCTCAAGATTCTTAACATAATCACATCTGCAAGTCCCTTTTGCCATGTAAGGTACCATTTTCATAGGTGGCAGAGGTTAGTATATGGACATCTTTGGGGAGATGTTATTCTACCAACCAGAGAGAGGTTGAGTAAAAATCATGTAGTCCTGAAATTGAACTGGAAATATGAGAATGAATTCATAAAGTATTGTACATAATAGAATATGGACATATATATCATATGTATATGCATAAATGTACATGATAATATATTACATACACATTATAATATATTATATACAGATTATATCATGACATATAATTGTGTGTTATATTATAGGACAATATATTATATGTTCTCTCTGTATTATATATACAGATATTATATAATATATATATTCCCCTCCTTTTAGCTCTTTTTTTTTTTTTTTTTTTGGCGGTACACGGGGCTCTCACCGCTGTGGTCTCTCCCCAGGCCCAGCGGCCATAGCTCACAGGCCCAGCCGCTCCGCAGCACGCGGGATCCTCCCGGACCAGGTCACGAACCCGTGTCCCCTGCATCGGCAGGTGGACTCCCAACAACTGTGCCACCAGGGAAGCCCCCTTTTAGCTCTTTTGACCAAGAAAGTCTAGACACATGGCCAACCCAATAGCAAATGAGCATTTCTAACACCCAAACGAATATAATTTTGCCACCAAAAAAAGCCCCCAGAGTTTCTGGCTGATGCCAGGTCTGGGACAGGAAATGTCCAAGATGTGCCTGGAACATCTGGTCATAGGAGACAGCAAGAAAACTATCAGAGTTGCTCCAAAAAGTTCCAACCAGTAGAGGCTCCCACTGGCCAGGTGGGCCCACCAGTGAGGATAAAGGATTGGAGCACAACATATTTAAATCCATAAGCTCATAACTACTTAAAGAAATAGCCAGCCTATAATTATTAGAGAAATGTAAACCAAAACTACAATGAGGTGTCACCTCACACTGGTCAGAATGACCATCATCAAAAAGTCTACAAATAGGGTTTCCCTGGTGGCTCAGTGGTTAAGAATCCGTCTGCCAATGCAGGGGACACGACTTTGAGCCCCGGTCCAGGAAGATCCCACACGCCGCGGAGCAACCCTGCGCCACAGTTACTGAGCCTGGGCTCTAGAGCCTGAAAGTCACAACTACTGAAGCCCGTGCGCCTAGAGCCCGTGCTCGGCAATAAGAGAAGCCAACACCCACCGCAACGAAGAGTAGTTCCCCGCTCACCGCAACTAGAGAAAGCCTGTGCGCAGCAATGAAGACAAAAGGCAGCCAAAAAAGAAGTCTACAAATAATAAACTCTGGAGAGGGCGTGGAGAAAAGGGAACCCTCCTACACTGCTGGTGAGAATGTAAATTGGTGCAGCCACTATGGAGAACAGTATGGAGGTTCCTAAAAAAACTAAAAATAGGTTTATCATGTGATCCAGCAGTCCTGGGAATATATCTGGAAAAGACGAAAACTCTAATTCAAAAAAGATACATGTGGGACTTCCCTGGTGGTCCAGTTGTTAAGAATCCGTCTTGCAATGCAGGGGACACCCATTCGATCCCTGGTGGGGAACTAAGATCCCACCTGCCGTGAGGCAACTAAGCCTGCACGCCACAACAACAGAGCCTGCACACCGCAACTACTGAGCCTGCGCACCACAAGGAAAGATCCCACATGCCACAACTAAGACCCAATGAAGCCAAAAAATAAAAAATAAATAAATATTAAAAGGAAAAAAACCCAAAAGATACATGCACCTCAATGTTCATAGCAGTACTATTTACAGTAGCCAAGACATGGAAGCATACTAAGTGTCCATCAGCAGATGAATGGATAAAGATGTGGTACATATATGCAATGGAATATTACTCAGCCATAAAAAAGAATGATATATTGCCATTTGCAGCAACACGGATGGACCTAGAGATTATCATACTAATTGAAATAAATTAGACAGAGAAATACAAATATTATATGATATCACATATGTGGAATCTAAAAAATAATACAAATGAACTTATTTACAAAACAGAAACAGACTCACAGACATAGAAAACAAACTTTTCTATGGAAAGGGAGGAGTGAATTAGGAGTTTGAGGTTAACAGATACACACTGCTATACATAAGATAGATAAACAACAAGGACTTACTGTATAGCACAGGGAACTATATTCAATGTCTTGTAAAAACCTGTAAGGAAGGAGAATCTGGGGAATTCTCTGCTGGTCCAGTTGTTAGGACTCCGCACTTTCATTGCCGAAGGTGTGGGTTCAATCCCTGGTCCGTGAACTAAGGTCCCACAAACCTTGCAGCGTGGTTAAAAAAAAAAAAAAAACGACTGAGAAAGAATATATATATACTCTTCATTGTGGTGCGTGTGGGTTTGCTGTCCACCAGAAGCTAACACAATATTGTAAATCAACTATGCTTCAATCAAAAAAAGAACCAGCCTAATTTATCACTTTCAGAGGATTATGGGGGAATTAATTCACTATCTCGGTAAGTGGTCCCTAAAGGGAAAGCATCAAGCACTCCTACATGAACGTGCCACTAGGTAACCAAATGGAGCCTAAGGGAAACATCTGCAAGGGAAGAATTTTAGCTAATAAACAAGGACGGAATTCGAGGAGGAGGACATCGCTATTCTGCACTCACCACCAAGTTAGTTCTCAATGGCTGCTGGCCTCATGCAAGGAGAGACAGAGAGTGTGAGCCTGATGTTGATGGGACGAACAGCACCCACAATCGGGCCAAAGGCATCACACCCTAGTCTAATCCCAGTTCTGGAAACAACTGCAAATTTGCCTGGAAGATGAAGGACAGAGAACCATGCCAGCGTGCACCACGAGGATGGGATCAGAACCACCCAGACCGTGGGAAACAGCCTGAGTTGTGCAATCGATTTATTGCAAGGCAGGGAAGGGATAGAGGGGAACCCACGAATTAAGAGACTTAAAAGATAAATATATATATATATATTTTTTGCATGTGCAAGACTAAACCACAGTGTCTAGAGATTCAAACGTCCATGATAAACTATTCAGAAATGCCAGGCAGTGACTATCACACAAGTCACAACAGTGGTTCCTTTGCGGAGCGAGGAGGCACTGTGATTGGGATGCAGCCTGTTGGAGGGGCTTCTGGGGTCGCTGGTGACATGCTCTTTGTTGACCTGGGTGGGGGTTAAAATGATGTTTGCCTTCCAGCTGAGTTTCTCACACTCAGCGCTATCAACATTCAGGCCAGATGATTCTTGGTTGTGGGAGAATACCCCGTACATTGCGGGATGTTTAGCAACATCCCTGGCCTCCACCCACTAGAGACCAAGGACAGCCCTTCCCCCCACTCCATCCTGACAATCAACATGTCTCCAGTTATTGCTGAATATCTCCCAAGGGACAAAATCGCCCCTGGTTGAGAACTGCCCCTTAGGATCTCCTTAAGTTATACATTTATTTTTATGTGGTTTCTTGGATCTAACTCTGTGTGTGTGTGCATTTTTAAATTTTTTTAATTTAATTTTTATTACATATTATAGTCAATTTACAATGTTGTGTTAGTTTCAGGTATACAGCAAAGTGATTCAGTTATACATATACATGTATCCATTCTTTTTCAGATTCTTTTCCCATATAGTTTATTACAGAATATTGAGTAGCATTCCCTGTGCTATACAGGGTAGGTCCTTGTTGCTTATCTATTTTATACATAGTAGTGTGTATATGTTAATCTCAAACTCCTAATTTATCCCTTCCCCCCCACCTTTCCCATTTGGTAACCATAAGTTTGTTTTTGAAGACTGTGAGTCTGTTTCTGTTGTTGTTGTTGTTTTAATATTTATTTATTTATTTGGCTGAGCCTGGTCTTTAGTTGTGGCACACAGAATCTTCGTTGCCGCCTGCAGGATCGTCATTGAGGACTGTGGGATTTTTTTTCTTTTTTTAAATTGCGGCATGTGGGAACTTTTAGTTGTCATGTGTGGGATCTAGTTCCCTGACCAGGGATCAAACCCGGGCCCCCTGCATTGGGAGCGTGGAGTCTTGACTGCTGGACCAACAGGGAAGTCCCTGTTTCTGTTTTGTAATGCATTTTATTTCATTTAAAAAAATTTTTTTTAATTCCACTATAGTTTTTATGGGGGAAACTTGACAGGATTCTACAGTTTATTGGGAAGAAAAAGAAAAAGACAGTGAAAATAGCCCAGGAATTGTGCAAAAAGTGGAGTATCAGATATTAAAATATATTCTAAAGCTACTGTAGTTAAAACAGAGCGGCACTGGGACAAATAGAGAGATGAATCTTTGGAATAAAGTAACTTGCCTCCAATGGGCCCCATTTTATCAGATAAAGTCTGAGCTGCTTCAGACACACCCTTCTGCCTGTCCCTCCAGCTCCCCTCCCACCAACATCTTGACTTGGTCAAAGTTCACCATATCTTCCTTTGCATGTGCATTTTCTCCTGTCTGGAGTACGTTTCCTTAAGTGTCATCCCTACAGGCTGTCTCCCCAGATCCTCTACGACAATGATGTGTCCCCTTTTCTCTTTCCATAGACTCCAGCTCCCATCCCTGTTACTCCCTGACCATAAACCATAGCTTGAAAATCTGTCTCCTCCTCTCAGCTTTGAGGCCCAGGATGGCAGGGATTATGTTCCCCTCAAGGACCTGCACAGTGCCTGGAACACCGTAGGTGCTCAATAAATGCTAAATTAATAGGGGAAAAATCTGTAGATTCACTTTCGATCATAATATTTTCCAAATGGGTTAAAGAGTTCAATGTAATTTCAAATCATTCTTTAAACAAACATTTTAAAAAAATTTTATTGAGGTAGGACTTCCCTGGTGGTTAAGAATCCGCCTGCCAATGCAGGGGACACGGGTTCGAGCCCTGGTCCCGGAAGATCCCACATGCCATGGAGCAACAAAGCCCGTGCGCCACAACTACTGAGCCTGCGCTCTAGAGCCCGCGTGCCGCAACTACTAAAGCCCGCACGCCTAGAGCCCGTGCTCCGCAACAAGAGAAGCCACCGCAATGAGAAGCCGGTGCACTGCGATGAAGAGTAGCCCCCACTTGCCGCAGCTAGAGAAAGCTCGCGTACAGCAACAAAGATCCAACACAGCCAAAAATAAATAACTAAATTTATTTTTTAAAAAATTTATTGAGGTATAGTTGATTTACAATGTTGTGTTAATTTCTGCTGCACGGCAAAGTGATTCATATATATATATATATATATATTCTTTTTCATATTCTTTTCCATTATGGTTTATCACAGGATATTGAAATAGTTCCCTGTGCTATATAGTACAACCTTGTTGTTTACCCATTCTATATATAATAGTTTGCACCTGCTAATCCCAAACTCCCAATCCTTCCCTCCCCCACCCCTCCTCCCCCTTGGCAACCACAAGTCTGCTCTCTATGTCTGTGAGTCTGTTTCTTCAACAAACATTTATTAAGTACCTACTGTGTGCTTGGGGCACTGGATGAAACAGTGTCCAAAATCAATCAGTTCCCTGTCCTTATGGGGAGACAGATGGCAAACAAAGAAACAAATAAATAATAGATTTTTTTCAGATATTGAAAGTATATAGCTATTAGATTCATAAAACAGAGTGACTGGAAAGATGGTGACTGGAGAAGGTCCACGTTAGGCCTTTAGGGGACTGGAACACACAGGTTGAGCCCCCAAAGGTAGGAGAAGGTGGCCAAGTGAACAGGTGCAGGGAAGAACAGTTCAGGAAGATTGAGCAGCATGCGCAAAGGCGCTGCGGTGGGAAGGATCCAGGGTCCAGGTCCCTCACCCAGACACTGGGACAGGAGCGTCAGCTTCCACCCAAGGTATCTTCCAAATACACGAATCCCACCGGGTAACTGTCCTGCTTAGAGTGTTCCCGAGGCTCCCTGTCCCCTGTGGATCATATCGAAGCCCTTTAGCCCTGAGCTGGGCACCACTCGGCCTCTGCTCTCCCCACTACGGACCCGAACGCCCTCAAGGGCAGTCACTCCAGGCCCCACCCCAAGCCACTGCCCACACCCTCAGCGCCGGGACAGGGCGGTCCACCCCGCCTCACCATTGGACAGTTTCGGAGAGCATGGAAGGCTGGTTGGCTAACGTGGCCGTCAGTTAGGGTCAAGGCCTTGATAACCGGTCCCCGAGCTTCGAGGGGGCGGGCTCGGGTGCGGGCGCGGCTGCGGCTGCGGCTTCAGGTAAAGCGCCAGCTTTCGGGGCACCGATGGGGTCCTGGGGGGATCAGGGTACGCAGCGGGACGGGGCGCTGCGCTTCTAGCCCCTTTGCGGGCTCAGCGCGCTGCGACGGGGCGGGCGCTGTGTCCTCTGGCTGGGACCCCTCCCACACTGGGAGTCCCGGGTGGGCGGCGAGCAGAGTCGGGGGGCTCTGGATTCTTGAGGTCTCCTACTTCCCGCCCTTCAGGAGCGAAGTGGGGGGCTTTGTTCGCCCCCTGGCGCCGCAACCGACTTCGGGATGCTTTCACAGAGTCGCTCCTGGACAGCTTGGGGACCCGGGTCCATTCCCTCGCGCTGGACCTGAGTGTGTGTGTGTGTGTGTGTGTGATGGGGGGTGATTCGGAAACGGTGTTGGGGGGAGGGACGGATGGCCCCCGGGCCGGCAGACAATGGACAACGGATGGAACCGCCCGGCGGCGTTTCCTGTAGGAAACTGCTCTGTCTCCGTGAGGCCGTCCTGAGGGGACACGGGGGTGGGGGGTGCTGACCTCAGGACCTCCCCCTCCCCCCATCATCAGCCTCCACTCCCACTTCAGGGGTCTGAGAGTCCCGCCCCAAAGTTAGGGGGTGCCACCACCCAGAGCCTCAGTCCGGGAAGACGCCCCCTCCCCAAGACCGGGATCTGCACTGCCCGCCTCGTATCCCACCCCTCAGGTTTTGTGAGCACAGCTCTGAGTCCCAAAATAGTCCCTGGGGCGGGAGTGGGGGCGTGTGGCGTCGGCTCTGACGGCCTAATAAGGGGGTCTCAGGCAGAGGATCCGGATCTAAGCTTGCCAGCTCGGGCAGGGAGCGGAGGAGAGGGGAGGGCAGTTGCACGCCTCCACTCCGGTGAGGCTGCAGCCCCTGGAGCCGCCACGGTTTGGGCCTGCTCTTCCCATTGGGGACACACGCAGGGGACAGGCAGGAGTGCAGGCTGGGAGGGCCGACCCCCTCTGGCTCTTTGCCCCTCCTGGGGAGGGGAGGGCTGTTTATAGAAAGCCGTCAAGTGGAGGGGTCAATGCAGAAACACTGGCAAAGCTGCAGGGTTCAAATCCTGCTTCTGCCCATGTCCGACTTTGGCTGGGCCACTTAATCCCTGTGTCTCAGTTTCTCCATCTGCACAATAGGGGGAAAGAATAACCTACCTCAAAGGGTTTACCTAGGATTTTTTTTTTGAGTTACCCATAAATTGCTTAGAATAGAGGCTAGCCCATAGTAAATGGCAAAAGTCATTGGCATATTTTTATTTACCATTCTTGGGGCATCCACCCATTTTTCAGGTCAGTCTCTGGGTCTGGCTGCTCCAGCTGGTTTGGGGCTTAGGAATGACTCACAGCTGTTTTTTTGAATTCCCAGGGTCTCAGATTTGGGTGTAACCAGGTCCCCGGAGTGGGGGGGCTGACCCCACGGAGTCACACGGCCAGCTGTGTGTGAGGCAAGCCCAGACCCCTAAGCCCCAGCCCAGGTTTTTTCCATGACCCAGCTCTTCCCTGGCAGTTTCCTGAAAACAAGTCCTGAGAGGCACTGGCTGTCCTCCGTGTTGCCCTGCTGGCCGGCCCCTTGCAGCCAGTGTGAGGGGACGGGAAACAGCTGCTTCAGGACTGGAAGTTCCCCGTCACTCTCCCTCCTTGGGGTGGGTTGGGGGAGGTGTCAGGAACCCAGGCTGGACAGAGTGGTGAGTGGGAGGGTTCTCCCAGCTGTGGAGCAGAATGAGTCCGGTAGACCAATGGGTGCTCAGTTGCTGGTGGGTATTAGGCACGCAGGTGGTCATCCGGAGTGCAAGAGACCAGAAGGGGTGACTGGGAAGGTTGCCAGGTGGTTAGCACAGATGGGCAGTAGGTCAGGAAGAGTACAGATCGGGTCTGGCAGGCACCTGCTGGTGGAGGACTGGGCAGACAAGAGGTCCCCGCCAGAAGATGAAAGCCCAGCCTGAGGGCATTTCCCATAGGCAATTGACTTTACTGCTTTATGCCTTCATATCCCCCATCTGGAAAAGGGGGAAGCATCCTACCTTGCAGGATTATACTTGTGGGGGGGGGGTTTACATTTAGTCAGGCCAGGCATAGAGTAGGCACTGGATACAAACTGCTTTCCCTTCCCTCAGGGTTTTTCACGTGAGCTCTTCAAAGCCCCATCTTTCCTGCCCTATACCCTCTGAATCAAATTTCTGGACTCAATATTTGTCCTTGTTAAATATCACATTATTAGATGTGGCCCAATCTCCCCAGTTTCTTAGCGCCTCCATCACATCACCTGAAGTGTCTGTATCCCTTTAGCCCTAAGCATAGCCACAGCTCCGAGTTTTTTGTTTGTTTGTTTTTGTTTTGTTTTCTTGTTTTTGGCCTCAACACATGGCACGGCTTGTGGGATCTTAGTTCCCTGACCAGGGATTGTACCCGGGCCCTCAGCGGTGAAAGCACCGAATCCTAACCACTGGACGACCAGGGAATTCCCTAGCCACAGCTCTGACAACCTGGGTGCTTGTGGTTCCACTACAATCTCTTACAAGCCAAGGGCAGAGCCCTGTGGCACTCCAGTAGAGACATCCCAGGAAGACTGGTATCCATTGATTTGCATCCTTGGTGCACCTGGCCCACAGCTCTCCATCATTCCTAAAGGATCTCACAAGTGACCCTGGTATAAATTCAGATGTACGTGAGCCCTCGAAGGGCTTCCAGCCTTCGCCTTCCTCTTCTGAATGTTCACACTCCACCCCTTTGAGCATCAATTTCTTTCTTTCTTTTTTTTTTTTTGGTACGCGGGCCTCTCACTGTTGTGGCCTCTCCCACTGCGGAGCACAGGCTCCGGACGTGCAGGCTCAGCGGCCATGGCTCACGGGCCCAGCCGCTCCGCGGCATGTGGGATCTTCCCAGACCGGGGCACGAACCCGCGTCCCCTGCATCGGCAGGCGGACTCTCAACCACTGCGCCACCAGGGAAGCCCTCAATTTCTAATTTTCCCCAGGGACCGAAGAAAACTCAGCAGGTCTGGAATGCACCTCACTCTGCCCCCGCCCCGGCTGCTCTCGTTCTCTTGATCATCATCCTCTTTTTCTTTTTTTTTTTTTTTTTTTGCCACGCCATGTGGCATGCAGGATCCTAGTTCCCCAACCAGGGATCGAACCCTTGCCCTTGCCATGGAAGCACGGATTCCTAACCACTGGACCACCAGGGAGTTCCCCTCTCTTCTCCTTTTGATGCCCTTCCTGCCTCCTCCTGCCCAGCAGGCTGAGGCCTGGCATGTGAGGGTCCCCACAGTCATTCATTCCAAACTTTCTTTTTTTATATATAAATTTATTTATTTAATTTATTTATCTTTGGCTGCGTTGGGTCTTCATTGCTGCACGCGAGCTCTCTCTAGTTGCGGTGAGCGGGGGCTACTCTTCATTGCGGTGTGCGGGCTTCTCATTGCGGTGGCTTCTCTTGTTTCAGAGCACGGGCTCTAGGCGCACAGGCTTCAGTAGTTGTGGCACAAGGGCTCAGTAGTTGTGGCTCATGGGGTCTAGAGCACAGGCTCAGTAGCTGTGGTGCACGGGCTTAATTGCTTCGCGGCATGTGGGATCTTCCTGGACCAGTGCTCGAACCTGTGTCCTCTGCATTGGCAGGCGGATTCTTAACCACTGCGCCACCAGGGAAGTCCCCATTCCAAACTTTCAAGGCCACTTGAGGGAGGAGGGAGGAGAGGGCCTGTGTGTGGGGGTGTTGGGGTGGTGGTGGAGAGGACCTATTGGGTCTGTTTACTCACTCAGAGTCCGGACTGACCCCAGAGGCACAGCCAGAGGGACAGGGCCCAGCCCCACTCTCACCCCCTCTGGGGGCTACTCCAGGAAACATGGCCAAGTTTGCCCTGAATCAGAACCTGCCTGGTAAGTGTGCAAAATGGGCTTTACATGTGTACAGATCCACACTTGGCACCCAGATGCAGACACAGCCCTGCAGCTCCCTCCTTTGCAGAGTGGCCAGAGGGCCCTTTATAAAGGTGGATAATATCATGGCTTAAAATCTGCCTCTGGTGCCCTGTCACAGGTGGAATAAAACTCCATCTCCTCACGGTGGCCCAGAAGGTTCCCCACAATCTGGTCCGAGCCCACCTCTTCTACTCCTCTACCCCCTCCCTTCCTTCACTCTGCTCTGCACATCCTCACCTCCACCGGCTCTTACTCAGGCCCACCCTGGTCATTCCACCCCAGGGCCTCTGCATGGGCTGTTTTCTTTTAGGAACCTCCTGTCTCAGCTGCTTCCTCTCCCTCATTCAGGGCTCAGCTTGTAAGTCCCCTCCTCAGGAAATCTGCCCTGACAGCCAGAGCCCACGTCTGTCAGTTATTCTCTGTTTCATCTTGGAATTATTATTATTGCCCTAAGCACCATTTGGAACGATTGTGTTTATCTGTCTCCTATAAGAGGGCAGGGATGCTTGTCTTGTTCACTGCTATGTCCGCAGCACCTAGAAAAGTGGTACATAGTAGGTGCTCAATTAACGCGTGAACCCTCGACTTTTTGGGAGCAGAGAGGCGTTTAAGCCTTGGGTGTGCAATCCAGGTGTGCAGGGTTTGGTGCAGGTGGAGTCGTGCAGGCGTGTCGTGGGGCAGTGGGGACGCGTTCTCCGGGTCTCTCCGGCTTAACGCCCCTCCACGCCCCTGTCATGCCCACAGACCTGGGCGGCCCTCGCCTGTGCCCCAGCGTGACTGGGGGAGCTCGCAGCCCGAGTTCGCCCTACTCGGTGGAGACGCCCTATGGCTTCCACCTGGACCTGGACTTCCTCAAGTACGTGGAGGAGCTGGAGCGCGGCCCCGCCGCCCGCCGCGCCCCGGGCCCCCAGCCCGCGCGCCGCCCCCGCGCGCCACGGGCCGGCCTCGCAGGCGCGCGCAGCCCAGGCGCCTGGACATCCTGCGAGTCCCTGGCCAGCGACGATGGCGGAGCACCGGGCGCTCTTTCCCCGGGCGCACCGTCGGGGCTCATGCTGCTGCCGCTATCGCCGCGCGCACCCGTGCGCAATCCGCGCGTCGAGCACACGCTCCTGGAGACCAGCCGGCGGTTGGAGCTAGCGCAGGCGCACGAGTGCGTGCCCAGCCCCGGCCGCACGATCCCGCGCAGCCCGCGCGGGTCCGGCCACAGCAGTCCCGCCCCCAACCCGGCCCTGGCCTCGCCCGGCCCCGCGCAACTGCAGCTGGTGCGCGAGCAGATGGCAGCGGCGCTGAGGCGCCTGCGCGAGCTCGAGGAGCAGGCGCGCGCGCTGCCCGAGCTGCAGGAGCAGGTGCGCGCGCTGCGCGCCGAGAAGGCGCGGTTGCTTGCCGGGCGCCGGCAGCCCGAGCCCGACCGGGAGGCCGAGGCGCGCCCGGACAAGCTTGCTCAGCTGCGGCGGCTCACCGAGCGCCTGGCCACCTCTGAGCGCGGCGTTCGCGCCAGGGCCAGCCCCGGGGCTGATGGCCCCGACGGGTCGGCTTCTAGCCTCAGTGAGGGTGCGCTGCAGGTCCTCGATGGGGCGCCCCAGACGCGGGATACAGGCACCCAGACCGTGCCGGAGACTCAAGAGGCGGGAGCCCAGGCGTTGCCGGAGACCCAGGAGGCCGGCGTGGGGGCAGCTCCCGAGACCCTCGAGGCGGAAGTGTGGGTGACGGAGGCTCTGCTGGGGCTGCCCGCGGCCGCCGAGCGCGAGCTGGAGCTGCTTCGCGCCAGCCTGGAGCATCAGCGCGGGGTGAGCGAGCTCCTGCGGGGTCGCATGTGCGAGCTGGAGGAGGCCCGCGAGGCTGCCGAGGCCGAGGAGGCACAGGCAGCGGTGGCGGCCCAGCCCCAGCCGTGCGAGGCTGCCACCCAGACCCCGTGGGGTTGTGCCGAGAGGGCCACGCAGACCGAGCCCGCTGTGGAGGCCCCTGCCCCGACGCAGGAGAACCTGCCCGGACCCATGGATGGGGACAGGGCAGTGGCACCCGCGGGTGAGTCCCGTCCCCGTCCCTCGCTGAGCCCTGGTTTGCTGGCCACCGAATTCTAACTCACTGTCTTCATCTGATCTCCGCCAGGCACTCTCAAATCCATTATGAAGAGGAGAGACGGTACACCTGGCGCCCAACCCAGCCCCGGACCCAAGAGCCTGCAGTTTGTTGGGGTCCTCAACGGAGAGTGAGCACTTTCCCTCTCCCCATGGCAGCATCTTCTGGGACTGGAATGGGGTTTGAATCCCAGCTCTGCCCCTCGCTCGCGGCGTGGTCTTGGCAAGCCTCAGTGTCCTCATCTGTAAGATGGGAACAGCCACTCCCACCTCGCAGGACTCCAGCATGAGCCCCCAGGGGAGGCTCAGCAGATGCCTCTCACCCTGCCTCCAGGTACGAGAGCTCATCCAGCGAGGGCGACAGCGACAGCGAGGACGGCGCTGCCGAGCTCCCGAGGAGCAGTTCGTCGGGCTCAGGAGACGACAGCGGCGGGGGATCCGACTCCGGGACCCATGGCCCTCCCAGCGGCGGGGAGGCCCGGGACCCCGAGCCGGAGGCAGAGCCAGAGCCTCAGCCGGCCGCGCAGGGGAGGTGAGCAGCGCCGCGGACACGTAATAGGAACGGCTGCTTTCTTTCCCGTCTCCCCACTCCCCATCCCAACCCCTCCTTAGCCTCTCCCTGTCTGCGTCTCCTCGGCAGTAGGTGCGAGCTGAGCCCGCGTTTGAGGGAGGCGTGCGCAGCGCTGCAACGGCAGCTGAGCCGGCCCCGCGGAGTCGCCCGCGACAGTGTGAGTGCGGGGAGAGGCCTTCGCAGGAGTCATAGGCCCGCCAGGGACCTCCTCTGACGCCTACCTAGGGAAGAGCATCGGGGTCTTTAGAGTTAGGAGGGTCCCAAGTTCCGTCACCTCGCGCCAGGGCCCTGCACGGATCCCAAGCTCTCCAAAGGGCTCTTCGCCCCAGGACAGGGCTGATCTTTCCCTGATTTCCTAAAAGGGGTCCGCCCCAAGCCCCAGCCCCACTCCCGGACTCCCCAAAGACAAGCGCTCACCGCCTTCCGCCACTTCAGCTTCTTCCCCAGGCTCTTCCTCAGAAGGGGAGCATCCCAGCCCCCTCGAGCCGGATACCCACACTAACTGCACTCCCTCCTCGAAAGGGGTGTGGCCCTAGGAGTGACCATCCTCCCCTGCCTGGGTTCCCAGTCCCGCCCCCACACCCTCCCTGCCACCCCTTCCTGGACCCTCGCCGAAGTCTTTCCCCCGTCCTGGCAGGGCGCGGCGCGCCTGGTGGCCCAGGAGTGGTTTCGAGTGTCGAGCCAGCGGCGCTCTCAAGCGGAGCCCGTGGCCGGGGTGCTGGGCGCGGTGGTGCGCCTGGGACGTGAGCTGCTGGAACACGTGGTGAACCTGACGGATGGCAACGGGAACACAGCCCTGCACTACAGCGTGTCCCATGGGAACCTGGCCATCGCGAGCTTGCTGCTGGATACAGGTTAGCATTGAGGAGGGGTGGGGAGGGCACCAGGGAATAGGGAGCCAGGGAAGGGAGAATCTGGGCAGGTCCTGGCTGGGAGGACCTAGAGAAGGATGCAGAGAAGGGCTGGCCAGGCAGAGGGCACCACTGGCCCTTCTCTGGAGGTTACATGACCCGTTGTGGATAGATTGACCTCTCTGAGCTGTGAGCTCTGCCCTGACCTGCCTCTCACTTTGCAGGAGGAGGGTATTCTGGGCTTTGGGATTGGGTAGACCTAAATGTAGAGAAATTACTTCATTTCACCAGCTTTAGCTTCCTCCTTTGTGAAACGGGGGATGCAGCGCCTCCCTCCCTGGGCAATTGTGATAACACACACGTAGAACAGCACGAGGCACGCAGGTCAGTCAATGGTCCCCCTGCCTTCTGTCCCTGAATCTCCAGCCTTGGCGTTCACCTTGTTCCTGAGCCCCAGTATCCATCCACTGCCTCTTCAGCCTCCAGGGGAGGTACTGACTGGTCAGGGCTGTGACTGCCTCCCGGGCTGGGACACTGGGCCTGCAGTCCTCCACCACCAGGTCCTGCGTTGGCCCCATCTCACACACATTTCTATCATCTGTCTCAACGTTTCCCCCTCTGGAGCAGAGAGACACACATCCAGGTGTTGCTGAGTCCACAGACATATATTGAGAGCCTTCCAGGCACCAGTGCAGTGCCAGGATGGGGGTGGGCCACCCCCATGGGACTCACAGCAGAGGGGACAGTGGACAGTAGACAAACTGATTGCCCACCAAGAGCTCTCCTGGGTGTCCTCCTTCAGGTCCAGTATCCTCTGGGGCCTGCCCTGCCTCTCCTTCTCACTGCAGGCTGAGGCAGGTCCTGCTGTCCCATCCTGCATGCCACCCCCTAAATACACAGATCCATCCCATTTCTGCAGGTCTTGGTGACCGGGGGGAAGGGCACAGCTACTCTGGGCTGGACAAGGAGCTGGGGCTTGGGAGGAAGGGACAATGCATGAATTCAAAAGGTATTTTCTGGGACTTCCCCGGCGGTCCAGTGGTTAAGACTCCACACTTCCAATGCAGGGGGTGTGGGTTCGATCCCTGGTCAGGGAACTAAGATCCCACATGCTGCGCATCGCGGCCAAAAAAAAAAAAAAAAAAAAGGTATTTCCTGGGCAGCTCCTGTCTTAAAGGGGGCTGAGGACTGGGGTTATGGAGGGTGGCAAGGCAGTCATCTTGGTTGCAAGGCCCGAGGCTCCTTGGATCCTCTTATTTCCTGCATTTGAAACCCCCCCCTTCAGCTCCAACTTTCCAGACCTTGCCGTGGGCCTTCTGGTTCTCACATGAGTCAGCCCCTCTGGCCCTCCCCTCCCCCAGGACCCAGAGCCCACAGTGCACCCTTCACGCGGGGGCTGTTTCCTCTCATCTCCCTGGAATGAAGGGCCTGGACATGGCTGTGTCCTCCTTGTTCTTTATCTCCACTTCCAGACCGTTTCCCCTTCCTCCTTTAGTCCCATCTTGGAGCCTCTAATTGATCAGACCACTACTCCCTCCGCCCCTTCTGACTTCTCCCTCTCACCTCGTCACTCTTCATTTCTTGAATCTTAGCTCCTGGCTGGTTCTCCTCCTCTCCAGCCTAATCCTCACCAATATCAGTTTCCTGATGGATGACCCCTCCCACTTCCTGGCTTCTCAGTTCCTTTTTTTTTTTTTTTTTTTTTTCTGGCTATGCCACAAGGCATGTGGGATCTTAGTTCCCCGACCAGGGATCGAACCTGCACCCCCTGCAGTGGAAGCGTGGAGTTTTAACCCCTGGACCGCCAGGGAAGTCCCTTCGCAGTTCCTTGACCTACTCCTCTCCCTTCACCCTGACATCAGCCTTACACTTGTAAGGTCACCACGACACCTTGATGTCATCAGTAACTATGCCCCCTCCATAATCTCACTTCCTAGCATTCTCTCCTGAACTCTCACCGTCCAACATCTCAGCTCACTGTCTCCTGTTGCCCAACTCCCACAGTCCTTGAACCTCATGGGACCAGTATCCATTGCTCCCACCACATTTCACTGTTCTGTCTCCTTGCCTCCTGGCCTATCATTAACTACTCCTTTAGGTACCCTTTCAAACCCATCCCCATACCCCTCCCTCACCTCACCCTACTTGCCTGGCAGACCCCAGTGGGGCACACAGTAGACCCTCAAGTGTTTGTTGAATGAATGAATAAGCTTTCATGAGCAGGGGCTCTGGGTGTGTGTGTGTGGGGAGCGGAGATAATTATCAATTTTACTCGATAATTATCAAGTAAACATAATTTCCAATAGGGGTAAGGGCCATGACAAAATAAAACCAGGGGAGGGAATCAAGAAACAGTGTGATCCTTTAGCTTAGCAAGGCCTCAGGGAAGGGAAAGGGAGAGGGAAAATAGGTGGGTTCCCTGGCTAACTGCAGAGACCCCACTTTGGTTATTTCTCTGAGCCCCCTTCTGCGCCCAACACCCTCCACCAGGGTCACAGAAGCTTGTGGATGGAATGGACACCTAGAGAGTATGCCACACAACTAGGGAACGCCCTTAATCCTGACTTAGCCCTTTTACTCCCCAGCCGGTTGTCTCAGATCCCCTCTCACTAGGGCACCCTCTCCATGACCCTGATCCACTCCTTTCCCCAAACCTCTCCCACCCATTCATCTCTGCAGACTGTCCCTAGACTTGTGGAGCTTTCAGAATGGTGGGGTACACGAGCGGTAAACATTCTGGGGAATGAGGTCCAGAAGTAGGTGCTGTGCTGTGAGGAAGAGGGCCAGGATGGTAACAGAACTGACCCCAGAGGAAATGGAGCTGATGTCTGTGTTCAGTTCGGAAGGATGGGCAGCAGTACCAGGCTGTTAGTTTCCTAGGGCTGCTGTAAAAAAGTGCCACAAAGTACCACAACGTGGGTGGTTGAAAAGAGAAATTCATTTTCTTGCAGTTCAGGAGTCCAGAAGTCCAAAATCAAGGTGTTGGCAGGGCTGTTTCCTTCTTAAGGGCTCAGAGGGAGAATCTGTTCTGTGCCTTTCTCCAAGCTTCTGGTGGCTGCCAGCAACCCGCAGCGTTCCGCGGCTTAAGGCAGCTTGTCTTCTCAGCCTTCTGCATCACATAGCTCTTTGTCTTTGCTTCTTCCGAGGATACCAGTCATATGGAATTAGGGCCTACCATAATGACCTCATCTTAACTTGATTATGGTTTGCAAAGATCTTATTTCCAATTAAGGCCACATTCACAGGTACTGGGTGTTAGGAGTTCAACATATCTTTTGGTGGGGCAATGGCGGCGGGGGGGGGGGGACACAATTCAATCTGTAACATAGGCTTGTGGGAGAAAGGCCAACTCCAGAGGAAGGGACAGAAGTTGATAACAGAGCCTCGGAGGCGGTGGTGAACAACGGCCTGTATTCCAGGTGCAGTGGGGAGACACAGGAAGGCTCTAAATAGGTGATGGGGCCGAATTTCTTTTGATCTCTTTCTGGCTGCTGCATGGAAACTGGAGTGGACTTGGACACCAGGGGGGCCCGGCTGGCATTTCTCTGGGGGAGCAACAGTGGTGGCTTGGTGGGTAGTAGCTGTGAAAATAGAAACGTCCGTTTATCTTTCATTGAGCAGCTACTAGGTGGCAGGTATTACTCTAGGTACTGGGGGATACAGCAGCAGACAGAACGAAGCCCCCAACACAGTTTGAAATAGGAAGGTGAGGAAACTCTTCACTGAGGTGAGATGCGAGCAGAACCCTGAAGGTAAGGGAGGAGCCATGTGGATCTTGTGGGGAGAGCCTTGTAGGCAGAGGGAACAGGAAAATCACGCATGACCCTCAGTGACCAACCTGACTGAACAAATGAACCTGAGGCTTGGAGGGAGGCGAGTGGACTAGCGGGTGTCGGCTTCTTGGTGGACTGACCCCTCTTCTCTCTCCCAGGGGTCTGCAAGATTGACCACCAGAATCGAGCTGGCTACTCCGCCCTCATGCTGGCTGCACTCACCTCTGTGGGGCGAGAGGAGGACATGGCCGTGGTCCAGAGACTCTTCCGCATGGGCAGCGTTAATGCCAAGGCCAGCCAGGTGCGTAGATATCTCCTCCCTGGCTCGGAGTCCAGGGGTCTTTTCCACTTTTGGAGCCAAATGTCTGTGACCCCCCCCTCTTTCCCCCGGAGCCCACACCAGCCCTGTCCCCTTCTTTCCCATTCCCCAGACGGGACAGACAGCCCTCATGCTGGCCATCAGCCACGGCCGCCAGGACACGGTAGCAGCCCTGCTGGCGTGTGGGGCAGATGTGAACGTGCAGGATGCAGATGGGGCCACAGCGCTGATGTGCGCCAGCGAGTATGGGCGCCTGGACACTGTCCGGTTGCTCCTGGCCCAGCCAGGCTGTGACCCCGCCCTCCTGGACAACGTGAGCCACCATGGGGCTGGTGGGGTAGTCACACCTTGGTTCAGGGACCTGACTGTCCCTATCATCCCTCAGGAGGGCACCAGTGCCCTGGCCATTGCCCTGGAGGCTGAGCAGGATGAGGTGGCCGCCCTGCTGCATGCCCACCTGAGCTCAGGCCAGCCCAGTCCCCCGGTGAGTCCAGCCCCAGCCCCAGCCCTAAGAGACAGTTTCCCAGCTGCACAGCTCAAGGATCCCCAGTGAGCCCCAGAAAGGTGGCTTCTCTTCATGCACCCCAGGGTAGTACCAGGGGTGGGGAACCTGCGTCTGAATTCTCTGTGGCTGGGATTTGATGTTCAACCTGCAGAACACCCAAGGGCTAGACACACCTTCACTTTACAGGTCATGAACCTGAGGCCTCCAGAGGAGACATGCCATTAAGATCAGAGTAGAGCTGTCAGACCTAGGTCAGACCATGTCGTGTCAGGGGACTCCTGTTACTGCCCCCAGGCTCACAGCAAAGGAATAAGGGGCCCTTTAGGTCGAGGGGGCAGGGGAGGGGGGTGCAAGCTCCCCACAAGTCAGAGCTTCAGGGTTGGAGACAATGAGTTTGCCAGCAGCAGGCAGGAAGGGCTGGTTTGGGGGCAGAGGCTTATGTTCAAAAGGCAAGTGCCAGGCTGTTCTCAGCACTTCCATAATTAAACATCATCCTGGGAACTCCCTGGCAGACCAGTGGCTAGGACTCCACGCTTCCATTGCAGGGGGCACGGGTTCAATCCCTGGTCAGGGAACTAAGATCCCGCATGCCTCATAGCGTGACCAAATAACACAAAACGAAGCAAAACACCAACTCATGCTGTGAGCCTAGCCATCCCGCACTCTCCTGTAGAGATGGGGGAAAGGAGCCAGGGAGGCCAAGTGCCTCTTCCAGGTCACGTGGGACAGAGGCAGGATTCAAAGCCAGGTGCTCTGGCTCTGCTGTAAAAGGTGGGGTTCCTGCTTAGGCAAGCCCAGTGGACAGAGGCAAGACCTCCACTAGGCTAAGCAGCCCTGAGTCTAAGGGGGCTGAAAGCCAGTGTCGTGCCTACAGGAGACTGACAGCCCCCCTCAACCTCTCTCACCAGCTGCCCTCTGACCGCCCCACGGCCAAGCCTAGTGAAGGAGGCTGCAGTGACGGTGGAGAGGACCCCCCACCTCAGTGACTGGCCTGACACACTGGACCTGGATTGGGGGAGAGCTTTCCCTCGCCCACCTCAACCTCGGGGCACAGCAAGGGTCAGGGTCCACAGGGAGGGGCTCAGCTTGAACTCTGCAGGGTGAGGTGGGACCTGAGGCACTCTGGTCCACTCACTTCTCCAAACTTTTTCCTTAATAAAACATTCCTAACTCAGCTTGTCTTGTTTTGGAGATACACACAGACACGTGCTTCTCCCTCCTCAAAAAGAAAACGCGTTGTTGGGGAAGACAACTCCCCCACCCCCCTTCCAGAGTGCAGTGGGTCAGTGCAGACCATCTGAGGGTCCCATGGGAGGGTTTTATAAGCTTAGTGGCAACTGAGACAAAAACCCAAGTTTACACAGAATATAAACGCTTTATTAACAGATCATCCTCGTGCGCCAGGTAGTCGACCCATACATCCAGGACCCTGTAAACAAACCCAAGTATGAGATGCTGACAGGTCCCTCTCAGCAAGTGGCAAACTCCCTCCCCCGTCTTGCCAATCTCAGCAAACCCTTTCTTCACACCCCGCCACCAAGAGCCCCTGCAAGAGCCCCTCATCCGTATGCTTGGCGAAACCTCCCTACCACCAGCCAAAGGTCTACTGTTTCCCACTCCAGTTGTGCACTCACCAGTCCCAAGTTCAGCGCAGCCTCCGAGCCTCTCGCTCTGACTCCAATAGGGTGAGCACGTCGCCCTCGCGCACGGGGCCTTTCACGTTTCGGATGATGGAACGGCTCGTGTCGTCCATGAATTCTACGCGCACCTATGGGGTTGACGGGGGGTGGGGGACCGGGAAGAAGTCAGTGTCGGCCACAAACTGGCACCGTGGGATAGCCAGCTGACTTGGATTCAGAGAACGTGCCTGCTTAGACACACTTAAAAAGGGGGCTGAGCCTGGGAAGTAGGTCTGGGCCGGGAGAGAAGCCGGAGAGGGGCCGAAGCGTGGAGAACAAAGCTCTCGAGCGCCAGAAAAAGCCACTGGTGGGGGACAACTGCCGCTCTGGGCCCGTCGGGGACGGGAGCACAATCGTGAGGGCGTGGAGCTACACAGTGGTCGTTGGGATTGGCTGAGCCAGGAGAACGAGGTATGTCAGAGCCCAAGGAATGAGGGGCAAGGCCTCGGCAAAGGCTCGGACCGTCCGCGAGCTTTCCGAAAAAGGGTACGTATCGGTTCTCAGATAGCAGGGCACAGAAGTCATCATCGGAGACTCAAGACCCCAGACCCCGCCTCCTCGTCTCTCCAGCTCACCTGCGTGCACTGTCCCTGCGAACCGGTCCTGCCCAGCACCTTGGTTACCTGGGGTAAAGAAGCTGGGATCAGATCTGGACCACCCGGTTCCCCTACTCTTTCCTCCCTCATCCGGGCCCTCAAACCCGGGCTTCCGCCTCACCCTGGCAAGCTTGATGGGCTGCACGCGACTCGTATCCATAATGGCGGCACGGCGACTGATCGGGCGGAGAGGAGTCACGTGCTTCGGAGAGAACGTTTATAAGGCGTCCTAGCCCCGCCCACTCCCGTTCTCGCGAGAACATACTCCATGTTCCCAGCAGCCCTGGTAGAGACGTCACCGGCGCCCTTCAGTGCAGGGTTGAAAGATGGCGTCTGCTACTCGTTTCATCCAGCGGCTGCGGAACTGGGCATCCGGGGTGCGCGGGGCGGGAAGGGCTGCACTGGGGAGGGTGGGGCTGTGGGCTCCGTGCGCCCCGGACAGGCTCCCGTTACTCACCCCCCTCCTGCACCTTTGGGGCCGAGGCCAGTGGTGCCGAGATTCCCCTTATAAGCCGGGACCCCGCTCTCAGCCCGGAGCCTCCAGCTCTTGACCTTTCCAGCCCAGGGCACGCCCACCTCCACCTCCAGCCCTTGGCCCTATCTTGGCTGGGGTCCCACTCAGGCCTGGGATTTACCTAGTCCTTCTTAACTTTGGATCTTGTGGCCCCGGCGTCCAGCTTTCCTGTTCACCTCCAGGGCCCATAATCCTTGTCGCCAAATGCCCATCTCCCGCCTTCCCTTCATTTGTCCAGCCCTGGACTGCCCCACGTTCGCTGGCCTTCTCTTCTGGGGTGCCCTGCGGGCTGACCTCCTTCCTCTCTTTCTCCCACAGCAAGACTTGCAGGCGAAGCTGCAGCTGCGTTACCAGGAGATCTCCAAGCGGTGAGCAAGCCCCGCTCGCTGCCCGGACTGCAATCCTGTCCTTCCATCAAAAACAAAACTCCTGTTCTTTTAGACCCCTGAAACACTGGGCCGAAATCCTGCCTCTAGCCGCCTCTAGTGGAGGCAGAGGTTTGCCTTTAATCTTGCTGGACTATGTCTGAGAGTGGTACTCGTGGAACAACCAGATGGGGCTTGAATTATGAGTGGGAATCCTCAGTGTGATTTGCAGTCCTAAGTGTGGCCCTGTTAGTGTTATCATCCCCAAGCTACACATGAAAATATTTGAGGCTCGGAGAGACTAAATCATTTGCTTAAAATCACTCAGAAGCCAGCAAGTAACAGCTGGGATTTGAACCCAGAAGTGTCTTGATTTCAGACTCATCTGAGTCCAAAAATTACTTGACATTTACAAACCCCTGCTGTGTCCTTAGCCCTCTGGTATACCAGTGCTAACAAAAAAAATTCTCATTCCATTCATGGAGCTCATATCCTGGGGAGGAGGGAGAAACATAACATAGGGAAATAAACGCAGCAAGTAAAAAACATTGTTCTAGAATGCTCTGAAGACAAAACAAAGTGAATAAGCTGGAGGGTGCCTCAGATCAGGTAATCAGGAAAGGCCTCAGGGGTTGACATTTGAGTCACCTGAAATGTCAAAGGATAGTTATTAAAACATTCCGGGCAGAGGAAGCAGTAAGTGCCAAGGCTGTGCAGCCCGACAGAGCCAGAAGTAGGAAGGAGGCTAGTGTGGCTGAAACACTCTGAGGAATGGGGAATAGCGATATATATATGAGTGGCAGGCAAAGGTAAGGCAGCCATGGAGGGTTAGCATGAAAAGAAGAACAATAACATTAAAATAACCAAGTCTGTGTGAATGCCTGCATGTTGTGACTGATTCCAAATATCAAAAGTTTTAAATTGCTTTTCCATCCAGGGTAGTTGATACAGTTGAGGAAACAGTTTTGTAAAATTTTCAACTTTTTTTTTTAAAGGGTAATGGCGCCCCCTAGTGATTCATTTAGGCCTTTCCGTTGGGCGCTGGTTCTTTTTATCCTTTGTGTGCTCGTTTTCTGTTGGTCCCTGGCCAACAGAGGGTCATCTCTGCACTCCAGGGGTTAAGCAGATTCTAACTTCAACACAGGATATTGCCTTTATTTATTTTATTTTAATTATTTTTAAAATTTTATTTATTTATTTATTTTTGGCTGCGTTGGGTCTTCATTGCTGTGCGCGGGCTTTCTCTAGTTGCGGCGAGCGGGGGCTACTCTTCTTTGCAGTGCGTGGGCTTCTCATTGCGGTGGCTTCTCTTGTTGCGGAGCATGGGCTCTAGGCGCGCGGGCTTCAGTAGCTGTGGCTCACGGGCTCTAGAGCTCAGGCTCCGTAGTTGCAGCGCATGGGCTTCGTTGCTCTGTAGCATGTTGGGATCTTCCTGGACCAGGGCTCGAACCCGTGTCCCCTGCATTGGCAGGCAGATTCTTAATCACTGCGGCACCGGGAAGTCCTATTTTATTTTTTTTTAATTTTTAAAAAATATATTTATTTATTTTTGGCTGCATTGGGTCTTCGTTGCTGTGCGTGGGCTTTCTCTAGTTGCGGCGAGCAGGGGCCACTCTTCGTTGCGGTGTGCAGGCTTCTCATTGTGATGGCTTCTCTTGTTGCAGAGCACGGGCTCTAGGCGCTCGGGCTTCAGTAGTTGTGGCACTCCGGCTCAGTGGTTATGGCACATGGGCTTAGTTGCTCCGCAGCATGTGGGATCCTCCCAGATCAGGGCTCGAACCCATGTCCCCTGCATGGGCAGGTGGATTCTTAACCATTGTGCTACCAGGGAAGTCCCTAATTTATTTTTTATTTATTAAAAAAATTTTTTTGGCCGTGCCGCACAGCTTGTGGGATCTTAGTTTCCTGACCAGGATCAAACCCGGGCCATAGCAGTGAAAGCACCGAGTCCTAACCCCTGGACTGCCAGGGAATTAGGATACTGCTTTTAATATTAAGTTTTAAAACTTTGTTTTTATCTGTATTTCTTTTTTTCTCCTTGGTACAATGACTATCACTTGTTTTAAGAAAAACTTAAGTCCTGGCAAAATGATTATCAGAAAAAAATTGGTTAAAAACCCAGATGAGGGACTTCCCTGGTGGTGCAGTAGTTAAGAATCCTCCTGCCAATGCAGGGGACACGGGTTCAAGCCCTGCTCCGGGAAGATCCCACATGCCGCGGAGCAACTAAGCCCGTGCACCACAACTACTGAAGCCTGCGCACCTAGAGCCCGTGCTCCGCAACAAGAGAAGTCACCGCGATGAGAAGTCCGCGCCCTGCAACGAAGAGTAGCCCCTGCTCACCACAACTAGAGAAAGCCTGTACACAGCAAAGAAGACCCAACGCAGACAAATAAACAAACAAACAAAAAAGATGAATGAGAACCTGATCTGTTTATGATTTTTCTATCTTTTCTACCCTCCGTCTCTGCAATGGTTTCCAGGGAAGCACATCTTTTGTTAGTGATTTTGTTTTTTGTTAGTGTCTTTTGTTAGCGAGGTTAGCGATTAGTTTTCAGGCCTCAAACTTTGTATATTGACCCCAGGGTTTAGTCAAGCGAGGACAGAGCTCTGTTCACTCCCCCTCTGGTGGCAGCGACCACGAGGTGGCAGCAGAGACCCCAGAGGACGAAATGCTCTTTGAGTAATATGGCTTGATCCCAGTAGAGTTCTTCAGAGAGTTCCTGAGAGAAGTGGAAACCCAGAGGTTCTGCAGCCTGGCCTTTGGGGACAAAACCCCTCAGAATGAGCCAAGTCTGGGGTTGTTTCCCAAGCGTTTGCTGACCACGATTACTTGGTAGGTGATGGGCAGAGCCCCAGGCCCCAGCCTCTTCATTTCCCGAGGACCTGTGGTGGAAATGAGGCCAGCTGCCAAGCTCTGGGCCATGGAGAGGTGGGAACAGGCCTCCCTCATGAAAGGGTCCTCCATACCTGCCACGTTTGGGGCAGGTCGGGGACCTGTGGTGGGGCAGACCCAGGCCTGGCCTTCCAGCACCTTCACATCCAATGCAGGGGCTCCCACCTGCTTCTGGGCATTGGACCCTCCCCAGGCATATGGTCATGGCAGTGTATCAAGGGATACCCCTGGCCTGCAGCACATCCAAGGGGCTGCCGACCCCAAGCCTTGTGACTGAGGTGATGGGCCCATGTTCTAGCACAGCCACGCAGTGAGAACGACTTGTCATTTTTGTTTCAGTGCCCATGTTCTTTTTCCTCAGAACTCAGCCTCCTCCCAAGCTCCCCGTGGGCCCCAGCCACAAACTTTCCAACAATTACTACTGTACACGTGATGGCCGCCGGGAAGCCACGCCGCCCTCGATCGTCATGTCCTCACAGAAGGTGCTGGCGTCAGGGAAGCCAGCAGAGAGGTGAGGATGCCTCAACACCCCTCCTGCGACCAGCCCTCTCTCCTGCTTGTGCTTTTCAAGGTCCCAAGTCTGTTGAGCATCAACTGTGGCAGGAAATGTACTGCCGGGGGCTTTTCATCTGGGAGCTCATGAATCCCCACCCACCCTGGGTGGGTTTCCTGCAAAAAGCAGAGGAAGCTCCAAGGGCCCTTCGAGGGCCTTGGAAGAAGCCCAGGGATTGTTGTTTTTGTAATTTTATATTCTTCTTAAAGAGAGAATTGTATAAACCTCAGGCCCCTCAAAACCCACTTTGGTCCCTGGCATCAGGCACTGTCTCTTAATTAAACAGGAACAATAATGTTATTTACTTTAGAGAGTTCTGCTGGGACAGAATCCCAAGACTGGGTGGCTTAAAAACAATAGAAAATTGTTTCTCTTGGTTCTGGAAGCTGGGAGTCCAAGTCCAAGGTTCCTGTAGATTCGGTGTCTGGCACTTTCTTTGTTTATAGATGGTATCCTTTTTTTTGCCACACCATGCAGTATGTGGGGTCTTAGTTCCCCAGCCAGGGATCGAACCCATGCCCCTTGCAGTGGAAGCGCTGAGTCCTAATACTGGACCGCCAGGGAAGTCCCCACAGATGGTATCTTTTTGCCATGTCCTCACATGTTGGGAGGGGTAAGGGCTCTCTAGGGTCTCTTATAAGGGCACTAACCCCATTCATAAGGGCTTCACCTTCATGATCTAGTCACCTCCCAAAGGCTCCACCCCGTAACATCATCACATTGGGGCGTAGGAGTTCAACATATGGATTTTGTGGGGACCCATTCTGTCGATAGCAGAGTCGTTCTGAGGATTAATCCTCACAATTAAAGTCTGTAAGCTCAAGAATGGAGTCAGTGCCATATCTGCCTCCTGATAACTCCATGAGTTAGGCAGTGATGGCCCCTGCTGCAGAAGAAGAAATTGAGTCACAGAGAGACCAAGTGCCCTGCCTGGGTCACACAGCTGGCAGGTAGTAGACGCATGATTTCAAAGCAGTTTGCCCAGACCCCCAGTGCTGGTCCTTGGCCCTTCTGCCAGTGTCCTGTTCTGGGGTAGCGGGAGTGGGGTGCGAGTGGGAAGGGGTGCTGGAGGAGGAGCCCAGCTATTCATGCTGGTTCTGGGACCAGGAGCCAAGGCACGCCGACCAGGGGTTCATGCAGGGCTCGGGGCTTGTCAGCTCACCCTTTGGGGGACCCCATTGGAGGGCTCTGGGCATTCTGAAACACCCTGCACCCTGGCCTCCAGATCCATGGTGTCAGCAGATGTGTTCCTGCCGGGGCAGGGGGGTCTCCCGCAGCTTCCTCCACACTGTTCTCTGAAACCTGGGCCTAACTCAAGTCTGTTTTCATCTTCCAGCTCGGCTGTAGCAGCCACTGAGAAGAAGGCTGTGACGCCAGCTCCTCCCATAAAGAGGTGGGAGCTGTCGAGGGATCAGCCTTACCTGTGACACTGTGCCCCAGGGTGCCTGGCTAAGCCCTCAGGGCCACTGGAGTGCTTCCTCTTCCTTGGACTTTGGATTCCCTCTGGGGAGAACGTGACCTAATTTATAAAAAATATATATTGAGCTCTCCAGAATCGCTTCTGTTTTTACTTTTGCAAGGACACACAGGCTTACTTGAACTTCAGGTTGAAGTTGGTGCCGAATCTCTTAATCCCATGAACGCTCCAGGAGCAGGGGAGGATAGTGGTTCTCGAGCTCCAGGGTGACGGTGCTGTCACTGGGCACAGAGATGTCACCGTCCCTTTCACGAGGGCCTGGCTCTAACTCTGAGAGTGTCAGGGCGGGTTCCAGGACCTCTGGGTGTTTGGGGGCACTGACTGTAAAGGACAGTGCGGCGGAACAAAAACAGCTCGCTTCCTTGTCTCCCGAGAGCTCTCCTAGCCATTGCTTGTGCAGACATTCACCAGCAGGCTCCCACTGCGGCCCCTGCCTGACCTTGACCACCCTGCCGCTCAGCAGGGACGGCAGAGGACAGTGAGGTGGCTCACAGGGAAGGCTCACCTAGGCCAGTGGGGAAAGGCCTCCCTGAGCCAGAAACGTTTCTGTGTGGGCCTGGGGGACGCGAGGCGGAGTCAGCCCAGGAAAGGAAGGGGCTTCTTTCTGTGGAGGAATAAGCAGGGAGTGAAAGCTGAAAAGGAAATGGCCTTGATTCGGTTGTAGGAGCGAAGGGGAGCCATGCGGTGACCTCAGGTGGGGGAGTGTTGTGGCTACCCTGTGGAAGAACCCCAAAGTCCATCAGTAGGTGAACATCAGCTGTATGCCAGGAGAGTGTCGAGGCTGGCCCACCTTTGGAAGCTTGGAGCAAGTCAGGAAAAGGGTCAGAGTCCCAGGAGGAGGTATAAGTGCCCCAAGAGTGGGTGGTACAAATGCTAAATGCTTATGAGAAGAAAAGGCTGGGAAGGCTTCCTGGAGGAGGTGGGATTCTGGTTGGAACAAAGGATGAATTAGCTACAGAAAGATCAGGAGAGCTGGGCAGGGTGTGCAGAGGCCACAAGGAGGGTAACGCTGGGGCTTTTAAAGACCCCAGGCAAGATGTGCCATTGAAAGTTTCTGAATAAAGTTTTATGACCCAGCCCCCTTCTGCCAAGTGAGGTAGCAGTGAAAAGATGGTTGTCAGTGAGGATGCGGGCCCTCACTAGACACCAAATCTGCTGGCACCACGGTCTTGGACTTCCCAGTTTCCAGAACCGTGAGAAAATAAATTGTCGTTTACTGTATAAGCCAAAAAAAAGAAAAAAAGATTTATGACCCAGACTTGAAGTTTGGTGAGGGACTGCAGTAAGAAAGAGGTCTGACACCTCTTGAGCACTTCCTCTATGCCAGGTACCGTTCTAAATGCGTTATATCTGTGATCTTGGTTCCTTCCCGGAGCAAGCCTGTGGTTATAGCTGTTGTCAAACCCTTTTACCCTCAACAGAAGAACAGGCGTGAAGAGACAAAGAACTCTCAGGCTCACTGAGAGATGGCCCTGAACCTAGCCGCTGATGAGTCTGCACTCAGCCGCTACATATTGTCAGCTGGGTGAATCCACAATTTCTTCAGTTTTTCTCCCTGGACCCCAGATGCCAACCTCACCAAGAAGCCAAGCCTCACAGGTGGTGTGGGACGCTCCCCTCCCCTCCCTTCCCCTGCCGCAGGCAGTCCTATTTGCTGCCCTTTCCAACTGCCTCTGCACCAGTGCACCTTTGCCTCGTACCCCATGTCTCCTGGGAATTGGAGATTATGAAAAAATTTATATATATGTATATATATACATACGCTCCAAATGCAGCTATAATCTCTAACAGTTTTGAATAAGGATGCCATCAACCTGCAAATAGAGGCCTTTCTGTGCTTTTGTGTTGCTTCACGGGAAATTTGCACAGCTGTTACAACGCTGAGGACAGTGACTTGTCTGGGGGGCCTGCTGGCAGTAGCGCTGCTTCTCCTAGGGGCAGAGCTGTAGATAAAACACAGCAGCCAATTGGATAGAAAACCTGCAGAAGGTTTGTATTTTATGTGCCTACTGGGTGAGCGTGAGAAGAGAAAGCCCAGGCTGTCTTGTTCCCAGAGTAAAGTATAAGACCCGCCTCCCTTTGAGGAGCCTATGCGGGTTAATGAGGTAGTGAGCGTCGGTGAGAACATCCAGGTGCAAGGGATAGAGGACCCAGGATGAAAACCAAGAACCAACATTACCTTCATTTATTTAGCAAATATTTAAGAGCCTGCTATGTGTCAGGCTCAGTTCCAGGCACTGGGGATACAATGAGCAACACAGCATTCCTGTCCTCCTGGGCCTGACGTTCTGGTGGGGAATCAGACTATAAACCAAAGTAAATAAGTCGGGCGCTCGAGAGAAGCAGGAGGAGGGCGTTCCTGGGCGAAGTGGCTGCCATATTAGGATAATTAGGCAGGAGTATTTGGTGCATGTGGAATGTTAAATATTGTAAGTTGACAAGACTTGTCGGTACTAGTTCGTTTGCACCTCCAGAAGTTTCTAATTTCAAATAGGACCAATACCTTTCGATATACCTTGTCACAGGGAACACTGGGAAAGAGCCTCAAATAGTAGGTCCCCTCGCATTCGGACATTTACGGTACCCATAACGCGGGGCCGCCTCGGGACCCGCCTGGGGCGTGGGCCCCGCCCCCCGGATCTTTGCGCACGCGCGCACGTGGATCAGAGCGAGGCAGAGACTGGTCGTGGCCGGAGCCGGTGTCAGGCAGGGGTGGCGCGATGAGCGGTTGGATGGCGGGGGGCCGAGCGCAGCGGGCTGCGGCCCTCGGCCTAGCGCTGAGGGTACTGCTCAGCTTCGGGCTGGGCCTGGAGGCCGCCCCGACCTCGATCCCGACATGGTCCTTGACCCAGGCCCCAGGTGAGTGTGCTCCGTACAGCCCTGGCGCCCACCAAGCCTGCAGCTTAGCTCCGCCCCTGCCCGCCAGCAGCGCCTTACCGTTGGCTGCGCCGCGCGTCTGTCCCGGTCACTCCCCCCTGCACGTGGCTCTAGGGGACCCAGGCCCTTGAATGAGCCTTCCCCAGTGAGGGACCCTCCGCCTGGTTTGCTCTGCCAGCCTTTAACTACCCTGCTTCGGCCCTGCTTAAACTCGCTTTGCTTTGTCAAGCCCCGGTGTCACCTCTAAGCGACCCTTCACTCCAGCGTGGGCAGGAAAGTTCTTTACAGGCTCTGCTTCTCCGACTTCCAACCTTACGGAGCTGGTCACCTGGCGCCTTCTGCAGCAGCTGCGGCTTCCATACCCTGGCGCCTAGGGCCATGTGGCTGAGTTTGCTCGGCGACCGTTTCCCGCCCTCCCAATCTCTGCACCTTCCTTCTCCGGCCTTAGAGAAAAAAAGGTCTTCCCTGTGACCCCAGGCCCTTGGACACGTTTGCCTTGGCCTAAATGATGTTGGTGGCCCTCTCAGAGGTACCCAGAGGCAGCTGGGCAGGTTAGAGTGACCTCTTTGTGCTCACAGGTGCCCCTGACTTTCAGCTGTGACTCAGGTTCACACACCGTCTTATCTGGTTCCTCATCTCACCCCAAAGCCCCTGCCTTTTCAGGCTAAATGTTCCTGGTTCCTTCAAGGATCAGGACTCACGTTAACCAAGTACCACACTCTACACGCAAGCAGTCTCTTCTCTTTAGCACACTGTGGTAGGGACTCCTAGCGTGCCCCTTTTACAGGTGGGGAAACTGAGGCTGGGAGGTGCAACCACTGGTTGCTCCAAACCAAAGCCCTGTGAAGCCAGGTCCACTCTGCTCTGCTGCCCACCCACTTTACAGAAGGACACATGCTCCAGCAGGCCGAGGAAGGAGGTCAGAGGTTGCTAGGGAGAGTGGCAAGACCTGGGGAGGAAGCTTTAGGTTGCCAGACCCCCATGGGCAGGGAAGGAAGTCAGCTGCAGTTGGCTCCACAGAGCTTAGGGACTGTGTGGCCCACAAGTACAGTTGGGCCTGGAGGCCGGCCTGCGGAGGGGCTGGCTGTGGGGAGTGGGGGCTTGGAGGCACAGGCCCTCGTGAGTAAAGGTGGAAGGGACAAGAGGACCAGGATTGTATGGAGGGGGACTAGGCTGGGGCCAAGCCAGGTATCTGCCACCCTCCCTGCTGCACCCAGGAGGAAACCATAAAGCCCACTCCCTTCCTCTGTCCCTTGGACTCCCGCCTGATGGCCCCGCTTCCAGGCCCTTCTGTGTTCATCCTGCTCTGGGTCCAGGAAGGCTCACATCTCAGCTGGACTCAGCCCGGACCATTGTGTGACCTGTGTCCACTTATCACTAGGCGCTGCCCCGGGTTTACAGTCAAAAGGTCACTGCCCTGACCACCACTAAGTGTCCAGTCTACACGGGTGCCAGTTCAAGGGCCATTGTTCTAAGTGGGAGGCTGAGCTTCAGGGGTCTCTGAGAGGGGCCTGAGGCCCCTCCCAGGAAATAAGCTGAGACTGTGAAGTCTGAGGAGGAAATCACGAGGTGCAGAGAGGAGGGAGGAGAGGGCAAACTGGGCCAGGGAACAGCATGGGCAAAAGCCCTGAGGGGGAAAACGAGGCCAGGCCTCTTGCAGAAGCATCAAGGTGGCCGGGTCAGAGGGAGCTTGATGAAGGGGGGGAAAGTGGGATGTCCAGGGAGGGTTCAGGGCTGGTCAGGACGTGCGGGCCACATGGAAGTTGTAGAATTTGGTTGTGAGAGGGTCATGGGACCAAGGGCTGGGTTTCTGGGTTTTTTTGAATTTTATTTTATTTTTTTATACAGCAGGTTCTTATTAGTTATCTTTTATACATATTAGTGTATATATGTCAATCCCAATTCATCCCACCACCACCACCCTGCCACTTTCCCCCCTTGGTGTCCATACGTTTATTCTCTACATCTGTGTCTCTATTTCTGATCAAGGGCTGTTTTTGAGCAAAGGGGGGCAAGGGTGGGTGACCAAATGGTGTGGTGCTGAGAGGTCTCTGGTGTCTGAGTGGAGATGGGGGTGGGGAATCTGGAGAGGTGGTGGCACATTCAGGATGGGGAAAGTGGTCAGATCTGGGAGGAGTTTAGTGGGTGAGTCGACAAGCCACAGTGACTAAGCAGGTCCTCTACCCAAGGCCTCAGTTTCCCCTTTGCTGAGCAGCTGGGACATAATGGGCCCTGCTGACCCTGACAGGTGGGCCTGAGCCAGGCCAGCTTCAGAGATGGCTCCTCCCCCAGTCTGTTTAACCACGGAACTTGGAGAGACTCCTGGGGAGACCATCTGGCCATTTGGAGCCGGGTAAAGACCCCGGGATCAGTGAGACCTGGGTTCGAACCCCGACTCTGCCACTAGCTTGTAGCCTCAGGCCTTACCTCTCCTAAGTGTCTTGTGTAGAATGGGCATGGGAGTAGAATCTGCCCAGTAGGGCTCTTGGTGAGGCTGTGAACTGCTCAGCTCCAAGGCCCACACATAGTGCATCCTTAGCAAAGGGTGACCACCAATGTAGTTCCTGGGACCTGGCCTGTCTCCTGGTGGTCGCAGCCTGTGACACTGTGCTTCCAAAGGAGGGTCCAGACCTCCCAGGCCTCACTTGTGTGCATCTCTCAGGCCCCAGCGCAGCCTCGTGCCCGCCCACCAACTTCCAGTGCAGGAGTGATGGCCTATGCGTGCCCCTCACCTGGCGCTGCGACGTTGACAAGGACTGCCTTGATGGCAGTGACGAGGAGGAGTGCAGTGAGTGGCCATGCCCTGGGGGCGGGGCTTGCAAGGGGTGGGGCCACAGGGAAGAGGTGCTTGTGGAAGGGATGTGGCTTTCAGACAGGGCACTCTGGGGTGGGCGGGGCCTGAAAAGAAGGAGGTCTGGGGAGAGGTGGGTTTGCAGCGGGGCGGAGTTAGTGGGGTCGGGAGGGAGGGCTTGCGGGGAGGCGAGTCCTTGGAAGGTGGAGCTAACAGAAGCAGGGGGAGGAGCCTTTGGGATGGGCGAAACATATAGGGTCGATTGTTCTCGGAAGGCGGGGCTTGCAGGAGGTTGGGCTGTGGGGAGTACCTGGGCCCTCTTGGCTGGGTGTTTGAGACCTGACTCACCCTGTACCCCAGGTACTGAGCCGTGTGCCCAGGACGGGCAGTGCAAGCCACCCACTGGCAGCCCCTGCTCTTGTGACAGCATCGATGACTGCCCTGATGGCATCAACAAGAATGTTCTCAACTGCGGGCACCAGCCCTGCCCGGAGGGAGAGCTGCGCTGCCCGCTGGGCGGTTCCTGTATCCCACGCACGTGGCTCTGCGATGGCCACCCGGACTGTTCCGACTCCAGCGATGAGCTTGGCTGTGGTGTGTGCCTGTGGGGGCGGGGAGGGTGGGTCGGTAGACAAGGACGCCTGACACCTTCCAGTGTATAACAAGGCTGGGAGCGTGGACACGTGTGTCTGCCTGTGCCCGTATTCCCATGGCGGCTGCACGAGGGCACTCGGGCAGCAGGGCTCACCAACCTCACTGAATTTGGGATGGAGGGTGAGCCCTAAGGTCCCCCCTGGGCACCAGAAACATCTGTTCATCCCCCCATGCCCCAGGTGCCCCCTCCCCAGCTACTGAATGCCTGGACTTATTGCAGGAACCAAGACCCTCCAAGAAGGGAGTGCCACGTCCGTGGGGACCCCTGTGACCCTGGAGAGTGTCACTTATCTCAGGAATGCCACAGTCACCTCTGTCGGGGACCGGGACTCAGTTCAGTCTGGAAACCGAAGTGCCTATGGGATCATTGCAGCTGCTGGTAAGATAAACAGGTCCTCCCACCCCTGGGGCTTGGAGCAGCTGCTCCTGGGAGCCGGCAGGCTGCAGAACCCCCTTTCCAGTGTGTTAGGAGCTCGGTGGGTGTGAGCCTCCTGCCGCCCCCTCCCCTCACCCACTCCTGTCTTTCTGTCCCCCACAGTGGTGCTAAGTGTAGGTCTGGCCGCCGCCATCCTCTTCATGTGGTCACGGCTCTGTGCCCAGGGACGCCTGTCCCCGCTGGGGCTGCTGGTGTCTGTGAAGGGGTCTCTGCAGTCGGAGAGGACGGCCTCAGTTCTCTGAGGATGATTTCTTGCTGCCACGTCACATGGTCCCGAGTATGGCAGGTATGGGGACCCGCGCGTGGCTGTTGGCACACCAGCCCCCAGACCTGGGTTCTTCTGGCCACGTGGCGCCAAGTACCTGAGCTCCTGCAGATGTGATCGTGGAGGCTGGGAGTGTCCAGACCCTCCCCTGGACTCGAGGAGCCTGGATGGGGAACGTGCCACAGCCAGAACCGTGGGGCTGGCCCTAGGTCGTTCCCGGGGTGGCCCCCCTGCTCAGATATCCGGGGAACGTGCCACAGCCAGAGCCGAGGGGCTGGCCCTAGGTCATTCCCGGGGTGGCCCCCCTGCTCAGATACTACTGTTGCCCCCTCCTGAGGGTGGTGATTAAAGTTACTTCACGTCTTCTGCCTGCCTCTGGGCCTCTGTCTCCCTCTGCCTGGGCAGCCTGGGGGCTCTGCTGCAGCCCCTCCTCTGGAGCACCCAAGCCCAGAGAGGGTGGGAGTTGGGGACCCTGCCTCTGGCTTCCTGGAATCCAGAGCAGGGGACAGTGGGGCTGGGGGCAGCAGGACAGTTTGCATCCCCCAAATGGAGCAGACCTTGGGCAGTGCCTCCCAGAGTCCTGGGCTGGGGGACCTCCATCCATTATGGCTTCTTCTCTTTGAGATGGAAGCTGGGTGTCCCCAGGTTGGTCTCCACCCTGTTTCCAAATGTAGGTCTTCTTATTATGCAGCTACGGCAAGGCCAACAGATCAGCAGATGACTGCCACTGAAAAGACACTTTGTTACTCACCGATCCCAAGAGGAAGGGCATAACAGGCCATGTGGAGCCACACGGGGAAGCACCAGGGTCCATCAGGAGGCAGAGCGAGAGGGAACAACATGGACAGGAGCTTTTATTGTGGTTTCCACTGGAAGGAATGGGTGAGGCAGGGTAAACAGGCTTGGAACTGGCTAGACTGAGTAATTTCCATGGGCTCTGGGGTGTTGGCACTGAGTATCGTGTACATCTCAGCCTATCAACGGCAAGGCTTTCAGAGAGCAGCATCTGAGGACACCTGGGTCCCTACTACTTACAGCAAGGCCCTCACAGACGTTACCCCAGCTAGAGCCAGCATTGTGGCTAGGCCGGCCCTCGTGGTTCTTATCATGATCACAGGACGTACTTCAGGAAAAACCATCAGGGAACTTGGCAGAACAAGATTCGTTACCCACAGGTTCTGGAGGGTACACAGCAGGCACCCCCTCTGAGGGCCACGGAGCAAGATCGTGGGGAGAGAGGGAGGGAACGCAGACCTGGGTCTCTGCCTTTATTAGGGTCCGGGGGTCGGAGTCTTGGATTCACTCTTTATTGAATATAAAGCATAAGAGCTGGAATTAGGGTGCCAAAAGGGAAAGTGGGGTCGTTCAAGGCGTCACTTGTCAAGGTTGCCTAGGGTTTCTGAAAAGGGGACCTTCCTAGGTTGGGGTAGCTAATAACCAGGTAGGTTGTGTTGCTAGTAGCTGTGTCATGCAGCTGTGTGTTTGTTCATGGTGGGTGTTGGCAATCAAAAGCTTAATGTCAGGGACTTCCCTGGCAGTCCAGTGGTTAGGACTCCACCTGCTTCCCTTGGAGGGGGCACGGGTTCAATCCCTGGTCGGGGAACTAAGATCCTGCTTAATGTCAGGCACTCACACTACAGTGGCCCTGGGGTGAACAGGGAAGGGGCACAGTGGCTCTGGATTGCCTGGTATGCATAGGAGAGGTACACTCACTGGTTACTTGTTTGTCATCTCCAGGAACTCGCTAACCCCTCAAGGGACAGCCCCTTCCTGGTCAGTGAGGCCTCAGCTGACAGGGTGTCAAGAATACAGAAACTGGGAATTCCCTGGCGGTCCAGTGGTTAGGACTCTGCGCTTTCACTGCCGAGGGCCTGGGTTCAATCCCTCGTTGGGGAACTAAGATCCTGCGAGCCGTGTGGCGCGGCCACAGAAAAAGAATACAGAAAGTGTAGTTAATACACCCCGTAACTGCTGGGTGATGAGGACATGGCTCTTCTTTGACCTTCATTTTCTTCATCTCCGAATGCGGTGGCCGGGACCCTGGTAGCCCAGGGGAGCACCCAGGGTCCCATACAGGGTCTCGCGGCTTTGACATCCAGCAAGCAGGCAGCTGGTCCCTGATGACAACATGCTGGGAGAAGATAGATCTTCCTGGGGGTGGGAAGGGTGGGAAAGTTCAGCATTGGGGCTCCGCCCCCCACGGGAGGTTTGTTTGTTTGTTTGTTTGTTTTGGTCCATGCAGCATGTCTTGTGGGATCTGGAATTCCCAATGGGCTTTGGAGTCTGGGCCTCAGGAAGCCTGTGAGGGGCCCGAGTTCTCTGTCGGGCAGCCGTGGGGGCTTGGGAGGTGGGCTGCAGCCAGGATTGGGGGACTTTGACTGACGGTGGACCAGAGGGTGCCCAGCTGCCTGGGGTACAAGGCCTTCCCCCGGCGCCTGCTGGATACCTCCCAGCCCCTGAGCTGGGCCGAGGTTTCCTGCTGCAGAACTGGAACTCTGGTGGGCTTCTTCTAGTTGGCAGGAGGGAGTTATGCCAGAGAGTAGCATTTTCTTGTTTTTAGATTTTTTTCCCCCTTCATTTTTGTTCAGGTGTGGACAGCTGCAGTGGGCCAACAGGGCATGTTAGGGGGGTGAGGCCGGTGTCAGACGCCACCTGAGCTGAGGTCTAGGGTCTGGATCTTCCCGGGTGTCAGCTGGATTCTCAGTGATCGGTGGTACAAACCACCCTGCGCTGACGGGCTCCACACAACCACCGGCATATTCCCTTTTGTGGTTCCACGTTGACTGGCCTGGCTGGCGGCTCTTTGTTTCCCCGTGAATGATGGCTGCTGGCATCTGGGGGCTGGACTGGCTGGATGTTACCATGTCATTGGATGGTGCCAATGTCGTGTCTGGCGCATGGGTGGATGGGGACGCCTCTCCCTCTCTACGTGGCCTCTCTGGATGGCCCTTCCATGTGGGCACCCAAGCAGGACGGCCGCATCCCTTTTCTGGTGACTCGGGTTTCCCCAAAGCGCAGAGCCAAAACCCTTCTAATGCTTCGAATGCTCAGGTCCAGAACTGGGCCAGCATCGCTCCTGCTGCTTTCAGCAGGGTCTCAGGTCAGCCCAGGTGTGTGCTGGGGGCACAGGTGGGGGCCACACAAGGGCACGAACACCAGGGAGGCCTAGTTCATTGGGGCCACCACGGGGGCAGAGGGCACGAGCTGGGAATGGGCAGGCTGGAGTGGGCGACTCCTGTCCACTGGAGCCAGCTGACTGGCTGTGGGCAGGTGGCTTTGCTGTCTCAGGGCCAGCTTTGTCACCTGCACATTGGGGCAGCCACAGGTGCAAACGCCCTTCATGCATGAGCAGGCCGGGTTTCAGCTGCCTTTGTTCTCTCAAGCAGGGTCACCCTGTGCTGCCAGCTGCCCACCCCATCCTATAGGCAGCAAGCCCAGTGACTGGCTTCCAAGAAACTCCAGAGAGGGTCAAGGTTGAAAAGGGAGGGATGTTTGGGGAGCCCACAAGGAGGGGGACATGGTCAAGTGGGCACGGGTCCCAGTACCTGGGGAAATTCTGATGGGCCTGAGAAGGGAGGGGATGGAGTGGCGGGGATGTGTGTGGGCTGCAGTGGTGAAGATGGGGAGGGGGGATCCAGGGTGTGTGTGTGTGCGTGTGTGTATCTTTATCCATCTCTCACCATTTCTCTTTTTTTTTTTTAATTGGAAAACTCACATAACATGAAATTAACCATTAACTGTTTTAAAGCCTGCAATGCATTTAGTACACTTGCAGTGTTGTGTAACCCTCACCTCTGTCTAGTGGCAAGACATTTTTATCCCCCCCGAAAGGAAACCCCTTCCCCGTTAGCGGTCACTCCTCTCCCCCACCCCCATCCCGGCAACCACAAAAACCACAGATCCACATTCTGTCTCTCTGGACTTCTGGACATTTTGTATAAATGGAATCGTACCATAGGTGGCCTTTGGTGTCTGGCTTCTCTCACTGAGCATCATGTTTGCCAGGTTCTTCCCCCAAAAGTCTCCTTGTGTCCCTTTTTTTGCCGCTCCCACCCCTACCACCACATTACCCAGGCAACCACCAACTGGCTCTGACACTGTAGATTAGCTGCATTTCTAGAATCATGGAGTATGTACCTTTTTTTTTTTTTTTTTGGTCTGGCAGTTTTTACCTGACACAATTATTTTACAATAATTTGCATGTAGGAAAAGTGATTTGCATGTAGGAAAAGTGATTTGCATGTAGGAAAAGTGAGCTCGCTTTTATGGCGGAGCTGTACTCCACTGTACGGCTGTTCCACATCCATTTACCTAATTCCTCTGGTGATGGCTATCTAGGTGGTTTCCAGTTTTTTATGATTGCAAATAAAGCTGCTGAGAACATTTCTGTGTAAGCGCGTTCATCTGCTTTTAGTTCTTTTGGGTAAACTACCCAGGAGCGCAGTGGTTGCATCATATGGTAGGTGTATATTTAAATTCTAAAGAAATCGCCAACGTGTTTTCCGAAGTGGATGTGCCCTTACTTTCCTTCCCCCGCCCCCAGTAATGTCTATATTTTCCTCTCCTTGCAGCCTTGGCATGACCTGATGTGGGCAGTCTTTTTGATTTTAGCCATTCTCACAGGTGTGCGACGGTATTACGCTGTACTTTATTATTATTATTGAAGTGAAATTCACATAACAGAAATGTAATCTTTTTTTTTATACATCTTTATTGGAGGATAATTGCTTTACAATGGTGTGTTAGTTCCTGCTGTATAACAAAGTGAGTCAGGTATACGTATACGTATATCCCCATATCGCCTCCCTCGTGCGTCTCCCTCCCACCCTCCCTATCCCACCCCTCTAGGTGGTCACAAAGCACCGAGCTGATCTCCCTGTGCCATGCGGCTGCTTCCCACTAGCTATCTGGTAGTGTTTATCTGGCCATGCCACTCTCTCGCTTCGTCCCGGAAACGTAATCATTTTATTTATTTATTTTTATTTAATTTATTTATTTTCTTGGCCACACTGGGCGGCATGTGGGATCTTAGTTCCCCAACCAGTGATTGAACCCGTGCCCCCTGCAGTGGAAGGGCAGAGTCCTAACCGCTAGACCGCCAGGGCATTTCCCGAAATGTAATCATTTTAAAGTGACCAATCCAGCAGCATTCAGCACATTCATAACATAGTACATCACCTGCAGCTAGTCGGACACGAATCTTTTCCTGAGCTCCTTGGCACCTGGTAAAAGATCTAGTTGGGACTTTGGGATCGCATCGCATTTGAAGGTTAATTTTTGCAGGAGGACAAACATTCATTGAGCACCTACCGGGTGCCAGGCATTGTTATAGGTACCTGGAGACTTGGCCTTGAACAGAGCAAAACCCCATCCCCCATGATGTGGAGGTTGGGGGGAGGGGACAGAGGATCAACCAACAAACCAGTACATCATGATGTCAGACGGTTCTGTTCTGGGGACTAAATGCCAGAGTAGGAGGGATGGACATTCCAGGTTGGGGCAAAGAAGGGTCACTATTTTTATATTAGATGGTCAAGAGAGGCCTCTCGAATATGGAGACCCTTGAGTAGAGACCTGAAGGGAAGTAAGAGGATGGGTGAGTTGTGCAGGTGTATAGGTGAAGAACATTCTCGGAAGTGGGAACAACCCGTGCAAAGGCCCTGAGACAGCAACACGTTCCAGAAACAGTAGGTCTGCAGGGAGTGAGGGTGGTGGTGGTCATAAGATTTGATGGCAGAGAATGCGGGGTGGGGGGGTGGGAGGCACAGAGGGTATGTAGTGAGATGGGGAGCCTTTGGGAGGTTTTGAGCAGAGGTGACCATTCTCTGATTTAGTTTTTTTTTTTTTAATTGAAGTACAGTTGATTTATAATTGATTTAGATTTTAAAGGGTGTTTTGGCAATAAGATGATCCCTCTGTTTTTATTTTTTTAAATTGAAGTATGGTTGATTTAGTGTTTCAGGTGTACAGCAAAGTGATTTAGTAATATATATATATTCTTCAGATTCTTTTTAAAAATAAATTTATTTATTTATTTATTTTGGGCTGCGTTGGGTCTTCGTTGCCTAGTTGCAGCAAGCAGGGGCTACTCTTTGTTGCAGTGCGCAGGCTTCTCATTGCAGTGGCTTGAGGAGCATGGGCTCTAGCCGCATGGACTTCAGTAGTTGTGGCATGCAGGCCCGGTAGTTGTGGCTCTTGGACTCTAGAGCACAGGCTCAGTAGTTGTGGCACACAGGCTTAGTTGCTCTGCGGCATGTGGGATCTTCCCGGACCAGGGATCGAACCTGTGTCCCCTGCATTGACAGACGGATTCTTAACTACTGCACCAGCAGGGAAGTCCCCAGATTCTTTTCCATTATAGGTTAGTACGAGATATTGAATACAGTTCCCTGTGCTCTACAGTAGGTCCTTGTTGTTTAAGAAGATCCCTCCTGGGAGTTCCCTGGTGGCCTAGTGGTTAGGCTTTCAGGCTTTCACTGCTGGGCCCGAGTTCAATCTTGAAGCCTTCTGGCTTAAGTTAGACTATGCATTTTGTTTTTGATTTTTACCAAATTGGTTTAGTAACAACAATTTGTAGGTCCAGTTTGTTCTGAAACAACACTTACGTTAATTCGTATTATTATTGATTCATTCTCCTTCAAAAAAAAAAAAAAAACTAGGGTAAAAAACGATCTTTCTGATACTTTCTTCTACTGTCTTGTCACAGTCTGAAGTTTCTACTTTTAGGCAGTTCTTTGGGTTAGGTTATGAAAGGTTCTTCGTTTCTTCAGGAGATACTTGTTGTACATAGATGTCCACAGTGGTCCAATCCTAACAGCCAAAAGGTGGAACCAACCCGTATGTCCATCAGTGGATGATGAATAAACACAATGTGGTAGGACCATAACGTGAGCTGTAATTCATCCCTAAAAGGAATAAAGTTCTGACACACGCTGCACCGTGGACGCATCTTGAAAACATTATGCTAAGTCAAAGAAACTAGGAGCAACACGTTACATGGTGTATGATTCCATTTATATGAAATATCGAGAATAGGTAAGTTCATAGAAACATAAAGGAGATTAGTGGTTGCATAGGGCTGGGGGATAGGCAGGGAAAGGGGGTGATGGCTAAAAGGATATGGGGTTTCCTTTTGTGGTCATGAGAATGCTCTCAGATTGACTCTGGTGATGGCTTCACATTATCTGGGAGCATACTAAAAAGCATTGAATTGTACATTTTAAGTGGGTGAATTTTATGATATGTGTGTACATTTTTATGGGTGCTGAATTTTGTCCCCTCCAGATTTATGTGTCAAAGCCCTAACCATCAATACCTCAAAAAGTGACTATAGTAGGAGACAGGACCTTTAGAGAGGTGATTAAATGGAAACGAAGCCATTCAGGTGGGCCCTGATCCAATCTGACTGGTGTCCTTATAAGCAGGGGACATATGCGCACTCTGACACCAGGGATGTAGGCCCAGAGGCCAGACCATATGAGGACTCAGGGCAAGCCAAGGAGAAAGGCCTCAAAAGAAACCAGCCCTGCGGACACCTTGATCTTGGGCTTCCAGGCTGCAGAGCTGTGAGGAAAAAAAAGTTTCTGTTGTTTAAGCCCCCGCCCGCCCGCCCCACCCCATTCTGTATTATTTTGGTAGGGCAACCCTAACTGAATAAAACGTGTATTATATCTCACGTTTAAAAAGACATTTGTTTGGGGCTTCCTTGGTGGCGCAATGGTTGGGAGGCCGCCTGCGGATGCAGGGGACACGGGTTCGTGACCCGGTCCGGGAAGATCCCACATGCCGCAGAGCGGCTGGGCCCGTGAGCCATGGCCGCTGAGCCTGCGCGTCCGGAGCCTGTGCTCCGCAACGGGAGAGGCCACAACAGTGAGAGGCCCGCGTACCGCAAAAAAAAAAAAAAAAAAAAGACATTTGTTTGTAAAATAGATTCCTAGTGAGAAGCAGCTGCATGACACAGGGAGATCAGCTCCGTAAGTTGCGACCACCTAGAGGGGTGGGATAAGGAGGGTGGGAGGGAGACGCAAGAGGGAGGGGATATGTGGATATACGTATGCATATAGCTGATTCACTTTGTTATACAGCAGGAGCTAACACAGCATTGTAAAGCAATTATACTCCAACAAAGATGTTTAAAAAAAAAAAAGGACATTTGTTGGGGAATTTCCTGGCGGTCCAATGGTTAGGACTCTGCCCCTCCACGGCAGAGGGCCCGGGTTCCATCCTTGGTGGGGGAACTAAGATCCCAAAAGCAGCGCACGTGGGAAAAAGAAATTGTGGAATAGTGCTAGGTATTAGGCACTGTTCTAGGCACTCGGGATATAGCAATAAATAAAAAAGAGTCCCCCAAAGTGGGGGCTGTGTTTCTGATTATAGTGGGGGGGGGACAGTATACGGTGGGAAGGCACAGAGATGGGAGCCTGGGGGTGACTACAGAGAGGAGGCGACCACCCTGGTCCAGGGAGGGCATGATGGTGCTCTCGTGGGGTAGGGCCGTGCAGGCGGTGAGAAGTGGTCGGAGTCTGTTATCTGTTTCGAAGGAAAAGCCGACGGAGCTGCAGGATTGGGTGGCGCATCCGATGTGGCCGTGAGAAAGAGGAAACGAGCGCGCCTCCCAGGTATCCGGGCTGAGGTGCGGAAGGATGGAGCCGACCGTGATGGGGAGGATGGTGGGGGACGGGCGAGGGTGGAGGGGGGGACCCCTGGGAGCTAAGTTTGGACCTGCGAGGCCCCCACGTGGAGAGACCGGGAAGGCGCCTGGCCCTACTGTCTGGGTTGGAGAGATGAATTTCAGAGTTGTCCCAGTGGGTGGCCGTGGTTTGGAAAGGAGGAGGGAGTGTGGCTGATATCTAGAGGTTTCTGGGGGCTGAGGAAGAATCAGGAAAGAAGGAGCGACCATAGAGGTGGCAAGAGAAACCAGGAGAGTTCAGAACAGAGTGAATTAAGCAAAAGTCTGCCATCCCGTCACAGGCTGCGATGCGTTAGGTAAAACCGGACGTAGACGGAGACCGTGGGGTTTAATAACGTGGAGGTCATTGGTGACGACGGCAAAAACAGTTCCACCGGTTGAAGATAAAACGTGAAGGAGAAAGGGTGTATGGATGACTTTTTCTACAGTTTTGCTTGGGGGGGGGTTGGGTTGGGCGGAGGCAGAGACTTAGGGCAGAGGCCAGACGGGGAGGGTGCTCAGTCTTTTTTTCCCTTTAAAGTGGAAGATGCCCATGAGAATGGCTATAATTAGAGAGAGAGAGAGAGAAGCAAAACCAGAAAATAAGTAATGGCGAGGGTGCAGCGAAATTGGAACCCTTGTACATTGCTGGTGGGAATGTAAAATGATGCAGCCTCTGTGGAAAAGAGTTTGGCGTTTCCTCAAAAGTTAAACACAGAATTACCACATGGCCCAGAATTCCACTCCTAGGAATGTACCCGAAAGAACTGAAAGCAGGTATTCAGACAAATACTTGTACATGCATGTTCATAGCAGTGTTATTCACACTACCCAAAACATAGGAACAGCCCACGTGTCCATCCATGGATGAATGGATACACAAAATGTGGTCCAACCAGACAACGGAATAGTATCCAGTCATAAGAACGAAGGAATTTCTGACACACACTACAGCGTGGTTGAGCCTTGAATACACATGCCAAGTGAAAGAAGCCAGACAGAAAAAGTCAGAGCGCATGAGTCCCTTTAGTGTGTGAAATGTCCGGAATAGGTAACTCCGTAGAGACAGAAAGTAGATCAATGGTTGCCAGGGGCTGGGGGAGCAGGCAAATGGGAAGCAACAGCTCAATGAGTAAGTGGTGAGGAAAAGAACTAAAAAGAAAAAACTTTATATTTCGGATCCGTTTTAGGTTCACAGAAAAATGAAGAGAAAGGTACAGAGACTTCCCCTATATTCCCTGCCCCCATACATGCATAGCCTCCCTCCTTATAAATATAACATCCCCCACCAGAGTGGTACCTTGGTTAACACTGATGAACCTACAATGAATGACATGTCATTATCACCCGAAGTCCATAGTTTACCTTCAAGTCCACTCTTGTTGTTGTACATTCTGAGGGTTTGGACAAATGTATAATGACATGTATCTACCATTATAGTATCATACAGAGCATTTTCACTGCCCTAAAAATCCTCTGTGCTCTGCCTCTTCATCCCTCCCTCCCCTCTGATCTCTGGAAACCACTGATCTTGTTACCCTTTCCATATGTTTGTTTTTTCCAGAATGTCATAGCGATGGAATCATGCAGTATGGAGTCTTTTCAGATTGGCTTCTTTCTTTTCTTTTTTAATATTTATTATTTTTTTATTTGTTTGTTTTGGCTACAGACTTCTCAGTTGCGGCATGCGGACTCTTAGGTGCAGCATGCGGGATCTAGTTCACCGAGCAGGGATTGAACCTGGGTCCCCTTCATTGGGACCACGGAATCTTAACCACTGGACCACGAGGGAAGTCCCAGATTGGCGTCTTTCACTTAGTCATGTGCATTTAAGGTTCCTCCATGTCTTTTCATGGCCTGATAGCTTGTTTCTTTTTAGTAGTGAATAACGTTCCATCGTTTGGAGGTACCACAGTTTGTCCACTCACGTGCTGAAGGACATCTTGGTTGCTTCCAAGTTTGGGCAATTATGAATACATCCATATGCAGGTTTTTGTGTGGACATAAGTTTTCAGCCCCTTTGGGTAAGGACCAAGGAGTGCTATTGCTGGATCATATGGTGAGAGTATGTTTAGTTTTTTAAGAAGCCGCCAAACTGCCTTCCAGAGTGGCTGGACCGTTTTGCATTCCCACCAGCAATGAACGAGCGTTCCTGTTGCTCCACATCCTCGCCAGCAATTGGTGTCATCGGTTTTCTCGGTTTTGGCCGTTCTCATAGGTGTGTACTGTTTTCTCACGGTTGTTTTAATTTGCAGTTCCCCGATGATACATGTGGAGCCTTTTTTCATGTGCTTATTTGCACTGTGAATATGTTTCGGAACTAGATATTGGCAGTGGTTGCACAGCTTTATGAATGTACTAAGTGCACTGAAATTTTATTTTATTTTTTAAAGGTATTTATTTATTTATTTACTTGACTGCGTCAGGTGTTAGTTGCAGCATGTGGGATCTTTGTTGCGGCATCTGGGATCTTTCTTTGCAGTGTGTGGCCTCCTCTCTAGTTGTGGCGTGCGGGCTCCAGAGTGTGCGGGCTCAGTAGTTGCAGCGCACAGGCTCTCTAGTTGTGGCGCTCTAGAGCACGCAGGTTTAGTTGCCCCACGGCATGTGGGATCTTAGTTCCCCGACCAGGGATCAAACCTCCTGCATCCCCTGCATTGGAAGGTGGATTCCTTTTTTTTTTTTTTTTTTTTTGCGGTACGCGGGCCTCTCACTGTTGTGGCCTCTCCCGCTGCGGAGCACAGGCTCCGGACGCGCAGGCTCGGCGGCCATGGCTCACGGGCCCAGCCGCTCCGCGGCATGTGGGATCTTCCCGGACCGGGTCTCGAACCCGCGTCTCCTGCATCGGCAGGCGGACTCTCAACCACTGCGCCACCAGGGAAGCCCGGAAGGTGGATTCTTAACCACATTTATGTTATGTCGATTTCATCTCAATAATAAAACAAAACAAAAAGGTGGAAAATGAATCAGCATATTTGTATGTCTGTGGATATAATCTAGTTCAGAGGGAAGACTGTTCAGGTGGCTCCTTAAATAGGCAGGTAGGGTGGGAGCTGGTGGAGATGGCCTAGGTTTGCCTGGGATCAGGGCAAATTGTTTACTCACAGCAGCAGGAAGGAGAGCTGGGCGGGTGCGTGAATCTGGATGCAGGTCTGCAGGCTGGAAGGGGGTGGTGGCTTTGGAAGTTATTTTTCTCCTGCTGGTTTCTATTGTCTCAGTGATACTGTCTGTTCTGACAAAATTGTTGGTAAACGGGAATGATGTCAGTACAAGGAGGAAATAGTGGATTCTGAGCATGTTTTTTCAGCCCCTTGACGAACACAGGAAGCCACCAGTAGGTGGCGCTGTCTCCCTGCGCTTGATGCTGATCCCCCCGTGGGTTTCCTTTTTTTTTTAAACTATTTAAAAAAAAATAAATTTATGTATTTATTTGTTTATTTTTGGTTGGGTCTTTGTTGCTGCACGTGGGCTTTCTCTAGTTGCGACGAGCAGGGGCTACTCTTCGTTGCGGTGCGCGGGCTTCTCATTGCGGTGGCTTCTCTTGTTGCGGAGCATGGGCTCTAGGTGCGAGGGCTTCAGCAGTTGTGGTATGTGGGCTCACTAGTTGTGGCTCCCAGGATCTAGAGCGCAGGCTCAGTAGTTGTGGCGCACGGGCTTAGTTGCTCCACGGCATGTGGGATCTTCCCGGACCAGGGCTCGAACCCGTGTCCCCTGCATTGGCAGGCGGATTCTTGACCACTGCGCCACCGGGGAAGTCCCAAGGGTTTCCTTTTGACCACGTGCTTATTTTGCTCTTCTTCCCAGCCTTTATGCGTTCGCTTTTGCCTCGACCCTTCCTCACTCTCTTTTCCATTAAGCAACCTTCTCCTTCTCCTTTGTACGTTTTTAATTGTAAAATATATATAACACAAAATTTACCACTTTGACCATTTTTAAGTGCACAATTCAGTGGTATTAAGTACATTCATCTCATGCAACCATCACCATCAACCATCTTCCGAACTCCTTTCATCTTGCAACACTGAAACTCTGTCCCCGTTAAACTCCATCTCCCTCCCCCAGCCCCTGGCACCCCTCATTCTATGTTCTGTCTCTATGGATTTGACTCCTCTGGGGACCTCACATAAATGGAGTCATACAGTATTTGTCCTTTTGTGACTGGCTTCTTTCATTCAGCATAATGTCCTCAGGGTTCATCCATGTTGTAGCACATGTCAGAATTTCTGAATTTTTTAAAAAGGCGAATTTCTATATTTCTTGATGCTTATTAGAAATGTAACAGTTAAAAATGTAACTTTTAAACCCTGCAAGTGTTTTTCTTAAGCTCCTTTCTGCTTTTGTTAATGCTCTGCTTCCAGGATTGCAAGGAGGTTGAGCGGGTTGTCCCAGCCCTCTGCCTGCATAAGCCATACGCTCTCAGGTCTGAGTTCCTAGAACACACATATGACGCTGCGGCAAAAACAAGCGCCTATGTCAGAAGCAAGTCCATCTGCTGACAGAGATCAGTTACCTTGGTTTTCTGAGACTGACTCATCTATGCTCTTCTGGCCAAATTGTCCTTGGTCATGATGTAATTTTCTCCCAACACTGCGAGATTTGAATAGGAGTATTTTTTTTAAATTTTTATTGAAGTATAACATTGATTTACAATGTGTTAGTTTCACACTTGCTGTACAGCAAAGTGATTCATATATATATATATATATATATATATATATATATATATTTCCCCTTCTTAACCATAAGTTTGTTTTCTATGTCTGTGAGTCTATTTCTGTTTTATAAATAAATTCATTTGTATCTTTTTATTTTTGGTTGGCATGTGGAGCTTCCCATGACCAGGGATCAAACCTGTGTCCCCTGCAGTGGAAGCATGGGGTCTTAACCATTGGACCACCAGAGAAGTCCTGTATCATTTTTTTAGATTCCACATATACGTGATATCATATGATATTTGTCTTTGTCTGACTTACTTCACTTAGTGTGATAATCCCTACATCCATCCACGTTGCTACAAACGGCATTATTTCATTCTTTTTTATGGCTGAGTAATATTCCATTGCATATATGTACCACATCTTCCTTATCCATTCATCTGTTGATGGACATTTAGGTTGCTTCCATATCTTGTGGGTAGCAGTATTTTATTTAGGATTTTTGCTTCTATGGTCATCACTGAAAATTGGTCAGAATTTTCCTACCTTGTTCTGTATTCTTATCTGTTTTTGTTTTCACTGAGGTGAAATTCACATCAACAAAATTAACCTTTTGAAAGCGAACAATTCAGGGGCATTTAGTGCACTCACAATGTTGTGTACTCACAACCACCACCTCTGTCTAGTTCCAAAACATTTCCACGGTCCCAAAAGGAAACCCAGTACTCAAACATACGCTCCCATTCCTTCTCCTCCCCCTCTGCCTGGTAACCACCAATCTGCTTTCTGTCTCTGTAGATTTACCTATTCTGGCTATTGTATATAAACAGAATCATACAATATGTAACCTTTTATGTCTGGCTTCTTCTTTCACTTAGCATAACGTTTTCGAGGTTCATCCATGTTGTAGCCCTATCTGGTTTTGGTTTGTAGCCTATATCATCCTCTTAAGAGAAGTTGGGTATTCTGCTCTACCCCCCACCTTTTTTTTTTTAATTCTTGGTATCAATCTGAATAAGATGGGAATTATCCGCTACTTGTAATGGCGATAAAACTTGATTGTAAAATCCTCTAAGTTTTGTGTGTTAGGTAGAGGGAGTTCCCCCCCCCCATTATTTCCAACTCATTAACATTTATGGGTCTAGTCAAGTTTTCTGATTCTTCTTGGTACAGTTTTTGCATTTTATATTTCCCCATAAATGAATTCATTTCATCTTGATTTTCAAATTTATCAGCCTATAGTTCACATAGTTTTTTAAAATCGCCTTCACCCATTTTGCCTGCCCCATGCCCTGCCCTGCCTCTGGCACCCACCAATCTGTTCTTTCTATCCATGAGTTTGGGTTTTTTTAGATTCCACATGTAAGTGAGATCATACAGTATTTGTCTTTCTCGGTCTGACTTAACCTCACTTAGCATAATGCCCTTAAGGTCCATCCATGTTGTAAATGGCAGGTTTTCCTTTTTATGGCTGAGTAATACTCCATTGTATATATACCACATCTTCTTCGTTTTTAAAATTAATTTATTTGGTTGCTCCGGGTCTTAGTTGCAGCAGGCAGGATCCTTAGTTGTGGCTTGCGGGCTCCTTAGTTGCGGCACATGGGCTCCTTAGTTGTGGCATGCAAACTCTTAGTTGCGGCATACATGTGGGATCTAGTTCTCTGACCTGGGATCTAACCTGGGCCCCCTGCATTGGGAGTGCAGAGTCTTAACCACTGCACCACCAGGGAAGTCCCCTATACCACGTCTTCTTTATCCATTCATCTGTCAGTGAACATTTAGACTGTTTCCATATCTTGGCTATCGTAAATAATGCTGCTATGAACATGAGGGGTGCCTATATCGTTTCAAGATAGTGATTTTGTTTCCTTCAGATAAAAACCCAGAAGTGGAATTGCTGGATCATACGGTAGTCATATTTTTAATTTGGGGGGGAACCTCTGTACTGTTTTCCGTAGTAGCTGCACCAATTTACATTCCCACCAACTACGGTTCCATTTTCTCTACATCCTCACCGACACTTGTCATCCCTTGTCTTTTTGACGTAGAGTTATTCTTAACCTTCCCATATATATTTTTAAAACTCTCCTCATTTCCTCCTTGCTCATTCTCCTCAGGGGTTTATCTTATTAATGTTCCCAAGGAGCCAGAGTTTGGTTTTATTCCGGCCATTTTTGTTCCTTTACCCTCTGTTTTGTTGATTTCTTTAATCTGTGTTACTTCCTTATTTTCTTGTGTCATTGGGTTTTCTCTATTGTGCACTTCCTAGGACTTCCCTGGCAGTCCAATGTTAAGACTCTGCGCTCTCAATGCAGGGGTTACTGGTTCGATCCCTGGTTGGGGAACTAAGATCTCGCATGCCGCACGAACTGGCCAAAAAAAAAAATTCTATTGTGCACTTCCTGATCTGGTGCCAGGTCACCTCTCCTGCTGAGCGCAGCCTCCCTCCTTGGGACTGCCTGGCTGGGTACCTGTTGTCTGGTCAGTAGGTCCTGGCCAGGCTGATGGACTCTCAGTCCTGGGTTGTGAATCTAGGGTCTGCACAGGTGAGGCCAGGTTTTGCAGGGCCAGCTGGTGGGGAAGGGCTGGGGGCTTGAAGACATAGGCAATGGATGTTGCATCCCATAGTTGAAGAGGAGGTGGGGGCAATCTGAGAAGGCTTCCTGGAGGAGGAAGCCTTGCCTCGGTTGAGAGATTGAGTGGATGTGGGTCTTGAATGGTGAACTTTCAGCACCTCGGAGAAGGCTCGTGGGCCCTCCATATAGGCCCCCAATAAAGATGCGCACAGACTTTCTATATAGAATAAAACATATCCTCTATAGACGAAGCACACATATCCTCTATAGACAAACACACACGTGGTAATATGCATGAGCCCACAGGACACGTGAGGACACACAGGACAGCATGCCTAAGTCACTAGAATGTGGAGAAAAACATATGAAGACACACGCTGGGGAACAAACATCAGCACTTGCAGGATGTAACCAGCGTGGGCCTCAGTGAATGGAAATTACCAAAATTCCTATGTCAGACTGAGGGACTAGTGGTCTAAGAGCACCTGGCACTAGACGGACAGGACACCTTCAGGTCAGGCAAGATCCAGGAGTGCTGTATCAGAGGTGGGTGAACAGAGAAAAGACCAGATGCCCTAACCTTGTTTCTCTCTGGGAGGGTGGCTGGAATTTCACCATCATGTTTCAGGAAGCAGAGGTGCTCACCGCCTTGGTCGAGGTGGGCGAGGCTGAAGGTGCTGAGGGTGTCTGCATGTCTTAGAGAAAGGGGGAGCCCACTGGCGCAGGAAGGAGAACTGGCTGGAGGCAGGGGGCAGCACTAGAGGGAATATTCCTTGTGAGGGGACACAGGACTGTCTGGATCTGTGAGAAGCCCTGGATCCCTGTTCACCAGCTTGTCCTAGGGGAGTCCAGGCTGGTCCTTCCCCTCTGTTCCTGTAGCTGCAACACTACTTCCATGCTTCAGTTTCCCCTTGGATGTACCTGGGTTCCTCTTAGTGGTCTGAGGGCTTTGAGCTTCCACTGGAGGCTCTCAGAGACCTCAGCTCCACCCAGCAGGCTCCACACAGCCCTGGCCTCCACGCATGAGCCAAAACCTCTCCTGGGACACGGGTGGCCAGATCGAGTACCCTGGTGGGACACTGCATATTCACCTAGGGTGTGACAAGAGTGTGTGTCCGAAGAGGGTTGACTTCTGTTGATCAGGATGCAAAGTCACACAAGACGTAGAGCCTGAGGAATTGTTCCAGGTTAAATGAAACTGAAGAGAGAGTTGATGAGACAAATTATAACTAAGTGCACCATGTGACCCTGGGTTGCATCCTATACAGCATATGAGTGGGACAATGGAAAAATCTGATGGTCTGCATATTGGATAATAGTACTGTAACAGCGCTAACTTTCCTTCTTTGGTAACTCTACTGTAGTTATGTAAGGAAATGTCCTTTTTTCAGGAAACACACACTGACTGTTTAGGGGCAAAGGAGCATCATGTCTGTAAGTTACTCTCTCAGAAGAAAGTATGTGTGTGTGTATATATATATATATATATATATATATATATATATATATATGAATGGGACGGGAGGAGCAGGAGAGCAGGAGGAGGAGGAAGAGGAGGAGATGATGGAGGAGATGGAGATGATGATGATGGAGATGGAGATGATGGAGTTGGAGATAATAGAGATGATGGGGATAATGGAGATGTGGTGAGATGTTAACCTTAGAGAAATTTGAATGAAGAGTATGTGGGACTTTTTCTTTTTTTAATTGGGGTATAGTTGTTTTACAATGTTGTGTTAGTTTCTACTGTACAGCGAAGTGAAGTAGAGTTCCCTGTGCTATACAGCAGGTTCTCATTAGTTATCTATTTTATACATATTAGTGTATATATGTCAATCCCAATCTCCCAGTTCATCCCACCCACCCCTCCCCGCCGGGACTTTTTTTATATTATCATCACAACTTTTCTGTGTCTGAAATTATTTCAAAATAAAAAGTAAAAACAATTAAACAAAAACAGGTAAAGTTGCACAGAGCCTATATGTCCAACCCAGAGCTCTGGGAGCTGATGCCTGGGTACTGGGCAGTGGAGAGGGCTTAAGGAATATGAAGACTTTTTAAGGGGAGAACATGAGAGATCTTGTTTGTCTGAAAATGTCATTATTGCACCCTTATCCTAACGTGGTAGTTTAGCTGGGTATGGAATTTTCAGTTCTGAGATATTTATACTGTGGGCTCTGAGGATTCACTTCTATTGTCAGGCATCTGTTGTACAGATTAAAAATTGTGCTCTCCAACTGCTCATCTCCTATAGAAAAGCTGTCTTTTTCCTCTGGTAGATTTGGGGTTTTGTTCTTTATCCTTAATGGCTTGGAACTTCCTCTCAGTAAGTTTCAGTGTGGAATTTTTAAGGAATTCACTTCCTTTGGCTCACAGTGGGCTCTTTCAATCTGGGGGCTCATGAATTTCTTCAGTTTTGGGAATGTTCCAGCCTTCCTTCCTTCCTTCTTTCAAATAATCCTTTCTATTTCAGTTTCTTAATTCTTTTTACTACTTTTAGACAGATGTTGGTCTGTAGGGATCTATATTCAATGTGGTTTAAAGAAGAAGAAGAGAATTTCTTCTTTATGCTGCTTTGAGAGAGAAGTTCTCTTTTTACTCTGCTTTGAGAGGGATACTCCTTAGCTATCTTCCATCCCGGAAGATAAAATTCTCATTTTTCCTCTACTTTTTTTTTTTTTTGCGGTACGCGGGCCTCTCACTGTTGTGACTTCTTCCGTTGGGGAGCACAGTCTCCGGACGCGCAGGCTCAGTGGCCATGGCTCATGGGCCTAGCCGCTCCGTGGCATGTGGGATCTTCCCGGACCGGGTCACGAACCCGTGTCCCCTGCATCGGCAGGCGGACTCTCAACCACTGCGCCACCAGGGAAGCCCTTTCCTCTACTTTTGATTTACAGTGTTGTGTTAGTTTCAGGGGTACAACAAAGTGATTCAGTTATACATATATTCAATACATATATCTGTTCCTTTTCAAATTCTTTTTGTACTATTTTATAGGTTTAGGTATTCTGGACATTTCGTATAAAAGCAGTCATAAAATGTGTGACCTTTTGTCTGTCTGCTTTCACTTAACATAAAGTTCCTGAAGTTCATCCACGTTGTAGCATGTATCAGTATTTCCTTTTATGGTTGAATAATATTCCGTTTTGGGATATATCCCATCTTGTTTATCCATTCACCTACCGATGGACATTTGTGTTGTTTTGATCTTTTGGCTATTGTGAACAGTGCTGCTATGAACATTCATATACAAGTATGTGTTTGGGTCCCTGTTTTCAAGCCTTTGGGTATATACCTAGGAGTAGAATTGCTAGGTCAGATGATAAATCTGTTTAACTTTCCAACGAACTACCAAACGCTGTTCCACAGTAATTAACCATTTTACATTCCAATCAACAACATACAAGAATTGTTCTAATTTTTCCACAACCTCACCAACAGTGATTATTTTATTTTTTGCTCTATTTATGGTTATGGGTGTGAAGTGGTATCTTGTGGTTTTGATTTAGATTTCCTTAAGACACCTTTTCATGTGCTTATCGGCTGTATATCTTCTTTGGAGGAATGTCAATTGAAGTCCTTCGCCCATCTTTAAAATTTTTTTTTGTTGTTTTTAAGTGTTTATATATTCTAAGTACTAGACCCTTTTCAGATATATGGTTTGCAAATAGTGTCTCCCATTCTGCTGCATGTATTTTTGCATATCCCTTTTAAGTTGTATTTATTTATTTATTTTAAATTTATTTCATTTATTTATTTTTGGCTGTGTTGGGTCTTCGTTGCCGCGTGGGCTTTCTCTAGTTGCGGCGAGTGGGGGCTACTCTTCATTGTGGTGTGTGGGCTTCTCATTGTGGTGGCTTCTCTTGTTGCAGAGCACGGACTCTAGGCGGGTGGGCTTCAGTAGTTGTGGCACGTGGGCTTGATAGTTGTGGCTCGCGGGCTCTAGAGTGCAGGCTCAGTAGTTGTGGTGCACGGGCTTAGTTGCTGTGCAGCATGTGGGATCTTCCCAGACCAGGGATTGAACCCGTGTCCCCTGCATTGGCAGGTGGATTCCCAACCACTGCGCCACCAGGGAAGTCCCTTAAGTTGTATTTATTAACAATAAAATGAGTATCTGTCACTATACCTCACAACCTCAAAAGTTAGAACAGTGACAGTAATTTATATCTACCTGAGTGCCATCCCCCTCCCCAAATCAAAGGTAACTTTGATAAGTTCTGAATTTTGTGTTTATGTTTTCTGTTTATTAAAGAAATAATTCTTCTAGATAGATGTGTATGCCTAAACAATACATCATCTTGTTTGAGTTGCTTTTGAACTTCATAGAACGGTCAACAATTTGACATGATGGTGAGTGGTTTTCCAAAATGATTGTAGCAATTTACACTCCCCCCTCCCCAGTAATATATGTGAGGTTATTGATTCCCATCTTCTCCAATACTTGCTTTGGCCAATTTATTATTTTTAAAAAATTATTATTATTATTTTTTGGCCACCCCATGTGGCATACGGGGTTCCTCGACCAGCGATCAAACCCGTGCCCCTTGCAGTGGAAGCGTGGAGTCCTAACCAGTGGACCTCCAGGGAATTCCCTGGCCAGTTTATTTTTGCCAGTTGAATGGGCTTAAAATGGTACCTCACCACCTTGCTTTGCATTTTCCTGATTATCACTGAGATTTGAGTATGTCTTCATACGTTTATTGGCCATAAGTATCTTCTCTTCTGTAAGTGTCCATGGTGGGTTTTGCTCCTATTTTTAGGTCGGTTGTCCTTCTACTGAGTTGTAGGTGTACTAGGAAGATCTAGACGTATTTTTAGGGATAAAGAGGATAGGGTGGTGGTGGTGGGAGGGGCGTGTTCCAGGACAGAGGCGTTTTCCCTGCAAATCTCACCGACAGAGGATGCTGTCACTCTGTATTTTTGCTGGGGATAGCCAGGGAGAATTGGCATTTCATTGTAGGTTTAATTTGCGCTTCGCTCAGATGGAGTGAGACTGAGCATCTTTTTAGCTGCTTCCAAGCCATTCGCATCTCCCTCCCGTGGACCACCTGCTCATCTTTTCATCCCTCGCTCCTCCTCCGAGGATCTACTTCTCCCTCTCTTCACATGTCTTCTTTCACATTTCTGTCTGAGAACCCCTTCACACCTCGGTATTCTCCTCTTCTTTTCCCGTTTCTCTCTCTTCTTTCCTCTCCCTTTCTTCCCTCCAGGTCTCACCACCTTCTGACATCACATCCTCCAAGCTCCTAGTCTGCTCTCTCCCCTCTCATCTCCGGTGTCTCTCCAATGCCGCCTTTTCTTCCACCTCCCCCACTGCCCCTTCTCTTTTCCTGTTTGTTTCCTACTTCCCATGACATCTCAGCTCTTCTAATTGTTCCCTCCTCTCTCATCTTTCCAGTCCCTCTTTCCAGTGATTCTAACACCTGCCTCTTTTTAAAACATTTTTATTTTATTGAAGTATGGTTGGTTTACAATGTCGTGTTAATTTCTGTTGTACAGCAAAGTGATTCAGTTATACATACACATACATTCTTTTTCATATTCTTTTCCATTATGGTTTATCACAGGATATCGAATACACTTCCCTGTGCTATACAGTAGGACCTTGTTGTTTACCCATTCTATATATAACAGCTGGCATCTGCCAATCCCAAACTCCTAATTTATCCCTCCCCCCACCTTTGGTAACGACAGGCTTGTTTTTCTATGTCTGTGGTCTCTTACTGTTTTGTAGATAAGTTCATGTCTATCCTTGTTTTTAGAGTCTACATGTAAGTGATATTGTATGATATTTGTCTTTTTCTTAGTTATTTCACTTCGTATGATGACCTCTAGGTCCATCCACGTGGCTGCAAATGGCATTATTCCTTCTTTTTTATGACTGAGTAGCATTCCATTGTATATATGTGCCACATCTTTATCCATTCATCTGTTGATGGACATTTAGGTTGTTTCCACGTCTTGGTATTGTGAATAGTGCTGCTATGAACATGGGGCGGGGGGTGCGTGTATCTTTTTGAGTTATAGTTTTGTCCAGATATATGCCCAGGAGTGGGATTGCTGGATCACATGTAACACCTTCCTCTCCCTCCATCCTTGTTTCTCAGTGGAGACACAGCAGGGACCTTTCTCCTCTCTGCCATCTCTCCCCACTCCCATCCTCTCCTCTGTTGAGAAGCACAGAAGGTGAGACCCGTCCCCCCACCCTTTCTCTCTCTTCTCCGACTCCTGTCTCTGGTGTTCCCCTGAAGGCAGCACATTCTGGCCCTGCGTGGGACCTTGTGGCAGTGATTTCTGGGGTGTGTGTGGGGGGCACCCTCCTGCAGAGCTCCTGAGGAGACAGTGAAATCAGCCGGCTGAACCCTTGGGAAGCCTGCAGGAAGTTGCCCTCCCACGAAGTCCTATTTCACTGTCTCCAGGGAGGTCCTGGGGACCTTGAGGACGGGGATCTGCCAGGCTTGAGCAGGGGCTGCAGGAACAGGTGTGAGTCTCCCCTTCGCCCTTCTGTTTGGACCTGTGTGACTTTGGGCAAAGGACTCCACCTGTCTGAGCCCAGCACCTGCTCATCTGTACGCAAGGTCTGTGAGTAGCTGACCAAGGGCTGCCCTGGGGTGGAAGGAGGTAGCTTGGCTGAGGCTCTGCTGGGAGGCGGGGACTCACCCCAGGGGGTCCCCACGCGCTGCTCACTGTCTGGGTCCCCTGGGGGTGGGCCTGTGTCTTGGGGTGGCAGTGAGTGACCCATTGGTGAGGTATGTAAGTCCTGGCTGCCTTGGGGCCTCTGGGGATGGATGAGGAGCTGTGACAGGGACACAAGCTCTCAGGCAGAGAAGTTGGCTCCGGTCAAGTTTTATTGGACCCCCTTTCAGCCTGGGGCTCTTCACAGTTGCCGGGCTGCCTGTACCCCTCTCTCCCCCGGCCGCAGCTCTGTCCATTTGCCTGAGGGAAGGAGGGAGGGTGGGCAGAAGGAAGGGGCTGGAGACAGATCATCTGCCCCTGGGGTGGGGCCCTCCCTGTCTCCACAGAATCGGCCCAAGGGTCCCCAGTCCAGCCGCCCCACGAATCCGAGCTGCCGGGTGCTGGGGCAGCCCCTTGTGGTCAGTCCTCGGCCGGCTACGTGGCTGGTGTGTGCCCATTGGCCATCCGCCTGGCTGCCCGGCTCCGAGGGCCATCGGTGGGGGCTGCTCCGGGCCGGTGAGCCGCCCTGTTCTTCAGCTGCGGGTACTCCTGGGCTGCCTCCCCATCGCTGGAGTCTGACTCTTCCACGTCGCTGCGAACATCCTTCTCCATCTGGGGAACAGGGAGAAGGGAGGAGGCGCGGGGCGGGGCTGGGCTGGGCTGGGGGCTCCAGGGAGGCACAAGCTAGCCAACCCTTGCCCGGCCCTACCTGGTCTTTCTTTTTCTTTCTTTTTTAAAAATTATTTTATATGTATTTACTTATTTAATATTTATTTATTTTATTTATAAAAAGTTTTGGGCTACATGCACGGCATGTGGGATCTTAGTTCCCCGACCAGGGATCGAACCCACACCCCCTGCACTGACAAGGCGGGGAGCCTTAACCATTAGACCGCCTACCTGGCCTTTCTTTATGAAGCTGTAGATCATGCGAAGGATAAGGCAAGACCAGAACACGTGCAGCAGCTGTAGCGTCATCAGAAGCACGTTGAAAAAGTAGTAGCCGAAGAAGGGGCCCGAGTTGGCAATGGACTCGTAGTATGTGGTATAGAGGATCCTACGGTGGGTCGGCAGGAGGGAGAGAGGCAGGGGTTCACTGGCTGCTGTTGCCCCCAGTCCTAGGAATCTCTAACTTGCGTGACCTTCCCTGCTCCAGAACCTTCTATAGCTCCCCATTACCCACCCCCAAAGAATGATACCTGTGCCCTTCAGCTGGGCATTTAAGTACCCCCCCCCTCACCTGGTTGTGTTAAATTCAAAGAATGAACAAGCTGGACAACTGGCCGGTCGTGACTGTAAACCCCAAGGGGGTGCTTAGTGTCCCAGCAGCTCTCCTGGGTGGTCCTTTCACACCTTCTCAGATCCCTCCCCCTTCCCTCCCACTACCACCTTCACCCAGATCAGCTGTAGGGTCATCAGTGACCCGCCTTGATCAGACAGCAGGCACCCAGCTGGCCTCCCTCCTCCTCATGCTCTTTCCTCACGTGCCTGCAGGGACCCACACTCCCATGCGCCCACTTCATGGCTTCTCCCTCTCCATCTCCTCTGCAGGCTCCCCCGACCTGCAAACATCAGGGGGCCCCAGGACTGGGCCTCTCTGTCCACACCTGGTCTTCGGTGACCCTGTCCAGTCTCGCGACTGCAAACACTGGACACGGACGTCTCTCCCAGAACCCCAGGCTGGTGTCGACTGCTTCCTCCACTTTTCGGTGGTGGTGCCTGAGGGGCATGTTGCAGACCCCTCAAACCCGGCGCAGCCAGAGCTAAGCTCCTGATCCTCAAGCAGTAACTCTGAGCCCGTTCCCATCTCATGATCCTTGAGTCATCCCCGAGTCCACCCACTTCTCTCGACTGCATTGGTCGAGCCCCAACATTGCCCACCTGGACCAGTGCTGTCGCCTCCTCCCTGGTCCCCCAGCTCCTGCTCCAAACTCTTACCAGCTATTCCCCCCGGAGCCACCAGAGGGAGCCTGTGAGTACTCGAGTCAGGTTCCCCCCATCCCCTGCTCAGAACCCTCCAGGGCTCCCACCTGGCTTGGGATAAAAGCCCAACTTCTCCCCAAGGCCTATAAGACCTTGCATACTCTCTCCCGTCAGCTCTGTGCTCTCCCCTCGCTCTCTCCCTCTTGCTCACTCTGGTCCTGCCACACGGGCCTCCTCTTTGTTCCTCCGACATGCTGGGCATGGTCCTGCCTCAGGGCCTTTGCAGGTGCTCTTCCCACTGTGATCAGTAGTTTTCTCCCTCACCTCCCTGCAGTCTCTATATGAACGCTGTCAGTGAGGCCTTCTCCGACCACCCTGTTTCCAGCTATCCACACAGTTCCTGTGACCTTCCCAACGTTTTTTCTCTTTAGCACGATCACTGCCTCACATATTCTGCAGTCTACTTGTTTGCCTTATTATATTTCCCCACCTGCCAGTGTCAGCTCCAGGTGAGCAGGGACCTTCACGTTGTTCCCTCTGCTTGTTGCAACAGGCTCATCAAATTGCCGGGCAAAGACTTTAGCGCGTGGGGCCCGACGCTGTCTCCCAACCCATGTTCCAGGCACGCGGCAGGGGATGATGACTAAGCCCAGTTTTCTGTTTCTCTTACCTCTGGGCCTTTGCATATGCTGCGCCCTGTGCCGGGGACACCCTTCCTTGCCTCCTCCTGGAAACCTCCCAGCCCACACCCCAGCTATCTGGATCGGGGAACCCGGGAACCGAACCGAGAAACGAAGGGTGAGGCGGGCTTTGATCTCCGCCTTACCGCCGCCCCCCACCTCCCCAACCCCCGGCGGGAGGGCTGACTCACTGGGTGGGGAAGAGCACGAGGCGAGTGTAGAAGAAGACCAACGAGAAGATGATGAAGAGAGCGTCGCACACGCGCCGCCAGTGCGTGTAGTTGAACAACTTACAGGCCTGGAGGGGACAGCAGAGAGAAATAAACCTGGGGAAGCACGCGGGAAGGGCGGGGCGGGGCCGAGAAAGGGCGGGGCCTCTTCCCAGGGAAAAGGTGCCTCTGCCTGGGCCAAGTGAGTTGGGGTGCGTGGTCTGCGGATGATGGGGGTTGGGCCTCACCTCCCAGGAAGACTGACAGGGGGTGGGCCTCAACACCAGGGGCACCTGGGAGGGCGGGGGGCTGGGAGGGGTCGGGCTGCGCCAGGCGCACCTCCAGCAGGTAGTCGGAGGAGTCGTGCAATAGCAGCACCAGAGAGCCGATGCGCAGCAGATTCGTGCTGTAGGAGAAGACGATCAGGGTGATGGTCACAAAGTGATGTGCCACCTGCTCCTTGAAATCCTGCGGGAGACGGAGGGTCATAGCCGGGATGAGGCTGGGGGGCCGGAGCGGCCCCACCCCGCAGGGCTGGGAGCAGGCCCTCCCAGGGGGTTGCTTGGCATGTGGACCCTACGCCTCCTGCCTGAGACACCAAGGGTCTCTGGGAGTGGGGTGAGGCCACCCCTCTCCTCCTGGAACTGGGTCACGACCGCCCCAGGCCAGACTCTTGGCCTGGCCTCACCTTGCGCTTGGTGTCGAAGGGCAGCGTGATCAGCAGAGAGACGTAGAAACTCAGCTCCAGGAGATACCAGTGGTACAGGGCCGGCTTCAGGGGCTGTGGCAGGGAGTGCAGGGTTAGCTGTGGGGAGTGGAGGTTCCCACGGGACATGGGGCATGGGGTAGGGCCCTCCCCATTTGCTCAAACCCATGACACATGAATCCCAATGAGTGAGGAAGGCATGAGCTCCCCATCCTTAGAGGTAATCAAGGGCAGTGGTTTTGTGGCAGCTCCTGCTTCCAGCGTGTCCTGACTCCTGGCCCCTCTCCATTCCACACGGGAGCCAAAGAATAGAGTGGGATTCAGGGGGGGGAATGATGGTGTGATGTCCAGCTTTGGCGCTCTTGCCTGTGGCCACAGGAACTCTGCCCTGATCCTCCCACTAGCCTCCAAACACCACCCCTCCCACTCACCTGCTGTGGGTAACTGTCCCAGCACATTACCGGCGTCCACAGCCACGATTCCTGCAGGGACACGGGAGTCTGAAGTTGTCCAGAGGTTAGAACCCAGCCCCCCCAACCCCCCAACCCCAGGCCTGGGGCCTCCTCAGGCCTCCCTGGCCCTTGACATGCTGCTGTCACTCAGGCCGGCTGTTTCCTGCCTGGTTGCAACTCCGCTCTCACTGTAGACCAGGGGCTGATTCAGAATCCCCAGCCCCGACACACAGTAGGTCCTCTCAACAGGCACCCATGGAGCGAACATTCACCACGACCTGGCCTCATTCCCTCCACCCTCCCTCTCTGTGCCTTGGCACACGCTTCCCCCTCCGCCCGAACCCCACACACCCCTTCCCAGTCCAGTCCAGGCCCAGCGCATACTAGGTGCTTGAGGGATAGGGCAGGTGAGCTGTCAGGTACACTCACGTGGTAAAGAACCGAGATTCCACCGAGGAAGGAGCACAGATAGAAGGCGAGCCTCCAGCTGCAGGTGGGGAGGGAGCCCTGAGGCAGCTGCCAAAGGGCCAGGCCCCCCGCCGCACCCCCAGACTCCCCCTTCCCGGCCCCACCCTGGGCTTACCTGGCCTCACAGAACTTCTTGGTCAGGCAGGGCCGGTCCTGGTTCCGGCGTCTCCGGAACCAGTGTTGGGTCTGTCGCAGGGTGAGCCCACACTGGGTCGCCAGGAGGCTCATCTGGGGCTGGGGAGGGAGTGATGGGGGCCAGGGTCACAGAGGTGGCCTCCCGCCCCTGTCCCAGGACAGGCAGGACCCAGCTCTGCTCCCCCCCCTCCCCTATAGCCCCAGACCTCGCCTGTGGGGTGCTCTACCTTTGGAGATGGGGGAGTAGGGGGTTTCACAGGGTGGGGGTCTCCCCAGAAAGAGGCCTTATAAAAACCCAGCTCTGCTCACAAACACCCCCTCTAGAACCTCCCCCAGGGGACCCAAGCAGGCCAATGGGGAGGGAGGAGGGGGTCGGGGATCTCACCTCTGTGGGTCTCTGCCCTTCCATAAGGAAGTGTTTCTCCAGCGTGGCATTGGGCTTCACCGGCCTCCTGGTCTGGTTCCGCACACCCAGCCACCGGCTCAGGGGCAGGCCTATGAATCTGGGTGTAGGGGAGACACAGCTTGTCAGTCCAGGTGGGGAAACGGGGCTCGCTGGGCCGCATTTTAGGACCCTGGAGGTGGTAGCCTAGCTGTTGCACTGCGCCCAGAGAGGAAGCTGGACTGGTCTTCAAGGTGGGGGATGAACAACTTTGGCGGTACCCAGGCACCTTCACTCCATCCCAAACCTCGATGCCTGTCTCATGATGGCCTGGGTCCTGATCTGCCCCTCCACCAGGCTGGGGGCCCCCCCGCATGGGCAGAAGCAGGTCTGCTGCTTCTCAGGCCTCCCTCCACCCAGCATCCCCCCCCTCCCTTGTGCATACTTGGAGGAGCCGGGACCCTGGTGAGTCAATTACCACATTGCCCACAGAGGGGCCCTCAAGACCAGGGGTCGGGACCAAACTGCATGTCCACCATCCTAATATCACCTTTCACTGGGGGAAACTGAGGCTCAGAGCAGCCCAGCAAGGAAATTATTCCAGACTCAATTGTGGTGGGGGGCAGGTGGGGGTGGGGTTGGGACATGACTGCCATTTACTTAGGATCTGCCAAGCATGTGTCCAAGTCCACCTCGTGTGCTGGCTCACTTAACACTATTATTGTCCCCATTGTCCTGATGGGCAAACTGAGGCTCAGAGAGGCCAGAAACACGCTCAAGGTGACACAGCAAGTGAATGGCAAACCCAGGATTCATTTTCCCTTAACAGGGAAAACCTCTGCCTTTGTTTGACCCCAGAAAAGCTACTTCCAACCCCACTGCCCTTTAGAAAGGCAAGGGATGCCTTTGGGAGGAGTTAACACTGCCATCTCAGCTGGAGCCACTGGCTAAACAGGTGGGAAAATAGACCCAGCCTTCAAGGCCTGGCTGAATTGGGCCTCCCAGAATCCCTCAGGCAAAGCCTCGATCCTTGCTGAACTACCTGCTGTGTGACCTCAGGCAGGTCATTTGACCTCTCTGTGCCTCCATTTCCTCTTCTGTAAAATGGGGATAATAACAGTACCACCTCACTGCATGAGGGCTGAGTTAAGACAAACAAACTGCTCAGAGCAATGGGTGGCACCGAGGAAGAACCCAAAGTGTGTCTGGTAAATGCAGTGTCAGTGGACATGCCCTGGGTTCCCCATGTCCAGCCTGTGTCCTGGGAGCCCAGACCCTAGGAAGCTCCTCGTGAGTGGGAGAGTCAAAGCAAAGTGTAGAACGCTCGCACGTCCCTGTGGTCAAAGAGTGGGACAGAGGGAAGGACCCGAAGTGAGGGCCAGAGGGGGTTAAGGGCTTTGTGGGGAGAGGGTCAGGGCAGGCTTCCCTGGAACCCAGCCTTGAAGGAACTGCAGGGGAGTGAGTGCAAAGGCCAGAGGGTCGCAAAGAAGGTGGGGGACCTGGAGGAAGGGGAGGGGGAGGGGCCCTCAGGCATGGAGGGGGAAGCCGGGGGAAGCGGGGGCAGGCCCGGTGGGGGTAGGCCATGGGGGCAAGGCAGGTCTGGGAGCTGTGGCCGCAGCATTAGTCAGGTAGAAAAGGGTGGGACCACCTAGGTCAGAGGAAAGGGACCCAAGAGCTGGACAGCCAGAGAAGGAGGAGGAACTCCAGTTCGGGGCAGCGTTTGGGTCACATGAGAAATGACTAAAAATCCACGGGGTCTGGCAGCCAGGAGGGCGCTGGGAACGGGCAGGCGGCATACACTCGGGGGCCGGGTGCCAGGCTGCAGGAGGCTGGGGGTGAGTGGAGGGGGGCCCCAAAGCGGGGGGGGGGGGCTGGAGTGCCTATGCCCCTTCCTTTGGCTAGAAAGGGGAGCGGGAGAAAAAGGTGGTAAGGGAGAGGACAGGAGGTGGGGATGGGGGAGAGGTGCCCGTACAGGGCAGAGGGAGGAGGGAGTGGGCAGGAGTTCCTTCGCTGACTCACTGGCCTCTGCAGACCCATCCTAGGTCAGCCAAGCAGGCACATCCCCTCCAGGGCCCCCACTTGTTTTCTGAAGATGCTAGCACACCCAGACCTGAGCTGCCGCCAGCATTCCAGGCATCAGAGACCATCGGAGTGGGGGTGGCGGCAGCTGGGGGCAGGATGAAGCCCAGAAAAGCACTCTGACTCAAAGCCAGGCTCCGTCCGGGGACACATGAGGATGAAATCACACAGATGGGAGAGCGCAGGGCGGGTGCTGCGCACACACGAGTGATGACGGGGTCAACCTGCCAGGGCACAGCGGACACTCACCTCTCGAAGGTGAAGCGCACGGCCACCAGGGCCAGAGCCAGGGGCAGGGCCATCAGCATGTCCCGGGGGTGGGCGTAGACCAGGCCATCGCGGTCCTCCAGTACAGCCCATGAGTTGTTGGGTGGTAGCCAGAACCTCTCCTGCCATAGCCACTCATTCAGGCTGGACCACATACTGTGGACACAGGGTCCAGTTAATGGAGAACTCTGCACACAGGACAGGTAGAGTGGGAGGGCCCAGCACCTCGCCCTCACACCCCCCAGCGCCTAGCAACCTGAAGTTTATTAGAGCCAGTGTTCAGGACAGACTTGGGCTGGGTGTCCTCAGGCAAATGACCTGACCTCTCTGAATCTCAAGTTCATCTGTAAAATAGGGACAGTAATACCCACCTGTCAGCCCAGCCTGCTACGGCACACGAAGTGCTTAGCCCAGTGCTTACTGACCCTTAAATATAGCTCATGACAGGAGTTATTATTCTGTACTCTACAGACAAGAGAACGTTGGCCAGAATCAAGGGAGTGGCCGCTCGGGGTCACGAACTGGAGTTCTCAAAATGTCCGGGAAGGTTTTCTGCCACTGTGGGAAGGTGCCTCTGATACAGCCCAAAGACGAAGGATTTAAGGAAATCCACAATTCTCTCCCTGGCCGACCGTCCGCACACGGACTCCCCCTGAGGTGTGAATGTCGGCTCTCTCGCTCGCTATCCCACGAGCCCGGCTGCAGCTGGGCGAGACAGCCTACTGCGTGATCGAGCTTGCTGCCAGATACTGAAGCAGTGGCCAAGGTGGGCCAACTTTCCACCAAGAGCTGCTGGGGAGCTGCAGTGGGGCCCAGCTGTCCCGAGGAGCCCACATAGCTTCTCCTGTTCCCAAGATTTAAGACTAAGTGCCCCAACCCCACACTGGTGCCCACTTGCAAAGTTTGTTCATTCATTTGTTTGTCCATCCATCCACCCACCCACCCACTGTCCATCTGCTCATCTGTTCATCAGTCCACCTATTCATCTGTTCGTCCATTCAGCCGTACCGTCTGCTTGCCCACCTGTACACCTACCCAGCCAGCCAGCCAGCCAGGCTGCCATCTATCCACCCACCCACCTACCTGTCCATCTTCCCATCCATCCATCCGCCTATCCATCCATCCATCTCCCTGTCTGTCCATCCATCCATCCACCCACCCACTGTCCATCTACTCATCCATCCATCCGTCCATCCATCCACCTGTTCATCTGCTCATCCAGCCAGCCATCTGCCTGCCCACCTGTACCTCTATGCGTACAGCCATCTGTCCATCCATCTGTTCATCCACCCACCCATCCACTCATCCATCCATCCATCCACGAGATATCCTCTGAGTGGCCTGTACATGCCAGCCTGGGGCTGGATGTTGGGGACACAAGCAGGGAACAGAGCAGACACATTCCTGTCACCATGAAGCTCACAGCCCAGCAGGGGGAGGCAACCAATACACAAGTAAACGGATTCCTAAATAAATAACACAGTGCGATGGGCCTGGTAGAAAAGAAACAGGGTGGTGCGATGTATCAAGGAAGGTCTGAGCTAGGTCTCAGCTCATACACCCTCTGAGCTGAGACCTAGAGGTGAGGAGGGCCTGGGTTTGTGCAGAAGAAGGTAGTGGTCCTGCAAAGGGGGCTGGGAGGGGCTTTGCAGAGAAATGAGCAGCAGGTACAAAGGCCCTGAGGCAGGACTGAGTAAAACGGAGTGTTGGAGGACCAGTGAGGATTCCTGTGTGTCTGGAGCAGAGTGAGCAAGGGGAGAGCCGGGGGAGGGGACGGGGCAGGTCATGCAGGACCTGTGGAATTTGGATGATCTCCTCCAACATTTTATGATGAAAAATTTCAAACCCACAGAAAAGGTGAATTTACAGTGAACATCTATATACCCACCACCAGACTCTCCCATTCACGTTTTGGTCTATTGCTTCATCACACATCTGCCCATGTATCCATCCATCCCTCTATCCACCCACCAGTGCATTTCTCGGTGCATTTCAAAATAAGCAGCTGGGGTGGGGGGAGGGATAAATAAGGAGTTTAGGATTAAAATATACACACTATTATATACAAAATAGATAATCAACAAGGACCTACTGTATAGCACAGGGAACTACACTCAATATCTTGTAATAACGTATAATGGAAAAGAATCTAAAAAATAAATATATATATGTGTATATATATAACTGAATCACTTTGCTGTACACCTGAAACTAACACAACATTGTACATCAACGATATTTCAAGAAAAAAAATTTAAAAAGCAGCAGACATCAAGTCACATCACCCCTACATATTTTCACCCTGCAGATCATTAAGGAGAGCTCGATATTGACGAATGTGTTTTTTTTTTCCAAGGTAAAATTTACTAGAGCAAAACGCATTCATGTTAACTGTACAGTTGCTGAGTTTTGACAAATACACGCACCTGTGTAAGCCAACCTCCGGCCACAAACACTCCCATCCCTCCACAAGGTTCTCTCTTGGGCCCCTTCCCAGTCAGCCTCCATCTCTACTGTCCAAAGCTAACGTCTGCTCCCGTTTTTTTTTCCATCAGGGATTACTTTTGTCTGTTCCAGAACTTCATATAAATGGAATCACAAACCCCGTCTTTCTGTCTAGCTTCTCTCACTTGTGTAATATTTTCGAGATTCATCCCTATTGTTCCAAGATCAGTAGCTTCCTTCTTTTTTTAAAAAAAAAAAAATTTATTTATTTGGCTGCGCTGGGTCTTAGTTGCGGCATGCAGGCTTCTCTCTGGTTGTGGCGTGTGGGCTCTAGAGCGCACACGCTGGGGCTCAGTAGTTGTGGCATGCGGGTTTAGTTGCCCTGCAGCGTGTGGGATCTTAGTTCCCCGACCAGGGATCGAACCCGTGACCCCTGCATTGGAAGGTGGATTCTTAACCGCTGGACCACCAGGGAAGTCCTGAGCTTCTTTTTTTTCTTATTCCCTGATCTTTGGTACCAAATGAATATACGACGATTGGTTATCACTTGCTTGTTGCTGGGTGTTTGGGATGCATTCAGCGTTGGGGAATTACGAGCAAAGCTGTTCAGAGCATTCACATCCGAGTCTTGTGTGAACAGAAGTTTTCCTGTCTCCTGGGTCCATCCGGAGGAGTGGAATTGCTGGGTCATTCTGCATGTTTTCCTTCATAAGCAACTGTGCTCTGGGGCGGCTGTACCATTTTACACTCCATTTCGTGCAGTCTGGGAGTTCTATGGCCCGTGTTTTTATTTTAGGTGAGATGGCAAGCGGGGGGGTGGGTGGGTTGGTTGCCATACAGGAAGTGGCCTTGGAGGCCAGAATGGGGGCCCACCGAGATAATCCAAGATCGTTCCCCCCATCTCAAGGTCAGCCGATTAGCAACCTTAGTTCCATCTGCAACCTCACTTTCCCTTTGCCACGTTAGGTAGCGTATCCCCAGGTTCCAGGATTAGGATGTGGACACCATTAAGGGTGCATTATTATTGAGAAAATTCACTGAGTTGTGCATCTATGTTGTGGGCCCTTTCTCTGTGCAGATTAAAATGTCTGCCTTGGGGCTTCCCTGGTGGCGCAGTGGTTGAGAATCTGCCTGCTAATGCAGGGGACACGGGTTCGAGCCCTGGTCTGGGAGGATCCCACATGCCGCGGAGCAACTAGGCCCGTGAGCCACAACTACAGAGCCTGCGCGTCTGGAGCCTGTGCTCCGCAACGTGAGAGGCCGCGACAGTGAGAGGCCCGCGCACCGCGATGAAGAGTGCCCCCGCTTGCCACAACTAGAGAAAGCCCTCGCACAGAAACGAAGACCCAACACAGCAAAAATAAATAAATTAATTAATAAACTCCTATCCCTCAAAAAAAAAAATGTTTGCCTTGAAAAAGTCTATGATTCTGCTAAAATATGACACAAATGAACTCATCTATGAAACAGACTCACAGACATAGAGAACAGGCTTGTGGTTGCCAAGGGGAGGCGGGGTGGGGAAGGGATGGAGTGGGAGTTTGGGGTTAGCAGATACAAACTATTACATATAGAATGGATAAACAACAAGGTGCTACTGTATAGCACAGTTAACTATATTCAATGTCCTGTGATAAACCATAATGGAAGAGAATATGAAAAAGAATGTGTGTGTATATATATATAACTGGATCACTTTGCTGTACAGCAGAAATTGACACAACATTGTAAAGCAACTATACTTCAATAAAATACGTAAAAAAAAAAAAGGTCGATGATTCTGATTTCAATTCCGACAGGTGGGTTTTTTCCCCACATCACCTCTGACACCAGCTGTGTATCCTACAATTCAACTCAACTCTGACACCATCTACCTGGAGATACACCAGTTGAGGGCTCAGTCGCACAAGGCTGTACCCATCCCACTTCAGACGCCAAGCTTCTGACCAACTGGCCATAGATGGAGGTCCCCACGAGCCCTCCTTGGTTTGATTAATTTTCTACAGCAGCTCACAGGACACAAACAGTTTACTTCCTAGATGACCGATTTATTATATAAGGATATATAACTCAGGCATAGTCAGATGGAAAGAATCATAGGGCAAGGTATGCGGAAGGGGGCGGAGCTCCCACGCCCTCCCCAGATGCACCAGTCCCTGCACGTCTCCACAAATCTCGCGTTCATCAACCTGGAAGCTTTCCGAACCCCCATCCTTAAGGGTTTTTATGGTGGCTTCATTACATAGTCGCAGTAATTAAATCCTTGGCCACTGGAGGTCCAGGGGTGGGAATGAAAGTTCCAACCCCTTCATCAAGAGGTTGGTTCCCCTGGCAACCAGTCCCATCCTTAGGTGACCTGAGTGGGGGGCTTTCCAATAGTCGCCTCATTAACATAACAAAAGGCACCTTTATTCCTCTTATCGCTTAGGAAATTCTCAGGGTTTTAAAAGCTCTGTGCCAGGAACCGAGGAAGGCCAAATATCTACTTCTTATTATAAATCACAATATCACCAGTCAAATACAGAAAAAGAAACATTCTCAAGAGTCTGAGGAACTGGGTGAACCAGGATGGTGAATGGATTTGGGGGCAGGAGGTGGGTTTGGTGTTGGACAAGACAAGTTGGGGGGATGTGTCAATGAAAAAATATTGCCTGCTGTATCAGTAAGCAAAGGATGTTGCAGCCAACAAGCCACATTACAGCTGCTGTCCCCCTTCCCCCCACGGTGAGTCCTGAGGGAACTCAGGATGGAAGCAGGATGCCTGCCATCTAGCTACACCCACCCACGACAGTGCACCCCGAGGAGACTCAGGATGAGAAAGCACAGATTACTGGCCCGGACAGCTGAGGTGCATATCAAGGAAATGAATTCAGTAAGCCCAGATTCTTGCATCTTCCCATACAGAGAAAAGCCCAGAATTCCTTAACTTGAGCTATCTGGTTTTCTTTTAATTAACAGTAATCTTCTGATGTTCTGACTACCTGGTCTTTGTTGCAAAAACCCCTGTATATATCCGGGCTCCTCCCTTACCTCTCTGGAGCAGTTCCCTAGAGCTACTGAGTGGCCTTCTTCAGGGCTATAGTCCCCAGTAAAGACCCAACAAAACGTAAACTCACAGCGCTCCTGTTGTGCATTTTTCTTTAAGACAGGTGTGCGGGGAATTCCCTGGTGGTCCAGTGGTAAAGAATCCGCCTTCCAATGCAGGGGATGCGGGTCTGATCCCTGGTCAGGGAACTAAGATTCCCACATGCCACGGGGCAACTAAGCCCGTGTGCCACAACTATTGAGCTTGGGCGCCTCAACCAGAGAGCCCACGAGCCGCAAACTACAAAGCCCACGCGCTCTGGAGCCCACACGCCACAACTAGAGAGAAGCGCGCACGCCGCAAGAGCCCTTGGGCCGCAATGAAAAGATCCCGCGTGCCTCAACGAAGATCCTGTGTGTCGCAACTAAGACCTGACACAGCCAAAAAAAATAAAGAAAAAAAAAGAAGATTATATCATCTGCAAATAGATAGTTTAAAAAAATGTTAAAAAAAAAAAAAAAAGACAGGCGTGTGACAGTAGCTAGTTTAGACCCACAAGGCTCAGGAGGCCCGGACAGAATAGACAGTTGGACAGGTGGATGGGGGAACTTCTGCCCAGGTGGTTGATCGCTCTAAAAAGAGATAAATTAGGAGTTTGGGATTAACATATACACACTACCATGTATAAAATGATAAACAACAAGGACCTACTGTATAGCACAGGGAACTATACTCAGTATCTTGTAATAACCTATAATGGAAAAGAATCTGAAAAAAATATATATATATATATACACACACACACGCACACACAAACACACACATAACTGAATCACTGTGCTGTACACCTGAAACTAACACAACATTGTAAATTGACTATATTTCAATTTTTTTTAAATGGTTTAAAAAAAAAAAGAAACCAACTTCACTAACAGGCAAATTTCGCTTGATCCCATGCACCCACTGGGGCATAACTGCACACACCCAGCCCGTAATTCCTGGCCTCACTCTCTACAGCCTCCTAGCAGGAGCCACACCCACCACAGGGCATCTATAGCCTTCTCCTGAGGGGCCCTCCCACCCATCTGAAGACCCCCAGCCAGCTAGAGATACAAGTGGGCAGTGCAGATGCCCAGTGCAGATATAAGTGGGCTGGGCATCCTGGGAAGGCCCCCAGCCAGCTAGAGCTGGAGCCAGAACCCAGGGGTCCAAGCCCCCAGCCCCATGTTCTTCCCCCCACCCAAGATCGGGTCCACCACAGCCATGGTGCTAGCATGTCATGATGAGCTTTGGGGACAAGTGAGAACACACAAGAGCAATGGCATCTCGTAATCCCAGGCCTCTGCCCATGTCCCCAGCCTCAAAGCCCACTATTCACTGTTTGACACACTCTGATACAATCACACACACTGTATGATTTCACACACCCCAGCCTTTACAAATACTGTCCTCTGCCTAGAATGCCCATCTAATATTTATTGTCCCATGCTGGGTGCTGAGGACATAAAATGGTGGGGAAAGCTGGCAAGGTCTCAGCCCTCATGTCTGTCTGGCAAACTCCTATGCATCCTGCAAAACCCAATTCAGTTGCCACTTCCTCCTGGAGGCACCTCCTGATTGCCCCTACTTCAGATCCAGTTAAAGCACCCTCTGCCAGCTCTGCCTCATTCACTGTGACATTGGAAGCTGGCCAGGCAGTCTTTTTGGTGGGGGGGAGGGTGGAAAAGGAAGGAAGCATGACCAGCCTCAAACCCCAGTCCCCTCAGCTGAAGCAGGCATCGTCCTTTCTGGTCCTCAAGTCAGAAGGGCAAAACAGAAATGCACTTTCCAAACCTGCGAGCCTTCCAAGGGGGCTTCAGACTGACACAACCTAACTGCAGAGGTCTTGGCCTTGGACCTCCTACCCTTTCTGTAACCTGTGTCTGTCTGTTTGCCCACCCCCTTTGCCCTCTTGATAAAGAAGGGACTCTGAGGTTTGAGAAGTCACCCATTTCCTTGCATTGTGGTCGAGCAGGCCAGTGAGCCTGCATGTGGAACACATGGGCAGTGTCCGGCACACAGAAGGGGCTCAGGTACGGCTGTAACCAGGCATCCATGACCAGCAAGGTTCAAACTTCTCTTCCACTCCTGCCCCTGACAGATGCCCTCCTCCCGACGGGCAGGCAGAAACGAGGGTCAGGGAGGCACTCCTCCTCAACTTTCATTTTTCCTCTTTTGGACCCCGGCTCCACTGCTCATTCCCTGTGACACTCTGCCTCCTTGGGCCTCAGCTGCCCCATCTGAAAAATGGGTACAGCCAGATCTTCTGCTTTACTGCACCGTTGTGGGGGCTCAGGAAGCTAAGCAGTTTGTGAATGCTCCATGCTGCTGTTGCAGTGGATTTGATTCCTGCCATTTACCCATCATTGACCTTGTCATTGACCTTGCCACTCAGTGTTTCAGTTCCCTCATCTGTAAAATGGGAATAACAATGCCCCCTGCCTCCACACGGAAGGGATTGGGAATAATGCCTGGGGTGGAGCGAGCACTAAGTATAACACAGTTACAATTAGCAGTAGAGAGGAGGGGGCAATGGGGAGCAGTCTGGAAAGGAGGGTGCTGGTCTGCGCAGGTTCCCAGTGGTTCTTCCTGGACACACACCCCACCGCCCCTCCCCCAACGCCCACCCCGGCCTCTGCAGCCTTTCCTTAAAGCTGTAGCGAATGAATGAGCCCGCGCTGGCTCACCCAGGGCTGCTGAGGAGTCACTTGGAGAATCGCCAAATGGGTGGCCGGTCTAGCCTAACCAGCCTGAGGCTTCCTCCTCCTCACCGCACCCTGCCCCCTCTCCCCAGCCGGGTCTCCCAGCCCCGCTGCTTCTTAAAGGCACTTTGGTCCCACTCCCAGCCCTGCCCCTGCCACCTGGGAGCCAGACTCTGATAATCCTTCTTAGTGGCTAAAAATATCCCCAGATTGGGGAAGAGAGAGAGAGAGAGAGAGAGAGAGAGAGCGCGAGCAGGGCTTTGTGCTGACACGTGGAGGGGGCAATGAGCACAGGATCCCGGTCGCTCCCCTGGACCCCCAAAGGCCCCAGCACTGCCCAGCACAGCAGGGCTGTGCACAAAGGTTGGTTTTATTTTAAATCTAGCTGGAAGTGTAGGACTTGCCCGGGTTGTGAAAGAAGGAAATCAATTCATACGCCAGATGTCTGGGTTGCCCAGGGAAGAACAGACACACACATGCACACTCACCCGGCCCCTGCAGCCTCGCCTGCTGCCCGGGGTCACCTGACTCCTTCGGCTGGAGGCCCAGGCAGGGAACACATGATGGACTAAGTGGGGGTTATTTGTAGATAACCACAGCCGCCCCTGCACTGGGCCCTGGCTCCTCCACTCTGGCCTCTCTGAGCAGGGTCCCTGCGGGGTGCTAATGACCAGAGATGCAGCCAGTCCAGGAGAAACCACCTTCAAGGACCCTAAGGAGGGCCCCAAGTCCAGGGCTCTGCCTCGACTCGGCCCCTCATATTTAGACACACTCCTGCCCTCCACACTCTGGCCCTGTTAGTATCCCCACCCCACCCCCACCTCCCCCACACTAGCTCAATTTACTGTAATGGCTGCTTGGTGGGATTCCAATTCATCAAGCTCATTCCTGCTTCAGGGCCTTTGCATGTGCTGTCCTCCCACACAACCTCTGTCTCATCATTCACATCTCAGTTCAGAATTACCTCCTCAGGAAGCCTTCTCAGATCACTACCAAAGAAGCCACCATATTCTACCATCTTCTTACCCTATTTTGTTGCTTCAGCCCCCTCCCCCCACTTGATCTGTTTTCTTATTCACTTGTTTGTCTGCCTCATCCCAAGACATAAGCCTCAGGAAGGCAAGAATGTTGTTTAGTCACTGCTGTATCCTCAGGGCCCAGGACGATGGTAAGTACCAACTAAATGTTTGCTAAGTGGATGAAAAAGCAGGTAGAACAGACACATGGACAGGTGGGTGGATGGGAGGACTCTGGCTCAGGTGGTCAAACCTTCTAGGAAAAGAAACCACCTGCTTTATTGGGCAAGGTTAGCTTGATCCCCATGGTGTAGGTCCACTGCCTCCTCGTTTCAGAACTGGGAAGCCAGAGGCTCAAAGCAAGGAGCAGCTGGACGCAGGTCACGCAGCCAACAAGGGAGTGAGTCAGAGCTAGAAGCTCTCCAGGGTGGGGAGGGAGCTGCTCTGCCCACCAGTGAGCTCAGGGCTCACAGGCCTGTCTCTGCCTATCAAGGTTTCCCAGGGAACAAGGTCCTACACCACCACCACCCCTAAGCTGTCCCCGAGCCTTTTCAGGGCCCCAGAAGCTCACACAGGATTGAACTTCGCTTTCTTAACATCTATACCACCCCCCAACCCTGTCCCGGGCAGACTAAGGGGTCTGGGTGAGCCAGGCCATGTCCCCCAGAATCCGCAGCCCACTGGCCACCCCTCCTCACCACAGCCTACACCGCCACCCCTTGGTGATGCAGCCCCCTACTGCCCCCCAGTAAAGCAGCCAACAGTGGGGCCATGAGGGTTGCTTTGCAGCTGCCTGGGGGCTGACAGTGGGGTCCCCGACCTCCTGGAATCTGCTCCCTCCCTCCTATAACTCCTGCACTACCCCACACCCAGGTGCTAGGGTTCCCAAGAGCATCCCCCAGCAGTCCAGGCCTTTACATAGGTGGTGCCTTTTTCCGGAAGTGCCCACACCCCCTTCACTGGGCCAGTGAAGACCTGGGTCGGATTCAATTCCCTCCTTAAGAGGCCTTTTCTACCCCTCCCACCCTAAGGAAGCAGAGCTCCCTCCGTAGCCCTGCCCCACCCCACCCTAGGTCTTTCTTCAAAGCTTCTGTTCAGCCCTGGCTGGCCCCAGGGAGCTTAGAGAGTTGAGTCTCTCCCACTACCAGAGAGGCAGAGTCAGACCAGGAAGAGATCTCTGGGGTCCCCAGCATCACCTAGTGTGCGTGTGTGTTGGGGGTTCGGTCAGGGAGGTTTCAAGAAGGACTGAGGGAGGAGAGGGGAGCAGGTCTCTGGAAGTTTGAGGAGGGAAATGAGCAGGCCCAGCCCCAGAGGCAGGCCGGGGTGAGGCAGCAGGATCTGATAGGTTACCTGCACGGGACTGGGAGGGATAAAGCATACAGATGGGAGTGTAAGGGGAGCTCGGGCTATTACAGTTGAAAAAAAAAAGAACAAAAACAAAACCAACACGACTTTATTGAACGACATGCAAAAACCATGCATGTCTAAAGTGTGTGATTCAATGCATTTGACATATGTACCTACTGGTGGAAATCATCACCTCAATCAAGATAATGAACATATATATCCGTCACTCCCCCATATTTCCTTATGTCCCTTTGGAGTTCCCCCCTCTCTCCCTTCCAGTGAGAGCTGGAAGCAACCTGGATGTCCAATGCTGGGGAGCAGAAACCTCAGGATTCCATACTATGAAATATTACATAAGTGTTTAAAAGAAGGAGAAGATAGAGTTTCCCTGGTGGCGCAGTGGTTCAGAGTCTACCTGCCGATGCAGGGGACGTGGGTTCGTGCCCCGGTCCGGGAAGATCCCACATGCTGCGGAGCGGCTGGGCCCGTGAGCCATGGCCGCTGAGCCTGTGCGTCCGGAGCCTGTGCTCCGCAACGGGAGAGGCCACGACAGCGAGAGGCCCGCGTACCGCAAAAAAAAAAAAAAAGGAGAAGATACAATACAGATAAATCTGGAGGACATGATGCTCAGTGAAATAAACCAGTCTCAAAAAGACAGATACTGTCTGATTCCACTTATAGGAGGTCCCTAGAGGAGTCAAATTTATAGAGACAGGAAGTAGAATGATGGGTGCCAGAGGCTGGCGGAGGGGGTGGGGAGTTAAGTGTTTAATGGGGAGAGAGTTTCTGTTTGGGGAATATGAAAAAGTCGTGGAGATTGGTTACACCACAATGTGAATATACTTAACAATACTGAACTGTGCACTTAAAAATGGTCCAGATGATAAACTTTTTGTTATATGTGTTTTACCACAGTTAAAAATTTTTTTCAATTAAGAAAATATCAAATTGGGACGAGGGGAGGAGGAAAAGCTCTATGTTCACGGACTTGGGAGGATCACTGAGTGGAAAAAAATGAAAGCAAAATGCAGACAGACACTAATGGCCTCATATGTAACTCATGTAAATGGAAAACCACCAAAAGAGTTCTGTCTTTGGTAATAGCGGAGTTAGCTGCATCAGAACCGCCCTCTCAGAGATAACAATGATAAACTCCGGACTACATACTAAAAACCTACCTGAAAGCTCTGGTGCTGCCATATGGTATCCATTAGCCACATGTGGCCATTTAAAGTTCAATTAATTAAAATTAAATACAATTTAAAATTCTGTTCTTCAGTTGTATCAGCAACATTTCTACACTCAATAGTCACGTGTGGCTTGTGGCTACCATATTGGGCGCTATTGGTGTCGATACGGAACATTTCCATCATTGCAGAAAATTCTACTGGGCAGTACTGCTCTAGAGAGTGACCAAAGATAGGCAGAAGTTGGAGGGGAGTCTATACCTGGCATAAGGGAACAGCACGGGACGAGTTTCCCATTTTTCACTGTTATTTACCGGAAATAGAAACTAGATTGAAAAATGAGACGACAGAGCCCAAAGAGACCACAACAGTTCAACAATGGAGTAGAACATGCAGGAAAGGAAAAAGCCAAAAAAAGAAAAAAAAAAAGAGTCCAAATTCTATCCAAAAATGCTGTGCAAGTCTCTTGCTAACCCTTAAACCATGTGCAAGGCAGACTCCCACCAGCCCGGCTAAAGCTAAAAGTAAGATAACACCTGCCTCTCACTACAGGAAAACAGACTTTGGAACTTGAGTCCAGACAGTTTAACTGCCTATGAAAAAAAAAGAATCAATGTTCCTCAGAGGAGCACAACAGAATCCAGAGTGTCTACAATTTATCTTTCACAATGTCCAGCATACAATCCAATCCAAAATTACTTGACATGTGAAGAAACGGGAAAACATGACCCATACTCAAGAAAGAAGGAGATTAATGGGGACTGACCTTGAGGTGACCCAGATGTTGGAATGAGCAGATAAGGACTTTGAAGCAGCTATTATAAATATACTCAAGGGGGCTTCCCTGGTGGCGCAGTGGTTGAGAGTCCGCCTGCCGATGCAGGGGACACGGGTTCGTGCCCCGGTCCGGGGAGATCCCACATGCCACGGAGCGGCTGGGCCCGTGAGCCATGGCCGCTGAGCCTGCGCGTCCGGAGCCTGTGCTCCGCAACGGGAGAGGCCACAACAGTGAGAGGCCCGCGTACCACAAAAAAAAAAAAAAAAAAAAAAGCAGAAATTATAAAAATGCACCAAATGGGGATTCTAAAACTGAAAAATACAATATTTGAAGTAAAAAATTCACCGTGGACTCAGCCATGAAAAAGAATGAAATGTTGCCATTTGCAATAACATGGATGGACTTGGAGGGTATTATGCTCAGTGAAGTCACACAAAGACAAATGCTCTATGATATCACTTATATGTGAAACCTAAAAAACAAAATAAGCTAGTGAATATAACACAGAAGAAACAGACTCACAGATACAGAGAACAAGCTAGTGGTTACCAGTGGGGAGAGGGAAGGGGGAGGGGCAAGACAGGGGTAGGGGATTAATAGGTACAAACTACTATATATAAAATAAATAAGCTACAAGGATATATTGTACAACACAGGGAACATAGCCAATATTTTATAATAAGAATAAATGGAGTATAACCTTTAAAAGTTGTGAATCACTATGTTGTACACCTTAAATATACAATATTGTACATCAACTATACCTTAAAAAATATATAAACAAAATGCAATATACATGGTGCAAGGGAAAAAGAAGAAGGAAGCATTATTTATCCAGAGAAAAAGGGAAAAAAAATTTTCCCACTGTGGGGTTGATAGTTGCTTGGAGATTGTAGAAGACAGAGCTAACTAGTTTGGAGAGAGATAAAAGAAAATACCAAACAGAAGAGAGAAGAAAAAGGGGCTCAGAGGGGGCACTTCCGGCTGGCAAGCAGCCCCCCACTCCCGGCTCACCATTTATGAAACTAATTCCCAGTCAAGGTCAGCCCCCAAGATGCTGCTGCTACCCACCTTCCAGGCCGGAGGGAACTGTGGGCTCCAGGTTGCACTCTGACGGCATCCCACCTCTGCCCAAACTGGTCTAACACCTGCCCTACTTCTCCCACCAGCTGGCTGCTGGGCCCCTCTGCTGCCCCCAGATGACAGCATTCATGGAGGTCGTTTCAGGTAGAATGAAGTAGGAGCAAAAGCCAAACTGCTTCCTGGGACAGCAGGCCTTGTTCACACCCATAGCAGCGACTGCTCAACACACCGGTGTTGGTACCACCCCAGGTGTTGCCAAGGACGCTAGCTCCAGGAAGGCCCCGCGCCAACTGCCCCAAGCGCCCACCTTCCTGCACTCCAGGGGAGATGCGGTTACTGTCCCCATGGCACGGATGAACTGACTTATCATCCCAGGGTCACACGGTTGGTAAACGGCCAGGCTGCATGTGAACTCAGCTCAATACCACCCAGCGTTCTAGATGAACACGGGCTCACGGAACCTCAGCCCAGCAGCGGCAGCCTACGCATTCTTGGAAAACGGGACCTGCTGCCTTTATGCCTGTGATTCTCCCCATCTCTGCTTCGCTACTTTGGACTTTGCCTGGGTCGCCGGTGACCGCCCCCTGGCCCAGGCCAATCCCAGTGGTCAACTCTCTGTCCGTGGATTCCTGACCTCCTAGTAGTATATCTGCCCCCCTGTCTGGCTCTCCTAACAACCGTGGCAGCCTGCCTAACCTAACGCAAGATGTTTTTCTTCTCCTTTGGCCCTAAATGATGCCAGTCCTGTACCCTCTCATACCAGCTTTTCTCCCTGGGAAATCTCACCCACCCGGAAGCCACAATCGGTGTGCCTGTGCTCTGGTTTTCCAGATTCCTGCAGCTGCCAGGTTTCTCCCCCGATGCCAAACCGGCTAACCCAACACCGCCTGGCTACGCTTCGCCCAGATGTATCACACGCAAGTTATCCTCCACCCTGAGCACGCTTCTTGGCTAAGATCCCACCATGCACCCAGTCTTCGGGGACAGGAATCTGGGAGTCATCCCAATCCCTCCTCACCACCCCCCATCACCCTGGACACTCAGCTACTCACCAGGTCCCACAATTGCATCCATTTCCCCCGTAACAATCAAGCGAGTCCCCCCTTCTCTGCTCGATTCCCGCCGACGAGGCCCCGTCTCTCATCTCAATCATTGTGGCCACCTCTGCCCTGGTCTCTCTGCCTCCGGGTTTTGCCCAGGCTGCCTCCCTCCATCCACATCTCCTTCCCCGAAAGAGAAAGCCAGCGTTGGAGAGGGCGTGGAGAAAAGGGAACCCTCCTACGCTGTCGGTGGGCATGTGAATTGGTGCAGCCACTATGGAGAACAGGTAGGGAGGTTCCTCAAAAAACTAAACATAGAGCTGCCATATGACCCAGCAATCCCACTCCTGGGCATATATCTGGACAAAACTATAATTCAAAAAGATACATGCACCCCTATGTTCACAGCAGCTCTATTCACAATAGCCAAGACATGGAAGCAACCTAAGTGTCCATCGACAGATGAATGGATAAAGAAGATGCCGTACATATATACAATGGAATATTACTCAGCCATGAAAAAGAATGAAACACTGCCATTTGCAGCAACGTGGATGGCACTTAGATTATCACACTAAGTGAAGTCAGACAAAGACAAATATTTTATGATATCACTTATGTGTGGAATCTAAAAAACATGATACAGATGAAACTTATTTACAAAACAGAAACAGACACACGCATAGAAAACAAATTTAGTTACCAAAGGGGGAAGGGGTGGGGGGAGGTATAAATCAGGAGTTTGAACTTAGATACAAACTACTATATGTAGATAAACAACAAAGACCTACTGTATAGCACAGGAAACTATATTCAATATCTTGCAATAAACTATAATGGAAAAAAAAAAAAAAGAGAAAGAGAAAGCCAGCTTCTCAGCATCACGTGCAGACAGTGGCCATAAAACAAACACGAGGAAAAGAAGATGACATTCGGTCCTGGCTGGTACTGAACTCTGGTGAGCCTGCCAGCCCAGGTCTGAGCCCTCCTTGTTCAAGGGAAAGTTGACAAGTGCCTGTCACCTGAGCCTTAAAGACACAGGGGCAGCAATGGGAGCCTTGGGCCTCGATGTCCACAGAAGGGGGTGATTCTCCTGTGAACAACCCCGGCACGTGGGCTGTCCTTGGGATTTCAGATTAGCGAAGTTCTGCCCCCAAGAGGTCACCAGTGGCTGGCGTCTGAGAGGTGATGGGGGCTGGGAAGCACGGCTGGGTAGGGGTGTCTTCAGGGGGTGGGGCTAGAGCATGTTGGGGTGGGCAGCCTGATCTGGGAACTACTGGCTTGGGCAGGAATTTGGGGACACACAGCCCAGGGGTGGGACAGGACCAGAAGATCTTTTTGGGCAAATTCTGCATGGGGGACTCGGAGAAGGCATCATTTTAGAAGGAAGAGTGGTGAGGATGGATGGGGAGAGGGTGTGGCCTCAAGAGCTGGGAGCCCCAGTACCCCCTGACTTGACATACAGCTGAACAGGGGCCTGCAGACCTGTCAGGGTCCCAGAGGACAGAGGCTAACCGTGAACTTCAGAGTAAGCCAGCTTGGGAGGATCTGCTCCTGGCGGGTGGCCTCAGGCTAGCAGCGCCTTCACTGAAGGAGTTATCACCCCAGTGCCTGCCTGCCCACCTAGGTAGGGCGGGGAGCCAAGCAGGGCACGTGTGAGATGGCTCATCAGGGGTGGTGCAGGGAAAGGTTCCCAGGGGAGTCTGTCCGTGGGCCCTTTAAGAACCAGGGGTGTTAAAAAAAAAAAAAAAAGAACCAGGGGTGTTTGTGTAACTGGAGACTAAGCACTTCCTCTTTCCCATCCATCACTCTCTCAGCAACCCCACAGAGGCTCACTCTACAGGCCTGTCCCTCTCCAGCCCTGGAGAGGGGGCCCACATGGGGGGCACCCCTCCGTCTGCGCCTGGCACTCATCACCAAGGTCTTTGTGATCTGGCCCTGCCCACGCCCCCTCTACCCTGCTGACCTCCTGCAGCTACCAGACTCCCTGGTTCTCAGCCTAGTGTCCATGGCCTGATTCCCAGGGTCTGTTCATATCTCAGAAACATCGCTGTAATGCAGTACCCAGATGCCTAATTTTTTCTTTTCTTTTTTTTTTTTTGGCCATGCTGCTCAGCTTGCAGGATCGAAGTTCCCCGACCAGGGATCGAACCCAGGCCCTCGGGAATGAAAGTGTGGAGTCCCAACCACCGGACCGGCAGGGAACTGCCAATGCAATAGCTTTTGTCTAGGCTGTTTCCTCCACCTGGATCACTATTCACCTTCCCCTAACCTTTCAAGTAAGCAGCTTGCCTGTCACTGCTTCCAGGAAGTCTTCCAGGACTGCCAGGCTGGGTCAGAGAGCCTGTGGTCCCTCTGTTTGGCCCAGGTTATTCTGCATTGTAACTGCCCAGGGATGTGTCTGTCTCCCCAGTGGAGAGAGGGATCTGGAGGGGAGGCAATCAACAAATTCCACTTCCTGTGGGTGTCTACCACCAGCTCCAACTCAAGCCTCGAGCTCAAAAATTACCTCCTCAGAGCAGCCAAGTTAAATCAGCATGGGTAAGGCAGTGGAGAATGTCTAGGCAAAATACAAACAAATGCTGGTAACATTTACAAAGGGGAGTGATCAGAGAATATTTCAGTAATCAGAGAGAGACAGCTAGCCTCTGTTTCTCTGTAAAGAACTACTCTGAATGAAAGCCATGGCTGCAGTGATGGTTTCTAAATATTCTGTGACCAATCTCTAGGTAATGTATGAGCAAGCCTTGTATGCAAATGCCTCATGTCCTTTTTATTTTTTTATACATTTATTTATTTTATTTGCTTTTGGCTGCGTTGGGTCTTCGTTGCTGTGCGTGGGCTTTTCTCTAGTTGCGGCGAGCGGGGGCTACTCTTGTGGTGTGCGGGCTTCTCGTTGCGGGGGCTTCTCTTGTTGCGGAGCATGGGCTCTAGGCACGTGGGCTTCAGTAGTTGTGGCTCGCAGGCTCTGTAGTTGTGGCTCGTGGGCTCTAGAGCGCAGGCTCAGTAGTTGTGGTGCACGGGTTTAGTTGCTCCGCGGCATGTGGGATCTTCCTGGACCAGGGCTCGAACCCATGTCCCCTGCACTGGCCACCACTGTGCCACCAGGGAAGCCATCTTGTGTCCTTTTTAGACTTCCCAAGGTCCGAAGTCATGACTTTTCAGCGAATTCCAAAATTTCAGTTGGTTCATCTCAGAGTCCTGGCTGAATGCTGTCATAGGTTGAAACAGGTTGAAACAGGCAAGCACCTGCAGCCTATTTGGCTAGCAGAAGTCACCGCAAGCATCTGCCTAATTCTTTCAACTCAATCACCGAGACTTTCATGCTGTACCCCTGGAAAAGATCCTGAAAATCCTTAACCCTCAGAGTCAACTTCACCGAAGCCAGGACCCACAACTCAGGTTTGCTCCCTGGGCTCTTCATACAGGCTCTGAGGTCAAATAAATGCATCCTATTCCATAAACTGCAACATGTCTATAGAGTCACGTGAATTTGGTTGTATAAAAAAGGCGACCATTTCAGAATTCAGAGTCACTACTTTGCCAGTGAGAAGAACAACGTTAGAGGAAGCAGACACCTGAGGACAGCCTGATACCTCCTCCAAGAACTGCCTTAAAATCTGTGGCCCAGGGACTTGCCTGGTGGTGCAGTGGTTAAGAATCTGCCTGCCCATGCAGTGGACATGGGTTCGAGCCCTGGTCCGGGAAGATCCCACATGCCACGGAGCAACTAAGCCCGCGAGCCACAACTACTGAGCCTGTGTGCCACAGCTACTGAAGCCCGTGCGCTTAGAGCCCGTGCTCCATAACAAGAGAAGCCACCGCAAGAAGAAGCCCACGCACGGCAACAAAGAGTAGCCCCCGCTCGCCGCAACTAGAGAAAGCCTGCGCGCAGCAACAAAGACCCAAGCAACCAAAAATAAATAAATAAATTTATTTATTTTTTTAAAAAAAAGAGAGATGAGGGAGGAGGCCGTGGGGACAGAGCATTCTAAGAAGCGGGAACAGCCTGTGCAAAGGCCCTGAGGCAGGACCAAGACTGGTTGATTCAAGGCATAGAAGATGAGGCCCCTGGGGCTGGAACAGAGCGGGGAGTGAAGAGAGGTGAGGGCAGGGAGGTGACAACCTTATATTTAGACCTGCCCTAGCCAACAGCTCAGATGGAGAAATGACACCCAGAGGCTGACGTTTCCAGAGCTCGTCCTGCTTGCTCTCCCCTCCTGTCACTGCCCTTGTCCCCTGCCATCTCCTGATAGGTTAGCCTTGATCCAGCTGTGGCCCCATCACTCCTGCCAGGATCACGGTCAAAGCTGAGCCAAGAGGACTTCCCTGGCAAGTCCAGTGGTTAAGACTCGGCGCTCCCAAAGCAGGGGCCACAGGTTCGATCCCTGGTTGGGGAACTAAGATCCCGCATGCCATGGGCAGCGCAGCCTAAAAAAAAAAAAAAATGCTGAGCCAGGGCCAAAGGGAGGTGCCCTTAGGTGCACCCATCCCCAATTTGGAGGGGGTCGGGGAACGGTCCAGGCCACAGCGTCTGGGCTCCACAGAACCACTGATCTAGATGCTGGCACCCAAGTGTCCGAATCCCCTCTGTGAAGCCTTTGAAACTGGAGGGGTTGGTGCATACCTGGATGGGGGATGGGTGGGAAGGGTGAGCAGGCCCAGGTGACCAGGTCCTTGTCCACGGGCGTGGGGGGTGGGATGAGGAGGGATGCTGAGTCTTTTCTCCTACACCTGGAAGGGGAGTGACAGCAGGCTGGTGGAGGGGGCCATCCTCAAAACACACCTGCTCTGGTTTCTGCTGCTCATCTTCAAGGCCCAGCCAGGCCCCTGCCTACCATCTCCGGTCACCTCCCTGAGAACATCCTGCCCCAACACCCAGCTCTGGGCTCTGCACCTCCTCCGCCTCCCTGGCCCCCTTCTCTGTCTCCATCAGCACCCTCTCCCTGGCTACTTCCTTCCATTCCCTCCAGCCCCTCCAGGGATTCTCCCAGGTCAGCTGAGCCCCCCGCCACGTGCAGGAGGAAGGGGAGAAGCTTTGCCCACCAGGAAAGGGCTGGCCTCCTCTTCCTTCCTCCTGCCAGCCTCCTCCGCCTTCAGGGTGCACTGACCACTCCACACAGGGGACAACACACCAAAGCAACACCCCTGCAAACTGCACAGCAGTGGGGCCCAACAACCTTGCACCCCTCAAGCAAGGGCCCAACCAGGGTCTGCAATTGCTGGATTGAGGGGCCCTGAGGACCCTCAGTCTCTTCATCTGCCCCTCTCCTCACTCTCCCCATGGCTCACTCTGCTCCAGCCACAGTGGCCACTCGGCTATACCGCCAACATGCCAGGCCAGGTCGTGCCTCAGGACCCTTGCACATGCTAGTCCCTCTGCCTGAAATGCTCTTCCTCCAGATGTCCACCTGGCTGGCTCCTTCTCATCCTTCAGGTTTCTTCCCTCTCCCGGCTGCCCCCCTCCCAGAACGTCGGCTCCATCCATGAGGTGGGGGGGGGGTGGAGGGCGGCAGGGAAGCTTCATTTTGTTCACTGCTAGTTCCCAGTGCCTCCCAGCACAGGTGCTTCAGAAGTACGTGCTGAATGAATCAATGACAGGGTGGGAGGGAGCTGGGGCCAAGCACAGGGTAGTGGGGGGGATCCTCAGGGGGTCGCTGGCAGGGGCCTGACCCCTCCTTGGATACAGTCATGGGGCCCTGAAGCAAAATATGGTTTGGGGAGCCTAGGAGGAAGCGGCGAGAGAGGTGAGATCCTGCTGGTTCAGTGTGGAGAACTGGTGCGACAGGATCATATTAACAAAGGTACAAAGGCCAGACTGACGGAGGAGAAAGGCCTCCTCTGTGTCAATCTGGTCAGAGCCAGGCTGGGTCTGAGGGGCCGATTCACGGATAGCAAAAAGAAGCCCAGTCTGAATGGCTTGGGCATTGGGGAAGGAACGGCAACCAAATAAGGGAGTAAGACCCCTGCCATGGGGAGAAATTATTCAAGCAGGGGATTCAGAGACTGATCTCATCTTCCACTTTGAAGGCCTTGCTCCCTTGGCTTCTGGTTTGACACCCACTCCTGGTTTCTTTCCTTCCACCCTCTCTCCAATCCATCCCACCAGGGTGGGGATGTCTCCCAAGCTCTAGCGCCCCCCCCCCCCCCCGCAACCTGGTCTCCACCTGGGTGTCTAGCGGCATCACAATTTCCAGATGCTGGGAAATAGACTGCTGACTTGCGCCTGAACCTGCTTACCCATCAGTGGCTACTCCATCCCCACCCCATCCTCAACTTCAAGTCTATCCAGGATGCACCCACTTCTCTCATCCACACCTGCACCTGGTCCAGCCTCGTCAGGGTCTGGACCAGTGCAGTCACTCCCATGCCGAGTTCCTGGCTCCTGCCTGCAGCTCCTCCCATGCATGCTGTGGTGCTTCCCCTCCACATCTTTGTTCACTGGTCTCTCTGCCCATGAACTCTTAAAAATCCTCAGTAACCTGGCAGATGGTCACCTCCTACAAGAAGGCTTCCCCCACCCTTCCAGAGGCTGAATCAGGTCACTTCTCGGGGCTCCCCCTGCTTCCACCCGGGCATCCCCTCTGCTTTCACAGGTGCTTATTACCAGCCGGACACCTCTCAGGTGATGACTGCTATTATTCCCATGTTATAGGTAAAGAAATTGAACCAGGAGGTGAAGTCACTAGCCTGAGAGCACTACATTCAAACCGGCAGGACAAGGTCAGAGGCAGCTTCCCGACAGCCGGAAAGGGGAAACCCTGTGGTACCCAGATAAGAGAGGAGCGTGCCCCCTGGTGCCTGCTTTCCTGTGGGCATCCCAGGGGTGGTGGGAGGAGTGAGCCCTAGCCAGCTCCCCACGGCCAGCTACACTCATCCCAGCGGCTCCTGTGCCCAGTGACCATATCACACCAGGCGCTCGGCCAACTGAACACTTTACACGCCTAACTCAGTCTGCAGACTGTGGGTTCTGGAGGTGGACGCCCTTATGCCTTCCTCCCATTTCTCAGAGCAGGAAATGGAGGCTCACCGGGCCCAGAACTCCCACCAGTGCTGCAGCCCTCCTCCATCCCCCGAGGCGTAAGGCTGGCCCTGGGATTGGCCAAGTCCTTTCCTATTTCAAAGCTGAGACTTCCATTGATCAGAACAACACTCCCAGATACAGGTACTATTGAACCATTTTATAGATGGGAAAACTGAAGTCCAAAAAACTTTCTCTGGGGCCCCAAGGCCAATTCAATGACCAAGGCTCCCAGCTGGGAGTAGGTGAGCTGGGAGGGCAGGCAAGGAAGGTCCCAACTGCCTCCTCCCTGCAGCCTGGCTGGGCCTACAGGGACCCAGCTGCGCTGAGTGAGGCTCTGGGCACTCCCACCACTGTCAAGTTTATTCACAGCAGCTCCTTCTGGAAGGGGGCTGAGTTGAGGCTAGGGACTTGGGGTGGGGTCGGGGGGCTTCAAAGACAACCCTACCCTCCAGAATTTCTATTTCAGGTGGCCCCATACAACAGATCCAGGTTGCCCCCTTGCACTCAGTCACGTTGGACTTGGCCTGGGTTCAGAGTCAGGTCCTCAGGCACCTTCCCCCTCAGGTGGTATCTCACAGGTTTTGGAAATCGGACTCAGTCACAACAGCTTCACACCCTCAGATGTGTTTCTCCCTCAGTTTTCCTATCCTTCCACACTCCCAGCTGCCGGTGCCAGAAATCTCTTCCATGCACTTTCCTTCCTGCCCCACTTTTGAGCAGGCAGGGAATACAGGCAGTGTTCTTCTGACAAAAAGAACCCAAATTCACCCACTTTCCATCCCCCCCTTCCTGTCCGGTCCAAACCAGCAGCCTCCTCCAGGGTTTCCTCCGGTCTCTTTTGGCCACAGCAGCTGCTGGGTCTTCTTAAGACACAAGTGGATCCGGTCACTCACTTTGTTCTAAGCCTACGTGGTCATCACAGACTTGAGAACGGAATCCACATCCGCCTCTTATCTTCGTGGCCCCGGGGGCCAACCTCCTCTCACCTCGGATCCCCAGCAAACTGCACTTCAGCCACGCTGGCCTCTTTTCCGCTCAGCAAACACACCAGTCTGGGCCCTGCCTCAGAATCTTTTGCTGTTTTCTGGGCCTAAAAACCCCTCGCTGGCTGGTCCCCTCAGGCCCGGATGACACCTTCTCCGAGAATGCCTCCCTGACCCTAACCCATCTCGCAGATGTGTTGTCTTCCCCGCACTTAGCATGTCTGGAATGATCTGTGTCTGTTTCCGCGGGTCGCAGCCGTCTACGCGGCCGCGCTGCGGGCTCCGAGGCCACGGCCCCGGCTGCATCCCCAGACCTGGCACGTCGGTGGCACCCCTTAGGTATGGATTCTCTGGTGACGGACCGACAACCCCCGTCGCGGTCCTCGCGTTCACACATCCGGATTCCCCCGCGTCACCGTGCTAGGCTCGTCCCCACTCCGGCCCGCCCGTTACGCAGCCCCGTCCTCGGGCGCTCGCGGCGCCCGGGCCCTCGGGGGAGCTGGGCTCTATCGGGGAGGCGGCCCGGGCCTGGGACCAGATGGGAAGCCCCGAGAGGCCGTCCCGGGCGAGTTGATGGGAGACTGCATGCGTCTGGGGGCCGCCGCGGGCGCCATGGCCTTGGAGGCGGGGCCGGAGCTCTCCGCGAGAGTGGCGTTCCGGTCCGCGTTCGGGGCGCAGGGGGTTCGCTTACCTGGGGGCTCAGGCTGCCGGGAGCACCAGGGGCCGGCGGCGGGGCGGGAGAGAGCGCGCCTGGCGCAGATGCAGAGGAGAAGGAGACGCGTATCGCCCGCACGACGCAGCCGGACTCTGCTCCGGGCACCGCCTCGGCCGGGGGCGGGGAAGCAGGCTTTAGGGGAGCGCGGGGCGGGATCGGGGGCGGGGCCTGGAGGGCGGGGCCGGGGCGGGGACCGGTTGAGCCCAGCGGGGCGCGGGGTCCTAACGGAGCTCGGCCCCTTCCGTGCGACTAGGCCGCTTCCTGGACCCCGCTGCCTGCGCTACAGGGCCCCGCCTCCAGCCCCGCCCGCCCCCACCCCCGCAACCGAGGCGCGCCTTGGGGGAATCCAGCCGCAGGTTTCTTGCCTGTGCTTTATCTCTTGCCTTTGAACCTGGCACCATCCGCTGAGCTCTCTGGAGGAATCCAGCCGCAGGTTTCTTTCCTGTGCTTTATCTCTTGCCTTTGAACCTACCACCATCCGCTGAGCGCTCAGTCAGCCCCGGTTTCTCTTCCGTTCGCTGCAGGTCCTCCCCAGCCCCCTCCCGGGTCCCCTCTTCTGGCGCGGCTCTGATCCAACCGCGCATCTGCCAACACACCACGGACGCCCTGATCCGCCCGAGCGCACCGCTGGTCGTTGTGGCGGAGGCCCGGACTCCGCTCCAGGCCTCAGAGGCCACCCCCGGTGCCCCAAGTCTGGGGACCTGTCCCAGCTTTCAGGTCAAGCTGGTCCAATTCGTGGTTCATGGGTCCAACCTCAGAGTTGGGAACCCAAGGAACCACCCTGGGAGTTGGGAGGCGTGGAGGGCAGCTGGGCAAAGGGTGCGGTTCGGTGGGGGGGCAGGGGGCAGGCTGCAGAGCTGGGACGATAAGGCTGGGAGATAGGCCGGAGTGGGGGGTGGCGAAGCCCCAGGCTCCCTCTGGTCGGGGGGAACAGAAGGTGATTCCAGCGCACAGGGGCGGGGAGTCTGGGCGAGCCATGAACGCAGGACAATCCCGCATCAAGCAGAGGTGGTCTGTGAGCACCTGAGCAGCACCTAAGGGACTCGTGGTCCAGCTGTCGCCAGTTGAAGGGAAGGGGGTTCCAGAGCCGCTGGCCAACCCCACGTCGTCTGGGCAAGTGGCTTCACCTTTGGACAATGTCTCTCCCTGAAGCAGACCCAGGGCAAGGTGGGGGAAGCCCGGGCTTTTTTTGGCTAGGCAAGTTGCTTCACATCTCTGAGATTTGATTTCCACACATAGAAAGGGGGAGGGCAGCAGAGACCTCTGCTGCAAGTGTGGATGAAGCTGTCCATCTTGATCCAGTTTCCCAGTGTTTGCACTTGCTATTCCCTCTGCTGGGCTATTCCTTCTCTTTTCAAATGTGTGCGTCCTTCTCGCTCAGCTGTCAGCCTGGCGCTCAGAACCCCTCTGTCCACGTTCACCCTTTTATTTTCTTCCCGGCCCTCCAAGAGCTCCTTTGCACATAGGGAAAAGGCAGATGATAAAGCCTCTTTTCTCAGCGTTGTGACTAGGACTGTGGTATACGGCGCCTTGCACCTGGGGGTGCTCAGAACGTGGCAGCCATTTGGATTAATAGTGACACCAGAGACATGGTGGAATGGGGTGGTCCAGACCCCAGAGGAGAAGCAGGAGATTCCTGGAGACGTGGAGGGGAGGCCCTCAATAGGGGATTTGGGTGGGCCGGGGTCAGGGAGAGATTTCAGGTGGGAGGTACAGCATGGGCAAAGGTGGGGAGGCTGGAGGAAGGGCTCAGCTTGGCAGGAAGAGATGCAGGCCGAACCTTCTGCAGATGGGCTGCTTCTGGGCTACTCCATGCCCTTCTGGCCCCACCCCCCAGCCCACTCCATCTGTGTGCATGGAGTGTTCAGGGCAGGCTTCCAGGAGGAGATGACATCTGTAACCTGAGAGATGAGTGGGTGGGGGATTTAGCTGAGTTAGGGTCCAACGGTGAGTCATGAGAGGACAGTAGGGCAGGACCAGTCACTAAAGGCCCTCCAGGGTTCTCTGAGGAGAGGCACAATCAGATTTAAAATGAGACGGCAGCAGGAGTGGCTGGGTTGTGGTCTGGGAGTTGCAGACAGGAGTGAAGGGAGGAACTCTGGAGGGATTAAGTGGTAAAATCGCCAGGGTTTGTGGGAATCAGAGGAGCCAGGGCCTGGTTGTGGGGAGTGGGGAGATGGAGCCATTTCTAAGCTGGTGAGTCCAATGTAGGGTGTCTGGGTGGTGGGAAGGGGGATCCTAGGGAGGCGGGGGGAGCCCCTTGCGTCCTCCTCCCCTCCACACCTTCATACCCTCTGTGCTTGAGTGTGGGACAGGAAAGTAGGACTGGGGAGGCTGATAAGCCCTGATCCAGGTAATAAGCTGAGGGCTTCTTTGTCCCTTCTGCACCCCTAGTCAGATGGCTGGTCCCAAGCACGTTGGCCTTTTCCAGACCCCGGGGCCATCATGGCCAGGACTGGAGGCTGGACCCTGGACCTTGGACGATGGGCCCTGTGCTAGGTGGAATAATGATGCCCACACATCCTAACCCCTGGAACCTGTGAATATGTGACCTTACAAGGCAAAAGGCACTTTGCCTGCGTGATTAAGTTAAAGGATCTGGAGACTGGGGGGGGGGGGGAATGATCCAATGTCATCACAAGGGTCTTTATAAGAGAGAGGGAGGAGAGTCAGAGAAAGACAGATTGGAAGATGCTATACTGTTGATTTTGAACATGGCTGATGGGACCACGAGCCAATGGATGCAGGCAGCCTCTAGAAACTGGAAAAGGCCAGGAAACAGATTCTCACCAAGAGCTTCCAGAAGGAATCCAGCCCTGCTGACACCTTCATTTTAGCCCAGTGAGACCCATTTTTGTTCTGACCTCCAGAACTGTCAGGTAAAATGTGTATTGTTTTAAGCCACCATGTTGTGATGATTTGTTACTGTAGCAATAGGAGACTCAGACAGAGCCCCAACCTCCCATCCAGAGACCTGCTTGCACGGTCAGACCCCCTCCTATCTTGACGCTGTTTCCAAATCAGCATCCTGAGGACCCATCCAGGTCAGACCCACAACCCCTGCTATGTGTCCCCATCACCCACTCCTTGGGACCCTTTGCCCCCTCTAGTGGTGTCAGGGGCTGCTGCTCCCCTGTTCTGGTGGGGTAGGGACTGAAGTCCCAGATGTCTCTCTGTCTGTCACTGCCTCTCCGTGCCCTGGAGTGTCCACCTTAGTGACTCTCACTCCAGCCCCTCACACTGGGCAGGTGTCTGCTGTCTCAGGCCCGTGGCTGGACAGAGGCCCTCAATTCCGGCAGCTCTGAGCCCACATTTGTGCTGTGTGACCTCGGGTATATGACACAGCCTCTCTGAACCCCGTGGCATCCTCTTCTATGGAATGGAAGATAACCAGGCCAACTGGGGTAGGGGGATCCTACAGGGACCACTCTCTCCGTATTTCCTCCCATTCCAAATGGCTTGAGTCAGGGCTGGGGGACGGGATGGGATGGGGGAGGATGGGGGACAGGAGAGGCCTTTGCACTGGCTGTTCCCTCTGCTGAAATACTCTTCCTGTGTGTCCATGTGGCCTTTTGGTTCTTAATCAAACCCACCCTGTGCCACCTAGAACACGGCCCGGCATACAGTGGTGCTTCATAAATGTTCATTAAAGGCAGAGAGGATGGAGGGAGGCAAGGCAAGAAGTGGAGTTTGCCTGAGAAAAGGCTTAGAAAGAGCGCTTGCTGGGTGTGCCTGTCTGGATGTGTCTGTGTGTCTCTATGTCCATCTAAATCTCTGTGTGTTTCTCTGTGTTTTCTTGTGTATCTGGGAGTGTATGTGTATGTCTGTCTCTGTGTGTCTCTGTGTATTTGTCTGGGTGTGTGTCTAGGTGTGTGTGTGTCCATCTGTGTGTCAGTCCGTCTTTGGGGGTGTCTGTGTGTCCATTGTCTGTCTAGGTTTCTGTGGGTGCCTGTGTACATGCATCTGAGCAGGGACAGACCGCAGCCTTAGCTTCCCCTGCCCAGCAGGTGCTGGATCTCACCCTCTTCCCCCCCAGAACAGCGTCCAGCTCCTCTCTAATCCCGCTGCTTCCCCTCTACCCCCACCCCAGTGCCCTCCTGGCTCCATGCCTGTGTCCTCACCTGCCCAGAGTAGGTGCTCAGAGCACCCAGCTTCCCTCTGCCACCAGTCTAGCCCTCTCTCAGCTCCCGGAGTCCCAGAGGCTATAACCAGGTTTGAGTTCCACGGTCAGGTTGATGCCAGGCGCTGTGCTGAGAGGTTTACAGAAATGAACCTATGCAGCCATGTCCGTGAAGCAAGTGCAGTGAAAATTCCCATTTCACAGATGAGGACTCGAGCCCAGAGGGGTGCAGGAAGCTGCCCTAGACCACACAGCCGCGGGGAGGAGTTGTCTTGGAAGCCAGCTCCTTCAGATCTCTTATTCTCTGTCAGCTTTCTTTCCCTTTGCTGGGTGGGTGGGGGCACAGAGGACCCTCATCTTCCTTCACTCAGACTCTCCACTCACCCATTCCCCCAGGGCTGGTTCTCTCCTTCCCCCTTCATCTCTGTCCCTGGGGAGGTCAGGGCTGGCCTGGCCCGCCGTCGGTGAGACAAGGGAAAGGACCCCCGTACCTATTGCGTGTGCACCACTCACCACTCACCCTTACCTTCCGGCTCACGGGAAGCCCTGGTTCCTGACTCCTGCCCGGTGCTCCGACACCCTGAGAGCATCTGAGAAGCCTGCCATTTCCCCTCATCCTCACCTGCATGCCCGCAAGTTCTGTGCGATTCAGCAGATAAAAACCTCTGAGCCCTGAGGTACTGGGACCAACCACCTGGTGCCTGGACTCAAACCAGGATGGTCCCGAGGAAAACGTGGTGGTTGATCATCTTTCTGGGAGGGGAGATGATTTGCCCGCGGTGACGTAGCCAGGATGGGAGCCCTCATGCCGATACCCACCGATCGAAGACACCATCCCCTCTCTTAGACTTGATTAGGAGGAACTTGGGGGTCCTATTTTATTTCATTTCATTTATCTTTTGGCTGCACCGCTCGGCTTGCGGGATCCCGAGCAGGGATCGAACTCGGGCCCTGGGCAGTGACAGCCTGGAGCCCTAACCACTGGACCTCCAGGGGATTCCCAGGAGTACTATTTTTTTTTTTTTTTTTTTGCGGTATGTGGGCCTCTCACTGTTGTGGCCTCTCCCGTTGCGGAGCACAGGCTCCGGACGCGCAGGCTCAGCGGCCATGGCTCACGGGCCCAGCCGCTCCGCAGCATGTGGGATCCTCCCGGACCGGGGCACGAACCTGCGTCCCCTGCATCGGCAGGCGGACTCTCAACCACTGCGCCACCAGGGAAGCCCAGGAGTACTATTTTAAAAGCGTTTTTCAAATAGGAGATGACAATCTCTGATTAAAACGTTTCCGCTTTGGAACAGTAAATATCTACCATTCAAAAGCTGCCCAAGGCTTTCCTATAACAGTCAAATTTCTCCCACCATGTTTGTCTCCCAGGCCCCCAGCAGCTCAATTCACGGGTTCAGCTTCCTGAAAGAGTCTCTGTGTAGAAATGAACATCTTCTTTTCTTTTCTTTCTTTATTTTGAAAGAATAACTTGCACCTTATTCATTCTTTTGCATCTTGATATTTTCAAATGGATGTTAAAATAGACGTAACATAAAATGTACGATTTTAACCACTTCGAGTGTCCAGTTCAGTGGCATTAAGCGCATTTACTTTGTTGTACAGCATCCCCACCATCCGTCTCCAGAACTTTTCATCTTCCCAAACTGAAACTCTGTCCCCATTAAACACTCTCCCCATCCCCCTCCCCCAGCCTCTGGCCCCCACCATCTACTTTCTGTCTCCATGGATCTGACTCCTCTAGGGACCTCCTAGAAGTGGAATCAGACAGTATTTGTCCTTTGGTGTCTGGCTTACTTCACTGAGCATCACGTTCTCAAGGTTCATCCGGGCTGTTCCATTGCACGGATGGACCACATTTTGTTTATCCACTCATCTGTTGATGGACACTGGGGTTGCTTCCACCTTTTGGCTGTTGTAAAGTATGCTGCTATGAACATGGGTGTACAACTATCTCATTGAGTGTCTGCTTTCAATTCCTTTGGGTATAGACCCAGAAGAGGAATTGCTGGGTCACATGGTAACTCTATGTGAACTTTTTTTTTTTTTTTTTTTGCACTATGCGGGCCTCTCACTGTTGTGGCCTCTCCCGTTGCGGAGCACAGGCTCCGGACGCGCAGGCTCAGCGGCCATGGCTCACGGGCCCAGCTGCTCCGCGGCATGTGGGATCTTCCCGGACCGGGGCACGAACTCACGTTCCCTGCATCGGCAGGCGGACTCTCAGCCACTGCGCCACCAGGGAAACCCTCTTTTGCGGTTTTTATGTTTCATTTATTTTTCTTAGAAAGGCCTAACAGGGAATTCCCTGCAGTCCAGTGGTTAGGACTCAGCACTTTCACTGCCAAGGACCTGGGTTCAGTCCCCGGTCGGGGAACTAAGATCCCACGTGCCTTGCAGCACAGCCAAAAAAAAAAAAAAAAAGCCTTACCTACTCTCAAATTATTATTTTAAAAAAGTCCCCATGTGTTTTCTTCATAGTGCTTTTATGATCTGATTTTTCCCATGTAAAACTTTGATCCATCAGGAATTTATGTTGAGGCGTGGTGTGAAGTAGGGATCCAGGTTTGTGTTCCCAGTTGTCCCAAGAGCACTTGCGTCATCCATCTTTTTAGATGCAGTTTTGGGGAGATCCCTAGAGCTGTCACATCTTCAAGGAGGATAGTTTTGAAATATGGAGAGACATTAGAACTGTCACAATATGAAAACTGTTTCCTACTAAATTGATAATTTAGGAAATTGGTCCCCACTCAAACCTCCAAGTTTTTTCCCAGAACTGAGCCACACCCATGGGACATGACTTTTGGGGGGGGTAGGGTGGGAATCAGTCATTCTCTGCTTGTGGGATATTATAAACATTCCACAAAAACACAATGCTAACACACTGCAAGTCGATCGCAAAATGATATGACAAATCTTGCAACCTGGTGAGATTCCAATCGGTAGACAGAAGAGGCTATAGAGAGGGACCAAAAACGCTGATAAGTCATTGACAAAGAAAGACTTGGTGGTCAGTCCAAGACATAATTAAACATGGAGAAGGGGGCCATTGGCAAAGGCAGGATTGGTTGCTCCAGGGAGCATGACTCAAATGCAAAATGAATCAGACCCTGGGACCTGTGTGTGGTTTGCCTGGGGCTGTGGTAACACGCTATCGTGAACTGGTTGGCTTAAAGATAGAAACATATTCTCTCATAGTTCTGAAAGTTCAAAATCCAAAAATCAAGGGACTTCCCTGGCGGTCCAGTGGTTAGGACTCTGTGCTTCCACTGCAGGGGACATGGGTTCAATCCCCGGTCAGGGAACTAAGATCCTGCAAGCCTCACCGTGCGGCTAAAACAAACAAACAAACAGACAAAATCAAGGTGTTGGCAGGGACACGCTTCCTCCAAAGGCTCTAGGGAAGAATCTTTCCTCCCTCTGCCTAGTTTCTGGTGGCTGCCGGCACTCCTCGGCGTTCCTCGGCTTGCAGCAGCATCGCTCGTTTCTGCCTGTCTTCACTTCTCTGTGTGTGTGTTTTGCTCTCTCCAAATTTCTCTTATAAGTACACCAGTCATTGGATTTAGGGCCCGCTCTACCCCAAGATGACCTCATTGTAGCTTGATTACATCTGCAAAGACTCTATTTCCAGGGACTTCCCTGGTGGTGCATTAGTTAGGACTCCGCGCTCCTGATGCAGGGGGCCCAGGTTTGATTCCTGGTCAGGGAACTAGACCTCACATGCATGCTGCAACTAAGAGTTTGCATGCCACAACTAAGGAGCCCACGAGCCGCAACTAAGACCCAACGCAACCAAAGAAATAAATAAATATCTTTTTAAAAGACCCTATTTCCAAATAAGGTCACATTCACAGGTACTGGAGGTTAAGATTTCAGCCTATCTTTTGAGGGGGGGACACAATTCAACTCACCATACCCTCCCACTTTTTATGTTTTGTTTTCTTTGTGTGTGTGTGTGTCTGTCTGTCCCCCAAAATGACTCTTTCCAGAATGCTATTGGAAGATTACATGTGAATTATTAAATACAAATTCATGGGGGGGAATGCCCCACCCTCCATAAAAAAGCACCCAATGAATTTGTTTCAAGAGTTACCTGTAGTTTCAGTTATAACCCACATCTTGTTCACTATAAAGTGAATGAATTCCTTGTCATAATTTGGACTCTGTTTTGAAAGTTATGGTTCGTTCCAATCAACCCTTTTATTTCCTCGCTCTGGGGTTTTGGTGCCAGTGTTAATTGCAGGGTCTTTTCTCTGGGGCCTGTGAGCTGAAGCTTATGAGGAGACCCCTTGGTAATTCCAGGTCAACATGGCGTGTGTGTGTGTGTGTGTGTGTGTGTGTGTGGCGGGGGTGAGAGCAGGATGTCCAGGATGTGGTAGGAGGTCGGGATAACCTTCCCAAGGACTGAATGTCCCTCAGCTGAAGGGACAGGTGGGCAGGGATGCAGAGGGCTGGGCAAGAGGGGGTTCCACTGAAAACAAAAGCCCAGTGTGACCCAAGGGGACAGCCTGGGGGAGGCTGTCCACTCAGGCCTAGGGGCCCTGGGGCTCAGACTTCCTGGAGCCACAGTCGGTTTTCATAGGAGGGTATCATGCTCTGATTAGCAATCTGGAGGGTCACGGGGCTCAGCATGGGCAGTGCACGGAGAGAACAGAGTGAAAGGGGCCTGTTTTCTGAGAGGAGGGTGTCTGGATACTGGAGGGACTGGGGAAAGGAAAGAGAGAGGGGTGGGAGGGAGATTGCAGGACAGGCTTTGACTGTGCACCTAGCACGATGTCCCTCTGTGGCCTGGTAGCCAGCTGGGTGTCCCTGAGTGGGGAGCGCAGGACACCAGCAGGTTGGGAGGGAAGGGGCTGGATTGGACAGGAGATGTCCAGGTGTCCGTGGGAGGCATGCACTGGAGATTCCTTGTGTCTGTCTGCGTGTCCCTAGTGTCAGCCCAGGGTAGAGCTGTGGGGTGGTAGGAGGCCCCGTGGCTGCCCGCCTCTGTGGACGAGGGCAAGAGGAGGGGGGATGGGCCCCCAAACGGCAGGGACCGCCCTCAGCACCCAAGCAAGGGAGGCCGCTGTGCAACTTTGCTGGACAGATGGGGCTGAAGGTCAGCAGGTGAAGGATTAATTCAGACCTTGAGCTTGGCCTCCAGAGCTTGCTGGGGCAGGAGCAGCGAGAGGAAAAAGAGGAGGACTGGGGAGGGGAAAATTGCATTTACTGATTATTTCTCAAATGCAGGCCTTGTCCTCCGTTTCTCGCCTATTCAAAATAATAACATTAGCCAGAAACCATCACGGGGAATTTACATGGCAGACATTATTTTATTTTATTTTTTAAAATAAATTTATTTATTTATTTTTGGCTGCGTTGCTGCACGCGGGCTTCTCATCACAGTGGCTTCTCTTGCTGCGGAGCACGGGCTCTAGGCACGCAGGCTCAGTAGTTGTGGCTCGGCGGCTCTAGAGCGCAGGCTCAGTAGTTGCGGTGCACAGGCTTAGCTGCTCCGCGGCATGTGGGATCTTCCCGGACCAGGGTTCGAACCCGTGTCCCCTGCATTGGCAGGTGGATTCTTAACCACTGTGCCACCAGGGAAGCCCCAGTCATTATTTTAAATGAACTCATCTGATCCCTCAACAGCCCCGTGAGATGCGTACTCCTGTGCTTTTGCAAGCGAGGAACCTGAGGCACAGAGAGGTTAGGGCACTTGCCCAAGGTCACACAGCCTGTGAATGGCTGAGCTGGGGCTGGAACCTGGGTGATGTGCTCTGCTGGCAGTGAGCCTGCCTGGTGTCTGTTCCGGTGAGGCTATGGGCTGAGAGGCAGGGGTAGCAGGAGACAGGCTTGGTTGAGTCTCCCAGGGGTCTGTGGGAGCACTGGTGGTGTGACCTGCTGGTGGGACTGACCTAAATTCGCCTCCCTGGAAAGTTCCCCATCCAACCCCACTTCCCCTTTTGCTACTCTACAGAGTGGGGGTGGGGAATCCTCCGGAAATGGTGGTGGGAGGAGGGAGCTGAGAGCTGGCTGGGCAGAGGAGGGGTGGGGACTGGGGCTGCAGGTAAAGAAGAGGGGCAGGGCTCAAGCTTGGGACCTTTGGGGTCCCTGCCTCACCCTTACCCACTGGGAGAGGGGCAGTCTTTGTTCAAAGCCCAGGATTTCTCAGTTCTTCCCAGTCTAGGAGTGCCCTGGGGTGTCCCAGAGGGAGAAACAGGTCCTGAGGTGAGCGATCAAGCTTTTGTGTAGTACTCAATGCCTTCTCTTGTATTTTACAAATCGTGTGTGTGTGTGTGTGTGTGTGTGTGTGTGTGTGTGTGTGTGTGTGTTGACTAGAAGAAAATCATCTCAGGGGACTTCCCTGGTGGTCCAGCGGTTAGGATTCTGTGCTTCCACTTCAGGAGGCACAGGTTCGATCCCTGGTCAGGGATGTAGGATCCCAAAAGTCTGGCAAAAAACCCAAAACAAACAAACAAACAAAACAAAAATATGGGGTGGTCTTTCCTTTTCGCCGAATGCTGTCAATATGGTGTTTCAGGCGCTTCGTGGAGGTTGGCCGGGTGGCCTACGTCTCCTTTGGGTCTCATGCCGGGAGGCTGGTCGCGATTGTAGATATTATTGATCAGAACAGGGCTTTGGTGGATGGACCTTGAACTCAAGTAAGGAGACAGGCTATGCCTTTCAACTGCATTGCAGCTCACTGACTGCCCCCTCAAGTTCCCACACAGTGCCCGGCAGAAGTCTGTCGAGAAGCCTGGGAGAAGGCAGATAACAAGGCAAAGTGGGCAGCCACAAGGTGGGCCAAGAAGATTGAAGCCAGAGAAAAGAAAGCCAGGATGACAGACTTTGATCGCTATAAAGTCACGAAGGCGAGGAAAATGAGGAACAGACTAATCAAGCTTGAAGTTAAGAAACTTCAAAGGGCAGCTCCCCTGAAGACTTCTCCCAAGAAAGCACTTGTTGCTAAGGAGGCAGCTACGGCAGCTGCTGCAAAGGTTCCAGCAAAAAAGATGACCGCTACGGGTAAGAAGTCACCTGCTCCAAAGGTATCTGGCAAGAAAGCATGAGAGCATACGAGGCTGTTATAAACAGAATAAAGGTTCTTTTTGAAAAAAAAAAAAAAAATGAGGGGTGGAATAGGGAGCGTGGGAGGGAGACGCAAGAGGGAGGAGATATGGGGATATATGTATATGTATAGCTGATTCACTTTGTTATACAGCAGAAACTAACACATCATTGTAAAGCAATTATACTCCAATAAAGATGTTAAAAAAAAAAAGACAAAGGAAAAACTGAAAAAAAAAAAAACCCCAAAACCCCGAAAATCATCTCTGATCTAAAAGCCTCGTGACCCCTAGGTATGAGCAGGGCCATCAGAGCTGAACCTTGGAGGGCAAGAGTGTGTCGGGGCAGTCAGGCTGTCAGGCAGAGGACAGTGCGTGCAAAGACTTGGAGGTTTGAAGCAGCATGTTCTGAGATGCTCGTTAATGGTGCAAGGAGCAGAGAGGGCAGGTAGATACGAGACTGCAGAAGAAGCAGAGCTGGCGCCAAGAAAGTCCTTAAAGGCTTGGATCTAGTCTTGGGAGCAATAGGGAGTCATGGAAGGGTTTAAAGCAGGGAGGGACATGGTCTTATAAGTGTGTCCTAGGAACTCCCCTGGCTGCTGTCTGGAGGACGGGCTGGGGAAGAGGGGAGAGGTAGGGGCAATCACCTAGTACAAAGTTGATAAGACCTGAATAGGGCAGCGGGGTGGAAGGAAGGAGGGGATTTTTAACTATTAGAACTTTTTATTCAAATATAGCACACATGCCAAAAAGAAATGCACAGGTCACAAATGTACGTTGCCAAGTTTTCACAACATGAACATGTTTGTATAGCACCCCGATCGAGGACAGAACATCACCGGCCCTCTGAAGCCTCTGCCGTGTCTTCTTCTGTCACTCCCTCTGCCCGCTGCGCCCCTCCACCACTAGGGTAACCCCTAACTTGACTTTGAATAGCATAGAATCACTTTGCTTGTCTTTTGGACTTTTTTTTTTTTGAGGTTGGGTATCCAATTTTATTTTACTTATTTATTTAATTTTTTTTATTGGAGTATAGTTGAATTACAATGTTGTGTTAGTTTCAGGTGTACGGCACAGTGAATCCGTTATACATACACATATATCCACTCTTTTTTTAGATTCTTTTCCCATAGAGGCTGGACTTTATGGCTTCTTTCAGGCAGGGTGATAATTCTTTTTTTTTGTTTTTGCGGTACGCGGGCCTCTCACTGTTGTGGCCTCTCCCGTTGCGGAGCACAGGCTCCGGACGTGCAGGCTCAGCGGCCATGGCTCACGGGCCCAGCCGCTCCGCGGCATGTGGGATCTTCCTGGACCGGGGCACGAACCCGCGTCCCCTGCATCGGCAGGCGGACTCTCAACCACTGCGCCACCAGGGAAGCCCTGGGTGATAGTTCTTGTTCATTGTTGTAGAGTCTCTCAACCACTACTAATACCTGAGTCTGAATGCTTCTTGGTGTGTCCCATGCATTGTAGGATGTTGTGCAGTATCCCTGGCTTCTACACACGGGATGACTGTAACACGTGCCCCTCCCCCCAAGTTCTGACTACCAAAAATGTCTCTAGATGTGGCCAAATGGCCCATTAGGGGTAAAAATCACCCCGGGTTGAGAATCACTGCGATATAGTATTCCATTTTGTGAAATCATCACAGTTTATTGACACATCCTTTTATTGAGCATTTAGATGGTTTCCAGTTTGGGGTTATTACAAGCAGAGGTGTTAGGAATATTCTCGTAGGTTTTTCAGTGAAGGTAAGTCCACATTTCCTTTGACTTTATTCCTAGAAGCCATAGGGTAGATGTTGATTCAGCTTTGTGGATCCTGCCAGTTTTCCAAAGTGGTTGTGTCGTTTTACTCCCCTACCAGCAGTGCAGAAGCGTCACTTGGTATGGTCTTTCTCACGTTAGCCATTCTAGTAGGTGTCATGACATTTTGGTTTTAACTGGCGTTTCCCTGATGACTCATGATGTCAAGCATCTTTTTATTTATTGGCCATTTGGAGATTACCTTTTGTGAAAGGCCCATTTTTCCTATGACATTTCTGCCTTTTTCTTGTTGATTTGTAAGAGCTCTTTATATATGCTGGACATATAGTGGCATCAGGGCCATCTTCACTCTAGTCCCTCTGGTCCTTTTGGCCACCTCCATCACACTGATGTGCCTGGCTGCATTGATCATCAGGTTACATTCTACTCTGGATCTACAGTGACATGATCTCTCTGACCACTGTGGGGGAGACACACTTGAAAGACACAAGTACCTAGAATAAAATCACTGCACTCCCAGCAGGGACAACCACTTCCATAATGTGTATTTACTTCCACAGACAGAGATGTATCTGGAAACAACACACGTGTGTGTTTAATTTATATAAATAGTATCACACTGTACTATCATCACACAACTTATTTTTTGTTTTCACTCAGGAGTATTTTCTTTTCATTTTTTAAAAATTAATTAATTAATTAGGCTGTGTTGGGTCTTTGTTGCTGCACGCAGGCTTTCTCTAGTTGTGGCGAGCGGGGGTTACTCTTCGTTGCAGTGCGCGGGCTTCTCATTGCAGTGGCTTCTCTTGTTGCAGAGCACGGACTCTAGGCATGTGGGCTTTAGTAGTTGCAGCACGCAGGCTCAGTAGTCATGGAGCATGGGCTTAGTTGCTCACAGCATGTGGGATCTTCCTGGACCAGGGCTCGAACCCATGTCCCCTGCATTGGCAGGTGGATTCTGAACCACTGTGCCACCAGGGAAGTCTCTCAGCAGTATCTTTCTGAGATCCACTTATGTAGCGACAGAGATGAGAGGAGATATTTTTCCCCTTTTCACTTGTGCATAATATTCCATCACAGGACTATTTTTCTTTCCATTTCTCTACTCCCCCACAAATGGACATTCTAGTGGCTTCTAAGTTTCCACTCTTATGAACTTCAACAAAGTCCTTATAGCTGGTTCCTTGGTACTTCTCAGAAAGTTATTTCCTTTTAAAACCCACTCTCCACTTTTCCTGCTGCCTCCACAAGAAATGGTTCAATTGATTGGCCATTTGGAGATGACCTTTTGTGAGGGGCCCATTTCCCCCTTGGGGTTTCTGCCTTTTTCTTGTTGATTTGTAGGAGCTTTTTATATATGCTGAACCATGGGTCCTTTGTCAGCTATATTTCTGGGGCAGATATTTTGGAAGAAGTTTTGGGAGGCATTCAGGAGGTAAGGCCAACAGATCTAGGTGACTGATTGGAAGAAGGAGTAGAGAAAGATGTACCAATTTCTGGCTAAGTGTCAGGGTGACTGAGGGGGTCATTGCTGAGGTGGAATCATGGGAAGAGCCACAGGTGAATAAGGTGCTGGTGGATCTGAAGAGTCACTAGATTTTGACCTGGGGTCCCATGGACAAAGTGGAGCTCCAAAAGGAAGGGCCCCTGGGTGGGCTTCAGACCTCAGAAATCATTTGCAAGATACTCAGTCTTTTGCATTTTTCTGAGAACCTCTAGCTTGGAGCAGGTCCAGACATAACACGTTGATTCAGAGCCCCAAACACAACAGGGTCTTATGGGCCAACTGAGGACAGCTGAGGATCTGGCAACAGGATTTTCTTTATTTGCATTAAAATTTTTTAACTTATTGTAAAGCAGAATTGACTTTTTCCTTTGTTATGTAGCTCTGTGCATATTAACATGTGTATAACCATCACCACAGTCAGGATATAGAACAGTTCCATCACTTGACAAAATTCCCTTGCACTGCTCCCTTTTTTAAAAAGTTAATTAATTAATTTTTGGCTGCGTTGGGTCTTCGTTGCTGTGCGGGCTTTCTCTAGTTGCGGCGAGCGGGGGCTGCTCTTCGTTGCGCTGCGCAGGCTTCTCACTGTGGTGGCTTCTCTTGTTGCGGAGCACGGGCTCTAGGCGCACAGGCTTCAGTAGTTGTGGCTCGCGGGCTCTAGAGCACAGGCTCAGTAGTTGTGGTGCATGGGCCTAGTTGCTCCGAGGCATGTGGGATCTTCCTGGACCAGGGCTCGAACCTCTGTCCCTTGCATCGGCAGGTGGATTCTTAACCACTGCGCCACCAGGGAAGCCCCGTAGGATTTTATTTTTTTTAATAGACTTTATTTATTAGGGCAATCGTAGGTTCACAGCAAAACTGAGTAGGAAGTACAGGTAGTTCCCATATACTCCCTGTACCCAGCCCCACGCGACCAGCCTCCTCCACTCCCAACATGGCACTGAAGAAGTACCTTTGTTACAATCAATGAACCTACATTGACACATCATAACCATCCCAAGTCCCTAGGTGACTTTAGGGTTCACTCTTGGTATCGTTCATTCTATGGGTACAAATGTATAATGACATGCACCCACCATTATAGCATCATACAGAGTAGTTCCGCTGTCCTAAAAATCCCCTGCACTCCACTTCTTCATCCCTCCTTACCCCTCAACCTCTGGGAACCACTGATCTTTTCACTCTTTCTATAGTTTTGCCTTTTCCACGTCATAGAGTTAGAATCGTGCAGAATGTAGCCTTTTCAGATTGGCTTCTTTTACGTTTAAGTTTCCTCCATGTTTTGTCTTTTTTTACCCATGGTATGTCTCTTCTTTAATTTTTTCAACAATATTTTGCCGTTTTCAGAATGTAAGTTTTACACTTCTGTTAAATTTACTCCTGAATATTTTATTGTTTCCATTATATTGAAAATAGAATGAGTTAAAAAATTTCTTTCTCCTAAAATATAATTAATCCTTCCATGTCTTGTCATAGCTTGGTAGTTCATTTCTTTTTCACGATGAACAATATTTCCTTGTCTGGATATATCACAGTTTATTTATCCACTCGCCTACTGAAGGACATCTTGGTTGCTTCTACATTTTGACAATTATGAATAAACCTGCAAACATCTGTGTGCAGGTTTTGTGTGGACAGAGCTTTCAACTCACTTGGGTAAGTATCAAGGATGGTGACTGTTGGATCATATAGTAAGGGTATGTTTAGTTTTATAAAAACCTGCCAAACCATCTTCCAAAGTGGCTGGATCATTTTGCCTTCCCACCAGCACTGAGTGAGAATTCCTGTTGCTTCACAGGGATTGGGATCACTTTTTTTCTTTTTGGCCGTGCTGTTCGGCACGTGGGATCTTAGTTCCTCGACCAGGGATCCAACCCATGCCGCCTTGCAGTGGAAGCACAGAGTCTTAACCACTGGACCGCCAGGAAAGTCCTGGCAATGGGATTTTTAATCACAAAAAAATCTAGAAAAAAATATTGGGTTCCACCTGCATGCATCGTTTTTTCTTAGAATACTGTCTGAAAACACTTTCCATATTGTTAAAAAAAATCTGTGTCATTAGAATAATCTTTCCGTATACTTAAAAGCATTAAACACATTTTTAATGACTGCCTAGCCGATTTGATCACGTTATTATATTGCAGTTTACTTAACTGTGCACTGTAAGCTTTGTGCTAAGTGAATATTAAAATAATGCTACCGGGGATGAGGGAGGGGTGGATTGGGAGTTTGGGATTAGCAGATGCAAACTAATACATACAGAATGGATAAACAACAAGATTCTACTGTATAGCACAGGGAACTACATTCAATATTGTGTGATAAACCGTAATGGAAAAGAATATGAAAAAGAATATATATTTATATATATATCTGAATCACTTTGCTGTGTAACACAAATTAACACAACATTGTAAATCAACTGTAACTCAGTAAAATAAATTTTAAAAAAAGCGCTACCATGAGTATGGTTATGTGTAAATACTTGCCTACTTCTCGTTATTTCTTCAGGATGAATTCTCAGAAGTGGAAATACTGGCTTGAAAAAGACAAACACTTTATGATTCTTGGTTCATGTTGCCAAATGCTCTCCAGAAGGCTGTCATTTATACTGAAAGCTGCAAGCCAAAGCAATATTCTGCAATTTTTTTTAAAAGTCACGGTTTAAACAGACAAAAAGATGTTGCATTTTTAATCAGCAATGAGTATCTTTGAGAATTCCCAAAGTTGACTGTCTTTTCCTTGGTGTATCAGCACCGCTGTTTGGCTTTTTTCACCAGGATACTTGTGATTTCTCTGTTCATCTTCTCCATCTCTTGGTTGGACGATTCATCAAAATCGATTCATATAAGCTATTTACATTTTATTTTATTTTATTTTTAAATATGTTTGGTTATATACTAGATATTTTTTTCTTTTATTTATTTATTTGGCTGTGTTGGGTCTTAGTTGTGGCATGCGGGATCTTCGTTGCAGCATGCGGGATCTTTCTTTGTGGCACAGTCTCTTCTTTGTGGTGTGTGGGCTTCTCTCTAGTTGTGGCGCACAGGCTCCAGAGCACGTGGGCTCAGTAGTTGCAGCGTGGGGGCTTAGTTGCCCTGTGGCATGTGGGATCTTAGTTCCCCGACCAGGGATCAAACCCGTGTCCCCTGCACTGGAAGGCAAATCCTCTCTTCATTTTTTATAAATGTATTTATTTATTTAATTTTGGCTGTGTTGGGTCTTCGTTGCTGCACACGGGCTTTCTCTAGTTGCAGTGAGCAGGGACTACTCTTTGTTGCGGTGCACGGGCTTCTCATTGCAGTGGCTTCTCTTGTTGCCGAGCACAGTCTCTAGGCACGTGTGCTTCAGTAGCTGTGGCACGCGGACTCAGTAGTTGTGGCACACAGGCTTAGTTGCTCTGAGGCGTGTGGGATCTTTCCGGACCAGGGATCGAACCCGTGTCCCCTGCATTGGCAGGCACATTCTTAACCACTGTGCCACCAGGGAAGTCCCTGGAAGGCAAATTCTTAACTACTGGACCAGCTGGGAAGTCCCAAGCTCTTTACATTTTAAAGAGAGATAACCCAGTACATTCCTTTCCCATTTCTCCCACTACTCTTAAGCTTAGAAAGAGATTTGAAACCTCAGAGATTTGAAATCCATTTACTTTTATTTCCTTAATTTTTTTTAGTCCCATGAAAATGTGTAGTTCGATTTTTAGATATTTAACTCTTCAGATCACTTTGTATTCATTAGCAATTGTTGTGTAACAAATTATCCCAAAACATAGTGGCTGAAAGAAGCAATAAATATTTCTTATCTTTCCAATTTCCGTGGATCAGGAGTCTGGGAGTTTCCTGATCCAGTTTGGCTCGGAGGGTCTGGCGAGGCGGTTCTCAGGAGGTTGTAATCAGAGATGTCATCATCTAAAAGCTTGACTGGATTCACTTTGAAGGTGGCTCACTCATGTGACTGGAGAGTTGGTGCTGGCTGTTGGTGGGAGGCCTCAGCTCCTCACCACCTGGGCCTCTCCACAAGGCTGCTTGAACATCCTCACAATATGGCAGCTGGCTTCCACCAGATCAAGCAATCCAAAAGACCAGGGGTGGTCACACGACAGCCTGCAGGTCAAATCTGGCCCACTGCCTGTTTTTATACATAAACTTCCATTATTGGCACAAATGATCGTTTGCTTAAATGTTGTCTATGGCTGCTTTTACAACAGCAAGTCTAGTCGTTGCAACAAAGATTGCATGGCCCTTGCTATACAAAATACTTACTATCTAGCTCTTTACAGAAGAAACCCTGCCAACCCCTACAAAAGACCAAGGTGGAAGCTGCAATGTCATTTATGACCTAGCCATATATGACTGTCCTACAGAATTCCACTGGTCACACAGATCATCCCACCTCTGCTTTAATATGGGGGGGGGGACTTGAATACCAGGAGGTGAGGGTCACAGGGGGCCTATCTTAGAGGCTGACTGCCACACCCCTGAAATTTGTTTGCAGTTATTTTTGCAAAGATGCTGGGCTGCCTGCCTGCAATTCATTTTTCCTTCTTAATTCCTAAAGAACATTGATTTTGTCTGGGACAACAGTATGCTCAGTTTAAAATGCAAATGTCCTTAGATTTCCTTGGAGCTTGAAGTGGTCATGTGACCCATGTGTGGCCAATGAGATGGAAGTGGACATTGATGGTAAGCTTCTGAAAAGCTATTGTTTTCCTTATTAGAAAGGAAAACCCTGACATTTCTACATTTTTTGCACACAATGCTCCTCTTTCTTTTTTCTTTTTTTTTTTTTAAATTTATTTACTTATTGGCTGTGTTGGGTCTTTGTTGTGGTGTGCGGGCTTCTCATTGTGGAGCACGGGCTCCAGGAACGTGGGCTTCAGCAGTTGTGGCTTGCGGGCTCCAGAGCGCAGGCCCAGTAGCTGTGGCACATGGGCTCAGTTGCTCCGCGGCATGTGGGATCTTCCCAGACGTGGGATTGAACCCGTGTCCCCTGCATTGGCAGATGGGTTCTTAACCACTGCGCCACCAGGGGAGCCCTCCTCTAAGAGTTTTATAGTGTCTGGCCCTACATTTAGGTCTTTAACCCATTTTGAGTTTATCTTTGTGTGGTGTTAGGGAGTGTTCTAATTTCATTCTTTTACATGTAGCTGTCCAGTTTTCCCAACACCACTTATTGAAGAGACTGTCTTTTCTCCATTGTATATTCTTGTCTCCTTTATCAAAAATAAGGTGACCATATGTACATGGGTTTATCTCTGGGCTTTCTATCCTGTTCCATTGATCTATAGTTCTGTTTTTGTGCCAGTACCATACTGTCTTGATTACTGTAGCTTTGTAGTATAGTCTGAAGTCAGGGAGCCTGATTCCTCCAGCTCCGTTTTTCTTTCTCAAGATTGCTTTGGCTATTTGGGGTCTTTTGCGTTTCTATACAAATTGTGAGATTTTTTGTTCTAGTTCTGTGAAAAATGCCATTGGTAGTTTGATAGAGATTGCATTGAACTTGTAGATTGCTTTGGGTAGTATAGTCATTTCCACAATGTTGATTCTTCCAATCCAAGAACATGGTATATCTCTCCATCTGTTTGTATCATCTTTAATTTCTTTCATCGGTGGCTTATAGTTTTCTGCATACAGGTCTTTTGTCTCCTTAATTAGGTTTATTCCTAGATATTTTATTCTTTTTGTTGCAATGGTAAATGGGATTGTTTCCTTAATTTCTCTTTCAGATTTTTCATCATTAGTGTATAGGACTAGCAGGTGGGTCTGGCTCAGTCTCCCATGGGGTCACTGCTCCTTCCCCTGGGTCCAGATGCGCACACTACTTTGTGTGTGCCCTCTAAGAGTGGAGTCTCTGTTTCCCCCAGTCCTGTCGAAGTCCTGCAGTCAAATCCCGCTAGCCTTCAAAATCTGATTCTCTGGGAATTCCTCCTCCCATTGCTGGACCCCCAGGTTGGGAAGCCTGACGTGGGGCTAAGAACCTTCACTCCAGTGGGTGGACTTCTGTGGTATAAGTGTTCTCCAGTTTGTGAGTCACCCACCCAGCGATTATGGGATTTGATTTTATTGTGATTGCGCCCCTCCTACCATCTCATTGTGGCTTCTCCTTTGTCTTTGGATGTGGGGTATATCTTTTGGTGAGTTCCAGTGTCTTCCTGTAGATGATTGTTCAAGCTGGCTGGTTGTTGCTCAAGGTTTCTCAGTGGGTCACAGGCAGGCTGGGATTGGGGTCACTTCCAGGTTCCTGGATCTCCTGTCTGGTGATTGATGCTGGCTGCCGGCCGGGAGCTCAGCTGAGGTTGTCAACTGCAACACGTACCCATGGCCTTTCCATGTGGCTTGGGCTTCCTCACATGATGGAGGCTGGTTCCAAAAGGGAGCATCCCAGGAAGGAGCCTCATTGCCATGTATGACCTAGCCTTGTGGTGTACTGTCACTTCCACCACTCTCTATTGGTTAAGATGGACACAGAGTTCTGCCCAGGGTCAAGAGGAGACCTAGACCCCACTTCTTGTCCAGGGGTGTCAAGTTCACACTAAAGAAGAGCAAGTGGCATGGGAGAGATTGTTACTCCTGTTTTTGAAGGATGCAATCCGCCCCATCCCCCTGGAGTGTCAGTCACATCCAGGAGAGCAGGGTCCTTGTGCCTAGAAAGTGCCTGGCACACAGTAGGTGCTCATACATCAGGAATTTTTTTCTGAAAAATCCCATGTTCTGAAAAGTCACACCTTCAAAATAACAGGATATTATTTATATATTTATGTATTAAAATATATAAATAATGTATGGTTTATCTTAGGATATTAATTATAATAATATATTAAATGTAAGTTAAATATTATATTTAATAATAAAAATATTTGGGCAAAAATAGGGTTGAGGGCAGGACAGCAAAACCCACAGCACTTTGTACCCAGAGTGCTAATAAAGCCAGTAGTCAGGACTTCCCTGGTGGCGCAGTGGTTGAGAATCCGCCTGCCAAAGCAGGGGACACGGGTTCGAGCCCTGGTCCGGGAAGACCCCACATGCCACGGAGCAACTTAGCCTGTGTGCCACAACTACAGAGCCTGTGCTCTAGAGCTGTGAGCCACAACTACTGAGCCTGTGAGCCAGAACTACTGAAGCCCGCACGCCTGGAGCCTGTGCTCCACTGCCATGAGAAGCCCATGTACCGCAACGAAGAATAGTTTCCACTCACTGCAACTAGAGAAAGCCCACACGCAGCAACAAAGACCCAATGAAGCCAAATAAATTGATTAATTAATTAAAATAAAAGCCAGTACTCATCCTGGTCCAATCCCTACCCCAGGTAAACCTCTCCTGGTTTCTGTGCCCAGTCTCTGGCCTCAAACTCAGGGTACCTGCCTTTTCCTTTGAGATGAAAACATTTGCTCCTAAGAGAGGTCACTTTTAACCTAGTTCAAATCTGATCCAGCCTGTGGATGTCTTCATTAATTTATTTCTTCAAACTAGGGGGAAAATGTCTTTGCAGTGTCTTCACCTGAACTTGAAACATTCCCAGGTAAGAGAGCAGAAGCTGTAGAGGTTCTTGAGGCCCTAAATCAGCCACAGAGCCCAGCAACAAAACACAACCATGAATAAAAATAAAAAAGAAGTAAACAAATGTAAGATTAACCACACACACACACCCCACAACCATGAAATGCAGTTGTGGAACTCAACATAAAAGCCAGCCATAAAACCTGGCCACAGAACCCAACATAAAACCCAGCCACAGAACCCAGCCACAAACTCAACAGTGGAACCCAGCCACAGAATCCAACAGAAAACTCAGTCACAGAATTCAACCACAGAACCCAATCACAAACCCCCACTATAGAATGAAGCCACAGGACCCAGCCACAGAACCCAACATGAAACCCAGCCACAGAACCCAGCCACAAAACTCAGGCATGGAACCCAGCAACTACTCACCCTGAAGGGAGACATTTTTGTAGCTCTTCAGTTTTTTCTTTTTAAATAAGATTTTTCTTATTTATGTCGTTAAGACTTTCTCTTTACAAAAAGTGCTAGGAAAGAAACCACGTGTGAACAAACGCTTCTGGGTTACCCCAACCTCCAGCGCCTCTTGATCAATTCCAACCAGGTGACTTACAAAACGGAAGTCCAAGTTGTAGCACAGCAAGTTGTAATTATGGAGTTTGTCAGTGGAGACCTGGACGCCCAGGACCGAACTGCAGAAGCTCATTCAAGCCTCTACGATGCAGCCCGATGCCGTGTCGAGAGGGAAGTGTTGGTGATTCTGCTGCTGCCCAGCTGGGCACACTCAAGCCAAATTGCTTCCTTGCTTTGCCGTGTGTAAAATGCAGCTCCAAGACCAGCTTTGTGCAGTTGCCCAGAGCCGCATGCTCAGAAGAAACTTGCACTTCGTTTTAGGCTCTGCAGCTGCCCTCAGGGAATTTTTTTCCTCCCCAGCTTTATTGAGATCCAACTGGTACGTAACTGTGTACATTTAAGGTATATGATATGTTGATTCAATACACTTGTAAACTGCAAAACCATTACCACCATAGCCATCCTGTCACATAGTTACCATTTCTTTTTCGTGATGAGAACATTTAAGATCTACTCTCTTAGCAACTTTCAAGTATGTGATACAGTATTATTAGCTATAATCACCATGCCAGACGTTAGATCCCAAACCTTTTAATCTTATAACTAGATGTTTGTACCCTTTGACCAACATCATCTTCCCATTCCCCTCCCCACCCCCCTTATTTTGGTTTCTAAGGGAAAGGCAAGGCGGAGCAGGGTAAGATTCAGGATTGACTTATTTGAATAATTTCAGCCAACTCTGTGGCATAGGGGCTCTCCCTAGTCGCCTGGCACTTAGCCTCAGGGTGACTGGAGCAGGGGAATGTTGGCTCAGAGTGGAGAGCCCAGTAAGGACGTGGTTGTGTTTATGAGTTTTGCACTGGCTGGTTTGCAAAGGAAAGAAAGGTGTGCTCTCCGAGGCAGCTGTTCACTATCTCTAGGAATTAGCTAATCTCGGGAGGAGCCTGTCTCCAGGATCAGCAGGGCCCCCGGATGTCAAAGCATCAAAAAATACAGAACGTGCAAACGCATGATGAATATGGTCTTTCACATTGTGACTCCACTTACCTTTACCCCTGTATCGCTACACCTGTTCCCTGGTCCTGAGCTAGCACGTGTGTCCTGTGTCTTCTGTTTCCCTCCTGTCTCCACAGCAGCACAAGTCTCTCAGGGAGCCTGAGACCCACATGTCCTTCGCCCTCCCAGATATGTCCCCAGAACCCATCTCAACGTTGTCCACCGACCCAGGTAAGGGCCCAAGCATCCTCCTAAATGGCAACTTCTCCCTCATCCCCTGCCGCCGGTTGACCATCCAGCTCTATGGAGATGTCCCCTCTTCACTCCACCAGCGACGCTTGGCTTCATTCCATCAACAAGTGCGTATCAGCCCCTTCGTGCAACGGGCCGTAGGTTCCTGGAGCCACTGCAATGGCCGGGACAGACAGGGTCCCTGCCCCAGGGATCCAGACACTTGACCCCTGTTTCTGCTTTTCAACCAGCTTCCTGCCTGGTGCTCCTGACTCAGCCCAGCCCCATGCCCACCAGCCACCAGCAGCTAGAGAGATGGCTTTGAGAGACACAGGATGGCATCCCTCATCCCCACTTAGAATCCCCCAGAGCTGTCCTAGAGCCCGGAAAAGAGCTCACGCTTCTTAGCTGGGGACGTAGAGCACTTTGCAAGCTGAACTCGCTGGGCTTCGGGGTGATTCACTCATTCCTTCCTTTTGGTCTTAGGCACTGATCACCACACACACACACACACACACACACACACACACGAGTGCGCGCGCATGCGCCTGCTCCCCCAGGACATCAGAGTCTCACTTGTCCCCAGGCCCGTTCACATGCTCTCTTAAGCCTCTCTGGTATCAGATGGGCAAAGAGCAAAGTTTGAGAAGACAAGGTGTGGGCTGAACTGTGGGGACCCAGCCCGTCAGTCATTGCAGGGGTGACCCAGCCCCGGGCACAGCCTCGGAGGAGGGCAATCAGAGGCCAGCTATAAAACTGTGAAATGCACATGCCCTTCGGCTCAGCCATCCCACTTTTTTTTTTTTTTTTTTTTTGTGCGGTACGCGGGCCTCTCACTGTTCTGGCCTCTCCCGTTGCGGAGCACAGGCTCCAGACGCGCAGGCTCAGCGGCCATGGCTCACAGGCCCAGCCGCTCCGCGGCATGTGGGATCTTCCCGGGCCGGGGCACGAACCCGTGTCCCCTGCATCGGCAGGCGGACTCTCAACCACTGCGCCACCAGGGAAGCCCAGCCATCCCATTTCTGGGAATGCATCCTGCAAATAAACTTGCATGTGCAAGGAAATTCGAGAAGAGATTCCTTGCTACATAATTTGTGGTAGGAAAACATGAATGTTTGCCCACTGTGGTCCAGTTAAATAAAAACAAGGGCCCCTCCACGATATGGGACCCTGTGTAGCTGCCACGTGGGAGGAAGCAGGTCGGGACACACTAATAGAAGCGGCTTAGATGCATGCACTATGATGAGTGCTTTATCTGTGTTTGTGTTTTTTCTTGGCATGTACTGAAACACCACGTTTAGATCTGGAAACCAGCTGTTGTAATTCTCCCCCATTTTACGGATGAGGAGGGAAGCTGAGGTGGCATTGAAGGGTTAAATGATCTGCCTGGAGTCACAGAAGAAGTGACAGAACCAGGAGCTGAATCTGGGCAGTCCACAATGCTAATCTCTGAGTTAGCACACCTCAGTGAATTTGTAAAGGTGTCCAACTTCCACCGTTCGTTTCAAAAGCACGGAACGGTTTTGTAAAATGCTAGTATTTAGGAGAAGAATTAAACAGAAACACGCCTCCAAGAGATATTTGTACACCATGTTGATAGCAGCATTATCCACAGTAGCCGAAAAGGTGGAAGCAACCCGAGTGTCCATCGGCAGATAAATGGATCTGCCCAGGGGGCTGGGCATGGCTGGGGCTGATTTCCAAGATACCTGAGTTTATGCAACTCGGCTGGCACCCAGATCACAGAGGCTCTCCATGTCAGAGAAACCTCAGTATCTGGCTAGCTGGGAACAGGGTAAAGAGGAGGCAGATAGTTTTTCCCAAAAGAGGGTGTAAGGTTACCTGGTCAGAGAATAGATTCAGGGCAGGGGACCTGGGAAGGGAGGGAAGGGAGGAGTTTTGCCTGCAAGGGCCCCTCTCCCATCCTCGCCCTCCCCTCATCTTTTCCCAGGCAGATTAAAGAGACTTAAAAACATTTTTTTTAAATTGAAGTACAGTTGATTTACAATATTGTGTTCATTTCTGCTGTACAGCAAAGTGATTCAGTTACACATATATGTATACATTCTTTTTCATAGTCTTTTCCATTATGGTTTATCATAGGATATTGAATATAGTTCCCTGTGCTATACAGTAGGACCTTGTTTATCCATTCTATATATGAAAGCTTACATCTACTAACTCCAACCTCCCACTCCATCCCTCCCTCACCCCCCACCCCTTGGCAACCACAAGTCTGTTCTCTATGTCTGTGGGTCTGTTTCTGTTTCATAGATAGGCTCATTTGTGTTATATTTTAGAGTCCACATATTAGTGATACCATATGGTATTTGTCTTTCTCTTTCTGACTTACTTCACTTAGTATGATAATCTCCAGTTGCAACCACATTGCTGCAAATGGCATTATTTCGTTCTTTTTTATGGCTGAGTAGTATTCTATTGTATATATGTACCACATCATTTTTTTTTTTTTTTTTTTGCGGTACGCGGGCCTCTCACTGTTGCAGCCTCTCCCGTTGCGGAGCACAGGCTCCGGACGCACAGGCTCAGCGGCCATGGCTCACGGGCCCAGCCGCTCCGTGGCATGTGGGATCTTCCTGGACCGGGGCACGAACCCGTGTCCCCTGCATCGGCAGGCGGACTCTCAACCACTGCGCCACCAGGGAAGCCCTGTACCACATCTTTAAAGGGCACTTTTAGTGGGAAATCAATGCCGAACCACAAACTGCAGGCACAGGTGAGCAGGTGGGCAGGGCAGGGGCTGCAATGTGGAAAGACCAACCTCCCAGAGGTTCCTAGAGATCAGAAAAGGCATCAGCTTTGCACGCCCACAAGCTGGATCTTCTCAGGGCCCACTGAAGTTTAGACATAGTAGCGGTTGATGATCATGATTATAATTAGTTACAATGTGTCTAAGCTTCCCCATGGAAGAGGCAGGAAGCCCTAGCCAGGGCACAGGCTGTCTTTGTGTAGATTGCAAAAACAAAGTGTGCCCTCTAAGAGGCAAGAGCACACAGGAATCAGAGTGTGGGCTGTGGAATTGCAGGACAGAGTTCAAATTCCAGCTCTGCCAGTGAATTATTCAACCTCTTTCAAACGCAAAGTTTACTCTTGTGCAAGATGGGCATGACAGCAACACCAGTTGTGAGGGGCTGTCGCGTGAGTTGGATAATATACATAAAGAAGAAAGGCAGCGCCTGGCACAGGAAAAGTACATTCTGACTCTTAAGTATTACTTCATGACTGTTATTGTTGATGTATGATGTTTGACACTCAAATGTAACCTCGAATCCCTATGGGGACCCTAGGGATTATTATTATTTGCATCTTCCAGATGGGAGATCAAGAGTCATGAAGATTGAACCTGAGAGCCTAGAGCTATAGAGTAATGAGTGGGGATTTCATCCAGCCTGCCCATTGCCCCAGACTCAGAGGCCTTCTCCTTGTCCTGGATCAAAGCCCCAGACGTGGAGGGGAAGCCAGGCATCTGGTCTGTGAATGGCACAAGAAGGGCAGAGTTCACCAGAGCGGATTCTCCGGCCATGGCTAAGCCCCCTAATTCCAGCTACAGTTCTTTTCTCTTTGACTGGGTTCTAGGAAGATGCTTTCTTGTGTCCCTTACCCAGCAAGGCACAACCATTTTCCAATCCCACCAGCCCCATCCTTCCCGTCTGGAGCTGTGGACAGTGTCTCCAGGGCCTGGGCTATTCTCATGGCCATTCTGGCCACTGAACATGAATTTTTCCATTAATTTATCTCCCCAGAATGGTGCTTGTTTTCCAGGAATCTGCGGGGGGGGTGTCATTCACTGGAGTCCCTACTTTGCCTATTTGGTGGACGGACGTTTCTGCAAGGTGAGTGACCACACGTATCCAAAAGTTGAATAAACGGCCTTTGACCCAGAAATTCAACGTTTAGGATTCAATCTTAAGAAAATTATTAAAGACTTAATAAAAGTTATATATATATATAATATATGTATATTACATAAACATATAGTTATATATATAAATTATATACATATACAATTATATTTATACATTATATATTACATATAGTTATATAATATAGATGTATGTAATATATATCTATATATAATGTATACTTATGCAATATAGTTATATGTATATAAGTATATATGTTATCATAAGAGTAAGTAATTAGAAGCAACCTAAATGTCCAATAATATCGATAGAATATTGGCTAAGTATATAATGCTACGGCCACATAATAGAATACTATACGGTCAATTTAAAAAAATGAGAAAAATTTTAAAATGAGGTCTAAATTTATGGACATGGAAAAATGTCCATTATGAAACAAAACAGATGGTTAGAAAAATAACCCATTATAGATAAGGCTAGTTAATGAGAAATGGGAACCACAGGAAAAATTTTAAGGGACATGGAGGATAAATCCAGGTATTCCAACAGAGAAGGTTCCACAAGGAACTAGAACGGGCAAGCTCCAAGTGGTATAAATCGTCTGATTTGCTCAGTGTTATATTGCCAGGACCTAGAATGGTGCGCAATAAATAGCTGTTATCAATAAGAACAATATTTGAAGAAATAATGGTAGGAATTTCCTGAGGGGTAGGAAATTGATTCTCTTGTGAAATTAGCTCCCAAATGGGAGGTACCAGGCGTGAGGAGGGAAGAAAAGGAACCATGTTTAAGCAAGGGATGGGGTGAAAACTTTGTGAAAATTAATGATGGGAAACCTCACTAAAATAGAAGTGGGAGGCCAGAAGGGGGCGCTCCCATGCACATGTATCAATACAAATTCCAGCAGGAAGAGATACTTTGCATCTCTGGCAGGAAGTGACACTACTTTACTACCCAGCAGGGAGAAGAAAGATTTCTCCTTGCCTGGCAACAGCTCAGCCAATGAAAAGCCACTATACTTCTAATCCCAGTTTCCTCCAATGGCCTTTTTATTTACAATATTCCCTCCCAACTTCCCCTTCTCCTCTATAAAAGAGTGTCCTTTGTTTTACTGGAGTTGCATGTGGTTCATCATAGTTGCATGTCCCGAATTGCAATTCTTTGCTGCTCTTGAATAAACCCATTTTGCTTGTAAAATAACTGGCTGTTTTATTGTTTTAGGTTAACAGCTTCCATACTGGAGAAGATCACAAGCGCTTCCCTGCTGGGCCGCAAGAAAGCCAAGGGTACTCCCTCCCACCTCCTACCCACACACACAGGAGACTGTGAGTCTTCTCTGGAGAAACCAAATGGCTTCAGAGAAAAGACCTATAGCGACTGACGTTTGTGGGGGGACCTCTGGGAAAGTTTGCCTTCAATGAAACTCCCCACTGACATGAACCCCCTACCATTTCAGCTGCTGGACCTCACATTCAAATATAAGATTTAAGGAAACCTCCAAAATGAAAGGTAGAGACCAGAATAAACACAGGAAAAATAAACAAACTCAGGAAAATAAAAACAATTGAAGGAGAAAAAAAAGCACAACACAACCCCACTGAATTATTATCTTCAGAGAAATAGCAGAAGATATACTGAGTAGACCAATAACACAGCAGATTGCTGTTTTAAAAAATAAAAAAGAGGAATAATCAAGTTCATCACATACTTGTTTTGCTTGGTAGAGATTTGAAGGGGTCTGGGGTCCATTGCTGGGGGAGTAGATGGATGGTGAAGCTGGGAGATGCACAGCCAGAAGTCCTGAATGTAGCTGGAGTTAACAGACACGCCTCACATGAAGCAACCTGGATAAACCTTCCTAACAAAGTGCCTCCTAATAGCCAGGAAGTGGGAACGACCCAAAAGTCTATCAAATATGAAAGGGTAATAAAATGTGATCCATCCTTCCATACAATGACACATGAGCCAGCCATGAAGTGTTGATACACAGTATAACATGGACGAACCTCAGGACATTACGGTGAGTAAAAGAAGCCAGATACGAAATTCACATGTTGTGATTCCATTGATATGACATGTCCACACAAGCAAATCCACAGAGACAGAAGGTAGATTCATGGTTGCCTGAGGCAATGGGGAGAGGGGATGAGGGGTGACTGCCAAGAGGTATGAGGTTTCTTTTTGGGGTGATGAAAACGTTCTGGAATTAGATTGTGGTGATGGTTGCACAACCTTGCAAATATAATAAAAAACCACGGAATTGTGCACTTTAAAAGGGGTGAATTTTATAGTACGTGAAAGATATCTCAAGGAAAAAAAATGCAGATTCTGATTTAATCAGAAAATAAAATGCCAATAGAGAAGGGAAGATATGAGAAAGAGAGGGAGAAAGAGAGAGAGCGAATGAGAGAGCACAGCATCATTTTACATCAAATGTAAAACACAGGCACATAGCTCAATATACATCTTGCAGAATCAGAAACAAAGAAAACGACACACACTAAACTCTCTAGGATGGGTAACATTCTAGAATGGAAGTAAAAGAAAGAAGTGGGCAAAGATCCCCCATAAGCTCTCTCATAAGCCCACCCTTCCACCCCATACCCTCCTGTCACCCTCCTTGCCCCAAACAGATCAGCAGTGACAAAGGACAATGCCTTGAATGACAAAGGAAGCCAAAAGGGAACTGGTAAACTATTCAGAAAACAGTGAAAGTAACATTTTATATCAAAATCCCTGAAAGAGATAAAACTGATCTTGGAGAAATGCTCAGAGCCTTAATTATCCCATTGTTAAAGAAATCAAAGATGTGGGAATTCCCTGGCGGTCCAGTGGTTAGGACTCTGCGCTTTCACTACTTTGGCCCGGGCTTGATCCCCAATCCGGGAACTAAGATCAGCAAAAGAAAAAAAAAAAAAAAAGAGAGAGAGAGAGAGGAAAAGAAAACAAAAATGATGGAACTGTTTTAACAAATTAGACTAAGAACAAAAAGAACTTAGGAAGATGGAATAGATAGAGAGGAAAAACGGAAATGAATCAAATGGGGAGGAAGGTCAAACAGGGTGAGAAAGGAAGTGGATTCTTTAAAAACCAATGAAATAGGGCTTCCATGGTGGCGCAGTGGTTGAGAGTCCGCCTGCCGATGCAGGGGACATGGGTTCGTGCCCCGGTCCGGGAAGATCCCACATGCCGCGGAGCAGCTGGGCCCGTGAGCCATGGCCGCTGAGCCTGCGCGTCCGGAGCCTGTGCACTGCAACGGGAGAGGCCACAGCAGTGAGAGGCCCGCGTACCGCAAAAACAAACAAACAAACAAAAACCAATGAAATAGACAACCTCTCACAAGCCTGATTAATTTGTAAAAATCAGAGCGGGGGTGGGGTGGGGTGGCGTGGGGGGAGGTAATAAACACGATTAGGGATCTCTAAGGAGATAAGGTGTCAGCATAGATGCAAACAGTCAAATAAGAGGATTCTATATGCCGCTCGGGCAACTTTCTGGAAAACCTAGAGGAAATCAATGATTTCTGAGAAAAATGCACATTCTGCTCACTGGCCCAAGTGGAACATCTGATTAGGTCAATGAACATAAAAGATATTATAGAAAGGTGATTATTAAGAAAGTTTCTCTAAATAATCATAATCATAATCCAAATTATTCAACCTATTCCATAGAAGAATACAGAAAACTCACCCAGTAAATCTATGACCTCATTTTATGAATGCATTTCACAGCTTCAGTTCCAAAACCATAATGACAGGATGGAAAAATACAGATCAATCTCACCTAAGAACACAGAAAAATTCTAAATGTTATCAAACATTGTCATTTGTCCAAAAGAGAAGCTACAGTCTGATATAGTCAGCTTTATCTCCGGAATTCCAGAGAGTTCCAATAAAAAGCACTCTATCAAATTAAACAAGAAAACCCACAAGATCCTATTAATATGTACTAAGAAACATTTGATAAAATTCAGCAGTCTTTTTTAGTGAAAGTGAAGTAACAGTTAAAAAAAAAAAGAAATTGCTTAAATATAATAAAAGCAATTACCCTAAAATCAACAGTAAATATTGTACTATATTTAGTATATATGATACTGTATAAAAAAATCATAAAATCTCATTAAAGAAGATAAAGCAAGATCTGAAGTAATGGAAAGACATAGCATTTCTTTGATGGGTCAATATCGATAAAATACGTTATCCAAAAATTATAAACTTAATGCGATTACATTCAGCATCCCAGTGTGGAAAGCATAATTATTTTTCCTGAATTGGATAAAAATTATACGGAAGACCAGCCAACACAAATGTAAAAAAAAATAGGGGGATACTTCAATTGAAATAGTTAAAATGGAACTAATTAAATAGATGAGTAGGAAAAAAAATCACGAAAATTCAGGAAGGTGTCGCAACATACATGAAAAAGGTGGCATTTTAATTCCCAGGGAATAGCGTGATTTATTTTTTAAATGGTATTGACCCAATCTTGAATACACTTTGGTACACTGCTATCAAACCGTCTGAAAAAAAACAGGTAGACCCTCAGCTGATACAATAAACAAAAATATGTTCCAGATAGATTCAGTACTCACATACAAAAAATAAGAACGTGGTTAGGAAATCTAAGTAGCTATATATGTGATCTGAGGACAAAAGAGACTTCCCTAGGCAAGACTGGAAACTCTGGATGACAAAAGATACCATAAAATTTTGAAATCAATAATTCAGCTGACAAACAGCATGTACAAATTGAGAAGAAGTCAATCCAAAAGGAAATAAAGGTTAAACAGTATGAATAAGCAGTACACAAAAAAGCAAATCCGGGCTTCCCTGGTGGCGCAGTGGTTGAGAGTCCGCCTGCCGATGCAGGGGACTCGGGTTCGTGCCCCGGTCCGGGAAGATCCCACATGCCGCGGAGCGGCTGGGCCCGTGAGCCATGGCCGCTGAGCCTGTGCGTCCGGAACCTGTGCTCCGCAACGGGAGAGGCCACAACGGTGAGAGGCCCGTGTACCGCAAAAAAAAAAAAAAAAAAGCAAATCCAAGTCACCAAAATCAGATGAAAAGATGCTCAGATGGGCCGGGGGTCAGGACATGCAAATTGAGACAATGGTGAGATGCCACTTTCTCAAACTGGCAAAATTTTTGAAAAGTGATAACACTCATTTCTGGTGAGACTGTGGCAAAAAGTGTTCTCGGGCATGGCTGGCAGGAATGGGCTCTCCAAAAGGGTTTAAACACTTTGCCCTGGCAACAGCTATTTTGGATACAAATCCTTTTTCAGAAATGTTTTGTAGTATTTTCTTCTAGTCTACGACTTGTCTTTTCATTCTCTTAATAGCATCTTTTGCAGAGCCAAAGTTTTTAATTTTACTAAAGTTCAACATCAATTTTTTTCCCCATGGATTATGCTTTTGATGTTGTATCTAAAAACCCATTGCCAAACCCAAGATCACCTAGATTTTTTCCTATGTTTCCTTCTAGCAGTTTTATAGTTTTGTGTTTTACATCCAGGTCTATGATTCTATGTGTGTGGGCTGGGGTTAAAATATACATAATACACAGTGTACCATTTTAACCATTTTTAAGTGTACGATTTGGTGGCATTAACTACAGTCACAATGTTGTGCAGTCATACCACTATCTATTTCAGGAACTTTTCATCATCCCAAACGGAAATGGTACCCATTAAATGATAACTTCCTACACCACATTCCCGCAGCTTCTAGTAACTGCTATTCAACTTTTTGTCTCTGTGAATTTGCCTATTCAATGTAACTCATTACGATGCATTTTGAGTTCATTTTTGTGAAAGGTGTAAGGTCTGTGTCTAGATTCTCTCTCTCTCTTTTTTTTTTTGGCATATGGACATCCAATTATTCCAGCACAATCTATTGAAAAGACTGTCCTTTCTCCGTTAGATTGCCTGTGTTCTGTTGTCAAAGATCTATTGACTATATTTGTGTGGGTCTATTTCTGGGCTCTCTATTCTGTTTCATTGATCTGTGTGTTTATTCTTTTGCCAATTCCACACTGTCTTGATTACTGTAGCTTTATAGAAAGTCCTGACATTGGGTAGCGTCAGTCCTCCAACTTTGTTCTTCAGTATTGTGTTGGCTCTTCTAGGTCTTTGCCTTTCCATAGAAATTTTAGATTCAGTTCATTGATATCTACAGCCTGACAAAATCTATTAAAATTTAAAATACATAAACCTGGGACTTCCCTGGTGGCGCAGTGGTTAAGAATCCGCCTGCCAATGCAGGGGACACAGGTTTGAGCCCTGGTCCAGGAAGATCCCACATGCCGCAGAGTAACTAAGCCCATGCGCCACAACAACTGAGCCTGCTCTCTAGAGCCTGTGCTCTTCAACAAGAGAAGCCACCGCAATGAGAAGCCCGCACACCAAAACAAAGAGTAGCCCACTCTCGCCACAATTAGAGAAAGCCCGCGTGCAGCAATGAAGACCCAACGCAGCCAAAAATAAATAAATAAACTTATTTTAAAAAAAGAGAATCCGCCTGCCAATGCAGGGGACACAGATTAGAGCCCTGGTCTGGGAAGATCCCACATTCCACAAAGCAACTAAGCCCATGCGCCACAACTACTGAGCCTGTGCTCTAGAGCCCGCGAGCCACAACTACTGAAGTCCGCACATCTAGAGCCCGTGCTCCACCACAAAGAGAAGCTACTGCAATGAGAAGCCCGCGCACCTCAATGAAGAGTAGCCCCTGCTCTCGCAACTAGTGAAAGCCCATGCACAGCAACAAAGACACAACGCAGCCAAAAATAAATAAATAAATTTACTAAAAAAAAAATACATAAGCCTTTCACCCAGCAATCTCATTCCTGGAACTCTGTCCTTTAGAAATAAAATAATCAGCATATATGGACATAGGTATAAAAATATTTATTGCAGTGCTTTTTTTTTCTTTTAGGTAGCAGAGGGAATAAAACCTATAAAGCAAGTGAAAACCAGTTAATGGGAATGTGGTTGAACAAATTATGGTTCATCCATACCATGGGAGATTATCAAACAATTACGAAGAGTGAATTAGGACCTTAGCAGGTGGTCTGAGCAGTTTCCATAAGATACCCTGGGTAAAAAATAGTGTATCCAATATGATTCCAATTTATAAAACAATAACCCTCACTTTCTATTTTTGGTCTATTTATTATGTACTATTATATAATTATTATTGTTATTTTGTGGTCATGCCATGCAGCATGTGGGATCTTAGCTCCCCAGCCAGGGATGGAACCCATGCTCCCTGCAGTGGAAGCACGGAGTCTTAACCACTGGACCTCCAGGGAAGTCCCTGTATTATGTACTTTTAGTCAATGAGCAGGAAGAATAACCTGGTAGAAAACACTGTAGGATGCTTACCTTGAAGGATGTCCAATATAAGAGAAAATAAGAGGAAAAGAGGGTAGTTTGCCCCCTGGCAACTGTTGAAAACGGTAACTGTTTTCTCTAAACCAGTTCCGTTCAATAGAAATATAAATGCGACCCATTTGCACAATCTTAACTACATTACAAAAAAGTAAAAAAGAAACAGATGAAATTTAATATATTTTTTAGCCCAGTGTGGCCCAAATATCACCAACATCATTGATATTTATAAAAGCATCAGTGAGGCATGTGACATTCTTTTTCTCTTATGAAGTCTTCAGAATCCTGTGTGTATTTTAAACTTAAATCTCCATTTGGACTGGCCATGTTTGAAGTACACAACCACTCCCTGTGGCCAGCGGCCACCATCTGGACAGTACAGCTCTGAAGACAATCTATAGGAAGACTTGAGTGCCCCCTAGTGGCAGGCTCCATTAACTCCACCCTTCTTGGCAATCTGGTCCAACTCCAACATCAATCAGATTGTGTGGCTCCCTGCCTAGAACCCTCTATGGCTCCCTGATGCCACCAGGTCACGTCCACACTCCCAGGTTTAGCTTTCAAGGCCCCTCTCAATCTGAGTCCAACTCACCTCTCTCCAAAGGAGAGGATGTTTTCCACTCCTTCCCCCCAGCCACAGTGGACTTGCCCACCATTCATTCATTCACTCATCCATTGATTGATTCAGTGAATGTTCACTGAGATCCTAGGGGCTACCCTGGATCGTGGGTGTCTTCCGAGAGTCAGTGGTGCTTGAGCTTCTGGGACCAACAGTCTGCACTTAACCAACTGCCTCCTTGGGCCTCGGTCTTCACGTTTGATCTTGGACTTCACACCTTCCTGGTAGGATTATTGGTGGAACTCATGTAAAGCTCCTGGCACACAGTGGGTGTTTAATAGATGTTGACTGAACCAGTGGTATCCTTGAGGCTTGGGGTCAGGGCAGGAAGCTGCAAGTAGAGACTCTGACAGCAGCTGTGGGGTGGATGGGTTCATCGGGAGACAGGCTAGGCCGGAGCCCCAGAGAGATGGGTTCAGACGGTGGGGCTGGGGTTGGGTACCCAGGTCCTCCCTCTCCCAGCAGGACTAATCCACACCTGGCCCAGTGACCCCAATCTTTGCAGAACCCACTTGCAACCACCTCCCTGCATGAAAACCTTCGATGGCTCCCTGTTGATTTTAAAATAGCAAGAAAATCCCTGTAGATTCTCTCAGCCTCACCTCTCATTCCCCTCTCCCTTAGTTCCTGGTGCTCCAGCCACACAATTCACACAGGGCCTTTGCACATGCCGTTCCCTATCCTTGGGATGCTCTTCCCTTCCTTTCCCTCAGTATTTTTTCAAAATTTATTTTATTTTTATTTATTTTTGGCTGCATTGGGTCTTCGTTGCTGCACACGGGCTTTCTCTAGTTGTGGCCAGTGGGGGCTATTCTTCGTTGCAGTGCGTGGGCATCTCACTGCAGTGGCTTCTCTTGTTGCAGAGCACAGGCTCTGGGCACACGGGATTCAGTAGCTGTGGCGCACAGGCTCAGTAGCTGTGGCGCACTGGCTTAATTGCTCCGTGGCATGTGGGATCTTCCCGGAGCAGGGCTTGAACCCATGTCCCCTGCATTGCCAGGCGGATTCTTAACCACTGCGCCACCAGGGAAGCCCTCCCTCACTTTTAACTCCTCCTTATCTGGCCAATCTCAGAGCAAGTGTTACTGCCTTGGAGAAGCCTGCCCTGATCCTTGGCCAAAGTCAGGCCCTGGGGCACCAGTACCTCCCTTCCATGGCACTTACTACCACTAGAATGTGAGTTCCAGGAATCTTTGCTTTGTTTGCGACTGTGTCCCCCCAGCACCTAGAACAATGCCTGGTATACAGCAGGCACTCAATAAATGGTTGTGTGAACATTCCTCAGACTCTGATAAACTGCAGGATGGCAGGGCCTGAAGCTGTTTCTGCTTCCTTCCTGTCCCCCCGTACCTGGTATGCAGTAGGTGATCAGTAAATGGTTGTTACAGAAATGGAGGATGCCCTCAGGCCTAGGTCACTGGGCGCCTGGGTCTTGGGCCACCACGTGGCTACTGCACATTTCTATCAACTTGATCCCACTTGATTTTCCCCAGAAGATCACCAAAAGAGAGATTTTCTTTCCTATTTGGAAGATGAAGAAAACAAGATCTGGAGGTTGAGAGCTCAGACTCCATATCTCATTTATTCCTCTGGAGCGGGTGAGGTTTCTTCTCCATCAGGAAAACTCTTTGTGGCAGGCTACATAGAGCATCCCAAAGATGTCCACACCCTAATCCCCAGGACCTGTGAAAGACGGTACCCAACATGGAAACATATTTCCAGACAGGATTAAGTTATGGATATGCAGAAGGGGAGATGCTCCTGTGTTACATGGGTGTGCCCAGTGGAATCACAAGGGTCCTTAAAAGAGGGAGGCAGGGGCTTCTCTGGTGGCGCAATGGTTGAGAGTCCGCCTGCCGATGCAGGGGACATGGGTTCATGCCCCGGTCCGGGAAGATCCTGCATGCCGCGGAGTGGCTGGGCCCGTGAGCCATGACCGCTGAGCCTGCACGTCTGGAGCCTGTGCTCTGCAACGGGAGAGGCCACAACAGTGAGAGGCCCGCGTACCGCAAAAAAAAAAAAAAAAAAAAAGAGGGAGGCAGGAGGGTCAGAGAGAGATAAGAGGATGCTACACTGTTGCCTTTGAAGATGGAGGAAGGGGCCACGGTCCAAGGAATGCAGGTGGCTTCCAGGAGCTGGAAAAGGCCAGGAAACGGACTCTCCCCAGAGACTCTGGAAGGACTGCAGCCTTGAGGGTGCCTTGATGTTAGCCCAGTGAAAGCCATTTCAGATTCTGACCTCCAGAACTGTAAGATAGAAAATTGGCATTTAAAAAAAAATTAATTTATTAATTTATTTTTGGCTGCATTGGGTCTTTGTTGCTGAGCGGGCGTTCTCTAGTTGCAGCAAGCAGGGGCTACTGTTCGTTGCAGTGCACAGGCTTCTCATTGTTGTGGCTTCTGTTTTTGCAGAGCACGGGCTCTAGGCGTGTGAGCTTCAGCAGTTGTGGCACACGGACTCAGTAGTTGTGGCACACGGGCTGAGTTGCTCCGGGGCATGTGGGATCCTCCCAGCCTAGGGCTCGAACCCGAGTCCTCTGCATTGGCAGGCAGATTCTTAACCACTGTGCCACCAAGGAAGTCTGAAAATTGGCGTTTTTTTTTTTTTTGTGGTAATTTGTTACAGCGGCCATGGGAATACACCCTCCAACCTGGGAGGAAGTTTCCAGCCCATCAGAGGGCAGAAGGCATCTGACAGATGCCGCATGACCATTGCCTCAAGTTCAAAGCCCCGTGTTTCGGACACAACCAGCGCTGCTGCCCTAATTGTCTCCCAGAAAACAGTGGCCAGGTCTGCCCTCTCTAGTGACAGAGAGAGGATTGTGACTTTAGAAATGTGACAGAACCGTCAGAGGTACAGGAAATGCATGACTTGTGAAATAAAATGGCCACCAGCAATTATTCATCCTACAGCTGCTTAAACATCCAGCCTTCTCTCCATCAAGAGAGAAAACAAAAACCAAGAAAAACTCTGAGCCCTCAATGAAACTAACATGATATCATGTTTCTGGAGCTGCCCTGGGGAACAATGATGGCAGAGGAATCAGACTCAGCCAGCCCCACACCTTCAGAGACAGAGGCCAAAGGTAGAGAAGGAATTTTGCCAAAAGGCCGGGCTTGGGTGAGCTCAGCAGTGAGACTGTGGCCTCCATATTTTTTTCAAAAATGGTGTAAAATACACATAACATAAAACTTACCATCCTATTAACAAATGCAAACTATCATATATAGAACAATAAACAACAAGGTTCTACTGTACAGCACGGGGAACTCTATTCAATTATTCAATATCTTGTGATAAACCACAATGGAAAAGAATATGAAAAAGAATATATATATATATATATATATATATATGTATATGCATGACTGGGTCACTTTGTTGTACAGCATAAATTAACACAACATTGTAAATCAACTATACTTCAATAAAATAAATTTAAAATATTTTACTATCCTAATCATTATTGAAATTGTTTTAAAAAATTTTCCCACTTTATTGAGGAATAATTGCCAAATATAATTGTATTGATTATAAGTGGACTGTGTGATGTTTTGATATACATATACATTGTGGAATGATCGCTTAAGCATTTTTTATTTTATTTTATTTTTTTTTTGCGGTACGAGGGCCTCTCACTGTTGTGGCCTCTCCCGTTGCGGAGCACAGGCTCCGGACGGGCAGCCTCAGTGGCCATGGCTCACGGGCCCAGCCGCTCCGTGGCATGTGGGGTTTTCCCGGACTGGGGCACGAACCCGTGTCCCCTGCATCGGCAGGCGGACTCTCAACCACTGCGCCACCAGGGAAGCCCTGCTTAAGCATTTTTAAGTGTGCAGTTTAGTGCTATTAAGTACATTCACATTGTTGGGCAACCATCCCTACCATCCATTTCCAGAACTTTCTCATCTTCCCAAACTGAAACTCTGTCCCCATGAAACACTGACTCCCCACCCCTCCCCCAGCCCCTGGCCCCCACCCTCTACTTCCTGTCTCTATGGCTGTGACTCCTCTAGGGACCTCCTGTGAGTGGGACCAGACAGTATTAGTCCTTCTGTGTCTGGCTTATTTCACTGAGCATCATGTCCTCGTGGTTCATCATGTTGCAGCAAGTGTCAGAATTCCCTTCCTTTTTTTTAAAAAAATTATTTATTTATTTTTCGTTGCATTGAGTCTTTGTTGCTGCGCGCGGGCTTTCTCTAGTTGTGGTGAGCGGGGGCTACTCTTTGTTGCGGTGCACGGGCTTCTCACTGCAGTGGCTTCTCTTGTTGTGGAGCAGGGGCTCTAGGCACGCGGGCTTCAGTAGTTGTGGCACACGGGCTTAGCTGCTCCGCGGCGTGTGGGATCTTCCCGGAGCAGGGCTTGAACCTGTGTCCCCTGCACTGGCAGGCGGATTTTTAACCACTGTGCCACCAGAGAAGCCCTCCCTTCCTTTTTAAGGCTGAATAATATTCCATCATATGGAGCTGGAGCAGGTGGGAGAAAAAGGAACCCTCCTACACTGTGGGTGGGAATATAAATTGGTGCAGCCACTATGGAGAACAGTGTGGAGGTTCCTTAAAACCTAAAAATAGGGACTTCCCTGGTGGTCCAGTGGTTAAGACTCCATGCTTCCACCGCAGGGGGAGCAGGTTCCATCCATGGTTGGGCAACTAAGATCCTGCATGCCCCGTGGTGCTACCAAAAAAGAAAACAAAACTAAACAAACCTAAAAGTAGAGCTACCATATGATCCAGCAATCCCATTCCCGGGCATATATCGGGGGAAAACTCTAATTCAAAAAGATACATGCACCCCAATGTTCATTGCAGCACTATTCACAATAGCCAAGACATGGAAGCAACCTAAATGTCCATTGACAGATGATTGGATAAAGAAGATGTGGCACATACGTATGTACAATGAAATACTACTCAGCCATCAAAAAGAATGAAATAAAGCCATCAGCAGCAACATGGATGGACCTAGAGATGATCATACTAAGTGAAGTAAGTCAGACAGAGAAGGACAAATATCATATGATATCGTTTATATGCAGAATCTAAAAAAAAAAAAGATACAGATGAACTTATTTACAAACCAGAAATAGACTCACAGACTTAGAAAACAGACTTATGGTTACCAAAGGGGAAAGTGGGGGAAGGAGTTTGGGATTAACATATACACACTACTATATGTGAGGACCTACTGTATAGCACAGAGAACTATACTCCATATTTTGTAATAACCTATAAGGGAAAAGAATCTGAAAAAACATCTATATATGTGTATACATACATATATAGATATATATATATGAATCACTTTGCTGTACACCTGAAACTAACACAACATTGTAAATCAACTATACTTCAATTAAAAAATTTTAAAAATATTCCATTATATGGATACCACATTTAGTTTATCCATTCATCTGTCAATGGACACTGGGGTTGCTTCTTCATCTTAGCTGTTGTGAACCATCCTGTTTTCAGCATGGGTGTGCAAATATCTCTTCCAATGTGGCCTCCACACTTTGACCTGGAGTGGTTGACCCACCTCCCCCACTGTACTTCCCTGAGCCCATGCCTTGTGTCTGACTCTGTCCTCAGATGAGGTCCCTGAGAGTGTGGTCCTAGGGTCCCCTGAGAAGGGGCTCACCTTCTCAGCCTCCTCCAGATGAAATGAAACAGGTCCTCAGCAGGCACAAGCTGCTTATACACTTTGGGGACCTCAACTCTGCAAGCCCACGTGGGCTCTGCCGGTGTGCTGCCCCAGATTGGAATCTGGAGGGCTCAGGACACACTGGATGCAGAGGGATCGGAAACACTCCTGTGTCACACCTGGTGTCAGTCAACAGGCAAACAGTTTCTCTCAGGGGCTCGGGTGAATGTTAACTGATAGAACCCACTATGGTTTGAATTGCACCCCTTCCTCCAAAAAAGACATATTGAAGTCCTAACCCCCAAAGGAAGTCCTAACCCTAACAAAGAATGTGACTTTGTTTGGAAATAGCGTCTTTACAGAGGCAATCAAGTTAAAATGAGGTCATTAGAGTACGTCTTAAACCACTATGACTGGTGTCTTTATAAGAAGAGAGAAATTAGGATGCAGAGACTGTTTTAAAGTGCAGGTCCTCATCTGCAGGTATGACAAAGCCAAGAGATCAGGAGACAACTGCTAGTGAAAAGGTACATTGTTACTCACAGCTCCTAAAAGGAGGGGGCACAGTACACCATGCAGGACCACACAGAGAAGCACCAGGGTTGGTCAGGAGGCCTATGGAGCAAGGGGGAAAGATGGGAAAAAGCCTTTCATTGTGGTTTCCCGGGGAAAGGCCAGGCAATGCAGGGTAACCACACTTGGGATTGGCCCATTTGAATAATTTCAGCGAGCTCTGGGCATAGGGACTGGCTCTAGCTGTCTGGCACCTGGCCCTGGGGTGATTATGGCGGGGGAGAACTTGATAAAGGAGGTGGTTGAGGGTGTGGGCTCTGGATTGGTTGGTTTGCATTTGAAAGGCGCACAGGCAGGTGAGCCTAGGAATTAGTCCTGGGAGGGGCAGTCCCTGAGTCAGCAAGGTCTCGGGTATCAAAGCATGAAAACTACAGATAACAAAGAGACATGCTTAATACGGAGACAGACACACACAGAGGGAAGGTATTATGGAGACACACAGGAAGAAGACAGCCATCTACAAGTCAAGGGAAGCCTGAGGCTACCAAAAGCTAGAGAGAGACCTGGAACAGATCCTTCTCTCTCATCCCTCAGAAGGAACCAACTCTATTGATACCTTGATTTCACACTTCTGGCCTCCAGAACTGGGAGACAATACATTTCCATTGTTCTAAGTCACCCAGTTTATGGTACTTGGTTATGACGGTCCTAGGAAACTAACATAAAATCTTTCTAGAGGGTAGTTGTGTAATCATCACATAAATATTTCTCTGTTCTTGAATAAAAATAAGGCCGAATACTATTCCATTGTATGGATTGACCACATTTTGTGTATCTATTCATCCTTTGATAGACACTTGGGTTGTTTCCACCTTTTGGCTAGCATGAATCATGCTGCTATGAACATAAGTGTGCAAATATCTTTTCCAGACCCCGATTTCACTTCTTTTGGGTAGGTCCCCGGAAGTAGAATTACAGGATCATAGGGTAGTTCTTGGTTTAACTCTTCATGGAAACACCATGCTGCTTTCCACAGCAGTTGCACCCTTTTGCATCCCCACCAGCAACGCACAAGGCTTCCAATTTCTCCTCATCCTCAGCAACACTGATTATTGTCTGTTTTTAATTTAATTTAATTTATTTTTTATAATAGTCATCCTGGTGGATACGAGGCAGCATCTCACTGGCATCACAGTTAAAAAGACTCTCAAAAGTACAGCATGGTTTTCTGTTGTCTTCTGTCTTCTGGTGATTCTAGATGAGAAAGCTCCCTCTTGGTTTTCCAATTCATGACATTCCAGATGTGGTAGGCATGTGTCTCTTCTCGGGGGTGCGTAATGGGGGGAGTCTGAGAGTCAGGAGCCCTTTCCTTCAGAGACACAAGCCTGTCTTCAGCTCAGGAAATGTTTGCCCATTGTGGTTCTGTGGCTCTGTCCCCTCTGTCACTTCCAATTTCTCTTTCTGCAGTGTCAGGAAGACCTCCCATTTGGGAGCTCCTGCCTTGGACATCCAAGTGACTTTTTTTTTAATTTATTTTTTAATTGAAGTATAGTTGATTTAAAATGTTGTGTTAATTTCTGCAATATATCAAAGTGATTCAGTTATACATATATAAACATTCTTTTTTAAAAAATATTCTTTTCCATTATGGTTTATCACAGGAAATTGAATATAGTTCCCTGTGCTATAAGTGGGACCTTGTTGTTTATCCATTCTATATATAATAGTTTGCTTCTGCAAATCCCAAGTTCCCACTCCATCCCTCCTCCCACCACCTTGGAAACCACAAGTCTGTTCTCTATGTCTATGAGTCTCTTTCTGTTTTGTGGATAAGTTCATTTGTGTCATATTTTAGATTCCACATGTAAGTGATATCATATGGTATTTGTCTTTCTCTTTCTGACTTACTTCGCTTACTATGATAATCTCTAGGTTCATCCAAATGGGATTATTTCATTGCTGCAAATAGGATTATTTCATTATTTTTTGTGGCTGAGTAGTATTCCATATACATACCACATCTTTAACCATTCATCTGTTGATGGACATTTAGGTTGCTTCCATGTCTTGGCTATTGTGAATAGTGCTGCTATGAACATAGGGGTGCATGCATCCTTTTTTTTTTTTTTTTGCGGTACGCGGGCCTCTCACTGTTGTGACCTCTGCTGTTGCGGAGCACAGGCTCCGGACGCACAGGCTCAGCGGCCATGGCTCACGGGCCCAGCCGCTCCGCGGCATGTGGGATCTTCCCAGACCGGGGCACGAACCCGTGTCCCCTGCATCAGCAGGTGGACTCTCAACCACTGCGCCACCAGGGAAGCCCCATGCATCTTTCTGAATTAGAGTTTTGTCTGGACATACACCCAGGAGTGGGATTGCTGCATCATATGGCAACTCTATTTTTAGCTTTTCGAGGAACCTCCATACTGTTTTCCATAGTGGCTGCATCAACTTACATTCCCACCGACAGTGTAGGAGGGCTCCCTTTTCTCCACATCCTCTCTAGCGTTTGTTATTTGTAGACTTTTTTTTTTTTTGGCTGCGCCATGTGAACATGCTTGCAGGTTCTTAGCTCTTCGTTCCCCAACCAGGGATCAAATTTGGGCCCCCTGCAGTGGAAGCACGGAGTCCTAACCACTGGACCGCCAGGAAATTCCCTGTAGATTTTTTAATGATGGCCATTCTGACCCGTGTGAGGTGGTACCTCATTGTAGTTTTGATTTGCATTTCTCTAGTATTTAGCGATGTTGAACATTTTTTCATGTGCCCGTTGGCCATCTCCAAGTGTTTTTTATGACCAGCGTTTCTCCCATCTCTCCTCCAGGCCAGCACTTTTGTTGTCAGCAATGGCCATCCTTCCTTGCCCTGGGCTGAGTAACCACTCGACCACATGATGGCTAAGTCACATCTGCCACCCCGAGAGGATTCTTAGTGCTCCCCTAGAGCTCCCTGCATGCTCTTGTGGATGTGCTGTTCCCATCCTCCCCATCACTCTGGCTTCAGAGGGATCACGGGGAACAAGTGGTCCTCTGGGCACCTCAGGCTCCTGCTCTCCAGTAGCTGATCCTGCCGAGAGTTGTCATTACCCATGCTTCTCCGCTCTGTCCCTTGTTCCTTCATTGGACAGGCTGGCTGGGTGGGAGGGGACAAGGGTGACCATATATTGATAAGTATTGAAGCTGAATGATGGTGCCATGGAAGCTCATCACACTGTCTATATATTCACTCTACTTTTGTATATGCTTGACATTGTCCATAACAAAAAGATTTCTAGAAACCCTGCATGATGTCTAGTGTAGGATGACCCCTGTACCAGGCTATTTCCTGAAGCACTGTCTGAAATGACCAAAGGTCTAGCACCTGTAAGTCCACCAGCAGGCGACTAGGTAAATAAATCGTAGTTCAGCCCACCAAAGAGTCCTCTGTAGACATAAAAAAGAAGGAGCAAGTTATCTCAGAACTGACACAGAAGCAGTACCGAGATGTCTTAATAAGTGAAAAGAGCAAGTACATTCATAGCAGATTATTCACAAGAGCCAAAAGGTGGAAACAACCCAAATGTGTGTCAGTTGGTGAATGGATACACAAACTATGGTCCATCTATACAGTGGAATATTATTCAGCCATGAAAAGGAAGGAAATTCCTATACATGCCACAGCATGGATGAACCTCGAAATCATTATTAATAGTAAAAAAAGCTAGATTGAAAGGTTACATATTGTGTGTTTCCACTGATATGAAAAATCCAGAGTAGGCAGAGCCATAGAGACAGAAAGTAGATTATTGGTTGCCCGGGGCTGGGGGGAGGGGATAATGGGTCCTTGATTTCGCTTTGGGGTGATGAAAATATCTTGGAACTAGATAGAGGTGATGGTTGCTCACCACTAGTTGTGGACTTTGGTTAATTTGATGTTATGTAAATTTTTACCTTAATTTAAAAAACAATAGGAAAGATACATGCACCCCAATATTCATTGCAACACTATTTAAAATAGCCAAGACATAGAAGCAACCTAAATGTCCATCAACAGATGAATGGATAAAGATGCGAGGGCTTCCCTGGTGGCGCAGTGGTTGAGGGTCCGCCGGCCGATGCAGGGGACACGGGTTCGAGCCCCGGTCCGGGAAGATCCCACATGCCGCGGAGCAGCTGGGCCCGTGAACCATGGCCGCTGAGCCTGCGCATCTGGAGCCTGTGCTCCGCAACGGGAGAGGCCACAACAGTGAGAGGCCCGCGTACCGCAAAAAAAAAAAAAAAAAAAAGAAGATGTGGTACATATATATAATGGAATACTACTCAGCCATGAAAAGAGTGAAATAATGCCATTTGCAGCAACATGGATGGACCTAGAGATGATCATACTAAGTGAAGTAAGCCAAAGACAAATATCATATCGCTTATATGTGGAATCTAAAAAATCATACAATTGAACTTACAAAACAGAAATAGACTCACAGACATAGAAAACAGATTTATGGTTACCAAAAGGGAAGGGGGAGAGGGATAAATTAGGAATGTGGGATTAAAATATACACACTACTATATATAAAATAGATAACCAACAAGGACCTACTGTATAGCACAGGGAACTACACTTAAATATCTTGTAATAACCTATAATGGAATAGAATGTAAAAAAAAAGTATATGTGTATATATATACATATGTGAATCACTTTGCTGTACACCTGAAATTGTAAATCAATGATATCTCAGCAAAATTTTTTTTAAAAAGGATATATATGTATAACTGAACCACTGTGCTATACACCTGAAACTAACACTACAATGTAAATCAACTATACTTAAATTAAAAAAATAAATTAAAGGTAAGTTAAAAAAATAAAAAATAAATTTTATCCTGGTCCCTAAAATAAATAAATAAATAAATAGATAGATAGGGACTTCCCTGGTGGTCCAGTGGTTGAGACTTTGCCTTCCAGTGCAGGGGGTGTGGGTTCGATCCCTGGTCGGGGAGATAAGATCCCACATGCCTCATGGTCAAAACACCAAAAAACATAAAACAGAAACAATACTGTAACAAATTCAATAAAGACTTTTAAAATGGTCCACATCAAAAAAATATTTAAAAAAATTAAAATATATATACATACATATATAATTTAAAATACAATAAAAATGATAATCATTAAGAAGCACTTATTTGGTTGACAAGTAAAATAAATGTTTACAAAAAGAAAAAAAGGAAGGACGGAACAATGCGTATGGGGGTTAACATTTGTGTTCATTGTTAAAGAGAAAATATATGTTTGTGTATCAAAGAGACTCAGGATTCTGCTGCCTCCCCCTGCCCAGGAGACTGAGGTTTGGGGCTTTGTGACCTGGATTCAGTTCTGCCTGTGATCTTTACTGTCTCTGGGGACAGGGTGAGTGACTTGGGGCTCTGTGCCTCCGTTTTCCCATCTGTGTAACGGGGATAGCAGAGCCTGCCTCGGGGGTCTATTGTGAGAATGGTTGTGAGGGGGGGAGCTGTCATTCCTGGAGAACCAGATGGGGAAGCCCTTGGGGTTCAGCTGCTGTCTCTGCCCCTCCCAGCCTGCCCCTGACCTTCCCGGGAACTCCAGGACCGGCCACCTCTCCAGCCTCATTCCCAGGCATCCGGCCAAAATCCCCGGCCATGTGCTCCATCCTCCCTGAGCCCAGCTGCTTCCCGTGCTCAGACAAAGAGAACTCTGTCCCCAGACCACCAGGCCTGGGCAGGATCAGTGTACCCCACACAGCACACACTGCACTCCCATCTCCCCCACTGTGTCTCTGTCCCCAGCCCTGGCCCTGTGCTCCTGGACACGCTGTGCCAGCCCTGGCTGTCCTTCCCTCAGGCCCACGTTAATGGGGCATTTCGGAATCTTCTGCTCCTGGACGCACACAGTTGAGTTCTGTCTGCAAGAGGCGACTCCAGGACAGCACAGAAAGTTGGGGCAGGGGGATGTGGGGAGAAAGAATAGAGCTGGGATGACTTAGACGTTCCATACTGACCCCACAGGATAACAGCACGGAGGTCCTCAGTGTAGCATGAATGGTGTGGCAATGTGACAGGGACAGGTGACGATGAACAAGAACAGGGGGTGATGGAGACAGTGGGACAGCAACAGGTGACATGGCAATAAGAAAATACCCTAGGGATTAGTGTAATGTTGGTAGGGCAGCCATATGATGGTGACAAGGGAGGGTAAGGAGAGTGCTGCAGTGAGAGATGACAGTATTAAGACACTGCCGTGGTAATGGGTGACAGTAGGGAGAAGGTGGGGCAGGAAGAGTGACTGATGACCAGACGGGGACAACACAACATATAGGATCTTTGCCATCTCCTTGGCCATCAGGTGACTCAGATGATCCTTTCCCGGGTCTGGGAAGTGCTCCCTTCACGAGGCGGATCCCATGACAACACAAGACACCAGATCCCCGTTCTCCCAGTCCCCTTGAAGCAAGGTGGGAACATACGCCACCCCCCCCCCCCGGCTGGAGAGTCCTCCAGCCAGGTAACTCTGCCCCAAACTTTGATGGATGCTGGCATCAGAAGCGGGGCCCCCTGGACTCCGTTTTGCTGAGGTTGGCGCTGGTTTCCGGTGTCCAGGATCATTAAGCACCATTTGAGCCCGGGGAGCAGAGAGGGGATGGATGGTGTCTTGGTGGGACGCGATCTGCGGGTGATTTGGTGGTGACTCTGCTAGCTGCAGAAGCCCCAGGCTTGGGTCTCCAGCCTCCCGGGGATTCTGCCCCTGACCAACGGCTCTTTCTGCCGTGACCGATTTCTGCTGCTTGCAGTTTAAGAATCCTGACACTCTGGGTGACGGTACAACTGTTAATGGGTGACAATGTCACAGCAATAAGTTAAAGGTATAACGGTGACAGGAGACAACATGAATGTCCCAGGCAGTGGAGCAAACCAGAAAACGGCAAGGTGTCCCATGGATGGGTGACAGTGAGAGGGCGACAGCAGTGGGTGACACTGACAGGTGACCCTGTGATAAGAATTTGGTGGTCATGCAATATTGACAGGGAGACTGTGTGAATGCTCTACCCTTAGGACAGTGTTGGGGTACACTAGGATGCTGGAGGGGGAGTGAGAGCCTAAATGTCTCTTCATGACAGTGTGATGTAACAGAGTCATCGTATCGGTAATGGACACCAGTGTAACAGACTCAGGCAGTGGAAGGCAAGGTGGTGTGACAGTAGTGAGGAGGGTGCAGTGGCAAAAAACACTCACTCCCCGCTGTCACTGAGAACTTCCACGTGTCACTGAGACTTCCAACAGCTCCACACCGCCTCTGTCTCGCCACACCTGATGGATTCCTTCTCCCCTGGCTTCCGGAGAGCGGGTAGGGAGAATTCTAGAAGGAAGCACTGCCTGATCTACCAGCCTACCTCGGGGTTTAGCCATCGAAGTATTGGTCATGCCGTGTCCCTGGTGTGGGACTGTACCTCCCCACATTCCACACATATGCTGGGCTGCTTCTGGGGCAGCCGGAACCTAGCCCAGTGCCCGTGTAAGGCACACTGGGTGGCTGAAGAGCAGACCAGGGTGGACCTTGGCAAAGCAGCCTAAGAAGCGGTGACACAGGTGTCCCCGAAAGCTGGCTCATCCACGACAGCCCCCGGGCCTTCCCACGCTGGAATTCCACACCTCTGTCAACTTGATCCTGGGGTTCCTTTCCTAGCTCACTCTCCCCACACCTCACCACCCCTCCTGACCGTCCTCACTGGCCCCGGAAACCCCGCTCCCTCAGTCAGGATGCCCTGAATCTTGTCTCCAAAGTTTCGCTCTTCCTCATGCCCCCCTAGCCCAGCCCTGGAGCCCTCACTGCTCCCCAGACCCAGTTCTAGGCCCCACAGAGCAGCCTTCAGAGTGACTCCTCTTCCTGGAAGTCCACCATGGCTCCCCTCAGAGGTGGGGGGACACTACTCTGAGGGCTCCTGGCCTCTGCTTACCCCTCCAGCTTCCCTCTTGCCCGCCTTCCCTTTTCTCCCCTCCCCAAAAGCTCCAGTTTTGCTCAATTTGCGCATGTTCCATACTCTCCTGTCTCTAGGCATTAGCCTATCTTTCCCCCAACTTTTCATATTTGCTCTTTTCCAGTGAGCCTTCAAGGCTCCCATTCCCGGGCAGAATGCTCCTTTCTGGGCTTCCCTGGTGGCGCAGTGGTTAAGAATCGGCCTGCCAAGGCAGGGGAAATGGGTTTGAGCCCTGGTCCGGGAAGATCCCACACGCTGCGGATCAACTAAGCCCGTGCGCCACAACTACTGAACCTGCGCTCTACAGCCTGAGAGCCACAGCTACTGAGCCCGCGTGCCACAGCTACTGAAGCCCGCGTGCCTAGAGCCCGTGCTCCACAACAAGAGGAGCCACCACAGTGAGAAGCCCACGCACCGTAACAAAGAGTAGCCCCTGAGAAGCCCCCGCTTGCCGCAGCTAGAGAAAGCCCACGCGCAGCAACGAAGACCCAACGCAGCCAAAAAGAAATAAGTAAAAAAAAAAAAAAAAGAATGCTCCTTTCTTTCCCCCCTCCTTCTCTCTGGCCCAGGAGTGTCATAGAGTCCAGGTCTGTCTCTTGGGACCCATATTGGGAGATTATAAAAGTTATCTCTCTCGTAGAGATTTTTTGGTGATTAAATGAGATAATGTGTATGAAACTCTTAACACCAAGTCTGGAACATAAGCACCTGCTAAATATCACCTCAAATTGTTATTTGCTATTTATTTCATTCCACAAGTACTTTGATGGAGGCATGATCAGCACAATCAGCTTTGGAATTCAATAGGGTAAACTAACAATTTCGGTGTGGGGAATGGATTTTTGAACTGGGCTTTGCCAGATGCATAGGAGTTTGCTGAGTGGAATAACAGCCTCAGGTCCAACAAACACCTTCTGACTAATCCCCATATTCAGGCTCACTGGTCTGGTGGTGTCTGTTTTCAGAGGTGGGAAAGTAGTGGGGAAAGCTAGAAATTTTTGTTTGGATGTAAGCTCCAGCTAGGGAGCAGAAATTCTGAAATTCAGCCCTTGTGACAGGTGGAGAAACTGAGGCTCAGAAAGTCTAGAACTTCGGGATTCTTAAACTCTCCATTTTGAGAATCACATGAAAAATGTGGACCTCCTCTCTAGAAAACTCATCTTTGGCCATCGTTTTGCCTACATTTTTAGGGGCTTCCGGATGTCAGTCTAGTTAAGAATCCAGGCCCCAGGCGCCAGGTAAGTTTCCCAAGTCACCCTTGGAATTCTCCTTGCCCGAGGGAGGAGGCGGCGGCTCGGGAGGACGTAGGAGTGGGCCTCCAGGTGAGTCCCGGGACCTTTCAAGCCTGGTTCTCTTCCAGGCCACCCCAAATCGCAGCCCCATCTCAGGGCACCACCACTCAATTTCTATGTGAAAACGTGGTCCCCCCAGCCTCCCCACGCCGCGTCTCAGCCCACGCCTACGGCTCTGTGCCCCCCATCCCATTCGGCCCCTCGGAGTTTCTCCCGTAGCCCCAGGCCATCCCCCAGCTCCAGCCCCTCCCTCCGCCCGGCATCGGAGCCCCCGGCCCCCGCCCCGGGAGCTTCAGAGGTGCAAACGCGCCCTCCCCCAACTCCTCCCGCCCCCGACTCCCCCCCGTGTGGCAGCTCTGGGCTGGGAACTCGGCGGGGTCGGCCTCTCGGTTTCGCGTTCCCGCCCCGGGCCCCCGGCGCCGCGCCAAACCGGCCCTCCAACGCCGAGCCCCGCGCGTCCGCTCGCCGCGCCTGCCTCCACGCGCGCCGGCTGGCAGGTAGGGGAAGCGCGGGACCATCGGCGGGCGGAGAAACCGGAGAGCAGCGGGTCGGGGGGAGGCAAGGGCGGGAGGAGGGGGCCGGGACGACGGAGGGGGAGGGGATTCCTTTGTTTGCAGCCGGCAGCCCCGGACCCAGCCCCTTCCCCTCCCCGCGCTACGCTCGGCGCCGGCGTGGGGCGCGGGGACCTGGCGCGGGCGGGAGGGGCTCGGCCCGGGTGCGGGTGCGGGCGCGGGCGGCGGACACAGCCGGGCTCTGATCCGCAGGTGAGGGCGGGGCCGAGCGTGGTCGCGGCTCCCGGGCCTGCGTCCCCGGCTCAGCCCGGTGGAGAACGCGGCTGGCGGGCTCTGAGGACGCGTGCCCCCTCCTCGTCGGCGGAGCCCGGGATTCCTCGCTTCCTGCCCGCCGCCTCCCCCAGTTACCCCGTGCAGTGCGCGCCGTCCCCCCGCTCATTCATTCCACAAACTCCCGGGCGCGGTTCTCAGAGGCAAAGTGGGGGGTGAGGGAGGAGTTGGATCAAGCCAGGCCGGAGATGGAGGCCCCGTGGGCCCTGAATTCTGCCTAGAGAAGGCGTCCTCGGAGTGCAGACCAGCCGGGACAGCCTGGGAGCAAGAAAGGGGTGCCCCTCACCAGCCGGGCCGATTCTTTCTCGCTTCCCCGTCAAAGGTGACAAAGGTCTTTTCCTTCTCCGAGGACCTTGGAACCACCTGGTCAGACTCTCATGTCACCCCAAGGCCCAGAGAGGGGCAGCCACTGACCCAAGGGCACACAGCAGACTCCCCGTCTGTTCTGCACCCAGGCCCAATTCTTCTCCCTGGTGTGGAAAGTGGGACTTGAAAGGGGCCCCCCATGAAGGCCACTTGGTCTGCCTTTTGTTCCCTGAGGGTTCAGCTTCCATCCTCCTAACCTTTGCCTGGTCATCTTCTCTGCCAGGAGTGGCCGTGTCCCCATCGCCTCCCTCCCATCCTTCCAGGTCCTGGAGAGAGCCAGCCACCTCCTGGAGGGTAGGGTACCCTTGATCTTCTTCCCCTCCCTCACCTCTGCCTGGGCTTCAGCTCCCACTCAGCCCTTCGCTAAATGTGTGATGGCCTTTGTTTGCTCCTCTGTGAAGTGGGCACAAAAGCTGTCCCTTCCCTGCTGGGCAGAGGGATGTTCTGTCCTTTGGGAAGTTCCAGCCTGTGCCCCCTGCTCCTGGAATCCTTTCCTCTCATCTGGATGCCTGCCCCAGCCTCTTCAACTGCGTGCTTCCTCTGGGGCCCCTGCAAGTCCTTCCACACTCCATCAAACACCCATTTCTGCCCTTGTTCCTCCCACTTAGAGCCCTTCAAGGGCTCTCCATTGCCCTTGATGTACAAGTAGAAGCTGCATTACCCAGGTATGCACTCCTGAAACACCCTGGCTGCCTGCCACCCCCTCCCCTCCACTCAGCGGTCCACGATCTTCTTGCCTCTGCTCTCAGTGTGCTGTGTCTGCCCCGACACCCTTCTCTTGGATGACTCCGTCGCTGAGACATCACACCTCCTCCGAGAAGCCTCCCGTGACTGTTCACCTGCTTGTGGGTCGGGGTTGGATGCCTCCCTGGGCTCCCACAAGCCCCCAGTTTCTCCATCCCGGCAGAGGTCCCACCGCTTCTGGTTCTCGTGGGTGCCCCGTGGCCAAGGGCTTCTTGCTGAGGTTGACTCTGCTTCCTCTCCGCAGCCTCCGAGGGACACGTCATGGTTCTGGAGGGTCTGTGCTTGACAAGGAGAGGGGCCGGCACCCACACCATGGCCCGGGACCCCTTGGCTCGGCTCTTGCTGGCCTGGACAGCCCTGTCGTGCGTGGCGGGTGTCCAGGGCCGTTGGGATGGGGCTGTGGAGCCTGCAGGTCTCGGACGTGTGCGCAGGCGTGGCAGCCCAGGCTTCTTGCAGGGGTGTGTGGTACCCGGGATGCCGAGAAGCCCCTGGGGTGTGGGCTGGGCTGGGCTGTCCTGCTAGGTGCGGGGGGTGAGGCCCAGGGGATGTCCAGCTGGGCAGGGGCTCACCAGCCATGCCTGCTCTCCTGAAGGCCGAATGTGTGTGGCTCCCGATTTCATGCCTACTGCTGCCCGGGCTGGAGGACGCTGCCTGGTGGGAACCAGTGTGTTGTGCGTGAGTGTCGATCCCTTCTGGAGGTGGGGGGTGCAGGCAGGGGACACTGGGGCAGTTCTCTTACTTACGGCCAGCAAGTCCAGCCTTGTTTAAAAGTGGACTTGGCCTGGGACGTCTGGCTAAGCCACAGGAATGGCCCCTGCTTCTGTCTGCAGGCTCCCAGGCCACCCGCCCGTGTTTCTTTGTCGTACAACTTCCCTGTGTCTGTCTGCTTGTTGGTCCGTCTGTCTGTCTCAGTCTCTGTCTCCTTCTGTCTTGGTCTCTCTCTGAGTCTCTGTCTCTCTGTGTCTGTCTTTTTCTCTGTGTGTGTGTGTGTCTCTCAATCTCTCTGTTTCCCCACTCCCACACGCACCCCATTCTAATGTGTCTAGAATCCGACTCTGCTTCCAGGAGATGCCCCCTCGCCTCCTCCCCAACAGTACAGCCAGTGCCCCAGCACCTCCAGCTTCTGTCCTTACTACTCAGCGTTTCTGGCCCAAAGAGCACCTCTGTCTCCCAATGGCTCCAGCAGAGCCTCGGCCCCCGGGGCACCCATGGGGTGGGGATGGCGGAGGATTCGGGTCCTGGCCTTGACCGTCACCTGTTACTCTCCAGCGGTCTGTAGGCACGCCTGCGGCGAGGGCTTCTGCTCCCGACCCAACCTGTGCGCCTGTGCTGATGGGAAGCTGGCCCCCAGCTGCGGGATGAGCCGAGGTGAGCAGGAAGTGACCCCCCAGGACTTCCCTGGCGGTCCAGTGGGTAAGACTCTGCGCTCCCAACGCAGGGAGCCTGGGTTCGATCCCTGGTCGGGGAAGATCCTGCATGCCGCGTGGCGAGGTCAAAAAAAAAAAAAGTAAAAAATGAAAAAAAAAAATTATAAGCTTAAAAAAAAATAAAGAAAGCAAGTGACCCCCTAGGGGTGGGAAGAGAAGGTGAGAGGCTTCCCGAAGCTTCCGGGAGCCCAGGCGGGTTTTGCTGAGGGACCAGAGCCAGGCTGGGCGCACCTGGTCCCGGCGCCTTGTGCATGCATCTCGGGGCCTTCCTGTGTGTCCCTCTTCCCCGCCCGCAGGGTCGGGGTGCAGTGTGAGCTGCATGAATGGGGGCAGCTGCCGAGGGGAGTCCTGCCTGTGCCAGAGGGGCTACACGGGCACCGTGTGTGGGCAACGTGAGTACCCATCGCGCACACCTGGGCTTGGGACCCCAGAGGTCAGGTCTCCGCTGCCACCCGCCCACCGCCCACGGGTCACTCCTCTGGGACCGGGATTGGAGGGGACACATTCATTGTCACAATCTTATCTCTTGGTCTGGGCTGGATTATGGGGATTCCTGCGTGAAGGAGGGCCCGCCCGGGGCCCCAGCTCCCTCTGCTGCTGGGGGACCTCAGGCCACACCCCCGCCACTTCCTCCACAGCCGTCTGTGACCACGGCTGCCACAACGGGGGCCGCTGCATCGGGCCGAACCGCTGTGCCTGTGTGTACGGCTTCATGGGGCCTCAGTGTGAGAAAGGTACCAAGCTGAGCGCGGGGCAGGGGTTTGGGGGGAGGAGGGCTTCCTGGCAGCCCCTGAGACGTGGCCAGGCCCTGGGAGGGTCCAGCTGACCTCCTTCCTGCTGCCCCTGCTGCTGTGAAGGGCAGAGAAACTGTGCTCCAGGGAAGGGAGTCACGGAGGGCTTCCTGTAGAAGGGATAAGTCGGAGTTCATGAGATGGACACGCCCCCTCATGTTTCATCCTCACTGTTGAAATGATCCCACGGGCTGAGGTGGGTGGAGGTCACCTGTTGGGAGGCTGTAACCAAGACAAACACGGTGGAAAGAACAATGTTTTGTGAGAAGTTGGATGTTGGGGGGTGTGGTGGGCAAGGGGAGGGACGGAAGCAGGGACAAATCCCAGGTCTGCTCTGAAAATGGGAGGGAAGATGGTGTAGCCGGGGGTAGGGAGGGGGAAGACCCTGAGGCTCAGTGTTGGCCGAGGAGCCCGTGGGTCACCCAGGAGGCAGTTGGACAGCCAGGCCTGGGGCTGCCCCATCCACGGGGCTGAAGCCCAGAGGATAGTTGAGGTTCTTGGGGAAGAAAAGGGAGGGCGATTTAAGGGTCCACCAGAGAAATGGAGACCATGGGCAGCTGAGAATGAGAAAGTGAACAAAAGCAGGTGGCGTTGGGGATGCCCAGGCTGGCGAGTTTTGCAGCTGTAGGAGCCATCAGAGTGCCCTGTGTGTCCAAGGAGCCCGGGAAGGCAAAAATGGGCAGGACCCTGGGACTCACCCCAGTGTGAAGGGTGCTGCTGGGGATGGAGGCCCATCTGTGGCCGAAGCCGGGTCGGAGAGGGTATAGCCATGAATCAGAAGCTGGAGGGGCTGGGGGTTACCTGGGTTTGAGAGTGAGCGTTTGGAAACGGGATTTGGCGAGAAAACAGAGTTGGAATTTGGGCCGACTTGGGGAGCAGTCGGGATGGCTGAGGGAAAATGAAGGTTAGTGGAGAGGGTGGGAGAGGAGAGGCCTGGAGCAGGGGTGGGGGCCCCAGAGAGAGGCAGGGTTGGGTGCCTAGGCAGGAGTGAGTGGGGTTCCAGGGTCCTGGATGACTGAGGTGAGATTCTGGGGGCCGTGTTTTGCTTTAGGAAGTCAGGACTGTCGCGGGTCTCCCCTCCTTCATACAGGCCTGGGGGCTGGCTTTGGCGTCTCCTTCTGGAAGGGGCTTCCCTTGGTCCAGTGCCAGCCGCTTGATTGGAGCCATCTGGCGGATGGAGCCAGGAAGTCACATCTGGGCCCGTGCACGGCGGTGGGGGGGCCAATGAGACCACCTTCAGCTGGGTGGGGAGGGGGTGTCGGGGATGCAGAGTTGTGGGTTCAGAGCATTTGGGCGGATGCTGGGTCTGGGAGATTTGGCAGAGCCAGATGTGTGCTCAAGGATGAGAGAGGCTCTCCAGCGGGGCATCCATGGGTCCCCGCCTGGGCTTGAAGGGAGGGTGGGCCTGGGGGAGTGGTGGGGGTCTCCAGACATGCCCTGGGTTTTGTAAGCTTGGAGGTCCTGGCCTCTCTTGGAGGTTGGTTGGAGAATGCTTTGGAGAGAAAGGGTTTTGAAGGGTGAATAGGAGTTCATCAGGTAAGGAAGGGGAACAGTATGAGTAAAGGCTTGTGGTCAGGAAAAAAACCTGGTGTGTTGGTATAGGGAGGCTGGGAAGGTGGCTACCGCCGTGGTCCAGGCGAGAGAGGTAGAGACCTGAGTTGGGCTTGCTGGGATGGAAATGCAGAAGACTATGGGGTGGGGGCAGCCTGAGGCCAGCTGCCCACATCCATCTGCCCTGCAGACTACCGGACAGGGCCCTGCTTTGGTCGAGTGGGCCTGGAGGGGTGCCAGCACCAGCTGACAGGCCTCGTCTGCACCAAGGCGCTCTGCTGTGCCACTGTGGGCCGGGCCTGGGGCTTCCCATGTGAGCTCTGCTCTGCTCAGCCACACCCCTGCCGCCGGGGCTTCATCCCCAATATACACACGGGGGCCTGCCAAGGTGAGTGGGGGGCCCAGTGCGTAAGGACCGAGGTCCTGGGAGCCAGGGCTGAGTGGGAGCCCTCAGCAGCCTTGGTTTCTCCCTCTGACGTGCCTCTCATCCCCTTACAGACGTGGATGAGTGCCAGGCTATCCCAGGCCTGTGCCAGGGGGGCAGCTGTGTTAACTCTGTGGGTTCTTTTGAGTGCCGCTGCCCAGCTGGACACCAGCTCAGTGAGAACAGCGCCAAGTGTGAAGGTGGGCGACGGGGAGAGCTTCAAGCTGGGACCTTCTCTCTGCTCTGGGCGGCTCAGGCTCCCCTGCAAGGAGGAGGAGGTGGAGGTGGGGTAAGGCTGCTGGGGGGCTGGACTCTAACCGGACATGTATCTACGTAGATGTGGACGAGTGTATCAGCGTGCCAGGCCTCTGCTCCGGGGGCGACTGCACCAACACAGTCGGGAGCTACGTGTGCACCTGTCCCCGTGGTTATGCCAGCAGCCTGGACGGTACCCGTTGCCTGGGTGAGCCAGGGCCCAGGGGGGCTGGAGGGGCAGAGGGCAGGTAGGAGACAGACCCTCTGCTCATCTATCTCTGCAACCCTCTGGCCCTCGGGCTCCTCTAGTCCTTCGATTTCTATGCCCTTCTGTCTTTTTCGGACCCCGGTCTCCATCCCCTCGTTAATTCTGGTTCCCTACCCATTGGCCTTTGTGCTCTCTGGACCCCAGTCTGAGAGGCCCTCTAGCCCCCATCTCTATGCCCTTTAGCTCTCTGGTCCCCTGTCTCGGTGTCTTGGCTGTGCCCCTCTGCCCCTCGGACTCTATGCCCTTCTGGCTCACTGGTTGCCTTTCTTCCCTTTCTGGCTCCCGCCGCTGTGCCCCTCTAGCCCCGCCTCTATGCCCCTCTGTCCCTCTAGCCCCCACCTCTACGCCCCTCTAGCCCCCACCTCTATGCCCCCATCTTGATGCCCATCTGGTTATCTGGCCTCCGTCTCTACGCTCTTCTGCCCATTAGCCTCTCTGGCCCCCTCTCTGTATCCCTCTTTACGCTCCCGAAGACTTTTTAAAAGTACCCCGTCTTCCCTCACACTGTGTTTGAGATAAACTGAGGCCCAGAGAGGGGAGATTTGCTTAAGCCAAATCCGCAAGTCCAGAAGAGAGAGCTACCCACACCCCAGCTCCCCAGACCACCCCGCTCCCTGCCCCCAGCCAGGGTGGGGTCGTCAGGGCTGTGCCTCCCCCTGGAGGCTCACCCTCCTGGCTGGGGCGGGAGGATCCTTGGGCTCTCACTCCCTGTCCTGCTGTCTTGATGAGCTCGTCATTAGACTTCACAGGTTGCCAGTGGCCAACAGGGCTGGCCAGGAACACTTGCGGTAGGGCATGGATAGCGTCTTGGTTTGGGGAGGTGGGGTGGGCTTGGCAGGTCTCCAGCACCACTCGGACATCTCAGGCTGGGTCTCTACCAGCCAGGACAGGGAATATTGTGTCTGGAGTTCTGCCAGTGTACCATGGCCAGCGCCAGACCTATTTATTCTTCCACCTCCGGGGGCTATCTTGGCTGGCAGGGAGGCTACCTCTGGGCACGTCCCCTGGACTGTAGCGCATTTCCCAACCACTAAATAGCAGAGCCTAGATTTGAACCAAGGTCAGGTGTCCTCTGAACATGGGCTTGGAATTCAGTCCTGAGTTCCAACTGCTACTTAAGCTGCTTGCATACTCTGTGACCTTGGGCGAGTGACTTAACGTCTCTGGGCCTCAGCTGCCTCATCTGTGAAACAGAGATAATGGCTGTTCTAAACCACATGGGGAGGATTAAATAACAATTTATGAAGAGATTTGCCCAGGGCTGGGTGTAGGGGGCACTCAATACACATTCACAAAGACAGGGGAGCGGGGAAGTTGGGTTTGTGACTGCATAGCAGGACCTGATCACAGTAGGTGCTTAATAAGCAAAGGCAGCATCATTTTTGTCAAAATTCTTACATTTTGTCTCATCTTCCCTACTTGGGAAGCAGCTGCTTGGTCAGGTCCCCTGGGGTTCAGGGATTTGGGTTTTCATCCCGCCTAGCTCTCCAGCAGCTGTGTGACCTTGAACAAGTCTGTTGACCTCTCCTCGCCTGGGCAGGCCCGGTCCTGTTCGTGGGCCAGGGGTGGGGCCGAGTGCAGAGCCTCGACTCCCACACATGCACCTGGGGACCACCCCCCTACCCTCCCGCCAGGTGCACGGGGTATGGCTGGGGAGGTGGAAAAGCTTGCTGTTTTCTCCGCCTCGGGCAGCTCAGGGACAGCTGCAAGGGCCCTCCCGGCTGGTGGGAGGGGTTTTTCCGCTGTGGGCCACTGGCCAACATTTGTGGGTTTTCAAACCTAAAAATATGCTCTTTTAGAGTCAGAGCTTGAGAAATACGATCACCGTGTAACGCCATCAGGCTCGAGGGCACAGTGGAAGCGTCTGTGGTTTTCATACCTAGGGAGTCTCTGCCTCAGTCTCTCCAAGAGTTGCAGCCATCAGTCCACCAGTCTGCTTCCCCAGCCCCTCCTCAAATTCACAGCCTCTTAGGTTTCCCCAGAATGCCCAGGGCTGGTAGGCGGGGACACACAGGTACAGATCCCAGCATCTCTGCTTGAGCACCCAGCATGACTTCTCACCGGGGCAAACCCCTGAACCAGGGGTCTTACTCAATGTGGTTGAATACCCGCAGTGACAGGGAGCTTCCTAACAATGCCAGCTTTAGATGTTGGGACACTTTTGCTCAGCGTTAGCCTAAGTCTCCCTCCCTGGGGTAATTTGGAAATCTTGGTAATAAGATCCTCACTCGGTGAGGATTGGCCAGAGTGCCGGATACGGTGCACTCTGCAACACTCTACCGAGGTGAGGTGGGTGTTCTGAGCCATCTCCTACCCATGGATGGAGAAACTGAGGCACAGAGAGGCAAGGAGGTCTGTCCTGCAGATGGTGCTGGTAGAGCTGCGGTTTGAAGTCTGGTAACGGATCCTCCCGACCCCCCACCCCCTTGCAGACCACCGTGCCGGCACCTGCTTCTCGGCGCTGATCGTGGGCCGCTGTGCGGGAGACCTCGCGGGCCACTATACCCATAGGCAGTGCTGCTGTGATACGGGCAGGTGCTGGGCAGTTGGCCCGGCCCCTGAGCTGTGTCCGCCGCGGGGCTCTGGTGAGTGGCCTGGGGCCACCTCCCACCTTCCTCTGCCCCCAGAGCTTGGCCTAAGGGTTGGGATCCCGGGTCACAACCGAAGGCTCGGCCTCCAACCCCGCTTCCTTGCAGATGAGTTCCAGCGCCTGTGTGCCCTGGGGCTCCCGCTGCTGCCCTCCTACCCAGGCCCCTTCCCCGGCCTCCCTGGCTTCGGATCCAGTGGGCGTGGGGTTCCCAGCCTGGGCCTTGATGACACCAACATTGGTGAGGACTTGGGAATCCAAGACGCCTCCCTTGGGGGAAGGGGGTCCAGGCCTCAGAGACAGAGAGTCAGGGCTTTGGAGTGTGGGTCCTGGCCTGGGCAGTAGGGATGAAAGTACTGACAGTGGTCTGGGGCTGGGGGTAGATTGGGGATCCAGGCCTCCAGGTCAGGGTTTGGGTTTTGGGTGAGGGTCTAGGGCTGGTGTAGGGGGCTGGGGGTCTCAGCCAGGGTGGAGGTGGGGCAGGACTCGGCTGAAGTGGGAGAACCTGGCCGTAGGGGTAGGGTTCCAGCTTCTTGAGTGGGTGTCTGAACCCGGAGGTGAGGTCCAGACCCAGGGGGCCAGCACATGCTCGGGTGCCCCACGTCGGCCCTACTCACAGGCACAGCCACGCTGAACCAGACCATTGACATCTGCCGACACTTCACCAACCTGTGTCTCAATGGCCGCTGCCTGCCCACCTCTTCCAGCTACCGCTGCGAGTGTAACGCGGGCTACACCCAGGACGTTCGGGGCGAGTGCATCGGTGAGCCGCGGCTGGGGCAGGGGTGGGCTGGGGGCGGGGGAGCGCCCTGGCGGGCTGGGGCTCAGGGTCCTCTGCCTGCAGACGTGGATGAGTGTGCCAGCAGCCCCTGCCACCACGGAGACTGCGTCAACACCCCCGGCTCCTACCACTGCCGGTGCTGGGAGGGCTTTCAGGCGACGCTCACCAAGCAGGAGTGCGTGGGTATGGCCGTCCATCGGACAGGGGGTGACCGGGAGCCTGACTGATGGAACCTGCATCTGAATTAGAGCCTGGGGGCCAGGAGGACGCCTGCTGACTGCCCGCCTGCCTCCCCACCAGACATGGACGAGTGCATCGCCAGCAGTGGCCTCTGCCACCACGGCCGCTGCGTCAACACAGCAGGCAGCTTCCAGTGTGTCTGCAATGCAGGCTTCGAGCTCGGCCCCGATGGCAAGAACTGTGTGGGTGAGTTGAGGGTGAGCGGGTGGGGAAGCGGCTTCTGGGCCCCAGTAGCTGCCTTCTGCGTCTTGCCACTCGTGCTGCATCACCCACCTCCCTCCTCACGGTGGGTCCTCTGCTCCCCTTTCTGAGCCGAACCAGCCCATCTGAGATCCTCCTTGTGGTCTATCCAGCCCCTACTCACTCATTCTCTCCTTCCTGAATTCATGCCCTGAATCCCAGGAAGGGGCCTTTGGGGTAAGACCATGCCATCAGCTGTCTGCGTCTGCCCCTGCCCCTGACTCATGGCCCCTCACCTGTCCTCGAGAGAGTCTGGCCTCCGAGAGAGGTGGGTCAGGACCGTGGAGAGTGCCCCGATCTCAGGCTCCCTGTGGGGTATGGGGGTGCCACCCAAGCTCCCCACAGCTTGTAGGGGCCACCGGGGACTCCCTTTATTCTTTTCTGTCACCCTGTCTGAGGGGACCTGCCTTGTAGTCTTCCCTCATCAGGAAGGATTTTCTTCCTTTCATTCTTTTTTTTTTTTTGCAGAGCATTTACTTTCTGTTGATTTTTAGATACATTTAGAAAGTTGATTATTAAATTAGCTATTTTCTTAGCATTAACTTTAGGTATAGTAATTTATGTCTGTGCATAAATCATTATAATTTTTATTTGCATTGTTTTTTATTAGTTAGATATCACCTACTGAAAGTAATTTTGATTAATTCATTGTTTTATAATTTTACCATTGTCTTTCTTTTTTTTTTTTTAATTTTTGGCTGCTTTGGGTCTTCATTGCTGCACACGGGCTTCTCATTGTGGTGGCTTCTCTTGTTGTGGAGCACAGGCTCTAGGCGCACAGGCTTCAGTAGCTGTGGCGCGTGGGCTCGGTAGTTGTGGCTTGTGTGCTCTAGAGCCCAGGCTCAGTAGTTGTGGTGCACGGGCTTAGTTGCTCTGAGGCACGTGGGAACTTCCTGGACCAGGGCTCGAACCCGTGTCGCCTGCATTGGTAGGCGGATTCTTAACCACTGCGCCACCAGGGAAGCCCTACCGTCAAGTCTTTAATATTTCCTTCAGATCTCTGCCTAGTCTGTAACCAGTAAGAGTTGAAATCCTTAATCAGTGTTTTTCTTGGTACATATAAATTTTATTTTTTTAATTTATTTTTTGTAGTTGAAGTATAGTTGATTTACAATGTTGTGTTAGTTTCAGGTGTACAGCAAAGTGATTCAGTTATACATGTATCTATTCGTTTTCGGATTCTTTTCCTTTATGGGTTATTATAAAGTATTGAGTATAGTTCCCTGTGCATTCTTTCTTTTTTTTAAAATAATTAATTAATTAATTAACTTTTTGGCTGTGTTGGGTCTTCGTTTCTGTGCGCGGGCTTTCTCTAGTTGCGGCAAGCGGGGGCCACTCTTCATCGCGGTGCGCGGGCCTCTCACTATCGCGGCCTCTCTTGTTGGGGAGCACAGGCTCCAGACGCACAGGCTCAGTAGTTGTGGCTCACGGATCAAGTTGCTCCGCAGCATGTGGGATCTTCCCAGACCAGGGTTCGAACCCGTGTCCCCTGCATTGGCAGGCAGATTCTCAACCACTGCGCCCCCAAGGGAAGCCCTCTTTCATTTTTTAAAAAACCTTCTTAGCATCTTTATTGATATATCATTCCATACCATACGAGTGGCCATTTAAAGTGTCCACTTCAATGGCTTTTAGTACAAGCATCATCACAATCTAAGTTTAGAACCTCTTTATCACCTCCTCTCCATTAGCCGTCATTCCAGAATCCTCTCTCTTCCCCCCCAGCCCTCGGCACTAGGCTAATCGACTTTCCGTCTCCATGGATTTGCCTGTTCGGGGCGTTTGGTATAAATGGAATCACGTACTCCGTGGCCTTTTGTGACCGGCTTCTTCCACTGAGCATCATGTTTTCAGGGTCCACCCGTGTTGTAGCAGGTGTCAGAACGTCATTCCTTCTTATTGTCAGATGACATTCCATTATACGAGTAGACCACATTTTGTTTATACGTCATCAGTTAATGGCTATTCGGGTTGTTTCCACTCTTTGCTGTTGTGGATAAAGCTGCTATGAATGTTCATGTACAAGTTTGGGTGTGGACCTTTTCTTCATTTATTCGTTCCTTTCCTTCCCTCCCTCCCTCCCTTCTTTCCTTCCTTCCTTTTGGTACAGTCCTTTATTGTTCAAAACTGATACTTTGGTAAACACATCATTTCTGCACCCACCGCCTTCCTTTAAATTAGACTTTTCTTCTCAGCTGACGGTTTTTGCCCTTTTCTTTTTAAATTCAAGTGAGATTCACGCAAGATAAATTTAACCATTTAAAAGTGAAAAATTCAGTGGCGTTTATTTAGTAGTTCCCAATGTTGTGCACCCACATTTATTCAATTTTTTTCTGCAGGAAAGTGAACGTAGCATTTTTAAGTGAACAGTTTGGTGGCACTTAGGATATTTCCAAGGTCGTGCAACAACCATCTCATGTATGCAATTCTTTTTTGCATTTTTAAAAATCGTGGCACAATATACATAGTGTACCATTTACCATTTAACCCTTTTTTTTTCTTTTCCATTATAGTTTATTACAAGATATTGAATATATAGTTCCCTGGGCTATACAGTAGGACCTTGTTGTTTATCTATTTTATGTACAGTAGTGTGTATCAGCTCCATTCCTACCCTTTTTTTTTTTAATTTTATTTATTTTTGGCTGTGTTGGGTCTTCGTTGCTGTGAGCAGGCTTTCTCTACTTGCGGTGAGCAGGGGCTACTCTTCGCTGCCGTGTGCAGGCTTCTCATTGCGGTGGCTTCTCTTGTTGCGGAGCACGGGCTGTAGGCGCGCAGGCTCCAGTAGTTGTGGCATGCGGGCTCAGTAGTTGTGGCTCGCGAGCTTTAGAGCACAGGCTCCGTAGTTGTGGTGCACAGGCTTAGTTGCTCCAATGTCGGATCTTCCCGGACCAGGGCTTGAACCCATGTCCCCTGCATTGGCAGGCAGATTCTTAACCACTGCGCCACCAGGGAAGCCCCCTACCCTTTTTAAAGGAACAGTTTGGTGGCATTTACTACATTCATAAAGTCATGCAAACAGTACCTCATTTTTTCCGCGTTTCTTATTGTGGTGAAATATACATAACATAGCTACCATTTTAACCATTTTTAAAGGAACAGTTGGTGGTATTTAGTGCAATGTTGTGTCACCACCACACCTCACGTATTCGACTTTGAGCAACTATTTGTGGAGCAGCTACGGTGTGCCAGGATGGAAGATGCAGACTCGAGCTAGTGGCCCCAGTCTTGCCCCAGGGGAGTTCACACTCCAGCAGTTCACTATATCCAAGCCGACATAGTCCCTGACAGTCACATTTTGTCCTGTCAGGCTCGAACTGCCCTGGGAAGGGTCCCTGGAAAAGTGAGGGGGCGGGACTGGTCTACCAGGCAGGGCTGGCCCAAAGAGGGGTGACTGCTGGGACCCTGCTGGGAACCAGCCTCTCCCGGTGTCCCCAGACCACAACGAGTGTGCCACCACCACCATGTGTGCCAACGGAGTGTGCCTGAACGAGGACGGCAGCTTCTCGTGCCTCTGCAAACCCGGCTTCCTGCTGGCGCCCGGTGGCCGCCACTGCGTGGGTGAGGCTGGAGGCTGGACCACAGGGGAGTGACGGGGATTGGGGAGGAAGAGGTGAGGGGAGGCGGCAAGGGCGGGTGGCGGGGGACTGGGACCTGTCGCAGTCGCCCACGGCCCCCCGCAGACATCGACGAATGCCAGACACCGGGCATCTGTATGAACGGCCACTGTACCAACACCGAGGGCTCCTTCCGCTGCCACTGCTTGGGGGGCCTCGCGGTGGGCGCTGATGGCCGCGTGTGCGTGGACACCCACGTGCGTAGCACGTGCTACGGGACCCTCAACAAGGGCTCTTGTGCCCGCCCCTTCCCCGGTGCCGTCACCAAATCCGAGTGCTGCTGTGCGAGCCCCGACCACGGGTTTGGGGAGCCCTGCCAGCTGTGTCCTGCCAAGAACTCTGGTGAGGGTCGGCTGCCCCACGTCCACCTGCTTTCCTTTAGTTCTTGCTTCTGGTTGATCACCCAGGGGGCAGGAGGGGACAGTGGGGGGGGGGGCTTGGCTCCTATGGGGTGGGGGGGTGGGGATTTCTCTCCCCAAGAAGACATGGAAGTTGCTCTTCCCATTGTGGGGGGGGGCATCTTAGTCCCAGACCCTCGCTCATCTCCAAGGGGCCACGTCTTGGGCGTGGTTTGGGTTCGGCAATGGCCACTGACCCCTCTCGCTCTGCTTCCGCCACTGCAGCCGAGTTCCAGGCCCTGTGCAGCAGCGGTCTTGGCATCACCACGGATGGCAGAGGTGAGCGGGGCAGTGCTGGGACAGAGGGGTGGGGTCGTGGTTGGGCACTGTCATGTCGCTGGGGCTGCCGTAACAAAGTACCACAGGCTGGGAGGCTTCAACAACAGACGTTTATTCTCCCACGGCTCTGGAGAGGCTAAAAGTCCGAGATCAAGGTGTGAGCAGGGATGGCTCTTTCCGGGGCTGTGAGGGAGAGTCTGTCCCGTGCCTCTCCCACAGCTTCTAGCACTTCACTCTTAAATCCTCAGCTGGCAGAAACATCACCCCGATCTCTGCGTTCATCTTTTTTTTTTTAAGTTTACAATGTTGCGTTAGTTTCAGGTGTACAGCAAAGTGATACATACATATCTAGTAGATACATACATAGATACATACATATCTATTCTTTTTCGGATTCTTTTCCCTTATAGGTTATTAAAAATATTGAGTTCCCTGTGCTATACCATAGTCCTTGTTGGTTATCTATTTTATATATAGTATTGTGTATGCTCTTCCCAAACTCCTAATTCATCCCTACGCCCTCTGTCTTCATCTTTTTTTTTTTTTTTTTAAGTTTACAGTGTTGTGTTAGTTTCAGGTGTACAGCAGAGTGATTCAGTTATACATACATATCTCTTCTTTTTCGGATTCTTTTCCCTTATAGGTTATTAAAAATATTGAGTTCCCTGTGCTATACCGTAGTCCTTGTTGGTTATCTGTTTTATATATAGTATTGAGTATGCTATTCCCAAACTCCTAATTCATCCTTACGCCCTCTGTCTTCATCTTTTTTTTTTCACGCCGTGCAGCTTGCGGGATCTTAGTTCCCCGAGCAGGGATGGAACCCGTGCCCTCGGCAGTGAAAATGCAGAGTCCTAACCACTAGACCACCAGGGAATTACCCCTCTGCCTTCCTCTTGACATGGGGTTCTCCTGTGTGTCTGTGCCCAAATTTCCCCCTTTTATAAGGATACAGTCATATTGGAATGGATTGCGGGTCCACCCTAATGAACTCGTTTTAACTGGATCACCTCTGTAAAGTCCTTGTCTCCAAATAAAGTCACATGCTGAGATCCTGGGGGTTAGGACTCCAACCTGTGACACCATCCCTTCCTGAAACAGCCTTTCTGCCTGAGCAAGAAATAAAGATTTCCCATCCACTGCTAGGCCATCAGGGCAGGACAGATGTCCACCCCTCCCCCACCCCCCTGTCAGTTAAAGGGACAGATTCTGGAGCCAGATGCGTGGGTTCGAATCCTGGCCCTACTATTTATTGATTGAATAACCTCAGGCAAGTTACCTAGCGTCTCTGTGCCTCCTTGTCTGTACAGTGGAGATAACGGTAAGACCCATTTCAGGGATGTTGTGAGGATCAAATGAGCTAATACGCTTGGCACAAAATAGTAAACATCCTATAATGGTAGTGATTATGATTGCACTTTTTTTTTCAAAATTATGTCGCTGCCGTATAAACATCTGTTCCATGAGTTCCAAACTGGGGACAGTTTTGTTCCCCCTCCCGAGGGGCCATTTGGCAATGTCTGGACAGATATTGGGGAGGGTGCTACTGGCACCTCCTGGGTAAGGCTGGGAATACTGCTCAACATCCTACAATGCACAGGACGCCCCCCGTCACAGCAAAGGATGATCTGGCCCCAAATATCCACAGTGCTGAGAAACCCTGGTTTCAAGGGTAAGGAGGCAGGGTCTAGGCTGGAGCTCTGGCCCCGGGGGACATGGCTTCTGGAGCCTCCAGGGAGCCAGGGCAGCTGCTGACGCCCCCCTCCTGGTGCAGACATCAACGAGTGTGCCCTCGATCCTGATGTCTGTGCCAACGGTATGTGTGAGAACCTGCGGGGCAGCTACCGCTGCATCTGCAACCTGGGCTACGAGGCAGCCGCAGCCGGCAAGGAGTGCATGGGTGAGCGTGCCCGGCAAGTGGACGGGCAGGTGGGTGGGCCGCCCCCACTGCACACCCCTCACCCCGCTCTCCCCCCCTCACCCTGCAGATGTGGATGAGTGTGCACTCAACAGCCTCCTGTGTGACAACGGGCGGTGCCGGAACAGCCCTGGCAGCTACAGCTGCTCCTGCCCCCAGGGCTTCAGCTTCTGGCAAGACACGGAGACCTGCGAAGGTACAGGGCCGCGGGGCACACAGCCACGCACACGTACACGCAGATACTTATGCACGCTGCGTGCTCTGGGTACACACATGCTCAAAGACGCATGTATACCTGCATTCACGCACACAGACACGCTCAAAGGCATACATGTATTCACACTCAGTCTCACGGTTACACACACTCATAGGTACACACACAATACCCACATTCACACACTTATTCTCACACTTTACACGCATGCCCACAGCCACAGTTACACCCTCAAAGGCACACCCTTATGCAGACACTCAGACCCTCTGACATTCACACATGTGTGCATATGATCACTCAGTCACACACACCGGTACTCACACAAAACACACTCACATACCCATATTCACACTCACAGACATTCCCACAGCCACACACCCTCACGTGCACACTCTCAAAGATATGTGTGTGCCCACGTTCTTTCACTCACCCTTTCACACACTTAGGCTCACAGCCACACACACTTACGTGTGCAGTCACACACACCCTCACATACCTGCACAGTTGTGCACTCACATGCTCATACACACTCACGCTTATACACAAGAATACGTGCCCATCCTCCCTCTCCCACGCGTGCAGTCACTGACACATACACATGTTCAAGTGTGCATGCTCGCCATTGCCCACACACACGTTGTTGTGATGACCTTGCCCATCGCATAGATCCCTTGGCACTCACAGATGCCTGCGCGCGCGCACACGCACACAGTCACGCACAAGCTTTTCGTCTGGCCCCACCCCTCCCCTGGTCCTTTGTCTTCTTTCCAGCTGACACCCCTCCTCCACCCTGGCCACACCCAGGCCTCCATCCCCTCTGGGTTTTCCTCCTGCTTCTCACCTGTCTTGTGCCATGACCGACCCTTTGAGGGCCACAATTCCCCACCGTGCCTATCCCTCTGCACTTTTACCTGTGTGCGCTCCCAGGACCCTGCACGTCAGCGTGCTTGTGCAGGTGCACAAGACGATTCAGTGCAAACTCACGTGCGTCTGAGCCTGCGCAGTCCGTTCCTTGTATTCTGACCGCTTGCGCCCCCGCCTCTGGACTTTGGCAGCCGTGGGGAGGAGGGGCCCCTGGTCAGGTGGGGCTCCCCCTCCTGCAGCTCAGGACTCAATGTGGGGTGGGGCGGCTGGGGGGCTGTCCCTTCAGACATCGACGAGTGCCTGTCCGATCCGTGTGTGAACGGCGTGTGCCGCAACCTGGCCGGCTCCTACGCCTGCGAGTGCGCCCCCGGCAGCCGCCTGGGACCCTCCGGCACCGTGTGCTTAGGTGAGAGGCCCCACGGAGCAGCGGGGACCCCGACGCCCCGGAGTAGGCTGGGTCTATGCGGGTCGGCGTGCAGGTGTGGGCCCGCCAGGTGAGACAGCAAGCGCCTCCCCGCAGACAGCACCAAAGGCACCTGCTGGCTAAAGGTCCAGGATGGCCGCTGCGAGGCGAACCTGCACGGAGCCACCCTGCGGTCCGAGTGCTGCGCCACGCTCGGGGCTGCCTGGGGGAGCCCCTGCGAACGCTGTGACATGGGTAATGCCCTGAGGGGGGGCTCCGGGGGCTCCCACGCCATTGGGACAACTGGGGGGGGACAGATCCCCTGTGTTTGAGTGGAGAGAGTGACTCCTCTCCCCAACCACAGACCCCGCCTGTGCCCGTGGCTTCGCCCGCGTGAAGGGGCTCAGCTGCGAAGGTAACCCCCATCCCCACCCTCTTTGGTTCGCCCTCCAAGCCACACGTGGGCGAGTGTCATGGGGGCTGCCTGGGGCCCCTCCCTGAAGTCATTTGAGATCGAGACATTCTCCCTCTTTGGTACCTGGGTCTTCCCCGCGATCTGCCAGCCCGAGGCTGGCACTGCCCCTTCCCCCTACCCAAGGACCACGTGGTGTCCTGAGGCCCCAGGGGAACAGCTCCTGGGAGCCTCCAGCCCTTGCCTCTCCTCCTTGTCTGCTGCTGCCCAGATGTGAACGAGTGTGAGGTCTTCCCGGGGGTCTGTCCCAATGGGCGCTGCCTCAACACCGCTGGCTCCTTCCACTGCGAGTGTCTTGAGGGCCTGACGCTGGATGCCACGGGCCGGCTGTGCGTGGGTGAGTGCGGGCTGGGTCCCCATGCAGGGCCCCCTGCCCTTCATTTCCTCCACTCCCGGCGGCTGGAGACCCCTCCTAGGGACAAGTGGGATCTCGGGGTTCTTTCAGGACCCTCTGCTCACTGCCCACCTCCTGCCCACGTGTCTCCAAAGACATTTGTTTTGGGGGATGCATCTTCTCAACTGCCCTTCTAAGGAAGCTCATTGCAGATGGCAAAATCTCGTGGAATAATACTTGCAACCTTCGTTTATTCTTTCTTGTTAGCGAGTAAGGTTTACATGGGGGGATTTGAGCAGGAGGTACCTCTAGCATGAGTGCTAAGTGATGCTGGTGAACCTTCCTCAGCGTCCAGGGCTCAAACCCTCACCCTGAATGGCTTACCCTCAGTCTCAGAGGCTCTGAGATACTTTCCCCCTTGATGAGGGCTTCTTGCTTTGTCCCTATCAACATCTTGAACAGGACATTTCTTGGCCAGAAGCATGTGCCGGCCAGCAGGTAGTGCTCCGAGTTCTATCAGCTTTTCCTCCTGTAGTCCCATCAATCCATTGGTAGCCTCCTCGGGGTCACCTTGGAGCCTGGCCAACATCAGGCAGATGGGCCCTGATGACCCTTCTCAACTTCGATTTCCTTCTAAACTGAGCTTCAGGTGTGCAGCGGGTCTTCTTGCTGATTCCAAAAGGTGAGCAAGGAAAGAAAGTAACTGAGTAAAGAGAAAAAAGCCGTTGCTGAATTCACGGCCAGGTGAAATGGCTCAGTCTGGTCAGCCCTGGACCAAGCCACCGGGTACACGGGAACTTAAGACAGATCCCTGTGTGTCACGGCGCTTCTGCTTATCTTTATCTTTTCCTAAAGATTCCGTAACAGGGTCTTGTCCTCAAATGGACCCCCTTAAACGTATGTTCCTTTTGTAAAGAGTGAGAAGTTGTCTTAGACCAGGGATCAGCCAGCTGTTTCTGCAAATGTTTTCAGCTTTGGGGGCCTCACAGTCTGTTGCAGCTACTCAGCTCTGCCGTGTAGTGTAAGAACACCCACAGACAGTACAGAAACAAATGGATGTGGCTGTGTGTCAATAAAACTTTATTTACAAAAACAGGAGGCTGGCACCCCAGGCCGTAGTTAACCAGCCCCATTCTTAGACCCTCATGTCTGCTGCTGAGGAAGGCTTATCCACTCTCAGATTATTCTAAGGGAGTTTTACAGGTTAAACACACACACTCTGGAGCCAGATGGTCTGGTTTGAACCCCGCTCTACCTCTTACTAACTGGCCTCAGGTCAGCTACCTAACCCTTCTCTGCCTCAGTTTTCTTGCCTGTAAAATGGGCATGATGATAATATTTTCCTCTTGGTGTTATTTTGAGGATTCAATGGATTGATGAGCTTAGAACAGTGCCCATCACGTAGCAAGCACCCAGCAGTGCAAGTTATTATAGTGTAAGTTTTGGATGATACCATTATTCAAATGTAACTGTTGGATGATATCATTTTTAAAATGTAACTGTTGGGAATTCCCTGGTGGTCCAGTGGTTAGGACTCGGTGCTCTCACTGCTGGGGGCCCCAGGTTCGATTCCTGGTCAGCCACGCAGCACTGCCAAAAAAAAAAAAAAGTATTGGATGATATCGAATCTCAGCATAAGGAAGTCACTCTTCCCATTGGGGAGGAAGTTTCAGAAGAAGCTGCTGAAGGAGGCTCTAATGCCTGTCCTGGCAGGCACAGCGTAGCAGGGGCAGGACTGGTGACTGCCCCTCCTTGCAGATGTGCGCCTGGAGCTTTGCTTCTTGCATTGGGATGAGGATGAATGTGGGGCCGCCCTGCCCGGCAAGTACCGGATGGACGTCTGCTGCTGCTCCTTGGGAGCCGCGTGGGGGGCCGCGTGCGAGGCGTGCCCTGAGCCTGAGTCCCCAGCGTTTGCCAGCCTGTGTCCCCGGGGGCTGGGCTTTGCCAGCCGGGACTTCCTCTCAGGCCAGCCCTTCTATAAAGGTGTGTTTGGGCTCAGGGAACCTGGTGGATGGGGAGAGGGCACAGCGTGGGTAGAGGCCTGGAGATGGGACGTGTGTTTGGGAGAGAGCAAACATCTGTGGCCAGAGGGGTGAACGCTCAGGAGGTGGGGACCCAGAGACATCGGGGCGGCGTGACATTTTGTGCTCCCATGCTGCAGATGTGAACGAGTGCAAAGCCTTCCCCGGGCTGTGTGCACACGGCACCTGCCGCAACACCGTGGGCAGCTTTCGTTGCTCTTGTGCTGGGGGCTTTGCCCTGGACGCCCAGGAAAGGAACTGCACAGGTACGTGCCCGCGTCTGCCTCCTGGGCGGTTGGGGGGCGCCTACAGGGATGGGGGCCGTGAACCAGAGGCACCTGAAAGACAAGAACTGGCCTTTTCCTGCCTGTCTACCTGCCTGCTCTGTGACCGAGGACAGCTCAACACCCTCTCTGGGCCTTCAGGATTCCAGCTATAAAAGGAGGGGCTGGCAGAGGTGGCCTCCAGGGGCCTCCAGGCTGGAAAGAAATTCCCTACCCTCGTCTGGGGTGCAGTCACGGCACCTCTGTTAACCTGGGTTCAGCAGCTTGGGGCTCCTATGCACCCCTGGGTGTTTGCAGATGTGGAGGCCCGGCCCGTGCCCACTCTCTCCACAGACATTGACGAGTGCCGCATCTCCCCTGACCTCTGCGGCCAGGGCACCTGCGTCAACACTCCAGGCAGCTTCGAGTGTGAGTGTTTCCACGGCTACGAGAGTGGCTTCATGATGATGAAGAACTGCATGGGTAGGCAGCCACACCGGGCAGGGTGATGCTCGGGGGTCTCGGGGCCGAGCCAAAGGATGGGGGTGACATTGCTGTGATGGATGTAGGTGGAGGGGGCCGGAGTGGGGAGAAGCCATGATCCAGCTGGGGCACAGCGAGTGTGGGCGTCATCCCTGTAGGCTGCTGGACATTGGGTGTGGCATTCAGATGAGAAGCCTGGGAACCAAGATTCGGGCAGGCCTCCCGGGGGGCTTGTAGCATGAGAAGAGGAGGGGGCCCGGCACAGAGGAGCCTTTTCCCCTTTCCTTCACTTTTTCATTCAGTGAACATTTCATGTGCATCTACTCAGGGGAACCACAGAGAGCTCGGCAGCAGAGGGCCATTTTCTCTGAGCTCGTGACCTAATGGGGAGATAGATATTTAATAAAATAAATCTCCAGACAAATGAAAAATAAATAGCCACTGTCATAAGCACTTGAAAGGGCCATATGGTGCAGTGGGAGCGTAGCCCCCTAGGATGTATCCCATTCTGTGGGGCTGAGAGAGTGGGAGTGATTGGGCTGAAGAGGGGCTGAAGAGCGGCTTGAAGAAAGAACAGTGCATGCAAAGGCCCTGGGGTGGACGTGAAGGATAGAAGGAGCTGCTGTGTGGAGGGCCGGGTGGGAGGGGGAACAGCACCTGAGGGGTGGAAGGAGGCCCGTGAGGCTGGAGTGGGAGGAGAGTGGGGGTGGGTGGTGAGGTCCCCCACTCCCTGTGCTGATGCCTGGAGGGGCTGGGCCTTGCCTTCCCTCTGTGTCTTCCAGGGGGCGCTTCTCAGGGCCTCCTTCAGCTCCAGGAGTGTCAGCCTGTGTCCCTGATAATTCTGAGAATTCCAGCTTCCCTCCCAGTCTGACTCCCATGGGTCACCCAAGTCCCAAAACTCCAGGCCCTTTCGGCTTCAGCCAGGGTGACAGGGTTGGGGGAGAGGGGCACAGGGAGAAGCTTCCACAAGCCACATCACACCCTGCCAGGTCAGCGTCCTCACACCTCCTCTCTCTCTCTCCACACGCCCAGACGTGGATGAGTGTGCCCGGGACCCACTGCTGTGCCGGGGAGGCACCTGTACCAACACAGATGGGAGTTATGAGTGCCAGTGCCCTGCTGGACATGCGCTGGTGGCCAGGGGCACTGCTTGTGAGGGTGAGTGTGGGCTGCATGAGGGAGATGATGGGAGTGTGTGTTTGTGCATCTCCCTCAGTACATACTTATGTATATGTGTGCACACGTGTGTCAGTCTCTATGCATGTGAGCGGTCGCATGCATGAGGTAGCATGGGTGCAGGTCATTGTGTGTCCGTGTGATATGACGTGAGGCGGAGGAAGTGTGTATTTGTGTGTCTGTGTGAGCATGCAGGTGTGTATCTGGGAATGTGTACAAGAGTGAGTGTGTGCATGGGTGTTTATATGTGAGTCTGTGAGCGTGTGTCTACACAAGGATGCGTGTTCTTATGTGAGGGGATGTGGTGTTTGTGCATCTAATGAGCTTGTGAGAGAATGTGTGTCTAGGTGTGGATGTGTGTTTGCACACGGGTGGGTGTGTTTGTGAATGGGGCTGTGTGCATGTGGGTGTGGGTGTGTGTCGAGGGTGAGTGTGTTTGCATATGAGTGGGTATGAGGTGTATTTGTGAGTCTTATGAGTGTGCATGTGGCTGTGAAGGTGTGTCTACTGAGGGTGATTGTGTTTGCATGTGAGTGGGTGTGAGGGTGTGTGTGTGAGCTGTGTGCACGTAGGTGCATGGATCAGAGTGTGGGTGTTATCTGCTGAGGGTGTGTGTATTCAAGGGTGTGTTTTGGGTGAGTCTTGTGGGTGTGCACGTGGTCTTGTGGGTGTGCACGTGTGTGGGCACGTGGATCTGGGTGTGGGTGCGTGTTTGTACAAGGGTGAGGTGTGGACTCACACCTGTGGTGGCGTGTGGATGCCAGGAGCATGAATGTAGCGGAGTGCACACGTGTCCCAGTGCCTCGGGGTCCTGCAGATGGCGGCTGAACACAGGCCGGGCCTTCCCTGGGGCCCCTCCCCTACCTGCTGTCCCCACCAGCCATGTGCTCCCCCTGCAGACGTTGATGAATGCTCCCTGAGTGACGGCCTGTGTCCCCACGGCCAGTGCGTCAACGTCATCGGTGCCTTCCAGTGCTCCTGCCACGCCGGCTTCCAGAGCACACCTGACCGCCAAGGCTGCGTGGGTGAGACCGCGCCCGCCCCCAGCCCCAGCCGAGGCCCCCACTACCACAGCAGTCTCTCCAAGTCCCTGCCTCTGCTGGCCCCGCCCCCTAGTCAGACCCCTGCTTGACCCGCCCCCGCCACGCCCCCACCTCGCTCCCACCTCCCCCTGCCTCCCGTCCCACCACGCCCCTACCTCGCTCCCGCCATGCCCCGCCTCGCCCTGCCTCCCGCCCTGCCACGCCCACCCACCTCACTCCCGCCACGCCCCCACCTCGCCCTGCCTCCCGCCCCGCCACGCCCCCACCTCGCTCCCGCCATGCGCCTACCTCGCCCTGCCTCTCGCCCTGCCACGCCAACCCACCTCGCTCCCACCACACCCCACCTCGCCCTGCCTCCCACCCCGCCACGACCCCCACCTCACTCCCGCCACGACCTCTACCTCGCCCTGCCTCCCGCAGACGTGGACGAATGCCGCTCTGGGAACGGTGGGTGCCACGTGCACTGCATTAACACCGAGGGCAGCTACCGGTGTGGCTGCGGACACGGCTACTCGCTGATGCCTGATGGGAGGGCGTGTGCAGGTGGGTGGGCGCGGCCTCCTCCCTCCGCGTGGGATGGGGAACACACCTTTCCTGACCCAGACGCAGCCGGCCAGACCCGGGACAGGCCGCTGACCCTGCAGCAGGGTCCCTGGGACTCCCCCTCCACCCCTGCCTGCCTGCAGCCCAGCCCCCACCCTGCTCCCCCAGACGTGGACGAGTGTGAGGAGAACCCGGACATCTGTGACGGGGGCCAGTGCATCAACGTGCCGGGGGGTCACCGCTGCCTCTGCTACGACGGCTTTGTGGCCACGCTGGACATGAGGACGTGTGTAGGTGAGGAGCTGGGACTACATACAGGTGGAGGAGGCAGCTTCACAATTCACCCACCAGGCCTTCCACACAAGGAGGCCACGTGGGCAAGACAGACGACAGTCCCATCCCCGTCACACGCGGGCAGGGGAGATGAGGCTTTGCACTTGGCAGTCTGCTCCTGGCCACCTGTGCCTAGAGCCCCTGCACCAAGACCCATGGGATCTCATTCACAGCAGCAGAGGCCCTTGAACCTTGTTATTTTATGAACAGTTATTGAACACTTACCGTGTACCCAGTGCATGCAGAGGCGTGTGCCCTGTTCTGAAAGCAATGTATAGGATCACTGCAGACCAAGGGGTTTTCTGCAGAGGAAGGTGAGCTAGATGGAAAGACACTGTATTCTCTGAGCCCTGCTTGGGGATCCAAGCTGTTTGGGCCGTGATCACCGTCCTGTCCTGGCTGCAGGTCATCACGGGGCCCAGGGAGCAGATGTCTACTGGGTGCCCCATCAGGGCAGAGCTGGGGCCAGTGTGAGGAAGTACCAGGAAGTAAAAAACATAACCCTCCCAGGGAGATGTGTCCAGCCCAGGGCAGCTTAAAGCATTCCCGATCACAGGTGTCTTAGGAAACACTGAAGAAAAGGGGACTTCGGACCAAGTTAAATAGGAAATGCTGCTTCCTCCATCCCTTCTTGCAGATCCACGTTGGCATAAAGGCTCTGAAAAGGCCTGCAGGAGAAAAAAATCCAGTTAGCTTTGTTTAACTCAGCGTTGTCTAAATGTATTGGTATAAAATCCTTTTGGGAATGCATGTCCGGTGTGTTCCACGGAATATGTGCTGTAGACTGTTGACTGAACATTCGCGGCTGCCCAGCGGTGGAATTGGGGGAGTTCCCCACCCCTGAAGATGGGCAAAGAGAACCCCGATGCAGGGGACCCATGTGGCAGGGCACTTAGCAATGCTGCTGCATCCCCACCCTCACCTGCTTCCTCTCTTGTCATCTCACAGACGTGGACGAGTGTGACCTGAACCCCTACATCTGCCTCCATGGGGTCTGCGAGAACACAAGGGGTTCCTTTGTCTGCCACTGCCAGCTGGGTTACGTCGTCAGAAAGGGGGCCACGGGCTGCTCCGGTGAGCTGGTGGTCAGTGGAGCAGGCGAGGGGGCCCCCGAGGGGCCAACTTAGGGTTCATGGGGTCTGCCCCATCCCTTGGAGCAGAGTACAGCCAGACCTCATTCTTACACATTTCCACTGGTGGGGCCTCACGTTAAAGCAAAGCTTAGGATCCGATCACGTGCCCCTGGGGCTCCCTTAGCAGCTCTGCCGGGGGGAGCTCTGGGTCCCTTTGTATCCACACCAGTTCCCAGAGCATGCTAGCCTGATGCTCTTAAGTGGTACAGGGATGAACATTTAAACACTTCCGTAGTTCTTGTTTCAGCCTCCCAGGATTGCTGAACCCCCTGACCACAAACCTGGTGCCTCAGAACCACAGAAATCTACTCTCTCTAGAATTAACAGCTCTGGAGGCCAGAGTCTGAAATCATAGTGTCGGCAGGGTTGGTTCCTTCTTGGGGCCCCAGAGGGAGAATCTCTCCCATCCCTCTCTCCTCACTTCTGGTGGTGGCCATTGGTCCTTGGCGTCCTTGAACACACCATTCCAATCTCCACGTCCATCATCACAGGGTGTTCTCCTCTCTGTGTCCAAATTTCCCTCTTCTTATGAGGACGCCAGTCATTGGTTTTGAACCCACTGTAATCCAGGATGACCTCATCTGATTTTGGTTACACCTACAAAGACCCTATTTCCAAAAAAGGCCACATTCAGAGGTTCTGGGAGTTAGGATTGGAACACATTTTTTTGGGAGAACATAATTCTACCTGCCATAATTACATAGTTATTTTAATGCATACTGGAAAGAAACCTTGGAAAACAGTATCAAACCCGTGATTTCTTAGAGATCGTTGTTATTTTTCTTTTAAAATATGTTCACGTGAGTAAAAATGGGAGGCAGCGTAAAGAAACTTTCAGCGAACAGCAGTTCATTTAGGCGGTGTATGAACATGGCCGAGATAAGTGTGATGCAAAATTGGTTGAGGATTAGACACACTGCTTTAGAAGGAAATCCTGCTTTAGAGAGGGAGTGTGTGCATTAGGACAGTTCCTCTTAGCGTCTGCCCTAAGTCTCTCATGCTGCCATTTCAGACCATTTCTGGGCGCTTCTGGGAGTCATGCCCTGTTGGGTTTGGGGGTTTTCCTCTTGGGCTCTGGGTGAAGGGGGAAGCTCCCGCAGTGGTGTGGGGACATGTCTGGGCCAGCCCTGCCCTAGGGAAGATCCTTGCTCTCTCCCTTGCTCCTGCACTGAGTCTTGCCACTCTGTACCTGAAGCCCTATTTCTACTGGGCCCAGGTTTCCCGGGGGTGTTGCATCCTCCACCCCCTCTCCTGGTCCTGCCCCTCCTATGCCTGGGTCCCTCTCCTCTCAGATGTGGACGAATGTGAGCTTGGGGGACACAGCTGTGATGGTCACGCCTCCTGCCTCAACGTCCCTGGGAGTTTCAGCTGCAGGTGCCAGCCAGGCTGGGTGGGGGATGGCTTCGAATGCCACGGTGAGTGCCTGAGGGCAGGAGGTCCGGGCAAGAGCTGTAGAGGTAGGTGGGGCGGTGCAGGGGGAGGCAGGTGGCAGGGAGGGGTGGCTGGGCTCAGGCATGTCCAGGGGGGCCGGTCAGGGCTGGGGTTGGAGGGTCTGCCTCCCTCAGTGCACACACCCAGGGGACTCCGGGTCCCATCTCCTGCAGACCTGGATGAATGCGCCTTCCAGGAGCATGGGTGCAGCCCGAGAGCTGACTGCCTCAACACCCCCGGCTCCTACCGCTGTGCCTGCCCCCCGGGCTTTGCTGGGGACGGCTACGTCTGCGAAGGTGAGGTCAGGGGTTAGGATGGGAGGGCTGGAGGGGCCCGAGAGGCACAGCCATGGGGGCTGGATTCCAAGGTGGCCACAGTGGTCAGTTGGCTTCCCGACTTGCACTGATCCACCCACCCACCCCGTGGGTGCCGGAGAGGACATGCCTTCAGCATTTGGGGCCACAGGCCAGAGCCTGAGTCCCTGGAGGCAGTCTTCTCCCCTGGACTCAGAATGCATGGAGCCTTATGGATGTGGGGAACAGGAGAACTTGCTTACTTCCTGGTGGCCCTCCACCCCAGATCCTGAGTGACCAGGTCCCCTATCTGCTCCCTGGCCCTGACTTGGTCACCTGCCCTCCAAGTTCCCCGGGCTACTTGCCAGCTCCCTGGAACCCTGGGTGACTGAAGGATTTGAATGACAGGGGCCACCTGCCCACCCTGAGTGGGTCCTGGCCAGCTGACCCCCAGCCCGCTGTCTCTGGGTCCCCTTAGACAGGGACGAGTGTGCGGAGAATGTGGACCTTTGCGAGAATGGTCAGTGTCTCAATGCCCCCGGGGGGTACCGCTGTGAATGCGAGATGGGCTTCAACCCCACAGAGGACCAGCACGCCTGCCAGGGTGAGGTCTGGGGCTGCTGGGGTGTGGGCGGGTCCCTGGAGCCGCTGGCACTGGGGGTGACAGGAGCAGGATGCCAGGTGGGCTGGGCTGCGCTGAGCTGGGGTCCCCCCCCCCCAGATGTGGACGAGTGTGTTCTCGGGAACCTGTGTGTGTTCGGGAGCTGTGAGAACCTGCCAGGCATGTTCCGCTGCGTCTGCGATGAGGGCTACGAGCTGGACCGCGGAGGCGGCAACTGCACAGGTGTGGGGTCCATGGGGCTGGGGAGGGGGCGTGCAGCTCATGTGTCCCAAACAGGGTTCAGCAGTAAATATTTTCAGGTTTCGGCCATACAGTCTCTGCCCTGTTGCTCGGAAACAGACACAGGCGATAAGTGAATGAATGAGCGTGCCTGTGTGCCAATAAAACTTTATTCACACAAACAGGGGGCCGGATTTGGCCCACAGGTTGTAGTCTGCCAGCCCCTGGCTCAAAACATGTCCTGAATGTTGCTTTTTGTAGGTTAGCTCGTGGAATCTGGGGCAGGGAGAGCTGTCAAGGGCAAACCTCCAGGCCAAGTAGAACAGAGCAGGGGAGGGCGTGGGGTCGCCTGGGACAGGGCAGACCCCAGAGGCTGCTGTCCCATCAGGCTTTCTTCCCGGGGGAGGATGTGACCTGGCCCCTAAGCCTGGCCCCCAACAGCCAGGGCTCGACTCCCTGGGAAGAAGGCAGGAGGGAAGTGGGTCAAGGGAGGGCTCCCTGCTGACGGTGCCCCCACCCCACAGATGTGAATGAGTGTGCAGACCCCGTGAACTGCATCAACGGCCTGTGTGTCAACACCCCCGGCAGCTACCTCTGCAACTGCCCCCAGGATTTCGAGCTGAACCCCAGCGGGGTGGGCTGCGTGGGTGAGCACGCACTCCACTCCGGGTGGGGTTTTGGGGTCAGTGGGCTGGATGGGGCCATAGCCTGGGTCACCCAGATCCATCTGCTCCTGACACACAGGCCCTTGGCCAGAGTGATCATCCCGATCGTCTGTTGAGATACAGCCTTCTGCTCTAGACAGACGGACAGACACATGCATAGAGTCACACATGCACACAGAAATATGCATGCACACAGTTCCACAGTCACACACAGAGGCACCCATGCACACACAGACACACATAGAGTAACACACAGTTACACGTACACAGAAGTGCAAACACACACACACACACACACACACACCATTTCTCCCCCACCACTTGCTAACCATCCCTTTCTGCCTCTTAAGACACCCGGGTCGGGAACTGCTTCCTGGACACACAGGACCGAGGGGACGGTGGCATTTCCTGCAGTGTGGAGATCGGGGTTGGCGTCACCCGAGCATCCTGCTGTTGCTCCCTGGGACGGGCCTGGGGCAACCCCTGTGAGCTGTGCCCGCTGGCCAATACCAGTGAGTCCCTGGGGGAGTGGGGGTGGGGGAAGGCAGAGACCTAGCCCTGGTCCAGGCTCCCGCAGGGCTTAGTGGGTCATCTCTGCTAAGGGAGGGACACTGGGAACGAGAGAGGGAGAAGGGCTCGCCCTGGGTCACACAGCATATTCTCAGCAGTTCATCATCTAGGTCTCTCCCCAAAGTCTCCTTCTGCCATCTCTTCCTGCAAATTCTTTGTGTGTTTATATTCACTTGCTCACTCAGTCAATCAACAAACATTGAGCATTCCTCTGTGTCCTGTTGTAGGGGTGGGGACCTAGAGAAGGATGGACCGCAACTGCTGTACACTGCCCCTTACCCGTAAACCAACAGTCCCTGGACTGTTGGGAGTGGAACTATCCTAAGGGTCTGTTTGAGGCATAGTGATGGGTCAGGAGGAAGCCATGGAGAGGAAGTGGGTAAGGGAAGCCTTCCCAACATAGGGACTTGAATGAGGTTTTGAAGGGTGAGTAGGAGTTTTCCAAGCAGAGTAGGGGAAAGCGTGTGGGGTGCAGTGGGAAGAGCATTTGCAAAGTCGTCAGGTGTCAAGTAGGGAGGCAGCTGTCCACCTATTCAGGTGTGTGTGTGTGTACATCAGGGTCTTCCTTTCATGGGGGAAACTTGTGGTCACACTAGGGTCTGGTTGTGGATCACAAAGAATCCCTACCTACCCTGAGCTACTACCACAAGATCCATCTGCTCACATGTTGAATTGTGAGCACATGTTTACACACACACACACACACACACACACACACACACACACACACACACACACACACACACACACACACACACAGGATCCCCCAGGATTGGCTCAATGTCTTTTGGTCCCAAGAGGCTGAGGAGGTAAGGGATGTAATTTCTGTGCTAAAGGGATGTAAGGCCCACTCTTGAGCCCTTTCTAGGGGACCTCCTCTCCCCTGCTTCCCCTGAGCTTTGCCCAAATGCCCCATCCCACAGCCCCTCACAAGCACCTCTTTCCCTTGCAGCTGAGTACAGAACCCTGTGCCCGGGGGGTGAGGGCTTCCGGCCCAATCCCATCACCGTCATTCTGGAAGGTGAGTTCCTGGTAGACCATCCACTGATTGACCTTCCTCTCATTCCCCCCTCAGCGAGGAACAGAGTTGGGCCGCTTTGGGGTTGGGGGCAGATCCTCTCAGCCATCTCCTCTTCCACCAGTTGGTTTATTGATTCATCCTTCTATCCAGCCCCCATCCACCCATCGATCCATTCATCTCTCCTCTACCCACCCATACATCCATTCCCTATTTATCCATTTTTCCTTCCTTCTTTCCTTCCATCCATTCATCCATCCATCCATCCATATATATAAGTATGTTCGTACATCTACTCACCCACCCACCCACCCATCCATCTACTCATTTATCTTTTCGTCCATTGACCCATTTGCTTATTCACCCATCTAGCACTTTTCATATCCACCCATGTACCCATCCACACATCCATCCTCTCATATCCATCCATCCATCCATCCATCCATCCATCTATCCATGGGGGTAATGAGATTGGAGAATTCCATCAAGGCGGAGCTTTGTGATGGATGGATAGATGAAAGGATGTTCTATCCAATGAAGGGAAAGAGGATGAATTCAGGGTGACATTGACTCAGGAGAGTCTGGGTGCAGCCTCCAAATATCCAACTGCTCTTGGGTATTCTTTTTTTTTAATTATTTATTTTTGGCTGCGTTGGGTCTTCATTGCTGCACGTGGGCTTTCTCTAGTTGCGGCGAGCGGGGGCTACTCTTCACTGCAGTGTGCTTGCTTCTCATTGTGGTGGCTTCTTGTGGAGCACGGGCTCGCAGCGCGTGGGCTTCAGTAGTTGTGGCTCGCGTGCTCTAGAGCGCAGGCTCAGTAGTTGTGGTGCTCGGGCTTAGTTGCTCCGTGGCATGTGGGATCTTCCCGGCCCAGGGATCGAACCCATGTACCCTGCATTGGCAGGCGGGTTCTTAACCACTGCACCACCAGGGAAGTCCCTGAGTATTCTTAAAGAAGCAGGACTGACTCTCCAGGACCCTGGAGAGCCCAGGGCAAGGCATGGGTGTCCCCCAAGTCCTCTGCTTGGATTTACCTTCCAATCACAGCTTCCTCACTTCCTGACAGACATTGACGAATGCCAGGAGCTGCCAGGGCTGTGCCAGGGGGGCAACTGTGTCAACACCTTCGGCAGCTTCCAGTGCGAGTGTCCACCTGGCTACCACCTCAATGAGGACACCCGCATCTGTGAGGGTGAGCTTGAACCCACCCCATCCTCCCTGCCTTCCTGCTCAGCCTCACCTCCTTTTCAGGTACTGGGGCCTCACATGCCCCTTGGAGTCTTCTCACCTGCTCTGTTGCCTGGGGCCCGTTAGAAGGGTTGGGAAGGTTTCCTCGGAATGTCCCAATCTACCCTCTGCTCCGCTGCCCCCTCCCCGTCTCCCCATTGCCTGACCTCCAGCCTCCTTCCCACTCAGAAATGACCAGGCTTTATCTCAGTGACCATGCCCTTCTTCCCTTTGATTAAAAGCTGAGCAAGGCCCAGAGCTAAGAGGGGGAAGGGAAAGACACCAAAGGGACAGCCATACCTTTCCTTTTCACTTGTCTCCTTACTGTCCTCTTCTGCGTCTTAGTAACAATCAACAGTTAACTGGTGTCTGTGGTTGCATGTCACCAGGGTGCTGAGCATCTGCATTTGTCATTCGTTCATTCACCAAAACAGCCTCATGAGAAAGATGTTCCTATTATGACCCCATTTTTCAGATGCAGAAACTAAGGCTCAAGGGGGTTAAGTCACTTGAGAGGTACCAGCTAGTAAGTGATTGAAACTGGCTTTGAGCCCAGCCATTCTTATCCTTGAGTCTGAGCTCTTTTGATGCAAAATATGAAATTCCTTCCTTCCTTCCTTCATCCATCCATCTGTCCACCAATCCATTCTTTTTCTTCTTTTCAACAATATTAACCGAGCACCTGCATGCAACCAGACACTGACATCAGCACACGAGGACAGTAGGTCTTTCACTCTGATCAGCACTCTTTAGAAACTCAAGGAAATGGTGAAGGAAGGGAGAGATCTAAGATTGAAAGCCCAATTTCCTTTCTACATGGAGGTGGGAGCTGTCAAACCAGAGTCAGAACCCAAAACGCTTGAAAAATATCTCATCCCTCCCTGCCTCCCCTATTCCGTAGACTCTCAAGGGAAAAAGGGAAAAGTCCTGTCCTCAGATGTGGCCCTGTGTTGCATTTCTTGACTGTCACAGGGCAGGGAGACTTCAACCTGAATGTTAACCTCGGCTGTGGAGCCTCGCAGGGCCAGTTTGTGCCCTTGAGGGCTGCAGGCTTGCAGCATTTCCCAGCTTTCAGACTCAAGGGCCCTGTACTCCAAAGGGTGCCATTCCCCCACCCCTCCCACCCCCGCTTAGTTTAATGCTCTGCTGTCACCATCTTGAAATTCTTCATATACTTTGCCCTGGACAAATTCTGTAGCCAGTCCTTGCCAAACATTTTGTCTAACTCCGAGAATCACTAAGTCATATGGTAATTCTATGTTTGACTTTTTGAGGAACTGCCAAACTTTTCCACAGCAGCTGCACCATTTTGCATTTTCACCAGCAACATAAGAGGGTTCTAGTTTCTCCACATCATTGTCAACACTTGTTATTTTCCATTGTGTAAAATATTATCCTAGTGGGTGTGAAATGGTATCTCATTGTGGTTTTGATTTGTATTTTCCTAATGACTAATGAGGTTGGGTACCTTTGGAGAAATGTCTGTTTCGGTCTTTTGCCCATTTTAAAATTGGATTGTTTCCCTTTCTGTTGTTGAGTTGTGAGAGTTCTTTATATATACTGGATATAAGACTCCCATCGGATATGTGATTTGCAAAGAGTTTCTCCAGTTCTGTGAGTTGTCTTTTCACTTTCTCAATAGTGTCTGCTGATGCACAGCAGGTTTAAATTCTGATGAAATCCAATTTATCTGTTTTATTTTTCCTTTTGTGGTTTGTGCTTTTGGTGTCATATCTAAGAATCCATTGCAAAACACAAGGTCATTACGATTTACCCCTATGTTTTCTTCCAAGAGTTTTATGGTTTTAGCTCTCATGTTTAGGTCTTCTATTTTGAGTTAATTTTTGTATATGGTGTGAGGTAGGGATCCAACTTCATTCTTTTGCCTGTTGGTATCTAACTGTCCCAGCACCATTGGCTGAAGAGACTTTTCTTTCTGCACTTTGGTGAAAATCAATTGACTGTAGATGTCTTGGTTTGTTTCTGGTCTCTAAATTCTATTCCACTGATTTATAGTTCTATCCTCATGCCAGTACCACTCTGTTTTGATTACTATAGCTTTGTAAGTAGGTTTTGAAATGGGAAAGTGTGACTCCTCCAACTTTATTTTCTTTTCTCAATATTGTTTTGGCAGTTTGGGGTCCCTTACAATTTCATATGAACGTTAGGATCAGCTTTTCCATTTCTGCCAAAAGAAGAGAAGTCACTAGGATTTTGATGGGAATTACATTGAATCTATAGATCACTTCAGGGAGTATTGCGATTTTAACAATAATGAGTCTTTTCATCCATGTACACAGGATGTCTTTCCATTTATTTAGCTCTTCTCTAATTTTTTTCAGAAATGTTTTATAGTTTTCTGTGTACCAGTCTTTCACCTCTTGGGTTGAATTTATTCTTAAGTATTTAATCTTTTGGATTCTATTATAATTGGAATTATTTTCTTAATTTCCTTTTCAGTTGCTTTTTGGTAGTTTGTAGAAATACAACTGAAATTTCTATGTCAGTGTGTTGATCTTGCATTCTGCGTTGTGCCCACTTCATTTATTAGCTCTAATAGTTTTCATTCTGTGGGTTCTCTAGGATATTTTATATATCAGATCCCCTGGTTTTGTAAGTTTTTGACGGGATTCCTGAGTTCCTCAAAAGTTCATTTTGTCAGTTTTTGCTCAGCTCAGTAGCTGTTTTTGTGGAGGAATAAAGCTCTGACATTCCCTATTCTGCCATTTTTGGAAATGTCACTCCTAGCTTGCTAATACTCCACCACCTGTTTTTGTATAGCCCACTAAGAATGCTTTTCACATTTTTAGGTTATTGGAAAAAATCAAAAGGAGAATAATACTTTGTGCCGCATGAAAATGACATGAAATGCACATTTCAGTGGCCATAGATCAAGTTTTACTGGCGCACAGCATGCTAGTTTGTTTACCCATTGTCTATGGCTGGCTGCCTTCACACTACCACGGCAAAGTGAATAGCTCATCAGAGACCATTGTTTGGCTCACAAAACTGAAAAAAAAATTTACTTCCAGCCCTTTACAGAAAATGTGTGCTGCTTCTGGACTAAGGGATCAATGAGATTGAGAATCAACTTTTTTCTTTCAAGAATATTTTATTCATAGGGTTCTTGCTTCCTATTGCATCACACCGGGAAGCACATGATTGCCCCACTCTTGGTGATAATATCATTAAATGAGCTCAGATCATATTTTTTCTTACTAGAAGTGGGATCATAGTAAACTTTTTTCCCCACCTAATACTGTGCCGTGTCTTTACACATCACTAAGATGTCTGTGCATTTTAACCTAATCTTGAAACTAAACTCAACCGCATAGTGAAGTGGCTCTAGCAGACCTGGGGTGGGGAGTTATCCAGACAATTCCTGGATGCAGACAATTCCTCCCTCCCCCTGCAGACATCGATGAATGCTCTGCACACTCGGGCATCTGTGGCCCTGGTACCTGCTACAACACTCTGGGGAACTACACTTGTGTCTGCCCAGCGGAATACCTGCAAGTCAACGGTGGCAACAACTGCATGGGTACGAAGTGTGATGATGGGGGACCCCAGCCGTTGTGGGAAAAGCACTCGGGTGTGGAAGGGGCTTCTGGGAGTCTCCAAGCCTTGGAAGAGTGTGGAGAGGCATGTTTGTGGGAGGAGAGAGGGAGGGTGAGTGTATTTGAGATGCTGGTATGCAGCAGTGAGCAAGGCTGCAGGGCTCGGACCCAGGGCTGCCGTGTATGGTTGTCCAGGTTGTGCACTGCCTGAGAAGGGCTAAACGTGAAGGGCACCCTCATGTGTGTTGGGGAGAAGTCAAGCCAGTAATTTCCAAATGGATTTATGAATGAATTCCTATCTCTCTGGCTCTCTTCCTCTGGTGTCTCTTGCCTGCATCCTTCACCCCAACCCAACTGCAGACATGAGGAAGAGTGTCTGCTTCCGGCACTATAACGGTACATGTCGGAATGAGCTGACCTTTAACGTGACCCGGAAGACGTGCTGCTGTTCTTACAACATTGGCCAGGCCTGGAATAGACCCTGCGAGGCCTGCCCAACTCCTGCCAGCCGTAAGTGCCCCTCCCTGGCCTTCATTCCAGCTTGGCCCTTTTTAATGCAGTGTTTAATGAGGCATACCGCACTTAGGACTCCCAGATGAGTCTGTTGTTCTGATGAGAGCTGAAGAGTTGAAGTTCCATCCCAGTCAACGTATGGAAAAATCAATACTTTTAAGGAGGGCAAGGCATCCTTCTATTTCACAGACTCGGGGAATTCAGGATGGATCAGTGAGGCTTTCACTTGTGCTAAAGAACCTTGAACACTCACAAATTATTTGGTGGGGTGGGGGGGGGTCAGTGAGTGAGTGCCTAGGGCCAGAGAGAAAAGCACAGCTGGTTAGAGGCACCAGGGCCCCATGAGCTGCGGGCGGAGCAAGCTTGCAGAAGCTCTGAGGAGGATTACAGAAATGTCCGTCAGGATGAAGAAGGGTATTCCAGGCAAGGAACAGCAGGAGCAAAGTCCTGAAAGAAGGACTGAGCAGAAGAACTTTTTGGCAGTTGGGATGAGACCTATTAGGATGATCTAGCAACCAGCCCAGGCATCAGAAAGAGCTGCAGGAATGGAGCGGTGAGCAGAGGGGATAACTAGGGAGTTACAAGTTTATTAGTGCTATGGACTGAATGTTTGAGTTCCCCCAAAATTCATATGTTGGGGCCCTAACCCCCAGTGTGATGGCATTTGGAGGTGGAGCCTTTGGGAGTTAATTAGGTCATGTGGATGGAGCCCCTAAATGCGATTAGTGCCCGTATAAGAAGAGACGCAAGAAACGTTCTCTCTTTGCCACGTGAAGACACAGCAAGAAGACAGACAGGAAGAGTTCTCAGCAGACACCAGATCTGCTGGTGCCTTGATCTTGGACTTCCCAGCCTGCAGCGCTGTGAGAAGTAAACGTTGGTTATTGAAGCCATCCAGTTCATGGTATTTCCTTATAGCAGCCTGAACTAAGACAATTAGTTTCCTAGGGTTGTGGCAACAAACACCACAAACTTGGTGGCTTAAGAAAAAAAAAAGAACACCAGAAACGTATTTTCTCACAGTCTTGGAGGCTGGACGTCATAAATCAAGGTGTGGGCAGGGTCACGCTTCCTTCAGAGGATCTAGGGATGAATTCTTACTTGCTTCGTCCAGGTTCTGGTGGTTCCAGGCATTCTTTGGTGTTGCTTGGCTTGTACCTGCATCTTCTCCATCTCTGCCTTCAACTCATATGGCTTCTCCTGTGTCTCCACATGTCTCTTCATTTCTTATAAGGACACCAATCATTGCATTAGGGCTCCTCTGATCCAGGATGACTTTCACTTGATTGTATCTGCAAAGACCCTATTTCCCAAAAAGGTCACATTCAGAGGGTCTGGGTGGACATGAACTTTGGGGGTGGAGGGTCATTGTTCAACCCAGTGTAGTGGTATGAGAAGGGGTCATTACTGGCTGTCTCTGAGTGCCGGGCCCTGTTCTGGGTTCTAGGAAATAAGAATAAGGTAGACCCAAGCTGTGCATTCTGGGAGGAAACTGCAGACAGCCAAGTCTGGTCATGAGATTGTCAAGACAGATCAAATGTCACTCACAAATTATGTGCTGGGAGTTAGGTACCTACCTGAATCTTATGCACCTGAATCTGAGGTGCAGGTTGAATATGATGAGACAGAAGTCCACACTAGGCATAGGGGCCACTGAGATTGGTCTGTTCTCATCATGATACAGGCAGAAGAGCGAGTGAGGAGCAGGGCAGGGACCTGGGGAAAGGTGGCACTGCCCAAATGCCTGCCCATGTCTATCAGGTGGGTCCAGGGACACCCACCCAGCTGGGAATCTAGGTCGGGCAAGCAGCATCTTGGTGTCAGCAGTGGGATACAGTCAGAGAGTGAATTGCCCTGGAAGAGCCAAAGGATGGCATCATCAGCTGTCCAGGGCCAGAGTGGTGGGCTGCCCAGAGTCCTCAAGGTTGAAGTGGACTATGCTAGGGAACAGCAAAGGGAACAGCATATGCAAAGTTCTGGTAGTATGACAGAGCAGGACACATCCAGACATGGAATGCAATCATATAACAGGAGGGCAGGAGATGCTGTTGGAGGAAAGGTGGGGCTGAGAGTGAAGGTTCTTGAGGTCCAGACTGAAGAGTCTGCATTTTATAGTGAGGACAGTGGGGTGTAGCTGGTGGCACTCATGCAGGGAAGAGATGAGGGAGGTCATGTCTATGTGTTAGAAGATGACACCACACAGGCGAATGGCACCCGTAACCCTCCCAGTGCCGGTCAGAGTGGAGGGAGGGAGAGGGACTAGTTGTCAGAGGCCAGGTGAGCACTGGGCTACAGGGATGGACAAGCTGATCAGAGGAGGAGGAGGTGTCCTCCCAGGGAGGCTGCAGCCCCAGCGCCCTGCCTTCCCCATTCTCCTTTGCCCAGTGGATTACCAGATCCTGTGTGGAAACCAGGTTCCCGGGTTCGTCATTGACATCCACACAGGGAAGCCCCTCGGTGAGTGACCACCACCCTCCTGTCTGTAGCCCCAGGTCACTCTGTGCCCAGAGCCCTGCCCCCTCTCTTCCTCTCCCCCCACAGCTCTTTCCCTTCCACCCTCCCCTACCCCACACCCTCATTCTTCCAACTCCCCAGGCCAGGAACCCTGCCCCTTTTTTAAAAAAAGCGATGAGAGTATTTTTATTAAATTGTTATTCATTTTTTAAACTTCTGTAAAAATACATATAATATTTACCATTTTAAGCATTTTTATGTGTCCAGTTCAATGGCATTGATTACATTCACATTGTTGTGCAACCATCCCCACCATGCATCTCCAGAACTTTTCATCTGCGCAAACTGCAACTCTGTCCCCATGAAACACTGACTCCCATCCCCCTCCCCCAGCTCCTGGGAACCCCCGTTCTACTTTCTGTCTGTAAATCTGACCTCATAGAAACAGATTCGTACAGTATTTGTCCTTTTGTGTCTGTCTTATTTCACTCGGCATAATGCCCCCAAGGTTCATCCGTGTTGCAGAACGCTCCCTTTTTAAGTTAAATGAGGTTTTGTGCAATTCAATACCTGAATGCCACATTTCAGCTGTACGGTGTTTCATTGATGAACCTATTTTCAGTTGTTTTCATTCCACCGTTGTATTCTCCTTATTTTCAACAATTGGAACAGATCAGATAAGAGCAACTCCCCCTCCAGTCACCCCCTCAAATCTAAGTCTCCTTCATACTCTCCCAAGGTCATAACTCAGTCTCCCATGGATGGATACAGGCCGATTCCAGGTTCTTTTATATAAACAATAGATTTATTGATTTATAATCCATGCTTTACACCTGGAGTATTTCTTTCTAGTTCTTTTTTTTTTTTTTTTTTTTGTGGTACACGGGCCTCTCACTGCTGTGGCCTCTCCTGTTGCGGAGCACAGGCTCTGGACGCGCAGGCCCAGCCGCCATGGCCCACGGGCCCAGCCGCTCCGCAGCACGCGGGATCCTCCCAGACCGGGGCACGAACCCGCGTCCCCTGCATCGGCAGGCGGACTCTCAACCACTGCGCCACCAGGGAAGCCCTCTTTCTAGTTCTTTCTTCATGCATTTAAACACACATAGAGATCCGCCTTTGAAAATGTATGGCATTGTTTTCTGGGGAGTTGGACATAAATTCTGTGCTTTCTTATGTCTTGTCTGCAACTTATTTTTCTCACCCAGCAAAGAGTCGTGAAGAACCAGCCAGGTTACTACACGCAGCACTGCCTCCCTCTTTGCCCTGCTTTGTAGTATTCCATACATGGACACATCCCAGGTCATAAGTCAGTCCCCCATGGATGGACACATAGGCAGATTCCAGGTTCTTTTATATAAACAGCAGCTTTATTGAGATATAATTCATTTCACCCATCAAAAGCGCACAGTTCAGTGGGTTTTCGTATATTCACAGAGTTGTGCCCCATCACTTCAATTGAAGTTTGAACATTTCATCACACAAAAAGAAACCCTGTCCCCATGAGCAGCCATTCCCTGTTCTGCCTTCCCCCAACCCCTGGCAACCACTATTCCGTTTTCCATCTCTTTGGATTTGCCTGTTCTGGACGTTTCATATAAATGGAATCGTACGGTATTTGTCCTTTGGGGACTGGCTTCTCTCACTGAGCATCATGTTTTCAAGGTTCTTCCACGTTGTAGTGAGTGTCAGTGTTTCACCCCTTTTTCAGGATGAATCGTATTCCCTCGTAGGGAGGGACCACATTTTGTCATCCATTCCTCCGGTGATGTTTCCAGTTTCTCGCTAAACGTCACCACAGGTCCTCCCGTGCAGCTTCCTGCTCACACACGGGACTGCCTCGTTCCCGGAGACCCCACAAAGCAGGCTTGCTGGGTCACAGCAAATGTGCATTTTTGTTGAGAAAGAGGCTTTCTCCCCCTGCCTTCCCTCCCACATCCTGATTTCTTTGCGGTGCGAGCAGATATAGTTTGGCCACTGCAGGATTTTTCAAGTGTGTGCTGGTTGGGGGACACATCTTCTCCTAGACTGCATGATCTCTTAGGTCAGGGTCCCCAGACGTTGCCGGGAGCTGAGCTGCTCCTGACGGCTGGCGCCCTCCCCAGACATCGACGAGTGTGGGGAGATCCCTGCCATCTGTGCCAGTGGCGTCTGCATCAACCAGATTGGGAGCTTCCGCTGCGAGTGCCCCACGGGCTTCAGCTACAACAGGGTGCTGCTGGTCTGCGAAGGTGCCGCCCCCCTGCCTCCCCAGCCCCGGGTGGGATGCTGGTCCCCCCTCCCAGCCTGTGCTCTCTGGGCAAGTCTCTTAAACCCCGTGAGCCTCAGTTTCCCCCTCTGTGTATGGGGCTAACGCCTTTCTGAGGGGCTCCATCCCACATCACCCTGCTCAATGTGCTTCTGGAGGGACCACCTGCTCTGAAGTGGGGGGGGGAGGGCTGGGTTTAGGGTTTGATTCTGCAGGGAAGCGTCTCTTTCAACCCCACCCCGCTGGCTGTACTCCCCAGATGTGGACGAGTGTGCCAGCGGGGAGAGCCCCTGCCAGCAGAATGCCAACTGCATCAACATCCCCGGCAGCTACCGCTGCAAGTGCGCCCGAGGGTACAAGCTGTCGCCAGGGGGTGCTTGTGTGGGTAAGTGGGGACCTCAGTAGGGAGGTGAGGGAGTGGGGTGTAGGACAAAGCCAGACTCTGCCTCCCGCTGTGACTTGGGTAGGGCACGGCTCTGTCCGGGCTTTGTTCCTTGGCTGTACTTTTTTTTGGGGGGGGGCGGCGGGGTGGCTGTGCCGCACGGCTTGCAGGATCTTAGTTCCCTGACCAGGGATCGAACCCGTGCCCCACTGCAGTGGAAGCGTGGAGTTATAAGCTGTGGACTGCCCGGGAATTCCCTCCTTGGCTGTACTTTGGGGTGGGGGTGCTGAGAGCATCTGTTAACGGGAGTCGTGAGGGTGAAATGGGAGGTGAAGCATTTCCCCTGGGACAGCAGCTAGAATGGGTAGGCGGTCGGGCTCTCCCACTGCCACGTGTGATGGCTCGCAACACACTGTGGGGTGGGGACTCTGCGGGGCACCACACTCCCTGCCCTCCCTCAGGACGGAATGAGTGTCGGGAGATCCCAAACGTCTGTAGCCATGGCGACTGTGTGGACACAGCTGATAGCTACATGTGCCGGTGTCACCGTGGCTTCCGGGCTTCAGCAGACCAGACCCTGTGCATGGGTGAGAGCCCCCTCTGCTCCTTCCTCTTAGGCCAGGCTGCCAAGGGCGAGGGGCCATGGGTCTACACCTCCCCTGGGGTGGGGGTGGTGCTTCTGCCCATCCTGATTCACAGACTCACAGCTGTGAGCCCTGGCACCTAAGACCTTGGGTAAATGACTTATTCACCTCCCTGCACCTCAGTTTTCCCATCTATAGAATGGAAGTGATAAACAGGGATATTTCCCAGCCATCACTTCCCATCCACCTGGGCAGGGTGAAGTACAGGAGAGGGGGGCTGGGTCCAGCCAGGCCCTCACTGCCCAAGCTGCCCGATGCCCTGGGTGAGCTGGGCGGGGATCAGGGGCTTTGCTCTGGCAGACGTCGACGAGTGTGACCAGCAGCCATGCGGAAATGGGACCTGCAAGAATATCGTCGGCTCCTACAGCTGCCTCTGCTTCCCTGGCTTTGTGGCGACACACAACGGACATTGCGTGGGTGAGCTGCCCAGGCTGGTGGGCAAGCCTCAGTGCACCCCCACTGAAAAGTGGGTCCTTGGCTTGAGGACACCCCTCTGAAATACAGGATCTCGCCCCAGGGATACCTTCAGGAAAACAACCTCAGGGGATTGAAAACTAGTTAACTGTAAAGTTCTCCAAACCCCTTCAGTTGTCAAGTACCAAGGGTCCTTCACTAGAGCTTACACTCAGGTCGATAAGAAGGAGATGGACAGTACAGAGAGAAAAGTGAACAGTGAAGACAAGACGTGGGTGGTGTGATGCTGGCAGTTCAGTGCAGTGGTTGAAAGTGGATTCCAAGGTCAGGTGGTGTGAGTTCAAATCCCAGCTTTGCCATCTGCCAGCTGTGTGACCCTAGGCAAGTCGTTTACCTTTCTGTGCTTCCGTTTCCTTCTCTGTAAAAAGAAAATTAATAGTAGTACCTACCTATCTTAATATCAGGCCAAATTGACTTCTTTTTTTTTATAAATTTATTTAATTTTTTGTTTATTTATTTATGGCTGTGTTGGGTCTTCGTTGCTGCTTGTGGGCTTTTATTTTAGTTGCAGCGAGCCGGGGCTACTCTTCGTTGCGGTGTGTGGGCTTCTCATTGCGGTGGCTTCTCTTGTCACGGAGCATAGGCTCTAGGCGCGTGGGCTTCAGTAGTTGTGGCATGCAGGGTCAGCAGTTGTGGCTCGCGGGCTCTAAAGCGCAGGCTCATTAGTTGTGGCCTACGGGCTTAGTTGCTCCGTGGCATGTGGGATCTTCCCGGACCAGGGCTCGAACCTGTGTCCCCTGCATTGGCAGGTGGATTCTCAACCACTGCACCACCAGGGAAGCCCCCAGATTGACTTCTGAACAAGGAATATTACCAGAAATAGAGAGAGTCAATATATATTGATTAAAGGGTCATTTCTCTGAGAAGACATAACAATCATAAATGCATATGCAGCTAGCAATAGAGCTTCAAAACACGTGAAGTAAACATTGATAGAACTGAAAAAGAAACAGACAAATTCATAATTACAGTTAGAGGCTTTAACACTCCTTCCTCAATAATAGAGGGAACGAGTAGAAGATCGGTAAGAATATAGAACACCTGAACAATCATGTGAACCACCTAGACCTGAGTGATATTTATAGAACATCCCAGAACATACATTCTTCTCAGGTGCACATGGACCTTCACCAGGAAAGACCATATTCTGGGCCATAAGGTAAACAACAAAATTTTAAAAATTGAGGTTACACAAGATAGGTCCTTGGAATGTAAGTGAATTAAACTAGAAATCAGTCACAGAAAGATATCCAGAAAATCCCCAAATGTTTGGAAGTTAAATAATACACTCCCAATGAATCCATAGAAAAAGGAACAAATCATAAAGAAAATTAGAAAACATTTTGAATTAAATGAAAACGAAAACACAACAAAATTGGTGGGATGCAGCTAAGGTAGTATGTACAGGTAAATTCATACCCTTAAGATGCTCATATTAGAGAATATTGGTGTCTGCTTTATAGGATAGTTGGAGGGTTAATATACAGCTGGTATATAAGTGATCAGTAAATTGAAGTCATTGCCATCAACTCAACTCTGTGAACAGAAGAGCAAGGGAGGCTCAGAGCCCTAGGCTATGTGGGTGACCCCAGTGGCCCATCTTCCATCTGCAGACATGGATGAATGCACCACCATCGTGGGGCAGGTGTGCCGATTTGGCCAGTGCCTCAACACAGCAGGCTCCTTCCACTGCCTCTGCCAGGATGGCTTTGAGCTCACAAGTGATGGGAAGAACTGCATAGGTGAGTCTCACCATGGTGCTGGAAGCCATCTCAGCCTGCCCCTACTCTAAGTTTACCTTCAGTTGGTACTTCCAAGTGAGCATGGTTCCATTTCATAAGCATGCATTTATTTTAAGGTATAAAACCAGCACATCACACCCATGTTTTCACAGGGTTTATGATTTAGGGTGAGGCTGTCTTGAAGCTCTAAGTTTTATGAAGTATGGTATAATAGAGGTGTTGAATGGATGCCATGAAAACCATGAAAGGGGTGTGTGAGTGGCTTGAGATTAGGAACTTTGCTTCCCCTTCCCCTGGCTCCACCTATAACCCCCATCAAGACCGAGAATATTCTTCTCCAGATGTCCCTGTTTTCCTGAGTATCAGCCCTTCCTCTGGATCCAGAAAGGCTTGTCTGGGGGCCTTGGCCATCATGCAGTGACCATAGGTGCCGGTCCTAGCCCCAGGCAAGCCCCTGCCACCAGCTGTTGCTGGGACCCCTCCTCCTCCTCTCCCCAGACGCCAACGAGTGTCTCAGCCTCGCGGGAACCTGCCTGCCAGGCACTTGCCAGAACCTTGAGGGCTCCTTCCGCTGCATCTGTCCCCCCGGCTTCCAGGTTCAGAGTGACCACTGTGTCGGTGAGTGTCTGGCCTCACCTCCCAGCTCTGGAGCCAGGGAGGTACCTCCGGGCCTCTGTTCTTCCCCCATCTGTAAAATGGGAATGCCAGCTGGGGTGGTGGTGAGTGAAGAGATGCAGTTAGCACAGCACCCCATACAGCTCCATATACTGTTATTGTTGTTAGGATGCTCTCTTGGCTCAGGGCGCTCTCTCTCTGGGGCCCTCAGGCTTCCTCGTGAATCCTATAAAATGGGCATGGGTGTGGGTCTCACTGCACCAGACGTGGAACGTCTCGCTTGATGAGTGGTGGTCAAGGACCAGTCTGGCCTGAACACCTCTGGTCCACTCATCCACTTGGACTAGGCTTGTACAGTCTGGGCTAATGTGGGCCAACCTGGCCTTAGCAGATGGGCTAGCCTAGTACAACGCAAGCTAACTTCTTCTACTGTAGGCTAATTTTATCTAGTCTTACTTAGTTAGCTCTGTATAAATTTACTCTCTAAAGATGGACTTTTCCAGACCATGACCCCTACCCTGGAGACACCTTCTAGGAAAGACCCCCCACACACACACTGCCCACCTGGTGCTTCCGCTAATCCTGAGCCCTGGGGACCCCACCCTGCGTCAGTCCCTGGACCCTCCCTGCCTGGGCCCCCCACTCCATCTGCCCCTCCCAGCAGCCGAGGCCGCCCACCCCAGTGGAGGGCCTGCTGCACCCCACCCACCTCATGTCCCTGCCCCTCCAGACATCAACGAATGCTTGGAAGAGCCCAACCTCTGCCTCTTTGGCACCTGTACCAACAGCCCCGGGAGCTTCCAGTGCCTCTGTTCGCCTGGCTTTGTCCTATCTGACAACGGGCACCGTTGCTTTGGTGAGTCTGGGGCCAGGGAGCACACAGGGTTAGGGAAGAGGTGGGAGGTGGGGTGAGGAAGAGCTGGGTCACCCAGAAAGGGGGCTGCAGTTTCTTGTATGTATCTCCAGGAGCCTGGTCCAGTGTGGGCTAGCCTCACCCAGGCTGAGCTGGCCTCTTCTCTCCCAGGTTAGGGCAGCAAGGCAGAGGGCAGGGCAACTCAACAAGTATTTGTTGTTATGGGGGCCAGTGGTGAACCAAACCCCAGCCTATCTGTAAGGACATCTCAGGCCGGTAGTGTTCCAGGGCTAAGGACTGGGAGTCAGTAATGAGGATTTGGAGTCTGAAATCTGGGTCCTCTGGCTTTCTGGAATGAGTCACTTTGCCTCTCCAGGAAAGGAGTTCTGATCCAAGAATAACATGGCTAGGTTTGACCATTCTCCCAGCCTGAGATGACCCCCACAGATGTGAATGTGGGGTGTTGCTGGAAGGGATTCTCAGATTTTCAGCAAAAACCCCAGGACTGACCCTCACTGGCCCAGTGTGGGTCACATGTCCGTCCCTGAACCAATCACCATGGAGTGATTCTGGAGCGTTCTGATTGGTCGCTGGTAGGGTCAGGACCACCCTATTCATGAGGACTGGGGGGTGGCTAGCCCTCCTAGCTTTTCTCTGGGGAATCACCCCACAGACACACGGCAGAGTTTCTGCTTCACCCATTTCGAGGCTGGAAAGTGCTCGGTGCCCAAAGCTTTCAACACCACCAAGACCCGGTGCTGTTGCAGCCAGAGGCCCGGCGAGGGCTGGAATGACCCCTGCGAGCTGTGTCCTCAGGAGGGCAGTGGTGAGCGCCCACCCCCGTCCAGTCTCCCCTGACCCTGCCTGCCTGCCCCCATCTGCTCTCCTTCAGCCTTCCCTACACACAGGGGCATCCTGGGGGCTGCACGTGGCCCCAGGCCCTCACCTCCCTTCCCCTCTCGGTGTCCAGCCGCCTTTCAGGAGCTGTGCCCCTTTGGCCACGGGGCAGTCCCAGGCCCAGATGATTCTCGGGAAGGTGAGCCCCTCGCCCACGTGCTAAGAGCCCCCCTGGGCCACCGCAGTCTCCTCTTTTCCCGCCCAGCCCTGTCTGGGCTCTACCCTGGTTCCCAAGTCTCAGGCTCCCTCCTCGTCCCATGGGTAACCCTGGACCCCACCCCCCTGGAGGGAAGGAAGAGACCCTGAGTGTGGCCAGGGCATGACAGATGCCGTGCCTGCAACCTCCGCTACCTGCAGACGTGAACGAGTGTGCGGAGAACCCTGGCGTCTGTGCTAACGGCCTTTGTGTCAACACTGATGGCTCTTTCCGCTGCGAGTGTCCTTTTGGCTACAGCCTGGACTTCACAGGTGTCAGCTGCGTGGGTGAGTGACCAGCACGCCCCAGCCTGCTTCCCAGGGAAGGAAGGAGCCAGGGAGGGCAGACACCACCCAAGGCAGCACCCTGCTGCTCAGCCACTGTCACTCTCCCCCACCCACTCGTGCTGCTTGCTGTTTATTCACTCATTCATTTATTCATTTACTTATTCATTCACGCATTCGCACACTTTTCATTCATTTACTTGCTCTTCACTCATTCATTCACTCACTCATTTACTCATTCACTTATTCATTTATTCATTGAACACATACTGCATGCCTGCCCTGCGTCCAGTCTATTACGCATTTTTTTTTTTTTTTTTTTTTTTTTGCGGTACGCGGGCCTCTCACTGTTGTGGCCTCTCCCGTTGCGGAGCACAGGCTCCGGACGCGCAGGCCCAGCAGCCATGGCTCACAGGCCCAGCCGCTCCGCGGCATGTGGGATCCTCCCGGACCGGGGCACGAACCCGCGTCCCCTGCATCGGCAGGCAGACTCTCAACCACTGCGCCACCAGGGAAGCCCCCGTCCAGCCTAAAGGTGCAGCAGATCTGGCCCTATCCACTCTGTAGGAAGTCAGCAGGAGGCAGACAGGATCATGTCAAGGGTGGGAGCCCTCTGCAGGCTCTGACCACCCCCTTACCCCCACCCCAGACACAGACGAGTGCTCTGTCGGACACCCCTGCGGGGAAGGCACCTGCACCAATATCATTGGAGGCTTCGAATGTGCCTGTGCTGATGGCTTTGAGCCTGGTCCCATGATGACCTGTGAGGGTACGACCCTGCCTGCCCAGACCTGGGCTGTGTGATAGGGGTGAGGGGGGCTGGCCTGAGAGAGGGACAGGGGGTCCTGCAGGCAGACCCCACCCAGCCGGCACCTCCACTGACCTCCCCAGACATTGACGAGTGCTCCCTGAATCCCCTGCTCTGCGCCTTCCGCTGCCACAACACTGAGGGTTCCTATGTGTGTACCTGCCCGTCTGGCTATGCCCTGCGAGAGGATGGGGCCATGTGCCGAGGTACGACCCGTATGGGCAGGCGGGCTATGGGTAGGGCCCTGGGGCTCCCCGTGCCTCGGTCCCGAGAGAAAATGGAGACATAAGACCTCTGCCTCCAAGGGTGGGAATGAGCGATAAGTGATAAAGTGAGGGGAGAGCTGAGGCGAGTGAGGGTGCAATGGGTGCTCTTTTGTGAGCAGTGGTTCTGCTTTTATAGTTATGAAAGGGGGTGCTCGCATCTCCTTGGCTCCCCAATCTAACAGAACAGTGAGTGTGGCTTTCGAGGCGTCTCCAGTTGCGGCTGGACATGCTCTGAGTGGGCTAGCACAGTGGGGACAGCAATTGTGCCCCTGACCCAGGGACATGTGGCAATGTCTGGAGACATTTTTTATTGTCACAGTTGGGTGGGTGGGTGGGTGCTACAGGCATCGAGTGGCCAAGGGTGCTATTCAATATCCTACGGTGTGCAGAAGAGGCTCCCACCACAAAGAATTTTCTAGTCCCAAATGTCCAGTGTCGAGGGTAGAAACCCTGGCCTGTGACTTGGTCCCTCAAGGGCTATTTCAGAGTCAGTGTTCCAGGGACCACAGTGCAGGCCAGACAGATTCACAGACCCTGATGTAAGCAAGGAATGGGGGTGCTGGGGGCAGTTGTGACCGCCCCCCTTGGCTTCCCAGGAGGTCTGGGACGGTCGGGGGAGGAACGGGCGCCTGGCAGTGCTTCAAGGACCTCACTCTGGCCCACCGAGGCCACTGGGGGGTGGGGTCCAGGTCCTCACATCCCGGAGCTGGTCCATGGTGTGTCTGGTCTTCACCGCCATTGGTCTGGGGTTGCCCGCAGATGTGGACGAGTGTGCAGACGGCAAGCAGGACTGCCACACCCGGGGCATGATGTGCAAGAACCTCATCGGCACCTTCACCTGCATCTGCCCCCCGGGCATGCGGCCCCAGCTGGGCTCTGGGGAGGGCTGCACAGGTACAGGAGGGCTTCAGGCATGCAGGGTCTCCCTGCCCCCGACGGATGGGAGAGTTCAAAGCCAGAGGGTGTGGGTGGGCAGACTTTGACCCTGGAGGTGGAGGCCAGCTCGAGGGACTCTGGCCTCCCCCCCGGCCTGCCGCATCCCTCCCGCCTCAGATGACGATGAATGCCATGCCCAGCCCAGCCTCTGTGCCAATGGCCGCTGCGTCAACACTGCAGGCAGCTTCCGCTGTGATTGTGACGAGGGCTTCCAGCCCAGCCCTGACTTCACTGAGTGCCACGGTGAGTGTGGCCAGACCCAGGTACGGGGGACATAGCCACCCAGCATGTGGCACCGCCACCTGGGAGCTCCCCAAGGCGGGGACGGGGCCAGGGCCACCGAGGGGGTCACTGAGCCAATCCAGACACACGTGTCCACCGCACGCCCCCAGCTTCCCTTTGTCCCTTCAGTCAAACCCCCTGGAAGATTAGAGCATCTCCCCCCTGCCCTGTCCATCATCACACCCAGGAACCGGCCCTCCCCAGGTTCACCACTTCCTAAGGGCTAAACCTGGAGGGTGACCCAGTGGTACCGTCTGTCCCGGAGACTTCTCTGTCCCTGTCCCCACAGTCCTTGCCACTCTTCTCCCTTTTTACTCTCCCCCGACCCCGAGCACAGTCTCCACCCCGCAGCTTCAGATCAAGCGTGTGTATCCAGCTGTCTCCTGGACACCCCCATCCCCCATGCACCCCAGGTTCAGCTCAGCATCTTTGCTCCCCAAGCCTCGTCTCAGCGATGCCCTACCTCCCACCCAGACCCCCAAGCCAGCCTCCTGGAGTAACCCAACGGCCTCCTCCCCACTTCCCTGGATGTTACCCCTCGCTCTGTCCCTACTGTCTCTCCTGGACGCCACCACCTTTTGCCTCCACGTTGTCCCTTGTTCTCTCTGCGGCCAGAGGGATGCTGCCCTCTGACCTCAGGAAGCCATCCTCTGCAGCCCAGGGGTACCTCTCTGGTTTGGGGTCTGCAGCTTCCGCCACAGCCCAGCCCCAGCCCCGAGAGGGCATTTAACAGCACTGAGCAGTCACAGCTTGCAAGATGCCACCCCGTGCACGGGCACAGATGCATCGGAGATGCTGGGAGCCCACGTGTAGACTCTCAACACCGCTGGACGCCACGGGGAAGGGGCACCCAGACAGCTCGTTCCTCCCACCCACCATCCCCACCCGTTCTTTCCAGACACCCGGCAAGGGCCCTGCTTCTCCGAGGTGCTGCAGGCCACGTGCCAGGCTCAGTCCAGTGGCGGCGAGGCGGTCACCAGGGCCGAGTGCTGTTGCGGGGGTGGCCGCGGCTGGGGCCCCCACTGCGAGCTCTGTCCCCTGCCCAGCACTGCCGCCCACAAGGAGCTGTGCCCCCACGGCTCGGGCTACACCGCCGACGGCCGAGGTGGGTGGCGATCTGTTCATGATTGTGTGTCTGTGCTCCAGCCAGTGTTAGAGTACGTGAGCCAGTGTGTGCATCTCTGTGCTGGCAGGTGTGTGGACCAGCGTGAACCAGAGCCTGTTGGTCGCTCTGCGTGTGTGCGTGAACTTGGGTGGGATAGGGGAGCAGGTGTGTGAGCCAGCGTGTGTGCGTGTGTCCTTTGTTCTGTGTGTGCAGGCTCATTAGTGAGCGCATGACTGGCGTGCAATGCTTGTGCGTCCATCTCTGCTTCCATGTATGTGGACGGGGTGCCCTGAGAAGGTGTCGCTGATGAGGCTGTGGTGTGGGTGTGTCCCCACCACGGGGATTCTCAGCGTCCAGCGGAAGGAGTTTCATTCGCCTCAGGGTGGGGTCCACAGGGGCCAGGCCGCCAGCTCTGGGGTGCCGGGAGGGGAAGCAGAGGCTGGCCTTGCCTCCCGGGAGAGGGCTGGTGGGCCCAAGGGAGGCGGCATGCCCTGGTGACCCAGGGGGGACGGCCCCAGCCGAGCCCTGCTTGTCCTCAGACGTGGATGAGTGCCGCGTGCTCGCTCACCTGTGCCCCCATGGCGAGTGCATCAATAACCTTGGCTCCTTCCGCTGCCACTGCCGGTCTGGGTACGCGCCTGACACCACTGCCACAGCCTGCGTGGGTGAGCCCCCTGCCCCACCCCGTGAGCCTCTCCGTGCAGCGCCTGGCATACACCCCCGTGAGAAAACCGAGACCAGAGGCAAAGCATCCTTGTTTCTTCCCTCCACCCCCAGCCCATGTGGACCACTTTCCTCCTGTTATCTGGTGCATCCTAAGTTTTTCAGTCACGTTGTGCAGCAGGTGTTCATCTAAGTCAGGGTCGGCAAATTCCTGCCCAAGGGCTGAATCCAGCCCTCCGCTTATTTTTGTTAATAAAGTTTTATTGGCACACGGCCACGCCTATTTGTTTCCTTACCCTCTGTGGCTGTTTTCCTGCTACAGAGGCAGGGTTGAGTGGCTGGGATTGAGACTGTCTGGTCCACCAAGCCAAATATATTTACTCTCTGGCTTTTTACAGAAAACAAACAAACAAACAAAAAACAGTTCCTTGTGTAAGCCCACAGATTCTGAATAGCTGGGGTCCGGGAAGGAGGCCTCAGCAGGGTGGGGGTGGGGACCCCAGTCCCTGAGCCCCCAGGAATGTCTGACTGACCCTCCTGAGTGCTGCGTCCCCTCTAGATGTGGACGAGTGCAGCCAGGTCCCCACGCCATGTCCCTTCCTCTGCAAAAACACCAAGGGCAGCTTCCTGTGCGCCTGCCCCCGAGGCTACCTGCTGGAGGAGAATGGCAGGATCTGCAGAGGTGACGTCCCTCTCTCCCCACCAATGCACCATGGGGCTCTGTCCCTGTCCCCCACAGGGGCATCTCACACCCTCCCACTGCATGGGGTCGGGTGCCGTCTCCAGGGTGTCTCCCCTGGGAAGCCCCAAGTCCCGGCGGGCCCTGCCCTGAGCCCGCTGGGACCCTGTGTGCTGCAGACGTGGATGAGTGCTCCTCCAGGCAGCACAACTGCCAGTTCTTCTGCGTCAACACCATCGGTGCCTTCACCTGCCGCTGTCCCCCTGGCTTCACCCAGCGCCACCAGGCCTGCTTTGGTGAGTCCCCTTCGGCCCTCGCAGCTGGTGCTTGGCCCCAGCCTTCACCAAATAAGTGGCAAATGCACAGTGTGTGCCAGACATCAGGGACACAGGGGTGATTAGAACAAAGCCCTTGCTCTGTCGCTGCTTACGTCCTGGTGGCAACTGGGACGTCAGTCTCCTTCCTTGCCTTAGGGACCTGGGAGACCACCCTCAGGAGTCTCTCTGACCTTGGCCCAGGACACCTACCCTCACCCTTGACCTGCCGAGTCTCTCTGCAGAGGGCCTCCCCAGGGTGCCCCCAAAAGCCAAGGGGGTCACGCAATCCAACTGTCACTTCTTAGTGTCTTGTGACCTGGGAGAACCAGACCTCCCCCAAGGGCTGAACCTAGACACGGGTGGCTTCTTTCAGGCTCCCACGAATCCACTCAGCCAACACCTACCAGGCAGTGCTCTAGACCAGAGCTCAGCAGACTCCAGCCCCCAGGTCAAGCCCGGCCCCCTGCTTGCTTTTGTCAATAAAGTTTTATTGGCACACAGCCATGCCCATTCATTTACGTATTGTCTGTGGCTGCATTTGCTACAACAGCAGAGCCAAGTAATTGCAACAGAGTAAAAAATATTTCCTACCTGGCCCTTTACGGAAGCAGTTTGCCTCGTCCTGTTCTAGACCCTGAGGGCACAGCAATTGAACACAAGGGTCAAGCTTGCTGCCTCATGAACCATCCCTTCTGCCAGGCAATGACTAGAAACAAACATAACAGCTTACCACTGTAGCGTGTTAGAAGGTGATGTGGGACATGAAAGAAAGAAAAAGTAGAAAGCAGGGGAAGGCAATCAGGAGGGCTACAATATAATTCTATTTTTTAAGTGAGATATAATTGACATGTAACATATTACTTTTAGGTGTACAACATAATGACTCGATATTTATGTATATTGCGAAGTGATCACCACAGTAAGTCTAGTTAACATCCATCATCACATAGTTACAAAATTTTTTTCTTGTGATGAGAACACTTAATATATACTCTCTTAGCAACTTTGAAACATACAGTACAGTATTATTTTTTTTTCATTAACAGATTTTTTAATTTAATTTTTATTTTATATTGGGGTATAGTTGATTTACAATGTTGTGTTAGTTTCAGGTGTACAGCAAAGTGAATCAGGAATACATAGACACATACTTATTCTTTTTCAGATTCTTTTCCCATATAGGGTTATTACAGAATATTGAGTGGAGTTCCCTGTGCTATACAGTAGGTCTTCATTGATTATCTATTTTTGTGTGTGTATATGTTAATCCCAAACTCCTAATTCATCCCTCCCCCTCACCTTTCCCCTTTGGTAACCATAAATTAGTTTTCTAAGTCTGTGAGTCTATTTCTGTTTTGTAAATAAGTTCATTTGTATCATCTTTTTAGATTCCACATATAAGTGATATCATATAATATCTGTCATTCTCTGACTTACTTTGCTTAGTATGATAATCTCTAGGTCCATCCATATTGCTGCAAATGGCATTATCTCATTCAATGCAGTATTATTTATTTATTTATTTATGGCTGTATTGGGTCTTCATTGCTGTGCACAGGCTTTCTCTAGTTGCAGCGAGCAGGGGCTACTCGTTGTTGCGGTGCACAGGCTTCTCACTGTGGTGGCTTCTCTTTTGTGGAGCACAGGCTCTAGGCGCGCCAGCTTCAGTAGTTGTGGCATGCGGGCTCAGTAGTTGTGGCTCCTGGGCTCTAGAGCTCAGGCTCAGTGGTTGTGGTGCACGGGCTTAGTTGCTCCGTGGCATGTGGGGTCTTCCCAGACCAGGGCTCGAACCCAGTGTCCCCTGCATTGGCAGGCGGATTCTTAACCACTGCGCCACCAGGGAAGCCCTCAATGCAGTATTATTAACCACAGTCACCATGCTGTACATTACATCCCATGACTTATTTATTTTATAACTGGAAGTTTGTACCTTTGACCACCTTCTTCCCTTGCAATCACCTCCCAGACCCTCCTCTGGCAACCACAAGTCTGTTCTCTGTATCCGTGAGCTTGGCTTTCTTGTTTTGCTTTTAGATTCCACATATAAGTGGGATCACACGGCATTTGTCTTTCTCTGTCTGACTGATTTCCTCTTAGCAAAATACCCACAAGGTCCAACCATGTTATCACAAGTGGCAGGATCGCCTTCTTTTTTATAGCTGAATAATATTCCACTGTACGTATATAACACATTTTCTTTATTCGTCCATGTTTGGGTACTTAGATTGTTCCCAGGTCTTGGCTATTCTGAATAATGCTGCAGTGAACATAGGGGTGCAGATACCTTTTCAAGTTAGTGTTTTCATTTTCTTTGGATAAATACACCCAGAAGTGGAATTGCTAGGTGGGCTGCAGGAATAATGGCAAGCCTCGCTGAAAGGGGAAAGATTTGAAGGAGGTGAAGGAGTGAGCCGTGTGCATATCTGTGGGAGGAGTGAGCATTCCTAGCCACGAAATGACTGGCATTTCTCCTTTTTCTGTACAGTCAAGTTATTTTCCCTCCTTCTTAAGGTGAGCACACTTACTATGGCATTTGTGTGTGTGCAGCTGTATGCGTGTGCACACAGGGGCTTAGAAGCCCCATGTCCCAATGCCTCTTGTACCCAAGAGAGATTCCAGGTTCCCGCAGGGCTGTGCCTGGTGTCAAGAATCTCCATACTCAATAAAGAAGATGTGGGCTTCCCTGGTGGTGCAGTGGTTGAGAGTCCGCCTGCCGATGCAGGGGACACGGGTTCGTGCCCCGGTCCGGGAGGATCCCACATGCCGCAGAGCGGCTGGGCCCGTGAGCCATGGCCGCTGAGCCTGCGCGTCCGGAGCCTGTGCTCCACAACGGGAAAGGCCACAACAGTGAGAGGCCCGCATACCATAAAAAAAAAAAAAGAAGAAGAAGATGTGGTATATATACAGTGGAATACTACTCAGTCATAAAAAAGTATGAAATAATGCTATTTGCAGCAACATGGATGGACCAAGAGATTATCATACTAAGTGAAGTAAGTCAGACAAATACCATATGATATCATTTATATGTGGACTCTAAAATAGAACACAAATGAACTTATTTACAAAACAGAAATGAATTCACAGACATAGAGAACAGACCTGTGGTTGCCAAGGGGGAGGGGAGGGATGGAGTGGGAGTTTGGGACTAGCAGATACAAACTATTATATGTAGAATGGATAAACAACAAGGTCCTACTGTATAGCGTAGTGAAGTATTGATATATTCAATATCACTCAATAAACCATAATGGAAAAGAATATATTTATGTATAACTGAATCACTTTGCTGTACACCAGAAACTAACACAACATTGTAAATCAACTAGACTTCAATAAAATAAAATTTTAAAACTTAAAAAAAAATCTCCATAGTCAAGGAAGCCTAAATTAGGGTTCCCCCTAGAAATGTAGGGTTCATTCTCCATGACCCCAATCCCAATGCAATTTACCACCATGGACCATGGCCACCATAGCAATGTTGCCTGATAACCAGGCCTGTCTTAGCTCAGGCTGCCATGACAAAATATCATAGACTGGGTGGCTTAAAAAACGGACATTGCTCACAGTCTGGAGGCTCTAGGTCCAAGATTAACATGCTAACAGGGTCAGGTTCTGATGAGGGCCTCTTCCTGGCTTGCATACGGCCACCTTCCTCCTGTGTCCTCATGTGGTAGGGAGAGAACAAGAGTAAAGCTCTTTGATGTCTCTTCTTATAAGGGCACCAATCCCATCAGGAGGGCCCCACCCTCATGACCTCTTCTAACCCTAATCACCTCCCAAAGGTCTCGCCTCCTCATACCATCACTCTGGGGGTTAGGGTTTTGGGAATTTGGCAGTGGTGGCATTGGGGGTGGGGCAGGGGGGACACACACATTCAATCCATAACTCTGGCTGACATCCCACAATTGTCAGGTTTCCATGAGGACAGAGTGCAACAGTTACCCCGGGTCATTTTCCCACAGAGAAGGACAAGGGGTTTTGTTAATCTTTTACTCTTAGGTTGAGCACTGTCCCAGTGCTTCATGTGATTAGGTTAATTTAATGCTCACAAAACACAATGAGGTAGATATTATCATCTCCATGCTACAGCTGACAAAACTGAGGCACAGAGAGGGTAAGTCGGTTGCCCTACGTCACACAGCACTGAGGTGGTAGAGATGAGATTCAAAGTCCTATATGTGCGTGCTCTTAAGTGTTTGTGACAGTTCTGTGAAGTGGGAACTGTTATGGATCTCCTTTCACAGAGAGGGAAACTGAGGCCCAGAGAGGTTAAGATTTGCCTGGGGGACTTCCCTGGCTGTCCAGTGGTTGAGACTCCTCACTTCCAATGCCGGGGCTGTGTGTTCGATCCCTGGTCTGGGAACTAAGATCCCACAAGCTGCATGGTGCAGCCAAAAAATGTGTGTGTGTGTGTGTGTGTGTGTGTGTATATGTAAAAGATTTGCCTGGAACGGTTGATCAGGTGGTAGGCCTGGTATCGTGGTGCCTGACATGAACCCCCTAACCAGCAGGTGGCCCTGCCCGTTCTATGTCCTCTGCAGACAATGACGAGTGCTTGGCCCAGCCTGGCCCGTGTGGCACCCGTGGACACTGCCACAATGCCCCAGGAAGCTTCAGCTGTGAGTGCTATCAAGGCTTCACCCTGGACAGCTCAGGCCATGGCTGCAAAGGTAGAACCGGGCTTTGGGTGGGGTCTAGGCCTTGGGGGTGGTCCTGAGGGCTGCCTGGCAAGCCTTCTGTCCTCTCGACATCTCACAGATGTGGATGAATGTGACGGGCCTCATCGCTGCCAGCACGGCTGCCAGAACGAGCTGGGGGGTTACCGCTGTGGCTGCCCCCAGGGCTTCACCCCACACTCCCAGTGGGGCCAGTGTGTGGGTGAGTAGTGGGGGCTGGGAGGAAGCCGACCCCCCACCAGAATCTGTCCAAAGTGGGCAACTGGGAACCACCCCCATGGCAGGATGTTGTGGTAAGCACAAGTACCTCAAGGCCGATGGCCTGGTCTGGAAGGTAGTTAGTTCCCTGCTGCTGGGCAGGCTGGGGAGTTAAGGGTCTGCAGAGTCAGCCTGGCAAAGTGGTGGCCGTTTCTTAGGGAGTGATGGTCTGGAGGGCTCAGTGGAGATTCTGAGATAGTATCTGTGATCACTGGGAAAGGAGTGCTGGGATTGATTAGTGACGTCTGCCATGGATGTGGCAACGGAAGTGGGTGCATGCATGCTGCATCTTTTGTCATAGCTGTTGCAGACGCCCTTGGTTTGGGGAACTAGCCTTCTGCCTTCCCTCCGACCTTGCCCACTGCACCCTTCTGTTTGCTGCTCCGGGGCCTCCCAATGACAGCCTCGTCCTCACCACCTCTCTTTGTTCCTCCTCTGCAGTCGGGCTCTCACTCCGTACCCATGTAGGGACCACTCTCCTGCATCCTCTCCATCACCTTTCCTCAGATTTCGCCTTCCACCTCCTCTGCTCTGGGCACCACTGCCTGCCCCTCCTGGACTCTCCACCCACAGCCTCTGTGACTCGGCTTTCCCCTCCCTCCCACTGCCTCGGCACTGCCTTCTCTCCCGCTCGTCCTCCTGCCCCTCCTGGTGGGTCCTCAGCTAAGTTCTCTGTCTTTTCCTCTGTCCCTCAGTATTTGTCCCCTGGGGACCCCGCAGACCATTGCCTCTGCTGCCAAGCCCTCTTTCTCAGCCTGCTCCACATTAGTTACTCATTCATTCCTTCGGCGATGGTTTGCCCAGGACCCATGGATACAGAAGTGAGCTGAGATCAGACTCCATCCCTGCCCTCCCATTGTCCAGTCTTCCGGGGGAGACAGGGGTAATTAGGCCAGTGGTTCTCAACTGGGCACCGTTTTGAAGTGTCTTGGAGATATTTTTTTTTCTTTTTTCTTTGTGGTACGCGGGCCTCTCACTGTTGTGGCCTCTCCCGTTGCGGAGCACAGGCTCCAGACGTGCAGGCTCAGCGGCCATGGCTCACTGGCCCAGCCGCTCCGCGGCATGTGGGATCCTCCCGGATCGGGGCACGAACCCGTGTCCCCTGCATCGGCAGGCGGACTCTCAACCACTGCGCCACCAGGGAAGCCCTCTTGGAGATATTTTTGATGGTCACAACTGGGCACTGGGTGCTCCTGGAATTTAGTGGGTGGACACCAGGGATGCTGCTCAACACCCTGCGGTGTGCAGGACGGCCGCCATCACAGAGAATGAAACGGCCCCTAACGAGGATAGTGCCGAGGTGGGGAAACCTTGTTCTAGACCATCCCACCGTTTAACATTCCTGGGAAGTTTTGAGCAATGCTTTAAAGCAGAATTACAGGATGGCGGGGGGTGCTGGGGGGCGGATAAAGGAGTGTAGGGGACAGCAGACCTAGTCCAGAGGCTCACCGGGAGCTTGATGGAGGTTTTGACGTTGGCCTTGGGCTCTGAAGGAGGAACCAGAGTTGCCACGTGGGCGTGGGAGGGAGGCATGTGGAGGGATCTGGAGATGCGAAGGCTGTCCCCTGCCCCTCCCCCCGTCCTCCCCCTCCCCCTCTACAGACAAGAACGAGTGTGTCCTGTCACCCGCGGCCTGCGGCAGCGCCTCCTGCCACAACATGCTGGGCGGCTTCCGCTGCGTCTGCCCCTCCGGCTTTGACTTCAACCAGGCCCTCGGGGGCTGCCAGGACGTGGATGAGTGTGCGGGGCGGGGCGGCCCCTGTAGCTACAGCTGTGCCAACACCCCCGGTGGCTTCCTGTGCGGCTGCCCCCGAGGCTACTTCCGGGCTGGGCAAGGGTGAGGGGCTTGAGCGGGGTGGACACAGACACCCGAACCCTGGGAGTGCGCGCACGCACACACACACACACACACACACACACACACACACACGGGCCTGTGCACACGTTCACGTACATACGTGTGCATGGAGAAATGGATGCAGGGGACTTCCCCGGTGGTCCAGTGGTTAAGACTCTGCGCTCCCACTGCAGGGGCCGTGGGTTTGATCCTGGTTGGGGAACTAAGATCCCACATGCTACACACACTGCATGGCCAAAACAGAAACCAACAAAAACAAAAACAAAACAAAAAAGAGAAATGGGTGCAGAGGCCCCGTGGCAGCTGTACCTGTGCAGACACAAGCTCACACCCCACGTGGAGTAATTGTCCTGTATGTGCTTAGTGCAGGATGCACGCCTCCCTGTAATACATGTGAGTGTGTGTGAGGCTCACACCTGTGCCAACATGCCCGGGCACCCTCATTCACATATCCCAATGTGCACACGCGTGCAAGCACACGTCAGCATCCAGGGTGCACGCAGGCTCTACACGCATACGCCCCTGGGTACACTCAGGTATATCCTACACCCCTGCACGCATGCAGGTTCACACCTACACCCAGGAAAGCCAAGGGATGCACACACACACGTGTAGGCACATGCAAATCCGCACTGGCACCTTGGTACACTCGTAGTTGCCCCCACGGGCAGAGTGGCTCCAAATGGAGTGTAGGGGGTGGGAGGATGGTAGGAGAGGTCCCATCAGCCTGCCCTGAACACTTTCCCACCCCTGTCCTGGCTCAGGCACTGTGTCTCTGGCCTGGGCTTCAGCCCTGGACCTCAGGATGCCCCAGATGAGGAGCTGCTCTCACCTGAAGCCTGCTATGAATGCAAGATCAACAGCCAGCCCCCTCGTGACCGGCCACGGCGCAGCCCCCGTGGGGACTATCAGGTGCCATGGGGAATGCACTGGGCATGGGGCACAGTGAGTGGCAGGGACAGCCAGGGAACCGGCCAGGGGTAAGAGGAGCAGGCTCCATGTCACAGCTTGTCCCCTAAGTCATGGTGCCTTTCTGGGTCTTCGTGTAGTTCCTCAGCCTGAGGATTCCCCTTGGGGGCTCTCTGGGGGACACAGGCCCCCAAGCACCCCACCTTGCTCCAGATGAGAAGTCAGGCACCTCCCACACAGGCCCTGGGTGTGGTGCTTCCCGTGGATCCCTTCCATGGAGCTTCAATGCAAGAAAAATGCCTTGGGCCCCCCAACCCTGCCTGCACCCTGGAACTTGTCACCTGTCACCTCCTGGCTGGCAGAGCCCTCCCTCAGAGCCCCTCTGGATTTAGCACCAATAGCGCTCAGAGCAGCTAGCTTAACCACTTCCATCATCCCCTTTCTTCAGACCCTCTGCACCTCTTTCCTGCACCCACAATGCTCCTGGAGCTATGCTCAGGCCTCCTGAGCCCTCCTTGTCTCTCCCCCACCCCACCCGCCATGCTCTCAAGAACAGCAGAGCAGCCCTGTGGTTTAGTCCCTCTGTCCCCTGGGGCCACTCCAGCTATGACCCTGACCCCACCAGGTTGTGCAGGGAGGGCAGTTTTGTCACAAATTCAGCTTGCTTGTCCTACAGCTGAAAAGTCCTTGAGGCCACTGCTGCCTGGTCTTGCCACTATGCCCCAAAGAATATGAAAGCTAACCATTTATTAAGCACCTGCTGGGTACATGTGCTGCTCCAAGCATTCTGCATTCATTCACAACCTCTCAATGTTTACAACAGCCCTGGGAGGTGTAGGTACCACTATCATCCTCATTTTACAGATGGGGAATCTGACGCTCAGAGAGGTTAGGTCACATGCCCAAGTTACAGAACTAAAACCTGGCAGAGCAGGATGGCAGTCATCCCGGGCCCCTCTGCAGCCACCACCTTCTGAGGTCATTACTTTCTGTTATTTCAAGAAAAAAAAAATCACTGAGCACAGCAGCCACTACCCACATCTGGAACCAAACTCCTTCACTCCATTGACTTTACTGAACACCTACTCTGTGCTGGACTCATAGCGAACAAACAAGAAAATGGAGCAACAGTGAACAACACATAAAACACACAATAAAAAAAAAGTCCCTGTCTCCATAGGACTGATATTCTAATAGAGAAACAGATAAGAAATATGTAAAACACATCATATTTTGTAACACACGGTAAGTATGATACATGATAAATACTATGGGGAAAAAATGCAGGCAGAAGTGGGAAAGGAATGCTGAGTCTGAGGGGCTCTTGATATTAGATTATCTAAATATGAATGTTCCTTTGCTTTCCTTTTCCTTCTAGTTGTTTCCCCTTTCTGGGAAAAAGAGTGTGTACATATTATTCCCATTGTTACCGTTATTTTTGTAAGCATCACAGGTATAGGGCCCAGTGTCTGTCAGGTTTGCCACTGTGTCACCAGCCCTTGCTACTCAGTAAGAGTGAGTGGAGAGGTTGTCAGGGCTCCTGGCATGGACACAAGCAGATCTGGGCAAAGGCAGGCAGGGTCCTGTGGCTTTGCCTGCAATACCCACGGATTGCCAGCAGGTGTCAGTAAGAGCACACGTCTGAGCAACAGTCCTGGTGAAGGGCTGGGAAACAAGAATAGTTTTCACTTTCCTGCAACAGCAAAACACCCCATCAGCATGTAAATTAGGCAGAACAAACAGCTCTGCCCAGAGCAAAGGAGAAGAAAGCACAGATAATCTCCTGTGGGATTGGATACATCACCCAGCCCCCGTCAGCCTGCCTTTGAGGTTTGCTGGCTTATTCAGGGCCCTGTCCGGCTGCCAGGATCAGGAAGCATTCTGAGGAGCTCAGATAAAGAGGGGTTTGTCATCTGCACACAGCGGGGGGGGGGGGGGGGGTCTCAGCACAGATGCAGGAAGTGCAGCCAGCCTCCAGGAACCGGATAGCTACTGGGCAGCTCCTTTGTATGGCCCAGCAGGATCTTGTGTTTCTCTCGCTGTGTCTGGGGCTGACTCGTGCTGCAGGGCCCTTGGTCATAATTCCAGCCACCCCAGACCACCTTTGAGTGACCTTAGGTGCTTTGGGGCCAGATGCCATCTGACTGCCTCCCAGTCTGGGTATCTGAGGGAAAATTCTCCATTTCCTCCCACCAGGCTGGCAGGGATCGAACTAAGGCCCCTCAGTTGAAACAAGGGGTCTGGAGTCAACCTGTGAAAAAGTTTCCTTTCCACCTGGGAACCAGCCTCCACCTCTATCCTCTACTATAGCCCAAGCTGACCATTGGCCTTATGGGTGGGGAGTGCTAGACAGGAGTCAAGGGCAGGGAGTGGTCTGTGTTTTCCTCCATTTTAGAGATTGCCTAAAATTCTCCTCTTGGCCCCCTACCCACCGCATTCTGATTTCTCCCAGCCCCTGCCATCATCCACCTGGTCTTTCTCCCCAGGCGAGCCTGGCCAGCCTTGATTCGGAGGCTCCGCTGACCCTGGGCCTGAACCTCTCCCGCCTGAGCCGGGCCGAGCACATCCTAGAGCTGCGGCCGGCGCTGGAGGGTCTGGGGGGCCGCGTCCGCTACATCATTGCCCGTGGCAACGAGCAAGGTTTCTTCCGCATGCATCACCTCCGCGGCCTCAGCTCCCTGCAGCTGGGGCGTCGGAGGCCGGGGCCAGGAACCTACCAGCTGGAGGTGGTGAGCGTGGCTGGGGCCTGGGGCACCCAGCCTGAGGGTTGGCCGGCAGGCCGGGCCTTGCGGCTAAAGGTGCAGCTGCAGCTGCTGTAGTCCAGAGGCACCCACGCCTCACACCTGGCCCCAGGCCCCTCCTGCAGCCCGCTTCCCAGACTCACCACCTGGACACCACCCCCACCCCCCCGCCTCCTTCCACAGGATGTCACTCTGTTTGCTACACCCCTGCCCCCCCCGGGAGACCCTTGACAAGCCCTGGCGTCAATGGGCCCCAGGGTCCCTATGCGGTCCTCCTCTCCAGAGGCGGGAAATACTAGAGCTGGGAGAGATCAATCCCCGGCGGCAGTGGCCGACCAGGTGGAACCCCAAAACTCAGGAAGAGCGAAATGCTATCCTGTGACCTCAAGCAAGCCCAGCCTCTATCCGAGGGACCCCACCATTCGGTGTTTCCTGGAGACAGCAGGCAGCTGCTGTGGCGTGCCCCCTCCACTTCAACAGCCAGGGTCAAGGAGGGCCCTGGGTTTCACTGTATCTGGTCAGTCTCAGGCTTAAACTTCTGCACTGCACGGGGGCTCAGCCCTGGGGGTTGGCGGGACATGGGAACGGGTGGCTAGGATGGGCCTAGGGCTCGTCCCTCCCAGCAGAAGGGCCCACGGGGCCCCAGCCAGAGTTGCTGACATGCAGCCATGTTCACTCCCACGGGGAGCTGGGCTAGGGTTCTGAGGATGCTTTTCTATTGGGAGCAGAGACAACAATAAAGTTATTTTGGGTTAAGTCTGTCCCTTGGCAGGTTCTGGCAGTAAGGAGACGCTGCCCTTGGCAGGGCCGGGCAAGGCTCGCGTGGCGGGGTAGCAGGAGGCCCCAGGAGGTCAGCAGCTTTGGAAAGCATGCACTTCTGCCTAGAGTTCTGAAGAGGATGTGTGTACGGGAGAGGTGGGTGAAGACCATCCTGCACCTGGGGGTGGGGGACACCATCCCAGGGTGCAGGTAGGTTCTACCAACTTCAGACCTGGGAGTTTGGCACAAAGCCAGGCTGCAAGTGGCAACCATTGGATCCCTTGTGGGTTCACCATTACTGATAATAATGGCTTATGATTTCTGACCCCATACTATGTACCAGGCACCATTCTAAGCATTGTACAATTACTGACCCATTCAGTCCTTGTGACTGAGTCCAAGCTCATACTACTCGCCACATGACAGGCCAGTAAGTCGAGAGACGAGTTGTTGGGACAAGGAATAGCGACTTTATTCGGAAAGCCAGCAAACCGAGAAGGTGGTGGACTCGTGCCCCAAAGAACCATCTTGCCTGAGTTAGAATTCAGGCTTCTTTTATACTAAAAGGGGAGGGAGTAAAGTCAAACCAATTTCCTTGTTCTGGTCAGCTTTTGGAGGGGATGTGTTCATTTCTTCCTGCAGACATTCACAGGTGGGCCTGGCCTGGATGTTTCCTGTGAGCTAAACAAAGGTATTTTAGCTTAGTGCTCATTACCTGGGAAGCAGGGTTCCTGGCCCAAGATGGGCCATTATGTATAATTTAAGCTTATAGGCAACATCCCTTTAGTGATTAACTTGTAATAGAATATAAAAGTTCTTCCTGGGCTTCCCTGGTGGCGCAGTGGTTGAGAGTCCGCCTGCCGATGCAGGGGACACGGGTTCGTGTCCCGGTCCGGGAGGATCCCACATGCCGCAGAGCGGCTGGGCCCGTGAGCCATGGCCGCTGAGCCTGCGTGTCCGGATCCTGTGCTCCGCAACGGGAGAGGCCACAACAGTGAGAGGCCCGCGTACCGCAAAAAGAAAAAAAAAAAAGAAAAGTTCTTCCTTATCACATCATCACTATGACCCCATGGAATAGATACTGTTATTCTCATCCCCATTTTACAGATCGGAAAACTGAGGCTCAGAGAGGTTAAATGACTTGGCCGAGGTGACACCAGATTACAGGTAGAAGAACCTGTTGGGCAGTGTCCTGGCTCCATCCTGCCTGGCTCCAGGTTGGACTGGATCTATTGAATTTGATGGCTGAGCTCAGTGGATGGGATACTCACTGTGTTAACATGTAGCTTGTGCGTGTGCTGTATGTCACAAACGGCAGTGTATTTAGTCCCCACAGACTTGTATGAGGCAGGCAGTGTTATCACCTCTGTTTCACAGTGGGGAAACCGAGGCTCAGAGAGTTTATGGCATCTGCTCTGGGTACCCATACAGTGTCGTGGGGCCTGGAAGTTCCTTTGAGTCTGCACCCTGGCCCCAGGCCCCAGTGCTCAGCACCCCAGGCTGAGAGCACAGATCCTGGGGTGGGAGGGGATCACGTGGGTTTCAACACAGGCTGGGGACTCGCACCCCACAATGAAAGGTGACAGAGACAGGAATGACGTCCCACCAATGGTTTATTTAAAAGTTACAGAGAAGCACATCCTGGGAGAGAACTGAAGCTTTGCAAAGACCCAGAGGGACACAGGCAGGTGTGTCCCTACAGCTAGGCAACTATAGTGATGGTTCTTTCCAAGAATCGTTGCCCAGGCAGGTGTGACTCTGGTGCCTGGAGTAGGCACGGGGCTTGAAATAACAGAGCTCCCTTGTTCCAGCTATCTGAGGAGCAGGAGGTAGCAGGGGTGACAGGGAGGGAACTGATGCAGCCTCAGGTGCGGGGACTGAGATTTGCCCTGAAGCACAGAGGGGCTGGGGCAGCTGAGGCTGCAGGGTGATAACTGTGGCATACAGAGGTCCAGCCCATCTCGTGCTGGCTGATCCTAGAGAAGTGCGGGCTCATGGTCCTGCAGGAGGGACGGGGCGGATCGGCAGGGGAGGGGGCGCTGGAGTGGAGTCAGGGGCCCTGAAGTTTTCAGTCCACGCACTTGGCGTTTCATTTCAGCACTTGCCGAAGCCCCTGGGCCGGAGCAGGGTAATAATGAACAGCCCCCTAGGACCCCCCATGCGAATCTGTGGGGCTGACCACAGAGCCAGCCCTCCGTGGTCCTGGAGGTGAGCCCCCTGACCCAGTCCGGGCTGATCAGGAGCCCTCACTCCTCAGCAGTGATGAGGGGAGGAATGGTCACAGGCTCAAGAGTCCTGACCTGGATTCGCTGTTCTCAGGAGGGAGGTTTTCCTGTTGCTGCTTCTGGTGGGACCGCTAAACTTCGACAATGGTAGTGTGGAGTTTCCAGAGCTCAACTTCCTCACCCCAGAATGAGGGGCTGTCAGAGAGAAGGCAAGAGAAATAGATAAGAGCTCCACCAATACCTTTGGATTACGTGGATCCAGCCCAGCCGGATGCCGCCCACTGGGTGGTTATTTGAGCCAATGAGTTTCCCATTTGCTTGAATTGTCCATCTCTAGCAATTGAAAGTGTCTTGACTAAAAGAGCTGCATGTTCACTCAAGCCTCCCACTCACAAGCCACTGACTCTTCTTGGGGTGCAGGCAGCTGTCAGATGCTGGCCTGCCATCCCCTCCTTTGGGGGTTGAGAAGCTCAGGGGCCCGCAGCAGGGAGGGTCGGCCCCTTAGATGCTGGGCTGGGGTCTCACCCACCCTGGAAGTTTCTCCGGGTGCCGTGGTGGGGCTTTAAATGGGTCTTCTTCCGAGCATCCAGGATCTTCATCCCAATCTGCACCCACCTGGCCCTTGGCTTCCCACACACCATCTTGTTTTTCTGGGGGAAGAAGAATCTGCAGGGATGGGGGTGTAAGTGGGGAGGGAAGTTGCGTGAGAGTCCCTACCCCCTCCCCCATGGTCCCACTCACATCACCGCAGGCAGGTTGCAGCTCCCGCTCACGTCCTGGCGATGGTAACTCTGGGCGAACCGGAGCATGGACCGTCTTGCTGGGCCGTGGTAAGCCAGGCAGCAGTCCTCAAAAGCACCTGCGACCACACAGCCGCCCAGAGGCTCGCATCTCTACACGTGCGTGTGCGGCTGCGCATGCGCTCTTCAGGAACGCCCACAGCCTTGGGCACCCGCCCCGCGCGCACAGCACAACTCTCCCATGTCCTGTGGAGGCCCAGGGACAGCCCAGACGGTAAGGAGGCCGTTCGGCTCACCTTTGGTCCTTGATAAGGGGACAGGAAGTGGGAGTTGGAGAGGGCCCTGCAGGCCCCTGCTGGGTAGGGCCCAGGACCACGAAATAAATGGGGGACCAAGGCCATTTCCATTCCTGCTCTGGGGCGGAGGGCAAGGAGGGGGTGCAGCGCCCTGAGAAGGGGAAGGGGGCATGGTTGGACGAGGAGGAGGTGGTGGTGCCAGAAGGTTCTGGAAGAATGAGCAGGTGGAATGAGCAGAGGATGAATTAATGTGGAGACGGTGCTGGGCCTTCAGGGTCCTCTGGGATCCGTCCCTCTGCCCACCCGTGCCTCCAGGGGCCACATCTCAGTTCTGGGAGGGCCGTGGGAAGGGCTTGGAGGCTCCCTCCATCCCCCACCTTGACCCTGAGAGCAAGGGTCAGTGGAGTCAGATGGACCCTGTGTTGCAGTGCCAGGCAGGCAGTTCCCCGGGGCTGAGGGCCCCGCTGGCCCCAGGATCAATGGGCCCAGGCTGGGCCTGGCGCCTGAAATGGACCTCTAATAGCAGGACAATGGGAACGCAGCCCAGTCCCCTCCTGGGCAAAGGGTAAGGTCTGCTGGGGTCAGGACTAGGGCCTCTCAGAGCTAATGAGGGGCAGGTGGGTGGGGCCATGGGGCTTCCACCTGGGCAGGGGCCCTGCTTGGCCAGCTGCTGGGGCTCAGCTGCCTCCTCCGGCCCAGCGGGATGCAGAACGCAGCGGCAGAGCTGGGGGACACTGGGGGCAGTCAGAATAACCTTTGGTCACTAATATCACCAAATGCCTAAGCTAGGGAGAGGAGGAGAGGAATTCCCCATTGATAACAGTAATGGTTATCAGTGCTGCTGCCAGGCACTGGGCCAAGAGTTTTGCGGGAATCAGCCCATTGGATCCTCACGTCCCATCTCTGCGACAGGAGTTTGGAGCCCCACTTTGCAGATGAGGAAACGGGGGCTCATAAACGCTGAGTAGCTACTCTCAGCCGGACCGCACAGGTAGCTGGAGTAGGGGAAGCTGAGATGGAGACCCATGTTTGTTGGTCTCCCAAGTTCTGATCTCAACCCCTACCCCTGGCTCTGCAGGTTCAGGTCACTGCAGTGTGTCCCTGGGGGTAAGCGGCCCCGCTGCCCGCAGTCCCTGGGCTGGCTGGAGTCCAGAGGGAGGCCTTAGGTCATGGACTGTGGAGGAGGCACCCAGGGGCTCTGAAAGGAGGGGCTGAGGACCATGCACCCCCAAGGAGCTGCACAAATGCTGGGAGTTTGTGCATGCCTGCTGGGGGGAGCTGTCCACCCGAGAGTGAATTCAGTGGTGAAGGGATGGGGGAGGCTTCTGGGGGAGGAGACAGGCACATGGCAGGGGAGGCACAAGAAGGATGGGGAGAGGGGGACTCCAGGGGGGAGGGTAGGTATTATCTGAGATAGTACCTTGAGCGTGGACAGTGGGAGCCCAGGCACCCACGAAGCAGGCCACCAGGCAGACCAGGAGCCATGGATTCATAGTGCAGGCTGGTCTTCCTCCTCCGGTGCCTTGAGGGTTAACTAGGAAGCGGGGGGAGGTGGTTGATGAGGACCCAACATGGACAGTGGCAGGCACTGGGAGCACCCCCGTCTCGAGCCAGGGCCCTCTGCAAGGGAGGCAGGTGGCATAGGATGGGGACAAGTGTGCTGGCGGGACCTGCTGCTGGTCTTGGGGGGAGGACTCACCAAAGCCAGTGGGGTCCCTGGAGCCGGTATCTGCTGGAGTGGACCTGCCTGCCACGCCAGCAGGCTTCACCCTTTATAGATGGAGCCCCGCCCTGCCGCTCCCTCCCCACCTCCTCTCCCACTCCACCTCCCAGCTTCTCCCTCCCGCCCTGCCCTCCTCTGTTCTCCCCATGTCTTTCTAGCTCCTCTCTCCAATGTCAGGATGCACCTGTTGGAAGTTGGGCGCGAGGGGCAAAAGGACCCAAATCAAAGAGCTGGGCAGAAAACAAATGACACCTTCAACTAAGTACTCGGACGGGGCGGGGGGTGGGGGGAACGGACGGACAGGGATTTGGCTCCTTCAGTGATGAGAGGCGGACGGATGCAGGTGGACAGTCACAGCCTTGACCTCAACGAGCCCCCTTGAAGGCTCACGTGCCCCCTATCCCAGGCCCCTCAGCCAGCACCCCGGCTTTCTCCCTGGAGGGTCCTTTCTCCTCCTTGTCCCGGCCCCTCTCTTGCTGCACCTCTAGGTGGATACTGGCTTCCCAGGGGCAGGACCCAGGCAGCCTAGAGCAGGGGGCAAGCCTCCACCTCTGCTCCCCACTCCCAAGCCGCCTGTTCCCACGGGGCCCTGATTTCACCGCATTTTTCTCTCCTTCCACACAATGGGATGACTTAGCGTGTCACAGAAAAGCCTTGTTTTTGAGAACAGGCAAACCCATAGAAATAGAAAGTAAAATCAGTTATTGCCATGGGCTGGGAGGAGGGGAGAATGGGGGGGGGTGAGGGCGAAAGGGAAGGTATGGGTTTCTTTTTGCTCTGAAATTAGATGGTGGTGATGGTCAAGGGACTCTGTGAATATAGTAAACACCACGGAATGGTACACTTTCAATGGGTGATGTTGGCGAAGATAATCAATATTAAGATTAGAAAGGAGTTTGGGGACTTCCCTGGTGGCACAGTGGTTAAGAGTCCACCTGCCAATGCAGGGGACATGGGTTCAATCCCACATGCCACATGCCACGGAGCAACTAAGCCCGTGCGCCACAACTACTGAGGCCCGCGCGCCCTAGAGCCCGTGCTCCTCAACAAGAGAAGCCACCGCAATGAGAAGCCCGTGCACCACAATGAAGAGTAGCCCCCGCTCGCCACAACTAGAGAAAGCCCGCACGTGGTAACGAAGACCCAATACAGCCAAAAAAACCCAAATTAATTAATTAATTTTTTAAAAAAGAAAAGAATAGAAAGTTTTATTTGAGCCAAACTGAGGACTAGCCCAGAAGCCCGCTTCCCAGATTACTCTGAGAAACTGCTCCAGAGAAGCAGCGTTTTCAGGGCAGTTTTATATCTTGTCAGAAGAAAGAATATGAAACAAGTCAGGGAGACATTTCTTCAAGGTTTCAGAAAAACAGACCAGCATGTACACAACAAGTCAGTATGACCTTGGCACCTGGAAGGGAGTCTTATCATCGAAGGAGGACCAGCCCTGGCATCCCAGGAAGAGGGGCTTTAATCTTTATTTTTAACATGGACATTCTTTACTTCTGGTCAATGTGCCCTTTTCTTTAATAATTAAAGCAGACTGCAGTGCATGTTTGATAGGCCACAAACAGGCTATTTTAGGTAGCATCAAATTCAAGTTAACTCATGTATAAGCCAGAATGGCTTCCCTATATCTCAATATGTAAAAATTTCTTTTATCATGCAACGTATGGAACATGAATTTTCCCCAGTATTACATTGAGAATAATCTCAATAGAACTGTTATTAACGACCACAATAAAGCAATGCTCTGGTTTTGGAAGAAAAGAGGGAGCCCCAGGTAACCACGCAGGCAGGAAGCAAAGCAAAACCCAACTAGAAGTAGTTTCTTTTTCTCCTGGGTTAGCGCGGCCCACCCGGAACAGGGGTGTGGGGATCGGGGTGGTGGGGTGGGGAGCGTCGGGGAAGGGGAAGGGGGTTCTGCAGAGAGCTCGCAGCTGATTGCTTTTAACTTTTTTATTGTCCGCATCCTTAGCTATGGACCACCCTGAGTATTTATGACACTCTGTACCGCTTTCTCATCTCTCGCGCTCCACCAGGAGGCCCTGGCAGGGGGTGGGGCACGCCACCCACTCCCTGGGTCTGGCCGGATGGGTGGGGCTTAGCACAGGGGGCGGGGCCTGATGAAAGGCACTGGGCGCCGGGGCGGGGCTTTCTCTGTGGGGCTTAGGCCAGGGCAGGGCTTACGGGCCCCGCCCCGCCCCTCCCCTCCACAGCCGCCGACACTCGGCGGCCCGCCTCGCGGTCCTGTGCCGGTGGCAGTGGCTGCTCCCGGGGTGGGTAAGGCTGGCCCAGGACGCGGCTCCGCGTGGCTGAGGGCGTGGGGACGCGGCGTGGCGGGCTGGGGCCAGCCTCCCCGCTGCGGCCCACTGCCCCTGCCTGCCCCGCCAGCGGTCAGCGGCCAAGACGTGGCGTTACGAAACCTTGGCTGAGGTCCCCCGTGAGCGAGCCCACCTCCCTGCACCTCACAATTTGTCCCACCGGCAGCCTTAACGGGGAGGAAGGGGTGAGAGGAACCAGCACGCGCGCGGGGCAGACAGGGATTGTGCGCTCTTGGACCCGGCTCAGAACCCAGGTGTCCCGGCAGAGGACGGGATGCTTAGGGACTAATGGCTCTGGGTTGAAACCCAGAGTTCGGAGGACCGCAGTTGCTCCACGGTCAGGGCTAAATTGCGAGAGGGGAAGCCTCCATTCCTACAGCTGCTGGAGGCATTAAGGGTAAACTGCTTCCAGCAAGGGGACTCTGTTCTCTGCACGTGTGAACCGGGCACAGAGGACAGAAGCTTCCTCTCGGTCAGCAGCTCAGAGAATGGGGCCGTTGTGCGTGGCCTCCAGCCTGCAGCTGAGCCAGACGCAGGGGCTGACCACACCCTAAGGACTGCAGGGCAGGCTGCAGTGCCCCCGGGGTGGGGGAGGGGTGGGCAAGGGCACAGCTCAGCTCAGGGTGCCTCTAGTGGGTGCACACAGATGGCTGTACTGCAGACTGGGGCAACCAGTGGGCTTGGTGAGGGGAAATTCCAACTACTGCCTTTGGAGTGAGCTCCTCTGGGGCGGACTGAATACCGGCTCCCTCTCATTTCTCTGCTGGAGGAACTTCCCAGGTGCTCAACGGTTGACCCACTTTTACAGAGAAGGAGACCGAGGGTCAGAGAGGCCAAGTCGGACTTCCCTGGCGGTCCAGTGGTTAAGACTCCACACTTCCAATTCAGGGGGTGCGGGTTCGATCCCTGGTCAGGGAACTAAGATCCCACATGCCGTGCGGCACATCCAAAATGAAATAAAATAGAGAGGCCAAGTCATTCCCCCTTCTAACTTTTTATTCTTGGCCAGGAAAATCCGACTTTTATTTCTTAAATATTGTGAAGGAAAGGGGGACAGTCCCCTACTGGGGGAAGGCCATTGAGCAGAGCTCATCAGAAAGGATGCTGAGGAAGCACCACCAGCTGAAGTAGGGGTCCTCCTGCAGTTGCTTTTGCATCAGACCCCCACCCCCCCCACCCCAGTGCTGCCTACCACCCTCCTGAACCTATGGTGCCTGCAGGGCCCAGCTCGGGTGGCCTCTGAGAGAAGCAGCTGGAAACCCACCCCCCAACAACTCTACATAGTTGTGCATCTTATGGGGAGCATATCAGACCCTGGGTGCCCTGTCTGCCAGGCCTGGACGTACCCAGCTGCCTTTCACTCTGGTCCTGATGCAGAGTGGTTACCAGGCAACTGGAGGAAGGAGGGAAAATTGGTGTTTTTTGTTTGTTTGTTTGTTTGTTTAAGGATGCCTTGCAAGCCTCTGGCCTGACTTTCAGGGACTTGGTTTCTAGACTGGCCCTGTGGGGCCCATTTCACTGTGTTCCCGATGTGGATGGCCCAGCTGCCTCCTGAAAGGCCGGCCTTGAGGGGCTTCCCTCCCCAGATTGACCAGCTGCCTCTGTGTTCCAGGGGACCTGGGTGGGGAGCTTGGGCTACCAGCACTGTTCGTGGCCTTGGCCTCGGTCCTTGTGCTTCTTCTCCTCCTATGGACACGTGGGGGCTGAGCCAGCTGGGGCCGGGGCAGGGGCAAGGGTGACATGGGGGGCAAGGGTGGTGAGCCCTGAGGAGAGGGTCCCATAGGGTTGTGAGTCCCTCTTTGAAGCTACTGAGCTCCACTCACACCCTCCACACAGGTTTTCTGGGCACCTCTTACATACCAGCCACGTGCTAAGTCCTGGGGTGACTGCAGGGAGCAAGGAGATGTGTCCCAGGCATGGAAGTTGACAGTGATGTCACTGATCCTCACCAGATACCTGTTTGAGGCCATTTGTTATCTCATTCATTCAACAGACATGTAGCGCGTGCCTGCTGTATGCCAGGTACGGGGCTGGGTACCAGGGTAAGCAGTGCAGAACACAGGTAGCAAATAGCGAAGCAAGGCATGACAGGGAGATGCCGGGGATGGGTTGGGCTCCTCTGAAGAGAGTGACTTGAGGTGACAGCAAACCCTATGGGATTCATATCTATCGCCACCTGACACGGAAAAAAAGCAATCAGCTGAAGTCCAGAGAGGTTAATTTACCTAAGTAAGCGGGGGGTCAGATTCCAAGTCCAGGTCTGACTCCATTCCACATATACTGCTTGGGTGCTGTATTAAGTGTGTCTTTTTTGGTTTGTTTTCAATGATGTATTTTATTTAACCCTATCCAAGATAACATCATTTTAACATATAATCAAATCAAAATGATTTATGAGATATTTTCCCTTTTAAGTCTTCAAAACATGGCTTACTGTACATTTCCAGTACGTTTCAAGTGCTAAATAGCCCCACGTGGCTGGTGTCTCTCTTGTTGGAGAATGCATCTCCAGCCACAGGTTAGAGTCAATTCGAAAGCTTACATTGTTTCTTTTTCCTTTTATTTATTTTTCTGTGAATATTTTTATCAATAAGGATAATTAACAATACCAAAACAATACAAATCACCTCAAAATATAAATTGGTGAAACAGTGGTAATACACACAATGTAACATTATATAGCTATCTAAAAGTTGTCAAAAACTAAGATGGAAAAATGCTCATTAAACATTAACACAGATCATTAACAAATAGGTACAACAGAATCTCATATTTATTTCTTAAAGTCTAAATGCATAAAAATATGAAAATGTTCGCAGTAGTTATTACCACTAAGTGTTAAGATGAGTGCTCCGAAATTTTCTTGGTGTTTTCCTGTATTCTCCCAGGTTTCCTTACAATAAACATGTGTTACTTTTGCAATCAGAAAAAAAGGGAGGGGGAGGTTTGGGAGTAAATTTGACAAATCATTTTTATGCAGTACTGAGTCCTTAGCAAAGTATTCTCCCCCAAGACTGCCACCCTCAAACCTTAGTAACTCAGCTACTAATTCAAATCACTATAGAAGTGGTGCTGTTATGAAGACTGGTATTTTTGATGAGTTTTTTTTCTACTTCAGCGTTGAATTCTTTAGCAGATGACACATTAGACTTCCCTCATTTTGATGAGTATCTGTTTGAGAACTGTTGAATGCTTGTTAACTCTTTTTAGTTTAATAGTTATTGTTACTCTTGGAAAAATTTACTATGTTTTTAGGTAGTGTTTATACACCGGCCTCGTCATGAACAAAATGTAAGCTACTGAAGGTTTTACCTTTGGTTATGCCCACAAAGCATTTGATCTGTTTCACAAACTTAAGTGATGAAGAATTGGTTCTCCTTGTTGGCTTCATTTTGTGTTTGTAGGAGAATGAGGATTTCAAAATGTTAAAAATGAAAAGTAGTTTATAGTTTCTGGCAGTTTGTACAGTTGGGTACATCAAAGTTCTACATTTTAAATTTTAGTTACCTTGGTTCAGGAAAAACACTAGTTGATACAAACTTAAGTCACTGTCTATGATACGTGAACACGTGAATGTTTTGCTAATGGTTCTGTGGTCTTCCCATAAGAGCCTAAGCCTGTCTCTTCTACCAGTAGAGTGGTGTAGAATGTAAGCTTCCCCTCATACAATTTGTCTCCTCTTTCTCTCTTTACAAAAGATGGCAGGAAACTTGTTACTAGAACTTAATATAATGTAAAGTGATCAAAAAATTGATCTGTAACAGGAAAAAGTAACCTATTTTTGTGTTGATGTGCTTAGAGTTTACGTTATAAGTATCATCTTTCTCCCCCAAGACATTTATTTCTGTAACCAAAGTGAGACACCATCTAACAGTTATATTTTGGGAGAAATAGCCAGTGCATGTAAGGCTTGCATATGTTGGATTCTACTATAAATGAAACATTAATTCATTTAAACCTCAACGTTCTTATGAGCAAGGTACTCTTATCACTCTTAACAGATAAGGAAACAGCACAGAACGAGTAAGTTGTAGAGCTGGGATTGAGTAGAGTGGTTACTACGGTGCTTGAACTTACTATACGTTCTACCTCTAGCTTCAATTCCTTTTATTTTTTATTAAGACATTTTTGTTTAAAGCAGTTTAATTTTCCCAGCAAAATTGAAGGGAAGGTGCAGAGATTTACCATATACCCCCTGCTCCCACACATGCATTGCCTTCCCCATTATCGACATGCCGCATCTCAGAGGTATGTTTGTTACCATTAATGAACTGACACATCATTATCATCCAAAGCTCATAGTTTGCATTCCGGTTCACTCCTGCTGTTGTATATTCTACGGGTTTGGACAAATGTATAATGACATGGACCCACCATTATTGTGTCATATAGAGTATTTCACTGCTTTAAGAATCCTCTGTGCTCCCAGCATGTGTTTTTTATTCTGATGATTTGACAGCCAGGGCCTTACTGATGGTGGAAGTACTATCCCTCCCAGGGCTAGCAGGTTCCCAAAGATAGTAAATGACTTCCTTATAAGGGCACCTTTCATATGCAAACCAGACAATCCAGAGCCCATACCCTAACCCCCTCGTCCATCAGGCGTCTATCCTCCAGCCCTGATCACCCCAGGGCCAGGTGCCAGACAACTAGGGACAGTCTCTGTACCCCAGAGCCTGCTGGAATTATTCAAACTAGCCAGTCCTAAGCCTGCTTACCCTGCCTCACTCAATCCTTCCCACAGAAATCACAATAAAGCCTCTTGCCCACATTTCCCCCTCGCTCCCTCTGCCTCCTGACTGGCCCTGGTGCCTCCCCATGTGGCCCTGCATGGCACAGTGTGCGCCCCCTCCTTCTGGGCTCTGTGAGTAACAAGGTGCCTTTTTAGTGGCAATCGTCTCCTGATCTGTTGGCCTCACCATACCTGAATAATTATAAAAGCTACAGTTTAAAACAGGTGTCAAGGGGGACTTCCCTGGTGGTCCAGTGGTTAAGACTCTGTGCTTCCAATTCAGGGGGCGTGGGTTCGATCCCTGATTGGGAACTAAGATCCCACATGCGGTGCGGCACAGCCAAAAACTAAAATAAGTAAAATAAAAATAAATAAAACAGGTGTCAAGTGATATGCAGAGAGCTGGAGACAGAAGGCAGGTAACAGATGCATCACTCCCCACACGGGGCTCACAGCTAGTGGGGGAGATGTTCGTGGGATGCTGGAAGGCTACATGGTCAGCATTCTAGAAAAACATTCACAGGCAGGCTGTAGGGGTTCAGAGGGCACCTTATCAGGTCTCCAGGGGGAATAACTTGAATGGAGACCTAAAGACAAGCAGGTGTTAGCGGCCAGATGGAGCAGGACACCAGAGAGACCTACCACGTTCAGGATGGCTGGGGACTGGAGGTGCGAGGGTGGGGGGGAGGATAGTGGAAGATGAGGTGGGAGGCGATAGGCTATTCAGGGCCTCACGTGCTGAGCTAAGACGGGCCATCTTCATCCAGAGGGCGCTGGGGAGCTGCTGAGGGATTTAGCCAGAGGGAGGGTTGTGGTCAGGCCTGTGTCACAGCTCTGCCAAGGTCACGTGGAAGATGCACTGGAGGGGCATCAGCTCAGGCACAAGAAGACTCAACAGTCACCAGGCTGTCCTCCCATGAGGGCTGTGGGGAAGCCTCTTTCCCAATCCTTCTCATGCCCTACCTTAGCAAGAAGTAACTCAGGAAATATTTACCGAGGTCTACTATGTGCCAGGTTGGGTAGTTAGAGCGGTGACAAGACAGACTGGTGCCTACTGTCGTGGAGATTTTTCATTTTTGTTTTTCTAACAAAGGGGTTGCCATAGCATGTGAGGAATGCTAACATGATGCAAAACAGGGACCCAGAAGAGAGAAAAAAAACAAAGTCAGAAACAAAAGTGGGGACATTACTGAGCTCTAGAAATAAATAAAAAAGGATTATAAGAGAATACTATGAACAACGGTACACCAACACATTAGATAGCCTCAGTGAAACTGGCAAACCGCTAAAAACAAACTACCAAAACTGACTCAAGAAGAAATAGAAAATCTGAAAAGACCTATAACAAGTAAGAAGATTGAGTCAGTAGTCAAAAACCTCCCAAGAAAGAAAAATCCAGGACCAGATGGCTTCACTGGTTCATTCTACCAAACATTTAAAGAAGAATTAACACCAATCCTTCTCAAACTCTTCCCAGGAAAAAGAAGAGGGAACATTTCCTAACTCATTCATTCTCTGAGGTCAGCATTACCCTAATACGAAAGCCAGACAAAGTCATCACAAGAAAACTACAGACCAATAATCCTAATGAACACAGATGCAAAAATCCTCAACAAAATACTAGCAAACCAAATTCAGGAGAATATTAAAAGGATTATACACTTGACTAAGTAGATTTATCACAGGAATGCAAGGGTGGTTCAATAAATGAAAATCCATCAATTAATACACCACATTAATAAGATGAAGGAAAAATGATCCCCTCAATTGTTGTAGAAAAAGTATTTGACAAAATCTAACACCCTTTTATGTTAAAAAAAATTCAACAAACTAGGAATAGAAGGAGATTCAATGCAATCCCTATGGAATATCAATGACCATTTTTGTTTTTACAAGAATGGAAAAGCGGATCCTAAAATTCATATGGACTTGCAGGGGACCCTCAATAGCCAGGAAAATGGAAGCCTAGAACCACCAGTGCTACTGACCTGTGGGTCTGGATACTTTTGTGTTATGTTTTGTGTTGTGCTGTCGAGGGCCGTCCTGTGCATTATAGGATATTGAACAGCATCCCTGGCCACCACCCACTAGATGCCGCTGAGCATTGTTTCCTGGTTGTGACAACCCCAAAATGCCCCTAGACAAAAGTACCTGTCTCCCCTGCCCCCTGCTGAGAACAACTGCTCTAGTGAGAAATCGGGCGACCCAAGTTTCACTTCTGTCTCACGTGCCGTGTTGCTGAGTGTGTATGTGTGTTTTAAATGCCACGCTGTTTGGCCCTGATCCCTCAGCTGTTAATAGTGAATACTGCAACCACAACTGTAAATCTGCCTGCTGCATGTCAAGTCCTGTGCTGATGAATTCTATATCCACTGCCAGGTCCTGTACCAATGAATTTTATCTACAACCCATTTTGTGTCCGTCATCTCTGTGACAAGAGCATTTTCCCAAGGTTCTGTCCCTGGTCCTTTTTTGGGAGGGCTGAGGCTGCACAAACCCTGCTTTGGTATTTTAGCTGTTGATGAAAGAGCTTGAGGTGCCTCGTAGACTATATGTCTGTTTGGCTGTGAACTTCTGCCAACTCAAGATGTATGGCTATAAAAATGAGATGTTTTCTCCTAGGGATGAGGGGAAAACAATTGGTCCAGGACGTGTTGGAGAATGTGGGAAGCCTTTCAAAGTCAACTACGTGAAGCAAGGATTAGGGCTTTTCGGTCTTTACGTGCATAACTTTTTTTTTTTTTAATTTGGGCAGAAAAAGTGATCATTTTGTCTGTTTCTCCATCTCAGTGTTCTAAGCCTGAGAAGGTCTGTCTGGTCCACCCAAGCCCTGATTCCTGGTATTCTCTTACAGTCACGGAGGGCAGAAGTCCTAAAATCAAGGTGTCGGCAGGGCTCGTTCCTTCTGGAGGCTCTAGGGGAGAATGGGCTTCCTTGCCTTTTCCAGTTTCCAGCAACCACCTGCATCCCCTGGCTCCTGGACCCTTCTTCCATCTTGAAAGCCAGCAGTAGAGCATCTTCAAATCTCTCTCTGACCTCTGCTTCTGTTATCACATCTCCTTCTCAGACCCAGACCCTCCTGCCTCCCTGTCATAAGGACCACCATGATTGACGCTGGGGCCGCTGGATAATCCAGGATCATCTCCCATCTCCAGGTGTGATTAACTTAATCACACCTGCAAAGTCCCTTTTGCTGTGTAAGGTCACATATTCCCAGGTTCTGGGGGTCAGGACACAGAGACAACTTGCGGGAAGGGCATTATTTGGCCTACCACAGCACCCATGGGGGTCAACCTCCTAAGGGGGACGGGGAACACTCCTGGGGGCAAGTGATATGTAGACTCAGTTCTGGAAGATGGCAGGTAGGGAGGGGGATGGGGGGCAGAGAGTTCCAGGTAGAGGGACTAGGGCACATAAAACAGCAGGCTCCCTGAATACCTGACCTGGCTGTGACCTGAGGGCCCTTAACATCAGCACAGGAACCTGGTCGAGGGGACAGCTGCCCAAGTCCGGAGAGATATTTGGCTGTCACAGTTGGGGTGGGGAGGTGGGGGGCCAGAGATGCTGCTACACATCCTGCAATGCACGGGGTTCTGTCTCCACTAGGAAGAATCCTCTGGCCCTAACAGCAGGAAGCCCTACTGCGGCCACTTTCTGGCCCTGTCTCTCCAAACCCAGAGGGGCTTCTCCCCTTCTCTCCGCATGGAGGGTTTCTGCTCAGCAACCTGTGGCCCATCTACCCCTACCCCACCTTTCTGGGGAAAAGCTGTTTCTACTTCCTCCTGACCTTTGGCCCACCCCAGAACGGAAGCCTGTGTGTGGGCTGAAGGCTCCTACCTCTGGAATGTGGGGCCCTGGGAGGGAGACAGAGCTGAGTAGTAGTGCTTTCTCCCTGCGCCCCGCTCCGCAGCCCCACCCCAGGCCTGACCCACTCTGACCTCTGGGTCCCTGCAGCACCGGGAAGGGAAGGGAGTCAGACGGTGTGCTAAGGTCGATGCATCTGTCATTGGACGGGGAACAATCTAGTTCACCCACGGGACACTAGACAGCAGGTGACAGGGCTCGTGACAGGAGGAGGGGTGAGTTGGTGCGGGGGATCCCCCCTCCAGCTCCTTGTTGCCGCCACCCTGCAGGGCTCAGGTCGGTGACGTCCCTCAAATACGGGCCCCTTGAGTTCCGACGGGTCTTCCTGGGGTCTGGGCAGGAGTGGGTGTCCATCTCACCCACTGAGGAGGGGACCCCTGTTGGGGTGGGGGGGACGGAGCGGGGTGGGTTCTGCCGCGACATGGTGAAACCGGGCTAGTGCCTTACTGCCGTTGGCCCTTGAGAGCAAGTTGGCTTCTGGTTCATTAGGTCAGCAGACCTTTGACACCTACTGGGTGCCAGGCTCCGTGCTGGCCGCTGGGGGTGATAAGGCCAGCAGTTCCCTCAAAGAGCCCGCAGAGGCTGGGGAGGGCAGGGCTCTCACTCTGCTGACCGCTTAACCGAGAGCCAAACCCTGTGCCGGCGCCCCATCTCCCAAGATGGCGTGGGAACAGAGGGGCTGCATTTCTGGGGGGAGAGACGAGGGGGTGGGAGGAAGGGGCGGGGTGGGAGGAAGGCGGGCTGCGGTGATCTGGGTAGAGGAAGCCCCGGTGCAACTGCGCAATGGCCCCGGGAAAAGGGGGAGGCGAGCATGTATTCAGTGGGACTTCCCTGGGGTGAGCCCAGGAAAACCGCTGCTCCTGGAGGGGAGGGCTGGTCTGGGGTGACGGCCCACCTCTCCCACCACCACTGGCTCCTGCCCCTGCTGTGGCCAGCCTCTGGGCATTTCCACATGGCCCCTGGCTGTGTCAGAGCCCCTAAGGTATGGCTCCCCGTCCACCCACTGGAGCCCCAGGGCTGCTCCATCCACCAGAGAATGCGGTACCCAAACCCCAGAATCCCCTTGGCCTATGGAAGACTGGGCAGTGCCTGTGTGTGATGAGGGCCACCTGAGCTCCCCCGCCCACACCCAGTGGGCTGTGGCAGAATTACATGCTCCCCCAGTGTTATGAGCTGGATTGTGTCCCCCTCCCCCAAATTCATATGTTGAAGGCTTAGCCCCCAGGACGTCAGAATATGACTGTCTTTGCATTTAGGGTTTTTTTTTTTTTAATAAATGTATTTATTTATTTATTATTTTTGGCTGTGCTGGGTCTTTGTTGCTGTGCACGGGCTTCTCATTGCGGTGGCTTCTCTTGGCACAGGCTCTAGGCGCACAGGCTTCAGCAGTTGTGGCTCGTGGGCTCTAGAGCACAGGCTCAGTAGTTGTGGCTCATGGGCTTAGTTGCTCCGCGGCATGTGGGATCTTCCCGGACCAGGGCTCGAACCTGTGTCCCCTGCATTGGCAGGCAGATTCTTAACCACGGCGCCACCAGGGAAGTCCCTGCATTTAGGGTCTTTAAAGAGGTCTTAGAGTTAAAAATGAGTACAGGGTGGACCCTAATCCAATATGCAGTCATATGTGTGTCCTTATAAAATGGGGAAATTAGGACACAGACAGAGCACAGAGGGAAGACCACGTGAGGACACAGGGAGAAGACGGCTGTCTGCAAGCCAAGGAGAAATACTTCCGAATGAAACCAACCTCGACCCTGGACTTCTCGCCTCCAGAACTGTGAGGAAATGTGTTTCTGTTGTTTAAGCCCCCAGCCTGTGCTTTCTTTTGGCAGCCCTAGTGAACTCACACACCCAGGATGCACCTGAGCAAGATGGCAGCCCATTGGGTGCCTAGGGATGTGGGGGGGGGGACAAAGATGAAGATGGACCCTTTCTCCATGGCCTTGGTTTCCTCCTCCTCCCGTGTGAACCTGAAGCCATCACTTTAACTGCACCACTGAGGATGCCCGCTTCCCTTCACCCTCGAGCATCTTAAGCCGCTGGGCCCTGGCTGGGTGGAGGAGTGGAAATAACACCCCACAGATGCTACCACGAAACCACGAGCCTCCACCCCAGCTGGGTTCTCCTTCCCCAGAGTGGTCCATGAAAACCATCCCCCCGGCCCCTTCCCTCTCCCCAGCTCCCACGCCCACCCCCGAGTTATCTGCGTCCTGCTCAGTCCTTCCTCCTGCCCATCCAACAGTACCCAACTCACAGGTTTATGGTGAGGATTAAACTGCGTCCCCATAGTGCTCAGCCCACGCCTGAGAGGCACTCTTACTCCACATGGTTGCGGGGCTCCTGCCCATCATTTCTAGAGGACGCGCGATTCCCCAAGCCAGCTGCGTCACTGTGCGTCTAGATCACTGCCAACCTTTTACTCATTGAAAGGAGTTCCCCGGTAGCCTAGTGGTTTGGACTCTGGGCTTTCACTGCCATGGCCTGGGTTCAACTCCTACTCATTAAAGGCTGTAAGAATAGCCCTTCCACTGGGGGCTCAGGACACTTTTCGGTGGTTTAACCAAAGGGTGAGACTATGACCCCTGTAAGATGCTGGGTAAGTATCTTCCAAAGGTTTTGGAATTTTCTGATTATCATGGCCACCACCCTGAGGAAAGCCAGTGTCCGGGTCCTGGCAGCCCTGGAATGATCTTCTTAACCAGCCCGCACCCGAAGGCCACTCTGAGGTTTGTTGACTCCCCCACCCCCACCCCCGTGAACTGTCTGTTTCTGATCTTTGCTCCTTCGGTTCTTAGCAATTTGCGTGAGCTTTTAACAGCTGATAACACACCTGGCTTTTCCTCCGGCGCAACTTGCTCTTAACTACGGGAGATCAGAGGTTAGCACTTGTGGAGCACTCCGAGACATGCCACCGGCTGTGCTTTTGGACCTTTCGTCCGGGGAGCTGGGTGGTTTGAGGGTTTCCTGCTACATGGAATGTGGGAGTTGCCAGGGTGGGGCAGAGGCCCCGTAATGGGAACACCCACCCTTGGTTGCACTTGCCCGGCACATCGGGACAGGTGGGAGGCACCCTGGCAAATCCACGGGCCCCTGGCCTGCTTCCCATGGGAGGCTGGACAAGGAACAGGGCTGGAGAATGGTCACAGCCAGGTGAGCCAACGACTGATAGGCATGCAGCCTCCATCCTCCATTTACAAAGCCTCCATTTACAAAGAAATGATTTGGGAAAACAGCCTGGCAGTTCCTCAAAAGGTTAAAGTTATTTTGTCATCCAGCCACTCCACTTCTAGGTATCTACCCAAGAGAAATGAAAACACATGTTCATACAAACGCTTGTCCATAAACGTTCACAGCAGCATGATTCACTAAAGCCAAAAGGTGGAAACAGCCCAGGAAACGTCCATTGATGGATGAATGGATCAACAAAATGTGGTCCATCCACACAGTGGAATACTACACAGTCCTAAAAATGAAGGAGGTACTAAATCACACTACAGCACAGATGAACCTCGAAGACATGATGCTCAGGGAAAGAAGCCAGGCACGATAGGCCACATATTGTATGATTCCATTTATATGAAGTGATCAGAACAGGCAAATCCATGGAGTCAGAAAGTAGATTAATCGTTGCCAGGGGATAGGGGAGGGACTGCTAATGGGCATGGGGTTCCTTCTTGGAGTGATGAAAATGTGCTGGAATGAGATAGTGTGAATATACTAGAAACCACTGAATTTCTGCTTAATTTTTTTTTTTTTTTTTAAGAAGCACTGCAAAAAGCCCAGCAGAGACATGTAAAACAGTTAGAGACAGAGCAAGAAGGAGAACCTGTATGGCATGAAAAAGAACAGTTGGTTTTTTTTTAAAAAAACCCAGAAATCTTAAAAATGGAAAACAAAAAAAAAAAGTGACACAGCAGTTACTACCTGGTCACTGGCAGAAATGAGGAGGGTGACATGATGGTGGAAGTGAAAGTGATCACCGTCAATAACACGGTGACCCTCAGAATCAAAGCTGTTCTAACCTTTGACCCAGTAGGAGATAAAATGCAAAATGCCACTGCTGTTCTTGCCGGAAGGTCAGCTGAGTGTAAGGGGCATGGGTCAGATCCAGAAAGGTAATTCTGGAAACCAACACTCGCCACGCTCACTCAGGTCAGTGACCCGTGTGATCTCATGCTGGGGCATTTGGAGACGAGTTGGGGAGCCCTTCCTGCTCTCCCGGGCACTAAGCATAGAATTTCCTTTATGGGGCTGCACCACAATGGTTGTCCCAGGCATCATCTGCTCTGCTCGGGGCCTGCTCTACATGTGTCCCTGGTGCCCCCTGCTTTTTACAAATAAGCACACAGAGGCTCAGGGAGGTTATCAGCACAGCAGTTCCTGGACGAAAGCCCTGTGCTTCTGTGCCCGCTCCAGGGCCAGGCTCTTCGGATGAGAAATGTGTACAAGTAGGAAGCACGGGCGACCCACACCCGGAAGGAGCCAGCGCCCGTGGCCACCCACTCTTCCAACACTGAAGTAATCAGGGCCATGAGCCCCAAAGGGTTGCCCACCCAAAACTAAACTCAACCGTCCAGGGAAAGGTCAGTACAGCTTTCTGGTTTTCTAAATAACTCACCTATTCAGCACTTGCGATGGAATCAGGTTGAAGTCGGGCCCCGAAGAGCTCAAGTGCCAGAAGGTTCTTTGGGCTCAACCAGGCTGCCCGGCTTCTGTCCAGAGCAGGATGGGTGCTCTGCTTCAATGCTTCGGCTCTGTTTGGGGGCTGACCAGTGAACGGCACCCCTGACATTTAAACCTATTGTTTTGGTCGTGCTGCGCAGCCTGCGGGATCTCAGCTCCCCGACCAGGGATCGAACCTGTGCTCCCTGCAATGGAAGTGCTGAGTCCTAACCACTGGACCGCCAGGGAGTTCCCTAAACCCATTTCTTATGTCCCCAAGATACCCACACACACACACTCGGAGCCCTGTAAGTGGTCCAGATGTCATGGCTTCCCCATCGCTGTGCCTAATGACTCGGGCCACCACCTTCTCCACATGTGACTGTCACTAAGTCCCAGAGATCCCACCTCTAAGACATCTGGAATCCTCCTCCTCTCCACATCCCACCCATGCCTGCTTTGACAGCTCTCCCGAGGGGTTTTCTTGACAGCCTGCCTCTTTTGAAGAGTGCACACCCCGCCTGCCTCTGGGTCCCTTCCTTCTAACAAATAAGCAAAGAATCATGTTAAGTGTCTCATTTAAAATTCTCTTTGGCTGTAAGACAATTCTTTTAGATGCCCACTGCCTATGGCAGGAATATCAGGGTCCTGTGGCTGCTACAGTAAATGACCACAACCTTGGTGGCTTAAAACAAGACACATTTATTATCTTACAGTCCTGGAGGTCAGAAGTCCAAAGTTAGTCTTACCGGGCTAAAATCAAGGTGCCGGTGGGTCTGCGGTCCTCCTGGAGGTGCTAGGAGAGAATCTGTTTCCCTGCCTTTTCTGGCTTCTACAGGCTGCCTGCATTCTTTGGCTCATGGCCACGTCCTCCATCTTCAAAGATGTCAATGGCATCACTGCTTATAGTACTGCTGCATCTCCTTCTCTGCCCCTCCTGCCTCCCTCTGATAAGGACCCTTGTGATGACACTGGTCTCATACAGATAATCCAGGGTCACCTGCCCATCTCCAGATCCTTAATCCCATGTGCAAAGTCCCTCTTGCCAGGTCAGGGAACACCTTCACAGGTCCAGGAGACCAGGACATGGACCGCTTGTGGGGCAGTTATTCTGCCCACCACAGCAAGACCAACCTACTTTTTCTGAAAAGGGCCCCAGGGTAAATATTTTAGGCTTTGTGGGCCATCTGATCTCTGTTGCCAAGATTGGCTACACAATTTATAGAGCCTGGTGCAAGATAAAAACATGGGGCTCCTCATTCATAGATTAAGAATTTCAGAACAGTGACAGCAGAAGTGCAAGGCCCTGTGTCACTGCATCGTTTACGTAGCCAGAAAGCGGGCCCTGCCTGAGCAAGTCCACCTCTGCTCCTGCAGCCTGAAAGCAGCCACCAGCAACACATGGACGACAGGTGCAGCCGTGTTACCATCAAACTTGATGGATGCTGAAACTGCACGTCATGTAATTTTCCCGTGTCACAAAATGCTATTCTTCTTTTGTTTTTTTCCAGCCATTTAAAAATGTAGGGACTTCCCGGGTGGCACAGTGGTTAAGAATCTGCCTGCCAATGCAGGGGACACGGGTTTGATCCCTGGTCAGGGAAGATCCCACATGCCGCAGAGCAACTAAGCCCGTGCGCCACAACTACTGAGCCTGCGCTCTAGAGCCCGTGAGCCACAACTACTCAGCCCTCATGCCACAACTACTGAAGCCTGCACGCCTAGAGCCCGTGCTCTGCAACAAGAGAAGCCACCGCAATGAGAAACACGCCCACCACAACAAAGAGTAGCCCCCGTTCTGCGCATCTAGAGAAAGCCTGGGTGCGGCAACAAAGACCCAACACAGCCAAAAATGAATAAATAAAATAAACAAATTTATTAAAAAATAAAAAAATGTAAAACTCGTTTGTAGCTCACAGGCGGTACAAAAGAAGAGCCATGGGTGGAATCGGGCTGTAGTCTGCCGGCTCCTGGTCTGATGGATAAAATCCCACCTTCCCTGCCTGACTCTCTAGGGCCCTTTGCAGCTGGAGACAGACACCTCTCCAGTCCCATCTCACCATCCTCTTTCCTCATGACCTGCATTTGGCGTGTCCCACCACTCCCTGCTCCTGAACCACGCTCGGGAACAAAAGCTGTGCCTTTGCTCTGGCTGGTCCCTCTATCTGGAAGCCCCACTTCCCACATCCTCTGGCTGGTAGACCCTTGCTCCTGCTGTCCTCTGGCCCAGACGCTGCCCTCATGAGAGGTGGTGCTCTGTGCCTGGCCCTCATCACACTAACTGGGTTTATGTGTCTACACGTCCTCTTCTCCATTGCAGCAGTGATGTCCTCGAGAGCAGGAACCCAAGCTGAGTCATCTTTCTGTCTCCTGATCTCACGGACCCTCAGAGCATGTGCTGAGAGAGATAACAAGAATAACCTGGGGACTTCCTTGGAAGTCCAGTGGTTAGGACTCAGCACTCAGTGCTTTTACTGCCAAGGGCTGGAATTCGTTCCCTGGTTGGGGAACTAGGATCCCACGAGCTGCGCAGCGCGGCAAAAGAAAAAAAAAAAAAGATTGGATAAACTAATAAATGGGGGGAAGAAGAGGTAAGTCTTTCATGCAGAAGAATTCCATATAACTTAAGTAGATATCCACCCTTGAGAAGGGGAACAGACATCTCCACTCTCCGTGTGGGCTGCACATAGTGACTACCTTCCAAAGGAAAGGGGGGAAAAGTGACTTTATAGTGGAGAAACCTGACAAATACTAACTCTGCCAGGTGATGAAAGCCAATATCAACATGCATAAATAAAGCTGATAGTATGTATCCTTGATAGGATGTAATAAGGATAGCACTTTACCTCTTTGGTCTTCCTCCCTCAAACCCATCATCCCAGTATTACCACGGAAAAATACCAGACAAATGCCAATAGAGGGACATCCTACCAAATATTTTTTTTTGCGGTACGCGGGCCTCTCCCTGCTGTGGCCTCTCCCGTTGCGGAGCACAGGCTCCGGATGCGCAGGCTCAGCAGCCATGGCTCACAGGCCCAGCTGCTCTGCGGCATGTGGGATCTTCCCGGACCGGGGCACGAACCCGTGTCCCCTGTATCGGCAGGCGGACTCTCAACCACTGCACCACCAGGGAAGCCCCTACCAAATATTTGACCAGCCCTTCTCAGAACCATCAAGACCATCAAAAACGAGGAAAGTTGGAGAACCTGACAAAGCCAAGAGGAGCCTAAAGAGACAGGACAACTAAGAGAATAGATTTTGGGACTTCCCTGGTGGTCCAGCAGTTAAGACTCCGCACTCCCAATGCAGGCGGTCCGGGTTCGATCCCTGGTCAGGGAGCTAGATCCTGCATGCTGCAAGCTGCAGTGAAGATGCCGCGTGCCGCAACTCAGACCCAGTGCAGCCAGATAGATAAATTTTTTTTTTTAAAAGGGATTTTTTTGGTTTTTTGGCCGCACCATGCGGTATGTGGGGTTTTAGTTCCCCGACCAGGGATCGAACCCATGCCCACTGCCCGGATTCTTAACCACTGGACCTCCAGGGAAGTCCCAAGAATAGATCTTAAAAAGTTCTCATCACAAGGGAAAAAAAAATTGTAACTATGTGTGGTGATGGAGGTTAATCATTAACCAAACTTATTGTGATCATTTTGCAATATATACATGTATCAAATCATTATGTTGTATATATAAAACTAATGCAATATTGTATGTCAATTATATCTCTTTTTAGAGAGAGAAGACAACTAAATGTAATGTGGTATCCTAGATGAGATTCTGGAAGAGAAAAAGGACATTAGGTAAAAACAAAGGAAATCTAAACAAACATGAACTGTGGTTGACAATACTGTATCGATATTGGTTCATTAAGTGTAACAAATGTATCATACTAATGAAAGATGTTACAAACAGGGAAATGGTATGGGGAAAATGGCAACCCTGTATCTTCTATGCAACATTTCTGCAAATCTGAAATTCTTCTAAGAAACAAAGTCTATTAATGATAGCAAGGATAAAGCACAGACGAATGAATGAAAGACTACATTATTCATCATGGTGACAGTGACTATAGCTCCCCTCTCACAGAGCTATTGTAAGGACTCCATAGAACCCACATAAAGCATTCAGCACACAGTACAAGCTCAACTCAGAGCACTGGACTTGTCGACATTCTACTAAATCTATGCCATCCACTCTGGGAGCCACGAGCTCTAGGTGACCAAATTTAAATTAAATAAAAATTAAGTACATTAAAAACTCAGTTCTCCAGTGCCACCAGCCACATGTCAAGGGCCCAAAAGCCACATGGAGCTAGTGGCTATTAAATTAGGCAGTGCTGATTAAAAAAAAACCAACATGCCCATCATTACAGAAAGTTCTATTGGACGAACACTGCACAAAACCATAAATGGCATGATTATTGGTTCAGTGTTCTTGACTCCTTGGGGTCCTTCTGCAAATCCTATCTTCTCAACCTTCCTGACAGCCCTCTTTCAAACTGCAACCTCCACACCCCACCCTTGCCCTATGTCCAATTTACTTTTCAGTCTTACCACTTTTCACCACTTGGTGTGGAATCCACTTGATTTCTTTCCTGCCTCCCCATCTAGCTCTGCATGGTCCGATGTGGTAGCTGCTATCAGTTGTGGCTGTTGAGCCCTTGAAACGTAGCCAGTCTAACTTCAGATGGGCTGTGAGTGTAAAAGACATACCAGATTTCAAAGGCATGAAAAGAAAAGAGAATGTAAAAAGATCTCATACCTTTTTATATTGGTTACACGCTGAAATAACATTTTGGACATAAATTGGATTAAATAAAACACATGATTAAAATTAACATCACTTGTTTCTCTCTCTCTCTCTTTCTCTTTTTTTTTTTATCCTTTAGTATGGCTACGAGAAATGTTAAATTATGCACGTGGGTAACATTTGTGGTTCGCTTACATTTCTCATGGACAGCGCCAGTCTAGAATGTCAGCCAAATAGAGGCAGGTATTTTTGTCTGTTCACTGTCCATACAGTGACTGGCACATAGTAGGCGCTCAATTAAATTTTAATGAATGGATGTTAGGCAGAGCCTCTGGAAACCCGCTAGTTCTAATAATCAACACTGATGGTACACTGATCACGTCCCAGGCCCCACTTCCTCACTACACCTGATAAGGAAACTGAGGCCCGGCGACGTGACGTCAGCCCATGCCCAACGGCACGTAGTGCTGAAACGTCGGGGCCGGGATTCGAACCCGGGTTCTGTCCCCAGAGCCCTGGCGTGCTTACCGTTCCTACCTCGCAGGGTGGTGACGGCGGCCGCGGCGGCGGCGGCGGCGGGACAGACAGGCGCGAGACCCACAGCATGCCCTCGACAAGTGGCATGGCCCTTCGGCCACCGCCATCCATCGGCCTCCGTGGGCCAGGCCCCAGTCCGCCCCCTCCGCGGCCATCGCTGGCCACCCGCGTCTCTGCCTGCAGCCGATCCCTCCTCAGGCGGCGCCAGACGGAAGTCCCGCCCCCGCCGTGCGCCCCGGTTCGCCGCGACAGCAACGCGGACCAATGAGGAGCGCGCCGTGGCGGACGCCGGCCAATGGGCGCGCGCGCCGGGGGGGCGTGTCCGGGCCGTGGGCCGGAGCGGGTCGTGCGCGCTGAGGAGGAGCCGCCGCTGCCGTCGCCGTCGCCGCCGCCGCCGCCGCCGCCGCCACCGCTACCGAGGCCGAGCGGAGCCGTTAGCGCCGCGTCGCCGCCGCCCGCCCGCCCCGGAGCAGACCCGGGCCCGCCCGCCCACTTCCAGGTGAGGCGGGGGCCTTTGGCGGTGCCCGACGGGGTAGGCCGCGGCAGGCCTGATCTCGCCTGGCCGGGCCGCGGGCGCTCGCGGGCCTGCACCGGTGGAGGCCCAGGCCGCGCCGGGCCAGGAGGGGACGCGCGCGGGCCTCGGCGAGCGGGCTGGGGCCGGCCGGTGTGGGCGCCGGCGACAGGCCCCGGGCCGGATTCCTCGGCCGCCGGGAGGGCCAGGATAGGGGGGCACGGCGTGGGCACGCGCCTGGCGGCCGGGTTCCGAGGCCGGGCCCGAGTAGCCTTGCAGGCCGGGTATCCGGGGGCGGGAGAGCGAAGCCAGAGGCGAGGGAGTGGGGTGGGCGTCTTCCGCGCGCAGAGGTCACGGCCCACGGGCTCGCTCCCCCGGGAAATCCTACACATTCTTTTGTGGTCGTTGTCAGAGGACCGCGGCCGATCTGAGGTCCTCCTAGAAGTGTGCAAACCCTTCAGTATGTATGAGAAAAAAATTTTTTTTTGAACGCCATCTCTAACAAACAATTTTTGGGGCGTGGGACGTTTGGATTTGTAAAGTGTGTGTGTGTGTGTGTGTGTTGAAAACACAAACTGCAGGCAATTGAACAATGGGGTATGGATGCTCTTCCTTTTCCGGCGTCCTTTGCTGCTAGGCTTATTAAAATGGGTTCTAATACCTGCCGTGTGTAGGGCAGGTGGGTAAGGACTTCTGCAGGTGCTGCCCCTGGAGGAATAGAGCACACACACCCCCTTACTGAAAGTATTCATGGGGGATCCGGATAGCCAATGCTGCAGAAGTGGGACGATGGGGAGGAGGATTCACTAGAGAAGGGTTTCTCAGCCTTGGCACTACTGACATTTTGGGTCTGATCATTCTTGGTTTGGGGTGGGGGGAGCTGTCCTGTGTGTTGTAGGATGTTGGGTATCATCCCTGGTCTCTACTCACTAGACGCCAGCAGTGTCCTCATTCCCCAGTTGTGAAGATCAAAAATATCTGCAGACATTGCCCAGAGTATCACACACATACACACTCACACGTGTGAGAACCACCACTGGACTAAATGATCTTCCACTAACAGGTCCCCTAGCCCCATCTCTGATGCCTTGGAATCCAGTGCTCCCGAGACGTTGAACAAACTCAACTGTGGGAGCCTTAGTTTTCTTATCTGTAAAATGGGATGGATTAGAATATTGCCCTGCAGATTTAAGGGTGTGGGAAGCGCCTTGCATCGTGCGTGACCTGTGCCTGGTAGACACTGAATTTATAATGTTATAAGTAGCTGACAGTAATATTTAGTGGGGATTTACTGTGTGCTTTCTACTCACAGTTGTTTATCTCCAGCCCTTGAGGTAGGTGCTGTGTGTTGTAATTTCCATTTTAGGAACAAAGAAACTGAGGTTTCGATGGGTCACTTAATGAGACCAGTCTCACACAGGAAAGTGGCTGATGGCAGGATTTGAACTCAGGCCCTCTGACTCAGAGTCCTTACTCTTAACTACTGGGGTTTACTGTTCTTATAATCCCAGGGTCTGGGGGACCCCGAGAGACATTCCATTCAATTGTCATTGAGCATTTTCAGTGTGCAAAGCTCTGTGGTGGGATCTGTTATAAAATTCTGCGACTTCATGGCCTATGAAGAAGCCAATATATAAGAACATCTCAAAATGTGGAAATAAATCACGTTTATGTTGAAGCACTTGGTTTTGAGGAGGCGGAGTTTCAGGTTGGATGTGTTCAATCTGAGGTCATGGGGCAGCAAGTGGAAAATGAGAGGAGAATTATGAAAATACCATCTTCCTAATGCCTTGCTTTTGCCTCTCTCACTCCCGCCTCCCATCTCTATAATCTTTCCACACTCCAGCAAGAGCTGTCTTTTTTAAATGCAGATCTGGTTATGTTACTCGCAATTAAGAGTCTTTGGGTGGAAAAAAAATTAATTTTTTAACCTCTTTAGGTGGCTTAAAAGCTAATGTTTGGGGTCCCAGGTCTTGCACTTTCTAACGCTCCTCTCCTTTCTGAGTTCACCTGCACATAGGCCCTAAACTCTGACACCCTCTGCCTGTTGCCCCCATTGCCTGGAATGCCGTTTTCCTCCACCTAGAGATCTCTTTCTCATGCTGTGTGGCCCAGGTCAGAGCTCACTCACCATTTGAAGCCTCCCCTGACTGCCACTCTTTCTCTATCCACGCTGGAGTCAACTGTTACCTCGCCTGTGTTCCCATCTCATTCAATGGAATCAAATTAAATGCTGAATGGTGAAAGAGGTGCAGTTACCTCCTTTCACCCCTAGGTGGCAGTAGTGAAGCAGCGAGGCCGACCTGAGATTTTGGGTCAGGGGAAGACCAGAGGAAACCAGCCTAGGGAAGGGAAGTTAGTCTTGCTTCCCGCCTTTAACCAACTCTCTCCGCTCCGCTACTGTGTCCCAGGTCCTGTGCTAGGCTCTGGGGAGGCACTGGTGATTGCGATGTGTGCATAGATCGTTTTAGCCCACTCTGTTGAGTGTGGTGATTGTTATGCGCTGGCTGATGGAAGCACAAAAACTGTTAACCTAGCCTTGGTGGGCAAAGGAGACCACAGAATGCTTCCCAGAGGAGGTGAAGCGTGAGGGGAGGGGTTAGCCAGGCCAAGACTGGGGGGGAAGGGCTTGGCAGGAGATTGGGACAGCATCCGCAAAGGCACGGAGGTGGGAACATCTAGGTTTGTTCAGGGAACCACATGGGGTCTGGTATCTCAGAGGTAAGAAAGGTGAAGTGAGGGGCGGCAAGAGGACTCGCACAGCTGGTGTGCAGAGGGCTTGGCTGTTGGCCTGTAGGCCAGGCCAAGGGTGTCTGTTGGGCAGTTTCAGTCCACAGTGAAGGGGTCAGTTCTGCACGCTGGAGGGGGATATTGCTGAAGGCTGGCAAACCATTGAGGAGGTGATTACTTTCCCATAAAGCAGAAAAGTTGCTAATATGACCCAGGGCTGTAGTCGGGAGAGAGAGGGGGTGGGTTTGAGACACGGTTAGGGGGTAAAGGACACAGGGCTCAGTGGGTGTTTAGCTGTGGGACGTGAGCTAGAGAAAACATGGGTGGATGATTCTGGGTCCCTGCCTGAGTGCCTGGCAGATGGATACGGTCACTAAGAGAAACAGAAGGCTGGAGAAGGAGCAGTTTAGAATGTAGACGTGGACAAAACAGCGCATCACTCGAGTAGGGTGCGCGTACGTGGATATACAGACAGGAAGTGGGAAGGTGGCAGAAGGTACTGTCTGTGTCCATATGTGTTGACGGGACTCGCTCATATGATCACTGTCCATCCTCACGTGACCCAGGGCCTCGCGTGTACTGGCCAAGTCAGTGAGCACAGTTTTATAGACTGAGCCCACGTAACCTTACCGCTTGCTCATTGTTGTGGGGAACGGGGAGAAGTGGAAGAAATTGCCTCCTTGAGGAATTTACACCCTGAATTGGTGAGAAAAGACATAGATGTGTGAGATTAAAGTAATGAAAAGAGGAAGCCGTGAGTGGTGACAGCATCGAGACTATTGAAAGAAATGATTGTCCGTTGCTTGGGTTTTGTTCTTGATGAAAGAGCCGGTGTCCAAACTGGTCGCTGTGACCAGAGAGGCGTAGGCAACAGTTTCCAGGTGCGGCCAGCAGCCCGAGTGAGTAAGAAACGAGGCGAGTGCAAACAGGTCCGGAAGCCTGAGGGGACCAGTTTGGGCAGGCAGAGGGTCAAGAAGGTGGACTTGGAGATAAATCTAGAAAAGTATGCCATGGTCAGGTGGTAGAGGGTTTCTGGGCACAGTCAAGAGGTGAGCTCAGAAGATCGCTTTTCTGAGTGAGAGGTTAGGATGGACAGACCAGTCAAAGGCTTTTGCGGTACTGAGCTGGTCTGGTACTGGCCTGAGTTTGAGGGTTGGGACTGGGATTGCTTCTTTATCTTATACACACACTGCCTTGCTCGTGCTGGCACGTGGTCGCACTCCATGTGTGCTGGGCGAAGGAAGAGTTAGAAAGGAGCTCAGAAGTTACTGGATCCAGCTACCCATCAGACAGGCATTCATGCCAGAGGAAAGATTTACAGGAAAGGGAACAGTCCAGAGCAACCCAGTGGCAAGACTGATGTCACCACGAACAGAAATGGGGAGACAGAAGGAACAGGAGTGATCTGGAGGGAGAAGACCAAATGACTCTCGGTTCGAAATAATCGTGTGGCGGGGAGACCAGTTAGGAGTCAGTCTACGCAAGAGGTGACAGTGACCTGAACAAGGATGATGGCAGTGAGATGGAGGGAGAGTGAGACATCTCAGATGTAAAACTGGCAGAACTTGGTGCTTACTTAGGTTTGGGGGATGGACAGAGGTGGCCTGGGGGACAAGTGCGTGCGTGTGCCACCAAATGAAGTAATTCGGGGGAGGAGGAGGTTTGAAGAGGGGGGCGAGGACAGGCGGAGAGGAGATGAAGGTGTTTGCAGCTGGAGGTGGGGAGGGCAGGGAGACACGCGCTCACCTTGATTTTGTTGATAAAGTAAGAGTAGGGGGACAAGACTTGAATAAGGTTCATATCTTTGGTGAATAGATAAGGAGGCCCGCTGATTCGTCCAAGGTTGCGTGTGCGACTGGTGAGTGATTGAGCAGGACTACCCGCAAGATCTTACACGTTCCATGGGGCGCTGCGCTCGTGGGCCCAGGCTGGTAGAACCGCATGTGGCTTCCGTGGAACCCAGGCCCATTAGAAATGGCCTCAAAGGTGTGGATCGGTTCCAGGGTCCCAAGGGGAAAGGGTCAAAGTGTTCCTTAGTAAACCTGAGGTGAGTGGTGAAGTGGGCGCTCACCAAGTGTCGGGAAGTGTGTTGAGAGCTGCAGAGCAGTGGGTAACACCCCAGTTTGCAGGCAAGGAAACGGAAGCTCAGGGAAAGGAAGTGACGTCCCCACAGTGGTTCGGATGATTAGCCGTAGGGTTAGTGTTGGAACTCAGGTCTGTCAAAGCCCGTGAGTTTTTCCCGCTGCGCCATGTTGCTTTGCAGTTCCCTGTGAGAGCCCTGGAGGGCCCTTGACCAGCCAGAAAGAAGCCAGGACTCCTAGCAGCGCTCTGGGTCTGATCAGGTCCCCTTGGGACCCATGGGGCACTTTGACTGGGCCAGACACTGGGCTGCACCGATGGGCACCTGCTCTGCCCCTCCCCTGGGCTTCTCAGGCTGGCAGGCGTGGAGTTGCTGTGACTTAGATGAGGTGCCCACTGGGCATCTTTCCCCTTTGTGGGCGGTGGGAAGGGACGAGTAAGGAAACGCGGATCAAGTCGACCTAAAAGAGCCCTCACCTTGCATAGCACTTATAATTGGGTCAGGTGGTGCCTTCAGTTTCTTTCTGGCACCACAGCGTTTCTTGGGTGACCTTGCATTCCTAAGACTTTTACCTTGAAGAACTCAGGACTATACATCTGGAAAGGACTGCAGAAACAATTGAGTCCAAGCCCTGTCGTAGGATGTGTGAAGTGTCAGGGTTGAGCCTGAGGTTATATTTGACTGTTCTAGTTTTGTTCTGGCCCAAGTAGTTTAGAAAGCCTGCTCTGTGACTATAAAATGAGACAGATTCTCAGGGGTGCCTGATGGAATCCGGTCTTGCTCCTTTACATAGGTACCATCTACGCATGTTTCTACGTCGTTTATATTTATGTATATACATACACATGTACACGTACATAGATATTGTATCTGTTCCTTATATACATAGTAGGTATACTACTGATGTGAACAACATCTCTGAAGTCACACAGACAACCAGGATCGCTTAAAATAGTGCAGTAGGGCTGAAAACCCTCAGAGATCATCCTAAAAGGACTTCTGCATGGTATATCTGTTACCAGAAACATTTCCGAATCAGCAGGAATTGCTTTGCTAAACTAAGTTTCCCTTTTGCTCCCTGCAATTGACTTTGATTCTGTGGGTTGGGATGGGATGGGATGATTCTAAAAAAGTAAGATACTAAGTGTATTAATAGACTGTCAGTACAATTTCCAGCCACCCTTCTTTAATGTAAAAGAATGCACCAAATACACATGATTCCCAGGTGAGTCTGAGACCCTGTGTCTGTTCCCCCCTCCTGTGTGTGCCTGCATGATGCACCTACATTTTGCCAGGTACCTTGGGTTTACCTGGGGACCCTTGGCCTTGAAGCCTTGGGCCTCAAGGCTTTCACCAGTGCTGTGGGTGAAAAGCAACTAATTACGAGTTGGAGTGATTCATGCAATAATAAAGGTTCACGCCAGTGGTATACGAGCACTGAGAACTAGAGCAACCAAGCGTCCTGGGAGACTCTTTAAAGACAAGTGAGGAGGTGGTGGAGACGGCGGGCAGTCCCTGCCAAGGGAGCAGCCGTAACAAAGGCACAGGAAGATGAAGGTCTGTGGCGTGCTGGGGGAGCTCAAGTGAGGGGAGAAGGGGGACAAGCAGGGGCCATCGCAAAGGGCCTGGTGTTTCATCCTTGAAAGACTGCTCTGTAGCCATAGCTCAAGGCCTGGCCCTGCCACTGATTAACAGTGTGATGACTGCCCCTGAGCAAAGTCATGTAACCTCTGAGCCTCAGCAGGTGGTGACCCCACTGACAGGGAGAGCCGGGGGAGGGGCTAGCTTGATGGGGCTGAGTGCGACAACCTGGAGGAGTCCACAGGACAGCCACGCGGAGAGAGACACGCTGAGTGAGAGGTGGCCAGAGGTGGCCATGACTGGGAGTCATTGATTGTCAGGCAGATGCCAAGGCCAGGTTGTAGTTGGTACTTGTGGGAACAGAGCTGGTTTGGCCCTGTATCAGATATGCAGGTTTGGAAAGGTCAGGGGAAGGGGCCTGGATGGCAGGGTGGCACTGAAGCACCGAGAAACTGTGCTCTTGGTGTTTGGGTTCTTCATTGTTGCCAGTTGACCAAGAATGGGGCCCTCAGGGGGCTGCTCAGCCTTGGCTGGGCCCGTCAGTCATGAGGAGTCAGCATGCCGAGGAGCAGGGCGGTCGTGCAGAAACTTCACTTTTTAAATCTTTTAAAATTTATTTTTTAATCCAGTTTTTGGTGTAGAGTTGAGTTTTGATAAATGAGTGACCACCACCATGATCGTGATATTGGAAAATTTTATTGCCCGGGAAACAAAACTATTTCCTCATGCTCCCCCTGTGTCAACCCTTCCCCTGCTCCCTGCGCCCAGCAACCACTGATCTATCCCTGTGATTCTGCCTTTTCCAGAATGGAATCATGCAGTAGCCTTGAGTCTGGTTTGTTTCATTGAGCAAAATGTATTTGAGGTTCATACAAATTGCGTGAATAGTAGTACCTTTGTATTGCTGAGTAGTATTCCATTGTATGGTGTACTATAGTTTATCCACTGAAGGTTTGAGGGACATTTGGGTTGTTGCAGTTTTTGGTGATTATGAAGAAAGCTGCTCTGCGTGTAAATCAAAGAAGTTAAGACACCACCTCACACCATACACAAAAATAAATAAAGACTTAAATATTAGACATGGCACCATAAAACTCCTAGAAGAGAACATAGGCAAAACATTCTCTGACATAAATTGTACCAATGTTTTCTTAGGTCAGTCTCCCAAGGCCATAGAAATAAAAGCAAAAATAAACAAGTGGGACCTAGTCAAACTTATAAGCTTTTGCACGGCAAAGGAAACCATAAACAAAATGAAAAAGACAACCTACAGACTGGGAGAGAATGTTTACAAACAATGCTACCAACAAGGGCTTACTTTCCAAAATATACAAACAGCTCATACAACTCAATAACAAAGAAACAACTCAATCGAAACATGGGCAGAAGACCTAAGTAGACATTTCTCCAAAGAAGACATACAGGTGGGCAATAGGCATATGAAAAGGTGCTCAACATCACTAATTATTAGTGAAATGCAAATCAAAACTACAATGAGGTACCACCTCACACTACTCAGAATGGCCATCATCAAAAACTCTACACATAGGACTTCCCTGGTGGTGCAGTGGTTAAGAATCCACCTGCCAATGCTGGGGACACAGGTTTGAGCCCTGGTCCGGGAAGATCCCACATGCCGCGGAGCAACTAAGCCCGTGCGCCACAACTACTGAGCCTGCGTGCTAGAGCCTGTGAGCCACAACTACTGAAGCCCACGTGCCTAGAGCCTGTGCTCCACAACAAGAGAAGCCACCGCAATGAGAAGCCCATGCACCGCAGCGAAGAGTAGCCTCTGCTCACTGCAACTAGAGAAAGCCTGCGTGCAGCAACAAAGACCCAATGCAGCCATAAATTAATTAATTAACTTAAATATATATATATATATTTTAAAAACTCTACACATAATAAATGCTGGAGAGGGTGTGGTGAAAAAAGGAACCCTCCTACACTATTGGTGGGAATGTAAATGGGTACAGCCACTTTGGAGAACAGTATGGAGGTTCCTCAGAAAACCTAAAAACAGAGTTACCATATGATCCAGCAATCCCATTCTTGGGCATATATCCAGACAAAACTCTAATTCAAAAAGGGACATGCACCCCTATGTTCATAGCAGCACTATTTACAATAGACAAGACATGGAAACAACCTAAACGTCCATTGACAGATGAATGGATAAAGAAGATGTGGTACATATATACAATGGAATACTACTAAGCCATAAAAAAGAATGAAATAATGTCTTTGCAGCTACATGGATGGACCTAGAGATTATCATACTAAATGAAGTAAGTCAGAAAGAGCAAGACAAATATCATATGATATCACTTATATGTGGAATCTAAAGTACGGCATGGGGACTTCCCTGGTGGCACAGTGGTTAAGAATCTGCCTGCCAATGCAGAGGACATGGGTTCGAGCCCTGGTACGGGAAGATCCCACATGTGGCTAAGCCTGTGCGCCACAACTACTGAGCCTGCACTGTAGAGCCCTCAAGCCACAACTATGAAGCCCACGTGCCAAACTACTGAAACCTAGAGCCCGTGCTCCGCAACAAGAGAAGCCACCGCAATGAGAAGACCGCGCGCTGCGATGAAGAGTAGCCCCCGCTCACCACAACTAGAGAAAGACCGTGCGCAGCAGTGAAGACCCAGTGCAGCCAAAAACAAATAAGTAAATAAAAATTTTAAAATGATAAAATATGGCACAAATGAACCTATCTACAAAACAGAAACAGACGTACAGACATAGAGAACAGACTGTGGTTGCCAAGCAGGAGGGGAGGGATGGAGTGGGAGTTTGGAACTAGCAGATGCAAACTATTATTAGAGAATGGATAAACAAGGTCCTACTGTATAGCACAGGGAACTATATTCAATATCCCGTAATAAACCATAATGGAAAAGACTATGAAAAAGAATAAATAAATAATAAAAACCGAGTGTTAAAAAAATGCATAGTGCTTCCCTGGTGGCGCAGTGGTTGAGAGTCCGCCTGCCGATGCAGGGGACACCGGTTCGTGCCCCGGTCTGGGAGGATCCCGCATGCCGCGGAGCGGCTGGGCCCGTGAGCCATGGCCGCTGAGCCTGCGCGTACGGAACCTGTGCTCTGCAACGGGAGAGGCCACAACAGTGAGAGGCCGGCGTACCGCAAAAAACAAAAAACGAAACGTTACAGCCACTGTGGGAAACAGACTGGCACTTTCTTATGCCTAAACATACTCTTACCATATGACCCAGCAACCTTTGCCTAGTCCTCACGTACAAGAAATAGTTTTGTTCATATAAAAACCTATGCGATACCGTTTATAGCAGCTTTATGCATTTTTTTTCCTTTTTTTTTTCTTTTTTTTGCGGTACGCGGGCCTCTCACTGTTGTGGCCACTCCCGTTGCGGAGCACAGGCTCCGGACGCGCAGGCTCAGCGGCCATGGCTCACGGGCCCAGCCGCTCCGCGGCATGTGGGATCCTCCTGGACCGGGGCACGAACCCGTGTCCCCTGCATCGGCAGGCGGACTCTCAACCACCGCGCCACCAGGGAAGCCCTGCTGTAACGTTTTTTACATTTCCACCAGCAGTACATGAAAGTTCTAGTTTCTCCACATCCTCACCAGAACTTGATATTGTCTGTTTTGTCGTCATTGTTTGCTTGCTTGCTTGTTTTGTTTGGTTTTAGGCCTCCTAGACGGGTAGTGGTATTTCAATGTGGTTCGTTTGTTTGTTTGTTGGCAGCACTACACGGCTTGCAGAATCTTAGTTCGCTGACCAGGGATTGAACCCGTCCCTCGGCAATGAAAGTGTGGAGTCCTAACCACTAGAGCACCAGGGAATTCCCTTGATGTGGTTTTACTTTGCGTTTTCCTAATAACTGATAATGTTGAGAAACTTTTCATGTGTTTATTTGCCATCCGTATATCTTCTTTGGCTCAGTATCTGTTTACATCTTTTGCCATTTTAAAATCGGGTTGTTTTTTTCTTATTGTTAAGTTTCAAAGGTTTTTTAAAAAAATATGTTCTGGATACAAGTCCTTTTTCAGATATGTGATTTGAATATTTTCTTCCAGTCTGTGGATTATAGTTTTCCTAGCAGTGTCATTTGCAAGAGCAGAAGTTTTAAATTTTGATGATATCCAGTTTGTCAATTTATTTTAAATGAATTTGGCTTCTGGCATGGTATCTAAGAACTCTTTGCCTCACTTGGTGTCGCAAAGATTTTCTCCAAGAAATTTTTGTGTTGTTTACATTTTAGAACAAAGGTCGGCACACTTTTTCTGTAAAGAGCCAGATGGTAAATATTTTCAGCTTTGTGAACCATATGGTCTCTGTCACAACTACTCAGCTCTGTCACTGGAGTGCAAAAGCTGCCATAGACAATTCATAAACAAATGGGAGTAGCTGTGTGCTAATAAAACTTTATTTATGAAAACAGGAGGTGGACTGAACAAATTTGGCCTGCAGGCCATGGTTTGCCAACCACTGTTTTAGGAAGCTAACTTTTTACCAGGCATAGAGGACACCCCACTCTGGATAACGAGAATGGGGTAATTACTGCCCAGTTTATCTTCCATGAAAGCAGGGTGAGGGAAAAGGCAGAAGAGTGGATGCCTAACTCAGAACAAGAGTGAAGAGAGAGGGGGATAAAGGAAAAAAAGAGGAAGGAGGAAGAAAAACTTTTGAGTCACATTTTGAGCAAACTTCAGTGTGCATTAGAATTCTTCAGAGTTAACCCTTGTACTTTGGTTCAGGCTTCAACAGATGTTTTTGTTTGTTTGTTTGTTTTTGAGCTAATGATCTATCTTAGTCTCATGGCCACAGAAGGTTTAATAGATTTGTGGAGTTTTTCCTTATTAAACCCGTTAATGCCATGCTTTCTACTGAAAATTGTTATTTATTGAACTATCCCCCACTAATAACATACTTAGATTGTGTCCAGCACTTTACCAGCCATGGGGTCGGTGTGTTCCTCGCACATGTTTTCCTGCATATGTATGATTATTTCTGTAGAGCAGTTTCCTACAGCCCTGAGTCAGAGGGTAGCATTCACATTAAACATTTTGATAGGACCGGCCATGTTATCCTTCCAAAAGGTTGTACCATGTCACACTCATATCGATGGTGTATAAGGGTGTTTTTTCCTCCTTATCCTTACTTACACTGGGTTTTATCCATCCTGGATTGTATTCCATCTGACTGACACAAAGTAGCATCTCTTTTTATTTTGCATTTTCCTCATTGTTTGTGAACTTGAGCTTCTTTTCATGGCTTATTAGCTCTATGAATTGCCAGCATCTATTAGTTGCAGCTCATGTATTTTGTCCACTTCTCTGCTAGTGATATGTGGGTTTTTTCTTTTTAATTTGCAGATGCCCCAAATCAACTTTTCTCAACCTCAGCAGTACTGACACTTTGGATTAGATCATTCTTGGTTGGGGCTGTCCTGTCCTGTCCTGTGCTTTATGGAGTATTTAACAGCATCTCTGGCCTCTACCCACTAGATGCTAGTGGCCCAGCACCACCCCCCAGTCCTGATAGCCAGCAGTGTCTCCAGACACTGCCCCCTGTCCCAGGGGCTGGGGGGTGGGGAGGCGGGCAGAATCACCCAGTGTGAGACCCGCAGCTCTGAATAAGATGATAGGCAGCAGGCATTTTCTCCCAGTCTGCTGCTTGTCTGTGTGTGATGCGTTTGCCCTCCAAAAGTTTTTAACCTTATGAAGTCTAAGTTTCCAATCTTTCCTTTTATGGCTCTTGATGCTGAAATATTTTATAAAGAGCAGGAAGCATAGAACATTTTCAAATAAATAAAAGAAATTCTGGGAGACTGGACTAATTTTGCATGTTGTGTATGGTCTGAAGCAAGTGAGAGGGTGGGAAGGTAGAGAAGACCTGAATGTCTCCACCAGGAAACAGGGAACCAGACCCGATTCCTCTCTGCTTCTTGATTCGGGGCAGATGGGAAATCCTGTGCAGGAGATGTGTTCAGGTTTCTATATAACCACTGGCAAGGCTATTTTTAGAGGAGGCTAAATGCTCCTGACACTGGGCACTGGGTTGTTGTTTTTTGGGTTTTTTTGGCTGCTCTAGGTCTTCGTCGCTGTGCATGGGCTTTCTCTAGTTGCGGCGAGCGGGGGGCTACTCTGTTGCAGTGCGCAGGCTTCTCATTGCGGTAGCTTCTCTTGTTGTGGAGCATGGGCTCTAGGCGTGCGGGCTTCAGTAGTTGTGGCTCACGGACTCTAGAGCGCAGGCTCCGTAGTTGTGGCGCACTGGGCTTCATTGCTCTGCGGCATGTGGAATCTTCCCGGACCAGGGCTTGAACCTGTGTCGCCTGCATTGACAGGCGGATTCTCAACCACTGCGCCACCCGGGAAGCCCTGGGCGCTGGGTTTTGAAGCATAAAATCAGAACTAGGCAGTAGGAATCTGGAGAAAAGAGTGGGCTGCTGCCCTGTAACCTACCCCGACTGATGGGCAGCAGGGCCTTTTTCTCAGTGATGACATTTCAGCCCCACGGGGTGCCTATTTCTTTAGAGGCAGAGACACGGGACATCTTGGACGAGGCAGCCGCAAAGCAGTGCCTGTGAGCAAAACCTAGAGTGAGTGGTGCTTCCAGAAGAGTGGTCTTGAGCTGACTCTAGTCCGAAGCCATCACTGTGCTCTGGTATTTGTCACTGAAAGTAAAGATTTGTGCAGGTGGCTAAAGGTATTCCAGAGCCTGCCAGCTTTGGAGACCAAGCTCCTATAACAGGAAGAGACATCTTAACCTCTTTCTTGGCTCAGTTGCTCTGTCTTGGGAATAAAGGGGCACAGAGGACCATTGCCTGCCTGCTAGAGTACAGACAGCATGTCTGGGTGGGGTGCTCAGGTGCACCTCGCAGGCTCCTCCATGTACAGCTGCATCAGTAGTGCATGTGGAGATGAGAGAAAGCAATCAGAGATCTTTGGAACGTTCTCAAGACAACCCACTTTTCCCAGAGGCTTGAATTGTGGTGCTGGAATTGTTTGTAGGTTTGTTTCTTTAAAGCCCTCTTGGTAAGTGGAAATGGTTGGACTTGGGCTTGTTTTGTTTTTGTTTCGGTAGACATTATTTTTAGAGCAGTTTTAGGTTTACAGAAAGATTGCGAAGGAAGTCCAGAGTGAGTTTCCATAAACCCCTCCTCCAACACAAAGTTTCCCCTATTATTAAATCTTGCCTTCGTGTGGTATTTTGTTGTAATTGATGAGCCGTTGTTATTACATGCTAGCTAAAGCCCAGGGTTTGCCTTAGAGTCTACTCTTCATGTTATGTTCTGTGGGGTTGGACAAATGTATAATGATGTGTATCCACCATTACACCCTCATACAGAATAGTGTCACTGCCCTGTAAAACCCCTGTGCTCTGCCTATTCACCCTCCCTCCCCGCAACTCCTGGCAACTACTAATCTTTTTGCTGTCTCTCTAGTTTTGCCTTTTCCACAATGTCGTATAACTGAGACCCTCTAGTGTGTAGCCTTTCAAGCTCTTCTTTCACTCAGCAGTGTGCATGTAAGGTTCCCCCATGCCTTTGTGGCTTCCTAGCTCCTTTCTTTTTGGCACTGAATAACACTCCATTGTGTGCATGTACCAGACAACTGGCCTTTGTTTCTCCATTCACCTAGTGAAGGGCATCTTGGCTGCTTCCAGTTTGGGGGCAGTTATGAATAAAGCTGCTATAAACATCCACATGCAGGTTTTTGTGTGGACATAAGTTGAACTTCTAGTGTTGAAAAGAAAAATGTCTAAATGCAACACAGTCGCGAGCGTTGCCTTAATATCCTGCATTATGAACATTTGGAATTTACTTCCCTTTTTTTTTGCCCCCTGCAGATTTAAAAAAAAAATACAATGTCTAATGGTTATGAAGACCACATGGCTGAAGACTGCAGGGATGATATTGGGAGAACAAATTTGATTGTCAACTACCTCCCTCAGAACATGACCCAGGATGAGTTACGAAGTTTGTTCAGCAGTATTGGTGAAGTTGAATCTGCAAAACTTATTCGGGATAAAGTAGCAGGTAAAGAAACAAGAGCCGGTTTTGTAAAGGGGGTACGTGTGGCCGTCCTGCTAAGCACTGTCTTCTTTGCCCTGCAGTGCTCCTCAGCCAGGAAGAGCCATAGCCTTGAAATGATAGCTGTGAAGTTTCATTTTTATCTCAACTCTGTTTTGCCCCCACCCAAGTGTAAGATTGGACGTAGGTTCCCCAAAGAGAAAAATCCATCATAAGATGGAGAGTATATACAAAACACGACGGTGGGAGGGGAGGGAAAATGAGAAGACAGGAGAACAGGGACAGTCTGAGAGCTGGAAGGGGCATGGTGCCACGTGTGGAAGGGACTCTGGCCAGCGCCCTGCTCGGGGCAGGCCCAGGCAGGTCCACCCTCTCTTCCCAGGCTCACATACAAGGTCAGGCCCGCAGCAGAACACTGAGTCCCCTGTGGGCTGTCCTTCGTTAGGTTTGGGCCACCCTGACTGTCTGCTGTTGTGCTATCAACTTAACGTCTGAAACTGAGATTGCACTCTCAGGGGGGCTGGAGCAGGGCAGCGGGTCATGGGCAGGCTGTGGGGTTGGCAGGCTGGCTCAGAGCCCCACCCTCCCACCCTGTCTCAGTGTCCCCATCCATGAAGTGGGGATGGTGGCGCCTACATCCTGATGCTGCCAGCTGCCTAAGAGATTGCACAAGGCCCGGTGCCTGGTAAGGCCCTCCCTACAGAGAGGCCTCTGTTCTGAGAGCGTGGTTTCAGGGGCTCTGGAGAAAAACATGGGGAGACCAGGTGCTCCGAAGCACTTCTTCCTTTCTTTCCTCCCCAGGGAGGAACGTTTTAGGGAGCCTCCTCCTCTCTCTCTTCCCCTCTTCCCCCCTCCTCCTCTTCTTCCTCCTCTCTGCATAACTGGGCTGAGGAATGGCCGGTCCTCTCAGGAGGGCTCTGGCTGCCACTCTGGCTTGTGGGACCAGGATTCCCTACACTGAAAAATAATTTCAAAGTCAAAAGCCGTATTTATTATAGAAACCTAATATTTTATTGTATTTCAATTTACATTAAAATAGAGTAATATTATTGAACCCCATGTACTCATCATCCTGCTTCATCGACTTTCAGCCTTTGCCAGTAACGTGAAGGTGCCTGTACCCGAGATGACTCCTGTAGAGGCTGGCTGACTACTGTACAGGGAGTTGGTTCATCAGAACGGGACTTTGAACGCAAAAGTCCTTTAAGGACCCTTCCAGTTCTGAGAGTCTGCAATGTAATAAATGTCTTCAAAATAGGATCTTTAGATAATACACAAAATTGAAGTGTTGGAATGTTCTAGAAGCCACACTCTCTCTCCAGTTCCAGGAGACCATCCTGAATAAGAGAGTCCTTGTTCAGAGGGGTTTGAAATTCTCCTGCGCTGCTACTGAGTCTTTCCTTTTATGTTCTGGTGGAAGGGAATTTTCAGTCCTGTTGATATTCCTGACTTCTTTGTCTCTTGGCTTGTTGTGGTTTTCAAAGGAATGTGAGCTATGTTAATAGGAACACCTAGATTTGGCAAGATCAGTCCGGAGAGAACTGGTTTTGAGAACCAGCGAAAGCAGCAAAAGCGTAATTTGGAAATTATTTCAGTACAGAAATAGTCCTTTTCTGCTCTCTGGGCAAAGTTGAGTGTAATGCACCGGGAGTTGTGGAGTCGGTGGGCCTGGGTTGGCATTTCAGCTCTGCATCTTGCTAGCAGTTCTTTAAACTGAATGAACTTGACTTTATGGAAAACTTACTGCATTCACTTTTCTCCTCCTGCCACCGGTGTGTGAAAACTAATTAGAGGCTGTTCCCGGGGCCGTGGCCTCACATCTCATTCCCTTTTGTCCTTTATTACACCGCTCTGGTGAAACCCCGGACTTGGTTATGTCTGACTGCTTTCTCCTGGCCTGTCTCAGGTGCCCACCCCAGAGAGAGTCTCGCACCCCAGCAGACAGGCACCCCGTCTGATGAAACCCCCAACCGAGTTCACAACATGGGCATCCCTGTGCCACAGCAGCCACTTCAGCGCATTTTCTCCCCTGAGGCCCCTTTCCTCTCACATGATGGCCGCTTCCTACTTCACAATGAAAATAACAGCTGGCTCACTTCTGCGCTAGATCCCTTCCCTTCTCGGCATCCCAGGAACCTCAAGTTATGCAAGTACCCACTTTGCTGGTGGGTCTTTCCAGGATCACCTGCCAGCATTCAAACACGCTCCAGCCTCTGCGCTGTTTAAGAGATGCCTGGACTCCCTCTAGTTCACGGTTTCTCCGCTTGAGCACTGTTGACGTTTGGAACTAGATAACTCTTGTGGGAGGGCCGTCCTGTACATTGCAGGCTGTTGAGCGGCATCCCTGGCCTCCACCCAGTAGATATGCCAGGGGCACCTTCTGAGTTGTGAAAACCAAAAAATGTTCCCAGATGTTGCCATGTCCCTGGGGAGCAAATCGCCCCCGACTGAGGAGCTGCTCCAGCTGATGTCCTCTCTCTCCTCCCAATCAGAGAGCCGTCTCCTCTGTCTCTTCCTTTTGGAAGCTTCCTCTTCCCTCGGGTCCGTGAACCTGGCTTTCTCCTACCTCTGAGGCCTCCCTCCCTCTGTCTCTCTTGCGGCTCCTTCCCAGGCGCTGACCTAGGCAGTCCTCGGCTTATTCCCATGCCTCCTCTTCTTTCTAAGCCAACCCTCGGGTCAGCGGATGCACACCCACAGCTTAGCTGGACATTCAATTTGGCCACCTCTCTTTCAACCAGAAAGTTCTCCCGAGAGAACTTTCTAGGCCCTTCAGCCTCTCAGTGTTTCCCAAACTGACCTTGACTCTCCCACAAGCCGACTGCTTATTTCCCAGGGTCCCCATCTTAGCAGATGGCTCCACCGTCCACTCAGTGGCTCCAGTCAGAAGTCTAAGCATGACCTTTGACGTGTGTCCCTGACACTGGTCCTTCTGGATGCTTCCATCCTTTTTCCTCCATCACCCCTGCCACCATCTTAGACCAGGCCACGTCGTCTTCTGCCTGCCCTGTTGCTTTAGGCTCTTAACTGGCCAGCCATGCTCCCTCCAGCCCATTCTCCCAACTGCGGCAAAGGAATCTCTCTTTAACATACCAGATGTACCCTGTCACTCAGCTGCTTTTAAAGCCTTCACTTCCTGGGCCCCGTTTGCTTTAGGATGTCTTTCCTGGCCTGATCTACTCGGCGTGAGATGCTCTTTGGGTCCCCATAGCAATCAGGCAGACCTGCAACGTGGGTTTCCACACTGCACTGGGGTTGGAACTTTCTGGTCCAGTAGGTCCTTATGGTTCTCAGAGGCAAGGACCCTATTGTATTCCCAGATGTAGCCAGAGTCAGTGTTTGTTGAGTGAATGAATGAGTAGATCTAGGGATTGGGGGAGAATGCAGATCAACATAGACATTCATTCATTCAGCAAATATTTATTGAGTGCCGACCATGGGCCAAGCACCAGTGATAGGAGGAAGCAGGGACACGGTGGTGGCTGGGATGCTGAGAATGTTTGACGTGCTGGCCTCGAGATTCAGAGTGTTTCTGGCCAGCCAGGCCCCCCTGTGGGAGACGTGCATTTGTTGATGCCTGTTGCATCCACAGTCACTACCTGGCCTTACTGTGCAGCCCTGCCCTGCTCTCTGTCCTGGTGTCTAGCCCCTCCTCAGATGACATATGGCCCACGTGGGACCATGAGCCAGGCTCTACCTTGCTGCATTACGTCATGCTGGCCACTTGGTCCCCAGACTCCAGCCTACATGCTCAGCTTCTGTCTCATTGCTTTGCACCTCTGGTCAGGATAAAGCCCATACCCTGACCTGCAACTCCCAAGTCTCCTTGAGACCCTGTCCCCCTCTTCCCCAGCCACTGCACCCCCCCCATTCACCCTCCTGTTGGGCTAGACTGAGCTGCTTGTCATTTCCCAGACACACCCTGCTGTCACACTCTTGTGATTTCTCCAGTACTTTTCCCGCTGCAGGGATGCCCTTCCACACCTACCCAGCTGACCACTTTTTTTCTTAATGTAAATCACCTCTGTTCCTTTTAGAAAAAAATTTAACATGAGACAAACAGGAAGAAAAGTTTAAGTTACCCATAATCCCACAACTGTTAGCTTTTTGGTTCATGTCCGTCCAGACTGTTTTCTTTACATATTTATGGTTGTGAGCAGTCATGTGCTTTTACAAAAATGGGCTCGCACCTCCCAAGCTGTGTGGGGAACTTTTCTTCCTGTACCTGTGAACATTTTTCCCTGTCACTGAACATAGCTGTCTCATGGTCACAGGGGTTGCGTGGTATTCTGTTGCATGCAGGTTCTGAGTTCACAACAGGTTGTAACTGTTTTTCCATAGTTACAAGCCCGGCTGAGATAAATATCCTGGCACAAATCTTTGCTGACTGGTTATTTCTGTAGGAAGTCTTCTTAGAAATGAACCGCAGAGGGGAGAGAGTGTAGTTTCTAAAAGCTCTTGACCCTTATTGCCAGCTGGCCCTCCAGGGGTCTGCAGTTCACCCTCTGCTCGGCCCTGCCATCCCCTAGGCCAGGCAGGGTTTCTCACCTTTTAAGTGAAAAATGACATCTGATCATGGTGGCAGTTTGCATTTCTAGTAAAGTTCATCTCTTCTGGCTGTTTGTACTCCTCTTTTGTAAAAGGACTCTTGTCCTTTGCCCATCTTCTTTCCTTTGGGGACATTTGCTACTTCTTATTTATTGCCTAATTAATTCACTCATCCCCCCCCAAGACCCAGTCTCCCTCCATCAGTGATGTCTTCCCTTGAGCCCCGTGGACCTTTAGAGAAAGGACTCACGTTGCAGAGGAGGGCCTCGTCCACGGGGCACTCACCTTCCTCAGCTGTGCACCCCAGGTCAGTGTGAGGAACACTAAGGGATTAAAACATTACATCTGGCTGCTCTGGTCCACGAAAGCAAGGCGAAATGCCATGGAATCGTCTCTTAGTCTTAACCCTTGTCTAAAGAGAGAGAAAGATGTTTGGTAATGCAAGAGCACTGGCCCAGGGGTCACCCAGCAGAGCGCCCCTTGTGGAGACAGCCTTGCTTTCTCCAGGGCAGCGGCTCCCGGGTGCCAGCCCTTGACCAGCCGCAGCACCTGGGGACTGGGAGAAATGCCTCTCAGGCTCCAGTCAGACCCACTGAATCGGCCAGTCTGGGGTGTTTGAACCTTTCTGGAGGGAGGGCAATGCCGGTGCCGGGCATAGTCAGAACCAGAGCTGAGAAGCAGTGCCCTTCCTACGGTGCAGGGAAGTGAGGGCTGGGGGGCACTGGCCTCATACATCTCTAGATCAGGCCCAGGGTTTATTCATCCTCCGTCCCCGTCCTTCTTTCCCTCATCTCCCGCCCTTCCGCCCTCCACCATATCTCCTATCCTGGGCTCTGGTTGCCCCCACTCCTGACCCTGGCAGGCCTCGCCCTCCTCAAGCCCCAGCAGCCTGTACAGGATCCACGCACTGACCGGGCTTGTGCCTGAGCACCACCCCCCTGCTCCCCCACCAGACCTCAGACCCCCCTCATTCAGGGCTGGTCTTCCATCGCCCCTAAAGTGGGAGGGGGCAGCAGCTGACCTGCTTTCAAGGCACTGACTGCAGCAGGCCCGCTGCCTCTACGGGGCAGGATCATCTATAAGGGGCTTGGAAGTGTGGATCCCGACGCCTGTCCGACGTCCTGGGTCCTGGGCTGAGGAGGGCCCTGGGGGGGCTGCATCGTTACCCCGCGTAGCTTGTGGCCCCTATTAGAGAAACAGTAACTTGGGAAGTGAGGGCCTTCCCCCAGGCACCTGCTCTGATCACAGCCCGTTAAGTGGGGGCTCTTCTGCATAACCACGGGGAGCCCTGCTCCTGTCGTGCACTTCCAACGACAGTTCTCAACCTGGGCTCTGAGTTGGAATCATTGGGGAGCTTTACAAACAACCGAAACTGTCCCCACTCCTGCCTCGCTCACCCCCATTCTGATGTCATTGGTCGGGACTTGGCCTGGGCAGTGATAGTTTTTAGCAGCCGCCCTGGTGATTCTAACAAGCGGCTAGAATTGAGAGCAGTTGGTTTATAGGGAAGGAAAGGGGGGAGGTGGGCACTCAGCACTGTGTGTTAACGCTTTAGTCACCGGCCTCATCCAGTGGACGAAACCAGGGCCTCCCCTTCATTCCTCACCCGCCTTCCCTCTTGTCGCACACAGCTGCCCACCACAGAGAGTAGAACACTCCAACCCTCCCGGGGACCCACAGCCCCTCTCCTGTGCCGTGTCCCTCCTGTGTATCCAGTTGGTGGTCACTCCTGCCACTTCTGAACAGTTCCCCAAGAGGGAGTGGGGACACCCTGCTTGTAACCCTGGACTTCTTTGGGAAGAACTCAGGTTTGCACCTGCCTTACAACTCCCCCAGGCTTCGGCTAATGAGGCTGTTGCCGAGGGAGCTGCTTCCAGGGGGGCTCTGGATACCTGGCCAGGGCTGTGGAGGTGGGGCCCCCGGCTTCTCCCGGTGCTTCCTTCCTCCTCCCCGAGCTGGGCGGCAGGTTTGGGAAAGTGAGGGCAACCGACACTGGGTGGCGCCAGAGCCCAGCAGGCCTTCCCACTCTGGGCGTGGAAGTCGCGGAAAACAGCCTGGACACTGACAGCTGACCGTAGTCAGGTTCTCCCCACCAGCCTGTCCTGTGTGCTGCTGTGACTGTCCTCCTCCTCACCCCCCCAACGCAGTCCCCCGCGGAGCCACACAGAGCGGCCGGCACCAGTGGGACGGCTCCTTGTCACTGCTTTGGTGATGGGTTCCCTAGGATGCTCTTAGTAACACGGTGTTTCTCTTTAAATAAACTTTTTTTTAAAAAGTAACATTTTGTAAATTTGTTCCTTGCAGAAAATGTACAGGTTGGCCAAGGGAGTGTAACAAATAAACCATCAATATAGATTGTAACCATTGATCTCTAACTCCCACCTTCCCAGAGGCCTTGGCTCTTAGCGTTCTCTCTCGGTCTTCTCTCTGCTCTTGTCCTTTTGAGCCCAGCCGGACATAGTCCTGTTCATCCTCCCCATCTCTCTGTCTCGCTCACTCACTGGCTCTCAGTGGCTCACCCATGTCCCTGTGTTCTCCCACACAGGACACAGCTTGGGCTACGGCTTTGTGAACTACGTGACTGCAAAGGATGCAGAGAGAGCGATAAACACGCTGAACGGCCTGCGGCTCCAGTCAAAAACCATTAAGGTAAGGAGCTGCAATCACCATCTCGTTCATTCCTGGCTGCACAGAGGTCTGTGCTGAGCCCTGGCCTGGGTGAGAGACCCCCCCCAACCCTTACTTCACATCACCGTCACCGCACCATTAGCACAGTTGCGCCTTAGAGGCCTGCCGCTTTTCCAGGGCATCTGGGGGGCCTCCTGTCTGCTCAGAAGAGAGGCGTTGCGTGTCAGATGTGTCGGGTGGTGACCGTCCCAGGCCTTGTGCCTCTGGCTCATGTCCTCCTCAGCCCCACCAGCAACGGGAGGGTCTCCGTGAAGGACTTAGGCTGGGACATCCCTCTCCCTGGCCCCCGGTGTCCCTCGTATGTTGGCTCACAGCAGCCTCCTCCGAAGGCCTCCCCACCGGTCTCTTCTACTGGCCAAGGTGCTCCCGTCCTCTTGCAGCTCCCGACCTCATGCTGAGCGGGTGTTGGGCCTGCCCTGCCCTCCTGCTCGCGCCCGGTTGTTGCTGTGGTGGTGGCAGCGGCAGCAGCAGCATCGTCCCTCCCGCCTCCTGCCCAGGCTTCCATTCCTGTTCCATCACTGGTGTAATCCTTCTCCCACCAGTCATTGAGCATTCATTTGGCAAATGTTTATGAGTGCCTACTATATGCCACGCGGTGAACAAAACAAATTCCATACCCTTGTGGGGCTGGGCCTGTGTGTGTGTGCGCGTGTGCGTGCACACAAACGATAAACAAAACAATGAAAGCCAGGTGTGGCAGAGGTAGGCGTCCCAGGGGTGCCGTGTCCTGGGGGGGTGGTTCATGATGACTTGAGGAGAGTGAGGGAGCCATGCAGCACCAGCTGGGAGGGCCTTGGGCAGACCGTCATCAGCATCATTCCCAGTTCAAGGGCTGTGTGGCGGCTTCCTGGGACAAGTCAGCGAGTCCTCCAGGCCTCAGGGTGGCTTCCCCAACCTTCACGCTCCTCTCAACCTGCCACTGCTAACCACGCCCTCCTTCTCTCAGCCCGGAGCCCCACCTCCTCCCCACCCCAAGTGTCTGTCTTCAGGCTCTGCCTACCCCTGGACCAACCTTGGGTTTTCCCGACCATCGGTCCCTGCCGAGCCCTCCTGTAGAATATGCCTCCTACCCCCGCCCCACGCAGGACCCTGACCCGGCTTCCTGCAGCAGCCTCTCAGCACTGTGCCCACTGCCCCTCACCTGCAGACTGGCGAGTCAGCCCTCATTCCTGAGACACATGCCTGCCAGAGTCACCAGAGTTGTGTCCCTCGACCCGAAGCCACTGGAATGAGATCATCCTGTTGAGCCTTTGCATCTTCCAGTTCCTCACACCTAGTTCTGAGGGCTGGAAGTCCAAGATCCAGGTGTTGGCAGGTTGCGTGCCTTCGGAGGGCTGTGGGCTGTGAAGGGGGATCTGTTTCGTGCCCCTCTTCTGGCACCTGGTGGTCACTGAATCTTGGGCAATCCTCGGCTTATAGAAGCATCACCCCAGTCTCTGCCTTCATCTTCACACGGGGTTCTCCCTGAGTGCATGTCTGTGTCCAAACTTCCCCTTTTTATAAGGACCTCAGTCATTGATTTGGGGCCATCTTATTCCGCTTTGGCCTCATCTTCACTAATCGCATCTATAATGATCCTGTTTCAAATGAGGTCACATTTTGAGGTACTGAGGGTTAGGACTCCAACATGTGAATTTGTGGGGGAACGTAATTCAAAAATTCCTTTTTCTTCAAAAACCTCTCACAGGAATGTTTCCTAAGAATAGGACAGTAGGGCTTCCCTGGTGGCGCAGTGGTTGAGAGTCCGCCTGCCGACGCAGGGGACACGAGTTCTTGCCCCGGTCCGGGAGGATCTCACATGCCGCGGAGCGGCTAGGCCCGTGGGCCATGGCGGCTGAGCCTGCGCGTCCGGAGCCTGTGCTCCGCAATGGGAGAGGCCACAGCAGTGAGAGGCCCACGTACTGAAAAAAAAACAAAAAAAGAATAGGGCAGTAGACCAGATTGAGGCAAAGGAGCAGGTGGTGCCAGGAGCTTAGAAAAGAGGGTTCTGGGCCTAGTGTCTCAGAACGGGGCCAGGCACACCTGCTGCGTCATCACACACCTGCCGTGAGAGGGTTCTCTAGTGCAGTCTTCTTGGATTCTGATTTGACTCTGAGCTTGACAGTGGCTGAAGAGCAAAGGAAAGCTGCAGTGGCCATCAACGTCCTTGGAGACACCTGTGCTGAAAGGAATTGAAGCGCAGTTGGCTTTGAAAGCATTGCCTCTCTGGGGCTTTATCAGGGGACAATTGTAACTACAGTCAGTGCCAGCCTCTACACCACTCCCACGGTGCTAATCTGGGAATGTTCTTTCCCACAGTGACCTTCACCAAAAGCCAAGGGCAGACCCCAAATGCAACCTGTTCTGGACAGATCTGCAAGGGACGAGACAGGATGGTCCTGGGAGGCAGCTCCCTACTGGCCCAGCCTGATCCTGGGAAAGCACAGACTAGCCTGAGTCCCGGCAGGCCTGCCTCCCTCCTTCAGCTGTCCTGCCTGAAATCGGACGCCCCTCGTTGGGGCATTTGATAAAATTGGACAGCAGACGGTTGGAGTGACCCCCTCTGGCAGGAGTCTGAGTGGGGTGTTCTGTGGGGCTGGTTGACGTAGATCCGGAAAGTGGAGGCCCAGAAGTGGGGCCAACGTCCTTCCTGGTAGTCAAGGAGCATGACCACGCCCACCTGGGAGGCCCTGGGGAGGCCCCAGGGGCCAAGGTGGCCTCTTGGGGACAGTGCTGCCTCTGCCCCAGGTCGTGAACAAACCATCGGGTGGCCCCAAAGTGTCCCCAGAGTGCCTTAGGCCTGGCTGCAGTGCAGGGAAGCTTTCAGGGAATGTCAGCTTGTACAGTACTGCTCTGTGGAGGCCACCAGCCCCTGACGGGACCCGGTGCCCTGGGGCATCCTTCCGATCAGCATCACTTCTATTTCGCTCTCCTCTGACACCTCCATGAGCCCACTCTTCGGGTGGAGTTGGGCTCTGACCACGCCACGCTGTTTCTCCTTCCATCTGCCGTCTCTCCCGCTAGACTGCATTCTGCTTTGCAGGCAAAGGTGGCGTCTGTCTTCTCCTTTTCTGGAATGTCCCAGGTGCACCTCAAATGTTTGCGAGTCAACGAGCACATGAATGAAGGGGTGGGTGTGTGTATGTGAGTGTGTGGTCTTAGTATGTAGAGTTACACCCTTGCCCTTCCTGGCAGGCCTGAGTGTTGTGGTGAGAACACACCTGTCGTCTTGCCCTTGTGCTGCCCCCTTGGCTGGCAGGGTCCACCCAGCTGTCGCCCCAACCTGGGAGAGCGCCAGAGACCCTCTCCTTGCTACCAGCCCCACACACACGCACCCTTTTATCTAAACCACTGCACAAGCTCCTTTTAGCCTTTCTTCAGCTTTGCAGAACATAAGCCTAAAAAGCATGGGGTCATATAATATGTGTGTACCCCCCAGCACTCGGGCCCCACTGGGCTCCCATGGCGAGCTTGCCTGTTGTCAGGTGGGTGTCACAGTCCCAGAGCACCCAGCCCGCTGTCCCCTGGGCTCCTCACAGGCAGGACCAGGTCCCCTTTCCAGCCCTGCTCATTGTCCAGAGAGGCCTGAGGCCACGGTAGGAGCACAGGCAGCCGGGGTTGGCTCCCTGCCCTGCCCCCGAACAGCCATGGACCCTCAGACTCTCGACTGTGAAACAAGGATAATGTCTTGTCATCAGGGTGTGTGAGGGCCCTTGCCTGGCCCATGGGGAGCTGCCAGCACGGGCTGCTGCAGCTGACCGCCTTCCATAGGGTTGGCTTTTTCTCACCTGAAAATTTAACACCCTCCCTCGATGCTTTGGCCACACATCTGCCCTAATGCCAGTGAGCGGTTTTGTTTTCAAGGTGTCGTACGCTCGCCCGAGCTCAGAGGTCATCAAAGATGCCAACTTGTACATCAGCGGGCTTCCGAGGAACATGACCCAGAAGGATGTGGAGGACATGTTCTCTCGGTTCGGGCGGATCATCAACTCCCGGGTCCTCGTGGATCAGACCACAGGTACGGCGGGTGGCCCAGGATACGGCGAGGTTTTCCTCCAGGCAGGGGCTGGGTCTCCTAGGGAAGACAGATCGCTGTCATTAGTTATTCCACCAATGAGGACAGAATCAAAATGAGAAGACGTTGGCTTTTGTTTAATGAGGCTGGGGAGGTTAAGTGGCATAAAAGCAGCCCTGACATAAAAGCCTGTTATGGTGAAAACACCAAGAGATTCTGGCACTTTCTGCAGGCACCCACACGTCCTAGCCTGGACTACGAATGTTGCCGTTCTTACTGCAGGCAGTGGTGTGCTGCGTGAGACAGTCTTTAGCTGAGGTCCAGAGTCCCCACCTTTCATTACCCCAGAGCTCCAAGGGTGACTGTTTCTGAGGAGCTCTTCTTCAGTCTTCATGACTTGGATGCCGCTCCCACCTCGGGTAGCACATTCAAAGCTCAGAGCTCAAAGGCAGTGACTTCCTCTCTCAGGCAGTCCTGGCCACTTTGCCAGCCACTCTCGGGTCATCTCAGTTCAGGACACGAGCAGCTTGGGCGATGGGCTTTGCATAAGGCACCACCAAGCTGAGCCCTGCGTACCCCGGAAGCAGCCCCTCACTGCGGCCACCTGCCCCACTGGGGTCGGGCCGGCCCCGCCCAGCCCTGTGTGTGGCTCCATCTGGGGAGCAGCGAACTCAGGCCGCCCTGCTTTAGTCCCTTCATCTCTGTTCTCAGCAGGAGTGGGAATTTACTGACCAACTAGCAAAAAAGATTACTGCTCAGGGAGCTCAGCGAAGCCAGTAGAATTGTCTGCGGTTGGTTTTTATGTTCTTCCAGCACAGAGCGTGCTCACCACCCCCTTGGCTGAGGTAGTCAGACACACACTGGGTGGTCGGGCCAGAGCAGTCGTGGTTCTGAGGTGGCCTCCCCCGGGAGGCTGCAGGGCCACACAGAGAGCAGGTGGGCAGGGTATCCTGGCCCATGACAGATGGGGGTGGAGGTGCATGCGTGTTTTCCCACATCCCCCCTAAGCTGTGTGCTCTGGGGCCCACAGTCTTGTCACCTGCACTCCCTTGTCCTGTCCCAGCTGTGGAAACTCGTTTTGGCATGGGCTGGCCCTACCTGCTGCCCAGGCTGCAGTCCTGGGCTGGGGCCCGGCCTGGAGACGAGTGGACAGCTCGAGTCTCCCAGGGGCCTGAGGAGGAGAAGGGGCTTCTGGACCGCAGGCTCTGCTGGAGGGACATAGACTCCACCCACCCGGCCTCCTTCTTTCTGCCCCTCGGCTCTAGGCCGGGGGATGGGCATGAGGTAAAGATGCCGTGTACTTGGTGTAAACCCCTGTTCTGTGCCAGAAGAGCTTCCCGTGGTCCCTAAAGTTCCCCTTACTTATCTTCAAATGCCAGTTGAGAGAGTGATCCCGTCGGCTGGTCAGCACATGTATTTATCCCCAGCCCCACCTGCACAGAAGTGCCTGAGTGGGCCACCTGGAGACCTGGCAGGGATGACGGTGCTGGCCCGTATTCTGCCTCCGTGGCCCTGCTTTTCCTGATCCTGTACGGACTGCTGTGCCTCGGCTCGTCTCTGTCCAGCCCAGCACCGCTGAGCAGGGCCCAGCTCTCAAGTTGGAGTCCACCCACCTCGAGAACGCACCCCCTGCCACATAGCTTTTGTCTGCATCATCCTGAGGGAGGTCTCTCCTGCAGACAGTTCCCTCACCCCTTTGCTGGGACTTTGCCTCCTTTCCCTCTGCAAAGCTGGTGTCTCCTAGAGTTTGGGGGCACCTCAGGGTTGTGCCCTCAGGCCTCCCCACCAGCTTCTGCCACTTAGGCGAGGGGACAGGGTCCCTACCCCACACCTCTGTCTGTGTTCAGGAGCTTTGCGAGAGGGCGGGGGGATGGAAGCCACGAGGGAGCCCCCGGGGCTCCTCCCTCTCCACAGCCCTCCCCTAGGCTGCGTGTCGAATTGGAGAGTAGAAAGGTGAGCCCCCGGGACTGTGGGCTCCCCTTCCTTCCCTCTGCTCTGGAGGAGGCCACCATGCAGGGCTCCTCTGCTGGGACCCCATGGAGCCCTGGCGGCTGGGGCAGAGAATAGCGGGGCAAGCAAGTTTGTGTGTCAAGTTTCCTTCGTATGACGTGCTTTTTAAAGAAACAGAAGCTCTCTTAAAAAACCTTAATCTGCTGAGCTGACAGAACTTTTTCAGAGAATGTCTTTGCTTCTTTATACATTTTAATTGTGAACTTCATAGTTGACTCATCTGGAGATCGTACCATTTATTGGTCTCTGCTCTTAATCCTAAAAACGCTATAGGAAAAAAAAATCCAGTCATTTTCAAAAAGTGTACATTCATCCAATCATTGAGTGAGTTTATATTCCCTCAGTTTAAGTAACATTCTCTCTCTTTCTCAGGTTTTCTTCATTTCACTCGGGCAGTTTTCATTTGATAGTCATTTTGCAAAACCAAACAGGGAAACCACACTTGCGCGTACACACTGTCTGCTTGATTGCAAGGTCTTTATAAATAGAGTGGAACCGTATCCTGCAGACAGCTTTCTGTAGCAGCCAGCCAACCACAGCTTCCAGTGGGATTTGCCTGCAGTTAGATTTCGTTCGGGTTCCCATCTGTCTAAGCTGTCGTTCGTGCCGTTTAAGAGTAAATAAAAACAGTGTATGCCAAGTACATGTTTTCAGGTGTTCCTTCTGAACCGAAATTTTAAAGTGGGCTCAGGCTCTAGAATTTTCCTGGCACACGTGTGAATTGCTGGGTCTAATCTCACTAATTCAGTGAGCATCTCTGGCTGTGTCAATTTTAAATTTATACTTAAATAATGATGGAACCAATGCAGGGGCAGCCCTGAGGCCATGAGGAGCCCTGTGCTGGGGGCGCCCAAGAAGGGAGAGTTTCCCAGTTGGAGAGTTGGGGTGTGTGCTTTAGGACTTGGCGGAGGGCATCCACAGGACGCTCCTGTTGTAAAGAAAGAGCCCCTGCCCGAGGGCCCCTGACTACTGTCTGCTTGTTCACAGGGGGCCCACGGTGTTGCATCCAAGTCAGGACAGAGCTTGGGATTCTAGGCCCCAAGGGGACGACCGCGCCTTGCAGTGACACTTGTCATCTCCGCACCAGCCTGGTGTGCCCGAATCTCCCAGGCCCCTCCACGGCCTTGGGGCCAGCTGGGGATACCCACACCTTGTTGCCCATCGTGGGGACGATGGGTGGGACCCTGCGGGAGATGGCGAGGAAAGGTGCCGGGATGTGGGAGCTGACTGGGGGACGTTCCTCACGCTCACTTAGCCGGTGGCCCAAGGCCCTGGGCTGTTCTGCTCTGATGGTCGTCACTCACCACATGCTAAAGGCCTTTGTCTAGAGGAGAAATTGTGTCTTACGGCTGTCTGCCTCAGCCTCCCCTACCAGGGCACACGGTGCCTCCAGCCCAGGCCCGTCACCCCCAGGCTGGCCCTAGCCGTCACCAGTACACTTCGACCTTCACTCTTGACCCCTGTTTCTTCTCCCCAGGAGAAGGAGCCAGTTCTCTTCCGCGGCTCCACATTCCCTCACCTCAGCCCCACTCCATTCCTCGAGTTCTTCAAGGGGCTAGAGGGTGACTGAGCCCCTCCCATCTGGTTTGTTCAGGTCCCACACTTGTGCCAGACTACGCTGACCCTGCCTTCAGCAGTTGGGCCTGGGACTCAGGTAGCCTGGCCCCGGGCCATGTCCTTGCTCTGTCGAGGGTGGGGTTACAGCAGGCCCAGGACTTGCCTTTGGTGGCTCAGTCCACGTGGCAAGAGAAGGTGTTCTCCCAAGGCAGCTTGAGGTGGCGGTGAACGGGCGCAAGACGGGGACTCTTCAGCTGCTGGGGAGTCTGTGGGTGGGTGTGTCAGCACCATTGTCGGCAGTTTTCTGGGAAAAGAATGCGTGGCCTCACTTGATTCTGAGGGCAATTTGCGGCCCACAGGAGGTCCAGTGACCTTACAGTGGAGTATCCAAGAGGTGAGTGAGGTGTTGGTGGCAGGAAAGAGTCATCAGGGTTCAGCTTGGTTACTAGGATTCTACGCCCTTGAGGGATGCAGGAGGCTGAGCCAGGCACCGAGCAAACAGGGATTCAGTCAGGCCGGCCCAGGAGGCGACATGCTGCAAAGGCCCAGCTGGGGTATGTGGCCAGATGGCCGGGAAGGCCATGGGAGGGAGCTCCCGGAGCCCAGGGACAATTCCTTGTCACCCCCCTACCCCTCAGCACACCGTGCACCCACACTGCGGTGGGCACCTGGCATTGCAATGGTGATGGAGGACATAATCTCTTCTAATGTGGCTTCTTTTAAGAAAGAGGTCTGGGGTGTCTTATTTGAGACTCCTTTCACCAAAGTATCTTTTGGCACTGAGGCTGTGGAGTCGTTGCTTCAACTCAGAAGAAAGTCTGAAACCTTAATCTTTTATTAGTTGTTGTTTGTTTTTTTTAATTTGTTCATGTTTCCATATTTAGGTTTAATTTTTGTTTATCTCATTAACCAAGCATCCAGTTTTGAACCACAGTAGCCTGACTGACTTGACTTTTGCTTTTCAGTTTTAAAAATCCTTGCAGTTTTTCCCCTAACTCCATTTTTGTTGGTTTGTTAAAAAGGTTTGTCCAGAGGGGTTGCGTTTATCCGGTTTGACAAACGGTCGGAAGCAGAAGAGGCAATTACCAGTTTCAATGGTCATAAACCCCCAGGTTCCTCCGAGCCCATTACAGTGAAGTTTGCAGCCAATCCCAACCAGAACAAAAACGTGGCGCTGCTCTCCCAGCTGTACCACTCGCCAGCTAGGCGGTTCGGAGGCCCCGTTCATCACCAGGCGCAGAGATTCAGGTGGGTCAGGAGGACGCGCTCTTCCCACCACGGCCACTCGGGCCCCTTCTGGCTGCGCGGAGCCCTGCTGGTTGGGTGACTATGTGCAGTGGAAACCTCTGGGCTGATCACATCAGAAAGTCGCGCTCACGGCCATTTCATGTCTCCATGTCCCCCACCTGCATCAGAAAGGTATCTGTATGGAAGCTGTTTATTTCCATCCAAGTGTTGTCTTTAACTAGAATGAAAAAGGTAGTGCAGCTCCAGCCAGCTCCCAGGAGAGTGAGTGCATAGCGCTGCAGCCCACAGTTTCTAGTGATATGTGAGTAGACCTATGAGTTTAAAAGATCATCCCGTATCTGGGAGAGAAAAGATGCAGCTTTAGGGGTGCTTAGGCAAGAGCCGTTCTTCCAGAGTTTTAAACAGGTTTTAGACATTTGATCAGCAGCCCTAAGGCAAACCTTTCTCATACACCTACCTTGTGGAGTCATTTGGTGTCGAAATATTATTATATGCCTTCTGTTTAAAAGCCGCATCCTAGAGGTGAACTGTTTTCCCACCTTCCTTAGTCTTTCCATATAAAATGATTCTAGTCGCCAGGATCTAGCAGAACAGAGACAAGCAGAGTCAGTAACTTGGACTCTGAAATCAGGTGTGTTACTGCCTCACGAACAGCTGAGATCCCACTTCTCCCAGTTTTGAGAAGTGGCATGAGGGCTAATCTCAGGTATGTTAAGGATTTCTCTCTGCGACTTTTCAGGGTGCCCGTCTTTGTTTTAAGCAGTGAGGTTGGGTAACACCCCGCTCATTTCCACAGATGCTGTTTTTCAAGGTCTTATTTTCACAGTCCAGTAATCCAGTGTTCTCAACTCAGCTCAGGTTCCAAAGCTGGCCTTCCTTCGTTGGCTCTTCTGGTTTAAAGGCAAAGCAGGGGAAGCGTCTTTGGACAGAAGTGAGCTAAATCCAGTTTTGAACGTCAGCACGGTCGGCCTCACTGGTGATCGGGTGGGATGTATAGATAGCCAAGTTCAGTGAGTTACCCAGGAACTCTGGAAAACCAGGAAGCTTGGAGGAGAAGAGAAAGGAGAAATGGGAGGTGCAGAAGGGGCCAGGCAGGAGAGGGACCGTGACCTCCAGAGATGGACGGAAGGAAGGGGCGGGCGGGAAGGTTCGCCACCAGAAGGCCAACTAAGATAAGAAGGAGAAGAAAGAAGACCCAGAAGAGGAGAGGGTTTGCAGTCCGTTCTTATCACGTTGGGAAAAGTCCCCAAGTCAAGGAAGAGTCAGTTCTCCTCTTGTACCATCAGAGGAAAGAATGGGGGTGGGTTTCATGACAGTTGAGATGAAACAGATCAGCTCCAACTAGCAGGAGAAAACTCACAAGAATGAATGAGAATCATGTCAATAAAAGACAGTAAACTATTACCTCCGATTATTTTCAGTATAACATCTATCTCAAGATGTAGTTAACTGTGATAACGGGTCCGCCGTGTCCTACAAAACTTGGAGAAAAGGAGGTCCTTCTAAAAGTCAGAATGTCTTTCCATTTCTCACTGAGAAGCAGCTCATACAGATACTTGGGTGCCTTTTCCCACCCCCATTTCAGTGATGCTGTGGTCTCACCACTAACAAGCCTCCTGAGTCATCTAACCAATTCAGACATTTGGTGCGGGCTGTTTAAAGTTATTCTCTCAAATTCAAAACCATGGCCCACAGTGTGCCTTGATTCTTCTGTACCTGCATCAGCGATCACCGTTGTGTCAGTGGTCTGCACCTCGAGGGCTGGCCACTCTTCTCCCATGTGTGCTGAGTGCGTGAATCTGTTTAGTGACACTTGAAGGCACCCCCACTCACCCCTGGATCAGACCCACAACTCGAACCTGATTTTATTTTGGAGCAGGTAATACTTCGCCAGTTGCATTGTGTGGCTTCAGAGATGCTGTATCGTGCTCAGATATTCTTAAATTGATCCTCCAACAGTTACTTTTGAGCTTGTGAAACATCTCAAGGGCCACGTGGCTTCAGTACCAATCTTGTCGTCTCCCTTAATCCTATTGCCCACGACTTGCAGAAGGCTTATTTCTGATGTGACGAAAAGTGGTGCTTTAGAAAGGGGCTCCACAGTTTTGGTAAAGCTCGGTGGACGTACAGTTCACAGCCCTGGCCCTTCTGGGCTGTTAAGAGCCAGCAGCAGAAGGGTGTCCGGAGCTGTGCCCTGCCGGCAGTGGCCCTTCAGGGAGTGTGCTATATGTAGGCACCGCTCGGATGTGAACCCTCGGAGAGTGAGGGTGCTGATGTGGGTGGGGATGGGGTATGAAATTCAGAGAAAGAAAAAAATTCAGCCCTCTCCCCACCCCCACCCCCACCATACCCCCGCAAACACACATACAGACACAGACACAGGATGAGGAACGGTTTCCTCCAGGGAGAGCTGGGGGTGTAACAGCACCTCGGAGGATGTGGAGAAGCTTCCATCACTTAAAATGTGGGAAGTACGGGTGTGACTAAACAGGACCACCCCACCAAGGTGGGACGGGTGGAGGGAGCGGCTGGTCAGAGGCCACTAGAGGCCGTAGCTCTGAGGTCTGACCCCCTGCAGGCAGCAAACGTCTCTCCTCAGAGTCGACTCCCTACAGAGCAGGGAGCCCATGCCCTCCCTCTGCCCCCATATTGAGTTCCTCTCAGTTGAAAAGTCCTGATTTTGACTGAGTGGGGTGTGTCAGCCCGAGCGCCTCACGTGGGCTGCGTGCAGCTCGCTGGCCCGCACTGACCTTGACCTGAATGCTGTGCTCTCTGTTTGCTAGGTTCTCCCCTATGGGTGTAGATCACATGAGTGGGCTTTCTGGTGTCAATGTCCCAGGCAACGCTTCTTCGGGCTGGTGCATCTTCATCTACAACCTTGGTCAAGATGCCGATGAGGGAATCCTCTGGCAGATGTTTGGCCCCTTTGGTGCAGTTACCAATGTGAAAGTGATTCGCGACTTCAACACCAACAAGTGCAAAGGCTTTGGTTTTGTGACCATGACAAACTATGAAGAAGCCGCGATGGCCATAGCAAGTCTGAACGGCTACCGCCTGGGGGACAAAATCTTACAGGTTTCCTTCAAAACCAACAAGTCCCACAAATAACTCGCTCATGCTTTTTTTTGTACGGAATAGATAATTAAGAGTGAAGAAGTTGAAACTTTTTTGTTAGTGTACAACTCATTTTGCGCCAATTTTCACAAGTGTTTGTCTTAGTCTAAATGAGAAGTGAAAAGGTTTTTATACTCTGGGATGCAACCGACATGTTCAAATGTTTGAAATCCCACAATGTTAGACCAATTTTAAGTTTCTTAAGTTATTTCCTTTAAAATATATATTAAACAGAAATCTAAGTAGACTGCATTGACTAACCAGTCCTTCGGGATGGTGGTGAAACTGAAGCATGCTTTAACTTCTGAGACTGTCTAACACGCGTTTCATTCGATGTCTCCACAAACTGGATAGAAACAAACAAACAAAAAGAAATGACCTTTTAGTTTTAGTTTTTAAACTAAAGATGTTAGACAGATGCCTTGTGTGCGTTTCTCAACCGCTTCAACATTTTAAGCGATTTCTGCTTTGGTTGACAGGAAATTGCTTTCCCAAGCAGGTCCCATTGCCACCTCCTGCTCACTCAGCCGATTGGCCCCGGCAGTGGCAGCGGGCCCGTCTGCCGTGGGCCGCAAGCGGGGAGGGGGGCCACACACCAGGCCGGGCCAGGCTCTGCCGAGGACACGAGTGGGTTTCCTAAGCCCAGGCGCCAATGGGAACGGACCAAAGAGTTTCAGGGAAACTCCAGTATATTCCAGAGTCAGATCTCAGCTCCAGGCACGCCTGAAGACGTGTTGCTCCTCTGACATCCCGATTCCTGTCCACACATTGCATGCATGGTGCCTCCACACATCAGATACTGTTGTTCACAATCATCTCTCCAGTTTTCAAGAGCATTGAACATGGCCCCAGTGCGTAAAATAGCTCTATTTTTTAATGACACAGAAACATTTGAGCATTGTATTTCTCGCATCCCTTCTCGTGAGCGCTAGGCTTTTTTCTATTTTAGTCGGATTTTGTTTTGAAACTTTGCTTTCCTATGAACACTCAGCAGAAAAGTACTTACTTCCTGCCAGTTACCTATTAACACAAAAAAAAAAGAAAAAAGAAAAAAAAAGAAAAAAAACCCTTTGATTTGTAGTTTTAAAGATTAACCTTCAAAGTTCTCTTCATAACTGCCTTGACATTTTGGGTTGTTCTGTTCTGTTAATTTTCTTTTGCTTTTTTGTGTTTTTCGTTTGTTTTTACTTTTGCATTTAAGACCATTAAATTTGATTTTGTTTTGCTCGAATTTTGTTTTGTTTTTTATTTTACCTTTTCTTTCTTTTTGGCTAGGTAAGGTACAGACAGCCCAGCATTCAGGGAGGATTTATAAGATCTTAAGAAACAAACATACTTGCCTCAAGACAAAGCATTTACAAATCTGTGACGTTAGGATTGTGCCATCACAGATGGTGTTTTTTTTTAAATGGGGAGCCGGCAGGGAGAGTCTAAGAGAGGGCCTGAGAAGTAAATAGGCAGGGCCCGATCTCCGGGCAACTCCTCAGGAGCGTGATCTGATTTTTATAAATAACCAGTGTGCAAGAGAATCAAAAACACAATAACTTAGTACCAGCAGTTTTTAACCTGACACGAGACTAAAACATGTAACAGTAAGCTGCTTTTTAGTTATTGATGTCATGAAATTGCAACATTATTTATTTATCTATCTATCTATCTATTTATTTAAGTGGAAGACATTGGGCAGTAGGCACAGCGTTCTCCAGAGCGGGTCTGTGTTCTGAGCAACCCCTGGACCGTTTGAGGCTGCCCGTCCCCCCCCGCCCCCACTGCTTCCCTCATACTTCACTGAGGGGCTGCCAGCTGCTTGCGTGATCCTCCTGAATTTCCCATGTTGCCCTCTTCTTCTCCCACAAAGGGCCAAGTTCATACCTTGAAGCCTTGTCTTATAAAGTGGCCAAGTGCCATGGAGGGCCTCCTCTCTGCAGCAGAATTTTCCAGATTCTAAGTCAAAGCTAGCTTGCGTGCCTCTTCCTGGAACCAAGGCCCGTTTGCCCAGATTTGATGCAAAGAGGGTCCCTGCTGTGTGTGCCCCAGAGCGCTCTGCACCCCGGGACTGGGATGTTTTCCTGGAAAAACATGCCGTGTAGGTTGTGCTAGCCTCGGGCCAACATCTCAGTGAAGATGAGCTTCCCAGTCCTGAGAGTGACCCTTGAGTCTCCTCGCTGACACACCATCCTGCCAGCCTGCACTAGTGTTCCATTTCCTACGAGAATTCTGTCAGAGGCCTAAACTGCGAAGTGACGGGCTCACAGCCAGCACCGCAGCTGATTTCCTCCCCTCTATTTTATTGGAACCACACTGATTATCCTGGTGCTGGCACAGACGAACAGGAAACGTGAAGCGCATACGGACCTTTGAGAGTTGCCTGAAGTTTCTCAGTAAAATTCTCGTTTTACGTGGTCCCCACTCTTTGAACATCCTTCTGGCTGAAAACCCCAATGTGCTTCTTCGGGAGTTTTAATCTGTGAGCGTGCGGGAGGATTTTGCCTTTGACATGTTTTACTCCTGAAAAGTAATTGTCACTCCCATGGAAGTGCCAGGCGCTGGCCCTGTGTCCAAAAAGTTCATTACATCTTCTCTCTAGGCCTGTTTGCAAAAGGAAGATGCCATTTTTTTTGAAGTTACAATCCAAAAGAAACTGTGTTAAAAAAAAAAGTTGTGTTTTTTTTTTTTTTACATAGATCTATCTTATTTGTATTTCGTAAAATGAGTGCTCTCCTTTTATTTGGGAATTTTGATGAAAAAGTTAAGAGTAGATGATGTTAATTTATTGAAACTTTGGTTTGGTACATAAATACCAAAGAATTCTCTTTTGATTGAATCGATTGAATTCTCTTTTGGCCTATGTAACTTCCCCTCAGAGTTGTTCGCTAAGCAGCTCCAGATTTGTGAACCTGGTTCCAGTTGAGTTATTCATTGTTTATTACCCCGTGGCGCTGCCTTTCTTTTTAGCTTTTCGATGTGATATGGCAAGCTGTGGTTTTCTGCACTGGCTGTGCCTCTGGTCACGTGTCCTGTGACTGTGATCCCTCGGCCACCACGGCCACCCTCTTGCCAGAATAACGGAGGAGCTGGGCTCAGCCCGTGGGCAGGTGGCGCCGGGTGGGTTTCACCTTCTTTGTCCCCTGAAGGGTGAGTCTTTCCCTTGCCAAGGGCAGCTGCCTTAACCTCCGAGAGTCTGCACTTGGTGTTAGTGCTGGAAACCCAGGGTCTGAACCGCGCTGCTTAGGGAGTCGGCCCTTCGGGAGCTGGCAGCTCGAGGGGAGCCCTGCCGGGTCAGGCAGACAGATGAATCCCAAGACACTCACTGGCAATAACTTATCGCTGGTTTGCCTCCAGACTAGGGCCATGGACTGACCCCATTCGCTGTTGGCCTTGAAAATCAGAGTTCACGTCTCCCAGCTGCCCCATTTCCCATCCGATTCAGCCTGACCGGACTTCTCTGTGCTTTCCGCACCCATCCTGGGTTGGATCACAGAGAGTGAGAATAAGCTGCTGGGGGCCTCTCTTCCCCATAACCCCCAAACCCTCCATCTGAAATCCTTCCCATCTTCCCAGGACCCGTGGTACCTCCTGGGCCCTGAGGCAGCTCCTCAGGAAAACACCTGCTGCTCATCAGATTCCCAGGCCCGGCCCCCACCCGAAGCCCCACGTGCTTTCCGTCAAGCGGCATCGAGAATGGACAGTCCTACGGTAGCTAGCGGTAGGACCCCCGGCAGGGTTCACATTTCCACACCTTTTGATTGGACTCTGACTTCTAATGATTGTATTTTTCCACAACCTTTTGGTGACAGAGTTCAGTTTTCCGCTTGGTAGTTTAAATAAATAAATAAATGACTCCTTGTAAGTCCCCGTGAGGACCGAAGATAGGCTGACCGGTGGTTTGCTGCGACTCGGTAGGACTGTTTCACTTCCACCAGGAGAGAAGGCTTGTCTGTTGGTTGGGGCCACCTCTTTACCATGTAACGTTCCGTTTACAGTGATTTGCTCTGGGGGGCACTTTCCCAGCTGGTTCCCATGTTGTACAGTAGATGGGTAGACCTTTTGTATATTAGTGTGTTTTAAGTTATTGATTTGTTTTATATAAAATAATTTATTTTTCAGGTACCATTTTTCATTTTAACTTTGTTTTTACATGGGTTTGTTTTCAATAAAGTATGACACTGCTGTCCAAAAGTCAACAATAAAATGAATCCCATTGTGTTCTTTGGAGGATGCTTATGTAACTAGCCTTTTTTCTTTTTTTTTTTTTGCCTTTTTTCTTTTCTGCCTTTTTTTTTTTTGCTTTTCAGAAGAAAAAAAAAGTCCTTCTCAGTTTTCCATCTCCCCAAGTTTGCCTTTTTATCCTTGTGAATAAATGTTCTTTAGTGTTTTAGGAGGAAAAAGCAAACCTAGATTTTGATAATCCAGAAGATTTCAGATTAATAAAGAAGCTTTGAAAGAAGACCATTTTTCAAAATTTTAGTGAAGTGTGAATATTTTTTGTCAATGGCTTTCTCAAAGAGAATGAAACTTTTGCACCATTTTCAGAGTTTTTATAGAGATGCCAAATTGATATATTTACATGTAATGGAAACATGAAAAAGTTTTATTAAACAATTGTTCATAGCTGTGTAGACATTTTAATTCAGTTTCCAAAGCTCTCAAAAGTGTATTTTTGGAGTATGGAGTGATAACGGTTTGGGGCGTTACGGTTCCAAACGACTCGATTGTCCGAATACTTAGTTCCTTTCACAGGTATCAGGTTTGTGTTAAACGCTGTATGTTAACTATGACTGGACCTCTGTGATATTTTGGTAATAAATGAAGTGGGATCGTTGAGACACGGTGGTGTAGGGGTGATGGTGTGTGACTCGTAAGCAGCCATCGCCGAGTGACGTGCCAGCCAGGGCCACAGGTGACTTGCTCCTTCCTAGGTGAGCGTGGGCTGCCCCTCGCCAGGCTCTGTGCCAGGCCGTGGCCTTGACCCATGTGGGGAAGGAGGGAGCCCTCAGACAGCCCAGCCTGGAGGACGGAGAGGAAGGCACCAGGACACGCCCTGTGACTGGCTCCCCCACCTCCCTCTGCCCCTGCCCAGATGCTGGCCTCCCCCCGGACGCACTCACAAATCAGCCCCCTCCCCCTGGAGACCCAGGGACCCCTCTTCTCCAGGCTCAAAGGTTCCTGGGCCTCCTGTCTTGTCCCTGAGTGTTGCCTGTCTGTCTGCTCCCCACACCTGAGCCCCTGGCCATTCCAAACGTCTTCTGACACTAATCTCCTCGGGTGACGGAAGGTGAGTTCGAACTCACCAAGAGGCAGGACGGAGCATAAGAGTCTTAGGGTCGGAGTTTTAGGTTCGAATCCTGACTCTGCCGCCTCCCCAGTGTGCACCGCAGGCAAGCCCCTGACTCTCTCCGAGCCTCAGCCTCCCCGGCTGTGAAATGGGGTCCATAACGCGCAGCCCATAGGATTCTTGTGGAAAGGAAAGCAGATCAAGCAGGTACCACACCACAGCCACTCTGAAGCCAAGACGCATCCAAGGGGAGAGGCTAGGGGTGGCAGAGAGAGCAATAAGCCCCACCCCGGCTCCCCCGCACCCAGCGGGCTCAGCTAAACCCGCGGACGTGCTTCCCCAGCGGCACTGCAGGGCCTCTCCTGAAGTCACTGGATTTTCTTTCTCCTGTGTGTGTGTGTCTTGTGGTTCTGCGTTGAGGTCCCTCAGAATACCCAGCCCGAGTCCCTGGCAGAGGGGCAGGCGGGCACCACCTGGGGAAGGCGGCTGGGCTCCAGCTGGAGGTGGCTCCAGGGATGTCCTGGGACCTCCAGGCAGCTCCGCAGGCGCCGTCTACACCTACTGCACTGAGGAGAAGGGGTCTGGGCGTCGGCCCTTGCCTGCGCATCACAGACCAGAGTGTGCGTCCCCCTCCCCCAGGGGCCTTGTTCAAAAGCAGATCCGGATTCAGCAGTTCTGGGCTGAGCCCGAGACTCTGCACTGCTAACCTAACCAACTCCCAAGCGATGCCGACGCTCCAGGGACCCCCTCTAAGAAGCCAGTGGTGTAAGTGGGGGTGTGCTGTCACAAAGCCTTGCCGCCCCCCGCTCCACGTCTGGTGCGCAGGACAGCTTCCAACTCCCCCCACCCCAGGATTCAGAGCTGAGAGGCTGAGTCCACGTGCGAGGTGGGGGGCTCTTGCCGCCAGCCTGCCCGGGGTGGGGGGGGTGCCGTCTTCATGGTTCCATGCAAGGTTAAGACTCTGAGGGCTTAATGCCTGCATCCCTTTGCTTTGGGTCTTTTTTTTTTTTAAGATATATATTTTTTAAATATTTATTTATTTATTTGGTTGTGTTGGGTCTTAGTTGCGGCACTCACGTGGGATCTAGTTCCCTGACCAGGGATCAAACCCGGGCCCCCTGCATTGGGAACGCAGAGTCTTAGCCACTGCGCCACCAGGGAAGTCCCTGTCTTTTGGGTCTTTTTGTTTGTTTCACCTCAGTACTTTCCTAGCACAATTGCAAAGGATTTCCTAAAGAGAAGGGAGAAAATCATAGACACTGGTGTTGTCCCTGAGAACCATGGTTTCTGTTTAGTGACAGGAAGGACCGTTCTGCTGTGAGAGTGTTTTTTACCATGGAGTCGGGGGCACTAGGGACAGCACAGTGGATCTTACCCTCTGCCCCTGGCCTGGAGCCCACTCAGAGCAGGACCGATGGCGGTGACGTGGGCCTGCAAGCCTGGACAAGTGGCAGTCCCGGGCTCTGGGAAGCCGCCCGGAAGTCCCACAGCAAACTTCAAGCTGGCCAGGGAGCATTTCTCCCCAGTTCACGCCTTGCTTTGCCCACCCAGGGGTCCAAAAGAACAGACCGAAGACCCCCATCCCACGTGTGGGTGTGCCGAGTGCCGGGGCGTGTGAGGCCCTCCGGGGCGTGGCGTCCGAGCGGGAGCAAGTTCCGAGGAGCCAGGAGGTGGTAGTGAGAGGTGATCGCTATTAGCTACTAGCGTGCTGTGCACCTTACAGAGTACTTCACTGAACTGTGAGCAAGGTCTTAGTATTGCCCACGTACTCATTTAAAGGTGATGCCCTGAAGCTTAGCCAGTTGGAAAAACAGACACCATTTGGTGCTGGTGATTTTTGTGTTTTTCACTGGTTTGATACAGAGTATCCTGGGTTTGGACCTGCCCCTTAGCTCTGTGCCTCTGAATGTGTCCATTTTGGGGTTCAGTCAGGGATGGGAAGTTGGGGGTTTGGACGGGGCAGGGCTCCTCCCACAGGTGAGACATTATGCCTGTGTAACTGCACAGGGGTGGGGAGAGGCTCAGGTGCCCGTGGGCACGTGCCAGGGGCCTGGACCCAACCCCCAGCTCTCCCAGGGGTCTTTCAGTCACCCCAGGGCAAGCGAGGGAGAGAATTTCTCTTGAGCCCCTGCATCGTGAGCGCACAGCCAGCTCCCCCCGACCCTGGACCTCCAGGGACAGTGTCCTCTGAGAGCCCGAGGGCTTCTCCTAAACTCCACCAAACTGGGACAGAATTTGCAGGGACCTCTGGTTCAGAAAGTACCAAGAATTTCAAGTCGGTGACCGCAGAGCGTTAAACCAAGCGTGGGGCATGGGGCCCTCTGAGCTTGGGGTCTTGTGGAAGCACGGGTCCCACTCCCACGGCCTGCCACCCTCTCTGTTCAGGAGGTTTCTGGTTTTCTTTGGGCTTCCTGGAGACTGTGGACTCTCAAAACCCACCTTCCCGGGACTTCCCTGGTGGTCTAGTGGGTAAGACTCCGTGCTCTCATTGCAGGGGGCCTGGGTTTGATCCCTGGTTGGGGAACTAGATCCCACATGCATGCCTGCAACTAAGAGTCCGCATGCCGGGCTTCCCTGGTGGCTCAGTGGTTAAGAATCTGCCTGCCAACGCAGGGGACCGGGTTTGAGCCCTGGTCCAGGAAGATCCCTCATGCCACGGAGCAACTAAGCCCGTGCGCCGCAACTACCGAGCCTGTGCTCTAGAGCCCACGAGCCACAACTACTGAAGCCCGCGTGCCTAGAGCCCGCGCTCTGCAGCAAGAGAAGACACCGCAATGAGAAGCCCGTGCACCGCAGCAAAGAGTAGTTCCCACTCGCCGCAACTAGAGCAAGGCCGTGCGCAGCAACAAAGACCCAACGCAGCCAAAGATAAATTAATTAAATAAATTTTAAACAAAAGAGTCCGTATGCCGCAACTAAGACCCGGAGCGGCCAAAATAAGTAAATTAATTAAAAAAAACAAAAAAACTCCACCTTCCTCTTCATTCCAAGGACCGCCTTCCGTCTGATTGGTTTTCTCAGAGTTGAAGGATTTGGTGCAGGGCCTGAAGAGTCAGAGCACAGCGGCATCTGGGCCCTGCGGTGTGGGGGCCTGGGTCCCGGAAGAAACTGCAGCACAGAGAGCTGCTGGGTGGGTGTCGGGGAGAGGGACCAGGGCTCGGGGCAGGCCCCGCTGAAGGGACATTTCCGGTTGGAGGGATCCCAGGACAAGAGGTGGGGCTGGGCAGGCACAGGCACGAATGCCCTCTTCTCTCTGTCAAGTGAAGCCTCCTGGAGACGCTTGGTGGGTCAACTGTGTAAACCACCCACCTGCCCGCCCCACGCCATGCAGCCAGCCCCCGGGGCAGCACCGAGGAACGGGGCAGAGCGAGTCCTCAGACACCGTCTGTGCAGGGGCTGGAGCTCCAGGACCACCAGGGCCCCGCGGGAGAGACCCTGGGATCCAGAGGCTCCGAAACTAAAGCCAGTTGTGACCGACAAATGCACATCCACATCAATAAAATCGCCGCATGCCTGGAAAACAGGGAAGTGGCCTGATGGGAATGTGTCACCTGACATACGTGATGCACGGCAACCAAAAGCCCAGGGCCCCTCAGAGAGCCATGCACGTGTGCTTGCACAGAAATCTCAAGGCAGACCCTGCAAGACGGCGTAGATGGGCACGCAGGCCTTTCCCGGGGACGGGGCACTGGCTGTGTCTATCTCAAGGTTCACAAGTCAAGGCGGTGGAGGCCTCGAATGCTGAGGTCACACCCGCAGTGAAGGGGTCCGTGTTCCTCGGATGCCAGGCCTGGCCCTTGCTGTTCCCCTTGCTGGGAGTGGCCTTGCCCTTCTCATGTCGGCTCTTCAGCATAAACTCCACCTCCCGGGCTGCGTGGACTGGGCCGGGGCGCGAGGGGGCAACGCCACTAAAGGGTTTTCACGGGGCATCTGGCGGTGGTGCCTGTGCTCTGAGGAGGCCTGGGGCTAAGGAACAAATGGACCACAGGGCAGCGTTTCAAGGTGACAATAAAATGTGAATGAATAAAGGGAAACTTACAAAGAGATGTGACCCAGATGGAGGTATCAACGTGCTTCTTAGAGCGCGAAGGAGGACGATCATTGATTGTGGATGCATCGGGGCCCCGGACCCACAGAAAACCAAAAGCATAAACCTTAAATATGCTTTTTCAAAAGGCTTGGTCTCTTGTGGGGTTTTTTGGTAATTTTTAAAAATCTTAAAGCATTTCACTCATCTGCTTTCGTGACTGAAGAAGAACATTAAAAGGTATCAAGTTCGGGGCTTCCCTGGTGGCGCAATGGTTAAGAATCCGCCTGCCAATGCAGGGGACACGGGTTCAATCCCTGGTCCGGGAAGATCCCACATGACGCGGAGCAACTAAGCCTGTGTGCCACAACTACTGAGCCTATGTGCCGCAACTACTGAGCCCACATGCCACAGGTACTGAAGCCCGCACGCCTAGAGCCCGTGCTCCGCAACAAGAGAAGCCACCGCAATGAGAAGCCCGCGCACCGCAACGAAGAGTAGCCCCTGCTCGCCGCAACTAGAGGAAGCCCGTGCACAGCAACGACTGGCAACGCAGCCAAAAAAATAAATTAAAAAAAATATCAAGTTCTTTTTAAACCCTTTTGGCCACACGAAGATGCAACCTGTAAACGTTTTCAATTTAAAGACGCGATGTGTGTATAGCACCCCTTTCCTCACCTTCCCCCTTTACAGGCCCTTTGAATCCTCCCTTGCCCAGTGCAGATTAGATCCTGCATCAGACGGGAAGGTGTGGGCACCATGTCAGGGAGTCGGGACAGAGGGAAGGGAGAGGCTGAGAGCATCCCAGCCGCCCCTGGGCATCCACAGGCAGGTGGGTTCACACAGGCCTGGGTTCTCCCCGTGCCTGCCCCGTGCGAGTCTCAGCGGAAGGGGTGGCGCCGTTCCTTGGCTTGTAGATGTCTGTCTCCTCCCTGTGTCCTCACGTTGTCTTCCCTCTGTGCATGTCTGTCTCTGTATCCAAATTTCCCCTTGTTATAAGGACACCAGTCCTATTGGATTGGGGCCCACAATGATTTTCACTTGATTACTTCTCGAAAGACTGTATCTCCAAATACGGTCGCATTCTGGGGTCCTGGAGGTTAGGATTTCAACATACGTTTTGTGGGGGACACAATTCAACCCATAAAAGGCCCTTCAAAATTTGTCACTGGGTCTTCTCCGAGTTCTTCCCCAAAGCAGCGTATGGGGGGGAGTTAGTCATTTGACCCCCTCTGGGTTCCCTTCAGGGAGTTTCAGGGAGAAGGGGACTGAGTAAGCTGTCGGCTGGGCCTGGAAGGATTTCTCCTACTGGATCTAGTGTGACAGGGGCCAGCTGGACAGGCTATGTAATTTGGGGGGCCCAGTGCAGCATGAAAATGCAGGGCCCCTTGTTCAAAAATTATTCAGAATTTCAGATAAACAAAATGTTAGTATATACATAAAATGGACTATTATTCATCTTTTAAAAGGAAGGATATTCTGACAAACGTTACAACACGGCTGAACCATGAGGACATGACGGTAAGTGAAATAAACCAGTCACAGAAAGATAAATACTGTCTGATTCCACTTATGCGAGGTCCACAGAGGAGTCAGATCCACAGAGACAGGAAGTAGATGGTGGGAGCCAGGGGCTGGGGGAGGGGGATGGGGAGTCAGTGTTTCATGGGGACAGTTTCAGTTTGGGAAGATGAGAAAGTTCTGGAGACGGATGGTGGGGATGGTTGCACGACAGTGTGAATGTGCTCGCTGCTGCTGAGCTGAACACTTTTACAAATGATGCATTTTATGTTATTTGTATTTTACCACACTTTAAAATAAAGTTTTTTAAGATGTATTAAGAATTTCAGGATGGCAACAGCAGAGCATGAAACTGAGCACGGACCAGCCCGGGGACCAGACGTTGCCCCAGTTGGCTGCGTCTTGCATCCCCCTCTGGTGCAGCCAGCAGACCTCCCAGTGCTGCCAAGACGATGTCGCCCTCGGTGCCCAGGTGGGGAGACACCTGCTCCCCACAGCTGGTGTTTTCAGCACCTGGACAGATGCAGCCCAGGTCTCTCTGTATGAAAATCCACAGTGCGTTTGCTGGCAGAGAAGCAAGCTGGGTGGCGATCGGGTCCCAAGGGCAGAATTTTGGCTTCCCTCCTGACAAGGTCTGGGTGTTGCAGGTGGAGGACTGCCCCTGCTGGGGTCCCAACCGAAGGACCCCAAGGGGGGGCCTCGGCCACAGTCACCTAGAGAGGGGAGCAGGTCAGGCCCGGCTCTGAGCGAGGACGAAGTTTGCTCCCCTCCCCCCATCACCTACCCCACATCCCCCCTCTCCCATGCTCCCCTGGCTGACCTAGGAGTCCCCGCTGGACTCCTGGCCCTGAGGGAGGGCGGCAGGGCCTGGGCCACCTGTGCCTCTGTCCCCACAGCTCACCTGTCCTCAACCTCTATCCTTCCAGTCATTCTTTTTTTCAGTCCTCACATATGCACTGGGTAGAACATTTTAAGGCAGGTGGGCCATCAACACACGAACATAAACACAGTGTGGTCCATCCATACAGTGGAGTATCATTCAGCCGTAAAAAGGAATGAAACACGGACAGACACACTACAACATGGATGAAGTCAGAGAACGTGATGCTCAGTGTAAGAAGCCAGACACAAAAGGCCGCACAGTATATGATTCTATTGATGTGAGATGTCCGGAGCAGGCAGGTCCACAGAAAGTAGATCAGTTATTTCCAGAGGCTGGGGGAGGAGGGAACGAGAGCTGCTGCTTAATGGACACAGGGTTTCCTTCTGGGGTGAAGCAAATGTTTTGGAACAAGATGGAGGCGGTGGTTGCACAACCTTGTGAGTGTAGGGAAGTCCACTGAACTGTTCAGTTTAAAATGGTGAATTTTCTGGGAATTCCCTAGCAGTCCAGTGGTTAGGACTCTGTGCTTTCACTGCTGAGGGCATGGGTTCAATCCCTAGTCGGGGAACTAAGATCCTGCAAGCCGCACAGCACAGCAAATAAAATAAGACAAAATAGAATAAAATAGAAATTTCTGATACCGGAATTTTATCTCAATTAAAAAAACAAAAATCACCTTAGGGCTTTCCACTGCCAAGAGTTTGACATTCGTGGTGGATCAGCTGACCCAATCATGCGTGCTCAGCCCATGTGGGGACCCCATTTGGCACTCCAAATCGGTCAGCTCACATAGGGAATATTAAGTCTATTCATGCACAGATATTAGCGTGCAACAGGCATTAACTAAAGACGTGTCTTAGTTTGCTAGGGTGGCTTAAACAACAGAAAAACTTCTCACAGTCCTAGAAACTAGAAGTCCAAGATCAAGGTGTCAGCAGAGTTGGCTCCTTCTGAGGGCTGTGAGGGGGAATCTCTCTCTCCTAGCTTCCATGGTTTCTGGCCATCTTTGGCATTCCTTGGCTTCTGGTAGCCTGACTCCAATTTATGCCTTCACCTTCACATGGAATTCTCCCTGTGTGCACGTCTGTGTCCAAATAAGGCCACCAGTCCTATCGGATTTGGGGTCCAGTATGACCTCATCTTTATGAATTACGTCTGCAATGAACCTATTTCCCAATACGGTCACATTCTGAGAGCCTGGGGGTTATGACTCCAACACATGAATTTGGGGAGACATAATCCAACCCATAACAACCTACAACGCGCTGGTTCTGAGAGTACAGAGATGAGCCCAAAAGGACAGTCCCTGTCCGCGCTGAGCATGTGCTACGCTGGTCAAGGCTGAGCACAGCAAACAAGTACAGAACCGGAGCAGGGGTGTCTAGAAATGCGGGAAGCCGTTTGATATTGTTGCGACCTCCAAGCGCATCCTCAGCTAACCCTTCTCCTTGCCCAGGGTCGAAGCCAATCTTAGAAGTCGCTTGGCACTTTCCCAGCTGTGTGTTGGCCACATACAGCAGAACCGCACGTTGCTTCACAAGAGGTTGGCAATTTAAAAAGAAGCACAACCACAACCTGATGCTTCACTATACATTGTTAGAGAAGAACAGTGAGCCTCAAGAAGGAACAGCAGAGGGGCCCAATCTAGAGGGGGCTCAAGCAACTGGCGGGGATTTCATCCAATCAGGAGGGGTCAGAGTAGGGAGGAGGACGGAGAAGCCATTGGCGGAGCCGGGCAGGAGGAATCCAAGGGCAGTGGGGCAGGGCTCCTGGGACGACTCCATCCATAGACACAGCTGCACCTGCCAGAAGCCGTAAGCAAAGCCAGAAGAAGACAGACCCCTGGTGGTGCCGGCATTGTCAGCCTGGACCCCAAGCTTGGTCCCGGCAATCCCCTCAGCTCCTCTGTTCCACAGAAGGCTCAAAGGCAGAGGGCCTGGGAGGGATGGGGGAAGTCTCAGCTTTGATGATCCCAGCCTCCCACATCACCCATGTCATAGAACCTGCCCTCAGTCCTGCTCCAGCCTTCCTGTCTTTGTCCTTTGGCAACGCTACTCCTGTTCCTTGCATATTAACTGTGTCCTTTATTTTCTGTATTCTGATGATTTGACATCTTGGGGCCTTGGTGATCTGGGAGAGACTCCCAGGGCTAGCTAATTCCTAGAGAGAGTAAGCAACTTACCAACAAGTGCACCTTTTGTGTTGGTGGACAAATCCACCAGTCCAGAGACGATAGCGGCAACCACCTCCTTTATCAGGCTTTCACACTCCAGGAGGTAATATTCCTCTGCCCTGATCACCCCAGCACCAGGTGCCAGACAACTAGGGCCAGCCCCTACACCCAGAGCCTGCTGAAGTTATTCAAATTAGCCAAGCGTAAGCCTGCCTACGCTTCCTTGCCCATTTCTCCCCATGGAAACCACAATAAAGGCTGCTGCACACGCTCCCCGCCAGCCCCACCTTCCACCCCCCACCTCCTGACCAACCCTGGCCACCAACTCCTAATTTATCCCTCCCCCCCTTTACCCTTTGGTAACCATAAGTTTTCTATGTCTGTGAGTCTATTTCTGTTCTGTAACTATGTGTCACTTTTTAGATTCCATTTAAACTATTTTTAAGTGTCCAGTTCAGTGGCATTCAGTACATTCACTTTATTGGGCAACCATCCCCACCCTCCATCTCCAGAATTTCCTCATCTGAATTTCCCAAACTGAAACTCTGTCCCCATTAATCACTAACTCGCCATTTCCTGTGTATATTCTTTTTTTCTAAATTTACTGAAGTATAGTTGACTTACAACGTTGTGTTAATATCTGCTGTACGGCAAAGAGATTCAGGTATTCATACATATATTCTGTTTCATATTCTTTTCCATTATGGTTTATCACAGGATATTGAATATAGTTTCCTAGGCTGTACAGTAGGACCTTGTTGTTTATGTATCCTACACATAATAGTTTGTATCTGCTAATCCCAAACTCCCAATACTTCCCTCCCCCACTCCCCCTCCCCCTTTGCAACCACAAGTCTGTTCTCTATATGTGTGAGTCTGTTTCTGTTTTGTAAATATGTTCACTTGTGTCATATTTTTGATTCCACATATAAATTACATCATATGGTATTTGTCTTTCTCTTTCTGACTTACTTCGCTTAGTATGATAATCTCTAGGTCCAGCCATGTTGCTGCAAATGGCATTATTTCATTCTTCTTACTGGCTGAGTAATATTCCATTGTCTAAGCGCCACATCTTCTTTATCCATTCATCTGTCGATGGACATTTAGATTGTTTCCATATCTTGGCTATTGTAAATAGTGCTGCCAGGAACATTGGGGTGCATGTATCTTTTCAAATTATAGTTTTGTCTGGGTATATGCCCAGGAGTGGGATTGCTGGGTCATATGGCAACTCTATTTTTAGTTTTTTGAGGAACCTCCACACTGTTTTCCACAGTGGCTGCACCAGTTTACTACATTCCCACCAGCAGCATAGGAAGGAGGGTTCCCTTTTCTCCACACCCTCTCCAGCATCTGTTATTTGTAGACTTTTTAATGATGGCCATTCTGACAGGTGTGAGCTGGTACCTCATTGTAGTTTTGATTTGCATTTCTCTAATAATTAATGATGATGAGAAGCTTTTCATGTGCCTATTGGCCACCTGTATGTCTTCTTTGGAACCCTGTGTTTATTCTTAATAAGTAATGTTCACTGTGCAAAGCATACAAGGTCCAAAGATGAGTGAAGGAAAGCTCCCCCTCCCTCTGGTTTCCCAGCCACCTGGCTTTCCTCTCTCGAGCTGCCTGTGTGTTTCCCTCCTGAAAAACTCTGCACATTCAAGCCAACTGTAGGTCTATGCTGTATTTTAAGTGGGGAAGGGGAGGCGAGGCCACCAGATCTGTGTTTTAAGCCCACCCAAATGCTGAGAGGAGAATGGCTCTTTACGTGTAGAGTTTCGTGCATTTCAGAAACCGTAGGCTTATTTAACAAATGTTTTCAGATTCATCCATGCTGTAGCATGTATCAGAACTTCATTCCTGGGACTTCCCTGGCGGTCCAGTGGTTAGGGCTCAGTGCTTTCACTGCCAGGGCCCGGGTTCATCCCTGGTCAGGGAACTAAGATCCTGCAATCCACATGGCCAGAAAAAAAAAAAAGAAAGAAAGAAAGAAAGAAAAGGAAAGAGAAAAGAACTTCATTCCTTTTTAAGGCTGAATAACATTCCATCGTATGGATGGACCACATTTCGTTTTTCCATTCATTCATCAGTGGACACCTACATTGCTTCCACCTTTGGGTTATGATGAATAATGCTGCTATGAACATGGGTGTGCCAATACCCCTTTGGTCCCACTGTTTATTTTTTTTCTCTCTTCCCTCCCCACCTCCCCTTCCTGGGTCATGGTAACAAAGGAGTTGATAATGGCACCCAAGACTGAAGAGACAGACCTTAGCATGATAAGGCCAAAGAAGTAAGCTAAAATCATAACCCACTGTGACTTTCATGGGTCCCAGGCACTTTTGCCTTCATGGGTCCCATCCTTCACGAAAAAAAGAAAAAAAATTTTAAATTATATTTTACAACTAAGTTGGCATAAAGATGACTATAATTCCAGCTAGATTATATATATTTCCCTTCTTATTAAAAAAAAAAAAAGTGAAACATTTGCAAGGGCCCCCAAAGTGTCGTGGGCCCTAGGCAACTAATAGGTAGGTCAGCCCTGCTAAGAGGTCAGGCCTGGTTCTTTGAAAGGCCTGATCGCCTTAGAAGCCCTGCATCTGCTGCCTGACTGTTCCACCCACACCCTCCATAGACTCTAATAAGTGCAAATAATTGTGAGAAGAGAGATGAGGTTCCAGAGAGAGAGAGTGTCCTCAAGGGCCATTGGAGATGCTAGAAGCCCCTCCCGATCGCCCGCCTGCGATGGCCAAGGGCACTGCACCACGGCCGCGCCTGGAGGTTGACAACCAGGTGTGCCACCGACCTGCACCATAAAAGGTTTCCTTGTCCCTGAGTCCTGAGCGCCCTGACTCCTGGCTGCTCAGCAGGCCCATCTGCCACGTCCCCTTCGTTTGGGACACTGTGATCTCCTAGCGACCACAGTGCCCTCCTCACTGGAGCCAGAGGGGGAATCTTTCCACAAAACAGAACTGACCGTATGGCTCACACAACACCCCGCCACGCCCCATTTAAAACTCCCCGGAGCTCCTGGCTTAGGCGACCCTCGTGATCTTGTCCCTGCCTAGTCTCTCCGGCCAAGCTCTTTTGCTCCCCCTGATATTTCCCCAATCTGTCCTCATCCCCTGCTGGTGCCGTCCCCACAGCAAGCCTTCTAGTCTAGCTGCCCTTTATGGCTTCTTTCAAACGCCTTCGATTTCCCCATCCTAGCACTTGAGTGGCTTAACTTCTGGAGGCCTTTGCTTCCTTGCCAGGAAAGGGAATGATGCCACCAGCTTCACAGATATGAAGGAGGATTCAAAGCCTGTCTTACAGACGGCCCTTGCTTTCACATCACCTGGTCTGGGCACAGCCGACGGGGCCAGGGGTCTATGCTGTGACCTGGGTCCGAGGCTCTGCCCTAACCAGGCCAGCTAGATTCTCTTTGTTGACGTGGTCAGTACGGGCAGCTTCCTTTCCCTCTGCAAGCTTTGGGTGCCGGTCTGTACGAGAGCGCTAATGATAGCATCCGCCTTGAAGGCTGGTGGGCTGGTGCTAAATGAGACACCGCTTCCTGGGGCCTAGCACGCCGTCTGGAACAGGGAAGGCACACAGCCAGTGCCAGCAGCTATTATTATTCCTGAGGAAGGGGAACAGGAGAAGGAGGAGAGAGTCAGCTGGGTAGAGGGGGCAGCAGAAGTGGGAAGGAGGCCAGACAGAAGTGAGACAGATGGCGGAGGCCCGTGGGCAGCAGAAGCTGGGTGTGCGCAGGGGCTCTGAGCCTGAGGGGAGAGGTAGAGGATCTGTTGTCTGAGTTTGCATGGGCTGCCCTAACAGAGGACCACAGTCTGGGCAGCTTACACAACAGAAATTAATCTTCTCGCCGTTTTGGAAGCTGCAAGTCCACAGTCAAGGTGTCTGTAGGGCTGGTTTCTCCTGAGGCATCTCTGCTAGCCTTGCAGACAGCTGTCCTCTCCCTGTGTCTTTACATGGTCGTCCCTCTGTGTGTGTCTGAGTCCTAATCTCCTCTTCTTATACGGACACCAGTCATACTGGCTTAGGTCCCACCCCAGTGACCTCATTTTACCGTAATTACCACCTCAAAGGCCCTCCCTCCAAACACACATCCTGAGGTCCTGGGGTTAGGACTTCAATACATGACTTTGGAGGGACACCACTCAGCCTATAACAGCTGGTGAGGGGGTCGTTGGGAGAAGGGGAGCAGGAAGGTTGGAGACAACAGATTCCTCTTAATAACGGAGTGCCTGCATCCCAGTCTGAGGCTGGAGGGACGGTTCAGTTCTGCCCATGAGGCCCAGCTGCAGGGTTAGATGCCCGTCCCCCCCCCACACTCAGGCTCCTTCCAGCCACAGAGGGCCTCCCTATGTGTGAAGCACTTGGCACCCTGCCTAGCCCAGGAAGAGCTCTACAAATCGTAGCTATTATTGTTCTAAGGGTTATTTGATCAGTGATATTAATTTCAGAAAAAAATATCAATGAGGTCAAAAATATTAAGAACCTGATTATATAATGATTACCGTTACCGTAAAATTGGAGCTGTGGCATTATTAAACCTAGAGCCTTCGTAACATACAATAATAAAATGGAAAAAAAATGTTAGGACTAGAAGACATTGACAGAGGTGTTCATTGCGGCGGGAACTGAATATCATCCTACTGAGTGCATAAAAAACAAGTAATTGATCCAGCAGTTGCCCCTGTTGGGATTTTTCCAAACGAGGTTAAAACTTACCAGCACGCAAAAACCTGCACGTGGATGTTTACGGCAGCTTTATTCAAAATTACCAACCAAGACGTCCTTCAGCAGGTGAGTGGCTAAATACACTGTGGTATATCTGGACAGCACTCAAAAGAAATGACCTACCCAGCCATGAAAACATGGAGGAAACTTAAAATGCACGTGACTAAGTGAAAGAAGCCCATCAGGAAAGGCTACATGATGTATGATTCCAACTCTATGACATTCTGGAAGAGGCAAACCTATGGAGACAGTAAAAAGATCAGTGGTTTCCAGGGGTTATGGGGCAGGGAGGGATGAATAGGCAGAGCCCAGAGGAGTTTTAGGACAATGAAATTATTGTCTGATACCGTGATGGTGGATACAGGTCATTGTTCATTTGTCCAAACCCATAGAATGTTCAACACCAAGAGTGAACCCTAATGTAAACCATGGACTCTGGGTGGCGATGATATGTCAGTGCAGGTTCATTGATTGTTACAAAGGCACCACTCTGGTGCCAGTGTTGACAGTGGCGGGGAGGCTGTGTGGGGCGGCTGGGGGGCAGGGATTATATGGGAACTCCCTGGACTTTCTGCCCAATTTTGCTATGAGCCTAAAACTCTAAAAAATAAAATTTTATGTTCCAAAAAAAAAAACCCAACAGAAAACAAAGAATGGTTCCTAATTATTTTTTTTACGTTAATGCCTATATTGAGACTAGTAAGGCGAATACATTAAAATTATGCATCTATTCATTAAAAATAATGACACAGACACCATTTCCCCTATTAGCAATATCTTAGACTGGTAGGAGACATTTGTTACAATTAAGGAACTGATACCGATACATTATAATGAACTGAAGTCCATACTTTATTCAGATTTTCTCAGATTTCCCCTAATGTCCTTTTTCTGCCCCAGGTTCTGTTTGGTACAACTGTAACAAATAACGTTTGAGTCAGCCCTCAATCTTGGCCTCCCCAGGCCATAGAATCAAATTGCTCTAACACTTACAAAGAGTGTAGGTGGGGGGCAGCCTCTAACATAGCCTCCAGGACCCCCTACCTCCTATATTCACGCTCTGGTCTGATCCTGTCCCCTTGAGGGTGGGCAGGACCTAGTGAGTCCCTTTTAACTAACAGAATATGACAAATGTGGTGGGATGTCACAGCCAAGATTTGGTTACAAAAGACTGTCTTGCTGGCCCTCTCTTGCACCCTCGGATGGGAGCCAACCGCCATAATGGAAGCAGAAACTGAAGAGGGTCACCAGGCAACAGTCAGTGGGAAGCGGAGGCCCTTCATCCATCAGCCAGCAAGGGACTGAATCCTGCCAACAGCCACGTGAGTGACCTTGGAGCAGAACCTTCCCCCAGTTGGGCCTAGCGGGGCAAACTTCCGGAAGCTTCTCATCAAAGTGCCCCAGTACCTTTATAAAAGAGGCCCCAGAGAGATCCCTTGCCCCTTCCACCATGTGAGGACACACAGCGTTATTGAGGTACCATTGATATACACAAGCTGCACACATTCAGTGTATACAATTTGATGAGTTGGGGCATCTGCACACAGACCCCGTCGCCACCATCGAGGTGATGAGCACGTCCATCATTTCCAAAGTTTTCTATGTATCCCTTTGTTTTGTGTTTTGTGTGTGGCTTTTTGTTTGTTTGTTTGTTTTGAGGGGCGTGGGGAGGATGAGATCTACCCTCTTTTTTTTCACTTTCTTTTTGATTGATGTATAGTTGATGTACAATATCATATAAGTTACAGTGTACAATATAGTGATTTACAATTTTTTTGTGTGTCAATCCCAAACTCGCTATCTATCCCTGCCCCCCACCCTTCCCCCCTAGTAACCACAAGTTCGTTCTCTAAGTCTGTGAGTCTGTTTCTGTTTTGTAAATAAGTTCATTTGTATCACTTTTTTTTAGATTCTGCATATAAGTGATATCATAGGATATCTCTCTTTCTCTGTCTTACTGAGATCTACCCTCTTAAGAAATGTTTTAAGTGCACAGTACAAGACTATTAACTGTAGGCACCAAGCTGGCTGTATGAGAGAGCTCTAGAATTCACACATCTTGTGTATCTACCCCCAATCCCTGGCAACCACCATCCTACTCTCTGTTAAGCCGTTACATTTTGGGTAATTTGTTGCAGAGCAGTAGATGAATAACACAAAGAGTCTTTCTGTGATCATCTTAGCCCCAGATCTTGCCCTTCCGGGGACACCATGCACACACTGCCATGCACACACTCCCCATTGCCTTGGTCCATGTCCCACTCCTGGCCTTGCTGTTGACTGTGCCCAGCCCACTGTAACACACACTCACTGGACGGCATTGGGAAGGTTTCCAGGCAGCCTGGGGTTAGTCTACTGATCCGGGAGAACAGACTTGTCTTAGTCAGCTAGGGCGGCTATAACAAAACACCACACCCACTGGTGGCTTCAACAACAGACCATGATTTACTAGTATGCTTTGCAGGAACATGTAGATCGATCACAATCACCAATGACAAACCAAGTCACAAGACGAAGCTGGTACGTCTGCAACTGAGGTCTTATCAGGGAGCTGAAATCACAAAGACCCCTTCCCTTTTACCTTTTTTTTGCCTTTAAGAAGACCTAAACACACATTTCTCCAAAGAAGACAAATAGATGGCCAACAGGCACATGAAAAGATGCTCAACATCGCTAATTATTAGAGAAGTGGAAATCAAAACTACAATGAGGTACCACCTCACACTGGTCAGAATGACCATCGTTAGAAAGTCTACAAATAACAAATGCTGGAGAGGGTGTGGAGAAAAGGGAACCCTCCTACACTTTGGTGGGAATGTAAATTGGTACAGCCACTATGGAGAACAGTATAGAGGTTCCTTAAAAAACTAAAAATAGAGTTGCCATATGATCCAGCAATCCCACTCCTGGGCATACATCCAGGAAAGACAAAAGCTCTAATTTGAAAAGATACATGTACCTCAATGTTCAGAGCAGTACTATTTATAATAGCCAAGACACGGAGGCCACCTAAGTGCCCATCAACAGACGAATGGATAAAGAAGATGTGGTATACGTAATGGTATATATAATAAGTAATGGAATATTACTCAGTCATAAAAAAGAATGAAATAATGCCATTTGCAGCAACATGGAAGGGCCTAGAGAAAAGTTTACTAAGTGAAGCAAGTCAGAAAGAGAAAGGCAAATACCATATGATGTCACTTATATGTGGAATCTAAAAAATAGTACAAATGAACTTATTTACAAAACAGAAACAGACTCACACACATAGAAAACAAACTTATGTTTACCAAAGGGGAAGGGGGGGAGGGATAAATTGGGAGTATGGGATTAACAGATACACACCACTATATATAAAATAGATAAACAGCAAGGACCTACTGTATAGCACAGGGAACTATTTCCAATGTCTTGTAACAAACTATAATGGAAAAAAATTTTTTAAATCATTACACATATACATATATGTATATAATTGAATCACTTAGCTGTACACCTGAAAGTACCACAATACTGTAAATTAACTATACTTCAGTAAAAACAAAAACCTTGTGCCCACAGCCAGCCAGCAAGATGGATTTGAGATGAGTCTACGTCTCCCATCTTCCAGGTTGGTGCCTCTTCAACTAATTAACCTTTCTCTGCTCCAAAGTCCAGTGTTTCGGTTTGTTTGCCTCACTGTTCCTTGGGCACACAACCTTGAGTTTGACAACACATATATATTTGTTTGCATACATATGTTTGTTTGCTTATACATAGAGAAAGAATGCTAAAGCAAGTGTAGCAAAATGAATCTAGGTGAAGGGTACATGAGTGTTCATTATAGTATTCTCGCAACTTTTTTGTAGCTTTGAAAATTTTCAAAATAAAAAGGTGGGAATAACACAAACCACCCTCACTCTACCCCATATGTCCCTCCAGCTGTCATCATTTCACCTTCTAAGCACGGCAAAGATTCCTTGGAGGCGTCTCTGTTCTCCCTCTCTATGTGGTGGTTAAACATTTAATAACTGGCCCTCCAAACAAACCAGAAAGCGACCGATCTGTAGTGTTTGTCAATTCCTAAATACTCCCACCACGGGAGTAAATACTCCCACCACGGCCAATTTCAGGCTATTAATGTGGTGTCATTAAAGACAAAATGCATAAGAGATGCACCGCATATAATATGGTATTTCCAGCCTACAGATGTGATATATGCAAATAACCTCAGTAGCATAGATAGTAACATAATTAAGAAGTGCTGAGTTCTGAGTAGTTATTACCTTTGTTTTAATAAAATCCAGTTGATCGTAAGTTTATACAATCAATTTTTAAATAATGGCTGTGTTTAACAACTGGCCCCAAAATTCCTGAAAATTTGATAGTTGGCTCTTGCCAGGCAGTACAAGCTGGCTCCAGCACACCTCTGTAAAAAAAAAAAGAAAAGAAAAAATCTCAGCCCACTGAAACCTGGCTTCCACAGCCACCATTCAACCAAAACCCTCCAGCCTGTCTCCCCAGGGACCTCCTCCATATTACAAAATGAAAAGAACGATAGATAGAGCTCTGGCCTGGTCTGCCTTGCTTGAGTTCTCTGCAACATTTAGCACTGTTTACTCTACCTGCCTTTTCCAAGGCCCTCTAGGTCCTCTTCTGACCTGCTGACCAGTCCTTCCCAGTCTCCTTTAAGGGCTCTTCTTCCTCCATTTGACTATGGGGCTTTGATGTGCCCCTCTGACATACTTCCCCTGGGTGCCCTTGTCCAACTCCACGGTTTCAACTACAACTAAGAAGCCCAGACCTTTTTCTCAACAACAAACCTGTATATCCCAACCTCTTAACTAGTTTGCTCCTCTTGCAGTAAAGACATTTCAAACAAAGCCGAGTGGAAGCCCTCATCCCTTCTGTCACCTCGAGGTGGAGGTCCTGAGTTACAGGAAACGCAGATCTGTCCAATCCTGAAGCCAGGGAATGTATGTTGCCTCCCTTTCAAGTCCCATAGACCTTATCACAGTTTAGTAATGCAAAAGGTTTCAATAGGGCAAAGGCAACATACATTAACTCTCCCCGGGGTACCAGCCCACCACCCCTCCCCAGCCTCAGATTGCATGGCCATGTCAAGGTACCGTCACTTGGTAGCGGCATTCTCCAAATGGAAAATAGTATCTGGGTGCTGACATGACAGAGGCTTGAGCTTTTTCAGGGCCAGATGTATCAATTCACAATGAATCGATGGAGGGAGGAGTAGTCCACCCCCACCCAGGTCTCAGCTTCCCGTTCCTTTTCTGGACCAAAACCAACAGGCGCCTTCCCAAAGTGCTGTACAAAAGTGGGCTCATTCGCCCTTGCTCGTGAAGCAACTCACTTGCCCGTCTGTTGGTCACTGTCCATCATTGTCAGTGAGAGCCAGAGTCAGTGGCTTTCGGGCTGGTGCGTCGGTGTGGGTCGTTCTGTTTACCCGTTCTTCCGGCCACGCGAAATCCCAGTTGCCAATCGGAGAATCACAGCTCGCGACAGAATCCACACCCTCAGGCTCCGCCCCCCCGCTGTTTTATCCAACCATACGTCTCTGCCTCACAGGAGTACCCGCCCCCCAGGTCACATCCAGTCACAGTCCCCGCTCTTCCGAAATTCTGCCCTATCAGAGGCCTAGCTCTCTAGGAATCCCCGCCCACCATTAGGCCACGCCCCCATAGTGGATTTCCCTCCACGGCGCCGCCCTCCTTGGGAGCCCTGTCCAGTGATAGGCCTTTCCCTCCCACAAACCCCACCCACAGGTCTCGCTTTTCCCAGGCCCAGGCCGCACTAGGCCGACGCGGCGGATGACGCCATCGGATGACGCCGCGAGAAGGTCACACGGGATCTTCCAGCATGGCGGCGGCGGCGGCGCTGCGGGGATGCTGGTGCCGCTGCCCGCGGGTGAGCAGAGTGCGGGGCCGTGGGGGCGGGCTTAGGGAGCTCCGGACCCGTGACCTCCAGGGCCTCGTTCTCCCCAGGCTTTTGACCCCTTCGGCTCTTCCCTGAGCTTGGCGAGAGGCTAGGAGTTTGGTCGCTGGGTCAGCCGAGGCCGGGGCGGGGGCCCCGGAGCGAGGCCTCGGAACGTGGGTCCCGAAGCAAGGCCGGAGGGCGGGGGCCGGGCGTGCCGGGCCGGGAGCGGATCGCCCCTCACTTCCTGGCTGACCCCATGTGTACCGAGGAGTGAATGGTGTCCGTGGTGCTCAGTGGAGAAAAAGTAGCGAGGAAAAGGCAAAAAACCGTGACAGTCACAGCTCACCTTTATATGCCACGTCCCCCTGCTAGGAGCATTTCCTGCGTCGCCCCTCTTAATCCTCTGAAAGTGTGGGAGGTAGTTGTCGCCCTGGCTAAGAGCCTGGGCTCATAGATGCCCTGGGGGTCAAGGCGTGTAAATCGGCTTCAGAAAATAGTACTCACGTTGCAGCTGTTTGTCGCTGTTTCACAGGGTAGGAAGCTGGGAACTCAGAATTGTTAAGCAAGCCGCGCACGGTCTCAAGAGTTTAGTGGGGTGGCTGACCTGGTCCAAAGCTCAGGTCAGTCTGACGCCAGAGCCAGACTCTGGAGGAAGGAAAAGATCTCCCAGGAATCTGAGTGTCAGGACAAAGAAGGTGTTTTTGACTCAGGACTGAGCTTTTTTTTCTGGGCTTGCTTGTCTTTTGAGGCAGGTTTTAAAGGTTGAATGTACACGTGTTTGGATTTGGGCACGTCCTAAGGAGAACCACCCTCAGGTTTGGTCCTGCTGGGGGATTTTTCTCCTCAGTGAGACAACCATCCACTTCTGTTTCAGGCTGTTGCTGAAGTCAGTGGCTCCAGGATCAATGGGTGTAGGCATTCAGAGGAGTAAAACAAGTTAGTTAAACTCCCAAGAGTTACTCTTGAGTAGCTGTAGGAGAGTGTGGCATCTGTGTAAGTTCGGGGTGTTGCTTAGAGTGACTGGAGACAGGAAGCATGGAATGGGGAGAGGAAGGGCCCAGGGGATGTGGAAATGGAAGAGTGGTTCTATCAGGTCATTGACATCAGTGTACCTCGCTCCGTGCTGGGTGCTAGGGTGTAGCGTTGAACAGTACCTGCACGGAGCTTCCCTCATGGAGCTTTAAGTTCATCATTTGGTAGGAGAAGAAATGCTTACCAAAGAGGTGCTGCACGTGAGGTTGGCAGCATCTTTGCTCAGGTGACGCCCCTAAGTTGCCCTGCTCACATCTCAACCCTGGACCAGGACATGGTAGCTTTATTCCAGGGTTGTGCCTGGGACAAGTTAGCAGTGTTTACCCCTTGAAGCCCGGGCCTCTGGTCCTCCAAGGCTGGCAGAAGTAGGGTGGGCTGGTGAGAGAAGACTGCTTGCCACCAGCATCGAGTCTTAGCCTGCCCATTTTCAGACTAAGGTGTTCAGCTAGACTGGGATATTTAGCCTTCTTCCACCATAGGTTGGCATTTCCTAGGACCCATCGGTTTCCCCCACGTTCAGAGGCAGGAGGGTAGATATGGGCCCCGGAGGTGCAAATCGAGCGTTTTCTCTTTCCACCAGATTCCGCTGGCTTCTCAGAATTTGGGAAGATGGTCAAGCATCTAGCATGGAGCAGACATGTGATAAAAATCGTCAAATGAGTCTCCGACAACCCCTGCTCTTTGAGCGTGGCCTGCTTCCTCATCACCCTCTAGTCTAAATGGATCTTTCTCTTTTCTCCCTCAATTAGAGATGCCTTGGAGGTGGAGTCCGTTTTCTCTCCGGCCACAATCTAGTGCCACTACCCCATGGTACCTATCAGATGCCCCGGCCGAGTGGAGAGCTGACCCTGGTGAGTGACTCAGGATACAAGCAAGCCGGCAGGAGGGGAAGGTGTGAAAATCAGACCTAGTTGACAGGAGAGAGGGCTGCAGGATGCTGTCCACACTGCTGGGGGTGTCTGATTGGCAGGCATTCCACATCCAAGGTCTTCCGGAGTTACAGAGCCCAGTGGGCCTGGTCCTCTTGGTATCCCGGGAAGTGCTCGACACTGTTAGGGGTAGGGCTCCTGCCTCACACAAAGTAGCGTGTCTCAGTTCTGATGGCTAGAAGGGCATTCCTCTAACTGAGCTGAAATCCACCTCCCAGTGGCTCCCACGTGTGGGTCCTTCACTAAGCAAGGCTGTGCCCTCTGCTGGGTGATAGCCCTCTGGGCATTTGAGCAGAGTCACCCATCCATCTCCTGGAGCTGGGTTTCCCCAGGCCATATCTCCCTTCCTCTTTATGTTGTTCGTCACAGAGAGCATTTTCTAGAGCTTTTCTGCCCTCCCTGTCATGTCTCTTCAACCACGTTTCTGTTGGTTCCTTACCACCATGGGGAAGAAAGCCTGAAATCTCACAGTCTCCAAATCCGCATGCTCAGGCAGCCCACACCCTCCCTTCCCTTCTGAGTCTCATCTCATCCTCTACCCTCAGCATGCTTTATCTCCCAGATCCTGTCCTGGGGCTGTTGTGGGCTTGGGACATGCCCTTTGGCGCTTCCCCTTAGTTGTCCAGCCCCGCCCTCACCCCCAGTTTGCAGCCCTGGAGTGAGCCGTGGGGCTGCCGCGAGCTGGTGCAGTCCCTGACAGTCTTAGAACTTGGACTTCCCCTGGAGCAAGGCTCGTCAGGGCACATCTGGACCAGACAGCAGCCTGCTGTTGCCAGGCCAGGCCACCACACCTGTGGGGCAGCACCCAGACTTGCTGCTGCTCTCCCTGGGGCTGGACAGGGACCGGGTAAGCAGTCGCCCCTGAAACTGGTAGGGTGAACCCCCAGCCGCTGCAGCGGACCCCGCACACCGGCAGGAGTGGTGGGAGCAGCTGAGCACGTGCGGCTATTTCCCTGTGACTTACTGGCTCACAGTCAGTCTCTAAGCTTTCTCTTTCCCGAGCCTGCACGTAGTTGCACGGGGGGCGAAGCAGGCATCTACAGCCAGCTGTGTCTGACCCAGAAGCCTGCGTCTCGGGTAGGGCGGTGCCTGGAGCAGGGCCTCAGGCTGTCTTCTGGCCTCTGGGTGTGTTCGGTTGGGTTTTCCTGTGGGGATTGGAGGGGGGACGCTGAGCTCGGGCTCTCAGAGACTGTGATCCTGTGGGCCAAGAGACGGAGGTTTGTGCCAGTCCCCAGGCCTTTGGGTGACATGTAAGGCCCGGCTGGGGACTCGGGAGTGGCCCCAAAGGAAGAAGTTACCCTGGGCCCAGAAGCCCCTGGAGTAGTGCCTGGGCCGGCGCTTTTGGGATAAGGGGCCACAGAGTCCTTTCAACTCTAGTCCTGGGACGAGGGTCCCTTTGGGTGTTGGCCTTTTCCTTGGGTGGGCGTGTGTGAGGCCCCATGAGGTTTCCAAGCTGTGCCTGTTTCTCTCACCCCAGAGAGAGAAGGGCCTGGCATTTTCTTTTGTTTTTTAATAGACTTTATTTTTTTTATTTATTTTTTTTTTTTGCATTATGCGGGCCTCTCACTGTTGTGGCCTCTCCCGTTGCGAAGCACAGGCTCTGGACGCGCAGGCTCAGCGGCCATGGCTCACGGGCCCAGCCGCTCCGCGGCATGTGGGATCTTCCCAGACCGGGGCACGAACCCGTGTCCCCTGCATCGGCAGGCGGACTCTCAACCACTGCGCCACCAGGGAAGCCCAATAGACTTTATTTTTTTGAGCAGTTTTAGTTTTACAGGGATATTGAGTGGAAAGTACAGGGCCTGCCCATCAACCTCCTGTCCCCCTCTCCTCCCACCCGGCACGCAGTTTTCCTCCGGTTGTACCTCTTGCAGTTAGGGCGGTACATTTGTTAAAACTGATGAGCCAATATTGACACATTATTGTTGACTTTAGTCTGTGGTTGACATTGGGTTCACTCTCTGTGTTGTACATTTTATGGGTTTGAACAAATGTATAACGTATCTACCGTTAACAGTATGGTTACAGAGTAGTTTCATTGTGGTGAAAATCCTCTGTGCTCTGTCTGTCCACCCTCCCTCCCCTCCTCCAGCCCCTGGCAACCACCGGCCTTTTCCTTGTCTTCATAGTTTCACCTTTTCCAGGATCTTAGAGTTGGAATCCTACAGCCTGTGGCCTTTGCAGATTGGCCTCTCTCCTTTAGTGATATGCCCTTGAGGTTCCTCCGCATCTTGTTTTATTGCGATATAATTGACATAACATGTCATGTGACTCCTGTATTTTTTTCATGGCTTGATAACTCATTTCTTTTTCTTTCTTTCTTTTTTTTTTTTTTTTTTTTTTTTTTTTTTTTGCGGTACGTGGGCCTCTCACCGCTGTGGCCTCTCCCGTTGCTGAGCACAGGCTCCGGACGCGTAGGCTCAGCGGCCATGGCTCACGGGCCCAGCCGCTCTGCGGCATGTGGGATCTTCCCGGACCGGGGCACGAACCCGTGTCCCCTGCATCGGCAGGCAGACTCCCAACCACTGCACCACCAGGAAGCCCAACTCATTTCTTTTTCTTGCTGAATATCTTGTCCCACGGTTTACCGCCTGGTGGCTTTTTACTTTGTCTGTTATCTCTTCTAAAAGAGATAACTATTCATTGTGGGGTTTTTTTGCCTTTTGTTTTGCTTTGTTTCGTTTTCGTTGTTGTTTTTGTCCACACCAGCAGCCTGCAGGATCCTAGTGCCCCAACCAGGGATTGAACCCGGGCCCTCGGCAGTGAAAGCGCAGAGTCCTAACCACTGGACTGCCAGGGAATTCCCAAATATTGTTTTTATTTATTTTTAATTTTTTATTTATTTATGTATTTTTGGCCACGCCGTGCGGCTTGTATTCATTGTTAAACCTATATCAACAGAAAGGAGAAAATGAAAAAATTCTTCGTTCCTTTTACATTCTTTCTAGTCCAGATCCTATTCTTCTGGAAACAGGAAAGGCTTTCTCTCCGGCTTGCTAGATAATATCAAACAAGAATTAGCCAAAAACAAAGAAATGAAAGAAAGTATAAAAAAGTTCCGAGACGAGGCCCGGAAGCTGGAAGAGTCCGATGCGCTCCAGGAAGCCAGGAGGAAATACGTGAGTCCCCTTTGCTCTGAGTCCCCCTGGGCAGTCACACTGCTCTCAGAGCCAGGAGTTCCCTCCCAGTGCAGTGCTGGGGCGGCCGGGGAGTGAGGGGACAGGAGCAGGCCCCCAGCCTTCCAGTTCAGCCGTGAGACTGCAGCCTTCTCTACACACGGCCCAGCAGCACTGACGGGGTTTCAGAGCCCTCTCGACCTGCTGCATCAGAATCTGCATCTCCACGGGTCCCTCAGGCACTAGGTTTGAGATACGCTGCTCCTGAGGGCCTCTGACTGAAATGGGTAGAAAGTGAGTTGCGGGGCTGGTGTAATCATTATATTAATCACTGCCGCCGTCTCTCACGGAGCAGCTGCCAGGCGCCCGCCAGCGGATGGGCTTGGCTCCTTTTATTTGTCTGCCCTTGAGGGCTCTGCCCGGTGGCACCCCCATCTCACCTGTGGGCAGCTGAGCCTGGGGTTGTGGGCATTTGCCCCAGGCCCCTTGGGGGTTTTGTTCTGTTGGCGCCCCTCCCAGGCCATGGGCGACGTCTGTACCCCTGAGTCTCCCCAAGTCACTCACTTGTATGTAACTACCTGTGAGGGATCCGACCCTGCGGGAGATCGCCCTTCCTTTTCATTAAGGAAGAGGAGTGAGCCGAGGTGTCTGTCTGGGGGCAGCGCAGGCCGAGCTTGGGGCCGGGTGATGGGGAGGGGGCAGAGCCAGGCAGGATGACGCTGAGAATGCCCCGCCCTGCCCCCAATATATCACTGGTGAGCATATGGGCAAGATCACCCCCTGCCGCCCAGAGACAGATGCGGGGCCTGGGGCCCTGTGCTCAGGAGGTCCCTGTCCCAGCCTACAGCCAGGGACCCTGGGGGGCTGGGAGGGGCCGGGTGGACAGGCTGAGGGGGTGGAAGAACGGGGTGTGTCTGGGGAGGAAGGAAGGGACTTCTGAGAAAACGCTTCTTTAGACTGTGTGTCGCAACACAAAGATACAACATCCTTTACCCTAGAGAACCATTGAATCAGAAACCATGCGGACGGGCGAGGTGATCAGGAAGAAGCTGGGGGAGATCACCGGCACCGTGAAGGAGGTAATGGCCTCCGGACCCCCAAGGCCCCTGACGGCCCCCGGAGCCCATCTGTTCCTCACCTCTGGCGGAGGAGCCGGGGAGCAATGCTGGGGGCAGCCGGGGGTGAGCAGGCGGGGGAGGCTGCCCGGTCGGGAGGCTTCCGGAATCAAAGTGCAGGATGCCTTTGGGAAGGAGGGAGAGCTCAGACTAACCCACTGGCCTGCGAGTCACCACTTAGGTTAGAAGCCTCTGGACTACAAGCAAGAACAGGAGGGTGAAAGGAGGATGCTTTTCTTCCTGCCTTAGGCTAGAAGGAAGCTGGGACCCTGCACGCCCCGCCCCCCACCCCGGGAGGGTGGAGGTGGGGGTGAGACTCCTAGAGGGCCTGGGAGACTTTCTTTTTGTTGCTTCTCCTGGGCTGGAGAGAGGGGCAGGGCTTTACCTCGAGGCCAGCCCAGCGCGCTGGACACGCCTACCTCCCCTTCGTGTCCTGACCCCGGGGCTGCTGCTCCTGTGCTGTCCTTCCTGCGTGTTCCAGGCCGGAGCCCTAGGGTCCAGCGCCCCAGAAATCGTAGGCATCCTTCTGGGGCATGTGCACCCCAGTCTCGGCTCCATGAGCCAGAATGGGCTCAGGACACCTGCTCCCGCCCTCTGGAGGCCGGGTCTGCTGTTAGCTCGGGGGGAGCTCCTGCAGGCCCCCACCGGGTGCCACGCCAACACCTCCCTCTTCTCTGTCTCAGTAGAGTCTTGACGAAGTCAGTAAAAGTGACCTTGGCCGGAAAATCAAGGAGGGTGTGGAAGAAGCAGCCAAGACCGCCAAGCAGTCGGCTGAGTCTGTGTCCAAAGGTGGGGAGAAGCTTGGCAGGACCGCCGCCTTCAAAGCCCTCTCCCAGGTGAGCTGGGCTGGGGCTTGTGCCCGCGGGCGCTCTGGGCTCAGCCCCGAGAGACCTCACCGAGGGCTGCAGGGACACCAGGCCTCAGCCCCTCCTGGCTGAGCAGCCTCGGGCAAGTCAGAGCCCCTAGGGAGCTACACATAACCCGATGTCAGCTGCTGACACCCTTAGCTCACATCCAGAGACTGTCAGGCTCTGGGTCACTTGAGGTCCTGAATTCATTCCGTAAATATCACTTACCACACGCTGGGCCCTCTACTGGCCATGGGGCCTCAGGAGAGAAGGTCCGAGTTCTTGCTCTCAAAGGATCCTGGGACAGGAATAGGGACAGGGAAGGGGCAGGCAGTTCCAAGTAACACATGACAGGAACGCTCGGGGAAGGCGCCGGGCCAGGGGAGCGGGCATCACCGTCTCGGGGCGCCCCACGCAGCTAGGTGTGGCCAGAGTGGCTGCAGGGACATCAGAGGGTCCTGGAGGCTGTGCGGGGGAGTTTAGGTTCATCCTGAAAGCACAGCCTCCCAGTGAGGATTCCGGCAGCAGCTCAGAGGAGGCCGGAGAGTGTCTTGGGTGATGGAGCCAGGAGGGAAATGGGCTCCAGAGGTTTGCGGAGGTGGGATCCAGAGGCTGGGTCAGCTCGGATGGAGGTGGTGGGGCAGAGGCAGCCTCTCAGGACGCCTGTCCGGTTTCTGGTCCATGTGAAGGAAGTTTCCAGCGAGAGTGTGGAATCGGCCTCAGAATGTGAGGGTCATCTGGGGGCAGCTCTTGGCGGGGGGCAGGTGGGGGCAGAAGTCAGAGCTGGGGTCTCCCCTCTGCCTCCCCCCGAGGCTTGGGCGTGTCCTTGCCCTGCACCTGCGAGTCACGTGACCTTGAGACCTGGGAGGCATGGCCCCGGGGTGGGTCCACAGCTGCTGGTCTGGGGTGTTGGGGAGCCCCAGCTCCCACATGGCCGGCTGTGCTCTGCAGGGTGTGGAGTCCGTCAAGAAGGAGATCGACGAGAGTGTCCTGGGGCAGACCGGGCCCTACAGGCGGCCCGAGCGGCTCAGGAAAAGGAAAGAGTTCTCGGGAGAGAAATTCAAGGAAGAGAAAGTGTTTGAGGCCAATGAGTAGGTACCAGACCTGCCAAGGGGCCCACCTCTCACCACCTCCCTTTGCAGCACCTGCACTGCTGTCCATTTCCCAGGACCCACAGAGGGTTCCTACCCAAGTCAGTTTGTGGGGTTTCTTTCTGCTCGAGGTTCCCAGGCACCCTGAGAGAACCGGGAGGGGAAGGGTAGGGTGGCAGGAAGGGGGAAAGAGAAGGCAAGAGGCCGGGGTCATCACACCGTCCTGCTGCCCCCTCTTGCCATGAGCGGAGCGGCTCCCGGGCTGCGCTCACTGGCTTCCCTGATCTTCCCCAGGGAGGCCCTGGGGGTCGTGCTGCACAAGGACTCCAAGTGGTATCAGCAGTGGAAGGACTTCAGGGACAACAACGTGGTGTTTAATCGTGAGTGTTCCCATCTCAGAGAATTGCCTGACAGCAGGCCGGTGACGGACACTTACCAAGTGCTCCCCGAGGGCCGGGCACAAGACAGGAGGAGGCCGGGGTCAGAGAGGACCAGTCACTCCCACAGGGTTGCCCAGCGAGTGAGCAGCGGAGCGCAGGCCTCAGGCGGCCTGAGGGGGAGCACCCAGTACCTCTCGGGCGGCGGGCTACCGCCGTCAGGGCTGAGCCACCACCTTGGCTGGAGCCAGTGTCGTTGTGAGGCAGCCAGGTGCACGCGCCAGCCACCCCCCATGTGAACTTGGCCTCGACACACCCCCTCACGGGCCAGGAGCCAGCTCAAGGCCCAGAGCTCTCTGCTCAGTCTGGGGCACGTGGCTTCCCAGGCGCTGACAGGGAGCCCTGGCCCTCCTCAAATGAGGATGTCCAGAGGCCTGTGTTCCCTCAGTAGCGAAAGCCGCAGCCAGCAGGGGTGGCGCCCGGCGTTCACTCGCCTCCCCTCAGCCCCTGGCGGAGGGGTCTCTGCAGCCTCCCAGGGTCAGCCAGCAGGCTCGGAGGGGGCTGCGATGGAGTGGGTGTGTCTCTCCGGAAGGGGCCCATGACCCCATCCGCCACCCCCGACAGGGTTCTTCGAGATGAAGATGAAGTATGACGAAAGCGACAACGCTTTCATCCGGGCGTCCCGCCTGCTGACAGACAAGGTCACAGACTTGCTGGGTGAGTGGGCTGCCCCGGGACCGTCCCCCCACAGCCCGAGCCGGCGGTGGGAGGGGGTCCCGGGCCCTCACCCCACTCCTGGCTCGGCTGCCCCAGGGGGCCTGTTCTCGAAGACGGAGATGTCGGAGGTGCTCACGGAGATCCTGCGGGTGGACCCCGCCTTCGACAAGGACCGCTTTCTGCAGCAGTGTGAGAACGACATCATCCCCAACGTCCTGGAGGTGGGTGTGCGGCTGGCAGGGCCGCGGCCCTGTGGAGAGTTCTGGCAGGGCCGCTTGGCTGTGGACAGGGCTTCTGAGCGGAGAGGTGGCTCCAGTGTTGACAGAGGCCTGAGCACCCCACACGCCCAGCCCTTGTTAGTCAAGCAGCTCGAGAAAGCCAGGCCGCTGTGGTCTCCTGCAGCCCCCGCTGGTCCCTGGGCCAGTGCCCTGACCATTCTTGCCTCGCCCACAGGGTGTGTCTGCCCCAGGGACTGAGTTTCTCACCCACTGGAGCCTGGAGCCCCGTGGCTTGTTTCCCTCGAGCTCTCTTCCTGAAGTTGTTCCCTTGAAGCTGCCAGGGGCCAGGTGTTTGTCTCCCAGAGGCCAGGGGCCTTTCAGGAGTTGGGAGAAGCCGGCTGCTGTTTCAAGGGTGCGGGGGCAGCGCATGACTCAGGGCAGGGAGGCGGGACCAGCACAGCAGCTCAGGGGCCTTTCCTCTCTGGGAGCCCTGAAGCTCATCTTCTGGTCTTCTCGCCTCTCCTTTTGGCACATAAACAAGGAGGAGGCGACCTGCTCAAGGTCACCCTCCTCGAGGCCCCCCCGCCCCAAGCTGGGGCTGGAGCCTCGGCATCCTGCAGCCCAGCCAAGCCAGGGGCTGTTGGCGCGGCCTTAGTGGGGCCGCAGGCAGCCCGTCCAGCCCCGTGAGGATGTCCGTCCCTTCCTCCCGCACCGCGTCTGCCTGGCCCCCTCTCCCGCCTCCGAGTTCCCAGATCCCTCACGACACTCGGCGGGGTTGGGAGGAGGTGAAACTGTAGCATTTCCCCAAAGCAGCAGCCCAAGCACGGGCAGAATCTTCTGGGCTGAGATTATCTCAGCCCCCAGATTCCCTGTGGTTTCCCACCAGCATCTCACCACCCCACTCCCCCCAAAACCCACCCTCTCCCTCACCAGATCCAGCCCTGTCTCTGGGTTCCTGTGGAAGCTTCTCTCATTGCACCCTGGGAACCCTCCCCTGCACTCCCCCTCTGCCCCGTCCCGCGTGGACCTGGCTGCCTAAGGCTTCTTCGTCCCCAGGGGAGGTAGAATGCCCTGCCTGGCCTCCTTGGGTTGGTTTCCCGGCCAGGGCAAGAGCCCGAAACGCTGCCACCTTCCTTTTCCTTCCAGCAGGCCGCTGGGACCCAGCCTGGGCTGCCCCGTTGTCACTTGCGGGGGCTCTGCTCCCACTGCTGCAGCCTGGCCCAGTCTCCCTTCCCCAGACTAGGACCCGGAGGCTGGGGCCGGGGGTCTGCAGAGGAAAGGTTCTAACTGGAGAGTATTCTCCAGAGTTTACCTGCCTCAAAAGCCCACTCTCATTCTCACACTTTTTTTTTTTTGTCTTTCCCTTTTTAGGCCATGATTTCTGGAGAGCTCGACATTCTCAAAGACTGGTGCTATGAAGCTGTAAGTGCTTGCTTGCTTCCCCCCCCTATTCAGGCCTCAGAAGAAATCACAGTTCAGAGGAGATCTGCTTGGGTGGCTCAGTCCGAGAAGGGCTGAGATGTCAGGGGCGGGGGTGGCTACAGGCTGGGGGCCCAGGGGTCAGGGGGTGGGCAGAAAGGGACGGCGGATAACTCGGAGGGTGCATTCGATGTTCCCTCAGTGCACGGGGGTGGTGGGTGCTGGCGGGCAAGTGGGGTTTGAGGCCCCACAGCCTCCCTTCCCTGGGCCGGAGTTACATCATCGGGCTCATCTCATGGGGGTCGTGAGGACGCTTTGGGGACACAAGGGCAGCGCTCCAGCACATGCAGCGCTGGATGTATTCATTAGCTGTTCTCATTGCAAGATCCTCAAACACATCCAAACAGACATTGATAGATTCCCACCCGGGAAGAGCCGCGTGTCCTGACGAGGCCCGGCTGCTTCCTGGAGTCCGGGCTCTGGGCCCCGGGCCACAGGCCGCGCCGGGCTGCATGGCGGCAGCTCAGGCGTCCTTGGGAGCATGCTGTCTGCACTGCCCCTTCCTGGCAGCCTCCCCGTCCTCGTCATCAGGCCACCTCACCCCACCCTGCTCACTCCCTGACCTGTGTCTTCACAGCATTTGTTCCCCCGTCCCTCCCCCACCAGCATCTTACTGAGCAATCCAGAGTCTCTTGGCTGATTTTATTCTGTACCCAGCTCACAAACAACTTGAAAAAGCAGAGGAGAAGATGTCAGCTTTCCTTGTTAAATACTCCCCTGCACGGTGACTAATCCAGCGGGCATTTATGAGTGGTTTGGTTTTTGTTGTTGTTGTTTTGGTTTTTTTTTTTACTTTGGGACCATTAGGATGTAGCTGGTTATCTTTGCCAGCAAGGTGCTGCTGGTGCCCCTGGAAGCGCAGCTGAAGTTGCAGCCGCTCACACAGGGGTGTTTTGAAAGTGTCATCTTTAAGAAACCACACAAGATGGGCGCTTTTTTTTCACTTGGTGGATCAGTTACTTCCATAAAGAGTGAATGCTGTTGGAATGTCTTCTGTCATGGTTGCTTGTTGAGATATAAAGCTGCTGGCTGCTGTGTCCCGGGCTTGGGAGCAGGCACAAGAGGGTTAGGGTGTCATTTGGGGCACCACTGCCCCCGTAAGAGGAAGAGGCTGCCAGTGGCCGAGACCCGCCCACAGGGGCTGGTCAGTGACAAGGCAGTAGACCCAGGCAGTTCACCCCAGAGCAGCCGCGGGGTAGGATGAATCCTAGAAAAAGCGTTTGGTTCCAGGCCAAGATTCACAGTGAGGTGAACATGGGAATGTTCAGGGTCAGCCAGAGAGGCCTCGACTTACCTCTGGGAGTGTATTCCAGATCGCGTTCCCGGAGAACTAACCAGACTCACTGATTAATACCGCTTTCGATAACGTTGATACGGTGCTGTCCTTATAATGAGAGGGCAGTGTGTGATTCGAGCCAGCCAACGGGTGGCACCGGCCTCCCTGCTTGGACCCATGCTCCTGGCATCTGCCACTCCTGGCGCCGCACACCCAGGAGCCGGGAGCCATTTCTGGAAGGTACAAGAGCTGAAAGCCTGAAACCCCATGGTGAGCTCGCCCACAGGGAGCTTCCCGAGACACCGCAACAGCCCCCGGCTCCCCTGCGGTGCAGTGCCTTGGCCTGGGTCGCACGCACAGGTGGGCGGCCATACGGTTGTGTCTGGCTTCTTGTTGCAGACCTACAGCCAGTTGGCCCACCCGATCCAGCAGGCCAAGGCGCTGGGCCTCCAGTTCCACTCCCGCATCCTGGACATCGACAACATCGACGTGAGTGCCTCTTCCGGGGGCCCAGGTGGACCCCAGGGTGGGCAGGGGTGCTTCTCTGAATTGCGCTCAGCTGGGAGGGTTGAGCTCCCCCTCCCTGGAGGAGTTCCAGTGCTTGGATTAAGTGACCTCCAGGGTCCCTTTCAGTGGAAGGTTTCCACAGTCTTGCTGTCGGGAATTCTCAGGCAAGTGGTGGCCCAGGGGGTGCTGTTGCCCAGACCCAGGGTCCCCTGAGGCCCCTGAAGCCAGGGCTATCCCTGCACCTTCACTGAGGAGGCTTTGTCAGGACCGCTCAGGTCCCCCACTGGTCTGCTCTGCCACGATCCCCTCGATTTCCTCCCCGTGGGGAGCTGAAGGCACACCCACCACACGTGTGCGCGAGACAGCCGGCTCCGAGAGGCCATTACACGCCTGCACAGCCTCAGTCCGCGGAGCCTGTGTGGGTCCTCAGTGGTTCACGTTCTTCCTCACAATTGAGAAGTGCCCGCCCGGAAACGGGCCAGTGGCAGGTGGCAGCCCTGGAGTGCTGAAGCAGGGGTCTGCACCTGGAGGGGGGAGCGGCAGCGAAGGGGCTGGGGATCATTCTCAGGCCTGCCTGCCCTGTCGTGCCCCTGCAGTTGGCCATGGGCAAGATGATGGAGCAGGGCCCTGTGCTGATCATCACCTTCCAGGCCCAGCTGGTGATGGTGATCAAGAATCCCAAAGGCGAGGTGGTCGAGGGTGACCCGGTGAGTGAGCGGGGGAGGGGATGGGGCGGGAACACGCAGTGAGGCCAGTTGAGAGTCAGGAGTTGCGGCGTGGCAGGGCAGCACCTCGAGCTGGGCCTGGTGGAGGGTAGCTGATCTCTCCAGTTTGACCAAGTCCTGAGTTACAGCCTCTGTTCCTGCCTCTGCTCTGGACCCCAGACCCCGCAGCACCACTCCCTGGTCCCTCCCAGTGCCCTGAGCTGGCAGTGTCTCTCTCCGTGCCCTGCGCTCGTCCTGGAGTGGGTGCCGGGCTCGCACCCTGCCTTTAGCCCTCACCCTTCCCCGATTCTGCAGGACAAGGTACTGCGAATGCTGTGCGTGTGGGCTCTCTGCCGAGACCAGGGCGAGCTCAACCCCTATGCGGCCTGGCGGCTCTTGGACATCTCCGCCTCCAGCACAGAGCAGGTCCTCTGAGTGCAGCAGCCACGAGTGGGGCCTCGGGGCTGGATCGTCACTGCAGACACACGGGGGACTGGTGTCCACCTGCAGCAACTAGACCTCTGGGGACAAGACTGTCAGCTGTGCCCCCGCCGTGCCAGGACTGCTGCAGAGCTAGCGGGATGCGGCGGGGAAGGGAGGGGCTGCTGTGCACAACGCCAGCCCCAGCACCGCCCCTCTGCCCCATGGGGGCTGCTTGGGCCGTGGGCACCCAGGCTACGGGCAGTGCCCAGAGGCCCCCAGCCCAGGGGTACCCTCCCAGGACCCAGTGGTGCGGCCTGGGCCCACTGGCCACATCAGCCAGGCCGTTTCAGCCTTTTTTTTTCTTTTTTTTTTTTTTTTTTAACAGTGCCCTTATTATTATCCTATACATATGCAGAGATTTGGAAATAATAAAACACCAAAGTGCAGGAGAGCAACCTGGGTAGTCCAAGGTGTCTGTCACTGGGGTGGGGGGAGCTGGGTCTGGGAGTGGGCAGCCCAGTGGTCATGGGGCGGCGGTCGTGGTCACTGAAGGAACTCTAACAGAAGAGGGGGAGGACTCACCTGGACGGGACCCTGCCCACCCTGAGTCTGTTGTCGGGCGGGGGGAGGGGGGGGAGGAAGGAGACTGGAAAAGCTACGGAGGTTTTTAGTGACCTGGCTGGGGTTGCTTGAGGGTTGGGGTCCCCGAGGCTGGAGGACCTTAAGCGCCTGTATGAGTTTTGGGGGCACTGGGATCCCCCAAACAGGGAGTCTGAGGGGTCGGTTGCAGAGGAGAATGGGGCTGTGGGAGCTTAAGTCGGGCTGGGTGGTTTTGGGGGGGTGCCTGTGGGGGTGGGGGGTGCCTGTGGGGGTGGGAGGGCGAGGCCCTCGGTGCTCATGGTTCTTTGGGGCCGGTGGTCTCCCCGGCGCCTCTGGGCGGGGCCCGGTTCTCCCGGAGGACGGGGCGGGGTCGCGGGCCCGAGCGCCGCTCCCTGCGTTAGTCTCCGCCCCCCGCGGCGGCCCCGCCCCCGTCGCCATGGGAACAGCCGCGGCGGCCCGGCTGGCGCGGAGCTCGCCTGCCTCGGTCTCCGCCGCTCCAGGGGCGGGTGGGGTGGGCAGAGTCCGGGCCGCCGCCGCGGCCACCGGGGAGAGACCAGGAGCGGGTGCGGGTCCCGGAAGAGAGCGCGGCTGCCGGCCGCTTGGTCCCGGTCCCGGTCGAGGCCAGGGTGAGGGGCGCGGCGGGGCGGGGGCGGGGGCGGTGGGGGAGGGGGGTCCCCAGGACGCAAGAACAAAGGGAGCGGGGTGGGGGAACCGGGTCTCGCCCCCCACCACGCAGCCCGGGCCGCGCGTTCGCACCTGTTGTGCGCGGGCCGGCCGGGTCGGGGTTTCCTCTCCTTGCTCTTAGCGTCCCCACCTGCGCGCACGCCCGGAGTTGGGTGCCCGCGGGCCAGGCATGGGCGTAGCCAGGGGACAAAGGCGCGGGCGGGGGCTGGGGCTCGGCAGGGTGTGGGGGGGGGGCGGCGGGTGGGGACGACGCGGGGGCGCGGGAAGGCGCAGCTTCATCCCTGCCTCACGGGCGGGCCCCCTCCTCCGCAGGGCGCGCGGCGATGTGAGCCATGAGCGCGACGTGGACGCTGTCCCCCGAGCCGCTGCCGCCATCGACGGGGCCCCCGGTAGGCGCGGGCCTGGACGCGGAGCAGCGCACCGTGTTCGCCTTCGTGCTGTGCCTGCTCGTGGTGCTGGTGCTGCTGATGGTTCGCTGCGTGCGTATCCTGCTCGACCCCTACAGCCGCATGCCCGCCTCGTCCTGGACAGACCACAAGGAGGCGCTCGAGCGCGGGCAGTTCGACTACGCGCTGGTCTGAGCGGTGCGGCGCCCTCGGCCGGCCCTCCGCGGGGTCTCTCTCCCGGGGCCGATCCGACGGTGCGCCGCCGGGCCTGGACCGCGCTCAGGATCCTGCCCCCGAGCCCGCAGCCCGAGGGGGGAGGGCGTCAGGATAAGTCCAACCCCTCCCCCCTCACACCCCTCCCATCTTCCCTCCTGGCCAGGCCGGAGCCCCACTTCGTGCCTTTATCCCGCCCTGTCCTCTCTCCGTAACTCACCGGCCCGGCTGGCCCCCGAGTCTAAAGCCTGGGTGGGAAGAGGACGCCCGCCCCTCCGCCCCCAGCGTGTAGGTGGCTCTGCTACTGCCCTGCCGCCGAGCATGAGTGTCATGTCCGCTCCCGGGTTCGGGAACCCCCGTGTCCCTTCCCCGCCCTCCCCTGTCCTCTGGCCATCCTCACTCCCCCGCCGCCCGCCCCCGCCAAGTGTTGAGCCCCTCCTCGGGCTCCGGGCCTGCGGGCTCTCCTGGGCCCATGAGGTGGACGCTGCATACCAATATGACCTGCGGGGCCTGCTCCGGAGACAGTGACTGAAGAGCGACAATGGCTGCTGTGTCCAGGATGCGAGGCTTCTTCCATGGGGGGGAGAGGGCAGACAGGCTCCCTCCCGCCCCCAGCCCAGGCCCCAGTTCAGGTCAGCGCGCCCCTCCCTCTGTCACCACCTCCACCCCTCATTGGCCCTCCTGCCACCTCCCCCTGGTTCCTCCTGCAACCCCCCCCTCCCAGGCTCTCCCCTTGCTTTCTCACTCCTCCCTGCCTCTGAGCCCATGGTATTAATAAAAGCTGTTATTGAGCGCTTACTGCATGCCAAGCAGCGTGCTGAGGTAGCTCCTCCTGTACTTGGTCTGTTCTCTTTTCAGGACCCTGTTAGCATCCTCATTCTACAGGCCGGGGGACTCGGGTCCAGGCAGGTTGAGTGACCTGCCTATAGCTGGCTTCTAGCCAGGCTAGAATTTGAACCCAGGGCTGACTTCTGCACACTCTTAACAGCTGCCCAGGGCTGCGAAACACCCAGATGTACACTCTGGGGGACCAAGGCATAATCCATCCCCCTCGCTCCAGGAACAGCCAGGACCACCCTTCTTTCCCTTGACTTGAGGAGACTCTGGGGGCCGTGGAATGGACTTGGGCTAGTAGGGAGCCTGGATGGGGTGCCCTCAGCCAGCCCTGGAGGTTGTCTCCAAGAACTGGCACGGCCTTCTGGTACTGTGACCACACCCGCAGCCCCAAACCTCTCTGGCCTGGTCCCTCTGTCCCACCATCAGCATGTGCACTTTGGACACCAAGGGGCTGGTGCTGTGAGTCCTTGGGCATGGAGTGGGCTGGCTCCGCTCCACGGCCCGCCTGCGAGATGTGTTGTGCGCCCCCGGGGGGAGCCGTGTGCAGTGTGTGTGGGGAGAGACGAGCGTGGCTATAAAAGGAAGGCTGTGTGAATGCACAGGCTCTGCGAACAGAAAATTCACTGGCTCTCAGAGGACTGGTTCGATTTGGGGGAAGGTGGTGCCGTAGGAGGACACCCGGTTCCCTCACCCGGCCCTCACCAACCTGCCCCTGAATCCACACGCTCATCGAGGCTGAGGGAGGGGGGCCCCCGCGCAGGGAGACCTGGCAGCACCTCTGGGACTTGGAGACCTTGGGTCACGGCCAGGACCCCAGCCCCCTCCTCCACCCAGCTCTGCCCCCCCTTTCCTGCTCCTAAGGCCCCTCCAGCTCTCCCTCCCTCCCCCACTTGCTTCCCCAAGGCTACCTCAGGGACTCACTCCCCTCCCTCCAACTTCCTGCCACATGGGCAGCCCACCTTTAACCCTCCGGTGGTCAGGAGTCCAGCTCCCCCGACCTGGCCACCCTCACTCTGCTAGCCTCTCCCCTCCGTCTGTATGATGGAGGGTCATCGGGCTCTGAAAACCTTTCCCCGACACGGGTCAGGCTCAGGCCTAGACCCTCCAAACAATCACCAAGGGTCCCCTCACAGCCAAGCCAAGGTCGCTCCAGATGGCATCAGACTGGACCTGGTGCAGTGGCCTTTACCGAAAACCACACCCTCCTCCCTGGCATGTCCCCGCTCCGTCCCCAGGACTCCAAGCTATGGCTCCCTACCTCTGATTCTAGGCCCCCTCCCACCTTTCACTCACAGGAGAAAGACAGCCAGGGGTATAGACCAGAACTTTATTCACAGTTACAGGACACCGGACACAGGACTTCAGAAGGGATGAGAAACCAGTGGGGGGAGTATTTGAGGGTGATTTTAGCCCAGCCATCTGGCTGGAACCCCCCCACCCCAGTTCTATGGCTGAAACCCTGTACAACTTTGCTTCGGTTTTTGGGGGTTTTTTGGATGTGCTGTACAGCTTGTGGGTTTTTAGTTCCCCAACCAGGGATTGAACACGAGCGCTCGGCAGGGAGAGCGTGTAGTCCAACCACTGGATCACCAGGGAATTCCCTGTGCTTCCATTTCTGAGACCCACGCTGTATCGAGCACCTTAAAGGCGACCTGTACTGCACACTGCATCAGGGACCTTCCGCCGTGGCAAGATCCTCAGTGACAACCCAGTGCCAGCCCAAGCAGGACTGAGGGCCTGGGGGCTCACCGATGTCTGGTGTGTCTGGTGAGGTGCCGGGCCCCTCACCTTGCAGGGGTGGCCACCTGGCCCAGAAGCTCCAGGGGTACCAGGAATGGGTTCAGGGGGCAGATCCCAGCTGCTTGCCAAGTGGATATCGGTTCGCTGGGCCCAGCATTCTCGGGGGCCTGAGGAGTGGCCTGGCCAGCCTCCTCTTGCCCCCTGGAACCTGTCCCGTCATCCTCAGCCCCAGACCCCAGGCCCCCACTGGCAGGGTCGGGCTGGGGGGCCATCAGGCGTAGGTACGTATCTGACATATGTTCAACCAGGGCAGCGCAGGGCAGGCGGGACAACTCCTCAGGAAGTGCCATGAGCAGGTCAAGGACCACAGCTGACTCTGGTGATGGATGGAAAGGGGACGGGTGAGGGAAGGGCGGGGCTTGCCGCCGGAGACTCCCACCCCCAGATCGTCAGCCCCTCCCTTCTCACCAGCTGGGGAAAGCTCGGGGCCTTGGCCGCCGCGGGAGATGGACGACAGGTACTTGTAGATCTTCTCGAAGTCCACAGAAAAGTCTTCCTCAGCAGACGGGCCAGCCAGGGACTCAGAGGATGCCTCAGGGGCAGGGCCTTGTGTCTTGGGGGCGGGGCCAGGAGCCTCAGGGCCCAGGTCCTCCTGCCTTCCAGGGGCGCTGAGGAGCAGTAGCTTTCCACGAGCCTGCGTGGGCTTGGGGGGCTGGGAGTACAGGAGGCTGATGGGCTCCGTGGCTGCGATGGTGAGCACCTGGCAGGCAGAGAGATCAGGCAAGGAAAGGCAGAAGTGTCCCCGTGGGCTACTCCCCTGCCCTGCAGGAGACAGCCTTCCACCTCCAAATCCTCCCTGCCACCCTGAGGAAGGCGTCACATTCAGCAGAGGGCCTCAGAAGGGCGGACACTGAGGCTAGGGTGTCCGGTGACGGACCAGAGTCACAGAGTTGGCAAGAGGAAGGGACCCAGGAACCAGGTCCAGCTTAATGAGACTCACATATATGACCCCGTCCCCGGGATACCCCCATCCTTCCTGGCAGATGGCTGTACCTGTGAGAAAGCCACGGTCAGGGCCTCCTCCAGCGGGCCTGTTATCTTCTCAGCCAGATCCATCCACACCTGGGTGGAGTAACCAGAAGGTGCTCACGGATCAACCTTCAGGAGTCCCCTAAGCCCTACCCCTCCTGCGGCTCCCCTGACCAGGTTATCCCCCCAACTCCCACCTCATCCTCCAGGGGCCGGCCTTGGGGAGCCTCGCCCCGCCTCACCTCGATGGGGGCCGGGGTCTGTGTTTCCCGGCGCCTGGGACCCTGTGGGCCACCTGGATGCATCCTCCGAGTGGCCTTTCGGAGCACTCGGCCCTTGAGCTGCCGGAGAAAGTCCTGGATCTGGGGAAGTGAGAGGATGAGGCCAAATGGACCTTCTAGAAGCCCAGGGCTAGGCAGTCCACTGCCTGCTCCAGGGCCGGCCACTGCTCCCTAGCCTCCCGCTGGCCCGGCGTTAAGGGTCATAGGGACTCTGCCCAGGGGTCTTGGGCCAAGGCCCCAGGTGTGACCAGCTACCTGACAAAGATGTAAGGCCCTGGCTGGTTCTGGCTCCTCCCCGCAGCCAGGGCCCACCCTTTGCTAAGTACTACCCTAGTCACCTGCCCGCTTCGTCCACTCCGCCCCATTTCCTGACTCACTTCAACCTCATTCCCGCCCAGTCCCTCTGCGCCTTCCACCCAGTCCGGGGCCTCCGCTCTAACTCAAGAGTTCGCCCCGCTCCTAAATTTTGGCTTCGCCCCGCCCCTCAGCCTGCCGCAGCACTGCCTCCTCCTCGCCCCGCCTCTCGGCTATGTTCCGCCCTCGCCCCGCCCTCAGCTTCTCGCAGGCACACAAGGACCAGCCTTGCACTAATCCCGCCTCCTCCGGCGTTCTTCCGGTTCCTCAACCTCGCCCCCGCCTCACCCTCGACCCGCCCACTCCAAGGCCCCGCCCCCAGCCTCACTCTCGTCCCGCCAACTCCCAGGGCCCGCCCCTCCTCCAGCCCCGAACACATCCTAGCCCCACCTCCAGCCTCGCTCCCATCCCGAGACCCCTCTCACCTCGACCTCGCTCCGGCCCGACAGCTGCCGGGCCAGCTCGGCGGCGTCCGGCTCCGGCTTGCCCCGTCGCGCCTGCAGTAGTCGTAACAGCTGCCGCTTCTCGCGGGCGCTCCAGGCCGCGGGGCCGGTCACCTCACCCAGATAGCGCGCCGGGGCCGCTCGCCGCCGCTGCGGGGGCTTCATGCCGGTGAGCCGGGTGAGGGCGGTGTCGTCGTTCCGGGGCCGTTTCCCTAGTGGGCGGGGTTACGGCGGCCGCTGGGGCCAAAAGACCCCGCGCGGAGGCAGAAGTAGATGGGGGCGTGGCTCTGCGTTTGCGGGCCGAAGTGAACTGCTTCCCCGGGAAGTAATGGGGAGACTGGCGTCTAACTGAGGCGGGGGCGAACGAGACCCCCCGCCCGCATTCTATCTCATTCGTGAACTGGAGCCAAGTTCTTAGATCTCGTGCCCTCCCTCCCTTCCAGAACTACGTCTTGTGAAACTCCTATTATGTGCTTTGTAGCCAAGAGCCTGGGCTGTGGGGTCGGCCAGCCCTGACTGGTGAGCAAGTGATTTGGCCTTGCCGAACCTCAGTTTCCTCAACCGTAAAATGGAGCTAATAGTCATCCCCTTGTCTATGCTCTGGGGAGGGAGGAGCTCGGGCAGGAGGGATTTAAGGACCTTTAGGCTAGACGGAGAGGAGACTGGAGCAGAGGCCTGAGCTCGAGGCCCTAGCGAGGGCAGGGTCCGGGCGGTGGGAGTGGAGAGCGGAGAAATCCTGGGGTTGAGAAGGCAGGTGGGCGGTGCAGGGGTGGAGAAGGAGGCGAGGCTTATTTTTAAATTTAAGCTGGTGGGGTTGGGTGTCCCTTTTTTGTCTGGGACAAAATGCCCTTGGGGCTCCCCTGGGCGGTAACCGCACACGTATAGATAAGGGCGTATGAGCCCCGCCCCAGAGCTCCACCCCTCCAGTCTGGACCTTTTCCACCCCGGAATCCCCACCCCCGCGCCACGCGCGCACGCAGACTTCAGAACGCTGCAGTTCAGGCCAGATGTTTATTCTGAGCCCAGGTGGGAGGGTGGGAGGAGGAGCAAGAGGGGGCGCGGGGCGCAGGGATCTTAGTCCCATCGAGTCTCAGGTCCTGGCGGGCCTGGTCCAAGGCTGTGGCTGGTATGTCTCTGGACCCTGTTGGGGGCGCGCTATCTCTGGAGAGGGGCGACTCAGGCTGAGCAGGGTAGAGGACGCTACGGCAGGTCACCCCCTTCCCAACCGATCATTGGCCGCCCCATCAGTCTGTGTGCCGGGGCGAGGGTGGGTGCTAGGTCTGAAACCCGAATTCTCCTTGCCTAGTGTGCCTGTCTGAGGTGTTGAGGTCCTTTCTTACGACACTAAGCCCTCAGTCGGCCGCGAGTCACCCACTACGTGATTTCTAATCCCAGCTCCACCAAATTTTGTGATCTTTGGCAAGTTAATTTCAGAGAGTGTCTCATTTTTAAATATCTATTATGGGGATTATAGGAGTATCTACCTGAAGCTTGTTACAAGGATTAATATGCGTAAAACATTTGGTACTCCGCCTGGCAGAGAGAACGCGCTATGAAGAGTCATTATCACCTCCCTCCTCCATCCGTCCTACCGGCCCCAGGTTACACTCCCCCTCTTCCCTCCCCCCAACACTTACCTGCCTCACTGGGGCCTGCTGGGCGGGGGGCCGCTGGGCGAGGCTGTCGGGGGCGGGCCGGGGGGCAGGGGCGCTGGAGAGGAAAGGCAGTCTGAGGAGTAGGGGTTGCTGCGCGCTGGGCCGGGGCAAGGGCGCCCCCTGGGGGGCTGCTGCAGGCGTAGCGGAAGCGGGTCTAGGGATGGTCAGGCCCGAGCAGGCTGGGATCGCCGCGACCAGGGGTCCGGACGCGTGGGAATAGGCTGGGGGCCAGGCGGAGATCCCGGCGGACGCAGCTTGGTACCTGAGTGAGCGCAGACGAGGCCGAGCCCGGCGGCCAGAGCGGCGCCCAGCACGAAGGCGGCCAACACAAGTGCTACCACCGGCGCGGGCTCCAGGACCCCCGGGGCCGGCGCGGGAGGCCCGGGTCGCACGACTCTGCCGGGGACGCCCTTGGGTGGCCCTGTGAGGAGTACAACGCAGAGACTGGGCTCATGCCTCAGATGTCCTCCCCATCCCCCTTCCCGACCCCAGAGAGCCCCGCTGAGGACTACTGCGTGCTCACTGGGGGGCAGCCGCGGCACCGTGACCACGATGGGCTGCGTCAGCGTGTGCAGGTGAGGGCTGTCGGCACCCAGACTCTCATCGCGGCCACTGCCGGCGCCCGCGCACGCCTCATCCCGAGGCAGACACTGGGAGGAGGGGGAGGCAAGAGGCGGGGACGTCAGGGCCCCGGCTCCAGGGGCGGGTCCCCAGGGCTCCCAAGAGATCTAAGCGTCCAGCACTATATTGCAACCAGGTGTCGCAATACTAGACCCCTGGAAATTCGGCCCCTTCGGACGCCCCTGCGCCCAACCTCAGCCTGAGACCCAGTGCCTACTCCCAGTTTCGAGGTACCTCCGCCCCCAGGTCCAAAAGCTCCCAGACCCTCAGATCCCCAAACCCTAAGAGGCTTCTCCCTCAGATGCCAGAGGCTCTTGTGCCCAGCCCCGACGGGCCCGGGCGCCCAGATTCCCCGCCCCGTGCCCGAGCACCGGCGACGGTGGAGACAGCGTCAGAGGCGCAGGCGTCTGGCGGGCTCCCCGGAGGCGGCGGCAGCGGCTCAGCTGGCAGTGCAGGAACTGCACAGAGGCGTTGAAGACCGGGCGCAGGCGGAAGCTGAAGCGCGCGGGGCGAGCGGCACCTGGGAGCGGCCGCGGTGGCGGGAAGGTGACCGAGGAGTCGGCGGAACAGCCCCCGCGCAGCAGCGCCAGGGCGGGGCCCGGGGTCTGGCGTGAGGATGGTGTCACCCAGCAGCGGTGCAGGGCCATGCCCCAGCGCGGGGAGGGACGGGCCAGGGCCGCCTGGGGGGCGGGGTCGCGGTCAGGGTTGGCTGCCCCCACCGGCTGCCACCCGGCCTCGGTGAGCCCCGCGCCCGTACCTGCACGAACACGCGGCTGTCAGCCGGGACCTCCAACGGCCCCGCGCGGCGCGGGAAGGCGTCCTCCGCGTCCGACAGCTCCAGACTGAAAAGGGGTCGGCGCAGCCTGGGCCCTGGCGCCGCGCGGAACGGGGACACTGGCAGGGAGAAAGGGTGGCACAGGGGAAGGAGGATGCGCTGTCCCTTAGGCCCCCTTGGCAAGTGAGCCAACCTCGCCTCCACTGCCTACTTTGGAAAATGGATGCAGTTGCGGTGGAGGATTCACCCGCGCTCGGCTCCGCGCTTCCCACCGCCAGCCGTAAAGCAGCTGGGATGTACCCGCTGGAAACCTGGGGGACATCCCAGCCCAGCCCCTGAGCCTGGGCGCAAAGCTGCGCCTTCCTGGGGAGGAGCCCCCTTCCCAGACCTCTACTTCACCATCCCCAGTGAGCGAGGGAATCCCTGGCCCGGAAGGGGTCGAGGGGCACCTGATGGTGGAGGGTCAGCCTGGGTGAGGTCAAAGGCCCTCCCCTTCTGGAGTCTGAACCCCCCGCTCATCCACCGAGGACCAGGGGCTCCTCTGGGGTCACAGCAGGGCCGTTTGGGGGGAGGGTGCTGGCCCCATTCTTGCCTTTCTAAGGGGAGGGAAGAATAGCAAGGCGCTCTCCCCCAAGCCCTTTGGGCATCGTGGAGGCCCAGCCCGGCCACACGGGTCTGGGCCTTTTCCCTTTGTCAGTGTTCCTCACTCACTCGCAGGCTGAGGGCAGCATCGGCAAAGGGTAGAGGCACAGGGGAGCCTCCACTGGGGTGTGTGATCACACACACATGCACCACACTGACAAAGACCTCTGCCTTAAGGAGGCGCTCAGCTGGGGTCCTCATCAAAGGATGTTCTCAAATGTCCAGAATTACCGGCACAGACACTCCCTAAAAGCATTGGCGAAGACTGCTCCCCTCCCACAGCCCTTGGTCTCACCTGGCTGCTGGGACTTCGAAGAAGTTGGGGATCCCAGAGAACCTGGAAAACGGGGGACGGTGCAGACCCCACCTCCCACCCACCCCCGGTCCCCCAGGCGGGGTGGATGAGAGGGTGCACTGAGAAAGAGTAACACGGGAGTTGGCGTGTGCTGGGCCACGTCCCCTTGCCTGTACATACCAGCTGACTCGCTGGGCAAGGTGGTCATCCCTGGGAGCAGGGCCAGCAGCAGGATAGCGGTGCCCAGCATGCTGGACCAGCTGAGGCAGCACTGGGCCAGGCAGGCGGGCAGGCGGCTCTGGCCTTGGCTGGGGGGCCATTTGGGGAGGCAAGGAGCAGGGGCGGTGCACTGATGGGCCGACATCAGAGCCCACGGCCAAGGCCTGCTGGGGATTAAGGGCTCTCTGGCCAGACCCGTAGCTATCAGGCTGGGGGGAGGTCCCTCACAATGGCCATTAGATATGGGGCTAGTCACTACAAACACCTCCCCCCCAGGCCCCAGCCCTGCCTGTCTCTCTTCGCTGCAGAGGCCCCATCCACCAGCCCCCAAGCCCCAAGGTCGGGGCTCACGACCCCTTCCCTGGCCCCTTTCCCCACCTCACTGCCAGGCCCTGCCAGGCTCACAACACACACCACAGACACCGCAGAAGAAAAGGGAGGGGTTTTATTCTCAAGCGTCTAAGGATTTACAAACGAGGGCGTTTCGTTTTAAAAAGGGACGGGGCAGTACTGGCGGCCTGAGAAGGGGTTGTAGACCATGGGCTGGGCCCAGGCCGCCCCAGGCCCCCACCTGCCCACTTCACCCTCTGCCTGATGGAGAGGGATGGCTGGTGACTGGTGACTGGGTGGAGGGGGGGAGACATGGGAAAGGTAGGGGGGAAGGAGAGGCTCCCATTTAACACTGAAGGCGGGGAGGGGAAACGGGCCGACACACACTCACAAAACAGAAAATAAAGTTAAATAAAAATAAACTCAGGCAGCTGGCCCTTGGGGCCAGCCACGCGACCTTCCCGGCTACCCACAAAGGCCCCTGTGGCTGGGGCCCATGAGGGAGGGCGGGAGCCAGGCCTACTGGCCCCGCACCCTGCCCCCCTCCCCTCACAAAGGGGATTGGAGCGAAAGAAGGTGGCCACCCCCGGGGTGGGGGGCAGAGAAAAGATGACTTCGAGTACTTTTTAAAACATGCGGCGTTTTGTGACTATCCTAGTAGTAACTACAGTCGGTGAGCTAGATGGAGGGTACAGTGACGCCTAGTCTAGATTGCTTCAGCTACATCCAGCGAGCTTCCTCACCTTTGGTGTTGGTTGCTTTTTGTGGTTTTTCTGGAGTTTTCTTTTGTTTTTTGTTGTTATTTCGTTGTCCACTTGATTTGCATGCATCACCAACAAAAAGGAAACACACCCCCTCCTCCTGCTCTCGCTGCTCCCCAGGGCCCGGGCCTCGGTGTGGGCTGGGGACTGGCCAGCTCTGGGTGAGTCGAGGGGCGCTCAGGGCCACTACGAGGGCGTGACTGCCTCCACACGCCCAGCCCTCGGCCTGCCCCACCTCTGTCCCTGTCACACATCCTCAGACCCCCCACGTCCACTCCACGTGCCCTCAATCCCTGTCTCCCCGGGCCCCATGGCCCCCGCTCCTGTCACCCATTCCCTCCTCCGCCTCTGCCTCACCGGCACCTGCTGCCCTCCACCATGCCCCACGCCTGCCTTCCCTGAAGGCCACCCTGTGTGGCCACGGCCCCTTGGGCTCCCTCCACACCCCCCGAGGTCCTCAACTCACCCCTACAAGCTGTGGCCAGTCTCCAGCCCCGAGGGAGGAGCACCCCGCCCCCCCACCCAGAGCCCACCTTTGGGACTAGTCTCTCCCCGGCGGGGTGGCCCAGGCCCCCAAGGCTCGGCCCCCAGCCCCCCAGCGCCCGTGGGCCATCGGGGGGGCTGCCACCACAAGCAGCTAAACATGACTTTGGTAAAAGTTTCTGAAGGTACCGACAAACCCCATGAGAACAAGCTCTTCTCCTCCCCCCACCCCCCAAACACCCCACCAAGTACAATAAAATACGATAAACTCCAAAAAGGACCCCCTGAGATCAAAAAGAGAAAGAGAGAGACCAGCCCGGGTCTGGCTGCAGTCACAACGTCCAGCCCGCCTGCCCAGGGCGAGGACGCCAGCCAACTGACTCATGGCTTGCCGGAGACCTAAACGGACCCAGGGGTGCCGCCGGGGGTGGCAGGGCCTGGGCCAGGAGAGAGGCAGAAGCAGGGAGGGAGACAGGGAAAGCCAGAGAGGTAGAGAGGGAGGGGACAGAGAGAGGGAGATGGAGCCAGGGTGCATGTGCGTGCGAGGCGGCGGTGGGACAGCGCGGTGTGGAGGGGAGGGGACAGGACGGGCGGCTCTCTCCCAGCCCCTGGGGGCCGCCCCAGCCCAGAGGTTACAACTGAATAAATAGCGAGTCTGCTCGCGGCCTGCTGTCTTCCGTTCACAGTGTCTGTCGGAGGGGATGCGCACAGCCGGCTGATCCTAGGACGGGAAGGGCTGGGGCCTGGTGGGCCCATCTGTCCATGGCTGGTGGGCAGGGAGTCAGGGGTGGGTTGGCGCCCCCTACTTTCTGTCCTCAGCCCTCGGCGGCCGTCCAGGTCCCAGGGCTCCCCTGGCGGGCAGCTGGGTGGCCGGGTGGGGAAGGGGAGGCCGGTGGCCACGCCCCCGGCCCCCAGTAGGCTGGCCGCCGCTGTGCGGCTACCTGAAGAAGGGCAGGTGATGCTGGCTCAGGACCCCGCTCGCCCGCGGCGACTCGGTCTTCGCCATGACATCCTTGAACCAGGACGCCACGTCCACCTCCAGCGTCTCGTAGCGCTTGATGAAGCTGTGTTCCTGTGGGGCCCAAGGCAGGGCACTTAGGGCGAGGGCGTCTTCCCTGCTGGCCTTGCTCAGGCCTGGCGCCCAGTGTGGCGGGGGGCTTAGGATGGGGGCTGGGGAGGGCCCCGGGTACTCACAAGTAGCTTATTATACTTTGGTCTCTTCCTGTGATCTTTAGTAAGGCTGGAGGGAGAAGAGGAAAGGAAGAGAAGTGAGAGCAGGTAGGAGAGGCCTGGCCGCCCTCGTGGCTGAGTTGTCGGGTCTGCAAGATCTGTGGGCAGAAGCCCGCACCCTCCCGGGCCTGCGCTTGGGCCCCCCACCGTGACAGAAGCCCAATGTGGGCCGTGAGACGCCCATGGGAGGGGTGGGTGGGCTCCCCCACGGGAGGCTCCAATGTGGACGTCCCGCGTGCGCTACTCTTGCCAGTTGGTGCAGGACACTCAGAGCCCTTAGCCCTGGGGCGCCTCTGCTCGTTCACAGCTCCCCCAAGGTGAAGCCCGAGGGCCACCCTGCCAAATACCCCTGGGGCCAGGTGTCCCCTCAGGCTGAGTCCAAACCCAACTCCTAGCTCCCGGGGCTCGGGCTCCAGCCCCCACACCATCCTGGGGCCCCTCTCCCCTCCCCAGTGGCCTGGGTGCAGGGCCACATCTGACCTCACCCTGCCTTCCAGAGTGGAGGGCGGGGGCGGGGCTCCTCACCAGTCTTTAACTCTTAGTTGCGGCATGCATGTGGGATCTAGTTCCCTGACCAGGGATTGAGCCCGGGCCCCCTGCATCGGGAGCGTGGAGTCTTAACCGCTGTGCCACCAGGCAAGTCCCCTCACCAGTCTTTGACGAAGGACTGAAAGTCCCCCGAGAAGCCCATGTGACCGGGCAGGAGCGGGGGTTCTTCCTGTAGGACTTTGGTGAGGACCTCAAAGTCCGTCTTGCAGTTCTTGTAGGGAAACTGTCCCGTCGCCAGCTCCACCTGGGAGAGAGACGGGCAGGGCTGGGCCGGCCAAGGACAGGATCCTGCCCTTTCCCGCCACCTGCCTCCGTACCCCGAGAAGACCCCACCCCTGGCCTCGGAGAACAGGGACCCCAACTCACCAAGGAGATGCCCAGGCTCCACACGTCGGCCCGGATGTCGTAGTCGGGCTTGGTGGGGTCCGGGGGGTCGATGCGCTCAGGCTGCCGGCGGGAAGGAGGAGAGGGTGGATGTACCCCTGTGGCTGGGGTGGGCGCACCGCCCCTCATGCCCGCCCGCCCGCCGGGCGCTGCTGGGCCCCACTTACTGCCATGTAGGCAGCGCAACCCGCGCTCCGCGTTTTGGCTTTGGAGTCGACGAGGCGGCCGCTGATGCCGAAGTCACAGAGCTTGATCTGGCCCCGCTCATCCAGCAGGATGTTGGAGGGCTTGACGTCCCGGTGGATCACGCCGTGCTTCTCCTTCAGGTAGTAGAGTGCCTTCACGATCTGCGGCGCGGGCAGAGGAGGGCACCAGTGATGGCAGGGACGGGGCCTGGTGGGGGGGGCTGGGGGCCGCCCGCCCGCCCGCGCCCCACCCAGCTGCTCACCGCCACCGTCATCTTGCCCAGGATCCGCTCAGGGATGGGGCCCTGCATCCGCTTCTTGAGCTTCTCGGCGCACGTGCCCATGAGCTCCATGGCAATGAAGACGTCCGTCTGCGGGGACAGCAGGTGGCGGCTCGGCGGGGTGGCTGTACCCTCCTGCCCACCCCAGACAGGCTCGGGTCCTGGGGGAGGGGCGGGGGGCGCGGGAGGCTTGGGGGGCGGGCGGCCGGCTCACGTTGGTGATGAAGGTCCCGAAGCACTGCACGATGTAGGGGCAATCGTGGCTCTTGAGGACCACGTCCAGGTCCATGAGGATCCGCTTGTTCTCTTCCTTGTTCCCCGAGCGCCGCATTTGCTGCACGGGACAGCAGGGGCCTTAGCGCCGAGCCTGGGGCGCGGGGCCCACCCGGGGCGGGGGCGGGCTCACCTTGACAGCGATGACGTGCCCCGTCTTCCGGAAACGCATCTTCCACACCTGGCCACAGGTGCCGCTGCCCATCTCCCCCAGGTTCTCCAGGTCGTTGATTTCCGCCTGGTAGCGCTGGCGAGGAGAGCCAGGGCTGGGGGTCCACCGGGCCTCTGCCCTCCACCCCCAGCCCAGACCTACCAGCAGCGTCCTGCCCACCCTCCCTGGGGGGGCCGAGGGAAGGGCGGTACCTGGCCCCCAATGGTCAGGTAGCCCGTCTGCTTCATGATCTCCTGCAGCTTCTGGTCAATCTCGATGCTGAGGGGACAGAGAGCGGGTCCTGACCAACCTGAAGCCACCCCAGCCCCTAACACACAGGGTCCCACAGAGCTCACCAGCTCCTCCCTGAGGCTTGCCCTGCGCCTCGCCCCGCCCCGGCCCCAACCTCCCGGCCCTCCCACCGGCCACCCTAGCCGCTCACCTCTCCATGCTGCGCGGTGTGAACAAGGTTGATGGGAGCCCCAGCATGTGGCGGGGCCGTGCGGGGGGCGTGGGGTGCTGCGGGGAGCTCTCGGAGGACGGTGAGCGGCTGCCCCCATCGTTGGCCAGTGGGAGCTGCAGGGCTGGGGTGGTGAGAACCAGGGGCGGGGAGGGGGTTAGCTCCCAGCTGGCCCCAACTCAAGGGCCTGGAACCCTCATCTTACCCTCCCTGGCATCCCTCAGGTAGGGCGGCACAGCCCCCTGCCCCGCTGGGCTGGAGGAGCTCCCTGCTCCCAGACCACTCCTAGGGTGCCTTTTCCCACCCCGCACCCCGCCCACTCCTCTGACCTGGAAGGGCTTGCGGTGGGCTGGTCCCCAGAGGCTGAGGGTTCATCCCCAAGCCTCCCCTGACAGAAAACGGAGGCCCAGAGGCGGATGCCGTCCCTCGGGCAGGTAGCCTCCCCTCTGTGTCCCTTTCCTCCCCACCTCCGCCGGGGAAGCAGGCCCAGGGCCACCACACCCACACTCTGGACCACACAAGGCAGGAATGCCCACTGGGATCAGCCCGAGCTCTGGCGCTGTGGGCAGCCTGACCTTGGCTGGACCACCCTGGGTAGAGAGTGGGCAAGGGACCTAGGCTTCCAGCTGCCTTGCCCAGCCCTCTGTTTCAGGGTCAGGGAGGGCCGCCCTCTGGCCTGCGGGCTCATCGGTGAGCCTCCCGGCCTGGCCTGCGGAGCTAGGGCCGACGAGGCAGGGGCAGGACCCCAGGCTGGGGTGAGGGGATCCAGGTGGCACAGCCCCTCCAGGGGCCAGGCCAGGCGGCGAGTTTGGTTCTTTCCAGAAGCCTGCATGCGGACAGCTCGGGCATGCTACAGGCAGGCAGCGTGCAGGCAGCGTGCAGGCAGCGGGCACCCCAGGACGGGCAGGCGGCATTAGGGGACGGGAGGGCGGGAGACAGACAGCCGGGAGCCGAGACTCGGGGCCCAGCTGCCCAGAGGACGCGCTGCAGAGACAGGCCGGGGAGGGGCCTGGGAAAGGAGAGCGGATTCCCTGAGGGGCTAGGAGCCTCCGGGCTGGGCAGGCCCCAGGGTGGGGAGTGGGGGCCAGGGTGATGACCCTCCAGTGAACCCCTGAACCCCGGAGACCCTGGCACTCGGCCTCCAGAAGGGGAGCCCCTGGCTGAGGAGGCTGCAGGCTACAAGCACCTCCCAGGTTCACCTTCCCCTGGAGAGCAGGCCAGGAGCTGGGGGCCTGCCATTCTCCTTAGCCCTTGGCTGACGCCCCCTCCTCTCTCCACACTTCCCGCATGGCCCACCTTCTCCTCCCACAGTTCTCCAGGCACCTGGTGACGTGGGCCCAGTGATCAACGGGTAGAGACAGGTATGTTCAGCACCTGGTGCCCAGGCGCTTTGCTGGCCTGCAACCCTGACCGCAGCCAGAGCGAGGGGCAGGTCTATGAGCCTGGCCTGCAGTCCTAGGAGGGCCTGGCGGGAGTGATGGAAGAGCTCTGGGGACCCCGGGGACGTGGCCGGGCCCAGTCCCCTCCACTGGCCCGGAGGCCTCTCCTCCCGTGCCCTCCCTGCTGCTCTGCTCTGCCGGGGCCAGAATCCCAGTCGTAATACCTCCCTCTCTGGCTGGACAACCTCCGGGGCTCCCGAGGACCCTCGAGCTCCCCCTGCACCGGGACCCTGGATCCCTGTCAGGTTCAGGTTCCCTGGGGGCACCAGGGCCCCCTTTCTGAGTGAGGACCACAGCCCTCTCCTACCCACACCTCTCGGTGTGGTGTCCTGTCGGTCCCCTCCCTTACACAGTCCACCGGGCCCTCTGAGGGCCGCCCCAGAACCCGGGGCCAAGGCTGTAGGGGGACAGAGGCTTCCAGCCAGCCCCGCAAACTGACGCACGGTAGGCGTGTGAGCGGGGCCGGTGCGGGGTGGCTAAGGTGGGGTGGAGGGAGGTAGACAAAGACCCTGAGAACAGAAGTCACAGAGGTGGTACCGGGCCCACGGCAGGTCAGGAGGGCAGAATGAGAGCGAGAGGCTGAAGGGGAAAGAGAGAGAGAGAAGAATGAATGAGAGAGAACGAGAAAGGACACGGGGCGGGGGTGGGGGGTGGGGAGCACGCGGCCATCAGGAGCCACACACGTACCAGGCTGTCAGTCGACACACGTAGGCACACGCACACAGGGCATGGCACAAACCCACGCAGATGGGCAGACGACATGCCACAGGGTCTCCAGCAGAGCCACAGAGCCCCTCACCTTCCGACACACACGCATGCGCGCACGCACGCACGCACGCGCGTGCACACACACACACACTTCCCAACCTAGTCCTGCTCACAAGGACCAATGAGGCCAGACCCCCACCCCATCTCTCTCAGCACCCCCGCCCTTCGCACAGGCATGTCCCACAGCCGTCTGCTCCCAGACCCACTGGCACCTGCCCTCCGCCCCTAGTGGGGCTGCTTCCTCTACTTCCATCCCTGCGCTGCCCCCACCTCCCAGGAGACTTTGCTCAAATTCCACCTTCTCCAGAGGTTTCCCGACTGCAACCCTGCTCCCTGCTCCACCCGGCCTTCCCTCCAAGGCGCCGGGGTCTCCTCCACTTCCCGCCCGGAGGCCCTCAGTGCTCACTGCCCTCCAACCCCCAGGGTCCCCCACCCCCTGGGGCACGCCAGCCCTGAGAGGACAGGGACTCAGTCCAAGCCTAGCATGGCTCAGCCCAGGGGGCGACACGGGTCCACTGGGCTGCTGAGGCGGATGAGCAGCTCTCCCTCCCCCCGCTCATGCACACGCCTGCAGGCACACGCACGGACACTCGTGACCCCCTTGGCAGGCGACAGACTCCCGGCCGGTGAGGGAGTCTGTCTCCTCCTCCAGGGAGTCCAAACCTGAGCCCAAGAGAAAGGGAGGAGCGGGAGGTGAGAAGACAGAGGAAGTGGCCGGGTGGGCCGGACGCGGACGGTGTGGATGGACAGAGTGAGGGTGAGAGGGGGGGATGCACACGCACACACGGAGCACGTGGGAGGGGGAAGGGGGGATGGCATTCTGCGGCCGGGGCAGCGGTTAGGTCAATGGTGCAGAGGTCCAAGCAGCGATGATAAAAAGGCTGGTACCTGCTCGTTGGGACGGGGCAGGAGCAGGGCTTAGAGTGATCACAATAACTGGATGGGGAAAAGGAAGAAAAAAAAAAAAAACAACACCACGATAAATCACAACGGAAACCACCGATTTGTCCAAAAGAAAAGAAATCAAATCAAATCATAACGGAGAGAAGGGGGAGGCACGCGGTACCAAACTGCAGAGATGGGTAGAAACCGACAGAGATGGGAGAACTGGGAGGATGGGATGGAGCTGACACAGACACAGACGCCTGGAGGGGGCTCCCCGCGGCCTGCTCGCCATGGGTCTCACCGTGCCTCGCTCTCCATCTGGGACAGCCACCCTGCAAGGCACCCCAGGCCCCGTACCTAGGCCTGTCTTGTCCACACTGGGGTTGGAGGGGGAGTAACACTGCAGAGACCAGCGGGGACCCTCCAGTCCTGGCTGGGCTTCCTACCCCAGGCAGTGTCCAGTGCCAGCACTGCCACCTCGGGTTTTTTTCTGGGCCCCAAGAGACACACACACACACCCCCAATCCAGTGAGAAACCCACGGGCCCAGGTCAGTAAAGGGAGAATGGGGAGTGGACCCTACACAAGGATGGGGGCGCCAGGCTGGGTGAGCAGGCAGTGGGGGGGGAACCCAGATGAGGAAGTGTCTTCCCTGTCCTGTCAGGATAACTCCACAGGGAGCTACATAAGCCACAGGAGTCATATCAGAGGGGATAAAAAGGAGAGCAATTTGCTGGGTCAAGAGAGACACAGAAGGCATGGGTGTGTGGGCAGGGGAATTCCCTGGTGGTCCAGTGGTTAAGACTGCACTTCCAACGCAGGGGGCACGGGTTTGATCCTTGGTGGGGGAACTAACATGCCACATGCCGCGCGGTGCGTCCAAAAACAAAAACAGAAAGCATGTGTGTGGGCTGCTGTTCATCAGGTCTGTAGGAAGGGGAAAAATCTGACTCCCTCTGAGCTTCAAGGATATGGGGAGGGGATCATGCAGGAAATGACAAGGAGACTAGATGTGGTCACGGTGATTCCGAGCCAGGTGTGCGTGCTGGGGGGTAGCTCTTGACTCCAGATGACAAGACGCCAGGGAGACACGGGGACTGTGGGACCAGAAAGGAGGTGTACGTGCCCTGGGATGCCTAGATAAAGTCGCACTGGCCTCAGGTATCCCCGGGCTGGATGGGTGTGGGTGTGTAAGAATGGGGAAGTCACTTGATTCTAAATGACAAAGTCGCCGCGCTTGGGAGTTGCGTGTTTATTTCTGGAGGAGCCAGAAATATGGCAACAGTGAAACGAGTCAGAGGAGTATGAGGGGGCCTGGTGTATATGGGTAAACTGTATGTGGGAGGGAGTCCGCTGAGCCCAATGACAAGATCCCAGACACGGACCCAGGTGCGGAACGGGGCGGGGGGGAACCTCTTGACACAATCACTGAGATGGCGGGAGTAGAATCAGCTGGTGAAAAGGGATGTGTACATGTTAGCGGAGGACCTGGATGTAGTCACGGTCGCATGAAGTAGGAGAAGCAAGGCTCAGGGTAGGTGACAGAGGCTCCGAGGATCCCGGTGATTGGGGGCGGGTCATCAGGTGGGGGGCCTCGCCTGGAGCCGGGTAACTAGGCTCCCAGGCCCCGTTAAGGGGGAACCCCCAGGCAGGGGAAGGGCTGCCCGGGAACCCGCGGGCCCCACGCCTCCCGGGTCACCGTGACCCTCTCACCGCTGGCCGATAGCGAGGAGCGGGGCGGAGAGAAGGAGCTAGAGCGCCCCGGAAGCGGGGGCGGGGCCTGGAGGCGGGGGCGGGGCCTCCCGCGGCGCGCGCCCCGCCCCGCTCGCCCCCTCCCCCACGCCGCCGTGCTTACTGGGCCTGGGCCGCTGGGGGCTGATATCCAGGTTGAGGTCGATCCTCCGCCGGGCCTCGCGGTTCTCCTGCTTCAGCTTTGCTTCCAGGCGGGACAGCTTCTGCTCCAGGGAGGACGCCGCCATCTTCCCCGCCGCCGCCGCGCACCGCCCGGCCGCCCGTCAGTCCCGCAGACAAACACCGCACTGCGCCTGCGCTCGGATGACCCCGCCGAGCCGCCGTCTCGCTCAGCAGGGCGCATGCTCGCGGTGCACACCCGCCCTTCCCGCGTGCGATCTTCCGCGCGTGCGTGCTTCGTCCCGACCGGAGGGATGACGCCGCCTAGAGCTCGCTGCTGGCAACGTGCGAATCCTCTCAGTGTGAGGCGCATGCGTGAATTCCCGAGCGCTCCGGCAAGAGGCGCTGTCTGGAAACCCACTCACCGTTCCGCTTACAGCGGTGGGCGGAGAAAGCAGCGCGCAAGCGTACAGAGGAGGAGACCAGGTCACGCCCGTGGCCTCTGCTGCGCATGCGCACTCGTGACTTTGTTTTTTTTTTTCCCCCCCCCTGTCGCTGTCCCCGGTGGTCGCCATGGTTGTGTGTCCTCAGCCTCGTTCTTTCTCTTCTCGGCCCGGCCATCGCTGGCACCTACTCCCTCTCGGAACTGCCTTTCTCATCTCAGTGCTTCCTTAGGATCCCTGTTATGCTTAATTGCTGCCTCCTCACCATAATTAGGCACCCGGGGCAAGCCCTTTCCATTTCAGCAGGCTCAGGGTTGGCCGAGGACATGTAGGATGGGCGGTGTAGGGCTCGGGCCACTGTCAGGACCCTGGGAATCCAGTGGCGTGACCCCTGCCCTCGGCGACTGGGGGGCCGGTAGGGGGGCCAAGGTCAAGGTCCGAGAGTTCCAAATCAGACTTGCGTGGGACATTTTAAGACTTCCCTCAACTGCCCTGCCCCCAGAATTTGCTCCCAGCTCCTGGACAACGCAGAAGATAGGCCCCGGGGTTTGGTGCCTCTACCTGGCGCCTCTGCTGCCTACACATTTTCTTTAGCTGGTCTGAAGAGTGCTGGGAAAATGTCCCCATCTGGAACCCTGGGGCCCCTGGAGAGCACCTTGCCTCTGCTCTCTGGTGCCAGGAGGAGGCTCGCATTTTGCAGACACCATGGAGGTGGTGATCCCAGGAGGTCAGGGTTGGGCAGGCTGTGCCCTGCCCGCTCCAGCACAGGGACACTGTGATGGGCGTTGAAGGCTTGTGGCGACTCCTCTGGTGACAACTTACAGGTGGAGCAGATCCAAAACTGTGGAGCCGGGAGACTAACAGGGAAGGTAGAGGAAGAGCAGTTCTCCAGGAAAAAACCTAGGCAGACGATGCCACCTGATTTCTCCTGGTTAGCTGAGGTCTCTCTCTGCCTCTGCTTCCGGGATGCACAGATACCCTTGATTCTGGAATGTGACTGTCGCCACTTCCCTGTACTTGGTCTGGTGGAATCGAAGGCTTAGACTCACAGGAGTGGACACAAGGATCAAGATTCTAGTTCTCATAGTTAGTATCATTTATTAAGCACCCACTGATATACATTCCCTCGCATAGGGAACATGTGAAAGACAAAGTCCCAGCCTGTCTTCAGAAAAATGTACCCTCCACAGCAGGTGTTCTTAACCTGGGGTCTCCAATCCTTAGGATGTCCATAAACAGCCCTCTAGGGGATCTGGGGGAATCTGTTGATTGCCTCAAGTTGTTTGCAGAACTTTTCACGTACGTGAGCATTTTCCTGAGGAAGGAGGTGCCCAGCTTTCATCAGGTTTCTCAAAGCATCTAGGGATCTAAACAAAAGTTCAGAATCCCTGCTCTAGACACCCAGATATTTGACTCTGTAGGTCAGCATTTTCCAACACACAGGCCTGGGACTGTCTTTGTCAGAATTACCTGGGATGCTTATATTTACCGGCAAGTTCCTGGCCTCCAGGCAAAGCTCCTGAGTCAGTCTTTCAGGGGTGGGGCCTGGGATGTTTTGTTTTGGTGTTGACTTTGATGCCTAGCCAAATGTGAAAACCATTTTTTCTGAGTTCAGGTGTCCATAGCAAACAACTTATAAATAGGGGATTGGGCTTCCCTGGTGGCGCAGTGGTTGGGAGTCCGCCTGCCGATACAGGGGACACGGGTTCGTGCCTCGGTCCGGGAAGATCCCACATGCCGCGGAGCGGCTGGGCCCGTGAGCCATGGCCACTGAGCCTGCGCGTCCGGAGCCTGTGCTCCGCAACGGGAGAGGCCACAACAGTGAGAGGCCCACGTACCGCAAAAAAAAAAATAAATAAATGAAAAAAAAATAGGGGATTAACATCCAAGTTGGAGGTGGAGGAGGGGGGAGCTTGTCCGTTGCGTCTGTGTCCCCTCCTTGGGAGAGAACCCCAGATGTAAGCTGTTTTGGTCAGGAAGAGAGGGTTGAAATCCCATTGGGATGAGCCCCACCCCCATATGTGGCATTGATTGAGCCCGAATGTTCGGAGTGGGTTGGGGGAGCAGCAGCTCTGGCCCAGGGCTGGGGGCAGGCAAGCTAGCCAAAGACACAGGTGTGGTTTTGCTCTGAGAGTCTTATGACTGAGTTAATCCCTCCAGGATGTTCCACCCTAGATCCACAGCCTCCCAGGCAAACCAATCCTAGGATCTTGCCTTGGGCTCCACCAGCCTGGCACGTCTGCTCCTCCTGTCCCGGCCTGGGCTCACTTGGCCCCCTCCCTTGAAGATAACAGTAGAGATTCCAGGGTGATAGCATCTGGAAGGCCTCTACCGCAACCTGCCCCTCCCTGGCTTCACTCCACCTCCATTCTGTCCCGCACCTCTGCCGGCAGCCCTTCGTAAAGGGTGTCCTCCACCAGGAGCCCCGACTTCTTCAGTCCCCCACAGTTGCCGAGTTCTTCCGGCAGCGCCTCCAGCCGGTTGCCCTTGAGCTCCAGGCGGCTGAGGGCCCCGAGGGCCCCCACCTGGGGCGAGAGCTGGCTCAGGTTGTTGTAGCCGAGGAGCAGCGTCCGCAGCTTGCGGCAGAAGAAGAGCTCGTCGGGCAGAAGCTCCAGGGCATTGTAGGAGACAGCCAGGTGCTGCAGGTTCTGGAGGAGGCCCAGCTCGGCCGGCAGGGAGTGCAGCCCGTTATGGGAGATGTCCAGCAGGCGGAGGCCAGAGCACATGCCGAGCTGGGTGGGCAGTGTCTCCAGCTTGTTGTGGCTGAGATAGAGCTGCTCAAGGCCCCGGAGCTTCCGTACGTGCTCGGGGACATAGGCGATCTGGTTGTGCCACAGCCGGAGTGTGACCAGCTTGCGGCAGTGCTGGAAGCTGAGGATCTCCTCGATGGACCGCAGGTGGTTGTCCTTGAGGTCCAGTTCCTGTAGTGCGCTCAGGCTGAAGACGGCATGGGGGATGCGCTCCAGCCCGCAGGCCACCAGCTCCAGCTCCCGAAGCACTGCCAGCTTCTTGAGGCTGTTCAGTGCCAGCAGGCGGGCCCCGTCGTTGTGCAGGCTGAGCCGCTGCAGGTGACCGGCCACGTCGGTCACGCTGGCGGGCACTTTGCCGGCGTTGCTCCGCAGAGACAGCACCTTCAGCTGCTTCAGCTCCCGGAGGCTCTCGAGGGTCGCTGCCCGGGCCAGCTCCGGGGGGAAGACCCCCTCCAGGTGCAGCTCCTCCAGGCTGCGCAGCCCGAACACCCAGAGGGGCACCTCTCGGAGCTCCTCGCACTTGACCCGGATGACCTTCAGGTGGTCCCGCAGGAAGATCTGCGAGGAAAAGGGCAGCCTGGCCGGAGAGTGGAGCAGGCTGATCTCCTGCAGGTGCACCAGCTGCGAGAGGCCTGGGGGGAAGGTGACGTCACAGATGGCCTCCAGCCGCAGGGCCTCCACCTCGCTGAGCTCGAAGACCGTGTCGGGCAGCCCCGGGAGCATGCAGAGGGCCAGCTCGAGCCGGCCGCAGGCGTTGCGCTGCAGCTTCTGCCGCAGCTTCTCGGTCGTCCACTCGTGGTTGAGGTTGAGCTGCTTCAGGCGGCTCTCGCTGACCTCGGAGAGGAAGACAGCGAAGCGCTTGGAGTAGAGTGAGTCGTACTGGTCGATGAGGTGCAGCATGAAGGCGAAGTCGTTCTTGACGTCGGGGATGTCGCCCATGCCCGTCTCCTCCCGCACGGACCGGAAGGAGTACTCCTTGAGGGGCCGGTGGAAGAGCCAGAAGAGTGTGTAGAAGCAGATGATCCCGTAGACGCACACGAAGCAGATGTAGCAGAAAGCCAGCTTGGAGAAGAGGTGGGCCTTGGTGTGGCTGCAGCAGAAGCTGGCATAGCCCGTGACCTCCGAGGTGTCCACCGTACAGGCCACCAGGAAGCTGATCTTCCCCACGTAGACGAAGTTGTAGACCAGGATGGCCAAGAACTTGCAGACCTTGAGCACCGTCTGCCGGATGTACATGGTGTACAGGATGTCCCCCTCTTCCACGTGCATACGGAATTTCTTGACCTTCTCAAACAGGGCTTTGGCCTGCTCACCCTCCTTTTTGTCCAGCAGGGTGACAGCCGGTGGCTCCGTCACCACCTTCTCGGGCTCCGCCAGCATCTTCTCCTTCTCACCCTCACCTGCCTTCCCCGGTCCTGCCGCCGCTGCTGCCATGGTCACCGTTGCCCGCCCGGCGGCGGCAGGGTCCTTGTGGTTCTCCCCAGAGACCTCGGATAGGGCCCGCGTGGTCCACGGAGAGTCGAAACACTTGCCCAGGATAGAGATGAAGTGCTCGATCTTGGAGCTGGTGCCGGGGAACTTGAACCAGAAGCTGGTGCAGACCATGAAGTTGAGCGTGTGGATGACGACCAGGTAGGGGAAGTACTTGGCGTACCAGTGGAGGGCCGTCTCGTAGCAGAGCTGGTTAATGAAGCTGTATTGCTGCAGGTCCAGGTTGTTCCTGAGGCCGCTCAACTCCTGGAGGTCCCCCACATGCTCGGAGACCCCCCGCAGCAGCAGTTGCCGGCACGGGGCCTCTGATAAGTTCTCCCGGGGTCCGTGACTGGGCAGACAGATGATCTTGTCCTGTGTCACCTGGGGATGGGAGAGAGGGTGAAAGATGGTGAAGGATCTGGGGCGGCCTGGGAAGTTGTGGGGTGGGGGAGGAAGCAGGCTGAAGGCAAGAGGGGTTTCCATCAACCCCCAACTGTCCCCAGTTTGTTCCCCAGCTTTGGAAGAGTCAGTAAACCTCTGAGCGTCGGACTTTGTCTGAAAAAAAGGGCTGGGTTGATTTGTGTCCTTCGAAAAGATGTTGAAGTCCTAACCCCCAAATACCTGTGAATGTTGCCTTGTTTGGAAATAGTCTTTGCAGAGCAGATGTAATCAAGTTAAGATGAGGTCATTGGGGGTGGGCCCTAACCCAATAGGACTCTGGCCTTATAAAAGGGAGAAATCTGGACACAGACTCACACAGACACACAGACATACACACACACACACACACACACACACACACACGGAAGATGCTTTGAAGATACAGGGAGAACGTTATCTGTAAACCAAGGAATGCCTGAGGCCACCAGAGTCTAGAAGGGAGCCGTGGAACACATTCTCCCTCACAGCTTTCGGAAGGAACCAACCCTGTCAACACTTTGATTTCAGACTTCCAGTCTCCAGAAATAAGAGACGATAACGGAAGACTTCCGGAACTTCCCAGACCCCGCCCCTAGAGACCCCGCCCCTGCCCCGCCCCTTACCTGGAGGGTGCAGCCGAAGACCCCGATCATGAGCATAGCCACGGTGAGGTACTCGGCCAGCACGTCCCACCAAGGTTTGAGCACCTTGAAGTTGGGCTGGTGCTCCGCGAACTGCTTGAACTCCGCCACCGGAATCATCCCGCCTGTGGGAGAGCGGGAAGTGGAGGGTGCAGAGAGAGACCCTCAGGAAAGGGCGCCCGGTGCCGGGTCCCCAGAAGAGCCAGACACACGCATCTGCTCCCAATCCGCGCTCGGCCCTGCCAAACTCTGGCAGAACCCACAAGCTGTGCGCTTCCTTCCCCTCCCCCCACAGACCTCGCCTCCTTCCTGGAGCCGGGCAACTACTGTCCTCACCACCTCTGCTCCCAGGGACCCCTGCCTCGGTCGGACTCTGCTTGCCCTCAGAGCTCAGGAGGGGCAGTCCACGGGGCCGCTGCCCCACAGCTTGCCCGTGTGGCCTTCTCCCGGGGCCCAGGCATCTCCTCCCACCCTTGACGCCAATTGGAAACACTTCGCTCTGCTTCTCTGACCCCAGGTACCCGGTATCCAGGCGGCCAGCCCCGGCTCCCTCCACCACTGGACCGGAGAGAGTCCCAGAGACACGGAGACTTCCGGGGCATGGGCCCCGCACCCCCTTCAGGGGCGCTCCGGGCACCACCTCCAACCTCCAACCGGAAAAGCCGGCTGGAGCCTGGCTGGAGCCTGGCTCTGGTTTCGGGCCCCAGGGGCAGGGAGTGGCAAAGCTGAAGGCTGGTCAGCCCTGGGGGGTGGGAGTGACTAGGACACCTGGGTTTCTAGTGGGGCAAGTGCCTAGGATCTGCGGCAGAAAACAGAGACCTGGCCTCTGAGAGTCAGGGGCAGGGGGGGCGCAAGGACAGGGCAGAGGATCAGGAAATGGAAAACTCACAGGGAGAGAGCCAGGGTGACACCTACGACTGGGACAGGGCTGGGCTGCCAGGCTCCTGGGCGGCCAGCCCACTCTGTCTGTCCCAGGCTTTCATTTTAGACCAAGGTATCATTATTCCAGATACAGACAACTAGGCGCAAGTCACACGGGGGTGTGGGCCACGGGCTGGGACATCACCCTCCCCGACAGGCAGTCGGGAGCCTTTTCCCCCACCTCCGAGGCTGGAGGGGCGAAGGAAAGGGAGGCAGCAAGCCCCTCGCCGCCTCTGGGGGGGCTCCTAGGCGTCTGCTCCCCTCCCCAGCATCCATGCTCCCAAATATAAAGATCTTGTTTTATATCAGGCAGGTTTCCTGCGGCCTGCGGTCCTCATCCTGACAGCCTGTCACTGGGCACAGGCTGGGCAAAGAAGGGAGGCATCTGGGCCACCAGCTGGTCCTCCAGCCTCCCACCCATCTCCTGGGTGGGAGGGAAACTGGCCTCTGTCCCACACCTCAGTCAATCGCTCTGACACCTCCTTGCCTCCCTTTTTGGTCTCCACAACCCTTGAAGGCCTTAGGGTTACTCCTGATTGAGGACAAGGTAGAAGTGGGCGGGGATATGGGATGCAGGCCCCACCCGCCAGGCTGAAGTCGGGGCAGTCCTTAATCCCCTTAATCCCATCAGAGGCTCCCACCTCAGTACCCGGGATAATATGTAAGGGACAGGGACACGCCTGCCCACACCCAGGCTCCGGGGCCTCCTGACTCAGGCCCTGACTCACCCAGCAGCCGGCACATGCAAGGGGGTGTGCAGACAGAGCACAGAATCCCTCACCCAAGGGCTCATCCCTCATGCTCAGTTTCACACCCTGTCCTAAACAATAAGCCGAGTAAAGATGCCTCCCATGCGTCACAGGCTCAAACACCAGGGAATCTGCTAGAAACACACTCAGGGCAGCTCAACAGCCCCCAGGAGCCAAATTGCAGCCACCGAAAGGGACACCCTGGGGGCATTCTGGAGCGTGCACCTCAGGGCATGTGTGTACAAAGGGCAAGTACACACTAAGTTGAGGAGAGACCCAGGACCAGGGAGCCGGCCATATGCCCTCTTCCAGTTCTGGCCACCCACTGTTCTCCCTGCCCTGGCCACCTACCCCTGCGAGGGACACTGCTTAGCTGCTTCACCTGAGAATGGTAACTGTTAGCAAAAATGCCACACAGACAGGCAGGGACCAACTGCCTGCCCCCGAGTCCTTGCCACCCTTCAGGACCCATCTCACAATGGTGGAAGCTCCCCACTGGCCATCCCAGGTCCACAATCAAAGGCAAGAAGGCAGAGACACACCCAGGGTCCCCAGCAGATGGCCCAGGGGATGCACCCACAGAGCAAAGTGTATACGCAACAGCCTCAGAAGCAGACATGGGTTTATCATTATCTGTCTCCACGACTCAATCTTGATCGTCCCGAACCTGCCATTAAGTTTCCCCAGACACAAGGCTGGCCCCCCTGTGTCTGAACAGGGCTGGTGGGAGGGCTTGGGGAGAAGGCTTCATGGGGGTGTGGGAGCAGAGAACTTATGACCACCAGATGCCTTCAGTGTCTCGTTTTATCCCAGCTCTGGGAGTGTGGATGTTGGGACCCTCCTTTTCCAGACTCAGGAGAGTGAAATAACTTGCTCAACGTGTCACAGCTTGTGACACGTGGCATTCGAGGCGAGACTCCCCCAAGTCCCGTCTGTCTGATCACGTTGTTGAGCAAGAACGTCTCGCTGAGTTGAAGCATCTTTGCCAAAAGAACCTCAGAAGGGGTTCCTTCAGGCAGAAGAAATGGAGGGAGGACGGCTGCTCTGCCCAGCAGGCTGAGCCTAGGGCCAGGAACATGCCCCCTACCCAGCCTTAGCTCCACTCACCCATGCCTCACCCTGCTTCTGCTTCCCTCTCAGGCCTTCCCCAAGCCCCCAGCTTGCCTCTGACCACGTGGCGGTGGCGGGTGCTCCTGGACCAGCGCGCCATCCCACACCGTCCCCACCCACAGCCCATGCTAAGGGGCAAAGAAGAAACAGTGACTGTTGTCAGCCCTGAAATGGGTCTTGGAGGACACAGGGTCCAACTCTGGACTTTTACACAAGTGAGAAACCGTGGCCTGGGTGGAGGAGGGTGGCCCCGTAGTGGCGGATCCTGCTCTGGGCCCCAGGCCTGGGGACTCCCAACCCAGTACTTTTCCAAGCTGTCCTGCCAGGACTAGGGGCGTCTGGGGAGTCTTGAGGTTCAAGAGTCCCAGAAGGGACAGCCTGGTGAGGCTCCCAAGTGGTAGGGTTCTGGGAATTGAGGGGCTCACAGGGTTGAGTCGTCAGCAGCGGAGGAGAGGGGAGCACGGTCAAGACCCTCGGGTGGACCCCAGCCTGTTTATCTTCACTCCGTCCTTGGCCAGGCCTGCCGGGCTCCCTGACGGGCGCCCTTGGGCTGGCCACGGCGGGGCCTCTCTCTGCACCCCCCCAGCCCACCCCCCAGCTCCTTCTGTGCCCCAGACGGCGTTGGGCTCAGGTCACAGGGCCAGCCGCACCTGGGGCGGTCCTCCCGTGGGCCAGATCCTCACCCCGCCACCTGGTCCCCAGGGGCGGAGAGCCACCTACTCACCTCACGGGCCGGACGCTTGTTCCAACTCCTGTGTCTCTGGGAGCGGAGCGGCCGGGACTCCCGCAGAGTTCGCGGGACAGGCTGGGTGAGTCAGGGCGGGAGGGCGGGCGACCTGGACAAGAGCCGGGAGCAGCTCCGCCCCGCCAGGCCCCGCCCACCAGCCGTCTCGGCCCCGCCTCCCTTAGGGCGCTCACAGGTCGCCCCCGACTCCTGGTACCGCGGGATCGCGGGAGGAGGGCGATCCTAATCCTGGTGTCTCCGAGGTGGGCGAGGGGCTGGTCGGAGGAGCGGGGACCGTAGAATTCTGGGCTCCGCTTCAGTGAGGCAAACCTGGCACGGGGGACACTGAGGAGGGCTGGAGGCGCTGGGCTCCCAAAGCCGACCTGAAGGCACGCTTCCGGGAGCCCAGCTGCATAGACCTTGTCAGGAACGCGTGGAAGTCCTCCTTCCCCTCCTCCTCCCTTCACTCCCAGGTGCAGCTACCTGGCCTGGAGGCTCACCCAAGGAATCAGTGACCAGGGCCCAAGAGAGGGCACGGCGCTTCCCCCTTCCTGCTCTGACCACCGAGCCAGGGGAAGCTCTCCACTGGGGGAGGAGAGGGAGTGAGCCGCTCCCGGGTCCTGGTGGGGTTGGGCACAGGGGTCAGAGGGCTCTGGGAGCCGGGGTTGGAGTCCGGTCTGGGAGGCCGGCTTCTCAAAGGGAGACTCTGCCTCCCCTCCACACCATGATTTCCTCCCCACTTTGGGAGGCCTGAGCTGGGTCTTAGGCGACAGTTGACCTTGGTCTGCCCTGTCTGCAAAACTCAAGGGAGAGGGGACTGGACCAGGTGGCAGAGGGAGGCCCCATCTCCCATGGGGAAAAAGAAAACAAGTTCACCAGGGTAGAGACACTCCGAAACCTTGAGGGTTGGGATCCCCTAAGCTTCAGTTCCCCTGTGAAACCCTGCAATGGGCGCGACCCTTGAAGAAGTCCCTGTGGGCTCGGCCACAGGCTACCCAAAGGCAAACCTTCTCTCTCAGAGCTTCTGCTCTATTGCTGTGTGTGTGGATTGGGGGTGGAGTGCGGTTGGCGGAGACAGAGATAAGGAAGCAAATAAGTAAGGAACAAGGTAATGTCAGCTTGTGACAAATGCTGTGTATATAACAAAGTAGGGTGAGGTGAGGTGGTAGCAAGGGGGCAGGGGCCTTTTGAGGTGAGTAGTTTCTCCCTTTCCTCTAGCCTCGGGAGAAGCTCCTTGAGATCCATACCCTGGCGGTTTGTTTCCGGCTTTATGTTGGGATAAGTGTTTTCATAAACGACGCTTTGCGCACTTGTGCAAGAGTCTCTGTGGTGACTGGGATCGAAGCCCCGTGATCCCCAGACACGTGTCTCTTCTGTTCCCTACTGTGTCCCCAGCACTTGGGATGGTGCCTGGCACACAGTGGGCATTCAGTAAATGATGGACGGATGGATGCTTAGTTCGGGCCCTTCTAGATACAGATCCTGAGGCAAGGAATTAGATGCAAATAGTTTCTCTGGAAGGTGAGGCAGTGGGGAAGGGAAGGAAGCCAGTAGTGTTAATGAGGGTGAAGGAGCAGGCTGCCAATATAGGCAACTGGGGTTCCATTGTGCTGGGGAGCTCTGGGAGATGGTGGAGGACACACCTCCAAGTTTTCCCACCCAAGAGGTGAGGGAGTTGAAGCATTGATGTACCAGCTCCTGCCTGTTGTGGCTGAGGGCTGCTCTGGAGAGGGGGATGGAGGGAGTGTTAAGGCCCTGACACTTCTGACTTTCCTGCGGGTGGGGACTCTGGGTGCTCAGGAGATACGGAAGGAGCTGTATGGCACTGCCACAGGTACAGACGCTTGAGTGGAATGTCTCAGTCATATGACACGCATACAATGCTCTCCAGCTGTCCTCCAGAAAGCCTGCCCCCTTTACATTCCCACAGGTAGTTTGTGAGTTTTCCCGCATGGACACTGTCCAGGTTTTAAACAATTGTGGTAGAGCACACACATAACATAGAATTTGTCATCCTAACCATTTTTAAGTTTACAGTTCAGGGCCATTAAGTACATTCAGTGTTGGGCAACCATCGCCACCATCCATCTTCAGAACGTTTTTTGTTTTGCAGAACTGAAACTCTGTCCCCATTGAACTCATATTCCTCATTCCTCTCCCTAGCTCCTGGCACCCACCATTCTACCATCCATCTCTATGAGTTTGAATCCTCTGGGGACCCCATATAAGTGGAATCACAGTGGTTGCACCATTTTACATTCCCACCAACAGTACAACTGTTCCAATTTCTCCACATTCTCACCAACACTTGATATTTTATACCCAGCTTTTAAGGTTTTCTGAGCCTGAGATAGTTACATATTACTGTGCTGTGTAACAAATTGCCCCCAAACCTAGCACCTTAAGACAACAAGAATTTATTGTCTCACATAGTTTCTGAGGGTCAGGAATCAATCAGAGTGGCTTCAATTGGTGGTTCAAAAGTTTCCCTCCCCTGGTTGTCCCCAACAACCACTGATTCGCTTTCTGTCACTATAGATTAGCTTGTGTTTTCCAGAACATTATATAAATGGAATCGTACGGTGGATACTCTGTGTTTGTGTATGTATGTACAAATGTGATGGGGGAAGGGGTGAGGCAGAAGGAGCTGGTTCTTTGGGATGGGGTAGTGAGTGGCTAAGAGTCTGAAGAGATGGGGCTTGGGGGCAGAGAGCACAGTGTGTGTGAGTGTGTGTGTGGGGAGCCATGTGGCCTTGAGTACAAGCAGAGGTGCAAGAGGGCACCTGGCACTGTTGGCCAGCTCTGGGCAGCTGAGGATGGCCATCTTCCTCTTCTTGCTTCAACCCCCTCAATGCCACAGTCCCCTACCAAGGTCCTCCATGAGGCCTCTGCACCAGTTTGGCGGGTCACCAAAATGACACCTCTTACTCCCTCAGGTTGGGCTGGGAAACCTCAGACGGGATCTTCTCGGCTCCTCTTGCACCCGTTTTTATACCTCCAGGCCCCCCATAATCTCATCCCCACAAATCCCGGCTCTGCCAGGAAGCCTTTGCTGACTTGACTTCGTGTGACCTGGGAGGGTGTGGCGAGTGGGGGGGGGGTGCTCTGCCCTGCAGAAGGCTGGGTCATCTCTCACCATCCTCCGTCTCTTGCTCTTGTCCTTTCTTCCTCTCTACCCCCAAATCTGGGGTCTACCCCTACATTCCCAGGGCTGCATTCTCCCACCAGTCCCCCTAGCCCAACCAGGTACGGGGTTTCCTGGGGTCTGTGAAAACCCTTTGGGTATGAGAGGGGCGGAAGCCCCAAGAATCCTGGGGGGCCTGCCTCTGCGGTCGCAAAAGCGAGGACAGGGCCTGGGACACCGAGCGGCCGGATTGGTCAATTGGGCACGAGGCGCGATGGTCCCGCCCCCTGGTTGCCAGGGCCCAACCTATCCGCGTCCAGGCGGGCCTTGGTCGCCAAGCAGTTGGGGTGGGGGTCGGGGCAGGTGTGTATGGCAGGGGGTGGGGAGAGGAGGTTAGGCTGAGTTCGGGACCCCAAGGGATTCCCCCCGAAGCCCGACCGGTTGGGTGTCTGGGGTCCTCAGGCGCAGCCGCGGAGAAGCAGCCCCTCCCTCCTACGCGCTCCCGGCCGCCCTACTCGGCGCGCTCCCGCCTCTGCCTGCCGGGTCTGCATCCAGCGCGCGCGGCCCCTGCTCCCCCGCCCGCCGCCGAGGGGCCGGACGGCCTCCCCGCGCCGCCGCCCGCCGCCCCCTCCCCTCGCCTGCCCTCTGCTCGCGGCCGCCGCGGCGCTCCCACCCTGCCCCACCCCAGGCGACCCAGCGTGGAGCGGCGGGAGGCCGGAGCCCAAGGTGAGCTCGGCTCGAGCAGGTGGAAGGGTGGCGCGGACCAGGGCCCAGCTGGGGGAGGGGAAGGGCTCGGGACGCGGCTCTTTGTCTCCCCGAGCCCGTGCGCGGGCAGCCAGGGCCGCTCCTCCTCCCGGCAGGTGCCGACATCCCTCCGGGACGGCGCTGGTGGCTGGCGAGGGGGGACCTGGGCGTGTGCTCCCGTCCCCTTCATCTGGAACCTGTGGCAGCCCCCTGTCCCGACGCTGGTGGTCAGGGTCCCTGAGGGGGCGAGGGGTAGGGGGGTGGATCTCCGGTCCTGAGAGGGAGCAGGGGGTTGGCTGAGGCTGGCATGGCCTGGAGCAAGGCGGTGAGGGTGGGACTTGGGGACAACCATGAGCAGCTGCGCTGGTGAGTGGTGGGTGGGTGGGAAGGAAGTGGATCCAGGCAGAGGTTTGGGCGCGCATGGGTGGCGACGCTGGGGAAAGAGCCGAGAGGTGCCAGGACCCAGATCCCTGCAGGCAGCGTAGCTGTCCAGGACCTGGGATGCTGATCGGTCTGTCTCCTCATCAGGTGCGAGATGGACAAGAGGGACAAGTCCAGGGCAGGGGCCGCCGGTCGGACGCCCTCTTCTCGCCCTCCCAACCTTCCGACCCCCAAGCCCCCAGGGTCTCCGCGACCCCTTCCCCCCGTAACCAGCGCGGCTCTTCGAGTTCTGGGAGCAGCGGGAGCTTCAGGGCGAGGGCCTCTGGCAGAGCGAGCGGGGGGCAGCCGGGGAGCCGCTCTCCCGGAGGCTACTCCCCGGGGGGGACCACCGCGGAGTGCTGGGACAGGCCCCCGGAGCCCAGGTACTCCAGCCTCTTTCCCTGATTCGGACCCCATCTTCTTGCCCCCCACTCCTCTGAGGCACCAGCCTCCCCTTCCTTTCCGGGGCACCTGTGTTGACTCGGCCTTCCCCCAACAGCCTCCAGGCCCCCAGCAGCTGGGAGAGGGGAGCGGGCCCCTGCGAAGACCCCAGGCCCAGGCTGTATCTCTAGCTCGGGGCATGCCAGCGGGCCCACCAGGTAACAAGCCCCCTCTCCCCTGTTGCCTTGGGCAAGGGTTAGTGTCTCCATCTGGAAGCTTTTAATTAAAGTGTGTGGGAGTACTTGCTCATCACTGGGTGCAAATTGGTGAAAGCTATTATTGGTTGGCAGAGAGGGCATATGTCCTCACCCACGGGGAAATGTAGACTTGGGAGACGAAACAAGGAGCTGGAGCGCTGTCCTGAGCGCAGACCCTTTTGTCCCCAGGCCAGGCCCTCTTGGGCAGAAGGGGCTCCGGCCCCCAGCTGAGGAACCTGTGGCCAGAGGAAAAGCCCCTGAAGGGCCCAGAAGGAGCGCCCTGAGCGCTGGGGCACGGAGAGGTATGTGATCTGGGGAGGAAGGGGGTTCCTCGGATGTGAGGGGGACCAGCCTAGAAGGATCGGCGACCCTTCGGTTTTCTGCTTTGTCCCCAGACTCTTCTGGGTCCACTCCAGCCGTCTCCTCCTCGGCCATCTCCCGTCGATCCCGGGCTGCGGGCGCTGAGGTGGGTGTCCCCCGGGCAGCTCCGAGTGCCCGGCCCCGGCCCCCGACCGAGGCTTCCAGGAAATCAGTGAGCAGCGCCCCAGAGCGCAGCGCCGCGGAGCCGAGCCCTGCCACCAGGAGGCGACCCAGCGCCGGCGGGGGCCTCCAGAGGCCAACCTTGCGCCCCCTGGCCTCCAGCGCCACTCCTCTGTCCTCCCCAGCCCGCTCCGGGGCTTCCCCGGCTGGAACACCCCGGGCTCTGGGGCATCCCTCGCAGCCCAAGTCCAGAGGACTGCAGGCTCTACGCCCCCCGCAGGCCACACCCCCAAGGAAGGGCGCAGTCCCCGCACGGGGCTTTTCTCCTCCTTTGGCCACCTCCTCCCTACCCTGTCCTATTGCACCGCCTTCCCATATCACAGACACTCCCTTGAGGGGCTCGCTCCCACCATCTCCACCGACCACGCCCCCTCCCCAGGCCCATATCCACCCATTGGCCACGCCCCCTCCACTAGCCCCTCCTCCCTCTGCTCCACCTTCTCTGCCGACCCTCCCCTCTCCACCGGCCACACCTCCTTTGCAAGCTCCCCCCACACATCTGGGTACATCTTTTCCGGAGGTATCCGCCTCTTCCTTGGCCACGGCCACTTTTCTGGCATCAGTCCCTCCATCAGTTTCACCCGCTCTGCAGAGTATGCCCCCCACCGAAGCGTCTTTGGCTTTACCCCCTTTTCCAGCTCTCCCCTCTCCCTTGGCCACACCTCCTTTGTCGGGTCCTCTGCCACCAGCCACTGCCCCTCTACAAGCCCCTCTATCTCAAGCAACATCTCTGAGGAACCCGTCTTCTTCCCTAACCACACCCCCTCTTCAGGCTCCTTCTGCTCTGCCCACGCCCCCTCCGCAGGCCGGTCCTTCTCTGTCTCCACCTTTTCAGGCCACGCCTTATACACTGGCCACGCCTCCCACACAGGACCCTTCTCTGGCCACATCCCCTCCACAGACCTCTCCCCCTTCCTCTCGTCTGACCACACTCTCTCTGCCAGGTGCTCCTCCTCTAGGCTCACCCTCTCCCCTGGCCACGCCTCTGGCCACTCCCCCTCTACAGGCCACTCCTCCTATACAGACACTGTCTCTGGCCTCACAGCCTCTGCAGGCCCCTCCTCCACTGGCCGTGCCCCCCCCACACACTCCACCTTCTCTGGCCACGCCTCCCTTTCAGGCCGCTCCCTCTCCTCAGAGCTTGCCTCCTCTGCAGGCTCCACCTTCTCTGGCCTCGCTCCCTCTGCAGGCCCCTCTCTCTCCCCCTGCTTCACCCCCTCTGCAAGACCCTCCCTCTCCCCTGGCCGCGCCCCCTCCTCGGGCTCCACCTTCTCTGGCCTCACCTCCTCTGCAGGCCCCTCCCTCTCCCCCCTCTTCACCCCCTCTGCAAGTTCCTCCCTCTCCCCCTGCTTCACCCCCTCTGCAAGATCCTCCCCTTCCCCTGGCCTCGCCCTCTCCGCGGGCTCCACCTTCCCTGGCCTTGCCCGCTTTGCAGACCCCTCCCTCTCCCCCTGCCTCACCCCCTCTGCAAGCCCCACGCCGCCCCCCAACCCCGGGTCCCGATGCCCCAATCTCGGGCCCACGGCTGACCCTGGCGCTGGCCCCGGGCCCACCGCCGCCACCCTCGCGCAGCCCGTCCAGTACGCTGAGCGGCCCGGACCTGGCGGGCCACAGCAGCAGCGCCACGAGCACGCCCGAAGAGCTGCGCGGCTACGACAGTGGGCCCGAGGGCGGCGCCGCAACCTCCCCGCCCGCCGATGCGGAGCTCGCCGCCTGCCACCCGGCCGCCTGGAGCCGAGGTTCCGCTCCGCCGCTGGCCATCCGCGGCACCTCAGGTAAGCAGCCCTCCGGACACTGCGGACCAGTAGGAGGGGCGAGGTTGGAGGCGAGGCTTTGCAACTCGGGGGCAGGACAGTTGGGTCTGAGGGCGGAGTTGACGGAAGGGGCGGGGTCTCGTTCAGGGGCGGGGCTTCCCGCTCCCTTTGCCCAGTCTGGCTCCTCTCCCCGCAGGAGCGCCCCTGCCTTGGTCTCCTGCTGCCGGGTCGGGCTCTGCTGACGGCTTGTGCACCATCTACGAGGCTGAAGGGCCCGAGTCGGCAACTCCCGCCACAGGCGCGCTGGATCCGGGGCCCGGGTCTGGCGCGGGCGGTGGGAAGGCGGCGGCTGGGGCTGGGGCCGGGGCTGGAGCGGCTTCGCGGGGAGCGAAGCCGGCGCGTCTGGGCGAGCTGCCGCTGGGGGCGCTGCAGGCGAGCGTCGTGCAGCACCTGCTGAGCCGGACGCTGCTGCTAGCTGCGGCCGAGGGTGCCGCGGGCGGCACCGGTGGCTCAGGGGACGCGGGGGGTGCCGGCAGCGCGGGGGGAGCCCGCACTGCGCTCAGCGACGCCGAACTGGGCCGCTGGGCCGAACTATTGTCTCCCCTGGACGAGTCCCGCGCCAGCATCACCTCAGTCACTAGCTTCTCCCCGGATGACGTGACTTCCCCGCAGGGTGACTGGACCGTGGTAGAGGTGGAGACCTTCCACTGAGCCAGACCCTAGCCCTGCCCACCCGCCCCACCCCTGCCTTAGGATCCGTCCCTCAGGTTGTACATCTTTGTCTTAGATCTCCCCCTCCCCTCCTCCTGGAGTCCGGCTCCCTGTGGCTTGGTCTCAGACCCCTTAGAGCCCTAGAATTTTGGCCCAGGCTTGCGACCCACCCACACCTTTGGCCAAGGCTCACCCTTGAGCCCCGCCCCTTTGGCTTAGGACAAGCTCCCGCTCCCCTCGAGCCTCGTCCCTCCCTCGGCCTAGGCCCTGCCTGGAGTCCAGTGTATCGTCTACCGCGCGCAGCCCGAGTTTGCAATAAAGCCGGGACACTGAAGCCTGTTCACTTTCGCCTTTGCGGTCGCGGGCTGGGGCCCTTCAGCGGCGCAGCTGACCGCAGGGCGGCGAGAGGGTCCGGGCCGGGCTGTGCTGGCAGCTGTGCACAGCAGGTTGTAGCTCTGGTTGAAGGCTTTCCCGAACACTCCCCGGCCTTGCGTCTTCTCCACTGAGGATAGGGTCGCGCGAGGAGGGGCTGGGGTGGGACCAGGCGATGCCGAGTCCCCGTGGTCCAGCGCCGCGCACCCACCCGCGTTCGTGAACGTAGGTTTTCTCATGCCAAATTTCTCATGGAAAAATTAGGTGCAGGAGGGGCCCAGGTGGGGCCGCGCGACCGAGTGAGCAAGGCGTGGGCCGTGTGGCCAGTTGACCAAGCTCTTCCCACGCTCGGCCAGGGGAGCGCGCACTCCTGGGGGGAGGGGAAAGACGTGGGAAAGGCTTGCCTGGATCCAACGAGGGGGGGGCCCTTCCTGAGGTCCCTCCTCACAGTGTGAACCGCCCTACTTTGCACACCCTGGGGTGTAGGAGGGGGACGGGTGGCCTGAGACCCATGGTCATCTCGGGTCCCTCCAGGGCCTCTCAAGCGCGCACACTGCCCTCTGCTCACCGAGGAGGCTGCAGTGCAAAAGGCGGGCCTGCAGCTGGGTCCAGGGCTCGTGAAGGGCATTCCCTGCCTCCTGGGTGGACCGCACTAGGAGGGCCTGCAGGGAAGGAGCAGCCTCTCCCAAGGCTGGGTGGGAGATCAGGGAGTCCTCACAATGCCCACTCCTCTCCAGGTGCCCTCATCATGCCCCTCTGTGCCTCCCAACCATGGGCCTCGCCTTTCATCCCAACTTCGGGCGTCGTCCCCAAGCCCCTCCAGCCAGGCATTCTTGCCCGTGTTCCAGAGTCAAGGGTCCTCACCAGAGCCAACCAATGTCTTCACTTGTCTCCCCCAGTCAGAATTCCTTGCTCTCCCACAGTCCAGTCACCCTGACCCTGGACCCTTTAAACCCCAGCCCAGGCTCTCCTTTCCAAGTGCCCCTGCCGGAAATGCACCCCTTACGCCTTCCCTCCCTGAGGGTGTCCTGCTTCATACCAAGAATGATGGAGGCCCGAGGGGAACCACAATCCCCAGGGCAGGTAGAAGGACAGAGTGGGACCCTGTGTTGGGCCCTCAGCCCTATCTCTGCTCCTAGACCCAGTCCCTGAAGCCAGGTTCCTGTCAGACAGGAATCACCAAGTCCTGCCTGTCCCCCACCCCAGAAGCGGCTGCCTCCCAACCTGGGGTCTGAAGAGACATTGGTGCTGTCGCAGTGGGACACTGCCACCTCCACCCCTGGGAGCCAATCAGTTAGGTGGCAAACTACAGAAGTTCCTTTTTTTTTTTTTTTTTTTTGCCACACCTAGTGGCATGTGGGATCTTAGTTCTCCTGACCAGGGATCGAACCCATGCACCCTGCATTGGAAGTGCAGAGTCTTAACCACTGGACTGCCAGGGAAGTCCACAGAGGTCTCTTTTTTAAGCTGGGCCCTGGTGAGAACCCAGGTGTCCTTGTTTCCAGATGCTAAGACAAGCCCAAGGGTAGGGGCTGACTCTTGACAGCCAGGGCCCCAAGGCCCCCTGTGAGGGAGCAGGGCAGAACCTCAGACACTTCCCCCAAGGCCGTGCCCCCTCCTGGGAGCCAGCCAGCTGGAGCCACCAGCTACCCGGTGGCAACAGGAGAGGCAGACAGCAACTGTCAGGGTCTCAGTGTTAAATCTGTGTGATGGGAATGACGCATGGGCCCACAGGAGCTGTCATGGGAGGGAATAGAGCTGGGGTTCGGCTGTCCTGGTGCATAACCAGTGTCCTGCCCTGCCGCTTGGCAGGTATCAGGCAGCAGAGTGGGGGACACTTGGTGGGTCCACACTGGGTGTAGAGGGTAGGGCCTGGCTGGCACCTAGCTGGACCCAATTAAATGTCTCCTCCTAGGAAGCCTTCCTTTGCTCCTGGCTGTGTCACCCTCAAACTGGGACTCTGTCTCAGCTCCATGGGCAACCCCACAAAGGATGCTGCCTCTCCGGGCCTTCTTCCCCCAGGGGAACCCCCACTGCCTGGCTGTTTTGCCTCTGCACTGCCCCCCAACACTGTAGTCTACCTGATGGTGCCCCTCTCACCTAAGCCCTCCATGGCTCCCCAGCGCCCTTAGTTCACAGTGCAAACTCTTTCTCCTGACTAGAAAAACCCCTTCCTGGTCTGGCCATGCCCACTCTCTCCTGTTCCTTCTTCATAGACCTCATGTGCCTCCTGCTGGTCCCTGCCACGTCTCACCGTTATGCTTATGCCCTTGCAGATCCCCCCCCTCCAGGAAGCCTTCCCTGATCTCCTTACACATTCATCTAGGCACTTGCCACACTATTGTGCCGGCTAAGTCCCCGCCCCCACCCCAATGTCTGTCTGCTCCACTACACTTGGGACCCCTCAGAACCGGGCACAGTGGAGCACCCGGAAGGCCTTGGGAAGTGGGTGCTGAATAAACCAGATACTGAATCTTCCTGAGGCCCTAAGACCCTTCATTCCTCTGTGTCTCTCAGGGGAGGCCCCAGCTGAGTCACCCAGTCACCCATGATGGGAAATCATGGCCCATCCTCCCTCCCCATCTCCAGAGACACCCTCCTGAAAATGCCCTGCTCTAAGGGTCCGTCCCTACGCCTGACGTCCCAGGTCCTTGGTGACTCGTTCCTACAATACTAACCATCTCTTCTGACGCCCACACTTATGCTCACACTGTACGTGTGAATGTCCTTTCCTCTTCCATGATGCACCCGACCTGGACAGCCTCTTTGCCCCCCCACCCCCGCCCGCACTGGCGTGCTATGACCTCCACCTCTGGTTCTCTTATATGGTGGGAGGCTCCCAAGGGCAAGGACAGCCTGCTCCCTTCCCCGCTGCTTCACTGGACAAGGGGCCGGGGACCCATGGCTGCTGGTGATTCCCCTACCCCAAGGCCTGCCCCACTCAGCATCCCTTGTCCGTTACTGTGTAAATACACTTTATTTTCCATCTTTCCCGCCTGGGCGACATGTGGAGTGTGAACAGGCAGTGTGCAAAATGGTGGGGGGCAGTGTGGGGGGCACATGGGAGAGCCCCTCGGATGCCCACCCTGGTCCCCAGGCTTTGTAACACTGAGGAGTGGGCGACCGGGAAGGGGGTACTGAGCATGGATCCCCACCCCAGGAAGTGCCGGGGAGACTGCTTGTGATGCTGCTCTAGGCTCCAGGAGCACCGAGAGGGTCAGCCTGAGGGTCGTGAGGCCCCAGGGGGCAGGGGTCTGGGGGCATCGTTGGATTTTGGCACCGTTCTTGGTTCTGACTCAGCAGAGACCACGGGACCACCATGAGCAGGCGCTGGGAGGCAACTCAACTGGGAGGCCTCCTCCCCTGGGGCCTGGCTCTGGCCAGAGAGTGGGGCTGGGGATACTGAGAAGGAACGGAAGTGGAGGCTGGGGACCCCCTGGAGAGGAGGCTAGCCTGGGTCGGGGAGCCCCTTCATCACTGGCCAGGCTGGGGTGATGGGACTGTCACAGAGGGAGACGTGGTGTGCTGGGGAGAGGGGGGTCTCTTCACTTCCTTACAGCTGCTCTGGCCCCCAAGAAGCAGGGACAGACACTACCCAGGCCCTGGCTGGTTCCGGCTGGCCACCACACCCTGCGCGGCCCTGCACACAGTAGGGGGGGCTTTGGTTTCTGTCGCAGGGGCCACAGTGCCTGCCCCAGGCAGGAAAACCCAGCCTGGCCATCTGTCCCCAGAGGCCAAGGGTCCCGAGGGTGGCACGGGGTTGTAACGACAGGCCTAGAGCGGCCTCTTCTTCCTCAGGCCTCCTCTAGCTCCTGGGTCCTTCCCAGCCGGGCCACCCTTGTCCCAGAAGGAGGCCAGCTAGGAGGGGGGAGGTTCCTGCTCCTCCAGTCCTGGGACCCCTGGGTCCGCCCCTGCCCTGGCTGTTAAGAGGGGCAGACCCTCCAGGTAACTGGGCCCAGAGGGCTACGGACCAAGATCGGTAAACACTGCTGGGGAGAGTGGGCCTGCCAGGGGACTCAGGATCCCCAGACTTCGGTCCTACCCTCCGCGCCCTGCCGCGCTGGTCCTGGCCCTCGGGGTGGGCGGGACCACCGAGGGCCTGGAGTTTGTTAAGTGCGGGCGGCGGCCAAGGAGCGGGCAGGCGGCGGCCCCGGGCTCCGAGCACGCGGGGCACTGCCTTAGTTGTCCAGGCCCTGGCTGTAGGGCGCGGCCAGCTCGTCGGCATCGCTGTCTGAGCTGCCTTCACTGTCCTTGGCCGGCCGCTCCAGACGGCGGAAGAAGCGCGCGTCGCGCGGGGACAGCGGGTAGAGCGCGTCCTGCAGCGCCGCGCCCACGCCCACGCTGAGCAGCTCCTCGTCCGACGACGGCAGCGAGTCTTCATCCAGGTGCCGTGCCAGGCCGAGCCCGTCGAAGGCCAGTGGGTCCTCGAAGGGCGGCGGGCCCTTCAGAAGCCGCACCTGGGGCGGGGGACCCGCGCGCTGGAGGCGTGGACCGACGTACCCACGGACGGAGTCCGGCCGCCTGGCCCCCTCCTCTCCCGCTCCCAGAGGCGCCGACTCCCGGCCCGTCACCGGCCGAGAACACCGGGGCTCTTACGCCCCTCCCGCGCTCACCTCGGCTTTCAGCTCCTCGATCTGGTCCTTGAGCTCGCGGATGTACTGCGACGAGTCCGAGTGGTTCAGCTGGCCCTGGATGCGGCCCTCCTCCCTCTGCGGGCGGGCCAGGTCGCCGGACTTCAGCGCGGGGTCCCGCCCCGCAGCCCAGCCCCAGCCCCGGCCCCGCCGCTTACCTGGATTTCCAGCTCGGCGATGCGCTGCCGCATCTCGGCCACCGCCGCCATGCTGTCCGCCTCCCTCAGGCGCACGGCCATCACCTCCTCCTTGCTCTGGGGGCGGGGGAACAAGCGGTCAAGGGGCGCTGCGGGACGGGCGGGGGCGCGGGCACGGTGTGTGGGGGGATGCGGCACCTTGCACTCGGCCTCGGCCTGCTTGCGGCGGCTCTCGCTGAGCTGCGTCTGCAGCCCCTTGTTCTGCGCCGCCAGGTACTGCAGCTTCTCCTGCAGCGCCGCTCGCTCCGCCTCCACGCGGTTCAGCAGGTTGCGGTGGATGTGGTCCTGGGGGCGGACAGGCGGGGGTCACGGCCTCGCCGCGGGGCCGACCCCGGGCTCCGGGTCCCCTCCCCAGGCGGGCAGCGGCCCACCTGCGTCTCGAGCTCCACCACGCGCTGCCGCAGCTCGCGGCCCTCGGCCACAGCCTGGGCCTCGCGCAGCCGCACGCTCATCAGCTCGTCCTGCAGCTCGCCCAGGACCAGCTTCCGCGGGGACTCCTTCCAGCGGCCGCCGCGGGACAGATGGGCCTGCGGGGAGAGGTCGGCGGTCGTCCTCCGCCTGGGAGCCCCGAAGCCGCTTCGTGCGCGTCGGGCGAGGCCCTCCCTCACCTGCCAGGTGTCCGAGAGCTCCTGCAGCTGCAGTTTCAGTTCCCGCGCCGAGGCCACGGCCTCACCCTCCCGCACCTTGAGCGCCTTCAGCTCCTCCTGCAGCTGCGCCACGTTGTTCTCGTCAGGCAGCGAGCTGTTCCTCTGCGGGGAGAGGAGCAGTCAGAGCCCAGGGGAGCTGCGCGGCCACGCGGCCCTTCCCGTAGGCCCCACGCCCCCGCTCTCCTCTCCTCTGCGCTCCGCCTTGGGCGGCCCGGCTGCGAGAGGGTGCACCCTGGACCCCAGGATGCGCCGGGGGAACAAGGACCAGGCCCGAGGCGGGGAGACCCCGCCCTTGTCGCCCCAGCTGGACATCGTGGTCTGTAAAATCGGTGTAATAACAGCACCTGCTCTCTGGCACAACTGGCCTAGGGCAACCCCCTTACAACATGTGACTGCTAGTAACACTAGCTGGGACAGGACGGGTGCTACCCGCCTGGGAATCTGAGATCCACACCCTCTGGGCCCAGACCCGGGACCTGGCCCAGCTGGAGCAGAGAAGACCGTGGATTTCAGCACCGTCTCCCTGGGGATGGACTGAGGGCCGGCTTAGGCCCTATCCTGGCCTCCCAAGGGCTCAGTGATGAGAGATTCGTGCTCCAGGCTCTTGGACCAAAAGCCAACTTGCTGCATGATGTTCTCCCTGACCCTCGTTTGAGTCTGGGAGTTGGGGTGGTGGGGGGTGGCAGACCTACTTGTCCCACATTTCCCTCTGATGTGGAGGGAGGGGGTGGAAAGCCCAGCTCTGGGCAGGCGGGAAGTTGGGGACCGAGAGGCCGATGGCCCCATGCAAGGCTGTGGCAGAGACACCCCACCTGGGAGGGCACCCAAAATAGTGCAGCTTGGAGGTGGGGGGCATGGCTCCTGCAAGTGGGTGAGTGCTGCCCTCTGGTGGCCGGGGCACCTCCCTTCTGGCAGCGCCTTGGGAATTGAGACAACCAGTGTGGAAGGAGCTGGGAAAGGACCAAGAGGCCTGGTGCCCCCTGCAGGGCTGCAGGTGGGAGAGGATGGCCCCCTGGGTGGTGTCTCCATGGAGGGGAGCAGCCCTGATGGGCCTGGGCCTTGGCCTTCCCTTCCCCCTCTCCATCCTGGAACCCAGGGCCTGAAGGGGACACATACAGCCCAGGGAGCCCATGAAGGCCACCGCACTGGTGGCCTGGTGCCTGGCACATGAGGGTGGGCGCACCCCTTGTGGAGTCGTGTTGCTTTTTGTATGCTCGTGTGTGTGTGTGTGTGTGTGTGTGTGTGTGTGTGTATGTGTGTGTGTGTGTGTGTGCGCGCGCGCACGCACGTATGTACCTCCAGGGCTTGAGAGGGTCTGAGGGTGAGGGGCCCAACTTCCCATCTGCCCTGACCCTGGTGTGGAGACCAAGGAGAAGGAGGCAGGGGCCGAGGGAGGTGCCCTGAGCTCCTTGGGGGCTGCTGGGGCAGGGGGCTCTGACTCCAGGGCCTGTCCCACTGGTCCCCCTGGCCGCCACTTCTCCTTGGCTAGGGCCTCTTGTCATCTCCCCTTCCCCATGGTTCCCCCAGCACCTGCCCAGTCGCACCTTCTCCATGTCTAGAACCTTGTCCTGCATCTCCCGCAGGGCCCCCAGGGTCTCGGTCTCCCGCAGCCGTGACTGCTCCAGCTCTGTCTCCAGGTGGGCCACAAAGTCCTCGGTGAGGCGCGGGTTATCCTGGGGGCGGGCAGAGGGCTGCGTTGGGCCCCAGGCTGTGGCCAGAGGGGGGCAGCCTTCCTGCCAGCCGGCTGTGGGCCCAGGCCTGGCCCCACCCCGTCCACCTCCAGGGCCGGGCTGTGGGTGGAGAGGGGGGTGAGGAGAAACTCCGGATCTGCCGGAGGGGCCGGATGCCATGGGGGCCCTGATGCTCTGTGTCTAGGGGTCCTGGAAACAGAGGGGACTTTCCATGGCCTCAGGATGCCATGGAAAGGGACACCAGTGACTGGTTCCCAGGATCACTGGGATGAGGACGGAGGGTGAGTTCTCCGGGGACCCCTTCCTGTGTGTGGCCCGTGGCCTAACCACAGGGTGAGGGTGGCATGGGGCAGATGGGGAAAGAGTTTGCTGAGACTCCTTTCTTGGTCAGTGCCCAGGGGCTTCTCAAAGGTACCCTAGGAGTCCCAGGGGTGATGGGTGGGCCCAATAAAGAAGACCTGGCCGTGGGACTTCCCTGGCGGTCCTGTGGTTAAGACTCCGCACTTCCACTGCAGGGGGCACAGGTTCGATCCCTGGTCGGGGAAATAGGATCCCGCATGCCGCGTGGCATGGCCAAAACAAAACAAACCTGGCCAGTGGGGGAGGGCAGCCCCTGGGGTCAGAGCGGGGCCTGCATCTTGCTGCCCGGGGAGCCTGGCAGGGCAGCTGCCACCCTCTTCCCCCACCTGTCTAGCTGCCCAGGTCTGCTCGCTGCCCTTGACCACTGGGGGTCTCTGAGGCCCATGCGTACCAGTGGCTCTCCCTTGGCTCAGATGGGCTCTGGGCCCCATGCCAACCTCTTGCCAGGCTGCACCTCCTCCAGGAGCCTCTGGAGACGGTGCTCAGGGGCTGCACTGGCACCTCCCGCACTCCCTCCCTCTGCCTGCAGCGGCCTCCCTGCCTCACCCAGCTCTGATCAGGCCCTAAAGGCCAGAGCTCAGAGGTGGCAGGTGAATGCCTCTCTGACTGGCCTGAGAGGGGGCATCATGCCATGGGTGGGGTTAGCCCAGCCTCAGTTTCCCCACTGGCCTGGCTGCTTCAGAGCCAGGTGGGGCTACAGCACTCGAAGTTGTGGGGCAGGAGGTGGATGCAGGTGAGCAACAAAGGTGAAGTTCCACCCCCCTGGACCTGGGAGCGAAGAATCAGCTTGCACCCCTCAGGCCAGGTCTCCAGACCTGGGTGAGGGGGCCCTCCTCAGCGAATGACCCTTCTGTCTCCACCTACTGTTTCTTGAGCACCCTGTGGTTTCTCCAAATCAGGGACCCCCCAAACACCCCTGCCCCCAGCTCACTGCCAGGCCCTGCTGGGTTCAGCCCTGGATCGCAGGGAGCCTACAGCATCCTTCCCTGCCCCTCTGGGACCTGCGCTGGGGCACGCATGCTGAGTTTGCAGGCTGCAGCTGCTGGTGGGTTGCCACATGAGGCAGGCAGCCTGCTGGGTACGGCTGGAGGAAAGTTCTGAAAGCCCTCTCTGGGAGAAGCGGACTCTCTGCAGTGCTCCAGCCCACGGGTCCTCCCACTACCCATCCGAAGTTCATGACCCCACAACAGACTTGGGCTGCCCCCTCACCCCCATCTCACCGGCTCAGACTGGTGGGCACAGGCCAGACCCTCTTCCGAGGGCAAAGTGCTGGGCGCTGGAAGGAGTTACCCTCTTCCTTGTCCCAGGTCCTGCCCTGCATGGCTGGCCCCGCCAGGGAAGCCCTGAAACTGAGTCCCCCTAAAGCTGAGTTCCCCTGCCAAGCTTAGGATTAACCTCTCCATCCAAAACTTTACTGCCTTTCTGTGCCACCCCTCCCCCCATCAGGATTGGCAAGTTTCGAAGAAAACGGGGGATTGAAACCGAGCAGGACCCTGTGGGGCCTTCCCAAGTACAAAAACCCTTTGGTGTCCCCATTGCTTGTTTGTAGAAAAAGGCTTTAGTCTCCTAGGCCTTCCCTGAGTTCCAGAACGCAGCAAGCAGTTAATGAGGACAGCAGGTCACAGGACGCCTAGGTCCTCCTGAAGGGACACAGATATAACCATCTGACATGGATCTCTGAGCTGTTCTGCAGGAACTGGGACCCCCAGCCAGGTGGAGGATGGTGACTACATGCTGAACACAAGCATGCACCCCCGCCTGGTTGGAACCAGAAGGCTGATGACGGAGATTCTTGAAACATCACCCTGTTACCTCCCCACCAACCAGCCAGAAGGAGGTCCATGAGCTGGTCATGCATCCTAGGACCCTCTCCCCCAACACCGTCTTTACAAACCCCTGCCTAAAAGCCATTGGGGACTTTATGGGTTCTTTTGAGCATGAGCTGCCTGTTCTCCTTGTTTGCAATAGATGCTTTACTTTCCTTCGCCACAACCCAGTGTTGGTAGATTGGCTTTGCTACATGTCAGGTGAGCGGACCCGGGTTTAGTTCGATAACAGCCCAACAGCCCTTCAGACCCTGGGGAGACACCAGGGCTCCCCCAAGGAATCACAGCCCCATCAGTGGAAGGAGGGGTCCCAGCAGGGACAGCTGGTTCCCAGGGGCTCTTGTGCTGAGGCTGGGGCCCGGGGAGGGTGACTGCCTTGCTCTCAGTGTGGAAGGCCAGACACCCTATTGGGGGGTGGGAAACGGAAAACACGGGATACCCCTGGGTGTGGGGCTGTTCGCTGCTGAGGATGGGGAAGAATCTGCACTCTGCTGTGGGTCCCCTGCCCCCCAGCAAGGAACAGGCAGGCCAGGGACTGAGGCAGGGCTGATTTGGAGCCATTTGCTCAAGAGCCCTGCAGGCAGCTGGGCATGGGGCGTGGCCTAGCCCTGGTGGCCCCGCCCACCCAGCCTGCTACCTGCTGCTCCTGCAATTGCCTGATGGTGCTCTGTGCCTTCTGCAGGTCCTGGGCCGCTGAGCTGCACTGCTGCCGCACCACTGCCAGCTCCCGCTTGATGACGTAATTCTCCTCAGCCTCCTGCGCTCGTGTCACCTGCCCCTGAGCACAGCGAGGACAGGGGGCCGTGACCCTCTGCTCACACCCCAGGCGAAGCCCAGAGAGGGTGGAGGTGGGGCGGAAGGGAGAGGGGTGAGGCCTCCCACACTCAGAGCCTGGGATGGGGCGCCCCACGGGGCCTGGGGATGGGGGGACCGGCAGGAACAGGACACTCTGGGAGGAACCTGGAGGAACACAGCCGCCCGGGGCCCAGGCTCTGGCTCTCAGCCTCTGTCCCAGGTGAGGAGAAAGAAGTCCTTATCCAGGGCACATGGCACAGCAGAGGCTGGGCTCTGCTGGTGACGCTGAGGATGTGGGGGTAGCCAAGGGCCCAGAGGCTGGCTCCTTAGGGCCAGGTCAGGGGGTGGGATACAGCTCTCGCGGGGCCTTCTCCAGTCCTGGAGCCCGGGACTTCCACCTGCCCAAGGCCCCCCCAGCCTCATCCCTTCAGCCCACCCAATTTAGGCCCCCCGTTCCAGGCTCAGAGCCACTAGGTAGTGGGCAGAAGCTTCCAGATAAAGCCATTCAAGATGAGGCAGCAGCAGAAGCAGGTGAGTGAAAGAAGATGGCAGGCCTTGCAGGTGGGAGCAGAGAAGAGCGTGAGGGGCCGGAAGGGTGTGTGTGTGTGTGTGTGTGTGTGTGTGTGTGTGTGTGTATTGGGGAGGCTCAGCCGTGCACACACCAGGGCCTGTTGCTGATGCAGCCTCAGGGTCCCCGAGCCCTCCTGGGTCCCCACCTGTATCCCCTGGTGGGAGGAAACCTGTGCATGTGCGTGTGGGTACACTCACAGATGCGCCCACACGCACCACGCGTTCACACGCACGCCCCTCCCCCAGAGGGAAGCCTCTATCTCCCGGGGGAAGCGGTCCCCAGTCACCCCCATGCGCAGCTCCAGGCCTGCCCCCCTCACCCCCCGGGGGATGGCAGCGGCCAGGGAAGAGGTGGTGTGGTGGTCATGTGTGGGGACCAGGAAGAAGTGGGAACGGGAGACGAAAAGCTACAGTACCTGGATTAGCCTATCAGCCAGAGCAGCGCTCTCCTACCCGGTGGAGGGGTTCCGAGCGACAGGGGGAAGAGGCAGAGCAGAAGGCGCGGGGACAGGAGAGAGGGAGAGACAGACAAGAACCACTTGTCACTAACGCAGTGGACTGTCTCTAGAAGCAGGGAGAGAGGAGTGAGACCAGAGAACCAGAGAACCAGCAGGAGAGGACCCAGAGGGAGACCAAAGCCAGAGCCAGCTCCATCCTGGAGAGGGGTCTGCATGTGAGTGGGGAGGGCGGTGCCACTCATGGGGGCCGCCAGGCGGGGGCCTCACTCGTGAGTGAGGAGGTGCCGTCCGGGGAGGGGGCAGGGGAGGGAAGCACTGGGCCCGGTGGGTGCATTTTAATTTGGAGGCAAAGCAAGAATCAAGGCTTTGGGGCAAGGGCAACAAATTCCACCTACTCCGTGTGGTCAGTGGAGGGTCAAGCAAGACTGAGTGGGGAGCTGGAAGTAGAGGATCCCCGTCTCTACTCCCATCTTTAAAAACAGGTTGGGGGCCAGGGTCAAGGCTATGGCAGCCCCTCAACAGTGCAAGGCCGCCCCCTTCTCCCCCACCCTGTCTCCTTTCTTTTGTCCGAGCAGCCCGCACCCAGGCAGCCCGGGAGGGCACCGGGCACAAATGGATTTCCGTGTTTGCAGTTAGCAGGGTTATAACTCAATCCCTCCTCAAGCAAAGTTTCGCCACAGTCCCAAATTTATACAGCAGCCCAAATCTCACTGAGGCTTGTGGTGGGGTCTCTGGGATTTACGCCACAGGCTTCGGGGGGGTGGGGCGCGGCGCCCGGGGCAGGAGGCTGGCTGGCCCTCTGGCTGCTGGGTCCTGCTCGGGACTGGGAGGGTTCGGTGCCACAGGCTGGTGGCCACACCCCTCACCTTCTCCAGGGTCTCAATCCGCTGCTTGAGGAGCCGGTTCTCTGTCCGAAGCCTCTATGCGGGGAGAGGGGAGAGCACGTCAGAGCCCGCCGCCTGCTTCTGTACACACAGACGGCTGTCCCTGCAGGGCTAGGCCACCTCCCGGCAGGACAGCGCCAGTGTCTCTCGCTCTGGGTCAGTGATTCCAGAAACCAGTCAAGGCCAATTCCCGTTTGGAATGGTCCACCAGGTGTTATTTTTAAAAACAAACTCTGGTTCAGTAAAAATAATGTGATCACTTTGATGGCTATGCACTGTGTGTGCAGGGGGTGGGGGGCGTTGGGGGGGGTGGTCCCTCCTCCGGAGTCTGTTTCTACCCAACTCTTGAGCCTGTCAAGGGCCAATGTGACGCCTCCCACAGGGCAAAGGCCTCTGTGTTTTGGGGGAAGCTGCTCGCAGACAGGCCCCACCCCCTCACTGCTTCACTTGGAGCGCCAGGGTTGAATTCTCAGAGGACAAACTCAGAGTCTGGGTCCAGGGGAAGAGGTCTTGCTGAACACATGCTTCTTTCAGTTTGACAACTACATTTCCGCAACCCACTGAGAGCCAGCTGTACCCAAGAGTGGTCAGTTTCCCCCGGCTGGGGTTCTGGAGATGGTCTCCTTGCTTCCGCCTTCCATCCTGTGCTGGTAGTCTTGGTTACATATTTGTGGTTTTAGGTTCCCTCACAGCCTTTTGGGAAGCAGGGGAGGTTCACATCTGCCTTGCACCTAGTTTCTAACTACGTACCCCTTAAGCAGTGGGTACAGAAATAGTTTTGATCGGCGGATTAGTGAGGGTCCTGCTTCCCTGTGGATCACACAGAACACTGCCTGGTTTCTACCGGGGAGAAACAGGCGATGGAAACACCCAGAGCACTCCCAGGAAGCAACTCTGGTCAGAGAGGATTGCAGACTTGACTGATGGGCAGGCACTGACTCATGTCATGGGAGGGGAAACTGAGTCAGAGGCAGGCAGTGTCTTGCCCGAGCCTCCCGGCTCGCTGGGGTCAGAGCTGTTGCCGGCACAGGTCTCTGTTGCTCATAGGGATCCAGAACCAGAGTCCTGACCCCTGACCCCTGGAATGTCTGCCCCCTTTCTGGCCTCAATGCATTGATGCCACAAGCTCAGCCATCCCTGGAAGAGCTGGATGTGCCAACAACTCGCCTCTCTCCTCTTCCTCCCAAGGGAAAACCAGACAGGGAGTGAACAAGGACTATGGGGGCCTATGTACTAATCACACTATTAAATTTTTTTTTTCTTTTTTTTGCCATGCGGCATGCAGGATCTTAGTTCCCCAACCAGGGATTGAACCTGTGGCCCCTGCAGTGGGGGCGCAGAGACTTAACCACTGGACTGCCGGGGAAGTCCCTTTTTTTCTGTATTTTTGATGTTTTGACATCCTGTGGCCTTGCTAATCCTGGAGGCACTGCCCCTCCCAGGGCTAGCTAATTCCTAGGGAGAGTAGACAACCTGCCTGCTCCTTGCCTTCCACAGGCAAACCAGCCAATCCAGAGCCCATGCCCCCACCCACCTCCCTTATCTAACTCTCGCACACCAAGCTAGTATTTCCCCTGCTCTCAATTGTTCCAGGACAGCTAGGGACCACCCCTATAGCCCAGAGCCTGGAAATTATTCAAACTAGCCAATCCTGAACTCTCTTGAACTTGCCTACCCTGCCTCGCCCATCCCTTCCTGTGGAAACCACAATAAGGGCTCTGGCCCATGCTTTTCTCCTTCTGCCTCCTGACCCACCCTGGTGCTTCCTCATGTGGCCCTGCGTGCAGAAGTGTGCCCCCTCCTGTGAGTAATAAACTCTTCTTTTGAAGGCAGTTGTCTCTGTGTCTGTCACCTCACCATACCTGATTAAAACAAATCCCAGGTACATTTTTAAACAGGCGAAAGGTGAAAGGGCACAGGGCAGGGTCAGGGGAGAAGGCATCTGCCCTGCCCTTGGGGCACGCAGTCTCCTCTAGTGATGATATTCCAGGCTGGGAATGTGGTTTAAGGATCCGCTGTGTCCCTCCCTACTGCTGAGCCATCATGGTCACCATATGGCAGCAGGCCCTTGTCCGTGCATGAGCAAAACACACATACACGTTTGGACTGGTGCATCAGTAAAGCTGCCATTCCTAAGAAAGGGAGATGCTTAAAAATTCAGGACACAAGACTATTTCTCAAAAACTTACAAACGGGGCCAGGACAATGATGCCCTCTTTCGCCACTCAGGTATGGGTGGCAGGTGACCTGGATTCTAACCTAGGTTCTGTCTCTGCCTTTCTAGAGGAGGTAGGGATGACGATGATGGTGGTGGTTAATAATAATAATTATTTGAACAGGAGAGCGTCATCCCTATTTTGCAGAAGGGAACACTTAGGCTCAGAGAGGTGAATTCACCTTCCTCGCAGGTCACACAGCTGCTCTGTAGGAGAGCTGGGATTTGAACTCTGGTCTGTGGAACTCCAGTCCCAGCCACTGTGGGACTCTGCCCCTGAAGAGGACAGAGCCAGGTTGTGCTGGTGTTTGTGTTTGTGTCTGTCCCCCACCTCCACTGGACTGGGGGCCCTCAGTCCTGCCGTGACTCTGACACACAGTGCTCACTAAACGCCTCTTGAGGGAATAACCAAAATCACGTCTGGAGGGATGACAGCAGAGGGAAGGAGATGGAGGGACGTCTGGGTTCAGAGGCTCTGCACACCCAGAAAACCCTCTACGATATTGTGATTTACAAGGAATATATACTTGGTCTTTGTCCCTGGTCCTGGCACAGGCTCCTAAACCCTGGGAATTTCCTAAGTGAGGAGAGGAATAAAGGTGTCTTTGTTATGTTAATGAGACGACTTTTGGAAAGCCCCCCCCCCCCCCGCCCTAAGGATGGTGCTGCTTGCCAGGGGACCCAGTCCTGTGATGAGAGGGTTGGACCTTTCAGTCCCAGCCTGAGACCACCGGGAGGGGAAAGGGCTGGAGGTTGAATCTCAGTGGCCCTGTTCACCACCGTGTCCCCAGTGCTGGGGGTGGGGGGCGGCGGGCCTTGCTCCCATGCCGGCCTGGTGGTGAGTGAAAGGACAGGCAGGCCGAGGGACCACCTCTCAGAGCCTAAGGACCCCCTGCTGTGTGGCCCGCGCTGGGTGGGCTGCCCTCTAGCGGCCATCGAGGGGGCTCCCAAGGGCATATCCACCACCACCACCACCATCCCCCCCTTTCCCGCCAACACTGCCCAGGCCAACCGGGGACTCACTTTGATCTCGATCTGCTCCTCCATCTCCTTGCTCTTCATGGCTGCGTACTCCTTCTCCAGCCTGCAGAGGAGAGGGCCGACGTGCTCACTGTCCCACCCTCGGGGACCCCGCTTCTGCCAGCACCCTGGCCTCCCGGTACTGACCTCTTCATCTTCTTGGGGTTGTACTTGACCTGGTAAGCCTTGAGGATCAGCTTGTCCGGGCAGCTGTCGAACTGATGGGGGATTACCCTCTGGAAGTACTGTGGGGACACGGGCGGTCACGGACACACGGGCCCTGACCACCTGGGGCCACCTGAGCCCCTGTGGCACCCTGCTCCCCTGGAGGAGGGCCTGGGTACACCAGGAGGGACGGCCAGAGCCGGTTGGCCTGGGCCCTCGCCATCACCTGGCCTGTTGTGTGGGTTGAGTGAGTGAGTGTGAGAAGCAGGAATCATGAGAAGGAGCTGCCTGCAGCCAGGACCTCTGTGTGCAGGGAAAGCAGCTTCGGGAGCTCCTGAGGGCGAAGGCCAGGTGTGGGTGTGGGTGGGGTCCGAGCACAGAGGACCTTCACGGAGGAAGGGGGAGACATGCCGCTGCCCCAGGGGCAGTGAGAGGAGACGGAAGAGGCTGAAGGATCGGGGTGGTGTGGAGGAAGCCAGAGGGAGGGCCCCTCAGTGGTCTGCCTGCTCGCCTGGGGCCCCGGGAACCTCCGCAAAGAGTTAAGTGCAAGCTGCCGGGTGGACACAGCTTGCTGAAGTTCGGGGCCAGGCTGGCTCCCGCGCCCTAGCCCAGCTGGCCCCTCTGGCAGCTGCGGACAATGGATGCCCGTGTTCGTGGACACAACTGTGGCCTTTGTGCATTCTTCCCTGAAGCACCAGCTGGAGGACGCTGGGAGGGGGCGGGGGCCTGCATGATGCGGACATGGCGGTGAGATGCAGGCCGGCCTCTTCTCAGCAGGCAGGGCAGCTGGGGTAGGCTGTGGTGAGGCAGGGCGAGAGTCTGCCCCAGACCCCTCACTCCCTCCTGTGCCCTCGCCCGGCCTGGTTGCTGGGGCCAAAACCACACCCAAGGCCTCCTGGTTTGGCCAGTATTACTATTTGCCATGTTAGGCTCCGGGGACACAGAGCTGGGGGCAGGTGAAGCGGGGGGACTCCCAGGGCTCGGCCTGGGCCTTCCTCTCTCCCTGCTGCCAGGCTGCTGGCCCTGGGATGTGTCTGGCAGAGCCTGGGGCTCCTCAGGCAACCCCCCCACCCCGGTCCTCCATGGAGACCTGGGGGCGCACAGAGGTGATGGGAAAGGATCAGGGTGCTCAGGAAGTCCAGGGCCTCCCCATCTCTCAGAAGGGCTCCACCTGCCCAGGTGCCCCTGCTGGGGGGCAAGCCTGCCCGCCCTGGCTCTCCTGGCCCACCTGGGACATCCCCTCCATGTCCAGCTGCATCAGCTCCATCTGGTTCACCTGCAGCAGGGCAAGGCCCACCCGGAACACGATCTCCAGGCCCTGCGAAGGAGGCGGGGGTAGTGCATCTCTGGTCATGCTCTCCTGGGAGCCCTCCGACCCCTCCCTGAGCCCTGCAGTCGTTTCCACTCCATCCAGAGTGGCCAGGAGAGGAAGGGGCATGTGGTCCTCACCTCGTACATGAAGATGTCAAAGACACGCGTGGCGACGGGCAGTGGGAAGGTGGTCAGGAAGAGCGTGAGGAACCAGGAGGAGGCATACATGGACGTGTGGAAGCTCTGGGAGCGGAAGTGGGTGTTCAGGTCCGGGAGCTGCTCCTGGGGTGGGGGGAGGAGGCCAGGCGCCATGAGGAGGGTGTTGGGCACAGCTGTCGGCACCACAGGCTCCCTCCACCTGGAAGTGCTAGGCCTCAGTGCCTGCACCTCCAGGGAGCCTTCCTTGACCTGCCCTGGGCAGCATCCCGCACTGTCTCTGGGTGGGGCGGCAGTACCCCAGAGCTCTGAGTAGCACTAGATGGGGGCATGGACAGGGATGGCAGGAGGCCCAGCTGCCCGTGGGACGCTCACCACCGCCTCCCACAATGCTCTGTGCTTTGCGCCCAGCAACGCTCAAGGGATGCCTGTCTGACTGGTCTGAACTTCAGACTGCTGGAAAGCGACAGAAACTGGGGGAACTGAGGCTGGAGAAGGCGGTAGGACCCCCTGGAGGTCCTTCACTGGGAGAACACACCCTCGGGCTGTCCCCCGGCCTGCCCTGGGCTTCCTGACTCAGGAGCTCTCTGGTGGCGGCCAGCTCCTTCACCACGGGAGCTCTCAGCTCCCCAGCCTGGGGTGGGATTGCTCCTTCTCTGTGGCCCTGGAACACCTGCTTGCTGGCACTACCGGTCCCCTTGACCGACAGCACCTCTCCATCCTCTGGGCCTAAGGAAGGGGGCTTTCACTACTGGGTGCGTCCTGCCCACAAGGGCTGGCCCCTACCTGGTCCCTCAAAGCATCCTTCAGGGCAGTGCTTTACGGCCCCTTGGGGAGTAGAGCCCCTCTCTGAGCTGGAACGTCTGGATGTGATTTCTCAGGCGTGGAATTTTCAGTCAAAGAGACTCGCCGGGACGGCCGACGTTAGCGCCCGTAGGTGTGGGCTGGTGGAGAGGAGGGGGCAGGCGGGACCGCCCCTGGGCCCACTCACCTGTAGCATGTACTCGAACTGGTAGATGCAGAGCCCCAGCTCTGCCATGCTGGGCTTGAAGAGCTCCCGCAGGCGGTACTCCTGCATCAGCCGCACGAACACACAGAAGGCCTCCTCCTCGGGCATCTGGGGGTGGGCGGGCAGGGGGCTGTGAGTGGGGGTGGGGGGGCGGGGGCGCCCACTGCTCTTCTTATGGCTTCGCTTGTCTCTGCTCCATTTACTTTTATTGAACGTGGACAGTGCCAGGCTGCCCGGACCCACACAGCAAACCTCTCTGGTAAATATCATCACCCTGTTTCAATGACAGGAAGCCTCCTGAGGCTGAAGTCACCTGCCCAAGGCCTCCTGGCAGGAAACAGTGGAGCTGGGACTTGAACCCCAGGTCTGGCCACCTCCAGAGCCCATGGTAGAGGCATCCTCTGGTCCATTCCCAGCCATCTCCATTCTCCCCCTCCTAAGCCTGCTGGATTCTCTGGAGGAAACCCCGAGCCCCATAAACATCACACTGGCTGACCTAAGCCTGAATGTCCCACCCAACCCTGGGGGGTGACTGAGTAGGACGGCGTACCCCTCCCTCCAATCTTAGGACGGGATAGGGGACAGAACAGGTGGCCAGCCTTCTGTGCTCACCCCCTGGGGGCCTGGCTGGGAGACTGTCAGAGGTCACAGGTGGACACAGAGGGAGGTTCTGACCTAGGAGGACACCGGATGGAGGGAACACTCTCCTTTTGTCTACCTCCTGGGGGCAGACAGAGCCGGATGGGCCGGGCCCAGGCCACCTACCTGCATGAGGAGCAGGCCCACGATGAAGGCGCTGCCCTGGCAGTAGCCCACCTCCCGGTCCACCAGGGAGTAGGCCTGCGAGGGAACACATGCGAGTCAGGGCAGGGTCCTGCCAGGCCTGATGACCACAGCGGTTCTCCGTGGGGCCAGGGGGCCTCACCTTCATGACGTTGAAGAGCACTTCCTGGCCCAGGCTGTCCTGGCCCTTGAAGAACTCGTGCTCCGGGTAGGTGCGGGCAATGTCCCTGCGGATCAGCTTCTCGCAAGGTGAGGACATCTTGAGCAGCTCCGAGTACTGGTTCTTGACTGGCATGTCCGTGGCGCTGCACAGGAGCTGCCACACGATGGCCCGGAAATGGTGTGGGATGCCCTTGCGGATCAGCTCCTGGCGACAGGGTCAGAGCGGGGGTGGGGGGGTCGGAGGGTCGGATCGGGAGGCTGGGCTGGACCCCATCCCAGAGCAGCCTCCCCATGGCCGCCCAGCCCGGCCTCTGAGATCGGGTCCACCCACGCCCCACCCGGGGCCCAGAGCTCGGCCGAGCCACTGCACGGCACGCGGCGTCCATGAGGCTGAATGTGCTGCCCCAGCCCATCACGGAACTCATGGGCGGGAAGCAGGAGGGTGCCTGGGGTGCCAGCCCTGATCTCCACACCCATCCCCCCGGCCCTGGCAAGGCACCCCGAAAGTGCCCACACACCTCCAGTCCTGCCCTTTGCTCGTGCTGGGGCCCCTGGCAGACGTTCCCCACCCCCCGGCCGCCCGGCCAGCCCCGCCGCCTGGGCCACCTTGAGCAGCTTCTCCTTCCTGCGCCGCCACTCCTCCCACTCGTTGGCGATCCGGCCCCACAGGATCCATGTGTCCTCCTCCAGGTGGCTCAGGTTGGAGGAGGCTGAGGAGCTGGACACCAGCGAGGAGCCGCTGTTCCGCCGGGAGCCATTCATGGAGCGCATGGACTTGGAGTCGGCTTCCAGGAGCCTGGGTGTGGCAGGGGGGGAGGGTGGAGGCTGCAGGAGCTTCCCACCCTGGCCCCTGGGTCCCAAAGAGCCTGGCCCCCCCTCCCTGGGGTCCCAGAGGATACCAGGGATTGGGTCTAAGTTGTTTTTCCTGAGCGGCACTTGCTGAGTGACTTTCGCCAGTGCCCTAACCTCTCTGAGCCCTGGTCCTGATCCCGGGAGCCCTGGAGAGGCTGCCATTCATGTGTCCCATTCTGTGCCTGGCCCTGGGCTGAGAAGCATGGGGAGTAGCTCATTTAGTCTCGTACCAACCCTGTGGGGCGGGTTTTGTAAAGACTTGTTTACAGACGAGGTACAGAGAGGGTGAGATCCTGGCTGGGGGCACCCAACTAGCAAGGGGTTGCATGAACCACCTATTTCTGAGGCTTTGACATCTGGGGCCTCCCTGACGCAGGAGGGACTGCCCCTCCCAGGCCTAGCAGATTCCTAGAGATAATTAAGGACTTGCCTGCTAGTGCACTTTTTTCATATGCAAACCAACCAACCCAGAACCCACAAACCACCCACCTCTGTTAGGCTCTTGCACTCAGGGCCACTATCCCTCTGCCCTAATCACCCCAGGGCCGGGTACTAGACAAATAGGCCCAGCCCCTATGCCCCCAGCTTGCTGAAGGTATTCAGACTAGCCAGTCCTAAGCCTGATTACATTGCCTCACCATTCCTTCTGGCAGAAACCACAATAAAGGCTCTTGCCCACATTTTTCTCATTCCCTCTGCCTTCTGACTGACCCTGGTGCTTCCCCAGGTGGCCCTGCATGGTACATGGTGTGTTGTGCCCCTCCTCTTGGAATCTGTGCGTAACAAACTGTGGGTTTTTTTTTTTTTTTTTTTTTTTTTGGCCATGCCACGCGCCATGTGGGATCTTAGTTCCCTGACCAGGGATCAAACCCGTGCCCCCTGCAGTGGAAGCATGGAGTCTTAACCACTGGACCACCACCAGGGAATTCCCCAAACTGTCTTTTTAATGGCAGTCATCTCCTGATCTGCTGGCCTCGCCATACTGGCATAATAATAAAACCTACACTTTAAAACAGGGGGTGGGCCAGAGGAGAAGTGGGAAGGGCCAACGCCAGAGTCAGAGGATTTACTCTTCCCTTCAACAAAGGCTAGAGAAGTGAAGGCCAGGTCCACTGGGCCCCCTGATACTGTGGCCTCCTCATCTGAATGGGAGAACCGTCTGGTGGGAGGTGACGGCAAACATCCTTGTCAAGCCTCTGTTGGAGCGGTCACTTGGCCCAGGGCCAGGTCTAGCTCTGAGTGTGAGGTGGCACCAGCAACTTCTGTTTGGGGCCCAGGCTATACCCCTGGGGCCTCTCCCTTTCCCTCAGGTCCCAACTCACCTGTTCTGCTCTTCGAGTTTGGCCAGTAGCTCTAGCTCATCGGGGCTTAGGTTCTCGGAGTCAGAGGTGGGGGAGCAGGTGGGGGCCGACAGGGCCTCCTGGGACGAGGAGTCGGGGCTCAGAGTGGGGCTCGCCATGGTGGGCAGGCTCCTCAGCTGCGAGCAGGGCCAGGTCACAGCTCTGTCTGGGGACCAGAAACGTGTGGTCAGCTTTGGGCAGGGTGCCCACCCTGTCCTGCCGGCTCTGGACCAGTGAGCCTGCTGGCCACCCAGAGACATCTCCTCGCCCCGGGCTTCCCACCTCTGGTCTGTCCACTTGGTCACTCCTCATCCCCATGCACCCCAGTCTAGCTGACGGCCTGGCCGGCTCCTTCTGCCCCGGGGGCTGGCTACTGGGATCCCTGCCTTTGTAGTCCAGCGCCTGGATGGAATCAGGAGGGCAACGGCCAGCGCCTGAGCTGTCCTGCTGTCCCTGCGCATGAACACCAAGTCTCAGCTGACACCCTTGAGTCTTCAGCAGGGCCAGGGGCCAAGGCTCCCCGTCACACTCAGGGTCCCTGCTGCAACCTTGGGGGTGCCGATGCCCCTGCTTTGGTGGCTGTTCCTGACAGCTTTGGTCCCTGTCCCCAGCTGTGGCCTGTCCTGGGAGCCCTGCCTCAGCATCTGACCTTCCCTGTCTCATCAACCAAAGTGGGCTGCTGGCACAGCCAGAAGCAATTATTCTCTACTGTTAATTGTCTGGTGCTGCCAATGGCCAGAAGAGTCAACTCCCCTTGGGCTGGGAAGCCAGGGACATGTCAAAGTGCTAGGAATCTGTGCTCTGATGGCGTCAGAGTGAGAGCTACAGGCTCTGATCAGTATCCTGCTCTTGGCCTGTCATGTGCCAGGTGGGTGCCGGCCCATCTCTCCTACTCCTCCTGGGGATGGTCCAGCCCCACCCTCCTGGGAGCCTCAGGGACACTGGCTCCAGCTCAGCACTGTGCCGAAAGCAAAGGCTCTGGTCTCAAATGGAACAGCGTCTGAAGTGTGGCTCTCCTTGGACCTCACCTGACCTGGCTCTGACAGCTCAGCCACAGAGGGGCCCTCGCCCAGTTCCTGGAGAGGGGGCATCTGGTCTCCAGGCAGCAGGAGGACAGTCACAGGACAAAAGCAGCCCATTTTGCACCTGCCTGGCACCCTCAGGTCACTGAGCACCTTCCCACAGCCCAAGCTCAGCCCCCAACCAGCACCTGAGGGTCCACAGGTCAGCTGGACTTGATCCTGGCCATGCACTTGATTCTAGTCTCCTTCCCTTGTGCTCCCCTGTCAAGGGGCAGGGGGCACCATTTTTCTTTCACCTCATGGGGGGCTCATAACCCTCCCACCCCAGGACTCTGTGGCTCCCCAAGGCTACTGGTTCTGCTTCTGGCCCCTGAGGGCCCCCGAGTTTGTCAGGCACTGAGGGCTCTAGCTTTTGGTGAGTGGTACAAACTCTAGACGATGGCTCCCATCAGAAGCAGAAGACCTTTTCCTCCTGTTGCCCAGCTGGCCAGGGACAACCTGCCCCAAAGACCAAGCCACGGTGTGCCACCAAGCCAGGAGTTAATCATTCCTGAGAGAGGGACAGTGGGGGCCACTCTGGGGCGTCCCGCAAAGTCTGTGGCTGGTCTGGGGCGGAGACGGGCCATGGACAAGGAGTGCTGACTTGGAAGGATCTCTCTGGGCAGGGAGGGGCTGGGAAGGCTGCGTGGGTTTCCCAACTTCAGAGCTGGGAGAGGGGAGTAGGTGGTGGAGGCGAGGATTGGAGCCCCATAAGCACAGGTGGATTTGGGGAGTAGTGGGGGCCTCAGAGACAAAGACCACACGTGGCCAGGGCTGGGGCTGGGGTCCACTGTCTCTGTGCTGAGCCCAGGGGACCCCAGCCTCAGAAGCACATTGCCTTCCCCCGCCAACCCCAACCCTGGCTTGCAAAGAGCCCAAGAGAATGGTTCAGCTCTGGGTTTCCGATTAAAAGAAACTACTAGGGCAATCCACTAGCAGAGTTTGCTCAGATACTTATCACAAATTAATGTGTATTTCATACAAGAAATAAAATGTATTCAATACCCAGGGCTTAAATTTGCAGTCTGAGAGGCAGAAGCTTCTGGTCCCTCAGGAACTTTCTCTTGACTCATCCCCATACTCTCTAAATGCTGCGCAGCCCCAGAAGTCATCCTCCTGATGCACGCACAGAGACACATACTCCTTCACACTCACACACTCACACTTACCCACAACCTCACACCCCACACACTCAGATACATCCACACACACACACTTACCCACAACCTCACACCCCACACACTCAGATACATTCACACTCACAAACCACCTCACACACAGTCTTGCGTGCACATGCACACACGCTCTGACATACACTCACACACAGGCGCAGACCTACGCGCTCAGATACACAATCACACACTATTTCACACCCACACACCCCTTTGACCATACGTGCACATGTACACACACACACGCACGCTTCCTGCACTGACCAGGTCTCGCCACGCCTGGAACCGAGTACATACGGATGGACATGGGCTCACTGCCCTCCTAGCTCTGTGAGCAGCCCTGTCCCTTCTCCAGAGCGCCCGGACTCTTACTGCCTCAGTCCCTCCTTCCCTGGCGCTTACTGGGGGTCATCTGAGGGCCAGGTACTGTTCTAAGGACAGGGATGTGGAGTGGAACGAGGCGAATGAGCCCCCATCTCCCAGGGCACGCGGCCGCCCTACCCTTGCTGGATGGGCACAGAGACGCAGAGACAAGCCAGGTCCCCTCAAGTGCTGAGGGGCCACTGGCCTCTGAGATCCACACACAGGCCCTCCAGGTCTGGGGTCCCAGCCTCTCAACGGCCCCATTTGAATGCCCTTTGTTTCTGCTTCACTGCAGCCACCCGAAGGGGGTTCCTGGCTCCTGCGGAGTGGGCAGTGGGCCACCTAATGCCGTCCCTGCTGGCACCACCGCCCGCCACGCCCTTATAAGGTGGCCCATGGCTTCGGAAGCTCAGTCAAGCCAGAGGGGTGGGAGAAGACTGCCGGTGAGCTGGGGGTGGGGTCGGGGGGCAGAAAGGTCCAGATGCTGGGGACCCTCCACCTCCCTTTTCCTCTCCCTCGCAGGGGCGTTTGGACACTGCCAGTCATGCTTCCTCCCTCTTGAAGTACTCTCCCATCTAGTTTCCAAGAGGCCAGGGTCCTGAGGCTCCTCCTGCCTCGGCCCAGCCTGGCACCCCTTCCTCCACAGGCCCTGCTTTGGTCCTTATCCCTTCATGCCCTCGGTGAGTTCACTTTCAGGACTTAAATGACCAGATACATGTCGGTGATTGTGACACCCTCGTCCGCAGCTTTTCCTTTCTCCTGAGCACCAGCCAAGATTGCCAGCTGGCTCCAGAATGGCTCAATCAGATCCACCACTGGGGTAGGAATCACGACTGTCTGGGTCCCTGCTACTTCTGCGACCTGCACTGAGCCTGGTACAACCTGAGAGTTGAGAAATATTGGAGGAATAGAACCTGCCTGCCCACCCACCGGTATTTCCTTAGTGCCAGTCAGGTCCTGGGCACCATGATGAGGGCTGAACACTGCTGGGCAAAGACAGAAGCAGCCCCTGCACGCCCAGAGCATACAGGGGTGGGGGGCGGGCAGAGACCAAGAGATGATCACCTGTGCTTTCTATTACAGATTGAGAGAAACGCATGGAATAAAAGATGAGGTAGAGTGGAAAACAGTCTGGCAGTTCCTCAAAAAGGTAGACAAAGAATTGCCAATATGACCCAGCAATTCCGCTTCTAGGTTATCTACCTGAGAGAATGGAAAACGTACATTCACAGGAAAACCTGTACACAATTCTTTTTTTAATTCTTTTCCTGGCCGGGCCACACGGCACGTGGGATCTTAGTTCCTCAACCAGGGATAGAACCAGCGCGCCCTGCATTGGAAGCATGGAGTCTTAACCACTGGACCTGCAGGGAAGTCCCACCTGTACATGATGGTTCACAGCAGCACGATTCACAATAGACAGAAAGTGGAAGCAACCCAGACGTCGATGGATGAATGGATAAATGAAATGTGGTCCATCCAGACAATGGAATGGTATTCAACCATCAAAAAGAAGGAAACTGATTTTTTTCAGTGAACTCTTTCCTGGCAAACCACCCTGCCCCCGACCACCTCCAGGGTTCTGGCTCACTTTTCTCCCCTCTCCCCAAAAATACCTAACCCTATACCCCAGCCCAAGGCACATTCTATGGCAATTCCTACCATACACACCTGCCTGCCCGACTGGGTCATGAACCTTCTGGGGGCAAAGGCCTATCTTCTTAATTTTCTACTCCAAGTCCCTAATGCAGCATCTGGCCAATAGTAGGTGCTCAATCAATGTCTGCTGGATGAAGGAAGAGAAAAACCCCTGTGCTGCTCAGCCAGGTGATCAACGTCAACACCATCAGTGATAAGTCATGTCGAGAGCATGTGCACTTGATACGCTGACCTGAGAAGGGCACTTCATCTCTGGGCCTTTCTCCCCAAGACTATGAGAAAAACATGTGACCAATCCAGATTAGGAGACACTTTAGAAAGTCCCTGACTAGTCCTCCTCAAAACTGTCAGTCATCAAAAACAAGGAAAGCCTAAGAAAACTGTCCCAGATAAGAGGAGCCTCAGGAGACTTGACAAAATGTCCTACGGGATCCAGGAAGGGGCCCTGGGAAAGAAAAAGGAAATTAGGGAAAAACTAAGGAGATCTGCATAAAGTATGGACTTTAGTTAATAATAATGTATCAATATTGGTCCATTAATTATAACAAACTTACCAGATGATGTTACTAATATGGGGAAACTGGCTGTGAGTGTGGGGTCTGTGGGAATGTTTTGTACTATCTTCTCAATTTTTCTTTTTTTTTTAAGAAATGATGAGAGATTACATCTATTTATTTATTTATTTTTGGCTGCATTGGGTCTTCGTTGCTGCGCGTAGGCTTTCTTTAGTTGCGGCGAGCGGGGGCTACCCTTCATGGCAGTGTGCAGGCTTCTCATTGGGGTGGCTTTTCTTGCTGCAGAGACCAGGTTCTTGGCACGCAGGCTCAGTAGTTGTGGCTCGCAGGCTCTAGAACGCAGGCTCAGTAGTTGTGGAGCATAGGCTTAGTTGCTCTGTGGCATGTGGGATCTTCCTGGACCAAGGCTTGAACCTGTGTCCCCTACACTGGCAGGCAGATTCTTAACCACTGCGCCACCACGGAAGTCCTGATCTTCTCAATTTTTCTGTAAAGCTAAAACTGTTTTGAAAACTAAAGTCTATTTTTAAAATTAAAAAAAAAAAAGATTCTGTACCAGGGTAGACAGAAAAGTAAAGGACAGTTTTATAACATGTGAGAGGTGCCCTAGCGAGTAGAGAGTTGCTCACTGGGTCTCCTGACGAGGCCGTAGAGGAAGAAAGGTTTGCATTTGGATTTCTTTTCTCTTTCTTTTTTTCTTTAAGTACTGACCAAAGTATTTTTAAAAAATCATTTCATTTTATTTTCACTGAGCGGCTTGCGGGATCTTAGTTCCCCGACCAGGGACTGAACCCGCGCCCTCAGCAGTGAAAGTGCAGAGTCCTAACCACTGGACCATCAGGGAATTCCCTGCACTTGGATTTCTGACTCCAGAGCCTTTGCCCCAAGTTGATCAGCTGAGCTGTCACTCTGCATTCAATGACTTTAGAAACAACCTATGTAAAACACCGAATGCAGTGAGCGCTCAGTAAATGACTTACTCTTTTTCAACAGGGAGAGTGAGTGAGTATGTGTGTGCCATCTTTCAGAGGCAGGCAGAAGACCCCAAGACTCCTTTAATTTTGCTTTCCTACCTACCCCGCCTCCATACCCCACCCCCTACCAGCCCAGCTTCTGATCCTCTACCTCTAATGATTATGGGGACCCAGAGTCATTTCTAAATCTGAAGGTTTGAAAGATGCCACGTGACCCCATCTGCCCAGACAGACTATCAGCTGGGCCACTCAGACCACCCCGACTCCTGGGGAGACGGCCTGACGTCTCCGGGTCTTTTCCTTGGCCATGGGGTGGGCATTTGATGGGCGAGCTGCCCCTCAGGTAACAAGAACGGCTGCTGCAATTCAGCAGTCACTGCCGGCCCTCCTCTTGTCCCCAGTTCTAGCCGCTCCTCCGTGCCACTCGTGATGTTTCCACATCCATGTACCTTCCTCCATGGCTGTATGTGTGGATAAATGATCCCAGATCTCTTGGCCTCCCGGGAGGACTTCAGGGCCAGCAGCCTGGGTTCAAATCCCTCCTCACCTACTTTTCTATCTTTCTGATCTGGGTACAATGTGCTTTGTCTCAGTTTCCACATCTGAAAACAGGGCTGATGATAGTACCGACCTCACAGGTTTTGTTGGGAGGAGTAGATGAGCTAAAGCCTGTCAAGTACTTAGTTCAGGAGCTGGCCCATGATATTTATCTCCCCCTGGGTGGAAAGTTCCCTGAGGGCAGGGGCTGGCTAGCCCACTAGTGGATCCCCAGAGTCTAGTGTACCATTAGGCATCTGGTATTTGTGGACTGAATAAACAAACTTCCCCTCCTCAGCAGGCCCACCCCTTATGTGGCGGCCCTGTTTAAATATTAAACGCAATAAAACTAAAATCATTGTTATTGGTAGTAACAGCAGCAGCAGCAAGTACCTTCAGGCTAAAATCAGCTGTGGAAGGACCTGTGGAATCCCTTAGGACCTGTGGAATCCCTTCTGACCTAAAAAAAAAAGTTTACTACCTTGCATGTCAGCAGCTACTTTCTGCCACCATCACAGGTTCCTTCCTGGCAAATCCCTGATTTCTCTATATTTCAGTTTCCCTGAGAATGACAAAGGAAACAATTTAAAGCCCTCATAAGCCTTCCAGGGACAGGTGGATAAGAGAAGTGGCATCTTGTAAAGGATCTCGGCTCTTCAAAGCCAAGATGGTATCTTTCCTGCTGCAAAGGCTGGCTGGGCCAGGGCCCAGGGTGAGGTGGGTTGGCCCCGCCTTTGGGGGCTCTCCAAGCAGATGGATCTGACCTCTTTCTACAGAAGAGATCCAGGCCCTCTTTCAGAAGTGGGTGAGTAGGGAGGGCTGTCAGCTCCTAAAATCAACCAAGTGTCTACTGAGCATCTGCTACGTGCCCTGTTCTCGCCTAGGACTCAACCATGAACAGACAGAGACGTGCCCTGCCCTCGTGGGACTCTTGAGCTGGGAGATAGCCCTCAATGAAACAATCTCACAGGGACTTCCCTGGCGGTCCAGTGGTTAAGACTCCATGCTTCCAATGCAGGGGGCACGGGTTCCGTCCTCGATTGGGGAACTAAGATCCCACAGGCCACGTGGCGTGGCCAAAAGATAAAAAACAACAACAACAACAAAGAACAATCTCACAAACACATCACGGTGCACTGAGAAATGAAAGAAAAGTGCCAGTGGGGCTCTTGAAATTTCCCTGGAAGGGATCAATCTCTTCCCCAGCCCCGGTGAGTTGTTAGTTCTCCTAGGTAACCTCCCTCTTGCCCTCTGTTTGGCTTCTAGAACATGTGTGCAGCAGACGTCCCTGGGCGGGGAGGGGTGGGGTGGGGTGGTTTGCTGCCTTTCCAAGTTCAATTCCAAATACTGGTCCCTTTTTTTTTTTTTTTTGCGGTATGCGGGCCTCTCACTGTCGTGGCCTCTCCCGTTGCGGAGCACAGGCTCCGGACGCGCAGGCTCAGCGGCCATGGCTCACAGGCCCAGCCGCTCCGGGCATGTGGGATCCTCCTGGACCGGGGCACGAACCCGTGTCCCCTACATCGGCAGGCAGACTCTCAACCACTGCGCCACCAGGGAAGCCCTCAAATACTGGTCCCTTTGACCAGGGAGTGTCCCATGGTGTGTGCCCCTTGGATGGCATTTGGGACACGAAGGCCTACAGGATGAAACCCACCAAACAAGGCACGCTTCCCTGCGTGCACCATGCTTGCTCCTGCCGCCTGGGCCTCTTCCAAGCACTTAGGCTGCCTGGAACACCCCTCCGTGCCATGCCTGCCCAGAGAGCTCCTCTCCCAACTCGTATATCATCTCTGCTCCACCTTCCCTGATGCCCCGGGGATGCACCGGGCCCTTTTCTCTGCTCCACAGCATGCTGTCCGTTAATCTGTCTCCTGCTTCCACACAGGATGGGATGGTACGGGCACGGGCTGGAATGCTGGTTCCTCCGGGTGGTTTGGGGGGATTAAATGAGATAGTATATCAATGGGGCTTGATACAGGGCCTGGTGCGCAGCACGGCCTGATCAGTGTGCGTTCCTGGTTTCAGCTCTTGCCTGCTGACGTGGAGAGGGTCTTTAGATGCAGGGCAGGAGCCACCCCTGACGTTCCTTCACACCCCAGCCCCTGACTCGATTCCCAGTACGTGGTGGAGGCCTCATCCGGAACAACCAGCACCCATATTCTGCAAGAGGAAACTAGAGCACAATCCTCCGTTCCCCCTGCACCCATCAAAAGCACATGCACAAAGACCCGGCCCCCGCCCCCCAGTCTAGGGTAAAGGGCACTGATGTCTTTCACCAGCCCTTCCCGGGAACCTTCCCGTGTTTTCCTAAGGAGTCCACAGTGTATCCCGGGGAGGCTTCTGAGCCCACTGCATCTGCACAAAGTCCCCCCTGGGGAGGCCGTGGAGTTTGTTTCCTGTGTGCCTCGTGACCTTCAGAAGTCTCCTCGTTCAGTCCTCCCTTCAGCACGTGGGCAGAACAAACCTCTCCCTGCCCAGCGTCAGAGGTCTACGTGGGGTGTGGGCACTGCCAGCAAGCAGGCACCCGACTGCCCTCTGCCCCCCTGGGAGGTCCCTGTGGGGCCACAAATCCCACAACCAACTGTCTCTTAGCCCTGATGTAAACTGGCTCAGCCATGGAAAGACAGCCATTATCCACTGAGGCATCAGCTAATTCCAACCAGGGGCCCAGGATGCCCAGTGACTCTGCCAGCACCCACAGGTGGGCAACTGCCCTCCTGGACCCCACTGACCCCTTCCACCTGGTGCCCAGGGGACGTTCAGGGCCACATCCTAACCCCTCTGGCTCCCCTGCAGTACAAAGTCCTGGTTTCGGGATTTCTCTCCCCATTTTCTAGATGGGTAAGTCGAGGCCCCAAGCCTAGATGTGCTTCTCCCCAGAGCCATCCAGAATCCGCTGGTAAATATCCACAAGGAAGCCTGGGCTTGCTCCTCTGGGGCTTTCCAGGCGTGCTTATGTCAGACAGGCAGCACCGGCCTGATCTGGATTCCCCTCAGGCAGGACCTGGGGCTCCTTCGCAGTCCCTGCGGTCCTGGCTGCCCTGTCTCGCCAGTTCTGTGATCTGCCCTCCTCTTTGACTTGCCTCATCCCAACCTGCAGTCAAACCAAACCACCTGCAGTCGACCACAGAAGCCCAAGGGAACACACAGGTTGGACCCGAGGATGTGGGCTGTAGGGCGGGAAGAGCCAGTACACCTGGAAAGACACGATGACATGGGTCCCCCAGATCCATCCCAGCCCGGCTGAGGGGAAAAAAACCAAGCCGACTCCTCACTCGTGTTCCACCCGAGCCTCTTCAGCACATTTTTCCCTTCTGAAAATATTCCTTAACAAAGAGCTGTCTGCTTCTGGCAGGCCCAAACCCAGCCCCACTGGGTCTCAAATGCCAGGATCGAAGGAAGCTGTTTCATTTTGGCATGACATGCCGGTCGTGGGTGAAAGAGTTCTCGGGGCTGTCAGGGGCTGCTCCTGCCATCTGAGGCCAGCGGGCGTGGTGGGGTCAGGATGCTGGTCCTACCAGTCTGGTCAGGCTTCAGGACCAGGGCCAGGAGCAGGCGGTACCCCTACCCCTCTGCCAGGGGTGGCAGAAATCAGGGGGCAGCCAGTGGTTCTTTTGGGGAGACTGGTGTAGGCGAGAGAGGGAGCATCCTTCCCTTTGAAGAAGGGTAAAGCGAGGGAGATGAATAAAGGGGAAGAGGCCTGGGGCAGGTGTCCACAGGGGTGCTGGGAGATTCTGGGTCACCCCGCCACCTCCAGGGCCCCAATAGGGGCACAGGCTCAGGGAGGCTGGTGTGGATGGGAAGGCTGGCTGCCTGGGGCCGGGCAGGTAGCTCATGTCTCTGAGTCTCTGCCTGAGATGGGAGCTGCGGGGGCCTCCAGGAGGACCTGGGCAGGTGAATTCCAAGGAGGGGTGCCAAAGTGCTGAGGAGCCGTGTGTGTGTGTGTGTGTGTGTGTGTGTGTGTGTGTGTGTGTGTGTGTGTGTGTGTGTGTGTGTGTGTGTGTGTGCGCGCGCGCGCGCTGACGTGGGCAGGTCCCAACTGCCTGGCCCTGTGTTGGAGGTCTTAAGTTTTTCTGCGTGTGCTGGGGATCCAAGTGTCTGTCCGTGCGTGTGTGTGAAGGGCTCCTGAATGTGTGTGAGGGGCCCAGGGTGTCTATCAGTATGAGTTGTTGGGGGTTCATGGGTTTTGCTCTGTTGCCTCCCGGGTGTGTGTGTGTGTGTGTGTGTGTGTGTGTGTGTGTGCGTGTGAGTGGGGCCCTCACAGAGGTGGGTGTCCCTTAGGTGAGGAGTGGGGTTCAGAACATCTGTTGGGAGGTCCTGAGCATGAGGTGAGGGTGGATTTTCAGGAAGTAGGGATCAAGACGGGTCAGGATGAGGGAGTGTGTACGATGATGACCCTGAGGAGTGGCTTTCAGGGGTGCCCTTGGGCATGGGGCTGCTGGGGGTGGGAGATGGCCCAGCAGGCTGAGGTGAGGCCTGCGGGCAGGAATCCGGATTTACAGAGGCTGGGGAGGGGTCCTGTGCGGTCAGAAGGGAGGGGTATGGCTCTAAGACGGGTATCCTTGGGGGCGGGGGCAGGTCTGGGCCCAGAGATAGGATGTGAAGTGAGGGGAGGGATGGTGTGGCAAGGGGTCTACAGATGAAAGGGGTCTTGAGGGATCGGGACAGAGAGAGGGCGGAGGTCCTGGGCTTGCGGGGGCGCTCGTAGGGGCCAGGTCTGCGGGGTGGGGACTGGGGGAGCCCTGAAGGGTCCGGGAAGGGGTCCTGAGGGTCAGTAAAGAGGGTGAGCGGGGGTCACGGGCCTGAGGGGCCCTCCCGGGGAGGGGGCGGCGTGGGGGCGGAGGGCGCCCGGAGGAGTCGTGGGAGGGGCCCTGAGGGGTCGGGAAGCGTCGGAACGAGGATGGGCAGGGGCCAGGGCCCGAGGCTGACGGCCAGGGTCCGTGCTGGGAGTGCCGAGGGCTCCCGGCGCGGGGTCCGGGGCGAGGGGGCCCGAGTCCCAGTCTTGCCCGGCCCCCGTGGGCCGCAGCGCGGAGTCGCGGGCCTGAGAAGGCGCCCGGGAGGCCCGGCCCGCACCGCCTACCTACCTGCGAAGAGCGCGCTGCCATAGCCATGCCGAGCCTCGCCGTCCCGGGCCGCGCCGCCGTCCCGGGCCCCGCCGCGTCGCTCGCCCCGCAGCCCGGCCCGGCCCCCTCAGCCGCCCCCCGGGACCGCGGCCGCCGCCGGCTCTGTCGCTGCCATTTCACCCGCTGACAGGAGCCGCTGCCCCGCCCCCGAGGCCCAGTCAGCCAATTCACCGCCCCCAGGCGCTATGGCTCCGCCCACTGGCCAGGAGTGACGGGGTGTCTGGCCAATCCATGGTCACTCCGTAAGGAGGGCGAGGGCCCTGGCTACGGCCAGAAGGTTGCCGCCTTTAAGGAGAGAAGCGAATTGAAATTAGGGAAGCAGTGAAGGACGGGGTGTTTTGCCTATCGGAATGTGGAATCCTGTTGATCAACACTTGGAAGGACCAATAGGAAGGAGAGAGGGGGTGTGTCTCTGAGGGAAGGCTGCGTCCCTGAGGAACCCCAGGCAGAGGCAGGCCAGCGTTTGGCTCTAAGCCCCGCCCAGAGCCGGGCTTTTTGCCCAATAACGAGACTTCCTGGGACGGCCATTATTATCTGCCCCTCAAACCTCGGCCATGGTAACTCTTGGGCCTCTATAAAGAAGATTGACACCTAGAGAGCCAATGACACTGAAGGAGGGCGGTGAAGTGACGCTCTCTGGCCAACGAGATCATGTGAGGTTAGCCTCCCGGGCGGTGGGGCTTGAGGCCTGGTGGAGTGAATGAAGTACGGGAGGGGCTGAGAAGGGCGTGGCCTAGATCAGTGATGGGGCGGGGGCAGATCAGGTAGAGGCTAATGGGTTGGGTCTGAGAAGGGGCGTTGCCAGAAATCCCTTAGGCTGCGGAACCACATCTTCTCTGAGCCCGGCTCTGTGCTGAGGGCGGGGCTTTGGGTGGTCGGGGTGTCACACCGGAGACTCAGGCCTGTCGCATTCTCTAGTCTAGGCCGGGTTAGGTATCTTGTCTGAGGCTGACAGTGTCTTATGTTCCCCCATCAAACTCAAGAGCACGCTGTTATCACTGCTTACATGGCCCTCCCATCCCCCACCCCTCCTAAATAGATGGGGGCGGGGGAAGGCAGGGCCTAGGTCAGGGGTTCCCCGGCATTGCTGAGCAGGGGCCCAGCACATGGGAACTGCTTATAAATGTTTGATGAGTGAATGAATGGCGGGCCCAAGGTTATTAACAGGGAAGGGAAGGGTGGGGGTATCGCTCAGGCTGGGGAGGGAGATGTAGAGGCAGTTATGGATAGGGGGCAAGACTTAGAGAAAAGGACAAGTTTCCGCCCCAAGATGCAGGGGTGGGCCCTGGAGGGGAGTGGGGCAGGGAAGGACCCTGTCACAGAAGAGTGGGTGACATCGTAAGTTCAAAATGGAGAGACAGAAATGGAAACGGGGAAGGCTGGCACCCAGAGTGGGGAGTGTCAGGACCTTCTGAGGTTTGAGATCTCCACCTTCTAAATAGTAGGTAGGGGGCTCCTTCTGGTTTTGGGAGTGGTGAATGCCATACAGCCACGCTTTCTGCCCCTGTCCATCCGTCTCCGCCTCTGTCTACACGCTGTCCCATCTACATTTTGCCTGTGTCTGTTCTTTCTTTGTCTCTGTCTCTACTCTGAATCTGTCTACACCCTTTCTGCCGCTGTCTATACTCCTTCTCTGTGTCTTCCCTCTCTCTTACTATCTATTGTACATTGCATCTATTAAAATTTTGGAACTGTTAAGAAAAGCTTCCAAGCGTATTTCTAAAAACTCTGTGGTAAAAATAGTTATAATGAATTCCTTCTCCCCCACACGCCCATATACCCCCATACCCCATTCTTTAAAAAAGAACGTATCTTTGTGACTTTCCTGGTGGCGCAGTGGTTAAGAATCTGCCTGTCAGTGCAGGGGACATGGGTTTGAGCCCTGGTCCGGGAAGATCCCACATGCCGCGGAGCAACTAAGCCTGTGTGCCACAACTACTGAAGCCCACGTGCCTAAAGCCCATGCTCTGCAACTAGAGAAGCCACTGCAATGAGAAGCACGTGCACCGTAAGGAAGAGTAGCCCCTGCTCGCCGCAACTAGAGAAAGCCCACGCACAGCAACAAAGACCCAATGCAGCCAAAAATAAAAAAATGAAATTATATATATATAAAAAAGAACATAACTTTGATTCCCTGGCTGTCCAGTGGTTAGGACTCCATGCTTTCACTGCCGAGGGCCCAGGTTCCATTCCTGGTTGGGGAACTAAGATCCCACGTGCCGCAGGGCCAAAAAAAAAGAAAAGAAAAGCATATCTTTGCCTCCCCCTCCCTTTTTTTTTTTTTTGGTGGGATCTTAGTTCCCAGGCCAGGGATAGAACCCATGCCCTATTGCAGCGGAAGGGTGGAGTCTTAACCACTGGACCGCCAGGGAAGTCCCTATTTGCCTTCCTTCTTTTAAAGCTTATGTGCTGGCCATTTCATAGTCCTTGACAAATCCAAGGTGACCTTGGATTTGCAGAGTATGAAGCTGAAGAGAATCTTAGACATTGTCCTCTGATTCCTGGGTGGACTTGGGAGGTGGGGGGAGGACCCCTATGGGCATGTTAGAGATAGGATGCAGGGTAAGTCAGGAGGGCAAGAGTGACACCAGGATGTGGTGAGGGTCAAGTAGTCACCAAAGGACAATCTCTGAGCTGGCTGCCCATGGTCCCTCATGCGGAGGAGTGAGGAGCCGTCATAAAGGACAAATCTTGGAGTTTGCCTTCAGAAAAGAACAGTTTGGTGTGACCCACAACTTCCAAGGAACAGGAGAACCTGGACTGGTACAGGAGGTGGGGGACAGAGGGGTCTGCAGAGGCACAAACCTGGGTGGGGTCCAAGGCCACCCAGATAGAGCTCATGACCAGATCGTTTCTGGGACCTTGCCTAGGAGATAAGTGGCATCTGGTGTCTGGGGAATAAAGTTAAACACTAGGAAGATGCACAGGGCATCTGACCCTCTCATCCTTACTCTGCCGTATTCACACAAAGGATGGTTTTATTCTGGGGATGCTTTGATTCCATTTTTATAAGCACAGTGGGAAAAAAAAATCCAACACATTTCTGTTGGAAAAGACTTTTGAATCCTAAGCTGAATCTAGCCAATTAGATTGCTGGATCACTTTGCTATTCAGTGCACTTAAACCGTTCCCAATTTTTTTTCGGTGTTCATTTTTACTTGATTGAAATCATTTTTATCAGGAACATTTTTTTTCCATGTGATTTTTGCAGTAAACATTTGATTCATTAATTGGACTCTTTTTGTCCAGTTTTTACCAGCTGTCAATTCTACCTCTGTGATTTTTTTTTGGGGGGGTGGTTGTCATTTCTTCAGAGTCAGATTTTGCATATTTAAATTTATTAAAAGACTCTTCTCAGTATTTAGCAGATAAGTTTTCGCACAATCAAAATTTTTTTTCTGGACTAAGCTTTGGACTCAAAATTTGTTTGTTGGGAATATTGACTAATATGGTCTCAGACTTGATACTGTCTTATAAAGAGCGAAAAAGGGGACAATATATGTAGCTCCTCCTATAAAGAAGTAGAGTCTGTTTCCCCATCACTTGAATTTGAGCTGGCTTTATCACTTATTCTGACCAACAAAATGCATCAGAAGTGATGCTGGGCTAGTTCTGAGCCCAGATCTTAAGAGGCTTAGCAGCTTCTGCTCTTTTTTTTTTTTTTTTTTGGAGAATTTTTAATTGTGGTAAAATATATAGAACCCTAACATTTGCCTTTTTTTTTTTTTTTTTGCGGTGCACCAGCTTAGTTTCTCCGCGGCATGTGGGATCTTCCCGGGCCAGGGCTTGAACCCGTGTCCCCTGCATTGGCAGGCGGATTCTTAACCACTGCGCCACCAGGGAAACCCCCTACTAGCTTTCTAAATGGTTGATCTACTACCTTTACTGTATATTTGCCTTTAACAATGAGATTTTTCCTTTCATAATTTCACAGTTTTAGTTATGGTCTTTTCTGCTTAGAGAAGTCCCTTTAACATTTCTTGTAAAGCTGGTTTGGTGGTGCTGAAGTCTTTTTAGTTTTGCTTGTCTGTAAAACTTTTGATCTGTCCTTCAAATGTGAATGAGAACCTTGCCGGGTAGAGTATTCTTGGTTGTAGGTTTTTCCATTTCATCGCTTAAAATATATCATGCCACTCTCTTCTGACCTGCAGAGTTTCTGCTGAAGAGTCAGCTGATAGCCTTATGGGAGTTCTCTTGTACATAACGTCTTGCTTTTCTATTGCTGCTTTTAATATTCTCCCTTTATCTTTAATCTTTGCCATCTTAATTACAACATGTCTTGTTATGGTCCTCTTTGGGTTGATCCTGATTGGGACTCTCTGTGATTCCTGGACCTGGATGTTTGTTTCCTTTCCCAGGTTAGGGAAGTTTTCAGCTATTATGTCTTCGAATATGTTCTCCGCCCCTTTCTCTCTCTCTCATCTCCTTCTGGGACCCCTATAATGTGAATGTCATCATGCTTGATGTTGTTCCAGAGGTCTCTTAAACTGTCCTCATTTTTAAAAATTCTTTCTTCTTTTTTTCTGTTCAGCTTGAGTGATTTCCGCTATTCTTTCTTCCAGTTCACTGATCCATTCTTCTGTATCGTCTAATCTACTGTTGATTCCTTCAAGTGTATTTAAAAAAATATTTATTTATTTGGCTGCCCTGGGTCTTATTTGCGGCACGCAGGATCTTCGTTGCGGTGTGCAGGATCTTTTGGTTGTGGCATATGGGATCTAGTTCCATGACCAGAGATCGAACCCCGACCCCCTGCATTAGGAGTGCGGAGTCTTAACCCTTGGACCACCAGGGAAGTCCCTCAAGTGTATTTTTTTTTTTTTTTTTTTTGCGGTACGTGGGCCTCTCACTGTTGTGGCCTCTCACGTTGCGGAGCACAGGCTCCGGACGTGCAGGCTCAGTGGCCATGGCTCACGGGCCCAGCCGCTCCGCGGCATGTGGGATCTTCCTGGACCGGGGCACGAACCCGTGTCCCCTGCATTGGCAGGCGGACTCTCAACCACTGCGCCACCAGGGAAGGCCCCTCAAGTGTATTTTTAATTTCAGTTATTGTACTCTTCAGCTCTCTTTGTTTTTTCTTTATATTTTCCAACTTTTGTTTTTTTAATGCCTAACTTCTGGGAATTCCCTGGCAGTCCAGTGGTTAGGACTCTGCGCTTTCACTGCTGAAGGCTCAGGTTCAATCCCTGGTCAGGGAACTAAGATCCTGTAAGCTGTGTGGCACAGCTTAAAAAAAAAAAAAAAAGCCTAACTTCTCACTCTGTTCATCCATTTTCCTCCTTAGTTCTTTGAGCACCATTGCGATCATACCTTAAACTCTTTACTGGGTAGGGTTGCTATAAACCTTTGACTGTTGAGAAATTTGGTTATGACAGTTTCTGCTTGTTTTTTGATGTTTCTGTTGGGGGTTGATGAGAGAGCTGCCTACCCTGCCATTTAGCCCAGTAACCTGGGTGATGAGAGGCACGTGACTCAGTCACCAACCAATCAACCTCCAGCCATGAGTAAGTCCATCTGTTCCCATTTTCTATTGCTGTGTAACATAAAATAGCAACCATTTAAAATATATTCATGGGTTCTGTGGGTCAGGAGCCTGGACAGGGCACAACAGGATGGCTTGTTCTGCTCCATGGCATCTAGGACTTAAGCTGAGAAGACTTGAAGGGCTGGGGGGTGCCTAGAGTGGCTGGGAGCTGGCATTTCTATTCACATGTCTGGTTTCTGGGCTGGATCACTCAAATGATTGGGGTCTTTTGGGGGGAAAATCCCTCTTTTTTTCTGTAGTCTCAGGGTGTCTCCATGTAGTCCCTCCACATGGCATCTCTAACATGGCAGCTTCAGGGTAGTTGGACTCCTTACATGACGTCTCAAGTCTCTGGGAGTGAGTCTTCCAGCAAACAAGGAAGCAGCTTGCATGGTCTTTTATGATCTAGTGTTGGAGCTCATATAATATTGTTTCTGCTATACTCTATTCGTTGAAGCAGTCCAAGCCCACCCAGATTCAGGGGGATCAAGACCTCCTCTCTTGATGCGAGCATTGTCAAAGTATTTTCACTTATCTTGTAAAACTGCACTGGCTAAGTAGCCAGACTTAATCGACCCACCAGCTGACCACAGATTCATGAATGAGCTCACCTGTGCTCAGCAGAACTTTCCAACAGAGCCAGACTCAAATTTCTGAACCACACAATTATGAACTAAATAGCTTTTCTTTTTATTTATTTATTTTGTGGTACGTGGGCCTCTTACTGTTGTGGCCTCTCCTGTTGCGGAGCACAGGCTCCGGACGCGCAGGCTCAGTGGCGATGGCTCACGGGCCCAGCTGCTCCACGGCATGTGGGATCTTCCCGAACCGGGGCATGAACCCGTGTCCCCTGCATCACCAGGCGGACTCTCAACCACTGCACCACCAGGGAAGCCCTAGTTTTTATTTTGAATCATTAATTTTTGGAGAGGGGAAGTTTGTTATGCAGCAAATGCTAACTGATACATCTTGGCAGGTACATAGCACTCACCAAGCCTAATATCTGCTGATCACTTCCTGGAGCCCTGCAAGGTGATGTAAATGAGAAGACCCATGGCTTCTGTAGTTCAATGACTTCTCCCTGTCTGTGTTCACCCTACAGTCCACTGCCCTTGGTTTTACCTGCCATGACAATTCCACCCATCCCACTGCTCCTTGATTAGTTTCAACAACCCGTGAACATAATAAAAGAAATGTTGAAGCACTCCTTAGCTATTCTACTCTTAGACTATACAGCTTACTCCATTTAGTCTCTCATTTTACAGATATTAGTTGAGCATCTACTATATGCCATTCACTTGAAAACACTGGAGACATGATAGTTAACGTGAACAAAAGGGTCCCAGCACTAACAGAATTATAGTCTGGTGGGATATGGTAAGCCGTTTCTAAAATGGTCCCTACCTCTTGGTATTCATGGCCTTGTGTAATCCTCTACTAAAGAATAATTTGCTTCTAATTACTTCCAGTAGAATATCTCATCATGAAGAAATGCCAATTCGGAAACTAGGTTACAAAAGATTCTGACTCCTGTCTTGCTGGCACTCTCATCCTTGCTGGCTTTGATGAAGTTGCCTTGTTGGAGAAACTCATGTGGTAAATAACTAAAGGCATCCTTTGACCAACAGATAGCTAGGAACTGAGACTCAGTCCAACATCCCACAGGAAACAAATCTGACCCAAACCCGCATGAGTGAGGTCAGAAGTGAATCCTTCCCCTATCCAACTTTCAGATGAAACCCTAGTCCTCCTGGCCATCCCCCTAATTGCAGCCTCAAGAGGCATCCCAGGCAAAGTATCCACTAAGTCATGGCTAGATTCCTGACCTGCAAAAACCTGGGATAACAAATGTGTGTTGTTTTAATCCATTCAGTTTGTAGCAATTTGTTATATAGAAACAGATAACTTCTATGTAGGGGAGCCAGAGGTGAAACAAACAAATCAGTGAGCAATTTGGAGATAGATCACAGAGTGATACAAGATATCCAAAGGGGCCCAAGAAGAAGCTTGAAATCCGAGCCAACTGGGGCTTCCACGGAAGTCCAGTGGGTAAGACTCCGTGCTCCCCACGCAGGGGACCCGTGTTCGATCCTTGGTCGGGGAACTAGATCCTGCATGCGTGCTGCAACTAAGAGTCTGCATGCTGCAATTAAAAGATCCAGCACGCTGCAACTAAGACCCAGCGCAGGGGCTTCCCTGGTGGCGCAGTGTTTAAGAATATGCCTGCTAATGCAGGGGACACGGGTTCGAGCCCTGATCCGGGAAGATCCCACATGCCACGGAGCAACTAAGCCCATGCGCCACAACTACTGAGCCTGCGTGCCATAACTACTGAAACCCGCACGCCTAGAGCCTGTGCTCCACAACAAGAGAAGCCACCGAAATGAGAAGCCCGCGCACTGCAATGAAGAGTAGCCCCTGCTCACCGCAACTGGAGAAAGCCTGTACGCAGAAATGAAGACCTAACAGAGTCAAAAATAAAATAAATAAATTTATATAAAAAAAAGACCCAGCGCAGACTAAATAAACAACCAACCAACAAACAAACAAAAACCTGAGCAGACTAAATATCATACAAGACACTAGAAAGGAAAGTAATTCAAGATCTAGTACCTAAAACAACATCAGAACAAGATTGTTTTATAGCCTCACCCTTGTCTCCCTATACCCTAGCTTGTGGCCATTTGGTATTTATAACCACTTTGGGCTTTCACTTTTGACCTATTAGATCTTGGGTGGTTTCTCACTCAGTTCTGGTCTCGGTGTCTCCCTCTGACTTTGCTGCCCTCTGCAGCCTCAGGCTGGCTGCAATCCTGGAGAAATTGGACAATCAGTCCATCCCTGGTTCTCTTCCTTTCTTGTCCTTCCAACAGCAGAAGGGGATTTGGATTGCAAAGGTTCATAAATGACAGGCAAATTGCAAGGTCAGGCAAAAGAAGAGGAAGGAGATGGAGGAATAGCGGGCTGGGAGGAAGGAGGAGACCCAGCAGGTGAATCCATCAGGGGAGTCCCAGGAAAGCGGGGTTCAAGCAGGAAGTGGGGAGTGGCCACCTTTATCAAGGGTGAGGCCAAGACAGTAATGGGTCTGCTGCTGTTCTCAAAGGAAAAGTAGATACTGCCATTGGTGGTTTTGGGAGGGGTGAAGGCAGGAGTGAGAACAGCCCTTTTCTAAGAAGTGTGGTGACACCTAGAGGTTTTTCCACAAAGATGGATGAAGCATGCCTCTGTTCCTGGAAGTCTTCCTGCTCCAAGACGTGAGGCACAACTCATCCACATCACCAGGAATGGAGTCTATGAGGCTGGAGCAACAGCTGACCCAGGACCCTTTACTGCAGGGCAGAATGTGTGATGGGGCACACCTTCCTTCCTGGGGCTCTGGAGGGCAGCAGTGCCTAGGAGGGGCTAAGGCTCAAGGTGAGGAAATGAGCAAACCCAGAGGACTGTGAAGTCACTCTCAAGAATAGGTAAAATCTTGAGAGAAGGAGGAAGGGCAGCATGCCAGGCAGACGGACCAGCTAATGCAAAGGCAAGGAGGCAGGAAGGTATCTGTTCTGTAAACCTGTGTTGAAGCCTCCTTGACCACTGGGTGGTGCTGTCCAGCCTGGCGAGAAACACAGTAGGCTGTCCATTGCCTGATTCCTGCCCACAGCCCACAGTGGTCTCCTCCTGGTCTGTGTATGTTAGCTGAGGTTCTGGAATTCTGGTGCTGGCAGGTTTCTGTGAGGCCAGCCCAGCCTGGGTCCCATTTCAATGACACCTCTAAAGCAGCAGGTGGCACTTGTCTGAGAATCAGGGAGGAAGGTGGGGTATAACCTGGGGCAGATCTTTGGGGAAATCCTTCTGCTGTCAGATCAAAGTTTATAAGGTAGACAGAGTCTGTGCAGCTCAACTCGTTTGGGAGGGGGCTCCACGTGGGTAGGCAAGGAAGACTTCCTGGGGGAGGTGGTATTAAAAGATGATGCGATTTGTCGGTGGAAGAGAGAGATGAGAATCCAGGCGGGAATGTAGGACTGGGCAGCTACATATGTCTGTGTGGTACAGAAGATGAACTAGGCAATGGAGTGAGACAGTATTTCCTCACTCATCTCATCTGTTTACCAGACATTTGTTGAGATCTGATGAGCTTCGCGGTTGGTAAGGGTGGCGCACACCAGTTCCACGGGGACAGAAGCTCCTCCATGCAGGATTCTTCTGGACCTTGCCTTATGTACTCCATCTGGTTGCTCATCTGTCTCCTTTATAATATCCTTTATAACAAACCAGTAAATGTTTTGGTAAGTAAATGTTTCCCTAAGATTTGTGAGTTCTAACAAATTATCAGACTTGAGGAGGGAGTCATGGGAAACCCTGATTTGTAGTGGGTGGGTCAGAAGTACGCATGGCCTGGATCTACACTTGGTGTCTGAAGTTGAGGACAGTTTTGTGGGACTGACCCCTTAACCTGTGGGATCTGTTAAAAACAAGAAAACAGAGCCAAAATGGAGTCACTTATAGTGAGTCTCACATCACCAAACTCAGGCTTAACGACAGTTAGAGCTCTCTCAGAAATGGAATCTTAAACCAGCCAATAAGGAATCGTCTGATAGACCCCTGCCATTCCCTGCAGGAAAATAATCTTACAATGACCCAGCCACTTTTTTGCCGGTACCACTTCCTTGATCCTACTCCCTTCTGCCTATATAAAACCTCTAGCTTGGGACTTCCCTGGCGGTGCAGTGGTTAAGAGACTGCGCTTCCATTGCAGGGGGCATGGGTTCGATCCCTGATTGGGGAACTAAGATCCTGCATGCCGTGCGGTGTGGCCAAAAGATAGAAAATAAAAACCAAAAAAACCCCAAACCAAGAAACCTCTAGCTTTGTACAGCTCTTCAGGGCTCCTTTCTATCTGCTAGACTGGATGCTGCCCAATTCTTGAATCATTGAATAAAGCCAATAAGATCTTTAACATGTACACAGTTGCTTTTTTTTTTTTTTTTTAACAGATCTGATGCTGTCTCCAGGTGGATAGTGTCAGGACTGCGTTCAATCTGTAGGACATCCAGTCAGAGTCGGGTGAGACTGAGAGAGTGGCTTGGTGATGTTGGAAAATACTCCAGAGCTTTCTGACGGTCACATTCTAGGGGAAAGGTTACATGCTGAAGGATGAGTTGTTTGAGAGGAGATGGAACAGGGTGGTAGGAGAAAGGGTGTTTTCAGTTCAAGTGATCCACACGTGCAAAGGTCAGGAAGTGAAAGAGAATGTGGCTTCCTTCCTAGAGGAACTGAAAGTTTTTCAGCAGGACTTTAGAGCCCCAGGAGGAAAAATGGGATGGCCGGTCCAGGATCCAATCATGAAGTATTGAACACCAGGCGGAGGGGTTTATAAAGAACAGTAGTAGGAACAGCCCATCCAAGAGAAAGTATCTTGTTTCATCTTCCTGAGGGGTTGGTGTTCCAGCTCTGTTGATGTGTCTCTGGAGGTGGGAAAGCCACCCCCTCCCCAGATCTGCCTCCAGTTGTGAGGCCGTGAGCGTGTCTCCTCAACTCCTGAGCCTCAGTTTTCCCCATATGTGAAATGGGGACACAGAGCGTCTTAGTCCTTTCAGGCTGCGATAACACAATGCCATAGACAGGGGGGCTTAAGCAACCAACATTTATTTCTCACAGTTCTGGAGGCTGGAAGTCTAAGATCAATGTGTGGGGAGATTTGGTGTCTGGTGAGGACCCGCCTCCTGATTCACAGAAGACCATCTTCTGGCTGTGTCTTCACATGGCAGAAGCGGTGAGAGACCTCTCTGGGGTCTCTTTTATAAGAGCACTAATGCCATTCACGAGCTAATCACTTCCCCAATGCCCACTTCAGAATATCATCCCCTTAGGGATTAGGTTTCAAGATAGAAATGTGGCGGAGTGGGACACAAACATCCCGTCGATGATACAAACCCACTTCACAGGGCTGTCATGAGAAAAGTCGGGTCTCTTGGCACCAAACAGATGCCCGATAAAAGTTCTTTCCCTCCTCCTTTCTTTTTTTTTCTTCTTCTTCTTTTAATTTTTTGGCCGTGCTGGGCAGGCGGCAGGTGGGATCTACTTCCCTGACCAGGGATCGAACCCTCGCCCCCTGCATGGGAAGCACGGAGTCTTAACCACTAGATTGCCAGGGAAGTCCCCCTCCTCCTTTCTTTCTTTCTTTCTTTTTTTTTTTGCGGTACGCGGGCCTCTCACCGCTGTGGCCTCTCCCGTGGCGGAGCACAGGCTCCGGACGCACAGGCCCAGCGGCCATGGCCCACGGGCCCAGTCGCTCCGCGGCATGTGGGATCTTCCCGGACCGGGGCACAAACCCGTGTCCCCTGCACCGGCAGGCGGACTCTCAACCACTGCGCCACCAGGGAAGCCCCCTCCTCCTTTCTTTAAGGAACAAAACCCCCTCCGAAAGACCTTGAACATGCCGCACAGTTGGATCTCCCATTCTCTGTTCAACCATCCACCAGCACTAGTCACTCTGGTTGTGTCATTACTTTTCCATCAAGAATATACAAAGGGGCTTCCCTGGTGGCACAGTGGTTGAGAGTCCACCTGCCAATGCAGGGGACACGGGTTCGTGCCCCGGTCCGGGAGGATCCCACATGCCTTGGAGCGGCTGGGCCCATGAGCCATGGCCGCTGAGCCTGCGCATCCGGAGCCTGTGCTCTGCAACGGGAGAGGCCACAACGGTGAGAGGCCCGCGTACCACAAAAAAAAAAAAAGAATATACAAGTGAGGGACTTCCCTGGTGGTCCAGGGGTTAAGGCTCCATGCTTCCACTGTAGGGGGCGTGGGTTCAATCCCTGGTCGGGGAATTAAGATCCCACAAGCTGCCTGGCGTGGCCGAAAAAACTTTAAAAAAAAGAGAGAAAAAAAAAGAATATACAAGTGATAATAACTCATTTATTATCACTGTTGGAGTGCCCACTACCTGCCAGGCAGTGTTCTTGACTTTGGGGATGTAGCAGTGAAGAAAATAGATTCAGTCTCCTCCCTGTGAACAGCTGGCTCCCAGTTGTTTTTATAAATAGTTTAGTGAAACTCAGCCCCACCCATTCACTGACATATTGTCCGGGTGCTTTCACGTTACAGGGGCAGAGCAGAGGAGCGGTGTCAGAGACTGATTGACCCACAGGGCCGAAAAATACTTGCTATCTGTCCCTTTTCAGAAAACATTTGCCAATTCTTGGTCTAGAAGGTTACATTCAGGGTGAGACAGCTGGTAGACAGATAAAATTTTGAACCTGAATCTGGCCCTCTCTCTCCCTCCCTCTCTCTCTCTCTCTCTCTCTCTCTCTCTGTCGGACTTCCTAATTAAGAGAGGCAAAACTACCAGTTCCCACTCCACACCCTCCTGGCTTTAGCACAAAGTAAGTGGTGAAGGAGTGCTGGCAGGATTTCCATTTCTGTTGAGAATGTAGAAGTCCCCCAAAGACCCTCCCTTCCATGGTGATAACTAGAAAAACCCATACTTTTCAATAGGACTAGTCAAGAATGAATGCAAGGAAGCCTTGATGAGCTGGGTTTCAGACATAAAAATGAGCCCTTCAGGGACTTCCCTGGTGGCCCAGTGATTAAGACTCTGAGCTTCCACTGCAGGGGGCACAGGTTCGATCCCTGGTCGGGGAACAAAGTTCCCACCTGCCAAGTGGCGTGGCCAAAAAATTAAAAAACAATTTTTTAAAAAAAGAGCCCTTCGTAGGTGAGGCAAGAGCAGTTTTAGCTTCTGTACCAAGGGGGCAGGCAGACACCAGCTCTGGATGTGGATAGGTTTGCATAGATGGAGAGGTGTTTAGGGGACAGGGTAAATCATACAGTTCTTAGATGACGAGAATAAGCATTCCAAATGGTGGTCACCAGAGTGCTGGAGTCCAAACTTGGTGAGGAGAGCATCCTCGTGGAGGGATGGCTGGTATGGGATGATGTCAGAGCCCAAGTGACGTAAGCAGGACAACAACATGGGGGTCTGTCTAGCCGGAGGGAGAGGGTCAGTGCCCAAGTGCAGTGAGGAGGGCATCTACATAGCATAGGGCAGGGGCCCCCAACACCCGGTTCATGGCCTGTGAGGAACTGGGCTGCACAACCGGAGGTGAGTGGCAGGCCAGTGAAACAATCTTCATCTGCCGCTCCCCATTGCTTGCATTACCACCGGAACCATCCCCCGACCCCCACCCCGGTCCATGGAAAAATCATCTTCCACAAAACTGGTCCCCGGTGCCAAAAAAAGATTGGGGACCGCTGGCATAGGGGATAGTGATGGGAAAATGAGATTGGCTATATATGGGGGATTGATGAAATAAATAAATCATGAAGGATAATGGGAACCAGGTTTCCCACCATCAGAAAAGAGTGTTACAAAGATGAATGGAGCGGGAGTTCTCCGGTGGACTAGTGGTTAGGATTACAGGCTTTCACTGCCATGCCCAGGGTTCAATCCCTGCTTGGGGAACTGAGATGCCGCAAGCTGTGTGGCAAAAAAAAAAAAAAAAAAGTGAATGAAGGGAAAGTGAGAATGAACCTTATTGTATTTAATTGGAGATGTTGGTGTGAATTCATGGTTTTCAAAATATATAGAGAAATAAATGTGTGTGTGTGTCTGTGTGTGTCTTCTCATCTGCCTACTCAGAATTCCTGGGATCAGGGACACCCCAATAATAATAAGCATACTTAATACTCAGGTCTTGGTTTCTAATGCCATTCTCTGCTTAAAAGCAACCAGTGCTCTTTGGAAAAATGGTTGATTCCAGGGTTCAGACAAGGAAAGTCTACTCAGCAAAAAACTGATAGGCACATGTCAAAAGGATACAGAAGCCAGCATGAAAGGCTTCCACTGGCCAAATCAAAGAAAATTTAAGCATCAAAAAACAGAAAGAGAAAAAAGGAACGTCAGCAAAAACGGCAGAGTAAAATTTGCCTTTCCATAAAAACAATGAAAAAACTGCAGAATTTGTCAGAATCAACACTTTTCGAACTCTGGCAATCAACCAAAAGCTTACAGTAATTCAGGGAGTAAAGAGAAATGACTGAATCTCAGTAAAGAACAACGAGCTTGGTGGAATTTTAACGTACCCTAGTCCCATTCCCCACTCTCCAACTCAGAAATAGCCTTACAGACTCACAGACATAGAAAACTGACTTGTGGTTGCCAAGGGGTGGGGTTCGGGGGGAATGGATTGGGAGTTTGGGGTCAGCAGATGCAAACTATCATATATAAAATGGATAAACAACAAGGTCCTACTGTATAGCACAGGGAACTATATTCAATATCCTGTGGTAAACCATAATGGAAAAGAATATGAAAAAGAATGTATATATATGTATAATTGAATCACTTTGCTGTACAGTAGAAATTAACACAACATTGTAAATCAACTATACTTCAATAAAATAAATTAAAAAGAAAAGAAATAGCCTTGGGACTTCCCTGGTGGCACAGTGGTAAAGAATCCGCCTGCCAGTGCAGGGGACACAGGTTCGAGCCCTGGTCCAGGAAGATCCCACATGCTGCAGAGCAACTAAGCCCGTGCGCCACAACTACTGAGCCTGTGGTCTAGAGCTCTTGAGCCACAACTACTGAGACCGTGTGCCGCGACTACTGAAGCCCGCGTGCCTAGAGCCCGTGCTCTGCAACAAGAGAAGCCACCGCAATGAGAAGCCCTCGCACCACAATGAAGAGTTGCCCCCATCCACCGCAACTAGAGAAAGCCCGCGCACAGCAACGAAGACCCAACGCAGCCAGAAAGAAAGAAAGAAAGAAAGAAAGAAAGAAAGAAAGAAAGAAAGAAAGAAAGAAAAATATTTTTTAAAAAAGAAATAGCCTTAAAAAATAACAGCCCACATTCCTGGTACTGAAGAAAAAGAATAGAGCGGGAGCTCTTACAAAGCCTCATTCCCAAGGAAGAGTAATTATCTGATCTGTCTAGTGGTTCCCCAGAAGACCACACTCAAAAAGCTTGTCTTTAATTGACCTCACTTGAACTTGCCCAATGCTAAAATCCTCTCAGCAGGGAGCACCTGTCAAATGCTTTAACAACACAGCTGCCTGAGGTGATGGGTAACAGTTGGGGGTAAATAATAGCTTAACCAAAAAGTCTTAAAAGGAAACGTTAAGGAATGAGATGTCCTTAGGGACTTTGACAAGTTCCAACATACCCCGGGAATCTGGAAGGCCACATGTATGTGGAGGGTTGTGTGCATACCCAGGAAATACCTGAAAAGGTGCTAAGCTCTTAATTCTGGCAGACTTTGAGGCTCTGAGAAGGCAGGAAGGGGAGGGGAAAGCAGAGTTTTAATCTTCCTGGCTGAGTGTTGAAGTTGTGTCTTAAGCACACAGAGATCTTGGGTGAAGACTGGGGGACTTTTAGTTTCAGGTTTTCAGGGAAGTCTGTTCAATCATTAGCTCAGCACCAAACTAAGTAGAGATTTTAGTCACCGTACATGACAGAGAATAGAGACTTTGCAGAATTAGTTCAGAAAAGTCATTAAATAAACAAAAAAAACAACTACTATGGAAGAACAGCAATGGTAACAAACCTTCAGGAGGAGGTAAAATCTATTTCCATAGTTGCCATGTTATATTACAAGGCATACCTCAGAGACATTTTGGGTTTGGTTCCAGACTAGCACAATAAAGCAAATATTGAAATAAAGCAAGCCACATAACTTTTTTGGTTTCCCAGTGCATATAAAAGTTATGTTTACACTATATTGTAGTCTATTAAGTGTGCAATGGCATTATGTCTAAAAAAACACTGTACATACCTTAATTAAAAATACTTTATTCCATTGTAAAGCAATTATACTCCAATAAAGATGTTAAAGTGAAAAAAAAAACTTTATTGCTAAAAATTACTAATCATCATCTGACAACTTAGAGTTGCCCAAAACCTTCAATTGTAAAGAAATGCATTATTGCAAAGCCTAATAAAGTGAAGCACCATAAAATGAGGCATGCTTGCATTTGAAAGGTCCAGTTTTCAACAAAAAGTTATGAGACATACAAAGAAACAAGAAAATATTACCCGTACACATGAAAAAAGTAAATAGAAACTGTCCCTGAGAAAGTCCAGATATTGGTTACTAGACAAAGACTTCAAATCAGCTGTTTTTAAAGTGATCGATGAGCAAAAGTAAATCATATTTAATAAACTAGAGAAGTATGAGAATAATGTATCACTAACTAGAGGATATCAAAGAGAAAGAAATTATAAAAAGGAACAATGTAGACCATTCTGGGGTTAAAAAGTACAGGGACTTCCCTTGTGGCACACTGGTTAAGAATCCACCTGCCAATGCAGGGGACATGGGTTTGAGCCCTGGTCTGGGAAGATCCCACATACCACAGAGCAACTAAGCCCGTGCACCACAACTACTGAGCCTGGGTGCCACAACTACCAAAGCCCGTGTGCCTAGAGCCTGAGCTCTGAAACAAGAGAAGCCACCTTAATGAGAAGCCCGTGCACCACAAGGAAGGGTAGCCCCTGCTCGCTGCAACTAGAGAAAGCCCACATACAGCAATGAAGACCCAATGCAGCCAAAAATCAATCAATCAATAAAAGTACAATAACTGAAATGAAAATTTTACTAGAGGGCAAATTGCTATTGATTTGAGTAGGTAGAAGGAAGTATCAGCAAAAAATGAAAATGGATCCATTGAGATTATCCAGTCTGAGGAACAGAAAAAAAATTATCAGAGCATCAGAGACATGTGGAACACCAGCAACCATACCAACATATGCATCATGGGAGCGTCAGAAGGAGAATAAGGACAGAAAGGGGCAGAAAGAATATTTGAAGAAATAACAGTTGAAAACACACAACATCTGATGAAAATGTTAGGCTACATATCCAGAAGCTAAATGAACTCCAAGGAGGATAAATTCAAAGAGATCCACACTTAGACGCATAATAACCAAACTGTTCAAAGACAAAGGGAATCTTGAACACAGCAAGAGAAAAATGTCTCACTTTGTACAAGTGATCCTCAATTAGATTAACAGTGTATTTCTCATCAGAAACTGTGGAGGCCAGAAGGCAGTGGGAAGACATATTTGAAATGCTGAAAGAAAAAAACCTGTCAATCAAAGATTCTATATCCAGCAAAACTACTTTATTCCACCATAGACAGGAATACAGTACTGATAAATGTCACATCATGCATGAGCTTTGAAAACATTATGCTAAGCAAAAGAAGCCAGACACCAAAGGGTGTTGTATGATTCCATATATATGAAATAGGTAAATCCATAGAGACAGAAAGTAGATTAGTGGTTTCTGGCTCTGGGGGGGAGGAGGAAATGGGGAGTGACTGCTTAATGGGTATGGGGTTTCCTTTTGCGGTGATGAAAATGTTCTGGAACTAGATATTGGTGATGGTTGCACAAAATTCACAACATTATGAATGTACTAAATGCTACTGAACTGTATGGTTTGGATGGTAAAATCTACGTTACGTGTATTTTCCCACAATAAAAGAAATGAAAGGAGTATTTCAGGATGAAATGAAAGAACACTAGATAGTAACTCAAATCCACATGAAGAGATAAAAAGCACCAACAAAGGTAACTACACAGGTAAATATAAAAGACAGTATACATGTATTTTTGGTTTGCAACTCCTTTTTTCCTCCATCTGATTTAAAAGACAACTGTGTAATGCAATCATTAGAAATCTAAGTTGATGGGCACATGTGTATAAAGATGTAATTTGTGATAATAGCTGCACAAAAGGAGGCAGAAATTGAACTGAATAGGAGCAAAGGTTTGTATATTATTAAAATTAAGTTGATATTACTCTGAACTAGATTGTTATAAATTAACAATGTTAATAGTAAACCCCAGGGCAACCACTAAGAAAATAAGTCAAAAATATATAGTAAAAGAAACAAGAGATTTTAAATGATACACTAGAAAATATCTATTTAATAGAAAACCCTAAAGACTCCACACAAAAACTACTAGAACTGATAAACATATTCAGCAAGATAGCAGGATACATGATTAACATACAGAAATCTGTTGTATTTCTTTACACTAACAATGAAATATCAAGAAGGAAAATTTAAAAAAATCTCTTTTTAAACTGCAACAACAACAACAAAATAAAATGAAGTACTTAGGAATTAACCTGACCAAGGAAGTGAAAGACTTATAAGCTGAGAACTATAAAACATTGAAAAAGGAAATTGAAAATGATTCAAAGAGATAGAAAGATATCCCATGCTCTTGGATTGGAAGAATTAATATTGATTAAAATGGCCATACTACCCAAAGCAACCTACAGATTTAATGTGATCCCTCTCATATTACCCATGACATTTTCCACAGAACTAGTACAAATAATCCTAAATTTTATATGAAACCTTAAAAAAACCAGAATTGCCAAAGCAGTCTTGAGGAAAAAGAACAAAGCTGGAGACATAACCCTTCCAGACTTCAGACAATACTACAAAGCTACAGTAATCAAAACAACATGGTATTAGCACAGAAACAGACAAAAGGATCAATGGAACAGAATAGAGAGCCCAGAAATAAACCCACACACCTACGGTCAATTACTGTTTGACAAAGGAGGCAAGAATATACAATGAAGAAAAGACAGTCTCTTCAGCAAGTGGTGTTGGGAAAGCTGGACAACCACATGTAAATCAATGAAGTTAGAACACACCCTCACACCCTACACAAAAATAAACTCAAAATGGCTTAAAAACGTAAATATAAGACATGACACCATAAAACTCCTAGAAGAGAGCATAGGCAAAACATTCTCTGACATAAATTGTACCAATGTTTTTATAGGTCAGTCTACCAAGGCAAAAGAAATAAAAGCAAAAATAAACAAATGGGACCTAATCAAACTTATAAACTTTTGCACAGCTAAGGAAACCATAAACAAAGCGAAAATACAACCTACAACTAGGAAGAAAATATTTGTAAATGATACGACCGACAAGGGCTTAAGTTCCAAAATATACAAACAGCTCATACAACTCAAAAACAACAACAACAACAAAACAACCCAATCAAAAAATGGGCAGAAGTGCTCGCTTTGGCAGCACATGTACTAAAATTAGAATGATACAGAGAAGATTAGCATGGCCACTGTGCAAGGATGACACGCAAATTCGTGAAGCGTTCTATATTTTTGAGTTATTTGTAGTGAGGTGGATGGACGTAGAGTCTGTCATACAGAGTGAAGTAAGTCAGAAAGAGAAAAACAAATGCTGTATGCTAACGCATATATATGGAATCTTATTAAAAAAAAAACGGTACTGATGAAACTAGTTGCAGGGCAGGAATAAAGATGTAGACATAGAGAATGGACTTGAGGACACGGGGTGGGAGGGGGAAGCTGGGGCAAAGTGAGAGTAGCATCGACATATATACACTACTGAATGTAAAATATTTAGCTAGTTGGAAGCAGCAGCATAGCACAGGGAGATCAGCCTGGTGTTTGCGATGACTGAGAGGGGTGGGATAGGGAGGATGAGAGGGAGGCTCAAGAGGGAGGGGATATGGGGGTATATGTATGCATATGGCTGATTCACTTTGATGTACAACAGAAACTAACACAGTATTGTGAAGCAATTATACTCCAATAAAGATCTATTTTAAAAAACTGGTTAAATAAAAGAACAAGAGAATTAAAAAAAATGGGCAGAAGAACTAAATAGACATTCCTCCAAAGAAGATGCACAGATGACCAATAGGCACATGAAAATATGCTCAACATTGCTAGTTATTAGAGAAATGCAAATCAAAACTACAATGAGGTACCACCTCACACCAGTCAGAATAGCCACTATTAAAAATTTACAGGGGTCCTCCTTAGTGGTCTAGTGGGTAAGACTCTGAGCTCCCAATTCAGGGGGCCCGGGTTTAATCCCTGGTCGGGGAACTGATTCTGCAATACATGTCGCAATGTAGATCCCACATGCTGCAACTAAGATCTGGTGCAGCCAAAATAAATAAATAAAATAATAAATAAATAAATAATTAAAAAAATAAATTTTAAAAGTTACAAAAAATATATGCTGGAGGGCTACCCTGGTGATGCAGTGGTTAAGAATCTGCCTACCAATGCAGCAGACATGGGTTTGAGCCCTGGTCAGGGAAGATCCCTTATGCCACGGAGCAACAAGACCCATGGGCCACAACTAGTGAAGCCTGAGCATCCTAGAGCCCGTGCTCTACAACAAGAGAAGCCACCACGATGAGAAGCCTGTGCACTGCAACAAAGAGTAGCCCCTGTTCGCCGCAACTAGAGAAAGCTTGTGTGCAGCAATGAAAAGCCAATGCAGCCAAAAATAAACAAACAAACAAACAAACAAATAAATAAAAATGCTGGAGAGGATGAACTACTATATAAAAAACTACTATATATAAAATAGATAAACAACAACGATTTACTGTATAGCACAGGGAAGTACATTCAATATCTTGTAATAAACTGTAATGGAAAAGAATATGAAAAAAGAATATATATGTACTGAATAACTTTGATGTACACCAGAAACTAATACAACATTGTAAATCACTATACTTCAATTTTTAAAAAAAGAAGAAAGTATCTATTTAACATGAAAAAAGGTAGTAACAAAGGAACTGAGGAACGAAAAAGAAATAAAACATATGAAAAACAAATAGTAAAATGGCAGATAGAAGCCCTACCTTATCAGTAATTACATTAAATATAAAAGAGTTAAATTCTCCAATTAAAAGGTAGAGATTGACAGAATGAATAAAAAGATGATCCAATTATATGCTGTCTACAAGAGACTCACTTTATTTATTTATTTTTTAAAATAAATTTATTTGTTCTACTTATTTATTTTTAGTTGCATTGGGTCTATGTTGCTGCACACAGGTTTTCTCTAGTGTGGCGAGGGGGTCACTCTTGGTTGCGGTGCACAGGCTTCTCATTGTGGTGGCTTCTCTTGTTGCAGAACATGGGCTCTAGGCAGGCGGGCTTCAGTAGCTGTGGCACGCAGGCTCAGTAGTTGTGGCACACAGGCTTAGTTGTGGCATGTGACATCTTCCTGGACCAGGGCTTGAACCTGTGTCCCCTGCATTGGCAGGCAGATTCTTAACCACTGCGCCACCAGAGAAGCCCCAAGAAACTCACTTTAGATTTTAAAAAAAAAAGATTGTAACATACACCCAATTGCATCAGATAGGAGACCAGGGTCCATACAGAAATAAATTGGAAGCTCAATACACAAAGTTTCAAAGTGACTCTCTACAAAATACTTAGTAACTACAAAGGAGAAAAAAGTAACTGCTTTGTGTAGTGGTTAAGCAGGGACTCATGGGTCAACTCCCAGCCCCACTGCTTTTGAGCTATGTGACCTCAGGCAACTGCTTGCCCTCTCTGTTTCTCAGTTTCCTCATCAGTAAAGCAGGATAATAACTACCTATCTCATAGGGCTGTTGTGAGAACTGTTAGACCACTAGGAACACACCTGTGGTTAACAAATCCGGGCTTATTACTTGCTACAGTGAGGGAGAACACACACCAGGGGGAACAGTGGGCACATGCTTAAGTGCTGTTATTGCTGAGTATTCATCATTAGAATAGGCAATTTATACCCATTACTAGTGCGCTGTATTAAACCTTACAATTACAGTGTGAGGCAGGGTAATTGTCCCATTTCACAGTTGAGGAAACTGAGGCTCTGAGAATGTGAGGCTGAAGGTCCCAGGACTGGATAGGGGTTGGAACAGTGCCTTCTGGCACCAAAATTGACTGCACAGCTTCTACCCGATCCTAACTGACCTCTCAGTTGTGTCAGGCGCTTTATCCCTCCCCGGATTTTTCTGAGAGGAAGTGTTATCCGCATCCTGTTCCTCATTCTTCCTGAGTTGAGAAAGAACAGATCTGAGGAAGGGCTACAGAGGGAAATACGTGGGGTTATAAAAACCATAGTTCAGAGAGGAGTTAGAAAGAGGGACAGAGAGGAAAGGAGGATGGCAGAAATGTGTAACCCCAAGGAACCTGGTGGCTCCGGTGAGGCTGGACCCCCAGTCTGGGGTGATGGTGGGGATGACAGGGCCCCAGTGTTATGAAGGTGCTGGGGCCTGGCCTTCAGCTTGCAGTTCTGAGAGAGGACTCAGCAGGCTTCCAAGTTCAATTGCATGTGCTCTGTCCTATTCAGAGGAGGAGACATTTGGGGGCCAGACATTGGCTGAGAGACACCCTGGACTCCTACGCAGTTTGAGGAGCTCACCAGGTACCAGAGCGGCTGGTTCAGGAGCAGGCGACTGGGGAAGGGGGTGGTTGGGGGTGGGGTGGGACAGGATCTGCCCCTGAGCCCCAAGCTCTGCCCATCTGCTGGTCCTGCAGGGTGTCTGACCCAGAACCCTCTGCTTCCCCTGCTGCTCTTCATCTCACTGGCTTTCTTCATGCTCCAGCTGACCACCCTGGTTCAAGGTGAGTCAGCATCTGGGGGTTTGGAGTCCTGGGTCCCTTTGGGTTTTCTCTCTGGGATGGTCTTTGCCCTTTTCCACATCCTCCAGACCTACTAGGGCTGGGGCGTTTGGGCTCCGTGTCACCTTCTGTGTGACCATGGGCCAGTTACTCCCCCTCTCTGATCCTGTTTCCTCACGTGAAATGCAGTACATCCTCCTCTATGGGGAGCTTAGTTTCCCTGAGACCTTGAAACCGGACTTGGCACCGGGTCAGGGATAGAGTTGGCGCTCATAAAGGGGGAATTCTCTGCTCTGTTGTAGTTTCCAGGATCCAGTTCCTGCAGAGAGATTTGGGGGACCACGACGTGGAGAACAACAGCCTGGATGAGGGGCTGGACGCCGGGTTCCAGAGTCAGAGAGGGGATGGGGCTCTGAGGGAGCAGGACCTTGGAACATCCATCACCACCAGGGGTGAAGGAGAGAGGGCAGGAGTGGGGGAGTGGATTGGAGCCCTGCAAGAGGTCCTGGGGGCTGGTGATGTTGGGCAAGTCACTCTCTAAGCCTCAGTTTCTTTGTGTCATGGGCTCTTCAGGTTCCTGTGAGATCCATACATAATGTTCTCATGGGGCCCTCTCTGCACGAAGCACACAGTAGGGGCTTAATAATTGAGGTCCTCTCCCTCCAGTTGATGTTGCACAGGGGCAGATGCAATCAAACCTGGAGGAGATCCTGCAGCACCTGACCTGGATGAATGCCACCCTGGGTAAGGGTCCCATGTCAAAGTCAAGAGGAAGTCACAGGATTGTGGGTGGGGCTGGGACCCACCTTCTATGGCTGCCACACTGAGGAGGGCAGGGCAGAGCTGGGTTCTTTCTCATGGATTTCTTGGGGACTGAGCTGACAGCTGAACACAGGGGCTGGCCCTGGGTTCCCAAGGTCTGATGCAGGTGTCTGGGGCCTAGGAGCCAAGTGACCTCTCTGTCCCAACCCCATTCCTCCTTCCCAGCTGGCCTGTGCCGTCCCTGTCCTTGGAATTGGGAATTCTTCCAGGGGAGCTGCTACTTATTCTCCTGGACCCAGAGTGACTGGAAATCTGCTGTCTCCTCCTGTAAGGACATTGGGGCCCAGCTGGTGATCATCAAAAGTCTTGAGGAGCAGGTGGGCCGGGCAAGGTTCCCCTTGGGGCTGGGCCATATGACTGGTCAAGAAAGAGCTTTCTGCTGCACTCCTCTGCCCTCTGAGAGATGGAGGTCCAGGGAGCAGATGGGGGTGAGAGGTGAGAGGCAGTCAGGGAAGACTTCCTGGAGGAGGAAGCATAATGGACTCAGGAAGGTCAAGTGAGAGAAGAACATGTTTGAGAGGAGCCCATGTCTGGACAGAAAAGGAATTTAGAGTACCCTCGAGACCACACATAATGTATGTCAACTGAGACACAAGTTAACACATATCCACACATGTATGTATATTAACACACATCCACAGCCTCCACGCACATGTGAACACATACAACTGGAGTAGGGGCTATAGGCTAGACTGTGAAAGGAACTTCCACGGGAGGCAGGGGACCATGGGAACGTGGGCAGACATGGGATGCGTGGCATTCAGGGATCTTCCTTCTGATACCCCTCTCCCCACCCCCACCCCCAGAAATTCCTGAAGATTTGGTATGTCAGATATAATAAACCCACCTGGATTGGCCTCAGTGACCACCACAATGAGGGTTCCTGGAAATGGGTGGACAACAGCCCCCTCCAACTCAGGTGACCTCCCAGTGACAATGGCCCGAGGGTGCGGGCAGGGACGCCCCTCCTTCAAAGCAGGGTTGCTCAGACTCTGGGACTGGAAAGTATCACCTGAGGAGCTTGGTGAAGATGCAGAGTCCTGCCTTCATTCTGGGGGTGGGAGTGGTAGTGGTGGGGGCCTCAGATTCTGTAAGTCTGGGTAATGGCCCAAGAATCTGCATTTTAACTTTGCCAGAGCTGATGCTAATGGAGGTGGATTCTAACCCTAACCCACATTTCCAAAACCCTGCCTCCAAACTCCTCACCACCCTCTGGCTGGTTCTTGGCAATTTGCTGCCAAAGCCCAGGGACCAGCTCCTCCAAAGGGGGGGCCTGGGGGTGGGCTCTGGGAGGAGTAGGGGGCTCAGAGCTCTCATGGGGTTCACAGCTTCTGGAAGAAAGGGGAACCCAACAACCACGAAGATGAGGACTGTGTGGAATTGTACAACGATGGCTGGAATGATGGCAAATGTAGCACACAAAACTCCTGGATCTGTGAGAAGCCCTCGTCTCCCTGCCCAGCCCTCTGAGGGTCACTGCCTCCCCCCCACCCCACCCTGTCCCGGTTTGCAGAGATCAGGCAACTGAGACATGCGGTCTGCTGGTCTCTCTCAGGCCCCACCCGTTTCTGTTTTTCCCTTTGGTGAATTCCCATCTCCCTCCTGTACAGAGGTCTTCGAGATCCTGAGGCAGATTCTGAGACCGCCTTATCCTCTAGGACCCATCCCACCATAGGCTATAGACCATCTTTTTTCATCTATTGATGGTCTCAGCCCCGCCTCAGCTCCCCCATGACATCCCCTTAATAAAATCATACATTGCATTATGTGTTCCATTGAACTTATTTTTGTTCCTTGCCACTGTTTCACTTACTACAGGGTTTTTTTTTCAGTTACTATAGTTTAATAATCTGTTTGATGTACATTAGGACATGATCTTTTTTCAATATATTTTTCTCTACTACTGTGTATTTTATTTCCCAGATACAGTTTTGAATCAGTTTGTAATTTTGGTTGGGACAGTACATATATACATATATGTATATATATACAATACGTATAGGTATGTGTGTGTCTGTCTAGCTATCTATGTGTTCATTGATTCGTGAACCAATTATTTATTCAGGTACTTTATTTTTTCAAAATATATTTTATTGAAGTAAAGTTGATTTACAATGTTGTGTTAGTTTCCAGTGTACAGGAAAGTGATTTTATACATATATATATTTTTATTCATATTCTTTTGCATTGTGGTTTATTACAGGATATTGAATATAGCTCCCTGTGCTTTACAGTAGGATCTCGTTTACCCATTCTATATATAATAATTTGCATCTGCTAGCCCCAAACTCCCAATCCATCCTCCCCCACCCTCCCTCCCCTCTTCGGGTACTTTAAAAATGTCCTTCAGTAAAGGTTTATGATTTTCTTCATATAACTTTTTTTTCCTAAATATTTATTTATTTATTTGGCTGCGCTGGGTCTTAGTGGCAGCACGTGGGATCTAGTTCCCTGACCAGGGATCGAACCCTGGGCCCCCTGCATTGGGAGTGTGGAGTCTTAACTCCACAGTCCAGTTGGTTCCCGCTGGACCACCAGGGAAGTCCCTAAATTAAAACAAACAAACAAACACATTATTTCTAGGCATGTGTATTAGTTTCCTATTGATGCTGTAACAAATTACCACAATCTTAGTAGCTTAAGACAACACAAATGTATTATCTTACAGTTCTGGAAGTTGGAAGTCCAAAATGGGTCTCATGGGCCTGAAATCAAGGTGTCAGTAGGGCCGCCTTCCTTTCTGGAGGTTAGCAGGGAGAATCTGCTTTCTTGTCTTTTCCAGCTTCTAGAAGCTGCCTGCAATCGTTGGCTGGGAGCTCCCTCCCTCCTTCTGCAAAGCCAGCAAGGACTAAGGCTTTCTCACCCTGCATTTGCTCAAACACTGACTCTTCTTCCTCCCTCTTCCACATTTAATTTTTTTTTTGGTCACGCTGCACGGCTTGTGGGATCTTAGTTCCATGACCAGGGATCGAACCCATGCCCCCTGAAGTGGAAGAACGGAGCCCTAACCACTGGACCACCAGGGAATTCCCTCCCTCTTCCACGTTTAAAGGACCCGGTGATTACATTGGGCCCACCTGAATAATGCAGTCTAATCTCACAATTTTCAGATCAGCGGATTAGGGGCCTTATGTCTACCTGCAACCTTACTTCCTGCTTTTCCATGCAGCATAAAGTATTCATAAGTCCTGGGGATTAGGATGTGGGCATCTTTAGGGGGGATGCTATTCTGTCTACCACGTGTTGTACTTCTTATGGATGTGCTGTACGAGGTAAATCTCAATGAGTTGGTGGGTAATATCCCAACTCTCTCTGCTCTTGACTTAGACAACTCTGAGGCATGTTTCAGAGCTCTTAGAGGTTAGCAAGAGGAAAAAGCCACCTGCTCAATAATGCCAATAATGCTTTCTTGGGGTTTCCCAAGTGGCACAGTGGTTAAGAATCCGCCTGCCAATGCAGGTGACACGGTTCGATCCCTGGTCCGGGAAGATTCCATATGCCATGGAGCAATTAAGCCTGTGTGCCACAACTACTGAGCCTGTGCTCTAGAGCCCGCGAGCCACAACTACTGAAGCCCTCGCGCTCTAGGGCCCGCGTGCTGCAACCACTGAACCCGTGTGCTGCAACTACTGAAGCCCGCACACCTAGAGCCTGTGCTCTGCAACAAGAGAAGCCACCGCAATGAGAAGCCGCACCGCGATGAAGAGTAGCCCCTGCCTGCCGCAACTAGAGAAAGCCCGTGCAGCAACGAAGACCCAATGCAGCCAAAAATAAATAAAAATTAAAAAAAAATAATGCTTTCTTATGGCTTCCTTCCCTTCTCTCCTAGTGCCCTCTGAGGATGACACAACAAATCAACCTCTTGTACTGAAATCCTTGTCTTAAAGCCTGCGTCTGGGGGAACTGAACCAAATTCAGGCTGGGCTCATGGGACTCATTTCAAACAGTGCATCAGAACCACGCCTGGTAAATAGATGGGCTGAGACTAGATTGACCATGTCATTTCCAGACTGGGACATTTAAGAACGATTGGTGGTCACCTCCCTGCACACTCTTCTCTCCCTTTGGCAACGCTGGAACCCACAATTGCAACTTGGATGCAAGATAGCTTCTCTGATCCGCAACAGTTTTGCAAGTGTTTTGGCCATGACTGTGTTGTGTTACATTGCTGAGATGCTGGGGTGTATTTGCTATTTGTGGCATAGTGTAGCAGATTCTTATTAACTTGTCCACAGAGGAATTCCAGAACCTCGGCTCCCAGCCATGCACCTGGCATGTAGAGGAGAGAATTCTTCCTAGCTCATTCTATGAGGCTAGCATAATTGATTATTAAAAATAATTCCAGTGAAATAAAAGGGGACAAAGGGGGAAAAAATGGAAACCGTTGAACTGTGTTGAAAACAAAAATGATCCAGGAATCACACTGTCCAAATTCAGTGAATGCTGGAATGGATTTTCTCAAGAAAAATCCCTCCAGTAATTATTACGATCCTTATTTACTAGCTTGTGTTTGTAAAGACGGAATTAAGAGATCCCCATGATAATTTCCAGCCAAGATGTGGTACCAGCTCCTGCTTGAAGTAAGTGAAAAACTGGACAAAGTATATGAAAGAATTATTTTCAGTCTCTGGAGATAAGTGTAATGCAGCGGTCCTTGAAAGGGGAGAAACAAGGTGAGCCCTACAATTGGCCCAGCTGACTGCCTGGAAGGAGTTTCCAGTTTGCAGTGCAGGGAAGGTAAACCCAAGCAGAGCTCTGAGTTCTCACTGGCTTGAGGAGATAGAGTTGGGAATTCAGGCAGGCTGAAAAGGCTAGAATTCAATGGACAGTGTCCCAAGAAGAGAGAACTGAATAGAGAGAGCTCTAAGAATCTGTAGACGGTCTCCATTCAATTTTTTTTTTGGTGGCGGGGGTGGGGGGGGCTGCATTGGGTCGTCATTGCTGCGCTTGGGCTTTCTCTAGTCGCGGCGAGAGGGAGCCACTCTTCATCGCCGTGCGCGGGCCTCTCATTGTCGCAGCCTCTCTTGTTGTGGAGCACAAGCTCCAGACGCGCAGGCTCAGGAGTTGTGGCTCACGGGCCCAGCTGCTCCGCGGCATGTGGGATCTTCCCAGACCAGGGCTCGAACCCGTGTCCCCTGCATTGGCAGGCAGATTCTCAACCACTGCACCACCAGGGAAGCCCTGGAAGTGTGGAGTCTTAACTACTGGACCGCCAGGGAAGCCCCCATTGTCACTTTCTTAGTCGTTTTTCTGCTTTTATCCAATGCTTTTTATTACACTTTCATCTGAGTTTATTCTCTCTTGGGTACCTTATAATTTATTCTGCATTTCTGAAATAATTTTGTCTTTTTCTTCCATTTATTTCCTGAGTTGATTCAAACCTCTCTTCATCTACCCCTGTTTTTCTTTTCTGCCCACATCAGTACTTGGTTCTTTAGTTTTTGAATTTTTGATGTAAGATGATTTTTCATATCCTCAAATGCTTGTTTGATTAGATTTAATTCTCTTTAAAGTGGAGACTTACGGTTTTCTTTTACTTCCTGATTCCTTTTCTGGGGGACTATTTCCTTAGCTGATTTGTGTGAACTTTCATTTCGTGAATCTTTTCAATTACTGTCTCTGAATTTACTATTTTCCTTTTGTTCGTATGTGTCATGTATTGGGGATGTTTTATGAGATAGGCAGCTCAATGTCACCTGCTTATGTCAATGCAGCAAAGCTGACTTACTTTAGTGGATTTTGTTTTGGTTTGTTTTGTTGGTGGCAGGAATAGGCGGGGAGACCTGCAATTTTTAAACAAAAATTTATTAGAGTATAGTTGGTTTACAATGTTGTGTTAGTTTCTGCTGTACAGCAAAGTGAATCAGTTATACATATACATAGATCCAGTCTTTTTTGATTCTTTTCCCATATGGGTCATTACAGAGTATTGAGTAGAGTTCCCTGTACTATACAGTAGGTCCTTATTAGTTTTCTATTTTATATATAGTAGTGTGTCTATGCCAATCCCAATCTCCCAGTTTATCCCTCCCCCGACCCTGCTTGCCCCTGTGGTAACCATAAGTTTGTTTTCTACATCTGTGATTCTATTTCCGTTTTGTAAATAAGTTCATTTGTACCATTTTTTTATTCCACCTATAAGTGATATATGATATTTGCTTTTTCTGACTTATTTCCCTCAGTATGACAATGTCTAGGTCCATCCATGTTGCTGCAAATGGTGTTATTTCATTCTTTTTTATTGCTGAGTAATATTCTACTGTATATATGTACCACATCTTCTTTATCCATTCATCTGTTGATAGACATTTAGGTTGCTTCCATGTCCTGGCTATTGTAAGCTGTGCTTCTATGAATATTGGGGTGCAGGTGTCCTTTCAAATTATGGTTTTCTCTGGATATATGCCCAGGAGTGGGATTGCTGGGTCATATGGTAGCTCTATGTTTAGTTTTTTAAGGAACCTCCATACGGTTCTCCATAATGGTTGTACCAATTTACATTCCCACAAACAGTGCATGAGGGTTCCCTTTTCTCCACACCCGCTCCAGCATTTACTGTTTGTAGACTTTTTGATGATGGCCATTCTGACTGGTGTAAGGTGATACCTCACTGTAGTTTTGATTTGCATTTCTTTAATAATTAGTGACGTTGAGCATCTTTTCATGCGCCTCTTGGTCATCTATATGTCTTCTCTGGAGAAATGTCTATTTAGATCTTCCACCCATCTTTTGATTAGATTGTTTTAATTAATTAATTAATTATTGTTTGCTTTTGGTCTTCGTTGCTGCACGTGGGCTTTCTCTAGTTCTGGCGAGTGGGGGTTACTCTTTGTTGTGGTGCGCGGGTTTCTCATTGCAGTGGCTTCTTTTGTTGCGGAGCATAGGCTCTAGGCGCGCAGGCTTCAGTAGTTGTGGCGCATGGGGTTAGTTGCTCTGTGGGCATGTGGGATCTTCCAGACCAGGGCTCAAACCCGTGTCCCCTGAATTGGCAGGCAGATTCTTAACCGCTGCACCACCAGGGAAGACCCTGTTTGTTTGTTTTTGATATTGAGCTGCATGAACTGTTTGTATATTTTAGAGATTAATCCCTTGTCGGTTGATTCGTTTGCAAATATTTTCTCTCATTCTGTGAGTTGTCTTTCTTTTTTATTTATTGTTTCCCTTGCTGTGTACAAGCTTTTAAGTTTAATTAGGTCCCATTTGTTTATTTTTGTTTTTATTTTCATTACTCTAGGTGGGAGATCTACAATTTTGTCTTGAAGGCCCTACATTTCCCCCCTTTGCTTCTGTTCCTTTTCACCATGCAATTGCTATAGATTAGAGCTCTTCTCTCTTCCTTCTTGCTTTCCCTTTCCTCAAAAGCTATGCATTCTAGACTTCCCTAGAAGTCTAGAAGTCTAGACTTCCCATTTCTTGTTTGTAGGGATAGACTCCAGCCTCCATGACCTTCCCGGACTTCCAAACGGCAGATTTGAACAATTGCTAATCAGGGAAGGGAGGTGATGCAGAGACAAGGGAGGGGCAGCCAAGAACATTAGTGCAGCCTTGGGGCAGGTCCTGGTTCCCCCTCAACGGATACACATAACAATATATTTGAGCTCTTTACAGAATTAAAACCCCTAACAAATGGAATATGTTAGCATCCTTTATTCCAGAGAAGATCACTGTTTGCTAACCTTGAGAAGCTCATCTGGAGACCCCCTGAGGCCAGATTAAAGGAGTGCAGGCCCTGCACACACCCTGATTGTTATCAGCAACCCTGACCTCAAACAATTGCTATAAAACTCCTCACCAAATCCCCCCAGGTAGGGACACACAGTTTTGAGGGGCACGAGCCCACTGTGTTCCCCTTTGCCTGGCAAAGCAATAAAGCTATTCTTTTCTTTTTTAAAATTTATTTATTTATATTTATTTATTGGGTGTATTGGGTCTTCGTTGCTGTGTGCAGGCTTTCTCTGGTTGCAGCGAGCGGAGCTACTCTTCCTTGCAGTGCGCAGGCTTCTCATTGCAGTGGCTTCTCCTGTTGCAAAGTATGGGCTCTAGGGTGCGCAGGCTTCAGTAGTTGTGGCATGTGGGCTCAGTAGTTGTGGCTCCTGTGTTCTAGAGTGCAGGCTCGGTAGTTGTGGTGCATGGGCTTCCTTGCTCCGGGGCATGTGGGATCTTCCAGGACCAGGGCTTGAACCTGTGTCCCCTGCATTGGCAGGCAGATTCTTAACCACTGTGCCACCAGGGAAGTCCCAAGCTATTCTCTTCTACTTCACTTAAAACCGTGTCTCTGAGATTCAATTCGGCACCAGTACACAGAGGCTGAGTTTTTTTGGCTTCAGGACCCATAACTGGCTTCATCTCTCTCAGCTCTGAGCATGTGTGTCAGCCAGGATGTGTCCAGTTGTAAGTAACAGAAAAACAACACAAACAGCAAATGATTAATTGGCATGGGTCACTGAAAGTCCTTTTTTACAGTGATCGTCGGCGGATCAGAGATGCTGCTCTTCCATTTCTACCTTCTTTGGCCTCAGCTTCATCTAATTGTATGGGTCGAACACATGTTCCGTTGTGATGAAATGTGCCACCAGGAGGACACTGGGGCTTGAATGAGAAGTTAACCTAATTATCAGAAAAGAAAGACCACCCCCCTGATTTTCCTGGGCCTCATCCAAGACTCACTGAATCAGACTGCCTTGGGAGTGGGTTAGGAATCTGCATTTTTAATGAGTGCCCCCAAGGGAAATGCAAATCAAAACCTTCACACCCACTAGAGCTGGAAACCAGATAAGACAAGTGTCCTCGAGGATGTGGAGACATTGCAACCCTCTTGCACTGCTGCTGGCAATATAAAATGCTGTGGCCACTTTGGAAAACAGTTCAGAAGTCCCTCAAATTGTTGAGCATTGAGTTATCATAAGATCCAGGAATTCCACTCCTAGGTGGATAAATGGATAAATGTGATAAATGTGATTGGTGTCCTTGTAAGAAGAGGAGATTAAGACACAGACACACACAGAGGGAGACCATGTGAGGACACAGGGAGAATATGGGTATCTACAAGCCAAGGAGAGCGGCCTCAGAAGAAACCAACCCTGCTGACACCTTGATCTTGGACTTCCAGCCCCTAGATCCAAGAAAATTAATTCTGTTGTTTAAGCCCCCCAGTGTGTAGTACTTTGTTATGGCAGCCTGAACAAACTAATACAAATGAAACAGGAGGGAAGGGGGCAGGGCACAACCTTTAAAGGAATGACATAGCCCGAGGACACGACATAAACTGCTTAGAACCAAATAGGTCCAAGATGGCGGATGAGTCAACTTTCCACTAGACCTTGAGCCTCAGTATACGCTCATTGTAACACATCAGTAAGCTAAATGACACACCCACAGGCATCATGAGAGTTCCAAGGCCGACCATAAAGGTCAAAAAGTGGGCAGTGGCCCAGTTTCTGGAAATCCCCACCCTTTCCCCCAAATAGTTGGAATTCTCCTCCCATTCACTAGCCTTTGAAATTACCCACCTCTACAAAAACTGACCACCCCATACCCCGGTGCCACTCTCGCACCCTGAGATGATCCACACTCTGTCTGTGGAGTGTGTTTCTCTCTAAATAAATCCACTTCCTATCATTTTGTCTCTCACTGAATTCTTTCTGCAATGAGACATCAAGAACCTAAACTTCATTAAGTCCTGAGACCAGGTGTGTGATCTCAGTTAAATGACTGGGGGTTCAAGTCCCAATCTGGGTTTGGGCTGGGTTCGAGTCCCAGCGTGCGGGTTCAAATCCCAATGTGAGTTACAGGGTTTCACCATGACTAAATATAGTGTGGGATCCTGGATGCAATCCTATAACAGAAAAAGGACACTGGTGGAAAAACATGAAATCTAATGAATCCTGGAGTTTAGTTAGTATTGTACCGGTAGGAATTTTCTCGCCGATGGTAATGCAAGATGTTACTGACAGAGGAAGCTGGATAAAGGGTACACCAAACTCTGTATTTTGGTAGCAACTCATCTGTGATTCTAAAATTCTTTCCAAATTAAGTTTCTTTAAAAAGACTCAAAAAAATCTAATTAAGATTCTACTTATATGCAATACTTAGAAGAGTCAATTCATAGAGACAGGAAGTAGAACGGTGATTGTCAGGGGCTGGAGGAGGGGATGGAAAGTGAGTGTTTAATGGAGACAGAGTTTCTGTTGGGGATGATGGAAAGTTTCTGGAGATGGATGGTGGTGATGGTTGCACGACAACGTGAATGTACTTAATGCCACTGAACTGTTCATTTAAAAATGGTTAAGGGCTTCCCTGGTGGCGCTGTGGTTGAGAGTCCGCCTGCCGATGCAGGGGACACGGGTTCGTGCCCTGTTCCGGGAAGATCCCACATGCCGCGGAGCGGCTGGGCCGGTGAGCCATGGCCGCTGAGCCTACGCGTCCGGAGCCTGTGCTCCGCAACAGGAGAGGCCACGACAGTGAGACGCCCGCGTACCGCAAAAAAAATAAATAAATAAAAGTTTAAAATGACAACATTGTGAATCAACTGTACTTCAGTTTTTTAAAAATAAATAAAATGGTTAAAATGGTAGATTTTTATGTCATGCATATTCTACCACAATAAAAGAATTTTATCAAAAAATAGATTTAGGATTTTAATTGGGATAGCATGGAATTTATCCATTCATTTAGGGAAAATTAGGGAGAATTTGGGGAACTCACTTTTTGTCTTGATTTGTTCAGACACATTCTTAGTAGAATAACAGCTTTATTCATAGTCTTGTTATGATTATTCTTTAACGTTCAAGGGATTTTCTTATATGAGTTAGAGGATTTGTTTCTTATTTTCCAATGTTCACTGCTAGAACATAGAAGCTTGCTCCCTTGTACATTAATCTTGGTGAGTCCTTTAATTAGTCCAGAAGTTAAGTCCCTAGGACTTTCTGGAAATAGGATCACTGTTAACATTCACTCTTCCTTTCCAAAATTTTTAGGTCTTATTTATTATTGCACTGGGGAAATAGCAAGATGGGCATCCTTATTTTGTTCTTGATTTTACCAAAAATGTTTTTCATAATTCACAAGTCAGACATTTCTGTGGGTTCCTGGAAATTGCCACTTATCAAATGAAGGAAGTTCTATCCTGTTCTTTGTTTACTTCAGCATTTGTTTTCTTGTGTTTATCTTTTTTTTTAATGAGGAATGAGTGTTAAATAGATATATTTCATAATTGCAATGTGGAGGGGACAGAAATAAATTGTGGAAGGATGTAGACCACATGGTACCGTTTAGGTAAAGCTTCCAGATGTGCAAAACAACCCCATATATTGTCTAAATGCACACATAATTCAGATAGGTTTTAATAGAATAAACACCAACTTCGGGAGGGCATTTTCCTTGGGAAAGGAAGGAGAGAAATAAGACCAGAGGGGGCATATGGGGTTATCAGCTATAATTTATTTACTTTTAAGAAGATCTCAAAAACACGAAGACGTTAAAACCTGATAAAGCTGAGTGAAAGGCACGCGGGTTTTCATGTTTTTCTCTGGCATATCTTTGTGCGTGCTTAATAAATAAAGCACGCCCAAAGCAAAGCCAAAACTAACAGCCGCAACCAAAGCATAAGATACCCTTTGCCCTGAGCTGGGTTCCCTGGTGAGTAGTGAGCTTCCTGTATCTGGAGAGAATGGAAGTCACAGAGTGGTCTTGGCCTTGGGACTGAATCCCATGACTTTCACCTTCCTCCCATACTAGTCCAAACCCCTTGTCTCCACGATTCAAGTCCTTGTATGATCTGGCCCCAGCTGGCACCCCATTCTCAGACTACTGCCCCCGAATTAGTCTCAGCTTCTCTGAAGTCATAGGCCCTCTCTTCTCCCAATCTTTGCAAGTGTTAATATCATGCTAGGAACACTCTTTCACCCTCCAGAATAATTCTGGCTTTTTTTCTCCAGGCATCACCTCCTCCTGGAAGTCCTCCAGGATCCTCCAGGCTGAGTCAGATGCCTCTAGGGGTCCTCATAGTCCCCTGTGCCTCCCAGACTCATCACATGGTTTTAAAGTCCCTGGTCAGGTGACCTAAATGGGAAGGAAATCCAAAAATGAGGGGATATATGCATACGTGTAGCGGATTCACTTTGCTGTACAGTAGAGACTAACACAACATTGTAAAGCAACTATACTCCAATTAAAATTCATTTATAAAAAAATGGTATTCTAAAGTCCCTGGTCACATGTTTACCACCTCCCTGCTCCCAGCCCCCCGCCCCGTCCCCCCACTCTGTACTACAGGCAGCCTCTCTGACTGAGGCAGGAGATAGATGCACTCCAGATTAGGTACTTACAACTGGCCTCCTGTCTGCACTTTGAGATGGAAATAACAACAGAAACAACGTAAATAGCCAGGCTTTGTCCCCTGAGGACACTTTAAGATAACAGTCAGGGCAGGAACAGAGAGGGGCTAAACCCTGCTTGAGGAAAAGATCAAAAGGTCATAGTCATGGACATATACACACTAACAAACATAGTAAGGTAGATAGCTAGTGGGAAGCAGCCGCATGGCACAGGGATATTGGCTCGGTGCTTTGTGATAGCCTGGAGGGGTGGGATAGGGAGGGTGGGAGGGAGGGAGACGCAAGAGGGAAGACATATGCGAACATATGTTTATGTATGACTGATTCACTTTGTTATAAAGCAGAAACTAACACACCATTGTAAAGCAATTATACCCCAATAAAGATGTTAAAAAAAAAAAAAAAAGGTCATATACGTCCCATCCTTGGGGCAAGGGAGACACTGCACCTGTGCTTCTGCACAGGCTCCTTGGGGGTCCAAGGGTCCACCAAGGTCCAAGGTGGACCTTGATAGGTCCACCTATCATCACCATGATAGGTGATGCCAAGGCCCCTCATAGGCCTCTGGGCTGGAATCCATCTTGGAAAAAAGTTGTAGGCGCATGCTGGGGAGGGTCCTAGGGCAGGTCAGGTGTAGAAAAAGAAATCAGATAGTTGGCCAGAGGTAAACAGAGACCCGGAAGAACTGCCCTATATAAATGATGGACCAGCCTCTTTACTGCACTTCTCATTAGGGAGGACGCCCACACCCTTTTCTCTACAGGTGTGTATCTCTGCCTTGCTTCCGTCTTAACTAAACAAACTGTCTCTCTATATGCTCTCCCACTTGTGCTGTGCTGTGCCTCTAATAATACACTTTGCACCTGTTTTTACAGTTTTTGCCTCCTTGAGAAATGCATTTTTCAATGGGTGTAAGAGCCAGGGGAAATTTGCTTCTAGCCTCTAGCCCTTGCTGGCGTAGTGGCTAGGATTCCTGGTTTTCATCCAGGCTACCCAGGTTCAATTCCTGGGCAGGGAACTAAGATCTCACTTCGAGCCACCGCTCACTGCTGCTGCCTCTCCAAGATCATGACATGGGCGATACACATCCTTACACACTTGGTGTGATTGTGTGTGTAAGTTACAGAAATGTCCCGGTGCTACGCACCTCGAGTGGTTTCTGCTTCTTGCCATCCTAGGTTACTGGGATCTAGGCCACGGCTGCCTCTGCAACTAGTTTATTACTCGTTTGTTTCAGAGTGTGTGCCCATCAAGTTTTACTTATTCACTAGTGAAGTTCTATAAATTAATAAGAAAAAAAGAAAAAGGTGGGTAAAAGGGTACAATTTATAGAAAATCAAACCAGAAGAGTGAATCAACATATACTGATATTCAAAATCTCCAGGAGTCAGGCAACACAATCAAAAGCCACAATGAGATTCAGTGAGAAGGAGCAAAAGGAGTTAAAACGTAAACAGTGATAAAAACGTAAAGACTTTTTCTTAACTAAGGGCGAAAAAAGACAGAGAGAGAGAGAAGGTGGGGAAGGGGGGGGATAACAAGGGATTGAAAATGAAGCCATTAAGGATTTCACTTGACAAATCAGGCTTTTTAAATAGAGTTTTAATTTTTAAAATAAATTTATTGTATTTAATTATTTTTGGCTGCGTTGGGTCTTCGTTGCTGCGCGCGGGCTTTCTCTAGTCGTGGCGAGAGGGGGCTACTCTTCGTTGCGCTGCGCGGGCTTCTCATTGCGGTGGCTTCTCTTGTTGCGGAGCACGGGCTCTAGGCACGTGGGCTCAGTAGTTGTGGCTCCAGGGCTCTAGAGCGCAGGCTCAGTAGTTGTGGCGCAAGGGCTCAGTTGCTCCGCGGCATGTGGGATCTTCCCGGACCAGGGCTCGAACCCATGTCCCCTGCATTGGCAGGCGGATTCTTAACCACCAGGGAAGTCCCTGTGAGTCTGTTTCTAAGAAATCCTTTCTACCGGATATTTTCCCCAAAGTTTGGCTTTGCAAATATTTGGATTTAGATCCAGCTGGGCTGGGGTTGATTGTCTTATTTGCCATGACATGGCCTTCAACAGGGGATGGCACATAGTAGGAACTCAAGAAATATTTGTTAAATGAATGCATAAGAGGCCATAGTAGGCAGTCATTAAATATCTGTTCAATGAATTTGTGTGCAACTTAAGATGAGGAGTTCCTGCGATGGTGGGTACCTGGTCTGTATCTCAGCCCACATGTCCCTTGGGGGGATTATAATTGCCCTCCTGCAAAGGACTGCATTGCCTTGTGGGTATCTGGACCCAAAAGGCTGCCCATCTCATTGGTCAGACCCTGGAGACCAGTCTTCAACAGCGTCACTGTGTGGTTTGGAGAGGAACTGCAAGAATGGTCTGATTCAGATCCAGTCTCCACTTGGGGTGGAAACCTTTCTGCTCCCTCTCCTCCCACACTTGGGTTTTAGGGTCCCTAAAGACTCTTGGACAATTCAAGAGAAAAGAAGGAAAACCTGGGCTGCTTGCGAATCAGGAAAGTAAGAGAGAAAGCCATTGATTAGAAAAAGAAATGAGTTTATAGAACACTTTGTTTCAGTAACATAGTAATTGGAATTCTTGGTTTAATGTGTGACTTCTATGAGGGCAGAGATTGCAGCTGCTTCTTTGCGATATCCACAGCCGTTGGACTGTGTCTGGTACCTAGGAGGTGTTGAATAAATGTCTATTAAATAAATGACAGTAAATCTCGGAGCCTTTGCACCTGTTATTTCCTTTGGCTGGAGTGTGCTTCCTCCAAAATGTTCATGGCTATTCCCATGTTTCATTCTCCCTATCTTCCTGGTTTTATTGAACTATAGTTCACACACCATATAATTCACCCTTACAATGCAATGTTTTTTTATTATATTCACACAATGTGCATCTGTCACCACAACCAATGTAAGAACCTTTTATAATCCTGAAAAGAAACCCCATACCCCGTAACCATTACCCTCCAGTTTCCCCCATCACTCCTGGCCTTAGACAATAACTAATCTACTTTCTGCCTTTATAGATTTGCCTATTCTGGACATTTCTTATACATGGAATCATACAATACGTGGTCTTCTATATCTGACTTCTTTCATTTAGCATAATGTTTTCAAGGTTCATCCATGTCATAGCATGTATCAGGACTTTGTTCTTTTTTTAAGGCTGTATGCTATTTCATCATTTGGATGTACCACATCGTGTTTATCCATTCATCAGTTAATGGACATTTGGCTTAGTTCCACTTTTTTGCGATTATGAATCACACTGCTATAGGCATTCATGTACAAGTTTTTGTGTGGACGTATGTTTTCACTTTTCTTGGGTACACACCTATGTGTGGAATTGCTGGGTCACATGGTAATCCTATGTTTAACTGACTGAAGAACTGTCAAACCGTTTTCCAAAGAATATTGCATTTTCAGAAAGACCTTTCCTGACCATCCTAAAACAGCTGCCTCAAATCACTCACTATCTCTGTATACTACTTCATTTTTCCTTCACTCCCTGGTGGGATAGTATAGGATAGTGTATATATTTATTGCTCTATGACACTAGAATACATAGTACATATTCATTTGCTTACTGTCTTCCCTTCCACAAGATTGTAATATCCATTAAAAATGGGAATTTTGGCCACTTCTTTCCATTGCTGAATCTCCAGTGCCTAGGAAAGTGTCTGCAATAGAGTAGCACACACACTAGACAAGCAGGTGTCCCAGAAGCCACAGGAAGTTTGGCATGGCCACCAGGTAATGTGCCTCAGAGAAGTCCACAAGATGCCTGGTTCCGAGTAGCAGCAGTTGCTGTGGTCAACCCAAGTCACTGGGAAAGCTGCAATGCCAGAAACCAAATGACTGCATTCACACCTGAGTGGGGGCTGAGATTCTGGAGACAAGGGCCACGCTTCTGAGAACGTCCAGGTTGAAAGGAAAAAAGGGCCCGTCTGCTCTGTCTTGGAACATTCTCTGACATACCCAACTGCCAGGCGAAAAGGGCTCCCCTCCCTACTCATCCCATACTCCAGACTGCGTTTGCTTGGAGTACAAGAATGTGCTTGTTTACGTTTATGACTGTTTCAGTTATTCATGCGCGATAACAAATCACCCTACAACTTGGGGCTTAAAACTCACAATTCCATGGGTTTACCCAGCGACTCCTTTCCTGGTCTAGCCTCGAATCGGTTGCATTGTTGCGCTGGGATGGCAGCTGGAACGGCTGGAAGAGCCAAGAGGACCTTTGCTGCTGGCCGCCAGCTGGACCGCTTTCCCCTCCATGTGGCCTCTCATCCTCACGGATCAAAGCCAGGCTCTCTAACAAGGAGACCTGTAGCATCCCATGAGCTCATGTGCGGAAGCCGCAAAGCACACTGGGGCCCAGACCCGGAAGTCACGTGGTGGCTCTTCTCACACCCACTTTTGAAAGCAAGTCACGTGGATGGTCCAGATTCTGAGTGAGAGGAAATTGATTCCACGTGACACGAGGAGTAACAAAGTCACATCGCAGGGAGGCTTGTGTAGGAGGTGGGTGGGATTTGGCCGGGATCTTTCAGTCTCCCATAATAGCTACGAGAATTGTCTCTGTGGCGGAGGAACATGGCTTTGGGTCAGGGCACCAACACCTCTTGGTTGGGTAGCCTTGGGCAAGCCACCTTTCCTGTATGAGCTCTGGATTCCTTCCCGTGAAGTTGAAGCGATCCAGTTTTATCATCCCCTGACAACCCTCCTTATAATTACCACCAGGAAAACGGGCTACAAATCAGCAATTCTAAAATCTTTTCTGGCAGACTCTCTCCATGAACCTGGACAATTCATTTAACTAGAGGTCCCAGTTGATCTTGGATGGCAACCATGGAAAGATCATAATATCAACAGCAAAAATAATAGCAGCTAGGGCTTCGCTGGTGGTGCAGTGGTTGAGAGTCCGCCTGCCGATGCAGGGAACACGGGTTCGCGCCCCGGTCCGGGAAGATCCCACATGCCGCAGAGCGGCTGGGCCCGTGAGCCATGGCCGCTGAGCCTGCGCGTCCGGAGCCTGTGCTCCGCAATCGGAGAGGCCACAACAGTGAGAGGCCCGCGTACCGCAAAAAAAAAAAAAAAAAAATTAATAATAATAATAGCAGCTACCTCTTATGGAGCCCTGCCAGGCTGAGTGTGTTACTCTGCTGGTCTGTAGAAATGGCCAAGGAGTCTTTGGGTCACCCCAGAAGCAGAACCTAAGATAAGGATTTGAGGACTTGTAGTTTACCTGGGCGGTGGTTCTAGAAGTCCCTGGAGAAATGTAGGGAAGTGGGAGAGGGAAGGGAAGGAGCCAGTACAGGATGTGCTCAGGAGCTGAATCCCACTGGGGACCTTGGGAAGACGGTGTAGAACACGTGACTTTGAGTTATGCTAATGAGTGTCTTCCTTTAAAAAAAAAACAATTCTCGTCTTTTCATTTTATTTTATCATATATGTCTCTCCCATGCCTTCCTGAAACAAGGCAAGAGAATAGGCATCGAATAAAAGTTTTAAACACAAAGTGGCTACGGTTTGCTATTTCTGAGGGTTGTTGAGAGGATGCCGGAAGGTGTGTGTATGCATTTACAAGGGGGGCTGCAATGCAAGAAGCGCTCCTTACAAAAAAACAAAAATAAAAACATTTTTTCATCTCAGCGAGCCCAACCCTGGCCACCCTACTTGCTGGTCACTGCCCCAGCCCAGCACTCCAGGGTCCTTTATCCAACTTGACTTGTCTTCCTTTAATTTTTTTTTTGTAGCACTTGTGACTTTTTAATACACAATATTAGAGTTCTCATCCTCAGCATATGAACACTGGGGACTGATGAGTCTTTGCTTGTGGGGGCCTGTCCTGTGCATTGTAGGTTGTTGAGTAGCATCCTTAGTTTCTAACCCACTAGATGCCAGTAGCACACCCACCAATTGTGATGAGCACAAATGGCTCCTGACGTCGCTCTATATCCCCTGGGGAGATTAATTGCCCTCAATTGAGAGCCACCGTGCTATTCAACTTACCTTTTATTTTTTAATTTAATTTAATCTGAACTTAAAATACTTTATTTTTTACCAGCAAATGGTAACACTTTGACATTTGCCAGGCTGGTGGCTTGCTTTTTCCTCAAGATTTGTTGTTGTTACATGTATTCATTTGGGTTTTGGGGTTTTTTTAAATGTTTATTTATTTATTCCTTATGAGTCATCCATTTTATACACATCAGTGTATGCATGTCAATCCCAATCGCCCAATGCATCACACCACCACCACCCCCCCTCCGCCGCTTTCCCCCCTTGGTGTCCATACGTTTGTTCTCTACGTCTGTGTCTCAATTTCTGCCCTGCAAACTGGTTCATCTGTACCATTTTCTAGGTTCCACATATACGCGTTAATATACGATATTTGTTTTTCTCTTTCTGACTTACTTCACTCTGTATGACAGTCTCTAGATCCATCCATATCTCAACAAATGACCCAATTTCGTTCCTTTTTATGGCTGAGTAATATTCCATTGTATATATGTACCACATCTTCTTTATCCATTCGTCTGTCGATGGGCATTTAGGCTGCTTTTAGGGAGTGTTCTAATTTCATTCCTTTACATGTAGCTGTCCAGTTTTCCCAGCAACACTTACTGAAAAGACTGTCTTTTCTCCATTGTATATCCTTGCCTCCTTTGTCAGAGATTAGCTGACCATAGGTGCATGGGTTTATCTCTGGGCTTTCTATCCTGTTCCATTGATCTATATTTCTGTTTTTGTGCCAGTACCATATTGTCTTGATTACTGTAGCTTTGTAGTATCACCTGAGGTCAGGGAGTCTGATTCCTCCAACTCCGATTTTTTCCCTCAAGGCTGCTTTGGGTATTCGGGGTCTTTTCTGTCTCCATACAAATTTTAAGATTATTTTGTCCTAGTTCTGTAAAACATGCCATTGGTAATTTGATAGGGATTGCATTGAATCTGTAGATTGCTTTGGGTAGTATAGTCCTTTTCACAATATTGATTCTTCCAATCTAAGAACATGGTATATCTCTCCATCTATTTGTATCATCTTTACTTTCTTTCAACAGTGTTTTATAGCCTTCAAAGTCTGATTCTCTAGGAATTCCTCCTCCCGTTGCCAGACCCCCAGGTTGGGAAGCCTGACGTGGGGCTCAGAACGTTCACTCCAGTGGGTGGACTTCTGTGGTATAATTGTTCTCCAGTTTGTGAGTCACCCACCCAGCAGTTATGAGATATGATTTTATTGTGATTGCATCCCCTCCTACCGTCTCATTGTGGCTTCTCCTTTGTCTTTGCATGTGGGGTATCATTTTTGGTGAGTTCCAGTGTCTTCCTGTCGATGATTGTTCAGCAGTTAGTTGTGATTCTGGTGTTCTTGCAAGAGGGAGTGAGAGCACGTCCTTCTACTCCGCCATCTTGAACCAATCTCCAACTTACCTTTTAATTATGTTCATTATTGACTATCTGTCTCTCCCCACCCCCTACTGGAATGTTAACTCCAAGAAAAAAGGAATTTTCTTCTTTAGTTCATTGATGTATCCTCAGTTCCCTGATCGATGCCTGGCATGTGGTAGGTGTCCAATATTAGTTGAAAGAATGAACGACATTTGGAGGATTTTGTGCTTGGGGATGGTGCCAAGGCTTGCCGTGCATAACCTCATTTCTTTATCACAGCATCCCTTGGAGGGAGGCCTTGTCACTGTCCCCCTTTGCACAGAGGAGAAAAACAGAGGCTTCTAGAAGCTGCATATGGACACCCTACACACACATCCAATAGTAGAGTCCAGAAGCTTAGCTGGCCTCCATGGAACAACTGGCTGTGTTCTCCCTTCTAGTCGAAGAGGACTGAATGAAGGTCAGGGTCAAAGGTAGCTCCTGGCAGGCACCTGCAGGGGAGTAGAGGAGCCATGAGCAGCTGGCGTGGGGTTGGGGGGGGGCACACCTGAAGGGGCTTTCTCAGGTACCCGCAGGGAGCCGCCTTGAACTTGGCTGGGTTCAGCCTGCCCCTCTCAGGAGGAAGGCCAACGCCAGACCTATAAGTGATGCGGACCGAGCTCCAAAGTGAAGCCCCAGCAGAGCCTGGAACTTGTTGCTGGAGCACGTACCTGGTGATGGTCGGGGCTGGGGCTGGGCGCCCAAGAGGCTGGGACTACACACACACACATACACACACACACACACACACACACACACACACACACACACACACTTCACTCCCCCCATTCCTTCTACCCTCCCTCAACCCCCCTCAGCTCCGCACTTCCCCTCCCCGCCCCACCCTTACTGAAGCCCAGTCCAGCCCAGCCAAGCCCAGCCCAGAAAGGGCCCATCGTTGTGGTTGGTCAGTGGTTCTCTGCACCAGGAATTGAGACACAGGAGACGGGAAGGAAGGAAGAGGGTGGGTGGGGCGGGGAGAGGGATGAAGCCACTTTTATATCTACTCCCAGAGCTGGATGTCTGTTCACCATGGACATGGCCGGGTACAGCAGGTGGGACGGCAGGCTGGAGGAGGTCCCCGGAGGTATGAGCAATGGGGCTGCCTCACAGGTCCCCTGGGGTCCCTCTCTGACCAGTGGTTTGGGGTTTGATGGGAGCATGGAGAGGACCAGCCCAGAGAGGGCCTACGTAGTGAGTGCAGGAGAGACACCACAGGCCCTAGAGCCAGCTGGACCTGGATTAAAATTTCAACTCCGCCACTTAGGGGCTGTGTGACCACAGACAAGTTACCGTACCTCTCTGAATCTCAGTTTCCTGAGAGGAACCCAAGCATCCAGGGCTCAGTCCTCAGGGCCCAGGGATCCAGGGTGGTCCTGGTACCGGAGGAACTCAGGAGGAACTCAGGAGTCCATCCGTGTTATCCCAGGGCACTGGGGACGCGGGGGACAGAGACCCCTCCTCCTGGCCCTGGCTCTCTTGGTGGTCACAATCCTGTGGGCCCTCGTTCTGAGCGTCCTGTTTTCCAAGGGTGAGTGACTGGATGACGGGGGAGGTCGTGTCCAGCCCCCCTGGGGACATAGACCTTTTCTCCGTCCCTGAGCACACCAGCCAGGTCCCAGGCCCTTGCCTGGGTCTGAGTGTGAACACGTCAGAACAGAGTTTGTGTGCACCCACGTGTGTGCATATGTGCCTGTGAATGTGTTTGTCCTTTGTCGGTGTGTGTGCACATCACGTGCGCTGCACGCCTGTCCACCCACTCTGTGTGTCCGGTGATCAGGGTCCCTGCACCCCTCGGGCCGCGGGGAGAGTTCCCGAGTCCCCCTCTCTCTGCAGCCTCCACAGAGCGCAGGGCGCTGCTTGGCCAGCAGGATCTGCTGAGGACAAACTGTACGTGCAGAACAGGGGCTCTTGGGTCTCCAAAGTTCGGGGGCGGAAGGGTCTTGGACCCTGGCATCGGGGTAGTGGATGGGTCGGTGGGGACCTCACAGTCTGCTAGGCTGGCCCTGGAGTTGGGCAGGGTCCTGTGAGTCCCCGAGGGTGACCTGGAGTGTGTGGGGTGGACGGGGGATCGTTCCAGCCTCGAAGCAGACGGCGGTGCTTGGTGTCCTGAAGGAGGAGGTCCGAGCCTGCAATAGCTGCTGTGAGACTGGTGGACCGAGGGTGCGGGGCTTGTGGCCGGGATTGGAGGAGGCGAGTGGGAGCGGGGCTCTGGCGTGTAGCGGGGGCGGCAGGCTGGTCTCAGATGTCCCGCCCCCATCCTCGCCCCCCTTCCCAGGCCTGGGGACTCAGGCGCAGCTGCAGACCGTGCACACCAAGCTTAGAGAGGCACAGTCGAAGCTGATCCAGCAGGAGAGCGCCCTGAAAGAACTGAGCGAGCGCGGTGAGGGCAGGACATTGCCATGATCCCTGACCCCTCACCCCGGCTGTTACCCTACTCTTGATTCACCTCTGGACCCTTCTGTGACCCCCACCTGTCCTGTGATCCTGACCATTGACCCCAGTCCTGTCCTCCATCCTAACCCTGACCTCTGGACTCTGACCTTGACTGCAACTCCTAACCCCAACTGCAACTGGACCCTACCCAGCTATAACAGTCCTTGACCGTGATGTCATTGTTGTTGTTTTTTTAACATCTCTATTGGAGTATAATTGCTTTACAATTATTAGTTTCTGCTTTATAACAAAGTGAATCAGTTATACATATACATACAGTTATACATATACATATGTTCCCATATCTCTTCCCTCTTGCATCTCCCTCCCTCCCACCCTCCCTATCCCACCCCTCTAGGCGGTCACAAAGCACAGAGCTGATCTCCCTGTGCCATGCGGCTGCTTCCCACTAGCTATCTATTTTACGTTTGGTAGTGTATATATGTCCATGCCTCTCTCTCGCTTTGTCCCAGCTTACCCTTCCCCCTCCCCATATCCTCAAGTCCGTTCTCCAGTAGGTCTGTGTCTTTATCCCCGTCTTACCCCTAGGTTCTTCATGACTTTTTTTTTTCTTCTTAAATTCCATATATATGTGTTAGCATACGGTATTTGTTTTTCTCTTTCTGACTTACTTCACTCTGTATGACAGACTCTAGGTCCATCCACCTCACTACAAAGAACTCAATTTCGTTTATTTTATGGCTGAGTAATATTCCATTGTATATATGTGCCACATCTTCTTTATCCATTCATCCGATGATGGACACTTAAGTTGTTTCCATCTCTGGGCTATTGTAAATAGAACTGCAATGAACATTTTGGTACATGACTCTTTTTGAACTATGGGGTTCTCAGGGTATATGCCCAATAGTGGGATTGCTGGGTCATATGGTAGTTCTATTTTTAGTTTTTTAAGGAACCTCCATACTGTCTCCATAGTGGCTGTACCAATTCACATTCCCACCAGCAGTGCAAGAGTGTTCCCTTTTCTCCACGCCCTCTCCAGCATTTATTGTTTCTAGATTTTTTGATGATGGCCATTCTGACTGGTGTGAGATTATATCTCATTGTAGTTTTGATCTGCATTTCTCTAATGATTAATGATATTGAGCATTCTTTCATGTGTTTGTTGGCAATCTGTATATCTTTGGAGAAATGTCTATCTAGGTCTTCTGCCCATTTTTGGATTGGGTTGTTTGCTCAATAACAAAAACAAACAACCCAATCCAAAAATGGGTGCTGTCATTCTTGACCTTGGCAATGACTACGGAAGTGGATGCTGACCTTAACTGATCATGACCCTGTTACTGATGCTGAGCCTAGCTATAATCTGGACTCCTTTTACCTCGCAGTGACCCAGAGCTTGGCTGAAGCCGGTAGGGACCGTGAGAACATCCGCACTGAGCTCTTCCGGGCGCTGGAAGGAGTCCGGCTCGGGAACAGTGAGCACGATCCGGAGGGGTGAAGGGGAGAGGAGAGGACAAGTGGATCCCGCCCTTGGGCCCCAGGGTTCCCTGATCCGCCTGGCCCCGCCCTTTGACCTTGGCCTGGTCTCAGTGGCACCGACCCTGAGCCCAGTAGTCCAACACTCCCCTCCCCAATCCTCACCATCTGCTCCATTTGGGAGCAAATCACCTCTTTGATCCTCGCCACCCTGCAGGCTCCTGCGAGGAGTGCCCCAAGTCGTGGCTGCCATTCCAGGGCTCCTGTTACCTTTTCTCCACCCAACGGGCCACGTGGGTGGAGGCGCAGCGCCACTGCGAGGGCGCCAGAGCGCACCTGGTGATTGTCGGGGGCCTGGATGAGCAGGTGCGCAGCTCCGGCTTTGGGGGGCGGGGGGCGGGGAGAAGGAGTTTACCTGAGGGGGCGTGGTTGGGGGCGGGGCCGGCCGGACGCGTGGCTCAGTCTCCCCTCTTGCCCAGGTCTTCCTAAGTCGGAACACTGGTGGCCGCGGTTACTGGCTGGGCCTGAGGGCCGTGCGCAGGGCGCGCAGGATCCAGGGCTACCAGTGGGTTGACGGAGTCCCGCTCAGCTTCAGGTGAAGGAAGGGACTTGGGGAGGCTGACAGTTCGGATCCTAGGAGAAGCGCTTCGGCCAGATCTCCGGGCCTCCTTACGGATGGGCGGGCTACACCCCAGGAAGTGACTAGGGTTAAATTCTGGGGTTAGAAAGTTATATCCCAGGTGCGTGTGCTCAGGTTAGACCCTCAGGATGTCTAGGTTAGCCCCAAGCAATAAACAGGCCAGACCCCGGAAAGGAAGGCTGGACCCCATGGCCATCCTCAGCCTAGCCTCCCAGCAACACCCCCGCTAAACCACTGCAGCCACTGGAATCAGGGGGAGCCCAACGACTCGCTGGGGCGCGAGGACTGCATCATGATTCTCCGCACGGGGATGTGGAACGACGCACCGTGCGACAACAGGGACGACAGCTGGATCTGTGAGAAGAGGCTCAGCTGCTGACCTCCCCCAGTGCCCCAGAGTCACGCCCACTGGCACTTGTCCAATCGCCTGAGCCGCTCACCGTCCTGGCTCCGCCCACCTCCATTAATTTCCCACCCCACCCACAGCGTAGGCCAGTAACTGCACTCTGAGACCTCCGCTCCAGCCTCACTGCAACCCCTCACCCGTGGACCTCACCTAGTCCCCACCCGCCCCAAAATCTGAGCTCCCCAGCCCTGTGATCTGACCCTAGCGCCCTCCCTAACCAAGGTCAAGTAACTCAAGGATGGAGCTGTTTAATTTACTTCATTTTACCGTGCAGATGGAAGGCCTCAAAGAAGGGATTTTGAGAGCTTTCTTTGCAGCCCGAGGGAGCATCAATAAATGAGAAATGAATCTTGGCTCCTGGCTCTGGTTAGCTGTTCTAAGCTTTATCTCAGAGACTCTGATGTCACCCATGTGAGTGACCCTGACCTCAGGGGCCTATGATACCCCCAAACCCAGTGGGTAACCTGCATTGGGCCAGGGGCTGTAGGGCACTGGGGACACAGGAATGAGTCTGACCCCCATCCCTACCCCTGGGACAATGTGACCAGTGACTCGACTGAGGAATACATGATGCGTTTGAAGGAGCCACCTGTGTCCCCAGGGAGAGGAACTCTGCTGAGATGCTGCAGTGCTGGCCCTGTTCCTTGAGGAGACTGTCACCCTATTGTGGAGACTACGGGCAGCCTGACACAAGGCCCTGAGACAGGTGGGAGAGGGGCTGCCCGGATCTGATGAGCATGTCCCTTTCGTCTCGGGCACCCAGGTTCTGTGGGATGTTCAGGAAATACATCCAGAGAAGATGGACCTTCCAAGAACAATGGGATTTCAGCACATGGAGCTGGGAAGGGAGGGCTTTGCAGGTAGAGAGTGTTGGAACGTGTAAGCTATGGCTGAACCCATTTGGGGGGTGTGGGGTGCACACAGCCTAGCGTTATCAACTGGAGACTTTTGATCTGAATTGACCCTGCACTCCCAAAGCTTCCTGCTCCTGTCTTGGGGACCTGGGGGCTCTCCCAGCATTTCCAGTGGAGACGGATCCAACTGTCCAACTGAGGGGAGTGACAGGCTAGCAGCTTTTAGTTCTGTGCAGAGCTGAGCCCAGAACCAAAGCTGCTCAGAGCCCCCAAGCTGCCCAGCCCTGAGAGCATCCACGGAACAGGAACAGGAGGGAACAGCACCCCAACTCCCTGGCCAGTCAGAATCTTTCAGTGCTGTAACCAGGAAACCCCCAACCCTTCTCTGAATCCTCTAACCTGCAGCGCAGGGGACTTCCCTGGCAGTCTAGTGGTTAAGACTCCACACTTCCACTGCAGGGGGTGCAGGCTCGATATCTGGTGGGGGAACAGAGATCCTACATGCCTAGTGGTGTGGCCATAAATAAATAAATAAATAAATAAATAAACGCCAACCCAGAGCAAGGCATTGACCTTTCCCAGGAGCCATCTGACTTATGGATAGATAAAATACCTAGTAGACTGTTGACCAGACTGATGGATTTCCAGACAGTCAGCTTGGAAGAGTGTATGAGTTTCCTACTGCTGCTGTAACAAATGCCTGCCAACTCGGTGGCTTCAAACAATATACATCTATTCTACAGTTGTGGAGGTCAGAAGTCCAAGATTAGTTTCATTGGGACTTTCCTGGCGGTCCAGTGGTTAAGACTCCATGCTTCCACTGCAGGGGCATGGGTTCGATCCCTGGTCGGGGAACTAAGATCCCGAATGCTGTGCAGTGCAGCCAAAAAGAGAAAATAAACAAACAAAATTAGTTTCACTGGACTGAAATCAAGGTCACGTGGGTCAGGCTCCCCCCAAGAAACTCCATGTCACCCAGCAATTCCACTTCTGGATAGATATCCAAAAGAACGGAAAGCAGGGTCTTGAAGAGATATTTGCATACCCGTGTTCATAGCAGCATTATTCACAATAGCCAACAGGGAGAAGCAACCCAAGTGTCCATCAATGGATGAGTGGATAAACCAAACATACTCATCCATATAATGGAATATTATTCAGCCTTAGAAAGGAAGGAAATTCTGACACATATTACAGCATTATGCTGTGTGAAATAAGGACAAATACTGTTGTTTAATGGGTACAGAGTTTCAGTGTTGCAAGACGAAACAATTCTGGAGATCTGTTGCAGAACGATGCGAATATACTTAACACTCCTGAACTGTCCACTTAAAAATGGTTAAGATGGTACATTTTATGTTACGTTTATTTTACAACAGTTGAAAAAAATTTTTTATTTTAAATGCACTTATTTCAAGCTTACAACTTAACAAGTTTTGAGGAATATATACAGATGTGTAAGTACCACTGCACTGCAGATCTAGAACATTTCCATCACCTCCTAAAATTCCTTCTTGTCCCTTCCCAATCAATCCTCCCCTCCTCCCCTCCCCCAGGCCACCACTGACCTGCTTTCCGTCACTATTGATGAGATTTGTCTTTTCTCAAATGCCATATACACTGAATCGTACAGTGTGTAGTGCTCTGTGCCTGGATTCTTTCTCTGGACATATAGTGTTTTTGAGATTCACCCACGCTGTTGTAGTTTGTTTCTTTTCATTGCTGAATCATCTCCCATTGATCGGCTGGACCACCATCTGTGTATCCAGTCACCTGTTGACAGATGTTTGTGTTGTTTGAATGTGAGAGTATGAACCAAGCTACTGTGAATAATCTCATACAGAACTTTTTATGGATTTGAGTTTTCACTTCTCTTGGGTAAACACCTGGGAGTGGGTCAGATAGTAGGTAAGTGATTAAGTTTATAAGCCAAACAGTTTTCCAAAGTGGTGGCACCCTTTTTGCATCCCCAATACTCAGCGATGTCTCCAGGCTCTGGTGGCTCGGGGAGGGTATTTTTGACCCAAGAGAGGCTTTAGCCGTTCTAGAACCAGGTGGAGGTGCTTATCTAGAGAAGAGCAGGAGGGGCGGAAATGAGGCTGGAAATTGAAGCTGATATTGTGGGAAAGCAGGAAGCACGGGTTTACATGTGCCTGATAACACATGTTTTCACGGGAAGATGAGACAGGGCAGGGGGCTGGGAAGCGGGAGGTTGGGGAGGGGTCTCTGCCGTTTGGAACTACAGCCCCCTGAACAGAGACAAATAGAAGGGTTGTTGACTGCACCCCAAAGAGGGGCCTTCTGGGGGTGACAACAGTGGTGCTTCAGCAGACCGAGGAGGAGGTTGGCCAGAGAGAAGCTGGAGAGGGGAGAGCTGATGGGAGAGCAAGTCTCCGTGAACAAGGAGCAATTTCTTTCATTCATTCATGCATTCAATGCCATCATTTTCTCACCCAGAAACATTTCTTGTGCACTTACTGTATGCCAGGCACTGGAGTTCCAATGGAGAACAAGAGGTAAAAATAACCTCTTGTTTTTTTACCTTAGACTGAGTGGAAGCAGCCACCCACAAAATCGTATAGACGCTATGAGCCCATTTATATGAAGTTCTAGAATAGGCAGAACTACTCAAGCTTGGAAAATTGCGGGCACAATCGTTCCCCGGGATCAGAGGCAGAGACTTCCTGAGAAGGGCCATGAAAGAACTTTCTGGAATGATGGAAACATTCTGTACCTTGATAGAAGTTTGGATTACCCAGGTGAATGCATTTGTCAAAGCTCCAAGAAAACACTGCTGGAATTTGTGTATTTCATTCTAAGTTATTTTACTCAAAAGGGAAAAAAGTTAGGAGAGCAGCCAGTGAACATTGACCTCTAGTTCACGGTCTGTGGCTTGGAGCATTTGGGAGGGGGATTTAGTATTGATATGTAGGGGGCTGGAGTGAGCTAAGGTCTGCACCTTACTTTGAAATGCATGAAAAATAAAATGGATTGAGGGGTGGATGGATGAACAGATTTGTAATCAAGCAAATATAGACAGTGCTGATTGTAGAATGTAGGGATGGATTTTCATTCTAACACTCAACTTTTCTGTCTGCTTGAACATTGTCATAATGAAATGTTGGGGTTCAGGTTGTGGTTGCTGCCTTCTTGGGGCTCACAGTCTGGCAGGTGATGAAGAGGAGGTGATGAGGAGAAATAGAAGGTGGTGTGCCCACGTGGTGAAATTGGAAGTGGAACATTGTGGAAAAGCAGTCCCCCCGCTCCCTGCACTTCTATCCTAAGGAGTGAGGAGGGGGAGGGAAAGCAGGGTCTGTCTTGGAGAGGCCAAAGGGGCTTGTGCTGGGAAGCAGGGGGTTGGGGGCAGAAGAGACCCCTTCCGGCCACCCTCTTACCCTTTCCCAGTAGGTGTTCCCACCAACAGCCCCCTGAGTGACCACATGACCCCACTGTCTGGGGCTGAGTCAGCAAATCAAAGATGACCTTGGAGCCCAGCCAGGGTTTCCTGGATGGAACGGCCCTATCTGTCACCCCGTTTTCCAAGGAAGTGAACTTGGGACAGAGTAGCTTGTCGTTTCCAACCTCCCGCATCCCTCCCCCCCAATTCCAGGACCCCCCCCCCCCGGGATCCTGAGGCATCTTACTGGGTTGGCTGAGGTATCTGGGGAAGCCCCTAGGGTAGGACAGAACACACACTCCTCCTGTCCCCTTGGCAGCCCCTTTGCCATCCACCTCACCACCCCGCCCCCAACTCTTCCCTCTCCTGTGTCCCCACGTCCACTCACAGATGGCTCAAATGGATGGATTTGACAGACGCAGACAGAAGGACCAGAGTCTAGAACCTGTGCTTGCCACTTACTCAATGGGTGAGCCTAGGCAAGTGACTTTGCCTCCCTGAGCCTCAGTTTTTGCATCTATCAAATGGGAACAATAATAACATCTACCTCCTCAGGTGCTGTGGTCAGCTGAACGATGACCCCCAAAGATGTTTCCGTCCCAATCCCTGGAACCTGTGAATAGGCAACCTGACAGGGTGAAAGGGGCTTTGCAGTTGAGATTAAGTTAAGGATCTGGAGATGGGGAGATGATCGTGGACTACTCAGGTAAGCCCAGTGTTATCCCAAGAGCCCTTATAAGAGAAAGGCAGGAGGATCAGAGTCAGAGAAAGGTTGAAAGATGCTACACTGTTTGCTTTGAAGATGGAGGAAGGGGCCACAGGCCATTGAAAGTGGGGGGCCTCTAGAAGCTGGAAAAGCTAAGAAAACATTCTCTTTAGAATGTCCAGGAGGAGGGCAACCCTGTCCACGCCTTGATTTTAGCCAGTGAGACCTGTATTGGGCTTCTGACCTCCAGAACTGCAAGATAATACACTTACGTTGTTTAAAGCCAGCCAGTTTGAGGTAATTCCTTACAGCAGTCATTAAGAAACTCCTACAGATGTGATGTCTGCAAAGCACCTACTGTGTGCCTAGCCCTGAGCCACGGGCTGGGGACTCGGTGGTGACAACAGGCACTGCCCCTGCCCTTCTGGAACTCGTGTTCTAATGGGCACTGTGCAAGATATAAGCAAACCAGACACCTTCACAGGTGGGGGTCATAGAGACCATTGACAGGGTGACTGAGGGGCTAGGGGCCGCTTTAGCTGGGACCACTTCTCTTGGAGGGCAGAGAACTGGAGGATGAGGAAGGGCCAGCCAGAGGGCTCAAAAAACAGAAACGTGTGCAGATGTGGCTGGAGCTGAGCAAAGGAACAATGCAGGCAAGGAAGGTGCCAGCCACACAGGGCCCTGCTGGCTGCAGGGAGTTTTCTTCCAAGAGCCTTTGTGCTTTGTGGCGGGGGGCGGGGGAGGGTATTAATAATGGGAGATATGCGACATTGATGTGTTTCGGGAAATAGTGCTAACAGCGCTCCCATCTGTTGCTGGCTTCTCTCTATCCTGCGGAAGAGACTTTTTTTTTAATCGTGCCGAAGGACTTATGCACACAACAACCTACGTGAGAGAACTGTGCATATACCCACTTTACAGATGAGGAAACTGAGGCCCACAGGAGAAGGGGGTGGAGCTGGGACTCCGTGGCCTTCTCTCACCCACGCGGGTTGTGGGGAGTCACCCAGTCGGGGGAAGCAGTGACCAGGTATATCCAGAAGAGGGCAGCACTCCTACCGTCCTGACCAACCTAGGGAACCAGCCTGCAGAAGAGCCAGATGGAGCAGAAAAACCTCACCATCCTAGACCAAAGTCCTTAAGGTCTCGGGGCCTGGTCCCTGAGGGACTGAGGACCTGGGGTCCTGGAATTCTGGGTTCCTGAGGGTCAAGACTGGGATCTTGGGGAATTCGCTGGCGGCCCAGTGGTTAGGACTTGGCGCTTTCACGGCTTTCGCTGCCGTGGCTGGGATTCAATCCCTGGTCGGCAAACTAAGATCCCGCAAGCCATGCAGCATGGCCAAAAAACCAGGAATAAACAAACAAACAAACAAATAAATAAAACAGACCCAGTGTTAAAAAAAAAAAAAAGACTAGTGTCTTGGCTTCCTGGGTCCCTAAGGGGCTGGGGGCCTGGATTTCTGGGGTCCTGAAAGTCAGGACTGGGGTCCTGAAATCCTGGATCTCCAAAGGGCTAGGGGCCTGGGTCACTGAGTGTGGGGCTTGGGGTCCTGGCTTCTTGGGTCCTTAAGGGTTTGGATTCCTGGGTCTCCAGGAAGCTCAGAGCATGGGTCCCTGATGGTGGAGCCCGGGGTCCAAGATTTCTGTATCTCTAGGGGGCTGGGAGCCATCCTCTAGCCTGGTCCCCACACAATATCCCATCCTCTCAGAGAACCATGGGCAATGTCAGAGAGAAACCCCCGAATCTCCCGGTGCAGTCCTGGAACGCTCTCAGGATTCCCAGGATGGGCTGGCTCAGCCCCCCGGGTCCCTGGGGATGTGCTGGGGCCTGGAGGGGCTGCAGGGAGTGGGCACTGGGCCTGGGAGTCTCTCCAGAAGGAAGGATGTGGACAAGCCAGCCTCTGTGTCTCCCTCATCCTGAGACCCCCCACCCAAGCCCTCGCCACCCACAACAGCACAAAAAAACAAAATCAGCCACGTGAGCTCCAGGACGTGATAGTGCAGAGCCAGCCGCTTCCCATCCCACACGTGCCTTTCCTCTTCCTGCTGACCTGCTCTCTGCGTGGATGACGGTTGGGAAGGGGAGTAAGGAGGGGCACATTTGCCTGTGAGCTCAGGGCCCCTCCAGGAAGGGGGCCCAGGTCCTACCCGCGGGGAGCTCCGGGTCCCAGGAGAGGCCCACCTAACACAGATGGACTGGGTAAGGGGAATACAGAGGACTGTGGGGTCTCAGAGGAGGCCTCCAGCCCGGCCTCTGCAGTCAGGGAGGCCTCCGTGCAAACTGTCACTGCAGGCCAGCTTGGCACCCCAGGAGTGGCAGCTGCCAGTGCAAAGGCCCTGAGGTGTAAGAGTGCACCTGGGGAGTTTTGTAGGGAGTGGGGGTGGGGGAAGGTGTGGCTGGAGAAGCTGAAGAGCAGCAGGTAAAGCCCTTGAACTCCAGGCAGGGGAGGCACGGAGGGTTGGAAGTGGGGAAAGATGTGGTCCTGTGGCTGATGGAGAGGGGACTGCCACCATTGTCCAGGAGGGAAGATGGTGACCGGGGGTGGGGTCGTGGAAGAGGAGAGACAGGACCAGTCTAAAGATAAGGAATGTGGCTGATGGGGTGGGGAGAAGGCAGGTGGTGGTGGGCAATGCTGTGCTCAGCCCGGGGCAGGGGTCGCAGCTGGGCTCACTCTACTTATCACACCAGCCCCCCTCGATTTCCTCCAACAGACCCTGCTGCCCAGGGGATCCCCAGGCGTGTGCAGAAGGGGCAGGTGACAGCTATACGGGGCCTTGCGGGCTCGTCTTTGCCCTTTGCAAGTGCTGTTTCCCCTGCTGGGGATCCCTCCCCCTATCCATGAGCTGGGGGTCTCATTCTCTGCAGGGGTTCCGGCTAAACGTCACCTACTCAGAGAGCTTTCCTGGATAACTATTTAAATAGTGCCTCTGACACCCCCTCCGCCTATCTCCTTTATGTCTCTGACATCCGTCACCATCTGACATTTGTCTGTCTCCCCAGAGAGAATGTCTCAGCTCCAAGGGTAGAGATTTTGTCCAGCTTGTTCATGACATCAGCCCCAAGGGCCCATCATGGTATCCAGTATCTCACTGAATGCATGAATGAATGAATGAGTGAGTGAATGACAGTGATGAAATAAAAATTCACATTTGTACTGAGCCTGCGCGTCTGGAGCCTGTGCTCCCCAACAAGAGAGGCCGCGATAGTGAGAGGCCAGCGCACCACGATGAAGAGTAGCCCCCACTTGCCACAACTAGAGAAAGCCCGCGCACAGAAACAAAGACCCAACACAGCAAAAATAAATTAATTAATTTAAAAATAAAGAATAAGGTCTTTGAATGCAGAGAATGTGCTTTAAAAAAAATTCACTTTTTAAGGGGAGACGAGAAAAATTTAAACATAAAATTTTTCCTCTGCCCTTTGGTCTCCCTCGCCCTCTTGTGTGCATGGTGCATCTGCATTATGTGTGAACCAGACCTCCCCAACGGCAGAAATACCTACTCAACCGTAAAGATCAATTTTCTCCCTCAGGCGCCAGCCCTGTAACTCCTTAGACGGTGACATTCCTTCCACAATCTGTAAGGGGTCACGACGAGCCACCACTCGCCTTATAGGTGCAGACATCTTCGGTGAACTTTCCATACAATGCTAATGTACCATTTTCCTTAAAGATAGAGATGGATGCTGAACAGACTGGTCAGACAACCTGGGGCGATCCTGGGCAGTACCTAATGGTAGTTCTCAGCTTAAATACTTACTTATGACCTTATTAATGCCACTAGCTATATTACTTGTATTCTGCCTCTTTCACCAGATTATTGTTTCTTGCATTACGAAATGTGTAATCGAGGGACTTCCCTGGTGGTGCAGTGGTTAAGAATCTACCTGCTCATGCAGGGGACACGGTTCAAGCCCTGGTCTGGGAAGATCCCACATGCCGCGGAGCAACTAAGCCTGGGCACCACAACTACTGAGCCTGCGCTCTAGAGCCCATGAGCCACAACTACTGAAGCCCGCGTGCCTAGAGCCCGTGCTCTGCAACAAGAGAAGCCACCGCAATGAGAAGCCCACGCACCGCAGCAAAGAGTAGCCCCCGCTCGCCGCAACTAGAGAAAGCCCATGTGCAGCTATAAAGACCCAACACAGCCAAAAATAAATAAGTAAAATAAAATAAATAAATTTATTAAAAAGAAGACTTTAAAAAAATGTGTAATCGAGCCTTAGGTAGATTTAATCATGATTAGGTGACTTGAAACGGTTGATCAAATATATAGTCTTATAAGATCAGTGATTGTAATAGTGTAACTCTAGCTATGGGAAGAAGCAACAGAGGGAACCATTGCCTGGACCATAACGAGCTAGTAAGAGAGGTAGTCCAGAAGCTTTTGGCTACTGTAACAGTCCACTAATAGCGCACTGAGTGGCTGTATCCATGAAATCTTCGCCAGACCTGGGAACGAGCATTCCTAGCACCATGGGACAAATTGGTCACGAAATGCCTCCCAAACTTTGGTCGAAATTAAGACCGAAAGGGAGGGGATTGTAACAGGATGAGGCACTTTGTGCTGTAGGAAAATTGGCAGAACTGGCCCTCGGATAGACCGGGATTTCCAGGAGACAATTTTATGAACTCAGTTTCTTGCATCATCCCATCCTTAGGAAACCACTAAAACCATTAACTAAGATATCCGTTCCTCAAGAACAGCGGCAACCTTCTACCAAGATGAGTACTCCAATATTTAATATGAAAAAGAATATATATGTATAACTGAGTCACTTTGCTGTATAGCAGAAATTAACACGACATTGTAAATCAACTATACTTCAATAAAATTAAAAAAAAAAAAGATGAGGGACTTCCCTGGTGGTCCAGTGGTTAAGACTCTGTGCTTCTAAATCAGGGGGCGTGGGTTCCATCCCTGGTTGGGGAACTAAGATCCCACATGCCACGTGGTGCGGCCAAAAATAAAAAATTTAAAGTTAAAATTAAAAAAATTAATAAAAAGATGACTGCTCGATTGCACGAACCCCCCTTCTCCAAAATCACATCTATACTGGCCTCCTTTACCTCTTCGGAACAGCCCTCAGAGCTCTCTGACAGACCGTCTCCCGGGTTATAATGCTCAGGTTGGCTCCAATAAAATTTTCCGTTTCTTTCTTAGATTGACTATTGATGAGTTTTTTCGTCGCATGAACGAGCGATGCACAGGAGATGCACGGGGCTGAACAGAGATGTGGGAAGTAGCAAGGATTGGGGGTGATTGAAGCCGGGCGGTGGTATAGAGGTGAAGGGAGAGGTCCTAAGGGGAAACTGAGGCCTGTGGGGGATGGGGGGTTGGGGGGAGGAGGGCCAAGTCCAGCCCTCCTCCCCTCCTCCAGCAGGAGGGCTGCTGGAGGAGGGCCCTACTTCTGTCCCTCAAGCCCTCTTTGGAAACAGTTCTGCAGAAGACCGGTAGAGGGCGTACGTGTGTGTCTGTATGACCGTGTACTTGCGCGTGTGCGTGTGTGTTGCATATCTGTGGTGTGTGTCTCTGTGCGTTTTATGTATGTTTCGGTACACTTATATGTGCATTTGTGTTTATGTGTGCATGTGATTACGTTGTGTGTATCTGTGTGCACATTGGGTGCGTCTATCTTGCATCTGTAGTCCCACTGTGTGTTGTCTCTGTGTGTTTAAGTTGTGTGTGTGTGCTGTGTGGACCTCTGTGCATTTCTGTGTATTTGTCTGTGTCTGTGTATATCTATGTGTATGCGTTGTGTACGTGTGTGGTTTGGTGGTATCCTGTGGTCTGTATCTTTGTGTGTGTGTTGTGTAGACGCCTCTGGGTTGTGTCTGTGTGCACGTGGGGCATGTGCAGTTTTGCATTGTGTAGGTATCTGTGGTTGGATAGTACTGTTTGTCCGTGTGTCTGAATCTTTTTTTTTTGTTTTTGCAGTACACGGGCCTCTCATTGTTGTGGCCTCTCCGTTGCAGAGCACAGGCTCTGGACGCGCAGGCTCAGCGGCCATGGCTCACGGGCCTAGTGGCTCCGCGGCATGTGGGATCTTCCCGGACCGGGGCACGAACCCGTGTCCCCTGCATCGGCAGGCGGACTTTCAACCACTGCGCCACCAGGGAAGCCCTGTCTGAATCTTTGTATGTGTGTTGTGTGGCTGTCTTTGCATGTCAATTTGTGCTTTTGTGGTGTGTGTGTGTGTGTGTGTGTGTGTGTGTGTGTGTGTGTGTGTTGTGTGGGTGTCTAAGTTGAGTCTTGGCAGGAACCTAGCATCATGCAAGCCGTCGAGTCCCAGTTAGAACATGTAGGGCCACTGGGCACCACTATGGCCTAGGGCTGGGGCGCCTGGGCCTGCAGAGTTGTCAGAAGCTCGGAAACTCCAGATTCCATCACAGGCCCAGCCTCTATCCAGAACCCCGTCCTGTGGCCTCCCCGCAGCCCAGCAGGACTTGTTCCCAAACTTTCTCCTCCTCGTTCCTGTGTCCTCACCGCCCAGCTGTCCACCCACACTGGTCATTTTCCATAGCATCTTCCAAGCACCCACCCCCACGTCCCTCCCGTCATAAAGGCTATCTCATCTCAAACCTACCTGCTTCTCTCCATCCCCATTGCCACTGTCCCAGGTCACCTCCTCTGGCTCCTGGATGAGGTGACAGCCCCCCGCAGTGTCCCCACCCCCCACCTGGCCTCCATGAAAGTCCCCCAGGGTCCCCACCCCCCAGGCCTCCTGCCATCTTCGCCCACCCAGTGGCCCCCAGTGACTTCTCTCTGTTGCCCACCTGACAACTTTCTCCCCTGCTAAAAATGTTCCTCGTCTGTCACTCAGCAAAACGTGCTGTGGGTTCAGGTCCCCACAATTAGCCCTGATCAAGGTTGAGAGGGACATTTGGGGGCCCAGAATGAACAGCCTCAGGCCACCAGTCATTCATTCAGTAGACATGTACTGAGGGCCACCTGTCCTCAAGCTGGGGACACAGCATGACAAATGAGGTAACACGGTGCCTGCTCTCTTGGAGTGCACGGTCCGGGGACATTCCAGCCAGGTCCCTCCCTGCTCGGTGGACAGCCTGGCCTAGTCCTGGTTGGTAGGTGGAACACAGGGGCACAGGTGGACGTCTTCCTGAGAGGCAGAGCATCAAGCCTGGAGTTGGAAAGCAGCCCATCCAGGAGTTTGGCCCAGGGCGTTCCCCCACCGAGAATCCCTGGGCACAGTGGTGAGAGTCCGCCTGCCGATGCAGGGGACACGGGTTCGTGCCCCGGTCCAGGAAGATCCCACATGCCGCGGAGCGGCTGGGCCCGTGAGCCATGGCCGCTGAGCCTGCGCGTCCTGAGCCTGTGCTCCGCAACGGGAGAGGCCGCAGCAGTGAGAGGCCCGCGTACTGCAAAAAAACAAAAAACCACACACTTGTTCAGGTCTTGGCCAAGGGCGTGGTGGGGGGAAGCAAAAATGTGAAGAAATTTTCCCCTCCAAAGTCCTGAAGGGCTTTCATTGGGGTGGCGGGAAGTGTGAGGAGTGATCAAGAGACCAAGGGTGGTGGGCAAAAGGGCAGTTTGCCTGAAATGTAGTTATTTTCCTTTGTCAACAAGGAACGTGTGTTCAGGTAATGGGATCCTGTGTTTAGAGATGAACCGCAAACTATTTTAAGCACCCAGATGACTTTCAAGTGAGCCTGCCTGTTTCCCCTTGAGAACCAGGTCTCTAAGGCCAGGGTTCTCAAAGTGCGGCCCCTGGAGTTAACAGAAGTTCCTAGGAACTTGTTAGAGATGCAAATCCCCGGCTCACCCCAGACCTGCAGCATTGGAAACTCTTGGGGGGTGGAGGGGGGCAGCCGCCCCAGTGTGCCCACAGGAATCCCCTGGGGACCTCGTTAAAATGCAGACTGAGTGGTTACTCTGGGGTGGGCCTGAGGGTCTGCATTTCCGACAGGATCCTGGAGGATGCTGACACTGAGGTCCGGGACCACACTTCTGAGTAGCAAGGGTCTAAAAAAAAAAAAAGGGTTGGGGACTTCCTTAGTGGTGCAGTAGTTAAGAATCCGCCTGCCAACGCAGGGGACATGGGTTCGAGCCCTGGTCCGGGAAGGTCCCACATGCCGTGGAGCAACTAAGCCCGTGCGCCACAACTACTGAGCCCGCGTGCCACAACTACTGAAGCCCGTGCGCCTAGAGCCCATGCTCTGCAACAAGAGAAGCCACCGCAATGAGAAGCCCGCACACCACAACGAAGAGTAGCCCCCGCTCGCCACAACTAGAGAAAGCCCGTGTGCAGCAACGAAGACCCAACGTAGCCAAAAATAAAATAAATAATAAATTAAAAAGAAAAAGGTGTGGAGGGTTGACAAACAACCACCCTCTGTCTGTTTTCTAGACACACAGCTACACCCACTCCTTAACCTACTGCTGTCTACAGCGCAAAGTAGCTGGACAGAGGCTGCTGGGTGCAAACTATTCACCCTCTGGTCCTTTACAGAAAAAGTGTGCCAGCCCCTGGTCTAAAGGAGGCTCCCTTGGCCTGATCCCTCCACCCTGATACCCCCCCCCCCACCTCCTCAGCCGAGGGATGGCCTCCAACTGCGATTCCGGAAGGTGCCAGCATTCTCCCTCCTGCAGCCATACCAGCAGCTCCTTGGGCCTGGTTTATCTTCCCTCTGCCTCCACCCCACCTCCCCATTGTACTATAAACACACTTGGGGGGTCTTCCCTGGTGGCCCAGTGGTTAAGACTCCACGCTCCCAACGCAGGGGGCCCGGGTTCGATCCCCGGTCAGGGAACTAGATCCTGCGGGCCGCAACTAAAAGATCCCGCGTGCCGCAACTAAGACCCTGGAGGAGCCAAATAAATAAATAAAATATTTTAAATAATAATAATAATAATAAATAAACACGCTTGGGCCTTGGCATCCCTCAGCAGCCTGAGGCAGGGACCTGGGTCAAGGTGGGTGTTTTTGTTGTTTGGCCACGCTGCGGGGCTTGCGGGGTCTTAGTTCCCTGACCAGGGATTGAACCCGCACCCTCGGCAGTGAAAGTGTCAAAGCGCCGAGTCCTAACCACTGCACCACCAGGGAATTCCCGGGTCAAGGTGTTGAGCGGATCTCTGAGGCCCTCACACAAGACACAAGACACGCTTGGGAAGGGGGCTATCTTCATCCTTTATCGGAGGGAGGGGGGGCGAAATCAGCGGCCCTCCAGGGCCCGGTCTCGGGCGATGACCGCCTCCTCGAACTTGATCATGAGCGTGGTGCCCTTGTGCCAGTGCGCCGTGACCTTGGCGGGGAAGCCACTGTGCGTGAGCACCGCCTCCACGATGCCAGCCGTGAAGCTGGCGCAGTTGAGCGTGCTGTTCTCCTTGGGCACGGAGATGTAGGTGTTGATGAGCGGCTCCCGCTCGATGATGTAAAAGGTGCGGGCGTCGTCATTGGCCTGCTCCAGCTTGTCGGCCTCCTTGCCGAAGAGCGCCTTCCACACGGCGCCCTTAACGAAGAGCAGGGCGCCCAGCACCTTGGTTTCGCGCCGGGCGCCCTTTTCGCGAGCCACCAGCGCATCCAGAACGCGGGCGCCCACCTGGCGGCCTAGCGCGGCCAGGCGAGCCTGCAGCTCCGCCACAGAGAAGACGCGGCTCTGGCAGTGCTGCACCAGCTCGGAGAAGAGCAGCGCGAAGGCGCTCAGGCTCACCTCGGTGCGCGGCCGGGCCAGCGCGCGCTCCAGCAGCGCCGACTTCCCGCGCGTGAAGCGCGCCTCCATGCCGCCGCTGCCCTGCGGGGAGACGAGAAAACGTGGGTGTCAGAGGCGGGAAGGAGCCCCTCTCTACCACCTCCCTTGTGCGCTCCATCAGTGATTTCCCACGTGAGAAGAGATGAGTAGAAGGAAAGGAGGTACCCACCTGCGCGTAAAGCATACCTCCGTTACGCCTAGCCAGCCACGGCCAAACGGGAGATGGGGTAGGCTTGTACCCTAGGCTAGGAGAGGATTTCGGAGGGAGGCGGGTGGAGGGGGAAGGTGGGAGGAGAGACAAGAGGGGGAACAGAAGGGGGCGCTCGAAACCACCCCCCCTCGAGTTCCAGGTGACCCTTGTGCGTTCAAAGCACCGTCCTAAGCCCTCCGCCGCCTGTACAAGTAACCAGAAAACTAATGCGCGGGGAGGGGGGCGTCAAACCTAGGGCAGGAAGGGGACGAGGATGGGGGGCCGTGAGCGTACACTGGCAGCTATCCTTCCCCCCGCCATGCGCTCCAGCAGCAACAGCGCTGACTTCCCTGGGTGAAGAGAACTTCCCTGCCTCTCCCCTGCGGAGTCAGACAAACTGGGAGAGAGGAGTAGGGGGTGTGTGGAGACCAACGGCCAGAAGGGTTGGGAGCTTGGGGAACAGGCAAGACACATGGAGCAAGCCAGGAGAGGATGTTGGGAACCCTTCCAAACCCGCACCCTCGGGCAGCACCAATTTGTCATGCACGAAGCATGCCTCTTTGAGTGGGCCTGCGTTTGTAAAAAGACTGGGGGGGCGGCCAGAGAAGGCGTTGGGAGCACCCCACCCGCATGCTTTCCAGAAAGGTAGCTGCACCGTGGAAAGAGGGAGGGGGCGGACTGTCGGATCCGGGGGTTATAGGGGAGCCAGGAAGGGGCGCAGTGATCCTCCCATCACAGGGCGTGAAGCCACAGCTGTCGGTGGCGAGAGACCCGGAAGGGGGTTGCTGGGAGAAAATCCCTAAGACTCTGCTGAGACCAAAAAAAACAAAAAAAAATGTGGATCAGCGACGGGAATGGCAGCGGATGGGGCGGGAGGGGGGGAATCCCAAGCGCTCTGAGACACACACACCCCTGCTAAGGGTGGGGTCGGGAGGGGTAACTGAGAACCCCGCCCCACTACGCAGGGACCTGGCCAGAAGCCGGAAGGGTCTGGGGATGCTGAGAGGGTCCCAACCAGGTCTGCGTGGGGGATGAAAAGACCAGGAATCTCAGGAGCTCCAGGACGCCCCTGCCCCGGTGCGCAGCTGCCTACATGGGGGCCGCCCAGCGCGCGAGAGGGGAGGGGGAGTGTTGAGACCCCTCCACCCGCCTGCCATAGGGTTGGTGAGCTAAGCCGTGGAAAGACCGAGATCCCGCGACCCCGGCCCCGGCGTGGACCAGGCAGAGGGACCGGGAAGGAGCCCACCCTCCTCGTGGTCCCCCGGGGTGGGCCGAAGAGGGATTCCGGGGATCGTGGACGCCAAGACCCTGACCCAGGACCCAAAGACCCGCGGAGAGGGGTTGGGGAGCGGACGCGGCACGGCGCCGGGAGGGGTGGTGGCGGGCGGGGTCTCACCGGGACTTGCGGCAGCCGATTCGGCCGAGCTGCTTTACGGCGCCGCAAAAGGGCCGGCGTGCGCAGGCGTCGAGGCGGGACGGGCGGGGCGCGCTCCGTGATTCCCGACAGTGGCCGCACGGGGGCGCGCGTGTCCGTGCGGCCCTACAGAGGGGTGCGGCCCGGGCCAGGGGCCTCGCTGGCCTTGGTTGGCCCGTGATCTGTCTGGGACAGTGGCACGGGTCGTCCATCTGCTCAGGAGCACACATTTGATGATGGGCACACGTCTCTGTCTTGGGAACATGTGCGTCCTTGGGCATATGTCTACTTGTCTCAGGGGCACACGTATGCCCATGCACACACACTCACCTGTCTTAGGGACACACATATGTCTATGCGAACATGTCCACTTGTCTTAGGGTCCATGCGCATGTCCGTGGGCACAAGTTCTCAGAGGACGTACATCCATGAGCCGTGGGCATAGTACACTTAAGGGCATGTGCCCTTATGAATACATGCCCTGTGGACAGATACATTCCCGAGCACAGTACATACTCAGGGGCTCATACATTAGTGGGCCCATGAACACTTAGGGAGACATTGGACATCTCAGGCCACAGACCCTCATGGGCACACACTCAGCGGCGCAGGGACTCAGTCGCTCCCAGGGTACACATTCATGGACACACTGGGACCCACTGCAGACATTGGTTCTCATGCCCCCTCGTGCCCCCAGGGTTCCTGGCATTACGTCCACGTGTTCACCGTGTGACCTTTCTCATTCTCCGAGTCTGAACACTTACAGACCCTCCCTACCAGGTTCCAAAGCTCCCCAGCCACACCAATAACAGATCTGAAAGCCGCGTTGTTTCCCCTTGGCCTTTATCATCATGAATCACGGAATGTGAGTGCAGAAACAAATGGACACATGCGGGTCCACGCTCTGAACACCCTCCGTGGCATAATCAGGCACACTCGTGTTGACACACACCTGTTCAGGCCGGCACAGCGTGACAGGTGGGTGTGACAGGGCACACACCCACAATTACAGTGATACATTCCCATGGTGTGCCCACCCCACCCACTCACGCCTCCATCACACAACATCCCTCAGGACACACATGTGTTTACGCTGAAATGGGCACGTGTAACACGTGTCACCAACACCCACACCCACAGTGACACACTTCTGTGGTCGCCACAGCCACCCACGGTGACATGCATTACACTCACAACACGCCGCAATACACGTGTGCATCACATGTACAGTGACATAGGGGTGCACACCATACTCGCTGTGACTCCCACCTTCAACATTCACCCATAACACCTTCCTGTGGGAAACGCTGAAATACCCACCCTCCATGAAGTGCTTACCCCGACACACGAGCACATAGGCACACACGCAACTCCACAACACATTCACCAAGACATGTGATTTTCTACACGTGGGATAAAGCGCAACTTCAGACCAGGCTGGGAGCCCTATTTTCCATCTTCACTGAGAGGTGCTATCTTGTCCTCCGAGGTGTAGCCAGGGCTTTGATGTCTTTTCTTTTATTGAGGTGTGGGCTCTGCGGGGTGGGGGCGGGGGTGAAGGGTGGAGATCCGAGGTCAGACAGATCCCACTCTTGAAAGAGAATCTGGGGCCAAATCCAAGGGGGCCCGTCCTCCGCCTCCCCTGGGCCCAACTTACTTGGATCTGGCATCTTCAGCGTCTGGAGGATTTTCTGTAATGTAGTCCTGATTTGGTTCATGTCTGAGGCTGGGGAGAGACGGGAAAAAGCAGAAGTGGGGCTTTCTTAGCTTTACTGGAAGCCTTCTCCCTGCCCGGCCCCCAACGTGGGGTGCCACACAGCCCATGTACTTGGAGTTCCCATGCATTTATATACTCCCCAAGTGACTTGGAGGGTGACATCCATCACCTCTCCAAACCTTGTGCTCTGGAAGGGCGGGACCCTTGCTGTCCCCTCCCCCGACTCCCCAGCACCCAGCCCAATATTGGGCATGGAGGCAAATTCGCCCAGTGGAGATCTATAAGGGCACCTGTCGCCAGCGTCTTCAGTTTCTGGTTCCCTTCACGGACCTTGCTCTTGACCGTGTCAATGCCCTGCTTGACATCGTTCCAGCGCTTCTTCTCCTCGTCCTGGCACTCTCCCACCGAAAGAGAGACTGAGGGTGTGGGTCAGGGATGTCTGTGTCACCTCTGCTCTCCCTACCCCCACCCCGACCCAGGTCCTTCCCTCACCGTTCTGGAGCTCCGTTCTCAAGACCAGCAGCTCCTGGGACATCTTGGAATCTGTTCAGGATGGGGTGGGGAGGCAAGAAAACCTTAGAATCGCCTCAGGTCTGCAGTTGGGAGCAGCGCTGGACCGCCCCAGCTCCTGGGAACCCCTCCACACTGCCCCAGCCCCTTCCTCCACCACCAAAACAGAACAAAACACCTCACTCACTCTTCACCAGGACAAAGGCTAAGAGGACGACGCAGGACAGAGCGAGGAGAACATACAGGCTCATCGTGGCTCTAGGCAACCAATGGGGGACCTGGGCAGGGTTGGAGGCTGGCTTGGACTGGGCTGGAACAGGGGTAGAGGCAGGACAGGTCATCTCCAGGGCCCAACACTGCCACTCAGACCATCAACACTGACTGTAACACTGGCGACAGCTCTTCACCTATACACACTGTTCCCGATACCATAAGCAGCTGTGGCCATCAACAACACTGCCACCAACATGCACCCTGGCCAGTGCCACAAGCAACTATCACTAACACTGTCACCATCATGCCCCCCTTAACATCCCTGTCACCAACACCCACCAACATCAATGCCCGTTGTTGCCAGCACTGTTTCCATCACCAGGACCTCATGAGCACCCTCATCAGCTCTATCTAGGTGATTCTGTCCCGATCCACTACGTGGTCCCCTACTCACCGTCACCAACACCCAGACCTTCACCAGCACCTCCACCGGCACCATCACACCATCATCATCACCACCTCCTCAAAGCCACCCCCCCACCGCTGTCCCACACAAGCCTTGATGTCAGCACACCCCACCCCATTGGCCCTGACCTCCACACACGGCCCCTTGTCCCTCCCACGGGCCCCTCCCAAGGCTGTGTGATGTGGGCTAGTGGGCGGCTGCTTACCCTTATTCTTGGGTGGTGAGTGACTGCCCTTTGGCTGGTGCTGGGTTTTGAAGGTGATATTCTCATATGCAGGGTCATCTGCACCTGTGGGCAGATCAGTGAGAGGGATTGAAGAAAACTGCCGAGAGCGCTGGGGCAGGGGTGAGGGTGGGAGGGGGCCTCAGACGACTTGGTTCACGGAACACTGCACTCAACAAGCTTCTGGGTGTAAAGATAAGGAGTGGGGAACTAAGATCTCCATCTTGATTAAGTGGAGAGGATGTGAGTGAACATTCGGGTGATAAACAGACACACACACACTTTGGGTGGGGGAAGGAACCCTCCGGCCCCCACTTTCAGCTCTGTACCTCTCTCCTCCCCACCCAAGGTGTCTAACCTTCATTGGCTGGGGACCCCCGTTTCTTGTTTTCGAAGGCTGCCGCCTGCATCTTGATCTCCTGGTTCATGGAGCTCTCCTCAGCCTCCGTAGTCCCCAGCCTACCAATTTGTCTACACACAACCCCACCCACTAGAAAGTGTCTGGGAAGATGAGGAAGTCTCTGGGTTGGGGTGGAGGAGAGGAAAGAGAGGTCAGCCTCCTCTTTTCAGGGATGCAGGACCCTCCCACCCTGGGACATTCTCACCCCAACCTAGAGAGGGATCTTAGGAGACCAGTGGTCTCAGGGGGGACCAAGAAGAGATGCCCATAGACCCAGAAACAGAATCGGACGGTCAGGAACTTGCAATATACAAATGTATTAAATCAACATGTTGTACATCGTAAACTTATGCAATGTCATATGTCAATTATATTCAATAAAATAATTTTTCTTAAAAAAGAGGATGGTCAGGAACTTTACAGGAAGGTGTGTGTGTGTGTGTGTGTGTGTGTGTGTGTGTGTGTGTCTACCTGGATAAACCTCGTCCTCCCATCTCCTCTTGCTCTCATGGGAAATGCTGTGGCACCCCAGAGTCCCACCTTTGGGGGCAGGGGCATCCAGCCTTGGAGGCAGGATTCCTAGGTCCCCACACCTACCTTCCCTCTGCCCTAGTCCCACCCCTCAGCTGAGAAGTTCTACTTCTTCAAGGGCCCTTGGAGGAGAGGAACGGATATGAGGCAATGGGACTAACCACTGAAACTCCACCCCTACATTTGGGACTGATGCCAGACATCACCTTGACCTAACCCTGGAAGTAGTTCCTCCTCCACCTAGAGACCCCTGACAGAGAAACACTCAGAAACACACCCAGCCTCATCCACACATCCGCTCGCCTACCCAGACCCACACACACACTTGCACACACACACTCCTGAATACTCCCAGTCGCATATCTGTTCACGTGTACACATGGCATGCTCATTTGCATGCTTATACATATTCATGCGCTCACACTGTCTCCACTCTGTCTAGGTGTCTTAAATCTCTCTTTGTGTCTATCTGACCTTGAGAACTGGGGATTAAAGTGAGACAAAGTACATAACGAATTTTTTCTTTAAGTCTAGAGAGGTGCCTTCTGATAGAGTATAATGTGGATTTTTGGCAGGGTTTTTAAAAATTGAAGTACAGTCGGTTTATAATATTATGTTAGTTTCAGGTGTACAGCATAGTGACTCAATATTTTTATAGACTATACTCCAGGGCTATATTTCCCTGTGCTGTACCATATATCCTTGTTGCTTATCTACTTTATACATAGTAGTTTGTATCTCTTAATCCCTTAAGCATACATTGTCCCTTCCCCTTCTCTCTCCCCACTAGTAACCACTAGTTTGTTCTCTATATCTGTGAGTCTGTTTCCGTTTTTTAATATACGTTCATTAAAAAAAAATTTTTTTTAGATTCCACATACAAGTGATAACATGCAGTGTTTGTCCTTCTCTGTCTGGCTTATCTCACTAAGCATAAGACCCTCCAGGTCCATCCACGTTGTTGCAAATGGCAGAATTTCATCCTTTTCATGGTTGAGTAATATTCCATTGTGTGTATGTATGTGTGTATATATGTATATTTATATACATATATACACACATATATATCACATCTTCTTTATCCATTCATCTGTTGATGGACACTTGGGTTGCTTCTATATCTCGGCTATTGTAAATAATGCTGCTATGAACATTGGGGTACATTTATCGTTTCAAATTAGTGTTTTCAATTTTTTGGTTATATACCCAGGAGTGGAATTTCTGGATCATATATTAGTTCTATTTTTAGTTTTTTGAGGAACCACCATAATGTTTTGCATTGTGGCTGGACCAATTTACATTCCTACCAACAGTGTAGAAGGATTCTACTTTCTCCACATCCTTGTCAACATTTGTCATTTGTAGGCTTTTAAATAAAAGCCATTCTGATAAGTTCAGGGGTTATCTCACTGTGGTTTTAATTTACATTTCTTTAATAATTAGTGATGTTGAGCATCTTTTTATGTGCCCATCAGCCATCTGTATGTCTTCTTTGGAAAGATGTCTATTCAGCTTTTCAGACGATTTTTTAATCAGTTGTTTGTGAACCACATGTTTATTGAGATAGTTTACCTTTTTGGGGGGGGGTACTAAGTCTTCAAAACCAAACGTGTATTTACACGTAAGGCACATTTCAACTTGGACTGGCTACATTTCACTGCCATATTGGACAGTGCTGGTCTAGAATATTGTAATTTTCTCCTGTTACTGAACTCAGGTTTGGCATATCACCACTCAAAAGCCGATACTCGAGAGACAAGTGTTGGTTGAAAAGAAAAGGTTGCTTTATTCAGGAGGCCAGCAACCTGGGGAGAAGGCAGACTCATGTCCAAAAGACATCTCCCAGCTGCCGATCAGGGGCAAAAGCTTTTAAAGGAGAGTTTCAGGGGTGGATAGATGGAGGGAGGGGGCTACATGCCGAAACAGTAGAGTCGGCTCCGACAATCACCTTGAAGTTGTTCATGCAGTGGTCTGATCAATGTCATCTGGATTGTTTTAAGTACAATTAATCTTCAGTTCCAGGGTTGGTTTGTTCCCATTTCCTTGAGGCCAGTTCTTAAAACTGTGTAAGATGCGGCAGCTTATGTCATGGCTACAGTCTGGTCATCACGTAGTTAACTTCCCCCACCTGATAGGGGTTTTGGTATCCACTAAGCAGCTCAAAGCCTATGGCTCAGAATATTATCTATAGCCCTTGAGGAGGAACTAAAGGTCCTGACTTTGCTTAATGGCAAAACTATTATTTTGTCCTGTTTGACTGTTTTTCTTTGGTTCTGCATTTTTTCATTTCTCTGATTAAATTTATTCTTTGGCTAAAGTTTTTCTACAGACAAGAGGCAGGCAGAGGACATGGGGGGAAGTGGTGTCTGTCCTGGGAAGGCCCCGTAGGGTCCTGCTCTGTTACACTCCCTTTGGAAAAAATAAGTTTAAAACTTTCTATGTGTGGAAAGTGAGTATGTTTTAGGTTTAAAATATGTGATTAAATTCTAGATAACTTTGGAATGGCCCCCGAGATCTGGCTGGCGAGGATAATGTTCTCTTTCCTAAAGTATTGCCAATCTTGTCTGTTCAAGGACGATCAATTTAATATGATTAGATGCCAGCTCCTCCAACTCCTCTTACAAAGAAGTCAGCCACTGAGAGATGTGACCCCGCCCCTGTGATGTAATAACTACAGAAGAGATGGACCAATGGGGAACTGGCTCTGCTCTGATGGACAGGCATAGGGGGCGGGGCCGTGGCATTACACATTTCCCTGGCTCCGATGAGGCTAAGACCAGGCTCCAGCCTTCTGGACTTTGAGAAAAAGGTAGCCCCAGAACTGGAAATCCATAAGCAACCATGTCATGGTGGCCTAACAGGGCTCCATGGGGTTGCCTGACCAGATCCTTTCATGGAGCAACAGTCTCAATTTTCTTTTAAGAAAGAAAATGTGTCCTAACCAGGTATTGGTTTAGGGTGAGCACATGATCCAGGCCCAGCCAATCAAAGTCCAAAATTTGGCAAAGGGGTGGGCAAGATGAGCCAGACTCAACCAATGAGACTCAAGCCAGAGGCTTTAGGGATTCTTTTGTTGCTTGCATATTTTGGTTGTGCCGGCATGCAGGCGGGATCTAGTTTCCTGACCAGGGATTGAACCTGGGCCCCCTGCATTGGGAGCACGCAGTGTTACCCACTGGACCACCAGGGAAGTCCCCAAGCCTGAGGCTTTTATTGGGTTAACCAGGACAAAGGGCATTCTCTCTTTTTTCCCCCTCTGTCAGACTGCCAGGATATAAGTCTGGTGCTGTGACAGGGGAGAACTTGCTTGAGAGTGAAGCCAGCACTACGGAGAGCAGACCTGACACGGAGTCGGGTCCTGGAGACATTATCTGAGACCCTAGATCCAGCCATACCTGAGTCTGTTGTTCTAACCCTGAGCCCCTCAGTTACATAATCCAGAAATGTCCTTCCACTTTTGCTCGAGCTAGCTTGACGGGGGGTCTGCGGCACCTGCAACTCGCACAATCTTGGCTACTACAGGGGGCTGGGCAGTTGGCAAATGAAGAAAGAGGCTTAAGAAGGGGCTTTGCCTGTCGAAGTCTGCACTCTGAGACAGGAGGATGACTGTGTTGGAACTGAGACCTCTAAAAGGCTCTTCTTGGGGTCCAGATACAGGTGGACAATTGTGGGTCTTGGAGACAAAGAGGCATTCGCATCAGGGTCAGGGGACAGCGAGGGAGCAGGATGGACAAGGTACTACACTCGCCCTCTCTGGTCCCTAACACTCTTCTGATTCTGTGGTCCCACTCCAACCCCATGGCCAAGATGGGGCTAGGAGGGAGGACCTGGGAGGGGAATCCCTGGATTGGGGTCTGCTGGGCTCCATGGGCACCAGAAGTGTTTGTGTGATCTCAGCTCACGACTACCATGATCAGACAGGTGGGTGTACCATCGTAGGGGGTGGCTGTCCGTGGGAAGAGAGTCCAAAACATCCTGAAAACCACAAACCCACCCTGTCACCCATTCTCCAGCCTCTGGAGTGTGCTGCTGGGGTCTGTGACATTTAAATCTTGGGTCCCTCTTAAGACTGGGCACTGGGGCGTCCCTGGTGGTGCAGTGGTTAAGAATCTGCCTGCCAATGCAGGGGACACGGGCTTGAGCCCTGGCCCGGGAAGATCCCACATGCCGCGGAGCAACTAAGCCCGTGTGCCACAACTACTGAGCCTGAGCTCTAGAGCCCGCGAGCCACAACTACTGAGCCCACATGCCACAACTACTGAAGCCTGTGCACCTAGAGCCCGTGCTCCATAACAAGAGAAGTACCAGGACAGTGAGAAGCCCGCGCACCGCAACGAACAGTAGCCCCCGCTCGCCACAACTAGAGAAAGCCCGCGCCCAACACAGCCATAAATAAATAAATTAATTAATTTAAAAAAGAATAATTAAAAAAAAGACTGGGTGCTAAGTGTTCTGAAGTCTCTGTCTGCATCTCTCAGGGGCTGGGTTCTGAGACTCCTGGGTTAAGATTCTCAGGAAACCGGATCTTGGATCACCTGGATTTGTGCCTGCAGCAATGCTGAGGATTTGCCTTCCAGGGCTTTGACTCCAGACTGAGACCAACGTCATCCAAGCTGGGGTGGGGACTTGATGTTGGAAGTACGAGTGTCTGTCCAAGGCATACATGTGTCTATGTGTCCCTAGGTCCCTCTCCACAGTGGGCATGTGTGTGTCTGTGGGCATGGTGTCTTTGTGCAACAGTGGTAACTGGGTTGTGCACTGTGTGTGCACATGGCTGTGTGTAACTGTGTACATACGTGTAGTGTGTGTACCTAGGTGGTGTATTGACCTGTGTGTGTGTGTTATTTATTCAAGACATTTTCCTGAGCACCTACTATGTGCCATGCTCTCTTCTAAGCGCCAGGATACACCAAAGAGCAAACAAGTCCCCTGCCCTGTGTTTTCATATTTGAGCGTTCATGAGGGGTATGAATGAATGTCCCTTGATGCAGGTGGGGAGTGAGGGACGGTGCTCAGGACTCTGGACTCAGCAATGGATTGAGGGATGCACCCTGACGCTGGGGCTGCTGGTGGCTTGAGGCCCTGGAGTGTATGTGGGGTAGGGGGTGGGGGGGTTCCTGTCCTGTCCAGACCCAGATCCCGATGAGGCTTCGTTGTGAGCAGTGGGGGAGAATGGCCCAGCAACTTCCCAGGAGGCCCGAGACCTTAGGGTGACCGTCAAGGTGGCCTCAAAGGTAACACTCTCGGGACCTCCCTACTGGTCCAGTGGTTAAGACTCCACGCTTCCAATGCAGGGGGGCGCGGGTTCGATCCCTGGTCAGGGAACTAAGATCCCACATGCCCACCCGGTGTGGCCAAAAATAAATAAATAAAGGTTACACTCCCTTAGGCCATGAGCCTTGGGTGTGGTTGTCATTACAGGAAGTTAAGGCCCCATTTTCAGAAGTGGAAGTGGCGGACAAGGGAGGAGGGGGGAATGGGGCGGAAGGAAGTCACGGCTGTCCCCCACCCCCCTCCCTCTGGCACCTTGCTCTTTTTGAAGATGCCGGCTCAGTCACCCACACCCCACAGAAGACAACAGCACACGTCCCGGGCTTTCTCCATCATCTTCTCGGAGGTTTATTTCCAGCCCCGCCCCTCTGAGACAGGAACCCGCCCCTCCGAGGCCTGGCCACGCACCCAGGCCCGCGCCACCGCCCCCCAAGCGCAACCTTAGGCTATTCGGCCCGCAGGCGACAGCAGCGAGCTCCGGTCCAGTCCATGCCGGCGCACTGACAGTGGCACGTGGTCTCGGCGCGCACGTCCCACGAGCCACAGGCAGAGCCACAGGTGCAGCTGGTGACGGCGAAACCTGCGAGGCGGAGCGAGGAGGAGAGAGCTTGGACTCTGAGCCAGAGGCTGCTGGCCTGGGGTTCCAGGGGGATGGCAGCGTGGGCGGCGGGGAGGCCGGGGGCCTGGACACCAGTGTCCTGAGGAAATGGCGTCCGGGAGTTGGGGGAAGGGACAAGGCTGGGAGTGCAGACCAGGACATTACAGAAGTAGAGGCTGAGACTCTGTGGTCCTAGAGAAATAGAGGCTGGACCTAGGGGAGGGGGTTATGGGGTACTGAGAACAGAACTGAGAGCCTGGACCACGGGTTCTGTACTCACCTGCGGGGCAAGTGACCAGGTGCCCCCTGGAGGTGACACTCCGGCAGTCCAGGCCAATGTTCCTTATTGCCGCAGGATCTATGGAAGGAGTGACCGAGGTAACTGTGAAACCGAGCTGCCCCTCCCCCAATCTCATGCTGCCCAGGCCCTGGTGGTTTGGAGATGGGCAGGGGGCTCAAGGAAACCGCCCCTGGGGAAGGTCGGGAGCTCATCACCTCTCAAGATTCTGCTTTGAGGTGGGTGTTTTGGAGGGAGGAGGGTTTGGAGCTATTGCTAAAGGTGGAGCTGGGGGGAAATGGGGTTGGGTTGGGTTTGGGGTTGAGATTTGGTTGGGGTTGGAGTTGGGGTTGGCTTGACGGTCGCTCCATGTCAGGAATCAGAGGGGCCCCTGAGGCCCCTGCCGAGGTTGGATGCGAGGGTGCTCACTTAGGGAGCTGGTGAGTTCCTGGATCTTCTCACTGATGGCTTTATCCATGGGACACGTCAACTTGCCACACACCAGCAGCCCCAGGACTGGGAGGAGGAGGAGGGAGAGAGCCTTCATCCTGTAGGTGCTGCAAGAGGGAACCGAGAGACCCCAGCTGCATCAGCCCCTCTCCAACCTGGGAAGGGTCAGGCCCACAGAATGTGTGGGATCGGGAACGCTGGGTCCCCACGGGGGACGGGGCTGGAGGCCCAGCTTTGCCCCTAAAGGCGGGAGCAACTGTCACTTACCCTCTCCGTGGACTCAGCAGGCCCAATTTTGGACACGAATGACGTGCCTCTGCCTCAGCTCTCTCTTTAAGGCCTCCGAGTGTGGGGCTTCCTGTCTTGGCTAAGACCCCTGGCATCCTGGGACTCCCTTCCCACATCCGGGGCTAAGAGGAAGCCCCAGGGTAGAGTCCAGGGACCTAGTGGTGCCACAGCCTCTCCTTCAAGAGCTTCCCTTCCCACATCCAGGCTGGGACTGGTCCAGAGGGTAGAACCTGGGGGATAATTCCAGGAACCATGGTCGACGGGGCAGGGACAGATACAGGAGCTTGCACGGAGGGGAGGGGGCACACAAACGTGCCCAAAATAATGTCCTTGTTTGAGAACTGCATGCCATGTTCATTCCCAAAAAGCCATCACCATAGAAGAGATAGATAAAATCATGGTTTATTCCTTCGATAGAATAATCGACAATTGACGTGTGCAAACTACGGCCCATGGGCCAGATCTAGCCCACCATCTTTTTTTTTTTTTTTTGGCCACACTGAGCATCATGCGGGATCTTAGTTCCCCAACCAGGGATCGAACACCCATCCCCCTGCAATGGAAGCACGGAGTCTTAACCACTGGACCACCAGGGAAGTCCCGCCTACCATCTCTTTTTGTATGACTCATGAGCTAAGAATGGTTTTCACATTGTTTGGGTTTGTTTTGTTTCCAATATGGATGGATTTTAAAAAAATTGTGATAAAACACCCGTAACATAAAATGCACCATTTTAACCATTTTCAAGTGTAAATTCAGCAGCATTAAGGCAGTGTGACCACCGAGGCAGACACTGGAATGCTGTGGCCACAAGCCAAGGAATGCCAGAAGCCACCAGAAGCTGGAAGAAGCAAAGAACCAACTTTTCCCTAGTCTTTAGAGGGAGTATGGCTTGATTTCAGCCATACAGTGTTGTGTAATCATCAGCCCTGTCCATTTCCAGAACTTTCTTTTTACCATCCTCAACTGAAGCCTTACCTATTAAACACTAAGTCCCACTTCCTCTTGAAGCCCCTGGTAACCTCTCATCTAGTTTCTATTTCTATGAATTTGCCTATTCATATAGCAAATAAGTGGAATCATACAATATTTATCCTTTTGTGCCTGCCTTATTTCACCGAGCATAACATTTTAAGGTTCATCCATGTTGTAGCATGGATCAGAACCTCATTCCTTTTTAAGGCTAATATTCAATTTTATGTCCATACCGCATTTCGTGTATCATCTGTTGATGGACAGTTGGGTTGTTCCCACCTTTTGGCTATTGTGAAGGACGCTGCTATGAACCTAGGGGCAGGACAGGATAAAGACACAGGCGTAGAGATGGACTTGAGGACACGGAGAGGGGGAAGAGTAAGCTGGGGCGAAGTGAGAGAGTAACATTGACATATATATTCACTACCAACTGTAAAATAGCTAGCTAGTGGGAAGCAGCTGCATAGCACAGGGAGATCAGCTCAGTGCTTTGCGACCACCTAGAGGGGTGGGATAAGGAGGGTGGGAGGGAGACGCAAGAGGGAGGGGATATGGGCATATACGTATGCATATAGCTGATTCACTTTGTTATACAGCAGAAACTAACACAACATTGTAAAGCAATTATACTCCAATAAATATGTTTAAAAAATTAAAAAAAATAACTTTTGAAGGATGCAAAAGAAGTGGGCAGCTCTAACTACAGGCAGGGTGAAAAGCAGAGAGAATGTGTGGAACCCCTGGGGCTCCCCAGGGACTCAGTTTGAAAACTTAGTTCAGTAGCAGGAAAGAGTTATATATGCCCTGATAAAGAAATGTTCACATACTGAGGTCTGGGGAAGTCATTCTGGCTTATACATGAGTTAATGTGAATTTTGTGCTAGGTAAAACAGCCTGCTTGTGGCCTATGAAAACTACATTGTGCACCTGCTTTAATTATTAAAGAAAAGGGCACATTGACCAGAAGTAAAGAATGTCCGTGTTCAAAATAAAGATTAAAGCCCCTCTTCCTGGGATGCCGGGGCTGGTCCTCCTTTGATGATAAGACTCCCTTCCCAGGTGCCAAGGTCCTACCGACTCACTGTGTACATGCTGATCTGTTTTTATGAAACCTTGAAGGAGTGTCTCCCTGACTTCTTTGATGTTCTCTGTTCTTACAAGATATAAAACTGTGCTGAAAACCCTGCTTCTCCCAAGCAGTTTCTCAGAGTTTTCCTCTGAGAAGCTGTGTTCTGGGCTATAGTCCTCAGTTTGGCTAAAATAAAACTCTTTCTATTGCTATTATTGATTGTTTATTGATTATTGTCATCGATAGCCCCTTCATTCTCTTTAAAAAAATCCCTTTATTCTCCCTGATTTCTACCAGCAAAACTGAGCTCTAGTGACCTTTTACATCTAATACTACTTAATACAATTCTAGAACCAGGTCTTTAAAAAGTACAATAGGGCAATCACATAACTACAATTTTTAAAAATCAATCTTATTGAGGTATAATTTCCATATAATAAAATGCATCTATCTTAAGTGTTCAGTTGCATACATTTTGACAAGTCTATATACCTGCATACTGCATGAATGTTTTGTTTTTCCCAAGTATTGCTTTTTTTAAAAATCAGGTGTAATTTACATACGGCAAAATTCGCCCTTTTTACTGAGTTCTGAGTTTTGACAAATGCATACAGTTGTGTAACCACTGCCACCAAATACTTATATTTTAAATTATACTTGGAAAAAAAAAGGAAGTTTCCCAAAGATCTGAAGGAAAACTGTCCTGAAGTAACAGAGAAGGAGATTTTTCTACCCATATAACTGGTTTTCCTGTGCGCTGCAGATCTTTTGAATATTTTAAGTGTTACCAGTTTGTTCTCACCTCTGTTAATATACATCTGTCCTTGAAGTAATTTTGAACAAAGAGGCCTGTATCACTCAGAGGACTGGAAACTGTTGCCACTTGTTGTGAAACTGACTTCCAGAGGCAACCTACGCTGCTGACTGGTTGCCTTGCTACATAACTTGGCCTAGTGATGATGTCGCAATGACAGGTACCTCTGCCAATCAGAAGAGAATCATTGACACCTGCTTCCTGTCCCACAAGGATGAAAGAAAATAAAAGTAAAAGCCTTGATAATTATTAGAGAAATGCTAATCAAAGCCACAATAAGGTACCACCTCACACTGGTCAGAATGGCCATCATCCAAAAGTACAAACAATAAATATCATATATATATATCTCAACATTGTATCACTGTGTTGTACACCTGAAGCTAACATGACATTGTAAATCAACTGTACTTCAATAATAAAAAACATAATAAAATTTAAAAAATTAAAAAAACTGTTGGTGGGAATGTAAATTGGTACAGCCACTATGGAGAACAGTATGGAGGTTCCTTAAAAAACTAAAAATAGAACTACCATATGACCCAGCAATCCCACTACTGGGCATATACCATGAGAAAACCATAATTCAAAAAGAGTCATGTACCACAATGTTCACTGCAGCTCTATTTACAGTAGCCAGGACATGGAAGCAACCTAAGTACCCATCGACAGATGAATGGATAAAGAAGATGTGGCACATATATACAATGGAATATTACTCAGCCATAAAAAGAAATGAAATTGAGTTATTTGTAGTGAGGTGGATGGACCTAGAGTTTGTCATACAGAGTGAAGTAAGTCAGAAACAGAAAAACAAGTACCGTATGCTAACACATATATGTGGAATCTAAAAAAAAAAAAAGGTTCTCAAGAACCTAGGGGCAGGACAGGAATAAAGATGCAGACGTAGAGAATGGACTTGAGGACACGGGGAGTGGGAAGGGTAAGCTGGGACGAAATGAGAGAGTGGCATGGACATATATACACTACCAAATGTAAACTGGATAGCTGGTGGGAAGGAGCCACATAGCACAGGGAGATCAGCTCGGTGCTTTGTGACCACCTAGAGGGGTGGGATAGGGAGGGTGCGAGGGACATGCAAGAGGGAGGAGATATGGGGATATATGTATATGTATAGCTGATTCACTTTGCTATAAAGCAGAAACTAACACACCATTGTAAAGCAATTATACTCCAATAAGGATGTTTAAAAAAAATTTAAAGAAAAGGGGAATGGTGTGGAGACGGGAGGGAGAGTCTGACCACAGCTTCCTGACAGCCTCCACCTTGCGCCCCATTTCACAGATGGGAAAACTGATGTTGGGTGAGGCTGAGTCACTCCCGAAGGGGAGATTTCAGATCCAGATTTGTTGGATGCCGGAGTCCTTATTTATTTATTTGGCCGCAGCTCTTGGCTTGTAGGATCTTACTTCCCGGACCAGGGATTGATCCTGCGCCCCCAGCAGTGAAAGCGCCGAGTCTTAACCACTGGACTACTAGGGAAGTCCCAGGAAAGAGTTTTATTTGAGCCAAACTGAGGACTAGAGCCTGGAAGACGGCCTCTCTGATAACTCTGAGGAATTGCCCCAGAGATGCATGGTTTTCAGTGCAGTTTTATATCTTGTCAGAACAAAGAACATCAAACAAGTCAGGGAGACACTCCTTCAAGGTTTCAAAAAAAAACAACAGATCATCATGTACACAGCGAGTCTGTATGACCTCGGCGCCTGGGAAGGGAGTCTTATCATCAAAGGAGGACGAGCCCTGGCATCCCAGGAAGGGAGGCATTTAATCTTTATTTTGAACATGGACATTCTTTATTTCTGGTCAATGTGCCCTTTTCTTTAATAATTAAAGCAGATGCACAATGTAGTTTTCATAGGCCACAAACAGGCTGTTAGCATAAAACAGGCTGTTAGCATAAAATTCAAGTTAACTCATGTATAAGCCAGAATGACTTTCCCTATATCTCAATATGTGAACATTTCTTTGATCAGTATATATGTATTAAATCACTACGTGTACACCTTAAGCTTATGTCAACGAAGCTGGGGGAAAACCAGATTCCACATTTAAGTATTTGTCTGTCTCCATCTGACTTATTTCATCCAGCAAATACTTTATGTAAATCTATGTAGACATTACAGAATGAGGCACGGTATGTAGTGGATGCTTCAAACGTAGCTTTTTTTCGGGAGGGGGATCAATATTTTCCCAGGATTTCCCCAGCCACAGACAGGGATCAAGGCTCTGAGTGGTCACTCAATGTGGAGGGGCCACCAGCCAGAACTTCCTCTTCCTGTCCTGTCCCCTCAATACCTCAGCCCTGGGGACCCCATCTCAGCCCAACAGGAACAGAACTTTCCCACTTTCAGGGCTATTTCCTCACCTCCAGGAGTCTTTTCACAATATTTTTGGCAGTAGCTGTTGGTTAACTTGTGTTTTCAGATTTTGAGCAACTTTACAGAAAAAAAAAAAAAAGGGGAAGCTTGCCTTGCTTCCTTGACATCTGCTGGGTTCCCCGGGGCCACTCAGCCCCTCCCCCAGAGGCCTCAGGCAATTCTTGCTTTGCTAGGGTCCTGGGGGTTTCACCATCCCACCTCCACCCCTCTCCGCCCAGCCGGCAGCTCCACCATGTCTGGGATCCTCACTTTTTCGTTCTTTTTTAAAGCAGCTTTATTGAAGTATAATTTACATACTACATTCCTCCATTTCAATTGTACAACTCAGTGATCTGTAGTAAGTTCCACAGGGTTGCACAGCCATTACCACAATCCAATTCTGGAAAGTTTCTATCACCCCTAAAAGGAATCTTGTGCTCCTTTGCAGTCACTCTCTATTCCCACCCCCACCCCTAGGCAACCACTTTCTGTCTGTGAATTTGCTTACTCTGGACATTTCATATAAGTGGAATCGTACACTATGTGGTCTTTTGCATCAAGCTTATTTACTTAGCATAGTGTTTTGAGGTTCATTAATGTCATAACATGTATTTTGGTCCTTGACTGAGCTGCGTTCCATCGCCTGGATGTACCACATTGATTTCCATTCACCAGCTGATGGACATTTGGATTGTTTCCACCTTTTGGCTATTATGAATAATGCCATGAACGTTCCTGGACACGTCTTTGTGTGGATGTATATTTTCCTTTCTCTTGGGTGAATTCTTTTTAATGCAGGGTCAGTTTCCATTGTCTAAATGTACCGTAAAGTATTTAAACTTTTATTTTTTTACTTTTTTAAAAAAACTGAAGTAGAGTTGATTTACAATGCTGTGTTAGTTTCAAGTGTACAGCCAAGTGATTCAGTTATACACACACATATATATATTCTTTTTCAGATTCTTTTCCATTACAGGTTATTACAAGATACTGAGTATAGTTCCCTGTGCTAGACAGCAGGTCCTTGTTTTTTACCTATTTTATATATAGTCGTGTGTCTATGTTAATTCCAAACTCCTGGGAATTCCCTGGTGGTTCAGTGATTAGGACTCAGCACTTTCATTGCCATGGGCCCGGGGTTCCATCCCTGGTAGCGGAACTAAGATCTGCACAGTGCAGCAAAAGAAAAAACAAAAAAACAGAAATCCAAACTCCTAATTTATCTCCCCCACTCACTTTTATTTTTAAGTAGAGCAAACTCAAGACCACAAACTTTTCCCTCCTGTTAACTTGGATGAGATATTGCTCTAGCAGAGCCCCCTGCCCTGCACAGCATGGGCTGAGAAGCCTCCCTGCTATGATGTGTCGCCACGTCCCCACAACCAAGAGCATCAGTGCTCACCACCCCAGGGGTGCCCTCCTGACCTTCTGAAGCCCTGATGCTGACCTGAGGAATCCTTTTTTCTCACTTTGTGGAGTCCTCCTTCTTGGCACATCCTGAGAACTACCGCCCAGCCGGGGCCAGACCATCTTACAGTATTAAATAATAATGATGTATTATTATATTAATACTATATTATCGTGGTATATATTAATATATTATTATTGTGGCAGTCGGTGGTTCTTGGATGTTGCCTCTAAGCTTATACCATGACCACCGGTGACTCTGGAGTCTGTTCCCACCCCAGGCCTCCCCGATGAGCTCACGTGTCCAGCTGCCTCCCGGGGATTCAGCGACCTAATCCACACCCACAATAACATGTAACAAAACGCGCTAGGTTGTAACTTTCCATACGAACCAACTTCAGTAGTTGCTGAGAGTCCTTTCAAGAAGGATCCCAGCTGATTCCAGTGGGAGGAATGACAAGTTTGAAAATAATCTTCAAGAGATATTGGCAATAAATAAATAGATAAAATTTTAAAGTACAGAAAAAAAAATGGGGGAATTCCCTGGCAGTCCAGTGGTTAGGAATCCGCGCTTTCACTGCGGTGACCTGGGTTCGATCCCTCGTTGGGGGAATAAGATGCCACAAGCCTCGCAGCGTCGGGGAAAAAAATAATAAAATTAAATTTAAAAAAATAAAAGGGAGAGATCGGAAGGAATCCATGGCTGCTAAAACCTTTATGTGGAGAATTGTTGGAAACCAGGGACACCTCCCGCCCGCCCCCAACCCACCGACCAATCGTAGGGACATGACATCATGGAGCTCCTGACGTGAGGTCTCACAGGACGCAGAGAGAGGGTGGATTTTACCCTCACACGAGGGTTTTGAGAATTCTGTGTAATGCATGTGGAGGGCTTGGCAGGGTGCCTGGGGCGTGGTCAGGGCCTGACACTACCGGCTGCTGTGGCCCATTTTCGGGGGCGGGGATGGGAGTGGTCCGTGAATATTTGTAGAATCAAAATGCCCTGAGGTGGGAGCCTTTACAACATCGTCTACGTACAAATAAGGGCCAGAGGCCGAGGCGATTTAAGCAACAGAGTTTCGCTGGCGCTGAGAACTATTGAGTAACTCATGACCTACTCCCCCTCCCCCACCCCCGCCGTCTCTAATAGGGTCACCCAAGCTCGGGTTACAGACGCTAAAGATCAAAGCAGCCAGCAAATTGAGCCACAGCGCCCCCTGGCGCTCGGAGCGCTTACCTACCTAGGCGGGTCCCGGAAGAAAACCGCGGCTTTCCAAGGAGGAGAGTTTAAAAGTTAAACTTTAAAAAAAAATTAACTAATTAATTGATTTTGGGCTGCGTTGGGTCTTCCTTGCTGCGCGTGGGGGCGTGGCAGCTACTCTTCGTTGCGGTGCGCGGGCTTCTCATTGCGGCGGCTTCTCTTGTTGCGGAGCACCGGCTCTAGGCGTGTGGGCTCAGTAGTTGTGGCTCGCGGCCTCTAGAGCACAGGCTCAGCATTTGTGGCTCGCGGGCTTAATTGCTCCATGGCATGTGGGATCTTCCCCCACCACGGATCGAACCCGTCTCCCCTGCATTGACAGGCCGATTCTTAACCACTGCTCCACCAGAGAAGTCCCTAAAAGTTAAACTTTTAAATCCATCTCCCTCCCACTCCGTCTCCCAGTAGAAAGGCTTCTCTGCCAAAGCCGTGGCGGGGGGCGGGGCATCCAGGGCCAGCCGTCTCAGTGGTCTGAGATGACTCACTTTCTCCCCTGCACCTCATCTACTCGACAGCCTTGCACGTCCATCTTTCTGCCCTATTACGCGTTTCGCATAAATCTTAGTAGAATTGCTGAATCGGAGGGGTTTTTGCTTCTCCAAGGCCCTACCTGCAAAACTGTCCGTGCAATTTTTCTGGGAAGAGTGTCTTTAGACTTCTCTGAATTCTCAAAAGGATAGGTGACCTCAAAATCAGGGCCAAGTCTTCCGTGGGCAGGGAAGGAGGGCCTCAAGTGTCCTGTGTCCACCCATGCCCCCCTGGTCCCAGTCTTGGAGGGGCCACAACTCCAGAGATGACAGGATGGAAATGGGTAGCGCTCCACTGGGGGGCACTATACCCAATTTACCCGCCCACCAGGGCCCCCTCCCAAGGCACTCATCCCAGCTGAGCCCCATCGCCAACATTAGACTTGGGGCCCCCACCTGACCCTGCTCAGATCCTTTCTGTAGTTTCCCATCATCCCAGCAGGGGCCAAATCCTCACTCAGGCCTCAGGTGGCTCTCAGACCTTGTCGTCCCTCAAGACCTTTCCCTCTGGCTCCATTCTGCTCTCTTGCCTTTGCCTCCACTGTGCCCTCCCCTCCCTTCCCAGACTCCTCTTCACTTTCATTCTCTTAAGTGCCACCTCCTCCAGGAAGCCTTCCCAGGCTGCCCCTGAGTGGATTACCATGTTCTTGGGGCTCCCACAGCCACATGTGCCACAGACTGCCAGCCTGGCTGTGTGTCTGTGCCCCAGAGAGAAGGGCCTTCATCTATCTTATTCAGGCTGTGAGATTCACATCTCACTTTAGCTGAGTGTTATGGGCTGAACTGTGTCCCCAGAAAATTCATATGCTGAAATCCTAACCCCCATGCCTCAGAATGTGACTGTATTTGGAGACAAGATTTTTAAAAGATAATTAAGTCAAAACGAGGTCATTAGTGTAGACTTTAAGCCAATATGACTGGTATCCTTATAAGAAGAGGAGATTAGGGGCTTCCCTGGTGGCACTGTGGTTAAGAATCCGCCTGCCAGTGCAGGGGACATGGGTTTGAGCCCTGGTCCGGGAAGATCCCACATGCCACAGAGCAACTAAGCCCGTGCACCACAACTACTGAGCCTGCGCTCTAGAGCCTGTGAGCCACAACTACTGAAGCCCGGGCGCCACAACTACTGAAGCCCACGTGCCACAACTACTGAAGCCCGCACGCCTAGAGCCCGTGCTCCACAACAAGAGAAGCCACCGCAATGAGAAGCCCGTGCACCTCAACGACGGGTAGCCCCCGCTCGCTGCAACTAGAGAAAGCACGCGTGCAGCAATGAAGACCCAATACAGCCAAAAATAAAATAAATTAAAATAAATAAATTTAAAAGAAGAAGAAGAGGAGATTAGGACACAGACACACACAGAGCGAAGAGCATGTGAGGACACAGGGAGAAGATGGCCATCTATAAGCCAAGGAGAGAGGGTTTAGAAGAAATCAACCCCGCCGACACCTTGATCTTGGACTCCCGGTTTCCAGAACTGTGAGAGAATAATCTCTGTTGTGTAGGTCACCCGGAATGTGGCACTTTGTTATGGCAGCCTTAGCAAACTAACACACCCAGTGAAGGGTCTGATAAGTCCTGCAGTTAGGAGCCCCTGTGAACAGCCTGGAGAAAGTGGGGGCGGGGAGGAGGATAAGCAGGGAGAGTTCTAACTCTCTGGGGTGGGAAATGGGCATCGTTTGCTGTGTTCCTCACACAAATGCAGATTCTGATCCTAGGAGCCTGAGAAGACCCCTGGCCTCGTGTGGCCCCAGGCCCCACTGAGACAGTTCCTGAAGGGCTGGGGGTGCTGGGATACAGGGCCTGTTCTGCTTGTTAACACTACTACTGATGGTCCCATCGGAGCAGCCGAGATAACCCTAGTACCAGTAGAGGAAGAGCTGCTGTCATTTTCTGGTGCCGTCAGCTTTCGGCGCCATTTCACCTCCTCTGCAAAGCCACTGCCGTCATTGGCCCCCATGTTTTTGGAAGGGGGACCCAAGAAGTTGGCCAAAACCTAGCAGCTAGTAGATCTTGGAGCCAATATTCAAATTAGAGCTTGGGATGCCCTCTGGAAGGACAACAGGATGGGGTGGGGCCTGAGGCACAGGTCAGGGAATGGGACCCAAGGGTGGCAGTCCTCGTCTAGCTCCCATGGAAAAAAAGTGAGGTGGGTGCCAGCTGGCAGAAACATGGGAGTTTATTTCTCTGAAAAGCGCAGGGGGCAGGTCAGGCGGGGGCGGGAGGGTCAGGGCAGGGAAATGTCCTCCAGCTTCTGGTCCAGCGTCTTGAGGTCATCCAGGAAGCGGGTCGGGGTGAGGATGTGTGAGGAGCCTGGGCAGGAGGATGGGGTTGGGGGAGTGGCCTCGGCCACTCCTAGGTGACCCCTTCCCTGGGAAGCCAAGCCCTAGCCCCTCAGGTATCCGGTATCCTCTCACCCAGGCCCTGTGGAGGCTCTAGGCTTTGGGCACCCAGAAGGCACGCAGCTGTCAGTCCCCCAGGGACCCACACACAGGGGCAGGCTCCCGGCCCCACCCCAGCCCAGGGGCCCCAGTCCTGGCCACTCACCGATAAGCACCTCCCACTTGCCATCAGTGGCCCTGGTCACCTCATAGGCGGCCCGCATCTCTGACATGGCCACACCGCCCACGATGTAGACGATAAGCCGGGGCCCTGCCCGGGCCTCCACGCCCGCCTTGTTCTTGTGCCAGTGGCCGAAGCGGGCGCTGTCGGGGGAGACAGGGAAAGGTCAGTCTCAACAGCAGACCACCACCCCCATACCCAAGCCTCACCTCCCACAGGCCTGGGCACAGCTGGGGCGGGGGCATCCCTGGGCCTCACCTGACAGCAGCCTGGGAGCTGGGCGTGGGTGCAGGGTCAGACACGAAGGGCCACAGCTTCCGGTCCAGCCGGTCCTCCACGGCATCCTGGGGCCAGAGGAGGAGGCTGAAGAGAGGGGCCCGGGCGACGGGGTGCACGGCCTGGAGCCCCCTCCATAGGGTGTGTTCATGGGCCACGATCCTGGCAGATGGGAGCCACCATCTGTGTCTCCGGCCCCTTGGCGACCCAGGACTCTGGGGCCCTAACTTCTTAAGGACCCTGCTCCTCCTCAGCTCCGCAGGGACCCAGAAGTGTGGGCCCACAGACCCTTGGGAACCCAGGATTCTGAGCTCCCTGCCCCTCAGGTACCCAGGAGTCTCAGCATGCAGAGTCCATGGGGACACGGGGGCCGAGGTCACCGGTCTCCAAGCAGGCGGAGGTGCCCGGACTCCACACAGACGGCAGGAGGCCAGGAAGCCAGGTCCCTGGCCTGGTCCTTTGTGTTGCTGCTACTTTTGGTTCCCAGAACGGGCAGGGACTGGCATGGGGAGGACAAAGGGGGACCCAGGGGGCTTTCTGGGGGGCAGGAGCGAATAGAGGGGGACAGAGGAGGGGACCAGCAGGTGGAGAGGAAATGAAGCTCCCCTATGAGGGACCCCTCTGACACCCCACTTCCTCCAGTGTGGGCCTGGGATTGCCCCCATGACAGCGCAAATCGGATGCCACAGGGATGCCCATAATGAAGGATTTCCCCTTAAGCCTGGGGGCTTAGGACGGTGATCAGGAAGAGGGCTGAGCGTTGCCTGGATAGGGGCAGGGGATGGGGGTCAGGCCCCAACCCCCCAGCAGCGGTACCTCCATCACATCCTTGATGATCGGGGTCCAGCGGGACAGCTGATAGGTGGGCTCTGAGCGCTCCCTCCGCTCCAGCCGGCTTGTGGTCCCACAGCCCTACAGGCGGGGCGGGCCGGGGTCAGTGGGGGAATCAGGGAGAAGGAGGCGGGTCATAAATGGGGCTGGGGGCTTGTCGGACTTGGGAAGGTTGCAGACAAAGATGGAGAAAGGGGACAGAGAGAAAGACAGAAGGAAGGAGGGAGACAGAGAGAGAGACAGACGCAGAGAGAGCGAGGAAGGGAAAATGAGAGAGAGGGAGGAAGAAATACAGAGGCAGTGAGACAAAGATGGGACAAGCAGAAAGATCAGGACTAAGAGAGAAAGATGGAGACAGATGTGGGAGGACACAGAAGCAAGGGAACTGAGAAGTGGCGGACAGGGCGACAGACGGGCGCCTGGGAGAGAGACGGAGGACCAACCGGCAAGGGGAGAACATGAGAGATGCGCCTGGCCAGAGGCGGAGGCAGGGTCAGGGGAAGCGGAATGTGTGGAGGTCGGAGCACAGGAAGCTGCCATGTGTGTCCCGCCCAGGTCGGTGGCCCTCAGACCTCTGGGAGCCCAGGGTCAACTGTGTGCCCCATGCTGGTGACCAGGCTATCCGCCCCCGGGACTTGGACCACAGGGACTGGGGCTCTGACTATGCCTTGCCCGCCCTGTTTCTCCTATGACCGCCGAGGCTGGGGACAGCCCTGGTGCCCCCCGGTCCCCAGACCCCACTCAAGCCTCTTGTCCTCCAAGAACCACATCATGCCCTGCGTACCCCTGCCCTGGTGACGTGCCCTGCGCCCCCAGTCACTGCCCTCTGACTCAGTGCCCGCTCCCCAGGCGGCCCCACCCCCATATCCGCCTCCCCCCCAGTCTCTGCCCCAGCATACCCCGGGGTTGGTGACAGTGCCGCCCAGCTGCTCCAGGTTCTGGATGAGGCTGCCCCCATATCCGCCTCCCCCCCGTCTCTGCCCCAGCATACCCCGGGGTTGGTGACAGTGCCGCCCAGCTGCTCCAGGTTCTGGATGAGGCTGCTGTGTGCCTGCACGTTGGCGTGCTGGATCAGCTTGGCCAGGTTCTCCTCGCTCACACCTGGAGGAGGCCGATGGGCGGGCTGACATGGATGGGATGCTCACGGGGTTGCAGGGGAGGGGAGGGTGGGGGGACAGAGGTGGCCATGCACACTTCTGGGTTGAGGGGCTTGCGGTGGGGTGAGGAGGTGGCAGAACCATGACAGGAGCAGCCTACAGTTCAGAGACCCTCGGGACCAGGGGAGCCACCAGGCTGGCGCGGGGGCGTTCCTGATGTTAGAATTCTGGATGCGAATCCCAGAGGGGGTAGTAGACTGGGGGACCCTCTGGAATCAGTTGAGGGGGCCAAATTTGGAGACGTCATAGATTTGCAGGCTCTCCATGCCAACGGAGGCCAATGGAAGGAGGCCCAGGGTCCACAGGGGTATCTGTGGGGTTTGGGGGCATCCCGAGGGCAGGGCAACTGTGGGGTTTAGAGAGTCCCAGGATCACTGGAGACCGCGGTGAGTGGCGGTATACCAAGGCCCCCCCTTGCCCCCTACCCACCATTCCGTAGAAGAATGTAGAGCAACAGAACCCGGATCTTGTCGTAGGCTGGCACTGCGGCGTCCAGAAGCACCGGCACGATCAGCTTCATGGCGTCCTTGATCTTCTCGCCCTCTGCGTCAGAGCCCATGGCTAAGTCCTGTGGGGCATGGGGGTCAGCCACTATGTGGGGGGACGGGGCGGGGCAGGACCATCCCAGGGGGCTCGGCAAGACCTTTGGGCTTCATTTCATCTGACCACCAGGTCTCTGAAGGTTCTACACGTGTTCGCAGAGAGGCCCCACCCCTCGCACACGCCCGTCCTCTCCATAGGCTCCACCCCCTCGCAGCCCCAGCCTCTTCCCCACGGGCCCCACCCCTCACACAGGCCACACCTCTCCATAGGCCCCGTCCCTTACCCTGGTCCTACCTTTCCACGGGCCTGGCACCCCCACAAGCCATACTCTACCCCAGAAAACGCCCCTTCACAGGCCCCGCCTCCCTCACAGGCCCTGCCTCCCCACAGACCCCGCCTCCTCCACAGACCCCGCCCCCCACGCCCAGCCTCCCCTCCACAGACCCCACCCCTGCCCTGGGCTCACCCCACCTGCTCCACACTGCACAGCTTCTCCACAGAGCCCTTGAAGTGCTTCATGCAGTCATCAGCTAAATGCAGGTGCGTAGAATACTGAGGGGCAGAGGTGGGAATTGGGGTAACAGAGGTGAGCCAGGGTGGAGACGGGGTGGCAGTTGGAGGGGGCAGGTTCCCCGCCCCCGCTCACCTTGTTCAGCTCCTTCTGGTACTGTGGCATCTTTTTCAGGATGTGGGACAGGTCTTTGATGTTGGCCTGGGGACAGGAAGGAGCGTGAGCCAGGCCCTGCCTACCGGAGGCCCCTGCTGCAGGCTAGGGATCCAGACTGAGGCCCCGCCCCCATCTTTGGGGGGGAGGGGCGTTCCTCCCAAGCTGCCCACCCTGACACAGGCCCACACCCTACCTTGTCTGTGGTCAGCCTCTTGCTCTCACAGAATGTCTTCAGGAGCTCCGTGACCTTCCTGGCAGTGAGAGTGGGCAGGGGGCAGGATGGGGACGGGTGCCAAGACCGTAGTTTGACGGCAGAATTGGGGGGCATTGCACGGCCAGGGGATGGGAGCCAGGAGACACAGGCCACGTGCGAGCCCACACTGGGGACGCACCGGGGAGGCCAGCGGAGGGGTGTGGCTCGTGGAGGGGCGCTCACCCACAGCGGGAGGCCATGTACCCGGTCCACAGAGGCGTGGGAGGGGGTGGGGACCGCGTGCGGAAGGGCCCATACCCCCGGCGCCCACCACGTGCCCGTACTTGGACACATCTGCGATGTGCATGTGCCGCAGGTCCACCCACAGGTCATCGTCCTCGTCCAGCAGCACGGCCTTCTCCCGGGCCTCGCTGAGCCCCGTGGTCTCATACCTGGGGGAGCAGGAGACATGAGCGTCGGGCGCACTGGCTGAGGACCCAGGTCCGCAGTGATGGCAGATGGCGAGTCCCGGGGTCCACCCACCTGTACGTGTCCTGCTCGATGTCCAGCAGGTCATAGGCCATGGCCTGGAAGGTGAGCTCGTGCAACAGTGGGGACACGGGGTCGGCCGCCCGGTCCATGATGAGGAGCTGTGAGCGACTTTTCTCAGGGCCCTGGGGTGGAGGGGGTGGGCAGGGATGAGGACATTGACCCTGACCCTGGCTGGGCCCTCCCCCCACCTCCCCAGAAAGCCCCCTCACCTCGCCCAGACTGGGAGTGTCTGCCTTGAAGGCGTTCAGCTTGGCTAGGACGGCGTGGGCCAGCTGGGCCGTGTCCTCTGGGCCCCTGGGGGTGGGGTGGGCAGATGTGGGGGGGGCTCAGGGCGTGGGCTTGGGGAGGGCCAGGCGCAGACTGGGGGTCGGGGATGGGGTTAGGGACCAGGGTGAGGACTGGGGCTGGGGTTGGAAACAGGATGGGGTCAAGGTCAGAGGGTGGCATCCAGGTGGGGTTCCCACTTGTGGTAGCGGATGGCCGGGTACTCTTGCAGTGTGGCGCACAGGGTGGCGATCTGCTGGGCCAACGCTTCGAGCTGCCGTGCCCGCTCGCTGGCACGGAAGGGGCAGTAGAGATTGTAGGTGCTGTGCGGGGCATCCAAGGAGAACACCTGGGAGGGCACAGAGCCGCCGCTGGAGGTGTAGCCTTGCCCAACTCCAGCAGCCGCCATCTGCCACTCCCTGGGGCTTCCTCTGGTCTCTGGAGCCTGCTCTGCCATCTAGGAGGCAGGCCTGGGGCAGCCCCCAACTCCTGTCTAGAGAAGGAGGTGGAGAAATACCTCAGTCCCCTCCAACTTGGGACGACGCTGAGGTGAGCTCTATGCTGCCCCCTGCCGTTACCCAGTGGGACAGTACTCCGGGTGCCACAGCGCTAGGAGCTCATTCCGCCCGGTGTTGGCTCCTTTGCTTTCTGATTCAGTGTCCCCTTTACTTGTCTCGGTGCCTGTTTCTGAGGGAACCTGGGACGTTTGGTGACAGACCCCCACCCCTTCCCAGGACTAGGCTGGGCTGTACCTGAGCCTCGTACGGGAGGAAGGCAAGGTGGATCTCTTTCAGCGTCTTCACCACCTTCGCCAGCCGGGAGCGGCCCAGCTCACAGAACAGGGGCTCGGGGCAGGCTGGGGTGGGCAAGAGGGGGCATCAGGCCAGGGCAGCCCACACACCCCCTCGCCCTGACCCCCACCCCACTGGCTCTCCTCACTCACTGTCGGTGAAGAAGATGTGTGCCGCTTTGTAGGTGAAGGTCGGGGTCCCCTGGAAGTCTGCGATCAGGGCCTGCACCGACTGAGGAATGCGGATCACTCTCCAGGCCTGGCCCCTAGACTGACCATCCCCTGCCCCAGCCTCCAGCCAGCTGCCTGTCCCCCATACACTGCAGACATGCGCGCACAGACCCGCTCACATAGGCACCTTCTCCGTGGGGCTCAGCAGATAAATGGCCTCCAGACTGGGGATGGGTTCTCGCCGTTTGTTGATGTCCTCCACAACTAGTAGGAACAGAGGAAGGGGCACATGATGGCAGTGGGGCCAGGGCACATGGGGAGTCTCTGACTCAGGGAGCTGGACACTTGGGAAGGAGGGTCAGATCCTGGAGTGAAGCAGGGGGACTGCACTCCCTAAGGGTCCAAAGCAGGAGGTGCACACCCATGGGTCACACAGCTAAGAGCGTAAGGGTCTGATAAGGGTCCTGCACATTCGGGGGTCACATAGTCATACCCCTTGGGGATCGCCCATAGAAAGTTATCCATTCTGGACGTCACGCACTGAGAGTCCTACATGGTGTTCCACATACAGGGGCTGCACAACCATGGGCTCCCAAATCAGGGCTGTCTGTGCAGTGAGCTGCATATTTGGGAGCTCTGGAGAATTTGAGGGGATCCCACACTCAGGTCCCATCTGGGCAGCATGGGGTGAGAGTGTCCACTCACTGGTGATGCCCTCAGCCAGGATGTCTGACATCTTGCAGCAGGACGACAAGATGCGCATACTCGGGTGGTCCATGATGAGCACCTGTCCAGATGGATGGACAGATGGACCGGCGGACAGACAAGAGGGTGGGAGAGGCTGAACCTGTCCCTGAGGAGGGGCTGGGGCAGTGGGCAGGCCTGACAGCTTCAAGAGCTGGTTGAACACGAGGACCCAGGACCCCATCCCCAACCCACCGCATCCCAGACTGGCCCACCTGACCCCACCTCTGTGGACCAGCAACCTCCTTAAGGAGTTGGAGGGAGTCCCACATTTCAGGGCCCCCCACATGGGTTTGGACAAGGCATTCTGTCTCACCCCTACCTTCCACTCCCCATCCTTCTTGACGCTCCGAATGACTCCGCTCAAAATTTCTGCGGGGAAGTGAGGGGTAGGCTCAGGATGCCAGGTCCTCTGGTCCCACCGTGCCCCCAAACCTTCTGGGTCCCGGGCTGGACCTCCATCTGAACTCACATTTATTCTTCCCCCCAGTCCTGTGAGGTGGCTCCTAGTCACCCCCAATTTATAGACAGGGCCACTGAGGTTCAGAGAAGAGAAGTAAGTTGCAAAAGTACCCTCAGCACTTAAGTGGTGAGTGCCTGAGGCATAAGCAGCCACTGGATAACTATGCTTTAGATAAACGAATAACTGGAAAGCCAAGACTCACATAACAGGTCTCCCTGCCTCCAGAGCTGGGCTCTCAGCCTCCCTATCTGCTACTCAAGTACTCCTGGCCTGTATATTTCAGCCACACCCTCATTCGACCTCCATCAGTTTCCCCTGGACCAGAACACAGGACCCCTGGATCCCTGGTCTGAGGCATGCCTGGCTGTGGTCATCCCATTACCCAACATCCAGCCTCAGTTTCCTCATCTGTATAATGGAATCAGCGATTCTCCTATCTCCCCATTAACTCCTATGTAGGAGACTCCTTTTTCAGTTGGGGTTTTGGGGGTTTGAGCCACACTGGCCCCTGCCTAGTGGAGGGAGTGGATAGGCAGCCCCGCCCGGCAAGAGTGTCGTGTCCACACTTATCATGACGGCCAGGGCGGAAGGAGCCGCTGAGGCCGGAACTACCGGAGGTGGGGGAGGGGGCGACCTCCACCCCTCCCCCAAGAACCCAGCCTGCGGGGCCTGGATGCCTGGGTCCTCTAGCTGCATGGGGTTCTTAGCGACCGGGCAAGGAGGAAGGCGTCCCCCACCCATGGACCTGGATAGGGGTCCGGACGCGTCGCCTGAGCACTCTCACCACCTGGGGTCGCTGACCAGCGCACCCAGGCCCGGACCCCGTCCGCACCAGGGGCCCCAAGAGTCCAGCTCGCCGGACTTCGCCCGGCTGAGATCCGGGAGTCTGGATGTCCAGGTGTGCCCTCCCCCCGCTGGCACCCTAGGGGGCCCAGGAGCCCCTGCCCAGCGCCTGTCTACGCCACCCTTAGTCTGATTCCTTTAGGTCCCCGGAGTTCTGTCTCCCAACTTTGTTCCGCTCTCTCAAGGGAGCGACGGGACATCCAGCTGAGGCCAAGTCCCCGTCCGCCCCCTCGAGCGTCAGGTGCTCGATGCCCAGCCAGGCCCCCAACTCCCCGCCGCTTGGGTCCCAGAGTCCGTGCGCACCCGGCCCCCCGCCCCCAGGAGGCGGCACTCACTCTCCCCCACCACCGCCTTCAGCCCCGAGGGCGCCATCTTCCCCTAGGGGCGCCGCCGCTTCCGGGTCTGTCCCAAGGTGGGGGCGTGGCCCTTAACGTCATCCACGTGGACTCCGCCCTGCGGGGGCCTGGCTCCCGCCCCCTGCGCACCTGGCCCCGCCCCGCCGTCGGTTTTCAGAGAGGTTGCTGGGTTCCGTGTGGAGAGGACCCGCGAATGAGTCCACGCAGACGCGCACCAAGTCGCCGGACGACGCACTCACAGACGTGAGCTCAGACACACTTCCCTAGCTTGTGTGCAGCGAGAAAGTGGGATCGCAAGGCAGTAATAACCTCTTCATCTTCCCCAGGCACAGCTCCACCCTGCCCGAAGTTTCTCTTTGTCTGAAAGATACTGTGTGCCCACCCGGAGCCGCGGGGCCACAAACCCGTGCCCCACTTATCTAACGTACCCGAGTTTAGCAGCAGCAGCGGGCTTAGGCAACACTTGATAAACTGGGGAGGAGGCCTGGAGGGATGGTTGAAGCTAAGCCTGTACCTACTGTGTGCTAGGGACCCGTGCCAGGTTCTCAGTCGATCCTGCCAGAGACCCTGACGGGAGATGCGGGATAGACAATGAAACAGGGGCTGGGCCGGACCCTTGTCCAAGGCCACGTGATGAGTAGGCCTATTGCAATCTGAAACACGAGTCTGTCCCCGGGAGGTATGCTGGTCATGGCCTTGCTGATACGCACATGGATTCAGTGGCATGCTCAACGGCTTGCATACTCTCTCTCTCTCTCTCTCTCACACACACACACACACACACACACCCCTCAATTCACGCTGGACTAGAAATTTCAGGGCCTGACCCTGCTGTGCACCAGCAAAGGGCTGACACCTTGTCATGCAAAGGGCCCAGTCCAGCAGCACCTCATCCTTTAAATGAGGATTTCAAGTGTGACACACGCGTGTGAATGCAGAGTCCTAAGCTCGTTCAGTCCCGAACCCATGCTTTTATTTGACCATGTTTTTTAAGAGTCGGCCAGGTGCCAGGTCCTCTGCCACTTTCATGGGACAGGCATGGGACTGACCACAGTGAATAAGACCAGAAAGCCTGCCAGGCAGCATTTAAAGTTGAATGGAGGAGGAGGGGATAGAAAATAATCGGTTATGCCTTAAGGAAATAAACAGTGACCTGATAACAAGTGCCACGGTGGGGGGCGCTTTATTGAGGGTGGTGCCAGAGGGGCACCCTATGGGTGTGGCCTTTAGGCTTAACCCTGAATGACATCAGGGAGCAACCATGCAGAGAGAAGGGAGGGATGAGCTCAGAGGAGTGGCTGGAGTGAGGTGAGGTTGGAGGGTCTACGGAGGCCAAACCTCTGTGGGACGTAGTAGGACTAACCCGATTTGCCTTGGATTGAGGGGTTCACAGGACCCAGGACTTTCAGTGCTAAAACTGGGACAGTCCTGGGCAAACCAGGATGGCTGTGCTCTCTATGTAGGAGTTTGGGGTTTTCTTTCCTTTTTCCTTTTCTTTATTTCTTTCTCTTTCTCTTTCTTGCTCACCTTCTCTTTCTCTCTCCCTCTCCCTCCCATCCTCTCCTTTTCTTTTTTTCTTTCATAGTTTTATTGCAATATAATTCACATACCATACAATTTGATCACTGAGCGCATACAATTTAATGGCTTTTAGCATATTCACAGTTGTGTATCCATCACCAGTCAATTTTGTTTTTTTAAATTTACTTTATTGACGTATAGTTGATATACAATGTTAATTTCTGCTGTACAGCAAAGTGATTCTGAGAATATACATATATGTGTATATATATATATATATATATTTAATTAATTATTTATTTATGGCTGCGTTGGGTCTTCCTTGCTGCATGCAGGCTTTCTCTCGTTGCGGTGAGTGGGGGCTACTCTTCATTGCCGTGCACGGGCTTCTCATTGCGGTGGCCTGTTGTTGCAGAGCAGGGCTCTGGGCGTGCTGGCTTCAGTAGTTGTGGCACATGGGCTCAGTAGTTGTGGCTCGCAGGCTCTAGAGTGCAGGCTCAGTAGCTGTGGCTCACGGGCTTAGTTGCCCCGTGGCATGTGGGATCTTCCTGGAGCAGGGCTCAAACCCGTGTCCCCTGCATTGGCAGGCAGATTCTTAACCACTGCACTACCAGGGGAGTCCCTATGTATGTATTCTTTTCCATTATGGTTTATCACAGGATATTGAATACAGTTCCCTGTGCTGTACAGTAGGACTTTGTTGTTTATCCATTCTATGTATCATAGTTTGCATCTGCTAATCCCAATCTCCCAATCCATCCCCCATTCTCCCCTCCTTGGCAACCACAAGTCTGTTCTCTATGTCTGTGAGTCTGTTTTTGTTTTGTAGATAAGTTCATTTGTGTCATATTTTAGATTCCACATATAAATGATATCATATGGTATTTGTCTTTCTCTTTCTAACTTCACTTAGTATGGTAATCTCTAGGTCCATCCATGTTGCTGCAAACGGCATTATTTCATTCTTTTTCATGACTGAGTAATGTTCCACTGTATATATTTACCACATCTTCTTTATCCATTTCTCTGTCAACAGATATTTAGATTGCTTCCATGTCTTGACTATTGTAAACAATGCTGCAATGAACACTGGGTATATCTTTTCATGTATCTTTTCAAATTATAGTTTTGTCTGGGTATATGCCCAGGAGTGGGATTGCTGGATCATAATGTAGTTCTATTTTTAGTTTTTTGAGGAACCTCCACACTGTTTTCCATAGTGGCTGCACCAATTTACATCCCCATCAATGGTGTAGGAGGGTTCCCTTTTCTCCACACCCTCATTAGCATTTGTTATTTGTAGATTTTTAAACGATGGCCGGCATAACCAGTCAAGTTTAGAACATTCCCATGATCCCAAGGTGCTCGGGTTTTCTCCTGAGGACAGTGGGGGCCAAGAGAGAGTTCTGAGCAGGGGAAGGAGGGGACCCTTGCAGCTCCTGGGAGGAAGGATGGATTGCAGCGGCAAAGGAGGGAGCTGGGAGACCCTGAGGAAGCTGGGACCACCTCTAGCTTCTCAACCTGTCCCCTGGTGGTGAGGCTCTGTAGGGTCTGCCGCCTCTCATTTTACTCAGTGAGGATGACCAAGGTCTTCTGCTGTTATGGGCGCAAGGCTGCCCACAGAACAGAAAAGTGTGTTGAAGTCCTAACTCCCAGAACCTTAGAACGTGCCCTTATTTGGAAATAGGGTTTCTGCAGGTGCAATTAGTAAAGATGAGGTCATGCTGCAGGAGGGTGAATCCCTAAAGCAACGTGACTGGTGTCCACGTCTTATGACAGCCATGTGAAGGACACAAGGGGGACATCTGTGACAACAGAGGCAGAGCCTGAAGTCCTGCTGCCACAAGCCAAGGGACACCAAGGACTGCCGGCAGCCACAAGAACCCAGGGAGAGGCAAGGAAAGACCCTCTCTTCCATGCTACAGGAGTATAGCCCTGCCAACACCTCGATTCTGTACTGCCGGCCTCCAGAACTGTATGACAATAAACGTCTGTTGCTCTAAGCTACCCAGTTTGGGACACTTTGTTAAGGCAGCCTGGGAAACTAATATGTCCGGGGAGGAGCAGGACATCATGTTGGCATCCGGGTCTTGGGGCCATGGAGAGGGTGTGAATGGGGGCTCCGGATGGTGGAGGGCTGCCTGGAGAGGAGGACCAAGCTTTTCAATTGAGCAGAGGTGATGAGAGCGTGGCCCGTGTATTCCGAGAAGAAACTTTAACTGGTTTCCAGAAAGGCATCCTGGGGATGGGGTGGGGTGCAGGTGGGATCCTCCCAGCATCCTCCTCTCCCGGGGCACTGAGGGAGAGCCATAGCTGCTCAGCGGAGGGGGCAGGCACCTTCCTCCCCAGGAGTCTAGCCTCCAGTTCCTAGGCGGGGCTGGGGGGGGGGAAAGATCAGAGGAGACAGACCAACCTGGCATTGGCGGTGGGGAGACAGGAGCTACCAGACCTTCCTGTTTTGGGAGTAGGGGGTGGGCAACCAGACCAGGGGACAGTGAGCAGAGAGGAAGGGTGGCCAGGAGACAGAGGCCAGCCGGTGGTGCCTCAGGGGTCCTCGGGCCCAGCTTCCCCTCTTCCCACCACCTGCGGACGGCAACTGCCTTTCTGGCAGGTATCGGTGGGCAAGCTGGGTAGCTTCAGACCTCACCTCGGCTGCCCTAGGGCCCTGTCCTCTCCCTATGGGACCAAGCCAGCCCAAGCTCCCCACTGTGGGGGCGCTGCTTTGGCCGACTGCTGCACCCCACCTGAGAGTCCCTGGGGCCCAGCGAGTCCTGCTGGGCCAACAGTGTCCGAAGCCAGGTCACCCTGCCTCCTGCCCCCCACGGCAGCCCCCGCCTCACGCTGCAAAAACGATTATCTGGATCATCTTTATGGGGCTTAAGCTTGGGTGGGAGCAGATGGGGCGTGAGCTGGGGATTTGGGGCTGGGTATCCACTCCCCGCCACGTCGCAGTCTCTTAAAAAGCCTTCTCTGGCACGGGGCCAGGGCAGAGGCCAGTGGAGAGGTGGACAGGACCCAGGGGAGGGGAGCAGGGACAATGATGGACCAGGAAGAGGAGGATGGGGGCTCGGCCTCCTGCGACAAGGTGAGCAGGCCCCGCCCCCCCCCACACCACCAACTCAAGGACCCGTGAATGACAAGGCTAATGAGTTTGTAGGGCACCTAATTAGCAAGTGAGTCTCCTGGGACCCCCGACCCAGTTGCTGCCCAAGAAGGTGCTGGTGGGCGGGAGGGTCCGAGTGCCTAACCCAGCCCCAGGGCAGAGGTCAGGGCTCTTAGTGCTGACCCCCTGTGAGGTGAGGGATGCTGGGACTCAGGAGCTGTCAGGGGGACGTTCCCCTGGCTCGTGTCCCAGCCCCCGGGCCACCCCGCAGTCAGGCCCCAATCTAGGACGGTGGCCCTCTCCCTTGGGGCAGCACCACGTGACATGGCACTGCTGGTGTGGCCCCTGGGGCGGGGGCCGGGATTGAGAAGGAGACTCATGTCTCATTTGGAGCAGCTCTGCAGAGCAGCACATCGGCGGGCACCATGGTGAGAGCCACAGAAGGGGCAGGGCAGGCCCGGGGGTCGGGGGGAAGCTGGCCGGCCAGGAGGGGAGTTGAGGGCTCCTCCAGCTGAGGGGCTGGCTGGACTGAGTGTGTGTGCCCCCCAGGCGGGCTCCCCAGACCAGGAGGGCTTCTTCAACCTGCTGAGCCACGTGCAGGGCGGCCGGATGGAGGAGCAGCGCTGCTCACTGCAGGCGGGGCCGGGCCCAGCCTCCGAGGGCCGTGAGAGCGGGCAGGGAGGTGTGCGGAAGTGGGCGTGATGGGGGGGGTGTGAATGGGGCAAGTGCCCATCTAGGGGACCAGTGGGCAAGGGTCTGAGAAAGTGAGCAGGCAAGTGGGGACAGAGATGTCTGCGGGTTGGGGGCAGATGTGAGCATGCTTCCTGGAGAATGTGAGTGGGGGTGGAGGGATGGGTTGGGGGCCTCCAGCCGGGCTGAGTTCTTCCCCACGGCCTCTGCTTCATGCAGAGAGCGGCCCTGCACCCGAGATGGACAGTCTCATGGACATGCTGGCCAGTACCCAGGGCCGCCGCATGGATGACCAGCGTGTGACAGTCAGCGCCTTGCCTGGCTTCCAGCCCCTGGGCCCCAAGGTAGGTGATGTTCTGCCAGGGCTGAGGAGAGACCAGCCACACTGATCCCTCTAACCCTGCCTCCCACCCCCACCCCTGTCCATCATCTGCCCCTGGGGATGAGCACCTGGTAGGAGCGCCCACCCTGCGTACTTGCCAGGCACAAGACCCCGGCCCATCCAATACCCCAGTTCAGAGGTAGGACAAAGGCCCAGACAGGGCTGGGAAGACATCAAGGTCATGCAGGGGGCGTGTTAAAGTCAGAGCTGTGGCCAGAACTTGTGGCTCCCGCTCCCAAGTCTGAGAACTTCAAGGAGGCGAGAGAGAATAGACCCACTCCTGGGAAGACACCTTGAGGGTGGAGAGCATGCGAGCTCATGCCCAGGACACATCCAGACACCCATGTGTCCATGTCACACATACTCACCCACAGCTTGGCTTCTGATCAAGATCCCAGGGATGTCCCCAAGACCCACCAGCTCCCAAATACCACCCTAAATGCTGAGTAACTGAGGAGTGGAGAAGCTCAGGGATGGTGGGGCAGATGGGGGGAGGTGGGACTCCGGTTGCCACCTGCACCGGCCAGCACTGCCCTTGGCCCTCTGGCTGACCCCTCTGCATCTACAGGATGGAGTACAGAAACGAGCCGGGACCCTCAGCCCCCAACCCCTCCTCACCCCTCAGGACCCGACTGCACTCAGCTTCCGTCGAAACAGCAGCCCCCAGCCCCAGACACAAGCCCCGTGAGGGCCTGAGGCGTCCTGGGCCCCACTTGGCCCCCCAAAGCAGACAATAAAACACTTCCACGAGCAACGAAGAACCGTGTATGTGTGTCATTCTGTGGGTGGAGAGGCAGGGATTCAGGCACTTGGAGGCCTCAGGACCTCTGCTGGGCAGCACGAAGGAGCTTTTCCTCCCGCTGCTTCCGTATCCTTTCTTTGAATTCTTCTAGCTCTTGGCGCTGGGTAAGGGAGTGGGATGGGAAGGAAGGAGGGGCGTACACACCTCAGGGCCTGGACCTCTTTCTCAGCACCCCTCCCTTTAATCCCCCAGACCACCACTTCACAGTTCAGTGACTACACTGGAAGCCTGTGCCAATTATAACCCAGGTCCAAGTGGGATTAGCTTCAACCTTCAGGGAGAGGGCAATAAGGAAATCACGTGTCCCTCCACTCTCGGTTCCCTGTCCATGACTGAGGGTCCCATGATGGCCACAGGAACCCACGTTCCTCCCTCCTCCGGTGGGAGGAAAAGGAGTTTGCTTACCTTGTCTTCATTCTCAGGGGGCCACAGCTCCCTCTGTAGGGACAAAGTCACAGCTGGATACACAAGCCAGGAGCCTCCAGAGCCCCACACCCAGGGCAGGGTTGGCTCAGGGGAGGCAGACACTGGTACCCATCAGGTTGGTGCCCCATAACCTCCCCTACCCCTGGAATGAACCTGTGCCCACCTTGCGCTGTACGACATAGTCCTCAAACCACCCGGCCTGATTGGCAATCCAGAACATAGCCACAGGGAAGGTGAGGTAGATGGTCATCTGGAAGGGCAGGGGCGAGATAAGAAGAGCCAGGAGTCACCCCCACCACCCCCAAACTGTGCAGAGGCTGCTTAGAGCCTGGAGGACCATCCCCTGAGACCAGTGGTGCTTCCCCAGCGCCCCCAGAACCCCAAAACTCCCATCAAGGGTACAGAAGCCATACACCTTAAAGTCTAGCCTCCATAATCCAAGAGCCCCTCCAAAAGCCCCCTCCGAGTCCGGTGTAAAAGAAACACACACTCTCTCTCTCTCTCTCTCTCTCTCTCACACACACACACACACACACACACAGTCGCCCCAGGAACAGAAAAGCTCGTACTACAGTAAAGGCATCTCTCTGAGATCTCATTATTCCACCCCCTCCCCAGATCACCCTTCTCAGAAGGCTTTCCTCACACCAGCCCTCCCAGAGCCCCGAACCCTGTGCCCCTTCTCTGGGGTTCTAACCGTAAAGGTCCCTATCAAATCTCAGGAGCTTTCGCTCCAGAGCGCCCTCTCTCAGAGGTCCCCCTTTTCAGAGCCTCCTCCTCAACCAGGAAGACCCCGCGCCCAGGCCTGCAACCGCTCCATTGCTCACTGACCCGAAACACCTCCAGCTTCACCCCCATCTCGCTCTTCTCAGGCTTCAAAGCCGCTTCCGCCCAAAGCCAACCATCCAGCAAGACAGCAGCCCATTGGGAGTCCGAGGGTTCCATTGCTGAACCTGATTGGTCCGATGAGCTTCGTGATGACGTCATATTCGGGCGCTTCTTCTCTGCTTCCGGTAGCTGGACGTCTACGTGAAAGTCAACAGCGCAGGGCGCGCAATCGGGAAGGGTTCAACCAATAGGAAATGGGCCTGGTTCGAGGGGGCGGGCCTTCAGCCGGAGACGTCATTATAACGCGACTCCTGCGCGTACCTGGAGTGCCAGAAAAATGGTGGTGATGGCGCGCCTCTCGAGGCCCGAGCGGCCGGACCTTGTCTTCGTGAGTCCGCGGCGGGCCCGGGGGTGGCCTGCCTGGGGGCACTGGGGCTTAGATGCCTCAGGAAATTCGGGCATGGCAGCCCGGGGGATCTAGGCCAAAGTTATGCCGGTCTGAGGGCAGGAGGACCCTTACGGGCCAGAGACCGGATCATGATGTACGGACTAGGCTGGTCAGGAGCAGAGGTCTGGTGCTAGAGCCCAGGTGACCTGAGCAAAGAGCAGGTGGTTGAAGTTAAGGGCCTGGCGTCCCGGGCCTGGGGCGGAAATGGGAGTGGGAGAGAAGGGAGACTCGCGTAGCTCAATCTTGAGAGGCCTGGTGTTTGAAGTAAAGGCAGGACGACCAGTCCAGGTCTCTGGTTTCAGTGGTAAAATCTTGGTGTCTTGGGTAACGGTCTACGTTTGGTCCTGAGCGTTATAGTTTCTGGGATAAGGGCATGGTGTCTGGACCGGGAGAACCCTGGAATCAGAAGTAAAGACCGGGTGATGTGGAGCTGATCAGGCGATGGCCCGTGGACTCCTGAAGAGTCAAAGGCTTGGTGTTTGAAGTAGAAGCCTGGCATCTTCACTAGATTCTTGGTGTCTCGAGTTAAAGGCTAGGCATCCTGTACATACCTTTCTTTCTGAGATAAGGGTCTAGCTTCCAAGTTCTGGGGCAGAGTTGAGCTAGACTCTGGCTAGTGGGGTCCTGAGGTGCCAAACGTCTCGTGTCTGGGAAGAGCCATGTTGTGAGGAGGTGACACTTGACGTCTAGGGCAGAGGCCTGGCGTCGGACAAGGGTCTTGGTGGCAAAAGAGTCTGGTGATCTGGGCCAGAGTGGATAGCTTGATTAGGAAGGCCAAAAGAGTGATGTCTGGGTGACAGTCTCATATCTGGCCTAGAACGCTGTGACCAAGGAGTCTGATGGTCTGGGTCAGATTGTAGGCAGTAGTATTCTGAACGGTCTGGACCAGATTCCTGGTATCTGGGTGTGTGGTGACCGGGCTCCCGATGGTGAGGAGTGTGGGATCTGGGACCTGGGGAGGGGTCTGGAGTTTGGAGTGGAGTGGTGCTGCGCGCAGGCTCTGAGAACAGGTCTGTCTTCTCCCTGTACCCCGGCCCTGGCAGGAGGAGGAGGACCTCCCCTATGAGGAGGAAATCATGCGGAACCAGTTCTCCGTCAAATGCTGGCTCCGCTACATTGAGTTTAAGCAGGGTGCCCCGAAGCCCAGACTCAATCAGCTCTATGAGCGGGCGCTGAAGCTGCTGCCCTGCAGGTGAGATTGGTTGCAGCTGCCCTGCCTGCCCCAGCCCCACACCCACCTCACCTTATCCAATCACCCCAGAACTTGCTAGTACGTCCCATGTGACTGCTATGTGTTGTGTCGCCGAATATACATCCCCTGATCTGTGAGCACACCTTCCCTGACGTCCCGGCCATTCCCCCGTCGCAGAGACTTGTCACCCCTTCCTGGGCCCCTTCTCCCAGCACTTGTCTCGTGGGGCAGAGTGAAGGGTCCCGAGGTCCATAAAGCTGACCAATCACTGTTTGCCCCTCCCCTCTCCCCCCACCCTCCCAGCTACAAACTCTGGTACCGCTACCTGAAGGCGCGCCGGGCACAGGTGAAGCATCGCTGTGTGACCGACCCTGCCTACGAAGATGTCAACAACTGCCACGAGAGGGCCTTTGTGTTCATGCACAAGGTGGGGAGGGGGCCTGGCTGGGCCAGGGGATGAGTGGGGAGGTGGGGCTCAGAGTCCACGGAGGTGGACAGAGCAGGGGGTTGGAGTCCTGTGGCCTCTGTGCACTCAGGGTTGAGCGAGACTTGGTTCCAGGGGGACGGGACTTCCGGGTCCTGCTGCAATGGACATCTGGTGTCTTTATGGCCTGGTGGTGGTGCTGGCAGCTCAGACCCTGCCTCTCCCTGCACCTCCAGATGCCCCGGCTGTGGCTAGATTACTGCCAGTTCCTGATGGACCAGGGACGCGTCACACACACGCGCCGCACTTTCGACCGTGCCCTCCGAGCGTTGCCCATCACACAGCACTCTCGTATTTGGCCCTTGTACCTGCGCTTCCTGCGCTCACACCCCCTGCCTGAGACCGCTGTGCGGGGTTACCGGCGCTTCCTCAAGGTAAGCCCCTCAGAGGGCGAGATGGGGCCAGGCTCAGGCAGGTGGGCCGGTTCCCCCAGGTCAAGACTTTCCAGAAACCGGCTCGTTGGGACACTGTCTGCCCTAACAGACAGAATATGGGAACAAGGCTTCTTAAGAGAGGGTTTTGTTTGTGAGTTCTGTGTTTAATCTCCAGACAGTTTGCTAGTAACCATGTCAGGTATTAAGACAGGTGCCGGGGACAGTGTGGCTAAGACAGTTGCTGCCTCCATGGAGCTTTCAGTCTGACTTTGCAGATAGGTACATATTACCTGACCCCATAAATCAGAGTAAAACTGCAGCCACGGGAGGGCAGGGAATAGGAAATAAACGACTAGGGAAACAAATAACAGGCAGGGCTGAGAATCGAGGTGCAAATAGTGGGGAGGCACTGTGTAGTTTTCCTGAACTTATAATGTCTCTTACGCGTCCTGAAATGCTTAGCATGGTGCTGTTTAGGGGCTGTGCAGGCTGGACCACTGATGCCTAAGCTCAGTCAGGACTGAGACTGGACCACTGGGGCCCAGGCTGGACCAGTCAGGACTGAGACTGGACCACTGGGGCCCAGGCTGGACCAGTCAGGGCTGGGGGTGGACCAGTGAGGCCCAGGCTGGAACAGTGAGGCTCAGGCTGGAACAGTCAGGGCCCAGGCTGGACTAGTGAGGGCTGAGGCTGGACCAATTAGGGCCCAGTCAGGGCTGGAGCTGGACCAGTGAGGCCCAGGCTGGACAGGTGTGGCTATGACTGGGTGTGTGGGGCGAGCTCTTGTCTGGGACAGTGGTGGGTGGCTGGCAGAAAGCCCAGAGTGGGAGGGGGCACGGTGGCATGGCCCTGTGGCCCCACTGACAGCTGGCGGGTGGATGGGTGCCCAGCTGAGCCCCGAGAGTGCCGAGGAGTACATCGAGTACCTCAAGTCGAGCGACCGGCTGGACGAGGCCGCACAGCGCCTGGCCACCGTGGTGAACGACGAGCGCTTCGTGTCCAAGGCCGGCAAGTCCAACTACCAGGTGGGCCCCGGGGTGACGGCTGGGCGGGAGGGCTCGCCCTCTCAGGGACAAGGCTGACGCTCCTTCCCATGCCTTGCAGCTGTGGCACGAGCTCTGCGACCTCATCTCCCAGAACCCAGACAAGGTGCAGTCTCTCAGTGTGGACGCCATCATCCGCGGGGGCCTCACCCGCTTCACCGACCAACTGGGCAAGCTCTGGTGCTCGCTGGCTGACTACTACATCCGCAGCGGTCACTTCGAGAAGGTGCTTGAGCACGTGGGGCTCCGGGAGCGGGGTGGGGTCTCCCTCCAGCACATAGTATTGGGGGATGCCTGAGGACACGCGTGTGAGCAGAAGACGTGCACGTGGACCGCTTTTGCCTTTCTGAAGGTGGGGAGAGGCAGGCATCACGGCCCTGCCGGCGAGTGCACCCACCTCAGACCAGCCAGACCTGGATCTCTCTGCTCTGGCCTTGGACCTGCTTCAGCTTGGGTGTCCTCATTGGCAAAATGAGAGTGACAGTCACTTCCTTGCCTACTGGGACTCAGGCACCGAGCGGGTGTCCGGTGTGAGGGTCCCTCCCGAGGTGTTGGTGTTTCTGTCAGTGTCCACGTCGGCTCTTCTCCTCATCGGGCCATGGAGTGGCGAGCTTGGGGCCGGGGTGGGGGGCGGGGTGTGGTGCTCTGAGAGGTCCCCAGAGGGGCTGGCTTGGGACTGGCTGGGGAGGGGGGCGCCGGGGGGAGCAGAGTGGGAAGGAGGAGCTGGAGGGGGCTCAGAGGGGGTGGTGAAGGACTAGGGAAGGGGGGCCCTGCAGGCTGAGGAGGGGCCGGCTGTGTCCTGCTGCGGGGAGCCGCCAGCCAGCCAGCCGTGAGCAGGACATAGGCCTGACCAGGTGTGTGTCTTACAAAGACCCTTCGGGCTGACACTTTGAGTGGAGCGCACAGGCCGAGGCCGGCAGCAGGAGACTGGCCAGGAGGCTGCTGGAGCCAGCGGCCAGGCAGAGGCAGAGGGGCAGGATCAGCCAGGGCCAGGGGTAGAGCAACGGGCCCGCCCTTGGTGGGGATGCACCTCGCCCACGCCAGCACTGTTCTTTCATGCTGCCCTCGGGGGTTGGTGTGGGGGGTGACGGGGAGAATGTGAGCTGCAGAAGGGGGATCGGGCAGGCGTGAGGGGTACTTTGTAGCAACGATTGAGCACTCCGTGGCAGGCTGAGGTTAGGGTCCCTGCAGGGTGGCTGGTCACCTATTGGGTCTCACTGGGGCCAGACCCTTTATGCGTCTCACTCGAGCCTCGCAGTGACTCTGCGTGAGAGGCTGTCACTGTCAGTTTACTGCTGAGGAGCTGAAGCCTCCAGCTCACTCTGGCAGAGGACGGGAGGGGAGCTCCGACCACGGCCGTGCGCTGACGGAGCTGGGCAGGCCCGGGAAAGGCCCTCCGGGGGTTCCGATTTGGGACTGGTACCAAGGGCGGTGCTGCCGGATGCCCTGTGTGCATGCGGTGGGCACACGTGCCTCTCCTCTGCCAGCACTTTCCCCATCCCCACAGGCTCGGGACGTGTATGAGGAGGCCATCCGGACCGTGATGACCGTGCGGGACTTTACCCAAGTGTTCGACAGCTATGCCCAGTTCGAGGAGAGCATGATCGCGGCGAAGATGGAGACAGCCTCGGAGCTGGGGCGGGAGGAGGAGGGTGAGCAGCAGGGGTGGGCCGCAGGGCTCGGAGGGGTCCCGAGTGGCTGGGTCAGGGGAGGTGTGGGGCTTGGGGTCAGAGGCCAGCAGGGAGGGAGTCTGAATGGGCACTGCGGGTGGGATCTCGGCGGGTAGCCAGGACTGGGAACACATCTCAGTGGGGCTTGGGCCGGCCACTGGCGGGAAGGGAGAGCTGGCTGGACAGCAGGTGTGGTGGGGGGGCCTGGGCCAGAGCTTGGCAGGGAAGAAGGGCTGGGGGGAATGGTGGGGATTGGAGGGGGTTCCAGAGTAGCCTGGCCCCAGGGCAGGTGTGAGGTCAGGGTGGCCCTGGGGCAGCTCAGGGAGGGAGTGCCCGGATGGACAGTGGCGGGGAGCTGGGGGCTGAAGGGAGAGAGACCTGAGAGATGGAGGTGGCCGGGGGCCGCGTGCTGAGGCCTCCCCCCCTGCTCCCGGCTTTTCCCACGGGTCCCAGACGACGTGGACCTGGAGCTGCGCCTGGCTCGCTTTGAGCAGCTCATCAGCCGGCGGCCCCTGCTCCTCAACAGCGTCCTGCTGCGCCAGAACCCGCACCACGTGCACGAGTGGCACAAGCGCGTGGCCCTGCACGAGGGCCGCCCGAGGGAGGTACGTGGCGGCCCCGACCCCCGTCCCCAGGCCCCGCCCTCCCCAACCAGGGCCCTGCCCAGCCTGACCCAACCTCTCCTGCCCAGATCATTAACACGTACACGGAGGCCGTGCAGACTGTGGACCCCTTCAAGGCCACCGGCAAGCCCCACACCCTGTGGGTTGCGTTCGCCAAGTTTTACGAGGACAACGGGCAGCTGGATGACGTGAGTGCCGTGTTGCCAGTGCGCGTTGCATGTACGAGTACTTACAGGTCCTCCGCCCAGCGCCCACAGCCGGGCGGGCGGGTGGGGTCTCAGCTTGGCCTCTGCCCGCCCCACAGGCCCGCATCATCCTGGAGAAAGCCACCAAGGTGAGCTTCAAGCAGGTGGACGACCTGGCCAGCGTGTGGTGCGAGTGTGGCGAGCTGGAGCTCCGGCACGAGAACTACGACCAGGCCTTGCGGCTGCTGCGAGTAAACACAAGCCCGGGTTGGGAGGGGGTGGGGGAGCCTCAGGGTGTGTGATCTGGTCCTGGACACCCCCGCGGCTTTCCCCCTGCTGGCGCTGCCCGTGCAGAAGGCGACGGCGCTGCCCGCCCGCCGCGCCGAGTACTTTGACGGCTCGGAGCCCGTGCAGAACCGCGTATACAAGTCTCTGAAGGTGTGGTCAATGCTGGCCGACCTGGAGGAGAGCCTCGGCACCTTCCAGGTGAGCCGCCAGGATGGGATGGGGGCGTGGGATGGGACACGCCCCGCGGAGGGCCGCTGACTCCACCCCCGGGACACGCTCTGACCGGCCCCCTGCCCCACAGTCCACCAAAGCCGTCTATGACCGCATCCTGGACCTGCGCATCGCCACGCCCCAAATCGTCATCAACTACGCCATGTTCCTGGAGGAGCACAAGTACTTTGAAGAAAGCTTCAAGGTGAGGGGGCCCCGGACGGCATTGTCCCCTACCCGGGCTACCATCACCGCCGACTGGGAGGCTTAAACAGCAGAGATGTGTTTTCTCAGTCCTGAAGGTCGGAAGCCTGAGATCAAGGTGTCGGCAGGGCTGGTTTCCTCTGAGGCCCCTCTCCTTGGCTTGTAGAGGCTGTTTTCTCACTGTGTCTTCACGTGGACACCTTTTTGTGTGTTTTTGGTGTTCCTCCTGTGCCCAGCTCTGCTTTTGTGAGGCTGTCAGTTGTATTGGAATGAAATTTACCCTAATCTCTTTTTTTTTTAAATTTATTTATTTTTGGCTGCGTTGGGTCTCCGTTGCTGCATGCAGGCTTTCTCTAGTTGCGGCGAGCGGGGGCTGCTCTTTGTTGTGGTGCGCGGGCTTCTCATTGAGGTGGCTTCTCGTTGCGGAGCACGGACTCTAGGTGCACGGGCTTCAGTAGCTGTGGCTCGTGGGCTCAGTAGTCATGGCACACGGGCTTAGCTGATCTGCGGCACGTGGGATCTTCCTGGACCAGGGCTCAAACCCGTGTCCCCTGCATTGGCAGGCGGATTCTTAACCACTGTGCCGCCAGGGAAGTCCTCTCTGTTTAACTTAGTTGCTTCTTTAAAGATCTTATCTCAGAACACAGTCTCGTTCTGAGGTACGGGGAGTTAGGATTTCAACTTGAATTTGGGGGGCACACAGGTCAGCCTGTCACAGGCACGGAGTTCTGCCTGTGTGTGCGGGGGTGCCCCTGCCTTGCTGCTCAGGCGATGGGTTGTAGGCACGTGGGGTGCTTTCCATGTGCATGTGTACGTGTGGCGGCGCTTTGCCCCACTGTGTGAGGTTTTGTCGTGTACAAGTGGAGACTGTGCACGTACATGGACGGAGAAGTCATACATGTGCGCGAGTGCCCCCTCTGCCTGAGTGGCAGGTCCTGCCCCTCTGCCTGGGTGGTGAACCTTCTTCCGGGACACCGGGCTCCAGTGTTTGCAAGCTGAGGTTCCACCCTCCTCTTCAGCCGTAAAGTCACTGACTGATCCTAGTGAGCCCTAGTCCAGCTCTGTCTTCGGGGTCCTTGCAGTCTGTCCAGGGAGACAGGCAGTGCACAGACACTCTCGGCTGGGCTTTGATTGCGTGATCACAGGGAGAAGTGGGATGGGGAGAGGTGGGCAGACAAGGGGCCTACTTGCTGAGCCCTAAGGAGTCTCCCTCTGCGGACTCACACGACTCTCCCTCGGGGCAGGCATACGAGCGTGGCATCTCGCTGTTCAAGTGGCCCAACGTGTCCGACATCTGGAGTACCTACCTGACCAAGTTCATCGCCCGCTACGGGGGCCAGAAGCTGGAGCGGGCACGGGACCTGTTTGAGCAGGCGCTGGATGGCTGCCCTCCCAAATACGCAAAGAGTGAGGAGGGCCAGGTGGGCTCGGTCGGGGGGGGGGGGGTTGGAGGGGGCATCACGGGCCCAGCCACTGACCTCTCACCCCCCCCCCCGCTGCATCCTGTCACAGCCCTGTACCTGCTGTACGCACAGCTGGAGGAGGAGTGGGGCTTGGCCCGGCACGCCATGGCCGTGTATGAGCGCGCCACCAGGGCCGTGGAGCCCGCCCAGCAATACGACATGTTCAACATCTACATCAAGCGGGCGGCCGAGATCTACGGGGTCACCCACACCCGCAGCATCTATCAGAAGGCCATCGAGGTGCCCGCCGCAGGGGGTGGGGTGGGGAGCTGGGGCTAGAGAGGGGGAACAAGGGGTCCTGTAGGCAGGGTATCGGAGCGAGCCGGTGCGCGCGTCTGTGGGGAGGCCTGCCCGCCCAGGGGCCGGCCTGGTGTGCTGGGAACCACCGGGGTTCCCCAAGAGGGGCGGCCCCCTCCGCCTCACATCCCACCCTCCCTGATCCCTCCTGACCCCGCCCAGGTGCTGTCAGACGAGCACGCCCGGGAGATGTGCCTGCGGTTCGCGGACATGGAGTGCAAGCTCGGGGAGATCGACCGCGCCCGGGCCATCTACAGCTTCTGCTCGCAGATCTGTGACCCCCGGGTAGGGACGGGTCCCGGGCCCGTGGGTGTGGGAGTCTGCGGCTGAGCCAGCCAGCTCACGTCCCCTGGCCCCGCCCCTCTGCAGACGACCGGGGCCTTCTGGCAGACGTGGAAGGACTTCGAGGTCCGGCACGGCAACGAGGACACCATCCGGGAGATGCTGCGGATCCGCCGCAGCGTGCAGGCCACGTACAACACTCAGGTCAACTTCATGGCCTCCCAGATGCTCAAGGTGACGGGCAGCGCCACGGGCACTGGTGAGCAGCTGTGGCCCAGCGGTGGTCTCCCGGGTCTGGGAGCATCAGGGTCTCCTCTGCCTCCCCTGCCTCAGGCTGGGAGCTCCTCGAGGGCCAGGGCCTCAGGCCCAGGTCGGGGGGCGCCCAGCAGCACTCAGACCGAGGCAGGCACCTAAGGCCGTGGTTGAGGACAGCTTGCCCACGGCGTCTGACCCCTCGCTTCCCCCCGCAGTGTCCGACCTGGCCCCCGGGCAGAGCGGCATGGACGACATGAAGCTGCTGGAACAGCGGGCCGAGCAGCTGGCGGCTGAGGCCGAGCAGGACCAGCCCTCGCGGGCCCAGAGCAAGATCCTGTTTGTGAGGTGAGGGCGGGGCGGTGGAGCCGAGCTGGGAGCGGGCCAGCTCTGCAGGGGGGGAGGGGCGGGGAGGCTGGGGGGCTGCCGGGCCCAGCTGAGCAGTGTGGCCCCCTCCCCCGGCCGCCTGCCTTCCCCAGGAGTGATGCCTCCCGGGAGGAGCTGGCCCAGCTGGCCCAGCAGGCCAACCCGGAGGAGATCGAGCTGGGCGAGGATGAGGACGAGATGGACCTGGAGCCCAACGGTAAGAGGCCGGCTGGCCAGGCGGGCTGGTGGGCGGAGGCGGGGGCGGGACCCCCTCCTGGAAGGTGACTGAGTCCTCCTCGCCTCACCCCCAGAGGTGCGCCTGGAGCAGCAGAGCGTGCCGGCCGCCGTGTTCGGGAGCCTGAAGGAAGACTGACTCCCATCCCCTACCCCCTCCACCGCTCCCCCAGTGAAGCTTGTGTTTGTACGTTCTGGTCTGAGCCTCCTTCCTCCCCGACCTCTCCTACTGCCTCGGTGCCCCTGGGGACTGCCAGCTCAGTGCCGCCCTGCCCCCCACCCCACCCCCCAGATTGGCCGGTGTGGGGAGGTGGGGCAGCTGGGCTCCAGGCCAGGGCACACGCTCCACCCTAACCCCGCAGAGCCAGTTCTGGGCTCCTGAGAGGCCAGTCTCTCTGCCGCCTGAGGCCCTGAGCCTGGAGGGGGCCCCTGCGCCCCTCCCTCTCAGCAGATAGAGATACTCAGCCTCCCCACCACGAACCCTTCTTCCTTGAATGAGGGCATCCCCCTCCCCTTGGGAAGAGGCTGGGCTGAGAGCTCCGGAGGCAGGCGGGCCCCAACCAGCTCTGTGATCTAAGCAAGCCGCTTCTCTCCCTGGACAGCTGCCAGGAGCCAGACCTCAGCCCTAGGTGCGGTCCTTAGTCCTAAGCTCCCGGAAGCCATTAGCGGGCTCTAAGCTAGTAAAGGATTTTAAGCATTCGGGGACTTAACCGGATTTGTGCCCTGAACAGGCCAGGCAGGCTGCTGTGGGGACTGGCTTGTGGCAGGAGGTGACTGGGGGCGCAGTCACGGGGACAGACAGAGGCAAGCGAGCCAGAGAGGCCCTTGGGAGGTGAATGTGTGGGATCCAGTGGCGGTGGAGGGGCTGAGCTGCAGGGAGACCCGAGCTCTGCCCGCTCGAGCTTGTGATGTAGCTCGTCCACCTGAGACGTCCAGCGGCCGTGCCAAGGCGGCAACCAGACCCTTGGACGTGTAGCTCGGAGGAGAGAAACAGGAACCCCCGGCCCAGAGGCGGTCACGGAGCCTAGAAACGCAGGCAGGCAGCTGGAGGAGAGATCACGTTTAGCAGTTGGCCAAGGACCAAATGCCAGGACGGGCCGATAATAACAGCCACACTGAGGCGAAAACTGAAGCGAGCGGGGGCGGGGAGGGCTGGCCAGAGGCCTCAGGTGCCCGGGAAGTCAGTTAAGAGGCAGCTGGGAAGCGGCCACGGGGCCCTGGGGGCCGGGTCGTGTCGAGGGGGCAGAGGAGAGGCTGGAGCAAGTTCAAGAGGGAACGGGAGGCAGGGAACAGCCGGCGAGTATGGGAAACCGTCTCGGGCAGAGATGTCACCAGGCACCCCAGCCAGCCTCAGTCGAGCTCTCTTTAAATTACTTTATTCGAGAAGGTGGGGAGGACAGACGGGGGACTGAGCTGAGCCCTGAGTCCCTGAACCTCCCAGCTCAGCCCCCACAGCAGGACGGGACCAAAGTAAGGGGGTGGGGACTCCAGCCCCACCCAGGCGAGGTCACGGGGGGACAGACAGGACCCGGGCATACCAATGGACTGTCCTCTGGGCTGTCCCCCAGGAGGGCGGTGGCCAGAGCACATGGGGCCCGGCCTGCGGACCACCCGGGACGGGGCTATTTGGGGGTGCTGCTGCCCTTCTTGGGAGTGGTGGGCTTCTTGCTCTGCCAGAGGTGCCCCTGGATGGTGAAGGCATCCACACTCATGGACATGGTCTTGGCGGGGATCTGGGTGAAGCGCTTTCGGTCCGAGTTGTACTTGTAGATGCCCTCCACCATGGCGGGCGTGACCGTCCGGGGGCCGTAGCCTGTCAGCCGCGACAGCTCCTCCGTCTCCCCGGACAGCGTGTACAGGGCCCGGAACTGGCAGCTTGAGTCGCGGAAGAGGATCAGGAAGTGGTTGGCCTTGCTCTTCTCGATCTCCTGGGTGGGGGGCGGAAGCAGTTAGCCAGGCCAGCAGGGCCCCTGCGACCTGCCCGCCACCAGTCCGCCAGCCCCGGCCCAGGCCCACCTCAAGAATGCGGTTCTTCTGCGGCTCGTTCACCTTGCCCGCCAGGCAGCAGTGCGACAGGGCGTTGTGGATGATGAACTTGTTGGACTTGGCGCTCGGCTCCTTGTACAGCCGCGGACCTAGGGGGCGGGGCGGTCAGCAGGGACGACCGGGGGCGCCGGTGGGGCCCGGTGCTCACCCTCCGAAGTCCCACCTACCCGTGTACTCAGGCACTGAGGCCGGGGAGGAGGCGTTGCTGCCGTTCTCCCACTCACGTTCTCGGCTGCCAGGCAGGCGGCTTGGGGACATGAGGCTGGATGGAGATGGAGCCCTGCGGGGGAGGGGTGGGGTGGGGTGCGGTCAGCGGTGGATGAAGCCTCCCAATCAGTGTGCGGTGGGACCCGGGAAGGGCGAGCCCAGGACACAGCCCAGCAGGCAGGACGCATCCACTGACATCATCTGGGCCCCCAAGTCCACGAAGGGCCCTCTTCCGGCCCCGGGCACATTGAACACCTGTCTCAGGTGTGCAGCCTTGCATCTTTGGTGGCAGATGCACACCCTCCTGCCATATCACCCTCCTAAGGCTCCCTCTCCCTGTCCCTCTCCCTGTCCCTCTCCCCCTCCCTCTCCCCCTCCCTCCCTCCCTCTCCCCCTCCCCCTCTCTCCTCCCTCCCTCTCTCCTCTCCTCTCCTCTCCTCTCTCTCTCTGAGAGGCCACCTGGAACACAAACGCCTGCCCGCCCAGGCTAAACTCACCGAGACGTGGGCCTCTTCACGCCGAGGTTATTGGGCGCCTCGTTGGCCACAGTGGACAGAGACAGGGTGGACTGGGAGTAGACTTTGCTGAGCCGAGAGCCTGGCAGCAGAGGGTGTCAGGTCAGGCCCCACCTGAAGTCCCCTTACCTCCACATATGCCCAGGGGACCTTAGGTGGCCGGCTGGTGAGGGAATGTGCGGTCAGCCCTGTCCAAGACCCTCGCCCTGCGCAGCCTCGCTGGAGAATGACCTCCCCATCTCACCCCACCACGCCAGGCTGTGGGAAGCGGCCCTTCACCTGTTGAGCCGTGGAGAGAACCCCAGGCCAGCTCTGCCCACGGCCCTTACCCCGCTGCAGCCCCACATCCTTGTGGAAGCCTTGACCCCTGGGAGCCCATGCTTCGGCCCTGCGGATGTGCCCTGCACTGCCCGCCCCACACACCCACGGGGGCCTCACCCAGCAGGCCACGGGCTGTGCTTCGCGCCAGGGCCGAGTCATCACAGCAACCGGAGCGTGGCCGGGGGGCCCTCCGACCGCCCCGGCCCGGCCCCCCGCTCCCCATCGCCCGGGGCCGCAGCACCTTGTCGAGGTCATCCATCAGCTTCAGCTGGGCCCGGCGTTCATACTCGAGCCGCGTGAACTCCCCCCGCCGGGGGCCCACCTCCTCCTCAGCTGGGGCCCGGGTGGCAGGGGCTGCGGTTGAGGCAGGAGCCACAGGAGCTGCGGGGGCCGGGGGCCCGGGGGCTGCTTCCTCCTGGGCCAGCCTGCAGATTGAGGGGATCGAAGCAGTCAGGTTGTGGGGACGCCAGTGGCGGGAGGCTCCCCAGTCTGGGTCCAGCCTCACCTCGCAGCCTCCTCCCTCCGCTGCTCCTTCTCGGCCTCCTGCCACTGTTTCCGCCGCCGTGCGTCCTCCACCCGCCGCTGCTGACGCTCCAGCAGGCTGGCCCTCTTCTGGGCCATCTCGTCCTCGGGCTTGTCTTCATCCTGGGGGCAGGCACCAAGTGTAGCTGGCTGTCCCTCTCCTGGTTCGGCTGGAGTCTGACCTTGTGTCGACCCAGCCTGCCAGCCACTCGCCTGTCCTTGAGTGTTTGTAATTGGTCTGAAGGCACTTGGTGGGCACCTGCTGTAGCACAGCCCCATGCTGGGTTCTGGGCACACCAAGCGCTTAACCCAGCGAGGAAGGCAATCAGGTGTCACACCAACATTGGTGAACACCAGCAGAGGCTGCTGTCAGTCTACACTGTGGGGAGGGACCTATCCTGGCCTGGGGACACCGAGAGGGGCCTCCCAGAGGAAGCAACCTCGGAGAATGATGATGAGGACTGAAGTGGGTGGGGGTGAGCGGTGAGGAGAGCATTCTGGGCAGCGCGAATAGCAAGTGCAAAGGCCCTGAGGCCAGAACAAGCCTAGCAGGTGTGGAACAGCAGGGAGGCCAGTGTGGCTGGGATGCAGAGCTGGGGAGGATGCCATAGGATGAGGTCAGGGGCAAGCAGAGCCTACAGCCATGGGAAAGACCTATTCTAAGAGCAAAGAGGACCTACAGAAGGGTTTGAAATAAGGGGGTGACAAGATCCAATTTACATTTTAAATAAATTTTGCTGACCGCTCAGTTGAAAATGGCCAGGGATTGGTGTGTGGTGAGGGGTGGGCAGTGGAGACCAATCAGGACATGACTGCTGGTGTCCAGGTAAGAGGTGGTGGCCCAGGCTGGGGATGCCAACAGGAAGAAGAGTGATTGGATATGGAAGAGTCAGGAAGGGGAGCTGGTAGGGGATGTAGGAGGGAGCAGGAGGGAGGGGATACCATAGAGGACCCTAGCCCCATCTGTCTAAACCCACTCCTGTCCATCTGTCCGTCACCCACCCATCCATCCATCCGCCCAGCCCTGTCCAACTGTCTACTACCTGTTCTCCCTCTGTCTATCCACCCACCCCATCTATGTGTCCATCTGGACATACACACCTTGTCTGTCTGCCAGCTGCCACCTGGCTAACCACCCATCCACCTCTGTTCCCCACCCCCCCCAGTTCCATCTGTTTGTCCATCCATTGGGAAAGCCCTATCCATGCGACTGCCTGTCTACCCACCCGCCCACCCATCCCTGACCATCCATCCATCTACCCACCTGGCCCCTCCCCTACCTGCTCAGGTGACTCACCTTATAGAAGAATCCCAGCCCGGTCCGGGGCTCTCCCTCTGAAGATGCCTCTTCTTCTAAGGAATCCTCAGCACCAGGGGGGCTCCCATCTCCGTCATCCTCAGCCGTGGGGTCTTCCAGGCTGCTCAGCGGGATCTCGACGAGGGCAGGCCGGGCCGCGGGCTCCTCGGGGGGCGGCCCCTCCGCCAGAAGGATAGAGGAGCGTGTCTGCATGGGCACCTGGCTCGGTGAGAACTTGCGCAGGTGGGGGAGGCTGTCCACATCGTGGGGAGGCGTGAGCACCCTCGTCAGGGGTGCTAGCCGCAGCTCCGCCGGCCGCGCGTGCTTCGGGCTCCGGGGTGTGGGGCTGGGCCCAGGCCCGGGGCTGCGCCGGGCAGCTGGAGCACGCCGGGCGGGGCTGGGGGACGCGGCTTTGGGGCCCGTCGTGGGACCAGGGATGACCCATGCTGCGGGAGGCGGGGCAGGCCCAGAGGGCTCTTGCGGGGCCAGGAGCCGCTGCTGCTGGTCCGTGAGCCTCTGCATGTCCCGTTGCAGCGAGCTCAGCGCTGCACTCAGCTTGCTGACAGCCCGGTTATAGTCCCCCAGCCCTTCGGGGGGCTCCGGGCCCAGTTCCGGCGAGAAGGTCACTGCCTTTGGCCGTGGCGACGGCTCACCCTGGCCCTCGCCTGCCGGCCGCTCCCCACCAGGGGCCAGGCCTGGCTCCACCTCTGCTTCCCCGCCGGCCTCCCGCGGCTGCACCTGCAGGAATGCGCTTTTGCCCAGTCGCTGGCGGTGCTTGGCAAAGATGGCCTCGATCCGTCGCTTCTGAGCCTCTATGGCCCGGCGTTTCTCCTCTAGCCGGGCTCCAAGCTCACTCATCTCTGAGCTCAGGGCCTCTGGTGCCACTGGGGTGGCTGCCGGGGACCCTGCCTCAGCCTCGGCCTTCACCAGCTGCTTCTTGCGTTCAGCAAAGCTGGTCATCTTCACTTCAGAGTTGCTGGCCACTGGGGATGAAGCCGCCGCCTTCGGGGAGCCCTCAGACAGGGCTGGCGGTTTCGATACCTCCCCCACTGGGCAGGGAGACGGTTTCGAGAGGCCCTCGGGGTGGGGCGAGTAGGTGGGTGCTTTGGTGGGCCCGTCGGGTGGGTAGGGGGAAGCCAGTGGCAGTTTGGAGGACCCCTCGGGAGAGTGGAGGTAGAAGCTGCCGTCGGCAGCCCCATCTGGGAGCAGCCGGGGCTCGGCACTGTGGATGATCTGCAGGGCCTCCTCGATGGTAGGCAGGTCGCCAGTCTCCGGGGCTGGTTGGGTGGGGGTCCGGGCTGGCACAGAGCGCGGGGGACCCAGGCTGTCTGAGCTGACGGAGCGGAGTAGGACGGGGTCTCCCATGACAACATCCACGTCGCTGTCCAGGCCAAAGGGAGTGCTGAACGACACGGCCTGGGAAAGGGGACGGCTGGGCGGCCGGAGGGAGGGGTCAGCCCCTGGGACAAGCCTGGGCCCCACCCGCTCCACTGCCCGGGCCCTTGCGATGCGCTCACCTGAGCTGACGGTTCCAGGCTTTGCCGAGGGCCTCCACGTGGGACATGGACGGGGAGGACTTCAGCGAGCCTGGGGAGGGGCAGTGAGTGGTCACTCAGTGCTCACTCGGGGGGTCAATGGGGACCCTGGGTGGCGTCAGCCACGGGTTGTCAACGGGTGAGTCACTGATGGGTCATTATGCGGATGGATAACTGTGGGTGGTGTCACTACGGGGTCCTGTTGAGCCACTGGGGAGGTCACTGGGGGGACAACGAGTGTCACCAAGGAGTCATTCGGGTGCCAGAGAGACCCAATGGAGGGGTCTAGAGGGACAACATGAGGTCAGCTGGGGTGGTCTTTGGATGGGGGTCTCCAGTGACAGGCCATCTCCCTGCCCTCACCTGTGGATCCTCGGAGTGGGGACTGGGGGCCGCCAGATGACAGGAGTGGATGGCGGAAGTTGAAGACAGGAGAACTGCCAAGAGATGCGCGTCAGCCGAGGGGCCCCCTCTCCCCCTCCCTCGGCCCTCCTGGGAGTGGAGACCAGATCATCTCCCTTCCCCGTCCCCGCAGGAGGAGGAGCCCATTGGGGCTGTGTAGTCTCAACCCAACAGGGGAGTGGTACCTGCTGCCGCTGTTGTTCTGAGGTGGGGGGGCCTCCGTGGCCCTGTGGGAGGCAGCTGCAGCACAGAGCGGAGGGTCAGGCAGGGCTTGGCCTCCCCCGCTCCCACGCCCCCCGGACCCAGGGTTGGGCCTCACCGTGACCATCAGGCAGATCCTTGACCTGCACGAAGTCGGGTTTCAGCACCTCGAAGCACATGAACAACTCCGCTAGCAGCACCATCAGGTTGATCTGGAGGTGGAAAGCAGGGTCAGCCAACCAGGCGCACGGCCCCCGACACACCCCCTCTGCCCACAAGGCCCCGAGATGGCCTTACCTTGAGGGGCGGTGGGACATAAAGCAGGTCCTCGAGAGAGAGCGGGCAGCCCCGAGGAAGGTGGGAGGCGCAGAAATCCTGCACCAGCTGGAGGTTGTACAGGCTGTCCGCCACAGACATGGGGTCCTTGAGGCACACCTCTGTAAGGACAGGATGCCTGCGTCCCCAGCTCTGAGGGAAGGAGGATGGGGCCCCGGGGAAGCGGGGGCCCAGCAGCCAACATGCACAGAGGACCTCTGATGAGCCAGGCTAGGCCCCCTTCACAAGGTGTGTACCGTGACAGGCTGTTCCTCAGGCCTTTGCATCTGCTGTTCCCACCACCTGGAGTGCTAGTTCCCCAAGAACTCAACTCAGAAAGCTTATCCTGACTACCCAGTGCCCTTCAGAGCACCTAACATCCGGAACATTCCTCTCGATGAACTTATTGTCTTTCTCTCCCAACTAGGATGTGAGCCGCCTGAGGTCAGGAACGGGTCTGTATCGTTCTGGCTGGAGCTCTGGCACCTAAAACAGGACCTGGCCATTTGTACTCTATCGGTATCTGCTGCAGGAGTGAAATATATAAAGCACAGAGAGGTTTAGACACTTGTGCAAGGTCACACAGCTCATTACGGGAAGAGAGGGCTTCAAACCCAGGTCTGCCAATTCTGGGAGCTGCACTTACAATCGCTGCACTACTCTGGGGACAGACGCCAATGCCTGGGTGCCAGGCTTGCAAGGACGGGGTCTGGCTCAGGCACATTCACTCACCCTCGAGTCGCAAGAGCTGGGGACAGTAGCAGTGGATCGTGGCGGCCAGCGCAGCCCCACTTGCCAGGTCCTGGAGGCTGGTCACGGTCGGAAAGCAGGGGGCGCGTCGGGCCACGGCGCGGTCCTTGCGATATCGGATCTGTGGGTGGGAGCCGGGTCAGGTCAGAGGTCAAGCTGGCCCCCTCCGAGGTCAGCAGTCATGCAGGCTGGGCAGGGAGGCCTGGGGTTTCCGCCACGAGGGGGCGTGAAGCCGGGGGTCCCAGAGCCAGAGTGGGGGGGGGCCAGCCTGGAGCAGGGGAAGGGCAGCAGCAAGAGGCAGAGGAGGTGTCTGCGAGCAGCCAGGCCAGCAGCGGGGGCTGGGGACAGGGACTCCTGGGACCCTGGGGTGGGGGATACGTTACCATGGGGGGTTTGCTCCCCGACTCCTTCAAACAGAAGGCAATTGCGTGCTGGGGGGAGAGGAGCAGCTGTCAGCGGGGCGGGAGGGGTGCTGACTTGCTGGGCCCCCAAGCACACCTCCGGCGGGGGAGGAGACAGCCCTGACCCCTGTCCTGAGCCCTGGCCATCCAGCTCCCTGACTGCGCCCTGGCCGGCTTTGGGGACCCCAGCTCCTCCCAGCCAGGAGGGACCCCACAGAGCAGCCACTCATGCAGGGAATCCTCTCCCCCCAACACAAGACCCAGGTCCCAGCTGGGGGAGGGGATGCAGAGGAAGCAGGAAGGCAGGAGAGGAACCCCCAACCCAGGCCCTAGTGTGGGGGGAAGGAGACCCTGAAGTGAGCAAAGGCAGGGACTTCAGCCCAAAACCTCCCCCCGACACCTGCAGTGGTCACTTTCCCCTTGTACTTCAGGGATGGACACCCCACTGCCCCCAAAACTGAGAGCAGGGAGCTGTCCTTAGGGAAGCTGGAGTCTCGGGAAGGTTCTTCTACCCTCTTTTGGGTTTGAGGATCTTTCTCTTGGCTAGCGGGGTCTTCTCCATGTGCCCTGCCTGTTGGGGTCAGGATCCATGTGTCTGATGGGCTGGGGTCCTCCCTCTCCCCACCTTGGCTCAAGTGGACAAGCCTCTTGATTACTGGGAGGTGAGTCATGTACCGGGGAGAAGTCTGTCCTTTCAGGAACAGCAGAGATTCCCCCCTTCCCTTGGTTCCCAAAGGGTTTCCCTCTGTGCCCCCAGGGCTGGGGTCCTACTTCCTTTGCTCATATCTGGGGAGAGACAGGAGAGGGAGCAGGACAGGCAGGCAGAAACAGACACACAGACAGCGACAAGCAGGGCAGGCAGACGGGGCAGAGAGAGAGCCCCACTTACAGGAACCAGCTTCCAGTACCAGCGTGTGGGACACTGATGCCAGAGAGGCAGAGAGGAGAGTGGCAGGGGCGGCAGAGGGGAGAGGGCGGAGAGAGTGAGTCACCTCCAGCCCCCCCAGTGTAGGAATGGCCTCGAGGCACAGCTCCAACCTGCCCACCCAGCCCTCGAGGGGCCGCCCTTCCTTCCATCCATCGCCCCAGGCTCACCGAAGCCTGCGCTGGGGCCACGCCATCGGCAGGGGCCGCGGGAGATGCCCTCTGGGCAGCTTCCTGCTCTGTCTTCTCCTGCAGCCGCCGGATGGTCTGGGGAGCAGGGAGAGGTCAGTGCTCCAGTCACTGGGTGATCCTGGCCCCCACCAGCCCACCTTGGCCCAAGCCCCACCTACCGTGTCCACCCAGAAAAGGAGCTTGTGCTCCAAGCTGGCCAGGGCCAAGGGACCAGGCAGTGTCTTTGTCCACTCAAAGGCGAAGGCAACCATGAGGGCATCAATGACAGCTAGGTGGGCTCCCTGTGGAGGCAAGAGCTGCAGGGTGAGACCAGAGCGCCTCCCAGGGAGAAGAAAGAGGAAGAACCTGGAGGTGGGAGGGGCTCGAAGTGGGAGGGGCTTGGGAGGCAGTCCAAGCTTTGAGGTCACAAACTAGGCCTTAGGGATCTGGTGGGCCGGGTAGGCAAGTCCTCAGGAGCCAGAGTTAGCGCCTTTTGGGAGGCGCCAGGCTTGGCAGGAGGCGCCAGGCTTGGCAGGAGGAGCCTGGCCTGGTGGGAGCAGCCATGAGGGGAGGAGCCAGGCCTGGTGGGCGGGACCTAACGAGGTAGGGGCGTGGCCTACCATGAGGATAGGCTGGTGCCTCAGGTCGGCCTCCTGCACCGGGCGCTCGGGCAGCGCGGGCACCATGCCCCTCCGCGCCAGCAGGGCCAGTAGCGCAGAGGGGCTGGGGGGCGTCTCGAGCTGCGGCAGCGCCTGGCGCCAGGCCCGGCAGTAGAGCTCAGCCGAGAGCAGCAGCCGCGTCACCGGGGGCTTCACGTGCTCCTGTGCATACTGGTCGGTGTAGAAGGGCTCCCACAGCTCCGAGGGCACATGCTCTGCCGGGGCGAGGAGGAGGGGTGGATCATGGCGGGTCAGGGCCACCGGACATAACCCCTCCGCATACATACAATTACATGGACCCAATTATGGCGGGGGGGGGTCGTTGCGGGTCTGGACCAGGGAGGATGGCACCGGGACGGGAAAATAGGGCACCTGGCCTGAGACACGAGGTGCAGGTGTGGGGGAGTTTGCCAGAGGAAGGGGTGACGGTGTTCCAGGCAGGGGGTCTGCATACAAAGGCGAGGAGGTGGGAGAGAGCACGTGCCTCGGGGAGATGGCGGGCTCTTGGACCCTGAGGAGAGGGGGCGGAGGCCAGATGGGCGGGGTCTTGTAGCCTCCCCTCTCGCCCTCACCTAAGGACTGCAAGACAGTGTGACTTAATCGATCTCCCTGGGTGCCCTACACCACCCCAGCGGACTCGCTTTGCCTTCAGGCAACCCTAGGAAGAAGCAGCCAGGGCACACGTGGTAACTCCGCTTTACAGATGAGGAAACCTAGGCACCAAGAAGGCCACACAGCTCTGGACTGGGATTCAAACCCAGGCCTTAAGCAGGGGGTGGGATGACAGGACATGCAATGGGGGAGGGGGACAGACTGCAAATACTTTGTGGGGGGCGGGTGAATGGCCTGAACTTGGTGACTGAAGGGGAGGGGGGAGAGGCACCCAGGGCCCCATTGGGAGTGAGGGGGAAGAGAGACAGAGGGAGGCGGAAGGCAAGAGAAAGAGGGTGGTGGCTGAGATGGGGGTACAGGAGGGGCTGGAGCTTAGAGGCAGCCACAAAAACCCTGAAAGAGAGGGGCAGGGTAGGAAGAGGCTTGAGGAAGCCGCATGTGGAGGGAGGAGGGGTGGCAGAGCCCCAACCAAGTGGGACCCAAGGGTGGGGAGGAGAAAGATCAGAATAAGCCGCCAGGAAGATGTGGGAGGTAGACAGGAGGCAGCCGAGGCCAAGGCGGTTGGAGGTGCCCTTATGGGTCTTCCAGGGAGGCCCCAGCTCATCCCAATCAGAGCTGCTGCTTTGTATACTGGGCTTCGTGTTTGAAAGGATGGAAGGGGGCAGGATTCTACTGCTTAAAAACATTTGAATGTGTCGTACCAGGCCTTCCTCAGGTGCCTGAATTCACAGCGATGCTCTCCAGAGGCCCCTACCCTCACCTACAAGGACCCAGGCACCCTGGCTTTCAGCCCCTCCCTGCCGCACCCCCCCACTCTTTCCCCACCCCCTAAACTCACACTTGACCTTCCTACTTAATACCCAAACCCCATGTAGAGTTGGGCCATCTCTCTGCCCCTTGAAAGAAGAGTTCTCCAGACCTAGAGATTATCATATTATGTGAAGTCAGTCAAGGACAAATATCATGTGATATCACTTATATGTGGAATCTAAAAGAGATGATACAAATGAACTTATTTACAAAACAGAAATAGACCTACAGACATAGAAAACAAACTTAGGGTAAAGAAAAATGATGGGCAGGGGAGATAAATTAGGAGTTTGGGATTAACATATATACACTACCATGTATAAAACAGGTAAACAACAAGGACCTACTGTATAGCACAGGGAACTATACTCATTATCTTGTAATAACCTATACTGGAAAAGAATCTGAAAAAGTATATATATATGTGTGTGTATAACTGAATCACTTTGCTGTACCCTTGAAACTAACACATTGTAAATTAACTACACTTCAATTAAAAAAAAAAAAGAGTTCTCCAGGTTTTCTTTCCTTCCACCCTTCCCCTGTCCCAACCTCCCTGATCTGCCCTTGCCCTCCTAGCTCCCGGCCTCCCCAAGGCCAGCAGTGGCCTTCCAATGCCCACTATCTTGCCTGGGCTCTCTGCCGAGTACCTCCTTCTTCCAGAAAACTTCCTCCCCCTGGCATCTTTTTCTCTCTCTCCCACCACTCAAGCCAGGCCACCTCCTGACATGCCTCTTTGATGCTGGGCTCCCAACAGCTCTGTCTGAGCAGCCCTGTCAATGGACTTGCCCCCGCTACTATGATGGCTTCCATGGCCATCTGAACACTGCCACCTGCCACAGCCCAGGCATCGCCCATCATGCTCAGCGTCTTACTCCAAACGTGCTCCTTCTCTCTGTCCCCATCACAGTGAGAGACAGATCACCATCTCTCCTTCTCTCTCCCGGCTCCAACATCCAATCAGTCATCTGGTTTCAGCTCCTGGCATCCCCTGAAGCCAAACCCTCCTCCCCCTCTCTCCAGCGCCCGGTTGCTTCCTGGTCCCATCAGCAAAATTAAAGTTTCTTTCCTGCAGGGCTTGTCAGGGCCTTGAAGATGACAACTTGAGCTAGAGCTACCGATAGCTAATGTTTATCAAGTCCTTACTTTACACCAGTCTGTCTCCATCTCGGCACACCTGGCATTTGGGGCTGGATAATTTTGTGTTTAGTGGGGCTGAGGTGTGGGGAATTGGGGCGGGGGGTGCTGTCCTGTGCATTGTTCAGATATTTAGCAGAATCCCTGGTCTCTCCTCACTAGATGGCAAGAGTACTGTTCTCTCAAGTAGCAACAACCAGAAATGTCTCCAGACACTGCCAAATGTCCCTTAAGTGACAAACTCATCTTTGGTTGAGATCCACCGCTCTATACTATAAAGTGTTCTGTTGACCATTTACTGTAGAGCAGTCCTGTCCGATAGGAATAGAATGTGAGCCACACAGGAAGTTTAAAATTTTATAGTCACTACATTAAAAAAGTAGCAACAAGTAACATTAACTTAGTAATATATTTCACCCTATATATACCCAAAATATTATCGTTTCAACACATCATCAACATAAAAACGTTATTAACGAGATATTTCACCTTTTTTTTTTGGTACAAAGGCTTCCAAAGCCACTGTGTATTTTACATGTACAGCACCTCACAATTCAGACCGGCCAGATGCCGCTCGTGGCTACCACACTGGACAGCACAGCTAAAGCGCAGCTAGCCCTTGGACCACCACCGCCGCCGCCTTGTGTGCATTTGCTCGCCTTGTGTGCATTTGCTCGTTGAATTATTCCGAGACTTATTCTTATCTGTTGTACAGATAAGAAAACCGAGGACCAGAGAGCTAAGATGACTTGGCCAAGATCACAGAGATAGTAAAGGGCAGAGCCGATGGGACCCTAGTTCCCTAAGCATCACCTGGAGGTTCTGGCGGCCTAAGGGACTGCATGTGGTGTTTCCCAAACTTGCATAAAGATGCCACCCTTCCTTATCTCTGAGCTTGAGTTCTGTGGAGCCCAGTAGCCTGCATTCCTGCCCAGCCTCTTCAGGCCTGTACCCTGGGGCCATCAGAACTACCCCTTCCCCCAGCCGTTATTCCCCCGGGGCAACTGCATATCTGATCTCATCTGGTCAGTCCCCAGACACCTTCCATGTCTCCCCAGGGCCCTCAGATTCCCCATCCATGGCCTGAGAGGCCCTCATCACTTGCACCAGACTCCCTCATCTCCCTGGCCACTCCTGGCCACCACTGGGACCTGTACACTCTTCTTGGAGAACTCACTGTTGGTCTCCTCCCCCTGGCAAACTCCTACACACCCTTCAAGGTTCAAATGCTCCCTCCTCTTGGGAGCCTTCCTTTCTCCTCCCCTCCCTGGAAGATTTCAGGGATTTTCCTCCCCCAGCCTGCTCGCTGGGAGGCCCTCAGCACGCCTCGACATTAACTGGACATCACCGACTTTATCACTCGAAGCAGCAATGATCTGGTTTCAAGTCTCATCCCCCTCTCTCCATCCTGAGCACCCAGCACTGGACTGGCACCCAACAGGCATCAGTAAAGAGTCCCAGAGTCCATGAACCAAGCAGGGCTCTGCTCCCCACTTCCCGCTCAGAGCCTGGGGTCCCACGTTCCTCAGTCCCCCTCTGTTTAGAGAACATGGGTTGGGGGGCAGATTCAACGTGACCTTCGGGAAGGATGTCACACAACGCAGGGGAGCTGGGTCAGTGAGAACAGAACCGGGTGAGTCAGGGCGTCCCCCAGGGACCTGACTTTTCTTTCTGGGAAATGGTACAGTAATTTCTCTTCTGTCCCCTGACCAGATGATGAATAATATTATCGTTAATAAAAATACCACTGGTCACGGCAGCAGGAATAGCAACATCCACTTAGTGTGTACTTGTGCACCAGAAACAGAATAATCCTGTGGTCAGTCTCTCTCACCTTGTGAGAGGAGGAACTGGGACCCCAATCACCCCAGCACTGCCCTGGTACTTAGTGGGTGCCCCGCAGACATTTGTGAAATGGATAACAAAGTGCACAAATGCCTTCTTTTATAGAGGACTAAACAGAAGCTTAGAGAATTGGGTTAATTCGTCCACATTCTGGTGGAGCGTGGGACTCAAAGCCAATTCTGATTCCCAAAGTTGAGTCCTCTGTGGCCTCATAACCTGGGATGCGAGGGGCTGGGGCAGACCTGGGTCTCTCCCCGCCAACCATCCCCCCACCCCCCACCCCCTTTCTCAAGCAGATCCCTGTGGGCGGTGAGCCCCAGAGTGGGCCCTGCTTGGGAGGGTGCAGGCAAAGAGACTGGGAGAAAGACAGGCTCAGGCGGAACCAGGAGCCGGACAGCTGTCACCAAGACCCACACCCAGAACTGGTTGTTCTGGGAAGGCCACTGAAGGTATGATGGGCTGTGCTCAGCTGGTGCCAAGACCAGTGGGCAGGACCAGTGGGAGGGCAGGGCGTCCCCCCAGAAGGCCCAGACCTTAATTAACTCGTCTTCCCCATGGCCAGGCCCTGACTCTCAGCTCTGGCATGGGGCCATTACTGAGCCTTCCCTGGGCCGCAAATCCTAGGGACCCATTCGCATCCTCCCCGATGGGGTGGCCTGAGTTCTTCTCACACGTGAACCGGGGGGAGGAAGTGGGAGAAGGCCCTGCACCTGGGCCCCCACCCCCGGCGATCTTGGAAAAGCCATTTCCCTTCTGCTGGGCTCGCCCGCCTCCTAAGCAAAATGGGGCAATAAGTCACAGCTGCCAGCCGCCGGCCGGGGCAGTGGAGGCGAAACAGGGGCTTCCCGCTCCCCTCATCGCCCCTAGAGCAGGCAGGGCCGACGCGGGGTGTGCGTCCGGGCTGGACGGGGGCGGGGGTCCTCGCGGGCGCACGATGTGTGTGTAAAGGGGGGGAGGGCAGCCAGGCGAGGCCCGCAGTGGGAGACAACACTGGGCCCGCAGACCCTGCCCGGGTCACCTGGGGTCCGGGACGCCCGGGTCCCGGCGCGGAGCTGGGCCGCCGGCCCCACCCCCACCGCGCTCCCGCAGCCGGCCGGGCAAAGTCCACCGCCTGGGCCAAGCAGGAAGCCCAGAGGCCCGGCGCGCAGGGGCCCGGGCCCGGGGACCCCCGGCGACCGGCGCTATTGTTCCCACGGCCCCGGCCTGCCCGGCGCGGCGCCCCGCCCCCCGCACCTGCCGCCCCCTCTCCCCCGGCCTGGTACCTGCGCCCCCGAACGCGGCCCGCAGCACCCACGCCAGGCTGGCCGCCGCCTTGGCCCGCGAGAAATCGTACTGGTCCAGCGATTTGATCTCGGGCACAAGGAAGGTCCTCCGCAGCGGCCCGGGCCCGGGGGGCGCCGCCTCCACCATGGCGGCGCCGGGGCTGCGGGCACCGGCTCCGCGCTCGCTCCGGCTGAGCTGGGCTGGGCTGCGCCGCGCTAGCACCCTGGCCGGGCCCGCCGTCACCACCACCGTCACCGCCGCGGCCGCAGGCGAGCCAGGTGCGGCCGATCGCGCTCACGACGCTGCGTCGGCCCCGCCCCGGGGCGGAGCCCAGGTGTGCCCCGCCCCCGGGCCTGGCCCCCGACCCTGTCCCCTCGCCTCTCCCGGCCCCTCGCCGCCGCAGGGTGGGGCGGGCCCAGACTGCGGTGGTGGCGGGGGAGGCTGCGGAGGAGTGTGTGTGCGCGCGCGCGCCTGTGTGTGCGCGCGCGCTGGGGAGGATGAGGGACCCTCTGCTTGCGGGTGTGTGTGCCTGCCCAACTGTGTTTCCTTAGATGTGAGTGTGAGCTTGTCATTCCCGGCCTGGAGGCAGCGCGCGCGTGTGTGCACCTGTTTCTCATTGTGTCTTGTGAGCGTCCAAGAAGGTGTGTCTGTATTCGCATCAGTGTGTGCATCTCTGGACGTGTTTGGGTGGTGAAAGAGGGTGTGGAATGTGTTTGAGGGTGTCTGCGTGTCCGTATCTGTGCGAATGTGACAACGCGCGCGCCGTTGTTTTTCATGTGTGTGGTGTGTAACAAGGATCTGTGTTGTGTAGGTGTTGGTGTCCTGAGGATTCAGGAGTGTGTGTGTATTTGTGTTTTGTCAGTGCATTTGTGAGTTTTCCTATTTGTGAGCATCTAAATGTACATCTCTTTTGTGTCAGGGTGTGATGAATGTCAATGAAGGAGTATGTGCGACAAATTGAGAGTGTGTGTAATTATGCAGGAGTGTGACAGCTTGTATCTGTGAGTGTGGTTGAATGGCTGTTACTGGGTATATTTGCAAATGTCTGTGTGTGCATTTGTGGTATCAACAGAATTTGTTGGGGGCTGGGCTCCAATTGTGTGTAAATGAGGATGATGTATTTGTATCTAAGTGCATTTGTATATGAGTCTATGAGTATGATTGTGTGCACACGGGTGTGTGTATGGGGGTAGCGATTGTGGAATGTGTTTTGCTCAGATATGTGTATTTACATGTGAGTGTATTTGTGGGTGACTGTGTTTGGGTATATGGTGTGAGATAAGGTGGTGTGACAGGGTGCGTAAACAGTGGAAGTGGGTATAACTGTAGAAGAATGTCCATTTCTGGATGCATCTATGAGAGTGCAAGTGTGCCTATTTATCTAGGAACTGCATATTTGTGTGAGCAAATCTATGTGTGGTATGAGCTTGACTGTGTACGGCAGTATGAAGGGGTGTGTGTGTGAGAGAGAATATATTTGTGTGTGTGTGAACGCAGATATTTGTATACATGATGCAACTGTGTGGAGGTTGCCTGGTGTACTTGTAAATGTCTGAGCCTCTATTTGTGGATAGTCAATATTTGCTTGTGTGTCCCCTGTGTTTTTTTGTCAAGATATCTACTGTGTGCCTCTTAACTGTGTGTAATTGTGAATGCACAAGTGTTTGTGCTTGTGAGTGTGAGGTCTTTGTGTATGTCCCGATGTGTATACCTGAGTGTAGTTTCATGTGTATAATAAGTGTACGTATGTGTTTGGGTTTATATGTTATCTGTTTATTTGTTGACATGTATCGCTGAGTGTATTTTGTGTATTTGTGTGTGTGAAGCTGGCGTTTACATCTGTGTGGATTTGTGGATATTTGCACGGATCTGTGAGTGTGAGTTTGACGAGGTGCACATGTATGAGTGTGTATCTGGTTTCTGAATGTAAACTGAGTATCTGAATGTATCTCTTTATGTGTAAGTGCATTTATGGGTGCCTGGTTGTGAACATATGGCTGTAGTGTGTGAGTAGGTGTACATGTGTAAGGAGTTGTGTTTTGAATGGTTTTGTGGGTGTGTAAGGGTATTTGTGTGCATCTAGATGCACTTGTTTGTCATATATAAGTGAGACCAGGTGGGTGAATTTTTACAATTACGGCGGGGGTTTCAATCTATACACACACACGCACAGAACAGTGTTTTCTTGACTGTATAAAATTCTATGAGATGAGGGCTTCCCTGGTGGCACAGTAGTTAAGAATCCGCTTGCCAATGCAGGGGACACGGGTTCAAGCCCTGGTCCGGGAAGATCCCACATGCCATGAAGTAACCAAGCCTGCGAGCCACAACTACTGAAGCCCGCGTGCCACAACTACTGAATCCCACGCGCCTAGAGCCCGTGCTCTGCAACAAGAGAAGCCACCGCAATGAGAAGCCTGCGCACCGCAACTAGAGTAAGCCCACGCGCAGCAACAAAGACCCAACACAGCCAAAAATAAATAAATAAATAATTTAAAAAAGAAAGTAAATGAAAAAAAATTTTTTTATGAGATGAGAAATCACTACAGCCAAGTCAGGCTCCTGAGAACCACCCCTCCCCTCCCACCCATGGTGGTCCCTGAGCCCCAGCCTTTGTAGAAATTCCCCATCCCCTTAACATGCGTTGCACAGGCATGTTTGAGGCGTGGGTGTCATGGGGCAGTGGGTGGGTGTGCCTGAAGGAGGGGAGCTGGGGCGTGGGCCCTCCTGTCTGGATGTGCCCGTGCAGTAGCAGGTGTGGGCGCACGCACCACGGGGCCAGTGTAGATGTGTTTGAGAGCACGTGTGGGATGTGCGTGGTGCGTGTGCCCTGGCCCGTGTCCCAGCGCCCCCCGCGAAAGACCTGGACAAGTCCTTTTCGCACTGGGCTTCTGTGTCCCCATCTGCGGCTCTGTTGGGGGATCTGGGGCTCAGGGCATGGGGAGGCGACCTGGCGGGGAAGCGCATGCCTTCGTGCCCATCCCCTCCTGGGAGCGTGGCGTGTCCTGCCGGCGCACACGTGTGTTTGCTTTCCCTGGGGAGATTCTCGTGACCTTTGTGGACCCCAAGGGTAAACATGGGTGAAGACGGTGCCTGCCGCTTGCTGGTACACTCTGCCGGGGGAAGCGCTCTGAGCACGCAGGCAAAGGTTTTCCCGCCTTGGGAGGCGCCCCGCAGGCCCTCAGGCGTCCTTGGAGGCGAGAGCCAGGGGGCTTCCGGCGGCGTCAGAGCGGGAGCCGGGGGCCTCCTGGAGCCCAGCCCCACACCGGCCGGACTGGAATGCCTTGCTAGGCTGGACCGCCCCACCCACGCCTGCTGGAATCGACGTCCTACCTCTCCCCGGGGCCTGTTCCTGGGGCCCAGGCAGCTCCGGACACACTGGCTCCCCTGTGTGCACCAGGTGGCCCCCTCCCCGCCGTCCCCTTCTGTCCTCCCGGCATCTTTGCTTCCAGCATCCTCGCTCACCCGGGGCCTGGCTCTCAAGCCTCCTGTCATTCGATGGGCCCTGGTTTTATTAAGCTGGGGGTGGGGACGACTTAGAGGCTGTATAGGTCAAGGGTTCAGGACTAGGTTTAGGAAACTGTATGAACCCAAAAAAAGTCATCTGCAAAATTCTGCACGTGTGTGCACTTCGGGGATCATGCTAACAGGTAACAATTTTCGAGAGTATTATATGCCCAGCACAATCTCATCTAATCCTCACCGCCACCCCAGCATAGTGAGTATTATACCCATCTTACAGACAGAAGAACTGAGGCCAAGAGCCCGGAAGTCACACGGCAAGGAGAATGGAAGGAGGCTTTGAGCCCAAGTCACCTGGATCCAAGTTCCACCCGCTGAAACTTCCATCCCGAGGCTGGCCCACCTTCTCTAAATATCTATGACCTTCAAATGGGGTTGGGTGAGGCCTGTAGTTGTGGGGATCTCAGAGCAGAGGAGGAGGGTTGGGGTCCCCTCTCTGTGCCTCTAGCCCAAAGCAAGCTGTGGTGATGGGATTCAGGTATGGCCACTGTTTCTGTCCTCCTCACCGTGACAGTACCGCATGGTGGCCCCTCTGAAGGTTGGCCAGAGTAGAGGGAGTTTATTATCAGACCCCCAGGGACCTCAGGGAAGCATTTCTAAAATATTTCAAAATAATGTTTTTAAAAACCAAAACACTATTGTGCATGCCCAGGGCTGTGCCTGTCCTCATGACACTCCCATTTAGAGACAATAAACAAATACATCAAAGACATCATTTCAGAAAGGGACAAACTATTGGGATCGTGACAAAACAAAGCGAGTGTGCTGGAGATAACCAGGGTGCGGCTGCTTTAGTTTGGAATAGGGAGGCTTCTTTGAGGAGAAGGAGATGGGCAGAGACAGGAATGATGACCTGGAACAGTTGGAGGGAGAGCGTTCCAGGCAGAGAGAGCTGCCAGGGCAAAGGCTCTGGGGCAGGCAGAAGCTTGGTGCTCGGGATGGGTCATTGTAGCTGGGTGTGAGTGAAGGACATAGAGGAAGATGCTGGAAGGTTTGGGAGTGCTTCTCAAATTCTTGCCAGTGCAGACCAATTTTTTTCCCCCAATCCCTAAAATGCAATAAACATGAATTTCAATGGGAAAATAAGATTGAAAAGGGCATGCATGGAACTTCCCTGGCAGTCCAGTAATTAGGACTCCATGCTTCCACTGCAGAGGGCATGTGTTCGATCCCTGGTCGGGAACTAAGATCCTGCAAGCCGCGCGGTGAGGCCAAATAAGAAAAAGAAATGCGTAGTGCCAGAAACCAAGGATCAGCCGACAAGGATCAAGGATGGGGGTATATTGTGGGTCCACAAGAGCCAACTGAAAGAGTTCCCGATGGCCAAAGCCAGAGCCATGTGAACAAAGACACTAATATAGTATTGGATTGTAACTCCAGGAATAAAAAGAAATGTCCATTAGTTTGCACTGATACAAAGAAATAATCGAATACATTAACAAATGTAGGACAGGTATGGAAGGTTTCCAGATAATTTATGTAGGTGCCTCACCCTGAGGGATGGTTAGAACGGCACACAGTGATCTCCTCCCCAAAGGAACAGTGTGTAAAGAGGGCGGGATTGGGGGGAAGAATAACTTTTCAGTGGAGAAAACTGCTAAACACACTACATCACCTGGCTGGGTGATTAAGGTCAACACCAAAGTCATAATTAGGTTGATAACATGTACTCTTGAGATGCTGTGAGGAAAATAGCACTTTACCTCTGTGATCCTTCTCCCCCCAAACCCATAACCCTAGTCTAAACATGAGGGAAATACCCAAAACAATTCCAGTTGAGAGGCATCCTCCTGTATACCAACCGTAATCCTCAAAACTGTCAAGGTCATCAAAGACAAGGGAAGCTCAAGAAACTGTTGCAGCCAAGAGAAACCTAAGGAGACGTGTCAACTAAATGTCACGTGCAATCCTGGACCAGAAAGAAGACATTCGGGGAAAATCGAAGGAATATGAATAACGCGTGAACTTTAGTTAACAATAATGTATTGATATTGGTTCACTAGTCCCAGACTAGTGTAAGATGTTACTAATAGGGGAAACTATGTGTGTGTGTTGGGGAAGAGACTATATGGAAACTGTGCTATTTGCTCAATTTTTCCGTAAATTTAAATTTGTTCTAGAATAAAGTCTATTAATTAAAAAAAAATTTACGTGGAAAAGAAATCTGAAAAAGAATATACATATATACACACATATATGTATGTATATAGGTATAACTGGATCACTTTGCTATACACATGAAACTAACACAACACTGTAAATTAACTATACTTCAATTTAAAAAATGGTTAAAGGGGACTTCCCTGGTGGTCCAGTGGTTAAGACTTCACCTTCCAATGCAGGGGGTGAGGGTTTAATCCCTGGTCGGGGAGCTAAGATCCCACGTGGCTCATGGCCAAAAAACCAAAACATAAAACAGAAGCAATATTGTAACAAAATTCAATAAAGACTTGTAAAAAAAAATGGTCCACATAAAAAACAAATCTTAAAAAAATAAAAAATGGGGCTTCCCTGGTGGCGCAGTGGTTGCGAGTCCACCTGCCGATGCAGGGGACACGGGTTCGTGCCCCGGTCTGGGAGGATCCCACATGCCGCGGAGCGGCTGGGCCCGTGAACCATGGCCGCTGAGCCTGCGCGTCCGGAGCCTGTGCTCCGCAACGGGAGAGGCCACAACAGTGAGAGGCCCGCCTACCGCAAAAAAAAAAAAAAAAAAAAAAAAAAGAATTGGGGAATTCCCTGGTGGTCCAGTGGTTAGGACTTGGTGCTTTCACTGCCGAGGGCCCGGGTTCAATCCCTAGTCAGGAACTAAGATCCTGCATGCGGCCAGGCCAAAAAAAAAAAAAAAAGGGAGAGAGAATTGACAGGACTTGCTGATTGATGGGGGGTGGGGGGGAAGGAGTTTGGGAAGATGCCCAGATCTCTATCTTTCACAACTGGGTAGACAGTGGAGTCATGGGCTGAGATGGGGACATGGGATGAGAGGCCGGGTTGGGTGAGGGAGGGGATGATGATGAGTTTCGTCTTGGACAGATGGAGTTTCAGGTCCCCGAGGGATGTAAGGAGGGCAGAAGTTCATAATCTTTTACAGATCACGATGGGTGATGCCCCATGTGCTTCCACGAATGTAAAATAGTCTCAAAGGGATAATTTGGCCCGTTTTGTTCCTCACACAAAAACACAGCAGAGCTTTTTTTTTTTTAATTTGGTTGTGACAGGCATGTAGGATCTAGTTCCCCGACCAGGGATCAAACCTGGTCCCCCTGCATTGGGAGCACGGAGTCTTAACCACTCCACCACCAGGCAAGTCCCACAACAGGGTTTGAAAGTCACTAAAATGCCCTTCAGCAGGATAAATAAACTGTGGGACATTCAGACAATGGAATGTTATTTGGTGCTAAAAAGAAATGAGCTATCAGGCCATGAAAAGAGATGGTGGAACTTTGAAAAATGCACATGACCAAGTGAAAGAAACCAGTCTGAAAAGGCTGTATGATACAGACTGTATGATTCCAACTTTAGGACATTCTTGAAAAAACAAAGCTATGGAGACGGTTAAAGGATCAGTGGTTGCCAGGGGTTAGCGGGGGAAGGAGGGGTGAAGAGGCAGAGCACAGAGGATTTTTAGGGCAGTGAAAACACCCTGTGTGATATTATACTAGCAGATACATGCCATTATACATTTGTCCAAAGCCATAGAACGTACAACACCAAGAGTGAACCCTAATGTCAACTATGGACTCTGGGTGATGTTGATGTGTTAGTGTAGGTTCGTCAGTCATTACAAATGTACTGTCTGCTGGGAGATGTTGAGAACGGGGGAGGCTATGCCTGGGAGTTGGGAGGGGGTGTATGGGAATTCTGTATTTTATGCTCAATTTTGCTGTGAACTTAAACTGCTCTAAAAATTAGTCTATAATAAACACATGCAGTGGGACACATATATAAATACTAAGTAAATATCCCTGAATACATACTTGGACATTTAAAATATACCTAATGGGAAACATGCGGGGAGGAGAGGATAAATCAGGAGCTTGGGATCAACATACACACACTACTATATATAAAATAGACAGGGAACGCTACTCAATATTCTGTAATAGGGAATTCCCTGGTGGTTCAGTGGTTACAACTCCGTGCTTCCAATGCAGGGGTTGAGGGTTTGATCCCTGGTTGGGGAACTAAGATTCCACATGCCCGTGCAGTGCAGCCAAAAAAAAAAAAAAAAAAAATCTGTAATAACCTATACGGGGAAAGAATCTGAAAAAGAACGAATGTATGTATATGTATAATTGAATCACTATGTTGTAACCTGAAACTAACACAACATTGTAAATCAACTATACTCCAATAAATTGTTTTAAAATACCCAATAATACCCACATGATCACACTCATGAATGCAAGTATCTGTACATGCACACACACACACACACACACACACACACACACACACACTCATGTAGATACTCATTACTGATGTAGGTCAAGGGAAAGAGATTATCTCAAGTGTGGCTTCTGTCCTCTGCATGTCCTTGATGGGAAGAAATTTTCTATCCACTTCATTCTTTTCTCTCTTTCCCTCCTCTGGTAGGAGGAGGTCTGTGGGCAGACAGAAGGGAGGAAGTGACTTCGCAGGTAAGAAAAGCAAAGTCTAAGGTGATCGTAGGGGAAGGAGGAAGAGGGAGAGAGAGAAGGGGGTTCTGATTGCTCTTTGGACATTGCTGAAGACTGTGGGGATTCAACACAAATGAAGGTTCTGTTGTCATCCTCTGAATTCATTGCTGTGCCCGCCCACCCTTTTCAACTGCAAGGGCACAGCTAAGGGACACACTGGAAAAAGCAAATCAATGTGATGGCCCCATCTGCCAGTGTTCAGGGCTGGCTTGGAGGGTCCATGGGAGAAGGAGTGAGCAGTCACAAGTAGATACAAGGACGTAGCCATCAATGGTGACCTTGGGGAAAGTGGTCTCAAGGGTATCTGTGTGGGGAGGCCCAAGGGAGGGAGTCAGATGAAGACGTGAGATGAGAGAGAGTGGGAACTTCACCTAAAATTCCCCAGCCACCGTCCATGCCTATGCTCTGCTCTCTCCAAAGCTGTTCTCCCCCCACAGTTCCACCCTTCCTCCTCCTAGCATCCTCCCTTATACTCCTTTTCCACTTCCTATCATTCCCCAAACTTAATCCCTGCAGCAGAACTGTAGACTATTAGAAACCAAAGAGGTGCAAAGTTCTGCACCTCATGTAACGTACAACATGAGAAATGTAATTACCACTGCTGTATGTTACATATGAGAGCTATTCAGAGAGTTATTAAGAGTTATTAAGTTATTAAGAATAAGTCCTGAGAGTTCTCATCACAAGGAAAAAATATTTTCTATTTCTTTAATTTTGTATCAATATGAGATGATGGATGTTCACCAAACTTATGTGGTCGTCATTTCATGATGTATGTAAGTCAAGTCATTACGCTCTACACCTTAAACTTAGACAGTGCTGTGTGTCAGTCATACCTCAATAAAACCGGAAGATAAAAGAACTCTGGGGAAAACAAAAAAGAATATTAGACACGAAAGGAACTCAAAACATTGGCTAGTACAAGTCTTCACCCAGAGCTCAAACAACCCCCCCCCCACACAGAGCATCTCTGTCTCCTCTCATCCAGCCTATCCTTGATTCTTTCCATGAACAGGGAGCTCACTTCTGAGAGAAGCAGCCCCTTCTAGCTCTGCTGGCCACAGAGTCATTCCTTTAGCAGAATCATGCCTATAGTAGGTCCTCAATTCATGCTTGTGGAATCAGTTTCACTGCCCCCCTCACCTAGCTTCTCAGCTTCCCCATTAAATTATGTATCCAAGACATGAAGATAATTGTCAAGGTGTGAGTCATGTGTTGCATTGTAGGTTTTCATTTAGAATATATCAATTAAAGAGCAACTACGCGGCCCTAGAAGTTGGGGATTCAAGCCAGACAAAGACAGACATAGTCTCTGTCTTTGTGGAGCTTATGTTCTAGTGGGAACAGACACTGAATAGCTGCAGACACAATTCATTAATTACAGTTGCAGTGAGTACTCTGAGAGGAAGAGATGCAGGGTGCAGTGTGGACAGGTAGACCATACAACAAGCAGTCTTGATGTATGGCCAATAATCGTGTTACACCTATATAAATAAAACTGGTCACGCAAAATCACTCAGCCAGTAATATGAACAAATCTGTTCCTTAGGGGCAGAAACTTACCACGAAGAGGAACCGTGTGGCAGATTATCGAAGTAATGATTTAGCCATGCGACTTGTTTTGGCCAGCGGGACAATAGCAAATGCGATAGAAGCAGAGGTTTGTAAAGTACTTTCACACTGTCATAAAAGAGGGGATATCACTGTAGGCCCTTCAGACACTAAAAGGATAATGAGGGTATTTTTACGAACAGATTTATGTTGATAAATTTGACAGTTTACATGGCATAAACAAATTCCTTGAAATGCAAAACTACCAAAGCTTACTTAAGAAGAAATAGATAGGGGAGATTGGTTCAAGATGGTGGAGTAGAAGGACGTGCTCTCACTCCCTCTTGCAAGAACACCAGAATCACAACTAACTGCTGAACAATCATCGACAGGAAGACACTGGAACTCACCAAAAAGGATACCCCACATGCAAAGACAAAGGAGAAGCCACAATGAGATGGTAGGAGGGGACGCAATCACAATAAAATCAAATCCCATAACTGCTGGGTGGGTGACCCACAAACTGGAGAACACTTATACCACAGAAGTCCACCCACTGGAGTGAAGGTTCTGAGCCCCACGTCAGGCTTCCAAACCTGGGGGTCCGGCAACGGGAGGAGGAATTCCCAGAGAAGCAGACTTTGAAGGCTAGCGGGATTTGATTGCAGGACTTCTGCAGGACTGGGGGAAACAGAGACTCCGCTCTTGGAGGGCACACACAAAGTAGTGTGCGCATCGGGACCCAGGGGAAGGAGCAGTGACCCCACGGGAGACTGAACCAGACCTACCTGCTAGTGTTGGAGGGTCTCCTGCAGAGGTGGGGGGTGGCCGTGTCTCACCGTGAGGACAAGGACACTGGCAGCAGAAGTTCTGGGAAGTACACCTTGGCGTGAGCCCTCCCAGAGTCTGCTATTAGCCACACCAAAGAGCCCGGGTAGGCTCCAGTGTTGGGTCGCCTCAGGCCAAACAACCAACAGGGAGGGAACCCAGCCTCATCCATCAGCGGACAAGTGGATTAAAGTTTTACTGAGCTCTGCCCACCAGAGCAACAGCCAGCGCTACCCACCACCAGTCCCTCCCATCAGGAAACTTCCACAAGCCTCTTAGATAGCCTCATCCACCGGAGGGCAGACAGCAGACGCAAGAACTACAGTCCTGCAGCCTGTGGAACAAAAACCACATTCACAGAAAGATAGACAAGATGAAAAGGCAGAGGGCTATGTACCAGATGAAGGAACAAGATAAAACCCCAGAAAAACAACTAAATGAAGTGGAGATAGGCAACCTTCCAGAAAAAGAATTCAGTATAATGATAATGAAGATGATCCAGAACCTCGGGAAAAGAATGGAGGCAAAGATCGAGATGATGCAAGAAATGTTTAACAAAGACCTAGAAGAATTAAAGAACAAACAAAGAGGTGAACAATACAATAACTGAAATGAAAACTGCACTAGAAGGAATCAATAGCAGAATAACTGAGGCAGAAGAACGGATAAGTGACCTGAAAGACAGAATGGTGGAATTCACTGCTGTGGAACAGAATAAAGAAAAAAGAATGAAAAGAAATGAAGACAGACTAAGAGACCTCTGGGTCAATATTAAACATAACAACATTCGCATTATACAGGTCCCAGAAGGAGAAGAGAGAGAGAAAGGGCCCTCACACTGGTCAGAATGGGCATCATCAGAAAATCTACAAACAACAAATGCTGGAGAGGGTGTGGAGAAAAGGGAACCGTCTTGCACTGTTGGTGGGAATGTAAACTGATACAGCCACTATGGAGAACAGTATGGAGGTTCCTTAAAGAACTAAAAATCGAATTACCATATGACCCAGCAATCCCACTACTGGGCATATACCCAGAGAAAACCATAATTCAAAAAGACACATGCACCCCAATGTTCATTGCTGCACTATTTACAATAGCCAGGTCATAGAAGCAACCTAAATGCCCATCGACAGACGAATGGATAAAGAAGATGTGGCACATATATATATAATGGAATGTTACTCAGCCATAAAAAGGAATGAAATTGGGTAATTTGTAGAGACATGGGTGAATCTAGAGACTGTAATACAGAGTGAAGTAAGTCAGAAAGAGAAAAAAAATATTGTATATTAACACATATATGTGGAACCTAGAAAAATGGTACAGATGAACCGGTTGGCAGGGCAGAAATAGAGAAACAGATGTAAAGAACAAATGTATGGACACCAAGGGGGGAAGCAGCAGGGGGTGGGGGTGTGGGTGTGATGAACTGGGAGATTGGGATTGACATGTATACACTGATGTGTATAAAATGGATGACTAATAAGAACCTGCTGTATAAAAAAATAAATAAAATTAAATTTAAAAAAGAAAAGAAATATGCAGAAAAGTGTGAATAATATGACCCTGTTTTTGTAAAACTAACAATAAAGATATTTCATGTACATGTATATATATGTGCGTATAAAAAAAAGAAGAAATAGATAACCTAAATAGGCCTGTGTCTACTAAAAAATAGAATTTGTGATTAAATACCTTCCCATAAAGAAAACTTCATGCCCAGATTGCTTCACCAGTGAATTCTACAAAACTGAAGGAAAGAAAATAATACTGATTTTAAACAAACTCTTACAGAAAAAGAAGAGGAGGGAATGCTTCCCAGTTAATTCTGTGAGGGTAGCATTATCCTGATACCATAACCAGATAAGGATATTACAAGAAAAAAAAATCCCACAGACCAATATCTTTCATGAATACGGACACAGATAACTCTTAAAAAATATTGGCAAATAGAGTCCAGCCATATATTAAAAAGAAAACACATCATGATCAAGTGGGGTTTATCTCAGCATTGCAAGGCTGGTTCGGCATTAGAAAATCAATGTAATATGTCCTATCAAGAAATTGAAAAGGAAAAATCTTATGGCAATCATCATCTCAATAGCCCAGCTTACCTACCATGCCTGTCAATGCGCATTACAGAGGGTCAGTCAATTTAACACTCTTTCCTGATAAAAACTCTGAAATCAAAGCCAACGCTATGCTCAAGGTGAGTTCTCACAAAAATTTACAAGAAAGGAAGATGGCCAATATCACCGGTATTGTTCCGCTTTATTTCTAACAGTGCTAGCCAACGCAACAAGGCAGGAATCAGAAATGCCATGCGATTAATAGGAAACAGAGACTATCCACCACTGACATGATTGTCTACTCAGACAGCTAACTGAAAATTATTAGAACTAATGAATGTGGCCAGTTACAAAATAAAAATATGAAACAATAGCTTTTCTTTAATTAAAAAAAATTTTTTAAATGCCTTCCAGGCATACCTGGATTAATGCTATATAAATTTATTAAAGTTAACTCCATGTAATACATTTTAGAAAGACTGTCATCCAGATTTCTCCATAATTTATTCCAAGGGATTAATGTGAGCAGATTTGGAGTTCATTATTACATCACCTAAATGCCTGTGTGTGTGTGTTTTTTTTACATCTTTATTGGAGAATAATTGCTTTACAATGGTGTGTTAGTTTCTGCTTTATAACAAAGTGAATCAGCTACACATATACATATGTCCCCATATCTCCTCCCTTCAATAGCTTTCCCAAATGCCAGAGATGATCAACTTATAAAAATATACATTCATTCACAATAATAATAAAAATTAAGATAAAACCAACAAGAAATGTGCAGGACAAGTGAGATATAACTCAAGAGGGCTTGAATTAAATGGAGAACTAAAACCTATTCATGAATGGGGGACTTTATGTTATAAGGTTGCTGACATTCTCTGCATTGACTTATAGGTTTAGAAAACTTACAAATAGGGCTTCCCTGGTGGTGCAGTGGTTGAGAGTCCGCCTGCCGATGCAGGGGACACGGGTTCGTGCCCCGGTCAAGGAAGATCCCACATGCCGCGGAGCGGCTGGGCCCGTGAACCATGGCCGCTGAGCCTGCGCGTCCGGAGCCTGTTCTCCGCAACGGGAGAGGCCACAACAGTGAGAGGCCCGTGTACCGCAAAAACAAAACAAAACAAAACAAAAAAAACTTACAAATAAACATTCCAGTGGGCTTGGGGGAAGCCACTTGGGAAAAGACCTTGAAGACTGACCTAGAATATATCTGGGAGAATAAATAGGCAAGAATATCATAATAAAATTTTGGAAAAGAGAATGAAACCTACTATAAAATGACAACAATGTAAATAGTGTGGTACTATTATAAGAATAAATAAACATTAACAGAAAAGAATAGACTCTAGTTTTCAACTGTCTATATATCTCTCTTCTTATCTACAAAATGTAGCATAGGGCTTCTCTGGTGGCGCGGTGGTTAAGAATCCGCCTGCCAATGCAGGAGACACGGGTTCGAGCCCTGGTCCGGGAAGATCCCACATGCCGCGGAGCAGCTAAGCCCGTGCGCCACAACTACTGAGCCTGAGCTCTAGAGGTCGCGTGTCACAGCTACTGAAGCCCACGCGCCTAGAGCCCGTGCTCCACAACGAGAAGCCACCACAATGAGAAGCCCGCGCACCGCAACAAAGAGTAGCCCCCGCTCGCGACAACTAGAGAAAGCCCACGTGCAGCAACGGAGACCAAACGCAGCCAAAAAAAATAAATAAATAAAATAAATAAAAAAAAATTTAAATGTAGCATAATTTATTTTTAAAATATTCAATAATAATTCATAATAAAGATGGCATTTCAAATTGGTGGGGAAAGGATGGAATATTCGATAGATGTAACTTAGACAACTGGTTTACCATTTGGGAAAGAAATTTAGTTCAAACCTTACCATACATCATGCGACAAAATAAATTTCAGATCAATAAAAGAATTAAGAGTAAAAAAATGAAGCCATAAGGGACTTCCCTGGCAGTCCAGTGGTTAAGACTCCGCACTTCCACTGCAGGAGGCGCGGGTTCGATCCCTGGTCTGGAAATTAAGATCCCACATGCCGTGTGGCATGGCCAAAAACAAACAAACAAACAAAAAGCCATAAAATAAGTTGGTATAAAATATTTGCAACATTAATTACAATGGGTTAATATCTTTGATTTATGTGAACATCTAAAACAGGGGTAGGCATTGGGAACTCCCTGGCGGTCCAGTGGTTAGGAATCCGTGCTTTCACTTTTCTGAGCCTGGGTTCGATCCCCGGTCAGGCAACTAAGATCCTGCAGGGTGCGCCACTGTTCAAAAAATAAATAAATAAATAAAAATAAAACAGGGTCGGGCTTCCCTGGTGGCGCAGTGGTTGAGAGTCCGCCTGCCGATGCAGGGGACATGGGTTCGTGCCCGGGTCTGGGAGGATCCCACATGCCGCGTAGTGGCTGGGTCCGTGAGCCATGGCCGCTGAGCCTGCGCGTCCGGAGCCTGTGCTCCGCAACGGGAGAGGCCACAACAGTGAGAGGCCCGCGTACCGCAAAAAAAAAAATAAAAATAAAAAATAAAACAGGGTTGGGCAAACTATGTCTCACTTGCCAAAACTGGCCCACTGCATGTGTTTGTATGGCCTGCAAGCTCAGAATGATTTTGACTTTTTTAAAAATCCAAAGAAGACTATTTGACAATACCTGAACATTACAGGAAATTCAAATTTCATGTGTCCACAAATAAGTTCTATCGGAGCCTAGCCACGTGCACTCATAGACATCCTGTCTTATTGCTTTCGAGTTACAAGGGCAGAGTGGAGTAGTCCTGACGTAAACTATGGTCCGTAAAGGGGAAAATAGTTACTAACTTACCATTTGCAAAAAAAGTTAAGATTGCCTTGATATTAGAAAAGGCATGAACACAGAGCCTTAAGCCATTCTGGTTAGAGGTTCAACGTTCAACTCTGGGCTTCTTACTCAAAAACTCAGACCACTGACCAAGTCACTCCGTCCTCCTTGCCTCAGTTTAAAGTAAGAGGCAAAGTCAGATTCTTGCAAGGAATAAATCAAAAAGTGATTTATGAAAGGCTTAAAACAGAGCCTGGCACATAATACACTACGTGGATGTGAGCTATTCGGTTTTCAATTTCATCAGTGGATATTTTAAAATTGGGATCCTGTCCTATCTCTTTAAGTGTTCTACGGAGTGAAATTTTTCCTCCACTGCTGGTGGTGAGGATCATTTTTTCCAAGAACACTTGGCAAAATGCATCAAGAACTTTAACAAAACCACTTATTTTTTACTATTTTTAAATTTTTTCTTTATGTTTTTGGCTGCGCAGCACAGGTTGTGGGAACTTAGTTCGCCTGACCAGGATTGAACCTGTACCCTCAGCAGTGAAAGCACGGAGTCCTAACCACTGGACTGCCAGGGAATTCCCCAACCACTTATTTTTAATCCAGTATTTCCACATCTGGCATTATTTTCCCTAAGAGCATAAGCAAAGAAACAATAAATACGTGTTGCCTATTTATTTCTTCACTAATGAATTGGGAGTAGCGTAAAGAAATCGTCACAGAGGCAAAGAAAGATGAACATACAAGGATATTCATCCCAATTTCACTTGTAACAGTGAAAAGTTAGAACCAACTTAAATGCCCAGCAGGAAAGGACTGGTTAAATAATTTTGCAGCCATGTTGGCAGGGGAGAGGAGGAATAGTCCTGTTTTAGAGGAATATTTAACAAGTTATTTTCTGGGGGCTTTAAAAATTATTGAAATAGTACAATCTCATTGTAAAAAGGGTCAAACAACACGAAAAGTGAAGATACAGAAGTTCCCCCTTTAACTGTTGCCCTGACACTTCTTCCAAAGAGGGAACTACTGTCAATTGTTTGGAATAGATTCCCAGGGCGTCTTATGCACGTACATACTTGTGTATCATTCGTGTTCTTTAATATAAATGCAATCAGACTGTATACAATGTTATGTGTTTTTTTTCCCATTGAGCAATATACCAGTAATATACACAGGGATTTTTTCCATGTCAGTAATATAGGTCTGTCTCATTCTTTTTAATGACTGTGCTGCGTTCCCACAGTCTGCCGTGCCCTGATTTGTCTAACTATGCCCCTATTGTCAGTCATCAAGACTGTTTTCCATGTTTTGCTTTTACAAGCAATGGCATCATTGCAAGCAAGTCTTCGATGAGCACACTTGGGAACGTATATTCATGGGATCAGTTGTTGACTGTAGAGTGGCCAGAACAAAGGTGATGTGCTTTAAATATTTTGTTCGACCACAGTCAAATTCCCTTCCAAAAAATTTGCAATAATTTACATTTCCCCCTCCTGACAGTGTGGCAATGATTATTATTCATCCAATTCTCCATAAGACCTGACGCCTGCAATATTTTTAATGTTTGCCAGGTTAAAGAATGAGGACTAAAATTTGTCTGATTACTAGTGAGACAGAGCATGTTGCTGTCTTCTTTTTCTTTTTTCTGCTATTTGTATTTCTAGCTTGCTTACACAGTCCAGATGATGTAGGGGTTAGGAGTATGGACCCCACAGCCAAGCTGCTTTGAATCAAGCTCAGCTGTTTACTGGCTGTGTGACCTTGGGCAAGTCACTTAACCTCTCTGTTTCTCATCTGTGAAATAGAGATAATAATAGTATCCATCTCACAGGGTTGAGGATTAAATTACGTTGTGTATATAAAACACCTAGAACAGTATCCAGTATGCAGTGAGCAGTTAATAAAACATTAGCAATTATTGCCCTTTTGCCTATCATTTATATTGCAAGTATTTCCTTCCAGGCTGCTGCTTTGTTGGCCCTTTTGTCTTTGTTCAGCGTGTTTCCATATCATCAAATCTGTCTTTTCATTCATGGCTCTGAGTTTCAATAAAAGCAAAACTGGGACATTTAAACTGAACATAGAGGAAGAAACTGGGAAAAGAGAAGAAACTATTAGCAGTGTTCACCTCTGGGCGATAGAATTCAGATGACTTATGCTCCTTTTTTATACTCCATGTTTTCTGAATGTTCTAATGAGCATATATCATGAGTATATATTTCCAAATGAACATATATTACCTTTATTTTTATGCTTTATCTGTTTTAAATTTTTAACTAAGCACGCTGGTAATCATTTTATAGTGAGAAAAAGCACCCTCCTGCCCCCGCCCAATAAATGTTGTTTACCTTAAAGTACAAAAAAAAAAGGAGGTGGTTAGCTTGGACTCCACACTTAACCTCACCCATAGGCCAAACATTATAGCAGGACCGCCCCCTGGTGGCAAAGAGATGAGTTGATCCAAGAAGGGGTGTGTGTGTGTGTGTGTGTGTGTGTGTGTGTGTGTGTGTGTGTGTGTGTGTACACGTACACATGCGCGTCCTCCTGTAAGGAGCTCTGTTCCATTCAACTTAAATCACAAAGCAACCCTTTGAGTTGGGGACTAAAATTATGTAGAAGACACAGGTGAGGAATCTGAGTCCCCCAGCTGGCAAGGGGCAGCTCCCCACCCAACTTGGAGAAATGTCCAGGTCCGTTTTTTGTGTGTTTGTTTTGCTTTTTGGTCGCACCACACAGCTTGTGGGATCTTAATTCCCTAACCAGGGATCGAATCCGTGCCCCCTACAGTGGAAGTGCGGAGTCCTAACCACTGGACCACCAGGGAATTCCCCCCAGGCCCCTGTTTTTAATCACCAAGTCCTCTGCTCCCAAAGGGTCCCTGCCCTGTCTTTGGATCTAATTCACATATCATACAATTCACCAACTGAAAGTGTACAATTCAGTGGGTTTTAGTGTATTCCCAGAGTTGTGCAGCCATCATACTGTCAATCTGAAAACATTTCCATCACAGAATGTGGAGAAACAGGAAACCTTGTGCACTGCTGGTGCGAATGTAAATCGGTACAGCCATTATGGAAAATAGTATAAAGTTTCCACAAGAAATTAAAAACAGAACTATCGTATGGTCCAGTGATCCCACTTCTGGATCCGAAGGAAATGAAATCCTTATCTAGAAGAGATATTTGCACTCCTATTTCATAGCAGCATTATTCACAATAGCCGAGGTATGAAGACAACCTAAGTGTTCCTTGATGGGTGAATGGGTAAAGAAACCGTGATATATATATATATATATATATATATATATATATATATATTCATTCCACTGTATATGTGATGGAATAGTATCAGCCTTTAAAAAGAATGAGGGAGGGGTTTCCCTGGTGGTGCAGTGGTTGGGAGTCCGCCTGCCGATGCTGGGGACACGGGTTCGTGCCCCGGTCCGGGAGGATCCCACATGCCGCGGAGCGGCTGGGCCCGTGAGCCATGGCCACTGAGTCTGCGCGTCCGGAGCCTGTGCTCCGCAGCGGGAGAGGCCACAACGGTGAGAGGCCAGCGTACCGCAAAAAAAAAAAAAAAAAAAAAGAATGAGGGAACTTCCCTGGCGGTCCAGTGGTTCAGACTTCGCCTTTCCAATGCAGGGGGTGTGGGTTCGATCCCTGGTCGAGGAACTAAGATCCCACATGCCTTGGGGCCAGAAAACCAAAACATAAAACAGAAGCAATATTGTAATAAATTCAGTAAAGACTTTAAAAAATGATCCACATCAAAAAAATCTTTAAAAAAATTAAATAATAAAAAGAATGAAAAAAATTAAATATATAATAATATACATATTTTTTTATTTGGCTGAATCGGGTCTTAGTTGCGGCACGTGGGATCTTCGTTGTGGCACGTGGGCTTCTCTCTAGTTGTGGCCTGTGGGCTCCAGAGTGTGAAGGTTCAGAAGTTGCTTAGTTGCCCCGAAGCATGTGTGATCTTAGTTCCCCGACCAGGGATCGAACCCGTGTCCCCTGCTTTGGAAAGCAGATTCTTAACCACTGGACCACCAGGGAAGTCCCAAGAATGAAATTCTGTCATTTGCAACAACATGGATGAAACTGGAGGGCATTCTGCTAAGTGAAATAAGCCAGAGAAAGACAAATATTGCAATCACTTGTACGTGGAATCTAAAAGAAAAAAGTAGAACTCATAGGGCTTCCCTGGTGGCGCAGTGGTTGAGAGTCTGCCTGCCAATGCAGGGGACACCGGTTCGAGCCCTGGTCTGGGAGGATCCCACATGCCACGGAGCAACTAGGCCCGTGAGCCACAACCACTGAGCCTGCGCATCTGGAGCCTGTGCTCCGCAGCAAGAGAGGCCGCGACAGTGAGAGGCCCGCGCACCGCGATGAAGAGTGGCCCCTGCTCGCCTCAACTAGAGAAAGCCCTCGCACAGAAACGAAGACCCAACACAGCCAAATAAATAAATAAAATAGCTACAAAGCATAAAAAAAAAAAAAGTAGAACTCATAGAAACTGAGAGAAGAAAAGAGGTTGCCAAAGAATGGGGGTGGGAGAAATAGGGAGAGGTTGGTAAAGAGTACAAGCTTTCAGTTAGAAGACAAATAAGGTCTGAGGATTTAATGTATAACATGGTGACTACAGTTAATAACACTGTATTGCGTAATTGAAATTGACTAAGAGAGTAGAATTTAAGTGTTCTCACAGAGAGAGAGAGGGAGAGACAGGGAAAGGTAAACATGTGAGGTGATGGATGTATTAATGAACTAGTTGGGGAGGCATCCTTTCCCACTGTGTCCATTATCAAATCACCACATTGGACACTTTAAATATCCTACAATTTTGTCAATTATACTTCGATAAAAAGAGGACATTTCCATTACCCCAGAAAGAAACCCTGTGTTCCTTAGCAATCATTCCACATTTCCCCCTCCCACCAGCCCCTGACAACCACTGATCTGTCTTTCTCTAGGGATTTGCCTGTTCTAGATATTTCATATTAATGGAAGCAGTCATACAAATGGGATAATACAGTATGTGGCCTTTTGTATCTGGCTTCTTTCATTTAGCATAATGTTTTCAAGTTTCATCCACATTGTAACATGTATCAGTACTTCATTATTTTTTAGGTCCAAATAATTTTCCATTGTATGGATATGCCACAATCTGTTCATCCACTCATCAACTGATGGGCATCTGATTGGCTATTAGGAAGAGTGCTGCTATGAAATTTCATGTACAAAATTTTGGTGGACATATATTTTCATAGGAGTGGTATTGCTGGGTCATTTTTTTTTTTTTTTTTTGCGGTACGCGGGCCTCTCACTGTTGCAGCCTCTCCCATTGCGGAGCACAGTCTCCGGACGCGCAGGCTCAGCGGCCATAGCTCACGGGCCCAGCTGCTCCGCAGCATGTGAGATCTTCCCGGACCGGGGCACGAACCCATGTCCCCTGCATCGGCAGGCGGACTCTCAACCACTGCGCCACCAGGGAAGCCCTGGGTCATATTTTAACTCTATGTATAAGAGGTCTTTTAACTCAGCTTCCCAGATAAGACATTGTTGTCACTTCCCTGTCTGATCTCTATATGGCCATTTCCAGAGACCTGGCCAGAAACACACATACACACACACACACACACACACACACACACACACACACACACACACACACACCCCTCTTGTGAGCCTGGCTCCATCAGCTTCCACTGACTCCACTCTTGTCCAGCTCCTGTGGGCTGCAGGGCAGACCCTCAACCCAGAACCCAGGCCCTCACTGGAACCCCAAGATTTCTTAGCATTAGCTAAATCTCAGAGAGAAGTAGTCTGAAGCTCCAGTGAAAGCCCAACTAACTCTGTTAGTCATGAACGTTCACCAAATGTTTCCAATACTCTCTCTTCTGAGAGAACATGGTAGGGCTGTTCTGTCCTGCCCCTTCTTGGTTGGGTAGGACCCTGTGACTCGTCCTGACCAATAAGAAGTGAGCAGAAATGCTGTGTCATTCCCAGACCAGAGTATTTAACTGCTGGTGTGAGGCCCGCCAGAGAGTTTCCTCAGCTATGGTGACCTGAAACATTCCAGATAGTTGCTGCTTCATCACCTGGGTCATGGAGTGTGGCACATGGGAAAGAATCCCCAGGTGACCTGTGATGGATACGTCCTGGGAGTGAGAAATTAATTTTGTATTGTTTCAGGCCCACAGGTTAGCATAATCCAAATTATCCTGATGCTACACCAACCCATCTACATCATGGTACCTGGGTCCAGCCAAGGGCTCTCTATTAGTTTAATAGGGCTGCCATAGCAAAGGACCACAGACTGGGTAGTTTAAACAACAACTTTTCTTGTCTCTGGAGGCTAGAAGTTCTGGAGGCTAGAAGTCCAAGATCGAAGTGTTAAGAGGGTTGGTGCCTTCTGAGGGCTGTGAGGGAGAACCTGTTCTGTGCCTCTCTCCTAGCTTCTTAAAGTCTCAGGTGTTCCTTGGCCTTGTGAATGATGTTCCCCCTGTGTCTCCACATCGCTGTCCCTCTATGTGTGTCTGGATTCAAATTCCCCCTTTTATAAGGACACCAGTCATAGTGGATTAGGACCCATCTGAATTACCTCCTTTTAACTTTATTATCTCTTAGCGACCCTATCTCCAAATAAAGTCCCATTCTGAGGTACTGGGGGTGAGGATTTCAATATATGAATTTGGGGGGGGATGCGATTCATCCCATAACAAGCTCCATTCCAACTCCAAGGTGCCAGGGGTCCCAGCCTTCCCAGCATCAGTGAGAGAAGGTAGGAGACATTGATGCTGGGTGACCAGGGGGCTCCTTCTAGATCCACGGAAGATTTCTTTCCTGAGGATCAAGTGCTGTCCACAGGAATGCAGCCTAGCATGGAAACCTCAATAAATCCACTTCCCAGGGAGATAGCATAGGGTGATGGGTAGGCTAATGAATATGAATCCTGGCTGCATCTCTTAGCCACTGTGTCACTTAACCCCTTCTTTGAGCCTCAGTTATCTCTTCTATGAAATGGGATAATAATAATAATATGTCCTCCATAGAACTATTGTGAGAATCCAGAGAGAGAATATGCATGCATCAGCATGAGGCCTGATATATGGCAATCTCTCCAAAAATGAATTATTATTGTTATTGCTATTGGTGGTGCTCATATGTGCTTAAGGGAAAGAGGACATTATGTGGCTTCAGGGTGGGGGGTCTCGAGATTCCTAGAGAGTGGGAGACATCACAGGTATCTTTGCTTTACCTTCAGAGCTTGACCTCATTTGACAAACATTACCGAGCACCTACTATAGGCCAGAAGCTCTTCTACACAAAGGTTCTTCCAGTGCTGGAACTTATATTTGGTCATGTCTCAAAGAGACAGATGATAAACAAGTGAAGCAACTGTGGTTAGCGAGCATGATTAAAAGGCAAGAAAGGGACTTTCCTGGTGGCACAGTGGTTAAGAACCCGCCTGCCAATGCAGGGGACACGGATTCGAGCCCTGGTCCGGGAAGATCCCACACGCCGCGGAGCAACTAAACCCGTGCCACACAACTACTGAGCCTGTGCTCTAGAGTCCACAAGCTACAACTACTGAGCCTGTGTGCTACAACTACTGAAGCCCGCGCGCCTAGAGCCCGTGCTCTGCAACAAGAGAAGCCACCGCAATGAGAAGCCCGCGCACCGCAACGAAGAGTAGCCCTCACTCACCACAGCTAGAGAAAGCCTGCGCGCAACAACGAAGACCCAAAGCAGCCAAAAATAAATAAATAAAAATTTTAAAAAAATAATAAATAAAAGGCAAGAAAACGGGGCAGTGGGAGTGGGGAAAATGTTTTAAACAGTAGCTTCAGACAATCTGAAGGCGGGGTATTTGAGAACAAACATTTCAGCTACAAAGGGCTCCAAGGCAGGAATCTATGGAGAGTTGAGTAACAGAAGAAATGCTAATGGAATTGAGGGGCAAGTGAGGGTGGAGTGGAAGGCAGTTAGGGTGGAGATGTCAACAGGGGGCACACTTGGGCTGAATTTTCAGCTTAATGTGCCCCCCCGAATCTGGAAGGGGCAGGGATGTCGGGGGCTCGGAGGGGGAGGTAGAGAGGGGTGGGCTTAAGCAGTACCTTGGATAGCGCCCTCGCTGTCCGTGGTGCTGACATCCCGAGACCTGTTTCTCCAGAAGGAAGAAGCCATTGATTCAACAATGGAGACCTACCCTCGAGGTGCTGAAGTTCCAGGTACAAATAGTCAGAACATCAGTCATGACCAGCTGATCATCCTAGTAACAACCGTAATTCATGGAGAGGCTCCTACTGGCTCAGCCCCTGAACTTGGGAGGGAGCTGTGATTGGCAAAATAATGTCTATTCCCCTCCAAAGAGGTATGTGTACTAATCCCTGGAACCTGTGAATGTGTCACCTTACATAGAAAATGGGCTTTAACCCACGCACCTATGGTCAATTAATCGACGACAAAGGAGGCAAGAATATACAATGGAGAAAAGAGAGAGTCTCTTCAGTAAGTGGTGCTGGGAAAACTGAACAGCTACATGTAAAAGAATGAAATTAGAACATTCCCTAACACCATACACAAAAATAAACTCACGATGGATTAAAGACCTAAATGTAAGACTGGATACTATAAAATTCCTAGAGGAAAGCATAGGGAGGACACGCTATGACATAAATAGCAGCAATGTCTTTTTGGACCACTCTCCTAGGATAATGGAAATAAAAATTAAAATGAGGAAATGGGACCTAATTAAACTTAAAAGCTTTTGCACAGCAAAGGGAACCATAAACAAAATGAAAAGACAACCTACAGAATGGGAGAACATACTTGCAAACGATGCAACCGACAAGGGATTAATCTCCAAAATATACAAACAACTCATACAGCTCAATATCCACAAACAACCTAATCATAGAAAAGGGGCTTTGCAGATATGATCTTGAGATGGGAAATGATCCTGGATTACCCAGGGGGGGCCCAATGCTGTCACGAGATCCTTACACGATGGCAGCAGGAAGGTCAGAGTCAGAGAGGGAGATGGGGTAATGGAGGCAGAGGTCAGAGTGATGCAGGATGAGAAAGATTCAGCCAGCCATTGCTGGCTTTGAAGGTGGAGGAAGGGGCCACAAGCCAAGAAATGCAAGTGGCCTCTCGAAGTTGGAAAAGGCCAGGAAACAGGTTCTCCTCAGAGCCTCCAGAAAGGAACTCAGCCCAGCTGACCTTGGTTTCAGCCCAGTAGAACCCATTTCAGACTTCTGACCTCCAGACTTGTAAGATAATAAATGCGTGTTGGTTTAAGCCACCAGGTTTATGGTAATCAGTTACAGAAACAGTGGGGAACTCATGAAGGAGCCAAAGCTTGGAAAAGCCAGGTCTCTTCCTCTCAAATCTAGGAATTGGAAGAAATGGGAATTCGAGCCAGGTGGTCTGACTCCAGGCCTATGTCCTTCACTGCCTCACCATGCTGAAAATATCTTCCCTGGTGTTATGGATTGAACTGTGGCCCCCTCCCTTCCGAATTCGCATGTTGAAGTTCTAATCCCCATGCAGTGAACTGAAGGTTTGTGTCCCCCCACAATCCAGTTCATACACTGAAACTGTAACCCCTAATGTGATGGTATCAGATGGGGCCTTTGGGAGGGAATTAGGTCATGACAGTGGAGCCCTCATGAATGGGATTAGTGCCCTTATAAGAGAGATCCCAGAGAGCTCTCCTGTCCTCTTTCCACCAAGTCAGCAGTCTGTAACCCAGAAAAGGGCCTTCTCCAGAACCCTTATCTTGGACTTCTGGCTTGCAGAAGTGCAAGAAATAAATTTCCGTTGTTTCTGTTACTTTACAGTAAGAAGGAACAAGGTACTGATCCATGTTGCAATATGGAGGAACCTCAACAAGTTGCTAAGTGATAGAAGCCAGATATAAAAGATTATATTTTATATGATTCTGCTTATATGAAATACCCCTGCAAAAGACAAATCTGTAGAGGAAAGCAGGGTAGGTGGCAGGTGTGGCAGGGTTGGGGGAGAGGGAAGCGGCTGCAATGAGCTTGAGGGAATTTGGGGGGGGGTGATGAAAATGTTCTAAAACTTGATTGCAGTGACGGTTGTACAACTCTAGACTTTTTTTTTTTTTTTTGGCTGCGTTGGGTCTTCGTTGTGGCATGTGGGATTTTTCATTGGGGCGCACGGGCTCTTCACTGCGGTGCGCGGGCTTCTCTCTAGTTGTGGCATGCGGGGCTTCTCTCTCTAGTTGTGGAATGGGCTTAGTTGCCCCGTGGCATGTGGGATCTTAGTTCCCCGACCAGGGATCGAACCCTCATCCCCTACACTGGAAGGCGGATTCTTTACCACTGGACCACCAGGGAAGTTCCTATGGTACTTTGTTATAGCAGCTTGAATGGACTAAACACCCCCAGTAACTCAGAATGTGAGTGCTTTTGGAGAAAGGACATTTAAAGAGGCAATTCAGTTAAAATGAGGTCAGAGGGGTGGGTCCTAATTCAAGTGACTGGTGTCCCTATAAGAAGAGATCAGGACACAGACACACCCAGAGGGGGGCCATGTGAGGACACAGGGAGACGACAGCCGCCTACAAGCCAAGGAGAGAAGGTTCAGAAGGAACCAACCCTGCTGACACCTCGGTCTCTGACTTCTAATTCTCCAAAACTGTGAGAGATGTCTGTTGTTTAAGTCCATCAGTCTGGGGTACTTTGTTATGGCAGCCCCAGCAAAGCCACATACCTGGGGACTCTGGGAAGCTGCAGCCCATCTCTGGCCTAACCTGAGCCCCCCAGAAGAGTAGCACCCCCCAAAGCCACAGAGGCACCAGAATTAGGATGCTAGACCCATCCCAGCTGGTTCAGATCACGAGCTATTTCGAGGTGAGGAGGGGACTTCAGAGGACCATCTAGAGTCAGGACACACATGGGCCGCAGGGCTGTTCTTGACTGTCTCATCCTCTCTGGACAACTTCACCCATCCACACGGCACCAGTCTCCACCACTGTCCTGACACCTCCAGACATGTTCCCGGCACAAATCTCTCTTCAGTTCCCATCCCAAATGTCCAGAGCCCCTGCTGTCTCCCCTGGATTGTTCCTCTGGCTCCCCAAACTCAACATGCTCAAAGCAGAGCCCAGCATCAGTGTCCCCTTCTCCTGGTCCTTTCCCCTCACCCTCATCTCAGTCAAGATGCCCTTCCCTGTGGAAGAAGGAACCCCCTATACTGCTGGTGGGAATGTGAATTGGTGCACCCACCATGGAGAACAGTATGGAGATTCCTTAAGAAACTAAAAATAGAACTACCATATGATCCAGCAATCCCACTCTTGGCATATATCTGGAGAAAACCGTAATTCGAAAAGATACATGCACCCCAATGTTCACAGCAGCACTATTTACAATAGCCAAGACACGGAAACAACCTAAATGTCCATTGACAGATGAATGGATAAAGAAGATGTGATATATATACACAATGAAATATTACTCAGCCATAAAAAAGAATGAAATAAAGCCATTTTCAGTAACACGGATGGACCTAGAGATTATCATACTAAGTGAAGTAAGGCAGACAGAGAAAGACAAATATCATATGATATCACTTATATGTGGAATCTAAAAAAAATGATATAAATGAACTTACTTGCAAAACAGAAACAGACTCCACGGATATAGAAAAGAAATGTATGGTTACCAAAGGGGAAAGGTGGGGAGGGATAAATTAGCAGGTTAGGATTAACATATACACTGTTATATATATAATAGATAGTCAACAAGGACCTACTGTATAGCACAAGGAACTCTACTCAATATCTTGTAGTAATCTATAAGGGAAAAGAGTCTGAAAAAGAATATATGTATATACATATATATGTGTGTGTGTGTGTGTGTGTGTGTGTGTGTGTGTGTATAACTGAATCACTTTGCTGTACACCTGAAAATAACACAACATTGTAAACCAACTATACTTCAATTTAAAAAAAAAAAAGGGAATTCCCTGGCGGTTCAGTGGTTAGGACTCCATGCTTTCACTGCAGGGGTCTGGGTTCGATCCCTGGTTGGGGAACTAAGATCCCACAAGCCGTGCGGTGTGGCCAAAAATATATTTTTTAATTGAAAATAAATAGATGTAAATTTTTTTAAAAAGATGCCCCTCCCTGGTCACCTATGCCAAGGTCCCTTCATCCTCCTTGGGATCCCCTGTCCCGAGCTCCCACAGAGCATTAATTTCTAAGTTCTGCCAAAATTTCTTGTACACATTTCTTGGGTGTTGTCCCCTCCCCACCGTCTCTGTGTCCACTGTCCTAATTTCGGCCTTGTCATCTCTCCCTGGTCTCTGGCCCCCTGCCTCCGCCTCCTCCAATCCATCCGCTTCCAGAAACAGATCTGACCGTTCTCTCCTTTGCTTAAAAACGACTCACGTGCATTGCAGGTGGGAACATAAAGTGGTGTAGCTGCTGTGGAAAAGAGTTTAGCACTTCCTCAAAAAGTTGAACATAGAATTACCCTATGTCCAGCCAATCCACTTCTGGGTATCTACCTAAAGGATTGGAAAGCAGGGGTATTTGTACACCTGTTTTCAGAGCAGCACAATTCACAACAGCCCCAACGTGGAAGCAACCAAAACGTCTGCTGACGGGTAAATGGATAAACACGATGTGGTCCATCCGTACGATGGAATACTATGTAGCCTTTAAAAAGGAAGGAGATTCTGACACCTGCTACAACACGGAGAAACCTTGAGGACATTCTGCTCAGTGAAATAAGCCAGACACAAAAGGACAAATAATATATGATTCCACTCACGTGAGGTCCACCGACAAGTCAAATTCCTAGGGACAGAAAGTAGGGTGGTGGGGGCTGGGGGCTGGGGGAGGGGAGTAGGGAGTGAGTGTTTCATGGGGACAGAGTTTCAGTTTGGGAAGGTGAGACACTTCTGGGGATGGATGGCTGCACAATGTGAATCTATCTGGTGCCACTGAACCGTACACTTAAAAAGGAGTAAAATGATAAACTTTATGCCATATATATACATACGTATGTGTGTGGGCCCCCAGGTGAAGTTGGGGATGGCCACTCCCAGTGGGGAAAGCTCAGCCCGAGGCTGGGAGCACAGGTCATGGTGACAAGCTCAAGGTCGTTTCCGGCCCCAGCCCTGGCCATCCTGAGCATGGAAGGTGGGGCGAGGTGCCCCCTGAACCCAAAGATGACATACGGCCGCTTCCGAGAGGGGCAGGTTTATTGGTGGGACTGATCAAGGGTCATCAGTGCAGTGCTGGCCCTCCCCCGGGGGACAAGCCAGTCCAGTGTGTGGACCCTGGGGGCTGGGGGTCAAGGGGGACCCCGGGGGGTCACAGGCATAGCAGCAGGCAGAGGGGCAGTGAGCCGCCTCCAAAGGGCCCACCCCTAGTCCAGCCCAAGGGGGGACCCCTCTCGAAGTCCTCAGGCATCCGCAGATCTGGGGGCATCCTGCGGCAGACAGCTCCGGTGCCGGAGGATCGGCTTCCCCTCCTCCTGCAGGGATAGGGGCGACCCCGCACGTGACACACAGCCCGGGACACCGGCGCAGTCAGCCGGGTCTCCCCACCTTGTGGGGGGCCCGAACCGCCCACTCTCACCATCTCGGAGGCAGTGCTGGGGCTCGCGCCCTCTGGAGAGCCCCCTTCGTCCCGCGAGCAGTCTGGCCCCACGTCCTCCTCATACTCAGTCAGGCAGTCCGACTCCTCCCCTGGAACGGCAGTGGGTGAAGTTGAGGGCGCTTGGGCTGGGCTGACCTCTCCAGCCACCAGTACACCGACCCCGGGCTCCTGGGGATGCCCTCAGCCCCCTCACCATCTGCGCAGCCGTCGGAAACAGAAACGTAGCTCGTGGGGGGCTCGATCCTGGACACGATCTCCGCCAAGTCGGTGAAGCCGGAGCTGGGGAAGGCAAGCACCTGCGGAGAGGCATGGGTGAGGCTCTCGGGGTCGTCTGAGGTCTGGGGGAGACCCAGAGGGGACTGGGGACGGGGGATGTGTCGTCAGAGTGGCCCCGCCGGAGAAGGAGGGCGCAGGCTTACATCTGCACGGCGGCTCTCATTAAGGTCTGCAGACCGTCGGTCCGTGAGCATCTTTTCAATGATGTCGCCCCGGGTCCAGCCCCCAAACACGGCCTTCCCGTACTGGTAGCCCACATCCTGCAGGAAACGAGGGGGGCTGGGGCCATGTCTGCAATCCCTGGGGGTGTTCTTCTCTGCCTCATCTTCTCTGCTTATCCCCACCCTGCCTGCCCCTGCCCTGGCCCCTCAAAAGCCTGATGCTCTGGCGGAGCTGGCATTTGAGACTACACTGATTTCAGAGTCGGCCACACGTAGCACACTCCCCATGTCCCCTATGCTGTGCCCCTGCCAGACATTACCAATCACTCTTTGCTCATGCTTTCCCACTCAGCCCCATGCAGTGTGCCAAGTACCAAATGATTCGAGATGGCGGCGTGCAGGCTTATTTCAAGGTCTGCAAATATGCGGTATACCCGTAAATATCATCATCTCCCATGCCCATAACAGACATCACTAATCCAGCATGGTACGCCTTCCCAGTGAGCCCAGAAAGGGAATCAGACATTTTTACTCAGGGCTCTGGGCAGCAGCTACTGATCATATTCTTTTCTTTCTTTCTCTCTTTTTTTTTTGGCCACGCCGTGCGGCATGCGGGATCTTAGTTCCCTGACCAGGGATCGAACCCATGACCCCTGCAGGGGAAGCACGGAGTCCTAACCACCGGACCACCAGGGAAGTCCCAGCTACTGATCATTTTCAATTGGCATGGGCTATGACACATTTTTCTGGGTCAGTGGCACATTATACAGTGCTCCATCCAGTGTATCCCAGACTTGGCATGGGACGTTACTAATTTTTCGTGGTTCTCATTCCCACCTACACAGAAACGGCATTAGAAATCTCTACAGCGTGCTTCAGGCAGTGCCGCTGGCACATACTAAGAAACTTAGTTCGCACATACACACGTACATCCCCTTGCCACACTCACTGCAGACATCACTGATTGATTACCGTTCTATTCCCCATGGATCCCAAATGCAGCCCTAGAATCCTTCCCTTCATGTTGCTCTGGGCTTTCAGTATTAAAGCTCTGCCGGCCCACCACACTGGCACCAAGTGGCTCCCACCCGCTCACATAGATCTGGTCGAACTTCCCGAAGTCCATGGTCTTGAAGCAGTCGATGGGTGGGCGCAGGTACTCGCAGTACGAGCTGGACTTCACGACCTCCAGCTGCCGCACGCAGGACACATAGGCCAGGCGAGACTGGATCTCGGCCATGTCTGGAACCTTGATCTTGTCTGCCCAGGGGTTCAGCCGCTTCCACAGCAGCCACCAGCCAGAGAGGCTGTCCCCGTAGGTGCTAAGGTCCGTCTCATCCTGGCTTCCCACGTCGATGGCAATGACCGTCTTGGCACCCATGCTGCGAGCAATGTCCGCTGTGGGGCATGGGGGTCAGGGGGCTGTTCTCCACCGGGACTGAGGCAGGGAAGTTCAATGCAGCCCCGCAAACACCATCACGCACGTGGTCACGCAAAAAAAAAAAAAAAAACCATGCGAACAACACGTAGGCGTGCAAAGGGTATGGCTGTAGAGGCCGATGATGTGGAGGAGGGGACGGGTGTTGGAGCTTTTAGGTCTGGGGAACCAGGGCCAGAGGAATGGAGAAGATGGAGGCAGAGGGATAAAGTCACTGGGGAAAGAGACCCAAGCTCAGACACATGGGGGAGAGAGATATGGAAGGAGAGTAACACGGAGACAGATTATAGTAAGGACACCAGGAGGCAGAGATGAAGGGATCAGAGTCATGGAAACAGACGGAGGATCAGAGACGCAGCGAGATGCGGGAATAAAGACATCGGGAGACAGAGCCGCGGGGAGAGAAATGCAGGGGACCAGAGACAGCAACAGAGATTCACGGGAGAGAGAGCTATCAGGGGCCAGAGGTATGGAAGGAGAGAGAATCCGGGCAGAAAGAGGGATCTTGAGACTGAGACAAGGGACACAGAGCAAAGAGCCGGATCAAGGAGATTCAGGCAGCGGGACGGATGGGGTGAAGGGTGGGGTGATGGCGTGGTGAGGAGGGTGCTGTAGCTGTGGGTCTGGGTGCCCCACTGAGGGCCCCTGAGTGGGTCTGGGGGTGCCTGGGGGGACATGGACAGGGTCCTGTAGCCAGGTCCAGTCCCCAAAGACACCTAAGTCTCCAGAAGACTTCGCCCGTGGTAAGCTTGTCTGTGTCTCTGTGTGTGCTGTACACACCCCTATCAGGTATGTGCATGTCCCGTCTGTATGTTTGTGAACACACCCACCTCTGGGTGTGCTATACCTCTGCACACACACCCAGGACTGTTTGTATTCCTTTCCCGTGTCCCTAGATCAATGTCTAAGTATGTTTCTTTGTGCGTCCAAGTGTGTCCGTCCACCTGTGAGTTTGTACACACTTGCTCACGCGCATGAGGTTGTGTGAGTGCCAGTATCTGTACAGAACGCCTATGCAGGAGTTGGCAAGCTGTCTGTAAAAGGCCAGAGAAAAAATAATCTCGGCTTTGCAGGCCATATGGTCTCTGTTGCAACTACTCAACTCTGCTGCACAGACATAGCCACAGACAAAGGATAAATGATTAGGTGTGGCTGTGTGCCAATAAAACTTTATTTACAAAATCAGGCAGGGGGCCAGATTTGGCTTGTGGGGTGCAGTGTGCGGATCCCTGATCTATGGGACCTCAAGCACCTGTGTAGCCAGTGTAGGTGTCTACTTGTGTTTGCACACCACTGGGTGTGTGGAATTTTAAGTTGCAACCCCCCTGCCTCTCATCTGCATGCTTCAAGTGAGTGGGTGTGAAAGAAAGCTCGTTGTGGAGCTGCCCCACCCACCTGCGTGTGCCCACGCTTGCCCTGTGTGTGTGCGTGTCAAATATAGCACATGGGCGCATCCTTCACCTGCACACACACATGCCTGCTATGAGCTTGCCCGCGTGTCTGTGCACGGGGACAAGCAGATGGCTACTTGCCTGGTAGGTTGTTGATGTAGCCGCCGTCCATGAGGAGGTGCCCATCCTTGGGGTCACACAGTGGCGGCAGGTATCCCGAGAGTGTCATGCTGGCACGCACGTATCGCCACAGGGAGCCTGCCCGGCGGGACACACAGACACAGACACGCACTGGCACACTCAGACACACTTGGAGGCCCGGCCAGCCCGGTGGGCTCGCTGACCCGGCACATTGTTGACATAGCACCCGTCCACCAGCAGGTGCCCGTCCCTGGGGTCGCAAGGCGGGGGCAGGTAGGGGCAGTAGGAGGCAGTGGCCCAGATGTAACGCCATACGCAGCCTGTGGGGACTGGTGTGAGGGGGTGAGGCGCCCAACTAGTCTCTCGGCCTCCTGCCCACGAGGACAGACATATCTGGGGCCTCTGGGGCATCAGTGGGTGACGATTAGTGCTCAGCACTCAGGCCAGGAGGGATGGTCACTCATGTTAACAATGTCCCAGATGCTCGGCTGCCCCTCCCCCGCACCCATTCCCCACATGGCTACAGTGGTTTTGGTGGGGCTGGCTGGGGTACCCACCATCTTTGTGGACACGCATGGCTGAGGCGGTGATGTCCGTGGTCACGTTGAAGTACGGCAGCCACAGGTCCTACAGGGACAGGGACTGCGGTCCAGGAGGAGTGGGGACTCCTGTGGGGAGGGGCAGGGGAGGGGCAGGCATGGGGGAAGAGTGCACCTCGATCTGCTTGTCCTGGAAGACACGGTGGATGCTGCGGTTGAAGGCCGACCCCGTGAACATGGAGGTGACGGGGTAGGTGAGGTCCAGCACGGGCTCCAGAACTGAAGTCATGCTCTAGGGGGCAATGGGCCAGCGGGGGGTCAAACAGGAGTCACTTGGGGGTCACTGACTAGGCAGTCCCTAAGGGGCCTGACTTCTCCAGCTGGGAGCTGGAGACTAGGGTCATTAGCCAGAAAGTCACAGGGTGGGGGCGGTCATCCAAGGTCCTGGAGGTATCTCTATAAAGGATCCAGGTGGGGTTCACAGATTAAGACGGGGAGGGGCAGGAGAAACCCAGAAGCCCGTCTAGGGTGAGGTTTCAGGGTGCTCCTGGGGTGGGGGGACCCCTCCCCGCAACACACACCTTGGCCCACTCCCGGGCCCGCTGCTTAGTGCGGCTGGCGCTCCGCTCCTCGGCGTACAGGGCCCCGATGAAGGAGCCGATGGACGTGCCGCCCACCAGGTCGACAGGGACCCCCGCCTCCTCTAATGCCTTCAGCACTCCGATATGTGAGCAGCCTCTGCAAGGTGGAGACCCAGTGACCCTCTGGAGATCCCCTAAGCCCCACCCCCAGGAATCTTATCCCTTCTCCCTCACCTGCTAGGAAGGTGGTGCCGGCCCGCCCCTATGGGATCGCGCCCAGGGAATCAGCTCTACCCCTCAGGGCCCTTGGCCCCGCCCCTGTCAGCGCTGACCCCGCCCCTCACCTGGCCCCGCCCCCGCCCAGCACCAAGGCGATGGTGTTGCCTGTGAGCACCCGCGCCAGGCGGGAGAAGTCGCTGTGCCGGTCAGCGCGCCTCGAGAAAACCTTCTCGTAGAGCTCGTGCTGGTGTGAAAGGAGAGAGACGCGGCCCATGAGGATGCGGGTGTAGGAAGCGGCGTCTGGACCTCCAAAGCACTGCCCTGGCCCCGCTGGTCTAGAGGCCGCGCCCCTCCAGTAGCCACGCCCCTGAAAGGTCCTGAGAGCCGACCAGTCCCCTGCAGGGCCCCTCACCAGCTTGGCGGGGCTGCGGCGCGAGAAGAGGCGGCGCGGACAGCGCAGATGCAGGTGCCCCGAGCACCAGCTGCGCATGTTGAGCCACTCCACTGTGCGCGTGGGACCCGGGCCCTCCTCGCGGTGCAGCAGGACCAGCTGCTTGAGGGCGCGCACCGCCGTGTTCTCCAGCATCTGCTCCAGCTTGTGGGGGTGGTGGGGGGAGAAGGGGGAAGCACGGAAGTCACTCTCACCCGTGGTTTCCTCCCTGCCCCTCCCACACCTGGCCCCGTTGTTCCTGGTCGCCTAGCCCCACCGGTGAGGGTGCACGTGGCCCGGTGCAGGCACCGGAGGGCAGGGGGCGGGATCCCAGGGATGGGGTCACTGTGAATGGTCTCCAGACCTGGCCAAGCGTGGGCTCCTGGTCGCCAAGGCCCACGATGAGGATGCAGTCGGCCTGGCGCAGGCAGCGCACGGTCCAGGGCGTCAGCGATGCGTCCGTCTGGTAGAGCACGATGCGGTGCGTGTCCTCCTGCTGGGCCAGCCACCCTGACAGCCGGAATTCTTGGATGCTAGGATGGGGGCGGGGGAGCGTCATCCTGGGGCTGGTCAGGGGTCCCTGCCCTCAGGGACCATGTAGCTCCATTGCTCTGGGGAGGGGGACCTGGACATCCAAGCCCCACACGCCTGCATCCTCCAGGGGCGGATTCACTACACTGTCTCCCCAGTGACCAGAGGAATGGGGGCGCATGCTCCTTGTTTCACAGCCTAGACCTCAAATGAGATCTGAAAGAATCCTATGCTTTGAGCTTATCCCTCGCGCCCCACCTAACCTCCTGCACCCCCAACACACACCTGTCCAGTGCAGAGGCCCCCAGGCGTGCCCGGATGATGTCACTGTTGAGAAGAAGTGTGGGGCCTGGGGATGGGTGAGGAAGGGTGTTTAGGAACCCAGGTCAACGGACCTGGAGGACCCTCCTATAAGACAATACCACCCACTCCGCTCCCACAGCCCTGTTCCAGCCCCCCAGCCCCACCTCTGGCCCACCCAGGCGTCTCCATTCATTGGCCAATGCCCCCACCCACATGCGCCTTGCCCCATGCAGACGGAAAGCCTGCCCTTGCCCACGACTGACCAATGGCTTGCAAAGCATGCTGCAGCTCCAGCATGAAGGCCACCATGGGCACCTCGGCACACACGGGCAGCACTGCCACCGTTGCCAGGTTGCTGGCTGGGTTGGTGAGCTCCGAGTGAGGGGGAACACCTAGGCCCGAACCTGCTGAGACCCCAAAGGATGGTATTTGCTGTGCAGTCCTGTGTCTGGAAAGGTCAGCTCGCCTCTGCCTTCTCAGAAATCCCTGTTCCTCAGCTGAGGCTTAGTGATGCCGTAGTGAAGGTCATGGCCTCAATCCTAGCTTCACAGCCTCAACCACTGTTCTTGATAAGACCTGCCTATCTGACCTTCAGTTTTGGCCCAATCTCCTCAGTGGCATCCATGACACAACTGTATAACCATTTCTGTTTTCCACTCCACCTGTGTGGACTGATCTGTGCCCCTACCCCATTCTGGCCTTGGGGCCTCTGTCCACTAAAGGGACTTGAACACAAAACTAGACGGAAATAAATATATTTTTGACACACTGATTGCTTCTCAGCTTCTCTACTTACACTGTAGACCAAGCCATCAACCCCCATCTCTTGACCGGACTTCTCCCAGCCTCCTCTCCTCCAGTTTTCCTATAACAGTCTGAACAAGTTCAAATGCCTTTCGACGGCTCCTAGTCCCTGCATGACTTGCCCCCCCCCACTCACTTTCCTCCTTGAAGTGTTTCAACACCGCCAAACCCTGTGTGCAGAGCCTTCAGAGTTCTGTCAGCGTCTGGCCCCATCTCATTTATCACGTCTCAGCTCACTGATCTCAGAAAAGCCTCCCTCCCGCCTCTAGTCATACCCCATCAAGACCCTATTTTGTTTTCTTCACAGTACATTATCCGACATTGTACTTTCTTTGTATCTTAAAAACTGTATCTTGCTTCTGAAGCTGTAAACCCTTCTAGGGGCTTTGTCTGTCTTGTGCATTCTCCAGGTTCCCAGAGGTCTGAGATTTTAAAGTCCCTGCCCCCATTATCTGCCCCAGAATCACACCAAGGGCGGTCCTGGCAGCCGGGTGGGAGAGAACATGTATTTGTGTACTTGGTGTGAGACTGGGGGAAAAGTCTATCGGGGAAGACCCTGGGCATAGGGGCAGTTCTTGGCCACGGCCCACTCCCGCCCCTACCCTCAGGATCCAGGTGTCAGGGCTGATGGGGCAGAAGCCCCTGGGGGGAAAAGGAGAGTAGAGGTTGCCAGGCTGGTCCAGGGTCAGGTCACCATAACATAGAACCTCAGGTCCATATTTCTGCACATCTCGAATCTGACTCAATTTCCCAGCGTATCCTAGCTGACGGAAACCACATCTCCCAGCATGCCCAGGGAAGGGAACCACACAACCACCACCACCCCCAGCATGCACTGGGACAGGGGCCATCTCCCAGCATTCACCGGGACCAGGAACCACATCTCCCACCAGGCTGGTAACCTACGAAGCCACTTTCCAACATGCCCTGGGCCCCAAACACCACCCCATAGACTACATTTACCAGCACACTTTAGTCTAGGTTTCCCCTTCCTAGTATGTAGACTCCATCCTCCAGCCAGCCCTGACACCCTGAACCAAGCTTGCCCTAAAGACTCCTCCTGTCAGCACCACTGATACTTCAGATTCCATTAACAAGCCGGCCCTGGGTCCAGGACTCCGTTTCCCAGTATGCCCAATAACCAGCACTACAGCCCACAGCATGCACCGGAACTCGGATTCCCACTTCCCACTTGAAGCCCCGCCCAGAGCGGGTTATACGCAGGACTCCACTTCCCAGCATGCCCTGGGTTCAATGGCTCCCTCTCCTAGCTCGTTCTGGGCGTTGGACTAGATCCCTTAGCATTCCCGGGCGCTGGCCAGCTCTCACCTGGGAAGGGTCCTTGCAGCTGCTGCAAATTCCCCAGAATTTTCTGGCTCAGCAGGTGGATGAGGCGGGTGACAACCTGGGTCGTTGGAGGCCGGCGGTCCAGTGAGACTGGAGGAGCAATTCTGCACCACCTTTTCCTCCTCTACCAGGGCGCCTGGGTCCCTGTTACCTGAGTCCCACCCCATGAGCCCCGCCCTCACTTGGAGGCTTCACCTCCTTCCTAGGGCTCCACCCCCATCTAACCCCCCTCTCCACACATTAGGCCCTGCCTTCTCTGGGTACCCGCCCCCACTCCCATCTGTCCAGCCCCCGTTAGGAGAACAGCCCACAACCCAGCGAGCTGCACCTGCGGGTATCGACGTTTGATGTGGCCCAGGGTGCCCTCGGGGAGTTTGGCCAGCTCTGTGTCGCGCACCGCGTGCACCGTTGTGGCACGTGGCTGCCTGGTCAGCGCCTCCACCTAGGGGACAGCGTGCCTGACCAGGGCTGCGTGAGCCAGGAGCTTGATAGGTAAGGGAGAGGACGACCGTGGGTGCAGAGAGGAGGCCCTACCGAGTCCCCCCCACCCCGCCCCAACCCCTAGATGGGGGTAGAGAGAACCAAGCCTTACTACCCATCTCGGGGCTCTGAGGAAAGGGAGAGGACAGGAGGACAGGGATCCACACCGGCGGGGGTCCCCTCTTCTGATGTAGAGAGGTCTGGAGACTGATTCAGATCAGACTCGCCACCCTGATGAGGTTGCCCCCATGGCCCCACCCCATGGAAAGGAGCTGGGGAAAGTGGATTGCACGAGGTCATAGGTTGGGGAGGGAGCGTTCTCTACCCCCAACAGGTTACCTGGGATGAAGTGTATGTTGGGCGTGGGGGGAAACTGGACTGGGAGAGGTTAGAGGTCAGTGGGTGGGGCCGAGCTCACCACTCCTATGAGATCCCCGCGGCCGTACTCGCCCACCAACTCCTTCTTGCCATTGCCACGCTGGATGACACTTCGCAGCCGCCCATTGAGCACGATGTAGGTGCAGTCGGAGCGGTCGCCCTGCCTGGGGTGGGGGTGGGAGGGGCGGGTCAGACAGGGTAGGGGTCCTCGTAGGCAGGGCCTGAGGGGAGAGGTGGGGGCAGGGCCTGCACCTGTACAGTGCGCGTCCCGCCTCTACCGCTGTCCAGTCGATGGCGAAGTCCATCTGGCGCACGAAGGGCGACATCCTCGCGGCCACGGTCTGCGCGGCGCTCAGCACTACACTGGGCTGTGCACGCATGATCCTGTAGGCGAAGGGCAGGGGTGCATGGGCCGGGGGCGCCCTAGAACAGCCCTTAGGGAGTAGAGAGGGTGGGGGATGGCCTGGAGGTGGGACAAGAAGGGCTCAAATCTTCCCTGGAAAACTGTTGGCTGTTCAGAGGGATGGCCTCGTGCAGGGCAGAACAGAGTTGGTCGGGGCTGCCTAAGCGTCACCCCCACCCCCATATCGGGCCCAGTCATACTCATAGAAGTCAGACTTGGAGATCCGCAGGAAGGTGCAATCACGCTGGGCTCGCAGCGTGAAGATGAGGGGCTCGCCGGTAAGCACGGCCAGCTGCCCCACCAGCTCCCCGGGCTGCACCACGAACAGGCACACGTCTTCGGCCTTGTCGATCATGCGCTGGTAGACGTGCAGGCAGCCCCAGAGCACGAAGTGCAGGCTCACATCCTGTAGGGCGAGGGCCAGGAGATGGGCACAGGGGCACCACCTCACCCACAACTCAGGTCAGCGCACTCCAGAGGAAAGGTTAAGGAAGGAAAAGTTGGAGGGAGTGAAGGCTTTCCATAGCACTGAGCTGAGCAGCATATGTTATCTATATTCCCACTCAGCACCAGGGCAGACATTGCTAATGGATCACCCAACTCAACCCAGATTAAGGCCCATGAATTCTTTTCAACACAGCCAGCAAGAGCCGACGAAGACTGGCTACACAGGAGCATGGCTGAGCTTAGAGCCTCTTTGCTTGTGCTGGGCAACTGCATAGCTACATGGAAAAGAATAAAGTTGGATTCTCACCTTATGCCATATTAAGATGGATCAAAGACATGAATCTGAGAGCTTAAACTATAAAACTTTTAGAAGATGGGACTTCCCTGGTGGCGCAGTGGTTAAAAATCCGCCTGCCAATGCAGGGGACAGGGGTTCGAGCCCTGGTCCGGTAAGATCCCACATGCCGCCGAGCAACAAAGCCCGTGCACCACAACTAGTGAGCCCGCGTGCCACAACTACTGAAGCCTGCGTGCCTAGAGCCTGTGTTCGGCAACAAGAGAAGCCACCACAATGAGAAGCCGGCGCACCACAACGAAGAGTAGCCCCCGCTCGCCACAACTAGAGAAAGCCCATGCGCAGCAACAAAGACCCAACACAGCCAAATACATACATACATACATACATAAAACTCTTAGAAGAAAATACAGGGGTCAATCATGGTCACACTGAATTTGGCAACAGAATCTTGGATATGATACTAAAAGCCCAAGCAACAAAATGAAAAATAGATAAACTGGATTTCAACAAAATTAAAAACTTTTGAGTTTCAAAGGGCACTATCAAGGAAGTGAAAGGACAACACACCGTGTGGGAGAAAATATTTGCCAATCATATATCTGCTAAGGGTCTGGTATCCAGAATATGTAAAGAATTCTTACTACTCAGTACTAAAAAGACAACTCAATTAAAAAATGGGTAAGGGCTTCCCTGGTGGCACAGTGGTTAAGAATCCACCTGCCAATGCAGGTGACACGGGTTCGAGCCCTGGTCCGGGAAGATCCCACATGCCGCGGAGCTACTAAGCCCGTGCGCCACACCTACTGAGCCTGCGCTCTAGAGCCCGCGAGCCCCACTACTGAGCCCGCGTGCTACAGCTACTGAAGCCCGCGCCTAGAGCCAATGCTCCACAACAAGAGAAGCCACTGCAATGAGAAGCCCGCGCACTGCAATGAAGAGTAGTCCCCGCTCTCCGCAACTAGAGAAAGCCTGCGTGCAGCAAGGAAGACCCACTGCAGCCAAAAATAAATAAATAAATATTTTTTTTAAAAAAATGGACAAAGGCTCTGAATAGACATTTCTCCAAAGAAGATTTTTGAATGGCCAGTAGGCTCAACATCATGAATCATTAGGGAAATGCAAATCAAAACCACAGTGAGATGCCACTTCACATCCACTAGGATGGCTTGAATCAAAAAGTGTTAGAGAGGATGTAAGAAACTGCAATCCTTACACACTGCTGGTGGGACTGTAAAATGGTACAGCCACTGGGAAACAATGTGGCAAAAATTTTAAAAGTCCTCAAAGAATTAAAAATAGAGTTGCCAGGACTTCTCTGGTGGCACAGTGATTGAGAATCCACCTGCCAATGCAGGGGACACAGGTTCGATCCCTGGTCTGGGAAGATCCCATATGGCACGGAGCAACTAAGCCCGTGCGCCACAACTACTGAGCCTGTGCTCCAGAGCCTGCGAGCCACAGCTACTGAGCCCACACGCCACAACGAATGAAGCCCGTGTGCCTAGAGCCCATGCTCCGCAACAAGAGAAGCCACCGCAATAAGAAGCCCGTGCACCGCAACGAAGAGTAGCCCCCGCTCACCGGAACTAGAGAAAGCCTGCACGCAGCAACGAAGACCCAACGCAGCCAAAAAAAAAAAGGAAAAAAATAGAGTTGCCATATGACCCAGCAACTCAACTCCTAGGTATCTACCCAACAGAAATGAAAACGTGTCCACAAAGACATCTACACATAAACGTTCATAGCCGCATTATGCCTACTAGCCAAAAGGTAGAAATAACTCAATGTCCATCAACTGATGAATTAAGAAGCAAAATGTGGTCCATTCGTACGATGGAACAGTAGTCAGCCCTAATAGAATGAGGCACTGACACATGCTACAACATGCATGAACCTTGAAAACAGCATACTAAGTGAAAGAAGCCCAGACACAAGGGGCCACATGTTGTATGATTCCATTTATATGAAATGTCCAGAATGGGCAAATCTATAGAAACGTAAGATGAGTAGTTGCTTAGGACTGGGGCTGTTTAGGAGGTAGGAGACTGATGGCTTAAGGGCATGCTGTTTCTTTTTAAGGTGATGCTCTTAAAATGCACAGTGGTGATGGTTGCACAACTATGTGAATATACTAAAACCCAGTGAATTGTACTCTTTAAGTGGGTGAATTGTATAATGCATGAATTACGTCTCTAAAACTATCACCCCGCAAAAAAAAAAAATCCCCTTTGGGAAGTTCCCTGGTGATCTAGAGGTTAGGATTCGCCACTTTCACTGCTGGAGCCTGGAGCCTGGCTTCAGTCCCTGGTCAGGGAACTGAGATCCTGCAAGCCGTGCAGTGCATTAAAAAAAAAAAAAAAAAAATCCCCTTTGCTCCCAGTTCCCTTGTTCCACTCCATCGCTGTTGACTTCCTTTTGTTTCCTACAGGTGGAATAGCTCTACCACAGGACATTTGCACAAACTGTCCCCTCTGCATAGAATGCTCTTTCCTTCCCCTTGCACCTAGTTAATTCGTCCTCATCCTTCCTCCTCTGGTGGTCACTTCCACAGAGACACTGCCCTGACTAAACCAGATGTTGTGGAGCTGAGAACATCTCCTTTGTAGCACTAAGCACATACGATGTAGTAACAATTTGTGTAATCCTTTGACTGTACTGTCTGTCAGAACTGTGAGCTTCCCAAAGGCAGGGGGCCCCACTGGTGTTTCTTGCCTCTGCAACAACCCTGGGACACAGCAAACGCCCCTCTCTCCTCTGGTTAGCCTGCCCAGCTGGACACCTCTCTGTCCCACCCTTTCAAATAAGGAACTGAAACTGCCCAGAGACAGAAAGATTCCTTCGTCATTCATTACACAAACCTGTCTGACACCCCACAACGCCCCAGATGAGTGCCAAAACACTGCAAGGATCCCTGGGAGAGGCCCAGGCCCAGGAGACATACACACATGCTGGAACCTTCCAAGATAGAATTCCCAGACTGGGTTTGGGATATAAATGGGAGTGACTAATAGTAGGCTGCCATTTGTCCTCAGACTGGGAAGCATGTTGTTTTTCACTGCAGGACTTCTCAGAGCCTTGAATATGCTAATAATGCTCACTGGGAGCTGCCATGAAGGGGTAAAATAACCTGTGTTTCTCCAACATGTTGCACACAGACCCCCTGTGATATGGCCATTCCATGAAATATGCTTTTGGAAATGTTTGTGGAAAGCGGGGTTTCTCAACCTTGGCAACACTGACATTTTGGACTCGATAATTCTGTTGTAGGGGGACTGGCCCATGCAGTCTTGTATCCCTGGGTCTCTAACCCGCTAGATGACAGCAGCACCCTCCCAAGTCAATCAAAAATGTCTTGACGTTGCCAAATGTCATTGACAATGACGTTGAAAACTATTGGTGTAAAGTTTCAGAGGGGGGCACAGCAGACCAGCTTTGTCCCTAACAAAGTTCTGAAGACCCCGAGGAGCCTGGTGTGTTAGCAGGCTGGGCTGGGGCTGGGGCTGGGGCTGGGGCTGGGGCTGGGGCCGGGCTGGGTTGAGCCCAGCGGAGGCTCCCAGATAAGCAGGGGCCCGGGGCCCCTGCAAGGGCCATGGTGTGACCACACTTCCTCAGCCAGTCCCCCAAGTACCTCAAACAGCTGGCACAAAACTTCCTCTGCAGAAAGGAGCCCACCCTACAATGAGCAGCTCAACGTGGCCACTTAGTCAACTGATCATGTGATATAACAACCACCCTTAAATCAACCATACTCCAATAAAAATTAAAAACAACCACCACCACCCAGCCAGCTAATAGCTGGGCCACCCCCAGCCCCTCCCCCAAGCCCAGGGCTCCTCCCTTGAGCCTGGGGCGGTGCTGTGGTCTCAACGCCTAAGTCATGTCACCCCTACTGTCACCCCCACCCCATCCCCCGACTGGGAGCTGCTGCTCCAACCCTCCCCTGGCCTGTCACCCTTGCAAACCCTAGTAGCTGCGAACTGAGTATTTCCTGTTTCATCCTCACAGCAATTCTAGCAGATAGTTACGACACTCATTCTGCAGGCGAGGAAGATGACAAGTTTCTAGATGATTCACCCAAGGTCACACAGGGAGTCAGGGCAGAGTCCGGGTTTCACCTTTGGCTTCCTCCCTAACCCTCCTCCTCTGTGCTCCTGGCCTGTGACGTCACAACGGGTCTCAGTTTCCCCGCCTGGAGAATGGACGGATTAGTGGGATGCACAGTTTCCCACACCTGTGTGTCACCAGGAGGCACTGAAATCCAGCTCGTGGGGCTGGTTCCCAGCCTCCAGGTCCAGATTCTGACCTGCACCCGTTTACTGAGTGCCCCCATCCTAGCAGGGACCCAGGAATGAGAAGCAGACAGAGCATCAGAGTATGTTGTAGAGTTGAAAGGTCAGAAAATGGAAGTTGCAGGAAATGCCAGGACAGGGAAGAGAAGTCTAGGGGTGGAGGTCCTAGTATAAAAGGTTCAGGGGTTAGAGGAGAATATGTCCAGAGGATATGGGAAGGGAGGGCTGTGAGTCAGAGTCATAGGATCCAAAGGTCAGGGGCTGGAAATCATATACTGGGAGGTCTACATCTAAGGTGAAAAGGCAAGGACCAGAGATCAGAGAGAGAGGTCTTGGGTCAGGGCTGCATGATCAGAGTTCAGGGCTCAGCCTCACCTGGTCCCCCTGGCGGGCAATGATGGTGCCGGCTTTGGTGTGGTGCAGCAAGACTCGGCTGTTCAAAAGGGAGGGGTCCTGGGGAGGAAGGAAAGGGGCTTGAGACTGGCCCAGCCAGGCCTCCCACCCCCAACCTGGTCCCCCAGACACCCTCAGCTGCCCACCTCAATCCGCATCAGCTTGGCCAGCTCTCGCTTCGCCGCCTCAAAGATGCTGCTTGTCTGGCGGCCCTGGTAGGGCCCGAAGGGGCACCCGCCAGTGGCCGACTCATCCTCACAGTAGCTGTATTCACAGGCGCCGGCTGGCTGCTCCCGGGGCTCCTGAGTAGGGGTCTGTGTGGGGCAAGGCCTGTGATCTCCCTGCTCCCACCCGACCTTCCTCCTCGGGGGACTCCACCTGTGGCCAGACCAGGGTCCCAGGAGGGGACTGGGATGGGGTGGGGGAAGAGGGCAGGGCCTTACCCGAGCCAGGGCTGCCTGGGGCCCCCATGAGGCCTCTTCCTGCAGGGACACGGAGATCCGGCCCCGCTCATATGCCATGTCGAAGTCCGAGCGAGGGCCGCCCTGCAAGCCTGCAGTGGGCAGGGGGCAATAAATGCAAAAAAAGATGAGAGTGACCATAGCTGGAGTCTAAGCAAGCACTACCTATGTACCCGAGGCCGCGGCTACACAGACATGACTAATCGATCACCGCTCTGGCCCTTGCAACCCTCCTCACCACAGCTGGGAGGGCACCATCTCAACGACTACCCACGACAGAAAGACATGAGCAAGTGCTGCTGATATTCCCATTTCACGGATGAGAAAAATCAAGACTGGCAGGCCTGCGCCCAACCCAGAAATTCGATGGCCTCCCCCTGCTCCACTTGGTGCCCCAAACCTGAGATGTCCACTGGCATCGAGATGCAGCGACTCAGCAAGGGCGCCGAGGGGGCTTCCAGGGATGTGGGCTTCACTGGGTCCCCTGGGGGAGACGCGTGTTCAGGCTCCTGCCCCTCAGAGCGCCCAGGACTGGGGGTGGGGAGCTGAAGGGGGCCTGGGGAGAGGTCAGCTCAGAGTCCCTGGGGACCGGGGGGCTAGGAAAAGTGATTCCAGTGGGCCCAGGGGACTGAGGCCAGGGGTCCTGGGGGATCCAAACAGGAGTCACACCTGGGTACCTAGCTAAGCGGGTCCCGGGGGGGCTGGGCAGCTCAGGTGGAAGTATCTGAGGAACTGAGACATGCATTGAGGGGCAGAGCCTGGGCTTCTTGGGAGTGGGCTGGGCCAGCCTACGGTTCCTGGGGGTCAGGCAGGGGTCATCTTGGGTACCTGCAGTTGCAGGCAGTGGGGCCCCGGTGGGGTCAGGCGGCCGGCCAGGCGTCTCCCTCGCCTCCTCAGAAGCAGAGGTGCTGGCTATCCGCTTGGAGCCACGCACAGGGCTGGTGCGGGCTGGGAGGCCCGGGCTGGGGAAGAGGCGCAGGGGCTGGATCTCCTGGGGGCAGAGGGGATCCTGTGGCGTGTCTGGGGAGGCACACGCCGCACACCCCTCCGGCCCCTGGTGCACTCCACGTAACTCACGTGGCTGAAGAGCTCGTTGGTCAGACCCAGGTAGTTGTGAAGCGCCAGGAAAGTGACCCGCTGCAGCCTCACCATGATGATCTTTGGGGGCGTGGCCGTCAGAGGAGGGGGCCAGGGAGAAAGAGGGTCAGCCACAGGACTTAGCACTGAGGGGGTGGGGCCGTGGGTGGGGAGAGGGAGATGGAGCTAAGGCCAGGAGATCAAGGTCGGAGCAGGAAGGGGCTGGGCAGGGCCCTAGGAGCCAGGGAGAAACCGACAATCAGGTGGCAGAAACCTGGGGACACGGGGTGGAGGCAGCTCATGGGAGGAGTCAGGGAGGTCCGGCTGCTCAGGGCCGATAAGCGCAGCTTCAGTGCCTGTTGACTGCTGGGTCCCAGCCCCCAGGAGCCTGTGATGCGTGGGGGGTTATGAAAGGAAGTGGATGGCCCGCTGACCTGCACTACCCGCACCAAGCTCTCGGGATACTTGGTGAAGACGGCTGAGAAGGCCTCGACTGGAAGCCGCAGCACCGTGGAGTCTCGGGCCGCCCGAGCAGACACAGTACGCTGGGGGTGCTGGTGACCCTGGGGGTGCCGGGGGCACAAGGAGAATCAAGGTCAGGGGCTGTGAGAGCCCCCCTTCCTGCTCCCCCCCGACCCCTCCTGATGCCACTGCCTTGAGGGACCACCGGCAACATCAGGGACGCATCAGAGATGGGGGCCCTGGGGGTGACCCTCCCCAACCCAGCCTGGTGGGTGTGGCCTCCCTCCCAGCCTCCCCAGCCCCCTCCGTACTGGTCACTCACGGTGATGACATCCAGGATGCTCAGAAGGCTGTTGACACTGTCCCCAGGAACCACTTCCTTCACCACACACTCCTTCCCATCCTGAGACATGGGGTGGGGGCGGCGGGCACTGACCAGGGCTGCCCCTGCCCTGCCAGCCCACGTCCTGCCCCCTGACCACGCCACTGGTCCTCATTCTCCCTCGGTGATCACTGACACCCGGACCCCACTGAACCTTCCGACCAGCATCACTAACCATGACCGGTGACTGTGCAGACCACCCCAGATGCCCTTGGACACCCGTTCCCAACTCCTGCCTGCACATCTCATAAGACCACCAACCCTGGGAATTCCCTGGTGGTCCAGTGGTTAGGATTTGGCGCTTTCACTGCCGTGGCCCGGGTTCAATCCCTGGTGGGGAAACTAAGATCCCACAAGCTGCGCCTCGCGGCATTGCCAAAATTAAAAAAAAAAGAAAAGCCCACCAACCCTGCTACCAAAAGCACTGCCTGTCCCCGGTGACCACTGCACCACTGCTCATCCCTGCCGCCCATCTCACTGTGGTGCCCCCCGGAGGGGGAGCCCACTCACAGGAGCCGGCAGACAGAGCTCCAGCAGCCCATCCTGCACCACGTAGATGCTGGCATCAGGCTGGCCTGGCCGGAAGACGTAGTCACCCTGGCTGAGCCGCTGGAAGACCATGTGCCGGCACAGCTCCAGGAAGAGCGGCTTCTCAAAGTGGCCCAGCACCCTGTTGGATAGGGACCGGGGAATGGAGAGATGCAGGAGGTCAGGTCAGCCCCAGCTCTGCAGCCCCCTGCCTGCACCTTGACACTGACCGGACGTTCTTGAGCATGTAGAGCACCTCGGAGGGCAGGTGGGAGTTGGCCAGGTCGCCCTCAGTCAGGTCAGCCTCCAGCACCGCAGGCGGGGGCTCCTTCCGCTGCAGCGTTGGCGCCTCTTTCTGGATGCGCAGGATCCTGGTGGGAGGAGGGGGGAGCGGGGGGGGGGGTGAAAAGCAGGGAGGGGACTCAGGAAGACCTGAGACCCCCCACAGAGCCCTACCCCGGGGTCACCAGAGCAGGACTCAGCAAACTCTGGCCCACTGGCCAAATTAGGCCAGCCACCTCCTTTTGTAAATAAAGCTTTATTGGCACGAGCTATTAATACATTCATTCATTTACATATCGTCTGAGGCTACTTTAACGCTACAACAGCAGAGTTGAGTCGTTGCAGCAGTTGCAGCAGCGTTGCGCGCAGCCTGCAAAGCCCCAGATGTGGCCGAAAAAAGAGAAAAGTTGCTGACCCCTGAAATAAAACTCTGAGGTCACCCTTCACTAGTCACAGGCTCCCTAGATGAACCCTCTCATTAAGCAGACCCCTGACACAGCTTCCAAGATATGGGCAGACCCCAGAAAAGCACCTCTGTTCATCATGGGACCCCACGTATTGCACGCCTCCATCATGTAGCCTCCGTCACGTAGGCAGAGCCTTGGGGTAGCTTCCATTACATCAGGAGACCCCAGATAAAGCCTCTCTGATCCTTGTAAAAATCCCTGAGATAACCCTTCCTCCCCAGTCTCAGACAACCCCCAGAGAGCCTCTCTGATGGTCACAGAGACTCTTGAGATAGCCCTGGTTCCGTGCAGAGAATCCAGATACAGCCCCTCTACTAACCGTGGACCTAGGAGAGCTCCCCCCTGGAAGTCACAGTTGCTACTGAAGACAGTCCTTCCACTACTCACAAAATGCTCAAGATAGACCCTCTAGAATGAGCTTAAACTGAGTTAAACTCCACATTAGAGAGAAATCCAGAAACAGCTCCTCTTCTGATCAGGAAGATCCTTGGGCTAGCCCTCGCCCAGGTCACAGAGAGCTGAGATAGCTCTCTCAAGGCCATGGCAACATCAGGGTAGCTCCTCAAGGGTGTGCAGACACTGAAACCGCTCCCAGGAGGTGGACAGACCCTCAACTAATAGTGGGAGACCTAGAGATAGCCCTTCTACTCAAGTCATAGAAAGCCATGGGATAGCACACCTGTTGACCATGGACACCCCTGGAATGGCCCCTCAGTGTGAAGAAACACTTGAGACAGACCTTCAAAATAGAGTCTCTGATGTCAGGAGACCCCAGAGCCAGCTCCCAACTTGGAAAGATCCCTGAGAGAGCCTTTCTCAGAGACCCTGAGGAACCCTTTGCTGATGACATGCCCTGACATGCCCTTCCCGTGTCTCTAGTGCCAAACGATTCTTGAGATGACTCCTAGGGAACAGAACCCCCTAACACAGCCTCCGTGTAGTTTGGGGAAAATCCAAGGGAGGTGACACAGAGAGATGCTTTCTGATGCAGAGAGATTGCTGAGATAACCCCTAGGGAACAAAAGCCAGAGATAGCCCCTCCTGCAGGTCCCAGAGAGACCTGCGATAACTCCAGTGAGACTCTGAAATAAACCCTCTCGTGTGGGGAGATCCCAGATTTGACCCCTAAGGGTATGACAAGACATCCGAGGTAGTGCCTGGGGATTAAATAACTCACGGATGCCCCTGTGGCAGGGAACATCACTGAGAGAGCCTTCGGGTGATACAGACAGCCTGTCTGGTTGGGGAGAGCTCTGAAATAGTCCCACTGACATGGCAAGATTCCTAAGACAGTCCGTGGGGTTCAAAGAAGCCCGAGATACACCCTTCGGTGTGGGATGATCACTCAAAAAGCCCTGGACAGCCCCAAGTACACCTAGCACAGCCTTACTTCTTAGCAATGTTGAGCATCTTAAGTTTCTTCTTCATGCGTGGCCGGGAAGTGGTGGAGACGGAGGCGTCCACCAGCGAAGAAGTGGATTGTGATACCTGGGAGGATCAAGGATGGGGTGGGGTGGGAGGAACGCGTCAACTGCCAGTTCAGACCCTAGGGAAGAGGGGGGCAGATCCAGAGGCCCTTGATCAAGGAGGGCGGCCGGCTTACTAAGAAGTATAATTAGGGAAAGGGCAGGATCTCTGTGTGGCCAGTGGGAGCCCCAGGGGGTCCCAGACTCACCTTCCGCATAATCTTCCGGCCATAGAAAAGCACTTTATCTCTCTTCCGGAATCGATACCGCGGGCCATCCGGGGCTGGAGTTTCTAGGGGTAAGTGCGGAGAGGGGCAATCTGACCTCTACGCACACTCCGCACGGCCAGAGATGGGGACGCTGCGTGCAGGCTCCAGCAAATCCCATCTCTACTGCCTCAGGGGCCCGGACATTTCAGCTTCCCATCCCTCAGCACCCCCAGAAGGCCCTCCGGGTCCTCACTCGGCACTCGAAGCCTCCGCACCAGCAGGAGGATGAGCACGGCCGTGACCAGCACCGCGACTCCAGCCCCGATCATCACGCCCAGCACCTGCGGGACGAACGGCACTGGCTGTGCATCGCATGCCCACTCCGCCAAGCCTTCCCCGGGGGCCGGGACGTCCGGGACCTCATCCCACGGAGCCAAGGCCGCCCCCGAGACCGCAGTCGGCCCGGGCCTCGACTCCCCCATCTGCAAAATGGGCCAGCGCTGCTCCCTCCCCTGGGGAGCAACGCTTTCTGGAGGCTCGGCGACCCGCAGTGCACACCGGGAAACGTAGTTCCGCCTGAACAGACGCAGACTGGTTCTCGCGAGGCCGCGATGCGTGCTGAGCACGTCGGGAATTGTAGTCCCCGTGGCGCCACACGAACCCCCAACCCTTACCATTCCGGTTTGAAGCGGCGCCTCCATCAGTTGTTTCAGGCTGGGCGGCAGGTCTGGTAGTTCAGACTCCTGGGGAGTAAGAAGCAGGACGAACCCGGGCAAGTCATCACTCTGGGCCCGCCCCTCCCTTGCTATAAGCCCTGCCCCCTTCGTACCCACTGCCGGGGAGGCTTCTCCGCAGGCCTGTGGGCGACTGAAGGGGCGCTGCGGAGCAGAGGGGTGGGGCAAATTGACCTCGGGGCCCGAGCTAGGGAGTAAGGTGGGTCCCCGGGTCCCCACCAGGCTCCCCTTACCTACGCACCAGGCCGACCTGATGCCCCACTTATCCAGACCCACCCTGGGGCCAAAGGGCAGCCGGCCGGGCACCCACTGTTAGCAGCCAGCGAACAAGTCCCTGAAGGGGCACGGCTCTCTCCAGCAGGTGGCCCCCTCCCCAGTCTCTGAAGGATTGATCAATCCTGACCTACCGATCCCTAGGTCGCACCCCAGCACCCCCTGCGAAGACTGGATGCCCGCACCCCACGAAAACTGGGCCCGAGTCATGGGGCCGGGGAGATGCCTGGCTCCCGGCCCAAGCCTGGCCCCGGGGAGACAGAGACTGGGGCACGCGGGAGTGCAGCCGGGAGCTCCTTCACAAGGGGTCGTGGTGCAATGCCGAGGTCTCTGTAGCATCCTGGGACGCTCGGAGTGGGGTGGGCTCGCAAAGTGTTACTGGGTGATGCTGGAGATTTACTGTCACGTAATGGTAAAGTTATGGGGTCTCTGATGGTGCAGAGCAGCACTGGGATTCCAGGAACGATGCTGGCGCCATTGCTGGGAGACGTAACCAGGGACGCTGGAATTACGGGTGGGTGGGTGGGGGCTCACTAGGAAGTTACCGAGAGATTCTGAGGACTATAGGACTATTACTGGGAAAACCGAAAGCTGGTTGGGCACGTCCCTGCAGTCGTCCGAACATGATACTGAGGAATGCTGGAATATTACTGAGACTTTTCTGGGAGGCTGAGGCTGTTTCTGGCGCCATTCGATTATTAATGGAAATCTGGGGGAGTCACTGGGTCCTTGAGACATTACCTGTAAAATTCACGGGGGACTAGTCCCCTTCCACCCGAGGGTGCCCTGGCAACCGGTGCGAAAACACCTGCCGGAGGCTGGCGGGGTGGGGCGGATGGGAGAGTCAGAAAGTCGAGAGCTACCGGGAATCGGCGGAAGACACACCTTGGGAAAGCCGAGGGCTCGCTAACAACCCGCGAAGGGACGGGGCGAAGAAAACCCGGACTCACCCAAAGGGCCGCAGCCGTGGTCCACTCTGCGCCAACTCCGTTAGCGTTCTGCCCAGCGCCGCAGGCGCGGCCCCTTTAAGTTACTCACCTCTGGGTGCGCCACAGCCCCGCCCCCCGCCATGCTTGGAAGGTCGCGCGGAGCCAGCCACACTGAGTGTGGCGACGCTTTAAAGGGACCGGAGACCAGTTGGCGCAGGGAATACCCCTCCCGCTAGAAATGAGAGCAAGTTAATTTTCCCGTTTATTTACCACCCACTCTAACCCTCCCTGTCCCACTCCAATGTCCGACCCGACTAGCCCAGGCCCTCACAGGGCGCGACAAGGAGCCGGTCCTTAAAAAGCGAAGGTTAAAATAAATAAGCATGGGTCTCCGCAGTCCGGGGGCTAATGTCCTATGACGGTCCGGGTCCGAGTCAATTCACCAGCAACGAATGCTCCTCCGAAGCGTCCCTGGAGGAGGGTCGGTGTCAGCGGAGGCGGAAGGCATCAGCTCCCTCAGGCCCGCTTCCCTTCCCCCCAGCCAATCCCAAACCCAAGCCAACCCGGCCTCCAACCTGCCGCAGCAGCAGAGGAGGCTGCAGGCGGAGCCGCTCCCACGGCGGAATTTGCCGGAGGTGGGGCTGTCTTGGCACTGCGCGATGTAGGCCTGGAGCTCGCTCTCCTCTCCGCCCGCCCCGCCCGGATGCTGGGGAGAGATGCCCGGCGGCCCGGCATGAAAGTGGCCTCTGACTTCCAAGGCCCTTGAGATGCGCCCTCCCCTACCCCTCCTCCCCGCTTCTCTCCAGTCATCTGGATCTTCTCACCGGTCCTTGTGGACCAACCAGGCTCCCACCTCTGGGCCTCTGCACCGTGCTGTGCCCTCCACCTGCTGTTCCTCGTGGTTTGCTTCACCCGGAGACATTCCCTGACCACTGAATGTGTGCACACCCTGAATCTTGGTCAGTTGGTGCCCTCCGCTGTGGCTCCAGCGCCTCGAGCCGTGCCTGACCCAATCTGGGTGCTTGACAACCACCCACTTGTGGGGGCGGCGAGCGGGCGGGGTGCAAACATCTGCATTCCCAGCAGCAGTGAATGTTCTGGCTTTTAGCCTTGTCTTCATCTCTCCCAACCTCACAGGGCCAATATCTCCTCTCCAAGTCCTTTCTGGCTCTAGGTCTTTGCTTTGGCTGTTCCTTCTCCCTGGTGCTCTCTCTTGGGCTCCTGTCTCATCGATCCAGAACTTCCTGAGATGATGGAAAGGTGTGATATCTATGCTGTCCAAATCTGGTAGCTACTAGTCACATTGGCTTTTGGGCGCTTGCTCTGTGGATGGTGTAAGTGAGGAACTGCATTTGGAATTGTATTTCATTTTCATACTAGAGACTACTATTGGACAGCACATTCTAGAAACTTTCCTGGACTCAGCCCGATACGAGTCTAAAGCAGGGGCCTCTCTGTAACCTTCCATACTTCCTTTACACCTCTCATCAGTTGGCTGTTATACTCCTGTTTGTGCATCATTCATCCTGCCCATCAGTCTTGGACCGACCATGTACGTTTCCTCAGGTGCCTGGCACCCAGCACCAGGCTTGGCACACAGTAGGCTGTCACACGTGTTTGCTAAAAGATCCTGTCTACCTGCCACGCCCATGTTCTGCTCTGACCCTCGCAGCCTGCAGGACAACCACCCTTCCCCAGACCCACAGGACAGAGGGGTTGGGAGCGGGGCTTCCGGAATGAGACAGTCGTAGGTTGAGCTGGGTTCCACCACGTGCTTGGTAGCTGACCTTGGGCGAGTCACTGAAATTCTATGGCTTAGTTTCCCTGTCGGTGAAAGCAGACGCAGGAACCCTACCTGGCCCGAGCCCCACACCTTGATAAAACTGAGAGTGTGGCAGCTGTGACCGGGACAGTATGGGTCCCTCCTGGGCCCCCCAATTCCGAGCCACCCTCTCCTTTGGCCTCGTAGCGTCTCCCACATTCTCTCCCTGGGTCCTCCTCTGCGCACCCCGCCGTGGCCAACCACGAGGGACTCAGAGCCCGAGTCTGGGGCCGTGCATGGACGCATGCATGCACGGCCCCACGGGGAGGCAGGGGGACGGCAGGCCGGCGAGGGGGCGGGTGGGCCGGCAGCTGACCTTGATGGTGTCGTAGGCGCCGGTGATGAGCGCGATGAAGAGGCTGAGCACCATGTAGATGAACAGGCTGATGAAGGAGTACAGGTAGAGCTGGGAGAACAGCCAGACCAGGCTGCTGCGGCCCTGCTGCGCCTGCATCGCCGCGAACGTCACGAACATGTCATCCCCGTTGATGAGCGAGAAAAGGCACTCGGACACCATGGACAGCGAGCGGAACTGCCGGCGGGCAGGGGGGTCGGGGTCAGAGGGAGTTGTGGGCACGGCTGGGGGCCGGGGTTGGGGGCTTTGTGGGGTCAGAGGGGACAGCGTACAGAGTACCCGTAGTCACGATAGAGCCACTTGGGGGGGGGGTCACTGAATAATGACAACGTCATAGAGTCAAGGCTAGGGTCACCGGGGATCAGAGGGGATGGTGGGTAGAACTGCTGCAAACTTGCTGGTAAGGAACCGTGGGTCAAGGTGGGTCATTCAGTGTCACCAAGTCAACAATAGATAGACCAGGAGTCAGGGGGCTTGGGAAGTAAGATGGGGAGCCAGGGATCCCTCATCTGTGGGTCACAAGCGCCACCCACAGTTCCCGGCCAGCCCCTACCTTCACATGGTAGGGTCCCAACACAATCCAGCCGCAGAAGCAATAGCCCAGGTAGATGACGGCCACACAGCAGCAGAAGCGCATGACGCTGGGCAGGGCCACCCGCAGCGTGGCAATAAGGATCTGCGGAGGGGTGGGGGTTGGGGTCGGGGGAGGGTGGGGGTATGTGTCAGCAATGGGGGCGGGACCACAAGCCAGGTGGGCCGTGAGCCTGCAGATGGGGTGAAGCCTGCCCAAGGGCATGATGGGGTGACCACAGAAACTGGGATGACCATCGACAAGGCAGGGTGGTGCTGAGTAGGCCCAAGGGCACCCCCCGGCTGGACTCAGTTCGGGGGAGGAGTATGAAAGAGCAGGCTCATGTGACCCCTGCCCAGGTGGAATGACAGGTGTGCCTGGTGTGGGCAGGTATGGGGAAGAGGCTCCTGGCGGGTCATCTACAGGGGCTGGTGACGGCAATACGTGTACGAATTTATCTGGGGGTGGGGGTGGCAATTAAAGGGCACGTGGCCGCCCCTGGGAGGGCCCCGCCTGCATGTCGGAGGCTTACGTTGTACTTGTGGAAGAAGGTCAGGTAGCGGATGACACCGACCCAGACGAGCAGCGTCGAGGTGCCCAGGAGGATGCTGCAGACGTCATAGCTTGCCAGGTTCTAGGGGCAGAAGCAGCGTCAACCCCATCCAGCCTGGCCCTTCCCTGGGGATGGGGCCCCGGGCAGGCATCAGCAGGGGTGGGAGAGGGGTCCAGGGTCTGGAAGGAGACCCCGGGGCTCGGGGGCAGGGCGTGGCAGGACCCACCTTGGCTTCGATGCCAATCTTCATGATGGTGCCTGAGATGGTGAGCACGTCGCTGGTGACCAGCAGGATGTACCAGCCGTTGACAAATTCCAGCCGCTCCCACAGGCTGATGACCTGTCCCCGCTGCCGCCACATGAACCTGACAAACTCCTGCAGGGGGAGGTGGGCGGGGTGAGGGCCAGTCCGGACGTGGGAGGCTTGCCACCCGGGCCTTGACGGTCCCAGAGCTGGGGAAGGCTGGGGGCGGCTCTCACGCTCTGCAGCAGGAAGCCTCGCAGCAGCGAGCGGGCGCACAGCAGGAAGGAGAAGGCACAAGTCAGGATCACGACCACGTCAAAGAGGAGCCGGAAGCTGTTGTCTCCTGTGCGGAAGGGCCGAAGGCAGGGCCAGGAGTGAGGCGGCTTCAGGGCGGGTTTGGGTTGGTCATCAGGCTCATGGGTTTCTCTGGGTAAGTCAGGAGTTTGGTCCGTGCTGGTCTGGGGCTTGGGGAATTCCTGGGCAGGTTGGGGCCCCTGGTCAGCGCTAGTCGGGGGCTTGGGGGCTCACCGTGGCCGAAGACGCTGGGGTGCTTACACTCCTGGATGTGGGCCTGGGTCTCCAGGCTGATGGGGATACGCCCACTGTGTGCCTTATTGTCAAATGTGATCTGCAGGGGCGTGGCGGGACGGGACAGAGTAAACCTCAGCAGACCTAGGCCCCCAGAGGCGCAGGACGGATGGTCTCTCCAGCCCCAGCCTCCCCCATCACCCCCACGCTGCCCTTGGCCGAGGGTCCCCAGCTCCAGGACACAGAAGTCCCCGGCCCACCATGCCACCCCGTCCCTGGCCGGTCCCTCGCCCCACCCCCCAGGCGTCGCGGGCTCACCAGGATGCTGAAGGTGTAGCAGTCTGGGATCTCATTGTTGATCAGGCTCTGGAGGTTGATGGTCTTCAGCTGGAAGTGGATGGTGACGTTGATCAGCCTGCGTGGGGGGGAGGCTTGGGTGAGGGTGGGGGGGCTCTGCCCATCCCTCCTGCCCCGGAGCGCCAGCACTCCTGCCCCACGCTGACTCTGCAGCTGGCAGAGGAAGTGCTCACCTGGCCGCATCGGCATGGCCCGCCCCTGCCCCCGCCTGTGGGGAAGCGGCTGCCCCGCCCACCACCCCCACCCCTGAAGATGCCTGGAGCCCTGCCTCCCCCCTCCTCGGCCCCCTTGATGGGGCAGTACTTGTGGAATTTGAGCGTGAGGTTCTTGTAACTGGTGCTGCCATCCAAGAGGGAGAGCTCATCACTGGGGGGCACAGGGGGTCTCTCGGGAGGGTCCACCCGGATACAGTCTGAAGACAGGGAGTCAGGGAAGGGACACTGGGGACAGGGGAGGCACAGGCAGGTCTCCCCAGAGTCCCCGACAGACCCCTTCCCTGCTTTCCTTCCCCCTTCATACTTCGACATTTGTCGTTTGTTCCTGCTGTCTCCCCCTAGGGTCAGGCCTGGTCTGTCTGTCTCACTCCCTACACAGACCCTAGTGCCTGGCGCTCAGTGGGCCCCCAAATGTTTAGGGAATGAATGATAGTGAAACATAACACTCAGCTCTTTCCGCGTGCCAAGCATTCTGCTAATCATCAAATTATTAACGATCGTGACCACCCCATCTTGCGGATGGGCAGGACGCAAAGTGGATTTTAAAGATTTTTTTTTTTTGGATGTGGACCATTTTTAAAGTCTTTATTCAATTTGTTACAACATTGCTTCTATGTTTGTTGTTTTTTTTTTTCCGGCTGCCAGGCATGTGGGATCTTAGCTCCCTCACCAGGGATTGAAACCACACCCCCTGCATTGGAAGGCAAAGTCTTAGTCACTGGGCAGCCGGGGAAGTCCCTAAAGTGGGATTATTATTATTATTATTATTATTTTTTTTTTTTTTTTAAATCCCGACAGCTGAGCCCTGCCCGGCCCACTCACCAGTGATGACCATGGGGTCGATGTCAAAGGTGTCATTGGCTGGGTCCACGTGGCCCCGGTGGTAGTAGCACTGGCAGAGGGCCAGGGCCGAGCCATTGGCCCAGGGCCCGCCCCCGCCCCGCACGTAAGCATACCGACCCAGGGACACGTCGGGGAGCATCAGGTACTGTGGGCAAAGGAGGGGAGGGTCAGTGAGCCCCGCCCGTTCTCCCGGGTGGGCCCACCTGCCCACCTGCTCCTGGTCGCCCACACCTGGTCCACGGCGTGGAAGATGGCCTGGTACAGCTGCTCCCGGGTGTAGGCCGCAAACGTGTCATCCGCCCCGTCCGAGTAGCCCAGCAGGAAGAGGTGCCGGAAGGCGATGGTGTTCTCCTCCCGGAATGTCACCACCAGCTGGTTGCTGAGCCCAAACAGGATGAGCTGGTGGGAGGGATGGGGAGGATTGGTACTACCGGCATGGGGTCTCCCACGGCGCATGAGCGGAGGCAGAGTAAAGAGAAGGCCCACCCCATGAAGGCATGACCACCCTACGTCCCCAAGGCGCAGCGCAGAGTGGCCACTCATAGAACTCGTGGCAACAACTAATGTTCATGAAATGTTTACCGGATGAATGTTCGAGGGTAAGCACAGCATCACACTGCCAGGGTCCGAGTGCCACCTTCCAAGGCTCAGCTGCTATGGGACTTTGGACAAGTCCCTTAACCTCTCTGAGCCTCAGCTGTCCTATCTATAGAAAGGGGCAAGAGCAGTGGCTAGGACCTCAGAGGGCATTTATGAAGCTTAAAGGCGCTGCTCCCGTGCAGGTCCGAGAGGGCTTCCTGACGGATTAGTGCCACTGTCACTATCATGATATGGGGCTGTGGGGTCAGGACTAAGCTCTGACTCCAAGATTCTCCTTCGAGGAAAACAGCAACCACAGGTGGCATTCTGTGGGGTGGGGTGGGGGCCCTGAAGGTCTCACCTGCACTGTGACCACCAGGATCTTCACCACCTGCAGCATGAGCTTAAAGGGCTTGCGGCCCTTGGCCCGAAATTTATCACAGGGGCTCATGAAGAAGTACTTGAGACGACGGCGGAGATCCTCCTCTTCTGGAGGGGTGGAAGGGGCTGGGGAAGGCCCCACCTGGGTCCCATACCCAGGTTTGGGTGTCAGGAGGCGCTCAGTCTCTGTGGGATGGGAGAGGGCAGTGGGGACCAGGCCTAGGCAGGTTCACCTGCCAATAGGGGAGGCAGGTCCCAAGCTCCAGCCAAGAAAGAACTCTGAGAGAGCTAAGGAAAACCAGAAAATCCGTAACATTTTAGGGGTATATGCAGCAGTGCTGGCTCAGCGGTTTCAGGTCACTCCAAAGGGCCTGAGTTGATTCCTGCCCCTGCTCCAGGGCACTCGGCTTCCCCGAGCCTCAGCTACCTCATCTGCAAAATGGGGCAATAAAATCTCTCACCAAGAAGCTAAGGATTTGACACTTACAAAGCATTCGGTCTCTGAGTCTCAATAATTCCTCAACGAATAGAGCCTATTCTATTTTTTTGGTTTGTTTTTGGGTTTTTTTGGCTGTGCCGTGTGGCATGTGGGATCTTAGTCCCCCGACCAGGGATTGAACCGAGCCACAACAGTGAAAGCGCTGAGTCCTAACCACTGGACCCCCAGGGAACTCCGAACAGAGGCTACTCTAAGGACCACTTATTCCTTTCAATCCTGACCAGTCCAAGATGAAAGCCCAAGTTTTCAGCAATGGCTCGGGTCATAGCTGGTCACAGCAGCCCTGAACTGTTCCTGACACAACCCACCATCCCCACTGGGAGAACCCCGCTTCCTTCCAGGGTCTGGCTGGCCTCCTGCCTGGCATGGCCACCAGGATGAAATGTAGGCACTGTCAGAACCTGTCTGGCAGGGAGGGCCAGCCCCTGGTCCCTTTGGAGCTCAGATGCTATCGTGGTTGTTTACAAGATAGCTGGATGGGAAGCCAGAAGGGAGGCTGCCTCCCTGGCTGGGATCACAGCTAATTCATCCCAGACTCTACCAGCCAGGACATCTTTCAGGTGTCTGCAGCTAGCTTAAGAAGGGAAGATCAACACAAAGGGCATTCCTCCATGCTGCCCTGTGAGAGGCGACTGAGCTTCCTTGTGTTTGGAGAGCTGAAATTGAGTTAGGCGCCTGCGCTTAAGGTGGCAACCCCGCCCCCAGCACTCCTGCCTAAGTTTAGAGAAGCTGAACATTTGCCTCCTGGTTTGTGGAAGGAAAGCCTGGGAATCTGACGTGCGGGTTGCAGAAGCTGGGGCCCGCTGTCGGAGTTCCAGCAAAGCTGAACAATCCGAATCTAGGCTCAGAATGCAAATCCTGGGACCCTCGCCGCCTGAGTCGGAAAAGCTGGCGATCCGCCAGCTGCCTGAATTGAGGTACTCAGAGCAGAGCCTGGGTTCAGGAAGGGCGGTCGGAGTCCCGCCACTCCGAGGTCGGAGAAGCTGATGCCCACCCGCCGCCCAGGTTCTAGGAGCCGTCTGCCCATATCTACGCCAAGGGGACACTGAGAGGTCAGCATCAGAGTTGAGGAAAGGGAAACCGGGAGCTCCGCCGCCCCAGGTTGGGGAAGCCGCCCGCCCGTCCGCCGCACGCGTCCTGGGACTTGCGGGGCCGCCCGCGCCCTCACCTGAGCCGCGCGGGCCTACGGGCACTGCCATGCCGGGGAGGGGAGCGCCGAACGCCGGCAGGCGCGGCGGTGCAACCGGCGTCTAAACACCCGCTGCTGTCACTGCGGCCTCGCTCCCTCGCGGTGTAGCTTCAAACCCTCCCGCGTCAGCTGACTCGAGCCCCAGTCACGTGACCAGCGCGGCCCTGGAGGCAGGTGACGGGATCCGGTCCCTCCCCCTGCGCCACGACGACCCCTGCCCGAGCAGCACGCATGCGTGCCTCAGCTGGCGACTTGCCCTTAGGCGGCCCCAAGGTCCTAGCGCCGACGGGCGCAAATGTGCTGGGGGATGGGCTGGGTGCTGGCTCCGTCCTGGCTCCGTCATGCCCCCGTCCAGTGCTAACCTCTTGACTTCCATGTCCAGTGTTTGACCCCTTTCCCTCCGCGGTGTCGGATGATGATCCTATCTCAAGGCTGCCCCGCTCCATCCTCCCAGAAACTCTGCGTTACTCTCAACCCCCCCTCATCCGAACTGTCCTGAAATCCTACTTCATTTCCTAATTACATCGCAAATAGGACCACTTTTCCCCACTCCTATGGCTATAAACCCATAGTCCCCCAAGATTCCCTATGGCCTGGACCACTGCAACAACCTCCCTGATCTTGGGCTCCCATTCCGGATCCCCTCCATTCCACTCGCCATCCAGCAGCCAGAAGCATCTTCAAAAAATAATTCGTATCAGTCAGAACCTGTTGGTAGCTTCCCATTTCCCTGGGATGACAAGCAAACTCCCCTCTTCAGTCTACCAGGGCCTTCTGTTCTGGCCCCACCTAACTCCTCCCCTAGCTCATCTCTCAACGGCCCCAGGGCCTTTGCACAATCTTGCCCTAGAGCATAAAGGTTAAGAACTTAGGCTCTGGAGGGCAGACAATTTGGGTTTAAATCTGGGCGCTCCCAACCACCACTTCTGGGTCTTCCAAAAAGTCCCTTGAACGCCATGTGCCTCAGCGTCCTCATTTGCAAAATGGGAATATTCATAGTTACCTGCCTCGTGGAGCTGCCGAGAGAATTAAATGAGAAAATGCTAGAGCATAGCACAAGCCTGGGCAAACAGTACTGATGATTAAATTAGAGGTTATTGGGATTATAAAGTCCTTCCTTGGGAAGGCTGTCTGCCATCTAAATCAGAAGTCTTGTTATGCTTCTTGTTGAATGTAACATACTCTGTAATTACTTTTTAAATGTTTCTAAACTTGGTCTCTGAGCTGTGTGAGGGCCAAGGCCATACTTATCTTGTTCCCTGCTGAGACCCAAGCAATCAACAGATGTTTGTTGGATGCATAAATGAGTGCCCTCCTTTGTCCCGTGGTGTACCTGCAATGTGGGCTTTGAAGGGCAAGGGGTAAGTTAGGAGAGCAGACGGGGCAGGGCCACCCACATGGTTTCATACCAGCCTCCACCATCAGCCTACTAGACGGTCAACATGCCAGAAATCCCACCATTCCTGGGAAAGCCAACTCCAAAAGGAAGGGAGTTAGATCACCCACAGGATAAGTCTGCCCCTGACTGGGGTGGCCAGGTCTGGGGGAGCAGGGAGTGGCAACTGCTGGGATGGACCAGTGTGAGCCCTTGTGGGGGAAGCTAGGAAGCCTGGAGGGTATTGGGGGAGAAGCCAGGACATTGACGTTCTATTTGTATGTTTGGCTCCGGCCATACCCTCCCATCTCCAGAAGAAGAGGCTGTGCATCAGAGGAAAAACAGCAACAGGAGAACCACAACACAGAGCCAGGAGGCAGTGGGAGGATTTTACTAACTGCACAACACACAACTTTCCCAGGCCCCTGTGGGTGCCAGCATGCCCTTCAGCCATCAGGCCCCAGCAGTGCCCCTTGCTCCTGCACCCACTCGGGGCTCTCACCGGTAGGGAGGACTGCGCCGACAGTGTCATGGGTGGGAGAGCCAGGGTCAGGGTGGGACTCAGAGCTGGGGTCAGGGCTGGGCACGGGATCCGGGTCGGGGCTGGGACCAGATCTGTGATCGGGGCTGGCCACAAGGTCGGAATTGGCATTGTGCCCAGGCTCAGGGTCAGAAGATTTGACAGAATCAGGGGTGGGGGTAGATCCAGAGCCAGGGATGGGTTTGGGGCTGGGATTGGGGGGGGAGCCCAGCGCAGAGCCAGGGTCAGGGTCAAGGCCAGAGCTGGGGCCGGGGCTGAGGCCCAGGCCTGAACCCAGCACAGAGACAGCATCAGGACCCAGAAGGGAGACCTGCCCCGGCCTCAACATCGAAGCGGGGCTGAGGCCCAAACCGGCGGCGGCCGCAGCAGCTGCAGCGGCCGCGCCCTCATGCACTCGCTTGTGCTTGGTGAGGCTGGAGGCTTGGCCGAAGGCCTTGCCGCAGAGCTGGCAGCGGTAGGGGCGCTCGCCCGAATGCACGTGCAGGTGCTGCAGCAGCGCCGAACTCTGCCCAAAGGCCTTGGAGCAGTGGGGGCAGGCATAGGGCCGCTCGCCGGTGTGGATGCGCAGGTGATGCTGCAGGTTGGAACTCTGGCCGAAGGCCTTGCCGCAGTGGGGACAGCGGTAGGGGCGCTCGGCCGTGTGTGTGCGCTGGTGCTGCAGCAGCGCGGAGCTCTGGCCAAAGGCCTTGCCGCACTGCGGGCACGGGTACGGCCGCTCACCCGTGTGCGTGCGCAGGTGCTTCAGCAGCGCCGAGCCCTGCCCAAAGCCCTTGGCGCACACCGGGCACTTGTGCGGCCGCGGGCCGCCGTGCGTGCGCAGGTGCTGCGCCAGCAGCGAACCGTGCCCGAAGGCTTTGCCGCACACAGGGCAGTGGTGCGGCTTCTCGCCGCTGTGGCTGCTGCGGTGCTTGAGCAGCGTGGAGCGCCAGCCAAAGGCCTTGCCGCACGCCGCGCACTGGTAGGGCCGCGCGCCCGTGTGGATGCCGCGGTGCTGGGCCAGCGTGGCGCCGTGGCTGAACGACTTGCCGCAGTCGGGGCAGCGGTAAGGCTTCTCGCCGCTGTGGGTGCGGCGGTGCTGGCTCAGACCCGAGCTGCGGCGGAAGGCTCGCCCGCAATCCGGGCAGGAGAAGGGCCGGGGCGGGCTGGCAGGTGCAGGGAGCACTGCGGGGCCGGCGGCCAGGACCTCGGGGGTGGCAGTGAGGTCGGACGAGAGGGGGTCCAGGTCTGGGGTGGCAGCGGGACTGAGGGTGTCGCTGTTAGGGTCGAGAACCAGGGGGACGGGGCCGATGACGTCTGGGTCGTCAAAACTTGAAGACATAGGGTCGAGATCTTGGGGATCCGAGTCATGGATCCCCGAGATGGAGCTCGGAGCTTCCACATCGGGATCCAGATCCTCGGAGACAGGCTCCAGCTCTTCATAGCTGGGGTCCACATCTTCAGAGGCAGTGTTGAGGTCTTCCGGCTCAGGCTCTGGGTTTTCAGAAACTGGGTCCAGCTCTTCACTCTTGGGGTCTAGGTCTTCTGAGTCGGAGTCAAGCTCTTCATAATTGGGCCTCGGGCCTTTGTGGCCTGGGTTCCTGACTAGGACCGAACGCCGCATCCCGGGTGTGGAAGTGCTGGCTGCTTCCGGGGCAGGCTCTACGGGGTGAGGGCAGAAGGTGAGTGGAGGTAGGTTCTGGGGAACCGGGGGGGTCTCTTTTGGAGCCTGAGCAGGGAAGGGAGAGGGGGCCAGACCGTGCCCCAGATCCCACGCCGGGGCACACACACGGATCATTCTCTTGTCTTGTACTGCAGGGAGATTTTGCACTCGCCCCCGCCAGGGCAGGGAGAAGAGGGACCCTGGTGGGACATGGGGAGGGGGGGACTCCCTTCTCAGCCCCACACCTGGATAGAAGTCGTGGGACCCAGCACTAGAGGTCTCCAGTACCCAGCTCCATGGCTCTGCCCCTCTCTCCATCCTGGGCTCCTCCTCTGGTGGGCAGCTTGGGTCCTGTGGAGGAGAGAGAGTCTAGATACCTATCCCCTTGACCATGGCCCCTTCATGGGGAAGACGGGGGGTGTCTGGGTTCTCGTGCTTTCTGCTAAGTACATGGCCTGAATTCCAGTCCCATAGTTGGGGGTGGCATGTTTGGGGGCTCCTAGTAGGGAGGGCGACCCCTGGCTCACCTCCTAGAGAAGAAGCATCCTGACCTCTGAAGCCTCTATCTGGGGGAAAAGTGGGGCAGGGGCAAACAACAACTGGTACTCCTCACTGGGGGAGTGCAGAAAGACCCCTGGCTTGCTTCCTGGGGAAGAGACAACGTGAATTCCAAACCTTACAATTCTGGGGTAGGACTGAGTCCAAACACCTGTATTCTATCTTAGATAGAAGATCCTGAATGCAGATTTCTAAAGCTAGAGTGAGTGCGGGGATATAATATGTGGGACCCCTGGAGGGAGCAGGGAGACCCATGGATCCATCAGCCAGGAGGGTAGGGACAGGTGTCGGTGTACCTGTTTGCCCAAGTAGATAGAAGATCCTGAATTCTAACCCCTAGCTGGGGTGGGCAGAATAATACCTGGGGCTCCTCTTGGGTTACTGGAGGGACCCTGGGCCATCTCCTAGGAAGGGGAGATTCCTGAGTGCCTGACCCCACGATCGACGTATGGGAATGGGCGTCAGGAACTCTGGTCCCCTCCTGGAAGGAAGATCCTGAATTCTAGCTCCATGGCTAGAGGTAGGGAGGGGGGCAGAGAAACAAGCTGGGATCCCTTCAGGGGAGCAGGAGGAAATCAGGATTACCTGAAGGGGAGGTGATGCCCACCACATGGCTAGGCCTCGGGGAGAAAACAACAAATAGATCTATTCCTGGGAGACAGGGGAGGACCTCTGGCTCTCCTTCTGGGGAGGGGGACCTCCCAAGCCACAACCCCAGAGCTGGGAGTGGGTACGCAAACAGAGAGGGCTGAGTTCCTAGTTCACCTCCTTAACTTCCACGACGGAGGGTCAGGAGACAGTGCTGAGTCCCTTCCTAGATTCCCAGGGGGCAGGGGGACCCTAAGATTCACTCCTGAATTCCCATCTCTGAGCTGCACGCTGGGAGGAGAGATAACTGGGATCCTTCTCTGAGTTCCTGGGGGGCAGGTGGAACCCTGGATCACCTCCTGGGGAAGGGGCTTCCAGAACTCTGGACCCCAAGACTGGAGAGTGAGGGGAACAATAACTGGGGTCCTGGGGGAGGGAGGGAACCCCTGGATCCCCCTCTTGAAGATGGGCTTCATGAACTCCCTACCCCAGGCTGAAGGGTGAGGAGAACAATACCTGGGGCCACTTCTGGGTTCCTGGGGTGGGGGGTCTGGAGCGCCTCCAGGGGAGGCGGGCGTCCTGGACTCCCGTCCCCACCCCAAGTCAGGGGTTCTCCCCCCACCCCCATACCTCCCGATTGACGGCGCCCAGCTCGGGCCGGGCCCTCCCCCGGGGCCGCAGCGGCGGAACCGGCGCGCTAGGCCCGCGGGTCGCGCGGCCCCCTCCCATCGCGCCGGCGTCTCTGCTCTCCCGGGCCGGGGCTGGCGGCGCGCGAGGCGAGGGAAGGGGGTGGACAGAGGTCGCCCAGGGCCGCGCCCCGCGCCGGGGCCCCCTGCCCGCCCGCCCCCCTCACCCCCGCCCCATCGCGGCCGCCGCCCGCCCGACCAGCTCACGGGGACACTCACCCGGCGCCCCTCGCCCCAGCCCGGCCCGCCGCGCCCGCCGGCGCCCCCAGGGCCCGCAGGAAGCCCCCCGCCCGCCAGCCCCGCCGGCGGCCCCCTCGGCCCTGCGGCCCCGCCAAGCGCTCCCAGGGAGCGAGAGGGGCCGGCCGAGGGCCGCAGCGGGAGCTGCTGGGACTTGTAGTTCGCCCGCGTCCGCCTCGGCCGTCGCCATCGCTGCCCCCGCCTCCCCCCGGGCCAGCCTTTGTCCCGGCCCGGCCACCCGGCCGCGCGGCCGCGCCTTTGTCTGCGCCGCGCCCCGCCCGCGCTGTCCCCGCCGCGGCCTCTCCTCTTCTGCGTCTCTCTCAGCCGCTCTCGATCCCTCTCCGCCTCTTCCTCTCTCTCTCTGTTCCTTCTCTGTCGCTCTGTCCCTCTATTTCTATGTCTCTCTCCATTTCAATCTCTTTGCCTCTCTTGCCCTCACTTTTTCTGCCTCTGTCCCTCTGTGTCTCTATCCTCTTCTCTCTCCCTGTCTCTGCCTCCTGCCCAGGTCTCTGACTCTCTCTGGTTTCAAGAAACACCGAACATTCTCTCTCTGTCTTGCAGACTGGCCACGCACATCAGCATAGTCAAGACGCTGAGAATTTACAAACTTGTGTATCTTTGCTCAGTCCAGCATTTCCCTCTAAGACTCCTCCTCCAAGGAAAAGAGTTGGGGATACTGAGTGTTTCCTCCTTCTCCTCCCTGGTCACGCACCGCTGTCACTGGTGGACTCCCCGTGCCTGATGCTCCCTCTGAAGCCTAGAGCAGATCTGGGAAGCACTCTGGGCAGACTTTACCTGGAGACACAGATCCCTGTGAGGAGGGAGTGAAATACAGCCCCGGCAGCTGGCAGCTGGGCCGTGAGATGTTCTTCCCTGAACATAAACAATGATCACACAAGGCCGCTCTGTGACCGCGCCTGAGCCGAGATAGACACAAGGACACTCTGCAACCACAAAAATGAATACACACCCCCTCCTCTCCCCCCCCCCCCCGCCACTAACTCAGATGACCGCCGCTTCTTCCCAATGACGGCCACATGTCCATCCTCACACTTCTGAGATAAGAATCACCAAAATACCCAGTCCCAGTCGCCGATCTGCTCCCTGCTTGCTGACAGCACCAGGCTAGAGCTGCTTCTACTCTCCTCTTCTTAAAATCACCCAGCACAAGCCTGAATCCTAAAAGATGCCCTCCTGTCCCCCAACTCTTCTGGAGATGCCCCATGGTTCCCCGCTACGGGATCTTCCTTGCTGCGCAAGCTAAAAAAATTTTTTTTGACTACAGGCGTGTTTCTGATGGTCTTTGACGAATTTGGACAACACCTACCCTTGCGTGAAAATCAGGCCTCCAGGGGACTTCGCTCTTCCTTCCAGAACCTTCTAGATCTGGGCTGAACTTGTGGCCTGAGACCTGCTTTCCAGCTCTCTGTGGAGAAGCCAGCAGCAGATCTGAGAGACTTGAAACTGCAATTGGATTATGTCGCTTGTTCTTCATCCTACTGGATGATCCCATTACAAATAATACTTGTAATGACAGCTGTCATTTCAGTCTCCCCAGTATGTCTCTCAGCACCTCGCTTTCCCTTTGTGGAGCCCCCTCCACTACTCCAGATGGACCCGTGTCTAACCCGTGCCCCCCCAGTACCATGCGATCTAAACTTACCAACCCAAGAACCCCACCCCCCGGCCACAATGAGGGCTGGGACGAAGTCATGAGGTTGGAGAATCTCTTTCTTCCTTTGGGATCATGAGCTGTTTATTGGCTTCCTTCTGCCTGCACCCACCTTCCTCAGTTGTCTGGAAGAACAGTCTGCAGACTGAAGCCAATCTATACCAGGATGTAGAGGTGAGAGACAGAGAGACAGCTCTAGCTATATTGGTTGAGCTCTTGGACATAGCCGTACCTGAAGCCGGAAAGCTCACAGTCTTTCCAGCCAACAAATTTCCTGGGTATTTGAGCTAGTTTAGTGGGTTTCTGTCTCTTGCAGTCATGACAGTCTTGACTAATTTAGACATGATTTCCAGAAAAGGGAAGGGTATTGAAGGAAATAACTTAAAATGTGAAATTGGCTGAACAAAGGTGAAGTAGAGGGCCAGGGCCACCTTGACATATATATTCATTATAAAGTGAATAGGCCTTCAAGATTTGTGCAGTGCACAACCTCCCCAGATATATGTGGCAGCCCTGTAGAAGGGCCTTGCTCAGGAAACCAGAAATCTGTTACGTTGAAGAAAAATGGCCGATTAAATCGTTGCCCGTTTTATCTTCGCACTCTGTGTGTCACCTGGGACTGCGGCTCGCGTGGCTTTGGAGGAAAATATCAGGATGATGGAACATGTGGGAGCTTTCGTGAAGTCTTCGGCAAGGTCTTATGAGATAGACACAAGCTACCTCTATGTGCTCCTTTTTTTATACATTTATTTATATTTATTTATTTGGCTACACTGGGTCATTAGTGCTGCACATGGGCAGTACTCTGTCACGGTGCATGGGCTTCTCATTGCGGTGGCTTCTCTTGTTGCGGTGGCTTCTCTTGTTGCGGAGCACGAGCTCTAGGTGTGTAGGCTTCAGTAGTTGTGGCTTGCGGGCTCTAGAGCACAGGCTCAATAGTTGTGGCGCACGGGCTTAGTTGCTCCGCGGCATGTGGGATCTTCCCGGACCAGGGATGGAACCCGTGTCCCCTGCACTGGCAGGCGGATTCTTAACCACTGTGCCACCAGGGAAGTCCCTATGAGCACCTTCTTAAAGCAGAGTCTAGCACCTGCTCAATTTTGTGAGATTGCTACGGCTGAATTCTCTGCCCCAATCTAAAAGAGGAAGTTAGTACTGAGATGGGGAGATAAGATTGGGATTATCAGAGATCCGGTGGGCTCTTAATGCCTCAGCCTTTCAAGCATGGAACACTGAACACTGCCTGTCTATTAGGCACAATTAACCTCATTGGGAAGAGCCTATTGGCTGAGTCTTTCTGCCCTCTAGATTGTAACCTGGGGCAAGATAGATGCTGTGGGGCTGGGCAGGCACAGGTCTGTTGCTAGGAGACAGGATCCAGCAAGATTGGGCTGCAGACTCCAAGATCCTGGTGAGGTTTGGAGAACCAAATCACCGAGGCATCCAATCACAGCATTCCATCCCTCTGGGCACAGTGATTGGTTCACAGCTGGACATGTGACTCAAATGGGCCAGTCAGAGGGTTGTTAAATTCTAACGTGAGGAGTTGAGGGGAAGACCCCCACCCCTTCCTTTGGGGCTTTAATCATTAGGATTTGCGTTTTGTTTTGTATTGTTTTTGCTTTTGTTTTTTGCCACTGCTTGGACTGAGAGGCGGCAAGGGAGAGAGCATGCCTGATGAGGAATTAGCAGGCTTGATGTTAGACCTAATTACAGACTTTCTTGTTTCTAAGTCAATAAAATCCCTTTCTGCTTGAGCAGATACAGCTGGGTTTCTGACACTTGCAACAAAAATACCCAAGACAGGGCTTCCCTGGTGGCGCAGTGGTTGAGAGTCTGCCTGCCGATGCAGGGGACGTGGGTTCATGCCCCGGTCCGGGAAGATCCCACATGCCGCGGAGTGGCTGGGCCCGTGAGCCATGGCCGCTGAGCCTGTGCGTCCAGAGCCTGTGCTCCGCAACAGGAGAGGCCACGACAGTGAGAGGCCCGCGTAACGCAAAAAAAAAAAAAAAAAAAAAAAAAAAAAAATACCCAAGACATTAACAAAATGTAGGCACTGTTTATTGAGCTGCAGCCAAGTGCGAGGCCCTGTTTTAAGAATGGTATATGCGGGCTTCCCTGTTGGTGTAGTGGTTAAGAATCCGCCTGCCAGTGCAGGGGACACGGGTTTGAGCCCTGGTCCAGGAAGATCCCACATGCCGCGGAACAACTAAGCCCATGCGCCACAACTACTGAGCCTGTGCTCTAGAGCCCGCGAGCCACAACTACTGAAGCCCACGCGCCTAGAGCCCGTGCTCCACAAGAGAAGCCACCGCAATGAGAAGCCTGCACACTGCAATGAAGAGTAGCCCCCGCTCGTTGCAACTAGAGAAAGACTGCACGCAGCAACGAAGACCCAACGCAGCCAAAATAAAATAAATAAATAAATAAATAAATATATATATATAAAAGAATGGTACACGCACATTTTATTTACTCCTTGTAACCACTCCATGAAGGAGGAACTGTTGCCATCCCCATTTTACAGATGAGGAAAGTGAGGGTCAGAGCAGGAAATCATTTGCCTAGGGACAGAAAAAGACAAGTCTGCTGCTTAGCAATGATTACCATCGACAAAATGTTTTCCTTTAAAATTTAATGTTTTCCCATGTTCAATACTATTTTACTCATCTTATTTCATAAGTCTTTTTAGTTTTTGTAGTTCATATGAAATGCCTTTTCTGGGGGGTAAGTGGGATATAGGAGGGATAGACATAAATCCATAGAATACATCCAGAATCATCATAATGTAGTGTCTTTCTGTACTGAAGACATCTTGAGTAAAGTTTCTGTTTTTTCCTGGCAACCCATCCGGGGGCTGGTCAGTTCCATTGTTAGAAAATGCTTCAAGTTGTGCTGAAATCTGCTTCCTTGTAACTCCTACCCATTATTTCTAATCTGATGTCTCGGTTGTTGAAACCATTCCTAGAACCAGGCAGGAGTACACATAATCCTGCAACTGGAGCTACATGGAATCAAAGCAAGCTTTCTGAGCTTCCTGGCAGGCAAGGCAAAAAGGGAAAGCTTTTTGTACATGTAGTCCGGTCAACAAGCAGACCGGCTTTACCAGGAGAGCCTAATTTTATCCTAGGAATCATTGTAGGATGGGTTTATTGCAGTGGTTCTCAACCAGGGGCGACTTTTTCCCCCAAGGGACATTTGGCAAGGTCTGGAGACAATTTTGGTTGTCACAACTGGGCGGGGGAGAAGGAATGTGCTACTGGCATGTAGTGGGTAGAGTTCAGGGATGATGCCAAGCAACCTACAATGCACAAGACAGCCTCCAACCGCAAAGAATTGTCCTATCCAGAATGTCCATAGTGCCGAGACTGAGAAAGCTTGTTTTATCATGAGGCAATTCAGACGAGTGTCATCTACATCATTAGTGGAAGCAAGCAGAAGAGGTGTTCTGCCTCTAGCAGACCCTCTCATGGTCGACATGGATACCATGACTGCAGCCGAAAGGTCCATCTTGTCCCCGTGGGACCCCAAACTGGACTCCTCTCCTTCCTGTGGAAGTGACAAGCTGGTCTCACAGGACTGCTGCCCATGGGGAAAGGTCTCCTGGCCAGGCTTGAGGTTGGCTCTTAGTGGCCCATTGGATTGGGGGCCTTGGTCTTTAAAGGTCTGTCTACAGGGTCAGGGAACCGTGTTCATTCCGTGAAACCAGATTCTCAACAGCCTGCAGAGGCAGGGCCCAGGCACGGCCACCAAGGCCCATCTTATCGTCCCAGACAGATATGGCTTCTTGGTGGTAATTCATCAGACCCCAAGACTTTCAAGGTGGGGTGCTGTCCAAGGTACTAGTCCTTGACATACTTGATGTCCTTGACATACTTACCAGCTTCAAGTCTCCACCCCATACTCCTCCTTTCCACCCTTTTCATTCTGTCTCTGGCTGAACGCCTACCCCCTTGGGCCTGATCACATGCTGATGACTTTTGTTGATGTGCCCCTGGACCCAGCTGTGATCTGGGGGCCAGCTGCCCAGCCAGCCAGTGCACCAACCATTCAGCTTCCAGCCTCTGCTCACAATAGGGGACATTGCTGGGCCATTCTCAGCATGTCCACCCTTTCATGCCCCCTCTGAGCCTCACCCAGTCTCTCAATGATTGAGCTCCATCCTACACCCTCCTTACCTTCATCCTTGGAAAGGAAGCTCTCCCTTCTTGACCCCCAGCCACGCACACTAACCAGTGTGTACATTTCTCATTTACAACAATCTAATGAGAGAGAGCTATTGTTTATCTCCATTTTACAGATGAGCAAATAGAGGCTCAGAGGGGTCAAATGACTTGCCCAGGACTACTTTCCAGGACATGGAGGAGTCAGGATTTGCACTCTGTCCATTCAGCCCCAGGAGCCTACATTCTCAACTTCTCACCACGCTGCCTCCGTTCAACACTGTAACTCCATCCTCCCACACCATTCAGAACTTTTGGCAGCGAGAATTCCCTAGTGGTCCAGTGGTTAAGACTCGGCGCTTTCACTGACATGGACCTGGGTTCAATCCCTGGTTGAGGAAGTAAGATCCCACAAGCCCTGTGGCACAGCCAAAAAAAAAAAAAAAAAGAATAAAAGAAAGAAAGAAAGAACTTGTGGTATCACCTGAACACCTTACAAGCGTCAGACCACCAAGCTTTTGCACAGACTGAGATGGCCTCCCTGCCCAGAGTGGGATGACACCCAGGGTCTGCGGAAATTCAGGGCTTCTCCATGGAGTCATTCTCTCCCGTACGTTCTCTCACCAACCCCACAGGCACCCTATCCTCTTTCATGGCTGACTGATGGAAAGTGGTGGGATGTTGCCAAAGTGGTGTTTATTGCTGGCTGCGGCATGGGTAGGTAGGGGTCTGGGGGGCCCGAGGGTCCACCTTCCCAGCCCCACAGCCCCACTGGCGAGGGGAGCCCAGGGGCACATGACTCTCCTGGAGGTCGTCCCATCTCAGCACTCCTGGGCCCTGGTACTTGAAAGCAAACTCATCCTTGTTTAGGGTTGAGAAGAAGCGCTGTCTACCCAGCGGGGGCTCCGAGTGGCTATACTTGCACTGTGGAGTCAGGGTGGGGAGCCTGGCAGGGCAGCCTGGAGGATGGCTGGCCCACCCTGGCCACCCTGTCGTTCCCGCACCACCTTGGGAACATCGAAGAGTGGGGAACGGCTGATGATTGGGTCCTGGGGAGGTGGGCAAAAGGGAACCCCAGGTTGGGCTGACCCAGGAGCTGGATGAGAAGCTGGAGAGAAAGGAGGTGGGCCCCTGGAATGCCCCCAGGGCTGGGTTGACCGTAGGTGACTCTGAGCTAACCCCTGGCTTGGAGTATAACTGTGGCTGGTGATACGAAGCTGACCCTGACATGACCCTGGGGCTGAGCTAGAGATGACCTGGGACTGGGATGACATTAAGATGACCCTGAGCCTGGGGTGACCCTAGAGTGACCCTGAGCAGACTTGACAGGAACTCTGAGTCTGAGTTGATGCTATAATTTTCCTGAGATAACTCTACACTGATTTCGGGGGTTACCTGGTTAGAGAGATACCCCTCCCCCCCACACCCACGGTAGCATCTCCTCAGTCATGGAGGCTGGAGCTATTCTGTGTGGCCTCAGCAGCTTCTGGTTCATGGTTAAAAAAGCTGTTTCTGGAGATTTGGGAGGGGTGGCTGAGCTGAGGGGCTGAGGGGGGAAAGGCAGGGCCCGGGGGAAGGGACATGGGAGACTAAGGATGGGGTAAGGGTTCAAGGGCGACGCCTGGGCTAGTGCTGAAGTTGTCAGGGGAGGAGGATGGATTCTGAGGCGGGGAGGATGGGGCAGCCAGGATAGGGCTGAGGACGCCAGGGGCGGGGCAAGGGTAGACTAGCGAGGGTCAGGGGCTGGGGGGGAGGGGTGGGCAGGAAGAATAGGCTAGCTGGTCATGGGGCGGAGCCAGAGTGTCCCAGAAGAGGAGGGGTAAGAGTCAGGAGAGGGCGGATATGGAGAGGGGCGGGGCCAGACCAGAGGGGCGGAGTCATGCAGGGGTGGGGCCATGACGGGGTGTGTGGGGAGGCGCTGGGAGTCACGATCACGAAGGAGTGGGGTTGTTCAGGGTCAGAGTTGGTAATCTTGGCTCATGGGGTGGGATCTAGCCCTTCAGGAGGCGGAGCCTGACTCGGGCAGGGGGCGGGGTGGGATTGGCCGGGGGCGGGACCATAGATGTGCCAAGAGCGGGGCTTCCGAGGTGGGTCCCGCGCTCACCGCCTGTGCCCTGGGGCAGGTTGCTCTGCAGCAAGCGGAGGTTGAGCGCTTTCGGCGGCTTCTGCATCCCAGGGGGTAAATAGTCTGTGCCCATGGAGGTCTGGAAGAACTGTCCGAGCAGCGACGGCTCCCCTAGGGTTATGTGACTCTGCAATTTCTCATGAGGCATGTGGCGGCTGGGTGGCTTGGTCGCGGGCAGCGGCTGTAGGACCACATGGCATCTGGGAAGCTCCCGGTGTCAGGGATGTCCCAAGGCCAGGACGGAGGACAGAAGTGGGCGCTGTGAGACCTTGGACGGCTCACACTCTCTCTGGGTCCCACGTGATGGCGCTGGGAGTTGGTACTGTTATCTCAATTTACAGGCAGAGCCACTGAGGTTTGGAGGGTTAAGCGACTCACCCTACTTCACACAAACAGATCCAAGAGATGCCCGCACGCATGTCAAGCTCCCTCCCACCTCAGGGCCTTTGCACTTGCTATTATTCACTCTGCTTGGGAAGCCCTTTTCCCTGACGAGCCCTGCTGCCTTCTTCCCCTTCCTGCTGACCTGGCCGTGGAAGAAGTGCGTGGAGGTGGTGAGGCTGCCCGGACCAGGGCACCCATTTCCTTCCGGGATGTGCGACTCCGGAGTCAGGTCGTGGTGAAGAACAAAAGGCTCTGCCAGTGGCAGAGTAGGTCCTGAGCAGCTCTGAGAGGCTGCTGTGGGAGTGAAGGGCAGGGCAGGCAGCAGGCTCTCACCTGGCTCCCGGGCATAGAAGTGTTCACCCTTGGTGGTCCTGTCGTGGAAGAGGCCATCTCCAGGTCGAATATTCACACAGTGGATGTGGGCTGAGGCCTGGGCCTTGTCATACCTGCAGATAAGGAGGTGGGAGAAGGAGGACCCATCTGATCTGGGCCCATGCAACTCCCAGGAAAAAGGAGAGAGGGACGGGCTTTCTAATGGCCGAGCTGTGGGGTGCTAATCGTGGGAAGTGTGGCATAATAGTGGGTCTTGCCTGTGGGTGATGGAGAATTCAAAGGCACAGCATTGGCCCTAGAGCCTTAGGTGACACATCCCACATGTCGTTGAGAGCCGTTTGCCCCATCTTGGTAGTAGGCCATGGTCCCTTTGTACCTGTCTGGGGGCAGAACCTGGGGCCTGTAGGCTTGTTTCTGCTCTGCATACATGGGCCCATAGCCAATCTTGAAGTCTCCCAGTTCTATGCTGGAGGAGGCCTGTGGGAGGACAGAGGTGGGAAGGGCAAGACCACCCAGCGCCCACCTCTGCTCCCCCTGCCGCCAGCAGCACCAGCCCAGCCTCAATTTACCCTCTTACACGTCAAGGCAAGTGGGCCTGGAAGGGCCTGGAACTGTCTCTGGTAGGAGGTGCTGTCATCCTGTCTCCTGTGCTCCCACTCCCAAAATAATAAAAAATAATGAGAACAAGGGTGTTCCTTGGTGGCCTAGTGGTTAGGATTCTGGGCTTTCACTGCTGTGACCCGGGTTCAATCCCTGGTCGGGGAACTGAGATCCCGCAAGCCGTGCGGTGTGGCCAATAATAATAATAATAATAATGACAACAAGAATAACTACCAAGTTTTGAGCCCAGTACCTAGGTTAAGTGCTTTGCGCCTCATTTGGGGGGCCGATATGATTCCCCCCCCCACCTGAAGCCTCCTTGAAGCTCGGAGAGTTCAAATAACCTGCCAGAAATAATAGAAATTCAGAACCAGGTGGAGTCAAATTCAACTGACAATCCGTGAACCCAGCTTGGAGGGTCTCTGACTAGTGATGTCTACCAGAAGGTCCTGTGTATCACAGAACTGGAAAATCATATGAATGACAGCGACCCTTTGTTGAGCGCTCAGTATTTGACAGGCATATTCTGCACTCGGGGCCCTTTCGGCTTCACCAATAACTATAAAGTGGGGCCCTGTTGTTGCACCCACTTTGCAGGTGAGTGAACTGAGGCTGGGAGAGATCGACTTGCTCAGAGTCACACAACTACTAAGGTCGCAGGGCTGGGGTGGTGGTGGGGGACACTTAGCAGATTTGTCTGACCCCAAGCCAGCTTTCATGACTTCGGGCCACCGCACAGCACCCTGGAGAGATTCGGGAGACATGCCTATTGTGTGGATGCGGAAACTGAGGCTTAAGGAGCTTCCAGTGTGTCTCAGCCTCTGCACTACTGACATTTGGGGCTGGATAATTCTTTACTGTGGAAAGCTCTCCTGTGCGTGGTAGGATGTTTAGCAGCATCCCTGGCCTCCAGCCGCTCCCTGATGGTACCGCCTTCTCCCTCCACCCCCACGCCCAGTCGTGAAGACCAAAATATGATCCCCAGGCATTGCCAAATGTCCTCCGGGCTGGGCACAGAATCCCCGCTCGCCATGAGAATCATTGTGTTGGGTAAATTGCCTAGGGTGCCCGGGCGCGCGCTCACCGAAGAGGCAGGAGGGCTCGCAGAGCTTCGGGGAAATGTCGTGGAGCGAGAAGAACTCCTGGTGCGCGCTGGGCGGGATGGGCAGCTTGGCTCGGTCGCGGGACGGCACCGAGTCGCGGTCGAAGATGAGGCGCGCGCCGCGGATGTGCTCGCTGGCGCGCTCCGGAAGCGCCGGCCTGCCGCAGTGGGCGCGCGCGGGGGAGAGGCCGGTGCGGGCGCGGGAGTCCGCGTGCGCGTGCAGGTTGCTGGCCTGCATGGCGAGCGTGCGCTCCCGTGCCAGTTCCCGCTCCCGCTCCCTTGACAGCAGCGGTGACGCGGGCGCATACGCGCAGTGCGTCTCCGACAGGAGCTCCCGGCCGGCCCAGCGCGCGTCCTGTTGGAAGAGGGACGCGCGCGGCGGTGGCTGGTACAGCGGCCCACGGGTAACGTTCCGGTAGGCGGGAAAGTCCCGGTGCGACGCGGACTGCTTGGCGTCCACGTGCAGCCGCGGGTCGGGCCCCAGCGCAAAGTGCGAGGCCTTGAGGAATTCCAGCCAGGACATTGGGCACGGCAGGAGGGCTCCCGCGGCCATCGCGGGACGCAGCGCCACCTGTGAGGGCGCGGAGAAGGGACTGAGCAGGTGCCCGCGGGGGTCAATGCTGCCTTTTACTCCTTTCTCTGTGCCAGGCACTGGATATCATAAGAAACAGGTGTAGGGGATTCCCTGGTGGTCTAGTGGTTAGAACTCCGGGCTTTCACTGTGGGGCTCGGGTTCAATCCCTGGTCAGGAAACTGAGATCTCGCAAGCCGGTTGGCACGGCCAAAAAAAGAAAAAAAAAAAGAAACAGGTGTAGCCCCTCTGCCTGCCCCCAGGGAATGTAGAGCTATAAGTCATCACTCATACGGCACTTACAGTGTGCCAGGCATGGTTCTAGGCCCCTAGAGGGGGGTCCATCATTAACAGACCAAGAGCCTTGCTTTTGTGGAGATGGTAATGGGGCCCAGAGGAGACAAACAATAATGTATAAATGTAATCACATAACTTGCAGAGTCAGTTACAAGCTGATAAGTGCTGTGGGGAAAAAAGTCACACAGGGTAGAAGGATGGGGTTTCGGGTGGAAGGGTTGTAGTTTTAAATAGTCAGGGAAGGCATCACTGAGATGATAGTTGAGCAAAGACCTGGAAAGAGGGGCAGCAGGGCATTTGGGTATCTGGGGGTAAGAGCATTCTGGTCAGAAGAAACAGCAGGTGCAAAGGCCCTGAGGCTGGTGCAGAGAAACGGGAAGAGCTGTAGAATTAACCACTGCATTTGACAGTTTGCTGCCAGAACCCACTCTCCTCACTCTCAGTCAGTTGTCGAGGCCATGGCTCTCCGCTCCTTCATGTCTGGGAACCCACTTCCGTCTCTCTGCCCAACCCTGGCCACTGTCCCATCTCTGCCACACACCCCCTCACTGGTTTTCCTGCGCTCTGCAGTTGTCCCAGGTCCTGACTATTCTTTCTGTCCTCAAGCTGTTTGAGGTTTACACACCTTCTACTCATTTCTCTGGGCTTTTAGCTCCGGGCTCCCAGCACCCCACTTAGCCGACTGCGACTTTCTGGTCTTTGCTCAGAGCTGAGGTGTTTCCCTCACTCTCCTCTCTGCACCTTAGAGACCAGACCCTTGGATGCCACCAGCACCCCTGGCTTAGCCTCTTCTCGTGTGGGAGGCCCTCCTGGATCACTTCAGCCCACAGCTATTTGCTCATGTCAATCTCTTTAGAAAACACATATCAAAGGTTTTAACGTGGCAACCACTTCAGCGTGGAGGATTTGATGTCAGAGGCCGCTGATGTCCATTATCCCCATTTCCCCAGGTTTTCCTCTAACACTCTTCTGCACAGGATAGGCCGAACCGTCTGAGTCACTGTACCACTTAATGCCACTCCAGGGCTCATATACCTGCAATGTAGCCTTAGAGACATCTGTGCTCTCCACCTCCAGCCCCAAGACCACCAGGAACACACAGGTATTTGAACACATAGGGCTTGTTACCTGTTGCAGCGGGGAGGGCGTACGCTATGGACCTATCAGACTTGGGCTCGTCTTAGGTGCTTCCTGGGAGGTTTCGGTTAAGCGGGGCTTTGCTCTGTGTTGGATTCTTTTACCGGTTGGAAATTTGACTTCCTTGTTTTGAGATGTTCCGACAAATAAAAATAATATATAAAAACATCAGGACAGGGAAGGGGGGCGGGGAGATGGGAAGTTGATGCTTAATGGGGACAGAGTTTCAGTTTGGGGAGATGAGAGCGTTCTGGAGATGGATGGGGGGGACAGCTGTACGGCAGTGTGAATGTACTTAATGCCACTAAGCAATTAAAGATGTTTAAAATGGTCAGTTTTATGTATATTGTACCACAATACAAAAAAATTTTTTAAAGGAGAAAGCAATTTCTTAAAAAAAAAAAACAACTAACAAACAGATGAAATAAAAATGTAAGGGTGGTGAACCTGTCCCAGTTCATGGTGCCCTAAATCACCTACTGAATGGGATCTTCCCTTCCTCCCTCCCTCCCTCCCTCCCACCCTCCCTCTCCTCTCCCTTCTTTCCTCCCTCCCTCCCTCCCTTCCTTCCTCCCTCCCTCCTTTCCTTCCTTCCTCTCTCCCTCTCTCTTTCTTTCTTCTTTCCTTTCCATATAGTTGACATAACACTGTGTGAGTTTAAGGTATACGACATACCGATTTTTGATACATTTCTATTGCAACATGGTTGCTACTGTAGCCTTAGCCAACACCTCTATGGTGTCACATAACTATCACTTCTTTCTAGTGTCTGCAACAATTAACATCTGGTCTCTTGGCGGGGTTAATGTTTATAATACAGTCCTCTGGTCTGTCGTCCCTGTACTTTGAATTTGAGCTCCAGGACTTATGTAGTCAGTGGGTTCCTTTTCACTAAATTCAAGCAAAGTGTTGTTTTGTCCACTGGGTCGAGGTCCCATTACCTGCTCCCTAGCCCAGGGCTCTGCTGAGGGCTTTGGCCCAGCCAGGTTGATGCAAATATACATTTTCCCTGCCTGCTGGGAAAAGGAGGACCCAGGAGTTTGTAGATCCTGGATGCTGTCAGGAAGCAAGGGGGAGAGGTAACACCCTTACAGAGAAACAATAATTTGGATCACAAAGTCTAAGGAATGAAGTAAGATTAAAGCAGCGATTGGCAAAGACACAGAAGTCATTTAGATTAGCCAGGAAATGTCTGGTTGCTGTTGTGAGTTGGACAATGTTCATGTTTTGTCTGTGTTCAGACACCATGATGGAGTGGGCTTGTTTTGTCTTGTTCAACCACGGTCACAGAGTGGCCTTGTCCAATGTGGGCGTTCTGTGAAATGCTGTGATCGCCAGGCCAGGCCCTAGCAACCACAAGGCCAGCTGTGGATGCCAGGCCGGTTCCTGTCTCTTTCCCAAAGGTCAAGCTCAGCTCTAACCCGATGGTGGCAGACACTGGGAGGGCGGGGCCCTGCCCACAAGACTCACCGCTGTCTCCTTGGTGCCTAGAACGGAGCCTGGTGCACAGCAGGCATCAGAGAAATGCCTTGTGTTTTTACAAGGTCCATGGGGACAGTACAGGCTCAAGAGAAGGGATCCAGTCACTCATGGAGCCGCTCCACAGCCCAAGGCCCTCTGTGGGGCCTTGGGCTTGGCTTGGACGTTTTCTGCTTTTTGTATGTGTATGTATATAGTTTTTGTTTTAATTTTTTTGGCTGTACCATGCAACTTGTGGGATCTTAGTTCCTCGACCAGGGATCGAACCCGGGCCCCCTGCAGTGGAAGCGTGGAGTCCTAACCACTGGACCGCCAGGGAAGTCCCTGGGTTTTTTCTGCTGATGGAGCAGTGTCCTCAGTTAGGGGGTTGGGGAGCACACAGACCCCTGCACCCAAGTCTTAAGCAAGGAGGACTGTGCTCGAATGTGAGGCTTAAAGAGTCTCTTGGATGTCTTGGGGAAGTCAGGCCCTCGGAAGGAGGCTGGGGCTTGGGGTCCAGGTAAGAGAGAATGGGGGCTGCCTATGGAGGAGGATGTGGGCTGGGAAAAAGTAGATGGATTCCAGGGATATTTTGGTGGCTGTTGGGACATGGGAGGGGCATACTGAGGTAAAGAGGTGAGAGTGATATCCAGGGCTGTGCCTGGGTGATGGGCAGGGGAGCCTCGAGATGGGAGTACAGAAGAGCAAGATGCCGCTGCTGTCAGTCTGATGTCAGTCTGGGAGTAGCTGAGTGTGAGGGCGCTTGTAGGATTTGCAGGGGAACTGTCCAGGGGGCAGGTGGGAGCAGTAGACAGGGCAGGATTGGAGAGAGATGGGGGGAGAGACCAGCGAAGAGGCGGCTAGGGAAATCGTGGGAGTGGTTAGGATCTCCCAGGACAGTGCGGATGGAGCAGAAACAGTGAGCTTTTGACAGGGCGCTGAGCCCCACAGGCAACACCGCTTATTGAGAAGCTATTTTGTGCCACGCTGTGGGGATCTAGCTGTGACCAAGACAGATCCAAAGCCCTGCCCTGGTGGAGTTCACATTCTGTTGGGGAGAGACAAATAACTAGACAACCAGACAAATAACTAGATGACTAGGTTAAGCAGCAACATAGACAGTTATGTTAGGTAGTGTTACCAACTAAGAAGAAAAATAAGCCAGCAAGAAATGTGGGCAGGAAGTGCCCAGGAGGGTGTGCAGGGGAGGTCCCGTGAGAGGATGGCATTTGAATAAACATGAGGAGGAGGTGAGGGAAGGAGCCATGTGGGTATCTGGAGGGAGAGCTTTCCAGGCAGAGCGAACAGCACATGCAGAGGTCCCGAGTCAGGTATGGGCCGCAACTTCAGGGAACAGGAGGAGGGCAATGTGGTTGGATAGGAGTGAATGAGGCTGGGAGAGTGATAGGAGTCGAAATCAAGAGGAAATTTTTGTTTTTTTAAAGGAGATCAGTCAACATCGTTAGTGATTAGGGACATGCAAAACAAAACCACGGTGAGATACCACTTCCCAGCTAGTAGGAGACGTGCCATGTGTGTCTCCTTACTGGTAAGCCAGCTTATCTTTCCCTGACCTCTATTGATTATTTTAGGCTCAGGAAAAATAGGAGAGCAGACGCAATCTTTCAAAGGAGGAAAGTATGTAGAGGGGTTTCCTCAGCTGACTGGGAAGAGGAAGAAGAAAGCTGATGTACTATGAGAAGAGGATGGAGGTGGGGGGAGTAGGTGGTAAAGCGTACGTACGTTAGTCCGGACTGAGCCCATGCTGGCATGGCAATATTTTTGGATATGCTGGGTTAAAATGTATTATTAAAATTAATAGTCCAAGTGTTGGCATGAATGTGGAGAATCTGGAACCCTTCTGCATTGCTGGTGGGAATGGAAAATGGTGCCGCCACTGTGGAAAACAGTCTGGTGGCTTCTCAAAAAGTCAAACATTGTTACCGTATAATCCAGCAATTCTGCTCCTAGGTATATGCCCAAAGGAATTGAAAGCAGGGACTAGAACGAGTACACGTACACCACGTTCATAGCAGCACTATTCACAAGAGTCAAAAGGTAGAGACAACCCAAGTGTCCATCCACCGATGAGCAGATAAACAAAATGTGACGGAGCCAGAGCATGGAATATTATTCAGCCACAAAAGGAATGAAGTACTGAGACATGCACAACGTGGATGAACCTCGAAAACAGGGTCAGTGAAAGAAGCCAGACACAAATGTTCACATATGGTATGATTCTATTTATATGAAATATCCAGAACAGGTAAGTCCATAGACACAGAAAGCAGATGGTGGTTGCTAGGGGTTAGGGAGAGGAGGAATAGAGTGACTGCTCGAAAGAGTGACAGAGTTTCCTTTGAGGGTGATGAAAACATTTTAAAACTCTAAAGGAGGGATGTCTGTACAACACGTGAGTGTACTAAATGCCACTGAATTGTACATCTTTTTTAAAAAATATTTATTTATTTTTATTTGGTGGCTCTGGGTCTTAGTTGCAGCAGGCGGGCTCCTTAGTTGCGGCTTGCAGGCTCCTTAGTTGTGGCATGTGAACTCTTAGTTGCAGCACGCATATGGGATTTAGTTCCCTGACCAGGGATTGAAACTGGACCACCTGCATTGGGAGTGCACAGTCTTTTTTTTAAAATTTTTAATAAATTTATTTATTTATTCATTTATTTAATTTTTGGCTGCATTGGGTCTTTGCTGCTGCACGCGGGTTTTCTCTAGTTGCTGAGAGCCGGGGCTGCTCTTTGTTGTGGTGCGCAGGCTTCTCATTGTGGTGGCTTCTCTTGTTGCGGAGCACGGGCTCTAGGCGCGCGGGCTTCAGTAGTTGCGGCTTGCGGGCTCTAAAGCGCAGGCTCAGTAGTTGTGGCGCACGGGTTTAGTTGCTCTGCAGCATGTGGGATCTTCCCGGACCAGGGATCGCACCCGTGTCCCCTGCATTGGCAGGCAGATTCTTAACCACTGCACCACCAGGGAAAGCCCGGGAGTGCAGAGTCTTAACCACAATGCCACCAGGGAAGTCACTGAATTGTATATCTTAAAATGGTGAACTTTTTGTTATGTGAATTTCACCTCAATTTAACAAAAAAAAAAAAAAAAAAAGGAAACAGGCTATGCTAACTTTTTGAGAAAATGTCTTTGATTTTTTTGACCGGCTAGTCCATAGAGACTGCACAAAATTCAAAAGCTACAAAACAGTGCAAAGGTGAACATTTTAATCTCTTCCCAGTGACAACCAAAGAATGTTGCTCACTGTCTGGCTCTACAAGGACTGAGTCATTGGCAACTGCAGTCACTGACCTTCATCAAACCCTGACAGGAGTTCAGGGCCGAAGATCAGGAATGAGGCTCTTTCTGCTCGGGGAAAACTGGCAGGACTTCAGATAGATATTTTCAGGACAAATTTTTTATGAGCCTGGATTCTTGCATCTTTCCAAACTAAGAAAAGCACTAAAATCATTAACTGCAGTATTTGTTCCTTGTGACCAGAAGCTACCTTCTCCTGAGATGTGTGATTACACATACCCTTCTCCAAAATCACACATATACTGACCTTCCCCCCACCTTTTCCTCAGAGCTGTCTGAGGCTGTGTCTAGGGCTACAGTCCTCAGTAAATCCCTCAATAAAACGGAAACTCGGGCTTCCCTGGTGGTGCAGTGGTTGAGAATCTGCCTGCCAGTGCAGGGGACACGGGTTCGAGCCCTGGTCTGGGAAGATCCCACATGCCGCGGAGCAACTAGGCCCGTGAGCCACAACTACTGAGCCTGCGCGTCTGGAGCCTGTGCTCCCCAACAAGAGAGGCCGCGAGAGTGAGAGGCCTGCGCACCGCGATGAAGAGTGGCCCCCACTCGCCGCGACTAGAGAAAGCCCTCGCGCAGAAACGAAGACACAACACAGCCAAAACTAACTAAATAAATAAATAACAAAAAACAAAAAACCCCCGAAACTCACAGCTCTCACGGTGTGCGTTTTTATTTGTCAATACCAGCCACCCAGTTATCCTCTCTGGTGCAATTCCAGTTATCAGATTCTCGTCTATTCTTCTAGAACGGTTCTATGCGTTTCCTTGACTTTTTTTTTTTTAAAGGGGAAGAGTTTATTTATTTATGCATTCATGCATGCATGATCTTAGTCCCAGGGACTGAACCTGCGCCCCCTGCAGTGGAAGCACAGCGTCCTAACCACTGGACCGCCAGGGAATTCCCCCAAGTTTCCTTGACTTTCTAAAAATGCCTTACATGATATGACAACAGCCATCCATGCTCCCTACAGACAAAAAGACAATACAGAAAGGGTGACGCAGGAAAATTAGAGAACTCCCTTCTTGGACCACGGCAAACAGGTTGGTGTTTTGCTTGGAATATTTTTTTGTGTGGGGGCAGTTGGTTACCTTTGAAAACACCGGTAGCTAACTCCGAGGATCCACCTGGGTGCACAGGCCCTGGGGAGCGCACACGTGGCGGCCCCAAGGCTGCAAACTCTGTCCCTCCCAGCAGCAGACAAACGGTCAGGTGCCCCACAAACAGTCGCAGCCGCGCCTGCGCAGAACGTTCCCGGGAGCGCGCAGCCTGGTGCCGGGCCCGCCCCCTGGCGCGGCGCGCTGACGTCGAGGTGACGTCACGGCGGATCGCCATGGTGGCCCTGAGCGGTCTGGCGTCGGCGCTGGAGTCCTATAGGGGCCGCGACCGCCTGGTGAGGCTGGGGTGGAGCGCGGCCAGAGGTCTCGGAGTCGGGCCAAAGCTCCGAGACCCGGACACTGAGGCCAGAGAGGGAGCGGGGTCACTCACGATCCCCCAGGGCAGAGGCCCTGTCCCCGAGTAGTGGACATGTAGGTTGTTCCGGCCACCCCATCGTGACTGGACATTTACAGTACCAACTAAATCCTCACGTCTGCGCATTGGGATCCGGCCGGATCACTGTAGCTGGTCGTTGGGTCCCAAACAATATCGTATGAGGATTTAGGATGTTGCAGGGCCCCCTCTGGCTGGACATTTGGATCCTGATAAATCGTCTATAGTCGGGCACCTAGGTTGTTCTGGCCAATTCAACCTGGCTGGACATTTCCATGCCAAACAAATCCATGTCTGGACATGTAGCATCGGACTAGGCCACTGTAGTTGGTCCCTGAGTTGTCCCAAACAATCTCACACGGGGATTTAAGATTTTGCAGGGCTTTCCCTATGGCTGGATGTGTAGGATCTCACCACATCCCCTCTGGTTGGGTAGATTGTTCCTTCCAGGCCCCTGAGGTCAGACTCTGAGCTTGTCCCAATCAGTCTCTTACAGGTAGGCATTCAGGTTGTACTAGGGAATGTACCAGTAGCTGGGCATTCAGGTTCCAACCAAATCCCGTATGATCGGGTGTTCAGGTTTTAACAAACGCCCCCAAGCTGGACATTTAAATTGCAGCGTTTTTGCCATTACAAAGGTGCTGAAAAGGAATGACAAGTAAAAATAATATATAAAACAACAGGAAAAAGTATCTTCTGAAAATCAGATGATATAAAGATATAAGGGTGGTGATGCAGACCCAGTTCACCATGCCCCAAATCACCCACTGATTCCCAAATCACCACTGGGTTCCTTCTCACTAAAGTCATAAAAACAAATGATCCTTTTGTCCACTGGGTTGAGGCCTGGTCACCTTCCCAATCCACAGCCCAGCCACAGAATTTCGTGCAGCCAGGTAAATGCAAATATATTCAATACATTTCCACCTAGCCCTCCTACATGCTGGGAAAAGGAGGATCCAGGAGGTGGGAAATGGGGGTTTCTTTTTCTTGTCCCCATCACATATGTCTCCAAAGACTGTGCCATTCAGTGACATGAGCCAATACTCTGTTAGTTTCCCAGTGCCTTTTGGACAATGATGTCATGTGTCTCCATTTATCCCACCTACAAGTATCCTTTTCAACTTTTGGCTTTTACTGGAAGTTTGTTGATGGAGACTCGTCCTCCCACTTGATCTTATGGGGTCCACAGCCAGGTCAGGGGTGATCCAGCTCAGTCCTGCCCCAGGGCCATGCTGACTGCTTCTGGTTTCCCACAGATGCGAACGCTGGGGTACTGCTGCCAGCTGGTGGGCGGGGTCCTGGTGGAACAATGTCCTGCCAGGTCAGAAGTGGGGACACGCCTGCTGGCACTGTCCTCCCAACTCAGCCACTGCAGGACCGTCCTGCGACTCTTTGATGACGTGGCCATGTTCGTCTACACCAAGCAGTATGGCCTGGGGGCAGAGGTAACAGGGCTCATTGGGCTGAAGGGAGGGGGTATGGACCCTGGGGAAGTCAGCATCTTATGGACTGGTCTTTATAAAGGCAATCATGTGGGCAGTTTACTACTTTTTTCAATTTTACTTTCTTTTTTTTTTTGGCCACACTGCACAGCATGTGGGATCTTAGCTCCCTGACCAGGGATGGAACCTGCGCCCCCTGCATTGGAAGTGTGGAGTCTTGACCACTGGACCACCAGGGAAGTCCCCAATTTTACTACTTTTGGAGACAATCAGATGTTCTCATTTCAATTTTAATTAAAAAAATTAGCTCCTACGTTTGCACATCCCTAAAGACTACATAATTAAAAAGTCTCTCTCCTTCCTGACCCTCTGGCCGCCAATTTTCCTCCTCAGAGGCAGCCACTGTTGTCAGCTTCTTGTGTTTCCTTTATGAGATCTCCTGCACCTGCACAGGCAAATACACATTGCTTACATAAATAGTCGCATGCCATTTACACTCTTCTGCCACTTGCTTTTTTCATGTAACAGTACAACTTGGAGGTCATTCCATATCAATCCAAAAGAAGCTCCTTCCAGGAATTCCCTGGCAGTCCAGAGGTTAGGACTCCATGCTTTCACTGCCGAGGGCCCAGGTTCCATCCCTGGTCGGGGAACTGAGATCCTAGCAAGCCACATGGTGCAGCCAAAAACAAAAACAAAAAACAAAAGAAGCTTCTTCCTTCGTTATGGCGACGTAGTACACATGTATAGCCAGATGGTGATTTACTGAACTGATCCCCTGTTGGACACGCAGATTAGTTACATCTTGCCGTTACTACAACAGGACCGCATCATTTCACCAGTGGATCTAGAGCAGTGTTCCTCATCTGGGTGGTGGTACGATCTTGTGCCCCCCCGGGGATGGGCTGAGAAGCTGCCCTGGGCCAGCCTGGCTGAGTCATGCCCCCTTCCTGGGCTGCCCTGCCCCTCCTCACTGCTCTCCAAGGGTCTCCTCTCTGACTCACTTACTCAGATGCTCCCCCATTCTGCCCCAGTGCCCGTGGCCTGATCATCCCCAATCTCAAGTGTTTCCCTGGACTTTCCTCCTGCTTTGACACCCATCTCTTCAGCTTCCTGTGCATCCCCCCCATCTCCTCTGTGAGGACTCCCCTGAGTCCCCAGGCAAGGGGTGGGGGGCTCCCTGCATCTCCTATGTCCCTTGGCCAGAACAAGAACCTCTTTTGTTGGTCCCCACCCGTGCTCCCACCTCCCGCCCCGGTGAGAATCTCCTCCCCAGCGTAGGGCCCGGACCTTGCTGCTTCTCAGGAAACACCAGCGGAATGAGCACGTTGGGGTGGGGGTGGGAGGCCCCGTCCTCACGGAGGGGTGAAGTGTGCCAGAACACCCCAGAAGGCCCCAGACAGGATGGCGGAGCTGGAGTGGGATTCAGAACCAGAGGGAGGCAGGATCACAGCTGACCAGTAGGAAGGAGGCGGGCAGCGAGCATTGGTGGGGCCTTGGCTGGGAGGGCGGGGTTCCTGGGACGACAGAGAAGAGGCAGAGGGTATGGCAGGCAGTGAGGATGACGAGGTTAAAGGTAGAGAAGTAAAGGACTTGGCTGGCGACCCGGCCAGCTTGGAGGCCTTGAGGGGGCCGGACCCTGAGGGGCGGAGCCCAGGGTAGAGGCTCGGGCAGCCTTAACTGGCCCTGCCTCGCTGGGCAAGCAGGGGTTCAGGACTCAGGGTTGGAGGGCATGGGATTTGCAACTCAACAGCCTGAGGCCCATCCCTGTATGAGATGGGGCAGCTGGCAGCTTCCTCTAAGAGCCTCAGTTTGCCTATTTGCAGGGGTGGTGACCCCTTTCTGCTTTGGGGGAGCTGACCCAAGCCTTGCAGTGTAGTGCCTGCTGGAAGTTGGCACCGGGTGTGTGGCAGCCCACCCAGCCACCCTGATCTGCCTGCTCAGGGTTCCCTGTGGGGCTGCCTCCCCTGCTCCCCTCGCAGGGTCCTGTACCAGACACCCACGCACAGGAGCTAGGAAGGCTCTGATGCAGGGTGTCCCAAGTTGTCCTACACGGGCATCACCCGGGGACTTAAAAAAATTTCCTGGTGCTGGGGCCCACCCCAGCCTTGGTGAGGCAGAATCCCTGGGGCTGGGGGCTGGGTGTGGCGTTTTTGAAACTCCCTGGGGGATTCCACTGAGCGGCTGAGTTCAGACCCGCCACTCCGCTGGGCAATGTTGACCACACTGCTGAGAAATCAGGCCTTTGTTCTCCTGCAGTGCCAGCTACAGGCCAGCCTGCCAGGCCTGGACATTGCCCTGTGACTGCCACCTGGCATGGCCTGGGCGCCTAACATGGGCAGTGGGTAGGTCTGATCCCAGGTCCATCCCCCCATCTCTCCCGGTCCTGCAGGAGGAGGCCATCTTTGTCCGCTGCGTGTCTGTCCTGGGCAACCTGGCTGACCAGCTCTACTACCCCTGTGAGCACATCGCCTGGGCTGCCGACGCCAAAATCCTCCACGTGGAGTCTGCGCCGTGGTTAACACTGAGCACAGCCCTCTGGGGCCTCTCCCTGCTCCTGGGGATTGCTAGGTAAGCAGCGGGGCCGCCCGCCAGGGTGCTGGAAGGGAACACCCGAGATCCCCAGGCTGACGGAAAGACAGGCTGGAGGCGCGGGGGTCTTTGCCTCCTCTGCTTTTCCTCCTCACCACCTCACTGTATCCGTCCCCTATTGCCGCTGAAACAGATTTCCACAAACTCGGCGGCTTCAAGCAAAACAAATTGATCATCTAACAGCTCTGGAGGTCAGAAGTCCAAAATGGGTCTCACTGGGCTGAAATCAAGGTGTGGGCAGGGCTGCGTTCCTTTCTGGAGGCTCCAGCGGGGAGCCTGTTTCCTGGCCTTTTCCAGCTTCTAGAGGCTGCCTGCATTCCTCGGCTTGTGGCCCCGTCCTCCATCTGTATTTTGTTTTTTGATTTTTTAAAATTTTATTTATTTATTTGGCTGCGTTGGGTCTTCGTTGCTGCGCGCGGGCTTTCTCTAGTCGTGGCGAGCGGGGACTACTCTTCGTTGCGCTGCGCGGGCTTCTCATTGCGGTGGCTTCTCTTGTTGCGGAGCTCGGGCTCTAGGCGTGTGGGCTTCAGTAGTTGTGGCTTGCGGGCTCTAGAGCGCAGGCTCAGCAGTTGTGGCGCACGGGCTTTGTTGCCTCGGGGTCTGTGGGATCTTCCCGGACCAGGGCTCGAACCCGTGCCCCCTGCATTGGCAGGTGGATTCTTAACCACCGTGCCACCAGGGAAGCTTTTTGATGTAAGCTCCCCTCGCAGCCACAGTGGCTGTCGTGGAGCTGGCCCGTCCCTCTGGGCATTGGCCTTCCTCGCGCGATTGGGCAGCCTGGGCTGGGCTATGGCTGCTCTGAGGCTGCAGCGTCTCCTCAGGCTGCCTTGTGACCTCCGGCCCCAAGAGACTGAAGGGGCAGCCTTGGTTCCCTTAATATTTTTAAATAGACTTTTTCTTGGGGGCAGTTTTAGGTTCACAGCAGAACAGAGCCGGAAGTAGAGAGTTCCCATGTACGTACCCCCTACACATACACAGCCTCCCCTACCATCCCCACGGCACCAGAGCACGGCATTTGTTACAATCGATGAACCGACGCTGGCACAGCGTAATCACCCCACGTCCGTGGTTTACATCAGGGTTCACGCCCTGTGTTGCCCGTTCTGTGAGTTTGGACAAATGTATAATGACATGTATCCACCAGTGACGTATCATACAGAATATTTTCACTGCCCTAAACATCCCATTTTTAGGATGAATATGCTCTGCCTGCTGGTCCATTCATTTTTAGAGCTTCTAGTTTTCCCCTCATTTCTCTGTATGCGATGTGAGCAAGGGTGTGGGGCTTGGGAAGCATTTCGTGGGTGCTCATGATGACCGGGGGTTCCTAAGACCCCAGGGTGCCGGAGAGTCATGTGGGAGGTTGTTGAAATGTGGGTGCCTGGCCCAGGCTCCCAGAGGTTCTGATTCTTCAGGTCTGGGGGCCCAGGAAGCATCATTTTGCCTGAGTCCCCCTGGTGGCTCTGATGCAGAGCCACTGACCTCACTGAAGGTGCTGCCCTCTGTCCCATCCCCTCAGGGAACATGTCAACTGGATGGGCACACAGTGGCTGGGAAGATGTGATCAGGCCCTGGACGGACCTCTGAGTCAGGAAGCCTGGCTGAGGTCAGCCTTCCAACTGGTGGGACTCGGCACATTCACGTCCCTGCACGCCCCACAGCCCAGGCTGCAGGGTGCAAGGGCTGTGCAGAGCAGCCTGGTTGGACACCACCAGGGCCCCAGAGTCCCCAGGGAGCTCTAGAGGATGCCCATCTGATGGCCGCTTCCTCAGTCTGCAGACACCAGCCCTCGGGGCCCAAAAGGTCATCTAGTTTCACCTCAGACAGGTCTGGCCAGTGTCCAGGGTGTGTGTGTGGGGGGGGAGGGGGCAGGCCTGGCACCCATCTGGACCCCATTTCCCTGGTGAGCCAGCCGAGGCGCAGGGAGGGGGACAGCTTCCCCAGGCCGGCTGTGGGCCAGCCTCGGTGTCCTCATCCACAGAGGGGTGGCTTCCCAGCTGGGCCATCAACCCTGCACGTGGCACAATGTTCTTTTGAGCTGTGGTCCTGGGGCCAATGGTTCACAGAGGCCGGGCTGGAGCCTGACTGGCCAGGTCAGAAGCACTGGACACTCCCAAACCTGGAGCCCAATAGGTGGGGGGCCTGCCTTAGGGATGAGTCCCCAGGAGCTTCCGAGGCACGGCTGCTCTGGCGCTCCAGCAGGGCGCAGGACAGATGGAGCCATCCACTGGCGAGGCTGGCAAACTTTACAGGGAACCTGTGGTCACAGTGGCAGGCGGGGCCTCCCCTCAGGCCCCTGCGCACCCCACCCGGCTTCTCCAACCCCGTCCTCTGTGGTGTTGCAGGTCCCTGTGGATGGTCCTGAAGCTGAGACAGAGGCTGAGGAGCCCCCTGGCAGCCCTCACCAGGTACGACGTCCGGGGTTTTGCCCAGGAGACAGGCCGACTTCTTCCTGCAGTCCGGGTACCCCAGAGGGTCTCCCCAAGCCAGGGAGGTGCTCAGAGTCACCAGCGATCAGCCCCGCCCTGTGCAGGCCCCGTAGTTGGGGGGGCATGATGTGTGCCACATCGAGGGGCCTCGCTGCTGCCTCCAGGTGGATGTAGCACTTTTACAGATGGGGAAACTGAGGCTAGCTGCAGGCCCCCTAGGCAGGAAGTGGCAGAGCCAGGACTCCAGGGCTGGGCCTTCACGGCCGTGCCCCCATCAGGGAGGATGATGGGAGATGGAGTCCGTTTGCTGAGGACCAAGGTCAGTCACTATCTCATCCTGGGAGAGAACACGGGGTAGGGCCACTCCCAGCACAAGCCCAGAAGCTGCCCACACCCCTGCCCAGCTCCACGGGCTCAGGAGGACGGAGGTGTGGACCTGAGACTCTCGCTCCCGCCGTGGGCAACCTCTGGCGAGTGTGACCTGGACGCAGCCCTGCCAGTCCTCCTCCCTCCCCAGCACTCCTTGCCCTGCCCTTGTGGGTGGGTGGGGGGCGCCCGGGCCTTCCCTGAGCACCCCCCCACTCTGCTCCCACAGCCGGCTGCCCCAGGGCAAGCGGAGGGACATGGAGGCCCAGATCCGGTCGGAGGCACTGACCGTGCTGAGCAACCTGGCTGACCTGGCCAACGCGGTGCACTGGCTGCCCCCGGGCATCCTGTGGGCCGGCCGCTTCCCCCCGTGGCTGGTGGGCCTCCTGGGCACCATCTCCTCGCTCCTCAGCATGTACCAGGCAGTCGGGGCCGGCGGCCAGGCCTACGCCGCCCCTGACGGACCGGGGAGCCGGAACCCTGACGGCGGCCCTTCCCACGGAGCAGTGATCGCCCGGGAGGAGCCAGGTCTTTAATTGAGCAGATCAAGGCCAGGTGTGGGGAGGTGCGGCCAGAGGATGCGCAGAGCAGCCTGGGGCACGAGCCCCCAGAGGGGCAGGTGTGTGTGGGCGGAGCGGGTAGACCCCGAGACTCGGTGCAGTGGAACAGGCACCCGCAGGCCGGAGTCCTGTACCCAAAAGGCGAGCGGGGGAGCCGGGTTGGGATGGCGAGCGCCAGGTGGGCCTGAAGAAAGTGAAATGAGAATCAATTAAAGGCGGTGGTGCTGCTGCGAGGCCAGATGTGAGAGCTTATTCCTAACGCCCTGGTCCCTCCTGTCCGCTCACTCACACGCCCTCTCTCCTGGGCGGGCGGGGGTGCCCCTGGGCCTTATTTTAGGGAGGGTGTGCAGGTGCCCCTGTGGGCCTGGGTTCAGCCTCCTGCAGGCTGGAGCTGCAGTGGGAAACCACACTTCCCCACCCACCTTTGGAGCATCCTTGGCCGGTGGTCCCCTCCGACGCTGCCAAGCGCGGCCCGCCGACCCTGAGCGGCCCTCAGCCATGGAGGGCGGTCCTCCCTCCCCGCGGGCTCGGGCAACCTGGCCGTGGATGCTGCCTCCACCAGGCTGTGCCCGGGTCTCGTGCTCCTGGGCATCACGGGGTGCCTGTCATGGCCGAAGCATCTCACAGCCACCGCTTGGACCCAGAGCTGCCGTTGTCCGTTCAGGGCTGGTCTGAGCATTTCGTGGGCTCTGAGCATCTCTGGAGACGCCCGAAGCTCCTGTCTCCCAGCTCGTGGAGAGCACGGCAGGCAGGACAGGACGAGCTTGTTTTCCAGTCTGACGTTTGAGAGGCCACACACATGTGGCCTCGGGTGGCCTCGGCGGGTGGTGGGTGGCCCACATCTGCCCCTGGCTCTTGCCTGTGACCCTCCACATCTGAGTCCTGGCGGGAAAGCGGAGGGAATGGCGCTCCCCCTCACAACTCAGAAGCACCGGGGAGAGCCAACGCACCGGCGGCGTTTACAGTCCCTAAAGCCTCACGTGCTTTCAACCACATTTTGTTCTTTTACAAAGAAGGTACGTGGCCAAGAAGAGCTGGGGTGGCTGCAGGGACCCCACCTGGCCCCATCCAACGGGGGGGCTCCCTCTGGGCTAGGGGAGGGAGGAGGAGGAGGGAGGGGGTCCCTCTTCCCTCTGGTAAAGGGGGGGAACACTCTGCCTTCCCAGCACCCAGAGGCACCAGCGACATTAGGGTGGGGGTCAGAGCGGCACCTGCCTACCTGTCGGGAGACTCGGTGAGTTAACACCTGGAAGGCAGCGTGTTTGGACGTGTAACACGGCAGGTCACAGGTGCCCCAGGAGGCTGGCATCCCCCTCGGGCCTGGGCAGCCTGGGCAGCGGGGTGGGGACGCAGCTGACGGCCTCAGGCACAGCTGGGTGGGCTGGTGACCAGGAGCCGGCTCCAACTGTCGTGTGGCCACACCCTGCCCCGTGCCCTTCCCTGGGCTGGCAGCTCAGCTGCAGGTTGGGGTGAAGCAAGACAATTCCAGGGGACCGGCCCCGGCGCGGGACTCGGGGAGCGCGTGCTCCGTCAGGGAGCAGGGAGGCTGAGGGGCCCCGCCTTGTCGAGGAGGCTGACGCCCCAGGACCACAGGGGCGGCCTAAGTGGGAGGGGACCGGCCAGGGCCGGAGGACCTGGCGGCATTCTCCGCACCCTGGCTTCATTAGCGCTCCCCCTGGGGACCACTGTAGCCACCTTGGCACTGGCACTGCCTCCAACTTTGTCCAGATGGAATCACTGTCTGTCTGGGGCTTCCTCACCGGGAACAGAGCAGGCTACCTGGCCTGGGCTCTCTCTGTGCAGTCCATCCAACCACTGGTCTGAGCTGGTGCCCAGCGGGGGGAAGGTGCTGTCACTTGCCTGGGAGGTGTCTCCACCTCCCTACATTCCCCACCCCAGCCTCGGGGCAGGGGGAGCAGTGCACCCGGCAGGAGAGGTGACAGCGGCAGAGAGCACTGCTGTGGTGTCCTGGGCCCACATGGGAGGGACAGGGCATCACAGGCAGGCCCTGGGCCTGGTGTTCAGGCCTCCTAGTGCAGCAGAGGGTCCGAGGCTCCTCTCCTCCCTGCCCCCCCGCCCCGAAAGCACACTGCAGCACCAGCCTTTGGGCAGGTGATCCTAAAACAAAGCTCCAAAGAACCGCCACCCCGGTCAGCTCATCTCAGACACGTTTATTGCTAGAATCAGGTCTTAAGTTCTAGGGCGGTTCCGACATATATCACAGTGAGGAAATGCTGCCATCATTGTAAAAATAATTGTCGGGTGAACTAAGGTCATGGTCACGATTAACGTGCACAGATCCCACAGAAATAGGAACATCTGCTCGACCCCTAACTTTACAAATAAGACTGGACTCTACCCGGGAGTGACCTCGGGGTCCTGGTGAGATGTGCCCACGGTGCTGCCCAGCTGCTGGTACCACCCGGAAATCTCCTCTGCTGAGATCCACGCGGGCTCGAGCTGCTGATCGCCCGAGGAATCCTCTGGGAGGGTCACAGCGTCACAGCGGATCTGTGGGTGGTGCTCGCGGCCCAGCAATGTCCTCTTCACAACAGGACAGGAACTTAAAAGTCAACTTTTCTAAAGTGCTCTGATGCGTCTCAGTACAAAACACAAACACTGATTACAGACGTGGCACATGTCCTGGGGCGGGGAGGCTGCTGCTCCTTGCTGCTCCTGGTGCCGCAGGCCCTCGGGCAAGGGCGAGGTGGGGGAGGTCCCCAGAGGGGCAGGAAACAGCTCTGGAGAGGTCCGGAACCACTGTCAGTTCCTTGTCACTGCTGGCTGTGTCACCTCGCCCCGGGTGCCCGGGCTCCTGTTCCGCCAGGACTCAGTCTTCCCGCCAATGCTTCGGGCTGTGGGTTCCACTGGGGAGCCTGGGGTGCAGGAAAAGGCTGGAATGCCCCGCCCTCCTGCCTGGCACCCAAGCCTGCACTTGGCCAGAGCTGGAATGTGGGTCTGACCCAGGTACCACCCTGGGACTGTTCATGGACATGCGATGCCATCCCCGACACCTACAGCCTCGCCTCGAGGCTGGACCGGCGGCCTTCTCCCTCCTCCTGGGTGTTTGCTGACAATAAGCTGCGACAGCTCACTGGACTTGAGGTGCCCGCGAGGCGGCCGTCTGTGCACTTGCTGGCAACAGTCACCACCCAGGCCACATGGGTCCCTCCAGCGTTCCACCCCACTGCCCTTTGTCCCAGCCTCTGCCCATCGGCTCGGGACACCAGCCCTAGGGGCTACCCCCCGGCAGCCCTGGAACAACTGGCCCATCTCATGGGGATGGAGGACCCTCCACCCGGGGCTGGGACCCTCAGGTGTGTGCCGGCCCTGGCTGAAGCTCTGGACTTGGCTTCCTGGGCGCCTGGTGTTCGAGAGGCCCACAGAACCACGCTGCCTTGGAGAGGCGCCTTGGGAAAGCACCGAGTTTGACAAGAGCAGGTTTTAAAAACCTCCACCACAGTAAAATGAGCTACGGTCAGTCCCTTCCAGGTCAGCCCCTTTCAGGACGAGTTTCTGCACCTGTAGGGACCCGCCAGGCAAGCCATCAGCCAACCTCTCTGGCTGCCCAGCCCTGTGGCCCTGTCCCGGGAGAGCTGTGTGCCACCCCTGGCTGGGCTCATGTCTTGGCCTGGAGGTTCACCATGAACCCACTCCTGGAAGTCAATTCTGCCTGATTCTGTGGACAGAGCCAACACCACTGGGCCCCTTCTGGTGCCATAATGACTCGTTCCAGGGTCTCCCGGTGGCCATGGAGCCCAGCCTGGGCCGGCATCTCCTCAGGCCAGGGTCTGGCCTGTTGTCATGCTCTAGGTGGAACCACCACAGTTGGTCACTACCTTGCAAACACAGCCTGGAGTTGGTCTCTCCTCTACCCAACTGGGGCGCTACGATGACAGCTCCATGGGTTAGCTTTGGTTCAACCTTCCGTTAAAAACTCTCCTTTTTGTATTAGAAAAAATAAGTTTACAAAGTTGCCCAGGCACCACTGCTAATCCTACAGAGCCTCAAGATGGCAGGCCAACGCTGCCCCGGCCTGGTGGTGGTTGGCAGAGGCCTACTTGGGAAGGGGAGAGGGCCGCGGGGCGCGTCCCCAGAGAGCACAGGAAGGGGTCTGCACCCTGAGCCACGCCCCCTAGAAGAAGATGACATCTTCCTTGCTGGCCTCTTCCTTGTCGAGTGGTGTGGAGAACAGGGCCACGGGTGGGAAGGATGCCCCCCAGGCCTTGAGGGTGAAGTACTCGTTGGGGACATCAGCTGGGACCGGGGTTGGGGCTGGGAGGCAGGAGTCTGGAAGAGAGAGGGGGTTGTGGGTGTCAGGAGCTGCCAGGCACTGAGGGTGCCAGGGGGTGGGGGTGGAGTGCAGGCCGGCTCACCTGGGGGCGGTGTGGAGCTGCGCAGGACGGGACTCAGCGAGCGGCGGCTCCGAGAGGCGTTCTCCTCTTTGCCCATGAACTTGTTGAGAAGCAGTGGCTGCTTCAGGTCAAATGAGGCTGGAAGCGGGAGGAAGGTGCCGGCTGGGGTGCTCGGCCTCGCTCCAGGCACAGGAGCGCTCTGCGGACCTGGGCCAGGGCCTCATCCCACTTCTCGCCCACACTTTCCCCAGCGTCCGTTCCCAGGAATAGACCCCACTCAGACGTTAGGCCCCAAATTCAGTGACAAAATCCAGGGCAGACACCCCTGCCCGACCACAGAAGGCCCTGGAGTCATTCAACCTCTGGACGAGAGGCCCTGTGACCCTGCTGCCCAGTGGTCCTGGGACACAGGCCCTGCTCCCCAGGAATGTCCCAGGGACTCTCCCCCTGGGCCTTCCCTACCAGGGCCAACTGGCTGCAGGGTGCTCTGGTGCAAGGGCTGAGCGTGCCATCGGTGGAGCAAGGACACCAGCAGAGCTGGCAGCACCTGGACCAGCGCAGGGCGGGGCTCGGTGGGGCAGCGGTAGCATTGATCACTGTGCAACTTCCTGCCCGACTTCCCGCCCGGGGTGACTAACTGCGCAAAGGTTTCCAAGGCTCGTTTCTGAATCACCAGCGCGGTCCCTTGTCCCTGATCCCAGTTTGAGGGCCAAGGCGGGAACAGAGCTGAGGTTTGATGTTTCCATTTTTTTGCTCTTTGAGATGAAAGACCTCCACGTGTTGGGGGAGAGGGGGCAGCCTCAGCTGCCTCACCAGTTGTGCCTTGGGGTTTCCTCCTGATGCCCCCTCCAAAGGCAAGGGGCCAGGCGGGCCCTGGGCAAGATGGGGAGGGGGCTGCCAGGAGGCCCCGACTCACCTGAGCTCTCCGAACGGTGGGAGCCCCGGCTCTTGCCGCCCTTGTCCTTGCCGCCCTTGGTGGAGGCGGCCAGCTTGGTGGGGATCTGCTGCTGCACGGCCGCCTGCCTCTGGATCTGGTTAGTGGCGCTGAGCAGCTGGATGGGCACGTCGCTCTTGACTGGCCGACCCTCAGCCGGGGTGCTGTCCCTGCGGCTCACCTCGGGGCGCTCTGCGTACTCAGGCCCGGCACCAGACAGCAGCGAGCTCACCCGGGGCCGTGGCGCTTTAGTCAGGGCCGCGGACCCTTCCAGCCCTTCCCCGTTGAAGCTGGGAGTGTGGCTGGGGGGCTGGGCCTGAAAGAGCGCCAGAAGACACCAATGCTGGTTCCTTCGGGCAGCCCTTCCGTGTCCCCACAAGGAGCCACGCCCCGCAGATTTGCATGGCGCTGCGGGCCAGCCTCGCCCGCACTCTGCCGGCTCCCGGGTGGGGCGGGGTTTTTGGAGATGGTTGGACCTGGCCTGCCTGCCCGCCCAACTCCCGGGTGAGGGGTGGCTTAACGGAAGCTTCTTAGCTGGGAGGGTCAGATCTGGGTAGAGACTGACGCTGGTCCGACGGAGCTGCCATTTACTGCCTGCCCCCAAAATACATACACACCCGCGCCCGCGCGGGCCCAGGGCGCACCCCCGGTGCTCACCTCCGCAAGCACCTCGGGCGGCAGCGCCCCGGCCGCCCCGGGCACCGTGTTCTGCTTCTTCACTCTGCGCAGCAGCTCCAGCCGCTCGCGCTCCCGCTCCACGGCGCGCTGGGCTTCGCGCAGCCGCTCCAGGTCGTGCTGGTAGGCCTGGCGCTGGCGCTCCAGCTCCTCGCGCTCCTGGCTCAGCTGCTCCTGCAGCCGCAGCGCCTCGCTCTCGCGCTGCTGCAGCCGCGCCGAGGCCAGGCCCAGCTCCTGGCGCTCGCGCTCCCGCTCGCGCTCCCAGCGCTGCTGCTCCAGCCGCAGCTGGCCCTGCAGCTTCTGCACGCCCGCCAGCTCCTCCCGCTGCTTCTCGAAGTTGCGCTGCCGCTCCTGCTCCAGCAGCAGGTTCCCGCGCGTCGACTGCAGCCGGAACTGCTTCTCCCGCTCCTGGAGGGCCGCCCTCTGCGTCTCCACGTAGCTGTCCTGCTGGGCGATGACCGCCTGGGGGAGGGGAGGGCCGGTGAGCGGCCGGCTTCAGGAAGAGCCCGGCCTTCCCCCAGACCACAGCCTCAACCCGGAGAAGGGCACGTGCAGCCTGCCACGCTCCCCGAAAGCCGCGTACCTGGAGGCTGAGGAGCAGCTGGGACAGTGTCTGGATCCGCCGGACGAGCTGCTGAGAAAAGGAGAGGGACGTTGGCGCTCTGCAGGAAGCCCCGCCGGGCGTGCGTGCCGGCCCTGGGGGGACGCACAAGCCCGTGCTTACCTCCGACTCCAGGAGGGCGGGCAGCCGGGGGCTGGGCTCAGCACCTGGTGCCTCCGCCTGTGGAAACACGGCATCACAGCTCAGAGAGCTTCTAAGGGCCAATCCAACTCGAGCGGGACACGCGTATTATCGCTAAGGCATCCCCTTAGCATGGGACAGGCCCCCGCCTGCTCATCTGACGTGTGCCAGCCTTGGTTTCTGGAAACTGAGGGCGCAGGGTGGGCGCAGGGTGGCCTCCGGGAGGTGCGAGGGTGGCGGGCGGGCTGGGCCCGCCGTGTGGGAGGCTCTTAGCCTGGCCGCGGGGGGTGGGCTGGCAGGGAGTGGTTGTCAGAAGAGCCCAGGCCTCAGACCTCAGAGGTGGCCAGAGGCAGCCAGCCTCCAACTCTGACCCCAGCGCTTGGCAAGGGTGGGCCTTCTGAGTCAAAGAGGAGGGAACAGCCAGTGACCTCGGCACCCGGCCGGGGGGGGGGGGGGGGGCGGGGGGGCGGGGCAGGACACCTGTGCAGACTGAAAGCTCGTGGTCCCCGCACGGTGGCTCTCACCTGTTGCTGAGGCCGCCGCCCTGAGCCCGCCCCTCCCCTGCCTCCCACCCCGCCCTTGCCGGGGCCTGCAGGAGGAACCAGGAGGGTCACCTGGCCACACGTCAATCTGCACATTAACTATTAGTCACCGTCAACCGGGACGACGCTGCTCACTATTTGCCCTGAGACGGAAAAACCAGACAAGCCAAGCACAGGCTGTTCCCCCTCACTGACGATAATTAAAAGCACTGGGGCTGACTCTGTATGGAGCTCGGGAACATCCCAAGGAGGCAGCGTACCGCCTGTGGTGCTTCCTCAGAGGCCCCCGGGGTGTCGCCGAGCCTCGAGTCCGGGCTGCCCGCGGCGCCCTGCCAGTCTCGGAGGCTGGGGTTGCTGCTGCAGACGTTCTTCTGAAAACTGCCATCTGAAACCCCAAGCCAGGTGCATGAGATGCCGCGGGTCCCGAGGGGTCTGCATGCCCTGTTCCCCACCCCGCCCCCAGCCTGGGTAGGAATCGTGGCCGGGCTGCTGCCTTCCGACCTGGGCAGAAAGGGCGGCATCTGGGGCTCAGAGACCAGCAGCAGGAACTGGCCTGGGTGCTGCTGTCAGAATGTGACTCACCACCCCTGGAAAGTTCCAGAACCCTGACCCCGGAGAGTTTATAGAAGGTTGAGGGTAATCAGCAGCAGAGATGCTGAACAGCAAACGCCTGGGCTTTGCCAAGGATGCTTTGTGAAGGGAATGTTTTAAGAAACTGCACATCCTCCTGCACCCGCCGACCTCCCGGGGTCCCGAGAAGCCCCAGCCCCGAGAGGAGGCGGCGCCACTCACTCTTGCCGGGGCTGCCGGCGCTGTCGTAGCCCCCGGAGGCCTCCACCCTCCGAGCTGGGGACAAGGAGCCACCCCCGTCATCCACCTGGCCGTTGGTGCTGCCCAGCCGCCTGCAGATCAGGCTCTGGATGTCCTCGACTGTGGAAGGAGATGGAGGGGAACCAAGTCACCCGCGGCCCTGCCGTGGGCATCAGAGCAGGGTGCAGAGACCCGGGCCACGGCCTCGCAGGGTGTCGGTCACCCCCTCTGACTCTGTGCACCCCCTACACAGGTACTGCACCCAGGATGTGCCAACCTGTATCTACACGAGGCCGGACCTTGGGGCGCTCCGGGCCCTGAGCCTGGGGCTGCGCTGGGCCTAGGAGGGAACTCGGTGTGGCCACTGCCTGTGTGCTGACAGTCATACAGAAGGTCAGGGGCCACGGGAGGTGGCCTTGGGGGAGCAGGGCTGGTCACATAAGGTGCTCGAGGACAGACGGGCTTTGGCCAGGTGAGGAGGTGGGGAGACTATTCTAGGCCGAGGCACAGGACATGAGAGGGTCTCGGGAGCCCAAGAACAGTGGTGACTGGAGACATGGGAGGCATGGCCGGAGGGAGCAAGGCTGAGCAGGGGCACAGTCCAAGCGGGACCCCTCTGGCCTTTTCACTCCGATGGAAAATTCTGGAGGGCAGGGCTGTGTCTGTCTCGCCTGATGTTGAAAGAACACTGCTGGCCCTCCTGCCTGACTGCCCAGCAGGAGCACATGCCCTGGCCTGGCATGGGGCTCAGCAGCTGCGTGGAAGTTTCTAGGAGCTCCGCAAGGACCCTGTCAGCTCCTGGAAGCAGGCTGCTTACCGGCCAGTGCCCTCCTGTGGCTGTGCGGCCAGCAGCCCCTGAAACAACCCACCACATGTGTATGTGTGTATTTTTCTGGGGACAGCATCAGTGACCCACTCATCAGAAAAGAGGAACCGTCTCAGTCAATTTGAGACCCCCGGGTCCAGCACCGGGAGTGTTTGTTGAGTGAACAGTAGATGGTACTCTAAATCTGCAGAGAGGGGTCTGCACCCGACTGGGTCCAAGGACCTTCCAGCTCTAAGCAGAATAGAGGCAGACAGAATCGTGCCCGGACAGGGTGGCCTGTGGGCCCCACGGGGCTGTGTGCCCAGCCTGGGGTCTCCCAGGAGCCCACCAGGCAGCACAGGGAGGGCGGGCCGGCGCTCAGCGAGGGCTGGTGGCTACTTACTCTCACTCATGGCCGACTTGAGAATCAGCTCCCCCTGCAGGTTCTCGGGGGGGTCCCCTCCCCGGAAGAGGAGCCGAGCCGGGGCGAGGTCCTCGAGGCCGCTCATCTCAGCCATCTCCAGGTAGATGTGCTGCTTCTCGCTGAGGCTCTGGGCGATCTGCTGGTCTTTAATGTTAAGTCGCTCTGCAAAGTGGCAATGGGTGTGGGGTTCGGCCTCCTCTGGGGTAGTTTCCCCCAGGAGCTGGTATAAGGATGCCTCACAGGGCCAGGCGGGCCTCTGGGAACCCTGCTGACCCACACCCTGTCCGGAGCTGGACCTCTCCCTTCGTCCAACATTCCCGACCAGCAGGCAAGGGTGTGGCCCTGTCTCCAGCTTATTTCCCTCCATTATAAAAATCAAACACGGTGGGGGTGTGGGGGAGGACCATAACGGGCTGATTTTTATTAGTTTGGGACAAATTGAGAGCCTTACGAGGCTTAGTTTTCTAATCTTCTTACAAGTCTCTGGGTTTTATACTTTTTATTTTGGCCGCACCACGAGGCATGCGGGATCTTAGTTCCCTGACCAGGGGTTGAACCCGGGCCCCCTGCAATGGAAGCATGGAGTCTTAACCACTGGACCACCAGGGAAGTCCCTATACCTCTTTTTTGCTGCCACGACTACGACTTATTTTACTAGACCTTCTCACTGGTGATTGCTAGTATAAATACACACATCCCGTTCAGCTAAATTATTGAGCTCTCTTACATTTCAAATAGTTTTCCAGTTGATTCTACAGGATTTCCTAGGCAGATAATCATGTCACCTGCAAAAAATAATTCTGCCACCTCCCTACCAATCGTGATCTCTTACTTCTGCTTCTTCCCTTACTACCCTGGCTGGAACGTCCAGGAGGAAGATACTAATGGTGAGAGTGGGGGGGTGGGGGGCCCTGCCTCGCTCCTGACTTTGATGGGAGTGTCCCTGATGGTCCAGTGTAAAGGATGAGATTGGCTTTTGGTCCAAGATAATAGAGGAGATCTTGGTGAAGGAAACATCTATTTCTAATTCACTAAGACTCTTGTCGGGAGTGGGCGATGAGGAGACGTTCCTGTATGATTCTGTGGTATCCGTGGAGATGCATCTGTGCAGGGCATGTATTTTATTACCCTCTGACAGAAATAAGAGTTAGAACGGGACACACTGGGGAGGAGGTGAACCAGCGCCGAGGGACCGGCGGAGCCCTGACAACATTGGAACAGCCCTGAGGCTGAGTGGATGGGCCCCTACTTTCTAGATGTTGGTCTTCTACCGCTATTTGCCGTGTGGCTGACAGGGTCTTGGTGCTCCAGCCTGGTGTCAGGCCTGAGCCTCTGAGGTGGGAGAGCTGAGTTCAGGACATTGGACCACCAGAGACCTCCTGGCTCCACGTAATATCAATTGGCAAGAGCTCTCCCAGAGATTTCCGTTTCAACGCTAAGACCCAGCTCCACCCGATGGCCAGCAAGCTCTAGCGCTGGGCGCCCCATGCCAAACAACTAGCAAGACAGGAACACAACCCCACCCATTAGCAGAGAGGCTGCCTAAAATCATAATAAGTTCACAGACACCCCAACACACACCACCAGATGCGGCCCTGCCCACCAGAAAGACAAGATCCAGGCCCACCCACCAGAACACAGGTAGGCACCAGTCCCCTCCACCAGGAAGCCTACACAAGCCAGTGAACCAACCTCACCCACTGGGGGAAGACACCAAAAACAACGGGAACTACGAACCTGCAGCCTGGGAAAAGGAGACCCCAAACACAGTAAGTTAAACAAAATGAGAAGACAGAGAAACACACAGCAGATGAAGGAGCAAGGTAAAAACGCACCAGACCAAACAAATGAAGAGGAAATAGGCAGTCTACTTGAAAAAGAATTCAGAGTAATGATAGTAAAGATGATCCAAAATCGTGGGAATAGAATGGAAAAAATACAAGAAACGTTTAACAAGAAACTAGAAGAACCAAAGAGCAAACAAACAATGATGAACAACACAATAAATGCAATTAAAAATACTGTAGAAGGGTTCAATAGCAGAATAACTGAGGCAGAAGAACGGATAAGTGATCTGGAAGATAAAATAGTGGAAATAACTACCACACAGCAGAATAAACAAAAAAGAATGAAAAGAATTGAGGACAGTCTCAGAGACCTCTGGGACAACATTAAACACAACAACATTCGAATTATAGGGGTCCCAAAAGAAGAAGAGGAAAAAAAAGGGACTGAGAAAATATTTGAAGAGATTATAGTTGAAAACTTCCCTAACATGGGAAAGGAAATAGTCAATCAAGTCCAGGAAGCACAGAGAGTCCCATACAGGATAAATCCAAGGAGAAACATGCCATGACACATATTAATCAAACTATCAAAAATTAAATACAAAGAAAAAATATTAAAAGCAGCAAGGGAAAAGCAACAACATACAAGGGAATCCCCATAAGGTTAACAGCTGATCTTTCAGCAGAAACTCTGCAAGCCAGAAGGGAGTGGCAGGACATATTTAAAGTGATGAAAGGGAAAAATCTGCAACCAAGATTACTCTACCCAACAAGGATCTCATTCAGGTTCGACGGAGAAATTAAAACCTTTACAGACAAGCAAAAGTTAAGAGAATTCAGCACCACCAAACCAGCTTTACAACAAATGCTAAAGGAACTTCTCTAGGCAGGAAACATAAGAGAAGGAAAAGACCTACAAAAACAAACCCAAAACAATTAAGAAAATGGTAATAGGAACATACATATCGATAATCACCTTAAATGTAAATGGATTAAATGTGCCAACCAAAAGACACAGACTGGCTGAATGGATACAAAAACAAGACCTGTATATATGCTGTCCAGAAGAGACCCACTTCAGACCTAGGGACACATACAGACTGAAAGTGAGGGGATGGAAAAAGATATTCCATGCAAATGGAAACCAAAAGAAAGCTGGAGTAGCAATTCTCATGTCAGACAAAATAGACTTTAAAATAAGGACTATTACAAGAGACAAAGAAGGACACTACATAATGATCAAGGGATCAATCCAAGAAGAAAATATAACAATTATAAATATTTAGGTACCCAACATAGGAGCACCTCAATACATAAGGACAATGCTAACAGCCATAAAAAGGGAAACTGACAGTAACACAATCATAGTAGAGGACTTTAGCACCCCCCTTTCACCAATGGACAGATCATCCAAAATGAAAATAAATAAGGAAACACAAGATGTTTTAATAATGAAACATTAGACAAGATGGACTTAATTGATATTTATAGGGCATTCCATCCAAAAACAACAGAATACACTTTCTTCTCAAGTGCTCATGGAACATTCTCCAGGATAGATCATATCTTGGGTCACAAAACAAGCCTTGGTAAATTTAAGAAAATTGAAATTTTATTAGGTATCTTTTCCAACCACAATGCTATGAGACTAGATATCAATTACAGGAAAAAAACTCTAAAAAAATACAAACACATGGAGGCTAAACAATACACTACTAAATAACCAAGGAAAAAAAAATAATAACCAAGAGATCACTGAAGAAATCGAAGAGGAAATCAAAAAATACCTAGAAACAAATGACAATGAAAACATGACGACCCAAAACCTATGGGACACAGCAAAAGCAGTTCTAAGAGGGAAGTTTATAGCAATACAATCCTACGTCGAGAAACAAGAAAAATCTCAAATAAACAACCTAACCTTACACCTAAAGCAATTAGACAAAGAAGAACAAAAAATCCCCAAAGTTAGCAGAAGGAAAGAAATCATAAAGATCAGATAGGAAATAAATGAAAAAGAAATTAAGGAAACGATAGCAAAGATCAATAAAACTAAAACCTGGTTCACTGAGAAGATAAACAAAATTGACAAACCATTAGCCAGATTCATCAAGAAAAAAGAGAAGACTCAAATCAATAGAATTAGAAATGAAAAAGGACATGTAACAACTGACATTGCAGAAATACAAAGGATCATGAGAGATTACTACTACAAGCAACTATATGCAAATAAAATGCACAACCTGGAAGAAACGGACAAATTCTTAGAAAAGCACAACCTTCCAGACTGAACCAGGAAGAAATAGAAAATATAAACAGACTAATCACAAGCACTGAAATTGAAACTGTGATTAAAAATCTTCCAACAAACAAAAGCCCAGGACCAGATGGCTTCACAGGCAGATTCTATCAAACATATAGAGAAGAGCTAACGCCTGTCCTTCTCAAACTCTTCCAAAATATAGCAGAGGGAGGAACACTCCCAATCTCATTCTACGAGGCCACCATCACCCTGATACCAAAACCAGACAAAGATGTCACAAAAAAAGAAAACTACAGGCCAATATCACTGATGAATATAGATGCAAAAATCCTCAACAAAATACTAGCAAACAGAATCCAACAGCACATTAAATCATGATCAAGTGGGATTTATCCCAGGAATGCAAGGATTCTTCAATATATGCAAAACAATCATTGTGATACACCATATTAACAAACTGAAGGATAAAAATCATATGATCATCTCCATGGATGCAGAAAAAGCTTTCGACAAAATTCAGTACCCATTTATGATAAAAACTCTCCATACAGTAGGCACAGAGGGAACCTACCTCAACATAATAAAGGCCATATATGACAAACCAACAGCCAGCATCGTTCTCAATGGTGAAAAACTGAAACCATTTCCTCTAAGATCAGGAACAAGACAAGGTTGCCCACTTTCATGATGATTATTCAATGTAGTTTTGGAAGTTTTAGCCACAACAATCAAAGAAAAAGAAATAAAAAGAATCCAAATCGAAAAGAAGAAGTAAAACTGTCACTGTTTGCCGCTGACATGATACTATACATAGAGAGTCCTAAAGATGCTACTAGAAAACTACTAGAGCTAATCAATGAATTTGGTAAAGTAGCAGGATACAAAATTAATGCACAGAAATCTCTTGCATTCCTATACACTAATGATGAAAAATCCGAAAGAGAAATTAAGGAAACACTTCCATTTACCATTGCAGCAAACAGAATAAAATACCTAGGAATAAACCTACCTAAGGAGACAAAAGGCCTGTATGCAGTAAACTACACGATACTGATGAAAGAAATTAAAGATGATACAAACAGATGGAGAGACACACCATATTCTTGGACTGGAAGAATCAACATTGTGAAAATGACTATATTACCCAAAGCAATCTACAGATTCAATGCAATCCCTATCAAACTACCAATGGCATTTTTCACAGAACTAGAACAAAAAATTTCACAATTTGTATGGAAACACAAAAGACCCCGAATAGCCAAAGTAATCTTGAGAAAGAAAAATGGAGCTAGAGGAATCAGGCTCCCTGACTTCAGACTATACTACAAAGCTACAGTAATCAAGACAGTATGGTACTGGCACAAAAACAGAACTATAGATCAATGGAACAGGATAGAAAGCCCAGAGATAAACCCACACACAAATGGTCACCTTATCTTTGATAAAGGAGGCAAGAATATACAGTGGAGAAAAGACAGCCTCTTCAATAAGTGGTGCTGGGAAAACTGGACAGCTACATGTAAAAGAATGAAATTAGAACACCTCCTAACACCATACACAAAAATAAATAAATAAAAAATAAATAAATAAATAAATAAATAAAAATGGATTACAGACCTAAATGTAAGGCCAGACACTATAAAACTCTTAGAGGAAAGCATAAGCAGAACACTCTGTGACATAAATCACAGCAAGATCCTTTTTGACCCACCTCCTAGAGTAATGGAAACAAAAATGAAAATAAACAAATGGGACCTAATGAAACTTCAAAGCTTTTGCGCAGCAAAGGAAACCATAAACAAGATGAAAAGACAACCCTCAGAATGGGAGAAAATATTTGCAAACGAAGCAAATGACAAAGAATTAATCTCCAAAATATACAAGCAGGTTGTGCAGCTCAATATCAAAAAAACCCAAACAACCCAATCCAAAAATGGGCAGAAGACCTAAATAGACATTTCTCCAAAGAAGATATACAGATTGCCAACACACATGAAAGGATGCTCAACATCACTAATCATTAAAGAAACGCAAATCGAAACTACAATGAGGTATCACCTCACACCTGTCAGAATGGCCATCATCAAAAAAACTACAAACAATAAATGCTGGAGAGGGTGTGGAGAAAAGGGAACCCTCTTGCACTGTTGATGGGAATGTAAATTGATAGAGTCACTATGGAGAACAGTATGGAGGGTCCTTAAAAAGCTAAAAATAGAACTACCATACGACCCTGCAATCCCACTACTGGGCATATACCCTGAGAAAACCATAATTCAAAGAGTCATGTACCACAATGTTCATTGCAGCTCTATTTACAATAGCCAGGACACGGAAGCAACCTAAGTGTCCACTGACAGATGAATGGATAAAGAAGATTGGCACATATATACAATGGAATATTACTCAGCCATAAAAAGAAATGAAATTGAGTTATTTGTAGTGAGGTGGATGGACCTAGAGTCTGTCGTACAGAGTGAAGTAAGTCAGAAAGAGAAAAACAAATACCGTATGCTAACACATATATATGGAATCTAAAAAAAAAAAAAAGGTCATGAAGAACCTAGGGGCAGGACAGGAATAAAGATGCAGACGCACAGAATGGACTTGAGGACACGGGGAGGGGGAAGGGTAAGCTGGGACGAAGTCAGAGAGTGGCACTAACATATATAAAACTACCAAATGTAAAATGGATAGCTAGTGGGAAGCAGGTGCATAGCACAGGGAGATTAGCTCGGTGCTTTGTGACCACCTAGAGGGGTGGGATAGGGAGGGTGGGAGGGAGATGCAAGAGGGAGGGGATATGGGGATATATGTATACATAGAGCTGATTCACTTTGTTGTACAGCAGAAACTAACACAACATTGTAAAGCAATTATACTCCAATGAAGATGTTAAAAAACAAATTTAGAACAGGATGAAATGAATACTATGTTAACATTATACTTTCAGGGGTCAGTGGGATTTCTCTGATTTCTTTTGGACATTTTTATTCCTTAATACCTTCAAACTTGTACCTCTCCCCACAAAAAGAAATAAAATACATACTGCCTAATTTTATGCGCTTACTGCTCAAATGTTACCTATGTTAAACATAAATATCACAGTGAGTGAGAGAGAGGAGGGGAGTTGCCTGAGACCACAAAGTACTGAGATGGATTCTTGGCAATGACCTCGCTGAAATCTCACAGGACTCTGTTAAAACCGGGGAGCAGAATAAGCACGATGTGGTCCATCCATACAGTGGAATATTATTCAGCCTTAAAAAGGAAAGAGATTCTGCTACAGGGATGAACCTTGAAAACATCACGCTTGGTAAACTAAGCCAGTCACAAAGCGACAACTATCCCCATTTATACGAGGTGTCTGGAGTAAGTAAGTTCATAGACAGATAGACAGTAGGACAGAAGTTCCCAGCTGCTGGAGATGGGGAAAGAACGGGAGTGACTGCTAATGGGGATGGCGTTTCTTTCTGGGGTGAGGAAAACAGCCTAAAATTGACTGTGATGGTTGCACATCCTTTTGGTATACACTAAAATCCACTGCATGGCATACTTTAAATGGGTGACTGGTAATGTATGTGAATTATTGAGCCCTTCTTGAGCGAGGACCAAGGGAGCAACCCTAGCGCCCCACTCCCCTTTCCCACACGCCCTCTGGAAGAGCGCTACCCCAGGGCAAACGGCCCAGAGAACCGCAGGACATGGGATAGCCCACAGCCAAACTCCTGGTCACTTGGGCGGCGGTTCGCTCCATGGCCAGTTCTGATGGGATAGAACAGAAAGGCCACTGCCGGACCCAGGAGGGCTCTCGGGGCCAAGTCACCAGACGAGGTCACACTGACCCCATCCCCCCACCCCGCCCTTACCTTGGAAGTCCCTCAGCCTCACGGCGCGGGCCTCGACCATCTTCCTCTCCTCCTCGGCCTCGCTGTAGGGGCCCTCCTCCTCGTCCGGGCAGCTGCAGGGAGAGGGGACAGATGGGCGAGCACGCTCCGTGGACTGGCTGCCTCTGAAACAGCACTGAGGTCTGCCTGCAGGCCCGGCTGCAAAGAGCATCTCTGATGTGCTGAGAGATTTAGTTTGTTAATGGTCAACCGTGCAGGACAGAAACACAGCCGTCGGCAAGCATCCAGTCTCAAAGTGTCAGGACGTAACCGGCCACAGGTTTCAAATGTCTTGCAGGGTGTGGGGGGTGGAGGAGACAGAGCAGTTCCTTCCCTGGGGACCTCCCAGCTACGGGACGCTGCAAGGCCAGCAGAGTCCAAGTTGAGGACTGAGGGGGCTCGAAGAAGACTAAAGCTTTGAGAAGCTTCTGGGCATAAAGGGAGGGAGCAGCAGGCTTGGGGTGGGGGCCGGACCACCGTCTGTCGGTGGCAGGAGCCAGGCATCACTCAAAGCCACAGGGTTGGGGTCCTGAGGGGTCCCCTGGCCCGAGGAGGAAGGACAGCCCCCCGTGTCAGGTGGACAGCCCACCAATACAGAGCTGCGGGCCCCGCATCCTCCAGCCACAGACATCTGGGCCTTTTTAGCTGTTGTCAGAAGGGGCTGAATGGCGTCTTCTGTCTGCCCTTAGATGAGGGGATGGACAGAGCACCGAGGTGGAATGACAGGGAGGGGAAAAGCGAAGGGGTCTTCCGCCTGCGACCCCCGGCACCCTCGCAGGCGCTCCAAGGTCTCTGCTGACTAGCCAGCCACCAAAGCCAGGGGCACAGCCGTCAGTGGAGGGAAGGCCCACCCGGGTCCCTCTCACCTCTCCACGGCCCTTCGGATGTGAGCCATCCAGGTGTTCCTGTCCTCCTTGGAGCTGGTGTAGATCTCGTACATCTCGGGCCCGTGCAGGGAGGCGCTGATCAGAAACATGGCTTTCTCCTCGTTGGCCACCTCCCTCACGATGAGCTTTTGCAGCGAGATGATGGGGCGCTTGGAGTCCTGCACAGGTGGGAAGGGGCGGGGAGGGTCACTCTGTACCTGGCCTACAGCCGTGGAGCCATGAGCCGGCGGGGAAGGGGACTTGGGGGGGAACGGGGGAGGCGTGCACCCTGCTTATCCTCCAACAATTCAAAGCAGAAAGATTTTGCCACCTGGGGGAAACGGACACTATCGCGATGATATCCTCACATCCTTTTCATGTGCTTGTTCAACGTGCTTAAAAAATGTTTTATAATTGCTAACGCACGTACACTGTATAAAACTCAGAAGATACAAGAGCAGGCAGTCTGGGATGACAAATAAATCCTCCTCCCAACCGTGTGCCCCAAACACCCAGAGCCAGCCAGTATTCCCAATCTGTGGTGTGTCCGACAAGAGATAATGCTCTGACCGACCAGTAAAATGCGCAATTTTAACTGGTTGTTATGGGCTATACTGCATTTCCCCCCATTCCCCACTAAATCCAGATGCCGAGGTCCTAACCTCAGAATGTGACAGTATTTGGAGACAGGGTCTTTAAAGAGGTGATTAAGTTAAAGCGAGGTCATGAGGGTGGGCCCTGACCCAACAGGACTGGTGTCTTTCTGAGGAGAGGCAATCAGGTCACAGACACACACACACACACACACACAGAGGGCGAGCGGGGAGGCCATGGGTAGCAGACACACACACACACACACACACACACACACACACACACACACACACAGAGGGCGAGCGGGGAGGCCATGGGTAGCAGGCAGCACAGCAGATCATAGATGTCGCATCACCCTCGTGAGTGAACACACAGCACACGAGGTGGGCTGGCGTCAGGGCAAGACCACCGTTTGGCAAGACAGCGTGACCTATTTCTGGAAACTTCTTGAGAAGCTAGTTTAAGTCCCTGGGAAAGGGGTGGGACTCTGGAGTTGAGTGACAGAGGCCACCTTCCTCTCCAGGTGAACCCAGAGGCTAATGGGTTCGCTGAGCACCCCCGCGGCAGGCACCCACGGGTCACCCAGGCGAGCAGAGGCGGAGGCGGTGTCCCCAGTGGACGTGGGCCGGGTGGGATGGGTGGGATCCCAGCCTGACTCCGAGCCCTCCGTCCGCACGGAGCTCCCGGCCAGCTTGGCTCCCGTGACGCGGCTGTGCTGGGACCAGCATGCCGTGGGGCCGACGTGGTCATAGCTCCCAGGGCAGTGGCTGCCTGAGTGCGCATCCTCAGCGATGCGCTAGCTCCCCGGGAAGGAGGGACAGGCTCTCCCGGCGAGGTTGCCCGGGCCTGTGAGAGCCCGGGCGCCTGTGAGGGGAAGGGCCACGGAAGCACAGAGCCCGGGCGGAACTGGGCAAGATGTTGGCATGACCCTGAAGCCGCCTCAGGCCACTGGACAGGAGCCCATTCAGTCCGCCCATCCCCGGCCCGTGCAGACAGCTTTCGAGCAGCCCTTTCTGCGAAGGGACGGGACACGTACCACGGAAGCAAAGACGTATTTTTGATCCTTTTCTTGTAGCAGGAGAAGCACGTCCGTCAACAGGACAGCAAGGACATCTAAGGGGAGAACGCAGAAGGACACATCTTACAGGGTCCCGCCGGGCAGACGTGGAATCCCAGGCCGGTGCCACAGCCCGCGGGCGCCCTTCAACCTGACCCCACCCCATCACCCTCCTGGTTTCAGCTTTTAACGCCGAGCCCCTGGACGCTCGCGTCCTGCTTCCTGCCGTAGCAAAACTCTCGTGCCCGCATGCCCGAGCTTCCTGGTGGTGGCAGGCTCGGAGTCTTGTCCCTGTAGGGACATGGTGCGGTGACCCGTCCGGCAAAGCTGGTGCACGTGGGTGCAAATCCCGAGCTGTGTTTCCAACAGGAGTGCTCGCGCTGCGGGAAACGAAAATACCTCCTCCTCGGGGAGCTTGTTCAGACACCCCATTCCCATGAGACACCCTCTCCTCATGGGACTCTCTCTCGCTGCAGCCTGCTGGGTTCCTCTAAAGCACTTACTGTGCTTTTCACTGTTTTTGTGTTTGCTTCTCTCCTTCTGCCCACCGACTGGAGCCCCACGTGGGCAGGGGCCTCTGCCACCCGCCTCGGTGCCTGGCACGCAGGGGGTGCTCAACTGTGGACTGTAGCTTTTGGCTGCTCGCCTGCTCAAATTAAGAACAAGCACATCCTGTCGGGTGGCTACCTGCGACACCCCCCAGAGATCTTTAAAGAGGCTGATGCCAGTGGACAGGTTAGGATGTTTCTAGAGGCTCATGAAACGGACAGGAAACTCAGGGATGAGCCCCGGGCGCTCTCTGGTCTGGAACCACACCACGGATCTTGAAAGTAGGGCGTGGAGCTCACCCCGAACAGCGGGTGGGACGCTGGGGGCCACAGAGGTCCGTGGCCCAGGTGGCATCCTCTACCCCGACTGGGGCCTGTGACTGTTGTTTAGAACCCTGGGGCCTCTGCTAAATCTGGGGTGTCCTGATACCCCGGCTTTCTGTTCAGGAGGCAAGGACTCAGTGTGCCCTCTTCACCCGGTGGCCTTCCCTGTGTGCACCACACCATCTCAACCACCGGACACAGAGCGTGCTGGCAGGACCACCTTCCCCTCGTTCCTGCTCTACTTCCGTGCTCGACCTGACTCAGCAGGTAACCTCCCTTCAGCCGCGAAGCAGCCAGGCTGCAGTGGCTCTGTGCCAGCTGGTGCCCATCAATCCAAAATGGTGCTCATTCATCCAAGGAGGCGCCACTGATCCAAGATGGCATCCACCAACCCAGGATGGCATCCAGCAGGTGACTGGAGTGGGACTTTACCTTTTAGGCGCCCGGACGTGGTCTTCCAGCACAGCGTGCCCTCCAGGTGGAGCTGCCGCTGCAGCATGTCCTCCTTGCGGAAGGTCAGCCCGTTCTTGAGCTTGCTGGAGGACTTGAGGTCCATCTTCCCCGCGATCTCCCTGAGGCGCTGGCCTTTCTCACACTCACTGACCCTGGCGTCCACTTGCGAGATGATGCCTTTGATGAGGTTCAGGGCCTGGGTCAGGTCTTTGTGGTCCTCGGAGTCAGCTGCCACACACAGCAGAGTTAGCGCTTTCCTGGGTCTGCGTCCACGAACACGATGGAGGCGGACAGGCTATGGGGTCGAGGAGGTGTGTCCCGAGGCCACTGCTCAGAGGACCCTCGAGAATCACCTTCCAACTCGAATTTCCTGAGATGTAAACGCTTCTCCAAAGTAAACGTGACAGCCCAGCGCTTGGTTTTCACCAAGACAGAGCTTCTGTCGAATGCAGAAGCTGAGGTGCCAATCAAGTGGCAAGAACAGCCCCTGCATAACTCCGCCGGCCATTCCTCGGTAAACAGACTCCCCCCTGCCCTCCAGCTCTCCATAAAAGACTCCCTCCACCTCCGGCCATTACCGAGGGCTGGCTCCTCCCACTCCAGGGGCTCTGCTTTCACGGCAGGGGAACTTTGTGCATTCTCCCACCACCCAAATCCCCTGGAGATAAGGGAGGTGCGGTCAGCACTGCCCTGGCCTCCGGGAACCCCCGGCTGGGCTACATGCCCTTCCTCTCTGCCCTCCATGGCACCAGGCACGTGACATGGAGGTCACCTCTGGGCCTGTGTGGGTCACCCAGGGGTGACCTTAGCAAGGGCACTGCCTGTGTCTTTTCATCCACTCTCCAATACTGACTGAGGGCTGCTCCAGCCCAGACTGTGCGGGGACTGGGGGGGTAACGGCAGGCGAGACCAGGCACCCTGGTTGGAAACCCTAGCACACAGCACAGTGGATTCTGCAAGGTGGTAGCTCAGTTAGTGACTGCTGAGCCCAGCTGAATCCGGAGAACCAGGGACAGATCGCAGAGCGGATTATCTAACCCACTATTAGAATAGGGGGTGGGGAGACAGAGACCCTCCTCCCCACCAAGCGCCTAAGGGCAAGACAGGAGAGCTACCGTACCTTCCGTGTTCTGAATAATTCGCTCCACCAGCACGGGGTACTTGGTTATGCGCTGGGTGACCAGAAGGATACATTCCTGCACGCCGAGCCGCCTCACGATGGAGAAGTTGCCGATTCTCTATGAAACGGAGAAAACAAAGGCATGCTGCGTGGGTGTCTAATCTCCCGCCACATCAGTTCACGGTCGGACATCGAGCGATATCCAGTTCACGGTCCCTTTTCGGCTTACGGGGACCTTTTCCTAGCCGCTTTGCAGGTACTTGAAAGCAGGGACTGCCTGCTGTATACAGAAAGGCCACAAAGGCAGAGGCAGCCTCACCTGCTATAAAATGTGGGCCCCCGCAGAACCCATTAGGAAGAAACCAGCCGGGGGGCGGGGGAGTGAGTGGGGGGTGGTTGTGGGAATCTCCTGGAGAGCTGTCCACGTGCACATGCACATGCGCAGACCCTAACCCTGCTGACGGCCGTCGGGACCCTCCAGACGCGGCTGGGCCGGTGCTCTCTGAACTGGCTCCCTGGCGGCTGCTGGTGCACGCTTCTGGCTAAGAGCCTAAGAAGTGGTCACCTGAAGTCACTTTTTTTCCCCAGCCACGTCATGTGGCTTGTGGGATCTTAGTTCCCTGACCAGGGATTGAACCTGGGCCCGCGGCAGTGAAAGTGCCAAGTCCTAACCGTTGGACTCAAGTCCCCAAACGAGCCTCTCCTTTTCACATCTATCCACTGCCAGGATAATGCAGTGAAAGTTTAAAAAAAAATTTTTTTTTTGGCCACACCTCGTGGCGTGCAAGATCTTAGTTCCCCGACCAGGGATCGACCCCGTGCCCCCTGCAGTGGAAGCGCGGGGTCTTAACCACTGGACCGCCAGGGAAGTTCCCTGGGGTGAAATTTAACAACCCTGCATCCTTAACTCTAGACCTTTAGTTGCTGGGTATCACTTGAGGTTAGAGTCCTTGGGGTACAGGCTGCAGGTGTGGAGCTGTTGTGGGGTGCAGGCGCCCAGCAGCCTTGACCCAGGAGTGCCTCCCAGGATGCGGGGGGACGGGGTCTTGCCCGACTACTGACTCAGCTCCTGGGCCCTGAGCACTTGCACACTATCGGGCAGAAAGAAGACAGGTGTGGGTCATTCCATGGGCTGCGAGGGATGCATGGGGACCAGACAGGGGAGGAGGTGATGAAAGGACACAGGCTTAGAGGAAGGCAGGCCCTGCATCTGCTGGAGAATCCGAGGCAGAGCGGGTGGCTCTGGAGGGCCGGTTCCCGGGGCAGGGCGGCCCCTTGCGAGGACACTCATGTCCGCTCAACGGTCTGAGGACCCATGGTCATCCATTGAGGGGCATCTCAGGGGCCACCCTGCTGCGGCAGGAACAAAACCCTAGGCCTGCTTTGCTTTACACCTGGGGACTCTCCAGAGCTTTCACCACTGTGTTCTGCATGAGTTTGTGGTTAAAAATGAGACAGAACCTTGAAAATTCACTGCCTTATAACAAGTTGTGTATAATCCCAACCTCTCCAAAAGCCTACAGTTCAGGGGGAGGGGGAGGGGGAGGGGAACAACCTATTGCAAAGAGGATACTTCTTTTTTTTTTAAATTTAAAAATTTTTTGGCCGTACCGTGCAGCACGTGGTATCTCAGTTCCCTGATCAGGGATCAAATCCGCGCCCCCTGCATTGGAAGCGTGGATTCTTAACCACTGGACTGCCGGGGAAGTCCTGAGGATATGTTTTTAATTAAAAATAAATACGCTTTTTTTTTTTTTTTTTTACCTTGATCAAGTTTTGAAATTTCTTGTTTTGCTGCAGCAGCAACTTGTAGTGACTGACGGCCTCGTTGTGGCCGCTACAGAAGATGCCGTATTTTTCTTTCATTCTCTCCCCGTTTTCACCTGAAAACTGAAGAGAGGCCGTGGAGGCGTTACCAGAAGGAAACACAGAAACTGCCAGGGAATGTTTTCACCTCATTCGCCTGACTCTGCTGAAACGCAGATTGACTTGACTTGGGATTTCACTTTCTTGTCTGGCTTGCTGGCACCCAAACAGAGAAATGCTTCAGTACGTGGTGTCTCGGCACAAGGTACCGAGGGGGAAAAGGAGAAAACGTCTACACGTCACGGGTGCTTGTAAAACATCCCGAAATCCGAGAAGGAAAAAGAAATTTAAGTGGAAGAATGTTAGAAAAATTCAAAAGCGAACGGCGTCTTCTTCTCGTGAATCCTGGTTAGCTGACTTGGGATGCTCCGGGCACTCCGAGGGCAGACGAGGGGTCCTGCGTCCCCTCTGTCAATCTCGGTCTCGGCCCAGAAGTCCACTCAGAAGTCAGCTCAGGGTCAACGGCCCTACCATGGATGGCTCTGGTCCAAAAACCAAACAGCCGTCGAGACCAAAAAAAATGAAAGCCAGCCAACCAACCAAACAAAAGCCCAGAACACCCACTGGGTAGTGTCTAGACGAGTGCGTTCGCCGTTTAGGTCTCTGTGTTTCTAGGCTGGTGGCAGGATGCGCGGCTGTTAAGGGGCCGGGACTGAAGTCCTCGGGGGCTGGGGCTCCCAGTAAGTGGGGGGCATGTTCTTTCTGCATTGGAAGGAAAGAGACGGGGCAGGGGCTGGTCCAGGCCCTGAACCGCCCTGGTCGCGCCCACCTGCTGTACCAGGAGGTCCCCGATCTTCTGGACGATGTAGTTGCGGTCACTGCCCTCCTCCAGGGACTCCTGACGGCGCTCCTTCAGCCGAGACAGGAAGTGGCCGTGCACCTCCAGCAGGTCGTCTGCGCCCGGGAAGAGGAGGCTGACGGTCTTGGGGCTGAACTGCAGCTCCTCCCGCAGGGCCCTGGAGTAGACCTTCAGCATGATCTTGAGCGTCCGCACATGGTGGGCCTCCGTCTGCATCAGCTCTGCAGGGACAGGGACGCGGGACTTAGTGGTGCGGGGCCAACGCCCCGGCTCGCCTCTCCCTTGTCCCGCGATGGGCCAGGCCGGCTTCTCAGGCTTCCGCGAAGCCCTCGCCCTGGTGGTCTCACAGCCCAGGGGCCGGGCTTCCTGTCCTCCCCGGCCCAGCAGTGCTGGGGGCCCAGCTTAAGGGGACAGCGAGGGGTGGAAGGATATCAGGAAAGAGAGGACCCGGATGTGCGCTGGGACCTCAAATGCACAGGAGGGGTTCCTGCCTAATATTAACCGAAGACGTTTCCAGGCTGTTTGAAACAAGAAGACTGTTCTGACCAACACCCCTCCCTGGGATGTGAAACTTGCATGTCAGAGACCTGCCCCAGACTATAACTGATGGGAAAAGTGGAGCTCCAGGGAGGATTTTAATTCACTGTTAAAGGCAAAGAAAGATTCTATTTTGTGATGGAGCTCCTCTGCCGTTTAAGTCAAGGCCTTGAAGTTGTTAGAGATGAAACAGAAGTCAGTGGCGCCGGCCGGGGCCAGGGTTGCCAGCCACAGGGCTGCAAGGACTCTGCACTTGCGCAGCAGTGGAGACAGCGTGACACAGGGCTGCCCAGAGGGAAGCGACGGACTGCACTGCCCCCCCCCCCCCTCTAGGCAGGACTCCTGGCCAGGCTCAGGCTCTCCTCTCCACCCACACCCCAACCTGCTCTGGCCCTGGCAGGGAGCTCAGTGTGCAAAACGTGGAAGGCAGTTGAGTGTCTACTGGTGAGTGGACACCACTGAGCAGTGCTGGGGGCCTGGAGGGACCGAAGGGGGGCACCCAGCCCAGGGATGGGTGGTGCCTGGGAGATGTGGTTTCCACGGTGACTGCAACATCCCATCTAAGGACAGCGGCTGCCCACGGCCAGGTTTTCCAACAGCCGGTGGGAAGGGGCGCCCACCCCGGAGCAGCGCTACAGTCACATGCAGAGAGGGACCTGCCTCCAAAACCTCCACCACGCCCGGGCCTGTCTGTGGTCACCAGCGATGGCTGGGATGGGCCCAGGAGGTCTTCTCTCCTGGGGTCACCAGCAAGGTAAGGACGAGTCAGGACTGGGCATTCGGCCATTCCTGTCCTCGGGGACTGGTTCTCACAAAGCCCCGTCCGGCCACCTCCTTCCCGGCCCGGAAGGCAGGGCTACCCTGGGGCAGTAGGTGGAGTGGGCCACACAGTCTCAGGGAGGGTCAGCAGTGGAGCCCTGGCTCCCAGATGGAATTAATAAATTAAAAAAAAAAAAAATCAAGAAGAAGAAGAGGGAGGAGGGGTAGGAAGTGAAGGGCTGGCGTGGCAGGCCTCCTTACCATAGAGCACATCCTGCCTTTTCACCACCTCCCTCTTCTGTTTCTTCACATATGCGGGGTCCACGGAGAGGCTCCAGGACTCAGCCTCGAACTCGTGGGCATCTGCTTCGATCTCACGCCTCAGCGAGGCAGTGTAGGGGTCTGAGGGAAGGATAGGAGGCCACTGCTCAGGGGCCCGGGGCCTTGGCAGGCTTGGGGCTGCCCCTGCCCGTGCCGCCTGGACGCCCGGATGTGGGTCTCGGAGGCTCCCAGTGAATGGAGACCACCTGACACCCGAGAAAGAACCGAGGTGACGGTACCTTCTATAAAGACGGAGTCAGCGTTCAAAGACGTGAGTGAAAGAGAGTCATCGGCTGCCTGCTTGAACTTCAGAGACACTGTGTCGGTTTCATCCATCTCTCCTGTGACTGGTCTAAATGGAAATCATAAAACCAGTCATTTAAAAAAACTGCATTACACACACACACACACACACACACACACACACATTCTACAAAGGCAACTCACGTTATTACTCAATCTGATTAGATACTATTTGAGAACTTTCTGGCTATCAACGTAAGCCTTAACTCACAGATCATTTTGAAAATCAGGAGACTATCTGTCAATGTGACATCAGGTCTTCCATCAAAACTGCCTGTTTTTTGGGGGGAGTACAGTTGATGTACAATATTATATTAGTTACAGGTGTATAACATAGTGATTCACAATTTTTAAAGGTTATACTCTATTTACACTTATGAAAAAACACTGGCGATATTCCCTGTGTTGTATAATACACCTGTGCAGTTTATCTATTTTATTTTTTAAAATAAATTTATTTATTTAATTTATTTATTTTTGGCTGCGTTGAGTCTGTTGCTGCGCGAGGGCTTTCGCTAGTTGCGGCGAGCAGGGGCTACTCTTCGTTGCAGTGCTTGGGCTTCTCATTGTGGTGGCTTCTCTGTTGTGAAGCACGGGCTCTAGACATGAGGGCTTCAGTAGTTGTGGCACGCGGGCTCAGCAGTTGTGGCTCATGGGCTCTAGAGCGCAGGCTCAGTAGTTGTGGCGCACGGGCTCAGTTGCTCCACAGCATGAGGGATCTTCCCGGACCAGGGCTCGAACCCATGTCCCCTGCACTGGCAGGCAGATTCTTAACCACTGTGCCACCAGGGAATCCCTATCTATTTTATACATAGTAGTTGGTGCCTCTTAATCCCCTGCCGCTATCTTGCCCCTCTCCCCTTCCCTCTCCCCACTGGCAACCACTAGTTTGTTCCCTATGTCTGCCATCAAAACTAACTTTAATCTAATGTTCAAGTACATTCTAAGGGCGCATTCATTATATGCTTCCTTTCCTGGCCACCGGAGCCCTCAGGAACCCCTGGAATTCTTTCTGGCCAGAGTAGGGTGGACACAGCCTCATTCCCACTTGAGATTGGAGGGAGAATCCTTTCTAGAGGAAAAAGAAAATCAGCTCCTTTCCCCACCGACTCATCCAAGGATCACTGCAGTGACATTTTTTTTTCTTTTTTACATGAGGTTTTCTACCTGAACGCTGCTGAATGCAATATTACAAGAACCACCTCAAAGTCCTAGGAAAACCGGATTAAGGCATGAATAACAGGACACAGACTTCGCGGCAACCTCAGTGGACTTCCAGCCTCGTCTGGAGGACACAGAGGAGCCCTGTCCAAGGGTCCTTCAAGAGCAGGAAGTAAACTGGCTCCAAATGGCCGAGGACCCCCAGAACACATCATTTTTGAAAAAGGAAAAGGAGTGAACCTCCAAAGCAGGTGTTAACAGCAATCTCACCGCTTCGTGGGGCTCTCCCTAACCGCGCCCCCCCCCCCCAGGGTCTCCTTCCGGAGAGGCTACCCTCGGGGTCCCTGAGGAACGCCACCCCTGCTCCCTCCCTTCGCCAGCCCCTGTGGCAGAGGGGCTACCCAACTCACCCAAGTCTCGTCCCCGTTCCCGCCGGGCTGGGTGCTGGCTGTGGACCCCCCTTCTGCGAGACCGTCATGCCGACATTCCTGGCCAGGCCCGGGCTGCCATCGGACAGGAGGGTGGCCCTCGGGTGCTCCTTCAGGGATGCTGCGACGGAGGCAAAGACAGAGTTGGTGCTGAGGAAGTGGGCAGGGTAGCGGAGGTGGCCCGTCCGGAGGCCCCGCTCCGACTGGGGCCGCAGCACGGACAGAATCTTGGAGGTCAGCAGCTCGTTATCCAGAAAGACGTTCTCGCTCCATTTCCTGGGAAAAGAGCTGTAGAACGAGAGCTCGGGGCGGCCGTGGAGCGAGCTGGCCCCGTCGCTGCTCTTGGAGTGTGCGTTCCCCATGGTCACGCTGGGGGCGCCGAGACCTGGCCGGGCTTTGCCGTTTTTATAGCCCCGGGGGTGATCCTTCTAGAAATGGAAAGCTGCTTCTCGTACTGTATTGGCTGAAGCCTCGGGTATGGACGGCAGGAAGTTGGTCCCCGCTGTGACCGTTTAGTGTGGAAATCGCACAGTATTTTCTCCTCAGGTAAAAAAGGAACAACACGACAACTCCTCCACCCCGTACCCCTCCGTCTTGGTAGGGGGTAAAAAGCAAAGGGCGGTTTACATCCACCGCAAAGAGTCTTAAGATCACGGATCGGGAGCTTGTACCGACATCACACACATCTCAGACTGTAATTAATCTGAGACCGGCTGTCAGGATGATTCTGAGATGCAGAGACCATGGGGTCTCTGGTGTTTGGCCGCACGCGTCACTGTTCCTAATTGCTCTGATAGAATGACTCCCAAGGTTGATGAGAGGCCCTGATCCTATATTATAAGGTGATCGTAAACCAACCTAACACACGACAGGAGCCCCGAAGGGTTGTCTGCCCTCATCTGCTAGTTAAGAGTTGGGATATTACTGTTGATGCCAACTACCTCCAGTAGATCATATACTTGAATATGTTCTTCCCATATGTTATATGTTAATTCATTCGATCCTCTCAATAAATATCAAGGTATGCAATCTTATCTTCACCTTGATAAATAAGGACAGTGAGAATTAAGAAGATATGTACAACGTCCAGTGCCACTTATATTTGATAAATGAAAGCCCATGACATCACTCACAGGACTACCTGATTCAAATCTTCAATTCTTTTCATACTCGGTACTAGCAAGAATTCGTATGTTCTATTAAGGTCATAATCTACAGACAAGTATTGATCTATTATAATTATACTTGAAGTACATGACTGTGCTGGATTTTGGACACATACAACCAAACACATACATACACACACATAACAAAAACAAACAACAACAAAAACAGAAATCTAGCATCAGACTGGATATTGAATAGAAAGGATGTTGAACACAAGTAAGAGACAAAGAGTCAAATTATTTTAAAAAATAATGTGATATTAGAATAAGTGTTTAAAGAATGTGAATGTAATTTTTACCTTTTTTAATTAAAAAATATGTATTGAAAAGAAAAGAAAAGAGTTGGAATGTTCAGATGTATTGTACCCACTGATCCTTCCCCGTCGATGGAAAGATGCAGCTCTTTGAAAGCCAGGCTGTCATTAATGAAGCTGTTTTTTTTTTTCCTCCTCCTATTTGACAAGTCGACCATTTAAGTCAAGCCTAGTTGTGACGGGCCGCTTGGCTAATCTATTTATTCTCAGGGTGAAAGCCACATTTGAAAGCTTTGCTCTAAGACAAACAGCAGCCTTGAAAAGAAATCTGGGGACTTCCCTGGTGGCCCAGTGGTTAAGACTCCGCGCTCCCAATGTAGAGGACATGGGTTCCATCCCTGGTCAGGGAACTAAGATCCCGCATGCTGAGAAGCATGGCCAAAAAAAAAAAAAAAAAAGAAGAAATCTGTCCAGTGGCCTTCCTGACCCGGCTCCTGGGTCCCCAATGCACCCACCCACCAGTTTCTCTATGTCACACAAGGAAAGTAGTTGGGACTCTGGTTCTGAGCAGCACGGAGACTACGTGATGCCATTTGGTCAGTGACCTCAAACATCCTGACGTCATGATCATAAACAGCTAACAACGGCTATTATCATAGTAGACAAAGGTGACGAGGCTGTTCGTTCACATACCAACACTCGTTTGCAATGGTGAAGATCATAAATCGAGGCCTCCACGGTCCAGGGCAGGCACTTCCTGGCATTTCTACGCCCAGTGAACTCCACCCAGGCAATTATGATCTGGAGGTACAAATACGGGACAAATGCTAAAATGAAGACTTTGCCCGGCATCCTGGTGCGGCTGACAGATTGTTCCTGTGATCCGAGGTCCTGCCTGAAGTCGGATGGATTCTGCTTTAATCCAACAGCCCACGGGAGGAAAAGTCACCCTAAACACCCTCTCAGAGTCACTGGTTCCAGAGACTTTTTAGAAAATGATCGGTAATGCTAAATCTACGATAAATGGAATTAAATCTTCCTTGGATGATTAAGACACTTGGAGGTTTTCATGTCTTGGGGGTCATGATTAGGGGCCCTAGGTACAACTGGACTCAAAAGGGTACAAGGGGTAGAATTCCAGCTAAAAGAATGATGAACTAAACGTATGATGTAATTTACTTATTCTGATCACTGTCTGCCTCCCCAGTAGAATGGAGGACAGTGCCTCCCACGAAACAGGTGCCAAGAAATCACTGTTTCACGGGATTTTATTTAGCCATAAAAAGGAACGAAATCCTGACACCTGCTACAACATGGACGAAACGTGAGGACATGGTGCTCAGTGAAATAAGCCAGACACGAAAACGACAAATACCCTCGGATTCCACTTCTAGGAGGTCCCAAAAGGAGTCAGGTTCATAGAGAGAAAAATTAGAACGGGGGTTCCCAGGGGCTGAGGAGGGGGAATGGGGAGTTTTGCTTAACATGGACAGAGTATCAATTGGGGAAAATGAAGAGAGTTTTGAAGCTGGATGATGGTAGTGGTTGCCCAACACTGTGAATGTACTTAATGCCACTGGATTGTACTCTGGTTAAACTGGTCAGTTTTATGTTTATGTATATTTTACCGTTTTTTTTTTTTTTTCTGAATCAAAACCCCACATTTGTTTAGTTATTTATTTTTGGCTGTGTTGGGTCTTCATTCCTGTGCGAGGGCTTTCTCTAGTTGTGGCAAGCGGGGGCCGCTCTTCATTGTGGTGCACGGGTCTCTCACTATCGGGGCCTCTCTTGTTGAGGAGCACAGGCTCCAGACGCGCAGGCTCAGTAGTTGTGGCTCATGGGCCTAGTTGCCCCGCGGCATGTAGGATCCTCCCAGACCAGGGCTCGAACCCGTGTCCCCTGCACTAGCAGGCAGATTCTCAACCACTGCGCCACCAGGGAAGCCCTACCACTGTTTTTTAAAAAAGAAATCATTGTTTATTTAGGGTGATGGAATAGTCCTGCCTCTTGACTGTGGTACTGGTTCCTCACATGTACACCTGGAAAACATTTCATAGATATATACACTCCCCTTTCCCTCACAAGAGTGCAGGTAACAACGAGCAAAACCCGAAGAGGGTCTGTCCCTGAGCTGATAACATTGTATCAATGTCTTGGTTTTGCCACTGGACTATGGTTACATGAGATGTCAGGAGTGGGGGATGCCTGGCGGAGGGTACACAGGAAGTCTATTTTTACAACTTCTTGTAAGTCTTGAACTACTCCGGAATAAAACGTTACAGTCAATTCTTGTTATTCGTGGTAGGGACTGAATTAGCTAATACGGAACCACGGCTCCTATGGGAGCTTCTGGCTGCACTTTTGCCAACCATTCATCCCGTAACCTTGTTTTATGTGTGTTTCTATTGAAAAATGCGTTAGTTAACATATACTGCTGATTCATTAACATTGAACGTGTGTCTGAACGAAGCTGGCCTAACACAGATTTTCTCTGTAAGGTCCACTGTAGCCTTCTTGTGCTTAAGACCACTAGACAGCTTCAGCGCTATGCTTGGGGGCCCCTTTGCCAAATCACCAACAAAAAGCTCCCCCCCCACCAAAAAAAAGGGCAAAACATGTGGCACCAAATACACTGCAAAAAGGACACGTGTTTGCAGTATGAGCTGAAGCAAGAATGCTGGGCACGGCCTGTTCAACCTCAGCTGGGAACGTGCGCCTTAGTGATTCACATTTTTCACCGCAAGTGTCTGCACGTGACTGTGAAAACACCCCACAAGTACTGATTGGAGGGTTACAAATACATTTTAGCCAGTAGGTGAATTTGCAGAGACAGAATCCTGCATCCATACAATGGAATAGTGCTCATCTAAAGAAGAAATGAGATGCTGAAACATGCTCCCATGTGGATGGACCCGGGAAATATCCTGCTGAGTGAAAGTGGTCAGGCACACAAGCCCATGCAGTGTAGGAGTCCATCTATAGGAAACAGGCAGAACAGGTAAATCCACAATGACGGAAAGTAGATCAATAGGTAGGTGCCTAGGACTTGGGGAGATTGGAGGGTGACAGCTAATGGGTATGGGGCTTCTCTTGGGGGTTCTAAGATTGATTGCAGAAAAAAAAAAGGGGGGGAATTCCCTGGCAGTCCAGTGGTTAGAATTCGGCGCTCTCACTGCTGAGGGCCTGGGTGCGACCCCTGGTTGGGGAACTAAGATCCCCCAAGCTGTGCAGCATGGCCAAAAATAAATAAAATAAAATAAAACAAAATAAAATAAATGGATTGCCGTGACTCTGAATACACTAAAAGCCACTGCACTGGACACTGAAATGGGTGCACTGTATGATATGTGAATTACATCTCAGTTAAAGCTGTTCAGCGGATAAACTCCTGTGAAGAAGGGCTACCTTTCTGCAGGAGAACAAGCCCAGTGATTTGTAGGTTTCACACCCAGTATGACTTAGTCATGCTGCCCCTGGCTCTGAGGCAGACAGGAATCTGTATTTATCCTGCCCTCGTGTTTTCCTAAACCAGACAGCCATGGTGGGGCAGACAGTGGGTGGTGGGTCGCTGGGATCTGGGCTGTGCTGTGTGCACAGCCATCGAACCCGATTCGGAGCTTAATTAGCACCGCCTGCCCACCGCTGAGAGGTACCATCGATCGGCATGCTCCTGGCCCGCTGCGGCAACCGGTCCACCACAGAGGGGACCCAGAGGAGAGCCAGGAATGACAATGAGAAGTGAACGGTGAAAATGGAAAAAGTTCTTGGCCCAGAGGAAAAAACACACCCGTTCTCAGCCACAAACAGACAGCAGCCTGTTCTCATGATTTTTTTTTTTTAAACCTGTTTTGCCTCGGTTTCTTGAAGAGTGGTCTCTGTGAGCAAATCAGATGACTAAGCTGGTGTGACAGCTACGATGATCCCACTTTGGGATTTTACTTGGACAACAGACCCCACGCCACAAAGTTCAGGTTAATAGGGGCTAATTTCTAGCGTACTTAGGCTCCCGAGTGACCTGCAGTCTATAAATCCTCTGATACACAAGCACAACCCCATCAGCCCTTGGGGATACGTAAGGACCCACGAGGGAAGTCCATGAACAAGACTTGATAGTTAAGAACCTGTTGAAAGTCATTTTTCAAGGAAACTCATTATGACGTATCAAGTGACCATCTTAATTGGGCTTAAACTGTCCTTTATAATCTAGAAGCATACTGGCTTCTAGAAACACCAACTTCCAAGCAAGAATTTTATATTCTAACCAACAAGGACCTACTGTATAGCACAGGGAACTATACTCAATATCTTATAATAACCAGTAATGGAAAAAAAATCTGAAAAAGAACATATAGATATATATACGTATAACTGAATCACTTTGCTGTACACCTGAGACTAACACAACACTGTCAATCAACTGTACTTCAATTTTTAAAAAAAGAATTCTATATTCTAAATGGCAGATTCCTCCTGCTGCTCGATGGGAAAGTAACTGGAAACATCTTTGGGAGGCAGCTGGGCCCGGGCACAGAGGTCCCTGCGGTTTTCTGCAAAAGGCCACGCAGGGGACTTCCCTGGCAGTCCAGTGCTCCCAATGCAGGCGTCCTGGGTTCGATCCCTGGTTGGGGAACTAGATCCTGCGTGCCGCAACTAAAGATCCCGCATGCCACAACTAAGAAGTCCGCATGCCGCAACTAAGACCCGGAGCAGCCAGAATAAACAAACAAACAAATAAATAAATATTAAAAACAAAAAAACAAACGAAAAAACCACCAGCCGCCCGGCAGTTTCAAAGGCTTGGCTTCGAAACAGCTGCCCCTTTTCTCATATTTGGTGAGGTTCTAGGCCCCCCTCCCTGCCCCCATTCTTTGTGTCTTCGAAGACTTTTCTCTCAGGCTGCGAGTGCCACCTGTCTCTGGAGAGTTCTAGCAAGCACGGGCTGCGGGCGAGTGTTCGAGAGACAATTAAGAAAATCTGATACCAAATGAAGTTTTCAGTTCACAGTTCCCAGCTTGGCAGCCACCTGGGAATAGACTAAATCAATGCCAAGACAACTCATTGATTTCTCTGCCCTGCTTCAGTTGGATGTTACAAAAGCAAGACAGCATAAAAAAGAAAAAAAAGAAAAATACAGGAGGGGGAAAAAAAAACCCCAAACCCCAAACCTTAACCCCATGCCTCAGAGGACAAAGAGAGAGAAAAAAAAAAAGAAAAAAAAAAAGGCATATTGGGGCTTAGAAGTGTGAGCCAGAAAGAATACTCTTTGTGAACCTGAAATTAAAAAAAATACACAAGCCCCCTGCCCACTCCCAAATTACGTCAAACCCAGCAAACACCACTTAAAAAAGAATTGTGGGATCTTCCTGACTGTGTGTGCAGAAGACTTAAAAATCACAAAACAGTATAAAAGTAGAAATAACCTGTACTGCTATCACCCACAGTTAATTGCTTCTGGAATGAAGATTTATACGTTGAGAATTAATGTTTAATAATGAGTGATCTAGAGATCTGTGTTGAAAAATCCCTCATGTATAGCAAAAGGATAATATGGTAGCAAATATATATTTTTGGCGTAAATATCATGCAGGACATGTGGGTTATACCATCAAGCGATATGCTTGCAAATCACTATTCTACAAAATAGTTCGTATTATTCTATGGATAATTCCGGAAGTTAACGCAGAAAGAACCAATGGCCACGTCCGTGGGCATAAAAATGAACCTCAACCTAAACTTCATGCTTTTCACAAACAAGAATTCAAAATGGACCACAGATTTAAACAGAAAATGTAGAACTATAAGACTTTTCAGAGCTAACATAGGAGAAAATCTTCAGGAACTGGGGCTTGGATGGGTGAAAGAGTTCTTTGCTATGACACCAGAAGCCTGATCCACAAAAGAAAAATATATCTTTAAATTGACTTCGTCATAATGAAAAACATTTGCTTGTGGGAGATCTGTTAAAAGGATGAAAAGATAGGCTACAGAGTGGGAGAAAATATTTTGCAAACTGCCTATCTGACGAAAGACTAGCATTTAGAATGTATGACGTGCTCTCAAAATCCAACAGTAAAAATACAAATAACCCATTCAGAAAATGAGCATAAGAGATGAAGACTACATTTCACCGAATAAGATATACATATGGTAAAAAAGCACGTGAAATGATGTTCAACATCATTTAGCCATCAGAGAAATGCAAAACCACCGTGAGCCGTCACTACCAGAATGGCTAAAATAAAAAACGGTGATGATGCTAAATGCTGGTGAGGATGTGGAGACACTGGATCACTCATACATTGCTGGTGGGAATGTAAAAGGGTGCAGCCGCTCTGGAAAACAGTTGGGTGTTGTAAAGAAAACTAAACAACTGCATTCTTGGGTATTTATCTCAGAGAAATGCAAAACTCAGGTCCAGACAAAAACCTTTGCATGACTGTTCGCAGCTGCTTTGAGGCCAAAACAGGAAACAACACAGATGTCCCTCACTGAGTAAATGGTCAGACAAACTGCGGTCCACCCATGCCACGGAATACTCCTTGGCAAGGAAAAGGAACTGTTGATAACACACAGCAACCTGGGTAGATCTCATGGGCGTTATACTGAGATAAAAGACAATCTCAAAAGGTCACCATATGATTCCATTTATGTAACATTCTTTTTTTTTTTTTTGGCTGCACCGAGTGGCTTGCGGGATCTTAGTTCCCAAACCAGGGATCAAATCCAGGCCCCCAGCAAGGGAAGTGCGGAGTCCTAACCACTGGACCACCAGGGAATTCCCTCTGTAGCATTCTTGAAATGACAAAATTATAGAGATCGAGAAAAGATTTGTGGTTGCTGGAGTTATCAGTGGAGGGGGGGGCGGGCACATGAAGAGTGGGTGAGAATATAATGCAGAAGTTCAAGGGCAATCTGTGGTGATGGAACAGTCCTGGATCTTGAGGGAAGTGGTGGCTGTGGGAATCTACACATGTAATAAAATGGCATTGGACCAGACTCACATATTGCCCAGATGACAATTTCCTCGTTTTGACATCCTATTATATTGTAGTTACAAAGAAGTAGCCAGTGGGGGAAACTGCGCGAGGGGTACACGTGACCTCTCTGTACCACCTTTGCAATTTCCTGTGAATTTGTAATGATTTCAAAAGAAAAAGTGTGAAACAAACAAAAGCATCACCACCACCAACAAAAAAAGAAAGAACACTCATGCCCAAAGTCGTAAACAGCTCCGGCTGCCATAATAAAATAACAGATTGGGTGGCTTAAACAATAGAAATTTATGTCTTACAGTCCTGGAGGCTGGGAAGTCCAAGACTAAGGTGCCAGTAGATTCAGCCTTTGCTGAGGGCTTGCTTCCTGGCTTCAGACGGCCACCTTCTTGCTGGGTCCTTACATGGTAGAGAGAGTGCGAACAAGCTATCTAAGGTTTTTTCTTATAAGGGCACTAATCCCATCATGGGGGCCCCACCCTCATGACCTCATCTACTCCAATCACCTTGCAAAGGCCCCACCTCCTACTACTATCACGCTGGGGGGTTAGGGATGCAACACGGGAATTTGGGGGGAACACAATTCAGACCAGAACACAGTGAATAAAGCCGTGTTTCCTGCGAACTCATTTAATTCCAGAGCTTCTCTTATCACTCACTGGACACCTCAGCAGAAAGAACAAGCAGACTTCCTCTTTCTCCCCTCCCTTCATCTCTTAGAGGGAAGGCCAAAGGTCACAGCCTCTTAAGAAGAATTCCTGCAGAAGGTGATGGACACTCAGCTGAGACCTCAGAGAGCAGTTCTGATGGTCAAGGAGGAGGGTCTGGGAATAGTGCTTTATAAGAAAGCAGGCTTGGAGACATTCAGAGAGGGTTACAATGAAAACGAGACATGCCCGAGGACCTCATGGTGAGTCACCATAATTTGGGAGAAGAGACTGTGAGAGTATAAAAAGTAATGAGAGGGACTTCCCTGGTGGTCCAGCGGTGAGGACTCGGTGCTTCCACCGCAGGGGGCATGGGTTTGATGCCTGGTTGGGGAACTAAGATCCCACAAGCTTCGCAGTGTGGCCAAAAAAAAAAAAAGAGCCACCCAACAGGATGTAGGGCTGCTCCACTGAGAGTGGCCAAACGCAAGACTTTGTCCTGGCTGGAAACCTGGGGACTTCATGCAGAAGCCTCTGCCAGGGGCCACCATGTAAAAGAGAAATACACAAAGGTGTGGATGGTAAGAAATTATACCTGGCTGAGAGAGCTGCCAGATGGCCCTAGGCCAGCCATCCCTGCCTGTCCCTGACCTCATGGGAGAATCTGCCCTTATTGAGTAAATCCCCAACATCACCGCAAGGCATAGAAAAAATTCACTTTGGGGACTTCCCTGGTGGCGCCGTGGTTAAGAATCTGCCTGCCAACGCAGGGGACATGGATTCAAGCCCTGGTCTGGGAAGTTCCCACATGCCGTGCAGCAACTAAGCCCGTGCACCATAACTACTGAGCCTGTGCTCTAGAGCCCGCGAGCCACAACTACTGAGCCCGCGAGCCACAACTATTGCGCCCACGCGCCACAACTACTGAAGTCCGCACACCTAGAGCCTGTGCTCCGCAACAAGAGAAGCCACCATAATGAGAAGCCTGTGCCCTGCAACGAAGAGTAGCCCCTGCTCGCCGCAACTAGAGAAAGCCCGCATGCAGCAATGAAGACCCAACGCAGCCAAAAATAAATTTAAAAAAATAAATTAATTAATTAAAAAAAAAGAAAAATTTACTTTGTTATTAGCATGAATGTTAAATACAGTCAGCCCTCGGTATCCGGAGGGGATTGGTTCCAGGGCCTCTAAGAATGCCAAAATCCCAAATCCCAGGATGCTCAGGTCCCTCACATGAAATGGCAAAGTATCAATACAGCTGACCCTTGAACAACACGGGTTTGAACTGTGCAGGTCCACTTATAGCGGATTTTTTTCCCCACTAAATATGTGCTATAGTTCTACACAATCCGTGGTTGGCTGAATCTGAGGATGTGGAGCCACAGATATAAAGGGCCAACTATAAAGTTATAGTCAGATTTTCGACGGCACAGAGGGTCAGCGCCCCTACACCCCCCACCCCCGCACCGTTCAGGGGTCAGCTGAATCTGCATAGAGCCTATGCACACCCTCAGGTATACTTTAAATCATCTCAAGGTTACTTATCACACCTAATACAATGTAAATGCTAGGTAAATAGTTGGCTGCGAGCGCAGCAAATTCAAGTTTTGCTTTCTGGAAGTTTCTGGAGTATTTTTGATCCTTGGTTGGCTGAAGGATGTGGAACCTGTGGATATGGGGGGGTGCAACTGTACCCTGTCTGCTTAGCTAAGAAACTGTGCCCAACTCACTGTCTGCCTGTCTCTAGAGAAAAGGGAACTGTGTGATCTTTTATGCGTGTGTATCTTGCTGAAAATTAATCTGAGTAAAAGATTTTTGGAAAGCTCAGGTCTGAAATGACATTTCGCTGGGTACACCTGACATTTGTGAATGTTACGTTACTGAACGGGGCCTGCAACTTAGGAAGCATATGTACCTTAAAATTAAAACAAAAACAAACAATAACAAAAATGAATGGCCAAGGAGCTTCCTCTCTCTGAAATGGGTTGGTTGGCAGATAACCTGGAGGTTCATCACCTGAATGGCACTTTCCTTTTCTCCAATGACATCAATGATATGTTGGTACCAAAATGCAGTACTGTTTTATAATGAGTAGATGCCTGCCTATTGTGATTATAGATAATTCCTCCTTTGTTTGGCTTTGTGTTAAGAGTTTACTTTTGAGAAGAAGAAGAAAAGAGGGGTTTATTTCAAAGACCTGATATCTGAGATTAAAGGGGGAAGGGGGGGTCTTAAAAATTTGGAAAATGAACCCAGACAAAACTATAATTCAAAAAGATACATGCACCCCAATGTTCGTAGCAGCACTGTTCACAATAGCCAAGACATGGAAGCAACCAATATGTCCATTGACAGAGGAATGGATAAAGAAGATGTGGTACATATACACAATAGAATATTACTCAGCCATAAAAAAAGAATGACATAATGCCATTTGCAGCAACATGGATGGACCTAGAGATTATCATACTAAGCGAAGTAAGTCAGACAGAGAAAGACAAATACCATATGATATCACTTACAGGTGGAATCTAAAATATGACACAAATGAACATACCTACGAAACAAAAACAGACTCACAGACATAGAGAACAGACTGGGGGGTGGGGGTGGGGGAGGGATGGATTGGGAGTTTGGGATTAGCAGATGCAAACTAGTATATACAGGATGGATAAACAACAAGGTCCTACTGTGCAGCACAGGGAACTATATTCAATACCCTAATAAACCATAATGGAAAAGAATATAAAAAGAAGGGCTTCCCTGGTGGCGCAGTGGTTGAGAGTCCGCCTGCTGATGCAGGGGACACGGGTTCGTGCCCCGGTCTGGGAAGATCCCACATGCCGCGGAGCGGCTGGGCCCGTGAGCCATGGCCGCTGAGCCTGCGCGTCTGGAGCCTGTGCTCCGCAATGGGAGAGGCCACAACAGTGAGAGGCCTGCGTACCGCAAAAAAAAAAAAAAAGAATATATATATATATATATATATATATATAACTGAGTCACTTTGCTGTACAGCAAAAATTAACACAATGTTGTAAATCAACTACACTTCAATAAAATAAAAAATTTGGAACATGATTTGATGAAGAATCATGAGGAGTAAGGAAAGCGGGCAGGATCTGAAGGAGGAGGATGAGGGGCTGCCATGGAAGACCACCAAGTTCAGATTTTCAAAGGCTGGTTATTAGAATTGGACGATGCTTAACTGCAAAGGATGACAACATCAGTGAAGTAGCTCAAAAGTGAAATCCGCTAAGTGCAATGTGGGCTCCTGGGCTGGACCTTGGCACAGAAAACCTGGTGAAACCTGAATAAAATACAGAGTTTAGTCAACAGTAATGTGAACATCAGGGGAAACTACGTGGCGGGGGTGGGGGTATAAGGAAACTCCGTACTCTCTTTGCAAGTTTTTCATAAACTGAAAACTATTCTCAAATGAAAGTTTCCTTTTTTTAAAAAAAGTTAAGTTCGGGAGGAACTGAGCCTTGTTAAAAACAAAAGAATAACATTTGAAAAGGTATGTGTGTGTGGGTGCTCCGAGTTATGTTTCAAAAGGGCAGGAATGGGCCAGGCCCCTCTTGGGACAGAGGGAGGGAAGTGACAAATAATCGAAAATATTTAGGGACACCCATGTTCACAGCAGCATTATTCACAATAATGCTGAGGTGGAAGCAACCCAAGTGTCCTTCAATGGATGAATGGATAAACAAAATGTGGTCCTTTCGTAACACTGGAATATTATTCAGCCCTAAAAAGGAAGGAGATTCTGACACCTGCTACAACATGGATGAACCTTGAGGACATTATCCTCAGTGAAGTAAGTCAGACACAAAAGCACAAATACTGTGTGATTCCACTCATGTAAGGTCCCTAAATGAGTCACATCCACAGAGACAGGAAGTAGATGGTGAGTGTCAGGGGCTGAGGGTGGGGTATGAGGAGTCAGTGTTTCATGGGGACAGCGTTTCAGTTTGGGAAGATGAGAAAGTTCTGGAGATGGATGGTGGGGATGCTTGCACAACAATGTGAATGTGCTTAATGCCACCGGTCTGTGCACTTACGATGGTTAAGATGATACAGCTTTTGCACAGCAAAGGAAACCATAAAGAAAACGAAAAGGCAGCCTACGAAGTGAGAGAAAATATTTGCAAATGATGTGACTGATAAGGGCTTAATTTCCAAAATATACAAACAGCTCACACAATTCAATAACAAAAAACCCCAAAAAACCCAATCAAAAAATGGGCAGAAGACCAAAATAAACATTTCTCCAAAGACATACAGATGGTCAACAGGCACATGGAAAGATGCTCAACGTTGTTCATTATTAGCGAAATGCAAATCAAAACTACAATGGGGTACCACCTCACACAGTTCAGAATAGCCATCATTAAAAAGTCTACAAATAATAAATGCTGGAGAGGGGGTACAGAAAAGGGAACCTTCTTACACTGTTGGTGGGAATGTAAATTGGTGCAGCCACTATGGAAAACAGTGTGGAGGTTCCTCAAAAAACTAAAAACAGAGTTGTCATGTGATCCAACAGTTACAGTCCTGGGCATATACACAGACAAAACTATAATTTGAAAATATACATGTGCCCCTAGGTTGACAGCAGCACTATTCACAATAGCCAAGACATGGAAACAACCTAAATGTCCATCGACAGATGAATGGATAAAGAAGATGTGGTATACATATACAGTGGACTATTTTTCAGTCATTTAAAAATAATGAAATAATGCCATTTGCGGCAACATGGATGGACCTAGAGATTATCATACTAAGCGAAGTAAGTCAGACGGAGAAAGACAAACACCATGTGATATCACTTACATGTGGAATCTAAAATATGACACAAATGACTCCCCCCTCCCCCCCATTTTTTTGGGCCACACCGCGTGGCTTGTGGGATCTCAGTTCAGGGATTGAACCCGGGCCACAGCAGTGAAAGCCTGGGATCCTAGCCACTAGGCCACCAGGGAACTCCCTAAAACGAGACTGCTTAACCGTGGTTTCCTTCTGTCTCCTCTGCTGGTGAGATGGCACTTGGACCAAGAAGGATCAGAGAAAGCACGCTGAGGATGGCGTCGAAGCTCAGTGCAGGACGAGGGACATGTAGCTGACCTCAACTCCTCAGTACCTGGCACACGGCTGTCCAGGGACACAGATGGCGCCAACTAAAGTCGCCAGATCGGACAACGTTTGCGTCACGGAGACAGTTGGCTGAGCCTGTGTGGAGTGCCTTTGGGGAGCCGGGGAGCGCAGAGTGACAGAAAACAACAGAAGGGCAAAGCGATCCTGATTGGAAAAGAGGAAGGAAGTTAATCGCACAAACTCGATGTTAATCTCTGGCAAAAAATGGCTCATGGGCTGTGGGGATGGGAAATAGGCCGTGAATCCTGGGTTTCCCGTTTCCTGGAACGAATCAAGACTAAACTCTGAGAGGTGTGCTTTGCAGCCCTACAGGAGAGTAGACAGAGTGAAGGTGTTTATAGCCACTACAGCAAATGGGTCGCTAATCCTCGTGGATCTGTGCACAGTGGGGAGACAGAGTGGATACGGGCCCCTGGGGTATCAGCTAGGTGCTGGCTGAATCCCTCATGACATCCTTGTAAATTCCAGGGGGTATTAAGAACTGATGAGTGCAGGTTGGGCGACTTTAAAATTTACTGGGCATCCACACTCAAGCTTGTTACGTAGAAAGAGGGTCTCTAGTGGAATGCCAAAGGGCTCTGTCCTGGTCTTGCCTGAGATGAGACCATAGGAGGCTCGCTTATCAAATTCACAGACGACATGGAGCAGAGAAGCTGCCCCAGATTTTGTTTGGAAATAAAGACAGAGAGATGAATTAACACAAAGCTTTTTTTCGGGGGGGGGGGCTGCCCCACGTGGCATGCGGGATCCCCGACCGCTGATGGAACCTGGGCCCCCTGCGGTGGAAGTGCTGAGTCCTGACCACTGGACCGCCGGGGAGTTCCCAAACACAACACCATCTTGATAGGCTACTATGGAGGAAATATCAAGAGATTCAGCCAAGATGGGGGGCATGGGAGGTTCCCACCTGTAGCAGCAGCACAGGTGAGAAAACCAAAGGGGTTTTTGTTGCCTGAAGGCAGGCTCAATAAACCAACAGTGTGGTGCACACAGGGCTGGGCCATCTTAGGTCACAGCAGTATCAGTGCGATAACCAGAGCTAGGAGGGCCAAACTGCTGGCCGGCCAAGCCTGCCCTGGAGTTTATCTAGGGCCTGGGCCAAGTTCAGTGAGTTCATTGGCTGGAAGCGGCACCTAGAAAGCGGTGTTCTAATAAGTACCATGGAGGGTCGGATGTAGGCGGACTGAGGCCCCCATGAGGGCCAACTCGGGCTGAGTGGGGTATGCCCTGGAGAGTTTGTAGAACTACCCAGGGGTCCCAGCCGTGACTTGGGAGGAAGGGGCCGAAGGATGGGGTGATGCTTGGAGGAAAGGAAGTCCAGGATGGTGGTCCCCGTGAACGGCTGGCTCATGGGCGGGCGTGGAAGTGGGCTCTCCTGGGGGGGTCCCCTATGTAACAGGTGACGTTAACGCAGACGAGGGATTTCTAGTTTTCCATAATAATTAAATAGCAACCGCCTGGGATTTCACAAACCAGACAGAACCACTGCTCCTGTTTTAGCACATTCCTTTCCACTCTTATTTCTGTTCATTTCAGTGAGGTCACACGGTCGCCAACCATCAACCATTTCTGACCTACAAAAATGACCATTTCCCACGGTTTGACCTAATACATGGGTGAGCTCCTGCCCAAACTTAATTTTACATCCTGCCTTTCTGCTTAAGATGTGTCATAAACATTCTGCCAGCCTGTCAAATATATTGTGTAAAGCTTTTACAGCAGCTTTCTTAAGGAAACCTTTTGCAATGGCTGTAAAATCACTTATTAAACACGACCATTCCTCTAATGTCGTGTTCTTGGGGTATTTCCAACGTTTCCCGTGGTTGTAAATTAAACTGTGATGGACATCTGCGTGACATACTTCATCAGCAATGGATACTCTCCTGGGATAAATTCTTAGCAGCTGGGTCCCCCACCCCTCGTTTCCACAGTCCATCTTCCCCCAGCATAGCACAGACTGTCTGGAAGCTTCCTGAGAGCAGGCCACTGTCTGGTCAACCACTCTATCCCCAGCTGCTGGGGAGCTTAGTGGGTCGCACTCTGCAAGCGGGGTCGAGGGTCTGGATTCTCAGATACTTTAGATCCACTCAAAAGAGCTCTTCTGGCGGCAGGGGGAAGGGATAAATTGGGAGATTGGGATTGACATAGACACACTACTATATATAAAATAGATAACTAATAAGGACCTACTGTATAGCACAGGGAACTCTACTCAGTACTCTGTAATGACCCATGTGGGAAAACAATCTAAAAAAGAGTGGATATAGGTATATGTATAACTGATTCACTTTGCTGTAGAGCAGAAACTAACACAATGTTGTAAATCAACTATACTCCAAAAAATAATTTAAAAAAAAAAAAAAAAAAGAGCTCTGCTGAGCACTGTGGTGAGCTGGGAGCACATGGCCTCCCCCCACCAGGGAACTTGGACTTGACACACTTCCCAGGAGAGGTGGCTTCCCCTCCGCCCACACTCATTCTCTCCCTGCATTGTCCCTGGGGCTCCTCCCGCCCCCGTGCTCTCCGGGAGCCTCCTCCCCTCTGTGCAGGGCCCTCCCTCTGTGCCAGCGGGACAAGTCCTGGCCGTTGAGCCAAGGCTGTGACCTCCTTGGCTGACTGCCCATCCAGACTTGCCACCCCGGTCCCTCCCCACCTGCTGCCTGTGCAGCTTCCCACACACCTGATCAGCGTCCCCATGGATGGCTTCGGTATAAAGTCCTAACTCCCTGGCCTGCTTGTGCCGGACTCTCCAGGGTTCAGGCCCCTCCCAGGCCTCACCTCTTGCCACCAATTGCACCCTGTACCCCAACTGTGCTGTCATGCAGCACTGGGGAGCCCTGGAGGCCCTGGCCCAGGTGCCCCTTTGCTCGGCCAGCTTTGGGGCCAGGTCAGAGTCCCTCTGGGTCGCCCTGCCCGGCTCCCCACCCCCGTGGTCTAGGCCTTGCAGTGCGCTTCCGTTACCTGCCCCCACCCCCCCCCACACTGCTTTCATCTCATTGCCTCAGGCCCCACCAAACCTCGACCTCGTCAGGGTGAGGGTCGGGTGTCACTCATCTCTGAGCGGCATCACCGGCCATCTCTGTGCGCATGGCACAGGTGCGCGGGAAGAGCTGGTCCCTGCCAGGAAGGTCAAGGGCGGACACCCAAGGGTGAGGCCTGCAGGGGTCGGGCGCGAGCCCGTCCTTGGCTATTTCACTTTAAAGACAACTTGTCACCTTTCCACTTAAGAAACGAAACCCTCCGCGGGACACACTGGGCTCTGCTGGAAGGTGGGGAACGAAATGAGGGCCTGTCCACCCTCACGGCGCCTCTCTTGATGAACTCCCTGCCCACCGCGCCCCCCACCGCAGGTGCACTTTCTCACCCCCAGACCTGTCGTTTACTGAGCCAGCATCACCCCGACAGGACCTGTCCCGTCCTGTGCGCCCTGAAAGTTGACCTCCCCCTGCCCAAGCCCACTCTTCTCCTGGGGTCTCCGTGGCCCTCTTGCTACCCTGGCTGACTTCATGAGGACAGCTCTCCTCCTCTGCACGGTGCCCAGAGACACTCCCACCCTTGGGAACTGGGCACACACAACTGCCCTTGGCCCCAGAGGGTGGGCTTTCCTAGCACAGTTTATTTATTTTTATTTTTATCTATTTATTTATTTAGGCCACACTGTGTGGCTTGTGGGATCTTAGTTCCCCGACCAGGGATCGACCCCGGGCCTTCGGCAGTGAAAGCTCAGAGTCCTAACCACTGGACCACCAGGGAATTCCCTCGTGGCAGGTTTTAAAATTCTGTGTCTGCAAGCAGGCCAGACGGAACCCTACTACCCGACTGGAAGCGGAGTGATGGGCCAGGTGGCCTCTAGCTTGTCAGGGGAAAGATGAGGGCGGGGCTGTGAGTGGTCTCATCTCTAACCGCCCAGATCAGCACCCGGTCTCCCTCGGGCTCCTCCAGCCCGAGAATCCTGAGAGACGCAGAAGGCTCTTCCGAACCTTTCCACACTGCGAGGTGACCTCTGATTAAACAGTTCTGACGGCACACTAAGGAAAAACTCAGATGCGTGGGGAGAAACCACACCCCTCCATGAAAACTGTTCGAAGCTGCTTTTTCTTCCGGGACATCTAAGAGTCAGGGACACTTCGCGGCACAAAATATATGCTAACTGGAACTATTCATGTGAGACCTTTATCCCGGCAGAAATGGGCCAATCCGTCCCCATGATACCTCAAGCAGTCTAGCATAATTTCGGTGACAAGATGTGTAGAAAAATATTACTCTGATTTTGCATAAGGGAAAAAATGAGGTTGGCATGGGACAGTCAGGCAGAGAGCTAATTTTAGTGCCCAAATCACTAGATGTCAATTAAGTAGCTGGTGTACTGCCTAGGAGTGAATTCTTAGTGAGTGTTCTTTTTTTAAAAATAAATTTATTTATTTATTCATTATTTATTTTTGGCTGCATTGGGTCTTCGCTGCTGCGTGTGGCTTTCTCTAGCTGCGGTGAGCAGGGGCCACTCCTCACTGCAGTGCATGGGCCTCTCACTGCGGTGGCCTCTCCCGCTGCAGAGCTTGGGCTCCAGCCGCACGGGCCTCAGTAGCTATGGCCTGAGGGCTGTAGAGCGCAGGCTCAGTAGTGGCGCACGGGCTCAGTTGCTCCGTGGCATGTGGGATCTTCCCGGACCAGGGCTCGAACCCATGTCCCCCACACTGGCAGGCGGACTCCCAACCACTGCGCCACCAGGGAAGCCCTTAGCGAGCGTTCTTAATAAACCTTAACCTCAAAGGTTTTTTTTTGGGGGGGGGCGGGTGGGCACTGGCTTAATTAGTCCATCGATAAATAAGGCACAACTCTGATTAATATCTAATGCCAAGATGGTGTTTTTTTAAATTATTCTTCTTTAATAAAGGTAAGAACTAACTGAGGCAAACTGCTAGTGGTGAGTCATCTGAGGGGCAAAAAAAAAAAGAACAAAGCGGAACATTCTTGGGCATAAATCCAGCCAGCTGCATGTTATGGTCCTGAAGAACAAATGTGGTACAAACTCTTCACCTGCAAAGATTCCTGGCTGATAAGAAACGGCCCTTATGAAACACTGGTAAGGGCTCATGAAAAAATGTCACCTATGTCACTGTTACCTGAATTTGATCCCTCAATTATTAGTACAGGATTGAACTTAAAAATTTTTTTAAAGGAAAAATTAAAAGAAAAGGAAAATTGGCCAATATTCTTGCCATCATTTACAAATGTCACTGTGCCCCGATCTTTATTTGCCTGGGTGTATACGATGACAGCTGTCATCACGGTGAATATACCAACGTTCCACGTTTTGCATGCTGCTATGGTCTTTTTAAGTATTGCTTTAATCATTTCCCTGTTGTCAGATGTACGCATTCCAATCACACACACACTCACACACACACACACACACACGTCTCAAAGGGACAGAATTGCGGAGGCAAAGGTTAGAAATGCTTTATGATTTTAGATATGCATCACCAAACTGCTTTTTCAAATGACTGTACCGACAAGGACAACCCTGCAGGAAAACAGGGGTAAAGAAAGAAAATCCTGGGAGGTGATACAACAAAATGAAAATTAACTGTAGCTGCAAGGGATTTTGGGTGTTTTCCCCCATTTTTCTATTTTCCAAATTTTCTGCAATGGTCATATGACATTTATAATTAAAACAAAAAAAGTTAACGCTAGGAAGCTGGGTGCAGGGTATATGGGAACTCTCTGCACCATCTTTTTTCTTTTCGGCTGTGCCATGTGGCTTACAGGATCCTAGTTCCCTGACCAGGGATCGAACCTGGGTCCCAGCAGTGAAAGCATCAAGTCCCAACCACTGGACTGCCAGGGAATACCTGCATGATCTTTTTTTTTTAACCCTTCGTAAATCTAAAATTATTTCAAAGGATTCAGCAGTTGGATGGCCGGAGGTTTCTTTAAATTTCTGATTAAGTGGAAATTAGAGAGCAGAGTCTCTACCATAGGTCTGGTTTCAAGAAACATGACAAATTTCCATCGGTGGAAAGGCTGTTGGATCTACACCAAAAGACAGGCAAATAAAAGTATATTTATCCACTTTAAGCTAACTACTGAAGGCATATGGCTTTTAGAAATAAATGCTGGCCTTTCGTGATGAGTTGATCATCTCTGAGTGCTCACAGGCTGGAGGTGAGGCCTTGGGTTGGGCTCGGTCCTGCCACGGGCAGCCACCCATCGTGCAGTGTGTGGAGTTCAGAAGACCCGTACTGACAAGGTAAGGACCACCAGGGCAGGCTCTGCCCCAGATCCCCCGTGTGACTCATTCATGTCCCACACCTGTACACCCCAGCTGGCTGGTCCAGAGCATGGGGAAAAGCTGGGGTGGCTCCTTGAAATGAGGAGTCCTGAGTGAAAAGGGGCTTGGAGGAGCAAGGGTCGGGAGAGTAAGACTCGGAGACAGATGCCTGTCCTGCAGCAGGCATGGCAGGGCCTCCAATTCAGGGCAAGGGTGTGCTCCCGAGACAGGCTGGGGATGAGGAGTTCCCTGTACAGTGGCTGGGGATCCCAGGCTGCAGATGCCCCTGGGGTGCAGGGGACAAACGTGGTTGGAGAGAAGACACACCTGCAGGGCAGAAGTGAAGGGGAAGGTCAAGGAGGCCCAATCTGGGAGGTTTCTGCACCCACTCGTGCACTGGTTACGTCTATAAAGTTGTTGCGAACACTGAGTTAGTGGTTACCGAGCCGCTGCTTCTAGGGCAAATCTGGGGTTAGATTCCAAGAGCCTCTGGTCATATTTTCATCAAGCCATTAATACAGAACCTCGTGTGATGTGTGTTTCTGTTGAAAGGCGACTTACTGAATATATATCTCTGACTCATTAACACTGAACTCGTGGCCAACAGCTCTGTAACTCACAGAGCTCGTGGAACACACGTGTTTTCCCCAAGAGGGAGCGTAGCGGCCTCCCTGGGCTTAGGACACTAGACAGTGCTTCAGCCCTAGGCTTGGGGGCCATTTTCAAAACAGCGCAATTGCCAACAGAAAGCACAAGAATGCAGAAAATGTGGCACTAAATACACCACAAAAAGGATGCTTGTTTACAGAACAAGCTGAGACGGCAGAAGGCGGGAAGGGGAAGGCGGGAAGGCCGAGTGTGCAGTTCAACCTCAGCCCGGAGCGCTGTTGAATGGCGGAGGAAGCTCTGTGAGCACTGACTTGGGGGGATTACAGAGAAACTTTAGCCAGTAGGCGAGTTCGTGAATACAGAATCCACAAATAATGAGGAGGGCACTGCATTCTCATGTTTTACTTAGGAAACTCCACGCAGCTGGGGATCTCTGTGTTGTCGGTTATAGGCACAGGGCCTGGTGCAGGGTGGATGCCCAATAAATATTTGTTCGAGGGAGGGAGAGAGAGAGGCAGGCAAGTAAGGGAGATGCCTGGTCTGTGGTTTAGAAGAGGAGAAACGAGGAGAAACAAAGTGGGGTGGAGGGGCAGTCGGGGAGGGGATGCCTTGTGCGCAACGGTTCTGTGGTGGGCCTTAGGGGGCCCCTGGGGGTTATGCTTTATCCTTGAAACTGAAGCTACAGAAAGGTTTATGCATGAGGTTATTAGTTCAGATTTGCCTCTGGAAGTAGCGGATGCAAGCGGGCAGCAGACTGGAAGGGGCCGAGGGTGGAGGGTGCCAGGACCACTGACCTGGGGGTGGGGGACAGGCAGGGCAGACTTAGGGCCGGGGTGAGGGGGAGCAGTGGCGGGTTTGACCCAAGCTGCTTGGGAGGACTCGGGGTGATGGCAGGTGGCAGCTAGACACAGGAGTGGGGCGCTCAGGAGACAGGTCTAGAAGAGGGATGGAGATTTGGGCAGAGGACAGTACCCGAAGCCAAGGAGTTTACGAGATTCCAGGGCTAGGGAGACTGCTTTGCAGAGCTGCCTGGAGACTGAACGGGACAAGACACGGAAATTACAGCCCTGAGGGGCCCTGCTTTGTTGCAAGTAGTACTGGAACAGGAAAGGGGGGTGAGGAGTAGTTCATCTCAGAACCACTGGTTCGAACTATTATTATCAACCGAAATCTCTAGGTTGTTTTCTCACAGGCTGTCATTCAGTCCTACTTTCCCATCCTATATTTCCATAGTTGCTTACTGAGACCAGAGGTTGATTCAGATCCCTGGGAGACATTTAGCAGCATCTGGACACACTTTTGATCATTACTACCAGGGGTTATGGGGGGTGCTCCTGACATCGAGTGGGTCACCACCAAGGATGCTGTTCAGCATCCCAACCACGGAGAATCAGCTGGCCCCCAATGTCCATGGCGTGCAGGCCAGGAAATGCCGAGTTAGATCCAGGCATGGGAATCGAAACATTCCTTGCCCCGAAGCCCACCTTGCTGGCTTCAGCTAACTATTTCAGTCGCTGAGATTCGGGGGCCCCGATTCTATGACACAGAGATGGAGGCCACCCCTCCAGCTTTGATAAGCAAACTTTCCACATCTTTGCTTTTCTAAATGACATGGTAAGGACTTCCCTGGTGGTCCAGTGGTAAAGAATCTGCCTTCCAATGCAGGGGACGTGGGGTTGATCCCTGGTCAGGGAACTAAAAGCCTGCATGCCGCAACGAAGACCAGACACAGCCAAAATAAATTAAAAAAAAAAAATTACATGGTAAATGGCTGGTGGACAGAGCAGAGGACGGAACCCGGGGGGCCATCTCCCTCTAATTAACTCACTAATTAATGCCGTTTGGGAACTTTCATCCAACTAGTTATAAGCCTGGCTAAATGGTGATTAGCTCAGAATTATCTTAACATCTCTGTGTGCTTCTCACTTCTGCCCCCAAGAATGATGTCCAGGACCCGATCTGACGCTTCCCATCTCCCCACGTTCCACCCCGTTTTCCTGGTCTACTGACTAGACGGTCACCTGCCAGAAGAGCAAATGAGGCTGATGTGACACCATTTCTTCCTAATGATTCATGCTGGTTTTCAGGCTCATGACTTCAGCTCTGATAACCTACTCTTCTGGGGGACAGGGGGATGACAGCGGGTTGGTTGGTCTCTAGTTGGGCGACTGCCCTGGGCCAATTCTTCTGCTTCCTTCCCAGGCCTGGGACCATACTTACCAGACACCAGTCTTCTGGTGGAATGCCTGGAGATGTCAGAGGTCATGGGTATCTAAGACTTGCTTTTAAGTTCTTACAACCCTCTGGTGTCAGATGCAATGAGTGTAGAGAAGTCTTACCACTTAACGATTAAAAAAACAAACAATCTGATTCAAAAATGGGCGTGAATAGACATTTCTCTAAAGGAGATACAGACGTGGCCGATAAGCACGTGCAAAGATTCTCAACATCCTTACTGCTGGGAAAATGCAAATCAAAACCACAATGAGATGCCACCTCACACCCACTAGGATGGTACAATGGAAAATAACAAGGGTTGGTGAGGATGTAGAGGAACTGGAATCCTCATGTGTTGCCGGTGGGAATGCAAGATGGTGCGGCTGCCATGGAAAAGTGTGGCAGTTCCTCAGAAAAGTCAAACATAGAATCACCATATGATCCAACAATTCCACTTCTGGGTATGGACCCGAAAGAACTGAAAGCAGGGACTCAAACAGATACTTGCACACCCATGTTCATAGCAGCATGATTCACAATACTCAAAAGGTGGAAGCAACCCAAGTGTCCGTTGACAGATGAATGGATAAACAAAATGTGATATATCCGTAAAATGTAATGTTATCCAGCCTTAAAAAGGAAGGAAATGCTCACACCTGCTACACCTGGGTGAGGACATCATGCTCCGTGAAATAGGCCGGTCACAAAAGGACAAATACTGCATGATTTTATGTATACGAGGGACTCAGTGTAGTCAAATTCTTAGAGGCAGAAAGTAGAATGGTGGGGGACAGGGGCCTGGGGAGTCAGTGTTTAATGGGGACAGAATTTGGGAAGATGAGAAAGTCCAGGAGATGGGTGGAGGGGATGGGTGTACAGCAATGTGAATCTATACTTAAAAATGGTTAAAATGTTTCCTTAAAAAAAAAAAAAGCAAAACTAGAGCTGCAGGAGACACTCAAACAGCACTTAAGAGCTTCATTCCTCCTTCTCTACCGACAGCTGTCCTGCGTGATGGTTGGGACCCTGAGAGCTTCGTCGAGGAACTGGTTCCGACACCCAGGGACCCCCACAGTGTTCTGTAAGTGGCCTGGAAGGCACCCTGTGGTGCTCACTCCTCAGAGCTCCCTTAGCATTTGGCAAGGATGGTTCATGGAAATAAGCGGAAAAAATCGCTCCGTTTACTGTTGTGAGGCATTCTGATGAACAAGTTTAACCACTGCATGGGGGGGAGCGGGGAGGCGGGGGTGTCCCTGGAACTTTTTACCAGGAGTAAACTAGTAGTTACCATATGATCCAGCAATCCCACTCCTGGGCATATATCCAGAGAAAAGTCTAATTCGAAAAGATGCATGCACCCCAATGTTCACAGCAGCACTATTTACAATAGCCAGGACATGGCAACCCAACTGCCCATCAACAGATGAATGGATAAAGAAGATGTGAGATACACACACACACACACACACACACACACACACACACACACACACACACACTCATGAAATAGAATATTACTCAGTCATAAAAAAGAATGAAATAATGCCATTTGCAGCAACATGGATGGACCTAGAGATTATCATACTAAGTGAAGGAAGCCAGACAGAGAAAGACAAATATCATATGATATTGTTTATACGTGGAATCTAAAAAAATGATACAAGTGATCTAATTTACAAAACAGAAACAGACTCACAGACATAGAAAACAAACTTATGGTTACCAAAGGGGAGAGTGGGGGGGAAGGAGAGATAAATTAGAAGTTTGGGATTAACATATACACACTACTATATGTAAAACAGGTAAACAACAAGGACCTACTGTATAGCACCGGGAACTATACGATATCTTGTAATAACCCATAATGGAAAAGAATCTGAAAAAGAATACACACACACACACACACACACACACACACACACACATTTCTGAATCACTTTGCTGTACACCTGGAGCTAACACAATATTGTAAATTAACTATACTTCAATTAAAAAGAAATTCTATAGTGATTAAAAAAAAAGAGTAAACCAGTAAGAATCACACCTAAAGGATGACATTGACCACCAACGGAAATGGCCTTCCAACATGAGGTTGAAAAAGGGCAAATCTGGTCGAGAGGACAGAGGTATGACCTTGACACTTTGGTAAGAACACAGCTGGGAAAGAACATGAGGAAGACACCCCTGCGCTGTCCAGGCTTGTCCGAGAGCTTATCCACTCCCCTTTGCTCCATTTCACACTACTTTCTGGTGTCAGGAAGGAGGCACCTTCAGTCTCATCCACAGGGAGCATATGCCTCGTGGGTAAGTATTTCTCGTCCCTCTGAGTACGAGGCCAGATGCTTGTACTGGCCCCGGCAAAACCATTCCACCCCCTCAGGCCCCGCCAAGAAGGGCAGCCGGCTTTTCATCACTGGCGTGTTTTAAACAATTATGTTAATTCAGCTGACTGTCCAGAAATCAAAATGACATGACTGAAAAACATGTCAATGAAAACAGATGATTTTGAAAAGACTAATTCAGGTGTAGCTACTACACAGCTGAAATCTTCCAGAAAACCCCAACTGGCCTTATTATATATTATTACTATTTTCAAAACCTTCAATGCAGGAAACACAGAGCAAATGTTAGCAGAGGTGGCTGGAAGGAGGGCAGAGGAAATCAAACACTTGACAGAGGCCAGTGGGTTTCTCTTTCAGCAGATAAAAAGCATTCTGTTAAAGGCGGAAGGGAGGAAAGAAAAACTTGCACCTACAATGCCAGGAAAAAAAAAAACAAAACCTGTTTGCTTGCAATGGCCTGGGAAATTATTCAAGGGCGCTGCATTTCTGTCACAGGACAACCAAAATGGTCTGAGGGGTAGGTGAGGCTTAGCGAGACCCTCCATGGGGAGTTCTCAGTGTAAACTCACACCTGCGAGGAACTCCTGTCCCCCCTGCACCTGTGTCCCTCACCAAATTTACAAGATCAGAGTCACGGGCCTAGAAAGAGAACAGGAAAAGTCATGAGTCTACTGTAGTGGGTGGCAGACGCTGGCCCGTGGGCCAGCCACCTGATTTTGTAAATAAAGTTTTACTGACTCCCAGCCATGCCCACTTATTTCCGCGTAGTCTGGGGCTGCCTTAGCAAGTCGGGTAGCTGTGACCGAGGCTGTGTGACCTGCAGACTATAGTATATACTATCGGGCTCTTTACAGAAAAAGTCTGCTGAGCCCTGGTCTACTGTAGCTAATTGGTTTGTTTTGGAAACAAGGGCCTATTCCCAGCAATCAAGATGCACCCAGCAGGGCTCGTGGGGCATGGGAAGCTCCCATTTTTAATCCCCGACACACACAAGGGAATGGAATAAAGGAAGCAGCAAAGTGGCTTAACTGTGTGGAGTCATTACTGAATTCCAGAGCCCTGAAATAGCCCATGCTGGCAGCAAACAGGTATGAGGTGGGTTTCTGACCATCTCAAGATCCTCACCGTCCTAAGAATGCCAGCTCTAACCAGCTCCTATATTAGGAAAATTCCAGAACCTTGCAAAACCTTCATTAGTATTCCTTTTAGTGCTGCCACGGTGTGAGCTCGAATATATTTGAATATATCTCATGTCTCAAGGTCAGGAAGAAAACACTTTCATGTACTTATGTAAGCTAGGTGCAGGGCTAGGCAGACGGAACATTCTTCTCCTTCTCTAAGGTACAAGAGTTGTGTATTTGATGAGGGTGGTATTTGAACGCACGGAGAAGGAGGAGTTATTCAGAGTACAGGCAACTAGCCAAACATTTTGACCCACTGTAACATATTAGGCACCTCTTTATACTTTGTAGCAAATTATATTCACAGCAGATTCAGATTTAGAAGCTGCCAACAAGGAACTAGTTTTCCTGAAGATCTCTTTCCTCTTCTTACTTACTGGGTTCCTGAGAGTGAGCCGAAGTTCAACGCTTAGCTTTAAAATACCTGAAAATTACAATGTGTTCTAAAGAATGTAAGAATGAAGTACTAATAACCCCTGTAAACTTGTTCTCATTTACACATCACTGGAAATAGAAAGTTCCTGAGGGGCGTGGAATAGGGTCCCCCCAAGATTCATGTCCACCCGGAACCTCAGAATGTGGCCTTATTTGGAAACGGGGTCTTTGCAGATGTAATCAAGTCAAGGATCTCAAGATGAGATCATCCTGGATTTAGGGTGGGCCCTCCTAGATCCAAAGGACGGTGTCTTTATAAGGGAAAGAAGAGGGAGATTTGGACACAGAGAGACACACCGATACAGAGACAGACAGACACACAGAGAGGAGAAGGCCATGTGAAGATGGAGGCAGGGGCTTCCCTGGTGGCGCAGTGGTTAAGAATCTGCCTGCCAATGCAGGGGACATGGGTTCGAGCCCTGGTCCGGGAAGATTCCATATGCTGCGGAGCAAATAAGCCCGGGCGCCACAACTACTGAGCCTGCGAGTCACAACTACTGAGCCTGCGAGTCACAACTACTGAGCCTGCGAGTCACAACTACTGAGCCCATGTGCCTAGAGCCTGTGCTCTGCAACAAGAGAAGCTACCGCGGGGCTTCCCTGGTGGCGCAGTGGTTGAGAGTCCGCCTGCCAATGCAGGGGACACGGGTTCGTGCCCCGGTCCAGGAAGATCCCACATGCTGCGGAGCAGCTAGGCCTTTGAGCCATGGCCGCTGAGCCTGCGCGCCATGGCTGCTGAGGCTGCGCGTCTGGAGCCTGTGCTCCACAACGGGAGAGGCCACAACAGTGAGAGGCCCGCGTACCTCAAAAAAAAAAAAGAGAAGCCACCGCAATTTCGAAGCACTGCAACGAAAAGTAGCCCCTGCTCGCCGCAACTAGAGAAAAACTGCACGCAACAATGAAGACCCAACACAGCCAAAAATAAATAAAATAAATTTATTTTTTAAAAAAAGATGGAGGCAGAAGGATGGATAAACAACAAGGTCCTACTGTATAGCACAGGGAACTATATCCAATATCCTGTGATAAACCATATGGAAAAGAATATGAAAAAGAATGTATATATATGTATAACTGAATCACTTTCCTGCACAGTAGAAATTAATACAACATTGTAAATCAACTATATTTCAATTAAAAAAAAAAAAAAAAGCTGGCCAAAGCCAAAGATCGCCTCTGGCCACCTCTAGAAGCTGAAAGAGTCCATCAAAAGAAAGGATCCTTCCCTAAAGCCTTCTGAAGAAGAATGGCCCTGCACACACCTTGATTTCAGACTTCTGGCCTTCAGAACCACGAAAGAATATATTTCTGTCATTTTAAACCACCCATTTTGTAGTCATTTGTTACAGTAACCCTAGGAAACTAATACAGTTCCTCAAAAGTCAGAGTTATTGTGTCACCAAGTGCTTCATCCTTTTCTAAACATTTTTTTACCGTCTGGTGCACTGGGACCCCGGTGTGGCATTCTGACATTGAGGACCAGTTGAGGACCAGGCCCATTCATGAGTTGGGAAGACAGCTTATAATAAAATAGAATAGAAACTACCAGAGTAAAACTTTGGATCCCATGGTGTGTGTGTGTGTGTGTGTGTGTGTGTGTGTGTGTGTGTGTGTGTCTGTGCACGTGTGCGCATGCTTATGGCATCACTGTGTAAAATGGTAGTTTTCATTATGATCGTGGTCAAAACCAAACACACAGTAGTGTCCCAGAAGCCCCCCTATCCAGGCCCATCTACAAGGCGAGCCTTCCAGACCAACGGAAAGCAACCCCAGTTTTTAAAAATCTCCGGGGACAGTGTTAATTTTACCATCTAGAAGGCCTTCAGATTTCACCTTAACTCCGTTTCTGCTTTTTGTTTATTTATCTTTTGGCCTTGCCTTGCGGCATGTGGGATCTTAGTTCCCCGACCAGGGATGGAACCCGCGCCCCCTGCAGTGGAAGCGCGGAGTCTTAACCACTGGACCGCCAGACAATTCCCTCTGCTTACTGACTAGAGATCAGTTGTCCAGGCAAAATCCATAGAGACAGGAAATAGATTTGTGCCTGGGGACAGGGAAATGGGGGGTGACTGCTAATGAGCAGGAGATTTCCTTTTCCAGTGATGAGAATGTTCTGGAATTAGTGGTGATGGTTGCACAACTCTGTGACTATATTAAAAACCACTGACTCATACACTTTAAAAGGGTGAATGCTATGGTATATGAATTATAATATCCCAATTAAAAAAAGCAGCAGCAGAATGGCTGACCCTGTGGATGGCAGAGCTCTCCCCAGCAGGTGGGGAAGCTGGGGGCCTTCCCCTTTGATCAGAGCTCTGGGAATATTCTAGAAGAGGGAGAAACACCACAAGGAAGGTTTTAGCTTCCTGATCATAAGCGGGGAGGGGGTGCAGGGGGAACCTGGTGACAAATTTAGAAGCACTGATTTACCAGGTGTGACTTATAATTGGGCCTCGGATTTCTGGAGGAGACCACTGTGGTTGTACTTCGTTTAAGAAAAATACTATATATATATATATGTATATATATGTAGATATATATTTGTTATGAAAGAAGTTATTTAAAAAAAAAAAAAGCAAAGTTGTGTTTGCTGTTGTAACCCTAGGACCTGGTTCACAGAGGGTGCCAGGTAATAATCTGCTGAATGAATTAATAAAGGAATGAACGAACACACGCAAACACTGCAGAAGCACTCCACACGCAATGACAACCCTAGGAAATAAGGAGTGGTATTATGTTTCTAATTTGATAGACAGGAAACTGAGGATTAGAGAGTTTTAGTTGCACCTCCAATATCACCGAAGCAGATCTGAGCTCCCTGCTGCCACCTCTGTGTTCACGGTGCTCACGGCTATGTGTGCAGAGAAGGGGCTGCAGGGCAGGTCAGCGAAGGTGGGGTGACAGCGGCTTGCTGGGGAATGTTAAAAAGCCTGGAATGTTAGAAGCTTCCGTGGTAGAAGGACAGACGGAAAGGGAAATGAGATGGCGCAGGGGTGTGCATAGGAGGCTCCCAAGTCAAATGAGAAGGAAAACCAGGTGCACGATTTTCCTATTGCTTCTGTAACAAACTACCACAAACGCTGGCTGAGAACAACAGAAATCTATTCTCTTTTGGTTCTGGAGGTCTGAAGTCTAAAACAGGTCAAGGGTTTCCCTGGTGGCACAGTGGTTAAGAATCCGCCTGCCAATGCAGGGGACACGGGTTTGATCCCTGCTCTGGGAAAATCTCACATGCCGCGAAGCAACTAGGCCTGTGCGCCACAACTACTGAGCCCATGCGCCACAACTACTGAGCCCATGCAGCGCAACTACTGAGCCCATGCAGCGCAACTACTGAGTCTGCATTCTTCAACTACTGAAGCCGGTGCACCTAGAGCCCGTGATCCGTAACACGAGAAGCCATCGCAATGAGTAGCCCCTGCTTGCTGCAACTAGAGAAAGCTCCCGTGCAACAACAAACGCAGCCATTAAAAAAAAATGAAAACAAAATAAAATAAAATGTAACCACCCACAATGCGTTAACCGTAAATACTCTAAATTAAACCTTTAGAACATTATTTTTTCAAGACACGATGGCAAGTCGGCTGTGTATTTGCTACTTTGAACGTAACCAAACACTACTTTAATCTCGGTGGAAACTATGAATCTACCTAAGAACAAAAGCAGAGAAACGCCAGTAGAATTTAGTTTACACCCAAGGCAATTTTAACCACACAAAAAATGAGCATAGCTGCAGGGGTCCTTTCCCTGAGACTTCCACAAGGACATTATTTTAATCACTCTGCCCCTCCCCCGTCAGCCACATTCCTCCTCCAAAAAAATTCCTACCGGGCCACTCCAGAACTGTGACTGGAATTGTTTTGCACCTGGAGAGAGGGTTTTCAAAACAGAGTGGCTCTTCGCCACTTTCAGGGGAAAAGTAAAGTTTAACTAACAAAGAAACAGTGATTGGGCTGGACGTAACAAAGACCTCTGGGCTTAAAATGATTTAAGAGAGTCCCGATGAAAATGTTTAGATGAAAGTGTTTAAAAAGTCATCGATGGAATTTGAGGAAATGGAAACAGGACCCAGGATGAGTGAAGAAAAATGAAGGAGACCTTGACACAAGGATCAGAAATATGCTAAACACGTGGAAGGTAAACACCCAGGGAGGCACAGCTGGTGACTACAGCCCTAGTCCCGGGCGCTGGTGACATGGGCAATGGGCCCTGCAGCCAGCTGTAATCGTTACTGTGTGACAAGAATGAAAATTATACCACAGTTTCTGCCAGGAACAACGTACATGCCACCACAACTTTCAGCGTGGGGGCATTCTCAAGTCGACTGAAGGAAAAAAGAGAAAGAAAGGAACCAAAGAATCCCTTTCTCCTTTCTCTCAGGTATGCCATTGAAAAGGGACATAAGCGATACAAACCCCAAACAAGTTAAATTTACAAGAATTAAATTTAGTATGCCCGCCGGCTGTATGCTCTTACTGGATTTAGAGCAACCTTTTTTTTTTTTCTTTCCCACTCAAAAGGGCTTGAGCCATAGAGCTAGCAAGCTACTGATAAAGCATAAAACTCTGACCCAGTCCAAACAACCGAGATGCTCAAACTTTCCAGACTCTTTATTACTTGGAATGTCAACTTAAAAATACAGGCCTGGGATGGAAGGAAGGAAGGAAGGAAGGAAGGAAGGAAGAAATAATGCCATTTGCAGCAACAGGGATGGACCTAGAGAATATCATATTTAAGTGAAGTAAGTCAGAAAGAGAAAGACAGGGCTTTCCTGGTGGCACAGTGGTTAAGAATCCGCCTGCCAATGCAGGGGACACGGGTTCGAACCCTGGTCCGGGAAGATCCCACATGCCGCTGAGCAACTGAGCCCGTGTGCCACAACTACTGAGCCCGTGCGCCACAACTATTGAGCCCGTGCGCCTAGAGTCCATGCTCTGCAACAAGAGAAGCCACCACAATGAAGCCCGTGCACTGCAATGACGAGTAGCGCCCGCTCGCCGCAACTAGAGAAAGCCCGTGCGCAGCAACGAAGACCCAACACAGCCAAAAATAAATAATAAATAAAATAAACATTAAAAAAAAGACAAATATCGCATATCATTTATATGTGGAATCTAAAAAAAATGATACAAATGAACTTATCTAGGAGGCAGAAGTAGACTCACAGACATAGGAAACAAACTTATGGTTACCAAAGGGGATGGCGGGGGTGGGGGATAAACCAGGAATTTGGGATTAACATATACACACCTGTTGTTTACCTGTTTATATATGAAGCAGGTAAACAACAAGGACTTACTGTATAGCACAGGGAACTATACTCAATATCTTGTAATAACCTATAATGGAAAAGAATCTGAAAAAGAATATACATAACTGAGTCACTCTGCTGTACACTTGAAACTAACACAACTTTGTAAATCAACTGTACTTCAAAAAAAAATTAAAATTAAAATACAGGCCTGGGGGCATACCATATGCACGGAGTATATAACATTTATTGAGCATTCACCATATGCTAGGCGCTGTGCCATGCACCTTACACATATGACCCCATCAAATCCCCAACCAATCCTTATTCCCGGTTTAAAGGTGGGGAGACTGAGACTTAGTGGTGGAAACTGGCACCAGAACCCAGATCTGATTTGACACTCAAGCCTGGGCTCTGGACACTTCTCCGTACAGCTCCAGAATTACTCATTCACCCGGATACCTGCAAAATCATCCCCAGATCGCCCTTGGCCATAGGGCTGTTCACCTGTCCTGAACTCTCTCTGGTCAACAAGAAGGGACCCGCCCTACCTCGCTCCTGGCTGGAGTTCCACTCTCCCCGAACGGAGGCAAAAGGGGGAAAAGCTGTGTTCTTCGCTTCTGCGGTAAAACTTCGCGAACACTTTTGACCCCTTGGGCCAGCCATCTCTTCTACCGCTTCGATCTCAACAGAGCACCAGGTAGAAGAGACAAGAAGACAGCTACAACAAACCGTGCAAGGACCGAGGGCCTCTCATTCCTGCACCGCACCATCTAAATTCTCCCACAAGAGAGAAACTGGAGAGAGAACTAAGAAAGACCCAAAGCACACACACTTCGTATGTTTTTGTTACCCCAACGATCAATTGTCAGGAGGACGTCTGCTCCGCGGAATAAGTGCTACTCGGAGGCTTCAAGTCCCCCCGGCGCTGGGTATTTTTATGGTTATCGCCACATCCCAGGTCCTGCCCCGGGGAGCTCCAGAACCTGGCACCCGTGTCCTTTCCTGGCTGAACCACGGAGGTTGCACCGCCCAAGCGCTGGGGCTCGGACAGAACCGGCGGGCATCGTCTGCACTCTGCATTCGCCAAACACAGCCCACATGCACGAAAGGGGCAGCCTGCACTGCAGGACCCGCCCGCCAGTTTGGACGAGCCCATGGGGGCCGGGCCCGAAGCCCAGGCAGCCCCGGGGGTCCAGCGCCCGACGCCGCCCCCGGGCCCCGACGGCGCCTCCTCGGGGCCCGAACCCCATTCGCCTCAGCCCCGCCCCGCCGGCCTCACCTCGGTCCCCCGCTGGTCACTTGCCGCCCGCAGCTTCGTTAGTGTCCCGGCCGCCTCTGCCGCCCGGCCTCCCGGGATCCACTGCCGCCCTCAGCCCGGAGCCGGAAGCGGGAAGCCGCGCGGGCGAGGTGCGCACGCGCCGCTCCGCCCCGGAGGGCGGACTAGAGGGTGTGGGCCCGGAAGGGGGCGTGGCCGCGAGGATCGGTGGGTCCGGGTAACTAAGGACTTGGGTTGAAGCTGTACCTGGGGCCTCAGGCAGGGGTCGTTCGCTCGGGTTTACGCGGGGCGAGGGGACTGAAGAGTATTTGCGAGGAGGGTGAGAGTGATCCTTGAGGGGAGGGTTAGTGGAGCAGGGGGGCTACCGGCGATCCTGAGGGGAAATCCGCGGGGTGAGGGGCTTTTTTGGGGAGGGGGTCAGTGGGGCGCTGGGGTATCTGTGGGACTGGGGGGCGCTTAGAGGGGATCTTAAGGAGAGATCAGCGGGGTTGGGGGGCGTTTTGTGGGGTCAACGGGGGCCTGGGTGATTAGCGGGACCGGGAGGGGTTTCCTGGGAGAAGATAGCGGTACTGGGGGGGGGCGGCTTGGGGAATTGGGGGTGTCTGGATGCGGGAGTTGGGGTACAGTGGAAGCCTGGGGACATCTAAGGGGGATGAGTCCGGGGGCGAGAAGTTTGAGAGGGGAGAGTACGAGAAATGGAGAGAACAGGTCTGTCTCCTGTGAAGAGGTGGCAGCATAGATAACAGGAAATGAAGATTACAGGTCTTGGAAAAATGAGTCATATATCTCTCCAGTGGTCCCAGACACCCCAGTATAGGTACCACCAGATACCCCAAACACATACCAGACACCCAGGCAGATGCCATCAGATACTCGCTTTCAGGCACCCTCAAATAGGTCAGACACCCACGTAGGTCTGTTAAATGCCCCCAAACTATTCAAAATCTGAAAAACATGCCAAATATCTCAAAAGTACCGGACACCTTCATCCAGGAGCCATCAGACACCCCCAAACAGGCTTTCAGACACCCAGAAACACCCAGAAACATACCCCACATGGACACTTTCAGACACCCTCCAACACAGATGCTATCAGATACCCCCAAACAGGTGTTCAGAGTCTGAAACACATGCCAGACACTCCCACACAGATGTTTTTAGACACCTGTAGCCACGCCAGGTGTCTCTCCAAGTGTCAGCACCCCTCAGGTGCCATCAGCCATCCGGGTCCTGAGGCTTCTTGTCTAACCCAGGTCCGCCATAAGTGGAGGGGGTGGGCAGGAACCAGGAGAGAAGCCAAGCACCTTTCACCTAAGGCCCAAGTTGTTCAACCAGGTCAAGCCAAACTCACCTCAAAACACACACAATCTGTGGTTGAGAGCTCTCAGTTCAGAAACTGGGTGGCAAAGTTCCCAAGTGACCTGCCTTCACTTTAAGTTTAGGCTTCATGATCAAGACAGGGAGCATGTCCAGGGAGTTGGGGAGCCCAGAAGTGCAAGAACCCCACCCCAGTTGAGGCCATCAGATACCCCACCCCAACTGAGGTCAGAAGCCCAGACACAGGTATTTCGAGGTCTCGATGGATCTGTAAATGTTCACTCTCTGAATTGCTATGACTTTTGGACTTTATCCCAAAGGCAATGGGGAGCCATTGACGATTCTAAGCAGGAAGAATGGCATGAGCCTTATTTCTATAGCCCCCTGGGTTATAGAAACCTCCAGGTTGACAAAGTTCTCCCCTAAAACCTTTCCAAGGGGCCTGTCAGGAAGGAGAGGTATCTCTTGTCCTCCTTTTATCCATCCAACCATTTTCTGCATTTTTTTGAGTCCTTATCATGGGCCAGGGACTCTGCTAAGAGCTAAGGAGCTATATGTCTATAGCTGCATTTCCCAGTCTTGGTACTAATGACAATGGGGGCTGGATAATTCTCTGTCGTCAGGGGCTTCTGTGCATCAGAGGGTATTGAGCAACCCTGGTCTCTTCCCATTAGATGCAAATAGCACTGCTAATCCTGACAGCCAAAAATGTCTCCAGATATTGCCAAATGTTCTTTAGGGGGACAAAATGGCCCTTGGCTGACAGCAATTGGCCTCAGAGACGCTCAGAACCTACAGTCACCTAATGCCAGCTTCCTGGGGAGGTGGCCCTTCGCTTTGTTTTAGAGAGTGAGTAAGAGTTATGTGGCAGAGGGAGTTCCAGGAACAGTGCTGAATGAGCAAGGTGCAGGTGATGGGCACAGGCAGCCACAAGACTTCAGGGTGGCGGCGGCGGGCAATCCCGGTGGCTGAGTAGTGGGAGAGAAGGGTGGAGGGGTAGGCGGGGTCAGACCACGGAGGGACCTCAGAGGTCAAGGCCAGGAACAGGACTGTCTGGAATTGTGTTCCATCAGCGGGGTTGGTCTCTAGGAAGGCATCTCAGCTTTACCCTGGAGACGCACCTTCCATAATTACCTGGAGCGTGACTCATTCGCTGTTCTGTTTAACTTACTGTGGGGCTGTTTCCTTAAGTCAGTAACATCTGGCTTTGAATACCTGCGATGGGAGGTAGGCTTGTGACGAATTATACCTGGGCAGTGCCTGCTCTCCGCCTGCTGGGAGCGAGACACAGCCTTTCCGGCCTCACATGCTTCCTTAGACAGGTGTGGGGCTGTGGTCAGAGCCCAGGGTTAGGGTCTGTGATTTAGATGCTAGCTTTGCCTCCTCAACAACAAGAAATAATGATGATGTCAGTAGGTGCTACCATTGCCTGTAAGTACCAGGGGCCACGCTGAGTGCTAGCCACATCATTTCTGTGACACGAGCTCCGATCTTCCCTGACCTCAAAGGGTTGTCCCGAAAGTCAAATGATGTTTCCAGGAGGTGGAACTTGACTCCTGCCATCCTGAGAGTAGGCTGGATTGAGGGACTCGCTTCCAAAGAAGAGAGTAGGGAAACGGGAAAAATAGTAACCCGGCAGATGTTACCTTAACCAGGTGTTAAAGGTAAACATCTCCACGGATGTCATGTCAATAGCACGTCCCCCCGATCTGATCAGCCAGGAAGGTTCCCCAAATCCATAACCCCTTTCTAATTATAAGAAAACATCAGACAAACCCAGATTAAAGGACATCGTACAAGACACCTGGGTAACATTTCTCAAGACTGTCAAGGTCATGAACAATAAGAAGAGACGGAGAAAAACCCTCAAAGACCAGAGAGACTGGGAAGACAGGGTGATTGAAGATAATGTAGTATCTGAATTGGATCCTGAAACAGAAGGAGAACACTAATGGAAAAAAAACAACCCCAAACTGGTGAAATCTGAATTAAGTCTGGAGTTTGGTTAATAGTACTGTACCAATGTTGGTTCCTAAATTGTGACAAACATATTGTGGTCATATAAGATATTAACATGAGGGGAAGCCAGGTGAACCACGTAAGGGGGCTCTCTCTGCACTTTTCTGTAAACCTAAAATGAAAGTACTTCCCTGGTGGCGCAGTGGTTAAGAATCCGCCTGCCAATGCTGGGGACACGAGTTCGAGCCGTGGTCCGGGAAGATCCCACATGCCGCGGAGCAACTGAGCCAGTGCACCACAACTACTGAGCCTGCGCTCTAGAGCCCACGAGCCACAACTACGGAAGCCCACGTGCTCTAGAGCCCGTGCTCCGCAACAAGAGAAGCCACCACAATGAAGCCTGCGCACCGCAACGAAGAGTAGCCCCTGCTCACTGCAACTAGAGAAACCCCGCACGCAGCAATGAAGACCCAGCGCAGCCAAAAAAAAAAAAAAAAAAATTAAGAAAAATAAAAAAAGTTAAAAAAATAAAATGAAAAGTTTCGGGGAGAAAAGGGATCTGCCGCCCACTGGAGGGTTAGGGGAGTCCTCAGATAGATAGTTGTATATCCTAAGTTAGGGTATAATGCCAAAATGCAGCAAAAGATTCCACTTACAAGTCCCAGGTCTGGTCTTTTTGAAGTAACAAAACATTTAAGTTATCCCTCCTGCCTGCCTTGCATTGCATTCTACGCGTGGTAATTCGTTGCTTTATGCTAGCCACGGACAGCAATCCACAACAGTTTCATGCTTATACCAAAGAATGGAATCTGATCCTTTGTACCTGGTATTTTGCCTGTAAGTCTACTGATAAAAGATTATTGGAAGCCAGTCACAGAATCTGAAAATACACTCTAGTCTCTCGTTTACTATTTTAGGGCTTTCATAGAAGCCAAGGACTCATTGCAAAACCTTTTTGCAAGGATGACCGCTTGTATTCCATCCAGCAACAATACATTTTTGCCTGGTTTAGAATTACCGGTAGCTTATTTCAAAGCGAAGGAAAACCAACTGAGCACGTGTTTGCTGTCTTTAGAACAGCTGGCAAAAATATGGTATGAAAGTGTTTTCATCTTCCTATTACTCTAAATATTATTGTACAGAGCTATTATTAATGCCGTTTTTTGGTGGGAAAACCTTAAAAATTGCCCCAAATATTGACATTAAGTGCGTCAAACAACAGAGTGTCTTCGGTATATTAAACTTTTGGTTTTCATGTATCTATAATTTAATTTTCCTTTAAACTATAAAATTTTGCCTTTGGTACAACGAAAAGAATTAAAAATTAATTTTATTAAACAAAAAATAGGGACTTCTCTGGCACTCCAGTGGTTAAGACTTCCTCTTCCATTGCAGGGGGTGCGGGGTTGATCCCTGGTCGGGGAGCTAAGATCCCACATGCCTCACGGCCAAAAAACCAAAACATAAAACAGAAGCAACATTGTAACAAATTCAATAAAAACTTTAAAAACGGTCCACATCAAAAAAAAAAGTTAAAAAAATATTAAATGGCGTCATGTGGCAGTGGATCGGTGATCAGGGGCTCAGGCTCTGAGTTCAGACCCTGCTGTGTGACCTTTGGCAAGAACTTAACTCCTCTGGGCCTCAGATTCCTCATCTGTAGAAAGGGGGAATACTAGTGCCTATCTTACAGAGTTGTGAAGATTAATGAGGAAATCTGTTTAAAGGACTTGGTGTTTGGGATATTGTATCTGCTCAGTATAGTAATGTTACTCTCTATTTGTACAAAGTCTTCTGTGATTGTAAAGTGACCTTCAGGAAATGAGTCCCTGTTGGAACCCTCATCTTCAAGGTCAGATGTGTAAGGGGTTCATTGATCTGTTGGCTACTATAAGTCACTTCCCTGGATCTTCCTTGCTGCTGGGAAAGCTAGCTCGGGGATCGGCAAACTTTGGCTATAAAGAACCGTAAGGTAAATATTTTCAGCTTTGAGAACGTGCTGCAAAATACTCAACCCTGCCATTATAGCGTGGATGCGTTTCTGTACTGTCCATGGCCCAGTCCCGGATCTTTGACCTCATTCTTCCTCCTGCCAACCTCCCACTTGCCCCTTGAATTCGATGCCTCAGATATAGCTCCGTGGGGGCTTGATCCTGGCCCTCCAGGGAAGTCCCTGTATCCAGCAGACCTCACCCCCGACCCCCAGAAGAAGAGATTAGGAAGTCAACAGAAACAGGAAGTCACCTGCTGCTTAAAAGGACTTTAAGATGCTGAAGACTTGGCAAAGCCCAGGTGGCCTCAGCTGAAAACTGAGGCCATGTGTCAGAAAGCGGGTTGGAAATCTTCCAATGCAGAGAAAGCTCCGAAGGGGACACCCCTGAGAAGAGCAGGCGACAGTCCCAGCACCAGCAAAAACAGTGCTCCGGAAAGAGGGAGGAATCAGGAAGAAGGAAGATGCCCACGTGTGGGGCCGGGCAAGGAGGAAATGCAAAACCTGTGGCTCAGGTCACAGGGAGGCAGCTGCCCTGCAGGTGGAGGGACAGCTCTCACGGCACAGCCCATCCTGGGGCCAGTTCTCTACTGCACTCTGCAGTGATTCTCACTGGGGACAATCCTAGCCCCCAGGGGACACTTGGCCACATCTAGAGACATTTTTGGTTGTCATGACTCATGGGATGGGGTGTAATAAGTATCTAGTAGGTGGAGACCAGGGACGCCGGTCAACGTCCTCCAATGCACAAAATAGCTCCCCCTTCCCCCAGCAAAGAATTACTAGGCCTCCAATAGCCATTGGGCCAAGGCTGAGGAACCCTGCACTAGCCTGAATTTGCAACTAACAAGCAGTTGCCGGTGCCTCTTCTCTCTCCCTTACAAAGCCCGATTTGTTTTCAAAAAGGTGATATGCTAAATCTCAGAAAAGGCCAGAGTCATCTCCCTCCAAGGCCTCTGGAACCCAGTACTTTTTCCTGAGCAGACACCATTACACCCCAGACAGCCCCGGGAGGCAGGAAATTGCCTGTTATGGGCTGATCGTGCCTCCCCCCACCGACCCCAATTCATATGTTATAGTCCTAACCCCCCTCAGTACATCAGAAGGTGGTCTTATTTGGAAATAGGGTCATTGCCATTTTATTTAGTTCAATGAGGTCATACTACGGTAGGGTCAGCCCCTAATACAATGTGACTGACATCCTTAGGAAAGGGGGAATTTCAGACGTAGACAGGCATCCAGGGATAATGCCATGTGAAGATTATAGTTCTGCTGGCACAAGCCACCAGAATCCCAGAAGCCAGGAGAGACACCTGGGGTGGACCCTTCCCTAGCACCTTCAGAGGAAGCCTGGCCCTGCTGACACCTTGATGTCGAACTTCTTCAGAACTGTGAGACAATGCATTTCTGTGGTTTAAGCCAACCAGATGGTGTTACTTTGTTACGCAGCCCTAGCTAACTAATATACTGCCCGAGTCTGGATTTTGCCAAAGGATTTTTGCAACGACGAAAGCTGAGACTCAAAGGGAATTTGGCGGCGGCGGGGAGGGGGGCGCCCAAGCTAACCAAATGGTCCCTGCTCTTAGGGATGGATTCCTGGTGAACATCCAGGAAGCCAGGGTTGGTCCGAGCTTAGAAAGGGTGAAATAGGATGAGGATGCAAAGAGAGAAGGATACCATGAGAATGATTTAGGGGAAGTGAAGGAGAGGAAGTGGCTGCCATCCAGGGGGATGGGCTGGGCCACCAGACTTACCAGAGTTCAGAAAAGGTTTGCCACACAGCGGGCAGCTGGAGTGGCCAGAGAAGGTTCCTTGAGCCAGCTGGTGCCCGTTGACACATTCTTTCCGCTCTCGAGCATCCTGTCCTTTGTCTTTCAGAAGCACTGGGCTCTTCCCCTGTTGGGGACAGAGGTGGGCCTTAGAATGCCCTGTGCATCCAGTCTCGCCTCGAAGCATAGAGATCTGGAGCCAGGGGCACCCTGACAAGCAGCAGAAGGCAGAGGGGGATTCCCCCCACCCCCACCCCTAGCCCGGCCCCCTGACCTTCTCCTTCTGCCTGGTGACTCGACATCGGAGGGAACTCAGTCTGCGCTTCACCCTGGCACTCCTGTCACTTCTCTCCATCTTCCCCGCTCTGTCCTCGCTCCTGAGGGGCAGAAAATTTGGTGAGGAGAGCGCAGCAGACCCAGAAGACCCTTCTGAGCCAGTCCTGCAGGTCGCTTCTGGGATCCACCTGGAATCTGTCTCCCTGAGGCCCCTTCATCCTGTTTCACCCCTGCTGTGGTCCCTAACTCTCTCCCTCCTTCTCTCACTCACTCATTCACTGAACAAACATTTACAGAGGTTTGCAGATTTCAGGAACCTTGGGGACCAGGTTTGCAGAGGGGAAGGTGACATGGTCTCCAACTTGAGGTCCCTTGATGGGCCCTGTCCATCGCAGTCTCCTCCCTCTGATTCATGCCCCCTTCCTATCTCCATCAGCCTAAAATCCTGCCCATTCTTCCTGTGGGATATCTGTCAAACCCGGCTTCCCTCTTCTCATCCAATGCTCCAGCCCCAGATCGTGCCTCTCCTGGATGGCTGGCACACCCTCATTTAATAAATATGTATTAAGTCATTGACAAAGAAACCCAGCCCCCGCAGAATCTAGTCCCTGGAGGGAGATTCCGTACCTCCAGTCTGTACCCCTCAGTGCTCACCATCATCGCTCACCACAGAGCTGTGCTCCTGTGCTTCCCAGGTGTGTTCTGGCCTCTGCTGACTCCCCCCTCCCTCCCCTCCTCCCAGCCCCACCCCAACACCGTTCCTGAGGAAGGCACCGATTTCTTTTCCCCATCCTCATTTCTTTGTATTGGTGAACTCCTACTGTTCCATCGGAATCCAGCTCAAGCTGTCACCTCCTCCAAGAAGCCCTCCTCTGCCCTCCCAGGGCATATGAGGAGCCCCCCTACCACCCCTATCATTGATTGCCCTGATGGTTCCAGTGAGGGGACGGGGCCCCCAGCTCAGGGCCCACAGTAACCTCTTGTGGGAATCCAGTGGCAGCCTGCCAGCAGCTCTGCATACTCACTCGGACAGGAACTCGAACCAGGTGAGGTTTGAGTGGGCTCCTCCGGGGCTGATGGACAAGCGAGCCCTCTCCCGGGCCCTGCAGGATCAGAGGGGACAGACACAACAGCCCTTCCTTCCTCCCGCAGATGCCCCCTCTCGTGGCCCTCTCCCTCTGGGCTCCTGTGGATAGGTGTGCCCCCCCGTGCCATGTCTGAGATCCCACCATCCCTCCACATGTGGGCTTGTATATGTGGTCATTGCGAGGGGTTTTCCAGCAGAGGGTAAAAACAGGTCTTGGTCAAACAAAATCTGCATGTCAGGACGTTTTTCTAACAGATGGCAGTATTTTGGGAAAGAGGTACCTTTTCCCATTTGGACAAAGGTAGTGCATGGACTGGTGGCGGCTCACTTCTGCATCCTGCCCTTTCCCACACCTGGGCGTCCTCCCACCTCTCCTGTCACCGTTTTCCTCCCATTTCTCCTTGTCTTCACACCATGCCTGTTCACTCCTATACCTGTCCCCCTACACTTTCCCCCTACACCTGTCCTCCGCCTCTGTCCTCACATACCTGTTGCCTCACACCTGGCCCCCTTTCCACTTACCCATGGTACTGTCGGAGTTCTTGAAGCACCTGCTGGACAATTAGCCTGCAATGGCAGATAAAAACAGCCCACAGCTGCCCCACATGACAGACATTCCCCAAGGCGAGCTGTGATTGCCCGACCCGGTCCGGGGTGCTGATGCAGCAGCTAAACTGGGTCCCCAGCCCCTCCCCATGCTGTTGAGAACCTTTCTGAGGGGTCTGGGTCCCTCTCCGGGGAGAAGGATGGTGTGGTAGAGAAGATCGAGATTATTATAGGGGGACAGTGGCTGGTCACTTACAGACAGTGATGATGCTACACCCTGCCTCCCTCCTCCCCAAGCCTTGACTCCTTGGCTGTCCAGGGGGTCCCTCCCTGACCCAGGGGTGGACACTCACACATGATCTGGCTCCACGTGGTCCTTTTCCATGCACTCCAGCACCGGTGGATCCAGGCCTGGAATCAGCCCCCACCCCAAGAGGCACAGGCGTGAAGGGGGCCCTGGGGCAGGACCAGCCCGGCATGGTGCCCCCTGAACCCACCCCTGCAGAAATGGAGGCTGTCCAGATGTGGCTTGCCACTCTCAGGGAGGAGAGGTGAAAAGAGGGCAGAGAGCCAGGGATGGAAGTGTCCCCGGCGTGTCATGAGTGCTTACGACTGGCTAAACGCTTTACACATATGCCGTCAGTGAACCCTCCATGTACCCTAAGGAGATACAGTAATTGTCCCCTTCTCCGTGAGAAGGTTAAGGAGGCTTAGAGACTTGTTAGAAAGTGGTAGATTCCGGTTTGGCCTGTAGGTCTGTCTGACACCAGAGGGACACAAGCTCTTCAGATAGAGATTCAGAGACAAAGAAGGAGATAAAGAAAGAGACAGAGTCAGAGGGAGAAGAGGGAGCCCTGCAGGTCATTGCAGTGTTGTGTCCACCTTGGCTGGAGGATCCCGGGGCGGGGGGGGGGGGGGGTAGGAGTGGGGGAAGGGCATATGATGCAGGAATCCCCCCCACCCCCTCAGCATTCTGCCCAGTTCCTGTCCAGGGGACCCTAAGCCCCCTCCACCAGCCCCATCCAGAGGACCCTCCAGCAGAAACCCCCTATTCCACTTGGTTTGAATGAAGGAAACCCCCAGCCTGGGCTACCTTGAACCGCTGGAGTGGGTACTTCCAAAGCCGGAAAGATTTCCAGGGAGCTGATCTCATCGAAGGACACGGGAACCGACCGTGACCTCACTCTTTTTTCGGGGCTGTCACATTCCTGCAGGGAATAAGCATCTCGCTAAGCCTGGAGACAGCCCAGGCTGCAGGCAGGCTCGCCGGCTCGAGGGTCCCCAGCCTTCAGCTGCAGACAGGGGCTGCCCCCAGCCATGGGGCATGAGCACAGCGTTGGGACTCCACAGCAGCTGAGGGCTGGAGCCATACCCACCCCAGCTGTGGGCTGCAGCTGGAATTCTGAGCCACAAATTCCAGCCGTGGCCAGTCATTTCCCCCCAGGTCACGGTCATGGGCAAAGATGCCCCAGGCAGAGGCAACAGCTCCAAGCATGCATTCCCCAGTTTTGGGCTAAAATCCCAGACCTCAGACGAGCCCTCCCTACTTCCAAAGTCCAGTCACAGGCAGCACCTCCTTCCAGCTGCAAAGATGCGGAGACATGACTCTGCTCCCCAGCCCAGGGGTGAACTTATGGCCAAGGATCCCAGCCCAGCAAAGGACCTTCAGGTCTGGGCTGCGATCTCAGGACCCAGCGACTCCCCCGTCACGGGCTACACCTGCCATGATAAAGCAGTCCCCCCAGCTATGGGCAAGGCACTCCTTGGAACCTGCAGAGACAGTGCCTGGGGGCACAGGTGTGGTATCGTCCGGGGTGGCTGCAGGTTGCACCCACCTTGTTTGGTGCCTCTGGGGGGGTTCCGCCCCCAGACAGACACCCTTTGGTCCAGGCCTGCAGGCCCTCTCCTGGCAAGTTCAGAGCAAGGCTGGCCAGTGTCCGAGGGAGACAGGACCCCTCATTTGCAGCTGAGGCTTCGAGGCTGAGCCTGGTGGAGGAAGGAAGGGAGTCGGGTCTCTTCCACCTGGTTGCTGCCCCAGCTCCAGCATGTGAAGCATGGGGGCCTGGAGGGAACCCATGGGTAGCCCTCTGGGGGGACAGGGCACAGAGAGGGGTCCAGCTCTCCCAGTACCAGAGAGGCGGGTGGGGAGTCTGGCTGGGGGATTTGATGCTGAATTTCCATTTGCATCGCGGGCCCACTGTTTTTTGTGTTTTGGGTTTTTTAACCTTTTTTTTTGGCCCAGCGGCATGTGGTATTAACATAGTTCCCCGACCAGGGATCAAACCCATGCCCCTGGATTGGAAGCTCGGAGTCTTAACCACTGGACCACCAGGGAAGTCCTCCCTCCCACTGTTTTTTTTTTTACACAGACTGGATTTCTATCTGGGGGGACCCGTGAGGGGTGGAGGGAGCAGCTAAAGCACCCCTCTCTACTGTTTGGGGCTGCCACTGTGGTTTGTGGGTGGCACTGAGCACGCATCTGTGTTTTGATCACAAGTGCATCTGTGGCTTTGTGCACGCATGTGCAAGTGACATGTTTATGCGTCCCTGGGTTTGAGCAGGGAGAGGATGCACGCCTGCGCGTTGAGCGTGGGCATGTACGCCCAGGGTGCACGGGCGGGTGTGCACATCTAGGTGTGAGCCTGCCGGCCGGGTTCACGCAGTTCTAGTCTGGGCTGGTGCACGCTCCTTCAGCGTGTGCGTGCTTACCCATGCACACGGATTCATGTGCCCACGTGAGCTCTGTGTGCAGGCCTGCATCTCCGGAGAGGGCCTTTGGGGCTCCCTTCTGACAGTGCAGACACCTCTGGTGGCCCTTGAGCTAGATGACTAAGAGGCAGGGGGGCAGCGTAGCCTGGCCGCCCTGGGGGTGTGTCCCGGAAGGCATTGGGGGGGTGGGGCGGGACTGACCTCTGCCAGGTCTCAGAGCAGCTCCGTGACCTCTCCCAGCTGCGTCTTCGAGGCAGGCCCTGGGACCCTGCCAGGCTGGAGAAGGGCGAGTCTTCTCCGGCTTCTTCGCTAGGGGGCCCACTGCCCCTGGCCCCCCTAGGCTGGCTTTGTGAAGGGACCTCAAGGCCCAGGTCCTGGATATACTCACTGCCCTGAAGGTCCCCCAAGTCCAGGCTGAAGTCCTCCGAGCTCTCGCCATTGCCGAGCAGCCCTGGAATTCCATCCTCCTGGAGACGGATGGGGAAAAGGCATTGACCGAGGGCAGCAGAGGCCCCCAACTCGCAGACCCTGCCCACCCCCCTCCCGTCCAACCTGGGTTCAGCGCCCATCTAGTGGCAGGTGGGGTAGAATGGGGGTGGTCCCCTCAGTGTAATGTCTAACCCAGGCCTTCAAGGCTTTATCCCCCCAAAAGGGGCCAGAAATCTGGGCTGGCAGACCTGATTCCACCTCCCTTACTGAATTTCTGTCTGATGGTTTTATGAAACAGACAAAATAACCTCTGTCCTGTCGGCTCACCCAGCTTGTTTTAAGCCGTAAGATCATGCCTGTGAACGCAATTTGCAAAAGCGCTGCACGGAGGTAAATTATCCTTGGTGCCACTGCTACGGGTGGAATTTCAGGCAGTGTCAGGGCTCGTAGTCTGTTTTGTTTTTGGCCGCACTGCGTGGCATGCGCTATCTTCATTCCCCCACCCGGGATCGGACCCGCACCCCCTGCAGTGGAAGCGCGGAGTGTTAACCACTGAACTACCAGGGAAGTCCCAAGGGGCTCCTAGTCTTTTCCCGGGGCTGCTTAGGGTGTGTACTCATGGGTCTTCTGTACCCTAAGTCTCCCTCCCAGGCCTAGGGTGAGGCAAGTGAGGCACTCACCTCGGACACAAAATTGTAGGGGGTGCCCCAAAACTCAAGAATAAAGAAAATCATACTTTAATATAATATTAAAAAAAAGAACTCAATACAGTGCAAAGAGTTCCGTGATGAGCAAATTATCAAAATGTTAAGACATGACAGTTTCGGACCCCGCACCTCGCTTGCCTCCCCCTATTTCCGGCCCTGCTCCGTCCTACCAGAGGGTAGCCTGGAACCTCTGCGCTCCTAAATCCCCTGCAATAACTTCCGCTCCCGGACAGCAGAAGCCTGAGCTCGTGAGCACAGTGCAAAGGGCTCCAGGGTAGGCTGCCTCCAGCTTCTGGCCCGTCTGCAGCCTCACGTCGCAACCCACCCATGAGGCATCGATGTGCCAGGCGCTGTTGGACACGGAAGATTCACAGGGGTGGACGATGATTGCCACATCCACCAAAGCAGCAACCAATCTGCACCCAGAACTACACGGGTGTTAACCCTAATCCCACAGAAGCTCCACCAGGGGGCGCTGTTGTCCCACTTTCCAGATCAGGAGACAGGCTCAGGGAGGAGAAAGGACCTCACAGTCCTGCGCCACACAGTCAGTAAACCGCAGAGCCAGACCCAAACGCAGATCTGTCTGGATCCAAAGCTCTATCCTCTTTCTTACCCTTGTTACTCTTCTATTTCTTTTTCCTCTCTCTCCCTCCCATTCATTCTATTTGTCTATTTGTCATTTATTTCTCCCCCAGACAGAGCACCTGCTTTTTCCTTTCCTTGGAGAACCTCTTCTCCCAAGCCACCCAGAGGCAGCCTGGTGAACTCCTATTCACCCGTCAAAACCCAGCTTGGGCATGCCCTCCAGGCTGCCTTCCTGACTCCTCCAGTCTAAATAAGGTGTCCCTCCTTTGGGCTGTCAGGATCTGCAGGACAGGGACTGTCCTTTTCCAGGCCTTTGTTAGCACTGTCCTCAGACAGGGTTTTGTGGGTAGGTGGGAAGTCCTCTACAAGTGCTCCATGCAAAACCAGCCCTCAGATGTGACCCCAGACATCTATGTGAGCTCAGGCAGCCCTTGATGGACTGTCCCAATTGGTGGCCTGAAGGGCCCACTGAGCAGACCTGGCCCCCTTCATGAGCTCTATAAGAGGCCCCAGGATAGGACTGCCAGATAAAATGCAGGATGCCCAGTGAACTTCCAATTTCATATAAACAACGAATTTTTTTCTAGTGTAAGTAGATTCCAAACATGACAATATTCAAGTCTAACTGCGCATCCTTTAATTTTATCTGTTCAATATTGCAACCCTATTTATCCCTGGACCAGTCTTTACTAGGGGAGGGGTAACAGGAAGGTCCCTGTTAACACTTGGTGTGGGGAATTTTCAGAGAAGCAGCCAATTGAAAGTGGAAAACACCTGCCAGCCAAGAGCCACGCTCTTGGTCGGCTGCAGATCTTGGCTGGCAGGACGCAGGTGGCAGTGTCCACACCTGCCGTGGAATGAGGGTGGAAGAGCTATGCAGGGTCTGGCTTTTTCTCTCACCTCCCCCACTTGGAGCTGTCTACAGTTTTGACACCTTCCTTCTTTTTTAAAATCGTAGTAAAGTATACATAACATAGAATTCACCATTTTAAGCATTTTTAAGTGTACAACTGAGTGGCATTAAGTACATTTACACTATTGTGCAATCGTCACCACTGTCCATCTCCAGAACTTTCTTTCATCTTCCTCCAGAGAAAGTTTGTACCCATTAAACAGTAACTCCCCGTTCTCACCTCCTTGAGCCCCTGGTCACCTCGACTCTACTGTGTCTTATGAATTTGCCTATTCTAGGGACTTCGTATAAGTGGAATCATACAATCTTTGTCCTCTTGTGTCTAGTTTATTTCACTTAGTGTAATGTTTTCAAGTTCATCTGTGTTTTAGCATAGGTCAGAATTTCCTTCCTTTGAAAGGCTAACGTTCCATTGTATGGATGGACCATATTGTATGGCTATAAACAAAACTACATTTTGTTTCTCCATTCAGTCTTTGATGGACATTTGGGTTGCTTCCACCTTTTGGTTCTTGTAGATTATGCTGCTATGAATATGGGATGTACAATGTCTGTCTGAGTCCCTGCTTTCACCTCTTTTGGGTAGATCTGCAGAAGTGGGGTTGCTGGATCCTACGGCAATTCTCTGATTGGCTTTTTGAACCCCGGCCATGGGGGGGGGCTGCACTGCATGGCATGTGGGATCTTAGTTCCCCGACCAGGGATCGAACCCATGTCCCCTGCAATGGAAGTGCAGAGTCTTAACTACTGGACTGCCGGGGAAGTACCTGCACCCACTGATCTTTCTCCCCCCAACCTCCCTGGCTGCTTCTTCTCTGCCTGCTGCTTCCTCCCTGTATCTTTCATATACCAGGGTCCCTCTTCTTCAGTCTCTGTCCAAAAAACCCACACCTCTGGCCCTGGCTGGTCCAGGTTCCCCTGGTTCTCCTATGACTTCAGCGGCAGCCTTCCCGAGATCACTCCAGTCCCATCCCTGGTGCCTTGGTAACCTCTGCCAACTCCTGTCTCCTCTGCCACGGCCCCAAAAGTTTCCTTGCCTCTCTGGTTTTCATCCTCCTATAAATATAAATACATCAGGACAGCCTCTTGGCCTGGGCCGGGCCCTCCCCACTCCCTCTCCTATCTGGCCTCCCTCACAGGAGGCAGAAGTGGGAACCCCGCCAGAGCTTTGGGTGGAAGGGGATGGTGGGCAGCTGTGGCAGGTACAGAGATGGAGGGGGGAGGGAGGGGGCTTTGTCCTTTGCTGGGGAACTTGTATCTTTCCTTCAACATTTCCTGGGTCAGAAATGGGAGCCGGCCCACTGAGGACCTTCCCAGGCATCTCCCTAAACATTTGTATGCTGGCCCTGATGCCCCAGAGAGGATACAGTAAATCCAGGTTCCTGCTCTGGGAACCCTGGGGAACCTTGAGGGATGGGTCCCCCCTCAATGGCAGACCCAGAGACGAGATGTCCCAGGAATCCCACTCTACCAAAGGGCTTGCTGCGTGCAGATTGAGATAGTACATGGGTCCACGTTTTTTAAAAATGTAAATAGTTATTTATCTCCTTGTATATTAAGAAAAAGTAGCACACCAAAGCAACTTCAAGCATATCATTTCTCTGGTTCCATTTCATCGTGTAAAAAGGGAATTGATTTCAAACAAAAGAGCAAATAAATAACAGGGACAGACAGTTTTCGGATGGCTGGAATGATAGAAAGGCCTTAGTCAAGGTTTGCATCCCTCACGTGTCTTTTATTAGCTCAGTGTGAACTCAGGCAAGTTTCTAACCCTCTCTGGGCCTCAGTCTTCTCATCTCTAAAATGGGCGTGATGCTGCCTTCTTGTAGGATTGCTGGGCAGGTAGAATGAGATGATGCTTACGCATTGCAAGTCCTCGATCAATGGAAGTAGATATTGGTTGTTGCAACCATGGTTATTGTTTTTATACTTCAGGAGTCAGGGCCCTTCCTCTGGGCAAATTGATGACCCTGCCAGATGGAGCTAATTGGAGTAGACTGACAACTAAATCCAGCGATTATAATCAAGGATGAGTGAATGTTCTAGAAAATGGGCTGGAGAAGAACTGAAGGGGGGCCAGCTGACCCTGTTTGAAGGGACAGGAATTCTGGTTTGGAGTTATCCTTAGAAAATCCCTTTTTTGTTATTATTATTTTAAACTTAATTTTTTTAAGTTTGAAAAATAAGATTTAGTCTAAGCCAGATCATATAGAAAATTCCTTTTTTAAAAAGGGACAAACCCTGGGGTAATCATTGGTGTGCAAAATCTACGAAGGACAACTCGACTAGGACAGGTTAGGCCATCTTTAGACAGTTTCCGTAACAAAATAAAACCCCCAAACCCTACTTCCAACCACATAAAATAGTGTCTATGTGACATGTAAATGATTTCTTGAGCTGACTATATAGGTCAAGTTGCATATATTTTAAAATAATTTACATCTTATCAGTATATATATCTTTTTCAATGAAAAGTCCTACTGAATGTTTTAAAAACAAAAAGACAGAAAGAAGGAAAGAAGGAAAGAAAGTAAGAAAGGAAGAAGAAGGGAAGAAAGAAAGGAAGGAAGGAAGAAATCAGGGAGGGTTTCCTGGAGGAAGTGACAGTGAGGGAAGCCCTGAGGAATGAGTAGGAATTAGCTAGGTAGAGGCTCTGGGTGAGGGCATTCCAGGCATTAAGAGAACAGGATGTTCAGAAGCCTGCTGGCTTGAGAGCTCATGGTGCTTCCCCCGCAAACTGGCAAGATTTCCTTATGGCTGAAGGGGTTTGTGTGGGGGAGGGAATGGGGTTGGATCAGCAGGCCTGGTAGGCCAAGGAAGGATTTAATCTCTAAGTTCCAAACAATGGTGGTATGGAGGCCAGGGGGCTGTGATTTGCCTTCAGAAAGATTATGCAAGATGCAGAGCCCAGATAGGCTTGGACAGGGGCAGGGCTGTTGGAGCAGTGAAGACACTTGTGCAAATCACCTGGGTAAGCAATTACAGTGGCCTCCACCAGGGCAGTGGAGAAGGAAGGAGAGACATGGACAGAATTGAGGGTTGTACAGATGTAGTGTTCACAGGGCTTGGGGAAGGAAGGGCAAGGATGTTGCCTTCTGCTGCTTCCAGCTCTGGTGACCAACTAGATAAGGACACGGATGTGGGTGGCGGGGCATATTTGGTGGTGGTGGGGTAAAGCCTCCCCGTATATACCCAGGGCTCCCTGCTTCTCCAGATTCACGCTTCCTCCATTGCCATCCTATCTGCCCCATTGCCTGCAGCCCAGGGTTCCCATCCCAAGAGGTCCAGAGCCCTGGAAGGTCCAGAGGTGAACTTAAGTCCTGGTCTTGTCTTCATTTACCCTGAATTCCCCCTGACACCTAGGCCAATTCTTTTCCTGCTTGGACCCCAGTATGCTCCTCCGTAAAATGATAGGCAGATACACAGAATTTCCTACATATGGTTTGACTGTAATGGACCCTCCTTCCTTAGTGTGGTGGGTGTTATAAAATGCCACCCAGACCCCCCCCTTCAGTGAGAATGGGCTGCCCCAGATGCTGGAGGAGGGCTGCCAGCAGATGGCTGTCAGCTGTCAGTCTCCTTCTGGGAAGTCACATCCCTTCCTGGGCAGTCCACAGGCCACGACTGATTGATGTGGGGACGTAATGGCTTGGCCATCTCAGCCTGATTTAAGACCACTCCGCAGGGCTGTTCTAGCTCAGAGGTGCCCATGGGAGCTTTTTCTTCCTTTCTCATTGATTGTTCTACCCACCCATGCACCCATCTAGCCACCCTTCCCTCCTCCCTCCCTCCCTTCCCTCCATTCTTTCATCCATCCATACATCCATCCATCTCTTTTGTCAATCCTTCCTTCCTTCCATCCATCCATCAACCCTCCCCTCTACTCATCCCACCCTCCCTCTTCTTGTTCCAGAAAGCATTCATTTCCTCATCTGTAGAATGAGATAAGAACTACTCTGCCATGTTTTGAGGAGAGTTCCCTGAAGTTATGCACACAGTGTTCCTGCAGGTGCTAAAAGTGTGTACTTGCTGCTGCAGGCGTCATCAGCTCCTGCCCGTCTCAGCAGTCAGACACATGCCTGCTCATCCTCCATGGCGGGGAAGTCTGGGTCCTCAGGCCTCCAGGGTCCACCGCTGCTCTTGGTGGTTGAGTCTGCAGCTCCAGAGTCAAAGGGCTGGACATAGGGCTTGGGCTCAGAGCCTGTGGGGAAAGGAGGGACAAGGTGTCACGGCCGAGTGGGAGGCCTGAAGAGTCAGGGCCTGAGTGCTGCATCTGGGCCTCAGTTTTCTCATCTGTAAAATGGGATGGCAGGGGAGGAGGGTCCCCATGATCTTTTTTTTTTTTTTTTTTGGCCACACCCTGTGGCTTGTGGGCTCTTAGTTCCCTGACCGGGGATCGAATCCAGGCCCTCGGCAGTGAAAGAGTGAGTCCTAACCACTGGACCGCCAAGGAGTTCCCTTTTTAAGCCAACATACACAACACCACTCATGCTGAGCCTGGGACAGACATTTCTATTCAATCCCAGGGCTCTTTCTTCCTGAGCCATGGTCCCCTCGGAACGTTTCCCGCTGCATCATGTTGGGAAGCCGTCTCCAGCTGATCTGAGTTAGCTCATGAGATGAAATCGATTTGTCATGCCTGCTCTAGCAAGAAGCCCTCATTTGCTAGCATGGGTCCCTAAGACCAAATGCAAGTACCCAGTGCCCACCTTTAGAGGGTCTCTAATGGTAGAACTTCAGGCTGTCTCTGTCCCTATATTGTACTTTGAGTTCCAGGGACCCCTGGGTGGCATGGTATAGAGGAGAAAACAAGGGGTTTGTGGTCAACCAGACTGTGTCCTTGCCTGGACCTGCCCCTAATGGCTGCACACCTTTGGGGAAGTCACCTCTCTGCGCCTCAGTTTCCTCACCTGGAAGGTGGGTGTGATGGTGCCCACCTTTCAGGGCCCGATCCTGGGGTGCTTGGTCACCTTCCTTCCCTCCAGGTAGGAGGGTGCCCTGGCTTGATCTTGGGTGTTGGATGGAGTCTTTTGCCGAGGGAGAAACAGGCACCCCCGACTCTCTCCCCCTGCCCCTTACACTGCAGCTAGAGCGCATCACCCCTGCGTATCTGAATCCCCACGTAGGTTACCCACCGCCTGCAGGAGGAAGGTCAAATGTCTTGGTCCAGCCACTGGTGTCCACCAGGATCTTCCTCCTGTGCCTTGTCCCTGCTGCTGCAGGACCCACTGCCTAAGAGCCCCCCATTCCTGTTGTAGGGCCGCCTGCCTAAAGACCTCATCCTATTCGCTCCAGAAACCTTCGTCCACCCCCCCATCTACGGTGCCTCTCTCCTGTGCACTGCATTGCACTGCCTTGTGTTGTACTGCACTGCACTGCATTGCCTTGGCATCTGGACTCCCTTCACTCCTCCACACCCCCTGCAAAAACATCCTGGGTCCTGCTGCAACCAGGGAGCTGAGGGGAGAGTGCCTGGAGGTGAAGCTGGAGGATGTGGGTGAAGGTGGAGGCGAGGAATCCAATGGAGGTGATACCCAGAGAGACTGAACAGCACGTTTGCGGTAAGAGCGATAGCAGTTTCAGGAAAGGCCAAGGTGGGGGTGGGGAGAGGGATGGCGATGCCTTTGGACAGTGGCAGTTAGGTCCTCATCCATTCCTTAGCTTGGGTCCCCTGTGGCTGGGTGACCCCATGTCTCATCTTGCTGGGGACAGTCCTGGTTTTTGCTACTGAGTCAAGTAATGATTAACAGTAGCCCACTGTCACCCTCCAAAGGGTACGGGTGGGGTGATCTATTTTGTGGCCACTCTGCCTATGACCATTGCAGCTGGCAGAGGGGAAGGGGTGAGGCTGTCCTTTTCTATCCTAACATGGGGTGAGCTGTCTGTACCCACTTCTGTTCCTTCTCCTCCCAGCTGTGTAAATACAAACACTGCCCCAAGTTTTGGGGGTGCTGACAGGTGTATAATTTGGGGAGCCTTCTTTAAGAAAACGAATACAAAATTGTGAACGCAAAATTGCTGGGGCTTTTGGAAGGTAGCAAGAACAGCAGAAAATAGCCAAGGCAGAAATAAACACATTTCATAAACAGATGAATGAAAAGGTATCACATGGGCATAAAAACCTCAAGGAGTCTGGAAAACATCTTGGCAATTCTTCAAAAAATTAAGCATAGAGTTGCCATACGACCCAGCCATTCCACTCCTAGGTCTATACCCAAGAGAATGGAAAACATAGATCCACCCAAAAAACTTGTACATGACAGTTCATGGCAGTATTATTCTCAATAATCAAAAGGTGGAAACAACCCAAATGTCCATAAACAGATGAATGGATACACAAAATGTGGTCCATCCATACGGTGGAATATTATTCAGTCATAATAAGGAATGGAGTTCTGGGAGTTCCCTGGCTGTCCAGTGGTTAGGACTTGCGCCTTCACTGCCAAAGGCCTGGGGTTCAATCCCTGGTTGGGGAACTAAGATCCCACAAGCAGCATGGCACAGCAAAAAAAAAAAAAAAAAAAAAAAAGAAGGAATGGAGTTCTGACACCTGCTATACCATGAACGAACCTTAAAGACGTGATGTGACATCACAGAAGTCAGCCACCAAAGACCACATGCTATGTGATTCCATTTATATGAAATGTTCAGAACAGGTAAATGCATAGAGGCAGAAAATAGATGAGTGATTGTCTAAGGCTGGGGAGAAATGGGAAACTCTGGGCTATGACTAAAGGATACAGATTTCTTTTGGGGGTGATGGAAATGTTCTAAAATGGATTGTGGTGGTGGTTGCACGACACATGGCTTGTGGGATCTCAGTTCCCTGATCAGGGATGGAACCCGGACCTGGCAGTGAAAGCGAAAGCACCAAGTCCTAACCACCGAACCGCCAGGGAATTCCCATCACTGCGAATATTCTAGAAACCATCACTACTTTCCCAGCTACTCTCCCAACCTGGTTGAGGGCCTCTGTTCCGCTGCCCTCATTCAACCTTGCATCTCCCGTGAGGCAGCTTCTATGACTCAGGGAAATATAGGACACGACAAGCAGGCTGTGAAGGACGAGAAAAGCCAGATGCGGGGTTGGGTCCTGGAGGCTGATGGGAGCTTGGAAGGGGAGGGGAAGCCGCCTGGAGGAGCCATCCCGTCCCTCAGCCGAGGCCCCAGGGGGCCTCAGGAGAGGATGCAGGGTCTGTCTGCTTCCCTGGGCAGGGACCTCACAGAGGCCTGAGGCCTCCTGCAGCCTGTAGAGGCCAGAGGCAGAACCTTGTGCCTTGCATCTGTGACCCTCAGAGTCTGGGATGCAAAGGCTAAAGGTGAAAGGCCAGGGCTGAGTTTATTCTTTGCATGGAAGCCTCTGACCCAGGAACAGGCCGGGCTTGACCCTGATGACAGGCTCCATTCTGATCTCAGTGTCACATGTTGAGCCTCAAACTTTGTGTCACAGAATGAGCCCCTAACCCAGGGTCATAGACTGAACCTCAACCTGATGTCACTGACGGAGCCCTGACTTTGGTGTCATGGACTGACTCCTGATCCTGGTATCATGGACTGAGTCCTGATCCTGGTGTCATGGACTGAGCCCTGATCCTGGTGTCATGGACTGAGTCCTGATCCTGGTGTCATGGACTGAGCCCTGATCCTGGTGTCATGGACTGAGTCCTGATCCTGGTGTCATGGACTGAGCCCTGATCCTGGTGTCATGGACTGAGTCCTGATCCTGGTGTCATAGACTGAGCCCTGATCCTGGTGTCATGGACTGAGTCCTGATCCTGGTGTCATGGACTGAGCCCTGATCCTGGTGTCATGGACTGAGCCCTGATCCTGGTGTCATGGACTGAGTCCTGATCCTGGTGTCATAGACTGAGCCCTGATCCTGGTGTCATGGACTGAGCCCTGATCCTGGTGTCATGGACTGAGCCCTGATCCTGGTGTCATGGACTGACTCCTGATCCTGATGTCATGTACTGACTCCTGATCCTGGTGTCATGGGTTGAGCCCTGATCCTGGTATCATGGACTGACTCCTGATCCTGGTGTCATGGACTGACTCCTGATCCTGGTGTCATGGGTTGAGCCCTGATCCTGGTATCATGGACTGACTCCTGATCCTGGTGTCATGGACTGAGCCCTGATCCTGGTGTCATGGACTGAGCCCTGATCCTAGTGTCATGGACTGAGCCCTGATCCTGGTGTCATGGACTGAGCCCTGATCCTGGTGTCATGGACTGAGCCCTGATCCTGGTGTCATGGACTGAGCCCTGGTCCTGGTGTCATGGACTGAGCCCTGATCCTGGTGTCATGGACTGAGCCCTGGTCCTGGTGTCATGGACTGAGCCCTGATCCTGGTGTCATGGACTGAGTTCCCAACCTAGAGCCACAATCTGAACCCCAACCCTCATCATGTGTTGAACCCTGACCCCGGGTACAGACTGAGCCTTAGTTCTGGTGACAGATTATCTCCTCCAAGCTCCAGACTTTGTCTCCAATGGCCTCTGCCTTTGTCTCCAGTGGTGACTGTCTGATATTCCCACCCGCGCTCCAATCTCAAGCTGTCAAGGCCAAACTCCTTGTTTTCCTTCCTCCTTCTGTGTCCCCATATCAGTGTGACTGCACCGTCTTCCCAGTGACCCTGCCAGAGACCCGGAGATGAGCCTTGCCTCCTTACTAGCCCTCAGGACACCAAGCCCTGTCAATGTCACCTCCCCGACATTTCTCTACTCCATCCTCTTTTCTTTTTGCCTCTGCTACTATCTTAATGTCAGCCTCCATTATAGCTCTTCCTACACAACCACAACTCTTGTTGGGATTTTCCTGCACAAACAATAGCCAACCACAATTGGCTTCTTCTGTCGCAGTAGCTGGTATGTCTTCTTGGCATGACATTTCAGAGAGTCACCCCCCTTCCTCTGGTCCTTACCCCTGGACTCCCCTTAGAATGACATTCGAGCCCTTTTCAGTCTACCCTCTCAACTCCCCACACACACCTGAGCCCCTAACTCAGTATTCTCCTGTGTGCCCCTGTGCTGTTCCCACCACCCTTTTCCACTCTTCCTGCCTTGGCAGCCGAGGACTTTTTCTCTGATCCTCTGCAGACCGTCTTAGCCAGAGGACTTTGGATTCGTCTGCACCCCTTTTCTACTCCCTGATGTACTTTAACTGGCTTACTTGTTCGCTTCTAGACCAGGAGTTTCACAGGCCAAATCTGACTCAACACCTGATTTTGTAAATAGAGTTTTAGTAGCACACGGCCACACCCATTCGTGTCCGTATTGTCTGACTGCTTTCATGCTACAACTGCGGAGTTCAGTAGTTGTATCAGAGACCATATGACCTGCAAATCTGAAGACACTTACTCTCTGGCCTTTTACAGAAAAGGTTTGCTGTCCCCCGCTCCAGATCATGAGGCAAGTTCTGTATCCAACACACTTTTACACCCCCAGGTCCCAAGTGGTAAAATCTTACATGTGTGGATCAGTTCCAATATGCCTTGCCTTGTGCTAAGCCTGTCATGTTCTTTGCATTCTTCTATCCTCACAACAACCCTCTGAGTCCCCACATTATGGAAGGGGAAACTGGCTCAGAGAGATGTACTGACTCATCCAAGGTCGTACTGGACTGGCAAGAGTCAGAGTTGGGATGTGAACCCAAGTATTTCTTGCTCCAAAGCAAGGGCTCACAACCACAAAGCCATCCTGTGGTGAGCAGATGAACGGATAGATGGGTGAATATATGGTTGGATGGAAGCGTGGACGGTGGTATGGATGAATGAATGAATTGTTGAATAGATGGACGAGTGGTTGGATAGTTGGCTAGCTGGCTGCCTGGCTGAAGGGAAAGTTGTCTGGCTGGGTGGTTGGATGAATGGATGGTTAAATAAATGGATGGATGGGTGGTTAGATGGATGGATGAGTAGATACTTAGATGGATGAATAGTTGGGTGGTTAGATGGATCGATGGGTGGGTGGATGGATGGATGCGTGGATACGTGATTGCATGGATGGATAGTTGACTGTCTGGTTGAACGGATGAATGGGTAGGTGGTTGGATGGATGGACGAGTAGATGGTTAGATGGACGAATGGATGGATGGATGTGTGCATGCAGGGATGGATGAATGGGTAGGTGGTTGGATGGATGGACGAGTAGATGGTTAGATGGACGAATGGATGGATGGATGTGTGCATGCAGGGATGGATGAATGGGTGGATAGCTGGGATAAGTGGTGTGTCAGTGTCCAGTGGCAGTGATGCATTACTTGGTATTCTGAGGGGATGAAGAGGGGAGAAACGTAGATAGAAAGAGGCAGAATTGTGGCAGAGAGGCCAGGCAAGAAGGACACCAAGTTGAGACACAGAACGCACACATTATATATACACTTATTATGTGCTAGGGAATGAGTGAAAAAGTATGGCCGAAATGGGTAATTGAGCACCTGAGGGGAAGGGCCAGTGGGGCTCTGCCCCAGGGAACTTCCTGCAGGTCCTAACCCCCCTTCCATAGTCTTGTCTGCCTCTCCAAATCCACTCCATTATTTTCCCAGGAGGTCCCATCTGGTGCCCAGACAGCCAGTTACAGAGGTTAAGAAGGGCACAGAAAGGCGAGAGAATGGAAGGACTCGGTTAGGGAGTCCCTCTCTGCGCCCCACCCCCATGCTTCTCGCTAAGGAGCCACCTCCCAGCCTGTATTCAAGTTCTAGGCAGTCTCTTCCCACAGCAGCCCCTGCAGCGTCAGCCATAAAAGGGTTTAAGAGTTCCCACTGGTTCCCACAGCTCATCCCCAACCTGTCGGCCTATAAGTCACAGCTTCAACCTTCCCGGGCAGGGAGGCAGGGTGGGCTGGGCGGCCAAGAGTGGGTAGACCTTCGTAAGGATCTGGGTCCCAGGTGGGATCCGAGGCTGATACCCTAATTCTCTAACATTACCATCCACTGGTGGATTAAAAAACCCTCCCCAAGCCCTCCAGCTGCCCACACTGGTAGCTTTGTTCACTGGTCAGAACACACCACAGAGGTAGCCTTGAGACACACCTGGTTTCAAATCCTGGCTCCCTCAGCATGTACTTGCCGTGTGACCCTGAGATCATCACTCCTCCGTTCTGAGCTGAACCTCACAAGGGCTCAGTAACTGGCAGCAATTCCCACCATTACGACTGCTCTTCCGTTGCATCTCAGTCCGCACGCCACCGTCTCCCTCCCCAGCCCCAGCCTCCAGGTCCCCCGATTCGATATTCCAGTCTCCTCCAGCACAGTGCCTGGCGCACGACAGGTCCTCAACCAGAGCGTACGTAATGAACAAGCTAACGAATCTTCTTATTGACTGCTCTCCTGCATGGAAACTCATTCGTGAACAAGTACCGGCTTATGCAGGGGGTACAGGGGGCTCCTATCACACTATCCCCCGTGCCCCATGGCCTTGGACACCATCTGGCTATCTTCCAGGACTAAACTCCTGCCGAGATTTAAGAAATGCCTTTTTGCAAAAGCAATTCACCCAGACCTTGGGGGATATGATACAAGGGTCTCTCCAGCTGCCACGTAGTAAACTGAAGTCCTGGGACCCGGGGGCTACCAGCCAATGTGTGTGTGTGTGTGTGTGTGTATGTGTGTGTGTGTGTTCTAGGGAGGTGTCTACCAGAATTTCTGGAAGTCTCAAACCTCCTTCCTTTTGCTGCCTCTCTGAACCTCTGTCCTGCAGCCATCCTGGAACAACTCGCGTCAGGAGCCCCCAGGAAGCCACCAGGCTACCCCGGTTCTAGGGTGGATTCTCCTTCTACAGATTTACCTCCCAAGACAAGATCCTGGCTGAGCCTGGGGACACGTTTCCTCTGAGACAAGAGGGACCCCACAAGTCTGTGATGTTCTGTTGGGGTCCCAGGGAACCAGAGATCATGAAATTTGGGGCTGGTTCAGGCAGACTCTGTGCCCCTGGGCTGAGGAAAGGCTTGGGGTGGGATGGTTGGGCAGGTTGTCCAGGGAGCCCTGCCTGGGTGGCCGGTACCCACTGCTCACTGCCTGCCCCCTTACCTCTCTTGAAGGCCCACCGCTTCAGCCAGAGCTTGGAGAGGGCCGGCCAGGTGTGGTTGAGCGCTGAGCTAGCCATGGGGGCCGTGTGTGCGAGCATGTGAGTGAACAGCAGGATGAAGAAGGCGATCGGCTGGGAATATCTGCCAGGACGGGGCTGCCAGCAAGAGGGGCGGAGCCTGTCTGCAGGGGCTGCCAGATACATCAGCTGATGGGAGCTTGGGGCTGGGGCAGGGGGGGCCCCAGGGACTCCAGCCTTGGAGGAGGCCAAGTCCTTAGTACTAACCCCCACCTCCCCTGCCTTATAGGCTTTTCACCCTGGCTGGACAAGACATTCCCAGGAGGAGCTGAAGGGTGCAGTGAGGGTTCCTCAGAAAACAAGTATAGACTGGGTCCTGAGGTGGACCTGGGTATGCGTGAATGTCTGAGTGTTTGTGTGTGTGTGTGTTTCATTGTCTCTGTGCTTTTGACAGTGTATTTGTGTGTTAGCACAGAGTGTGTGTTTTCAAGTCTTGAGTGTCAACTTGTCTATGGGGGGGGTGTGTATATAAGCATTTTAGGGTTTTTTTTCCCGGTTTCATTGCGATATAATTGACATATAGCACCGTATAAGATGAAGGTGTACAGCATAATGACTTGACTTACATATATGGTGAAATGATTACTACAGTAAGTGGAGTTAACTTCCATCATCTCATACAGATACCAAAAAAAAAAAAAAAAAGAGAGAAAATAATGTTTTGTTGTTGTTGTTCTGAGGAGAACTCTTAGGATTTACTGTCTTAGCAACTTTCAAACACACCATGCAGCAGTGTTAACTATAGTCACTATGCTGTACATTACATCCCCAGGACTTATTTATCTTATAACTAGAAGTTGATACATTTTGACCCTCTTTATCCAATTCCCCCACCCTCACCCCCTGCCTCTGATAACCACAAATCTGATCTCTTTTTCTATGAGTTTGGTGGTGGTGTTTTTTTTAATTTAATTAATTAATTAGTTTATTTATTTATTTTTGGCTGTGTTGGGTCTTCGTTGCTGTGTGCGGGCTTTCTCTAGCGGTGAGCGGGGGCTACTCTTCATTGTGGTGCATGGGCTTCTCATTGCGGTGGCTTCTCTTGTTGCGGAGCATGGGCTGTAGGTGCGTGGGCTTCAGTAGTTGTGGCGCATGGGCTCAGTAGTTGTGGCTCGCGGGCTCTAGAGTGCAGGCTCAGTAGTTGTGGCCCACGGGCTTGCTTGCTCCGTGGCATGTGGGATCTTCCCAGATCAGGGCTCGAACCCGTGTCCCCTGCATTGGCAGGTGGATTCTTAACCACTGTGCCACCAGGGAAGTCCCTGGTGGTGGTGTTTTCTTTTAGATTCCACATCTAAATGAGATCACACAGTATCTGTCTTTCTCTGTCTGACTTACTTCACTTAGCATAATGCCCTCAAAGTCTATCCATGTTGTTACAGATGGCAAGATTCCCCTCCTTTTTTTATGGCTGAATAATATTATCCTCGTAGTTTAAAAATCTCTGTGATCGTGTGTGTGTGTGTGTGTGTGTGTGTGTGTGTGTGTGTGTGTATCTGAATGCCTATCAGTATCTGTGGGGTTGGGTCTACATGACTCATCTGGGACTTGGGGAGATCTGAATCCGGTATTTGTGGGGGTTTTTGTATCTGCCTGGGTTTCTTTGTGTCTACTTTTGTGTCTTTATCTCTGTGTGCATCTGTGTGGGTGCCAGCCGGCGCCTGTCTGTACAAGTGCTGCCGCCTGGTGGTGGAAGCCTCCTTACTTGCATTTTCACTAATGCCTGAAAAATTCCTGGCTGTCCCTTCTCTCTTCAGTGACCTCTAAGCCTCCACCCTCCGTTCTCAAAGGGTTAGCCACAAGTCTGTCTTTACCTATACATACCTACTCGACTCCATCATCCACTGAAGTCTTTTTTTTTTTTTATTGCGGTACTCGGGCCTCTCACTGTTGTGGCCTCTCCCGTTGCGGAGCACAGGCTCCGGGCGCGCAGGCTCAGCGGCCATGGCTCACGGGCCCAGCCGCTCCGCGGCATGTGGGATCTTCCCGGACCGGGTCACGAACCCGTATCCCCTGCATCGGCAGGCGGACTCCCAACCACTGCGCCACCAGGGAAGCCCCACTGAAGTCTTATTTCCATCCCCTCCAGTCTTCTAGCTCTCTCTGGGGCTAAATCTAATGGGCACTTTTCAGTTTCCCCTTTACTGGACAAGTATGACCACTTTCTTCTTGAAATCCATTCCTCTCATGCCTTTTCTTCTTCTGTCTGCTCCTTCTCAGTATCCCTTCCTGACTCGGCTCCTCTTCCTTTCTCTGCCTGACCTTTAAACTCTGTGTTCCCAGGACTCTGTCCTTAGCCACTTCATGGTCTCCCCACTGGCCTTGGTGACCCCATCTGCACCTCTCTCATCACTTCCGCCATCCTATTATGATTAGGTGGCCTCCAACTCTTTCACTCACAAAAAGATATAAAAACACACACTCTAGACACCAACACCATCCAATACACTTCCCAGTGCATGTAGACAATGGCAAACATACACACGCAAATAGTCAGACATATGTTCACACACACACACAATTATACACAAACAGCCACATACATACATAGAAATCCAGATACCAGCTCAGGGAGATCTAAAAACTCACCTCCTCTGCTGTGCTCCAGGGTTTAATTCCTCATCTCCCACCACATACTTTTCCCTGGACAGACTACAGATGCCTCTTGGATCTTCCAGACCTTTGGGTGGAGAGCAGATATGAGAACTTCAGGGAAATTAAAAGCAGTGAGAAGCCAGGAGGGACCTCCATCAAACTGATGGCAACAAAGACAGGGACCCAGGAGCTCAGGAACAGAGAAACACAGTGAGTCAAGCACAGTTAGCAATGGAGGTTTGATAAAAATCTTGTGTTAAAAATACAACAGGGATACCTATTTCTAACGATGGCAGGCTACCTTACTGCAGATTTACCTTTCCACCAGGGTAAATCCAGCTAAAAAATCTGGATAAAATCAGAAGAAAAAAAAAAACACCCTCAATTTGAAGGCGTTGGCAGCCAAGGTTTGAGGTGTCAGAATCCTAGAGAGGTGAGGTAGACATAATGCAATGCTGGGTGTTTTTTTTTTTTTTTCCTTCCAAGCGAATTGTTGATATAAATGCAGTTCTTAAGTGTGAAGCAGACCAGAAAGGGGCTGAGAAACTGAGTGTAGCTTCTGGCAATCATCTGGGGCTGGAGAAATAGACATTGGAAGTCAGGGCTCACAAAGAGGAGAGAGCTGGGGTCACCAAAGACTACACCCTAGGAGCAAGGGGAGACCAGAAATGGACCAACCTTCACCCAGACCAAAATCCAGGTTCAAGTCAGCTTCATCCCTGATTAAAGTCACCTGCCTTTACTTTCACTACCTTCCAGAAGCAAAAAGGGAAACCTCTCTGGAGGGAAATAACACCATGAAGAACCACCAATGATATCTGCAGTTTTTCATAAACATTATCAGGCATTCAATCAAGATGGAAGCACAACAGAAGATAGTACCTCGTGACCTAAAATCAGAAGAAAAACCGACAATAGCAACAGACCCACAGAAGATACAGATACTGCAGTGAAAAGTACAGCAGAATGTGGCACAGGGATGGGTTGGTCTGGTGTAAAACATCACGGGGAAGAGATATTTCCAGGTATCCTCTCCACGGGCAGTATCAAGGGTACCCACTTAGTGGAAAGTTCTGATATATAGCCATCCCTCAGTACCTGCATGGGATTGGTTCCAGGACCTGCGGTGAATACCCACATCCTCAGATCTTCAAGTCCCATAGCTGGCCCTCCGCATCTACGGATCCAACCAACCACAGACCATAATCATAGCACGTGATCCGCAGTTAATTGAATCCACAGGCGCAGAACCTGTAGATGCGGAGGGTTGACTATGTAGTGAGTAGAAGTGGGAGGTGACTTCTGCTGCGGTTAACCCCCCAGTTTCTCTTATTTCACCAGGGCCAGGGTTGACCATGGTGTCGCTCGAGCACTAGGTTAGGAACCCGTGGTTCCCACCTTGAGCTGTCGAGCTGATTGTGATGTTGTGGGGAGGGGGGGAAGGCTGGGTGGATTTGCATGGGTGGGAGCCATTAGAGGCAGAGGGCCAAGTGCCCTTGAATGTCTCAGGTTAAAGTGTTCTGATTTTATTGTGTGTCTGTGCCAGAAGGAGGCTCTGATGGCATTTACCACTTGGATTGCCTCCTCTAACCTGACGCTAGTTCCTGTGAGTTGTAAATAGCCCCTTGGCCTGCCAAAGGGTGGTCTTCTGGTCCTGGATGGTAATAGTAGAAAGAGCTGGTGGAGAGTTTGAATGGAGGTGCAAGGTATGGAATGTGTTCCATCTTTTTTCTTAAAGATTCTCTTTTTGATGTGGACAATTTTCTAATTTTTTAAAATTTTATTATTATTTCTTTTTTTTTTTTTTTGCGGTACGTGGGCCTCTCACTGTTGTGGCCTCTCCTGTTGCGGAACACAGGCTCCGGACGCGCAGGCTCAGCGGCCATGGCTCACGGGCCCAGCCGCTCCGCGGCATGTGGGATCTTCCCGGACCGGGGCACGAACCCGTGTCCCCTGCATCGGCAGGCGGACTCTCAACCACTGCGCCACCAGGGAAGCCCTATTATTATTATTTTAAAATTTATTTTATTTATTTTTAACCGCCTTGGGTCTTCGTTACTGCGTGCGGGCTTTCTCTAGTTGCGGCGAGCGAGGGCTACTCTTTGTTGTGGTGCGCACACTTCTTATTGCAGTGGCTTCTCTTGTTGAGGAGCACGGGCTCTAGGTGTGTGGGCTTCAGTAGTTGTGGCGCACGGGCTTAGCTGCTCTGCGGCATGTGGGATCTTCCTGGACCAAGGATCAAACCCGTGTCCTCTGCGTTGGCAGGTGGACCGTTAACCACTGCACCACCAGGGAAGTCCCTGGACCATTTTTTTTTTTAAAGTCTTTATTGAATTTGCTACAATATTGCTTCTGTTCTATGTTTTTGGCTTTTTGGCCACGAGGTATGTGGGATCTCAGCTCCTGACCAGGGAATAGAACCCATACCCCCCCTGCATCGGAAGGCGAAGTCTTAACCACTAGACCACCAGGGAAGTCCCAGAATGTGTTCTATCTTTATAGAAGTGTTTGCCATCTTGGCAAGGATAGCCTCCATATTGGTGAGGGCATCTGTCATCTTGGTGAGAGTCTCCGCCATTTTAGTGAGGTCTTTTACCATCTTGTTGATGGGGGCTGCCATCTTGGTAAGGGTACTCTTGGTAAGGGTACTCTCTTGACACAACGGTGTCCTGACCCCTAGAAAGGGCAGATTCCAGGGAAGCCTCCAGGACAGCGTCCCATGAATCCATTAATGAACCCAGCAGAGATTGGCTGAGGCAAGAAGAACCACCCAGCTGACCCAACAAGTCATGAGCTAAACAATTGGATGAAGGGTGTCAAAAGATACAAACTTCAGCTGTAAGATAAATCAGTACTACTAGGGATGTAACGTACAACATGATAAATATAATGAACACTGTTGTATGTTATACATGGAAGCTGTCAAGAGAGTAAATCCTAAGCATTCTCATCACAAAAAAATTATTTTTCTATTTCTTTTTTTTTTTTTTTTTTTGCGGTACGCGGGCCTCTCACCACTGTGGCCTCTCCTGTTGAGGAGCACAGGCTCCAGACGCGCAGGCTCAGCGGCCATGGCTCACGGGCCCAGCCGCTCCGCGGCATGCGGGATCCTCCCGGACCGGGGCACAAACCCGTGTCCCCTGCATCGGCAGGCAGACTCCCAACCACTGCGCCACCAGAGAAGCCCCTTATTTTTCTATTTCTTTAACTTTGTATTTGTATGGGGCTAAGGCATCTTTGTTCACACAGTTGGGAAAACTCAAAGAGCTGGGGTTCCATGGGCATCTCTTTTCGTCTCTATGTGGTCTTTTCTCATAGTCTCTTCTGCATGTCATCCTCAGGGAAGCCAGATTTCTCACTTGGAGGCTCAGGGCTCCCAAGCGGGGGGAGAGAGAGACAGAGAGAGAGAGAGAGAGAGAGAGAGAGAGAGAGAGATAGCCAGGTATAAGTGGCCTTGTCCTTTATGATCTCACATTGCTTCTGCTAGACTTTATTAGTTGAGGGACCCATGAAGGTCTGCCCAAGTCCAGGCACAAGGGACTCCACCTTGATTCCACCTCTTGATGTGGAGAGGAGAGATTCTGGAAGAGCGTGTGGGCCTGGAGTCCGTGTGGGCAGGTGTAGGGACAGGCTAAGAGGATGGGTATGGGGAGGGGGTGCCAACTAGGGGGCCAGCTGTGGGGGTCATGCCAGTCTAAAGGCCAGGGATGAAGTAACAGCAACCCAAGCCAACATTTAACAAGAGCTTGTGTTGTGCCAGGCTCCAGTCCAACAGTTTTACATCAATAGCTCGTTTAGTCTTCTCAGCCACTCTATGGTGGGATGGTAGTAGTGACACTTCCATCACTCCCATTGTCCAAATGAGGAAACCGAGACACAAGGAGGGTAAGTAACAAACATCTTAAACACAGCCTCTTCTCAAATCACCTCCATCCCCTCATTCGAGTGGAAATCAGCACCTTGTCCTGGATTCCCTCTTAGCCTGAACCCCATCTAGAGCCACCGAATGGTCCCCAAGTCCTGTCCCTGGTCCTCCTCCTGCCTCTGTATCCTTCTTGCCCTGACCTGGTCCAGCCACCTTCATCTCCTGAGAGGGTCTCCCTTCCACCCAGTTGCTTCTCCAGGGGGGTGTGGTCCCAAGGGATCTTCTAAAATGAACCTCACTGCTGTGTTCCGATGCTTCTGTGGATGCTAAAACCCCACCCCTCTTGAGGAAGAGCCCACCTCAAGCAGAGTCCAAGGAGGTGGTTGCCATGTTTTTTACAAGTCTACCCCACATACTTCATAGAGATTGAGACCCACCATTAGTCCCTCTTTCTAGGTATGGCACAGAAAGTTCCTGAGGTTACACACTTGTGGCATGGGCAGGGATTGCTCAGGGAAGCCAGGTTTGGGGACAGAGACAGAATAAGAGAGAACAGGCGAGGCTGACAATGTTTCAGAGCACCTACTGCATGCCAGGCACTGTGCCATGATTTCACATGCAAGGTCTACAACGACCCTTTTACAGAGGAACAAACGGAAGCCCAGAGTGGTGACAGTGGTGTCCTGACCAACACCCCTCCCTGGAATGTGAAACTTACATGTCAGAGACCTGCCCCAGACTATAACTGATGGGAAAAGGGGAGCTCCAGGGAGGATTTGAATTCACTGTTAAAGGCAAAGAAAGATTCGATTTTGTGATGGAGTTCCTCTGCCGTTTAAGTCAGTATTGAGTGCTGTGTCGGGGGCTGGGGGGCCAGGGCGCATGTGGGGAATGTCCCAGACTAGATACACTGATGGGTTTGCGGTTGACATTCCACTGGTGCTTCAAGGTCCAGTGAAAAGCCTGCCTCTGCCGGGAAGCCTTCCCACAGGGACTCACTTGCGGTGGTGGCCAGGGAGCTCAAAGGTGGCTGGGAGTAGGGACGGCATTCCCTTGGCTGTCATTGGTTGTCAAACCCCTTCCTTAGAACCGCGGGTGACCCAGCCAGTGGAATTCTCCGTGGACAGTCCACTCTCTGAGTGCGGGCTTCAGGGCCTTCCCCGATGTGCCCCCTAGGCTAACCCCACCAGCTCCATCGTCCCTGGCCCCAGCCGTCCAGTCCAATTCACCCTCTCCTGGCTGTTCCTGGGCCACCCTCCCTGACCGCAGAGTGCCTGAAACCCGCCTGATGGCCTTGTTGGCACCCAGGGCAGGGAGGAAGCTGCAGGCCTGGGTGTGCCCTGCAGAAACCACAGCCTTCCCCACTCCACCTCGCCCCACCCCAGGCAGCCGGGGGAGCGAGACTCCCCTCGGTGGGCCACCGGGAGGGCTCCAACCAGGAGGGCTGCCCGGGGGGAGGGTCCTCCTTCTTGGATGACCTTGGAAGATCAGGGTGAGGCTCTCCTCAGGACTGGCTCTCAGACCTCAGTCTTAAGCGGGAATTTGTTTTGAATGTCAAACTCCCCAGTGCCACTCTTCGGATTCTGTTTCAGGGACGTCTGGGACCTCTCTCTTCACGCCAAATCTCTCGTTTAAGAAGCAAAGCGCCCCTGGCGACTCTGCCACGGGGAGCCTGATCCACCAACCCCCCCCCACCCCCCCACCATTCATCCCCTGTCCCTTGTTCCCTGTGCAGACTTTGGTTACAAGGGGCTCCATCTTTCTGTCTGGCTTTGTTGCCCATCGTGGACCCCACCCCCCTGAGGTATAAGTTCTTGCGACCACAGACTTTTGCAGAAGGGCAAGCAGCCTCCCCCCGCCCACTCGGGAAGCGGGCTGACCGGAAGGTGGACAGAAATCCTGGATGGTCTGTCTGCGGCCCCTCAGGCCTCCCCCGCAGACCCCACTGCCGCTCTGCCCCCGTTGGTCCACCTGTCCCCCACTCCCCAGTGATGGTCACTCACCAGATGGAGCCTTGCCCTCACCGCTGTGGGTATCCAGCTTGGCTACAAGCTCCTGCATCCTCCAGGACCCATGGCTTGGGCTTTGAGCCTGGGGGGGAGCATCTGTGGGCCAGAGCCCAGGGTAAACCACAGGGTGACCCAACTCTGCCCTAACTTCCTCTTCCACAATCGCCGCCTGCCTGGCTGGCTGACGCCTCCGCTCCCAGCCGGGGGCTGAGGCCGGGGTCTGCCTACAGCACAGGACTGGTTTTAGAAGAGGGAGCCCTCCTCTTTCGCCCAGACCTGTGCATGCAGGTGTCTTGAGGAGCTGGGGTAGGGGACGGGGCAGCGGGGGGGGGGGGGAGCCTCAGAACCCTCCCCCCACCCAGACAACTTCCTGCGGAACCAACTGCCGAAGAGGTACGGGGTGCTGGGGCCTCACCCGAGCACGTGGGTACACACACAGAGATGCACGGGGACACACCAGTCATGTGGATTCACGGAGACACAGGCACTCGTGCACACCCATGAACAGGCACTGGCGTGTGGGCACAACACGAGGTTACATGGGGCACATGGGTCCCCATGGTGTGTTGGTAAAGGGTTAACAACCACCTCTCTTGACCACACACACAAAAAGAGCCATGATGTGAGCATTTGCAGATCCCTGTGGTGTAAATACTCCCACCGTGGCTGATTTCAACTGCCAACCTGATGTTGTTTGGTGTGGGGTTACGAACAGATGCTCAGACTTGCCTCCCGCACGCCACTGGAGTGGGTACCCAGGCAAGTGGATTCTCTTGGAGAGACACGGGCCCCCAAACTCGCAGGTGCGTAGATAACTGTGGGTCTCGAAGACATGGGGGTGTGCAGACAGAGCGGTCTGCCTGCAGACACACCTGGGTGCGTGCAAGGCACACCTAGGCTCTTTTGCACTCAGAGACATGTGGGTGCATAGGCGCACACAACATAGTCATGGAGAGCCCGGGAACCACTCACGTGGGGACACACACCTGGATGCTGAGGCTAGAAGGAGCCTGTGACGGGACATGCGGGGCCAGCTGTCCTGGCTCACAGGAGCCTGTTCTTAAATGTTTAGGAATTTTGCCAGCAAGTCGTTAAAGACAGGCATCATAAAAATTTAATGATATGAATTTATGGTTAAATAAATTCTGTTCAGAACAAAAGTAACAACCACTTAAATCCATCACCTCGTACTTAATGCCACTGAACTGCACGCTTCAAAGTGGTTAAAGTGGTACATTTTGTGTCACGCTGTTTTACTGCAATAAAATAAAAACTCATCACTTCCTAATTATTTTGCTACATTTTTCTCTTACTTATGCTCTCTCTTTTTTTTTAAACATCTTCATTGGAGTATAATCGCTTTACAATGGTGTGTTAGTTTCTGCTTTACAACAAAATGAATCAGTTATATACATACATATGTTCCCATATCTCTTCCCTCTTGCGTCTCCCTCCCTCCCACCCTCCCTATCCCAACCCTCTAGGTGGTCACAAAGCATGGAGCTGATCTCCCTGTGCTATGCGGCTGCTTCCCACTAGCTATCTGGTAGTGTTTATCTGGCCATGCCACTCTCTCACTTCATCCCAGCTTACCCTTCCCCCTCCCTGTGTCCTCAAGTCCATTCTTTACATCTGCATCTTTATTCCTGTCCTGCCCCTAGGTTCTTCAGAACTTTTTTTTTTTTTAAGATTCCATATATATGTGTTAGCATACAGTACTTGTTTTTCTCTTTCTGACTTAACTTCACTCTGTATGACAGACTCTAGGTCCATCCACCTCACTACGAATAACTCAGTTTTGTTTCTTTTTATGGCTGAGTAATATTCCATTGTATATATGTGCCACATCTTCTTTTTTTTAACATCTTTATTGGAGAATAATTGCTTTACAATGGTGTGTTAGTTTCTGCTTTATAACAAAGTGAATCAGTTATACATATACATATGTGCCCATGTCTCCTCCCTCCCTCCCACCCTCCATATCCCACCCCTCTAGGTGGTCACAAAGCACCGAGCTGATCTCCCTGTGCTATGCGGCTACTTCCCACTAGCTATCTATTTTACGTTTGGTAGTGTATATATGTCCATGCCACTCTCTCACTTTGTCACAGCTTACCCTTCTCCCTCCCCATATCCTCAAGTCCATGCTCTAGTAGGTCTGTGTCTTATTCCTGTCTTGCCCCTAGGTTCTTCTTCTTTTTTTTTTTTTTTTTGGTAGGCGGGCCTCTCACTGTTGTGGCGTCTCCCGTTGCGGAGCACAGGCTCCGGACGCGCAGGCTCCGCGGCCATGGCTTACAAGCCCAGCCGCTCCGCGGCATGTGGGATCCTCCCAGACCGGGGCACGAACCCGTGTCCCCTGCATCGGCAGGCGGACTCTCAACCACTGCGCCACCAGGGAAGCCCGCCCCTAGGTTCTTCATGACCTTTTTAAAATTTTTTCTTAGATTCCATATATATGTGTTAGCATACGGTATTTGTTTTTCTCTTTCTGACTTACTTCACTCTGTATGACAGACTCTAGGTCCATCCACCTCACTACAAATAACTCAATTTTGTTTCTTTTTATGGCTGAGTAATATTACATTGTACATATGTACCACATCTTCTTCATCCATTCATCTGTCATGGACACTTAGGTTGCTTACATGTCCTGGCTATTGTAAATAGAGCTGCAATGAACATTGTGGTACATGACTCTTTTTGAATTACGGTTTTCTCAGGGTATATTCCCAGTAGTGGGGTTACTGGGTCATATGGTAGTTCTATTTTTAGTTTTTTAAGGAACCTCCATACTGTTCTCCATAGTGGCTGTATCAATTTACATTCCCACCAACAGTGCAAGAGGGTTCCCTTTTCTCCATGCCCTCTCCAGCATTTATTGTTTGTAGATTTTTTGATGATGGCCATTTGGACCAGTGTGAGATGATACCGCATTGTAGTTTTGATTTGCATTTCTTTAATGATTAGTGATGTTGAGCATCCTTTCATATGTTCGTTGGCAGTCTGTATATCTTCTTTGGAGAAATGTCTATCTAGGTCATCTGCCCATTTTTGGATTGGGTTGTTTGTTTTTTTGATATTGAGCTGCATGAGCTGCTTGTAAATTTTGGAGATTAATCCTCTGTCAGTTGCTTCATTTGCAAATATTTTCTCCTGTGCTGAGGGTTGTCTTTTCGTCTTGTTTATGTTTTCCTCTGCTGTGCAAAAGCTTTTAAGTTTCATTAGGTCCCATTTGTTTATTTTTGTTTTTATTTCCATTTCTCTAGGAGGTGGGTCAAAAAGGATCTTGCTGTGATTGATGTCATAGAGTGTGCTGCCTATGTTTTCCTCTGAGAGTTTTATAGTGTCTGGCCTTACATTTAGGTCTTTAATCCATTTTGAGTTTACTTTTGTGTACGGTGTTAGGGAGTGTTCTAATGTCATTCTTTTCCATGTAGCTGTCCAGTTTTCCCAGCACCACTACTGAAGAGGCTGTCTTTTCTCCATTGTATATTCTTGTCTCCTTTATCAAAAATAAGGTGACCATTTGCATGTGGGTTTATCTCTGGGCTTTCTATCCTGTTCCATTGATCTATAGTTCTGTTTTTGTGCCAGTACCGTACTGTCTTAATTACTGTAGCTTTGTAGTATAGTCTGAAGTCCAGGAGCCTGATTCCTCCAGTTCTGTTTTTCTTCCTCAGGATTGCTTTTGCTATTCGGGGTCTTTTGTGTTTCCATACAAACTGTGAAATTTTTTGTTCTAGTTCTGTGAAAAATGCCATTGGTAGTTTGATAGGGATTGCATTGAATCTGTAGATTGCTTTGGGTAGTATAGTCATTTTCACAATGTTGATTCTTCCAGTCCAAGAACATGGTATATCTTTCCATCTGTTTGCGTCATCTTTAATTTCTTTCATCAGTGTCATAGTTTTCTGCATACATGTCTTTTGTCTCCTTAGGTAGGTTTATTCGTAGGTATTTTATTCTTTTTGTTGCAATGGTAAATGGGAGTGTTTCCTTAATTTCTCTTTCAGATTTTTCATCATTAGTGTATAGGAATGCAAGAGATTTCTGTGCATTAATTTTGTATCCTGCTACTTTACCAAATTCGCTGATTAGCTCTAGTAGTTTTCTGGTAGCATCTTTAGGATTCTCTATGTATAGCATCATGTCATCTGCAAACAGTGACAGCTTTACTTCTTCTTTTCTGATTTGGAGTCCTTTTATTTCTTTTTCCTCTCTGACTGTTGTAGCTAAAACTTCCAAAACTATGTTGAATAATAGTGGTGAGAGTGGACAGCCTTGTCTTGGTCCTGGTCTCAGAGGAAATGGTTTCATTTTTTCACCATCGAGAACGATGTTGGCTGTGGGTTCGTTATATATGGCCTTTATTACGTTGTCTTACTCATGCTCTTGAGGTTATTTATATCTACTGAAACTGCTTGATGGAAATAGTATATAAAGGTGTTATATAATATTCCATATCTATATATCTATAGAGATCTATCCTCTATCTATCAAGATATACATTTGCATACTGGACTGTATCTTTGCAATTCTGTATTTGGTGACATCACATTGGTACTTTGAAGTTGATCGTGGTGAGGGTATTTACACCATGCAAATGGGCAAATCAGCGTCCTCCGCTTGAGAGCCAGCTGTTCGCCATTTACTAGCACACCACTGCACCTGCACGTGTGACACCTCATACATGAATGCAGGAGCCCCCCCTCCCCCCACAGGACACCAGAGACACACACAGGCACAGCAGGCTCCTGGACTCCTGGAAACATGAACCTGCAGAGATGCATCCAGAGGGGGGCAGGCAAGGAGATACTAACATAGACCACTGTGCTCATGCACACATGGTCACACATGAGCACGTGCCATCACGCGGACACTCAGGATGGACATGAGGACATACACACAGAGTGCACACCCCTGGACGTACATGGGGCCACATAATGACTCACACACACATACATGCACACAAGGGCAGATGCTGGGCACCTGTGAGAACACACGGGGAGACACGGACACACTGGTTGTCTTGTGACACAACCCCCCCCACACACACACACAAAAGCCACAAGTACACAGACCCAGGGGCCTTCAACACAAACCCTTGCTGACTGAGAACCCCGTGCTTGTCCTCTGGGACCCACACACGACGGTCCACAGAAACGTGCAAATGCAAGATACACCTGGAACCAAGGAGACACGAAGGCATACAGATTCACGTGCATGACACATCCTGCAACCAGTTGATTATTTGTTTAATGCAGCACGCATTGATTGAGCGCCTACTGTATGCTGGGCACTTTTGTAGGCGTGGGATTGTGGTGAAAAAGACAGAAGCAGCCCCCTGTTCTGGGGAAGCTCACGGTTCATTGGGGAAAGCAAACTGTGAACCAGGAAACAGACCCACAAGGTAACTTCAGATGTTGTTAACTGCTGTGACAGGAAGTAAACATCGTGATGTGACAGAGATTGGGTGGGGGTGGGTGGTGGCTGCTTTAGCTGGCACAGGGGGAAGGGCGTCAAGGAAGGCCATGGGAGCTGAGACCTGAGTGCGCAGGGGCCAGGCGTATAAATGAAGGTCTGGGGAAAGGGCATTCTGGGTGGCAGGAATTCCCTGCTCTTTCGTTCTCTTGCTGTCTCTCTCTCCTGTACCTTGATTTTCTCTCCATCTCTCTTCTTACTCTTCTCTTCCTGGGCTCCCCCTCCTCCAGAGTTTAAACTCTCTCAGTCTCGTCCCCTGACTCCACTGCCCTCTCCCTGCCACCCTGCCCTGCTGCCCCCTCTTATGGCCCAAGTGCTTGAGAAGGTTGTAGACTCTCAGTCTCCGTCCTCATGGCCCCATGTCCTCCCTGCTGAGGTCCCCACTGACCTCCTGGATGCTGACCTCTCAGCCGTGTGCCCCTGGCTCCCCTCTCCCCACCCACTACCCCGTCTCACCTCCACGAGGCTTCCCCCGCCCCGCCCCCCGCCTGTGCTACCCTTTCCTGCTTTCCTTGGTGGTGAAATATACATAACGTAAGATTTACCATGCCAACCATTTTTAAGTGCACAGCTCAGTGGCATCAAGTTCCTTCCCATTGTTGGGCAACCATCCCCACCAGACACCTCCAGAACTTTCTCATCTTCCCAAACTGAAACTCTGTCCCCATGAAACACTGACTCTCCATCCCCTCCCCCAGCCCTGGAACCCACCATTCTACTTTCTTTCTTTCTTTCTTTTTTTTTTGCGGTACTCGGGCCTCTCACTGTTGTGGCCTCTCCCGTTGCGGAGCACAGGCTCCGGACACGCAGGCTCAGCGGCCATGTCTCACGGGCCCAGCCGCTCCGCGGCATGTGGGATCTTCCCGGACCGGGTCACGAAACCGTGTCCCCTGCATCGGCAGGCGGACTCTCAACCACTGCGCCACCAGGGAAGCCCCTCTTATTTTTTTTTTAAGATTTTTTTTGATGTGGACCATTTTTTAAAAAAGTCTTCATTGAATTTGTTACAATATTGCTTCTGTTTTATGTTTTGTTTTTTGGCCATGAGGCGTGTGGGATCTTAGCTCCCCAACCAGGGATCGAACCCATACCCCCTGCATTGGAAGGGGAAGTCCCCCACCATCCTACTTTCTGTCTCTATGGGATTTGAATCCTCTAGGGACCTCATATAAGTGGAATTCGTCCTTTTGTGTCTGGTTTATTTCCCTGAGTTTCATGTCCTCGAGTATCATCACGTTGGGACTTCCCTGGTGGTGCAGTGGTTGAGAATCTGCCTGCCAATGCAGGGGACACAGGTTTGATCTCTGGTCCGGGAAGATCCCACATGCCATGGAGCAACTAAGCCCGTGTATCACAAATACTGAGCCCGCGTGCCACAACTACTGAAGCCCGCGTGCCTAGAGCCCGTGCTCTGCAACAAGAGAAGCCACCACAATGAGAAGCCCATGCACTGCAACAAAGAGTAGTCCCCGCTCGCCACAACTAGAGAAAGCCCGCGCACAGCAATGAAGACCCAACTCAGCCAAAAGAAAAAGTTTCATCCTGTCGTAGCATGTGTCAGGATTTCCTTCCTTTTAAAGGATGAATAATATTCCATGTGTGTATGGAGAACATTTTGTTTATTCATTCGTCTGTCAATGGACGCTTGAGTTGTTTCCACCTTTTGGCTACTGTGATAATGCTGCTGTGAACACGGGTGTACAAATACCTGTCTGAGTCCTTAATTTCAATCCTTTTGGTATCTGCTGCTGGAGAGTTTTAAGCCCAGGCATGTGAATAGATCCTGCTTGTAGCTTTAAGAGATGGCTTTTTCTTCAGGATGTGGGTGCTATCACTTTGATAGCCAATAGAAGGCAGTGCTTCCCCGGGGCTTCTCTGGCTGAGCTAAGACCACAGAGAGATGAAAAAGGAAAAACCAGACCAGGGATAGAACCCCCGAGGCCGAGGGGCCAGACCATGGCTGAGTTAGTGAGGGACATGGGTGTGGAACACACGTGGACCTTAGGTTTACCTTTCTTTCTCCCACTGTTCATTGAAATGTGATTGAGTGAAATACTTCTGTGCTGCAGAAAAATCCAGAAGGGCTAAAGATAAAATGTAAAAACAAAAAAAAACCGAGGGACTTCCCTGGTGGTTCAGTGGTTAAGACTCCACGCTCCCAATGCAGGGGGCCCAGGTTCGATCCCTGGTCTGGGAACTAGATCCTACATGCACGCTGAAACTAAAGATCCCACAGGCAGCAAAGAAGATCCTTTGAGCCACAACTAGGACCTGGCACAGCCAAATAAATAAATATTAAAAAAAAAACAAAAACGAGAAACCCAACACGTGTGGTAGAATGGATTTCAAAGCTACTTTTACAACTTAGGGTTAAAAACTGTTTTTTTGTTTTGTTTTTTAAACTAAGACAGGAAACTTGGAAGGCATAAATGAAAGAAATATATGATTATATATAAACCTACAAAATTTTAGGGAATTGATATTATAAACAAAACCAATAAGTAAAAATCAATTAGTCGTCTGAGAAGGGTTAGACTTTCATATATAAAGAGTTTCTACACATTGATAAGAAAAAGACAAAGAACGTAAACAGAAAATTTAGAAAGGATGTGAACAGGTACGTCTCAGACCCAAGAGCCAAAGTATATGAGAAAATACAATCCCTGGGAGCCCAGAGAGTGCAAATTTCAGTAACAATGAGCTATCACTTCACACCCAAGTGAGGTGCAAAAACAACAAGCAATAAAAGGGAAAAACATGTATTTAGTTATCATCTTATTGTAGTTAAATTGTGGTGGAAATCAGAAAATTTGTGAAATTCTACAGGTTTAACTTGTCCATGATATGGAAGATCCAATATTTTCTAAAACTGAACAAAAAAATTTCAAGCAATTGTCCTAAAATATTTTAAAAGTGATAAAAAAAACATTAAAAAGTGATAACACCTACTGCTGACAGAGATGCAGAGAAAAGCGTACTGGGACATCTGTCATATGTTTAGTTACTCTTCCTCTAACATGTATAGACCATAAACAATCACAGCTGAGGCTGTCCGTTTGAAAATTAATAAACAGAAGTCTCATTAAAAATGGAGTCAGATAGAGAACAGATGTGTGGTTGCCAAGGGGGGTGGGTGTGGGAGAGGGATGGATTGGGAGTTTGGTAGGCATCCTCTTTCCCTAGCCCTGAAAATCACTGATTTCTTCTCTGTCCCTATAGTTTTGTCTTTTCCGGACTATTAAATAAATGGAATCATTCAGCTTTTTAGCCTTGAGTCTGACCTTTTCCGCTCATGCATTCAAGATTCATCCAGGTTGTTGTGTGTATCAGTGATTCCTTTCGGTCTCTGAGAAGTACTCCATTGTATGATATATACCGCTGTTTGTTTATCCATTCACCCACTGAAGGTCATTTAAATTGTATCTAGTTGTTGGCAATTATGAATAATGCCACAATAAACATTTATGTCAAAGTTTCTGTGTGGAGACAAGTTTTCATTTCTCTTGGGACAATATCTAGACATGGCATTGCTGGGAGTCATATGGTAAATGTGTATTTACCTCCATAAGAAAGATGTAAACTGTTTTACAAAATAGTGTTAATAATACACCATTTTGCATTCCCACCAGCAACATTTGAGAGTTCTGGTTGCTCCAAGCCCTTGTCAACACTTAGTGTTGTCATTTACTAATTTTAGCCATTCCAGTTCGTGTGTAGTGGTCTCTCATTGTGTTAGGGCCCCTTTATAACATCAGAAAAAATTTTAATAGCTACATTGTTACCAATGTTGATTTCCTTCCTTTTTTTATTGAGGTATAGTTGACTTACAATATTATGTTAGTTTCAGGTGTACAACATAGGGATTCAACATTTTTATAGATTATCCTCCACTTAAAGTCATTATAAAATATTGGCTATATTCCCTGTGCTGTACAATGTATCCTTGTAGATTATTTTATTTATTTTTTTTAAAAAAATATTTATTTAGTTATTTATCTTTGGCTGCATTTGGTCTTAGCTTCAGTAGTTGGGCACGTGGGCTCAGTAGTTGTGGCTCACGGGCTCTAGAGCGCAGGCTCAGTAGTTGTGGCGCACAGGTTTAGTTGCTCCGCGGCATGTGGGATCTTCCTGGACCAGGACTCAAACCCATGTTCCCTGCATTGGCAGGCGGATTCCTAACCAATGAGCCACCAGGGAAACCCCAGGTTATTTATTTTATACATAGTAGTTTGTTCCTCTTAATCCCTTACCACTATCTTGCCCCCCCCCTTCCCTTCCCCAACTGGTAACCACTAGTTTGTTGTCTATATTTGTGACATCAGAAAATTTGGATGATTGCTCTTGGGGCTTTTACTATCCCTGGATGGAAAGTGGAGGTGACAGGATCTGCAGGGGCTAAGAGTGTGGGGTCTGGATTCAATTCCTGATTCTGCCAATGACTTGCTGTGTGAACAAGCACCTACATCTGTCTGTGCTGCAATCCCGCCTCTGTAACAGAGGTTTAGACGAGGTGATGCAGGTAAAGGACTCAGAACAGGATATCGTACACCGTAGGCACCAGGTAGGTTTTCTCTCCATTTCTGCCAATAGCTTTCCAGCCTCAGGGCCTTTGCACCTGCAGATCCGTCTGTTGGAATAGTCCTCTTCTGGTGCCCTTTTAACTACATAACCCTGTGTGTGTGTGTGTGTGTGTGTAGGCAAAAAGCTATGATTATTTCATTAATGCCTTTAATCCATTTGTATTTTTAAAGCAAAACAGTACCTGCCCCCTTTACAAAAAGAGACCTACCTCTATGCAGGACACATAGTTTATTCAGGCAGGAGAGGCTCCCTAGCATACCTGTATACTCAGGCTTGAGTATATATATATATATATAAAATATTTATTTATTTTTGGCCACACAGCGTGGCATGTGGGATCTTCTACAATAGCTCCCCGGCCAGGGATCGAACCTCCACCTCCTGCATTGGAAGCGTGGAGCCTTAACCACCGGACGGCCAGGGAAGTCCCCGGACATCTTATATTTTTATTTGTGAATTGTGGCAACCCATTCAGGGACCATTTGAAGTCCCCCAGGGGCTGGATTCTGAGTTCAGACAGCAACACGAGGTAGGGGGAGGCTGGGCCCCTTCTCATGCCCACTCCTTATTGAGGACCTTCTCCTTCCCCTCCTGTTGAACCCCCGGAGAAACCACAGAGGACATGAGAGGCTCCAACAGGAAAACCACATCTTAATATAACCCAAGAACCCAACGTTCTCACAACGAGATGCCCACAGAAGCACAGCATCATTTCCTTACCTACTTCCAATTGTAAGATGAGTCCTGAAATGGATAGCCCTGCCTGTCTCTGCTAGTTACCTGGACACATGAGTCCTGTGGTTTCTTCCAGCCCAAGCTCCCTCTTTAGGTGTGTCTATGGTAGGGCAGGGGTCATCCTCCACTGCATCCTCCACTGCTGGGTGGGGTGCACAGAGGCTCGGGAGAGATGGTGCCAGAACCTGCCTTCTCGTGGTTAGGGTCATCAATGGTGAGAGGTAGTGAGCACCCCAACACCAGGGTTAATCAAGCCCCCCCTGCTAGGGAAAGTTAAGCTTTGAACTTTTAGATGCTGATTCTGCCCTGGGCACCACTGAGAAAGTTTCTTTTTTTGGCCCATGAAGCTCATCTTGGCTAAGAGAGCAGAGAAAATGATCACCTATGTCCACCCTCCGTGTGAACCATGAAGAATTACTAGTAAGTGCCTGGTAACCACTCATCCATCGCAACCATGGAACAGTGGTTAGGACAATAGCAGGCTGTCCCCTGCCTGGCCCAGTCTTCTGAAACCCACCTCCCTGTACAGGACCTCTTGTGTTATCTGTTAGGCATTTATTTTGAACCAGACATCGTGCCAGGTGTGGGAGGCCCCTGCAGAGCTCAAGTCTGCTGGGGAGACAGAGATACAGGTAAGAACAAAGCAATATGGCCTGTGCTCTAGCGGGAGCCCAGGTGGACTTGGACTTGGGAGTCCAGGGAGCCATCCTCAGGAAGCGATGCTCAGCAGACCCTTGAAGGATGGAGGAGGCTGGGGGACCCCGTGACAAAGCTGCAGGGGAATCCAAAGTGATTCCACCTGTCTGCTGCAAGCAGAACCATGAAGGGGAGAGGCTATAACGAAGGATGCTAGAGACAGAGGCCGTGGTGTGCTGGGTTGGAGGTCGTGGGTTTGGGAAGAGTTTAGGCTTGGCTCCAAGGACGATGGGGAGCCATGGGAGGATTTATGCTGGGGGCAGGTGGCAAGGTCTGTGGTTTGTTTTAGAAAGAAATCCCTTTGGCTGGGGCTGGGTGGGGGCAGGATGGAGAGAGGGTGCAACCAGCAGGATGGAAAGCAGGTCGGTGGCGGGGTGGGGAGAGGGTGGTTGCTTGGCCAGGGCACAGGAGGGAGACAAACGGGTGGCTTTGAGGGGGATTCCGGAGGCAGAATGAGCTGGATTGGATGTAGATATGGAGGGAGGGTATGGAGTGAGGATGCCTCCTGGATATCAGCCTGGTTCCCTAGCAGACAGGCCCTGGGAGAGGCTCCGGGGCTCCGCACTTGGGACGCATGGCTTCACTTCCCACCAGTCTATGGGTGTAACGTCCCTGCCTGCTTCCCGCCATTTGCCCGTCTCTATTTCCCATGCTTGGAATTTTCCAGCAACCCCTCTGGCCATCCTGGAAGGGAGAGTGCTGGGAAGAAGTTCCCCCACCCCAGTGGCTGGCCCACCCGACAAGGGAGAGGCTGCCCCGGGCTGACGCTCTTCCTTTTCCTTCCTGGGGAGCCCACTGGCAGGGCGTCTTGGAACCTGGAGGAAGGGTGGGGCATCCCAGCCATGGGGACCTCTCTTCCCACGCCCTCAAGGACTTAGGGGTCAAAGAAGCCCAGGTCTGCGTTGAGGGGCTGGGGAGCTGGTTATCTGGACACGTGTGTGTGCATGTTGCCCTGGGGGTGTGTCTTGCGTGCTGGAGCACGTGTTTCTGCTGTGTGCATTCCTTCCTTCCTTCATTCGCCCATCACAGCTGGAATTGAAATGACAGCGCCAGCCTGACTTAAAGTGGTCGCCTCCCCATCTTTCCGCTACTCTGCCTCTCCCCCTCCCACTCTCCAGACTCCCTCCCTGTTTTATTTTCTCTATTGTCTGCATTTTCTTGCCACTTTCTGAAATCATATTTTTTGCACTCTTTAGATTGGACTTAATTTTTTTTAATTAAAAATTTTTTTATTGGAATATAATTGATTTACAATGTTGTGTTAGTTTCAGGTGTACAAAAAAGTGAATCAGATGATCACAGCTCTAAGGCTGGCAGGTACTCTTCTGTACCTTCACTGGGTGCTTTATTACATTTTATGACGGCATGACTTAGTTCCTTCATCCAAAAAATAAATGGAAAACATTAACAAAACAAAACCAAAACAAACAAAAAACCCCAAAGTGAATCAGTTATACACATACATATATCCACTCTTTTGTTTTTTAGATTCTTTTCCAATTACAGAGTATTGAGTAGAGTTCCCTGTGCTATACAGCAGGTTCTTATTAGTAATCTATTATATATATATATATATATAAATTAAAAAAATTTTTTGGAGTATAGTTGGTTTACAATGTTGTGTTAGTTTCTGCTGTATCTGAAATCATTTCTTGCTCTGCACACATTGACCTGCCTTCTGCCTTCTTGAATGCAAGTTTTTTGGGAGCAGGGATTTTCGTCTATTTCCTTTGCCCGCTAGGCACATAGTAGGTGCTCAATAAACATTTGTTAAAAGAAAGGAGGAGAAAGCCCTCATCCCCAGGGGAGTGAAAGACAGATAGTAGATAGGTTAATAACAGCAACAATGATGTCTAACGTTTACGCAGCTTTAAGGGATATTTATGGAATACATACTGTGCACACGCACCATTTGGAACGGAGACACCAGCAGAGCGCGAAGCCCACAGACATCCTTGTCTGGAGTGACCTTTCTAGCGGCAGGGGACAGAGAACAGACATGAAGACCGAAGGAGGTTAAGGGAGTGAGACTGAATATCAGGGAGAAGAGCTGTCCGGGCAGACGGCACAGCCCGTGCAAAGGCCCTGGGGCAGTGCTGTGCCCACCTTGTTGGATGAACAACAAGGAGGCCTGTGTGGCTGGAGCAGAGTGAGCGAGGTGGAGAGAGGAAGGAGGTGAGGTCAGGGAGGGGACAGGAGCAGGCCGTGCAGGGCCTTGTGGGCCACGGGGAGGACTTGGGCTTTTACCCCAGGGAGGTGGGAACCCTGGTGGGCTGTGGGCAGAGGAGGTACGCGACCTGAGTCAGGGGCTCACAGGCTCCCTCTGGTGGCGGCTTCGGGGAGGACAGACTGTAAGGGCGAGAGTGGGAGCCGGGTTTGAGGGCTGAGGGGACTGCACGGGTCCAGGTGAGTGATGCTGGGGTCAGACCAGGTGAGGGAGCGTGGGAAAAGGAAGTGGTTGGATTCTGGGTATATTTTGAAGACTGAGCTGGTGGTAAGATTTGAGGTCGGCTACAGTTCAAGATGGAGGGCAGACAGTTGGGGGGCAAAAGAACGTTTGGTGGAGGCAAGGATGAACCTGAGAGTTTTGGCTGCGGGGAATGTCAGATCCTGAGTGTGAGCGTGTTGGGTGCCAGACAGTCCCGAGACCCCGACTTGGGGGCGTCGAGGAGGCGGGAGATCCCACGAGATGGAGGCTGGGGAGAGTCCTGGAGTTGCTTCCCTGTGAGTCGTACCCCCCCCCCCCCCCTCAGCCCCATGTGAGTCCTCCGGGCTGCTTCTCTTTACTTTGGGGATAAATATCGTGTGGGGTGGGCCTGGGGAAATGCAGGGGCGCGAGGGAGGTGGGGATGCAAGCTTGTGTGTGCCCTCCAGTTTAAGCACGTGTCCCCGGTGTGGCATGTGTAAGTGTGTCAGCGAAACACACCATCTGTCAGAGTCTCGCTCCCACAACACCTTTCCTGACTCCCAAATCGTGTTTGGGTCTCCTGCCATGGCCCGATCCTGCCACCTCTGTGGAACTCTGGGAACCCACATGTCCCCAGACATTTCTCCCCGCTTCAAGTCTGTTTTGGCAGGTGGCTGGATTTGAGCTTTGGGCTCCCCTCTGGTCTCTCTACTCCTGCAGGGCAAGACCTGCTTGTTTGTTTGTTTTTCTTTCTTTTTTACTGACATGTAGTTGATTTACAATATTGTGTTAGTTTCAGGTGTAGAGCAAAGGGATTCATATATACATTCAGATATATATATATTTTTTTCTGATTCTTTTTCATTATGGGTTATTCCAAGATATTGAGTATAGTTCCCTGTGCTATCTAGTAAATCCTTGTTGCTTAATTATTTTATATATCGTAGTGTGTGTCTGTTAATGCCATACTCCTAATTTATCCTTTCCCCTTTTCCCCTTTGGTGACCATAAGTTTGTTTTCTACGTCTATGAGTGTGTTTCTGTTTTTTTTTTTTTTTAAATAAATTTACTTATTTTTGGCTGTACTGGGTCTCCGTTGCTGCGCGCAGGCTTTCTCTAGTTGCGGTGAGCGGAGGCTGCTCTTTGTTGCGGTGCACGGGCTTCCCATTGTGGTGGCTTCACTTGTGGAGCACGGGCTCTAGGCGTGCGGGCTTCAGTAGTTGCGGCTCGCGGGCTCTAGAGCACAGGCTCAGTAGTTGTGCACGGCCTCAGTTGCTCCATGGCATGTGGGATCTTCCTGGACCAGGGCTCGAACCCATGTTCCCTGCGTTGGCAGGTGGATTCTTAACCATTGTGCCACCAGGGGAGCCCTGTTTCTGTTTTGTATATAAGTTTATTTGTATTATTTTTTAGATTCCACATATAAGTGATATCATATGGTATTTGCCTTTCTCTTTCTGACTTACTTCACTTAGTATGATAATCTCTAGGTCCATCCATGTTGCTGCAAATGGCATTATTTCATTCTTTTTTATGGCTGAGTAGTATTCCATTGTATGTATGTACCACATCTTCTTTATCCATTCATCTGTTGATGGACTTTTAGGTTGCTTCCATGTCTTGACTTTTGTAAATAGTAAGACCAGTTTGTTTTTTTTAAGTCCCCACTGGATCCCAAGAGCAGAGCACATACCAGCCCCCCCACCCCCCATACACAAGGTACTCAGTAGACATTTGTTGATTGAATCTGACGTGTATATGCAGCTGGGCACTGGGGGTAGTGGCATGAGCAAACAGGACGTGGGTGACACTGTGCTGGTCTGTGCATGGGTCTGAACACACCTCTGCATGTGTCCCGCATGTATTTGCATGTGCCACGCATGTACCTGCGTGTGCTGAGCACATCTGTATGTGTGCCCGAGGCTGTCTAAGGTGCATGCCCACACGAGTCCCTGTGTGCCATCCCACACGGGAGTACCTTGCACATAGGAATCTGTGCACATCTGCCCAACAGGCACATGCACACACCTGATGACACCTGTGTGTGTGCCCATGTCAGTGTGTTGGAGCATATCTGTGAGTGTGTGATTACACGGGTGTCCACATGCCCCTGAGCACGTGGGTGTGTGTGTTTGCACGCGTGTTTTGGAGGATATTCTTGCCTATGTGCTTACTAATGCACAGATGTATGCTTGAGCACGTCTGCGCATGTGCCCACACGAACACACGTGTGTCCCCAACATGCCTGCGTGTGTCCCCAGGTCTGAGTGTGTCCATGCGTGGTGCCCACGCGCCTTCAGAGCTAGCGTGTCCTGAGCTAAGGGATCTCCCGACGCCCTCAGATTGAGAGAAGAGCTTGACAGGCCCTGACTTCCTCTGTCCCCCAGCCTTGACTCTGAACCTTCTGGCTACCCCCCAAGCCAAACTCGCCTTCAGAGAACAAGGATGCAGTGGAGGAAATTCCTCCCTGCAGCTTCCGGGCCTCCCTGTGGTTCCCATGGAGGGATCCAGAGCTGTCTGGAGTGGGAACAATCTTCTTGGACGGGGGCCCCGGCTCCCAGGGGGCGAGAGCTGGGACCACAAATTCTGGGATGTTCAGGGTCTGATTCTGCTGGCAGGATTCAGCTCCATGAAGTCACTGCTGAGTTCACATGTGGAACTAGATGATACTTAACAAATCAGAGGTGATCTATTGGACAGCCAGTGGGTACCTGGATGGTGAACCTGAGAGGCTATGGTGCCAAACCCTCAGCACACCCTGCTGAGGTGCCAAACCCTCAGCACACCCCGAGGGGCACTGTCAGTAGTGTCCAAATTTCAGAGCTAGGGAGACCCAGAGAGATTTAATTCAAGCATGGGTCACTCTGAGCCAGTGGTCCTTCACTGCAGAGTGACTTTGCCCCCAGGGGACATTGTTCAATATCTAGGGGTGTTTTTGATTGTCACTCTCATGGAGTGGGGTGCTACTCTCATCTAGTGAGTAGAGGCCAGAGACGCTGGTAAACATCCTACAAGGCACAAGACAGCACACCGCCTTCCCCATGGCAAAGGACGAGCCAGCCCCTCATATCAGTAGTGCTGAGGCTGAGAAACTCTCCTGTACGTCTTTTTGGGGACAGACAGGATCCTGAAGCGTGGGCTGAATTTAGAGACATAAAAGGTATCTCAGGTGCAAAAGACTTGACAGATGCTTCAGAGCAAAAACACAGGTGAATAGCCAAGAGCCCACGAAAATATGCCCAGCATCCTCAGTGATCAGATGCTTACAAATAAAAGAACAGGTGAATAGCCAGTGAGCCCATGAAAAGATGCGCAGTGTCCTCAGCCATCCCAGATTAGAACCACCATGAGGTACCACAACACACCCACCAGAATGGCCAGAGTGGACATTTCCGACGATACCAAATGTTGACAAAATCGTGGAGCAACTGGAACTCTCCGTACTTCTGCTAGTGGAACATTAGATGGTACAACCACATTCTATTGGTCAGACCAAGTCATAACGTCACACAACCAGCCCAGATTCCAGGTCTGGGGAAGTGGATTCCGCTTCCTAACAGACTTGCGAAGAATTACAGTCATGTTTTCTGATCAAGCAGGATAGCCCTGTACAGCCTCAAGACCAGGGGCTTAGGGTTCATGGTGCTTCCCACTGGAAGGAGGAACCCAGCTCAAAGGCCATGTTTCAGGATTTTAAGTCCCTGGTAGACACAAGCGTCCATGAAAACCCTGCCCTGATCATCAGTCATCGCAGGTGCTTTAAATATAGTTAATACCTACAAGCATTTTGAGTAAAGATGAATTTTGAACAAAGCTTCCTCCCTCCCTCCCTCCCTCCCTCCCTCCTTCCCTCCCTTCCTTCCTTCCTTCCTTGCTTCCTTCCTTCCTTCCTCTCTTTCTCTCTTTCTTTCTTTTTTTCATTTTTTAATATTTTGGCCACACCACATAGCATGTGGGGTCTTAGCTGTCCGACCCCATTGAACCCACGCCCCCTGCATTGGGAGCATGGAGCCTCAACCACTGGATCGCCAGGGAAGTCCCTCTTTCTTTCCTTCCTTCTTTCTTTCCTTTTTCCTTTCTTCCTCCCTTCCTTCCTTTCTTTTTCTTTCTTTCTTTCTTTCCTTCCTTCCTTTTTTCTTTCTTCCTTCCTTCTTTCCTTTCTTTCTTTCTTTTCTTTCTTTCTTTCTTTCTTTCTTTCTTTCTTTCTTTCTTTCTTTCTTTCTTTCTTTCTTTCTTTCTTTCTTTCTTTCTTTCTTTTCTTTCACTCTCTCTCTTTCTTTCCTTTTTCTTCCTCTTCTTCTCCCACCCTCTCCCCTTCCCCCTCCTTCTTCTCCATCTTCTTCTTTTTGGTTGTTCCTTTCCTCGGTTTCACTATTGTGTGAAAAAGAGTCGCTGACCTCTGACGGAGGCGTCTTGGGAGAGTGGGAAGGTGGTGCTGACTCTCCAGCCCTGTTCCTGGCAGGTGGGTGTGGGTGACCTCAGGGCAGTGTTTGAGGACTTGGGAAGAATGGTGCACCGACTGGTCAGGGCTTCCCAGGCAGGGTGTTCCTGAGCTAGGCCTTGGAGAGGTTCCCATGGCTGACACTTGGGCCTCAGCCACACCTAAAGGCCAGGGAACTTCCCAAAGTTCAGCCTCTGAGGCAACAAAGGCAGCTCCTACCTCTTTGAATTCAGTCAGAACAATTGTGACATTTATTGAGTGTGGGCTGTGTGTCAGGCCCAGGGCTGAGATGCTATAAATGCTGTTTTTTATTTTCCTCCCAATAACTTGGACCCCTCTCCTCTTGCTCACAGCCCTCCAGACACACCAGCTACATTTTTGTCCTTTGCACGGACCTTTCTCCAGCCTCAGGGCCTTTGCACTTGCTGTTTTTGCTCCCTGGTACTCTTTTCCCTCCTAGATCTTCATGGCTGGTCCCTTCTCATTCTCTGTGTCTTAGGTCAAATGCTCCCTCCCTTGCAAAGTGAATCCCCCACCACCACCCCATCACTCACTATCACATCACTTGACTTTATTTTCTTTATTATGTTTATGACACTCTGAGTTTCTTTCTTGTTACTGGGCTTATTTTTTCCTCTCTGCAATTAGAGAATGGAAACTTGTGTGGTCAGGGTCCTATCTGGTCTATTTCTAACTGAATCTCATACTCCACTACTTACCATCCATGTGGGCAAGCACTTTAACATCTCTGTGCCTCATTTTTCTGGTCTCTAAAATGGGTATGATAATATTTCTTAATTCAGAGTAAAGCCATGGGAAGTGCTTAGAATATGGTGTCTGGCACATGTGGGCTCAAAAGTTATCCATTATTATTATCAAGTGCTCAAAAAAATCTTACTAGAAGGAAGGAAGGAAGGAGGGAAGGAAGGAAGATTCCCTGGGCATACAGCTCCATTAATGCAAAGATTCATTCATTCAACAAATGTTAGTTGAGAACCTGCTCTGTGTCAACTATAAAAGAGAGGCACAGACCAGTAAGCTCACACCATAGAGGCTGAAGTTAAAAAATAATAGTAATCATGATACCAGTGAATATTTGCTGAGCACATACTATATGCCTGTCTCATTGAACTTTCATTCCCTCTTTGGGAGGTATTTTCATTTTCCAGGTCAGGTTGCCAAGGCTCAGAGAAGGTAGGTATTTCCCCCTATCATACAGTCTGTAGCTGGCTCAGACCCTCTCTATTTAACTCCCTTTCAACGTGTTGTTTTCCCTTGTCAAAACTGAGGTTTGTAAAACAAAAACAAAAACAAAAACTGAATCAAAACAATATGACAATCTGATAAAAAAAAATGGGTAGAGGAACTAACTAGACAGTTTTCCAAAGAAGACATATAGATGGCCAGCAGGTGCATGAAAATGTTCTCAGCAGAGTTAATCATCAGGGAAATGCAAAACAAAACCACAGTGAGATCATCTCACACCTGTCAGAATGGCTGTTATCAAAAAGATAAGAGATAGCAAGTGTTTCCCAGGATGTGGAGAAAAGGGAACCTTCCTGCACTGTGGGTAGGAAATCAGATTGGTACAGCCACTATGGAAAACTGTATGGAGATTCCTCAAAGAGTCAAAGTAGAACTACCATATGATCCAGCAATTCCACTCCTGGGTATATACCCAAAGGAAATAAAAACAAAATAGAAAAGAGGTATCTGCACTCCCATGCTTATTGCAGCACTAGTCACAATAGTCAAGATATGGAAAACCTGAGTACCCATCAATGGATGGATGGATAAAAAAGATGTGGAATAAAAATACGCTATTCATCCATGAGAAAGAAGGACATCGTCTCATGTACCGCAACATGTATGGACCTTGAACACATTATGCTAAGTGAGATAAATCAGAGAAAGACAAGTACTATATGATATCACTTATATGTGGAATCTTAAAAAGCCAAACTGGGGCTTCCCTGGTGGCACGGTGGTTAAGAATCCGTCTGCCAATGCAGGGGACACGGGTTCGAGCCCTGGTCCAGGAAGATCCTACATGCCGCGGGGCAACTGCGCCTGTGAGCCACAACCACTGAGCCTGTGCGTCTGGAGCCTGTGCTCCGCAACAAGAGAGGCCGCGACAGTGAGAGGCCCGCGCACCACGATGAAGAGTGGCCCCCGCTCGCCGCAACTAGAGAAAGCCCTCGCACAGAAACGAAGACCCAACACAGCCAAAAATAGATAAATTAAAATAAATAACTTAAAAAAAAAAAAAAAAGCCAAACTGGAACTTCCCTGGTGGTCCAGTGGTTAAGACTCCATGCTTCCACTGTAGGGGCCATGGGTTCGATCCCTGGTTGCGGAACTAAGATCCCACATGCCGTGCAGCGCAGCCAAAAAAAATTTAATAAAAAAAAAAACATAAATAAAAAAGCCAAATTTGTAAAAACAGAGAGTAGAATGGTGGTTACCAGGGGATGGGGGTGTGGGAGGATAGGACAGATGTTGTTAAAGGGTAAAAACTTGCAACAAGTAGTAAGCAAAAGTCCTAGGACCCTAATGCATGGTATAGTGAATATAGACAACTATATTATATTATAATCATTAAAAATATGTAGATTTACATATTCACCATAGCCAAAAAGTGGAAGCAACTCAAATGGCCATGATGGGTGAGTGCATAAACGAAATGTGATACACACACAATGGAATATTATTCCGTATTAAAAAGGAGGGAAATTCTGACACCTGCTATAACATGGATGAATCTTGAAGACATCATGCTCAGTGAAATAAGCCAGACACAAAAAAGAAAAATAGGGCTTCCCTGGTGGCGCAGTGGTTGAGAGTCCGCCTGCCGATGCAGGGGACACGGGTTCGTGCCCCGGTCCCGGAAGATCCCACATGCCGCGGAGCGGCTGGGCCCGTGAGCCATGGCCGCTGAGCCTGCGCGTCCGGAGCCTGTGCTCCGCAACGGGAGAGGCCACAACAGTGAGAGGCCCGCCTACCGCAAAAACAAAAACAAACAAACAAACAAAAACAAAAAAGAAAAATACTGTGTGATTCCACTTATATGAGGTCCCGAGAAGAACCAAATTCATAGAGACAGAAGGTTTCCTGGTGGGTACCAAGGGCTGGGAGGGGGGTGTTAGTTTTTCATGGGGACAGAGTTTCAGTTTGGGGAGATGAGATAGTTCTGGAGATGATGGTGGGGATGGTTACTCAACAATGTGAATGTAACTTAATGCCACTGAGCTGTGCACTTAAAAATGGCTGTAAAGGTAAATTTCACGTTATGTGTATTTATTTTCCCAGAATTAAAAAACAGAGCAAATCAAAATGGGGAGGTATTCTGGCCCACGTTCCTGGGTCTGCCCCTTCAGGAACCTTCTTTGATATCTCATTCTGGGATGTGACTTGAGTCTGGGGGTGTGGTCCAGAGCTGTATACCCATGGCTTTGCTTGACGTGTAAGGTTAGAGCTAATTTCATATTGACCCCCATCACCGCGAGGCTGAGTGAGTCAGCCGGGCCAGGGCTGGAGGCCACATCAAAACTCCCAGGTCTAGGAGCTGGGGTTGAGCTTAGGAAGATGGTTCTGACGGAGGGTCCCAACAGGGTCATTGTGTGGACAGAGTAGGGGCAGGGCAAGTGCAGAGAGGAAAAGGCTTTTAGCCCCTCTGAGGAGCGTCTGAGACCAGCTCAGAAAATGCTAATTGACACTTCTTCCCACCACGGTTGGGAGGGGCATTGGACATCAGGGAAGTCTTCTTGGAGGAGGAAGCTACAAGTGGACCAGCTTGGTGTAGCATATTGTGATATAATAAGAAATATATACTTGGGGGACTTCCCTGGCGGTCCAGTGGTTAGGACTCCATGCACTCACTGCCGAGGGCCCGGGTTCAACCCCTGGTCGGGGAACTAAGATCCCGCAAGCCGAGTGGGGCAGCCAGAAAAAAAAAAAAAAAGAAATATATATTTGGTCTTCATCCCTTGTTCTGGCACAGAGCTCCTAGAATGCCTGGAATCTCTCAAGTGCTGAGAGTGACAAAGGTGTCTTTTGTTACGTTAATGAAGTGCTTTTTGGAAAGCTTCCCAGGTTACCTAAAGATGGGGCTGATCACCAGGGGAACCAATTCTGTGATGAGAAGTTTGGAACTTTCACCCCCTGACCTCTGGGGAGGAAAGACAGGCTGGAGGTTGAGTCAGTCACCAGTGGGCAATAATGTAATCAACCATGCCTGTGTAATGACGCCTCCATAGACACCGAAAAGGATGGGGTTCAGAGAGCTTCCGAGTTGGTGAACGCGTGGAGGTGCTGGGAGGGTGGTGCTCCTGGAGAGGTCATGGAGTTTCCGCCCCCTCCCCCATGGCTTGCCCTGGGCATCTCTTCCATCCCGCTGCTCCTAAGTTACTTTTTTTTTTTTCTTTTTTTTTCTGTATTCAGTAATAGATATATTTAAAAAAATTTTCTCAGTGCACAGTTTGAAATCTTAAAAATAAAAAATAACTTTGGCCCTATTCTGAGACATATTGTGAGTCGACATAAAACTTGCCTTTGGGGCTTCCCTGGTGGCGCAGTGGTTGAGAGTCCGCCTGCCGATGCAGGGGACACCGGTTCGTGCCCCGGTCCGGGAAGATCCCACATGCCGCGGAGCGGCTGGGCCCGTGAGCCATGGCCGCTGAGCCTGCGCATCCGGAGCCTGTGCTTCGCGACGGGAGAGGCCACAACAGTGAGAGGCCCACGTACCGCAAAAAAAAAAACAAAAAAACTTGCCTTTGTTATGAATGTTGGTAGGCTAAAGTTCAATGAAGAAAGTTTTAGAATGGTTAAGAGAGAATTATCCAGAATTCATTATCTTTTTTTTTCCCAAAGAAAGAAAACTAAAATGTATGCAGGTAATTATGTAAATGTCACATTTTGACTGGGTAGGCAAGACACAAGAAGAAAACTTACACCCCTATATTAATCCTGTTCTAACTTTTCTTTTTTTTTCTGTTTCTTTTTTAAATTAATTTTTATTGGAGTATAGTTGCTTTACAATGTTGTGTTAGTTTCTGCCGTACAGCAAAGTGAATCAGCTAGACGTATACATAGATCCCCTCTTTTTTGGATTTCCTTCCCGTTTAGATCACCACAGAGCATTAGGTAGAGTTCCCTGTGCTATACAGTAGGTTCTCATTAGTTATCTATTTTTTACATAGTATCAACAGTGTATATGTGTCAATTCCAATCTCCCAATTCATCACCCGCCCCCCCACCCCGAGTTATCTCCTTTTATAATAAACTAGTAATCTAGTAAGTAAACTGTTTCTCTGAGTTCTGTGAGGGGCTCCAGCAAATTAATGGAACCTAAGGAGGGGCTCGTGGGAACCTCCTATTTATACACTGATGGGTCAGAAGCACAAATGACAGCCTGGACTTGCAATTGGCACCTGAAGTTGGGGGCGGGGCCAGTTCTGTGGGACTGAGCCCTTAACCTATGGAATCTGACGCCATCTCCAGGTAGACAGAATTGAGCTGAATTTAGGACGCCCAGCTGCTGTGTGAGAATTGCTCGCAGAAACATCTTTGGGATAAGTGTCAGAATCATACCTAGGTATATATCAGCTTTGACTATACTTGTGAGCTGTGTGCTCTCAGGCAGCTCATAATGTTCTGATGTTCCCAGCCTTAATCCCTGATGGAATCTCTTGGCTGCTGTGTTTGAGATTCTGAGCTAAAATGGAGTTGAAGCAGTGATCTGATTTATAGAGGCAAGCGGATTTCAGATTGCCACGCCTCCACCCCACCGAAGTGACTACCTTCTGGGATTCGCATCTTTGTGTAAGCCTCTCCTCTGAGTGGGAGCTGGGTCTGTGACTTGCTTCTTACCAATAGAACATTGCAAAAGTGACGGGATGCTTGTGATGATGTGCTCAGGATTTTGTGATGTTAGGATGATATGATACTGTCTTCTGCTAGCAGTCTCTCTCTCTCTCTCTCTCTCTGTCTCTCTCTCTCTGTCTCTCTCTCTCTCTCGACCTTGATGGCTTTGAATAAACAGGCTGCCAAGTTGTGAGCTGCCCTAGGAACATATGGCACGAAACTGAAAACGTCCCCTGTCCAACAGCCAGCAAGAAACGGAGTCAATTATTCCAACAATCTGAACAAATTTTAGGGGCTTGGAGGCTATTGTCCATGGAGATGGTGAGGGGTGGGGGAGAAGGAAAACTATCGAAAACTTGTGCCCACTTGTTTTTTAAGGAAATTATTGTTTATTCACAGCTCACCAATGCAATTCTTAGAGCATGGGCTCAGATGGACTTGTCTCATGAAATTGATGACGTGGGGCAGAAAACATACCACCTATCACTTTGGATTTTCCGTGACGACAACATCTGTCCAAAGGTTGACTCTGTATCTGACACACAGTAGGTGATTTATGAATAAAAAACTCACAAGGTGAGCTTACGAGACCAAGCTTCATGGAAAGTCATACTGGCTTCTTGTTTTTTGTTTGTTTGTTTGTTTTTCAATCTATGGCAAACCACAGGCAGGTCCCTGGCTTCTTGTTTCTTATTGTAACACTGTAAAAAAAATTATACATGTATATTTATTGTGAAAAAATCCAAGTGCAGATAGAAGGAATAACATAAAAGCCAGCTGTGATTTTATGTTAACATTTTGGTATACATGTCCAGGGCTCTTATCTATGTCTGCGTAACGAATGTTTAAACAGTCTTAAAAAACTCATTTCTAAAATCATTTTGGATTCACAGAAAAATGGTAAAAGCAATACAGAGAGTTTCCATATATCCTGTACCCAGCTTCCCCTAAAGTTACCATCTTATACAGCTATGGTACTTCTATCAAAACCAAGAAATTGGCATTGGTACATTACTATTAACTAAACTACAAACGTTATTTGGATTTCATCATTTTTTCCACTAATGTCCCTTTTCTGTTCCAGGAATCAATCCAGGACCCCACATGGATATTCCACAGTCTACTGTGTCAGTCCTCAGTTATTATACAGTTAGATTTTTCTAAATGATTCATTTTTATGTATTTTGTATTATGCTATGTCAACCAACCGTATATACAATTCTTTGCATATACTCTTCCTTAAGATAATTCTTTTTAACATTTTAGGTTTATTGACGTATTGTTTACATACAGTAAGATTCTCCCAGTTCAGTCTATAATTTTATAGGTTTTGACAAATACCTGCAGAATTTTCTGTCATCTGCCCAAATTCCTGCAGGCTCTTTTGTATTCAACTTCTTCCCTCCACCCATGTCCCTGGAAACCACTGCTCTGATGTCTGTTACTACAGTTGTGCTTTTTCCAAAATGTTGTATAAATGGAAGTATGCAATATTTAGCTTTTTGAGCCTGGAGTCTTTCACTCACAAGAATGAATCTGAGATTCATTCCTCTAGTTGCGTGTGTTTGGCATTTGTTCCTTTTTGTTGTTGAGAAGTAGTCTGGTGTATGACTTATGCCACTGTTTGTTTATCCTGTGGGGGGACATTTGTGTTGTTTCCAGTTTATGGCAACTATAAATAAAGCTACTATAGTATACAGTGTATATACTCTGTATACACAGTAGAATACATAAGGGTGTTTTTTTTTGTCTTGCCAAACTGATTGGCAAATACCGCATCTCATTTTAATTTGTAACATTTTGATACCTAACGAAGTTGAGCATTTTTTATGTGTCTCTTGGCCACGAGTCTTTCATCTTTTCCTTATTGATTTCTAAGATTTCTTACGTATAAAATAATCCACTGGCAAATAGGTTTCAGATAGCCTTTTCTAGTTTTTCCTTTCTTTTTTAACTTTTTGAAGATGGTTTTGGCCCCCAGAATTAAAAAAAATTGTATCTAGTCAAATTTCTCAGTCTTTTTCTTTATTCTTGATAACTTTGGTAAATATTCCATCTTGTATTTTCTTCTAGTGGTGTGTTACTGCAGTTTTTTTTTTTTTTTTTTTTTTTACATTTTACTTCTCTATCCATCTGGAATTTATTTGGTTGTGAGGGTTGAAATGAAGGTCAAATGTAACTTTTTTTTCCAAAAGTTTAGTCAGTTGTCCCAGATCCATTTTATTGAATAAGTAGCTGTTTGCCTTCTGATTTGAAGTTCCTCATTTATAAATACGAAATAATTATCTATATTTGAGTCTGTTTAAGGATCTTATGTTTTTTTTCTATAAATCTGTATTTTTTGTTTTCTGTACCATAGTAGTTCTTCATAATATTCTTCCCATTCAGGAATATTTATTTGATTCATTTTTTATATTCCTTAAGATTTTAATGATTTCACTCACATTTATTCACATTAAATTTTTAATGATTTCATTCACATTTCATACATATATTGGGTTGCTATTATAAAATGAGTCATTTCCCCATTATATTATTTGATAATTGCTGGTCTATAGGAAAGTAATTAGTATTTGTGTATTTTTTTCTACCCTGTTGCCTTCTCGACTTCCTGTTAACTCGAATAGTTTTTCAGCTAGATTTTCTAGGGCAAATAAGGCTATTACCTGTAAATAAAGATGATTTGGTCTCCTTTTCTCTTGATATTTATTTTTTCTTGTTTTATTGTGATGGTTAGAACATCCAAATGTTAACTAATAATAGCAACATAGTCTTTCCTTAATTGTGACAAGAAAGCTTGTGTTTCTCTGTTAAACATAATAGACTGGTTGAGATAAAATAATTTGTTATTAGGAAAGTTATTTTTTTCATATTTAACAATTAATAGCTTATGGTTACCAAAGGGGAAAGGTTGAGGGGCGGGGAGGATAAATTAGGAGATTGGGATTGATATATACACACTACTATATATAAAATAGATAATCAACAAGGACCTACTGTAGAGCACAGGGAACTCTACTCAATATTCTGTAATAACCTAAATGGGAAAAGAATCTGAAAAAGAATAGGTATATGTATAACTAATAGTATAACTGACTCATTTTGCTGTACCCCTGAAACTAACACAACATTGTAAATCAACTATACTCCAACGGAAAAAAAAAAAAACAACTTTCACACACAAAAACACAATAACAATAACTACCATTTACTATTCTTACTATTTGCTTATCACTTTTCTATGTGTTTTATAGGATGGTTTCATTTAATTCTTTCAGTCCTCAGAGGTAGGTACTATTCTTATTCCCATTTTCACAGGAGGAAAGTTAGGTTCAGAGAACCCGAGAAAAAACAGCTAATGGAAGAATCGAGGTTTAAAAACAGGGAATAGAACTTCTGAGCCCGTGTGTTTCACTGTATGCTAAAATGCCTTCCTGGGCAATAAAAATGTCCTTGCATTAGTAAACTTTTATATGAGGAATGGATCAAGATTTACCAAATAACTTTCTGACTTCTCTGGAAAGGAACATCTACTATCGTTTCACTTACCGATACTGAATTTTATTTAAAAGACTTTTCAATGTTCGGTAGAGTGCTGGTAAATGGGGGGAAAATTTCAGAAGCACTTGCCAATTTCTGTGGTGTAAAGACTCTTCCCACGGATGATTTCAAACTACCAACGTGATATCGCTGAATGAGGAGATGGAGAAATGCACCCTGATGCTTCCTGTGACCCAACTGCCAACATAGATTCATCCTTGCATTCCTGCATAAGCCTCTAAGGTCACGGCAAATTACTGTTTGTACACACTCATACATATGCAACAGAGTGCATATACTAAATTGTCACTTAACACCCCTAGTGGGTTGTAGGAGACCTTGTCAGCAAGCACATTAATATTTCAGCAGCAAAGATGAATGAATATTCACATTCTGTGTCATAAATACTATAAAGAGGCTCACATCTCTTTGGGTCAAGTTGGCTATCAACTTAGTTTTGATGCCAAACTTACCAAAAAAAAAATGAACTTTGCAGAACTTTTTGGTTTTTCAGAATTATGGATAAGAGTCTGTGAACCTGGGTCGTATTTAGTACTTTTCCTCTTATTTTTATTTTATTTTTTTGATGAGCTCAGTCTTTAAAGATTTTTTCCTAGGTTGTCAGGTTTTGTATCAGGGTTGGGCTGTTTACAGAATGATTAGGAAATTTTCCATCTAGCTTAGAAATCTTTATCTATTTCTTGACCTTTTGAAGATCGGACTTTTGAAGGTTGAATGGTGAAAGCATTTGAGATTTGACCTTTTGGGGAGGGTTTATTTTTGATAATATCTTTAGGTTTTATTTCTATCATTTTTTATTTATTCATTCAGGTGTTTTACTCCTTCTTGAGTTAATGCTGGTAATGTATATATTTGTAGAAAGCTCAGTTTCACTGAGATCTTCAAATTTCTCAGCTTAGAGTTGTATGTCATATTCTTTTACTAAAAAACCCCCTCTATATCTGGTTTTAGATAATTGTATTTGTTTTCTTTTTCTGTTTCTTGAATAAATGGGCTAAAGATACGGTTCTTCAGTTCCTGAATTCCTTTCTTTATTCTAGTGTTTTTATGAGTTCTCACTGATGAAGATCTACTCTGTCACTCATTACAAATTCCTTCCTTGCTTGTTTTGTTTCTCTCTTTCTGACTTATTGAATTAAATGCTTCAGCAGTTCATTTATTTCCACAGTAGCACAGTGGAGGGAGGTATTCATCTCATGATGTGGAGGAGAGAGGAGAGTCAGGGAAAGTATACTTTAAGTTGGGCTTTGATGGATGAATAGGAGTTTTCTAGAAGGAGAAGAGGTTCTTTCCAGTTGAGACATCAGCCACAGAGGAATGAAAGACCAGTTGTGTTCTAGAATTGATCATTGACAAGGTGCAGTTGAATGGACAAATAAATGGCATCTGCAATAATTTATTTGTTAAGTTTATCATATAACACAATGAATTAATATATTTATGATATACTATAATATATTAATATATTTATTTGTGTGATTATTTGATTCAACTGGAAGCTCCACGAAGGCAGAGACCACTGTTTTCTAGTACCAACTTAAGGAACTGGTCCAACGTGGGCATCCACAAATATTTATGGAGGAAACAATTCCTAGGATGCCTGCTGTGTGCCAAACCTCGGTCCAGATGTGGGGGACACAGCAGTGAACACAGCCTATCTGTAGCTGATGGATGGTGCCGAAAGACCTCCGATGGCTGGAACATAGGGAACCAGAGTGAGTGTGATGGGAGGTCAGCAGGGAGGCCCACGAGGGGCCTTGCCGGCCCTATGGAGCCCTGGGAGGGACACCACATAAAGAAAAGTCCCATGACTGCAGTGCTGAGAAAGGCCTCTAGGGGGCAGAAGTGGAAGCTCGGAGTTCAGGAAGGGTGCGCTTAGTAGTACCGGAAGGAGATAAAAGGATACGGAAAGTAGTGACCCTCTTTGCCAGCTGTGTGTGCAGGAGAACTACTTTGGACTAAATGCATCTCATTGTTTTTACCTTTAGTTGCTTTGTTGACGTATAACTGGCAAACAATAAACTGCACAGATTTAAAGTAAAAAAATTGATGAGTTCTGACATACAGCCATCATCATAATGAAGATAATGAGCATACATAGACTCGAATAAATAATACCCATACATTTTGCCAAAATGGAATTGTACGATGCATAATTTTTGCAACTTAAAAAAAAAAGTAATAGATAGCGTTCGTCTTTCCATGTCATTACCTGGAAAACAAGATTTATCATGCTACTTTTATTATTTATTTATTTAGGCTACGATGGGTCTTAGTTGCGGCATGCATGCGGGATCTATTTCCCTGACCATGGATCGAACCCGGGCCCCCTGAGTCTTACCCACTGGACCACCAGGGAAGTCCCACTACTTTTTTTTTTTTTTTTAACATCTTTATTGGAGTATAACTGCTTTACATTGTTGTGTTAGTTTCTGCTGTGTAACAAAGTGAATCAGCTATATGTATACATATATCCCCATAACCCCTCCCTCTTGTGTCTCCCTCCCACCCTCCCTATCCCACCCCTCTAGGTGGTCACAAAGCACTGAGCTGATCTCCCTGTGCTGTGCGACTGCTTCCCACTAGCTATCTATTTTACATTTAGTAATGTATATATGTCAATGCCACACTCTCACTTCGTCCCAGATTCCACTACTTTTAAAGAGGGTATATTCCACAGCAGGACTTTGCAAATTTTTCTTTAAGGGAAGCAGAGTAAATATTAAGGCCTTATGGACCAAATGGTCTCTGTTGTAATTAAAACCCTTCTGCTTTAGCACAAAAACAGTCACAGACAGTATAAAAGATGAATGAGCATGACTGTGTGCCCATAAAGCCTTGTAAAAAAACCAACCCTTGTTCTATGACTTGAATCTGGTTTAGTGTTTATTTACCTAGTCCCCTGCTGAGGGACAGTTGGGTTGTTCCTTCCCTCCCCCTGCCTTTCAAGGGATGCTACTGCAAACGTGCAGAGATCCTAGGGATGGCACAAGATGGAAGGGGGTTACATCCCTGAATCATCATCCATCAACCCAGAATACCCATTTTACAGATGCAGAAACTGAGGTCTAGAAATAAACAGTCACATACATGAGCAAGGAAGAACGAAAACATTGGGGTTTATTTGTTATAGCAGCTGGCGCTATCCTAATACAGTGGTTCTCACCTGGTGGTCATTTTGCCTCCCAGGGAACATTTGGCCGTGTCTGGTGACATTTTTGACAACTGGAAAGCAGAGTGCTACTGACCTCTGGTGGGTGGAGGCCAGGGATGCTGCTAAACATCCTACAGTGCACAGGACAGCCCCAATGCAAGGCATTATCCTGCCCAAAATGTCAACAGAAAACCTCTCCTAACTGAATGAACACCCCTCTTGGAATCATTTTATTTCTTTTTTTTTTTCCTGTGCCCTTGAATATAGTCACATTTCTCAGCCAAGGAGAGAGAAGTGTCTTTCCATTTAGGGCAGGGCAGTCTGGGTGTGTGGGAACTTACTCAGAATGGAGTTGGGTTTTCAGGCTCTGCTTGTTTGGGGCTTTGCCTGTTGGATAGAAGGAGGATGTGACTTTTGGGCTCTCCTGGGCTGGGAACATGCATTGAGGTCTCAGATGGACCCACTCCTCGGACTCAGAGGTCGGGCCACTTGGAGAACAGCTGAGGCTGAGTTCTAGGAGTTTTCTTGGCTCTTGGTAATCTGATACGCGCTGGTGGGAGATGGTTATTTTATTACTGGGACCGTTTATGATGGTCCATTTTCCAATGCAATTTACAGAAGGCTCCGTTTTGGTTTTTGCTGATGGTCTCGAGAAAGAATCTTTAGCTGGTGTTGGCTGAATATTTGCTATATGCCAGGCTCTGTGTGAAGTGCATGGCCTGTACCAACTCCTTTAATCCCCATGATGACCTAGGAGTTGGATCTGAAATTCTCATGATGAGCTGTGAGACTCTGGGGTATATGAGTACCCCTCCTTACATGTCTGATATCTCCACTCACTTGCTCACTCAGCTTCAGCCCCACCAGCCTCCCTCTGTTCCTCCAACATGCTAGTCATCATCCTGCCTCAGGGCCATTGCACAGGCTGTGCCCTCTACCTCGTATGCCTTTCCTCCACATACCCACACGAGATCAGCTGCCACTCCCTTCTGATCTTTGCTCAAATGTTGTCATACCAGAGAAGGCCTCCTATTTAAAATTTCACCTCTTTCTCACCCACTGGTAACTTCTATCCCATTTTCATTTTTCTCCACAGCATACATCCCAGTCCGACTGAGTCTGTATATGTCAGTCACGTATTTTGCTTATTGTGTGTCTCCCTGCGCTGCTGTATGAGAAAAAGGGAGTTTAAATGGCTCTAATTTCACCTCTAGATCCCCAGTCTCGGCCCACGGTAGGAGCTCAATATTTGCAGAATGAAGGTACACGGTAGGTGCCGTTTTAAAGATGAGGCTATTGCACAGTTGAGGTTCACAGACATGAAGGACTTGGCCAAGATTGCACTCAAATAAGTGGCACAGTGGACTTGAACAGTGCCCTCAAAACATCCCTCCCCCATGCTTTCCATTTTATTTTATTTATTTTTAAAAATTTATTTTATTTAAGTATAGCTGATCCACAATGTTGTGTTAATTTCTGTTGTACAGCTAAGTGATTCAGTTATACATAAACATATATTCATTCTTTTTCTGATTCTTTTCCATTATGGTTTATCACAGGATACTGAGTACAGTTCTCTGTGCTATACAGTGGGACGTTGCTGTTTATCCATCCTATATATAATACTTTACATTTGCTAATTTCAAATTCCCAATCCATCCCTCCCCCACCCCCCTCCACCTTGGCAACCACAAGTCTGTTCTCTATGTCTGGGAGTCTGTTTCTGTTTTGTAGGTACATTCATTTGTGTCATATTTTAGATTCCACATGTAAGTGATACCGTATGGTATTTGTCTTTCTCTTTCTGGCTTACTTCACTTAGTATGATAATCTCTAGGTCCATCCATGTTGCTGCAAATGGCATTATTTCATTTTTTAAAGTAAATTTATTTTATTTTATTTATTTTTTGGCCGCGTTGTATCTTTGTTGCTGCCCAAGGGTTTTCTCTAGTTGCAGCGAGCGGGGGCCTCTCGTTGCGGTGGATTCTCTTGCTGAGCACTGGCTTTAGGCGCGTGGGCTCAGTAGTTGTGGCTCCCGGGCTCTAGAGCGGAGGCTCAGTAGTTGTGGCGCATGGGCTTAGTTGCTCCGCGGCATGTGAGATCTTCCCAGACCAGGGCTCGAACCCGTGTCCCCTGCATTGGCAGGCGGATTCTTAACCACTGTGCCACCAGGGAAGTCCATCCCCCTATATTCTTTTAGATACAGATTTTGATTTAAATTGGATCTGTAAATTATTTTCTTGGAGGGGGAGGGGTGGCCCTTAGACAACACTCCGTTTTCTTATCCAGAAATGAGGCATATTTATTTATTTATTCAAGTCCTATTTTATGTCCCCTTAAAAAGTACTATAGTTTTTTTTAAAGATATGGGTCAGAGCTATTGCTGTTAAAATTTTTCCTCTGTATTTTATTTTATTTCACTTCGTAGATATGATGATGCTATTCTGAAAAAAGTCTCTGTCTTATGCTGATTTTTGAAAAGGGGATGCACATACATGGTTAAAACAATCCAAACAGATAAAAAAGGATTACCAGCTCCTGTGCCTTCTTTGAGGGATATTTCCTGAGAGATCATTCACATCTGTGAATGTGTATATGCTAATTTGTGTTGCTGTAGTCTACTCCCCTTTTAAAATGCAAATGATAGCACTCTATTTACACTATTCTTCACTTAATTCTTTTTGTGTAATAATATGTATCTTGGAGATTTTGTCATCTCTGTACCTGTGGATTTAACTCATTGTTTTCTAAAAAGGTCACAGAACCCCACTGAATATTTTTCCATTATTATATTTATGTTAGAAAACAGTTATTTTATTTTAATTTATTTTTAATGGAAGTATAGTTGATTTACAATGTTGTGTTCCTTTCCGCTGTACGGCACAGTGATTCAGTTAAACATATATATATATTCTTTTTCATATTCTTTTCCATTATGGTTTATCACAGGGTATTGAATATTGTTCCTTGTGCTATACAGTAGGACCTTGTTTTTTACCCATTCTCTATATAATAGCTTGCATCTCCTAACCCCAAACTCCCACTCTATCCCTCCCCCTTGCCAACCACATGTCTGTTCTCTATGTCTGTGGGCCTGGGAAACAGTTTTCTCTCAATTATAATTTTTATGTATATATTTTTCCACCTAGATTTGGGTAACTGTCACTCTAAGCCAGTAGGAAAGAGTCCTGGACATTGCAACAATGAAAGGAAATGTTTCTGAGAAATAAAAATATTTTACATGAGTTTCATCCCGTCTTTCATCTCTCTTGAAAACTACATTGGGAGGAGGGAAGGAGGCAGAAGGAGAGGCAAACACCACAGTGTTAATCCTTTTAGATTTAGTTGGCAGTACTTCCTTAATATTTTTGTCTTATTCGGGTACAAATAGTTCGTCTCGGAAGCTTATCCATCTCCTAAGCGTTTTATTTTGTCAGGTCCAGTCACAATCTAAATTCTCTCTGAAACGGGTTAAGATGAAGCCTCAGTTTGGACGATGACCCCAGTAGCATCAGAAACCAGGGAAGCCCAACACTCCAAAATTCTCATGGGTTGCAGCTCAGCCATGCTGCACATTTCAGAAAGTGTGGTTTCAAGGGTAGGTGCAACATGGGATCATGGAATGGGTCTGAGGATTCAAAATCCATATCTACATCTATTGATAATGGAATGTCATTCAGCTATAAAAAAAGAATGTAGCACTAATTCATGCTACAATATGGATGAACCTTGAAAACTATTATGCTAAGTAGTGAGAGTCACAAGGTCACATAATATATGATCCTACTTACAGGAAATGTCCAGGATAGACAAATCCATATAGACAGAAAGTAGATTAGCCGTTGCCAGGGGTTGAGGGGAGGGAGACTGAAAAGTGATTGCTTCATGGGTATGGAGTTTCTGTTCGGGGTGATGAAAAAAAATTTGGAACAAGATATTGGCAAAAGTTGCACAACAGTGTACTGAATGTCACTGAATTGTACACTTTAAGATGGTTTCAATGGGAAATTCTATGTTATGTGTATTTTACCATAATAAGAAAAAGCAACCAAAAACGAGAGCCCAGTGTATTTGAATAAGGGTCAGAAATGAAGACTTGACGAATAACAGAGCTATGTGGAAGTGTTGAAATAAACCCCCATGAGACCAGGATGGGTAGACACCAAGCTGTGTAAGTACAGGATGTCTGTTTTCTTATACCAATTTCACACCCTGCCTTTATATCCTCAAAGTTCCCCCAGAGGAAAAATAAAACCCAGGAAAACACATGAGAATATTACGAATTACTATAACTTGTCAATGCAAATCATATGTGAGTGATATCAGAGGAGAAAGAAAAGAGAGAGAGAGAAAAAGGAAACTTTGAAATATTTGAATTGATGAGGCATTTTTGGAGAAAGTAGAGGTCTCCCTGTTTCTTGGGGGAAAAATTAATTTAGGGTGATTCCAGGTTGTGCTGCAATGATTATCTTTGAGAATACTTCTTTTGACACCCATGGGAGGATATTTGTGCAGCATGTAATTTCCTAGAAGTGAGACCAGTGGGAAAAAGCCTCAATGCAATTTACATGTTGAAAGTCTTTGCCAAATCTCCCCCCTGCCACACCCCTTAGTTGAACTCATTTATACCAGTGTTGATGAGAAAGGATTCTCACAAATCTTCACATTGTGTTGCCCATTTTCCTGACAGTTGGCAAACTCAGTGAAGATGACATGGGCATACCTCTAACTATGAAGAAGGCTGAACATCCTTTTATATATTTGAATACCTTTAGTATTCCTTCTTTTTTTCTTTTCAGTGGGTCTGTTTCTGTGAGCTGCCTATTCATGTCCTTTGCCATTTTTATTTTGGCAAATAAGAGTTTGCGCTTTTTTTCTCACTGAAAAAATTAGTATTATGTATTATATATTATGTAAAATGTTATAATGCATGCCCTTTATCTGTCACTTAAGTTGCATATATTTTTCTCACTTTTAAAAATCTGACGTTCAACTTTATGCATGGATTTTTTTTTTTACTATTCAAATAACTTAATTTTTTCATAGCCAGATTTGTTGTGTTTAGATTTTATTTTATTTTATTTATTTAAATTTTATTTTTGGCTGCGCTGGGTCTTCGTTGCTGCGCGTGGGCTTTCTCTAGTTGTGGGGAGCGGGGGCTACTCTTTGTTGCAGTGCACGGGCTTCTCATTGCAGTGGCTTCTCTTGTTGCAGAGCACGGGCTTTAGGTATGCGGGCTTCAGTAGTTGCAGCACTCGAGCTCAGTAGTTGCGGCACTCGAGCTCAGTAGTTGCGGTGCACAGGCTTAGTTGCTCCGCGGCATATGGGATCTTCCCGGACCAGGGCTCGAACCCGTGTCCCCTGCATTGGCAGGTGGATTTTTAACCACTGTGCCACCAGGGAAGTCCCTATTTTTAGATTTGGGATTTGCGTCTTGCTTAAAGAGATTTTCCTTACTTTGCAATTATAAAACAAAATTTCCAAATTGCAGTCTTATGGTTTCATTTTTGAATGGCTATGGAATTCATCAAATACATTTTTAGTAGCATGGAGATGTTCTTGTACCTCCTCTCCTCGGACATGCGAATACTGTGATCTTGATGACTAGACTTCCTAGCATTGAACCGTCTTTGCCCTCCTGGCCCAAGGTCCACTTAATCCTGGTATAGGTGTTGTGTTCTTTCAATCTTCAGCCTGATTCTGTTGGTAAATTCTCACTGCTGTGTTTTTGCCCTGTTGTTCACAAATGAAATCAGTTTGCAGTCCCCCCCCCCACTCCTAAATGTAATGTATTAAAGCAGGTTTCCATGACAACACAGGAGTCAGGACTTACATTTGGTTTCCTGCTTTAATGTAACAGAAAACTGCTAGATTGAGGGAGATTGTCCCCGAGGGACCGGCTAAAGGAAGCCCCCAGTAGGGTGGTGGTGGGCCTCCCTTAGCCCTCCTTGATGGACAACAAAAGTAGAGTATTTGGTGTTTATATTCATGAACGATGAAAAGATCTCTCTCATTACATCATGCCTTCAAAGTATGGTGTGCTTAAATGTCAGACCAAAGCCAATCTAAGAGAAACACAAAGCCAAACAAAAAGTCCCAAATGGTTTTTCAAAACCTTTAAAACTTTAAATTTTGACATGATGTCAGACTTCCAGAAAAGCTGCACGAATAGTACAATCAATCCTTATATGCACACTTTTAGCCAGATTTACCAATTTTATCACGCTTTCTATCACATCTGCTTTGTTCCGTCTCTGTCTCATTTTTGTTTTCTGAACCATTTGAGAGTAAGTTCCAGATATTATACTCCTTAACCCCTGCGTACTTCATTCAGTGTGTATTTCCTAAAGCCGGGGACATTCTGTTACGTCACTTCAGTACAATGATCAAAATTAATATTGATACAATACCATTGTCAGATTGACACACCCTTTTCAGTCTTCCCCAATTGCTCCAGTAATATCTTTTATTACAGAAGAAAATCCAAGAGCAACTTTGATCACTTAGTTAAGCCAGCTCTCTCCTCCATGAAGCTTCTATTTTTCCTTTCTTTTATTATTGACAAGCGTCCTGCAGCGAGATACTTGCAGACCGTGGAAATACCCTGTTACTTTTCAGACTTCCAACCATCACTTAGCATTCGTGGATGGCTCTTACCGGAACCAATTATTTTGGAGATTAGCAAATGGTGATTTTCTACTTCCATTCTATTGATTTTAATAAAAGGCAGAGGTTGACTTTCAACTTTTAGATGATTGTATTTTTTTGGGGGGGGCACGGTGGTTTACAAAAGAAACAATGAGTTTTTTTCGGGAAGTGGGTGTGTCTTCATTTCCATCCAGCAAGTCACAACTACAATGATTCTCTTGACTTTATCCCCAACATGGAAGTCTTGCAATCTGAAAGATTTCCAGAGAGCATCACGTCCCCCGGAATTTCAGCAAATGCCACTGGCCTGGAATTGTTGGTGGCTTTTGGGGGCCCCTGTGGATCAGAGGGAAGCCCCTCAAAGAAGGGGAACAACATTGATCAGACCCACAATTCTTGGTACTCTGGGACTGCAGTTGCCTCTTGTCTGTTCTCCGTGGGTCCATTCTTGCCCCATTGTCCACAGTGAGATATTATTGGAAAGAAAATCTGATTGTGTTAACCTTTCGGTGTAACCCTCTAATGCATCCCCGTTGCTTTCAGGATAAAGGTGGTGGTGGGGACAGCTCTTCACATGGCATATCAAGATTCTACCCTGTCTAGCTCAGTTTCCCCTCTTTTCTTTCTGTGTTCCAGCTACAATGCCTGGTTCAGTTGTGAGAACACCAACCTGTCCTCCTCTGGGCCTTTGCACATGCTGTTCCCTCTGCCTGGAACACTTCCCTGCTGCTTCCCTGGGCTGGTTTCTCCTCAACCTCAGATTTCAGTTCAAAAATCACTTCTTCGGAGGATCCTTCAGTGTCTCCCCACCCCACCTTATAACACATCTGATGTATAATTAATGGCCTTCTCCCCCACTGGATTGTGAGGTCTACAAGGAAATGGATGGTGTTTATTTTGCTCCCTGCAAATCCTCATTACTTACTGCATGTTGATTCTTCCATTCAACAAATATTTATTAAGCAATGGATATGTCAGGCACCGGGTATAAAATTGTGAACAAGACAGACAAGATTTCTGCCTTTCTGGGGTGGGGCGAAGACACAGGTAGGGATACTGGCGTGCTGTCAAGAACAGGGAGGGGAACAAAGGGAGGAAGGGCTGGGGAGCGTTTGCAAAGTGTGGTCAGGGAAGGCTCATTGGGACAGAGAGGTGAAGCCAGACACTGGAGGGACAGGAAAGCAGGAATAGGTTTGAGTTAAAAGGACAGTGGGCCCACCTCCTGGCAAATTAATATTTGTTTAATAGACGAGAGAAAGAACGAACGCCCTCAGACAAGAGTTGTGCTGGGTGCTTTGTCATACTTTATTTCTCCTGCAACTCCCCAAATCTGACCCGCAGGTATTGTTCACATGCATCATACAGGTGAGGCTGATCCAGAGAGAGGACTCTGGGTCTGCAGTGTTGAAAAACTGCGTGTGTCCATTTGTGTCATATCCAAGATCTCCACCGCCCGGTTTGCACTTTTGCGAGGTTCTGCACGTTCTCCAAGGGGTCATTTCTCCAACTTGAACCACAGACCGCGCGGAGGGGCCCGGGCCACCAGTACATTGAGCGCACGGGGCGCGCGTGCACGTGGCTGTCCCCAGGGGCCTGCGCTGGGCTGGGGAGTACTCGGGGTAGGACAGGGCGCCCGCGAGGACCAGACTCGCTGGCGGGACCGGGACGAAGGGGAGACGAGCACAACATTTAAGCGAGTAACAAAAAAACCGAGTAACCTAGATAAACAATATTTTAATGCAATATTTTTAAAAAATCAAAATGAATTTTCCAAAGTCCCATGATGAACAAAATAGCAAAACGTTAAACACAGGATCCGTCTCGCTGGGTCGGGCATCTGGGGCGCCCCCAGGCTCTGAGACGGGAGTCACGGGGCTGGAAGGGGCGCTCCGGCTGGGCAGGGATCTGTGGCGCCCCCTCGGCTAGGGCGCGCCGGGGGCCTCCAGCGCGGGGCCCAGGACAGGGACGCTGGCGGGTGGGGCGGGGCGGCGCCTCCCCCGTGTCGGTCCTCCCTCTACCCCTCTCGGGCCTCTCCCGGGCGCCGAGTCCCTTCCGAATCCGGATCCGCGCCGCCTTTTCCCGCGGCCCGCACGGGGCCCAGCTGACGGGCCGCGTTGTTTACTGGCCGAGCAGCCCTCGCTCCCGCCGCCCGCTCGCCACCCGCCTGCCCAGGTGCCCGCCCGCCTGTCCGCGCGTCCGTTTGTCCGCGCGTCCGAAGATCTGAGCCCCCGAGCGCTCGGGGCCGAGAGCCAGGAGGCAGGGGCGCAGCGCCGCGCTCGGGGCCCTGAGATCGCGGGACGGGGCCCGGGCCGCGGTGGCCCGGAGTCGGGGCCGCCTCCACCGGGCCGCGTTGCCGGATTTGCAGCGGCGGAGGCCGCGCGCCCCTCCTGGGGCTGTTTCAAGGACCCTCCCGGGCGGAGGCTGCGGCCCCTGGGCCGCCCGCGTGGAAGAGAAGGACGCGCGGCCCCCAGCGCCTCTCGGGCGGCTGCTTTGGAGCATGCACCCCTCGGGCCGGCGCCGCGCGCTCTGATCCATCCGGACCCCGCGCTCCCGTAGCCATGGGCGCCGGGGGCGGGCGGGGGGCGGCGGCCGTGCCACTGCTGGTGGCCGTTGCCGCGCTGCTGGTGGGCGCCGCGGGCCACCTGTACCCTGGAGAGGGTGAGTCTGGGGGTCCGGGAGTGGGCGGGGACCAGCGCGGTGGGGAGGGGACCCTTTGCCAAAATGGAACCCCTGCTGTGGACTGAGAGCCCTCCTCCGTGGGAGGGCGGGTGGCCGGGACTGTAGCTCCAGCCTCGCGGGGGGCGGGAAGCCGCTGACCTTGGCCTTTGCCCGCCTGGGCTCGCGGCTCCACGCTCCGCGTGCGGGCCCCGGGCTGGAGGAACCTTGCCCTAGTGCTCGCCCCTCCACGGGCGCCTCCCCCGAGCGCTCCTCGGACCTGTGCCGTGCCTGGACCTCCCCGAGCCCAACTGGCTCCGGAGACGGGACACGCGTCCTGAGTCGCCTCTGAGAAGTGGGGTTATTGGACACTCTCGGACAGCCAAGTTCCTGGGGCACAGACGGTTTGGAGCCAGAGTCGAGGGTGACGGACTGGGGAGGGGGTCCCTCGAGGGTCCCTGCTGGTAGGTGACGCTGCCCGGGGCGGGGAACTGTAGAATCCACCCCCCTCTTCCTCGTATCTAGACCCATGGCTACCCCGACTTCAGGTCCATGTTTACACTCTTGGGTTCTGTTTCCAGATATCGGGAGGCAAACTCTAGCGCCTTGGCAACAGCGCAGTTGTAGTAGCAGAGGTAGTGTCGGCTTTAATGATTATTGTAGTTAGTGTCACCAAATGCCACGGGCTGGTCGGTCTTATCTCTCTGGACCTTTTTTTTTTTTTTTTGAGATTTTTTTGATGTGCACCATTTTGAAGTCTGTATTGAATTTGTTACAATGTTGCTTCTGTTTCACGTTTTGGTTTTTTGGCCGCTAGGCATGTGAGATATTAGCTCCCCGACCAGGGATCGAACCCTCACCCACTGCATTGGAAGGGGTAGTCTTAACCAGTGGACCGCCAGGGAAGTCCCTCTTTCTGGACCTTTGCGGCGGCCTCTTGAGGCTGATACCGTTGTTGGTCCATTTCGTAGGGAGTAAACTGAGGCTCAGGAAGGACACATAACTCACTTGCCCCAAAGTCAGTGCCAGAGGGAAAAACGAACCTCTCCAGTGGTGCCAGGGCCCAAGGCTCTGGACTGCTGCCCACGGCCCATGTCCCCCCTAATAACCCTCCTCCTCTGCCCTTTTACCTGTCAGCTCCGGGAGGTCTCTAACCTGTGGTCATTCCAGCCCCCAAAGCCTCCCTCCTGAGTGTCCCTGTGCTGGCAGCCACCAGGGGCAAATCCCAGCATCCTTCTTGGGCTTCACAGCAGGTCTTCCCGGCTGCAGGTCGAGGACGGAAGAATCGTTTAAGAGAATGTAGCTGGGGTTTCCCACCATGATGGCTCAGGCCCTGCTTTCAAAATATCTGTTGGGTTACTTCTTCAGATTTCGCCATAAAAGGAGATCAGTCATGAGGAGGAAGGGGTCAAGGAGGGAAGAAACTGAAGTTCCTGAGCTCCCTGACGGTGAGCGAGGGGCGTGAGAAAGCACACGCAGGCTCTGGAGTTGACAAACCGGGTTTGCTGAGCCCCTTTGCCAGTTAGGCACTGTCTCCAAGCACCCTGGTATACAGTGCGTGCTTCATGAAGGAGGGTGGCAAGTGGTTTAGGGTCTTGTTAAAAAAGTCCGAGACCAGTTGTTAGGCTTTGCGTATGTGTGTGTGGGCTCACCCCTGTATGTTTCCTTGCTTCTCTGTTCCTGGTAGCTTTGGTAATTAACAGTGGATTTGTGCCTGGGCTTTCAGGGGTCCGTAGATGGATTTTTCCGCTTCTTACTTGTGTACAGTTTCCACAGGGGCAGAGGTTTACGTTTCTTTCGTTCACTGCTACATTTCCAGAGCCTAGAGCAGTCCCTGGCACCTAGTAGGTATTTGATAAATATTTGTTCTAGATTCAACTCCTATCCTTCCTGTCCTCCCCAGGAGTCCAAGTCACAGCTGCTTTATTCTCCAAATAACTCCTAACTAAAGAGAATATAAGCAAACACTCAGCGGGCGCCGTTCTATACACTTTGCATAGGTAATCTCGGTTAATCCTCACCACGGTGCTGGGAGGTAAGGCTTACTGTCCTTTTGGAAGGTGAGGAACTTTGGCGAGATGGCAGAGCTGTGATTAGAACCCCAGTCTGTTAATAAAAGGTTTCTTAATAAAAGGTTCTTCTTTGGAGTCTGAACCTCCCCACCCCCGTGGTAAAGGTTAACAAAATACTACTGAATAGATGACATGTGATGCCCTTTGGAGGTTTAGGGAGGGGCGTGAAACTTTACAGATGGCTTATCTCCAACAGCAACCAATATGGCATCTTGGCTGGGGTGGGTGAGGGTGGGGTAGAGGGAAATCAATGGGATTTTTAAGGACTGAGGACTCAGAGATGTCACATGGTGTGTGCCGTCCCACTTCGTCCCCCCATGGAGTCTGTGGCTTGGCTGACCTGGGCAATGGCTTTCCCCTCCATTTCTCCTCGGGTTGATCCGCTCCGGCCCGAGATGACCCGGGGCATTGCAAAGTCAGAGAATGAAGGCAAAGTGGGATTAATTACAGTGAAAACCCACAGAGTTTCGGCGGGGGTGGAGGGGTGGGCAGTGAGTTGTATAGTTGAGGTGTGAGATGCTGCTTTCAGATCCCACCGGATGTTTCTCCTGTGTGTTCTCTTGTGTGCTCCGGGACGCTTAGAGCAGAACTTCCGCTCGCCGGGTCACCTCCCTGGGGTTCTTCCCAGCCTTTGCTTCCCTCCTGGTGACCCACCCCTCGCCCTTGCCCCACTTACTCATAGAGGTCATTGGGGTGAGCCCCCTGGGGTCCCCACCTCACTCCACTCCATCGTTGACTTCCTTTCTTTTTTGATTAGAGCGGAACCTCTTGACTACTCTGCTCTCGACATATGGGGTTGGAGAGCTCTTGGTTGCAGGGGGCTGTCCTGTGTATCTTAAGATGTTGAGCGCCATCCCTCATCTCTAGACGCCAGTAGCAATTCCCCTCTCCAAGTCATGACCACCAAAAGTGTCTCCAGACATTGCCAACTGTCCTAAGAATCACTGCATTTGGGGAGATAACTTTTTCCTTCTCTAGGACACTTACCCACCTGGGTCCCCTGCTCTCTCCCCTCTGTTTGTTCAGGGATCTCCATCTACCCAGGAGCCTTTCTCTTTTCAGCCTATAAACGCTCAATACTCCCCTGGGCCCAATTACTCACCACTTACCTCTCGCCTTCCCCTGCCAAGCCTCCCCTCCAATGGGTCCCCACCGCCCTCGCTCTCTCACCTTTCACCCACTGCTCTGCCCACGGCATCTGGCTTGTGTCTCCATTGCTTTGCCCATGGCGCGAGAGAAGGTCATCCCTCACCTCCCAATTGTAGCCTCACCCCAGCTGACTTCTCTGGGTTTTGCCTCCCACTGGAAGGCACCGTCTCCTGGTGAGCTTTCACCTGTGTCTGACTTCTCCCATCCTCTTTCTTCCTTTCCTCTGCTCCTTTCCTAGACTAAGATATTAGACCCTTCTTCATAGAGGGCCATTCTCTACCCTTGACTCTCTCTGTCTCACTCGGTTTTTAATTTATATATGGTCAAAGCCTTTATCTAGAACAGGGGCCAAATCCTGCCCACCCACGCCAGTTTTTTTGTAAATAAAGTTTTACTGGCACGCAGCCATGCCCATTCGTTCATGCACCCTCTGTGGCCGCTTTTGTGCTCCACAGGCAGAGCTGAATAGCTGTGAGCGCGTGGCTACCAACAATATTTACACTTGGGCCCTTTCCAAAGTTTGCCAACTCCTGATTTAGAACAAACTCCTTGAGAATCATGATGACATACCTCATAGCTTGTGTGGTCCCTGATACAACTTTGAATGAATCAAGTTAAATGAAGCGCCCGGGGATGCTGTGTTTTCCCCTTTACGGAGCAAGCTGTATTAAAGAAATTTATACCATGTGCTGTGCTGAATGTAGGGGTTCCGATGGTGAGAAAATAACAGTGATGTTCCCTCCTTGTGTGTGTGTATGATCTTTGGATTTATTTGTTTAAACAGTCTTCTTGGCATTGAACGAGGATTCCGTGCTCCTGGCCCTGTCTCTAGTACCAAAAGAAAGTGGTATCTGCTATGAGATGTTCTCTTGAGACCCGCCCTTATGTTAATTTCTATTAAGAACACATCGGGGTGGCTTGGGTTATGTTTTGCAACTTAAAAACCATATTTATGGGACTTCCCTGGTGGTCTAGTGGTTAAGACTTCCCCTTCCAATGCAGGGCATGCGGGTTCGATCCCTGGTAGGGGAGCTAAGGTCCCACATGCCTCCCGGCCAAAAAAGCAAAACATAAAACAGAAGCAATATTGTAAAAAGTTCAGTAAAGGCTTTAAAAATGGTCCACGTCAAAAAAAATCTTAAAAAAGCCGTATTTATGATTTTCAAATTAAAATAATAACAGGTAGTGCATTCTCATTGCCAAAAAAATTATGAAAGTATAGAGAGGAAAAAAACCAGAGTCCCCCTTTGTCCCTAAAACCATTGCATTTCTGTCCTGGGAAATGACCATGCTATCAGTTTGGTGTATATCTTTATTTATTTATTAAACAAATTTTTTTTTAACATAAGTACTGGCCAATGAATTTTTTTTCCTTTTTTTTTTAAAGTTTATTTTTTCTTGTGTGACTTTTTAAAAAAATAAATTTGTTTATTTTTATTTTATTTATTTTTGGCTGTGTTGGGTCTTTGTTGCTGCGCACGGGCTTTCTCTAGTTGCGGCCAGCGGGGGCTACTCTTTGTCGCAGTGTGCGGGCCTCTCATTGCCGTGGCTTCTTTTGTTGTGGAACACGGGCTCCAGGCACGCGAGCTTCAGTAGTTGTGGCACGTGGCCTCAGTAGTTGTGGCGCTCAGGCTCTAGAGCGCAGGCTCAGTAGCTGTGGCGCATGGGCTTAGTTGCTCCGCGGGATGTGGGATCTTCCCAGACCAGGGCTCGAACCCGTGTCCCCTGTATTGGCAGGCGGATTCTTAACCACTGCGCCCACCAGGGAAGCCCGGTGTGTATCTTTAAACATTTTTATTTTTAAAATGGTCATACAGTAAAACTGACTTTTTTTTTTGGTGCACAGTTTTTGCATTTTAGCCCCCGCATAGAGTTGTGTGGCTGTCCCCACAGTCGGGATACAGAAATGTCCCATCCATCACCACCCAGACTCCTTCCAGCCATCCCTTTATCGTTATGCCATCCCTACCTCAAACCCCTGGCAACACTGATCCTTCTCCATCCCTATAGTTTTCTCTAGACTTTAAAAAGTATCTTATGTTTGTCTTTCTCTTTCTGACTTACTTCACTAAGTATGACAATCTGTAGATCCCTCCATGTCGCTGCAAATGGCATTATTTTGTCCTTTTTTATGGCTGAATAATATTCCATTGTATATATGTACAACATCTTCTTTATTCATTCCTCTGTCGATGGACATTTAGGTTGCTTCCATGTCCTGGCTATTGTAAATAGTGTTGCAATGAACATTGGGGTACATGTATCTTTTCAAATTATGGTTTTCTCTGGATATGTGCCCAGGAGTGGGATTACTGGATCATACGGTAGCTCTATTTTTAGTTTTCTAAGAAACCTCCATACTGTTCTCCATAGTGGCTGCACCAATTTACATTCCCACCAACAGTGTAGGAGGGTTCCTTTTTCTCCATACCCTCTCCAGCATTTATTGTTTGTAGATTTTTTGATGATGGCCATTCTAAGTGGTGTGAGGTGATACCTCTAAAAAAATGGTACAAATGAACCTATTTACAAAACAGAAATAGAGTCCCAGATGCAGAAAACAAACTTATGGTTACCAAGGGGGAAGTAGGGGAGGGATAAATTGGGATTGACATATACACACTACTATATATAAAATGGATAGCTAAGAATAACTTCCTGTATAGCGCAGGGAACTCTACTCAATACTCTGTAATGACCTGTATGGGAACAGAATCTAAAAAAGAGTGGATATATGTATATGTATAACCAATTCATTTTGCTGTAGAGCAGAAATTAACACAATACTGTAAATCAACTCTACCCCAGTAAAAATTAACTTAAAATATTTTTTAAAGTATCTTATAATTGGATCAATCTTCTTAAAATTGAAAACCTAAGTACTCATAAGATTCTCATGATTCCTGGATTCCATATTTGTGAATTCCCCTATTCACTAAAATTTATTTGTAACTCCAAAATAAATAGCGCTTTAATGGTTATTCCTGGACATGCACCAAGTGGCAAAAAATTGGCATCATCTGACATGCATGTTCCAGCTCAGATCAAACAAGGTGACATCTTGCCTTCCTGTTGCATCTCTCCCCTTGTGAATTCATAAATTCCCAAGGATGAAAACAAATGTCCTTTAAAAAAATGTTTTTAATTGAAGTATAGCTGGTTTACAATTTTGTGTTAGTTTTTGGTGTACAGCAAAGTAATTCAGTTATACGTATGTGTATATATTCTTTTTCAGATTCTTTCCCATTATAAATTATTGCAAGATATTGAATATAGTTCCCTGAGCTATACAGTAGGTCCCTGTTGTTTATGTATTTTATATATAGTAGTGTGTATCTGTTAATCCCAAACTCTTAATTTATCCCACCCCCTTCCCTTTGGTAATCATAACTTTGTTTTTGATGTCTGTGAGTCAGTTTCTGTTTTGTATATAAGTTCATTTGTATCATTTTTTAAGATTCCACATATAAGCGATATCCCATGATATTTGTTTTTGACTTACTTCACTGAGTATGATAATCTCTACGTCCATCCATGTTGCTGCAAATGGCATTATTTCATTCTTTTTTTTATGGCCGAGTAATATATTCCATTGTATATAAGCACCACACCTTCTTTATCCATTCATCTGTTGATGGACATTTAGGTTGTTTCCATGTCTTGGCTACTGTAAATAGTGCTGCAATGAACATTGGGGTGCATTTATCAGAGTTTTCTCCAGGTATATGCCCAGGAGTGGGATTGCTGGGTCATATGCTAACTCTATTTTTAGTTTTTTAAGGAACCTCCACACTGTTTTCCATAGTGGCTGCACCAATTTACATTCCCACCAACAGTGTAGGAAGGTTCCCCCAAAATGTCCTTTTTTGTGATGTATTTAGTGCCATGTTTTTCACACTTTCTTGTGCTTTTTGTTGGTGATTTTGTGGTTTACCATGGTCTGCATGCATAGTTCTGAAGTGCTGTCTAGGGTCCCAAGTACTAGAAGGCTGTGACGTACCTGCCGGAGAAAATACATTGGCTGGATAAGCTTTTCTCAGGCGTGAACTGTATAGTGTTTAGTGACTCAACAATGTATATTAAATAAGGTGTTTTTAAACAGAAACGCACATACAACAAGGTTATGGTATTGATGGAGTTGCAAATGAGTGTTCTTGAGAACACTTTGTTCCATAAACAAAGAGAATCTGCTGTAGGTGGTTTCCTATCACTGGGGTTTAAAATTTGTGAAACTGCGTTTGTCCGCATCCGTGTAGAATCCTTTTTGAATGCATCCGCCCTTTTTGTTGTATTTTCATCTGGGCACAAATCCTTGGTTACCTCTCGGAAAGTTCATGAGACGGCACGAAACCCCTGGTCTGTGTCTTGAGGAGGGGTCTCCCGTGTTCTGCTAACCCTGGTGCCAGGGAGCGCCCCAGTGGCTTTCAGGGGTTTAGAAACATATTTCGTTTCTGGCAGAGTGAGGTTTGCTGTTCTGTGTTGCCCAGTGCAGACTGGATATCAGTGCCAGTTGGAGTTCACGGCAGACGGATGAGGATTAAAATTTGATGTCAAATCTGAGTTTTTCTTTCAGTTCCTTAAGGGTGTGGTGTCCCGTCAGGTTTATAGGTTAGCTTCTGTTTTGTGTTCAGGAAGAGCAGCCTGTTACCAGGAGGTTCTTGCTTCTCTCCTATGTCTTTGTGGTAATGTGGAAAACATAGGTACTTTCCAAAAACTGTGTTTGTTAACGGTGCGGAAAAAGGTAGTGGTTGGACACAAAGGGATAGAGGGCAGGGCTCCACCTGTTTTCTGATGGCCTTTCTTGATTTCTTGTGGCTAATCTGTTTTCAAAGACGTATCCTGTTTCCTTACAGAAGATCAGAAAAGGGGTGAGTTCTCACTGAGGTGTTCCTTCCTAATTATATCCAGTTACATTGTATCGAAGACATCTGCTACTTTTTTGTTCTTGCAAGACTTCTCTTGGTTTTCTTTCTGGTGTCTTCTGTGGGCAGTATCCATCCTTATTTGTACACACGAGGAGGTAGGACTCCTGAAATGTCACGGAAGCCCCTTATCATCTTGTGGTTGGATGTGTGATGTCCTTGGGATTACAGAACTATGGAACTGACTGGAGGAATTAGCCTAGATGTCCCAGAGCTTTCAGACAGGCTTGTAGAAGGTGTTGGTGTCAGTACGACTATGTGTCTTTGGTCCCCTCTCTGGTTCCCTGGCCTTAAATATTGTGCTCGCCAGAGGCACGCCCCCCTTCCATCCTTTTCTCCTCCTGGTTTCATCACCTACTCTCATCCCTTCTGCCAGCATCCGCCCCTTTTCCCAAGCTCCAGAGCCACATCTTCCCAGTGCCCTCTGGACCCACATCTGGGAGCATCCCAGAGCCCCTACGGACTCAACATGCCCCAACCTGAGCCTGTTGCCCTTGCCACCCTAAACTGGTCCTCTCCGGTCCTCTCCAGGTTCACTAAGAGAGGGCCCTCACTTCTTCCCCCTCTCTTCCACCTCCCGGGGGACCAAGTCCCCTTGATGCTAATCCCTTGTACCCACCCCCAGAATAGGCCCCCCAGGCCATGCCGTAGATGTGGTCCCAGAGTGCCTCGTCCAGTACCTTCTCTTCCCTGCTGCCAGAGAGAGTTTTCTACTTCCTGCTTTGGTCCTTCTATAGCTGCCAGCTCGGTCCATACCCCTGGCAGTGGAGCCTGGCCTCAGCTGTGTGGTGTGCCATCTCACTTCGCCAGGTTCATGACTGCAGTTCCTTGGGGCTCCCTCTTCTTCCATGTGCTTGCATTTGCTTCCTGTGGCCCAAGCACCCTTCTTCCCCCTTTTCACCCATGGATGCCTGCTTGCTCCTTATGGAACCGGGTCAGAGGCCTCCTTCCTCCCCTCTCTGGCTTCATCACCCACCCCATTCTCCTTCCCTTTCAGTACAGACTGGGTATATCTGTCTGGGTCCCCATAGACATTGGTCTGCACATTGGAGGTGCGTTCTAGTGAAACACTGAGTGCATGGGAAATGAAACCATACTCCTAAGTGTGGGTTGGAGGAGGAATTGATACATGTTTGTCCAAAGCAGGAAGCAAAGTCTAGCCCAGAGGGGGCAGGTCCTGGAGAGGATAGGATGGCTTGAAGTTAGGAGCAAAAGGTTTGGCTGAAAAAGAACTGCTATGGTCTGAATGGCCACCTCCCTCCTCCCCATTCATGGGTTGCAACCTTAACCCCCAACGTGACCGTATTTGGAGAGAGAGCTTTTACAAGGTAATTAAGGTTAAACGAGGCCATAAGAGGACGGCCCTAAACTGATAGGACTGGTGACCTTAAAAGAAGAAGGAGACAGAGAAAGATCTCTCCCTTTCTGCACGCATTCACCAAGGAAAGACTACGTGAGGACACAGTGAGAAGTCGGCCGTCTGCAAGCCAGGAAGAGAGCTCTCACCAGAAATTGACCATGCTAGCTAGCTACCTTGATCTTGGACTTCCAGCCTCAGAGCTGTGAGAAATAAATGTCTGTTGTTTAACCCCACCCGTCTATGGCATCTGGTTATTGGAGCCCAAGCTGACCAAGACAAGAACTGAGGTCAGAAGTGGCTCTGAAACACAGCATCTAGGAACTCAGGTAGACTAGATGGGTGTGGGTCTAGCTTTCTTTGAAATTCGTGGGGGCCAGTCCACCGTGCTTATGAGGTTCCCTCTAGCAACAATCCACAGCCCCAAAGAAGGCATCTGATGGCATTGATCCTGGGACAAAGTGCTCAGAGGAATGGGTGGGGCAGAAGAATGGGAGCTGGAAAGAGCCCCTGCTGGAGAGGTGGCCCAGGTTGGGTAGACAGTACGTCTGTCCTACTTGAGGCCCTATCATATCCTTGGGGACCTTGTTTAAAATGCAGATTCTTGGGCCTGGCTCCCAGAGATATTGATTCATTTGGTCTAGAGCTGGGCCTAGGGATCTGCATTTTAACATACACCTGCTGTCCCAGGTGATTCTGATGCTGTCGGTCCACAGAACACACTTTGAGGAACTCTGTGTGATGGCTAAGGGCACAGGTGCTGGTGCCCTGGGGACCTATGTGATGGACTGAATTGTGTCCCCCCCCCCAAATTAATGTGTTGAAGTCCTAACCCTAACACCTCAGAATGTGACCATCTTTGGAGATAGGGTCTTTAAAGAGGTAATCAAGGTAAAAATGAGATAATTAGGGTGGCCTCTAATAAGACTGATGTCCTTATAAGAGGAGATTAGGACACAGACACACACAGAGGGACGACCGTGTGAGGACACAAGGAGAAGACAGCCATCTACAAGCCAAGGAGAGAGGCCTTAGAAGGAATCAATCCTGCTGACACCTTGTTCTTAGACTTCTAGCCTCCAGAATTGGGAGAAAATAAATTTATCTTGTTTAAGCCACCTGGTCTGTGGTCCTTTGTTAGGGTGGCCCCAGTGGACTCATATACTGGGTTTAAATCCCAGGTCTGTCTCCTCCTTGCTTTGTGACCTTGAGGAGGACATGTTCCTCTCTGAGCCTCAGTTTCTTTCCTCTTCTAGAAAATCTATCTGGGCGACAGTTTGCCTGTTGCCTGCACCCTCGGGATATTTACTGCCCTTCCGTTTCCAGCAATTTGCAACAGAATCCATCTCACACGCTCTGGCTGAAGTCAATTTTTATTTTTTAATTTTGGCTGTAACCCATGGCATGTGGGATCTTAGTTCCCCGACCAAGGATTGAACCCGTGCCCCCTGCATTGGGAGCGCAGAGTCTTAACCACTGAACCACCAGGGGATTTCTTGGCTGAAGTCAATTTTAAAGAACCAGTCTTTCAGGCAGGTGGAGAATCTTAAGGGTATCTGGTACCTCGGTGTGCCCAAGTTCTAATTTATGAAGGGAATAAATCTGGGAATTGGTTCCATGCATCTTAGAGTGGAGAACTAATATATGCACGTGGCCAGACCCCAGTTCTCATCTGTTCTTCATACCTTTCGTCATGCGATCGTCATCATTTACAGGTGAGGAAACTGAGGCACACAGAAATTGAGTTTATGGCTCAGGATTATACAGCTGACAGGTGCCCGTGCTGGAATGGGAAGCCAGATCTGTTGGGTTTCTGGCATGCCCTGAAACTGGTATGGGTGGTGGCCTGACACCTGAACCCAAGGCTTGTTGGCTGGCATGCCTGAATTTTGGAACAAGCCCTGTTAAGACTGGAAGTAATGCAGGGAGGAACGTGTGGCCCCAGATACGTCACCAGGGAGCATTTGAAGAACGTCGAGACTAAGGAATGAGTACATTCAGGCTTGAAAGCAGAAGGTATAACTCTAGCATTGTAAAGGAGTTTCAGAATCTTCTAGATACCTCTCTCCCAGATCCTTAGTACCTCTTTGCTGTTTTCATGATAGAGAAAACCAGGGGAGAGGGGACACTTTCCAAGATGGCTCTCATGTCAGTCTTCTCTCCTTCTGGAAAAGTTTTAGATTCTTCTGGCCGAGGGGGAACTTCTAGACCAGCACGGTCCAACAGAACGGTCTGCTTTGATGGAAATGGTCTATAGCTATGCCATCCAATATGGCGGCCACTATCTACATGGTGCTCTTGAAATTATGGCCAGGGCAGCTAAATTTTTACTTTTATTTAACTTTAATTCATTTAAATGTAAAAAATGTGAATGTAAAGTCTTATTTAACATTAGTTGATTGAAATGTCAAAAAAAATCAATGCTTGATTCTGTTATTGAACAACTCTTTTGCTTGGAACAACTTGGGGATACCAAGAACCTACCTTTTCAGTGATTCATTTTGTGAAATCTGCATATACAGATTGAGTATTTCTGATAAAAATGTAGCATCTGAATTGAGACCTGGTGCAAGTGTATAAAACATGTGGCGTTGGGGAGGCATAGTGTGAAAAAAATCCCATAGATTTTTTTTTTTTTGTATTGCTTACATGCTGAAGTGAAGTTTTGGGATACATTGGGTTAAATTAAGAATATTTAATTTCACTGTTTCTTTTTTACCTTTATAGAGATAATTTTAAATTCTGTGTGGCTCGCATCATGTTTCTATTGGATAAGGCTGCTCTAGGCCCTACACACCCTTGTGACCTACAGCGACAGGCTACAGCTCTTGACCTTCCAGTGAAGTAGGCAGAACTTATTGCACTGTTTGTGTAGGTTTTAGTTCTGGTGTTACCTCCTCCGGGAAGCCCTCCTTGATTGTCCTGGACTTAGTCAAATAGCTCATTTTCATTATCTCTTCTAGCCCCTGAAGCTGTCCTTGAATAACTGAGATCTCCTCCTCAGTTATACTTTCAGTTGATTTGGGTAGTTAATAGCAACTAGTAGTCTGTGAGATCCAGGGCAGACTCTATCTTATTCCTTTTATTTATTTTTTTAAACATCTTTATTGGAGTATAATTGCTTTACAATGTTGTGTTAGTTTCTGCTGCATAACAAAGTGAATCAGCTATATGTATACACGTATCTCCCTATCCTATTGTCCTATCCCTCTCGTCCTATTCCTTGAAGCACTTCCAGTCCTTGGAACAGCAGAAACAGGTCCTCAGCAGATAGTTGCTGAAGGAGTGAACGAAAGAAACTGTCTTTAACAAGCTTCCTCCAGGTTGTCACTGCATGAACATTATTTCATTGTTTCCTTATTTAAGTCAGATTCACCTGCTTCTTAATTTGGTATGTTTTTAAAGAACAAAGACAGAGAAACTGTAACATAGTTCAGGCATAAACTTTGCATTTAATTGCTGGGTTGAAATCCTAGCATTACCCCTTAAAACTCAGCCTGTGTGAGTTTGATTTGCTCATCACAAAAATGGGCATGGACCACATTTCGTGTATCCGCCTCCTCTGGGATTATTCTGAGAATTCATCAGGAGAACGTACCTGCCAGAACATGGCCAAGTGCTTTACATGGGAATTGTTATTAGCTGTCACCAGGACCCCCCATCCTCCCCCGGTCCTCATGGTCCTTCCCTTCCTGTGTGTAGAGTGCTGATTAACCAGGTGTCACTTACTGAGGACCTGAAGCATCTTTCAGTTCCCACCCAGAGGTATTAAAAGCCAGTACGAGGTCTGACATCTACTGCTGGCACCATCTCTAACATCCTCTGGGTATTTTCTGTTCACGCAGTGAATTGCTCTATTGTCTTAGACTAATAGGGACACGTACAGCTTTAATGAGTTGAGTTAGAGTCCTTGGAGATTTAAAAGAAAAAAGCAGTTCTTTGTTGTCCACTACAGTTATAGTTGTTTAATTTTTTAATAACAACTTTACTGAGATCGAATTCAATACCATACAATTCACCCATTTAAAGTTTAAGTTTAGTGGTTCTTAGTACATTCACAGAGTGGGGCCACCATCACTACAATCAATTTTAGAACATTTTCATCACCCCCCAGAGAAATCACATACTCCTGAGCTGTCACTCCTCATTTTCCCCTCTCAAAGCCCCTTGAAACCACTAATCTACTTTCTAGGGATTTGCCTATTCTGGACATTTCATGTAAATGGAATCATGCCACATGTGGTCTTTTGTGACTGGCTTCTGTCACTGAGCCTGATGTTTTCAAGGTTCATCCCTGTTGTAGCAGCTGTCAGCGCTTCTCCCCTGTTATTGCTGAATTATCTTCCTTTGTATGGACATGCCACATTCTGTTTATTCATTTGTCAGTTCATGGACATTTGGCTTGTTTCCACTTTTTGGCTATCATGAATAATGATGCTCTGGGCATTTGTACACACATTTCTGTGTGGACCTATGTTTTCATTCCTCTTGGGTATCTACCTGGGAGTGAAGTTGCTGGGTTATATGGTAACTCTTTGCTTAACCTTTGGAGGGACTGCTAGTCTATTTTCCACAACAGCAGCTGTACCGTTTTCCATTCCCACCAGTAATGTAGGAGGGTTCTGATTTCTCCACATCCTCGTCAACACTTGTTATTGTCTGTCTTTTTAATTTTAGCCATCCTGGTAGGAGTGAAGTGGTATCATTGTGGTTTGGATTTACATCTCCTGGATGTCCAACAGCTGGCTAATCTTTGAATGCATATTCGTATCTGATTTTGGTTCTGACACAACTTGGGGAGGATGGTGGGCTGGTGTTCTTTGTACCTGTATCGATTTCACAATTTCGTGTGCGTGTGTGTGTAAAACATAGAGTGTGAGGCTCAGGCTTGAGAAGCCCAGACCTGTGGCTGAATCTAAGCTGTATACTGACAGATATAATACAGGACACCAAGTTAAATTTGAATTTAACATAAACGATGAGTAATTTTTAAGGATAAGTATGTCTCAAACATTGCATGGGATATACTTATCCTAAAAGGTACTTGCTGCTCATCTGAAATTCATAGTTAACTGGGCGTCCTGCATTTTTATTTGCTAAATCTGGCAACCCTGAATGTTACTGGTGGGTCATCTGTCCTTGACTGATTGGTTTTGCCTCCTAGAGATCCAGTTTTCCCTTCTGTGGGGTGCGGATGAAGCTTGTTGGGAGGTGTCAGTGGCGTGGTACCTGTCCAGACCTCTGTATGTAGATGCCGTTGATGTGACTGAAGCTGGGAGCCTCAGCCTTGGGTGGCATGAGTGTGTGGGGCTGGAACTGCCATCCTGGTCCCCTTGAAGCTGCCTCCCAATTTCTGAGTGAGTGAGTGTATGTGTGTGTGTTTGCGTTTTGGCAAGGAGAGGCTGTCTGAAGAATTCAATTCTACTGAATGTTAACTCCAATATAAGGAACACAGGAGGAGGGAAAGATCCAAATAAGTATATGGAGGAAAGGAAATCAGAGAAGGCTTCCTGGAGGAGGTGACATTTGAACTGGATCTTGAAGGATGATGAGCTGGATTTCAAAATAGGGAGCTAAGGTATAAAGGACTTTGACAGTCAGAGGGGCTAGGGCTACCCTGTTTAGTCCAGTAACCACTAGCTACATGTGTCTATTTCTGTTTACACTATCTAAAGTAAAATCAAATATTCAGTTCCTCAGTCTTATATCAGTCGCATTTCAAGGGCTAGACAGCCACAAATGGCTGGTGGCTTCCATAATGGCCAGTGCGTATATAGAACATCTCTATCATTGCAGAAGTTCTGTTGGACTTTTTTGGACTGAGGCAAGGGTCACCAAACTACCACCCCAGGGGGAAACACCAACCCACAGCCTGCTTTTATAATAAAGTTTTATTGGAATACAGCCATATCCACTCACTGTCTCTGGCTGCTTTTGAGCTATAATGGCGGAGTGGAGTAGTCTAAACAGAGACTGACTGCAAAGCTGAACGTATTCACTATCTGAGCCCTTATAGAAAATATTTTCCCACCGTGGTCTAGGGGAATGAAGGCACGGAGCCTAGAGGTGACACCGTGATATGTTTGGGAGAAATGAACAGCAACAAAATAGCTGACATTAATTGAGCACATACTGTGTGCCAGCCACTGCTTGGGTGCCTGCATTATTTCACTTATTCCTCTTCATAGGTCATGTTATAGGGAAGGCTTGGGAAGGCCCCCTTGGAATTGGAGAGTAGTGGGCAGGCCTGTTTCACATGGTGCAGGGGGTGGTGGGGCAGAACCTTGAGGGCCGCGAGAGGAAAGTGCAGGGTCATGGGGAGACATAGAGGGTGTCCGAGCAAGGGAGGGACCACCTGCAGGAGAATGGGTGTGCAGGGTGTTTGTGCAGGGGAGATCAGAGTCTCTGGGAAGCCCTTGCCACACCCAGGTAAAAGGTAATTAGACCTTGGCTGCCTGCCAGGAGGGCGGGTTGGGAAGGAGTGTTAGGAAAGTGGGAGAATTGACAAAACAAAGTCAGCTCCTTGCCCCATTTCTGTTTTTTTTTTTTTTTTTTTGCGGTACGCGGGCCTCTCACTGTTGTGGCCTCTCCCGCTGTGGAGCACAGGCTCCGGACGCGCAGGCTCAGCGGCCATGGCTCACGGGCCCAGCCGCTCCGCGGCATGTGGGATCTTCCCGCACTGGGGCACGAACCCGTGTCCCCTGCATCGGCAGGCGGACTCTCAACCACTGCGCCACCAGGGAAGCCCTCCTTGCCCCATTTCTGATGTGGGCACCTTTATCCCCATAAATCCATTTCCTGAAGATCTTCCACACCAACTCACTGGGGACGGCTCCCCTTTTCCCTTCCACACCTGCTGCATTACTCAATCCCCTGTAATCCCAATGTCTTCATTGCATCATATTTGATGCGATGCTTTTAAGGCTTCTAATGGGTACTGCCAAAGGAATTATGATGATGATGATTTGCCTTTCAGGAGTAATTACTTAGGCACAGACACCTTACAGAGAAAGCCACTGAACTGTAGAATTTACAGGGTGCAGTTCAGAATGAAACCTTGGGACCCCTCACTCAGAAATAATTAAGGATTTCAAGACGGAAGAGCAGTAAGCAGGGCCCTTCTGAGCGGGCGTGGGACCCAGGTCACATGCCCATGTGGCTGGCCCTGCCACTAATTCTTATAAACCATCCGTGGGGTGTTTGTTCACCTGTCTTGCTCTCTGCTTGTTTGCGCTTCTAGTGTGCCCCGGCATGGATATCCGGAATAACCTCACCCGGCTGCACGAGCTGGCCAACTGCTCGGTCATCGAAGGACATTTGCAGATCCTATTGATGTTCAAAACGAGACCTGAGGACTTCCGAGACCTCAGTTTCCCCAAGCTCATCATGATCACTGATTACTTGCTGCTCTTCCGGGTCTATGGGCTGGAGAGCCTGAAGGACCTGTTCCCCAACCTCACGGTCATCCGGGGCTCCCGCCTCTTCTTTAACTACGCGCTGGTCATCTTCGAGATGGTTCACCTGAAGGAGCTTGGCCTCTACAACTTGATGAACATTACCCGGGGCTCCGTTCGCATCGAGAAGAACAATGAACTCTGCTACCTGGCCACTATCGACTGGTCTCGCATCCTGGATTCCGTGGAGGATAATTACATCGTGCTGAACAAAGACGACAATGAGGAGTGTGGGGACATTTGTCCAGGCGCTGCGAAGGGCAAGACCAACTGCCCTGCCACCGTCATCAACGGGCAATTTGTGGAGCGGTGTTGGACGCACAGCCACTGCCAGAAAGGTACGTTGAGGTTTTGGGGGGTTCTAAGCCATTTCTCGTGGCTTGTTCATTAGAAAGAAGCTGGAGACATTCACTAGCTCAGGTGGTGGCAAACCGTTTTTGCAAAGACTCAGATGTTAAATACTTTAAACTTTGAGGTCTGTATGGTCTCTGTTGCAACCACTCAGCCCTGCCATTGGAGAGGGAAAGCAGCCACCCTGCAAGGAGGCGCAATAAACAAGTGGGCGTGGCGGTGTTTCAATAAAACTTTATTTACAAAACCAAGTGTCGGGCCGGATTTTGCCAGCTCCTGAGCTAGATGGTTGAATGTTCCTATTGCTTGAGAGACCAGATGAGAATGGGCTTTACTGTCAAAAACAACACAAAACAAAAGCAAATGTATTTCTTACCTGATTCCAGAAGCATGGCTGCTTGGGGTAGACATTTGGAAAAAGAACTGTGTAAAGGATAAAAGCAAAACATCCTTATTTCACAGTTTTGGGGGGATACTTCCTGCTAGTGGCTCCGTTGTGTCTGAATTTAGTTAAGTTTCTCTGTCGTTGGGCATTTAGATTATTTCTTGTTTCCACAAAGAGGGATGAACGTTTTGGTGTCGAAGCTTTATCGAACATTTTTTTTTTTTCCTTCGGGTTTTGCTCTTCCAGAAGTGAAATTTCTGGGTCAAAGTTTCTTGATACCGATTGCCAAATGGCTTTCCGGAAACGTACCAACGGGCACTCCTCCTAGCAGTGGCTGAGAGGGAACACCTTGGCTAGCTTTGAGTGTTGTTTGAAAAATCTTTCATAATTTACTGGAAGGAGGAGCTGGTGTGTTGTCATTGTTTCTATTTGCATTTCTTTGATTGCTATCAGGGTTGAACCTTTTAAAACATGTTTATTTATCATTTGGGTTTTCTCTTCCTGTTCATATCCTTTGTCCATTTATCTTTTAGTACCTTAGTGGTTTTTGAAGTATTAATCTGCATGTTGTTTTCATAGCGAAGACTGTTAACTCTTTGCCAGTTATGTTTTCAGGTGTTTCTGTTCAGGTGTTTTTGACGAATATACTCTGGCTGTCAGTTGCCAGAGAAGCTTAAAATGTTTATGGAGTTCAGAGCTGGGTTTGTGCGTGCCTCTCATTATTTTATGCTTAGAAAGTCCCTTTCTATCCATAAAATGAACGTATTTTTCCTCCAAATTTTCTATAACTTTAATTATTATCATTAAAAAAATTTTTGTCCTGGGCATTTGGGACCTGTTTGTGATTCAAAAGGGTATCCATTTCCCCCCAAATAACTAGTTGGCGTCTCAACCCCAGGTATTGCAGAAATTTACCTGTTCGTCATCAATTTGGGGTCATTTCCGGGTATCCATAAATATGTCTGCCCTTTCTTGCACCGGGGCTGTTACTTTCCTAATACGTATAGTTTATAATGTTTTCATATCCAGGAAGTCTAGTTCCACACACACACTCGTTACTTGTTTATTGTTTTATTGACTTTTTTCACACGTTGTGAAATCCCCTGGGAAGACTTAGCAAATGTGAGATGGAGAAAGTGTGTGGGGGGGAGGGCTTAAGGGTTGTATCACAAGAGATAAGGGAAGGGAGAAAGGAGGGTCTTCTCACCTGAGCCCAAAGCTATGGGGAAGCCACACAGGGTGAGTCCTGAGTAGAATCTATAGACTCAGCAGGGAGGACTCCTTCGAGCCCCAGGGAGTCCTTCCATTCTGTGAATGCTGGAAGGGAGGAAACAGGAGGTGAGAGAGTGGAGACCTCTCTTTTGAGAGGGCGGTTGGTGAAGGAAAAGAGAATCTGGTGGTTTGTAGATATAGGAGGGAACGATGATTATTATATTGTGGAAAAATCTTGAGAACGTCGGTAGGTCAGGGACGCAGAGAAGCCAAGCTGTGACCAAGAAGAAGGATTAAAGCTGGGGCAGAGTCTTGGCTGAAGTAGAGGACCACCCGTGGGTTTGGAATTTTGTAGAACAGGGAGACTTCGAGGTGGGGGTGGGGGTCGGGGTGTGGGTGAATAAGTTGGGTGGGAGAGACCATTCAGATGAATTTGGAGGTGAGGGGGTGGTGTTCTCTAATGGTGAGGGGAGGAGAGGCTGTGTAGGACCTACCATGTTACAAGGACACACAGCTGCAAGGGGAGCCCCGTTATCTTTGTTTTAGAGACCAGAGAGGTTACTTAACTTGCCTAAGGCCACACAGCTAAGAAAAGATGGCTGGGGTTTGCACTGCATCTGAGACACAAAAATAGTGTGTGTGTGTGTGTGTGTGTGTGTGTGTGTGTGTGTGTTGTGTTGTGTGTGTGGGTGCCCCCCTCTGTTTAAAGACGGGTGAGCTACTTCTAGCTGGGGTACCAGGGAAAACAGTGAATAGTCTTTTATCTCAGTGCTCCGTTTTCCAAATTCAGGTTCTTGTTTGAAATGCTCCAGGCTTACATATCTTGAGATATAATTTAAGACATTCCTCTGTGGATTTATTTCTGTACTCATTTTAGTCAAAATATCCAGGACGGTATTATCTGCAAAAATGTCCCTGATGTTTTGAGCAGGTTTTTTTATTTTTAAAATTTTTTATCTTGTGCCTTTGAGAGCAGGACTTGTTTTGCCAGCACTGGGGGTTTCATCACTGAAGAAGGTGTGGTTCTGCACGTACGGCTGTGGCGGAGACCTGCCAGATACCTGTTCCTGGCATCTGGCATCGATGTTTGCTCCTGGTTTGTAATCAGTGGTGGTGTCCCCTAGGGGAAGCGTTGTCCTGTCCTGGTCACAGATGTCAAGAAATGATTGTTTTTTGAACCTACACTCTTGTCTATCAAGAATAACTCAGCTCAGCCTTTTTTCCCTTTCAATTTTTTAATTGTGGTAAAATACACGTAACATAAAGTTTACCATCTTAACCATTTGAAATACACAGCTCAGTGGTATTAAGTACATTCATACCGTCGTGCAACCATCCCCACCATCATCTCCAGAACTTTCTCATCTTCCCAAACTGAAACTCTGTCCCCATGAAACACTGACTCCCCATCTCCTCCCCCAGCCCCTGGCCCCCACCATCTACTTCCCGTCTCTATGGATTTGACTTCTCGAGGGACCTCGTATAAGTGGAATCATGTAGTATTTGTCCTTCTGTGTCTGGCTTATTTCACTGATGATCTCAAGGTTCATCCATGTCGTAGCAGGTGTCAGAATGTCCTTCCTTTTTAGGGCTGAATAATATGCCATTGTATGGATGGACCACATTTTGTTTATCCATTCTTCTATCGACGGACACTTGGGTTGTTTCCCCCTTTTGGTTATCGTGAATAATGCTGCTATGAACCTGGGTGTACATTTCTGGCTTTTAAAATGCTTATGTTTCTTTGTTGTTGTGGCTTACACACCATTTCATGGGATGTTTGAATGCTAAACGGACCGAAATGAGCCTTTAGAAGATACCTCCCTGTCTTAGGCAACAGACACAGACCTGTGAAAACTATCTGGCAAGCCCTCAATTCCCCCAGAATCCTCTCCAACACCTCCTTGAGCCGCTTTCTTGCATGATTGCCAGGTTCTGGAAACATCTAAGGTCTGGTCAGCATTTGGGATGAAGGTGTTGGGTTGTCCTCTGAACACAGTTTAAACATTCTCTAAAATGTCCCTTTTTCCACCTGATCCCAAAACAATGCTGCTTTTGGCAGAGAGAGGAAAAGAAGGTTCTCAGTGGTGAAAGTATTTAAAAGGAAAGTCACTGTGGTGTATGTCTTGAGATGCTTCTTCTCCATCACTCTGTCTACATATTTGGGGTGGAGATGCCAACGGAGGCCAAGTGCAAGGAGCCTTGGATGGGCAGAGTGGAGATGGAGTCTTTGTGAGCTGGGTCGCAAAATGTGTTTATTGTGAACCTACTGTGTGCCAGGTATTGGGGTCCTCAGGGCCACAGTAGGGACAAGCCCCTGCATCCTTGGAGAGGACCTTCTGATGGCAAATATAGACATTGAATATGTGACTGAATGCACTTGTAGGAAGAGTTACAAGAGGGGGATCTGGGGGTGAAAGCATGGGATGGAGCCCTGAACTAGTCTTCAGAAAAAATCTCCCCTCCCCCCACATAGGTGTGTCATAAAGACCCGAAGGTCAGCCTCACTGGACCCGTTTCCAAGTGGTTACGAGAATTGTTCGGAGTCCTGTTTTGCCGGTCATGGCTCATGAGCTGGACCAAACCAGTGTTTCCCCATCTGAAGAGTGAGGATAATTACGGCACCTGCTTGTCAGGGTTGCAGTTTTGGGGGCTAAATGAAATGATGCATGGGGTACACTTATCCCAGCCCTTGACACTTTGTGAATTTTCTGGAAGCTTCTCCTAGACGCCATGAGTCCACTACCCTTTCTGGGCAGACCAGCCACTGGGTAAGTGTCTGCCAAAGCTTGGCTCCATTTCTGACTTTGGCCTTGGGGCAGGCAGAGGAAAGCCCACCGTGTGACCTGCTGATGAGAGCTGGGTGCTCGGACCTGTGGCCCCAGAGGGAAGATCACTGTGCTTACCTGGTGCCTCAGCTTCCGAGGCTCTGGGGACCCCAAGCTCTGGGCTTTCGGTGGGGGGGCGGGGAACAGAAACCACAGGACTTGCTTGACCAGCTGCCCCAGGAAAACCCACTGGCATTTTTTTTTTTTTTTTCCTGGGAGGCCACCCCAGCTGCTCGCTGCCAGTTAGAGGGGTGGGTGAGTCTGGGGCACGATGGGTGCCAGGAAACTGGTCGTTGATGCCACATACGGCAGGAGCAGGAGGCAAAAGGAGGCGATTCTCTCCTTCCTGAGTTTGAGTTTCCATCCATGTTTCAGAGTCTCTGAAAGCTGAGGTGCTCCATTTATCTTAAACACTACCTATTTAAGTGCATGTACATTCTCTCTTGAAGGGTTTGCTTTGATTTATTTATTTATTTTTAAAATTAATTTTATTTATTATTTATTTTTGGCTGCGTTGGGTCTTCGTTGCTGTGCGGGGCTTTCTCTAGTTGCGGCGAGCGGGGGCTACTCTTCATTGTGGTGCGCGGGCTTCTCATTGCGGTGGCTTCTCTTGTTGTGGAGCACAGGTTCTAGGTATGTGGGCTTCAGTAGTTGTGGCACACGGGCTCTAGAGCGCAGGCTCAGCAGTTGTGGCGCATGGGCTTAGTTGCTCCGCGGCACGTGGGATCTTCCCGGACCAGGGCTCGAACCCGTGTACCCTGCCTTGGCAGGCGGATTCTTAACCACTGCGCCACCAGGGAAGCCCGAAGGGTTTGCTTTTAGACAGAGGTTTGAGCTTCAGATTACAACTGTTCTCCCCTTGTTCCATTTTTCATTTTTTTAACTTTGCCTTTGGTACTGTAATAATCAGAATCATCTCGTCAGTGAAGGCTTGCTTTGTGGCAGACACTGTTCTAAGCGCTTTGCTTACCATACTGCAGCAAGTTCTCCCAGCAATTCCTCCTTACAGATGAGGTCCTGGAGGTCCCAGGAGATTAAGCCACTTGCCCAGGGTCACATCGCTAGTAAGTAGTAGAGCTGGGATTTGAACCCAAACCCCAGGTATTCTGGCTCAGAATCTGAGCCCTTAACCGTTGTGCTTTCCTAGCTCATTGTGAAAAGTTGGGGAACTGCAGAGAACAAAGAAAGCTGGGGTGGGGAGATGCCCTAGAATTTGCCCCTGCCGACATTCTGGTTGCTTTTTCCTATAGCCCTTCTCATCCCCTCTTTTTCTTTTCTTTTTTTAAAATTAATTTTTATTGGAGTCTAGTTGATTTACCATGTTGTGTTAGTTTCTGCTGTACAGCAAAGTGAATCAGTTATACATATATCCACTTATACGATACGATATCCACGTATATCCACTCTTTTCTAGATTCTATTCTATTCTATTTGCTGTATAGCAAAGTGAATCAGTTATACATATATCCACTTATACGATACGATATCCACGTATATCCACTCTTTGCTAGATTCTATTCCCATAGAGGTCATTACAGAGTACTGAGTGGAGTTCCCTGGGCTATACAGTAGTTCTTATTAGTTATCTGTTTTATATATAGTAGTGTGTATATGTCAATCCTAATCTCCCAATTTATCCCTCCCACCCTTACCCCTCGGTAAACTTAAGTTTTCTACATTTGTGACTCTATTTCTGTTTTGTAAATAGGTTCATTTGTAGCATTTTTTTAGATTCCACATATAAGCAATATCATATAATATATATTTTTAAAATTTATTTATTTATTTTTGGCTGCACTGGGTCTTCGTTGCTGCGCGTGGGCTTTCTCTAGTTGCGGTGAGCGGGGGCTACTCTTCATTGCGGTGCGCGGGCTTCTCATTGTGGTGGCTTCTCTTGTTGCGGAGCACAGGCTCTAGGCATGCGGGCTTCAGTAGTTGTGGCACGTGGGCTCAGTAGTTGTGGCACACGGGCTTAGTTGCTCCGCGGCACGTGGGATCTTCCCGGAACAGGGCTCGAACCCGTGTCCCCTGCATTGGCAGGCGGATTCGCAACCACTGCGCCACCAGGGAAGTCCCTGGAAGATTTTAAATGAACTTTATTTTTGGAGATGATTAGATTTTGTATAGCAGGAAAGAACAAGAGCTCTAGAGACCATGTTTCTGAGCCTCCCCTACCTTCCCCGAGATTGATGGTAAGTTGTCACGGGCATCTGTAGAAGGAGAGAGATTGTCTCAGATTGGAGTGGTTGAAGAGATGTGGTTTGATTTGGGTGGTAAATGATGCTTAGAAAGAGGATAAGGGGGAAGGGTGTTCCAGATGGGTGGAAAGGCGGTGACAAAAGCACAGAGGTCTTGTGGGCAAGAGTAAGGAGGTCGCCTCATGCTGTGAAGAGAGGCTTGTGCCCTCGTGTGTTCTGAATGCCGGAAGTTTACCTGCAGGTGTGATAGAGTGATCACAGAGGTTACATTTGGGGCTATATTCAGGATGTGTTGTTTCCACTGATATTGAGTGGACAGTTGTGCTGAGCCAGGTATGTTGCTGGGACCCCAAAGTCCTTGCTGAGTCTGGGACAAAGTCAAAGAAATAACTATAAGGAAATAAGCTAGGTAGGCAGAAAGTGTTTCAGTAGGTTCATGAATGCACTGAAGAATGGTAGACCAGTTAGCCTCATCGTCACCTGGCATCTTGGGGACAGTACTATCCAACAATTTATTAGTGAAGGTACAGACTTACAATTCTAACAAGTGCTTGGCTTCCTGGAGGAGACATAGGGATACCCATTTAGCTACCTTTTCACTTAGAGAAATAAATCAACCCAATCCTTTGGAAGAAGGTAGGGTGGGGTTAAATAATTATGGAAATGTGGCTGTCTGGTAACTTGGTAACTGGTCTGACGAGTTTTTCTTTTTCTCCCTCCTACTTGATGAAATTCATTGACCAGTTATTTCCCACTGTGACACCAGACCCTTTGTCAGAATTAAAATCTGTTCTTTGTGGCTGAACACCTGAAATGCCCCAGGGAGGTCCTGTGGACCTCAGCTCCTGTCAGGTTGGGAGCCCAGATGCTCTTTGTGGTCAGTACTTCTCTCTCCACACACCTGTGCCTGATAGAACATTCCCTTTCCCAGTAAAAGAGAACTGATGTGGGTGGTGGGGTTTGAAAATTGTATCCTTTATCTCCTCTCCCCTCTCTCCATCTCCCCTCTCCTCTCAATCTCCCCACCTCCCCTTCCCCCTCTCCCCTCTCTTTGTCTTGGACTTAGAGTCTTTGCTAGCTCAGGCTAAATGTCTGCGTACACTTAGAGATAAATAATGTCAAGAGTGGGAAACAAACAAACAAAAATAATTGCTTTCCTCTGGGACCCTGTTGTCTGTCATGGGTGGGGCCATCTGAGTAGCAGTAGATTGGGCCACTTTCCTCCAATTCCAGGTTTAGGAAGTGGATTGAGGTCTCCCAACCCAGACTCAAGTCATAGGACACAGAGGCACAGGATGAAGTATGGTCATCAAATTGGCTCTGGAGGGGCAGCTGGTAGATAAAGCCCACAGCTGTCGAACGCCTGGAGGGTTTTGGGTAAAGGATCATTTGACCTTTTTATTATACAATTTTTTTTGCTTCCTTTTTGTCCCATCAAGGAGGGTCTTGGGTCTTGAATGATGGCTGCAGTCTAGGAAGGGAGTTGGATGGACAGGCTATATCTATGGAGTGTTTCCAAGTGCTCGCCTATGGAAGAAACTGTTTTCTTTGGAAGATCTTATAAGGACAGGGTTTCAAGCCCTGGCACCTAGTCACATTGGCACCCAGCGTGTGAAGCGCCAGCATTGTTTATCGACTACTTGCAACGCTTGTCCGCAAGCAAACAGGACTCTTGACACGGGTATCTCATTAGTGGTGACAAGGTTAAGGTTTTCATGTGTGCAGAGAAATCGGATATCATAGCAGGAGATATGCAAAGCAGGCTTGACCTGAAGCATTCAAGATTTCTATTCTTTAAAAACAATCTTTTTCACTGTAGTAAAATACACGTAAGATTTAGTATTAGTGACATTTAGCACATAAGCCGTGCTGTGCAATCATCACCACTATCTAGTTCCAGATCTTTCCATCACCCCCACAAAGAAACTCTGTGCTTTTAGCAGTCACCCCCATTCTCCTTCCCATCAGCCCCTGGCAACCGTTAATCTTCTTTCTGTCTCTGTGGATTTACCTGTTCTGCATGTTTCATATAAATGGAATCATACAACATGTGGCCTTTTACATCTTGTGTCTTTCATTACCTGTGGTTTGGAGCTTTCGCCACATTGTAGCATATACCAGGACTTTATGCCTTTTTCTTGCTGAGTAAAACTGTGTTGTATGGATATACCATATCTTGTTTATCCATTTACCGACTGACAGACATTTGAGTTATTTCCACCTTTTGGCTATTGTGAATAGGGCTGCCACGAACATTTGTGTATAAGCTTTTGTTTGAATACTTCTTTTCAATTCTCTTGGGGGGCTATATCTAGGAGCAGAATTGCTGGGTCATTTGGTAGTACTATGTTTAAGTATGTTCTATGTCCTTGTATAGAGTCAAGGTTTCTTTCTTTTCCTTTCTTCCTTTTTTTTTTTCCTTTTGGTTTTATTTTTTTAAAAAATCATTTTAGGGACTTCCCTGGTGGTCCAGTGGCTAAGACTCCATGCTCCCAATGCAGGGGGGCCGGGTTCAATCCCCGGTCAGGGAACTAGATCCTGCATGCCACAACTAAGAGTTTGCATGCCGCAACTGAAGATCCTGCACTCGGCAACCAAGATCCAACGTGCTGCAACTAAGACCCGGTGCAACTAAATAAATAAATAAACATTTGATTATCAAAGAACACACAGATTCAGAAAACCGCACAAACCAAAGGTACAACCTAATGAATTTCTTTAAAGCAAACAACCTTATAACTCACCTCCCCCAGTTGAGCAGTAGTACTTTGCCAGCAATCCTGTCTCCAGAGGCCCTACCATGGTTCCCATCCCAGACACAGCCCCCTCTCGCTCCCTAAAATGGTCACTGTCCTGTCTTTTCTACTGGTCATTTCTTTCTTTCTGTATAGTTTTATCACTTGAGTGTGACTCTCTAGACGATATAGTTTAGTCTTGACCATTAAAAAAAACGGATATATCTCTTTGGCCCTACAGCAGTGATTCCCTTGGTGATTTTGTCCCCCCCACCCCCACCCCAGGGGACATTTGCAATGTCTAGAGATATTTTTGGATGTCGCAAGTTTTGGGGGGTGGGTACTACTGGCATCGAGTGGGTGGAGGCCAGGGATGCCGCTCAAACCCTACGATGCAGAGAAAGCCCTCACCACCTAGAATGATCCAGGGCCAAATGTCTTAGTGCTGAGGGTGAAAACCCTTGTCTACAGGTTCCCCCTCCATCCCTTTCTTTTCTTTCCCTTCTTCCTGTTGGAGAACTGGGCGTTCCATCTGGGGCATGTCCCCCAGTGTGAATGTTGCTGACTGCTCTCTCATGGCACAGTTCGGCATGGTCCTCTGTCCTCTGGACCCAGAACCAGGGTCAGACTCAGGTTCTATTCCTTCAGTGGACTTTATTTAACACCTGCCCCACCCCCACCCCAGCACTATTCGCGACAGACCTTTTTTTTTTTTTTTTGAAACATATTTAACTTTATTTAAACTTGGGTTTTCTTTTTTTTTTTTTTTTTCTGCTGTATGCGGGCCTCTCATTGTTGTGGCCTCTCCCGTTGCGAAGCACAGGCTCCGGACGCGCAGGCTCAGCGGCCATGGCTCACGGGCCCAGCCGCTCCGCGGCACGTGGGATCCTCCCGGACCGGGGCACGAACCCGTGTCCCCTGCATCGGCAGGCGGACTCCCAACCACTGCGCCACCAGGGAAGCCCGCGACAGACCATTTTGAGAGGTGATCATTTCGGCCACTTCTTCTCTGGAGCGTGGCTATGGGTGGTGGTGTGCTCTTCAATTATTTTTTTTCTTTTTCAGAAATCTGAAAATCTTGTTATGTAGTCGAATGGTACTCACTGGCCTCCCTTTTTCAGTTCGTGATAAACAAGGCACAGACTGAACTTTGTAACAAAACTCTGTGTTCTTTACCAAGGCAAGTTTTGCTAAGAAAATTATTTTTATAAGCGAGGGAGGTATGAAGGTTATTTGCAGAGGAATTTTACAAGGGCGAGAAAAAAAAAAAAACAAACCAAGAAGTTGACCTCAGGATTCGTGGTTGTACAGAAGACAGTATAGTCAGAAGACCTTGAGAGACATGTCAGAAGTAAAGCAGTAGGTGAATCTGCAATTCAGATTGCAGAATTGCAATCTGTTCCATGGTGGGATGAGTTTGATGGAGAAAAACTTGGAGAATTGCCTTAAAGAGGCCCGTGTGGTTCAGATGAGGGCGTAATTCTTCACGGATTTTCAGTTTCGAAAGGATGTCTTTGTGACCCACAAGCCTGGTGCACTGCCTGACTTGATTTGAGGACTCCTGGCCACTGGGAGGGTTATATTTATGCGATGGTGTCTCCTATGGGGGAATGCAAATAACAGCGGTGGGCATTTGGTAGAATGAAAAATAGGAGATGCGGGACCTAAAGTGAAGGATATGTTGGCCCCAAGGTCTTGGGAGGAAGGAGGAAGGAAGCTAACATAGACCCAGTTCATAAGAGTTACAAATTCAGAATCAAAGAAGTCCGAAAATGACATCAATTCTTTCCCCCTTGATGAAAAGTGCAAATGTTACCTATACAGAGGTAAACGAATGTCTGAGTTTTTCCTGACTCCATGAAGTAGCTCTAGGAAGGGGTCTAGCCAGCCGGGAGTGGACAATGTTAATCAGTTCTTCAGAACCTGTTCTTGCTAGCTGAATAAGTGTAGCATGGCATTGTTTTGTAAGCAGATAGGGTAGGGGGTCCCTGGACAAAGAGAGCCAGGGATGGCTTTCTTGACAAAAGAGAACCCATTTTGGCCTAAGCCCTTTTGTGATTTAAGCCCAGCTGTAATGCTTACCTTGAATAGGTCTCAGTAATGAATAATTTTTTATTTTTGGCCGCTCAGCTTGCGGTATCTCAGTTCCCCCGACCAGGGATTGAACCTAGGACACAGCAGTGAAAGCCTGGAATCCTAGTCACTAGACCACCAGGGAACACCCAGCAATTAATGATCTTAAGGGAGGGAATGCAGAAACGAGGGAGGAACAGTCAAGAAACAATAGTGCAGCCTTAGGGCAGGGTCCTGGTTCCTCATAATATACATACATGTTATGTATATGTTTATATACATAATAATATACCTTAGAGTTCTGCAGGAACTAAAGCCCCCACCCAGGTGGAGGATGGAAGGATGATATCCGGACTTCAGTCAACTAAAGCTTGGACTCTGTCAACCTTTGGCCCAATTCTATCCTGAATTCTCCTCTGCTCAAGTCCCCTCATAGATATGCACGTACCCTTAGCTTAAAACTTCCCCAGTTTTGCTGTTTGGGGAGACGTTGCTTTGGGAAAGATCCCTGGTGTTCTCCTTACTTGGAGCAAGTAATAATAAATCCTTTCTTCTCCCGATCTTTGGCTTGGTTGTGTCCATTGGTTCAACACCTACCCAGAGGGGAACCCAGTTTTCGGGTAACAAATTGTCTATTTGTTTATTTTAGAGGACGTTTGACTGGGCGTTCCAGTTTGGAGGGCTTTGGTCATAACCCTCATGCTCTTTTCCCCTTAAGGTCTTATCATCTTTCAGTTGCCACTTCTGGGTGGGTGAATGGGATTCAGGGAGGGTAAGGATGTTGAGGGTCCCAGCTTTGATGGTGGTGTGGAACCAACTTGGTGGCATTCTAGAGCTGTGCTCTAGAGGTAGCCCCAATAGCCACAAGGGACTAAGTTAAAATGAAATAAAAATGAAGCTTTTCTCCCTTGGTCATACTCACCACATTTGGACAACACAGACGTAGGACATTTCCATCACCACAGAGAGTTCTATTGGGTAGCACTGCTCTGAAGCATTTCATTTCATGGTTAAAGATAGCTCTAGAGTCGGACAAACCTGGTTTTGAATCTTGAGTCTATTGTGTGACCTTGGACTTGCTCTTCTTAGCCTCTGTTTCCTCATCTGTAATGAGGAAATGGTAAGGGAACCAGCCTCAAAGTTTTTTCCTTACTTTTAACTGATACCTCTTCTTTTTTTTTTTTTTTGCGGTACGTGGGCCTCTACTGTTGTGGCCTCTCCCGTTGCGGAGCACAGGCTCCGGATGCGCAGGCTCAGCGGCCGTGGCTCATGGGTCCAGCCACCTCGTGGTATGTGGGATCTTCCCGGACCGGGGCACGAACCCGTGTCCCTTGCATTGGCAGGCGGACTCTCAACCACTGTACCACCAGGGAAGCTCTGATACCTCTTCTTTTGATAAAAATTTTAAAATCCCATTCCTCTTCTCTACTTTGAGTTTGATTTTTTTCCCCCTTAAAGATAAGGTATAACAATGAATTTTTTTTCGACCTTTGTAAGCCCTTGAGAGTCTCTGGAATAGAGGAAGGAGTGTCTTAGGAAAGTTGAATGTAACAAAGAGGCCATTATAGGGCCATCTGAGCAAGAGGAACAAGGAAGGGGTAGGTGTGTCGACTGGGGGTGAGAGTGTCATCATGTCTATGGGTGACCAAGAGTGAGGAATGTGTCAGCTCCTTCTCGGCTTCTCCTCTTTCTCTGGGGAACCGGGAACAGAGCGCTTTCAGTGTAAGCAGAATAGAATGGGTGTGGGTAGAGAGGAAGTAGACTCAGGATGGATAAGGGAATGAGGGAGGGAACCTCAGCCTGAGTTTGTCTTCCTGGCTCAGCATTGAGCGCCAAATTCAGTGCTGGCTGTCAGCTGGGATACTTTGTTTTTTCTCCCTGCAGAAAAGACATCAATTTTTTCTCCCTCCCTAGCTTGGGTTTGGATCCTATCATGGTCTCCAGCTTCCAAGAGCAGCAAGAGATCAATCCCCAGCCCTCAAGTGCTTTTCAAATCTCTTTTTGCATCACGTATGCTAATGTTCTGTTGGTCACAGCAAGTAACATGGCTAAGACAAGCTTGAAGGAAGAGGGTGGATATAGATGCCACCTGTGGATTGGAGGGGAAGCATTTGTGACCTTTTTTTTTTTTTGCCACAAAATCCCAGGGTGGGAAACAACAATGGGACTCATGAAACATTTTAGCCAGGACTTAGAGCTTGATGAAACACCCAAGACTGTGTATGGCATAACTGAGAATCTAAAGTGATTTTCCCTAGTAGTTATTTCATTTCCCGGATTCCAGTTGTTGAATAATCAATTCCTTTCCTAAAGACTTTTGATGTTTTCTTTATCTTTTATTAAGTGCCATAAAAAAACCAGGATCTGCTTCAGAGATATCAATTCTGTTGCATTCATCTGTGCCTCTTCAGTACCATATGCTGGTTTTATTACTATAGATTTAGAACATGTTTTATTGATGGTAGATTCAGCTTTCTTTCCTATTACACTTTTTCAAAGTGTTTCTTCTTGTTGTTGAATTTAAGAATCTCCAAATCTACCTCCTCCAGTACACATGAAATCCACCGAAATTTTGATTAAAAAATTGCATTAATCTGTAAATCTATAAATTAACTTGAGAAATTGATACCTTAATATTTTTCCTTTCCATGCAGGTATGTGATCAGTGTCTCTGTTTTTTCAAATCTTTTCATATGGTGCTTTAAAAAATATTTATCCCATATATTTCTTGCTGTGATGATTCCTGATCCCTGTAACACGGAGTTTTGGTTGTTAGTTGTTGCTACTGTGAATAAGCATATTTCTCCTGAATACAGATCCTTTAGTGAAACTGATTCGTAGGTTTTAAATATTTTTATTCATTGTGTGCAATTTTATTCTCTACAATTAAAAAAAAAAATCTCGTCTAAATGTCGTAACTCTCATTTCATTTTAAATCTTATTCTACTGACCAGGGCTTCAAGACTAATATTAAATATTTAACAATGGTATTATCTGACAATCATGTTTTATAGATTTCCTAGTATAAAATCGCCCCTGCTTTCCTATGTGGTAAACCCTACTTGGTTGTGTTGAATTACGCTTTTAATATAATGTTGAATTTGATTTGCTAGGTTTGCTTTGTTTTGTTTTGTTTTTTGTTTGTTTTTTGTTTGTTTGTTTGTTTTGTTTTTATGGATCTTTGCCACCTGTGATCACGAGATAAACTGTGTTATGTTTTTGGTCTGTTTTATTTTGCAATCTCTTCATCAGGTTTTGTTATCTGATATCCTAGCCACATAAAATGAACGAGACAAGTTTCCATTTTAAATGTTTTAGAATTATGGCATCAGGACTAACACTTCCTTGAAAAACCGATTATTTGTTAGAGAAATCACATGGTGCAATAAACTTTTGAGGAAACAATTCTTTAGTAACTTAAAAAATTTGTATACCAGCTTGTTACAGAATTCAGTCTAAAATTTTTTTTAACCTCTGGTGAGATCTTTTTGAGTCAACTTTTGTGATTTCTATTTTATTAGGGATCATTTCATTGAAATGTTCAGATTTAATAGCATGTTATTAAATATCTCGTTGACATATTCTCCTTTACATCTGTGTAGATTTGCCAGTTTTGCTCTTTTTTTTTTCCTCCAGCAAAGCAGATCTTGGATTTATTTATCAATTCTCTTTTCTCACATTCATTAGTTACTGTTATAATCTGAATTCTTTTCATTTTTAGATTATTCTGAGTCATGATTTTGCTTCTTTTTTCCCCTCTGGTGTGAAATGTTTAGATGACTCAGCAGGCACCTAAATCCTTTTTGGAATAAATTGGGGAATGAATGAGTGAAGAATTTAATACCATACTTTTTTTTTTATTTAAATAAGGAGAATTCTTTCATATGGAAAGAGCTAGTACTTTTAATACAATTAAAGCTCTTAAGGCCATGAATTCACCCATAAACATGGCTTTGGCTGCCTTCACAGATTTTGGCTATATAACATTTTTGTTTTCTAAAGAGTTTGTGAAGTTAATTTTGATTTGTTATTTTTGATAATCATTATCATGAAAGCTGCTTACTATCTTTTTTTTTTTTTTTTTTTTTTTTCGGTACGCGAGCCTCTCACTGTCGTGGCCTCTCCCGTCGCGGAGCACAGGCTCCGGACGCGCAGGCTCAGCGGCCATGGCTCACGGGCCCAGCCGCTCCACGGCCCGCGGGATCCTCCCAGACTGGGGCACGAACCCGCGTCCCCTGCATCGGCAGGCGGACTCCCAACCACTGCGCCACCAGGGAAGCCCCTGTTTACTATCTTTTAATCACTTTATATAAATTATCTCATTCTGTCTTCATAGGCACCCTAAGAATAGTCCTTGTTTCACAGCCTGGCTTAGCTCTAGAAGTGGTAAAGTGACTTGCCCAGGGTCATACAGATAATGGGATGGGGGTAGGGTAGGACTGGAATTTAGTTCATGGTCTTATTTCTAAACCACGGGCCTTTTTGACTATGCTACACTGCCTCTCCAGTTGAGTGAGTTAGGGTTTTAAAAACCATTAACTGTTCATTTTAATGGGTTGTCTCCATTTCCAGTTGATAGGGTTTTAAAAAAAATGTAACTTGCTGTGACCTGTCGAGTTTCTGCACTTTATAATTGCTTGTGGCTTCTTGGTAGCTGAGTGTCTGTTTACTCTGGCTTCTGTAATTGTCGTACACAAGCTGGAAGAGTCAGTGAACTTAGAATCAAAGCTCAGAATCTACAATGCCACAAGGAAACATTCCCCTGGGACCTGCATGCATGTGGAGTGTGAAAATAAAGGCTTAACTTCACTGGCAGAATGTCTCTGCCCTACGAGAGTTAGGAATTGTTTCTGCAGAGTTCTCATTCCATGCTCCCTCTGTTATCCCAGCTGCCTTGCCTCTCAAGACATCTGGAATTAGTTTTTCCAAACACACTTTCTCTCTCCTTGCCTCATCATGGGCTTAGGGTTTTGTGATGCTGGCTTAAAGGGGGAGGGCTGGGCCAGGGCTGAAGCTGACCCGTGGGCTGACCTGCCGTTCGGCCCTCATTTCTATTTCTGGGTCTTGCTCTCAGCGTGAGGGTGCCGAGAGTCAGTGTGACTTGCTGTGACGTAATGCAGTCCAACCTTCCCTTTAAAATGGCTTGTGATTCATCTTTATTTTTATGGGACTGTGTGTCACATTCGAAATAGTACAGTAGGAGTTTTCATTTGAAATCTAATAGAGGTTTTAATCTGCCATCTGGAATCTGTGTCTCTTACACGTTTTTATTGTTCATGACTGAGAGTGGTGTCGGGGAGGGTGGCTTTGGCCATAGACTGAACATCCACCCAGAGGGTTAGAGGTCTGTTATCCAAAACCTCATTTTCTCTGTCTTGGCTGCAGCCAGAGACTGAGGGTGGGTTGCTGATCCTCAAGGAGTCCTCCCTTGTATTTATCTTCTTTTTCTTTTCAAACCAAAACCTTTTATTTATTTATTTATTTTTTTGGCGGTACGCGGGCCTCTCACTGTTGTGGCCTCTCCCGTTGCGGAGCACAGGCTCCGGACGCGCAGGCTCAGCGGCCATGGCTCACGGGCCCAGCCGCTCCGCGGCATGTGGGATCCTCCCGGACCGGGGCACGAACCCGCGTCCCCTGCATCGGCAGGCGGACTCTCAACCACTGCGCCACCAGGGAAGCCCTAGTTTTTCTATTTTAAATGTCATGAGTTTAGGCAGGGTTTCTCAACCTCAACACTACTGACGTTTTGACCTGAATAATTCTTGGTCATGGTGGGACCATCCTGTGTATTGTAGGATGGTAAACAGCATCCCTGGCCTCCCCCCACTAGATGCCAGTAGCACCCCACCGAGTGGTGACAATCCAAAATGTCTCCAGACATCATTGCCAAATGTCCCCTGGTTGAGAACTACTGCTCAAGCAAATAACCTTGTTTCTTTCATCCAGTTCAAGAACCTTGTTTCTTTTTGCCAGTTCCCACTTAAGCCCCTCTATGGGCCATGTCCACCCCAGTCCCTTTCACGTCTCCCAAAGCAACAAGTGTCCTGACTTACAGTAAGCACTGCCTTGCATTTCTGTATAGTTTACCACCCAAAGGGCATCCCTACATTCTATGGTTTATTCTTGCCCATTTCAAAACCTTTTATTATGTCTTTTTTAAAATGCATAATCTTTATTTCATAAGTTATCTATGTTTATTTCAGAAAAATATAGATAAAGGTTTCAGGTTGCCCTAATATCCACTGTCCAAGAGCTATGACTTCTTAATTTTGATGCAAGATTTTCCATAATTTTCTCTGCAAACATATATGTGTCAATGGGAATCCTATTATGCATTAAAGAAAATGAGATGATATGATGCCATATGATACCAATGTTGCCTGTTTTTTTGCCCCCTCTTACATCTATTAAGGCTCTTTCCATGTAAATATGAATCTATGCCACACGTTTTAAAAATAAATTTATTTATTTTTGGCTGCATTGAGTCTTCGTTGCTGCGCGTGGGCTTTCTCTAGTTGTGGCGAGTGGGGGCTACTCTTCGTTGTGGTGTGCAGGCGTCTCATTGCGGCGGCTTTTCTTTTTGCGGAGCACGGGCTCTAGGCGCGCAGGCTTCAGTAGTTGTGGCACGTGGGCTCAGTAGTTGTGGCTCGCGGACTCTAGAGCGCAGGCTCAGTAGTTGTGGCTCACGGGCTTTGTTGCTCCGCGGCATGTGGGATCTTCCCGGACCGGGGCTCAAACCCGTGTCCCCTGCATTGGCAGGCGGGTTCTTAACCACAGTGCCACCAGGGAAGTCCCTATGTCACACTTTTAATTCCTGCGTTGGTGGACATTTTGAGGTTGTTTACAGTTTATCATTGGCATGGGACGTCGCAGGTAACAGTCTCATATGCCAAGGTATCAGGATGAACAGTTGAGAGACGTGTCTTTATTCCAGCCCTGCCCTGTGTCCAGTCCAAGGCTGAGAGGTAGGGGATACACACGTGGAAGGTGGGTTGACTATCCTCTGAGACCTGTGATTTTAGGGTGCAAATAAAGCTCACCTTTATTTAGATCTCGGTTTTTACAATTTTGGATATTTGTTTTTCAAAGTTAATTTGGAAAAATAGTACCCATATTTTATGTTTATGGGATGAATTGTGTCCTCCCAGAATTCATATGTTGAAGTCCCAAGCCCCACCCAGTATCTCAAAATATGACCGTATTTGGAGATGGGACCTTTGAAGAAGTAATTAAGTTAAAATGAGGTCATTTGGATTCCAGTATGACTGGTGTCCTTCTAAGGAAAGGAAATTTGGACACAGACCTGCGTGTGCACAGAGAGATAGTCATGTGAAGACAGAGGGAGAAGATGGCCATCTGTAAGCCATGCAATGAGGCTAACCCTGCCAACACCTTGATCTTGGACTTTTAGGCTCCAGATAAGAAAACACATTTCTGTTGTTCAAGCCACCCAATCTGTGGTAGTTTGTTATTGCAGCCCTAGCTAACTAGTACACACACACACACGCACACACACACACACACGCTAGTTGGTTTTCATGGATGAGTTTTGACAAAAGTGCACACCATGTAACCACCACCACAATCAAGATACAGAATGTCTCCATCACCCTCAAAAGTTCCCTCATGCTCTTAACAAAATTTATTTTTATTGAAGTATAGTTCATTTGCAATATTGTGTTAGTTTCAGGTGTACAACAAAGAGATTCAGTTATACATATACATATATTCATTCTTTTTCAGATTCTTTTCCACTAGAGGTTATTACAAGATATTGAGTGTAGTTCCCTGTGCTATACAGTAGGTCCTTGTTGTTTATCTATTTTATATATAGTAGTGTGTATCTGTGAATCTCAAACTCCCAATTTATCCCTCCCTTTCCCCTTTGGTAACCATAAGTTCATTTTCTATGTCTGTGAGTCTGTTCTGTTTTGTAAATAAGTTCATTTGTATAATTTTTTTTTTAGATTCCACAAATAAGTGATATGATATGGTATTTGTCTTTCTCTGTCTGACTTACTTCACTTAGTATGATAAGCTCTACATCCATCCATGTTTCTGCAAATGGCATTATTTCATTGGTAGTATTCCATTGTGTCTATACACCACATCTTCTTTATCCATTCATCTGTCAATGGACACTTAGGTTGCTTCCATGTCTTGGCTATTGTAAAGAGAGCTGCTGTGAACATTGGGGTGCATGGATCTTTTTGAATTAGTGTTTTCATTTTCTTTGGGTAAATGCCCAGGAGTGGAACTGCTGGATCATATGGTAACTCTATTTTTGATTTTTAGAGAAACCTCCATACTGTTTTCCACAGTGGCTGCACCAATTGACATTCCTGCCAACAGTTCACGAAGGTTCCCTTGTCTTCACATCCTTGCCAACATTTGTTATTTGTGTTCTTTTTTTTCATATGTTTAATGATGCATGATTTTTTAATATCTCATTCAAAATCCGATTTTTTTAAGAAGCTACCATTTTGTTTTTTCCTGTTTATTATTATTTTTAACATCTTTATTGGAGTATAACTGCTTTACCATGGTGTGTTTCTGCTTTATAACAAAGTGAATCAGCTATACATACACATGTATCACCATATCTCTTTCCTCTTGTGTCTCCCTCCCTCCCAGCCTCCCTATCCCACCCCTCTAGGTGGTCACAAAGCACCGAGCTGATCTCCCTGTGCTATGCTTGATAATAGCCATTCTGACAGGTGTGAGGTGATATCCGATTGTGGTTTTAACTTACATTTATCTGATGATTAGTGATATTGAGCATCTTTTCATGTATCCAAGGCTGCATTTTTTTTTTTGCGGTACGCGGGCCTCTCACTGTTGTGGCCTCTCCCTTTGCGGAGCACAGGCTCCGGACGCGCAGGCTCAGGGGCTATGGCTCACGGGCCCAGCCACTCCGCGGCATGTGGGATCCTCCCGGACCGGGGCACGAACCCGCGTCCCCTGCATCGGCAGGCGGACTCTCAACCACTGTGCCACCAGGGAAGCCCAAGGCTGCATTTTTTTTAGATTAATTTTTATTGGAGTATAGTTGATTTACAGTGTTGTGTTAGTTTCAGGTGTACAGCAAAGTGATTCAATTATGCATATATCTACTCTTTTTTAGATTCTTTTCCCATATAGGTCATTACAGAGTATTGAGTAGAGTTACGTGTGCTATACAGTAGGTTCTTATTAGTTATCTATTTTATATCATAGTATATTATAGTTATCTATTTATATTATAGCAGTACGTATATGTCAATCCCAATCTCCCAGTTTACCTCCCACCCCAGGCTGTATTTTTAAAGCTGTTCAGAAGTTTCCATCAACAGGGTTGTGTCCACAAACATCAAATTGTCAATTTTAATTTGTTTTAGATAAAACAACTCAGATGTCAGGTTCAAGGAAACACTTTGTCGTCTCGATGAAGGGCTCAGATGAGTTTAAATCTCAGCCCATTGTTAACTGACAACAACTCTGTTTATCCTTTTGGGACCTTTGCTTTCCCAGGTGTAAAAGATAAAACTCCTCATGGAGTTGCGTGGTAACGCGCATAAAATATGTAGCACATAGTAAGCCGTCACTTATGATACCACAGTTCAGATTAAGGCGTGTGAAGGAGAAAGCAGTCGTCTATCAACCACGCTTTAAAAAATACTTGTCTAATTTGTTTTGCTAAAAACAAAACACCACATACACACATACAGAAATGTATACTCTGTATGCATTCATCTGTCGATGGACATTTAGGTTGCTTCCATGTCTTGGCTATTGTAAATAGTGCTGCTGTGAACATTGGGGTGCACGTATCTTTTTGAATTAGAGTTTTGTCTGGATATATGCCCAGGAGTAGGATAGCTGGATCATATGGTAACTCTACTTTTAGTTTTTTGCGGAACCTCCATACTGTTCTCCATAGTGGCTGCATCAATGTACATTCCTTCCAACGGTGCACTTTGCTAAGAGTCAGAATAAATAGATCTTTTAATAGTTGGGAGAAAATAAATAAAAGATAGCTTTCCTGGGCTGTTCAAATCTGCAGGGACTGGACAGCCTTGGTATGAAGGTATTGAATGTCATGGACGATAGGGAAGTTCAGTGGGCTGTGTGTGTGTGTGTGTGTGTGTGTGTGCGTGAGATGGAGTTTCTATCTTTGTTGGTGATGTTCTGTCATGGGCAGTGGCTCAGAGCACTTGGCTTCAGGGCTTCAGTGGGGACGTTTCTTGAAACCTGTAGTCATGTTTGAATTTTTGAATACCCCTACCTAGCACACGCCAGGGCACACAGGAAGCTACTATGATTTGTAAACTGGGACTGCCACTTACTAGCTGTGGGATCCCAGTCACGTTACTGGAATTCTCTTGGGGGTACCTCAGTTTTCTCATCTGTAAAATGGGAATACACTAGTCCCCCCCGCCCCCCCCAATCCGTGGTTTCACAGCTCATAGTTTTGGTTATCTGTGGTCAACCGAGGTCCGAAAATAGTAAATGGAAAATTCCAGAAATAAACAATTCATAAGTTTTATTTATTTATTTATTTTTAAACATCTTTATTGGAGTATAATTGCTTTACGATGGTGTGTTAGTTTCTGCTTTATAACAAAGTGAATCAATTATACATATACATATATCCCCATATCTCTTCCCCCTTGTGTCTCCCTCCCTCCCACTCTCTCTATCCTACCCCTCTAGGTAGTCACAAATCACCGAGCTGATCTCCCTGTGCTTTGAGGCTGCTTCCCACTAGCTATCTATTTTACATTTGCTAGTGTATATATGTCCATGCCACTCTCTCACTTTGTCACAACTTACCCTTCCCCCTCCCTGTGTCCTCAAGTCCATTCTCTAGTAGGTCTGAGACTTTGTTCCCATCCTGCCCCTAGGTTCTTCATGACCTTTTTTTTTTTTTTCAAATTCCATATATATGTGTTAGCCTACAGTATTTGTTTTTCTCTTTCTGACTTACTTCACTCTGTATGACAGACTCTAGGTCCATCCACCTCACTACAAATAACTCAATTTCATTTCTTTTTCTGGCTGAGTAATATTCCTTTGTATATATGTGCCACATCTTCTTTATCCATCTATCTGTTGATGGACACTTAGGTTGCTTCCATGTCCTGGCTATTGTAAATAGAGCTGCAGTGAACATTGTGGTACATGACTCTTTTTGAATTATGGTTTTCTCAGGGTATATGCCCAGTAGTGGGATTGCTGGGTCGTATGGTAGTTCTATTTTTAGCTTTTTAAGGAACCTCCATACTGTTCTCCATAGTGGCTGTATCAATTTACATTCCCACCAACAGTGCGGGAGGGTTCCCTTTTCTCCACACCCTCTCCAGCATTTATTGTTTGTAGATATTTTGATGATGGCCATTCTGACTGGTGTGAGATGATATCTCATTGTAGTTTTGATTTGCATTTCTCTAATGATTAATGATGTTGAGCATTCTTTCATGTGTTTGCTGGCAATCTGTATATCTTCTTTGGAGAAATGTCTATTTAGGTCTTCTGCCCGTTTTTGGATTGGGTTGTTTGTTTTGTTGATATTGAGCTGCATGAGCTGCTTGTAAATTTTGGAGATGAATTCTTCGTCAGTTGCTTCATTTGCAAATATTTTCTCCCATTCTGAGGGTTGTCTTTTCGTCCTGTTTATGGTTTCCTTTGCTGTGCAAAAGCTTTTAAGTTTCATTAGGTCCCATTTGTTTATTTTTGTTTTTATTTCCATTTCTCTAGGAGGTGGGTCAAAAAGGATCTTGCTGTGACATAAGTTTTAAAATGCATGCAGTTCTGAGTTGGCGTGATGAGATCTTGCCACTCTGTCCCACCCAGGACAGAAATCATCCCTTTGTCCAGCATATCCACATATACTACCTGCCCATGAGTCACCTAGTAGCCATCTCAGTTATCCGATTGACTGTCATGGTATCCTAGTGCTTGTGTCAGGTGACTCTTATTTTATTTAATAATGGGTCCGAAGCATAAGATTAGTGATGCTGGCCATTGGGATATTCTCTTCTGTGCCTAATTAATAAGTTGAACATTATCGTAGGTATGTATGTGTAGGAAAAATATAGTATGTATAGGGTTTGGTACTCTCCTTGGTTTCAGGCATCCATTGGGGGTCTTGGAAGGTGTCCCCCATGGGTAAGGGGGGGACTGTTGCAGAAATATATCACGTGGTTGTAAGGACCAAATGAGATAATGCAGGAATGATAGACAGTATAGTTACATTGTTATTATTGTACTATGTTGTAATTATAAATTGCAGTTACCTTGTTGCTATCATTTCACTTATATTGTACTTATAAATTGTAGTCATATTGTTGCTGTTTTGTAATCCCTTTTAGTTAATTTTAACAACCAAGACATGTAACATATAATAAAATGCAAGATCTTAAGCGCTCAGTGAATTTTAACAAGTGTAACCACCACCGTAAACAAGATGACATCACCCCAGGAGTTCACTCACACTCTTTTCAATTAATTCCTTGTTATTCAGACTTCTCATACCTTTCATGCAAAAAGTGCATGGCCGAGCCTGAGACACAGCCTAAGAAAAGTTTTGTTGGAAAAGTTTGAGAGATGTTGGCAGGTCGTGGTCAATGAGATTCACTGCCATGAGCCATTAGGATTCGAAGACCAAGAATTTGGTGGCAGGGGGAAGGACAGGTGGCAGGTTGCTGGGTGGTAGATATACACCCAGACTTTGAACTTTATCAAGACAATGGGAAGAGTTTGAACCAGAACAGTGCTGGCAGAAGCAATTTCAGGATCAGGAACTTTCTCCCCTCTTTGCTGAACAGCTAGAATGTTCCACGGAGATTCTTCAGTTTCCTCGGGCGCAGGCTGTGCAGATTAAGTGGGCAATTCTGAGTTTCTGCAATTCAGCAGGCTGGTGCGCCTCGCGGCTCCTGGCTCTCGTTCCTGAGGCCCCCCAAGGTCTTGGACCAGCTAAGGGAGTGAGTGCCCCGAGCCAGGCAGGGAAGCTGGAGGCGTTTAAAGGCCGTAGCTCCGGCTATAGACACGTGTTCCTTTGGCGTTCACTTTGTTGAAAACACATTCCCTGGATAGTTTCTCTTCTGCACAGACCTCTGGGGTTCTTGGGCGTGCTGGAGGGCTCACTGTGTGAGGAAGGGCCTGATTTAATCTCTCCTAGGGGAGACCATGAGCTAACGTGGATGGAAGGCAGCGTGCCGTGCTGTAAGCCGAACCCTTTGGGTGAATTATCTCACCAACTGTTTGGTGACCCAGTGAGGTGGACACCATCATCATTCCCCTTTTATAGAGGAAGAAATTGAGGCTCAGAGAAAAATCGGGACCACGCTTAAGGAGACCCAGCTGTTACCAAGATGGGTAGCTCCGCCCCTAAGATACAGCTCCACCCCCTCCCCCCGCCCCTCCCCTTCACAGCCCGACCTGGGCCTGGAGCTGGAAACCCTTCTCTCCTTATCCTTTTACCCGATCAGTCAGGGAAGCCTGACTCTTTAACTCCTTAAATATCCTTCAAATCTGTCTTCCCTGTCCAAGTTGCTCTTTAGTTGACTTTGGCTTTCAATCTACCTACCAAGTGCCAGTTACTGTTTTAGGCCCTGAGGGTGTAGCTGGAAACAGTAGAGATCAGAGTTTCTGCCCTCACGAGGCTGACGTTCCCTTGGGGAAGCGATAGATGCCCTTGATTAGCTGTAGGCCAATGAGCTATCGCTTCACAGCCACTAAGATGGCTACTATCAAAAACACAGAACATAACAAGTGTTGGCGAGGGTGTGGAGAAACTGGAACCCTTGCACGCTGCTGGCGTGAATGTAAAACAATGCAGCCTCAGTGGAAAACAATATGGTGGTCCCTCAAAAAATTAAACATAGGTTTACCATCTGATCCAGCAATTTCACTTCTGAGGATATACCCCAAATCTTTGAAAGCTGAGACTTGGAGAGACATTTGTACACTCATGTTCATAGCAGTATTATTCACAATTGCTGAAAGGTGGAGGCAACCCAAGTGTCTATCGTTGGATGAATGGATAAGGAAAATGTGGTATATCCTTACAATAGAATATGATCTAGCCTTGAAAAGGAAGGAAGTTGCGACATATGCTACAAATGAGGACTTCATGCTAATAAGCCCGTCACAAAAAAGACAAAAATACTGTATGATTCCATTCATAAGAGGTTCCTTGAGTAGTCACATTGATAGAGACAGAAAGTAGGATGGTGGGTTCCAAGGGCTTGGGGAGGGGATGGGGAGTGAGTGTTTAATGGGGACAGAGTTTCAGTTTGGGAAGATGAAAAAGCTCTGGAAATGGACGTGGTGATGGTTGCCCAACCTCATAAATGTACTTAATGCTACGGAACTGTACACTTAAAAATGGTTGAGGGCTTCCCTGGTGGCGCAGTGGTTGAGAGTCCACCTGCTGATGCAGGGGACACGGGTTCATGCCCCGGTCTGGGAAGATCCCACATGCCGTGGAGTGGCTGGGCCCGTGAGCCATGGCCGCTGAGCCTGCGCGTCCGGAGCCTGTGCTCCGCAATGGGAGAGGCCACAACAGTGAGAGGCTCGTGTACCGCAAAAAAAAAAAAAGGTTGAATTGGTCAATGTTACATTCTGTATATTTCATCACAGTTTAAAAAATAAATTAAGAAAGGAAGAAAGGAAGAAAAGAAAGAAAGGAAGGAGAAAGAAAGAAAGAAAGAAAAAGGAAAGAAAGAAAGAAAGAAAGAAAAAGGAAAGAAAGAAAGAAAGAAAAAATGCCGTAGGCCTCAGGGAAAAGCTGGGATTTCATTCCAGTGGGTCATGAAGCCCAGGAAGCCTGTGGCAGGCTTGCAAGTATCTTGTCTCACTTGGAGAGCTCTGTGCCCTTTTTGTCTTTTGCGTCTCTGGCATTTCCTTGGTGGCTGCAACACGGCAATCAGCAGTGACACTCAGTGGATGAAGGAATGAGGAATTTGGGTCTGTTTGGGGAAAGAAGTAGGCACTGTTAAGTGTGTTCAGGGCAACAGGGGACTGGAAAGTGGAGGAGAGAGGTGGGTTCTGTGTTCTATCCCTGGTGGGCTTGCTGTGGTCTGGAGGGGGCGTGCACCACATCCTGGGATCCCACCCACCACTGTGGCCCAGAAGGGCTCTGTTCAGGGTTGGATTGTGTGCCCCCCAAAAAGATATGTTGGATTCCTAACCCCCAGGAGCTCAGAGTGTGACCTTGTTTGGAAATAGATTCTTTAGAGAGGCAACCAAGTCAAAATGCGGTCATTAGGGTGGGTCCCAATCCAATACGACTGGTGTCCTTATAAGAAAAGAAAATTTGGACACAGAGACGAACGTGTACAGGAAGATGATGTGACAAGGGATAGAGGAATGACAGTCATCTCTAAGTGAAGGACAGAGGCTTAGAACAGATCCTTTCCTCAGTCCCACAATAGGAACCAACTCTGCTGACCCCTTGATTTCGGACTTCTGGTCTCCAGAGCTATAAGATTGTAAATTTATGATGTTTGACCCACTTCGTCTGTGGTACTTTGTTACAGTAGCCTTAGCAAATGGATACTGATTCTATCTCTGAAAAGAAGTGGGTTGGAAACCTCAATACAGTTCACGCGATCAGGGTCTGGGGTTTACACTCCTGTCTCTTTTGTGTGTGTGTTTAATTTTTATTGGCGTATAGTTGGTTCACAATGTTGTATTAGTTTCTGCTGTACAGCAAAGTGAATCAGTTGTACATATATCCACTCTTTTATTTTTTTAAATTTTTATTTATTTATTTATTTTTGATGTGGACCATTTGTAAAGTCTTTATTGAATTTGTTACAATACTGCTTCTGTTTTATGTTTTGGTTTTTTGGCCGCGAGGCATGTGGGATCTTAGCTCCCTGACCAGGGATCAAACCCGCACCCCCTGCATTGGAAGGTGAAGTCCCTCCTTTTTTATTTTTATTATTTTTTTGGCCATGCCACATGCCATGCGGGATCTTCGTTCCCTGACCAGGGATCGAACCTGTGCCCCTGCATTGGGAGGGCAGAGTCTTTACTGCCGGACCGCCAGGGATGTCCCCGGTTATCTATTTTATATATAGCAGTGTGTATATGTCAATCCCAGTTCCTAATTTATCCCTCCCCCCTCCAACCCATAACCATAAGTTTGTTTTCTACATCTGTGACTCTATTTCTATTTTGTAACTAAGTTCATTTGTACCATTTAAAAAAAAATCCACGTATAAGCAATATGATATTTGTCTTTCTCTGTCTGACTTACTTCACTCAGCCTGGTAATCTCTAGGTCCATCCATGTTGCTGCAAATGGCATTATTTTTTCTTTTTATGGCCAAGTAATATTCCATTACACTCCTATCTCTTAAGTCTCTTAAATTTGGACTTGGGCTCCTGTCAACCCCCCCAATCTGTGATGCCTCCATTGCTTCTATTCTGAAAAGTTTTCCTTGTACCATGTATTTGAAGCATCTGGGGTCTATTACACCTTTGTTTAGAGGTGAGAATGTGACATAAATTTGTACAGCTATGGTCCACCTCATGGGCAGGTGACTCACATTTCCTTTATTTATTTTGGGGGTGGGTGGCGAACGTACATAGCAGAAATCTGTTTTTAGAGCCATGTATGCTAAACCATCCATCTTCGCATTCCTTTTGGCCTTCATGTCCTAATGAAAATGATTGTAAAATGATCCTAAAAGGATCTTCCAGGTAAGTCTTCCTTCCCGTTTTTGGAAAGCACCCTAGCTTTGTTTATTCTTCTTAAAATGTAAAAAAATGTAGCCAAGCATCAAGAAAGAAAAAGGAGAGAAAGTAAAAGAAAAAGAGAAAACCCAGAGGCTCTTGGAGAGTTTTCTTGTGGGATGTTAAACCTATCAATTGATTTGGAGGGAAGTGACATCTTGATAGTATTTTCTTGTATCTCTGTTTCCCAAGGGTTCTTTTGGAGGATGAGTAGGTGTGTCGATGGACAGATGGATGGATAGGTAGAAAGCCAGCCAACCTACAAATGACGCACATAAGAATTAGATTCTGTCTGAAGAAAAATCATAAAATAATTCTATTCTTAGAATAGAATAGAATTGTAGGTTGGCTGGCTTTCTGCCTACCCATCCATCTGTCTATCGACTCACCTACTCATCCAGCCGTTACCCACCCATTCTTTCATCTAGACATCCATCTACCTACTTTATCTATTATCTATGTATCTATCTATCTATCATCTATTTATCTAACTATCCATCTATTATCTCTCTCTCTCTCTGTATCTATCTATCTATCTATCTAATGTGACAGAGATTTTTAAAAAAACACTCAATGAAATAATGCCATTTGCAGCAACATGGATGGACCTAGAAATTAGCATACTAAATGAAGTCAGACAGAGAAAGACAGATCTCATGTATCACTAATATGTGGAATCTAATAAAAATGATACAAACGAACTTATTTACAAAACAGAAACAGACTCACAGACATAGATAATGAACTTATGGTTACAAAAGGGGATGGGGGGCGGAGGGATAAATTAGGAGTTTGGGATTAACAGATACACACTACTCTATATAAAGTAGATAAACAACAAGGACCTACTGTATAGCACAGGGAACTCTACTCAATATCTTGGAATAGCCTATAATGGAAAAGAATCTGAAAAAGAATATATAACGGATTCACTTTGCTGTGTACTGAAACTAACACAGCAGTGTAAATCAACTGTACTTAAAAAAAATCAGTTTTCATCCCCCTATCCCCTCAAAAAAGCATTGAAAGTGGTAATTTTTCAGAATATGGGACAGGGATTGTGTTTTCTCATTTCACTGCTACTTTATTAAGTGCTTACTAATTCTAAAAGCCGTGCGGTTGGTTCCCTTCAATTTTCCAACACTATAATCATAGCACCTGCAGATAGCGATGATTTGCTGCCCTTCACCAATAATTATGTCAGTTACAGATGTTAACCTCGTTAGGGCAGGAGCCTTCCGAACGGTGTTAAATGACAGATTTGAATGTGGTTAGCCCCGCTCGCTTCTAATTGGAATGGAATGCTTCAATTGTTTTACTTCGGAGGATAATTATATAATGGTTAAGACTCTTGACCTTCCGGTTTTGAGCCTCTCTTAGTAAATGGGATGCAATCAGGAACTCTTGACTGTCTCATATATCCGAGAGATACAGATGGCATTTGTCCGTTTGTGAGGACAGCAGATTCAATGTGTTAAGCTGTTAAAATAGCCTTTAAGACCCAAGCCCGGTTTTCAAGCAGAGTCCAAACGGCCAAATCATTTCTGAGGCAGCTTTCATTGGAGTGGGGGTCCTGGTGGGCTCCAGACCTGGGAACTCTTGAGACCTCCTGGCTAAGTTTCTGAGCTGCCCTACGCAGTGGTGGCCAGAGCAAAACTGCCTTTGTGAGCAGGACTTATTGGGTCCTTTTGTAGCTGTTTCTTATGCCCTGAGAGAGGCCCCAGCTTTGGGACAGTCTGGTCCAGATTTGCTAGTGGTTTTTCTAGGTGATGCCACCCTAATTCCTGTGTTGAAATAGGATCTTCGTGTGAAGGTACAGGTGTCAGACTACCTTGTTCCAGGTATATTAAGAAACAGAAAAACACCTTTCAGGATGATAATAGTTGGCGATAAATGATGGCTTTCAGGAAAAAAAAAAAACCAACAAAACCGAAACAGTCATGCTGCTGGTACGGTTATCACGGAGGTGGACTGCTTTTCTAATCCATAATCCTGTGTGGCTCAGTGGAGAAACTGTTGTGTAACTTGCAAGAGAACGTGTAAGAACAGCAGTCCTCTTGGTGAAAGGGGAGACTGATGTCAGGAATCGTTCTGAGCCAGCTAGAATCGATAGTAAACTCGAAGTGCTTTGGAAAACACAAGCGATTCTTAGGCAGGAATGCAAGTTTTCCCTCGATTTTGAAGTGGTTATTTAACACGCAGCTCACTTTGTCCCAGAGGGGCTCTCCAGCAGCCAACAGTGAATGTATTAATTTTCTAATCGTCTCCGTCACTTATTTCCTGGTCATCTAATCTTTCACACCAAAGCCTCTTGAAAATAAATGAAAAAAAAACCATATGCTGGGAAACTCATGCCATTCTTGAAACATCCATATTTACCACCTCAAGAGCAAAAGTTACAGAAAGTCTGATGCTTAGCGTTGAGAGGAAAGGATTCTGCATGGCCCTGGGGCTGGCTTTCCTTGTTTCATGGGTTTCCAAGGTAAGATTTGAACTGTTTACTAAAGGAAATTAGCGTAATAAGTCTCCTCTGGCATATATTTCCAGTGTCCTAGTGGAATTGCTGAGATGTTGCTTAAGAGTAGCAGAAGGCGGGGTGTCAGCTTAAGGGATTTTTTTTTTTATCAGTGTTTTTGCAATTTGGAAACCTGTTAGGAGCAGGGGTAAATTTGGGCTGGTTTCTGGGATTTACCTCCGCTTTGGGGCGTTTTTTAAAAAAGTGTTGCAGCCGACCATTTGAAAGACATACTTTTCCCCTTAGCTTGTTTCGGAATTGGAAACATCGAGACCTTGGCTTTCATGCCGTTGAGAGGGCATCTTCTCACTCTGGGACAGAATCTCTCTGCCTTGGCGCTTAACGACGTTCAAGGAGGGATAATTCTCCACGTTGGAGACTGTCCTGTGCCCTGCGTGTGGGTTGTTTCCACCCTCTCGATGCCAGAAGCACCCATCGCCCCAGTTGTGAAAACCACAAACGTCTCCAGACATCACCCATGTCCCTTGTGGGGGGTGCAGACTCACCCCCGTTTGAGGACCACTGGACGAGGATGATGGAATGCGGGGAAGGGAGGGCACTCTGCAGTTGTTTTCTATTCCTTTTCATGGCAAAATGGAAACCAGGGCCCAGTTGTCAGCCACGTGTGTGTAGAATCAGTGGTTTGGCATCGCAGTGCTGCCTGCTGACAAAAACCACATCTCCACCCTTCGGGGACCAAGGAATCTGAGGAAATGTGATTACGATCCAGTGCGGGTGGGTTTATGGATTTCCCAGGTGCTGTACGAGGTGACAGGAGGACACAGAAGCGGGGAGCAAACAGGCATATGCCCCCCCCCCCCGCCTTGGAAGCCATCTGTTAAACACCTGATCAGTGACATCGGAGACTAGAAAAGTCCAGGATGCCAGTTAAGTTTGTTTGGTTTAGGGTGGGTGCTGGGAACTTAACACCCCTAAACTGATCTGGAGGAAGAGTCAGGGAAGGGGACTTTCAGCATTTTCCCTTGAGTACATCACACACAGGAGGGCGGAACACAAAAGAATCATCTCATACCCACGATGGCAACTGGCTCACGGCAACGCTGGGTTGTCCGACTCAGGCCCGGCCACTCACTAGCTTTGTGACCATGGGCAGTGACTTAACCTCTCTGTGCCTCTCTTCTCATCTGTTAAATGGAGATAACAGTAGCGCCTAAGGTTGTTGGGAGGAATAAATGGTTAGCCATCGGAACAGTGCTTGGCAGGTAGGAAGCGCTGTCTGAGCGTTAGGCAGCGCATGGGAGAGCATGAGAGACTCTCCTTTCTCATGCTGCCCTGATGGGACAGTCACCTGTCTCTCCATGGTCTTCTTTTCTCTCCTCAGTCAGCTGTGACCTCCCCACCACCCCCTTTTGCCCCTTAACCTTGCTGCTTCTCCTTCTCTCCCCACTCCTCTGGTGCCGTTTGGCCGAAGACCTTTTTCAGCCAGCCAACTTAGAGGTAAGTGTAACCTGGATATTTCACGGAGTTTAGAATCTTCTGCACAGTCCCCAGGCCCCTGTGTAAAAGGCCCTGGTTTATTTGTGCAAAAGCCCACCAGTGATTGGTTAGCCCGGACCATCTCCACTTTCATACATGATCTTCATCAAAACACTCCCCACTATGTCGAGCCACAGTGCGTTTCCTTGGGACTGCACGTCTCTCTGCTTTCTCTGCCCCTCCCTGGGTACTGCCTAAGACCTGTATCCTCCGGCCGCGACAGTGTCTTTCTTTGTGCGTTCTTGTTCCTCTGGTCCAGATGTGGCTTGGTTGCCCGGAGTGGGACCGTTGGCAAGTCTCCTCAGCTTCACGGAGCCTCTGTCCCCACAGCTGAAGACTCGGCGGCGGCACTCTTGGGCTGCCCGACACCTTTGAGCTGCCCATGAATGGGTTTTCAGAGCTTCTCTTGTTTACTTCGCTGCACGCCTCTCTGTGGGCTCTTGTGAAATCACTGGGAGAGGAAAAACCAAGTGAAAAACAGCCCTGCTTGGTGTCAGGGCTTGAGGGTGAGGGGGAAAGACTGCAGTGGAGATTTGCATTAACTGGTTTGCACGTTACGAGATTTTATTTTGTGTGTGTGTGTGTGTGTGTGTGTGTGTGTCTGTGCTAGTTTGTTCCGGTGGTTCAGGCAAGGGAAGATGGGGAACTCTGGGTCCAATGGAGGACAAGGACAGGAAACAGATACAGCGGATTAAGGGCTCTGAAGCACCTGGGAACATCCACAAGCCAGTATTTATTAAGCACCATCTACCAGGTACATGGACCTCATAACGATCTTTTCATGGACCTGGGATTTGAACCGAGGGTATGGCTTCAGAACCTCAGCTTTTCCTGCTATACTCTGCCTTATAGAGGAAGGGTCCTTCTGCACTGGGTTTTGAAGGGTGAATAGGAGTTTGATGAAGAAGATGCACATCCTGTACTGACTTCAGCCTCCTGTTCCTCTTAAAGCTGGCCAGAGGCCAATACCTAGAAGCCAGAATTAGGTCACTAGAGTGACCAAATTGTCCTGGTTTGCCTAGGACTTCCTTAGTTTTAGTACTAAGAGCCCTGCTTCTTGGGAAACCCATCAATCCCAGGCAAACCGGAATAGGTGGTCACCCTAGGTTTCACCCAGCAGCAGACTCTTACACCAGAGCCCGGAGACCTGTTGAATTCTCTTTGACTCATCCCCAACAATGGTCATCACCCCAAAGGCCCCCTCGTATCTTCATGCTGGGCTTCTTTCTCTAGACGGTTCCATCTCTTGGTTTGGGTGAGAATTAAATGAGGTAATTAATGCTTATGATGACCTAAGCAAAGCATCCGGCACACAGTAACCCCTGGGGTTTTAGTCAGTGTTGTACATTGACCTTCCTCTTTGCCCTGTGTGGGAGCTGGTACCACGTCCCTGGCGTGGTCAGGTTTCCTTGTAGCACAATTCCTCCAGCCTGGCTCTCCCCAGGGATGGAGCTGGCTCCCTGCAAGAGCGAGGGGAGGGCATAATCATCGTCCACTAGCGAAGTTGCCTGTGTCAAGTGTCAGGACTTAGCAGAGTAAATAGGAAACAGGTTCAGGGCTAGGATTCAGGGCCAAGACCGCTCAAGGTCATCGGAGGCCAGGGATCTCCGTGGAGGCTGCAGCCCAAAGGGTCAAGCTGGGTCAGATGTTGGTTAAGAGTCCCTTCTCCTTCCTAGCGCCTCTGCCATCTTTCCTCCTTTCCCAGTGCTGTTCAGTGGACCACCGGGCACGCTGCTGGCTTATTGAGGACGTGGTCTCTGTGTGTCCTCCCTCCTTCAGCCCACCCAGACTCCGACGCAGCCTCTTGCAAATGGTGTCACGCAGACGAACCATGACTCTTTCTTGGGTGTTTACCACGCGCCGGCACAGGGCTATGTTTTCTTCTTCGCCATGTTCCCCTAAGATGAGGTTCAAAAAACCTCTTTCAGTTTGCATCCTAATTCCCAACGGAGCTGTGTCTCGTGGTGTGAACATGGCATTGGAGGAAGAGCGGGGAAGCAGAAAGGGGAAATGTCCTCAGCAAAGGAGGCTCAGTATCTTCCGGCTTGCTGGCCATTTGTGCAAAGTGTCGCGCTTTGAGTCTTTCTCTGTCTTTGGAGGCGTGATGACGTGGAGCAGGTTCCTCTGCATCCTGGTTAGAAGCTTTCGACACTCTGGAAGAGAGGGTGCCCGAGCTGACTGGTGATGACATTAACGTACGTGGACAGGAGCCTTAGTCCCGGGTTCAAATCCAGGTTTGACTACTTCTTTGCTGTGTGACCTTGGGACTTCCTTAACACCTCTGTTTCCGCATCTGTAAAATTGGGATAGGGCTTCCCTGGTGGCGCAGTGGTTGAGAGTCCGCCTGCCGATGCAGTGGACACGGGTTTGTGCCCCGGTCCGGGAAGATCCCACATGCCGCGGAGCGGCTGGGCCCGTGAGCCATGGCCGCTGAGCCTGCACGTCCGGAGCCTGTGCTCCGCAATGGGAGAGACCGCAACAGTGAGAGGCCCGCGTACCGCACAAAAAAAAAAAATCGGGGATAAATAATATCATGTGATGTGTATGGTTTGTTGGGTGGATTTCATGAGACAGTGTTTGAAAGTTCCCTAACACAGTGCCCGGCTTGAAGCTGGCCTCCGTTCTGTCTCCCTGGGCTTTAGCTATGGTAGGTTTAAAACCTCCAAACGTTTGCCCACCTGCAAAGAAAGTCATGGTCTAACCCGGGTAAGCCCAGCAGAGAGGAACAAAGACCTCAGGCCAGGTTAGAGTCCCAGCTCCGTGACCTTGGGGAGTCTTTTAACTTTTAACTTGAGTGCATACAACTGGTTCCCTCCAGTCAGGCAGCTGATGTCCCATCGTCTTGAGGTTTCTGTCACCTCCAACTCATTTATTTATTTGTTCAGTAAACGTGTATGGAAGGCGGGCACAGGGGGAAATTTGACCCAGGCCTTGCTTTCTCAGGCGCTGCGGTGGACGTAAATGACAAGGCCTTGGAAGGAATGAGTTTAGGGGCTGCGGTAGGATAGGAGGTGACCTCCGCCCTTCAGGGAAAATGTTTCCTCTCCTACCTGGTTTGCTTCTTAGACTGAATTTCCCCCTTCGGATGAGCACGTAGTTTAATTACAGTGAGAAAACCCTTTCACCAAGTTGCCATCCTTAAAAGGAGCTGATTCATAGAATGTTTGGCGAGGATGTTAATAGCCGACCGGCCTGGGTCTCAGGGAGTGCAAGTGCCTCTGTCCTATGTATTAGTCGTCGTTTCCTTAAAAAACCCGTATTCCCACGTATCTCCTCCAGGACGCCTTCTCAGACATAAGAGAATTCCGTCTCTTTACTCTGGGTCCTGTTTGACCATAACTAGGATTGTTAGAGATTTTAAATTTTGTAATATGATATACAACAGTAGCATCTTCTGTTGATCAAGGGTTTCTGGTTTTTCTAGGACCTGGACTAGTTGCTTTCCATGGTTACATGTGTTTAATTTTCTAATCAGTTGCTATGGAGGGAGGGTTATTCATTACCTCTGTTTTACAGATGGGGAAACTGGGGCCCAAGAATTGGCAGGACCTCACATACGGGCAGGTAGAGTTGGTTATTGAACACGTATCTGCGTGACCTCAGAGCCTGAGCTCTGAGCTCTACTTGGTATCAGTTCTGTCCTGCTCCCCACTGGACTGGGAGCCCCTTGTCCCCCTGTGTGTCACCAGGGCCCAGCTCAAGGCCAGTCAAACTAGAGAAAGAGCAAGTGTGGTCTGGCTGGGGGTCCTGTGATCGTCACAATTCTCACGTGTTGTTGAGATGGTCATGGGAAAAAAGGCAGCTATTGGAGATTCATGCGAGGAAGTGCAAGGAATTTACTGGAAGGCAGGGGGTACTGGTGGATGTGAAGAGTCAGGAAGCCTGAGTTTGAAGACTGTACAATGTGGACATTAAAAATTTACAGCTCTGGAGCCAGGCTGCCTGGTTCAAATCCTGGCTCCATCCACCATGACCTTGATGTGTGACCTTGAGCAAATGACCAAACCTTCTGTTCCTCATTTACAAAATGAGGACAATTTTGGACCTGATGTGGTGAATGGGAGAATGCAGTCCCCTACTACAATGCCTGGCATAGGGCTGGCTACCATTATTGCTTCTTGAGTTGTTTTTTTTTTCCCCACTTTTTCGTGGTAATATATACATAATGTGGAATTTATCATGTTAACCATTTTTAAGTGTACAGTTCACTGTCATTAAGTCCATTTACACAGTTTTGCAAACATCCCCACCATCATCTCCAGAACTTTCTCATCTCCCCAAAATGAAACTCTGTCCCCATGAAACACTGACTCCCCAGCCCCTCCCCCAGCCCCTGGCACCCGCCATCCTACCTTATGTCTTTATGGATCTGACTCCTCTAGGGACCTCGTATAAGTAGAATCAGACAGTACTTGTCCTTCTGTGATTGGCTTCTTTCACTGAGTTTCATGTCCTCAGGGTTCATCCATGTTGGAGCAGATGTCAGAATCTCCCTCCTTTTTAAGGCTGAATAGTAATCCATGGCATGGATGGACCACACTGGGTTTATCCAGTCACGTGTCAATGGTGCTCCTTGGGTTTTAAAACCAACTCTGCACTGACATCTCGCACACGTGTGCCCAGGCTGTGGGCAGCTAGCGGATTTTCCACCACATGCAAGTAAGTACAGGATGAAGCCCTGCTTTTCCACCCCCTGGCTGTGTGTGCCCTCAGTCAGGTCTCTGGGAGAAATGAGAAAACCCAACCCATTTTACAAGATGACCTTGGGGAATGGAATGAAACAAGACACTCGAAATTGCTCGGAAATGTCCAACCAACGTGGACCCCCAAGAGTCTACTTCCTCCTCGCATCGAGCGGTTCTATTCAACTTTTTCTGTTAGAAGCCTTTCCCCGCTGGAGTTGGGTTGCGGATGGTGTCCTTTTCTTCGTGAGTTCTTTTAGCAGCCCACGCACCCAGGCTAAAGATTATCTGACGCTAAAGGTGGGCAAATGACTTGCAACCTTGGCTTCTGAAATCGTCCTGAGACGCTCTTTGTCTCCAGGTATTAAAAACCCAGAAAGGAGAATTTAGCCTGAGTATTCCCCGGCGAGAGAAACAAAAGGAAAACGGATCTTTAATAATAATTCTTTGCAGACTTCATCGAGGGTGGGTCCTTGCAGTGCCCTATAGTGGTTTGAGGAATCCTCAGCATTGGTTCCAAGGCTCGTATTTTAAATGGAGCCGAGAAAGGACCCTCGCTGCTGGCCTGGGTCCCCCTCTGCTGCAGGAAGTCACTGAGGGACTGGGGCTGCTGGAGGCTGGCAGGGGGTGGCCCAGAAGCAAGTAGGAACTTCTCTCTAAGTCTGCCTCGCTGCCTGCTAGGCTGGAAACATCACGAGGGCCGTGGCCACAGGACACCCATGGCCCGGCGCGTGGCTGGCTCTCAGCAAAATTCCGACAGGTGGATGGTGCTTCCGCGCATGCGCGCAAGTTGGGAGCTGAGCTGGCATTGCGAGAAGTGGAGTGTGGGGATGACCAGAAACTGGGGAGTGACCTGCAGGGGGGCCTGGGGGAGGGGTGCTGGAGCCTCTGAAGCTGTAAGTCAGGGCGAGGCGGACATTTCAGCCCCATCTGCTTTTATGATTACCCTCTGTCTTTGCCACGGGTGACGCTCTAAGGCAGTGGTTCTCACCCGAGGGTGATTCTGGCATCTGTGGGACATCTGGGGTTGTGACAACTGGGGGCGACGCGGCGTTTCCTGGCATCTAGTAGGTGGGGACCGGGGATGCTGCCCCACACCCCGTAGTGCCCAGGACAGTCCCCCATCACAGAGAACGCTCTGGCCCCAGATGTCAACAGTTGAGAAACCGTACTGTAAGACCACAGAGATGGCATTCTCAGCCTGAGATCTTTCTTGGTCCAAGTTGGTGACTTGGGAAAGTACCCCGGAGTTACCAGGTGTGAAACTGGCAAGGATAAAGGAAGGGGTGGTAGCGGCGTCCTGCCCTGCCTCCATTACCCAATATCCCCTCCAAAGTCCTGTTGGGCAGAAGGTGTGTTTGCTGCCTCTTGCCCAGGCCACCTCCCTCAGTAAGCTCTGTGGATTGGTCCAGTTTGTGTCGATGGGCACAGCGTCCTACCCCATGACTGCCCACCCCATAGCTCTCCATCCGTGGGAGAGGACACAGCTGCTCCGCTTATAACTCTGGCCCCTGTGTAAATGTGCTTGTGCATGTTTTGGTTCAGAGGGTCACTGGGTTGTGTGCTTTGCTTTTGTCGTTAGTTAATTTAATTTGTTGCTAATAATAAAACCCGGAACTGACCTGGTCCTGATGCCCCAGGTCACTCATCGAGGAAGCTTGGCATGTACATCCTTCTTAAAGGCTGGCTTTGGAAAAATCAGAGGGTGGAATAAAATCCTTCCCTGGAATGGAAAGGCTGGCAGCATCAGCTCCTGAAAATGGAATTTAGCTTCTTGCTAAATAAAGCAACACCTTGACCCCAAAGGGGTCAGTTTTTCTAGAATTACCTGGTTGTTTCAAGGGCAGTTTGACTGAAGTCTCTGGATGGGGACCGTGGAGCACAAAACATAAAGCAACGCCAAAACAAACAAACAAAAACACCAAACCCCTCAGTATTTTTTTTTTAATTAAAAAAATATTTTTTATTTTTGGCTGCGTTGGGTCTTCGTTGCTATGCGCGGGCTTTCTCTAGTTGTGGCGAGTGGGGGTACTCTTTGTTGTGGTGTACAGGCTTATCATGGTGGTGGCTTCTCTTGTTGCAGAGCACGGGCTGTAGGCGTGTGGGCTTCAGTAGTTGTGGCTCGCGGGCTCTAGAGCGCAGGCTCAGTAGTTGTGGCTCACGGGCCCAGCCCCTTCGCGGCATGTGGGATCTTCCCGGGCCAGGGCTCGAACCCGTGTCCCCTGCATTGGCAGGCGGATTCTTAACCACTGCGCCACCAGGGAAGCTCCCCCCTCAGTATATTAATGCACTATTTTTTTTCTTTTTTAAAATTTTATTGAAGTATAGTTGATGTACAATATTCCATAAGTTACTGGTGTACAGTACAGTGATTCACAATTTTTAAAGGTCATACTCCATTTATAGTTATTATAAACTATTGGCTATATTTCCCGTGTGGTACAATATATCCTTGTAGCTTAGTTTATACACAGTACTTTGTACCTCTTAATCCCCTACCCCTATATTGCCCCTTCCCTTCCCTCCATTCAACCTAATTTTAAAAATGCAATGGTCAAACCCATTTTAAAGAGATTTACAAGAAAAAGTAAGTAAGGCTTTTCCTCGCCCACTGTCTCCCCAGACATTTCTTGTTCACCCCGTGGAATTTTATGTGTACACGTGTGTGGCTGTTACACACATCTGCCTGCCCCCCTTTTACACAAATACCCTTTTTTCCCTGTTGCTCTGTGGCTCGGCTTCCTCCGTTAACAGCAGTTCCTGGAAGTTGTCAGAAACTTTTTCTTCTGTGACCACGGTCCTTAGGGTTGTATTTAATCAACCCACAATCCATGGACATTTCCAGCCCTTTGTTATTATCAATGGTGAAGCTGCTGAGTATCCTTCTCCTTGAAAGGTACAGCATTTTTTGTTCAGGGGATGCTGACGGCATCCCAGACCTTGCTCTGGCACTGGAAGGTGCAGGTGAATTCGTATTCAAAGATGGGGGTGATGCAGAACATTCTGGATTTTAACCTGCGAGTTATTCACGTGTGATTTTGATCCTCAAACCCACACAGCTCTTTTATGCAGTCAAATACACGACTTCTGCAGAGTCGATCTCAATGTGTGCGCACATTTAAGAGCGTAAGCTGGAGATTCCAAATAAATGTCTAGCCTCTGCAGGCTGCCCAGGGGCGGGAGGTGTGTTGTACATTCACTGCTCTCTGCAAGGCGTGCCTGGAGGAATTAAGCCTTAATTATGATGGCGATGTCAGCCTTGTGCTGAGACCCACACTGGCCTCAGGTGGGTCATGCATCCAGGCTCCAGTGTGGGTGACATTACACTGGACGCTCCCACCTGGTCTGTGTTGTTTCCAAGGTTGTACGGTCAGCCCTGCTCTAAGGCTCGATTTGAAGACTTGAATTTATTCCAACACTATACAGGACCAATTTGAGCATGATGCAAATTTTGAGTTTGCCATCGTTAATCATTAGAGAAATGCAAATCAAAACTACAATGAGATATCATCTCACACCGGTCAGAATGGCCATCATCAAAAAATCTACAAATAATAAATGCTGGAGAGGGTGTGGAGAAAAGGGAACCCTCTTGCACTGTTGGTGGGAATGTAAATTGATACAGCCACTATGGAGAACAGTATGGAGGTTCCTTAAAAAACTAAAAATAGAACTACCATACAACCCAGCCATCCCACTACTGGGCATATACCCTGAGAAAACCGTAATTCAAAAAGAGTCATGTACCACAATGTTCATTGCAGCTCTATTTACAATAGCTCGGAGATGGAAGCAACCTAAGTGTCCATCATCAGATGAATGGATAAAGAAGATGTGGCACATATATACAATGGAATATTACTCAGCCATAAAAAGAAACAAAATTGAGTTATTTGTAGTGAGGTGGATGGACCTAGAGTCTGTCATACAGAGTGAAGTAAGTCAGAAAGAGAAAAACAAATACCGTATGCTAACACATATATATGGAATCTAAAAAAAAAAAAAAGGTCATGAAGAACCTAGGGGCAAGACAGGAATAAAGACACAGACCTACTAGAGAATGGACTTGAGGATACGGGGAGGGGGAAGGGTAAGCTGGGACAAAGTGAGAGAGTGGCATGGACATATATACACTACCAAACGTAAAATAGATAGCTAGTGGGAAGCAGCCGCATAGCACAGGGAGATCAGCTCGGTGCTTTGTGACCGCCTGGAGGGGTGGGATAGGGAGGGTGGGAGGGAGGGAGACGCAAGAGGGAAGAGCTATGAGGACATATGTATATGTATAGCTGATTCACTTTGTTATAAAGCAGAAACTAACACACCATTGTAAAGCAATTATACTCCATTAAAGACATTAAAACAAAATTTTGTTTTTTGAGTTTGCTTCTGTGCGATCTCATCTCCGAGAAACACCAGGGGAGCTGAACTCTGAAAACTCCACCCAGGTGACACAAAACGCAGGCACGCACCTCAAACACCCACCAGCCCCCTCAGCGCCCCTCGTGGGTTACGAGCCGCCACCGTCTGCATCTGAGGTTCTGACTTTGCATCCGATTTCAGACAGCCCTCCCTCTCCATCTTTTCACCGTCACTCACAGGTTACAACCCTCTGACACCCACTCCGTACAAGCAAACATCAGGCTCTTTCAAGATCAAGTGTCTTATATCTTGCCGTGATTGTGTATTTCTTAACCATTTAACATGTGTAGAACTGTTACTCTTTTTTTAAACTTAGATTCTCGTTTTATTATGTGCCACTGATGATGTGCTTGACTGCTGTGGACCTAAACCCGTTTTCCCTATAAATACGGTGAGCAGAAAAGGCTGTAATTCACCTCTCAGATAGTAACAGGGAGCTGAGATGTGGCATTGCCCTGTGGCCCAACCCATCGCTAGGGAAGCCTCAGTTTTGTCAGCCTTCAGGTCTGTGACTGGCCCCCCTGTTTACCGTGGGCTGGCAGAATCCTTAGCCCACATGAGGACATTATTAAAAGCAGCACCTACTGTTTGTGGGGCTCTCCATCTGTGCTGGGCTCTGGGGTCTGGCAGTGAATTAAAAAATGCAGGGGGTCTGCTCTCCTGTAGCCCATGTTCCAGTGGGCCAGGCAGCAGTAAACATGTTCACAGAGAGATGGACAAGATAATTTCAGGTGGCAATAAATCCTGGAAGCAATTACATCACGGTGACAAGATGGGGTGAGGTGAGAGGGGTCTCCTTTAGATAAAGAGGTTGAGGGAGCCCCTCTGAGGCTAAGGTTTGAGCTTAGACCAGAAGGATGAAGGGGAAGTTGCCATGGGCGGCATGGGGTGGGGTGGGGGGGCAGAGCGAATTCTAGGTGGTCAGAACAGCATGTGCAAAGGCCCTGAGGTTGCAAACAAGGTTTGGAGAAGCTAAGACACTTACCCAAGAGCCCAGAATCAGGGAATGGCAGAGCCCACCTTGGATCTTATAATCTCTGGCCTTAGTTTCTAACCACTGGCACACCCTACCCTAAATAAAATACCAAGTGGGGTGTAAGGACCACCTGTCTCACATCCCTCCATGAGACCACCCTCCCTCAGCTTAGCATCTGCCTCCTGGTTTTCTCTTGGAGGGGTGGCTGACTCTGGCACCAATGGGTCAGTCCTTATCTTGGCCGTCCCCCACCCCGGACCCATCTTTTAATTGACTGTAGCTTTGTTTCTCTGCATGAGAATTTCTTTCCAATCTCTTTGTGCCCCATCCAGCTCTCTTTCAGTGTCTGTGTGTGTGCGTGAAGGGACTTAGTTACACCTCTTGCTTTGGGTCAGACTCATTTTAGTTTGAGCCCAGAGTTGCTCTCAGTCCAAATTCCCAACCTTTCCTGGCGTTCCATAATCACAGGCCTTGGGGAGGAATGCACCCCATGGCCCTCCAATTATGGTTTCCTTAGGAGGCTATTAAATCTTGATTTCTGAGAGGAAAATTGGGCATCTTGTGTTTTCCCTTTCAGTCCCAGTGTTCTGCTACTGTGGGAGAGCCCTTCTAGAAACTTCCAAGTGGTTTCAGAGGCCACTGTGATATCACTGGGAAGTGCAGTTATTTTATGGCATAGCTGGGCTTTGGAAAGAGCATGCAGTGTGTTTTATTTAGAGCCCTGGGCGCTTCTTTTTTTAAAACATGTATTTATTTATTTTTGGCTGCGTTGGGTCTTCGCTGCGGCGCGCGGGCTTCTTCTAGTTGTGCTGAGCGGGGGCTGCTCTTCGTTGAGGTGTGAGGGCTTCTCATTGTGGTGGCTTCTCGTGTTGCCGAGCACGGGCTCTAGGCGCAAGGGCCTCAGTAGTTGTGGCACATGGGCTTCAGTAGTTGTGGCTCGCTAGGTCTAGAGCGCAGGCTCAGTAGCTGTGGCGCACGGGCTTAGTTGCTCCGCGGCATGTGGGATCTTCCCTGACCAGGGCTTGAACCCCTGTCCCCTGCATTGGCAGGCGGATTCTCAACCACTGCGCCACCAGAGAAGTCCCCCTGTGCACTTCTTTTAGGCTATTTCCTTTTGAGGAAGAGGGCGGTGGTGGGTTGATGGGAATGTGCAGAGACTGTGGGTTCAGGTCCCGACGGACATACGGAAGTGTCCAGCTGGGACCTTTCTGTGCTCAGTCGTGGGAGTCCTGGAGGGCAGGGACAGCCCATTCCTTGCTGCCTCCCATGCCTGGCACAGAACAGGTATATATTTGCATTCGTTGAATTGGACGGAGCACAGCCACGAGCTGGATTTGCAGGATCAGCCGTCAGTCCAGGGTCACCCGCGAAACCATGTCTCAGTCTGTCCCTCCTCCCATACCTGGCAGATTTGTGGAGCGACATGCAGAAGTGAGGATGAACACAGTTTCCCCAAGAACACCTCAAGGGGAAGGAAACAAATGTTTCTGGGGGCACGCTTTCAATTTGGTCATTTAGGGCTTCCATGGTGGCGCAGTGGTTGAGGGTCTGCCTGCCGATGCAGGGGACACGGGTTCATGCCCCGGTCCGGGAAGATCCCACATGCCGCGGAGCGGCTGGGCCCGTGAGCCATGGCCGCTGAGCCTGCGCGTCCGGAGCCTGTGCTCCGCAACGGGAGAGGCCACAACAGTGAGAGGCCCGCGTACCACAAACTTCCCCATAGGATGTTGGACACTGTTATGGAGGAGACTGAGAAAGGAGATGTCTGAAACTGTTGCTGCTGCTGATGACACCTTTGCAAACCCTGCAAGGGGCCAGATGCTGTGTCAGGCACATTTCAGGCATTATCCCATCTGATGCTCAGGACAGCCCAAGGTACTATTACTGTCCCCGTGTACACATGGGGAAACCAAGGTACAAAAAGTGGCGTCATGTGACGAGGAAATGGCTGCATCCACTCCAAACCCAGGTCTGCCTGGCCTCATAATTCTTTGCGCTCCACCCGTGAGTGATTTGAAGCTGTGGATCCCAGGTGTGACGGGTGAGCCTCGAGAGAGCCCATTCGGACGATCTGAGCCCATCACACCTTCCCCATCCCAGGCCTGGAGGCCGAGGGACTGGGAAGCATGGTTGACTGTCCGTCTGTCCATCAACTTGATCACATGGCAAAGATGGAGGGGAAAACTGGCGTGACTAAGGTAAGGCAGAGGGTTCAGCCAGTAGATGGCATTTGGCTCTCTGGCTGTTCAAGGCAAGAAAGAAACTCTTTTAGCTTTTACAGAATAACCATCTGAGGAAATGAACAGGTTAGGCCTGTTACAGCCCCACTGTGAACTTGCTAGGAGTATGGTTTGTAGCAAAATGTTCTTGATTTGTAACTAAGTGTTCTTGTGCTGGTGCACTGATTTCTGTCTCCCCAGGAGGCGGTGGAACTGTGTCTGTTCTATTCACCAGTTTGTGTTCAGCGCCCAGGGCGGTGCCCTGCCACTCAGTAGGAGCTCGGAGCTGTTGATTGAGGGACCGAGAAGGAAGATGGTGATGGGATTGGCAACAGGGTGTGTTTTGCTGCCTAGTCAACGTTTTAATTAAGAAACTAAAAGTTAGTAGTCAGAGAACCTGTCTGTAGGGGGTCAAAAGGGTTTTAGGGCACCTCCATGGTGCAGAAGACATCCACCTGTGAATAAATACTGGCGGGAGAGTGAGGGAGTGGCTATTGTGGATTCGGGTGGGGAAAGAAAATTCCTCCATGATCGTAGTATGCATGTAAAAGAGGCGTTTTTTTTTTTGCGGTACGCGGGCCTCTCACGGTTGTGGCCTCTCCTGTTGCGGAGCACAGGCTCCGGACGCGCAGGCTCAGCGGCCATGGCTCACGGGCCGAGCCGCTCCGCGACATGTGGGATCCTCCCGGACCGGGGCACAAACCCATGTCCCCTGCATCGGCAGGCGGACTCTCAACCACTGTGCCACCAGGGAAGCCCAGAGAGGCGTTTTTTACCAGTAAGCTTTCTCGCCGTCAGGTGACTTGGTTTGGGAGTTGAAATGCTATCCATCTTTCTTAGAACTTTCTTAGATGATACCTTGCATTCCGTCGGATGGGAAAGCATTCGCACAGCTTTAATGTCCTTCATGCATTTCTCCCAAGTGTGTGCTGGGGCTTGGCATCGTAGATAGAAGCAGAGCCAGGAAGTTCCAGGTGTACGGGGTGTTTACTCAGGTAGATGGAGGGCTGCAAAGTGGATCCAAAGACCCAGTAAAAGTCTGAGGATCCAGTGGCAAAGGGACAAACACATTCTTTTCTTAAGTCGAAATAAACATGGGCAGCAAATGGGTACCCCCACCCCCATCGGAGAACTCCATCTTTTTCTAGTAGAATAGCAGTGTCTGAAGTGTACACACTGGAGTGTCCCAAGAACAGCCGCGGGGCACCTGGAATGGACACGCCACACCAAGCTTCTCGTTTCTCCTAGACGGAAAAAGAAGGCAGCCAGACTGGCTTTAGGAACCAACTCAATAAGGAAATAAGCCGAACGTTGTCTCTTTTCGGTCACGATGGAATTTAAAATAGGTGTTTTTTTCATTCTGATGATTCCATCTCATGGTGTCTCCACAGAGAGGCAGTACATTCTACTGTTTATTTTTGTCCTTTAGGAGTTGAGGAAATGTTCTCCATTCCCTGTCACTGTGCCTAAACTCTGCCAGCCCGTGGGTGTAGCAGCTCCAGGGAAACTGGCTTCTGTCGACCTGTACACTATTCAAGACCACCGTGTACTTGTTATGAGAAGCCATCAGTCATGTGAGTGGACCTTTTTATGGTTGAGATTGTCCCCAGGGAAACCCTTCTTGCAATGCAGACCTTCCACAGAGACAGATTTCAGACTCTGACATTTCCCATTCCCACTCCCTTGTTCCCATGGAGGCTGTGGTTCTCTCTCTCTCTCTCTCAACTCTCCCCACTAGAATATGGTTATACCTCTTAACACAACATTGTAAATCAACTATACTTCAATTAAGAAAAAAAGAAAATGGTTATACCTAATTCCAAAAATGACACGGAAAATTTAAACCTGTGGGCAAATATGAACGAGGAAAATATGCAGAGAATTCAAGGCAGCAGGCATTATCCGGGAGGAAAGGGGAGAGAGGTTTTCCACTGGTGAAGGGACAGTCTTTAATGGGGGTAGAGTATTCATAGAACCAACTTTAGAGAACAAATTGTAGGAAATACAAGGAGAATTAAGAAACCTCAGGGGAGGGACTTCCCTGGTGGTGCAGTGGTTAAGAATCTGCCTGCCAATGCAGGGGACACAGGTTCGAGCTCTGGTCTGGGAAGATCCCACATGCAGCGGAGCAACTAAGCCCGTGCGCCACAACTACTGAGCCCACGTGCCACAACTACTGAGCCCGTGTGCCTAGAGCCTGTGCTCCACAAGAGAGAAGCCACCACAATGAGAAGCCCACGCACCGCAATGAAGAGGAGCCACCACAATGAGAAGACTGCGCACCGCAATGAAGAATAGACCTTGCCCGCCACAACTAGAGAAAGCCCGCACACAGCAACGAAGACCCAATGCAACCAAAAATAAATTAAAAAAAAAAAAAAGAAACCTCAGGGGAGTCACAAACATAGCCTTGATTATGTAGATAAACCTCAATTAGGCAACAAGGAGTTTGAATAATACCGTTAATAAGATCGTGGTAAAAGATATGGGCTGAACTTTGTATTCTGCAAACAATACACATTTTAAAGTGCTCTTGGAATATTTAGAAAAACTAATCATCTGTTAAATCTCAAATAAAAACAAAAACAAAAAAAATGAAACCCAACGCATTCCAAAAAGCAGACGTTGAACTGCCTAATCTCTGGCTGCAAGTACACGTAACTGGAAATTAATTTTTAAAAGCTTAACCAAACAAGCATGCAAGACAAACTCCCGCCATGTGATAATTAAAAACAAAACACAACTCTTAACTTTGGTCAAAGGTGGATCTCAGCACTGCAAGGATAGATGCTTTAGAAGACTGGGGAGATGTGAATGCAGACTTAAATAATTATATAGAGAAATCACAAAAATGAGACAACGAATAATGAAACAAATCTACACAGGAAGAAGGAAATAATAAATTAGCAGGGACTAACTGATTAGAAAAAAAACAGAACTGACAAGTTCAAGAGCTGGATCTTTTAGAGCTGCAATGTGCAATAGGGTAGCCATTAGCCACAGGAAAATTAATTCAGTTTCTCAGTCACACTAGCCAATTTCCAACACCCAGTGTCTACATGTGGCTAGCGACTACTATCTGCACAGCACAGATACAGAACTTTTCTGTCAATGCAGACTGTTTATTGGACAGTGCTGTTTTAGCAGGAAGACTCTGTATATAGAGAGTTACACTAGATATATAGTGTAACTAAGAAAAAAAAAGGACGTGGGAAGAACAAGTACATAAAATAAAGAAGGAAACTGGAAATGTAACTTAAAATCCATGAAAAAATTATAAAGCCAGCTCTGGTAATAAATAACTGGGGGAATATTATTAAAATAACTTCATTTACTGGTTTAAGTGCTTATTTTATTTAGGTTAATCATTTCCTTTTGCAAGAAATTAAGGCTCTGAATTTGCCCCTGAGAACAGCTATGCCCACATCTCATAAGTTGTGCTCTCTTGCCATTAATTTCTAAATCCTGTAAACGTTACATTGGCTCAAGAAGTAGAAAACACAAGTAGGCTAAAACTTAACAACTTTTTTAAAAAAATTAGCAACTTTTAAAAAAAATTAATTAATTAATTATTGGCTGCATTGGGTCTTCATTGCTGCGCGTGGGCTTTCTCTAGTTGCGGTGAGCAGGGTCTACTCTTTGTTGCGGTGTGCAGGCTTCTCATTGTGGTGGCTTCTCTTTGTTGCAGAGCATGAGCTCTAGGCACGTGGGCTTCAGTAGTTGTGGCATGTAGGCTCAGTAGTTGTGGCTCGTGGGCTCTAGAGTGCAGGCTCAGTAGTTGTGGTGCATGGGCTTGTTGCTCTGTGGCATGTGGGATCTTCCCAGACCAGGGCTCGAACCCGTGTCCCCTGTATTGGCAGGCAGATTCCCAACCACTGTGCCACCAAGGAAGCCCTTAAAACTCAACAACTTTTAAAAAGTCATTGCTACAGTTAATTGCCTAAAATGCGTATGTATTACATACATAAATGAGGGGGAAGTTCTAAAATGTCCACAACAAACAAGGGCCCAGGCACTTTAGCAAGAGTGGTTTTCAGGAGCAGGCTGGGGTTGTTTGAGGTGTGACTTAGCAACTGCAAACAATCAATCATTTGCAGAAGCCCTGACATCTTGGACTCCACACCTCAAACTCAGATGGTCCAAGTTTGAGCACCTAGTTTTTCTTCTTAGTTCGTCTTGTGTACCTGCCCAAGGTGGAAACTTGGGAGTCATCCATGTGATAAGTCCTGATGACTCCACCTCCCCGATGGCTTCAGAAGCCAGCCTATTCCTCCCTGTTCCCTTTTGCCTTCTTCAGCCACCCACCAGAGAGCCAGAAAATTGGCCCCAAATGTGGATCTGGTGGTGCCTTTTCTGGTTGAAGCCCTTCTTTGGCTCCTCCTGTGATGCAAAGTCCAAGCCCCTCGGCTCCCTAACCGTCCTGCCTGGCCTGATGTCCCATACCTTTTCCTCTGTACTTTGCCCTTCATCAACTCTGAACTGTTTATAGTAAAAGGCAGCCCTGATGATTCACACATTTGCATGTACTGTCCCTCTCCTGCTGGGATAAAGCCAGTCACCTGATTCCCTCCACTCCGCCCCCCCCCCATGAGCTTCACTGTGCTCCTGCTGTGTGTGCCTGGCACTGGGATGCAGTAAGAAGACAGACGCAGTAATAAGCCTCCCCTTCATGGGCCCTACCTGTCTGTCTTTTTTGTGCATCCTGGGAGAGTAGAGTCAAGGTCACCATCCCTTTCTGAATCCCAATGCCAGGAAGGTGCCAAATCCAGGTGGGTCAGAGTGGGAAACACTGAATGAAACCCACAGTGTCACAAGTCCCTGATGCCACACGCCGTCCCAGTCTCCCTGGGAGAGCTGGGTTCCAGTTTGGCCCTGCTGCTTGCTAGCTGAGCTGGCATTAGCAAAGCCGCCTTCTGTGCTTAAGTTTCTCCATCTGTAATGGAGATGGTTGTTTGAATAATAGGGTTAATAAAAGCTTATTAACCGATATGGGTTGAATGTTGTATTCTGCAAACGGAATACACATTTTAAAGTGTATTCACGTGGAATGGGGTGGGGGGCGTTAGTGAATGCCCATTTGCTGCTTCGGTCTCCTGGAATTGCAAGTATAGGTGGACATCTTCAAACGCTGGGGGAACAGTGGCCGGAGGGCACCCCGAAAAGAAACCTTGTAAGTTTTATTAAGAATGTAATTTATGAGTATGGTCCTTGGTATTCCGGGCGAGTGAGGGGTCGAAACCTTGTGGGTAGGGTCCGACAGAGTGGGACTCTCCCCTTGCCACGCCCCCCTCACCCCCAATTTGGGAGACTGTGCTGTGCGACCCCTGGCGAGCCGCTGCCCCTCTCTGGGCCCCTCTCGAGTGAGGCCTGGGGCCAGGGCCCCCCTCGGCCATCCCAGGCGCTGCCTGCCACGCGGTGACCCGATCTCCCGGGCACAAGCCCAGCTCCGCGCGCGGCCCAAGCCACCCGGTGGCTGCTTGAGGCGGCCCGCACACTCGGCTTCACCTTTTCTTTAACTTTATCCAAAGTTCCATCCTCTGCAGACCCGCCCTTCAAGGTCTGCACCCTCGAGAGGCCCTCCCGGAGCCCCCAGCGCGGACCGCCCGGCGGCGGTCACTGCCGGAGCCCCAGTCGGACGAGCGGAGCCCCGAGCGCCCGGGGGCGGGGCCAGCGCCCCGGCAGCACGCCCGCCCATTGGTTGAGCGCGAGGGCGGTGCTGCGGCCGCCGTCACTGCCTGGCCTGGATTCCCAGGAGCGGAGTGCGCCTCGGGCTTTGTGCTTCGCGGCCGCCACTAGCTCGCGGGGGCGGGGCTTCTCCTGCCCAGCGTCCGCCCCTCCTGAACACACACATAGATGCCTGGAACCAACCAATCCTGAGGCTGCCTTAGCGGGGAGGCCCCCACCCCGTCGGGGCTCCGCCTCCTTTCTGGCCTGCATACGCCGTATTTCTCCGAAGAGCTCCGCCACTCGATTCCAAACGCATCTGGGAAGCGAATCTACTTGCGCCCGCGGGGGTGGCATTGTCTGGGGTGGAAAGGGGGAGCTTCCTAGCTTCAAGGACGCGACCTCCTGCGGTCGCCGCTTCTCAGGGAGCGCATACCCAAAAGGGCATTTGTTGACCACCCAGCCGTCAAAAGTTCACCTAGCGCTCCCCCCGCCCAATCCCACCATTAAATCAACTAGATTCCAAGGGGAGGAATTTCCCGACTAAGTGCTGCCCGCGCCCCGGGGCTCCGGGGATTCGAACCTCGTCTGTCAGGGTCTGGGGCGGGCGCGACAGAGAAAGGCTTAGGATGGAAACAAAGTAAATTACTTTATGGAGTTTATAATATTCACACTTTCAGGGAGAGCCACGAGGCCCTGTGGTTAATGTGTCTGCAGGCCCATGACGCAACTGTTCCGTTTGGAAATTTCTGGAAAGCAGTAATTTTTGGAATAATAAATCTTTTTATTTTAACCACGGGCTTTGGAAAGGAATGTAGCAAGATGTTATTAACATATGTCGTGCTATGGAAACATTTAAAAGGGGTTTTTAAAGAAAAGTTTTTGTTTTGTTTTTACCATGTATCTACTTAACTGAGAAAAACCAAATTGATTTGAACTTAAAAAGGCAAAGAAACCAAAAGTGGCTGTATTTTTATAAGCATGTTATTTACCGCAGGGCCTTTGTTTTCTCCCAGTATTGCAGCTTTTAACCTTGCTTGGTTATAAATTGGTAACATTTAATTTTGATGTAGTTTGCAAGTTGACAGAAAACTTGCAAGAATTGTATCTAAATTCACTAGTTTTACCCCATTTGTTTTATTATCTCTCTGATATATTTATGTACACATTATAAACATATTAATTTTTTCCCCCCTGAATCATCGGAGAGTCAGATGCGCGCATCTGATGTTCCTTTGCCTTTAATTCTTCGGGGGTATTTTCTAAGAACAAGAAAATGCTCTTACACGACCTCCGTATGGTGCATAAAAACAGGGCATTAACACCGACGCAGTATTTGAATCCACAGTCTGTTATATAAATCTCATCTGTTGTCCCAGTGTTGTCTATCATCAATAATATTTCTACCTGGTCTGGATTCCAACCTCGGAGCACACTTGGTGTTTAGTTGCTTTGACTGTTGATTTTGTACTAAGGCAAAAAAAGATCTTAAGAGAAAATTTGTAAAGCTTTCGTTGATGCCTGGTGGCTATTCTGACACAGTCACTACAGGAATATTTGGGGGTAGAATGGTATAATGGATCAAAAACATTTCTTAATCATCTAGCAGAGTTTCTAAAAATGTATTTTTAGTTTTCAAATTTTTATTGAAGTATAGTTATTTACAGTGCTTTGTTAGTTTCAAGTGTACAGCAAAGTGATTCAATTATATTAAAAATGTATTTTTAAATAGAGGTCGGTTTTAGAAGGGCGTACACATACATAGGAAAAAATAAAAAAACTTGTGCTGACATGCGAGGATGTTGCTACCCATCCTCCACTTCATCCACATTCCCCTCCCCACAGGCAGTCACGGGGCACATTTCTTGTGTCCCTTCCAGACGGACATATGTCCTATTTGTCCTTTTCTTTCCCCCTCATTTTAAGATGTAATTTCCTTACAGCAGAGTTCACCCGTTTTGGTGTAATGTTCTGTGAGTTTTCACTGATTATATAGTCATGTATCATCTTCCAAATTTCTGTGTGTCATTTGCAGTTCCAGCCCCTGGTTACCACTAATGTGTTCACTGTCCCTAGAGTTTTGCTTTTTCCAGGATGTCATATAAAATGGGATCCTAGAATGTGTAGCTTTGGAGACCGGCTTCTTACACTCAATGCCCTGCATTTGAAATTCATCCCTGTGTTGTGGAAATCGGCCCTTCGTTCTATCTTGACGGCTCCCTAGAGTTTGTTGCATGGAGATACAATGTTTATCCATTCCCCAGTTGAGAGATACTTAGTTTGTTTCCAGTTTGGGGTGATTACAAATGTAGCCAGTATAAACATTCAAATACAGGTCTTTCTGTGTACATAAGTGTTTTGTTCTTCACTTCACCCGGGTAAACCCCTAGGTTCTGTGGTAAGGATCAGAAGTATATGTTTAACGTTATAAGAAACGACCAAACTGTCTCCCACACTAGCTGTCCATTTTGTATTCCCACAAGGTACATCTCTTTCCTTTTTCCACGAACAAGCTGTGTTCTTTCGACACTTTTTTCCCCTTAATGCTGTCTTGGAAGTGACTCCAACATCAAAATACATAGAGCCACTTCCATTTTCACAGCTGCGTACTATTCTACCTCCTTGATCCACATTAATTTATTTACACAGTCTCCTGCTTTGGACTTTTACATTGTTTACAGGCTTTTGCAGTTATAAACCCCAATGGTTAATGTCCTGTAGGGTAAAGAATATCCTTGTCTAGGTGTCTAAGTGCACATATGGTCCTTGTCTGCAGGATAATTCCTAGCAGTAGAAATACTGAGGTCAAATTGCACCTGTCTCCTTTGCTTTATACCACATCTCTTAAACCAGTTGGCATTTCTGTAGATCTCTCTCTGGGGAAAGCATCATTTGGTGAAGAACCTTCCACTTATTTCAGAGGGTCCAACCAGAGGACGCTGACTCTGTTCCCTCCTTCCCGCTCTGCCGGTCTGCTTAGAGTTCAGTTTTCAATCTTCTCAACGGGGTGTAGTGAAAAAGCCACTTGAGGGTAGTGGCTGCTTCTGCTAGTGGAACTGGAGACCAGGGGCTTTTGGAAACTTTAGGGGAGAATTGGGAGGAAATTGAGGCCAGCAGCCCACGGCAGCTTGGGTGGGGGGTGGGGGATGGGAGAGGGATGAACAAGGAACTTGTGTGTTTGGAGGAGGGAGGTCTGGGCGTGTGGACGTTGCATACACACACATCACGTACCTGTCCTGGGAAGGTCCATAGCTCCCGGACTGCTGGGCATTTTCTTGAGAAGGCTGCCATCGTCTCTGGCAGAAACAGCCTGGGTGTGGTGGCCCTCTGAGCCAGGGCTGCTGGGACTGTGGCTGTGGCTCATTTGGTGTCTATAAAAGGGCAGGGCAAGGTGCACAGGGAGAGGAGAGTCAGACGCCTCCTCCATTTTCATCTTGCCAGATGTGTGGTTTTCATAATTCAACCTGGGTGGGGGACACCCGCAGTGGCATTTCTATTAAATAAGATAAAGTACTTGGAAACGGAATGGGAGACACCCAGAGCAGACTTATCATTATCAAAGTATAGTCTTCAAAAGTTAAAATACACAACTCTTATGCAAAGAAAAAAAAAAAAGCACAAAGAAAAGCACCTGTCAACACTTTTAACCCTTTAGTGAGGGCACCGGCTGGATGGTAAAGCCAAAACATGTATAGTCACTGAACTAGGATTGCAAAGTTAGATATGGGGACACTTAATGTCCCAGGGGCAATAAACCTGTCATTTTTGGAAGTTATTTCTTCTATGGGATAAAAAATGATTTACAATGTATCCATCTATAAGTTGACATCTGGCTTCCTGGAGTTGAGGCGCTAATAGAAATAGTGAATCAGGGACTTCCCTGGTAGCGCAGTGGTTAAGACTCCGCGCTCCCGAGGCAGGGGGCCCAGGTTCAATCCCTGGTCAGGGAACTAGATCCTACATGCGTGCCGCAACAAGAGTTCGCATGCTGCAACTAAGGAGCCCTCGAGCTTCAACTAAGGAGCCTGCCTGCGGCAAATAAGACCCAGCACAACCAAATAAATAAATAAATATTAAAAAAAAAATCAATCACAGGTAAGTTTCACTGTATTGAAACTTACCTCTGATCATTTGCCTGGGTTGGCAAATGATCCAGCCCATTGCTTGCTTTTGTAAATAAAGTTTTATTGGACACAATGCGTTTGTCCCCATAAGCCTTCTCTGGGCTGTTTTCACGCCACAGCGGCAGAGTGGACTAGTTGTGACACCGAACATAAGCCCCGAACATATGCTTTGTGACCCTCCATGGGAAAACGTTGCCAGCTCCTTTGCTGGAGAATGAAGTTGTTCTCAGATGGGCCTCTTAGGCAGGGCTCCAGAGGAAGATTGAATAGCCCTGTGGTTAACCTCTGGCCTTGTTTGTGAGTGTTGGATCGTTTTTCTTAGCATTGTCTAGGCCGGAAAGCTTATGTGTTTGGGAAGTTTTTGTGAGGTCTTTGCTGACACCTCTTTTGAACTTAAGGGCTGACCCTCAGATGCAGCCCCAGCCCAGGAAACAGGCCCTTTCCTGCTCGCACATGTGCTTTCCCAGAGGGTGGAGTCTTTGTGGGTCCTAAATAGTTGTCTGCTTTCTATATTGCTTCCTGCCATGGAGTTCCTTGGGTCCTCGTAGACAGATTATTAATGACAATGGAAATAATAATAATGCCCAGAGTAGCTAACTGATATCCAGCCTACACTGTGTCTATCAAAGAATCCAGTTCCTTACCCGCATCCCCTCTTTTAAGCGTGAGAAGGAGTTAAGGGTTTATCATCCCCATTTGACAGACAAGAAAACTGAGGCTGTCATGGATTCTTTAGAGGAAGCTTTGTGGCATGCCTGTGGGTGGAGAGCTGTATGCGTGTCACTCCTCCCCCGGACTGGGTGGACCCTGTGGGTGGCCGTGTCCTTCTTGAGACCCAGGAATGTCGGGTTCATGCTGCATCTCAGCTGAGCAAGTCTTCTCTCCTCTGTGAGATGGAGACGATGTTACTTACCCCGCTCCCTCCCGGGGTCTTTGTTAGAATTAAGTAAGAATCCAATGGGGGCGTGTATGTAAACGCTGAAAATCCTACACAGACATTGGTGGGGTTAACTCCATCCTGCTCCTAGTACAGCTTCTTAATTCTTTCTTGATCCACGTAGAAAATCAGACTCTGCGCCTAGGCATGGGTGCTCCAGATTTTCCATGTAATTTTTCATGGTGTTTTGTGACGCTCCTGCAACTCGGAGTTCTTGGCTGAATTCCTGAGCCACTGGCTAGAAACTGGGGGCTTAGAACTGCTCCAAAGGCCTTTCTTTTGCCTCCTTTCTGTCTTTTCAGACCTGGGTCTACTGAGCTCCTGTTGGGTGCAAGGCCCTGTCCTAGGAGTGGGTGTCGTGGGATCCAGTGCAGTGAATGGAGCAGGAGTGGCCCTGCCCCCTAAGCTCCCCTCCAGACAGACAGTCAACAAGCACCCAAGATAATTTTCGAGAGTGATAAGTGCTGTAAGAAAAATGTCATAGGATCATGTGTTAGAACGTGGTTCAAGAAGGAGAAAGTGACTTCCAGAGGGGAGGTCAGGGAAGGTCTTTCTAAGGGGTTGAGACCTGAAGGTTGAGAAGGAGCTAGTTATGGGAGGATAAGGGGAGGATGCTGCAGCCAGAGCAGCAGATGCAAAGGTCCTGTGGTAGGGCTGAGCCTGGGTGTGTGAGGGGCAGGAAGGATGCTGGAGTGGCGACTGCCTGGGTTTGGGAGAAGGACTCAGAGAGACTGCAGGCACTAGACCACATGAGACCTGTAGGCTTTGGCAAGGAGTTTCTTTCGCTAAGACTCTGCTGTCCAATACAAGAGCCAGTAGCCCCCCAAATTTTAAAATTAAAATGCAATGAAAAGTTTGGTTCCTCAGTAGAAGCTGGAACCTTCTACTGTGTAGTCTTGGTGGGAATGTAAAATGGTACAGCCGCTGTGCAAAGTAGTATGGTGGTTCCTCAAAAAATTAAAAGTATTTTGGAAATTAATCCCTTGTCAGTCACATTGTTTGCAAATATTTTCTCCCATTTTGTAGGTTGTGTGTTCATTTTGTTTATGGTTTCCTTTGCTGTGCAAAAGCTTTTAAGTGTAATTAGGTCCCATTTGTTTATTTTTGTTTCATGACTCTAGGAGACGGATCCAAAAAGATATTGCTGTGGTTTACGTCAATATTTTGTAATAACCTAAAAGGAAAAGTATCTGAAAAAGAATAGAAGTATATATATATAAAACTGAATCACTGTGCTGTACACCTGGAACTAACACAACATTGTAAATCAACTATACTTCAATAAAAACATTAAAAATAAAAGTACCACACGATTCAACAATTCACTTCTGGGTATATACATAAAAGAACTGAAAGTAGAGTCTTGAAGAGGTATTTGTTCACCCATTATCACAGCAGCATGATTCGAAGTGAGCAAAAGGTCGAAGGAACCCTAGAGTCAACTGACAGATGAATGGATAAACAAAATGTGGTATATACACACAATGAAATAGTATTACCCTTACAAAGGAAGGAACCTTTTATTTTTTTTATGGCAAAACCAGCTCTATTTATTAATCATGATTTGCACATTCCACATCTCTTATTCAATGACTCTTTTTTCCCCTTTGGATCATGACAAGCTTGGAGAGAATTAAAATTCCAGAAAATTTTGCCTAAGAACCTATACAAAGCTTGGATTCTCCCCCCACCTTTTTTTTTTTTTTTTTTTTTTGCGGTACACGGGCCTCTCACTGTTGTGGCCTCTCCCGTTGCGGAGCGCAGGCTCCGGACGCCCAGGCTCAGAGGCCATGGCTCACGGGCCCAGCTGCTCCGCGGCATGTGGGATCTTCCCGGACCGGGGCACGAACCTGTGTCCCCTGCATCGGCAGGCGGACTCTCAACCACTGCGCCACCAGGGAAGCCCCGGATTCTCCCCTTTTTGACATACATGATTGATTTTCATTGTATAAATGTAAGCAGCTACAGTTATTCAAGCTAGCTCATCTTACTGTGTATAGATGTTTTCCTCCTTATCAAGATATAGTCAAGCACCCACTGGTGATGTTGTCAACAAGAATTCTGCCTTTGTTAAAAAGGAAGGAACTTCTGACACCTGCTACAACATGGATGAACCTTGAGGACATGATGCTCAGTGAAATAAGCCAGACACAGAAGGACAAACACGATCTGATCCCACTCACAGGAGGTCCCTAGAGGAGTCACATCCATAGAGACGGGAAGTAGATGGTGGGGGCCAGGGGCTGGGGGAGGGGCTGGGGAGTCAGTGTTTCACGGGGACAGAATTTCAGTTTGGGAAGATGAGAAAGTTCTGGAGATGGACCGTGGGGATGGTTGCACAACAATGTGAATGTCCTTAATGCCACTGAGCTGTGCGCTTAAAAATGGTTAAGATGGTCAGTTTTACACCTATTTTGCTGCAATTAAAAAATAATTGGTTCCTTGTTGCACTAACCACACTCCACAGCCGCGGGGAAGTGGCTGCCGTGTTGGACAGTGCCAATGGAGACCATTTCCATCATCACAGAAAGTTGCATCCAACAGCGATGCTCATGTGGGAGTATGGCTTCAGAAGCCTCGTCAGTTCCCTGGGTCCGGTTGGGGGGGTCCACGTGGGCCGGGATGTTCATTGCAGCAATCAAAGGGCCTGAGGATTTGGAGTGAAGAACACTCCCCAGCTTCCAAACCACGTTCCAAGGTGTGCACGGAGTGAGCAAAGAAGGCATCCAGGGAACAGGCTCTGCTGTGGCCGAGGTCTTTCCAGCCTCAGGGAAGCCATCGGTCCAGGGACAAATTTGCTGGCAGCCTGGAAAGGGAGGGCTGGTCATGGAAGCCCAGGTCAGATGCTGAGGGACCCATATTAAGGGGAATCAGGAAGTCATGAGTAGTGAGACATCGGGAGAGAGGGGATGTGTTCCAAGCTGCTGCAGGAAGCCAGGGAAGAGTCCAGCCTTCAGTGGACATGTTCGGTTGCATCAAATAAGAAACTCCAGCCGCAAAATCCACGCACAGCCTCTGCCCGCCATCCGCAGAGCCCCCTCCTTTCCCATTCATGATCTCCCGCAGGTCACAGCAGAAATGCCACCTCCTTACTTCCAGCACGGTGTTTGCTGTTCATGCAGTTATACTTTTAAATAATGAATATGTCTCCTCCCTTGGACCATGTGGTCCCAAAGGCAGGGTCTGTGGCCACCATGTTCCTGCAGCAGCTGTAATATCTAGATCAGTGCAAGCAAATGTGTGTTGAAGCAATGAATGACCTTTGGGCCATTTGCTTAACCACCTTGTGCCTCAGTTTCCCCATTTGTAAAATGGAGATCATTATCTATTTATTTTAAAGAGTTCTTATCTTAAAAAAATTTTTTTTAATTAATTAATTAATTTTTGGCTGCATCGGGTCTTCGTTGCTGTGCGTGGGCTTTCTCTAGTTGCGGTGAGCCAGGGCTACTCTTCATTGCGGTGTGCGGGCTTCTCACTGTCACAGCTGCTCTTGTTGTGGAGCACGGGCTCTAGGCATGTGGGCTCAGTAATTGTGGCGCACGGGCTTAGTTACTCCGCGGCATGTGGAATCTTCCCGGACCAGGGCTCAAACCCGTGTCCCCTGCATTGGCAGGCGGATTCTAAACCACTGCGCCACCAGGGAAGCCCCAGATATATCTATTTACACCAGTCCTGCAGCTGCGTGCTGGAGCTGGCTTGCTAAAGCCAATTGTGTAATTTTCAGGAAATCTGGTTCTTCAACAAGCTGTTGTTAAAATTTAAATGATATCAACTTACAATTAAACAAATTATGTTTAAAACAAAGGTAATAAATACTCCAAACTCACCACTTCCTAATCATCTCACTACATTTTCCTACGATTTATGCTTTTGAGGTTATTTGCTACTATTGCATCTATACCATAGATGTGCTATTTAATGCTGTGATACTGTGTATCTCTTACTGGCTCCACGTTCAGTAACTCTAGGTGGGGTAGCTTGAAAGGAACCGTAGTGGGAGTATTTACACCATGGAAATTGGCAAACGCTATAAAGCAGAGCATCTCTGCCCTGCTCCCTGAAGAAGCTGTTAAGCATCTACAAGCACGTCACTGGCTTGGGGGCTGCAATGAGTTAATAGTTGTGCCTGGTACGTAGCAAGTGCTGCAGAAGTGAGCTGTTACTGTTATTATTTTGTTTGGCTTGCACTTCCTCATCCAGATTCGCTGTTGTGCAGACAGGAATTGGGCAAAGCCACTGACCAGCTGTTTTCTTTCTCTCTCCAGTGTGTCCGACCATCTGTAAGTCTCACGGCTGCACCGCTGAGGGTCTCTGTTGCCACAGTGAGTGCTTGGGCAACTGCTCTGAGCCTGACGACCCCACCAAGTGTGTGGCCTGTCGCAACTTCTACCTGGATGGCAGGTGCGTGGAGACCTGCCCGCCCCCCTACTACCACTTCCAAGACTGGCGCTGTGTGAACTTCAGCTTCTGCCAGGACCTGCACAACAAATGCAAGAACTCTCGGAGGCAGGGCTGCCACCAGTATGTCATTCACAATAACAAGTGCATCCCTGAGTGCCCCTCCGGGTACACGATGAATTCCAGCAAGTGAGTCCTGGGTACGGGTTCCGGGGTTGGGGGCAGGTGGTAAAGAGGGGAAGGGGCATGGGGTTGGTGTTGGTGATGCTGCCTATTAAAACTGTGTGGAAAACTAGAGTTAATTGACTGTGAGTGAGGAAGCTACTGGTGATTAGTGACACGCGTGGGTGTCTCGGATGCCATCCCTGCTTCCTGGTTTTGGTGCTGGCCTTTGGAACAGGAGTCAACAAACTTTCTCTTGCAAAGGGCCAGAGGGTAAATATTTTCTGCATCTTGCATACCGAAAATGTAAAGCTTTCTATGCTTAGCATTGAAAATAGAAGTCTTGGGCTTCCCTGGTGGCGCAGTGGTTGAGAATCCACCTGCCAATGCAGGGGACACGGGTTCAAGCCCTGGTCCGGGAAGATCCCACAGGCCGCGGAGCAGCTAAGCCCGTGCGCCACACCTACTGAGCCTGCGCTCTAGAGCCCGTGAGCCACCACTACTGAGCCCGCGAGCCACAACTACTGAAGCCCGCGTGCCACAGTTACTGAAGCCCGTGTGCCTAGAGCCCGTGCTCCGCAGCAAGAGAAGCCACCGCAAAGAGAAGCCCGCGCACCACAACGAAGAGTAGCGCCCGCTCACCGCAACCAGAGAAAAGCCCGTGTGCAGCAACAAAGACCCAACGCAGCCAGAAACAACAAATAAATACAATTAAAAAAAAAAAAGAAAATAGAAGCTTTGGTTTTGTATACAGCCCTTTAGATGGTCCGATTGTTCCCACTGATGTAGCTGCCTGATTCTCACAATCAAGATCAGAACTCAGATGTTTTAAATGTTTTCTCCAAGCTGGATCTGGGTGGTGTCCTGAGATTAACCTGGAGGGCCAGGAAGAAGGACTCAATTCTAGATTGTTCTCAAGGCTTTGTCGTCTTTTGAAGGACAATGCCATCAAACCATTTCCTACTATTTAGGTGAGAAAAAGCAAAGTTTGCTCTCCCCGACGGTGAGTCAGATTTCCTACCCACATCTCAGACTTTTTGTTCATGCTGTTAGCTTCTCAGATGAGCTATTTTGGTGTCTCAGGGCTGTAACTGAGTTTTAAAAATCTGTTTCCTGATTTTTATGTTGAGGGTCTGAAAAAAACAAACCAACCCACAAAACAACCCAAAAACAAATCAGAAACAGACGTACGTCTAAGGGCCTTGAGCTGACCTGCATACGTAAAAAACCTTCCTCTTCAGACTTGAAAATTAGCCAAGTGAGCAGGTTCTGGTGGGAAATTTTATTTCCCTGAGTGGGGAGGGTGGGAAGGAAAACAATCTTTATTCCAGTTCCTAGGAGCCTCTCTTTGAGTGTTTGTGAAACCTGCAAGTACAGTATGTTTTGTTTTACTCATTTTTGATAAAACCTATCAAGTGGCTTTGTTGACCAAAAATAGGCTTCTATAAATCACCTTTGCATGCCAGACAGAGCTATTTTTTCTTCTTTGGGGCCAGTTTATCAGTAAGATTGGGAAAATTATCATATTCCTCTTGATTTATTTGTTTTTTTTTTTTCACGTTTGAGATAAAGCATGGATATTAACATCTTCCACTAAAAGACGTTGGCTTTAAAGTTTTTTTTTTTTTTTTTTTTTTGATCATAACAAAGATCTGAAAAATAGAACAGCTTCCTTTGATGTTTTGCTGATGCTGGTGACCCCAGGATTGAAGCCCCAGGAAATTGACAGCTTGTCCTGTGATGCTTGGGACGTTTACTGAGTGAAAGAGGGGATAGTGAGGGATGTTAATTATGGCCCATCATGGCAGTATTTTACTTTGTAGGTTAAAAAAAATTTTGTTTTCCTTCTGAAGCTTTTATTTTATTTTGTGAAAGACTTCAGTGCTGTCGTGTTTTCTAATGTGGTTTGTTATTAAAAAGGGCCAGATATGTTTTCTTCCATTCTTTTGGCTTATCTGGGAACTAGTTCTTTTTTTTTTCTTTTAATATGTATTTATTTATTTACTTATTTGGCTGCACTGGGTCTTAGTTGTGGCATGCGGGATCCTTCAGTTGCGGCACACGGGATCTTCGCTGTGGCATGCAGCTCTTTTAGTTGCATCATGTGGGATCTAGTTCCTTGACGAGGGAGTAAACCCAGACCCCCTGCACTGGGAGCGTGGAGTCCCAACCACTGGACCGCCAGGGAAGTCCCTGGGAAGTAGTTCTTGATATTATTAGAGCAGAGGTCTGGGAACCCATGTGGGTTCATTAAGAGGCGTCACCATCTATGGTCGTTCCCAGATACCTGGTGGGGTGCTCTTTAGTGAGATGAGGAGGATTAGATATTTGGGGTGCATGTTAAGGGTGTGGAGAATTCTCTGCCTCTTGATCTTCGCATGGCTGGTTTCTCCTTGTCATCCAGGTCACAGGCTTAAACGCCACTTCTTTTGAGACTCCTTCCCTGTATGACCTTCTTTCTGAACTAGCCATCTGGTTGCTCTTGGGCACAACACTCCATTTTAACTCTTTTCATGCTATTTACCACTAGCTGATATTTTAATTGTCAATTTATTAATCTTCCCCAACGAGACCATACGCTTCACAAGTGTATCAGCTAGCTTATGCTGTGTAACAAACCACCCCAGCACTTAGTGACTTAAAACAACACTCATGTATGATTTCTAAGGAGTCTGTGCATTGACTGGAGGGCTGGGTGAGCTCTGATGAGATGGTACAAGCTAACCTCTCATATCCTGCATGGGCAGTTGGGACCTCTCTCCATGTGTAGCCAGGAAGGGCATGCTTTACTGGGTAAGCACTTCTTAAGCCACTGCTGTATCACATTTGCTAACCTCCCATTGGCCAAAGCAATTCATATGGCCAAGCCCAGATTCCATGGATGAGAAGGCAGACTCCACTTCTTGGTGGGAAGGGCTGGAAAGAACGTGTGGATTTCCCACAGGGAAAGTAGGTTGTTTGTTCACTTCTGTGCGCCTGTGGTTTATAACTGCCATTGGCAAAGGGCCAGATAGTAAATATTTTCAGCTCTGAGGTCTGTACGGTTGCAGCTACTCTACTCTGGCCTTATAGAGTGATAGCAGCCATTGATGATAGTCAAACCAGTGGTTGTGGGTGTGTTCCAATATAGCTCTATTTACCACAAGCAGTGGCCAGCTGGAGTTGGCCTGTGGGCTGTAGTTTGCTTGCCTTTGGCTTAGAGCATCATCTATCCCATGATAAATGCTCAGTGAATATTTGTAGAACCAACAAAAGAACCCAAACGTTTGGTCATTATTCTGTTTCCACCCCAGCTGCTCTGACACCAACTGGGTGTACTGCGATAGAGCTCAACCTCAACCACCTGGCTTGGCATCAGACCCACAGGTTAAAGCCTTGGTTCTCCATCAGACCAACTTTACTTCACATGCCAGCCACAATTTGGGGGTCCCCAGGTCACCCACACTTCTGATTGGCTGGCTATAAATTTTGAGGCTCCCACAAACCCCCTGGGTTCAATAATTTGCTAGGGCAACTCACAGAGCTGAAAAAAAAAAGTCTATACTATTCTGTTGGTCCAAGCCTATTGATGGTAGCAGCTTGGGTTAGGGATGCTTGCAGTGCTTACCTGGGCATGCGTCACTCATAGTGAGCTCTACAGACACTCTCCCTTTGGGGCCCCTATGATGGCTGGGCCAGCTCTGAGGTTCCTATTATGATCCCAGGATGCACTTCAGTGAGAAACCATCAGGGAACCTCGAAGAACAAGATTTGTTACTCACAGGTCCTGGAGGGCCACACAGTAGAGTCGTGGGGAGCAGGGGTGGGGAGAGGGAGAGAGGGGAGAAAAAGAGTGGGAGGGAGGAAGGGAGAGAGAGAGAGGAATCCTTGGGGGGGTCTGCTTTTATTAGGGTATGAGGGTGGGGTGTCTAGGGTTTTATGGGTTCACTCTATGGTGAATTTAAGGCTTAAGAGCAGGAATTAGGGCACAGGAAGGGGGAAGCAGGGTCAGTCAAGTGGTCAGTTATCTAGGTTCCCCAGGGCTTTCTGAAAGAGCCCCCTTCATGGGTGGGGGCAGCCTAATTCCTTATCTGGTTGTTTTGCTAGTGGCTGGGTCATAGACCTGGTGTTACATTTACTCAAGACAGATGTCTTTTATTTTTTGCGGTACACGGGCCTCTCACTGTTGTGGCCTCTCCCGTTGCGGAGCACAGGCTCCGGACGCGCAGGCTCAGCGGCCATGGCTCACAGCCCAGCCGCTCCGCGGCACGTGGGATCTTCCCGGACCAGGGCACGAACCCGTGTCCCCTGCATCGGCAGGCGGACTCTCAACCACTGCGCCACCAGGGAAGCCTGACAGATGTCTTTTGAAACAGATGCCTCAGCAGTCAGAAAGCTTCATGTCAGGCTTACAATTGCAATTACAGCCTTATTATTATGGATGTACAGAGGCTGGGAGAGTTCCAGACGCAGGGCTCCTATCCCCTCATGGAATCAGAGATATCACACTTCCAGCATAGCTGTGTGTTCACCAGCCAGAAAAATGGACTGAGTTGGTGTCCAGAGTTTTCCTCTGGGTTGTACTACATAGGTGTGATTGGTTGAATCATTGGCCGTGGGTTTGAACTCCATCTCCAGCCCCGCTTCTCTCTCTGGAGGTCAAGTGGTTGATGCAACCCTCCAAATCACATATTTGATCTTTCTGGTGACCAGCCCCTACAAGTCACCTCATTAGCACAACAAAGATGTTCCTATAACTCAGGAAATTCCAAGTGCTTTTGAAGCTCTGCACCAGGACCTGGGACAAAGACCAGATGTGTTCTTTTTTTTTTTTTCTGTTCTTTCAATTTTCTTTCTTTTTTTTTTTTAACATCTTTATTGGAATATAATTGCTTTACAATGGTGTGTTAGTTTCTGCTGTATAACAAAGTGAATCAGCTATACATATACATATATCCCCATATCTCCTCCCTCTTGCATCTCCCTCCCACCCTCCCTATCCCACCCCTCCAGGTGGTCACCCGTGACCAAGATCTTTCTGAAGAATCGAATATGCAGGGGTGTGGTAACAACAATTACTGTTGTTATTTACAACAGTAGCAACAATGATACCACTAATAAAAAGTGATCATCATAGCAATGGACCAACCCTTTTTAGTTTCTATGTGCCGAGTGCTTTAGGTGGTATATATCATTCAGTCCTTATCACTACCTGCCCCGTGAAGATTGCCTCCATTTCACAGATGAGGACACAGACCTTGAGAACGTAACAGTCGGGAATCTTGAGGTTTCATACGACAGAACCCCAATTCAAACTGGCTCAAGCAAGATGAAAGGAGTTTACTGATGACTGTAACCAAAAAGTTCAGGGAATCGCTTTAGGTACAGCTGTATCCAGGAGCTCAAGGGATGTACACGATCAGTTTCTTTCCATCCTCAGCTTTATTTCTGTCTCTGTTAGTTTTGGTCTCAGGCAGCAGCCTCTCCCTTGTCCCTTGCTCCATGCTAGCAATATAGCCATACCCTCTTAGATACTGCAGAAGGAAGACAATTTTTCCTTCCAGAAAGTTCTAGCAAAACCCTCACTGGGTTAGCTTGGGGGTGTGCCCACCTCTGAATTCCCAGCGGGATGGAAGATTGTGCTCAGGCTGCCCTGGGTCCTGTGTCCTGCTTGGACCTAGGAGGGCTGTACCAGCCAAGAACTGACCTCAGAGGCACTGCGTAGGGGAGGGCTGATTCCCAAAGGACTCCTGGGGGCTATAAATTTGAGGACATCAGGCTGCAGGAAGGCAAAGCCAAAGTCTGCCTCCAGTTACCCGCTATCAAATGGAGGTTGTGCTGTAGCCCATAGGTTGTGGAGTCACGTCCTATATAGTTGTTTGGTCACGTCAGACCCCACACAGAACAGCAAACATCCCATCACCTTGCAGCAGCAGCCTAAGTTCCACCAGTTGGGGTAGCAGTATCAGCTCAGCCACTTTCGAATAGCGGCAAAATGAGTCCTACGTAAGGCCCATCAGCTCTGCATCGTTGCCGTCACCATGGTAATGCCGGGAGTCCCATCAGTTCCATGTAATGGCATGAGTCCGGTCTCCACAGGGTAGAAGGTGATTCGCCATGGGGTACAGTGTGAATCCTCTCGCTTTGGGGTAAGGCAGGAGCCCCATCATTTTGGAGTAAAAGCATGAGTCTCCTGACATTGGGGTAATGCTGTAGGACCTGCCCCCCTGGAGAAACACCCCAAGCCTATCACTTTAGGCAGTTGTTCTTACCTGGGGGTGATTTGCCCTTCCATCCCCCAGGGGACCATGTTTGGACAGCCTCCCACAACAGAGAATTCCCCGGTCCCAAACGTCACCAGCTCTGTGGGTAAAGCATCCTGCCCTATGGTCACTTGGGACCCTGTGCAACACACTGCTGTGTGTGCGTGTGTGTGTGTGTGTGGGGGGGGTCCTGTGTGCCCTGACCTCTCTCTCTCTCCACTCTTTCTGCAGCTTGATGTGTACTCCATGCCTGGGCCCCTGTCCCAAGGTGTGCCACCTCCTGGAAGGCGAGAAGACCATTGACTCAGTGACATCTGCCCAGGAGCTCCGAGGCTGCACCATCATCAACGGAAGCTTAATCATCAACATTCGAGGGGGCAGTGAGTGCTCTAGGGGGAGGGGTTGCTGTCCGCCGGGATCCACTCTCCCTGCGAGCACAGAAGGAAAACAGTCCAGAGACTCATGCAGGGAATCTGTTTCCAAACCTGGAACTCACAGCTCAGTCCTGGCCTCACTCCCCCCCGAGATTCTGATTTTCAAAGCTGGGAGTTGGGACATCAGGAATTTGCATTTTTAACAAGCAGGCAACATGCCCTCTTTTGCAGGTCTGGGGACCATGTCTCCAGAAATTCTGTCACAGGCAAAAAGGCATTTCTGTGTTTATTTATTCAGCGAACATTTATTGAATACTCACAGTGAACAAGGCAAAGTCCGTGCGTGGTGCATATTGCAAATAAACAAATTAACGTATAATGTAAACCCAGGCAGTGGTTCATGCTATGAAGGCAAGCAAAGCAGGGTGATAGAGGGAGCAAGGGTTGGCATCTTAATATAATAAATATATTCAGATTTGCAGGCAGGACAACCTCTGTCATAACTACTCTGCCTTGTAGATGTATTTTGATCAGGGCTTGTGAAAATCATTTTCAGCCTGTAGGTTAACTCTTCACTATGGGGAATTCTGGAAAGGTTAACATATTTTGGTAGAAGCCCACTGGATATTCATTCTCTCCTTTCCTTAGACAACCTGGCAGCTGAGCTAGAGGCCAACCTTGGACTCATTGAAGAAATTTCAGGGTATCTGAAAATCCGCCGATCATATGCCCTCGTGTCACTTTCCTTCTTCCGGAAGTTACGTCTGATTCGAGGGGAGACCTTGGAAATCGGGTATGTGGGCCTGCTGCTGTATCTGTGGGCTCATTAGGAAGTTTGTGAGTTATTGTAGAGAAACTTAGGTTTTTTTGCCAAGACATGAAAACAACTTAAGTGTCCACTGATGGTTGCATGGATAAAGGAAATGTGGTGTATATGTGTGTGTGTGTGTGTGTGTGTACATATATATATATATACAGTGGAATATTATTTCGCCATAAAACTATCTTTTTGCCGAAGCTCACACCTTTCATTTGGCTCGTTCCAATGACTTTCTTGCTGGTTCTAGAACTACCAGGGCCATCCAACAGAAATATAATACAGGTCACATATGAGACTTTAAATGTTCTAGTAGCCACATTTAAAACACTTTAAAAGACATAGGTGAAATGAATTTTAATAATGTATTTTACTGAACCCATTACATTGAAGCTGTTATTTTGACATGGACTCAATACAAAAAATTATAAAGAAGATCTTTTATATCCTTTTTTTTTTTTAATGCAAAGTCATTGAAATCTGTGGTTTTTTACTTCTGGTGCAGTTCAGAATGGCCAAATTTCAGGTACTTAATAGCCAGATGTGGCTGGTGGTTTCAGTGTTGGATAACACAGATCTAGGTGCTGCCCTTTTCCCATTCATTATGTACTGGTGGCCCACTCCTAGTTCTAAGGCACAGGTCTAATGGGGTTACTGAGTTGTTATAAAACCTTCAGTGGTCCCCCTCTGCCTACCAAGGAAGATCACGTATTCTTGGTCTCGGTCTGGCATGCAGTATACTAGAGGGTTTGGCCCATGGCATCTCTTTGGTCTTGCCCGTCACCTGTTGGCCAGAACAGGCTACTTTGCTCTTCCCTGGGCCCAGTTCACGTGCCTCTGTGTCTTCAGTCTTTCCCCTTTTCAAAACCCATATCTCAATCCATCACAGTCTTACCCTCCTCCCCCACAAGACTGATCTCACATACCTTCCTGGCCCTGAAGACTTCCTCAACTTCCCCTGTCCATCTAACCCCCCTTTCAACATGTAATGAGTATGTGTCAAGCAAGTGGTTAGGACTGGGGACGGAGCACTGAACAAGATCAACTCCAGCCATGGCCCCGCCATCTTGGAGTTGGAGACGACAAGCTGATGAATGATTAGGCATGTGTGTGTTTCCATAGGAACTACTCTTTCTATGCCTTGGACAACCAGAACCTAAGGCAGCTGTGGGACTGGAGCAAACACAACCTCACCATCACTCAGGGGAAACTCTTCTTCCACTATAATCCCAAACTCTGCTTGTCAGAAATTCACAAGATGGAGGAAGTTTCAGGAACCAAGGGGCGCCAGGAGAGAAACGACATTGCCCTGAAGACCAATGGGGACCAGGCGTCCTGTAAGTGGTGATGCCCCTGTCCTTCCACGGACCAGATAACGTGGCTGCCTTCCCCCTCCCCCACCACACTGGCCCCCGGGGGAGTGTCACTTCCCCCCAATGAGCTAAAACAACTATGTGTGTGATAGGCTCTCTGAAATACTGAGGAAGAATGTATACATGTTATCTCTTTGCCAAATATTAAACACAGTGCCTGATACTGGAAGATGCCACATAAACATTGAATGAATGAATGAATGAATGTCACTTATCTTACATATGGCCTTGGCTCGAATGCTACAGCAGGCTCTACAGTTGCTACAGCTGGAGACTGTCAGCTGACTGCCCTCCTCTGACAGGTTTTCTCTTGAAGCATTGAGGTGCCAAGGCTTCCGTAATGCCCTCATGCGAAGTTGGTTCCTTATGGCAGAAGCTGTGAGAATTCAGGGGAGGGAGAGAGCAAGGTTGGAACTTAAGGGGTAGAGCTTAAGGGAGGGCTTGCAATCTAGGCAGAGGGAATTACTCTGTCCAAGGCATTGTCCTTCCAAGGAATTGACACTCCAAGGTATGATGGTCTGCACGCTCCCTAAACCCACTTGGCATGAGTCCATTTGCACTGGAGTTATGTGTTCTGACATGTCGGGCATGAAAAGTCACACGCAAGACAGAATTGTGTCAGAATCAATGCTATTCTTGAAAGTCCCTTTTTCCAGTAGCGATTAGCCACTTGTCCTTCTGTTGGTGCCGACCGTGGTTCTTTGGTTGAGCACATCTGGCCAAGTACCTGACTTGCGGTCAGGGCCAACTTGCATGACCTGTTCTTGACTCTGAACACAGGAGAGGCATGTGGAAATAAGACCCCTCAGAGGAACAGCATGTTGCCGTCTTCCTTCTCGTGGATACTCTTGAAAATATGGGATCATCTGCTTTGGGTTGAAATAAATTATTTAATTCTGATACTGGTTTTGTTTTTTTTTTTAACCTTTCTAGGTGAAAATGAATTACTTAAATTTTCTTACATTCGGACATCTTATGACAAGATCTTGCTGAAATGGGAGCCGTATTGGCCCCCCGACTTCCGAGACCTCCTGGGATTCATGCTCTTCTACAAAGAGGCGTAAGTAGAAGGATAAAGAGGTGTGTTTGTTGCATATGTTCTCAGAGGCTCCCCTCTGAGGTTCCTTTCTATCTCCTTGCTTGTGGAATAAATATCATAGATCTCACCAGTTGATGGTGTATGACGTCCATAACATTCCCTATTGTCAAAAGCCAGAAACTGAAGCAGGCAGGTTTCTTTTGGAGGTCCAGATTGGGCAGTATTCCATTTTGCTTCTTATATGTACATCTCACCAGACATCCTCAACAAAAAGTCACTTAGTCTACTTAGTAGGTGCCTTAAAGTTTATTTTTTATCTATTTTGTATTTTTTCCAACATTTGAAGCATTGTGGTAAAACATACATGAAATTGACCATCTTAATGACATTTAAGTGTACCGCTCAGTGGCATTAAGTACATTCATGACATCGTGTGACCATCATCACCATCCCTCTCCACAGTTTATTCATCATCTCACGCTGAAACTCTGTCGCCTTTCAATAACACCTAGTCGTTTTGAGTATATGACTGTGCTGAAATTTTAAAGGAAGACAATGGAAGTGGTGATTGTGTTAATAGGAATAATTGTTCCATCCCTCCATATTTTTTTAAATATTTATTTACTTATTTATTTATTTGCCTACATAGGGTCTTAGTTGTGGCACGTGGGATTCTCTCTAGTTGCGGTGCCCAGGCTCCCTAGTTGTGGCCCACAGGCTGTAGAGTGCGTGGGCTTAGTTGCCCCGCGGCATGTGGGGTCTTAGTTCCCCAACCAGGGATTGAACCCGTGTCCTCTGCATTGGAAGGAGGATTCTTAACCACTGGACCACGAGGGAAGTCCCCCATCCCTCAAAATTTACTATGTGTCAGGTTGTGTGTGGCGAAGTCAACACACATCCTCTTGTGTAATCTTATCAATAACTCTGGTAGTTAGTATCATCATCCTGATCACCGTTATTATTGTTGTTGGGAAATTGAGGCATAAGGGAAGCGGTCCCTTTCTCTTTGACTATTCCTGTGTCTTTTTTCCTTGTGGTAGAAGATTGTTGGTGAACAGGGTGCAAGCCTATAGGAGGTAACGTCGCCCGGCCACATCTCTTTGGTCTTTAGAGCTATAGTTGAGAAATGGTAATCAACTTTTCCTATTTCGTCTTGAAAGCCCTTATCAGAACGTGACGGAGTTTGATGGGCAGGATGCATGTGGCTCCAACAGCTGGACCGTGGTAGATATTGACCCGCCTATGAGGTCCAACGACCCCAAGTCACAGAACCACCCCGGGTGGCTAATGCGTGGTCTCAAGCCCTGGACCCAGTACGCCATCTTTGTCAAGACCTTGGTCACTTTCTCTGATGAACGCCGCACATACGGGGCCAAGAGCGACATCATCTATGTCCAGACAGATGCCACTAGTAAGCATTTCTTGTGGATATGAATTTGTGCGTGAATCAGATGTCTTGCGTGTAACAGGCTGACCTGGTGATGTCATATGAAATGCCTTTTTTTGCATGGTTATTGGCTTCTAAAAGAGCTGGGCACTGAGGTTTATCATTTCAGAAGATGAGGCAGTAGCAACAAGACATCAGAGGGGAACATACATTTCTTCTTCCCATTATGGAAAATTTTCAAATATTTACAAAAGTAGGGAAAAAAAAAAAAAGATTCCCCCCACCGCCACCTTGTAACCATCTCTCAGCTTCAACAATGATCAATATTTTGCCATTTTTGTTTCATCACTATGCCTTTTCCCCCATCTCCATTTTTTGACGAGTATTTCATAGCAATTTAGCTGTATTTTCATAAATCATAAGCCCTCTCCAACCACTGGGATAGGAGACATTTGGTGATACCTGGAGATATCTTTGGTTGGCATGACTGGGGAGGCGGGGTTGGGGACCAGAGATGCTGCTCAACGTATCACATGCACAGGACAGCGCCCCCCGGCAAAGAATTATCTAGCCCCCGCAAGTCAGTAGTTGAGAAATCCTGTCCCGTAGGATCGAGTCCAAACTTTATGAACCAGCCCCAACTTTATTGACTACTGCCCTCTCGTCCTGTATCCTCCAGCAATACCTCCAGCAGGACTTATAGTTTCTGGAAACTTCCAGCTTCCAGGCTTTTGTACACACTGTGTCCTCTGCCTTGAGACCCCCACTCCCACCCCTCACCGACTCCCTCAGCCACCTCCGTTCTGAGGGGAAGCTTTTGTGGAGCCCAAAGGTGGTGCCTTTGGGGGGAATGTTAGATGGGCTGCCAGCTCAGGGATAAGATTGAATGGTATCCCACTGCCGAAATTTGCCCCAGGACTGGGTTCAGTTGGGGCTAATGTTATCTAGAAGATGTGGCTTTGTCTATTCCCACGATCCTCCTTTTCCCCAGCGCCTTTTCAGTGCCCAGAACAGAGAAAGCTTGGCACGTCGTTGGAGCTCTGTAAATCAGGGGTCCCCGACCTCTGGGCCACAGACTGGTACCAGTCTGCCACCTGTTAAGAACCAGGCCGCACAGCAGGAGGTGAGCGGCGAGCGAGCAAAGCTTCATCTATATTTACAGCCGCTCCTCATCCCTCGCATTACCACCTGAGCTCCGCCTCCTGCCAGGTCAGCGGTGGCATTAGATTCTCATAGGAGCATGATCCCTACTCTGAACTGTGCACTCGGGGATCTGGGTTGCACACTCCTTATGAGAATCTAATGCCTGATGATCTGAGGTGGAGCTGAGGCAGTGACGCTAGAGCTGGGGAGTGGCTGCAAATACAGATTATCATTAGCAGAGAGGTCCGACTGCACAGAGACCATAAGAAATCAACTGCTTGCAGACTCCTATCAAAACTCTATCAGTGAGTGGCAAGTGACACTTAAGCTGCATTTTACAGAGTAGACTGGACATAAGCAACACATGTCGGGTGTCACTGTCTCCCATCACCCCCAGATGGGACCATCTAGTTGCAGGAGAACAAGCTCAGGGCTCCCACTGTTTCTGCATTCTGGTGAGTTGTATAATTATTTCATGATATATTACAATGTAATAATAATAGAAATAAAGTGCGCAATAAATGTAATGTGCTTGAATCATCCCGAAACCATCCCCGTCTCTAGTCCGTGGAAAAATTGTCTCCAACGAAACTGATCCCTGGTGTCAAAAAGGTGGGGGACTGCTGCCGTAAATGTTTGTTGCAAAAATGGTGGAACATGAAATCTACATAGTCTGTGGTACCCATGGATTGTAATTTTGTAACCCATGCTTTCACTGGGCAAGCATTCCACATGTTGCCAGTTTTCTCTGATGTTAAATAACACTGCAGAGAACATCCTCATGATTTCTCGAACTTGGGTTTTCCCCCTCATGCCCACCCGATGGCTTGCACCCTCCTGCTCCTCCTCACAGTGGACCTGTCTCCTTTCTCCTTGGCAGATCCTTCTGTCCCCCTGGATCCCATCTCGGTGTCTAATTCTTCGTCTCAGATTATTCTGAAGTGGAAGCCTCCCTCTGACCCCAATGGCAACATCACACACTACTTGGTATTCTGGGAGAGACAGGAGGAAGACGGTGAACTGTATGAATTAGATTATTGCCTCAAAGGTGAGTGCAGGCAGAGGCGGGGGAGGGGCCGGGTTTTTTTTCAAATTTTTTTTTAAATTGAAGTATAGTTGATTTAAACTGTTGTGTTAGTTTCAGGTGTATAATGCAGTGATTCCGTTATAGATTCTTTTTCAGATTCTTTTCCCTTATAGGCTATTACAAAATGTTGAGTAGAGTTCCCTGTGCTATACAGTAGGTTCTTGTTATCTATTTTATACATAGTAGTGTGTATAACATCTGATCCACTTTGTTCTCCTTTTGGGGAAGCATCTCTCCCCTTCCACTTCCCAGCATGTGCATATGGGTACACACACTCCATTTTATCTCTGACGAAAACACACATACAGGCAGACCTCAGAGATACTGCGGGTTCGGTTCCAGACTCCCGCAAGGAGGTGAATATTGCAATAAATTGAGTCACGTGAATTTTTTGGTTTCCAGTGCCTATAAAAGTTATGTCCACACTATACTGTAAGTGTGCGATAGCATTATGTTTAAGAAAAAGTATACTTAAAATATACATATTACTGTATTTCTCTTTCTGGCCTATATGTGGAATCTAGAAAAATGATGCAGATGAACTATTTGCAGGGCAGGAATAGAGATGTAGACGTAGAGAGCAGACATGCGGACACAGAGGGGAAGCGGAGAGTGGGACGAATTGGGAGATTAAGGTTGACATATATACACTACCATGCATAAAATAGATAGCTAGTGGGAACATGCTGTGAAGGATAGGAAGCTCATAGGAAGCTCATGCCCTGTGATGACCTAGGTGGGTGGGATGGCGGGGAGGGTGGGAGGGAGGTCCAAGAGGGAGGGGATATAGATATACCTAGAGCTGATTCACTTAATTGTACAGCAGAAGCTAACACAACATTGTAAAGCAATTATACACCAATTAAAAAATGATTAAAAATATACATACTGCTGTATATAAAATAGGTAACGTAACCAACAAGGACCTAGTGTATAGCACAGGGAACTACACTCAGTATCTTGTAATAACCTATAATGGAAAAGAATCTGAAAAGAAAATACTGAATCAGTTTGCTGTACACCTGAAACTAACACAACATTGTAAATCAACTCTATTTCAATAAAAATTTAACAAAGAAGAAATCGAGACTAAAAAAAAAAAAAACAACCCAAACAATGCACATACCTTAATTAAAGAATACTTTATTGCTAAAAAAAAAAATGCCCAATTACAATAGTAACATCCAAGACCACTGATCCCAGATCACCATTACAAATATAATAAAAATGAAGAAGTTTGAAATATTGTGAGAATTACCAAAGCGTGACACAGACATACGAAGTGAGCAAACGCTGTTGGGAAAATGGCACTAATAGACTTGTTCAACGCAGGGTTGCCACAAACTTTCGATTTGTAAGAAAAACACAATAAGAGGAGGAGGTCTGCCTGCCTGTTCGCATTTCTAAACATCACAGCGTGAGGACACGCTCTGAAGACTCCTGTCAAAAACAGACACTCCCCATGTCTTGGCATCATTTCCCTCTGGAATTTTCTCCTCCTTCCCTTCCTTATCCACCTCCCCTGGTAGGGGTGTAGCTGTGTTAACCCACGCAAGACTTCCCTCCGAAGCTAGAAACACAGCCGATGTGTGGAGTGGTGATTGGCAAAGTCAGGGAAGAATTTTCGCCCCTAATTTTAGACCCTTAAGTTGTAAGGACCAGAGAAAGCAAAGAGTGATCATCTCTTCCCTCCTGGGCTTTCCATTCAAAATTTATACTAATGACACATTTTTTTCCAGTCTTTAATCTCATTTACTTAATGGGCTTCCATCCATCTACAGGAAAAGGGAAAAATATTTGAAGCCTCAAGCTAGTGTGTATAAATTAGTTTAAGATTATTTTAAAAGTGAGTTTTAAAAAAGCCCATCAAACTGGAGAAACAGAAGTCTTGTTTTTTCGTTAGTTGTTTTGTTTTGTTTGAGTCTATATAAAGTATTTTTCCCCCAATCCCTAGGCTCTTTTTTATTTTTATTTTTAAAAAATTTTATTGGAGTATAGTTGATTTACAATGTTGTGTTAGTTTCAGGTGTACAGCAAAGGGATTAAGTTATACATATACCTAGATTCATTCTTTTTCAGATTCTTTTCTCATAGAGGTTATCACAGGACACTGAGTACAGTGCGCTATACAGTAGATCCTTGTTGGTTATCTATCTTATATACAATAGCGTGTGTATGTTCATCCCAAGCTCCTGATTTATCCCTTAGTTGTCTTGTTGTTGTTGATTGCTTGGCCTGTATTTATTTTTCTTTAGATGTTTTGAGTTACTGGTATCCTCAGACCTTGGGGCCGCTGATGAGACGTGGCTGAGGTCGGGAGCCTGAGGTCTTCTCTGACCTGCTGTAGGGCTTTGGGCAAGTCACTGAGCTTGTCACTGGCTGCCTCCTTTTGGGGAGAAGGGGCGGGAGGCCAGATAATCTCTGGACGCTGTCCCAGCTCTAAGATCATGTGCTATATGTATGCCTGTGACCTCATCCCCCGCCTGAGCAGAGGGTTGCAAACGTGATTTATCTCCTTGGATGCTTTATATAACTTGAGAGCAAGCAAAGTCATAGGCTCAGCTGTCAGCTGTCGGCCCTGCATGTGAGTAACCGAAACCGCCAGCTAGAACTGCCAGCAGCATCAGGATAGGCCATGTTTTCTTTTTCTCTTTCTTTCTTTCTTTTTTAGAGCAACAACTTTTATTCTGGAAGTCTGAATCTCTCATTACCATATGACAATTTGACATGGTTTTATTTGTAATGATGCCAAAGTTTATGTAATTAAAAAATAAACTTACCAAGGATGGATATCGTATGATGCAACTCTTAGGAGGTCCCTAGAGGAGTCAAATCCACAGAGACAGGAAGCCGGATGGTGGGTGCCAGGGGCTGGGGGAGGGGCTGGGGAGTGAGTGTTTCATGGGGACAGAGTTTCAGTTTGGGAAGATGAGAAAGTTCTGGAAAGGGAGAGTGGGGACGGTTGCACAATAATGTGAATGTACTTAATGTCACTGAGCTGTGCACTTAAAAATGATTAGGATGGTAACTTTTTTGTCATGTATATTTTGCCACAATTAAAAAACCCAAATACACACACAAATTAATAAGCTTTCTAACACACGCAAGATCGATAATTTACTAACCGTGCCTAGTAGTAGCTTCCTTTAGTATCACAAGTGGTTTTTTTTCCAGCTTTATTGAGGTGTACTTGATAAGTAAATGGCAAGATATTTAAAGTGTAAATTGCGATGATTTTATATACATACAGATTTTGAAAGGATTCTTCCCATCTAGTTAATTAATACATCTATCACCTGACATATTTATCTCTTTTTTTGGTGAGAACTTTTAGCTTCTCCTCTGATATCGAATTGTTTATTTCATTTATACAGTACAGTCTTATCAACTATATGGCTTTTTATTGTGGAATATATATAACATAAAATTTACCATTTGAACTACTTTTAAGTATACAGTTCAGCGGCATTAAATACATTCACACTCTTGTGCAACCGTCCCCAGCGTCCATCTCCAGAACTTTCTTGTTTTCCCAAACTGCAAACTTTGTCCCCATTAAACACTGACTCCCCACCCCCTCCCCCATCCCCTGGTGCCCGCCTTTCTACTTTGTCTCTATGCATTTGACTGTCCTAGATACCTCACTATATAGTCACAGAAAATCCGTGGGGCACCAAGTGTCATGCAGAAGGGGTGACGGGTGTCAGGAGCTATGTCCATGCCTGATCAAAAGTCCCTTCCTCCCCAGAAAAAGATCAGGACCCCACCCCAACCTTTTACTAAGGAAATCTGAAGGTTTTTTTTTTTTTTATCCATAATGCCATCAATAGCCCCTCTAACAGCTAACCCACACAAGTTATTCCATGTCTATTAATAAACATTAAGAAGAAGTATTTTTTAAGGATTTTGCAAAGCTTCCGAGTGGGTACTCACCATTCACAGGAAGATACTTTGAACTCATTGTCTAGCAGAGCCATTGAAAGGGAGAGGAAGAGATGGAATTTCCCTTGCTCAATAGACACGAGTAGGCACCCAGGGTCAGGGCCATGCTTTCTGCCCTTAAGGAGTAACCTGCATCCTCCAGGTTGTACCAGAAGTGACAGGCAGCAGGCATCCCCGGGACTGGACCTCAGGGGTCAAGACACACCAGCTGTGGTACTTAAAAAAACAGTGTGGTATTTTTAAGAGCATGACCTTGAGCAGTTGTTCTTTTTTCCCTTTTTAAAAAATTCTCTTTTCTGTGCTTCTTGGAAAAAGTTCTTCCCCCAATTTCATGTCTTTCATCCATCACTGTTGACATTCGGGGCCAGATAATTCTTTGAGGTGGGGGCTGTCTTGTGTCAGGTAAGATGTTGAGCGGCATCCCTGGTGAACACCAAAATGTCACCAGACCAAGCCCGTTGTCCTGCAGAGGGGGGTGGGGGGCAGTGCTGAATCACCCCTGCCCTGGTGAGAACCACTGCTCTGCTCTGACTTCCGTTTTCCTGAATGGATTGTAGATTCTTTCATTTGTGCTGCAAAGTTTGGTTGCTCAGTATAAACACTGGGTCTGTAAGTCTGACCCCTTAGAATTCCATTGGAATTCTGCTCTGTCCTCTTATCCCTTTATAGTTACCTGGTTGATTGAGGATTCATTCATTCAACTGTGACTTGGTCCCCAGTCCTTTTCTAATGCCACCTCCCATCATTCTCTCCCTTATCCCCTTCCAGCTACACTGGGTCCTTGGCGTCTTCTGACATGCCAAGGAAATTCCTACCTCAGGGCCTTTGCACTCACTCTTTGCTGTCTGAATTGCTTTACACCAAGATATGTGCATGGCTCATTCTTTTACTTCCTTGGGGACTGCTTAGTGGTCACTTTCTCAGAGACATCCCCCCCCAAGACACCCTCTGTCCTTTCACCCCACCATCGGACCCATGGCATATGTATTTATTAGTTTATTGTGTATTCCTCCCACCCCCACGTCCCTCGTCCACTGGAATGAAGGTTCTGTGAGGGCAGGGACATACCTCGTCACCTTCAGCATCTAGCCCTGTGGGGTTGTGGTGTCTGACATTTTCCTGCTGCACATCCACAGGTGCCTTCTCAGTTGTCAGGACCCACCAGTGAGAGATCTTATTTTTCCCAGTAGACCTTGAACAAAGACCCTGGCCCCGAGCTCTGTCCCCTGTGCCCAGCAGCTCTGAGAAGGCCCCCTTTGCTCTGCGTGTATGTATGTGTGTAGTGGGGTGGAACTTGAGCCCCGCTCTGGCTTTCTCCAGGGTTGAAGCTGCCCTCCCGGACCTGGTCTCCACCGTTCGAGTCTGAGGGGTCCCAGAAGCACAATCAGAGTGAGTACGAAGAGTCTGCCGGTGAATGCTGTTCCTGCCCGAAGACCGACTCTCAGATCCTCAAGGAGTTGGAGGAGTCCTCATTCAGGAAAACATTCGAAGATTACCTGCACAATGTCGTTTTCATCCCCAGGTCAGCATTTGTCATTGGCTTGGGGTCTGGGGTCCTTATTTAGGGAACAAGATGAAGTGCAGATGCAGAGAGTGGGCAGAGTCCACGCTGAGCCACTTCCCTGGAGGGAGGGAGAGATCTTGCGATTTCAACAACTACCGTACCAGGAAGAGTGAATAATCGCCAAAAAAGGTGGTGGGGGGGGTGTTTTCAAAAAACTCAACCTTTGCTTTCTTTCATTTATTTTTGGCTGCGTTGGGTCTTAGTTGCAGCACATGGGATCTTTGTTGAGGCATGTGGGCTTCTCTGTAGTTGTAGCATGCAGGCTCCAGGGCGTGTGGGCTCTGCAGTTATGGTGCACGGGGTCCAGAGCACGTGGGCTCTGTAGTTTGTGGCAAGCGGGATCTCTAGTTGAGGCGCGTGAGCTCAGTAGTTGTGGCGCACGGGCTTAGTTGTGCGCCCATGGCATGTGGGATCTTAGTTCCCTGACTAGGGATCGAACCCGTGTCCCCTGCATTGTAAAGCGGATTCTTTACCACTGGACTGCCAGGGAAGTCCCTGAAGACATTTCTTTCCGATGTCTCATGAACTCTTTACCCCAGCCTCTGGCCTCATTCTGAGTTCTGAAACGATCTCCATTAGATTACCAACAATTGATTATTATCTAATAGATGATTATAGATAATAATCAATAATCGATAGATTCAGTTATTAGATTAGATGACCGAGAAGTGCCTGCCTGGCCCCATGCTTGATTTGTGGATGAGTCTCAAGCTCAGTGCATTCTCTTTTTAAAATCTATGTCACCTTCTTACCCTTCCAGAACTTTCCATGACCTCTTAAAAACTCCGGAGCTTCTCCTATTTAAATATTTTTCCTTTAGTGAGTGAAGGGGCTTGCTTGCTGATGTACATCTGATCTACAGAGAGGGCTTGCCTTAAAAATGATTCTGTTTTTTTCATACTTCTTTACCTTTCCTGCAAGCAGAGACACTTAGGTAGAGCGCAAATTTCTGTGGGTCGCGGGTTAGTTTACCTCTCTCGGTTCCTCAGTTTATTCATCTGAGGAGTGGAGAGAAAAGTGGTTCCTGCTTTTTAGGATTGTGAGATTATACGAGTGATACGGGGATTCTCAACCTTGGCGCTATTGACGTTTGGAGTCAGATCATTCTCTGGGGTGGGACCGTCCTGTGCTTTGTAGGATGTTGAGCAGCGTCCCTGGCCTCCACCCACTAGATGGCAGTAGCACTGCATCTTATGAGTTCATGAATTTTTACAGTAACCCACTGAAGCACTTGCCATCTCCTTTTTAGGGGTCCAAAGCCTGTGGTTTTGTTTGTTTTTTGCTTATGAATGACTCTGCCCAGGGTTTTTTGTTTGTTTGTTCGTGGTACGCGGGCCGCTCTCCGGCCGCGGAGCACAGGCTCCGGACGCGCAGGCTCAGCAGCCATGGCTCACGGGCCCAGCCGCTCCGCGGCACGTGGGACCCTCCCGGACCGGGGCACGAACCCGCGCCCCCTGCATCGGCAGGCGGACTCCCAACCACTGCGCCACCAGGGAAGCCCTGCCCAGGTTTTTAATCAAATGTGTGCTGAGGGCTTTCAGCTGCCCCTCCCTCTCCACACTTGACCTCCCCCTCCCGCCATGGACTTCACCAGGCTACTCAGAAATGTCCAATACAATTGGTCATTTCCAAAGTATATCGACACCCCCCCACTCCCACATTTACATCAGGATAAAACAAGATTCTAAAATGCGTCTCTTCAAAGACCCAGCAATGCTCCTGGGAGAGGTTTCCCCAGAACCATCAATATATAACATTTCTTCTTTTCTCTTTCTTGCATTCTTATCTGACCCTGAGTCCAAAAGACCACTAAATGACACAGCCCAGGCCTGGAGGTAGTTACTGTTTTACCTGTTAAAACACTGACTTTAGGATAATGGCTGAGTCAGTTGTGAGGTTTAAAAGTGGTGTTAAGTTTGACATCCCATGGGAACCCCAGATGACCAGGTCTCTGCGGGGTGTTTTCTCTGCTTCCCCCCTGCCCCCCAGCCCCTGGCTGTGTTCTCCGCATCTGCTGGGGAAGGTGTGGTTCAAGTGATGGGAACAAGTGGTCCATGGTCCAGGGCTGTCCTCAAAGCGGCTGGTTTTGTTTTCACAGAAAATCCTCTTCAGGCCCTGTTGCCGAGGACACTAGGTACGACTCACCTGTGGGACGTAGGCGTGGCCCGTGGTGGCTGCACAGCGCGGGGCCAGTGGGCCAACGGGTCAGGAAGCATGTTGGGCCCCTTTGAGACCCCAGGGGGCTTCTGTGGTTTGATGCATGCACCGCTCTGCTCTGCCGCGACCAGGCGCTTCACAAATTCACACGTTAAGTGCCTTCACCCTGAAATGGGATCTGGGCGTGAATGTGGGGGGAAAAATCCTAACTAACACACTCTTACTAAAACATAGAATCGAGGGCGTACTTTCTGGGCACCTCCTAGGTGCCGCCCATTTTTTCCTCCATGCATTTACTAACTACACATTAATTTATCTAGCTGCAGAACTGTGCCCGGCGCCCAGAGTCGAAACCACTTAGCGGCAGGTAGTGGGGAAGGCTGATCCGGGAGCGGAACATTTTTATTGGGGGTGACAAGTGCGGGATGACAGGTGTGAGTGAGCACAGGTGTGCCGAGTCCCTCAATTCTGCTGAGGATAGTCAAGGGTGCTTGCCTTTGACGTGTGTTTTAAAGAATCAACTACGCTTCAATATTAAAAAAAAAGAAAGAAAAAAGAAAGAAAAGAAAAAAAAAGAATTAAGCAGGGGGCGTGTCCTGGAGGAGAGTACAGGCAGAGGGAACTTGGGGAAAGGCAAGTCGGTGGAAAGAATCCTGGACTCTTGGGAAGAACAGGAGAGACTGGAAAGACAGGGTAGGGGCCATGCGGAGGGACTTTATTCTTCCAGCAGAGGGTTTATTTATTTATTTTTAGGCCGTGTGCGGTCCCGATCTGCCCTCTAGTGGTCATTAGGAATATAACCTGTAGTAAAGAAAGGTCTAGAAATTTGAGGCCTTGATCCAGACGAGAGTTTATCAATGTCAGACCTTTTGACATTTGGGGCCAGATCGTTCTCAGTTGTGGGGACTGCCCTGTGTATTGTAGAATCATGCGCTGTAGCCTTGGTCTCTACCGCTTTGAAGCCAGTGTCACACCATACCCCAAATAGTGACGACCAAAGCTGTCTCCAGACAGGCCAAATGTCCCCTCGGTGGTAGGACCATGAGCAGAGTCACTCCTGGTTGGGAACCACTGGTCTACTGTGAGACTGTGGGATAATAAAGTGCTGTGTATGTAGGGAGAGAGAGAAGTCAGTTGATGCTTTGTCATGGGGGTGTCTTTCATGACCACGTGGTCTTTTTGGGCATAATCCTTCTGGTGTATGCATAGTTAGCCTGTTTGAGGCCATTTATGTTTCCCTTTGTTCAGATATCAACTTCTCAGTGGTTATTCACGAGACCCCAGTGTCTCTGTCCTATTTGGAAGACCCATCTGTGCTTGCACAGAAATGTTCTGAACCTTGCTAATATGCGTGCATCTTTGGTTTAATAGCTTTGGTTTCCATTCAAGAATGTCATTGGTCTTTTCACACAAAAAAGACCACAAAGAAAATCTTAGTGAGTACTCCCGAAGTAGGGTTTGATTTCTGACTACAGCGCGATAAAAACTAAAGGTAAACTTCAAAAGATTGAACAGAAAACTCTACTTCCTGGTGATTAAAAGTGGATCACTTAGACTTCTGTTGGGTGAAAGTCGAAATGGAAACTTTCATTAAAAACCGTTTGGAAAATAACGGAGACGTGAACGTCACATACCTTCACGTGTAGAATATTGCCAAAGCTGGACTTTGTTGCAAATTAGTAGACTTAAATGGTAAATTAAGAAAAAGCTTTAAAATGTAAGATATAATGTATTAGGAAGGGAGGGGAAAATCAATATAGCTTAACTTGTGGTAAATGTAATCAAAGGGAGATACCCACAAATAACTAGAAGAAGGTGATGTAAAACTGAAGTCTGACAAAGATTTTACTATGTTGCAGTCTATGGATAATCATGAGCTATTAGATTTGAAACTTTCAGAGTTGAGAAATTTTAACTTGTCCAAGCTAATGCAAGAAGCAGCAGAAAGATATCCTAATAACCTTGGGAAAAGACTTTAAAAAAAAGTGTCAATTAATTTCTTCAAAAAAAAAAACAAGACCTCAGGCTTGGGGAGTTTCCTAGTTGAGTTCTTTCACACTCTCAAAGAGCAACTATTTTCTGTAATACAGAAACTTTTCCAGAGCATAGAAATCTATGGAAAATCTTCCCAGTTCATTTGATAAAACTAACATAGAACCCCTTAGCAGAACCTGACAAAGATGCTATGTTGAAAGAAAACCCAGAACCAGCTAATATGGGATTTTAGATCCACATGTCCTAAATAAAACACTGTGCTGGCAATATCATTTATCTCACAATGCAAGGATGGTTCAAGATCAGGCATTCTGCTAATAGAATCTAATTCATTAAGAGGTGCAGTGAGGAAAATCACAATTATCTCATTCAATAACATTTATTAAAAATTATTAATTTAGAGAAAGGGAGGGGGAGAGGCCTTTTATAAAACTAGGAATAGAAAACTTCTGCAACAAGATAAATATTACCTAGATGAAACCGACAGCTGAGCTAACATCTTTCTTAAAACTATTCCTGTTAGCTTTGGAAGGAAGCCAATCTCATCATTACTAAGGAACATTTCTCTGGGTATCTAGCCAATGCAGTGTTACAGAAATTAGAATTGTAAGGAATGGATTGTGGGAAATAAAGTCATTGATATTTTCAGGTATTTTAGTGCAAGGGTAAGCAGACTACCTGGTTTTGTCAATGAGTTTTATCGGAATGTAGCCACGCCCATTTGTCTACATTGTGTCAATGGCTGTTTTCAAGCTGCCATGGCTTGAAAGCCATTGGAAGTTGAATAGTTGTGACAAAAGTCACATGTCCCGCAAAACCCTAAATATTTACTATCTAGCACGTATGGGAAAAGTTTGCTGACCCTTTTTCAAGTATGTTCCTTGAAAACCTAAGAAAATCAACCCTGAGACTCTTAGAATGAGAGTTTGGGAAAGTAGGTACAATAGAAAGAAACAAAAATGCAGTAGATATACTAGCAACAATTAAAACATAAATCAGGGGAAAGGTCCCTTTCATGATTGCCCTAAAACCTTAGTAATCCCATCTAAAATTAGCTGTAAAGGAAAAAAAATTATTTAAATTGCTGAGATATAAACTTACATAGATAAATGTGAAAGATTCTTTCAAATCATTTCAAGAAAACTCACTGGCACACAGCAAGCCAGGGTGAATCGATAAAGGATTAATGTCCTTTGTGAATGAACAGCTCAGGAATAGGAATGAGGAAGGCCCTAGAACTTCATAGAAAGGATGGGCAAAGGGTGGACAAATCCTTAGTGAAACACAAAAGAATCAATGAAGGACAGAAGACTTTACATTCAGCAGGACACAGAGGTGCAAATAAAGCAGTAGAGTAATGCTTAAAAAACTTCTTTCCTGAGGTTGAAAATCTGAAAAAGAGAAATCAAAACAAAACAAAAACTCCTTTTAACCCTCAACGTTGCCGAGATTATCCTGATGTGTAGTTTCATGCGTTACTGGTGAGACCACAGTCAGTACAAAGGGTCTGGAGGATAGAAGTTTAGCCATACGTGTAAAGAGGCATAACCTACTGATTGCTCTTCTCAGAATCTACTTCTAGGAACTAATAAGACAATCAGATGCTGATCAAATTAATATTTATAATAATAAAAAATTAAGAATATGCTTACATTAAAAAATAAGAAGATGACTAAGTAAATTATGGCTCACGTATGAAATGGAATATTCTACAGTTTTCCAGGTTTTCTGCAATGAGCACGTGGTACTTTCATAACGAGGAGGGAAAACGTTTACATTGAAAAAGCAAAAATGTAAATTCTGTCCTACTTCAAACATTATGTTTTCAGGGAAATATCTGAGAATGCTTCTAATACAAGTGAGCAAAGTGGATTATAAAACTAGCTTGGTCCCCATCATACCCACACATAATAAAAAAATTGCCCAAAGGACACAGTGGCCAGCAGAATAATGAGTAAATTCAAACTTTCTTGATACCGTTTTTTTGGATTTATATATTTTTTAGGCTATTAACATTTTTCCTCATCTATCTTTTTAAGGGGGAAAATGTGCCAATCGCAGACATTTTTTGAGTTACCGTTAGCAACCTGAGTGATAAGATTCTTTTCCCAAGAACTGAAGTATAATCACTTAGAGTATGCAGGTGTCCTAAAGGGTCATAGGACCAGAAGCATTTCTCCTGATGAAACTGGTGATGTTGTCAAGTAGCTTGGACCATTTGCCAGGGCTTCCTGAAAAGCTAGACACTTACACGCTTTCGGCATCTTAACACTGACCCTGGCTGGGCTATTAACCTGCAAAATGAGAATCTGAAATCAAGCATGTTGAGGGGAATATTGGTGTGTCTCCTACGGATGGTCCTGGAGCCCTTTCCCCCCCTACTCCCCTCTTGGGGTGCACCTGCCCGACATGATGCCTATGAGGGCATCCTGATAACTGCTCTGGGTTGTAATTCCTGGAAATTAACATTGTAATCCACACTCCCCCTGGAATCTCACTGCACCCGCAGTCTTTGGTTTTAAGCCTTTTATTCTCCGGCAACGTTTTTTAAAAGATGGTGATTGCCTGACCGGGTGTGTCCTACTGTCGTGACAGGCCGTCGAGGAAACGCAGGGCCCTCGGTGATGTGGGGAATATGACAGCGGCCGTGCCCACCATTCCAGGATTCCCCAATACGTCCTCAACCAGCGCACCTACGAGCTCAGAGGAGCACAGACCATTCGAGAAAGTGGTGAACAAGGAGTCTCTGGTCATCTCTGGCCTGCGTCACTTTACTGGCTATCGCATTGAGCTGCAGGCTTGCAACCAGGATTCCCCCGAGGAGAGGTGCAGCGTGGCTGCATACGTCAGTGCCAGGACCATGCCCGAAGGTGGGTCAGGTCACATCGTGGGGCCAAGAGCCCCAGGCTGACCAAGGAAAAGCCTTCCACCCTCTAGGCAGCGTATATGTGATTTTAACTTATTCGCCTCCATCATTTTTCATTTTCCCCCAGCTTTATTGAGATGTACTTGATGTATAACATTGTGTAAATTTAAGGCGTACAATGTGTCGGTTTGCTACACTTACATATTGCAAAAGCATTCTCGCAGTAGCGTTAGCTAACATCTCCGTCAGGGCACATAAGTACCATTTCTTTTCTGTGGTGAGAACATTTAAGATCTACTCTCTTAGCAGCTTTCAAGTATACAACAGAGTATTGTTAACTATAACCACCATGCTGTACATTAGATCCTCAGAACTTATTCAGCTTATCAGTGGAAGTTTGTACCCTTTGACCAACATCCCCCCGTTTCCCTCACCCCCCCGCCCCTGGGAACCACCATTCTACTCTCTGTTTCTATGAGTTCAGCTTTTTTATCATCCACATATAAGTTAGATCATACACTATGAGTCTTTCTCTGTCTGGCTTTTTTCCCTTAACATAATGCCCTCAAGGTCCATCCATGTTAACCTATATTATTTTGTAATTATATGAGTCATCATAGCCATTATATAAACTTTAGAAAGTACACACGAGCCGTAAGAAAAAGAAAGTAAAATTAAGGAATACTTATACAGTGTATTAGGGTTCTCCAGAGAAACAGAACCAACAGTGTAACTGAAAGTGGGGTCCGGCTGCTTCCTGCTCAAAAGCCAATAAAGGGGCAAGGTTGGTGGAAAGGAAAATTTGCTTTATTTTGGATGGTGGCAACTGGGGGGTGAGGGGAGGGCGGACACTTGTCCAAAGGCCAACTCCCTCCCAACGACAGTCAGTAGGCAAGAGCTTTTCTAGACGGAAGGAGGGGGCTACATGCAGAAACAGCACAGTCAGCTCTGACAGTCATCTTGAAATTGGTCATCAGTGGTCTGACCAGCGTCATCTTGATTGTTTTAAGTATGATTAGTCTTTAGTTCCAGGGTTGGTTTGCTTCCATTACTTTGAGGCCAATTCTTGGAATTGTGGCGGTTTATGTCATGGGTACAGTCTGGTCATCATGTAGTTAACGTGTCCACCTGGCGAGGGTTTCAGTATCTATAAGACAGCTCACAGGATAGGGCTCAGAATATTATCTATAGCCCTTGAGAAGGAACTCAAGGTCCCTGACTTTGCTTAATGACTAAATTATTATTATTTGGTCTCCTTTGACGGTTTTCCTTTGTTTCTGCATTTTCTCCTTTCTCTGATTGAACTTATTCTTTGGCTACAGTTTTTCCACAGACAAAAGGCAGGCGGAGGACATGGGGGACACAGACCATAGGGCCCCTGCTCCATTTCAACAGGATGTGACATAGATCAATCGATTGATAGACAGACAGACGTAAATATGTAGAGAATCCCATGAGACGAGCTCTAGATGTCCATTCTCCAATATGGGAAATGGAACACAAGAAAGTTACGTACCCAGTTTAAGGTCACTCAGCTGCTAAGTGGTAGAGATGGGATTTGATCCAGGGATCGGGTCCCTGCCTCTAACCACTGCCCCTTACAGCCAAGGCAGATGATATTGTTGGCCCCGTGACCCACGAAATCTTCGAGAACAACGTCGTTCACTTGATGTGGCAGGAGCCCAAGGAACCCAACGGTCTGATCGTGCTGTACGAAGTGAGTTATCGACGATACGGCGAAGAGGTAAGATCCGTGACGCCTGGGGATGTACCTCCTTCTTCTTCTTAAATTCTGGCTCTAGTGCTTCTCTCATTAGGTGCTTTGTCATGACGACTCAAAGCCTTGATATGTGACTTTCCAGGGAGATGGGTCAGAAATGTCAAAATGTGAAAATAATATGTCTCTCGGGACCAATGAAGTCAATAAATCCTCAGAATAACCCAGATGAGCTTGGTACTGACTGAAGCATCCAGAATTTAAACATGAGGCATCCAAGGTTTACCAGAATAGAGTCAGGATTCAAACCCAAGACTCTCTGATGTTCTAATCCAGGGGTCGGCGATTCTTTTCTGTAAAGGGCCAGATAGGAAACACGTTTGGCTTTGTGGTGAGATGGTGTCTGATGCAAATACTCAACTCTGCCTTTGCATTGTGTAAGCTGCCGTGTAGACAATACGTAAATGAAGGGGTATGGTTGTGTGCCAATAAAACTTTATTTGCAAAAACAGGCAGCAAGCAGGCTGGGATTCGCTGGTCCCTACTCTTAAGCCTGTAACCACTGTGGGGCAGGTCTCTATCCCCAGAAAGGGCTTGGGGTCTACACCTGTCAAGAGAGGCACTGCGGGGGCGTGGACCTGATTAAGGATATTTCTCCCCTTTACTGGGTGACTTCAGGCAGGTGTCAAGTTACCTACCTGAGTTTGACCTGGAGGGTGTACCCTGCCATCAGTTGAGCCCTTTGCAATGATCCATTTATACCTCACAATGACCCTCTATGGAAAAATCTGCTAGTGTCTCCATTTATGGCTGAGAGAATGGAAATTTGGGGAGCTGAAGAGACTTTCTCAACGTCATACACCCAACACTCAAACCCAGATCCTTGGGCTCTGGTGCCTGACATCGGTAATTAAGGGTGATTAGGTGGATCAGAGGTCATTTTCTGTAAAGGGCCAGGGAGTTAATACTTTCAGCTTTGGGAACCATACAGTCTTGGATCAACTGCTCAACTCTGCTGTTAGAGCTCCAAAGCAGACACAGACAATACAACAATGAATGGGAGTAGTTGTGTGCTAATAAAACTTTATTTACAAAATCAAGCAGTGGACCGGATTCAGCCTGCGGACCCTAGTTTGCCAGCCCCTAACAGACATTGTAGCAAAACTGTCCGACTTCTTGGAACTTTGAGGGAGAGTCATCCTGTAACCAGGTGGGCAGAGCTTGGCTTCCGCAAGCCAGAGAGGACAGATGGACCTCTCTCTGTTGATCCTTCCTGGGACCACATCTCTTGATGTCCAAATATTCAGCTTTGATGATGATTTAGAACTGAAATCTGCAAACTATCATCTGTGGACCAAATCTGACCCTCGGCCTGTTTTTATATGTCCTGCAGAGCGTTGTCAAAAGAAACAAGGAAAACTGTGCACCAGCGTGAGTCCAGTGGCCAAGCCCAGCATCAGTATAGGAGGGGAGCCCTCAGGGGTGTATAAGAGAGGCATGATTCATAGGGAGCCGTTATTGCAGAGTTGATTTAATATCTTATCCCAATCCCTGTTCTAAGGAAATAATTCAAATTTGGGGTGGTGGTAAAGCTTTCTGCATAGGATTTTCACCACTAGCAAAAAGTACAGGCCACTAGATGTCTGTCCATTGGAGAATGGCTACATAGAGGATGGCATATCCACAAAACTCGTGGATGTACAGCCCTTTACAATGATGTTGGGGGTGACCGTTGTCCAGTATAATGTAGACGTTGAGATGACAGGCTCTGGATGTCAGATCTTCCAAGCTGTTATTCTTCATCTTCCACCAGCAGCCAAGAAACACCCCCCCACCCCATCCAAAGTAGCTTATGACAAAAGGGAAGCTTATTAGCTCCCATAACTGAACAGTCGAAGGAGATCAGGCACAGCTGGATCCAGAATTCCTTTGAATCTGTTGCACCTCAAGGGGTCCTTGCCGTGATCCCAGCAGCTCCTGATCGTCCTGTGATTTTAGTGGTTCCAATCTTCATATCCTCTCAGTGTCAAGCCTAGAGGGAGAGAGAGTCTGTGTCCCGGCATTTCCAGCCATGCTGAGGTCACGTGACACCCAATCGTATGACCATGACGGTGCTGTGTGCTGATTGGCTCAGGCATGAGGGTTTTAAAATAACAGCTTAATTGAGGTACCTTCACGTACCATAAAATATACCCATTTAACACGTACAATTCAATGATTTTTAATACAGTCACCGTTGTGCAACCATCACCACAATTTCAGAATATTTTCGTCACCCAGCAAAGAAAGCCCACCTCCTTAGCCATCAACCCCCAATCTTCCCTGCTCCCTCCTCCTCCAGCCCCTGGCAATCACTAATCTGCCTTCTGTCTCCATGGAGACAGGTCTCTGCTGCTGAGGCCAACTCATCCCCATTTGCCTGGAATTTCCCAGGTTTGAGCATTGAAGTCCTGCATCCCGAGATAATCTGGGTAAACTGGGACAGTTGTTACCCTACTGGCATTGGACCCAACCCTAACTTCTCGCAGCCGCCTTCACTGGCCTGCCTCTCTCGTTCCTGGAGCCCAGGTGTTGCCAGTAGGAATTCTCACCACCAATCTCCACCATAACCTCTGCCCTGCATAGCCCTGGGACCTGCATGGACCCTGATCCTAGACAGACGAGCCCTATTTGCTCTTTAGGGGAACAGGGGGATAGAGGGAAAATCAGGAGTGAGAGGTTACAATACGTTAAAAGAAAAAGAAAACTTATAAGCAAAACTGGGCGATTATCTCCATTTTCCATAATTGTCTAGCATCGCTTTGGTAAAGTAAAAAGTAATATAAAAAAACTATTTTTATACCGTTTGTGCTGTTGGGATATGATTTTGCTAGTTTTACAAAATTCTCTCCAGCATTTGGTGGGAGGTCATTTTTCCCCCTCATTTGCTAGTTTAACAGCCAAAATCACCTCTAGCTGCATTGTTTTTGATTCTGCCTCTCCTTGAACCTTGCATTAGAGTCATTTTTCCCCTCACCACTTCCCTTCCCACCTTGGGGGATCCTGGTACCAGGGACCACCCCCATCCTGGAAAGAGCATCGATTTTCAGTTTTTGTGCCCTTATATCCTTTGCTTCAGTACGTTTTTGCAGTTTTAGCTGTTTTTTTTTTTTCTCTTGTTTGCACAAACTTCTGTAATTGGCTTTGTCACTCTTCATCAGATTTGCTTCTTTTTTGTTTTGCTTTTTTGGTGTCTATGGAGAGAGCTGCCTCTAGTTCCTTCCAACATGCTCCCTTCTGCATCCCCACCCCTCGAGGTACATGGCCAGCACTGTAGGATGTATTTCCCCTTTATCCCAGATAGCAGCTACCTTTCGTTTCTATATTTGCTTATTTGTCCCTTTCCACTTGGTGACTCATTTTACTTGGAAGAACCTTTGGACTAGACTTCCCCACCCCTGCCGCCAGCCCGATCTGTTTTCTTGCTGTTATTGTCACATGATAAGCACGGGAGTTTTTATGTTTCTCTCTCTCTCTCCACTCCTTCCTGAAATTTTCCAGTCCAGTTCTCTGCATGCACTATTAGCCTGGAGCTGTTTTGGAAAGTTTTCAAAATTTGGCCCACGTTTGCAGGTTTCGTGGTCGTATTTCCCAGTAAGCCTCACGCCTTTCCTAATAAGCTCTGGGTTTCTTTCTTTTTACATGTTTATTGCTGGGGCATGTATGCTTTACTTATCTCCTCTCTTCTTGCCAGACATTTAAGTAGATCCCAACTCTTTTAATGGTGGTAAAATAAATCAAAAGGCAAGGAAGATGTTTTAAAATTTGTCCTTAAGCCCATGTAACCGGTTGGTTCTTAGGTGATTTAGGTGATCTGGGTCCCTGTTTTCCTGACCTTCTGGAGTCCTGGTGAAAATACCCCATGGTGGTTTCAAGGAGAGGTTTGGAGACAGACAGTTCTGGGTTCAAGGGCTTCCTTGCCACTTACCAGCTATGAGATCTGGGACAAATCATTTCAGCTCCCCAATCAGGGGAGGGCAAGCTATTTATGTAAAACCTGTTTTTGTGCAGCTCGTGAGCTAAGAATCACTTCCACGTCTTCAAATGGTTGAAAAGAATCCAAAGGAGAATAGCATCTCTTGACGTGTGTACATTTCTATGCAGTTCAGCTTTCAGCGTCCACCGTGTCTTGTGGGCACACAGCCACGTTCAGTTGTTCACGGATGTTATAGATTCAGGATTCAGGATCCATCTCTGCCTGCTTTTCAGCTATGATGGCCGGGTTGAGTCGGTGACAGTGACCGTCTGGCCCCCTTGAAGCCAAAAATATTTGCTCTCTGGCCCTTTGCAGCAAACGTTTGCCAGACCTCCACCCCAAGCCTCAGTTTTCCTGTTTCTAACATGAGGCTAAGCATGAGGTGGTTATAAGAATTAAATGACGTGATCTGAGCCACAGGCTTGGCTGTGGTTTAGGAAGACTGGCTGTTACCGTGTATCATTGATAACCTGTCTGTCTGTGCCTTATCCATAGAGCTAAGGTTCTGTAATTCCTCGAGTCTCAAAGTCGCTTGCCCGTTGCAGCGTTTGTGCCTAACTCCGTCCGTGTCATTTCTGAGTGGGATCCTTGTTTTCTAGGAGCTGCACCTCTGCGTCTCCCGCAGGCATTTTGCTCTGGAGCGGGGCTGCAGGCTGCGTGGTCTGCCACCCGGGAATTACAGTGTGCGAGTTCGGGCCACCTCCCTGGCGGGCAATGGCTCTTGGACGGAAGCCACCTATTTCTACGTCACAGACTATTGTAAGTCTGCACGGCCAGTTCGACTGGTAGGGTCTGTACTTGGTGCTAAACACAGCAGAACATTTCAAAGAATGGCTGGGGAAGCATGGAGGTTGTGGGTTCTGGCTCTGTCTTGACTCCTGGGTCCAACGGCTGCTGCTGTGTGACCAGGGCAAGAGGCATGCCCTCTCTGAGCCTGCACTTCCCCATCTGATCATGGATATAATACTAGGACCACCCCTGGAGGTGAAGGGACGTTTCAACGACATCACGAATGTCAAGTGGCTGGCACAGGGCATATCTGATAAACACATTAGCTCCAGTTACTTGTGTCTTCATCTTTATTTTTAGATAGGCCATGCCCTCCAAGGGAGGATGTGGGCACTCATCTGCTCGGCCTTGGGTGTGCTCTTGGCCTGCAGGCAGGAAGTGCTGCCATGGGGTGAGCTGGATACACTGTGGACAGTAGGGTGAGGACAGGTGGGGAGAGCTGAGCTGGTTAGGGAGTGCTTCCTGGCATTGGTGATATCTTGGCGGAAACTGGAAGAATGTATGAGTTGGGGCGGAAGATGTTCAGCCCGACATGTGGTAGGAACCCAGACACTTGGAAGGAAGGGAGATTCTAGACCAGGAGGAGTGGGAACTTGGGTGGTGTCAGTGTTCTGACACCAACCGGACATATAGCACTACGATTCTGATGCTTTCCACTGGAGTTAGCACAGACTCTACAAATTAAAAAGAGCATTGTTCCCACCAAGACTGCCCTCACCTCGATGCCAGATGCAAGTTTTGGGGGTTCTCCAGGCCACCTGCACTTCTGAATGGCTGGCTACAAATTTGGATGTGATCACAGCCCCATCAGATTTGATCATTTGCTAGAATGGCTCACAGAACTCAGGAAAATGCTATATGACAATGACAGCTTTATTACAAAGGATGTAATTCAGGACCGCCCAAATGAAGAGACACATAGAGTGGAGGCTAGGAGGGTCCTGGACGCGGCTCCTGTGTCTTCTCCCCATGGAATCAGGACACATCACATCACCTCCTGGTATACCGATGTGTACGCCAGCCAGGAAGCTCCTCTGAGCTCTGGTGAACTGAGTTTTTATTGGTGTTTCACTACACAGATGTGATTGGTTGAAGCACTGCCCACATGATTGAACTCCACCTCCAGCCCCTCCCCCTGTCTGGAGGCCACCCCACCCCTCTAATCACACACTTGGTTTTCTGGTGACCAGCCCCCATCCTGAACCATCTCATGTCTTAGCATAAACTCAGGTATGTTCCAAGGGGATCATCAAAAAGACACTCCTAAGACTCAGGATTTTTCAAGGATTTGGAGGGACACCATGAATAAAATTCAAAGGAAAATATCAAAGTGGGAAAAACATTTGTAACATCATCGACAAAGAGTTAATATCTTTCATACAAAATGAGTACGTATATATGTCTCCTATGAGTTAAAGATATATGTCCTCACGCAAAATAAGCAAAGGATATAAATAGCCTATTTAAAAAGAAATAGAAAAAATAGAATACGTAAGGAAGAAAAGGTCCAGCCTCACTCAAAACCACACCAAAAGAAAGAAAAGCAAGTCAAAGGGAGATAGAATTGTTAACTTATCAAATTTGCAAGGTTTTTGTTTGTTTCTGTTTTTTAAGTATGTACTTAGTGTTGTCCAAGAGTGCAGACACACGGACATTCTGTTTCATGGTAGGCAAGTCCTAAAATGTAGTCCTTTAATAGTATGTATCCAAAAAGCTTACAAAGGCTTTTACTATTTCAACCAGCAGTGCTGGCTCTAGACATTCATCCTAAGGAAATGACCAGAGATGTCCAGAAAAGATAAATGTTCAAGGAAATCCAGCATTGCTTACTAACAATAGCAAAACAGCTGGGGAATTAAATGTTCGACACATTAGATTACTTTAAAAAATTCTTTCTTAAATAACAGGGAGGCGAGCAAGGCACCTAGGGTGCAAAATTTAAAGAGGCACTCACCCTCAGGGGCTGACTCTGCCCTGGCGTGGCCAAGCGCACGAGTTCCTCTCCAATTTTGCGCTCTGGGTGCTTCCCTTCCCACACCCTAGTTCTGGTGGCCACTGGAATCTGAGGACTGTGGGATCTGGGACACAGAGACGGGGTGGGGAAGGCAGCATGGATCTCAGATTCTACAGTGAGATGTGTTGGGTTCTGAGCAACCGGTAGCCTCCAGCTTCCCCTGCCAAAAGATGGGGAAGAGAGACATTGCCGACCACGGCACGTGACCAGACGGTTTCCATTTTTCATGTCCCATTCAATCAGCAAATATTTAGGGAGGCTTTCTCCATGCCAGGAGCCACCAGAGGTGGAAGGAGGAAGTTTGCTGTCAATTCAGGGAGGTCCAGGAGGATGAGATGTCTCTGGATAGAGATGGCCACCAAAGGCACCATGGAACGGTGGTCAAGAACTTGCTCAGATGGCCCGAGTTCAAATCCCTGCTCCACTGTGGATCAGCTCTTGGACTTGGGCATGACCCTTCACCTCTCTGAGCCTCTGTTTCCCAATCTGTTAACTGGCATTGATCATAGCACCTCCCACTTTAGCTTATGGGATGATTAATTAAGATCTCCCAGGCAAAGCACTTCAAACAGTGCCTGGAGTGTTCCTAAGTGTTCAGTAAACTACTATTATTAAAGACCTGAAGGACTAGGTTCCTTCTCTGGCTTCCCAGAACTCACTTTCTTCCTTGGCTTGGAAGAATCTGAATACGTGGACGCATTTGTAATTATAGACAAGTCAGCCTTGTGTGGGAATTAAAAAGAATTAAGGCTACATAGCATGTCTTCCGTCGGTTTCGTTTTTTGGGACGCGACCCCCAGCAAACACAGGGCACTTCTGGTGAATTTTTCATCTGCCAGAGGTGCTGTTGGGATTTAAATAAGCTATTTAATTTACAGGGTCCAGTGCAGAGTGAAAATGCAGGGCTCCTTCTTTAAAAATTATTAAGACTTTCCAGACAGGGACAATAGACCATTAAACAGAGAGCAGAACCTTCTGAGTGTGTGGACCTGCCTGATGGCTTGGGTTGTGTGCCCGTGAAGGTGGCCTTCGATGGTGAAGGGAGAAAAGCTGGTGATGGGCAGTGGTCTGGGGTCACCGCAGGAGAGGTTCAGGGACTAGAGAAGGGGGACAAGTGTGTGTGGCCCGTTGGACATGTAGATGTGTTTTCCGGTGTGACCTCTGATGTGAACACATTTTGATGTGAAACCTATATTTTCTTATTCTATTTCAGTAGACATGCCATCAAATATTGCAAAAATTATCATCGGGCCCCTCATCTTTGTCTTTCTCTTCAGTGTCGTGATCGGGAGTATTTATCTATTCCTGAGAAAGAGGTGAGCACAGAGGTGTTCTGGTAAATGGTTAACAACCAGCTCTCTCGGGGAAAAGTATGCCTACATGTAGATAGAGTTATATCTAAATTTCCTGTAGGGACTTCCCTGGTACTAGTGGCTAAGACTCCATGCTCCCAATGCAGGGGGCCCCGGTTCGATCCCTGGTCGGGGAACTAGATCCCACATGCATGCCGCAACTAAGAGTTCACATGCCACAACTAAGGAGCCTGCCTGCCTCAACTAAGACCCAGTGCAACAAAATAAATAAATATTTTTTAAATAAATAAATTTACTGTAAATCTTACTGATCTAAAGGATGCATAGCATGCAATTTACAGATAATTATCATAATACAATATACAGTACTCGCTATCATAAATTCCCTACAGCCAGTTGATCCTCACCAAATGTTTTTGTCAATTTTTTCTCCCCTGAACCTTTGTATCTATAACCAACCTATGAGTGCAATGAAGAACGGCTGTAGTTCCAAGATGAATCTTGACTGATATTTTGTTTACATTTAAGAGCAAGATAAAAATGAAATAAGGCATATATGTTCATCGACAATAGGAATGACTTTTGCAGAATCAGATAATAATTTTTAAATACTGAAAGCATATTTCCTCAATTTTTGTGCCATTGGCAATGTCATGGCTACAGAGATGACACACATTTAAGCTTAATCCGCATTACTGACATTTTTGCCATCGCTTTCTCAAGCCTGGATGTGCAACAGAACAATAAATCGGTCTTGGTACGTAGCATTTACCTATTTACACCCGCTGTGAATATTCCCACCGTGGCCAATTTCAAGCTACAGACATGACGTCACTGAACGCAGAGTTGGGAAGAGATATGCAGTCAATCACAGATATGTAGTATTTCTGCCATATGGAGGCAATCATATAAATAAATAAGGTAATACAGAAGGGCTGAAGAGTGTCCAGTCCGTCCAAGTAAGAGGTAGCATGATAATTGGTTTTGAATATTCATTACCTTTGCTTTGAACAGAATGTATTTAGCTGTAAGCCCGTGTAATTTAATTTTAAATGGTGGTTGTATTTAACAACTGGCTTGCAAATTTCCCGAAAATTCAACAGTTGTTTCTTATGAGCTGGAATGAGATGGTTCCGGAGCAGCAGTGGATGAGCAGTTTTTAGATGTTATATTGACGACCATAAACTGTAGCTTATGAGTGAGCGGTTCCGTGGTGATGCACTTAAGTGGCCATCTGATGGGCTTCTGCTAAAAAGATAAGGGTCCCCCATCCTCACCCCAAACTGTATCCAGGATTACGTGCATGCCGCTAATAAGGGTGGCTGTTTGCACTGGGGAGGCTGTAACCTCCCGCTGATGACCCACAGAGTTCTGTGAGGATATCAAGATGGAACGTCTCCATTTTTCTCATCCAGGCAGCCGGATGGGCCACTGGGACCACTGTATGCTTCTTCAAACCCCGAGTACCTCAGTGCCAGCGATGGTGAGTATGATCCCCTCCCTTGTGGGTGACCAGAATCCCGCTGTTCAGTTTCCTTTGCCATCACTGTCAAGCGACAGTCAAGGGTTGATACCCTGGGGGGCTGAGAAGAGTCCTTTCGTTCAGTTGAGTCTGCGGACCTGCCCCTTGCTGCAGAAACCCTGTGACCGGGAGCAGTCGGACACCTGCTGTCTGGCGCCTGTGGGAATGGGCTGATCTAGCTGGTCTGGGACCCATGCGTGGGCTTGGCTAAGAGGCCATGACCTTGGTGCCCCAGCTGTGGGGGTACAGAGCTTGGATCCTGTGCCAGAGAGAGTGCCGAGGGTCAGAGCCAGAAAGTGGTGACCAAACTGGCCATCCAGGCTCGGAGGTGGGAATCAGAAGCCAAGGTGAGAGACTGGGGATCAGGGATGGGGCAGACAAGAAGCAGGGACAAGATGGGGAAGGTGGGAGGCTGGGTGTGTACCAGGGACACATCTGCTATTGCTGTCAGCTGACCATGGGTGTGATGCTGACACTGATATGGCAGGATCAGTGGCCATATTCCCCTGGATTGTCCCAAAAGGCAGTGAGTGACCCCTGAAGAAAAGGCGTGGCTCTTCCTTCAGATGTGAACGCAGCTGTTGCACTACAAGTTTCTAAAATGCTTCGTGCAGCAAATCCAGAAAGCGACTTTCAAGGCACGAACACCGTTGCCTGACAGGATGCTGCCTTGGGGTACAGGGATGGTGTTTCTAAGGGTACCCGGGATTTGTTTTAAATAAGTCTGGTGAGACGTGCAGACCTGCAAGTGACTATCATGAGGAAGAAGTTTAGACTCACAGAGTCCGGAGAAACAGGAGGCAGGGCCACATGGGGAAGCACCAGGGTCGGCCAAGAGGCAGAGGGAGTGATGGAAAAACGTCGGCAAGAGGCTTTATTGTCTTTTCCATGGGAAAGGAGAGGTCAGGCAGGGTGAGACATAGGATGAGCTAGTTTGAACTGTTTCAGCAGGGTCTGGGGCATAGGGGCTGTCCTTGGTTGTCTGCAAACTGGCCCTGGTGTGATCAGGGCGGGGGGATAGTGGCCCAGAGTGTGAGAGCCTGATCACGGAGGGGATTGGGGTGTGGGCTGTGGATTGGTTGGTCTGCATATGAAAAGCGGACTCACAGGCACATCATTTACTGTCGGTAGGAATTGGCCACCCCTGGGGTGGGCAGTCCTGGCAGGTTCAGCAAGACCTCAAAGCATCAGAATAGAGAAGCTAGACAAGGAGTTTATTCCGAGTGGGAATATACACAGAGCCCAGGAGCAGGTGCGGGTGAATGTTAACCCAGAGCCTCCTCTGCCTGCTTGAGAATGGCACTGTTAACCGTATCAGAGATGGGGAAGCTGAACCTCAGGACCACCTCTCCACCCTACTGTCCTGTTTCCTTCCGGGGATGAAGCAATGGCTGAGAGCACAGGGGTACTAAGTGAAAGCTAGAAATTGGGGCTCATGGGTCTTTAAGGCCAGGAAGTTCTGGGCCAAGGGATACACACAGGGAAAGGTCCAAGCTCAGAACCCTGAGCGGCCCCCCAGTGAGCATCTGTGAGTTCATTTGGGTGCAGAGCGCTTGTCTGATCCAATGTCCTTGAAAGAGCCATTGGTGACCGTATCGTGTTGCTCAGACTGCTGTGATCAGACTGGGTGGCTTAGTGACAGTTTGATTTCTTCACAGTCCTGGAGGCTGGAAGTCTGAGATCAAGGGGTCAGCAGGGTTGGTTTCTCCTGAGGCCTCTCTCCTTTGCTTGTAGACAGCCATCTTCTCCCTGTGTCCTCACATGGTCTTCCCTCTGTGTGTGTCTGTGTCCTGATCTCCTCTTCAAGGACACCAGTCAGACTGGATTAGGGCCACCCTAATGACCTCATTTTACCTTGATCACCTCTGTAAAGACTCCATCTCCAAATACAGTCACATTCTGAGAGACCAGGGTTAGGATGTCAACATATAAATTTGCTAAGGACACAATTCAGCCCATAACAGGTGCAGAGGAGGGCAGACAACATCTTGGCTTTTCTTATGAGGACTATGTGTATTTGTCTGCAGATTATTTGCTGCGTAACAAACCACCCCAAACTTAGTGGCTTAAAACAAACACCATTTGGTGGGTTCGCCACCTGGGTTCTTCTGTTCTCACTTATGTGGCTGCATCCCATCTGCAGATCCACTGGCACTGGGTGGTCTTGGGTGAGCTCACTCACCTGTCAGATAGGGTCATCCCCCATCCCCTTGGTACTTTGCAGAAATAACAGGCTCAGTTGGGAATTAGCATCCTTTGGTAACAGGGCTCTGAAATCAGACAGAAAGGATGGGGATGCAGGCTCAGCTCAGCATTTATTGGCCAGAACCCTGGACTCCTTCCCCAGTCTCTGCCTGTCCTGTTCCTGGCTCTGTGCCCACTGCCCGGCACAGGGTCTGGACCACAGGAGTCAGTGAACGTTTGGGAGGGGGAGCTCAGGTGGGAGATGGCCAGGGACCCCTGAGGGATCCTCCAAGGGTGCTGTGTAGATAAGTGAGGTGTAGTGTTTCCCTGCTCTGTGTACGTGCCGGATGAGTGGGAGGTGCCTCGAGAGAAGATCACGCTCCTGCGAGAACTGGGGCAGGGCTCCTTCGGCATGGTGTACGAGGGCAACGCCAGGGACATTGTCAAGGGTGAGGCGGAGACCCGAGTGGCGGTGAAGACGGTGAACGAGTCTGCCAGCCTGCGAGAGCGGATCGAATTTCTCAACGAGGCCTCAGTCATGAAGGGCTTCACCTGCCACCACGTGGTGAGTCCCGAGTTGGCTCCAGGAGCAGAAAAAGTCTTCCTGTAATACCTGTCCTTCCTCCTATTGCATAGAGCAGTGAGGATGCTGGGTGTGGACCTCCTGCCCAGCCCCGACTCTGCTGAACGTCCAAATAAAGGTGGCCCTTCCCTTCTCATTTCTCAAATCCCATCCTCTCCCACCTCACTCAGAGCAATACCCTTTTCACTGTACCATTTCTTCCAGAATCTTCCATCTCTTCCCTCTTCCTGGCTCCTTTGTAACCTTTAAACACAGTGGTCCACCCCTTCCCTGCTCCCCCAAGTCAGCACAGACTCTCCCTGCCTTTCTGTTCCCGCCATGGCCCCTTAATTTCTCCTTGAGCCTGTGTCCTTTCATCCTTGCCCCACACATATTCAAGGAGCACCTGCTCTGTACTGAGCTCCATTCTCCTCTCTGGGATGCAGCAGATGTCTGTCCTCCTGGAGCTCTCAATCCCGCGGGCGGAGACAGAGTCTAAACCCAGTAGATTAATGATGTTGTCCACAAGGAGATGACGCTATGGCAACAGGGAGAGGAGGGCAGAGTTGGGGGACTGGGAATGCAGCAGTGGCAAAGGTACGTTTGAGCAAAGACTTCAGAGTGTAGGGACCGAGCTGTGTGGACAGCTCAGCTGAGGACAGTCAGCTCAGGCGAGGGTACAGAGGGTCAGGCAGTGGGAACAGCTATGCAAAGGCCTGGAAGTGGGCCTTTGTGTTCAGAGATACGAGGGTTTGCCTTGACATGTTGCTGTGTGGGGGCAGGTCTGTCTGCTTCCCCCCTCCCACCAGACTGTGAGTTCTGAATTCTCCCACTCCCCAACCCAACAAGACATTGACCTTGGTGTTTCAGCCAGGCAGACCAGGGCTTTCCACAGTCCAGTCAGGAGCAGGGTGCTGTGTGTGATGTAGGTACCAGACAGGGAGACCCGGGTGAGTGGGCATCTTCCCGCAGACCCTCATCCAAGAACTGCCCCCCGCCCCCTCCCCCATGCTTGTTCCACAGGTCCGCCTCCTGGGGGTGGTATCCAAAGGCCAGCCGACGCTCGTGGTGATGGAGCTGATGGCTCATGGGGACTTGAAGAGCTACCTCCGTTCCCTGCGGCCTGAGGCCGAGGTGAGCTGCCTCCAGGTACCCGGTGGGGTGCCCGCTCCCGGCCTCCGGCACTGGTGTCGCTGAACACAACCCCATGTTTCGACCTTAGAATAACCCCGGCCGCCCTCCCCCTACCCTGCAAGAGATGATTCAGATGGCTGCGGAGATCGCCGACGGGATGGCGTACCTGAACGCCAAGAAGTTTGTACACCGGGACCTCGCAGCTCGAAACTGCATGGTTGCCCACGATTTTACCGTCAAAATTGGAGGTGCGTCTGGCTTTCTGCTTTGAAATGGATGGGCCAGGCCTTCTGATTTCAGGAGGAGTTGTCTATAGCAAGTGCTTCCGTCTTTTCTAATATTGGGAAGGGGCAGGGTTTGGATGGGGACCTAGTCCTCGTGCTGTAGTTTAATTGCATTTGTTCATTAATTCACTCATTCACTTCTTTAAGTAGTGTTTGTGCCGGCCGCTGCAGGAGGTGTTACAGGGGCGAGGTTGAATGAGTCGCCGTGATTCTTCTGCTCTTGTGTAGCTTGTGGTTACTATTTGCACATTGCAATTTGTATCTGCACCACCCAGCGCAGCAGCCACTGGCCACTGCGTTTAATGTAAATTCAGTAAAATAACATAAAATTTAGTAAAATAAAATAAAATAAGTTCAGTAAACTGATTTCAACTAATTTAAATTCAGTAAAATAAAATATATTCAGTAAAATAAAATAAATTCAGTAAAATAAAATAATTAAAATGTAGTAAACTAATTTAAATGAGTTTAAATTCAGTAAAATAAAATGAAATTAAGTAAAAATAAATAAAATGATTTAAAGTCAGTAAACTAATTTAGATTCATTTGAATTCAGTAAAATAATTTAAATTAATTTTTTAACATCTTTATTGGAGCATAATTGCTTTATAATGGTGTGTTAGTTTCTGCTGTATAACAATGTGAATCAGCTATACATATACATATATCCCCATATCTCCTCCCTCTCGAGTCTCCCTCCCACCCTCCCTATCCCACCCCTCTAGGTGGTCACAAAGCACCGAGCGATCTCCCTGTGCTATGCGGCTGCTTCCCACTAGCTATCTATTTTGTTTGGTAGTGTATATATGTCCATGCCACTTTCTCACTTCGTCCCAGCTTACCCTTCCCCCTCCCCATGTCCTCAAGTCCATTCTTTACGTCTGCATCTTTGTTCCTTTCCTGCCCCTAGGTTCTTCAGAACAATTTTTTTTTTAGATTCCATACATAGTAACATAAAATGAAATTAAGTAAAATAAATAAATAAATTCAGTAAAGTAAAATAAAATGACTAAAATTCAGTGAACTAATTTACATTAATTTAAATTCAGTAAAATAAAATAAAATAAATTCAGTAAAATAAAATAAAATATTAAGTCCATCAGTCGAACTGGGAACCTTGAACAATATTAGACAGTGCGGTATAGACCACGTTCATCATCACAGAAAGTTCTGCTGGGCAGAGCTGTTCTAGATGAACAGTAAAATAGTTGACATGTAAATAAGATGATGGAGACTGGGAAGAGAGCGCTGAAGGAAGTAGAGAGTTCAGTTCCATGATGGGGAGGAAAGGCCTCTCTCTCCATAAGGAGGCGACGTTTTCACCAAGACTTGCAGGGTTAGAAGCTGACCTGAGAGATGGCGTCTCACGGGGAGCTACAGCATGTGCAGAGGCTGTGAGGTTGGAAGGATGGCTGATGTGGTGTGAATAAGGTGAACGTAGAGGGGAGCAGAGCAGTGTGAGATGTGAGGTTGAGGAGAGAAGCAGGAACCAGGCTGGGAAGGTCCTTGTTGGTCATGGTGGGTCATCTCGATGTTATTCTACGTAGCCAGTGTGAAGCAGGAATTGACACGATTCTATTTATGTAGCTTCTCTTGGGCAGTGGGCTGTCAGGGTCAGGATGGAGGGAGGGTCCTGCAGGTGAGAGATGGTGGCGGGCCTGGGGACATCCAGGGCTGTGGAGAGGAACAGACTAGAGAGGGATGTGGAGGTCGAGGGGGCAGGACTCGCCACTGTCTTTTCTGTGGGGTGTGAGGAAAGGGGGTGGCCAAGGGAAGACCCAGCACTGGGTTTCTGGCTGGGCAGCTGGGTGGGTGGTGGGACCAGATCCAGTGGCAAATAGTAGGTTGGTTGCAGAGCATGAAAAGTTCAGTTTGGGATGCCTGAGAGGTGTGGGTTGGAAGGAAGCATTGCTGAGGGTGAGATTCCCAAGCTCCAGGTCAGAACGTCACTTCTTTGCTACTTGGTGGTTCTTTTTCTTTCCCTTTAAATGGTGGCCCATCCTCTCCCTCCACATCCTCATGAGTACACTCAGAATCCATTCTCACTGGATTTGGCTGTGACCCAGGTGAGCACACACCTGAGGCAGGTGAGCTCACACCTGGGGCAGGTGCCTTCATCTGAGGGCTCTACCAGGGGTGGGGCAGGAAAGATGGCAGACAGCTGGCCACACTGAAGGCTAAGAGCATGTGAACTACTGTTTGTTGTCAGACTTTGGAATGACCAGAGACATCTACGAAACGGATTACTACCGGAAAGGGGGAAAGGGTCTGCTCCCCGTGCGGTGGATGGCACCTGAATCGCTGAAGGACGGGGTCTTTACCACTTCTTCGGACATGTGGTGAGTCATGTGTGGGTTGGTGGACAGAACACTGCACTTGGATTCCAGGTTGCTCTGCTAGTATGACCAGTGTGAGAGGGGTCACTTGAAAACTGCCTTCCTCAGGGCTTCTCCGTCTAGAAAAAGAAGGGATGGCATGTCTGGGCACCCTAGCACAGCCACTGTGACGTTCCAAGGGACACTAATCTTATAGGCATTTCTGAGCTGCAGCATGAATTGTTTAGTGAACTGGCCAACCAGGTTCTAGTAAACCAAGAAGGGGTGTGTGTGTGTGCGTTGCGTGTATTTTAACGGCTTCTTTGTTACTATCCCCGACTGTCATTGGCAGGTCCTTTGGCGTGGTCCTTTGGGAAATTACCAGCTTGGCGGAACAGCCTTACCAAGGCCTATCAAACGAGCAGGTGTTAAAATTTGTCATGGATGGAGGGTTTCTGGATCAACCCGACAACTGTCCTGAGAGAGTGTAAGTGTAGAAACGGGGTACAGTGTGTGAGGTGCTCATTCAAACGTCTAATGCCCTTTGCCGGGATACTCACGTTTGTGTATCGTATGTCTACATGTCTTTGTGTTTGCAGATTTTTTCTTTGCATGCACATTTGTGTTTGCGTATTGTGTCTACATACATGCTTGTGTTTGTGTATTATATCTTTAGATGTATGCTCTATTGCGTTTCATATTTTTGGAAGGTTGTATAGGAAATTGCACAGCAGTTGTTACTTTGGGAAGGAAACTGGGGAGCTGGAGTGGAGGCTTAGGTTTAACTATCTATTCTTTATACACTGAACACTTTTGTCAGGAAAATAATACAATGGTATATGTCAATTATATCTCATTAAAAGTGGAAAAAAGAAATCGCTGAGCATAAGCACTAAAAAAAAAAAAACTGTCAGGGGTATGTATGACATATTCCTCTCCCAATATTTGTCTTAAATTTTTGTTGTAGAAACAACTGTACAACACAAACACCAAATGCACATCATTAAACACTTACCAAATTATCCAGTGTCATAATAGCCCAAAAAATGTAAAGTAAAATAAAGAAAGTACTATCTTCCTAAACTAGCAATAGAAGGAAGGAAGAAAGGAAGGAAGGGAAGGAGGGAGGGAGGGAGGGAGGAAAGAAGGGAGAGTTTTAATATTCAATTCTGTCAATGGTATGGTTAGACAATCTTTCTTATCACCCTGTTGTCATAGCTACTCACAGCAATGTTATTTAAATCTCAAAAAAGAAAATGATCAAAACACCCACCAATATGAGAATTGCCACGTAAATTGATAAAATAATAGGAAACAGAAATTGACATCTCAGATGATGCTTATGATATATTTTATAACTCAATGGATTAGCTTATGTTAAAATAAGTGTAATAAATGTGTGTAAATTACATTTCCAAATGTATCCAGATAGAAAAGACAAGAGGTTATATCTGAAGGAGGGTTGTGTGCAAGCTGTATTTTCTCCGTATTTGGGGGTGTTTTCTAACTTTCTACAATAAGCATTTACTACATATAAATTCCCTTGTCAGTGTTTCTTAAGAAAAAACTTTGCCCTCCTGAAAAAAAATCCATGGAGGGAGGCCATTTTGATGCCTCATCCTCAAAAGAATAAGATAGCTGTTTAGAAAACGTAGTTTGAAGAAACATCATATGCAAAAAAAAAAAAAAAATATGGAGCAGAGTTACTTAGAAACTCTGAGTAAAATATTTTTAAACATCTCCTCATGAAGGGCCTTTCCTTGCCAAGCCAATGAGCAGCTAGGTGTAGTTCCAGGACCAGGGAAATTACATGTAGACCCTAGGGTGGGGGCCTGCAAACTTTTTCTCTAAAGGGCCGTAGTGTAAATATATTCAGCTTTGTGGGCTGGGTGGCTCTCTGCCTTGTAGCTGGAAGCAGCCGTGGATGATGCATAATTGGATGGGTGTGGCTGCGTGCCAATAAAACTTTATTTACAAAAACACTCGGGGCCATATTTGGTCCAGGGCTGAAGTTTGCCAACCCCTGCCCTAGAAGAAGTTACAGTGGAGAAAGGACGAGGTAAAATGGAAATCCCAAGCCCGCTGGGCCTGTCCTAGGTAAAGTCATAGTCTCCACCCGCCCGCCACCCCGCACCCTCCAGAGAGCGGGGGCTGGGCCTGCAGGACAGCCACTCAGAACGAGCCCCCTAGGGTCAGTCCACCCAGCTGCCCTCATCAGGTGCAGGGATGTACATATAGAGGGAGGAACCGACAGAAAATAGACCCACAGACATAGAAAACAAACTTACAGTTACCAAAGGGGAACGGGGGAGGAGGGATAAATTAGGAGGTTGGGATTAACAGACACACACTACCATATATAAAATAGATAAACAACAAGGACCTACTGTATAGCACAGGGAACTATACTCAATATTTTGTAATAATCTATAAGGGAAAATAATCTTAAAAAGAATATATATATTCTTTTATATATAAAAGAATATATATATGTGTGTGTGTGTATATATATACATATATATATATATAACGGAATCACTTTGCTGTACACCTGAAACTAACACATCATTGTAAATCAACCATACTTCAATATTTTAAAAAACGATGGGGACTTCCCTGGCGGTCCAGTGGTTAGGACTCCACGCTTCCACTGCAGGCGGCATGGGTTCGATTCCCTGTCGGGGAACAAAGATCCCGCAAGCCGGGTGGCGCGGCCAAAAACATAAAAATAAATAAATAATACAAATTAAAAAGTTAAAAGAAAAAAAAACGGTGAACCATGGTCTTCAGCCTGTAGCAACATCAGGAGAGGCCCTTCTGGATCTGGTTTGGGGAGGAGACAGCCCCCTTGACGCTCTTTATAAAACCACCTTTCAGCGCCCCTAGAATCGCTGTTTCTGCTTGACTGTCGCCTTTCCGGTGTCGGCACTTGTCCCCGTGGGTGTGGGCCACCGGCGAGGGGTGGGGAGGGGGCCGATTGGCGGGGCGGCGCGCGCCTCACCCTCCACGTGCCCTCTGTCCTGCAGCACCGACCTGATGCGCATGTGTTGGCAGTTCAACCCCAAGATGCGGCCGACCTTCCTGGAAATTGTCGACCTGCTCAAGGACGAGCTGCACCCCAGTTTTCCCGAAGTTTCCTTCTTCCACAGCGAGGAGAACAAGGTGCCCGAGAGCGAGGAGCTGGAGATGGAATTTGAGGACATGGAGAGTGTCCCCCTGGACCGGTCCTCACATGTGCAGAGGGAGGAGGCCGGGGGCCGGGATGGAGGGTCCGCACTGGGGCTAAAGAGAAACTATCAGGAACACATCCCCTACACCCACATGAACGGGGGCAAGAAAAACGGACGCATTCTGACTCTGCCCCGGTCTAATCCTTCCTAACGGCCCCTGCTCTGGGGAATGGTTCCTGTCTTCGCTTTCCTCTGGTTTGAAGGCCTTCAGAAAACTCAGGATTTTCACACAACTCAGCCACAGTGTCAAATGGAGCTCAGAGATCATGACTATCCATTTCTGTTCCTCTTCTGACTTCAAACACATTGGTTTGATTGCCAATTTGACTGGTCATCTGAGAACTTAACTGTGAACCTAGATGGGAAAGGGGTTTCCACGGCTGCTGTCCTTTTGGACCACCGAGGTTTCAAGCCCGGGTGTTACTTTTTTTTTTTTTTTTCCTAGCAGATTGAAAGAAAGCACCTGTTTTTACAAAGTTTTTTTTTTTTTTTTTTTGCTGGTGTCTGAGCTACGGTGTAAAACATAAATCTTGTTTGTGGAACAAAAGTTAGAAAGAAAGAAAAAAACAAAAATCAAAATCCTGTCCTAGTAGAATTCCAGACTTTGCAGAGTGGGCTTCAGGAAAGTTTTTTTCATCCAGAAGGTTGTTTTTTTTTTCCTTCACAGAATCAGTTCCTCAAATTGACCAATAGCTGCTGCTTTTGTATTTTGGATATAGTTTTGCAGTCCTGGGGTGTGGCTCACGTGTGTACTCGTGCGTGCGTGTGTGTGTGTGTGTGCAAATCATGCGTGCTGAGTGGCCGCTTTGGGGATCAGCCCAGGAAGGTTCTGCCCTTCTGGAGTGTGTGAGCCCCTGATCTGCTCCCTCCACCTCCCTTCCTTCTAATCTACTGGGACACTGTGCCCCCAAGAGTCTCCTTCAGTCCCGAGTCTAGCCTCAGGAGTCTTCTCTCCCTTAACTTTGGTGAAAAATGTTTCCCGGGAGCCATGGGAGTTGTTTGGAGTGATAATGGATCTTTTCAAGACCAAACAAAGCCAGGACATTAAAAAAAAAAAAAAAAAAAAAGAAGAACTGAGATGATGAAGAGTTTGGAGAATATATTTGTAACATATTTAATTTAAAAAAAAAATCTCCAGCATCAGCCTCATAAGTTATTGACCATTTCCCGGGGGGCGGGTAGGGCATGGGGGTTTGTCTGCCTGTGTGTGGGGAGGGGGACCCAGGCACCAATGGCCTCTCTCCTTGGTCTTCAAGGCATCCATTTTTCTGGGACTAAAGCCACGTTAGCTGCTAACCCTTCTGGACGTCGTGATCAGGCCACGCTGAGCATGTGGGTGATGGTGTATGATGGATAGTTTGGTTTCTGGTAAGCTGAGCCCTGCCTTTGAACACACTTGTGGCCCTTGGATCTTCTGGTTCCCTGTACGTACCTCTGGAGCTTCCTCAGCTGTGTGCGCACGTCCTACAAGGATTGTGCAAACACAGCACAATCACATCCCAAAGTGGGACAGCACAGGTGGACTTTGAGAACACTAGCCATATGAAGACGTGCCTGTTGGTCCCCTCCGCCCTCAGGGCATCCGTCTGTCCTCAGAGCTGACTTCCCAGAAGCTGCTTTGCGCCCAGTGACCTCAGCTGGGCCAGGTGTGGGGCCTGAGCTGAATTCTCAGGTACTTCACGATCTTGCAGTCCCTAAGAGAGTACAGTCCGGAGGAGAAACCGCTAAGGACCTTCACACTACCAAGAACTTGCGAAGGAGCGTGATGCCACAGTTGCTTCCCTTTGGGGAAAGAACTACAGCTGCTCAAATAAAGAACACGGTGAACTCATCACTTTGGTTCATCCAAATCATCACCCATGGGTTATCCCTTGAGTGCATTTTCTCACAAGTTTTTGATTGCTTCCTTCTTCTCTTCTCCTCTTAAGAGTTGTGGGCTTAAGAACAGGATAGAGATGCCATGGTGACCTCCGAACCTTCTCAATTCTTGATGAAGAACACAGGTAGACACACATCCTAGTTGCCTCTGGCTATCTTATTTATATGATTTGAGAAATGACAGCATGTCAAAATATTTCTGGGGAGCCTCAGTGATTGGGTACAAGGAGCACAGAAATTATTTTCGCCAAATTTATTTTGTACATAAAAGAGGGTCTGTATGTAAATTAAAAAGACAAAACACGTAGATCTAGGTATTTTGTTCTTTTCGTAGTAAATTTGTAGTGGCCGTATACTACACTAGCAGCAATTTTCACATTTTTCTAATTCAGAAAGGTTTTCTTATATTAGGGGAAAATTATTTATTTTAATATATAAAAATCACTGTAAAAAATCACTTTCATAAGAAATGGAGTGCATGTAAATTTTTTTTTCAAAGAAAAATAAACAGGTGAATGTGGGGTAATGATTTTTTTTTTTTCCCAGCACAATCTACCTCAGTGTATTGTTAGGATGTGATTCAATAATGGACATCTTTGAGACTTCAGAATTCTTCCTGGATCCGATCTGAATCAGGGAAAATTTGTATCAGCTGATTCTGAATGCCAGGGACCAGTAAGAATTTTGAGGGAGGGAGTTGGGCTGAAGTATGGCTTTCATGTGAGCATAGATCCTTTTTCTGGCTGATAATATGCTCCTCTGAATTTAATCTTCCTTTTTTTTTTTTTTTTGATCCTCCATCCATTGATACCGTGGCCCTTGAAATGAACCAAGTTTCAGGCCATCACGATGTATCTGATGTATGGGGGCATCCAGTCCTGAGTTACCCTTCTTTGGTGAGGGAAGTTCCCCTGTTGGGGCAAAGACAGGCTTTGGTACAGAGCCAGCATCCCCATTGTCCCATGGCATCCCCCTGGTGTGAGCACCTAGGTGCCCTGGGCTCTCCATGGTTTATTTCCACTCCTTTCAGATTGAGATGCTTTTTTGGGGGGTTGGGGGTGGAAAAAATCACTGTCATGGGCACCTCACACACAAACACCCAATGCAGAGTCTCTTTTTATTTTCTGAGTGGAAAGGGAGCATGTTGAGAAATCTCAACCCCAAACCCACCAAGATGCTGAACACATCTTTTAGCAACAAAACCTTGGACCCCCTGTATTTTGGTTCAGTTGACCTCAAGCTGATACTGTTTGACCTTGGGGCACTTTGATAACCCGTGTGTAAGTCTGGGCAGGGCCAGCAGGAGTGATGTCATACTCACCAAACCTCGCTGCCCTTCCCATACCTATAGGCACCACCCCTGCAGAGTCTCCTTTCTTCCACTTTCCCTGGAGAGGTGCTGTAGAGTGCTGGGCCCGCCCTTTGTAAACTGGAGTTCCCTAACTTCATTTAGCTGTCTCTGCTGCTGCAGTGAAAGAGGAAGCAGGCTTGGGTCACAGCCTCCTTTTGCATCAGATAATGTTGACTCTGTCACAACAGAACTTTAGTCCTAGAGATGGATGTCCTGGAGGATTGTAGCGATGGGTTACAAAAAAAGCAACAAAGCCAGCTTTGGATGACACTTTTTGTTGTTTGTTTTGAAAGGTGTCTCAGTATTTTAAAACCCCTTTTTATTTATGTGGCAAAACCCACATAGTTGTTTCTCTCTGGACCAGTGATGTCAAACACGTCTGGAAATGTTTGTATTCTGGGAGCTGTTCTGGGTGATTTTCTGTCCTTTTAAGCTAGTAAGAAGCAAGAAATGCTGCTGGTTCTCTGGATAGACGTTGAGCACAACTGAGAGAAAATGTGGGAATTGGTGCAAAGATCTGCACCGACAACGCCGAGACCATTGGAGACTGCCTCTAACTGATGGACAGATCTTCCACTCTCTCCAACCAGAGTGGATGGTCTGCCATGAAATGTGCTTGTTGGGTTGGGAGGTGTTTATTTGTAGCCGTCATAACATTGGTCAGTGGGCAGGAACCCATGCTCGCCATCTGGGTACATGATAGGATGTGCTGTAGTCCCCCAAATGACAATCTTTTTCTACTTTGTGGTGGGTGGAAGTTTGAGGTTCGGATGCCACTTGGCACCGTAGGCGATTCAGAAATGATGGTTTTGTTGGGAGTGGGGAACATGGACATGCTGATTGTATATAAATGATACCTGTAGAATGGTGTCCCTTCAGAAAATCTTCTGGAATGTTCTTCAGAATATTGATTTATACCAGAGTTGAGGTTGGAGAGAAAGAACAGATGGGCATTTGTTCTTTCAAAGACATGAGAGAATGCAATGGACATTCAGAGGCTGCGCCTGGAAGTGAATGTTTCCTTAGGGGTCTCCCAGAAACAGAGGGAAACAATGACTTTTTGAGCTCACTGTCAACTTCTCATACCAGTCAAGGTCCAGAACCAGCCTCCAGCCACGTTTTAATCTGGATGTGGGCCCTAAAAATCCTTGTTCAAACTCAGACCAGGGATCTGGGGCTCTTGGTCCCATTTGAGAAGAAAGGAACTGTCTCCCCCAACCCACACACATTCAGGAATGGCTTATTTACTCTCTACCTTGTGGGCCTGGGGGTCCCAGGCCCTGCGTGTGAGCGGCAGACACCTCCCATCCAACGTCAGCCACGCAGGATCAAATGTGCCTTGGCATATGCAGAAACCAACTCGGAGACGCAAAACCCACCAGGAGATCAATTCTTACTTTTTCAATGTTTTCCTACAAGAGCCAAGTGGCACCATGTACAGAATTTGCCTTTTTTTTTGTTTTGTTTCTTGGAATATCAAAATTGCTCTGCATGTAAACTATGGGATAATTACCTGTTTATATGAAAATTCAGAATAAATTATCTGAGAATACTCTTGTTTCTGTGTGGTGTCCAAGCGAGGACCTATGAACTGGGTGGGGTTGTGACTAGGGGGTGGGTGAAGGGAAATCTCCCGGGATGTTGTGGGTATCTGTTTTGAGAGGGAACAAACCTCCGGGTTCTTCATAACAGTGAAGCAGGAGGTTAAATATTGTTAGCAGCAGGGCTGATGATCCACTGACACATACCTGTAGAGCTGAACCAATGCTTTAAATATGGAACTATTTCTATACTATTTGGTAAGGTACTGCTACCTCAAGGACCCCAGACCTCCCCAGGATCCAAATACTAAGCAGTTCACTACAAGAATACAAGGGGACCCCCAAGACACTGCTCCATTGCACCATGCTGGAGACTTAGATGCTAAGGTGTTGTAAATGTCATCCTGGGAACATGGACCTGCCCCCCAGGGTGAGTGGTCAGTGCAGTGTTTGCTACTGTCCCGTTGCCTGAAGGAAGTCACGTAGATGACCCCAGAGTCAGCACGGGGGGAGGGGAGGACTGCCCGAGGGTTTACATTCGGGGAGGTGGGGGAAGCGTGAATGAACTGAGTCAATCCTGCAACAATTGCCCACATGTCTCACTTTACCCTGCTATGATTGAGGATGAGAGACCTTCCGTCATGTGACCATAGTGAGGATAAAGTGAGGTAACGTTTATCCTCCATGCTCCCTCCAGGGTGTCCTTCCCACACCCCCATATCCCTCCAGGTTCCCCATCCTCCAAAAAATGGATGCCACTGCTAGGTGGTAGCCTGAATTGTGCCTCCCTCGGCTTGTGAAATTCAATAGAAGCCTTGTGGAAAAGGGAAAATGCTTTCCTCCTCAGGAAAGAATCTCAAGGATGCTTCAGCCTCAGGTGTGCAGGTGGGTGGGTGGTCTCTTTGCCCAGGTGGGCCATGCAGACTCCTCAAACTTGTGGCCAGGTGATGACAATGCAGATTAGGGTCACTGGGGCCCTGGCCCTGGCTCCGACTCAAGTGTGAGCAGCATGACAGATGAGACAGTTGTCACCAGCTTAGTATACAAGCAAAAGGAAGCACATGGAAGCTCTGGTATCTCTGAAGTACTCAACAGAAGAGAGAAGTGCTACTCTCTTATCAGGGATAACAGGGTTGGCGGATGGTCTAGACTCTGAGATGTGATGAGATCCAAGTTTTCTAGCTGTTGATCTCCAACCTCCTTGACTGCTGGTGACCCAACCCCCTGGGGCATGGTTTCACCCCTCCCCCCGCCCCATGAAGCTGACTGTTCTGCCTGGGATTGGGTCCTCAAGGTGACTCACCCAGAATCTTCAATAGAAGTCCTCATTATAATCAGAGACTCACAGGAGTTGATGCCATGTTGTACCACCCATGCCATCTCTTTGGAACCCAGGGGCTCACTCTTCCAGCTACCAGGGAGGTTGTCTGCTGGGGGCTCACAACTGAGTCCTTTTTGCCAGAACTTTCCTCAGCTTAAGGGAGCTGCTTGGTCCAAGGTTATGTCCCCTCCATAGGGGCAGCCACATCTGACAACTGGCCAGGGGTACAAATGCCTGACCCCTGTGCCTAAATGCATGTTATGGGTTTAATTGCTCCCCCCACCCCACAAAAAGATACATTTAAGTCCTAATCTCCAGTACCTCAGAATGATGATCTTATCTGCAAAGCAGAAATAGAGACACAGACGTAGAGAACAAATGTATGGATACCAAGGGGAAAAGAGGTGGGAGGAACTGGGAGATTGGGATTGACACATATACACTACTGATACTATGTATAAAATAGACAACTGATGGTAACCTACTGTATAGCACAGGGAACTATACTTAATGCACTGTGTGACCTAAATGGGAAGGAAATCCAAAGAAGAGGGGATACATGTATATGTATATGTATAGCTGATTCACTTTGCTGTACAGTAGAAACTAATAGAACATTGTAAAGCAACTATACTCCAATAAAAATTAATTTAAAAAAAGAATGTGACCTTACTGGGAAATTACATTGCAGATGTAATTCATTTGGTTAAGGTGAGGTGGACCTGGAGTGGGCTGGGCCCCTAATCTGATATTAGTGGCATCCTTACGAAAGGGGGAAATTTGGACACAGCCATGCACACGGGGAGAACATCATGTGAAGATGAAGGCAGAGATTGGGGTAATGGGTCTGCAAGCCAAGGAATGCTAAAGATTGCCAGCAAAAAGGCACAAGCTAGGAGAGAAGCAAGGAACAGATTCCCTCTCACAGCCCTCAGAAGGGACCAACCCTGCAGACACCTTGATCTCAGACTTCCAGCCTCCAGAACTGTGAGAGAATAAATGTCTGTTAAGTCCCCCGGTCTGTGGAGCTTTGTTACAGCAGCTCTGGTAAACTAGTACAATGTGGGACAACTGTGCTGAACCACCACCATTTTAACGCTCCGCAGGGGATCAGGTAAGGTGCTGGTTGCAGCTGCTTGAAGTTTCATCTTTCCCTCGTTCAGACTTACTTCCCTTACTTATGTTGATCCCGTTATCCCAGACAAACCTCCTCCATGTAAACCTCTGTTTATTGCTGTGTAACAAACACTCCAATACTTAGTGACTTAAAACAAGCAACAGTGATTATTTCTCACTACTCCATGAGCCAGCCAAGCAGTTCTTTTAGTCCAGGCTGCCGTGTGTGATCTCTTGGGTCAGCTGATGGCTTGGCTGGGTGAATGATTTGAGATGGTTTACCCATCTGTCAGATGATGGCAGGCTGAAAGATCTCAGAGTCTTTTTCTCAGAGAACCCAGTCTACCACAACCAGAGATGTTGGGACCTCAAGGAGCTTCTTCTCATTGGCAGATTCAGGAATTGAAACAGAGAGGGAGAGTGAACTCCCAAAGGTCACAGAGCAAGTTACTCTGTCTCACACTAGGCTGTTTGATACACCTATGGGTAAACGTGGCATTCCAGCATTGGGAGAGACAAAGAGATACCCTTGTGAGATTTCTGACATAGCCCCTCCCTGGAGGTCCTGGAAATTACAGAATGCTGAACAGTAACCCGTAGAGGAAGGGAAAGGAAGGGTTCCCGTGGTTAAGGGTATCACAGGGGTATGAACTGGTTCACCACAAGTCTTTAAACTCAGAGATCTGTGAATTGCCTGTTTTTTTCACCAGGTGATCTTAGACAACTCATTATACCTCTCTCAGCCCCAGTTTCCTCATGTTTTAAAAGGAGGTCATCATAGAACCTCCACTGTAGGGTTGTTGTGAGATTAAATTGTATAAGACTGAAAAGGCCTTAAGAACATTTTTATCATTGATAAATACACACTTTCAAGCCTCAGGGAACGAGTACCATGGTGTGTGGTGTCATTGCATGAACTGCCCATGGTGGAATGCTCAGGACAACCCTGTGTTCCACAGATGGGGAACCCCAGCCTCAGAGAGTTGAAGGAGCATCACCAGGATACCCCTTTTCTGTGTCCTGTCACGTTGGGGATTATAGCTGTGATGGACACACTTTAAGGTGACCTCTGATCAATAATTCCCACTTTCTGGTATCCACAGTTTGTATAATCTCCTCCCACTGAGGATGGGCAAGATATATGACTAATTAACTGTGGGAAAAATGATGAGATGTCTGTCTCATGTTTATGGAACATTGTATGAGTCCAATCTTAGCAAGTCGGAGAGAGAGATTTTACTGGTGGCCTTGAAAAGGCTATGAAAAGGACTACTTGTAAGGAACTGTGGCAGCCCCAGGACCTTAGAGTGGCCTCCAACGAATAGCTGGTACAAAGCTGGTGTCATCTGTCCCCAAACCTGGAGGTAATGAACTCTACCAACAGTCTGAATGCACTTGGGAGCCTATTCTTCCCCAGTCGAGCCTCCGTATGAGGATGCAGCCTGATTGCAGTTTTGAGAGACAATGAGACCTAGCTAAGGGGTGCCCAGACTCCTGCCTGGTCCACAGAAATTGTGTAACAATAAATGTGTGTGTTGTTTCAAGTTGTTAAATCTGTTACACAGCAATAGAAAACTGATACAAATTAGGAGTTTGGGATTAACTCCTAGTGTGTATACATAGATACACACTATTCTGTATAAAATAGATAACCAACAAGGACCTACTGTATAGCACAGGGAAATCTACTCAATATCTTCTAATAACCTAGTGAAAGAGAGTCTAAAAAGAATCTATCTATCTATTATCTATCTATCTGAATTACTTTGCTGTACACCTGAAACTGACACAACATTGTAAATCAACTCTATTTCAATAAAAATTTTCATGAGAAAAAAAGTAGAAAACTAATACAATAGCAGAGTTACCCAATTCGAGATATCTTGTAGATTAAGAGTTATTTTGTGTATGGGGCATAGAGGGTCCTTGCTAAGTGTTAGCTAATATTCATCACCAGCGTTGATATTGTCAAGATGCTCCTGGCAGAAGGCATCCTCATGTGCCAGTCTTTGTTTTTAAATGTGAATCCTCATTTTCTTTTAAATTGATGTATAACTGACGTACAACATTATGTTAGTTTCAGATGCACAAAATAATGGTTCAATATTTATATATACTATGAAATTATCACCACGATAAATTTAGTTAACATCTGTCACCATACATAGTTACATTTTTTTTTCTTGTGATGAGGACTTTTAAGATCTCCTGTCTTAGCAACGTTCAAATATACAAGAGTATCATTAACTGTATCACCATGCTGTACATTACATCCCCAGGAATTATTTATTTTATAGCTATAAGTCTGTACCTTGTGACCCCCTTCACTCATTTCACCCACCCCCACCCCTTTATAGGTTATTAAAAAATATTGAGGGGCTTCCCTGGTGGCGCAGTGGTTGAGAGTCCGCCTGCCGATGCAGGGGACACGGGTTCGTGCCCCGGTCCAGGAAGATCCCATATGCCGCAGAGCGGCTGGGCCCGTGAGCCATGGCCACTGAGCCTGCACGTCTGGAGCCTGTGCTCCGCAACAGGAGAGGCCACAACAGTGAGAGGCCCGCGAACTGCAAAAAAAAAAAAAAAAAAAATATATATATATATATATATATATATATAGTCCACTGTGCTATACAGTAGGTCCTTGTTGTCTACCTATTTTATATATAGTGGTGTGTATATGTTAATCCCAAACTCCTAATTTATCCCTCCCTGTATCTTTGTTTTAAATTTTTTGCTTTGTCGTCTTTATTATTGCCCTCATTCTACTTGTTTATTGTGTTGTTCTATTTATAATTTCTTAAGCTGGATATTGGTCTCATTTGTTTTCAGCTTTTTTTTTTCTTTTCAATTGTAGGCATCTCAGGTTGTACATTTCTGACTATGAAAACAGAAATAAGAAAGTTATATACAGTATGTTAGAAGTGATCTGTTCTAGGAGGAAAATACAGAGAAAGTGGGTATGGAGTGTATTAGTTTCCTAGGGCTGCCTTAACAAAATACCACAGACTGGGTGGTTTGAACCACAGAAATCTTTTTTCTCACAGTGTTGGAGGTTGAAGGTCCCAGATCCAGATGCTGGCTGATTCAGATCCTGGGGAGAGCTTTCTTTCTGGCTTGCAGACGGCTGCTTTCTTGTTGCATCCTCACATGGCCTTTCAGTGGGAAAGAGAGTGAGCTATCTGGTGTCTCCTCTTATAAGGAAACAAATCCTACTGGATTTGGCCCCTGCTGACTTCATTTAACTTTAATTACTTCCTTAGAAGCACCATCTCCAAATACAGCCACACTGGGGGTTAGGGCTTCAACATATGAATTATGGGGGGACACATTCAGTCCATTACAGGGGGGCTGAGGGGTTGCATTTTTAAATAAGATGACCACAGAAACAGTGACTGTTGGGCAAGTGATCATGATTTTCACAAATGTCATGGCTATCATGTTTAAGAAATTTCCCTTGTTCTGAGTGAATCATTTTGTAGTTGGATTCTAGAAGATCGATTTATGGTTCTTAATGGGAGGATGAAAGAAATCAAGCGCTAATTGACTTAAATGTCTAATTGGTGATGGTGGGTTTCAGAGGATGGTCATCAGGCGAGGCATTTTAGTTAGTCATCAGGGGAGGCATTTTAGCAAGAGCCTGAAGCCACAAAGAGATGAAAAGATGATTCTGCTGGCCAGCGCCAACAGACAGTTCACTGCAATCATTAACTGTTTTTGCTCTGTTATCTGGGTTGTGAACAAAGAAATGAGCCTGAAATGTAGATGCTTCTCATACATTGTAACCAGGCTGTTTGACACCATACTAGGATCCCAGTTTCTTTTTAGTCACCCCATGTCCATGGGGACCACCTGTTACCAAAACAAATGTGAATTAACGTCTCTCATACTGATGACTATAGAGAGCATTCCCTTTTCTTGCTTTTACTTTGTTGTTATTTTGGGTTTGGGTCCTCTGGTTAGTTGATACATATGCTGAAAGAAAAAGAAATTCCTTTCTGGATTAGTTAACCATTGTGTACTCTACAATCAGTATCTGCAGGTCACAAAACAAAGTACTGCCTCACTGGTTACTACACTTGGTTCTAGAAACATTTTGGTTTGTGGGTTTAGAGTGGTGAAACACTGCCATCTTCAGGGCGTATTTGGGAATTAAAAAGAAGGGTGTTCTACAGGTGTTTTTGTTTTTAGCCTTTGGAAAAATGGATCAAAGTAGCAGAAAATCCTAATTCAAATGGGCTAGAGAGATTACAAAATCATGATGATAAGGATCCTTTCAGATGTTTTGCTTCTCTTCTGTTTCTCTCTCTCTTTCTCTTTCTCTCTCTGTCTCTCGTAGCAGAATGCGTAAGAGTACTGACTCTGGAGTGAGATTGTCAGATTTTTAATCTCTTAGGAGCTGCGTGACCTTGGGCAAGTCATTTAATCCCTCTGTGCCTCCCTGTCTCGGTTTCCTCATCTGAAAAATCGCATCGTAACTCAGATTCTCTGAAAAGCAGACACCAAAACAGACTCAGATGTGTGGATAAATGGGAAAAGGAGCTCTCAGCGCAGTGCTGAGAAAGTCTCTGTAAGGCCAATGGGGTGCCCCAGGGCAAACAGTGCCTGTCAGAGGGGTCCTGCATTGGGCAGAAATGACCTGGCTCTGGTCCTCCCATCCATCAGGCACAGGTATTAGTTGGGAGCAGCCCAGGGACAACGTGGCTTTGGTGTGAACCCTGAAGCAGGTCTGAAGGTGCAGCAGCCGGAGGTGGTCAATTTATTGTATCCCCATGACAGGTTCTCAAAAAGGGAGATCTGAGCAGCGCATGACGGCTGAAAAAAGGGATAATGATATCTTCCTTACAGGGATGGTGAGAGGGTTAAATGAGTTAATACCTGAAAGCCCTTAGCACAATGCCTGGTGATTGAAGTGTGAATTTATATGCTTTTCTATCACATTGGGGAAGTAGTGCAAATTCCTATTTTATTCACTCTTTGTTTATCAGGAAGGGAGTTTGGATTTGGATCAAATGCTAAGCTGATGGCTTCTGTTTGTCCCTCCCCAGGACACTCTCCATGCTATTTCACCATGTTCTCTGCCCATAAAGGCCGACCTATGTGGACTGCAACAGGCACCCTTGCCCTCTGGCTTCAGTGGGTTCTGACAGTAACATTGCTCTTCATTGTCAAGGTGGAGACCTGGAAGGGTGGAGAGTGGAGAGAGGGAGGGCGGGGTAGTTATTCCCCTGGCTGATTTCTTGTGTTACCGAGTCCAAGCTCGTACTGCTCGCTGCATGGCAGGCCAAAATATCGAGAGATGAGTTGTTGGGTCAAGGAACAGCGACTTTATTCAGAAAGCCAGCAGACCGAGAAGATGGTGGGCTAGGTCCTAAAGAACCATCTTGCCCAGGTTTGGATGCTAGTTTCTTTTATAGAACAAAGAGTGGGAGGTGAGGAGGTAAAGTAAAAAAGGCAGTAAGTTGTTGCAAATATCAATATTTCTTGGTTCTGGCCAGATTCTTGAGGGGATGTGTTAATTTCTTCCTTCCTGCAGCCATTCACAGGTGGGACTGGTCAGGAGGTTTCCTGTGAGCTAAAAAAAGAGGTATAATAGTTTAGCTTCGTGCTCTTCACCTGGGAGGCAGGGTTCCCAGAGATGGGCCATTATGTATAATTTAAGCTTATAGGCAACATCCCTTTGTAATAGAATACAAAGGTTCTTCCCTATTACAACACTGAAGCTTACTCTTTGGTCTCTTAAGTTGCTGCCTTTCTAGAAGCCATCCACCGTGCCATGAAGATACTCAAGCAGCCCCAGGGAAAGGTCCATGTGGAGGGGAACTGCATTAATTCACTTTCCCCTTATTATGGTATGTGATTGTCATTTTCCCCACATCTTGGCCATTACATGATCTTATTAAACTTAAAAAAAAATTCTCATTGATAAATGATGAAAGGAATTTTGGTGTTTCACTTTATAGTTTTCTTTTTACGAGAGCCATTTGAATTTTTTGGTGAACTGTGTGTTCTTAAAATTTGCCCTTTTCTCTCATGGATTCTTGGTCTTTTTCTTATTGCTTGGTAGGAGTTCTTTAATATTAATAAATTAGCCTTTGTGATGAGTTGCATTTCCCTCTGTCTTTTGTCTTTGCCATGTGGGGTCTTTTTGGTTTGTTTGTTTGTTTTAATGAACACAAATTTATTACTTTTTAACTTGTGGCTTCTTGTTTGGTTGAGGGTGTTGGTTGCTGGTGTTTCTACCAATTCTTATTTTGGGACAAAGAGAGGAAGTATTCTGGGGCTCTGTTTGTCACTTAGGTTGGAGAACCTGGTGGGTTGCCTCTTGAACACTTGTTGAGATTCTGATCATCGCTGGGGATACTCACATCTTGTCTTGGGAAGACAAGAGAAGCAGGCTGGGGTGTGAGTTGGGTGAGGATGGTGTGGTGTTTCCTGGGTGTCCTTTCTTCTTTGGTGTGTAGGGGATTGGTTGTTCCTTTCAGGGGTTTCCATCATCATTTACGTTGGGATCATTCGATGAAGTTCTTCTGTCTCTAATGTTGGGATAAATGGGGGTGGGGTGTCATAGGCTGAGGCTCCTGCTGTTTCTGGTCTGGAGATCTGGGGGGTGGTGGTTATTACTTGGTGCTCTTACCTTTTCTAGTGTTGGGTGGACTTGACACAGTTACTGGCTGGAGATTCTCTTGCCTCTAGTTTGGGGACAGGTTTGGGGGCATTAGATGGGGCTCCACTTATCTCTGGTTGGGGGGCTGAAAGAGTCACTCTCTGGGACTCCCCTTGTCTGTATTGTTGGTATAGGTTGGGTGGGTTACTGGAGTGAGTTGCCCATTCTCTAGTGATGCAGGGAAGCTGAAGGAGTCCCTTCTGGGGCTGCTGTCATTTCTAGAATTTGAAGTGACTAGGGGGTGCTTGTTGGAATTCCCAACATCTCTCATTTTGAAGAAATAGAGGTGTTGCTTGTTAGGACCCTGTCTTTTGTGCTTGGGGTGACTGGGGGATTGCTACCTGAGATCCTGTTGCCTCTAGTGTTGGGAGGGGACGGGTGGTCATTCATAGGGCTTCTGTCAGTTCCAGAGTTGGATGCAGACTTTGAGCATCACCTTGTGGGCTTCCTATAAGCTCTAATCTTAGAGGGTGAGCTGGGGGGGTCACTTGCTGTGTCTCCTCCAACACCCCTAGTTTTGGGGGGTCGGTTCAATGAGATTTTAGAACATTCTTTTAAAAAATTTTAGATTTCCAAAGAAGTTATAAAACCACACAGGGTTGTTTTATATGGTCAATATTTATTTATATTTACTCATGTTTTATGCTTCCTGCTGACCTCCATCTGGCTGCATTTTTTTATTTGTTTTATTTATTTATTTATGGCTGTGTTGGGTCTTCATTGATGCATGCGGGCTTTCTCTAGTTCTGGCTGTATCTTTTTGTTTGTTTATTTATGGCTGTGTTGGGTCTTCATTGATACGTGCGGGCTTTCTCTAGTTGTGGCGAGCAGAGACTACTCTTTGTTGTGGTGTGCGGGCTTCCCATTGTGGTGGCTTCTCTTGTTGTGGAGCACAGGCTCTAGGCGCATAGGCTTCAGTAGTTGTGGCGCACAGGCTTAGTTGCTCCGTGGCATGTGGGATTGTCCTGGACCAGGGATCAAACCCACGTCCCCTGCATTGGCAGGAGGATTCTTAACCACTGTGCCACCAGGGAAGTCCCCTGGCTGCATCTTGACTGCAACTTCATGAGGGAGCCTGAGCTAGAACTACATAGCTAATCTGTTTCTGAACTTCTGGCCTACATAAATTGTGAGATTATGTCTGTTGTTTTAAACCAGTAAGTTTTGGGGCTCATTTGTTACACAACAGATAATTTATACATCCAGCGAGAGTTCCCAAGATGTCTGAGGGATGAGAGGTCAGCAAACGCTTTCCCAGAGCCACTGCATTCATATCTACCTATTATGGATTCTCTTGTGCACAGAAAGGTAGGAGTTACTACTGAAAGATTTCCCACAATGATTACATCCATAGGGTTTTTCTCCAGTGCGAGTTCTCATGTGTTTCTTAACAGATGAGAGATTATTAAAGGCTTTCCCACAGTCACTACATTTATAGGGTTTCTCTCTATTATGTGTTCTCTTGTGCACTGTAAGAGAAAAGCTTCTACTGCAGGATTTTCCACAATCATTAAATTCACAGGGTTTTTCTCCAGTATGAGTTCTCACATGCTGCGTCAGATGTGAGCTCTTCCTAAAGGTTTTCCCACAATCACTGCATTCATAAATTTCTCCCCCATATGGATTCTATTGTACCCAGTAAGGGAGGACCTCATGCTGAAGGCTTTCCACACTGATTACATTCATAATGATTCTCCCTTGTATGAATTCTCTTGTGCCTTTTGAGGATACATCTGGTGTGGAAAACATGAAAACACTGGTTACATGAATAGGGGTTTTCTCCAGTGTGAGTTCTCACATGCAGTCTGAGGGAATTATTGAAGGTTTTCCCACAGTCGTTGCATCCATAGGGTTTTTCCCCATTATGTATTCTCTTATGAACAGTGAGGTAGGATCTGCTGCTGAAGGATTTGCCACATTGATTACAATGATAGGGTTCTTCTCCAGTATGAATTGTCTTCTGCTGAGTAAGGTTTAATTTTATGCTGAAGACTTTAAAACACTGATTACATTCCTTGAGCTTCACTCCAAGAAGACGTTTCTCCTGTTGATTATGAGATGAATGACAACTATAATTTACAATACTTTTAATATTCAATGCTATCATAGGAATTCTCCCTCCCAGGGACTCTGTTATATATAAAATTATTATAAGTTGTGTGTTTGCTACACTGAGTGCTTGTATATGGTTTCTGCTAGTCTGAGTTCTTAGAAGCTAAAAAAGATAGATGTTTTGCTACATCAAAGCCTTTATCCTATTCACAGAGCATTTTCTGATAAGTTTAAGACCAATTTATGTTTGAAACACTCAATATCTGAGTCACATTTATGCAAACAATTACTTGTAGGAATGCTCAAAGAAAAAATAATTTTGGAGATAACTTATACTTTGCTCCAAATTCACAACAGTTTCATGGTATCTCTCCAGAGGTAACATTTTCTCTTGGGAAAATGACTCTCTTGGTAACTTTGTGGCTTTTCTAATTTATGGCATTTTTCCACTGTGGAAAATCAGAACTCTTACTATTGTGATACCTTTAGATTGCTCTTTTCTAAAAACATGCTGCTTAGAAGTTAACCCTTTGGCTTTAAGTAGAACCTCCAAATCTGAAAAAAATTGAAAATAAATTTAAGTTGATGAGAAAAGAAAAGGTATAAAGCATATATTAGTGAAGGCAGACCCTTCACTAAGGGATTAGGGTTTTTTAGGAGGTTTGCAATAAGAGGGACATGGGTATGAAGTTTTAGGTATTCATCTGAAGCCAAAATAAGGTGTGAGATGATGAACAGAAAGTTAAAGAGAAAGGAAAAGAAAGTACACAAGGAAGCTCATACCAAATGGTCTTGGCCTTGTCAGAAAAAAAGGGCATTTTACAGTGTTTCCCAGGACATTTCCTAATGTAATACTAAACTCCCAAGCCACGGGAGATATTCCTCACAAGGAGTCATATCTACCTTGTACTCACCTGGACAGGTGTCTGGGGTAATTCCTCTCTCCTCTGTCATCACTTTATCTTCTTGCTCCAATTTGGAGATCTGACTGGGTTTATCAATTTGATTACCAATATATGGAGAAAGCATACATGATATAGGGAGACTATGCAGGGGAAAACAGTGAAACTGAAGCCAACACTTCTGAAGATGAGCAGGCAGGAGCAATGGAATATTTATCCCTAAATTTGAATAATATAGTAACCACTTATCTTTCATAAAAAAAATGCAAGTGTCCTCAGTCAATATATCTAGGGTGATTTGGGGATAACTGGTTCCAGAAGCTCATGCACAAATTCAAATGCAGACTTAAAAGCCCCAAAACTTTTATCCATAGTCAGGGCATGGAATAGATCTTCAGTTCATAGGGAAGAGATTAGATTACCCATGCGGGTAGGGACCATATGTGTCTCATTCACCACTGTATTCCTAATTCCTAGCACAGACCTATGTACACAGAGGTGCTTAAGAAAAGACTTGTGAAATGAACCTATCTATGAAACAGAAACAGAATCATGGACATAGAGAACAGACTGGTGGCTGCCAAGGGGGATGGGGATGGGGGAGGAATGGAGTGGGAGGTTGGGGTTAGCAGATGTAAGCTTTTATATATAGAATGGATAAACAACAAGGTCCTACTGTACAGCAGAGAGAACTATATTCAATATCCTATGATAAATCATAATGGAAAAGGATATATATATATATATATATAAAGAATGTATATATGTGTATAACTGAATCACTTTGCTCAACAGCAGTAATTAACATAACATTGTAAATCAGCTGTACTTCAATAAAAAAAGAATTAAAAAAAAGACTTGTGAGAAGTGATGTCAGTAAAAATGGTGGAGCAGGGAACCCCCAGAGTCCAATACAGCACAGAAAAACAGCAAATAAACTGGCAAAAACTGTCAGCATCAACTTTACTGAAAGTCTTGAAAGTTATCGTAAGTTTACAGCAATCAGGAAAATACTTAATCAAGACCAAAAGGTGAATCTGGTAAGAGAGCTTTGTGACATTTTCACTAACCCTGGCCTCATCACCTGCTCCTCACTTTGGCAGCCACACTGAAATCCACAGTCTGCGTTCCTAGTATTGGTGGCAGCAGAATGGATCTTGTGCTCAAAGAATTGTGGTTGTTTGTTTTGACCTATCTGGTGGCTCCTGAAGGATTGGCTCAAAGGGTTTGCTTTTATTTTGTCTGACTTCAAACTCTCCCAGGGCTGAGGTGGCAACAGGGAATGGAGGACCAGAGCATGGGCTGAACACATTTAAATGTATCAGCCACTGCTGCCTGGGGCAAGGGAAAATCATTGAAGCAAATGTAAGACTAACCAAAAGGTCTGGGAGCAAAAGTAGGGAATTAGATGCTTTGGGGAAAAAGGGCTTTGAAAAGCTCTCACATATTCCTAGGAATTTAGAAGGCCATGCACATAGCCACAGCTGGGTACAGTTGGGTACATGTTCAGGAAAGACCTGAGAAGGCACTAAGACCTCACCTCTGATTGACCTTCGGGCTCTGCACAAGCAAGAAGTAAAGGCTAAAGCAGAGTTGTAAACTGCCTGTTTTGAAGGCATGGTCCTACATACACACAGAGACCATCTAAAAAGACTGAGAGTTTGGGGATTCCAGGTGTTTAAGGGAATCTATGACAAATCACTAGCTGACCATTAAGCTAACAGAATAGAGATTTCAGTGGGCACACACAACAAACACAGACATTACAAAATTAGTTCAGAAATGTCACCAAACAACACCAACAGCAACAAGTAACAACAAGCCTTGGGGATGGGGGAATCTTTGATTTATGGAATTGCCATATTATAATATTCCAAATGTACAGTTTTCAATAAAATAATTATGAGGCATGCAAAGAAACAAAAAAAGCATGGCCCATTACAGGAAAAGAAAATTAATAGAAACTGTCCCCTAGGAAGGAACTTAGTAGACAAAGACTTCAGATCAGCTATTTCTAGTATGCTCAAAGAGTTAAAGGAAACCACATTCAAAGAACTAAAGGAAACTGAATTCTCACCAAATATACACCATCACAAATAGAGAGAAATTATAAAAAGGAGCCAAATAGAAATTTGGGAGTTGACAAGTACAACAACTGAAATGAAAATTCAGTAGAGCAGTTCATTAGCAGACTTGATCTGGCAGGAGAAAGAATCAATGAACCTGAAGATAGATCAATTGATACTGCCAAATCTGAAGATGACAAAAAAAAAAAAAAAAGAAAAACCAACAGAGCATAAGAAACCTTTGGGATACCATCAGACATCCAATATATGCATAATGGGATTCCTTTTATGCAGAAGAGACAGAGGAGACAGAGAAAGGGGAAGAAACAGTATTTGAAAAAAATAACGGCCCCAAAAATTCCCCAATTGATGAAAGTCATGAATCTACATATCTAAGAAACTTAAGAAACTCCAAACAGGATAAACTCAAAGAGATCCACACTGAGACATATAATAATCAAACTGTTGAAAGCCAAAGACAAAAAGAGTATCCTGAAAGCAGCTAGAGAGAAGAAACTCTTCATGTATAAGGGATAATCAATAAGATTAACAGCTGATTTCTCATCAGAAATCATGAAGGCCATAAGGCAGTGGAGCGACATATTCAAAGTACTGAAAGCAAAACAAAAAAACCTGTCACACAAGAACTCTATCTCTGGCAAAACTATCCTTCAAGAAAATGAAAAGACAATCCATAGAACTGAAAAAATATTTGTGGACCGTATATTTGACAAGGGTCCAGCATTCAGAATATATAAAGAACCCTTACAACTCAGCAACAAAAAGACAAATCAGTCCATCCCTCCCAAAATGGGCAAAGGACTTGAATAAATATTTCTCCAAAGAAGATATACAAATGACAAACAAGTATATGAAAAGATGATTGATCTCATTGTTCTCTAAAGAAATAAAAATAAAACCAACAATGAGATAGATACTACTTTGCACATAGAAGGATGACTATAGTAACAAAAAAAAAAAAGAAAGAAGAGAAAAGAAAAATAAACAAGTGTTGGTGAGGATGTGAACTGAAACTTTCATATATTGTTGTGGGAATGTAAATGGTGCAGCTACTATGGAGAACAGTTTGAAGGGTCCTCAAAAAGTTAACAGAATGACCATATGATTCAGCAATTCCATTCCTAGGTATACGCTCAAGAGAACTGAAAACAAGTGTTCAAGCAAAAATTTATACGTGAATGTTTGCAGCAGCCCTATTCACAATAGCCAAAAGGTAGAGACAACTCAGATGTCCATCAGCTGATAAGTGGATACTCAAAAAGTGGTTTATATATACAACAGAATAACATTCAACCATAAAACAAAGAATGAATCCATGCTACAGGATGGCTGAACCTTGAAAACATTATGCTAAGCAAAAGAAGCCACACACAAAGGCCACGTATTATATGATTCCATTTAGATGCAATGACTAGAAAAGGAAAATCCATAGGGACAGAGAGTAAATAAATGGTGGCCAGTGGCTGGGGCTAGACACGATGATTATGGGGTTTATTTTTGGTGTGATAAAAATGTTCTGGAATTAGATAGTAGTGATGGTTGCCCAACACTGTGACATTACTAAAAGTCATTGAATTGTACATTTAAAAATAGTAAAATGGTGAATTTTTCTGATCTGTTGATGTTATATGAATTTTTTTAAAAGTCTTGTTACCTGAGTCATTAAATAAATGCAGGAATGATGTTAGGCTTACCGAGTGATGCCAGGTTCCTGCAGTTCTCCAGCACCACATCTCTATACAGTGTTCTGTGAGAAGGGTCCAAGAGTGCCCACTCTTCCTGAGTAAACTGTATGGCCACATCCTTGAAGGTCACAAAGTCCTAGACCATCACTAACATCATGGCTAGCCAAGGACCACCTTCACCAAAGTTTAGAGGAAAAGGGCCGAGGATGACAGAACTAGGGATGAGAAACCCAAAGCACAAGTTGTGTAGACTGGGTTCTAAGCTCTGCTCTCATTTGCTTCTCAGCTCAGCCCTCAACGCTCATCTCCTGTCTACTTGTGCCCACTCCCGAGGTTCAATGCATCTCTAACATGCAGATGATTTTCATTTCCTTTGAGAAAAAAAATGTGTGAGCTCCTGCAACCTTATTTCCCTCAATCTTCAAGTTTGAGCATAGGCCTGGGATACTGTCAAAATCAGAGAAACACTTGGTAAATGAATGAATGATTTCTCAATGGTCATCATCAATTTCTTGAGTTTAGGACACAGTCAAGTCTTTGCTTCAAAACTCTCAGCAGAACATGGTGTAGACAGTGACCCTGGAGGAAGCTCTACATTGCAGTAAATGCTGACATATGCTAACACTGTTTGGGTTGCCCCAAATCCTCCATCAGATGCCTGAAGACCTGATTTGGCTCTGATCTTGCAGGTCATTGAAGGATAACAAGTCCAACTTCTGGTCAAAGGAATAATGATTTGGAAACAGGAATATCTGACTCACCTGTAACCAGTTTGTCAGGAAGCCATTAGCCAACCCTTCCTCCTCTGTGCATCCTTTCTGGTGAGAGGCTGGGTATAGGGAAGACTGAGCTGGAGAAGAAGAAATGTCCCAAGAATCCAGGCTTGCCCCCTGTTCTCACACTCACAAATCTGGAGGCTCCCCCACCTACTTGTGACTGACTATATCCCCAACACACACACACACACACACACACACACACACACAGAGCTTTCATAAGAAACCAGAGCACAGCCCTGCCTCACCCACAGCCAGAAGAGAGGGCCAAGCGTCTTAATGCACTCAAGGAAGAGATTATCATTCCCATTTCACAGATGAAGAAACTGAAGTTCGAGGGATATCATTATTTTATCAAGTTTATAGAAAGAATCAGAGGTACAATTCAAAAGCTTCTGCACATTCACCACCAAGGTGACATCTCCACAGACACTCAAATCACCACAAAGTCCCAAAGCCCTGAACCACATAATCAGGTACCAGAGACCTCAGGGCTCCTGAGTCTCCACTCCTACCTCACCTGCTCAGCCCCCTCCCCTGCATGTGCTCTGTGGTGCAGGGGCCTTAAACGCCTGGGCTGTGAGGATCCCACAACTCACCACAAGTGGGGGATACAACCATGGTCGCCATCCTGTGATTCAGACAGTACGTTTTCCTGAACAACAGGGAGCAGAACAAGGACGATCCTCCTCTTATCCCCACAGTGCACTCAAGACAGGGCTCTGGAATAAACGGGAAAATATGAAGTCTTCACAGCCTCTCTTCCTCTCCAGTTTACTGAGGATGAATCTTTCTTAGCCTGTCTGTCATGTCCTCCTTCAAACTGTACTATATTTTAATACTGGGTCTTTATTTTGCTTAGCAGGTGATGAGCTCAGGATCATGTGATGGCAAAATGCGTCTGCCTCTGCCCACAATGGTGGCTACTTCTCCATCCACCTTAAAACCTTGCCTGCGCTGAGTCTCAGGGCACATTCTTCCCATCTACGTGGTTGTCACAAACACACTCCCAGCTACACTCCCTCATGTGTTTGTTTTGAGTGACTAAGGTTTGGGATAATTTTTCATGCAGCAATAGATAATGAATACAGCCTCACTTTTAGTAGATGATGCTGCATCTCAAACCAGGGCTTGAACCTGTGTCCCCTGCATTGGCAGGTGGGTTCTTAACGACTGTGCCACCACGGAAGTCCCTCAATGAAGTATTTTTGGTAGTGAAATAAATCTATCCTAAGAGCAGTTTTCTTTCCAGTTACCACCCAGTCTCTCTCCCTCATCAGCCAAAGTTTTTTTTCACTTTATCTCATTATCTCCCCTATTGCTCACTCCACACAGTACATTCTGGTTTTCTGGTTTCTACCAACAACAATCCAACGACAATGTCCTTGGTAGACTCCCTGGTGATATTATTCTAGTGACACAGATGCAGACTGCAACTATACTGATACTATTTCTTATCTATCAGATCAAGAAAAATCCTTTATTGAAAAGTCTGTCTGGAAAGGCACGCTCATACCCAGCTGGGGTACAACTCCTACAGAAGGAAATTTGTCACCATCAAGAAAAACTGCAAAACCTTTTACTTTTTTCTCCATCAATACCACTTCTAGGACTTTATCTCAAAGACACAGAGATAGTAAAAGACACGTGTAAGACTATTTAATGTGGCATTATTTGTAACAGCAAATGACTAGAAATGACACAAATGACCATCAATAGGGAACTGGTGGAATAAACTATGGGATATCCACATAATAAAGAATCATGTGACCATTAAAATATAAGCATATCTCTAGGTATTCATAGAGATAATTTTCCCCAGTAAATATAAGGGGGGAAAATCAAGGTACAAAACACTGTATGGAATGTTTCCTTTTTATAAGAAGGGAAAGGCCAGAAGATATCTCTCTCACACACACACACACACACACACACACACACCCCTACCTGCTTATACAGGTATATGCAAAAGACATGCTGAGAGGATAAAACAAACGTATGTAAATGGTAACCAATAAGGGAAGAAGAATAACTGAGGAGACAGGAATTGAATCTAGACTTCCCTGAACACGTTTTTTTAATATGTTTTTGACTTTGGAACTATATTTTAAAAATACAACGGTAATCCTCAAAACTGAAAACAAATAACTAAATGAGCCTAATTGCACATCAACTTGGAAACAGGATTACAACACAGTTTGAAAAAGAATGCTTTCACCTGACTTTCAAACAAAGCACATTGCTAATTCAGCCAGTTTCCTACTGATGGACGTGTGAGTTGTTTCTCTTCTTTTGCTGCTGCAAGTAATACTCCCATGAATAAACTCGTGTGTATATGTTGTTTTGTACTTTGGGAGGTCTATGTTCAGAGTATCTTTCCAGAAGTGAGACTGCCAGGTAAGAACAGCAAAATTTCTGAGTGTAATTTGTTATATATACTGAGGGAAAATATCATTAACTAAATAAATTAATGTTATTAGGAACCGATATTTTTAATATAACATATAAGGGATTAATATAAAATCAAAGAAGAAAAAAACCATTGTGAAGTTAAATTTCAATTAGAAATATCATCTTAAATTCATGATTAAAAATATATATAGGGCTTCCCTGGTGGCGCAGTGGTTGAGAGTCCGCCTGCCGATGCAGGGGACACGGGTTCATGCCCCGGTCTGGGAAGATCCCACATGCCGTGGACCCATGAGCCATGGCCGCTGAGCCTGCATGTCCGGAGCCTGTGCTCCGCAACGGGAGAGGCCACAGCAGTGAGAGGCCCACGTACCGCAAAAAAAAAAAAAAAAAAAATATATATATATATATATATATATATACACATATATATATTTCCTAGCTATATCCAGTGGAGAGGTCCTAGAAGCAATGATACTCCATCTGCCCCACCCTCACCCCATTTAAGGGACCAGCTTGCACGCCCTCCATCCCGCTCTGGGAGCGAGCAAGGGAACTGATTACTTGTTTTCTCTCCCTTGAGTCCCAAAAAGCCTTGCCTCAATTCCTCATCTGACCTCTTATCGATTTCTATTGATTAAAGAGCCCAAGGGCCCTGGTCGGCAACAGAACCTGTCGTTATAAGTTGCACATAATACTCACCTGGTCACAGAGAAAACCACAGAGCAGCGAGCACAGGTAGAACTTGAGGCTATTTTCAAAACAAGCTTGAGCTCCAGAGATGAGTTTCTTGTCTGGGAAAAAAAAAAGTACAAATATTGCTTTTGAGGCTTTTCATAGCGAGTAATACAGTTATTGGATAGAAAGACCCCCTCCCCCCATTCACCTTTTGTGTGTGTATGTACTGATTTAACTGTTGACCATGGCTGGGTTTTCCTGAATCCTAGCCAGCCATTTGCTCCCCAAGTGGAGAAGACAGCGTCACATTGTGTGCATTTGACTTGCTCAACTCATTTGGCTGCACAGAGATTTTATGGCGACTCCGGACACTTTAAACATAGCTTGTCACTCTGGGACCCTATACGTGACTCAGCTGAATTGCAAACAATTTCCACAGTTCATTCAGGACTTTGGAGCATTTAAGGCTCTTGAGCTGGGTTTCCCAACCTGGGCGCTGCTGACAATTGGGGCTGGAAAATTCCTTGTCGTGGGGGCCGTCCTGTGCACTGTGGGAGGTTGAACATCATCCCTGGCCACCACGCCCTCTCTCCTTCCCAGTTTGGTACTTTGGGCTCCAGACATGGCCCAAAGTACCCTGGGGTAGGGATGGGGCGCAGAATGGCCCATAGGTGAGGGTGATGCGGGAGACTCTCTGAGGAGGTGGCAGCGCGTCCTGAGCTGGTTGAAAACAACAGCTTCTCCAACCTGAGGGAATGACCTGAGGCCCCAGGGGAGGTATGGGGGCTCCGGAGCCGGTGACCGGGGGTGCGTGCGGCCCATGCCCCCTCCCCGAACTCCTATCAGAGCCCTCTGCCCGGCCGCCCGCCGCTCACGGAGTCCTGCCCGCCATTCGGGCTTTGGCTAGGACATCCCGACACCAGGAGACCAGCTGCCCTTGTCGAGACTCCAAGCTCCCACCCCCGCGCCGGCCCAGCCCCTGGCCCCTACCCCGACGCCACCGCACTTCCGCTTCCGGTCTCGGCTCTTGCTGAGTGTGCTGGCGGGGGCGGCTCCTGCGCATCCCAGCCTCTGGACGAGGCTTTTTAGTTTGCTTAGTTTGTACGAGGTTGGGCTGTGGGCTGGGTCAGCTGTGGGGTGCGATCCACCTGGGAGTGACTGTGCTGAAGAGGGACGCCGTGGGCGGGGACCAGGCTGTGGGTGGCCCCCGGCCCGATGGGCGTGGCTCTCCAGGGGCGGAGCTGGGAGCGGGTGGCAGGTTTCCGAGACGAATGTGTGGCAAGGATAAGGCTAGGGTGGAGTGTGGGATGGGATGGGGCTCTTTTCTACATGGAAAGTAGAAGGAGGGAAACTTACACCGTGCAAACACTGATTTGAAAAAAAGCCAAGTGTCTATACTAATGTCAAATAAAATGGTTTACCGATCAAAGCAAATGACTAGTGACTAAGAGGGATGATGTACTGTGAAAAAAGGGTCAACCCATCAAGAAGACGGTAATTGCAACAGAACGTCAGTATACATGTATTGAAAACTAATATTACTGAAAGGAGAAATAGACAAATCCAAAATTACAGTTGGGAACTTCCACACCCCCTCTCAACATCTCCCTCCACAACTGATGGTATTATTAGAGAAACAAGAATAGACAAGTACCGAACAATGCCATCACACAACAGTATCAATTGACTTTTTTGTTGTTGTCGATGTGGACCATTTTTAAAGTCTTTACTGAATTTATTACAATGTTGCTTCTGTTTTATGTTTTGGTTTTTTGGCTGCGAGGCATGTGGGATCCTAGCTCCCCCACCAGGGATGGAACCCACACCCCCTGCACTGGAAGGCGAAGTCTTAATCACTGGACTGCCAGGGAAGTCCCTCAATTGACTCTTGTAAGCCACTCAGTTGACGTTTGTAGGACACGTCACCCAACATCACACATTCTATTCAAGCACCCATGGAGTATTCACTAAGATAGATCATATTCTGGGTCATGAAATAAACTTCAATAATTAGAAGAATTGAAATCATACAGAGTATGTTCTCTGACTGTATCTCAAATTAATTTTGTCTGGAAAATCACCAAACAATTGGAAATCTACACATTTGTAAATAATCCATGGTTCAGATAGGAACTCTCAAAGGAAATAAAAATAAACAGAACCAAGTGAAAATGAAGATACATGTCAAAATTGGTGAGATGCAGCTAAAACAGTGACAAGAGAAAAATTTACAATACTAAATATGTATATTAGAAAACAAGAAATGTCTCAAATCAGTAATCAAAACTCCCACCTCAAGAAATTAGAAAAAGGAAAAGAGCACTATAAGCACAAAGTAAGCCAAAGAACAAAAATCAATGACCTCGAAAACAAATACAATTTATATGGACATGAAAAGGATCACGAATATCCAAGGTGTTCTTAAAGAAGAAGTAACGTGGAGAATGTATACTGCCAGATATCGACTTAGCATAAAACTACAATAGTTTAGAGTGTGTGGCTTGTGTGCAAAGATAAAAAAGATGGAACAGAATATAGAGTCTGCAAATACACATGCTGATAAATGGAACTCTGGCTTATGTCAAAGATGCCACTGCAGAGAAGTAGACAGAGGACAGTCTTTTAGTCAGTGGTGCATAACTAGATATTTATATTAAAGAAAGAAGCATAACTCCTATTTCACAATATGCATAAAAAATCAATTTGCAGTGGATTTAAGATCTAAAGGTAGAACGTAAAACACAAAACCTTAGAAGATGTCCAATATCTCCATTGTGGGAGGCAAAATATTAAAAAAAATTTTTTTAACAGGAAATCAAAAGAACTAATCATGAAAGAAAAGTACCAAACATTTATTTTATTTTTTCCACAATATTTTTAATTTAATAAATTAAAAGGCAAAGACTAACTGTATCTCACAATCTTAACAGGTTTGGTGGAAACCTCCCTGGCGGTGGCTGGATTAGAAACATCAAGAGACCCAGCTTTCTTCTCCTTCTGGGATCCCTATTATGTGTAGATAGGCATGCTTTATATTACCCATAGTTCTGTTATATTGCTTTCATTTAAAACAAATTTAGCTTTCTGTCTGCTGTTTTGATTGGGTGAAAGGGGGTTGGGGAAGGGAAGGATTGGGAGTTTGGGATTAGCAGACACAAACTATTATATATAAGATGGATAAACAATAAGGTCCTACTGTACAGCACAGGGAACTATATTCAATATCCTGTGATAAACTGTAATGGAAAAGACTATGAAAAAGAATATATATACTGTATGTATAACTGAATCATTTTGCTGTACAGCAGAAATTAACACAACATTGTAAATCAACTTAAATTGAATAAAATTTTAAAAAAGAGAGAGAGAGACCCAGTTTTGCCTGTCTCTGCAGGCCTGGCCTATGGCGGGCTCAGTCTTGCCATGGTCAGAGTTTCCCATTTCCCAGAAGTACCAAACATTTAAAGGTTAATAAAATAAAGAGGCTACAATATAGGAGTTCCAGAGAGACGTACGTGAGATAGGAATAATACAGAGAAATTCGAGAAATGAAAACACTCAGAAAGTAGAGTCTTAAAGGCACAGCTGTCAGCTGGACAGTGAAGTGAACACTGCACAGTGAAGTAAAATGAGGATTAAAAAGAAAAACTGTTGAATTTGGCTTAATAGAAATTGTCGACATCCTTGACAGCACGGATTGGGTGGTGTAGTTGGAACAGACCTGATTTCAGTGGGTTGAGAAAAGAATGGGGCGTGGGAGAGAGGAATATTTGAACAGTAACAATCCTTGCAAATGTTTGCCTTGAAGATTAGCAGAGAAATGGGAAAACAGCTATGGAGAAAGACTTTGGGTTTAGGAAAGACAGATTTTATTTTATTTTTTATTTTTTGGCAGGGGGTCCCAAGGAGGATGAGTCCAGGGAAGTGTTTATTATTATTATCATCATTATTGTTCTATTATTGCATTAAATTATGAGACTCAAGGTATGTGGCATTAGAAATACACTGGATTGAGAGAAACCTATAAATAAACAAATAACAACTAAACAACATAATAAGGCGTCTGTACTTAAAAATCACTATGGGGGCTTCCCTGGCACAGTGGTTATTTTTATTAATTAATTTTATTTAAAAAATTTTTATTAATTTATTTTATTTTATTTATTTTTAAAAACATCTTTATTGGGGTATAATTGCTTTACAATGGTGTGTTAGTTTCTGCTTTATAACAAAATGAATCAGTTATACATATACATATGTTCCCATATCTCTTCCCTCTTGTGTCTCCCTCCCTCCACCCTCCCTATCCCACCCCTCCAGGCGGTCACAAAGCACCGAGCTGATCTCCCTGTGCCATGCGGCTGCTTCCCACTAGCTATCTACCTTACGTTTGGTAGTGTATATATGTCCATGCCTCTCTCTCGCTTTGTCACAGCTCACCCTTCCCCCTCCCCATATCCTCAAGTCCGTTCTCTAGTAGGTCTGTGTCTTTATTCCTGTCTTACCCTAGGTTCTTCATGACATTTTTTCTTAAATTCCATATATACGTGTTAGAATACAGTATTTGTCTTTCTCCTTCTGACTTACTTCACTCTGTATGACAGACTCTAGGTCTATCCACCTCATTACAAGTAGCTCAATTTCATTTCTTTTTATGGCTGAATAATATTCCATTGTATATATGTGCCACATCTTCTTTATCCGTTCATCCGATGATGGGCACTTAGGTTGCTTCCATCTCCTGGCTATTAAAAATAGAACTGCAATGAACATTTTGGTACATGACTCTTCTTGAATTATGGTTTTCTCAGGGTATATGCCCAGTAGTGCGATTGCTGGGTCATATGGTAGTTCTATTTGTAGTTTTTTCAGGAACCTCCATACTGTTCTCCATAGTGGCTGTACCAAGTCACATTCCCACTAGCAGTGCCAGAATGTTCCCTTTTTTCCACACCCTCTCCAGCATTTATTGTTTCTAGATTTTTTGATGATGGCCATTCTGACTGGTGTGAGATGATATCTCATTGTAGTTTTTTTTTTTTTTTAACATTCTTTATTTTAAAGTCTGTTTTATCTGATATGAGTATTGCTACTCCAGCTTTCTTTTGATTTCCATTTGCATGGAATATCTTTTTCCTTCCCCTCACTTTCAGTCTGTATGCATCACTAGGTCTGAAATGGGTCTCTTGTAGATAGCATATATATGGGTCTTGTTTTTGTGTGCATTTAGCGAGCCTGTGTCTTTTGGTTGGAGCATTTAATCCATTCACGTTTAAGGTAATTATCAATATGTATGTTCCTGTGACCATTATGTTAATTGTTTTGGGTTTGTTTTTGTAGGTTCCTTTCTTCTCTTGTGTTTCCCACTTAGAGAAGCTCCTTTAGCATTTGTTGTAGAGCTGGTTTGGTGGTTCTGAATTCTCTTAGCTTTTGCTTGTCTGTAAAGCTTTTGATTTCTCCATCGAATCTGAATGAGATCCTTGCTGGGTAGAGTAATCTTGGTTGTAGGTTCTTCCCTTTCATCACTTTAAGTATATCATGCCACTCCCTTATGGCTTGCAGAGTTTCAGCTGAGAAATCAGCTTTTAACCTTATGGGAGTTCCCTTGTACGTTATTTGTCGTTTTTCCTTTGCTGCTTTCAATAATTTTTCTTTGTTTTTAATCTTTGTCAATTTGTTTACTATATGTCTCAGCTTGTTTCTCCTTGGGTTTATCCTGTATGGGACTCTCTGTGCCTCCTGGACTTGGGTGGCTATTTCCTTTCCCATGTTAGGGAAGTTTTCGACTATAATCTCTTCAGATATTTTCTGGGGCCCTTTCTCTCTCTCTTCTCCTTCTGGGACACCTATAATGCGAATGTTGTTGCGTTTAATGTTGTCCCAGAGGTCTCTTAGGCTGTCTTCATTTCTTTTCATTCTTTTTTCCTTATTCTGTTCTCCAGCAGTGAATTCCACCATTCTGTCTTCCAGGTCATTTATCCGTTCTTCTGCCTCAGTTATTCTGCTATTGATTCCTTCTAGTGTAGTTTTCATTTCAGTTATTGTATTGTTCATCTCTGTTTGTTTGTTCTTTAATTCTTCTAGGTCTTTGTTAAAGATTTCTTGCATCTTCTCGATCTTTGCCTCCATTCTTTTTCCGAGGTCCTGGATCATCTTCACTATCATTATTCTGAATTCTTTTTCTGGAAGGTTGCCTATCTCCACCTCATTTAGTTGTTTTTCTGTGGTTTTATCTTGTTCCTTCATCTGGTACATAGCCCTCTGCCTTTTCATCTTGTCTATCTTTCTGTGAATGTGGTTTTTGATCCACAGGCTGCAGGATTGTAGGTCTTCTTGCTTCTGCTGTCTGCCCTCTGGTCTCATTGTAGTTTTGATTTGCATTTCTCTAATGATTAATTATGTTGAGCATTCTTTCATGTGTTTGTTGGCAGTCTGTATATCTTCTTTGGAGAAATGTCTATTTAGGTCTTCTGCCCATTTTTGGATTGGGTTGTTTGTTTCTTTGTTATTGAGCTGCATGAGCTGCTTGTAAAGTTTGGAAATTAATCCTTTGTCAGTTGCCTCATTTGCAAATATTTTCTCCCATTCTGAGGGCTGTCTTCTGGTCTTGTTTATGGTTTCCTTTGCTGTGCAAAAGCTTTGAAGTTTCATTAGGTCCCATTTTTAAATTTTTATTTCCATTTCTCTAGGAGGTGGGTCAAAAAGGATCTTGCTGTGATTTATGTCGTAGAGTGTTCTGCCTATGTTTTCCTCTAAGAGTCTGATAGTTTCTGGCCTTACATTTAGGTATTTAATCCATTTTGAGCTTATTTTTGTGTATGGTGTTAGGGAGTGATCTAATCTCATACTTTTACATGCAGCTGTCCAGTTTTCCCAGCACCACTTATTGAAGAGGCTGTCCTTTCTCCACTGTACATTCCTGCCTCCTTTTTCAAAGATAAGGTGACCATATGTGTGTGGGTTTATCTCTGGGCTTTCTATCCTGTTCCATTGATCTATCTTTCTGTTTTTGTGCCAGTACCATACTGTCTTGATTACTGTAGCTTTGTAGTATAGTCTGAAGTCAGGGAGCCTGATTCCTCCAGCACCGTTTTTCGTTCTCAAGATTGCTTTGGCTATTCGGGGTCTTTTGTGTTTCCATACAAATTGTGAAATTTTTTGTTCTAGTTCTGTGAAAAATGCCAGTGGCAGTTTGATAGGGATTGCATTGAATCTGTAGATTGCTTTGGGTAGTAGAGTCGTTTTCACAATGTTGATTCTTCCAATCCAAGAACATGGTATATCTCTCCATCTATTTGTATCATCTTTAATTTCTTTCATCAGTGTCTTATAATTTTCTGCATACAGGTCTTTTGTCTCCTTAGGTAGGTTTATTCCTAGATATTTTATTCTTTTTGTTGCAATGGTAAATGAGAATGTTTTCTTGATTTCACTTTCAGAGTTTTCATCATTAGTGTATAGGAACGCCAGAGATTTCTGTGCATTAATTTTGTATCCTGCCACTTTACCAAATTCATTGATTAGCTCTAGTAGTTTTCTGGTAGCATCTTTAGGATTCTCTGTGTATAGTATCATGTCATCTGCAAACAGTGACAGATTTACTTCTTCTTTTCCTATTTGGATTCCTTTTATTTCCTTTTCTTCTCTGATTGCTGTGACTAAAACTTCCAAAACTATGTTGAATAATAGTGGTGAGAGTGGGCAACCTTGTCTTGCTCCTGATCTTAGTGGAAATGGTTTCAGTTTTTCACCACTGAGAATGATGTTGGCTGTGGGTTTGTCATATATGGCCTTTTTTATGTTGAGATAAGTTCCCTCGACCTACTTTCTGGAGGGTTTTTATCATGAATGGGTGTTCAATTTTGTCGAAAGATTTTTCTGCATCTATGGAGATGATCATATGGTTTTTATTGTTCAATTTGTGAATATGGTGTATCACATTGATTGATTTGTGTATACTGAAGAATCCTTGCATTCCTGGGATAAACCCCATTTGATCATGGTGTAGGATCCTTTTAATGTGCTGTTGGATTCTGTTTGCTAGTATTTTGTTGAGGATTTTTGCATCTATGTTCATCAGTGATATTGGCCTGTAGTTTTCTTTCTTTGTGACATCCTTGTCTGGTTTTGGTATCAGGGGGATGGTGGCCTCGTAGAATGAGTTTGGGAGTGTTCCTCCCTCTGCTATATTTTGGAAGAGTTTGAGAAGGATAGGTGTTAGCTCTTCTCTAAATGTTTGATAGAATTTGCCTGTCAAGCATGTTGTCCTGACCTTTTGTTTGTTGGAAGATTTAAAATCACAGTTTCGATTTCAGTGCTTGTGTTGATCTGTTTATAGTTTCTGTTTCTTCCTGGTTCAGTCTCGGAAGGTTTTACTTTTGTAAGAATTTGTCCATATCTTCCAGGCTGTCCATTTTATGGGCATATAGGTGTTTGTAGCAATCTCTCATGGTCCTTTGTATTTCTACAGTGTCAGTTGTTACTTCTCCTTTTTCATTTCTAATTCTATTTATTTGAGTCTTCTCCTTTTTTTTCTTGATGAGTCTGGCTAATGGTTTATCAATTTTGTTTATCTTCTCAAAGAACCAGCTTTTAGTTTTATTGATCTTTGCTATAGTCTCCTTCATTTATTTTTCATTTATTTCTGATCTGATATTTATGATTTCTTTCCTTCTGCTAACTTTGGTGTTTTTTTGTTCTTCTTTCTCTAATTGCTTCAGGTGTAAGGTTAGGTTGTTTATTTGAGTGGTTTCTTGTTTCTTGAGGTAGGATTGTATTGGTATAAACTTCCCTCTTAGAACTGCTTTTGCTGCATCCCATAGGTTTTGGGGCATCGTGTTTTCATTGTCATTTGTTTCTAGGTATTTTTCGATTTCCTCTTTGATTTCTTCAGTATTGGTTATTAAGTAGTGTATTGTTTAGCTTCCATGTGTTTGTATTTTTTACAGATTTTTTTCCTGTAATTGATGTTTAGTCTCATAGCGTTGTGGTCGGAAAAGATACTTGATATGATTTCAATTTTCTTAAATTTATCAAGGCTTGATTTATGACCCAAGATGTGATCTATCCTGGAGAATGTTCCATAAGCACATGAGAAGAAAGTGTATTCTGTTGTTTTTGGATGGAATGTCCTATAAATATCAATTAAATCCATTTTGTTTAATGTATCTTTTAAAGCTTGTGTTTCCTTATTTTCATTTTGGATATCTGTCCATTGGTGAAAGTGGGGTGTTAAAAGTCCCCTACTATGATTGTGTTACTGTCGATTTCCCCTTTTATGGCTGTTAGCATTGTCCTTATGTATTGAGGTGCTCCTATATTGGGTGCATAAATAGTTATAATTGTTATATCTTCTTCTTGGATTGATCCCTTGATCATTATGTAGTGTCCTTCTTTGTCTCTTGTAATAGTCTTTATTTTAAAGTTTATTTTGTCTGATATGAGAATTGCTACTCCAGCTTTCTTTTGATTTCCATTTGCATGGAATATCTTTTTCCATCCCCTTACTTTCAGTCTGTATGTGTCCCTAGGTCTGAGGTGGGCTCTTGTAGGCAGCATATATGGGTCTTGTTTTTGTATGCATTCAACCAGTCTATGTGATTTGGTTGGAGCATTTAATCCATTTACATTTAAGGTAATTATCAATATGTATGTTCCTATTACCATTTTCTTAATTGTTTTGGGTTTGTTTTTGTAGGTCTTTTCCTTCTCTTATGTTTCCTGCCTAGAGAAGTTCCTTTAGCGTTTGTTGTAAAGCTGGTTTGGTGGTGCTGAACTCCCTTAGCTTTTGCTTGTCCGTAAAGGTTTTAATTTCTCTGTCGAATCTGAATGAGATCCTTGCTAGATAGAGTAATCTTGGTTGTAGTTTCTTCCCTTTCATCACTTTAAATATGTCCTGCCACTCCCTTCTGACTTGTAGAGTTTCTGCTGAAAGGTCAGCTGTTAACCGTATGGGGATTCCCCTATATGTTATTTGTTGTTCTTCCCTTGCTGCTTTTAATATTTTTTCTTTGTATTTAATTTTTGATAGTTTGATTAATATGTGTCTTGACATGTTTTTCCTTGCATTTATCCTGCATGGGACTCTCTGTGCTTCCTGGACTTATTAACTATTTCCTTTCCCATATTAGGGAAGTTTTAAACTATAATCTCTTCAAATATTTTCTCAGTCCCTCTCTTTTTCTCTTCATCTTCTGGGACCCCTATAATTCGAATGTTGGTGCGTTTAATGTTGTCCCAGAGGTCTCTGAGATTGTCCTCGATTCTTTTCATTCTTTTTTCTTTATTCTGCTCTGCAGTAGTTATTTCCACTATTTTATCTTCCAGGTCACTTACCAGTTCTTCTGCCTCAGTTATTCTGCTATTGATTCCTTCTAGAGAATTTTTAATTTCATTTATTGTGTGTTCATCATTGTTTGTTTACTGTTCTTCTAAGTCCTTGTTAAAACTTTCCTTGTATTTTCTCCATTCTATTTCCAAGATTTTGGATCATCTTTACTGTCATTACTCTGAATTCTTTTTCAGGTAGGCTACCTATTTCCTCTTCATTTGTTTGGTCTGGTGCGTTTTTACCTTGCCCCTTCATCTCCTTTGTGTTTCTCTGTCTTCTCATTTTGCTTAACTTACTGTGTTTGGGGTCTCCTTTTTGCAGGCTGCAGGTTTGTAGTTCCCAGTGTTTTTGGTGTCTGACCCCAGTGGCTAAGGTTGGTTCAGTGGCTTGTGTAGGCTTCCTGGTGGAGGGGACTAGTGCCTGTGTTCTGGTGGATGAGGCTGGATCTTGTCTTTCTGGTGGGCAGGACTGCATCTGGTGGTGTGTTTTGGGGTGTCTGTGACCTTATGATTTTAAGCAGCCTCTCTGCTAATGGGTGGGGGTTGTGTTCCTGTCTTGTTAGTTGTTTGGCATGGGGTGTCCAGCACTGGAACTTGCTGGTCGTTGAGTGGAGCTGGGTCCTAGCGTTGAGATGGAGAGCTTGGGAAAGCTTTCACCATTTGATATTTCGTGGGGCCAGGAGGTCTCTGGTGGACCAATGTCCTGAACTTGGCTCTCCCACCTCAGAGGCACAGGCCTGACACCTGGTCAGAGGACCAAGATCCTGTCAGCCACACAGCTCAGAAGAAAATGGAGGAAAAAAAGAAAGAAAGAAAGAGAAAAAAAGAAATAAAATAAACTTATTAAAATAAAAAATAGTTATTAAAAATTAAGAAGTAATTAAAAAAAAAGAGAGCAACCAAAACAAAAAACAAATCCACCAATGATAAGAAGCAATAAAAACTATACTAAAAAAAACAAAGGACAGACAGAACTCTAAGACAAATGGTAAAAGCAAAGCTATACAGACAAAATTACACACAGAAGCATATACATACACACTCACAGAAAGAGCAAAAGGAAAAATATATATATATCCTTGTTCCCAAAGTCCACTGCCTCAATTTTGGGATGATTCGTTGTCTATTCAGGTATTCCACAGATGCTGGGTACATCAAGTTGACTGTGGAGATTTAATCCACTGCTCCTGAGGCTGCTGGGAGAGATTTCCCTTTCTCTTCTTTGTTCGCACAGTTCCTGGGGCTCAGCTTTGGATTTGGCCCCGCCTCTGCGTGTAGGTCGCCTGAGGGCATCTGTTCTTCGCTCAGACAGGGCGGGATTAAAGGAGCAGGCGATTCGGGGGCTCTGGCTCACTCAGGCCGGGGGGAGGGAGGGGCACGCAGTGCGGGGCGAGCCTGCGGCGGCAGAGGCCGGCGTGACGTTGCAGCCTGAGGCGCGCCGTGCGTTCTCCCAGGGAAGTTGTCCCTGGATCCCAGGACCCTGGCAGTGGCGGGCTAAACAGGCTCTCCGGAAGGGAGGTGTGGAGAGTGACCTGTGCTCGCACACAGGCTTCTTGGTGGCGGCAGCAGCAGCCTTAGCGTCTCATGCCCGTCTCTGGGGTCCGCGCTGTTAGCCGCGGCTCGCGCCCATCTCTGGAGCTCGTTTAGGCGGTGCTCTGAATCCCCTCTCCTTGCGCACCTCGAAACAATGGTCTCTTGCCTCTTTGGCAGGTCCAGACTTTCCCCCGGACTCCCTCCCGGCTAGCCGTGGCGCACTAACCCCCTTCAGGCTGTGTTCATGCCGCCAACCCCAGTCCTCTCCCTGCGCTCCGATGCAAGCCTGAGCCTCAGCTCCCAGCCCCGCCCGCCCCGGCGGGGGAGCAGACAAGCCTCTCGGCCTGGTGAGTGCCGGTCGGCACCGATCCTCTGTGCGGGAATCTCTCCGCTTTGCCCCCCGCACCCCTGTTGCTGTGCTCTCCTCCGCGGCTTCGAAGCTCCCCCGCCTCCGCCACTCCCCGTCTCCGCCCGCCAAGGGGCTTCCTAGTGTGTGAAAACCTTTCCTCCTTCACAGCTCCCTCCCACTGGTGCAGGTCCCATCCCTATCCTTTTGTCTCTGTTTTTTCTTTTTTCTTTTGCCCTACCCAGGTACGTGGGGAGTTTCTTGCCTTTTGGGAGGTCTGAGGTCTCCTGCCAGCGTTCAGTGGGTGTTCTATAGGAGTTGTTCCACATGTAGATGTATTTCTGATGTATCTGTGGGGAGGAAGGTGATCTCCGCGTCTTACTCCTCCGCCATCTTGAAGGTCTCCAAGGTATCATCTTTTAAGTGATACACTGCGATAAATGAGCAATTATACCTTAAGATTCCAAACTTTCCCTCCGTAATCCAATCATGAGATTCTAGACACCATCATCAATCTAAAATGCAAACCTGATCAGTTACCTTACTTTTAAAAAGTCTTAAATATCTTTTTTAAAAACTTTTAGCTATACATTGGAGTATAGTTGATTAACAATGATGTGTTAGTTTCAGGTTAGTTAGTTTCAGTATAGTTGATTAACAATGATGTGTTAGTTAGTTTCAATGATGTGTTAGTTTCAGTCACTTTCAGCAAAGTGATTCAGTTATACATATACATGTTTCTATTCTTTTTCAAATTCTTTTCCCATTTAGGTTGTTACCTAATATTTGAGCAGAGTTCCCTGTGCTATACAGTAAGTCCTTTTTGGTTATCCATTTTAAATATAGCAGGGTACTTTTAATCTTTCATTTATGTCTTCAGCAGATATTTACCCTGTTTTCCTATCATAATTATTAACATTGCCCTTTTCATTCCCCAATATATCCCAGTTGAGAGGGACAATTATTTGATCTCCCCTTTTATAGAGCACACACATTATGTGCAAACTCTGGGGTAAAATCTGTGATCCAGAAATAAACTAAAGAGACTCACTGCCCCTGTTGAAGTTAACCTTACTGAGAGGAAAGAGTTATAAAGAGTGCACAGAATTTATAACACGCTATATAGAAATAACTTCTGTGATGAACCGCAAGGTTTTATCCAGCCAACAGCAATAGAATTAGAACAACGTGGCCGACATAATTTTAAATTTGGTGGAACACACATTGAGGAAAGTAAACACGAATAGAGGAAACTTTTTTAACCCTTTTATTTAACCGAAGAAATTTAATATTATCATTTCAAAATGTAGCCCCATCAGAATGAAGTGCAAGATATGTTATATCCTTTTCTTGTTTCTGAGCCTTGAAATAGTATTTTAACATTACAGCCCATCTAGTTCAAAAGTTAAATTTGATCTGTATCTAGATTTTATAAGATTTCCAGTAGTAAGAAAGATTCACACAAAGTTTTTTTTTTTTTTTTTTTTTTGTGGTACGTGGGCCTCTCACTGTTGTGGCCTCTCCCGCTGCGGGGCACAGGCTCCGGATGCGCAGGCCCAGCAGCCATGGCTCACGGGCCCAGCTGTTCCGCGGCATGTGGGATCTTCCCGGACTGGGGCACGAACCCGTGTCCCCTGCATCGGCAGGCGGACTCCCAACCACTGTGCCACCAGGGAAGCCCACAAAGTATTTTTTAATCCTCTTTTATGGATGTCTATTCTAGAGTTTGACTCATTTTTCTAGACCAGTTTTAGCATTGTTTCATGACAGAATTACTATATTTATATAATGTCTTGATGTACTTTACCAGATGAGGGTAACCCAGAGACTTTCCTGGCGGTCCAGTGCTTAAGACTCTGCCCTTCCACTGAAGGGGGCATGGGATCAGTCCCTGGCTGGGGAACTAAGATACCACATGCCGTACAGTGCGGCCAAAAAAAAAGGAATGTGACTCTCCAGATGTATGTAACTCAAAATTTTTTCCCACTCATAGTTTCCATCCCTTCTGTCTTCCTAGTGAATTTTGGTGAACTTTGACTCCGAATATAGCTTAACGTGATGGAAGTTACAATTTTTTTAAATCTATTTGCGTTTAATTGTATCAAAAGGAATAATTTCCCCCCTCATTGTGAAACTGCTCTCTCTTTTCTTTAAAAATAAAGCTATAGGGCTTCCCTGGTGGTGCAGTGGTTGAGAGTCCATCTGCTGATGCAGGGGACACGGGTTCGTGCCCCGGTCCGGGAAGATCCCACATGCCGCGGAGCGGCTGGGCCCGTGAGCCATGGCCGCTGAGCCTGCGCGTCCGGAGCCTGTGCTCCGCAACGGGAGAGGCCACAACAGTGAGAGGCCCGAGTACCGCAATAAAAAAAAAAAAAAGCTATATATTTTGTTTTTGTTAGAGTGAAATTAAGCATTTAAGTGATTATGAAGGTGTTGATTCCAGCAAAAGACTGGATTAAAACTGCAAGACAGTTCAAGAGTAAATATCCCAACAAAAGCACAGTGTGAACAATATTGAAAAACTCAGGACAGAGTTAAAAGAGAAGTGGGATGTGATTAAAAGGGGGAGCAGAGGGAATTTGATGAGGAATTGATATCACAATGAAAATATACACAAGCATGTTCCAAACGGATGAAAGACGTCAACCTACACATGTAATTAACTCAACATTCTTTAAGCAAAGAAAATACATGGGAAACAATAATGAGCTACACTATGGTCTAAAAATCAGAGTGAATATCAAAGATTTTAGAAAATGCAAAGGCCAAATAAGCAAGAAAATGCTAATTGGGGATGTGTAAACATAAATAAGATATAGATCAACAGAGCACCATTTTTTTTTTTTTTTTTGCGGTACACGGGCCTCTCACTGTTGTGGCCTCTCCCGTTGCGGAGCACAGGCTCCGGACGCGCAGGCTCAGCGGCCATGGCTCACGGACCCAGCTGTTCCGCGGCACGTGGGATCTTCCCGGACCGGGGCACGAACCCGCGTCCCCTGCATCGGCAGGCGGACTCTCAACCACTGCGCCACCAGGGAAGCCCAGAGCACCATTTTTAAAGTGGTCAAAAGTCATATCAAATCAGAATTCTATACCCAGCATCGATATTGCCCCAAATTAAGATTCTTTGAAAACTTAAAGCATTTCATTGTTAGTAGTCTTGAATTGGACAAAATACTAGAATGAGTTATGAAGTCCAAAGGAAAATATCTCAGATCAAAAGCCAGGAATGCAGGAGGAAATGAAAAGAAAAGGAAAGAATAATTTAGAAATAAATATAAGTGAAGTTTGTTTCATAAAGCAATTCTGGAACTCTCTCATGGAGATTAAAATACATGTAGAATTAAGATGCATGACAACAGTAACAGAAAAGTCAGGAAAGCTGAAATGGAATTAAAAGTGTTCTAAGGTATTAGCATTTGGGAGATGTGGTAAGAGCAATTAACTGGATTAGTCTATTAGTTAAAGGAGTCAGAATTTTATCACTAAAGTAACTTCACAAGTTCTGTATATGACTGCAACTAGCAAGTTTATAGAGAGAAAATGTAAAAATAAAAGAATTAAATTATAGTGAAATAAAGACAGTAAAGAGACTGTTTATGTCAGAGGGTAGGGAAGGAGTAAGATGGTTGAAATAATCTCGAATTTACCAGTAATTAGGTGAAATGTAAATGTACAAACTATTGAGTTCTTTTCAATGATTCTGTGATATAGACTTCATAGACTTGTGAGTAAATATTTTGGACATTCTTTTATTGATAAACATTTATACAATCTGTAGTTTTTTCTATGAAAACATAAGTTGTGTGGAAATTTTAGCATATAGGAACGTCCATAACTTTTTTTGTAGAAGGTATCCATACTGAGTGAAAAAGGAAACATTAAATTTTTGATAGAAAGTACAAACAGCACCCCCATTCACAAATGTATTAAATTTTTTCATATAGTATTTCATATTATTCAATAGTGTCTAATATTGTCAATAGCGCCAAATTCTTGTGTTTGTGTGGAGAGATTTGGGAATCTCTCCAATGCCTCTGATCTGGGATAGAGTGTGTCCTCTCGATTGGGTTGTCTCCTGATTGGGTTGTCCACCCTCTTCCCCTATAAAAGGGGGAATCAGAGGCAGAATTCACTGCACTTTCCAGCAAGACACAGGCTGTCTGCATCTCAAGGGTGGGTCCAAGGACAGCTCTCGGAAGATGGGGGAACCTGAATGGACCAGTTTTCCAAGCCAGCCTCTTCCGGTGAGTGTGGAATCCATACCGATGGCAAGAGTGTACATTAGGATGCTGTTTTCTTCTGTAAAATCTAATTTAGCAGAATTTAGCTCGAAAAACAAGAAGGTATCTCATTGAAAGTTATTTCCCAGGTGTTAATGTTTCTTAAGAAATAGTCAAGATTGTGTATATTTTTGTATATGAAGTTTTTTTGGATAATACATGAAATGTGTGATGTGTGTGTGTGTGTGTGTGTTTTAACCAAAATCACTAGGTAGTGGAAGTAGTATTTGGCCCTAGAGTGTTTAAATCGTTCTCCTCTATGGACAATTATTTGCCCACAATGTGTTTGGTCTTTTTTTCTTCTTTTTTAAAAAATTCTGTTCTCTGCTTCAAATAGGGCTCTCCAGTTTCTTTGTCATCCATCATTGTAGTTAATTTCTTTTTCCTACTCTCCCTTCTCACTTCTATTCCTCCCTATTCCGCTCCTTCCCTCTCTGTCTTTGTGTTGGCCTTGCTATAGATCATAGCACCTAATTATACCTAATGCTATTACTAGACATTCCTTAGTCTATAACACTTTTCTCTCACCAAGATTAAAATAATCTAGGGCAATGACTTTGTTAAGTTAAATTCCGAGTAGTGTGTTTTAGTACACAACTTGGCATATAACAGCTGCTCTATAAATAGGCAGATCATTTTTCTATCAAACATTTTTCTATCAAACATTTCATTACATTTTGAGTAATGAAAGGGGTAGTATTAATTATAATGTCAGGACAACAGGAATAAAGTGAGGTTTATGTTTTCCCTTTAAAAAAATATCTTCGAAGACAGAAGTGTAAGATTTAAAAGGAAAGGTGCACTGATTAGGTTCACAGTTTAAACAGATTATTTTGAGGAGACTTAGAATGGATCACAGAGAGAAAGGATTGAAATCTTTGATTGCAGTCCACCACAAAACAGACTAACTCATTTTATCATTGTAGTTGTGTGCATTTATTAGAAAAATTTGGAAAGTAGTTTTTGGAGTTTGCATAACTTCTCTTAAAAAAAGATATCTGAGCACCTTGGAAAGCCAAAGCACTAAATGACTATATCAGTGGAAACATTAAAATTCTTATTATCCTCTCTTCATTGAGTACCCAACTTCATGAGAAAAGCAATCTCAAATAAGTACATAATATGCCACATAAAATTAAAAAAATTTACACAGAGAAAATGTAAGATTAATTTTGATATGGGAACAGGAAAGGTAATTCTGTGGCATTTTGTAGGTCAAATGAAAGGTGCTCAAGAATTATTCAAAAGTTGGGAATCTTCAGGTGGATTCAGGAGGGCAAATGGATGGCTAATTGGTATAAGAATGTGGAGTGGTAGGGCGTCCAGAATGCCATTCAGGGGCAAATGCGATATTACTTCCAACAAGTGAGTTTGTGGAGACATTGAGATAAGGATGAACTATTTGGGGAATTGGCTGGTTCAACTTGGGACCTGGTCACAGTGAGTTGAGTCATGGATATTATCACTGATCTGGTGGGTAGGCAGATGGATATTTGGGTCTTAGAGTTGAAGCCAGATCGGTGAATCTGTGAGCATTTCTAGTTCATTAACGGTATTTGAAGGCAGGGGAATGGATGGGATTGCCTAGAAGAAGGTTTGGATGTAGAACAGATGTGAGAGCAGGTCCGACTTCTAAGAAGCATCAATTGTTGTGTTGAGATAGTAGAGAGAGGAGTAGGAGGAGGGGAGGATGGGAGTCAGGGAGTAAACACTGTTATTTACAGGGCTTCCCTGGTGGCGCAGTGGAGGAGAGTCCGCCTGCCGGTGCAGGGGACACGGGTTCATGCCCCGGTCCGGGAAGATCCCACATGCCGCGGAGCGGCTGGGCCCGTGAGCCATGGCCGCTGAGCCTGCGCGCCTGGAGCCTGTGCTCCGCAACGGGAGAGGCCACAACAGTGAGAGGCCCGCGTACCGCAAAAAAAAAAAAAAAAAAAAAAAAAGTTATTTACAGTGGAAAAAAGGAACTTTATGATGAGAATGTGGCCTTTCTAAGTTATGTTATGAGCAGGAGGATATTTAAGTGAAGATGGGACTTGGGTTTGAAAGAAAAGTATTGGAGTGTTGAGAGGTACATGATCTCACTGAAGATGAGGCACTAAAGAACTATGAAAACTAGGTGATTGCATGTCTTAAAGCAAAGTAAAAAAGAGATATAAAAAAGTTTAATGTCTTGGTATTCAAAGAACCCTGTGATCTCTTTGTCCAGATAGTGTTGGATTAGGGGGTACCAGCATGTGCGGCGTTGACAGTGACAGGGGTGGTAAGAGGAAAACATCCTCAAAGGAGGATGGTGGAGGGGAAAGTCTGGAATTGGTACTGGGCAATGACCTGGAGCTTTCTGTCCTTGACTCCTATCTGTTTGATGTCCCAGGCTTCAGTTCTCAATGTGTGGTGCCGGTACTAGCAGCATCAGCGTCAGTTGGAATCACCTAGAAACGCAATTTCTTGTCCGCACCCCAGACTGACTTGCATTGAGATCCGGAAATCTGAGTTCTAACAACCCTCTGAAAGACTGTGATGCAGAGTAAATTGAGATTCATCTCTCTAGGGAGACAGGAGAGTGGTTATCCAAACGAGCTGAGGACATTCTCCATGACTGGCAGTGGTTTCATCCCCCACTTTATTCAAATGGTACTTTTCGTTTTGTTTTCACAGAGGAAGCTCAAAAGAAATATGATGCCTGAGACGTTGGAGAAGAAAAGACAAGACCATTTAGCCAAGGCCAAGCAGAGACATCGTGAAGGAACTGCACTTCCTATGAGGCTGACCAGCTGCATTTTCAAGAGGCAAGTCACGAAGATAACTTCTCATCCTGACAATGCAGTCAGGCGCCGTCGATGCGAGGGGACCTTGGAGAAGCCCCAGCAAGCCTGTGCATTCAGGAGACTGCAGGGGCTCCAGGTCTACAGCCCTGAAGGAGAACCTTTCAGCACGTTGGACAGCGCAATTATTTTCGGAGTAATTGCCCCGCGCGGTGCTGGTGAATCCCTGGGCCGTGCTGGTGCCGGGTCTCTGCACACCAGCCCTGAAGCCATCACTGCCCAGTGTTCAGACGGGGCAGAGATGATCCCAGGATTGGGTCCCTTCCTCCCACAGACCCTCTACAGGCAACGAGTAACATATGCAGATATTCGCCGACAGGCTCGGAAAGTGAAAAGAGCAAGGGAGAGACTGGGTATGGCCTTGAGGGCAGACAGGCTTGCCAGGGAGACAGAGAGAGCCAGGAGCCCTGAGAACTAGGTGAAAAATGGACGAGACTGTCCTGAAGAAGCCGAGTGCTGCGGCCCCTGGGAAGTGGTTCACTGCAGGACAGCCCTCCGTTCTACTTGCCTCTTTAAGTGTCAACCATGTTTCTGGACTGAGATGTTTGGTTAGATGAACATTGTACTCTATTAAACTCTTGGTAGACAAAAACGACAAGAGTAAACGTTTTTGTGAGTGAGAGATTGGGTTTCATGTGACAAGAAAAATGATTTTTCCTTACCTTTGTACACTTCAATCTCTGTCAGGATTTCTCTATTGAATTCTACAGAGGTAATGTAGTCTGGGGGGATTATTTAATGTTTTTTGTTATAATATTTTCTTACATTGCTTACACTTAGGCAAGAAATGATACCTACTCTAGAGATTATTTTTTAATATTAATGCTATAAAATTTTATTAAGCTTGCTTTTTACTTCTCATTTTATCATCTTTTTTTTGTCATTGTGTCAAATGCTAAATCAGACATGACTTTTTTTTTTAACATCTTTATTGGAGTATAATTGCTTTACAATGGTGTGTTAGTTTCTGCTGTACAATAAAGTGAATCAGCCATACACATACATATATCCCCATATCCCCTTCCTCTTGCATCTCCCTCCTACCCTCCCTATCCCACCCCTCTAGGTGGACACAAAGCACCGAGCTGATCTCCCTGTGCTATGCGGCTGCTTCCCACTAGCTATCTATTTTACATTTGGTAGTGTATATATGTCCATGCCACTCTCTCACTTTGTCCCAGCTTCCCCTTCCCTGTATCCTCAAGTCCATTCTCTAGTAGGTCTGTGTCTTTATTCACGTCTTGCCCCTAGGTTCTTCATGAACAACTTTTTTGTTTGTTTGTTTGTTTTAGATTCTATATATATGTGTTAGCATACGGTATTTGTTTTTCTCTTTCTGACTTACTTCACTCTGTGTGACAGTCTCTAGGTCCATCCACATCTCTACAAATAACTTAATTTCGTTTCTTTTTATGGCTGAGTAATATTCCATTGTATATATGTGCCACATCTTCTTTATCCATTCATCTGTCGATGGACACTTAGGTTGCTTCCATGTCCTGGCTATTGTAAGTAGAGCTGCAATGAACATTTTGGTACATGATGCCTTTTTTTTTTTTTTTTCCGGTATGCGGGCCTCTCACTGTTGTGGCCTCTCCCGTTGCGGAGCACAGGCTCCGGATGCGCAGGCTCAGCGGCCATGGCTCACGGGCCCAGCCGCTCCATGGCATGTGGGATCTTCCCGGACCGGGGCACGAACCCGTGTCCCCTGCATTGGCAGGCGGACTCTCAACCACTGCACCACCAGGGAAGCCCCATGACGCTTTTTGAATTATGGTTTTCTCAGGGTATATGCCCAGTAGTGGGATTGCTGGGTCATATGGTAGTTCTATTTTTAGTTTTTTAAGGAACCTTCATACTGTCTCCATAGTGTCTGTATCAATTTACATTCCCACCAACAGTGCAAAGGGTTCCCTTTTCTCCACACCCTCTCCAGCATTTATTGTTTGTAGAGTTTTTGATTATGGCCATTCTGACCAGCGTGAGATGATATCTCATTGCAGTTTTGATTTGCATTTCTCTAATGATTAATGATGTTGAGCATTCTTTCATGTGTTTGTTGGCAACCTGTATATATCCTTTGGAGAAATGTCTATTTAGGTCTTCTGCCCATTTTTGGATTGGATTGTTTGGTTTTTTGATATTAAGCTGCATGAGCTGCTTGTAAATTTTGGAGATTAATCCTTTGTCAGTTGCTTCATTTGCAAACATTTTTACATACTCTTTTTTTTTTTTAAGTTTTTTTCTTTAATTAATTAATTTATTTTTGGCTGTGTTGGGTCTTCATTTCTGTGCGAGGGCTTTCTCTAGTTGCGGCGAGCAGGGGCCACTCCTCATCGCGGTGCGCGGGCCTCTCACTGCTGTGGCCTCTCCCGTTGCAGAGCACAGGCTCCGGACGCGCAGGCTCAGCGGCCAGGGCTCACGGGCCCAGCCGCTCCGCGGCATGTGGGATCTTCCCAGACCAGGGCTCGAACCCGTGTCCCCTGCATTGGCAGGCGGATTCTCAACCACTGCGCCACCAGGGAAGCCCACATACTCTTTTTAAATGTACTTTTTAAAGGTTCATTTTTTCCCCTGGAACTTGATTTTGAAAATATTATTGATGAGTTTGCTTCTAGTAAAACAAAGAAAGTAAAATTTTCATAAATTCTCGTTGTTATAAATAAAATATTTAAATTTAAAATAATATTTTACATCCTAATATCCTTACATTTCAACTTTTCAATTTTTTTCAACTACTTTAATGATCTGGGATGGGAAGGCACATTGTCAGTGGTCAATAAATATTACTTGACTGGATGGATTTGTATTTTGCAGTGGGAGGATGCCATAAATTATTTGGATTGTAAGAGGACAATGTTATTGAGCTTTATGGGATTTAAAAACTATGCAGGTTTTATCCTAAGTCTCTTTTCTCTCTCTAGTGGAGGCATATGAGACATGGGGGTGAATAAATACACCAAGCTTGATGTTTATAGTAAGAAAAAATCCTATTGTGGAGATCACAACTTTACCCACTTACTTTAGAAATATAGGATTCCTGAAGGTGACTGTATTTTAGACCAACATGTAACACTGTTGCAGAAACAGATAAAGCCTTGCACAGATCTTCTTCAGAAAGAACTTTAATTCAACCATTATAGATTTATAGGTCCTAATAACTAAGAGGAAATGGAGATCCAACCTTTCTCTTTGCCTATTTCAAGTTGTTGCAATCAAATGCAAAATGTTGACAACCCATTGGCTACTGTGTCAGATGGGGCAATTACCACAAGTAATGTTTCATAGCAAACCACTCATGAAACTAAGTGTCTGAAAAAAATGAGGCTTGATTGTTGCTGCTGAGTCTGTGGGTTGGCTGGGGCAGTGTGCTGATCTTGGCTGGGCTCACTCATATGACCACAGTCAGCTACAAGTTGGCTAGGTGGCTGATTATGGAAAACCTCAGCTGGTATAATAGGATTACTAAACTGTCTTCCATATGTTTCTCACATATGTCCAGCAGTTTATCCTGGGCATATTCTCATGGCAGAGGCAGGTATGCAAAATCAAGCAAGATTAACCATGTAAAGGGAAAAAAGAATGGCACACTCACTTTTGAAACCTCTGAGTCACACTTGCTAATATTCCTTTGGCCAAAGCGAGTCTCAAAGCCAAGTCTGAGTCAGAGTGGGAAGGAGTTACAAAGTTGCAGGGGAAGGGGTGTGGAGACATGGAGACACGTCTTGAGGCCACTGATGCAATCAATCTACCTATATTGGCTAAATGTAAGAGCTGTGCAATCTCATTTCAATATCCCTTAGAACTGTCACCGCTGTACTGAACACTCTGGATAAGCCAAGCATTGAAGACCCACCTATCATAAATGAACCCTTGTTTGTAAACATGTGTCAACCCCCTCCCAAGTTGTGGCTGCCACAAATGACAAAAACCAAGCCTCTGACAACCAAGTTTAATGTTGCTATCAAATTGTCCAACACATGATTATTACTGAGCCAATTGAATCCTAAGTGGTAAGTTGATTCAAAGTAAATATTTAGTCTCTTCTCTGTGTCCCCAAGAATTCCTGAGGTCAAAGGAAGAGAAGGCAAGGGGCCAGGGGTCTGGAAGAGGAGCTCTGTTATCAAGAGCTCAAAGCCCAGCTCAACCACCTACAGCTGTGTAATGCTGAGAAAGGTACTTAAGCTCTCTGGGTCTCAGCTTAAAAAGGAGAGAATTCATTCATTCCCTCATTCATTCAATGTATTTATGGAGAAACTACTAAATACAATTCTCTGTACAGATGGAGTTCAGAGTTTGTTGGAGACACCCCCCCAAAAAAAGGGAAATTATAGTACAGGGCTAGAAAGCATGAAGTTGTACAAAAAGAATTAATAAACAGAGAGCTAAAGTAAATAGTTTTGGGAGGTTATAAAAGGGAGTTCTCAAGTCCTGTGTCGATAGCAGAGCCCAAGAAAAAGAAAGACTTCTCTTCTTTCCTGGCAAGGACTCAGCCAATAAAAGCCTTGGACTCTTTGTTTACTATAGCCCTCTTAACTTCCTTTTCCTCTCTTTAAAAGAGTTCTCTTTCCCTTGCTGTACAGGAACTTGCATGTGGCTCACCGCACGTTGCATATTGCAGACCCTGAATTGCAATTCTCCACTGATACCAAATAAACCCATTTTTGCTGGAGAAATATCTGGCAGTCTATTTGTTTCAGCTCAACAAAGCCTTAGGAGACACACAGAGATGATATCTAATCCTACTTCAAGAGATTCAAAGAATAATATAATATAGTAAATCAACTATACTTCACTTTTTTAAAAAAGAGAGATTCAAAGAATATTTCCTAGTGGAAGTGATGACTAAGCTGAGACTCAAAGAGAGGATAACAATGAATCAGATTTTGAGGAAAAATGTCATAGGAAGAGGGAATGGCAGGTGTAAAGTCCCAAAATAAATGTTTCCCTTCTGGCTTTAAAGACAAGCTGAGCTATCAGCATGGAAAACAGAAGAATATTCTAGAATATTCTAGAACATTCATGAGTACAACACAAATCCCCTGGGGATCTCATTATAATGCAGGCTCTCTGTGCTCTAAAGCCCGCGAGCCACAACTACTGAGCCCACATGCCACAACTACTGAAGCCCACGTGCCCTAGAGCCCACGTGCTGCAACTACTGAGTCCATGTGCTGCAACTACTGAAGCCCGCATGCCCAGAGCCCATGCTCCACAGCAAGAGAAGCCACCGCAAAGAGAAGCCTGTGCACCACAATGAAAAGTAGCCCCCATTCACCGCAACAAGAGAAAGGCCGTGCACAGCAACGAAGACCCAACGCAGCCAAAAAGTACATAAATAAAACAAAACAAAAAGTAAAAAAAAAAAATGCAGGCTCTGGTTCAGCAGATCTGGGGTGGCACCTGATGTCCTACTTTTCTAACAAGGTGAGGCTGATTCTTCTGGTCCACAGACTACACTTTGATTAGGGAGCTATTAAAGTGGCCACAGAGGGGAGATCTACCTGTTGAATTTTCACTTCCTTCTTTTTTTTTCAATTGAAGTATAGTTGACTTACAGTATTATGTTACTTTCAGGTGTACAGCATGGTAATTTGATATTTTTATAGATTATACTCCATATAAAGTTATCATAAAATATTGACTATATTCACTCTGCTGAACCTTACATTTTTGTCACTTATTTATTTTACACCTAGAAGTTTGTACCTCTTAATTCCCTTTGACTGCTCCTACTTACCAAAATAACTCTTTTAAGTGTTTCTGCCTATAAGTGTGTGTGCTTTATGTATCCCCTGAGGCTCTCCTTACAATTTTACTGACCATTTCTATAAAAGCAGGAGGGTTCTTTGTTGAAAGGTAAGGCAGTCAGTCAGAAGACACATCATTTATTGAGGGCTACTCTCTGTGTCAAGCATGTGATAGATGCTGGAGAGGCACTCTTGAAGCCACACATCCATGGACTTAGGACAAAACAAAATGGTAGCCAGAAGTTCTTGGTCCCGCCATTGCACTGCAATCTGTTATCTCCGCAAAACTCTGGAAAGTCAAAGAGTTGCAGAACACAGAAGATAAAACGGTAAGCTGGAACAGGAACTCTTGTTTCTCAGCAGGGCATGAAGCCATGGGGAGACCATCCCACATATCCGTCCATGATCCGAATTTCCCAGAGAGCTCTGGGGCTGGCAGGATCCTGCATTTCCATATTAAGCCGAGAAGAAAAGATTTCAGAGAAGGCTCCTGCAGGCACCTGCTTTCCCGAAATGTTGTTTCATAGTGTATTTGAAAGCAAGAAAGGACTTTAACCCTGTGAGAGAAATCAGAATCAGAAACAGTGGCAGGATTAGTACAAATGTGGGTCCAGGGATCAGATCTATGTGGGCATGGGTCTTATAAATACAGACAGAGATAAATATGGCAATAAAAACTAGAAGGATAAACATTTAAATGTTAACAGTGATTACGCCTAGTGTGGCAGGCACTGTTGGCAGACCCAAAAGCTATTCTCAACCTCTTTACTATTGATATTCCCATTCTAGAAGCTAGAAAGCAGAATGCTTGTTTTTTCAAATTCTTTTGTAATTATGAGTAGTCATGTGATGCAGTTCTGACCAATTAGGTGAAAGGGAAATCTGCTAAGGGGCTTCTGGAAAAGCTATTATTTCCTATTAAAGGGAGAAGGTTGAAAGGAGAGTTTACCACTCTGCCCCATCCCTCTCCTTCCTGCCTTGAACGTGGTCACAATGTCTGGAGCTATGGCAGCCATCTTGCAACCATGAAAATAATTGATGAAAAGTCAACATGCTGTCAGTGGAAAGGAAATCTAGGGAGAGCTTAGATCCTTAACAACACCACTAAGCAACAGAACCAATACCAGCAACACCTAACTCTGGACTTCTATTCTTGCAAGAAAAAGAATTTCATATTTATTTAAGCCACTGGATCTTAGTTACTTGTGCTTGGAATACATCAGTGAAAAAAAATAAGACCTTCTAGTGGGGGATGGAAGACCATAAAAATTAAATGAGATGAATAAGGAAATTATAGTGTTAGAAAGTGGAAAGCATAGAAAAGAAAATCAAGACAAGGTGCGTGGAGGAAGCAGGGTAGGGGAATAGGAGGCTGCACAAAATACAGTTGTCAGAGGAAATTTCATTGATAAGAAATGACTGGAACAAAGATTTGAAGGACGTGAGGGAAGTGAGGGAGTTGTCCATGCAGGTATCAGGACAAAAACATTCAAGGCATTCAAGAGCATTCAGTTCAAGGTTCCTAAGGAGGAAATGAGCCTGCCATGTTTGAAGAATCTTGAGCAGGCCAGTGAGGGTGGAGCAGAGTGAAGTGAGAGGTCAATTAATAGAAGACAAGGTCAAAAAGGAAAAGAGAGTCAGATCAAACAAGGCCTTGTGGGCCACCAGGAGGACTTTGGCTTTTACTCTAAGGTGGGAGCCATGGAGTGTTGTAGGCAGAGAAGGAATGTGACCTGACTCAGGGGTTCACGAGTGCCCTCTGGCTGCTGTAGGGAGAATAGACCAAAGGTAGAGCAGGGAAAAGGTAAGAGAGGCAGCAGGAAGAACACTTTTGAGGCTATTTCCATCATCCTGGCTAGAGACTTGGACTTGGACCATAGTGGAAGGAATGAAGGGAAAGAGAAGCGATCAGACTCTGGATCCATTTTGAGAAAAAGTCATCAGGATTTGCTGATGAATCAGAGATGGAAGAGAGTGAGAAGAAAAGCAGACTCAAGGTTAACTTCACACCTTCACTCCCGAGCAATAGAAAAATAGAGGACCCTATGTGGAAATGAGAGGTAGGGGAATCAGAAGCTCATTTGGAACGTGTTACATCTGTGACATCTATCAGACATCTAAGTGGGGGCATTTGGTAGGTGGCAGGTTATATGAGTCTAGAATTCAGGAGAGGGGGCTAAACTGCACATTATTTATAATTTGGGGGTCATTGCTGATAGATGGTGTTTGTAGCCATGAGATTGAATGAGATCCATTGTGTAGAGGAAAATGTGCGCTTCGAACAAAACTGATGTATTGTTAGAGGATACCCCTTTGGGTATTATCTGATCTATGGTGGAGCTATTTTACAATTCTGTAAATTTTAAATAACTGACAGTGATGGAAAATAATTTCATGGAAAAATCTGTTTTTCCCTTACTTGCACTCTCATTTCAATATTATTGAGATTATATATGTATTTAATTCACATATATTAATACATAAGTAATACACATATATGAATTTTAAATATATAATACTAATAATTATATAGTCCATATAATTATATGTATGATTATATTATATATTAATAATTATATATAATGGCTTTATATTTATAATTATGTATAAAATACAATTATGTATAATTTATAGATATTATATATGAAATTTATATATAATATATATTTATATATTATATAATATAAAATTTACATATTATAATGTGAATAATTATATATAATGTCTGTATATTTACAATTATATGTATAATTATATAATATATAATTATTTGTTCTATATATTACATATAATTATCAATGAGGAAACCAGGCAGATGTTATAATTGGTTCAAAAGAGAACACAAGAACATACATATATATAAAGTAGTGATATTATGTGTTATGTATACATTGTGAACACTGTGTACATTATATGTGTGCTATGTGTTACGTGTACATTATGTACATTGTACACATTATATGTATGATGTACTATACATACACGTCTGTTCTTTGCGTTCTCTTGTGAACCAGTTATAACACCTGCTGCTTCCCTCACTGATTAATGAGCAGAATAAAATCCTTGACAGATGCTTATTTTATATCTGTGAGTCATGATTTTGTCTCTTTTAGTTTGCATAGCTACTGAGGGACAGAGCTGGCATTTAAACCCAGGCAGTCTGGCTCCCAAACCCCCACCCTTAAACCCCAAACTTTATCAAATGAGTTAATACCCATGTACATGTTTAGCTCACAGTAGGTACTCAACATACAGTGCTGTCTAGAACCTGCAGACTCTCACCGTTTTGGAAGTGGAGGGAACAGATGACAGTACGATCCCTGAGGTCTCGGACTGGGAGCTGGGTTTGGTCTTCCTGGTCATGCATCTTCTGTATTCTTCCCGTACCTGAAGGTGGAGACACATCACGGGGAGTTGAATCACTCTTAGATGCAGGGGCATGTGTGGGCAGAGGCATGAGCCCTGGAAGGAAGGGGACTGGGAAGGCGGCAGCTACCTACCTGGCGGTTGAGCAGACAATGAATGAGGAAGATGAAGGCTCCTTGCAGGCTGTTGATGATGGTGAACAAGTAAGCCATGATATTGGCCATGGGTCCAAACTGGAAAATGCCCAACACCCAGGAACACCCCAAGATGAAGATCTGAGCAAAGGCTTTGAATGTCAGTAACCTGGAGGGGAAGATTTGCAGAGGATAAGGTTCTAGGAGGTGGCTGTTGTCCTCATGGGCCACCACTCTCCCAGGTTTAGCCTGAGGCTGCCACCATGTGACCCGTCACCTGGGTGAGAATAAACGTGGAACAGAGGCTCCAAGCCTAGAGGTAGGAAAATCAAATCCTACAGACATTGAAAAGGCAATTGGCCTACAGATACACATGGACACAAAGATGTGTGGACATATGTATTTAATGCAATATTGTCTGTAGTAATAAAAGGCTAGAAGGCACTATTTACAATAGACAAGACATGGAAACAACCTAAATGTCCATCAACAGATAAAGAAGATGTGGTTTGTGTATATATATATATCTCACATATATGTTGTATATATATGTATATATGTGTGTATATATGTGTACATTTCTATGTGTATATATATATATATATACACACACACACACAATGGAATATTTACTCAACCATTAAAAAGAATGAAATAATGCCATTTTTATCATACTAAGTATGATAAAGTATGTAAGTCAGAAAGAGAAAGACAAATACCATATGATATCACTTACATGTGGAATCTAAAATATGACACAGATGAACTTATCTACAAAACAGAAACAGAGTCACAGACATAGAGAACAGACATGTGGTTGCCAAAGTGGGGGGAGGGGGAGGGATGGATTTGGGGTTTGGGATTAGCAGATGCAAACTATTATATATAGAATGGATAAACAACAAGGTCCTACTGTATAGCCCAGGGGACTATATTCAATATCCTGTGATAAACCACAATGTAAAAGAATATGAATAAAGAATATATATATCTATCTATATATAAAACTAAGTCACTTTGCTGTACAGCAGAAATTAACACAACATTGTAAATCAGCCATACATCAATAAAAAAAATTTTAAAGGCTAGAAGGACCTTCCTGTCCAAGAATTTGGGACACATTAAGTGAACCATGAAGCCATCATATGAAATACTATGAAGCCTTCCTTTTTATTGGAGGCAAAACTCACATACCATAAGATTAACCATTTTGGCCACTGAAAGTGTGCAACTCAGTGGCATTGAGCACATTCACAACGTATAAACAGCATCACCATCCAGTTCCAAGACATTTTTATCACCCCCAAAATAAACCATGTACCTATCAAGCAGCCATTCCCTATTTACTTATCCCCCAACTAAAACAACCCAAACGTCCACCAACAGATGAACGGATGCACACAATGTGGTCCATCCATATACTGGAATATTATTCAGTCATAAAAAGTAATGAAGCACTGACGCTCGCTACAACGTGGATGAACGTTGAAAACATGCTGCTCAGTGAGAGAAGCCAGACACAAAAGGCCACATAGTGTATGATTCAATTGATAAGAAATGTCCAGAATAGACAAATCTACAGAGATAAAGAGTAGATTATAAAAACTTTTTTTTTTTTTTTTTTTTTTTGTGGTACGCGGGCCTCTCACTGCTGTGGCCTCTCCCTTTGCGGAGCACAGGCTCCGGATGCGCAGGCTCAGCAGCCATGGCTCACGGGCCCAGCCGCTCCGTGGCACGTGGGATCTTCCTGGACCGGGGCACGAACCCGTGTCCCCTGCGTCGGCAGGCGGACTCTCAACCACTGCGCCACCAGTGAAGCCCCTTGTTAGTTGTTTTTAACCTTAAGTATTGATATGATGTAAGCTACATAATATGTGGAAAACACAAAGTGCAGAATAATACGTACAGTATCCTATCATTTATGTAATGGATATATAAGTATAGAATGTTCTGGAAGGAAGGTCAACTTAAGTAATAATGGCTGCTTAGGGTAGGAGGGATCTGGGGACCCAGGGGGTCAGGGGAGAGATAGAGAATGACTTTATATGTGTTCCCTTTTTCACTACTTAATTTTTCTTACCATTGTATGTATTAACTTTGTTTTAACTTTTTGCTCTAACTTTTAAAAAATAACTTTAAAAAAATATTCAAGAGGAGTGAGGGATTGGACACTGACAGGAAAATAAGTAAAGGACGTTATCAGTTTACTGCTGATAAAAGCTAGACAATGTCTGGTTTGAGTAGGTTCTTAAAATGAACTTGAGTTGAATGATGAAGTTAAGAAAACAAATGGCCTATAAGAATATGAAAAAGTCCCACATCTGTAAGATAAAAAATATATATATGAAACTAAAATAATGAGATTGTAAATTTCATATATTAATTCAGGAAAACAATAAAAATGATAAACACTAGTGTTGGCAAAGCTGCAGGTAAACAAGCACTATTGTAAATGGAAACATTTTCTGGAAAACGATTTGCAATATATACTAACAGTGTTAAAATCCAACCTACTCTGACTCAGGCAATTTCATGCCTATTATTGTATTTTTTTGAATTTTATTTAATTTATATTTTTATACAGCAGATTCTTATTAGTTATCTATTTTATACACATCAGTGTATACATGTCAATCCCAATCTCCCAATTCATCCCACCACCATCCCCCCTCCCACTTTCCACCCTTGGTGTCCATATGTTTGTTCTCTACATCTGTGTCTCTATTTCTGCCTTGCAAACTGGTTCATCTGTACCATTTTTCTAGATTCCACATATATGCGTTAATATACGATATTTGTTTTTCTCTTTCTGACTTACTTCACTCTGACAGTCTCTAGGTCCATCCACATCTCTACAAATTACCCAGTTTCATTCCTTTTTATGGCTGAGTAATATTCCATTGTATATATGTACCACATCTTCTTTATCCATTCATCTGTCGATGGACATTTAGGTTGCTTCCGTGACTATTGTATATAGTGCTGCAATGAACATTGGGGTGCATGTGTCTTTTTGAATTATGGTCTTCTCTGGGTATATGCCCAGTAGTGGGATTGCTGAGTCATATGGTACTTCTATTTTTAGTTTTTTAAGGGACCTCCATACTGTTCTCCATACTATTGTTGTATTTAATAACAACAGATGTGTAAGAAGATTTGCCTACAAGGGTATTTCAAGATAGGATGGTTTATAGTAGTAAAAAAAAAAAAGAAAGAAAAAAAAAAGAAACAACTTAAATGTCCATAAATAAGGGATGATTTAAATAAATTGTGCTAGGTCTTTACACTGAAACACTATATATAAAAAAAAGATATTGTCAACAATTTCTAATAAAATAGAAAAATATTCATTACATGTTGTTAAGAGAAAAATGGTTATAAAAATAAAATAGTATGATTCTGGTTTTGTAAATATGTACATATAAGTATGCACAGTAGAAGAATTAGAGAATATATTAATAGTTCTAATACAGGAAACACTCACTCCTCCTAGGAACTGTAGTAAATGCTTTGTAAGCCACACGAAATGGGCAGTGTTAGCATCTCTGTTCTACAGATGAGGAAACTGAGTTTCAGAGAGGTTATGTAACTTGCCTAAGGTCACACAGCTTTTAAGTGGCAGTGCTGAGGTTTGAGACAGCCTGATCTAGACACTGTGCTATTCCATTTGGGGCATAGGACCAGGCTTACAAAAGGTACTCAGTGAACATTTGGGGAAAGAAGGAAAGGAGCCTAGAAGAGGAGGGGAAAGGAAGGATGGACGGTACCTGGTGTCTTTGAGCTTGGAGACTTCAGTACTGATGCTAGAAATCTGCTGCCTCAGGATCCACAGTGTCCCAGTCAGGAGGATGGAATTGATCTACAGAGTCAAGCAGAAGGGATGGAGAGATTGGATATACAAAAGGATAATGGCCAGACCATCTATAAAAATAGAACTCTGACCCACAGTCTACAGTAACCACTGCAGGAAGCCACACAATAACTGACCCCAAATGACCAGGACTTGACTAATAATTGACAGCCTCCCTCATTTCTGCCCCTGCTTCCAATTTAGGGCCAAAAGGAGAAAGCCAGTACGTAACCCTAACCAAGCACATAGAATGCCTTGCTTTCAGTTAGCCTACCCATAGGGTCCCCATGCCTACAGCCTCCAAGCAGGGCACACATGAAACCTTCCCTTTTTTCCTCTATAAAGCTTTCCCACTCATCTGCCTGTTTTTTAGTCTCTGACCAATGCAAGCGCTTTGACAATGCAAGTGGTTGACTCCCTTACCATAGCAATCTCCTAATAACCAGCCTTTGCTTGCTCTTGGAAGACCTGGGTTTATTTTCACTGGATGCATCTGGGAAGTTAGTATCAAGACCAGTGCCCCATCATGGGTTGAATTATGTCCCCCCACCACAAAAAATAAGATATGTTGAAGCCCTAACCCCCAAGACCTCAGAATGCTACCTTATCTGGATATAGGGTCTTTACAGAGATGATCAAATTAAAATGAAGTCATTAGGGTGGGCCCTAATCCAATATGACTTGTGCCCTTATAAAAAGGGGAAATTTGGACATAGAGACAGACATGCACAGAGGGAAGACAATGTGAAGAGACACAGGGAGAAGACTGACATCTACGAGCCAAGGAACGCCTGAGGCTACCAGAATTTGGAGAGTAGACGGGAACAGATTCTTCCCTATAGAAGAATCAGATTCAGATGGAGAAACAGATTCAGATGGAGCATGGCCTGCTGACTCCTTGATTTCAGACTTCTAGCCTCCAGAACTGTGAATCAATAAAATTCTGTTGTTCTAAGCTACCCAGTTTGTGATGCTTTGTTATGGCAGCCCTAGGAAACTCACACATGGACCCCCAAAACCTGATAGAAGTAAGCAAAACCCCTCTGGAGGAATAAAACCTCAAGAATTCCCAAGATTTAGCTCAGTCAAATATGAACTCACAGATAACAATTACAAATGACTCAAGGAAACAAGCCACCATGAGTGAGAGTCAGAAGACTCTCATCTTGCAGGACTGTAGAATCTAGATTGGAGGCAAGGAAGCAAGGAGATGGTACTCAACCTCCCCAGGCTTCCCAGAGAGTAGAAGGGTGGCTCCCAGGGGATGGGAAGATGTTGGTCTAAGGGTACAAAGTTTCAGTTATGCAAGGTAAGTTCTAGAGATGTAATGTACAACATGGTGACTTCTGTTACAATACTGTAGTATATACTTGAAATTTGCTAGAAGGGTAGCTCTTAAGGGTTCTCACAACAAAGAAAGAAAAGGGGAAAAATGGTAAGTATGTGAGGTGATGGATTTGTTAATTAGGTTGATTGCGGTGATCATTTCACAGTGTATACGTCAAAACATCAAGTTGTACACCTTAAATATATATAGTTTTTGTCGATTAAACCTCCATAAAACTTTTTTTAAATCTCCATGGGGCTTCCCTGGTGGTGCAGTGGTTAAGAATCCGTCTGCAGGGGACACAGGAGCCCTGGTCCGGGAAAATCCCACATGCCACGGAGCAATTAAGCCCATGCTCCACAACTACAGAGCCTGTGCTCTAGAGCCCGCGAGCCACAACTACTGAGCCCGCGTGCCACAACTACTGAAGCCGGTGTGCCTAGAGCCCGTGCTCTGCAACATGAGAAGCCACTGCAATGAGAAGCCCGTGCACCGCAACGAAGAGTAGCCCCCGCTCGCCACAACTAAAGAAAGCCTGCGTGCAGCAACAAAGACCCAACACAGCAAAAAACCAACCAAACAAACAAAAAAAAAACCTCCAGATTTCCCTTTGCCTCTTTCCCACCATTTCCCTCTCCAACCCTCCCCCCGCCACCAACCAATTGCTCTTAATTTCTTCCTACCTTTTCTCTTATTCAACATCTGTACTCAGATGAGAGCAATAGACCCATTCTTACTGAAACACAAAGGATTGATAAGATTGTGGTCCCTTCCAGGGGATTTGCACGCTGGCATTAAAAAAATATATTACAAATCAAAGGAATGACACTCTAACTTGGAAATCTCAGAAATCAAGGGTCAGAATGGTGCACGCTTTTGAGGAATAAGTGACCAGAGCTTTGCAACATCCACTGGCACTGCTTGATCCCTTGGGTCTCCTTGATCCTCCTCCAAAACACACTGCAACAAGCAATCAGCTTACCACTATAATTGTGCACACTGGCCCCAGGAAACTCCAGATAAACCCTGTCTCTGTATTCAGCCAGCAGCTATGGAGAAAAACAGGAGTCAGTGATTGTCTCAGAGTCCTGACCCTAAAATTACTCACACCCCGCCAGACGTGCTAATGGGAGAGAATATTGGCAGATGAGACCGACGTGAAAATTTTCATGATGGACCAGGTCACATTGCAGTTTTCCTCTTTCAGACCTTCTTCCTGGGTGAATGTTCCTGAAATATTCACTTAATGCCTTGTGTAGAGCTCATTTCTCAATCCATAACCTCTGTAACCCCTTTATCCAGACCTCTCCACTAGTATACCTTGTCATTCAAATCTCAGCTCGAACGTCACCTCCTCTGAAAAGCCACTACCCTGGTCCTTTCCTAACAGAACTTGCTGCTTTTTTTTTATAGCACCTATCATAAATTATCTTGTTCAGTTGTTTATATATTGTAAATTGTCCATCTTCCCCTACTAGACTATGAGCTGCATGAGAATTTGGACTTTGAACGTTTTATTCATCTCTGAATACCCAGCACTCAGTGCAAATCCTGGCATGGAAGAGGCATTCCATAATTATTTGTCAATAGGAATGAAGCAATAAAGGGAGGGAGGGAAGGAGGGAAGGGAGAAAAAGAAGGAAGAAAGGAAGAAGGGAGGGAGGGAGGGAAGGAAGGAAGGAAGGAAGGAAGGAAGGGAGGGAGGAAGGGAAAGGAAGGAGGGAGGGAGAATTAATTGCCTTTTCCCATCATGCCTCTAGTAGATATTGGCTGTTTTCACAATCTGACAACTATTCTACCATGTTTCGTAACAGCACCCCAATATTCCTTTAGCAGAAGTGTGCCTTCCCCAGAAAGAGAAGGAAAATAATCAAGTTTGGCCAACCAGATGTTCTCTCCCTGGAATGTAAGTCACCAGTAGTAGAGTGATCAAAAGGCAAGAAAATGTTTACGCCATGAGAAAATGCTGCCCATATCCTTTCAAGGATAACTACTTCAGTAAATACGGGCCAATTTCCTCATTAGCATCTGCATCTCTGCCTGAGGGCATCAGACTAAAAGCTTTAGAAAATTTGTTCCCCCAGGGAGCAGCCCTCAACCAATGGCTGATGGGAGGTAGCTGGATAAATACGCCAGCTCCCTCACTTCGTGGGTGGGATAACTGTGGTATGTGCCCTGCACAGTCCCCCAGAGGTACCTAATGGGATTGAGCCCCAGTTACCTACAGCAGGACCTGCTCAGGAATGCACCCTGTATTTCCTCCTTCTCTTCCCTGTCTCACTTCCCCACTCCCTAGTGCCTCCTGAGATCATTTCAAATCCTTGCCAATGCTACTCCTCTCTTCCAAAACTTTCTGTAGTTCCTACTACCTAGAAGGTATTCACCAAATTCCATGCCCCCCGCAATTTCCTCTTCTTCCAATCCAATCCATCTATTCTCCAAATACAGCTTGAGCTCTCCCTTAGGCAAGATTTGTCCTCACTTAGGTATACATTTCAGTAGAGCTTTCAAGGCTCATTCAAAATCTACCTCCTCCAGGAAGGCTTCCGTGAACTTTCCAACTCCCATATGCCCTCATCCCTCTCTGGTCTGTGTCAGGGCTTATACTACCCACACCAACGTCAGGCACTTCATCATGGTGCCCTTGCATTGTCACCACTATCTCCTGACAAGATAGACCTCACAGACATAAAAAACAAACTTATGGTTTCCAAAGGGGAAAAGGGGGGAGGGATAAATTTGGAATTTATCTACTATATATAAAATAGGTAAACAACAAGGACCTACTGCATAGCACAGGGAACTATATTCAATATCTTGTAATAACCTATAATGAAAAGAATCTGAAAAAGAATATATGTATATATTCTTATGTATAACTGAATCACTTTGCTGTACACCTGAATCATTGTAAATCAATTATACTTCAAAAAAAATAAATATGAATATTTTTTTAAAAGGCAGTCAGACCTGAACTCAACTTGGACACTTACTAGGTATGTGACCCTGGGCAAATCCTGCAACTGTGCTGAGCCTCAGTTTCCTCTGTAGCTACCATTTATTAAGCGATTACTTTAGTCACTGTTGGTCTTGGGGCCGCCATGTACCGTAGCACAGGTTGTGCACCGCACAAATCTAGAGGGCAGTATTAAGACTGTAGTGTCATTGAATGGTGTTGCTGTATGCAGTGGAAACATAGAAATTTTGTTGAGAAATACCAGAGATAATATATATTTGTAAAGCTTACAGGGTTTAGATTATGAAGGGCACTCCTTTAACGTGAATTCCATTCCCTCAGCCTTCATCTCATGACCTCACCTGAAGTATAAGCCATCAGCAGGCAGGGAGGAAACCTAGATATTTAATCCCCCAAATACAGCTCAGCAACGTGCCTATAGCACCAGGGTGATAAACAGGGGCCCTGGGATTGGAAAGACCCAGATTCAAGTCCTCACCCTGCCACTTTTTCACTGTGTGATAGTGAGAAAGTCTTTTCACCCTTCTGAGGCTCACTTTCCTCATCTGTAAATTACAATAACAAGGGTCCATCCTAGGATGAAATGAAGTAACTCACTGAATTACAGTCTCTACCCTATCCACATACTACTTGTCCTGTCACTTACCTAATTTTTCCCTCAAAATTGACTCAACTTTTTAAGTAAAAAGTTGAATCAATGGAATCATGTCTATACAATGGAATCATGTTTAAAACAGTCCATGGTAATAATGATGGTGGTAAAAATAACATATATAATGCTTTACACTGTGCCCAGCACGGTCTAAATGTTTTGCAGATAATAACTCACTTAACACTCAAAACAACACTATGATACAGGCATTGTCATTAGCTTGCATTTAATAGATAATGAAATGAAAGCATACAGAGTTTAAGTAACTTGCCCAAGGTAACACGGTGGTGGAGCCAGGATTCAGACTCAAGCAGGTTGGCTCCAGAGTCCACGAATTGAAACCTTGTGCCATCAAGTTCATTGTTTACATCACTACCATCTGCGGATACTATAGTGCAAACAATGGCTCCTGGATTTGTGCAGTGCACAACCTGTGCTACTGTATATGGCAGCCCTGAGACCAACAGTACATAAAGTTAATAATTTTCAGGGAGAGAGAAGGATGTCACTTACCGATTGTACATCCCATAACCTTGTGGTTGTATGATGGCAGAGACAGCCACCACCAGCGCCGGGAGCCCGTAGCCAAAGGCACAGAGATACCTCATCTTGATGTTTCGAGAGCTGAAGTAATTCACCACTTTCAGGTTCCTGGCCATAAGGAAGAGCATCACAGCCTCCACCAGCATCCAGAAGAAGCAAGCGAGGAAAAGGTAGTGCAGAAAGCCCGCGATGATGGCGCAGCCCATCTGCAGGGAACAATCGGGCACGTTCAGGATCCCCTACTCCAGAGAGCAGGTTCAGAGGAAGAGGGCAAAGGAGAAGCTACTTTGATTGGAGATCCCCAAACACGGCCCCTTCATTCATTCCACAAGTACTTATTCTTCACCAAGGATGGCTCCATCCTTTTGGTAGGGTAACCAATCATCCAGCTTTGCCTGGTTTTCTCAGGACGTATAACTTTCAGCGCTAAAACTGGGAGAGTTTGGGGGGAAACAGATACATGATCGCCCTTCTTTAGGGGATGGTTGAAGATATGGGGGAGGGGAAGGGGTCCACAAACTACAGCCATGGGTCGGCTGCCTGTTTTGTAAAGAACGTTTCATTGACATACAGCCACCCCCATTTATGTATTCTCTATGGCTGTTTTCACACTGAAACAGCAGAGCTGAATAGTCACAGCAGAGACCATAGTATCTGCAAAGCCAAAGATATTTATATCTGCCTCTTTACAGGAAAAGTTTGCCCACCCCTGGTCACGTGATGAGAGTGAGGCGCACTACTAGCCTTTAGTTCTCAAGGGGTCTGGAAAGTGAAACATCCCGCAGTGAGAGGGGTAGTTCTGCATCAAGAATGATCACCCCCGGGCTTCCCTGGTGGCGCAGTGGTTGAGAGTCCGCCTGCTGATGCAGGGGACGCGGGTTCGTGCCCTGGTCCGGGAAGATCCCACATGCCGCGGAGCGGCTGGGCCCGTGAGCCATGGCCGCTAAGCCTGCGCGTCCGGAGCCTGTGCTCCGCAACGGGAGAGGCCACAACAGCGAGAGGCTCGTGTAACGCAAAAAAAAAAAAAGAATGATCACCCCACCTGAAATGTCAGTAGCGCTCCCTTTGGAAAAACCCTGAGAGCCTACTGTTCCTGGCACAGTTACTGGGGGTAAATTGGCTAAAGTTCTTGTTCTCACGGGGCACACGGTCTCGTGGGGGAGGTAGATACACAATCAGTAAAATAACCCAAAATATCAATATGGTTTCAAATGGGTGCTGAGAAAGGAAGCAAAATAGAGTGATAAGGAGTAGAATTTCTCAGCTGTGGATGCAACTAGAGATTATCATACTAAGTGAAGTAAGTCAGAAAGAGAAAGGCAAATAACATATGATATCACTTATATGTGGAATCTAAAATATGGCGCAAATGAACCTATCTACGAAACAGAAACAGAATCACAGACATAGAGAACAGACTGGTGGTTGCCAAGGGGGAAGAGGGGAGGGAGAGGGATGGACTGGGAGTTCGGGGGTGGTAGATACAAACTATTAAAGATAGAATGGATAAACAACAAGGTCCTACTGTATAGCATAGGGAACTATATTGAATATACTGTGATAAACCATAATGGAAAAGACTATAAAAAAGAATGTATATATGTGTATAACTGAGTCACTTTGCAGTACAGCAGAGATTGGCACAACATTGTAAATCAACTAGATTTCAATAAAAAAAAAGAATTTCTCCACTGTAGCATTAATGATATTTGTAACACTACTGCCAGATTATTTTCTGCTGGGGGAAGGGGGGCGGATGTCCTGTGCATTGTAATGTGTTTAGCAGCATCCCTGGCCTCCACCCATTAGCTGCCAGCAGCATCCCCTCCCAGGGGTGACAACTAACAACGTCTCCAGATATTGCCAAGTGTCCCCTGAGTGAGGATGGAATCATCCCAGGTGAGCACTAATGGCTTAAAGAGTAGTAGGAGGGACCACTACAATATATAACATGATCAGGGAAATGATTTTAAACTGAGACCTATCACAAGATGGAGTCAACTAGGTGAGAAGCTGGGGAACAAGTATTGAAAGAGGGCACAGCACATGCAAAGGTCCTGAGGTGGGAAGTAGCATAGACAGAGTTGGGTAAGGATGAGCAGAGGCAGATTCGGAGATGATGGGGCTGGATGGGGACACAGTCTGAAGGATATGAGACCTGATTGTCGGTCTTGTCTACACCGGTGAGGAAGAGAATCTTGGCCAAGAAGAGGCACACGCAGAGGTGCAGGTGGAGGTAGGTGTTGTGGTTTTGGATGGTACGACACAGCAGGAAGGTGATGATGGCCACGGTGAGACACACCAAAGAGATGATCATGCCCACGTGGCTAATGATGTACAAAGTGAACTCCATCTGTCAGGAAAGAGATAACTGTTGGTCTCAGAGAAGGACCAACATACCCCCCAGGCAGGAAAATGAATTATCCAGCCTCCTGGCTTGGATATATAGAGCTTGGAGGCCTTTTCTCCCTCTGACACTCAGCGTGAACTAGATATTGTTCATCATCACCCTTTGGCATCCATCAGCACCCATTCTCACCCCTGTCCTATGCCCTGTTCTGCGAGGGCAGGACGTTTACAAATGACATTTCCCATGATCTCTTGGGGGTTAAGATCCTGAATGTCATTTAGGTTCTCCAGTGAGATGTATGCATGAAGGTTTTGAAAGGCAGGATGGAGGCAGACACCAGCCTTCTGCAGACAGGAGTGAGCTGTGGCTGGACTCCACCTTCCGACTCTCCGATCTTTAATCTTTAATTTCCTGGATGTGGGGTGAAATGACAGCTGCAGTTTTTGACCTCCGCATTATGGCTGCAGAGGGGTGATCTTGAAGCCAAAAATCCAAATGGCAGCCCCCTGATTTCAAGTCCTCCATCCCTTCCTGTGATTCTGTGAGCATCCAAGTCCCTGTATTAAATACTTTTCTGCTTGAAATACCTTGAGTGGTTCCTGTTTCCTGCTCTGAACCAGGACTGATAATAGGTGTTCAGAGATGCCCCAACTTCTGGGAGTAGAAATGACAAGTTGAGTCCTTCTCTATGCCATAATTGTAATTAATTTTAAGTTTATTTGGGTGCTTTCTGTGTGTTAAAGATATGCCAGGCACCATCTCATGAGCTCTTCTCTATGATATTGTGATGTAGCAGTTAAGAGAACTGACTACAGTTTTAGCTGTTTGAGCTTGGGCAAGATACTTAACTGCTCTGTGTCTCAGTTTCCTCATCTGTTAAAAAGAGGATACTAACAGTAACTACCTTATGGAATTGTTCTAGGAGGATTCAGTGAAAATGCTTAAAGTACTCACAACAGTGCAGGAAACATGTATGATATAAGTGTTAATTTTCATCATTCTTTTTTCTTTTTTTTTAATGAAATGTTGATGCTTTTTAGTTTTGGTTTTTGGCTGCACCTTGTGGGATCTTAGTTCCCTGACCAGAGATTGAACCTGGACCGTGGTAGTGAAAACCCCAAGTCCTAACCAGTGGACCGCCTGGGAGCTCTCACATCATGATTTCTTACTTGTTCTCATTTATTTATTTATTTAGGCTGCGTTGGGTCTTTGTTGCTGCACGTGGGCTTTCTCTAGTTGCGGTGAGCGGGGGCTACTCTTCGTTGCAGTGTGCAGGCTTCTCATTGCGGTGGCTTCTCTTGTTGCAGAGCATGGGCTCCAGGCACGCGGGTTTCATTAGTTATGGCACACGGGCTCTAGAGCGCAGGCTCAGTAGTTGTGGCACACGGGCTTAGTTGCTCCGTGGCATGTGGGATCTTCCTGGACCAGGGCTTAAACCAGTGTCACCTACATTGGCAGGCAGATTCTTAACCACTCCAGCATCAGGGAAGTCCTTCTTGTTCTCAGTTTTAAGGTGAAAGAACTGGGCTCAGCTCAGAGAGGTTGAGTGACTTGTCCATGGAAACACAGCTAGGAAGTGACAGAGATGGGGCTTGAAACTAGACTAGTCTTGCTCTGGATCGAATACTCTTAAGTTCTAAGCCTTACATTCCTCTAAATAGCATTTAGGATCTCCCTAACAAGGAATAGAACCTCCCACCTGGTAATATAGACCAAGCATACTCACCACAGCACTAATGTCTATTCTCTCTATCGAATCTAACCCCTCACCAAGGCTTAGTTCAGGTTCCATCTCCTCCCTGATCTATCCCCAGTTCTCACTGACACAACACTCAGTTCCTACAGCACAAATTCTTACACCATTTACAGGCAGACCTCAGAGATATTGGAGGTTCAATTCCAGACCACCACAATAAAGCAAATATTGGCAATAAAGTGAGTCACACGAATTATTATCCCCAGTGCTTATAAAAGTTATGTTTACACTACACCATATTCTACTAAGTGTACAATAGCATATGTCGAAAAAATGTACATACCTTAAGTAAAAAATATTTTACTGCTAAAAAATGCTACTGTCATATGAGCCTTTGGTGAGTCGTAATCTTTTTGCTGGTGGAAGGTTTGAAATATTGTGAGTTACCAAAATATGATGCAGAGCGTGAAGTGAGCAAATGCTGCTGGAAAAATGGTGCCAATAGACTTGCTCAATGCACACAGGGTTACCCAAAACCTTCAGTTTGTTAAAAAAAAAAACAAGTATCTGCAAAGTGCAATAAAACGAGGTATGCCTGTAGATGATTCTGTAGAAAGAGACTTCTGGACTCAGACCATCCTGGGTTCAAATCACAATTCCACTAATTACTGGCTTCATGACTAGACTGGCTGCTGAGCTCCAGTCTCCCATCCTGCAAAATGGGTCTAAAAACACTTAAAACAAAGGGTCCAGGGCTTCCCTGGTGGTACAGTGATTAAGAATCTGCCTGCCGGGCTTCCCTGGTGGCGCAGTGGTTGACAGTCCGCCTGCCGATGCGGGGGACGCGGGTTCGTGCCCCGGTCCGGGAAGATCCCACATGCCGCGGAGCGGCTGGGCCCGTGAGCCATGGCTGCTGAGCCTGCGCGTCCGGAGCCTGTGCTCTGCAACGGGAGAGGCCACAACAGTGAGAGGCCCGCATACAGAAAAAAAAAAAAAAAAAAAAAAAAGAATCCGCCTGCCAATGCAGGGGACACGGGTTCGAGCCCTGGTCCGGGAAGGTCCCACAGGCTGCAGAGCAACTAAGCCCGTGCGCCACCACTACTGAGCCCGCGCGCCTAGAGCCCGTGCTCCGCCACAAGAGAAGCCATCACAATGAGAAGCCCGCGCACCACAACGAAGAGTAGCCCCCGCTCGCCGCAACTAGAGGAAGCCCGCGCGCAGCAACGAAGACCCAACGCAGCCAAAAATAAATAAATAAAAATTTAAAAATATAAAAAAATAAAAAATAAATAAAGGGTCCAGCCCATAGGAGGTGCTCAGTAAGTGGGGTCCGTGATTGTCATCGTGCCTACACCTGTTTAGGGTCATTTATCGTTTTATATACGAGTGTCATGGCTTCCCAACCAGACCATGAATTCTCTAAGGGCAGAAGTATGACACACACCCCTTCTATCCCCCATAACCCCTTCCCACAACACCCAATGCCATGAGAGGCATACCATGGCTGTTTAGTCAATGTTTTCCCACTGGATCTGGGGAGCTAGAGTACAGAGCATCAGTACTGACCGTGAGCTCCCCAGCAGCCATGATGATGGCCAAGTTCACCATTCGATTACAGCTGCAGCCAGTGTGCGTCTCAGAAACTTCAAGGACTGCACAGCCAGACGGTGTCCATCTACCTCCTTCAACATCTGTGCTCCAGGAAACGCAGATGGGACTCTCAAACTTCCGCTTTGGCTGAAAATTCAAAGGCTTTGGTTACCTGAGAATCCCGCTATTCAGGAATCCATTCAGGATTCAACTTGATCAACCTCAAGAAGATGTGGGTATGTTCTGTAGGGAAGGGAGAAAAATGCTGATATTTCAATGTGCAGTAATGAAAAGAAATGTCTTGGGTGCCAGACCTGTCTCTACCACTAACTTGGTCATGGCTAATGTAAATATCCGTGTAAATGTTTCTGCGTCAACATGACTTAATCTAACCTAAACCTTGCCCATTGATGAATGGGGAAATGCCACATAGAAATGCGAGAGCTCATTTTTCTAGTGGTGGATTTTGGGAAGTGGCTTGAGTTATCAGGAATTGTGGACACTTGCTGCTTTAATGGGTCCCCATCAAAAATGAGAGGTAAGCTCACTTGAGAATGGGGAATTCTCAGAAGGCAGATGGGGGTCCAATGGAAACCTCTTCACAAACCTCAATGTTCTCCAGGGTGTAGGTGACTGGTTTAGAGAACCCATCTTTCTTCTCTCCTGTTATGATGCCCCCAGCAATGCGAGAATTCAACTTCAACTTCCTCTTGGAGTTGGCCAAGGGGATCTGAGGGTCTTGGAAGAAGCGCTCATCCAAAACGGACTCCATACCCGCAAAGGAGACAAAAGCCACCCCGTTGACCCCTGCAATTTCCCCCAAAAGCAAAAAAAAAAAGGGGGGAAATCATTTGCTCAGTAGTTATTATAGATGACCCAGCCCATCCACACACATACACACTTTCATATCCCATGCATCTCTGCACCACTGGCTCGCTCTGAGAATTGAAACACCAGTGGACTTCCAGGTAGGTGAGCCTCCCCTACCGGAGGCTCTGGTACCAAAGGTACCATAACCTTTAAAAAAAAAAAATCTCGAGGTGCTATCACCTGGAAAAAATCTCGGCTACATTTAAAAGTCAATTTGAATTTGTGTTTTTAAGGAACAATTCAACTCAGCAGTGGGAAATAAGTTCCCCTCCCACATTTATGGTTATTCTTGTTCAGTCTCTTTGGTGGGCTTCCGCTTTCTTGTTCAGTCTCTTTGGTGGTCTCCAGGGATGTGTCCTAGCCTGTTCCTTGTGCCCTCCAGAGAGCATATAGATCAGGGAGTGATGAACAATGACCTACAGGCTAATCTGGCCATTGCCTGTTTTTTGTAAATAAAAGTTTCATCGCCACACAGCCTCACCCATTCATTTACATATTGCTTATGAATGCTTTTGCACTATGACGGTAGAGCTGAATCATTGCGACAGATTGTATTGTCCTCAAAGCCTAAAATATTTACAAACCATGCTCTACGGGAAAGGTTTGCCAATCCCTGATACAGATTAGCACTGTCTGCCAGAAATATCGCATAAACCACATATGCAATTTTACATTTTCCAGTAGCCACATTTCAGAACAGTAAAAAAAAAAAAAGGTCATTTTAATTATATATAAATCAATACCTACAAAATATTACCATTTCAACATGTAGTCAATATAAAAAATATTAATAAGATAGTTTACATCCTTCATCTTTGGCACCAAGACTTTGAAATCCAGTATGTATGTCACCTTCACAGCCTAACCACACTTGAAGTGCTCAATAATAAAACATGACCAATGGCTGCTGGATTGGACAGGAAATGGCTTGACACTCCTGTACTGTGAGATTATTTTTTAATTAATATTTTATTGGAGTATAGTGGATTTACAATATTGTGTTCGTTTCTGCTGTACAGCAAAGTGAACCAAACATACATATACACATATCCACTCTCTTCTAGACTCCATTCCCAGAGATAATTTAATTAATGTCTGACTTCCCTAGCAGATGGAAAACTCCCTGAGGGCATGGGCTATTTCTACCTCTCCCATCACTTTTTTTTTTTGGCCACGCCTTGCGGCATGTGGGATCTTAGTTCCCCGACCAGGGATTGAACCCGTGCCCCCTGCATTGGGAGTGTGGAGTCTTAACCACTGGACCATCAGGGACGTCCCCCTCTACCGTCATTGATTCCCTCACTTCTTGGCACAGGTCTTGGCACCTAGGAGGTGATCAATAAATATTTGCTAAAGAATTAAAGTTAAAAACAAAATAAATACATGCACCCCAATGTTCATTGCAGCACTGTCTACAATAGCCAAGACATGGAAGCAACCTAAATGTCCATCGACAGATGAATGGATAAATGAGATGTGGTGCATATATACAATGGAATATTACTCAGCCATAAAAAAGAATGAAATAATGCCATTTGCAGAAACATGGATGGACCTGGAGATTATCAGACTAAGTGAAGTAAGTCAGACAGTGAAAGACAAACATCATATGATATGCCTTATAGGCAGAATCTAAAAAACAATGATACACATGAACTTATTTACAAAACAGAAACAGACTCACAGACTTAGAGAACGAATTTATGGTTACCGGGGTGGGGGGAAGGGTGGAGAGGGATAGATTGGGAGTTTGGGATTGACATGAACACACTGCTATATTTAGAATAGATACCCAACGAGGAACTGCTAGAAAAAAAATTTTTTAATTTAAAAAAGTTTTAAAAGGTAATAAATAAATATTTGCTGCTTGAATGCACAATAACCACCCTCTCTGATTCTCAGGAGTGGGTCTGTACCTGTGGATTCAGATTCTTCGATTGTGGAGCACCAGATCTTCATCTCATCCCCTTTCGCTTTCAAACTAAAGACCTCATTCTCTTCAGTGCATCCTTTGTTGATAATTTTGCTCTCAATGTCTAAAAGGGAGAAAGGGAGAATTTACAGGAGGTCACCCAGAAAGTGGGTCTTGAATTTGGTTTCTGGCCAAGAAAGGGACGCATCCCTGGTTGCAAGAGAAGGAAAGGACAGACAGAACGATTGGTCATGGGAAAGATCCTGAGGCCCTCAATGAATGGCAGGAGGATGGCAGCACCAAATAAATGAGAAACCCAATTGGAACTCTAGGAGTGAGCGCTCACATCCTCAGGGGATGCGTCAGGGAAACATGGGCTTGAAGTCAACAATGATGGAAAGCAGCAGAGTCATGGCCCTCTGACTGCTCCAAATTCAGACAGGTTTTCCAAAGCCCAAGGAAATTGAAAGAGTCTGGAGCATGCCCAGCAGAGTGGACAAGAAGGGTTCAGGTTCCACAGTCACTAACTAGGAGGCCCGGCTCCGCCACTCAGCAGCTGTGTAAACTTGACCAGTGACTTAACACAATGCCAGGCACTCGATAAATGGGAGCTGTTGTTACAATAATTGGACTTGCTTTGCTGTACGTTCAGAGGTTTGAAACAGCTGGAGAACTGGTATATGGGAAAGCCACGCAGAATCACACGGCCAAAGTCACCAGTCTAAATCAGCCCCCAGGTGTGACCTTGACGCGAAGGCTATGTCCTACCTAAGTGGTCCGTCTGAATCGTCTGACTGACATTCGCTGAGGGTTTCAGAAGAGCTGCTAAAGTGGTGCTTTCCACGCTCTCCAGTAAGACTGTGGCCAGGGTAGATGTCTTCTCTTTGGTGAAGTTGGACCACACGGATGTTTGTTCAATCACAGAGGCAAAGCTCTCAGCCGTACTCTGCAAGGAAAGGTGTGTTTGCTCTCTCTCGCGCGCTTGCTCTCTCTCTTTCTCTTATCAGTGAAACAGCAGCTGTCCCCTCTCTCATCAAGAGAATGGGTTGACAGTCTAGGATAATGAAGAATGTAAAAGGACATTCACTCAGCCTCCTTTTCCTGATTCGAGAAGCCCCGCTGGGAATGCAAACTGGTGTAGCCTTCGTGGCGTGCAGTAAGTCAGCACTTGTCACGGCATAGATTGCGCATACCCCTTTGACTCGGCAATTTCCCTTCCAGGAATCCCTCCTGCAAGAAATACTTAAAAATTGTGCAAGGATCTTGGCTAATGGTGTGCATTTCAGTGTGGTTTGTGATAGCAAGAATTCGGAAAGCCTGAATGTCCAAATGATTGGTTAAATAAAAGACGATAAAGTCAAATCATGGGATAGTATACAGCTGTTAACAACAGAATGACTTTATATCTATGTATATGAACAAGCAGAAAGGTCCATGAGCTACGATCAAGTAAAGCAAATTACAGAATCACATGTTACATTACCTCCTTTCATTTAAAAAGAACAAGTACTTTAATTTAAAATTTTATATTTATGGTATTTATGTTTCTGTCACTAATGGAGATTTTAAAATAAATATAATCAATACTTATTATGAGCCAAGTATTAAGTGCCTTATATATACTAATTTATTTAATTTTATGAAGATACTTATGAGATAGAAGCTATTATTATTTCCATTTTGGATGAGAAAACAAAGATACATATCTAGTAGGTAGCAGAAGCAAGATTTGAACTTTGGCAGTCTGGTGTCAGAGGTGGAATCCTTAATCACTGCTCTAAACCACTCATAGTAGGTTCTCAACGTGTGCTTCAATGTGTGTGTGTGTGTGTGTGTGTGTGTGTTATACAAGCATTCACAAAGTAAAAAAAGATATGGAAAACTATGCATCTAAATGTTAACATTGGTTATGCCTATGGAATAGAGTTGAGGAAAGACTAGCAATAATAATATTAATATTAATGCTGATACTGTGCCCTTGATTATTGTTAATAAACTGACTATAAAAATGTAATCCCAACAAAAATATATGAAGAGAATTCACAAGCTCACAACCTAATAAATGAAAGGAAGAAATTAGTTGAATCCAATCCAATGGTGAAGGAAATTAACTAAAATCTTAGCAGGGAAACCAATTTCTATGTATCCAAATTTGATGATAAGAAGATGAAAAGAATTTCAATAAAAACTGGATCAGAGTGAAACTTGAGAGATGTTTGTCTGGGAAAAACAGGATGCACTGAGTTTTGTAACCATATCCCAAATGAAAGGCATGAGTTTGGGTCCCTCCCCACCGACAGAGCAAAAAATCTCAGCTAGAATCATCCTGAAAAACTGTGGTTCTCAATTCTGTGGCTGATGAAATCTCATCAAAATCCCCTTTGACATTAAATCTCTTCTGTTTAGCTAGGAAGTTTATTTTATATCCTCAGGAAAGAAAAAAAAATAGCAAGCAAGCTAAAACTCCATAGTAGTAATACTTCTGTGTTAATTTTACAAGGTTTTGTAATCTTTGGCATAATTTGGAAATCTATTGTTTAAACGGCTGGAAAACTTTGACACATTAAAGGAGACCAATTAACCACATGATTTCATGGCAAAAAGCTATTAGACGTGATTTTAATATGAACAATTTAAGAGAACACGGCTGTTGATACACCGTATTACGCATTTTTTAAAAACTCTGAATTATTATATTTATGCATGTGACTGGGTGGATTTATGAATCCCTTAAGGGCATAGTGACCTTGCCTTTTAGGTTTGTAAATCTTCCTCATTAAGTACTTAAAATCTGGGGAGAAATGAGAATATTCGTAAACATGGTAGAAAATGTTGGAGGGAATTTAAATAAATTTGTTGAAAGAGTTCATTGTTTATACAAATTTCATCTGAAAACCCTATGAATAAGTGTACACTTCATGAATAAATACGTTATACTAATAAATTAATTTCAAATTCACCAGAATACAAATGAAAGTGTTCTTCTTATTTTCATACAGATTTATAAATGACATAGCAACATCCGTAAGTTGCAACTTAAAGTCTTAAGAGAAACTATTTTTTTAAATCTGCAATTGTAATGACCTAGTCATCCCACTCCTAGGTATTCACCCTAGAAAAATGAAAATTCAAGTACACACACACACACACACACACACAGATAAATGTTTATAGTAGGTCTATTGATAATCGCCAAAAGCTGGGGTGGGGGGCTTCCCTGGTGGCTCAGTGGTTGAGAGTCCGCCTGCCGATGCAGGGGACACGGGTTCGTGCCCCGGTCTGGGGGGATCCCACGTCCCGCGGAGCAGCTGGGCCCGTGAGCCATGGCTGCTGAGCCTGTGCGTCCGGAGCCTGTGCTCCGCAACGGGAGAGGCCACGACAGTGAGAGGCCCGCGTACTGCAAAAAAAAAAAAAAGCTGGGGTGGGGATGGAGGAATGAAGAGATCTCGGTCAAGTGGAAACAACTCCAATATCCTTCAAAGATGAGTGGATAAACAAACTGTGGTCCATCCAGAAAATGGGACACTACTCAGCCATAAAAAGGAGTGAAGCACTGACACAGGCTACAATGTGGATGAAACTTGAAAACATGGTGCTCAGTGAGAGAAGCCAGACTCAAAGGGCCACTTATTGTGTGATTCCATTTACAAAACACTCTTGAAAAGACAAAACTGTAACGACAGAGAACAGATCAGGGATTCACAGGAGCTAATGGTGGAGGGAGTGAATATCTGACTATAAAGAGGAAGCCCAGGACTTCCTTGGCAGTCCAGTGGTTAAGACTCTGTACTTCCACTGCAGGGGGCATGGGTTCGATCCCTGGTCAAGGAACTAAGATCCCGCATGCCCCGCTACACAGCCAAAAAGTTAAAAAAAAAATTAAGTTAAAAAAAAAAAGAGGAAGCCCAGTGGAGTTGGTGGGGGTGGGGGGAGGAGAGGAGGGTCAGGGGAGAGGGATGGAACTGTTCTGTTGTCCGACTGTGGTGATAGTTACACAAACCCACTCGGGTAATACAACTCACAAAACTGTACAGAAAAGGGCAATATTCCTGCATGTTAATTTTTCAGACCTGACAACTGGAGTAGATTAAACGTTAACTCACAACCCATTCATGATAAAGGGGATTTCGTGCACCCGAAGTGTGCCCCCAATATGTTTGAAACTCGAAACGTGATTATGAAGACTTCACTGTTACCTTCAGAGAGACGACGGTGGTTTTGTTTTTACAGACGTCATCCAGAATGCCGAGGGTGGCGTTCATCAGTGCACAGAAGGAAACCTGCATCCCAGAGGGAAGAGCATTTGTGAGCGTCGATCAAGTGTGCAATGTACAAACTGGGCCATTGAGCCCACCACGTGGGATGGTCCTGGATTCCTGAGGTGTCACAAGTCTCTAGAATTCTCAGGGAGATGAAAACTCACCTTTTGATCAGAATTGGAATCATAGCATCTTTCTCTTCCATAAATAAGAAAAGAAAACATCAACCAACAGTAAAACTATTGAGTGGGGTGGAAAAGACCAGTGGTCCAAGTGGAATATAATTCAGCCATGAAAAGGACTGAAGCACTGACACAGCTACAACACTGACGGACCTGGAAAGCATGATGCTCAGTGAGAGAAGCCAGACACAGAACGATACATAGTGTGTGATTCCATTTATAGGAAATATCCGGAATAGGTAAATCAATGGAGATAGAAATTAGATTACTGTTTATCGGGGGCTGATGCCAGGGGGGAATACAGAGTAACTGTCAATGGGTACATAGGACTTCCTCTGGGGGTGATGAAAATGTTTTGGAGATAGAGGTGGTGGTTGCACACCATGGTGAGTGTACTAAATGTCTCTGAATTGTACACTTTAAATGGTGAATTTTATGTGCATTTCACAATTAAAAAAAAAACAACAGTGAACCAAAGTGCATGGGAATTCCAAAGCTAATTTACAAACTCATATTTAATATAGTGACATCAATACCTGAAGATGCTTCTGGAGTCTTTACTTACTAGAACGACTTCATTAGAGAATCAAGACATCCAAATTCCTCTGCCTGGCCTGGAGGCTGCGTTATCACCCATCCCATATCACACAGATGCAGCACATACACCTTCACTAATAGTGAGACTCCAATACCATTTCTTCTTTTAGTAACTGAATCCCCAAGTTTTAGATAGACAAATGTTCTTCCCTTCCAGCTGTCCTTGAAGCTATGTGTAAGCAAAAGTGATACTGGGTCATACTCTTAAAGGGAAGGACTGTGCCTTTCACTTCCCCTTCTCTTCTGCCCACCAGCTGGAATGCAGACTTGAAGTCAGGAGCTGGAGCAGCCATTTTGGACTAAAATGAGGGAGACTTGTGTGGCTGATGGCAGAGTATTATGAAGCCATCATGTCAGCTCTCAGCAGCTTACACTCAGACTGTTCCAAAGAGAGAAATAAATTTATATCTGGTCTAGGCCACCGTATTTTTTGACTTTGTTAAAGCTGCACAGCAGCATTCTACCTAAGTGCCTTCTGGGAAAACTTCAAGAACTAGGAACCTTCAAAAATACTTACATATCCAGGCTCCACTGCTGCTCCCACTTGGCATAGCTGGGCCCACTCATTGTTGGGTATCACATCTTCTTTACACTTGAAGGGAACCCCTGAGAAGAATAAACAAAAACAACCAAATCAAACTTAACCACAGCAAGATATGATTAAAAGGCAAGTCTGATTTCTTCACCCCCTGCTTGAAATCCATCCATTGTCATATTATACAACAGTGGAAATGAACAAGCTACAGCTACATGCTACGTCAGCAACTCTGATATGATACCATCGTTATAAAGTTCCACAGCAAACCAAACCAAGGAAGGAATGTTTAGAGGGGGAATATTTTAAGTAGGGGAATTAAAAAGTTCCATGTGGTTCCCTCTGGGGAGGAGTCAGGGGTACGGAGTAGGGAAGACGCATGTAGGAAACTCAGTGGCATTGATGATCTTCTCGTTCTTATGTTGCCAAGGGCCTCAGATATACTCATTTTATTATTATACTTCATTGCCTCCATATAAGTTATCTATACTTTTCATATATCAAATAATCCATAATTTAAAAAAATGTAAACCTTTCAAACTTCTCCATGGATTGATGCTTCAAAAATACTTTATCAAACGAGTGATTAATGAATGAGTAAATGAACAGAAAAAGAGAGAATATGTGGACGAGGTACAAAAAGAAGAGGGTACAGAGGTTGGGAAAAGTGAGGATTCTACAACCAAAGCAAGACACAGATTCCATTGCCAAGACATGCAAGGAGATTATTACTTTTGCAGCTGAAGTTGCCATATTTCCAGGAGACTTCTGGATTGGGATGAAAGCCCACCATGCAGCCACAGCTGTAGGAGCCCAGGGTATTGGTGCAGACAGAATTTGGGCCACAGGGTGATGGATCCTGGAGGCATTCGTCAATATCTGCGAAGAACTCAAGAATATCAAACAACGCAGAGGAGTAAGAAGATACTTCTTTCCAGGGACGTCCAGCAAACCCTCCACTCACCTATGCAGTCCCCTTTTGGGTCTATGGAGTTGAGCTGTCCATTGCTTGGTGCAAAGCCAAGGTGGCAGGTACAAAAGTAGCTCCCGGGGGTGTTGGTGCATGTCGCGTTGAAAAGGCACTTATCAAGGCACTCATCAATATCTGTGGAGTAGAGAATGGGCATGAGGCAGAGTGGGCCACCAAGCCAACAAAAATCATGCTTCGCCTTCCAAAGCAGAGAGTGGTCGCTAAAACATGGCATCCCAAACAGGAACTACATTTCCCAGAACCCTCTGCATCTAGATGGGATCATGTGACTAGCTTTCACTTATGGGAACATGACATATGTCACTTCTGGGCCAAGGTGGTTAAGAAGTGGGTGTGCCTTTTCTCTCTTTCCCCACCCCTGACTGGAACCAGGGATTCTAATGCCCTAAGGGATAGAAGAACCAAGAGATACAAGGAGACTGGACACCTATATCACCTTGTGGAGGAAAGCTGCCCTTTGGCCAAGTATATCCATATTGGATTCATTTGAGAGTAAGAAATTTCTATTATGTTGAACTAGTGGTTCTCAACTGAGGGAGATTTGCCCCTCTGGGGACCTTGGGCAATGTCTGGAGACATTTTTGTTGGTCGCTGGGATCCAATGGATCGAGGCAAAAGATCCTATAATGCGCAGGACTGTCCCCCAGAACAAAGAGCTATCCAGCTCCAAAAGTCAATAGTACCAACGTTGAGGAACCCTGACCCAACTAATCTCCCTCAGAGGGTTTCTGAACCAGCTGCCATGCTCTGAGGAAGCCCAAGCAGCCATGAGGAAAAGTTCATAAGGAAAACTGAAGGGCCAACTGAGCTTCCAGTCAGAGACCAGTACCAACTACCAGCCATGTAAGCAAGGTCACTTTGCACCTGCTAACCATCCTACTGCCCCAGAAACACCATATGGTCAACCCACAGAATCACGGGCAAGAACAATTGATTGTTGATATAAGCCACTACCTTTCAGGGTAGTTTGACCTCCGCTGAGAAGTCCCCAAAATGACTGGAAGAGTTACCTGTACACTTGAAAGCCTCAGGTTTCTCAGGGCTCCACAAACCAGGTGAAAAGAACCCTGGCAGGCAGGAGCAACTGTATTTTCCCAGGATGTTGGTGCAGACGGAACTGGGACCACAAAGTGTGGAGTTCCTGGAACATTCATCCACATCTAAGCAGAAAATCAAAAGGATGAAGGAGGCTGAGGCTACAGCAGCAGTTCATAGCCCTACCACTGACCTAAAGCCAATGGGTTTCCCCAGCTCCTCCGGGCTCACCTTCTTAAACACATTTGCATCACTATGAAAAGGAAACATTTAGAGGCGTGTGTATGACCCATGCAAATCTTCTGATGAGGCTCCCCACAGCTCAGGATAGAATCCATACTCCTCATTAGAACATATAAGACCCTAAGAGTCTGTTCCCAGCTGAGCTCATCCTTTCCTTCTAATCCCTTCATAATTCATGACCTGGATTCATCGATTACCTGTAGGTGCACAAAGGCTCATTCTCTCTCACCTGTGTTCCCTCAGCCTCAAACCCGTTGATGAATCTCAATTCCTCTCCAAGAAATCACTATATCAGAGTGGAGGGGTAAAGAGCATGGACATCTTGAGTTCAAAACCTGGCTCTGCCCCCTTATAATCTGTGTGTTACTGGGTGCTACGGAGTGAATTACGTCACCTCCCCCCAAATTCATATGTTGAAGCCCTACCCCTCAGTGGGATGGTATTTGGATGTGGAAAATAATTAGGTTTAGATGAGGTCATGAAGGTGGGATCCTCATGAGGGAGAAGGAGAAGAAACACAAGAGCTCTCTCTGCCATGGGAGAACACAGCAAGAAGACAGCTGTGTACAAGCCAGGAAGAGAGCTGTTTCCAGAACCCTACCATGCTGACACCTTGATCTTGGACTTCCAGCCTCCAAACCTGTGAGATAATAAATCTCTGTTGTTAAAGCCCCCCCAGTCTCCGGTACTTTGTTATGGCAGCCTGAGCTGACTAATACACTGGACAAGAGAATTCATCTCCATGTGTCTCCTTTTCCTCATCTGTGAAATGGAAGTAATCATAGAACCCACCCCATAGTGTTGTTCAGAGGATTACGTAAGATGATACATTATCTTTAAACACTCAGAACAGAACCTGGGACAGAGCAAGTACTAGGTTAAGTATTCGTTAACTAAAATAAAAAGTTAATGGCAGACGTGTTGAGCTTTCTTTGTGGCAGGCAATGAGGAAGATCCTTTACATGCATCCACTCAACAAATGCTCCCAGCAGCCCTGTGAGGTGCAAACTAATATTTCCATTTTTCAGAGGAGGAAACTGAGGCATCAAAATTGTGCAAAGTCACATAGCTTGTGAAAGGCACAACGGGATTTAAATTCAAGTTCTGTCTGGCTCTGGAATTTTTACATGACAGCTTTCCAGGCTGTCTTGAGTCTCAGAGACTGGAAATTTGGTGATTGAATTGATATCTGTCCTGCACAAGCCCACCCTGAGTTACCAGCAGGTGTAGCCTCATTCAGAGGCAGCAGATCATGGTGGCTGAGGTATGAAGTCACGCTAGGCATAGTTCTACCATGACTCTCTTATTTCCTTTCTACTTGACCTTGGGAGAGGTGATTCCACCACAATGGAGGCTCAGTTTCCTCATCTATAATATGGGTATAAAGTACCACTAATAGCATCAGGTTGTTGGGACGACTGAATGAGCACATATATGGAAGAGCTTAGTGCCTTGGCTGGGATCCTGCCTTTAGGACTGTGTACCTGCTGTTTCCCCCTCCTGGAACACCCTTCCCCAGATAACCCGTATCTCACTCCCTTCAGGTCTTTTCTCAATTATCAACTTCTCAGCATGGCTTTTCCCTACCACGCTATTAAAACTACAACTTCACCCTCGAGTATTCCCTACCCACCTGTCCTGCCTTCTTTGTCTTCATCTCCTTTAACTATCCCTGACACACAATATGTCCATGAACGTATTTTGTTTGTTCCCTATCTCTCTCCACACTGGATGATAAGTTCCATGACAAGAAGTATTTTTGCCTGCATTACACACTGCTGTATCCTCCATCCCTAGAATAGTGCTTGGCATGTAGTAGGTGTTCAGGAAGTGTTTGTTGAATGAATGCATGAATGATTATTGGCTTCAGCTTTGCAGATGAGGGCTTTGAATTCAGCTGAGACCCACCTCAAATCCTCCCCCACCACCGCTGTCTTTGCAAACAGATTGGACTTGATTCCCCAAGAGACCCATGAACCTACCTTCACAAGTCTCTCCCAGGCCCTGGAAACTCATCTTTCCCCTGCTGGATTCAAATCCTGGGTTGCAGGCACAAGAGTAGCTTCCAAGACTATTGTGGCAAGTTGAATGCTTTGGGCAAGTTCTGGGATCAGCACATTCATCCACATCTGGTGAGTGGAAATGGAAACCCCGGTCAAGGCAGAGGAAGCAGTGAGGACAGGAGACTGCAATCAGGAGATTCACTCCACCTGTTCTCCACCTGATGCTCCCCAATGCCCAGACTTTCCCCTTCTCTCTAACGTCCTTGCATCTAAGCATGGTCTTGAGAATAATGCTGGCCAACCGTATGCAAGCAAAAGGGTGGCAAATAGTTTCAAGTCACAATGATCATAGATTGCAGAAATGGCTGTCATCCTTTACTCCTCCCTGTGTCCACAACATGGGATGAAGTTTGTGCCGTACCATGCGACATTGCCACTCCTCTCTTTAAGATGAGTTTGTTTCCCCAGCCCTTGACTGTAGCTGGCTCTATGACTTGCGTTGGTCAATAAATATGGCAGAAGCAATGTGGCGCCAGTTCCAAACTTAGACCTCAAGAAACTTACTTGCTTCTGCTCACACTTTGGACCCCTTGCCTCTGCCATATGAACAAACCCCAGGTTAATTTAAAAAAAAAAGACAAAGTGCAAGAGAGTTGGATCATCCCAGATGAGCCCCAGATATGTGAGACCCACAGCTGTCCACAAACACATGAACAAGCCCAGTGGAGACCCAAAGAAATGACCAGCAGAGCCCAACCTAAACTGCCAACATGTGGAATCCAGAACTAGACAAATGGTGGTTGTTTTAACCACCAACTTCTGGGGTGATTTGTTACTCAGCAATAGCTAACTGCTACAAATAGATCAGAAAAGTCAGAGATGACTTCAAATATCTCTAAATCCAAGTCAAGGGGGTATGTTGAGGGCTTGATCACTCCATGCCTTGCTTGATAGAGTCACCCTCCCTTTAAATAATAATAGTGCTGCAGCAGACTCAGGAAGATGGAGCCCTTGTCTCTTGGTGAGAATATTCTGGCTGCAGTGCAGAGGATAGATTCAAGGCATCAACACTAGAAAAAGGAAAAGACTAGTGAGGAGGCTGTTGCAATACTGATGAAATCTAAACCAAGGATGGAAAAGAGTGAAGAGATTCAAGACATATTTAGCAGGCATTTTGCCCAATGACATGATGACTGATTTAATATGGAAGGGGAGGGAGGATCAAGAATAACTCTCAGGTCTTCATTCAAATACCTTTCAGGGAAAAGTTTTGAAGTTTGGGTCTGAGCTCTCCCCAGGACAGAGTTTATCTCAGTGCTACTGACACTTCAGACCAGATCATTCTTGGCTGTGGGGAGGCTGTTCTGTGCATGGGAGGATGTTTAGCAGGGTCTCTGGTCTCTACCCACCAGTTGACAGTAACACAAACCACCCGCCTCCACCACCAGTTGTGACAACCAAAAATGTCTCCAGACATTGTCAATATCTCCCCCCCACAGGGTGGTCACTGAATCACTCTAAGGATCGAGCTCCCCCCCACCGTTACTCTCAAGTACTGCCTGACCCACTGCTTAACTCATAGTAGACCCTCAACGGGAGTTCAAATTCAGGTTCTTCTACTTAATAGCTGTGTATTCTTAAACAAATGAATTTACCTCTCTGAGCCTCGACTGGATTATTTCTAAAATGAGGATCATAATCCCTACCACATAGGATCACTATATGAAGTTCTTAATTAATCGAGTAGGTAAAGAAGATCAGATTCTCTATACCTTCACAGATGGAGTTTTTAGAGGTGTATCCAACTTGACAGCTGCACCTGTAGCTTCCCAAAGAGTTGGTACACTCAGAGTGCTCTGGGCAGATCCCACTGTTGAGGCATTCATTAATGTCTGAGGAGCAGTGGAGGACATTGGGAAGACAAAAGATTAGGTGTCTATGGTTAGAAACACAGGTACCCAACTCAGTAGGAGCTGTCCACCAAAGACCCATGCCTGAGAGCCTGAGTGCATTACCTGTACAGGTGAAATGACCTGGCTTTCCTGGGTTCCAGTTATTTCCAGTGGGAGAAGAGAAACCAGGCAAACAATTGCACTTATACCTCCCCGGCAGGTTTCTGCAGATTGAGTTAGGACCACATGGTGGGTGGCTTTGAGAACATTCATCTACATCTGGAGAGAAAAAGAGTCAGAGTGTTACAAATTTTCTTCATCTTGTGAAACAGTTTGCATTTTCCAAAGTTGGTTGAAACAATGTCTTCCATCCCATATGCCCTTCATTCAACACCCTTTCATTGGTATTCCTTCCATCGAGCCCTGGGGTCTACATTTCCTCCCCTTGAATCTGACCATGCTTGTGACTATGGTGGTGGTGACACTAGGTCCTAAATATACCATGCAAGTCATAAAAATGTCACACACTTCCACCTTGCTCTCTTGAGAAGCTGGTGCTTGACTCAGCCGCCACACTGTAAGGAAGCTCAACCAGCCATGAGAAAGCAGCCCACGTGGAGAAGAACTAAGACCTCCAGCCCACAGCCCTGGCAGAGCAGCCAGCCAACAGCCAGCACCAGCTTGCCAGCCTTCTGAGTGAGCCCCCTGCAAACTGGATCCTCCAGCCCCAAGCTGAGCCGACTCAACTAACAATGTGTAGAACAAAGTCAAGTCATCCTCAGCAAAACTCAGTCCAAATGGAAGATTCATTCATGAGCAAAATAAATGATTGCTGGTGTTTTAATACACAAAGTTTGCTGCTCCCCAGCAATAGATAACCAGAACAGTTTCCAAACCCACCTCTAGGAATTTACTCATTGAAGCACCCATAGAATTGTGCAGTCATGGTACCATGGGGTGGTCCTCCCCTAATCTCCTTCAGCCCTACTCTGTCAAGTCACCCTGAATAAACACTTACGATGCACTTGTCGTGCAAACAGAACTTAAAGGCAAGTACCCTACAGCTCCCTCCCAGCAAACTGTGCCTCTCCTAGAGAGAAATCTGTACCTGCCACTATATATCAAGATAAGATCACAGGAATGTTCATTCCAGCTTTAAGTCATGAAACATTAGAAAGACCTAGTGTCCATCAATTGCAGGGTGATTAGGTCTGGAGTTGACATAAAGAATAAGGTAGCATAGTCCTTCATTTGACAAATATCTATCAAATATTCACAATGTGTTAGGTACCACAGGTCAAAGACATAGAGTGGACAAGATCCTTACTGTAGTATCCACCATTTTGTAGATGGGGAATGTTGCCCTCACCCATTATTTAAAAACAAGGGACCAACAAGACTACTATGCTTACTGAATAACCCATGAACTGTAGCCTAAAGATTTTAAAAAGTATGTTTGTACAGATGACCAATAAAAAGATGCTCAACATCACTAATTATTTGAGAAATGCAAACAAAAACTACAATGAGGTATCACCTCACACCAGTCACAGTGGCCATCATTAAAAAGTCTACAAATAACAAAGGCTGTAGAGGGTGTGGAGAAAAGGGAACCCTCCTAACACTGTTGGTGGGAATGTAAATTGGTGCAGTCACTATGGAGAACAGTATGGAGGTTCCTTAAACAACTAAAAATAGAGCTACCATATGATCCTGCAATCCCACTCCTGGGCATATATCCGGACAAAACCATAATTTGAAAAGATACATGCACCCCAATATTCATAGCAGCACTATTTACAATAGCCAAGACATGGAGGCAACCAAAATGTCCATAAAGAGATGAATGGATAAAGAAGATGTGGTCCATATGTACAAGGGAATATTACTCAGCCATGACAATGAATGAAATAATGCCATTTGCAGCAATGTGGATGTACCTAGAGATTATCATACTATGTGAAGTCAGACAGAGAAAGACAAATACCGTATGGTACCACCTGTATGTGGAATCTAAAATATGATACAAATGAATTTATTTGCAAGCCAGAAATAGACTCCCAGACATAGAGAACAGACTTGTCATTGCCAAGGGAGTGGAGGGGAGGATGGAATGTGAGTTTGGGGTTAGCAGATGCAAAGTATTGCACATAGGTGGATAAACAACAAGGTCCTACTGTACAGCACAGGGAACTATATTCAATATCCTGTAATAAACCATAATGGAAAAGAATCTGAAAAAATATATATATACACACACAGACACACATATACATATATATATAGCTGAATAGTTTTTCTGTATAGCAGAAATTAACACAACATTGTAAATCAACTATACTTCAATAAAAAATAATTTTTTAAAAAAGTATGTTTGGGGTTCCCTGGGAACTATAATAATACAAATCAGTTATCTTGTTCAGAGCTCAGCAAATGATTTACAGCCCATAAGTCAAATCCAGCCTGCTCCCTGTTTGTGTAAATAAAGTTTTATTAGAACACAGCCCCACTCATTTATTTCTGTATCATCTATGGCTGCTTTTGCACTACCCCTGGAGTACTAAGTAGTCAAGAGAGATCATTCAGCCAGCAACCTCCAAAATATTTACTATCTGGCCCCTTACAGAAAAAGTTTGCAGACCCCTGCAAACTACGTCAGAGGCATAGTCGGACCTTTACAGTCAAGAGGAGAGTTTGGGTCTAAATATAAGGGATACAAACCAAAAACTTAGCTTATTCTGGGACTTATTTTAGTTTCTTTTATTTATGTTGATAGTAGCTCTTGGGACTGTACATGTGCCTAGCACACTGCATACACTACTGCATATAATCTCAAATATCCTTTAATGTAGGTACTCTTATACTCCCATTCTACAGATGGAAACAGTGAGGCTTAGAGAGCTTAAATACAATTTCCCAACGCTTCACAACTGGACTGTGGCAAATAGGTAAGTGGTTGAGAGATCGCTGTTACACTCAAAAAGACCTGGGTTTGAATTCCAGTTTGACTGATCCTAAAGAAGTCGTTTCAGTTCTCCAAGCCTCGGTCTTCTCATCTGTACGGTGGAGATCATCACAACGACTACACTTGACGTAATGTGAAAATGCACATAAAGCCCCTCACACAGGGCCTGGCTCTCAATACATGCAGAAAATCTTGTGATTTGCATGGAGAGGCGACGAGAAGGAAATCAGTAGTTATTTCCAGATATTGACAAACAGCATAATTTTGTTTCTTTTTATTCTAACACTTGTCTCTAATCATTGGAGGTTTTTGTGACCAGGAACAGAAAGAAAGAAAGGGGGGAAGGGGGAGGGAGGGAGGGAGGAAGGAAGGAAGGAAGGAAGGGATTGAGAAATAAAGAAAGAGAAAGAAAGAAAGGAAGGAAGGAAGGAAGAAAGGGAGAGACAGGGAGGGAAAGAGGGAGGAAATAACGCTTGGGAAAAAAGAAAAAGTACCTACATCTGCTGCCCAACCAGCTTCCACCTGATTTTCCAACTAAATGCTAGCGGATTTTGAGGGGGCATGAACTCACCTTTGCATTCCACTTGTGGGTCCCTGAACTTCGTCTGTCCATTGCTGGACAGGAAGCCTTTTTTGCAAGTACAGTAGTAACTTGTTGAAGTGTTGGTGCAGGTTGCGTACGCCGGACACATGGTGGTGTCTGCACACCCATTCATATCTAGGCAACGGAGAAGAAAGGATTTGGGTTAGAGCACCGAGTGGGGCTGCAAGGGAAGCCAGCGCAAGAGAAGGAAGGTGACTGTTATGGGTTGAATTGGGTCCCCTCTCCCCAAAATGTTGAAGTTTTTGAAGTCCTAAACGCTGGTCCCTGAGAATGTGACCTTATTTGGAAATAGAGTCTTTGTAAATGTAATTAAGACCTAAATTAAGATGAGATTATACTGGAGCAGGGTGGTCCTTAACCTGATATGATTGGTGTCCTTCTAAGAACAAGAGGCGAGGCACAGAGACAGGGAGAACAGCACGTGATGATGAGGGCAGAGATCAGAAGGGCGCATCTACAAGCTAAGGACCACCAAGCATGACCAGCAACGCCAGAAGCTAGGAGAGCTTGGAATAGATTCCCCGCTACAGCCTTGAGAGAAAGCACCTCGATTTCAGACCTCTGGTCTCCAGAACTGTGAGAGGATCCATTTCTGTTGTTTTGAGCCACCTGGTTTGTGGTAATTTCAGCAGCCCTGGGAAACTGATACAGCCACCAAGGGAGCTCAGTGAAGGACCTTATAGACCCCAGACCCTTGCTGCTCCAAGTGTGGTCCACAGACCAGTAGCATCTGCCTCATCTGGGATCCCCAAGAGATCTTGGGAAATCAGATGCTGATTCGGGTCTCGGGATGGACCTAAGATTCTGCATTGTTAACAAGTCCCTGAAAGAGCATCAGAGCTCTAGACAGAAGAGTTATGAGCGAACATTACAGCCCTGCAACTGATTTTATTGCAGCCCCTGCTGACATCTTTTTTTTTTTTTTTTTTTTGCGGTACGCGGGACTCTCACTGTCGTGGCCTCTCCCGCTGCGGAGCACAGGCTCCGGACGCGCAGGCTCAGCGGCCATGGCTCACGGGCCCAGCCGCTCCGCGGCATGTGGGATCTTCCCGGACCGGGGCATGAACCCGCGTGCCCTGCATCGGCAGGCGGACTCCCAACCACTGCGCCACCGGGGAAGCCCACCTGCTGACATCTTGCTTTTAGCCCAGTAGGACCCATTTCGGACTTCTGACCTCCAGAGCCATAAGATAATGTTTTTGTTATTTTAATCCACCAAGTCTATGGGAATTTGTTACAGCAGCCACAGAAAACGAATCCAGATCCCATTATACAGCTGTGGAAAACTGAGGGTCAGAGACGTTCAGTGACTTGCCCGAGGACACACAGCTGGTGAGAGGCGGCAGCAGGCCTGTCAAAATCCAAAGTGCGTGGTTTTCACTACTGCTAGGCAAGAAGAGGTGGGTCTGGCTGGAAACGGAATAAATCTTCAGGCAATTTCTAAGACAATTCTATGCAAAAACTTTTTCAATTGGTTGTTTCAAGTCTTTTGTCTTGATGGACTGTAAGCTCCCAGAAGGCAGGGGTTTGTGTCTGTCTCATTTACTGCTGCGTCCCGAGCGCATAGTGGGTGCTCGGTCATGAAGACCTCACTGAGAAGGTAACATTTGAGCAAAGACCTAAGGGAGCTGAGTGAGTGAGCTATGAAACCATTTAAGGCAGAGCAAACAGCACGTGCAAAGGTCCTGTGGCAGGATCATGCCTAGCGATGTCATGGAATTACAAGATGGGTGTGGTTGGAGCAGAGTGGATGACAGGTGCATGGGAGGAGGTGATATGACAAAATCACGTAGGATCTGCTGGACCATTGTAGGGTTTCAGCTTTTTATCAGAGACGGATGGGAGCCATGGGAGAGTTTGAGCAGAGGAGGAATACAGCATCACTTGGGTTTTAACATGATCCTTCTGGCCACTGGTTGGAGGATGAACTGTATCGGAGCAGAGGTAGGATGACCAGGTAGGAGGCAACTGCACTTGTCCAAGTGAGCGATGATGGTGGATACAGCCTGGGTGGGAACAGGGGCGCACATAAGATTCTGGGTTTATTCAGAAGGTAATGCTAATGGGATTTGCCGATGGATTGGATGTGGGATGTAATAGAAAGAGAGAAGTCAACAGAAGTGACCCCAACAATTAGTCAGATTTACAAAGTGCTGCAAAAACAAAAGGGACAGATTTTCATTACTAAGTCCTTGAGACCCAGACTCTTTGCTGCCTGCACACTGCCTTGTTTATTTCCCTTCCCTGCACTATGCCTCAGGTTTTATCTTCTTCTCATTTCCAGCTTCCTCTTTCATCTGCAAAGGCAACATTTCTTTTTGCAGATTTACTGTGTATTACCACTTGTGATCTCTCAACTCTGAGTTTCCCATTACTTTCTTTCTTCCTCTAGCTCAATCTCTCAGGACTCAAATCCACCCCAAACCAGAATAGCAACACGGTCCTGTGTGACCGGCCACCTGCTAGCTTCTCTGGCTCATCTTCTACCTGGTCCCACCACCCACACTCACCTCTGCTCAGTTCTCCAAATTCTTTCTGGCCTACAGATCTTGAGACGTGCCCGAATCATGTGAGCCAATTCCTTACAATAAATATTTACATATACTTATATGTAGCTATCCATTCTATTGATTCTGTTTCGCTGGATAACCCTGACAAATACAAACACCTACTATATGCCAGGCAATATTCTAAGCCCTGTGGATTCAGCAGAGGAACAAGACATACAAAATTCCCCACCTTCACGGAGATGGTAATCTGATGAGGCATACAATGTCAAAACTAGGGTAGTCACTGAGAAGGTAACTCATGAGCTGAAGCATACAGAAGGTGAGGGAGGGAGCCATGTATATATAGGGAGCAAAAGATTCCAGGCAGAAGGAACAGCACATGCAAAGGCCCTGGGACAGGACAGTGCCTGGTGTGTTACAGGAACAGCAAAGAAACCCAGGTGGCTGGAGCAGAGTGAGCGAGGGGGAGAGAGAGGGAGGAAGGGAGGGCAGGGAGGAGACAGGGCAGGTCGTGCAGGACTTTGTGGGCAGCAGGGAGGACTCAGACTTTTGCCCTGAGGGAGGAGGGAGCCCTGGACGGCTGTGGGCAGAGGTGGGGCAGGATCTGACTCAGGGGCTCACAGGCGCCCTCTGGACATTCTTAGAAGGGCAAGGAAACAGGAGACCGGGGCAGAAGCCACTTCAACAATCCAACCGAGACATGCACATGATCCTCAACCGTGAGCACAACAACTTAATAGATGGTCACTTAATTGACAAACATAGAAAATGAGACTCAAGGAGGCAAAGAGACTTTTAAAAATATAACTAGAACTACCATTTCCTAGGTGTCTTCCACCTGCCCAGCCCCTTCCTTAGATGTTCTGCAGTCCTCACGATAATGCTTTGAGGAGAGATGACCAAGCCATCCTGGTTTTCCCAGGACTTCCCCAGTGTTAGCACTCAAAGTCCAGCATCCTGGGAAACACCCCTTCCCTCCAGTCTGGGTCAAGCCAGGATAATGGGTCACCCTACTTCAAGGTAAACGTTAGGACTCCTTTCTACAGATGTGGAAAGGGAGGCCCCAGAGAGTTTGTAAAACCGTTCCCAGGTCACACCACGAGTCAGGACGCAAGAGAAGAGCCAAGTAGAGTGGACGGGTGTTAAGAGGGAGTGAGGATGTGAAGAGGAAAACCCAGCCTCTTCCTGGGGATTTACCACCGTCAGCTCACGAGTTCTTCACACCTTGCCAAGTAAGAAAGGATGGGATTCCAATGTTCGTGGAAGCACTTTTTATAAGAGCCAAGACATGGAAGCAACCTAATGTCCACGGACAGATGAATGGATAAAGAAGATGTGAGATAGATATATATATATATATATATATATATATATATATATACACACACACACACATACACATACAATGGAATATTTCTCAGTTATAAAAAAGAATGAAATAATGTCATTTGCAGCAACATGGATGGACCTAGAGATTATCATAGTAAGTGAAGTAAGCACTTATATGTGGAATTTTTAAAAAATGATGCAAATGAACTTACTTACAAAACAGAAATAGACTCACAGACATAGAAAACAGACTTATGGTTACCAAAGGGGATGGCGGGCGGTGGGGAGAGGTACATTAGGAGTTTGGGATTAACAGATACACACTACTATATATAAAACAGGTAAACGAGGACCTACTGTATAGCACAAGGAACTACGTTCAATTTCTTGTAATAACCTATAATGGAAAAGAATCTGAAAAAGAATATATATACACGTGTGTGTGTGTGTGTGTGTGTGTGTGTGTGTGTGTGTGTGTGTATAAAAATGAATCACTTTGCTGGACACCTGAAACTAACACAACACTGAATATTAACTATACTTCAATTTTTAAAAACAGTTAAAAAAAAAGGAGGTGGGGGGAATTCTCTGGCAGTCCAGTGGTTAGGACTCTGTGCTTCCACTGCAGGGGGCATGGGTTTAATCCCTGGTGGGGGAATTAAGATCCCGCATGCTGCGCGGTGAGGTCAAAAAAAAAAAAAGTTTTAAAAATATGGGTGGGGGGATAGCAGCGGCTCTCGGCCCTACCCCCATCCAATTTACCTGATTGGCATCGCATCCCCGCCACTGTCTCGCTGGCTTAGAAGTATTGCCTGACAGATGCAGGAGTGTAACGGTCTCTGAGCAGGTGAACCTCTGTGATGTAATTCACACTCCAGAGCTCCTCCTGGGATCAGGCTGTGGCTGAAACACCTTCTGAGTGGCTAGTTCTTCCCCTATCCAATCCTGCTTCCCTCCCTCCCCTACAAGTGTCTCCTGAGAGCCCTTCCTTAATAAATTACTCACACAAGAATCCTCACCTCAGACTCTGCTTCTATAGAAATTAACCAAAAGCAGGTGGTGATCCTTATTTTTGTTTCTTTGGGTTTTTAAAAAAATTTTTTTATTGAGGTATAGTTGATTTACAACGTTGTATTAGTTTCGGGTGTACAGCAAAGTGATTCAGTTCATATACATATATATATATTCTTTTATATATATACATATATATATTCTTTCAGTTCATATACATATATATATATATATATATATTCTTTTTCAGATTCTTTTCCATTATAGGTTATTCCAAGATATTGAATACAGTTCCCCATGCTATACAGTAGGACCTTGTTGCTTATCTATTTTATATATAGTGCTGTGTATCTGTTGTTTCATTTGTCTTTATCTTTTTTTAAGAAGGTAATAATTGGGCTTCCCTGGTGGCGCAGTGGTTGAGAGTCCGCCTGCCGATGCAGGGGACACGGGTTCGTGCCCCGGTCCGGGAAGATCCCACATGCCTCGGAGCGGCTGGGCCCGTGAGCCATGGCCGCTGAGCCCGTGCGTCCGGAGCCTGTGCTCCGCAAGAGAGAGGCCACAACAGTGAGAGGCCCACGTACCGCAAAAAAAGAAAAAAAAAAAAAGAAGGTAATAATTACTTATAGTAAAAAAATTCAAACAATGCAGAAGTATATAAAATTAAAAGTGAAGCTTTTCCTGTGCCCCATCGTTAAACTCAGGAGTCACCAGTGTCAAAAGCTTAGAGTGCATCCTTTAAGGCTAGGTCCTATTCACAAGCTCAGTCATGTAAATATAACATTAAATATAATTGAATTTATAAATTCACACAATTTTTTGAACACAAATGGTATCACTCAGCATACAGTCCACTGTGCTGTCCAACACAGTAGTTACTAATCATATATGGCTGTTTACACTGAAATCTATTAAAATTAAATAAAATGAAGCATTGATTCTTCAGTTGCACTAGCCTCATTTAAGTTCTCAGTAGCTCCATTGACTGGTGACTACTGTAGATCTAGAACATGTTCATTGTCATAGAAAGTTCTTTTGGACAGCTGTATTCTACTATTACTTTCTTTTTCATGTAACCAAGAGCAGCAAAATTTGCCAAGTGTTGAAGTTGAGCAATGGGTACATGGGAGTTTGTTATACTATTTTTCCTACCTTTGAATGTTTAAATATTTCTATAGTTAAAAAAATTAAGAAAATAATGTTTGGGGCAATTTTCCAAGTCAGTTCCCATGACCAAAGTTAAGCTTTTTATCAGCTGTATAGCATTCCATTATATCCATGGGCTCTAACTGTGCCAGAGATAGCTAGGTAGCCCAAGATCAAACAAAAACTTCACACTCTCCTTTCCGTGGTGTAGAATTGACAGTAGGAGGCAACTACCCTGCCATGGACTACATTTCCCAGCTCACCTTGCATCCAGGTACGGTCATGTGACCATGAACGGCCGTTGACGTGTGTCACTGCAGAGCCTGAGTTTTAATAATGTGGCTTCGCCACTGTCTGCAGAATCTCTGAGATACTAGCATGGCTGAGCCACAAAACAGAAAGCAGCTGGGTCCCCGAGTCACTACATGTAGGAAAACCACCCACCAGCCAGAAATATCCTCATTGGACTCTTAAACAAACAAGAATGAAATTTCTTCTTCTTAAGCCACTGACAGTTTGGAGTTTATTTGTTACAGTAGCTTGAGCTGGTCTCACAAATGCAACGATTTATCCAGCCAGTCCCCTGGTGTAAGCATACATTTAGTTTATTCCAAGTTGTTACCATGTTTTTTTCCCCAGCGGACAAAACACCCCATTCAGAGTCCACACTTCACTGCTGCAAGATGCCATAAGCTATCCCTATGCCAACACCCACACACCATCTCGGGAGGAACGAGAGGAGGGCGAGGAGATTTGAAAGATTAACTCTTCGTACCATAAAGGCTGAGTTTCCCAAATAAGGCGGGGCCAGGAAACTGAGACACTGAGAACACAGAACTGGCCATGTTTCTCCTCCTGGATCCAGCAGGAGCTTGTGTGGAAGATCAGAATACTGAACAAAACATCTAAAAATGCACTTTTTTTTCCCACGTTGAGTTGTAGTTTAAATAAATCCCATCCCCATCCCCACTGCCCCATCATTCATGAAGCTCTTCTCACACATGCCAGGTAGCATACAACGTTACCTCTTTGGTTTTAAGCTTCACAACATCCCTGTGACATAAGAACCCTCGTTACCTGTATCTCGCAGCTGAGGAAACTGAAGATCAAAGAGGTCGTGTGACTGGCCTGAGGTCACACAGCAAGTTTAAGGCACAAGAGAAAAAGCTTGGGTGGGAACCGGGAGACCTGGATGTTATCCCTTCTCAGCCATGGACTAGTTTGTGGCAAGTGTCCAGCTGTGTCTCAGCCTCCTGGGTCAGAAGATTCTCCTCCCCGCCACACTGGGCATATAGATTCCCCAACTTACGTCTTGCCATTGATTCCAGTGAGGGCAATGTGAACATTCCCCAGGGGTATATACCACAACACCCTGCAAAGAAAAAAAGAAAAACACCATGACCCATCAAGAAGCTCTTTGGGCTTCCCCGGTGGCGCAGTGGTTGAGAGTCCGCCTGCCGATGCAGGGGACACGGGTTCGTGCCCCGGTCCGGGAAGATCCCACATGCCGCGGAGTGGCTGGGCCCGTGAGCCATGGCCGCTGAGCCTGCGCGTCCGGAGCCTGTGCTCTGCAATGGGAGAGGCCACGACAGTGAGAGTCCCGCGTACCGTAAAAAAAAAAAAAAAAAAAAAAAAGAAGCTCTTTGGACTCAACCTGAAAAACTACTCTTGGTGTAGCCTCAGAGAAACGGGTTTGATGAGCTTAGACGAAAGTCCCAAGTGAATGACAAGCATACATTATTTTATATAACATTCACAGCCACCATTCCTGCTTTTCTGCACTTCATTTTCATTTTGTTTGTATTATCTTCATTTTTTTTTCATTTACAAAGAGTTCCAGATGATTTTCAAAAACATACATTGAAGAAATTCCCCGGAGGTCCGGGTGGTTAGGACTCCGCACTTCCACTGCAGGTAACATGGGTTCGATCCCTCATTGGGGAACTAAGATCCCACAAGCCGTGCAGCACGTCCAAAAAGAAAAAAAAAAAACTAATAAGAACCTACTGTATAGCCCAGGGAACTCTACTCAATATTTTGTAATGGCCTATATTGGAGAAGAATCTAAAAAAGAGTGGATATATGTATATGTATAACAGATTCACTTTCCTGTACACCTGAAATTAACACTACATTGTAAATCAACTCTACCCCAATAAAAATGAGAAGAAAGAAAATCCCCATACATTGAAACATGCATTCTCAAAAGAAATGATATCTGCACCCAAGAGCGAAACTTGGTTCTTGGAGAGAGACAAAAAAATCTTACTCTTCCTGTGTAAGACACATACAGATATACATACAATATATAAATAAGTATATAGTATATCTGTAGTATTAAATTTTAATGGGAGGGTAAGACAATTTTTTTAACATCTAAAAGGCAGTGCAGCCCCCCAACATTTAGCTCCTCTCCATCATCACATCATATCATCATCACCATCATCATCATTATCATCATCTTCAGCATCACCAACACCATCACCACCATCATCAATGTCAACATCACCACTCTTTGCTTATTAAGGGCAGAATAGAGTGCTAAGGGCCAACACCAGTGCTGACACCCCAAAGAAACAAGTCTGCATCTTAGCATTTGAGGTCCACAAATTACCTGCTCCTTCTAATGAAACCTGCCAGTCGACAAGTCCCACAGACCCAAACTCCCAACTTTCTTATTTTCACTAACTGAAATTCTCTTGCTCTTTACTTATTTTAAAGGCAACAGAACATCGTGTTTAAGCATACCAGCGCTAGGGTCAAAACGCTTGGGCTTAAAACTCTGGCTTCACCAATTACAGACTACGTGGCCTTGGGAAAGTTACCTAATCTCTTTGTGACCAAATTTTCTCCTCAGTGAAATAAGGGAAACGGATCCAATGTACAACACAGAGAAAACCCACACTTGTTGCTTAGATAAGGTCTCCCATTCTTAGATTTGAACCAGAGACCAAAACTCACGAGACCCGTGAAGGAAACCATGACATGAAAGATGAGCAAGACCCAGAAAAACTGACAGCTGAAGAAAAAAAACCCGGCTCCATCTCATTGTTCAGGCCTCAGCACTAACATCACTTCTGCAGAAATACCTTCCCCTGACTTCCCTCTTCTACGTAAGCCCCAGTCACGCTCTGTGACAATTTCTTTCAGAGCGCTTGCCACTCCCTGAAATGCTTTTGTTTATTTGTTATTTGGAGTGGCATAGCTTAGAGACATACAGACTCTGGATCCAGGATGCCTGTTTCTAAATCCTAGCTCTACCCCTTACTAGCTAAATGGTCTTGGGCAAGTTATTTAATCTCTTTGGCCTCATTTTTCTCCTTTGTAAAATGGGGCTATTTTATTGGAATTGGGGTATAGTTGCTTTACAATGTTGTGTTAGTTTCTGCTGTACAGCAAAGTGAATCAGCTATGTGTATACATAGATCCCCTCTCTTTTGGATTTCCTTCCCATTTAGGGCGCCACAGAGCATTGAGTAGAGCTCCCTGTGCTATGCAGAGGGTTCTCATTAGTTATCTATTTTATACATAGTAGTGTATATCTGTCAATCCCAATCTCCGTATTCATCCCATCCCCGCCCTTTCCGCCCCTTGGTGTCCATACGTTTGTTCTCTACATCTGTGTTTCTATTTCTGCTTTGCAAATAGGTTCATCTGTACCACTTTTCTAGATTCCACATACATGCGCTAATATACAATATTTGTTTTTCTCTTTCTGACTTACTTCACTCTGTAGGACAGTCTCTAGGTCCATCCACGTCTCTACAAATGACCCAATTTTGAAAATAAAAACAAAAATAAACAAATGGGACCTAATGAAACTTAAAAGCTTTTGCACAGCAAAGGACACCATAAACAAGACAAAAAGACAACCCTCAGAATCAGAGAAAATATTTGCAAATGAAGAAGCTGACAAGGGATTAATCTCCAAAATATACAAACAGCTCATACAGCTCAATATGAAAAAAGCAAACAACCCAATCAGAACATGGGTGGAAGACCTAAATAGACATTTCTCCAAAGAAGACATACAGATGGCCAACAGGCACATGAAAAGATGCTCAACATCACTAATTATTAGAGAAATGCAAATCAAAACTACAATGAGGTATCACCTCACACCGGTCAGAATGGCCATCATCAAAAAATCTACAAACAATAAATACTGGAGAGGGTGTGGAGGAAAGGGAACCCTCTTGCACTGTTGGTGGGAATGTAAGTGGGTACAGCCACTATGGAGAACAGTATGGAGGTTCCTTAAAAAACTAAAAATGGAACTACCATATGACCCAGCAATCCCACTACCCTGAGAAAATGGGACTATTAATGACCCAATATCAGAGGCATTTAGTGAAGATTGAATACATTCTCTATTTGAGGAACTTAGAACGGTGCTACTTGGGAGGTTGCTATTACCGTTAGTGGCTTTCTTTCTTCCTATCTCCTCCCACCGGTATGTCAGTCTCACAAGGGCAGAAACCTTGTCTGTTTGTTCACTGCTCTATTCTCAGTGCCTAAAACAGCACCCAGCATACAGTAGGTGCTCAGGAAATACATGTCAACTGAATGACTATAACGAAACTCTTCCTTGACAGATGAATTCCCTGAACCGACTGATTTTGGTCAAAGGTTCCCCAGTGAAGATGTTTGCAGTGTCCAGCCTAGAATTATGATCTCTTGGCTGGACAGTCGAGGCCCTCCCTTTTCCTTACAGTCTATTTCCAGTGCAGGCTCTCCCCAGACCCCCTATTCAGGCTCGTACTCACCCCAAAAGAGGAGAAAACTGAAGCTCCACATCGTGCAGGTTCTGTCATTGAATGAAGAGTACTTTCTCGCTGTTCCCAGGGTTTTCAGTAACAGAGGGTGTGGGGAGAGGGGAAGGGCAGAGCCAGCATTGCTCAATGCACCCAAGGCATCATGGCCCTTTTTGCTGAGTTGCCTCCACTCATAAAGGAGAGTCTGACAAACCTCTAATCCTCTCCTTTCTCCACAGTGAAGAGAAGTTTGTCTGGCGGATGGGTCCCTGTGTGGGTCTATCTCCCTCTCTCTCGCTCCTTCCTTCCTACTCACTTTTTTCTTCCCCCAGCAACATCTATCTCCTGTCTCTCAGCACCTTATTTTATTGCACCCAATAATAAATAAGCTTCCACCACCCAATGAGCAAGCCCCAAACTCAACGGTCTCCTCCCAGCCTGCCCCCATACAAACCATCATCAGAGCCCTCAGGTGCCAGGCACTGTGCTAAACACGTTTCCAATAAAATTTAATTTCACCGTCATGTCAACATCATATACTAGGGATTCCTACCCCCACCTATTTCACCAAAAAAAGTACAATTAAAATGGAAACCAAGGTTGACAGAGGAGATGCGACTTGTCCAAGATTCCCCGGACCCGAGCTTTGAATCCGGAACCCTCTGACTCCAAAGTCTAGAACTTTCACCATTTCATTTGCCTTTAGCTCCCCACAAGAACCGATCACTGGACAGGGACACACCCCATTCCCAGCACTGCCCCCAAACCAACCCAACACACACACACACACACACACACACACACACACACACACACACACACGCCATCTCATAAACACGGTCATCTAGGAATGCCTTAGTTAGGGTCCCCCAGTTGCAGATGCTCAGACAAGGATTCTCGTGAAGGTAGTTCATCAGGGAGGTGACCCCAAAAAACTCCAGCTGGGGATGGGGGAAGTGAGAGAGGGAAGGGAAAGAGCCTGCAGTGAATTTTATCAGGCAAGTTACCCAATAAGAAACTGAAACTTAATGTGGCTGGGGACCTCTGGAAGGTAACCTAGAGCACATTCTTCAGAGTTATCCCAACTGTCAGGGGAGGGAGTTGGGGTATTTATCCACCAGCTACTGTCAGTCACTGATTGAGGCTTGTGTCAACCCAAGACCTGGCCTCCAAGCAGATAGAATGGGCTCCAGTTCATAACCCTGTTGATAACAAAATGCAGTGGCCGGCACATGTCAGTCTAGTGTGCCTTAAGGGTTGAAGGTCATAGGTGTGGACGAGCACCAAGAACACCTGCTCCAAGCCAAAACTTAGGTGCAAAGACCAGCCCCACGTTCTTGGGAAGAAGAACCCCACTTGTTTTTATGTTCTCCTTTATTGCTCTGTGCAAGCCAAAATATACACCTCGGAGTTATGATCGCTGAAGCAGATTCATCAGTGGTTCCTTCTGTTCATCAGGAGACCCTACCCAGTGAGGCTGCAGTTACGAGGCAGCACAGAAATACAGTAAAGTTCACCAAGAAGGGAGATAAATGGAGCAATGTTAAGAGAAGCTCTGGAGGATAAAAACACTCTAGCACCAGATCGCCAGGGGTCCAAATCTTGTCTCCACCGCTTGCTAGTTATGTGTGGTCCTGGGCAAGTTCTTTTTTAAATTTTTTTAGCATCTTTATTGGAGTATAATTGCTTTATAATTGTGTGTTAGTTTCTGCTTTATAACAAAGTGAATCAGTTATACATATACATATGTTCCCATATGTCTTCCCTCTCGCGTCTCCCTCCCTCCCACCCTCCCTATCCCACCCCTCTGGGTGGTCACAAAGCACCGAGCTGATCTCCCTGTGCTATGCGGCTGCTTCCCACTAGCTATTTTACGTTTGGTAGTGTATATACGTCCATGCGACTCTCTCACTTTGTCACAGCTTACCCTTCCCCCTCCCCATATCCTCAAGTCCATTCTCTAGTAGGATAAAGAAGATGTGGCACATATATACAATGGAATATTACTCAGCCATAAAAAGAAATGAAATTGAGTTATTTGTAGTGAGGTGGATGGACCTAGAGTCTGTCATACAGAGTGAAGAAAGTCAGAGAGAGAAAAAGAAATACTGTATGCTAACACATATATATGGAATCTAAGAAAAAAAAGTCATGAAGAACCTAGGGGCAAGGTGGGAATAAAGACACAGACCTACACTTTTTTTATTTTTTATTGAAATATAGTTGATTTACAATGTTGTGCTATTTTCAGGTGTACGGCAAAGTGATTCAGATATATATATATACATATATATATATATATCCAAATTTTTACATTCTGTTCCATTATAGGTTATTGCAAGATATTGAGTATAGTTCCCTGTACTATACAGTAGGTCCTTGTTGTTTATCTAGTTTATATATAGTAATGTGTATCTGTTAACCCCAAACTCCTAATTTATCCCTCCCCTCCCTTTCCCCTTTGGTAACTATAAGTTTGTTTTCTATGTCTGTGAGTCAATTTCTGTTTTGTCAATAAGTTCATTTGTATCACTTATTTAGATTCCACATATAAGTGATATCATATGATATTTGCCTTTCTCTGTCTGGCTTACTTCACTTAGTATGATAATCTCTAAGTCCATCCATGTTGCTGCAAATGGCATTATTTCCTTCTTTTTATGGCCGAGTAATATTCCATTGTATAAATATATCACATCTTCTTTAGCCATTCACCTGTTGATGAACATTTAGGTTGCTTCCATGTCTTGGTTATTGTAAACAGTGTTGTTGTGAACATTGGGGATGCATGTATCTTTTCAAATTATGTTTTTCTCTGGATATATGCCCAGGAGTAGGATTGCTAGATCATATGGTAACTCTACTTTTAGTTTTTTAAGGAACCTCCGTACAGTTCTCCATAGTGACTGCACCAATTTATATTCCCACCAACAGTATAGGAGGGTTCCCTTTTCTCCACACCTTCTTCAGCAATTAATTTCTCTATGCCTCAACATGCCATCTGTAAAATGGGCTTGATAAGCAGGACATATTTCAGGGGTTGAGGCGAGCATCAGAGGAATGGCTGTATGTGACAAATCCTGACACACAGGAAAATCTCCAAGGCTTGGCTATTACTCAAATTCTTTGATAGTCCTCCCTTCAAGAGGGGGAAACCTAATTCTTCTCTCCTTGAGTATGAGCTGGACTTAGTGACTTGTTTCTAAGGAACAGAGAAAGGAAGATGTGACCTTGTGTGGGATCTGAGACATCTGAGGTTGTAAGCATCATGGTGGTTTTCCTCTCTCTCCTTCTTTCCAGGATCATTCACTGAAGGGACGTCAGTTACCATGTTGTGAGGACACTCAAGCAGTGCCACGGAGAAGCCCACATGAGGGGGAACTCAGATTCCAGCCAACAGCTTGACTGTGACCTCCTGAGAAGACCCTGATCGAGCTCCACCCAGCTAAGCCACCCCCAGATTCCCGACCCTCAGAAACTGTAAGAAAATTAAAAATGTGTTGTTTTAAGCTGTTACATTTGGAGAGTGATTTGTTACGCAGCAGGAGATAACTGATACACTTAGAAGCAATTGTCCCTGTCAGTTAAAAAAAAAAAAAAAAGGATCATCATAACATCATAGGGTTTGAGGTTTAATGTGATAAAGCCATAAGATCCTGTCTGGCAAAAATAATACTCAATATTATCAGTTATTATTGACATTGTGTCAATAATAAGTGGTCACAGCTACTGATCGGAGGCATGGTGCCAGCAGTGACTCAGTTAGAAGAGTCAGCAAGTCCGTTTCAGGCAGGACCTTCCATTGAACATGGAAGAGTTTAGACCGTCTCCGCAGGACAATAAAAGAGATTTTAGCAAGGAAGTAACGGTCGCATTGGTATTTTACAACACTTGTGTTGTGTAGTATGGGTGTCAGACAGGATGTGGTCATGGGTGGGGAGATGGAGAGAAGAAAGGTGTGATGACCTGGAGGAGGGCAAGGGCTGTGGAGACGAAGAGGAATTTAGGAGGCAGGAACAGCAGAATGGGGGGATGTCTGGATGTAGGTGGGGAGTCTGGGACCGAAGGAGGAATTGACCTTTGGAGGTGAGGTTTTTCAACCAAGCCCAGATTCCTCAGGGGGCCTGGGGGTGAGACGAGGCTGTGGATGAGTTTCCTGATGCTCCCAAAACAAATCGCCACAAACATAGTGGCTTGAAATAACACAAATTTATTACATTACAGGTCTCGAGGTCAGCGTCCCAAATGAGTCTTAGCGGGGCTGAAATCAAGATGTCAGCAGGGTTGCGATCCTTCTGGAGGCTCTAAGGGAGACTCTATTCCTTGTCTTTTCCAGCTTCTGGAGACAGCCGACATCCCTGGGCTCAAAGCCCCTTCCTCCATCTTCAAAGCCAGCAATGCAGTATCTCCAAAATCCCTCTCTCTCTTTCTCTCTCCCTCTCTCTCTCTCTCTCACACACACACATTCACTCCATGGATGGATGGATAGATAGACAGATGGATAGATAGATAGATAGATAGATGGTAGATAGGTAGACAATAGATAGATAGGCGATAGATAGATAGATAGATGATAGATGGATGATAGATTTGTCTCATTCCCTCTGTCTGCAGTCTCTCTCCCTCTCTCTCTCCATCTCCTTCTCTCTCTGACCCTCCTTCCACCCCCCTTTAAAAGGATTTTGTGATTACATTAGACCTACTCAGATCACCCAGAATATTCTCCTGTCTCAAGACCCTTAACTTCATCACACCCGCAAAGTCCCTTTTGCGGTAGAAGGTCCTATATTCACAGCCTCCAGGGACTAGGATGTGGCCAACCTGGCGGGGGTTGGGGGGAGCCTCATTATTCTACTGACCGCAGATGGCGTCTGGGATCCTGGTGAGTGATTGGGGATGCAAGCTGCCAGTCACCCTTCAAACGCTAAAGAAGTGACCGAGGCTATGAAATCTGGACGGCAGAGATCCTCCGGGGATGAGGGCCGGTGTAGGGGGCGAAGAAAGGGAAGGAAATGCACAATTCTAGTAAAGTGGCTTGTGGAAGACGAACTATTGTGACTTTCCCGGCAAAGGGGAAATTGAGGGACACTCAAGACGACAGAAGTCAGTCTGGAGGGGCCCCAGAGACGTCACTCATCTGTACTTCTTTCTTTATTGGAGTGTAGTTGCTTTACGATGTTGTGTTAGTTTCTGCTGTACAGCAAAGTGAATCAGTCATACGTATACATATATCCCCTCTTTTTCAGATTTCCTTCCCATTTCGGTCACCACAGAGCATTGAGTAGAGTTCCCTGTGCTCTACAGTAGGTTCTCATTAGTTATCTATGTTATACATAGTAGTGTATGTATGTCAATCCCAATCTTCCAGTTCATCCCACCCCCCTTCCCCCCTTGGTAACCATAAGTTTGTTCTCTACATCTGTGACTCTATTTCTGCTTTGCAGAGAAGTTCATCTGTGCCATTTTTCAAGATTCCATATATAAGCGATATTATACAATATTTGCTTTTCTCCTTCTGACTTACGTCACTCTGTATGACAGTCTCTAGGTCCATCCACATCTCTGAAAATGGCAGCACTATTTCGTTCCTTTTTATGGCTGAGTAGTATTTCATTATATATATGTACCACATCTTCTTTATCCAATACTCATCTTCACTCTTAATCAGGGTGTCGGAGGGAGGGTGGCCCCAGGGCAGCCCTACCCAACTTGACGTGTTCCTCCTGTACTCTAAAACCCCCCATGGCTCCCTAGTACCCTCAGGATGAAGTGCAGGCTCATTGATACAGCACTCAAGACCCTGCCTGATATACCATAATTCAAAAAGAAATATGCATCCCAATGTTCATAGCAGCACTATTTACAATCGACAGGACATGGAAACAGCTTAAATGTCCATCGACAGAGGAATGGAATACTACTCAGCCATAGAAAAGGATGAAATAATGCCATTTGCAGCAACATGGATGGGCCTATCACTCAGATTGTCATCCTGAATGAAATAAGTCAGACAGAGAAAGAAAACTATCATATGATATTGCTTATATGTGGAATCTAGAAAAAAATGGTACAAATGAACTTACAAAACAGAAATAGAGACACAGAGGTGGAAAACAAACTTATCATTACTGGGGGGGTAAAGTGAGGGAGGGATAAATTGGGAGATTGGGATTGACATATACACACCACTATATATAAAATAGATAACTAATTAGGACTTACTGTATAGCACAGGGAACTCTACTCAATACTCTGTAATGACCCATATGGGAGAAGGATTTTAAAAAGAGCATACATATGTATACTTATAGCTGATTCACTTTGCTGTACAGTAGAAACTAACACAATGTTGTAAATCCACTATACTCCAATAAAAATTTTAAAAAAATAAAATAAAAACCATAATGCAGATACAAAAACAAAAATACTCTGCCTAGTCTTATATTGGTACCCCTCTGACTTCATTGTTTCCTTCTCCCTCCAAAGCCTCAGTCATCCTAAACTAACCAAAGTCTCCTGTAGTGGACACTGTCGATGGCATGTCCAGCCACCCTTGAAGCTGGACACCCATCCGCCAGCTGCTGTGGGTGTTGCCTGCTAATGGCTCACAGCTTCCTGTTCTCCAGAGAACTGCTCTCCAGTTCAATGCCTGCAAAACCCTCAGAACCAGCCGACGGCCAATAACCGATGGTCATGGAGGTCAAAACCTCACTCCAAAGTGAGGTCAAGGGCTTCCCTGGTGGCGCAGTGGTTGAGAGTCCGTCTGCTGATGCAGGGGACACGGGTTCGTGCCCCGGTCCGGGAAGATCCCACATGCCGCGGAGCGGCTGGGCCCGTGAGCCATGGCCGCTGAGCCTGCGCGTCCGGAGCCTGTGCTCCGCAACGGGAGAGGCCACAGCGGTGAGAGGCCCGCGTACCGCAAAAAACAAAAAAAACAAAGTGAGGTCAGCTGGGTGGTGTTATTCAGGCTCCAGGGATGCCCGTGGGGTCAGGCAGAGGCTGGGCTCCAGCTAGGACTACCTCCGTGCTCAACTCTTTCTTCTATCCTACCCTGTTCCCCTCACTTGTCCTCTGCTAAATGCCCTCCCTCAATCAACCCTGAAACAAGAATCCTCATGGCAGAGTCAGCTTCCAGAAGGGCCTAAGAATCCCTCCCAGCCATTAACCACTAAGCTGTCTCCTGACCCCAGGTCTGACATGGGTACTCACCCCATATCCTATGCATCTTTCCCATGTAAATATTATCTCCTCCCGTGGGGAGTGGGGGAGGGAGCTTTCCAATATAAATATCACCTCCTCCAGGGAGCCTTCCCATGTAAATTTCACCTCCCCCAGAAAGCCCTCCCTGCCCTCCACTTCAGGATTAGCACAGGCCTCCTCTGTGCTCCCCGAATCCCAACACTCAGTATGATCTATGCTTGTTTGAATGTCTGTTTCTCTCCAAAGACTGGGAGCATCCCCCGGGGTAGGGAAGGAATTCCGTTGGCTGTTGTATCCCAGAAAATTAAGAAACAAATGAGAAGGAAGAAAGAAAGAGGAGCTGCTGAATCTCCTGACCCTCCCCTGGTCCCAGAAAGATGACCAGAGATTTGAGGGCGTGGGAGCTGGACAAAAGGAACAGGAGTCCTAGGAGGGATGCAGTTGATGAAGGACAGAGCCACAGCTTCCTTAGAAGGATTCATAGTTATCCGGGCTCCTCAGACCCCTGCCCAGCAGGGGTGGTTTGTTGACAGTCCCCGAGAACCACACCCGGTTCAATGACTCCCTAGGACGACTTACAGAACTCAGCCTATAGCCATCCTCACAGTGAGATACAAAGAAAATCAACAAGAGGAAAGAGTTGAGGTCCAGAGGAAATTAGATGCCAGCTTCCAGGGTTGCCTAGGGCCAGGAGTGGAGGGAGGGAAGGATTACAAAAGGGCTCAGGAAAACTTAGGGATGTGATGGAAACATTCTGTATCTTGACTGTGGCAGAAGTTATCAAAATGCATCCAAGTTTACACTTGTGAAAGGAAGCAGTTTGTTGTATGTAAATCACCCCCTCAATACATTTGGTAAGATGGGCTCCAAAGGAAAGAGGACCCAGACCCAGCATTCCGCCAAATCATTTTACTGTGCATGCCACGTGAAGGGACCCAATTGTTACATTGCGCGTACTGTGTCGAAAGAGACCAAATTAGTTTATGCTATGCGAAGGGATCAGAAGACATGAGTTTAGAGTTTCTCCAGTGAAGTGTGGTCTCTTTCTCATGTTATTTCACAATGATAAATACACATGACCTTAGCAAGTTGAGGAACGATCTAAATCTATACTTCCTTTAACACTTAAAGGAAACAACAAAAACTAGTACAGTTCGTGTTTCCTAACTGCACCCTGACAGATAAGAAATGTTTCTAGGAAATCCTTCCACATCGGTAGTTAGAGCCTGGGTACACCCTTGAACCTACGTAGTGAATGTGTAATAATTTGCATTTCCTTTTCCCTGTGGGTGCATCGCCGGTGTTTGCAAGCATTGCTGTACACCTACTCTCCCTCTGCAAAATATCTGCAGAAACTCAGTTCCCTGAATGGTTTTCCAGTTATCATTCCATCTCACAGCTAGAGGAATTGTAACTAGACCTCGTTTGGACAGAACCAGAAGTAGAACCAGAAGAAGATGTGGATCGACAGAGCTATGAGAGAAAAATAATACATCATCATATTTGCTCCCTAAACCTAGGGCCCCCCCCACCCCAAAGTGCAAGCAAGTAGGAACCAGTATTTGAGGAAGCAGCTCTCCAACAATGTAAGAAGAAAGTGGCCCTCGAGGTCTGAGCCTCTGAAAGGAAGGAAGATGCTGGAAGGAAAGGAACTTCAGGAGACAGCCCAAACAAGAAATATTCTAAGCTCATAGTCCATGAGCTTAGAATATGCCAGCAGATAGAACTAGTTTCAGTGTATTCGTTTGCTAGGGCTACCCTAACAAAATACCACAGTCTAGGTGTTGTGGGCTTACACAACAAATATATATTCTCTCATGGTATAGAGGCTGGAAGTCCACAGTCAAGGTGTTGGCAGGGCTGGTTCCCTCTGAGGCCTCTCTCGTTGGCTTGTAGACGACCGTCTTCTCCCTGTGTCCTCACGTGGTCATCCCTCTGTGTGTGTCTGCGTCCTAATCTCCTCTTCTCTTAAGGACACAGTCCTATTGGATCAGGGTCCATCCTGATGAATTCATTTAATGTAATCACCTCTGTAAAGACCCTCATCCCCAAGTACAGTCACATTCTGAGGTCCTGGGTGTGAGGACTTCAACATACACACTTTGGGGGGGGACACAGTTCAACCCATCACACTCACATTCCAGCTCCAACCACTCAGCATGTGACCTTAAAACGTGATAGCCTCTTTGACCCTCCCTTTTCTTATCTACTAAAAAAAATGTCTACTTCTGGAAGCAACCTAAATGTCCATCGACAGAGGAGTGGATAAAGAAGATGTGGTACATATATACAATGGAATATTACTCAGCCATAAAAAAGAATGAAATCATGCCATTTGCAGCAACATGGATGGACCTAGAGATTATACTAAGCAAAGTAAGTCAGAAAGAGAAAGACAAATACCATATGATATCACTTATATGGGGACTCTAAAAAAATTGATACAAATGAACTTATTTACAAAACAGAAATAGACTCACAGACATAGAAAACAAACTTATGGTTACCATAGAGGAAAGGGGAGGGAGAGATAAATTAGGAGTTTGGGATTAACAGATGCACACTACTATACATAAAATAGATAAACAGCAAGGTCTTACTGTAGAGCTCAGGAAACTATATTCAATATCTTGTAATAACCTATAATGGAAAAGAATCTGAAAATGAATACAGATGTAGAGATAGATAACTGAGTCACTTTGCTGTACACCTGAAACATTATAAATCAACTATACTTCAATTAAAAATTAATTAATTTAAAAAAGATATATATTTACTTCAAAAGTTATCATAGGGACTAAATGAAGTAACACATCAAAAGCATTTAGAGTAACAAGTACACAGTCAACAAACATCAACTATATTATCACTAGTACAACACACTACATACATACACATCCATGTACATGTATATTATTATTACAGGATATGATGGTGGGGCTCTCTCTTGGTCAGGATGCAGTTCCCAAACGTGGGAGAACATAACAATAAAATGCAATAAAAGAGTTTTATTATATCATCCAAGCATAGCTGGCAAAATAGATGGCTAAAAGCCAGGCTTGCGGTCCCTTAGCTCAAGGGTCAGCACCTTTTTCTGTAAAGGTCCAAGTAGCAAATATTTTCTACTTTGGAAGCCTTTGGGTCTCTGTTGCCACTTTGTTGTCTTACTGTGAAAGCAGGCTTAGATGGCATGTAAATGAGTGTGGCTGTGTGCCAATAAAACTTTCCCTGTGGATTCTGAAATTCAAATTCCATATACTTTTCATTTGTCATGAAATATTGTTTTTCTTTTGATTTTCTTCAACCATCTTTTTTTCTTTTTGGCCGTACCACGCGGCTTGCAGGATCTTACCACCTACCAGGGATCAAAACCGCACCCCCTGCAGTAAAAGCCTAACCACTGGACCGCCAGGAAATTCCCTCTTCAACCATTTACGAGTGGTAAAAAACACTCGTAGAAGCACTATTCCCAATAGCCAAAAGGTGGAAACAGCCCAAATGTCTGTCAACAGATGAGTGGACATACAAAATATGGTATATCTGTTACCCAACCAAACTTGGGTCCAAGCTATGGTGTGAGTATATTATGCATATTTACCACAATAAAAAAATTATAAATTTTTATAAACCTTCAATGGCTTCCTATGGTAACCACTGAAGTTCTGCAAGAAGTCTTTGTGAGAATTAGAGAACAATGCCCCCCTTTGACACCTGCAGCTTAACTCAGGATGAGTTTCAGTATCCCCTTATTCCCCTAACCAAGCACTTTTCTACCGGATGCAAGTATATACAGAAACACTGGCTTCCCATTAAGGTTAGAAAAAATCCCAAGTTTTCACCATGGTTTGTCCCTGTCAACTTCTTACTTCTCTCTTTTCTCTATTTCACGCCACTTTGACCTTATTACTAGTTCTTGATTTCACCAAGCTCATTCCTCATACCTCCATAAAGCGGTTTAAAAAAAAAGGAGAAGAAGAAGGAAATCTGTCCCATGTCTGACTTCATTGCCTGAAATTCCACTATTAGAGAGTCATTCCTTTGGCTAAAAGCATTTCTCTTCCAGAAAATACAGGGTACTGATTCAACAGCCTCCTCAGAGCCTTTTCACGTGCCATTTCCTCTGCTTGAGACACAAGTTTTTCCTTCCCGCTTTCCATGGTGCACTCTCTCCATTCACTCAGGGTCTCAGTTCAAATGTCAGAGATGCTTCCGTGGCTGCCTGATCAATAATAACCACCCACCACCATCAAGATACTCTCTACCCTGCTACTCTACATCCTTTTTCTCCATGAAGCTAATCTCTAAGTAAACTCAAGATGAGGCCGCATCTTTGCTCAGCTTTTTCTCCTGCCCCTTCCTGCTTCCAGAGGTCAGTGTGTCCAGGGAAAGAAGGGAGATGCAAATTATATAGGGCCCTGTGGGTCATCCTAAGGGTTCAGCCTGGTGCCTGGACTCTATGATATTGGTTGTGCTTTTGCAGAATGGATTGGAAATTGGGGAGATATTACTGGAGACAAAGAAAGTGATGATACTTTAAATGACTTTAAATCAGCCACAGCAGGTGTAAAATGCCACGCCAACATCCACTGATTAAATCCCCTTACTCCATGGCTCCCTACCTCCTGCAGTTTAAATCTCAAACTTGTAAGCCTGGCCTGGAGCCTGCTCTTCCAGCCTGGTCGGGGAACAGTCTAAGCAGAAAGCTTAAAGTCGGAGAAGGCAACAAGGGGGCAGCACACAGCTTCAAACTGGTGAAGTGAGGACACAGTGGGGAAAGATTCAGGGGACCTGATCCCCTCCTGCCGCATCTCAAACAGCGTGCTGGGTCCCCGAGGATAGGATTTCGTCAACAGTCCCCATGAAATGTAATGGGGCCCCAACATGAAAATCCACCGCAGGAGTAAACTTTGGGGGATGATGGATATGTTGTTGGCCTTGATGGTGGTGACGGTTTCGCAGGTGGAGACGTATCCCCAAACTCATCGTGATGTATACACTCAACGTGTATAATTTTTCATGTCAATCATACCTCAGTAAACTGGGTTTTAAAAGAAAGAAAGAAAATTTGCCCTGTGCCTGATTTCATTGGCATTCCACCATTAGAGAGTCATTTCTTTGGCTTAACTTTATCTTCCAGGAGATACAGGGTACTAACTGAGCCCTGGAAGAGATTAAAGAGGAAGAGCCTTTGGACCACAGTAAAAGGCTCTGGGTAGAGCCCACTCCACCTACAATAGGTGCCTTCTCAAACACATGCTTATCCTTCAAAGACCCAGATCCAACCTCTCCTTCTAAGAAATTCATCCCTCTAGGCTCCTCCGACTCTGTGTTTCTCCCTCTTGCCCCACCCACATGAGGCTGTGAGTGTTTGTAGCCAACAAGACTCTGAAATGAGACCTCTATGGATCCCTTCCCTGTGCTTTTGGGTGAATGAATCGGGGGTGGGGGGAGCGTACCCCTGGGCAGTGTGATGATGCTGCAAAGCCAAAAGCATCAGGGGCCCTTTCTGGTGCCCAAACCTAGGCCCATATAGACAGGTTTGTGAACAAGCACACCACACACACACACACACACACACACACACACACACACACACACACACACTCCTACCTTTCTCTGGTCTCTCCTCCCTGCCCTAAGCAGGGATCAAGGTGTCCGCCAAAGAGGTTGGGGCACTACTGCTAGTGTCCACCAGGGGGCAAGCTTGGCTTAACTTTGTTGCTATCTGCCTTTGTGATGCCCTCGTGTGTGTGTGTGTGTGTGTGTGTGTGTGTGTGTGTGTGTGTGTGTGTGTGTGTGTGTCTTTGTGATGTTTATAAATGTTTGATCCAATGGGTATCTGTCCGATTTCACCTGTGGACGCCTTCATTGGAGTTAGTAAGGTCCCAGGTCTGGGTGTATGAGTGAATACGTTTGAGGTGTGTTATCTGTCAGTCTGTCTTCCTATTTCAGGTACTGTCTGTTATGTGTTTGGGGTGTATTTCCGTGCCCGGCTGAGTAGACATATGTCTCCGTATCTATCGCTTTATACGTGCACCTGTGAATTGCAGGTTGAAAGGAGGTGTCAGTATTTTTACATCTGTGTATGTGTTTCTGTTCATATTTCAGTCCATTTTGGTGTTTGGGGAGGGGAGTATTTGGGTCTGGGGTCTGTCGGCCTGTCGCAGTGCGGGGGAGTATTTCTGTGTCGTGCATCTGCTGTGGATGTGGGTAGATGCTTTTTGTCTGTCTGTCTGTCTATGACCACCTGTGAGTCTTCTTGCCGGTCTCTCTTTGCCGTATTTGCCCGTCTGTGTGTATCTGGGGGGCTGTGTTTCTTCATGACAGTCTGTGCATATGCTTGGCCTGTTATGTGGGTGTATCTTCACAAGGGGCTTTGTATCCATCATGTGTGTTATGGGTTAAATTGCACTCCCCGCCCGCAAAAAAACAAATCCACATGTTGGAGTCCTAACCCCCAGAACCTCAGAATGTGACCTTTTTTAGAAATAGGGTCTTGGCAGATGTGACGAGTTCATTTGAGGCCATGCTGGAGTAAGGTGGACCCTTCATCTGGTATGACTGGTGTCCTTATAGGAGGGAAAAATTTGTTTTGTTTTGTTGTGGCTTCGCAGCCCTCGGCCCTGAACGCATGGAGTCCTAACCCATGGACTGCCAGGGAATTCCCTAGGAGGGAGAAATTTGGGCACAGACAAACGCATACAGGGAGGACACCATGTAAACACTGGAGTTTTGCTACCACAGGCTAACAAAACTCCCAGGAGGTAAGAGACAGAGATGCCTGAAATAGATTTCTTTCTGGCGTCTTCAGAGGGAGCACTGCCCCACTGAGAACACATTGATCTTGGACTTCCAGTCTCCAGAACCGTGAGACAATACATTTCTATTGTTTAATTAAGCCACTCAGTTTGTGGTACTTTGTTACAGCAGACTGAGTGAGCTAATACAGTGTGTGTGTGTGTGTGTGTGTGTGTGTGTGTGCGCGCGCGCGCGCGGGTGACAGCCGGATGTAACTGACAGCCAGCACCAGAGAACTTCCGAGTTAGGGCATCATGGGGTTGCCCTGTGTTCTTTTGAACCTTTCTCTGCCGGTATATTCGGGTGACAGCTGTTCCCTGGATCCAACGTCTCCAACCATCAGCGGGCCAGTCCAGGGCACACCTGAGGCCCCTCCTCCACCAGCCAGCAAGAGGTGGCCTCCTCCAGCAGAGGTCTGCCTGGTCCCTCTGGGGGCACATAAGGAAGCAGGTCCAACCACTTCTCCAGACCCTCACTCTCTCCCTCCCCCTCTAAGCAGAGTTAATGCTTATTTGCACATTCCCCGAAATTCCTCCCATTTTTCTTTCTTTTTAAATTGAAGTATAGCTGATTTACAATATTGTTAGTTTCAGGTGTACAGCAAAGTGATTCAGTTATACGTAGATATATACTTTTCCATTATGGTTTATTACAGGATATTGAATATAGTTCCCTGTGCTATACAGTAGGACTTCATTGATTATCTATTTTATATAAAGTAGTTTGTATCTGTTAATCCCATACTCCCAAATCATCCCCGCCCCCCATGCTTTCCCCTTTGGCAACCATAAGTTTGTCTTCTATGTCTGTGAGTCTGTTTCTGTTTTGTGAATAAACTCATCTGTATAATTTTTTAGATTCCACATATAAGTGATATCATACAGTATATGCCTTTTTCTGACTTACTTCACTTAGTATGATCATCTCTAGGTCCATCCGTGTTGCTACAAATGGCTTTATTTTATTTTTTATGGCTGAGTAGTATTCCATTGTGTGTGTGTGTGATATACACACACACACATCTTCTTTATCCATTCATCTGTTGATGGTGCATCCCAATTCTTAGAAGGACACCAGTCACATTTGATTAGGGTCCATCCTAATGACCTCGACCTCATTTTAACTCAATTACCTCTTTAAAGAACCCATCTCCAGGGCTTCCCTGGTGGCGCTGTGGTTGAGAGTCCGCCTGCCGATGCAGGGGATGCGGGTTCATGCCCCGGTCCGGGAAGATCCCACATGCCGCGGAGCGGCTGGGTCCGTGAGCCATGGCCGCTGGGCCTGCGCGTCCGGAGCCTGTGCTCCGCAACGGGAGAGGCCGCAACAGTGAGAGGCCCATGTAACGCAAAAATAAAAGAACCCATCTCCAAATACAGTCACATTCTGAGGTCCTGAGAAGGTTAGGACTTCAACATACAAATTTGTGGGGACACAGTCAACCCATAACTGCCAGTGTCACAAAAGTGAGTGAGGGGACTTCCCTGGTGGTCCAGTGGTTAAGAATCCCCCTTCCAATGCAGGGGACGTGAGTTTGATCCTTAGTTGGGGAACTAAGATTCCACACGCCATGGAGCAACTAAGCCGCGCGCCACAACTAGAGAGAAGTTCACGCGCCACAACAAAATATCCCGCATTCCGCAACAAAGACCCCGTGTGCCGCAACTAAGACCCGACACAGCCAAATAAATAAATGAAGTGAGTAAATGAATGAATGAATGAATGAATGATAGAACGGGCTCTCTGGCAGGTTCTGGTTTTGTTCCAAGTATTCACTGCCTCTCCCTGGAAGAGGAGTAAACCTTTCTGCCCTACTGATGCTACTCTGGGCCATATGACTTGCTCTGGCCAATGAAATGTCTTCTTGTCATCCCCAAGAAGAAACATTAGGAACAACTGAGTGGTCCTGCCATCTCTCTTTTCCTTCTGCCACAAGCCTGACACATCCCAAGGCTGGAGGTCTCCAACAGTGTGATTCCTGCAGCACCTTCTCTTTCCAGAAACTTCTTCTTCAGCAGAGTTGAGACCAATGTGTGAAGGAGCTGTTTGTGAGATGTTGGGATGGGGAGTCACTTGTTACAGCAGCAATACTCAGCTCAAGGTGACTGATACAGGTCGTGTTGTGCTGGGGCTTAAAGACCCAACCGAAGACCCCCCAGGACCAGGGTTAGAACTCAAGTTCAAAGTTCAGCCTGGGGCTGGAGGACAGTGATTCAAGACCTCCAAGAATAAGTCCATGACCTCAACCTCATTGACACCATTGAATTAGACAACCCAGGTTGAATTTACCTTAGGTAAATTCATGGCGTGGCTCAGGAGGAAGTTGCGGGGGAGGGCAGAAGCCCCTCCCCATAATCCCTGACCCTTGGAACTCCATTCCCTCTCCAATACCCTGTTTCCAGTTTCACAGCCCTTCAAACACGGAGCACACGTCACACCAGACTCTGGAGTCTGGATCCTGCACCTGGCCCGGTGTGCACAGGTGCTGTCTGAGCACTGGCTTACCTGGGGTTGGGGAGAGAACCAAGGAAATGATTAGGTCCCCACCAACTACTGGAACAATGGTTAAGAAGGTGAAGAAGGCGGCTTTACACTTAGACACAAACTAACTATGCTCTCAAACAGGTGATCTAGCTTTCTCTGGTTCAGAAAGGTGAAGTCACTTTTCCAACATGTGACAGCTAACTTTGTAAGGGCAGAGCTGACCTTCGAATCCTCCTGGAACCTTGGCCAAGATGCTCAACAGCCCAAGAAGCTGGTTGTGAGATTATATTAGATAACGTCTGTGAAGAGCTTACTATCGTGGTACCAGGCATCGTTGAATGTTCAACATGGGGGCTGCTTCCATCATCAGGGGGGTGGAGTAATATTCACAAGTATTAACTATTTTCCATCAAATTAATATATTGCCCATGGGCCCTCCTCAGCCTTGGCCACCATCATTTTTTTTCCTCCTAAGAGTTATTCCTGCAGAAGATTTACCAAAGAAGCACCTTCCTGGCTTTCGAACTTCAAAAGCCTAATTAAAGATGCTTATTCTTGGGTTTTGAGCCCCCACCATCTAAGCCCTCAAGGACTCTAGATAAAAGTCTGGCCAAAGTGGTTGCCAGGGGACAGTGGGAGAGGGAAAAGGGAACTCATCGCTCCATAGGGACGGTTTCCCTTTTGCAAGATGACAATTTCTGCAGATTGATTGCACAACAGTATAATATTCATCCCATTGCTGAACTGTACAGGTAAAACAGGTCAGGATGGTAAATTTGATGTTATGTGTGTTCTGCCACTATTTTTTAAAATAATAAATTCTATTAGGTAAAAAGAAAGTCTGGCTACAGATGCAGAAAAGCATTCAGGCTGAGTCAACTTTTCCTGCAACAAAATAGATCATGGTTTCCCAGTGTGGACGGGAGGAGTTGGGTGGGAAAGACAGTTAAACTCAGAGACAGGTCCAGAGATGTATCCCTATATCCTATCAGCCCAACCCCAGTCTAAACAGCTTCAGGATCTAGTGAAATCTGAGACATCGTCCTCCCAAAAAAATGCAGATATATGCAAATCCTGGATTTTCTTTCAGAGGATTCAAAGATCCTCAGGGATCCACAGACCACTGGTAGGACCCATGTGCCTTAGACCAATGGGTTCAAGATGTCTAAAAGATAGCCCCAAATTACAGGGCACCAAACAGAAGCAAAAACACTGGAAAGGCATTTGGATTCTCCATGGAATGGTCATTAATCAGATTAAGCAGAGCTAAGTCTTGAAGTCTGACAAAAATAGGGGCTCTGCCATTCTGTGATACCAGATGAGGACTAAAGTTTCCCTGGAGCCCCCTGGACCCCAGGATAGAGCAGGCTCTACGGAGTTTCCCCACACCCTGCATGTGGCAGCATCCACTGAGTGGGCATGGCTGCCAAGGACTATGCAGACCCTGTCAGCATCCCACCCATAGCGCCCCAGTACTGACAAGGTCCCTACAGGTCAGTGGCTCCAAATACGCCTGTGGTTCTCTGGCCACCAGAGAATGTACTGCCTATATAAGAGCAGCTCTCAAGCCATGACGAATGGAAGTTGGTGGATAAATACCTCAGCTCCCTTGCCTGTCAACTCCAAGGCTTGTTCTATACTGACTTCCAGAAGTCCTGAATAAAGAGGAACCCCCATTGCCCAAAGCTGTGACCTCATCCACGCTCCCTGTGTCTCCCTCCCCTTCCCATCTCTCTTCCCTGCTCCATCCCAGCTGCTTCCTTGGATCACCTCCCAGATAGATTTTGCACCCCCAAATCCTTGTCTCAGGCTCTGCTTCTGGAGCAGCTCAACCTAAGACAGTGACTGTATAATTTATCATCCAAACCAGGACACTCTGGAGAATGAAAAGGATCGTGGTTAATAACGACACTAGGGCAATAGCCAGGACTGTCCCGGGGAAACCAGGGTGTAGGGTCATTCCACTCAGCATTTAAGGGGAAAAAGCCAGATGCACGGCATGAGCCAAGAGGGATGTGGAAAATGCAGAGGCACCAAAGATGAAACAGAAGCAATTACGTCTCAGCAGGAGGCAGTGATGGAAGATAACCACCAAGAACCAGCAGTCTTTGCAACACTCCAGTGCCAAAGCCCCTGGAGTTGAGACATGACCTTGGAGAGAATTGACTCAGGAGACCCAGATTCAACTGAGATGAAGGTTTTTACCACTTAGCAGAACTGGAGAGGCTCCAAATAGTAATTATGTCCTATTACAGAAAAAAAAATGAGAGTTCCATGTTTGTGATCTGGAATCTGTGAGCGTAAAATTCTTTCCTGCCACGTGGGGGTCCCATTTCCTATTTCAGGTTTTCTTTTAAATGGCAGAGAAAGGTGATGGAGCCGGAAAGCAGGAATTAGTGAGGGGGCTTTTGTCTGTGTCCCAACGCCCTTTCCCATCTTTCCCTTCCCAGGTCTGACACAAGTCCATCCATTCATCATTTTATTAAAAGCGGTTGACTTGAGCCCTGCCTTCTCGAGGGGACCCAAGAGGAAATCAGTGTATTATAAATTAACCATGGCAGGGCACCATCCCAGGAGGCTGGCCAGCTGGACGCTAGCCCTCCACAGTCCATCCCGGACTCTCAGCCCGCCAGGACCTTTCACAGCCCCAAGGCCCGCTGCCTGCTCATCCCAGGCTCAGAGCCTAGAGTTTCTCATTGCTCTGGCAATGTGCCAAAGCTCAGCAGTACTCAGAATAATCCTCTTCCACATAGTTGGAGGGGAACCAGCCAACCTGGAAAGAGACAGGGGAGTGGTCAGGGCAGCCTCTGCACGTTCTCCCACTGTTCCTCGACACACCAGGAAGGTTCCCTCCTACCTCAGGGCCTTTGCACCTGCCATACCTTCTACCCCAGAAAGTACCTCCCCTAGATACAACCTCGGCTGACCACTCCCACCTCCTACAGTCCTTTACTTACATGTCACCTTATCAGTAAGGGCTTCCTAACCATCCTATTTAAAATTGCAAACCCCATCCACCCCAACAGTCCTTATCCCCACTTCCTGCTTTTCCATAACACTTTTCACCATCTAATTGATTATATATGTTACTTATTTATGGGCTTCTTGTCTGTTTCCCCTCCCTTCACTACAACAGGCCAGGGATTTTTGTCTCTCTTATTCATCACTGAGTTCCAAAAGCCTAGAATAGTTCCTGGCACACAGTAGACACTTAATAAATATTTGTTGAAAATATGGATGGATGACGCAAGAGGGAGGAGATATGGGGATATATGTGTATGTATAACTGATTCACTTTGTTATAAAGCAGAAACTAACACACCATTGTAAAGCAATTATACTCCAATAAAGATGTTAAAAAAAAAGATGGATGGAATGATGGATGGATGGGTGGGTGGATGGATGGAGGGATGGATGGAATGATGGAAGGATGGATGGATAGATGGATGGATGAAATGATGGATGATGGATGGGTGGATGGATGGAATGATGGATGGATGGGTGGGTGGATGGATGGAGGGATGGATGGAATGATGGAAGGATGGATGGATAGATGGATGGATGAAATGATGGATGATGGATGGTTGGATGGATGGAATAAAGGATGGATGGATGAAATAAAGGATGAATGGATGGATGGATGGATGGATGAATTCTTTACAGCCCAAACCTTCCTAAACATCCCAAAATCCCCCCTCAAGCCCTAACTGTTCTCTACCACACACTAAATTTACCCTCCAAGGTTCCTAAAACTGTTAACCTAAGCAATTATCTAGGTCACTTTTCACATGTTTCCCTCTGGTAGAATTGAAGCTTCTAACCAGTGTCTTTATCTTCATTCAACAAATATTTTTTGAGAAACCAGTACAAGCAAGGCAGTATTCTAGAGGCTAGGAATTCATCAGCAGATGAAATAAAGAATACTTTCTGCCTTATGAGACAAAAATAAGAACCAGACAGAAACTTTTTTGAGAAAATTTAAGTTCCCTCCTGAAAGTCCAAATTCAGGCAAACAAAAGATCACAAAAGGCAAAAGCAGTTGGTCTCAGTTCTGCCTTTTCATGCATTCAATAAATATTGATTGACATACTATGTGACAATCAATGTTCCAGGCACTGGTGATACTGCAGTGAACAAGATAGAAAAATCCCTCCCCTCGTGTTCCCCAAACATGCCAATCACTCTCTCACCCCAGGGCCTTTGCACGTGCTGGTTCCTCTGGAATACTTTCCCACACCTCCCACCACCGATGACCTGGCTGACTTAACTCACCCCTCAGTGATCAGCTTGATCTCTCAGAAAGGCATCCTGACCTGCTCCCAGGATGAGCTGGGGGTTCCTTGGGGGCTCCCAAGGTGCCTTATGATTCCCCATCTCAATCTCAACCACTCACCGTTGTAACTGCATGGTTACAGGTCTGTGCTTCTCACCGAACTATGAGTTTCAGGAGGGCAGTGATTTTACTGTGCTCATTTTTGTCTCCTTGGCACCCAGCTAAATGCCCGACCCATAGTAGGTGCTCAATAAATAAATGCAAGGTGCATAAATGAAATCTGTCCCTTCATCCCTTCCTACCAGGGAAGCCCTTCACACGAGCCCCTGCCCACTCACTCCACTCCATCATCCCGTAGAGCTTCACGAGAGCCAGCTCACCCCACACCCTTTCCCTGGGGCTGCCAAACTCCACCCCAACTCACCCGGCCATAGATCTCCCCTCGCCACCAGCCCTGCTGCCCCTTCTTGTTAAGGATCTTGATGATGTCACCCTCTTTGAGGGACAGCTCTGATCGGTCCCGGGCGCAGAAGTCATAGCGGGCTTTGGCTGTGCCAAAATACTTGGTGCTCCCTGCTGTGTGGGAGAGAGCAGAAGTGGGAAAGGGTCCTGGAGCAGACACACACCTACCGTCTGGGGGCAGTGGGAGGACAATGCTCCAATAGACCAGGATGAAGAAGGGCTCCTCAGTGCTTCCTTCCGCTGAGTGTTGGGTGGCCTGTGTTCTGAGTGTACACAGCTGTCTTCCCAGAATCATCCTTCTAGCCCAACCAGCATCCAAACTTAGAAAGTAATACCAGTTATGATCTTTTAAATGTTACGTATATATTCATAGTGAAAGAAACAGAAGAAAGATGTGGAAGTTCTCATTCTAGATAATATTAATTATACTAAAGAAGTCCAAGGGTTGAAAAAGAGGGAGAAAGATAAGAAAGGGGAAAACTTTCCAAAGTACAATATTAAGTGGTATTGCAGACTATAAAATTAATTTGTAGTATTTCTGCAAATAGGCTAAGATTGAACATCCAAATATTCACCGGGATGAATAAGTAACTTGCAGACAGATAGAAACATTTATTTGATTGGGTGATGAGAATAGGGATAATTTTGGTCTCAGTGTCGTAATGTTATGCTGGTGTTGCTTTTTCAAAAATATAACTTTTGAAGTGGTGAATTGTTATTTTATTGGTAAACACTTTAACAATAATTAATTTTAAAATCCCTCTTTAAAAATTTTTTGGACATGTATGTAAGAATTCAGAAACTCCACCACCCAGGCGACTTTTCTGAAAAACGTACTCCAAAATGCACTCCAGAAAAATAAAATTCGAATCAGAATAAGAAATTTTAAAAATAAAGGAAAACACAGAAAACAAGAAATATAGACAGTCTAAATAATTCTTGATATTGAATTTGCAAAGTGAAATGCAATGGTGAAGAAAAAATTCCTAAAATATAAGGTATGATTGTTTTCATTCATAGCAAACCGTAGCCTACATTCCAAATAACTTCAACAAACCAGGTGAGTAAGAGATACAAAGGAAAAGGAAAGAAAGAGCGTACTAAAGGTCTTGCCTTTCTGTGGGAGAAGGTTATTGATACTAATTCATGCCTGATATTGATACAAAGGCTTAAAATGTGTAGGTGAGAACGCTTCTGGTTCCTAGTGTCCTCATCTTCCCAAATATGAAAGTAAACTCTTTCGTCCAAGTAAATGGATATGCAAATCTCTCAAGAGCAAAGGGACAAACTGGAGGTGGGAATTAGCTCAACCTAATTTTCACAGATAGGACTTTTCTATGCTCACAGGAAGGAATGTCCACAGCATCCTCAAACTTTCCCTCCACAATGGGAAGGAGCTGGCACAGCAGGCCCCCAGCTGGAGACAGCCTACCTGGTGGTTTGCTGATGGCTCTCCTCTCAGGCTCCTTGAATGGGAACTGCAGGGTGGTGTCCAGTGACTTGAAGCAATCCTTCAGAGAATTTTGCTGGTAGAATTCTACCAGCTCCTGCAAAGAAAACAGCAGGACAGATGCTCTCCCAGAGGGCCAGCCCACAATGGGGACACAGCTGAAGGAGCCACATCCAACTCCTCATGTGAAACAGGTCCTCCTTCTGGCCTCCCTGGCAAAAGACACCTTGAATGCTCCCCACGATGGGGAGCTCACTCTCTTCCTGGTCAGCCAGGACCATTTTATGGTGAAGAAATCACATTGTCTCAAGACAGTTCTCCTAACAGCCAGTTCATTTCATGATAAATGTACCAAATAATCAACTTGCCTGATGACCAGCTCACCAAAACCAACCCTCCCTGGTGTCAAGAGCACTATTTTTACAAATAATTGTAATAATAATAAATGCTGTTTACTAAGTACCTACTGTGTGCTGGTCAGTGTGCAACCACACATCATCAAAATCTCCTAATAATCATGGGAGGTGAAAACATTGATGAGTCCCCTAGTTTATAAATGGAGAAACTGAGTCACAGAGAAGGCTCGTGCAGGGTCCCACAGCTTGAAAAGGGCAGATCCAGAATTCAGTCCCAGGACAGGCAATAGAGTGTAGCAGCTAAGAGCTGGCCTCTATAATAAATTGATCCGAATTCAAGTCCCAGATGTGTTGCGTTTAAGAATATTTCTTCCACAAACGCTCAACCTGATTCTAACAGTGGGGAAACAGTCACGTCAACATTAACAGTCTGCAAAACAAAATGTCTTATGTTTTGGAGTTCTAGACTTCAAAAGTTACAAAGTCATGAAAGACCAAAGAAATAAATAAAAGACTGGGGAACTATCGCAAATTAAAAGAGACACTAAGGAGATGAAAGGAATGTGTGATTCCCCTAAATATATCCTAGGGGGAAAAGGTTATAAAAGACATAATTCAGGCAATCAGGGAGCTTGGAAAATGGGCTGTGTATTATTATAATAATTTTGTATCAATGTTCAACTTCCTGACTGTGATAATGATACGGTAGTGAGCAAGAGAATGTCTTTGATAGTCATGCTAAAGCACTTATAGGAAGGGTCATGATGCCTGCAAATTACTCCTAAATAGTGCAGAATAAATGTGTGAGTGTGTGCGCAGAGAGAGAGAGGGAGAGAGAGAAAGCCAAAGAGGAAGAATATTAACCATCAGTAAATCCAGGTGAAAGGTCCACAAATATTCATGACACTATTCCAGCAACATTTCAGTAATGTTTCAGAAATAAAAAATGGGGGCAGGCAAAATTTTCAGAGCAAAAAGTTTGGGGGCAAAATAGATTTGTGGAATGAGTGAACAGTCCCTCATCTTTTGGGCAGTCAAAGATCCATTCGAGGCTCAAGTGAAATTTGAGATACCTTCCTCCCCCAAAAATGCAAATATATGCAAATTTATGGATTTTCTTTCAGAGGATTCCCAGGATCCTCAAGCATCCACAGACCGTGGGTAGGATCCGTGTGCCTTAAACCAATGGGCTTAAGATGTCTAAAAGACAGCCCCAAATTATAGGGCACCAAATAGAAGCAAAAACACTGGAAAGGCATTTGGATTCTCTGTGAAATGGTCTTTAAGCAGATTAGGCAGAGCTAAATCTTGACATCTGACAAAAATAGGGGCTCTGCTATTCGGTGATACCAGATGAGGACTAAATCTCAGTTTCCCGCATGTGTGAAACGGGAACTCAGAGAGTGAGTTGAGCGGATGACGTGCAGTCCTATCTATGATATGTTTGGCACTCGGTCAGTGCTTTGTAAATGTTCACTGATGCTACTGTTGTTTTTGTTGTTATTCTTCTTCTCCGTGTTGATGATTAGGAACATGAGTTTAAAGCCAGTTGCTCCATAGTGCCTCTTGGAGGGGCTGTTCTGAATGTAGGAAAGGGGGTCCCAAGGTGGAGCTTCAGAGAGGGTCCTACCTAGATTCTGGAAGGCTGGGTTTAGGGATACATTGGCCCTTACCATAAGCCCCCGGAAAGCCTTCTTCTCTGTAATCCGGTACAGTCCTTCTGCTGTCATGATTTTAATATGCTTGACCTCAACATTATACCTGGAAGCAGGGAAAGAGAGCGAGACGGTCACTGGGTCCTGAGTCTGGGAATTCAGTCCCATCTCCTGTCGAGTCTCAGCCCCATGCTACACACCCCCAACCATGGAAGAAGCGTTCTTGGCTACTTCAGGGAGGGGGCGACCACTGGAGCCCGACAGGATCCCTTCCCTGGAGCCTTTGCTGCTCTAAACCTTAATTTCTTGCTCCATATAACAGGACTCATCTTCCTTGACCCACGGAGTTGTTGAGAAGTCAAAAATACCTTATAAAGAAAGCACTGCTGTAGAGTACATAGAATGAAATCTCCGCTTCCACTCATATGAATGACCATAGAATCTAAAGGATGTGCGAGAAGGGATCCATTTCCACCAATATGGCGGACCACAGACTAGTAAGGAAGAGGCATGAATTAGCAGAAGTGGTTCTGCCAATATGAAGAACTAGATAACCAAAAAAATCTCCTACTCAAAAAACCCCTAGAAATGCCGTGAAAAAAATGCTGAGCTCTCAAAAATGTAAGGGAAATCCCCAGAGGCCAAAAATGAGGATGAAACTTAAAAGTATATGTCTTTTTACTCTTTTTTTTTTGTTTTTTTGGCCACGCTACACAGCTTGGGGAATCTTAGTTCCCCAACCAGGGATCGAACCCCAGCCCCCAGCAAGAGAAGCACAGAGTCCTAACCACTGGACCGCCAAGAAATTCCCGAGGAGCATATGTCTTAATCACATAGAAATATGAGATGAGTTACTGGATCCCTGTTGGGTAGAGAGTTGGCACTGAGACCCACCCACACCCATAAGGGTAGACTGTCAAAAAGCTACATCCTCAGGAAAAGAGGTGGTCTAGAAAAGCCCACCCATGAGCACAGCAGGGACCATGTGAAAGCTTGTCTCAGACCCAAAACAGAAAAGTCACCCTTGAGAATTCATAACCTCAGTCCTACCCTCTTATGGGTTTAGTATTTATTCTTAAACCACCTGTGGAGTCTGGGAAACTAAGGAATTAACCCAAAATATTTTAACCTGAAAAAGAAATGAACTTGTTGGTGATTCCCAACAGAAGCAAATGCAAAATCTCTGGGGACCCAGGCAGCAAAGATACCCACAGGGAAAGCCCCACTTAAAATCACAAGACCCAGTGACAAAACCAACAAGGAAACAAGTCACCACAAGCAAGAAGCTGAACCCAAGAAACAGCAAGGCAGGAAAGCCGGGGTCTGCAAGACTTGGGTCCAGATTGCATTTCTGCCTCTTCCTAGAGTATGCTAAATGCCTCCCGGAGCCTCGCTTAAGAAGCGTATCTCTTTCCTGTGGGTTGCCAGTCGAGTAAAAGAAATCAGAAAGATTAAAAACACCTAGGACCCTGCAGGAGCTCAATAAAAGATAACTATCGCGACTGTACATCTTTCTTCTTCCTAAGCACCTGCAGTGCCCAGGTCACAAGGGGAGATAGGTCAGGAAAGGAGGAATTACTTAATGCTGATGGCAAATTCTGCAGCATCTTTCACCCTCTGTCGCACCAAAAACGTCCCGTCCGAGCGGTTGGTGAGGATGCCTTCCGCCGCGGCTCGCTCCATGGGGCCCGCGTACCTGTCGAGATACACCAAGGAGAAAGGTCCACACAGCCCCTATGTTGCCCTATTGAGGCTGCTTTTCCCCCTAACCGCTGTGATTTCTTTTTAAGTGAATGACAGCCTGGGTCTAGCAGCGCCCTTAGACGCTATAAACCTTGGGGGAGGCATTGGCCAGAGTCCCGAAGTGGCAGTGGCCATTAGATATCTGTAAGTCACACCCAAGGTTTCACCCCTGGATTGCAGGAGACAACTCGGTCCTTTGGGTGTGACTGTGTCTCCGTGTGACACAATAAGAAATATATATTTGGTTTCTGTGCCCCCCACCCTTTCCTGGCACGCAACTCCTAAAAGCTTCGGAATCTCCGACGTGATAAGTGTCTTTTTGTGTGCTAATGAGATGACTGGGGGCTCTTTGATAGCCTCAGGATGGGGGCTGGTGGCCGGAAGAAACAACCACGTGGTTAGAGGGTTGGAACTTTCAGCCTCACCCCACCCCTACATATGGGGAGAGAAGAGGGGCTGGAGGTTGAGTTCACTAATGGCCAGTGATTTAACCAATCTTGCCTACGTAATGATGCCTCAACCAAACCCCAACCAAATGGTTTTGGAGAGACTCCAGGTTGGTGAACACAGGGAGGTACGGGGAGGGTGCAAGCCCAGAGAGGGCGTGGAAGCTCCGCCCCCTTTCCCCATACCCTGCCCTGTGCATCTCTTCCATCTGACTATTCCTGAGTTGAATCCTTTTATAATAAACTGGTAATCTAGCATGGAAACTGTTTCTCCAAGTTCTGTGAGTTTGTGTTAGCAAATTACCAAACCCAAGGAGGGGGTTGTGGGAACCCCCCATTTATAGCCGATGGGTCAGAAGTAGGGGTGGCCTGAGCTTGTGATTGGCATCTGAAGTGGGGGATTGTCTCGTGGGACTGAGCCCTTAATCTGTGGGATCTGATGCTAACTCCAGACAAACAGTGTCAGAATTGAATTGAATTGTAGGACACCCAAGCTGGTGTCTGGAGAACTGGAGAATCGTTTGATGTAGGAAGAAAATCCCACACATTTTGGTTTTAGAATTGCTGAGACTGTGAGTATAGAAAAACAGTTGTTGGGTTTTCTTTCTTTTACTTGGAGTTTGTCATGCCTGGACAGGTATTTACTGAGTGTCCACTGTCTGTCCATCTCTGTGGTCACCAGGACGGAAATAGGGTGAGGAGAGTGAAAGATAGCCTCAGGTACAAAATTTAAAGGGCAAAAGCCCCAAAACTCAGATATCAAGATAAATAATAACAAGTAAAATAAGTAGTATTTTAATGCAGTATTTTTAAAGTACAAAAACATCCATAAAAGGAATGAAGTACTGATATATTCTACAACGTGGATGAACCTTGGAAACGTGATGCTGAGAGAAGCCAGTCACATAAGGGCACGTACTGTATGATTCCACGTATATGAAACATCGAGAACAGGCAAACCCATAGAGACAGAACGTACATTAGTGATGGTCAAGGGCTGGGGGAAGGGGATGGGGGTGATGGTTAAGGTGACGGGGTTTCTTTTTGGGGGGTGATGAGAATGTTTTGGAGCTAGATAGAGGTGATGTTTGCGCACCATAGTGAATGTACTCGATGCCATTAAATATATCGGGCTGGCCAAAAAGTTCGTTCGGGCCTTTCCGTCCGGGAAAACCTGAACGAATTTTTTGGCCAGCCCAAGAGATGTGAAAAATAAATAGAGGTGTGACTATGAATATTTTATGCTGTAAATGTAAATATATAACATAAATAACATATATTAATTATAGATAATATATAATTATATGTGATATATCAGTGTGGACATGAATATATTTATGGCATAAATTTAAATATAAACATAAAAATATAACTATAGATAACACAATTATAAATAATATATAAATATGAACATGAATGTGTTTATGCTATAAATGTAAATACATAACATATATATTAATCATATACTATATAATTATAGATAATATATGTGGGACTATGCATACATTTGTGCCATAAATTTAAATATATAACATAAATAATATATATGAACTATAGACAATACATTTATCATATAAAATATGAATTATTTATTATATATAAATACAAATATGTTTATGCTATAAATGTAAATATGTAACAATATATATTAATTATATACTATATAATTACAGATAACATGTAAATGTGAATAGGACTATATTTATAAGTGTGAATATAACATAAATAATGTATGTTAATTATACACAATATATCATATAGATAATATATAAATATGAATACAAATATATGCTATAAATATAAATATATAGCATAATATGCATTAATTTTATATAATACATAATTATATGATCCATAAATGTGAATATGTAATATAAACTTAAATATTAACATAAATGCCACTTTGGTTAATTTTAGGTCATGTAAATTTCACCTCAATTTTAAAAATAAGTTCAAAAAAAATCTGTGATGAGCAAAATGTCAAAATTTTAAATAAGGACAAGATCTGACTCTGCAGTTGCCTGATTCACCACAATTCACCTTTCCCTACTCCCAGCCCTATCATATCCTGTGCCTTTATTTACAGTTTTGGTATTTTGCTCATCACAGATTTTTTTTGCCTTGCTTTCGATTTTTTAAAATATTGCATTAAAATAGTATGGATCTCGATGCCTGAGCGTTTTGGCACCCCCTTAAATGTTGCACCCAAAGTCAGGGTCTCACTCTCCTCAATCCAGTTCTGGCCCTCGTGACCTGGTGACAACATCTGGCAGGGCAGGGGCAGAGTGGGCACAGCCTCAGGTGACCACGGTTTAAATCCTGGCTCTGCCACCTAGTTGCTCTGTGACCTCGGGAACTGAGTTTGCTACTTTGAGCCCCAATTTCCTTTTCTGAAAAGAGGAGATAAAACTGCCCATCACAGAGGGACATTTTTGACAAACGGCAATAATGCAGTTGGTGCACCTCATACATGGTAGGCATTCACGACACGGGTGTGTTATTATGCCCTTTGTGTAATAAGGTCAGGCTTTGGAGTCAGCCAAGCTTGGGTTCGAATCCGACCTCCTTCACTTCCTCACTTTGTGATACTGAACAAATCACTTGTCCTCTCTGAGCCTCGGTTTCCTCCTTTGCAGAAAAAGAGTAAGAATAACACGTACTTCAAAGTGTTACTACCGGAATTGAATGTGTCCTTGAAGTGCTGACACACGGTCATAAAAACAATACCATAGCATGTCCGAATCTAAGATGCCAATGATTGTAAAATTCACTGTGGTTTCGTGGGCAATTATGAAATAAAAATTAACTACCCATAAAATTAAGCAGAAGACTCAGACACCACTCATTGTAAGAGCCGTTCCAATGCCAGAGATGTTAAAACGTGGGGGAGAAAAATGTGTATTTTAGAATGCATGAAATGCAGTCGTAACAACGGGTGCTAATAATAACAGATAATAAAGTGCTTTTTGTGTGCCAGGAACAGAGCTAAGCACTTTATAGGCTCATGGAAACCACCTAACAGCCTTATGAAGCAGATATTATTCATCTGTTTTCCAGAGAGGAAAGCTGAAGCACAGAGAAGTTGAGTTACTGGCCAAAGGTCACAGAACTGGATAATATTGGAGTCAGGATTTGAACCCAGGTCAGTGGGCTCCAAAGCAACACTGAAAACCTCCATCCCTCACTGCTCTATCAGTAGTAGGTGCTTAAAAAAAGGGGACGTGGGGGTGGGGAGAGGGAACTGCCATCATATCATCACCATCATTTTCCTTCCAGTGAGAACATAATGTCCCAAAGTCAGGGACCTTCTTTTGTTTGTTCTCTCCTCAGCAGCCCCCAGCATAGGGCTGGAGCCAGCAGTTAATGCCCAAGGTTTGAAGAATGAATAACTGATTGGTTGGTAGCCCCCATCCCCACCCCAATGCCCAGCCCAGGCATCCACCCCAAAGCACCCCAAGTTGAAAATTTAAAAAGTGGTTCTACTTACCAGAGATGAACAGACAGGTCCTGAGGGGGACCCTGGGGACACAAAGACCAAGACTCAGGGCAAAGGGTCCAGCACGCAACAGGCTTCAGGGCACTACATTCATTCATTCATTCATTTTTTCCACTATCATTTATTGGGGGCCTGTTGTGCCAGGCACTGTGCGTTTCAGTGGAAATACAATCCCAGAATCCAGGGGGAGAAATCGGTCCACCCTCAAATGAACCAGCTTTAAAGAGGCAGCTACGTTTGTAGGCAGAAATTGGAGAGACATTCAGATCTTGGCTTCCGAATGCCACGTTCCAATGAAAGGACCCAGGCTCCTTGGGAAAATGGTTGATTCCAAGATTGGGGCAGAAAAAGTACAAGAGAAGTCTGCTATTGTGCTAGAAAGTAAGGAAGGGCTCAAAGAATGATGGGGACATGTCGAAAGGACAGAAGAGCCAGCCTGAAGGGGCTCCCATTGGTCAAGGGTGGCGCAATTTTAAAATAAAAATCCAGGAACATTTCCTGAGATAGATAACACACAGATACATAGATAGACACATAGAATATTGATTGATAGATACATAGATACACAGATAAATACAAAGATGATTATTAGATAGATACATAGATGATTGATAGATACACAGATGGATACATAACATAGACAGATGATTGATAGATACACAGATACATAGATACACAGATGATTGATAGATACAAAGATGACTGACTGATACACAGATACACAGATAAATACATAAATGATTATTAGATAGATACATAGATGATTGATAGATACACAGATACAGAAGGATACACAGATAGATGCATAGATAGATGATTGATAGATACACAGATGATTGACAGATACATAGATACAAAGATGATTGATAGATAAATAGATGCATACATATATAATACCTAGATATATAGATTAGAAGAGACAGTTCTTCTTTACAATAGAATATCTGCTAATAACTTCGCAGGAAAGGATGGAGTTGGAAATTCATAATGTAACTCCACAGTGGAGAAATGACCCAAGCCAAAAAAAAAAAAAAAGTCAAAGATATTTTTGGGAAAAGTATAAACATGTACTCTGGATTACATAATATATAATGATTTATATTAAATATAATAATTTATATAATAGTATAATGTCCTTGTTGAATTTCATGTCTTTAAAAATCATGCTGTGATTATACAAGAGAAGGTTCCTGTTCTTGGGAGATATTCAGAGATGAAGGAGAAATACGTCTGTAAACTTACTTTGAAGTATCTCAGGAAAAATAAATAATAGACATTTTGAAATAAATAAATTGTGCAGAGAAAGATGATAGAGCAAATGGGACAAAATGTTAACAGGTAGTGAATCTGAGTAAAGGATGTATGGAAGTTCTTTGCATTATTCTCAGGACTTTTCTGGAAGTCTGAAATTACATAAAATGAAAGGGACAAAAACGGGACTTTCCCTCTGCAGGCTCCTATGAGGTCTGTGAAGCAGGCAGCAGGGTCATGAGGGAGGATAAGGTTTGGGAAGAGTGGGGAAGATATTAAGTCATCATCAGGAAGAGGGAATCAGGGGCTTCCCTGGTGGCACAGTGGTTAAGAACCTGCCTGCCAATGCAGGGACACGGGTTCGAGCCCTGATCCGGGAAGATCCCACATGCTGCGGAGCAACTAAGCCTGTGAGCCACAACTACTGAGCCTGCGCTTCTAGAGCCCGCGAGCCACAACTACTGAAGCCCTCGTGCCACAACTACTGAAGCCCGTGCGCCTAGAGACCGTGCTCCGCAACAAGAGAAGCCACCGCGATGAGAAGCCCGCGCACCGCAACGAAGAGTAGCCCCCGCTCGCTGCAACTAGAGAAAGCCTGCGGGCAGCAATGAAGACCCAACGCAGCCAAAAATAAATAATAAATAAATAAAGTTTTTTAAAAAAGATGAGGGAATCAGGGGAGCGGGGAACAGGTGAAGAAGGACAGGGGCCGGGCAGAGTTGTGGGCAGGTCTGTTCCCAAAAGCTGGGCAAGGAGGCACGGGGTGGGGAGTGACCCTGTAGAGGACTCTGTTCAGTGCCCCAGAAGGCAGGCAGGGGTTGGCCAACCTTCTAGACCCCTGCTTCTTCTCCTGATGATGGAGAGGATCTTCATACAAGAAAAAACAAAGAGAAAAGGACTGGTCACCTTTCCCAGGGTGGCCCCCACTCTGGGCTCAGTCATTGAGGTAGGGAGTGACCTGCCATGATGGACGGCCCCCTCCTGATCTCAGGAGAGTCTCCCCAACGCTGCAGAGGGTCGCGGGACCCTCTCTGAACTCCCCTGCCCTCTCTCCAACCAGACTTGAGACACTCACATGCACGTAGGGCTTGACCCTGTTACAGGGAAACCAGCCAACTTCATTGGTAGACGTATTCCTGCCCTAAGAAGATGGGAGGGAAAGATGGACAGAGAAGTTACAGGCATCCAACATGTGTGTCTTTCACCCAATGGCCACTCTGCTTGGCCATCTATCTCTCCACGGCCTGGATGCCCAGAGAGGTGTCAATCAGTATCAACTTCCTGGGAAGACCACCAGCTCAGAAGGGCCAGGCCAGCCCCAGAAATCCCCATAGACGTCACTCTCCCCAGAGCAGCCATGTCCAGTTGTGCCATGATCCCATTCCCAAGATCACCTACACCCTGACCCCAAGCTCAGGTCCTTCTCCGTCACTCCCACAGCCCCAGCCTGTACCTCCCACCAGTTCTGTTCGGCTTCCGCCTTGGTGAGTTCCACAATGTCTCCAGGGCTGAGGCGTAGAAAAGGTCCGATGGCTCCAGGGGGTGGAGGCAGCCCATAGTACTCCTGGCACACCTCCATCTTGGGCAGGCCTGGAGGGGAGGGGAGGTGGTGATACAGTACGGCTGGTAGTCCGGGACTTTCAAACCTGAGTCTCACCGCTCACCAAGATGGCGAAAATTAAAAAGACAGACAATACGGCAGCACCAAGTGGTGGCGAGGATGTGGACGGAGCAACTGGGAGTCACCTGGATTTCTGGATTCTACTTTTTTTTTTTCCCTTGAAGAAGTTTTTCATATGAAAATACTTTAAATAATTTTTTTGGCAAAAACAGGGAGGGTGGCCACCACCCCGTAGCCCATTCCTACATGGCCGTAGGAATCCACTTTGGAAAACTATTTGGCTGTATCAGCTAAAGCTAATTCCACTCCCGATAGATCACCAAGAGAAATGAAAACATAGGTCCCAGAGAGTCACAGCCAAGAATGTTTACAGCAGCTGTCTTCACAAGAGCCAGAAAAATGGGCAACAAACCCAATGTCCTCAAGGAGATGGATACACACAGCACAAAATACAATAAGCAATGAAGAAGAACAAATGACTGCTTCAGGCAGCCGCACTCGTATGCAGTAACTGAGTCCCTGCTGTACAAGTTCATGTGGATGAAGTTCAAGGGCAGACAAAACTAATCTATGATGATAGAGGTCAGACAGTGGTTCCCTCTGGGAGGCAGGATGGACTATAGCAGTGAGTATGACCAACACCATCCAGTAGAACTTTCTGCGATGATGGAAATGTTCTATACGTTAATCTGAATGGCGGTTACGTGGGTGGAAATTCAGTGAGCCATACATTTAAGATTTATTCATTTTATACACCTTATGGTATGTATTTTCTATCTCAATAGAAATATTTCAAAAAACAAAACACAGAAATATTTCTATCTCAATAGAAAATTATATATTTATATATACAATGGATATGAGCAAGTGTATATATGTGTACATATATACGAACATATATGTATTGGCTATGTTTAACTATATATATAGAGAGAGACTCACATACACTCATATATATTTCCTCCTATTGAGGACATTTGGGTTGTCTGGTTTTTGACCAATAAAGCTGATATATGCATTTTTGTATAAAGCTGATTTTATACATATGTATTATTATATTATATATATAGCATATATATATATATGTTCTTACTATTGAGGACATTTGAGTTGTTTCTAACTTTTGACTATTACAAATAAGACTGATGTATCTATATCTAGCTGTAGATATAGAACTACAGCTAGATATCTATGTATCTGGATAGATAGATAGATAGATAGATAGATAGATAGATAGATAGATAGATAGATAGATGATAGATAGATCGACCTGAAACTGAATCTTTACACTGATTCTGTATGACTGTGAGCAAAGAGTTTATTTTTCTTGGCCACACCAAGTTCTTTAATAATGCCTTGCCGTCGTGCTTCCTAGCCTTCGTGCATGCTGTTCCCTCTGCCTGGAACACCCCTGCCTCCTCATCTGTCTGACTACTCCTTACCCTCAAGTGTCCACTTTAATGCCACCTCCTCTGAGAAGCCTTCCCTGAAGGCTCAGATTCATCAGGTCCCCTGGTTGAATGCTCTGGAAAACCCTCTACTTCGCCCACCTCAACTGCAATGACTTAGCCAAAGTCTGTCTCCTGCTACCAGCCTGGGAGCTTTGCAAGGACAGGAAGCACACTGTTTCTAGTCACCATGTGCCCCAGACAATATATACAGTAGATGCTGAATAAAAATCACCCACCACGACTATGATCCCACAAACATCATTAATATATACCAGAATCCAGCCTTTCCCCACTGCCATTGGGCTAAAAAGAATTCTGGCTTGGCCAAACTCTGCATCTCCTGCAACCATCCAGTTGGACTACACTTTGCTGAAACTACTCCATTATGATAAGATTTTGTGATACAGAATCAGTACGAGAAGGGATGAGGTACGCCCAGCCAGCTAAGACTACAGATGGAGTTTGTCAGCGAGAAAAAAAGAAGGGTGGGGCGGGGGGGCAGTGAATAATAAAAGTGAATGGGAGGGGGTGGAGGGATAAATTGGGAATTTGGGGTTAATGGATACACACTACTATATACAAAATAAACAACAAGAACCTACTGTATAGCACAGGGACCTATATTCAATATCTTATATTACTGGATCAATATAGTAATAAACTATAATGGAAAAGAATCTGAATATAGATAGATAGATAGATAGATAGATAGATATAGATATATAGATATAGATATAGATATAACTGAATCACTTTGCTGTACACCTGAATCATTGTAAATCAACTATACTTCAGTTTTAAAAGTACGCATATACATAAAAATGTAAATGGGAGAGAAAGAGCATCTTAACAAGGATTTCTATGTTCTGTGCATCCCCTTCACAGTGTTTGAGCAAAGCTAGCAAAGAATTTGAGTTCGTTATTTATAAATTCCTTTGGGGTTTCTAGGACTGGAACAAATGCTTTATAAGCAGGGCATTATGTGGTCATTAATATAATTGTTGAGATCTGCCCCTGGACCAGCATCACTGAGGCAGACTAGATTTATTTCTGCCCCACACAGCGCCCCCTTCTGACTCACCCAGCTCATTCCTCTTTTTGTCTTGAGCCCGCCGATGTGGCTTATCCTGGAGGGAGAGACCAAGAAAGCAAGTATCGCTACCTGTGCCCAGCCTGAGGGCTCCTCAGCCCTTATCTGAGCACCCAGCAAAGAGCCATGCCCACTGCCAAGGGCTCCCGGGTCCTGCCTTCCCTACCCACCCCCCTGATTTTCCACGCACGGAAAGGAGCATGGGGGTCTTACCTTCTTCATAGTTCCTGCAAAATCTATGAGAGGGTAAAGGAAATACTAGTTAGAATGGGAACCCCCCACCCTCCATGCAGAAGCAAGCCCACCTCCCAACTTCAGTCTCCTGGTACCTTGCCCGTGTCGACCACATGGAGGGACCCTCCCCAGACACTCCTTGTGTGCAGGTGCACGGCACCGCTGGCAACGGTAGCCCTGATAGAAAGTGCCTCTGGGATGCAGGGAGAAGATAAAGAAGAGAGTCAGTGATGTTGAATGAACACAGCCAATCGTTTTACCAACAACATAAAGGGCCCCTTTGTGTTCTCTTTAGAGCAGGACAGAGATGGAGAAGCTAAAGGTCAAAGGAGGGCCTCCCCCCTCCCAACTCAGGGCCATGACAGTCAAAGAGGAAGAGCCAACCCAGCCCAGGACCCAGGACCATCCTCCCAGACTCCCACCTCAGCAGCATCTGGCAAGCCTTGCAGGACGTGGTGTCCTCAAAGGAAAACATCTGGAAGTCATGCCCGTTGGCAGTGGCGTTCTCGGGGTAGATGTTGGAGCTGGTGAGGGAAGGTAATTCCATGCAATGGAACAGGATTCAGCCATAAAAGGGAATGGAGTACCAACACACGCTGCAGTGCGGATGGATGAAGACCTCATTCTTTTTCATGGCTGAATACTATTCCATTGCATGGATATGCCCTGTTGTGTTTGTCCATCCATCCATTGATGGACGTTTGTATTGTTGCCACCTTTTGGCTGTTGTGAATAGTGCTGCAATGAACATGCGTGAAGACAGAAAGCGGATTCGTGGTTGCCAGGGGCTGGGAGCAAGGGAAATGGGGAGTGATCACTTAATGGTTGCAGGGTCTCCTTTGGGGTGGATGAAAATGTTCTGGAACTGGATAGAGGTGATGGTCGCACATTGTGAATGTACTAAATGCCATTGAAATGTACACTTTAAAATGGCTATGTTTGGGGAACTCTCTGCTGGTCCAGTGGTTAGGAGTCCGTGCTTTCACTGCCAAGGGCCTGGGTTCAATCCCTGTGGGGGAACTAAGATCCCACAAGCCGCGCAGCACAGCCAAAAAAAAAAAAAAAAAAGTCTAAGTTTTTCTTACGTGAATTTCACCTCAAGAAAAAGAAGGAAGAGGAAGGATTTTCAGGCTGGTGACTGAAGCTTACAAAGACTTGGCATTCTGGTGATGCATACAACCTTAAAAGACTGTCCCTCTCATTTCCCAGATGAGGAAACTGAGATTCAGAGTGGTCCCATGGCAGAGATGAGACGACAGCACAGAATTGCCTCCCAGATCCTGCACCCAAATGCTACAGTCCTCTGAGGATAGAAAGATGGAGGAGGAGGGTGTCTTACATGGCCATCTCGAACTGCTCCAACCACTTCTTCTTCAGTTCTCGTGTCTTGAAGAACAGCTCATAGCCCTGGGCACCTTGGTCCTCAATCAGGAGGAACATGTGAGTCCACTGCAGGGAAGCAGGGTTGAAAATGAAGGCACCTGCTCGGAAGAGGGTGGGACCACACGCCCATTGACCCTACCACTGTGGGGAGAAAAGGGTCAAGCCAACTACAGCCTGTCTGCTCCCAGGAGAGCCATGCATGTGTTACCATGCAAAGGGCTGCCCAGGAGAAGCAAATACACGTTCACAAATCTCAAATCACACAACACACGCACTGGCATTCCAAAGACTAAGTGGAGAGCTCCAGCTGCACTGAGGCTCCCCAGCACTGAGGTTCCCCAGTTACAGCCTCCAAGCCTCACCTTCTTGTTGTCCCGCTCTCCGGAGGAGTCATCTCTAACCTGGAAGCTGTGCAGGTTCACAAAGTCCTTGAGGTCGTAGGTGTCCCCTCGGCGCTTACAGATGAGCAGAGCTTTGTCGAGCAGGAAGGCGTACCTGGAAGCAGCTGGGTCAGGTGCCCCTGTCGGGCTCCTCCTTAAGTCCCCACCAGCTCTCTGCCTGATCCCCTCCCACCTTCTGGGCCCCCGCCCTGCTGTCCATCTAGGATTCCTGCCCTTTTCGTCCTCTGTGGCCAACTTGGCCATGCCTACCTCACCCACGTGATCTTTACAGGTCCTGCCACCTGTCGTTCTTGGCTCCTCCCACGCATCCATGCTGGCTCTGCCCCGCCTCTCCATCTAGGCTCCACCCACTGGTCTGTGTGGCCTCACCCACCTGTCTATCTAGAAATAGGGCCAAGCCCCTGCCCAGACTCCACTCCAGATCCGTGTTGGCTCTGTCCACCTGCCTAACTAGTAGCCTGGCCCCGCCCCTGTCCAGGCTCCACCCCAGATACGTGCCGGCTCCGCCCACCTGTCCATCTTGGAGCGCCGCTCCACAGAAGTGATCTTGAGCTCGCCATCGATCTTGGGTCGGCCATAGTGGGCCAGAGACTGGTCCTACACAGCAAACAGGGTGTCTGGTAAGGGGCCACGCAGGAGACCAAACCCCCTCCCCACGTGGCCACGGCCCTGGCCATGCCCGCCTCACCAGGTTCTCGATGGACAGTTGGAAGTTGGTGATCTGCCTCAGCGTCTCGTTGTCACGCTTGACCTCGTTCACGCACTGTGCCAGGTCCTGGGGGGGGGAGAGGGGTGAGCCTGGGCCCCCCCCACCCGGCCGGAGACAGGGGGTCAGCCCCCAGCAGCGGCTGGCAGAAGGATGTCACTGTCCCCAAGGGCGACGCTGCGAATAACTCACTCGGCGGACAGGTGTGTCCCCGTGCGGTGGAGGCAGGGGTGGCCCGTGGGTATGACTGTGCCTGGATGGTACTCACTGACTTGAATGCGTATGTGTCTGTGTGTCCCCGTCACCCCTGTGTGTGACCACTCACCCTCATGGCATCCAGGGCCAGCCGCAAGTTCTCCTTCTCCGTTGCGTCCTGCGTGTGTTTCACCAGCTCCTGCGTGACCCACAGAGATGTATATCACCCGGGGCCTCTGCCCTCTCATCCTGGGGAGCCTTCCAAACAAGCCTGGCCCACCAGCTCCTTCCTCCTCCTTCTGCTGTCCGTAGAGGCATGGCCCCCATGACCCCACCCAGAGAGGGGAGCCCAGCCCCCAGGAGCCCTTGCAGGGAGGTCGATGTGCCAAACCCATGCCTGGGCGCCCCCTTGGGCACCTGGAGAAGGAGGTGATATTTGAGGACCCGCTGCATGGGCACCATCAGCAAGTCCCGTAAGGTGAACCTCCCGTTGTTCGCTCGCTGAGAACATTCCTGGGAGATTGGAGAAAGAGGTGAGTGAGAAGAGGTAGAGGCAGGTGGGGATTTTTATAGAACCCGAAGCTTCATCTCTCCCCCAAGGAAATAAGGAAGAATGCCACGGGGTGAGAGGTGGTTTAAGACCCAGGTGGAAGGCTGCCTGGGGAAGAGGTCCAGGATTCCTCAGCTGAGGGGGGCTGCAGAGGGGGAGATCGACAGGTCTGGAGGGTCCCCACCGTGGAGACCAAAGAAGCTGATGGACGGCACACACAAGCCATTCCTCAGCATCCCTGCCCCGTCTGTGCTCCCACTAGACACACGGGTCCAGGGTGGGGTTCAGTCCAGGATCAGTGCTCGGCCCAGGATCAGGACTTGGCTGGGATCGGGGTTCTGTGTGAAGTTGGGGTTCAGCCCAGACTTGGGGCACAGCCAGGGTTGGAGTTCTGGCTGGGGTTCAGTGTGCCCTCAGAGTTCAGATCAGGGTCAGGACCTCAGCCTGGCATCAGGGCTCAGCCCAGAGTCAGGGTTTAGCTGGGGTTAGGGCTCAGCATTCTGGTCCATCTCCTCCTGGTCCATTTCTCCCAGTTGGCTAGTCAGTACCACCCTCCCCAAACCTTCAGCGGGCCAACTTCTGGCTGGGCTGCAACAGAAAGGGATGCCATCTCCAGCTCAGTTTCCTCTCTACTGCCCCTGGAGCCTGGGAAGGAGTGGGAGACACACACACACACACACACACACACACACACACACAGAAAGATGTAGCCCATCCCCCCACCTCCAGCTTCATCTGCCACATCCTCCCGGGCTGTAGCCACACGGTCCAGGTGCTTGCTGGCCGACTCCACCTGGCTGCAGTAGCGGCCATAGATGAGGAACCTGCGGGAAGAGGACATGTGGCCGGGGAATGGCAGCTGGCACCAAGGTCAGGCAGATCTGGGTGTCAGTCCCAGCCCCACCTCTTCCCAGCTGCATGACGCTGAGCCTCAGTCTCCCTGTCTGTAAAATGGTCATAACAATGGCACGCCACACACACACACACACACACACACACACACACACACACACACACACACACACACACACACGTGGGGTTATTATAGCATCAAATGAGATAAAGCACAAGGAGCTCTTATCAGAGCACCTGGTGTATCGTCTCTGCTCAACGTTCATTTATTTAATAAGCATTTATTGATCACCTACTGTGTGCCGAGCCCCACGTTAAGCACTTTAAGCATCAATTTACTCCATCCTCACCACAACCCCAGGAGATACGTTCCTGGGTCACACTGATTTTATAGATGTGGAAGCAGAAGCACAGAGAGGTTAAGTGACTTTCCAATGCCACACAGCTCTCAAGAGGAAGAGCTGGGAATTTAACCAGAGATGGGCAGCCCCTTGCCCATGAGCAAAGAAGGAAAAGCCCTCTCTGTCCAGTGGTCTATGAGGGTAGGGCCTCCCAAATGCCCACTCAGGGCAGGGTGACTTCCAGAGGTCTGGTCTGGCCAGCTGGGTCTCACCTCTCCTTGTATTTGATGAAGACCTGGTAGAGGGTGGGTGCACTGGGGCTGGCCAGGGCTTCCTTCAGCTCCTTTAGGAAGTGGGTGTGCACGCGAAGCAGGTCCTACTCGGAGAGAGGGGTAAGGGCTGGGGCGGGAGCCTGGGGCTCGGGATGCCGGGTGGGAGAAGGGTCATCCACCCACCCTATGTCATTCATCTTCCACACCCCACACTCCAGGGACAGGTGAAGCCAGCAGACCATCCCCACTGGACAGAAGTCTGGGAGGGCGGGAATTGGTCAGTTCACCTCAATGTTGATGAAGATGATCTCAACGTCTTGGGGTTTAAGGAACCGCTGCAAGGGCTTCATAAAATGCTGTGGGGGGGTTGGGGGAGACAAGGATGAAGGATGAAGGAGTCCCAGAGAGACGGGGAGGAGGAGACAGAGACAGAAAGGGACGAACAGAAACACAGAGACTGAGCGAGAGAGAGAAATGTGTAGAGAGAAAGAGACAGAGGCAAGGAAACAGAAAAGGAGAGAAAAGAGAGATGGGAAAAAAGTCCACACGAAAACCTGTACAACATTGTTCAGAGCAGAATTAGTCATCAGAGCCCCAAAGTGGACACAACCCAGATGTCTGTCAAGGGATGAATGAATAACAAAATGTGGTCCATCCATGAAAAGGAGCGAAGCACTGACACACGCTACAATGTGGATGAACCTTGAAAACATGTTGTTCAGTGAGAGAAGCGAGACACAAAACACCACACGGTGTATGAGTCCATTTAAATGAAATGTCTAGAATAAGTAAATCCACAGAGACAGAAAGTAGATTAGTGGTTGCCAGGGGCTGGGGAGAATGGGGGTTTAAGGGGTGATGGCTAAGGGATATGGGTTTTCTTTGGGGGATGCTGAAAATGTTCTCAATTTGGGAATTCCCTGGCGGTCCAGTGGTTAGGACTCCGCACTCTCACTGCCGAGGGCCTGGGTTCAATCCCTGGTCTGGGAACTAAAGTCCCACAAGCCGCGCAGTGCAGGCCCCCGCCCACTCCCCACCAAAAAAAAAAAAAAGAAAGAAAAAACTGTTCTAAAATTAAGCAGTGGTACACAACGTTGTAAATCAACTGTACTTCAATAAAAATGTTAAAATAAACTGTGGTGATGGTTTCACACCCTTGTGAATATACCAAAAAACATTAAATTATAGATGTTAAATGGGTGAAATGTATGGTATATTGATTAAATCTCAATAAAACGGTTAAAAAAAAAGAGATGGCCAAAGGACAAAGAGGAACTAGAGAGTGAGAGACAGTAACAGAGATGGACGGACAGAGATGAGGATACAGGAAAAGATAGAGACAGGGATAAACAGACACAGAAGGAGAGAGAGAGAAACAGAGGAAGAAGTAGGGAGAGACACAGAAGGACCAGAGACGAGGAGAGACAGAGAAATACAAAGCAGTGGGGACAGGTAAGAGCCCCAGGCCCGCATGGGACGGATGACGCCTCTCCGCTCCGCGCATGCGCATGGCAGGGGCGGGGACTGAGCATCACACCTGTTGGATGGAGCCCAGCGTGTCCGTGTACTTCTCTTCCGTCTGCTGGATCTCCCGCAGACAGCAGCACCGCTTGTCATACTCTGTCATCTTGGGCTGAGAGCGGAGAGGAGAGGCCGGTGTTGGGGTGTCCGGGGCCGCGCCCCACCCATGCACCTGCCCCGCCAGGCCCTGCTCTCCAACACACCGGCATGGGCACCGGCTCTGTGCGCATGAGGTCCTCGTACACCTCGTCGCCCTCCGCCTCCTCGTTCTCCACGCAGTCATACAGGTCCTCATCGTCCTCCACCGTGTCGCTGTGGAGGCGGAGTCAGGCAGGGCCAGTGGCTTCCCCCAGACCAGGGACCCTTCTGATCCCCTGGGGCAAGGTGCCGTCCCCTCAGACCCCCTGGGGCAGAGCCATGTCCCCTCAGACACTCAGAGCAGGATGCTGATCCCCTCATACCCCAGGGCAGGGTCTTGGTCCCCTCAGACCCCCCAGGGCAAGGTCCTGTTCCCTCAGACCCCCCAGGGCAGGGTCGTGGTCCCAGACACTCACTCGATCTGGTCGGACAGGCCACTGTAGATGTCCTCGTCACCCACGCTCTCCTCCTCAGTGGGGAAAGGCCTGGGGGAGCCAGGATGGTGTGAGCCAGAGGCCAGAGGGCCAGGTGGGGCGGGAGCTTCCAGGAGGAGGAGTATTGGGGCCAAATGGGTCCAGAGCTGTTGGCTCAGACAGTTACTCACATGATCCCCTTGTTCTGGGCAATTGGGGTCCAGGACAGAGCGGACAGAGTGTAGATGACCTGTGACAAGGGCCGAGGCTGCTCAGCAAGCCCGTTGCCCACCCACATGCCAGAACACAGCCTCCAAGCACCTGACCTTGAGGTTAGATCCCATGCCCCTGGGAGCCTAATTTGGGATTTTCCCACCTTCCCATTCCCCGACGTCAGCATGTCAGTGTTCCTTTAACTGAGCACCCACCACTTGAACCCCTTGCTCTATTCAATCCTCATAATCACTCAGAGAGGATGGAGTGATATTACTTTCAAGTTAGACAAGGGACTTAAGGCTCAGAGAGGCATGGCCACATATCTGAGGTCACACAGCAATCGGTGGAGCAAGGACTCAAACTCAGTTCCACATGTCCTAAGCCAGGCTCTTTGCACCTGGTGTACGGTTTGGTCTGGCCCACCAGTCCTTCCCCAGTAGGCTTTGGCTTGCCCAGTGTAGACGTTCATGGAAATGAACTGAAACCCAATCTTTGGGTTCTCAGTGTCCAGCTCACAGGCAGCTCCGTCCCAGCTCACCTTCCCGAAATCCTGCACATCAAAGAGGTCAAAGGCCTCAAAGAGCTCACTCCGCTTGAGGCCAAACTTCTCATAGCAGGTAGACAAGAAGGTGCGAATATTCTTGAGACACAGGAACTGTGGAGAGAGAAATGAGAATGGACAAAACATAATGGAACCGGGGAGAAGCTGACCCTTGGCCATCTGGCTTGCGGACTGGCGCAGAAGAGGAGAAAGAAAGCACAGGCCCCCCACCGAGTAAAGACCAAGCTGTACCTGAAGCCAGTACACCCCTGAATCCTTTTTTTTATTGAGGTAAAATTCATAAGATATAAAGTTAACCATTAACAGATAACAAAATGTGGTGTATACGTACCTTTGGAGTGTTACTCAGCCATTAAAAAGGAATGAAATTTTGATTTCTGCTACAACACAGATAAACCTTGAAAACTATGCTAAGTGAAATAAGCCAAACACAGAAAGATGAACATTGTATGATTCCACCTACATGAGGCCCCTAGAAGGGGCACATCCGTAGAGACAGAAAGTATGGTGGTGGGTAACAGGGGCTGAGGGAGACGAATAGGGAGTTCGTGTTTAATGGGGACAGGGTTTCTGTTGGGGAAGATGAAAAAGTTTTGGACATAGTGGTGACAGTTACACGACATTGTGAATGTATTAAATGCCACTGAATTGTACACTCACAAATGGTTAAAATGACAAATATTATCATTTTAGTTACATATATCAGTCATATATCTTTATATAAAATTTTATTGATAATTATAAAATATATTTATATCATTTTACTTATATATATAATGATAAAAATTATGTCTAGTTTACCACAATAAAAAGGGTTAACCATTAACCCTTTTATTTATTTTTTTAATTAATTTTTACTGGCGTATAGTTGATTTACAATGTTGTGTTATACATACATACATATATACATACATATATATGTATGTATGTATGTATAACTGAATCACCTTGCTGTACACTTGAAACTAACACAACATTGTAAATCGACTATACTTCAATTTTTAAAAATCCAAATAGATAGATAGATAAATAAAAAAAAAAACAAAATGAGTAAGACCATAGAAGAGCTGAAATTTAACTCCAGAATGGTGTGAATCTGGAGTCAGTTTTCTTGACTATAGCTTCAATGCTTTGCCTTGCATGCAGTGGAAACCAGCATGAACTCCCGCCACGTGCTCCATTCCCAGCACTGTCTATATATTGTTTTAAATTTATGTATTTTTAAATAAAAATTGTGTATATTTAAGGTGTGCAACAGGACGATTTGACATGCTTATTCATAGTGAACTTATTACTACAGTCAAGCTAATAAACATATCAACTCTTGCCATAGTCGCCATGTTTTTGTGTGTGATGAATGCTGTTGAAATCTACTCTCTTAGCATATTTACGGTGTTACTAAGTACAGTCACCACGCCTGTACCCTAGACCTCTAGACTGACTCATCCTATGTAACTTCAACTTTATACCCTTTAACCAACGTCTGCCCATTCATTTCCCTACCCCTACCCCAGCCCCTGGTACCTGTCCTTCTACTCTCTGCTTCTATGAGTTTTACTTTCTATATAGAGAGATCAGCTCACCAAAATTAATTTAAAAACTAAACAGGACTTCTATGGTGTGTGTGATTCAGATACATATTTTTTGTCAGATTCTTTTCCATTATAGGTTATTACAAGATATTGAATATAGTTTCCTGTGCTATACAGTAAGTCCTTGTTGGTTATCTATTTATTTTTATTTATTTTGGCTGCATGGGTCTTCGTTGCTGCGCGGGCTTTCTGTAGTTGTGGCGAGCGGGGGCTACTCTTCGTTGCGGTGCGCGGGCTTCTCATTGCGGTGGCTCCTCCTGTTGCGGAGCACGGGCTTAGGCATGTGGGCTTCAGTAATTGTGGCTCACGGGCTCAGTAGTTGCGGCTCACGGGCTCTAGAGCACAGGCTCAGTAGTTGTGGCGCACAGGCTTAGTTGCTCTGTAGCATGTGGGATCTTCCCGGACCAGGGCTCGAACCCATGTCCCCTGCATTGGCAGGTGGATCCTTAACCACTGAGCCACCAAGGAAGTCCCAGTTATCTATTTTATATACAGCAGGGTGTATATGTTAGTCCCAAACTCCTAACTTATAGAAATGTTTTTATTAATTTAAATGTTTCTTTGTATTCCTAGCTTCTTGAAAAGTTTTTGTATTTGCTCATTTTATTGAATCAGGAATGGATATTGACTTTCATTAAGTGATTTTAAAGATCTGTACAGGACGATCATGTGTATTTTGTTCTTGATTCTATTAATGTAGTGAGTTATATTAATCGAATCCGCAACATAAGCCTTTGATTCTTTCCGAATGACTCTAAATTTTTCTCTGCATTTGAAAAAGGTAGAAATGAGTCACATGTTATCTATGGGCTCTAAAATGTAAGTGTAAGACCCTGGTTATAATTTTACTCAGTGTCATTAATTCCTTTGTATCTAAAAATTATAGATTCTTGGAGGCTATTCTGCCTCAATATTTGTGGATGCTTTTGCTAGCACGCATGTGGCCACATTTAAGTCAGGTCAGAAATGATTAAAATGATGAATAAAGGGAATTTATTTTTAAATTTAAAATATATATATATATATCATATTTATATGAGAGGTATCATGGAATCCTTGCAACAATCCTGCAAAATAATTATGATCATTATCCTTGTTTTACAGATATGAAACTGAGGCAGGGACAGGCAGCTGGGGTGCAAACTCAGGCAGATGCATTTATGAATCAATTCAATACACACTGTTCTTTGTATCTGTGAATCTCACACTTTCATCTTCAGATTGTATCTTCTTCTCAATTACTGCCACATCCACAGCCTACCTAAGCCATTCTATGTGGAGCATGGACTTTAAATTAACTTTAACATAAATTAATGTATTTAAGGAGAGAACATCCTACTCTCAAAGGAAACCAGATTGAGTGCTATAAGCAGAAGCCAATGTAAAATAAATATGATGTAAACAGTGTTATACATCATATTTATTAGCTGGATCCTGTTGCTTGCCCAAGGCCTGTTCTGTCAAAAAGAGATTAGCAACTATGGCAGATGCATAAAAGACACAGTAGCAATTCAACATCCATTTATGTTCAAAGAAAGAGAGGAAAAAGAACTCTTGGCAAAGTAGGAATGGAAAGGAACTTCTGTAACCTGATTAAGAGCATCTTGAAAAAACCTTCAACCTTTGCCTTAAGTCAAAAGCAAAACATTATACTTCAGAGCAAAATGCTGCAAAGATTTTTTTTGAAATAAGAACAAAGGTAAGGGTGCCCGCTGACCATTCCTGTTAACTATACTAAAGATCTTAGCCTGCGTTGTAAGACAAGACAAAGAAATAAAAGGAAAGACAGAAAAGAAAGAAATATCAGTACAATGCTCATTTTTGCAGACACTACGATTGCCAACATAGATAAGCCCAAAAGAATATACACATAAATAACTGGAATTAATAAAATAGCAATGTTACTGAACACAAAATCAACACACAAGGTTTACTGCATGTTGGTACATCAGCAACGATCAATCGGAAAATGTGTCTTTTTTTCAAGATTACATTTGCAAAATTTTAGAATAAGCAGAACGAACCTATGGTGATAGAAATCAAATCAGTGGTTGTTCTGGGTGGGGAGGGTGGTAGAGATTGACTCAGAAAGGCCACAAGTAATAGAAAAGTTCTCTATCTTGATAAGGGTATGGGTTGCACAAGGGCACACGCTTGCTAGAACTGATTGGATGGTAACTTGAAGAACTGAGTATTTTTGTGTATGAAAATTGGACTTCAACTTTAAACGGACAGCATTTCCCATCGCCTAAAACATGTAAAACAAACAATCGAACAAAAAAGCTGATTAATATCTAACACATCTAACAAAAGAAGTACAAATCCTATATGGAATAAATTATAAAATTTTACAGAAAGATATGAAGGAAGATCTAAATAAATAGAGTGAAATATATACTGATTCTTATCTAGAAAGACTCAGTATTTTTTAAATTTCAGCCTTCTCCAAAATTGAGCTATAGATTCAATGCAATTTCTATTAAAAGCCCAGAATGGTTGTTCATTGAACATCTTTCATGTGACCATCACTGAACTCCAGAGCTTTCTCTCAAACCTACTACCTTCAATCCCTGGAGCCAGTAGGAATATCCTGGGATGGTAAAGTAGGGAGAATTTTGGAGAATAAATTCCCAAAGCATACAAGAAGGGAATTCCCTGGTGGTCCAGTGGTTAGGACTCCACGCTCTCACTGCCGAGGGCCTGGGTTCAATCCCTGGTCGGAGAGCTAAGATGCCTCAAGCCCAAGCAGTGCAGCCAAAAAAAAAAAAGGATACGAGAAGAGCCTACTTGCTGTGTGTCTTTGGGCAAATCACCTCCCCTCTCTGAACCTGTTATGAAAGTTCCTAAATAATGGACCATCATAATGCCTACTGTGTCATGTTGTTGTAATATGATAGAATAATGCATGTAAAGGGCTTGGAAGGGTGTGAGCCCTCAGTATCTGGAAATGATCATTATCATCCTCACTATCATCGAGATCACCATTATCACCATAATCATACCCATTTCTATCACCATTATTACCATCATGATTATCACATCATCACTGTTATCACCACCATGATCATCACCATCATCTTCATCATCATCAACATCACCATCATAATCACCACTACCACCACCATCATCATTACCATCATCATCTTCACTATCATTACCATCACCATCATCATCATCAATGTCACCATCATCATCACCACCACCACCATCATCATCAATATTACCATCAAAATCACCATCACCACCACCATCACTATCACAATCATCATCGTCATCATCAATGTCACCATCATCATCACCACCACCACCATCATCATCAATATTACCATCCTAATCACCATCACCACCACCGTCACTATCACAATCATCATCGTCACCATCATCATCACCACTGTCATCATCACTATCGTTGTAATCACCATCATCATCTTAGCTCCAGCTGGAAAGCCCAAGAGCATTCACTGACGCATCAATTTTCAGAACTGGAAAAGACCCCAGATATCAACTAGTCTCCAATGTTCATCACCCAGAGAGAAGAAAAAGCCCAGAGAAGAAGAAGAAGGACTTATTCAAGGTCACAAGGCAAAATGGGTATCTCGTAGCACCTCCCAGGCCTTAGTTCTATTCCTGCTGCCTACCTGTGGCAGAGGTCACTGGCAATCCACCAGAATTCATGCTTTTTCTTCCACGATATGGAATTGTGGCTGTAAAGTTGTCCACACAGCCAAGGACTACATTTTCCATCCCCCCTTGCAAATGGGTGTGGCCATATGATTAGCTCTAGCTAACGGAATGTGAGTATTCACCATGTGCATCATTGTCAGGGCAATGTATTAAATTTAAGAAGTGGGATTGCCTTCTTCATACTCTATTTTCCCCTGTTGTCTGCAGGCAGACAGAAATGATGCTGAGACTCTAAGGGATAGTAAAGTTACAAATGAAAATAGTCTCTGAATCACCCCATGAGAGAAAAGCCTCCCACCTGGTACCAGGAGGAACATTGGTCTACTATGTGAACAAGAAATACATTTCTATTACATTAAGTCACTGAAAAGGCTTATGTGTTACAGCAGCTAGTGTTATCCTAATACAGTAGCCTTAAGGGCCAGAGTCAGCTGTGGTCTGTTGGATCCTCAGAGGCCCCATGACTGCCCAATCCAGTTCTTCTTGTAATTGTTTCACTAATTACACACATGGAAATAAATAAATGGCTGTAATCTGGGCTAAAGACTCCTCTCATATCTGCCTGGTGAACTCCTACTCATCCTTCAAGGCCCATCTCCAATATCTCTTCCCCCATTTCTCCACCCAAGTGGAATCCTCAGCCTCACTGCCCTACCCCAGGATCCCTTAGTATAATGTCTCTCCCTACCCCAGGCCTGACCACAAGGTCTGTGACCTGCTCTGTTCCCTCCACCAGAAGAAAGCAGGGCCCAGAGTTGAGGCATCTCTGGAGCCTGGATGTGGTGGCATGTAGTAATGCCCAATTAGTGTTTATTGAATAAATAAACAACATGGGGATAAGTAGAGGAGAGTCTGGACTTCTTTTCCCACCCAGGGTCAGGTTTTCAGAACAACGCACCGCCCTTTCATTGCCATCAACTTCTTCATTTACAGCTGCGGAAACAGGTTCCTTCATCCATCAGTGGGCACTTCAAACTGAATAGGTTCAAGGCAGACATCGTGGCTACTTTAAACCCACTCCTACCCCAGGCTCTCCATCTCCACACAGAGACTCAGCTGAGGAACCCAGGATGATTCTTAACACTCCCCAAGCAACATAATCAAGTTAGATTATGTTTATGGATTATTTTCTCCAAACCAGGAATGCATCTAAGTGTTTTGCAAGTATCAGTTCATTTAATCCGTTCGAAAAGATACATGCACCCAATGTTCACAGCAGCACTATTTACAATAGCCAAGACATGGAAGCAACTTAAATGTCCATCAACAGATGAATGGATAAAGAAGATGTGGTACATATATACAACGGAATATTACTCCACCGTAAAAAAGAATGAAATAATGCCATTTGCAGCAACATGGATGGACCTAGAGATTATCATACAAAGTGAAGTAAATCGGACAGAGAAAGACAAATACATATGATATCCCTTTTATGTGGAATCTAAGAAAAGGATACAAATGAACTTATTTCCAAAACAGAAACGGACTCACAGGCTTAGAAAACAAATTTATGGCTACCAAAGGGGAAAGGTGGGGAGAGGGATAAATTAGGAGTTTCAGATTAACAGACACACACTACTATATATAAAATAATCAACAAGATCCTACTGTGTAGCACAGGGAACTCTACTCAATACTTCGTAATAACCTATATGGGAAAAGAATCTGAATCACTTTGCTGTACACCTGAAACTAGCACAACATTGTAAATCAACTGTACTCCAATATAAAAAATTTTTAATTCATTTTATCCTCCCCTTCAAGTCAATCAAGAGGTACTTCAGATTCACCATCCAAACTACCTCTCAATCCAAGCCCTTCTCACCATTTCCATTGTCAAATTCTAGGGCAGACACCACCATCTCTCACCTTTGTGACTGTATTAGCCTCTTCAGTGGTCTCCCTAATTCATGTTTCACCCCTCCCAGCCCACCTCCACACAGCAAATCTGACCATGAAACCTTGCCATGGTCACCCATCGACCTCAAAATAAAGTTCAACCTCACCGTGGCCTGCAAGATTTGGTCCCTGTGGAATTCTGCAAGAACTCTCTTTTTTCTCATGCTACCTCCCCTACCTCGGCTCCAACTTGGCAAAGATGGTTTCCCCACCCCAAATGCAACATATTTTATGTTTTCTTGCCTTATGCCTTGTTCCCTCTGCCTGAATGCCCCTTGTGATCTCTTACGTATAGATTTCAGCTCCTACCATCTAGAAGTGGAGTCTATTTCCCCATCTTCTGTGTCTGGGCTGGTCTCGTGACTGACTTTGGCCAATAGAAAGCAGCGGAACTCACATTGTGTGAGTTTTGAGCTTAGGCAACCAGACCGCATGGCAACCTCTGCTCTCTCCTTCTTGAAACACTGTTGCCAAATGAAAGAGCTCAGGTTAACCTACTGGAGGATGAGTGGCAAGGTGGAGCAGAGACCAGCAGTCTTTTGGAGGCTGCAAGGAGGCAGGAAAACACCTGGTCAGCTCCCTTTGGGGTCCGTGGCACCTCCATCCGTCCAGTCGGGGGACGCTAGTGGTCTCTCCCTTCCTTTCTCTTTTCCTTTATTTTTGTGATAATAGACTTTATTTTTGAGAGCAGTTTTAGCCTCACAGAAAAACTGAATGGAAGGTAGAGAGACTTCTCATACACCCCTCTACCCCAATGCGTGTGTAGCCTCCCCCATTACCCACATCCCTCACCAGAGAGGGTACATTTGTTACAACCGATGAACTTACATGGACGCATCATCACCCAGAATCCGAAGTCGACATTAGGGTTCACTCTCGGTGTTGTACGTTCTATGGATTTGGACAAATGAATAATGACATGTGTCCACCATTACAGTATCATACAGAATATTTTCACTGCCCTAAAAACCCTCTGTGCTCTATGCATTCATCCTTCCCTCACTTTAACCCCTGGCAACTCCTGATCTTTTTACTGTCTCCATAGTTTTGCCTTTTCCAGAATGTCATAAAGTTGGAATCATACCGTACATAGCCTTGCACATTGGCTTCTTCCACTTAGTAATATACGTTTAAGGGTCCTCCATGTCTTTTCACGGCTTGACAGTTCATTTCTTTTAGCGCCAAATAACATTCCATTGTCTGAATGTACCAAAGTCTATCCATTCACCTACTGAAGGGCATCTTGTTGGCTCCTAAGTTTTGGCAATTATGAATAAAGTTGCTAAAAACACCCGTGTTCTGTATGGGACATAAATTTTCAACTCCTTTGAGTAAACATATTTTCTTTTGAATTAAACATTATCATTACGTTTCAAACTCACGTGCAATAGTCTCTAATTGCATGCCCTTCTTTCCCCCCCCACTGGTAACTCCTATCCAGAAATGGGTGTGCGTTGTTCCCATCGGTGTCCGCGTTCTTTTACTATGCATGCATGTGTCCACAAACAATATATGGCGTGGTTCTATTCTGTTCCATGCCCCTTGCCTTTCTGCCCCGCCCTCTCCCTGCCTCTCTACAGCCTCATTTCCCAAAGTTGTCTCTGAATAGTAGCTAGGTGAATCAAAACTGCCTGCAGGGGCCAACCCCTGCCCTCCGGAGGCTCCAGCCATTCGTAGGAGGAACCATTTATTGAGAACTGAGCCTTTTCCAAATCTTACACTAAGAGTCTGACATGCACAGGTTTTGTTTGTTTGTTGGCCGCGTGGCATGCAGGATCTTAGTTCTTCGACCAGGGATTGAACCCACGTCCCCTGCAGTAGAAGTGGATTCTTCTTTTTTTTTTCTTTGCGGTACGCGGGCCTCTCGCTGTTGTAGCCTCTCCCGTTGCGGAGCACAGGCTCCAGACGTGCAGGCTCAGCGGCCATGGCTCACGGGCCCAGCCACTCCACGGCATGTGGGATCCTCCCAGACCGGGGCACGAACCCGTGTCCCCTGCATTGGCAGGCGGACTCTCAACCACTGCGCCACCAGGGAAGCCCTGGATTCTTAACCATTGTACCGCCAGGGAAGTCCAGGACTCCTTTCTTCTGCTCCTGGGCCCCTGTAATTTTCTTTCAACCCAACAGCCAGAGTACTATTGTCAGAATCCTCCCAAGACAACCCACCCAGATACAAACCCAAGTCCACTCTGCAGCTCACAAGACCTGCACAACCTTTCCCTGTCACCTCCCTGCCCTCACCTCCTCCCTATCGTCACTATTCCTAGAACATGTCAGACACGATTCAGCCCCAGGACCTTTGCATAGACTATTCTCTTCTTCTTAGAATGTCCATCCCCCCATTAACCTGGTGCCTCCCTTCCTTGTCTCTTTTGGGCTTTTGATGAAATGTCACTCCTCAGGGAGAACTTCCCAACCACTCCATTTAAAATCGTAGGGAATTCCCTGGTGGTCCAGTGGTTAGGACTCAGCGCTTTCACTGCTGTGGGCCCAGGTTCAATCCCCGGTCCGGGAACTAAGATCTTGCAAGCCATGTGGCGCAGCCAAAAAAATAAAATAAAATAAAATTGTAACACACGTGTATTTCGCTTATTTATTTTGTTATTGTCTGTCTGTATCCCCCCACCCCACCCCTCCCCCACACACTAGGACATCAGCTCCACGAGGGCAGGATTCTCTGTGTAGCTGGTTCACTGCTGTAGCCTCAACACCTAGTACAATGCCTGGCACACAGTAGGTGCTCAAAAGAAGTTGGTGAAGGAATGAAACCCCATTTGACAGATGGGACAACTGAGGCTCAGAAAGGAGATATCCCCTTCCCAAGGATGCACAAGTAGAAATGGGGAGCCAGATACCAGCTCTCTGCGTCCAGAGGTCACACTCCTCACCCGACCTCTTCAAACCACTCCAGGCTGCCTCATGGTGCCACGTCGCAGGTGGCATCTGGGGGGGTTCAGCACATAACAGGAACCATATGTACCACTCTCCAGCCCAGCAGCCTTTGCAAGGTCATGGGCTGACTCCAGGTTCACCAGGGACAACAGAACAGATGGCCCTGTCTGGCCTAGGGAGGAAGTTCCCCGTTGACCTCAGGAAGATCAGCTGAGACTTAAGACTGCTTCCCCCCAGTCATGTGACACCTCAAAGGGGGAAAGGGGGTATGACTCATCAGCCCCCTGGCTGGAGTAGGGCCAGCTAAAGCAAGGGGCTCCCTCCGACAGCAGGAATGACAGAGGTTAGACCACTAGAAGGTCTAGTGGTAGCCTGAAATGTGGGTGAATTTGGCAAAGGACAAATGTAGGAGGGGCATGGGAGACTATTTCCTCCCTGTTGGGAGAGGGGGCAACCCCCTCAGTTGGCTCAGAACCTCAGAGTCGGGCTGGCATCTTGCCCATATGCAAATCCGCACCCAGACACTTCCCCTTTGCCTGCAGTTCCCCCAACATCACAGCCCCTGTCCCAGACAAAGAAAGAGCTGGAAAGTTTGGCCAGTTCACCACCCTCTTTCAGGGAACCAGTGTGCAGGGACAGAGACCCCTTTGGGTGGTGGAGATGGGGGGACAGGAGATGGGGGGCATGGAGCAGGAGAGGGAACCCAGAGCTGAGCCCATGAGTGCAGGAGCCAGCTTCCCCACACCCACCCCAGCCCCAGGGAGCCTACCGGAAACAGGAAATGCCTGTTACCAGGGTTTGCTCAGGGGAGTCGAGAAAGAGGGGCCCTCTGTGTTCAGCCCTTGCAGCCCCTTAATCTCGAGGTTGCAAAACTTCATTCTGCAGACCAGAGAGGGTAGGTGTGCTGTGCACCCTTTTCGAAGCCTGCAAACAGAGGTGCAGAGTATAAACGCCTCTTCCTGGCCTTCAAAACCCACCCTGCTCCCGCCGTCTCTCTCCTCTCCCCTCCCCTCCCACCCCAGCACGCGCTCAACATCTCACTGCCAGTCCAGGGGGTCAGACGTACAGAGTTTGACTCCGAGCCCAGCCACTGCAAGCTGAGGGACCTTGGATGGGTCACTGTACCTCCTGGTGCCTCTGTTTCCTCATCATCACCATGGGAATAAAAATACTCACTGAATCTCCACTCTAGCCCCGGCCTACCATTCAGGGTCATACATTCATTCAGCAAGCATGTATCGAGTACCTACTGAATACCAAGCCCTGGGACCTGTCGGCAGCCAGACAGAACCCTGTCCCCACAGAGCTTACAGTCTAGGGGCAAGACAGATGCTGAGGAGAGAGGCACATGAATCACTGGTTGATCACCACTGTGGTAAGCCTGCATGTGAGAAAGCACGGAGCCCTGTGGGATCTGGTTAAGGGGGGAGATGAGTCTGGTAAAGCCAAAACTCAGAGACGAAGCAAAGAGAAGAAGCAGTCCAGGAAAGCCTTGTGCACAGCCAGTGGGGAAATGTCAAATGGTGCGACCACTTTGTAAAAGTGGTTTGGCAGTTAACAAGCTAGGTGTGCACCTCCTATATGACCTATTCCATCCCCAGGCGTTTACCCGAGAGAAATGAAAGCAAGTGTTGATACAAATGTTCAGAGAAGTTTTACTTGCCAAAAAGTGGAGGCAACCCAAACGCCCATGGACGGGAGAACAGATAAGCAAACTTAGTAAGTCCGTGCAACGGAATACTACACAGCCAATAAGGAATAAAGAACTAAGACACGCGACAGTTCAGTGAATAGCAAGAGAGTTATGCTGAGTGAAAGGACCAGCCTGAAAGAGTACACATCTATGCTCCCCTTGATATAAAACTCTAGAAGGTGTGTAATAGGGAAGAACAAAGCTAACTACATATTGGATCTGTTTCTTTTACTCTAGCCCTTGTATAACTGCCTTTGCTACAAGTTAAGAATGTAGTCTGTAGCCTGAAATATACAAGATAGCCCAATCTCAAGGCTCTGACCTTTAAAGGTATTACACTTTTCCATTCATATGGAGATAAAAGTTGTTCAGAGAATAATGTTAATCTTGTTGGAGGTTTATAGGAACATTGTGACCTAACCTACGTGGACAGCTGCAAAAACAAAGGATTCTGGCACCAAGAAGTTTGCAGCAACCAACCACACCCTCTCCCCTTTTAGTATAAAAGAAGCCTCGGGCTTCCCTGGTGGCGCAGTGGTTGAGAGTCCGCCTGCCGATGCAGGGGACACGGGTTCGTGCCCCGGTCCGGGAGGATCCCACATGCTGTGGAGCGGCTGGGCCCGTGAGCCATGGCCGCTGAGCCTGCGCGACCGGAGCCTGTGCTCCGCAATGGGAGAGGCCACAGCAGTGAGAGGCCCGCGTACCGCAAAAAAAAAAAAAAAGAAGAAGCTTAAATTCTAGCTCAGGGAAGATGGTGCTTTGGGACGCAAGTCCATCTTCTCAGTCTGCTGGTTTTCTGAATAAAGCCTCTATTCCTTGCCCAAACCACCCATCTCTCGATTTATTGGCCTGTCATGCAGCAATCGAGTTTGGACTCGGTAACAGATACAAACTAATCTATAGTGACCAAAAGCAGATCTGGGATTGCTTGGGAATGGCAGGTGGGGGTTAGGTAGGAGGGATTACAAAAGGGCAGGAGGAAACTTTTGAGGTGACAGATATGTTCACTCTCTTGATTGTGGGGCTGGTTTCACAGGTCCAGTGTGTCAACATTTATCAACTTGTGTATTTTAAATACGTCACTGATTGTATGTTCATATGGCTGTTTTTAAAAAGCCAGCAGGAGACCAGATTCCTGCTGTGTGTTTCCCTAAAACTAGGAGCTTTAGAGGAGCTTTTCAGGGATGAGAGGATGGGAAGCCATCATTGGTCAATAATGCAAAACACACTCCCCTGTCCCATTTTTTGTCCCTACCCTTGATAAAACAAAATAAGTGAGACACAAATATATGCTTTTTCTGTCCAAATAAATCTTACTTTAGAGTGTGAGGTGGGGAGAAAGTGTCCCAGGCGAAGACAACAGCATACAAGGGGTATCTGCTCATTTAGCCGCCCCTTCATTGATTTGGCAAATATTTATTGAGCATCTATTATACTCCAGGTACTGGTTTAAGTGCTGGGAATACAGCTGTAAACAAAAGAGATTCACATCCCTGCCCGTGTGAGGCTGACATTCTGGCAGGATAGAAGCTGGTAAATATTAAGTGAGAAAAATAAGATAAGGGGATGGGGCATGCCAGGAAGGGGTGCGATTCTAAATGAGAGGGCCAGGGAAGGCTCATGGAGAGAGTGACATTTGAGTAAAGACTTGAAGGAGGGAATGATCTGGGTGGGTGTCTGGAGGAAAAGCATTCCAGGCAGAGGGAACAGCCAGTGCAAAGGCCCTGAGGCTGGACCCTGCCTGGTGCTTTGGAGGAAGAGGTTAGAGACCAGTGTGGCTGGAGCAGAGTGAGAAAGGGGGAGTAGGAGGGAGTGAACCGAAAGTGGTATCAGATGCTGATTTACCAAAACCAGGGCCATGTGATCAAAATGGGGCAAGGGTTGTCATGGGAGCATCCCACCATCCTGCCATATCTCCCGGAGTCCCAGAGAGGGAAGCACAAATGATTGATGCCTTTGGAAGCTTTTTCTTCAACTCCCCCACTCAATCACAGATCAGACGGAAGGCAACAGCCCCACATTTCTTGGGGTGCTCAGATGCTGCGCCCATCTTGGGGTCATTCTGGGCAAACAAGCACAAGACAGCCACCCCAAGGTGTAGTTCTGGAAACCCCGTCCTTTGAGGAGTCATGAAGTCACTGTGGTGTTCTTTCTGGACCAGAGGGAACTTGGGGGAAGCTGAGGATGGACTCATGGGAGGCAGGTCTCTGATGGGCTGTCCGGAGGAAAGGCAATTAGCTGTGTGCTTGGGGCCTGTGACAGGACAGTCCTAAGAAAGGAGATCTGGGTTTGATCTAAGACTGAGCTAAAGTCCAGGACAAGCAGAGCCGTTAAAGCTTAGGAGGACTCTGCCACAGGAAGTAAAACCATTGCTTATCATTGATTCTCAGGCAAATAGTAGGAACAGCAGCTTTCTTTAACTGAGATAATACACTGAGCTCAAAGAGGCAGTCACTTCCTCAAGGCCTGCTTGCTCTCAGATCCTACCTGCCCTTCCTTTGCTTTGCTCTGTATCGAAGGGAACTACATTTCCCAGGTTCCTTTGCACCCTGGCTTTCAGGTAGTTTCAGCCAATGGGAGGCCCAGGCTGGAGACCACAAGGTGGGACGAAGAGAGAAGCCAGGGTATCTCTCCCTCTCTTATTCTGCCTCTCCAGCGGCAAATAAACACCTTCGTGGTCTCAGCTCCCTGAAGACAGCTCTTGCCCAAAGTTCTAGCTCTTGTTAAATGGTTCTGGCCCCTGGCCCCTGGTCACACTACCTCCTTCTATTTTTTCTCCAGCCTAGTGGCTACTCTCTGGGTTACCTTAGTATCACCCGTCTCTTCTCAGCAATCCCATCGCCCATTAGCCCATTCCCTGCATTAAATCCTCTCTGTTTGAAAGACCTGAGATGACTTCTGCTTTCCTGGCTGAATCCTGACCAGGAGAACCAGAAATCTGAATCTAAGGCTATCTCCGTAACCACTTGAAAGGCTCATATGCTCCCCCCAAAAGAGGCAGTATTCTTATAGTGCTTGTGGTCACAGGTTTGGGGGCCTGGCCACTTGCATTCAAATCCAAGCATAGCTACTTATTCACCTGAGCAACTTACTTAAACTTTCCACATTTCTGTTTCCTCATCTGTGAAATTATGATAATAACAGGTAACCAATTGTGCTTTCCAAAGATGGTCACAAAAATATCACCCATCCAGTGTGCTCTTCTGCACTGTGACTTGCCACACCCCCCTCAAGAGGTGGAGTTTGATTCACCTCCCGTTGAATCTAGGCTGGTCTTAGCGACTTGCTTGTCACTGAGAATGCAGCCAAGTGCCCCGTATGATTCCTAAGTAGGTTAGAAGAAACCCTCCAGCCTCTGCCTTGGTTCCTTGAGAAACACTTGCTCTCTCTCCACGCTCCTCAAAACCCCAATCGCCATATTGTGAGGAAGCCCAAGCCACATGGAGAGACCAGGTTTCCAGGCAACAGCCCCAGCTGAGCAGAGCTTCAAGTCATCCCAGCCCAGGCACTCCACAGGGGAGTGAAGAATCCTCCAGATGATTCCTGCCCCCAGACATTCAAGGTTTCTCATCACAGAGCTGACAAACCATCAGCACCATGCCCCATCTGAATTCCAGACTCACTGAATCTGTGAGAAGGATAACATAGTTATTGACATACATCACTTAGTTTGGGTTGGTTTGTTTCACAGTACCAGATAACTGAAGCACAGAGGTACTTTCTCCATGAGTTTGCTGTGAAAATCAAATGAGTGCATAAGTTGTAAGTAAGTAGAACAACACTTGCACGTAGTAAGTGCTCAGTAAATGGGAACTGTTTCTGTTGTTATTCATTATACTTTCTGAACCTATTCTCATCCACTTCATTAAAACTGTTCTTTTCATCTTAAAAAAAAAGGGTGGATATATGTATATGTATAACAGATTCACTTTGCTGTACACCCGAAACTAACACAACATTGAAAATCAACTATACCCCAATAAAAATTAAAATAAATAAAATTTTAAAAAAACTATTCTTTTCAAAGTACCAAGACCTGGATGTGGATACGCTTTGCTCTTTGGGTCCCTTGACACTATGCCCTTCTGGCCACTTGACACTACAGCCCTATAAATTAGGGACTATCCTTACCCCCTTTTCAAAGAGGGGGAAACCAAGTCACGGAGAGGTTCAGCAACTCACCCAAGATCCCCAAGTCAGGATCGGCACCCGGACCCCCAGGCAACCGGAGTCCACGGCCCTCAAACAGGGTTTCTCAGTCTCAGCACCGTTGATAATCGGGCAGCTGTCCTGGGCATAAGACAACACGTAGCAGCATCCCTGGTGTCTAATCACTTCCCTCTGCTCTCCCTTCTCTTGCTCACCTTCTGCCAGCAGATCCTTCATTCTCATCCTCCTGCCACAGGCTTTGCACAGCCTTTGTCCTCCCTGCCCCCATGCTTCCCAGAGCTGGTTCCTCATCCCTCAGCTCTCAGCTTTCCTTGACCATCCTCCAGAAGCCTGCTGCCTCTGTTCTTCTCCATCCTGACCCCTGGCTTATTCTGTCTGCAGCGTTTACTACTGTGTTTTATTGATTTGCCTGTTTACTGTCTGTAGCGGGTTAAATGGCAGACCCCAAATAGATACATCCACCTCTGATCCCTGGCACCTTGGTGAGTGTGATGTTATTTGAAGAAAAAAAAAAAGGACTTTGCAAGACAGCATTAAGGACGTCAAGGTGTGGAGATCTTTCTGGATTATGAGACAGACAGACACAGAGGAAACAGCCACGTGAAGATGGAGGCAGAAGTTGGAATAACGCAGCCACGAGCCAAGGAACGCCTGGAGCCGGCAGAAGCCGGAAGAAGCAAAGATCGGATTCTCTCCTATAGCCCGGAGATGGAGCAAGATGCTGCCGACACCTTGTTTTCAAACCTCTGCCCTCCAGAACAGTGAGACAATATAGCTGTTGTTTCAAGCCACTCAGTTTTTGAGACTTTGTTACAGCGGCCACAGGAAACAAAACACAGGCAGCCTTCTCTCCCACAAGGCCATGAACTCAGGAGAGCAAAGAGGAAATCTGTGGTGTTCTTTCCCATCACCCCAGCCATCTGCACAGCGCCTGTTGCCGATGATAAAATAAATGAATGCCTCACTTGAAGAAGCTCTCAATCTCACCTTCACCCCAGCCAGTAATTGTTCACTTCTCTTTGGATTCCACCCCGTCCCCCCAACCCCGCCCACCCACCTCCCCACTCCCCTACCCATCCCCCACCTCCCTGGATACAGGAAACTCACTCCCTCCAAAACAGTGGTTCTCTCAGGGGCGATTCTGCCCCCCAGGGGACATTTGGCAATGCCTGGGGACATTTTGTGGTCACTACTGGGGTGGGGGGAGAGTGGGTGAAGGTCAGGGATGCTGCCCAACTTCCTACAATGCACAGGGCAGCCCCCAAGACAGAGAATGAAGCCCCAATTTCAGCACTGCTGATGCAGAGAAACTCTGGACTCAATTTATTGATAGTACTTGATGCCAATATAAACATCGATTGATCGATTGCCTCCTAACATCTCTTCCCCGTTCTTCTGGTAACAGTCCCTCAGTTTCCCAGGTGAAACAGCCCCTCCCCGAGCCTAGCTCCTTTGGGTAGAGTCGACCCCGCCCCCAACTCCAGAAATAGGCATGTGACCTGGCCTAACCAATCAGACCATACATTCTCCCAGGCACAGCAATTGATTCAGAACTGAACATGTTACACCCCCCCAAACATTCATGTCCAATGAAAGAGAGATCTGGGGTTTAGAGGCCATTAAAGCGACCCTCCCATTTTCCATTGGACACACAATTGTGGGAATAAAAATTTGGTATATCTGGGCACTCTCTTTTGCCTCCATGAGGGGAAAGGATGACTGAAAATGGAGGGAAACACCACAAAGAAAGCAGAGTTAAGAGATGGAGTGCAACGGGGAGAGAGGAGAGGGTTCCTGAGATATCTCCTGAGCCCCTGGATCCAGCCGGACCTGAAGGCATTTCCTCCCAAGCTTGTCAGTTATATGAGGTAATATTATTTTTGACTAAGCCAGTTTCAGTTGGGTTTTCTGTCACAAGATCTAGGACTCTTGCTTGAAACTTCTGCAGACTAAGTTCAGAATTTCCTCAGACCTTAAACTTCTCCAACTGAACGTCCCTTATTTCTTCCACTATTCCCCAAGGGACCTGACTCTCATGTTCCTCTTAAAGCCCAGGTCTCAGAACACCATCCCTGAGATCAAAGGGGACAGTCCATCTCTACAATGTAGTGAGATCTTCAAAAGCCCAGCTATGCCCATCCAACACACCCTCTGGTCCTGCCCACTTCCTGGCACCATTAATGTTAGCAAGGGAGACAAACAGAACTTTGTCTTTCGGTCCCTCAAATATTCCCCAAACTCCCACACGCAAATTGGCGTGTCACCTCCTCCAGGAAGCCTACCCTGATTGTTTCTGGGGGTTCTCTTCTCTCTGCTCTCACAATACCCTGGGCTTCACTCACCCATCACTGAGTGTGTTAATCTGTGTTGTAACTGCCTATTTCCTCGTCTGTTCCCATGAGTTTCACGATGGTCTGCGTCTCATTCATTGTGGGATTCTCCAACAGAATGTCTCAGAAATGTCTCTGAGGTGGGTGGTAGTATCATCATTACTATTGTTGTTATTATCGCTGTTATCACCGTCTTCATTTGCCTCATTTTACAGATGAGAAAACAAAAGGTGAGAAGCCACATAACTCGGAACTAGTAAAGGCAGGATAATCTCAGCCAATCCATCCTCAATCATCGCTAACCAACTACCACTAACCAGTAGTAAGTAAGCACTCAACAAATACCTCCTAAATCAGGGAGGGATCAGCAAACTCTGTAAAGAGGTAAACAGTAATTTTTTAATTTTTTTGGCTTTGCAGAGAGAAAGCAGCCACAAACAATGTGTCAACAAGTAGGCAAGACCTTGTATCAATTAAACTTTGTTTACAAAAAGAGGCAGCCAGCCCATGGGTTATAGTGTGCTGACCCCTGTATTAAATGAATGAAAAAATGAAGTGAATATTTGATCAACATTTATTGAGCACCTACTATATGCCAAGTGCTGTTCTAGGAACTGGGGACACAGTTGTGAACCAAACAGACGAAAAGCTTTGCCCTGACACTCCAGTGGGGGAAGCAGATAATAAGCAAATAAGTTAAAAACTATGGTAAGTCAGAGAGGGCTAAGTACTGTGGAGAAGGGCTTCCCTCGTGGCGCAGTGGTTAAGAATCCGCCTGCCGATGCAGGGGACACGGGTTCGAGCCCTGGTCCGGGAAGATCCCACATGCTGCGTAGCAACTAAACACGTGCTCCATAACTACTGAGCCTGCGCTTTAGAGCCTTCGAGCCACAACTACTGAAGCCCACACGCTTAGAGCTCATGCTCCACAACAAGAGAAACCACCGCATCGAGAAGCCCGTGCAACCGCAACAAAGAGTAGCTCCCGCTCGCTGCAACTGGAGAAAGCCCGCGCACAGCAACGAAGACCCAATGCGGCCAAAAACAAACAAACAAACAAACAAATAAATAAATAAGTACTGTGGAGGAAAATAAAAGAAGGAAGAGAATGGTGGGGGGGGGGCGTAGGCAGGGGCAGGGGGTGTGATTTTTACATATGGAAACCAGGGGAAATCTCTCTGATAAGAAACCTTCAGGAGATAAGAGAACAACCAGGGTGTATATCTGGGGGAAGAGGGATTTGTAGAGAAAGAACAGCACGTGCAAAGGCCCTGGAGCTGAATTGCACCTGGTGGGTTCTAGGAACAGTGAGGGCAGGCCCACATGGCTGGAGTCGAGTGAGGGAGGGGGAGAGAGGGAGGAGATGAGGGCTGAGAGGTGGGCAGAGGCCAAATGCATAGGTTCTTCTGGGTCATGATGAGAACTTTCACTTTTACTCCAAGGGGAGCCATGCGTGGGAGGGCTGGGAGCAAGGGGAGGGACAGGGGTTTCCAGCATCCGTTATGAGAGTCCTGAAGGGTGACATTTCCCAGTATTGGGCCCAGAGAGGAAGTCAGTGAACAGAACAGAATGGAATGGGAAAGAACGCACAGCGCAAATGTTGACACCCCCACCCAGGCTTCTGTCCCGGTCAGCCCCAGTGGACATGTTTAGATGCGATCTTCCACCCAACTCAACCCAACCCACCTGGCTGAGATTTGCTTGCCCCAAGCCCCACCCCAAGTCCCCAGCTGCAGCCTTCCCCCATGGCTCTGGTCCAGGTCTTCCTCACTCCTCATCCCACAGAGGTTTCCTCTAAACTAGCCCCCTCCAGACCTGCAACTCTGAAGCCAGCTAGGCATCACCCTGAGGTCCTCTGGCACTGCCTTCTCTATATCCACCCAACCCATTTCCTCGTCCTCCCTGGCACCCAGCTAAGCTACATTCCCATTCCTGTCTTGCGGTTGGATGGGACCATGTGACCAGTGGAACAAGAATGGAGGTGATGGCGCCACTTCTGGGCCTGGCCCCATGAAAACCTCTCAGGGTTTCCCTCCTCATAACTCCCTCCTTGTCCTCCGGCTGAATAGAGAACTCCAAGGGCTTCAGGGAGGATGGGGCCATGAGATGGAAAGAGCCCAAGTCCTGTAGGGACTTTGTAAAGAAGGGCTATCCTCTCAATCCCCCAGTTGACCCAAACTGGATTGTGATATAAGCTAGAAGTAAACTCTTTAAATTCACTGAAGCAATGCATTTCATTACAGCAGCTAACATTTTGCACCCGGACCTATACCACATCCTACAGGCAAGCTCAGATCCACTGAAATCAAATTAGCAAAAAAGAATGACTCCCATTAATTTAGCACTTGCTATACATTAATTGTACGTCAGTCACCATTATAAGAACTTAACTTACCTTATCGTGTTGAACCCTCACATAACCCTGAGATAAAGGTGCTGTCCACACACCCATTCTGTAGATAAGACAACCTGGGCAGAAATAGGTTAAGTAATTTTTTTTCTCCAAGATCACAAGGCTAGTAAGTACCTGACTTGAAATTCAAAGCAGCCCAATATATAAAGAGTTCCTAAAAATCAATAAGAAAAAAATGCCAGCAGTCCTAGAAGGAAAAAAATAATGGGCAAATGATATGAACAAATATTATTTTGCAGAGAGAAAATATAAATAGTTCTTAAACATAAGAACAGAGGCTCTACCTCACTCAGAATAAGAGAAATGTATATTGAGTCATAATGAGCTTCATTTATCACCCAAGTTGGCAAAACTCCAAAAGCTTAACAACTGTTGGCAAGGCAGTGGAGAAACCAGCATTCTCATTGCTAGAGGTAATGTAATTGGAACAATGCATATGGGAACAATCCCATACAGAGAACAATTTGGCAGGATCTACTGAAAACACAGACTCACCCGCTTTGAGCCAGCAAACCCTTCTGAGAATTTATCCCATGGATATACTTGCTCATGTATCTGGCTGCAATAATAACATTTATATGTAGCTAGATACTTTTCTAGGTTCTTGATAGTAACTCATTTATCCTTCAGAACAATGCTTCCAGATGGGTATTTATTATCTCCATTTTACAGATGAGGAAACGGAAGCACAGAGAGGTTAAGTAACATGCCCAAGGTCACACAGTAGAGGAGCCAAAAAACAGTTCATGGACAAGGTTATTCATCACAGTTAGTTTGTCAGAACAAAAGCCTGGTGCAATCCAAGTGCCCATCAATAGGGCTGATGGTAAATTAAGTGATCCCCAAACCGTGTAATGGAATACAGTTTAGAGAAACTGTCCCTGGCCACATGCCTGCGGGGTGGCCAAAAAAGAAACAGAGTAGGGATCCTGGTACCAGGCTGCCTGGGTTTGAATTTCTGACTGTCACTTTCAAGCTGGGTGCCCTGAGGCAAGTGACTTAACTTCTCTGTGCCTCAGTTTTCCCATGTGCAATATGAGGATAACGATACTATCTACCTCGTAAATTGTTATGGAGATTAAACAAGTCAGTGTATAGAAAGTGTTTCGACCAGGGATCAGCAAACTTTTTCTACAAACATCTGGATAGTAAATACCTTCACCTCAACAGGCCAGACACTCTCTTCATCAATTACTCAACTGTAGAGTTGTAACTGGAAATCAGCCATAGATAATACATAAACAAATGGACGTGGCTGTATGCCAATAAAACTTTATTTATAAAACACACTTGTGGTTCAGATTTGGCCCTCCCATTGTAGTTTGCCAGCCCCCAGTTTAGATGAATGCCTGGCACACAGTTAGCCCAGTATAAGTGGTTTGTTGAGTAAATGGACAATCTAGAATATCATGCAGTCATTTTTTAAAGAAGAATGAGAACAATCTCTATGTATTGATTTGGAAAGATTCTCAAGATGATGATTAAAGTGAGAAAAGCAGGGTATAAAGCAGTGGGTGGTATGTGCCAACTTTTGTAGTAAGAGACGAGGGTAGTTAATAAAAACCTGCATTCCTATTTGCATAGGGAAATTCTAGAAGGCTATATAGTCAACTTAAAGAAAAAAGGAGTCACTTATGGAGGAAGGTAGCACCTGGGTATCTGAAGAAGATGGCTAGAGGTTACATTTTTTCCCCTGTGCACCTTTTTATGTGTTTTGATCTTTGAATGATACACATCTATTATTTAACCAAAGAGTCAAATATTTTAAAGATTCTACCAGGCTGTCTGTCCCCCAGCACATGGTGTCGCAACCTCAGCACTGTAGACATTGGGGCCGGATAATTCTCTGTTGTGTGCGACATTGTCGGACGTTGAGCAGAATCCCCAGGCTCTATCCACTAGATGCCAGTATCAGCTCCCAGACGTGACAACCCCAACTGTCCCAGGACATAGCCAAGGATCCCCTGGGGGCGAAACCACCCCAGTTGAGAACAACTGCCCTAACCCAAACTCCTCCAGGCTGTGCTCTGCTGCCAACCTTCCCTATATCCCTCATTTTCCCTAAAAAGACTTTTTATAGAGGGTTTATCAGGTGTCAACACAGTGCTGAGAAGTATTGAAATACTACAACAGTCTTCCCCCAAAAAGGTGCCGTTTTTAGCCACAGTTCACAGATGGGGAAACTGAGGCTCAGGGAGGCGAAGCCAGCAAGTGATGCTGTCAGGACTGGGTCCCAGGTCTGTCTCCTCCAAGCCACCACCATCAACCCCCACCCGAGCCCACACCTCCTATTCTAACTCTCCTACCCTCTCCCTTCCCTGCCTCTGCCAACAGCACCAGCATTTACAGGCTGGGGACCGAAGCACAGAGAGGTTAAGTAACATGCCCAAGGTCACACAGTGGAGGAACTGAAAAAAGATTCATCATCTTGGCTCCAGTGACCACCCCCATCCTGAGTCTAATCAGCTCCCCCGTCCTGGTGGATCTTTCCCACAATGACTGTCACATTTGTCTCTTCCTCTCCACTTCCTCAGCTTTAAAGTTTCATCTCTGCCACCCGGAATTTGGGCTCCCAGAGAGAGTCAGAGTGTCTGGTCATCACTGTGGCCGCCTATGATGGTGTCATCGTCTTTCTGGGTCTCAGATCTCAGCTTGGAGACTCGCTTCAATCTGACCTCACCCATGAATCATGCCCACCAGCCAGCCCACTCACTGCCCTGCAGCACAACTACGTGGGAACCGACCTGCTCCCACCTCAGAGCCTTTGCACTGGCAGTGCCTCCTGCCAGGAGTGTTGTTTCCTCAGACTCACATGACTCGTTCCCTCACTTTGCCCAGGTCTTTGCTCAAATGTTGCCTCCTCAGCGAGGCCTCCCAGACCTCCTACGCAAAAGTGCAACCCCACATTCCCAAGCCCCCTTCTCCAGGCCATGTACCACCTCTGACAATGTATATGTTTCCTTATTTGCCCACTGTCAGTGCCTCCCACTAGAATGTGGGCTCTTCGACAACAAGGGTTTGTGTGTGTCTTTTTCCCACTGTCTCAGCACCAAGAAGAGGCCCAGCGTACATGATAATTGTTGATGAATGAACGAATGAATTAATGAATTAATTAATTAATATGCTCTTCCCACTGTCTACCCAGGGGACAGTGGAGCGAAAGCCGAGGAACTCTGAGGAGGAAATGAGAGAAACTAGGAAGCATCCTAATTCCAGGCTCCACACCTTTATGCCATTGTGTGTCCCCCACCCCATTCCACCCCCATCAGGAGCCCTCCCTTTTCTCTCTCTGCCCTTCCATATCCCACTGGTAGTTCATGGCCCGGGCTTAAATCTGTTGATGGACAGGGACTTGAAAACTTAGAGAGGCTGTTCTTGTGATACCTCCCTCCGACTTAATGTGACCACCTTTTAGCTTCCTGCTCATGGCCCCACTGTGAATGGGGCACAGGGCTGAGCTTCAAAGGGAGACAAAATGCACAGGGCAGGATGGCACAGAGCTCCCAGATGGGGAGGATCAAGGAACACGCCTGCGCAGTGCAGGGCCTGACACAGCTAGGCACCGGAACCCAGAGCAATTAGAAAACTCCTACTCACCCTTCAAAACCCAGCACAAATGTCCCCTCTTGCATCAAGCCCAGCTCTCCCAGGCAATGTCTTGCCTTTGCTCCAGGGCCCCCAGCCCAGAGATTTCTTCCTCTGCCCTGGTCCTGACAACACAGGGCTGGGGGATGTCTGTCTCTCCCAGTCTGGGAGCACCTTGAGGGCCAGACCCAGGCCTGGGTCCTCGGTGTTGCCCAGCACAGAAAATCAGGACACATTAGTCCCTGCAGCTGCCCTCCTAGAGAATAATGCCACAACCCCTTGCGTTTTATCAGAAAACCAGCTACAGGGAAGATGCAGGGAAGGATAGAAGTTCATCCTTAAGTCTAACCACTTTCCCATTAGCTGCTGTTGAAGCCTCACTGGATCTCGACTGCTCGCAAGTCTGGGGCCTGACTGGTCTGACAGCTACTTCCTTCTGTGTGGAAGCCAGGAGGCAAGGAAATGGAGGTAAATTTGGGATGGCCTGTGGCCAGAGCAGGTGGCTGGGGGTAGCAGGGGAATCTCTAGGGTTCCCCCGCCGCCATTCTTTCAGGAAGCCTGCCTGGTCTAGGGAAGGGTGGGCCTCTTCCACGTGTGGCCCTATCCTCAGGAAACACCCCCAGGGACCCCCATAGGCCCACTCCCTGATCACTGACTGCCCCTCCCCCCATCCGCACAGGGCATCTCAGGCCAGAGAGGAGGCAATGCCCCAGCCTGCCCACCATCCGTCCCCAGAGAGGTCCCCCTCTAGCCCACAGCGCGTCCAGACAAGCCTTTCCTCCCAGGGTAGGGCCTGAGGGCTGGATAGCAAGTGTCAGGCCTGCAGGGCAGGCAGGGCACCCCCAACCACCAGCCATCACTTTCCACCCAGAACTCAGGAGGCCAGAGGGAACCAGAGAAGGTACAACTGAAAGAGAATCCAGTCCAGTTACCTCCCCCACCCCACCGCATTCAAATAGGGATTTGAATAGATTTCCTGAGCTGGGGGCGGTCACAGTCAAATCCTCCTCCGCCTGGACCCCGGGGCCCTTGCAGAAATCCCTACAGAGAAAAAGCAGCTATTTCTAGGTTCCCAAAACCCCAGGACCCACTCTCAGGGTTCTGGACCAGGTCCTGCCTCAATGTGCCCCCTGGGATGGATGGAGTTAGGAAGACCAGAGCCCCAGGCCCATAGCACCCCACCCGCCCCATGCTGCCCCAGGCCCAGGCAGGAAGCCAAGGGGAAGATGTGAGGGGAAGGAAGGGGCCCAGCGCCTGGGAGGAGGAGACACATGTGGGGGAAGGAATCGGAGGAGGCCCCTCCCCCATAGCCAGAATCTTGGGGGGTGGGGGGGTCAAAGGAGTTGAAAACCTCAGGCACCCTATTGGCCACCCAGGGGGTTCCTAGCCCCCCTCAAGACCCCCACAGAATCCCTTTTTGGGGCTTGATCCACACTGGAGCCAGCCTGGGGCTTTGGGAGCTTTAACCCCAAGTCTGCCAGTTCTCAGCCTAGATGTGGGTTAACTGTGAGCCTATGAGCCCATTCCCGTTAACCTCGGGTGGGCCACCCCTGTATCCCCGAGTGTTACAACCCCCATATCCCCGGTACCCTGTGCCAGACCCCGCGGCGGGGGGGCATCCTCCTCTCTACACGGCTGGCTCAGAGGTGCAGAGCACCAAGCCCCTGGGTACCAGCCTGGGATGCCTCCCACCACCCACCCTGGGGCAGGTCCGTCAGTGGCCGTCTCACCTGGGACATCTGGGGACGCAGGTTGACCTCCCGCAGGTTGATGGCTTGGGGCAGCAGGTTGTTGAGCAACTGGCACAGAAGGACGCCATCCCGGAGGGCCTGCGCCAGTTCGCACACCTGGGCCCCATCCCAGGTCACGCGGTGGCTGGGCGGCAGCACCCGGCACTGGATCAGCCAGTGGGTGCACTGGCGCCACAGCTCCATGGCTGCTAGCTTCCCGGGCCGGCCTGTGCACCCTCGCGGCCTCCTTCGCCGCCCGCCCGCTTGCCTCCGCTAGCTAGCTACCACTTCCTCTTCTTTGCCTGTAACTGTCGCCCTGAGACGGGGCGGAGGGGGAGCCGTGGGAGTGTGTGTGGGGGGGCACCTGCAGCCCAGCCCCAGCCCAGCCCCTTTCAAGCAGGACCTGGCCTCTCCTTCCCCCACCAACTAGCACTGGGGCATCTGGGAGTGGGTTCAGGGTAACAAGGAGGCCTGCCGCCTTCCTCTGTGTCCAACCCAAGAGCGTACAACCTCGGAAACATACTCAAAATCCACCCTGTTCGCACCCCTCCCTCCTCCGCCTCCACCCTCATCCAGCCCCCAACCTTGGCAGCCTGGACCAGCAGCACAGTGTCCTCTGCCCCATGGCCGGGCTCCTGTCCTCACCCCCCCCACAATCTGTACTCCCCACATCAGAGGGCACCTATGAACACCTAAGTCAAGTCAGGATGCCCCCACAGCCCCCCTCGTCTGGGATAAAAGTCATCCCTGCAGCCCACAAGGGCCTGCATGAGCACTCATCACCTCCCTGCCCTACTTCTCCCACTCTCCCCCACTTTGCGCTGTTCCAGCCAAACGGGCCTCCTCAGTGTTCTTCCAACATACTAGGTAGCCCCAGAAGTTTGCCCTAGCATCCTGCCACAAGGCCTTTGCACATGCTAGTCCTCTGCCTTAGGCAATTTCACGGCCAGCTCCCTCACTTCCTGCAAATCTTAGCTCTAGATCATCTTCTCATGAAGTTTTCCCAAACCTCTCCATTTCAGATCACAGCCTTTTTTCCCACCCCATCACACCCTATCCCATTTCCCCACCTGTTATTTTATTATACTTATTTCTTTATTGTGTATTGAGAAATTTGTGTCTGGTGTTGGAACCACTCCCCCCAGCACCTGGCACATATACATGCTCCATAAATATTTGTTGAATGAAGAATGAATGAATAATTGAAAGTTCTATGGCTCTACCTCTGACATTTATCCCAAATCCGTTCATTTATTTCCATGGCCCTGGCCACCATCATCTCTTTTTTTGGACTTTGATAGTGTCGTTCATTGGTTTAGCAAATATTTACTGTCTTTGTAGCCCTTATCATTATCTGAAATCATGTGCTCTACGAGGTCTCTCTACCCACCTCCACCCCACTAGATTGTGAGTAGTCTCCCCCCTCCGTCTCACAAGCACCCACCCACCCCACCCGCCACCCGAGCCACCCCCCGGATTTTCCTTTTTAATTATTGTAACCACTAAGGGGCGCTAGACTCCTTTCACTGGACATACCCCCTACCCTCTGACTGTATCAAAACCAGGCGGGGGGTGGGTCAAGGAAGGGATACCCCTCAGCCTGTCCTGAGACTGGAGTCTCTTCCACATTGGCAAATGGGGAAGCCCAGCCTGGAAATTCCCAGATTTACGATCCTACAGGCACCAAAACTTTCTTCCCCAACCATCCGTGGCTCTCTATGCGCCAATTTTCTCATCTGTAAAGTGAGTGACAGTAACCTTCACCGTTTAGAATTACGGTAGGGGTCAGAGATGGTGGGGCTGCAAAGATCAGAGGAAGACAGGATAGCGCTCCAGGGCTCCGGGCTTGAATCCCACCTTGACCAATCACAAGCCGTGTCAAACTTGGGCAAACTTGGGCTGAGCTGTCCCATGCCTCAGTTTCTGCATCTAGAAAATGGGGTGATGAAAACAGTACCCATCTCATTGAGAGGTCTACGTAAAAATGCAATGTGTTGAAGCTGGGCAAGCAAAGAGAACAGTCCTGGCATACAGTAAGCGCTTAATGAATGTTAGCTGCAGCTACTGCTTTCAATTCTGTTGTTATTATTATGCGCTCTCAGTAAATTTGGCCAGAGCGTCCTCTGTCTGGTTCCAGATCCCTCCCTCCCCCACCTTTCTCACCCTTGTCTCCGGGCGACAGGATGGAAGCCCCCCTCCCCTCCTTCCCTCCACGTAGGAAACCACCTGAAAGTTTATCCCCCAGTCCTGCCAGAGTCTAGATCAGCTCCAACGTTCTGTTACTAGGAGAGGCTGTCGTGTTTTCCCGCATCTCTCTCCACAAAACCCGACACCCAATGGGGTTCCTTCCCGGAAACCGAGGGGGGTGGTCTGGAGGAAGCTCACCCGGTCACGTCACAGCCGCCACCACTCCCTGCCAGGCGAGCGAGCCCGTAGGGACCGCCCCGCCCCTGCCCGGAACACTGAGGGGCTTAGGAGACACCGCCTTGCCCCTTCCCAAGGGGCCAGGGATGCTTAGGACCAGCCGGAGGCCCTAAGCGGAATCGAGGGGCCTGGCTCTAAGGGGCGGAACTAAAAGAGGAGTGAGGAGATGAGTGGGCGTGGTCAGCCCGAGAAGGGCGGGGGCAAATTTAAGGGGGCGGGGTCCACTAGTAGGAACGGAGTTTCCCAAGGGGGCGTGGTCTACGGGAAGAAGGTTTTATCTGAAGGGGGCGTGGTTAGCGAAAAGAAAGTTTCTAAGGGGGCGGGGCGAGAACAAGGGGGCGGGGTGAGAGCCCGGAGGTTACGGTTGGAGAAGGGGCGGGGCCTGGAGGGGCGGGGTTTAAATGGGAGGGACCAGGTGTTGGGGCTCGGTTCCCCTCGGGCGCGGTGGGTGAAGGCTGGACTTGGCTGGGACGGGGAGGGAGGGGTCGGGAGCCGCAGAGCCTCAGGCTTCCGCCAGGCCCCAGGTCCTTGGGAGCTCCGCGGGTCCCGGCCCAGGTGAGTGAGGGGCCCCAGGCAGATCCAGGACCGGGAGATTACTGGGGCAGGGAGTTCTCTTTTCCACGTGGGGCCACCAGCTCTCAGGGAGGATCTGGGTGTCTGTCCACGTGCGTCCGCGAACGTAAAAGGGGTCGCCTGACTGGGACGCTGTGTATCACGCGTGTCCGTGTACCTGGGCGTCCTCCTCCAAGCGTGTTTTCTGTGCAACACGGAAAGCCTCCCTGCTTCCACTTTTGCGTGAACGGTGTTTTTAAACCACAGACCAGATCGTGCCCCTCCCTCACTTCAAACCCGTCCCGTCCCGAAGCTGCCCTTCCACCCCACTGAGATGAAAATTCGAGGTCCACCAGTTCCTGCATCGTCTCTGCCTATCTTACTGCTCTCCACTTCACTCCTGGCTCACAGCACGCAGCCCCACCAGTCTCCCTGATGATGTAAGATGTAAAAAGCAAGCTCCAGGCCTTTGCACTTGCCGTATCCCCACCTGGACTGCTCTTTCTCCACATCTTTGCATCACTGTCTCCCCTCTACTGAGGTCTCAGCTCCTGCGTCACCTGGTGGGAGAGAGCCTCCTGACTACCTGTTTAAGGTGGCCTGCCCCAGCCAGCCTCCTTGACATTTCCCTGTTTTATCGCCTTCATTGTTCACCCTTAGATATTACCTTCTTCATTCATCCTGCGCTTATTTGTTTTGTGTCTTGCCCACCGGAAGGGCCTTGGTCTCATTCATCACTGTTTCTCCAGGGTCTAGAACAGAGCCTGGCACGCAGTAAGCATTCAACCAGTCAATGTTTGCTCAAGTTTGAGGCTCCGCGTCCACCTGTGTCCCTGTGTCTCTGTGCAGGTGGCTGCCCTCCTGCACATGTGTGTACGTGTATGTGGCCAACAGAGCATGAATAATCCCCTTCCTCCTTTCCCCAAGCTTGCCTCTCACCCACCCCCTCTCCTGACTCTGCCCTGTTCCTCTCTCTTCTGCCCAGATATCCAGAAATTATTCCAAAGGACGCAGGGCAGGTGGATGACTTAATTGGCCTGTGGCTGACCTGTGCCCACTCTGAGCTCCCCCCTGAACTAATCAGAGCCTTGTCAGCGACGCACCACCACACCCACTAAGGGGCACTTAAGACAGAAGAAGCTGGAGTCCGGGGACTCTTAAGACCAAGGCTGGGCCTGGCCCAGGTGACAAACAGGAAGTGCTCAGGCATCCAGGAGACACACCTGGCTTTCAGGTATGTGGCACCGGGAGACAGCACTCTGCTCAGCTCCCCCGCCCCTTAAGCCACCTAGGGCCAGTCTGGGAACTTCCTGACCCTTTCAGGCCCTCAGCCCAGCTGACTCAGATCATAAGAATCCGGGTGCTATTTCCCTGCAGACCCCGCCAGGCCCAGAAGATCTTGGGGGCAGGGGAAGCAAAAAGCAAACCGCTTGCTTCCCTCCCATCCAGGGCAGTTTTTTCCACCAGACACTTGAGACACACCGGGGCCTGAGGCCTGCGCCATGATTAACATGTCCTAAAGCATCTGAGACCTAAATTTGACTGCAGTAATAAGGAAATGGATCTGCTCCAAAATATGAAAATCTGCAAATGCTTATTTGCTGACAAGTCTAAAAAATATGACCCTTTAATGTCCTTAAAAATGGCATTACATGGGGCTTCCCTGGTGGCGCAGTGGTTGCGAGTCCACCTGCCGATGCAGGGGACACGGGTTCGTGCCCCGGTCCGGGAAGATCCCACATGCCGCGGAGCGGCTGGGCCCGTGAGCCATGGCTGCTGAGCCTGTGCGTCCGGAGCCTGTGCTCCACAACGGGAGAGGCCACAGCAGTGAGAGGCCCGCGTACCGCAAAAAAAAAAAAAGTGGCCTTACATTGGAAAGGCACCTATGGGTTAGATTTCTGTACAATCTAAGAATCTTTGAGTATGCATATAGGTGGCTGAGATGCTATGGACTTTAGTAAATTAAATTCTCCCCAGCCTACAATTTCTTTCACCCCAAGAACCACCTGGCTTGCTCCCGCAAAATCCTCCCAGTGTTCACCAACAGAGACCTTCCCGGGCCACCCTATGGAAAAATCTTAACTCCACCCCTTGAATCTTCATACCCCATCCCCGGTTTCAGTTTCTTGTTTAGGTCTCTCGGATCTATCCTATACTTCCTCATTATTTTTCCAATCACTGTCTTCCCTACTAGAACATCCCTAAGGACAGGAATTCTGGTCTGTGTTGTTCACTGCTAGGTCTCTAGTGCCGAGAAGGGGCATCTGGCACACAGTGGGTGCCCCATGAATGTTGGTTTGAGTGAATTTGTTAATTAAATTTCGCCAAAACGTAGCAGTATGTCATCTGCATAAAAAAACTGCATTACATTTGAAAGCAATGCACAGGTCTTTTCCCTTTGCAAGAATCCCAGTGAATGCATGACTCTTTCCATGAAATCACAGCCTATTCTAAATTAAAGTTACTCATAGCCAGATTTTAATCTGATATATATATATATATATCTCAAATATAATTCAGATATAATTTATAATTAAGATATATAATCGGACTATGGGTAACATCTTTAACTTAAAGTATAAATATAGAAACAGTTATACAAAAATGTTTATATATTTTAAATATAAATATTTATATATAATTATATTTATATATTTTAAATATAAATATTCTATATTAAAATATATAGTATACATTAAAATATTTTAATATTATATATAATTTATGTAAAGATATACTATATATTAAAATACAATATATACTTTTATATATGCATATACAGAGAGAGTTGCATTTTAAGGTTCAATAAGATATGGGCTGCTGTCTTCAGAACCATGAGGAAAATGGAAGGGCTGAGCCGGATGCTCAGGATTCAAGAGTAACTATTCCCATTTTACAGATGAGGAAGACTGGGGCCTGTTGGAAGTACAAAGCACAGCCCCTGCAGCCTCTGCCCCTGAGAGCTCCATGCAGGTGCCACAGGATGGAGAGGACTTTGCTGGCCAACCCTGGTACCACGGCCCACTGTCCCGCCAGGTACCGCTGCCTCCTGCAGGACCTCAGGACCATCTGATGGGGAGTCTCACCCCTTTGACCTTTGACTTACTGGGTACTCCTGGATCCCAGATGAGGGGCTTAGGGTCAAGGTCTATCGGAAAGAGTGGCTCAAGGGCTGGGGACTGTCTTGAAGCTTCGTTGGTGTGGCATGTCACTTCTTACATTTAAATTATCACTTCCTTTGGGATGGTGTTGAGGATGGTGTTGGGGATTGAAGAGGGTCCTAATGACCCCGCAAACCACCCCTTGGCTCTGCTTTCTCTCTCTGGATCCCAGGCCACCCGTGGCCGCCAGGGGCCCATCTCCCTCTCAATCCAAAGTTCCTCACCCTCATCTCCAACTTAGGGGTCACCTTCAGGAGTTCCAGGACCTGGGGTATCCAATCAAATCATGAGAGGCAGTGTAGCTTAGTGGTTAAAACACCACACTTTAGCACCAGACAGCCTGGGTTCAAGTCCCATCCCTACAACTCACATTGGGTGTGAACTAGGGCAAGGTATTCGATATCTCTGGGCCTCAGTTGCCCCATCTGTAAAATGGGCATAATAGTACCTACCTCTTAACCTTGGTAAAGGATGAAGTGAGTTCATACATTTTACAACTAAAACAGTGCCTGGCAAATAACAAGGGCTATACATGTGCCCATTGTGCATACTGTCCAGTCCCCAGCCCCCATCACCAGCTCCACTTTTCCCCTCTGCAATGTTGTGGCCCTCAGCCCCTGTTTTCACACCAGCCACCATGGCTGGCATAAGACTGCTTGACCATTATTTTAAAGGTTGATTTAAAGGCTACAGTCTGTTTGGAAGGACCCAGTGAATGGCTTTCCTGGAAGCCACATTTGCATAGCAAGCTGAGTGCATGTCCTTGGGTTGGAAGTTGCATAAGTCAGTGCTGGCTAGTGGCTGTAAAAAACATTCCCAAGATGTCACCAGCCAGACTTGATCAACATTTAAGGGTGTGACTTCCCTGGTGGTCCAGGGAAGACTCTGCACTCCCAGTGGGCAAGACTCCACACTCCCAATGCAGGGGACCCAGGTCTGATCCCCTGGTCGAGGAACTAGATCCCACATGCATGCTGCAACTAAGGGTCCACGTGCTGCAACTAAGAGTCACATACCACAGCTAAAGATCCCGCATGCCGCAACTAAGACGCGGTGCAGCCTAAATAAATAAATATTAGAAAAAAAAAATTTAAGGGCTAGTTCATGTCACAACCTGAGGGGATGCAGAGCTCCAAAATGAGTCAGACCCAAGCCCTTTCCATCCTGTGTCTTCGCCATCCCCTAGGGCTTTGGAGACATCAACTGACAGGACAGAACCTGTAGGATTGTACAGGAGAATTTTATTGGTCAGGTCGGGACATTCCCCACAGCCCTTCTGCCCTCATACCATTGGCCAGATCTTGTCACATGACAGCTAACTGCAAGGGAGCCTGGGAAATGTAGTCCAGAGGTATGCCTATGAAAAAAGAAGAAATGGTCTGACACAATGGTATCCAGTCTCTGGGTTTTTTTGAGTGGGTGGAGCGGGGTGGGGAGTCATCATTAACTACTGATACAGGCTTATGCCTAAACCCCTTGCCCCTGTCCTCCATCCCCAGAAGGCTGAGGCCCTCCTCCAGCAAGATGGTGACTTCTTAGTTCGTGCATCTAAGTCCCGTGGGGGCCACCCTGTGATCTCCTGCCGTTGGCGGGGCTCAGTCCTACACTTCGAGGTGTTCCGTGTGGCCCTGCGCCCCCGGCCAGGCCGGCCCACAGCCCTCTTTCAGCTGGAGGATGAGCGTTTCCCAAGCCTGCCTGCCCTGGTTCGCAGCTATGTGACCGGCCAGCGTACACTGTCCCAGGCCACGGGAGCTGTGGCATCCAGGCCAGTGACGCGGCAAGGACCTATTCGACGCAGCTTTAGTGAAGACACCCTTCCAGACGGCCCGGCTTGGACAGAGCCACTCAGGTACCACAGGCTCCCAACCTCCCTGACGACACCCAACACCCCCCAGGGTTCTCCACCTTGGCACTGTCCACTAGTGACATTGGCGGCCAGATTATTCTTGGCTGTGGGGGACCGTTCTGTGCATTGTAGGATGTTCAGCAGCGTCCCTGGCCTCTATCTACTAGATGCCAGTAGAATCCTCTGTACGTCATCCCCCTAGTTGTGACGACCAAAAATGTCTCCTGACATTGCCAAGTGTCCCCTGGGGGTATCAGGCACCCTGGTTGGGATCCACTGGTTCCGAATGATGGGATGTAAGGTTTTATGGGTGTTGATGGGGGCTGCTCTGTGCAGAGTAGGACAACACATCTCCCCCATCTCTGTCCCCAGGGCTAGGAAGCGGAGTGACAGTCAGCCCGCAGGCTTGGAGCATATGGGGCAGCCAACAGAAGACCACCCTGGTTCAGGTAAGGGTCTTCCAGGACAATACATGGCTCAGAGGTTGCTCTGCCACTCACTACCCAAGTGAACTTTGGCAGGTGACTTAACCTCCTGGAAAAAAGAGATGGTGATGTTCTCAATGTTGTCATGGTGACGAAAAAACACAGGACTAAGGAACTTTGTAGGTGCTTAAAAATGTGGGTTTATGATGATTCCAAGAAGCCCTCTGTTCTCTAACCATGGCTGACCTCTCTAATAATTCCTCTCACATCCCGTACTCACTCTGGCCACGTAGTCTTCCTTTCAGTTGCTGGGACCTTCCAAATTTGTTCCTGCCTCAGGGCCTTTGCATTTGCTGTTCTCACCATTGGAGAGCCCATTCCCTAATCTTTACCTGGCTGACTCCTTCTCATCTAATGTGAGTTCTTCAAAGCAGCTGATCCTGACCATCCTACATAAAGGAGGAGTCTCCCTTATACCCTGACTGCCCTGTCCACACCCCCCCCAATTCAACATGAGCCCTCGTTGTGTGCCAGACACTCTGCTAAGTGCTGAGATATGTCAATGAACAAGAAAGACAAAGATCCCTGCTCAAGTGGAGCCAACATCCTACTAGAGGAAGAAGGGCCATGAACAACAAAAATGAGTCAATTACGTATGCTTTGGGTTAAAAATTAAAAGCAGGACACAGTAAGGAGTATGCGAATGGTAATGAGTATTACAATTTTAAGTAGTAGTTAGGAAAGGTCCCATGGAGAAAGATTTGAAGGAGATGAAGGAGGGAACGATGTGGATAATTGGATGAGAATGACCCAGGCAGAGGGAACAGCCATTGCAAAGGTCCTGGGGCCGGAACAAGAGTTTGAACTGTTCACTGAACCAAAAGGAGGTGAGTGTAGCAGAAACACTGGGAGTGAGGGGGAAGTCACGAGAGATTGGGCTCAAACTGTGAGGGCTTCTTGGACTAATATGAGGACTTTGGCCCTTATTCAGAGCTGAACCGTGGGGAGGTTTTGAGCCCCTATAACAGGGTCGACTTAAATGCTTAGTAAATACAGAGTCTCCCAAAAGTCTGGGTGCAGTTTTAAGTTGCAATAACCTCAGAAGTAAATATGCCACAAACTTAACAAAAGACATCATTTGAAATTTTGATAAATTCAGTTTCTTTGATGCTTATGTAGCTTTGTGAATTTTGAATGACATTTTTCATTTTAATTTCATACAGTCAGGGCTTACCATCTTCAATCAGAGGGGCAAAAACAAAGAATTCAAACTTGAAATGTAGTATTCAAAAATTGCAAAACTACATACGTGTCAAGAGAAAGTTCGTTTTCAAACCATTGGTAAGTGTGTAGCATTGATGTTGGTGAAGTTGTTCAATTTCAAAGCCGCACCAAGATAGGCTGGGATACCTGGTTATTGGCTGAATGAGTGGATGAACCAGGAGGTTAGTAGCCCATGAAGCCACTGACCCCTCCCAGCTATCTTCTCTGTGTACCTCTTTCACCCCCTCTTGTATGACACCCAGGAGCTTCCACTATGCCTGCATCTGCCCTGCCTCGGACAGGTAGTGACTCCATGTTGCTAAAGGTGCCCGTTCCCCTGGGGTCCATTGCTGACAGCCTCAGGGCCTCTGATGGGCAGCTTCATGCCAAGGCACCAACCAAGCCACCTCGAACATCCTCACTGATGCTGCCTGATGCCTCTGGATGCCCCCCAACGTACTGTGAGCTGGTGCCCCGAGTGCCCAGGGTCCAGGGAACACCTGCTGGCCACAGCTGCCCAGAGCCAGAGGCACCATGGTGGGAGGCTGAGGAGGAGGACGGATGTTTTGCAAGACCGCAGGCAGAGGTCTCTTTCTGCCCACCTGACAACCCCTTCTGCCTGCTGGGCTCCCAGAATCGGCCTCTGGAAACTGAAGTCCTGCATACTCTCCATGGCCTGTTCCTGGAGCACCATCCTGGGAGCACCGCTCTCCACCTGCTATTGGTGGATTGCCAGGTGGGTCACCTACAGAGGTTTTTCCTCCCCAGGCAGGGGCTGAAGCCAGGACAAGGGCCAACCCCACCTCACATCTGTATACTCACCCTGCTCCCTTGACTTCTCTACTCTTACCCTGGCCCCCCATCGCCAGGCGACTGGCCTCCTGGGAGTGACCAAGGCTCAGCGGGGCGCCATGGGGGTCGCCTCTGGTCTGGAGCTGCTCACACTTCCCCATGGGCATCGCTTGAGGTTGGAACTGCTGGAGAGGTGAGCCAGCCACCTGGAATCCCTAGGGTCTCCAAATCTCCCCATTCACGGTCCCCTAGGGAGGTGGGGCATGGGCAATGCCACCGACTGTCCCTCCTCACCCCCGCATTGCAAACCTCCTCACTGCCCCCAGACCCTTGCCTTCCGCCTCCACAGGCTCGAGACGCTGGCACTGGCGGGGGCGCTGGCAGTGCTGGGCTGCGCAGGGCCGCTGGAGGAGCGCGCGGCCGCCCTGAGGGGCCTGGTGGAGCTGGCCCTGGCGCTGCGGCCAGGGGCGGCGGGAGACCTGCCCGGACTGGCCGCGGTCATGGGCGCCTTGCTCATGCCCCAGGTGCGTGGGAAGCGGGGATGGGGAGGAGGCCGAGAGCAAGTGATGGGAAAAAGTGGAGAGGAGGCGGGCTCAGCTCTCTTCCTCCAGGTGTCGCGGTTGGAACGCACGTGGCGCCAGCTGCGAAGGAGCCACACCGAGGCTGCGCTGGCCTTCGAGCAGGAGCTGAAGCCACTGATGCGGGCGCTGGATGAGGGCGCCGGTGAGTGGCATCTTTCGATGAGTGGTAACTAAGCGGAATCCCAATCGGGTCCTAAGCCCCGCCCGGGTCTTAGGTCCCCGCCCCTGCTTCTCTCCTAAGCCACGCCCCCTGCCCTAGGCCCGGCCCCTGATTCACATCCAGCTCTATGCTAGGCTCTGGCCTCTGGGTCTCGTGCCAAACCCCGCCCCTTCCTTCTATCCTAGGCTCCACCTTGGCCTTACATTCCGCCCGTTGTTTCGGTCCTAGGCTCCGCCCCTTAAGCAAGGCTCCGCCCTCCTCGCCCTAACCCCCGCCCTCTGTGCGAGTCTCGGTCGGGAACTAATCCCTAGGCCCCGCCCTCACTCTGTCCCAGGCTCCGCCCCTGCCCTAGGCCACTCCCCGGTCCTGCTCTGGGCCAGGCTCAAGCCTCTGTTTCTGACCCAGACCCCAACCATTGCTTTGTCCTAGGGTGCCTCGGCCCAATGTATGTCGCACCCGCTTCACCCTAGGACCCGCCCTCTGCCCCTAGCCCAGCCCAGACCCTTCCCCAACAGGACCCTGCGACCCGGGGGAGGTGGCGTTGCCGCACGTGGCGCCCGCGGTGCGCCTGCTGGAGGGCGAGGAACTCCCCGGGCCCCTGGACGAGAGCTGCGAGCGGCTGCTGCGCACCCTGCACCGGGCGCGTTTGCTGGCCCGGGACGCGCCCAGATTCCGCGAGGCGGCGGCTCGGCGCCTGCGAGGTGAGCGCCTCCTCTGCGCCGGGTTGCCAGAGGGTCCCGGAACACCCCTCATGCTCCAACTCGGTGCCCCCAAACCCACCGGGCCAGGGACTAGAGCCTCCCACCACGCCTCCCAGAGCCCCACCCAAACTGGGACGGCCCGGCCCCACGGGGTTCTCACCCTAACACGCGCCGCAACCTGCAGTGTAGACGGAAACACTGCCCCCAAAGGGCGGCCCAGCCCCCCAGAGCCACGCCCACAGGGCCCAACTCCCACTCTTCCACCTGGCAAGGCCCTGCGCCTAGAGGATCTCGATCCGCCACCAAGAATGCCCAGCTCCCTCCTAAATGACTCAGACCTTCAACCTGGTAGAATAGAACGGCGCCCCCGCAGAGCTCAGAGCCACACCCCTCTCCTGCCCTGGGGCAGACCAGCCTCCAGGATCCCCGACCTGGGTCGTCCCTGCCTTCACTGGTGACCTTAGCCCCCCCTGTCCCTCCAACATGGGCCAACCTCCTCCCCCCCCAAGTTTGTCGCGAAGGACGGCCCGGACCCCAAATCCCACCCTCGGGCGTGGCTCCATCTCCAGGCACAACCCCTAAAGTGGGTCCCCCAGGATCTCGCCCCAGGAACAGACTGCCCCGGTGCACCCACCGAGCCCCTCAGCCACCCCGCCCCCACTGCTGCAGACTCAGGAGCCCCCTCCCGGCTAACCCTACCCAGATGTCCAGGTAATCTCAGGCTGAGTCCCTCCGGGGTCAAAGTCCCGAGGGAACAAGGCAGTTGTGGGAGGGGCAAGGCAGTTGCCTGGGCCCTGCCCCCAGCCCCACCTGGCCCCGCCCCCAGGATTCCGGCCCCACCCGGAGCTGAGAGAGGCCCTGACCACTGGTTTCTTGAGGAGGCTGCTCTGGGGGAGCCAAGGAGCTGGGGCGCCGTGGGCCACACGTCTTGAGAAGTTCCAGCGTGTCCTCACCGTCCTGTCGCAGCGCCTGGAGCCTGACCATTGAGAGCACAGACTGCCCCCGTCTTCACGCTGGGATACCAAGGCTTCCATGGAGACCAAGGAAGCCGCCCAAGCTTCCGCACACAGCCAAATGCAGTGGGGACCTGCACCCTGCCTCACAGGAGGGGACCTGGTTTGCAAGAACCCACCCTGTGCCCTAAAAAGGCACACTGATCCTGGCGGAGGGCAGCCTCCTCCCCACACTAGAAGACCCAGATGTCTGGAGGCTCTGGACGCCCTCTCCCACATGCCCCCTCGCATATCCCACAAAGGGTGAACGTGTGGCTTTTAATGTTAAAGAGAACTTGCAGATCTGTAAGAGGCCTGAGTTCAAATATGTTTTAAAAGCTGTGTGACTGGGCTTCCCTGATGGCGCAGTGGTTGAGAGTCCGCCTGCCAATGCAGGGGACACGGGTTCATGCCCCGGTCCGGGAAGATCCCACATGCCGCGGAGCGGCTGGGCCCGTGAGCCATGGCCGTTGAGCCTGCGCATCCGGAGCCTGTGCTCCGCAACGGGAGAGGCCACAACAGTGAGAGGCCCGCATACGGCAAAAAAAAAAAAAAAAAAAAAGCTGTGTGACTTCTACTAGATCACTTGACTTCTCTGTGCTGGTCTTCAACGTAAAAGTGGGGCCGTGTACTTTCTAAGGGTTATGGTGGGGATGAAAGCTCAACGTTTGAATGAGTTCATAGGTGAAGAATGCCTGGCACACAGTAGGTGCTCAACAGGTGCTACCTGTCCTTGGTGAGCTGCAGTGAACCCCAAAGGGGTGATGTCTGGCACCCTCCTCCCTACTAGAGTCAGAGACAAGCACCCAACTCCTAAGAAGGGGCGGGGTTTGTCTATGGTGTCCCCAAGTTCGCTTCCCCTTCCTCGTTCCCTGTGTGGCCCTTAAGGAGGGTGGTATTTGATATCCAACCCCGGTATCCAAGTCTCCTAATAAGGCACAGGCTACAGGAGCTTTCCATCATTTTTTTATATAAAACAAAACGGCCCCAGCCGAGCGGCAGGAAGAAAAGATTCGAAACATGAGTATGTACATCGATGGTAGAAGGCACAGCGGGTCCATGTGGAGTGAGGAGTGGGGGGGTGGGGCTGGGGGCAGCAGGTTACACAGGTCTCAGCTGAAGCCACGGGGGAAGAAATAAAGTGCGTAGGTCCTGGGGCACCCCCCGTGGCCCAGAAGCAGCAGCCAACAGCCCCCCTCTTCCCGCCTCTGGCAGGGTTCAGTTGAGTGTGACACGGAGGTAGGAGGTGGGCACGTAGCCCTCACCTCCCTGTTTCCGCCTGACCCGGGTCCAGCCGTCGCCTTTATCTTCTTCCATGAGACTGAGGTCCTCGCCCTCGGCCATGGAGATGGTGCCCTCGCTGGACCCTGTCACGGGGGCGGCAGTGGGCTCAGGTCTGCTGGAGGCTGATCTCAACAGAACCCAGCCCCAAACACCGCCCCCAAAGCCACCGATGCGCCACCCAGGCTGTCCTTACCTTCAAAATGGTAGATGGCCACACAGTGACCTATGGGGGATGCAGGCTCCTCCTCAAAATCCTCATCGAACTCCGTGTAGATGGGAGCATCCTGACCCTCCTCGGAGGGGGGCTCTTCAGAGCTGGTTGGAGAAGGCAAAGCAGGTGAAGACAGGTTCACCCGGGGTCCGGGGACAGACCCACACCGGCCTCCCTGCTCACCTCTCCTTATCCTGTGATCCGTTGTTGCTGTTGCTGCTGCTGTCTGGTGGGGCGCTGGCTGGGGGGTCTGGAGGCCGAGTGTGCCGGCCCAGGGTGTCCCCCCGGTTGCTTAGGACCCGGCTCTCGGCTTCTGCCAGCCAAGCCTGAGAGGAGGGGACCGCACAGTCAGCTCCAGGGCCAGGCTCTGGGGTCAGCCCACTCTGGCCTGGAGGTTTCCTGAGATCACCCATGCACACCCAAGGCAGTGATGAGAAACAGCTGAAGCAGCCCCCCCAATACCTCCCTGCCCCCTCCCTCCCCCAAGAAGTGACTCAGCCAGGCCTGCCGGCCCCGCCCCTCCCCAGGGTCTTCCCTGACCTCATACTTCTGTACTTCCAATTTCAGACGTTCGATGTTGTTCAGGGTTTCTGTGATCCGGGGTTCCAAGCTGGCCGGGTCCCCCATCTGGGGTGTCTTCTCATATACATCCTTCATTTTCTTCAAGGCCTCCCTAGGGTGAGACAGACGGAGGAGAAAGAATCCCATGTGATTTAACAAACAAAAAATGTGGGCTTTGCTTCAGGGAGCTCAGCCAGTGCTTCATAGCTTGGGTTCAAATCCCAGGGTGGGCATTTCTTAGTTATGTGAGTTTGGGTTAAGTTACTGAAACTGTGTCTCAGTATGCTTGTCTGAAAAAGAGAATAATGGGATCTATATAGCTATGTCTATATACCTCCTGGCAGTTGTTGTGAAGATGAGAACAGAGCCTGTATGTATTCAGATATCTATTGAGTGCATACTACATACCAGGAACCTGTCCTAGGCATTAGAAATATAGCACTAAACAGGACAGTCAGGGTCCCACCCCTACTCACAATCTCTCAGGAAAACGGGAATTCTAATGATGCACGTAAGGGGTTTAGAATGGTGCCTGGCATACAGTAACACTCTCTCAACGCTAAGTATTACTATCATTAGTCCCCTGTCCCTCCTTCCTCCATGTAATGGTTACAAGCATGGTCCTCTGGACTATGTCAAACCTGGGTTCAACTTCTTTCTAGTCCTAGTACCTGATGCACATGACAGATGAGGAAACTGGAAACAACTAGAATTCAAGGCCAGTCCGCCTGGACTCCAGAGCATGCACCCATAATCCCCCCATGATAAAAACTCAGGAATGATAGAGTTCTCGAATGGAACTTTACACCAATAAAAGCCGCTTTTTGTACAAGAAGTTCTGTGCAAACGGCAAAACATCATTTGGCTGTCTGTCCACAAGTGGCAAACGTCATTCTTATTATGTAAGAGGACTGGGAAGAGAATCTTGTTGCTTGGAAAGAGTGAGTAAAGATTTTCTTTTTTTAATCTGGCAGGTTTCTTTATCGTTAATACGTTAAGTGCTTTGAGCTATTAAATGAATAACCATATGCTTCTTTTTCTTTTAGCCAATTAATGAAGTAAGTGAGACTGATAGATGTTTTGATATTGAACCATCTTTGCATTACTGGGATAACACCCGAATGATCATGATTTTTTTGTGGTCTTTTTTTTTTTAACTGCAGTAAAATATACATAATATAAAATTTCCCATTTGAGATATTTTTAAGTGTATGGTTCAGTGGCATTAAATTCATTCATGTGGCTGAGCGATCACCACCACCGCGTGATTTTTTTTTTTTTAATACGCCATTGGACTTGCTTGGCGAGGATTTTGCAATCTAAGATCATAAGTTAATTAAATAAGTCCATAATTTTACCTTCTTGAATTCTTGCTAACCCAATTTTGGAACTGAGATTCCACCAGCCTCCTAAATGAGCTGGCAGCTTTCGCTCTTCTTCTGTTTGTTGGAATGACTTATGTAAGATGGGAAGTCACCATTTCTTTTAAGTGTGGTAGGAATCACCTAGAAACCCATCAGGGCCTGGAATTTGTCGGGGAGGAGATCTTCGAGTATCATTTCAATGTAATTCATGTATTATTTCACCTTGTTCCTTACCTGCCCACCCCCTCACCTTACCTCTGGTCGATCTCCTTCTGTAGTTCACGGTTCCGTTCTTCCAGCTGCTGCTGAAGCCGCTTTCTCTGCTGCTCTGGGGGCAAGTGGCTGAAATCCTCGGTCACCACTGTCTGCAAGGTGGAAGAAGGCTGAGCTTGGGAACACAGAGTCTGAGCTTCCAGGGTCTAAGACATGACTAAGACGCACCAAGTCCACCTTCCTCCCCACCCAAGGTTCTTGGGGGGCAAGGCCATGCACAGAGCAAAGCAGGTCCAGGTGGGGCCATGGAAGGAGGGGGCCCAGCCGGCGGCAGGAAGCGAGCCCAGGGTCCCGCCACCCGGCCGCTGGGCAGGCTGGGGCCGCCCACTCCTCCTCCCCCGGAGGCCTCACTTACCCCACGGCTGCCTCGAAGGCTGCGGAAGGATGCTAGCCGCGGTTTGACTGACTTACTGATCTCACTCAGTATGGCCAAGGGGTCGAGGCCGGAGCGGGGGGACGGGGGTCCGTTAGGTAATGCCGAGGGCAGGGGGCCCCCCAGGGGGGAGAGGGGTGGAGGGCGCGGCTACCAGCAGGGGCCAGGGAGGACATGGGTCAGGAGGGGCAGGAGGACGTAGAGAACAAGGACGGATGAACGGAAGGACAATGGATGCAATAAAGAAAAAGGGGAAAAAAACCAAATGGAGAAAAGAAAAGAAAAAAAAAAGTAAGAAAACCACAACTCAGGATGCACAATCACACACACAGAAAATGCATGCAGAGAGCAACACAAAAATCTGGGAGGTGGCAGGAGGGCATCAATTAGATTGTGAGCCAGAAGGCCAGACCCCTCCCCCACCCTCCACCTCCCTCGCATCCTATGTCCAGTTTCTAGAATGGAGACTGGGGGTACAGGGAAGCCCATGTTTCTTGTCCCCCTCCCCAGCTTTCTGGGCTCACAGTCTAGAAGGTGGAGGGAGAAGCATGCAGGAATCAAGGTCTCAGACAAATATGGGGCCATAGACATCAAGGGCAAACTGAGAGAAGGGTCAAAGGCATGAAATACCAAAAGGCTTACAGCTGGGGTTTAAGCTGGGGAACGGTACGTATAAACTGAAGAAGGGTATCAAAGTATACACCAAGAGGGATCCGAAGTATAAAACAGGAGTCAAAAGGTATAAACTAGGGACGAGGGGATTGTCAAAGGTGTAAGAAGCCAAGGGTGTCCAGGTATGTGCCTGACACTGAAAGCTAAAGATCCCGAGAAAAACCAGCCTGAGGGTGGGGCGCCCAGAGATGCACCGGAGGATTGGAGAGACCCAGGGGGGAGTCCCTAGAGCTGGTGTCCCAATCCCTCACCCAGCCCTGAATACCCAAAGCAGTTCTTCTCCCAGCATCCTGAGAAGCAGCAGACAGACGCCACAGGCCCCCCTCCTTGCCCCCCACTCCCCAGCCTCAGGGGACTCCCAGGCCAATTGCCCGGCCGCCTTCCTTCCCTCCAGCCCGGGCCAGCAGCCAAGAGAAAAATTCCTGCCCAGGACTCAGCGTTCCGGCGGCTGGGGCTGACTCAGTGGGGGCCCCTGCTGTCTCCACTCACACCCATCCCCTCCACCCCAAGGGCCCCGGCCCCCACCTTGTTCCTCTTGCTGAAGGGCCAGCGCTTAGCTCGGCTGCGGCCGGGGCCTCGGAGCTCAGGCCGTCCATCTGAGGGGGTGCCCAGGCTGCTGTCCGAGGGCACGCGGTTCATGGGCTGGCTGAAGTCTTCAAATTCCACGTCGCCCGGGCGGGCAAAGCCTGACTTGTGCAGCTCGATTAGGACCTGGGAGTCCTGGGGGAGGGGATGGTGAGGGGCAGTCAGGGGAAAGACTGGGTGCCTAGCCTTTGGGCTTCTCCTCCTGCCCTCTCCCACTCCCCCGACCCTGTGGTCCACTGGGACCAGGCACCCACGTTCTTGGCATCCACAGCATCCGCGGCCACCTTCATGCCCTCCAAACACTTGGCGATGATGGGTACCACCTGCAGCTCAGCCTCGGACAGGAGCCTGTACCCAGCCCCCAGGTGGGTGGCCCGCCGCTCGTCCATGTCCTGCAGCTTCTGCAGGGACAGGGGTGTGGGGTCTCAGGGGTGCTGATGGAAGGGCTGGTGGCAGAGTGATTCACTACACGAGCATGATGGAGACCCACACTGGCCCCAGCCCCAAGCCCAGTCTGGCAGGGAAACACAGAATCGAACACAGAGACTTCCAGCTCAGTGTGGTCAGGGAAGAAACAGGAGGCCAGGGAGATTTCAGAGGAGAATTTGAGGACCTCCCCTCCCCTTGCCTAGGGAGTCAGGAAAGGCTTCTCAAAGGAGGTGAAGCCAGGGATTTCAAGAAAAAGCAGACCCAGCACCAATACTGCCAGTCCCAGGGCTGGGACAGAGAGCAGAGTACAAGGCTGAAACAGAAGAGGGGAAATTCGAGATCTTTCAGAGGTGTTGTTAGAGTTGGGGCTTGGAAGAATAAGCAGGAGTTGCAAAAGGAAAGAAAGACAAATCTGGCAGAAAGAACAGCTTGAGTAAAAGCGGAGCACACTTTGACTATTTGTTTCTAATTCCTTCTCAATTTAGAGATTAGGGCGTTACAGCCAGGGTTTTGACAAATGTGTAGGAGTTGGTTAACTCTGGGGTTTCAGGGGCAAGGTGGGGCTGGGGGTGTGGAGCACTTACATTAAAGATCTGGGGCATCTGGGAAAAATAGAAGTGAGCCTGGTCTCGGTTGAAGCGCTGTAGTTGGGCTGCATATTCATTTTTGCTTTCTTCTGCCATGTGACTCCGAAGGTGGGCCTGTTGCTTGGCCTGAGGAATATCGAGGTGGGGGTCATGGCCCAGTTCCAGCCTTGCCCAACCCTGACCCCCAAGCGTGTCTCAGACCCCACAGGCACCTTCTCCACATCAGCCTTGGTGGCATTGATATCCTGGTCCAGCCGCTCGGCCGTCTGAGCTGCCTTCTCAGCCTCCCGGCAGTCCCGCTCAAACTTACGCTTACTCTGTGTTGGGGACAGAACCAGAATGAAGGAGCCACCAACCAAAGTTTCACGGACTGGTGGGAAGTCACCCAGCAAATGGGGGTCGGGGCTGGAAACCCACAGCAGAGGTGGCGTCCTGGCCAAACAGGATACCTCTGTGGATTGGCAACCCTCACCCAGCTGCTCGGGGCCAGAGCCACGCTTCTCCGCACCCACAAACTCACATTCTCTAGCTGCTTGAAGCCACTTTCCAGCTGCTGCTGGGCCCGACGGCCTTCTTGGAAGTGCTATGGAAAGAAGGGGTGATAAGGCTCACCCTGGTTTCAGGGGCCCTTGGGAAATCCCAGAGAGGGGATCACCCACCATCTTTCTCTCCTGTTTCATCTCCTGTGAGTACTTGGCCAGCTCGAGACACACGTGGACACTGAGGTTCTCGGCCACCAGCTCCCGCTGGCCCGCAAAATCATTCACCTCCTGGAGAATCTGCACAAATGACTGTTGCTGGCTGAACCTGGGATGCGGTGGAGGGGGACAGGGGCTGAGGGTCAGGGTCCCCAGGAGCCACGTGCCCCAGGACCCACCTCTGTATGAGAAAATGTGAGCCCCAAGACATTCACCCCAGAAGCAATGATATATGCTGGTCTGCATCCCCAACCCTTGGGGGGGACAAAGGACTCACAATTCTCAGAATTTGGGGGGTTTTAGAAAGGGGATATGATGCTTACACCACCTTTTTGCATCACCCTAGTGGTGTCAGTGGCAGCATCCTGTAACCAAATACTATAAATGTTTTTGCAAGGAGAAATATTAATGTCCACGCTAAGTGGGATAAAAACCAAGACCGCAATGAACGTAATAAACATCAAGTCAGTTCAGGTCGGAGGTTGCCTCCAAACAAGTGACCAAAAGAACTTTTGATTTCTAGAGCTTTTTGGATTCTGGACCTGGGGACCTGGAATAAAGTAAAATGGTCTGGGCATTGTTTAAACACGTTATCTTAATCTTCACATGAGCCCCTACAAGGACATCGTCATCATCCCCAATTCACAGGAGAGGAAAACAGAGGCATAAAACTTAAGTCACTTGCCCAGAGTCATTCATTTAGTAACTGTTGGAGCCTCTCCCATTTAACAGGCGAGGAAAATAGAGGCGGAGAACTTGAGTCAACTGGCGGAAGCAGTTTGGCTGGAAAGTAGTGGATTTAGAATTCCAACACAGGTAATATGGTTTCTGCATCCAAGCTCATACCTCTAGGTGGAACTGGGGTGAGAAGTGAGGGGTCTGCTTGGGTGGCCCAGCTTGAGGGAGAAGAAGTGGGTCCTATACCCCCTGCCCTCCCAAATCTAGCCCTGCATCAATCCCCTCTTCATTCTTACTTGGATTCTGGGTCATCTTTGCCAGGTCTTTTAGGCATATATTTTTTCACCAGGCTCCTACGGAGAGAGGCAGGAAGGCTGAGCCCCCAGCCCTCCAACCGCTCCCCCTAACCCCAGGGCGAGGCCACCCTAGGGTCTCACCGCAGCTGCTTTGCATAAGCCTGCTCCACCTCCGTCCTCTCTTTCACGAACTTCACGTATCTGTCCAACAGGTCCAGACCCCACTGCGTGTGCCGCTCGAGCACCTCAAACTGATCCTAGCGGGGGATTGGGAGGACTGGGGTCAAGACCTTGGGACCCCACAGCCTCCGACCAAGCGGCAGGGGAGCCTCCAGGCTCCAAGCTCCAAGAAGGCGTGGTTTCCCGGCCCCGCCCGGGAGCGGCGCGGGGGGAGGCAGGAAACCCGCGGGAACCCCCTCCCCTTCCCGGGAAGGGCCAGGGAACAGGGGCGGGGCCCCAGCTGGACTACAGGGTCCCCTCTCCCGACGTCCAAGAGAGGTGTGGAATGGGACAAGGCCACTCCCCCTGCCCCGGCTCCCCTAATCCCCCCCAGATTCCAGAAAATCCGGCCGGCCCGGCGTGAGTCAGGGCCAGAGGCGCAGGTTTCCCTGCAGCCTGGGGGGGCCTCTGAATGGCCAGAGGGTGGGCACCAGGTTCCCCCGGTTGCCATGCTTCCCCGGGTGCCCCGAAGGGTGACTCAGTTTCCCTCACTGATTCCACTGCGCCTCCAAAAGAAATCCCAGCATTGGTGTGGGGGGCGATCTAGTTACCCTGGGACACCCAGGAACCGAGGAGTGCCACCGTCCCCAGAAAGAGGAGGGGTCAGAGGTCCCGGCTAGGAAAGGGGAAAATTTCTGGGACTTCCAGGGCACAGGTTCGAGGCGGTCAGGTGGCGGCCCCTCCCAGTGCCTAGGGCGGGCTGGGGGAGGGGGCTGAGGCCGAACCTCGCAGCCCCCTTCCCCCTACAGGGTCCCAAGCCCCTGGTTGTTGATTATAGGCAACGTGAGGGCGGTCTGTACTTCCAGGTCCCACGTGGGGTTGATGGTGGCCAGAGGGTCCCCTCCCCCGCCCCAGTCGGACAGGCGGAGGGCGGGCAGGGGCCCAGGGGCCGTAAGATAAGCCGCCGGCCCAGTCAGGGCGCTCAAAATAGGTGACCTCTCCCGGCCGCTCCGGCCTGGTCCCAGGACTTCTTTTGCCCTCCTCACTATGAACGCCGTACCTCAGTTTCCCTACGCCGCTCCGGCAGGGTCGCCCTCCGCTCCCGGGCGTCCTGAAACGCCCTAGGAAACTCCGAATGAGGGCGGAAAGCGGGGATTCCAAGGGGTCGGTGGAAGGGAAAGCGCAGAGACCCCTCTAGGGTACTGCAGGGGCAAAGCGGGGGTCTGGACCCCAGGAAGGGAGGAACTTGGAGCCGGGCGGATCGGACTCACCCACAGTTCGGTGCCCCAATCCATGCTGCTCCCGCCGATGCCAACGCCGCCGCCGCCGCACCCGGTCCCCACCGCCAGCCGCCGGGAGACTCAGCCAGGGCGCTGAGCCCGGCCCCGCCCCGTTAATGCCCCGCCCACTCCAGGCTCTGCCACGCCCCATAGGCTCTGCCACGCCCCCGCCCGCGCGGAGCTCCGGCGCAGCCCCCTAAAGGTGAGGCACACCCCAGGAGGCGGGGCCCCGCAGACGCCCCGCCCCCTCTTAAAGGAACGTTGCCGCCCGAAGCCACTGGACAGACTCCTTAAAGGACCCCCACCCATTTTCCAAATCCCTTAGGACCCTCTTGTCCTCCCCACACCTAACCCGCCCTGGATTGTTTTTCCTTTCCTTTTTCCTTTCAACCATTCATTAAAGGGCCAAGACACTAAAACCCCAACCCAAGAGGTTCTTCCCCCACCCCATCGCAGGGAGAAGCTGAGGTCACCTCGCTCTTGCGGGCCGGCCCGGCTCCAGACGTCTACGTTCGTCCCACTAATAGTCTGGTCCCTCCGGCCACAGGGCGGATGGGAGGACTTCGATCCTGTCCAGGACGCGCCTCCACCAAGGCCTGGTCCATTAGCGCCCCCACCGCATCCTGCCTCCTTCCCCAAATCTGCGCCTGGAAACTAAGGACGAGCTGTCCTTGGGGCGCCGGGCCCAGGCCTTTCTCCCGTCCAGTTCGAGCCTGCACCTGCCCATTTTCCAGTTGCATCCATTAAGGCACAATCAGTTTTAATTGTCTGCACCGACCCTGGGATTCCGACTCCACCCCCGACGCCCCTAGAACCCTGGGGCTTGGAAGTCTGTCGTCCCTGTCATAAAAGTCTGTTCACACGTTGTTAATCCCTTTGAGGCACTGGGATGAAAGGGGAGAGATCCTAGCAGCAACCTGCTTCATCCTCTCCCTCTTCTGGTGCTTCCTCTTTGGCTACAGAGGTGACAGTCACCCTGCTGGGGCTGGGGGCTCCGGGCCACCAGGGACAAGTTAGGCTCTGAGCCCGCAGGCTCCCAGTACACAAAACCGAGGAGCCCAGGAGGATCGCTCCGGGAGCCCACACTGGGACAGATGGCTCTGCGAGGACCTGGCCCCACCTGCTGGTGGCTTCTGAGTTAGAAAACTTCAAATTACAAAGTAGACGTGCTCCGGAGGTTAGAGGATCAGATCGAATCAGGAATTCAGCCTGGGGTCTGGAAATCAGTGGCTCAGCCTGGGAGTAGGGTCTCAGCCTCTAAATGAAGTTGGGATTCATCCCAGGTTGGCACCACAGTTGGGATGGAGTCTGACTGGGATAGGAGGCTTAGCAGAGGGGTCAGCCACCCAGTCGAAGGCCTGGGACTCAAACTAAGGTCCACAGGTCAGTCCTAATCTGAGGTCAGTCCAGGTGGAAGCTCAGCCAGAGATTAAGGCTCAGTATAGGCTGAGGGTAGTAGGGGGTCGGGGAGTCTAAGTTTCGGCGGAGGTCAGGGCTCAGCTGCAGGTAGGGGGCTCAGGCTGGGGCCGGGATTCAGCCTGACTCAAGACCAGCCTGGGATCTGGGGATGGGCCTCCAGTTGCCTCACTCCAGGACAGAAGGGTCCACCTAAGGCTGGTGACTCAGCCTGGGATCGTGGGTCATCGTAGGGTCAAGATTTAGCTTGAGGCCAGGTTTTGGCCTCTCTGTGGATCAGGAAGATTAGGAGAACAGGACAGGCTTTAGCAAATGCATGTGTTTACCAAAAGCCTGAGCTTTGGCTGGGAGCCACATCCCCGGGGTAAGAAAGGGGACGTCCGTCCTTAGGGATACTGGGAAGTGTAGTTTATTGAACGTCCCCTTGAGCTGTTTGCTCCCCCTGCATTCTGGGTAATGTAGTTCTGAACGGGTCTGTCAGTTAAGAGTGGATGGAGGAATTCCCCTTTAGGGGCCGGATATCAGATCCATCACAATTGGTTGGATGGACTGTTTATCAGAGTACATCCGGAGACAATCTTTCTAGTGATTGGTGAGCGTGGAGGCGGGGTTAAGCGATATCAGCACTTCCATTCGGGGCTCGGGCTGTCCATTTGGTGTCGTACAGGGTGCGGGCTCGAGAGGAGACGATTACTGATTGGTTGAGTGGGATGAAAAAAGCTGAAGGGTCGGCCCCCACCGTGCGGCGATTGGCGGGCTTGAGGGCGTCAGAGGCGGTGTCGGGGGAGGCGTTGGCTTCAGAGATGGCCGTGAGCGAGAGGAGGGGGCTCGCCCGCGGGAGCCCCGCGGAGTGGGGGAAGCGGCTACTTCTGCTGCTGCTGTTAGGCGGTTGCTCTGGGCGCATCCACCGGCTGACGCTGACGGTGAGTCCCGCCGCGCGGCGGTCTGGGGTGTGGGTCGCAGCTTTGGCCCGGAAAAGCCCCTGGCTTGGAGTGGTTTCGTCCGGATGGAGCGGTCCGGCGCCCCCCGCTTCCAGGTCCGGAGTGGTCTCGTCCGAGGAGCCCCCTCGGTCCTCCTGTTGGAGTTGCCTGGCCCGCCGCGCTGTAGTCGTGCCCCGCCCACCGGGGGGGGGGGTTCATCTCCGGAGACGGCGGACTCTGAGTCCTCTAAATTCTTGGGATTGCTTTGGGGACGCTAGGGACCCTTGACGCCACCCAGGGAAGTCCCTGGGGGGTTCTAGAATAGGGTCCTCTGGGTACTCACTGGGATCTTGGGGGCTCAGTTGGAATCTAAACATTTTCCGGGAGGTGAGGGCCAGGCACCCCAAGATGCGTAACTCTGCTCTCCGGGTGATGCTTACCCAATAGGGAGACTTCCAGGTATCCCAGACTTTCGAATCCTGGGCTCTCCGAACAGTGGCCAGAGGATCCGGAGCCACCCTGTCCCTGCCTGGGATTAAGGTTATGGCCTCCGGAGCTGGCCCTCTCAACCTCTCCCGTCACCCTTTGGACCTGTCCTAAATATAGAGATACCCAGAGGGGCCCGAAGCCCTTGGGGGAACCTCATGCTAGAGCCCTGGGGCTGGGCTGGTGGGAAGTCTGAGCTGCCTCTGCCTTCTTGGTCTCTGGCAGGGGGAGAAGCGAGCAGACATCCAGCTGAACAGCTTTGGCTTCTACACCAACGGCTCTCTGGAGGTGGACCTGAGCCTCCTGCGGCTGGGCCTCCAGGAGACAGATGAGAAAGCCCCATTGGTGAGGGGCTTTGAGGAGTTTGCTGGAGGAGGGAGAGGTGCACAAGTTTCTGAGCTCCGCCCCCCTCCCCCCGCCCCAATTCTGGATTCACATCCTAGCTCTGCCTCTCACCCATGTGATCTTGGGCAAGTCCCTTGATCTCTCTGAGCCTGTTTCCTCATCTGTAATTTGGGAATAATAATTTCTCATGCAGTACGTGCCAGGCACTGAGCTGGGGGAGGGGAGCCTACCAGTGAACAAGACAGCCCCAGTTCCTGCAGTTGAAATGAGAAGTTAGTGTTTACTGAAGGCCCGCTGGGTACCAGGTACCATGCAAATCTATTTCCATGAGTCTGTTCTGTCATAGCCACCTCTCAGGGATGCTGTGAAAATATTACACCTGTAAAGCCAATTTTACAGGTGTTTACACAGACTCAGGGGCATGTGGCTTACTCAGAGTCCAAGAGCCTGGATGCGGATCCAAGTGTGTTGGCTTCCAGAGCCCAAGGCAGGGAGCCATGAACATTCTATTTAATTTATTTTTTACATCAACATTTTAAATGGGGGGAAACAGGGTGGATAGGTCGAGGACCAGCGAAGGTCTCCCTGAGGAAGTGACATCCCAGTCAAGGGGCAAGGATGGTTAGGAGTTAAAGGAAGAGGGTTGGGGGGCTGGGGAAAAGTCAGTGAAGTGAGTGAACACGGAATCTCACGCTTAGTAGGCTTTGAGGAAATTCGAGGTTACGTTACTATTGCCACTGATAGAGGTGGCTTGGAGGTCCCTGCTGGTGTCCCTCACATCATCTCTTTTTCTTGCCAGGTGGGGTTCAGTCTGACCCGTATTCGATCTGGCAGTGTTCCTTCCTATTCAGTGAGTGGAGGGGGCAGAGGTGGAGGTGGGGAGGGGGGGAGTGTGGAGGGGCAGGGGTGGTGGAAGGGGAGGATGGTCCGTCAGCATCTGGAACCCAAAGATCCCTGTCCTTTCCCAGAGGGGGGAGCAGGGAGAGACCCTCCCTTGCCCGGGGGGATGGGGAGGAAGGCAGAGTGAGGCTGGACCAGTGGGAGGGGGTGACGAAGGCTCCCTGCTGCCCACTCTCCAGAGCCGGGACCCTCACGACTGTCCTCTCCGGAAAAACAGTAGCAGCCTTCTGGCTGTCTTCCTCATCAACACCAAGGATCTGCAGTGAGTTGGAGGGCTGGCGGCTCCCCTAAAGATCCATCATTGGGGTTTCCCTGGTTGTGCTACCCATGTGAGCTGATCAGGTGGAATCAGAACCAGCCAGAAAGAACCTTGACTCCTTTGGAGAAAGCCACTCGCTTTTTTTTTTTTTGGCCGCACCACGTGGCTTGTGGGATCTTGGTTCCCAGACCAGGGATTGAACCCGGGCCCTCGGCAGTGAAAGCACCGAATCATAACCACTGGGCCACCAGGGAATTCCTGTCACTCGCTTTTTAATTTTGCCTTCAAGCCTTCTGATTATGGGAGGGAGAGAGGGGAGGAGTGCCCAGGCAGTATTCGGGTCTCAAGGCAGAAGACCCAACACAGAGGGGTGTTGTGAGAATTAATACAAGTCATTTGTGAGTGTAGGATGCACCCTGTGCGCCAGGCAGCATCCTGGGATCTTTACTGGTGTTAACTCATTGACTGCTTAGACTGTTATTATCCCCATTCTAAAGATGAAAACACTGAGGCTGAAAACTGGGATTTGAACCCATGGTCCAAAGATACTCTGTTGCCTCTCTGTATGTACAGCATTTTCTTTTTAAATAGTGTGTACTTCAGTAGAATGAGTGACTTAATGTCACAGGAAGTGACAACTAATCCTCGGTATAGGCAGCTCAGGGATGCAGCAGCCATCTTGATGGGTGGTGGCCAAATGCTGCAACTTGGGGACCACTGATGGAGCCCGACGCTGAGCCCCAGAGGGCCCAAGGGGCCACTGAGTCCCTCAGCAGAGCAGGTGTGCCTGACCCCAGCCTTCAGCCTCCCAGCCTCATCCCACAGGGTCCAGGTACGAAAGTATGGGGAACAGAAGAAGCTGTTCATCTCTGCCGGGCTCCTCCCCGAAGCGCCCTCCGAACCAGAGCTCCCGAAGTCAGAGCACAGGGTCAACCCCAAGGTGGATGGCGGTGAGTCAGGGTGGCCATGCGGGCATGGAGGGGCGGGTGGGCAGGGCCGCTCCACACGTCCCGCCCATCATTCTGCTGTCTGTCTATCTCTAAAGTCACCTGCTTGCCCCTGGCAGGGACCACTACTGCACCCGACAAGGCCAAGTTGAAACCCACAGGGTCACAAGCCGACCAGCAGGTATGGGGAAGCCAGGGCAGGAGGGAGGAAGCCCCGCCCCCAGGGGGGGCTGGCTGATGCTCCATGGAGGTCCTCTGTCCCCTCAGGGCATTGGTGGAAAGGACCAGGACCTGGTGTTGGGCCTGGGCCATCTCAACAACTCCTACAATTTCAGTGTGAGTGTCCGGGGGTGCCTGCAGCCCCTCCCCTCCACAGAGCGGGGACCACCCACGCTGAGGCCTCCTCTCCCCTCTGTCTGCCCTACCTCCCAGTTCCACGTGGTGATCGGCTCGAGGGCCGAGGAAGGCCAGTACAACCTCAACTTCCACAACTGCTACAACTCGGTGCCGGGCCGAGAGCAGCCGTTCGACATCACGGTGAGCAGGGGTGAGGAGGGTGGGCAGCAGGTTCGCGGAGCGCTCACGCCAGGCCAGGTACTCCGTGCCCATTTGGGAGACGGGAAGACTGAGGCTCAGAAACAGGGAGTCGGCCAGGGAGGGAGCGGGAGAGCCGCAGACTCACACTCAGGGCCCCGCAAGTCTGGAGCTAGCGCGCAATCCCCCTGCCCACCGCTGTCCCCTCCCCAGGTAATGATACGGGAGAAGAACCCCGAGGGCTTCCTGTCGGCGGCGGAAATCCCCCTCTTCAAGCTGTACATGGTCATGTCCGCCTGCTTCCTGGCCTCCGGCATCTTCTGGGTGTCCATCCTCTGCAAGAACACGTAATGCCTTTGCCCCTGGGGGTTCCCCACCTCCCCTCATCACACCTTCCCACTCCTACCCCTGACCGATGCCCTCCCACTCTCTTCTGTCCCCGACCCCGCTGCCAGGTACAACGTCTTCAAGATCCACTGGCTCATGGCAGCCCTGGCTTTCACCAAGAGCGTCTCTCTCCTCTTCCACAGTGTGAGAGCCTTGGGCCGGGAGCAGGATGGGGTGGGCTGGGGTGTCAGGGGCCAGGAAAAAGCCCCTACAAGCCACTCCTCAAATCTCTGCAGACCCTGGGCTTGGGAGTTCCATTTGTCCATACATTTGTCCATCCATTTTATCACCGTGGCCGGCTGTGCATCCAGTCCTGTCCAGCTGTCTGTGGGTCCAGCTATGAGTGTCCACCGGGCTGATTGTCTAACTGTCCATCCACCCGACTGTGACCTTCCCTCCATTGTCATGGCTGTGACTGTCCAGCCATCTGTCCGGCCGCCGTTCTGGCTGTGACTGTCCCTTTCTCAGTCCACTCACCATCCTGATCGTGACCTTCTGTTCGGTCCACTTCCTGGCCACCCATCCGACAGTGACTGTCGGTGTTCCCAAACCACCACCACCTCCATCCCCCCGTCCATCCGTCTGACTGTCCATCCGTCCATCCACCTCCAGATCAACTACTACTTCATCAACAGCCAGGGCCACCCCATCGAGGGCCTCGTTGTCATGCACTACATCACGCATCTGTGAGTGCCCTTCTCTGCCGGGGGCAGGCGGCGGGCAGGGGAGGGCCGGGCCCCCGAGTCTCAGCACAGCCCCTGCCCGCCTCCGCCAGGCTGAAGGGCGCCCTCCTCTTCATCACCATCGCCTTGATCGGCTCCGGCTGGGCCTTCATCAAGTACATCCTGTCCGACAAGGAGAAGAAGGTCTTCGGGATCGTGATCTCGCTGCAGGTGCACATGGAGGCCCCAGGGTGGGCAGGTGGACATGAGTGCAGGCTGGGCCCACCCACCCCACCCACCCCACCCCCGCCCCGCAGGTCCTGGCCAACGTGGCCTACATTGTCATCGAGTCCCGTGAGGAGGGCACCAGCGACTACGGCGTCTGGAAGGAGATCCTCTTTCTGGTGGACCTCATCTGCTGCGGCGCCATCCTCTTCCCCGTGGTCTGGTGAGGACCCCCACCCGACCCCCTCCCCTGCAGACACGGGTGGAGGCAGTGCTGACTGCCCCCCACGTCACCCACTCATTCCCAGGTCCATCCGGCATCTCCAGGACACGTCTGGCACTGATGGGAAGGGTGAGCTGTGCCCTCAGCCCTTGGCCCGCTCCTGGTCCCTCTTGCTGACCCCTGGATGCCCCTTCCATCCCCTCTGACTGCCTCTTCCTGCCTTTCCACCCCCTCACCATCCTGCGACATCCCCCTCCACGCTATGCCCCTGAGACACTCACCCAAATGTCCTCCTGTCCACAGCCCTTCTCCACCCTGTCCCCTTCGTCCTGCCCCCCGCCTCCTTCCCTTGACCCCCACTCTCTGTGCCTACCCCTCAGTGGCAGTGAACCTGGCCAAGCTGAAGCTTTTCCGGCATTACTACGTCATGGTAGGAGCCCTGTGCTCACTTGGGAAGTTTGGGAGGGGGAACAGCCAGCCCACTGGCACACCCACCCTAACCCCTCCATCTGCAGTCCCCCGGAGCCCCGCCCCCCGCCCTCTGCCCATAATCCCCGGCCCCCCTCCCCAGGCATCCCCAGTGGTCCCTCAGCCCTGTGCCCACCCGTGTCCCTGCAGGTCATCTGCTACATCTACTTCACACGGATCATCGCCATCCTGCTGCGGGTGGCCGTGCCTTTCCAGTGGCAGTGGCTGTACCAGGTGAGCACTGAGGCCCCAGGTAGGGCGGAGGGTGGCCCAGACAGTGGAGGTGGAGGTGGGGGCGTATGCCTGACACTCCCACTCTGCCCCCTTGGCCCCCAGCTCTTGGTGGAGGGCTCCACTCTCGCCTTCTTCGTGCTCACCGGCTACAAGTTCCAGCCCACAAGGGATAACCCGTACCTGCGGCTGCCCCAGGAGGACGAGGAGGACGAGGAGGTTGTGCAGATGAAGCAAGTGTGAGCCCTCGGGCTGGGGTGGGTGGGGCTTGGGCAGCAAGGGGCCTGGAGGGCGGGGCTGTGGGGCAGGTGGGTGGAGCCTGGGGCGGGGCCAAGAGGCTCTGGGGTAGGTGTGGTGGGCTGAATGGGCGGGGCCTGGCTCCCCTCAGCTCACGGATTATCTCCTTAACTGTCTGCCTGCAGAATGACCGATTCTGGGTTCCGGGAAGGCCTGTCCAAAGTCAACAAAACGACCAGCAGGCGAGAGCTGTTGTGATCATGTCCCTTCCTCGGACACTCCTTCATCCCCCTTCATCCCCCTCTCTTCACACATTCCCTGCTCCGGCTTCTCCCAAAGAGCGTGTGGGGAGGAAGGGGCCAGTGCTCACAAGGCATCCAGCTCCCTGGGACCTGAGTTCCTGGAGCTCATTCAGAAGAAGACAGACAGCCCCCCTCCCTCACAGATGTTGAGCACCCTGTTCCCACTTGCAACTGTACAATAATGACCGATCTGTTTTGCTACTCCAGTTTCTTGCCTTTCTGGGGGTTGAGAACTAATGCAGGGGTTTGAAATTGAGAGATCCGTTGGGGGCACGGGGCGGGGAGAGGTTGCAGTATCCATTGCTTTGCACATTCAATAAATGTTAATTGAGCGACCACTGCGTGCCAGGCCCTGTGCCGGGTCCTGAAGACAGAGCAGTGACCAGGACCCATCCGGTCCCAACACTCAAGGTGTCACCAGATGGTTCCATCACAGGGCCCTGACCCAGCCTGGGGAATCAGAGGTGAGCAGAGAAAGTGGGGAAAGACACAGGCCCAGATGAGGGGACAGCATGTGCAAAGACTGGAGGGGAGGAAAAAAATGGTGACTGGGTGACTCCTAAGTGGCTCAGGCTGAGTGCTGTATTCTAAGGCTTCTATTCTAAGGCTTCCAGGGTCTTTAACTCTTGAAAAGCTTATGAGGCACAGAAAGGCTATGTAACTTGCCCAAGGTAACACAGCAAACAAGTTGTTAGAAGGCTCAGGACTCAAAAACACCAGCAGTCTGGTTCCAGAGCTGCCCATTCCCACTGCGTGCACTGCCCCTCTGCACCTGGACTCCCTGCCACCAAGCCTCTTGACCTTGCCCCCATTTGCTGTGTGACTGTTAAGTGGTTTAACCTCTCTGTTTCCTTGCATGTAAAATGGAGACCCCATAGAGTTGAGCATCACACATGATAATGGGAGTCTGGCTCAGCACAGTGCCCTGCAACACAGCCTGACCTTTCATGGATTTCTCTGAACCTTGAGGAGTTCAGATGAGAGATGCACCTGGTCACACACCTGCACACACACCTGTGGGCAGACCGCCACGATGCATTTCTTCCCCCACCCCACTTCACTCTTTAACTAGAACGCTCTGAACCTATTTTGGAGCTCTGAAAAATACTCCTTGGTGGGGACCACAGGCGTGGGCCAGGGGGAGGGAATCAGGCTGGGGTCAAGGCTTCCTGCAAGCGGAAATGTGTCTAACTAGGGCCCAGATGAATATATAGCCCAGCCAGACAAAGAAGGAAGTGGGAAGGCATTGCAGACTGAGGAAATTATGCAGCAAGGCAATGCCCAGAATAGCTTGCAAGCGCCACTGCAGGTCTGGCTTGGCCAGTGGGAGGGCAAGAGCAGCTGGCAGAAGCCTAAAAGCAGGCAGACACACTTGGACTTGATTCTGGGGCCCACGGGAGCCAAGGAAGAGTTTAAAGCAGGGCGGGACGTGGTAGTACGGGGATGGCGTTTTACACCACGTGCATGCTGGGGTGGGCAGTAATGGCTCTCCCAAGTTGTCCCCGCCCTAATCCCCAGAGCCTGTGACTATGTTCTCTTACATGACGAGAGGCACTTGGCAGGTGGGATTCAATTAAGGATCTTAGAATGAGGGATGATTCTGGATTATTCGAGTGGGTGCGTTGTCATTACAAGGGTCCTTTTAAGAGGGAGTCGGGGGCTTCCCTGGTGGCGCAGTGGTTGAGAGGCCGCCTGCCGATGCAGGGGACACGGGTTCGTGCCCCAGTCTGGGAAGATCCCACATGCCACGGAGCCTGTGCTCCACAACGGGAGAGGCCACAACAGTGAGAGGCCCGCGTACAGCAAAAAAAAAAAAAAAAAGAGGGAGGTGGGAGGGTCAGGATCAGAGAATGAGATGTGATGCTGTAAACAGGCTAGTATGATGTGCTTTGAAGATGGAAGAAGGGGCCACTAGCCAAGGAATGTAGGCAGCCCCTAGAAGCTGGAAAAACCCAGGAACGGATTCTCCCCTAGAGCCTCCAGAAGGAACACAGCCCTACTGACACCTCAGTTTCAGACTTCTGCCCTGCAGAACTGCAGCATACTAAATGTATTGTTTTCCAGTGTTTTTGTTTGTTTGTTTGTTTTTGTTTTTCTTGGCTCAGCGGCCATGGATCACGGGCCCAGCCGCTCCGCGGCATGTGGACCAGGGCACGAACCCGTGTCCCCTGCCTCGGCAGGCGGACTCTCAATCACTGCGCCACCAGGGAAGCCCAATAAATGTCTTGTTTTAAGCCACCAGGGCTGTGATCATCTGTTATAGCAGCAGTCAGGAACTCATACGGTTTAGGAGCACAAACTCTGGAGCCCAGCTGCCGGGTTCAAATCTCAGTTCTTACCAGCTAGAGGATCTTGGGCAAGTGGCCAAAGCCCTCAGTTTCTTTATCTGTAAAACGGGGATAGTAATAGCACCTAAGGCATTTGGAATAAACAAGTTAGATGCATAAAATCGTTAAGATGCTGTAGCTGAGATGTTCACAGTCATTAGCGCATATTCCTGTATCATGCATCATAATTTTATAGAAAGAATGCAAAGGTGTGTTTTAGAAAAAAAAATGCCCAGTTGCTGTGGACTAGATGACCTGGAAGAGATGAGTTTACAGCAAGGAGGCCGGGGCCTTAGGGATGGAGAGAAAGGATGGGTTGGGAGAGACAGCCTAGGGGTCACAGGGCTGCTCACAGGGGATGGATGAGGGAGAGGGAGGAAGCGGGCGGGGGGGGGGCGGGGAACTCTGGCTTGGAGGCCCGGAGGGACTGTCACCGAAATAAGACAAGAGAGAAGAGGAGCAGGTGTTAGTAAAAATAAAATTCAAGTACATTGTGCGCTGGCCATGTGCTGGGCACTGGACTCAGCTTGCCTGATGCCACGTGCTGTCACCCCAAGACTCAGAGGGAGGTTCCATGGCTGTGAATGTCTAATTTACAGATGAGGAATCGAGGCTGGGAGAAGGCAGAGCTGCAGTCAAAACCTCTGGCCTGGAATTCCCTGGTGGTCCAGTGGATAGGACTCTGCATTCTCACTGCGGTGTCCTGGGTTCAATCCCTGGTCGGGGAACTAAGATCCCACAAGCCCTGCTGCGCAGTCCAAAAAAAAAAAAGGGTCCCTGGTGCCCAGGCCTCTGCTATGCTGTGTGAAGTGGTGGAGGGAAGGAGCCAGAGGGCAAGTGGATGGGTTTAATCAGGTCAAGGTTAACCACAAGTTAATGAGTAATGAGTTGGGAAGGGGAAGTCCAGGCTGCTGGTGGGGCGGGGAGCTGGATGGCGGGGGTGGTTGGAAGCAGGGCCTGGCTCTGGGTCCTGGAGGAAGATTCCCAGAAAGCAGTATAGCACCCATCCTGGAACCGGCGGGGGTCGTGGGGAGGGGGAGAGGGGGGTCTCTGCTGCTCCCTGGCGTGGCGGCGCCTGTATGGGGAAAGGGTGGGGATGGGGTACATCCGGGAGATAACGGCACTGAGGCAGGTGCAGGGGAGGGGAAGGGGGTACCTGGGCTCCCCCCACCTAGAAATCATGCCCATTTTTCCCTTTATTCTCTCTTTGCACCCCAGCTAGGGTTGCCAGACAAAATACAGGATGCCCAGTTAAATTTGAATTTCAGGCAAATAACAAATACTTTGTCGGTATGAGTTTCCTAGAGGGAATTCCCTGGCGGTCCAGTGGTTAGGACTCCGCGTTTCCAGGGCAGGGGGCCTGGGTTCGATCCCTGGTCGGGGAACTAAGATCCCGCAAGCGGAGTGGCACAGCCAAAAATAAAAGAGTCTCCTAGATATCCCACTTAGAAGCTGCCCAGCAGCCTCACTCTCCCTCCTTCTCTCTCTCCCCTGCTGGCTTATCTTGCCCACCATCCCCCTCCCAAACTTCTGGGTGCAAATGTCCATTCCCCAGGAAAAAGCCTGGAAGAATTCCTCTGGTTTCCTTCCCTTCCAGGAGACCTTGGTCCATTTTCACCTCCATCCCTCTGGTCAATTCTTGGAGGTCATGGGCAGGACCCTTCCCAGACCTCCACCACCATGGCCATGAGCCTTCTCTCCAAGCCCAGGGCTCCAAGCCATCTGTGTTCCCTTAATTGTCGAAACAGCAGGAACTACCATCAGTCCCATCGCTCAGATGTACTAACAGAGGCTCTGGGGTAGGAGCAGCCAGGCTTGTAGGGAGACCGAGGCCAGCAGGAATTCCTTCTCAAGGTTGTTAAATCACAACCCTGAATGCTTTAAGGATATAATGAAACCAGGAGACTGGGTGGGTATTTTGGTGGGGGGAAAGGGGAGGAAGATAAATATTGGGGTTTGGGGGAATCCTAGCAGGTGGCCCCCTTCCCAGTTTCAGAAGTGGAACCCCATATCTGGAGAGTAAGCAGGTGTTTGCCTCACCCGCCTCCTCTTCCAAAGAAAGGGTGTCGCAATCAAAGCAGACACAAGCCAGGTTTGTTCTACTGCTCCACGCCACCCCCTACTTGGCGCACGGGGGCATGACCAGGAAAATGGCACGGTTTACAGGAAATCAGAGTGAGGTCCCCGTTAACCCCTTCAGGGAAGCTTTGGAAAACAGCCCTCCAGGGGTCTGGATCCCCCATCAACACACCATCCCCCTCCGACACCTGACTTCACATCCCCCCTTCCGCCAGATGCCCAACTTAAAATCAAATTAAAATGACACCGAGGCAAAAATACAAAGTTTTGCCAATATGCCCTCAAGGGGAGGCCATGAGGAAATTGGCGATTCTGTGCAGGGCCGGCAAGTATGCAAATCAATATAATTATGGAGGAGAATTTAGCGGTATCTAGCAAGATTACCATTGCACGCAGGCTTTGATCCAGAATTATCTCTTCTCGTTGCGGTAAGAACCCTTTGAAGTTGCTGCTGTTATAACCCTACTTTACAGGAGGAAACTGAGGCTCAGGTGGTTATCAGTAAGTTGCCCAAAATTTACCACTTAATAATTGTGAGAGCTGGAAATAATGCAAGCTCAAGATTACTCCCTGGAGGGAGTGTGGTTTTGTAACAATAGGAAGTCTGTCTGTCCACCAGTCTGGTTACTTCCACACAATGTAATACTAGGCAGTTGCCTGTAAGAACAAGGAAGCTCTCTGAGCACTGATATTAAACAATGTCTAAGGTATATTGTTTATGAAACAGCAAAAGGTGTAACCCAGGGAGACCAGAAGAAAGAGTGTGTAGAGCTTTGCTGATGTTTGCTTTTAAAACGTGTGAACATTTGTAAACACATAAGATACCTCTGGAAAGAAACACAAGATTTGGTTACATGGTCATGTCTGAGACCCTGATGGCTAGCGATAGGAGCAGGAGGAAGGTTATTTTTAGATGCGGAACCATAGGAGTATGCAAAAAGTTAAATACATTTTTTAATAATAATAATAATATGCTAAGAGGTTGCTGATGTAACACAAAAGCTAGCCATGGGACTTTCCTCAATTATGACTTTTATAAACCATCACAGCCACTCAGGCCTCTTTTTTTTTTTTTTGGCCACAGCTTGAGGCATGGGGGAATCTCAATTCCCCGACCAGGGCTTGAACCCGTGACCCCTGCAGTGGAAGTGCAGGGTCTTACCCCCTGGACCGCCAGGGAAGTTCCACTACTCAGGTTTCTTGATGAGAGGAGATGAAGGGAGCTCCAGGCTCTCCTTGCCCTAGAAAACATTCTTACCTGGATGGTGAGCTCCTACACATACTTCAAAGCCCAGCTGAAATGTCCCCTCCTCCAAGAAGCCTTCCCTGACCCCCCAAGAAGCTGAGTTCTTCTCCACTGGGGAAGGCACTCCATGGGGCTACGAGCTTTGGTGCTGGACTCTGTCCCCCACCCCCACCCCAGCATGGAAGATTCTAGAAGTGGGACTCCAGCTGCCAGCATAGAGATGGACTCACAGGGAGGGTTTGGTGAATAAATGCACAGCCAAAAGTGGACTGAGGATCAGGCCCACATATCTGGGGTGGGGGGGCCCCTCTGTCCTCAATTTTCCTCTACTACCAAGTGGGTGTGACAGGGAAAGATCCCTGTTCACCAGCTGGCCTTGACCCTGAGGGAGCCCAGGGCAGGAGGCTGTTGTGTTCCTATTGCAGGAGGACATGCCCTCGGGTTACTTACCCCAAGTTCATGCTGCCCCACAGACTGAAAAACTTAGTAAATACTATTGAGAAATCTGGGGCAGTACCAGGGAGTGGGGAGCCCATGGGGAGTGGAGGGCTGGGCTGAGGAGGGAGAAAGGCGGGAGCTAGATAAAAGGCAGCCTCCAGCAAGCTCTGCTCACTCCTCCCCCTGCCCCTCTGTCTCTCTGTCCCTCCGTCCCTCTGTCCCTTCACTGTCCTGGCACCATGCATCCTACCTCGGGTCCCAGTCTGCTGCTGCTGCTGGCCAGTCTCCCCCTGGCCCTGGGGGACCCCATGTGAGTAGTCACAGCCCGACCCCAAACAAGGCTGCTTCTGAGATGGGAGTGGGCATTTGTGGGTACAGGTCCCTGCAAGTTTAGGGCGCATGCGCGGTGTTGGGTGATTCTGTGGACGGGAAGTTTGGACTTCATAGGATCTGGGAGTTTGTAGTTTCAGGATTTAAGGGTTTAGGGATTTCGTATGGGTGTATGTGAATGAGGAGGTGGAGTTGGCTGTATTTATAGGTCTGGGGTGCTAGAGGTTTAGGGAGAAGTTTAGGGTGTTCCAGGGTTGGGTGTTTAGAGACTTGGGGTGTTTAAAGATTTAGGGGTCAGGGCTCCCAGAGTTGGTGGTTTTGATTTGAAGGTTCAGGAGTTGATGGGATTTGAAGCCCCTGAGCTGTCTGCCGGTCACCAGATCCCCTGTGGGAACAGGGGCTGGGGCAGAGCGCTAACCGGATAGGGCTGGCATCTCGGGCTCCAGGCATGACAGCTCCATGCTCTGTGCTCCCCTCTGGCAGGTATTCCATGATCACCCCCAACATCCTGCGTCTGGAGAGCGAGGAGACGGTGGTGCTGGAGGCCCACGAAGGGGAAGGGAATATACCAGTCGCCGTCACTGTCCACGACTTCCCGTCCAAGAAACAAGTGCTGTCCAGCGAAAACACCGAGCTGAACAGTGCCAATGGCTACCTGGGCACCGTCACCATAAAGGTGGGCACGCACGGGGAGCCCAGCCCCGCTGACACCCCACCCCCTCTTTGAGCGCTCCGGCTGCTGAGCCCCTCCTCCCTCTCTGAGCCCCACCCACTCTATCTGAGCCCGGCCCCTTCTGTCTGAGTCTCCTCCCCATTCTGAGCCCCTCCCCTCTCTGAATCTCCGCCCCTTTTGAGTCCCTCCCTTTGCTGAGCCCCGCCCGCTGCTTCTTCCAGTGCTTTCTCTGAGGTGCCTACACCTTTTTTTTTAAACTTTTTATTTTATATTGGGGTAGAGTTGATTAACAATGCTGTGATAATTTCAGGTGTACAGCAAAGTGATTCAGTGATACATATACCTGTATATATTCTTTTTCAAGTTCTTTTCCCATTTAGGTTGTTACATAATATTGACCAGAGTTCCCTGTGCTATACATAGCCCCCTTATCTCTCTCAACTCCACCCCCTTCCAAGCAGGACCATCTCTGAGCCCCCCCCCATTTCTGAGCCCCTCCTCTCCAAGCCCCTCCCCCTCTAAGCCCTCTCTCCCTTCAGAGCCCCTCCCCTCTCTGAGTCTCCTCTTTCGGAGTCCCCTTCCCGTTCTGAGCCCTCCCTCTTCTGAGCCCACTGTCTGATTCCCCCTTCCCATCCTTCCCTCTGACTCCCACCCCCTCTCTTGCCCTTGCCCTTGCCCTCTCTCCAAGTACCCTTTTTTTCCCCAAACCGTGGCAAACAAGGGAGACCAGGAGTGATGGGCAGGCTCTGTTGTGAAGAGGGGCAGGTGTGGATCCAGCCAAAGACAAGGGGCCCTAGAGCAGATGCCTAATAATCCCCTGTTCATGCCCAGATCCCGGCCAGCAAGGAGTTAAAATCAGAGAAGGGGCACAAATTCGTGACTGTCCAGGCGGCCTTCGGGAACGTCCTGGTGGAGAAGGTGGTGCTGATAAGCCTTCAGAGTGGGTACCTCTTCATCCAGACGGACAAGACCATCTACACCCCAGGCTCCACGGGTAAGGGTCTGGGGGTGGCTGGAGAGGGCCGGGGGCAGGGCTGGGGGGAGGCGCAGGGCCTCACCCAGCTCTCCCTTTCTCTCCCGCCTCGTCTCAGTCCTCTATCGGATCTTTACCGTTGACCACAAGCTGCTGCCCGTGGGCCAGACAGTTATCGTCAGCATTGAGGTACCAGCCAACCGGGGCCCCAGACCTACCCGGGGCAGAGACTCGGGGAGAGACAAAGAGATAGAGACAGAGAAAGAAGACACCGGCAAAGGCCCAGCAGCAGAGACCTAAAGGCAAAGAAATACGTAGAGGCACACAAATGGGGAGAGGGGGCGGGGGCCCAGGGAGACTACGTAGAGAGATGCTTGCGCCCGTGGATTCTGGGTCCCGATAAACCCCTGGTCACTGTTTGACTCTGGGCAGGTCACTTCACCTTTCCAAGTCTCCTTTTCCTCATCTGAAGATTGGGATAGTGACAGACGCTAATTCTATGTAGTCTGTTCCGGCTAGTGCAGCCAGAGGGCGCTTGTGAGCACCCCTCTTCTGCCCGCAGCGCTCCAGGGCTCCCACCTCCCTCGAGGTAAAAGCCCAAGTCCTCCCCGCTGCCCACTAGGCCTGGCCCTACCTACCCCGTCCCCTCCCTGCCCTCACCTCCTCCCTGTCTCCCCCTCGCTCACTCTGCTCCAGCCACACCGGCCTCCTCACTGTTCCTCCAACAGCCCAGGCACAGTCTGCCCCAGGACCTTTGCACAGGCTATTCCCCCTACCCAAAAAACCCTCTTCCTCCAAATTTCCACACAGCTTGCTCCATCACCTCCTTCAAGTCTTTGCTCAAATATCACCAGTGTCCCAGTTTTACAGTGAGACCTCTCTGAGCGCCCCATAAAATTGCAACACCCAGGGCTTCCCTGGTGGCGCAGTGGTTGAGAGTCCGCCTGCCGATGCAGGGGACACGGGTTCGTGTCCCGGTCTGGGAAGATCCCACATGCCGCGGAGCGGCTAGGCCCGTGAGCCACGGCCACTGAGCCTGCGCGTCCGGAGCCTGTGCTCCGCAACGGGAGAGGCCACAACAGTGAGAGGCCCGCGTACCGCAAAAAAAAAAAAAAAAAAATTGCAACACCCCCTCTCTCACCCGTCCCCCCAACCCCCCCCCCCCCCCCCCCCACACACACACACACAGGCACTCCACTCTCATTTTCCCTTCCTCCACTCTTATTTTCCTTCCGGGCCATCTCCCTTTAGCATCTTCTAAATTGGATTTATTCATTTGTTAATTGCACCTTCTCCCAACATCCTTTGAACTTAAATTCCAAACGGAAAGGAATTATCTGTTGACGCCGTGCTTGCCAGGTAGTAGGGTAAATAAAACTTACTGGAAGAAGGGAGAGAGGGAAGGAGAGGGGAGAAAGAAGCAGGGAGCGATGGGCAGGGAAAAACAAGTGTAGGAGGAACGGAGAGAGAAGGAAGGGAAGGAATGGAGTATGTGCTCCTCACGGGGTCTTCGTGAGTATGTACTGAGATCACACAAACCTAACAGGGACTAGGTTCTGAAGGCTGTGAGCTGGCTTTAGGGATTGTGGGATATGCGGGGAACAGAGAACACAACACACACCTCCTCTAAAGGCACAGAGCTGCCCGGCTCCCATGAAATGTCACCTTGTGCCAACAGGAGCACGTTATCCACAATTACCCCAATTTCCAAGAGAAGCCGGAACACCAGATTCCTATGTGATGTCCTCCTGTTGTTTAACTGTTGGCAACGAATGAAATGATATGTGTGTTAGGTCAAACCATGCGACATTGCTATGCTTTAGGTCAAAAAAGGCAAATGTGGGCAATTATGTGTGATTTATACAAATCAAACGCTTAGTGCAGGGTCCTGAACAAACGTAGGTGATAAACGCTAGTTTTTATTAGTCTTCAGAGAGACACTGATCACCATACCAAACCAGCGACATAGGAGCTATAATTATCTCCGTTTTCTACATGTGCACCCTGAGCACAGAGAGGTTAAGTAACTTGCCCACATCACACAGCTTGTAAGTGGCACAGTGGGGATTTGAACCCAGGCTGACTGGCTCAGGTGCATGTTCTTAACCACTGCCCCTGTAGACACGACACAGTGTCCAGACACAGAGAGGGAGGGGAGAGCCAAAGGGCTAAGCCTGGTCTCTGAAGAGCCATTTCTCTCCCTGTCTCCCCACAGACCCCCGATGGCATTCCCATCAAGCAGGACTCCCTGTCTTCTCACAACCAGTTTGGCATCTTGCCCTTGTCTTGGAACATCCCAGAGCTGGTCAAGTATGTCACGCTCTCCAGGAGGGGGTTCAGGGCTCCCCTACCCCAGAAGAGGGAGTGGGGGGCTGCTAGGTCTGGTCAGATCACTAGCCTGCTTTCGCCACAGCATGGGGCAGTGGAAGATCAAAGCCCACTACGAAGATTCTCCGCAGCAGGTCTTCTCTGCCGAGTTTGAGGTGAAGGAATACGGTAAGGGGAGCAGGGAGCCGTGGGTGGGAGCGTGGGGAAGGAGGGGGGAGCACATAATTCTGGGCCCAGTGCTGGCTCACTGCCCACCACGACCTGTTCCCCCAGTGCTGCCCAGTTTTGAGGTCCAAGTGGAGCCTGAAGAGAAATTCTACTACATCGATGACCCAAACGGCCTGAAAGTCAACATCATTGCCAGGTGAGGGATAGGGGAGGGACCAGCTGGGGGGAGGGGCTCAGCCACAGCCCACAGGAGTTTGGAGGGGGGAGAATCTGAGGCTCTCCCGCCTCACAGGTTCCTGTACGGGGAGAATGTGGACGGGACGGCTTTCGTCATCTTTGGAGTCCAGGACGACGACCGGAGGATTTCATTGGCCCACTCCCTCACCCGTGTTCCGGTACCTGACAGAGGCCCCCTCTACGTCTCTTCCACTCTTGTCCCCATCAGCGCCCCTCCCGCACCTGATCCCCCCTCCCCACCCCAACCCCCGCCTCCGCTGAGCCTTCACTGTCTCCCCCAGATCACTGACGGTACTGGGGAGGCCAAACTGCAACGACAGGTCTTGCTGAACGGGGTACAGCCCTCCCAAGCCGACGCCCTGGTGGGCAAGTCCTTATACGTGTCTGTCACCGTCATCCTGCACTCAGGTGAGGCCAGGCTGAGGGCAGGGGCCCAGCACCACTGTACGGTCCAGTCTGAGATGGGAGGCCCAGTATGAAGGCAGAGTCCAATCTGAGGGGGGAGGCCTGGTCCTGAGGAGTGGCCCAGGAGCCCACCCTCACGATTGGCCCCCCTCAGGCAGCGACATGGTGGAGGCAGAGCGTACCGGGATCCCCATCGTGACCTCCCCCTACCAGATCCACTTCACCAAGACCCCCAAGTTCTTCAAACCCGCCATGCCCTTCGACCTCATGGTGAGACCCAGGGCGGGGCTGCAAACCCCCTCCACCGCTCCTGAGCTTGACCATGCCTCTAGGTCTGCCTGAACCCCCTCCACCTGGCCTGCACCCACAGGTGTTCGTGACGAACCCCGACGGCTCCCCTGCCCGCCACATCCCGGTGGTGACCCAGGGCACCAACGTGCAGTCCTTGACCCAGGAGGACGGTGTGGCCAAGCTGAGCATCAACACACGCAAGGACCGGCAGCCCCTGACCATCACCGTGAGTCCAGGCCGGCCTCGCGACCCCACACCAGGAGACAGGGGGCTTGATTCTGTAGAGCAGGGTCCTGACATTTGCACAAAGGGATCCTGTCCTGGGCATACAGGGGGGTCCTTTCATTTGCCTAAAGGGATGTACCATCCACAGAGAGATGTTTTCATTTACATAGAAGGGCTCTTTTTTTACTTTATTTTATTGAAGCATAGTTGATTTACAATGTTGTATTAATTTCTGCTGCACGGCAAAGTGACTCAGTTATATATATATATATGACTGAATATATATATATTTGTATATACCTTCTTTTTCATATTCTTTTCCATTATGGTTTATCACAGGATACTGTATCTAGTTCCCTGTGCTATACAGTAGGACCTTGGTGTTTATCCATCCTACATATATATGGTAGTTTGCATGCATAGAAGGGTTCTCATCTGCACAGCAGGGTCCTACCTTCTGCCTAGACGTCTTATAAGGACCCTTGCAATGGCATTGCGCCCACCTGGATAATCCCATCTCTTCCCCATTTCCTCAAGATCCTTAACCTAATCTCATCTGCAAAGTCTCTCTTGCCACATAAAATACCATGTTCCCTGGTCCCAGGGATATGGGTGTGGACATCTCTGGGGGGCCAGCATGCATCCATCTTTCCTCACCCAGGTACGCACGCGGAAGGAGAATATCCCAGAGGCGCGACAGGCGACTAGGACCATGCAGGCCCTACCCTACAACACCCAGGGCAACTCCAACAACTACCTGCACCTCTCTGTGCCCCGAGTGGAGCTCAGGCCTGGGGAGACTCTCAATGTCAACTTCCACCTGCGCACGGACCCCAGCCACCAAGCCAAGATCCGCTACTACACTTACTTGGTCTGTGGCTTCCTAGAACACCCAGCACCCCCGGGAGCCCTCCACCATCCCGGCTGCCCCCGCCATCCTCCCTCTTACCTTTCCGATACTTATACCGACCTGTTCTCCCCAGGTCATGAACAAGGGGAAGCTGTTGAAGGTGGGGCGGCAGGTGCGAGAGCCCGGCCAGGACCTGGTGGTGTTGCCCATGACCATCACACCGGACTTCATCCCTTCCTTCCGCCTGGTGGCCTATTACACGCTGATCACCAGCAACAACCAGTGGGAGGTGGTGGCCGACTCCGTGTGGGTGGATGTCAAGGACTCATGTGTGGGCACGGTAAGCTTTGTGGCATCTCTCTGTGCCCATCTGGGGACTCTCCACCTGGCTGTCACTCTCCCCATCTTGGGCCCTCTGGCTCTGTCTCTCTCCAACTCCTTTTTAAAATTTTAAAATTTATTTTATTTATTTATTTATTTTGGCTGTGTTGGGTCTTCGTTGCTGCACTCGGGCTTTTCTCTAGTTGCAAGCGGGGGCTACTCTTCGTTGCGGTGCGCGGGCTTCTCATTGCGGTGGCTTCTCTTGTTGCAGAGCATGGGCTTTAGGCGCGTGGGCTTCAGTAGTTGTGGCACATGGGCTCAGTAGTTGTGGCACATGGGCTTAGTTGCTCCGCGGCATGTGGGATCTTCCCGGACCAGGGTTCGAACCAGTGTCCCCTGCATTGGCAAGCGGATTCTCAACCACTGCGCCACCAGGGAAGACCTCTCTCCAACCTTCTGAATCTGTTCCTCTCCTCCATTTGCAGGGTTCCTGCCTCTCTCTTCTTCTTTTCTTCCCTTTATGTTTCAGTCTCAGTATCCTTTTTTCTTCCAGTTTTATTGAGATGTAATTGACATACAGCACTAACTTTAAGGTGTAGAGCATAATGATTTGACTTACGTACATCGTGAAATGATCACAGTACGTTGAGTGAACATCCATCATCTCATAGAGGTACAGAATTAAAGAAATAGAAAAAATAATCTTTTCCCTTGTGCTGAGAACTCAGGGTTTCCTCTAATGACTTTCATATATAACGTACAGCAGCGTTAATTATATATATTTACATCTTGTACATTACACCCCTGGTACTTATTCATCTTACAACTGGAAGTTGTAATTCAATTCCCCCTCCCCTTACCTCTGGTAACCACATATCTGATCTCTTTTTCTGAGTCTGTTTGTTTGTCGTGAAGTACCATTGACCTACATCACTATGTTAGTTCCTGGTCTACAACATAGTGATTCGATATTTCTCTACGTTTCAAAGTGTCCACCACGATGAGTCTAGTGAGTGACCGTGTGTCACCATACAGAGATACTACGTGGTTATTGACTTTCATCCCCAAGACTCATTTATTTTGTAACTGGAAGTTTGTACTCAGTATCTCTCTTGCTCCTGGCTTTCTCTCTTTTCTTGACTTTCTGCCTGATGCCGGTTCTGCCTGCCTCCCTTCCTCTCTCTCTCCTTTCAGTCCAGCCCAGGACCTCCTTTGTCTTTGGCCTCCAGAGACCAGGGCCTTGCAGGGCTGACTTCTCCCTCCCTCCCCTCCAAACGTCCCCCCACCCAACCCCACCCCTGACCATAGCTGGTGGTGAAAAATGGTGGGAAGGAAGAGAAGCACCATAGGCCTGGACAACAGATAACCCTGAAGATCGAGGCTGACCAGGGGTCCCGAGTGGGGCTGGTGGCCGTGGACAAGGGCGTGTTTGTGCTGAATAAGAAGAACAAATTGACCCAGAGTAAGGTATGCCCCCGCGTCACTGAGGTTGGTTTAGAGACGGCGTTGGGTTGAGGTGGGAATGGTGCTGGGGGAACAAATGGGTCTGAGTGTGGGTTAAGTGTAGAGGTCCGAATGGACGCAGATACGGGGATGGGTTGAAGTCAAGTTGACGATGAGAATGTGGATGGACAAGGGTCCAAGCTGGGGATGGTCCCGGGGATGGACACAGCTCCAGGTCTAACTCCAGATGGTCCACCATGGCCGGCCAGCCTGGGGACCAGGATAAGGATGGATGGGGTGGGGTTGGATGGACGTGTTGGCCAATCGGTGGAGGCACGGCTGACCCGATCTCGCCACACTCTCGGCCTTCACTCCCCACTGCAGATCTGGGACGTAGTGGAGAAGGCAGACATTGGCTGTACCCCAGGCAGTGGAAGGGACTATGCCGGCGTCTTCACGGATGCAGGGCTGGCCCTCAAGACCAGCAAAGGCCTACAGACCGCCCAGAGGACAGGTGAGGATGCAGCCAGCAGCAGGGCTAGGGAGGGGCAGGGCTTCCACCTCCCAGAGACTGAGAACAGGTTAAGGGCGGCGCTCTGGGATGGGGGTGGGGGTATTGAAGTCCCGCCTCCGCCACCATCTAGCGTATTCCTTCTTTCGGAGCCTCAGTTTCTCCATCTGTCACATGGGAGCAATAACACCCCGACCTCACGGGGGGCCACTGTGGGGAGGAAACCAAGGACACACAGTAGATGCCTAATGCATCTGGTTCCCGGTCCACCTGCCCGTAGATCCTGAGTGCCCGAAACCAGCCCCCCGCCGACGCCGCTCGGTGCAGCTCATGGAAAAGAGGATGGATAAAGGTGGGAGCCCTCCGTCGGCGCTCGCCCACCGCTTCCCACCCGAGATCCAGCCCCTACGGGATCCCAGACGGAGAGGGAGGGGGAGGGCCTGGCCGTGGGGAAGTTCTCCCTGGGGTCTGTCCTGAGTGCCTCCTGCTTCGAGGCTGAGGGCGCGCGGGGCGGGGGATCTGTGCTCCCACAGCCGGTCAGTACAACAAGGAGCTGCGCAAGTGCTGTGAGGACGGCATGCGGGACAACCCCATGAAGTTCCCGTGCCAGCGCCGGGCCCAGTTCATCCTGCAAGGCGACGCATGCGTGAAGGCCTTCCTGGACTGCTGTGAATACATCGCCCAGCTGCGGCTGCAGCACAGCCGCGACGGGACCCTGGAGCTGGCCAGGAGTGAGTCCGGTGGCAGGGAGGAGGCCCCTGTCCAAGGGAGGAGGAGGTGCCTGTCCAAGGGGGAGGTGCCTGTCCAAGGGGGGAGGTGCCTATCCAAGGGGGGAAGGTGCCTATCCAAGGTGGGGAGGTGCCTGTCCAAGGTGGGGGAGGTGCCTATCCAAGGGGGATGGTGCCTGTCCAAGGGGGGCAGGTGCCTATCCAAGGGGGGAAGGTGCCTATCCAAGGGGGATGGTGCCTGTCCAAGGGGGGAGGTGCCTGTCCAAGGAGGGAGGTGCTTATCCGAGGAGAGAGGAGGCACCTGTCGGAGGAAGAAAGAAGCCTTCAGATGAGGAGCTAGGTGATTCAGGTCTGAGGGAAGAAGGACCCAGTCCAGTGGGGGACTAGGTCCTTCTTCCCTTGCCTGGAAGGCTCATCCTGAGGCAAAGGAACTTCCTGCCTGGGAGGGTCATCCTGGCCCTGGCCCTGTCACTCTGAAGTTTGACCTTAGCAGTGCCCAGGACATCCGTGGTCTGAGGGCACGTTCTAGATGATAGGGCTGGTCACACTAGTTGCCAATGGGAAGACTAAGATGAGTTCTAGCCTTGCCTTCACCAAAGAAAACTCATTCATGTTGCCTTCCAAAGAGAGGTGCCTAACTTACGCCTAATCGATGTTCGTTCATTCATTCATTCATTCATTCAGTTCTGGATGTACACACTTGAAACTTTATATCTCAGGCCAAGTCAGTCTTAAGCAAAGCCAAGAGAAAATTCTCTTAGAAGCCCATTTCAAGCAAAACCAGAATGGTCTCCACCACAAAGTGGCATTTACAGAACTAACAAGAGTCCCCACTGCCGTCTGCTGAGAGGCAGAGGACCCCGGTGTGAACTGATCCCTCCTTTTTTTAAACATCTTTTAATATGTCTCAACTAAGAGAAGGACTTTTCTGCCAGGATGCGCTTTGTCAAAACTGAATGTTTGCAGACACCTCTCAGTGGCCGCCATTGCCAAAGTGGTCAAGTAGGTCTAAATCCCTTTATCTGGAAAGCTAGCAACTCCTCCACCCCTCCCCCGCTCCAAAGACACCAAGATTCCCAACACGCATGAACAAAGACTTCTACCTTCAGTCTCTTTGCAAATTGCAATAACTAGACATGGTGCTGTCTGCTCCAGTGACCCAAGACTTTTCTTTCGCAAAGAGGAAATTTGGACAAAACTTCTGATTTACTGGGGTATAATTTGCGCACACGGATGTTTTGTGGGTTTTTTTCCAGCATTGTGTCATTTCTGTAGCCAATTGGGGTGAGACAGAGGGTTGATTAAAAGTTAGTACCCCAAGGGCACTTTGATGGGTGGATTTGGGCATCTCTGGAATTCCACCTACTTTGTCGTTAGGCAGACCCAGAACCAAATTAAAATCTGTTCAGCGTTTTTTGAGGAAAGCCCAGCCAGGGTTGAACTCTATTCCAGCCCGGCTTCGTTTACATGCAGATGGGGTCAAGCTGGCATTTAAAGGCCACCATCTCTTCAACAATCTCCACCAAGTCTGGGGAAATCTCTCAGCTCACCCCGTTGCTTTCAGGATGGACGTAACCATCAGACACAGCAGGCGTGGTGCTTGGGGGCCAATGATGCTTTTAGAGGCTGATTCATGCAAATGTTTTCATTCCCTTGGAAATCAAAGACAGGAAAAAAAAATCAATGCAGTTCAGCCTGGCTTATTTTCACCTTTCTACCAACAGAATTGTAAAATATGATTTTTAATTTTTTTTATGGAGAAAGGAACCCCCAGAGGCAAATGTGCCTAGGGTCCCCGGAAGTGATCACGTGACCCTGGGTGTGTCGCTGCGAGGAATCCCTCCAGGGTATTATAGAGATAAATATCTAAAAGGGGACAGTGGGGAAAGTGGGTCTGTTTTAACTCCCACCCCCCGCAGGTGACCTGGATGATGAAATAATCCCGGAGGAGGACATCATTTCCCGAAGCCAGTTCCCAGAGAGCTGGCTGTGGACCATTGTTGAGGACCTTAAAGTCGCGGACAAAAATGGGTAAGGCTGGGATGCTCCCACTTCCACCCACCCCCAGGCCAGCCCCTATCATCACCCCAGACTGGACATTGAGTTTACACGCACCTCAATGCCCCCTCTTTTCTGGAATCATTGTGGAATCACGCAACCTAGCCTAGAAGAGTTGGGGCTACCTACACGTGCCCACCCGCCAGCCCCACTCCAACCCTGTCCCTTGGGGCCCCTCCCTACCAGCTCTCCCCCTCCACCATGCTAGGTATCTTCTAATGCCTCCCCTCCCCCATCCAGAGTCTCCACGAAGCTCATGAACGTGTTTTTGAAAGACTCCATCACCACTTGGGAGATTTTGGCTGTGAGCTTGTCAGACAAGAAAGGTGAGAGAGGATGGTGGTCTGGTCCTCAGGAGGCCGGGACCCCAGACCGCCCCGGGCATTTCCTCATTCAATCCTGACAGATCCTTTGTTTCCTGGTGGCTGACACTTTCCTCTGGTTCCTGGAGAGGCAATAGAGTGTAGAATGTGAGTGACATGGTGCTTTTTGTAAATAGATTTTAGTTTTAGTGCAGTTTTGGTTCAGAGCAAAATTGAGAGGATGGTGCAGAGATTTCCCATATACCCCTTTCCCCACCACAGACACAGTCTCCCTCACCATCAACATCCCCCACCAGCATGGTGCATTTGTAACAATCGAAGGATGCATGGATACATCATGATCACTGCAAGTTCTTAGCTGAGGTCAGGGTTCACTCTTGGTTTTGTACGTTCTATGGGTTTGGACAAATGTATAATGACTTGTATCCACCATCATAGTATCATACAGAATGATTTATAGCAACAAAAACTTTGCAGGGGTGATGTTGCCATGATACTGGGTAAAGCAATTAAGAAAAAACAGGGCTTCCCTGGTGGCGCAGTGGTTGAGAGTCCGCCTGCCGATGCAGGGAACGTGGGTTCGTGCCCCGGTCCGGGAAGATCCCACATGCCGTCCAGAGCCTGTGCTCCGCAGCGGGAGAGGCTGCAACAGTGAGGGGCCCGCGTACCGCAAAAAAAAAAAAAAAAACAGGTCGACAAAGAAAAACTAAAAGAGGAAGCGGGATGAAATGAGTGATTGAAACATTGGTGGTTAGATTGTGAAACACGATAAAAAAAGGTGTATGTGTACACCCCCTGCCCTCCCGCCCCACCGCCACCAAGGGCTGGGTGTGAGACCCTGACACACCCTAGCCAAATATGGATGACTTATAGCAGGTCTGAGAATGGGGCAAGGAGAGTGAGGCACTGACTTTGAATGCAAAATTAAGTGGGTGCCAAAAAACTCAGTCATCAAGATAAATCATATTTTCATGCAATAGGTTTTTTGGAAAAAAATCAAAATGAATGCAAAAAAAACATGTTGTACAAAATATCCAGATTTTAAATATAAACCGGCAGCGTGCCAAGCCATAATGGAGTTTGAGGTAAAAGGAAAGATGTGTCCCATATGCATGTTTTATGTATATTTTAAAGGTTAATTTTTTCCAGAGCATTAAAGAGGTTGAAAAACTATTGAAAACACTAAAACATTTTAAAACTAGGTGTATTAAAACTCACAACATTAAGTGTATTTTATTTATAGCAAACTCAGAACTTAATATACTCTAGTATAAGTTTGTTTGGTTGTAATTTATCATAAATTTTACTTTATTATCATTTTACTTTCCTGGCTTCAAGATTTTCAAAATCTGCTTCTTTGTCTGTCTTGCTTCTAATGGAAGGTATTGCAATTTTCTGCTAATTTCTCTTGAACAAGTGATGATGGCAGATGAAATCATATACACAGAGCACATAGTTTTCCTTCTGCCTGAGACTCCAAAGCCACTCAGCACTGTTCTAGTTTGGGGCCCCCATCCCTGTTTCAAATCAGAGCATCTTCATATTTGCCTGTTGTACATTTCCATATATCGAGATTCTGTGTGAGGTTCCCTTTACCTAAAAAAAAGTTCCTGCAGCTTGAAAAAAAAAAAAGTTGAAAACCACAGTTAGATCCTTGCCCCTCAAAGCCTATTCCCTGGGCCAGCTGCAATCTGGTAAAGTAGGTTTACCAGGGAGTTTGTTAGACATTCAGAATCTTAGTCACTCCTAACCTGCTCAGTCAGAATGTGCATTTTATCACTGGAAACATCTCCTGATCCCCAGGAGATTTGTATGGACATGAATGTTGGAAGAGTTCTTCCCTGCACCAGCATTTCTCAATCTCATCACTGATGTCATTTTGGGCTGGGTCATTCTTTGTGGCAGGGGACTGTCCTGTGCAATATAACATGTCGGGTATCTTCATGGCTTCTACCTGCTAGATTCCAGTAGCAACCTATCTCCCTGGTTGTGACATCCAAAATGTCCCCAGATATTACCAAATGTCCCCGGAGGGGGCGGGCAGAATCCCTGTGGTTTTTAGATCTTGCCTGTGATGTCTTTTCAACATCATTAACTCTCTACATATTACCTCATTTAATGCTCACAACTACCCTATAAGGTTGGCACTATGATTCTCCTACAACTGAGAACACTGAAGCCAGGGAAAGAAGGTGACTTGCCCAGGATCACAAGTGAATGAAACTTTCAGGAATCCAAACTTCAGAATAAAGACTGAAGCATGATAACCAATAGAACTTGAAATTTTTAGACTTGTGAGCTATTAGGAATTAAAGAGTCAGTAAGGTTAAAAGCAAGGAGCTTCCCAAGCCCAAGTGCCTGTGTCCAAATCGCAGGTCCTCCTCGGGGCAGCTGTGTGGCCTTCGTCAAGTTACCCAGCCTCTCTGTGCTCATCCGTAAAATGGGCACAATAGAAATAGTACCTATTCAAAGTGTTGGGATTTTATAATAGTGATAATAGTACCTGACACATTGTAAATGTTCAATGAGTGTGAGCTATTATTTTTATTATTGGAGTCGAACATACTTTAGGAATCAAAGGGTAAGTGCCTTTCGGGGATGCATAGACGCTCCCTTAAATGACACAAAGCAGGCATCAGAAGTCATTTCTTTCTTTCTTTCTCTTTTTTAATTGAAGTATAGTTGATTTACAGTGTTGTGTTAGTTTCTGGCGTAGCCATGTCTTTTTAAAAAAATATTTATTTATTTATTTATTTACTTTTTGGCTGCGTGGGGTCTTAGTTGCAGCGCAGGCTCTTCGTTTTGGCGTGAGGGCTTCTCTCTAGTTGTGGTGTACTGGCTCCAGAGCACGTGGGCTCTCTAGTTGTGGCTTGCATGCTCAGTAGTTGTGGGTCACGGGCTTAGTTGCCCTGTGGCACGGGGAATCTTAGTTCCCAGACCAGGGATTGAACTCACGTCCCCTGCATTGGAAGGCGGATTCTTAACCACTGGACCACCAGCGAAGTCCCTCATTTCTTTTTAACAAAGAGATTTTTTAAAAATGTATTAGGTTTTCAGAAACAATTGAGCAAAAAGTATAGAGAGGTGCCACGTACCCCTCTCTCCCCCAGATTCCCCTATTGTTAACATCTTGCATTAGTGTGGTACGTTTGTTATAGTGGATGGGCCAATACTGATACATTATTATGAACTGAAGTCCATAGTTGACATTAGGATTCACTCTTGGTGTTGTACATTCTATGGGTTTGGATAAATACATCATGACTTGTAGCCACTGTCACAGTATCACACAGAATAATTGTTTCACTGCCTTGAAGTGACAGGAATTGTGTATCATAAGTCATTCCTTTTTTGGTTCTCTTTCCATTCTTCCTTCTATCTCATTCAAGGAGAAAAGCTAAGGCTAGTGCAAGGATGTCTTTACCTTGTCTCTACTTCTTGTTTAACTCCTTTTTTAAACGAAGAGAGAGTGGTCTAGCTTTCTGCGGGCAACACAAGCTAACTAGTATTTAACAAAATCATTTTGTTTTCCTTGAGGTAACCTGTTTATAGCACAAGAACCTGGGTTCTCATGCACCGTAGTAAATTAAATTTGAGTTTAAAAATGTAAATAGTAAGTAAGAAATGGTCAATTAAACCAGTGACTATAGCAGACCCCCCGAGGGTGATGAGTAAATGACTGTCGATTGGGAAATAAGGATTTTGTTCAAGCCTCTGATTATTATTTTTTCTGCCATTGAAGAATACGGAAAATTATCAGATCTTTTTTTTTTCTTTTTTGGCGGTGGTGCGTGGCTTATGGAATCTTAGTTCCCCAACCAGGGATTGAACCCTGGTCCAGTCAGGGATTGGCCCTCAGCAGTGAGAGCAGGGAGTCCTAACCACTGGACCGCCAGGGAATTCCCTCCAATCTTAATAGATTTCTTGGTGTAACATTATGATTAATGTGATAATGTTTTCACAAATTTCACTTGCATCAACACTTTGCTTACATTTAATCTGGTAACTGTTGTATCACAAGTAACCACTGTTTTTAAGCATCGTTTTGCTCAATGTTGTTAACAAAATTCAACTGAGTAAATTTGAAGATCTAATTGGGTTTGTTAAACAATTCATGAGCTGGGCAGCATCTTATCTGGCAAGGAGAGATACTCAGAGGAGTTGTACAAAATTAAAGGTTTTTATAGAATGAAGGGTAGGGCAAACAAGTCATCAGCAAGAGAAAAATGTCCTCATTGGAGGAAAGTAACAATTCAGGTAAGACAGTTTCTCATTGGCTGAGCTGCAGTGTTTTCATTGGCTGGGCTTGTTGCTGGGCAGGAAGAAAATCTTCCTTCCTCCTGCTGTAGTTAAGTTAATTGCACTTTCTGTTTGGGAGTGCAAACATCTTTTCCAGTTGGGGTCTGTAATTGAAGCTTCTTCCTGTTGGGATCTGTTGACATCTTCCTGTTTGGGATAACATCTTCCTGTTTGGGATAACTGAAGTCAGTGGTAGGGCATCAGAGCTCCCTCTACAGGCCTTCCCTTCTCCAATTTTAGTTGAGGTGTCCTTTCATTAATTTTTACAATGTAGATCAGCACTGTCCATTAGAAATATAATGCAAGCTGTGTATGTCATCTAAAATTTTCTGGTAGCCCCATAAAAAAGGAGTAGATTAAATCAATTTTAATAATACACTTTATTTAATCCAAATATATCCAAAATATTATTATTTCAACATTTTGTAAAAATTTGCAAAACCACTACCACAGTAATCATGTTACAATAGCAAATCTATTAATATTGAAGAATAACCGATTAATATCTCAAATTTATTAATCAGGCGGACTCTCAACCACTGTGCCACCAGGGAAGGCCCATGCACTTTTATTTTTGTTCGTGCTAAGCCTTTGAAATCTGCCATGTATTTTATACTGACAGTGCATCTAAATTAGGATGCTAGCTTTTCATTGAAAATACTCTGATCTGTATTTTGGGATCCATAACATTTACAGTTGAAAAGGTAGATTGGCCTATCCAAGTTGTTCTAAACATACTTAAACTAAAAACTTTAAAAGTTTTCCAATCACTGAATCAAGCATCCTTTTTAAAATTGAGATGTAATTCACATAACATGAAAGTCACCATTTGAAAGTGTACAATTCAGTGGTTTTTATTACATTCACAATGAGCATTGGTTTTTTAAGTTTAAATCTAAGTTAATTAAAAGGAAATAAAAGTAGGAATCCAGTTCTCACTCGAGCTAGCCACATTTCAAGTGCCCAGTGACCACTTGGGGCTACCATTTTGGAGATCGTACATATAGACCCTTCATTTATGCTTGCCTTCTTCCCTCCTACATATCTATCTATGAGTAAAATTACAGAGAAAATGGGAACCATTAAATCATGGCAACTCCCAGCCACCACCACCATCTGTAAGTTATCACCATTAATGATGGTTCGTCTATGGGCTTCTGCAAAGACAGGCTGACCTTGGGACAGCTCCAGTGGTCAGAGGTAAGCACTGAGACATTGGTAGGGGCAAGAAGTTGGACCTGAACTTGGATCCAGTCCACCTGGCCCACCCCCCGCCCCACCCCTGACACTTCATGTTCTGTTTCCACCCGGGCAGGGATCTGTGTGGCTGACCCCTATGAGGTCACGGTGATGCAGGATTTCTTCATTGACCTGCGTCTACCCTACTCTGTTGTGCGCAATGAGCAGGTGGAGATCCGAGCCGTCCTCTACAACTACCGGGAGGCGGAGGAGCTCAAGGTGGGCCCCTGGTGCAATGGAAGCATGATGGGGGCTTGGAGAAGAGGATCTGTGGTACATTCCCCTGACTTGATACTCTCTCTCCCCGGCAGGTGAGGGTGGAATTGCTCTACAATCCAGCCTTCTGTAGCCTGGCAACGGCCAAGAAGCGCCACCAGCAGACCCTGATCATCCCACCCAAGTCCTCGGTGCCCGTGCCTTATGTCATTGTGCCCCTGAAGGTCGGCCTCCATGAGGTGGAGGTCAAGGCTGCTGTCTACAACCACTTCATCAGTGATGGCGTCAAGAAGACCCTGAAGGTCGTGGTGAGTCCTTGGGGTACCTGCTGCCACTCGTCCTTCAGGAAAGGCTCCTGTTCTCCCTGTGCTGTCAACCCAGGTTAGAGACCCAGGCCAACCTTAGGAAATTCAGGAGTCCTGGAGGTTTGGAAGCAGGGCCGGGATTAGGGTGAGGCAAGTGAGGTATTCTCCTTGGGCACACAATTTTAGGGTGCACCCAAAAGCTCAAACAAAGATCAATAATATTTTTTTCATTAAAATATATTTTAATATCAAATATGACATTTTGTAACACCTTTCAGCATAGGAGTTTTCTTTTGACTTTAAAAATCTTGGTGGGAATTCCCTGGCAGTCCAGTGATTGGGACTCAGCGCTTTCACTGCTGTGGCCCCGGGTTCGATCCCTGGTTAGGGAACTAAGATCTCGTAAGCCGCACGGTGCAGCCAAATAAATAAATAAATAAAATAAAAATGTTTATCTGTAGACACATGATGGCTCACATTGGGCCTTTGATTCTAATTAAGATAGCCTCTATTTTAATTGAGCACTTATGTGTCAGCCACTGTGTTAGTACTTATGTACATTCTTTCATTTATTTTTTCTTTATTCTTATTTATTTATTAAAAATTTTTGTTTTACTTTTATATTATTTGTTTTATTTTTAGATTTTTATTTTATTTAGCCCATTGAGAGGCATTTGGTTTAAAAACAGACTCTGGAGCAGAGTACCAGGTTCAAGCCCAAATTCTGTTCTACTCACTGTGTGACCTTGGGCAAGTTACTTCACCTGTCTGTATCCCAGTTACCCCATCTTTAAAATGGCATTGATAATAGCAGTACCCACTCCAGTGGGTTGTTGTGAAGATTACATGAATTAACCCCAGGAAAGCAATCTTCTAGGCACATAGGAAGATTTCTAAAGGTCTTGTTATTTCTTTATTAATTTATAATTTTATTATTAATTTGCACAACAGTGGGTATGAGGTAGATGTTTTTGTTTTTGTTTTTTGCGGTACGCGGGCCTCTCACTGTTGTGGCCGCTCCCGTTGCGGAGCACAGGCTCCGGACGCGCAGGCTCAGCGGCCATGGCTCACGGGCCCAGCCGCTCCGCGGCATGAGGGATCTTCCCAGACTGGGGCACGAACCCGTGTCCCCTGTATTGGCAGGCGGACTCTCAACCACTGCACCACCAGGGAAGCCCGAGGTAGATGTTTATATTACCTCCTTATAAGGAAGGAAGCTGAGGCACAGACAAGTTAAGTAACTGACTTCCAGTCATACAGCTAAGGTCAGGTGGAGGCCATCATGCCTTATGCTACAGTAATCCCAAGAACAGTGCCCTGCTGACTGTCTGTCTGCCCTTTTATTCACACGACTCCCCCTACCCCTAACACTGTCCAGCCAGAAGGAATGAGAGTCAACAAAACTGTGGCCGTCCGCACACTGGATCCAGAACATCTGGGCCAAAGTGAGTCAGCGAGGCAGAGGGGGTGAGGCCTGGGTGGTAATGCAGGGTGGGGTGGGAGGGGGCTGGTGCCATTGGTGTCTCCCATTCACCCGGCAGAGGGAGTGCAGCGAGAGGAAATCAAAGCCGCCGATCTCAGTGACCAAGTCCCAGGCACGGAGTCAGAGACCAAGATCCTCCTGCAAGGTGAGATGCCCTTGGCCCCAATCCCAGGGGACCCAGAATGGTGTTGGGGGGCCATGACTCCCAAGCAGGGAGCCCAGTTCCATCTAATCCCAGGAGTATTTAACCACTGTTTCCCGCCTCCTCTTCAGCTAGAACCCCTCCTTAATCTGCTTTATAGAAGGCTCCAGGCCGTACTTAGTTCAGCAAATAGCTTTTGCTGATAAAGAAGCAGTAGAGTTCAAGAGAAGAAGTTCTGGATTTAATCGCCTCGGATGGAGAACTGGGGCAGGAAGGGGCAAGACGGAGCTGGAAAGGCACCTTGCAACTTGAGAGCTGTAAGGTTTTGGGAGGAGACCCTTGGTTTCCTCATCTGTGATAGGGGTGAATAATAGTATCGATATCTAAGGGTTGTTGGGAGGATTAAATGAGATACTGTATGGTGTTAGAACAGAGCCTAGCCAATAGCATTAAGCATGATAAAAGTATTCATGGTTGTTGTCCCTGGAATTATTTTACCACTGGTGTAACCAGAGGACCCAGGGACCGGAGTTCCCCTGTGAAGCAGAAGCCCACTCCCACCGCCCACAAATGGAGAGCCCCCTCTAGCCACTCAGCCGTGCGTCACTTCCATCACTGACATGCTCCCAGCTGTCCCTGATCCCTTGGGCCCTGGCTGGTCAGAGCCTGGAAATGCTGGGGGCAGCCCCAGACTTGAGTGCCATCCTCACGCCCGGCTGCAGGGACCCCAGTGGCCCAGTTGACAGAGGACGCCATCAACGGGGAGCGCCTGAAGCACCTCATCCAAACCCCCTCGGGCTGTGGGGAGCAGAACATGATCAGCATGACGCCCACGGTCATCGCGGTGCACTACCTGGACAGCACAGAACAGTGGGAGAAGTTCGGCCTGGAGAAGCGGCAGGAGTCCTTGGAGCTCATCAAGAAGGGTGTGCGCCCCACCCGCCCCTCTGAGCCCCCTCCGGCCCTGAGACCCCACCTCTCTGAGACCCGCTCCTATGAAACCCCTCCACCCCTGGACCCTGCCCCTCTGAGCCCCCTGCACTCCTGAGACCCCGCCCATCTCGAGGCCCCGCCCCTCCTCTGAGAGCACTCCCTCACCCCTCTCTGAGCCCCTCTCTGAGCTCCCTCCCCCGCTGAGGCCCGGTTGCCCCTGAGAACCCATTTTGAGAACCCTCCTCTCTCTGAATCCCCTCTCCTCCGAGAACTCCTTCCCCTTCTTCTCTCTGATCCTCCCACCCTCTCTGAGTCCCTCTCCCTCCTATACGCCCGCCCCCTGCCCAGAGCCCCACCTTTCCTCTCTGGACCCCTGTCCCGCCCCTCACAGAATCTTTATCCTCTTTCTAAGCCCCTCCCCTACCTGGCCTACCCACCCCAGCCACCCCCTCCACGCAGCCTCTAGTGACACTTCTCTCCTCCCTGCAGGGTACACCCAGCAGCTGGCCTACAGACAACCCAACTCGGCTTACGCCGCCTTCCTGAACCGGCCACCCAGCACCTGGTGAGTCTCCACGATCAGCTTGCTCATCCTCAGCCTTGCACCTCCCTGAGCAGGGCCTGGATCCCGGCCTGGGGTGGTCTAGGCGGGTCGCCACCCAGAGTCAAGGTACCAGCCCGCTGTGTAACCTGCAGGCAACGCTGGGCCCTGAGATTTGGGAAGGGAACCTGGGCCGACCAGGCTAGGCCCTGCCTCTCTCTGCTCATTGGTTGTCTGGGATGCCAGTCTCCGGATCCCAGAGACAATTGGCTCATGCTCTGTACCCACCCACCAGGCTGACAGCCTTCGTGGTCAAGGTCTTCTCACTGGCCTCCAACCTCATCGCCATCGACTCCCAGGTCCTCTGTGGGGCCGTCAAATGGCTGATCCTAGAGAAGCAGAAGCCTGATGGAGTCTTCCAGGAGGATGGGCCCGTGATACACCAAGAAATGATTGTAAGAGGCGGAGATTCGGAGCAGGCTGGGAGAGGAGGGCACCTGAGCATCACAGGATGGACTGGAGGAAGATTCCGTCATCCACCCACTGCCCCAATTCACTGTGTGTGGGAATAGGGAAATGAGGGAACTGAAAGTGTCATTCCTCCCTTGCAAAAACCAGAGACCTACAGGATCTGGTGCAAAACGAAATTCCCCTGGCTCCCCATTGCTCTTAAACACAGAACTCAGAGCTGTGGTCCTAAAAGTGTGCTCCCCAGGCCAGCAGCATCAGTACTATCTGCAAACTTGTTAGAAATGCAAAATGTCAGAAATTCTCAGGCTGGACTCCAGATGCACTGAACCAGAAAATTTAGGGGCAACGCCTAGGAATCTAAGTTTTAACACCCTCCCCCCACCACCCCCACCAGGTGTGCTTAAGTTGGAGAATTGATGCCTTAGCCTGACCTTTCAGGCTTCCAGCCTCATAGCCTTACCTCCTTCTTTCCACACTCCACCTGTACTGCTGGGAGCCTTGCTCTATACAGACACAGGGCCTTTGCACATGCTGTTCCTGCTGCCTGGCATGCTAACCCCTGCCCTCTTTGAGAGTTTACTCCTACTCACTGTTCAGACTGTGGTTCCAGCTATCATCCCTCAGGGACACTTTTCCGTGACTGAGTCACACTCCCACTGTCCTTTCTCAATGCCACATCCACTTCTCCTGTGCAGCACTCATCAGTTTGTAATTATATATTTGTTGATGAGCTTGTTGGTTCCTATCTGTCTCCCCTACCAGATGGGGAGTTCCATGAGGGCTGGGGCCGGAGTCTGGTTTTCATCCAACATCTCAACCACACCATCAGCAACATTTGCAGAATGAATGAATGAATACCAAAGAGCTTGACCCTCCTGGGGAGAAACTGGGAAGAGACCCAGCACTGCCTTAACCGGCTGATCCTACAGGGGGGTTGGTTGGCGTGTGGGAACACACTGGTGACCCTATCCTTGTTTCCTGCTTCTCCTCTAGGGTGGCTTCAAGAATCCCGAGGAGAAAGACGTGTCCCTCACGGCGTTTGTTCTCATCGCGCTGCAGGAGGCTAGAGACATTTGCGAGGCACAGGTCAACGTAAGTGTCCCCCGCTCTCTCCCTTCTTCCTCTCCCCCACGCAGGACACATCCACCTGGGAAGGTGAGGTGTTGCTTTCGGGCCATTTCCAGTCCTCCCAGTGCGGTAACAACCACCACAGCAGCCATAAGAGTATCTAACTAAGATAACTCATCTAAGAGTGTGACAAGTTTAAGTCCTGTAATCCTTGTAACAGCCCAAGAGGTAGGCTACTCTTATTATCCCCAGTTTACAGAAGAGAAAACTGAGGCACAGAGAAATCAAAGATCAGGTCCTTTCTGCCTGCTTTACCATTGTCAGAGACTTGTAGCCAATTTCAACAAAAGTCCCTTCAGCTTGCTTTCCACAACACTCCTACATCTGTATCCTTGCTGCTTCCCTAAAGAAAACTCAGGACACAGAGCTAAAAGGGGAGTGGGGGCGGAATCCTCAAGATTATTACCTTAGTCTGAGGGATCTTTCAGGAGATTTTTAAAGGGGTCCATGACCCCAAAAGGAAAAGCATTAAAAATGTTGGCTCATTGCTATCCCCTTTTCCTCTAGTTTTGGTTCTGAAGCAGAGAAGCTTAGAAAGACAGGCTCCTGAGAATCTGTAATCACTCCCTCTGCTTTGCCCTGGGGTTTTGAGAGTGGGTTGTTTGAATTTTAGTTGCCCTAGTGGGGAACCTCAGGACCTCCCCTTCAGCCAGGTGCTTCTCCCTCCTCAGAACCCCAGAAAAGAGGTGGAGGGGAGGGGGCTGTTACCTTTTATGCCCAAGAGGGACCCAGGCCTTCCTGGTTCCAACCTTGAAGATTTGAGAGAAATTATAGCAGAAAAGAGCACTAGAACTGTGGGGTCAGACAGAACTGACCTCAAATCCTGACTCTCAGGCACTTCCCCTTGCTGGGCCTCAGTGTGTGCATCTGTAAAATGAGTATAATAATCTTTGCTTTTTTTTAGGACTCTCTGAGTTGTCCTAGATGTCACACATGTGTCCTAGTTATCATACATGTGACCTAGATTGTACAAAAATAGATGGGAATTTTATTTTAGGGATCTAAGAATTTATCGAATTCAAAGATGAAAGTAAGGACTTCCTTGGTAGTCCAGTGGTTAAGGTCCGATCCCTGGTTGGGGAACTAAGATCCCACATGCCTGTGAAGTCAAAAAAAAAAAATGAAAATAGCCTCAGGGACTCTGCCAGGATGCTTTGTTCTTCATGTTCTCACATGTCTTTCATTCCCTTCTCGCCCAATAATTCAACTTTTCCCTGCCATCCAGCCTGACTGGCAGAACATGGCCGTCTTCCTTGGCGAAATAGTCAGACCAAGGCTAGAGCTCAGATTCCCAGTGAAGGATTCTGATTGGCTCAGCTTGGGTCAGGGATTCACCCCTGGACCAATCAGCTGAGGCCAGGAAGTAGGTCTTAGTGGGCAAGTATGGCTGCTTCCACTGTGGCCATGTGAATGAAAGGGAGGAGGTATTCTTACAACAGTCAATGACAGATTTAGGAGGGAGAGCTGGGCAGGCAAAAGGATTGTTTCTTCTACAACACAGCATGAAGTATGGCATAGGCTGTGGAACCAGACTGCTGGCATTTAAATCAACAGGATGCTGCCCAGCTTGTGGAAGCCAGTTGTTAAATTTCCAGGACTTTGCAAGCTGGTTGTTAAAGACAATCATTGTTAAAAATTAAATTATATAAACTTACAGTTAAACTGCAAACATTAAACACTAAAAATACAGGTAATAAACACTTAAAATGTATCACTTCCCAAATATTTTGCTACCTTTTATCATATTCTCTTGAGGTTACTTTTGTCTCTTGTATCTGTATGGTGGAAATATTATATGATGTTGTGTTACTGCCCATCTCTTCCCAAATCTACATTCAGTGATGCCACATTGCTAGGTTGAAATCAGCCATGATAGTATTGACACCAGGGAAATCAGCAAACACTTCAAATCATGTCTTCTCCCAATCCCCATCTTTCTGGGTCACGGTATTTTTATCTGCGCAGTAGGATAATGATGAAAATAATACCTGTCTCATAGGATTTTATGAGATTAAATGAGTGGATATATGACTGGGACATAGTAAGAGCTAGCTGTGATGATGATAATGATTGGGTAAGAGGTGTTCCCTTGGTGTGCTGAATCTGCCTCATACTAGCTCACGAGTGCCTTTTGGGGACATCTCTTCCCCACTGCATGTTCAGGGACATCACATTAGTAGCTTGAAATTGACCATCGTGGAAGTTTTTACACCACCGTAATTGGCAATCTATAAACTAGCAACCCCTCCACCCACCCACCCCCCAATCCCGTGCCTCCACTGGAGAGCTGGTTGTTAACAATGTTGTTTAAACATTTACTAGCACAACACAGGGTATATAGACTCCCCTGCCCCCCCCCCACCCCAGCACAGACTAGGTACTCAGCAACAAAGCAGCTCACAATGGGAAACCCTTGAAAATAGACAGATGCAAGGCAGATAGGTCCCAAGGACAGAAACCACCTGGTGCCCAAGAAGTGATGCTTATGTGATCCTTACCAGTTCTCTGTGGCAGCAACGCCCACCTGACCAGAGCACCCAATCCTCTTTCTCATAGAGCCTGGGGCGCAGCATCACTAAGGCAGGAGACTTCCTTGAAGACCACTACATAGAGTTGCAAAGACCATATACTGTGGCCATTGCTGGCTACGCCCTGGCTCTGTTGGGCAAGCTGGACGATGCCCTCGTCAACAAATTTCTGAACACAGCCACAGGTGAGGGGCAGCCTGGAGGGGTAAAGAGGGATGCATGGCTGGGGTGTGAGGGTGGCCCTCTCGAGCTGGGATGCATGGCTTTAAGCTGCACTGGGATGGACAGCTCCAAGCTGAGCTGGGATGGATGACTCTATGGTGTGAAAAGTTCTTAATGTAAGCCACACAAGAAGGTTCATTGCACAGTTTATTCAACAATGTTGAATGTTGTGTGTTGAGCACTTGCTATGACACGGCAGTGAGGTGTCATTAAGAACATGGGCTCTGACATCAGACAGATATAAATTGAAATCCCACTCTGCCACTTTCTCACTGTCTGACCTTGTACAAGTTGCTTAGCCTCTCTGGACCTTAGTTTCCTCATCTTAAAATGATACCTATGTCATAGGGTGGTTGTAAAGATTAAATGAATAATGCAAGTAGAAAAGGGTCTAGCATACTGTAAGAGCTCTATCACTGATAGCATCGTTGCCTTTAATATTGTTAATAATATCATTATCTCAAGGGTAATTAAGATCCGATAAGATAATGCCATAGGGAATTCAGCACAGTGATGACACTGTATCATGTTTGCACTCACTGATAATAAGATATCTCAAGTAACATAATGTAACATATACTAAAGTGGCTTAACACAACAAAAGTTTGTTGTTGGTGAACAGCTCTCCTCCGTACAGTAATGCAGGGATCCAGGCCTCTATCTTTTCCAGGCTCTGCCACTCTGGGGCCTCAGAACACATCCCATCCAAGCTGAAGGGGAAGTAGGAAGACTGTGCAATGGAGGTGGACCAGACATGGAAGGGTCCCCATCATTGCCGTGCACATTCCATTGGCCAGAGCTCAGTCATGTGGCCATACCTACCTGCAAAGGCATCTGGGAGATGTAGTCCAACTGTGTACCCAGGAAGAGGAGGGTATGGTTCTTAGTGACAGTCTCTGCCATTGTTACTTTCTTAGGCACTTGGGACACCACAGTGAATACAGCACAGCTCCTGCCATTATGGCCTCACACTCCAGTTGAAGAAAGAAATGAGTTAATAGGTTACTGTAGAGCATCATAGTGCTGGGATGGGAGAAGCACAGGATACTTTGAGAGACAGCAGGAAGAAGGGCCTCACCCAATCTTGGGGTGCCATTGAAGCTGAATTGTATAGGGTGGGTAAGAACCAACCAGGAGTAGATGGAGAAAAGGTGCTTCAAGTCAAGGGAACAGAATATGCAAAGGCTCAGAGGTAAGAATTAGCATGGCAAGTTTAGGGAATCTCCTGCAGTGGGGCTGCAGTTCAGAATTCAAATGGAGAAGTGAAGGTTAATGAGGGAAGAGAATGAGGCAGGAGCCAGCAGATTGAGGACCTTGAATGTGGGCCAGGACACCTGAACACCAACAGGTCTAGTATGAGTCTTTTTTCTGAGCTTTCTCTGAGCTATTTACAGGCTAGACAGAGCAGTGAGCATTATGGGGTGGGGGTTCTCCCTGCAGAAAGGAACCGCTGGGAGGAGCCTGGCCAGAAGCTCTACAACGTGGAAGCCACATCCTACGCCCTCTTGGCTCTGCTGATGCTCAAAGACTTTGACTCTGTGCCTCCTGTTGTGCGCTGGCTCAATGAGCAGAGATACTACGGAGGTGGTTACGGCTCCACGCAGGCAAGTAGCCCCACACCCCCAGGCACCTGCATCCCAACCTCCTATGGCCTCCCATTAGCTTTCTGGAGAAGACACCGAGACCAAGAGAGGCAGTGCTTCTGTCCCATGAGGCAGGATGATTGGAATGAAGTTGAGAAATCTTCTTTTTTTTTAATTGCAAACCCATCTATGGATTCTAGACTACATTCTGGATGCCTCAAGCTGTGTTCTGAGCCTCCTTTTCCATCCTGGTGTCTAGATCATGTTCTCAGGGCCCAGGTTCAGGTGTGAGCCTCTCTCTCCTCCTGTAGGTTCTAGACCATGTTCCCATTTCTATCACGTTCCCATCTTATCCTGTCTCACTGGTGGGTTCTAGACCAGGTTCTTAATGATTCTAGGCCATTATCCAAGCCTTTCTCTCCCACTGGTGGGCTCTAGGCCATGTTCTCAGTTCCATCAAGCTCTCAGTGTTACCGCATCTTACTGTGAGTTTTAGACCAGGTTCTCAGTTATTCTAGTCTCTAATGGGTTCTAGACCATGGGTTCAGTAACCTCAAACTCCAGCAACCTCAGATTCCAGTTTAACCCTTTTTCTTTCTGGTGGGCTCTCAATCACATTCTCGGCGTCACATTCCAATTTTGGGTTCTAGATCAGATGCTTAGTGTTCCCAGATTCCAATTTTATTCTTTTTTTCATGAGTGGGTTCTAGACACATTCTCAGTGCCTCTAAACTCTTGTCTCAGACTCTCTCCTCTGGATGGGTCTAGACCACCTTCTCAGTGTGGCTAGACTTTCAGTGTTATGTTTATACTTTCTGGTGGGTTCTAGACATGTTCCCAGTGTCTCCAAGTTCTGGTCTGAACCTCTCTCACTCAGAGAGTTCTAGGACATGTCCTCGGTATCCAGCAACCCCCAGTCGTATTCTCACCCTCTCTGGTGGGTTCTAGGTCACAGCCTCAGGGCCCCAAGTCTGATCTGAGTCTCTTCATCCTTCAGTAGATTCTAGATTCACCCTCTTTCTCTGTCATGGGCAACAGGCCACTTTTATGGTGTTCCAAGCCTTGGCCCAGTACCAGAAGGATGTCCCTGATCACAAGGAGCTGAACCTGGATGTGTCCATCCAACTACCCAGCCGCAGCTCTCAGATCAGACATCGTATCATCTGGGAATCTGCTAGCCTCCTGCGCTCAGAAGAGGTATAGCCACCTGGCCAAACCCTCATCACTTTCATCCTCCATGCCAGTCAGAGTTTGCTAGGAGGCGGGAGGGAGGGCAGATGCCCATCACAGCCAGGGGAAGGCTTGGTTCCCAATGCTCTCTCTTCTCTCTCCCCACTCCCCACAGACCAAGGAAAATGAGGATTTCACATTAACAGCTCAAGGGAAAGGACAGGGTACCTTGTCGGTAAGGAACGGGAACCCACACCTTCTTGGCCCACCACTTTCTCTAGGTTCCTCTGCCCCAGAGGCACCCTCTCCTTCCCAAGTCAAGTGGGCTGACACCTTGTCTCCCCTCTCATCTCGCCAGGTGGTGACCGTGTACCACGCCAAACTCAAAGGCAAAGTCACCTGCAAGAAGTTTGACCTCCAGGTTTCCTTACATCCAGCCCCCCAACCAGGTAAAAGGAGTCCAGACCCTATCTGTCACCCTTCCACCACCCCCATGCTAATGTCTCCCTCCCTCTTGGATCAGAACCCAGGAAACCCCCTACGCCATCCTTCTGTCTTCTGTGTTTCTAGTCAAGAAGCCTCAGGATGCCAAAAGCTCCATGATCCTTGACATCTGTACAAGGTAAGAGATGGGTCACTGGGGTTCATCTTGGCCATCCCTCTGTCTCTAGCAAGACTTCTTACAAATAATAACTGTGATGCTTAATGCTTTCTGAGAGTGTATTGTGCATCTAGTCCTGTGCTAAATACCCACAAGGAGACAGCAAGCAGTCCTCACTTTGCATGACAGTGTGAGACTGGCAATGACAATGTAAGCTGAGTCTGTACAAAGTCATCTTAATCATCCATGAAATTACAACTGTTCCATGACCTTTATTTTATTTTTTTTTAAACATCTTTATTGGAGTATAATTGCTTTACAGTGGTGTGTTAGTTTCTGTACTTTCTGCTTTTTAACAAAGTGAATCAGTTATACGTAAACATATGTCCCCATATCTCTTCCCTCTTGCGTCTCCCTCCCTCCCACCCTCCCTATCCCACCCCTCCAGGTGGTCACAAAGCACCGAGCTGATCTCCCTGTGCTATGCGGCTGCTTCCCACTAGCTATCTATTTTACGTTTGGTAATGTACATATGTCCATTCCACTCTCTCACTCTGTCCCAGCTTACCCTTCCCCCTCCCCATATCCTCAAGTCCATTCTCTAGTAGGTCTGTGTCTTTATTCCCGTCTTGCCCCTAGGTTCTTCATGACCTTTTTTTTTTTTTTAGATTCCATATATATGTGTTAGCATATGGTATTTGTTTTTCTCTTTCTGACTTACTTCACTCTGTATGACAGACTCTAGGTCCATCCACCTCACTAGAAATAACTCAATTTCGTTTCTTTTTATGGCTGAGTAATATTCCATTGTATATATGTGCCACATCTTCTTTATCCATTCATCTGTTGATGGACACTCAGGTTGCTTCCATGTCCTGGCTATTGTAAATAGAGCTGCAATGAACATTGTGGTACATGACGCTTTTTGAATTATGGTTTTCCATGACCTTTAAAAATTTTAGTCACAACATCAAAAACTCTCACACTGCCAGTTTTAAAGGTCTGGAGAAACGAAAGTATAGTAAGATGAGTATTTGTTGAGTACACTGTAATTTAAAACATCAGAACACTGAGACAACAATTGGTTGGGTTCCTTTTTCCCCCCTTTGTAAGATACTTCTCCAAAGCACTGTGGTTGGGACAGTGTCTCCTTTTTTCTCTTTGTCTAACTTGTGAGATAAAGCAAGCATCTTTTCGTGCCATAGTGAATTGTCACGTTCTCTTCTAAGTTTGGGTCAACTTCCAATATTTCATTCTTTGAGCTTTCAATGTCATCAGATATCCAAGAGACCCTTTAATGTGATGATGGTTTTTGCTGGCGTCCCTTCCTCTGGGACATCCACATCCTTTTTGTCACAACCACTTTCCTCACTTGTGTTGATCAGTTTGCCTCACTAAGTTCCTCTGACCACGTAGCTCGTCTTGCAAATGGCAGCAGAGTCAACCTCCCCGTGGTCTTCTATTTTTTCTCTAACTCCATTTATGTTTTACTCAAAGTTTGCTTCCAGTGTTATCACTCTTCATTTCATGGCTGTGCTTTCATCTTTGTTGGCCAATTCCCTCTTTCAATGATCCATTTTTGTAAAATGTCACACAGGTTTTTTCCACTGTGAGAGAAAGGAGTGACACGACTCACTCCTTGCTGTCTGTATGTGAACTGAAGAATGGATGCTCAGTGACCCAACAGACTCTGAAAGAAGGGATGTGATTGGTCACTGGTTGTGAGGTGCATCTGTTATTTATGAAGTGATTGGTGGAGTGAAGAGCTAGCAACAAGATTTGTCCTTTATGTCATTACTCACGATGAATATACCGTGGTACTGAAATCTGAACCATGGTGCTGAGGGACTGATGCTATTGAACTAGACCATGGTAACGGAATCATGCAAAGTGAGAACATGCCCATATTCTTATATCTTCATTCTCTAGAACTAAGGCAGGGAGAGAGGTTAAGTAACTCATCAAATGTTACAAAGAGCTGGGATTTGTACCCAGGCAGTTGGGCTTCAGAACCTGAGCAATTAATCACCTTGGTCATTATGCTACATTTCCTGTATTCCCCTTGGGGGAATGTTTCCTAAAATCGAACCTCACTCTATGCTGCTCTGTGGGAACTAGAGGCCTCAGTCCCTGATATGACCCCCTTGTTCAGGCAGTGACCCCACCTTAGGGCCCAACCCCTCTCCCCCTGCCCCATCCAGGTACCTGGGAGACCAGGATGCCACTATGTCAATCCTGGATATATCCATGATGACGGGCTTCTCTCCTGATATTGACGACCTCAAACTGGTATGAAGGTCTTGGGCTCGGGGGCTGGGATCCATGGGAAGGAGCCCAGGGTCTGGAAGGAGCTGGAGGGAGGGAAGGGGATGCAGGAGGGATTTTCACAAGCCTCACCCTTCCCCAGCTGAGCACTGGTGTCGACAGATACATCTCTAAGTATGAGCTGAACAAAGACTCCACAAAGAACACCCTCATCATCTACCTGGACAAGGTAAGGCTTCCACTGGCATCTTGACCCCTACCTGGCTGGCCTTTGCTTCTCCATTGGCCTTGTCTCCAGGTCAGGCCAGCCCCAGCCTAGGGGAGACAGGGTCTGGGATGCTGGTGTGGGAGGAAAGGGCATGTAAAACAAGGTCAACCCACCTTCTAGAAGCATCTCACCTTTTTTTTAAAAAAATGTATTTATTTATTTATTTTTGACTGCGTTGGGTCTTCATTGCTGCACGCGGGCTTTCTCTCGTTGCGGTGAGCAGGGGCTACTCTTCGTTTTGGTGCGCAGGCTTCTCATGGCGGTGGCTTCTCTCGTTGCGGAGCACGGGCTCTAGGCGCACGGGCTTCAGTGGTTGTGGTGCACGGGCTCAGTAGTTGTGGCTCGTGGGCTCTAGAGCGCAGGCTCAGCAGTTGTGGCACACGGGCTTAGTTGCTCGGCGGCATGTGAGATCTTCCCAGACCAGGGATCAAACCTGTGTCCTCTGCGTTGGCAGGCGGATTCCTAACCACTGCGCCACTAGGGAAGCCTGCAACTCACCTTCTGACCACTCATGTTCCAACCTCATTTTTCACTTGCTCCCTCCAGCCTCTTCTCATCAGAGTCTTGAATAACCATTGAAAAAAACCACCTTGGTTTAAAACAAAAAGTGCTCGGTGGAGAAAAAGGACTTCCCTTGCTCCCACCCCCTAGCATTTCTCTCTTCTCTTATTTTCTCTCCATCTAGCCTTCTCTTGCTGTCTTTATCTTGAACATAATTCCTTCTCTTTCCTGCTTATTTCTTCCCCTTCTTGTATCCGCATATCTTCCCTGCTAACTCCCTGTACCCTCACCCCATGTTAGTCAGCATAAGCAACACTAGCTACTATAATAAAACCCCTAAGAATATGGGGGTCTCAACACAAGAGACTTGTATGTCCCACTCGTGTAAAGTCCAGCTGGTACAGGAGGTAAGGAAGGGGACTTCTGCTCCATGTGGTCACGCAGGGATCCACGTACCTTCCATCTTGGGGTTCTGTAATCCCTGGGATTCTGGACTCCTCTGCTGGATCCATCCTTTCTAGAAGAAAACGGGGTTGTGCATGAGATGGGTTTTTTCTTTCTTTTTTTTTTTTTTTTGAGATGGGTTTTTTAATGGTTTTCTTTTTTGTATTTTAATTTTTCTACCTTAAAATTTTTATATAATTTCAACCTTACAGACAAATTTCACAGCACAATGAAGAAGTTCCATATAACCTTTACCCCAATTCACTAATGGTTAGCATTTTCCTCCAAATATACATGATGCCTATGTATATGTACATATATATGTATATCTGTTTCCTTTCTTCATCTCTCCCTTCTTCCCTTTCTTTTTTCTTTCTTCCTTTCTATTTATTGCAACTTTATTGAGATTTAATTGACATATAACACTGCGTAGGTTTAAGATGTACAACGTAATGATTTGATATGTGTATATATTGGGAAATAATTACCACAATAAGGTTAGTTACATCCATCCCCTCACATAGTTATAAAGTGTGTGTGTGTGTGTGTGTGTATGTGTGTGTTAAGAACTTTTAAGATCTAATCTTTTAGCAACTTTCAAATGTCTATTGCAGTCTTGTTAACCATGGAATGTGTTTAAGGATATAGATAGCAATCCTTGGCCAGAACTCAATCACATGGCCGCACGGAACTCAAAACATGCTGAGACGTGTAAACTAGCCATGCGCCGTGGAGAAAAAGAAATGGATTTGATGAACTGCTCATTAATTTTTGGCAAAGATTCCTGCTCCCCCCCATCTTGCCCACCCATATCCTTCCTTGAGCCCTCAGTTTCTCCACCACTGCTCCAACCTCCAGACCCCATGCTGGACTTCCTCCCATGTCACCCCCTTGACCAACCTCCTCCTCCTTTCCAGGTCTCACACAGCCTGGAGGACTGTCTATCCTTCAAAGTTCACCAGTACTTCAACGTGGGGCTCATACAGCCTGGGGCAGTCAAGGTGTACTCTTATTACAACCTGGGTGAGCAGCTGTCCTAGGGCCTGGGGTCCCAGGGATCTGGGAATTAGGAGTCTAGGGGTCCCAGGAATGCAGGAGTTAAGAGTCTGGGGGTCCCGGGAATCCAGGGGTTAGGAGTCTGGGGTTCCCAGGGATCTAGGAGTTAAGAGTCTGGGAGGGTCCCGGGAATCCAGGAGCTAGGCGTCTGGGGGTCCCAAGAATCTAGGAGCTAGGAGTCTGGCGGGTCCCGGGAATCCAGGAGTTAGGAGTCTGGTGGTCCTGGGGATATGGGACTTAGGGGTCTGAGGGTCCCAGGGTTGGGGACCTGGCCTCAGCAGGTCTGATGGACTGGAGTTGGGAAACTGAGACCCCCCAGCTGTGGTCTCTGGGGTGGAGGCCCTAGCCCTCGCCATCTCGTCTGCCCACAGATGAAGTTTGCACCCGGTTCTACCACCCGGAGAAGGAGGACGGGATGCTGGACAAACTCTGCCACAAAGATACATGCCGCTGTGCTGAGGGTGGGTGCGCAGGCGCCAGGAGGGGTGGCCACGCCCACTGGACCCCTGATTCCACGGGGTGGGGGCAGTGACCCGGGAGGGCTGGGCATACTCGTGGGTGGTAGGCCCTGAACGAGAAGCGGGACTTAGACCGTGTCCCCCGCCCACCCACCCACCCCACAGAGAACTGCTTCATGCAGCACACGGAGGACGAGGTCACCCTGGAGGACCGGCTGGACAAGGCCTGCGAGCCGGGCGTGGACTATGGTGAGTCTGGCGGGGGCGGGGCTGGGGGGGGTGGTGCGCGGGCGGCGCGCGCATGCGTGGTTGTGTGTGAGCGGAGGTGTGACGGCGCGTGTGGTCATTGCTACGTGTGGCTGTGGTTGTGTGTGTGATGTGTTGTGAGGGGCTCTGATTGCACGGGGAACCGTGGTCATGAGGGGGATGGTATGTGGGCGTGTGTGAGAGAGGAGTTTGTCCGTGGACAGGAGCAGCTGTCGTTGTGCCTGTGACTGTCGTTGTGGACGGCTGTGATTGTGTGCATGGCTGTGAGTGTGGCTGGGTATGTTACTGCGGTGGGGGGCGGGCAGGGGGCTTGAGCCTGCCTGGCTGTGGTCCTGCCCGTATCGGATTGGGAGGAGCTGGGTGACGGCGCCCCACAGACAACCCTGCCCAGGACCCACACTGTCTTCTTTCCCCCGCCCACAGTGTACAAGACCAGACTTCTCAGGAAGGAGCTGTCGGATGACTTTGACGATTACATCATGGTCATCGAGCAGATCATCAAATCAGGTTAGCCCTGCGTCTGCTGTCTTTCTGCCTCCCCCTCCCCCGTGTCCGTCCCTTCCCCCAGCTCAGCTTCCCTCTCCCTCCCCTTCAGGCTCCGATGAGGTGCAAGTTAAACAGGAGCGTAGGTTCATCAGTCACATCAAGTGCAGACAAGCCCTCAAACTGAAGGAGGGGGCCCACTACCTCGTGTGGGGCATCTCCTCTGACCTGTGGGGAGAGAAACCCAAGTGAGTGCCTGCCCTGCGCCTGCGCGTGCCCGCCTCCCCCCCCCCCGCCCTTCCCCTCCCCCTCCTGACCTGTCTGTCTTCCCCCAGCATCAGCTACATCATCGGGAAGGACACCTGGGTGGAGCTGTGGCCTGAAGCGGATGAATGCCAAGACGAGGAGAACCAGAAACTGTGCCAGGACCTGGCCAACTTCACCGAAAACATGGTGGTCTTTGGCTGCCCCAACTGATCCCACCACGATTGTCCACCAAATAAAGCTCCAGTTCTATTTCACAAGTCTCCCAAAGTCTGGAGCTCTTTGAGAGGGGGAGAGGCAGCTGTGATCCCCCGCTGCCTCACTTGCAGCTCAGCTCCATCCTACAGGAACTTCCTGTAGTTCACCTGCAAGTTCGCAGGCTTCCTCACCTACGACGCACGTGCCTGCCTCACTTGCACCTCACCTGCACCTGCATCTTCCCCTGAATCTCAGCTGCACCTCAGCTCCATCCGTACCTGAATTTTCATTTGCATCCTCACCAGCAGCTCACCGCTCCTTCACCTGAGTTCTCACCACCTTCCTTACCTGCCTCTTTATTGCACTGTCACCTGAACTCTTACCAGGATCTCATCTGAATCTTTACCTGCTCTCTCACCTGCACACTCAACCTGTACACTCGCCTGTATTTTCTGCATCTTCACCTGCTTCCCCCACCTACATCTTTACCTGTAAACTTACCTGTATCTTTACAAACATGCTTACCTATACTCTCACCTGTCTTTCCACTTGCATCTTCACCTGTATTTTCTCTGCATCTTCATCAGTGTGAGGACCTGCATGTTTACCTACATTCTTCTCTGGATGTCTTCCTGTATTCTTACCAGCGTCCTTATCTGCATCCTCACCTGCGTATTTACCTGCCTTCTCACTTGCACCTTCCCCTACGTCTTTACCTATGTCTTCACCAGCATCAGAACTCTCCAGTCCTCCTCTGCCTTCTCACCTTCATGCTCACCTGCATCCTTACCTGCCATCCTCACCTGTTCTCATCTTCATCCCATTTGCTCTCATCTGCAGCTGACTTTCACTCCATTTCCCGTCTCACGCATCCCATTTGCATCGTCTAGACTCACCCCACCCTCCAGGTCACCACTTTGTAGATGGGCCTGAACAGACTGGTAAGATTGTGTGAGGCGGCTGGGCCTGGAGGGGGCGGTAAAGGTCAGGCAGGGTGATGTTTCCAGCTGGAGCCCTGAGGGACCAAGCCAGAGATGTGACTCATATCTCAGCGGTTGAAGAAGGAGTGCAGGGGCTGTTGTGGTCACAGCCTCACCAGAAACACATGGTGGGGCAGCAGCCACAGTTGAGTGAGGCTGTCAAGGGGCCCCAAGTGCCTCTTCTAACTCCACCTGTGGTCCCTTGAGGACCGTTGAGGGTGGAATCCAGGCTCCGACTCGGTAAGGTCATCACAGGAAAACCCCCCTGAACCTGGAAGTCATGCCTGCATAGCCCCCTTCCCCTAAGACCCTGGGTCCTGGAAACCCCTCCTCCCAACTTCAGGAATGTTGGGGAAATTGACTCACAGTCTACCACAACTCCCTCCAGCCTCTAGTTGCCGGACACCCCCGTCAAGGGGAGACACAGAGATCCTCATTACTCACTAGGTGTCACAGCTGACATCTGCCAGGCCCCCCTGCCCTCCTTTATGTGCAATTTTTCGTTTCTTTTCTTGCTTTGTTTCTTTAATGTGTGGGATGTTTTTGTTTTTTACTTTTTTTTTTAGCATCTATGTTTCTAGGCTGTGAACAGCACAGACAGGACCTTACATTCTAAAGACAGCATGGAGTTGATTTCAGACAGTGAGGGTATCCAAAAAGGAAAGGAGATCAGGGTGACCTGGGAAGCCTGCCTGCAACGGGGCCAGCCAGTGAAGTCACTTAGATTGAAGGATGGTTCAGTTTATGTGTCAATTTTGTTAGGCTATGGTGACCAGTTGTTTGATCAAATATCAGGCTAAATGTTTCTCAGAAGGTTTTTTTTTTTGAAATATTTTTACTTTTTATTGAAAACTGCACTGAACACTAAATGTCCACCTTTACAATAAACAAATACAGTAATGGTAACACACTAAAATAAAACATATTTCTGATAGCCATTATTTTTCTGTTTGGGACAGTTTTGAAGGTTTTTTGGTCACAAAACAGGAATGTCAGGACTTCCCTGGTGGCGCAGTGGTTAAGAATCCACTTGCCACAGCAGGGGACATGGTTTCAAGCCCCAGTCCAGGAAGATCCCACATGCCGCGCGGAGCAACTAAGCCCGTGCGCCACAACTACTGAGACTGCGCTCTATAGCCTGCGAGCCACAACTACTGAAGCCCACGCGCCTAGAGCCCGTGTTCCGCAACAAGAGAAGCCACCGCAATGAGAAGCCTGCGCACTGCAACAGAGTAGACCCTGCTCGCCGCAACTTAGAGAAAGCCCACGCACAGCAAGGAAGACCCAGCACAGCCAAAAATAAGTTAAATAAATAAATTTATTTTTTTTAAAACTTGACAAAAAACCCGGAATGTCCCTATCCAAAGGCTCAAAATAGGCCATCTTTTAACCAAAAAGGCGGTGATTCACAAAAGGCTATGAATACAACATGTAACTAGCTGATATAAATCTAATAGAATTTGTTAAAATCAGTCACATCTAATAACACACCTGAAGTATTCTTATATAAAATATCTCATGAAGAAAAGAAGACTTTATCAATGTCTAAAAAAGTGCGTTTGTTCATAGACAATCTGACAAGTTACCATAAAATATTTCCTGAGATATAATGCAACATTATTCTTCTTGAACACTTTCAGTTCAAGACTTGCCACTCAATAAAATAGCTGAGGATATGAAACTGAGAAAATATTTTTGATTATAAAGAGCTTGTGAAACTTAATACTTTTTTTTTTTTTTTTTGCATCATCAGAAGGCATTACTGAGCTCACAACCAACATGCCCGCTCTGTATGCAGTTCAGATGGGTGAGGCTCCTCTGTACAGAAGCCTGTACTGTCTTTGATCCTATGCTTGTGGTTGTCTAACACAAACAGTTTTCTCCCCATTTTGTAGTAATTTAACCTTCCTATTAGCAAAAAAGGTAGTCAGCCCCCGTGGACTGAAGGAACTAGAGTCAGGATGGTGATTTCCTCTTACTATTTTTTATTTTGATGTTTGGAACTCTTTTTTGTTGTTGGGTTTTGGGTTTTTTTAATTTTTAAACTTTTTTTTTTTTTTTTGGCTACGTTGGGTCTTTGTTGCTGAGCATAGACTTTAGATGCCGCGAGAGGGGGCTACTCTTTGTTGCGGTGCGTGGGCTGCTCAATGCGACGGCTTCTCTTTGTTGAGGAGCACAGGCTCTAGGCGAAGGGACCTCAGTAGTTGTGGTTCTCGGGCTCTAGAGAGCAGGCTCAGTAGTTGTGGCGCACGGGCTTAGTTGCTCCGCGGCATGTGGGATCTTCCCGGGGTGGGGGGCGGGGGACAGGGGAATCCATGTCCCCTGCATTGATAGCAAGATTCTTAACCACTGAACCACCACGGCAGCCTGGTTTTTGGATTTTTAATTTTTTTTTAATTTTTTCTTTGTTTTCAATTGAAGTATAGTTGATTTACAATGTTAAGATGTTTGATGCAACATTCTAGAGCAAGGGGTTCAGGACCTGCTGTGCCCAAGAGACGGATAAAGGAAAAAGATCTATTTATTCTTTTTTTTTTTTAAAGAAACTGGCAATGTAATTTTTTCAAGTATTTTGTAAAATTTATTTGGCTGTGCCAGGTCTTAGTTTCGGCATGTGGGATCGAGTTCCCTGCCCAGGGATCGAACCTGGGCCCCCTGCATTGGGAGTGTGGAATCTTAACCACTGGACCACCAGGGAAGTCCCAAGATCTATTTACTCTTTGTGATTGGATGCACAGATGAAAATCTTAACTCACGATAACAGAAGTTGGTCGTTACTAAATCACGTCCAGTCTTTTTCCGTGCTTCTGTAAGCAGATGACATCTTCAGTTCGCCCCTGTCGCTAGCTCTTTTGTGGTTTTAACACCGTCCATGATGCAAATGTCCAGAATCAGTTTAAAAGACTGTCAAATTCCTTTTCTCTTGGTTCATCTATTTTTCACTGTCTCTTGGTGCCAGTTGTATCCAAATGATTACCTTTCCTCACTCTCTGCTATTGCTTGTTGGGGTGTTCTGGGCTGTCCCCATGTTTTTGTGGGCTGGTTGGGAGAGGGAGCTTGGGAAGGGTGTGCCACCGTGGGGAGGTTGTGGGTCCCCAGGATGCCCCGGGGCTTGATCCCTTCCAAGGCTGCAGGAAGTCCTCCCGGAGCCACGCCCATGATGCCTGGCGGGCGTCTGTAGGTGGCACCGTCGAACTCTGGATGAATTGCTCGCTGATCTATTACGGACCAGGGTGCTGTTATGACCAAGAATTCCTAGTTCACACAGTTTCTTAAGCTTTCTGGCACGCCACATGTGATTGTCTAGCTGGTCTCTGCTCACTATACCAGGCCTTGTGAGGTGTACAAATGAGATGTGGTGCATGTTTCAAGGAACCCTGAGCAAAGCCGAAAGGCTCCGATTGGTGCACCCAGAGGGCCGCCCCCTCATATCCTGCCTTCCTTGAGGGCTCAGGCTAAGACTTTCTCATCCACCAGTCCTCCGCCGGTGGCATTCACTAGGAATGCTCCTTGTCTCATCTGCTTTATAGTAAAATCAATGATGAGGTGGTGGTTATATCCGTTGAGACTACAGTGCAAGGAGATGCAGTCTCTCTGATACAGTAAGTCCTGTAGGGTGTAGATCCTCTGCACACCCAGGGACGGCTCGATCCCATCCTGCAAGTAGGGGTCATAAAATATGATGCTGAGGGAGGGAGGGAGATGCAAGAGGGAAGAGATATGGGAACATATGTATGTATATAACTGATTCACTTTGTTACAAAGCAGAAACTAACACACCATTGTAAAGCAATTATACCCCAATAAAGATGTTAAAAAAAAAAAAAGACACTAGAGCTATTCAATGGGGAAAGGAATATCATTTCAATAAATAGTGCTGGAACAACTGGAAAAAAATAAAATAAAATATGATGCTGAATCCAAACCATCTGCCCCGTGCGACAGAAGCACATGAGACCCAGCATCTCCCCACGGATGCAGGCTGCCCCTGAGGCAACCTCCCGGATCAGCTCGACGCTCTGTACCCACGGGCTTTCCGCAGTGCCTGGTACAGCCATGGGTTCCCCTGGGACAGATGGAGGTTGTGGCAGATGGTGGAGTCGTCTGTCTCTTCCACGGCCGCCATGGGATGTTAGCACGAGGCGATCCCGAGCTCGCCCGCAGCCTTGCCGTCCACGTGGTCGAAGCTGCTGCCTATCCGCACCATCACCCTCAGGGCCTCGAGCTCCTTCAGGTCCTCCCCGGTGAGGGTGATGATGTGGTACATCGTGGCACAGACAGCCTTGTTTAAAACCTTCTCGTGGATCTCCTGAGTGGACTGTGCGTCACAGAAGGCCACGGTGGCCAGGTCCTTCAGGATGGGCATCTCCACTGTGCAGTCTCGGCCATGGAACAGCGCCACCGGGGGGTGGGGGCGTGCAAAAGGCCCATCCATGATCTAGCGGAGGATACCTTCACAGATTCTGTCCAATCGCTGTCGCTTGACTTTGTGCTTATCCACAAGGGCCATTCTTTTTTTTTGGTCGCGGGGCACGCACCATTCCGGATCTTAGTTCCCGACCAGGGAGCGAACCTGTGCCTCCTGCAGTGGAAGTGTGGAGTCCTAACCACTGGACCGTACAAGGGCCATTATTTATCGAACTTTGCACCTCTCTCATTCAAAAGCCCAAGTGGTCCTCTAAGAACTTTGGGACCCTCTCAGGAGTCTGCGGGCATTATGCCACTAAGCACCCAATATAAATTTGTCCACAAACTCTGTAGTTCATGTCATGGGCTGTCCGTCTTTTCTTTTCTTTTTTTTTTTTAATTAATTTATTTTATTTATTTATTTTTGGCTGCATTGGGTCTTCGTTGCTTCGTGCAGGCTTTCTCTAGCTGCAGCGAGCAGGGGCTGCTCTTCGTTGTGGTGCGCGGGCTTCTCATTGCGGTGGCTTCTCTTGTGGAGCACCGGCTCTAGGCACACGGGCTCAGTAGTTGTGGCACGCGGGCTCAATAGTTGTGGTGCACAGGCTTAGTTGCTCTGTGGCATGCTGGATCTTCCCAGACCAGGGCTCAAACCCGTGTCCCCTGCATTGGCAGAAGGATTCTTAACCACTGCGCCACCAGGGAAGCCCCCATCCTTTTAAGAGATTCCAACTTCATTGATTTAAAACCGTTTCAGGTGATGAAACCCAAAGCAGGAAGATTCTGCTTCTCCTGGAGTTTCTTCTCAGGGGGCAGGAGACGCCAGCTTTCCTTATTTATGGACAGGAGGGGCTCTGGAGTTGGACGGGACTTCCAGCAGCTAACTCTCCCCTGTAGGTATTTTTAAAGATGTGATTCACACCTATGGCCAGTCGACTTTAAAAGCAGATTACCCATGGGACTTCCCCGGCAGTCCAGCAGTGGAGACCCTGCGCTTCCATTGCAGGGGCACGGGTTTGATGCCTGGCTGGGGAACTAAGATCCCACATGCAGTGTGGTGTGGCCAAATAAATTAATGAATTAAATTAACTTAAAGCAGATTACCCTTGATAATGTGGGTGGGCCTCTTCCAATCAATTGAAGGGCTGAGGAGAAAAAGTGGGTTTCCTGAGGAGGAAAGAATTCCAGCTGGCAGTGTCCAGATTCTTGCCGTCAGACTCAAGACCACAGCATCAACTCTTAACTGAGTCTCCAGTCTGCTGGCTTGTCCTACGGATTTCGGATTTACCAAGCTACAAAATCACATGAACCAATTCCTTACAATCAATCAATCAATCAATCTCTCTCTTGATTGATAGTTAGATGATAGATATTAGATATAGAGGTACATTATTGGTTCTATTTATCTGACTAACCCTGCCTAATATGGGTGGTCAGGGAAGGCTTCTGTGAGGAGGGGGTTCTTGAGTCAGGACATAGATGACAGGGAGGAGCCAGTCATGGGGGATCTGGAAAAGACTGCTCCATGCAGAGGGAACAGCAAGTACAAAAAACCCCAGATGCCCGGGTGCAAGGGCTTCAAGATAATGAAGACCGCTCAGTGTCTATTCTCTTTTTTTTAATTATTTTATTGAAGTATAGTTGGCTTACAATTTTCCTTTTGCCCCACCACTTGGCTTGCAGAATCTTAGTTCCCTGACCAGGGATTGAGTCCGTGCCCTCGGCAGTGAAAGCGCAGAGTCCTAACCACTGGGTTGCCAGGGAATTCCTCTTAATGTCTATTCTTACCTCAGCAAACAGCCCTTCTTCTATAAAGGGCCGTATAGTAAATATTTTAGCCTTTCAGGACCGAGAGATAAAATAGAGGATATTCTAAAGGTACTTATAAAATGAGAGGAAGATTCCAGCCTGCCATAGGCCCCATTAGCTTGGGATGGGCCACCCAGGGTGGAGGATGTGATTTGTGCTCTGCTACTGGAAACATTCTCTGGATGAAGAATGATGGGCCCAAGACTTGGAGATCCAGGTGGGTGGAGAGGGTGTGGGATGACCACTGAGGCCAGTTTCTCTCTGCTCCGGTGACAACCAGATCCCAGGCAACCTCTCTCTCCCAAATTCCAGCTGTCTCATGTGGATTAGCTGGCCAGAGTGGAGACAACATGCTGAGTCACCAACTCCCGGAATGAGATGCATCCACTCAACACCCAGCAGTTGATGACAGAGGACATGCCAACCTGTAGGTGGCAGCCAGTGTGACCAGCTACAAAGGGTGGACAGGGGTGAGCGCTGGCTGCTGGCCAAGGATGCCGGCACTGGAAGCAAAATGGGGAAGAGGGGCCAGAGGAGGATGCCCCATCTGAGACCCTACCACTCACTAAAGTGCCAGCCCCCAAGAGCAGCTCCCGTGGCTGTACAGAAACATGAGCCTGGCCTGATTCAGCCCATGAGCCATAATTTGCTAACCCCCACAAGCTCAATGGAAGGTCATTGGAAGATTTTAAACATGGAAGAGGTGAGACCTGACTTACGTGTTTAAAAGCTGATGCCAGCAGTTCCAATCCTAGGTACACACCCAAAAGAATAGAGAGCTGGAACCCAGACAAATACATGCACACACATGCTTGTAGCAGCACTTTTCAGAATAACCAAAAGGTGGAAATGACTTAAATGTCCATTAACGGGGGAATGGATAAGCAAAATGTGGTTCGTCGTACACTGGAATATTACTCAGCCTTAAAGAGGAGTGAAGCACTGACACTCGCTACGATGTGGATGAACCTTGAAAACATCCTCTGTGAAAGAAACCAGACGCAGAAGACCACGTAGTGTATATTTCCATTTTTTTTGAAATGTTCAACACAGGTAAATCCATAGAGCAGGACAGCAGACTCGTGGTTGCCAGGGTCTGTGGGTGGGAGAGTTGGGGAGCGACTGCTTCATGGTTATAAGGTTTACTTTGGAAATGCTTTGGAAGTAGGTAGTGTTGCACAACATTGTAAATGTACTAAATGACACTGAGTTGCTCGCTTTAAAATGGTTTGTTTTCTGTGGTGTGAATTTACCTCAAATAAATAAATAAGGAAATAAGCGAGGCCATGCCAGCTCCAGGGTAGAGAATGAATTATAAGGTGGCAAGAGGTAGAGTAGTACATCCATTTGGGAAGCTACTGCAAGTGTCCAAGCAAGACATGATGCCAGCAGTTCCAACCCTAGGTATACACCCAGAAGAATTGAGTGTCTTAGTGCATCCGGGCTGCTATAACAAGATACCCTAGAGTGAGTGTCTTAAACAACAGATATTTACTTCTCACAGTTCTAGAGGATGGAAGTCTGAGATCAGGGTGCCTAAGTGGTTGAGTTCCAGTGAGAGCCCTTCTCCTGGCCCTCTTGTGGCTTGTATCTGGCCTCCTCCTCTCTGTATCCTCACATGGCAGAGAGGGAAAGAGAGCATGTATCTTATATCTCATCTTATAAGGACACTAATCCTATTCAGGAGGGCTCCACCCTCATGCCCTAGCACCTCCTAAAGGCTCCACCTCCAAATACCATCCCATTGGGGGTTAGGGTACCAACATCAATTTGGAGGGCACGTAAACATCCAGTTCATAGCACTTAGGGTGGTCGCAGTGGAAATGGAAACAGGTGGGCGCATTTGAGATCTGGTTTAGAGGTTGAATCAACAGGGCCTGCTGAGGGTAGGATGTCGTGACAGGACGGAAGCAGGGGTCCAGGATAACTCCCAGGCCTTGAGTTTAGTTAGCTGAGTAGACAGTGGTTCTACCCTCTGACTGTGAATTTCAATTAAAACCTGCATGCATGCACACACGTGTTCATGCAGACATGCAAGCACACTCAAGCACGCACCTGCACCTGCACATCCATGCATGAACACGCATGCATGCGTGCATACACAGCACACACATGCATACACACAGACACACATGCACACACTCACACACACGCATATACACATCCACACATGCGCACACACACAAACCACTCATATTTTCCACTGCTCTTATCACCATCTCAAACACTAAATAGTGTTTTCTTTTTGGGGTTTCTTATTAGTTTTTCTCAGCCCGCTAGAATGGGAGCTCCATAAGACCAAGGACTTTTGTCTCCCTTGTTCATGGCTGTGCCCCCAAACCTAGAACAGTGCCTGGCACACAGGAGGTGCTCAGTCAGTATTTGACAACCATGTGAATGACACGGCCAGAAGGGAAAACTGGGGCTTTCCCTCTCCCATCCCCACCTGAGTCACATCTTCAGATGCTTCTGGAGAGACTCTGAGTGAGAGAGAGATGGGGCCGGGCCAGGGGTGGGGGGACAGGAAGAAGAGGAGGATGAGTGGGGAAGGGGGAGGGGCAGCCCCGGGACCCACAGGCGCCTGTCAACAGCGTGAAAAGCCCAGGAGTGTTGGGCAATCGTGGTTTCCTCCCAGCCCGCAGGACCCAGCCGTGCCAGCCCAGCCCCGGGCGTCTTGGGGCCTCGTCCGCTCAGGCATGGAGGAGACAGTGGTGAGGCCCTCGGTGTTCATGGTGGATGGACAGACGGACATCCCTTTCACAAGGCTGGGGCACAGACGCAGGAGACAGGCCTGCAGTGCAGCCCGGCTGGGCCTGGGCCTCCTGCTGCTGCTGTTGACGACCGGAATGGCTGTCCAGGGCTGGTTCCTGCTGCAGCTACACTGGCGCCTGGAGGTGATGGCCGCCCCCCTGCAGGTAAGTGGTGCTGGGGTGGGGGTGGCGGGGCTTGAAGCCAGTGTCACTGAGCATCTGTGTGTGTGTGTATGTGCAGAATGGAGGACAGACTGAGAGCAGCCCAAGGCAAGTTAATTCACCTCTCGGAACCTCAGTTTCCTCATCTGTAAAATGGGCGTGATAATAAGCATCTTCCTAGGGAATAAAATATGACATTGTGTGTGTGGTGCCCAGCTGGCCCACAGCAAGCATTCAACCAATGGGAACAGACATTTTTTTTTTAATTGAGATATAATTGACATAGGACATTGTGTAAGTTTAAGTGTACAACATATTAATTTGTTACATAAATATTGCAATAGGGTTGCTATTGTAGTGTTAGCTAATGCCTCTCTGGTATCACATAAATATCATTTCTTCTAGTGGTGGGAACTAACAAAATCTAAGCCTTTAAGAAGTTTAACGTTTATAACACAGTTGTGTTGTCTGTAACCCCTGAAATCGACATTCTGACATGGCTAGTTATTATTATTTTTTAATATTTATCGGACTCTTCCATTTAGCCACTTTTATCTTTATTTTTAATTTTTTGGCCGTGCCGCGCAGCACGCGGGATCTTAGTTCCAAGACCAGGGATGGAACCCGCACACCCTGCACTGGAAGCGCAGAGTCTTAACCACTGGACCGCAGGGGAAGTCCCTGACATGGCTAGCTGTCATCAGCCGTAACCAGATCACCATTTTTGGGACTGTCACTAATCCACTGCGTCCGAGTCTGTGAAAATCTCTCTGCATCCATTTCCCATTGGCCTTGGATGTCTCCGTCGGTCTGTCTGCCACACCTGTGGGTCTGTGTGTCCCAAGCCACGCCCATGTGGTCTCAGCCTTTTTGCTTCCAGGTCCTTTCTCCTCATGGCGGGAACTGTGCTGCTGTTCTGCACGCATGTACCCACACGGCCATGTGCTCACCTATCTACAGCCCATGTGTTGACATCATGTGTCTTTGTTTCTGCGTCTCTGTGTGCCCAGACCCACGTGGCTCCATAAACCATGCAACCCACGTACCTGCATCCACGTGTGACTTGTCAGTGTGTCACACAAGTGTCCATGTCTGTGCCCATGTGTCCATATCCACACGTTAGCATTTATGTCCAAGTGTCCAGCCATCCAGGTGGCCATGTGTCTTTGACAGCACTTTTTTACTAAACCCTTATAGTACCTGCTCTCTGCCGGGCACTGTAATATGCTTTTCACATGAGAATTCGCTGAATCTGAAGCAGGCACTTTTCACGTGTCCATTTACAGAGGGGAAAACTGAGGAACTGGATGGTTAAGAGCCTGCTGGGCGGCGGGGTGTGAGGTGGGGTGTGCACGTGGCCTTGGATATGTCTGAGGGTGATGTCTGTGCCCGTGGTCTGCATGTGTCTCTCAGCCACGAATCTGAGTGATGCCAGGGCGTGGGCCCCGCAGATCCTCACCATGGGCTGCTCTGCACTTTTAGGACAGAGGTGCAGGATCCTGGGATCAGCTGGTGCAAGGTGAGTCAGGGTCCTGGTCCCAGGAGAAGGGATGGAATGGTTCCCACGCTGCCCCCACCCCTTCAGCCCATTGCCCAATGTGATTTGCACAACTGGCCTAAGCCCCACAGATGCCCGTCCCCCAAGCTGGAGAAGCAGAAGTTTGGGTCATTCCGGAAAGGGTGGGGTTGACACCAGGAGGTGGACTGAATGACCCCTCTGGAGGCTGGCCCTTACCCCTCTGACTTCTAACCCTCTCTCCCCAGATCGGAGGCCCCAGCGGGCCAACCCGACAGCACACCTCACAGGTGAGGGGGCCCCCAAGTCCTGGTAGGGGCTAGGGGTTCAGCGTGTCCTGGGGAGACCAGACAGACACCCCAACATGGCAGCGTATTCCTTCATTCATTAATTATTCACAGAGCTGCCCAGAGCACAGGCACTGCCTAGGTCTGTGAATTTCCTAATTTTATTTATTGAATAAACCCTTGTACCAGTGCTTACTCTGTGGCACGCACCGTGACGTCCTTTCCACCTATTAATTCATTAAATCCTTAGCCGATACTATTCAGAGCTCCATTTTACAGAGACGGAGACTGAAGAACTCGGAGGTTATAAGCCTACTGGGCCAGGATGTGTTCTGCCACTTACAACTTCTGACAGTTTGGGCACATCAATTGCTCTGTGCCTCAGTTTCCCCGCCTGCAAGAAGGGGATGAAACGAGTTAAGATGTATGATAAGCACGTTATTTTGCCACTTCCTGGGCCTCCGTTTCCCCACCTGTAAAGTGAGGATAAAGTGAGTTCATATATCTAAAGCTCTGGAACAGCCTAGCACAGAGGGGGTGGCACTCAGAGAGGGGTGGCGACTGGCCTGGGGTCACACAGCAAGCGCGGGACCTGTGCCTACCAGCTCCCCCTCTGTCTCCCTCCGCAGGGGCCAACTCCAGCCTGACAGGCAGTGGGGGCCCGCTGCTGTGGGAGACGAAACTGGGCCTGGCCTTCCTGAGGGGCCTCACCTACCGGGACGGTGCCCTGGTCATCGCCCAGGCCGGCTACTATTACATCTACTCCAAGGTGCAGCTGGGCGGTGTGGGCTGCCCCCAGAGGCTGACCGGCGGCCTGCCCATCACCCACGGCCTCTACAAGCGCACGGCCCGCTACCCCGAGGAGCTGGAGCTGCTGGTCAGCCGGCGGTCACCCTGTGGGCGAGCAGGCAGCCCCCGGGTCTGGTGGGACAGCAGCTTCCTGGGCGGAGTGGTCCACCTGGATGCCGGAGAGGAGGTGGTGGTGCGCGTGCCCGATGAGAGCCTGGTCCGAGTCCGCGATGGTACGCGGTCCTACTTCGGGGCGTTCATGGTGTGAAGGAAGGAGCCAGGGTAGACTGAACGGAGTCCGACAGACAGAGACCTCAGAGGGTGCCTCGGGAGACAGGAAAACCAGCAAGCAGAGATTTTGAAGTGTGCCCAGAAGAACCCCAAACTCGACAGGTGGAGAGCTAATTGGGGACCACCGGGACCAAGAACCGTTATCCCACAAGGTGAAAGACCCAGCAGGCACCTCTGAAGAACCAGAGGAGACTGCAGACCCTGCCATGGACAACACTGAAGACACAGACCTGGAGACTTGGGGGTCTGTTAGCCCCAAGCAGGGGTAAAGCTGATCTGCCTGATATTCAGGAAAAAGGGGTGAGGGGTGGGTATTTATACTTCTGATTCAGAACTAAGTGGGACTTGGGGGTCCGGGGAGTTGACTGAGAACAGGAAACGTCTTATCACCCTCTCCATTCTCACAAGTGTGGGCAGAGTGGGGGAGGGCAGATTTATCACTAGGACTCACCCACCAGTGGAGAGCCCCGCCCAGCCCCACCCATGGTCTTAGTCACCTACCCAAGTCCCACCTACGGGCTTGTGGCCACACCACAGCCTGGCCATGAAGTTACACTCAGAGATGCAGGCATAGGGATGTGCTGGTAGATGTTTGACAACCAGGTTTTCTGGGAGGGGAGAGGCTTTGTAGTATCTGTCGATTTCCATGGTGTAAATATTCCCACTGTGGCTGGTCTCTGTCTCCCATATAAATCATCAACCAGTTGGCTGTATCCCAGCTCTGCTAAGAGCTCACATTCCATCAGGACAGCAAAACTGTTTCAGCACCCAAGCCAGAGCCTGGCACAGAGCCACTTGGAAAATGTTTGCAGAAAAAAACACAAAGAAAGAGAGAGTGAGAGAAGGAAGGGACGGAAGGAGGGAGGAAGAGAAGGAGGGAGGGAGGGAGGGAGGGAGGGAGGGAGGGAGGGAGGAAGGAAAGAAAGAAAGAAAGAAAGAAAGAAAGAAAGAAAGAAAGAAAGAAAGAAAGAAAGAAAGAAAGAAAGGAAGGAAGGAAGGAAGGAAGGAAGGAAGGAAGGAAGGAAGGAAAAAGGAAAGGAAGAAAGAAAGAAAGGGAGAAAAGAAAGAAGCTACCATCACAGCTACAGCATCACAGAGAATCACAGCCCCACAAGTTCAGTCACTCCTTCACAACCACAGACACATACACAGAAAGCATCAGATTCTCATACAACCTCACACAAGTCATAGCATCACAAGCCCTCAATCACAAACACTGCATTACAACCACATAGGACACAGTCACACACAAGTCATCATCAGTGCCTCAGTCACCCACACAGGCCATACAGTCACACCACGTGTGACACACAGGATACAACGCTTCTCACATCAGACTTCCACATGCTGTCTCACAGTCACACCCATCACACACAGAGCATCACAACGGCACACACACAAATACACACACAGCCTCAAGTTCCTCCTAGCCAAGACATATACATACTGAGGTGAGGACCAGACTTAGTCTGTAGCCCTGGTCCCCTTGACCACTCGTCTTGGAAATAAATGGTGAACTTTGCACTGGATCTGTCTAGTTCATAGGGGAAGGACGGCTCATGAAGGCATAGGGATAGAGGGGATGACCCACAAAGGTCACTTTTACAGCTGAGAAATACGAACCCAGCTGGCTCAACTCCATGCAGGAAGCTTAGCAGGGAAACCAGAGACCTGATGCCCAGGTCTGCCTTAGCCTCAAATCGACAATTCCTGAGAAAGCAGGGGCTACACACTTCCAAGTACCCTAACTGCAGACCTCCAGCACAGATTGGCAGTCTACCCAGCCAGGCGGAAGCTTGGAGTAACTGGGGGCATGAAAGAGTGTGGGGCGGGGCAGATAATGATATGCATACAAATCAAATGGTTTATGCAAATGAGCATGGACCCAGGAAGTAAGACTTCCCTGGAGCCTAGGATGAAGACTCAGACCTCAGAGGTGAATGAATCATTCTTGTTATTGTTGACATTGTTGTTGACATCGTTGCCTGGTACAGGGGTGAAGGGGGCTTTGTGATCAGATGGTCCTGGGTGCCAAGTCTACTCTACCACTTCCTGGCAGTGTGACCTGGAGCAAATCCCATCACTTCTCAGTACCTCTTAGGTAACAAGAGTCCTTACCTCCTAGGTTTATTGTAAAGATTAAATCTGATGAGGAAAAAGCCATTTGGTATGGTGCCTGGTACACAGTAAGAGAGCCATACGTGTGTGAGTGCCCTAAGTGATTTACAAACGTTAAGGAGAGCATTTGTCAGGCACGTCGCCTACGCCAGGCATCTCGTGCAAGTCACACCTTTATCTAGATCCCTGGGCAGGAGCTGTTGTCGCCCCCATGTTCCAGATGCAGAGACTGAGGCAGGGATGCGTCCCCCACTCTGCCTGCACCAAAGGCACACAGCTTCATGCCTCTCTGCCTGTGTTGGGCTGGTGGGAGATGAGACAGCCCCAGATGCCCAGACCCCACGCATGCTGGAGTTTCCTTTGCTCTCATCATGGTCTTTCTGTTTCTGTGGCTTTAATGAGGAGACCAAGGCGTGGGGAACTTATCAAAGCCACCAGCAGCCACCAGCGTCTGCCTTGGGATGGAACCTCTAAGTTTAGCCTCCGAAGATCATTCCTGGGAGGGGCCTTGATTTCAGATAAAGTGCAGGAGCAGCAAGGCCACAGCCCAAGCCAGTGACCTACTTTACAACTTCTTAGAAGTCTATCTACTTGATTTCCGCTTTCACCTCTGGTGTCTTTTCAGATTTCACCCTCCCGCCCCACCAACTCTCTCAAGACCCAAAGTCTGCTATCCTCAGACTCCTTCCCAGCCCAGGGGCAGGAAACTCTCCTGCTTCTGTCCATCTCTTGCCAGGATCCAGAGGTAATAGAAGGCAAAATAATGGTGATTACATTGTTTCTTAATTTCCTATGATGACACGATGCCCTTCCCTGCTACATCTCACTGCATACAAACACTGAGATGCATCATCTCGGAGAAACAGAATGGGTCTTACACCAGAGCCAGACCACCTGGGTTTAAATCTCTGCTCTGCCATTTCCCAGCTGGGTGATTTCAGGATCCATCCTTGGCCTCTTTAGTCCTTAGCAGATATTTTTTTGTGAGCATAGTTGTAATCACGTGCACATTTAAATGTCAGGTTCTTTTCAGTTATTACATAAGGTGACCTTACATCCATAGACCACGTCTAAGTCACTGAGAGTGTTTTTCAAATGGGAATTCATAGCCAGTGTTTAAACATTACAAAACTTTCCACGTGGACAAATCCAGATTTCATGGCAAGTTGGAGGTTACTACCTCAGGCTGGGTAGCGATTGTCCCCTTTGGACAGGGCATGAGCTCACCAGCTCACAACAGTCTCCACCCCTCCCTGTGGTTTCCCACTTGAAGGCTGAATGTCAGTTGCCTTTCTTCATCATGTTTGCATGATTGTTTTTCTTAAAATAATAATGATCTTTAATTATAGGTCATACTTCTAATGTACCCACTGCATGACAGGCACTGTGCTAAGTGCATTAATTCACAGTAACTCATTGAATTCTCAATGGTGGGGGCAGGTACTGTTATAATACCCATTTTATGAATGGGGAAATCTAAGCACAGAGAGGTTAAGTCATTTTTCTATCAAAGGTGGGAAAATATATGACAGCCTAGATGACCATGAGTTTCAAGAAAAATGAGAGTTCCTAGTTGTATTAGTTTCCTATTGGTGCTGAATACAATACTAATTTGTTATCTTACAGTTCTGGAAGTCAGAAGTCAGAATTGAGTCTCATGGGACTCAGATCAAGGTATCAGGGGGCCGCATTCCTTCTGGAGGAAAGATTTGTCCCCAAGCCCTTTTCTCAGGCTCTGCCTCTGTGGGAGCCCAAACTAAGACATGTGTGTAGCAAACGTGAATCTCAGCTCACAAGGAGTGAAAAATAATTCAGCTTCCTTTTATTCATAACGCAACTTAATTTATGCAAAGATCCTTTTGCACTGGCATGCTGAGACCTTGATATTAGTCAGTTGGGAACCATAGCTCCCCACATGCTCCTGTTCCAAGACTGCCGAAATTCCAGGGAGCTTAGGAAATGCCAAGGCATTAAGGATGAGGGAGGGATCTGTCTAATTCTCTAGCTACACGTGCACACTGGTGCCCCGTCTCTTCTGATCCGCCTACGCTCTATTTTCCTCCTTGTGACCTATCAGAAGTGGTACTTTCTCTGCCACTCCTGAAGCTTGTTCGTGAAGTTGACTTTTAAGCCAGGTTTAGGTACAGGAAACTCTTTGAGGCTCTCTGTGGCTTCAGCTGCCCAGAGACACCACTGAGTCATTTCCTTTTTGGGGACCTGCAGCCTCTCTGCAACAGAGAGCAGTACTCAAGCCTCTTCTAGTTTTCAGTCCCCCTAGAACTTCTCTGGGGGAATCTTCCATGTTTCCAAGGTTGTTTTTTTCCAAAAAGCAGAGCACAGGAACTGCCTGCCCTGTCATGGCTGTTGAACTGTGTCTTCCCCAGAATTCGTATGTTGAAGCTCTAAAACCCAGTATCTCAAAATGTGACTATATTTGGAGATAACACCTTAAGAGAGAAAATTAAGGTGATTCAAGTGGGCCCTAATCCAGTATGACTGGCATCCTTATAAGAAGAGATTAGGACACAGATGCACACAGAGGGAAGACCATGTGAGGACACAGGGAGAAGGTGGCCATCTATACAAACCAAGGAGAGAGGCTTCCGAAGGAACCAACCCTGCAACCCTTTGATCTTGGATTTCCAGCCTCCAGAATTGTGAGAAAACAAATTTCTGTTGTTTAAGTCACTCAGTCTGTGGTCCTTTGTTATGGCAGCTCCAGTGAACTAATATATCACCCTAACCACCCTCCTGCCCCACCCCACTACCTAGGCATAGTTAAGATATGCCAAGTGCTTAATAGAGCAGTTCCTGGCACATACTAGGTGCTCAGTAAACATTGGCCATCGTTGTTGACATTATCATTATTTATTTCTCCCATCCCTTTCCCCATTTGGGCAGAAGTTGGCTTTGTATGTTCATTTCTTCACAAAAGAGATGGTGGAAAGCAGGAATAACCTAAGAATCTCCACCTGGCATTGATCTCCAAAAGCATAAAGTAATGGAGAGGTTTAGGGTTTGGCCAGAATTGGGGGGGGATACGTAGGGATAATTCTGAAGAGCCACCCTGGCTTCAGAGCTCCCCGTGAGACCCACTGAAGCCCCTGCTGTCAGAGCCCAGCACTTCCCTCTGCCGGGTCCTGCTGCCCTCACACCCTCACATGCACTGAACCTGACAGCACTTGGCAATTAACCTCCACCATGCAAATCTCCCTTGCAGAGCCTGTTTTGTGGAAACACAATCTTTTGAGAGCGGCCTCAGCTGACACAGACAGACCCTGCTCCTACTACAAACTCATAGACATGCTGAATAAAGTATAATAAAATACTACAACATATAGATGAACTTGAAGAAAGAAACATCCCTAGATGCTTTTGGAAGAGAGAAATTAAAGCCAGAGTGACAATGGGGTGGGGGGGAGAGGCTGTTGGTCAATGGATCAGGGTAGGGGTGGGGATTGGTCCCAAAAGTAGACTCTAGGGGACAAAGAAATGGGGATGTGGTAACCCTTAGGGTCAGCCATGTGGCTCAGATCTATAGGACACCAAGGAAAGGGAACTGGGGCCCCTGCCCAGAACCTGAAGCTTGGAAAAGTAGTCCATTCTGATTAAGGGGGTCTAGAAAAAGTCTACCTGTTATGGGCAGGGAGAAGAGTCACCCACAAAGGATGGAGACCTCAGACCTGCTTCACGTGTGAGTGCATTTTGAGTCTCTACAGAAAGTGCAGGAAGCATAAGACAAGCTCCTTGTGGTCAGGGAATGTGTCTTGTTTTTTCCATCTCATAACCAGAACACAATAGGTTCTCAGATGATTGCGGTTGAATAAACTGACTGTGACTGACCTTGACCAACAGAATGTTATGGAAATTCCAGGAATTCTAGACTCTAGTCCTAGGAGGCCAAGTAGCTTCCAACGTTCGTCTTCTCGGAGCCCCGAGTGGCCATGTGAAGAAGTACAGCTATCCGGTGAGAGAGAATGGGTGGACGGAGAGCCCTGGAGGATGAAATGATGTGAGAGGCAATCCGTATAGTTCCACCAGCCTCAGATAAGCTGCCCCAATCCATAGAGCTGAAACTAACATCCTCCCCAAGCCCTGCCGGGCCAACTCGCAGAATTATGAGCAAATTAAACACTTGTTGTTTTACACCACTAAGTTTGGGGTGACTTGTTATGCATCAGTAGGTAACTAATAGACTGTGCAAGCCCTTTTCTATAACCATACAGATAGATAGGCAGGCAGACAGACAGGGAGACAAATAGATGGATAAATAGATGGGTGTTTCGATGGGTGGATAGTTAAGTAAGGGGATGGATGAATGAATGGGTAAATGAGTGAATGTATGGGTGTGTGGGTGGATGGATGAATGGATGGATGGATGGATGGATGGGTGGATAGATGTGTGGATGGGCGGTGGATAGATGGGTGGGTGGATTGGATGGATGGACCGATGGAATAAATGGATGTTGAATGAATGGATACACACATAGATTCTAAATCAAACTCTAACCTTAGTAACAGCCTATTTTGGCAAAAAAAAAACCCCACTAATTCATATCATGTAGGCATCCATTGTAGGATGTACCCCAATCTTAGAGTAAAATCTGTGGAACTAAGGCAAAAAAAAACCAAAAAAAAACAGGGCTAATATATATGCCAGATTTATATATAGCTTAGAGGAAGCAATAGGTTGTCACGGGTATATTATCCTGATAGCAAGAAAGTCCTCTGAGAGCATCTTTTATGTCCCAAAAGGAAGCCAGGCAGATGATAAAGTCTACTCCTTTGGCCGATGTGCCTGTACCAAGACTAGTACCAATACTGTACCAACACTGCTTTCACTAATATAATGAATACAATAAGTCCTGCTATCTGGGAGGACAAAGCCCTTCTTATTCTACATCTTCAGGATTATCTTGGTTATGTATGGTCCTTTACTCTGTCAACTTCCATGGAAAACCCAGTTGAGATTTTTACTGGAACTGCCTCGAATCTGTAGATCAAACTGGAGAGTACAGATATCTTTATAACACTGACTCATCCAGTTAATGAACATGGTATAACTCTCCTTTTATTTAGGTCTTCTTTAATGTTTCTGAATAATGATTCATAACATTCTCCATAAATATTTTGTACCATTTTTAGGTTTATTTCTAGGTGCTTTACATTTTTGCTGCTGTAATCAACGTCATCTCTTTTTTAAATGATATTTTCTAACATTTGTTGCCGGTATCTACAATGTAATAGACGTTTGCAGTCATCACAATAACACTGAAAAAAAAGTCCCTAAAATGGACGTCCTTGTCTAGATTCTGATCTTTAAGTGAATGCTTTTCATGGTTTATCATTAATGATGAATCTGCTGTAGGGTTTTTTAGGTGGCCTTTATCAGATTAAGGAAGGTCCCCTCTATTCCTAATTTGCTAAGGGATTTTTTATATCATGAATAAATGTCGAATTTTATTAAATGTTTTCTCTACCTCTCTTAAAGTATCACGTGGTTTTTCCCCTTTAGACTGACAATGTGGTGAATTATGTTCATCAGTGTTCTAACATTAATCCAAACTTTTATTCCTGGAATAAATCCAATTTGGTCATGATATCTTTTTAATACATTACTGGAGTCAATTGAGTGGCATTTTATAGAGGATTTTTGCATCTGTGTTTAGAAGGGAGATAGTCTGTGGTTTTTCTGACTCATACTATCCTTGTCAGGTTTTGGTATTAAGGCAATTCTGGCCTCATAAAAGAAACTCTGTGTGTGTGTGTGTGTGTGTGTGTGTGTGTGTGTGTGTCTGTATTCTGAACTAGTTTGTGTGCTGTTAGCATTATTAGCTACACAGATATGTAGTCGAACTCTCGTGTAAAAACATCTGGATCTGGTGCCTTATTTGTGGGGAAGGTTTGTGTGTGAGTGTGTGTATGGCAAGATTTTAAAGTTATTCTTCAATTTCTTTAATGAGTTTTAAGCTCTTTAGACTTTGTGTTTTTCCTTGATTCCGAGTTCTTTAAGTTATATTTTTCTAGAAATGTGGGTATTTTATCTACATTTTCCCAATCATGGGTGAATAGATGCCATATTGGTGAATAAAATCATTCTCCATGTCTTTTTAATGTTTCTTCAACCTCTGCAGCCTCTGTAATTATGTCCCCTTTCTTATCAATAATATCTTTTTTTTAATATTATGTTTTTTACTTTCCCCAACTTTTCAAACAATTTATTTATTTATTTATTTATTTGTTTTGGCTGTGCCAGGTGTTAGCTGCAGCACGCAGGATTTTTAATTGCGGCATGTGGACATCTTAGTTGCAGCATGCATGCGGGATCTAGTTCCCCAACCAGGGATCGAACCCGGGGCTCCCTGCACTGGGAGCACGGAGTCTTACCCCCTGGACCACCAGGGAAGTCCCGATAGTATTTCTAATTTTCACTTTTTCTTTGTTTTTCCTTGATCAATGTCACCAGAAGTTTATCATTTTTCTTCTTTTCAAAAAAACTAAATCTTGGCCTTTTTAATTTTTTGAGGAATCACCATACTGTTGTTCTGTTGTGCCTGCACCATTTTACATTCCAACCAGCTCCCCAAATATTTGTTGTGTATTTTTCGGGGGCTCTGTGCATGTTTCATACATGTGGCCACGAGATCAAGGTTGTTCGTGTATTGTTCAAATCTATATCCTTACTTTTTAAAAATTGAAGTACAGTTTATTTACAATGTTTCAGGTGTACAGCAGTGATTCAGTTATACATACATACATACATGTATGTATATATATATACATATATATATATTCTTTTTCAGATTCTTTTCCATTATAAGTTATTGCAAGATATTGAATATAGTTCCCTGTGCTATACAGTAGGTCCTTGTTGTTTATCTATTTTATATATAGTGGTGTGTATCTGTTAATCCCAAACTCCTAATTTATCCCTCCCTCCCCTTTCCCCTTTGGTAACTATGTTTTCTATGTCTGTGAGTCTATTTCTGTTCTGTAAATAAGTTCATTTGTATCATTTTTTTAGATTCCACATATAAGTGATATTTGTCTTTGTCTGACTTTTCACTTAGTATGATAATCTCTAGGTCCATCCATGTTGCTGCAAATGGGATAATTTCATTCTTTTTTATGGCTGAGTAACTTTCCATTGTATATATGTACCACATCTTCTTTATCCATTCCTCTGTTGATGGACATTTAGGTTGCTTCCTTGTCTTGGCTACTGTAAATAGTGCTGCTATGAACATAGGGGTGCATGTGTCTTTTCGAATTAGTTTTCGCCTTGTCTGGTATATCCTTATTTTTTGTCTGCTTGAGCTATGGATTGCTAAGAGAGATGCTTTAAAAATCTCCCACTTTAGTGGTGTAGTTACCTAATGTAACGTCATTTAGATCCTTCCCCCACCCCCATTTCAGGTCTTCAAATTCTGCAGAGCATTTTTACATCAATAGCACATCTCAATTCGTATCATCCACATGTTTGAGGAGTTCCGTCGATCCTTGCTTTATTTATTGTGAGACTATGTTATTAAGCACATACACATTTAGAATTGTTATATTTTCATGACAGAGAGCTAGTTATATCTAGTAAGGCTTCCTACATTAAAGTCTATGTTGTCCAATAATTACAGGGTTAAATCAACTTTCTTTCTGGCTGTTTACATCCTTTAACTGGCAACTTATTATACCTTTTAAGTTTAAATGCAAACAACATGTTACTGGATTTTAATTTTTCTTATCCAGTCTGACAATATTTGTCTTTTACTTCGAGTATTGTACTGATGCTGTCCAATAGCAATGTAATGTGAGCCATCTCTGTCATTTAAATTTTTCTAGCAGTCACAATCAAAAGGTGAACAAAATGGTGAAATTCACTTTAATAATATGTTTTATTTTAACAACATAACCAAAATATTATTGCCTCAAAAGGAATCAATATAAAGTTAGTAATATCTTACCTTTTTTTAATTCCAGGTCTCCGAGTTCTGGGGTACATTTCACACTAACAGCACACCTCAATTCAGACCACCCACATTTCAAACGTTCCGTTGTGATATATGGCTTGTGGCCACTGTATGGACTAGTGCTGACTTAGACCATCTACATGAATTGCAATTACTAATATGTCTGGATTTATTACATGCTTTCAGATATTTTTTTCTCTCCTTCCTTGCCTTGTTTGGGATTTTTCTCATTCCAATTTTTTCTTACACTCAGTTCAGAAATTACACATCCTATTCCTATTTTGGACATTTCCTTAGACGTTTTATTTTTTTTTAATTTTTAAATAATTTTGTATTGGAGTACAGTTGATTTACAATGTTGTGTTAGCTTCTTCAGATACTTTCATTTATAAATGTAATCTATCCAAATCTAGCGTTATTCAGTCTTTTTCATCTCCAAAAGCCTCCGAGATGGTCTGCCTGTATCCACTTTCACCCCCTACAGGCCATTCTCCATACAGCGGTTAAAGTGAGATTTTTGGTAAACTTTTTTTTTTTTTATGTGTAAAATGTGCAAAATCAGGCATCATCTCACATAAAGACATCTGTTTGATGTCTTTATCAAATGTTTTTGATATCCAAAAACATTTTAGGATAAAAAAATCTTCTTATACTATTTAAAAAATGAAAATTACTAATCAAAAGGAACAACAGCCAACTCAAGTATCACAGAGAAGCAAAGAGTAACCAAGGATTGTAAATTCACTTTTTTAAAAAGTTGTTTAAACTTTTTAAAAAGTCGTTAAAAATTAAACAAATGTCCATCAACAGAAGAATGGATAAAGAAGATGGGGTACACATACAATGGAATATCACTCAGCCATTAAAAAGAATGAAATAATGCCATCTGCAGCAACATGGATGGACCTAGAGATTGTCATACTGAGTGAAGTAAGTCAGACAGAGAAAGACAAATATCATATGATATCGCTTATATGCAGAATCTGAAAAAAAGTGATACAAATGAATTTATTTACAAAACAGAAACAGACTCACAGACTTGGAGAAGGAACTTATGGTTACCAGGGGGAGGGTGGGAGGGAGGGATAGACTGGGAGTTTGGGATTGACATGTACTCACTGCTATACTTAGAATGAATAACCAACAAGGACCTACTGTATAGCACAGGGAACTCTGCTCAGTATTCTGTAACAACCTAATTCAGAAAGGAATTTGAAAAAGAATAGATGCACATATATGTATAACTGAATCATTTTGCTGTATACCTGAAACTAACACAACATTGTTAATCAACTATATTCCAATATAAAATTAAAAGTTTAAAAAAAACATAAACAACTTACATTTACTTTTTAATTGAGATATGATTGACATACAAAAAAGCTGTACATATTTAATATACATATCTCTATGAGCTTGAAGATAAACACCCTTAAAACCATCACCCTCAACAATGCTATAAACTTAAACATCACCTCTAAAAGCTTCTTTTCTATTTTTTTGTGATAAGAACATTTAACATAAGATCTGCCCACTTCAAAATTTTTGAAGCGTACAATACAGTATTTTTAACTATATGCATTATGCTGTATAGTAGATCTTAGGACTTATTCATCTTCCATAACTGAAACTCTGTACCTGTTAAACAGTAAGTCCCCATTCCCCCTCCTCGAGCCCCTGGCACCCACCATTCTATACCCTTTCTCTGTAAGTTTGACTGCAAGTCTCTCATATGAGTGGAATCATACAGTATCCTTTTGTGTCTGGCTTATTTCAAGTACCGTGAGGACATCCAAGTTCATCCATGTTGTAGCAAATGGCAGAATTTCCTTCTTTCTTAAGGCTGAAAAATATTCTATTGTATGTATATATCATATTTCCTTTGTCCATTTATTCATTGGTGATCACTTAGGTTGTTTCTATACCTTTGCTATTGTAAATAACACTTCAATGAACATAAAAGTGCAGGTATCTCTTTGAGATCCTGACTCCAACTATTTTGAGTTTATATCCAGAAGTAGGATTGCTAGACGGTAAGGTAGTTCTATTTGAGGAGTTTCCATACTGTTTTCCATAGGGGCTGCACCATTCTGTATTCCCACCAACACACACGCACACGCGCGCACACACACACACACACACACACACACACCCTACTAAGATATTGATTGGGTTTGCACTGAATCTATAGATCAATAGATGTTGATGTAGAATTAATGTTTTCACAATATTGTCTTCCAATCCATGATCACAGTATATTCTTTTGCCCCGCGGCCACTTTCCTGCCAACGTTGATGGACGGTGAGGCCCTGTCCGCGGCCACCAATCAGGGGCAAGTTGCTGGACCTGGCAGATGGTTGGCTTCAGGAGGTGGGGCCGACGGACAAAGAGGGGAATCCCCCAGGAGTGCGCATGCGTATGTCAAGTAAATAAACGACCCCAAGCTAGGAATGAATGGATGAATTAAAAGAGAAAAAAATAAATGAAAGAGGGAGGTAAAGAACTCCCTGTTTCCACGCACCTCAAATTCTGGTGTGCGCGCAAACAAACTGGGGAACGTAAGTGTTCATCTTTACGTCGCTTTACCTAGTACGGTTCTCTGAAGCTAGTAAATACTTGCAAATACTGAAATGAATAGTAGCAATGCTGAGCCCATGTTTATTGGGAGTCATCAAGAATTGAGACGAGAGATAAGGTTGTAAAGAGGGACAGGGACAGCCAGTAAAATCGCCCTTTCTTTTATTACAGTTTTTATTTATTATACTTTGATAACATTATAAAATAATGTAAAACTTATAAGATATATTACTATATTTTTCACAAAAGAAAGGCAGGTTCATTGTCGAAAATTTAGAAAAGGAAATCCAGAATAAGAAAAAAATGGTAAAAATCACTCAGAGATATCTATCCACTGTTACCGTTTGGGTGTATTAGCATCCATTATGTTTTAAAATATATACAGGTGTATATATATATTTTATACAAAAATGTAATTTTGTATATTGCTTTCACTTAATAATAATATACATCTTTCCATATTAACAAAAAAAGGGGGAGGGACAGGGATGTATAGGAGCAAAGTGTTTGTATACTATTGAAAATATGTTAGTATTATTAAAACTAAGTTGTCATAAGGTTGCTAAGGGGTTGGGTTGTAATCCCCAAGACAACGACTAAGAGAATAATTTTTGAAGAGAAATGAAAGAGGAAAAAGAAGGGCAACCAAAATGGTACACTACAAAAAGTCCATTAAATACCAAAAAAAGGCAGTAATGGAGGAAATGAGGAACAAAACATATACAGAAAATAGCCAAACTGCAGAAGGAAGTCCTTCCATATCAATACAGTAAGTCCCCTACATGAGAACCTTCAAGTTGCAAACTTTAGAAGACGCGAACGTGCATTCCGTCATCATCAGGCGTGAGTGAAATTGCAGCTTGCCCTCCGTCTCCTACTGCTGACGATCCTTCAGCTCTACCATGTCCCACCTCCTGTCTCTCCTCCAGCCAGTAACTCTTCTTGCCTGTTCACCTGATGTTCACCAGTCCCTCTCTGCCAGCTATTGTACTGTGCTACTGTACTTTTCAAGGTACTGTACTGTAAGATTAAAAATGTTTTCCTTACTTTTTGTGTTTGTTTGTTATGTATTATTTGTGTAAAAAGTATTATAAACCTATTACAGTACAGTACTATATAGCCGATTTTGTGAGTTGGGTACCTAGGCTAAGTTTGTTGGACTTATGAACAAATTGGACTTAAGAACAGGCTCTCGGAACTCATTCAAATGTAGGGGACTTACTGTAATTGCTTTAAAAGTAAATGAATTAAACTTTCTGAAAAGGCAGAGGTTGGGATATTGGATACAAAAAACATGGTTCACCTGTGCACAGAAGACTAACTTTAGCTACAAAGACACACAGAGGTTGAAAGTAAAAGGATGGAAAAAGACATTTCATCTAAATAGTACCAGAGGAGAGCTAGGAGGCTATATTATTGTCAGACAAAATAGACTTTAAATTTTAAAAAATTACAAGGCACAAAGAAGGATATTATATATTGGTAGAGTTTCAATGCAGCAAGAAGATATAACAATTATAAACCTAACTAGACCACCAGGGACAAGTGGCCAGTGACAAGGCCCTGGCCCATCAGCTGTGTAGGAATGAATTTCCACATAGAGACGGAAAGTAGTGAAGCAAGTAAAGTGTTTATTAGGAGGAAAAAGAGTACAGGATGTGTGGATAGACACATGGGTGGGCTCAGAGAGAGAGAGTCGCACCCTCGTGGGAGTTTGAATCACTTTTATGGGACATTTCTTCTGGGTTCCCTTGGCCAATCATTTCGATTTGCCTGGTTCAGAGTCCATATTTGGAATATCGCAGGGTCCTCCCCTGTGTGAGCACACATCTCTTAGCCAATATGGATTTTAACAAAGAGACCTACGGGTAGTAGACATCACTTACTATGGGATGGCTCCCCCTTCCTTTTTAATCTTCAGGGAGCCTTTCTGCACATGTGTAGTCAGGGAGGTCTCCTTGACTTTGAGAATGAGGAATATGTGATATCTTGTCTCTTATATGGGCAGGGCCCAGCCTCCTCCATCATCCTGCTTTTATGGAGTTTCTGCTATTATGGAGTTTCTGTCCACAGGGGAGAAACTGTTCAGCCTGGGGCCCATCTATCTCCTGCCTCAGGAAGACTTTTCTCAGTTAAACACTAAGGTGGGACTGAGTTATTAGGGGGAAGACCAGCCTATAATTTTTCCTTGAATTGGCTACCTTAAAAGAGTTTGTCATATGGAATCTAAGAGAAAAAAAAAAGGTCATGAAGAACTTAGGGGTAAGATGGGAATAAAGACACAGACCTACTAGAGAATGGACTTGAGGATGTGGGGAGGGGGAAGGGTAAGCTGTGACAAAGTGAGAGAGTGGCATGGACATATACACACTACCAAATGTAAAAGAGATAGCCAGTGGGAAGCAGCCACATAGCACAGGGAGATCAGCTCAGTGCTTTGTGGCCACCTAGAGGGGTGGGTTAGGGAGGGTGGAAGGGAGGGAGATGTAAGAGGGAAGAGATATGGGAACATATGTATATGTATAACTGATTCACTTTGTTATAAAGCAGAAACTAACACACCATTGTAAAGAAATTATACTCCAACAAAGATGTTAAAAAAGAAAAAAGAGTTTGTCGAAATAAAGAAATGAAATCGTATGAGAACTTCGGAGCTCCAAAGAAGGGACTCTCCTCCTGGCCGGCAATGGCCTTCTCAGGTGACTGAGAAACTTGCAGGAGTGGTGAAGGCAAGACCTCGTGCCGTGCAGCTGTCCCTACAGGGAAACCCACTCACTTAATTAACCAGCTGCTCAAGCAGGGATGTGAATAAGAACTGGCCATGCCTCAACCTGAGCACACGTGGTAGTCTTATGGGCCACTGGGAGAACCCAAGACACGTTAGAGGGGGCTGAAACAACTCTGGGGCAAAACTTAAAGGAGTTAAGCTCTCACGTAGCACATTGGCCCACCTCACGATCCTCACTAACAATTTTATTTCGACAAACTGACCTCGGAATGGGAAATAAAGCTTTGAAAACAAAAGAAAAAGGAACAATAGATTGCCAGCCTCCAATAATACCCCAGCCACAAAAGTACTTACTTAATTGGAAAATAAGGAAATCTTGCCCTAAAAATGAGGGGGCTCTTTTATTGAGTCTGCAATTAAGTTAAATTAAGTTTAAAAATCTGGCTCGGTAAAAATATCTTTTCAGATTTCTGACTTTAAACAAAGGCCTTCTAGGGGGCACATGCATTTCTCTTCCTGTGTCTTTGAGATGTAAATGTTCTACCTGATCTTCCCTAGGACATTATCTGTGTGTAAATGTGTATGTACGTGTTTTGAAAACTTGACCTCTGCCATGCTATATTTGAGACTAAACTCTCCGGGTTTTACCTAGGTGACATCCTCCCCCACTCTCTTATGGAGAAGTCTCTTGCATCTTATTGGTTTGAATTACTGGGCTTCCCTGGCGGCACAGTGGTTGAGAGTCCGCCTGCCGATGCAGGGGACACGGGTTCGTGCCCCGGTCCGGGAAGATCCCACATGCCACGGAGCAGCTGGGCCCGTGAGCCATGGCCGCTGAGCCTGCGCGTCCGGAGCCTGTGCTCCGCAACGGGAGAGGCCACAACAGTGAGAGGCCCGCGTACCGCAAAAAAATAAAAATAAAAATACCTCTGAATTACTATAATATATATATTTTATTCATGGCCAAAGGATGGATCGTTTTAAAATTGGAGAAACTAACAAATTGGTAAATCTAGAGCACTCTCTATTATAAACAGCTGTTTTATTGGTACCTATAAAAACAAAAATCAAATTAAAGGTGGAAAGAAATATATCTAAAGATTAACCTAAAAACTTCTTTAGTTTAAAACAAAGAAAACCTGGCTTGGGAAGCTTCATTTGTGATCTTGGCTTCCCCTCAATGTGTCTTTCAGATGCTAATAAAAGCAGTAGAATAATTAATGTTAACAGGAAAAATCCTGTAAGGAAAGTCTAGATACTATTTCCAACAAGGTAAAAAATTTAAAAGGAATTATCTCAAATGAATAAAGAAATCTTTAGATGATTATTTAAAATGGGATCAATAAAATGGACACTTATGTGATTAAAACACAAGGTTTTGATATTACTACACTACCTTAGGTTAAATGGGCCAAAAGGGACCGCTACTGGTCCCCAGCATTAAAAGCCAAACAATTCTGTTCCATTTACCCCAGTGTTGAAAAATATATCTAAGGAGCTAGAAAAAAATTTACTCTGAGATACCTGACCAGCAATTATTTGGAGCAAGACTTAGACCAAAGGGTCTGAGTTCCCTGGCTCAATGCCCCTCTGGGGGTCCCAGAGTCTTTTATATAAAAATAGATAAATGTGAGGCAGGAGATAGATGGGCCCCAGGCTGAAAAATTTCTCCCCTATGGACAGATACTCCACAATAGCAGGAGAGAGGAAGCTGAGCCCTGCCCAGATAAGAGATAAAAGGCCACATATTCCTCATTCCCAAAGTCAAGGAGACCTCTCCCACTACACATGTACAGAAAGGCTCCTTGAAGGTCAAAAAGGGAGGGGGCGTCACCCCATAGTAGGTGATGTCAACCTACCCATAGGCCTCTTCGGTAGAATCCATCTTGGCTAAGAGATGTGCACACACACATGGGAGGACCCTGAGATAAACCAAATTCGGACTCAGAACCAGGCAAAGCAAGAGGATTGGCCAAAGGAAGCCGGGAAGAAATGCTTCACATAAGTGATTCAAACTACCATGAGGGCTCAACTCTCTCTCTGAGCCCACCTAGATCCTAATGAAAACCAAAGTTAAAAGGTATACAAGTTGACAGAATTGAGATGAAAGTGTATAAAATTGGTATATTTAAATGGGCTTTATATAAGGTGGTTACATCTCTTCTGTTTAATTATATTGTGGGGTAGGCATGTTTCACTGGGGAATGCTTCCCCTGCATGGCATATAAATCGGTGCCTCAGGAAATATTAATTGAACATACTAAAGAAAACCAATAGGGTTACCTGAGCCATACAAAGAAATAAAAACTGGAAACTAACATTCAAGAGCTAATAAAAATAAAAATAGTTGTTTTGCTCTGGGTTTAACTTGCAAACTCAGAATGAAGATCTTTGCTAATGCCTTATACAAGCTTTTGAAGTCATGATAAATTAAACTCTAAAGTTCTAGAACATAGAACTCATAAATTTCAGTTTAGTTAGAAATCTTCTCACTGATACATAGTTGGACAAATCAATCTTTTAGTATCCTTCAGGTGACAGATGTGTTCTTTGGGGAACTGAAGGCAACTGTCTTTCTCTTGCAAATCTCTACAAACCAGAAATGTAAATATAGGCCACAAGGACCTGGGACTGAGCCTAATTAGCTAAATCAGGCAAGACTTGAAACGAAGAAAAAAAAAAGAGACAAAGTGACAGTTTTAAAATTCCAACCGCTGGGAATGCTCCTTCAGCAAAACTTTACAAATAGTAAAGCTTTAGTCATCTGAGCAAGCAACTTTAATGTATTCCAACTGCTTTTGTAAACTAGTAAGTTCATGTTGTAATACCTGATTCATAACTAAGTTTTTTTTAAGTGAAGCCGTGAGACCTCTAGTTTTGCCCATTTATATTATATGTCTGTCTATACATTATACATATGAGATATCTCTGCCTCTGGAAAGTATTATCAAAGTTAAATTTATAAAGAGGTCTATTTAGTTTAAAAGTAAGCACTTACAAATTAAATATAAAAGAAACCAGCCAAAATGACTTTCAGGTTCACATGAACTGGGAAATATTAAATATTTAGTTGATACCTGGTATTAAAGTTTGTTGATCTAATTAATATGGACATGTCTTTAGTCATCAACATTAAGTCTAAACTGTATTATACCTAGGTTTAATAGAAGTCAAATAAGACCTTATAATATTTGTTACAAGGAAAATAGCTTGATATGATGAGACTTTAAATGTAAATGAGATGAGAGCTTTTGGGTAAACTCTTTAAAAATATATTTTAGAAATGTCTACTTAAAATGATCTTTCCAGATATTTGGTAACTTAAAGTTCTAGAGTTGTGCTAATTGAAGTGATGGAAGCTTATTAAATAGATAGATAATTTCAAAAAAAAGATACTGAGATATCAATTACTAAATAGAGAAACTAAAGGCATTTAGGACTATTAATGAAAATGTTTGGTGCCACACTGAGATGTTCTCTGTAAGAAAACAAATGTTTTTAGAAATTATCACTGATATTTATGTTCATCAATTTACAGAATGCTGATGTAAAAGACAGTTCATAGGGCTTCCCTGGTGGCACAGTGGTTGAGAGTCCGCCTGCCGATGCAGGGGACACGGGTTCGTGCCCCGGTCCGGGAAGACCCCACATGCTGCGGAGCGGCTAGGCCCGTGAGCCATGGCCACTGAGCCTGCGCGTCCGGAGCCTGTGCTCCGCAACGGGAGAGGCCACAACAGTGAGAGGCTCGCGTACCGCAAAAAAAAAAAAAAAAGACAGTTCATAATTGCTTACTTCTTAGTTTTCACTAGAAATTAAGGTTTTTAAGAGTTGAGAATTCTAATTTAAACATGTAATTAAAGCTAATAGAAATAATAAGCATCTCAGTGTACAGTGTGTTTTCAATAAAGAAGGTAAGAGGAATGAAATTACATTTTATTGAGGAAAAAGAAAGACAGTATGTCTTAGAGCTGGTTGGTTTTACTTGGATGAATAAATAAGGGACAGGCTGATCTGGATACAAAAAATGATGAAAGGCTGTGGAAAGGAACCCTGAGAAAAATGTTTTATGCATGGTCAGGATTAACTAAATTTAGATCGAAGTTAACTAAGTAAATGGATTTTTTAAGTAAGCTAATACAAGACTGCAATTTCTCTCTCTGTTAGAGTACTCCTTTTTGATAACAGACTGTGAGTTTCTGTGCCCTCAAGTGATCTGTATTTGTTGTTTTCTTTTCATCGTTTTGTGACTTTGGCCTATAATCCTGCTGTGTTTTAAAGCTTTGATATTTTTAACAAACTTCCCAAATATCAAAATCTAATTACAGCTCCTTTAGCCTCCAGCTGACTCTGAGATGCTATGAAGGAACATCTCTGAGACATCTCAGAGAGGAATGTTAAACTAATTAAGTTTATTTGGTATGTTAAATTACTTCAGAAATATTGTCAAGTGATTGGAGATGAGTTTTAAATTATAGTGTATGGATAAATGTCATTAATATAGATATTCCAAAATTGATATGGAATCCTTAACATCTGATATGTTTTGATATAATCTTATCAGTCATAATTCTAGTTATTATCCTAAAATGTTATATGTCACAGAAGTATCCAAGTTTCCTGCTAATTGCATTGTACCCGAATCTTTAACCATGCTATTTTAAGTTTTGTCTTTTATAGACAATCATTATCTTACACTGATGCTTTTAAAAAATGAAGATTTTCAAAAAGACTCATAAAAATAACTTTTTTTTAACAAATATAAATTTCTGATAGCCTTCAGATAATACTACTGAACTGGGTAATAAATGACAAAACTCTAGTGGAAACTGATTACTTCATCCAGATCAACAGGAATTAATTACATGGGACTCAATGAACTGATGAATATGATATATAACGACTTTGGGAAAGATACTAGCCTTAATCTTTGTTTTCCAAAAAACAACCTTATCTCATGCTATGACCTACAACAAGTTGATACAGCATCCCTTTGTAAACGAAGAGGAAGCATTTATCTCTACCTGATCCTGCTAGAATTTGGCTTTCCCAGCTGGCTCTCCTGTAGACTTTAGGGTTTATTGCAACTGGATTACAACTAGTTATGTAACAGGGAAGCTCAAAATCTGACTCTATGTTGGATCTGTTTCTTTTACTTTAACCTTTGCTTCCCGTTTCTTTTGTTACTATGATCACTAAAAGGATGCTGTCTATAGCTATAAGAATACATAATGGCCTCCCTCAGGGAACACTGCCACCAGCCTGAATGTTAAACCAAAGTGCCTTTTTTAAGAAATTAACACATCCCCTCTCTGAGGCTGGCCAAACCAGGAGATATTTTTGCAAGACTTATGGCCTTTTTACTTTACTTCCTCACCTCTTCTCCTTCTCTGTTCTATAAAGGACATTAGCATCCAGACGCCCATAAGATGGTACTCTAGGGCACTAGTCCGCCATCTTCTTGGACACCTGGGTTTCTGAATAAAGTTGCTATTCTTTGCCTCAACACCTGGCCTCCCAATTTATTGGCCTGTCATTCAGTGAGCAGACCAAGCTTGGACTCGGTGGCAGTTATACTAATCACGTTTTATTTATTTTTTATAAATGTATGTATTTATTTTTGGCTGCATTGTGTCTTGTTTGCTACACGCAGGCTTCCTCTAGTTGCAGTAAGCGGGGGCTACTCTTCGTTACAGCGCACAGGCTTCTCATTGCGGTGGCTTATCTTGTTGCGGAGCATAGGCTCTAGGTGTGAAGGCTCCAGGAGTGGTGGCTCGCGGGCTCTAGAGCACAGGCTCAGTAGTTGTGGCGCACGGGCTTAGTTGCTCTGTGGCATGTGGGATCTTTCCGGACCAGGGATTGAACCCGTGTCCCCTGTATTGGCAGGTGGATTCTTTTTTTTTTAAATAAATTTATTTGTTTGTTTATTTATTTATTTTTAGCTGCTTTGGGTCTCCATTGCTGCGTGTGGGCTTTCTCTAATTGCAGTGAGCAGGGGGCTACTCTTCAGTGCAGTGCACGGGCTTTTCATTGTGGTGGCTTCTCTTGTTGCAGAGCACGGGCTCTAGGTGCATGGGCTCCAGTAGTTGTGGCATGCGAGCTCAGTAGTTGTGGTGCACAGGTCCAGGTGCCCCATGGCATGTGGGATCTTCCTGGACCAGGGCTCAAACCTGCATCCCCTGCACTGGCAGGTGGACTCCCAACCACTACATCACCAGGGAAGCCCTGGCCGGCAGATTCTTAACCACTGCACCAGGGGAAGTGCTAATCATCGTTTTAATTTGTTCTTTGTTTCCAAATTGTTTATGATTTGTGTCTTCCTGCTGCACTATGACTTTGTCAATATTACTAGTGACATTATTTATATCCCTTCTATTTTATAAGATTTTGTCTCTTATAGTACTCAATGTGTAACCAGGCCTCCAACAAAATTGATGGTTAAACATCTGGAGAAAATAGATCACATTTATGACTCCATCGAATAACTGTAATAGTGTGATTCTGAGGCAGGAGATAGATGGGTCCCTGGGGCAAACAGTTGGATTTCATTCTCTGTGGACCAATACTCCAAGACAAACACAGCAGGACTATTGAGGGAGGAGGCTGGGCCCTGCCCAGATAGAAGATAAGAGACCACATATTTCTTTCTCGAAGTCAGGAGCCCTCCATGACTGAACATGCACGGGAAAGCTCCTTGGAGGTCAAAAAGGGAGGGGGCGCCACCCCATAGTAAGCTATGCTAACTACCCATAGGCCTCTTCGTTAGAATCCATCTTGGCTAAGAGATGCATGCACACACATGGGAAGATCCTGAGATATACCAAACACGGACTCTGAACCAGGCAAGTCAAAATGATTGGCCAAAGGAAACCTGGAAGAAATACCTCATATAAGTGATTCAAACTGCCACGAGGGCACAACTCTCTCTCTCTGAGCCTGCCCGTGTGTCTATCCACATGTCCTGTACTCTTTTTTTCTTCCTAATAAACACTTTACTGTTTTCCTACTTTCCGTCTTTGCGGGAATTCTTTTTCTGCAAACCCGAAGAGCCAGGGTCTTGTCACTGACCAGTGGTTAGTGGCTAGGATTTGGTGCTCTCACCGCCGAGACCCCACTTCAATCACTGGCCGGGAGCTGAGACCCTGCTTCAAGCTGCTGCGAGACCAAGGCCACCGAGATCATATTTGGTGCCAAAACCCAGGAATTCGGGAAGTCGAGCTAAACCGCGGGCTTCACCCAGCTGCAGCTTGAGGTCCCTGACGTTCCCTCTTGCTTGCTTTCTCTCGCTTTGCTTTCTTTTCAGGACCCACAGGGCATAAGCTCTGTTGGCTCACAGCATTATGGCTCCTGCCAACAACACTGAGGGTGGCAGGGGGAATTCCCCAGGCCACGAATATTCAAATAACGTTTGGGTGACAGCTGACGCCGTCCTTTGCGACATGGTGAAAACATGATTTCCGACTGTGCAGGAGCCCAAGGGGTCTCTCGCTCTTGCTCGCTCTCTCACTGCCCCACATGGAACCCTCCACGACGCCTTTCCTTCCCACCTTAGGGAAGGATCTCCTGGACATCATTCCTAAACCGCATCCCCGCCACTGCCAAACCCGGTGCTGCCTGTTTCAGACAAAATCATCAGATGATTCCTAATTCTATCTTACCTGTGAGACAGATAGGGCAAAGGATTTGGGGTTCTTCTGTTGTCTAGTCTCTCACCTCACTCAATGCCCAGAGATTTACTTTGCGAATTTCTCCGCCTCCCAGCCCTTGAGCCTTGAACCCCATGCCATCTTCCATAGCGCCCAATTCCAATTCCTCCAAGGATTTGTCTTTATGTCTACCGGACCCCCTTCACTCCTGGCCTTGGCAGCCCACACACTGCTACAAACAGCCTATCAGGCTGGCCGCTACCCAAAAGCTCGAATTATGAACTTTGTAGGTGCTTGGTCGTGAGGAATACACCCCAGCGTAGGAAGACTTATCAAAGGACATAAGCTCTGTAGACAAGTGGTCCCTCCTAAGGAAAGTCCTGGCAACTGGTCTGCACTGGTTCAAATGTCCTCCGTCTGCACTGGTTCAAATGTCCTCCGCTGGCCGTGTTCGGGGAGACACCTTGCGCAAGTTTCCAAGGAAAGCCAAAGGCCTCTGGTCAGAAATCGATGGGAGAGTAGAGGATGCGTGAAACCCCATCAGGTTTGAAGGGAATTTGGGGGACGCCCTGAACCCCTTCAAGTTAAAGCCTCCTGGTAAATGTTTCTGGGACACTGGATTCCATCCTAGGAGAGCTCCCTCATTCTCGGTTACAGGTTACTTAACATGGGAGGGTCCCCCTCCAAGCCAGAAGAGACACCTCTGTAGTTTATCCTTAAGAACTGGACATTTTTTTTATTTTTTATTTATTTATTTATTTTTTTTTTTTTTGGACATTTTTTTTAAATAGAAGGGCTAAGGAAGAAAGAACTCAAGTTTTACTGTAGCGGTGCCTGGCCTTTGTATAAGGTGGGGAATGGAGAAAAATGGCCGGAAAACGGGTCTCTAAATTACAATACCATTCTGCAATTGGACCTTTATTGCCGCAGGATGGGAAAGTGGAGTGAGGTTCCCTATATTCAGGCTTTCATGGTCCCTTAGGAAAATCACGCCCTATACGGCCCTTGTAATTCAAAACTTGGGGAACCGGGCTTCCCTGGTGGCGCAGTGGTTGAGAGTCCGCCTGCCGATGCAGGGGACGCGGCTTCGTGCCCCGATCCGGGAGGATCCCACATGCCGCGGAGCGGCTGGGCCCGTGAGCCATGGCCGCTGAGCCTGCGTGTCCGGAGCCTGTGCTCCGCAACGGGAGAGGCCACAGCAGTGAGACGCCCACGTACCGCAAAAAAAAAAAACTTGGGGAACCAGAAGACTCTCCCGACATTTTAGATGATCCCCTTCTCAGCTCTCCCATCTGTCAGCGGGGAAACCCAGTTCCTCCAATTTCTGCCAGTATCACTACATCTCCAGAGCCACCTACTCTTGGTCCCTGTGACCGACCCCAAACTCTGCCTCCCTATGTCCCTCCTTACCCTCCATTACTCCAAGAAAGAGAGGCTAGTCCCTCTGGGATAACTCTCAGTGGAGATTCTTATCACCCAGGATCAGGGAAATTATGTCCTCTTAGGGTTGCCCTTCTCTTTAACCAACTTACCCCAATGCAGACAGAAACTGGGCAGATTTTCTGAAGACCCTAGTAAGTTTGATGAAGTGTTTCATGCCCTAACTCTGATCTATGATTTAACTTGGAAGGATGTCCAAGTAGTTCTATTTACCTGCTGTAACCCTGAGGAAAAACAGAGAATCTGGACAGCAGCCTGGGGGCATGCTGACCAGCTGGCCAGAGACCAACCCAAACATTTTGCTACGGGTGGAGATGCAGTCCCAAATCAGGAACCCTCTTGGAATTATAATTCCCAGGCAGGAACAGAAGCCAGGAAGCACATGATTCAATGTGTATTAGAAGGGATGAGAAAGTGTATCAAAAAGTCAGTTAACTATGGAAAGGTTAAAGGAGTGACCCAAGAAGAGAAAGAAAACCCAGCCCTCTTTCACGGGCAGCTTGTGGAGGATTTTAGAAAGTATACCAACATAGGTCTCTCCACTTCCAAAGGTCATTCTCTGCTGGGACAGCACTCCATCAGCCAGCTCACCCCTGAGAGTAAGCAGAAAACCCCCAAATTACAATTTGGCCCACAAACCCCCATGCCCCAACTCCTAGATGTGGCCTTTGGAGTATTTAATAATCGAGATCAGCTGAGGAAGAAGAAATAACCCAACATGAGAAAAGACAGGCAAGGGCTCATGCAAAACTGATAGCCGTGGGCTTCCCTGGTGGCGCAGTGGTTGAGAGTCTACCTGCCGATGCAGGGGACGCAGGTTCGTGCCCCGGTCCGGGAGGATCCCACGTGCCGCGGAGCGGCTGGGCCCATGAGCCATGGCCGCTGAGCCTGCGCGTCCGGAGCCTGTGCTCCGCTACGGGAGAGGCCACAACAGTGAGACGCCCGCGTACCGAAAAAAAACAAAAACAAAAAAACTGATAGCCGTTGCTGTCAGCCATACCTTGAGACCTCAGGACAACCCAAGGGGGCTAAGAAAGTCGAACTCTCCATCTGGAGGTAAGACCAACAAGGGGGAATGCTACATAGGCAAGTCAACTGGCCACTGGGCCCTAGACTGCCAGAAAAGGCCTCCCGGGCCACGCCCAGCCTGCAGACAAACAGGTCATTGGAAGAGGGACTGCCCTCGGTCCCGAAGGGGAAGGGGGGACGCCTGCTCCCGCGATGGCCATGCTGGACGACTGAGGCGGCCCGGGGATTCCGGCGGCTCCCCCCAACGAGATGTCTATGTCCATTGAGGAGCCCCGGCTAGACCTTGACTTGGCAGGTGAGAAAATCGATTTTTAAATTGATGCGGGAACCACTTCCTCTGTCTTCATTTCTCACGCTGGACCTCTTTCCTCCGGAAGCTGTACTGTGATCTGTGTTGATGGAAAGCCCCGCACCCATTGCTTTCCTGGGCCTCTCGCTTGCCAATTTGAGCGACGGTTGATCTCGCATGGTTTTTTAGTTGTACCGGAGTGTCCCGCCCCACTACTGGGGAGAGACCTTCTGAACTCCCTTGGGGCCATATTACAGCTAGGAGGCCCCGAGCAGCCCCTTATCTTGACTCTGACTAAGACGGACCAGCCAGAAGAGTGAGGTCCTCTTCCCAGCCATATTCTACAGGCAGTGGACCCTTCAGTATGGGATGAAGGAATCCCTGGAAGGGCCATGAAAGCCCAATCTGTAAGAATTAGCCTTAGGCCAGAAGCTGCCTACCCTAACAGACAATATCCCATAAAGCTGGAAGTGAAGAAGGGTTTACAGCCCCTCGGAGATAAATGTTTAAGGCATGGCCTCTTGGCGCCCTGCCAGTCTCCGTGCAATACTCCTGTTCTACCAGCTGGTAAGCCAAATGGGGCATATAGGATGGTACAAGACCTTAGAGCCGTAATAGACGCAGTGCTCCCTGTACATCCCCTCGTGGCCAATCCTTATACTATATTAGACCTAATCCCTGAGGACGCCAAATGGTTTACTGTATTCGATCTCAATGATGCCTTTTTTTGCATCCCAGTTTATTCCTCATCACAATATCTGTTTGCCTTCGAGTGGACTTAACCCTGACTCAGGCCAAATTCAACAATATACCTGGACGGTATTGCCTCAGGGGTTTCGGGGAAGACCACACTTGTTCATCCAGGTCCTAGGAAGAGAACTAAGGGAAATACACCTAAAAGAAGGTGCTATCCTACAGTACGTAGATGATATTTTAATATGTAGTCCCACCATGGAGGCCTCAGATCAAAATACTGTTGAAGGGCTTCCCTGGTGGCGCAGTGGTTGAGAGTCCGCCTGCCGATGCAGGGGACACGGGTTCGTGCCCCGGTCCGGGAAGATTCCACATGCCGCAGAGCAGCTGGGCCCGTGAGCCATGGCCACTGAGCCTGCGCGTCCGGAGCCTGTGCTCCGCAACGGGAGAGGCCACAACAGTGAGAGGCCTGCGTACCGCAAAAAAAAAAAGTACTGTTGAAGTCCTTAATTTTCTTGGAGCCCTGGGTTACAGGTCTCTCAGACAAAGGCACAAATCTCAAAGCAACAAGTTGAATATCTGGGATATATTATAAACCCCAGAAGTAGAGAGTTATCTCCAGATAGAAAGCAAGCTATATTAGGCCTAGGCCCTTCAAAGATGAAGAAACATACCTTTTCGGGCATGGCAGGATTTTGAAGAATTTGGATTCTAGGATTCAGGCTAATGGCTAAGCCCCTACATGAAGCCAGTAAAGACCCAGACACAGAACCATGATTTTGGAACAGAAAAAGGCTTTTCATGATGTCAGGCAAGCCCTCACCAGAGCCCCTGCTCTGGGTCTCCACAGTTTGAAAAACCCATTCATTTGTACATGGCTGAAAAGCAGGGGACATCACTGGGGGCCCTTATACATAAGCTAGGAGAAGTTCCTCAGCCCATAGGCTACTTTTCCAAGCAGCTAGACTCTATGGCCCGAGGCTGGCCTGGCTGTCTCTAGGCTGTAATTGCCACCGCATTATTAGTAGAAGAAGCTAACAAGCTCGCCTTTGGACAGCCACTGGAAGTCCAGACCCCTCAACAAGTGCAGGGGATTCTAGAGTTAAAAGGCCATCATTGGCTAACTAGAGGCTGCCTCATTAAGGTCCAGGCTTTGTTCCTCGACTTCCCAGAGCTAACCCTCAAAACCTGTCACACTCTTAACCCCGCTACATTAACGCCCACCAAAAACCCAGAGCTCACATTCTTGCCTCAAAACCCTTGACCAAGTCTATGCCTGTAGGTCTGACCTGACCGACCAGGCCATAGAAAACCCTGAGGAAGAGTGGTTTACTGATGACATTAGTTTCATTAAAGATGGAGTCAGGAGGGTAGGGTATGCTATCACGACTGCTCCTAGCATCACAGGAGCAAAACCTTGGCCACCTAACACCTCAGTCCAAAAGGCTGAACTGATAGCTCTAACCCAACCCTTAACCCTAGGGGAAGGAAAGATGGTAAATATATGCAACGACTCAAAATATGCCTCCCTCGTTTTATATGCCCACGCAGCTATCTGGAAAGAGAGAGGACTTCTAAATGCAAGAAATTCCCCTAAAAAATATGGGGCTGGGAGTTCACATCTCATAGAAGTGGTTCAAAAACCAAAACAGGCAGCAGTCATTCACTGCCGTGGGCACCAAAAGGGAACTTATCAAATTTCCCAAGGAAACAACAGGGCAGATCAGGAAGCAAAGAGAGCAGCCCTGATGCCCATAACTGAAATGGCATTAATCCCATCCCTTACCCCTTTGAATGTACTCAGCTTCCGAAGAGAGCTGGGCATGAACAGAGGGGGAACTAAGGGAACGGAAGTCTGGTGACACATAGATCAGAAATTGCTCATACCTCTCTCTGACCAATGGAAAATTATTAAAGGGCTACGTGATTCCCTCCATCTGGGGAGAGATGCAATGTCTACAACTGTTTTCTGACTTTTTACAGGGAAAGGGCTCCTGGAGACAATTAAAAGAGTTACTCGAGCCTGTGCCCTTTGTGCCATACATAATCCAGGGGACAGCCTCAAGCCTCCCCCTCTCGTTAGTCCAGCGATGTGGAACTTACCCAGGAGAGGACTGGCAAATAGATTTCACTCAGATGCCCTCTTTCCAGGGCTTCCAGTACTTACTTGGTCGTTATAGATACTTTTACTGGATGGATAGAGGCCTTCCTTCCTAGAACAGAGGAGGCAACCAAAGTGGCTAAACCTCTCCTCAAGGAAATTATTCCTAGATTCGGGTTGCTCCGTCACCTTCAGGGTGACAGTGGACCTTCATTTGTAGCAAAGGTCATGCTACCGCTTTCACAGGATTTAGGAAGTAAATACCACCTCCGTTCATCCTGAAGACCTCAGTCCTCAGGAAAAGTAGAACAGGCTAATCATACTCTAAAGAAAACCTTGGGCGAACTCTGTAAGTAGCCCTCTTACGGGTCAGAGCAACGCCTAAAACAACCACTAAGTTAAGCCCTTTGGAAATGACATACGAAGGCCATTCCTTCCTCTGGACGTGCTAACTAACCCAGAAACCCGGGCTCATCTTAGATACATTATAAACCTAGACCAAGTCCAGAAGGCTACCCAAGAGCACGGTAACAGAGTACAGCCCTTTCCAGATGACAATCACGGACACCCTGTTGTAAACCCTGGAGACTGGGTACTTTTAAAGACCTGGAAAAATGAGTCCCCTGGTGACCAACTACTCCCAAAATGCAAGTCCTGCTGAGCCTTCCTATGGCAGTTAAACTCCAGGGGGTCACCAGCTGGGTTCATCTGTCCAGGATTAAACTTGTCTCCACGGATACGTTACAGGAACCTGAAGATCCGCATTCCAACCATCCCTGTAAATCCACCCCATCCTCCGAGTCTCCACAGGATTCAGAGGACCCAGGACAGCCTGAAAATTCCAGGGGGATGAGTGAGCCACTCGCGGAAGTTTTCATTCAAAAAGGACAAAAGATTTCTTAGACCCCAGGCTAAGTACCCAGCGTCCCTATCTTCCTTTTTCCCTTCCGGCACTCCAATCCACTTGCAGAATAATTGATATGCTCTGATAACTATTGTCTTCCTCACCCTTGCTTTCAGAATTCACTGAACTTCTCTGCCCATGCTGGGTGATTTAAATATAACCCTGACTGGTGTTCCTATGAAGCTACTAGTTGCCTTAGCTTTTCTATGCCTCCACAGGATGGACAGACAACTCTCGGGTTTGCATTGCACAAACTCTTGCTTCCTTCTCTCAGTTGGCAGAACGAGCTGAGTCTATCACGGACCAGAGCGACCCCCTTGTCCATCCCAGAAAGAATTTTAGCCAAGTTCCTAATGGAAAATGGTCTTCTACCAGAGACCCAAGGCTCAGAACTGTAATGTACAAAGTCAGAATTGTTCATGTTCCTACCGAAGAAAATTCTAACGTCTCTTGCTTAACCCTCCCCTTAGCAACAAAAGGAGAATATGAAGTCAAACTGGGAGGATGAAGAATTGGCATAAAGCACCCCAGCGCTTTATAATGGACCCTCCTAAGCCAGAATTCCAGTTACCTATCTGTGCTCGAACTCTAATTCGCTACCCAAAGGAAGAAGGATCCACATTAAAGGAACAAGTATCAGGACGGACGTGGCTGGAAAGTGTTGGGCATATGGTTGGAGAACATTTTCATAACAATAGAATTGAATGGCTGGGCCTTAAAACCTTAAGCCTGCTAGTCTACTGTGCCCCACCAGGATATATTTTCGTATGCCAGGTAGATAAGAAACCATGGGCCACTAATTGCCTATGCTGATAACTCCACGCCCACAGTGTATGCTGGGAATCTTGATTACTCCTTTCTCGATCCACTCCTTAAACTAATCCAAGCACTGGGCTAGTTCATTAAAACTGTTTGCTCAATTAACTCAAGATTTACCTGGTGGCATCTCAGATGGAGACACCTATTTCTTTAGGTACACCTTGTAACCATGGTGGGGAGTAGCTGGCCACCAACATGTCCTTAGAAACTTGTCTCTCTTACTGCCATAGCTAACAGTACCGCTAACTCTCTCACTAATTTACAGAAGTCTTGGGACTTCCCTGGTGGCACAGTGGTTAAGAATCCACCTGCCAGTGCAGGGGACATGGGTTCAATCCCTGGTCCAGGAAGATCCCACATGCCGCAGAGCAACTAAGCCCGTGCGCCACAACGACTGAACCTGCATTCTAGAGTCCACGAGCCACAACTGCTGAAGCCCGCAAGCCACAACTACTGAAGCCCACGCACCTAGAGCAGGTGCTCTGCAACGAGACAAGCCACCGCAATGAGAAGCCCATGCACCACAACCAAGAGCAGCCCCCGCTCGCTGCAACTAGAGAAAGCCCCCGCGCAACAACGAAGACCCAACGCAACCAAAAATAAATAAATTTTTTAAAATTTTAAAATAAAAAATTTACAGAAGTCTCTCAATTCGCTGGCCAAGGTGGTACTTGACAACCGACTGGCCCTGGATTATCTGTTGGCAGGACAAGAAGGAGTACGTGCAGCTGCCAACACTTCTTGTTGGGCGTGTACATTCACACCTCTTCGCAGGTAGAGACAGGCATTGAGAAAAGTCTACAGCAAGCCACTTGGCTTCAGCAGACAATTAACCACCAATCCTCACTATTCAATTTGGGTGGGAAAATTGAAAACTGGTTTTCTAACTTGTTCTCCTGGATCCCCCAAGGTATTTAAACCTTTCTGACGGGAGGTTTCCATTTTCTTGTAACCTTCCTCATTTCAGCCATACTGATTTATGTTATATTTCGCCTAGCGTTCTGTTGTCTTCCATGCTATTGCAAATCTACCGCTAAGACCTTTCAGTCCAACTAGGAGGCCTGGGACCAACAGGTTCAGACCTTCCATTTTAGAAACAGAGAAATGTACTAAATTTTAAGCCTGAGATTAACAAAGATATGCCGACCTTGTATAACCAGATTCCTATCCTTGCTTGAATCTCTGATTCTAGTAGTCTTTTACTAATCTCTAGTCCCCGCTTCTCTAATCGAATTATTTAGTTTGTTTTCTCTAGGGCATGACAGGACAATGGGGATGCAGGGACTCTAGCCACTCCCCACAGCAGATCCTGCTGAAATAACAACAGAAGTCACCCTGGGACCCCTTTATGAGACAGGGCGAGAGCTTCGTGACCCCAACTAGGTAGAGCCCCTTGCCAGCCTGAAAGAGCTACAGAAGACAGACCTTCGCCCTTCATCTTCCCAATAAAGATTTCTTGAGGTTCACGTCTCTCAGGGGGATTTAAGGCAGGAGATAGATGGGTCCCTGGGGCAAAAATTAGAGTTTGTTCTCTGTGGACCGATACTCCAAGATGAAAATAGCAGGACAGGGACTTCCCTGGTGGTCCAGTGGTTAAGAATCTGCCTTCCAATGTAGGGGACGCAGGTTCGATCCCTGGTTGGGGAACAGAGATCCCACATGCCGTGGTGTGACTGAGCCCATGCGCTGCAACTACTGAGCCCGTGCACCACAAAAAAGACCCGACACAGCCAAATAAATGAATATTAAAATATATATATTAAAAAATAAATATTAAAAAAAAGAAAATAGTAGGACAATCGAGGGAGGAGGCTGGGCCCTGCCCAGATAGAAGATAAGAGACCACTTATCTCTCATTCTCAAAGTCAGGGCACCTCCATGACTACACATGCACAGAAAAGCTCCTTGGAGGCCAAAAAGGGAGGGGGCGCCACCCCATAGTAAGTTATGCCAACTACCCATAGGCCTCTTCGTTAGAATCTATATTGGCTAAGGGATGCACACGCACACACGGGAGGATACTGAGATATACCAAATACGGACTCTGAACCAGGCAAATCAAAATGATTGGCCAAAGGATACCCGGAAGAAATGCCCCATAAAAGTGATTCAAACTACCACGAGGGTGCGACTCTCTCTCTGAGCCCGCCCACGTGTCTATCCACACATACTGCACTCTTTTTTCCTCCTAATAAACACTTTACCTGTTTCACTATTTTTCGTCTTTGGGGGAATTCTTTTTCTGCAAAGCCGAAGAGCCAGGGCCTTGTCGCTGACCAGTGGTCAGTGGCTAGGATTTGGTGCTCTCACCGCCGAGACCCCACCTCAGTCACTGGCCGGGAACTGAAACCCTGCTTCAAGCTGCTGCAGGACTGAGGCCACCCAAGATCAACTCTAGGTATGGGAAGAAGCAATAGGGGAAAATATCTCCAGGATCATAATAGACTAGAAAGACAGAGGACCCAGAGAATCTTTAATTATCAACAGAAATTAGCCCCTGGAGCGGCATAGCCACAAGAATTTCCGCCTGATCTGGGAAGAGCCTCCCAGCGCCATGGGACAAAATTTAGTCATGAAATGTCTCCCAAATATTGGTTGAATTCCTGACCAAGAGGAGGATCTGAGAAATGGAATATTTCCTGCCATACCAGTGAACAAAGGATGTCACAGTCATCAGCGATTGCAGCCACAGCCTAAAGTGAGCTGGTGAACCCTGAGGGAACTCAGGAAGGAAAGAATACCTGCCAGCTAGCAGCCATCAGACTGCAGCCACTCCCTATGTCGAGCCCTGGGGAAACTCAGGGTGTGGAGACATGGGACACTAGCCCCAGATAGCTGAGGTGCATATCAGAGGAATGATTTCAGCGAGCCCTGTTGCATCTTCCCATACATAGAAAATCACTAGACTCCTTAACTAGAAATATCCGGTTTTCTTTTAATTAACAATAACCTTTTGACATTCAGACTACCTGCCCTTTGTTGCAAAACTTATATATAACTTGACTCCCCCCTCGCTTCCCCTCGTCTCCTTGGAGCAGTTCTCCAGGGTTCCTTGAGATGCTGTCTCCCGGGCTTGAAGTCCTAAAACTTCCCTCCGAATAAAACGTCACTCTCAACTTTTAGGTTGCCTATACTTTTTAAGTCAACACTAGCTATTCAGGGGGGGCCACGCGTCTTAGTCAAGCTGCAGTGGTTCGGTTATTTTTGGTTTACACGAAATTTGGAAGGAAACTGAAACATCAAGAACATGAAGGAATCCACACCTACAGAGCGTGCAAAAGAAGGAATCATAGCTCCCCACACCGGTGTGGACAGATTTCAGAGAAACATAAGCTGAGCAAAAGTATTGGGGTTGAGGTTGCCCTTCTCACACCGTGCTTGCTACGTGCTCTTTTGCGTGGTTGCATTCCTAGCCCGGGTACATTCCTTGTAAAGATGTCTGATAATGGTTCCTGACATAAGCATAGTCATCCATGTATCAAGGGACAGGGGAGATCTTGAAGACACGTCTCTACTCTGGTTCAGTAATTGTACTTTTCTACTTCTGTCTCTTCCCCTTTCCCTCCTGCAGACCTTGGGTCCATAAAAGGCACAGACCTCTTGTTCAGGGTTCCCATAGCTGTGAGATGACCCCCACATCCGTACTCTTCCAGCTGACTCTCCACCAGCATGCCATTCCTGGGGAACGTAGAACAGGGGAAGGTCAGTACTTCCTGCTTCTTTTTCATATCACAGTCAGTCATTAGAGCCTTAACTGTGACTTTCATTTTAACTCATCGTAATGGGCTCCTTGGACACCTGGCAGCTCAGCTCTCTCCAGGTCATCTGAACTGCCGAATGGCTCGTGCTTTTCAATCACCATCTTGCCTTCTTGTAACTGGTTGAATGCCAGAGATCCCATATAAAAAATTAGAGGCAATGTGAGGTCCTGGGAGATGTAACCATCCATCTCCAGAGGGCATCATATTCTCCTTTGTTTAGGCAGCTAAGCTGGGGCCCCTCGCCCTTCCAGATCTCTTTAATTCACCCTGGGATTGAGATGATCTGCGTTAAATTCTGTGAGAACTAGTCTATTTCTGGGTCTTGCTCGTTCTACCAAATGCCTCGGGTGTTCCCCAGGCCCCCTTCTCCTTGGTGGACCTCAGCTCCATTTTTCGTCCCTCCAGCTTCATAAGAATGTTGAAAGCTCAGCTTCCTTTCTCCACCTCTGAGTCATCCCTGGCAGAACTTATGGATCGACCCCTGTGTGAAAAGCAGCTGCAGACCTCTGGACCTCGTGCCGCATCCCGATTCTGCAACTCTTCCCAGTCTTGCTGGTCCTCCCAATGTATCCAAACAGATTATTGTTATATACATTGTCCAGATTTTCTAGCTGCTCTGATGGGGGGAAGAAAAAGACCACAGGCTCCAAACTTTGAAACCAGAAGTTGCCATTTAGAAGAGCCACAGGAACACAACATTATAAATCAACTATACTTCAATAAAATAAATGTTAAAAAATATAAAGGAGCCACAGGAAGAAAGGAGGGAACCCCATACCTCAGTATTTTAATTCCGAAAACTAGAGGCTCGATATTCCGCCTCAAAATTATTTTTCATATTTCCTTTGGGGTCCACAGGGAGGGGAGAGCCTTATATTCACAAGTCAACTTCAAAAGACTATTACATTTGAAAGGGATTGAAGTTTACATTTTGGGGGGCAAGAAGGGAAGGCTCAGTGTTCACTCAGAAAAAACCAAGGGGTATGTGACAATGAAGATGCAATGATGGGTCGTGAAACTATATCAACAGGGTAACATATTAACGATACCTCTGTTACTTGAAACTTTTGAGACTTGTACCATGCAATTTTATTGACTGTGGAAAGACTAATTATGTCATTGTACCCACCCTGTGGTTACGGAAATTCATACGATTATAGCTGCATACTGACTGGGCTGTAAATATGCCTTTGCAACCGTTGGTTACTGTATTGTTTCCCAGGGCTGTTGTAACAAAGTACCACAAACTCAGTGGCTTAAAACAACAGAGATTTGTCCTCTCACAGTTCTATAGTCCAGAAGTCCAAGATCAACATGTTAGCAGGGCCGTGTTCTCTGTAAAGACTGTAGAAGAGGTTGTTTTCTAGTTTCTTCTAGCTTCTGGTGGTCATGGTTGGCGTTCTTTCACTTGTAGCTGCATCACTCCAATCTCTGGCTTTCTTTACGTGTGTGTGTGTGTGTGTGTGTGTGTGTGTGTATTTGGGGAAAACTCAGCCTTCCTCCTGAGCTCCTCCTGTACTCTCACACTACTATCACACTCAACGACATTTCTGATGCCGGATGTGTGGGTTTTCCCCACACCAAGAGATTCTCGGACACCAGCTGGCTGTCCTACAATTCAACTCAATTCTGACACTCTCTACCCAGAGATAGGGTCAGACCCCACAGGTTAAGGGCTCAGCCCACAAGAACCCCACTCCCAACTTCAGATGCCAGTCTTAAGTCCAGGTTGTCATTTGTGCTGCTGACTGCATGGCTATAGATCAGACATTCCGACAGCCTCCTCCTTGCTTTTGATTAATTTGCTAGAGTGGCTCACAGAACTTGGAAGAATATTTTACTTACCAGATTATCAGTTTATTATAAAGGGATATAAACAGGAAGAGCCAGAAGGAAGGGAAGCACAGGGCAAGGTATGGGGAAAGAGCATGGAGCCCTCTCCCTGCACACCACTCTCCCCAAATCTCCACGTGTTCACCAACCCAGAAGCTCTTTGAACTCCAGCCTTTTGGGTTTTATGGGGGCTGCGTTAACCAAGCATGATTGACTAGGGACTTCCCTGATGGTCCAGTGGTTAAGAATCTGCCTTTCAACGCAGGGGACATGGGTTCTATCCCTGGTCGGGGAACTAAGATCCAACATGCCGCAGGGCAACTAAGCCCACGCACTGCAGCTACTGAGTCCGCGTGCTCTAGAACCTGCGCACCACAACTAGAGAGAAGCCCACGCACCGCAACAGAGTCCACGTGCTGCAACAAAAGATCCCACATGCCACGACTGAGACGCGACACAGCCAAATAAATAAATAAGCAAGATTGATTAAATCACTGGCCATTGGTGACTGATTCAACCTCCAGTCCCTCTCTCCTTCCCAAAGATCAGGGGGTGGGATTGAAAGTTCCAACATTCTGATTACATAGTTGGATTCCCTGGCAACACGCCCCCTTCACTTGGTGCTTTCCAAAAGTCACCTCATTAATAACTAAAGACACCTATGTCGCACGCCTCACTTAGGAAATTCCAAGGGATTTTAGGAGTTTTGTGCCAGGAACAGGGATGAAAACCAAATTATATATATTTTTATTATGAATCACAATCTGTTTCTCTTCTTTTCTTTTTTCTTTTTTTTTTTTGTGGTACGCGGGCCTCTCACTGTTGTGGCCTCTCCCGTTGCGGAGCACAGGCTCCGGACGCGCGGGCTCAGCGGCCATGGCTCACAGGCCCAGCCGCTCCGCGGCATGTGGGATCTTCCCGGACCGGGGCACGAACCCGTGTCCCCAGCATTGGCAGGCGGGACTCTCAACCACTGCGCCACCAGGGAAGCCCTCTCTTCTTTTCTTATAAGAATAACATCCTGGTTGGATTGAGAGCCCATTCTAATGACCTTATCTTACATTTTTATTATATCTACAAGGACTCTATTTCCAAATAAAGTCATATTCACAAGTACCAGGAGTTAGGACTTGAACATATCTTTTAAAGGGACATAATTCAATCTATTATAGTCACCATCAATTTAAGAGACTCTTGAAGGAGGTAGACAAGGTGAAGAATGATGAATCATAATGAGCAATATACGGATGGTTGTGGGGAATTCCATGGTTTCACTGCCAAGGGCCCGGGTTCAATCCCTGGTGGGGCAACTAAGATCCCACAAGCCGCACAGTGCGACCAAAAGAGAAAAAAAGAAGAGGGTTATGCGTCTCACCATCAGATTGGGCCAGTGGTATTCTAATTCACCGTGGCTGACGTTACTTGTTCCCCTGTCGTGTTCTTTCCTTGGTTTGTCTGCAACGCCACAGGGTAACCCCCTTTTCTCTTCTAAATGACAGTTTACAGCTCAAGACTTTCCAAATCTTCAGCAGTAGCTGTGGCTTCTGGCAGAGTGAGATTCCACACATTTTGATACAGCTGTGGCTTCTCGTTCACAGATCAGTACAGAGCTGACATGCAATTATATTTGTGCGTCCATGTGAGTTGTCCAAGATTTGGAAGCAATGGGAAGGGGTTATGAGGAATCTTCTGAGGTGCTGATGATCTTATATAATTGGCATATAACACTGCAGAAGCTTAAGGTGGACAAGGTGACGATTTGATACACATATATATTGCAATAAGGTTAGTTAACACATCTATCACCTAAAAAATTACAATATTTGTCTGTGTGGTGAAGAATATTTAAGGTCTACTCAGTGAGCAACTTGCAAGTATATAATCATAGTCTTGTTAACAACTGTCATCACGCTGTACATGAGATCCCCACCACTTACTCATAACCGGATGTTTGTTTCATTTGACCAATATCTTTTCATTTCCCCCACCTCTCAGCCCCTGGCAACTTCCATTCTACTCTCTGTTTCTGAGTGTGATTAGTTTAGATGGCTAAAAGTTGGAACTTTCTGGCCATGATAGAGTAACAGGGATCCGATTTACCCTCTTGCCTTAAACAACTAAAACACTATCCAAAATATATGAAAAGATTATTTTAAGACATTGAACAACAGGCGTCACAGGACAATGATCCCTGAGAAGAGATAAACAAAGAGGGATTAAGTAAAGACTTCTTAACCACGGGAATTCCCTGGTGGTCCAGTGGTTAGGACTCCTGCACTTTCACTGTCGAGTCCCAGATTCAATCCCTGGTCAGGGAACTGAGATCCCACAAGCTGTATGGTGTGGCCAAAAAAAAAAAAAAAGACTTCTTAACCAGGACACTAAAAACATGAACCATAAAAGAGTGATATAATGGACTTCACAAAAATTAAAATTGTTTGCTCTTCTAAATACACAATTAGAAAATGAAAACTCAATCATAGAGAGGGAGAAAATATTTATGTATTTTTATGTCATGCATCTAGAGATGGATTTGTACCTAGAATATATTTTACAATTTCTTACAACTCAGTAATTAGATGACAAAAACCTCAGTGAAAAAAACTGTCCAAAAATTGGATAGATATGTCCCAAAAAGAGATATACAGATGGTAAATGAACACATGAAAAGACGTTCAATATCGCTAGTCATCAGGGAATTACAAATTACAATACAATAAATTACCACAAGAATGACTAAAACTAACGTTACAAACCATACCAAGGATCGCTGAGGATGTGGAAGAACTGGAACTCTCATACACTATTGATAAGATTGCTTGAAATATGGGATGGACAGGGGCTTCCCTGGTGGCGCTGTGGTTGAGAGTCCGCCTGCCGATGCAGGGGACGCGGGTTCGTGCCCCAGTCTGGGAGGATCCCGCGGGCCGTGGAGCGGCTGGGCCCGTGAGCCATGGCCGCTGAGCCTGCGCGTCCGGAGCCTGTGCTCCGCAACGGGAGAGGCCACAACAGTGAGAGGCCCGCGTACCGCAAAAAAAAAAAAAAAAAAAAAGGAAAAGAAGAAATATGGGATGGACACTTGGGGAAACAGTTGGTAGTTTCTTACAAAGTTAAACATACCCCTACCATATGACCTGCAATCCCACTCCTAGGAATTTGCCCAAGAGAAATGATAACAAATGTACAAATAAAGACCTATACACCATGCTCATAGCATCATTATTCATAATAGCCCCAAACTGGAAACAACACAAATGCCCATCAGCTGATGAACGCACACAAAAAGGGAGGCACGTGGACACTTTGGAATACTAGCAATAAAGACACAGAATACTGAACACATAACATGATGGACAAATCAGAAACATTATGCTAAGAAGACTGTGTCAAGCATGAAAGATTATGTACTGCGTGATTCCACTTATGCAAAATTCTAGGAGAGGCAAGACTACGGGGGGCAGAAGGTGGATCAGCGGTTGCCTAGGGATGGATTAGACGACAGAAATGTTCTAGAACGTGATCTTGGTGGTGTTATATGACCTTACACATTTGATAGAACTCATTATGCTGTACAATTAAAATGAATTTTATTGTATTAATTTATAAAATATAGCTCAATTAAAAATAAAGCTTCACACTGATGGTGGCAAAAATTGAAAAAAAAGAGGACTGATGAGCTCATTGCGCAGCTAAACCATGTCAGCAGTGTCTTATTCTTTGAGGAAATTACTATACAGTTGACCTTGGAACAACCTGGAGGTTAGTGGCGCTGACCCTCCACCCATTCAAAAATCTGAATATAACTTATAGTCAGCCTTCACTACAGGTGGTTCCTCCATGACCGAGATTCCACCTCCGCAGATTCAACCAACCTCTTTCTGACCATGTTGTACTCATTCCAGACAGGGAGCAGTGAGCGGTGGCTTGAAGCGAGATCTTAGTTCCCTGCCTAGGAATTGAACCTGGGTAGCCTGGATGAAAACCAGGAATCCTAGCCACTTGCTGGGCTAGCAGCTAGAAGCAAACTTTCCCTGGCTCTTGCCTCCATTTCGAAGCAAGAATGTTTCAAGGAGGCAAAAACTGTAAAAACAGGTGCAAAGTGTATTATTAGAGGCACAGCACAGCACAAGTGGGAGAGCACACAGAGAGACAGTTTTAGTTAAGACAGAAGCAAGGCAGAGATACACACCTGTAGAGAAAAGGGTGTGGGCGTCCTCCCTAATGAGGAGAAGTGCAGTAAAGAGGCTGGTCCATCATTTATATAGGGCAGTTCTTCCGGGTCTCTGTTTACCTCTGGCCAACTATCTGGTTTCTTTTTCCACACCTGACCTGCCCTAGGACCCTCCCCAACACGCGTGCACAACTTTTTTTCCAAGATGGATTCCAGCCCAGAGGGCTATGGGGGGCCTTGGCATCACCTATCATGGAGTGGTGCCCCCTCCTTTTTATTGACCCCCTAAGGAGTCTTTCTGCACAGGTGCAGTGTCTCCCTTGCCCCAAGGATGGGACACATGTGACCTCTTGATCTTTTCCTCAAGCAGGGTTTAGCCCCTCTCTGTTCCTGCCCTGACTGTTATCTTAAAGTGTCCTCAGGGGACAAAGCCTGGCTATTTACGCTGTTTCTGTTGTTATTTCCATCTCAAAGTGCAAACAGGAGGCTGGGTGTAAATGCCCAGACTGGTGCCCATCTCACTTCAGTACTGTAGTATTAAGGACTGAAAAGAATCTGCACCCATGGGACTTCCCTGGTGGCACAGCGTTTAAGAATCCGCCTGCCAATGCAGGGGACACGGGTTCAAGCCCTGGTCCAGGAAGATCCCACATGCCGCGGAGCAAATAAGCCCATGCACCACAACTACTGAGCCCGTGCTCTAGAGCCCGCGAGCCACATCTACTGAGCCCACGCGCTGCAGCTACTGAAGCCTGCGTGCCTAGAGCCCGTTCTCCGACAAGAGAAGCCACCGCAATGAGAAGCAGCCGTTGCGGCCAACTCCAAATCCTCCGGGAGTTCCCCCTTCACTCCAGGCCTTGGCAGTCCATACACTGCAATGGACAGCCTATTGGGTGGGCCACTTTCAAGCAGACCACGGTGCTCCCCTTCAAGGAGAGCCCTGGGAATGCAAACATCCCCTATCGGGGACCCCTCTCACGAGGGACCAGGTCAACCAGAGACGTCTGGTCAGGGATTGACGGGAGAGTAGAGAACGTCGAAAATCCCATCAAACACAGGATTCGAAGGAAATGCAGAGGATGCTCTGAATTTTCTTCCGGTACCTCCTAGTAACGTTTCCGGGACACCGGACTTCATTTCTAGGAGCACGGCTAAGCCAGACGAGCTGAGAAAAGGAAAGCTTAGGTCCTGCTGTAATATTGCCTGGCCTTTATTTAAGTTGGGGAATGGAAAAATAGCCTGAAAATGGGTCTCTTCAAATTAGATCTTTACTGCCATAGGATGGGAAAATGGACTGAGGAAAACTTTCCTGACATTCTGAATGATCCCCGTCTAACTTCTCCCAACTGTCGGGGGAAATGAAGCTTCCCCCACTCCTGCAAGTTCCCTTACTCCTTCAGATTTTTCTGATCAAACTAAGATCTCACATCCCTGGAGGGACAATCCCTGCTGGGACAACATTTTATCAGCCAGTCTGCCCCTGTTATCAGGGCCAATTTGAGCACTATCTGGTCTAAATTTTAGCTGTGAAACTATGACTACAGAAAAATAAAGATGATTTTTGACAGTGTGGCCACAATATTCTTTAGACTCTGGAGAAAATTGGTTAAGATAAAACTTTTTTTGAAATTGCAAAAATGGTTCTTTTTGCACGTGCAATTAGAGAAAGCTAGCTTGTTTTTCTGTTCTGTTTTCTTTCTTTCTTTTTTTAAATTTATTTCTGGCTGCATTGGTTCTTTGTTGCTGTGCGTGGGCTTTTCTCTAGTTGCCGTGAGCGGGAGATACTGTTCATTGCGGTGATTGGGCTTCTCTTTGCGGTGGCTTCTCTTGTTGCGGAACACGGGCTCCAGGTACACTGGCTTCAGTAGTGGCACGTGTAGCTTGTTACAATACTTTTTTTTTTTTCCAGAATTCTGACCCTGAAGAACAAGTCCTTCTAGGAGAACTTGCTTTTCTCTCCCTGTGCCTTGAGACCGTGGCTGTCAGGCATATTTATCTTATCTGGACCATCTCTAATTTACTGAGACTGAGAAGAAAAAAACAATGGGAAGAAGTCTTTTAAAATTTTCCTTATTCCAACTGTTATTTCTTAACTAGTGAGTTTTATATTGTGATATCTGATTCATGACTAAGTTTAGAAAATGAAGCTAGATCTCTCGTTGTGTCTGTCTGGGTAGATGTATGTCTCAGTATGTGTCTTTGTCTTTGGATAATACTGCTGAGGTTAATTTGTAAATGAGCTCTATTTAATTGCCTTAAGGAAAAGTAAGCACTTACAAATCGAACAATTCTAAATACAAGAGAAATTAAGCTAAATGAATTTCAGGTTCACATGAACTGGAACATATTCAGTATTCAATTAAGACCTGGTATTAATGCTTGTTTGTTGATCTAATTAATATAGACATGTCTTTAGAGTCATCAACTTTTTTTTTTTGAGACATCAACTTTTAAGTATACTTTCATTGTGCCTCAGTTTAACATAAGCTAAATAAAATCTTGTTGCATCTGTTATAAATTTGTCAGCAAGGAAAATAACTCAACGTGAAGAAATTTTAAGGAAATGCAAACGAGATACGAGCTTTGGGTAAATTTTTAGGAATAATTACTTTTTTGGATTGTCTACTTAGGAATAATCCCTCCAGATATTTGACAACTTAAAAGTTAGAGTTGTGCTAAATTAAGTTAAATAATGGAAGTTTATTGAATAGGTCATTTCCGAATAAAATAAGGTAGTGAAACGTTAAGTACCGAATACTGGCTTCCTTTTACAGAGAAAGGAAAAGTTTAGAACTGTTAATAAATATGTTTGGTGCCACACTGAGATACTTTCTATAAGAAATACCATTTTTCAAGAAATTATTATTTGGATTTATGTTCTCCAATCTACAGAATGATGATATAAAGGACAGTTCATGGTTACTGAAGGAAAGTAGGATATGTGTTTTCAGTAAAGAAGGTATGAGGAATGGAATTGCATTTTATTAACGGAAGAGGAAGTAGGACTGACTTAGAGCTGGCTGTTTCTGGATGGGAAACTAAAGTGATGGATACAGAAAGTGATGAAAGATTTGTGGAAAGTGACCCTGAGAAAAGAGTTTTGTGGATAGTCAGGATTGACTAAGTTTAGAATAAATTTAATTGAGTAAATGAGTTTTAAAAGTAAGTTGGTGCAAAACTTGAATTTGGCTGTTCTCTCTGTTAAGAGGACAAGTTTTCTTAAGAATTTGAACTGCCTTTCATAACAGATTTTAAGTTTCTTTACCCTTTAAGTGATCAGTTCTGTATTTGCCTTTGAAATCTTTTTTTTAAGGAACATTTATTTTTGAATTGTAAAAGTCACAAGCTCATATGAAGATTGAAAAATACGGGAATTTAAAGAAAATAATATCACTCATAATTCCACAACTCAAAAATAAGCATGACTATTAATATTTTTGCTTTTTCCTACATACTTTTCTTTGCATATATATATATAATATATATTGAGATAATACTATATACGCATGCTTTTATATCATACTTTTATCACTTAACCTTTTATAGTAAGCAATCAACTTTTGTTCAATACATTTTTTTAACATCTTTATTGGAGTATAATTGCTTTACAATGGTGTGTTAGTTTCTGCTGTACAGCAAAGTGAATCAGCTATACATATACATATGTTCCCATATCGCTTCCCTCTTGCGTCTCCCTCCCACCCTCCCTATCCCACCCCTCTAGTTGGACACAAAGCACCGAGCTGATCTCCCTGTACTATGCGGCTGCTTCCCACTAGCTATTTTACATTTGGTAGTGTATATATGTCCATGGCGGTCTCTCACTTCGTCCCAGCTTACCTTTCCCCCTCCCCGTGTCCTCAAGTCCATTCTCTACATCTGGGTCTTTATTCCTGTCCTGCCCCTAGGCTCTTCAGAACCTTTTTTTTTTTTTTCAGATTCCATATATATGTGTTAGCATACGGTATTTGTTTTTCTCTTTCTGACTTACTTCACTCTGTATGACAGTCTCTAGGTCCATCCACCTCACTACAAATAACTCAATTTCATTTCCTTTTATGACTGAGAAATATTCCATTGTACATATGTGCCACATCTTCTTTATCCATTCATCTGTCTATGGACACTTAGGTTGCTTTCATGTCCTGGCCTTTGAAATCTTTTATTGTTACCTTGGCTAAGTGAATAACTGTTGTTTCACAGTGACCTATGACCCTATCTGACCGTTTTACACCCTTTTGATATTTTTTGACAAAACTTCCTAAATCAAATTCTACTGAATTCCTTTTGACCTCTAGCTAACTTTGAGATGCTTCAAAGGGCCCCTGAAACACTGCAAAGAGAAATATTAAACTAATTAGGTTCATTGGTATGTTAAATTACATGGGAAGTATTGTCAAATGAGTAATAAATCTTCCTAGGTTATATTGTATGGTAAATGTAATTAATATAGATATTCTAGAAATTATATACAGTTCCTGAAATTCTGACATGTCCTGGGAAAATGTTATCAGTCATAATTCTAGTTATTATCTGAAAGTGTGGTGTGTCACAGCAGTAACTGAGTTACTTTGTCAATTGCAATGTGATCAGATTCTAAATGTGCCTCAAGTCTTTTGACATTATAGACACTTACGGTTTCACTCTAATGTCTTTGCAAAAGTGCTTCCTTTTCAAGAAGATTATAGTAAGGACTTTTGGATAAATACAAGTTCCTGACTTTCAGACCATAATGCTGAACTGGGTAAGAAATTGAAGAATTCTAATGAAAATCCTGATGGCTTCATAAAAAGTTAACAAAAAGACTGAGTGAACTGGTGAATATGGTTATCATTTTTTATGGTTTCTTTCTGAAAAATTACTGGTTTAAATCTGTGTTTTCCACATATAGTAAAACATTCCCCTCAAACTCATTATGACTTATAGTAATTTGGTAAGTTATACATTTGTAAGCAGAACTGAAACATTTATCCTTTCTCTCTGACTGCTCCCTCCAGAGATGGGAAACTATTAGTTTCCCAGCAGCTTTATCAGATAAATTTGGAAGGCTACATACTAACAGGTACAGAAATCTCAAGGTATTTTGGGGGCCTTGAAAAGGGAGGAATTCACCTACATCTGTTAGGCAAAATCTGTGATAAGCCCTTGGCATGAGTTTCCTAGCCCTGAGAGGTCTTTTAAAAGTTCAATCTGGATAAATGTATGGTGGAGTAGAAGGACGTGCTCTCATTCCCCCTTGTGAGAACACCAGAATCACAACTAACTGCTGGACAATCATCTTCAGGAAGACACTGGAACTCACCAAAAAAGATACCCCACATGCAAAGACAAAGGAGAAGCCACAGTGAGACGGTAGGAGGGACGCAATCACAGTAAAATCAAATCCCATAACTGCTGGGTGGGTGACTCACAAACTGGAGAACACTTAGACCACAGAAGTCCACCCACTGGAGTGAAGGTTCTGAGCCCTACGTCAGGCTTCCCAACCTGGGGGTCTGGCAATGGGAGGAGGAATTCCTAAAGAATCAGACTTTGAAGCCTAGTCGGATTTGATTGCAGGACTTCAACAAGACTGGGGGAAGCAGAGACTCCACTCTTGGAGGGCACACACAGAGTAGTGAGCACATCGGGACCCAGGGGAAGGAGCAGTGGCCCCAGGGGTGACTGAACCAGACCTACCTGCTAGTGTTGGAGGGTCTCCTGCAGAGGCGGGGGTTGGCTGTGGCTCACCGTGGGGACAAGGACACTGGCAGCAGAAGTTCTGGGAAGTACTCTTTGGCATGCAGCCTCCCAGAGTCTGTCATTAGCCCCACCAAAGAGCCCAGGTAGGCTCCAGTGTTGGGTTGCCTCAGGCCAAACAACCAACAGGGAGGGAACCCAGTCCCACCCATCAGCAGACAAGCGGATTAAAGTTTTACTGAGCTCTGCCCACCGGAGCAACAGCCAGCTCTACCCACCACCAGTTCCTCCCATCAGGAAACTTCCACAAGCCTCTTAGACAGCCTCATCCACCAGAGGGCAGACAGCAGAAGCAAGAAGAACTACAATCCTGCAGCCTGTGGAACAAAAACCACATTCACAGAAAGATAGACAAGATGAAAAGACAGAGGGCTATGTACCAGATGAAGGAATAAGATAAAACCCCAGAACAACAACTAAATGAAGTGGAGATAGGCAACCTTCCAGAAAAAGAATTCAGAATAATGATAGTGAAGATGATCTAGGTCCTCGGAAAAAGAATGGAGGCAAAGATCGAGATGATGCAAGAAATGTTTAACAAAGACCTAGAAGAATTAAAGAACAAACAAACAGAGATGAACAATACAATAACTGAAATGAAAACTACACTAGAAGGAATCAATAGCAGAATAACCGAGGCAGAAGAACGGATAAGTGACCTGGAAGACAGAATGGTGGAATTCACTGCTGCAGAACAGAATAAAGAAAAAAGAATGAAAAGAAATGAAGACAGCCTAAGAGACCTCTGGGGCAACATTAAATGCAAAAACATTCGCATTATAGGGGTCCCAGAAGGAGAAGAGAGAGAGAAAGGACCCAAGAAAATATTTGAAGAGATTATAGTTGAAAACTTCCCTAACATGGGAAAGGAAATAGCCACCCAAGTCCAGGAAGTGCAGAGAGTCCCATACAGGAGAAACCCAAGGAGAAACACACCAAGACACATAGTAATCAAATTGGCAAAAATTAAAGACACAGAAAAATTATTGAAAGCAGCAAGGGGAAAAACAACAAATAACATACAAGGGAACTCCCATAAGGTTAACAGCTGATTTCTCAGCAGAAACTCTACAAGCCAGGAAGGAGTGGGATGACATACTTAAAGTGATGAAAGGGAAGAACCTACAACCAAGATTACTCTACCCGGCAAGGATCTCATTCAGATTCGATGGAGAAATCAAAAGCTTTACAGACAAGCAAAAGCTAAGAGAATTCAGCACCACCAAACCAGCTCTACAACAAACGCTAAAGGAACTTCTCTAAGTGGGAAACACAAGAGAAGAAAAGGACCTACAAAAACAAACCCAAAACAATTAAGAAAATGGTCATAGGAACATACATATCGATAATTACCTTAAACGTGAATGGATTAAATGCTCCAACCAAAAGACACAGGCTTGCTGAATGGATACAAAAACAAGACCCATATATATGCTGTCTACAAGAGACCCACTTCAGACCTAGGGACACATACAGAGTGAAAGTGAGGGAATGGAAAAAGATATTCCATGCAAATGGAAATCAAAAGAAAGCTGGTGTAGCAATACTCATATCAGATAAAAAAGACTTTAAAATAAAGAATGTTGCAAGAGACAAGGAAGGACACTACATAATGATCAAGGGATCAATCCAAGAAGAAGATATAGCAATTATAAATATATATGCACCCAACATAGGAGCACCTCAATACATAAGGCAACTGTTAACAGCTATAAAAGAGGAAATCGACAGTAACACAATAATAGTGCGGGACTTTACCACCTCACTTACACCAATGGACAGATCAACCAGAATGAAAATAAATAAGGAAACAGAAGCTTTAAATGACACAACAGACCAGATAGATTTAATTGATATTTATATGACATTCCATCCAAAAACAGCAGATTACACTTTCTTCTCAAGTGCACACGGAACATTCTCCAGGATAGATCACATCCTGGGTCACAAATCAAGCCTCAGTAAATTTAAGAAAATTGAAATCATATCAAGCATCTTTTCTGACCACAATGCTATGAGATTAGAAATGAATTACAGGGGAAAACATGTAAAAAACACAAACACATGGAGGCTACATGATACGTTACTAAATAACCAAGAGATCACTGAAGAAATCAAAGAGGAAATCAAAAACTACCTAGAGACAAATGACAATGAAAACACAATGATCCAAAACCTATGGGATGCAGCACAAGCAGTTCTAAGAGGGAAGTTTATAGCTATACAAGCCTACCTCAAGAAACAGGAAAAACCTCAAATAAACAATCTAATCTTACACCTAAAGGAACTAGAGAAAGAAGAACAAACAAAACTCAAAGTTAGCAGAAGGAAAGAAATCATAAAGATCAGAACAGAAATAAATGATATAGAAACAAAAAAAAACAATAGCAAAGATCAATAAAACTAAAGGCTGGTTCTTTGAGAAGATAAACAAAATTGATAAACCATTAGCCAGACTCATCAAGAAAAAGAGGGAGAGGACTCAAATCAATAAAATTAGAAATGAAAAAGGAGAAGTTACAAAAGACACTGCAGAAATACAAAGCATCCTAAGAGACTACTACAAGCAACTCTATGCCAATAAAATGGACAACCTAGAAGAAATGGACAAATTCTTAGAAAAGTATAACCTTCCAAGACTAAACCAGGAAGAAACAGAAAACATGAACAGACCAATCACAAGGAATGAAATAGAAGCTGTGATCAAATATCTTCCAACAAAAAAAAGTCCAGGACCAGATGGCTTCACAGGTGAATTCTATCAAACATTTAGAGAAGAGCCAACACCCACCCTTCTCAAACTCTTCCAAAAAATTGCAGAGGAAGGAACACTCCCGAACTCATTCTATGAGGCCACCATCACCCTGATACCAAAACCAGACAAAGATACTACAAAAAAAGAAAATTACAGACCAATATCACTGATGAATATAGATGCAAAAATCCTCAACAAAATACTAGCAAACAGAATCCAACAACACATTTAAAGGATCATACACCATGATCAAGTGGGATTTATCCCAGGGATGCAAGGATTCTTCAATATATGCAAATCAACCAATGTGATTCACCATATTATCAAATTGATGAATAAAAACCATATGATCATCTCAATAGATGCAGAAAAAGCTTTTGACAAAATTCAACACTGATTTATGATAAAAACTCTCCAGAAAGTGAGCATAGAGGGAAAGTACCTCAACATAATAAAAGCCATACAGGACAAACCCACAGCAAACATCCTTCTCAATGGTGAAAAACTGAAAGCATTTCTTCTAAGATCAGGAACAAAACAAGGATGTCCACTCTCACCACTATTATTCAACATAGTTTTGGAAGTCCTAGCCATGGCAATCAGAGAAGAAAAAGAAATAAAAGGAATACAAATTGGAAAAGAAGAAGTAAAACTGTCACTGTTTGCAGATGACATGACACTATACTTAGAGAATCCTAAAAATGCCACCAGAAAACTACTAGAGCTAATCAATGAATTTGGTAAAGTTGCAGGATACAAAATTATGCACATAAATCTCTTGCATTCCTACACACTAATGATGAAAAGTCTGAAAGAGAAATTAAGGAAACACTCCCATTAACTTTGCAACAAAAAGAATAAAATACCTAGGAATAAACCTACCTAGGGAGACAAAATACCTGTATGCAGAAAACTATAAGACACTGATGAAAGAAATTAAAGATGATACCAACAGATGGAGAGATATACAATGTCCTTGGATTGGAAGAATCAATATTGTGAAAATGACTATACTACCCAAAGCAATCTACAGATTCAATGCAATCCCTATCAAATTACCAGTGGCATTTTTTACGGAACTAGAACAAAAAAATCTTAAAATTTGAATGGAGACACAAAAGACCCCGAATAGCCAAAGCAGTCTTGAGGGGAAAAAATGGAGCTGGAGGAATCAGACTCCCTGACTTCAGACTATACTACAAAGCTACAGTAATCAAGAAAATATGGTACTGGCACAAAAGCAGAAACAGAGATCAATGGAACAAGATAGAAAGCCCAGAGATAAACCCACGCACCTATGGTCAACTAATCTATGACAACGGAGGCAAGGATATATAATGGAGAAAAGACAGTCTCTTCAATAAGTGGTGCTGGGAAAACTGGACAGCTACATGTAAAAGAATGAAATTACAACACTCCCTAACACCATACACAAAAATAAACTCAAAATGGATTAGAGACCTAAATGTAAGACCAGACACTATAAAACTCTTAGAGGAAAACATAGGAAGAACACTCTTTGACATAAATCACAGCAAGATCTTTTTTGATCCACCTCCTAGAGTAATGGAAATAAAAACAAAAATAAACAAATGGGACTTAATGAAACTTCAAAGCTTTTGCACAACAAAGGAAACCATAAACAAGATGAAAAGACAACCCTCAGAATGGGAGAAAATATTTGCAAACGAATCAACGGACAAAGGATTAATCTCTAAAATATATAAACAGCTCATGCAGCTCAATATAAAAGAAACAGACAACCCAATCAATAAATGGGCAGAAGACCTAAATAGACATTTCTCCAAAGAAGACATACAGATGGCCAAGAGGCACATGAAAAGCTGCTCAACATTACTAATTATTAGAGAAATGCAAATCAAAACTACAATGCGGTATCACCTCACACCAGTTAGAATGGGCATCATCAGAAAATCTACAAACAACAAATGCTGGAGAGGGTGTGGAGAAAAGGGAACCCTCCTGCACTGTTGGTGGGAATGTAAATTGATACAGCCACTACGCAGAAGAGTATGGAGGTTCCTTAAAAAACTAAAAATAGAATTACCATATGATCCAGCAATCCCACTACTGGGCATATACCCAGAGAAAACCATAATTCAAAAAGACACATGCACCCCAATGTTCATTGCAGCACTATTTACAATAGCCAGGACATGAAAGCAACCTAAATGTCCATTGACAGTTGAGTGGATAAGGAAGTTGTGGTACATATATACAATAGAATATTACTCAGCCATAAAAAGGAACGAAATTGGGTCATTTGTTGAGACATGGATGGATCTAGAGACCGTCATACAGAGTGAAGCAAGTCAGAAAGAGAAAAACAAGTATTGTATATTAACGCATGTATGTGGAACCTAGAAAAATGGTACAGATGAACCAGTTTGCAGGGCAGAAGTTGAGACACAGATGTAGAGAACAAACATATGGACACCAAGGGGGGAAAGTGGCAGGGGGGTGGGGATGCTGGTGTGATGAATTGAGCAATTGGGATTAACATGTATACACTGATGTGTATAAAATTGATGACTAATAAGAACCTGCTGTATAAAAAAAAAATAAAATTTAAAAATTTTTTTAAAAAGTTCAATCTGAAGCTCTTTATAAAATTTTCGGCAAGCAAAAAGCCTATATGATCAATTATAGTTATATAAATCATCAGGCCAAGTTTATTGGACCAGACTTATTTTGCAAACAAATTAGTCTTAATTTGGCTATATTTGATAGACACGAGGGTAATTTTAGAGAGAATAAGATTATTTCAGTGAATATTAAATGCCAGTTATGCCAGGTCTGTATTTACTAAGACTCCCTTCCTGGACAATTCTTTGCTGTTATGTTATTTTAATGTAAAGATTAATTGAATTATTAAAGGACACTCTAAGTTTGTTTCTGAAGTTTATCTCAGTAATCTACCTTTGGATGAAGGTCAGATGCCCCACGACCTGCAATCAGGGGATGAAGCATACTGGAAAAGACATAATTCAAAAGACTATCTCCAACCTAGATGGAAAGACCCTTATCAGGTACTCTTAACTAGCTCATGCACACTGAAACTGAAGGGAACTGACTCTTGCATTAATTCCCACTTACAAAGGGCCCCTGCCCTGGACTGGCCTCTGGGAGGACTACTGACCTCAAAATCACCTTGAAACAATGCTCAAACAGAGGAGAAGCTATACTTACACCAGGAAGAGAAGAAGGCATCAGAAGCAGACAGCTTACCCAAGATACCGGACCTGATTCACATTATCATTTATAGTGTTTTCCTGACCTCTTGGGCCTTTGCATATGAGTCAAATGTTTTTCTATCATGGGCTCAATCCTATGCTAATTTAAAAAATCAATCCAATCGCTGGGTCTGTGGCCAATTACCTGTGTCTAGTACTTCTGGTTTACCTGAGTGGATTTCTCCACTCCAAGGCTCTCATCGGTTGGCCCTTAGGAAGTTTATTTTAAAAGAAAAATTATAATTATGTTCAGGTCACTATTGATATTAGTTGGGATCCCCTCACCTGGCCAGTTACTAATGCCCGCTCTGACCCTGGCCGTAAATATGAATTTTCCTCTATCACTCAAGTTCAATCAGAGCAACAAGCACAATTTCAGCGAAGGAATAAAACCTCCCACAATTATGGGATGGATTTATGGAGTTAACACCAGGCTATGGTCACTGAAGTTTAAAGGCTCCTCTATGTTGGGAACAATTTAATCGTAGTAAGGATAACCAGTCTAGTAACACTAGGAAACGGGGCTGGGTGCCTTATGGACAGTCCCAGTGTATAATTTCCCTGAAAGATCGGGATTGGTACAGAACAGATGAAGTCAGACGACCTGGGATATACTGGGCTTCACCTGATGGAAGTTCTTGACTTAAATTCTGACTTCTGACTTTACTAATACTGCTAGCTCTATTATTTTTTATATTGTCTGTTTTACAAAATTGTTGTTTCTTGCATTACCAAATGTGTGACTGAGCCGCTTATAAAATGATATCTAGTTCCATATAGGATCAATGATGGTAAGAGTGTAACTCTAGATATGGGAAGGAGCAAGAGGGAATATTTTCCTGGATCCTAAGAGAATAGTAAGACAAGTGGTCCAGAGACTTTTTGCTACTCGTAATGCCTAGTCCTGTAATAGCACACTGAGGGGCCTCTCAGTGAAATCTTCGCCAGAACTGGGAGTGAACATTCCTAGCACTGTGGGACAAAACGGTCATGAAATGCCTCCCAAACCGTGGTCAAATCTATGACCACGAAGGGGCCCTGCCAACGGGAAACTGACACTTGACATCTACCTCTACAAAGATGAAATCATGGCCACTGCCGCTGCTGACCTCCAACACCACCTGAAAGGAGTTCTGGGTGGAGATCAGGAATGAGGCACTCTGTGCTCTGGGAAAAGCTGGCAGAACAGGCCTTCAGATAGTTAGATATTTTCAGGAGAAGATTTTATGAGCCCAAATTCTTGCATCTTCTCATACCTAGAGAAACACTGACATCATTAACGATTACATCTGCTTTGGCCATTAAGGAGAAAATGACAATTAAAAAGTCAAAATGGTATAGCTGTGGTTCAGACATCCAAGGAAATAACTAGGTGACACTATGGATGTGATTTCGGACAAGTCCTTGTATTGCTAAGAACTTGAGTTTTCTGAGCTGTGTCGTACCTGAGATGCCACCAGCTACTCTCAAAACAATGTCTGCAGGAGGCTGGTGGCCACTACCTTACTTTTTCAAGGTCTCCTCTCGTAACTATTATATTTTTAAACAATGAACTTGCTTTAGATCGTATGTTAACAAGAAAACACGTGTAGTGACGAATAGCACCTGTTATCTATGTGTTAATACCACATCAAAAGTTAAAAACTACTTAGATAAAACTAGACAACTGGCTACCTGGCTAGAAGTCTCCCCAAAGTGCCAGGTCCAGACTGGGTTTCAGGCTTATTCTCCTGAAAAGAAATGAGATCTATTTTGGCTATTAACATCGGGTTGTCACTCCTCCAACTACTTCTAACTGGGTCTGTTACACCTACATCAATCATACTGGGCTAATAGAAGAGGACATCAAAAATGTATATGACTGGGCTTCCCTGGTGGCGCAGTGGTTGAGAGTCCGCCTGCTGATGCAGGGGACGCGGGTTCGTGCCCCGGTCCGGGGGGATCCCACATGCCGCGGAGCGGCTGGGCCCGTGAGCCGTGGCCGCTGAGCCTGCGCGTCCGGAGCCTGTGCTCCACAACGGGAGAGGCCACAACAGTGAGAGGCCCGCGTACCGCAAAAAAAAAAAAAAAAAAGTATATGACCATGCCAACTGGCTCCATTCCTTTGGACAGGGTAACCCAAACGCTGACTCTCATCTGGACCAGGATTAAAATTGCTACCAAATATAACCTAGTTATTACTCCTGCTTGGGCCCCTGGTTACAGTAATTCTTTTACTGATCTTTGGCCCCTGCCATCTTAATCACTTGTCTATTTTGTTCTTTCTAAAGACACAACGGTTTCCCAGACAAGATGAAGGAGACGCAGAGGTTCCAGCCACTCCTTGGAACAGATCATGCGAGAATAACAGCAGAAGTCACCCTGGATCCCTTAACAAGACAGAGTGAGAGCTCTGTGACCCCAGCTAGGTAGGGTCTGCTAGTCCGTTGCCAGCCTGAAGAAGCTACAGAAGATAGACCTACACCCTTCCTCCTCCCAATAAAGATGTCTTGGGGTTCACGTCTCTCGGGGGGATTTGAGGCAGGAGATAGATGGGCCCCAGGCTGAGCAGCTAGAGTTCGTTCCCTGGGGACAGAAACTCCATAACAGTAGGAGCCGGTGAGGAAGCTGAGCCCTGCCCAGAGAGAAGACCACATATTCCTCATTCTCGAAGTCAAGGAGATCTTCCCGACTACACACGCACAGAAAGGCTCCTCGAAGGTCAAAGGAAGGGGGCGTTACCTCATAGTAAGTGATGCCAACCTACCCATAGGCCTCTTCGCTAGCATCCGTCTTGGCTAAGAGATGTGCACACACACATGGGAGGACCCTGGGATAAACCAAATTCGGACTCAGAATCAGGCAAATCAAAATGATTGGCCAGGGACTTCCCTGGTGGTTCAGAAGTGGGAAGATTATGTAGTTAAAGGGGAACTGAACACTGAGAGGCGTTGGTCTCCTTCCTTCCTGCTAGCACTCTGGCAAGGACAACACCAAGTGGCACAGTCCTAGGGCAACTTGGGGACATTCACAGCAAAGGGACACCTGAGTTGGCATCTTCAAGCCGCCCCTGGTTCCCAGGGGCGATCTTACTTCCTGCACCCAGATTTCCGCCCCCAGGGCCGCCTCCCTCCACCCCCTCCCCTGCACTGTGCCCGGTCTCCCCTGGCTTCTCAGAAGTCCTGAAGAAGGGGGAAAATTACCTTGCAAGGGGAAGGGAGCCCATCACATCCCCTCCCTGCAGCCTCATCTTGCTTGCAGGTGGAGGAAGCTCTGCTTTCAATACTTCCTCAAACACCAGCCAACCACCCCAAGCAGAACTGCATCGTCTAGAGAGCAATCGATCGACGGAGCCCCCGCAGTGTCCCCAGCCCAGTAATCCAGAGCAGTGGGAAAACCCAGGCAAGTGATGCAAATGTGCAATGAAAGCCAGGCACTTCCTGCCTTCAAGTTCTTTGCTGTGTGGATTAAGCTGATATGTCTCTGAGCCTGCTTTCGGTGGAAAATGAGCATCAGGGCATCACCCAGTTCCTAGGGCTCGGGTGAAGGTTCCAAAAGGTGATACCTGCCGAGTCCTTAGCATGGGAATAAGCCCTCAATATGAATGACTCTTTGGATTGCTTTCTGTCTCTTTGTTACCACGACAGGTGCCACATTGAATTTGTGTGTGTACATCTCCGTTTGTGACACGTGCGTGCGAGTGTGCTTACGAAATGAAATCCTTGAAGTGAAACTGATGGACGTTAGGGGAGGCGCATTTGGGGATCTTGATGGATTTGCCAAACTGTCCTTTCAAAAGGCTGGATCCATTTCAAATCCCAGCATCCGGGTATTAGGGATGCTTTTCACCTACATGCTTGCAACACCGCGAATCTTCAGATTCGACCAACGCTCTGATCATTGACCAAATTACGATAGGTGCAAAAGAAAAGGTGTATTCCGTGTGCTTTTAATTCTTAGTTATCTTATTCAGAACAGAGAGAATATCGCGTTTCACATTCGGTCGTGTATCTTTTAAGAACCCGACTTCGTATTCATTTCATTTTCTAGAAAGTGTTAGTCACTTCTTAATGACTTAACTTCTGAGTTATATATCTTAGAACAGTTTTGTCTATTTTGGGCCTTGCAAACCTTTCTTTTTTCTGTCTTGCTGCGTGTGTGTGTGTGTGTGCCTTTAACTTGGAAGGTATTTTTAATGCAGACATTATTTATATGTGAAACATAGCAACATTCTCTTTTATGTCTTCGTTTTTTTCTAACATACTTAAAAAGTCTGCACTGCACCCAGATGAATTTTTATGAATGTATCATACTTTCATAACTGTACTTAACTGTACAGTTGTATGTACTTAACTGTACATAACTGTACATCAGTACTTTCATAACTGAAACTGGGGTCTGGCTGTTCACTGTTCAAAAGCCAATAAAGAGGCAAGGTCGTTGGAAAGGAAAGTTTGCTTTATTTTCAGATGCCGGCGACGGGGGTGGGGGATGGCGGGGGGCAGAGGGCGGACTTCTGACCAAAGGCCGACCCTCCGCCCCCCATAATCAGTGGGCAAGAGCTTTTATACATGGGGGGAGGGGACTACATGCAGAAACAGTCATTTTGAAATTGGTCAGCGGTGGTCTGACCAGCATCATCTTGATTGTTCCAAGTACCGTTCAAGTCTTCATTTTCAGGGTCGGTTTGTTCCCATTTCCTTAAGGCCAATTATTGGAACTGTGGCAACTTATGTCCTGGCTACATTCCGGTCATCGTGTAGTTAACTTCTTCCACCTGGTGGAGGTTTCGGTTATCTGCAAGACAGCTCACAGGATAGGGCTCAGAATATTATCTAGAGCCCTCGAGAAGCAACTATAGGTCCTTGATTTTGCTTAATGACTAAACTATTATTATTTAGTCTTATTGGACTGTTTTCCTTTGTTTCTGCATTCTCCCTTCTCTGATTAAACTTATTCTTTGGCTGAAATTTGTCTACAGACAAAAGGTAGGCGGAGGACGTTGGGAGGAAGGACCACAGGGCCCTGCTCCGTTTCACTTTCATGGTTTCTTTTTTGTTTGTGAAAGTGACGGAATTTGCATTTTATAGCCAAGAGGGCTGGCGTCATCTTTCTGTGTTGATCAGCCGCCTGAACTTCTTTGTGAATTTTCTGCTTGTACCCATTCCCTTGTTCTAATGAGCATTTCCTGGGGGGATAGAGCAACATTAAAAGCTAGCCTTTATTGACCACTTGCTGTGTGCCTGTGCTATGCTAAGGGCCTCGCATGTGTCTCTCCTTAAAATCTCATCACAGCCCATTTTATTATTATTTAAATTTTTTATTTTAATACAATTTTTAAAGGTTGCTTTCTATTTGCAGTTATTACAGAGTATCAGCTACATTCCCCATGTTGAACGGTACATGGTGGAATCTGTCTTACAGCCAGTAGTTTGAACCTCTCACTCCCCTACTCCTATATTGTCCGCACACACACCGGTAACCACCAGTTTGTTCTATCTGTGACGCTGCTTTTTTTATGTATATTCACCAGTTTGTTGTATCTCACAGCCCATTGTATAGATGGAAACGTTGAACTTAAGTTGATGGGGGTGTGAGTTTCCCAAAGGCTAAAACGTGACATTCCAGAGATTGGAATCCAGGTGTGTTGAGAAACTCCAGATCCTACATACTGAACCATGCTCGGTAGCGATTCTTTTTGACTGTGAATGGCTTTCAGCTAGATGGAGGTAGGGAAGGGACACCAGGTGGGCTGCAAAGAACCATCAAAGGTCCAGAGTGGGGACCATGACAAGACAGGGATTGGAAGGTCTTGCAGATGGAGTTAGCCAGCAGAGCTAGACTTTAGAACCCAGCGGGGGTTTCACACCGTATGAAAGAAGGTCGGGGACAGTTCCGAGGATCACGCCCCCAGGCTCAGGAGAGCTTAATGTCCCTTCGAGGGTGCTGCTGGCTAAACCCTCAGGCCTGGGATCCTAGGGTTTTCATAAAGGAAATTCCTTCTGTAGTTGGGGGTCTCAGGGAGTGTACGATCACCTGGATCCCAGGAATTCTGGACACTTTTGTCTCCCCTCTTTCTTCTACCTGCCCTCCCACACCAGCAATGCTGCTGGCTCCAGCTCTGACATCTATCCACCTCCTATTCACCTCCTTCTTCTCTCCCCCACCCCACTCCCAGCCCAGGCCAGGCCACTGTAACTCCTCACTCTGGAATGAAATTTTCAAGTCTCAGTGTCTACAAGTAAAGCTTCTTAGACCACAGCCACGTGTACTTGGCACATACGGTCTGTGACAGCTGAGTGGCTTGATTCACTGATACTAACAAAGTACTGTCCCAACCCTACAAAGCCCAGGTAGTGTCTCTTCATCTTGCAGCTACGCCGTTGTTACTCGTTTCCTGAGGCTGCCGTAACAGAGCACCACCCACTAGTGGCTTGAAACAACAGAAATTTACTCTTTCACCATTCTGGAGGCCAGAGATCTGAAATCAAGGTGTCCGAAGGGCTGCGCTCCTTTCAAAGGCTTTAGGGGAGATTCCTTCTTTGCCTCTTTCTGGCTTCTGGGGTTTGCCGGCAATCCTTGGGGTTCTTTGGTGTATTTTGCGTCACTCCAATGTCTACCTCCAACTTTCCTCTGTGTCTCTGTGTGTCCTCTCCTTTTCCTATGAAGACATCATGGGATGTAGGGTCCACCCTCATCCTTACTTCTCAAAGACCCTGTTGCCAGATGAGGTCACGTGCTGAAGTTCTGGGTGGACATGAATTGGGGGGTGACATATTCAAGCCACTACAGTCATCCAGAACGGGTGTCCTCCAAGACCACAGGGCAAGAGAATTGAAAGGCAGTGTGGCATGTTTACAAGATCAGGCTATGGAAGTGACCCTTGGTCCGCTTCTTCTCTCTTCCTATTAGGCAGGTCAGTCATGTGACCGCATCAGGGGTGGTCCCACCACGGGGGCGTCAGGGAGGCTGGGAAGATGGAGAGGAACACATGGATATTGGGGGACCCCTCCTCCATCCCTGGGTGCTGTGGCTGTAGCCCTGAGGCCCAGCAGAGCATCTGGCCCATAGTGGATGTTCAATGAAGGTTTGTTGAATGAGTACCAGGAAGGTGAGTGTGGGAAGTTACATAGAAAAATTGAGGGGCACCCTGGCCCACCTACTCTGCAGACTGGGGACCGGCAGAAGCTGGAGGGGAATTCCCTGCACTGTAGAACTGAGTCTGGTCCCTCCCTTTGCCGGACATCCCCAGGGTGGGGCATGGTTGGTCCCTGGCAGGTTCAGGCAGGCAGAGGGCCCCATAGCTGCATGAGAGCTGAGGTTCCTTCCCTCTTCCTGCCTCTACACACCCTCCACCCCGCCACACAGCTGATGAAGTGCCTGCAGAGGATCATGAGAGCAGAAGAAGCCTCGGGCTGCCAGGTGCCCCACCGGCCCTGGGTGTCCATCCGGAGGGTGGCTTTGTTGCTGCTTCTCCTTGGCATGGTGATAGGCTGCCTGGTGTGCAGTGTGCGCCTCACCCGAAAGCAGCAGGTGGATTCAACTGGGGTAAGTCCAGAAGGGAGGATGAGAGAGACAGATGTACATCTGCCTCCTGCAAGCTCAGGAGCATGGGGACCTCCAGCCGGGGCCGGGACCTGGGGAGGGGGTGCAGCGCCGAGGGCAGGTAAGCAACTGAGGAAAGAATCAGCTCAGGGCAGAGGGATGGTGAGCTAGAGCGCAGACTAACAGACTCGCGACCAAAAAAGAAAAAGAAAACAAAAAGATCAGAATGAGATGAATAAAAATCTGCCAGGGGGGCTTCCCTGACCGTCCAGTGGTTAACACCCCTCGCTTCCAGCGCAGTGGGGCGGGGGGTTCGATCCCTGGTCTGGGGAATTAATAGCCCGCATAGCACGTGGCGTGGCCAAACAATAGAAAAGACAACTGCCAGGAAGAAAGAGCTGGTGGAAAAGAACAGAGCGAGAGAGACCAGAGCAGGGAGGGGAGGCGGGGGCAAGGCTGCCCCCGGGGGTCTCCGGCTCTGGATAGTCAGTTCTGCCGACACCAGGAGGTAAATCCCGGGTGGAGATCCCGGGGTGGAGGAAGATACATACCGTATGGGGGCCTGGAAAATGACTCGTCTTTGGTGTTCCCCCAGCAGGCTGACTCAGAGGCTGCTGGGGGCTTCTCAAAGCTGGGAAGGGGCGGTTCCGGGACCTCCAAGGACAGGAGGAACCCTGGACACCTACCACAGGGTCTGGCTTTGGGGGCTGCATTACGGGGGTGGGAGAGCTTTGCAGGGGAGAGAGGCGGGTGTGCCGAGGCGCCCTGTGTTATATCCTGGAAACTAAGAAGTTCTTCAGAAGGTCTTCTCTTCATGCTCACGGCTAGTTCAAACCTACTTTCTCTTTAAGAGTTCTTCACAAAGGTCCCAACTCAGTCCGGTGGGATGATGGGTGGATAGAAGGATGGGTCGAGAAAAGAGAGCTCTTCCCTCGGGAACACTCAAGACGTCTGGTCTCTTTTCTTTTCTTTTCTTTTCTTCCAGTGGGACTTAGCGGAGCTGCAGCTGAATCGCACAGGTAAAACCAGATGCATATGTGTGTTGGAGAAAGAGAAAAGAAAGAGGGTGGGGGAGGGAGAGAGAGAGAGAGAGAGAAATTGACAAAGGATGAGAAAAAGAAACAAAGAGAGGGAGATATGGCGGCGTTCTGTTGAGCACCTGCTTCCTGGCTCAGCCTTTTGTTTTCTCCCTTGGGAGATCCCAAATCAATTAAACCAAGCTAATAACCATCACTAACGTGCCCTCACTGAGGCCACAAACACTAATTAAGCGGCTACTGTGAGGCAAGCCCTGTTCTGGGTGTTCCGAGAGCCCACAGAACCGACAGAAATCCCTGCCCTGTCGGTGTTGCCCTTCTACCAAGGGGATCAGAAAATAAATAAATAAACAAGGAAAATATGCAGCACGGCAAGAGAGTAAAACACGCATCTGGTACTTCTGGGAGGAATATTAAGTAAGGGAGGGGGATCGGGCAGGCCAGCGTTGGGTTTGCCCTTGAAGATGCGGTCATCGGGGAAGGCATCCCTGAGAAGGGGGCTTTGGAGCAAGGACGTGAAGGAACGTGAGGGCGGGTGCATTTGGCAGTACTCTCCCAGCCTCTCTCTAACCCCCTTTCTCTTTGGGCCTCTCCCCCCCACCCCCCGACTCATCCCCAGAGGGCTGGGTGTGTGTTCATTCCATTTTGTAACGGAGGGAAATCTTCGTCTTTTTTCTCCGGGTGCTTTCTGCTCAGGCTGCTATGACAGAATAACAGACAAGATGGCTTATGAACAAGACATTTCTTTCTCATGGTTCTGGGGGCTGTGAAGTCCAAGGCACCGGCAGATCTGGTGTCTGGCGAGAGCCCGCTTCCTGGTTCATAAGCAGCCAGCCATCTTCTTTTTTTCTTTTTTAAGTTTTTTTTTTTTTTTGATGTGGACCATTTTTAACGTCTTTATTGAATTTTTCACAATCTTGCTTCTGTTCTTTAGCTGCGTGGCCTGTGGGATTTTAGCTCCCCCGACTTAGGGATGGAACCCACGCCCCATGCATTGGGAACATGGAGTCTTAACCACTGGACCACCAGGGAAGTCCCCAGCCAGCCATCTTCTCATCTTTTTGCTGGGTCTTCACGTGGCTGAAAGGGAGGGAGAGAGCTCTCCGAGCTCTTCTCTTTCTCTCCCCACCCCCCTTTCTTTTTTTTTTTCTTTCTATTCTTTGGCCACCCCCACATCATCCCACCCGGCCCCGCGGGGCATGCGGGATCTTAGTTCCCCAGCCACGGATGGAACCCGTATGCCTGCATTGGAAGCACGGAATCTTAACCACTGAACCCGCCAGGGAAGTCACTCTTTCTCTTTTTAAATTGAGATATAGTTGACATACAACGTTGTATTAGTTTCCGGTGTACAACATGATTCTCTATTTGTATATATTACAAAACGATCGCCACAGTGTCTAGCTAACATAGTTACAATTTTTTTTCTTGCCATGGGAACTTGTAAAATCTTCTCTCTTAGCAAATTTCAAATATACAACACAGTGTCATTAACTCTAGTCACCATGCTGCACATGACACCGCCAGGACTTAGTTTATAACTTATTTTATAAGTTTTACCTTTCGACCACCTTCACCTATTTTGCCCACCCCGGCTCCCACCTGTGGCAACCAGCAGTCTGTTCTCGGTATCTATGAGTTTGGGTTTTGTTTCCTTTTAGATTGCACGTATAAGGGAAGTCATACAGTATTTGTCTTTGTCTGACTTACCCCTAGGTCCACCCATGTTGTCACAAGTGGCCGAATTTCCTTCTTTTTTTATGGTTGAATTATATATATATATATATGTATAATATCACATATATATATAATAATATATATAAACATCTTTATCCATTTTATATATATGTGTGTATGGTGTGTGTATATATATACACGCACAATCCGTACATATGTACATGTATACATATATGTGTGTGTATGTGTATATACAGATATATAGATATATAGATATCACATCTTCTTTCTCCATTCATCCATCAGTGGATATGGGGTCTCTTTTATAAGGGCTCCACCTTCATGATCTAATCACTTCCCAATGGCTCACCTTCTAATTCCATCCCCTTGGGGGTTAGGTTTCAACATGGGAGTTTGGGGCATTGCCTCTATAGCACTCAGTTTCCCTAAACCTCCATCCTTCCATCCCTTCTCCCACAACCCTCTCAGGATCGCGGCAGGACCCCAGGCTGCGCTGGCAGGGAAGCCCAGCCCTGGGCCGCTCCTTCGTGCATGGGCCAGAGCTGGACAACGGGCAGCTGCGTATCCAACGTGATGGCATTTATAGGCTGCACATCCAGGTGACCTTAGCCAACTGCTCTTCCTCTACGTGGACCGCCAAGCCCCTTAGCGCCACCCTGAGCGTGGCCATCTGCTTCCCCACAGCCCACAGCATCAGCCTGCTACGCCTCAACTTTCACCAAAGCTGCTCTGTCGCCTCCCAGCGCCTTACCTTCTTAGCCCACGGGGACATTCTCTGCACCAACCTTACTCCGCCTCTGCTGCCCTCCAGAAACGCTGATGAGACTTTTTTTGGGATTCAGTGGGTGTGCCCTTGACCATTGCACTTCCTGGCCCAGATTTGTTGAGAAGGAGTTTTTTCTTTGTTTTATCGTCAATTTATTCGTAAGTATTTTATTATTTTATTATTGTATTGTATCCAAAGGTTGTATTTCTCTTCCTGAGAATGCATTGGCTTTTTTTTAAACTTTTTTATTATTTTTTCTTTTTTTGGTCGCACCATGTGGCATGTGGGATCTTAGTTCCCCAAGCAGGGAATGAACCCACACCCATCTGAAGGGCATCTGAAGGGCAGAGTCCTAACCACTGGACCACCGTGAGATTGCATTGTTAATGCACAGAAACATAATTGATGTTTCTATATTGATTGGGGGGGTGTGTGTGCTGTTTTTCTGTTTGTTTCTTTGTTTTACTTTACAGAATCTGTTTATTAGATCCAACAGTTTTTGGTTAAAGTACTTTTTAAAAACTCTTCTAAAAATAAAAACCATTTTATTTCTTCCTTTCCACGTCTGATACCTTTCTTTTTCTTCTACAATATCTAGGTCATTTTGCACCTATATCTGTAGGATAAATTCCTAGAAGTGGAATGGCTGGGTCCAAGAGGGTGTGTTTATAATTTTGATATTTATTAATAAATTGGCCTCTACAGGTGTTGAACCAATTTAGATTTTTAATCTGCACCATGTGACCATGGCTGCTCTGTGGGATGTGAAAAGAAGCTTTTCATTTGTCTTATTTCTAATAAAAGGGGAGCCTATTCCCCGCCCCCATACTTCAGTGTCATTTGAATCATTTGTATTTTCTTTTCTGTAAAATCATGTGTAGACATTCTTTTTTTTTAATTGAGGTAAAATTCACATAAAATAAAATTAACCCTGTTAAAGTGGCATTAATGCATTCACATAACTATATTCAATATCTGGTAATAAGCCATAATGGAAAAGAATATGAAATAATATGAAATATATATATATTTTTTTTGAGAAACCGCCAAATAGTTTTGCAATGTGTCCACGCCTTACCCAGTTTTTCTTAACTGAGTCATCAACCTTTTGCTTTCTGTTTTGTACAAAGTTTTTCTATGTTGAGGAATTTAGCCCTTTATCTGTAATATGAGTTGCAAATATCTTCTCAGTTTGTCTTTTCACTTTTGACGTTGCCTATGATTTTTTTTTTTTTTTTTTTTTTTTTTTGCTGTGCATTCTTTTTATTTTTACGTCCTTGGATGTAAATATCTGTTTCTTCTTTAATGGCTTGTGGATTTCCTGATCCAACACTCTCCAAAATTCCACACTGCTCAAAATTGTTCTCACTTTACCTGGCTTGAAGTACCAGGCTGAGACCTCATCTCTGTCCTGGCATTTTCACAGTGCCCCCTCCCCAACACCTCCCTGCAAAATAAGTTACTTAATTAATTTAATTTTTTTTTTTTTTTTTTTTTGCGGTACATGGGCCTCTCACTATTGTGGTCTCTCCCGTTGCGGAGCACAGGCTCCAGATGCGCAGGCTCAGCGGCCATGGCTCACGGGCCTAGCCGCTCCGCGGCATGTGGGATCTTCCCGGACCGGGGTACGAACCCGTGTCCCCGGCATTGGCAAGTGGACTCTCAACCACTGCGCCACCAGGGAAGCCCAATTAACTTAATTTTTAAAAAACCACCTGGGCTTACAGAGCTCTGGTTTCTCAGATATTGCCAAACTTCTCCCAACCTCTTCCTTCCCGCTTTTATTTGTTTTCTTCCTTCTTCTTTCCTTCAAAACAATCACTCCTTTATTCCCTCTGCTATAGCCACCAGAAACCAACCTCACACCCACCCCTTTCCTGATCACAAAATCCTCGGAGATCTTAGAGTAACTTCTCTTCCCCAGTAGGAGGCAGAGACCCTGTAGCTGGAAGTTCTTTGGAAATTGTCATCAGCTTATGCAACTTAATGGGGTAAAAGGTATCAATCATTTCCCTACTCTCCTCCCATCACCATGGCAACTACCTAACCAATGAACGTCTGATCCTAGGACCTTATCCTAGGACCTTATCCTGACTTTGATTATTCAAGATTTAATCATCTTGAATTATTAAAACCTGCCATCTAGGTTTTCCTTTGGGTTAAGAAGGAACAAAATATTAGCAAACCAAATTCAACAATACATTTAAAGGATCATACGCCATGATCAAGTGGGATTTATTCCAGGGATGCAAGAATGGTTCAACATATGCAAATAATCAGTGTACTACACCACATTAACAAAATGAAGGATAAAAACCATACGATCATCTCAACAGATGCAGGAAAATCGTTTCACAAAATTCAACATTCATTCATGATAAAAGTTTCAACAAACTGCCTATAGAGAGAAGGTACCTCAAGATAAAAAAGGCCATATACGACAAGGCCACAGCTAACATCACATTCAATGGTGAAAAGCTGAAAGCTTTTCTTGTAAGATCAGGAACAAGACAAGGATGCCCACTCTCACCATTTTTATTCAACATACTACTGGAGGTCCTAGCCAGAGCAATTAGGCAGAAAAAGAAATAAAGGCATCCAAATCAGGAAGAGAGAAGAAAAACTGTCTCTATTTGTAGCTGATGTGATTTTATATATAGAAATCCCTAAATATCCCACAAAAAAACTGTTAGAATTAATAAATTCAGTAAAGTTGCAAGATACAAAATCAATATACAAAAATCAGTTCCATTTCTATGCATTAACAGTGAACTATCAGAAAGAGAAATTAAGGAAACAATCCCATTTATAATTCAAAAATTTAATCTAAGAGGTGAAAGATCAGTGCACTGAAAACTAGAAGACATTGATGAAATTGAAGAGGACACAAACAGATGGAAATATATATCATGGTCGTGGATTGGAAGAATTAATATTGTCAAAATGTCTGTATTACTCAAAGCAATCTTTAGGTTCAATGCAATCCCTATCAAAATTTCAATGGCACTTTTCACAGAAGTAGAAAAATAATCCCAAAATTGTATGGAGCCACAAAATACCCCAATTAGCCAAAGCAATCTTAGGAAAGAAAACAAAGCTGCAGGCACCATAGTTCCTGATTCCAAACTATATTACAAAGTTATAGTAGTCAAAACAGCGTAGTGTTGGCATAAAAACAGACACATAGAGAGACCAGAAATAAATATATGCATATATGATCAATTAACTTATGAAAAAGTACCTAAGAATATACAATGGGGAAAGGATAGCCTCTTCAATAAACAGTGCTGGGAAAGCTGGACAGTCACATGTGGAAGAATGAAACTGGATCCCTATCTTACACCATACACAAAAATAAACTCAAAATAGATTAAAGACCTGAACATAATGATAAATTCCTTAACATTGGTCTTGGCAATGATTTTTTGGATTTGACATCAAAAGCAAAGGCAACAAAAGCAAAAATAAACAAGTGGGACTATATCAAACTATAAAGCTTCTGCACAGCAAAAGAAACCAACAACAAAATGAAAAGGCATCCTAGGGAATGGGAGAACATATTTTCAAACCATATATCTGACAATGGATTGATACAGAAAATGTATAAAGAACTCATACAACTCAACAGCAAAAAAAAAAAAAAAGAAAGAAAAAGAAAAAAAGAATCCAATTTTAAAAATGGGCAGAGACTGAAGAGACATTTTTCCAAAGAAGACATACAAATGGCCAACAGATACATGAAAAAGTGCTCAACATCGTTAATCATCAGGAAAATATAAATCAAAACCACAATGATCACACCTGTCAGATGGCTATTATCAAAAAGACAACAAATAACAAGTGTCGGTGATGATGTGGAGAAATGAAACCCTAGTACACTGTTGGTGGGAAAGTAAATTGGTGAAGCTGCTATGGAAAACAGTATGGAGATTCCTCAAAAAATTAAAAATAGGACTACCATATGATCCAGCAATTCCTCTCCTGGGTATTTATCCAAAGATTTAAAAACACTAATAAGAAAAGATATATGCACCCATCTGTTCATTGCAGCATTATTTACAACAGCCAAGATATAGAAACAACCTAAGTGCCCAAAAATAGATAAATGGATAAAGAAGATGTGATAGATAGATGATAGATAGATAGATAGATAGACAGATAGATAGACAGAATATTACTCAGCCATAAAAAAAAGAATCAAACCTTGCCATTTGAGATAACATGGATGGATCTAGAGGGCATTATGCTAAGTGAAATAAGGCAGACAGAGAAAGACAAACACTGTGTGATGTCACTTACATGTGGAACCTAAAAAACAAAACAAATAAACAAACAGAACAGAACATAAACAGAGTTATAGGTACAGAAAGCAAACAGGTGGTTGCCAGAGGGGAGTAAGGGGGTGGAAGGAAAGAAATTTGGTGAGGGAGATTAAGAGGTACAAAAATTTCCAGTTGCAAAATAAGTGAGTCATGGTTATGAAATACAGTGTGGAGAATATAGTCATAACTATGTAGTATTTTTGTAGTGCTGTATGTCAGTTATATCTCAAGAAAACTAGAAGAAGAAAAAAAAACCACAATGAGCTATCCCCTCACACCTGTCAGAATGGCTATCATCAAAAAGACAAGACATAACAAATATTGGCAAGGATGTGGTGCAAAGGGAGTCATTGTGCACCGTTGGTGGAAACATAAATTGATACAGCCACTATGGAAAAAAGTACGGAGACTCCTCAAAAAAATTAAGAGTAAGATACAGCTATCCCACTACTGGGTATCGACCTGAACAAATTGGAAGCAGGAACTCAAAGAGATATTTCTACAACCATGTTCATAGCAGCACTATTTATTCACAATAGCCAAGAGGTGGAAGCAACCAGAGTGTCCATCAATCGGTGAATGGATAAACAAAATGTGATATATATAGACAATAGAATATTATTCAAGTTGAAAAAGGAAAGAAATTTGACACATGCTACATGGGTGGACCTCGAGGACATTATGCTGAGTGAAATAAGCCAATCACAAAATACTGTGTCATTCCACTCATAAGAGGTCCCTAGAGGAGTCAAATCCATAGGGACAGAAAGTGGGATGGGGGGGTCAGGGGCTGGGGGAGGGGGATGGGGAGTTAGTGTTTAACGGAGACAGAGTTTCTGTTCGGGAAGGTGAGAAAGTTCTGGAGATGGAGGGTGGGGATGATTGCACAACAATGTGAATGTACTTAGCACCTCTGAACTGTACACTTAAAATGGTAAAATTTGTATTGTGTGGGTTTCACTACAATTAAAAATAAAAACCCTCGGTGGAGCCGTCTCCTAATAACTGAACGGATGGCTACTTTGTATAGAGAGCTTTCCATGTGCCGGTCTATGAGTTAGCTAGGGTGCTCATAACAAAGAACAACAAACTAGATGATTTAAACAACAGAAATTTGGGCTTCCCTGGTGGCGCAGTGGTTGAGAGTCCGCCTGCCGATGCAGGGGACACGGGTTCGTGCCCCGGTCCGGGAGGATCCCACATGCCGCGGAGCGGCTGGGCCTGTGAGCCATGGCCGCTGAGCCTGCGCGTCCGGAGCCTGTGCTCCGCAACGGGAGAGCCCACAACAGAGAGGCCCACGTACCGCAAAAAAAAAAAAAAAAAAAAAAAAGAGGTTATACAATTTCCCTAAGACCACGTAACTCTGGAGGAGCTGGGATTGAAACCCGGGTCTGACAGATATCAAAGGCATCCCCCACAAGACCATCCTACACATCTTGCATCTTCATAATGCTTCCTGAACACTCAGGCTGACTCTCTCTGCTTCCAGAATAAACCACTTACCACGTGGTATTTCAATAGATTTTTTCTTTAATTTTCATTGGAGTATAGCTGCTTTACGATGTTGTGTTAGTTTCTGCTGTACAGCAATGTGAATCAGCTATATGTATACATATATCCCCTCTTTTTTAGATTTCCTTCCCATTTAGGTCATCACAGAGCATTGAGTAGAGTTCCCTGTGCTATACAGTAGGTTCTCATTAGTTATCTATTTTATACATAGTATCAATAGTGTATATTCCTCTCACACTCCCCTTTCCCCTTTGGTATCCATAAATTTGTTCTCTACATCTGTGTCTCTACTTCTGCTTTGCAAATAAGTTAATCTGTACCATTTTTCTAGATTCCACATCAATAGATTTTTTTTTAGACAGCTGTTTCCCCCACTCTACTCTGAGTTCTTTGAAAGACACATAAACAAGAAGAGAAGAAAAGAAGGTGGCATTTGAGCTGGGGGTAACCCAGAGGTTATCCCCGGAACCTATGAATATGTTATCTTATATAGTAAAAGGGACTTTGCAGATACGATTAAGCCTTGAGATCGGGAAGTGAGCCTGGATTATCCAGGTGTGCCCAATGTCACCACAAGTTCTTATCAGAGGGAGGCAGGACGGTCAGAGAAAGAGATGTGATGATAGAAGCAGAGGCCGTAGTCAGAGAGAGATACGAGATGCTGCGCTGCTGGCTTTGAAGATGGAGAAGGGACCATGAAGCAAGGAATGCGGTGGCTCCTTGAAGCTGGAAAAAGCAAGGCAATGGATTCTCACCCTGGACTCTCCGGAAGGAGCACAGTGCCACCAACACCTTGACTTTAGCCTATTGAGACCCCTTTCAGACTCTGACCTTCAGAACTATAAGAATATGAACTTCCGTAGTGTTAAGGCACAGAGTTGGTGGTCATTTTTCACAGCAGCCACAGGGAACTCACACGGGCCCTCCTCTTTGCCGTAGTGGTTGGGGTTCCGTTTTCTCACTAGCTCCTGCATCTCTCCCCATCTCACCTCTCTCTTCATAGATCTGACTCCCTTCTCTCACAGAGCACCTGACATCTGCTTTTACTGATGCGCAAGGAACTTCACACATTTCAACAATCCTACCGAAGTTATATACCAGAACCCATCAAGAGATTTTTTTTTTAACAAAAGGACCATCATGCACTTCCAGAAATGAATTGTGTCACCCCACTTGAAAGCCAAGGACCACTGTCACGATCATGAGCCCCACTATGGCAGAAGTGGGGGGATGCCCGTGGGTGTGTTGTAAAATAGAAAATGAGGACTTCCCCGGCAGTCCAGTGGTTAAGACTCCATGCTTCCACTGCAGGGGGCACAGGTTTGGTCTCTGATCAGGGAACTAAGATCCTACATGACACGCAGCCAAAAAATAATTATAATAATAAAGTAGAAAATGAGACTGCAACCAGGTTATGCAGAGCTAAAATGCTAGGCTAAGAACTGAGTATTTGTTGCCTAGGCAAGAGGGAGCCATTGAAGGTGTTAGAGTGAGGAGGGCCCCGATTGGATTTATAGTTTTACAAGGAACCTTCTACATCATTCTCCCTAACCCCAGGACTAGATCAAAATTCTCTCCTCTTGTGCCTATATTATTACTGGTACTTTCCTTCATAGTACTGTTTACAATTAAACAGCTATACATGGAAATATTTGCTAACTGTCTATCAAGGCCAGGCTGGCCTTGTTTTCTTCAGGCATTAGAGTGTCTACAGTATCGCATGGGAATGAGTGTAATAATGACAGAGAAGAAAGGAGAAGTACTTGTGAAAGGAAAGAAGGAAGTAAGGCTCGACATCCTTAGTCATCAAAGAAATGCAAAAAAAAAAAAAAAAAGAAATGCAAATCAAGACCATCATGAGATACCATCGCACCCCCCCTAGGATGGCTATATTCGAAAAAAACGGACAATAAAAAGTGCTGTCAAGGATGGAGACAAATTGGAACAGTGGTGGTTAATTTTATGTGTCAACCTGACCAGATGTGTCAACATCTTGATGGGATGTTCAGATATCTGGTTAGGCAATATTGCTGGGTGTTTCTGGAAGAAACTATCATTTGAATCGGCAGACAGAGTGGAGAGTGCTGCCCTCCCCAATATGGGCTAGTTCTCAGGCCTTTGGACTTGGACCGGAATTACACCAACAACTTTCCTAGAACTCCAGCTTGCAGATGGCAGGTCATGGGGCAAATTCACATGAGCAAATTCTTCATAAGTCTGTCTACATATGCACCTGTTACTGGTTCTGTTTCTCTGGAGCACCCCAACTAATACAGGAACCCTCACACATTTCTGGTGGGATACTAAAATGGTGTAGCATCTGTGGAAAATGGTCCTGCAGTGCCTCAGAAGTTAAACATAGAGTTACTACGTGATGCAGCAATTCCACTCCCGGCTATGTACCCAAGAGAAATGAAAACTTAGGTCCATACAAACACTTGGACACAAATGTCCACCCCAACATTATTAACAATAGCCCCAAATTGAAATGACCCAAACGTCTGTCAATGAATGATAAACAAAATGTGATACATCAATATGATGGAAGATCATCTGGCAGTTAAAGGGATGAAGTACTGACACATGTTACCACATTAATGAATCTTGAAAATACAATGCTAAGAGAAAGAAGTCAGATACAAAATCAGATACACGATTCCATTTTTGTGAAATGTCCCCAACAGACAAATCCATAGAGACAGAAAGTGGATTAGCGGTTGTATTAGTCCGAGTTCTCCAAACAGAATCAATAGGGTGCACAAAAATATATAGAGAGAGATTTGTTATAAGGAATTGGCTTACACGATTACAGAGCTGAACAAGCCCCCAAACCTGCAGTTGGCCAGCTGGAGACCCAGGAGAGATGATAGTGTAGTTCAGTCCAAAGGTCCACAGGCTCCAGCCAATGGGGGGAGCTGATATTTCAGTTTGAGTATGAAGACAGAAATAACCAATGTTTCAGTTTAAGTATAAAGAAAGGAAATAAAAATAAAAACAAATGCAAGAGGACTTCCCTGATGACACAGTGGTTAAGAATCTGCCTGCCAATGCAGGGGAAACGGGTTCGAGCCCTGGTCCAGGAAGATCCCACATGCCGTGGAGCAACTAAACCCATGTGCCACAACGACTGAGCCTGCGCTCTAGAGCCCGTGAGCCACAACTACTGAGCCTACGTGCCACAACTACTGAAGCCTGCATGCCTAGAGCCCGTGCTCCGCAACAAGAGAAGCCACCACAATGAGAAGCCCGCGCACCACAACAAAGAGTAACCCCCACTTGCAGCAACTAGAGAAATCCCGCGTGCAGCAATGAATACCCAATGCAGCTAAAAATAAAATAAATAAATTTTAAAAAATAACATAAATGCAAGAAAAAAAACCAATATCCCAACTCCAAGGAGTCAGGCAGGAGGAGTTTCCTCTTAATCAGCTTTTATTTTTCTCTCTTCAGGCCTTCAACTGATTAGATGAGGCCCACCCACATTAGTGAGGGCAATCTGCTTTACTCAGTTCACTGATTCAGATGTCAACATCATCCAGAAACACCCTCGCAGACATACCTACAATAATGTTTGGCCAAATATCCAGGCACTCTGTGGGCCATCAAGTTAACCCATAAAAGTAACCAGCACAGTGGTTGTCTAGGGCTGAGGGAGGGGGTACCGGGGACTAACTGCTGATGGGTACCGGGTTTTGGGGGTGGGGGATGATTGTGTTCTAAAATTCATTATGGTAATAGACGCACAGTTCTGTGAATGTACTAAAAGGCAGTGAATTATACACTTTAAATGGATGGATTTTTTGGTATGGTATGTGAGTTACACCTCAATAAAGCTGTCACAAAAATAAAAGAGGGGACAGAACACTGTAAATCAACGATACTCCAATAAAATTTTCAAAAAATAAAAAAGAATAAAATTCACAGAGCATGAAAACATAAAGATAAATAAATAAAAACAAGCATAAAGGGTGCTGACATATGCTATAGGCATGATGTTTCAGAAGTGCGGGTTCTGAAAATTACCTACCATATACAAGTTTCCATTTTTCAGGAGTCAAAAACCCAGTTTAAAAAATAAAATAAAATAAAAACCCAGTTTTTATTTCGCCCTTTCTTTCCTCTTTTTCCTCAGCTTTTGAGAATTTCACCACAGCAAGGGAGTTGAAAGGAGGCAGAGAAATTAGGGAGGAAGATAAAACAAAAATTGGACTCTTTTGCTGTTTGTTAGCCTCTTCTATTACTGTTTCATTTTATAATGTTCCCTGTTGGGAAATATGGAAGCAATTTTGTTTAATAAATTTATTTATTTTTGGCTGCACTGGGTCTTCATTGCTGCGCACAGGCTTTCTCTAGTTGCGGCGAATGGGGGCAACTCTTCATTGTGGTGCGTGGGCTTCTCATTGTCGTGCCTTCTCTTGCTGCGGAGCACAGGCTGTAGGCACGCGGGCGTCCGTAGTTGTGGCTCGCGGGCTCTAGAGCACAGGCTCGGTAGTTGCGGCACACTTGCTTCGTTGCTCCGTGGCATGTGAGAACTTCCCGGACCAGGGCTTGAACCCGTGTCCCCTGCACTGGCAGGCGGATTCTTAACCATTGCACCACCAGGGAAGTCCCTGAAGCAATTTTTACTCCAATGAAAATCCCTCTATCTCTGGTTTCAGTTTTTACTATATAAAAGGACTGGACCAGATGACCTCCAGCTTTAGGCGTCAATGACTCTGGACCTGGCCAGGGAGAGAGGAATCACCACAAATTCCAGTGATTTACACACAAAGTATAGCTTACTGTAATAAAGTTAATTTTAGAGCATGGTCTAAAAAATTGTTCTTTATCCATCAACCCCATCCTGTAATGAGGTATTCCAAATATATGCTTTTAGTGAAAATAAAATCATCTAGAAATTACAAAGAGAACTTCTGGATTATGAGAAATGTCTATGGAGTTAATAAATCGCTCTTAATTCAAGTGTAATGGGAAAATAAATAAATAAATAAATTATTAATTTAAAAAAGAGGCAAGGAAGGAAGGAAAGAAGAAAAAGAGATTAAAGCAGGGAAGTATGTAAATAATGAACAAAGCGTTTGCTTGCCACCCATTTCTACAAGTATGAAGCTGTAACCTACCGCAGTTGCTGACCAAGTGTACACCCTGAGAGGAATTCAGGATGGAGAACAGGGTGAGACACTCCATGCTTTGGACAAGCAGGCCTTAGATATTTAGATATATATCTCAGGAAGCATTTAAATGATTCCAGATTCTTGCATCTTCCCATACACAGAAGAGCACTAAATGCATTAACTTGAGATATTTGTTCTTTGTGACCAGCAGTAATCTTTTACCAAGATGTATACTTGACCAAATGTATTCCCTAGCCAAAAATCACGTATAAACTGGCATTCCCCCCTGCCTCTTCAGAGCATTTTCCTCAGAGCTAACTGAGTAGCTGTCTCCTGGGGCTATAGTCCTCAGTAAGACCCCGAAGAAAATGTAAACTCACAACTCTTACGTGGTGTGTCTTCCTTTAAGTCGGAAAAGCCCATGCAAGAGAAATAGAGCACCAAGAAGCAATGGAAGGATGTGGCTGAGGCTCTGCCGGCCTCACTATGTCTGCCGTTTTCAATGTTTAGAGTCTGTTGACTGTAATCTTGCTGCTTATATGTGCCTGTGCTTGTATCCGATTCTTGGCATCCAGTCTCCTGGACAGAAATAAAACTGGGTTGTTGGGTATATTTTGGAAGTGTGCCAGAATTGGTGAACAGAAGAAGCCTTATGTTTCCGGATGCTGTATTGTGATGGCTTTCAGCATCCTCTTCGTACAGGAGCTTGGAAAAATGCCAGAATTCAGTGGCCATCAGATTTAAATAAGAAGCAAAAAAGGAGTTCTCTGCAGAAAAGAATGGAAAGAATGGTTAACCCTTTTATCTCTGAACATTGAATGAGATAAAGTTCTAGCTGCTGTTCTCTGTCTTTGTTATTGGACCAATGTTCTTAGGGGGACTTCCCTGGAGGTTCAGTGGTTAAGACTCCATGCTCCCGCTGCAGGAGGCATGGGTTCTATCCCTGGTCAGGGAACTAAGATGCCGCATGCGGAGCTGCGCAGCCAGAGAAAAACAAAAACAAAAACCAATGACAACTATATAAATAATTAGGAGGTAACCATTTAATAATCAGAGTGGAAATATGTCTGTACCAATCAACCTCAGTTCTGTACTACAATATTACATTCTGCATATGTCATTCTGTTGTATCAGGTACCAGTTTTTAGTGAGGTATCTTTAAGACACATGGTAGAAAACAAAATTGGTCAACTACTCAAGTTCCTTTCACTGTGATTTGGAAACAAGAAATCTTTATGGACTGAGACCTTTCTTGGACTAGCTTTTTTATTGAAAAAAGAAAGGTTCCGTTTGTGTTGGTAAGGCTTGCATTCATATTTAATAATGCTGGCTTTTCCGCTGGCCACATCATTTTGAGCATTGACCAGAGTACCTCTACTTTTAGCCAACTGTCGTTTATTACAGGTGTTTAAACTATTTAAAATAAGCCTATGCAGTTCTTAAGAAGGAAGATAAATGAGATGTGACTTGAAGGGTACTATCGAGAAGATGTTCCTACTTAACATGAAAGAATTCAGAATACCTGACTGGTGTTATCGTCTCTGGAACCTCCGGTTAGGTATGAATAAAAATGCCTTAAGCATGAATTTGAGCAGCTGTCGTTCTCTGAATAAGGCTACGTGCTTAGGTCTCTACGTGTTAATTACCCCAAAATGCAAAGGGTGTTTTTGTTTTTTAATACAGCACTTTAAATCTAGTTTATGTTTTGTCTGTCAACTTGAACTGGAATCTTGTGTAACTTAGTAAGTGATGATAAAGAGTTTTCATATGTACTTACCATATGCCATGGCATACATCTCTTTGAGCTTTGATGATAAAGGAAGACCTTCAGTAATTTTCATCGAGGTAAGAGGAACATGGGAAATGTGACATAAAGTTTGTAGCAGAACAGTTATTACACATGTATGGTTAAGTTTCTTAAGGTTCAACCAGAATTCAGTTAAAATTACAAAGCTAAGGAGAACTTCTTAGCTAAAAAGTGCCCTTGACAGGGACTTCCCTGCTGGTCCAGTGGCTAAGACTCTGCACTCCCACTGCAGGAGGCCAAGGTTCAATCCCTGGTCAGGGAACCCACATGCTGCAACTAAAACTAGACTAAACCCACATGCTGCAACTACAGCCCACATGCTGCAACTAAAAATCCCACACAGGGCAACAAAGATCCTGCATACCACAACTAAGATCTGGTGCAGCCAATTAAAGAAATATTTTTTTAAAATTAACCATTAGAGATAGTATTGATTAGATGTTGTTGTCAGCTATTAATTCCCCATAAAGATAAAAAGAATAAAGCTTTTTTTTTTTTAAGAAAGAAAAAAAGAAGCAATGGGCAGAATAGCTCTCTTCAGAGAGATTTAGAACTTAGGACCTTGAGGGAAATGGTCCCCAGCCTGAAATTCTCATGAAACTCCACAACTTCTGAAAGCTGTCCTGTGAATGACTCCTCTGGCCCGCTTCCTCCTGGAATGATGTCATTACCCTCCTGTCCCAGTTCCCTTTTTTCTCTCAGCCCTTGCCCTTTCAGCCCACACCTTGAGCCTGGCTCAAATATTTACTGAAGTACTACTGTGGAAAAATGTTACATGCCTTATGATAATAACAGCAAAACTTATACAGCGTTACGCTGGTGTTTAACATTTTACGTACATTATTACCGTCTTTAACACTTACAACAATCCAGTGATGTATGTACTTGTGTTGTCACTGCCATTTTGCAGATAGCAAACTGTGGCACAGAGAAGTTAAGTAACTTGCCAGAAATCACACAGCTAGGAAGAGGCAGAGCTGGGATTCAAACTCAGGCAGTCTGGCTCTATGGTGCATACCCCACTGCTTACAACAACTTAGTTATTCTGATGCCCTTATTTTCCCATTATACAGACAAGGAAACAGGCTCAGAGAGGTTTAAAGATTTGTCCACAGTCACCAGCTAGTAACTGACAGTGTCAGGATTTGAACCCAAATTATCTGACTCTGTGTTTCATGATTTTAACATTCTCTGCATGTTCTTTTGATGATAATAAAATAAAAGCCTGAACGTTTGTTAATCTGAGGAAGAAAACATATATGTCTTTAAAATTCACCATATACATGACTCAAAGACCATGCTGGCATAGGTATATAAACTGTATTTCCTGTAAACCTCTCCAGCCCTTGAAACCAAATGAAATCATTTGAAGAAAAATAACTCAAATTTCCCCAGTTGGGGTAACCACATCCCTCAGTATGATGCAAGATCCCAGAGAGTCTCCACACTCTGCATTTCTGTGAACGTGTATGGGATGCACCTATGAACGGGGTCCCTTTCTTGGTGAACCCAGAAATGTGCAGAGGCACAGCGCTGGAGGAGTTAAAATCTGTGAGACTTAAAACTACTGGAAGTTGGGATTTCCCCCAACATGGCATTCTAAGAGAGGTTAGCAGGGTGGTTCGGTCTTCGAAAAACTGATCTATGAATTCTTCCTCATATTCCATCTGTTCCCATGGGGGTCACACAAGACCCAGAGAAAGCAAAAATCCATGCTGGCATATCTGGGGCAGACTCTCCTCTTCTCTCCCCTTATCACAGGATGATATTACAGTCGCATTGCTCTTTCCTCCCTTACCACTCTGTGTTGTAAGGACTGTTCATTGTCGTTATGCAAATAGACCCAGAGAGGTTGGGCCCACCCACCCGCTCCCCGAAAGTAGGCAAGTTCAGACATGCCCGTGCTTTCTTTAGACTGACATGCCATGTGAACTCTCAGGCTCAAATACGTGCTGAAAACAGACAGAAAACTTGCACATTCTCTCCTCATGTGCAAACAGACTTTTAGAAGTCTGGGAATCTCTGGGAGATTCCCAGCACTATCGTATTGAATGTTTGCCTAATATATATATATATATTACTAAATTTGTCAGCAAGAAAAATAGAATGATGGCTAACTTTGTCTAATGTTTTATGAAATTTTCCTGAGTAATGTAAACATAGCTGTTGAGAATGAGCAAACTGAATAAATGTGACATGAAATTTATAAATAAACTTTTCAACAAGGATGATGTTTTATAAAATAGGCCTAATTTAAAACAGTTTCCAAAATCTTTTTGGTAACTTTAAAGTGCTACTAAGTTAAGTTAAATGATGGTTATTCATTGACTATCCAGATCATTTCCAAATGAGATAATGTGGGAATTCCCTGGCGATCCAGTGGTTAGGACTCTTCACTTTCACTGCCAAGGGCCTGGGTTCAATCCCTGGTTGGGGAGCTGAGATCCCACAAGCCACGTGGTGCAGCCAAAAAATAAAATAAAAATAAATAAAAGTTTTAAAAAACAAATAAGGTAATGTACTAAAATATTAATTGCTAAATTTAAGTTTACCTGCTTTGGGCTTCCCATCCGAACTAAAGATTTTGGAGGTCTTTTCGTAAACACGTGTTGTGCCACATTGAAAAACTGTACACTGAGGAAGTCTATGCTTCTAGAAGTATGAAATAGTATATTCATAAATTTGTTAATCTACAGAATGGTTGGTATATAACAGACAGTTCATAATTGCTTTCTTCCTAGTTTTCACTAGAAATTAAGGTTTATAAGAGTTAAGATTTTTAATTAATATATGGAATTAAAACTGCTAGAAACAATACCCCAAAGAAGGTAGAGAATTTTTCCTCCCCTACACCATATATGTCTGGCTAAGCACACAGACCATTACTCTGTCAAATAAAAAACAAAGCCAGACTTAGTAAGGAGAGACTTTATTCAGAAGGATTCTTCGAGGGAAAAGGGGAACATATTGAAATAGGGCAGGGGGACCTACTGCAGTGAAGAACACCCAGATCCTGCATAAGGTCTTCCAAGTGTCTCAAGAGTCTTTTCAAAATATTTTCTTTTATAGGAATACTAGAAGGAACTGAGCTTTCTAGAATTAGGGAAAAGGGATGAAAAGAGGGTGTAATGAGATGGCAGATCAGAGGTCTTCCTGTTCTCAGGAGATGCTGTCTACTGGCTCAGGGGAGATTGTGGCCAAAGTTCAGGGACCTGCAGGAAGGAAAGGAGCTTAATCAACATTTGCTTTAAGAGAAGCTTTTTCCAACTGATCACTGGGGACATGCAGTTCAGCTAATCCCGTATGAGGCAAAGAATGGGAACTTGAAGGGTCCACATCTGGCCTTGTTACAGATAAACAAAGGGGACATCTGTGGGTCTTACCTAAGTCATGTGAGAAAGGGTGGTCCTTGCAGTTAGTAGTTTTCCATAACACAAAGGGTAAGAGGATTTTCTAACCTTCAGATACAATTCAATACTGCCAACTCATAGCATTGAATAGTTAAGGAGCCTTCAAGAACCTTCAAATTGTGTGTCTTATTGTGCCCTTTGATTTATTCATTCTACGAATATTTAATGAAAACCTGTTATGCACTACTGTGTATCTTCTGAGGATACAGTGTGAACCATATCCCATAATGTTCCCTGCGGTATCAGCATCAGTCAGATGAGCCAGGAAACAAATAGCACGTTCACGGTGTTCAGAAAAGAGACCCTGTTCAACAGTGTGGACAGTGTTAAGGGAACCCACCAGGAAGAGTATGAGTCCATAGGGCTAGGGGAAGAAGCAATTACTAGAACCCAGTTTTGCTCTAGTTGTAGCAAAGGGCTACAGGAGACGACGTGTGGCCTTCAGTGAAGAGTTCAAGTATGATTTTCAAAAAGTGAAAACCAGGATGGTCCTACTAACATAAAATGAACACATATTGAAGATTTTGTTCCATTCATTCATTCATGAAGGAACAGGCGAAATGGTAAGGCAGGTTCAAATTCAAGGACATACTTTATACAGTCAGTCAAAGAAATCCTAAAATGAATTCTCTAATAGGTACAAAAGTGACTAATGCTTATACATGAATATCTGTAGCAGTATTATTCATAAGAGCCAAAAAGTGGAAACAACCCAAATGTCCATTAATTGATGAAAGGAGAAACAATATGTGCTGCATCCATACAAGGGGATATCATTCAGGCATAAAAAGGAATGAAACACTGACAGTCACTACAACATGGATGAACCTTGACAACATGATGCTCAGTGAGGGAAGCCAGACACAAAAGACCACATATTGTATGAGTCCATTTATATGAAATGTCCGGAAGAGGCAAATCTATAGGGACTAAAAGTAGATTTGTGGTTCCCAGTAGGTGGGAAGAGAATGGGGAAGTGACAGCTAAAGGTCACAGGGTTTACTATGGAGAGGTGATGGATAAGTAGTTACACAACTATGTATTTTCATATTACAAATACTGCCGGAGAGGAAAGAATGCATAGGCAAAGCACAGAGGATTTTTAGGGAAATGAAACTATTCTGCACGATACTGTAATGGTGTGTATGTGTTACTGTATACCATTTGTACAACACTGGAGTCCAGCTGTGGGGAATGTCATTAGTGGAGGTGGCTGTGCATGTGTGAGGGCCAGGAGTATATGGAAACTCTCTGCTTTCTGCTCAGTTTTGCTGTGAACCTAAAATTGCTCTAAAAAATATAAAGTCTATTTTTTTAGGTGGGAATATAAATTGGTACAGCCACTATGGAGAACGGTGTGGAGGTTCCTGGAAAAACTAAAAATAGAGCTACCATATGATCCAGCAATCCCACTCCTAGGCGTATATCTGGAGAAAACCATAATTCAAAAAGATACATGCACCCCAATGTTCATTGCAGCATTATTTACAATAGCCAGGACATGGAAACAACCTAAATGTCCATCGACGGATGAATGGATAAAGAAGATGTGGGGTATATATATATATATATATATATATATGATATTACTTTTTATATATATATAATATTACTCAGCCATAAAAAGGAACAAACTAATGCCATTTGCAGCAACATGGATGGACCTAGCCATTGTCAGACTGAGTGAAGTAAGACAGAGAAAGACAAATATCATATGATATCACTTATATGTGGAATCTAAAAAAAATGGTACAAATGAACCTATTTACAAAACAGAATCACAGATGTAGAAAACAAACTTATGGTTACCAAGGGGGATGGGGGGAGGGATAAATTGGGAGATTGGGATTGACATATACACACCACTATATATAATAAAATAGATAACTAATAAGAACTTACTGTATAGCTCAGGGAAGTCTACTGAGTACTCTGTAATGAACTAGATGGGAGAAGAATCTAAAAAAGAATGGATATATGTATATGCATGTATACATATGTATATGTATAACTGATTCCCCTTGCTGTACAGCAGAAATTAACACCACATAATAAATCAACTCTACCCCAATAAAAATTAATTTTAAAAAATATTTAGTCAAGGAGCTTCCCTGGTGGCGCAGTGGTTGAGAGTCCGCCTGCCGGTGCTGGGGACACGGGTTCGTGCCCCAGTCCGGGAAGATCCCACATGCCGCGGAGCGGCTGGGCCCGTGAGCCATGGCCGCTGAGCCTGCGCGTCCAGAGCCTGTGCTCCGCAACGGGAGAGGCCACAGCAGTGAGAGGCCCGCGTACCGCAAAAAAAAAAGAATTTAGTCAAAAAAGTCTATTTAAAAAAAAAGTACACCTAAAAAGCATGAATTTTACTCTATGTCAATTAAAGCTCAATCCGTGATTTTAAAGATGCATTTTTCTAGATGATTAGATAGATTTTGAATAAGCTTGTCAAGATATACCTCTGAGATCTCTCTAAAGAATCTGCCATTCAGCTTCAAGAAATGCAGTTCCCCGAGAGCTTCCAGCTGTCGACGCCTTCAGGATCTGCCCCAGATGTCATTCTTCCTCGGCAGCCCAGCCATGATGATACAGCAACGGCACTAGGTCTTCTGACCAAGGTGGCACTCCTTAGTCAGTCATCTTCACTTCCGAGTTCTACATTGGCTTGGCTGGAACTTGGTCAGTTCCGGATTGCAGTCTGAGGTTCTTTCTGCCCAATCCTGCTTCCTTCTCATGTACATTTGTGAGTCATTCTCTCTCAATAATGATCCTGACTCAGTCTCAGCCTCCACTTCCTAGGGAACCCCACTGACACACATGTGAAGCAATGATACTGAGAGGACATTACAGCCATGTATCTGCTTTTTTCCCAAGTTTTAGATAAAATGTTCTTAACATAAGGTGACCTGGCAGAAAGGGAGCTAAGGGGAATCAATGCCCAGCCCACAGTAACCTCATGGTTGGCCAGGTGTCACTCTCAGCTTGAAGATGTTCTCAGGTTTTTTTCCACATGACCCCCTTCATCTTCAAAGCCAACCAGGACAGGCTGAATCCTTCTCAAGTGCTGAAACTCTCTGGCTTCCGACTTTCTCCATCTCTGACTTCTAGATCTAGATTTAAAGTCCGTAGATGCCTAGGGACTTCCCTGGTGGTCCAGTGGTTAAGAATCCATCTTGCAGTGCAGGGAACACGGGTTCAATCCCTGGTCAGGGAACTAAGATCCCACATGCCATGGGGCAACTAAGCCCGCATGCCGCAACTACTGAGCCCCACCTGCTCTGGAGCCTGCACGTCACAACTACAGAAGCCCGCGCACCACAACTGCGACCCAAAGCAGCCAAATAAATAAATAAGTAAAAATTTAAAAAAAAAAAAAGATGCATCTAGAAGGTGGTTCCTAGAGAAGGAGATACATGATGATTTAGAACATGCTCGACATCCATGTAATAAAGGAGTGTCCAGGTGCCAAAACGAATGGGTCACCTCAAGCTGTTTGCCTAGAACCTCACAATTAAATGACATTTCTGAAATGGAGTCCTTGACACAGATTTCATTAAACCAAAGAAAAACACATTGGGACACCATGGAATGGTATCTTATGGAGAGAGTGAGAAATCTCCGCCAGAGACACACCATCCAGGCTCGGAACAGATGTCAAACGGCTCCTCTTTTAGCTACATAGAAAGCTGGTCACCTTTAGATAGTCAAAGAGCAAGATACCTATTTTGCAATCAGTGACGCTGATTTTCAGATTATTTATTTTAAATTCCTATAAAGATCAACCTTTTGTATGAAAAATGTGTGTATAAAAATTATATGTTCTCCGGAGACTTCCATCGTAGTGCAGTGGTTAAGAATCTGCCTGCCAATGCAGGGGACACGGGTTCAATCCCTGGTCCAGGAAGATCCCACATGCTGTGGAGCAACAAAGCAACAAACATAGCCACGACTACTGAGCCCGCACTCTAGAGCCTGCGAGCCACAACTACTGAGCCCACGAGCCACAACTACTGATGCCCACGTGCCTAGAGCCCATGCTCCGCAACAAGAGAAGCCACCGCAATGAGAAGCCCGCGCACCACAACGAAGAGTAGCCCCCGCTTGCAGCAACTAGAGAAAGCCTGCACGCAGCAACGAAGACCCAATGCAGCCAAAAATAAACAGATAAAATAAATTTTTTAAAAGTTACGTGTTTTCCTTAATTCTGGTGCTTTGGGGCTTGTAAATGGCTTATTGTACGTTTCACAATAAAAAAATTTTTGAAGCTTTAGAAGGAAGGAAGGAAGGGAGGGAGGGAGGAAGGGAGAACTTGTGTGATTAGTTCAGGCCCCCTTGGACAATCTCTCTTTTGATTCACTCCAAGTCAACTGAGCAAAATCTGCAAAACCCCTTTTACCACATAATATAATCATGGGAGGGTGATATCCCAACATATGCACAGGAGAGGGAATTATACGAAGTCCAGGGTCATCAGGGGTGGTCTTAAAATTCCGCCTACCACATTCAGCAAATTGTCAAAATACATATTCCTGAGTCTCACACCCAGAAATTCCAAATCAATAGGTCAGGTCTCAGGTGACCCCCAAGTCTCTGTGTTATTTAAAGCTCTCCAGATTTTTCTTGTAGTTAGCCAGGCATAGAAACTCCCTCATGGTTGTGTCTCTTAAGCCTGGAATAGTTATAACATGTGTTCAATTTTTAGCAGAAGATCTGAATCAGGGGATGGGGCACGAGGTAATAAGAGAAAAAGAAACAAATGGACAGAATATATTATGAGAAAGAGAGTTAGGGGGAACCACTCAAAAGGAAAAAAGAGAGATGCAGGAAAGTAATGAAAAAGGAAAACTGTCATTGCAGAGAATTTTTAGATTTTCACCGTTTCTAAGTCACCCCCAGAAAGTTCAAGCTACCCAGGGAAAGGGAAGATGTGAATGTAAAGCAGAAAGGATAGGAGATGAAAAGCGTTCTGGAGATGGGTGATGGTAATGGTTGTATAACAAGATGAATGAACTTAACACTGCTGGACTGTACACTTTAAAATGGTTAAGATAATAAATATTATGCGTCTATTACCAGAATGAAACTTTTTTTATTAAATGAGAAGGGATGTCACAAATCATTCACGTGGTTGCATAAATATAGTAACATATGGGTGCCAACATTTCTTTAACTGACGTACAAATGTATGTATGTGTTTTCAAGTTTTTGTTTCTATTTTGGTCTCATAAAATTAATTTGCCTTAACCCTATCACCGATAATTCCACTTCTAGGTATTTCCCTGAAAGAAATGAACATGTGTTCGCAGACACTTGCTCAACGATTTTTGTAGCAGTTTTACTTATAATATGCAAAAATGGGAAACAACGCAAATGTCCATCACCTGGGGAGTGCGTAAACAGACTGCGCTCCATTCATATAATGAAATGTTATTTGACAGTTTTAAAAAAAAGAATGAACTACAGCTACACAGAACTTGGATGAAACTCAGAAACATTATTTTCAGTGACAGAAGCCAGACCAAAAAAAAAAAAAAAATACACACTATATATCTCCACATTATCAGAAGTTCAAGAATAGACAATGTCAGGACTTCCCTGGCGGTCCAGTGGTTAGGACTCCACGCTTCCACTGCAGGGGGCCTGGGTTCAATCCCTGGTTGGGGAACTAAGATCCCATTTAAAAAAAAAAAAAGACAATGTTTATGGATTGTAATAGATATCAGAACATTGATTACAACTGGGGATATTGACTTGGGAGGGGCACATAAGGAAATTTCTGGACTGATGGAAATGATCTAAATGGGGAAAGTGTTACCAAGGCTGTTGTCCCAGAATTACACCCTTGCCTCTTCCTCCAACGGAAACCAGTTGCTCTTGTCTAAGTTTCAAGAGGCAGCTGCAAATAGAGAAACAAGCACTGGTTAGAACCAGCTAGGCCCAAGATGTCAGAAGATTTGACTTCAAGATAGACCTTGAGCCTCCTATACGCTCACTGTGATACATTAGTATGCAAATGACACACCCACCAGCACCATGACAGTTGACAATTGTTATGACAACTGGAAAAGCCCATACAAGAACCGAAAAGGAGTTTAGGCTAGGACCTGGCACTGGTCCAGGTGACCAATTCGTTAACAAAAAGAATGTGGGTTACACAGGTAAAGGCATTTGTCAATGCTCTTTGAGCTTTACTTGTAATTATGTAAATTATATCTCAATTTTTAAGACCCTGTGATTTGGGTTTTGTGATTAAGAGAATTTATCTCACATGCACTAGCCAGTGCTCTCGAGTAGCAGTTAAAACATTTTTCTGCTAACAAATTGGAAGTCGAGCGGCCCCCAAAGCTATGCTCAGGCATGAGAAAGAGAATGGAGAATTCACAGAGAGAGAAATAATAAATGAAGGCCAGAAATCATAGGCAGCTGGGCTTGTAGAACACTAGAAATGCCTGTTAAAAGAACCAAAAGGAAAAGAAGAACCAACAGGAAAAAAAAAGAACCAGCAGGTAAAAAAGAAAAAACCCTTGTTATGAACTGAATGTGTGTCCTCCCTCCCCACCCCCCATTCATATATTGCAGGCTTAACCCCCATCATGATGGCATTGGAGTTGGGGCTAAAAGGGAAGTGTGATATTGTGATATTGTTGGGGGAGACACTGACCAAAACCACCCACCCTGGCCAGCCAAGATAGTAGCCACTTGCCTGAGTTATCTTACCACAGGAGGTCCTGGTAAGGAACGTGGAACTAACAAGCTACCACTAACTGGAAGAATTCAAGAAAGGTCAAAAGGAGAGAGGATACAGACACCAGTCCATATGTCCTACAAAACTCCCAGAATCCTCGCTGGAATCCATCTTGGCGGAGCGATGCACGCACCACCAGGAAAGACCCTGAGGCAGAGTGATTGGCCAGAGACAACCTGGAAACTAACCCCGTCATCATCAAACCCGAGACTGCAAGCCATGTGGCAGAGCAGTCCTCCTGGGTTCCCTTACCCTGCTGCTCTCCCCCCCGGGGCGCACCTAACCCAATAAGGTCTCTTGCTTTGTCGGCACGTGTGTGTCCTTGGACAATTCATTTCCAAGCGTTAGACAAGAGCCCGCTCTCGGGCCCTGGAAGGTGTCCCCTTCCTGCAACAAATGGCGACTCTGGTGGGGCCCCTTCTTCACTACGACAAACATCCTGACCACTCAGAGTACTTGGGGACCAGCTCGCCCGCCAACGGACCAGACCCAGTGGCCGCAACCGGGACCCTTTGTCCCCCTGGTCTCCTCCTGACGTGGACGACTGACCAGAGTGCCCCAACCAAGTAAGGAGCAAGAGACTTTATTGACTCTCTTTCCCTTTCCCTCTCCCTTTCCTCTTTTCAACCCCTCCTATCCTACCCTTTGTTTCTTCTGTCCTGCTGGATGCTGGAGTCTGGTTGGAGGGCCTCAGCCTGACCTGAGAGTCAGAGCCTGATCACCTCGTCGGCAAAGAACTAATTCTGATCTGGTATCTGGTACCGTATCTGGTATCTAGTTTCTGGTTTCTGGTTTCTGGTAGGGCTGAGTTCCTATCCTCCTTTCCTAGAAGCCCAGGGGACAGTTCTGTAATGCCTGGGCGTCTGCAGGTGGCAGGAGACGTTCGTAAGGCCACCCCTACGTCCCCCATCCTTCCCCTCCTCTTTCAACTTGGCCTCCTTTCCTCCCTTAGAAATCTTTGAAGACCCAAGATAGCTCCATTTACTCTGTTTGTTAGTACTTGGTTGTATCTCTGTAGGAGGTTTTTTTGAGAGATTGCAATCTGAGTGTCTGATTAGGATGGCCACGCCTGTGTGTTTTATTCTTTGTGTTCTGTGTTGTGATTTGTGTTGGCCATTCTGCCTTGTGAAATGAAAAACTCTGGTTCTGTTCCACCGTGGAGCCCTCTTGAGCAAATTCTGTCTGACTGGAAAGATTCTAACTGTGAGCCCGTAACTAAGAAAGAGATAATATTTTATTATAACATTGTGTAGCCACCATATCCTTTGGACTCCAGTGAAAATTGTTTCAGGAAAAACTCTTGAAAATTCCAAAACTGGTTCTTTTTTTTTTTTTTCATATACAGTTAGAAAAAGCAAGCTTGATAAAATGTCTTTTCAGAATTCTGACGCTGAGGGAACAAGTCCTTCTAGGAGAACTTGCTTTTCTCTCCCTGTGCCTTGAGACCAGGACTCTCAGGAACACTTATCTTATCTAGACCATCTCTAATTCCTGAAACTGAGGAAAAAAACAGGAAGAAGCCTTTTAAATTTTTCCTTATTCCAACTGTTATTTCTAAATTAGTGAGTTTTATATTGTGATATCTGATTCATGACTAACTTTAGAAAATGAAGCTAGATCTCTCGTTGTGTCTGTCTGGGTAGATGTATGTCTCAGTATGTGTCTTTGTCTTTGGATAATACTGCTGAGGTTAATTTGTAAATGAGCTCTATTTAATTGCCTTAAGGAAAAGTAAGCACTTACAAATCGAACAATTCTAAATACGAGAGAAATTAAGCTAAATGAATTTCAGGTTCACGTGAACTGGAACATATTCAGTATTAAATTAAGACCTGGTATGAATGCTTGCTTGTTGATCTAATTAATATAGACATGTCTTTAGAGTCATCAACATTAAGTATAATACTTTCATTGTGCCTCAGTTTAACATAAGCTAAATAAAATCCTGTTACAAATTTGTCAGCAAGGAAAGTAACTCGATGTGAAGAAAATTTTAAGGAAAGAAAATTCAAATGAGATAAGAGCTTTGGGTGAACTTTTTAGGTACATTTATATTTTAGGAATGTCTACTTAAGAATAATCTCTCCAGATATTCGACAACTTGAAATTAGAGTTGTGCTAAAGTAAGTTAAGTGATGAAACGTTTGTGGAAAGTGAACCCCGAGAAAAGAGTTTTGTGCATGGTTAGGATTGACTAAGCTTAAATTTAATAGAATAATAATAAGTATAAATTTAATAGAGTAAATGAATTTTAAAAGCAAGCTGGTGTAAAACTTGAATTTGGCTTTAATCTTTGTTAAGAAGACAAGTTTTCTTAAAATGTTGAGCTGCCTCTGATAACAGATTTTAAGTTTCTTTACCTTTTAAGTGACCTGTTCTATATTTGCCTTTGAAATCTTTTACTGTCACTTTGGCTAAGTGAATAACTATTGTTTCACAGTGACCTATGATCCTATCTGACCGTTTTACACCCTTTTGATATTTTTTTGACAAAACTTCCCATATCAAATTGTAATGAAGTTTCTTTGACCTCTACCTAACTTTGGGATGCTTCAAAGGGCCCCTGAAACAACCCAAAGGGAAATAATTAAACTAATTAAGTTCAATTGGTATGTTAAATTACGTGGGAAGTATTGTCAAATGAGTAATAAATCTTCTTAGGTTATATTGTATGGTAAATGTTAACTAATATAGATATTCTAGAAATTATATGGAATTTCTAAAAATCTGACATGTCCTGGTAAAATGTTATTAGTCATAATTCTAGTTGTTATCTGAAAGTGTTGTATGTCACAGCAGTAACGAAGTTTCTTTGTCAATTGCATTGTAGTCAGATTTTAAACATGCCTTCTTAAGTCTCTTGTCATTATAGACGGTTATAGTTTTAATCTGATGCCTTTACAAAAATGCTTCCTCTTCAAGATTTATAGAAAGGACTTTTGGATAAATACAACTTTCTGACTTTCAGACCATAATGCTGAATTGGGTAAGAAATTAAAGAATCTTAAAGGAAAAACCTGATGGCTGTAAGGCCAACTGGCCCGAGGCAGGGGAACACAATCAGATTCACAGGTTGCAAGAACGAAATTCTCCGGACCACCCAGTTCCAGAAACTGCCCTGGCGACATTCCGGACCACCCAGTTCCAGGAACTGACCTGGGGACTTTGAAACCAGCCCAGCCTTCCGGCCTTTCGAGGGGCAGGACTAACGGTCCCCCAGGATACCCGAAAAGACCACCAAATACGGAATACCCTGCGCCCTCCCAGATTCACCACACCCCTTTCCCTTCCTCCCCTATAAAATCTTGCCCAACCCTCGCCCGGGCGCGACTTCGCCCGGGAGCGCTCCCTAATAAAGCTCACTTGAAGCTTTCCTCTATTTCGTGGTGCCGTTTGTTAAGATCCGACCTTACAATGGCTTCATGAAAAGTTATCAAAAAGGATTAATTACGTGGGACTGAGTGAACTGGTGAATATGGTTATAATTTTTATGGTTTCTATCTGAAATTTTACTGGTTTAAATCTGTGATTTCCAGATGTGATTTCCCTCAAACTAATTATGACTTACAGTAATTTGGTTAATTATACCTTTGTAAGCAGAATTGAAACATTTATCTTTTCTCTCTAACTACTCCCTCCAGAGATTGGAAGCTCTTAAGTTCCCAGCAACTTTATCAGATAAATTAGGAAAGCTACCTTACTAACAGGTACAGAAATCTCAAGGTATTTTGGGGACCTTGAAAAGCGAGGAATTCACCTAAATCTGTTAGGCAAACTCTGTGATAAGCCCTTGGTGTGACTTTCCTAGCCCTGAGAGGTCTTTTGAAAGTTCAGTCTGAGACACCTTATAAAAATCTCAGCAAACAAAAAAGTCTGTATGATCAATTACAGTTATATAAATCATCAGGCCAAGCTTATTGAGACCAGATTTATTTTGCAAACAAACTAGTCTTGATCTGGTTATATTTGGTAAAAATCAGGGTAATTTTAGAGAGAAAAAGATTCTGTTTCAGTGAACATTAAATTCCAGGTTTGTTAATGGAAGTCTGTATTTACTAAGACTCGCCTCCCAAATAGTTCCTTGCTGATACATTATATTAATGTAAAGTTTAATTGAATTGTTAAAAGGACACCCTAAGTTTGTTTCTGAAGCTTATCTCAGTAATCTGTCTTTGAATGAAGATCAGATGCTTCACGACCTGCAACCAGGGATTATGGAAAAGACATAATTTAAAAGACTATCTCCAACCTGGATGGAAGGACCCTTATCAGGTACTCTTAACTAGGTTATGCCCAGTGAAACTGAAGGGAATTGACTCTTGGATTAATTTCCACTCACAAAGGGCCTCTGCACTGGCCTGGCCTATAGAGAGGATGGCTGACCTCAAAATCACCTTAAAACAATGCTCAGAGGAGAAACTTCATTCACACCAAGACGAGAAGAAGACAATATCAGAAGTAGACAGTTTACATAAGATGCTGGACCTGACTCGTGTGATCATTGATAATGCTTTCTTGACTTCTTGGAACTTTGAATATGAGTTAAATGTTTTTCTGTCATGGGCTCAATCCTATGCTAATTTTAAAAATCAATCCACTAGAAAGCCTCATCCACCAGAGGGCAGACAGCAGAAGCAAGAAGAACTACAGTCCTGCAGCCTGTGGAACAAAAACCACATTCACAGAAAGATAGACAAGATGAAAAGGCAGAGGACTATGTACCATATGAAGGAACAAGATAAAACCCCAGAACAACAACTAAATGAAGTGGAGATAGGCAACCTTCCAGAAAAAGAATTCAGAATAATGATAGTGAAGATGATCCAGGACCTCAGGAAAAGAATGGTAATCAAACACATAGTAATCAAATTAGCAAAGATCGAGAAGATGCAAGAAATGTTTAACAAAGACCTAGAAGAATTAAAGAACAAACAAACAGAGATGAACAATACAATAACTGAAATGAAAACTACACTAGAAGGAATCAATAGCAGAATAACTGAGGCAGAAGAATGGATAAGTGACCTGGAAGACAGAATGGTGGAATTCACTGCTGTGGAACAGAATAAAGAAAAAAGAATGAAAAGAAATGAAGACAGCCTAAGAGAATGCTGGGACAACATTAAATGCAACATAGGTGTCCCAGAAGGAGAAGAGAGAGAGAAAGGACCCGAGAAAATATTTGAAGAGATTATAGTCGAAAACTTCCCTAACATGGGAAAGGAAATAGCCACCCAAGTCCAGGAAGTGCAGAGAGTCCCATACAGGATAAACCCAAGGAGAAACACACCGAGACACATAGTAATCAAATTGGCAAAAATTAAGACAAAAACAAATTATTGAAAGCAGCAAGGGGAAAAACAACAAATAACATACAAGGGAACTCCCATAAGGTTAACAGCTGATTTCTCAGCAGAAACTCTACAAGCCAGAAAGGAGTGGCATAATATACTTTAAAGTGATGAAAGGGAAGAACCTACAACCAAGATTACTCTACCCGGCAAGGATCTCATTCAGATTCGATGGAGAAATCAAAAGCTTTACAGACAAGCAAAAGCTAAGAGAATTCAGCACCACCAAACCAGCTCTACAACAAATGCTAAAGGAACTTCTCTAAGTGGGAAACACAAGAGAAGAAAAGGACCTACAAAAACAAACCCAGAACAATTAAGAAAATGGTCATAGGGACATACATATCGATAATTACCTTAAACGTGAATGGATTAAATGCTCCAACCAAAAGGCACAGGCTTGCTGAATGGATACAAAAACAAGACCCATATATATGCTGTCAACAAGGGACCCACTTCAGACCTAGGGACACATACAGAGTGAAAGTGAGGGGATGGAAAAAGATATTCCATGCAAATGGAAATCAAAAGAAAGCTGGAGTAGCGATACTCATATCAGATAAAATAGACTTTAAAATAAAGAATGTTACAAGAGACAAGGAATGACACTACATAATGATCAAGGGATCAATCCAAGAAGAAGATATAACAATTATAAATATATATGCACCCAACATAGGAGCACCTCAATACATAAGGCAACTACTAACAGTTATAAAAGAGGAAATCGACAGTAACACAATAATAATGGGGGACTTTAACACCTCACTTACACCAATGGACAGATCATCCAAAATGAAAATAAATAAGGAAACAGAAGCTTTAAATGACACAATGACCAGATAGATTTAACTGATATTTATAGGACATTCCATCCAAAAACAGCAGATTACACTTTCTTCTCAAGTGCACACGGAACATTTTCCAGGATAGATCACATCTTGGGTCACAAATCAAGCCTCAGTAAATTTAAGAAAATTGAAATCATATCAAGCATCTTTTCTGACCACAATGCTATGAGATTAGAAATGAATTACAGGGAAAAACACGTAAAAAACACAAACACATGGAGGCTAAACAATACGTTACTAAATAACCAAGAGATCACTGAAGAAATCAAAAAATACTTAGAGACAAATGACAATGAAAACACGACAATCCAAAACCTATGGGATGCAGCATAAGCAGTTCTAAGAGGGAAGTTTATAGCTATACAAGCCTACCTCAAGAAACAAGAAAAATCTCAAATAAACAATCTAACCTTACACCTAAAGGAACTAGAGAAAGAAGAACAAACAAAACCCAAAGTTAGCAGAAGGAAAGAAATCATAAAGATCAGAACAGAAATGAATGAAATAGAAACAAAGAAAACAATAGCAAAGATCAATAAAACTAAAAGCTGGTTCCTTAAGAAGATAAACAAAATTGATAAACCATTAGCCAGACTCATAGAGGACTCAAATCAATAAAATTAGAAATGAAAAAGGAGAAGTTACAACAGACACTGCAGAAATACAAAGCATCCTAAGAGACTACTACAAGCAACTCTATGCCAATAAAATGGACAACCTGGAAGAAATGGACAAATTCTTAGAAAGGTATAACCTTCCAAGACTAAACCAGGAAGAAATAGAAAATATGAACTGACCAATCACAAGCACTGAAATTGAAACTGTGATTAAAAATCTTCCAACAAACAAAATACCAGGACCAGATGGCTTCACAGGCGAATTCTATCAAATATTTAGAGAAGAGCTAACACCCATCCTTCTCAAACTCTTCCAAAAAATTGCAGAGGAAGGAACACTCCCAAACTCATTCTATGAGGCCACCATCACCCTGATACCAAAACCAGACAAAGATACTACAAAAAAAGAAAATTACAGACCAATATCACTGTTGAATATAGATGCAAAAATCCTCAACAAAATACTAGCAAACAGAATCCAACAACACATTTAAAGGATCATACACCATGATCCAGTGGGATTTATCCCAGGGATCCAAGGGTTCTTCAATATACACAAATCAATCAATGTGATTCACCATATTATCAAACTGATGAATAAAAACCATATGCTCATCTCAGTAGGTGCAGAAAAAGCTTTTGACAAAACTCAACACCCATTTATGATAAAAACTCTCCAGAAAGTGGGCATAGAGGGAACCTACCTCAACATAATAAAGGCCATATACGACAAACCCATAGCAAAAAAGAAAAAAAAAATCAATTCAATTGTTGGGTCTGTGGCCAATTACCTGTGTCTAGTACTTCTGGTTTACCTGAGTGGATTTCTCCACTCCAAGGCTCTCATCGGTTGGCCCTTAGGAAATTTATTTTAAAAGAAAAATTATAATTATGTTCAGGTCACTATTGATATTAGTTGCGATCCCCTCACCTGGCCAGTTACTAATGCCTGCTCTGACCCTGGCCGTAAATATGAATTTTCCTCTATCACTCAAGTTCAATCAGAGCAACAGGCACAATTTCAGCCAAGGAATAAAACCTCCCACAATTATGGGATGGATTTATGGAGTTAACACCAGGCTATGGTCATTGAAGTTTAAAGGCTCCTCTATGTTGGGAACAATTTAATCATAGTAAGGATAACCAGTCTAGTAACACTAGGAAACGGGGCTGGGTGCCTTACGGACAGTCCCAGTGTATAATTTCCCTGAAAGATTGGGATTGGTACAGAACAGACGAAGTCAGACGACCTGGGATATACTGGGCTTCACCTGATGGAAGTTCTTGACTTAAATTCTGACTTCTGACTTTACTAATACTGCTAGCTCTATTATTTTTTATATTGTCTGTTTTACAAAATTGTTGTTTCTTGCATTACCAAATGTGTAACTGAGTCTCTGATAAAGTGATGATATATAATTCCATATAGGATCAATGATGGTAAGAGTGTAACTCTAGATATGGGAAGGAGCAAGAGGGAATATTTTCCTGGATCCTAAGAGACTAGTAAGACAAGTGGTCCAGAGACTTTTTGCTACTCGTAATGCCTAGTCCTGTAATAGCACACTGAGGGGCCTCTCAGTGAAATCTTCACCAGACCTGGAAATGAGAATTCCTAGCACCGTGGGATGAAATGGTCATGAAGTAACCCCAAACCATGGTCGAATTTATGACCCTGAAGGGCCCCTGCCAACTGAAAATTGGCACTGCCATCTGCCTCTGCAAGGATTAGGTCAGCAGCCACTGACCTTCAACACCCCCTGAAAGGAGTTCTGGGTGGAGATCAGGAATGAGGCACTCTGTGCTCTGGGAAAAATACTGGCAGAACAGGCCTTCAGACAGCTAGATACTTTCAGGAGAAGATTTTATGAGCCCAAATTCTTGCATCTTCTCATATCTAGAGAAGCACTAAAATCATTAACAGTGACATCTGCTTTGGCCATTAAGGAGAGAAATGTAATTGAAAGACAAATGGAGTAGCTGTGGTTCAGACATCCAAGGTTAATACTAGGTGGCATTATGGACGTGATTTCCAACAAGTCTTGTATTGCTAAGAACTTGAGTTTTCTGAGCTGTGTCAGACTTGAGATGTCACCAGCCATTCTCAAAACAATGTCTGCTGGCAGCTGGTGGCTGCAACTTTATGGTTTCAGGGTATCCTCTTGGAACTATTAAATTTTTAGAAAATGAAATTGCTTTAGATCAGATATTAACAGAAGGAGGAGACATATAGTGGTCAGTAGCTCCTGTTACGTATATGTTAATACCACATTGGAAGTTAAAATCTACTTAAAGTAAACAACTGGCTACCTGGGTACCAGTCTCCCCAAGGTGCAAGGTCCAGACTGGGTTTCAAGGCTTATTCTTACACCAAAGTGGCGGACCAAGGGATTGAGATTTTAATCATACTAAACTCAGATCAAGGCAGAAATATGTCCAATTCAGTGTCTGTTCTCCAAATCGAGGCGGGACTATGCCCCATTTTAGCAGGAAGTTGCCAGAGCTATTGTCACCCAGTTTCCTGAATTAAAACTGAGCAGGACTCTGTGAGGCTCCAGGATATAAATCCTTTCTTTGTCCCCTGTTTCTTGTTTGTAGGATACAGACTTCATTCAGCCTCCTTGCGCTTCCCTGAGTTCCAAAGGGCAGATTCAAACAGTTGCTAATCAGAGAAGGGAAGGGATGCAAATACAGGGGAGGAATAGTCAAATGGTAGTGCAGCCTTGGAGCAAGAGTATGCATAACAGTACCTTTGAGTTCTTCTGCAGAACTGGGGCCCCCACCCAGGTGGAGGATGGTAACTTCAGGCTGAGGGCAAGATCCCTGGAGCACCACCCTGTCACCTCACCAGCAACCAATCAGAAGAAAGTCACACATCCTGCAGCTCTCACCACAAATTTTGCCTTCCTTTTCTGGGCCCGGTGATGACCATCCTGTTAGGCCCCCTGTTTGGCCCCTGTCTGTTTCATCTCTGACAGGGTCCAACAGTTTCAGGCCAAATTGTTGTTACTATGAGGGTGAATGCCGGTTTCAAGCACAGAATACCTCGATTTAGATCAGGTGGAGAGAGACTTCTACTCTACTAGGCAGGATTACACCCACACTCAGCAGGAAGTAGTTACAGAAGAAAGACTTGCGTTCCAATTCCCAAGACGTATCTTCAGTATAAAGTCTCTCGGGGGGAGTTGTTAGGGGAAACACTGACCAAAACTGCCTGCCCTGGTGAGGAAAGATAGTAGCCATTTGCATGAGTTATTTTACAACAGGAGGTCCTGGTAAGGACATGGAACTAACAAGCTACCACCAACCGGAAGAATTCAAGAAAGGCCAAAAGGAGAGAGGAGACGCCAGTCCATATGTCCTACCAACCTCCCAGAATCCTCACTGGAATCCATCTTAGCTGAGCATCACCAGGAAGGACCCTGGGTCAGAATGATTGGCCAGAGACAACCTGGAAACTAACCCAATTACTATAAGACCAGAGACTGTGAGCCATGTGGCAGAGCAGTTCTCCTGGGTTCCCTTACCCTGCTGCTCTCCACCGGGCTGCCCCTTCCCAATAAAGGCTCTTGCTTTGTCAGCATGTGTATCTCCTCGGACAATTCATTTCTGAGTGTTAGACAAGAGCCCACTCTCAGGCCCTGGAAGGGGTGCCCCTTCCTGCAACAATATAAAGAAATATATATTTGGTCTTGGTCCCCAGTCCCTGGCACAGAGCTCCTAATATCCTTGTGATTTCCTGAGTGATTGGGTTGAGAGAAGCATCTTTTGTTATTCAGAGTAAGCCCCTTTTTAAACTCAACCGCACCTGAATTTATAGTAATGAGGTGACTTTTGGAAAGCCCCTAAGGATGGGGTACTGGTTGCCAGGGGACCCAACCACATGATTAGAGGCTTGCAAGTTTCAGCCTCACCCCTCTTCCAACCTCTGGGGAGGGGAGAGGAGCTGGAGATTGAGTTAGTCGCTATTGGCCAATGACTTAATCAGTCATGCCTATATAATGAAGCTTCCATTTAAAAAACTCTGATGGGGGCTTCCCTGGTTGCGCAGTGGTTAAGAATCCGTCTGCCAATGCAGGGGACATGGGTTCGAGCCCTGGTCCGGGAAGATCCCACATGCCGCGGAGCAACTAAGCCCGTGCGCCACAACTACTGAGCCTGCACTCTAGAGCCCGTGAGCCACAACTACTGAGCCCACATGCCACAACTACTGAAGCCCGTGTGCCTAGAGCCCGTGCTCCACAACAAGAGAAGCCACCACAATGAGAAGCCCATGCACTGCAACGAAGCGTAGCCCCCACTTGCCACTACTAGAGAAAGCCCCAATGCAGGCAAAAATAAATAAATTTATTTATTTTTATTTTTTAAATAAAAAATAAAAAACTCTGACGGAAGGGATTTGGAGAACTTGCAGATTGGTGAACACGTGGAGGTGCTGGCAGGGTGGCATGCCTGGAGACAGCTTAGCTCAGCCCCCCTTCATACCTTGCCCTGTGCATCTCTTCCATCTGGCTGTTCCTGAGTTGTATCATCTTATACTAATCTGGTAATCTAGTAAGTAAGCTGTAAAGTAGACTGTCAAATTCAGAACACAGGTATCCCTTGCTTTTTGAAAGTTCACTTTATGCCACTTCACCTTTATGAAAAACCTACATTAGACCTGCTTTCACTAACTGAAAGAAATTCAAAGAGGAGTTTTACTCGTACAAAAAAAAAAAAGCGAAAATAGTACTCAGCATTTATTTTGCAGAGAGCAGTTATAGAGACAGTGTACATCCTGAGCTGTGAGAATATTACCACCAAGCTCCTTCTCCAGGAACTACACTGAGCAGCTCAGCATCAAGCCACCATAGCTTTGAACTGTGTCTGTGAGCATTTGTGCTTTACCTTGAATTATTTTGTGGTTTTGTGAGCAAGATGTGTCCGAAGATAACGTGACTGTCTACTTTGCCAATGAGTTTTATACTTCCATGTTTTCATGTTACTAATTATTACCCTTTCACTTCTGCTTGAAAAACTCCTTTTAGTATTTCTGGTAAGGCAGGTATAGTGGTGATGAACTCCCTCAGCTTTTGCTTGTCTGGGAAAGTCTTTATCTCTCATGACTGAAAGGCAGCTTTGCCAGGTGAAGTATTCGTGTTTGGCAGGTCTTTTCTTTCAGCACGTTGACTCTATCATCCCATTGTCTCCTGGACTGCAAGGTTTCTACTGAAAAATCTGCTGATAGCCTTATGGGGTTTCCCTTGTATGTGATGAGTTTCTTCTCTCTTGCTGCTTTCAAAATTCTCTTTGTCATTGATTTTTAAGAGTTTGATTATAATATGTCTCATGAAAACCTCTTTGGGTCAAATCTGTTTGAGAATCCTTGAGCTTCATGTACCTGGATGTCTATATCCATCTCCAGATTTGGGAAGTTTTCAGCCATTCTTTCTTTAAATAATCTTTCTGCCCTATTTTTCCTCTCTCCTCCTTCAGGGACTACCAGAATGCATAAACTGTTTTGCTTGATGGTATCCTGTACTTCAGGTAAGGTTTCTTCACTCTTTTTTATTACTTTTTTCTTTTTTCTCCTCTGACTGGTTAATTTCAAATGGCCTGTCTTCTAGTTCACAGAATCTTTCTTCTGCTTGATCAAGTCTGATGTTGCTGGTCTCTACTTCAGTTTTTTAAATTTCATTCATTGTACTCTGCAGCCCCAGAATTTCTGTTTGTTTGGGTTTTTTTAATGATTTCTACTTCTGTTGAACTTCTCCTTTTGTTCCCATATTGCTTTCCTGATTTCATTGAGTTGTCTACCTGTGTGCTCTTGAGCCCCACTGAGCTTCCTAAAAACATTTCTTCAAATTATTTGTTAGGCAATTCATAGATCTCCTTCGGGTCAGTTACTGAAAAATGATTGTATTCCTTTTGTGATGTCTAGTTGCCTTGAATTTTCATGTTCCTTGAAGTCTTGCATTGCTGTCTTCACATTTGAAGGAGTAGTCACTTCCTCCAGTTTTTACTGACTGGCTTTGGGAGACAAATACCTTCACCAGTCAGTCCAGTTAGGGATTCCTGGGCTATCTCAGAACTTTTCCATAGATGCACCCACTCCACACTTCTTGTTCCCTCTTACAGGGAAGTTTTAAGATTGTATACCTTATCTCAATCCTGCAAATCTAGCCTGGGTGCTGAAAGTCTCTAATTTGCTTTCTCTAAGGTTGTTCCCTGAAATGCCCAAGTCTGTGTGCTTTCTCCTTACTCACCCATATTTATTGAGCACCTACATGCATCAGGCACTGTTCTTGATGCCTGGGATTTATCAATGAACTTCAATGAACAGAAACTCTTACCTTCATGGAGCTTAGAATCTAGCAAGTCAAAAGTGGGTCTTTCTGAAAAAAAAATAAAATAAAATGAGGGCTTCCCTGGTGGCACAGTGGTTGAGAGTCCGCCTGCCGATGCAGGGGACATGGGTTCATGCCCCGGTCCGGGAAGATCCCACATGCCGCGGAGTGGCTGGGCCCGTGAGCCATAGCCACTGAGCCTGTGTGTCCAGAGCCTGTGCTCCACAATGGGAGAGGCCACAACAGTGAGAGGCCCGTGTACCACAAAAAAAAAAAAAGTGGGTCTTTCTGGTCTGAACCTCATCCTGCATATTGGAACCTCATACTACATACCCTTTCCTGGAACAAGAAGTCTTCTCTAGGTACTTAAGAGGCATCATATCATTAAATCTTCCTAACAAGGCTTCAAGGTAGCATGGAAGATGGTATGTTCCAAAGATGACTGCCATAACATCTCCCATCCCAATGGGCCTTTCTGCAAGTGGAGTTTGCCCCTCCAAAATCAATTTCTCTATCTCTTTGGATCTAGGTGGGCCCTCAGAAAGGTTACCCCAACTGCAGGTGACAAAGTGACTCTTGGATATAGTGTTGAACTGTCCTGGAAGCCTCTACTTCCTGTCTCTTGGAATCCAGCTGCCATATGAGCCTGCCATGCAGTGAGAAGCCCAAGCAACGTAGAGAAGACCAGGGTAGGTACATCATTTGATAGTCCAGCTGAGCTGAGCTTTCACGCCATCCATCTCAGGTGAAACACCTGTGAGTGAGCAAGCTTCCAGATGATTCCAGCTCCCAGTTATTCAAGACACCTCCACCTCCATCTACTTGAATCTTCCCAGCTGGACCCTAGGCATTGTGGAGAAGAAAATAAATCATTCCCACTGTACCCTGCCCTGATCCCTGATCCACTGAATTCATGATCATAAGAAAGTCGTTACTGTTTTGTGCCACTAAGTTTGGGGGAATTTGTTATGCAGCATTGGATAACTGGTACACACTACAAAGAAAATAAAAGAGCATCAGTTGGGTCTTCCCTGGTTTTCCACTGGTTAAGAATTCTCCTTCCAATGCAGGGTACATGGGTTTGATCCCTGGTGGGGGAACTAAGGTCCCACATGTTGCAGGGAAACTAAGCCCACACACTCTAGGGCCTGCAGCCCACAACTAGAGAGATGCCCACATGCTGCAATAAAGACCCAGTGCAGCCAAATAAATAAATAAATAGATAGATAAATATTTTTTTAAAAAAGAGGGTCAATAATAAATAGTGAATTGATGGAGGAAGCTTTTTTAAATGGGGTATCAGGTAAGGAGATGGCTTTGGAGCTGAGCACTGAAAGATGCAAAGGAACCTACATGGGGAGATCTGGGAGAGGAGATTTCCAGGCAGAAGGAACAGACAGAGCAAAGGCCCTGAGACAGGACTGTATCTGGCATATATAGGAACAGCTAGGAAGCCAACTGTGCCTGAAACAGAGTGAGGGGGTGAGTGGGAGAAGATGAGGTCACAGAGGTGATGGGGGAAGTTGTGCCGGATCTTATGGACTGCAGTGAGGAGCTGGTGTTTCTCTCTTGGGGTAAAGGAAAGTTGCTTAAGGTCATTGAAAATGCACCAAATCTCAGTTAGTAAAGCCACGTTTCCCCACTTCTATCTAGTTCCACAACCACCACCCAAGCAAACAAGATCTTTCCCCTAGGGGCCTCCACCAGCCTCTCAATCATGTTCCTGTTTACAATTTTCGCACCATGATCCTAGCTTAAAACCCTGCACTGGCTTTATACTGAAGGTAGAAAAATGTCCAAACCCCTAAATCTACACATGATGCCCTCATAATATCGCCAATATCATTCCCTACCACTGTCCACCACACTGCTCTTTCTGGACCTCAAATGCATCTGGCTCGTTCCCACCTCAGGACATTTGCACTTACTGTCCCCTTTACCTGGAATGTTTTTCCCCCAGATATTCCCATAGCTGGATATTTGTCACCTCTTGAATCCCAGCTTATCTGTTGCCTTCTAAAAGTAAATAGCCTGGGCTTCCCTGCTGGCACAGTGGTTAAGAATCCACCTGCCAATGCAGAGGACACGGGTTCAAGCCCTGGTCTGGGAGGACCCCACATGCCGCGGAGCAACTAAGCCCGTGCGCTACAACTACTGAGCCTGCACTCTAGAGCCCATAAGCCACAACTATGAGCCTAGAGCCTGTGTTCCACAGCAAGAGAAGCCACCACAATGAGAAGCCCGTACACTGCAACAAAGAGTAGCCCCCGCTCGCCGCAACTAGAGAAAGCCCGTGCACAGCAGCAAAGACTCAGTGCGTCCAAAAATAAAAATAAATAAAATAAATAAATTTATAATAGTAAATGGGCCTGGCCAGGACTTTCATGGTGGTCCAGTGGCTAAGACTCTGCGCTCCAAATGCGGGGGGCCCAAGTTCAATCCCTGGTCAGGGAACTAGATCCCACATGCTGCAACTAAGAGGTCACATGCCGCAACTAAAGATCCTGCATGCTATAGTGAAGATCAAAGATCCCGTGTGCCGCAACTAAGACCCGGCAGAGCCAAATAAATAAATAAATATTATAAAATAAATAAAGATTAAAAAAATAGCCCTGGCCATCATTTGAAAGTAGACCTCCTATATTCTCTAAGACATCCCCCCGTATGTTTCTTTCATAACATTTGTGATGGCTAATTTTGTGTCAAATTAGCTAGGTCACAGTACCCATCTATTTGGCCAAACATGAATCTAAATGTTGCTGCGAAGGTGTTCTTTTATATGCAATTAATATTTAAATCATCAGACCCTGAATAAAGCAAATTGCCCTCCATAATGTGGGTGAGCCTTGTTCCATCGGTGGAGGCCTTAAGAAAAAAAGACTGAGGTCCCCCAGAGGAAGAAGTAATTCTGCCTCTAGACTGCCTTTGGATTTGAGACTACATCAATTCTTCCCTGGGACTCCAGCCTGCTGGCTCGCCCTGTAGATTTCAGACTTGCAAGATCCCACAATAGTGTGAGCCAGTTCCTTAAACTAAATCTCTCTGTACATATATACGTATCCTATTGGTTCTGTTTCTCTGGAGAACTCTGATTAATACGGTATTCATACAATATAAAATTATTGTATTGGGGGTTATCTAGAACAGAGATCAGCAACATTTTCTGTAAAGGTCCAGCTACTAAATATTTCAGTCTTCACAGGTCATACAGTCTCTGCCACAGCTACTCAGCTCCGCCTTTGAAGCATGAAAACAATTATAAACAATACATAAAAAATGATCGTGGCCATGTTCCAATAAAACTTCGCTTACAAAAACAGTTAGTGGTTTTTGCTGACTCCTGACCTAGAATATAAGCTGCCTGAGGGCAGAACCCAAGTCTCTCTTCTTTCCCCTCTGTCCCCAACACCTAGAAAAATCGCTGGTACATTAAAAACCCTCAGTAAATACTTGTTGAACAAATAAATGAGTGAGTGAAAAGGTATTCTCTAATCTCACAACAGTAAGTCAATTCCTCTGCACTTTAATATCTTTGAACTTTAATGAGCAACGGTATTTAATCTTTAAACTTCCATATCTCTCTGGAATTGACTCCAATTTGAGGGAGTGTCCTTACAGATTTTATTATTGAAGTATTTAAATATCATTTAATCTGAAATAAAATAAAGCCTTTCTAGGGAAATAATTTAAACTTGTTCTGGAGTCTTTTGATTGTTCTATTAGCTCTTTTTTTTTTCCAGGCGTCGATTTTTTTCTGCTTTTGTGGAGTTTGAAATGTCTCTTTCACGGTGTTGATTTTGGTCACATGCCTGGTGATTCTTAATAGTTGTCTGCTCACCTTTTGTTTCAAAATTCCAGTTCCCTGCCTGGTTCTGTTTGCTATAATTTGACTCAGAAAAGTAGTACTGGTAATGTGGACATATTTTATCCACTGATTTAGCCAAAGGGCAAATTATATCATGGGATCTGCTTAGTACTCGAGCCAGAAGAACTGGAAAAGCTAATGCAGCTAGCTCCCATGTTTCCTGCTATGTAATCACCTTGATAAATGCCCCGAAACTTCCTGCCATTTCTTGAATCCACACACACTACCTTTGGGAATTTCCTAGAACTGCCCCAACCTCTGGGGATGTGGTTTCCTCCGGTTCTGTTTCTTAATAATCCTGATCTCATCGGTCTCACCTTAAAAGAATACTTCCAGCTTATATTCACAACACAGCAGGGGCAAGAGAGGCGAGAGAGCAAATGATAAATCAACCGGGGCAAACTGTTAACAGTTAGTGGATCTGGGTAAAGGATATACACGGATTCTTTGTACTTTTGTAATTTGTGTAACTTTTCTTTAAATTTGAAATTATTTCCAAATATTCTTTTCAAGAAAATATCTATAGAGGCAGTTTCAGATTCTTCCCTTTTATTAATTTCTCAAGCCACTCTGAGGCAACTTGATCCATCCACACCCCTGAATATAGCCACCCGTGGTTCTGATGATTAAAAATCTGGTAGATATTTTCAGTTCTCATCTCATCTGATGCTCAGCAGTATCGAACACCATTGACCACTACTTCCTTCTAGAAACAGATTCCTTGGAATCTTGATTTTCCTCTTTGCTCTCTGGCTGCTCCTTTTCAGGCTTCTGTGCAACCTGGCTTCCCACTGAAACACTATTTATTGGTGTTCCTCAGCCCTTGGTCTTAGAACTTCTTTTCTGCTACTTCTCTCCTTGTTTTTCTAAGAGATCTCATCCTTGCCCCAAACGCCCAGTACATAAATACACCAACTTTTGCATTTCCATCTCAGCCAAAGAGCCAGCATAGCCAGAGGATTGACTCAACATCCCCACGTGGTCACTTCAAAGGCACACGGAAATTCCACGTCTCCAAGTGACCTATGATCATCCAGCGTCCCCAGATCCATAAATGCCTCCACCATCTGTCCAGTTTTGAGCCAAAAGTCTTCACTCCTCCATCCCCTCCATCTCACTCATGTTCAAAGTCTCGCCAACTCCTATTCCTCTTATCGTCTGAGATGTGCATTCCTTGCCTCTCCATCTTCCAAGCCAGCACTTTATGCCAGCCTCCCATTACCACTCGTTTAGGTGATTGAATGAGCCTCCCTGTCTCCCCTCTTTACCCCCCATCCAAACTCTGCCTCCCTGCCAGATGGATTAATGCCAGATGCAAGCTTCTGCACCCTGACACCAAATTCGATCTCAGAGACTGAGTTCTGGGTGAAGCAGAAAAGAATTGCTTTATTGCTTTGCCAGGCAAAGGGGCCACCGTAGGCTAATGCCCTCAAAACTGTGTGTTCCGACCTGGAGGGGATAGTGACGAGTTGTACCGTATTGGTTCAATGAGGGCGTGGTCAGCTCATGGACATTCTTCTGAGTGGTTGGTGGTGACGGTAAGTGGGAGTCAGCATCCTCAACCTCTGGTTCCAATTCCCGGGGTCCACGTGCTTGTGGGCAGCCCGCAGTTAGCTTCTTTCACCTGGTGGAGGTTTCAGTACCTGCAAAACAGCTCAGAGAGACTGTTATGTATATCCTTTGAGGGGGAACCAGGACCCTGCCCCAAGGCTGCAGTATTCTTTCTTGACTATTCCTCCCTTGTCTCTGCATCCCCTCCCTTGCCTAATTAGCAACTGTTTGAACCTGCCCGTTGGAACCCAGGGAACGTCACAGAGGCTAAATGAAGCCTATTTCCTGTAATCAAGAAATGGGGGACAGGGACTTCCCTGGTGGTCCAGTGGCTAAGACTCCACACTCCCAATGCAGGGGGCCAGGGTTTGCTCCCTGGTTCGGGAACTAGACCCCACATGCTGCCACCAAGAGTTCACACGCCGCAACTAAAGATCCCGCATGCCGCAACTAAAAGATCCTGCATGCCGCAACTAAGACCTGGTGCAGCCAAATAAATAAATATTAAAAAAAAAAAAATGGGTGCAGCCCCACAGGGTCCTGTTCAGTTCCAGGATCTAATGAGCTAATCTGACCTCTGTCTTCATAATTCTCCCTTGCCCTCAGGATAAAGCTTTGCGCGGTCATCCACAAGCTTGCATGGTCTGACCCCCTCAACCCCATCTCACACTACTATATCCACTCTCCTACTTCTGGCCCTTTATACATGCTGCTCTCTCTACCTGGAACTCACTTCACCTGATGCACTTGGAACCTTACATGCCATCTCTCCATGACCCGACTGTTGTAATAATAACAACAGCTTCTACATATTGAGTCAAATGCCAGGCACTGTGCTATTAAACCTATGAGCTGACTTAATACCCCTAGGAGCCCATGAGATACAAAACTTTTTCCGGTTTTACAGCTGAAGACACTGGGCCCAGAGAGGTGAAGGCACTTGCCCAAGGATGCACAGCTAGCATTGCCTGAATCAGGGCTTGAACTCGGCTCTGTGTGACACTAAAATGGATGTTCAGTATGATCCAGCAATCCCACTTCTGGGTACCTATCCCAAAGAATTGAAATCAGGGGACTTCCCTAGTGATCCAGTGGGTAAGACTCCACGCTCCCAATGTAGGGGGTCCGGGTTTGATCCCTGGTTGGGGAACTAGATCCCTCATGCATGCCCCAACTAAGAGTCTGCATGCTGCAACTAAGAGATCCCACGTGCCACAACTAAACATCCCACATGCCTCAACTAAACATGCCACAGCGAAGATCCCATGCGCCACCACTAAGACCCAGCACAGCCAAAATAAAAATAAATAAGTAAAATAAATTGATATTCTTAAAAAAATCATTGAAATCAGAATCTCAAAGAAATAATTTGTACTCTCATGTTCACTCTGGCATTATTCACAATAGCCAAGATACTGAAACAACCTAAATGTCCGTGGACAGATGGTTAAAGAAGATGTGGTCCATCCATACAATGGAATATGACTCAGCCTTAAAAAAGAAGGAAACTCTGCCTTATGCAACAACATGGATGAACACGAAGGACATTATGCTCAGTGAAATAAGCCAGACCCAGAGGGACACGTGCTGCGTGATTCCACTTCTCTGAGGTAGCTAAAAAAGTCAATTCATAGAAACAGAAAGTGGAATGATGGTTGCCAGAGGCTAGCAAGAGGGGGAAATAGGGTGTTGTTGTTCAATCGGTATAAAGTTTCAGTTACACAAGATGAATATGTTTTCGAGATTTGCTGTATACTATTGTGCCTATATGTTACTGTATTGTGCACCTAAAATCTTAAGAGGGTAGATTGCATGTTAAGTGTCCTTAACACATTTTTTTTTTTCTTAAAGAAAGCATGCTCTGCAGACCCATCCCTGCTCCTGCCTCACCATAGTGCTCCCAACATGTATCCACTCACATGCGAAGCTGGTGCAAGTCTTTGGGCTTCTCCACTTTGCCTCTGTCGTTGGAGATACATCCTGCTGGGCTGCTGTGGTGGGAGGGGCTGAGGGTTTCTGTTTAGGGGTCTCAGACCCATCCCCAGCTTAACACAGGAAGTATGACAGTCTCTGGGATCCCTATGCCACTAGGAAAGACACTGACAGCCTTGAGGGACTGCATCCTTGGGGACCAGGATGTCTCACAGTTCATTTGGCAGTGTTGCAGGAAGGGGGACCCTTTCCAGGGCCCGAGAGTGGGCTCTCGCCTAACACTCGGAAATGAATTGTCCGAGGAGACACACGTGCTGACAGAGCAAGAGACTTTATCGGGAAGGGGCGCCCGGGTGGAGAGCAGCAGGGTAAGGGAACCCAGAGGACTGCTCTGCCATGTGGCTCACAGTCTTGGGGTTTTACGGTAATGGGATTCGTTTCCGGGTTGTCTGTGGCCAATCATTCTGACTCAGGGTCCTCCCTAGGCGCATGCGTCGCTCAGCCAAGACGGATTCCAGCGAGAAGGATTCTGGGAGGTTGGTAGGACATATAGACTGGCGTCTCCTCTCTCCTTCTGACCTTTCTTGCATTCTGGTTGGTGGTAGCTTGTTAGTTCCGCATTCCTTACCAGGACCTCCTGTTGTAAGATAACTCATGCAAGTGGTGACTAGGGTTCCTGGCTAGGGCAGGCGGTTTCAGTCAGTGGTTCCCCTAATAGCAGCACAGAACAGAACCCACCCCAGCAGGAAATTCCTGGGAGGACACTCAAGTTTCTCATGCCCCCGCAAGGGTAGATGCTAGATGTACCGGGTTAAATAGTGTCCCCCACAAAATCCATGTCCTTCCTGGGAGTAGCCCAGCTGCAGGGCAAGGAACCCCAAGGATGGCTGGCACCCCCCAGAAGCTGGAAGAGGCAAGGAAGGATTCTTCCCTAGGGCATTTGGAGCGAGCATGGCCCTACTGAGACCTTGATTTTGGACTTCTGGCCTCCAGAATTGGGAGACAATAAAAGTGTGTTGTTTTGGGCTTCCCTGGTGGCGCAGTGGTTGAGAGTCCGCCTGCCGATGCAGGGGACGCGGGTTCGTGCCCCGGGCCGGGAGGATCCCACATGCCGCGGAGCAGCTGGGCCCGTGAGCCATGGCCGCTGAGCCTGCGCGTCCGGAACCTGTGCTCCACAACGGGAGAGGCCACAAGAGTGAGGGGCCCGCGTACCGCAAAAAAAAAAAAAAAAAGTGTGTTGTTTTAAGTCCTCCAGTTTGTGACACTTTGTGAGGGCAGCCCTAGGAAACTAATGCATAGGGTATCCCATGTAACAGGAAGAGGCAAATGGGAAGTCTAGATGGTTCCTCCTTCTCTCTAGGGCTCTGTGGTCTCATCCATACATCCCCACCCATCTTCCTCCTCCCGTCTCTCTCTGCCCGTGGGCCCTTCCATGCTTCTCCCTCCCATATACCTTCCAATTCCTGACTAATAAGTTCAGGAATGCCAGGCCCGCCCACATTCCTACCGAGGAGATCTGATTGGCCCAGCTTGAGTCATGTATCCACCCTGACCCAATCAGCTGTGCCAGAGAAGTGGCACCACTTGGTGCCAGGGATGGTCAAAATTGGAAACAACCCGTGTAGCCAGACGTTGACCAGTCAGATTTGAAGCTGGCCCCTGGACCACACCCTTCCCCCACCAATCCCAGGGGTGCCCCCAGAGTTAACACTTTGGATGCTAGATCACCAGGGCCATCCTAGGGGTTCAGAGGAAGCATGCAGAAAAAGGGGCGGGGAGTAACAGGCATTTGCCAATTAGTATAGAGGCTAGTTTAATAATTTAATGACCAGTATGGCCACATTCATGGATGTCAGCTCAATGTCAGTTCTGCTCTCTCAGAAGGGATGTGGGGAATGGAACTCTTTGAGAAGAGGTAGAGATGGGTCAGGCAAATGACATTCACCTCCACATCTCCATCTTCATTGCCCATCTCACACCCTCCTGTCTGGCCAGCACAGGCAAAGCTCTCCCACTCTCCCACTTCTGCCTCACCCCCATCCCTCCTAAGTCCCCATCAAGGTCACCTGCTTTGTGGAGACCTCCCTGTCCACCCCAGCCCCAGAAGCCAAGGTCCAGCTGGTTTATATGGGCCAGTGGGCAGAAGATCTGCATGGTGGGGAAATTAGGGGATTTGGGAGAACTGGCCAGGACCGTGGGATGCTGGTAAATGTTTAACAACCAGCTCTCAAGGAGTGAAATGAATATCTGTGTTTATTATCAATTTTACTGGCATAAGTGTGTAGCACACAAGCTCCAACAATAAAATATAAGAGACTCTGCATTGCAAATTCCATACAGCCAAAACTGATTCTCACAGAATGCCTTCCTTGATTTTCTCCACTCTTGTACCCAGAGCCAATCTATGCTTGCAAGTTAGAAACAAGTGAGTGGAGGTTGATGTTTTCCTTTAGAGACTGAGACGGAACAAAACAATAAAGATGCATGTTCACCCTTCACTTGCTTTATGATGATGTGAGCAACTTCTTTGCTAAATCAGGTAGCGGTTTGAAAACACTAGAGAAAGACTTTCTTGATTCTTTGGGGTGCTAGTCACAATGTAACAGTTACAGGTAAGAACCACTTAAGTGTAGGGACTTCCCTGGTGGTGCAGTGGTTAAGAATCCGCCTGCCATTGCTAGGGGACACAGGTTCGAGCCCTGGTCCAGGAAGATCCCGCATGCCGCGGAGCAACTAAGCCCGTGCGCCACAACTACTAAAGCCTGCGCGCCTAGAGCCTGCGCTCCGCAACAAGAGGAGCCACCGCGATGAGAAGGCCGCGCAGTGTAACGAAGAGCAGCCACTGCTCACCGCAACTAGAGCAAGCCCGCGTGCAGCAACGAAGACCCAACGCAGCCAAAGATAAATTTAAAAATAAATAAATAAATAAAAGAAAATAATTTTTTAAAAAAAGAACCACTTAAGTGTAATCTACATGTTGAACATCCTTTTCACCTGCACTTTAAGTATAGACAATCAACAAACAATAAATCAAGCCCTGACTTGTAACATTTGCCACTTCCTGTAGTGTAAATGCTCTCACCATGGCCGATTTTAACCCATTATTGACCGGGGATGTATTAATGCCACAGGTGTTAGTTTCTGCAAAAATCCCCCGGTCAATAGTGTGTTAAGTTACTAGTGTGGTGACACAGAACACAGAGTTAGCAAGCAGTGTCCTGCAAAATGGCATTATCCAGTATTTCCACCACCAGACACAGTATAGGTAAAACATCTCAAGAGCACAGATAATAGTAACACGGGAATAATAAAATCCCTAAGGCACAGGGGAGTTATATAAATCTCAAGATAACTCACATTGTCTGGTATATAGTAAATGCTCAATATACAGAAGTCACAACATATATAAATACTTTATTATCTAACATCACGTACCACCTCACACCTTCCCATATGCCCCAGTTACACAGGGTCACACACAGTCACAGTGTCAAGCCAGCGTACTAGACCGTCAGCTTGGCAAAAGCTGGGGGGTTTGTCTTGTCCTATTCATGGCTGTGTCCCCAACACCTAAAACAGTGCCTGATAAAATTTGCATGAATGAGTAAAGCTCACACAACATAGTTACTTGGACTCCCACAAGCTAGCCCCATGAGTACCATGCGGCGGCGGGGGGGGGGGGGGGGAGGGTACTGGGAATGAGTCTCTATTTCTCACATATTAACATAAATAAGGATGGAGGGGAGGTCTTTTTTATTTGATGTTTCTCTAGCCCTGCACAGTGCCTGGCACGGAGCAGAAGCTCAATAAATATAAGTTGAATGGATTAATATAATGTACACTGTCTGAGCTCAGGCTCAGAATAAATACCAAGTGACAGAGGGTCCCGGAGAGTCCTGGAAGAGGGGCTCAGCAGCAAGGACCCTGGCCCAGCCCAGTGAGGTAGAGTAGCTAGACCCCATCACCAGGGGCCCCAAGAAAGGAAGGCAAGATTCAGTCTTGGTCCAGAGGGTGGCACCTAGGCCTGGGGGTCACGTCAGCTGTGTCAAGGAGAGTCCAGTGGGGACTTGGGTGTTCACGTGGAAGAGGCCCAAGACCGTGGCGTCCGCTGAGAGCTGCCAGGCGCGAGGCTCCCGGACCGCGAGGTGCAGGTGGACGCTCAGGCGCTGTCCGGCATCCAGGTGCAACAGGCCGCTCCGGAAACCAGCCACTGAGTTCCCCGAGGATGGGGGTGGCAGGTCCAAGGTCAGGGCCAGGGCAGCGGCCCCAGCTTGGAGAGGCCGCAGGTTCAGGGCCACAGAGACGGAGCCGGAGCTGTTGCCGTTGCTGGCCATTGCACGCTTCAGCGCCAAGTGCAAGAAAACATAGTAGACTCCGGCCTGGGCCACCACCACCTCGTGCCTGTGCTTGTCATAGCTCACACCGGGTGCCAGGGTCACACCTGTCATCCCCCGCTCGCTGCACCAGTGCAGGGGCCCTTCGGTGAGCTGCACTGTGGGAGGAAGACGCAGGGCATGCTTAGCATGGGGGCATCGCTGAGGCTTGAGGTCGCAGCCCTGGGGAGGGGAGGAGGGGCTCTGAGGGAGAGAGGACAAGAGGGAAAAGTGGGGAGGGGGGTATGAGAAAGGTAAGGGGACTCGGAGAGGGTCTCAGAAAGAGGGGGGGCTGGGGGAGGGGAAGGGGGGATAGAAGAAAGGAAAGGATTCCGAGGGAGGGGGAAGACTCTCTGGAAGAGGGAGATTGAGGAAGTGGAGGGGGACAGACTTCCAGGAACCAGGAGGAGGAGGAAATGTAATGCCAAAAGGAAGAGGGGGTCTTCCCTGGTGGCGCAGTGGTTGGGAGTCTGCCTGCCGATGCAGGGGCCACGGGTTTGTGCCCTGGTCCGGGAAGATCCCATATGCCGCGGAGCGGCTAGGCCCGTGAGCCATGGCCGCTGAGCCTGCGCGTCCGCAGCCTGTGCTCCGCAACGGGAGAGGCCACAACAGTGAGAGGCCCGCGTACCGCAAAATAAAATAAAATAAAATAAAAATTAAAAAAAAAAAGGATGATGGAGGGGGATAGGGGGCTCCTAGGAATGGAAGGATGGGGTTTATAGAGGGAGAAGAGGGGGATAGGGGGCAGAGTTAGCATAGAATGAAGGAAGGGACTCAGAGTGGGAGGGGGGAAAGAGGAGGGGGGATGGAGAAGGGGAAGAGGGGGGAGGAAGGGGGAGGTTGTGGGGGAAGGAGGAAAAATCCTAGAGGAAACATAAAGGGAGGGAGGAGGGGGTGGAGGGTGAAGGAGGAGGGACTCCAAGGAGAGGACAGGATGGGGAGAAGGTCTCCTTAAGAGAGAAGGGAAGGAGGTGGCAGAAGAGTCTGGAAGGGGGAGGGAAAGGGGTGGGAAGAAGAGTCCCCAGAAAGGGGAGGGGAGCGGGGGAGGGTCTCCGGAGGAAGGACGAGGAGGGGAGTCTGGAAGGGGGAGGGGCAGAGGAAGGAGGTAGAGAGGAGAGTCTCCAGAAGAGGGGGGAGGAGGGTCTCGGGAAGAGGGAGCGGAAGTGAACGGGAAAGACGGTTTCCAGAAGGGAGGAAGGGAGACAGGGCTGGGAAGGAGGGGTCCGTCTCTCCCAGAGCCCAGTGGGAGAGACCCTACCAGGCTGAGATTTGCGGCATCCAGCCCCAGCTCTGAGAGGGCGGGGTCTGAGGTGGGCACAGATGGGGGTCAGAGGAGGAGGAGGCCCAGAGAGGGGCTGACGCGGTTCTAAGAAGGGAGGGGACACTTTTCACAGAAGGGAGGGGAAGAGGGTCGGATTGGGTCACAGAGGAGGCCTCCCTCTCCTGGGGCTCTCCCTCTTAGTGCACCCTCCCCCTGTCGGGGGGAATCACTCACCTCCGTCGGCCACCACCAGCTGCGCGAACACGCCCTGCCGAGAGAGGACAAACGGAAAGTGGGTGGAGGTCCCCCCTCCCGCACCCGCAGCCCTCTGGAAAGTGGAGTGCCCGGGATCTGCGCGAGTCTTGAGCCTACGCTCCCTTCCCTTCCCGCTGCAAAAGAGCGCGCGCGCTGCCCCAGCCCTACTGTGTGCAAGGACAGAACCCCGAGGACTCAGGAGGGAAAAGAGGAGAGAGTCCCTCCAGGGGGCTTGGCACTGGGGGGTCTTGAGAGAGAAAGGGGGTACCCCAAGGGTCCGGGAGAAAACCTAGGTTCTCCGCGAGTTACGAAAGAAAGGGGGAGCCCCCTCAGTGGTTCGAGATAAAATGTCCCTCGGGGTCCGCGATGGAGAAAGTGCTCCCCTCTGGGGTCCCGGGATGAGATGGGGTCTCACGGGGGTGCGGGACGAGAAGGGTGCCCCCCGAAGTCCTGGATAAAGAAGCGGTGCCCTCGGAGGTCCAAGAGGGACGATGGGGGTCCCTCCACCATCGGCCTGGGATGCAGAAAGGACCTCGGGGTGGAGGGGGAGCGAATGGAGAAGGGGTCCCGGAACTGGGTAGGGGTCTCTCCCGGGGTCCAGATCGGGCCGCATCTCACCTGCGGAGAGTCGGGGAGGCGGGTGCGGGCGTCGGGCATCAGCTCCAGGCCCTCCGGGAGTCTCGGGCTGCGCGCGGAGCCGGGGACCTGCGATGCAGGAGCCCCGGGCGCGGCCCAGGCGCGCACCAGGCAGGCGGCGCAGGCGGCGGCGAGCAGCAGCAGCGCGGCGCTCAGGGCCCAGGGCAGCGGGTGGCAGGAACGGCCCGAGGGCGCGAGCGGCCGCTGAGCTTCGGGATCCGGGGCGGCGTGGGTGCTGGAGGGCATGGCCGGCTGCGGGCGGCTGCGGTCCGAGGCAGCTGCACCGCGCTTTATATAAAATCCCGAAGCCCCGCTTTCCGGGGTGTGGCCCGTGGGGATCCCAGAGATCCGCCCGGTAGGTTGGTTCCCGCCCGCCCCGCCTCCTCCACGTTCTGTCCGAACTTTCCCTAACTTTCTCTTCCCCGGATCTCTCCCTCTCTCTCTCCCTCCCTCCCTCCCTCCCTCCCTCTCTCTCTCTCTCTCTCTCTCCCTCTCTCTCCCTCCCTCCAAGCTGTGCCCCACCGACCCTCTTTCTTCCTAATTATCTCTCTTGTGTCTCCCCGCTTATCTATCTCTGCGCCTCTCTGCTTCTCTGCCTCTTTCCCCAATTTCTTATCACTCCCTAGCTCCCCAGCAATGGGGCCCCTCCAGGGCTCTCCTAAACCCGGCACATCTTCAGAGGGGTCAGAAGATAGCCAGGCCTCAGCCCCCTTCTCCTGTGGAGCATAAGTCCTCCCAGTGGAACCCTAAGTGCCCTGCTCAGCCCTCCCCCTCCCCTCCCTCTTTTGCCCCAGGACCCCTGGACCTTCCCTGGCGTGCCCCCGCCCACCCACCTAGACGCTTCCCATCAGGGGCCCCCTGGACCCCACAAGCAGAAGCCTGGAGAGTCCAGGTGGAGAAATTCCCCTTGTAGGAAAGGGACAGCCTTGAGTGAGGCAGAGGAAACTCAAATTTCCCGTTCGCTCTCCGGTGGTGGTGTGGGCGGGGGCGGGGGCGGGGCCGGGAGGAGGACCAGAGAAGCGGTCAAAACTCGGCCCCAAAAGAGGAAGCAACCCTGGACTGAGAGATGGCCAGCCCTAGAAAAGCCCTGGTCTCCCATAGAAGCCCTGCTCTGCCCAGACCAGCCGGCCAACTCCCTAACCCGCTCCAGGATTCACTTTCCCTATAGAAAATGGAAGGGTGGACCGGGCAATTGATCTCAGTCATCCATCAGCCGTCAGGGAAATGGGGGCAGGGAGGTTGGTTCAACCGAACAAGGATCGGATGCCGGCCCTGTATTCAAGCTTGTATTAAGCCTCTCTGGGGAATTACGAGGCGACCACTGTGATGATGCTGGCTCGTGTTGACTCACAGGTGCTGAACGTTTCCGTTTTACCAGCGGTTTATAAAGCACGAGGCCCAGACCAGCATCACCTGGGAACTTGCTAGCTCTGCAAATTCTAGCACCTCACCCGAGACCTGCTGACATTCTGGGAGTGGAAGCCCTGCAACCAGTGTCTGAAGGAGCCTTCCAGAAGATTCGGACACTTGCCCAAGTTGGAGAATCCACCGCATGGTACCAAGGTTGTTCCTTCACACCTGCTGTCCCCCTGCCCGGAATGTTCTTTCCCCAGATCTGCGGCCAGCTGTCCTTCTGAGTAAAGAGGATGAATTAAGCTCCGGCCCCTACTTTCACTCTCTCCCCAAACCCCACTGCAGTGATAGTATAAGCGACTGTTTCAAAAGCTACACCAAAAATTGTAAGCCATCAGGGTGGAATGCCAAATATAATTTCCCTAGCCAAATGCCACAGTCAGCACCGTGTCTCAAGCCTCAGTTATTGGTGACTGCCCCCCCCAACTCCGAAAGAGAGTGTGGTGGGTGACAGCTAAAATAGAAGTGTTGGTCTAAGGTAAATTCCCAAAAGAGATATCAGCTCTGCTCCCCTTCAGGGTGGAACCGCAGCTGTTTTGGGTTTTTTGTTTTTTGTTTTTTCCTCCAGACAGCGGATATGGCAGCGTTTCTGGTGGGAGGAACGCAGCTGATGGTAGAAGAATCACGCCAAAATCATGTGTTAAACAAACGTGTGAACTTGAATTTGAAACTTTCCCACCTTGACCCTTGCCCCCCACTCAGCTGCCAGGATCTGAAAGATGGGGATGGTGGGATCCTTTCCCTGAGGAATCTGACCAACCAGGAAGATAGATATAAAGATACTGAGGCCAAAAAGCCCTCCCCAGATACCATTGCTCTGTCAAGAAGCTCACAGGCCACAGGCCAATCTGTTTAGTATTAAGCCCTCCCCCACAGCAATGTCCCAGACAAGGGTTGTCTGAGCTGACAAAAAGGAATTCAGAGGAATCCCAGTCAACATCTCAGACAACCCAAATGAAAGTGTCTCTCTCTCGGGCCCTGGTTACATCACCCCGTGACATGACCTTACTAGCAGTTTCCACCATGTGAGATATTCTTGTTCATTTATTTGCTCACTCATGGCTGTTTCCCCCACGAAACTGTTATCTCCCAAAGAGGAGTATCTCCACCTGCCTTGTTTCCAACCTATAAAATTGCAGGCCTCGATCGTATTGACTGATTGAATGAATAAATGAACGCAGTAGAGCATAGCAGTTACCAGCATGCGCTCTAGAGGTGGACACACTGCAGCCTGACACCGAATGTTTTGATTATTTTCATTTTGAAGCAGCTGGGAAAAGTCAAAAGAAGACTCTTTCCTGATGTGCAAATCATGTGAAATTCAAATTTCAGTGTCCACAAATAAAACTGTATGACACACAGCCACCCTCATTTGTTTCCATATTGTCTGTGGCGATTTTTGCAACCTTATGGCAGAGTGGAGTAGTTACAACAGAGATTTTCTGGCCCACAAAGCCCCAAATACTTACTCTCTCTGGTCCCTTTCAGAGGAAAATTTGCTGCCCCTGTCTAGAGTCTTGAATTTTAGCCCTCAAATTTCTTGCTGTGTGATTTGGGGCAAGCTGCTTCACCTCTCTGAGCCTCACTTTTCACATCTACTAAATGGGAATAAGAGTAGGTCTCAAAGAGCAGCTGAGAGCTTGCTGTGAGCAGTGCCAGGCACATGGCAAATGCTCATTCCAGGTGAGCTGGGTCACTGACGCTTTTCTACAATTCCAATAAGCGGATGTAAAAACACTAAGACTCCAAAAGTAGAAGTCATCGATCCAAGGACTGACAGTGACTGTTCTGAACTCTCTCAATGCTGAGGGGCTTAGCAGAGTTCTATACACCCCCTCCAGAGCGGGGAAACAATGCCTGTCAGGGGAAGGCTCAGGCCGCAACCTGGGGAAGGCTCAGGCCGCAGCCAGGGAGCGCCATGACGTATTGTTGTGGTCGGGACATCTGAGATAGGCAGCCCCGCCCACTATGGAGCTCTCAGCACCAGCTGCCTAGCGCCCCACGGTTTAGTACAGTTGCACCTCGGTGCTCAGCTGTCTCCCTGAGGTGAGCGTGGGCCCTGGTTTTCCTCACCTCTAGGGGAAAGGCCTGAATTCTCACTGTTGCCATCATAGGGCTCAAAGGAGGGACTGGGCAGGAAGCAGTTGGGGGGTGGCACCCTTCTTCCCTCTCGGAGGCCCAGTGAACAGGCACCTCCTCCAAGAAGTCTGCCTTGATTTTTCCTAGCAAACTCACCTCCTTCTCTCTGGGTTCCCGACTGCCCCCCATCCCGTATGTGGACTCCCCCAGGGTCAACCTTCCACTGGCGTGGATCTTCCACGTCCCCCAGGGGAAAGGCAAAGCCTGAAAGAGACACTTAGTGATTGCCGGGTAAGTGCACAGTGAGAGGGCACGGGACCCCATGGGGGGCTGTGAACTAAGAAAAGAAGAGAAAAGAGAAGGGAAGGGTTGAGTGAGGTTGGTCTCCAGCCGAGGGGGTATCCACATGTGTTGAAGGAGGAAATCGATGCAGAGAGGGGAACTGTGTTCTCCAAGTTGGTCAGGTCTCTGGAAAAGCTGGGTCCAAGCCTCCTCAGCCCTGGATAGGCCAGGGAAACACAGACCTGGCACAGGAGTGCACCTGTGATATTGGGTAAACACGACAAGGCATGATGGCATAATTAGGCTTCGTGGAGTTGGGGTGCTTAGCCAGCTACTCTGGAATTGTGTGTTTCCAGTGTGATGCGTGTTCAGGGATCAGGAAAGGGGATGGGAGGGGTCCCATGCGTGCACCAGCGTTGCTTCTGGTTGGGGAACAACAATAGCACAAGGTCCAAACCACTTAACTTCAAATCCCAGCTCTACCTCTTGCTAGTTGTATGATCTCGAGCAAATGCCTTCACCTCTCTGCCTTGAGGTTCCCATCTGAGAAGTCGAGCTAACACAGGGACCACCTGCTAGGATTACTGTCCAGAATCGAGAGCCAGAACAGCACCTGGCATACGGTAGGTGCTCTCCAGGACTAGTCATCACTGCTGCCAGTGGGGCTGACCGTCTGGTGCCTCTGCGTGACTGTAGGCAGGAGTCTGATCTTATGGATGAAGCACCAGGGTCCAGAAACAAGCGCGGACATCTGAGCCAAAAACAGGCAGGAAGTATTCTGAAAGGAAATAGCCGAAAGAGTCATTGAAAGAGAAATGGTCAGATTATCACTCATAGAATCAGTTCAGGAATCAAGCTGTGGAGGAGGTTGAGTCATCTCTTTGGGGCTCATTAGAGATCTCTAAGGGCTACGAAAACAAAGAATGCGGATTTGGTTTCAGAGCAAAGATACATTTGCATAGCACATATCTGGAAGATATATTAAAAAGCTAGGGGCTTAGGAGAGTGATCTGAAAAAGAGATCGTGGACCTTTCATGCAAGCTTCCGCCCACCTGCATTTTCCATGTTTGCTTTGTTTTGGTTTTTATGTGTGTGTTACATACAGAATGGTGGTCAGGTGTGAGCACACAAAGAAAAAAACCGGTGGCCACACACACAAAAATTTTTTAAAGCGAAAAAAATAAGCAGAGAAAGAAAGAAACCGGTGGCCTTAGCTGTTTGGAGGAAGGGAAAATTTAACATCAGTGACATCAAAGGCAGGAAATGGTGTTTCCCTGCTAATGGCAGTGGAAGGATACAGGGATGGGGAAGACCCAGGCAAACCAGGGCGGGCCCTGGGTACCCCTCAGAGGGGCCCCGTCTGTGAAAAACCGGCTCATTCTGCTGGGAAACTAGCCAGCCTGCCCCAGGAAGGAAGCCCCAGCAGGGCTACCACCTGGAAGGGACTCTCCAACTGGCTCGGAGGGGCAGCCACCAGACAGACACCGGTGTACAAAAGACACCCCCATTCAGGCGGTACACAATCACACAAACCGAGACAGACACACAAATACACCACACAGACATACACACACTCACACACACACACACTGAGACACATAAGCATAGATACGCAAGAGTAGCCACCAAAGCTGGCCACAGACACACACAGAGACACAAGGGATACAGGACACACAATCGCAGACCCACAATCACACACATACCAAAACAGTGGTGGACATACACCACACAGGCACCTGCTAAGACACGCCCAGAGGTGCAATCATAGATACACGAGATCAGCTGGCCACAAGCACACAAAAGGACACATCCGTGCCCATGATCACACATACCCACTAACGCATAGCCTGGAAGGGTCTCAAAGGCTCTGGGATATGCATTCAGAGACAGACAATATCACATGCCCAGAGACCACCAAAGGCACTCAGTCACACACTGACGCAGGCTGACCTGGACAGACTGACAGAGACACAAAGTACAAGAAACCCAGGCCCCGCCCCCAGTGAAGATCCAGGTCCCGCCCTTCGAGCCATCCAAGATCCACCCCCTACAGAGGGGACCCAGGCCCTCCTTTTGGGGGCCTATCCCTCCCTCCCTTAAGGAACCTCTGGGTCCCTTTCCTTGGAAGCAACACCCAGTGTAGGCCGCGGGCGACCCCTGGTGGACCGGGCGCCTCAGTCCAGGGCTGCACTGAATGGGTCGTTGGGAGGGGGGCGTCTAGGCTGAAAGGAAGGAAAGGTGCTTCGGCATCGACTGCAAAGCCCGGAGGAAGGTGCGTGGCAACGGGGGAGCGGGGACACGGGCGGCCGGAGCGGGATCAGACGGCCTTGGACAAGGGAACAGAGCGTGGGAAGCACGAGTGGGATGGAAGACCCTCACCCGTCCCCACTCGGTGCGATCCAGGGTCCCCGAGGGGAGGGTGCTGCTCCGGGGACGGTGGAAGACGCGATAAGCCCGGCGGCGAATTCCCATTGGTCCGCGCCCGACCAATGAGGAACGGCGAGGATTCTCGGCGGGGCGGGGCAAGACAGGGCAACCGTTGATAGAGATGGAAGGGACCCGCCTACCCAGCTTGGCTCTCAGCCCGAAAATGACCACCAGGGAATCGCCCAAGGTCTGCAATGCCCAGCACGGAGAACGCTGGCCCAGGAGGACTCTCGTCAACTCCGATATGACTTTGACTCGCGGAACCCTGAAAAAGGTGGGCTTGCCCCTCCCAGAGTTGATCCCAATCTCCCAAGCCCTGCCCTCTCATCAGCCCCTCCCACGTCTATGTCATTCTCCCAGGCCCCTCCCACTTCCTAGCCATCATTGTCTCAAGCCGTGCCCACCCCCAGTCTCGCCCACTTTCCCATCATTCTCCCTAGGCTCCGCCCACTTCTCAGACAGCAACCTTCCAGGCCTTGCCCACCTTCCTACCCCACCCACTTTTCTACTTTTCTTCGTCCTGCACCATCCTCTCCCCCGTCTCTGCCCTTCTATTGTCTCCTATCTGAAATCCTCGGCCCTGCCCTGGGTTACACTTTTGCAGAACTCCCTGCCCCCTTCCCAGTCCAGGCCTTCGAACCATCCCCATCCTTAGAATGAACTTCCCTGGGGACACCACAGCCTGCGTGTCTCTGAGCATTTTGTCTGAGCATTTAGGCCCCGCCCATTTTTTTCCTCTCTCTACCTTCTTCCAGACCTCACCCACGCTTTCAAGACCTTACCCCAAATCAGTCAAGTCCCTGTATGGGATGGGGGCTCCTAGCTAACGGAGTCAGACAGGCCTCAGTTTCCCCGGCCCCAGGGCCGTCCTCGGGAAGGCCACGCCCCCTTGGTCATCTAATTACTGCCCTACAATGGGACCCCGCCCCTGCCCACCTTGGTCTTCACCATTCAGGCCAGCCTCTCCCGCTGTATCCGGCCCGACTCTCGAGCTCTAATCCCAGTCTGGGTGGGCGTGCCCACCCCTTCGCCCCCCACAGTCGATAAGCTTACCACATACTGTCTTGGCCTTGCCCGAGCTGGTGGTCCGGTACCAGTGCCTGTGGCCGGGGGACCCGCGGAGAACCACCCCCGTGCCATCTGCTGCCACACTGCTGGACCGCCAAGCTGTTGGTGGCTTTGGATGTGTTCTGTCTGCTGCCGGGTGAGCCCCCTCCCCAGCGTCCTTGAGCGCCCCGCACCACCACCATGCGGACACCCAAGGGGCAGCGGAGGGGTCTGTCTTCCTGTCTTTATCTGAGGGTCGCTAGATTGGGGGCTGGCTGCCTGCCCTGGTGTGTGTACTTGGGCTGTGTGTCTTCACATCGGTGTGTTCATCAACATGTTTCTGGGATGTCTGGGTCAATGTGTGTCCGTGTGAATGGGGACGATAGGGACTCTCCATAAGCGTGGCTTTGTGTGTTTACCTGTCTTCCTGGGTCTGGGTGCTGCGTGAGCATCTGGCTGTGCATCTTTTTTTTTTTTTTTTTAGTCTTTCATATGATTTTATTTGCTGCATGTCTCTTTGGATCTGAGTCTATGTGTCTATAGTGGGGGAGGTATGTTTGTATTGTGTATCTCTGTGTATGTTTGACTGTGTATGTTGTGTGCAAGCCCCTGGGTCTGTCCGTATGTCTGGGGCTGGTCTGTGTTGAACTTATATCCATGTGAATGAGTATGATTCTGTGTGTGTATGCTCATGCACACGTGTGTGTGCGTGGGTGTGTGTGTGTCCCTTCGGGTCTCTGGGTTGCATGTTGTGTTGCTGTGTTGTGTGTTGTATTGGTTTTCGGGGGGGTGTGTTCATTGTGGGTGACTCCTATGCATGCACTTGATCTATGGGAGCCCGTGACTATGCATCTGGGCTGGGGGCAGATCCAATGGTATTTGTGTAGCCAGGTGTGTGTGGGGGTCTATATGGGCCTATGTGCATTGTGGGTATATTGTTGCATTATATGTCTGTGTGTGTACATCTGAATCTGGGTGTCTGGGTCAGACTGTGCGGTTGTATTGTATAATTGTGCATGTCAGACCCTGTGTGTTTGGGAATCTGCGTGGCCTGAGCTTGCTTGGGGTCTAGATGTGTGGCTGGCATATACCAGGGCCGCCCCCCCCCATTCCCCGGTGGGCAGAGCTAGTGACCAAAACCTCCTCACTGGGGAGGAGAGGCCAGGCTGGGATACTAGCTTTGCCCTCCCAGCCCAGTAAGGGAGCTGGGGACTGTGGGAGGCTGGGTTCCAGCTGCCTGGCTCCACTAAACTTCAGTGGGTGACAGGATGACAGGGTCAAGACAGGGGAGGGAGGCCTGGGTGTAGGCTTTGAGGATGAGTGGGCCAGACAGAGAGCCTGGCACCTGCTGGAGACAAGCCCCTTGGTCTGTCTGAATCCAGGATGGCAGTGTCAGGTGAGGGGCCCTGAACACTGCTCACACACAACTTTGCCACCAGTATCTCCCCTCCCAGCTCAATCAGCCACAGAGCCATGGATATAGACATGAACACATACACAGATCCCAGATACAAGCACACACACACACCAACACAACACACACATCCATGGACACAATGCATAATCGCTCTCTCTCGCTCTCGCTCTCTCTCTCTCTCACACACACACACACACACACACATTGCAGAGAGGAGCACACACACTCAGACATGTACCCCTGTGTACCACAGACACCTATTCACACCACATACGCATGTCATAGACATAGATACCCATCAACACACACACACACATTCACACACAGACACGCAGAGCCACAATCATACACACATACATGAGGACACACACACATACAGAAAGAGCGAGCCCTTCCACACTTATCCCCTCCTTATATTAACCCCTCACCCATCTCATTCACAGGACCCCACCAGTGAATGGGTCCCTGGGGCTCTGGCCTCCTCTGGCCTCCTGGCCATACTGTGCTCTCTGCGCATGTCCCCATGTCCAGCCTGTGGAGATGCCGGGAGGACAGACTGGCCGGAAGGCCTAAGGAGGGTAAACCTCAGTTGACCCATCCATGAGTGGGGTCATCTCCACCCCCTGCAGTCAGTCTCCCCATCGTGCTGAATGAGACCGGTTTGCTGGTACCCCACATCCAGGGCTTCTTTTGCAATGACACCACCATCCAATACCCCCGAGTGACCCATTACATCATCGAAGACTCGGCACTCATAAAGATGGGCTTCTTCATCTCCATCTTCACGGTAAGAGGGTGGCCACTTTCACCTCAGGCCATGGTGACACAACATGGGAAAGTTCACCTGTTTTTCTGGCAAAGTGGAAACCCCCACCCATTATAGATCTAAGGCAGGAGGAAGTACCACCTCTTTTCCTACTGAAATGGGAAATCTCACTGCTCGATGGCATAAAACTCCTTTCCTTGAGGAAAATGTTAGCCCCCCACTTTTGACATAATATAGAGGAAACACCCACCTCTCTGCCTTAGGTATGGAACAAGAAGTTCAGCCCCTGCCCCGCAGTGGACAGGGAAGCCCCATTCCTTATATGCAAAAGGCAGGAAGCACTCCTGCCCCTTTTCTGGGGATCTGGGAAATCTCCCCCTTTCAAACATGGAACATCCTGCCTCTTTCTCCCAGTGACAAGGGAAGTTCCATCATTTTCAGGTATTTGGGAGGAAGTCTATCCTTTTTTCCTGGTATAACAGGAAGCCCCACCCCTTTCATAGATGAGACGGGAAATCCTGCCTATGTCTGACATAAACTAGGGAGATGACCCACCTCTTTTCCTGGTATAACAGGAAGTCCCGCCCCTTTCAGATATGGGACAGGAAATCCTACCTATGTCTGACATAAACTAGGGAGATGCCCCGCCTCTTTTCCTGGTATAACAGGAAGTCCCGCCCTTTTCAGTTATGGGACACCCCCCCCCCCTTTTCTTGATGATATGGGAAGCCTTATTGGCTTAGGAAGTCCTGCCCATTTCAGGCACAAGGGTGGGAGAAGTCACCCATCTGTGTGTGTGTGGGATGGAATGAGAAGCCCCACCCTTTTGCCTGGTTTACTGGGAAAGAACAGCCTCCCTTCCATATGAACCTGTCTGAGACAAAGGGTTGGGGTTTTCCCACTCTTGTTGCGCCCTCGGCCCTCAGCAGTGACCCCTCACCCCTCTCACACGGCCCCACAGATCAGCCTGGAAGAGTTGATTCGTGTCAAGCTCTTGCAGCTGAGCTCGTCAGCCTTCATGAGCGGCACTTACACGGCCATGATCTACAAGCAGCTGGGCACCTTCATTTTTGGCGGCCTGGCCAGCTGCTCCCCGACCAGCATTGCCAAGATGACCACAGGTCACCTGCGGCCCCACTTCCTGGCCACGTGCCTGCCCGACCCAGCCTCCTTTGACCTCGAGAGCGGCTACGTCACCAACTACACCTGCACAGGGCACCCCAAAGACGTCCTCCATGTCAGGCGAGTGGGCAGTCAAGGAGGGGAACCCAGGAGGCATCCCCACCCCACCCCAGCCCCAGCTGATGTCCACCCTGCCCCTGCCCGTCCCCCAGGAAATCCTTCTATTCTGTGGACGCCTCCATCGGCATGTACTCCATGGTGTATTTGGTGGTGAGTGTTGGCCCGAGGTGGGCTGCACACCCGGCAAGGCCAGAAAATACTCCATTGTCCCCCCGCCCGCCCCCACCCCATGCTTGGTGCCTGCAGTGCCAGACACAGCTTCCATAGAGCTTGTGTGTTCCCCCAGAGTCAGGAGGGCGAGAACGGGGAGGGCCCATCTTCTCTTAAGACTCATTCAGCATCCCTGTCCCAGAACAGCAACTTCCAGAACCCTCTGTCTCCCCCTCCCTGCAGCTGGAGAGGGCCCATGCCAGGCTGGGTCCATGCCCAGGGCTGGGCTCCACCAAGGGCAGGGGGAAGGGAAATCAGACCCAGCTGAGGTGTAGCTCTAAGTTTTGGGTAATAAAGTGGCAGGAGGAGCAGGGCGGGGGGTGGGGGAACCCCTGGGAAGGAGCCGATGACCCACAGGCATAGACTCGGCTGGCAGAAGCGGATCGCACACATCGCAGCCAGCCCAGAGCACCCGGGCACCATGGTGGGCAGACACAACGACACAGAAGCCCTGGCCACAGTGCACGTGATGCTACACGGCTGCCTTCACACCAGCAACGTTTTCTTCCTGAAAGGCAGCCCATTCGACTGCCAGCCGGCCCCCCTTTTTTTTATAGACAAAGTAACAAAGTAACTACAGCCTCCTGTAGTGATAGGGCTTTGGAGCTGGAATGTACATGCTCTATTCCCAGCCTCAACTGTGTGTGACCTTGCGTGAGACACTCAATGTCCTTGGGCCTCCATTTCCTCATCTGTCAAATGGGTGTGGAAATAGCACTTGCCCCCTAGGGTTGTGGTTTCATGAGTTAACACATAAATGAGCTGACTCGCTCAAAGTATTTAGAACAGGATCTGCCCTAAAGGTCACTATTATCATTAATAGCAGGCAAAACAGACTCTCTCCGTCCCAGGGGAGCATGCCAACAATGCCAGGAGGTGCACAGACCGACCACACACAGCTAGGAATCAGGCCTTCCCCTGATTTTATGGACCGAATGGTCAACTTTGTGAACAGAATGTTCTGGGTCTCGGGGAATTCCCCCACCTTTTTTTTTTTTCTGTTTTCCATTTCAAAAGCAAGAGCCCAAACTCTGCTTTTTGAGGGCCCCCTGATGAGGCCAACCTGCTTCGATTAGAGATCTGACACTGGCAGAAAGTGGCAGTGCCGGGTCACAGTATGAGCGTATCCGGAGGGCCTCATCTGACTCTTGGGAAATCATTCACCATCTAACAATTCTCCCAATATTAATAGCATGAAGTTCTCTTACAATGATGGTTTCGGGGGCCACAGCCCCTACCCTCTTTAGAGGCTGAAATCCATTTCCATATAAAACTGACAGGCTCAGACAGGCCGGTGGGCACAAAAACGCAGCCGCCAGGTGGAGTCCCTCTGGATACCTGCTCCCAGGGTTTCAAGGCGCTGCCCACCCGCCTTCCAGCTCTAGGTACAGGCCAGTTCCTGGGGACAGAAAATCTGGCTCTTACGGCCCACCATCCAGCTCCTTTTCTTGTCCTTGGCTACATCCGGGTCTTGGACCACGGCACCATCCCTACGATGCCATCTTCAGATTCTTGCAGGGAGCTCTGATGGCTTTCTGGGTGGTGAGTGATGCCGTGGGGCACCTGGGTACCAGGGAGGCTCTGCTTGCCCGAGAGCCATTGGGTACACCTGGCACTCCTCATCTCCCAGGAAGGGAGCCCGGGAGAGGCCAAACTGAAGAGGGAGCGGCCTTGGGGTGTAGGTGACGTCAGCCCACCCCAACCCCTCCCCACTTCATCCCTGCGGGCTTTCTACATCTTGGGCGATGTCAAGTCCCAGAAGCTCCAGGTGCTAGAAGACCACCCATCCGCTGCTCGCCACTTTCCTCCTCATTTCCCCTCTCTGTATTCCTCCCCTGAGGGCCCTCAGGGAACCCAAGGGATGCCCCGATTCAGAGAAAGATAGAGGGCACCCATTGCTCACCAGAACCTGTGCTCTCCAGGGGGCTATCCCTACCAAGGTGGGCTAATCCAGGAAGCCCCACCTCCCTGGAGCTCAGCCCTGACCCCAAATCAGCCTTGCCCTGGTGGGGTGACACAGGAAGCCCCATTTTTCTGGGGCTGAACCCCAAATCAGCCCCTCCCAGCAGGGCCACTTCCACTTTTATGTTTTGATGATTCTTGATATATTAAATAATAAAATGCCAACACAGGGTTTATGAATTTTTGACAGATATTAACATGCGTTGATGGACTTCCTATTTCAATCCGGGAACCGGGTCTCGGGGATCAACCGTAAGAACATTTGATAACCTCAGAAGTCTCAGTCAGGTTTCTCGACCTTGGCTATTGCCATTGGCATTTGGGACCAGATTATCCTTTGCTGCAGAGGCCAGCCCTGTGCACTGTAGGACGCTGAGCAGCCTCCCTAGGCTCCACCCACTGGATGCCAATAACAGCCCCAAGCTGTAAAGATCAAAAATGACTCCAGACATTGTCAAGTTTCCCCTGTGTGTTGGTGGGGCGGGGGGTGGAGAATCACTGCCAGCTGAGAATTTCTGGCTTAGGGGATTCTGCTGACCCCCAGGAGACTGTGCTCCATAATCATCTGACCTACTGAAGTCCCAGGATGCTGTACACGTTTAAATCACAGAGAGAGGAAGTCATTCACAGCTGCTGGGGGGAGGGGGAGGGGGGTCACCCTAGTTTGTACTGTCTGATCCATCAGGAGTTTATTCTGGTGTCTAGTGTGAGCCTAAAGATCTAACTCAGTTGTTTTTTGTTTGTTTGTTTTTCTCAAATAACAGTGTTTCTCAACCTTGAGCACTATTGACATTTGGACCAGATAATTCTTTGGGGGGAGGGGGAGACTGTCCTGTGCACCCTAGAATGTTTAGCAACATCCACTCACTAGATGCCAGTAACACACACACACACCCATCCAGGCATAACAACCAAAAACATCTCCAGACATTGCCAAGTGTCCCTACGGGGCAGAATCGCTCCCTGTTGAGAACCACAAAATTGGAAGCCACTGGTGAGAGCATGAGGTCCCAGCCCTTCAGCCGACCTGACTAATCCCACCCCCACCCCGCAGTGGCCAGAAGCCGTGGAGGAGGAGGGAGAGGCTTCCAGGGATGGCAGAGCCGGAGGCTGCCAGCAGAAAGTGGCCCCAAGAAGTCTGGCCTTCGCTTGTGGGGCAGCACAGGAAGTCTTGCCCAGTATTACAATAATAATTGTAATACTAATAGCTACAATTTATCGTTTACTCTGCGAGGGGAAACCGGGGCCATCTTGTTAACTGGGCCATCTTTGGACCCTCTCAACCCCCTAGAGGGTTCCTGACAGCCCCATCTTGCAGGAAATACAGCCAGAGGGAAGCCAAGTGGCCTGTGCAAGGTCATAATAGTAATAAATGCAAAGGCAGGACGATGGATTGGAATAAATTATAACAATGGAGCAGAGAGATGCCGATCTGGGGGGAGTAAGGCAGCCCGCTGGAAGCCCTCTATCCCCGCAGTATGTAATCCAGCTATAAGCCTTAATCTTTGATGTTCGACTCCAGGCAAGGCTGAGGGTGACCCCACCTGCGACAGACCCAAAGCCCAACCGAGGTGTCCAGGGGGAGCGAACAGTCCCCCCCAAACCTCCATCAGCTTCCAAAAGCATCCGCAGTCAAACATGGAAGGGAAATCGTGGTTTTACTTACTACCCAGCTTCAAGACAAGTCCTGCAGAAACCGACTGCCCCCTCCTCCCAAAACTGTCGGCTGCTCCGGAGCGGCCAGCTCGGCCCCACTAGCAGCCCTCTCGGTTAATGCGAGGGTCTGGCGAACGGCCCCACTAGGAGCCCTCTCGGTTAATGCGAGGGTCTGGCGAACGAGAACTAAACGGAATGGGGAGGGAGGCTTGGGACGGAGAAACTGAGGCAGGGTCGTTCAGGGCGAGAGCCGGGAGAGGCAGAATCTCCCGGCTGCTTGTTTACCGGGCGCTCTCCCTCCCCCCGCCCAATCCCTGCAAAACCCGGGTCGCCAGGCCTGGCTGGGGGCGGGAGGGGTGGGATGGAGGAAGATGGTACTGTTGGTGCCTGAGAGTCTTCACCCCCCGCCACGGCCCGGGGTGGGGGGCGCACGGAGCCCTGGCTCGCCCCAGCCCCTGCCCCCAGAGGTCTCCAGGCGGCAGGGGAAGGGTATCCGTCAATCCCCGCACCCTCCGTCCCGGGGCGGGACCGGGGGGCGGAGCGGGCCGGTGACCTGCAGTGACGCGAGCCCCGCCCGCTCATATAGAGGCGCCCCGGGAGCGCAGGGACCGTGCTTCGCCGCCGCCGCCGCGTCCACCACCCGCCTCGCTGCCGCAGTTCCCAGCATCAGCACCAGCGCCGCCGCGTCCACCATCAGCGCCGCCGCCATGCGGGAGATCGTGCACCTGCAGGCCGGCCAGTGCGGCAACCAGATCGGAGCCAAGGTACGCGAGGGACCGGGCCTGGGGAGGCGGTCGAGAGATGCGGAGCGCGGTCCACCGAGCTCCGCAGAGCTCCTCCACCATGGGCCTTTTGGGGAACGGGGCCCCCCAGGAGGCCAGCACCCCAGGGACGGTGGGGAAGGGCGCAGGGGGCAGGGCCAAGCTGGGAACAAAGAGGCCCATGGGGGTGGGGCCCAGGCTTCTGTCCGCTTGCCACAGCTGGCCTCACAGCTGGCCCACTGTCCCCTCCACACGCACAAAGAGGCCCCGCCCCTCCCCACGGCAGCAGCCAGGGAGCGCTGACCCCAGCCCGGTGGGCTGCGGTGGTGAGTCTGCTCCACCCCGCCCCCACCGCTCCCTTCTTGCTGCCTCATCCTCGTCCGCCCACTCTGCCTCTAGGTTCCACACTCACCTTGCCTGGGGGACAGGTGGCAGCTAGGGAGGTGAGTGGGGGTCCTGAGCCCAGAAGATGGAGGTGGGGCAGACCTGGCCACCGGCTCCACCTTCTTGGTCCTTACCACCGCCCTCCCCCCCCAGTTTTGGGAGGTGATCAGTGATGAGCATGGCATCGATCCCACTGGCACATACCATGGGGATAGTGACCTGCAGCTGGAGAGAATCAACGTGTACTACAATGAGGCCACAGGTAAGGGGCAGGGGGCACCTGCCAGAGTGGGGGTGGCGAGGGCCTGGGAGGGGACAGGATACTGGCTCCTGGCGCCGACCAAGCTGCTCTCCATCTGCTTCTCTGCAGGAGGAAATTACGTCCCCAGAGCTGTGCTGGTGGACCTCGAGCCGGGCACCATGGACTCTGTCCGCTCAGGTCCCTTCGGCCAGATCTTTCGTCCTGACAACTTTGTGTTTGGTGAGTCACCATCATGAGACACAGGCAGGGAAGCCCCCACTCCCCAGATTCTTTCACTTCCACATGCTTGGTGAAAATTCTTCACCTAGCATCTAGACTCAGGAACCCAGAGGCCAGCGGGGAAAGCGGATACACAGGCCACTGTGGGAATCCAGGGGAGGCGCAGGGTAGGGAAGGCTTCCCGGAGAAGCTAGCATTTTAATTTAACAGTATGGACCTGAGCCAGACTGCGGTGTTCAAATCCCTGTTCTGCCACATCATGCAGTCGACAAACACTTATTAGCACCTACTGCATACCAGGCCCTACTGTGCCCCCTGGGAATATAAGCCAAGAATAAAACAGATAAAGCTCTCTGCCCCCACCCCCAAGCTGGTGGAGGGAGCTGGGAAGATAAATAAATGGGAAGAGAAGAGAAATAAGTCAAACCCAGCCACTGATTGAGGCATCTTGGTGATTTTGGACAGGTCCTTCAATCTCTCTGTGCCTGTCTCCTCATCTTTCAAACAGGGATTATACAAAAACTTACTTTTCAGGATTGTGAGACTTAAAGCCACTAACACGTATAAAGAACTCAGAACAATGCCTAGCACAGAGGAAAAGATAACTAAGCATTTGATGTTCTGTTGTCATTTTTATTATCATTATTAATGTCTGCAGCCTAAAAGATGAATAGGACTAGGGTTGACCAAAAGGCAATGAAGGGAGGAAAGGTGTGTAAGACAGAGGGAACAGCATATGTGAAGACAGTGGGCACATTTGCAGCCCTCAGATTGAAGGGGCCTGCACACTCTGAACAACCGTGTAGGAAACATTTCCTGGTACCTCTAGGTCAAGCTAAATGCACATCCCCACCTGACATCAGGCCCCAGGCTCCCCCTCCCCCAGGCCCCTCCTCCTAGTACACAGTAGTTTACTCTGGAGTCTAGGGATTGAGGGGACAAGCTATGTGACCTTGGACGAGTGACTTCCCCTCTCTGGTCTGTGCAAAGATTCAGGAAGATAATGATGGTCATGTGTGGGTATGACACACAATAGGTCCTCAGAGAGTGGCTGTGGAAAGACTAAATGAGGTTGACCACGAGATGTGAGGGATTCTAGGATGATTATGGGTGGCTCCAGCCGGGCCAAAAAGATTCTGTGGCCTCTGGTAGGTGAGGCAGGGGAGGTGGTAGAAAAGTGTGGACTCAGGAGCCAGACCACCCAATTCAAATCCTATTCTCTCAGAGGAGGTGACATTGAACAGAGACCTGAAGAGTCAGTCAGGGGAGTACCTGGGGTTAGAGCATTCCAGGCAGAGGGCACAGCACGTGCAAAGGCCCTGGGGCAGGACCAGGCCTGGTTCATTGGAGGAACAGTGAGGAGGCCCATGTGGCTGGAGCAGAGTGAGGGAAGGGGAGAGAGGGAGGAGGGGAGGGCAGGGAGGGGACGGGGCAGGTCGTGCAGGGCCTTGTAGGCTGTAGGGAAGATTTGGGCTTTTATCCCGGGGCGGTGGGAATCCTGGAGGGCTGTGGACAGAGAAGGAGCAGGACCTGACTCAGGTGCTCACCGGTGCCCTCTGGCTGCTGCAAGGAGAACAGACTGGGGGGAGGCTGTGGGAGGACCAAGGCAGAAGCAACTCTACTGATCCAGATGGGCAATGAGGGGGCCAGACCAGGATGGAAGCAGAGGAGGGGGCAAGAAGAAATGTTACCTGCTCACAAAAATACCAGCCAATATTCTAATCCTAATCCTTGTCCTCTGGAGCTTGCATTCCCCAGTGAAATTACAGACAATAAACATGACTAATTAAAAAAAAAACAGGTTTATCACTTCTGCGGAGGGTAACAAAGTCCTAAAGAAGGGGAAAGAGGGAGCCATGTAGGTATCTGAGGGAACAGCATTCCAGGCAGCGGGAACAGCATATGCAAAGGCCCTGAGACAGGACTGTGCCGGGTGTGTGGCAGGGACAGCAAGGAGGCCTGTGTGCTTGGGGCAGAGTGAGCGAGGGGGAGAGAGGGAGGAGGGGAGGGCAGGGAGGGGACGGGGCAGGTCATTCAGGGCCTTGTGGGCCGAAGGGAGGATTTAGGCTTTTACTGAAAGATGAAAGAACTGGGGTGATTTTGAGCTAAGGCAGAACATGATTTAGGTTTTATCAGAATCCTTCTGGCTGCTGGGTGAAGGGAAGCAAGGATGGAACCCGAGAGAACAAGTCATAATAATAACAATAATAATAGTAATAATGATTTTGTTATTATCATTCAACTACTAGGATGGCTGGGAGCGGGGTGGAGGGTGGGCTTTCCCCATATCAGCCTGGGTGTCCCCTCCCCTTCCCTCTTCAGGCCAGTCTGGAGCCGGCAACAACTGGGCCAAGGGCCACTACACAGAGGGTGCCGAGCTGGTGGACGCGGTCCTGGACGTGGTCCGGAAGGAAGCCGAGAGCTGTGACTGCCTGCAGGGCTTCCAGCTGACCCACTCGCTGGGCGGGGGCACGGGGTCCGGGATGGGCACCCTCCTCATCAGCAAGATCCGCGAGGAGTTCCCGGACCGCATCATGAACACCTTCAGCGTGGTGCCCTCGCCCAAGGTGTCGGACACGGTGGTGGAGCCCTACAACGCCACCCTGTCCGTGCACCAGCTGGTGGAGAACACAGACGAGACTTACTGCATCGACAACGAGGCGCTGTACGACATCTGCTTCCGCACCCTGAAGCTGACCACGCCCACCTACGGGGACCTCAACCACCTGGTGTCGGCCACCATGAGCGGGGTCACCACGTGCCTGCGCTTCCCGGGCCAGCTCAACGCCGACCTGCGCAAGCTGGCCGTGAACATGGTGCCCTTCCCGCGCCTGCACTTCTTCATGCCCGGCTTCGCGCCGCTGACCAGCCGGGGCAGCCAGCAGTACCGGGCGCTGACGGTGCCCGAGCTCACCCAGCAGATGTTCGACGCCAAGAACATGATGGCCGCCTGCGACCCACGCCACGGCCGCTACCTGACCGTGGCCGCTGTGTTCCGGGGCCGCATGTCCATGAAGGAGGTGGATGAGCAGATGCTGAGCGTGCAGAGCAAAAACAGCAGCTACTTCGTGGAGTGGATCCCCAACAACGTGAAGACGGCCGTGTGTGACATCCCGCCCCGCGGCCTGAAGATGGCCGCCACCTTCATCGGCAACAGCACGGCCATCCAGGAGCTGTTCAAGCGCATCTCGGAGCAGTTCACGGCCATGTTCCGGCGCAAGGCCTTCCTGCACTGGTACACGGGCGAGGGCATGGACGAGATGGAGTTCACCGAGGCCGAGAGCAACATGAACGACCTGGTGTCCGAGTACCAGCAGTACCAGGACGCCACGGCCGAGGAGGGGGAGTTTGAGGAGGAGGCCGAGGAGGAGGTGGCCTAGGGCCGCCTCCATCACTTCACATCAGCGCCCTGCTAGGATGCTGACCTTTGACCCCCCAAGAACCCCCTGCTTCACCTCCCAGCCTGACTCCCCTCTGACCCTACAACCTTGCACCTCTTCCCCGGCCAACCTTTGACCCTTGAGCCCCACTTTATCTCTGATCCCCCGTGAACTCTCCCACCTTGGACACCCCCATGAGCCCAGCTTCACTTCTGACCCTACAAGCCCCACCTTTAACTCCATGTTCCCTCCTTCACCCCTGACCTCTCCACCCTTGACCTCCCCACGAGCCCCATTGCACCCCCCAGACCTATAAGCCCTGGTTTACTTCAACCCCTCCCTCTGAGTCTCTCCCTTCATCTCTGAACGTGCCTCACCTTTGACCCCACAAGTCCCACCCGCCCTCTGAACTGACCACCTTTCTGGCTTCCGTGACCCCCCATTTCCTTCCTGAATTCACTCCCGTCAGCTCCCGCCGACCTTGGTTTTCCACGGGTGCTGCTGGGGGAGAAAGAAGCCCTGGAGCATGTGGGCAAAAGAGGCTGCTCCCCGACCCTCCCCCTGCCTCACCCTCAATAAATTAATTGTTGTCCTGCCGTGTTTCTGCCCAGTGTACTTTTCATCATCCTGTGGGAAGGTCACGTGAGGGCTCCTCCCTATGGGATGGAGGTGGGTGCTGAAGGAACTTCTAGTCTGGGGGTGGGGAGAGGGCAGAGATTTCAGAGTCAGACAGACCAGGCTACGCCACTAACTCAGCCTCTGGTGTTGAGCAAGATGCTGGCCCACTCTGAGCCTCGACTGGCTCACCTGTAAAATGGGCTCATATGTTTTCCCCCCATGCACCACCTCAAGGATGTTTGTAAGGACTCAACGGCACAGTACCTGGCACTGGGTGGGTTCTTAGTGATGGAGATGCTGCCACTCTCTGTGGGGCATTTTGCAAGAATGGAAAGCTGGAGGGGGGAGTCTCTAGGGAAGGAAGCTGGATAGTTGGCAGCTGGGGGTAGTGCCCGAGGGGCAGTCCTGCCAGAGTAACTGATATGTGTGAAGCACTTTGATGGCCTGGCACATGCCTTATCTCATAAACCTCACACCAACACTGTAAGATCTGAACTTTTAGGGAATTCCCTGGCGGTCCAGTGGTTAGGACTCCTCGCTTTCACTGCAGAGGGCGCAGGTTCGATCCCCAGTCGGGGAACTAAGGTCCCACAATCTGCACAGCGCGGCCAAAAAACAAAGATCTGAGCTTTTAGAGAGACAAAGTATATAAGTTAGCTCTTGCTGAGTAACAAATTACCCACCCCCCCAAAAATGTAGGGGCTTAAAACAACAGCAGTTATTTATTTTGCTCCCAACTCTGCAATTTGGGCAGGGTTTGGCAAGGCAGCTCATCGGTGCTCCCTGTGGCATCAGCTAGAGAATCCTGCTGGAGGCTGAGGGATCTCCTTTCAAGGTGGCTCACTCACATGACTGCCAAGTTGATGCCTCGGGGCTCAGCAGGGGCAGGTAGAAGGAGGGTGTCAGTACCCCTGCATAGTCTGCTTGGGCTTCCTCACAGCATGGTGGCTGGGTTCTCCAAGAGCAAACATCCTGAGAGAGCAAGGCAGAATTCATTGCATTTTTCTGACTTAACTTTAGGGGTTGCTTGGTGTCCTGAGGACTCCTAATTGAGGTGTTCACAAAGCCCTGTTTAGGTTCAAGGGGATGGACTACAGACCGCACCTCTTGAGAGTAGAGTGGCAAGATTCTAGAAGAGCATGTGGGATGGAAGATACAGCTATGGCCAGCTATGGAAATTACAAAGTATCTTGTCCATGGTCCCATGGCTATGAAGTGGTGACCTGGTATTCAAACGCTGGCCGTTTAAGTCTAGAACTCTGATTGCATTTTATCCGCCAGGGTTCAGTGCAGGGACCATTCTAGGCATATCAAGCAGAAAGGGATTGGATACAAGGATTTAGGAGCTTACAACATCGTTGGAGGGGCTGAGAGAGGGGGCTATAGGCCGGTGCTTAAACTTTAGTGTGCAAAAGGGTCACCAGGACAGCTTTGAAAGAACGCAGCTTCCTGAGTTCCACCGTATAGTTTCTGATTCAATGGTGGGGGGGGAGGGGGGGAGACTTTGCATTTTTAACAAGCTCCCAGGTGATGCTGATTAACGCTGCCTGTGAGCCCACCTTTTGAGCAGCCCCGGAATAAGTTGGAACAGCACCCTGGGAGCTGCTTCTCTGCACAGTGGAGATCAGGAGGCTGCCACCGGAACTGTTGAGTTCAGAAACACCGCCCAACACCCACAAATCCACAGAGACAGGTCCGCTAGAGGGCTGAACAAAAATTAATTAAAGTGAAGTTAAAATAATTTTAAATAATTAAACACACACACAGAGTTCTGCCTCACTTCTACCTTCCAAATCTCTCCTGAGCGTTTCTCATTGGTAGAACCTAATCTGCATCCAGAACCAGAGCTGCAAAGAAGTCTGGGAAATGTAGTTCCCCCCTCCCCCAGCTTCTGGTACAGAGAAAGGCCAACAAGAGGGATGCTGAGAGCCAATTAACTTTTTCCACCAGGCTCTTCGCTGGACCACCAGCCCCCTCCCTGGGTCCCATTTCAGCCAGGAGGAAGGAGAAGCATGGGGAAGGCAACCTGCGAAATCCAGCCTGCAGCCACCGTCATCTCAGCAGGCCCAGCCCAGCACTGGGCGGTGGGGCAGAAAGACGACGAACTAGGCAGTGAGCTTGGCTGTCTTTATTATCCCAAACCTAATGTGGCCCCAGAAGAACTCCCTATTCTGCCCAACTAAATCCCCTTCGCCGAGAAACGGCACCTCCCGTGCGCTCAAATCCTGCGTCTGGAAGTCACCCTGGACTCATTGTTTTCTGGGCCCGGCACATTCTTCTTATCTTTTGCTGAATCTGATACCGACCAGGGTTCTTGGCCTTCCCCAATCAATAGAAATTGACTGGAGCCCAGACAAGAAATTCAGGCAAGGCTTTATTGGGGCACCTGCAGCAGCAGGAGGGAGCGAGAACAAACATTAGTTCCCTTTGCTTGTTCACTTGCTGAGCAGGGGTGCAGGGGGGCGAGCTGGTTCTCTATATGTGGTGAGGGTAGCAGGGTGTGTCCAGGGGGTCGGGCCAGAGCGATGGCTTAGGTGGCTTGCCCACCCCTCTGGTGGTGTTGAGTTCATGGGGCATGCCCAGTACCTTGCTTTTGCTCCCAACACCCTGTTTTTGCTCCAGGCTTTCCAAAAGTGGCAGTTGGGTTTTCTTGGTCTCTGCATATTTTGGGTCCAGAATTTGCCCCAACTGCACATGTACTGAGTTATCTTTAGTCCCATATAGTTTCCTTGTATTTTGTTGCTCAAAGAGAGGTGTATCCAGGGCCAAGCACTGCAGCAAAGGGTCCCAGGTCCCAGCCTGTCTCAAGTCGAGTTGTCTCTGTCTCCAAAATGTAACCTGGGGACTTCCCTGGTGGTCCGGTGGTAAAGAATCCGCCTTCCAATGCAGGGGACGCGGTTCAATCCCTCGTAAGGGAACTAAGATCCCACATACCACAGGGCAACTAAGCCCACACGCCACAACAATTGAGCTCGCGCACCTCAACTAGAGACCCTGCGTGCCGCAAACTGCAGAGCCCACGTGCCCTGGAGCCTACGTGCCACAACTAGAGAGAAGCTCGTGTGCCACAAGGAAGAGCCTGTGCACCGCAACCAAAGATCCCACGTGCCCGCAACTAAGACCCTATGCAGCCAAAAATAAATTAAATAAATAAATAAATAAATAAATAAATCTTAAAAAAAAAATCTATCCTGAATTTGACCCCCTCCTCTCCAGCCGTCTATACTCTGGTCTAAGGCACCATTGTTGTTCACCCAGGCAATTCCCCCTCATCACTTCCCTGGGCTCCCTGCTGCCACCCCTGCCCTCTGCAGTGTGCAGCGTCCTCCTTCTACAGCAGCCAGAGAGGCACCTTTATATGCAAATCACAACCCTTCCTCCCGCAGTTCCCATGCTACTCAGACTGAAACCTAAACTTCTCACCTTGGTCTCCACTTGCTGATGACTGATGATGACAACCTCATCCCCCTCCCCTTCCCTCCCTAAGCTGAAACTACTGTGGCCTTTATGCGCTTGATCATATCAAGTTCAATCCAACCTCAGGGCCTTTGCACATGCCGTTCCTGCTCCTTCTTTCCCCCCCGAGGTGCACATGACCGGCCCCTTCTCGTCCACAGATTTCAGTTCAAAGGACACCGCCTCAGAGCAGCCTTCCCTGGCAGCTCTAAATTGTATCCAGTCACTCTGCCTCTTTTATCTTGTTCCGTTTCCCTGAGAGCACCTACCAGTAACTCAAATTATCTCGTCTATTTGTAGATTTGTTTCTTTTATCTGTCCCCTGCCCTACCCACCGGAATGTAAGCTTCAAGGAAACTTAACTACCTTGCTCACCACGTGCGTAGAACAGTTTATACCACACAGATACTCAGTAATTCTTTGCTGAATGAACGAGAAAGTGAATCCACGTGTTGTGAGGTGTATTGTTTTCCTCTTTTTTTTTTTTTTTTTTTGTGGTACGCGGGCCTCTCACTGTTGTGGCCTCTCCCATTGTGGAGCACAGGCTCCGGATGCGCAGGCTCAGCGGCCATGGCTCACGGGCCCAGCCGCTCCGCAGCATGTGGGATCTTCCCGGACCGGGGCACGAATCCGTGTCCCCTGCATCGGCAGATGGACTCTCAACCACTGCACCACCAGGGAAGCCCTTTTTTTTTTAAATAAAGATGTATGAAGTTTATTTATTTATTTATTTATTTATTTATTTATTTATTTATTTATTTATTTATCGTCTGTGTGGCGAGGCTTGTGGGATCTTAGCTCCCTGACCAGGGATCGAACCCAGGCCCTTGGCAGTGAAAGCGTGGAGTCCCAACCACTGGACCGCCAGGGAAGTCCCTGTTTTCCTCCTCTTAAAGTGAGAAAACATGGGAATTCCCTGGCGGTCCAGTGATTAGGACTCCTAGTTTTCACTGCTGAGGGCCCGGGTTCAATCCTTGGTTGAGGAACTAAGATCCCCCAAGCCACGCGGTGTGGCCAAAAAATTTAAAACATAAAAAATAAAGTTTTTTTAACTATAGCAAGAAAACAAAGACACAGGGAGGTGGAAGGTGGTTTCTAAGACGGCCCTCCATGATGCCCGTCTTCCCCCATTCATGTGCTTGTGTGATTCCCTCCCGTTGAGCGTGGGCTGGACCTGAAGGTTGCTTCTGACCAACAGATGTAATATGGCACCAATGTGGCAAAGGCGATGGGATGCTACTTCCAAGCCTGTGTTACAAAAACCTGTGACTTCTGTCTTGGTGAGCTCTCTATTGACTTCTCAGCTTGCTTGCTAGGGGGAAGCAAGAAGCAGGTTGGTAAGGTCCACATGGCAGAAACTGAGGGTAACCTCTGACCAACAGCCAGCAAGGAGCTGAGGTCCTCTGTCCACAATAAAATGAATCCTGCCAACGGCCACATCGTGAGCTTGGAAGTAGATCCTTTTTCAGTTGAGCCGTCAGATGAGACCACAACCCAATGGACACCTTATTACAGCTGAGAGACCCTGCAGCACAGGATCCGACTAAGCTGTGTCCAGAATCCCAGCCCCCAGGGAAACTGTCAGATAATAAATGTGTGTTCTTTTAAGCCACTAACTTTAGGGTGATAGGTCACACAGCAATAGATAACTAATACAGAGAGGTCAAATGACTTGCCTAAGGTCACACAGACATTAAAGAACTAAGTCAGGTCTTGAACCCAAGTCACTCTGACTCCAAAATCATTCTCTAACCACTTCACTGACCCATCTCCCATAATCATACAGAGAACATATCAAAAGCTCCGTTCAGGCTTGACCACATACTAAATATTTCATGTGAATTCTCTCGTTGAACCCTCACAGGATCTCTGAGGCAGGCACCATACTTACTTGTTACAGATGCAGAAACAGGGGGACTTCCCTGGTGGTCCAGTGGTTAAGACTCCACACTTGCACTGCAGGGGGCTCAGGTTCAATCCCTGGTCGGGGAACTAAGATCCCGCATGCTGCACAGCACAGCCAAAAAGAGAAAAAAAGATGCAGAAACAGGGACAGAGAGGGTCCCACTTTCACTCAGGGATGTGAACTCTTCCTTTATCCTCATCCCATGGGTTTGCCATTGGATTGAATTGGAGTAAATTTCAGAAATGAAGAAGGATTGGGGATATCTCCGCAAATGCTGTGCCTGACTTAGCCCATTCAGGCTGCTAACAGAATACCATAGACTGGGTGGCTTATGAACAACAGGCGTTTATTTCTCACAGCTCTGGAAGCTGGAGTTTCAAGATCAAGGCACCAGAAGATTTGGTACCTGGTGAGAGCCTGCTTCCTGGTTCATAGATGGCCGTCTTCTTGCTGTGTCCTCCCATGGTGGAAAGATGAGGGAATCTCTCTGACGTCTCCTTTATGAGGACACTAATCCCATTCATGGCCTTCACCCTCATGATGTAATGATGTTCCAAAGACCCCCACCTCCTAATACCATGACCTTGGGGGTTAAGATATAGCACCGGGAGTTCCCTGGTGGTCCAGTGGTTAGGACACTGCACTTGGACTGCCGTGGTCCCGGGTTCAATCACTGGTTGGGGAACTAAGATCCTGCAACCTCCTCAGTGCAGCCCAAAAAATAAAAAAATTTTTAAAAAGACTTAGCATGTAAATTCGGGGGTGGGGGAAGAACACAAACATTCATTCTATAGCAAGGCCCAAGAGCATGAGAAGGGGAGAAGGATGCCCTGGGTACTCTGCACCCCTGATCCCCAGCCCTGTCTGAGATCCAGCTCCCCTTGGAGAGAAAGGTGGCACTGAGCTGTGTTCAGCCTCATGCACCTATGTCTTGGCTGGAGGGTTGGGAGGTGTGTGTGTGTGTGTGTGTGTGTGTGTGTGTGTGTGTGTGTGTTCACATGCTGGTGCGTCTGCTCACCTCTTCCTCCTCAGCATGAAAATGCCCTCGCACCCACAGTCATGTGGACATGCACAGAATGAGAATCCCCAGTCATCCACATCTTCACTCAGCCTGATGGACTAGACACAAATTCCTAGGCACACAGACACGGCGTACACCCCCAGATACCCCAGGACTTGGCAGGCCACATGTGGACTCATGCAGATGCATGCCTATATCCACACAGATATTCTCAGTACCTTGCAGGAGCCCGAGGAGTCTTGCAGACTCCTCTGCATTTTGACTCTCTGAGTCTGTCTGTGGGATTTTACGTGTAGGTACAGGACCGTGAGTACCTGTGTTGCATCCCGCCTTTGTGCCTGTGAGTGTGTCTACGTATCTTTGTTTTTCAACATGACATCTGTCTGCCTGGCTGTCTGTCTGTTTCTAGGTCTGCAACATTGCTTGGATTTGTCTGGCTGTGTACCTCTCTCTGTGTTGTGACTATGTCTGGCCGTGAATCTGACTTGTGGCTGGGCCCTGACTGCGTCTGTCCCTTTGTTACTGCTCTACGCCTGTGCTCTATGCGTCTCTGTCTGTTGTCTGGGTCTGCTTCTCTGTTATTCCGTTTGCATTGACAGCCGTGGTCCCTGCAAGTGTATCTGCTGTCTCTGTCTGGAACTGATTGCTGGCTGTGCCTGTGTGTTGCCTCCCTGCACCTATCATCTGAATGGACAAGGACTTCTTTATGTGTGTGCTGTCCCGCTGTACTTGTTGGTTTGTCTGTGACTTTGTGCTGCCTGTATAACTTGGTAGGTCTCCGTGTCTGTCTGCTCTCTGTGACTGTTCTGGCCTGTTTGTGTTGGTCACTCCCTGGCCCTGTGTGTGCTGTCTGTTTGTCTGTGCCTGTGTTCTGTCTGCTGTCTGTCTACCTTCCTCGTGCCTCCGTGTCCACTTTTCAGCCTGGCTCCCTCTGGTGGTACTGGGGGGAATGACCAGCGCAGAGGGATCAAAGGAAAAAGAGTTGAGGGAAGAGGAAGCATTTTAGGCAAACTGTGAGTCCTTGGCTGCCACGGAGAAGGGAAGGCTTGGGTGTGATGGCAGAAACCAGATGCAACTCTCCTGGCAGGATGGGGCTGGGGGTCTGGCCTCTGAGCTTGCACACCTCTTGCCCACCCATCCTGTAGAAGTCTAGAAGGCGGGACGCCTGGGTCTCTCACAGTGGGTGGGGGCAGGGGCCTTCCTCTAGGGACGTCACCCGTTAAACTTCCTCTCTCAGCCACACAGGAAGCTGAGCCGGCTCAGGGCCCAGCCCTGAGAAAGCACAGGCCCCCCCCAGCGCCCCTGAGGAAAGGGCCCCGCCGGGCCAGCCCTGCAGGGACCATGGGATCCACAGCTGAGTAAGAGCTGCCCCCTCTCCCATCTTCTGGACCAAGATTCCCAGACCGGGCCTGGGCTGGGGCCAAGGAGAACGAGGCTGGGGCAGGCCCGGGAGGGACCGCGAGCCACAGGGGCAGGTGGCTGGAATTAGGGGAGGACACTCAGCTGGCCTACAGTATGGACCCTGCTCTCAGGCACACTTGGGCCACTCCAGGACCTTCCAATCTCTCTCTCTCTCTCTTTCTCTCTCTCTCTCTCCCCTGCTCTCCTCTGGCTCTGTATGACTAAGTTTGTAACTCCTGAGCCTGTGCCTTTTGATGTATCTCAGGGATGGGGAGCCTGGCTTCCGGGGTCAGCGGGGGGGAGGGGCGTGCTCTGTGTGTCCATGTGCAGGAGTGATTGATTGTGTGGGACTTGTGTCAGCGTGAGGATGAAGCTCAGTGTGAGGGGGGTCCCAATCTCAGGGACAATGTGTGTGCACTCACTCCCCGTTCTCTTCCTCTGTCTCTCTCCCTGAGCCCAAGTCCCGACATCCTCTGCAAGATGGATAGAGGGTTGGGGGCCAGGGCAGGAAGGCAGAGATTGCAGGGTTCCCGGAAGGACCAGGGCACGCTGCCCTCTTTCCTCTTATAAAAACTCTGAGGGCTCCAGGACCCCATGAAGTCGCGTACACAGAGACATTTGGGCAGGGCCTCGCACATATACGCAGGGACCCTCAGGGCCACCCAAGACAATGGGGATGTCATTCAGTCTCACACTGGCTCAGCCACACATATGCACAGTCCTACCTGACACATGCCCTGGACAGTCTCATCCTTTCAGGCAGACACAGAATAGAATTGCAGACACACAGACACACATACACACACACACACAATCACAGAATTGCAGACACACACACAGAAGCAAATCCCTGGACACACTGAGCCCTTTCCTGCCCTGCAGAAGGGGTCTCCCTGCCCTGTTTGACTGGTTCTTCGAAGCGGCCTACCCTCCCTCCCTGCAAGAGGGTGAGTCAGGGGCATCACTGGGGATGGGGGTCGAGATGGAGGGTGGGCCCGGGACCCTGAACTTAGGAGCCTGCTCTCTGTGCAGATCCCCCCATCCTGCGGCAGTTCCCCCCAGACTTCCGGGACCAGGTATGCAGGCTGGCTCCTTGCTCCCCAGGGGCCAGGGCCTGTCCCCCTGGGGGAGGGGACCCTATGTCTCAGACCACTGGGAGCTTAGGGGTGGAGCCCAACCTGAGTGGCCAAGCAGTGTGTGCTTCTCTCCACCCCCAGGAGGCTATGCAGATGGTGCCCAAATTCTGCTTCCCCTTTGATGTGGAAAGGTATGGAAGGAAGCAGACACCCAAGGACCCGGGGACCCAGACCTCTCACGGACCCCCAGGATTCAAACACCCAGAGACTCAGACAACAGAGGTCATATACCCAGGGCCCCTGAGATTCAGAGACCCAGGGACTCAGAAACCGGGGGGACCCTGACAAATAGCGACCTATACACCAAGGGACTCATTTACCCAGGGTCTCAGGGACCCAGGGCCTCAGAGAACCGGAGACGCTGACAACTAGGGACCTATACACCCAGGGCCCCAGACTGGTGGACGCAGTACTAGGAGCACTGTCAGGGGCATGAAGGGGAGGGGGGTTCACGGGGGTGGGATGCCCAGGTCTCTGAGAGCTTTTCCTGCCCCCAGGGAGCCCCCCAGCACCGCCGTACAGCATTTCACCTTTGCCCTCACGGACCTGACCGGCACCCGCAGATTTGGTTTCTCCCGCCTCCGGGCTGGTGCCCACAGCTGTCTCTGCATCCTCAGGTGTGGGATACGGGGGTCTGCGCCGGGGGAAGGGCCTCTGCCTACAGGCACTGTATGAAAACTGTGTCCACTCTCCGCAGCCACCTGCCTTGGTTTGAAGTGTTCTACAAACTGCTGAACACAGTGGGGGACCTCCTGGCACAGGATCAAGTGAGACCAGCTCTCCCTGTCATTCCCCGTCCCACCCCCACCAAGGCCCCAGCCTGGCTCTGAATTCCCAGGCCCGACCGAGCCCCTTTGGCTCCAGACCACCCAGCCTGAGTCAAGACCCTCAGAGTCCCCAACCCGCATTCTGGCTCAGGCATCCCACCCCTACCCAGGTCTCAGAGGTCAACGAACTTCTTCTACATCTGCTGCAGCAGCCCCTTCCCGGGACCCAGGACTCAGTGGGGCTGGAGCTGGTGAGTACCCCCTCCCCCTTGGGCGTTGGGCCTCAGGTGGCTGGAGAGGCTGCACCCCGGCCCTGAGGACCACACACCACATCTCCCCCAGGGCAGCGGAGTGATGATCTCCAGTGCGCAAGGCATCCCGTCCCCTGGCCCCGGGAAGAGCATGCCGGTGAGCAGAGCTGGAGACACTGGAAGGTCGGGCACCCACGTGAGGCTAACCCCTTGACTGATCCGTCCCCCTATTAATCCCCCGCCAGCTTTCCTGCTTCGTGGCCCCCGACTCCGGCCGCCTGCCATCCATTCCTGAGAACGTGAGCGGAGACCTGAGAGGGCACTCTGGGAGGGGGGAAGAGGTCCGGAAACCCGGAGAGGGCTCTCAGATCCTGTGGCCCCTCGCGTCCAGCGTGCCTCTCTGTTCTTCAGAGGAACCTAACGGAGCTGGTGGTGGCGGTGACCGACGACAACATCGTGGGGCTATTCGCTGCGCTCCTGGCAGAGCGAAGGGTCCTGCTCACCTCCAGAAAGCTGAGCACCGTGAGGCGGGACCGCCGGGCCGGGGAGGGGCCGAGGCCTGGCTTGGCCCCTGGGGGCGGGACCATCGGGACGGGTTCTTAGCTCTAACCCCACTGGGCGAGACCCGAGGGCAAAGTCCTGGCTCAGCCCCTTTGAGGGTCAGGGTTGAGTTGAAACCTGGCTCCACCTTTATGGGGGAAATCAGAGCGGGCTGCGCTGTACCCCCTCCCCCGGCTTCAGGAGCGCTGAGTCCAGGCTCCACCCACTATGGGCCAGAACAAGACTGGCTCCGCCCCTCTGGAGGGTGAGATCAGAAAGGGCTAAATTCTAGCTCCGCCCCTAGGGGAGAAGGACGGGGTAGGTGTGGAGCTAGCATTCAGCCTCTATCCCCTAGGGGTGAGACTTGGGGGGGGGGGGACTGAATTCTAGCTCCGCCTCTCTAGGGGTGGGGTCCGTGGGCTGAGTCTCTGTCCTACCCCTAAGGAGAGAGATTCTGGAGGGTTGAATATTAGCTTCCACCCCTAGAGAGAGGGACTGGCACGTGCTGAGTCCTGGCACCACCAGTTCCAAGCACTGTAATTTGCGGAATTCTTGGCCTTCACAAGAAAGGGGTTTGAGTTTTCACCTCTTACCCAGTAGCGGGTGGGGAAGGGAGGTGGAGGGAGACACGAGACTGGGGACACGGGATATGAAGCCGGGAGAGCCACCGTCCAGAGAGGGTCCTTGAAGCTGGGGGTCCAGGCCCTGACTCCACGGTCCCCCACCCGTCCCCAGCTGACTTCATGTGTCCACGCGTCCTGCGCTCTCCTGTACCCCATGCGCTGGGAGCACGTGCTGATCCCCACGCTGCCGCCGCATCTGCTGGACTACTGCTGGTGAGGGGCAGGGGCTGGAGAGGGGCAGGGCTTCGGGAAGAGGCCTAGGGTCCTGGGCACCCGGGGGCGGCGCCTGCATGACCGGCCCCCTCGGTCTTCCGCAGCGCGCCCATGCCCTACCTCATCGGAGTGCACGCCAGTCTCGCGGAGGTAAGTGGGAACGGACCTGGATGGCAGGGTTGGGTGGAGTGCCCCCCTGCACCCCCAGGTATCCTCCCCTGTCGGGGATCCTCGGGCTCTGAGCGGCCATCGCCACTCCAACTCCCTAACACAGAGAGTGCGGGAGAAAGCTCTGGAGGACGTCGTGATGATGAACGTGGACTCCAATACCTTGGAGACGCCCTTCGACGACGTGCAGGCACTGCCCCCAGATGTGGTCAGTGACACCCCCTTCCACCCTCCTGCCGCATCCGGGAGACGAGGCTCCGCACCCGCCTGCTCAGCGCTGCCCCCTTGTCCTCCAGGTGTCTCTGCTGAGGCTGCGGCTAAGGAAGGTCGCGCTGGCTCCCGGGGAAGGGGTGTCCCGTCTCTTCCTCAAAGCCCAGGCCCTGCTCTTCGGGGGGTACCGCGATGCGCTAGTCTGCGGCCCGGTGAGCTTCGGGGACGCAGAGGGAGAGACCCCGTGGGTCCCTGAAGGATTCAGAATAAGAATACCTAGCGTTTATGGAGTGCTTACTCTGTGCCTCTGTTTGCTCATCTGTAAAATGGGATCCCAACGGTACCCACCCAAAAGGGTCGCGTGAGTCTGTAAATGGACATAAGCAAAATGCTCGGTTACTGCCTGGCACATCACAATGGATAAATGATAGGTTTTACCGCTGCGATTATCATTTCACTTAATGCTCACAACAGTATTATGAGACGGATACTCTTATGGTCCCATTCTACATATGAGGAAACCAAGGCTTGGAAGCCCCACAGCGGGTGAGTGTTGAAGCCAGGACTCTGATCTGCTGACTTTCAACCCTGACATCCCCTCCTCCCCAGTTTTTCACAACTATTCTATAAAAACATGGTCAGGGAATTCTATTATCTGAGAATCTGATGTTGCTTTCGACTCTGCCCTGAACACAGCCGGAAGCTGTCCATTTCTCCCCCTCCTCTGTCTCCACCACGGCCTGGTCCCCATTGTTGTTTGCCTGGATCAGCGCGCTCGCCCGTCACCATGAGTCCCCTCTCGCGGGCTCCCACCCTCACGCGCTCCGCAGTCTGACCTCCGTGCAGCCGCCAGAGGTCACCTGGGAGCGTCTGAGTCAGGCCCCGCCCCCTCCTCTGCCCACCGCCTTCCCAGGGCTCCCACCTCCCTCGGGGTAAAAGCCCAAGTCCTCCCTGCAGCCCACGAGGCCCTGCACGACATCAGGCACACAGAGGCGCTCCATCAATGTTTGCTACACAGATGTAAGGTAGAATATGGGAAGCAGAATAAGGGATCCTGGAGAGCCGCGGGGAGCTTAGAATCCGAGTCCTTCTTCCAGGGCCAGCCTGTAACCTTCAGTGAAGAAGCCTTCCTGGCCCAGAAACCCGGGGCGCCGCTGCAGGCCTTCCACCGGCGGGCTGTGCACCTGCAGCTGTTCAAACAGGTGCGCCAGAATCCGGAGGGCGGGGCTGGGGCCGGAGGGGCGAGGCTAGGGGCGCAGACGCCCGGATCCCGGAGGCCGAAGCCGGGGCTGGAGGGGCGGACGCCTGGACCCAGTGGGCGGGGCGACAGTTGGCCCGGCCGGATCCCCCACTCCAGGGTCTCCGGGGTGGGAGAGACAGGACTGAACTCTTGGGTCCATAAAAATGGGAGCCCCTGACCTGAGTTCCCAGGGATAAGATCTACCTCTAGGTCCATGAGGAGGTTGGGATGGAACGAAATTATTGAGTCCCTACGGCGGGAACCTCCTGGATCGAGGGTGAAGGGAGAGGAGGCTGGACTCTTGGATTCTAGGGACGTAGCGGGGGAGGTGGAACCGGACTCCTGGGTTCTTGGAAGAACGTGGGATGAACTTCAGGGTCCTTCAGTGCGGGCTGGCTTCCAGGGTCCCTGGAGGTGGGGTCGACCTCCTCCAAGGTCACTGAGAGGAGGGGGACCCGTCTGGAGTGGCAGAGTCCTACTCCTCCGACCCTGAGAGGAGCAGGGTCTGGTCCCTGAAGACAGATCTTGACTTGGGGTGGGGACGGGCGGGGAGACGGTGGACCTCTGGCTTCCTGAGGTGGGCTCCAGACTCCTGGGGCCTAAGGTTGGGTTTCTGGAGGGGCCGGGGATGGCTTCTACGTCTCGAGGGCGAGCGGATCCCCAGTCCTCGCATTCAGATGTTTGGGGTACCCTGATTCTCTGACCCTTTGCCCCACCCCCCAGTTCATCGAAGGCCGACTGGAGAAGCTGAACACGGGAGAAGGCTTCTCAGACCTCTTTGAGCAGGAGATCACCTGTAGCGGGGCTTCCTCAGGTGAGCTCTGCACCTGGCACCCCCCACACACACACACCTGTGGCCCAGTCTGAGCCTGCCCACCCTGGCAATGCTCTCTCCTCTCTCCTCTCTCCAGGGACCTTTCGCTCCTACCAGCTCTGGGCAGACAACCTAAAGGTAGTAACACCGAACACTTTAGTGTTTATTGTGGGATTAAATCAAACCTACCACCGTCCCTACTATGCTCATTTATAGATAGAGGTGAAGAAAGCAAGACTCAGAGAGGGAGAGGGGATTCTCCAGTGACACACAGCCCGGGTGGGCAGGTGGGGTCTGGGATAACCCCACGTGCCCAAGCCTCTCTTCCTCGGCTTTCTCTCCCCAGAAAGGTGGTGGTGCCCTCCTGCATTCCGTCAAGGCCAAGACCCAACCAGCCGTCAGAAACATGTACCGCTCGGTGAGGCTGGGCTGGACAGGCCACTTACCAGGGTGACAAAGGCAGAGGACGGTTTAACCCCACGTTTAGAGCACACACAATTTATCAGAACTAAACCAGCAGTTAAATCATTTACCATGTTTCCTAGTTTTATTTTCCATTGACTGTGTTCATTCATTTTTGTCGCATCAGGTCTTTCCTATTTAAAAATGACAAGCAAGCTTCTTTGGCAAACATCTTTTGTCCTGAGACACCACAATCCCAGCTTCTGCCCTTGTGGTTGGTTTTTCCCCCAAGCCCCAGATTTTCCTGGGACCAACTTCCACAGCTCGCAGTCGTCTGCTGGATTTTATTCTTTGCTCGGCTTTTGAACGCTGACTCACTTTTTCGACGTTCTGGCTTTGCCATTCCCTGTTTCATTTGGGGGTTATCTCCTCCAGTGACATTCCTTCTGTGTTAGTCAAAGGGGCAAGTTGGTATTGACTTCTTAGGGGGTACCGGGGGAACCTGAATATATTTTGAGACACACATGAGCAGATGGCAAGACAAAAGAGTCTTCGCGGATGGAGGGCTGAGTTCTCAAATGTCCAGGGTCAGATCGCTCTGGATTCTCAGTCTCTTTCGGCTCCTCCGTAGGCGAAGAGTGGCTTGAAGGGTGTGCAGAGCCTTCTGACGTACAAGGTAAAGCCGGTAGCCAACGCCGCGGGGCAGCGGGGGGAGGGGCTCCTGGCTCACCCACCCTCTTCCTAGGATGGGGACTCTGGCCTGCAGAGGGGGGGCTCCCTGAGGGCCCCTTCCCTCACGAGCCGCTCAGATTGCCTGCAGCAGCGCTTGCCTATCACCCAGCACTTTGGACAGGTAAGAGCCCCGCCCCCGCGCCCACGCATGTACCTGGACTTATCACCAAGTCCTTCTCCCATCCCGTCTCCAGCCAGACATCTCGACTACCCCCAAAATGGGGCGCCCACTCCCCCCTTCACAGAACCCCCTGATTCTGTAGCTCCTGAGGCCCCAGCCCCCAAATCTATCCTTTGCAGAACCGGCCCCTTCGCCCCAGCAGGAGACTCCAGCGGGAAGAGAGACCTTCTGAGTCCCTGGGGGAGGAGTAAGACTCCAAGGCAGAGGGAGGGAGCAATGTTGGAAGTGGGGGGCCGGGACTCCTGGGGAAGTGGGCCCCAAAACTCCAGACCCTTCAGAGCAGCTGGTCTGGGGCAGATATCTGAGGCTGCCCATCCTCACCCAGGACACCCTCTCTGAGCCCCGAGGATGCCCAGGGACCGTTGGCAGAGGAAGCTCTGGATGGCAGCTTCCTTGGGTCCGGAGAAGAACTGGACTTGCTGAGCGAGATTCTGGATAGTCTGAGCGTGACGGCCACCCGGAACAGCAGCCTGCGGCCAAGCCAGAGTTTGGATTGCTGCCACAGCCTGGTGAGAGCCCCCTCAGCCCTCCCCCATTTGCTCATCCAACCTGCCGGCCCCTCCTTCATTTAAAGGCCAGCAACGCGCCCATCTCCCCATCCCCACCCAGCCCGACATACCAGGGAGATGGAGATGGCAAGCAGATGACGAGAAACCACCAGGGCCCCAGCCCCTGTCCCTTTCTGTCGGCCTGCCGCCTCTGCACACCCCCCAGCCTTCAGATGCCACGAGCGCCTCGAAGCACCCCACTTCCCAGCTGCCCTCAGAGGCCAGCCCAGAAATCATTTCTCCGTCCCGGTCTTCGACAGCTTCTGCAGACCCAAGCAGCAAAGGGGACCCCAGCTCCTCTCTCACAGAGCCCCAGCCTCTACGCCTCTCCCCCCCCCACGAGGCAACCCAGGATCCCACAGCCCAGGAGAGTCCCTGCTCCCAGCTCTCCACAGCACCCAGCCCTCGAGAAAGCCCCCCACTGCTGACCCCCACAAAGCCCGACTCGGATATTACCTGGACATCCCAAGTCCTTGATTCTTTCTTGGACCCCGGTTCCCCACAGAACCCCAGAGCCCAGCCTTCGGAAGTCCTGCTCCCAGAGCGCACGCACCTCCAGCCCCACGAGGAGCCGGGAGCGCCCAGGTCCCCTGATCCTCCTGCTGGGAACTGGCGGGGGCTCCAGGCCAGGAGCCGGCCCAGGGTTGCTGAGCTTAAAAAGTGTTTTGAAGGTTAAGCATCAGGGGTCTGGAGGAGACTCTGGCCCCTCAATAAAGCTGCAAGAGCCCAAAGCTTGCTTTTCCTGGTGGGTTTACCTGGGAGCCCTGTTTCTGCTCAGACACCCACCCCGCTCCCCACCTTCCCTCCCAAAGCAGCCTCCGGCTGGCTCTTAGGTGCAGCTAAAAGCCTTTCCCTTCCAGGAAGCCCTCCCAGCCCCTAGGACCCTAGAGACCTTACAATTCATCTCTCAACAGCCTATGTGTCTCCTCCATCTAGGCTAACTCCTGCCCCCACCAGCTCACAAAAAGGTTTTATTACACCGCTCTACCCATTGTATAGATATATATAAAGTAAGCAGCCTCAGTCTCCCTTTTCTTCAAAGGCAGAGTCTTTGAAGCACCTTCTTCCCTTCTATTCTTAAGCGCTGGGTGTGTCTGATTGCCCAGAGAGGTCTCTGCCTTCCCCCAAGGTCACACAGCCAGGAAGGGTGATGGGTAGAGGAAGGGGACCTAGATGGGCAGGCAGCCCCGCACCGTCTCCTTGGAGTCCTGGGGAGCCTGGGCCTCGGCTGCATGGGAGAACTGAAAGGAAAGGAGAGGGGGGGTGTCGGGCCTGTGTGGCAGGCAGACAGATGGCTGATGGTGCGGCAAGCGGGGAGGCAGGTCCGCAGCCCCGGCACCCCAACTGCAGGCAGAGTCAAGCAGAGGCGGCATGCTTCGCAGAGCCCGCCCGGCAGGTGCCCCGTGGCCCCCCCGAGTCCTCCGGAGCCGTCAGAGGCTGGTGTGTCGGTGGCAGCTGCTGCGTGCAGCTGAGCGCCGGGCAGTCCTGAGCAGTGCAGGCAGCTGTGGCCAGCCCCAGCATTCAGATGAGCCGCTCCTCAGGCGGTAGCTTGAGGTTGGGAGGCGGTGGAGCTCGGGCACCCACCTGCTCCTCGCTGCTGGGCCGGTAGGTGCCCTCCGTCTGCCGCTTCTCCCGAAGCTTCCGCACCAGAAGTACCAGGCCCACGGCCAGGAGCAGGGCGGCCAGCAGGGAGAAGACCACGATGATAGCAATGGTGGCTTCCTGCGACTGTTGGGGGGGGATGGGGGGGACACAGGTGTGACCCACCTGAACTTGGGCATCCCGTCCACCCCCGCCTGAGAATTATCTGGAAACACTAATCCCCTCCCCCTGCACCCGCCACTTTTGGTGACTGGCTTCCTCCACTCAGGGTTCCTGACCCCCATCATATCACATCTGGGGTTCCCAGGCTCCCCCACCTGCCATGTCTGGGGTCCTTCTCCCAAGCGCCTGCCGCATCTAGGCTCCTAGGTCCCTCCTCCCCCTGCCTGAGAGGCATGGGGCTCCTGGACCCCCTCGCCAAGCATGGTATTCTGTGTGTGTGTGTGTGTGTGTGTGTGTGTGTGTGTGTGTGTGTGTGTGTGTGTGTGTGTGTGTGTGTGTGTGTGTGTGTGTGTGTGTGTGTGTGTGTGTGTGTGTGTGTGTGTGTGTGTGTGTGTGTGTGTGTGTGTGTGTGTGTGTGTGTGTGTGTGTGTGTGTGTGTGTGTGTGTGTCTTAGTTCCCCAACCAGGGATCCAACCTGTGCCCCCTGCATTGGAAGCGCGGAGTCTTAACCACTAGACCGCCAGGGAACTCCCGCCAGGCATGGTGTTCTTGCCCATCCCCTTCCTGGGGTTCTCAGTCTCCCCATCTGCCATGTTGATATTCTGGTCTCTCCCACTTAGGGTTCTCCAATGCCTCCCCCACTGTGCAGACTGCCGCCTCTGGGAATCTAGGCCCTCCCACCTGCTACACGGGGGCCTCCCGCATAAAATCCCTGCCGCTCTTCTCCCACATATACCCCAACTCACCAGGGCCCCATTGGAGCCAGGGCTGGGGCCAGAGGGTGTAATTGTGCTGTTCTCACTTACAGTGGGCTCCGGTGCTGCAGGGCGGTGGTAGAGAAGATAAATGAATCCCCATCTATCCCTTCCCATCTGGAAGCATGTGCATCTTCCTGGGCCATTTCCCCTCGTTAGAACTCTGCCCTTTCGAGTCTTTCATTCTGTGAGCGGCCTCCACACAGGGGCTGGCCCCGCTGATTTGGCCCCACAGGGCACCCCTTACCCAGGGGAGCCCAGCGCTGAGTAATCAGCCAACAGCGGTCTGCAGTTTGCGCAGAGTTGGGGGCTATTATAATGGATGGTGTGGGGAAGCCCAACCCTCCCCCCAACCCCAGCCTCACCTCTCCGGCCCTCCCTCTGCCCTTCAGGATCTGGGCGGATCCTGCATTTTCCCTGGAGTGTCTGACTCACACCTCCCCCCAGGCTCCTGAAAGGCAGCGTCCCCACCTCTGGTCAACCTGCTCCACCTGGGCTTGGAGCCCCAGGCAGGCCTCCTCCTGGCTTCCATTTCCCCCAAACTGCTCAACCCTACTGAGGCTCCGGACCGCAGGCCTCTTCTCCCGGCAGCTCACAATTCCGCCCAACTCAGGAATTCTCCTAGACCAACTCCAACCGTCCAAGGAAGGACACAGAAATTCTACGCCCCCAGCCCTACCCCAGACCTAGGCATCGCATGCCCGCTCCTGGGTTCTTGCCCTCTCAGCGTCCCAGGCACCCAGCGCTTCTAAGCCCGGACCCCCAGTGCCCCCGACCGGTACCTACTTTGCCCCCAGACCCGGCCCCAGAGGGTCAGCAGCAGCGGCAGGCCGAGTGCCAAGAGCAGCCCCAGGCCGGGGCTCGCCATGGGCCGGGTGACGGGCTGGTGGCACAGGGGACAGGGCTTGTCGCGCGCGCCGCTCCTACCGCATCTCGGGCGGTTGGGGGGGGTACCTTCGACCCCGCACCTGGGGGCTGGAAAGGAGAAAGGCCGGAGCGTGGGGGAGGGGGCCGGACCCGAGCGCAGGCCCCTGGGAGGGGCGACCCGCGCCGGCCACCCAGGAGTCCCGCCCCGCCCCCCGCCGCCAGAGGTCAGAGATTAAAGATTAACTCGGGGCGGCGCGTTCCTGGGCTGGGGAAAGGGGAAGGGAAGGGAAGGGTAGGGGGGAGGGGTGGCAGGCCCAGCCGCGTGACCTGCCTCCCTACCTGGCCCGGGCGTCTTCGACCCCGCTCAGGGTCCCGATCCCGGTCCCTCGCTCGAACCCTCGATCCGTCGGTCAGTGGCTCGGTCGGACTCTTCCAGCTCCGCCGGCTCACGTGACCCGGAAAGTTTAGTCACTCACCTTGGAGGTGAGCGCACTTCCGGCTTGTGCACCTGAGCCTAGATGAAAGGGCGGGGCCAAGCGGGGGCGGGTCCGCGCCGTGGACGCACCTGTAACGGGAACCCAATCTCATAATCGGGAGGAGTGAAAAGGAGCGGAAGCGCGCAGGTGTAAAAGGGGCCTCTCACCTGCACTGCAGGTACATCTGTAGAATCGTCCAGGTGTGGAGACACACGGGGCATGGAGTCACCGATGTGTGAGGCACTCCTGTCTGGGGCAGACCGGGATGGGGAGCCTCTAATGAAAAAACACTGGTGTGGGACACACCTGCATGGGAACAAACGTGTAAAGAAATCTGCACGGATGTGTAAGAACACCCATGGGAGACATCTGCTTTGAACCACATCTTTTTGGAGTACAGCTGAATGGAAGCCTACCTGTGTGGAAAACAGCTGTATAGAACACACCTGCATGGTTACAAACACCTGGCTGAGGCACTTTGGCGCGGGGTACATCTGTTTGGGGAATGCATCTGCATGGCTCACCTATGAAATGAACAAGACTTGCAGAAGGAATTCCTGTGTGTAAAGGTATTGGAAACACCTGTACGAGACATACCTGCATTTAAGTACACTTGTAGGGGACCCAGTTATATGGAAAGAGCCCCGTACGGGTGAATGATTAAATGGAACACACGTATGGCGGGGGAGGCTCTATGACGCATTCCTGGGTGGAGGAACACCTGTTGAGAAACATACCTGTGAGGTGAAGGAAACAGCTGCATTGAATTGAGTTCACACGAGAGGAAGACCTGAGCACGCCTGCATGGGGCACACTCACATTGAAGCCCATCTTTGGTGGGGGGGCTCATGTGTTTTGAGGTCCACCTGTCAAGGATGCATCTGTGAGAAAACATTTGTTTGGGGCATCTCCGTGGGAAAATATCTGTACGGCACCTGCAAGGGCGACCTGTGAATGAAAACATCTGTGAGGGGACCCTCTACAAGAGGCTCGTTTGAGCACACCTGTCTGGGCAGAAGCTGAGTGGGAACCATGTGTGCCTTCACGATCGTCCTTTGGATAAAGGACGAAGATAATAAGACGACCCCCTCCTGGGGACTCTAGAGAGAAGAGTGATGGTTAAGGGAAAATTAATCCCTTCTAGGGCATAGAGCGATGTTGGGTAAGAATCCCAGGTCTAGTTAAATGTCTGCTTTGTCCCTTTCTGGGCATGTGGACTGCGGTGAGCGGCTTAACCTCCTGTTTCGTCACCTGTGAAGTGGGAAAGCCAGTCCCACTTACCTTATAGGGTTTTAGCGAGGACGACGCGAGGGGTGAGTAAAAGGCCAAGGCTTGTGCAAAGCAATGAATCAACGTTAGCTATTATTATTATTCGCTGTCAAAAGATCTGGGCGCCCCTCCCCCTAATGGCGAATCGAGAAACTGCGCCCTAAACTAGTGGGAGGGACATTTGGCAGGTGCAGCGAGCGCGACAGGCTGGGTCCCCGCTTCCAGCAACGCTGTCCTTATCCCCAGCCGCTCCTGGGACTCTGAGATTCCCCCCCAGGCCGGTCCGGAGAAAGCAGTCTGCTCGGCGTCTGGATCCGGCAGAGGCCCCTTTAAGACTGCTAGGCGAGCCGGGGGCCGCGGGGCCCAAGGCAGTGTGGGGTCATTGGGAAGGCCCCGCCTAGATGGGTGAGCAAGGCGGGACCGCAGGGCACAGCTCCTGCGTCTCTGGCCAATAGGAAACCGACTTTGCAGCCGCGCCACGTGTTGATCTTCTGTTTCCCAGTCTGAGTGGGACCGAGAAAGGAGGCGCGCGGGCAGGAAGAAAACACGGAGGGAGAGCAAGGCGACTTGGTTTTCTGCTTCTGTGGCCGCTTAGGCAATGAGAAATGAGCGGGCGGGCTGTTGCAGGGCTGGATGGCACAGAGTTGGTTCTGAGTACGTCTAGGGAAACCGAGAACTTTAGTTCCTGAGGAGGATTAGTAGAGGAGGGAGGTCAAGTGGAAAGGGATTATGTAACCCAATCCCTGACATCTCCCTACCTCGTCCCCTTGGGCAGAGGGTAAACTGAGGCACGCAGAAACGGAACTCTGAAACCAGACCTGAGATCATTGATCTCTCGAACCCCCCTTCCCAGAATGAACGTGGTTGCTCCCTAGATTGTGCTAATAAGAGAGCATCCCTGACACGCCCCCCCAGCTCCGCCCCCATCCCCCTCCCCGCCAGTGCGGAGGAGACGCAAGTTCTGGCGCGGGCGGCGACGGCTAGCAGTCACCGCCTCCTACAAGTGCCAGAGCCGGGCAGACAGCGCGGAGGCTGCGGTGGCAGTGGCCACGGAGCTGGCCCTCCGGGGCCCCTGGGGGGAGGGGGAGCCGTCAAGCCCCCGCTGAGGCCGCCGCTACCGGGCCTCCCCTCCCCCCAGGGCGGGCGCCATGCGGGGGGGCCCGGGCGATGCGGAGCGGCGTGAGCGCTGGGGTCGCCTCTTCGAGGAGCTGGACACTAACAAGGATGGTCGCCTGGACGTCCACGAGTTGCGCCAGGGACTGGCCCGTATGGGCGGGGGCAGCCCGGACCGCGGAGCACAACAGGTACCCTTGCAGGGACCCCCTCCTGGCTCGTGGCGCTGGAGCCCAGCCCGCGCAGGGTAACCCGAGCCGCTGAATGGAGCGCCGGGAGCAGCCCGGGACTGCCTGTGGCTGGACACCAGGACCCGTTCCTAGCTTGGGCGTCCTTGTCCCCTTCCCCCTGACCGCCCGTGTCTGGGCCTAACGGGCTCGCTCAAGACAGGACCACCGAGGCCCCAGGCCTGCAGTTTCGGCTGCCAAACCCGTCCACCTCCTCCCTCGGGGTGAGGGATGTCTGCCTGGGAATGGGGCCGCGTGCGCTTTCCTGCCCACTGCCCGGGACACACCCTTCTCTGAACTCTTTGCACAACCCGAGACACAAGGCCTGCACCCACCTCCAGGAGACACACCCTCCCCAGCCTCTGTGTTTACATTCCCTTCCCTGTCCTTTCCTGGGCTTGGCTCTATGCCCCAGGCTGTCCCAGCCAAGGACCCAATCCTATCCGAGGCCACCCTCAGCTGGGGATGCACCTATCAAAGCAGGAACTTGACCCCAAGCCTGTGCATGTGTCCCCCCACACCTGGAGGCCCAGATGCCACTGGACTGTCTCCATAGCACCCTGAGACCTCCAGTCAACCTCCCACTTTACAGATGGGAAAACAGAGGCCCTGCAGATGTTCAGTGTGGATGTCATTGCCCCACATTGCCCAGTGCTGTCTCCAAGGAGAGCTCTTGAAACTGCCATGTGGACAAGTTCATATAAGAGACACCTGGGGGCTTCCCTGGTGGCGCAGTGGTTGAGAGTCCGCCTGCCGCTGCAGGGGACACGGGTTCGTGCCCCGGTCCGGGAAGATCCCACATGCCGCGGAGCGGCTGGGCCCGTGAGCTATGGCTGCTGAGCCTGCGCATCCGGAGCCTGTGCTCCGCAACGGGAGAGGCCACGGCAGTGAGAGACCCGCGTACCACAAAAAAAAAAAAAAAAAAGAGACACCTGGAAGGACAGACTTTCAGAGACAAGAGCCGAAGTCCACCTACTCACTTCTCAGCTCTGTAACCTTGAACAAGTGACTTGACCTTGGAGAGCCTCGTTTTGCTCACCAGGAAAACTGGACAACCACTGTCCACCTCACAGACCTACCTTGGCCTTGGGTATCTTATTGAGGAAAGAGATGATCAAGGGAAGGGGTGACTTCCCTGCCCTGGTCCTCTAGGTGCAGGGCTGGGGGAGGGGGACCTGGGGGGTTCCTGGGGCATAAGCTTGTCTTGCCTCCTCCAGATTGGGGGAGCAGCTTCCCAGAACTCCTTCTGTCCCTTTCCCCCTGCCAGGGCATCTCCCCTGAGGGTGATGCTGACTCAGATGGCGGCCTTGACCTGGAGGAGTTTATCCTCTATCTGCAGGAGCGGGAACAGCGCCTGCTACTTCTGTTCCACAGTCTGGACCGGAATCAGGATGGTAAGGCCCAGGGATGGGGCTGTGGGGGCCCTGGAGATGCCAACGGGGTTAGAACTGGCAGTGCTAGGAGGAGGAGGGAGAGCCGCTTCTCCCTGATGACTCACAGGCTATTTTGGGAGCTCTCCTCACCCCCAGCTAGGTGATTCGGGACCCAGCCGGCCTATCCCACCTCCTTTTCCTTCTGGGGTGGGACACTATTATTTATTAGTCTTATTTTTCTGTGGGACAAAGATCCCCCCATATTGCTCCTGGATTCCCTATGAGACAGAGACACCCCCATCGCTTTTTCTGGGTGTCCAGCATTGCCTCTCAACCCCCTGTGGCATAGGGACCCCCATAATTATCCCTGGACTCAATCCTTCATTCATTCATCAAACAGAAGACCCCCTCTAATATGGCCCAGTTCTACCCCTCTGATCCCAGTGGGTCAAGGACCCCCCCCCCCAACCCTGCCACAAACCTCACCTTGGGTTTCTGGATCTGCTGGTCTTCTTCAGTATCCCCATTCCAAGCTGTCCTGGTCCTCCATCTTGGGGTCCCTACACACACACTTCCCCACCTTGGGCCCCCTCCCCAGGTCATATCGACGTCTCTGAGATCCAGCAGAGTTTCCGAGCTCTGGGCATTTCCATCTCACTGGAGCAGGCAGAGAAAATCCTGCACAGGTGAGTAGCGGGATGTCCAGAATCCCAGGTAACTCAGGTCCCCAAGACCCCTCAGCCACCTCGAGCCTCTGAGCCTCAGACCCAGTCCCAAGGCAGTGGAGCTGAGATCTTAGCCCAGTTGCTTCCCCTCTCTGAACCTCAGTTTCCCCCTCTGTAAAATGGGGAGCTCCCAGTGCCAAGGAGCTCAGTCTACCCCCCAAATCCACAAGAACCTCACTCAACTCACCCCTGGACCCAGGCACTGATTCTGTCCCACCTGTACCCCTCCCCCCGCAGCATGGACCGTGATGACACCATGACCATTGACTGGCAGGAATGGCGTGACCACTTCCTGTTGCACTCGCTGGAGAATGTGGAAGATGTGCTGTATTTCTGGAAGCATTCCTCGGTGAGGTGGGGGGCGGCTGTCCCAGCCTGGTGGTCGGGCCCCTTTCCCCAGGGCATGGGGGGAGGGGCTGGCTCAGGAGGGGCTAGAGGGGCTCCTCTAGAAGGAGGAGCCACTGGGAGCAGCCGAGGGATGAGGCTCTGCTCTCCTCTTCCTCCATGTGGGGCTCCCGGGACCCATTTGGGGAGGTGTCTGCCAGCTGATGGGGACCCTTCAGACTTACCGTGGGGCCTCCGGGGGTTCAGGGAAGAAAGGGCTCACCAGATGGGGCATCTGGTCTCCCACCCTCAACCACATGGCTCTCTTTCTGCTGGTTTCTATTCCCCTCAATAAAGGATTCTGTTGCTGAAAAGACAAGTTAGGAAGCCACTGTCTTCAGAGGGTCTCACGGGATCTACTGGAACTTGGGAGGGAGGAAGCGCTCTGGATTGCCATTTCCAGGGTGGGAATCCTTGAGTGGTGCATCTGGTAGGATCTGATGGCATCTGGAGGGGTCCATCCGTGCGATCTGCTGAGACCCTCTTGGGAGATCCAGAGATTCCCACCCTGGGGGACCCATGAGGGGCTTGGTTAAGAAGTCTGCAGGTGATGGATGCTAGAGGGGGGATGATCTCTGTGGGGGAGACCCCTGGGGATCTGGTGAGACCCCCAGGAGGGATCTGCTGGGCTCCACATATAGGAAGTCCCTGGTAGGACCTTGTGTGGCCCTGGAGGTATCTTCTGGAATTCTTACGTGGGAGACCCTTGGGTGGGATCCTTTGGAGGGATCTGATTGGCTCTGGAGGGATCTTTATGGGGCAGGGGCTTGTTTGTTTTGTCGTTGTTGTTTGGGTTTTTTTTGTTGCTTTGTTTTGTTTTTTTGGCCGTGCTGCATGGCCTGCAGGATCTTAGTTCCCTGATCAGGGATCGAACCTGTGCCCCCTGCAGTGGAAGCGCAGAGCCCTCACCACTGGACCCCCGGGGAATTCCCATAATATATGTATTCTTATATATTCTCTTTTATTTATTTATTTTTGGCCACACCACGTGGCATGTGGGATCTTAGTTCCCCAACCAGGGATCAAACCCATGCCCCCTGCAGTGGAAGCATGGAGTCTTAACCACTGGACCACCAGGGAAGTCCCCTGTGGGGTAGAGACTTGAATAGGATGCTTTGATGGGATTTGGTGGAGATCCCCGGGAAGGATGTTATTATCTTTTGTGGAGACTGCGGGGCTGGGTCTGGTAGGGGTCCAAGAGAGATCTCTTGGGCTCTCCAAGTGAGATTCACTGGGGGACTGGGATTCATTGCTGGGTACCCTGGGATTCATGGGGGAGACGCCCCAGTTTAGGGCAGAGTTGCATCCCCCCAGCCCCACTGGGGCATGACACCCCCAGCCTCTGCATCCCCAGGTCCTGGACATTGGCGAGTGCCTGACTGTCCCGGATGAGTTCTCGGAGCAGGAGAAGCTGACTGGCACGTGGTGGAAACAGCTGGTGGCGGGAGCGATGGCGGGTGCCGTGTCCCGGACGGGCACAGCCCCCCTGGACCGCCTCAAGGTCTTCATGCAGGTGAGGGGCCCTGGAGAGACCCACCCCCTTCCCTAGGCCTGGACCCCTGGTGGGGTCCCCAGAGCCACCTGGTCTTCCCACCCAGGTCCACGCCTCCAAGACCAACCGACTGAACATCCTGGGAGGCCTACGGAGCATGATCCAAGAGGGGGGCGTGCGCTCCCTGTGGCGCGGCAACGGGATTAACGTGCTCAAGATTGCACCTGAGTCGGCAATCAAGTTCATGGCCTATGAGCAGGTGGGGGCAGGCAGGGGGAGGCGTGGGCTACAGACAGGAGGCTTTGCAGGATTGGCCTGGGGGTGGGGGATGTCTGCGGGTCCCCCGGAGTGGGCATCTGCTCCCCTTCGGGATGCGCCCAGGAGGAGGACAGCAGAGGGAAGGTCCGAGTGCACTGAAGGCCCAACCCCTGAGGTCCCGCCACCTCTGTGTCTCCCTCTCAGATCAAGCGGGCCATCTGGGGGCAGCAGGAGACACTGCACGTGCAGGAGCGCTTTGTGGCTGGCTCCCTGGCTGGTGCCACAGCCCAAACCATCATTTACCCCATGGAGGTGAGAAGGAGGGGCCCTAGCAGAGGCTCCATTGCAGGGCTGGGCGCGGGCCTGCAATAACCCTTTCACTCCAAGGTGGGATAAGCGTTGGGATTATAACTTTGCTTCTTCTTGATTCAGTGTAGCTCATCAGAGCAATGCTCTTTCACGTGTAGCTGGTCTGGGTATCACAGTAGTGTTGGTTTAGCTGTTTAAATAACAGTTGTGGGGTGCAGCCCTTTATGGATATGACTCATCTAAGGATACTGGTTTCCAGGATGCTTGTCCCCAAGGGAATCCTTTCTAGGTGAAACCACTTTTGGAGAAATCATTTCAAGTTCCAGATTGTGCCCGGCGTCACTTAGGATTCTGAGTGTCGGAAAACTCAAATCACATAAATGAAGTCCGGAGGTGAGCAGTTCAGGGACGGTCTGGTGGCTTCAGAGTGTTAGAGACCCAGGTTCCTTCCCTCTATCTTGTTCCACCACCTCAGCCTGTGGCACCCACCTCATGGACTAAAATGACTGCTTGTGCTCCAGTCACAGCATCCACACTCCAGCTAAGAAGGAGGAACAGAGGAAGGAACACCTCCCTGCCTTTAAGGATGCTTTCTGACAGCCTTGCATACCTCTTCACCATCTGTTTCATCAGCTAGGACTCAGTCACATGGCTACACGCCTAGGGAAACTGAGAAACGTAGTCTTTGTTTCTAGAGGCTGTATTCTTGCTGAAAAGAGCAGTTTCTGTTGATAAGGGAGAAAGTCACAAGATATTGGGAGACAACAGTGGGTGCCACGTGCAAGTCTGATAGGCGTAACCAGTTTGTAGGTATAGAGTTCGGGGGTAGAAGAAGGTTCTAGAGCAAGTGGTTCTTCTATTTATTTATATTTTTATTTATTTTTTTGGCCACACCAAGCAGCATGCAGGATCTTAATTCCCCGACCAGTGATCGAACCCATGCCCCCTGCAAGGGAAGTGCAGGGTCCCAGCTACTGGACCACCAGGGAAGTCCCACAAGTGGTTCTTTTAATTCAGTTATTCTCAGGGTATCTCCATCTAGGAGGTACAATTTCGAAGTGTCTTCATTCCTGGATGTAGTGATTCCGAAGGCAGCTTTTCCAGGGATAACCGGCTTCTCCCCAGGTACTGAAGACACGGCTGACCCTTCGCCGGACGGGCCAGTATAAGGGGCTGCTGGACTGTGCGTGGCGGATCCTGGAGCGAGAAGGGCCCCGAGCCTTCTACCGCGGCTACCTGCCCAACGTGCTGGGCATCATCCCCTACGCAGGCATTGACCTGGCCGTCTACGAGGTCTGTGGTCCTCCCTTCTCTGGGATCTGCCCTTCCTGTGGGGCTGGCTCAGTTGACCTCCATAGCTAGGGGTGGAGAAGCAAAGCACTGTGGGCCTTGGGATTCCGGGGAACTCCTTCAGGCATTGGACCTCCCCACCTGCCCCGCCACTCTTGCGCTTCCCACCGCAAGAACCTTCCACCTGTACTTTGGCCTTCCCGGGTCTCAGGACATGTGAAAGTCGGGGACCACTCTAGCTCACAGAAACGTGGGAGCAGGCGAAGATGAGCTTCAAAGATGCCCATCCCCCCCAAAACGTGGGTCAGACGCGCCTCCATCTCCAGGCCAATATCTTCTTCAAGGCCATTTCAGTCATTGCCGCCACCATAAAATCCCTACCCCACGACCAGCATCTCGGGGCCTTTATCAGGAGAAGCAGGAGCTGGGAGTTTTCGCTGTTTCTCTTCCAGGGACCTCATCCATTGCCTTTCCCTTCTCCTGGTGGGATCACCAGGTTCTCCCAATTAGCACAGCCTCAGAAGTTCCCAGGCATCCCCCCACCCCCCATCGTTGTATCCAGCCCAGCTTCATGGGTAGGCAACCTATAGAGTCACCAACTCAGAAGGGCTCCACACTTGGTTGCATGCTTTGCTGTCACCCTCTTGAAATTCTTAATAATCTTTGAACAAGGGACCTCACATATCTTTATTTCGCACTGGACCCCGCAAATGACGTAGCTGGTCCCGATCTAGGATCCCCGGTACCTGCCACCCGTACCTGCCCTACCAGCACCCAGTGTCTACGGAGCCAAGTGAGACAAGGCTTCACTCATTCGTTCGTTTATTTATTCATGCATTCACTCATTCACCCGTTCACTTAGCAACTGTGTTCTGGGTACTGTGCTGGCTGCTGCGTTCAGGGAGCACAACATAATCCTTGTCCTCCCGGGACACCCCTCCAACGAACAAAGAAGTCAAGTCAACCAGCAAGTAAGTAATTGCAGACCCTGAAGTGTTCTCAGAAGATAATAAACAAGACGTGCAATCAAAAGTAGCCATGGGCAGGAGGGGGGCGTGTCTAGGAATGTCTCTGAGAGGTGGTGTTGGAGTGATGAGTTGAATATATATCAGGAGGGAGTGTGAACGAGGGCACAGCCAATGCCAAGGTCCAGAAGCAGGAATGAATATGGCCTATGGGAGGAGTGGAAGTCTTTTTTTTTTTTCATTATGGTTAATGACAAGACATTGAGTATAGTTCCTGTGCTATACAGTAGGACCTTGTTGTTTATCTATCTTATATATAGTGGTATATATCAGCTGATCCCAAACTCCCAATTTATCCCTCCCCACCCCGACCTTTCCCCTTTGGTAACCGTAAGTCTGTTCTCTATGTCTGTGAGTCTGTTTCTGTTTTGTACATAAGTTCATTTGTACCATCCTTTAGAGTCCACAGATAAGTGCTATCTTACGGTATTTGTCTTTCTCTGACTTACTTCACTTAGTATGATAATTCTAGTTGCATCCATATTGCTGCAAGTGGCAATGTTTCATGCTTTTTTATGGCTGAGTAATATTCCACTGCATATATGTACCACATCTTCTTTATCCATTTATCTGGCAATGAACATTTAGGTTGTTTCCATGTCTTGTCTATTGTAAATAGTGCTGCTATGAACATAAGGGTGCATGTATCTTTTCAAATCATAGTTTTATCCAGATATATGCCCAGGAATGGGATTGCTGGATCATATAGCAACTCTATTTTTAGTTTTTTAAGGAACCTCCTTACTGTTTTCCATAGTGGCTGCACCAATTTACATTCCCACCAACAGTGTAGGGGGGTTCCCTTTTCTCCACACCCTCTCCAGCGTTTATTATTTGTAGACTTTTTAATGATGGCCATCCTGACCAGTGTGAGGTGATACCTCATTACAGTTTTGATTTACGTTTCTCTAATAATTAGCGACACTGAGCATCTCTTTACATGCCTGTGGACCATCTTAAATGTCTTCTTTGGAGAAATGTCTGTTTAGGTCTTCTGCCCATTTTTTGATGAGGTTGTTTTGTTGTTGAGGAGTGGAAGTCTTGAGTGGCTGGAGGGAGCTGAAGAGTCAGCAAGGACTCAATTGATCATGAGTTTGGGTTTCTCCTAAATGTGATAGGGAGCCATTCAGAGTCATGAGCAGAAATAAGACCTTATTCTGCAGCCTTAGTTCATTCATTCTTCACCCCAAAAGGGATTTCAGAGGTCTAAGAAGTTTGAAAAGCCTTGTGCCCTCTTGGCATTTCAAGATCTAAATTAGCCCCTTAAAGGCTCTGAGAAGTCCTGCAGAAAAGTGATTTACCCTTTTTTTTTAAGCCCAGTGTTAGCCATACTTTTCCAGTCATCAGAACCTCTTTTTAACAGAACTGCTCTTAAAAACACCTATTTGGCAAATGCAGCTCCAGCCCCAGCCCCAAAAGGCGGCTATTAAAATTGCAAAGGCAGTAATGGTAAACGATTCTCATTTGCCCCTTCCATGCCCAGGCCAGACATCACCAATCCATCACAGCACTGAGTCCCTCTCAACACAGTTCCAGGCAGCCATTACCAATGCACTGGAATTGACTTAGGAAATGAAACCTATGAGCAATTCCAGTCCCAAGGCCAAAAAGAAGATCCTGGATTTACAGAGGCCTCACAGAAGGCTTCAGAAGGGATTGGCCAAGGGCACAGCTCTGGACTTGGGGGTGGCTCTGAATGTTGATTGTCACCTTTATCTTGTGGCTTTGGGCAAGTAACTTCTGTTGAGCCTCAGTTTCTCATCAATAAAATGGGGATTGTAGTGGTACTTGTCTTAGTTGGAGGTCTTCCAGAAGCAGGGATGGGGCGGCAAGTGGTTTTGGGGGGAAGTAGTAAGACAGGGAAGGGAAGGCAACCAAAAAGTATCATGCTTTAGTATTAGTTTCCTAGGGCTGCCCTCACAAAGTGCCACAAGCTGGGTGACTTAAAACAACAGAAATTTATCGTCACAGTACTGGAGATTAGAAGTCCAAAATCAAGGTGTCAACAGGGCCATGCGTCCTCTGAAATCTGTAGGGGGTATCCTTCCTTGCCTCTTCCCAGCTTCTGGCCTTTGCCAGCAGTCCTTGGCATTCCTTGGCTTGTGGACGCATCACTCCAGTCTCTGCCTCTGTTGCCATGACGGTCTTCTCCCCTATGGGTCCTTTTTCTTCTTCTCCTCTTCTTCTACGGACCCCAATCATATTGGGTTAAGGGCCCACCCTACTCCAGTATGACCTCATCTTAATTCATTATGTCTGCAAAGACCCTATTTCCAAATAAGGTCATATTCTAAGGTTAAGACCCCAACACATCTTTTTTTTTTGGTGGGGGATTCATTTAAACCCATAACAGTGCATTATCAAGCAAGATACCACAGCAGACAGGTGGAGCTCAATCCTGGTGGGGACCTCCGGGAGAAAGTGTAGAACATGCCCCCATCAGAGAGGCAAGGGAGCTGGGGTATTGATACACCAAGTCAGTCATCCTTTGAAGGTTGCTTCTGGGGGTGCTAATTTCCCGGCACTGCCCACCTGTTCCTATGTGCTCAGAGCAGCCTTGCCTGGAACCAGATAAAATCCTCAGGCTGAGCCATGGGTGCTTGGCCATTGGAGTCGGCAGGTTTGAGCTGAAGTGGTAAGGGATAAGGGGCAGGGTGGCCACCTTGGAGACTGTATGAGTTTCCAATGGCTGCTGTAACAAATGAGCACAAACTGTGGTTTAAAACGTCACAAACTTCTTATCTCACAGTTACGAAGGTCAGAAATCCAAAATGCGTCTTACTGGGCTAAAATCAAAGTGTCAGCAGGTTGCTTCCCTTTTGCAGGCTCTATGGGAGAATCCGTTTCCTTACATTTTCCAGTTTCTAGCAGTGCCCATGTTCCTCGGCTAATGGCCCCTTCTCCATCTTCAAGGCCAACAGCATAGCATGTCCATCCCCCCTCCCCGAGATCTCTCTCTCTGTCTCTCTCTGATCTCTGTTTCTGTCATCACATCTCCTTCTCTGACTCTTATAAGGAGACTTGTGATGACATTGGACCCCCCTGGATATCCTGGGATAATCTACGATCTCCAGATCCTTAATCCCATCTGCAAAGTCCCTTTTGCCACGGAAGGGACCATCTTCACAGATTCCAGGGATTAAGGCAGGAACGGTAGGGGGGGGCTGTTATTCCACATACCAGAGAGGGTTTAGGTGAGGTTTGAGTGAGAGCATGCAGGTAAAATGCTTGGCTAACACCAGCCATCACGGGATACAGAAGCCAGCCAGCAGGACCGCTGAAGCCAGGGTCCTGGTGTCACCCACCTCCAACCCACCCTCCTCCCTTTTCCACCCCTGCCAGACCCTGAAGAACCGGTGGCTCCAGCAGTATAGCCACGACTCGGCCGACCCGGGCATCCTCGTGCTCCTGGCCTGCGGCACCATTTCCAGCACGTGTGGCCAGATAGCCAGTTACCCCCTGGCCCTGGTCCGGACCCGCATGCAGGCCCAAGGTGAGGCCTGGGTGGGAGGAGGAGGTAGGGAAGGTCTCGCGACTTGGGTCCACCTTCCCATCCCCAGCTCCTTCCCGTGAGAAGGCAGGGTCCTGGGCTGGGATCCTCCTGGATTTCGATGGCCTTGACTAAAGTCCCTACTTTTCTCTGGGCCTCAGTTTACCCTTTCGTGACATTGGGATGGGAGCCCTTTACCCTAAGTAGGAGAACAGATACAGCCAGTGCCGGAAGAGCATCCTAGCCATCTCAGCTGGGAGGCAGCTTTCCGGGCTGGTAACTTGGGTTCTAATTTGCAAGGCTGGGATATAGTGAGGTCAAAAGGAGGAGCAGGGCCAGGCTACGATTGTTTTACTATATTTCTCTGTATTGCTCTTTTGACGTTCTTTTTTCTTTTCTTTTCCCGCTACTATCCCTGAATCTTTTTTGAGAATTTCCTCGGGGATTTTAGCATTTGTGTTTTGTCGTTTTTGCCGGGGGTCATCCGTGCATAAGACAGATGTGGTCCTCCACCCTCAAAGAGCTCCCAAGCTGGAGAGGAAGGAAGATGGTGAATAAATCAGTCCACAATGAAGTATGGATTTAGGGTTGAATAAAGGGGAGAAGGAAAAGCTGGACTTAGACTGGGGTGCCAAGGAGGGCTCCCCTGAAGAGCTGGTTTGGAATGGAGGTTGGAAGGTTGAGTAAGAGTTAGCTGGGAAAAGGGAGAAGGAATTGAGTTCCAGGAAGAGGAAATTTCTGTGCCCTCTTCCACCTCCCCCTCCACACATAGCTGCTCTGTTTCTAGTCATCCCCAAACTTGGGGCCTCCAGATTGGGGTGAAGAGATGAGCAGCCAATTCCAAGGCCAGTAGAAGTCCCGACTCTTGAGTGGTAGGTCCCACTGTTAGTCTAACCTTCCTCCCTCCTGCTGCAGTTGCCACCTGGCCCAGCCCTGGGGGGGAGGGGGGGAGGGGGAAGCGAGAGGGGGACCTTTGGCCTTACCTGGCCTCCCCACCCCCTACCAGCCTCCATCGAGGGAGCCCCCCAGCTGTCCATGCTGGGTCTGCTCCGTCACATCCTGTCCCAGGAGGGCGTGCGGGGCCTCTACCGGGGCATTGCCCCCAACTTCATGAAGGTTATCCCAGCCGTGAGCATCTCCTACGTGGTCTACGAGAACATGAAGCAGGCCCTGGGGGTCACGTCCAGGTGAGGGACCCAGAGCCCACCCCTCCCCCAGATCCCTCACCTCCATCGTGACATCCCCCACACCTCGGCCACTGGAGACCGAGGGCCCAGCCAGTGGATCCCAGGTCCCCCTCCCCACGCATTCAGACCACAGGATCCCCACACTTCATCCACTGGGTCCTGAATCCCCACATCCCAGCCCCTGGATCCCACGTTTCCCTCTCCCCCAACACGTACTGAGTCCTGGACCTCCACGTCGTAACCACTGGATCCCCCCGCAACCCAGCTAATGGATCCTGATACCCCGACCACAGCAGCACATACCATGTATGTAAACCCCCAGACCCCAGCTGCCTCAGGCACCAGATCCAGTGTCCTCAGGCAGTACTGGATCCTAGATCCACTGGCAGATCCTAGATCCCCATGCTTCAAGTCCTGGATCTCCAAGCTTGGCCACTGGATTCTGGATATCAAGAAACCTCAGCGCACCGGATCCTGACAGTGCAATGCCTAGGTCCCGGGGCCCCAACCACTGGATCTCAGACCCCCTCCATCTAGCCACTGGATTCCTGAATCCCTTTACCTCGACACTGGGTCCTGGATCCCTCTGCTTCGACTCCCGGATCCCATTTCAACCATTATACCCTCCACCACCGGATCCCAGATTTCCAAGCCCTGACCCACCAGATCCTCACTCCTCAAACCACAGTCGCGAGAGCCCAATGGCAGAGGAGCGGGTGCTGGCGACTACAGCTGTTGGACCCCAAATCCCTTCACTGCAGGCGCTGGGTACTACAACCTCATCCATAAGAGGCAGACCCTACCACCTCCAGCCACTGGATGCCAACCCCTTAACTCCCTGTTTCTGACCCAAGTCCTCCCAAGCACTAGATCTTGAACGCTCAGAACCCCCAGTCTAGCTCCCAATAGGCCAATCAGTGTCCTGGATCCCACGCGCCCCCGTCCCAGACACACACCAGAGCCCGGAGACCTCCCCCCATGGCACAAACCCCATAGTCTACGGAGCCTCCAGGAAACCCAGGTCCTAGCCTCCCAGCTTGAAAACCCACGGGACTTGTCCACTGTCCTGACACGTCTCATGCCGGCCGCAAGGGGAGGAGATGCCTCTCCCAGGCCCTGCACAGACACTGGACCCCCTACCTCCCCAGCAAAGCCTGGACTGCAGGGAAACTTCTCTCTCAAATACTCCCCCAGCAGGGCCATGTCTCACACCCCCTTCCCACTGTCTAGGCTGATAACAACCCCCAGAGCCTGGGTCCCTTGGGAGGATCCAGTCGCTCTTTCTTAGGGGCTGGCAAGGAGGCAATCCAAGGCTGGGGACACATTGAGGGGACCGCACACATCTCCCAGCACTGCCAGCCCCTCCCCAGACTTCAGAGTTGGAAGCCAGAAGCAGCTTCCCTAAACCCAAGCATCCAAGGATGCAAAACAAACCCCAAACTCCCCAGCCCCCCAGATTCATTCCAGGTCTATTTTTCTACCAGAGAGGAGCAGACATTCCATCCGCCCTAATTCCCAGTACCCCCACCCTGTATATTCTGCACTTTATATTTGGATTCTGAGCTTAGGCTTATTGGGGGACCCCTCTCTCCATTCCTTCCAAGTCCTTGGGGAACCCCATTAAAGGACTGTAAAAGAAGAACTTGGATTTGGGGGTGACGGTATGACCCCCCACAATGCTTCCACCTCCCCCACCTACACTACTCCCCACCTCCCTGCCTGTGTGTGTTATTTCAAAGGAAAAGAACAAAGGAATACGTTTTCTAAGCTCTTTCATTGTGTTTTTTACTGAAAGGGGGTGGGTGGATGTGGGACCACCTCATACCGCCCACAGAAAAGGGACATGGGCCGACTTCCATCATACATTGTTGCGGGAGACCAGGAAATGACTCCGTGAGCCTCAGTTTCCACATCTGTAAAGTGGGTGTGGGGGAAGGTCCACATTCAAGAGCACTCCTAATTTGTCCTGTATTTTTTGTAATTACACAAGTGTGTCCTTTTCCTTGGGCTGCTTAAAAAGTTACCACAAACAAGGGGCTTAAAACAACAAACATTTTAAAAATATTTTTCTATTGTGGTAAAATACACGTTACATAAGATTTACCATTTTAACCAATTTTAAGTGTACAGTTTTGTGGCATTAAGTATATTCACATTGTCGTACAACCATCGCCACCATCCACCTGCAGGACTTTCTCATCTCCCCAAACTGAAACTCTGCCCCATTAAACACTGACTCCCCATCCCCTCCCCCAGCCCCTGGCCCCCACCATCTACCTGCTGTCGCTATGGATGACTCCTCAAGGGACCTCTTAGAACTGGAATCATGCAGCATTTGCCCTTTTGTGTCTGGTTTATTTCACTGAGCATCATGTCCCCAAGTTTCCTCCATGTTGTAGCAGGTGTCAGGATCTCCTTCATTTTTAAGGCTGAATAATATTCTATTTTATGGAGGGACCGTATTTTGTTTATCCATTCATCCGTTGATGGACACTGGGGTTGTTTCCACCTTTTGGCTCTCATAAATGAAAGACAACAGAAATTTATTCTCTAACAGTTATGGGGGGTTGAAGTCAAAAACCAAGGTGTTGGCAGGGCCATTTTCCCTCTGAAGACTCCAGGCAAGGATCTGTTCGTGCCTGTTCCTAACTTCTGGTGGCTGCCCGCACGCACCCCTTGGTGTTCTTGGATGTTAGGCCCATCACTCCAATTTCTGCCTGTCTTCACGTGATCAAACTTTTTCCTATGTGGACTGTGAGAGTCATTCTCTAAGATGTCCCCCTATGATCTTTGACTCTTGGTGTTCACATTCTTGTGTAATCTCCTCTGTCATTGTACCAAGGCAGGTCTGTATGACCAAGGGAATACAGCAGAAGTGATGGTGTATTACTTCCAGAATTAGGTTATAAAAGACATTGAGGGCTTCCCTGGTGGCGCAGTGGTTGAGAGTCCGCCTGCCGATGCAGGGGACACGGGTTCGTGCCCCGGTCCAGGAAGATCCCACATGCTGTGGAGCGGCTAGCCCCGTGAGCCATGGCCGCTGAGCCTCCGCATCCGGAGCCTGTGCTCCGCAACGGGAGAGGCCACAAGAGTGAGAGGCCCACGTACCGCAAAAAAAAAAGAAAAGAAAAGAAAAAAAAGACATTGAAGCTACCATCTTGTTCATGTTTTAAGCTGCTATGTTTGGGGAGGGGGGTGATTTGTTATGCACCAGTAGCTAACGGATACATATACACATATATAGATATGATTTTTCACACACCCAGATAAGGGATCAAGCCTTGCTAACTCTTTTGTATTTTTACTTCCTTTGAATTAATGATCAATGCCCAGAAGTGGGATTTCTGGGTCAAAGGATATGACTATCTCAGGGTCATGTCACTGGAAAAATTGTATGCAATATACACAGCCACCAACAAGGAATTAGCATTACCAGTTTTAATGCGGCCATGCCAGCACTGAGTAGTACCACTTCATTTTATTTAATTGTGCCTGTTAACATTCATTTTCTTGTCCACACTCTTTTTTTCTTCCAGTTTTGTTGAGATATAACTGGCATACAGCACTGTAAAAGTTTAAGGTGTACAGCATAATGATTTGACTTACACACATAATGAAGTGATTATCACAATAAGTTTAGTGAATATCCATCATCTCATATTAAAAATTATCTCATTAAAAATTAAAGAAATAGAAAAAAATGTTTCTTGAGAACTCAGGATTTACTCTCTTTCATATATAGCATACAGCTGTGTTAACTCTATTTATCATGTGTACATTACATCCTTCATACTTATTTATCTTATAATTGGAAGTTTGTACCTTTTGACCACGTTCATCCAATTCCCACTCTTCCCACTCCCTGCCTCTGGTAACGAGGAATCTGATCTCTTTTTCTATGCATTTGTTTGTTTGTGCAGTGTAATTGACCTAAACATTATGTTAGTTGCTGTTATACATTGTCCACATTCTTTTAAACCGTTACACTGTGTTTGGGACTTAGGAGGCTCTGCTGACATGCAGTGTGACATCAGACAGGCTGCTTTCCCCTTTCTAAGCCTCAGTGTCCCCACCCACACTTTAAAGATGTCCACTGACATCTTTAAAGGGAAAAGAACTTACATTTATTAAGCAAGTACTATGTACCCTCACTCTGTGCTAAGCCCCCCTTAATGTATATATGTGCTGAACACTTACTTTATGCCAGCTCCAGTTCTGGACATGGGATGCAGAAGTGAATGAAACAAACAAAGATCTCTGCTCTCATAGACCCTATATTCCAGTGGGGAGAGATGAAGAAGTAACACAAGTGAGTGAATATGTAGCAGTGTAGATAGTAAAAGTGTTACAGAGAAAAACAAAGAAGGGAAGGGGGATGAGAAATACTGCAGGGCTGAGTTTAAATTTTAAGTAGGGTGGTCAGAGAAGGCGTCAGGGAGAAGGTGATGCTTGAAGAAAGATTTAAAGATGGTTTAAAAAAAAAAAAGATTTGGGAATTCCCTGGTGGTCCAGTGGTTAGGACTTGGTGCTTTCACTGCCATGGCCTGGGTTCCATCCCTTGTTGGGGAACTAAGATCCCACAATTCACGCAGCATGGCCAAAAATAAAAAAAGGAGTCATGGGGATGTCTAGGGAAACAGCATGCAAGACAGAGTAAACAGCCAGTGTAAAGGTCCTGGGGTAGTACTATGCCTGGGTGTGTTGGAGGAACAACAAGGAGGCCCATGAGGCCAGCGTGAGTGATGGGGAGAGAAGGAGGAGATGAGGACAGAGAGAGGACAGGGCAGGTCCTGCAGGGCCTTCTGGGCCAAGGGGAGAACTGGGGCTTTTACCCACGGGAGGTGGAGCCTACAGGGCTGTGGGCAGAGAAGGGCGGGACCTGACTCAGGTGCTCACAGGCGCCCTCTGATGGCTGCTGAGGGGAGGACAGACTGTGAAGGGCGAGGGCAGGTGCTGGGGGAACTTGGGTGATGGCCACTGCACTGGTCCATGTGAGCGACGATGGGGCTGGACCAAGGTGGTGGCCACGTACATGGTAAGAAGCAGCCAAATTCTGGATATACTTTGAAGGTTAAGCCCACAGGATTTAGTGACAGACTGTGTGTAAGAGAGAAAGGGAGGAATCAAGGATGACCTCAAGGGTTTTGATCAAACAGCTTTGAGGATGGAAATGCTCCCAACAAAGACTCTCATTGGATCCTATGACAACGCTATTTGGTAGAGTTACTCATTACTTCCAATTTCCAGCTGGGGAAACTGAAGCTCAGAGAAGTAAAGCAGGTACCCCGGGACTTCCCTGGTGGCGCAGTGGTTAAGAATCCGCCTGCCAATGCGGGGGACACGGGTTCCAGCCCTGGTCCAGGAAGATCCCACATGCCACGGAGCAACTAAGCCCGTGCGCCACAACTACTGAGCCTGCGCTCTAGAGCCCGCGAGCCACAACTACTGAAGCCTGCGCGCCCTAGAGCCCGTGCTCCGCAACAAGAGAAGCCGCCGCAATGAGAAGCCCGCGCACCGCAACGAAGAGTAGCCCCCGCTCCCCGCAACTAGAGAAAGTCCGCGCGCAGCAACAAAGACCCAACGGAGCCAAAGATAAATAAATTTAAAAAAAAGAAGAAGATGATTCTTTACAAAAAAAACAAAAACAAAAACAGGTACCCCAAGGTCACACAGCAAGAAGTGTCTGAGATAGGATTCAAACTCAGGTCCATCTGACTCCAAACCTATGCCTGGCTTACTTCGGGGACTAACTGTGTCTCTCTCTCCCAGAGCTCCAGAGTCTTCCCATTCTCCCCCACTTCCACCTCCTCTTGCCATGACAACAATACATAGTTTGTTAGTTTCCTATGGCTGTTGTAACAAAGTACCACAAACTTGGTGGCTTAAAATATTATCGTGGAGCCTGACACGGATCTCACTGGGCTACAATCTAGCTGTCAGCAGGGCTGGCTCCTTCTGGAAGCTCCAGGGGAGAATCTGCTAACTGGTCTTTTCCAGCTTCTAAAGGCCACCTGCATTCCATGGCTCGTGGCCCCCTCCTCCATCCTCAAAGCCAGCAGTGGCCAGTGGAATCTTTCTCACAACCAGTCCCTCTAACACTGATGGTTCTGCCTCCCTCTTCCCTGTTGAAGGACTCGTGAGATTACATTGAGTCCCTGTGGTTAATCCAGAACAACCTTTCCATGTCCCCATCAGCTGATTAGGAACCTGAATTCTATCTGCAAATTTAATCCACCCCCTCCCCCTTGCCATGTAACGTAACACGTTCACATGTTTAGAGGGGTTGGGATGTGGACCTTTCGTGGGCAGAGAGACACTCACTCCGTCTCATATGCAGTGAGCTCACAAGGGCCTTTGTAACCTCATCATCCCCTGGGACCCAAATTTACAAGGCATCCCTCCCACATGGTTGCTGGATGGGCAAACTTCTCACCAGGGATTTGAACCTAAGTGTCCTGACCCTCCAGCTGCCATGGAAGCCCAACCTGAGAAAGGTCAGAAGTCTTGCTCGAGGGTCTAGACCCTGTTTAAGAGGGTCAAGTCCTTACTCACCAAAACCCACCCCCCTCCTTGAACCTGGGCTGTACCCATGTATATGGGTACGTGTTTGGGCACGTGCCTGAAAGCAAACTGGAGCATCTCCCAACACAGCAGCGGAGTTTGGGCACCATGGGCCTCCCAGAACCTCCAGCCAGGACTGCAGGGGGAGAAGGCTATGCTGCCCACACCCCTGCATGGCCCGCTCCTCTCCCAGCAGACCTGGATGGAATGCCACCTTGAAGCAGTGGGGGCCGGGTAGGCCTTGGACTGGGAGGGGGTTCTGGAGATGTGTCTGGGGAAGGAGCTCCAGCCTGGCTGAGTGGGGGTGGGAGCCGGGTCTGTCCTGCAGGTGCTGGACACTGGAGAGCAGCTGATGGTCCCCATGGCTATCGTGGAGGTAGATAATGAGGGAGCCTTGTGGAAGTTTCTCCTCTCGGGAGCCATGGCTGGGGCGGTGTCTCACCCGGGCCCGGCCCCTCTGGACTGTGCCAAGGTGTACATGCAGGTGCATGGGGAACATGGCGCTGGAGCTGCTGGGATGGGGATGGGTGGAAGTGGAGCTGATGGAGTTCAGGATGGGGGTGAGGGGGTAACCGGAAACAGGTACCAGGGTGGGGTGGGGACAGGGGTTGGAGTTGAGAGGATGGTACCAGGGACAAGGATGGGGTGGGGATCAGAGAACTGGGGATGGGGTCTTTGAAGACAAAATAGGACTGGAGAGGAGGAGAAGATGAGGGATGAGATGGGAATGTGAGTAGGCATTGGGTTTGGGTCTGGGTCGTTTTAGAAAATTTTACCACTAGTGAAAGAAGGCATTGAAGAAGGAATGGGGATGGGAGGGGGTAGGTTTGGAGCTGGGCAGCTGGAGACAGGAGAGGTTGAGCTCCAGGCTGGGATGGGGATGGAGATGGGGTGGAGGTTTCCTCAGAGGGCCAGGGACCTCCGTATCCCCAGGTCTACTCCTCCAAGACAAATTTCATGAATTTGCTGGGAGGTATACGGAGCATGGTCCAGGAGGCGGGGTGGGGGTGGGGGTGCTGGTGTCTGCTTGCTCTGGTGGGCAATGGTATCAACGTACTCAAGATCGCCCTGGAGTATGCCATCAAGTTCTCTGTCTTTGAACAGGTGGGGGGATGGTCTGCTTTTCCCAGCCCCACCCTCAAGCCCTCACCTCTCCTGTACCCAAGACCCCCAAAGCCCAGATCCTTATCCAAGACATACGTTCATCCTCCGGGTCCCAGACCTCTTCCCCTGGATGAGTTTCAGGAAGGAAGGAAGGTCAGTTATTCTCTCATTTTCCTCTCTCCTGTCCCAGTGTAAGAATTACTTCTGCGGAGTGCATGAGTCCCCACCCTTTCAGGAATGACTCCTTGCCAGCTCCCTGGCTGTGGCCACTTCCCAGATGCTCATCGACCCCATGGAGGTAAGAGAATATCTGCCCCGTAGAAGATGAAACATGATGAGGTGGTAGCTGCTTCCTCCTTCCCCTCCCCCTCCCCCTCCCCCCCCTTCCTCCTCTCCTTCATGTAAGATATGTATCAAACTTGTATTCCGGATGGCTACCTGGTGACCTCAACACTATTTACTGAACGGGTCCTCTCCTTTCCCCCAGCAATGACCCAACACGCCACCATTGTAATTTACTAAATTGGGTAAATTACCTATATTTGTATATATTTGGGTTTATTTCTGACCTTTCTCTTCTTGTCGCTCTGGGGTCTCTTCATGCACTACTATCTTTTAATTTTTTTTTTTAATGAATAGACTTTATTTTGTAGCACAGTTTTAGGTTTACAGAAAAATTGAACAGAAAGTACAGAGTGTTCCCATATACCTCCCGCACATACACAGTTTCCGCTCTCATTAACGTCTTGCATTTCAGTGGTACTTTGGTTACAATTGATGAGCCAATATTGATACATTATTATTAACCAAAGCCCAGAGTTGACATTAGGGTTCACCCTTTATGTTGTACTTGCTATGGGTTTTGACAAGTAGCCACCATAATAGCATCACACAGAATAATTTCACGGCTGTAAAAAGTCTCTGTACTACACCTATTAACCCCTCCCTCCTTCCCCCAGTCCTTGGGGACCACTGATCACGTTACTGTCTATGTAGGTTTTTTTGTTTTTGTTTTTTTTTGCGGTACACAGGCCTCTCACTGTTGTGGCCTCTCCCGTTGTGGAGCACAGGCTCCGGACGCGCAGGCTCAGTGGCCATGGCTCACGGGCCCAGCCGTTCCGCGGCATGTGGGATCTTCCCGGACCGGGGCACGAACCCGTGTCCCCTGCATCGGCAGGCGGACTCTCAACCACTGTGCCACCAGGGAAGCCCTGTCTATGCAGTTTTGCCCCACCATTTTTTCTTTTTTTGGCTGCACCACGTGGCACGTGGGATCTTAGTTCCCCGACCAGGGATTGAACCCGCACCCACGGCACTGGAAGCGTGGAGTCTTAACCACTGGACCATAAGGGAAGTCCCAGCCCCGTGTTTAATTTTTGAGACTTGATATTATATCTTATTATTTTCCATCCCTTCTCTTCTTTATCAGTTTTCCAAGCTATTCTCTGTTGAGTTTTTCCATTCAAACTTCAGAAGCAATGCACCTCATTCAGAACACAAAATCACCTACTGGTATTTGTGTTTTACTGGCATGATGTTCAATTCATAGTTGAGTTTAGAGATTATTGCCATCCATATGATATCGGTTCTACATATCCGAGAACATTTCCATTTGTTCAAGTCTCCTTTTTTGCCCTTTAATGGTCTTTTAAAGTTTTCTCCACATAATTCTTGCCCTTGTCTGGTTGTTTCTTTCTGTGTGTTTTTTTTTTTTTTTGGCTGCTTTGGGTCTTCATTGCTGAGCATGGGCTTTCTCTAGTTGCGGCGAGAGGGGGCTACTCTTTGTTGCAGTGCACGGGCTTCTCACTGTCTTCTCGTTACGGAGCATGGGCTCTAGGCATGTGGGCTTCAGTAGTTGTGGTGTGCAGGCTCAGTAGTTGTGGTGCCCGGGCTTAGTTGCTCCGCAGCATGTGGGATCTTCCTGGACCAGGGATCGAACCCGTGTCCCCTGCATTGGCAGGCGGATTCTTAACCACTGCGCCACCAGGGAAGTCCCCATTCTTTTTTATATATATATTTTTCTCCATTATGGTTTATCACAGGACATTGAATATAGTGCCCTGTGCTATATAGAGCAGGACCTTACTGTTTATCCATTCTGTATACAATAGTGTGCATCTGTGAAGTGTTTTTGTTTTTGATTGTTGCATAAGAAATTACTGCACTCAGTAGCTTAAAATGATACAGATTTATTATCTCATTGTTTCTGTGGGTCACGTCTGGGCACTGGCTAATCGGGTCCTCTGCTCAGGGTTTGATCAGGTGGAAATCAAGGCGTCAATTGGGCTACCAATGAACCCATCTGAGGCTTGCGGTCCTCTGCGAAACTCCCTGGTTGTTGGCGGGATTCATTTTCTTACGATTGTAGGACCGAGGTCCTCAGCTCCTGGAGGCCACCCACTGTTTCCTGCCATGTGATCCTCTCCATAACAGTTTGCTTGTTTGAGACCAACCTGAGGGAATTCCCTGATGGTCCAGTGGTTAGAACTCTGCACTTTCACTGCCAAGGGCCAGGTTTGATCCCTGGAACTAAGATCCCGCAAGCTGTGGCACGGCATAAAAAAAAAGACAAGACACAACCCAGGAGTGTTTCTGATGCTTCCAATCTCTCTGACGCCTTCTGTCTCTGGCAATAGACTCTCTTTTAAAGGGCTCTCCTGATTGGGTCAGGCCCACCCAGGACGATTTCTCTTGATTAACTTAACTGGCTAGGGGCTTTATTACATCTGCAAAATCCCTTCAGCTTTGTCATATCATGTAACCTGACCGAGGGGAGTGACAGCCCATCACATTCACAGGTCTCTAGGCATGCGGGCTTCAGTAGCTCAAGGGCAGGAGGGAGGGCATCAAATAGATGATGCTATCAGGGGGATGGAAATCTTGGGGACCACCTTAGAATTTTGCCTACCACACTCGGTGTGCTGTCTTTTGCACAATTGTAGAGCTGCCAATATTTTGATATTGGGGCACTTCATAAAAATTCCAGTAACTGGCTTCTTTCAGAAAATTGGCAGATCTGGCTACCTGGGGTCCACACTTGCATGGCACTACAGTTGGCTGGCGTTAGGGCAGAGCTGCGGCAGACCCCACCCGGCTCACATCTCTTCCCTCACCCTTTTTTTTTTTTTAAATTTTTTGGCCACACCACGTGGCCTGCGGGATCTTAGTTCCCCGACCAGGGATCGAACCCGCGTCCCCTGCGGTGGAAGTGCGGAAGCTTAACCACCGGACCGCCAGGGAAGTCCCTTCCTCACCCTTTTGGGCTGAGAGCACATACAGGCCGAGGCATCTGTGTTTGAAACTCAGCTGTGTGCGTTCCTGAGCAGTTTCCTCCTGTGTAGATGGGGACAGTGGCCATGGTTGGGGGTCACTGAGAGGATTAGATCAAACAAGCCACCTCACTCCTTATCCTCCCCAGGTGCTGAAGACATGGCTGACCCTGTGCCAGACTGGCTAGTACAAGGGGCTGCTGGACTGCGCCAGGCATATCGCGGAGCAGGAGGGCACCCGCGTCCTTTACCGCGGCTACCTGCTGCTTGGCATGATTCCCTACTCCTGCACCGACCTGGCTGTCTACGAGGTGTGGGTCCCGCAGAGGGGGGTGTCAGGGGTGGCATGAACCCAGGCCTGTAAAGAGCTTCCTCCTGGCCTTTTCTTCTTCTTTTTTTTTTTTTTTTTGGCCACGTGGCGTGTGGGATCTTAGTTCCCCGACCAGGGATCGAACCCGTGCCCCTGCAGTGGAAGTATGGGGTCCTAACCACTGGCCCACCAGGGAAGTCCCTCTCCTGTCCTTTTTCTCTTGTAGATGTTCAGGTGCCTCTGGCTGAAATCAGGCAGGGACATGGAGGACCCCAGTGGCCTGGTCAGTCTGTCGTCTGTGACACTGTCCACAACTTGTGGCCAGATGGCCAGTTACCCACTGACTTCGGTGCGCACCAGGATGCAAGCCCAAGGTCAGCCTGGCCCTAGAGGCGACCTCGCATGCCCCTCCCCACCTTGCCTCTGCTCTCTGAACTTTCTCATCCCCGCCCCAAACTGACTCCTAAACTCTCCATATCTGATCCTGGCCACCTCTGCTGACCCCTGAATCCACCAAAACTCACACTCACCCCCAAATCTGATCTCAGCCCTTCAATTAACCCTGCACATCACTAAAACGAAAATCCAGGGCTTCCCTGGTGGCGCAGTGGTTGGGAGTCCGCCTGCCGATGCAGGGGACACGTGTTCGTGCCCCGGTCTGGGAGGATCCCACATGCCGCGGAGCGGCTGGGCCCGTGAGCCATGGCCGCTGAGCCTGCGCGTCCGGAGCCTGTGCTCTGCGTAGGGAGAGGCCACAGCAGCGCGAGGCCCGCGTACCGCAAAAACAAAACAAAACAAAACAAAAACCGAACATCCAGCTCCCAAATGACTCCCACAAACCTCCCTGAATCTGACTCAGGCCCCCATACTGACCTCAAGACATGTACTCCCCAAATGACCTCCCAACTTCTCCACATCGGACCCAGCCCTCAATTGACTCCAGAAGTCAAACCGTTTCTAAATTTGCCAAATCTGACTCTGAGACATGCCCAAACTCATAACCACCTGCTGCACTATCCTGGGAACTCCCCAAATGTGACCACCCCCCAAAGGGGCTCTCAAACCCCTAAACAAATCCTCAAACATCCAAACAGGTCCTTAGCCCAGCACCCTGATCTTGAAAATGTCCCCAAACCATCCCTTAGCACAATCCCCAAATCTCTAGCAAATCTTAGAAATTGGAATGTTTTCTAAGATGTTCCCTACAACAATCCTGAAAATTCCTGCCCCTCACTCTCCCCAAACTGACCAATTTCCTCTAAAAGTCTTCCAAACTTCTTTCCAACTGACACCCAGACCCCTTGCTCCTGGCTTCACTGACCCCCCAAACTCTCCAGACCGCGCCCCCCTCCAGAATGCCCAGTCATCTCTGGCCCAGGCTCTGAGTTTGCCTCTGTCCCCGCAGACACCGTGGAGGGTTCGAACCTCACCATGTGTGGAGTCTTCCGGCAGATCCTGGCCCAGCAGGGCTGCCCGGGGCTGTACCAAGGTATGACCCCCCACGTTACTGAAGGTGTTGCCAGCAGGTGGCATCAGCTACGTGGTGTATAAAGCCATGAAGAAGACCCTGGGCGTTTAAGCAGTGAACTAGGCATACCCTGGACAGAAATGGACAGGAGGATCCAGTGTCCCCTGGCCCCAAAGAACCCCTCCAGGCTTGGGACCCAGGGTGGTTTTTGTCAGAAGCAGGCTGGGGGCCTGGGTCAGAAGATTCCTGGAGGGACTTGCCTGGTGGCTCAGAGTTTAAGAATCCACCTGCCAGTGCAGGGGACATGGGTTCAATCCCTGATCCAGGAAGATCCCACATGCCATGGAGCAACTAAGCCCATGTGCCACAACTACTGAGCCTGTGCTCTAGAACCCGCGAGCCACAACTACTGAGCCCGTGTGCCACCTACTGAAGCCCGCGTGCCTAGAGCCCGTGCTCTGCAACAAGAGAAGCCACCGCAATGAGAAGCCCGTGCACCACAACGAAGAGTAGCCCCCGCTCACTGCAACTAGAGAAAGCCTGTGTGCAGCAACAAAGACCCAACGCAGCCAAAAATAATAATAAATTAAATAAATAACTTAAAAAAAAAGATTCCTGGAGCCTCCTCTCCAGGGTGCAGCCTGGGACTAGATTGGACTCCAGTCTGACTCGCTGTGACTTGTCCTTGTTCCAGGGCAAAACGGTGAATGTGGAGACAACCAGGAATAAAGTGATGATTTCTGCTGGACGTGTCTGGGATACCCGGGTCCAGGAGGGCAACTGGGGATCTGTTATACCTGGGTCCAAGAGAGGAGCTGGTTATCTGGATCTGGGTCTAGGACAGAACTAGGACTCCCTGGGTCCAGCAAGAAAGCTAGGGACCTGGAATCCTTGGTTCCAGGAAGTGAGCTAGGGACCTGGAATCCTGGGTCTAGGATAAGAGCTGGGGACCCGGTATACCTGGGTCCAGTGGGTAAGCTGGGAACCTGGAATACCCTGGGTCTAAGAAGGAGCTGGGTATCTGGATCCCTGGGTCCTGGAGCAGGGATGGGTACCTTGAGCCCCTCAGTCCTGAATGGGAATTGGAAGCCTGGAAGAAGCCTAGGTCTAGGAGAGAAAATGAGGGCCTAGGATCAGAGCTTGGAGCTCGGATCCAAAGACCTTATGTGAAGCGGATGTGGGGTGTGGAATTAAGAGGCTGGGATCCCTCGGTCCTGGGAGGAAACCAAAGGCCCTAGACCCTTGAGTTCGGGAGGAGAGCTGGTTCCGTGAGTGCTGGAAGAGAAGTGGGGGCTCTAGATCCCTGGGTGGAGAGAAGAGAGGGGGTACAGTGGATCCCTCGATTTCCTCTTGCTTTGGGGCCACCCCACCCCCGGAAGCACCCGTCTCCAAGGCCTCAAGCAGGCCACGTGCATGGCCTACCCAGCCAGGTTCCTGGGGCGCTAACCCAGACGTCAGGCCTGAATTCCGGCAGCCGGTCGCCAATGCCCACGTCGCCTGCCATTCACTCCGGCTACGGCTAATCCCCTCCCGCCGTCTGGTGGCCGGCTCCGCCCCAATGCAGCTGCGCTTCCACTGGCTCCCACCAAAACGAAGCACCTTTATTTCCTTCATTGCCATTTGTCCGGGGAGGTGTCAGTCACCTTGCGCCCGCCCCCGCCACTCAACCATTGGCTTAGAAGACAGGACTAGAAAAGGATTCTGGTTAAGAGCGAAAGTAATTCAGTCCAAACGCAAGCGCGTCACACAGATCTCGTCAGAGACTGGATACGTTGATTGCCAATCTCTATAAAAACCTCCTTCCATGTGTACTCATTGGCTTGCGTAGACGACTATCTCGCCGGATGCCCGCCCAGCCGTTCAAAGAAGCCTTTCGCCAGATCCCTCCTTCCTGTCCACTTGACTCTTCCGAGCCATCAATCCGGTTCTGAAGCCGCCCACCGATTCTGGAACTCCCGCTTCATTGGGCCTCGGGTCTTCTCGGATCTCCTCGATTTGCCCTCCCAGCGCCAGCAGCCCGCAGCCCACTGCCTCGGAAAGCTGTCGATCTCGCGGCGCCTCCCGCCCACTGCCCCTCGCGGCACTCCGATTGGCCGCTCGCCTCCAGAGCCCGTGATTGGCGTCCCGGGAGCAGCAGCCGCCTTCCATTGGCCCGGCGGCGCCGTCCGTCAAGCCGGTGTCGGGAGGGGGCGTCCCTCTCCCCCCTCGTCGTCTTTCCAGCCGCTGGGTTCCCAGAGTGCTCCGCGGCCGTGTGGAGCGAGGCCTTGTTCCCGCGTTGAGCCGCTGCTGCCGCCGCCGCCTCCTCAGCTTCAGCCTCCGCGCCAGGCCCGGCCCCGCCGCGCCATGTCGGACTACAGCACGGGAGGACCCCCGCCCGGGCCGCCGCCACCCGCCGGCGGGGGCGGGGGCTCCGGAGGAGCCGGGGGTGCCGGGGGAGGCCCGCCGCCGGGCCCGCCGGGCGCGGGGGACCGGGGCGGCGGCGGTCCAGGCGGCGGCGGCCCGGGCGGAGGGTCAGCCGGGGGCCCCTCGCAGCCGCCCGGCGGGGGTGGCCCGGGAATCCGCAAGGACGCCTTCGCAGACGCAGTGCAGCGGGCCCGCCAGGTGAGGAGGCCGCGGGCCTGAGGGGCGCGCGCGCGCGGGCGGGGGAGGGGGCGGGGTCACGTGCGGGCGCGGGGTCGCGGGGGGGGCGGGGCCGCCGCGGGGTCACGTGGGGCGGTGGGCGGGGGCCTGGGCCTCCCCAGACACCTGGAGTGGGGCCCCCTCCGGGGGTGACCCCCTGCAGGGGGAAGGGTCGTCCGGGGTTCACCCAAGAGCGGCCCCTGGGTGTGCAGGGTACCTGGAGCGCGGGGACTCACTTTGGGGACTTCCCTCCCCCGTTAGGACATCCTCCACTCCTGGAAGCAGGGGGCTCGCCTTCCCAGGGAGGTCTTGTGTGCCCCCACTTCCCCATCAGGGCGAAAAGCACTGTTTGCCCCCACCCCGGTCCCATTTCTGCTTGCTCCCTAGGAAGGAGGGACTTCGGGGTGGGGGGGGGAAGAAAAGTCCTCTTGAGCCTGGAAAGTGGAAAGGGGACCCTTTGGCTGCCAGGCAGTGGCCAAGCACTTAGTTGAAATGGGGAGGGTGGGCCTAGGAACTGGCACTTTTTGATGCTTCTGGTGACTTGAAAGCGTGGTCTGTCTCTTTTGGGGAGAGAAGGGAAGGGTCCCACCACTGTGTTTTGGGGCATGATGACTCCATGGAGGTGTCACATGCTGGTGTGTGGCCTCCCCGGCTCCATTCTCGGCCTCCCCATGGCCTGAGGGGAGGAGGCCCATAGAAAGTGAGGACTTTGTTGCCCTTTCAAAAGGAAGCTGACCGGGCTCAGGCCATTGAGTGCTTTCTCACTCAGGATTGTCCCCAAACCTCCAGGACACAGTGGGAGGTCCGTTAGGGGAATGCCCTCTTCTCCTCCCAGCGTTGTCTGTGGCTTTCACCCCTGGGGTGGGATAGGGTTCTAAGCTGCATTTGATCTGGTTGTCCCCAAACTGTCTTGATAGAGAAGCAACTATAACAAGGGGAGTTGCTGCTGTCATTTGGGGTGGGATAAGGCCTCATCTAGGCATCCCAAGAGCTTTGGCTCAAAGTGTTTGTTTTGTTTTGTTTTGTTTTGTTTTTATTAAAGTATTAGAGGTGAAAAGATAGGTCCTCAGCTCATGGCTGTGTTTCTTTGGAAAACTTGTAATAATTCTGTCAGCCGACTCTGGTCTTAAATTTGTTGGGTTGGAGTTTACTTGATGTTGCTGTTCGTGTGTCTAAAATGTAACATGTGTTCCGAGAAAGGTCTTCTGTTTTGGTCAAAATGAGGGGTTCAGATGCCTTGAAACAAAAACTTTCCTAAGATTTGTTGAACAAATGCAAAGATTATGAGAGTGAGGGAGATAAAGGAAAATTGTGCTCTTCAGCATCCCAGAGGACCAGGAGCTTGGGCAAGTGAATGTCTGAAAGTTCTCCCTGGAGGAGGGGCCCTGAGGACCTTCCCTGGCACCTGAACTTCTGTTCCTTTCACCCCTAGAACAAGTCAGTGTGGATTACACTCTGGCCACGAACAGTTTAGGCACAAATCTCATAGAGAAAAAGGAGTTTTGAAATTCCTGAATAACTCTTAAACTCTGAGGCCTTGGGTAAAAACTTTTTCTAGAAGGTCTTAACCCACAGGCTCTTACCGAAATCTGGGGGAAGCCACTCCCAGGCCAGACAGCAAGACCTGTTGGGTTTAATGAACCAGAGAAGTCGATCTAAGCACCATGGAGGGAGGTTTTGGGTGGTAATTTTTCTCTGCTTACAACTTTATTTCTAGATCGCAGCCAAAATAGGAGGTGATGCCGCTACAACAGTGAATAACAGCACTCCTGATTTTGGTTTTGGAGGCCAAAAGAGACAGTTAGAAGATGGAGGTAACTACCTGCTGGAGGGGCAGCGGGGAGAGAGTGAGGTGCCTTTGTTTGAATGTGGTTCAAAGTGGGGGGAGCCCGCTGCCATTTTGGTCTTTTAAAACCTCAGCGATCCCAGCTTTGTTGTCTCTTTTTGTTCGCGCTGCTATCCTGAGGTATCAGGTGGCTGAATGGAGGGCAGATTGATTGTGACCAGGTCCAAGTTGTGAGTTCTCAAGACTGTTCCTCCCCTCCTGCCAAGCTAGGGAAGTGTTGGCAGTTCTCTCGAGGCCCCACATCAGTGCAGTGTGGCTGGCCCCGGGGCGTGCAGTGTGATCCAGAGCAGCCCAGAGTATCAAGTCAGTGATCAGCCTGACTTCCCCAAGGCAGGTTTGGTCCTAAGCCGGAAGAACTCGGGTGCCACCGTAATTTTCCCCCTGTTACAAAGAGCTTCTTATCCCTGAGTGCCAGGGTGGGGGATTGATGAAGTCTGGCCTCCCTCAGGGGTTCATCTCTGCTACTCCCCTGTCCTGGCTCTGCCGTGGGGGCTGGGGGACAGGACGATTGTCTGCCAGGACATGCGGCACCAGCATCAGATTTGAGGCAGCTGTGGGTGGGTGGGTGGGTGCTGCATCTGACATCCTCTTCTTTTCACAGACCAACCGGAGAGCAAGAAACTGGCTTCCCAGGGAGACTGTAAGTCCACTGGGTGACACAGGCAGAGGGCAGCTTCTGGATTTTCGGTTTCTAGCATTGGGGAGCTGGAAGTACTGAGCAGACAACACCTCTCCTTCATGGAGGCTCTTGGTGTTTCGTGGTGTTTCGTGGTGTTTCGTGGGGTCCACGAGCTTTAGAGAACCCAGAGCCTGGGAATTGAGGCAGAAACCTCAGAGTGTGTGTGGTTTTGAGGCGGGCTCCATTGCTTTCACTCGGGAAGGCTCGGAAGCACTGTGATAAGTGCTAGTTGCCCCTCGTGCAGGCAGGAATGCCTGGGGCCGGCAGTGTTTGGGGTCCCAAAGAGGAGCCAGGCCAATCTTTCCTTTGGATTTTCTCTCTGCAGCCATCAGTTCTCAGCTCGGACCCATCCATCCTCCCCCCAGGTAAGTTGTGATTTGGAGAACATGTCATTTCTTTCCTCGCTATCCCTGGCCTTTTGTACTGACTTGAGGGAGGGCTCTGTCTGAGGCCACATCATTTAGGGCTTTGTCTCCCTTGCTGGTCGACCAGGGAAAGGAATGAAAAGCAGAAGGAGCTTCATTTGTCCCTTGTACTTACTGTCTCTGGGGCTGTAGAGAGCACAGGGCTGTGGCTGTTAGCTGTAACGAGGAAGGGGGATCTCTGCATCCTCTTGCTTCCTTTGTTTGGAGTGGGGACAGTCAGAAGCACAGCTCTCCTTCCTCCTAGAAAAGGCTGGGGACTGACCTTGGCCTTCTCGTCTGTCTTCCGTAGATTTCTTGTTCCCTGAGAGCTGGAGGAGCCGGGGGGTTGGGGTGGGAGGAGGGTCTTTCTTACCTTTTTGCGCCAGAATGACCTCAGTGAATCTGACGTAGAATCCTTTGTGAAGGACCCTGTTGTTCTTTTTTTTTTCAATTGGTTGAAGTTTTGTGAAATGCATTAAAAACAACTTACTAGGAGAATGAAATGAAAAAGATACAAAACCAGTTTTTTTTGTTTAATTAAAATCTATAGACATCAGATGACACCATCAGATTTCTTGTGAAAGTGGCCCAAGTTCTCCTCCTTGCCCTGAGTCGGTGGAGCGGCACTGGCCCAGGGGTTCACGCCACCCCAGACCAAGCCTCTTGTGGCCCAGAAGGGGAACTGAGGCCCCGAGAGGTTGGGTGATCTTCTGTGGGCCGAGGGAGCCCCCAAGCCATTGTCAGACTCTGCTCGGGCCTGTGGGGGCTTGGTCCCCATGTCATATAAGGCAGGGCCTATGGCTTTGGGGGTCTTTCTCCAGGAGGCCCTCTGGCTCTTCCATCCCCCCTACTTCGCTCCTACTTGAGGCTGACTCTCGTCATCTCTCTTTGCAGGACTTCAATGACAGAAGAGTACAGAGTCCCAGATGGCATGGTGGGACTAAGTGAGTGTGGGTCAGCCGTGATCAGGGATGCCCGTTAACCCTGTCTCTGGGACAGTCTCCCAGGCGCCCCCGGCAGCCCGGGAACCTCTGGTCTGAAAGAGCCCATTTCATGCTCTCTCTGTCCCCATCCTCTCTGGCCGGGGGGACGGCGGAGCTCTCAAGTTGGCTGCTCCACCCCCCCACCCTCACCCCCCGAACATCAGCGGGACCGGGACCCCCTCCACACAATCTTCTCAGTGCCAGGCTCCCCGCCTCAATCTCTGCTTTTGTTCTTTTTCTCCACCTAGTCATTGGCAGAGGAGGCGAACAGATTAACAAAATCCAGCAGGATTCGGGCTGCAAAGTGCAGATCTCTCCAGGTATGGGAAGCCAGATCTGGGCCAGGACAGGCGCTGGGCTGGGGTGAGCTGAGCTGAGCGGGGCTGGGGTGTGGGGGGGGGAGGGGGGCGCTCTTGGGCTTTCTGTCATAATCCTCTGACTGCCGTGATTGGATAGAGGTGAAACGGGCCGGTGTTCATTGAGCACGTTTTATGTGCTAGGCTCTGGCGCCTCAAGGTGTAGCTGCAACTCTTATTCTCTTCAGTTTTCTGGTGAGTGGGGAGGGCTGGAATGCAGTGAAGGGAGCTGCACCCCAGACCCTGCTCTGACCATGTTGCCACCTGAGCTAAACACCTGGTGGAAAACAGGCGGGAATGTGTGAGGCAGGGGAGCTCATTAGGAAGAAGAGCTGAGGTCAGGCCTGGGTTCAAGTCCAGTTCTGCCTGCTCCTTGGCAAGTGCCTGCTTTGCAGGGATTTCTGAGGGCTCGCCCTGCCTAACCTGTGCCCTTCATTGACTGGAAGCTGCTCGTCATCAGTGGTGATGGACAGGGCCCAGGTTTGGGACTTTCTGGAATCTGCCTTGCTTTCCATCTCATCTGTTTTCTAAAAGTTTTGCCTCCCTTACTGGATTGTAAGCTTCCTGACCTTGGCCTCGTGTAGAGCAGCCTCCCAAGTGTTTGGGGAGGTAAATTGATCTGTCAGGCCACCGCACGGTGGCAGAAGTAGCCACTGATTGTTCTGGAGGTCTCCTCATCTCCATGGAAAGTCCTCTTGGTGTCTGCAGACCCAAGAAGGCATTGACCCTGTCTCCTTTTCTCTCCAGACAGCGGTGGCCTACCCGAGCGCAGCGTGTCCTTGACAGGAGCCCCAGAGTCTGTGCAGTAAGTCCCTGGCTGGGCCTGCCACTGACGAGGAGAGTGGCAGAAGCCCTCTGGATCCCTTTGAAGTTGAGGGTGACTCCCACACCATGTCTCTCAAGCCTTGCCCTCTCCAGGGGGCTGTCCTGACACTATGATTCCCATGAATCCTGAGATCTGGGGAACCTGGGCCTGAATAGCCCCACCCCCGAGGACAGGACCATTTGTCATCTGTCAGACCATGTGGGTTGGAATCGCCTTCCCTGGGACCTGGGTGGAGCTTCCAGGCCAGTCCTCTCTCAGGTGATGATACCCATTCTTCCCCTTCCCAGGAAAGCAAAGATGATGCTGGATGACATCGTCTCTCGGGGTCGTGGGGGCCCCCCAGGACAGTTCCACGACAACGCCAACGGGGGCCAGAACGGCACAGTGCAGGAGATCATGATCCCTGCGGGGAAGGCCGGCCTGGTTATCGGCAAAGGTGGAGAGACGATTAAGCAGCTGCAGGTAAGGGAGTGGGCCCCTCCCCTCCCAAGAAAGTTTCCTCCCTGGGGCTATGCGTCTGCACACCACTGCCCCCAGCCGCTTTGCCAGGGTCCTTCATCCTTTTTTATCACACCTGGCCCCCCACACGCCCCAGAAAGTCCTTTGAGAGCTCAGCACTGACTCTCAACCTTGGCTGTAAAGGAACGGGCTGGAGTGAAGATGATTTTGATCCAAGATGGATCCCAGAACACAAACGTGGACAAACCGCTCCGGATCATTGGAGACCCTTACAAAGTACAGGTGAGCGCACCCTGGGGGCTGGCGAGGGGTTCTGGGGCAGAGAGAGGGCAGGCAGGTGAGCTGGAGATTCATATGCAAGTGGAGAGGTTTTCGAGAGCGCTGGCTTTGAAGTCAGCCCAGGACTTGTTCTCTGCTGAACTCTGCCTCCTGGCCGTTTGTACGTGAGCAGGTGGCCTAAACTCCAGAAGATGGGGGTGCTCACCACATGTGCCTCTTAGGGCGGCGGATAAAGAGCTCGGCACATGTGCGCTGGTCCTTAGCTTAGGCCCGTGACCCCTGGGCACGCGGTGGGGCGGCGGTGCTTATGTGAGTGCTGTGCTTCGTGTGTTTGCAGCAAGCCTGTGAGATGGTGATGGACATCCTTCGGGAGCGTGACCAGGGTGGCTTCGGGGACCGGAACGAGTATGGATCCCGGATCGGCGGGGGCATCGATGTGAGTGCAGGCTTCGCCAGGTGGATGGAGTGCCAGGGTGGGCAGGGGGTGGGGGGTGTTGGGCAGCAGAGGGCCGCAGGCTGGGGACAGAGCCCAGCTGACTCTCCTGCGTCCCACCCACCCTCAGGTGCCAGTGCCCAGGCATTCTGTGGGGGTGGTCATCGGCCGGAGTGGAGAGATGATCAAGAAGATCCAGAATGACGCGGGTGTTCGGATACAGTTTAAACAAGGTCAGGGGCCAGCCGGGCGTCCGCTGGGCATGTGGACATGTTGACCAGGTCTGTCCGCTGAGGAGCACTCTTGGGGTCCACTGCGGGCAGCTTGGCACCAGGGTTAGCCTGTTGAGCCTCTGCGGTGCCTCATTACTCCTAGACCAGCAGGACATGCCTCATCGCCTCCCCCCCGGTGGGACAGCCACGTGAGAAAGTGGGTGACAGGCAGGCTTTCCAAGTCGAAGGGGGGAGTGTGTTTTTCTCTCCTGTCAAACTCTCTCTTTCCTCTCCCCCGCCCGAGGGCTCTCCTGACCAAGCCCGGGGCCCCTGGGCTGGGTTAGCTTGCATGGCCCCGGCTCTGGGCTCCTGCCAACCGCAGTGAGGGTGTCTGAGTGGCTGGTCTGTGGGGAGGAGGGACTCCTCTGTGCTTTTGAGAGATATGTTGTCAGTTCTGAGTTCTGTCAAGTGCATCCGTTAGTTCTGGGGGATACCCGATGCAGAAAGAAGCCTCATCCACCACCCTGCCTTAGCTGGTTGGTTTCCTTCTCTGGCAACGTGGGCCCGCCGGCCTTTCTCGGCCCCTGAATACGTGGAGGGCGGCGAGCAGCACTTTGAGGCTGAGATATTTCAGACACCTAGCCTGGCCCAGCTTCTGCCCTGAAGAGGCGGTGTTACGGGGGTTTGGAGTTGTGCTTCTCTCATAATTGCGTTTCTGTTCTCTGGGTGCTGCCTCAGATGATGGGACGGGTCCTGAGAAGATAGCTCACATAATGGGGCCCCCAGACCGGTGTGAGCACGCCGCGAGGATCATCAATGATCTCCTCCAGAGCCTCAGGGTGGGTGGCGTCGGCTGTGCTGAGAAGGGCTGGTGGGGACAGAGGGGCAGGCTGGATTCCTGTGTTAATCCTCCATCTCCTCCCTCCCCTGCAGAGTGGTCCCCCGGGCCCTCCAGGGGGTCCTGGCATGCCCCCAGGGGGCCGAGGTCGAGGAAGAGGCCAAGGCAACTGGGGCCCTCCCGGTGGGGAGATGACCTTCTCCATTCCCACTCACAAGTGTGGGCTGGTCATCGGCCGAGGTGAGGAGCCCTTCCACGGGCCCCATCCCTCCCCCGCTCTCCTCCCACCCTCCCTTCATGGCCTGTGGCTCCCGCAGGTGGCGAGAACGTGAAAGCCATAAACCAGCAGACGGGCGCCTTTGTAGAGATCTCCCGGCAGCTGCCACCCAACGGGGACCCCAACTTCAAATTGTTCATCATCCGGGGCTCGCCCCAGCAGATCGACCACGCCAAGCAGCTCATCGAGGAGAAGATCGAGGTGGGCTGGGGAGGGGCTCTGGGAGCCTGGGCCCGGCTCCTTCTCCCCCTCCACTGACTTGTCCGATTCTCTTTCCTCCAGGGTCCCCTCTGCCCAGTGGGACCAGGCCCCGGGGGCCCAGGCCCTGCCGGCCCCATGGGACCCTTCAACCCCGGGCCCTTCAATCAGGGGCCACCCGGGGCTCCCCCTCAGTGAGTATCCCTGCCGGCTCCCTGGGGTTTGGGGTGGGGTAGGGCTGTGCTGGCAGGGAGACTGGAAGACCCTGTGTCCGTCCCCTCCGCTGAGATGGCCAGCCCCGCCTCGTGGAAGTGCTGAGCGTTTGGCCCCAGACATGATCCCTGCTGGCCCCCTGTTTACAGACACATTCTTAAAAGATGCCACAGGTGTTGCCCCTGGTCTCCACCCACGTGTATATACATGCATGGTGTGCTCGGGGACTTGCACTTCCTTGAGTCAGCACAGCCTGTGGCGTTTGCATCGGTCATCTCATGCCCTTCCCTGGGCCAGGAACCCGCAGCGCCACTCAAGGGGTGCTCTGGGTCCCCGTCCAAGCTGTGGCCATCCTCTGTGGGGACCCAGGAGCAACCTGGCTCATGTGTTCCCCATTCTCGTCCTGCAGTGCTGGAGGCCCCCCTCCTCACCAGTACCCACCCCAGGGCTGGGGCAATACCTACCCTCAGTGGCAGCCGCCTGCTCCTCACGACCCGAGTAAGTGGAAGGACCCGACCCGGGCAGGCGGAGAGGGGCCAGCTTTCTGGGCCACCGCTCAGCCCACACGTCCTCCTCCCGTAGATAAAGCCGCAGCTGCCGCCGCAGACCCCAACGCCGCCTGGGCCGCCTACTACTCACACTACTACCAGCAGCCCCCAGGCCCCGTGCCAGGCCCAGCACCGGCCCCCGCGGCCCCGCCCACCCAGGGCGAGCCCCCTCAGCCTCCACCTGCCGGCCAGTCGGACTACACTAAGGCCTGGGAGGAGTACTACAAGAAGATCGGTGAGTGCCTGGGCCACGGCGGGGGCTTGGGTCAGCCAGCGAGCGGTGGGCGGGTGGGTGGCCGTGTCCCCAGGCTGGGCTCTGACCTCGGAGCCTGTGTCCACAGGCCAGCAGCCCCAGCAGCCCGGCGCGCCCCCGCAGCAGGACTACACGAAGGCCTGGGAGGAGTACTACAAGAAGCAGGGTGAGCCGGCGGGGCCGCGGGGGGCAGGACCGGGCTCGCCCTCGTGCCGGCCACACTCACCCGCCCTCTGCCCCCCCACAGCTCAAGTGGCCACGGGAGGGGGTCCAGGAGCACCCCCAGGCTCCCAGCCAGACTACAGTGCCGCCTGGGCCGAATATTACAGACAGCAAGCCGCTTACTACGGACAGACTCCAGGTCCTGGCGGCCCCCAGCCTCCACCCACACAGCAGGGACAGCAGCAGGCAAGTGGGAATTGCCACCCTCCTCCTCCTCCTTTCTCCTTCCAACCCCCGGCTACCGTCCATCCTGCCTTAGTGGGTAGCGCCGGAAATCCCTTCCCCTGCGGGGTGTGTCCTTGATGCCTGCAGCGGGGGCCGCGTGGCCAGAGGTCTCCGGGAGTCCCCACGCGCCGGGGGAAGTGTGTGCTGGGTCCAGAGGTTAAACGAAGAGGCCTCCCTCCGCCGGCCCGCTTGTTCCTGTGTAACGCTGTCATGATGCTGGGGGAGACCGCGCGAAACAAATAAAAGGAGGAACTGTTGAACTGGTGGGTAGTCCTGGGGGTGGGGGGCAGGCCGCCCGCTCAGATGCTGGTCGCCATCCTGGCTGCTAACTCACTCACTCAAAATCTGGCCACTTGGGAAGAAAACGGATATTTTTTCCCCGCTCTGCATTACTTTCATGGTTTTTGTTCTTTTGATTCTTTTATTTTTGAAACCACGATCTCTCCCCGCGTGTCCAAGTGACTGTGTGTACTGCAAGCGGCCCCGTGCGGCTCGGCCGTGGCCTGGCCGTGGCTCCTCCCGTGGCTCCTCCCGTGGGCTGTGGGGAGGTGCCGAGGGGCCTGGGCCCTCCCGCTCCGCCCAGGCTCGGCCTCTCTGCTCCCGTGCCTGCCTTGTGTCCTGGTCTTGTCTGTGAAGTGGGCATGACGATCGCTGCCACCTTCCAACCTACCTCACAGGGGTGTTGTGGGGACACCGTGATCTCTGACTGTCATGTTGTGATGCGCCGGGCCGCCAGCCCTCCTTCCTGAAGACAGGGCCCCTCCCCCCTCCCCTCCCCTCCCTCGCTCCCAGCCCTGAGCGCTTCTCTCCCGCCCTCCCTCTCTCTCTCTCTCTCTCTCTCTCTCTCTTTCTTTCTCTCTCTCTCTCTCTCCCCCCCCCCTCCTCCCTCCCTCTCTCTCCCCCTCCCTCCCTCTCTCTCTCCCTGCTTCTTCTTCCTTTGTGTCACTCTCTCCTCCATCAGGGAGCCAGTCTGACTTCAGCCGAGCCCCGGAGCACTGACTAGACAGCTACAGACACATCCTTCGGCCTGCGCTCGCCACAGGCTCGGGAGAGGGGCTTCCTGGCCCCCTCCTCGCCCCCGTCCCCCAGTCTCCCGCCTCCCCTCCTGTAGTGACCAATTCCTATCTCTTCCCTCTCCGCAGGCTCAATGAATCGAATGAATGTGAACTTCTTCATCTGTGAAAATCTATTATTATTTTTTTTCCATTTTGTTCTGTTTGGGGGCTTTTTGTTTGTTTTTCTTCCGTTTGTTTGTCGAGAGAGCGATGGCTGCCAAGGGGGTGTGCTTGGGGAGCCCTCGCTGTGAGTGGCTTGGAGGTTGCAGCACAGGCGGTGCCGGGCTCTCGCTCTCTCGCTCTCTCGCTCATTCTGTGTGTCTCACATGCTTTTTTTCTTTCAAAATTGGGATCTTTCATGTTGAGCCAGCCATAGAAGATAGCGAGAACTAAATCTCTGCAAAAAAAAAAAAAAAAAAAAAAAAATTAAAAAGCAAAACAAAACCTATAAAATTATATATATATATATTAAAAAATCTCTATCATCCCCCCCCCGCCCCACCCCAGCGTTCCTGACACTGCCTCTTTCAGGAGAAAGCAATTCATTCACTCCCTACTACCACCCTTGGCCCTCTTCATGTTTTTAAAATAAACTTTTAAAAAGGAAAAAAAAGTCACTCTTGCTATTTCTTTTTTTTAGTTAGAGTTGGAACATTCCATGGACCAGGTATTGGTATTGCAGGAACCCCGCCCCGCGTCAGGCAGCCCCGCACTCAGCCTCTCTGCTCCTCCTCTTGCTCTTCCTTCCACCCCAGCCCAGCTCCCCCGCCGCCCACCCCTCCCGCCCCCCACCCCCAGGACTGGTCTGTCATGTTTCATCGGTTCAAGAGGACATTGAAACTGAAAACAGTTGAGAACAAAACAAACAAAAAATTGTATGGCAGTTTTTACTTTTTATCGCTCGTTTTTAACTTCACAAATAAATGATAACAAAACCTCCCCGTGTCTGCCGGGTGCCGTCTCTCTCTTTCTCTCCCCGTAGACTTTTGAAGCAGATGTTTGTTCTTTATAGATGTTGTAAAAGCCTGATGACGGTGATTGGAAATTACAAGCTTTGTGTTGTGTTGGTTTTTTTGTTGTTTTTTTTTTTTAACCAGAATTATAAAAAAAGATAGTTTTCTGCAGGCGCATTGTGCTTTCCTAACTCTGCCCCCCACCCCTTTTTTGGTTAAATAAAGTGCTTTTTGTCTAAAACGGCGTGCTGGCCGCAGTTGTGTTTGCAGAGGAAACAAGCTGAAGAGGAGCTTGGCCCATGAGAGTGGGGTGTTGGCCCCCCAAAGACTGGCCGCCTGGTCTTGTAGGAAGGGAGAAGCAGGCAGAGCCCCAGCAGTGCAGTCCTCCCCCAGCGTTCCCGCCTCTGGGAACGTGGGGAGCAAGGCCCCCAGGAGGGTCCCCAGGGACAGGTGTTCCCATGGATACAGCCTGCCACCACAGCAAACCCATGGCCGGCCGTGCCTTGCGGGACTCGGCCTGGCCCTCATGGCATGTCTAGCTGTGGCCTGTTTGCTAGCGAGCCCTGAGGTGGAAACCTGGCCTGTTGAAAGGAAGGGTGTCCTTTCCAGTGGTTTGTGGCAGTCTAAGGACGAGGACAGGAGATGGGACGGTGGTCTGAGAGGCCACTTGAGCTGCTGGGCCCAGGGGTGAGCGTGCGGAGGCATGCTGTTTGCCTGGGGTGTTCCTCTGGGATTTAGGGTTGAAATCCCAGCACTGAGAAGCTCGGCAGTCACACTCAGAATCTGGATGTCTGGGCCCGCAGGCTTCAGTAGCAGGAGCAGCAACAGCTGCCACCTCCAGGTGGGGCTGCTCATGGCCCCCATGACCTTCCAGATTAATTAGGGACCTGTCCCAGCAGGAGTGCCCCTTGGTGGCCCCCAGTCAGACCACCTGTGGGGCAGTGGGCCTAGGAAAGAGGGAGGTTGTCGATCTGGGGTCATGTGGGGGAGTCAGCTTAGATTGGAACCCCAGGCTCCCCTCACCAGGCGTCTCACCTCAGGCCAGTGCACCCTCTCTGAGCTCTGGGGCAAGGGGAAAGTCGGAGCCCCCGGCCCTCTCCTGACTCACTGTAGACTTGATGACAGAGCAGCACTTGGCAAAAATGTTTTCTGGAGCTGCTTCTGCCAAGATCTAGAGAAGGGGAGCAAAGGGGGGTCAGTTCTGAGTGTCGCAGGGTCACTGCCCTCCACCCCCTGACGGAGGGGGTGACAGGTTCGCAGGCCCGTTTTAGTTGCTGGTAAAGGACTGAGAGGTGCACCCCAGGGCCGTGTGGATGAGGAGACGGAAATGGTCAGGAGGGCTGCCTTGCAAGGCTATGCGTTACTAACAGCTGGGCACAAACTGTGTGGGATGCTGTCCCTGGGAACAGGCCATAGGACCAGGGTTGTGCCAGGCTAGCTCACCCCCTTCCCATCCCATCCTTGGTGGTTGAGGCTAGTTTCTCTCTTGTTCTTACCTTTGGTTGCGGGAGGGGAACAGGAATGACACCAGAGTTCTCTGTCCTCACAGCAGTGAAAGTACAGGAGTTGCATGGGTCACTTTAGGATTAAGATATCCCTGCTTTCTACCTTGAAAACACATGGCTGGCTTTGATTTGAGCTGTGGTTGACCAGTTGTCCTAATCTTAACGTACGTGTGTGTGTGTGTGTGTGTGTGTGTGTGTGTGTGTGTGTGTGTGTAGATAGGTTCTAAAATGTATTTAATTTTGCAGTTTTGGAGCCATTCTGTTTAGACCTTCCATGTCATACTTGGGAGGCCACAGCCTGCACCCATTCTGCCTAATGGAAGAAATGGAACTCTCCAGTGTACATGCTGGGGAAACTGAGGCTCAGAGTTCTGGGATTCAGGGCTGCAGTATAACCCCTGTGCTGTTTCAGCTGGACTTGCTCCCCTGGAGGGCCAGGGGAGTGAGCAGCAAGCAGGGAGTACTTAGTTTCGGAGCAGGTTCTTCTGCTGGTAAAAGGCCAGGGTGGGCTCACACAGGGTGTAATGCATCTCCAGGCGCTGGCAGATGGCCGACTTGCAGTCAGAGGCCCGGCACTCCACCTGGCCCCGGTGCAGCGCTCTCTGGACCATTGTCTCCATGGAGCAGTCAAACACGATGACGAAGTTGGGGGCCTGGCCCACCTAGGCACCCGTGAAGGGGGCTGGGTGAGGAAGAGGCAGGGCGCACTGGCCCCCTGTGCACCCCCGCCCCAGAGATCAGGAATCTAGGGTGGTGCGGCCCAGTAAAGAATAACCAGGCCCCTGGGTCCGTTTTACTTTTGGAGTTCCAAGTTTTTGTTTTATGTGTTTATTTTTTTGGACAGGTAGGGCAAAACAACACCACTGGGAAAGGGCGAAGAGTCTCCTTGCTGTCCCCAGGCACCCAGTTTCACCCTCCCTGGAGGCAACCAAGTTCTCTATTTCTTGCGTCTCCTTCCGGAAGTATTTTACGCACTTGCCAGGCAGATCTGGTTCTGATGTTCTTTTTCCTCCTTTTTCATACAGATGGTAAAGACATTGATTTGCCCTTGATTTTATTCACTTAGTAAGCTGGAGGTGGTTGCCCATTGGCACACGAGGAAGTTCCCGATCCTTTTTAATCACTATGTAGTATGCTGTTGTGTGGATGTGTTATGATTTACTTAACTGGTTCCTCGATGGGTATTTAGATTGAAATATCCCTTTTAAGATGGATTTAAACAGTTTCTCCTTGCCTAGACACTTTCATTGGGGAAAGTACAAGAGTTGCCAGCTCACCACTGCGCTGCCTCCCACTGCAGGGAGGCCTCCCTGGGTCTCCGAGGCCGCCCACTGTGAGCCCCACCTCCTCCTACTTCCTCCAGAATTTCCTTGCAAAATAGAATCTGTCAGCACTTTAAAACAACAACAAAAACACAACCAAGTGGGATTCACTCCAGGAAAGCAAGGATGGTTCGATACAGTTGTGTTAATATCTTAAGTAAAGAAAAAGTCATATGAGAATTCTCAGAAACACAGAAAGAACAATTTAAAAGACAAAATTCACGCATTCCTGATTTGAAAAAAAAACCACAACACTCGAAATTGGTAAATATATCCTCAGCCAGCATCTTATTTAATGGAAACTTGCTCTCCTGCTGAAGTTGGGAATAAGATAAAATTGCCCACTCTTATTTGCCTGGCGGCGCAGTGGTTAAGAATCCACCCGCCAATGCAGGGGACGTGGGTTTGAGCCCTTGTCTGGGAAGATCCCACATGCTGTGGAACAACTAAGCCCGTGCACCACAACTACTGAGCCTGTGCTCTAGAGCCTGTGAGCCACAACTACTGAAGCCTACGTAACTAGAGCCCTGCTCCGCAACAAGAGAAGCCACCGCGAAAAGAAGCCCGTGCACTACAACGAAGAGTAGCCCCCACTCGCCGCAACTAGAGAAAGCGTGCATGCAGCAATGAAGACCCAGTGCAGCCAAAAATTAATTAATTTTTAAATAATTGCCCACTCTTGACCTTATGACTTAGTAAGATATGAGAGGATTAGCTAAAGCAACGAGATAAAAGAAAACAATGGGAGAAACCCGAATTGGAAAGGAGGAGATAAAATCATGTCTGTTTGCAGATGGTGTGATTCTATTTCTGGAAAACTCACGAAAATCAACAAACTAGTACAGACTTCAGAGAATTTGATAAAGTAACCGGATGTAGTATTAACATACAGAAGTCTACACGTATGTGAAAATCACCAGTTAGAAATAAGAAAGAAGGCCCCGTTTACAGTAACATTACAAGCAACAACAAAATATATATATATAAAACACTCAGGCAAAACTTTTCCCAAAACTGTGCACTGTCTTTAAAGGAAGATCTTTAAGGAAAACTTAGGTAAAATATTCCTAAGTGACTCAAAAGGAGACGGGAACAAAAGGAAGAGATACATGTTCTTGGGTAGGAAGACTCAAGGTTACAAAGCAGTCAGGATGTTTCTAAATGAGTTTATAATCTTAATGTGATCCAAATGTGAATTTTTTTAGTGGAGATGGATTGATTCTAACATTCGTCTACAAAAATAAGCAGGACTATCCAGGAAAAACAAGGCAAAGAAAAGCAATGGGCGTTGGAGGTGGGGAAGGGGGCATCCAACCTACCAGATATCAAAACATGGTAAAGCCGCCATCCTTAAACTAGTGCACAGGTGGACAGACAGACCCCTGGAACAGAATGGCAAGTCCAGAAATAGACTCGGGTGAATATGGAAAGTTGGTATGTGGCTGGGGTGCCACCTCAAGTCAACGGAGAAAGGACAGACTTTTAAATAAATGGTGTGGGGACAACTGTATTCACCATTTGGAATCCTTACCAAATTTCCCCAACTAGGATATGTTCCAATGGATCACAGACATAAATGTAAGAAATAAAACTATACAAGTACTAAAGAAACCATGGATGAATTAATTACCTTATAACCTGGGATTGAGAAAAACAACAACCATGATGTCTCAAAATTCAGGAGAAATAACAGAAAATATTGATAAGTTGGATGAAAGTTTTAAAAATAATTTCTGCATGTGAAAGAGGCACAATAGGGAGTCCCTGGCAGTCCAGAGGTTAGGACTCAGAGCTTTCACTGCCATGGCCCTGGGTTAAATCCCTGGTCAGAGAACTAAGATCTCACAAGCTGTGCCATGTGGCAAAAAAGAAAAAAAAGGCACAATAAATCAAGGTCAAAAAATAATTGACAAACTGGACTGGGGGGAAAATTTGCAAACCATATCACAAACAGCTAATATACAAAGAGTTCCTAAAAATCAAGAAGAAAAAGACCAACAGTCCACTAGGGGGGAAAAAAGGGAGCAAAAGATGTAAAGACTGCACCAAAGAAGAAGTGAAAATGGCCCTAGAACTTTGGAAAAGATGCCCAACCTCATTCATCATAAGAGAAATAAATGCCCATTTAAAACCACCGAAATACCATTTCACACCTAAGCAGGCTGACAAATGGCTAGTGGCAATGCGGAACAAAGAGGAGAGTGATGCCATCAATCAAAATCATCGACACATTTCTCTTTAACCCCGCAATTCCACTCCTGAGAACCCATCCTAAAGACGCTAGCAAAAATAAGCGCTACATGAAGGTGATTGAGTGGGGGCATCGTTGGTAGTGGGAAGAGATTGTGAACGGCTTGCTGTCTGTGGGCCGTCAGGAGTAAACAGTGGCGCTGCCACACAGCGGAATTCTGGTTGTAAAATGGGGCAAGGAAGAGGAGGACTTCTTGACACTGATGTGACATCTTCAGGGTATATCTGAACATTAAAAAAAGGAAGCCTGCTATATGTGGAATGCTACTTTCTGTGTGCAGAGGGACACACACAAGCACGCACACGGTTTATATTTGCAAAAAGGACAATCCAAAAATTAAAACGGTTGCCTGCAGGGAAAGGAGAGCACAGTTTGGGGTGGGGGTGGATCTACCTTTTTATGTGACTTTGACTTTGGAATCATTACATGTGGTGCAAATTCAAATTTTTAATTTAAAAAAGCAATCCCCGGGACTTCCCTGGTGGCGCAGTGTTTAAGAATTCACCTGCCAGTGCAGGGTACATGGGTTCGATCCCTGCTCCAGGAAGATCCCACATTGCCGTGGAGCAACTAAGCCTGTGCGCCACAGCTACTGAGCCTGCGTGCTGCAACTACTGAAGCCCGTGCACCTATAGCCAGTGCTCTGCAACAAGAGAAGCCACCACGATGAGAAGCATGCACACCGCAACAAAGAGTAGCCCCCTGCTCACCACTACTAGAGAAAGGCCACGTGCAGCAATGAAGACCCAACATAGCCAAAATTAATTAATTTAAAAAAAGCAATCCCTAAACATCGAAAGCCAAGGTGAAATGAACGAACCCATGTGTCAATGTCACGCTGCAACTACACACAGAAAATAATTATCTCAAGGGACCCAGTGTTTTTGTGGTATGTCCACAGTGGGACCTATTGTAAAGGAAAACTAGAGCTGCAAACAGATCTTCCTTTGGTAGTTTTATTCTCAGTAGTTAAAATCGGTATGTTATTTGGAAAGTATTTTGCATCTAATGGAATAATGCAAATGACAATGTCAGTGGTTTTAGGAACCAGATTTTTTAGGGAAAAGAGAAGTAAAACACTGTGACATTAAGTGTGAGCTGGAAATAACAGTAGAACTTGTGATTTTTTTTTCCTTTCAAAAGTCTGTGTTTCCTAGCTCTGTCCACTGGAGAGGCCTGGAAATGATGACCACCCGGCAGCAGTGAGTACCCCTGGCACCCAGATGGGACACCACTGAAAAAGGGCCTTCATGGAGAAATGGCCGATTCCAGAGCTGGACCGGAAATGTGAAGGGGCGGGGGGCGGGTGTGAAGTCTTGTGCAGTAAGAAAGCAAGAGGGTGAGTGTGAAATGGGGCTGTGTCCAGAGGATGCTATGCGAGAGGGCTACTTTTGGCCAGAGATGGGACAGCTTGAGCAACAACAAAAAAGAAGACTGGGGCTTCCCTGATGGCACAGTGGTTAAGAATCTGCCTGCCAATGCAGAGGACACGGGTTCGAGCCCTGGTCCAGGAAGATCCCACATGCCACGGAGCAACTAAGCCATGCGCCACAACTACTGAGCCTGCGCTCTAGAGCCCATGAGCCACAACTACTAAGCCCGTGTGCCACAACTACTGAAGCCCACGTGTCTAGAGCCTGTGCTCCACAACAAGAGAAGCCACTGAAATGAGAAGCCCGTGTACCGCAACGAAGAGTATCCCCCGCTCACCACAACTAGAGAAAGCCTGGGTGCAGCAATGAAGACCCAATGCAGCAATCAATCAATCAATCAATAAATAAATCTATTACAAAAAAAGACTGATTATTGCCATCATCAAAAAGACTACATGGGGCTTCCCTGGTGGCGCAGTGGTTGAGAATATGCCTGCCAAAGCAGGGGACATGGGTTCGAGCCCTGGTCTGGGAAGATCCCACATGCCGCGGAGCAGCTGGGCCCGTGAGCCACAACTACTGAGCCTGCGCGTCTGGAGCCTGTGCTCGGCAACAAGAGAGGCTGCGATAGTGAGAGGCCTGCACACCGCGATGAAGAGTGGCCCCTGCTTGCCACAACTAGAGAAAGCCCTCGCACAGAAACAAAGACCCAACACAGCCAAAAATAAATAAATAAATATATTTTTTTAAAGGGCTTAATACATTAAAAAAAAAAAGACTACAAACAATAAATGCTAGAGAAGGTATGGAGAAAAATGAACCCTCCTACACCATTGGTGGGAATGTAAATTGGTGCAGCCGGTATGGAAAACAGTATGGAGGTTCCTTAAAAAACTAAAAATAGAGTTACCATATGATCTAGCAGTCCCACTCCTGGGCATATATCTGGAGAAAACCGTAATTCGAAAAGATACATGCACCCCAGTGTTCATAGCAGGACTGTTACATAGCAACCAAGACATGGAAGCAACCTAAGTGTCCATCAACAGAGGAATAGATGAAGAAAATGTGGGGCTTCCCTGGTGGCGCAGTGGTTGAGAGTCTGCCTGCTGATGCAGGGGACGCGGGTTCGTGCCCTGGTCCGGGAAGATCCCACATGCCGCGGAGCGGCTGGGCCCGTGAGCCATGGCCGCTGAGCCTGCGCGTCCGGAGCCTGTGCTCCACAACGGGAGAGGCCACAACAGTGAGAGGCCCGCGTACCGCAAAAAAAAAAAAAAAAGACAATGTGGTACCTATATATATACACACAATAGAATATTACTCAGCCATAAAAAAGAACAAAATAATGCCATTTGCAGCAACATGGATGGATCTAGAGATTATCATACTAAGTGAAGTAAGTCAGACAGAGAAAGACAAATATATGATACCACTCATATGTGGAATCTAATTTTTTAAAAATGACACAAATGAACTTGCTTACAAAACAGAAACAGACTTACAGATGTCGAAAACAAACTTATGGTACCAAAGGGGAAATGTGGCAGGGAGGGATAAATCAGGAGCTTGGGATGAACACACACACACTACTATATATAAGATAGATAACCAACAAGCACCTACCGTGTAGCACAGGGAACTCTACTCAATATTCTGTGATAACCTATATGAGAGAAGAATCTGAAAAAAAATGAATATATGTATGGGTATAACTGAATCACTTTGCTGTACACCTGAAACTAACACAACATTTTAAATCAACTATACTTCAATAAAAAATTTTTTACAAAGACTAATTGAAGCACTTTAAATACACAGAGATGCTTGAGTTGGTAAGGATGAGAGAGAACAAAACGAAGGAAGACCAAATAACGAACCTCACGGTCACCATCGGAAATGAGTAGTACACCCAACCTCAGTCTGAAAATGGGCCCTGGTAGGGGAGAAGATAAGCATGTATCCCACCTGTCTGGTAGGAACTATATTTCAGGATAACCAGACAGCCCTGGTTGAGGAAGGACATTTCTTCTTCAGGGAAGAATTCCAGCTAATTGATGTGGGGGAAAAATGACTAAAAGAGAAACGTACAGCTTTCGAATTGATTCAGAATATGAATTAATTGATGCCAACAACGAATGAAACTGTAAGATAAGAGGCCGACAGGACATGTTACAGCAGTGCCTAGCTGACCCTGTATCAGTTTGTGAGGGCTGCCACACCAAGGACCAGAGACCAGGTGACTCCAACCACAGAAATTCCATGTCCTCACAGTCCTGGAGATTGGACATCTGAGATGGAGGTGCTGGCAGGGTGGATTCCTCCGGCCGCCTCTCCTTGGCTTGTAGATGGCCGTTTTCTCCCTGTGTCCTCACACAGTCACTCCTTTGTCTGTGTCCTAATCTCCTCTTCTTATAAGGACACCAGTCATATTGGGTTAGGACTGATCTTGAGGACCTTTTAATGTAATCACCTCTTTAAAGACCCATCTCCAAATCCAGTCACATTCTGAGGTCCTGGGAGTTAGGGCCTTAACATATGGATTTGGGGGCGGGGGACACAGTTCAGCCCATAACAGATCACTTACTAAGAGCAGGGCAACCGGGCATGAAGGAGCCTCCTTCCTGAATGATGCAGTACAAGCAAGGTATTGAACCACAGTGCTCTACACCAAACTCACACTGAATTGGACAGAAAAGAACTGCAAGCACAACACGCATTCTGTTTTCCCCACTTTCCCAAGTTCACTGCCTGGGCCCTGGTGAACATTCAAACACCTGGGTCCTCTTAAATAACACATTGAAACACATGGAAAAAAACCAACTATGGCAAAGAGACAACTAAACATTGTGTGCTATCCGATAGGAGTTCACATCACCACCTATGAAGCGCACTTGAAAAAATGGAATCTAAGTTCCGAGCCAGACTCTAGACATGCTACCAATTCACAGGCCACATAGAGGAGAGGGGAGCATGATAAGAAAAGAAAAAACACTCTGCAATCAGCAAAATCCCTGCTGTGCAAAATAAAGAGAACCAAAGACTAGGTTTCTTCAATAAATAAAAAGAGACGGGACTTCCCTGGTGGTCCAGCGGTTGAGATTCCACGCTCCCATTGCAGGGGACCCAGCTTCCAACCCTGGTCAGGGAACTAGATCCTGCACGCCTGCCACAACTAAAGAAAAAGATCCCACATGCTGCAGCTAAGACCTGACACAGCCAAACAAACAAATAAATAAAATTTATTTTTGAAAATAGGTTTTAAAAATAGAGATGGAAGGAGCATAAAGCACGTTTACACTACGCTGTAGTCTGTTAGGTGTGCCATAGCATCATGTCTTTTAAAAATGTACATACCTTCATTTAAAAATACGTTCTTGCTAAAAAATGCTAATCATTGCGCCTTCAGCGAGTCGTAATCTTTTTGCTGGTGGAGGGTCTGGCCTCTATGGCTGCTGACTGATCAGGGTGATGGTTGCTGACGGCTGGGGTGGCTGCCGCGATTTCTTAAAATAAGACAACAGTGAACTCTGCTGCATCAATTGACTCCTCGTTTTTTTTTGCGGTACGCGGGCCTCTCACTATTGTGGCCTCTCCCGTTGCGGAGCAACAGGCTCCGGACGCGCAGGCTCAGCGGCCATGGCTCACGGGCCCAGCCGCTCCGCGGCATGTGGGATCCTCCCGGACCGGGGCACGAACCCGGGTCCCCTGCATCGGCAGGCAGACTCCCAACCACTGCGCCACCAGGGAAGCCCCTGACCCTTCCTTTTATGAACCATTTCTCTGTAGCGTGCTGTGCTATTTGATAGCATTTTACCTGCAGCAGAACTTCTTTCAAAACTGAAGTCAATCCCCTCAAACCCTGCCGCTGCTTTATCAACTAAGTTTCTGTCATATCCTAAATCCTTTGTTGTCATTGCAACAATCGTCACAGCATCTTCACCAGGGGTAGCTTCCATCTCCAGAAACCACTCTCTTTGCTCATCCATAAGAAGCAACTCCTCACCTGTGAAAGTTTTATCCTGAGATTTCAGCAGTTGTCCCATCTTCAGACTCCACTTCTAATTCTAGTTCTCTTGCTGTTTCCACAGCATCTGCAGTGACTTCCTCCACTGAAGTTTTGAACCCCTCAAAGTCATCCATGAGGGTTGGAATCAACTTCTCCCAAATTCCTGTTAGTGTTGATATTTGACCTCTTCCCACAAATCATGAATTTTCTTTTCTTTTCTTTTTTTTTTGGCTGTGTCTTGAGGTATGTGGAACTTCCCCAACCGCGGATCGAACCCATGCCCCCTGCAGTGGAAGCACGGAGTCTTAACCACTGGACCACCAGGGAAGTCCTCATGAATGTTCTTAATGGCATGTAGAATGGTGAATCCTTTCCAAAATGTTTCCAACTGACTTCAGAGGAATCACTATCTATGGCAGCTATAGCCTTACAAAATGTATTTCTTAAAGAATGAGACTTGAAAGTTGAAATGATTCCTTGATCCATGGGCTGCAAAATGGATGTTATGTTAGCAGGCATGGAAACAACAGGAATCTCCTTGACCATCGCCATCAGAGCTCTTGGGTGACCAGGTGTATTGTCAATGAGCAGTAATATTTTGAAAGGAACCTTTTTTTCTCAGCAGTAGGTCTCAACAGTGGGCTTAAAATACTCAGTAAACCATGTTGTCAGCAGATGTGCTGTCATCCAGGCTTTGTTGTTCTATTTACAGAGCACAGGTAGAGTAGATTGGGCATAATTCTAAAGGGCCCTAGGATTTGGGGAATGGTAAATGAGCATTGGCTTCCACTGAAAGTCACCAGCTGCATCTTGTTAGCTGACATCCCTAACAAGAGAGCCAGCCTGACCTTTGAAGCTTGGAAGCCAGGCATTGGCTTCTCCTGTCTAGCTATGAAAGTCCTAGATGACATCTTCTTCCAATAATAGAAGGCTGTTTTACCCACACTGAACATCTGCTTAGTGTAGCCACCTTCCTGAATGGTCTTAACTAGATCTTCTGGAGAACTTGCTGCAGCTTCTACACCAGCACTTGCTGCTTCCCCTTGCACTTTGATGTCATGGAAACGGCTTCTTTCCTTAAACCTCATGAACACAGCTCGGCTGGCCTCACACTTTTCTTCTGCAGCTTCCTCACCTCTCTCAGCCTTCAAAGAACTGAAGAGAGTTAGGGCCTTGCGCTGGATGAGGCTTTGACTTAACGGAATGTTCTGGCTGGTTTGATCTTCTATCCAGACCATGAAAACTTCCTCCATATTAGCAATGAGGCTGTTTCACCTTCGTATCATTCACGTATTCACTGGAGTAGCATTCTTAACCTCCTTCAAGGACTTGTTCTTTGCATTCACAACTTGGCTAACTGTTCGGCACGAGAGGCCCAGCTTTCAGCTTATCTCAGCCTTTGACATGCCTTCCTCACTAAGCTTCATCATTTCTAGCTTTTGATTTAAAGTAAAGGACATACAACTCTTCCCTTCACTTGAACACTTGGAGGCCATTGTAAGGTTACTAACCGATCTGATTTCAATACTGTTGTGTCTCAGGGAATAGGGAGGCCAGAGGAGAGGGAGAGAGATGGGGGAACAGCCGGTCAGTGGAGCAGTCAGAACACACACAACGTTCATTGATTAAGTTCGCCGTCTTATATGGGTGCAGTTCACGGCACCCCAAAGCAATTACTACAATAGTAACATCAAAGATCACTGATCACAGCTCATCATAACAAATATAATCATAATGAAAAAGTTCGAAAAATTGCGAGAATTACCAAAACGTGACACAGAGATACGAACTGAGCAAAAGTTGTTGTGAAAATGGTGCCGATAGACTTGCCCAACGCAGGGTTGCCACAGACCTTCGATCTGTGAAAAAATGTAATAAAGCAAAGAGCATCAAACTGAGGTCTGCCTGTAGATGAAAAGGACAGAGACAAAGCAGCCCATCGCAGTGGGCCAACCTTACTTAAATCCTGATTAAAACAAGATGTGAAAAGAAAAAGATTTTGAGGTGTTCACGGGAATTTGCATAATGATTGGTTATTTGATGACACGAAGGATATTAAGGTGTAATAACAGAAGCGTGATACCATTTTACAAAAGTCTTTATCTTTTAGGAAATATATACTAGAATATTCATGGATTAAAAAGAAAAGCACATGGGATTGACGTATATACACTAATATGTATAAAATAGGTAACTAATAAGAACCTGCTGTATAAAAAAAAAAGCACAAAATGGATGGAACCTGAATCTATTGTAAGAACGCCTGTCGTTAACTTTCAGTGTACAGCGCCAATGAGGAATGGAAGGAGACAAATAATGCCTGTGGGACAGTCCCAAGGATGAGAGTTTGTACAAGACAAATGACCCAGAGTCTTCAACGAGTCAAGGGCAGGAGGGAAGCAGGGAGGGAGGACTGTCCGCCTTGGAGTAGGAGACGCCCGGTGAGGACCTCGTTTTACTCATAACTCTGACCAGCTGGGAATCAAAGAGACATTTTTCAGCTGTGGGGGAAATGCAGCTGTGGATGGGGGCATCAGGTAGTCTCAAGGGATTCACATTAATCATCTGAGATGCTGTTGGGTGAGGAAACGCTCATAATGGGATTCGGGATGGGCTTCAGAACACATAATTGGCAATCTTGACGTTTGGCACCGATAAAGTAAGTGTGGCCAAACCATGATCATGTGGGACTTCCCTGGAGGTCCAGTGGTTAAGACTGTGCTTTCACTGCTGAGGGCCCGGGTTCGATCCCTGGTTGGGGAACTAAAATCCCGTAAGCTGCACAGAGTGGCCAAAAAAAACAAAAAACACTCTTTTAAGCCAGAGCCCCATTTATCTTCATTTTGTCACTTCTGAGAGCCACACAGTTACCAAAGAAAAGCATGTCTCCTGTTCCTCTTAGTGTGAAGCCACCATGCAAGCAGGACCCTAAATGGGCCTCTGTGAAGGAGAGGGAGAGGGTGGGTATGGGGGGATGGCGGGGGGCACAGAGGGCACATCCCGTCCACATGGTGAAAATCGTGGCCTCTATCCTGGCTTGGCCACCTAAATGGTGTGACCCGGGCAAGCTCCCGGATCCCTCAGTGAAAAAAGCAGGGTGCTGACTGTGCGGGCGCCTGGAACGTTCCAGAAGATCAGAGTTCATCTGTGCAGAGGGTCGAGACCAGCTCCGGGCTGGTAAAAAGCTCTGGAGGAGTTCACACTGCTGTTGCCATGGGGATGTGCAGGCCCCTGTGTTGCCAAGTCAGATGTTTTTCAACAGAAGCTGGGAGTTTTGATGTGGCATCTCTGGAGTTTTGAAGGTTGGCCACTAATTTAAAACAAAAAAAGTGTCAAACGCCGAAGAGTCCAAACTGAACATATCGGTGGATTCCATGGGGCCCGAGGGCCAGGAGTTTGTAGCCTCTGCCCTGATGCTTTGCAGCCACTTGGGGAGCCCATCCAGCTGGCATGGGTGACCGGGTGCCTACTTTAGGCCAGGCGCTGGCCTGGCGCTGAGCCAGTCATTAGCCTGGTCTTTGCCCGCCCGGCTCCCAGACCAGGAGAGGGAGCCCAGTATTTGCCGTTTACCTTCGTCCCAGGGAGCCCGACAGAATTGCTTTAGTGGAGGTGCGCACAGAGGGCGGGGCCCCACCGACGGCCCCTCCCAGCCCCTGTCGGCGCCCCGCTACGCCACGACCTTTGTCTGATTCCCTCCCCCGTGCCTGAATGTGTTTCTGCTGGCGTCCAGCAAGTCCCAGGAAAGCCCGGAGGCCCCCAGCCTGCCGCAGTTTCTCTCTTCCTACTCAGGTGTCCGGATGGATGACTTTTCATGATGTTGGTCTTGCGCGTCTGGCTGGCTCCACCGCTCAGCTCTGCACGGGGGTCCCCCCTGGACCCCCCAAACTGAAGTAGCCCACTCGCACGTCTCCAGATGCCATTCTGTGTCCTGTTCTTCGCTGCACTTACCGCTACCAGAAATGTGTTTTGTACGGAACGTGTTGCTGGTCCCTGTCTGCTGCATCCTAACAGCAGGGACCCCATGTGTCTGGTGAAGTCCAGAGGACTTAGCTTGTCCTCAAGAACTATTTCGGGCACAGGAGGTTAAATAAATAGATGAACGGAGAGTTACATTCCATCTTTACGGCTCAGAAATGATGCTAAATCCACCTGCCACTCAGTGGGCAAATAGTTTGTTTACCGGGCACCAGGGACTGTGCGGGGAGATGTTAAAATGACTTTGTCCACGACTTCCCCGGCGGTCCAGTGGTTAGGACTCTGCGCTTCCACTGCAGGGGGCACAAGTTCGATCCCTGGTTGGGGAACTAAGATCCCGCATGCTGTGCGGTGCAGCCAAAAACACCAAACCCAAACCAAACAAAATGACTTTGTCCCCACCCTCGGAGAACTCACCAGCTCTTCACCCGGGTTCTAGATGCTTCCAACAATCTCCTCACTGTCCCCTAGATAACGCAAAACTCCATTTCCCTGTCAACAACTCCTCTCCCCCGGGGTCTTGCCCCTTCAGATCTCCATCCAAGGTGGGGAGGAGACCCGGCTTCGCACCCTCGCAGGTGTTGGGGTCACTCACAATGTGCTCAAACTCCTTGGCTTGCCTCAGCTCCCGGGGGAAGCCGTCAATGAGGAAGCCCCGGCTGTCCAGGCAGGACAGCATGTGGTCACTGATCATATCAAGGATATGACACCCTGGGGAGGGAAGGGGAGGCTGCATTCGGGGCTCAGGGCCCCTCACCTGCAAGGTCACCTTGGCAAGTTCTGGTGTATTTGGGGGAACACCCACTGCTGGGGTCTCTGGAAGCACTTTTTTTAAAAATTTTTATTTATTTTTGGCTGTGTTGGGTCTTCGTTGCTGCGCGCGGGCTTTCTCTAGTTGCGGGGAGCGGGGGCTACTCTTCGTTGTGGTGCGCGGGCTTCTCATTGCGGTGGCTTCTCTTGTTGCGGAGCACGGGCTCTAGGCGTGCGGGCTTCAGTAGTTGTGGCTCGCTGGCCCTTAAGCACAGGCTCAGTAGTTGTGGCGCACGGGCTTAGCTGCTCTGCAGCATGTGGGATCTTCCCGGACCAGGGCTTGAACCCGTGTCCCGTGCATTGGCAGGCGGATTCTTAACCACTGCGCCACCAGGGAAGCCCTGGAAGCACTTCTGAGAACGGGGCTCGGCCACGGTCCTCTGGGCGGGTGTGTGCCACACGCCAGGCTTGCTGGGCTCGTTTGCTCATCACTGTCAAGAGGAACTGGGGTGACCTCCATCTTACAGTGAGGAATCGGGGGCAGAAGGGGCCACTGACATACAGGCCCGGGGTCACAAAGGGAATAAATACTAGCTAAGTTTACTGAGCATTTCTTAAGGGCCAGGAACTCTGCCAAGCGCTTTATAGGAACGACATCACCTGACCCACACCCCAGCCTTCTGCTGGGGGTCCAGCTGCTCTCCCATTTTACAGTTGAGGACACAGAGGCTCAGGGCAGCAAAGCAGCAGCCAGTGGCCCCAGACTTTGAGGCCCCTTGGCTCCCACAGGGCCTTCCCAGGAAGCTCCTCCCGATGTATGCCCTTCATCCCTCTGCCCCCGCACCCGGGACCTCTCACTGTGGGCACCAGGAGCCCCTGCAGCATGACGTCATGAATCTTCGGGCCCTGCCGGGTGCCTTGTTGGGCCTTCTGCCACAGCAGCTGGCCCAGCCCCATGTGGCAGAAGCCGTACTTGTTCGCCATGTTCTTGCACTGTGTCTCTTTGCCGCAGCCTGGGCTGCCCATCACGAAGATGATCAGGGAGGACTTGAGGATGTCTGCAGTGCCCAGGCAGGAAGGAGGGAGAGGGGTTGGTGCCTTTAGGGGCCAGCGAGCGGGCACCACGGTGACTGTGTCCACAGCTCAGTGTGTGTACTTGGTGACACCGGACACAGGTCTGCTGGCAGAACTACTTCTGCCCTAGGGTGGCATCTGGGGGTGTGGGTCCACGCCCAGTGGTATATCCAGGCATGGCGCACATTAGTGCTGCTGCGGGTTGTGTGGATGAGGATGGGAACCCAAGCAGTCCAGGCCCTTTGCACGCAGCATATCCTTGAAGCGTCACAACGGCCCCATCATCCCATTTTACAGCTGAGGAAACTGAGGCTCAGAGAGGGGCAGGGACTTGACCATCCCTCCCGTCTCACCCGTTTCCCGTCTACTTTTACTGCATTCCAGCCCAGTGGAATTGGCTGTCCCTTGAACTCATCACCCTGCTGCTGTCGTACCCACCCCCGCTCACCGCTCCCCACCCCTGGAATTCCCTACCCTAGTTCCCTTCAGGACACAGCTCACCCATCAGGTCTTCTCTAAGCTCTGCCCAAAGAGCCTCCCACTCCATCATTCCCAGTCTTTTTTAATAAATTTTTTAATTTATTTTTGGCTACGCTGGGTCTTCGTTGCTGTGCGCAGGCTTTCTCTAGTTGCAGAGAGGGGTGGCTACTCTTTGTTGCGGTGCGCGGGCTTCTCATTGTGGTGGCTACTCTTTGTTGTGGAGCATGGGCTCTAGGAACGCGGGCTCAGTAGTTGTGGCTCGCGGGCTCCAGAGCGCAGCCTCAGTAGCTGTGGCGCACGGGCTTAGTTGCTCCACGGCATGTGGGATCTTCCCGGACCAGGGCACGAACCTGTGTCCCTTGCATTGGCAGGCAGATTCTTAACCACTGCGCCACCAGGGAAGTCCCTCATTCCCAGTCTTAGAATCCCATTCCCTCCAGCAGTGGCCACGATCAGTAATGACTCTGCCTGTTTACTTGTTCTTGTCTCCCCAGCCAGACTCTGTACTCCATGAGGACAGGGTCTATCTGTCTTTCTCGTCCCTATATTTCTAGTAGTTGGCATGGTTTCTGACATATCGTAGTGGATGAGGAATAGATGAATGTCCGTAACTATCAGACACATCTATGGAGTGCTGTAGTCTATGATGCAGTTTTGTTGTCTTGCTTCCCTCCCCTTTTTCTTAGCCAACTCCTAGTTTAAACCTTCCCTCTTCCCTGAGCCCTCAGGGCCACCTGCTCTTTCCCTGTGGCAGCCCTGTTCCTCCTGGGTTGTAGATAGCATTTTCGGAGACTGTCTCCACCACACTGTAATCTCCAAGAGGACAGGGAGCTGGTTTGCCACATTCACCGTGGACTGCCCAGAACCCTGCACAGCAACCGCTAAACTGGATCGCTGAATGACTGACCCTGAGCATGCGCAGTTCTGTGACTACCACGGTGGGGGAGGAGGGGCGTGGGGGGGTGGACTTGGGGGGGTGGGGTACCTGTATTTTCCTGCCCTACACAGTCTCCTTCCCTTCCCCCCAGTAAGCCAGCCACCCCCGCGATATTACCCTTCTCCTGGGGCCTCAGGGGCCCGCCCATTTGGGGCAGCTTGGACTTGCACAGACCCATCCTGCCAGCAGCCCATGGGGTGATCGCGCCCCATCCCCACCTAGGCCCTGACCCCTCCTGGCTCGGTTCAACGTCCCAAGGGCCCCTGGCCCGATCATTTGGCGAGACGATAGGGTTACCCCCGGGGTTAGGGGTAAGAAATGAACCCGAAAGTGGCTCAGGTAAGTGCCGCAGCAGTTGGGTGCGAAGAAGGCCTCGGTTGCTGTGGTAACGCAGCCTCCTCTGACTCACTTCCGGAGCGGAGTAGCGCATGCGCAAACGCGTCCAAGAGCCCACGAGCTGGGCGAGTTTCTCCCTCCCCTCCCAAGATGCCCGCGGTGGTAAGTGGGACGTCACGTGGGGGGGCGTTCCCACGCGGCGTGATGGGGGTTATCGGCGCTATATATTGCGGTCAGCCAGCGCTCCAGGTGTAGAAAGAGTTGTCTTTAGCTCAGAGTCGGCTTCCGCGACTCGGCCTGCTGGAGAGCTTCGCTTCCGGTATAGGCGGCCGCGCAGGCGCAGGTGTGGCACTAGAGGCCTCCGAGGTTGACCGCTGACCCAGTGCCGCCTCCGGATTGATTTTTCCAGGATCTGCTGTACCCCGGGCTTGGGGTCTTCTATCGGAGCCAGAGGCCCGACACCTTGAGGGTGGCTTCCGCGGGACCGAGGGACGCGGACCCCGGGGAAGGCGAAAAGGACGAGGTTCGGACCGGTCCCCGACCATCGCCCATCGCCCATCGCCCATGGCGGCCCTCGTAAGTGTGCGGCGAGGCGGTTCGGGGGGTCCAGGTGGTGGGTTCTGTAGCCCCTCCACTCACCGTCCTGCTTTCTCTCCCCTCAGGGCCCCAGCAGCCAGAATGTCACTGAGTATGTCGTCCGAGTTCCCAAGTAAGTCCCTGACCCTCACCTCCCACTCTTCCCTCAAAAAGGGATTAAAATTTCACGAGCCTCCAGACGTGCCTGGCACCTCCTGATTCTCCTTCCAGGGCTGGGGTTGAGCTGAGGCCTCTGGGGCATCACTTTTTTGAATGGAGTGAATGAATGAACGAGTACATTAATATACAGTAAGACGCAGCCCCCTGCCTAGCATTCCCTCTGGCAGGAATGCCAACTGTGACTCTGCTGGGTGGATTCTTGTTGATCCTGCAAAATTCACTTCCTGGATTTTCCTCCTTCAGGAGGCATTCCCTGCCTGCCCACCCCCCGGCCCAGGGCTGAGCTCCCAATTATCCCCACATCTTGGGTTCCTAGAAATCTTTGTCCCTTTTCTCTGAATGGGCTTGGGAGTATGGATCCCACTTCCCTGACAGACTGGGAACCTCTGGGTTCTTTTATGGGCCCCCAGCATGAGCGCAGGCACAAAGGGCTGAGCCAGGGAGGGTTTACTGAATGAATGAATGATTGAGCACTGCCTTTTCTTGTCCATTCCAGAAATACCACCAAAAAATATAATATCATGGCTTTCAATGCAGCCGATAAGGTCAACCTCGCTACTTGGAATCAGGTAAGTCCCGTTTCTGAGGGCGTGAGAGAACCTGATCCTGGCCTTGGTGGTTGTAATAGTTGCTTAGTTGTGATAGTAACTAAGGCTTAGTATCCTCAGCTGTCCCTGGGTGGAGATAAGTGATGACTAAGGCCCAGGCTGAGCTGCTGGGCATCCCTGGGGGTGAGATATGTCTGGCCCTGCAGGAGGTTTCTCCTGAAAGGAGAAATTGTGTCCACTGATGGGCATTTTTTTTTTTTTTTCTGCAGTATGTGGGCCTCTCACTGTCGTGGCCTCTCCCGTCGCGGAGCACAGGCTCCGGACGCGCAAGCCCAGCGGCCACGGCTCACGGGCCTAGCTGCTCCGCGGCACATGGGATCTTCCCGGACCAGGGCACAAGCCCGCGTCCCCTGTAGAAAGGTCTTTGGAAACTGTCTTAGTTTGTAGAGGTTGCTATAGCAGCATACCAGAGACTGGGTGGTTTATAAACAACAGACACGTATTTATCACAGTTCCAGAGGTTGGAAGTCCAAGATCGAGGTGCCAACAAGACTTGGTGTCTGGTGAGGGTGTGCTTCCTGTTTCATAGCTGGTACCTTTTCACTGTGTCCTCACCTGGCAGAAGGGGGATGGAGCTCTCTGGAATCCTTTATAAGGGCGCACATCCCACTCATAAGGCTCCACCCTCATAACCTAATCATCTCCCAAAGGCCCCACCCCAGATACCATCACACTGGAGATTAGGCTTCAACAAATGCATTTTGGGGGAATTCCCTGGTGGTCCAGTGGTTAGGACTCCACGCTTTCACTGCCGAGGGCCGGGGTTCAATCCCTGGTTGGGGAACTAAGATCCCACAAGCTGCGCAGCAAAAAAAAGCAAAGGCATTTTGGGGGGACACAAACATCCATCCATAGCAGAAGCCATTAAAGGCTTAGAAACAGAGAATTGTAAAGTGATTTTGCCACTGTGGGGTCGAGGGCAGGTGAAGGGGACGGGGCGGAGGTGAAGGCTGTGGTCCAGGTGAGCCATGATGGGGTTTGGAGCAAACAGGTTTTGAGAAGTGGCTGGGTTCTGGGGTTTCTTTCTTTTTCTTTTCTCTTTTTTTTTTGAATTTTACTTATTTATTTTTTATACAGCAGGTTCTTATTAATTATCTGTTTTATATATATTAGTGTATATATGTCAGTGCCAATCTTTTTCTTTCTAACTTTTCACTGGGAAATAATTTCAAACTTTCAAAAAGCTGCAAAAATTGACATAGTACAGGGCTTGCCCAGATCCCTTCACCCACATTTCACCGAGCGCCTTTTCGCCAACCAGGTGGCTTTGAGTGCCCGCCGCGCAGCTTCGGGGGAGGAAAGGGTGTTGGTGGTGGGATCAGGCCCCCGGATGAGAGGTGTTGCTTCTTGTCCTCCCAGGCCCGGCTGGAACGCGACCTAAGCAACAAGAAGATTTACCAAGAGGAGGAGATGCCCGAGTCGGGCGCCGGCAGCGAGTTCAACCGCAGGCTCCGAGAGGAGGCGCGGAGGAAGAAGTACGGCATAGTCCTCAAGGAGTTCCGGCCCGAGGACCAGCCTTGGCTGCTCCGAGTCAATGGCAAATCAGGCCGGAAGTAAGTGCCGCTCTCGACCCCACTCCGTGGGTGCCCTCGGCTGAACTCTCATGTGCCTGCTGTACGGCGGGGGTAACAGCCCAGGAGTGACAGCTCATCCTCCTGCGAAGGGTTTTACTTGGGTAGATGAGCTGACGGGATGCCCGGGCAGGAGCTCTGAGGGCCGGGATGCCCAAAGCCCGGGCTCTGGTACTGTGGTACCCAGCGAGGGGCCACCTGGGGTTCGGGGGGTGGGGAGGACAGAGGTTAGGGGGATGAAGGGCACTCCGGCAGAAGAGCGAGCACGAAGGCACGAAGCGCCGAGCCCTAGGGACTGTCACAGCGCATGACAGTGACAGGGTGGGCAGATGGATAGGGCGGTGGGCGCCAGGCTGCAGCTGGACTGTGGGTGGGCTGGGGCCCAGGGGAGCCTGAAGGCTGTAGGCAGGGAGGGGGCACGCTGTAAGACTGCCTCCACTTGCGGGTGATGCCAGAGGCCAGGAGGGGGCTGGCAGTGGTTCAGCCCCCAGGAAGATTCTGGAGGCAAATCCGGAGGGGTCTGACTGTAGGGCCCTGTGCTCTTCATGGCCAGAAAGGACCATGACATGTATAATGCAAAGGAACCCTAAGCCCGCTCTGCAAGGTGGGGAGCCGTGCTTTCCAGATGTGGAAATCCAGGCTCAGACAGTCGAAGGGCCAGCCCAAGGCCTTCCAGCCTCAGATTCTGCTGGGAGGACTCAGGTGGCTCTGGAGAGGGGGTAGGCCTGGGGTTGCAGGGGGGTGTATGAGGGTGGGGCTGGTGCCTTTTCCTCTGGCTGACAGTAACCTTGAACTCCATGCAGGTTCAAGGGCATAAAGAAGGGAGGTGTGACAGAGAACACATCCTACTACATCTTTACCCAGTGCCCTGATGGGGCTTTTGAGGCCTTCCCCGTGCACAACTGGTACAACTTCACGCCGCTGGCCAAGCACCGCACGCTCACGGCCGAGGAGGCCGAGGAGGAGTGGGAGAGGTGAGTGAGGGGGCACGACTGGAAATGAGGTGCATCCCCCGAACATCGTTCCCGGTTGGGAGCTGGGGACTCAGTGGTGACCAAGCCAGATCTCACCAGCCCCTCAGGGAGCTCCCAGTCCAGTGGGGGAATGGACATGGGACCATCAGGGACGCACAGGGCGGTGCAAGAGCCAGGGGTGGGGGAGTGGCTGAGCTGAGCCCTGGAGCAGGAATCGGCAAGCAGGGTGGGGTCTCCCGGCCTACAAGGCTTCCCCCAGGCAGGTCTCACAGCTGGATCAACTGCTGGTAGGATACACATAAAATAACATTTACCAGTTTTAAATGCACAGCTCAGTGGCATTAAGTACGCAGCCATCTGCCCCCTCCACCTCCAGAACTTTCTCATCTTCCCAAACTGAAACTCTGTCCCCATGAAACACTGACTCCCCAGCCCCTCCCCCAGCCCCCGGCCCCCACCATCTACTTCCTGTCTCTGGATCTGAGTCCTCCCTCTAGGGAGTGGAATCAGACAGTGTTTGGCCTTTTATGTCTGGTTTATATCACTGAGCATGGTGTCCTCAAGCTTTATCCACATTGTAGTGTGTATCGCTGCTTCATTTTTTAAAAATTTTAATTGTAGTAAAAAAATCTGTAAAATTTATCATCTTAACCATATTTAAGTGTACCATTCAGTAGTGGTGTTAAGTACATTTACATTCTTGTGTAATGGAGCTTCATTCCTGTTTTTTTTTTTTTTCTTCCTTCCAGTTTAATGGAGGTGTAATTGACATCCAGCACTAAGTTCTAGGTGTACAGCATAATGAGTTGACTTACATACACCATGAAATGTTTACCACAATAACTTTTAGTGAACACCCATCATCTCATATAGGTATAAAATAAAAGAGAAAGAAAAAAAATTTTTCCTTGTGATGCGATCTCTTAGGGTTTACTCTCAAAACTTTCATATATAACATACAGCAGTGGTAATTAATCATAATCATGTCATACACTATACATCGCTAGTACTTATTTATCTTATAACTGGAAGTTTGTACCTTTTAACCACCTTCATCCAATTCCCCCTCTTGCCACTTCTGGTAACCACAAATCTGATTCCTTTCTCTGTGAGTTTGTTGGTTGAAGTATCATTGACCTACATCACTATGTTCCTAGTGTACAGCCTATTGATTCGATATTTCTATATATTTCAAAATGATCACCACGATAAGTCGAGTTGCATCATCACCATATAAAGATACTGTGTCATCGTTGACTCTGTTCCTATCCTGTACATTTTATCCCCGTGACATTTATTTTGCAACTGAAAGTTTGTACCTCGTAATCTCCCTCACCTATTTCACTCATCCCCTCACTCCTCTTCCCTCTGGCGACCACCTGTTTGTTCCCTGTATCTATGACTCTGTTTCTGTTTTGTTATGTTTGTTCTTTTTTTTTTAATTCCACGTATAAGTACAGTATTTATCTTCCACATCTTGGTTATTGTAAATAGTGCTGTAATGAACATAGGGGTGCATATATCTTTTTGAGTTAGTGTTTTTCTTTTCTTCGGAAAGACACCCAGAAGTGGAATTTGGGATTCTACGGTAGTTTTAATTTAATCTCCATACTGTTTTCCACAGTGGCTGCACCAATTTACATTCCCACCAACAGTGCACGAGGGTTCCCTTTTCTCCACACCCTCACCAACCCTTGTTATTTGTTGTCTTTTGAAAATAACCATTCTGACTGGTGTGAGGTGATATCTTATTACAGTTTTTTTTTTTTTTTTTTTGCGGTACGCGGGCCTCTCACTGCTGTGGCCTCTCCCACCGCAGAGCACAGGCTCCGGACGCGCAGGCTCAGCAGCCGTGGCCCATGGGCCCAGCCGCTCCGCGGTATGCGGGATCCTCCCGGACCGGGACACGAACCCGCATCCCCTGCATCGGCAGGTGGACTCCCAACCACTGTGCCACCAGGGAAGCCCTCTTATTACAGTTTGGATTTGCATTTCCCTGATCATTTGTGATGTTGAGCATCTCTTCATGTGTTTGTTGGCATCTGTATGTCTTTTTTGGAAAAATGTCTATTCAGGTCTTCTGCCCATTTTTTTTTTTTTTCTCGGTACGTGGGCCTCTCACTGTTGTGGCCTCTCCCGTTGCGGAGCACAGGCTCCAGACGCGCAGGCTCAGTGGCCATGGCTCATGGGCCCAGCCGCTCTGTGGCATGTGGGATCTTCCCAGACCGGGGCACGAACCCGTGTCCCCTGCATCGGCAGGCGGACTCTCAACCGCTGCGCCACCAGGGAAGCCCTTCTGCCCATTTTTTAATCAGGTTGTTTGCTTTTTTCATGTTGAGTTGTATGAGTTCTTTGTATTTTGGATATTAACCCCTTATCAGATATATCATTAGCAAATACCTTCTCCCATTCAGTGGGCAACCTTTTTGGTTTGCTGATGGTTTCCTTCATTGTGCAAAAGCTTTTTAGTTTGGTGTTGCCCTATTTATTTTTGCTCTTGTTTCCCTTGCCTGGGGAGACATATCCAAAAAAATACTGCTAAGACCAATGTCAAAGAGTATACTGCTTATGTTTTCTTCTAGAATTTTTATGCTTTGAGGTCTTACATTTAAGTCTTTAATCCATTTTGAGTTTATTTTTGTGTGTGGTGTGAGAGAATAGTCCCATTTTCTCAATACCGTTTATTGAAGAGACTGTCTTCTCTTCATTATATATTCTTGCCTCCTTTGTCGTAGATTTATTGACTATATAATGTGCGTTCATTCCTAGACTGTCTATTCTGTTCCATCGGTCTATGTGTTTTTGTGCCAGTACCATACTGTTTTGATGACTGTAGGTTTGTAGTATAGTTTGAGAGCAGGGAGCATGATACCTCCAGCTTTGTTGTTCTTTCTCAAAGTTGTTTTGGCTACTTGGGGTCTTTTGTCTTTTCATAGAAATTTCAGAATTATTTTTTTGGTTCTGTGAAAAATGCCATTGGTGTTTTGATAGGGATTGCATTGACTCTCTAGATTGCCTTGGGTAGAATGGTCGCTTTAACAATATTCATCCTCCCAATCCATGAGCATGGTGTATCTTTCCATTTGTTCGTGTCATCTTCAATTTCTTTCTTATAGTTTTCTGAGTACAAGTCTTTCACCTCCTCGGTTAGATTTATACCTAGGTATTTTGTTCTTTTGGATGCGATTGTAAATGGGATTGTTTTCTTAATTTCTCTTTCTGATAGTTTGTTGTTAGTGTGTAGAAACACAACAGATTTGTATATATTAGTTTTATATCCTGCAGTATCATTTATCAGTTCTAATTGTTTTTTTGGTGGTGTGTTCAGGATTTTCTGTATATAGTATCATGTCATCTGCAGACAGTTTTACTTTTTCCATTCCAATTCGGATTCCTTATTTTTTCTTATCTGATGGCTGTGGCTAGGACTTCCAGTACCATGTTGAATACAGCTTCATTCTTTTTTATTTATATACTACCCATGAATTCTGCTCCTGTTGTTATATACAATCCTAAGACTCTCTTTATTTTTATTATTTTTAAAATTTTTTATAAATTTATTTATTTTTGGCTGTGTTGGGTCTTCGTTGCTGCACACAGGCTTTCTGTAGTTGTGGCAAGCGGGGGCTGCTCTTCGTTGCAGTGCACAGGCTTCTCACTGCAGTGGCTTCTCTTGTTGCAGAGCACGGGCTGTAGGCACACGCTTCAGTAGTTATGGCACACAGGCTCAGTAGTTGTGGCTTGTGGGCTCTAGAGCACAGCCTTAGTAGTTGTGGCGCACGGGCTTAGTTGCTCCGTGGCATGTGGGATCTTCCCGGACCAGGGCTCAAACCCATGTCCCCAGCATTGGCAGGCAGATTCTTAACCACTGCACCACCAGGGAAGTCCCCTAAGACTGTCTTTAAATGCAATCACGTTTTTAAAAACTTTCATCACCACTCTAAATGGAAACACCAGTACCCCCTGCCATTAAAAAGAAGGCACCCATGAACTACAACAAAAGCGACGGATGTGACTGTATCATATGGCCTGATTCTGTTGCCCGAGAGAGGCCCTGAGCCCAAGCGAGGTGCTGGGGCATCAGCGTCGCGTGAGGCCTTCTCCTGAGGGACTCTGGGTAGAGCGGGAACTGAAGGAGGGCCAGCTCTCCCTGTGTGATCGCAGGCTGTTGCTGCCACACCTGTGCGTCCCCATGTGCGGGGTCAGCTTGTCCCTCTTCTCACCTACATGTGTCTGTGGTTCCCCTCTGGGGAATGCCCGGTGGAAGTGCAGGGTGGCACCCGGGACAAGGCCCAGCTGCTGGAGGCGGGCTCTGGAGCCAGGCCCCTTGTCAGCCCCTGCTGTGCCCCCCACCCACAGGAGAAACAAAGTCCTGAACCACTTCAGCATCATGCAGCAGCGGCGGCTCAAGGACCAGGACCAGGACGAGGAGGACGAGGAGAAGGAGAAGCGTGGGCGCAAGAAGGCCAGTGAGCTGCGCATCCACGACCTGGAGGATGACCTGGAGATGTCCTCTGATGACAGCGAGGCCAGTGGCGAGGAGGGTGAGGCTGGCAGAGCTTCCGTAGCTGGGGTGGTCGGCACAGCTGCCTGATTAGTGCCCGGTCATAATTTATCAAGGTGGCTGTGTGATGACTCAGAGAGGTTAATGCCCCTGAAAGGAAAACTTGGTTACTCATGGGCCTCTGGGCCCGGGAGCTCGTCCGCTTGGGGAAGCGCCAGGGTTGGTAGGAGGCAGCAGGGAGCCTAGGAAGGCCTCGGCCACAGCCTCAACTGGGGTTTCCAAGGAAACGGCTTAGGACTGGCCAGTTTGAGTCATGCCAGTGGGCTCTGGGCCAAGGCCTGGTCTCTGGCTGCCCAGGTGATACAGGGCAGGGATGGTGGCCCTGCGTGTGAGAGAGAAGGGGGTGGTGGGGGTGTGGAGTCGGGTTGGCCTGTGGGTGAGAGGTGCGCCCCTGGGCCAGCTCTTTGCCTCTTGGAGGAATTGGGGCCGGTCCTGGTGTCTCTCCCCAGAGGGCAAAGGCCCCAGAGACATCAGGTGTCATCGGATACACAAAGCGTGAAGTGTGCCCATCCAAGCCCCTCCCCTTGTCTCCCCTTCCCCAGGCGGCCGAGCCCTCAAAGCCAAGAAGAAGGCGCCGCCCAGCAAGGGGGGCAGGAAGAAGAAGAAGAAGAAGGGGTCAGACGACGAGGCCTTTGAGGACAGTGACGATGGGGACTTTGAGGGCCAGGAGGTGGACTACATGTCCGACGGCTCCAGGTGAGGCAGGCAGGAGGCGGATGTGAGACCCTGGGCCGGCCTGCACATGCATTCCCTCACCCTCTGCCCGCTCTGTGCTTGTCTTGCAGCAGCTCCCAGGATGAGCTGGAGGGCAAGCCCAAGGTCACCCAGCAGGAGGAGGGCCCCAAGGGCGTGGACGAGCAGAGTGAGAGCAGCGAGGAGAGCGAGGAGGAGAAGCCACCTGAGGAGGACAAGGAGGACGAGGAGGAGAAGAAGGCGCCCACGCCGCAGGACAAGAAGCGGAGGAAAGGTGGGTGCGCCTCCCCCGGCTGCGGCCCAGGCCCCTGATCTGGGATGGGGCTGGGGGGGGCGGGGCCTCCGCTCCTGACGCCCCTCCTCTGGCCCTGCGCAGACAGCAGCGAGGAGTCGGACAGCTCAGAGGAGAGTGACATCGACAGCGAGGCCTCCTCGGCGCTCTTCATGGCGGTAAGGCCCAGCCCGGGGCGGGGGGACGGCGTGTCCCTCTCCAGACTCACATCCCCAACTCCGGTGTCCCAGAAGAAGAAGACGCCCCCCAAGAGGGAGCGGAAGCAGTCGGGTGGCAGCTCCCGGGGCAACAGCCGGCCCGGCACACCCAGCACGGAGACGGGCAGCACTTCCTCCACCCTGCGGGCGGCCGCCAACAAGCTGGAGCAGGGTGAGTCGCCCCATCCCGCCCTGCCCGCCTCAATCTCTTGACCCTGTACTTGCCCTCCCTTTCAGCATCCTGTCTGCCTGCCCCTGAACCCCTTGCATATGTAATCCTGGCATCGCTGGCCCGGGGTTCCCCCAGGGGTCCAGCCTCCCCGCCCCAAGGCTCAGCCCCGCCTCTGCTCCCACAGGGAAGCGGACCAGCGAGACGCCGGCGGCCAAGCGGCTGCGGCTGGACACCGGGCCCCAGAGCCTGTCGGGGAAGTCCACCCCTCAGCCCCAGTCCGGGAAGTCCACTCCCAGCAGCGGGTAAGTTGGCGAGGATGGCAGGAGCAGGGAGGGGGCTTGGGGGGGGGCCTCGGAGGGGGCCTTGGGCACGGAGGGCCGCCTGCTGACACCCACCTGCCCACCTCCAGCGACGTGCAGGTGACCGAGGATGCCGTGCGCCGCTACCTGACACGGAAGCCCATGACCACCAAGGACCTGCTGAAGAAGTTCCAGACCAAGAAGACGGGGCTGAGCAGTGAGCAGACGGTGAACGTGCTGGCCCAGATCCTCAAGCGCCTGAACCCCGAGCGCAAGATGATCAACGACAAGATGCACTTCTCCCTCAAGGAGTGAGGCTCCCCCAATAAACACGCTCTGTTTTCTAGAATCCTCGGGCTCTTGATTCCCACACTCACCACCTCCCGTCCCGCTGCCCGTCTGTCACCCCACCCTCTGAGTCTGAGGACCCCAGTGTTTTCTCCACAGTTTACTTCTCTCAGTCTCCAGTCCCCTGCTTCTGAAACCTCTAGAACTTAATCCTCTCCTTACCCCTCAGCCTCCTCCACTGGGCTTCTGCTGGGTGATCTCTTTCAGGTCTTCCTTTGACCAGTTCTCTCTTCAGCTGTGGCTTAGCCACCACCTAAACCATTCAGTACTTAGTTTCACTGTCTGTTTTCCAATTCTCCAAGTTATCTTTGTTTCTCAGATCAGCAGGTCTGTTTTGAGTGGCCCCTTCTGCTTTTGATCCCTTCTTTCGCATTTTTAGTTTTAAGCATCCTTGACTTACAGTCTCCATCACACTCACCTAGGACCTGAAGCTCACGGGCATCCTGCTGTATCCTGACTCCTTTTCATGATCTGTTCTCGTGTTTTGGGATCTGGGATGGCGGACTCATGGCCAGCTCGGGCCTCTATCTGTGAGACTCCCGCATGGTCTGCTTTGCAGGCAAGTCCTTCCAGATGGTTTTTGCCTATGCTCCCAGCAGGTGCCCCAGAAGTCCTGTCCTGAGCCCATTTTAGGTGTGGTTCTCAGCTTGTGGCTCTGTCCCTACACGGCGACAAAATCCCAAACCCCCTTCTTGCTGATCTTGGCATCTGGCCCCTATTTTTCAACTTCCCAGTGATGTTTCTGGGGCTTCCCTTAGATGCTTACAAGTTGGTTAGGCGTTTATTTTATCTAGCATTGCTAGGAGTGCTGTAGCAGGAGGGCTTTTTGAGTTCGTGGATAGTCACGTTGCTGGAAGCGGAATTTGGCAGCAGGAGTACTTCTGAACCCCCGTTGGAGGGATCCAGCTGGGGGCAGGATGCCGGCCTTCCGTCTTGCCCAAGCTGGAGACTGCGGGTGGAAAACTTTCCCATCCAGTTCCACAGGCCCTTGGCTGCCGAGCGGGAATGCCTGAGACGCCAGGTTAATTCCTAGGAATGTCCCAGGTCATTCCACCCTCCCTCCCCATCCTTCCGCCAGGCCTTTTGGGAGAGAAGCAATGGCCCCTTGCCCTGGCAATTTCACCCCTGCTCTGCCTGCCACGTGGACCGAGGTCTAAGGCCTCCCCACCAGGCCGGGCCATGTGCCCCGGTGGTTCAGAGCAGGGGTCTTCCATTCAGCTTGACTTGGGTCCAAATCCCACCGGTGTTTCTTAATTCTGGGTGACTTTGGATAAGTGACATTCCCACCCCCCATCTGAAAGTAGTCTCAATAAACAGCGCAAGAAAAACCACACCAAAACCATTGAGGCGGTCCCCTGTGGGTGGAGTTGAGGTCCTCTCCAGTCTCTTGCTGATACAAAAGGCAGCGAATAACCCTGAGCTTGCATCTTGCCTCACCTGAGGAGGATGAGTTCCTGAGCAGGTGTCCTGGATCAGGGATGTGATTTGCACCTTCTGCAGCAAATGCTCAGCGGCTACCGATTTACAGTGCTACCAACAGGCGTGCCCGTGTCACACACACACACACACACACACACACCCAGCCGGGTGTAAGCACACTTTGATGTCTGCCAATCTTGGGTGCACAGTCTCATCCGAGTTTTAAGCCAGTCTCACCTGCGTGAGATTGAGCACCTCGTCAAACCTCCACAAGCTGTTCGTATTTCCCTTGCCTCAGAAGCTCTCGCAACTGCACAGTGCCAGGCACCACGTTACACACTAAATGCGTCTTCTGTCTGTCCTCCCCACGTGGGAGGGACTCTGGTTTAGCAGAGTGTCCTGGATCAGGGATGTGATTTGCACCTTCTGCAGCAAATGCTCAGCGGCTACCGATTTACAGTGCTACCAACAGGCGTGCCCGTGTCACACACACACACACACACACCCCCAGCCGGGTGTAAGCACACTTTGATGTCTGCCAATCTTGGGTGCACAGTCTCATCCGAGTTTTAAGCCAGTCTCACCTGCGTGAGATTGAGCACCTCGTCAAACCTCCACAAGCTGTTCGTATTTCCCTTGCCTCAGAAGCTCTCGCAACTGCACAGTGCCAGGCACCACGTTACACACTAAATGCGTCTTCTGTCTGCCCTCCCCACGTGGGAGGGACTCTGGTTTAGCCCCCTTTCACGGCTGGGGATGGAGGTTCACTTCCCTGGGGTGATGGGAAGGGCAGGGAGGTCGCCGGGACCAGGGTGGGGCCTAACCGCCCCTCTGCTGATGCCCTCTGACCCTAGGGCAGGACTGAGGTCCCAGGGGGCTCAGGTTGGCCTTCTAGAGACAGGAGTCCCTGCGGGGTGAGCTTCCTGCCCCTGGTGTCCCAGCTCTTGGCTGTCCTCGGGCCTCTCCCCTTTCCTGTTTTGATGCTGGCCCCGCCAGGCCCGGAGACAGGGGCATGATGTCTTAATCCTCCAGGCAGGAGCCACGATGGATTCCCCATCAGCTCACCCACCTGCCAACCCACCTCTTCCCCCTACCCACATCTGCTCTACCTGGTGCGTGACACAGGGGCTACTGAGCCCCAGCACCCTGCCCAAGTGGGGAGAGCCCCCAGTGGGGGACCCACGGGGCCCCCCACCTCTCCCTCCAGATGACAGGTCGGGTGGGGACCCTGGTTGCCCGCCCTGGGCTCGGCCCTGGCTGCCGCCACGACACTCGTAAATCAGGGGGCGGAGGGGGTGTCGGAAATAGGTCTGTGGAATGTCTGGATGGGGTATGCGGGGGGTGTGCGCCCTTAACTCTTAGAAGGATGTGCGGTGTGGGGCAGGAGGAAAGGGACTGCCTGGGCCCCAGGTGTGGGACGCGGAGGCCTTTGTGACAGGGCAGCGGCCGGCAGTGAAGAGGTTATCTCCGCAGCTCAGGCGGGGGATAAATTGAGGACGCAGGGCATCTCCACCCTCAGGACCTGCCCGTCACCATGGCCACAGGACGAGTCCTGCTAGGCTCTCTGCTGCTCCTGACCCTGCACTTGGACCTCCGCGGGGGCCCTGGGGCCTGGGGGGCTTCGGTGGCAGAGGAGGAGCTCTTGTCTGAGCCAGTGGTGGACAGAGGGACCTGGAGGCCGCAGCTGGGTAAGGACCCCCAGAACCCCGTGCGCTCCCCGACTCCTTCCTGCCCAGACCCTGCCCGCTGTCAGCTGCCCCCTGTCCCCGCAGGCACCCGCCCGCGCCGAGCCCTGGCCGGTCCGTGCCAGCTGTGGAGCCTACCCTTGCCCGTGGCCGAGCTGGGCTTGGGCTACACGTCGGAGGAGACGGTCATCTTCCGCTACTGTGCCGGCAGCTGTCCCCGCGGCGCCCGCACCCAGCACGGCCTGACGCTGGCCCGGCTGCGGGGTCAGGGCCGAGCCCACGGTGGGCCCTGCTGCCGCCCCACCCGCTACGCCGATGTGGCCTTCCTCGACGACCGCCACCGCTGGCAGCGGCTGCCCCAGCTCTCGGCGGCAGCCTGTGGCTGCGGCGGCTGAGAATGCCCGGCCTGGGGCCCTGCAGCCGCTGGAGGAGCTCAGCTGACTTATTTATTGGAGGCTTGGATGCTGAGGCGAAGAGAAGGGGAGGTGGTTTGGGCCGCCAGCAAGGGGCGCAATAAAGGAAACTGCTCCTCCAGCCTCGTGAGTGTGTGTCCTGCCGGGGATGCTCCCGACGGGTGGGCAGGTGGGGTCCCGGGCTTCCCCTGCAGATTCCAGCCCCCCAAAACAGCCGGTGCCAGGAAGGCCAGCTTGTCCACTCTCCAACTTTATTCACAAACACGGTGTCTTGAGCAGCTGGGGGGGAGGGCCCCGGGGTCAGCAGGGTGGGGGCACCTGCCCGGGCTCCCCAGGCCCCATCCCCTCAGGGAGGGAGCGGCAGATCACAGAGATGCGTCGGCCCCGGGGAACCCGACGCTCCCCAAAAAAGGACTCTTCATCCCGAAGGATCTCGTGAGAGAAGTCATAACGGGCCGAGCCCCTGCAAGAGAAAATAGAGGCTGTGGCCGGGTGGGGTGAGGGCAGCCCCTGTTCCAGGCAGAGCGCCTGCGGTGGGGGGTAGAGTCTGCTGTCAGGGCTGAAGGAGAGAAGGTGCTCAAAGTGCTGGGTGGGCATCTCAGGAGTTACTGGTGGGGTGGGGGCTCCCTGGCTGCCAGTACCTAAGGATGTAGAGGGAGCCCGGCTCCAGCAAGAGTTCCAGCCACTCCCCTGGCTCCTGGGTGTGCACCAGCCGCATGACGCTGGGAGACAGCAGGGACAGGCCAGCAATCGTGGATCCACAGAACTGGAAGAGGGGACACACTGGCAGGTGGGCTTTGGCCTGGCCGGCTCACCCCCAGCCGGGAACTCCAAGGCACTGGCCTCTGCACACCTTGATGCTGTCCACATGTGGCTTGATGTACCCCCGAGGTTCCAGGTCCAGCACGTGCACCGAGGAGAGCAGGGTCTGGCCGGGGCCAAAGGCGGCTGCCTGCACACGCTGCAGGATCGACCGGCTTGCCTCTGACCAGCGCGACTTCTCTGTCTCTCGGAAGCCGTGGATGGCCTGCCCAGAGAGCTCAGGTCAAGCCTGGAAGCTCCCAGGGGGGAAAAGGGAAACTAAGGCACATTGTGGGGCTAGGGTGGGTTGGGGGAGAGGGTGGTGGAAGTGCAAAGCAAAGGCCTGGTTTTTCCAGCATGACCCTTGACCCCACCCTCAACTCACAACCTTGGTCCTATCTACCCCATGATGCTGGGTCTCAGACCCCAACCCTGACCCATCTGGGTCTGGCCTTAGTCGTTTTTTAAAAAATATTATTTATTTTTGGCTGTGTTGGGTCTCCGTTGCTGCGCGCAGGCTTTCTCTAGTTGCGGCGAGCGGGCTTCTCATTGCGGTGGCTTCTCTTGTTGCGGAGCACGGGCTTCAGTAGCTGTGGCGTCTGGGCTCAGGAGTTGTGGCACATGGGCTTAGTTGCTCCGTGGCGTGTGGGATCTTCCTGGACCAGGGATCGAACCCCTGGCCTCAGTCCTTTCTACCCACCATCAGGCTCCAATTCAGTCCCAGATGCCGTCCCTAATGCTGGCCCAGCTTCAATATTCACAACATGATCCCACCCAACACCAGGTCCACCCCCAACCCGTGACCCTCCCTCACTCCCTCCACACCGTTTCCGCCCCTAACTTTGGTCCTGTTCCCCAAACACCCCTCAGTTCCAGGTTCTGCCTCCTGTTACGACCCTGCCCTCATGTCCAAAGCGCTCTCCCTGCCCGCAACGCCCCTCAGCTTCAAGACACTGCCCCCATTCCCAGGTCCCGCCCCCAGACGTAGCCTCGCCCACCCCAGGGCTCCACTCCCCGTCCCGCCCCTAACGTCCCAGGTCCCGCCCCGCTGTGGCTCCGCCCCCAGCGCCAGCAGCCTCACCGCGTCCCAGTGATCGTACTCGTATCGACGGCGGCGCAGCTGGGGTTCCAGCTCGCTGCTCAGTGTCTCCTCCTCGGCCGCGCTCAGGAAGCCGGGCCGTACCACGGCCGCGTCCCGTAGGCGGCTTAGCACGGCCGGCCCCGAGCCCCGCACCCAGCCCTGCCCGGTCACGCTCCACAGCGCTAGCCGCCCACTCCCGGCCATAGCCCCGGAGCCGGGTCGTGGAAGCTGCCGGGGTCAGGAGCACGCCCCGCCCCAGAGCCATTGGCTGTGGTTACGCCGAATCCTTCCAGCGATTGGCGTTTCTCAGAGTCCCGCCTCTCGCTCAAGGCTACTGGTTGTTACTCGGCTCGCCCTCTCGAGCTATTGGCTCTCCCCATAATCCGCCTCCTCTCCCGCGGTATTGGGCGCCGTCGACCGCAGTGACTCAGACTAATGGCTGTGCCTAAAGTCCGTCTTCCAGAGGGCGGGGCGGCGGTGGGCGAAGGCTTGATAGGGCCGGGGGTCAGAGGTCAGGGGTCATAGAAGGATTGGGCCAAGGCTAGAGGTTAAGGGCAGAGTACAGCTAGGCTGAGGTCTAGGGGTCAAGGGAGTGACGTCAAGGCTGTGATTATGGGCTGGGGCCAGGTTTGTGGAGTTAGGGGATTCAGTCAAAGGTCAAAGCGAGGCGCCTCCCGTTCCCCCTCTCTTTACTGGGTCATTCCCACCCCCATACAAACAGGCTGGCTCCCAGCTTAAAAACAGGACATAAACAAAAGATCCTCTTCCTTTAATGGTAGAATTGTCATGTCACCATTTTGCAGCCCTTATTGGAATATTGGTGGTTCTAGACAAGGACTCTCATTCCCTCCTAACGTCATGAAAGAGCGACAACTGGATTTAATGTGCCTCCTGCTAGAAGGCACCCTCAACTGAGAGGTCATTTGCCAAAAAGCGGAACGTGAATCCGATCAGATTTGTCTAGATTCATACACCAGGTTACCGGAAATACCAAGGACAGAATCGCATCATCAAAATTCAGACAGAGGGAAAGTCCACAAGACAGACAACGATGTTTCTCCAACAGGTGAATTTCAAGGAAAGAGAAGAAAAAGAGGGAGAGATTGAGAGATTAAGGGGAAACCTGCAGTAATAAGACACTTAAAGATTTATCAACCAGCGGCAATGCCTGCACCTTATTGGGATCCTGATTGGAACAAACTAAAAAAAAGAAATAGCGACAACCAGGGAAATTTTGACATGGGTTGAATATTCGACCATGGTAAGTGTTGTTATTTTTTTAAAGTTTGAAAATGATATTGTGGTTGTCTTTTTAAAGATTCCTTATCCTTTTGTCTATTTATTTTTTAAATTTTTACAGGTTTTTTTTTTTTTTTTTTTTTTGCGACACTGCTTGGCATGTAGGATCTTGGTTCCCTGACCAGGGGTTGAACCTGTACCCCCTGCAGTGGAAGCGTGGATTCTTAACCACGGGACCACCAGGGAAGTCCCTATTTACTTACTTATTTATTTATTTAGTTTTAGCTGCGTTGGGTCTTCGTTTTTGGGGCCGGCTTTCTCCAGTTTTGGCGAGCGGGAGCTACCCTTCATTGCGGTGCACAGGCTTCTCATTGTGGTGGCTTCTCTTGTTGCGGAGCACGGGCTCTAGGCACTTGGGCTTCAGTACTTGTGGCATGTGGGCTCAGTAGTTGTGGCTCATGGGCTCTAGAGCGCAGGCTCAGTAGTTGTGGAGCACAGGCTGAGTTGCTCCGCGGCATGTGGGATCTTCCCGGACCAGGGCTCGAAAACCCGTGTCCCCGGCATTGGCAGGCAGATTCTTAATCACTGCGCCACCAGGGAAGTCCCCCTATTTATTTATTTATTTATTTATTTATTGGCTGCGTTGGATCGTCGTTGCTGCATGCGTTGGGTCTTCGTTGCTGCACGCGGGCTTTCTCTAATTTCAGCGAGCAGGGGTTACTCTTGGTTGCGGTGCGCTGGCTTCTCATTGCAGTGGCTTCTCTTGTTGCGGAGCATGGGCTCTAGGCACATGGGCTTCAGTAGTTGTGGCACACGGGCTCCGTAGTTGTGGCTTGCGGGCTCTAGAGCGCAGGCTCAGTAGTTGTGGTGCACGGGCTTAGTTGCTCCGTGGCATGTGGGATCTTCCCGGACCAGGGCTCGAACCCGTGTCCCCTGCATTGGCAGACGGATTCTTAACCACTGAGCCACCAGGGAAGCCCCCCCTATTTATTTTAATTTTTTTAATTTTTTAAATTTGCTTTTGGCTGCGTTGGGTCTTCGTTGCTGTGCGTGGGCTTTCTCTAGCTGTGGCAAGCAGGGGCTACTCTTTGTGTGGTGCGCAGGCTTCTCATTGCGGTGGCTTCTGTTGTTGCAGAGCACAGGCTCTAGGGGCGCAGGCTTCAGTAGTTGTGGCTCACAGGCTCTAGAGTGCAGGCTCAGTAGGTGTGGCGCACGGGCTTCTTTGCTCCGCGGCCTGTGGGATCTTCCCGGACCAGGGCTTGAACCCGTGTCCCCTGCATTGGCAGGTGGATTCTTAACCACTGTGCCACCAGGGAAGTCCCCTCCTATTTATTTTTCATTAACTTTTTTTTTTGAATGAAAGATTCTTTTAATTCTGTAGTGCTTTATAATTTTCAAAAGTTTCACACACACGATTTCATATAATCCCATAATAACCCTTTTTTTAATCCTCTACGCCTATATTGCCCCTCTCCCCTTCCCTTTTCCCACTGGTAACCACTAGTTTGTTCTCTGTATCAGGGGTCCTCAACCCCTGGGCCGCGGACTGGCCTTTTTGGAACCGGGCTGCACAGCAGGAGGTGAGTGGCAGGCAAGCAAGCGAAACTTCATCTCCTGCTCCCCATCGCTCGCGTTACCACCCCCAATGTCCTTGGAAAAATTGTCTTTCACAATTGACTAGTTTGTTGTACTTCTTTAGATTCCACATATTAGTGATACCATACAGAATTTGTCTTTCTGTCTGACTTAATTCACTTAGCTTAATACCCTCCAAGTCCATCCATGGTGCTGCAAATGGCAAAACCTCGTTCTTTTTCATGGCTGAGTAGTATTCCACTGTGTATATATATACACCACATCTTCTTTATCCATTCCTCTGTTGATGGACACTCTGGTTGCTTCCATATCTTGGCTATTGTAAATAACGCCATGAACATTGGGGTGCATGTACCTTTTCTAATTGGAGTTTTTGTTTTTTTGGGATATATACCCAGGAGTGGAATTGCTGGGTCATGTGGTAGTTCTATTTTTAGTTTTTTGAGACATAAAGATTCCTTATCCTTTTAGAAATACATACCGAAATATTTACAGATGAAATGAAAAGCTGGGATTTTCTTCAAAGTAATACAGTGCCATGGGGGGTGGAGGGGAGGGACGAATCACAATTGGCTGTGAATTAGTAATTCTTGAGTTGGTGTGATGGGTACGTGAGACCTCATTATCCTAATTTCTCAACTTTTGTATACATTATAAGGTGTGCACAATGAAAAGTTCAGCTAAATGTATCCGATGAATGAAGCCAAATTAAAAAGTCCTCTGGGGCTTCCCTGGTGGCACAGTGGTTAAGAATCTGCCTGCCAATGCAGGGGACACGGGTTCGAGCCCTGGTCCAGGAAGATCCCACATGTCACAGAGCAACTAAGCCCGTGAGCCACAACTACTGAGCCTGTGTGCCTAGAGCCCGTGAGCCACAACTACTGAGCCCATGTGCCACAACTCCCGCACGCCTAGAGCCCGTGCTCCGCAACAAGAGAAGCCACCGCAGTGAGAAGCCCGCGCACCACAACGAAGAGTAGCGCATGCATAGCAACGAAGACCCAACGCAACCAAAAAAAAATAAATAAAACAAATAAATTTTTTTTTAAAAGGCCCCTGAATTAAAAAAAAAAAAATTGACCTCAACACACCCTCCAGCGACAGCCCCAAGTTCTCTGTTCTCCTTGAGAGCAAAATTCCTTAAAAGACTTGTTTAGCTCCAATATTTTCCAGCCCCTTCTCTCTGGCTCCACTCCAATCTGGTTTTTGGCCCCCAAAGCACCGAAAGTGTTCTTATTTATCTAAGGCAACTCGTGATTTCCGAGGCCCAAACGCCATAGCCAGTTCTCAGCCTGACCACTAAGTCATAGACATGCTGAAGTCTCCTACATTTTTATTTCCAACCCTGACCCCAGACTTACCCATCCCCTGGGATGTCTGGGGCACTTGGACATCAAACGTCCAAAACCGGCTCCTGATCGTGGCCCCCAATCCTGCTCCTCCTGAACTTTCCCAGGAACGTCTTATCTTTCCTTCCATCTTTCTAGCTGCTTTGGGCCAACGCCTTGGAGTTTTGGGAGATGACTTTCTCTCTCAAATTTCACATTGCAGCTGACAGCCATGCCTGTAGTTTTGTTTTGTTTTGTTTTGTTTTTGGCGGTACACAGGCCTCTCACTGCTGTGGCCTCTCCCGTTGCGGAGCACAGGCTCCGGACGCGCAGGCTCAGCGGCCATGGCTCACGGGCCCAGCCGCTCCGCGGCATGCGGGATCCTCCCGGACCAGGGCACGAACCCGTGTCCCCTGCATCGGCAGGCGGACTCTCAACCACTGCGCCACCAGGGAAGCCCCTTGCCTTTAGTTTTTATTTATTTGAAAAATTTATTATTATTATTATTTTTGACTGTGTTGGGTCTTCGTTGCAGTGTGTGGGCTTCGCATTGTGGTGGCTTCTCTTGTTACAGAGCACAGGCTCTAGGCATGTGGGCTCAGTAGTTGTGGCGCACGGACTTAGTTGCTCCTCGGCATGTGGGATCTTCCCAGACCAGGGATGGAACCTGTGTCCCCTGCATTGGCATAAGGATTCTAAACCGCTGCGCCACAGGGGAAGTCCCAGCCCTGCCTTTAAAAGCTGGCTAGAATCTGACCTCTCTCACCACGTGTCCGGAGCCGTCAGCCTTCCTCTGGGTGATTACAAGTTTCCTCACTGGTCTCCTGGTTTCTGTGCTTGCCGCTCTCCACCCACCACTCTGTGGTTCCTTTTTGTTCTTCTTCTTGAAACCCTCTATGGGGCATCTCCCTCCTTGCTCAGACCTACCAGGCCTTTTACGACCTGTATTCCTCCCCTTCCTGCTCTCGTCTTCTCCTCTCTCCCCCTCACTCTCTCCAGCCACCCCAGCCTCCTCGTGCTTCCGCCCATGTGCCAGCCACAGTCCTGCCACAGGGCCTTTGCACTTGCCATGCCCTCTGCCTAGACTGCTGTCTCCCAAGATAGCAAGCTTGCTCCCCCCACCCTCTGCAAAGACCTCCTTCAGGTCTTTGCTCAAATGTCACCCTCTCAGCAAGGCCTTTGCAGGCCACCCCATCTAAAACTGTCACACACACACACACACACGTTGCATACCTCTTGCCCTGATTTTTTAAAAAACTGTCTACTCCCACAAGAATGTAAGTTTCTTCCAGACAGGGATTTCTGTGTTTTCTTCCCAGTAAGTTGTGGCCTCTGGAGCAGTGCCTGGAATGTAGGCTCAGTAGCTTTGCTGAAGTTAGGAAGCTGAAGGTCAGGGTGTAGGCACACGTGTGCCGTGGTGGAGGATGGAGGGAAGCCACCACAGCCGGGAGCAAAGTCTACAAAGATTTAATTTAAAATCACAGTGTCTCAGCTGGGATACCCACCCGGAGGGGCACCCCCAAATCCAGAGTTCCTCAAGGGTCCCCTCTAGGCTCAGTGTCGAGGGCTGGGCAGGCCTGGCGCCTCCACTTTCCTCCGGAGGGCGAGGGTGAGGGGCAGCTCTCAGGCTTTCGCTGGGGCAGGTTCTGCCACTGCTGCCACCGCCGCCACCGGCTCCTTCTGCACCAGCTCAGGCTCATCCTCACCGTCCTGGGGAGGGTGGACCAGAACCTTGTCCAAGATGCCAAACTCCTGGGCCTCCATGGGGCTCATGTAGCGGTCCCTCTCCATGGCTGACTCTGCGGGGGAAGTGGAAGTGGGATGAGGGTGGTTAAGAGTGGAGACCTGGGGCCACGTTTGGGTCCCCGATCCACCCAAGTCCTCCCTGTGTGATCTTGGCCTCCCTGTCTCTGCGCCTCAGCTTCCCCATCGGTAAAATACCTGTTTCAGTTTTGTGTGTGTGTGTGTGTGTGTGTGTGTGTGTTAACTAACTGATGTGTAAATGCACATCCAGGAAAAGGTGTGGATCATGGAAGTGGACAGTGTGGTGATTTTCAGACTGAACCCACCCACGTGGCTGGCACCTAGATCAGAGCCCCCCGAAACCCCGTCGGGGCCATGTCTAGTCACTAACTGTCCCCACCCACTACCCTAACAGTGGCCTAATGGCATGGATCCGTTATGCCAGTTTTTGCCCTTTAAACACATAACCACAGGGACTTCCCTGGTGGTCCAGTGGTTAAGACTCTGCGCTTCTACTGAGGGGGTGCAGGTTCAATCCCTGGTTGGGGAACTAAGATCCCCGCACGCTGCGTGGCACAGCCAAAAAAATTAATTAATTAATTTAAAAAGTAAATAAAGAAACACACAACCACTGAGCATTTACTCCTTTTTCCACTCAGCACTGTGTTTCTGAGATTCATCCAGGCTGTGGACCGGTCCTCATGGCGGTACAGCATCCCACCTCGTGACTAAACACCACCACTGACCACTCCTTCCCCTGCTGTCAGGTGTTTCGGTATTTTCCCGTTTGGGACTACAGGAATGGGGCTGCATTCCTGACTACATCTTTGGACAGAAGCACTCAATTCCCTCGGTTATACTCCAAGCAGAACCACCACGCATCTTTCTGCGTGTTCAGCCTCAGTGCCTGACAGCTTTCGGAAGTGGCTGTATGGTTTTCACCGCCGCCTGCAGTGGATAAACGTTCCAGTGGCTCCACGCTCCCCTCAGCACTTGGGGGTATCAGTATTTTCTATTTGAGCCGTTCCAGTGGATTGAAATGGTATCTCATCGTGGCCTTGATTTGCCTTTCCTGATGATGTCATTATTAAACATCATCACTAGAAGCGATGAGCCTCTTGACTTCTGTTTCTTGACCATTTGGAATATTCTTTGTGGGAGACCCTGTTCAAAACCTTTGGACCTATTTCTTTTTTTTGGCCGCGCCGCATGGCTTGCGGAATCTTAGTTTCCCCGACCAGGGATTGAACCCGAGCCCTCGGCCATGAAAGCACGGAGTCCCAACCACTGGAAAGCCCGGGAATCCCCCTGGACCTAGTTCAATGAAGTTTTGGGGAGGCTCCTGTAAATGAGTCTTTTTAAAGTGCTCAGAACAGGGGTTCTCAACGGGGGTGGGTTCTGATCCCCAGGGGATGCTGGGCGATGTCTGGAGACGGTTTTGGCCGTCACAACTGGAGGTGCTGCTGGCATCTAGTGAGTGGGCAGCGCCCGGGGATGTGCCACACCTCCTACAGTGCCCAGGAAGGCCTCCATCACAGAATGATCCAGCCCTGGTGTCAGCAGCACAGAGGTCCAGAGGCCTGACCCGTACATATGTGTTGGTTACAATAAACGGGAGCAGCTGGGGGCCTGTGTGGGGCAGGAGGGTGCTCACCGATCACGTGCAGGCTCTGTTTGGTGTGCTTGGCGTAGATGCTGTAGAGCTGCTTCTTGAGTTTAATGATTTCCTCCGCCTGGATGGCGATGTCTGTGGCTTGGCCCTGGGGGGTCGTCCCGAGAGGGAGAAGGTTGGGATCAGCATGTGCCACTCACGGGGAGACTGGAGAGGGGACTCGGGAGCCTGCCCTGGGCGTCGGCTGCCAGTTTTTCAAGCAGGTGGGACAGGGCTTTGTGAGTCCCTCCACAGCCTGCTTCAACCTCACCGCCTCCAGGAAGGCTTCCGGTATTAACTCTATGTTCTTATTTTCTGCAGCTGGGGCCTCCCTGACCAGGAGGAACAGCTCCTCCCAGGGCAGCTAATTCCTAAAGATTTTCAACCGCTGTCCAGAGTACACTTTTCACGTGCAAAGCAGCCAATCCAAGCCCACATCCCCAACACCTCCTCTCTTCTCACACCCTGGGTCACCATCCCCCTGCCCCATCGCCCCAGGGTACCAGACAACTAGGGACAGTCCCTACAGCCCAGAGCCCACTGCAACTACTCAGGCTAGCCAGTCTTAAGCCTCGCTCGTTCCTGCCCACACAAACCACAATGAAGGCTCTTGCCTGCACTCTCCTCCCGACCAACCCTGGTGCCTCTCTCTCTGCGTGGCCCCCGTGGCCTGGCACACTCCCTCCTCTTGGGATCTGTGAGTAACAAACTGTCTTTTCAATGGCAGCCCTCTCCTGACCTCTTGGCCTCACTATACCTGCACATTAATAAAACCTACTTCTTTTGTTGTTGTTGGCCAAGCCACGTGGCTTGCGGCATCTTAGTTCCCCGACCAGGGATTGAACCCGCGCCCTCGGCAGTGAAAGCGTGGAGTCCTAACCACTGGACCGCCAGGGAAGTCCCCAAAACCTACATTTTAAAACATTCACACCCCCACGTGACTTCCGTCTGTCCGGCTGGTCCTTCTGTCTAGACCCCCACCCCCATCCCCAAAGCAGCTCACGGGGCCCGGCACTCACCCGGGCGCCCCCGGAGGGCTGATGGATCATGATGCGGGAGTTGGGGAGCGAGTGGCGCATGCCCGGGGTGCCAGCGGCCAGAAGCAGGGAGCCCATGCTGGCCGCCTGGCCCACGCACCACGTGCAGATGGGGTTCAGGATGTACTGCATCGTGTCGTAGATGGCCAGGCCCGAGGTCACCACGCCACCTGTGGGTGGAGGGGGGCAAGTGAGGGGCTGTGCCCTCCTTTCCCTAGGGCAGCCTCTGGCCCTGGGGAGGGCTGGTGAAGCCCTTTAAAGCCGGGGTCCCAAACACAAGTACTACCAGGGATAGGAAGGTGACAGAAGCAGGTGACACAGGCCAGGTGGGAGCAAAAAATGAGGACTTGCTCCAGAGTGAGCTGACAGTTGCCACACGTGCATGTGGGCCCAGGGCGGGGGCCAGATCTGCCAAATTTTCAAGAGAAACTAGAAATTGGGAGCGTAGTGGCTAAGAGTGAAGGCTCTGGAGCCAGCCTGCCTGGGTTTGACCCCCCTTGCTGGGCAGTTTCTCATGTGTGACCTGGGGCAAGTTACTCAGACTTTTGGAGCTACAGTGCCTCCTTGTAGATTGCAAATAACTAAATAGTATCGATCACGTCAGGCTGTGTGAAGATAAAATGAATTAAATGCCTATAAAGTGCTTAGAAAAGTGCCTGGCACAGTAAACGATCAATCAGGATTGGCTATTCAGGGAACTCCCTGGCGGTCCGGTGGTTAGGATTCAGCACTTTCACTGCCATGGGCCTGGGTTTGATCCCTGGTCAGGGAACTAAGATCCCGCAAGTTGCAGGGCACGGCCAAACAAAACAAAACAAAAAGTTTGGCTATTCTCCCTTTTCTTGTGGGGGCAGGATGGAATCTACCAATTTAAAAATCTCGACAACCAAGTCAGGTCGGTAAAAACGTTATTTGTGGACTTCCCTGGTGGCGCAGTGGTTAAGAACCTGCCTGCCAATGCAGGGGACACGGGTTCGAGCCCTGGTCTGGGAAGATCCCACATGCCACGAAGCAACTAAGCCCATGGGCCACAACTATTGAGCCTGCGCTCTAGAGCCCGCGAGCCACAACCACTGAGCCTGCGTGCCACAACTAGTGAAGCCCACGCGCCTAGAGCCCGTGCTCCACAACAGAGAGGAGCTACCGTAATGAGAAGCCCGCGCACCGCAACGAAGAGTAGCCCCCGCTCGCCGCAGCTAGAGAACGTCCGCGCAACAACGAAGACCGAACGCAGCCAAAAATAAATAAATAAATTTATTAAAAACAAAACAAAACAAACAAAACACGTTACCTGTGAGATCAAACAGGCAGGTTCAGGTGCCTGTTTAAAAGCAAGGGAAGAGGCAGCTTTTGGAGGTTTCAAGGCATTTTGGGGGGATTCTGAAGGAAGCTCTGCACCCTTTCTTGCTCCAGAGAGAGGACATCCCTGATTGGGGTCTCAGTCCCCCGGAGGACCCTGGCACCGGGGGAAGTTCCTGCTCACCGGGGCTGTTGATATACATGTGGATGGGCTTCTTGTTGCTCTCCGATTGCAGGAACAGCAGCTGCGCGATGACCAGACTGGCGACACTGTCGTCGATCTGCAAGTGGGGCGGGGAGGGGTGTCCCCAGATAGGGGTGAAGGCATAAGGGAGGCAGTTATGGGTCGGCTGAGGATGAGTCAGGGCACCAGAATGGGGGTCAGAGCCCAAGGAAGATGGATCAGGAAGACTTCAGAACCCAGGAGGTGATGTGGTGCGGGGTGGGGCTGGGGGATCCAGACCCAGGTGGTTTGGCTTACAGGAAGGGTGGGGTCAGTACACACTGGGCCCAGGAAGGGAAGGGGTAAGGAGGCTGGGGAGAGTGACTGGAGCCCAGGATTGGGGAGGAGGGTCATTGGTGAGGGAGCGAGTCAGAGATTAGGAAGGGAGATGCAGAGGATTTAAGGAAGGTGTAGAAAGGGTACTAAGGGCCTGGAAGGAGGATCAGAGGGTTTATGTGCCCTGGAAGGGGGGTGGGTGTGGATGTCAGGTTGGGACAAGAGCGGAGCCTAGGGAGGAACGTCAAGGGGGGTAAGTCCGGATATCAAGGACGTGTGAGGGGGAGGGGAGCAGGGGGTCTGGGCAGGCGCAGGGGAGGATCCGCGCACGGGGCACTCACCGGGCCCATGACGCACACGATGCGCTCCCGCAGCAGCCGAGAGTAGATGTCATAGGCGCGCTCGCCGCGACCCTGGAGGAGAAAGATGGGGGTGAGGGTCAGGGACCCTCCGTGCCCCAGCCCTCTCACCCCCGGGCCGTGTCCGCGCCTGGCCACTGTACCGTCTGCTCCACCACGATGGGAACGAGCGGGAGCGCCCGGGCCGCCGTCGCGTGTAGGCTCCGCTGCAGGGCCAGGCTGTTCTCGGGTGTCCGCTGCGGAGGAAAGCGGGCGGCGAGGCGAGACCCCAGCGCGGGGCACAGACCTGCTGCAACCCGGACCCCCCCCACCAATATTTGGGGCCACATCGCACCGCACGTTCCTCTGTAAGATGCCGGAACTACAACTCTCGGCGTGCTCTGCGCCCACGGCGCTTGCTCAGGAGGCCGCCCACTTCCGGGAAGCGTGGGGGCACGTTTAGGGGTGGGGCGAGGGCGGGGCGGAACCTGAAAGGGTGTGGCCAGAGACGGGACGCTGGAGCGGAGTCGGGAACTACTTTAAAGCCGCAGTTTGTGTCTCTTTCCCAAAGAATCGTCATAGTTTTCTGCTCTTCCTTGCTTATTTCAAAAATCAATTCCGGGGCTTCCCTGGTGGCGCAGTGGTTAAGAATCCGCCTGACAGTGCAGGGCACACGGGTTCGAGCCCTGGTCCGAGAAGATCCCGCATGCCGCGGAGCAACTAATCCAGTGCGCCACACCTACTGAGCCAGCGCTCTAGAGCCCGTGAGCCACAACTACTGAGACCGTGCACCACAATAAGAGAAGCCACTGCAGTGAGAAGCCCGTGCACCGCAACGAAGAGTAGCCCCTGCTCGCCGCAACTAGAGAAAGCCTGCCTCTGCAACAAAGACCCAATGCAAACATCAACAACAAAAATATCAACTCTGTGCTCTCACTGGGCCTGGGCCTCAGCAATGATCTTCTAGCCTGGTGGGACCGACTCCTCCTGAGACCTTCCCATCAGTCTCTGGTTACGCGTGGGACAGAGGGAGGGACCCCAGGATGCGGAAGCCCAAGGGAGGGAGTTGCGAAATTGGCCTGGAAGGTTGGTCTGGGAAGGCTTCCTAGGAGGAGCAGGCATTGGAGCTGGGCTTTGAAGGATGTATAGGAGTTTGTTAGGTAGGGAAAGGCATTCCTGGCAAGAGAGAAGACAATGGACAAAGGTGTGGGGGAGAAAGAAGGCTCCTGGTTACGGTTGGGACCTCTCTTTGCCTCCACATCTTCTCAAGGTGGATTCTTTTTCATCTTTCAGTTCAAATGTCACCTCAGAGTTGTCCCTTATTTTGTCCCCAGAGCCTAGAACCTCGCCTGGCACACAGTAGGTGCTCATAAACTACACTTTGAACCCAGAGATGAAGCAGTGATAAAGGAGGAAGGTTAAGAGCTGAGGGCTTTGAATTCAACTATACTTCAATAAAAAATAAATTAAAAAAATTAAAAGTTACTCCATTTAAGGTAACTTTTGGGGGTAAATTAAATATTTCAAAACTTAAAAAAGTTTAGGGCTTTGGAGGCAGCTGCCCCACATGGCAAGCCTGGCTCAACCACTGACTTGCTGTGTGATCTTAGGTGCATTGCTTAACCCCTCTGAGCCTGAAGTTTCTCATTTGGAAGATGGTGATGGTCAAACCAATCTCACAAGGAAGGATTTAAGGATACCTGCTGCTGAGGCAGCATATTGACATCCCCTGATTTTAAATCTTGGCTCCACTACTTACTAGTTGTGTGTCCCTGAGCCTTAGTTTCCTCTCTATGAAGTGGACATAATGATAATAACCTACATCCTAGGGTCGTTGAGCGTAAGGTCCTCAGAATGGGACCTGGAATGTAGCAAGTGTTCGATTTGTATTAGCTACTGATGTGTATTACTGTGTTAGATCAGCAACCATGGGCATCCAAGAAGTCCTCCCAAATGAGAGTCCATTTGAGGTGGGTTTTGATGCATATGTAGGAGTTCACAGGCAGACCATTCCTGATTGCTGGACTCCAAACTTGATGCTGGGTGCCCTAGATAAGGGTAGTTTTGTGCCCTCCGTGCCCACAGGGGATCCCATCCTGATGGGGGGATAGAGCAGGACAAAGACACTCCCCGCCTTATGGAATCAGGGGCAGGATAGAGGGAAGGATATGGAAGTGGAAGAGTTTGGAGGAGGCCTTGGAGGCACCCCTGGTGTTGGGAGTGGTGTTTCCTCAGCAGTGACTGAAGAGGTGGGTGGGCAGCATGGGCCGTCCCAGTTTCTGCTGTGAGTGAGGTGGGGGCCCTGCCCAGCCAGTTCCCCTGAGGCCTGAGCTCCCGCCGTGCCTCCGGGGAGAAGGGCTGTGCCGTCAGTTGCTGCAGCCCCAACAGTCACCCTGCACTGACACTGCTCCACACCCCCGCCCTCACTGCTGTGGTTTCACCTGCTCTATCTAGGCACAGTTCAACTATTACACATTTCGTATCCGCCACCACCGTCCTCGTAACTACCCTCAATAAGGCCTTCGTAAGTGTCGCAACTCCACCCCTGCCCCAGCCTTGCTGTCGTTTCATTCAGCAGCCTGAGTGATCCTCGCCACACAGCTTGCAGGAGCTCAGTTCCCTGCCCAGGGATTGAACCCAGGCCCTCAGCAGTGAAAGCGCGGAGTCCTAACCACTAGAGCACCAGAGAACTCCCCAGAAGCTAATTAAACCATATCCCTCCCTTACCTAAAACCCTCCCCTTGGTTCCCCATCACCCCTGCTGACCTCTGCCCTCCTTTCCTTCCACCCTCCCTTCCCCGCTTGGCTCCAGGGACCACGCTGGCCAGCTTTCTGCCGTCCAGCCACCTGACCTCTGCTCGTGTCCTCTGCCTGAATCTTGTTCATTCCCAAAAGTCTCCACTCAAACGCCACCTCCTTGGAGAAGCCTTATGAAATGATACTTATCCGTACTTTGGGCAACGCCTTCTGATATATTCTATTTTATCCTCTGCTATTCCATTTCTTTTAAACTGGGGTTTCTCCGCCTCGGGACTATTGACATTCTGGGTTGCATGGTTCTTTGTTGGAGCGGGGCCGTCCTGGGCACCGTAAGATGTGGAGCAGCACCCCTGGCCTCCACCCATTAGATGCCAGTAACACCGTCCCCATCATAACAACCAAAACCTGTCTCCGACATTGCCAAGTCGCTGCCCTCCCCCCCCGCCCCCGGGGCAAAATTGCTTCCAGTTGAAAATCACTGATTTAAATTAAAGTGGGTGGGGACTTCCCTGGTGGCACAGTGGATAAGACTCTGCGCTCCCAATGCAGGGGGCCCGGGTTTGATCCCTGGTCAGGGAACTAGGTCCCACATGCATGCCGCAACTAAGAGTTCACATGCCACAACTAAGGAGCCCACCTGCCACAACTAAGACCCGGTACAACCAAATAATTAATTAATTAATTAAAGTAGGTGGTGACCTGAAATGAAAAAAAAGCAACTTTGAACAGTACCTGGCATGTTGTAGGCACCCAAATATTTAATGAGTGCCTGATTTCTCCAAACTTTGTTTGCTCTGAATATTCCCAGTGAATGAATGAATGGGGTGGGGGAGAGGAAGGATCGATTCTGACTCTTGGCTGCAAATCAACCAATCCGGATTTGGTTATCACTCCGTGATCAGAGAGAAACTCCGATCACTGCTACCTTTTCTGGGGTGAACGCAAAACAGGCCTGTTGAATTGATAGGAATTGAAAATTTAAAAAAGAAACAGAAGCCCTGAGGGCTGAAGAGGCTGTGGGTAAATGGATTCTCCCATTCAAAGGCTCACCGAGACATTGCTACAGCTTCTCTGGAAACAAAGTTGACACCAAATTTCAAATTCTCATAATCTACTTCTAATGACTCATTTTTAGGAAAGGATCAAAGGTAAGATTTAGCCACAGGGCTGTTTATGGCAGAACAGATCTTCCTTGGCTAATGATGGTGTTACATCTGATAAACCCATTGTAGGTTGAAAACATGGTAAGTCGAAAGTGCATTATGGGGAACTCCCTGGCGGTCCAGTGGTTAGGACTCGGCGCTTTCACTGCCGGGGCCCGGGTTCAATCCCTGGTCGGGGAACTAAGATCCCACATGCCACACAGCCCACCCCCCTGCCAAATGCATTACAAACATCGTAGCTTAGCCCAGCTTACCTTAAATGTGCTCAGAGCACCTGTATTAGCCTGTAGTTGGGCAAAACCATCTAACACAGACTATTTCATAATAAAGTGTTGAATATCTCAAGTAATTTGTTGAATACAGATGGTCCCTGATTTACAATAGTTCAACTTACAAGCTTTTGACTTTACAGTGGTACGAAAGTGACATGCATTCAGCATTTCGAATTTTGAATTTTGTTCTTTTCCCAGGCTAGAGGTAGGTCCGATACTATCTCTCTCTCTCTCTCTCTCTCTTTTTTTTTTGGCCGAGCCCCACACGGCTTGTGGGATCTTAGTTCCCCGACCAGGGATTGAACCTGGGCCACCACAGTGAAAGCGCCGGGAGCTAACCACTGGACCACCAGGGAGTTCTCCCGATACTGTCTCTTGATGCTGAGCAACAGTAGGGAACCACAGCTTCCAGCCAGCCGCATGATCGTGAGGCTAGACAACCACACGCTTACAACCATTCTGTACCCAGACAACCATTCAGTCTCCCTGACAGTCTGGAGGTTGGCATGCAGGGTGGATAGGGGGGTTGTGGACCATGAAGTCTCCAGATACCTCCTCCTTCCAGCTCACACCTCAGCCATCCCTGGGCTGGGCCCCTCCTGTCTTCAAGGTCCAAAGTACAGCTTCAGCTAGCACTGAATTCCCATTCCAAGAAGCTGGATGGAGCAAGGGAGGAAAGAACAGGCAAGGTTGCATGCCAGCCAATATTGAAAGAAGGCTGCCCCTCACCCCTCCACTTTTTTTGGGTTGCATAGCATTCCATTCTATAGAAGACCCTTAATTAATTAATTTATTTATTTTTAAAAATTAATTTTTATTGGAGTATAGTTGCTTTACAATGTTGTGTTAGTTTCTACTGCACAGTAAAATGAATCAGCTATACATATATATATATATCCCCTCTTTTTTGGATTTCCTTCCCAGTTAGGTCACCACAGAGCATAAGTAGAGATCCCTGTACTATACAGTATGTTCTCATTAGTTATCTATTTTTTACATAGTATCAACAGTGTATATGTGTCAATTCCAATCTCCCAATTCCTCCCACCCTCCCCCTTCCACCCTTGGTATCCATACATTTGTTCTCTATGTCTGTGTCTCTATTTCTGCTTTGCAAATAAGATCATCTATACCATTTTTCTAGATTCCACATATATGCGTTAATATACGGTATTTGTTTTTCTCTGTCTGCCTTCACTCTGTATGGCAGTCTCTAGGTCCATCCACGTCTCTACAAATGACCCAATTTCGTTCCTTTTTATGGCTGAGTAATATTCCATTGTATATATATGTACCACATCTTCTTTATCCATTCCTCTGCTGATGGACATTTAGGTTGCTTCCATGTCCTGGCTATTGTAAATAGTGCTGCTATGAACATTGGGGGGCATGTGTCTTTTTGAATTATGGTTTTCTCTGGATATATGCCCAGTAGTGGGATTGCTGGGATATATGATAGTTCTATTTTTGGTTTTTTAAGGAAACTCCATACTGTTTCCATAGAGGCTGTATCAATTTACAGTCCTACCAAGAGTGCATGACAGTTCCCTTTTCTCCACACCCTCTCCAGCATTTATTGTTTGTAGATTTTTTGATGATGGCCATTCTGATCAGTGTGAGATACCTCACTGCAGTTCTGATTGACATTTCTCTAATGATTAGTGATGTTGAGCATCCTTTCATGTGTTTGTTAGCCATCTGTATGAAGAAGACCTTCAATTTATTGAATCAGTCCTTTGTTCGCGGGTATCTTCTTGTGGTGATTTGTTTTTAATCTTACCGATCATCAGATTTGTCTTATTTCTTTGGCCATGTTGCGCGGCTTGTGGGATCTTAGTTCCTCGACCAGGGATCGAACCCGGGCTCCGACAGTGAAAGCACTGAATCGTAACCACTGGACCGCCAGGGAACTCCTAGATTTGTCTTTTTTTTATATATATTTAAAAAAGTTGAAGTATAGTTGATTTACAATGTTGTGTTAGTTTCAGGTGTACAGCACAGTGATTCAGTTATACATATTTTCTATGTGTATATGTGTGTCTGTGTGTGTGTGTGTATATATATATATATATTCTTTTTCAGATTCTTTTCCCTTATCAGATTTGTCTTTTGAAGAGAGCCCCTGGGCTTGATCTTCTTTATCTCTATCCGATCTGCTCTGTAATCTCATCTAGTCTCCTGGCTCTAAATACCTGCGTACCAGTCCTGTGTTTCTCTCTCCTGCCCAGATAACTCTCTCTCTCCCAGACCTTCCTCCCTGCATCTACCGGGGAGGTCTAATCAGGCCCCTCAAAATGTTTGAGATGGGTTACTAATCTTATTCCTTGCCCCTGTGCATTGTTCCTTCAGTCTTACACTCATACTAAAAAACCCAGAGTCATCCTTGATTTCTCTCCCCAGATCTGTTGGCTAATCCAGTTGGTTCAACGTCCCAAGTTTACCCAGAACCCAGCCCCCTCTCACCAGTCCATGCTGCTTCCCTGATCCAAGCTACCATCATCTCCTACCTGGACAACTGCAGTCACCTCCTCCCCCCATTTTTTTCAGCTTCCATTCCTGTTCCCTTGCAAACTGTTCTCCCCCCAGGGACCAGAGGAATCCTTTTAAAACTTAAATGAGCTCATGTCATTCTAAGAACCCTCCTGTGGCTCAACTTGTAGTCCTAAGAATAGTCTGCAACTCTCTACACAATCATAGATGCCCCCTCCTGCCCCATGACTCCCCTCTTACCTCTGTCCCCCTCGCTCACTCCACCGTGGCTACACTGGCCTCCTTGCTAGTCCTCTAACCAGTCAGGCACACATCAGCCTCAGGGCCTTTGCACTGGCTGTTCCTGCTGGCTGGAATGCCCTTCCCTCAGACACCTCCACGGCACCCCCGTCACCTCCATCGAGTCCATACTCACTGTCCCCTTCTGACACCTGATTTGTGACCACAAGCCCCACCATCATCTCCCAGCACACTGCACCCCCTTTCCCTGCTTTACTTTTCTTTACAGAACTTGTGAGCCTCATCCTTCCCTACTCAAAGTGTGCTTCACCGACCAGCAGCATCAGTATCACCTGGGCTCTTGTTAATAACACAGACTGGGGCTTCCCTGGTGGCGCAGTGGTTGGGAGTCCGCCTGCCGATGCAGGGGACACGGGTTCGTGCCCCGGTCCGGGAGGATCCTGCATGCCGCGGAGCGGCTGGGCCCGTAAGCCATGGCCGCTGAGCCTGCGCTCCGCAACGGGAGAGGCCACAACAGTGAGAGGCCCGCGTACCGCAAAAAAAACAAAACAAAACACACACAGACTGTTAGGCTCCACCCAGACCTACTGACTCAGAGCTTGCGTTGGAACAAGATCCCCAGTCCATCCACAGGCACACTGAACTTTGAGAAGCACTCCCATTGACTGCTTATTTTGTTTACTGTCTGTCTCTCCTGATAAAAACATAAGCTCACCAGAGCAAGTGTGACCTAAAGTGGGGTCCAGCTGCTCAGCACTTGAAAGCCAAGGTTGGTGGAAAGGAAAGTTTTGGAGGCTGGCATCCCGGGGGAGAGGGCAGACTCATGTCCAAAGGCCAACTCCCCACTGACCATCAATGGGCAAGAGCTTTTAAAGGGGAGTTTCAGGGGGGTATAGGCAGGAGAGGGCTACATGCAGAAACAGCACAGTCATCTTGAAATTGGTCCTGCGGTGGTCCGATCCGTGTCATCTGGATTGTTTTGAGTACAGTTCGTCTTCAGTTCCACGGTGGGTTTGTTCCCATTTCCTTGAGGCCAGTTCTCAGAATCGTGGCAGCTTATGTCATGGCTACAGTCTGGTCATCAGGTAGTTAACTCCTTTCACCTGGTGGTTTCAGTATCTGCAAAACAGCTCCAAGGACATGGCTCAGAATATTATCTATAGCCCTTGAGAAGGAACTAAAGGTTCCTCCTTTAGGAAGGACTGAACTATTATTTGACTTTAATGACTACACTATTATTATTTGGTCTTGTTGGACTGTTTTCCTTTGCTTCTGCATTTTTCTCACTTCTCTGATTAGGCTTATTCTTTGGCTAAAGTTTTTCTACAGACAAAAGGCAGGCTGAGGACATGGGGTGGGGGGAAGGTCCTGCTCCATTGCACAAGGGTCTTTCTCCACTTTTTTCGCAGCTATACTTCAGCTTCTAGAACAGTGTTCGGCACGTAGTAGGCACTCAGTAAACATTTATTAAGTCAGTGAAGGAATGGCTAGTGGGTGGACAGTGGGTTATGTGAGGCAATGGCGGAGGCAGACGTACCAGCCAGGGTTGTAGGTTGAAAGCAACAGAAATTGTCTTAAGCAAAAAGGGAATCTTGTTCGGAGAAGAGGCAAATGTGCCCCAGAAAGAAGGCAGCTGACAAGGGGAGCTAACCGCTAAGGAAGTGGACGTGAGGAGTACAGACAGCATCCCCGGGTAATACAACACGCAGGATAGCAAATGATGACGAGAAGCACCATCCTAATCTAATGTCGATTACAAGGGAAAGGGGGAAATCCTTCCAAGGGCCCTTTCAATCCTACCAAAGACCAATATACTGAAACGTTGCAAGTTAATGCTCTGAAGCAGAGGCATCTTTTTTTCTGTCCTAAACTACACAGATACCAAGGCAGTAACACTTGGAGCCGTGTAAATTTAAAGAGGTGGGAAACTAGGAGATATTTAAAGCAGGACCAGAGAAGCATGGCTGACTCTGTGGAAATGGACCTGTATTTGGAGAGTTCTCACAGCAAAACTGGGGTAATCATGCCCTTCCCAGAGGTGCTGTGAGAATTATAGGTGAAAACGCTTTTAAATTGTTAAGGGCGAGCTGTTGTTATTATTATGGCCTAGTTGCTACAAAGGCCTCTGTGGGTGTTCATGTACTTCTCTAGCTTGCAGCCCTCACTTTTGAGCCCCCCTTTCTCTTACCTTCTCTGCTTGGGTTGGCTTTTTTTTATTAAAAGATATCATATGTGCAAAGTGTCTGACCAAAAAAAAAACGGGGGAATCTTGTAGACACCAGAGGTTTCCCAGCATCTGTGTCAGTCTGGAATCTCCACCTTGGAAAAAAAATAGGCAGAAGTTTCCAGAGGCTGAGCGTTAGGGGCAAGTTGGCTAGGAGGTCACAGCCACCATGATGGACACTGCTACAAGGAATGAAGTCCCCCCTCCCAAAAGAAATAATTGGATGTTGGAAAGCCAAAAAAGAAAAAAAAAACCCACAAAAAATAAAAAGACATGACAGACATCTTCTACAAAGGGAGATCAGTGACAGGGCAGGTGTAGCCATTCAAAAGAGAAATATGGTGGAGGTACAATCTATAGGGGAAGGGGGATGGATTTGTGAAACGTTTAGGGAGAACAGACAGGGCTTGCAGATTGTGGGATCAATTATTCTCCAAAAGTCATACTTCTCCTTTAGCAGTTACCTATTGCTGTGTAACATATTACCCCATAATTTAGTGACTTAAAATAATAACAATACATTAAACATTATCATTAAAAATAAACATTACCTCATAATTTCTGTCAGTCAGGAACCTACAGGCAGCTTAGCTAGGTGTTCTGACTTGGGATCTTTCCTAAAGTTGGGGTCGAACTATCAGCCAGGGCTGTAGTCATATCTAAAGGCTCAACTTGGGAATTCCCTGGCAGTCCAGTGGTTAAGACTTGGCACTATCACCGCGGTGGTCCAGGTTCAATCCCTGGTCAGGGAACTAAGATCCCACATGCCTCGAGGCACGACCAAAACTAACTAAATAAATAAAGTGTCAACTAGTTGAAGGATTTACTTCCAAGATGGCTCACTCACATGGCTAGCAACTTGGATGCCAGACAAGTTGGATGGCTAGCTACTGTCAGGAGGCTTCAGTTCTTCCCCATGTAGACCTCTTGGTTAATTGAGTGTCCTCACAACATGGTGGCCAGCTTCCCCCTAGAGCAATCGATCCAAAAGAGCACAGTGGAAGCTGTAATATCTTAACAACCTAGCTTTGGGAGTCAGACATTGTTACTTCCACAGTATTCTAGTGGTTACACAGGCTAGCCACAATTCAGTGTGAGGCCGGGGACTATGCCAGGGGTGAATACCAAGAGGTGGGCATCATTGGAGATCATCTCAAAGGGTGGTTGCCACACCTTTCCATCCTGGGACTGCATTTCTCAGCATTCCTTGCCTCTGAAGAGTCATGTGATGAGTTCACCCGTGGACCCTGCAAGGAGATGATGTATGACCCTTCCAAGCCAAGGAGCTTTAGAAGCAGGTATGACTTCTCCCCTCTCTTCCCCTTCCACCAGCTCTTGCAGCTGAATGCAGTGGCCTGATAAAGATGGCAGAACTGCAGAAGGAGCCTGGGGAGGGAGCCACCTGCCAATCAGGGACATACATTTTGTATTTTAGATGACCGAGCAACAAACTTCTATCATATTGGAGTCATTAAACATTTTGGGATTTGTTCGTTGTAGCAGCTACTATTACGTAATTAATTCAGGAGTGGATTGAATATGGTGGAGGAGGGGAGGGAAGCTTCAGATCTTTCTGGCTGGGGCCATTGGATGCATGGAGGTGCATTTTACTGAGATGGGGATGTAGGTTTGGGGGAAGATGATGAGTTAGTTTAGGGCAGGGTCTGTCAACCTTGGCACTACTGACATTTGGGGTTGAATAGTTCTTTGCTGTCGGGGCTGGTCATCCCATGCGCCTGGCCTCCTTCCACTAGGTGTCGGTAGCATCCCCCCAATCATGTTGACATAAAGGTCTCTAGGCATTGCCCAGTATCCCCGGTTGAGAACCACTGGGTTAGGATCTGGTGAGTTAGGGCAGCCTGTGGATATCCAAGTGGAGATTTCCAGGAAGCTGATGGTTCTGTAATTCTGGCACTCAGGGAGCATGGGAGAAGGTGAGATCTCCTCTCCTCCACCCTGCCCCAGGACCAGGTTGGAGTGAGAAGAGGGAACCAGGACTGGGGGTGGGGGCAGTCACAGGTCCAAGGAAGAGAATGGATCAAGCAGAAGAACGAATCTGGCAGGTGCACAAGCTGTTGAGATCAGCCATCAGCTCCTTTTTTTTTTTTTTTTTTTTGCAGTACGTGGGCCTCTCACTGTTGTGGCCTCTCCCGTTGTGGAGCACAGGCTCCGGATGCGCAGGCTCAGCGGCCATGGCTCACGGGCCCAGCTGCTCCGCGGCATGTGGGATCTTCCCGGACTGGGGCACGAACCCGTGTCCCCTGCATCGGCAGGCGGACTCTCAACCACTGCGCCACCAGGGAAGCCCCAGCTCCATTTTTTGTGTTGTTTTGTTTTTTTGGCTGGCTTTCGGGATCTTAGTTCCCCGACCAGGGATCGAACCTGGGCCCTCGGCAGTGAGAGCGAAGAGTCCTAACCACTGGACCGCCAGGGAATTCCCAGCCATCAGTTTTAGAAGCATCAGCTGCCTTGGGAAGCCATTGTGAGGGGGAGGGGCATTTAAATGGGGTGTCGGCAATGAAAATGATGTTGTGCATTCATTTTTATTGACATGGAAAGAGTCCCATGGTGTATTTTTTTAAATTATTGGAGTGAAACATACACTCAGTAAAGTGCAAACATCTTAACTGTACAGCCCAGTGAATTTTTTTTTAGATGGGTGTATACCCGAGTAACCATCACCCCGTCCAAGATCTAGAAAGTTCCTCCATGTCCCTTCTCAGTCAATACATCCTGGACATCCCAAGATAGCACCATTTGATTCCCTTGATGTAATTTGTAAGGGGGAAAACAAGCAGGTAATAAGACAATGCTGACACCACAATCTCATTGTTGCAAATGTATGTGGGTGGGACCACACACCCCTAGACTAGATGCTAAGAGTCTGTGAGTGCAGGGGTTCAGGTAATTTTTATTTTCTTCTTTTTATTCATTTGTGGGTCATATCATGAGCATGTTGTGCTTTTTTAAAAATCGAGGTGAAGGACTTCCCTGGTGGCGCAGTGGTTAAGAATCCTCCTGCCAATGGAGGGGACTCGAGTTCGAGTCCTGGTCTGGGAAGATCCCACATGCCAGGGAGCAACTAAGCCCTTGCACCACAACTACTGAGCCTGCACTCTAGAGCCCGCAAGCCACAACTACTGAGCCCGCGTGCCTAGAGCCTGTGCTCCGCAACAAGAGAAGCCACCGCAATGAGAAGTCCACGCACCGCAACGAAGAGTAACCCCCGCTCGCCGCAACTAGAGAAAGCCTGCGCGCAGCAATGAAGACCCAACGCAGCCAAAAATAAAATTAATTAATTAATTAATAACAAATAGTTAAGGGGTGGTGGAGTAAGGGGAGAGAGTCCTGGGTTCAATCTCTACCCCACTACTTATTTCCTGGGGCCTTGGGTGAGGATCTGAACGTTTCATAACTGCATTCTCCTCACCCGACAAATGGGGAGAATCCTCTTCTGGTCAAGTGATTAGGTACATCATAAAAGTCTCTCTCTGTTCCTTTACCCCCTATACACACACACACACACACACACACGCATGCACGCACACACACACACACACACACACACAGGCTCAAAAATGCAGTCCATCTGGTAGACCAAGCCTTTAAAATTCGGTATTCATGACAGGAACACAATAAAAAAATGGTGGGAAACCATGAGGGTTTCTAAACTTAAGTCATTCAAATGTGTGCCAGCTATACAATCATGAATAATTTTATTCTAAATCCCCTCATTTAAAACATTTAAATACATTTATTTTAAAATAGAAAATTTAAATGACTGCCGTACATGGAAAAATGGAATGACATACCAGAAATTGAACAAGAAAGTACAGTGAAAGCAAAACACTGTTTTTAAGTGGGGGGAGAGGAGCCCCACTTCTCCATATGCTCCTGGTAAGCTGGCCTAGATATTCACAGCTGACTGCCTCAAAATGCCAGTAGAACCATCAGCTAAGCCCATCGGACCCCTGACCCATTTCTGCCAGTTTCTCAATGAGGCCACGACTCCATCACCCAAAGACCAGAACTCTGTACATCCCTATTTTTTACGTTCTCCCTTCCCTGTCCAAGTTGGTTTGAAGTCAACTCTATTGAAGTATAATATCCATTTAATAAAATGTATCCACTTTAAGTGTACAGTTTGATGGGTTTTGACAAATCCATGGTGTCACCATTACCCCAATCAATACAGAGAATATTTCCATCACCCCCAAAAGAATCCCCTGGGTCCCTTTGCAGTCAACCCCCATCCCATCCTCATCCCCAAACAACCATTGATGCAATTTTCTGTCCCTCTAGATTAGATTTCTCTTTACTAGAATTTCATATAAATGGAACCATGTAGCATGTAGTCTTTTGTGCCTGGCTTCTTTCATTCAGCATGATGTTTTTGAGATTAACTCGCGCCTTTGTGTATATTCATTGATTCATTCATTCCCCTTCATGGCTGAATAATATTCCATTATATGGATGTACCAGAGTTGATCTGTTCTGGACACCTGGGTTGTTTACAGTTTGGGGCTATTACAAATAAAGCTGTTCTGAACATTAGTGTATAAGACTGTGTGGGGGGAAAAAAGAAAAGAGGGAATTCCCTGGCAGTCCAGTGGTTAGGACTCTGCACTCTCACTGCCAAGGGCCCAGGTTCAATCCCTGGTCGGGGAACTAAGATCCCACAAGCCATGGCGTGGCCAAAAAAGAAAAAGAAAAGAGAACTAAACTTTACCAAAAAAAAAAAAAAAAGATTTTGTATGAGCATACATTTTTGCTTCTCTTGGGTAAATACCAAATGTGGAATGGCTAGATCATATGGAAAGTGTATTTAACTTGGGAAGAAACTGCCACATCATTTTCCAAAGCAGCTGCACCCTTTTCCATGCCTAGCAGCAACGTCTGAGAGTTCCAGTTGCTCCACGTCCTCAATATCGTTTTGTATGGACGAGTTACTGTTTTAAAATCTTAGTTCTTCCAGCAGGTGGCGTAGTGATATCTCATGGTGGTTTTCCTGTTCATTTCCCCAATGACTAATGCTTTTGAGCATCTTTTCATGTGCCTTGTGGCCATCTCTGTGTCTTCTTTTGCAAAGTATCTGTTCCAAACCCTTTGCCATTTTGTTTGTCTTTTTTTTTTTTTTTTTCGGCCGCGCCAGGTGGCTTGTGGGATCTTAGTTCCCTGACCAGGGATCAAACCCGTGCCCCCTGCAGTGGAAGCGTGGAGTCCTAACCACTGGACCCCCAGGGAATTCCCTTGTCTTCTTCTTATTGAGTTGTAAGGGTTCTTTATGTGTTCTGGCAATAAGCCCTCTGTCAGATATATGTATTCCAAATACCTTCTTCCAGTTAATGGCGTGCCTTTTCATTTCTTAAATGGGCCTCCTCAAATCTTGAGATGCTTCTGTTGTGCCAGAAGTCATGGTCCTTCATAAGCAAAATTCCCTGTATTCTCAACATCTTCAGAGATCACTGTCTTTACCTTCTCGCCCTAACAGATGCCTGGCTCTTTCCCAAGGACTGGAAGCTCTTAAGTTGTGGCTGTGTTTTCTCCAACTCTTTGCACTTTTGTGCCTCTTGTGATGAAGTGGGTGTCTTTGCCCCATCATTGCTCCTAACTCTCCCCTCAAACTCTGCAGCTTCGAATCTCAGGCCGTCAAACAATTCTCTCTACTACCTGTCCTTGCTGCTTTGTCCGTCAACCCTCAGGTCACCCCCTCCTTTACTATTTTCCCTCCTGGTTCTTTTCTTGAAAACTCCCCTGGGCATAATTCTTAGTGATTTCAGGATCCACGTGGGCCAGGGTTTCCCAACATTGGCACTATTGACATTTGGAGATTAACAGTGTTGACATCCACGTCATTCTTGCTTGTGGGGTCTGCCCTGTGCATTGTGGGATGTTGAACAACGCCCCTGACCCCTACCCACACAACGCCAGTAGAAAACCCACCACCCCTAAGTGTGACAACCCAAAATGTCTCTAGATGTGATCCAGTGTCCCCCGGAAGGCAGACTCGCCCTTCATGGAGAACCATGGAGCTTGATGAGCCTTCCAGGTGTGTGACTTTCAAATCCTTTAACTCTTCTCTCCCAATGACCTCGTCCTGCCCTCTGCCTCAGCCTCCAGCTCTCATGGTCTTATTTTAGACCTTGACGTATACAGAAATTGCATCCCTTTCTGTATTCTGAAACACTCCACTCATTGACCCACACTTCTTTTCTTTCCATCTCACTCCTTTTGGTGTTCCTGTTCAAACAATCCTTTAGCTCTGCTAGAACCTGTCATCCATGGATCATTGCCGCCTTCCCCTGTGCCCTCACCCAGTTTAGAGCCATGGTCTGTTATTACAATCCCTCCTTGACATATACGCTCAACTCCCTCCTCTATCTCTTCCTTCATCCCATTGACCTGGCTGGACTTAATTAAAACCAACACTCCATCCCCTCCTCACCTGTACCTGGGCAGTCTCGCACACAGCCGTGCCGACTGGTCTCCCTTGAGACTCTAGACCTCTAGCCCGCTGCTCAGCACTCCTACCACATCCCCCAGTCCCTTCACTCGCCAACTCTGTCATAGGTTGATGTCCTACCTTCCGTCTCCCCTCAAGCCTCCCCCTTGCTCCTGACTCTCAGCTCTGGACCTCACCTCCTACCTTCTGCAAAAACCAAGCCACAGAAGAGAACTTCCACGGCATCCCGGAACACCTACCCATGCCCCTTCACCTGGGCTGTCAGCGCTGCCTTCTTTGTTGTCGTGACGGAGCTGTCCGTGCTTCCAGCCAAGGTCAACTTTCCACCTACACCCTGGATTCCACTCCACCCGAGGCCATCGCTCTAACAAGTCTCTGCTTTCTCTCATAACAGCAGACGTCCCCTCTCTTCTCCATTATTGCCATTAGCTTATAGACATGTGATAATTTCTGTGAGATATATATCTATATATAGATATATAGATATATATTTCACATCTTCTCTATCCACTCCTCTATCCACTTCTCTATCCACTTCTCTGTGGACACTTAGGTTGCGTCCACATCTTGGCTGTTGTAAATAGTGCTGCCGTGAACACTGGGGTGCATGGATCTTTTTGAATTAGAGTTTTGTCTGGATATATGCCCAGGAGTGGGATCGCTGGATCATATGGTAGCTCTATTTTTAGTTTTCTGAGGAACCTCCATACTGTTCTCCATAGTGGCTGAACCAACTTACATTCTGGGGGGAGGGGCACAGTTTAACCCATAACCCGGCCTTTGAGAGGGGGCTGGGAAGGGACAGGCAGAGTCTCCCCCTGTGGACCACAGTGATCTCAGCTTTGATGTTGAAGAGAAACGTTGGCCTTTGGGGCTAGATTTACAAGTCTGAATCTTTTGAACCTTAAAATCTGGGAGAAATCCCAGCTGGCAATATGTCTCCTCAGTTTTGTCACCATTCCCCTGCAGATGAATAACAGAAGGTGTGCAAAAAAGGTTAATCTCAGAATAACCATTGGGGGTTAATGGATTTCGGAAGAGAAGGCACTGAAAGATACATGTCACAGAACTTTCTCACTCCAGGTAGGAACAGGACAGAGGTTTGCTTAAGGAGATACTTGCAAGTCAGTTGTCAGATTGAGCAAAGAAAAATGCAGAATGCCCATTTCGATGTGAATTTCAGATACACAAGAAATCATGTTTTAGTGTAAGTCCATCCCACGCAATATAGAGGACACACTCATACTAAAAATCATTCACTGTTTATCTGAAATTCAAATTTAATTGGGCATCCTGCATTTTTTCTGGCAACCCGTTTCCAAATGAGTAATGGAGTTAATCCACGTTAGAAGGCTATTGTGATGGAGTTTTTGAAACTCTGAGGCCACTTCAGGGTGTGGGTGAAGCAGAAACAGTTCACAACACACACTGACCCCAGTGAAAACCCAGTGCGACTCTTACAAGGTGCAACCCCCCCTTCCCCCCTCTGAGGTGACCACTTCTCTGGATTTGGTGTTCACCATTCCTTTGCTTTTTTTTTTTTTAAAAAGCATTTTATCGCATATGCATGTCCCCCTAAACCTAAGGCAATATTAAAAATATTGGCCAGGTCTTAACCCTTTAGCTGCTGGGTCGTGAAGAAGTCCGTAGGGTCACAGGGGCAAAGCCAGGGTGCTCAGGAACGTGCTGGAGTGAGGGAGGCTGTGAGCAGCAGCTCCCTACCAACCAGTTTTGCCATATTTTATCAACTGGTACATTCATACAGAGGTGTGCCTGCTGGGTAGCAGCCCTGCCCTAAATACTATTTGTTGAGTGTAGCCTTATTTTCTTTTAATCATTCTATAAACAGATATACCGTTTTATGACATGGTTTAATTTCTTTCTTTTGTTTTTGTTTTGGCCCAGCATGATCTTGTTGGGAGTCATTCTCATTAATGCATGTCTCTGCTGCTCATTATTTTATGTGTCATCCATTGAATGACTAACCCACCATTGATTCATCTAGTCTACAGTTCAGGAATATTCCAGGGGTTTGCTATGGCTAGCAGGGCTGCTCTGAATAATCTTGTACATGAAATCTGGATCCACGTGTCAGAGTTTCTCAGGGGGACGTAAATCTGGGAAGGGAGTTCCCAATCGCAGGATCCGTTCATTTTCAGCTTTACTGGACCTGTCACAAAGAGTCAAGCTCCCTTTCCACGGGCCAAGGTTGTTCCTGGGGAGCAGCTGCCTTGCCAGAGACTACATTTTCCAGCCTCCCTTGCAGCTAGTTGAGGTCCTATGACTTGTTTTGACCAATAGAAAGTACGCCAAAGTGAGGTGTGTCTTTCAGGACTGAGATGGTTAAGGATGCAGTGTGTCTTCCTCATGCTGTCCTTTCCTGCTAGGGCTGCTCTGAAAGCTTCATGCCGGGCGGGTGGAAGCCACATGTTGGGAATGGAGGCATCACAGACGGAAGGAGCCTGGACCACTTGACAGACTGCCTTCCAGGGTAGAAGCACACATTCAGTGGACTTAGCTTATGTAAGAAATAAACTTTCACTCTTAGGATACCGAGATCTGCTGTATTTTCTTATTCCAGCAATTGACTGACCCTGCCCAGTAATATATTAGATCATGTGAAATTGTTTTCCGAAATGGTTGCCCACCTCACATTTCTCTCAGTGAGGGATGAGCGGTTTCCTTGCTTCTCATTCTCACCAATGCTTTTAATTTGCCAACTTTAGTTTTAATTTTTTTTTCTTTCCTGGCCACGCCACACAGTTTGCGGGATCTTAGTTCCCCGACCAGGGATTGAACCCAGGCCCTGGGCAGTGAGAACATGGAGTCCTAACCACTGAACCACCAGGGAATTCCCTTAATTTGCCAACTTAAAAAAAAACAACTTTCTATCTTGAAACATTTCTGTTGCAACAGAAAAGTTGCAAGAAGTGTTCAATGAACTGCAGAGTGACTTTCACCCAAATTTACCAATCACTAACATTTTGCCATTTTCCCCTCCCCCCTCTCTATTTTTGAAGAACTATTTCAAAGCAGCTTGTGAGCATCACGTCCCTTCACCCCTAAATATTTAAGCATGTATCTCTTAAGAACTAGGCCACTCTCTTACATACCGATTCATTTATCAAATTCAGAAAATTTCTACAGATATAATAGTATTATCTAATCAACAGTCCGTATTCAAAGTTCACCAATTGCCCAGCCATGTCCTTCATGGCCTTGGGCATTTTCAGACTTTAAATTTTTGCCCCTCTGCGCCTGTAACCATGATTTATTTAAACATCATCTTTAAATGAACTCACTTTTCAAAAAGGTAATTACATACATTTATTTCAGGAGGCAATTTTACATTGCTCCCCTAAATGGAAAGCTAGAAAAGTAAGCAAGTAGAAAGCAACTCTAAAAGCTTATACTAGTGTATATGCACGCACACACACACACACACACACACACACACACACACACACATCTCAAGAAAGGGAAGTTAAAGGCCAAAATGCTAATAATACTGAGGATATATCTGGGTAGTTAGGGTCCTCATATTTTCTTATTATTTTTAAATTTTTGATAGTAAGTTGCTTTGCTTTTTTAAAAAACTGTGCTGTTAAAATATATCTTAGAAATTTAAATTGCACTGATTTCAATTTTCATGATTGTGAGCTCTTGGTCAAGCTTTGTATGTGCCACATATATATATTTTAAAAACCTAATTATTAAATGAAGAACCCCAAAACAAAACAGAACAAAAATAAATGCTTGGGACTTCCCTGGTGGTGCAGTGATTAAGAATCCACCTGCCAATGCAGGGGACACAGGTTCGAGTCCTGGTCCGGGAAGATCCCAGGTGCCGTGGAGCAACTAAGCCAATGCGCCACACATACTGAGCCTGCGCACTAGAGCCCGCGAGCCACAACTACTGAGCCCGTGTGCCACAACTACTGAAGCCCTAGCGCCTAGAGCCCGTGCTGTGCAACAAGGGAAGCCACCACAATGAGAAGCCCGTGCACCGCAACGAAGAGTAGCCCCCTCTCGCCGCAACTAGAGAAAGTCCGCGTGCAGCGAAGACCCAACGCAGCCAAAAATAAATAAATTTATTTTAAAAAATAATAAAATGTTGTGTTAGTTTCAGATGTACAGCACAGTGATTCAGATATATGTATATATATGTATATTTTTTCCCTTATAGGTTATTACAAAATATTGAGTATAGTTCCCTGTGCTATACAGTAGGTCTTGTTGTTTAAGTATTTTATATATAGTAGTGTGTATCTGTTAATCCTAAACTCCTAGTTTATCCCTCTCCCCTTTCCCCTTTGGTAACCGTAAGTATGTTTTCTAGATTCCACATATAAGCAATATCATATAGTATTTGTCTTTGTCTGGCTTACTTCACTTGTGATAATCTCTAGGTCCATCCCTGTTGCTGTAAATGGCATTATTTCATACTTTAAAAAATTATTTTATTTATTTATTTAGGTTGTATCTGGTCTTAGTTGCAAGCACACGGGATCTTCATTGAGGCACATGGGATCTTTTCGTTGTGGCACACGGGCTCTTTGTTGTGGCATTCGGGCTTCTCTCTAGTTGTGGCATGCAGGTTTTCTCTTCTCTAGTTGTGGTGCATGGGCTCCAGAGTGCACGGGCTCAATAGTTTGCGGCACTAGGGCTCTCTAGTTGAGACGCACAAGCTCAGTAGTTGTGGCATGTGGGCTTAGTTGCCACGTGGCACGTGGGATCTTAGTTCCCCGACCAGGGATTGAATCCATGTCCCCTGCATTGGAAGGTAGATTCTTTACCACTGGACCACCAGGGAAGTCCCTCATTCTTTTTTATGGCTGAGTAATATTCCATTGTATATCTATATACCACATCTTCTTTATCCATTCCTCTGTTGGTGGACATTTAGGTTGATTCCATATCCTGGCTATTATAAATAGTGCTGCAATGAACATTGGGGTGCATGCATCTTTTCGAATTGGAGTTTCCTCCAGATATATGCCCAGGAGTGGATTGCAGGATCATATGGTGGTTCTATTTTAAGTTTTTCAGGAACCTCCATACTGTTCTCCATAGTGGCTGTCAAACACGCTATTTTAAAAAATCAATATGGAGAAGCCACAAGGTGATATTAAATTTCTAACCCAGAAGGGGAGACCAAGAATTGTTAGAGAGGCTCTGAAGACACACTAGCATTCAACTGAGCTTTTCTCATTGGCTGAATCAGCCAGAAAGAGACATCAAAAGATACTGTCTTGGGACTTCCCTGGTGGTCCGGTGGTTAAGACTCCATGCTTCCATTTCAGGGGCCATGGGTTTGATCCCTTGTCAGGGAACTAAGATCCCGCATGCCACATGGTGAGGCCCAAAAAAAAAATACTAACTGTCTCATAATGGGATCCAATGTTCTTTAAGGCCATAAAGGGGTGCATGTGCCACACTTTGGGGAACACTGTCTTCTCCTTGGGTGTGACTCTGGGGCAGGTCACTTGAACCTTTGAGAGCCCCCGTTCTCTCGTCTGTGAAGTGGGAAGGCACATCACCCATTTGAGGGGCAGGGACCTTGGTGATTAAGAACAGTTACTTTGTTTTGTTTTGTTTTTTCTCCATGACATGCAGCTTGCTGGATCTTAGTTCCCTGACCAGGGATCAAACCTGGATCCTGGCAGTGGAAACACCAAGTCCTAATCACTGGACCACCAGGGAATTCCCTAAGAACAGTTACTTTTTTTTTTTTTTAATTTGGTTGCGCTGGGTCTTCCTTGTGGCTCGTGGGCTCCTTAGTTGTGGCATGCGAACTCTTAGTTGTGGCATGCATGTGGGATCTAGTTCCCCGGCCAGGGATCGAACCTGGGCCCCCTGCATTGGGAGCTCAGAGTCTTAACCACTGTGCCACCAGGGAAGTCCCAGAACAGTTACTTTGGAGACCCAGGTTTGGTTCCAGCCCTGGAGCTCCTGAGGTATCTGAGACAATGAAATGAGATAATGCTTAGCACAGTGCTTAGAACTGCTAATAAACATTAGCCCAGCACTGCCCGGTAGAAATCTTACGTGACCTACATGTGCAACTTAAAATTTTCTAGTAGCCACATCTTGGAAAGTAAAGAGGAACAGCTAACATGAATTCTAATGACAACATGATGCTCAGTGAAATAATCCAGACACCAAGAAGAAAGACAAGCACGAAATGATTCCGCTTAGAGGAGGTCCTAGAGGGGCCCAGTTCATGCAGACAGGAAGTGGGTGGTGGGGGCCAGGGGCTGGGGGAGGCGGACAGAGTTTCATTTCTACAAGATAGAGAGTCCTGGAGATGGAGGGTGGGGATGGTTGTCCAACAGTGTGAATGTCCTTAATGCCACTGAGCTGTGCGCTTAAAAATGGTTAAGATGGCAAGCGTTACGTTCTGTTTATTTTCCCATAGTTAAGAGTAGGAATAAAATGTAAAAGAATTATAGTGAAGAAGGCGTCAAGATATGGAAGGCTGTTAATGGCATTTTAAGTGAAAAAATTGGGAACGACATACAACGGCACCCAAATCTTTGTAAAAATAATGATAATAATAATACGAATGATTGTTTCAGCCGAAAACCCTAGCCCGGTATTAACAGCAGTTATCTCTGGACTGTAAGGTTATCAGCGAGTTTCATTTTCTCTTGGCAGTTCTTTGTCAACCTCCTCACCACCCCCACTGGCATCTACCTCCCACCCTTTCAAGCCCCATGGGAACGGATCTGGGGTGAGATGCCCGTGTCCATCATGGACAGAGTCCCATCCACTGCTTCAATTCCGATGAGGTGAGGGCCCCATTCCCATCCCCCACCGTGCTGTCAAGTCCATCCTCATCCCCGAACCCATCCCAGTGTTGTTCTCCACCTCACCCCCAACGCTGTCCATGTCCCCGTCCCCAGTTCCATCCCCAACGCCTTCCATTCCCAATGCTGTCTTTAGTCTCATCTCCAATCCCAACTCAGCCTCCACCCTCCACCCCAACCTGATCCCCAGGCCAGTTCCCAACCCTGTATCCATTCTTATCCCCAATTCCATCCTCGTGTCTATCTCAACCTCAATTTAGTTCAGCCCCAGCCCCCAGCCCGCTCACCCTCTTCCGTGAGTAGATGATTGGTTCCCTCCAAATGTCCACATCCTTGTTACCAAAACTTGGGAATATGTCACCTTCCATGGCAAAGTGTCATTGAATTGAGGATCTTGAGAGGAGGAGATTGTCTCGCGTTGTCCTCGTGGACCCAGTGTCATCCCAAGGGTCTTTTTTTAATTTTAATATGTATTTATTTATTTATCTGGTGCACCAGGTCTTAATTGCAGCATGCAGGATCTAGTTCCCTAACCAGGGATCGAAGCCAGCCCCCCTGCATTGGGAGCACGGAGTCTTAGCCACTGGACCACCGGGGACGTCCCCATCACAAGGGTCTTTATAAGAAGCTCCAGGTCAGAGAAAAGGGGTAAGATTACGGCATCAAAAGAAGGGATGACGCATTTTGGTTTTCTTTTCTTTTTCCTTTTTTTTTTTTTTTTTTGTCTGTGATGGGTCTTTGTTGCTGCACATGGGCTTCTCATTGTGGTGGCTTCTCTGTTGCGGAGCACGGGCTCTAGGCACACAGGCTTCAGTAGTTGTGGCACGCGGGCTCAGTAATTGTGGCTCGCGGGCTCTAGAGCGCAGGCTCAGTAGTTGTGGTGCACAAGCTTAGTTACTCCGGGGATGTGGCATCTTCCCGGACCAGGGCTCGAACCCGTGTCCCCTGCATTGGCAGGTGGGTTCTTAACCACTGCGCCACCAGGGAAGTCCCGGATGATGCACTTTGAAGATGGAGGAAGGGGCCCTGAGCCAAGGAATGCAGGCAGCCCCTAGAAGCCAGAGAAAGCCTGGATGTGGATTCTTCCCTGGAGCCTCCAGAAGGAGCCAGCCCTGCCCACACCTGGGTGTTTGCCCCATAGGACGCCTTCCGAACTCCTGATCTCCAGAACCGTACGATAGTAGATGCGTGTAGTCTCAAGCCACTGTTTGTGCTAATTTGTTGCAGCGGCCATGGAGACGCATCACCCCTCCACCCAAGCTCTGGCCCTTCGTACCTGCTCGCTGGTAGGGGGGAGCAGCACCCCCTCAGCACCCACACACCTGTCTCACCGTCCTGTTGCCCCTGTGCGCGTGTGCAGTACAGGGTGATTTCCCAAACTCCAGGCTGCAGTGGGCGTGGGCACCTGTTACCACCTTGCTTCCGGCTGCTAAACCCTTAAGCAAGATCCAGGAGAGCCAGATCCTGATGGTTGTGTCCTCGCCCAGATTTGACTAGGGACACAGGAGGCTGTCTGCTTCCAGCTGGGCTGGGAGAGGCTGGGGTGGCAGCGGTGGCGGTGTGAGTGTGTGTTTTAATATTTATTTTTTTATTTGGCCGTTCCGGGTCTTAGTTGCAGCACATGGGATCTTTAGCTGCCTTGCGTCATGTGAGATCTAGTTCCCTGACCAGGGATTGAACCCGTGCCCCCTGCATTGGGAGCCCGGAGTCTTAGCCACTGTGCCACCGGGGAAGTCCCAGTGGTGTGTGTTTGCCCTCCTGGTCCACCTGGGGAAGGAGTTTGGGGCCAGGGCTATGGCTACAGGTGGGTTTTTTGCTGATCTAGGGGAGTAGAGAGCCAGGTCGAGCTTTTAATTCAGGCTCTGGAAACTTCTGTCACCTCTAAACGTGACGTCTTTCTCATCCCTCCAGAGGATCTTGAAGGCGGCTCTCTGCGTATCTGGAAGAGTGTGAACGTGGAAGCATTTTACACCGTGTAGATCAGGGATCCCCAACCCCCAGACCGTGCTCCCCATCGCTCACATTAAAGACTGAACCATCCCCCTGGCCCCTTCCATGGAAAAATTGTCTTCCACGAAACTGGTTCCTGGTGCCAAGAAGGTTGGGGACCGCTGTTGTAGATGATGATCATGATGACGATGGTTTAATAGCCTCTTTTCATTCAGTGCCAACTCTGGGCCGAGGCCTCAGCCTACACAACCTCAATAGTTCCCAAGTTTCGAATTTACAGAGGACCCTCGGGGTTTTCCTATATCCACCCCCCACCGAAACTCTTATTTACGTAAGATATTTTGTCAAATGACACCCCCTTTAAAAAGCTAAATTAATTACTTTAAAAAAATGTGGTGAAATATACATAACATGAAATGTACCACGTTAACCATTTTTAATTCTTAAAGCCCGCGCGCAGCAATGAAGACCCAACACAGCCAAAAATAAATAAATAAATTTATTTTAAAAAGTGAAATAAATAAATACCATGTAAATAATATCAAGACAGTCTAGCTGGATACTGTTGACTGCTGAAGGGCTTTTTAACAAACAAAGGGATTAAATGTTGAGGCATAAACATGTATTAGCACCAACTGAGCCCCTCTCCTGGAACTATTGAGAACTGAAAAGGGAGTAAGTAGATTTCTCGCCACAGAGTTCAGTGATTCTCAATGCAGGGCCACCATCACCAAAAATTTTCTTCCCAGGGAAATGCTGTATCAGCTCATTAAATCTTCACAGTAGGCCTAAGAGGGAGGTACTATTATTATTCCCATCTTACAGGTGAGAAAGCTGAGGCTCAGAGAGGTGCATTCACTTGCCCAAGGCCACACAGCTTAGGAACAGGAGGAACTCAGAATTCAAACTCAGGCCTGTCTGACTGTCAAACCAGAGCTTTCCACAGCCCTGGGAAGCCAGGACTGGGGACCCCAGGCCTAGAACTCCACAGATTCCTCCCCTCAGGGATGCTTTGGTGGAAGCTGGGACACTCTAGGTGTATGAGGTCTTGTCCACCCAAGAGAAATGGCTTCAATCCAGCCTAGTCTTCCATAGCACAGACAGGAAGACTGAAGCCCCCAAAGGAGTTTCTATCACCAAGGATTCCAAGGGAGCTGAGCGGAGTCTGTTGGGGCAGGTGTCCAGCTGTTGGCCCTAATCTGGGAAGCAGCAGCGTGGAGCTTTGGCGATGTGGAGGTAGTAAAACCTAATGGTTAGAAGCTTGGAGTCTGGGGAATTCCCTGGCAGTCCAGTGGTTAAGACTTGGCGTTTTCACTACGGTGGCCCGGGTTCAATCCCTGGTCAGGGAACTAAGATCCTGCAAGCCTCACAGTGCGGTCAAAAAAAAGAAAAAGAAAAGAAAAAATAAATTAAAAAGAAGCTTGGAGTCTGGAGCCTGCCTGTTTTCACATCTTGGTGTCATCACCTTGCATGCTCTGTGCAAATGACGTTGCTCTCTGCCTCAGTTTGCCCATCTGCAAAGTGGGGATGGCAAAGTACTCATCCCAGTGGGATCATCATCATCATTACTTTATTTTTTTTTAATATTTATTTATTTATTTGACTGCTCCAGGTCTTAGTTGCAGCATGCGGGATCTAGTTCCCTGACCAGGGATGGAACCCGGGCCCCCTGCATTGGGAGAGTGGAGTCTTAACCACTGGACCACCAGGGAGGTCCCCATCACCATTATTTTAAATTACTGTTCCAAAAAACAGTCCCCCTAACTCCCACTCCTAGGGGGGCAGGGAAGGGAGGCCCCCTCCCCACTCACCCCTGCCCTGCCTGGACAGTGCCAACCCCTCTGCTTATGCCCAGGGCAGTGGCTGGCCGCCACCACACCGGGCAGGCTGTCCTGGTGCCACCAGGGAGCCGTCCAGCAGGTTTTTCCTCTCTGCCTGCTGTGGGGCACCCCACCGTCTCTTCCCCGCCTTGGCTGGGCCCGGCCCTCTCTAGGCTCCCGTGCTCCTCTCTGCCAGACACAGCCAGCGGATGGCAGGCACTGCGTCAGGATGCCCAGCATCTTCGCCTACCAGAGCTCAGAGGTGGACTGGTGTGAGAGCAACTTCCAGCACTGGGAGCTGGTGGCCGAGTTCTACAACACGGTGAGGGCCGGGCGGGAGCCTCTGGTGGGACAGAGTCTCAGCAAACAGGGGTTCAAACCCCAGCTGCTCCACCTCCCCGCTGGGAAATCCTACCCGAGCAGCCGTCTCTCTGAGCCTCAGTTTGCTCATCTGTTAGGCAACGCCTGCCTTCTGGCTTTCATTCATTACACTGTCTTTATTAGGCATGAGGCTCTGTGGTAGGTTTTGGAAATGCCCGCGTAACCTGGAAAAGAGCTGCCTCTGCCCTCCCAGAGCAGAGGATACAGGTGCGACTCCAGGTGTCCACAACCCAGGATGATGGTGCTGTAATGGGAGGCGCACAGGCAGCTTCTGGGAAGCCTAGAGGCAGCTCCTGAGCCATTGGTGGAGGGGTGGATCAGGGAGGGCTTCCTGGAGGAGATGGCTGTGTCTGCCTTGTTCTCAGCTCTATCCCCAGCCCAGGGTGACCAACTCATCCCAGTATGCTGGGACTGTCCTGGTTTTAGCACCATAAGTCCCGTGTCCCAGGAGACCCTGCAGTTCCAGGCAAAATAGGATGGCTGGTCATCCTTCACCCAGCCCCTGCTATCAGGACCACACTGGAAGGGCTCAAAACTCTTGGATGCCTCAACGGCAATGGCATTTAACCAAAGCTTGAAAGATGCAAGCGACCAGAGACACGTACAGTTATCCTGTGTGGGGTGCTGGGGACACTGGTGAATAAGGCAGTTGACTTGCCTTCCTGGAGCTCCCAGATTGGCAGATAATGAGACAATGTCCTTTGCTCTGTGCCCTGCACATAGTACGTGCTCAATAAATGGTGAGCATGAATTCACACAAATAATGGCCTTTACCGAGCACTTACTGTGTGCCAGGCATTGCCCAAAACATTTTGCCTGAGAAAACCTCATTTAATCTTCACCATGACATTGGGAATTAGGCAGCATGTATAGTATATAGAGTTAGTTAATCCCATTTTCCAGATTAAGAAACAGGCATTCAGGGAGATTGAAGGATATGCCCAGGGTAACTGTGGTACTTAGAGGTGGGATTTGAACTTGGCATATCCGGGAGAGGTGTTTTTTTGGGGGAGGGGAGCTCAGTGTCAGGTTGCTCTGACTCTGTTACCTTTGACCTCACCACTTCCCAGAGCTGGGAGGCAAGAGTTTGAGATTCAAGGGGTCCCTGAGGTCGCCCCAGCTTTTGCTTCTCCTGAGCCAGAGATACCGACCCTTTCTGGTCCTCGGTGGCCTTCCCTATAAAATAGGAGAGGGCTGAATGTGCTGGTGCCTGGAGGCTGAGAAGAGCGTGTGGGGTTCTGGACTCCTCCTCTCTGCGTTCCCTAGTCCAGAAAGTTCCCTGTCCAGCCCACCCTGCAGAAGGCACGGAGAGAGGGCTGGCTCAGATGAGGGCTGCTTCCGCATCCGTGTGCTCTCATGCAAAATTCCCCTCCATGACATCCTCCTTCAACCTTTTTTTTTTTTTTTTTTTTTTTCCTGCACCTCAGGGATTGTGGGATCTTAGTTTCCCCACCAGGGGTCGAACCTGGGCCCTGGCAGTGAAAGCGCCGAATCCTAACCACTGGACCACCAGGGAAGTCCCTTTTATTTTTTTATTTTATTCTATTTTTTTTGTGGTATGTGGGCCTCTCACTGTTGTGGCCTCTCCCGTTGCGGAGCACAGGCTCCGGACGCGCAGGCTCAGCGGCCATGGCTCACGGGCCCAAGCCACTCCGCGGCATGTGGGATCCTCCCGGACCGGGGCACGAACCCGTGTCCCCGGCATCGGCAGGCGGACTCTCAACCACTGTGCCACCAGGGAAGCCCGGGAAGTCCCTTTTAAAATTGGAAACATCATCCTTATCACATGGACCACACAAAAGCCATAACGTTTTCACTAATCTTTGTAGGGCTTGAGTAGATGTCAAACTACTAGGCAGCTTTTAATTTTTTAGTTTTAATTTTTAAATTTTATTTTATTTATTTATTTTTGGCTGCATCGGGTCTTTGTTGCTGTGCGCGGGCTTTCTCTAGTTGTAGCGAGCGGGGACTCCTCTTCATTGCGGTGCTTGGGCTTCTCATTGCGGTGGCTTATCTTGTTGCAGAACACGGGCTCTAGGCTCAGTACGGGCTCAGTAGTTGCGGTGCACGGGCTTAGTTGCTCCGCGGCATGTGGGATCTTCCCGGACCAGGGCTCGAACCTGTGTCCCCTGCATTGGCAGGTGGATTCTTAACGCCTGCGCCACCAGGGAAGCCCTAGGCAGGCTTTTAAAAGCATGCTTTTGGTCTAGGTATGTCAATGAAAGACCACATATATAGCAGAAAAAAATTTTAAATCTGTTCATATGGATTTTGTCATGATCCACTTAGGAATCACAGCTCATAATTGGAAAAGAGTGTTCTCTGAAGAATCTTTTGCTTTCTTGTTGATCTACGTGCAAGGAGCTCTGAGCCTGGGGTTGGAGGAAGTAGAGCCCAGCCCAGCACACGGTCAGGGTACAGACGAAGGACGCACTGGAGGACTCGGCTTCTTAGAGGAGGGCACCTAGGCGTTGGCTTTTGAAGGATGAATAGGACCTCGCCAAGTAGGGCAGGAGTCTGGGAAAGAGAGCAGAAGATAAGAAAAGGGTGTGCTAAGTCCTGGAAGTAAAAGAGGGACAACCAGTTTGGGAAAGTATGTCTCTGTGGCTAAAATATGGGGAGAGATAAAGATGAAGTTTTCAATGCTGAGTTGGAGCCTTTGAAATTTATCCTGTATTCACTGACGGACTCATTCATTCAACAAAAGTGCTGTAAACCAACCTGTGCTGGGTGATGCTGGGGTCCCAGAGAGGCTCAGTGCCCCCGGGTTGTTGGGCTGGTGGTTCAGAATTAGAAATGGACACCCCCACAGTTAGCTCGTGGCAAAGGGAGAAAAACAGGGGGCAGATGTGGGATGGCGAGGAACCATGGGGTGGAGCGTGACGCCTCTGTTTGTTGAATGGGGAGGGAACCTTGATGCTTAAGGAATGAGTAAATGTTCTCTAAGGTGTATGGGGCAAAGGAAACAGCATACGCAAAGGTCTTGAGGTGAGAGAAAAGAACTGTTAGCTTCGAGCCAACGCCCAGGCTGCCTGCCTGAGGGGGAGGAAACGAAGGAGAGAAAAAGTGCTGATGAGGTTTCCAGGGGCTAAATCAGGAAAGCAGGGCAAAAGAGTGCGTGCTGCATCGTGAGGGCACGTGGGAGCCATGGCTGACTTTGGAGCATGGGGGAGTTGATGATCTGGGGGCAGCTGGAACACCTGGCTGCGTTTCACAGTCTAACCGAGAGCCGGGAAGGGCGATCCAACAGGAGCAGAGGTCGGGGGTGTGGGAGGGGCTGGGGCAGGTGGGGCAGGGGGAGAAGTCAAGGTGTGGGCCGCTCTAGTTGGCACCTGTTTGCTTTGGCCTGGTGGCCTCCAGGTGTGGCCTCCTTCTGGGCTGCTGACAACTTAGGAGAGTTTCAAGTGGTGTGGGGAGATGTTTCAAGGCCCCCCGCCCCAGGCTCCCAGAGGCAGCCGTGCTGCTGAATTTCTTCCCTGGGATCCTGCCAAAGCTTCAGAGGCTCCGCATCTCATCCTCTCTAGAAAACTCCCTCTCAGATGCTCAGATCCAGAACAAAGGGATGGTGTGCCTGGCGTGGGGAGCTGCATAGGAAAGGCACAGGAGTGGGGATGAGTAGGGGGAGTCTGGGGGTGGGTGGGTATCAAAGAGACAGGGAGATGAGAGCGGGGAGGGTGTAGGCTGCGGTGCCCACCTCCGACAGCGTCCCCACCTTCTTTTCCGATAGCCTTGGCGCTGTTGGCCTCTGCAGTGTGCTAGTAACTCCAGTCTCTCTCTTCCTTGGATGCTGTGTGACCCAGGCGGGAGGCCCGCCCCTCTCTGAGCGCCTGGCTGTGACCAGCAGGTCCCATGAGCTCTAAACCACACCTCCCTCTTCTGCCTTTCTCCTCCTCAAAACTCACAGCAACAGCAATTAATTACAGGGCACCTCTTGTATGCCAGGTCCCGCAGAACCGAGGAGGGCATGGTTCCTGCCCTCAGGGAGGAGAGATGCGATTAATTGAATAATTGCACGCATGAAACTGGTGACCATGCTCATGATACATCCCAGACCCAGACTCGATAGGTCCCTCTGGGCCTCTCTTCTCCTTCGGAAAAACAGGCAGCGCTGATCTGCAACCTGCTGGCCTCCCGGGGCTGACACAGGGGTCAGATTGAAATGACCCCTTTATTTCACTCTTCATTCATTGGGAATTGGTGCAACCAGTCACTGTTCCAGCTCTGGGGACGCAGTGGTGATCAAAGCAGACAAAAATGCCTGCTCTCGTGGGGCTGGTGTCCTGGGGGATGGAGGAGACAGGCAATAAACAGGAGTCAAGAGTATAGGTTGCCAGAGGGTGGTACACGCTAGGGAAGAAAAACTCATTCATTCATTCCTTTTTTTAAAAAAATTAATTTATTTATTTATTTTGGGCTGCATTGGGTCTTCGTTGCTGCGCTCAGGCTCTCTCTAGTTGTGGTGAGCGGGGGCTACTCTTCGTTGCGTTGCGCGGGGTTCTCATTGCAGTGACTTCTCGTGTTGCGGAGCGCGGGCTCTAGGCGCGCGGGCTTCAGTAGTTGTGGCTCGCGGGCTCTAGAGCGCAGGCTCAATAGTTGTGGTGCACGGGCTCAGCTGCTCTGCGACGTGTGGGATCTTCCCAGACTAGGGCTCGAACCCGTGTCCCCTGCATTAGCAGGCAGATTCTTAACCACTGCACCACCAGGGAAGTCCCCATTCATTCCTTTTATTCAGCAAATATTTACTGAGTACCTGTGCAAAAAGGGGATTTCTGTGAGGTGCTAGTAATTTTTGACTCATAGGACGATGGAGAGGATGATACAGCTACTGGACATCCCTAATGTCCATCAGTGGATGAATGGATAAACACAATGTGCTCCATCCACACAATGGAATATGATTCAGCCTTAAAAAGGAGTCAAGCACTGACACATGCTACAACATGGATGAACTTTGAAAACATGATTCTCAGTGAGAAACCAGACCCAAAAGACCACACAGTATGCGATTCTGTTGATACGAAACATCCGGAACAGGCAACTCCACAGAGACCGAGAGTGGATTCATGGTTTCCAAGGGCTGGGGGAAGGGAAGGGAGAGTGATTGCTAATGGGTACAGGGTTTCCTTTTGGGGTGATGAAAATGTTCTGGAATTAGCAATGATGGTTGCACAACATTTGAATAGATTATGTACACTTGCAAAGAATGAATTTGATAGTCTGTGAGTTATATTGTAATTTAAAAAATAGAGGTATTTAAAAAAACTCACAGCTCCTGGCACATCCTAAGCACTGAATAAGTTGAAGCTATTATTATTGTTGTTGTTAGAAATACATATAGCACAGAGAAATGAGAAAGTTTTCATATATTAATTTTATTTGACATTAATTTTGTTAATGTCAAATAAAAGAGCACTGTAATCCTCATAAAATTCTTATTCTCCGCATTTTACAGATGGGGGAAATAAAGGCTCAGAGAGGGTACATTTCCTTCCCAGGGTTGCACAGCATGTGACTTGCAAGCGTGTGAATGCTGAGAGTGCCAGAGTTAAACCCCGGCCACCTAGTCTCAGAGTCTCTCACTTACGCACAGTGCTGTGAGGCCACTCAGTTACTGAGTGATTAACAATGTCGTGTGCATCTTAATTCATGCAAGTAAGTCCCATGCGGAGAGGGACTGTGGCTGGTGGTCCACGCCCCCAGCCCAGCACTGACACTCATGTGCATGAGTGGAATGGATGCATACGGGGGTCCTCGGCAGGTGACAGGGCCAGGGGTGGTGGTGGGAGTTTGAGCTTTGGCACTGGGGAGAAAGAGAAAGGGGAGGTTTGGCCATGTTTTTTTTTTTTTTTTAATTTTTTGCTGTAGTTGATTTGCAATGTTGTGTTAGTTTCTGGTGTACAGCAAAGTGATTCAAATATACATATACTTAGATATATACATATATATAAAAAGAATATATACTCTTTTTCTCTTCTTTTCTTTTCTTTTTATGGCCGCTCCATGCAGCTTGCGGGATCTTAGTTCCCTGACGAAGGATTGAACCCGGGGCCCCGGCAGTAAGAGTGCGGAGTCCTAACTACTGGACCACCAGGGAATTCCCTTTTTCACGTTCTTTTCCATTATGGTTTATTATAGGACATTGAGTATAATTCCCTGCGCTGTACAGTAGGACCTTGTTGTTTATCTGTTTTATATTCAGTAGTGTGCATCTGTTCATCTCAAACTGTAGTTTATCCCTCCCACCCCCGGCCATGTTTCTTTTTTTTTTTTTTTTTTTTGGTGGTACGTGGGCCTCTCACTGTTGTGGTCCCTCCCGTTGCGGAGCACAGGCTCCGGATGCGCAGGCTCAGTGGCCATGGCTCACGGGCCCAGCCGCTCCGCGGCATGTGGGATCCTCCCAGACCGGGGCACGAACCCGCGGCCCCTGCATCGGCAGGCGGACTCTCAGACACTGCGCCACCAGGGAAGCCCCCCGGCCATGTTTCTTGATTTGACCGAGTCAACATATTTTTCTTGAGTGCATGCCAGCCTACTGGCTGGGGATAAAACAGGTGTTTCCTGTCCTCTTGGAAGTCACAGTCCGGTGGGGAGGGCAGAGATGATAAAGCAGTAAGCAGTGAAAAAGACTGAGGTGAGGCGTCTACTCAGGTCAATCCCCTTCCTTCCTTCCTTCCTTCCTTCCTTCCTCCTTCTCCCCACCTTCCCTCCATCTCTCCCCCTTTTCCTCCTTCCGGTCCTCAGGATCCAGCCACATCCACCTACCAGACGTCCTGCTGGGTACGGGTGATCAAAACATCAAAGCATTCTAGAATAATAGTCACCCCATGGTACACAGCACATGCATCAGACACCTATGTGCATTATTGACACGTATTCTTTGCATGCATTATTCGCTACAAAAATTCACTGAGCACCTACTGTGTGCCAGGCACTGTCCTAGACACCTGGGGTTTGTAGCAGTGAACAAAACTGCCGACCCCCCTGGTCCCGTGGCACTCGGTTCTCGAATCCTCACTGTGGCGCTCGGAGATAGGGCCTCTGTTTTATAGAGGAGGAAAATGAAGCATAGAGCATCCCCCAAACTCTGACTGGATACACCGTAAAGGCAGTGACTTTGTTTTCAGGCACTGGTAAGGTCCTTGAGCACGTAGTAGGTACTGAAGGAATGATTGTTGAGTAAATGAATGAATGAATGAAAGTGAAGGCACCTGCTGGGGCTGGGGCCCAAGGAATCCAGCTCACCTGTATCCAGAGCTCAGGACTGGCCACGATCTCGGGCGGGTACCTTGCCTGCCTCTCTGAGTCTGGGTAGGGCCGGTGGTTGGGAAACGCGGGGGCTCAGCCCCAGAGGGCAGAGAGGGAGACGCTGGTGTCAGGGTGGTCTCTGATTCTATCACAAACCCCGGCGGCATTCGGAGCCCATTAGTTATAGGCGTTGCCCGTTGCTCTGTCCTCATTCTGCACACTCAGGGACGTTATTGAGAACACCTGTCTTCATCCTGCAGGCCACTTAGCGTGGAGCATTGATACCAACCACAAGCCTGTTATTATTATCTCCTTCAACAGTAACAAGAGCAGCAGCAGCCTTTGCTATTTCTTGAGCCAAAACCATGTCCCTGGCGAAGTAGCTTTTCAATGCCTGGCCTCATGCATCCCCCTCCCCCCAACAACCTTCACGGTGGCATTGATGATCCTCTCCGACTTCACTGGCGCAGGAAAGGGGGACCCAGAGACACCAGATCACACAGCCGGGAAGCAGGGGAGCCCCCTCTTCATCTTCACCACCCATCTAGTCCTCCAATCTTTCAAAGCAGGGGGGTCAAAGCAAACTTCGGAGTCCCCCAGAGCTGTGCAACCTCAGAGAAATCACTCCACCTCTCTGAGACTTAAGCTCCCCATTGCCAAACAAGAACTAGAAAGGCGGACCTTGAGGGGGTGTGCTAGGATTAGGAACAATCTGTAAAGTCAGGCTGTCAATAGATTGGAAAGTGACAGTTGTAGCGCCTTCTATTCAGAAGGTTCTAGATGCAAGACCCTCTGCCAAGTGTTTTCATGTGTGTGACAGGTGATCCACCTGAATTCTTTTGAGATCCAGCCAACAGGATTTATTGAGCACCTACTATATTCTGGTTCCTAAGGTTATAATGGAGAAGGGGGAAGCCACAGTCCCCATTCTCAAAGCCAGGTTTAGCGGGAGAGCCAGATGGTTCCAGCCAGACAAGTGTCAGGAAAGTGGGACGGCACAGGGCCACCAAGGAAGGCCACCTGACCCTGCCTTGGGGGATTAGGAAGGCTTTAGGGAGAAAGTGATGCCCAGGTTAAAGGCGGAGTAATTGGCCTGGCGAAGAGGGGTGAGTGGGAATGAGAGTGTTCCAGGCAGTGGGAACAGTATGTGTGAACTCCTGGAGGTTAAAGGATGGCTCATTCAGAACTGAGTTACTCCTTCCACCCAGATTATAAAGTTGAAGGTGGAGAAAGGTGAGTCATGGAGGGAGTTTATAAGCCAAGCTGAAGAATCTGGATTTTATAGATGAGAGTCACGGACGTGTTTTGAGTGGAGGCTTAACAGTTTGGGAGGCTGGATGGCTCAGCATCTTCAGGCTATGCCTGATTTGCCCAAGGGCTGCCGTTTGGTTGAAGACAGAGGGACCATCAGAGTTGTTTGGGGTTTTGCCCATTCAGTATCCATGGCCCCATTTTCCCTTCATCAACCACCTGGTTATGGCCTCGGTGGGATGGTCAATCAAGGTGGTCCCCCTCCTCTGGCCAAGGGTGGGATGTGGCCCAGGCTACACTCTCCAGAATTTGAAGCTTGGGCTTGGACAGAAGGACTGGACACAGTTGTTTTCATTCATACCCAAAATTGCCCCCTGAAGAGACTGTCCATTAGAGGGTCAAAACTGTTCTGGTTTCTGCAATTCCTTTGATTAATGAGCTCCCTATAATGAATGAATGAATGAACGAACGAACGAATGAATGAATGATTTGGTTAATTAAATAAGTAACCCCCCCACACACACACACATTTATATTTATAGTGTAAGTTCACCAGAATCATTTTCTGTTGCTTGCTACCAAAGAACCCTAGCTAATAATTACTACTGCTGATGGGTTTGTTGGATTCAGGCAATAGAATGGTAGATTAAGCAAAAACCAAAACAAAGAAAGAAAGATATTGTGGAATATCTTAGAAAATGGAAAGATGAGTTGTTTTGGGAAAGCTGTGACCCAGGGTAGGTGTGCAGGATTCAGAAGAAGGGCAAATACTACCCTCGAGTATTTGCTTTTTTTTTCCTCACCCTTGTCTTCTCGTGGGTGGCAAGATGGTTGCCGTATTTTAAACATCATGACAATATCCCAGGGCCTCTTTAGAGAGTTGCCAACGGTGCAACACAATTATGGTGACTCCCAGGCTTTGTGTCTGCTCCAAGTTTCAAATTCACCAAAGAAAAGTCTGATATCCTGCTTTGGGATAGGTGTCTATTCCGGTGGGGTAGGGTCTCATGATACGGACAGGGCAGGTCGGGGGTGTTCCGTGTTCTGGAGTAGCCACTGTGAACTGGGTGATCCTCCTGGAGATGCGTTTGACTCTGTCCATTGACAAACACCAGAGAACTTGGCGTGGAAAACAAGGACATAGGTGGGACCATGGGCTGGGGAACCAGTTTGCCAAGGCTGGGTTCTCAGACTGTGACCTTTGAGCTGGTTCTCCCATTGCCCCAGGAGAGCTGTGGACTTTCCTGGAATCAGGAGGCCTCCTGTCTTGGGAACCTGTACAGGTGCCCAGGACCTAGGCTAGTAGATGCTGACCTTGTATCAGGTGAATGATTTCCCCCACACCCACCACTGTGCCCTGTATTTTTGAGTCAGCATCATTAATACTGGGGTTCTGAAAAATAACAGAGCATCCTAGTTAAGAGGGTGCTGTCTCTTCACTTTCTAAGATGGAATGCAGACAATTTAGGAGACCTTTACAAGGGGAAGATTTTTGGGGGGAGGGAAGGGTGTCATTGAGTGAGCAAGCTGGTTGACCTCAAATTGGCAGGTGGATTGAGGCCATGAGAACACCTGTTTCTGAGCCCATGTGAGATACTCACTGTGACCCCAACATATCTAGGGGAGACTTCGAGGGGCATCAAAGTCCTGCATCAGCAGTTGGGGACTTTGAGCCGTTGAAATTCTGGTGCAAATGTTCTTGTGACCTTAATTGTATTTATGAGTCCAGTGAGGCTTGGGGACCTTTGGGTCAACAGCATGAAGAGGCAGGTGGTGTTATGCCTATGTCAGAAATGCAGAGATGGCAGGTTAAGGGATTGATGTTACCTTCTCAAGGCTCCACAGTTAATGAGCAAGGGAACATGTATCCAATCCCACACCACTTGGATCCCAAAGGTCGTTCATTGGAATGCTTTGGTTTCAAACAAAACAGCCAACTAAAACAGCTTAAATAGAAAGGACAATATCTTTTTTTTTTTAATGGAAGTTGGAGGTAGATGGTTCCGGAATAGATTAACTCAGAGCCCAACATCATCAGGCTACTTGGTTCTTCCCATCTTTCTTCTCTGCTATCCCTGGAGAAGTGGTCCTCAAAATATTGTCCAAGCGCCACCCTGCTTGGTGTCCTTGAGACCCTTTCAGGGTTTCCTCAAGGTCAAAATTATTTTCATAATAATATTAAGGTATTATTTGCCTTTTCCCACTCTGATTCTCTCACGAGGGTACAATAGAACCTTCCAGAGGCTGCATGACGTGTGATGACATCATCTATCTGATGGCCAAACGAATGTGGGCTTGTGTAGTCACGTGTCTTGAAAGTTTTGGGGTTTTAGTTTCTAATAAGGTAAATCTTGATAGGTGTAACTCACACAAGTAAAAGCTCTTCAGGGTCCTCAGTAATATTTAAGAATATAAGAAGATCTTGAAACCAAAATGTTTGAGACCACTGTCCTCAAGTATTTGTTTTTGCTGTCAACCTTGTTTCCTCATGGTTGCAAAATGGCTGCCACATCTGAAACATCACAACAATCTCCAAAGGGCTTTTCACTCAGTCTGATTTCAGTAAAGAGAACTTTCCCAGGAGCCCCTCATCAGATCTTCCATCACGTTTCATTGGCCAGAATTATACCACACGTTCATTCCTTAACCAATCCTTAGCAATAGGGATGATCTATGCCCTGGGGCCAAATCCTGCCTCCCTAAAAGCCATGTCTTCCTGATGCCTGAACAAAATTCTGGTTTATTTAACAAGGAAGGAAGGGGGTATCTATAAGTTAAGACATAAGTCCAGCTGCTGTAGCAGAGACCCAAAATAATAATGGTTTAATGAAGATAGAAATTTGTTTCTCTCTTACATAACATCCAATTATAAGCTCCCCAGGGCTGGTGTGAGAGCTTTGGGGTACCAGAGATCCAGGCTCCTTCTATATGGTTGTTTTCCCATCTCTAGGCCATTGCTGTCATTTGTATGGCTCAAGAAGCTATCCCACCACATCTGCATCCCAGTAGAAAGGGATTGAGGGGAAGGCACACCCCTTCCCTTTAAGAAGACAACCTAGAAGCTGTACTTATGTCTTGTGCCCATGTCTTACTGGCCAGAACTCAGTCACACGGCTGTGTGGAGCTGCAAGGGAATCTGGGAAATGTAGTCTTTAGCTTGGTGGCCTTGTTACATAGAAGAAGGAGAGAATCAGATTAGCTTGTGCCCATTGTTATTCCCCTTTGCCTCCCAAGAAGGATATGTCTTCCTAATACTGAACCAAATCAGTTTGGTCAAGGAGGAAGAAGGGAGGATGGTTGTTGAGCGCTCAATTCCCGCTGTCTGCCATAACTGCCATATTCTTAGTGGTCATTGTTAGTTATCTGAATCATGTGTTATTATCAAACATCGACTGAGGTCTATGAAGCAATTTCTGCTTCTGTGATAAACAGCACTCTGCTTCTTGTCTCAAGAAACTCACGTGGGATCTCGCTTCAAATCCTGGATTCTCCAGTTACTGGCTGGGTGACCTGGGCTGGACCATTTGACCACTCTGAGAATCAGTATCTACTTCTATGGTGTGGTGATGCACAACCTACCTGGCAGGGTTGTTTTGCCAGGATGAGAAAAGATTCTGGGAATAATAAACCTTGCCTGGGCCCCAGAACATTGTGAATGCCTAATTATAAGGACGCAAATCACTAATCCGCAGACAACATAGCTGTGCAATCATGGGGTTCTGGACAAGGCATAGCTGTGCGGTGCCAGCTGGCCTCCATACACCTTTCTCCTCTCCTACCCCGGCCCACAGTAATATTTCCTCTTTGTCTCAGCTAGCTGATGTTGCATAACAAATCACCCTAAAGTTTAGTGGCTTGAAACAATGACCACTTATTTATTTATTTCTTTTTGCTCATGAATCAGTAATCTGGATAGGGTTTGGCAGGGACAGCTCATCTGTGTTCCACTTGACAACTGTTGGTGTGACTTGAAGGGGGGAAGGGGACTGGAATCATCTGAAGGTTCATTCACTTCTGTGTGTGGTAGCTGGGCTGGGAAGAGTCAAACTTCTGGGGACTGGAATAGCTGGGGCTCCTCCAGCGTCTCTCTCGATCTCTCTGTGGTCTCTCCACATGGTGTCTCCAGCATGGCAGCTTTAAGGGTACCCCATCTCCTTGCATGGTGGCTAGAGCTCCAATGTCTCGTGCTCTGAAATGGCGACCATCAGGTGCAAGCCACAGTACTTTTATTGACGCAACCTCAGAAGTCACGCCCCATCACTTCTGCTTCCTGCTGTTTTTAGAAGCGAGTCACTAGGGTATTACATTGTCTTTCCTTGTCTACAAGGCCAAGGCCAACTCATGACCACCAAGTTTGCATTTCAGTCCACAAGATGTGGAGTGCAAGCCTTAAGCTGCTTCTTAAGGACTGACCTGGAAGCAACAGATTCATTTACATTCCTATCCCATTGGCTAGACCAGGTCCCAAGGCCACGGTGAGCTGCAAGGAAGGCTGGGATATGTAGTCTTTCGTTGAGTAGTTGGACGCCCAGCTCAAACTTGGGGAACACTATTGCCGAAAGGAAAATGTGGAAAGTTAGTAGCTAGACTTTGCCACATGCATTGAATGAATGAATGAACCCATAGAATAATGGATGGAGTTATGGATCTGCTGATGACTGGTTGGCTGTTAAGTTCAGCTGAAAGATGGATAGACCCTGGGTTGATCAACTGCCTGAAAGGTGATAGGTGACCGACTGGGTAATGACTAAGGGCAGCCCCCCTCCTCGTCCTCTGTCTGACAACCCCCTCCCCGTATTTCCTCCTTCCTTCTCCAGTTCAGCAATGTCACCTTCTTCATCTTTGGGCCTCTCATGATGTTTCTGATGCACCCATATGTCCAGAAACGTTCCCGCTACATTTATGTCACCTTCATCCTCTTCACAGTCGTAGGTAGGTGGGGGGCTGGGACAGTACGGTAGTGGGGGCGGGAAGGGACAATTCCCTTGACCACCTGCCTTTGTCTTTCGCTCCAGGTCTGTTCTCTATGTACTTTCACATGACACTCAGCTTCCTGGGCCAGATGCTGGATGAGATCGCTATTCTGTGGCTGCTGGCCAGTGGCTACAGCATATGGATGCCCCGCTGCTACTTCCCTGCCTTCCTAGGGGAGAACAGGTGGGGCGAGGGCCGGTCCTCTGTCGATCTTGCTGGAGCCCACCTATCCTCTGGGTCCCCTGCCCAGGCCCTCTTGGGGTGTTTGGAATCCTTCCCCTCAACACCCCAGGACTTTTTCCTGACCCTGCCTGATCTAACTGGACTTCCAGGGACCCCTCTTCTGAGTGCACTTGCGACCCCTGGAAGTCCTCCCCTTATCCTACTGCTTATTTGGAATTCTTCCTCTGATCCCACCTGGATAGCTGGGACCTTCTCCAGACCCTGTCTGAACCCACTATGGGGTCCCAGAACCCCATGCCTAAGCTTACCTGGGGCCCACAGACCTCTTCCCTGAGCCTGTCACCTGGGTTGCCCGGAATCTTTCATTGGATCCTCCTGGGCCCTTTTTTTTGACCTCAAGACCCATCTGAATCTCTCTCCTGACCCTGTGTGACCCACTTGAGCCTTCCAGGACCCCTCTCCTAATAGCCACTGGGACCCCTGTAGTTCCTTCCTTAATCCCACCCGGCTCACCTGAATCCCTTGCCTGAACTCACCTGGGCTCTGGAACCCTCTTCTGAGCTGACTAAGCCCCCTTGAGCTTCCCTGAGACCCCCTTGTCATCCTACCCATCCCCTACCCCGGGACCCCCTTTGGACCCTGCTTGTGCCCACCTGGGTTCCCTGGGAAATTTCATGTGATCCTCCTGGGACCCCTGAGACCTTTTACTGAGCCCACCTGGGAGTCTTAAGACCATTTTCTGAGCTTCCCTTTTCTCATCCGTCTTTGCGACAAGAGCACCCTATTGCTCTGCCTAAACCCCACAGGAACACCCCCCAACCACCCCCCCACGGCTGATCCCTTCTCTCCCCAGGCCCCAGTACATCTGCCTGGTCATCACCGCCACCGTGGTCAGTACCTTCCTGTCCTTCCTGACGCCCATGATCAACGCGTACGCCCTCAACAGCATTGCCCTGCACGTCGTCTACGTCGTGGCCCAGGAATATAAAAAGTGGGTGGTGGCTGCAGGTGCCCGGGGAGGGGGCTCCCCTTTCCCTTCCAAGAACCGCACCCCCCACCCCCGCCAAAAAAACCCACAACATCTCACTGTGTTAAAGAGGTGATGTCCCTTCCCCGAGATCATTCAGCAAATAGGGGCAGGACCGGGATTTGAACCTAAGGTTGTCTCTGACTGCAGAGTTTGTCCCTTTTATTCTGAAAACCCCCAAACACACATAGAAGTGGAGAGCATTGTATCACAAACCTCCGTGTGCCCACTAACCAGCCCCAGCAAACATTAGCATTTTGCCGACCTGCGTCCTATGTTCCCCCCAGATTTCATATAATGTCACCCATTCATTGTTCAGGGTTTCACTCACCTGATAAAGAATTATTATTTTTAGCCCATACTAGGTCTTAGCAGGCTAGAGAGGGGACTCTCAAATGGGGCCCTTTGAGGAGAGTTGAATAAAACGTTTCCTTACAAAGGAGAGGGCAGGCTGTAGGAAAATCACTAGGGATCATTTAGAAGCTCTGTGTTAATAACGGTGGGATTCTATGATCATCGGGAGACCTGGGATGGGGAGTGATGGGAGAGAGTGATTGCAAGAATCTGGAAGGAGAGAGCTAGCAGAGGGGGGTCTCCTTGGCAAGAGCTGTGGCCTCCAGTTGTTGGTTGTAGCCAGCCCGAGCCAATCCCACAGGGAGGTTGTGTGGACCAAATCCAGGGGCTCCCTTGTCCTTGGGCTTCCAGTTGGGTTGGCCAATGGGGAGCCCCAGTAGGGAACCAAAGGGTGGATGGAGGATACTGTTGGAATATTTATTTCGAGGTCCACGTAGCTTAGCTCCCCTGCCCCTGCTGCCCTCTGAGGCACAGGGCAGAGTGGAGAAAGGCAGGGAAGGATCTAGAGGGACGAATAGAAGATCCTTCCTTAAAATAGCATCTAATACCCATTTTGCACTGAACTTTCCTCAGTTTCCCAAAGACATCTTCTTACACCTGGTCTTGTTTAAATCAGAAGGCAAACACAGTCTCTCAGACCTTCTTTATTCCATAGCAGTCCCTCCCTCCCTCCCTCCCCCCCTCCCCCCTCCCCCTTTCTTCATGCCTCTGATTTGATAACAGAAACTCAATCGATCGTTTATCCTGTACAACATCCTGCATTATGGATTTGGCCAACTGATTGCTGTGGTTTCTTTCTTTCTTTCTTTTTCTTTCTTTCTTCCTTCCTTCCTTTCTTTCTTTTTCTTTCCTTCTTTCTTTCTTTTTCTTCTTTTTTCCTTCTTTCTTTTTTATTTTTGTATTCCCTGAAAATTAATAGATCTAGATTTACATTTAATTTGTTCATTTCATGTGTGGCACTGGGTGCTGCTTGTTCCAGCCAATCAAGACCCCATGATGAATGGTTGTCCCACATTTAGTGCCATTAAGATTGATCAGTAGATTCGGATGTTGTCATCCAGACCCTTCGTTGTGAAGTTTTCTACTGACCTTTCCCCTAATGATTCCAGCAGCTGTTTCATGCTGTCTCCATCCGTGATCTCATTAGAGGGTGCAAAAGGGTGATTTTCAGATTCTGTTATTCCTTCTGCATTGATTATCTGGAGTTCATCTATCCAGATAGAAGGACTTTTACTCATCAACCTTGAAATACAGTTTGGACAGGAAAGACAGGATAGGGCACTGATTCTTTCCCTTTTAAAAATCAACTTCTAGAGCAATGAGTGGATGCCTTAGCCATCTCTAGTAAGGACCAATGAAGTGGTTTTTTTCTTTAAGTATTATTATGAACTCATGGGTGTTTATATCTCTGAAGTGTTTCAATCCATTGCAGTCACTATCCTATATTTTTAACTTTTTATTTTGAAATAATTAGAGGCTCAGAGCAAGTTGCAAAAATAGTACAGAGTCCTGTGTACCCTTTACCCAGATGCCCCCCCTGCTCCCCCAATGGCAGCATCGGATGTAACCACAGTCCAGCCTCAAAAAGGAGGAAATTGACAATGGGACAATACTGTTAACTAGATCACAGACTTTATTCAGAGTTCACTAATTTTAATTTTTTTTCTTTTTTTTTTTTTTTTTTTGGCCACACTGCCCAGCATGCAGAATCTTAGTTCCCTGACCAGGGATCGACCCTGTGCCCCCTGAAGTGGAAGCGCAGAGTCCTAACCACTGCACCACTGGGGAATTCCTTAGATTTCACCTTCTGATGATTTTTTTTTTTTTTTTTTGGTGTTCAAACTGTCCCATTTCAGGCTAGCGGGCAGGGCTTGTGCTTTTATCCATAAAGGAGTTACTGCCCCATTAATCCCTGATAAACTGTTTCCTAAGGGACAGTGGGTTAGCTCTGCTGTTTGGGAAACACAGATTCCAATCTTGAGTTGTCCTGAGACATGGCCTCAGAGAATACACCCTCGCACACACAGACATATATTCTCATAGCCACGTAGACATAAATTCTCATGCACCGACCCACAGGGGCACACACACTTACACCCCAAAACACAAACACGGAAAGCCTTGTTGGTTGCGGGTTCTGCATTCTGATAAACCTGAATCAGACCCCACTTACTAGCCGTGTAACCTTGGGGTGGGGCTGGGACATACTTAATCTCGCGTGCCTCAGTTTTCTCACCTACAAAATGGGAATAATAGCATTGTTGTGAGGACCCGGCATCTTGTAAGGGCTCAGCAAGTGTTAGCACAGATCTGGCCCTCTCCCCGCTTGCCCCCTTGATCCTTCCCTCCTCCCAGCCTCATCTCCTTGGATGGAGGAGTTTCCCGTCAGCTCCTTTGGGCCCTGCTAGCTGAGTCAGGCTCTGATCTCCCTCCTTCCCTCCCTAGGACCAGTAATAAGGAGCTTCGGCGTCTAATTGAGGTCACCATGGTTTCATGGGCTTTTGCGTTTACTAGCTGGATCAGTGACTGCTGGCTTTGCAGTTTCTGGCAGTGGATTAATTTCTCCTACCTGCACAGCATCTGGTAAGCATTTGCCCTGTGGTCTTGGGCCTTAGCAGCAGAAACTCTCAGATGCCAGAGCTTGGAGCAGGAGCCTGGGGGCAGGGTGGGGAGGCACAGATACTGGGATGTGTGTGTGTATGTATGTCTGTGTGTGTTGGGGGACGGTGTAGTCCGGAGATCAGGTCCAGGAGGTCCTTTGGGATGGTCAGGATCCATGGGAGGTAGGGAGAGGTGGGGATGGGGGCATCAAGCTGGCTGCAGGGGCATCTTGTCCCGTCATCACCCTGTCACATAGGCATGTACTCATCAGCATCACCTTCCCCTATGGCATTGTCATCATGGCCATGGTGGATGCCACGTATGAGATGCCGGACAAAACTCTCAAAGTCTGCTACTGGCCTCGGGACACTTGGCCCATGGGGCTGCCCTACGTGGAGATCAGTGATGACAACAAGAGCTGCTGAGGTCCGCCAGCTTCTTGACCACCCAGCTACCTGCGTCCTGAGGACAGAAACCTGAATGGGGAGACTGAGAGACACTCGCAGTTCCACCCTCCAGCTCCATTTCCCCATCCTCCTGGTCCTCCGTGGCCCCATCCTGAGGCAGGGGATGGACTTCACAGCCTCTCTGTGCTGTAGTCTGATGACCCTGGGCGGCTGCCTGGCAGAGCTCCCCTCCACAACCTGCCCCTGTTCTCTTTCACTTCCTCTTCCTGGTTCACTGTTGTCACGTGACCAGGCTGGATGACCTGGTGCTGTGATTCTGTGGCAGCCACTGGGAATGACCTCAGGCTGGGGCTTGGTCCCCGGGCACCTTATGAAGAGTGGCGGTCACTATGAGACTCTTTGGACCTGTCTTTGGCTGTGCAATGTCACTGGTACTTGGGGGGCATCCCAGAGAAGGGACATGTTTTCCAGTCACCTCATTCTACACTCACACATGCGTGCAGAGACCTCACAGATCCTCACACGGGCTCACACCGGCTCCCATGGAGTTGTGGGGTTGACAGCAGAGCAACTTGGAGGCCAGGACTGGGTGATTTGGGTACTGTTGGGGCACGGGCATCAGTACAGGAGCTGCAGTGGCCGGTACAGGCTCTCAAAGCGAGGGGAGAAGGGGAGGGTGATTTCCATGGCGGTTAAGAGCCCAGGGCTTGGAGTCAGGCAGATGTAAGTTCGAATTCTGCTCCACCATCTCCTACTTGTATTATCCGGGGTAAGCGATTTTTTCCTGCCTCTGAGGTTCAAGGACCATGTCTGTAAAACATTCCTTCCTTCCTGGGATTTCTGTGTAGATAAAACAAGGTAACATATAAAGTGCTTAGCATGGAGTCTGGCAAACATCCGTCCATCTACTCATTCTGTAATTTATCCATCCATTTATCCATCCATCCATCTTTTGAACTGTCCATTGAACTATCCATCTAGCTCTCCTTTAATTTACTCATCCACTAATTTATTCCTTCATTCGTCCATCCTTTTATCTGTTATCCATCTTTTTTATCTACTGCTTATTCATTAATGTATCATCCATTCATTCAACCATCCATGCGTCCATCTACTCATCCACTTATCCACCCATCCATCCATCCATATATTTATTATTCATCCTTCCATCATCCATTACTCATTATCCTTCCACCCATCCATGTATCCAACTGTTAACTATCCCTCCATCCATCTATATCTAGCCATCCATTTATTTTCATTTATCCTTCTGTCTAACCATTTGTTTAATTATTTATCCATCCATTCATCCATCCATCCATATTTAGCCATCTATTTATTCATTTATCCATCCAGATCATTCAGTCATCCCTCCGTTCATCTATTTTCCCACCTGTTCATTCATTCATTCAGTCAGTCAGTCAGTCAGTCAGTCAGTCATCTCTTCAACAAATATATACTGAGTTCCTACTATATGTTTGACACTAGTCCTTGGGGATATATGACAACAAAGACATGCAAAGTCCCTCCCCTAATGAGGAGACAACATTAGATAAATAAAAAGACACATAACCAAGGCACTGAGGGGTGCTGCAAAAAAGATAAAGCATGGTGATGTTCTCAAGACCACGGGGTGGGGAGCGCCCATTTCAAATGGATGATCAGTGGGGAGCGCACTTTCCAGCTGAGCCCTCAATAACAAGGAAACCAGCCATTCCAAGAACTGGGCAAGACCATTCTGGGCAGAGGGAATGGCAGGTGTGAAACTTTTGGGGTGGGAATGAAGTGGAACAACAGAAAGGAAGCTGCTGTTGGAGCTTAGTAAATGAGAGAGAGTTCAGAGTAAGAGGTTCTTAACCTGGGGGGCCGGGACGGATTTCGTATCCATGAACCACTTGACGTTCTCTGCAGAAGATGGGTTTCTGGGCGTGTTATCTAAGCCCCTGGACTGCATCACTCCAAAAGGAGAAGAAGCAAGACCATCTGGCCTGCTGGAGAGATGGGGACTTTGGAAGGAGAGGGGCCGCTCATATTTACATGTCCGTGACACACAGCATTGAACCTAATAACCCTCGACACCCCCCTCCAGATAGACAAGAATAGTTTCATTTTATAGATGTGGCTCAGAACCACCTACAAGGTGAAAGGTAGGGGAATTAATACGAAGTCCTCCCTTTGGGTGCAAATAAACTGGACCACTAGAGGGCGATAGAAACCTAATATAGCAGTTCAGTTACAGACTGGAAGCTAGACTCCCCAGGTCCAAAATGTTACTTTGTAGCTGTGGGACTTGTGCCTGATAACATGTATCAATCATGCATTCTGCCACATGCTCAGATTACTATGTGCTTTTTGTTTCTTAAGATCTACTCCCTTTGCTCACACTGATGTATTTAAACAGGAAACATTGGGTCACTTCCAGAAGTCATTTGTCATAGATCAAAAATAACCATAAAACTAGATACAGTAACAACAAAAAGTGTGATTAACTGCAGCTCAGTGATTTTTTGGCTGAGTTGGGTCTTCCTTGCTGCACGTGGGCTTTTTCTCTAGTTGCGGCCAGCGGGGGCTACTCTTCCTTGTGGTGCGCGGGCTTCTCCTTGTGGTGGCTTCTCTTGTTGCCGAGCACAGGCTCTAGGCATGTGGGCTTCAGTAGTTGCAGCACGTGGGCTCAGTAGTTGTGGCACTTGGGCCCTAGAGTGTGGGGGCTTCAGTAGTTGTGGCACATGGCCTTAGTTGCTCCACGGCATGTGGGATCTTCCTGGACCAGGGATCAAACCTGTGTCCCCTGCATTGGCAGGTGGATTCTTAACCACTGCACCACCAGGGAAGTCCCATTAACTGCAGCTCAGTGATTCTTAACCCAGTCTGCACATGAGAATCCCCAGCTGATTTTTAAAAAAATTTTATCGAATTATAGTTGATTTGCAATGTTGTGTTAATTTCTGCTGTACAGCAAAGCGATTCAGTTATATATATATATATATATATATATGTATATATATATATATACATTCTTTTAAAAGTTCTTTTCCACGATGGTTTATAACAGGTTGTTGAATATAGTCTCCTGTGCCATATAGTAGGACCGTGTTGTTTACCCAGCTGATTTTAAAGAAATGTCAGGGGCAGGGTGGAGATACAGATAACAAACTAGTGGTTACCAGAGGGAAGAGGGCTGGTGGGAGGGCCAAAATGGGTGAAGGGGATAAAGGGGTACAAACTACTAGGTATAAAAAAAAAGTTACAAGGATGTGACGTATAGCACAGAGAATATAGCCAATATTTTGTCATAACCTTATATGAAGTATAATCTATAAAAATATTGAATCACTATGTTGTACATCTGAAACTAATATAATATTGTAAGTCAACTATACCCCAATTTAAAGTCTATACTCCAGACTGATGGAAACCAGAATCTCTGAAGGTGGGCCTCGGGCACTGGTATTTTTTGAAGCTCCTCGAGAGACATCAATGAACAGGCAGGGCCCTGTACCAGGTAAGTCACCTGTCCCGGGGTCTGAACCCTTGGTCTGTTCTCTTGCCATTAGGAAGATAAGAGGGTGCCAGAGAGGAGTTTAAGAGTTGTGAACACCAAGCCAAGGCTTCCTTCTTGAAGGAATTAGAAAGACTAGAAGAGAAATCATCAGGAACTAACCTTCTCACGATGTGATTCACTATTATTTCATGTCACGCAACAGACATGTTTTTTGAGCAGCTACTATGTACCAGGCAGTGTGTTCAGGGTATAGGGAGCAGAGTGAGCAATGGGGAGATAGGGGAGGTCTGTGCCTCCCTGTCCCCCTCATCTGTGACCTTGTAGATATTTATACAGACTTTGGGCTTTACTTTATTTAACAGCAAATTAAATAAAGTTTATCATTATCATCTATAATTACCCAGGACCTGGTCTTCAGATATTGGAGTTAATAACTGTGGAAGACGGTATATTTTCCAGAATGGCTGCAACCACATCTCCCATTCCACATGTTCTTCTAACAATGTGACCTTTATGCTCCTCTGTGAAGGAGCCCTTGAATGTGGGTGGGCTTAGTCTATGGTGGAAGTGACTCCATGTGACTTCTGAAGCTAGTTCATCCAAGGCAATGCAGCTATCTCCTGATTTTCTTGGGACACTCACTCTTGGAACCCAGCCACCATGCTGTGAGGAAGCCCAAGCCACCCTGTGGAGGAGCCCACATGGAGAAGAACCAATAGCCGGCACCAACTTGCTGGTGTGGTGAGTGAGCTGTGTTGGAGAGATTCTTTGGCCTCAGTAAGTTCACATCATGAGGGGCACAGAGACGCTGTATCTGCCAAGTCCTGCCTGAATTGCAGATGCTTGCAACATCAGGATAATGTATATCAATCATGCATTCCGCCAAATGCTCACACTACCATTTGCTTTATGTTCTTCTTTAAATCTACTCCCTTTGCTCTTACTGAAGTCAATAGGAAACATTGTGTCACTTACAGAAGTCATTTGCCATGGATCAAAAATAACCACAAAACTAGATACAATAACAACAAAAAGTGTTATTAACTTCAGCTCAGTGATTCTCAACCCAGTCTGCACATGAGATTCCCCAGCTGAACTTAAAAAAGGGGGGAGGGGGAGGTGGCCCTGTATTACTCCAGACTAATGAAACCAGAATCTCTGAAGGTCCAACAACTGGGTCCCAACAATAAATGATTAGTGTTGTTCTAAGTCACTCAGTTTAGGGTGATTTGTTATATAGCAAATGACAACCAGAGCAAAATTGTGCACAGTGCCACCTTCTAACTTACTATCTAAACATTCTTCATTTCTCCGAAAGAAATCAGAATTCACCTTCCATGCAATTCAAGTCTCAGTTTCAATCTCCTCCCCCCTCCCCACCACCACCAGGAAGTCTTCCCTGATATCCTTATTCAGCAAACGTGTACAGATGCTCTTGTGGGGGAGGCTGCTAGTAGGCACTAAGACACAGGGCGGCAGATATGTAGCTCTGGACTCTCGGTGGGTCCCTGGCTCTGCCATATACTCAGCATGGGACTTTAGGTAACTCACCTCCTCTGGGCCTCAGTTTCCTCACCTGTGAAATGGGGGCAACGACACCTACCTCTTACAATTGTCAAGATGAAATGAGTTTAAAATTCATCCTCTGGAGTTTGTGTACAGCAGGTGTTGGCTAGGACATGGCCATGCTAATGACAAAATGGGGCAGCCCTCTGTTTACCTCCAGAGGAAGGAAAAGAGTGGTTCAATTTTAGGCAAAGGATGCATTTTTTTTTTTTTTTTTTTTGCGGTACGCGGGCCTCTCACTGTTGTGGCCTCTCCCGTTGCGGAGCACAGGCTCCGGACGTGCAGGCTCAGCGGCCACAGCTCACGGGCCCAGCCGCTCCGCGGCATGTGAGATCTTCCCGGACTGGGGCACGAACCTGTGTCCCCTGCATCGGCAGGCGGACTCTCAACCACTGCGCCACCAGGGAAGCCCAAAGGATGCATTTTTAACATTTTTACTTTTTATTATAGAAATGTCCCACATGCAGAAAAGTATAGAGACCAGTAATGAAATCCCATATGCCCATCACTTAGATTGAACAATTCATAACATTTGCCATATTTGCACTGTCTAGTTTTTAAATTAATGTATTTTAAAGGCGATTAGCCTGGGGGCATTTCACCCCTATGCAGCTTTAAAAAATAAGGCCATTTTCCTACACAACCATAATTCCATGATCACACCTAACAAAATACAAGTTTAAACATAATGCAATATAATTCAAGTTCAAATGTCCCCAGTTGACACAGCTGGTTTGTTCAAAGCCAAGATCCAATGAAGTACCCAACATTGCATTTGGTGTGACACCATCTCTTTGAACTCTGGGCGGTCCTCATTTCTTTCCTCCCATCCTGTTGACTCCAGAAAGCCAGGCTGTTGAGAGTTACGCCTTCTGGACTTGTCTGATTGCTTCTCATGGTGTCATCTGCCATGTGCCTCTATCCTTTGTGTTTCTTCTGTAAACTGGAACTAGAGGTGTGATTCAAGTTAAACGTTTGGGGCATGAACACTTTTTTGGTGCTGTGTATTTACCATTGCACCTAGTAGGAACTTGTCATCTGCTTGTCCCACTGCCCTGCTGCTAAAAGTCACTGAACAAAGGTGGCAACGGTATGATGCTTCCATTGGAAAGTTATTTTTTCCCTCTTTGCATCTAGCAGGCAATCTATGAGGAGATCATTGGTGGACCTGATACTATCCAGTCTCCCGTGAACCTTTCAGTTAATCGTGTTAGCATCCATTGATGACTCTTGTCTGTGATGATTAGTTCATTAGGGGTTTCAAAACAGTGATTTTTCTGTCATCCTTTTAGCATTATTTGTTGGCATTTTTCTGCAAAAAGGGCTTTCTTCCCTCATCAACTGGAGCTGGTTTCATGCTGTAAAGGCTTGGTAAGTGAGGAGTTCATACAATTGTCACCTTCGAAGGTGACAAATGTGCTTCGTTGTTTTAATATCACTATGGACTCATGTATATTTGTATGTTCACAGAGTTAAATGGTCCTTTTTTTATTGTGGTAGAAACATATACAACATAACATTTGCCATTGTAACCGTTTTTAAGTGCACAGTTTTGTGGTATTAAGTACATTCTTATTGTTGGGCAACCATCCCCACCATCCATCTCCAGAACTTTCTCATCTTCCCAAACTGAAACTCTGTCCCCATGAAACACTGACTCCCCAGCCCCTCCCCCAGCCCCTGGCCCCCACCATCTAGTTTCTGTCTCTATGGATGTGACTCCTCTAGGAGCCTCATGTGAGTGGAATCAGACAGTATTTGTCCTTTTGTGTCTGGCTTATTTCAATGAGCGCAGTGTCCTTAAGGCTCATCCATGTTGTAGCACATGTCAGAATTTCCTTACTTTTTGAGGCTGAATAATATTCCATTGTATGGACAGACCATATTTTGTTTGTCTGTTCATTCATTGATGGGCACTTGGGTTGTTTCCCCATTATCCTTTCTAATGCTCAAAAAGTTATACCTGATCTAGTCAGAGCTCCAGGGAGGTAGTTTTGAAAACCCCCAACAATTCAGAATCTCATCTAAGGATAGTTTCCAGATGAGTAAGAGGGAGGAGGCTGAGTTCCTGAAGCTTTTCTTTGCAACAACTGTAGCTTAAAGGTTCTTCACTGCCTGCTTCCTTCAGAGACAAATTTCTGCACTACCCCACCCCCAGCTGGCCACACACCCAGTTTCTGATTCCATAAATCAAGAGAAACCAGAAATTGCATTTGTAACAAAGTTCCCAGAGATGCTGAACCTCCTGGTTCAAGGACCACTTAGAACCACTGATCCACTTACATTCAGTTACAGGATTAAAAAAAAAAAAAAGTTAAAGTTGTACCCACATTAAAGGTGCTGCTGGGACTTCCCTGGCGGAGCAGTGGTTAAGACTCCGTGCTTCCACTGCCGGCAGCACGGGCTCGGAGAACTAAGATCCCACATGCCACGGCGCGGCCACAGAAAAACAAAACAAAACAAAAACAATAAATAAATAAACAAAATAGATGATGATTAGGTATAATTATGAAGAATATCTAAAAAAAAAAAGTTGTTGCATATTTTCTCAGCATGACCTCCACCCTCCCCTCTCCCCCCACGAACCAGCTCGCCCTGCCCTAGATTAAAAAGTACGGTGTTACTATGTATTATGACAGTGATCTGGCCCTCTTCAGAGCTTTTGTTTGGACTTACTTCTATCCCAAAATAACTGATTTTCCGGCGCTGTTCTTCAGCGCAAAGCACAGGCCACACCACCTAATGAATACTTGCCTGACACTTAAATGAGAAGTGGAGGGGGGAAAATAGCCAAACAAACAAAAAACCCTGATTTCTATTTATAAGAAGGGATTTAAAATAACTGCACATCGTAGGTAGAAGTCCTAAGGTCCAAGAGACAAGTGGCTTACAGGATCCTGAAAAAGATGGGGCCATATGTTTACATTCGATATAAACAGTTTATAAGTCGCGGTATATTATCATGGGTAAATTAAAAAACGGTTTTTGGAGGGATTAGCATGATAAATCTCGTGGATAAAATGAGAACTTCTCGGTTATGTCAATGCAGCAGATTTTAGATTTGTATCATTCAGATTACCACGTACTAGCATCACACCGTGATGGTCCCCATTCTACAGACGCAAACTGAGATTCAGGGTAAGAAGGGAGTTGACCATGATACAGTTCCAGGATTGGAAAATTAATCTGCAGTTCCAGAGCCCAGGTCTCATTCCATCACACAGCAGCAACACGTGGCCAGGAAACAAAAGTGTCCCTGGGGATTCCTCCCTACCGGGGAGGTTGGGGCCCGGGGGAGGCTCAGCCCCGGGAAGCTCCGGTCACTGGGCAGCGGCCCCTGGGGCCACAGTGCGCAGGCGCGGCGCTCCCGTCCCGCCTCCGCCCCCGCCCCCCTCCACGTGCGGCGCACACCTCGCGCTCCCCTCTGCGGGGCTCGCCTCGCGCCTCCCTCCCTCCCTCCTCCCGCCCCTCCGGTCCGGGCCTCCCATTGGCTGCGGTCTTCGTCCCTCCGACCGCAGCCCGGCAGGCCCCCGCCAGGCCGGAAGTCCCGCCCCACAAGTCGCCGTCCGCGTCGTCGACTGGCCTAGGCAGCTGTCAGTCCGGGCAGCGGGCCCGAGTCGGCGGCGGGGGCCCGCAGTCGGTGCGCGACCCGGGTTGGCGGTGGTTTCCGGTTCCGCGGGGCTGGCGGGCGGGCGGGCGGCCGGGAGAGGCGGCGGCGGCGCCTGACAGACAATGAGGGCGGCGCGGCGGCGCTGAGCGGCGGCGGCGGCGGCGAGCGACGCGGGGCCCGGGGGCGGGGCGGGGAGCCAGCCATGGACAATCAGGTGAGGAGCGGCCGCGCCGCCGCAGCGCGGCCCGCGCCGCCCGCCCGGCCCCCTCCCTCCTTCCCTCCCTCCCTCCCTTACCCGCCCGCCCGGCCGGGCCCGACCCTCCTCGGTCCCGGCCTCCCCGCTCCCGCTCGGCGCCCGCCCGCCCAGCTTTGTGCGCGCCCGCAGCTCCCCGGGCCTTTATGTGGGGCGGGGGCGCCCATCCCCCATCCGCCACCCCCGCCGGGTCAGAGCGCCGCGGACCCCCCTGGGAACCCCGGTCCCCCGCTGCTCAGAGTCCCCTGGGAAGCCCCTCGGAACCCCGGTCTGGCCCAGATCCCCGTGAGACACCCCCCGTGATCTCCACTTCAGCCCAGAACGCTCTGGGACGCTCCTCGGGACCCCGGCCTGGCCCACATCCCCCTGGGACGCCCCTTGTGACCCCAGTCCGACCCAGCGCCCCCTGGGACATCCCTCGGGATCCCGGCACAGTCCTGAGTCGCCGCAGCCCCCCCGGGGGCCCCTTAGATTCCTCTGATCCGGCCTGTACCCCCTTTCCTGTCTGAATCCAGGGCCAGTTGGTGTCTCCTGCCTCCTCTGGCCCCTTGGCCCTGAATCCTCTCAAACTCCCGGCATTAAACCTTTGCTGGGGTTTGAGTTCCCCACAACTCCTGGGGCCTTGGTCTGCAGCCTCCTCCTTCCTCGAACCCAGGCTCACGCTGACCTCTCTCCCCTCTGGTCCTGCCCTTGCCTCAGCCTGAGCATCTGTTCCTCCTCAAACCCTGGTAGGGTCCCGGGTCTTTTCCCACCAGGACCCAGGCCTGCATTGAGTGGCCCCCTTTTTTGGACCTGGGCTTTCTTCTTCAGATGCCTTTGACCCACTCTGCTGCTCAGCCCCCTCTGCTTTCAGGCCCTGATCACTCTCCCTTGGACCGCAGGGCCCCAAGGGTCTGTCTCTTCACCTTCAGACCCTCTTTGACCAGGTCCAGGGACCATTTCTGCTCGGACCTGGAGCCTCCACGCCCTTCAGACACCAGATGCCTCACTCCCCTCAGTTCGGGCCCTCTTTGCCCCTGTGACTCTGATTTACGCTTCCCCACGTTGTCCCCCAGTCCAGGTCTCCTCTCTCTGGTTCCTGTAACCATAGTCGTCCTCCCTGCAGAGACCTGCAGTCTCTCCTGAACCCATGTGTCTCTCTCCTTACGTTCAGGGTCGCCCACTTCCTCCCAGCATCCCCTAGTCTGATGCCGTGACTTTGATCCACTACCCTCTCCCCCTAGCACACCCCATTTTCCCTGCCTTCCCCAGCATCTTGGAGCCGCCACCGAGAGCCTTGCTGCAAACCTAGGGTGTTCCCCAGCCTCCCTAAACTCTCCCCACGGCCCCTTTCCCTCCTATCTGGAAACCCTGAGCCAGTCCTGGCGAACCCAAGGCTGTTCTCCTCTTCAGTACCCAAGCCCCTTACCCCTCCCCAAGCCCTGGACCATTGCGACCCCCGACATAGGATCATTTATTTCTTCACCCTCCCCTGCTGCCCCTGCCTTCCAGGGGCTCGAAGCCAGGAGAGGCAGTGTGGGGGCAGTGGGGCTGGCAGCTGAAATCCCCGCTGTTAGGGCAGGTTGGGGCATCCCTGGCTGCCGGCGCCACTCAGGCAGCTCTGGCTCGTAAGGTGCTGTGTGGCCGTGGGGTTTCAGGGTTGGGGGGTGGGAGACCTCCCCCCCGCCCATCCCAGCCGCCTGGTGGCGCAGGATCACTGAGGCCTGTGCTTGGGGGCACCCTCTCACTGCGATTTCCTTTCAGCCTTGGTGTTGTACCTCTTTCTTGAGAAGTAGGGAATAGTTCATGACAGCTGAATGGGGGATTTCTGCAGAGTGGTGTGAGTTCATTTCCCTTGAAGGGACAGAGCTCGTTGCCTCCGATCTGTATTGAGTTAAGAAACAAAACAAAATAAACCTTCAGTGTCCACTTTCAAGGAAGCTGGCCCCTGGGGAAGTCTTGCTGGGCACCCTGTGGGCGTAGAGCATGGCTCCCGCCCCTCACCCCACCCGCCGGGCCTCCCGGGGAAACATCTCAGGCCCAGCTGTGTCCATTCCCCTTGTGATATGTGGCGCCCTGGCTGGTTGGGTGGCTGTCATCTGTATGAGCGGAGCGGTGAGAAGGGGCGGCGTTCTGGGTCGGTGACAGAGGGAGACAGCCGTCCTGCTGGGGGTGCAGGGAGCAGGCGAGCACCCTGGGCCAAAGAGAGGTACCTCGCCACTGCCCAGCGCGGCAGCAGCTAGCGCTCGGTGGCTATTTAAACTTAAAAGTACGAGAACGAAAAAGTCAGTTCCTCAGTTGCACCACCCACATTTTAAGTGCCCAGGAGCCACCACTCCTGAGGTGCCGGCCACCTCATTGGGTAGCACGAAGAGGCGACCTTTCCATCAGGGCAGAAGGTTCCACTCGACAGCGCTGGTCTGGATCCTTGCACACGTATTGACAAGTGAAACCGGTCCCAGAGGAAAGCTTGAGCCACCCAGGCGTCTGACTCTTCATCCCCGGCTGTGTTCTCATGCAAATTTGGGAGAGGCCCAGGAGCTCTGTCCCTTCCTTAGGGGGCAGCAGCCCCTGGGGAGGCAGGAGAGAAGGGGCGGGGGAGACGCTGTGAATCCAGCAGAGTCAGCCTTCTCTGTCTCCCCCACGATGCCCCAAACTTGTGAATGCCTCAGTGTGATGGGAAACAACAGGGCTTCCCCCGCTCGCCCAGGCCCGCTTGCTCTGAGAGACTGGTTCTCTTGACCTTCCTGTTGTGTTCTCTAGAACTTCCAGGCCCAGTTGAGAAGGGGGATTCTGCATTTGGCTCTGGCTCCCGGGAAAATGTCATTCTGGTACCCTTTGCCTTGACCACACCCCCACCTGTTTGATCCCTTGACCTGTAGCCTGTACTTACACGTCTGTCGTCTGCGGGATTTGTATTTTTTTTTAGGGGGGACATGGTGATGTATTTTGGGGGGCAGGTCTTTGCTCACGCAGGGGTCATGGCTGGGAGCCATGTGATTTATCTCCAAGGATGGTGGGGAAGGAATGGGCGTGGTTACAGACTGAGCAGCTGCTGAAAAGATGGAAAGGAGGCTGGGAAGGGAGCCTCAGGGGGCGGGGGGTTGCCTAGGGAGCTAGAAGTGGTATCAGCGTCTGGGGAGTCCTGTTCCCCAAAGGACCAGGGAGTCCTCCCTTCACAAAAGCATTGGGCCTGGCTGCGAGGTGGGCGGCCGACCCGCTGAGCCACATGGTTGAACTGACGCTGACTCTTCATCTCCAAAGTTTGGATTTGAGAACAGCTGCCTGTGACCATACTCTGCTGTTGCAGAAGGGAGGTTTGTTTCTCACGGGGAAGGCCCATTTCACGGATGTGCGAACGCAGGCCCAGGACAGCCCTGCAAGGAGTCGAGGCCTGGTGGGATGTTTAGGGGGAGCGCTCGCTCTTCCCCCAGACCTTGCATAGAGAACCTCAGGACTGTGCAGAGTGCTAATGAGAGGGTGATGGGGTCCTCCCCCACCTGGCTCTGAAGCTGTCACAGCAGGTCGATGCCAGGTTTTAAAGTTGTGAAGCATGTTGTAAAGTGCTTGAGAGCGGGGACCAGAGTTCTGCTCCCCTTTGGGTCCCTCGTAGTTTGTAATGCGAAGATTTGCACTTAGCTTCGCCAACTGTTGGTTAAATAAAAGTGACTAGGAATCACTGCCTTTGTCACCAGGCCCACCTGGCCTGGTGACAGATGCCTTTATTGGGCTTGTTCGTGTTCAAAATCTCCCAAGACTGCTCTCTGGAGAACTCTGGGGATGGCCGACGCATCATCTACATGTCTGTGTGCGTTTCCTCCATATTTAATGCATATCCTGTCCCAGGCCTCCCTGGTGGGCTGGTAGGGGTGAGGCTTCCCAGCAGCCTGACAGCCCTAAAGATTGTGGATGTATCTGCACACCCTCACGGTCTGCACACTTACCTTAGAGAGTTTCCAGAGGCACATTCATTGAGCCCCTTCTTGTCCCTTTGTCATTAACCTGGTGCCCTGGGTCAGAGAATTGAGGCCGGATGGAGCCCTAAGAGAGTGTAGGGGCAGCCACCAGCCCCCGTGGGCCAGGCATTAGAGGGCCAGGGCCTCCTGCGGCTGTCCTGAGAGGTCCCAGCCTCCGGGCAGGCAGTCTCCACTTGAGAGGATTGTCTCAGAGGGACGGCTGTCCTCTCCCTGTCTTGTGCTCTGATTCAGTGGCTGCTCCCGGGAGCCCCCCGCTGGGTCTAGAGGGAGAAAGTTCTGTGAAGAGCACTTACTTCGGGCTTGTGTGGCTGCCGCTCTGTGGGCCCAGCCCCTGTCCCCCTTTGTGGGTGTGTGGACCACGTTGCCAGTGACCCTGCTGGGTGTCATCAGACTTGGCAAAATCGTCCCAGGCTGATCAGGGAAAAGACCCCTGGGTGCTTCCTCCTCCTGGGAGGGGAGGGGATTGCGCATCTGAGGGAATTAGCTGCAGTAGCCAGACTCCAGGCCTAATTAGGCCACTTGGTAAAGTGGGAATTCCCGGGGTGGGGGGACGGCGGGGGGGGGGGCATCTGGTAAAGAGAATTCCCACCAGAAGATCCGGGGAAATCTTACAGATACACTTGTTGAAGACCTGTCTCCTGGGGCCGGGCTGAGGGCAGGGTTCGAGGGATGTGGGAAGGATCCCGGAAAGCGAGGGCTGTGAGGCCAGCAGGGCTGTTGACACCAGGCTGGCTCTGTCTCTGCTGGGTAGGGCCTCCCCTTCCACACCTGCAGGGGTCTGTGCTGGCTGATGCGTCTGCCTGGCTCGCAGGACTTAGGATTCTGGCCCTTGGGTTCCAAGTGCCCGCCGCCAGTTGGCCTGGAGCGAGGGCAGTGCCCAGCGGAGGCCCTCAGCCCAAGCTTAACTGTCCCTAGATGGCCCTGGGAGCCCTCGTGCCACTCCATCTCATCTCAGGTCTTAGGGACGATTTCCCAGAGGTAGAATAGTTAACTCTTTCTGGAGCAGCCTGGAAAGTGCCCCTTTGTTCTGGGCTTTTGTGGGGGCAGTGGGTGGCGAAGTGGCCCTCAAGATGCTGGGACGTGGCAGTGACCAAGGCCGGGCCCTCCCTCTGGAGGCTCTGCAAGGGGCCTCCCAGCAGCTGCGGGGCAGGTGAGGGACGTCACTCCAGGCAGCGTGGGCTTTTTTTTTTTTTTTTTAATTTATTAGTTTTTCTTTTTTCATTTTGTTTTTGGCTGCATTGGGTCTTCGTTGTTGCACACGGGCTTTCTCTAGTTGCGGTGAGCAGGGGGGCTACTCTTCGGTTCGGTGTGTGGGCTTCTCATTGCGGTGGCTTCTCTCGTTGCGGAGTACGGGCTATAGGTGCATGGGCTTCAATAGTTGTGGCACATGGTCTCGGTAGTTGTGGCTCTCGGGCTCTAGAGCCCAGGCTCAGTAGTTGTGGCGCACGGGCTTAGTTGCTCCGTGGCATGTGGGACCCTCCTGAACCAGGGCTTGAACCCGTGTCCCCTGCATTGGCAGGCGGACTCTTAACCACTGCGCCACCAGGGAAGTCCAGCTCGGGCTTATTAATCCAGCCAACAGTGAGCCTCTCCAGCAGGCACCCTTCCTGGAGAAGCAGCTGACTGATCTGCTTCAGTTCTCTAGTTCTGCTGGACAGGGAAGGAGTCCAGGTGGAGTAAGGAAGGAGGGGGCAGAGCCTGCAGAGGTGGAATTGTCGGAGGTGGAATTACCGTGACTCACCGAGTCGGAGTAGTTGGCCAGGGCTCAGCTTTACTTGCCTCCGCTTCGGTGTAGCTTGAGTGTCCTACGGAATCAATGATTTCTTTTCTAATATAGTGTCCCCAAATCTGTGATATTCCACCATCTTTACTTCTTAGAAGGTTCCAGCATTCAGGGGAGACTTCTCCTGTGTGCACTGGCGTATGCAGTCATTGGCACCTGGGGTCTGGGGGTGTCGGGACTGAGCTGGCGCTGGCCCCTGAGGCAGAGATGCCGCCTGGGCGGAGCTTTGGGCACGGCCCGCCGGCTGCAAAGATTACCCATCGCGCTTCAGAACCTTCCTGTTTACTTTGGCCTCTGGAGCGTCTTTTTGGCGCTTCCATTTTCCCCCTCGGATGGAACTGTGGTCTTCCCTTCTTTCACAATCACTGCTCTGCCGGGCTTGCTCATGTGCCCTGGGTAGGAACCCCACGTGATGAGAAATGCCGGGAAGGCAGCTGGGGTTGGAGCAGGGTTGTTAATCTCCGGATTGGTGAACAGCAGAATCTGAGGGGGCATCTCATCACCTAGGAGTTAACTCTGAAAGTATTGATACCAGAAGCCATTCAACAGTGTCCTGTTGTCATTGTGATTATGTGGATCTGGTTTCCCATAATCCAGGGATTGTCTCCCGACTCCTCAGTGTGAAAACAGGTCAGAGAGCAAGGCAGAGTTTGTTACACACCCGTAAGTGTACGGGGCGATTATGGCCTATTTGGGATCATGTAAATATTGTTGGGGGTTGTTTATCTTGAACGTTGTCCATAAGCAGCGTTCTGCGGATAGAAGCTTGTGGTTGATTCGAGCATGACTTGTTTATCCAGACGTCCAGGCCTTTTCTCCAGCTGTCAGGGGGGTATTTCCCCCCAAATGTCCCCAACCCCCCACCCCCGCTCCACCCACCCGGGCTCCATGGGCATCATCACAGCCACCCAGCTGCCTGGTCGCCTGTCTCTCCTTCTGCATCCGCCCTTGGGTCCTCCCAGTTCTCCTGTTTCAGGCTTCTTTTCCAGCCACTCCCTCTGGTTGCCTCCCAGCAGGCTTGTTGTTGTTGGTCTGTCTGTCCTTTTTGCCTTCAGCCCAGACTGTGTACACAGTTGCTGGGGTGCTTTATCACTTAGATGCTGTTTCCTCCAATCTGTCACCTGCGTACGGTTGGCTGTCATTTCTCTAGTGTGGAATCTAAATGCTCCATCCGGATCCCCACCCCTCCCCCGAGTGGACCGGTCCCGGGGCTCTCTGCTCTTTTCCCAAGCAGCCCCACGGGGACTGTCGTCCTGTGCCGGTGGGGTGGGGGGCTCCTGCCCTGTTTTTACAGTTGTCTCGCTAAGTACCCACTGCCTCCCGCCAGTCCATGCGTCCGGGCCACCCTGTCCTTATCTGTCACCTTGGCCCTTCCCTCTTGGAACCAACGCACCACTTAGAACTCACTGATCTAGGAAGCCTCTCTGGTTTAATCCAGTGTTGATGCCTCGTGCAGCGTGATTCCAGGATAGAGGTTAAAAGGACGGGTGGGATGTGGCCCTGGGGGAGACAGCAGTGAACAGTCAGGAGCAGGGTCGGGATGAAGTGGCACAGCGGAGTTGGTTGTACACAGACTGCTGTGGAGACCAGGGTCTGGTTGGTTTCCGGTGTGGATCTATCAGAAGGGGCTCTGGAGAGAGTAGCACTTGAGCCAGGGCTTAAGGGACAAGTGGAATTCCAAGCAGAGAGAAGTGAGTTAGGGCGCCCCCGGCTGCGGGCCGGAAGGAGCAGAGGTGGATGGGAGTGGACGTTCCCGGTATGTTTGGGGATGGCTGGTGTCTGACTGAGTTGGGATGCAGGGTGTGTGCGTTTTCCTGTGCTTCCTCGGTTCTCAGCCTCTAAGGCCTGGCCAGAACTTAGCAGCATCTTCTTTGTGCACGAGCATGTGTGTGTGCACGTACAGGGGATTGCAGCGCGGGAAACTTGCACGGCTCTGTGACATACTCTCTGATCTTGGGTGAAAGCATGGTAAACGAGGAATACCCCAGACTTGAGGAAGCACAGGTGTGAGATGGGAGGTATGCTGAGGCCTGCGGACTCGATTCTGACCGAGAGCGGCGGGCCATGCTTTCCCGGCAGTGACCGAGCAGCGAGGGGTGGAAGAGTGGGGAGTATGCCGGTGGTGGGTCTGAACAGGGTTTTGGAACCCAGAGAAGAGGCAGGTCCTGGAGGGACTGTGGCCCCAGGGGTGCCTGGGGTCCGGTGGTGAGAAAGAGAGTGCAGAGGGAGGTTTCTGGTCTGGGCCTGGGCTGTTGAGCCCAACAGGGGAGTTTCCTTCCGGATGCGTGGGATCCAGGCCACTGGCCCGCTTGTCCCTCGTTATCTCAGTACTTAGGAGCAAGTGTCCACTTGGCCTGTGCTTTCTTTGTAACGTTCTTGATTTTGATACTAGGTGTCAGACTGTATCTCTGTGAAGTCCAGAGAGGGTTTTAACAGGCCAGAGCAGATGTGTACAGTGGGTCCCTGTCGGCGGTTTCAGCTGGCCTCACTGGTGGAAGTTCTACGAAGGGTTGGGGCTGCCTGCTTAGTGTGTGTGTGTGGCGGGGGGCCGGCACGAGCTGCTTCCTGTCTCAGGTGAGTGGCCAACATGTGTGTGAGGAGGGCAGCCCGAGGCCGCGGGCCCACCTGCACCTGTCCCCAGCTGGCTTCACACTTGCCCCCCATTCTCACTGTTAACCGCTGTTCTGCTTTGAAAACAAAGCCAGCGTTTGTGCAGGTGACTCAGGTGACCCCAGGGGTCTCTGTTTTCCAGGAGGCACTCTGTGGGATGGTGGAGAATGAAAATGCTTTAATCAAGGACGGCAGGATGGCACACTGGCCAAGGGAGTGGCCTTTGGGTGACACACACACACCTGGGCCTGAATCTCCCTACAACTCAGGCGCCTCGTGTGTGCCACTCAACAGCTCACTCTTGGAGCCTTGGTTGCCTCATTCGTAGAACGAGGTACAGTCTGCCCTCCGGATCCGTGGGTTCTGCATCCGCACATTCAATCAGTTGTGGATCGAAAATATTCGGGAAAACGATTCCCGAAAGTGCCAGTAAGCAACCCTTGAATTTGCTGTGCCCCAGCAACTATTTACATAGTACTTACATGTAGTTACAACTATTTACCTAGCATTTACGTTGCACGAGGTATTATAGGTAACCTAGAGATGATTTAAAGTATGCAGGAGGATATCCGTAGGTTACATGTAAGTGCTAAGCCTTTTTACCTAAGGGACTTGAACATCCGTGGATTTTGGTATCCTCGGGTCCGGGAAGTGATCCCGCATGGGTACTGAGGGGCGACTGCAGTGGCACCACGGGTCACGCTGCTGTTTTCCAGGAGATCTTGGTGAGGGTTGCTACTCCGGGCAGGGAGCCATTTGCAGTGAGCCAGTGCAAGAGGAGAGCAGGCAGACTGCTAGCAAGATGATGTCTGATCATGGAGACTGCTGAGAAGACTGTGTCATAAAGAGCCATGGGGTGGTGGTGGGTGCTTTCAGGTTGGGTGGTCAGGGAGGGCTTCTCTGAGGAGGTGACAGTCAAGCCGAGACCTCGGTGACAGGATGGAGCCAGCCGTGGGGAGGCCTGGGGGAGAGCATCCGAGGCAGTGGGAACCACAGGTGCCAAGGCCCTGGGGCAGGGCGGGGAGGAGGCGCGGGGGGGGGGGGGGGGCCTGTTGGCCTCCTGGGGAGCGAAGGCATGCACAGCCGTCCGGGCCCCGCCCACCTGAGCACGTGTAGGCTCCTGCTCCTGTGAACGCGCTGCCCCTTCGCAGACTCCCTTCACTTACGAGCTCTGTAGGCCGCAGGGGGCCAGGGGGAGGGCACGGCCTGCAGCACCCTGCCCTGGGCTCTGCGTTGACCCTGTGCCCGCCTCTCTCCCTGCAGTGCACTGTCCAGGTCAAGTTAGAGCTGGGACATCGTGCCCAACTACGCAAGAAGCCCACCACGGAGGGCTTCACGCATGACTGGATGGTGTTTGTCCGCGGCCCTGAGCAGTGTGAGATCCAGCACTTCGTGGAGAAGGTGGTCTTCCGGCTGCACGACAGCTTCCCCAAGCCCAAGCGTGGTGAGTGTCCCCACCCTGGCCTCCTGCCCTCTCCCTGGGGAGCAGGTGGCCTGTACCCCGCAGCCCGAGGTGAGAGCTCGCCCTCCACACAGGGCCTCTACCATCCCTTCTGCTTCTCCCTTGGCCGCGGACTTGGCTGTAGGGAAAACCCAGCGGAGGTGGTGACAGCATCTTGTGTCATCACTTAGACTCAGGCTCTGAGAAGCTTCCAGAGAATGTAGCCCTGTGGCTGAGGGTGGGAAGGGCGACTTACACCCCCTGGTGAGTAAGCAGGAAGCTGCTTACTGGGCCCACGTTGGAGGAGAGATGCCCTTTAGAGAGCCCGTGGTATGTGGGGCAAAAGCAGAAAAGGCTTGCGTTTCGCCGCCGCCTCCTCCCTGGCTTCACCCCTCAGAGTGCCCGGCCATCTGCGAAGTACAGGGTGACATGCGGCCCGGCTGTCTGACGGGGTGGAGAACCGGGAACTCACCCAGGGCGCGCGATCAGAGACCACTTCCTGGGGAATTTGGAGCGAAGTTGGAGGCGATGTTGGGAGCTCTGTGGGGGCCGGGCCCTGTCTCCTGTTTTTACCATTCGGTCCCCATGTGAAGCCCAGCCCGTCACAGGGGTCTTGAAAATAGTTCTCGAATGGATGCATTGATAAAGGAACAAAGGACTCTGTGCTCGGAAAGGGCTTCAGGGCTGGGAGAGCCGTTGCTGGGCTGCTGCCCCCTCTACCCACAGTAGGTGGCCAGGGGGCCGGGGGTCATGCTGTGACAGCATGGAGCCTCGGGTGGAAGCAGGAGCCCATTCCGGGACCTGCTGGGGGCCTGGGCTTGGGCCGGCAAGTGTCTTGCTGTCCAGTGGGGAAGTGACGTGTGTTACAGGAGTAGAAACTCCTGGTTCAGAACTGGCTCGAGATTCTTTTTCTTCTGGATTCTTCCATCAGCTTTCCGCTGTTCCTTTTCCTTCGTTTCTCCTTTCCTGAGTCTTCAGCTTCTCTCCCTTTTTCCTTTTTCCGTCTCTGAGCCTCTTGGAGAGAGCCCATCTTGTTCCTGGCAACAGCAGGTATCTGTAAAGCACCTGCTAATAATAATAGTAGTAATACATGCCACTTATCAGGCACGTCCTGATCACAAGCTCTTTTCGTTCACCCCGCGACCCTCTTTTACAGATGGGGAAGCAAGCTCAGGGGGCCAGGTAAGCTGCCTGTGCTTTAAAGCATGAGTCTATGCTCTGTGAGCTGGATATGCCCGTTTTTCTTGGCGCTTGGTCACGCCTGTTCATTCTGGGGGAGCCCGTGGTCGCTGTGTCCGGACGCAGAGCAGAAGCCGGGCTGCCCCCTCCTGGCCCAGGTGCCTGCTTTCCCAGACAGCTGCCACTGCGGTTCCTTCACCACCGCCCTCTCCCGTCCCTCCCTTTCTCTCCGGGAGGGGCCTCAGATGGTGACTCCTATCCACCTTTCAGCTGCTGGTTTCATCTTCCTCCCCTCCGGTCCTTAACCAAGCAGCCGCTAGAAGTAACACTCAGAGCGGCCTACGTTTGTCCTGCCCTCGCTCTGTGCTGTGCGATGCAGGGAGCCCCCCAGGATCCCCTCCCATATCTAGATGTGGAAACTGAGGTCCCGAGAGGCCCAGTCACCTGTTTGTGGTCACGAGGAAGCGGCACATTCTCTGAGCTCCCGATGTCTGAAACATGGGTTTTGAGTGAAGTGCACTCTTTTGAAGTGTCGTTTTGCAGGCAGAGTTTCAGTAGGTGAATCGTGCGTGTTTGCAAAGTCGGTGCGGCCTCTACACAGAGGGCACCTGCGTCACGGGTATCGAATGGTAAATGCTCACTCGCCATTTGCTTAGTGGTCAGTGAAAAACAGATCAGGTGAAGCAGCCAGTGAATTTCTTATAGGGCTCCAGCCTCTGAAATTATACTTTATGTGCTTAAAAAGTATCTTTTACACCACAATATGCACCCGTAACAGACCCAGCAGAGATGTGCCAGGTGGGATGTTCCCACCTCCCAACTCATCAGCGGTGGTATCACCCCAGGGGCAACATTTCTAGGCCTTTCTGGGTCGTGTCCTTTCTTAACACCTTAAAGCAGTAGAAGCAAATTTGCTTCTTATCTCTAGATTTTTCACATTTGTTTATTAACTTACTAGCGTGAAGGGTTAGACTTTCTCCTAAGCTTCTCCCTCTTTCATCCCCGACAAGTGAGGGGTTTGTGTCTGGCCATATAGTTTGCTGCTGTATCCTAAGTAATACTTAGGTGCTTACTAAGTATTCGTTGAGAGAACGAATGCATTCTTCGATGCTGTCAACTTTGGCCAAGGTCTCCTGACTTTTCATTTAGGAAGAGAAGGGCAGGAGCACCCCGTCTTCCTTGAACCTTACACCCCTCCCTCTGAGAGCTGCACTTGACTTCATTAAGGTTGCTCCACTCCAGGATTAGAGATTAAGTCTAGAAGTTGGTAGCTGGCAAAGGGCACTGACCGTAGCGACTCTCTCCATTGTCGGGCTGGTCGGGATCCTCTCTGAACTCTGGGCCACTCCAAGGAGAACGCTCAAGCTCATGTCAAGGTCAGATGGGCTCTTTTTATCATCCTTGGTTAAAATTTGGCCCCGTTTACTGCGCTTCATATTTGACCCTTTGCTTCTCTTCCCATCCTTGCATTGTGTCTTTTTCATCAAAGGTGCTTTGCCTTTTTTCCATCCTCCCCAGCATTTCATTTATTCAGTGGAGTTTTTTCCCCTTCGAGATATTTCATTCTGGTCTCTTCCTCCTCTAGTCAGAACTGGCTCCTCTTTAGCCATCACGCTGGGACTTTCCTTTACTTTTCTCCTGGGGGGATTTACCTAATACCCTTATGTTTTGGTTTATTTTCCTGTTTTACTAGAATAATTTCTCAAGAAGTTTCCCAGGAGATTAATTACTGAAGCAATTTCCAAAGAAAGGTGTGTGGGGAATAAACTCCTTGACTCCTAGTGTATTTGAAGTGCCCTTGTTCTGTTCCCACACTTGAATAGTAGTCTAGTTGGGTGTAACGTTCTAGTTGGAGAATTACTGTCACTTAGAGCTTTGGAAGTGTCGCTTCTTTGTCTTCTGAGAAGTCTGATGCTATTGGGTTCTTGTTCTGTTGCAGATGACCTGTTTTTTAGTTTTTTGTTTTGTCTTTAGAAGGACTTAAGATGGTTTTTATGACATTGTTTCCGGGATCTTTTTTGGTTGTGTGTTTGTTCATCATGTTGGACATGTGGTGTCCTTCATTTTATTTTATTTATTATTACTATTTTTAAAAATATTTGTTTATTTATTTGGCTGTGCTGGGTCTTAGTTGCGGCATGCTGGATCTTCGTTGCTGTGTGAGGGATCTTTGTTGCCGCATGTGGGCTCTTTTAGCTGTGGCATGTGGGATCTAGTTCCCTGACCAGGGATTGAACTTGGCCCCCTGCGTTGGGAGCGTGGAGTCTTAACCACTGGGCCACCATGGAAGTCCTGGTGTCCTTCATTTTAGCTTCTATTTCTTTGACAATTTCTTTCCACCTATTTAATTTCTTTTTTCGCATTCTAGGATGCTTATTATATAACTTGTCTATGTTTAAGTCTTTTCATCTGTAAAATGGGAACAACTGCATCTGCCTCACAGTGTTGTTGGGAGGATTAAATGAGTTAAATGTATAAAGTGCTGAGAATACTGCCTGGCATACAGTAGTTGCTTTATGAATATTAGCTGCTGTTGACATTTGTTTAATCTGCTGAGTTGTTTTTGCACCTTTCACCCTTTAAAAAAAATGTCTTTTTGCTCTACGTTCTGGGAGATTCCATCGAATTTATTTTCTGGTCTTTTTGTTGAATTAAAAAGTTATAAGTACTATATTTGTACTAAGGTCTAAGAGCCCTTTCTTACTCTCTAATTTTCCTTTTTAAAAGTATTTTGTTTTCATTTGTTGAGCAAGTCTTGCATCTGAGGGCATTGACTCTAGGTTTTTGTTTTTGTTTTTGTTTTCCTTTTCCCAAGTTCTCTTGTGGTCCCCAAAGTATTCCTGTTTCTTTGGCCTCTTTCCTCCAAGTGGGAACTCTTACCGAGTGCTCTGTTCAGGGCAGGATGGGTTCGCTTTACCAGCGGTTTCTGGTTAGGGAGTGGGTCCCCCAATTTCCTGACTGAGAAGGGCCTGACTCAGGGGGTGGGGTGGGGAAGGTCGCAGGAGGGATACCCAGGGCTGTTGTTCCAGTCACAGCCGCTCTGGTTGGCTTTTTTTTTTTAATAACTGCTTTACTGAGGTATGAGTCACACATGATAAAATTCACCCTTAATGTGTACGATCCTCGTGTCTATTGTGTTCGTACAGTGGCTCAGCCATCACCTCTCTCATTCCAGAACGTTTTCATCACCCCAAGAAAAACCCCTAGCCACCCGCTCCCCACTGCACCTGCGGATGCCCCAGCCCAGGCCTCCCGGGGCTCAGGCCCCCCCTGCAGCGCCTGTGCCATGTCCCCGGCTGCAGCTTCCTCTTCCTGTTTGCTTGCCCGGCATGCTCTCACCCACTTTCTGCCTTCCAGAAAGTTCTTGACTGCTCACATCGCCTCCCTCCCCGTTACTCTCCCGGCATTATTTGGTTTCCTCCTGGCCTCACTTTGCTTGCCATGGGCCCTCAGGTGGGACGGCAGGCAGGCCGGTGGCGTCTGCTCGGTCTCCCACATCTGGAAGCCTGTACTCTGGCCCCTGTGCCCCGTCTCTGAACGGATAAGGTGGTTTTCAGCCTGGGAGTGCCCGTCCTCTGAGAGGCCTTTAGAGAGAGATTGAGAAATGCAAAGCAGGGTCCCTTCCCTGAAGGGGTTTGTCGTCTGGTAGAGAGATGAAGATCAGAGGTGACATGAGTGGAAGTAAGTGACCTGGGGGTCAGAGGCCGAGGGAAGCCAGGGCTGTCCCTGCGGGAGGGGGCCCTGACTCGGGCCTTCATGGCTGAGGGGATTCAGACTGGGAGTGGGCGGGGGGAGATGGACATTGGGGTGGAGGGTGCAGGCAGGTCCCCGGTCCCTCCCTCCTCTGCTGGGGGATTGTGCAGCAAGAACAGGCCACCCTTCCTCTCTGCTTCCTCTTTCCTTCCTGGATGCAGGTTAATTCAGCAAGCAAGCAGGTGCCCGGCCCTGTGCGAGGCCGGGGCACATGAGGCAGACTGCAGGACGCTCACAGTGGGGGGGCTTGGGCACTAGGCGGGCAGGGTTCATGCAGGTGGAGAAACCCCCCCTCAGTCTGCTCAAACGGGATCGAGAGACTCGGGGAGAGGCGGGCCGTGACCTGGCCTCCCTGCCCACATTTCTTCCTGTCCCTGGACAGGCCTCTCACTTCAGTAGATGACCTGACAGAGGTGTGACATGTGGCCCGCTCAGCAGTATTTGACAGATATGTAGTGAATGTTTCCAAAAGGCCTGGCCATGGTGCTGGCTCTGGGGGTGTCACACTGCATGAACCGGAGCTCGTGTAGGATTGAGGAAGGTGGAGACAGTAAGCACAAGGAGTGCTGAGACCCAGTGATACAGGACGCTCGGGGCCGGAGGAGGGAACCGCAGCCTGGAACTTGATGGGGGACGGGGGCTGCTGCTCAGTGAAGGGGTCCCGGAGGAAGTGGTCTGTGATCTGAGAGGGGCAGCGTGGCAGGGCTGGTGAGAGATGAGCCTGGAGGGCATGGAGCCCCGTGCAGGCCCCCTGGAGCGGCTGGAAGTTGGTCCTGAGGGCAGTGAGGAGCCATCACGGGACACAGATCTGTGATTCAGAGGGGTCCTTCCCGCGGCCTCTGCAGAAGAGGCCTGGGAGCAAGCCTGAGGCAGGCCAGCTGGTGAGGGGCTGGAGCGGAGGCTCAGGGCGCCAGGCAGCGGGGTGCAGCCCAGAGATGTTTGGAGGTAGCCTTCACAGCGCTTGGTGGCGGGCGAGCCACCGAGCCGTAGGGGCAGGAGGGGCTGAGGCGTCCTCGGGGGAGCGGTGGACAGCTGGGGCCCTGACCTGCACGATGCCGGGAGCCGCGGGCTTCAGAGGGAACGAGGAGGTATCTTGGGGCGGGCTGCTTCCGGCATGCCCAGCCAGCACCGCCAGGAGGCTCTCCGAGGAGCAGCAGAGTAGGAGCTGGCTCAAATAGGGATTTGGGGCCGAGGTCGACCCCACAGTGTCCCCGGGCTGCCTGGGCCACCGCCCATTGACCCAGCCTGCAGGCAGGGGCACTCCTTACTTCCAGGTGGGCTGACCGTCAGACTGAAGGTGACTGAGCTTACTCCTGGGGACCAGAGGTGTCCCCTTGGCCTCTGGCGTCAGCCGGGCACCTGACACTGTCGGGCGCGGATAGTGGTGGAGTGAATGCACAAATGAGCGAGTGCAGCGTTTGGTAGCAGTAATGATTCTGTGCAGGCCCCGAGGTCAGGTGACAGTGCTCAGGGCGCTCAGCCGAGGCAGCCGGGCTACTGCTGCCCCCACGGGAGGCTATGCTGCGGGGGCGGTGGGTCCTACGGCCCGGTCGGGACGGCCCCCCTCGCCCCTGGCAGGGAAGTCCGTCCAGCTGAGCATGCCTCAAGCCCCAGGCTGTGGGGACTGGAGCCTGAAGCGCAGGCTGAGCCCTCCTGGGGGGCGTGGGGGGAGCGGGAGCTGGGCTTGGAGGACAGTGGCTGGCGTAGGGGCAGGGGGAGCCCCTGGGGCCGGCTTACCCGCCAGTCCGCGCAGCTCCCTGGAGCCCCGCCCCTGTGGTTTGCAGAGCGGGGTCCTGTGCAAGGCTGTCCAGCCAGCCCTGGCCTTGAGGGTCCCCAGTTACTCTAAACCCACCCCCCACCAGTTTTGTTTGCGCAGATAGATGAGACACGTGAGATATTTGAGGTATATGATATTTTAAATGATTTTTTTAAGAAAAATCTTATGAGGTTTTAATTTTTAAAAAGTCATGTTTCTTTTTTAAAATTAATTTATTAATTTATTTATTTTTGGCTGTGTTAGGTCTTCGTTTCTGTGCGAGGGCTTTCTCTAGTTGCGCCAAGCGGCGGCCACTCTTCATCGCGGTGCACGGGCCTCTCACTGTTGCGGCCTCTCTTGTTGCGGAGCACAAGCTCCAGACACGCAGGCTCGGTAGTTGTGGCTCATGGGCCTAGTTGCTACGCTGCATGTGGGATCTTCCCAGACCAGGGCTTGAACCCGTGTCCCCTGCATTGGCAGGCAGACTCTCAACCACTGCGCCACCAGGGAAGCCCTAAAAAGTCATGTTTCATTATGTTCCAATGCACTGTTTTCTGGCAATTTCTGGCCCCCTTAAGAATTACAGTACAGACATACGTGTGTAAAGGTTTTTTCCTATTTTTTCCTATCTCCCGGTCTGGTTGCCTCAGGAGAGGGAGGGGCGGAGGACAAGGGGGATTTGATCTGTACAGTTCTGATTTTTTTTCTTACATGCGGGAGAACAATATTGTTCTCAATGCTGTCATTGCATAATGACAGCATACCTGTCAAAACATTGACAGTTCATCCTGGAGGGTGAGACTGCGGGAGATTGTTTTACCTCTATTTTACTGTTCTTCTTAGTTTCTTTCTCCCCCTCCCTCCCTCCCTCTCTCATCACTCTTCACCTGGGAATGCTTTGCTTAGGTGCTGAGGTGGAACCCAGGCGAGCCCCCGCTGGGACCGGGCCATGTCCATCTCCATCTCCTGGCGTCCGTGTCCCTGGCCCCAAGTGGGGCCTCAGTGTCCATGTTTGAGTGGGCGATGGCAGGAGGAGGGCACAGCAGAGTGCCTGCCCTGCTGGGAGACCAGGGGCCCCCTGGCCCGGCACCTCGCTGAGCCGCACTGCTGTGCTGCCCTCAGTCAGTTGAACCTGTGTGGCCTGTGGCCAGTGCTGGCTGTGCTGCCGTAGCTGGTCTCGTGCCCCTTCCCCAGCGCTCTCCCACCCTGGCGCCACGGGGTCACCTTTCTCCTGCTCCGCTGCTTCTCTTCCTCTTGACCCCTTTGGCATGGAATGGGGCCTGGGGTTTCCCATGCTGGGGGAGCTGGCCTCCTAGCGCTGACAGCGGTTTTCCCTTTCTTTCCAGTGTGCAAGGAGCCCCCCTACAAAGTGGAGGAGTCGGGTTACGCAGGCTTCATCATGCCCATCGAGGTGTACTTCAAGAACAAGGTAGGAGCCCGGGTAGCGGCAAGGAGGATGCACAGCTCACACAAGGGCCAGTGGGACCGGCAGCGCCGGGTGACAGGGTGGATGTCGGCATGTGTAGCAGAGACTGCATGTTGGGCGCCCGCGGGCGGAGCGTCACGCGCATCCCTCCCGTGGTGGCAGGGCTGGGGAGCCGGGCACGTTGCGGCAGCAGGTGGGGGAGTACCGGGGCACGTCGCCATAAGTCATCCTGAAAGTGGCAGGGTCCCCGGCTCAGCCGCCACGTGCTGGGGTGGGGCCGGAGTCTATGACCTGTCCTAGAGGGGTTGTCACCTCGCGGGAGGAGGGGCAAAGAACTGGAAGTTATTAGACGTCTGACAGTGGGCTGTTGGTTGGATGCACTTATGCATCTTCTGAACAGAATCTTTGATGACCTTTTAATGCTGTTGAATGAGGAAAGCAAGTTATATGTGTGTCATTTATAGAAAAAAGGAATTATATACGTGAAAGATGTTAACAAAGGTAATCTGGGTGGCAGGATCACAGCGGGGTTTTGTATTATTTCTCTCCATGTGTATTTTCTAAACATTTACAATGAAAAAGTAGAAATAGTCATAGACCGTTCAGGCTGCTGCAACAAAATACTGCAGATGGGATGGCTCACAAACAACAGAAATTGTTTGCTCAGCGTCCTGACGGCTGGAAGTCTGGGATCGGGTGCCGCCGTGGTCGGCTGAGGGCTGTCCTCCATCCTCTGGGTCACAGGCTTCTCGCTGTGCCTTCACAGGGTGGAAGCGGCGAGGGGCCTAGGGGCTCTTTCTGGAAGTGTTAATCCCATTCCCAAGGGCTCCATTCTCGTGACTTAAGCCCCTCCCAGCACCATCACGTGGGGGGTGGGAGTCAGCATAGGAATTGTGGGGGGACACATTCAGGCCATAGCTTTTTTTTTTTTTTTTTTTTTTTTTGAGCCCAGTAACCAACATTTAACAGTTGCCTCCCTGGCAGCGTGCCTCTGCTGATCCTCACAGGTGCCACCAAGCGGCCAGCAGTGCCCTTCGCTGGCTCCAAGGTGGCCGGCTGGCTGCTGCTCCTCCACAAGTCCAGCCAGACTGGCTGTGGGCGGCTCTGCCATCTTTCAGGAAGGACATCCCCCTGGGGGGCCCGAGGGTGCCACCACTCACTTAACGAGCCCCTTGTTCTGAGAGCCCGTGGCGTCAGAGGCCTCTGGGGTGGAGCTCAGGTGGGCACCCGCGGCCCCCTGAGCACCAAGGGACATCTCAGCGGGTGCGGCTCAGCGGGATTTGGCGGCGGGGCCTGTGGATCATCCCGAGGCTCTCTGGGCGTCGAGGCCTGAGAGTCCCGGTGACTGGCCACTGTTGAGAGGAGAGCCCAGCCTGTCCGCACGGGTGGGGGATGGATACTGCACCCTGAGGGGCCTGGCGCCCTGCAGCTTAGGGACCATGCTCAGGGAGGCCTCCTGCTGCCCCGGGAGCGTGGAGAAGGGGGCGTCCACGTGGGGCGGGGTGCCAGTGCTGGGGTGAGTCCTGGGGCCCCCCGTGGGGAAGCTGTGCAAACGGGATGCTGATTGTAGCCCCTCTGAGTGGTTGAGGAGACAGAGCGAGTTCATTGGGAGGGAGCGCTGAGCTGTGGGTGCCTTGGTATCTGCAGGGTTGGGTGCTGGGTCCGGTGTGGCCCCGTGAGCCCTTTCTCAGGATAAGTGCTGGGTGCTCTCCTGTGCCCTGCATCCTGTTACTAGAATCCTCTGTTCCTGGTGGGGGCGTTGCCCTCAGGGCTGTAGCGGGCAGCCCTGCGCTGCAAGGCCCATAGCGGGAAGGGGTGCAGGTCCTGTCACAGGTCCTGTGGGGTGTGTGTGCTGTGCCAGGCGCTCTGCTGAGCGGTGCTTATTACTTAGTACCCGGACAGGCCCCAGAGGATGGTGATCTCCCCAGTCTGGATGAAGGGGCGCCTAGATGCCCGGTTGTGTGGTCAGGGCTGCACCATGATTGGCGGAGCTGGGGTTTGGGCCAGCAGAGCGTGTGTTCACACAGGCACACCCATTGCTTCAATACCCGAGACAGGCGTGACCCGGGATGACAGCTCCTCATGAATTCTGTTGTTTACTTGCTTCTGGGTGACAGGGACAGTATTGTTTTATGTATCGTGTGGTACAGCTGTTGTCTAAATGTGGGTCCCTGTTGAGGGACGTGTGGGGAAAAGTGAGTGCCGGTTCATGGCAAAAGCAGCTTCTGTAGGCGTGGGATGCATGTGAACCAGGGACATCGTGAGAGCGTCTGCTGGTGACTTTTCCCCCCTGCCATAGGCAAGGGCTGCGGTTGGCTTTCAGCCCTGCCTTACTGTCCAGCTGTCAGTAAGGTGAGCTGGTCTTTGTCCTGCTAAGAAGAGGCGGGGCAACTGTGGACAGCCCACTTCTCTTGGCCCCAGTTTCTCTGTCCACGAGATGGGTTCCTAATTGTGTCTGCTTCTCAGGCTGTTGGGAAGATTCGGAGTGATGGAAGCTAGCGTGTGGCCCGGTACCCAGCACAGAGTAAGGGCTTCATCCACGTGTGTCGTTGATGTCACTGCTGGGTCCACCTGGGTGAGCGGGTTGAGTGGAGCAGGCGGCCTCTGAGGCCTTCAGGCCCCAGGATGACATGTGGCCTCTCCGGACAGTGGGGGGATCTGCACCCAGAGCAGAAAGGACACTTTCTCAGGCGCGGGATGTTTTCTCGTGTGAGCGTGAGGCGTTCTAGCCTCAGTGGTGCTAGCTGGAGAAATTCTGTGTTATGTGGTGTTTGGCGCTAAAACTTATCTGAGGCCACGTTCCGCTTGACCTGTTGGCAGGATGTTCTTTTACAGATAAAGCCCTCCTTTCCCCCAAGCGAAAAAAAGAAGCAGTGTGGGGGGTGGGTCTGTCTGACTTAATAAAAGTAATCTCTGTGTCTTCTTTTTTTAATACTTTTAAAATATTTATTTATTTATGTGGCTGCGCTGGGTCTTAGTTGTGGCATGTGGGATCTTTAGTTGCCGCACATGGGCTCTTAGTTGCGGCATGTGGGACCTAATTCCCTGACCAGGGGTGGAAACCGGGCCCCCTGCATTGGGAGCACGGAGTCTTTAGCCACTGCGCCACCGAGGACGTCCGTTGAGCAGTTTTTACTCACATGCTTCTGACTCCAAATGCACGGTGTCCTTCCCAGCACCTCTCCTCCGGCTCTGATTCTCCAGGCACCACTGGAGTGCCCAGCAGTTCAGTTCGCTTCTGACACTAGCCACTTGAATTAGCGCAGACCTGCAGGTCAGGGGTCAGCCCCACAGGGCTGTCCCCAGTTCAGACGACAGCCACAGGTCTGCGCTGCGCCTCCTGTACTTCTGATGGATCAGCTATCCATCGGGGGTTCCCACAGCCCCCTCAGGTTCTGGAATTTGCTGACAGCTCACAAAACTCCGATCAGCATTTTACTCCCTGTTTCCGGTTTAGTGTATGGGATGTAATTCAGGAATAGCCAGGTGGGAGAGAGGCAGAGGGCCCATGCACCGCCCTCCTGGCACCTCCACGCTCACCTGCCCTCCCTGAGGTCTCCGAACCCCATGTTGAGGGGTTTTATGGAGGCTTCGTTGTGTAGGCATGAGTCAGTCATTGGCCACTGCTGACTGACTCAATCTCCAGCCCTCCCCCTCCCCGGAGCTTGGAGGTCGGGAGGGGGGATGAGCTTCTAATCAAGACTTGGTCTTTCTGGGGACCAGTCCCATCCTGAAACCATCTAGGGACCCACCAAGAGCCGCCTCGGTAGAACAAAAGACGCTCCTGTCACCCCGTCACTCAGGAAATTCCAAGACCGGGAACTGAGGACAAATGCCAGATATCTTTCTATGATGCCACAATTGTAAAATAAAATTTTTATTGAGGTGAAATTCACGTAACGTGCAGTTAAGCGTTTTACAGTGTACAGTTCAGTGGCATTTAATGCATTCATAATGTTATGCAGCCACTGCCTCTCCAGTTTCAAATTTTTCGTCTCCCCGTCCCCCCGACCCTCATCTTCTGGGAGCCTCTAATCTGCTTTCCGTCTATGGATTGCCTATTCTGGGTATTTCATACAAAACGAATCATACAACGTGTCTTTTTGTGAGTGGCTTCTTTCACTTAGCATAGTGTTTTCAAGGTTCATTCAAGTTGTAGCATGTGCCAGTACTTCATCCCTTTTTATGGCTGATTGAAATATTCCACGGTATGGAGGTACACACGTATATACAGTCGATTCTCGTTACTCGAAGTAGCTATGCTCTCTGTAAGGTCACCAGGAACATTGAGTTAGTGAAAACTGAAGGGTTGCTACAGGGGGCCTAAAGGGTTAAGTTCCTGCGAGCCGCTGGTCACAGTGTTGTCAACTGGTGGATACATAACCTTGTTTCCTGAGTGCTTCTGTTTGAAACCTCCTTATTTACTGTACACTGTTGATTCACTAACATTGAACTCACAGCCCAGGCACCGTCATTCATGCCTGAACCAAGCTTGTCCAGCAGACATATTTTCTCTGTAAGGCACATCACAGCCCTCCTGGGCTTGGGAACCCTAGACAGCACTTCAGCACTGTGCTTGGGGCCCTTTCAGATGGCAGAAGCATAAAAATTTGGTAGAGATGGCACTACATACGTGGTGAAAAGGCCGCTCGTTCAGTGTGAGAGCTGCACAGGAAGGCCGAGTGCAGCTTGTTTCTCAGCAGCCGGGGCGAGCCTGCGGCCAGCTGCTTTCTCACCACTCGGTGCCTGTCTGCAAGTGGACACGAAAGCCACGAGGACTGATTTTGCGTTTATAGGCAATTTTAGTGAGCAGCTGAATACAGAAACAGGGAACGCACGAATATTGAAGATCCACTCTGCCACAGTTTGTTTATCTACTCGTCTGTTTGTAGACGTCTGGGCTGTTTCCGCCTGCTCGCTGCTGTGACTCATGCTGCTGTGGACGTGCGTGGACGTGTACATGTTTGCGTTCCAGTCTCCAGTTTTGTGGAGCGTATGCCTAGAAGTGGAATTGCTGGGTCATGTGGTAATTCTGTGTTTAACTTTTTTGAGGACCTGGCAAACTCTTCTCTACGTATTCCCACCAGCAATGTAGGAGAGTTCCTATTTCTCCCCATCCTCAACAGTGCTTGTTATTTCCTGTTTTTGTTTTGTGGTAGCCATCGAAGTGGGTGTGAAGTGGTATCACGTTGAGGTTTTGATTTGCATTTCCTTAATGACAGTGGTGTTGAACATCTCACCTGCTGTTGGCCATATATGTATCTTTGGAGAAATGGCTGTATACATCTTTCGCCCATTTTTTTAATATTTATTTTTTTAATTGTTGTAAGAGTTTTTAATATATTCTGGGTATTAAACTCTTACTGCATGTGTGATCTGCAAATGTTTTCTGCCATTCTTTGGGTTTTTATCACATTCTGATAATGTTCTTTGATACACAGAAGTTTTTAATTTTTATGAAGCTCAAGTTATCTACTTTTCTTCTTCTGTTACACTTTTGGTGTCAAATCTCAGACTCCATTGCCAAATCTGAGGTCATGAAGATTTACCCCTATGTTTCCCTATACTAGTTTTAGTTCTTATGTTTAGATAGTTGACCCATTTTGAGTTAATTTTTGTGTGTGGGATGAGGTAGGGTCTAACTTCATTCTTCTGCATGTGATCGTTCTGTTGTCCCCGCACCATTTGTTGAAGAGATTGTTTTCCCCTGTGGAATGGCTTTAGCATCCTTGTTGAATATCAACTGGCCATGTATGGTTGGTTTTATTTCTGGACTCTCTATTCCATTGGTCTTTATGTCTGTCCTTATACTAGTACCATACTGTTTTGATTACTGTAGTTTTGTAGAAAGTTTTGAAATCAGGATATGTGGGTCCTCCAACTTTGGGGGTTTTTGTTTGTTTTTTTTAATATGATTTTGGTTTTTGTGGGCCTCTTGGGATTACATATGAATTTGACACTTGGCTTTTCCATTTTTGCAAAAAAGGCCGCTGAAATTTTGATACAGATTGCATTGAATCTGTAAATACTTTGGAGACATTACCGTCGTAACAATATTGAAGTCTTCCAATCAAGAACACAGATGTCTTTCCGTTTGATTAGGTCTTCTTTAATTTCTTTCAGAAACATTTTGTACTTTGCAGTGTACAAGTATTTTACTTTCTTGGTTAAATTTATTCCTAGATATTTTACTCTGTTGCATGCTATTGTAAATGGAATTGTTTCCTTAATTTCCTTTTGGAATGTTCATTGCTGGTATATAGAAACATAACTGATTTTTGTGTGTGTTGATCTTGTACCCTGCAACTTTACTGAATCTGTTTATTATCTTTAGTAATTTTTTGTGGCTTCTTTGGGATTTTCTACATAAAAGATACCTGCAAATGGAGATAGTTTTACTTTTTTCTTCTCAGTTTGGATGCCTTTTTTCTTTTTCTTGCCTCATTGATCTGGCTAGGACTTCAATACAGTGTTGAATAGTAATGATGAAAGTGGTCTTTCTTAGTTTGTTCCTGATCTTTGAGGGAAAATGTTCAGTCTTTTACCACTGAGTATGATGTTAGCAGTGGTTTTTTTCATAAATGCCCTCTATCAGGTTAAGGAAGTCCCCTTTTATTCCTAGTTTACTGAGTGTTTTCATGAAAGGGCATAACATTTTTTCAAACTCTTTCTGCCTCTGTTGAGATAATCATGTGGGTTTTTTTCCTTTATTTTATTAATGTGGTATATTAACAATGATTGAACCATTCCTGCATTCCTGGGATAAATTTCCACTTGGTTATGTATATAATCTTTTTTAATGTGCTGTTGGATTCGGTTTGCTAGTATTTTTTTGAGAATTTTATATTCACAAGGAATATTGATCAGTAGTTTTCTTGTGGTATTTTTGTCTGGCTGTTTTATTCCTAGTTTTATTCCTAGTTTACTGAGTGTTTTCATGAAAGGGCATAACATTTTTTCAAACTCTTTCTGCCTCTGTTGAGATAATCATGTGGGTTTTTTTCCTTTATTTTATTAATGTGGTATATTAACAATGATTGAACCATTCCTACATTCCTGGGATAAGTTTCCACTTGGTTATGTGTATAATCTTTTTTAATGTGCTCTTGGATTCGGTTTGCTAGTATTTTTTTGAGAGTTTTATATTCACAAGGAATATTGATCAGTAGTTTTCTTGTATTTTTGTCTGGCTGTGGTATCAGGGTAATAATTATGACTTCATAGAATGTGTTAGGCAGTGTTCCTTCCTCTTCTATTTTTGGAAAAGTTTGAGTAGAATTGTTGTTAATTCTTAGAATGTTTGGTAGTGAAACCATCTGGTTCTGGACTTTTCCCTAATGATTTATGGCATTGAGCGTATTTTCATAGCTTATTTGCCTTTAACTTCTTTGATGAGGTGTCTGTTCAAAGTGTCTGACCATTTTTAAAAATTGGGATGTCTATTTTGTTACTATTGAGTGTATAACTGTGATAGAGTGTATAATATATCGATTGTATAATAGTGATATTGTGGATATCAGTCCTTTATCAAACCTTCCTTTTGCAGATATTTTCTTCATCTATGGCTTGTCTTTTCAGTCTCTCAGTCTCTTAGTGTCCTGCAAAGAGCAGAAGTTCTTGATTTTGATGTAGCTCAGCTTGATTTTGTCACGTGTGGCTTGTGGTGTATCTGTGTCAGTAACATATTTATCGTTTTAGCCATTTTTAGGCGTATAATTCAGTGGCATTAAGAATACACACGACGTGAAATAAGCCAGACACAAAAGGCCAAATATTATGTTCTTCCACTTGTATAAAGTATCTAGAATAGGCAGATTCACAGAGACAGAGAGTAGAATAGTGGTTACCAGGGACTGGGGGAGTTATGTTTAATGGGTACGCAGTTTTCATTTTGGATGATGAGAAATTTCTGGAAATGGATAGTGACAGTGGTTGCACAACATCGTGAATATACTTAATGCCACTGAATTGTACACTTGAAAATGGTTAAAATGTTAAGTATCATGTTACATATATTTTATCACAATAAAAAATTCACCAAAAAAGTAAAAAAAAGAAAAGAATATGCACAGTGTTGTGCAGCCATCACTGCTATCTGTTTCCAGAACTTTTTGATCATCCCAAATAAAACTGTACCAATTAAATAATAACCTCTCCTACCCTCAGTCTTCTATTCTACTTTCTGTCTCTGTGAATTTGCCTATTATGGGTACTTCACGTGAGTGAAATCATACAATATTTGTCCTTTGTATTCACAACGTTTTCAAGGTTCATCCACATTGTAGTGTGTGTCATTGTTTCATTCCTTTTTAAGGCTGAACGATATTCCATTGTATGGATATACCACATTTTGCTTATCCATTCATCTATCCTGGACACTTGGGTTGCTTCTGTGTTTTAGCTACTGGGAATATTGCTGCTGTGAACATGAATATACAAATATCTCTTTGAGACCATGCTTTCAATTCTTTTAATTTTTTTATTGAAGTATAGTTGATTTACAGTGTTGTGGGCTTTCAGTTCTTTTGGATACATACCCAGAAGTAGAATTGCTGGATTATAGATATAGTAAATCTATTTTAATATTTTGAGGAACCACCATGCTGTTTTCCACAGCAGCTGTACCATTTTACATTCTCACCAACAGTACAGAAGGGTTCCAGTTTCTCCACATCCTTGTCAACACTTGTTCCTTTCTCTCTCTCTCTCTCTTTTTTTTTTTTTTTGGATAGCATCAATAGTAATGTGTGAGGTGGTATCTCCTTGTGGTTGTTGTTGGCCACACTGCACGGCTCGTGGGATCTTAGTTCCCCGACCAGGGACTGAACCCAGGCCCTCGGCCATGAATGCAGCGTGTCCTAACCACTGGACTGCCCGGGAATTCCTTCATTGTGGTTTTGATTTGCTGCTTCTAATGATTAGTGATGTTGAGCATCTTTTCATGTGCTTATTGGGCATTTGTATATCTTCTTTGGAAAGATATCTATTTGAGTCCTTTGCCTATTTTTGAATTGGGTTGTTTGGTTTTGTTTTGTTGTTGAGTTTTATGAGTTCTCTATATATTTTGGGTAATAATCCATTATCACATATATGATTTGTAAGTATTTACTTCCTTTCTGTAGGTTGCCTTTTCACTCTGTTGGTCATGTACTTTGATGAATAAACGTTTTTAATTTTCATGAAGTCCAGTTTGTCTATTTCTCCTTTTCTTGCCTGTACCTTTGGTGTCATATCCAAGAAATCATTATCAAATCCAGTATTGTGAAGCTTTTGCCCTATGTTTTCTTCTAAGAATTTTATAGCTTTGGCTCTTACATTTAGGTGTTTGGTCCATATTGAATGAATTTTCAGATCCAGTGTTAGGTAAGGGTTGAACTTCATTCTTTTGGACGTGCATATCCAGTTTTCCTAACACCATTTGTTGAGAAGACTGTCATTTTCCTGTTGAATGGTCTTGATGCCCTGTTGAAAATCATTTGACCACATATATGAGGGTTTATTTCTGGGCTTTCTAGTCTATTTCATTGGTCCGTATATCTGTCTTTATGACCAGTACCACACTGTTTCAATTACCATAGCTTTGTAGTGTTTAAAAAACATTTTTTAAAATTGAAGTATAGTTGATGTACAATATTAAATAAGTTACAAGTGTACAACGTAATGATTCACAATTTTTAAAGGTTACACTCCATTTATAGTTATTATAAAGTATTGACTATTTTTCCTGTGTTGTATAATGTATCTTCATAGCTTGTTTTGTACCTCTTAACCCCCACCCCTATCTTGCCCCTCCCCTCTTCACTCTCCTTACTGGTAACCACTAGTTTGTTCTCTATATCTGTGAGTCTGTTTCCTTTTTGTTATATTCACTAGTTTGTTTTATTTTTCAGATTCCACATATGAGTAGTATCATACAGTGTTTGTCTTATTTCATTTAGCGTAATACCCTCCAAGTCCATCCATGTTGTTGCAAATGGCAAAATTTTATTCTTTTTTATGGTTAAGTAGTATTCCATGGTGTGTGTGTGTGTGTGTGTGTGTGTGTGTGTGTGTGTGTGTGTGTGTATACCACATCTTCTTTATCCATTCATCTGTTGATGGACACTTAGGTTGCTTCCGTATCTTGGCAGTTGTAAATACTGCTGCCGTATCTTTTCAAATTAGTGTTTTTATTTTTTTTTCAGATATATACCCAGGAGTGGAATTGCTGGGTCATATGGAAGTTCTATTTTTAGTTTCTTAGGAAACCTCCATTCTGTTTTCCACAGCAGCTGTACCAAGTTACATTCCCACCAACAGTGCACAAGTGTTCCTTTTTCTTCACATTGTTGCCAACATTTGTTATTTGTGTTCTTTTTGATGATAGCCATTCTGATGGGTGAGGTGCTATCTCATTGTGGTTTTAATTTGCGTTTCTCTGATGATTAATGTTGTTGAGCACCTTTTCCTGTGCCTGTTGGCCATCTGCATGTCCCCTTTGGAAAAATGTCCACTCAGGTCTTCTGCCCATTTTTTAATTGTTTGTTTTTCTGATGTTGAGTGGTATGAGCTATTTATGTATTTTGGCTATTAACCCGTTATCAGTCATATCATTTGCAAATATCTTCTCCCATTCAGTAGATTGTCTTTGTCGATGGCTTCCTTTGTTGTGCAATAGCTTTTAAGTTTAATTAGGTCCCATTTGTTTAGTTTTGCTATTATTTCCTTTGCTTCAGGAGACATCAAAAAAATATTGCTACAATTTATGTTAAAGAGTGTTCAGCCTGTTTTCCTCTAGGAGTTTTATGGTTTACAGTCTTACATTTAGGTCTTTAATCCATTTTGAGTTTATTTTTGTATGTGGTGTTACAGAACGTTCTAATTTCATTCTTTCACATGTAGCTCTCCAGTTTTCCCAGCATCACTTAATTGAAGAGACTGTCTTCTCTCCATTGTATATGCTTGCCTCCTTTGTCATAGATTAATTGACCATAAATGTGTGGGTTTATTTCTGGGCTCCCTATTTTGTAGTAAATTTTGAAGTCAGGAAGTGTGAGTTTTCCAAGTTTGTTCTTATTTTTAAAGATTTTTTTGGCTATTTGAGGTCCCTTGAAGTTCCATATGAATTTTAGGGTAAATTTTTATATTTCTGCAAAAAAAAAAAAGTCAATGGTTTTTTTTTTTTTTTTTTTTTTTTTTTGCGTGGTACGCGGGCCTCTCACTGTTGTGGCCTCTCCTGTTGCGGAGCACAGGCTCTGGACGCGCAGGCTCAGCGGCCATGGCTCACGGGCCCAGCCACTCCGCGGCATGTGGGATCTCCCCGGATAGGGGCACAAACCCGTGTCCCCTGCATTGGCAGGCGGACTCTCAACCACTGCGCCACCAGGGAAGCCCTGTCAATGGTATTTTGATCAGGATTGCATTGAATCCCTAGATTACTTTAGGGAGTTTGACATTTTAACAATATGAAGTCTTCTGAATTCATGAGCATGGAGTATTTTTTCATTTATGTCTAATTTCTTTCGGCAATGTTTTATAGTTTTCATTGTACAAATCTTTACTTCCTTGGTTAATCTCTAAGTATTTTATTCTTTTTGATGCTCTTGTAGGTGGAATTGTTTTCTTAATTTCCTTTTCACACTGTTCGTTGTTAGTGTATAGAACTGCAGCTGATTTTTTTGTGTGTGTTATTGTATCTTGTAACTTTGCTAATTTATTAATTCTAACAGTTTTGTGTCTGTGTGTGTAATCTAGGATTTTCTATGTGTGAGATTATGTCATCTTCAATAAGAGGTAATTTTACTACCTCCTTTCCAATTTGTATGCCTCTCTTCTTTTCTTCCTTTTTTTTTTTTTCTTTTTCTTGCCTAATGCTCTGGCTATTACTTCCTAGGTGTTGTATAAAAGTGGTGAAAGCGGGCATCCTTGCCTTGTTCCTGATCTTAGAGGAAAGCTTTCAGTCTTTCACTGTTGAGTGTGGTGTTTGCTGTGGGCTTTTCATCTGTGGCTTCTATTTCTAGTTTGTTGAGCGTTTTTCATATGCTCCTTCTACACTTATGGAGATATAATAATTATTGAGCAATATTACTTATAATATTGTTACACCTCAGATAATTTTATACTTGGGAGAAAAGTATTGAATGATAATAGGCCAGGGGCTGTGTTAGGCATTTTACAAATAGCTCCTATAACCCTCACACAATCTCTAGTGGGTGTGAAGTGCATCTCATTGTGGTTTTGATTTGCATTTCCCTAGTGCCTAACGATGCCGAGCATCTTTTCATGTGCTTTTTGGCCATTTGTATATCGTCTTTGAAGACATGTCTGTTCATGTCCTTTGCCCAGTTTTGAATTGGGTAGTTTTTTTGGTTGTTGAGTTGTAAGAGTCCTTTGGGAATCCTGGGTAGGTGCCCGCTTTTAGATGCTGACAGAATTTGCTGGGCAGAATGAATGTGTGATGTGAACTTCTCTGGGTTGGGAGCTTGAACTCGTCCAGGGGGATCCAGATGGTCACCCTCTGATCACATGTGACCCAGAAAACCCTACGAGCTGTGGCTAAGTTGTTCCTTTGGAAAGTGATCTGGGGTGTTGGTTGTGGCCTGAGAGAGCATGCCTGGACAAGACAGCGTGTCCAGGATGAGTAAAGTATCCTAGGACCAACTGAATGAACAGAGTCTTGCTGAAATGCTCCCTTGATAGATATCGTTGTCCCAGAAGTGTCCTGAGGTCCTTGAAGCCCTTCTTGTTCCAACAAGTGAATTATATCTTGTGCCCTGGCTGTCCAGTAGAAATATGTAAGCCACGTATGTAACTCGAAACTTTTTAGTGGCCACATTAAAAAAGGTTACAAGAAACAGGTGAAATTAATTTTAGTACTGTAACTTATTTAACCCAATATATCCAAAATATTAGCATTTCAACATGTGTAGTCAGTACTTTAATATTAGCAAGCTGTTTTATATTCCTTTTAAAAAATACTAAGTCTTTGAAATTTGGCTTTACGCTTACTGCACATCTAAGTTTGGACACAAGATTTTATTGGAAGGACTTGATATGTCTTTAGGTTCCATAACGTTCACAGTCAAAGAAAGAGGTAGCTTTGCAAACCCAAGTTGCTCCAAGTGTGCATAAAGGTGTCTTGAGTAACCCAACCAGGAAGGACTGGCTTATCGTCACGAATTTTTTTTTAACTTTTAATTCTGAAATAACTTTAGAAACACAGAAGAGTTGCAAAGATCATACAGAGAGTTCCTCTCTGCCCCACATCCAGCTGTCCCTAGTGTTAACATCTTATGTGACCACCGTGCGTGATCAAAACAAAGACATTAACATTAGTGCAGTACTTCCTGTTACTAGGCTTCATTTGGATTTCCCCGTTTCTGTTCTGGAATCCATCCAGGACCCTACCTTGCATTTAGTGGTTGTGTCTCCTTTTTTGCCTCCTTCCATCTGTGACAATTTCTTAGTCTTATCTTTCATGACCTTGATGTTTTTTGAAATATACTAGCTAGGCGTTTTGAAGAATGCTCCCCAACTTGGTTTTGTTTTTTCATGATTAGGCTGGGGTTGTACGTTTTGGTAAGAAGACCACAGAGGTGAGGAGCCCACCCTACCCACCCCCACCATGCCCCACCCCCATCATTACCTCATAGTAGGGTGGACCTGATACCAACTTGACTTATTACTAGGGTTGTTACCTTGATCTGGTTAAGGGGCATCTGCCAGTCTCTCCTGTGAAATTACTATCTGTCCCTTTCCATACTGTTAGAAGTCAGTCGCTTATGGCCAGCCCTCACTCAAGGGCAGAAAAATTAAGCTCCACATCCTGGTGGGCAGAGTTAAATACACCACAGTAACTAATATCTATTTGGGGGAGATACTTTGAAACTATGCAGACCACTTGTTTTTTTTCAAGCTTCATCCACTAGTTTTGGCATCCATCTATGGTGATTTCCATTTCACTCATTCCTTCTACATTTATTAGCTGGAATTGTTCTGTAAGGTAGTTGTCCCTTCTGCGTTTATTTATTCATTCAGCCCTTTATTTATATCAGTATGGATTCATGAATCTTTGTGGGGTTTTGGGGGGGGTTATAATCCAGGCCTATCGTTATTTGTTTGGTGGTTCAAACTGTTCTCACTCTGGTGGGTGGGGACTCCCTCAGGTTGGCCCCTGGGCCTTTGCATCATGTTTCTGTGCTTTTTGGGGTGCTTCCTCGCTTTCTGGCACCACAAGGTGCTCCAAGCTTATCTTGGTTTTTTCCCCTGCACCAGCCCTAGAATCAGCCCTTTATCCAAGGAGCCTTGGTCCCTTTTATTAGAGAAGGGTGTTTAAAAACCAAGATCTGGGAGCAAAGCGTGTTCGTTGCTCCTGGGGCGTCACTGCTTTTAGGCCCCTCAGAGGGCAGATCTGAGAAGTGTATGCATGTATACTAACCGCCCCGCCTGTGCTCATCCCGATGCTGTCTATATATGTAAACACAAAAGTAAACACCAGTTCATGCCTCTGCCTCCACCTCCAGTCCAGCGCCACCAAGTTCACTCGAACACCACTCACCCCCACCCTTGCTGATTTTAACTTCTTTCTCTGCAGGGAGACACCTGGCTCTCCTTACCTGCAATGTACTTGCTTATTTGTTTAACCTTAGTGTATCTGGAAAGTAGTTTCAGAATCTCTAAGCCGTATTCCTGTGAGAAGTAAAGTAACGGTGTCTGCATGCAGTTTCTGTCTTCAGCCTTCCAGCATCCAGTGAAAAGTTCTTTGTTGCAGCTCCTTTCCTCCATCGTTGCTGGTATGGTTGTGTCATTCGTGTGTATACAGTTAGATTCATTAGTCATTGTCTGCGCTCTGTCTGGGGTTCCCTTTCCCCACTCATCTGGTTATTATTATTATCACCATTTTAGTTTGTCTTCAGTGAAGTTCATTCTGGGTTTTGACATGATAGAGTCATGCATCCACCACAGCGTCACCACACAGAACCCTTCGCTCCTCCCCAGACCCCCTCCCGCTGTCCCTTTGAAGTCAGCTCCTCCCCCCACCCTCAGTCCCTCAAAAACACTCATCTGTTTTCCATCCTTAGAGTTTTGCCTTTTCCAGAATGTCACATAAATAGACTCCTACAATATGTAGCCCTTTGTGTCTGGTTTCTTTCACTTGGTGAGATGCACTTAAGATTCATCCGTGTTGTCACATGAATGAATAGTTCATTCCTCGTTGTTGTGTGGATAATGCTGCATTTGTTTATCCATTTGCTGGTTGAAGGACATCTGGGTTGTTTCCAGTTTTTGGTGATTATGAAGAAAGTTGCCCTAAACGTTTGCAGACAGGTTTTTGTGTGGATGTAAGTTTTCAGTCCCCTTGGGTAAATACCCAGGAGGGGGGTTGCCGGGTGACACCGTACCAGTAGGTTGGACTTTATGAGAAACTGCCCACTGCCATCTGAAGTGGCTACCACTTGGCACCCTCACCAGCAGTGGAGGAGGGTCTTGCTGCCCTGTGTTCTCGCCAGCACTTGATAAGCTCTGTTGCCTTTTTTTTTTTTTTTAAGTCTTCATTGAATTTGTTATGATATTGCTTCTTTTTTATGTTTTGGTTTTTTGGCCGGGAGGCATGTGGGATCTTAGCTCCCTGACCAGGATCAAACCCACACCCCCTGCAATAGAAGGCAAAGTCCTAACCACTGGACCGCCAGGGAAGTCCCCCATTTTGCCTTTCTAATGGGCAGACAGTGGTAGCTCTCTTCAGTAGCTTTATTGAGATATGATTTATATACAATATAATTCATCCATTTGACGTGTACATTTCATTGGTTTTTAGCATATTCAGAGCTAAAAACATACAGTGCAACCATCACCACGAATTCCAGAACATTTCCATCACCCCAAAAGAAACCCCGTCCCCATTAGCAGTCACTCCCCATTCCCGCCTCTGCCAGCCCCTGAACCATTAATCCACTCTCTGTCTCTGTGGATTTGCCTGTTCTGGATGTTTCACATAAATAAAATCACACACTCTGTGGCCTTTTGTGACTGGCTTCTTTTATTTAGTGTAATGTTTTCAGGGTTCATCCGTGTTGTAGCATGTGTCAGTGCTTCATTCCTTCTTGTGGCTGGATATATTCCATTAGAGTGGATCACCTTTTGTGTATCCATTCATCGGCTGATGGGCGTTTGGGGTGTTTCCACCTATTAGCTGTTTTGTGAACAAGTTTTTCTGAGCCTGTATGTTTTCATTTCTCTTGGGCATATACCTAAGAATGGCATCGCTGGGTCTTTCGGTAATGCTGTGTTTAACTTTCTGAGTGGCTGCCAGACTGTGTGGCATAGCAGCTGCCCCATTTTACCTTCGCACCAACAACGTCCGAGGTTCCAATGTCCCCACATCCCGGCCCACACTTTCTGTCTCTCTGATTACAGCCATCCTGGTGGGCGTGAAGTAGTGTCTCATTAGATTCTGATTTGCATTTCCCTGATGGCTGATGACACTTAAGCATCTTGTCATGTATTTATTTGCAACTCATATATTTTCTTTGGAGAAGTGAAGTGAGTGTTCAGAATTTTTGTCTTTTTTTTTTTAATTGGGTTAGTTTTTTTCTTATTGTTGAGTTTGAATAGTTCTTTATATACTCTGGATACAAGTTCTTTATGTGGTACATGATTTATAAATATTTTCTCCAAGCCTGTGGTTTGTCTTTTCATTCTCTTCAACAGTATCTTTTGCCCAGCAAAAGTTTTACGTTTTGATAGCCCAGTTTATCATTGTTTTTTCTTTAATGGCTTGTGCTTTGGGTCTGGTGAAGGGAATCTAAAAACCCATGAGTTTTGTTTTTGCAGCCCACCCACTGGCAGCGTGTTCGGAAACAGCTGTTTAAAGAGGCAGAAGGAAATTGCCTGTAGGAAGATGGTATCTAGAAGGCGATGCCATTGTCATTTATTCTTTGCAGTTGAGGGTTTTTAGAAAAGTTTATTTATTTACAGTGAGGAGGGGGAATTGCTTTTCTCCTGTTTTGGGGGTGTTTTTGTTTTGTTTTTTCTGCAGTTTCATTGATTTATTCAAGCAGCAGACATTTACCGAGTCTAGGACACAAGGAGGACCAAAGTGGATCCGGTCCCACGTCTGGTGGAGCGCCCAGACCGACAGCACAAGAGGTGCTGGACAAGCAGAGATGAGGGCAGCGAGGTCAGCACCAGTCCTCAGTGCTGCCAGCGCGTCGCAGGGACCCACTTAGAAGGGGGCGGGGGGGAGGTGCCGAGAAAGGTTTCCCTTAGGAAGCCAGGCTTACTCAGAGCCTTGCGGGTGGGTGGGAGTCCGCGGGACACAGCAGATGGGAAGACACTCTTCCTGGTGAGGGTTGGGGCCACGCGGGTTCAAAGGCAGGCCCGGAGGGGCGAGAGCGTTGGGGAGCATTGGAGAGATCAGCCCGGTTGTGTGTGATGCGGTCACGCTCGCTGTGTAAAAGACCCCTCAGGCCCGTGCGCGGCAGGTGGGTGTGCTCTAGACCCTCAGCGAGGGGTCGATCCCTCTGACCCCTCTGGGTCCATCTGCCTCTTTGCTCGCGAGATCTTTCGGCCTTGGCCTCAGACTCCGCGGTGAGGTGCCTCTCCCGGGCCTGTCCCAGGTTGTCTGGTGGCAGCACGGTCACATGACTGGGCAGACCTGGCCCAGGCCTTCCTGGGAATAACTCAGTGGCTGACAAGCGGGAAGTACTTGTCCGTGTCCTGGGGAAGCAGGGTCGGTGTCTAGGGCTCAGGGGCCCTGAAGTATCCACGTGAAGGGGGGCTTGGGGGCTTGGTCTCGCGTGGGAGCAGGTGCGGACGAGCTGATCTCATTTTTTTCTTTTTCAAATTAAAGCTGGTTGCCCCTTAGTCCTGAGTTCCTGGCTTGGAGCGATTGGTGAGACCAAGAGGAGAGAAGAGGGTCAGTGGCAGGGTGGGGATGAGAGGTCATCTGACTTCAGAGACACCTGCTCTGTCATATCCCACGTCGGGCCGGCGGCCCTCGCTTGTGCCCTGCGGATGTGAGTGAACGCTGGCCTGGGCACACATGGGTGTGGAGCCCTCAGCTGGGCCATTTGGGCTGTGAAAACTTCCCCGAAGCTGCCCTTGGCCCCGTTTCCTCTGGTCTCTGCCCCCCTTCATTGTGAGATGTACCGTCCGCTTAATGACACACTTCGGGAGGAGAAAGAGAACACATCATGGGTGCCTGCTGACTTCAGGACACAGCCCGATTTTCAGAAATGCAGAACGTGAAGAAGTTTACTCTGGTGGCTTCTGCTAATATTGGACATCCTCCCTGCCCTCCACCCCGCCCCCAGCAAGCTCTTGTTGGACACTGAGCGCTCACCATCACTGACTTAACGTGACTTTTCTCAGATGCCGTTAGCTGAAGTCACAGAAAGGGCGTCTTGGTACGTTTTATTAGGAATTTTGCGTGGTTTTATTCAGAAAGGATTTTTTGTTTGTTTGTTTTAAAGTAAGTTGAAACAACGAGGCCGGCTTCTGAGCCGGAAGCCCTCAGAGGCCTCGTCTTTGACGTTCCCGCTGACTTGTGCTGGGGGGACGACAGTGTGGGCAGCGTGGCAGAACCAGCGACATGTTGTGGGCGGTGCTCTGGCCCCCAGGTCCTCAGCCCCCCTGGGCAGAAGCGGCTCTGGGTGCCTGGCTTGCTGGTGGCGGCCGGTCGGGCTTTCCCCACTTGCCCTCAGTGTGGGTTGAGACGGCGGGCGAGAGTGGGTCTTGAGTGATTAGGCCCTCGCCCCTGGTGGGACCACCAGCCCCGCACACCCCTCGGCTCCCAGGCTCTCTGGGGCCTTGCTGGGTTCAGCGGGCGGGCAGCCCTCGGCTGCTCTGCACCGGGGACAGTTGCTGGTCAAAGCAACGGGGGGGTCGGCCCCACTGGTGGATCCCCGAGGAGCCAGGACAGAGGGGACAAGATGGGAGGAGACCAGGGAAGAGGTCAGGGGCTGCCAAGTTGTGACAGGCCGCGTGGATGCCGGCCAGCTGTGCCTCGGTTCATCTTTCTCTGTAGCATCCCTCTGCTCCTCCGTGTGGGACCCCAGAAGCATCTGCATTTCCTAGAGGGTGGGTGTGGAGCCCCGGAGAGGCACGCCTTGAAAGAGCGAATGAGTGAGAGAAGAGGTGCGGCCTGACCCACTTGTGTAACCGAGCCGTTTGCACTGTCACCCCCCAAAGTGAGGGGGGTGCAGGCAGGGGGAGGGGGCTTTTCCACATCAGCCCGGGTGCTCTCCTGGATGGAGCTTTGGCTCAGGCAGCCTCAGTCCCAGGTTGAGAGCTGATCCGCGTTTTTGCATACCTGGCTCTTGTGTCTCTTTGTCTTGACAGCACTGGGGATGGGGGCGGTCTTAGATGGGGGGCAGTGAGGCCCAGGGAGGAGACCAGCGAAGCCTGGGTCCCCTGGGGCTCCAAGCACTCACGGGCTCGTCTCAGGACGCCTCACCCTTTCTTCTTTTTTGTCTGTTTTGCTCCAGGTTTCCTTGCCAGATTGCCATTTTACGTGTGTGTTCGTATTGCTGGCTCCTTTCTCACCCTTTTTGGTGTTCGCTTGGGGCCTAACCATTGTTAGGGCTCCAGATAATAGAAGCTAACTTTAGGCATAAAAGTATTTGTTTCCATACAAAGCTCTTTAAATTGTAGTCTTTGCCTTTCTGCTACCTTGTTTTAATTTCTAATTGATTATCAATACACTGATATATTCAGAATATAGGTTACCCAGAATTCAGACGACACTGAAGCATGCAGAGCAAAAAAAAAAGCGAAACTCTTCCCTTTCCATGTCTCCGTCCCCCAGCGTCTTTGCTCCTAAGGGGTGAGTGGTGGTGTGTGTCTCCAGCCGTTCCCCCGTGGGTTTTACATTTCGTGTGTGAGTGAGGCTTTGCTCTAGAGCAGTGGGCTTTCCCCCTGTCCTGGATTTGTGGGTTTGCTCTTGCTTTCCTCCACGGGCAGTGGGGCTTGGAGCTTGTCCACGTCGTTGTGGAATGATGACCAGCGTTTCTGGGGTCTGTTACTTCATTTCACAGGTGAGGAAGCTGGAGCAGGAACTGGTGGTGTCACCTGCGTGATGTCACCTGCTCGATGTCCCCAGCAAGTGCAGGAGCCAGCGGGCTCCGGAGTCTGCCCCCTGCGTCACTGTGTTCTGTCTGAGCCTCCCTCAGTGGGCATGCACCATTATGTTCAGATGTCAGAGGTACATTTTCAAGAAAAGAGAATGTCCCTGGCACCCCTGACCTCCAGCCGGACCATCCTGACTGGCATCTCGGTGGTTTGCCTCTCTGGCTGTCTCCCGCAGCACTGCAGTGACCGTGCCCCGTGCAGCCGGCCCTGGCAGGCACCGAGGTCACCCGCGGGGCGGCCTCCTGGCCTCCTGGGCCGCCCGACAGCCGCTGCCCATGCTGTGCTGCCAGCTAGTCACAGCCGCTCCTCCTGCCTTCCCTTGTGCACCCAGAACCCTGGGGGTTTATTTCCTCCTCTCACCGAGGCTCAGAGAGGTGGAGTGGCGGGTCCAGTGCCACACAGCAAGGCAGTGGTGTGACACCCGGGAGGTCTCAAGACCCCAAAGCCCACGGTTTTCAGCCCACATTGCCCTGCTTTCCTTAATGCTTTTTAAAAGTTTTTCTCGTACTTCTAACTGCAAAGGTGATATGTGGAGGCTGCGAGGAATCCGGGTCTCCTCTCCAGCCTGTTTCCTTGAAGTGGCCACTGTCACCACTGTAAGTCACCTTCCAGAAACAACATCATCTTCTGTGTGTATGTGTTTGAGTGAGTGGGGGGGAGGGGGAGGGAGAGAGAGAGAGAGAGATGCAATTTCAAACTGAATATCTGTGGACCCTGCTGTGCTGGTACCCACAGCTCTGCCGAGTTCTTCGCGCTGTCTGCTTAGCGAGCCCCTCAGCTTAGACCAGCCATCATGGACCTGCCCTCCCCGGCTGAGGGCCACCGTCACTCCTGCGGGCTGCCTCAGTGGCCCTCCCTGAACACTTGTTTACTAGGCGGGTAGGCTCGATCCTGGCAGTGGGATTTCAGGCGTTGCTTCCCTCGCTGTCTCTCCCGGGCGGTCTGCGATTCTCTCCTGCCGCCTGGAAGCCCCGTTCTGGTCGGCCTGGGCTGGGGACCCGCGGGCCAGGCCGGAGGAGCTGAGTGCACAGAAGCGCGGGGTCTGCACACGCCCAAGGCTGTGGTGTGCCGACCCGGTGTCCGGCCTTTATTGGTTCCGTGTGGCGTTGGCAGTTGATTAAATGCCGCAAAACCTCAGTTTCCTTGCCCGAGGGGCAGTGAGAGCAGTGACTAACTCTCAGAGCTTTTGCAGGATGAAATAAGGCGCTGAGTAAAACCTGCCGCCTGGCACCTGACCCCAGGGAGGGCTGCTGGCGGCAGGGCGGCGGCAGGGGCGGGGGGATGGGGGAGACGTAAACCTGCGGCCACGGAGGATCTTGGGGACAGTGGGAGGGTGGCCGCGGGCCTGCCTGCACCCTTGTCCCCAGTACCAGGATACAGGCAGCCCACGTAGGTAGTCAGTAGATGCTCGAATGCGGAGCTGTGGGGAAGGCTGGGGGTGCTAGGCGTGTATATTTAAACTTTTAAATATAGAAAACCAAGAAACAGATGCAGAAGTAGAGAGGGCAGCAGAGCAAACCACCACATAGCGCCCACCACCCAGCTTCTGCACTTACTTACCTGCAGGCGGTGCTGTTCTCATCTCTGCTCCCAGCATGTCTTTTTTTTTTTCTTTTTTCTTTCTTTTTAACATCTTTATTGGAGCATCGTTGTGTGTTAGTTTCTGCTATATAACCCAGCATGTCTTGAATCAGGTGCTAGGCATCCTATTTTTTTCTACTCTGTAAATGTTTCAGCCCGTGTCTATAAAAGATAAGACTCTTGGGCTTCCCTGGTGGCGCAGTGGTTGAGAGTCTGCCTGCCGTTGCAGGGGACACGGGTTCGTGCCCCGGTCTGGGAAGATCCCGCATGCCGCGGAGCGGCTGGGCCCGTGAGCCATGGCCGCTGAGCCTGCGCGTCCGGAGCCTGTGCTCCGCAACGGGAGGGGCCGCAACAGTGAGAGGCCTGCGTACAGCAAAAAAAAAAAAAAAAAAAAGATAAGACTCTTTAAAAACAAAACAAAACAAACAAACCTAAAACAGTATTATCAAATCTAGAAATTAATAAATCAGTAATTCTTTAATATTGTCAAATATCCAATAATATCAGAGTTTCCCTGTCTCACGTATATATATTTTAAATAATTCGTTCACATCAGGATTCAAATAAAGTCAGTACGTTGCTACTAATTGCTGTGTCTCTTAAGCGTCTTTAAATCTTTTTCTCTCCATCTCTCTCCCTTTCTCTCCCTTGCAAAGCACTTTCAGACGCTGTATTGTGGTCCCATAGGGATGTTGCTGACTACAGCCCTGTAAACTGCCAGTTAGGTCTGGAGCCATGGTCAGATTCAGGTTTACCTGGTTGTCCTTTAAGCTCAGCATATGCGAACCCCGGGGCCTCTCACAGGGAACATCGAACAGGCCCGAGGGACCAGGGAGGGCAGAGGAAACAGCCCCAGGGTCCTCAGGAACCAGGGGTCCTCCTCGGCTAGTGAGGCTGCGGGAGCCTTCCATTTGACCTGGAGGTCCTCTGGGCCGGCCCTGCCAGCTGCAGCAGAGGGGGGCCCTGGAGATGGCCCCGGGGGTGGGTTCTGAGGTGGTGGCCGGGGCCCAATGCAGAGCTTCAGTCAGCCGGCCCAGGGCTGGGGGCTGCTGGCCCGGACGGGCCCCGTGGCCCGCACTCCCCATGCAGTGGACAGATGTGTGTGCTGCCGGCTTTGGGCGCTGACACCAGTTTGGCCAGTTCCTCCGCATCTTAGTTTGCTGAGGCTAGAGAGGGATGCTGGCCAGGGGCCAGTGGCCCAGGGCCTGGCCTGAGAACCCCTGAGGCCGGCCTCGGGATCCCGAGGGTCCAAGGGTCCCACTGGAATGACTAAGGATGTTAGTTACTCTTGGGATTGCTACCCTGCACACCTTGAACTTGGCCACCCCTCACCTAGTGTGCTGCTGGCTCTTGGGGTGCCGTGGTGCTGCCTGCCTCTTGGCTTTCTCAGGAGGCTGGTTTCCTGGGGGCTGGGCAGGAAGTGGTCCGCCACCCTCTTGGAAGTTCCTAAGCCTCTCAGGCCCCAGGTCTTGTCCCGAGGGAGCTCTGATCATCAGTGTGCTCTGGGCACATGCTGGGTGCTGGGGGAGGCCCCTGCCCAGCCCACATGCCACTCCCTGGCTCTGCTCCTCACCGCTCACCTGGGCATCCCAGAGAACTCCTCCTGGGCGCTGTCTCGGGCCAGCGCGTTGCCCTGTTTGGTTTGTGTGGGTGTGAGAAATGCTCCAAGAGCCAGGGGTTCCAGAGGATACCGCCTGCCTGGAGGGCGTCCTGGCTCCCTGCTGACTGGCCTCTTGGCACCGGGCGTGTGCTCTGCCTCTGGTTCAGTTTATTCATCTGTGAAATGGGGACAGTAAGAGCACCTGTGCTTGGAAGAGTGCCTGGCCTCAGGGACACTCCACGGAGTTACGTTACAGAGCAGTGGGCGTCATGTCAGCATCGCTGCTGCCCTGAGGGCTTCAGGACACTGGAGACCCTCCTCAGCCCTGGTCGTGCTGTGGGCACATGGTGGGCACCCGTGAAGTTTCTGTAGGACAGACGAGTACGTGGGCACATTCAGCAGACATGGGTGCTTGCTCAGCGCTGCCCCATAGGAACAGAAGGGTTCCCTTTGTCCAGAAGCGTCTTGGACAGAAAACAGACATGCATCCTGTGGACCGTGACAAAGGCTGTGATTGGGGATGATGGTCAGAGGAGGCCCTCGGAGGGAAGCCATTGGCGGGCTTTAAAGGAGTGGGTTGGGGATGAGCCAGGAGCCGGTTCAAACTCCATGGGTTGAGAGGAGGCTGCAGCAGAAGCAGCTGGGTGGTAGGGGCAGCGAGTGGTCCAGAGGAGACGAGGAGGGGCTGGCTGAGGGGCCAGGGACTGGGGAAGTGGCTGGACCAGCCTTGCAGCTGCACCACCAGGCTGCGGCTGGTGGGGGGGGGGGGGCGCGGGCGAGGGGGTGTCACCCAGAGAGGGCAGAGGCAAGAGGAAGTCCTGGTTCTGAGCCTCGGGCGCCCAAGTTTGGCAGCGGGGGTCCCATGTATGGGCTGCATCTCCACGTGCCCTCGTCAAGCCTCCGCTTCTTCCTGGTGAAAACAGTGGTTTCCGTTTCTCAGCTCTGATGGCGCAGAGCTGAGCCCTGTGGCTGTAGCTCATCCTCCCACCTTTACAGGTAAGGAAGCCGAGGCTCAGGAGGGCAGGCCTTGTGCAGGGAGAGACGAGCCCCAGGCCCAGCCTGACCCTGTGCCCTGCAAGGGGGACAGCCAGCTGTCTGCTGACCTCCCCTTGCTGACACACAGGTGCCCTCAGCCGAGTTCCTCCTCCTAGCCTGTAGCCTCACTGCCCTATGTCCACTCGGAAGGTGACTGGGGAAAGTTGGAAGCCCCTGCAGGAGTGGACGGGGTGATGGGATGGGCCCCTGGGAGCTGTCTGTGGCCTGCCGCCTCCTGCCTGCGTCATCTTGGAGCAGATCCCAGGCATCATCATTTCACGTGTCAGCGCTTCAGACTGTGGCTCTAAAAGATAAGGGCTGCTTCTTATTTTATTCTTTCTTTTTTTAAAAAAATCAATTAATTTACTTTTGGCTACGTTGGGTCCTCGTTGCTGCGCACGGGCTTTCTCTAGTTGCTGTGAGCGGGGGCTGCTCTTCATTGCGGTGGCTTCTCTTGTTGCAGAGCGCGGGCTCTAGGCGGACGGGCTTCAGTAGTTGTGGCTCACGGGCTCAGTAGTTGTGGCTTGCGGGCTCTAGAGCGCAGGCTCAGCAGTTGCAGCACACGGGCTTAGCTGCTCAGTGGCATGTGGGATCTTCCTGGACCAGGGCTCGAACCCGTATCCCCTGCATTGGCAGGTGGATTCTTAACCACTGCGCCACCAAGGAAGTCCCAGGGCTGCTTTCTAGTAGTGTAACAGTACCAGTGTCACGCCTGCAAATTATCGATTTTTTAATCCCCAGCCTAAAGATCTTTCCTGTCTGAATCAGGATCTTGGCTGGACCCGCACATTGTCATTCAGGGGGTTGTCTCCTAAGTCTCTTTGAATCTATAGATTCTCCTTCTACCTTCTTTTTCTTTTTTTTGTTTCTTTGCACTTTATTTGTTGGAGAAGCTGCGTCATCTGTCCCGTAGAGTTTGGTACCGTCTGCCTTGTTGCTGCTTTCGTCCCCGTGGTGTCTGCATTTAGCACAGTCTCCTGATCTGTGTCTTCCCTGACAATGTGCACTTGAATCTGGAGGTGAGGTCTTCCCGGGAAGGGGGTCCGTGCTGGTGAGGTTGGCAGGGTTAACAGACAGCGCCTGGGTGACCGACCTGTCAGGAGTCACAGATGGGTGGTAATCTTGTTCCTTCTTCCTGTAGTAGCCGGGATACGTTTGTGCCATTTACCCCTCTTATCGTCTGTGTGTTTACCTAGTGGGAAAGCGGGAGAAATGCTCGCTTCCACCCGCCTCCTTTGTTTGCCAGTTTCAGGCCCTGCTCCCAGTCTCGACAGACGTTCTGCCGGCCAGAGGCTGTTTATTCCCCAGCACACGAATCTGTGCTCTCTCTTCCCCAGCCTCAACCCCCGTAGAGCCCTCTGCCCCCAGGATGAGGCTCACCCTCTCAGTGGCGGCCAAGGCCCTTCTCTCTGGGTCCCCTGCTGCCACTGCTGTCCACCCTCCCCTCCAGCTGCAGCCACGTGGGCTCTCGGGGTCCCAGAGAGGACACTGTGGCCTGTGGCGCTTCTCTGCACCCTCTAGCTGTTCTCCAAGCCTGTCAGAGCCTCCATGGGCCCTTCCTGGCCCCTCCCCACCCCCACTGTTGGGTCAGGCCCCTCTCCAGCAGCGGTCACATTTCATTCTTTTGGCGAATATATGGAGCGCCTCCCCAGGGCCAGCACCCGGGGAGGGGGGTGCAGGACAGGAGTCCCCACAGCTGCTGCCTCCAGGGGTTCCCAGCTTGGTGGGGACACACACCCAGTGTGACGAATGCCTCCATATGGGTGGACACAGAGGAGGGGCACTGGCTGCATGTAGGGGCGTAACAGTGGTTACCAGGGGCTGCTTTCTCTTCCTTAACAAGAAGTGGGAGGCAGCAGCTCTGTGGCACTAGGGCTGCCCGCCTGGGGTGCTCTCGGCTTCCCTCCACGCTTGTGCCGTGGCTGATGCCGGCCTGCAGGTGTACCGTGTACCGTCTCACAGTTAGGCAGGAAGAAGAGAAATGCTGAGACTTTCTTGCACTTTTTTGATTTGGAAAGGAAAGCCCTCCCTAGGCTGACCTCCCTTATCTCATCGCCTCAAACTAGGTCACTGTCCACCTTGGACAAGGGGACTGATTTCCAAGTCTCGTGCAGATGGGCGGGGTAGAAACCTATTCTTCCTGGGGCCAGGGGCCAGGGGAGGGGCCGGGTCGGTGTCGGTGGCGTCAGGTTGGCTTGAGAAGGCCTGGCAGCTCCTGGAGGGCAGGGTCTGCGGCTCCATCGCGTGACAGATGCACCTTCTACCTTTGTGGCCTGGATGGGGGGACAGAGTCGTCCAAGTGCAACTGCAGGACCTCACTCCTGTCCCCTTTGTTCAGAAGCGGGCGTGTGGCCAGCCAGGCTGCCGCTCCCTGCATCACCAGCTCACCACGCGCCATCTGCCCAGGGATGGCGGGGCGGCCGGGGCCCTGGTGCACCACCGCAGGAGGAAGGGGCAAAGAGAAGCCAGCCCGGGAAGTGCCAGCGAGAGGGCTCTGCTGCCCTGCCCCTCCTTCCTCACCTCCTGTGCACTGCTGAGAGGCCGCCACTGGCTCCCTGTACTCCTAGTTTTCTCTCTCCCACGGATAGCACTTTAAAAAATTGGGGTGTAATTCACATACCAGGAAATTCACCCTTTTTAAAGCACACGAAATTTGGTGGTTTTAGCGTGTTCACAGTGTCGTGCAGTCATCACAGTTTTCTAGTTCCCAGGACGGTCTCATCATTCCAGAAGGAAACTTCATCCCTATTTGCAGTTAGTTTCCACGTTCCCCTCCCCCAGCCCCTGGCAACCATGAAGCCACTCTGTCTCTGGATATGCCTGTTCTGGACGCTTCGTGTAAATGGAATCACACACTGCACGGCCTTTTGTGTCTGGCTTCTCTCACTGAGCATCGTGTTTTTGAGGTTCATCCACGTGGTAACGTGTCAGTGCTTCATTCCTTTTTGTGGCTGGATACCATTCTGTTATATGGATGGACCACAATATGTTTATCCATTCACCTGTTGATGGACACTTGGGTTTGTTTCCGCTTTTTGACTATTGTGAGTGATGCTGCTGTGGATATAGGCGTACAAGTTTTTTGGGGTTTTTTGTTTTTTTTTTTTTTTGCGGTACGCGGGCCTCTCACTGTTGTGGCCTCTCCCGTTGCGGAGCACAGGCTCCGGACGTGCAGGCTCAGCGGCCATGGCTCACGGGCCCAGCCGCTCCGCGGCATGTGGGATCTTCCGGGACCGGGGCACGAACCCGTGTCCCCTGCATCGGCAGGCGGACTCTCAACCACCGCGCCACCAGGGAAGCCCAGGCGTACAAGTTGTTATGTGAATGTGTATTTTCATTTCTTTTGGGTATACATCTAGGGGGGATATGTGGGTCATGCAGTTACTCTGTATTCAACATTCTGAGGAACTTTCGTACACTTTTCCAGAGGGACCACCATTTTACCTTCCTGCTAGCAGTGCACCAGGATTCTGGTTTCTCCACATCCTTGCCAAGGCTTGTTATTTTCCTTTTTTAAAATAATTGCCGTCCTAGTGGGTGTGAGGCAGTATTTTGTGGTTTTGATTTGTACTTCCCTAGTGGTTAATGGTGTTGAGCATCTTTTCGTGGGCTTATTGGCCGCCTGTATGTCTTTGGAGAAATTTCCCTTCCAGGAAAGGGGCCGGGGGTTGAGGCTGCAGGATCCTGGTCCTAGAGCCTGGGGTCCGGTCTCAGCATTGTCGCTGAGCAGCTGTGTGTCTTGGAGCGTCGTGTTCCCCGTCCATGGGCCGAGCACTGAGGGTTGAGGGGGATGTGTGTGCGGGGCTCTGCACACCATCGGCAGGACTGCTTCATTAACCAGCTGAGAATATCATCCTGATGATCTTTATTTCTGTCGTGGTGCCTGCTTTGCCGCTCCGCAAATAGTAAGTTGATTTGTTTTGCATGAGCGGAGCGATGGGGAGGCACACACACACACAGAGAAGCAGATGAGGGTCCGAGGGGAGAGGGGGGCAGGCCCGGCGGCAAGGAGTGCCTCCGCCTGGTCCGTGGCTGCCCTGCAGCCTCCTGCCCAGCCCTCTGAGTGGACTTCCTTTTGTTTTCTCTGTTTAAGGAGGAGCCAAGGAAGGTTTGCTTCACCTACGACCTGTTCCTGAACCTGGAGGGCAACCCCCCCGTCAACCACCTGCGCTGTGAGAAGCTCACCTTCAACAACCCCACCGTGGAGTTCCGGTACAAGCTGCTGATGGCCGGCGGGGTGAGTGTGCCGCTCCACGTGCCCCAACATGGCCCCCAGCGCTGGGCGGCCCTGGTGCTGGGGGCACCCGGGGCTCTCTAGCGTGTGGTTGGGCACCCAAGACCCAGAGGGGCAGGTTGCACGGGTGGCGCCCAGCAGCTTTGGATGGGACCCAGGCGCCCCGAGTCTGCGCTAGGGTGTTGTCCGCTGCGAGTGACTAACTAGTCTCTGGTTACCCTGTAGCTTCTTGTTGGCTGTGGGCAATTAGCACCGTCCTCCATGGAGGTGGGGCGGGGTGGGGGGAGGGGGCAGGCATGGGCGCGAGGCCAATCTGTCAGCTTGGAGCCGGAGCCAGTTTTAACCAGATCAGCAAGGCCTCGCGGGGTCGTGTCATGGGGGGTGGGGGGAGCAGCCCCGGCTCTGTAGGGGCTCCCTGCTGATGCGCGCTCCTGGCGGTTTTGTCCTGGTGACACAGGCTCTCAGAACTTAGGTCTCCGTAGCAAGTTGTGTGGCCAGTGATCCCCCTGCACATGGCAAGGCCTTTGGAGAGCTGGGTCGGGTGCTCGGTCGTGGAGGAGGACTGGACTGCGCCGAGGGCGGTGGGCTGAGCACACGGACATCCCGAGCCTGGGATGGGGGAGTCGGGCTGGGGGCGCGAGAGCCTGTGTGTGCGCACGTGTGTGTCGTCGAGGCAGGCGCACCTCCCCAGTGCGTGAGGGCGTTTGGCTTGGGTTTCTTTGGCTCTGGGGAGCAGTCCCTTCCTGTTCACTTAATCCAGTTGGGTCTTTCTATAAACTTCTTTAAAAATATGAAAGCACTCACGCATTCATCGCAGAATACGTGATTAAGTCATGCTGTATTCCTAGCAAAAGATTAGTGTGCGGTTCTAATCTAGCACATGATGGCTCACGGAGTCCAGTCACAGAGCCGGGAGGTGCAGCGTCAGCTTACACAGATGTTGGCCCTGAGTTTGCTGGGTTCAGCGGTCCTCCCCCAGCTCTGCTTCTCTACCTTATTTTTGCTGCCAAATATTTTCCAAAGTATTTCCCGAGGTGTTCCCGGGTGTTCCCCCAAAGCTTTCACGGTCACCTCTCTTTGGGAGACAGACACACACAGCGTCCACGGGCCTCTCAGAGTCCCAGGACCCAGGCACCGAGACCTTGGCTCCCCACGTAAAGTTTTTTTTTTTAACCTTTAGAGTCACATGGGAAAACTGGTTGTATCATTTATAGTCATTTATTTTATTTTTTAAAAACTAAAACGTTTTGAAATTAAAAAAAAAAAAAGATGTTTTCTTTGCTCTGAGGAGATGCAGGTTCAGTGAGCATCATCTAAACACATAAAACTGGAGGGCAGGGAGGAGGAGGTGCGCAGGGGCGGGGGAGGGAGGTGGGGAGGGCAGGCGCGGCCTGCAGTTTGGGAGGGAGGGAGGGAGGGAGGCCCGCGAGCTGCCACCCTGTGGTCTCTGCTGGCTGCTGTTCTGGCCCTTTGGGGCTGCCTGGAGAGCCAGTTGGCTGGTCAGGAACTTTCTCGCCCTTTGGGGCTGTGGGCTTCACGCCCCAGGCTGATGGCAGGGCAGTGCTTTCTGGTCCTAGGGGCTGCCCGAGACCTTTATGGGACGGTGGCTCCCGAGCCCTGAGTCCTGGTCCCTGTTTGCCATTCTGGGGCTCTGGGTCCCAGTGGCACCGCCTTTGCCATCCCGTGGCGGATGGGCCCGGAGCCTGCCTGCATTGACGTTGATGTCGGCGCTGGAAGCGCAGGAGGCCAGCACAGGAGGAGTGGGCCGTCGGTGAGCCCACGAGGACTGCTTTCTGTGCGGCCCCTTCTCCCCGGGTTGCCTGAGCCCTGTCGCTCCTCGCGTGAGGCTCAGACACCATCAGCGGTGACCTGAGCTGCTTCCCGCTGTGCCAGGCGGTTGCCCGGCCCCTCAGCTTGTGTCTCATCCTTTGCCCCGTCAGCAGTTGAGCTGCGCAGAGGTAGAGGCTCCTTCAGAGGCCAGGGGTGAGACGGCTCCCCGTGGAGCCATGTGCCCCAAAGGGCTGTCACAGACAGGCAGCGACACGGGAGGCCTCCACGCGTTGTCCTGGGATAGGGTTGGTTGGGGACCTTCATTTGAAGGGAGAGAAGTTGCAGCGAAAGTAGAAGAAAAAGGTCTGTGGGTGGACGCACTAAGGCATCCCGTGGCCCCGCCGTTCTCCTGGGCTGCGCTCTCCGTTGCTTCCCTGTGGCCTGGAGTGTGCGGGTCGCCAACAGCGTGATCCCTGGCCTGGTGGGGCAGGCGGCTTCTGGGTGTCTGGTTCAGAGCGTGGTGGTCGGACAGGCTCCCGTGAGCAGCACCGCCTCGGGCTCCGCTGCAGGGCTTGGAGGGCAAGGGGCTCCACCGCCCTCCTTTCAACCCGGCGTCCCTGCAGCCAGGCGTGACCTTGGCCCCCCCCAGGTGAAACGCTGGTTCCTCGGGGAATCCCAGGCTTTCAGGGTTACTCGTGGGGCTGTTCTACCAGGCTAAATGCTTGCTTCTTTCTGTGTGTGTGCGCTTTATTCTTTTGTTCTGTCTCATCGGCGTCTGGAAGGCTCCCTCTGAGCGCTGACTGCTACTAGGGTCAATTTGCGGTGTCAGTATTTCGAGGACTTGCCCGCCGCCTTCTCCCCCTTCAGCCGGGGCCTCGGGAGCCTGGCTGGAGCCGGGCAGGTGTTTCCCCGTGCACCTCCTAGCAGGACCCTGGACCCTCCCTCCTCTGGGCCCTCCCCCCCACCCCCCGCGCCCACCCCACGCAGCTCTCCTCTGGCCTGGCCGCACTCTCCCTGTCTGTCCACCCCGCCCGCCTCACGGTGGAGGAGGACATCGGGCACACACATCCCGCAGAGGTTGCCCCCTCCGCCGCAGCTGCCTGCTCTGGGTGTCCGGCCGGCTTCCCGCCCATGCCAACCGTGCTTCTGGTCTGTCTGCACCGCCGCGTGTGGGGCAGCTTTGGCCACAGCTCCGCGTCTTCTCGGCCGGCCCGGCCCACCGCGCCCAGCCATCCTGGGACCCGGCTTCTCTTCGCTCTCTGCCCGGCCCCGCTTGGCTCCAGCGCTCGGCACTCGGCCCCTCCCGGAGGGAAGCTCCGCAGGCCGGCTTCCTCTTGCCGATCGAATTTCCAGCCTGCCTCCTTGCTCGTTGATAACATCTGTCTCTTCTTTATCACTAGGTGATGGTAATGCCCGAAGGAGCAGAAACGGTGTCCAGGCCCAGCCCCGACTACCCCATGTTACCCACAATTCCACTCTCTGCCTTCTCTGACCCCAAGAAGACCAAACCGTCCCACGGCTCCAAGGTTAGTGAGGCGGAAGGCCCAGTCATGTGGGAGCGCTGGGGCCCAGTGGCGGGGCCTGGGCTCAGGGCGTCCCTCCGCAGAGCTGGACCTTCCGTCCCCGGACTCGCTCCCTTGGCATCCTCTCTCGGAGCACATCTCTGCGCTCCGCCCGGCTGCTCTGCCCCTTCATCAGGAGGCTTGCCCTCCTGAACCGCTCAGACAGCCAAATGATCGCAGGTTCTTCCCCCGTTCCTCTTGAGGCCAGAGAGCCTGCCCCGTTCTCCCGTCCACCGAGTCTGAGGGCCTAGGGCCACTCGGACAGAACCCCAAGAGGCTGGCGTGGCTGGGGGCCGTGGACAGAGCGTGTCCACCGCTGCCTCCTGGGCGTTACTGGCACTCCCCATCCGTAGGGGCTGGCGCTCCCTCCCGCGGCTGCTCCAGGCTCCGCTTCCTTCTTTGGCAGCAGCTCTGGGCAGAGAGAGCTCGCCTGGGGGAAGGGCCGGGTGGAACCATGTGGCGGAGCCAGCTGTTTCGCCTCAAGAAGAAACGTTTCCTCGTCTTCTCTCGGCCAGCCAGGCAGGTGGCACTCTGCCCTCCCGACACCTCTCTCTCTCAGCTGTCCCGGAGTGGCCTCCGGAGCCCTCGGGCTGGTCCCGCAGTGGACCTGGAAGCTTGTGGGCATGCGTCCTACGCTGCAGCCACCTACACAGCTGTGTCCCCGAGGCCAAGCTCTGCCTGGCTCTCAGGGCAGCTGCTAGTCGTCCGCCACCAACCCTGCAAGTGTATCCATTTCTCATCTTGGCAGTTTTCTTGCTTCACTCCCTATCGGGTGTCGGGGGCCTGGTTGAGGTGGACAGGTTGAACTCTTGGGCCGTCTTACAGCCTTATGCTCATCAGCAACCTTGGAGGAGGGCCACGTCAGCCAGGCAAGGTCTTTCTGGCACTTTCCACAAGGCCACTAGGTCTCTGAAATCCTCAGATCTGTCTGACTTAAGCCCTCTGGACGCGTGAGGCCAGAGTCTTCAAGTACAGAGTGTGGCTCCAGGGTCTTCCCCTCACAGGACTCCTAGGTCTTTCCCTGAACCTCACGGGACTTGAAGAAAAATTCTTGCTAACGATCTTGGCAGCTTCTCCGAGCCACCCACGGTTTTTCGGAAGTCAGTGCAAAATAGGAAGAGTGGGAACTGCCATCTCTTCTGTACCTGTTGCTTGCAAGTCACCTGAGAAGTACCCCCTCCCAGGTGGTGAGGACACTCCAGTGGCCGACAGAGCCACGTCTGCTGGGGGTGCTGGTGGCATCTCTTGCTGAGGTCTTTGAAACCCCTGGGACCCCCCCAAGCCAGTGGGTGTATCTGCGAGGCTTGGGCGGCCTGCAGGTAGGGTCCTTCCTCTTCACCCCTCCCGGTCCAGCATCTTTCTGCAGCCCCTGAACGCTGTGACATAGGGGGTCCCTGCGAAGGTTTCTGCTGATGGCTCTCTGACAGACCCCCTCTGCCCATTGTCACAGTCCTGCCTCTGAGTCATCGGCCTCTTCTTCCAGCTGAGGAAGCACCGGCTCTTTCCCCCAGACGGATTCTCCACTGCCTGGACCTGCAGAGGCTGACTGGCTGGACCGCATGCTCCAGGCAGAAGGGCCAGGAGGGAGGGGCGTGGTCCTTGTAGGGCCTTGGGGCCGCTGGAGAGTCTGGCTGTTGCAGCCCCAGGTGGATTGGTCCCTGTGGTTCTGTTTCTTCCCACAGACCCCCGGAGGGTAGCTTGGCAGGCAGGAAGTGGAGCCTCCTAGGAGAGGACCGGGACCCCCTGAAGGCTCACTGTGCAGGTGGCTGTTCCCTTTGGTCCCGCCGCCCCCTGGACTCGTGCGCCTATAGCTTCAGGGCGCCCTGCCTCTCCTTGTCTGATGGCAGCCAGTCGGCCTGGTGGGCTTTTCTCTAACACTTGGTTCTTAATCATTTTGGGTCCTCGACAGCTTTGAGAACATGACTGCAGTGGAGCTTTGCCCCAGGAACGTCTACATTATGCTACAGACGTAGTGTGTGACTTCAGAGGGCCTGTGCTCTTGGGTGCCCGTACAGCGCTCCAGGTGAAGAGCCGCCGCTCCGAGGCCCCTGCTAGTTGGGCAGGCCCTGGACAGCGGGGAGGCTCTGCCGCCCCGGGCAGGGGGCCGTCGGCAGTCGTGCCCATCAGGGGTGCTCCGCTGCACCTCTTGGGGCTGGGACTGTGCGGCCCAGGCGGGCTCATGGGCGCTTCAGGAAGAGGCCAGGATGGTGTGGGGGGTCTCTGCTTCTTGCCTCCCTCCTTGGGGGGACAGCGTGCTGGAGAGTGGAGCCCCCAGAGACTGGCCCCATTCCACACAGCAGCCTCCCAGGGGTGCCCCTTTACACAGGCTTCTAAAGGGGTGCTTGTGGTGTGAGCACCCCTTCCTGCTGCCGTGGTGACGTGACGGCCGGGGCCAGGGCACAGGGCCGACTTCTCTCCAGGGAGGTGGCAGGAGCCCATGGCCACGTGGGGCTGGCCCTGAACCTTTGGCACTGGTGTGGGTAGTGGATCCGCAAGAAAACGGGGACTCCAGTAGGTCAGAGGTGGTTCTAGGCTGTGCCGTCTTTCCCTGTGGCTCTTTGCTGGGAGGCTTCTGTCGCTGGACCCTTGGAGACTGTGAGCGCAGGAAGCAGAGGCCCAGCTGCTGGGTGTTCACCTGGCTCGCCCGTCCCTTCAGCACTTGGGGTGAGCTGGTAGAGGGAGGCTGCTTTGGAGGCCCCGCCCAGGTGGGCCCCTGTGGTCTAGCTGCTGGTGGTGCCCAGCCGTGCACCTGTCCCACAGAGTTGGGGGCAGAATCCTGGCAGCGGACGGCAGCGGGCACCTGTCCCACAGCCCTGGCTGTGCGGCGAGGTGGTGATGCGGTGTACACGGTGTTGGCGAGGAGCAGGCCCGCCAAGGTGTCAGACGGGGCTCCTGCCTGGGGGCGGGGTGACTGTGCACTCGCTGTCCGCCCTCTCCGCCCTGCCCACCCTGCACTGTCGCCTGGTGAGGTAGGTGGTCTTGCTCCTGCTCAGAGGGAGCGCAGGCGTGCAGGCTTGGAGGCCACCAGCCCGCCTTCCCGGCGGCCCGGTGCAGGGCCGCTCACTGCCTCTGTTGCCGGTGGGAGCCCCCCTGACCTGGCTCATCAATGCCAGAGTCCAGGCTCCACCCTCAACCCTCGGTTTCCGAGGCGGAGGTTGAGGCATTGCACATGGTTTAGAAAAGCTGCCCAGGCGGCTTGGGTTCCGGGATACGTCTAGGAGCCGTTAGTCATGTGCAGTGCCTGGGAACCTGGCAGGCGCTCAGTTAATGCTCAATGTGGAGATTAAAGGGCGATCAAAGAGTTGCGGTGCTGGCATGCATTGGGGCCAGGCCAGGCCGGGCCGGAGCCGGGCCTTACAGGCAGGGTGGGGGCGACCTGGGGAGGCACCTGGCTCTGGTGGGGACAGAGGAGAGGCCCCGCCTGCTGGCGCCCCCAGCCCCCGCGCCGCAGCAGCCCCGCGGGAAGCTGCAAGGCGCTGGAGCGGGAGTGGGTCGGTGTGGCTTGCCTGTCTGTATCTGACTCACCGTGTACTCTTCTTGAATCCCTCAGGGGAGTCTTAGCCTGCAGCCGCCTGGGACCTGCTGACACTTCCTAGTAGTTTAAAGGGACAGCTCCATTTAAAACTCTCACCTGCTGCCTTACTTTTTCGCTTTATGGAAGATTTTCTCTAGCTGAGTCTGAATCAGGTGGATTATACTTTGTAGGGGTCGTGGGAGGCGGAGCAGGGCGGCCCCGAGATGCCATTTGACTGTGTCCCCCTCCTGCCCGGCATTGCAGGACGCCAGCAGGGAGAGCGGCAAGGCCTGCAAGGCCCACAAGACGACCAAGGAGCACCGGGAGCGGCCGCGCAAGGACTCAGAGAGCAGGGGCGCCTGCAAGGAGCCGGAGCGCGAGCAGGCCAGGAGCGCCAAGGACGCCACGCGGAAGCTGGGCGAGGGCCGGCCGCCCAAGGAGGACAAGGCCCCGCCGCCCAAGGCCGCATTCAAGGAGCCCAAGATGGCCCTGAAGGAGACCAAACTGGAGAGCATGTCCCCCAAAGGCGGGCCCCCGCCGCCGCCCCCGCCCAAGTCTTCCAGCAAGCGGCCGGCCGCCGCCGACTCACCCAAGCCCAGCGCCAAAAAGCAGAAGAAGAGCAGCTCCAAGGGGTCCAGGAGCGCCCCGAGCACCTCACCCCGCACCTCATCTTCCTCCTTCTCGGACAAAAAGCCGGCCAAGGACAAGGGCGGTGCCAAAGCGGAGAAGGTCAAGCCTGAGAACGAGCCCAGGGAGATCAAAAAGCCTCCGGAGGCGGAGGAGTCCAACTCGGAGGACGAGGCCTCCTTCAAGACCGAGGTGAGGTGGCTCCTTCCCCCGCCCTTCTCCCCTTCCCACACCCCACCCTCATCCTCTCTCTGCAGGCTCTGAGCCGCCCAGAGGTTACAAGGAGGCTGGGCGCCCACTTGCTCCATGTAGCTTTGGGCAGCCTCTGCCTTGCCAGACCTCAGTTTCCCCTTACGTTGGGGGTGACGAAACCGCCTCGCGAGATCTGTGTGGACGGTGCTTGGGATGAAGGGTCCCAGTTCAGCGTGATACTGGTACCTGCGTTCACAGCTCTTCTCGGGCTGCCCCCTGTGTGGGCCGGAGTCTCACTGGCCGCTTTGGGGTCAGAGTGGGCGATTGTGTCTCACCATGGAATCTTTACCCGGCTGCCGCAGGCTCGGTCAGCCAGGGCACCCCCTCCCTCCACTCGTGATGTGGTGTCCCTGTGTGTTTTCATCCCACTCTCTGGGTCCGGGAGCCAGAGGTTCTGGGTTTTTCCTGCAGCAGCATTTCCATGCGGCTCTGAATGTCACCATCAGAGACGGCTTGAGTCACAAAGGAGCTAGGGGCCAGATTGTTGACTGGGTAGCCAAACCTCTCTGGGCCTTGGAGGGCTGTGTCATTTCTGCATGCTGTTTGGCCTCTGGTACTCAGCGAACAGGGACTTGGAGGGATGGATGGATGGATACATAGTTGGATGGACGGATGGATGAGTGAGCGATTGACCCCCTCACCTGTATCACCAGCCCCAGCCCTCAGTGGCCTTTTTTTAAAAATTAATTATTTATTTACGGCTGCATTGGGTCTTCGTTGCTGTGCGCGGGCTTCTCATTGCGGCGGCTTCTCTTGTTCTGGAGCACGGGCTCTGGGCACGCAGGCTTCAGTAGCTGTGGCTCGAAGGCTCTAGAGCGCAGGCTCAGTAGTTGTGGCACACGGGCTTAGCCGCTCCGCGGCGTGTGGGATCTTCCCGGACCAGGGCTCGAACCTGTGTCCCCTGCATTGGCAGGCGGATTCTTAACCACTGCGCCACCGGGGAAGCCCTCAGTGGCCTTTTGTAGTTCCCAGACTCTTATTCACTCTCAAAGGCAGAAGCTTTGTCTCCAGCATTGCTGCTCAGAGAGCCACTGGGACTTTGCAGGTGGTTCCCAGAGGTGAAGCCAGAGGTGGTTTGTGTCAGTAGCACCGATGTCGTGAGCGTGCGGCTTCCAGGGGCACCTCGTTGGAGGTGGCTGGGGGTGACAGTTTGGCTCATGGGTAACAGTGCATCCCCACAATTAGGGACACACACAGGGCTGGTGATGTCACATGCCCAGCGCTTCTTGCGCCCGGGAGACTGTCTGCCAATGAACCTGAGGATGGCAGGACCCCGGAACGTCTCTCTTACTTGGAGACTCCTGGGAGTCCAGGGCCCTCCCAGCCACCTCTCGGTTGCCGGAGGTTCTTTGGGTGCTTCATAGCGCCCCATCTAGCATCTTTCTCTTCCATCTGCTCAGACCCGGAGCTCTGGTCTGGTGCACTTCCCTCCTGTCCGCCTCAGGTGCTTCCAGAGAGACCTTCCTGTGCCCAAGGCTGGTGCCCCTGTGTAGGGAAGAGGTGGAGGCCTCCCTGAGCCCTGCCTCCCCGGCTGAATGTTGGCGCCCTGGCCGCGGGTGTCCACCCTGACGTCCTGCTGTGATTGTTGTGAGCACCCGTGCCACTGTGGGCAGCTCCCTCCACCTGCTCCGTGCGGGGGGGTGGGGCTGGCTGGGTGTCCAGTGTCTGTGGCCTTGGCCACCGCGGCCCTGAGGCTGGAATCGCTCAAGGAAGCCCAGGGCTTTCTCCTGGCTGAAGAGGCGCATCCCACGCGCTGAGAGACTTCTGAACGGCGAGTCTGGGCCGTCAGCATGCCCGGGGGATCTCTAGGGCTGCTGGACAGTGACTCACATGTCCTGACCCTGGGACCTGGCGAGGCACACGTGGCCATGGCGAAGGGGGCGAGACGGCCTTCCAGACCCGGGCCTCCCCAGCTGCCCTTGCCTGTCTCCGGCCGTCCCACGCTGGAGGCCGAGTGGGCGCCACTGCCGGAAAGCTCTGACCGCTGCGTGGAGCCCAAGTCTCCTTCTCCCCCTCGGCCCTCAGAGGGGCCAGGCAGCTCCTTGTCTGAGTCCCGGGCCAAGCCCCCCAGCTCCTCTGGCTCTCCTCTGGCTGCTCCTCTGGGGTCTCCTTGGCTGTGGGGTTCCTGACACTCAGTCCCTTTCAGTCACAGGCCCTGGAGCACTGGGAGCACAGCAGGCCCTCCACCCTCCTTCCGGACGCCCTGTGTAGCCTGAGCCCCAGGACACGTCAGCAGCCCCTCGAGGGCTTTTGTGACCCCCAGGAACCATTAGGCTCTTGGGGCTGAAACCACTTCCCGATTCCCCCCTCCCCTCCACACCCCGCCTATTGGATTCATGTGGAAGGAAAGGGGACGAGTGTGGCTGAGAAGCCCACCTGGCCTGGGACGTCAGGACAGAGCAGGTGCTGCCCTGCCCTGGACCTTCCTGAGCCTGTTGGCCCGAGCCTGCGTGCTGGTGGCCTCCCAGCCAGGTCTTCCCTGCCCCGGAGCTCTGTCCGAATTCCCTGCCCCAGAGGTCGGAAGCGCAATCGGCATCGACCTCCGTGTGCTTAGCAGAGGCCAGCAGGGCAGCTCTTTTACAGATGGGGAAACTGAGGCTTAAAACCACGGGCTGCCTTGGCCGGTTGGTGAGAAAGCCAAGGTCAGAAGCCAGGACCTCCGAGCCAGAATAAGAACTGAGGGATATGCATGCAGGGGGGACCATGTGGCTCCAGGCCCGTTTTTGGGGGTGGGGAGGGTCACACACTGGTCTGAGTGGTACCCACCCAGTGGACAGTGGTTGATGGCAGTCTAGGCTGTTTCCCGGGCAGGGTTCCTCAGGGCACACCACTGGCCCGTGTGAAGGTAGCAAGTCGGGGACGTTGGCAGGGGCGTGCTGGGAGGGCCCAGAGCGGGTCAGGCTGGGCGGTGGCGGACCCCAGAGGAGGGAGCCCTCAGCTCTTCAGCTGGGAAGCATTCTGTGCCCAGGCAGTGGGATCCTTCTCTGAGTCTGCTGAGGAGAGACCTGAGCCTTCCCGGGTCTCCTTCCGGGAGCAGGGGCTGCCCTCAGCCCACGGGCCAGCGGGAGGGGCTCCTCTCCTGGGGTCTCCTCTCCTGTGGCACGTGCCAGGATTGAGGAGACACTGCTGGGTTCCTCCGCCTGTCTCCTGGCCCCTTCCAGGTGCTCAGGCTGCTCAGCTCCCCCAGACAGTCCCCGAGGACAGAAGGCTGGACGGCGTCTGGGCGCCCTGGGCTGGCAGGCTTTCTGAGCCATGGACTGCCCACTGGAGCCCAGTCTGGCCCAGCCCCCGGCCCTGGGCTTATCACTCTGCTGCGCATACCTGTGCAGCAGCCTGTTGGTTTCTCCTGAGGGCCCAGAGCAGACGCCACCCAGTTCTGGCTCAGCCCCTTCCCCACGCGGGCCTCTCAAGTGGGAGGTGCTGCCCCACGCTACTTACGCCTTAGTATCCTAGGGCCTGGGCTCCTAGTTTGGGCTTTTACTGCCCCCTGGTGGCCAAGTCAGGGCTAAAGGAAGAGGAGAAGGGGGATGTGACCGGCTCTGGGTGCAGTGGGGCCAGCTGTGAGTCCACTGTGTCCTCAAGTGCTTGTCACTTGCCCACACACTCACTCATCATCACCTCAGGGGCACCCAGTGACAGGGAGACAGCTTGTTGTCGCTACTCAGCCTCAGGACAGACTGAGGAAATGAGGGGCAGGATGAGAACGCACCCACCTTTCCTGTTCGGACCTTCCAGCTGTTGGCTGCAGCGCCGCAGCGCACACCAGCCAGCTGTGGTCTCGCCGGAGGAGGGTAGGGCCCACACGTGAGGGCAGCCACAGTCGCCTGCCGCCGCCTCCAATCCCCCTGCGGCGAGAGCTTGCCTCGGCCCCGTCCTCCTGCGCAGGCAGGTGGGAGCACCAGGCGTGGCTGGAGATTTACCGTCCCTCAGTGGGAAAAGAAAGGTCATTGGTTGCATTTTGAATGCACACCGGCGGCATCCTGGGGCTGGGGGAGGAGGTGGGATGGGATCAGGGTCTCGGGTGCCGGGGCCTGGCGCCTTGGCGGCCTTTGGAGTGCGTATCTGGGGCGTCCTGCCTGGCTGTCCCTGCCACCGGAGGGCTCCTTTTCTTTGGACTGAAAGATGACTGTTGTCCTCTCTCCCTGCTGCCCCCCGCCTGCGCTGCCGTGGGGTGAAGTCCGCCCAGTCGAGCCCATCCAACTCCAGCTCCAGCTCCGACTCCAGTTCAGATTCGGATTTTGAGCCATCTCAGAACCACAGTCAAGGTGCGTGCTGGGAAAGGAGAGAGCCGGGGTGGGGACGCATGGGGCTGGTTTCCGGTGGAAAGGCTCACTGCTCTGGGAGCAGCCCCCTGACCTTCCCGGAGGCCAGTGGGGCACTGGGTCTGGTATGGAGTCCAGGGGTTCACAAGGAATCTCCCGATGTGGGCTTGCTCGTGCCCGAGTTTCAGCACACCCTGAGTCTGAACGCTGCCGCCACGGCCAGAAAAACCCGAGGGCAGGGCGCGAGGGAGGGTAGGGAGGCTTGGGCCTGGGCTGAGCTTGCCCAGGGTTTCACTTCAGGATACGCTGTTTGCCTGGACCGGGCCCTAGAGATCCGTGTCCACAGGCGTGTGGACGCTCAGGGGTCCGGTGTTAAAAGCAAAACTGGCACAGATGACCCGACCGCCAGCTGTCCGTCGCCTGGGCCCTCAGCTTTGCCCCATCTGTGCGACAGGGCTTTGAGCTGTGCGTTGTGGGTCTGCGGTGGAGGGCCCTGTTGTGACTTGGGCCCTGCCCTTGCCGGAAGCCTCCTTTCCAGCTCCTCCCAGATGGAGGCTCACTTGGCCAGCGCAGGGTCCCTTCCTCTGCCTCAGCCACCCAGCCAAGCACTCCGCTCCTGCCGCGTGCCTGGCCAGCACTCGGCCCAGGCCCCCGCAGCCTGCAGTGCTGCCTTTTCCCTGCAGGCCGCCTGAGGTACTTGTTGGGAGGCGGCACCAGACCCATTTCCTGCCCCAGAGTGGATAGGGCCCCCTGGCCCGTCGACCCCTGCCCACCCTCGCACTGGAAGCACCTGTTCTGGTGGATCGGATTGAGAATTTCCTCCACGGCCCGCAGTCCCTTTTGGAGGGTGGGGGAGAGCTGGGGGAGGCGAGCGTAGTCCGGGGGCCTGACATAAAGACACGCAGTCCTGAGGGGGCTGGGGGATGGGGTGCTCCAAGCCCACACTCTCTCCAACGGTTCTTATCTACGGGGAAGGGAGGGGGAAACCTGCCGTGCACGGGATCACATGACCAAGGTAATTGAGGGCTTTGTGTCCCTCTGTTGCCTTGGTAACAGGAATATAAACCAAGATGCCGTCTGTAGGGGACTGGAACCGAGTGTCTCTGGAGAAAGGGGAGGACGGTGGGCCGGGAGCAGTGGAGGGGCCTGCCACGGGGCTGGGCAGGCCCGAGGAGGGGCGCAGGCTGGGGGGCTGGTGTTCTGTGGCCCATGCTGCGGGCCGCCTCGCCCTTCTCAGCCAGGGCTGGTTCGTCCTGCCTGCAGGCAGAGCTCTGATCCCAGCAGCCGGAGCCGAGGAGGGCTGCTCCTTCCCTTTGCAATGGAGGGGCCCTGCGGTCCTGTCTTGGGCCAGGGCCCAGAGGCCTGTGAGGAGGGCCAGGAAGGTAGGGGTGGGGGGAGCCAGGGGTCTCTTAAGGAGGGGGTGGCCACAGGCGCAGTGCTTGGAGATAGGCGGCAGGCCCCACCGGGCCAGAGGAACCTCCGAGGTGGGTTTGCCTGGGTGTGTTTTGGGGGTCGTGGCGTCAAGGAGCTCCATGTGGCCCTGGGGGTGGAGGGGACTCTGGGGTGCACGTGGAGCCCTGAACCCCCTTCTCTCCCCCTCCCTCCCTCCAACCCTTCCTCGCGGCCCTCACCAGGACCCCTGCGCTCCATGGTGGAGGACCTGCAGTCCGAGGAATCTGACGAGGACGACTCTTCGTCAGGCGAGGAGGCTGCTGGCAAGACGAACGCAGGAAGGGACTCCAGGTGCCTGGGCCGGAGGGGAGGAGTGGGCGTGGGCGCACCGGGGCAGCTCTGCCTGGCCCTGCTGTAATCGTGGGGCCTCCAGGAGGTGGGCCAGGACGGGGGCTCCCCGGGGTGAGGCAAAGGGAACCTCTGAGCCCACCGGGCGGTGCCCTGCCTAGGCATTGAGGTGGGCCTGGGGGCCTCGGGGGGCATCCTTCCTCCCCTCGCTGGAGGGTGTGACTGCCTGGCAGGGAGGGGCAGGACGCTCAGGGAGAGGAGTCCATCACCACCCGAGAAGGGGGGCGAGGCGGTGCCCAGCAGCCCGAGGACCAGCCTTGGTCCCAGGCGTATGGGACAGTGGGGGCTGGTTCCTCTGCTCTCGGGCTCGGGCCAGGGGTCCCTTCCCCCTTCCCCAGGTGCACTGGCCCAGGGAAGATGACGTGTGGCCTTCCCCCAGAGTGGGGTAAGCCGAGGCCCCTCCTTTGGACACCCCCAGGCCTTGGGAGCGAGCCCACCTCAGGGATGGCTGTGCGTTCTCAGCCTCCAGCCCAGCGCAAGTGCCAGCCTTGGCCCCAGGACTGTAGGGTGGGCTCAGCAGACTCGGGGTCTGGGCCCCGCCCAGCAAGGGGCGGGCGTCTGGTGTCACCACGCTGGCACCTGTGACCTCCCTCCCGGGGCTTTGGGCTCAGGCTGCCGCTGGCGGGGACTGTCCTGCAGGGTGCCGCACCGCACCGGCATTCTGAGCCTGCAGTGAGCAGCGAGCCCCGCCGGGATCCCAGAGCCTCTCAGAGCCAGCGTGCTTGTCTCTGGGTTCTTTGCTCTTTGAAGGCAGCTCAGAGGCATTCTTTCTTTCCTTTTCTTTTAAGCCGGCAGTGACCGCCTAGAGCTGGCTGAGGGGGTCTCCTGAGCTGTAGGGGGAGCGCCGGGCGCTGGCCTGGCCCCAGGGAGGGGCCGAGTCCGTCCCAGAGCCCCAGAGCATTGTTCGCAGGGTGGGGCCCCCTCCCCTGAGCACAGGGTGGCCTGACAGGGTGTCGTCTCTGCGTTCAGATTGAGCTTCAGTGACAGCGAGAGCGACAACAGTGCCGACTCCTGCCTACCCAGCCGGGAGCCCCCTCCACCCAAGAAGCCGCCCCCACCCAACAGCAAGGTAGCGTCCTAGAGGCCGGCTGAGGGTTGGGCCTGGGGTTTCTCCAAGCGTCTGAGGCTCAGGGTGGTGGGCGCAGAGGAAGGTCATTTCACCCCTAGGCCCCAGAGATCGTCAGCTGCCCAGGAGGGGCTGCCCTTAGAGTTGGGTCCAGGGCCAGAGGAGGGAGGACAAGCAGGCCTGGGGCCTGGGAAGGCGGTGGCCCTGGGGGCTGGGGAAGGGGGTGTGGGCTGGCCCTCACACAGACCTGGGGTCACCCTGCAGACGTCAGGCCGCCGGAGCCCGGAGCCCTGCAGCAAGCCCGAGAAGATCCTCAAGAGGGGTGCCTACGACAAGGTGGGGGCTGGGGGGTGGGGGGACCTACGACAAGGGGGGGGCTGGAGTGGGGAGGGGGCTGGGATGGGGAGGGGCCTGTGACAAGGCGGGGCTGGAGTGGGGAGGAGCCTACGACAAGGCAGGGCTGGGGCGGGGGTGGGGGGGGCTATGACAAGGTTGGGGCTGGGGGAGTGGGGAGGGCCTACGACAGCACCAGCCTGGAGCTGACGTGGGTGTGGTCACAGGGCTACGCGGGGCCACGCGCTGAGCGCCTCTCTGTCCCCCAGGCCTACACTGACGAGTTGGTGGAGCTGCACCGGAGGCTGATGGCGCTGCGGGAGCGCAACGTGCTGCAGCAGGTACTGGATGCAGCCACCCACGCCGCGGCCCCCGGAAGGCAAAGCATCTCAGAGGAGTCCCGGGTGGGGTGCCCCTGAGGCCCGTGGGCTGCTGACCCCGTTAGGCAGCCCCAGGGAATCACTCTCCATTCTCCTCGAGGGCCTGGTGGGGGGTGGGGTCCACGCCAGCCTAGCGCCCTGTACACTGAAGCCACCTGCCACCACCCTCCAGATCGTGAACCTGATCGAGGAGACCGGCCACTTCAACGTCACCAACACCACCTTCGACTTCGACCTCTTCTCCCTGGATGAGACCACCGTGCGCAAGCTGCAGAGCTACCTGGAGGCGGTGGCCACATGACCCTGGGCCGGGTGCCGGGCCGCGTCCCCGGGGTCCTGGGAGGCCACGTCTGGGCCCCGCCTTCCCTCCTCTCTCAACTTGCCCGCCCGCAGCACTGCCTTAGTGACCGCCCTGTCCTCGGCCCACACGGCCAGCTGCACTTTCCTCGTCGGGAGCCCCGGGGCCGAGGGGCCCAGGCTGGCGCTGCTGCTCCCCGACACCCTGGGGCCGTCACCTGGGCCCCCCTTGGAAAGTGGCTTGTGTACTCCTGAGGGGGAAGAGACGTGCCCTGCAGTGGGGGCCTCGCTCCTCGGTGGGGCGTGTGGCCCAGCTTCACTGCCCGGGCCCCTCTGAGAGGCTGGGGCACTGCCTCCGGCCTCCCCCAACGGTTCGGAACATCCCGCCGCGCCCCAGGACCTCAGAGGGCTCCTGCCGCACCAGGACGGGCCCGGCTCGTCCTCCGCGTCAGCCAGACACGGCCCTGTGTCGGCTCTCACTGTGCTGGGACTCCGTGCTGTATAGTTCTCTCTCTATTATATATATATGTCTGCACTGTAGGTACCGAGCGGTTCCCGGGTGTGCATTTCCAGGGCAGCAGTGCACGTGGGGGTGGGGGGTGTAAGGCGGGACGTGTAGGTTGCGATGTCTCCGCTGCCCTTGGCGTCGGGCTGAAGGCCGGGCTGGAGCGCCAGCTCACCCTCTCCAGGTGCAGGGAGGACGCCTCCTGCCGCTCCCGGGGCGGTGAACACTGCGCGCCGCCGTCTCCAGGAGCCGCCCTCCCGGCCCCCAGCCAGCTGCGGGCTGAGACTGGGTCGGCGTCCTGGGGCTCGTCCTCTTCCTCCTTCCATAGGATCCTCTTCCTTCTGTTGACCGAGTCTTCGAACTTTGGAAAAAATGAGCTTTTGCCAAATAAGACGGGATAGTTTGTGGAGTTTTTTGAGGAGCGTCAGGACTCAGAACCAGCCCCTCGTGCCTGGGCCCCGGCCGGCGACAGGCCCTCCCACCCCTGCGATTCACGCCGGTCCAGGGCTGGAGACCCAACTCCTCGCACGCCTGAAACTCTCCAAGGGCCAAGCCAGGTCCTCCCTCCCGGCCAGAACGCCCTCACAGAGTCAGCCCACCTTGTGGTGGGCTCCTGGGGGCTGGGGACCTCGACTCAAGGCTCCTCTGGTCCCCACCGGCTCCAGGAGAGGAGGCCAGGGCTGGAGCCAGGCTCACTTCTCTCCCACCCACTGTCGGACGGTCCCTCCTCCCCCCAGTTTGTGAATTCCCACGTGGGGCGTGCCACGCTCCCCTTCCCTGTGGTCCCTGACCATTGTCACTGCTCCGATTCTGTCTGTCTGTCAGGCAGACCCCAAACACTCCCTCGGGAGCCCCGCCTCCAAGGCTTCCCCGAACGCCAGCCTTCCTGGTGAGATCCCAGGACTCGGGGAAGGCCCGAGAACTTTCAGAGGAAACTGCCGTGACTCCTCGCCATCTGCTCTGATTCTCTCCCAACCCCACTGCCTTGAGGTATTAGGAAGAGGGCAGGCCTGTGTGGCAGGCTCCGTGCTGCCACCGTCCCCTTCTCCAGGCAGGCCAACAATACTCCGAAGTGGGGCACTTCTCTTCTCTGGAAACTCTAAGACATTGGACAGAAAGGACTGGCCCGAGAGCAGCAGCTGCCTGGCCCTCTGTGCACAGAGGCCGCTGGGGGTCGCGGGTGGGAGCCTCAGCCCAAGGGCCCCAGTCTTTCTCCTTCCGGAGGATCTCCTGGGAGGGGCTGTAGGCCCTCCCGGCTCTGTGACTCGGGCGGCCCTCTGCTCAGGAGCCAGGCTCTGCCCCTGAGGCAGCTAGAGGAAGGCCGGGCTCTCGGGCCTGCCCTTTGCAGTAGCAGCAGCAGCAGCATCTGGCCCTGCCTGCTGTTTCCAGGGCCTTTGGAAGCACCAACCCATTTCTGTTACCTCCTCTGGCCAGAAGGCCCCAGTGCTGGCCATGTGACCACCTGATGGACGTGCCAGGCAGCCAGGGCCCCGACCACGGCATTCCCAGCTGCTCCCCCCACCCCACCCCCAGCTGCCCGGCAGCTGGGCCCACCAGGGCTCTGGGGACGCTTCCATAGGAAGGGGCCGGCACTTTGTGATTGCCGTGTGTTTAGTGTTAAGCCCCCTGACCCCAGTGCAAACCCCGGTGTTTTGCTATCTCCTGAAGAAAATGTAAACCGACGCCTGAAAGCAAAAGGTATCGAATACCTTTCTTACCCACAAGGGTTTTTACAAAGAATGTGTCTAACTAGGAACTAGGACACTCATCGGCCCGAGACCAACTCCTGGATAAGAGGAATAAAGGAGAATTGTGTTTGTAATAAGTTACAGGATTGTTTCTGTCCTGGATTTTAAACTTTTTGTTAAATTGTGAAATTATGGAGGAGTTTTATAGAAAAAAAGTGAAATAAAGTCAGATGGGAAAGCAGAGATCTGTTCAGCTTCATGTATCTGCTTGCTCCCCCCCCCCCCAGCTGTGGGGTTGGTGGGTGGAGCCACAGAGCACCATGGGGTTCCTCATCTCCTCTCCCCGTCCCAGTGCTTCCAGACTGATGACCAGGAAGAGGAGAGAGGGCTGGAACCGAGCCTGTTGGGCATGACGAGTGGGGACAGGGAATGTGAGCGAGGCTGGCATCCCGTAGGAAGAGAGTCGGCACCACCAGAAACCCAAGAGGCGCGAGATGGCGGAGAACTGAGTGTCTGGTCCTGCTTCTGATGGTGTGTTCTTCCCTTGCACGCAGGCAGCAAGTTTTGCGTTAAAAAGCAAGCCTAACTTCACAATGTGGACGAATGGGTGGGTGGATGAGTGGGTGGATGATGGTGGGGGGGGTGGGGGGGTGGATGGATAGGTGGGTAGATGGATGATAGCCAGACAGAAAATGTGAGACATCTTTTGCCAGGGGCCAGGGTGCTTGTCTGCCAGTTTGTCTGTGGTGGGTTTTGCTCTGGACTTGGTGTGGCAAAGCTGAGTGAACCCCAAGGAGACGGCTCTCCCAGGCCCTATCTGAGCAGCCCTGTCCACTCTGTGGGCTCCAGTCCCACCAGCGGAGCAGAAGTTCCATTCCTGAGTGGTCGGCATTGCAGGCCAATACTCTCTGCCCACAGCAGATAATTAAAATCACTTTTGTGGGTTGGCAGCCACTTGGGGAGTCAGCTGGCCACACCAGGGTACTCGGGAGCATTTCTTCTTTCTTCTAGTCAGTAGCCAGAATTTCCATTTCCAACATCAAGGCTATGGCCTCCCTGCCCTGTCTTTCCTACCAGAGATTCTGCAGGCCTTTGGGGACAGTTTCTCATCTGAGCTCCTAAATTAGGGACACAGAGTGAAAGAGGGTCCAGAGTGGTTCCCACCGCTCCCAGGCCCCCATAACACAGTAAAGGACGACTTATGTGTAAAAATACAATAGGGCTTGCTACGAGCCAGGCGCTGGGCTGGGAGTTGTCTCACAGATTCCACAAACACTCGATGAGGGTAGGGACTGCTGTCAGAATCCCCACCGACAGATGAAGCAACAGCCTGCAAGCGTTGACCCGCCTACAACAATACAGCTAGTAGGCGCATTCCCTGAGACTCAAGACCAGGTATGTGTTAATTTTGTTGCTTACAGTCAATCTTTCTTTGTATTTATCCATATACTGACTCCTTGGGGTCCCCTTCTTTCATTCTGTGTTTCTCTCTGGAATCATTTTCCTTAAGCCTGAAAAAATCTCACTAGCATTGCATTTAGTGCAACAATGAATTCCCTCAGCTTTTGTTCATCTATAAACATCTTCATTTCATCTTTATTCTGTAAGGATATTTGCATTAGGTATAGAATTGTAGATTGGCAGGTATGGTCTGTCCCCACTTTCCACGTGCTGCTCCATCGTCTTTTGGCTTCCATTGTTTCTGTGGAGAAGTCAGCCATTCAGTCTCATTGTTGCCCCTGTGGGTATCGTGTGAACAGTTTCTTACATTTTAGCGATTTGTTTCTTCTATCGATATGACATCTCTGCCCTTTTCAATGTTTTGCCTTGAATTTTTTCAAATCTTTTTTTTTTCAAATTCTAAATGTATATTTGGGTGATGCAAGCACAAGTTCAAAGTTTTCAAGGGCACATGTGCAGTAAGCAGTGAACCTCATTCCTACTTCTTTTCCTTCTCCACTTTCTTATACAGCTCTTGAGAGCCATCTGTGCATGAAGAAGACATAGTTCCTTTACAAGTGGCAGCATACATGCATCCTTTTCTCTTAATATATCTTAGAGTTCATTCCAAATTAGCATGTTGTGTAAATGCACAGTAGTTTACATAACTAGTCCTGCTGGTGGGCATTTAGACCATTTTCCCTCATTTAATTCCGTGACCACACATAACTATACACGTGCAGGTGTGTGATAGCATCTATGATTAACAGCTTTGGCAGTGGACTTGCCTATTTTCTACCAAGTTTCTTGGTATTTATGTCTGTGTGCTTGTGTGTCTATGTGTATTTTTAGGAGCTCCTTATGGAATATGAAATGTAGGACTTTGCAATGTATTCTGTTCCCCCCAGTTTGCCTGCAGGTTTTGTTTATGGCATTTCCCACCGTGCTGGAGTCTTTCCTTTCAATGGCTTTAGAGGTTGTTACTTCTTGTCTAGGATGATTTTTCTATTTTTTTAAAGTTCTCTCATGATTTATTCCCTCTCTCCTTTTTTCTTTCTCACCTTCCAGTTTGCCGTGAGCTAGGGCCCCACTGATGCATTACTCATTTCCTGCATATATTTCTGTCTGTCCCTGACTTCTCTCTTCTGCATATCTATTTATGCCCATCACTGAGCTTTTAGTTACCGCTGCTTTGTAATTTATATAATATCTGGTAGGTCTAGTCCCCCTTCATCAATATTCTTTTTTTTTTTTTTTTTTTTTGCGGTATGCCGGCCTCTCCCGTTGCGGAGCACAGGCTCCAGACGCGCAGGCTCAGCAGCCATGGCTCACAGGCCCAGCCGCTCCGCGGCATATGGGATCCTCCCGGACCAGGGCACAAACCCGTGTCCCCTACATCGGCAGGCGGACTCTCAACCACTGCGCCACCAGGGAAGCCCTCAATATTTTTAAAGAAATTTCCCAGATATTCTTGCATGTTTGTTTTCCATATAACCGAATCAGCTTATGTTGTAAAATGTTTTTCTTTATCGTGTTCTGAAGTTTCACATTAACATTGTTTTTAATTCTAATTAAAAAAAAAAACATATCCTGGGTACCATCTGGTGGACTCCCAGAGAACTCTCAACCATTGTGTCTTCAGGTGTTGCTCCTCCCCTTTTCTCTTCTCCCTCTCTGGACCTCCTATGACATAGATTGGAACCTCCAGGATTATTCACCTTTCAGATCTCTAACCAACTCCCATTATGCATATGTTACACGTTTTGCAATTGTGCTACAGCTCTTGGATATCCTTTTCCTCCCTCCCATCCTCTCTCCCTCCCTCCCTCCCTCCCTCCCTTCTTTCCTTTCTTTCCTTCCTCTTCACTTTCCAGTTTGGGAAGTTTCTATTAACATATGTTCAAGGTCCCTGATTATTTCCTCAGCTGGTCCAGTCTACTAATGAGACCCTCAAAGGCATTCTTCGTTTCTATTATAGTTCTTGATTTCTTTTTTTTTTTTAATTTTCTGGTTTTTTTTAAATTATTTATTTTGGGGGGGCTGCACTGGGTCTTCGTGGCTGCGCATGGCTTTCTCTAGTTGCGGTGAGTGGGAGCTACTCTTAGTTGCGGTGCGTGGGCTTCTCATTGCAGTGGCTTCTCTTGTGGAGCTCGGGCTCTAGGCACGTGGGCTTCAGTAGTTGTGGCGCACGAGCTCAGTAGTTGTGGCTAGGGGGCTCTAGAGTGCAGGCTCAGTAGTTGTGCACAGACTTAACTGCTCTGCGGCATGTGGGGTCTTCCCAGACCAGGGCTCAAACCCGTGTCCCCTGCATCGGCAGGAGGACTCCCAACCACTGTGCCACCAGGGAAGCTCTTGATTTCTAGCCTTTCCTTTTGATTTTCTCTTAGAGTTTCCATCTCCCTGTTCACATGACTCATCTGTTCTTGCATGATGTCCAGTAGGGCCTTAGCTGTAGCACGTTAATCATATTAATCATAGTTGTTTTAGGTTCACAGTCTGATAAATTCAAAATCTCCGCTGCCTTGGAGTGTGGTTCTGACCCTTGCCCTGTCTCTCCAGACTGTGTTTTGCCTTTTAGAATGTTCTATGATTTTTTTGTTGAAAGCTAGACCCAGTATACTGGAGAAAAGGAACTGAGCTGAACAGGCCTTCAGGGGGACGGTTTATGTTCCTCAGGCCAGGAGTTAGGCTGCATTCACTGTTTGCTGTAGCTGGAGGTGTTCTTGTTTTTGTCTATCCTGAAACCCTGGGTTTCCCTAGTGACTCTTTGTAATTAAAATAGGGTCTGAGCCTTGCAGTCCTTTTTATCTGTAAAACCCTGTTATACAGGATGCCTCTTGGTGTGGTGGTAAAATGTGTGACGGGAAGCGTTCTGTGGCCTCCACCTTTTAGGGAGCTTGTGCCCTTAGACCGTGACCTTCACAAGTGCTTCTCAGCTTTTTGTTTTGTTTCATTTGGTATCCTTAGGTGAGAGGAAGCCTAGAGAGGCCTGGAGATGGGTGTTTCCCTTCCCCCACGTCAATGAAACGCTGGTAAAACCCACTTTGGTCAGGCCCTGCTAAGATAGTTTCCCTTGAGGGCAGGCCTTTGTTAAGGAGAACTGAGTGCTCTGAGACGTGTTTCAAAACAGTTACTTTCCCCCTCCTTCTGCAGGAAGCACCCGAGTTGATTTTGTTTTTACTTGTTCTCTCAGATCATCACTGTGAGAACCTGGGGGGCTCTTGAAATGTGTGTCCCCCCGCCCCAAGCCTGGGTCTCCAGGCGTTCTTACCCCTCAAGCTCATCCACGCTCACTCTCCAGCAGTGAGTCAGCTCCACACCCCACCGGACACTGGCTCCGGCAGTGGTTTCTGCCCCAGGTAAGCAGAGTGTCCGTGTATCCACCCCTCTCCTGTTTATAGGGTAGGGGTTTGCTCTGCGACCTCAACTCACTGACGGACCCAAGAAGTGTCAATTCTCAGTTTTTCAGCATTCTTCTTGTTGTGAGCACAGAAGTGACGGCCCCCAAGTCCTTTACCCGTCAGACTGCAAACTGCTCTAACCAGCTCCCCTAGCTTATCTCTTGGATGTGATTTCCTAGTCCGCCTCCAAGGAAATAGCTCTGTTTCCCTGGGTGTCAGTTCTTCTGTGTCAGCCTCTTGTCTCCTGATGTTGGCCTCTCTGGACATTTCATGTTCCTTGTTTGTAAACACGACTCTTTTTTTTGTTTTTTAAATTTTTATTTATTTATTTTTGGCTGCATTGGGTCTTCATTGCGGTGCACAGGCTTCTCATTGCGGTGGCTTCTCTTGTTGCAGAGCACGGGCTCTAGGAGCGTGGGCTTCAGTAGTTGTGGTGCACGGGCTCAGTAGTTGTGGCTTGTGGGCTCTAGAATGCAGGCTCAGTAGTTGTGGCACACGGACTTAGTTGCTCCATGGCATGTGGGATCTTCCCAGACCAGGGCTCGAACCCGTGTCCCCTGCATTGGCAGGAGGACTCCCAACCACTGCACCACCAGGGGAGTCTGTAAACACGACTATTGAAGGAGGGTTCCCTTCAGTGTGTCCTGGGCTGTGACGGCCTCATCATCCTCCCTCTGAGCCTTGCTTTCAGCTGTGCCCCCCCCCATTCCCCTATCTGAGCCAGAGGCCCTGCTGTGTAGCACAATCACGCCTACCAGTTAATTCTTACGTCTTTTCTGTGGGTCGGGTGCAGGGTGGCATTTAGTATGTACCCTTTGAACCACAAGTCCAGTGTGTGAACCCCTGAACCCAGCCAGGCCCCCTCGCTGTATCAACGGGAGCTGGTCGATCCCTTCCACAGGTGGACCTCAGGGTGACCGTGAACACTAGGAGGTGTTCCCGCACCATCTCTCAAAAGGGGTGCAGCAACCCCTCAACCTCTCACTGAAAGAGTAACTGTATTTTTCAAAGTAAAGACACCCATGAGCTTTATCGCGTCCGTTTTTGTCTCTTCCGGAGCCCTCAGCGTGAAACTCCTCACCCACCCCAGCACTATGGACGTTTCCGGGAGGGGCCGTCCTGGGCACTGTGGGGTGTTGAGCATCATCCCTGGCCCCCCATCCACCAGTTGCCAGGCGCACCTGCCTGCCTAGCTGTGACAACCACAGATGTCTCCAGATGTTGCCCAGTGTCTCCTGGGCTGGGGCGAGGAGGGGCAGAATCACCCAGGTAAGAACCACTGCTCTAGTGAAACCAAGGTTATTATTCTCCTACATTTAAAACGCTTCCCCAGAGAGGGGCATCTTAGTTCAAACGGGCTCCCTCGCTGGGAGCAGTTCCCTTCCCTCTAGAAGGTGGCTTCTCTATCATCAAACAGGAGAGGCGGGTGGGCAGGGGATGGGCGGGTGTCGGCAGTCACTTCCTAGAGGAAAGGAGCCCACAGTGCTCTCCCGGCCCCTAGGCTTTGTCATATTCCCTGTAAAATCTTTCCGTTTCAGCTAGGCATCCTTGGGCACCACAGCCCTCTTCAGTTTCATGGTCACCCCTGTAAAGGCATCAGGTTCCAGGTGGGGCCTTCCCTCCACCCCTACCAGGAGTCCCCACCACCACGGGACGAGGGGTCAGCGGCCGAGTCTGCTCTAAGGACACAGAGGGCCAAGTGGCATCGGAACGGCGGGAGGCCTTGATTGGGGAGCCCTGAGAACAGGGGTGCAATAGGCCCATCCCAGGGTGCCAGGAGAACTTCCGTCCTGTCGTGGACGCAGCCTCCCCTGCGTGTCAGACTCCCCAGAGGCACCGGGGGTCCCCGCTAGGGAGATGGCATTTTAAGAAGCACCTCAGGGCCTCGGGCGCAGCGACCCTGCCCGGACCCCCTCACCCAGCTTGAGGATGGTCCACTTGAGGATCTTGGCACTGAGGTGACCTCCACGTTCACGGTGTCAATGCCCTGCCTGCCCAGTGAACTCCATGACCACAGGGTCTCCGTCGTAAACGACATCTGACAGCCCGATGGACAGGCTCTTGAGCTGCCGGCAGAAGGCGACGGCGTGTGCACGTTGATCGGGCACTGTTGTTTGGGGCTGAGGGGTCAGGGAGCTCCCAAGCCGCCCCTGCATCCACCAGCAGCCCCCAAACCCAGCTCCCCAGGCCGGGGGCTCCCCCTCTGAGGTCACGTGTCACTCTCGCCCCGACCCTGGGGGGTTGGGTCCCCACCCCCATTGCCTCCTGCGGGCCAGGGGGGCCACACGCAGATCCACCTGCCATCTCTCTGGACTCCCATTCCCGGCCCAGGCGGGCACCTCGGTGGGCACCTGTGCCCCAGCCTCCTCTGGACGGCCGACTCTTGTTGACCCTGAGCCCCAGCCCCATGGCACACTGGTCAGTCTTCCGAACGGGGTCAAGGCCAGCTGGCTCGTCTTCAGGTCATCCGGCAATCTGTCCCAAACCCAGGGGACGCCGTAGAACGTGGTGGGCTTCACCTGCCGCAGCATGTCCATCAGGGAGCCCCGTGCCGCCCGATCATCATTCAATGATCCCCCTTACTGTTTGATACTTAGGTGGGTTGTTTTCTTCCCTCCATTTTTATTAGATAAAATGTCAGGGTGAACATCCTCGTAGCTTCAGCTCTGCCTGCACACATGATTACTTGTGCTGTTGTCTGGATTGACTTGAAAATTCAAGATGGTGCACCATTCATTCATCTTGGCAGAACCAGGTGATGCCCTCTGATCCAGGTGGGGCCTCTCCCCTCCACTCCAGACTCTCGGCTACAACTGCCCACTCCTTGTGTCCCCGTCCAACAGGCATCTCACACTCAACACGGCCCAAACAGAATCCCTGATGTCATCCCCTACCCCAGCCTTCCACAATCTCAGTGAACGGCTCCATCCTGCAAGTTGCACAGGCCAGAAATCTCGGCCATCCTCCGCGCCTTTCATTCTCTCAGACACCCGATCCGTCAAGGCTCTGCCTCCAGAATCTGACCGCTTCTCATCCCCTCCCCCACTACCATCCAGGTCCAAAGCATCTTCATCTCAACCTCAACTATGTTTCCACCCGGTCTGTTTTCCCTGAAGCCACTGAAGGGCGCCTGTGAGCACCTGAGTCAGGTTCGGTTCTGGGCTGCCCACAGCCCTCCGGGGCTCCCTCGGAGTAAAAGCCCCAGGTCCTCCCCTCACCTGCCCCCGCAGCCCCCAAGGCTGTGTCCCCTTCCTGCCCTCACCTTCTCCCACTCCCCCCACCCCCTCACTTTGCTCCAGCCAGAGTGGTCTCCTCTCTGTTCCTCCAACTTGCCAGCCACGTTCCTGCCCCAGGGCCCTAACACTGCCCCATTACCTCTGCCTCGAGCACCTTCCACCAGATACGTAGCACCCTCCCCCACCTCATTTAAGTCTTTCTTGAAATTTCTCTCTCATAGAGGTTCTACTTGGCCACCATACGTTAAAATTTCAAACCCCAGCCCTGACTAGTCCACCCCCTTCCTGTTTCAGTTTTCTCTGGATCACTGTGTACTCACTGGATACTTTATTATGTTGACTGGACAAGCCCCTGGAAGTCTCTTATGCCCTGTCCGAATCTGGAAAATGGGCATTTATTCATTGAACACACACCTGAGGGGCCAGTGCTATCCTAGATCCTGGGGCCCACGTGGAACAAGGCAGTCCAGCCCCTCGCCCTCATGGAATTGACCAACTAAACAAATAAATGATACAACCATGGTCGCAGGGGGCCAGTAGGGCCGGGCAGAAAATTTGAAAAGGGTGTGTGATAGAGAGTGAGTCTGGGTGGTGAGTTTGGGGAGTCAGGGTGATCAAGAACGACCTGGCGGTGGATGAGAGTCGCTGGAGAAGAGACATAGTTAATAACAGCCACTGTAAGAAGAATAATTAATGCTAATGCAATGCTTCGTGTGCCAGGAGCTATTTTTTAAAAAATAATTAATCAATTTATATTTTAAGAAAGACCTCCTGAGTCTTTTGTCTTTTTTGTTTTTAATTTTTGGCTGTGTTGGGTCTTTGTTGCTGCGTGTGGGCTTTCTCTGGTTGCGGCGAGCGAGGGCTACTCTTCGTTGAGGTGCGCAGGCTTCTCACGGTGGTGGCTTCTCTTGTTGTGGAGCATGGGCTCTAGGCGTGCGGGCTTCAGTAGTTGCGGCACGTGGGCCCAGTAGTTGCGGCACACGAGCTTAGTTACTCCGCAGCATGTGGGATCCTCCCAGACCAGGGATCGAACCCGCGTCCCCTGCATTGGCAGGCGGATTCTTAACCACTGAGCCACCAGGGAAGTCCAGGATCTATTTGCTATGCGTAAACTCACGGAATCCTTGTAGCAAATCTTTGTGCTAGGTGCTATTATACATTTTAATATATTTATGTAAAAATGCCAGTATAAGAAATACATTTTAAATTTAAACTATAAAATGGATCTGTTCACATATAAATTTTAAAATTTTAATATTATTTATATCTATCTATAATACCCCATTTTACCGATGGGGAAACTGAGGCACAGTGATGCTAAGTAGGTTTTTTTTGTTCTTTTTTTTGTGGAACACGGGCCTCTCACTGTTGTGGCCTCTCCCGCTGCGGAGCACAGGCTCCAGACGCGCAGGCTAGGCGGCCACGGCCCACGGGCCCAGCCGCTCCGCGGCACGCGGGATCCTCCCGGACCGGTGCACGAACCCGTGTTCCCTGCATCGGCAGGCGGACCCTCAACCACTGCGCCACCAGGGAAGCCCTGGTTTTTTTTTTGTTTGTTTGTTTGGTTGTTTTTTTTTTGCGGTATGCGGCCCTCTCACCGCTGCGGCCTCTCCCGCGGCAGAGCACAAGCTCAGCGGCCATGGCTCAAGGGCCCAGCCACTCCGCGGCATGTGGGATCCTCCCGCGCCAGGGCACAACCCGTGTCGCCTGCATCGGCAGGCGGACTCTCAACCACTGTGCCACCAGGGAAGCCCCTAAGTAGGTTTTTTTTTTCCACAAAAAAATCACACGAATTTAATGTACACATGTTGATGAGCGAAGCTAAGTGATTTGAGCAAGAATACGCGGGTAGTGGTGGAGCTGAGACTCAAACCCATGAATTCAGGAAGCCTTAAAGAAACCGTACAAAGACACAGAGGGGAACGAGGGCCCTGTGCGGGAGGGAAGAAATGGTGCGCAGGCGCAGGAAGGAAGGAGCAGTGCGCAGGCGCAGCAGGGAAGAAGCGGCGCCAAGGAGTAGCGCGCAGGCGCAGGAGGGGGAAGAGGGCGGTGCGCAGGCGCAGGAGGGCACCGTGAGGAACGCCTGGTTAGCGCGCTGCCGTTCCTCGTGGTACCTGATGTGGGCTAGCAGGTGCCAGAGTGTTCCTCTGCTTGGAGCCAAGCGCTATGTAGTTGGCGTACGTGATGGCCGTGGCAGAGACCACCACAGTGATGGGTGCCTCACTGACGAAGGAGACCTCGTGCCAGCAGGTACACCTCGCCATCCCGCTTTGTGGTTCAACGGCGGTGGTGTGAGGGCAGGCCCAGACCCCAGGTAGGTGAGAAAGAAGGAGAGGACGGGCACAGGGGCGGGGGTGTGGCGCTGATGGTGTTACCAACCAGGGATCTTGGCTTCCTTAGTCTACAGAAATTAATAGGAGGCGTGAGGAAAATTCCGGCAAGGCTTTATTGCGGCCCCTGCTGCAGCAGGAAGGAGCAAAAAACAAGTCACAAGTTCTCTTGCTTGCTGGTTCCTTACATGGTGTGGGTCCAGGGGGTCGGGCGCGAGTGGTGGCTCAGGCGGTCGGCCCACCCGCTTGGTGGTGCTGTGAGGGGTTTTGGTCTTTTTGTATCTTGTTGTGTATAATTTGCCCCACCTGCTTATGCACGCAGTTTTTAGTCCCACATGGCTTCCTTGTATTTTGTTGCTCAAAGAGAGGTGTGTCCAGGTGCAGGCACTTTAGCAAAGGGTCCCAGGTCCCAGCCTGTCTCAATGCAGGCAGAGAAAGTCGAGGGAGAGTGGAGTGAGGGGAGAGGCGTGAGGGATACAGTGAGAAAGACAGGGGCTCGCTGATGGCGAAAGGACACAGGGACAGGTGGACAGACAGATGCACTGGCCCAGAGAGCAGAGGACAGCAGCAGACCCACCAGCAAGCAGGCAACTCAGTCCAACTGTTGGTCCTCTAGACCCCACCCCTCCGGGACCAGGCGCCTCTGACAGCGAGTGACCACCTGCACACACACAGACGCCCAGCCTAGCGTCCAGGCAGAGAAACAGTGTCCCCCTCTCCAAAATAAAAAATCTTGACTGGACCTCAGGGACCCCAAAGCTGGCTCAGAGACCCTGGGTCGTCTCTGCGGGGCCCAGCCCTCAAACTGGTCTGTCTGGGAGCCTCACCAACCACAGCCGGGGCCCAAGGAGCCCGCCACCATTGGCTTTCATTACTGGCGGGTGAGGTCTCTCCTTCGTTGAACTCAGCATCTTGGGCGAGGACACGGTGTCCAGGTTACTTTCACGTCTGTTCGCACTTGTCTGCGGGGCACCTGGTCTCCTGGGACTGGGCAGGTAGATATTCATACAAGCAAGGTTGCAGCCGAGTGGAGGGCGAGGAGTGACCAGCGATGGGGAGGCACTGGGCTCCCCCCGGATCACGGGGTGGTCGGGGAAGGCTTCTCTGAACAGTGGGTAGGAGTTGACCAGACAAAGGGAGCGAGAAGCATCTGAGAAGAGAGTGATGTGACATAGACGGTTGGCGCTGGAGGATAAGGAAAAGTGGGTGGTGTGGAAGGAAGTGAGACGAGACAGGTGGTGCGGGCCAGATCACGTGGGGTCCTGTTGGCCGTGTTAGTAAAGAATTGTTTTCTGGTATTTTCGGCGCCCCCCCCCCAACAACCCACGTGCAGAGATTCATCCCTGGTGGAAGCTGAAATAGCTGGGCTCCCAGCCCCTGCCTTCCACCCACAACGCATTTTCACCCCTCTGTCTGTGGATTCCGCAGCCCGCATCCATCCTGGCAACACAGCCTGCTGCGCCTTTGCAGAGGCCAGTCTTAGGGGGCAGGGGTCCACCCAAGAAGCCCCTTCACCCTGTGCCCCTACAGCCCATGGTTCCCAAGGTGACAATCTCCAGGGAGGAGCTGGCGGCAGAGTCTTGGGTTCAAGTGTGAAAGCTAGAGGGATTCCAGAGTCACTGCTCAGCATTCATTGTTGGCTTTCACAGAAGGAGTTCACAAGGGACCCTGAAAAAGAGTAGGGAGATGGAGGAGGCAGACTCGGAAGGTGTGATGGCATGGAGGCCAAAGAAGCAGAGGGTTTCCAAAAGCAAGGCAGGGTCAGCAGGACCCAGGGCTCCCAAAAGGTCAAGGACTTTGAGTCACTGTGCCTGGGGTATCATGAATTCATTTGCCCACCAGGCATGATCTATAGATAGTCTCCTGTGTGTGTACAGCTGCATTTTCAAATACTGTTGGATGCCGTTGAGATTGATAAACTAAGAAATCATTTAAAAGCCTCTCTGGTTCCTCAAAAAATTAAACAGAATTACCATATGACCCAGTAATCTTATTTCTGGGTATATATCCAAGAGAATTGAAAGCAGGGACTGGAAGAGAGATTTCACACCCATGTTCACAGCAGCATTATTCACAGTAGCCAAAAGGAAGCAACCCATTGTCCGTTGACAGATGAATGGAAAAACAAAATGTGGTCCCATGGAATGTTATTCAGCCTTCAAAAGGAGGGAAGTTCTGACACATACTGTGATGTGGATGAACCTTGAGGATATTATGCTCAGTGAAATAAGCCAGTTACAAAATGATAAATATTCCACTCTTATTATGTACTTAAAATTAGTGGCATTCATGGAGACAGGAAGTAGAATGGTGGTTGCCAGGGGAGAGGGGGTGTGGGGAGTTGTTTAATGTGAATAGTGTTTCAATTTTGCAACGTGCACAACAATCTAATCTACTTAATCACACTGAACTATGTATTTTTAAATGGTAAATTAACATGAAATGGTAAGTTTTGTGTTTACCACAAATTAAAAAATAAGTTTAAAAAAAAAGCCTTTCTGGGCTTCCCTGGTGGAACAGTGGTTAAAGAATCTGCCTGCCAATGCAGGGGACATGGGTTCGATCCCTGGCCCAGGAAGATCCCACATGCCGCGGAGCAACTAAGCCCGTGCACCACAACTACTTAGCCTGCGCTGTAGAGCCCCTGTTCTGCAACAAGTGAAGCCACGACAATGAGAAGCCCGTGCACCGCAACGAAGAGTAGCCCCCGCTCACCACAACTAGAGAAAGCCCGTGCACAGCAACAAAGACCCAACACAGCCAAAATTAAAAGCAAATAAATAAATTTATATATATATAGAAAAGCCTTTTCTGAACTTAGTAGGCTTTCATGTCTTAAAGAACAGCTGTTAAGAGAACAGTGAGGCCAGGATGAGAACCGTTGAGAAAATACATGTATTTCTCTACTGAGTTTGAGCATTTTTTGTACAATATAATCAGCTATATGTATTTCCTTTATGAGGGATAAATATTGAAAAGTAAGTAAAAAAATACTGCTGAAGATATATGCTCATCTCTGTAAAAAAAAAAAAAAAGCCGATATGTTTTGAGAAATACATTGACAGTGAAGTGTCTAGTTATAATATTAACACAAAAAAACCCAGCTTTCCCATATATCAACACTAACCACCTAGAAAAAGGGAGAAATCACATCCACGATGGAAACACAAACTATAAACTAGAATTAAGTTGACCAGAAATTATACGAGATAATTAAAAATAAAATTATTAACATTTAGGACATTCCCTGGCAGTCTAGTGGTTAGGACTCTGTGCCTTCTCTGCAGGGGGCATGGGTTCAATCCCTGGTCAGGTTACTAAGATCCCACAAGCCTTGGGACGCGGCCAAAAAACAAAATTATTAAGGTTTACTAAAGAAGACATGAATAAATTGAAAGAGACATCATATTAATGAATGAGAAGGCTGGATCAACATTGTAGAAGTTATTCTTCCACAGATTAATCAATATAAATGCCATTTCATTAAAAATCCCAACAGGAATTTTTATGGAACTTAGGTTGGTTTTAAAGTTTACATAGGGGGACTTCCCTGGTGGTCCAGTGGTAAAGAATCCGCCTTTCAGTGCAGGGGATGCGAGTTCGATCCCTGGTTGGGGAACTAAGTTCCCACATGCAACGGGGCAACTAAGCCCACGCACCACATCTACTGAGTTCACATGCCCCGGAACCTGTGCACCACAACTAGAGAAAACCCGCATGCCACAACTAGGGAGAAGCCTGCACAGCACAACGAAAGATCCTGCACGCCTCAATGAAGACCCCGTGCGTGCTTCAACTAAGACCCGATGCAGCCCCCCCCAAAAAAGAAAATAAATAAGTAAAATAAATAAATATTTAAAAAATAGTTTACATAGATAGTAAATTGCAAGAAAAAAAATAACAAAGGAGGTCTTGTCCTCCAAAATCAAAACACCTTATAAAGCTATAATCATTAAAACAGCATGAAGGACTTGTAATCAGAATATACAAAGAACTCTTGTAAGCCAACAATAAAAAGACAAAGAACTCAGTTCAGAAATGGGCAAAGAATTTGAATGGACGTTTCTCCAAAGAAGATATGCATATGGTTATATGTGGTACATCCAGGTAATGGAATACTACTCAGCCATAAAAACAAACTATTGATATGCACAAATGAACTTATGTTACCTGAGAGAAGCCACTAGGACAACCACTACTGCCTGGAGGATGATGGATCCCAACCCCATTCTAACAGTCGGAAGCTAGAAAGCTAAAAACTGTATTCCCCAGAATCCCATGCAGGGAAGTTTCTGGACATAACTTGGGTTCTGCTAATCATGACTGATTTGGAAGTGCCACATGTAACAGGGAGAGCCAGGTTGGTTGCTGAGGTGCTTCTGGGGCCAGCAGCAGTGGCATCAGCTTTCTGCCTTGGCCGGCAGTTTCCTGACTCAGCGGCCTCTTGAGTATAAGCAGTTTTCCTGGTCACAGCAGATACAGCGTGATTCCACTGTCAGCTGCTGTAGAGATGATGGAGCCTTCTGGACTGATGAACTAGGGCTTGTTTTCGGAACATACTCTTCCAGCCCCACCGATGATTTTTTTTTTTCAGATTTAAAAAAAAATTTATTCGTTTATATTGGCTGCATTGGGTCTTCATTGCTGCATGTGGGCTTTCTCTGGTTGCAGCAAGCGAGGGCTACTCTTCGTTGCGGTGTGCGGGCTTCTCATTGCGGTGTCTTCTCTTGTTACGGAGCATGGGCTCTAGGCTTGCGGGCTTCAGTAGTTGTGGTGTGCGGGCTCAGTAGTTGTGGTGCACGGGCTTAGTTGCTCCATGGCATATGGGGTCTTCCCGGACCAGGCATCGAACCCGTGTCCCCTGCATTGGCAGGCAGATTCTTACCCACTGTGCCACTGGGGAAGTCCATCTCCCAGATTTTTTGAGCTATGATTTACAAACTGTAAAATTCACCTCTTGTAACAGTACAACGACTTTTGATAAATTCATACAGCATGAAACCATCACCACAATCTAGTTTGGGGACACTGTCACCCCAAAAACTTCCCTTGTGCCTGTTGAGATCAGTCCTGCTCCTAATCCCAGCCTCAGGAAACCCCTGATCTGTGATCCGTCAAGGTAGTTTTCCCCTTGGTAGAAATTTCACATAAATGAGATAATACAACATTGTAGTCTTTTGTGTCTGGCTTTCTCTACTTCGCACAAGTTCATTTGCATGTATCAATAGTTCATTCATTTTTATGGTTGATCAGTATTTCATTATTTGGATGTATCGTGTTTATCAAGTCAGCAGTTGATGGGCATTTGGACTTTTCCACAGCATTTGGTGATTATGAATAATGCTGCTACGGACATTGATGTACAACTTTTTGTGTGTGAATATGCTTTCATTTCTCTTGGGCATATATAGGAGCTGAATTGCTGGGTCATGTAGTAACTCCATATTTAACATTTTAAGGAATTTCTAAACTGTTTTCCAAAGTAGCTGTGCCATTTTACATTCTCACCAGTGATGTGTGAGGGTTCCAGTCCCTCCACATCCTCAGCCACACTTGGTATTATCAGATTTTTTATGTTAGCTGTCATAGTAGGTGTGAAGTGGTATCTCGTTGTGGTTTTGATTTGCGTTTCCCTGATAGCTCATGATGTTGATCGTCTCCTCATGTGTTTATTGGCCATTTGTATGTTTTTAGAGAAATGTTCATTCAAATCCTTTGTTCATTTCTGAGTTGAGTCATTTGTCTTTTTACTATTGAATTGTAAGCGTTCTTTGTATACTCTGGCTACAAGTCCTTTAGCAGATACATGATTCTTAAATACATTTGTCTTCATTTTCAAAGCTGACATTTGTTTGACAGTATGGTTTGAAGGGCAAGAATTTTAAATTTTGATGAAGTCCAGTTTTGTCATTTCTTTCATTTATGGTTTGTGTTTTGGTGTCATGTCTAAGAAATCATTACCTAAGCTGGAACATAGAGAGTGGCATTGACATATATACACTACCAAATGTAAAACAGATAGCCAGTGGGAAGCAGCCGCATAGCACACAGGGAGATCAGCTCGGTGCTTTGTGACCACCTAGATGGGTGGGAGGGAGACGCAAGAGGGAGGGGATATGGGGATATACGTATATGTATAGCTGATTCACTTTGTTATACAGCAGAAACTAAAACACATTGTAAAGCAATTATACTCCAATAAATATTTAAAAAATGAAATAAAATGTGGTTTATTTAAAATGTATAAAATTTGAAGATACTGTCATAAAAATTATATACTAAATGTGAAAAATCAAAAATTAAAATCATTTTCACATTTGTTTTCAAATATTATCTTTTTTCCAAACTGTTGAAAATTATTTATAAAATTAAAAAAGAGTATACAAATTGTAATTAACAAATACCAAATTTTAAGTAAAATAATAATAATAAATAAATAAGAAATCATTACCTAATCTGAGGGCACAAAGATTTTCCTTTATGTTTTTTTCTCTCCCAACACTTTTGTAGTTTTGGCTTTTATATTTTAGGTGTATGATACATTTTGAGTTAATTTTTGTATATGGTATGAAGTAAAGGTCTTAAGTTTTCTAAGTTATTTATTTATTTGCATATTATCCAGCATTGTTTGTTGAAAAAGCTATCTTTTTTGCATTGAACTGCTTTGACAACTTTTTTTTTTAAGTATAGTTGATTTACAATGCTGTGTTAGTTTCAGGTGTACAGCACAGTGATTCAGTTATACATATATTTTTCTTTTTCATATTTTTTCATTATAGGTCATTAAAAGGTATTGAATGTAGTTCCCTTTGCTATACAGTAAATCCTTGTTGCTTATCTATTTTATGTATAGTTTGTATCTGTTAATCCGATACTCCTAATTTATCTCTCTCCCTCTCCTTTTCCCCTTTGGTAACCTGTGCATCTGTTTCTGTTTTGTATATAGATTCATTTGTATTATTTTTTATTTATTTTTATTTTTTGATGGTTCATAAATATTTATTAAAATTCAAAGTTGGAGAATTCCCTGGTGGTCCAGTGGTTAGGGCTCTGCGCTTCCACTGCAGGGGGCACAGGTTCAATCCCTGGTGGGGGAACCAAGATCCTACATGCTGTGCAGCATGGCCAATAAATAAAATAGACTTTAAAAAAAATTGAAAGTTGTTTCCTCTCCTATCCCATGAGCATCCATCCAGCTGCCTGTCAACTGTTAAGATGCATGACTGCTGTCATAAATGCCCTTTGCTTAAAACTTCTTGCTCCCTGCGTTGTAGCCAGTACCTCTCTTGACACCTTTATATAAAAGATATCCAAAACTTGCACCCCAAGCAAGCCATCCATGGGTAAAAACGTGTACCCAGGATCAAAAAGTTGGCCCGGACAGGTCAAGGATTCAAGTCCACCCCTTCAACTTTCAGCTTAGTACCTACATAGTGCTTAACTTCCTGCATAGTGCCTGTTTGCCCATGGATACAGCATTAAGCTTGTGCTTTAAGACCCCAGCAGCAGTTCTCATCCCTTTGGTACACGACTGTCCACCAGAAGCCATCAAAAGCCACATTGCATTCATGCTTGGCACCCATGCCTGGCACCGTTCCAAGAGCCGTCTCGTACCTTCTAAAGCTGTATTATTTTTTAGATTCTACATATAAGTGATATAATATTTGTGTTTCTCTGTCTGACTTGCTTCACTAAATATAATATTCTCTAGGTCCAACCATGTTGCTGCAAATGGCAATATTTCATTATTTTTTATGGCTCAGTAATATTCCATTATATGTGAGATGTGTGTGTGTGTGTGTGTGTGTATACACACATGTATATATATATAGTCACATCTTATTAAGCCAATCATCTGTTGATGGGCACTTGCATTGTTTCCATGTCTTGGCTGTTATAATTAGTAGTGCTATGAACATTGAGGTGCCTGTATCTTTTTGACTTAAAGTTTTTGTTTTTTCCATATATATACCCAGGAGAGGAATTGCTGGATTATATGGTAGCACTATTTTTAGTTTTTTAAGGACTCTCCATACTGTTTTCCACAGTGGCTTCACCAATTTACTTTCCTACCAACAGTGTAGGAGGGTTCCCTTTTCTCCACACCCTCTCTAGCATTTGTTATTTGTAGACTTTTTGATGGTACCCATTCTGACCCGTGTGAGGTGGTACCTCATTGTGATTTTGATTTTTATTTCTCTAATAATTAGCGATGTTGGGCATCTTTTCATGTGCCTGTTGACCATCTATATGTCTTCTTTGGTGAAATGTCTGTTTGAATCTTCTGCCCAGTTTTTTTGATTGGGTTGTTTGGGGTTTTTTGACATTGAGTTGTATGAGCTGTTTGTATATTTTGGGTATTAACCCTTTGTTGATTGCATTGTTTGCAGATATTTTCTCCTATTCCATAGGTTGTCTTTTCGTTTTGTTGATGGTTTCCTTTGCTATACAACAGCTTTTAAGTTTGATCAGGTTCCATTTGTTAATTTTTGCTTTTATTTCTTTTGCCTTGGGAAACTGATATAAGAAAATTTATGTCCCAGAATGTTTTGCCTATGTTCTTTCTAGGAGTTTTATGATGTCCTGTCTTATATTTAGGTCTTTAAACCATTTTGAGTTTATTTTTGTGTATGGTGTGAGGGAGTGTTTTGATTTCATTGATTTACATGTAGCTATCCAGCTTTTCCAACACCACTTGTTGAAGAGACTGTTGTTTCTTCATTGTGTATTCTTGCCTCTTTTGTCATAGATTAATTGACCGTAGGTGTGTGGGTTTATTTCTGGGCTCTCTATTCTGTTCCATTGATCTATATGTCTATTTTTGTGCCAGTACCACACTGTTTTGATTACTGTAGCTTTGTAATATGTCTTAAGTGTGGAAGGGTTATGCCTCCAGCTTTGTTCTTTTTCCTCAGGATTGCTTTGGCATTTCTGAGTCTTTTGTGTTCCCATATAAATTTTAGTATTATTTCTTCTAGTTCTGTGAAAAATGTCATGGGTAGTTTGATAGAGATTGCATTAAATCTGTTGGTTGCTTTGGGTAGTATGCCCATTTTAACAATATTAATTCTTCCAGTCTAAGAGCATGGGATATCTTTCCATTTATTCGAATCATTTTCAGTTTCCTTTATCAGTGTTTTACAGTTTTCAGTGTATAGGTTTTTCTCCTCCTTGGTTAACTTTATTCCTAGGTGGGCTTTTTGTTTTTGTTTTTGACACGATTTTAAATGGCATTGTTTTTTTTTAAAATTTTCTCTTTCTGATATTACATTGTTAGTGTAAAGAAATGCAACCCATTTCTGTATATTAATCTTATATCCTGCTATCTTGCTCAGTTCATTTATTCTAATAGTTTTTGTGTGGAGACTTTGGGGTTCTCTATATATAGTATCATGTCATCTGCAAATAGTGAGTTTTATCTCCTTCCTTCCAATTTGGATACCTTTTATTTCTTCTTCTTTTCTGATGGCTGTGGCTGGGACTTCAAATTCTATGTTGAATAGAAGTGGTGAGAGTGGGCATCCTTGTCTTTTTCCTGAATTTAGCAGAAACGCTTTCAGCTTTTCACCATTGAGTATTATGTTGGTTGTGGGTTTGTCGTAAGTGGCTTTTATTATGTTGACATATGTTCCCTCTGTACCCACTTTGGTGAGAGTTTTTTTTATCATGAATGCATGTTGAATTTTGTCAAATGCTTTTTCTTTGTCTATTGAGATGATCATGTGATTTTTGTTTTTACTTTTGTTAATGTGGTGTATCACATTGATTGGTTTGCATATGTTGAACCATCCTCGCAACACTGGAATGAATCCAACTTGATCATAGTGTATGATCCTTTTTGTGTATTGTAGGATTCGGTTTGTTAATATTTTGTTGAGGATTTTTGCATGGGGGCTTTCCTGGTGGAGCAGTGGTTAAGAATCTGCCTGCCAATGCAGGGGATACGGGTTCAAGCCCTGGTCTGGGAAGATCCCACATGCTGCGGAGCAACTAAGTCCATGCGCCACAACTACTGAATCCCGCATGCCTAGAGTCCATGCTCTGCAACAAAAGAAGACACCGCAATGAGAAGCCTGGGCACCGCAACAAAGAGTAGCCCCTGCTCGCCACAACTAGAGAAAGCCCGCACCCAGCAAGGAAGACCCAATGCGGCCAAAAATAAATAAATAAAAATAAATTTTAAAAAAAGATAATGGCCTGTAATTTTCTTTTTTTGCAGTGTCTTTGTCTGGTTTTGGTATCAGGGTGATGGTGGCTTCATGGAATGAATTTGGGAGTCTTCCCTTCTCTTTAATCTTTTGGAGTAGTTTGAGAAGGATGGGTATAAGTTCTTCTTTGTATGTTTGGTAGAATTCCCCAGTGAAGCCATCTGGTCCTGGGCTTTTGTTTGCAGGGAGTTTCTAAGCTACAGATCCTATTTCACTTCTAATGATCTGTCTGTTCAAATTATCTGTTTCTTCTTGACTCAGTTTTGGCAGGCTGTATGTTTCTAGAAATTTGTCCATTTCTTCTAGATTATCCAGTTTGTTGGCATAAAACTGTTCATAGTATTCTCTTGTGTATTTTTGTTGTTGTTGTTGTATTTCTATTGTATCAGATGTTATTTCTCCTCTTTCATTTCTTAACTTATTTGGGTCCTCTCTTTTTCTTCTTGGTGAGCCTGGCTTGAGGTTTGTCAATTTTGTTTATCTTTTCAAAAAAACCACCTCTTGGGTTTTTTTAATCTTTTCTGGTTTTTTTTTGATCCCTATTTTATTTATTTCCTTTCTGATCTTCATTATTTCCTTCCTTCCGGTGACATTAGGTTTTGTTTTTGTTTTTGCAGTACATGGGCCTCTTACTGTTGTGGCCTCTCCCGTTGTGGACCACAGGCTCCGGACGTGCAGGCTCAGCGGCCATGGCTCATGGGCCCAGCCGCTCTGTGGCATGTGGGATCTTCCCGGACTGGGGCACGAACCCGTGTCCCCTGCATCAGCAGGCAGACTCTCAACCACTGCGCCACCAGGGAAGCCTGACATTAGGTTTTGATTGTTCTTTTTATAATTCTTTTAGGGGGTAGTTCAGATTTTTTATTTCGATTTTTTCCTTGTTTCTTGAGGAAGACCTCTATTGCTATGAACATCGCTCTTAGAATTGCTTTTGCTGCATCCCATAGATTTTGTAAGGTTGTGTTGTCATTTTCACTTGTCTTTAGATATTTTCTGGTTTCTTCTTTGATTTCATTGTTGACCTATTGGTTTTTTAGCAGCATGTTGTTTAGTTTCCATGTGTTCATTTTCTGGTTTTTCTTTCTGTGGTTGATTTCTAGTTTCATACCATTGTAGTCAGAAGATGCTTGAAATAATTTCTGTCCTCTTAAATTTGCTGAGGCTTGTTTTGTAACCTACTATGTGGTCTCCTAGAGAACGTTCAGTGATCACTTGAAAAGAATGTGTATTCTGGTTTTTTTTTTTCTTTTTGGAGGTAGTATCCTGTACACATCATTTAAGTCCAACTGGTCTATTGTATCATTTAGGACCTCTGTTGCCTTATTGATTTTCTGTATGGAAGATCTGTCCATTGATGTCAGTGGGGTGTTAAAGTCTCCTTCTATTATTGTATTCCTTCATTTTCTCCCTTTATGTCTATTAGTATTTGTATTATATATTTAAGTGCTCCTACGGCGGGTGCATATATGTTAACGAACGTAATATCCTCTCTTGTTTTGGTCCTTTTGTCATCATATAACATTCTTCATTGTTATTCTTTGTGGACTTTGTTTTTTTTGTTTTTTTTCTGTATGCAGGCCTCTCACTGTTGTGGCCTCTCCCGTTGCGGAGCACAGGCTCCAGACGCGCAGGCTCAGCGGCCACGGCTCACGGGCCCAGCCGCTCCGCGGCATGTGGGATCTTCCCAGACTGGGACATGAACCTGTGTCCCCTGCATCGGCAGGCGGACTCTCAACCACTGCGCCACCAGGGAAGCCCTGGACTTTGTTTTAAAGTCTATTTTGTAGCCAGGTCATGGAAGCAACCTAAATGCCCATCGACAGACGAATGGATAAAGAAGATGTGGTACATATATACATTGGAATATTACTCAGCCATAAAAAGGAATGAAATTGGGTCATTTGTAGAGACGTGGATGCATCTAGAGACTGTCATACAGAGTGAAGTAAATCAGAAAGAGAAAAACAAATATCGTATATTAACGCATATATGTGAAACCTAGAAAATGGTACAGATATACCAGTTTGCAGGGCAGAAACTGAGACACAGAAGTAGAGAAAAAACATATGGACACCAAGGGGGGAAAGCGGCAGGGGTTGGGGGTGGTGGCGTGATGAATTGGGAGATTGGGATTGACATGTATACACTGATGTGTATAAAATGGATGACCTGCTGTATAAAAAAATAAAATTTAAAAAAAGATAATAAAATCTATTTTGTCTGATATGTGTATTCTACACCCACTTTCTTGTCAGTTCCATTTGCATGAAATGTCTTTTTCCATCCCTTCACTTTTTTTTTTTTTTTTTTTGGCTGCGTTGGGTCTTCGCTGCTGCCTGCGAGCTTTTCTCTGGTTGCGGCGAGCGGGGGCTACTCTTCGTTGCAGTGCACGGGCTTCTCATTGTGGTGGCTTCTCTTGTTGCAGAGCACGGGCTCTAGGCACGCGGGCTTCAGTAGCTGTGGCACGGGGGCTCAGTAGCTGTGGCTCGCAGGCTGTAGAGCGCAGGCTTAGTAGTTGTGGCGCACGGGCTTAGTTGCTCTGCTGCATGTGGGATCCTCCCAGACCAGGGATCGAACCCGTGTCCCCTGCATTGGCAGGCAGACTCCCAACCACTGCGCCACCAGGGAAGCCCCCCATCCCTTCACTTTCCATCTGCATGTGTCTTTTGCCCTAAAGTGGGTCTCTTGTAGGCAGCATATTGTAGGTTCTTGTTTTATTATCCAGTCTGCCACTCTGTGTCTTTTGATCATAGCATTTAGTCCATTGGCATTTAAAGTAATTATTAGACACAGACGTAGAGAACAAATGTATGGATACCAAGGGGGAAAGGGGTGGGGTAGGAGGAATTGGGAAACTGGCATTGACACATATACGTTATTGATACTATGTATAAAGTAGACAACTGATGGGAACATACTGTATAGCACAGCGGAACTCTACCTAAATGCACTGTGGTAACCTAAATGGGAAGGAAGCCCAAAAGGGAGGAGATATCTGTATGTGTGTGGCTGATTCATTTTGTTGTGCAGTGGAGGCTAACACAACATTGTAAAGCAACTATACTCCAATAAAAGTTAATTTAAAGAATTAAGTAATTATTAATAGGTATGTACTTAACTGCCATTTTAAACCTTGTTTTCCAGTTGTTTTTGTGGTTTTTTGTTCATTTTGTCTTCTTTTTGTTTTTCCTTTTTTGGTGTGATGGGGTTTTTATGTATGGGGGGGAACGCTTGAGTTCCTTTCTTTTCGTTTTTGGTGAATCTATGTTTTTGATTTGTGGTTACCCTGGATTTCAAGTACGTTGACCCATAACTGTATCTACTCGCTTTATACTGATAGTCATACAAGTTCAAACATATTCTACAGGATCTGCATTTTTATACTCCCCTCCCCCACATTTTGTGATCTCGATGTCCCATGTTACGTCTTCATGCTTTTTCTTTTGCTGTTAACTGTAGTTAGAATCACTTCTACAAAACTTTTTGATTTTTTAAAAATCTGTATACTGGCTTAAGTGATTTTCAATCCTTTTCTATATCTGCCTTTCCTATTGTGCTTTTCCCTTTCTTATAGAGTCTTGTTTCCTTTCTATTTAAAGAAGCTCTTTCAATATTTCTTTTAGGGTATGTTTAGTATTGCTGAATTCTTTTAGCTTTTGCTTGTCTGAGAAATCCTTTGTCTCTCCTTTTTTTTTTTGGCCGCACCACGCAGCATGCGGGATCTTAGTTCCCCAACCAGGGATCAAACCCGTGTCCCCTGCAGTGGAAGCACGGAGTCTTAAACACTGGACTGCCAGGGAGGTCCCTCTCCCTCTATTTTATTTTGTTATTTTTAATTTTTTTTAAATAAATTTATTTTTTATCTTTGGCTGCGTTGGGTCTTTGTTGCTGCGTGCAGGCTTTCTCTAGTTGCAGCGAGCAGGGGCTACTCTTCGTCGTGGTGCGCGGGCTTCTCATTGTGGTGGCTTCTCTTGTTGCGGAGCACGGGCTCTAGGTGCATGGGTTTCAGTAGTTGTAGTTCATGGGCCCTAGAGTGCAGGCTCAGTAGTTGTGGCGCACGGGCTACTGTCCATGCATGAGTGGAGTCTGGGCTTCTCCAGCCCCTCTATCTGTCCCAGCGAGTTTCCCAGCAGGCAGCAGGGCTCCCCAGGGCGAGGGTCTGCCCGTGTGGACCTTGTCTTCCTTACAGATCCTTCCCAGCGTTGCCGGTCCTGTCCTGATGCTTTTTTTTTCTTTCTTGTCCAACCCAGTTACAGAGAGATCTTTCCTGCAGCTTTGGTCGTATAGGGGTTCTTCTGTCAGTTTCCAGTCGGTTTGCTGAGAGAATTGTCCCACGTGTAGATGTATTTATTTATTTATTTTTTTGCGGTACGCAGGCCTCTCACTGTTGTGGCCTCTCCCGTTGTGGAGCACAGGCTCCGGATGCGCAGGCTCAGCGGCCATGGCTCACGGGCACAGCTGCTCCACGGCATGTGGGATCTTCCCGGACCAGGGCACGAACCCGTGTCCCCTGCATTGGCAGGCGGACTCTCAACCACTGCGCCACCAGGGAAGCCCCCCGCTCACAACGTTTTTATCTGCTGATCAGTACATATCTTGTGTAACGTGTATTTCTGTTTGGGAACACCTTAAGGTATATTGATGATTCACTAGCATTGAACTCATGGCCAACAGCGCTATAATTCGTGCCTGAATGGAGCTTATATAACACGTGTATAATTTTTCCATAAGGCACCTCACAGCCTTCTTGTACTCAAGACCATTAGTCAGTACTTCAGCACTGTACTTGGGGGCCATTTTCAACAGTGAAATCACCAACAAAAATGCAAAAACACAGAGCACTAAACAGACCCCCGAAAGACACACGTTAACAGTCTGAGCCAAAGCAAGGAGGCACCTTCTTCGACCTTCAGCCGTGAACGTGCACGTTGGGTCATTAGAATTTGCCAGTGCTGTGAGCATTTCCAGAGGTGACTACAAAAGCACCACAGGCGTTCATTTGGGGGGTTACAGATAATGTTAGTGAGCAGGCAAACTTGTTAATATGGACCCTGCAGATAAAGAGGGTCGACTATACTTACATATTCAAAAACATAAAGACTTGCCAAATTGAGGAGGCGGGCTTTAAGGCTTATCTGCATCAGATGCTTTTTGCGAGGAGAACGTCTTCATACATTTCTTATCGATTTATAATTTGATGTTTGAAACTAAAAGAAAAGGGGTGCCTCTGGATATCTAGAACCTTAAGGGACACTGAAGGGTTTCTTCCTCCTGTCCTGATGGGCTGACCCTCCCTGCTCCTCCCGCCGATACTCTTTCAGGGCCAGATACTGTGGACATGCAGTATCAGCTTTTGTCTGTCCATACACGGACTGTTGGATGAGAGAGGAAGAAAGTTCTGTCTTCTTTCAAACTGCTGCTGTCTTGGACCTTATGACAACAGCAAACTCATCTTTCCCGAAAGATGGAATTCATCAAGAATCACAGGTGCTGGGCTTCCCTGGTGGCCCAGTGGTTAAGAATCTGCCTGCCAATGCAGGGGACACCGGTTCGAGCCCTGGTCCGAGAAGATCCCACGTGCCGCGGAACAGCTAAGCCCGTGCGCCACAACTACCGAGCCTGCGCTCTAGAGCCCGCGAGCCACAACTACTGAGCCCGCGAGCCACAACTGCTGAAGCCCGCTCGCCTAGAGCCCGTGCTCCGCAACAAGAGAAGCCACCGCAATGAGAAGCCTGCGCACCACAAGAGTAGCCCCCGCTTGCCGCAACTAGAGAAAAGCCCACGCACAGCAACGAAGACCCAACGCAGCCAAAAATAAAATATAAATAAATTAAATTTATATATACAAAAAAAAGAATCCCAGCTGTTAACTGGGACCAACGGGGTGCTGTGATGATCACTGTTAACGCGTGTGAGGGGCTTTGGGGCATCAGACACTGCCCCCTTCTGGTCATCTTGATGCCCCTCCACGGCCACCCTGTGAGATGGGGGTCTGTTTTTACAGATAACGTCCCCTCCCAAGACTCAGAAGGTTGGACTCACACAGCCAGTCAGAATTTGAACCCAGAACTGATTTTAGAGTCTGAGCTTCTCAACAAAGGACAAGATGTTCGCATCTGGCCAAAAATCAGAACACGGGGTGTTGAAGTGCTTTATTGTCAGAACTTAGTGGAAGGGTTTTCAAGTTGCTCCCAGGAAGGCAGGTAGGTTCGGGGGCCCAGTTCTTCTTCACACGTGTGAAAGCTTTTCTTCTCTGATGTCTCAAGTCAATCCTCCGAAGAGGGAAAAAAGCCAGTTGGAACCCACGAGGTCAGATCTTTCTTTAAAACAGGCAGTTCTTCAGAGACCTCCCCATCAGCTTTCCCAGGATCACGCCCTGAAGGTTCATGGGAATTCAGAGGTCTGTGATGGCCCTGTCGCTTCAAGAGGCATGGCAGGTCTGAGAGGGGGGTACCTCTTCAACAGGTGGATGACAAAGAGACTGACCCATGGGGAATCTGACTTCTTAAAAACACGAGAGACTCAAGTCCCTGCCCAGAGCAGCAAATCACGTCGTGATGGGGTCTTCCTCTTGGAGGCTAGAGAGAAGAGAAAGACAAGTTATCACATGGGAATCCTTGGTACATGTATTATATGTTCATTCCCTGAGACCCCACAAGGTGCTGTAAGATGGAAATATTCCAGAATGAACGGATCCACTTAGAAATGAGGAAGAAAAAAAAAAGAACCCCTCTCCCATGAACTTTAGAGTGGCACTCTCCAGGAGGAGTATCACGTGAGCCACCGAGGTAACTGAAAAATTTCTAGGGCTTCCCTGGTGGCGCAGTGGTTGAGAGTCTGTCTGCCGATGCAGGGGACACGGGTTCCTGCTCCGGTCCGGGAGGATCCCACATGCCGCGGAGCGGCTGGGCCCATGAGCCATGGCTGCTGAGCCTGTGCGTCCGGAGCCTGTGCTCCACAACGGGAGAGCCCACAACAGTGAGAAGCCCGTGCAAAAAAAAAAAAAAAAAATTCTAATAGCCACACAAAAAAGGAACTGGTGAAATTGACTTAGGTGCTATATTTAATGTAACCCGGTATGTCCCAAAGAGCATCATTCCAACATTCAGTCAATACTTTAAAATATGAATAAGGTGTTGTATGTTCTGTATTTCGTACACTGACTTGGAAGCCCAGTGTGGGTTTTATACCCACAGCACATCTCAGTTCAGACGGGCCACATTGTGGGCCAGTGGCTGCCATACTGGACAGCACAGGTGCAGAGAGGGTCCACCTCCCACCCCCACGTCAGTTACCCAACCACAAAGTGAAATCTGAAATCTTGCAAAAGACGCAGAATGATGAGTGTGATGTGTTTAGCTGCTGGGCTCACCCACGGCACTTTGACAAACAAAGGTGTGGAGAAGTTGAATCGGTTAACAATGAAGAAAAGAAAATGGATACAGTGGTGTCATGGGGTGGATTGTGTTCCCCTCCACAAATTCGTATGTTGAAGTCCTCACACCCAGGACCTCAGGATGGGAGTGTCTTTGGAGATGGGGTCTTTACGGAGGTCATCAAGTTAAAATGAGATCATTAGGGTGGACCTGAATCCAATAGGACAAGTGTCTTTATAAGAAGGGGAAATTTGGACACAGATGCAGGGAGAAAACGGCCGTCTACAAGCAAAGGCGAGGGACTTGAGAAGGAACCAACCCAGCTGACACCTTGACCTTGGAGACTTCCAGCCTCCAGAGCCTTGAGAAAAAAAATTCCTGTTGTTTAAGCACCCTAGTCTGTGGAACTTTGTCCTATGGTAGTTCTAGGAAACTAATACAGGTGGGTAGGCTGTGGGCATCAGAAGAGAATGATTTGACCACTAAAGGGTTACAGGTGACCCTTGGGACAACCGAAGCTGCATCCTCCTCTCTGCCTGCACTGTGCCTCTAGCTGGGGTTCTAAAATCCTATCAGTGACTCCTGATGTCATCAGGGCTCCCTGTGAACAAGACTTGGGGGAAAAGGGGGAGAAGAGGGGTAGGTGGGAGGAGCTCAAGTCTCTGTCCTTTACCTCCCCGGGTGGGTCGACACACCTCATTCCTTGGGTTCCCGGCTAGTAGAACTTCTCCCACCCACAGTTGTTGTTTTTTTTTAATATATAAATTTATTTGTTTATTTTTGGCTGCGTTGGGTCTTCGTTGCTGCACACGGGCTTTCTCTAGTTGCAGTGAGCGGGGGCTACTCTTCGTTGAGGTGCGCGAGCTTCTCATCACAGTGGCTTCTCTTGTGGTGGAGCACGGGCTGTAGGCGTGCAGGCTTCAGTAGCTGTGGCCCGCGGGCTCAGTAGTTGTGGCTCGCGGGCTCTAGAGTGCAGGCTCAGTAGTTGTGGCATGCGGGCTCAGTAGTTGTGGCTCGCGGGCTCTAGAGTGCAGGCTCAGTAGTTGTGGCTCACGGGCTTAGTTGCTCTGTGGCATGTGGGATCTTCCCAGACCAGGGCTTGAACCCATGTCCCATGCATTGGCAGGCGGATTCTTAACCACTGCGCCAGCAGGGAAGTCCCCCACCCACAGTTTTTGACAAAAGGGCTTCTCCAAATAAGTCACAATGAAACATTTGGGCATTTCACCAAAAGCTCTGGTCCTGGATGGGAAGGCTGCCCCGCTCCCTCTACGAGACAAGTAAAAGGCAGGAAGAACAGCTAACAGAGTTGGTGGCCAAGCAGGAGGGAGTTTGCATGCCCTGCTGGGACCCAGGAAGAGCGTGAGTTGAGGGCAGACACTACCTAGAAGCCGCGGCAGCCGCGCGTGGGTGCGTGTGCACACGAGGCCTCTGCGGTTCTGCTCAGGGACCTACCTGCCGCTCGGGGGGGACCAGCTGTGTTGGACTCATCTGAGGCACAGCCCAGCGAAGCCAGTCTCACCATCGGGGCAGCCGGGAGCAGCTCTGCCAATGACGTCACTGATAGAAGTTGTCGATTTGCTTTTTGTATTTCTGCATTATGAAATGTCTTTTAATCTTTGTTGTTGGACCTGCCGAGGAAGGAGAAACCAGTTCAGATGTGGGGATGCAATAAGAGTCCACGTGCCCCAGGCGTGACCAGGAGACAGGGTCTCATGGCTGGGGCCGGGCTGGTGGCTGGCTGTGCCCTTGACTTCCTGGGGGCACCCCCTTTGCCATCCGCCGGGATGAGAGGACTCCTCCCCACCCCCGCCTTGTCCTTGGGCCGCGGTGAGGATTCCGTGAGCCGGCAGGTGGAGAGCACAGTGAGCTCTGTGCCTGACAGGGATGCTGCACCCGACCACGGAGGGACAGCCCCTGAGCCTCTGATTTTATAGGTGAGGCTCAGGGCCAGTTGCTCCAAGGTCACCCAGCAAGTGCATGGCAGGGCGAACACTCGAACTTGAGACTTGTTTCATACGCAGCCCAGGACGCCCTGTAGGCTGCGGTCACCAGGGGGTGTGGGCTTCCCTCCAGATGTCCTAGACACACACACACACACACACACACACACACACACACACACACACATACACACACACACACACACACACACACACACACACACACGACCCTGGATCACATTTCCAACTCATAAATAAAAAGACCAGGGGGGCTTCCCTGGTGGCACAGTGGTTGAGAGTCCGCCTGACGATGCAGGGGACGCGGGTTCGTGCCCTGGTCCGGGAGGATCCCACATGCCGCCGAGTGGCTGGGCCCATGAGCCACGGCCGCTGAGCCTGCGCGTCCGGAGCTTGTGCTCCGCGATGGGAGAGGCCACGGCAGTGAGAGGCCCGCGTGCCGCAAAAAAAAAAAAAAAAAAAAAAAGACCAGGGTTTGGAGGGACAAGTCCCAACTCTGTGTGGCGGGCACAGGATTTGAACCCAGGTTGTTAAAGACTGCATGCTTGCCATGCTCCCAGCTCCCTGCGGTCCACGCTGTGGAAGTACAGCTGAGTGCTGAAAGCAAGCCCCAGGGGGGAACCTCAGGGGAAGGCAAGACCCCCCCACCCCGACCCCTCCCCTCTCGGCAGGGAGATAGGCAAAGCTAAACTAATATGTAGGGTAGTTTCAGACTCTGACGTATTAGGGAAGCAAGAAGACAGGGCGGTACAGTAGGTGTGACGGTGGACTGTAGGGTCAGTGTGTTAGGGGGGACGGCAAGCTGCCTTAGCCAGGATGGCCAGGGAAGGCTGCTCTCAGGAAGTGGCCTTTAGGGTGAGACCCGGACAATGAGAAGGAGTCTTTCGGGCAAAGAATTGCGGGGGAAGAGCAGTCCAGGCAGAGGGAGCAGCAGGTGCAAAGGCCCTGGGGAGAAGGGTGTGTGTGTGTGGCTGTGGGGAGCTGGACACCAGTTAGCTGGAGGCAGCCGTATCCCCCTCCCGGTCCACAGCTGGTTCCACAGACACTGTGACTCCCAGAAAAAAAGATGCGTCTCCTCAGAGCCCACAGTGGCCCTGGACACTAGCAAGGGACCAGCCTCCAAGTTTCAAGGCCACTGGCTCTCCAGGCCACTCACCTAGCTCCCCGCCACTGATGGAAAAGTCCTTCTCCAAGATGACCCACTTCTGAATCTTCTGCGCGTTGGAGATGGTACACTGATTCACGGCATTTATGCCTTTCTGGATGGCCGTGTAGACCAAAGGGTCTCGCAGCTCCAAGATCTCGGACACGGTGGTCGCCTGGCTGCCTGCATCCCGGCAGAACCTGATGGCCTCCCAGGTCAGTCTGTCCAGTGGCTCTCCAGTCGTCTTGTCGACCTCACACTGCCCCGAGACACCCCTGTCACAACGCCTGGCACCTGGCCCTGAGGACCAAGAAGCAGATCCCTCTCGCCTAGAACACCCACGTTACCTTCAGCGTCAGGAGGACACTCAGAAACTTGGCCTTATCTCCCACTAACATGGCGTTACTGATGATGGGAATCTTCTCCTTAACCAGGTTCTCGATGGGAATGGGGGCCACATTCTCGCCGCCAGCAGTGATGATAATTTCTGAAACAAAGCATGGCTGGGGTTGGGTTCAACCATGACAGTCCAAAAGCCCTGCCCCTCTGTGGATCAGAGGGGACAGAGGTTGGCACCAATGACCGCTCACCTAGAAAACCCCAGAAGCAGAGGAAGACCTCCGCCCATGGCCAGGACTCTCTCTCTGTCCTTCTCCAGGACACAGACCCAAAGTCACTCTGCCCTTCATCCCCCATCTTCAAATTTCCATTAAGCATCCGAGTCCTGGGCATTCCACTTGGACAGCGTCTTACGAACTCCTTGCCTGTTTCTTGGTCCCCCATACCCTGCTCCAGGCCCTCCAGCATGTCTTGCTTGGAAGATAGTCAGGTGTTTCTGACCACACCCTGTCTCTCTGATTCCTCCTTCTCCCATCATTTGGCAACTCCCAAAGACCCTAAGTCCATGCTCTCCCGGGGGGGGGGGGGGTGTCACACCCCTAATTTTGGCAAGCTCTAAGAGTTGTGTCACTTTCTCTCGCTGCCTCTGAAATTCTTCAGGAGCCCCTCCTCCTGCCCCAGACACAACCTTTACTTGTTCTTTCACCCTGGGATGCTTGCTACTTCCTGTGCCACCCACCCAAACTCTCTCCTTCCCATCCCACGATCTCACAGTCACCCTCGCCGAGGTGGTTACAGCACTGGTAATAATCAGTTCGATCCCATAATGGACATCTCTGATATCACCTGCCCAGTGACGACTCCTTTGGGTTTCTTTAGGGAGCTACTCTCCATCTTTGTGTGGTCTTGGGGGGTTGGACTGCCGGCGTGAGCATGTGACCGGGTCTGACCAGTCGGCATATTCCATCCTCTACAGTGATTCATTCTGAGATGTGATAGCGACCCAAGAAGATCCAGCGAGAATCAGGCCTAAAACGTGCCGACACGACTGGGAATAATACACTCTTACTCGTCCCTTGGGTGTTAGGAGGAACCTAGACCGTTGGCAGCCATCTCGTCACCAAGTTGGAAAAGCCTCTTTAAGAACAGCGTCAACATGGAGGACAGCATGGTAACAGAAGGATAGAGAGATTCCTTGTGATGTCATTTTGGCACCTGGATCCAGCCATGCCGGAAGCGTGACCTTTTGGACTTTTCTGGTTTTGAGCCAGTAGCATCCCTTTTTCACTCAAAGCTGCTTAAGAAGGGTTTTCTGTTGCTTATCCTGGAAATAATGCTAACACAGCCCTCTAATTGTATAATGACTGCCTATGTCAGGCTCCGTGCCAAATGGTCTCCCTCAGAGGTTGGTAACCTCCAGCCTGTGGGCTAAATCCCACCGTCCGCCTGTTTTTGTATGGCCACGAGCTAAAAGTGGCTTTCACATGTTTTAATGGTCGGAAGGAAATCCAAAGAAGAATAATATTCGTGACACATGAAAATCCTGTGACGCTTGTGTTGGCAAACAGCCATGGCCGTCGGTCTGCACGTCGTCTCCTGCTGCAGCAGCCAAGTGGAGCAGCTACGACAGAGACCCTGCGTCCTGCAAATCCAGAATATTTACGAGTGGGCCCTTGATGGGAAAAGTTGACTGATCCCTGCTCTACGTCATTTCAGTGAATCCTCACTGAATCGTTACAGCTCTGTAGTTATTGTTATCCTCGATTGGCAGGGGAGGGAACAGAGGTTTCAGGCCCAGAATGGGCTTCTTCTCTGGCTCCCTGCTGAGGGCCACAGGCTGGGCACAGGGACAGAGCTGGGATGCGCGGACTGGGGTGTCCCTGTACATCAGTGTAAGCCCGCCCCGTGAAAGGCGGGGGCTGGGAGCCTTCAACGTTCAAGGTGAGCCTGCTCCCAGGAGGCCCCTGCAGAGCCCAGCCCCAGTACCTTTGATGCGGCCTGTGATAAAGAGGAAGCCCTGGTTGTCCATGCGGCCGAGGTCCCCAGAGTGGAGCCAGCCCTCCTCATCGATGGCCTCCACGGTCGCGTCCTCGCTCTCCAGGTAGCCCATGAAGACATGCCGGCCCCAGAGGCAGATTTCCCCAACGCCGTCCTTGGTCTGCTGGTACAGCATGTTCTTACACCCAGTCGTGACTTTGCCGGAACTGCCAGGGGACAGGAGGGAGGAAAACTGAGGCTCGGGGAGACGAGGTCACCCACCCAGGTGGGCCTGGGTCTGTGGCCCAGGCTCCTGACGCTCTGCTCAGCTGGCCTGGGCTGGAACCTGCTGCCGCACCCTCCCCAGGACCCGGCGGGCATGAGAGGTGTTGACCGAGTGGAAGAAGGGCTTGTTCAGTCAAGTGAGCCAACTTCCCAGACACTTGGCGAACTGGGAAACCCAGCAGAGTTGTAGATTGTTTCATTATTACTATTTTGGGGAATTAAAAAAATTTTTTTATTGGAGTATAGTTGTTAGTTTCAGGTGTACAGCAAAGTGAATCTAGATTGTTTTTATCTTCACATAAATGGGAGAAGGACAAAGTGCTCCCGAGTTAAAAACAGCAACAGGGAATTCCCCTGTGGTCCAGTGGTTAGCACTCCACGCTTTCACTGCCGAGGGCCCGGGTTCAATCCCTGGTCAGGGCACTAAGATCCCACAAGCCCCATGGCACGGCCCAAAAAACAAAGGAAGCAACAAAACCCCCTCTAGAAAACAGGTATGTGGACCTGAACGCAATGACCAGGACAGCTGATTTTAAGTAAGTCAACCAACCAGAATCTCTTTAGAGGTTAAAGTTACTTCCGCAAGACAGAATAGCACCGGCTGATATCTGGATTTTCGTGAAATTCCTTTCACTAGTGATACTACTCGGGAGGGTGGTTTTAAGATGCAGAAAAGGAAGTATTTTCTTACTGCCTTGCTGAGGTCTTTTTTACTGGCAGTTAGAAGGGCCAGTGGTTTTAGGTTTAAGTGTAGGGATTCCCTTAGTCAGTAAGAGGAAAAAGAAGGCAGGCCTGTGAAGCTTAAAATTTATAAAGAGCCTCCTTACGACCTCCGTTAAAATCTTTTCTAGGGCTTCCCTGGTGGTGCAGTGGTTGAGAGTCGCCTGCCGATGCAGGGGACACGGGTTCGTGCCCCGGTCCGGGAAGATCCCACATGCCGCGGAGCGGCTGGGCCCATGAGCCACGGCCGCTGAGCCTGCGCATCCGGAGCCTGTGCTCCGCAATGGGAGAGGCCACAACAGTGAGAGGCCCGCGTACCGCAAAAAAAAAAAAAAAGCTTTTCTAGGGGGACTTCCCCAGTGGTCGAGTGGTTAAGACTCCACCGCAGGGGATGAGGGTTCGATCCCTGGTTGGGGAACTAAGATACCACATACTGCATGGCTAAAAAACAAAACAAAACAAAACAAAAAAACTAACTTGATTTCAATGTTTATCAACAAGGTATCTCATTTCCAGGATCTACAAGAGGTCCTTTCTGAACACCAAAACTTAAGAATTAAGATTAAATCTTTAAAAAAAAAAAAAAAAAGCTTTCCTAGGAATATGGAAAAACTCAGAAGCTATACAAGTTTCATGAGTTCAACCAGGTAAAGATAAAAAAAGTTCTGCACAGCGAAAAACACTCTTTTAGGAAGGACCACTCTTTGGTTTTGGAAGAAAACTCCAGTGGGTGTTTGGGTTCTGCAGAAAACAGACCCAGATGGGATTATGGACTGGAGAAGGGGAGATACTGATGTGCAAGGTAAAGTCAGAGGCAGGAGATGGTTTTGCCAGATTGGGAAGACTGAATTTAGTTTTCGCTAAGTTCAGAGGCAGCCGGAACTTGGCCGAGCATGAGAGGAGGGCCAGCCTTGCAATATGGCGGCAGGGCGGGGGTCAGGGAGCGGCACAACCAGGAGGCCCTGTGTAGGAACACGGTTCTGAGACTCCACGTGGAGCTTGGCTTGGATGTTCTTACTGTGTCAGTATCACCGGGCTCCATCCTGCAGCCCGAGGGGAGCTGAGCTTGGGAGAAAGCCAGGAGGGGCCTGGGGACGTGCTTGAGAGAAAGCACCGTGGAGATGAACTGTCCCGAGGTCTAGGGAGGTGAACCTCGGGTGGGTGAGCCCGGGGTGGGCCGTCTGGAGGCAGAGCTAGCAAATGGCAAATAGGGAGAGTCCACAGCATGTTTGAGAGCCCTTCCCCTTTGTCCATGGGCTCTCGTTCAAACTGGGGCTTCCCACGGTCACGAAAATTTGAGGCTTGGAGGCTGGAGAACAGGGGTCATTCTGGAGACACCAAGTCAGGATTCGTCTTAGCCCAGAGGCCTGTCGACCCTCCCGTCTTCATCCCTTTGACCCCAGAGGACCCAGAGGCTGCCCAGGAGGCCAGTACCTTAGAATCCGGTAGTTCTCTGGGCTGGACGCGGAATGGGGTCCTGAGCTTTCACTCATACCGTACGCCTCGCCTATAGGTACGTCCAGACTTAGAAAGAACTCAGCAGTCTCTTGGTTGAGGGGTGCGGCCCCGCTGATAAAAATGCAGCAGCGATCCAGGCCAAGGGAATTCTTGATTTTGGTGAACACGAGGGCCTTTGCCATGCGGTAGCTCATGGGAGTGTCATGCCCCCTATGAACATGAATGCCAAGGAGAGCTCTATAGCCATGGGGCCACAAGGGGGCTGATGGGACCCAGCTGGAGAAGGCTGAGCCCCCTCACCCACTGCCCTGTATGCCTGGCCCCGCTGGACCCGCCACTTACCCTTGCATCCTTTTTGAGTTGACCTTGAAGCCAATATTTCTTGCCCATGAGAACACCTTTCTCCTCAAGCTTGAAGATTTGCCAACAGTTTCCTTTATCTTCTCATGCATCTTTTCCCAAATTCGGGGCACCCCCAGGAAGGCGGTAGGCTTTACCTCCTGCAGAGTGTTGACCAAAGTGCCCTGCAGGGTGCAGAGCTGGGTTAGCCACACCTGCAACCCAGATGTCCATCTCTCCTCAGCCGCTCAGCTCAGCCCAGGAGAACCTTCTCTTGGCTTATTGGACCAGGGTGAGCGCCTGACCCAAGGGAGCCAATCCATTGGCTAGCCAGTGGCCAATCCGATTATCATGCTCTCTCTGGGGATTTGGTAGAGAGCACAGACCCGTAAAATATTTTTGGAAGGCAGCGTGAGAGTACTATTAACGTTTTAAATGCAACTTGGCAACTTCACTTCTGTGGGTGACAGAATTCAGCTGAATGCAAGATCAGGTACACAGAGAAGCACGTGTGAGATATTCTTTGTGCATCATTTTGTAACAGGATGGAAACAGACTTCATGGCCAATGATGGGGGATTGGCTAAAGAAACTGTGGTCCAAGAATGCAGTGGAGTATTATGCAAGATTCTCCCCCAAATTGATCTATAGGTTCAATGTAATCCCTATCAAAAATAGGCAAGCTGGGCTTCCCTGGTGGCGCAGTGGTTGAGAGTCCGCCTGCCGATGCAGGGGACACGGGTTCCCGCCCTGGTCCCGGAAGATCCCACATGCCGCGGAGCGGCTGGGCCCGTGAGCCATGGCCGCTGGGCCTGCGCGTCCGGAGCCTGTGCTCCGCAACGGGAGAGGCCACGACAGTGAGAGGCCCGCGTACCGCAAAAAATAAAAAAAAATAGGCAAGCTATTTCATACAAATTGACAAGCTGATCTTAAGATTTATATGGAAATGCAGAGGATCTGGAATAACCAAAGCAATTTTGAAAAAGAAGAACAAAGTCAGAGGGCTTGTTACCTGATTTTGAAACTTACTACAAAGTAGGGTATATCAACTGTCCTGATTTGCCCAGAACCGGAGGCGTTCCTGGAATGTAGGATTTTCACTTATGAAATCGGGTAAGTCCCAGGTAAACAGGGACAAGGTGGTCATACTACCATAAAGCCAGAAAAATAAAGTCAGTGTAGTTTTGGTGTAAGGATAGACATAAAGTTCAGTGGATCAAAACTGAAAACCTGGAGATGAATCTTCACATTTATGGTCAATTGACATTCAATAAAAGTGCCAAGGCAATTTAATGCAGGAAAGGATATCTGTATACAAACAAACAAACGAGGGCTTAGCTAACTTAGAGCCTTCTTGCCAAACGCAAAAATTACCTCAAAATGGATCACAGACCTAAAAGTAAGAGCTAAATCTAAAAGCCCTCCAGAAGGACACATAGAAGAAAATCTCTGTGACCTTGGAGTAGGCAGTGATTTCTTACAAATGACACCAGAAGCACGGAAGAAAAAAAATCAATAAATGGGAGAGTCAACACTCATTAGAGGTAAACACGTCTTGCTTTTCAAAAGACACTAGTAAGAAAATGAGAAGACAAGCCATGGAACTGGGAGAAAGTATTTGCAAATCATATATTTGATAAAGGATTTGTATAAAGAACCCTTAACATTCAACAATAAGAAGATACACAACCAGATTTTTTAATGGTTAAAAATTTGATCAGACATTTTTCCCAAGAAGATATACACACGGCCAGTAAGTCGGGAAAAGTTGCTCACCGCCATTAATCATTTGAGAAATGCAAATTAATATGGGAGATACCACTTCGCATCTACTAGGATGGCAATAATAATAAAAACAAAAACAAGTGTTGGTGAGGATGTGGAGAAATTGGACCTCTCGTACACTTCTGGTTGGGAATGTAAAATGACACAGCCACTTTGAAAACATTCTGTCAGTTACTTATGATGTAAAGCCAGGGTCCAGTGGTTAAGACTCCGCGCTTCCGCTGCGGGGGGCGCGGGTTCGATCCCTGGCGGGGGAACTAAGATCCCACGTGCCGCACGGTGCAGCCAAAAAAAAAAAAAAAAGAAACTGTTAAGACAGCTTCGTTTCCTGGTTGACAATTTAAAATTTTTTTGACAGTACTAGGGGTTGATAAGGATATTGGAGACTGGGAACTTCTCAGGCCCTGTAGGCGAGTGTGTATACATTATGTTTTCAGCCGGAAAACAAAGTATTCATTTACGGAGTGTCTAATGTGTCTCAGATACTGAGCATGGGGGATGTGAGAGTGACCGAAAGGGGTCAAGGAGATACTTAAGCAGGGAACTAAATGACATGGAGGAGCCAGCCATGTGAAGGACAGGAGAATGAACCCTGTGGAAGGAATTACAAAGGCCCTAAGACTTAGCCTAGGGGAGATTATCCTGGATTTTCCAGGTGGGTCCAGTGTCATCACTGGATGACATAAGGGGTCCTTATAAGAGGGAGGCAGGAGGATCAGAGAGGTGTGACAGTGGGAACAGATGTAGGGGGGTGTGTGTGTGTGTGTGTGTGTGTGTGTGTGTGTGTGTGTGAGAGAGAGAGAGAGAGAGAGAGAGATTTGAAGATGCTGTGTGCTCCTGGCTTTGAAAATGGAGGAAGAGGCCACAAGCCAAGGAACACAGGCAGCCTCTAGAAGCTAAAAAAGGCAAGGAAACCAGTTCTCCCCAAGAGCTTCCAGAAAGAACACAGTCCTGCTCATGTCTTGGTTTTATCCGATTGAGACCCATTTTAGACTTCTGACCTCCAGAACTGTGGCATAATATATTTATGTTGTTTTAAGCCACTAAGTTTTGTGGTCTTTGTTCCAGCAATGATAGTAAGCAAATACAGAGGATGTAGCTGAGGAAAGTGCAGAGTTCTTTTCTGGCTCTGTTAAGTCTACAAGGTCAGGACATACAAGAATACTTTCACTTACTTAACATGAAAAACCTCCCAAAGATGAACTCCAGCTAAATGAAGAGGTAACCCCCCAAAAAAGAACACAAAGACCTTAGAAAACAGAGGATTCAGCACAGGAGTGGGAGGAAGGGATATCCCTGCATGACAGCTTGTAGAAGCTACTGTTGATGTCCTCTTCAGACCTCTAATGGTCCACAGCTTCCCTCTTTTTCAGAGAACTGCCCTTATTCAGAAATGCCTGGGAAGTTACGCACCCACATGAGTGCGTAAGCCTATCGCCAATGACTCTCTGAGATGGGGGTACAAAAGCCCAGACCCCTTGCCTCAAAACAGTACCACTGTGGTGCCATTCATGCTTCAGAGGTTCCCATGGGATTGGTTTGCGTAAGGGCAATTCCACTCGCACGCCAGCTGAACTTACATCCTCTCTTCTCCCCTTGCCATATCTTGCTCCCCTCACTCCCTCCCTTACAGTTTTCACCAGAGAGATCCTACTCAATTAATTACAAAAACCTCCATCCCATCTCAGGTTCTGCTTCTAGGGGGCCCAATCTAGGACATCTTAAAACAACAAACAGTCCTACTCAGGGCAGAAGGATGGAGGAGAAAATAATGCAGTAGGTATCAGAACATTTGGAAAATCCTGATAAGCATGTGACAGCTGAGATGGAGCAACTGGACAGGTATACAGAAAACTTCCACCAAATTGGAAAAGAAAGGCAACTATTAACTCTGGGGAAAACAAAAGGTTGTACCAGACAGGCAATGTAATCACGTAGTAAACTGCATGGCCCCGTTAACTAAGAAATCTTTTCATTGAGAGGGTGGGCAACGGGGAAGCAAGTGAAGATGGGGGTGTAAGAGGATTAAATCCTTGCCTACTGCAATGGAAAAGTAAGAGAGAATATTTAAAAGTGCGTGAATCAAGAACATTATTACGTATTTTTTTAAAAACTGGAGGTGAATGCCAGAAGAAATCGCTTGAAAATTCTGGAGAGTTTGCCGCTGGAGGGTGGTTAGGACATTGCTGTTTTTCAAAAGCGGTCCAAAATCCCTTATCTCAAACCCTTGGGGCCAGATGTGTTCTGGAACTGAGGATTCTCCGGCCTTCAGAAAGGTAATATGGTGCTAGTCTCATTTGTAATATGAATCCCACGGCGGTGTCTTGGCAAGCCAGCTGAAATCCTTCACGTTAATATTTCTGCAGATACACATATTCCCAATAAGGGGGATAAAAATGAAGACTCCAGATAGCTTCCCATCAGTTTAGGTCAGATTTTACTGCCAAAAACGTTTGGTTTGGGGAGCTTTTTGGAGTTGGGAATACTGACTTGAAAAAAACTACACACGTACACACACGTTCTGCTTTCAATACCATTCCCATCTTAGTCTTAGGTTGTTCAGTGTACAGTCTGCACAACCATGGATACCACGACTTGGATAAAGATAAAAACTAAAAGAAGGTGGCTGACTGTTTCAAACGCTGCTAACTGGGAGCGTTAGATGAGGATGGAGAAGGAACCCCCAGATCTGGGACTTGAAGGAACCATCCACACCTCCGGGCTGCCCTTAGCCTAATACCTTGAGTGCATCTGGTTGAGCAAAGTAGATGAAAGCCCCGACCTTCATGGGTATCCAGACATCCATCATCTGAGCTGCGATGTGGCTGAGAGGAAGGTAGCTGACCACCACCTCCTGCTTCTCAGGAGCGTAAGCCAGATGGAAGTCCCTCGCCACCGACCCCGCCGTCCACGTGATCTAGAACACACGTCGAGCTTACAATCCAATACCCTTCAGCGCGCCTCATCCTTGCCCGAGGGCCATTTAAATACAATTATTTAACAAACACAAAGCACCTGCTTAGGCACCGCTCTTGTACTTTACAAACATTGAGTCCCTTAGTCCTCATCTGCACACACTGGGGTTGATAACTGCGATTCTCCCATCTTACAGATGGGGAACCAGAAGCACAGAGAGGTTCACTGACTTGCCTGAGGATGGAAGGAGCAGTAAAATTCGATGGGAAGCTTTGGGGGATTACCAGACGCCCTAGGATCCAGCAACAGACCCTAGAGTCCAAATGTCTATCGGGGATAGTCAGAAATCTGAAGGATTCAGTAAGTGTCCCAGAATCAAATCCTGACTCCACCATTTACTAGCTGTGTGACCCTGGGCTATTTGCTTAAAAATCCTTTGCAGCCTGTATTTGCTCATCTGTAAAAGGGGCACAGAGGTTCCTCGTGCCCCACATAAAACTATAAAACCAACACTGTCCAACAAACGAAAAGGCCACCCATAATCCCGTGGCATTAATACCCCAACAATTAGTATGTTAATCTTTTTCTTTCTCCGGTGCATACGTTGATGGAAAGTTTTAGCGTACCTATGATTTTGCAATCTATATTTTTTACTGGTGCCCTAAGTCTCTGGCAAACAGTCGTCTCGTTAATGCAGCCACACGGGCCTCTGCACTGTTCCTCCAACACATCAGGCAAGGTCCCGCCTCAGGGCCTTTGCACGGGCTGTTCCCGCTGCCTGGGATGGGCATCCTCTAGCTGTCTCCACAACTGACTCCTCAAGATGTTATATTCTGGTTAAATGTCGCTTCCTTACGGAAGCAGTCTCACATCACCCGAATTGAAGTTTCCAGCATCTTTCTAATCCGCTACGTACTACTTGCCACAGTCTGAGTGGTTTCATTTGTTCATTCCCTGGCTGTCTTCCCGAGCGCCACCATTGGGTCTGTTTTGCTCAAAGCGGTTTTCCCGGCACATAGTAGGTGCCCAGTAAATTTTTGTTGAATGAATGAATGAGGAAAGAAAAGTTACATTTAAGTGTAATGAAATATGCAAAGCACTCGCCCTGTAGTAAGCCCTCAAGATTTGTCCCTCTTCTTTCTCTGGGCCTCAGGATGGAGGGATTTTCCGTCTGTACCCATAAGCACTGTCACCCACAGTGACCCAAGGAACCCAGTGCCCATTTGTTGAGAAAAGGGGCTAGGTGTGTGGAGACCGTGATTTACAGTGGTTTAGACACTCCTGGGTTCAGATCCTGGCTCAGACCTTTCTATGCTCTCTGACCTTATGCAAGTCATTTCCCCTCTCTGAGCCTCAGTTTCCCAATCTCTGAAAGGGATTAATGACACATCTTACCTTGTGGGGTTTCTGTTAGGGGTTAGTGTGTTTATCTCAGCACGGCATAGTACCCTATAAATGGGAGAAGCTTTGAGCTGTTGACATATGTTGAGAACATGGGACTAGCTTTGACTTCCTGCTGTAAAGATGATGATGATTTAAAAAATAATAGTCGACAGGGATTATTTTTTAATCCCAATGTGCAAGGCTTTGCTCTGAGCATTTTATGTCTGTGTGGTAGGTTAAAGACAGCTGCAAATTCTCTGCCACCCCTGCCATTCAGAGCTGAAGTCTGTTTTCCTTTCCCTTCACAGGGCTGTTCTAGTGACTGGTTTTGACCCACAGAGTGGAGCACCGTGTAAACTTCTGACATTGAGTCCTAATAGACTGCAGCTTCTGCCTTTGTATCAGGGCATGCTTGCCCTCGGAGGAGCCAGCGCCACGTTGAGAAGTTCGACGGCCTCGATGCCCCCATGCTTTGAGGAAGTGCAAGCCCCATGAAACACGTGAGTGAAGCCCTGCTTGGACCTGCCAGCCCAGCCTGGGCACCAGCTGAATACAGCTGAGTGACCCCAGCTGACACTCTGTAGGGCAGAAAAGACACTTTGCCAAGCCCTTCCCAAATTCCAGACCCAGAAATAACACACTCTTGGTGTTTTAAGTTGCTAAGTTCTAGAATGGTTTGTTACACGGCAGTAGCTAACTGACACAGTATAGGAAATAATTTAACCTTCATAGCAACTCTAAGAGGTAGCAACCATTCTTGTCTCCATTTTACAGATGGGCAAACTGAAGCCCAGAGAAGTTAAGGAAGTCTTCTCAGGTCACATAGTTAGCAAGTGGGGGAGCCAGGATGCAGATCCAGGCAGACTTGCTCCAGGGGCTCAGCTTTTGTCTGCCCTCTGTGAGGACATGATCTCACTAGACATGAAGCCACTGGGAGCGTGGACGCTGGCCAGGGTTGGGTGGGGGCCTCATCAGACTCCATTCATTCAGTCCACAAAATGGATTGAATCCTCCTGCACACCAAGCACTGGAGACACAGCAGTGAACCAGACAGATAGCCCCTGCCCTCAAGGAGCTGTTGTTCATGATAAACACGTGACTGTATAATATGGCAGTGCAAGAAAAAACAGTAGCCAAATGGGGCTTGGGGGCTAATGGGATGGTTTATTTTTCTTTGCTATTTTAAACGTGGAAGTCAGGGAGGGCTTCACGGAGGCGGTAACATCTGAGCAGGGACCCGGAGGAGGTGAAGGAGCAAGTCATGTGGGTCTCTGGGAAATAGTATTCCTTGTAGAGGGAACAGCCAGTACAAAGGCCGGTGTGTGCTGCCAGCTGTTAAGCTGGGCGGGTGGGGAAAGCCATTATAAAGTAGAAACGCTTCATTTGAAAACTAGCAGTCTTGGGGCTTCCCTGGTGGCGCAGTGGGTGAGAGTCCGCCTGCTGATGCAGGGGACACGGGTTCGTTCCCCGGTCCGGGAGGATCCCACATGCTGCGGAGCGGCTGGGCCTGTGAGCCATGGCCGCTGAGCCTCACGTCCAGAGCCTGTGCTCCGCAGTGGGAGAGGCTGCAACAGTGAGAGGCCCGCGTATCACAAAAAAAAAAACACAAAAAAAACTAGCAGTCTTTCTGACTCACAGAGCGTGTTGGGTGCATGTCCTGCCAGACACTTTCCTGCTTTTAAAACTTACACACATGTACGACACTCGCCGCCATTTTTCAGCTTTTAACAAAATCACGTTGTGCTCTGTGTACTGTTCTTCAACCAGCTTTAACATATTTGTAACGATTGCATCTTTGGACATTTTTACACCTTAGCCCCATAGACCTACAGTGTAGTTGAAAAGGTGGATTGTGGCGCCTGCCTGCCTGGGTTTCAGCTCCTGGCCCTGCCATGCTGCTTGCTGTGTGACCTGGGCCCAGCAGCTTAATCTCTCTGGGTTTCAGTTTTCTCATCTGTAGAAACAGCGTCCACCTGATAGAACGGATAGAATCACAGAATCGCTGTGAGGATTTACAAAGTGTAAAATTCTCGGGATGGCCTCTGGCCCCATAGTAAGTGTGCAACAGAAATGAACCGTCACTGTCTTTCTTGTTGTTTAAAAAAACACCGGGGCTTCCCTGGTGGCGCAGTGGTTAAGAATCCGCCTGCCAATGCAGGGGACACGGGTTTGAGCCCTGGTCCGGGAAGATCCCACATGCCTCAGAGCCAGTGTGCCACAACTACTGAGCCTGCGCTCTAGAGCCCGAGAGCCACAGCTACTGAGCCCACATGCCACAACTACTGAAGCCTGCGTGCCTAGAGCCCTTGCTATGCAACAAGAGAAGCCACCGCAATGAGAAGCCCACGCACCACAATGAAGAGTAGCCCCCGCTCGATGCAGCTAAAGAAAGCCTGCATGCAGCAACAAAGACCCAACCCAGTCAAAAATAAATAAATAAATTTATGGAAAAAAAAACCCAACAACTTTATCGAGCTGTAATTGACATACAGGGAACCGCATTTGAAGTGTACAATTTGGCACATACGGACTATGTCTGCACCCGTGAAGCCAGCCATCACCACCATCGAGATGGTGGACATTTCCATCGCCTTTGTAGCCTCTCTCTTGCCCTCCCCAGGCAGCCACTGATCTGCTTGTGGTCCCTGTAGATAAGTTTGCGTTTTCTAGGGATTGAACCCGGGCCCTCAGCAGTGGAAGCACGGAGTCCTAACCACTGGCCTGCCAGGGATGTCCCCCATAAACAGGATCTTTTAGCATGTATTCTCCTTATTCTTTCCTAACAGTGACCTAAATAACCATCAGATTTGGACTCCACCCAGACGTGAGTAAGTTTTCCCCAAGCACACGGCCTTCCTCAAGTAACTAAAACAGCTTCTGCTTTACCTCTGAAACACAATGTGTATACTGCCCTTTCATGTATTTATTTTATCAAACACGGTTCTGAGCTCAAACAACCCATGAGGCAGGGACTGTTCCACTGCACCCATTTTACAGATGAGGAAACTGAGGCTTGGAGGTGTCAGATGCCCTGCCCAAGATCACAGAGCCAGGTCTGCCCCAGAGTCCCTGATCTCAACCCCCGCACTATGCTGCCCCCAGCCTTGGAAGCATTTGCATAACTCTCTATGACCCACAGATCAAGGATCCCCCCATGTGCTGGGCCCCTAAACGCCACTGTGCCCCTGTGGGTCAAGAACAAAACTAGCCTGAAGACCACTGCCCTGGAATGACGGGACCCTGGATGCTGCAAATTTCGTCCCTGTCAGCAGAGACAGCACTTACGTTGTCATGGCTAAGCATCACCCCCTTGGGATAGCCTACGGTCCCAGAAGTGTAGATGATCACAGCACACTGATTGGCCTTCTGGCTCTTGATGATCTGGTCCAGCTGGGACTCGGGGATGCTGTTGCCAAGCTCCATGAAGTCATCCCACTGCGGAAAGAAAAGACAAGCGAAGACCTAAATAGACATTTCTCCAAAGAAGACACAGAAGATGGCCAAGAGGCACATGAAAAGATGCTCAGCTTCACTAATCATTGGAGAAATGCAAATCAAAACTACAATGAGGTATCACCTCACACCTGTCAGAATGGCCATCATTAAAAAGTCTACAAACAATAAATGCTGGAGAGGGTGTGGAGAAAAGGGAACCCTCTTGCACTGTTGGTGGGAATGTAAATTGATACAGCCACTATGGAGAACAGTATGGACGTTCCTTAAAAAACTACAAATAGAACTACCATATGACCCAGCAATCCCAATACTAGGCATATACCCTGAGAAAACCATAATTCAAAAAGACACACACACTCCAGTGTTCATTGCAGCACTATTTACACTAGCCAGGACATGGAAGCAACCTAAATGTCCACGAACAGTGGAATAGATAAAGAAGTTGTGGTACATATATACAATGGAATATTACTCAGCTATAAAAAGGAACGAAATTGGGTCATTTGTAGAGTTGTGAATGGCCCTAGAGACTGTCACACAGAGTGAAATGAGTCAGAGAAAAACAAATATCATATATTAACACATATGTGTGAAATCTTGAAAAATGGTGCAGATGAACCTATTTGCAAAGCCAAAATAGAGACAGTGTAGAGAACAAACGTATGGACGCCAAGGGGGGAAATGGGAGGGTGGGATGAACTGGAAGATTGGGAATGACATATATACACTACTATGTATAAAATAGATAACCAATGAGCTGTATAGCACAGGGAACTTTACTCAGTGCTCTGTGGTGACCTAAATGGGAAGGAAATCCAGAGAAGAGGGGATCTATGTATACGTAGAGCTGATACATTTCACTGTACAGCAGAAACTAACACAACATTGTAAAGCAACTATACTCCAAAAACCAAACAAACAAAAGAAATGGAGGGTGGGGACTCAGGGTGTGTGAGTGGGGTCCTCAGCACCTAGGAGTTCCCTTCCCCAGTCAGATCTTGCCCCACCAGCTTCTCCCGAAGCATGATTCCCAGCAGGAGGAAAGGCACCTCTTACAAAAGCCCTAAGACCTTTGCTTCTTCTCCTCCACTTCCCAGGCAGGCTACTCAAGCACCGGTGCCTCGGTTTCCTCATAGGTAAAATGAGAATGACATCAAGACCCAACTGCTTGGGTTGTTTTAAGCAGTAAATGGGTTAATATATGTAAAATGCTCGGAACAGCAGAGTTCAATATTATTTGTGCTGTGCCCTCCCAGATGCCACTCAGCACCTCAAACTTATTAGTTACCAGATTGATGTGGCTGAGGGCCACTGTGATTGGTTTAAGCTAGAAGGTCCCATCTGCCTGGGCCCCAGTGGTTAGACTGGGTCTGGGCATGTGACCTCAGGTGGTCCGATCACAGTGAAGGTCGGGGCTTTTGCTGGAAGTGCTGGGACATGAATGCGTCATCTGAACGTGAATAAGATGTAGCCATAGGAGCTGCTGGACCATCTCAGGACTAGGGGGAATCAAGGCTGGCATGGAGCCAAGATATGAAGAGCGCAAAATGGAGTCTCGGTCACATTATTTGAGCCCCTGGTTCCAGCCGTGCCTGAAATCCACACCCTAGGTTGTGGCTATGAGCCAATAAATGGTCTTTTACGCTTAAGCCATTTGGTGTTAGGCTTTTGTCACTTGCAACCAAAGACATCCTTACTGATAAGAGATACATCATCTCCCTATGGCAGATGAAGGAGCTGAGGCTCAGAGGTGGTAAGTTACCTGCCCAGGGTCACACAGCAGGTAGACAGAGGAACTATCATTCTAACCCAAGACTGTCTGACTCCAGAGCCTGTGCTCTTAATTAGCTTAGAATTTGGTGCCTCAGAAGGAACTGTTGGGCTGTGTGAACCAAATTTCACCTGGGACCTGCAAAAATTCTACCTCTGAGCCCCTAGTGAGGCTCTGGTTGAGGGCAATGTCCTGTCTGCAAGACAGAGGGCACTCCAGGTCCTCCAGAAATGGCCAGTATTGCCTGTAGCCTGCCAGGGCAATGCTGGCCCCATCTGCAAGGGAAGAACCTTTACCCAGACCATCTCTAACAGGGTAGGGTGATGGTGAGAGGAGCAGCACACAGAAGCCTTTTGCAGGACCCTGTCCTTTCTCTGAGAGATGCCTCAAGCCCTCCCCCGCAAAGGATGCTCCCCTAATCGCTGGTGAAGACCTCCTTCTCCCACGGCCACGAGTGATTGGATTAGGTAGACCCCAGACCCAGTCCTGTCCAATCCAGTCCTCTCTCTTGGCAATCTGGAATTGGTCCTGGGTCCAATCCCAGGCATCGTAACCTACCCAGTTAATTGTCTTATTCTGCCATCCCCCTGCCCCCGAATTTCACCTTCTGATTTCCCAGGCGCTTTCTTTTTCTCTCAGTTGTAATGAATGTCTTCCTAAACTGAATCTAAAAACGGTAGGTCCTACTCACCCTTGCAGAGAAGTAGATACTAATCTGTGTCACAGAACTCTTCCCTATAAATCGTTGTCCTTAACCAGGGGTGATTTTGCCCCCGAGGGGACTTAGGCAGTGTCTGAGGATAGTTTTGATTGTTTCAACTGGGAGGGTGCTATTGGCATCTAGTAGGTGGAGGCCAGGGATGTCGCTCAACATATTACAATGCACAGGATGGCCCCCACGATGAAGAATTATCCACCCCAAATGTCCAACAAGGCTGAGAAACCCTGCTGTAAATACTATTTCTAACAAATAAGTTGATTTACCTTATCCAGGCTTCAGATATTGTTTCTGTGTTGGTCATTTTTAACCTCTGAAAGGTCTGTAATTCTGATCGGTTGTCTTACTTAATTAGGCATTGTCCTGGTCTTAACATTTAAATGTTTTCTGAAAGGTGCACGAGCTGGTGAGTGTTTTGGCCAGAAAGGATCATTGACATCTTTCCTCCCGCTTGCGTGGCGGGCACACCAAATAAACTCCATGACATTTTAGGACTTCTGATTTGGGACATGGGTTTGCTGGCCTAACAGCGGCTCCTCCTGGCCCCTCACAGACCTCCTGCCCTGACTTCTGTGAGTTAACTCATTGTATCCTTAAAAACAAAACCCAGGGCTTCCCTGGTGGCGCAGTGGTTGAGAATCTGTCTGCCAATGCAGGGGACACGGGTTCGAGCCCTGGTCTGGGAGGATCCCACATGCCGCGGAGCAACTGGGCCCGTGAGCCATGGCCGCTGAGCCTGCGCGTCCGGAGCCTGTGCTCCGCAACAAGAGAGGCCGTGACAGTGAGAGGCCCGTGCACTACGATGAAGAGTGGCCCCCACTCGCCGCAACTGGAGAAAGCCCTCGCACAGAAACGAAGACCCAACACAGCCAAAAATAAATCAATCAATAAATAAATTTAAAAACCAAACAAACAAAAAAAGCAAAACCCAAACCCCCTCCTTTGGCTTAAGTGGGTTTCTGTTGCTTGCACCCAAGCATTTTCTGACTCTAGAAGACCCTGAGGCAGAGTGAATTTGCCAAAAAATGACTGCGACAACATTTACGGTGTCACCCACTCTTCAGGGGCCCCGCCCCTCCCTCAGTAAGAGCTGATGTCTGGGCCCTCATGCAGCTTGGCCTTGCTGGACAGTGTGTTACTTCCAAGAATAGGTCGTTAAAGGCAGGACAGCTTCCACCTGGATATTTCTCTCCCTCAAAACATTCTCTCTGGAGATCTGAGCCACCAATAAGTCCAGAGGTCCTGAAGTCATCATGCCGGAGACAGCATATGGAGACACCACAGAGAGACAGGGCAATGTGCTGGGGGAGCCCCAGCTGTAGGGTTGGGACCAGAGTGAGGACCAGGGGCTTCTCCTTGAGTGCAAAATTTTAGCGGATGCGGAAAAAAAAAAAAGCTTGTAATCAAGATAAATAGTACTTTAATGCAATAATTTAAAAGTCACTATCAAAGCAGAGCATTATGAATGAAACATCAAAAGTTTAAAAAAGGCTCCAGCAGTGCTGTTGGTCTGAGCCATTGCAGAAATGTGCACCCCTATATCCCTATTTGTATATATTAAAACTGGCTAATAGTTTTAATAAAAATGTTGATGACTTTGCATCTATGAAAACCAGGAAAGTAAATTTATAATAAGTTCTGGTTTGAATACAAATTAAATATTTAAACTTAATGTTGTGAGTTCCAGCACATCTAATTTTCAGTGATGTAGTGTTTTTTCAGTTACCCTAATGGTCTGAAAAGCAACTAATAATAAAATGATTGGTATTGTCTTATGCCACCAGTTTTTGGGGCGATTTGTTACACAGCAATAAATAACCAGAACAGACACCTTCTGGTAAATCAGAACCTTCATGCCAGAAAAAAATGATCTCAAAAGCCTCACCCCCTTCCCTTGTGAGGCCCCTTCCTCTCCCTTGCTCACCACCCACGTCCTTTGAGAGTTCCCACCCACTTCCCTGGTTTGGCCCCGCCCTCCCCTTTCCTCACCACCCACTTCCTTTGAGAGTTCCCGCCCACTTTCCTGGTGAGGCCCCGCCCTCTCCCTTTCTCACTGCCCACTTCCTTTGTGAGCCCCTGCCCACTTCCCTGGTTTGGCCTCACCCTCTCCCTTGCTCGCTACCCACTTACTTTGGGAGTGCCCTCCTTCCCTTTCAAGGCTGTGCCCTCCCCTTTGCTCAGTGCCCCCTCTCACACTTACAGAGTACAGGTTGTTACATTTGCTCTCCTTCACTGGCAGCCTGTACTGAACGATTGCTTTTAGGGTCTCCATCTTGGTCTTTGGAATCTGAAAAAAAGTTGTGTACGGACCTCATGGTAACGGGGCCCTGGAAGAGCGCATTCTAAGCTCTCTCCCTCAGGGACCTCAGCCTCTTTCCCTCCCCCTGCCCATGCAGGAAAACTTTTGCTCTTTGTCTTGACTGACAGGTCGGTATCAGTAGACTGCAACCATCACAGAGGGTTGAGGGCAACAGCCTCCTGAATTCTGCTGTACAGAGCTGTGGTTTTGGTTGGTGAGTCGAAGGAGGCCCTCCCGGCTCTTTGTCTCCTGGCACCTTATGCTCCACGGCCAAGATCCAGCTAACCTTCTGGTTGGAGCAGGGCTACAGAAATCCTCCATGAAGGTGGCTGGAACTGGCGGGGGTTCAGAACTCTCTACCTAAACCTAGACCTGTAAGGTTCAGGTACCCAGGCCTGTGGGATTCTTGCCCCCCTGTTTGTGCAAAGGAAGGAGTGTGCCTGTATGACATTTCTAGCCAATCCAGTGAAGAAGTCATTTCCAACATCCAGTACGCTCCTTACAACCAAGTCTCTGGCATGACCTGGAGAGAAAAGATGCCAGAAGTGCTTGTAACAGCTAGACAAGAGTTTTCCAGAGAGAGAAGAAACAGACATCCAAAAAGCCTGAAGCAGGTAGTAGCCGGGATGTTGGAGGGATATAAAAAGTCCAGGCTGGCTGGAATGGGGATGGAAGGGAGAAGGCCGGGGGAGGATGCAGAAAGGGGTGGAAGGGCCAGGTAGGCCATGCCTTGGAGGTGACAGCAGGAGTTTGCAGTTTATTCTAAAGGAAGAAGGGAAGCACTGGAGGGTTATGAGCCGTGACCGTCCCCCAGAATCAAAGATTTCCAAGTGGAGCTGAACGTCCAGTTTGGGAGGAGAGTATCAGAAGCCTGGCTTTGAATCTTCCATGCAGAGGAACCAGAACAAGAAATCTCCCACAAACTGCATCTTTGATGAAACTAAGAGATGGAAATAATTCATGCCTGTGAGGTTGAATATACCAGAACGAGGACAAGAAGCCATAGCAATGAGGTGGCTGCAGGGGAAAGGATGGGGCACGTGACCTCTTCTAACGCTGGAAAAACCCAAATCGGAAACCGGTATTCACGGCAAGAAGGAGAAGGGCCCCACTCGTCACCCACCCCGCAGTGTGTTCTGCTGCAAACAGGACAGACAGGGCATGACATGAGTACCAGGGACCAAAGAAGCATGCCTTCAGAAAGCAATTTCAGAAAGTGGACGTCCGTCCTCACTGAACCAGCTCAGGAATTAGGTGTCGAAGGAGGCCTGGTGGCACAAAATATCCTGTTTCCCCGAGTCTGGCTGGATTCCATTGAGACTGGCAAATCTGCCCTGATTTCAGAGAAGTTAAAATGTGGGGAAACACGTGGCCCACGGCGTTCAGAGGATGCCACCCATGGCGAGACATCTCCACTCGAGAAATATCAAAAAGTAACTCAGGAAAGATGAAATATGGTGTTAAAGAAACAGTCGCAGGAATTCCTTGGTGGTCCAGTGGTTAGGACTCTGCGCTTCCACTGCTGGGGTCCCGGGTTCCATCCCTGGTTGGGGAACTAAGATCCCACAAGCTACGCGGTGCAGTGGCTCTTGGGGTGAGCCGTGAATCTGGCCATCGAGGCTCACCCCTCCCAAGGACTCCCCTCCCCTCAGGATCCTTCTGCCCAAAGCTGGTTCAGGCAACTGCAGCTCATTCAAACACAAGTCATCGGAAACGTTTCTTGCAACATTACAAAGATAACACAAGGGGGGGTAAAAAAAAAAAAAAGGAATAAGAGAGGGTCAGATTTCACTGTGCGCGAAAAGTCACTGCAAAGCAAAGGAAAATTGCCCCCTAACCTTCCAACGTAAAACCTAGGACGTAATGGGGTAAACGCAGCTGGGAAGGAAGAACACAAAGCAAACGTATAAGCCCTGAGGGGAGAGCCAGACATCAGAAAGTAGTGAAACAGGAAGTGGTCGGACTTATGAAAGAAACAGAAAAGAAAGACAAAAGCATTCCCGAAAGGAGGACAATTATAAGAGGTGAACATAGCAAGGATGACAAGGTTCAAAATAACTGTTTCTAAAAGAAAACTGGTAAGCAGTGAAAGGTATATAAAATAACACACAAACACATTTTTAAAAACAGAGGCTGAGTAGGAAATAAATACGCATTGGAAATTAAACTCATCCACTCCACGCACATCCACTCCACACATACACAACCCCCTCCTTCCCCCAGTGACTGGCAGGCAGCAATGGGGGGCGGAGGGGTTTACCGAAAGGATTTTCTGCAGCTGTAGGTCATTTTCCACCAGCAGGATGTTCACTTTGGCGTGAGCAATGATATGTTGACAGGCTTCCGCAGAGTTGGTGGCATAAATACCAACACAGAAGCCCCTGGGAAAAGAAAACACATGCACGAGTGTGACCCACACACCTTAAGTCGAGAACGAACGTCCTGGAAGGTGGGGGGAGGGGAAGCGTCTGCGGGGGAGGGGGAGGGTCTGCAGGGAAGGTCTGAGTTTGCAGCCTCAGCACCAGCTTCCCTCCCTCCACAGCTGGACAGTGATGATGAGAGAGGATGGGCTCCCGGGATGTCATTATGACCTGGAACCCTCACAGTACCCCATTTTACAGATGAGGAAATTGGGGCTCAGGGCAGGGAAGTCACTTGTTCAGGGTCCCACAGCAAATAAGAGGCGGGGTTTGGACCCCCCCACCCCTCCACCCGTTCCCTTCATTCGCAACCTTTCGTTCTTGCTTTGAACCATTCTGCTGTGGGTTCCCTTTGTATCTCCCTGCTGGCTGATGACATCACGGATCTTTCCAAGTGCCTATTTGCTACTTCCCTTAGTGATGTTTCTGTGCAAGTCTCATGTGGGATTTTAGTTCCCCGAACAGGGATCGAACCTGTGCCCCTTGCAGTGGAAGTGCAGAGCCTTAACCACTGGACTGCCAGGGAAGTCCCTCTTTTTGTGTTTTTATTCCTGAGTTGTAGAAGTCCCTTGTGTATTTGAGATACTAGTCCCCTGTTGGACGGGGATGTGTGTGTCTATCTCGCCGGCTCGCCTGCGGCTGCTTCTGCAACCCCCATTCACATCTCCGTGGGAACCAGCCTGGGGCTGCCAGTCCCTGAGTAGCACCACCCAACATCCACAGGGACCCGGGCCCGAGGTCTTACCTCGCGAAGATGGCGCCAAGAGCCGCAAGGAACCACTCGACTGAGTTAAACCCAAGGATGCCGACTGAGTGGAAAGGCTCCAAGCCCAGCTGGGAAGGCAAAACCAGACAGACAAACAGAAAACAGAAGCAACAGAGGTGGTTTGCTTCCGGATGGGATCTGCTCACTGGCAGGTGAAAGCAGACCCCAGAGCCCACGGAGTCACAAGGGGGACAGCCTGTGTTGAGATGAAAATCCGGAGTGTGATTTTTTTTGTGTGACTCTTGGGAGGCCGGTTTACCTCCCTCTCTATAATACCCCCTTTATTTATTCTAATTTTTATGTATTTTTTCTATATTTATTTATTTTTATTTGGTTGCACCAGGTCTTAGTTGTGGCAGGCAGGCTCCTTAGTTATGGCTCGCTGGCTCCTCAGTTGTGGCATGCAAACTCTTAGTTGCGGCATGCATGTGGGATCTAGTTCCCTGACCAGGTATCGAACCTGGATCCCCTGCCTTGGGAGTGTGGAGTCTTAAACCACTGTGCCAGCAGGGAAGTCCCCTATGTATTTTATTTTTTAACCATTAACCAACTTTAAGTGCACAGCTCAGTGGCATTAAGCACATTCACATTGTTGTGCAACCATCCCCACCATCATCTCCAGAACTTTCTCACCTTCCCAAACGGAAACTCTGTCCCCATGAAACACTGACTCCCCACCCCCTCCCCCAGCCCCTGGCCTTCACCATCTACTTTCTGTCCCTATGGATTTGACTCCTCTAGGGACCTTTTATAAGTGGAATCATATATTTGTCCTTTTGTGTCCGGCTTCTTTTAACATCCCCTAGTTCATCCGTGTTGTGACAGGTGTCAGCATCTCACTCCATTTGAAGGTTAACGTTCCATCGTATGGACGGATCACAATTTGGTTATTCATCCATTGATGGGCACTTGGGTCGCTTCCACCTTTTGGCCGTTGTGAGCAATGCTGCTGTGAACGTGGGTGTCCAAATATCTGTGCGAGTCCCTGCTTTCAATTCTTTTGGGTCTGTACCCAGAAGTGGAATTGCAGGATCATATATGGTGATTCTAAGTTTAATTTTGTGAGGAACCGCCAGACTGTCTTCCAGGGTGGCTGGACCATTTTACATTCCCGCTGACAGTGACTGAGGGCTCCAGTTTCTCCACATCCTCACCGACACTTGTTATTGTCTGTTTTTTTTTTTCCTTAATTAGCCATCCTAATGAATTCATTTTTAGTTTTAATCATAACAGTACTCAAAGAGTGATACCCTATAGTGGTAATAAATTGCACTTTTGAAGGCATAGCCCTGATCTGAACGTGGTTGAGGATGAATCAGGAGACCTGGACATGAAAGTGATCATGCTTGGTGATCGCCCCCCCTTTGTCCTGGAAACTCCAATTTTGTTGGCTGTTTTAGTCACCTGGGCAAGGCTGGCGGTGACCCTCTGTCCCCGGGGAAAACCTAAGCATTTGGAAGGCATCTGCCTGCTGATGCTTCAGAACATGATGCAACATGTTTGTGCTTAGTGGCAGGAAGGCTGTCTTCACTGTGGACACTGTCTCCATCAATGTGTAGATAAACTGACTTCTTTCTGATTGGATCCCTGAGATTTAGGAGAGCAGGGGTCCTTGAAGTCCAGAACTAAGGGCAGAGGGAAAGAGGACCATCTTTCAGGAAGGGTGAACTAGCTACAGCACTATGGCATGGGGGTAAGGGCAGCCAAGAAGAAATCCAGCCCAAGCAGGTGGTTCCTAATTCCGACCTCTCACAGTCTCTAGATGAAGACACATGGGCATCAGAGGAGGGGAGAGAGGAGCTTGGGTCTAGGTCAAAATGTGATCGGATTTCCTGTAAATCAGAACCATCGGGAGGTGCCCTTTTACAGTACGAGATGTCTGTTACGTTCATTATCTATGGCTGCGTAACCCATCATCACAGATGTAGCAGCTTAAAAGAGCACACATTTATTATCCCAGTTTCCACAGGTCAGGAGTCTGGGGGGTGCACGGCTGGGTTCTCTGCCTAGGATCTCCCAAAGCTGCAGTCAAGGGATCGGTGGGGACCATGACCTCCCCCGAAGCTTGGGGGCCCCGCACTTGGAGGTTGTTTGCAGAATTCATTTCCTTGTGGTTGAATGATTGAGATCCTCTTCTCTTGCTACCTGCCAGCTGAGGACCGCTCTCAACTCCTAGAGTCTGTATGCCATCCCCTGCTACATGGCCCTCTCCAAACATGGCAGTTTGCTCCCAGGACAGCAGGAGAATCTCTCTTAATGGTTCACCCCATTAAGTCAGGCCCACCCAGAGCACCTGCCCTTCCTCATGAACTCAAAGTCAACAGATTAGAGACCTTAATGACATCTGTGAAATCCCTTCACCTTGGCCATCTCAGGAGGGAAATCCCATCATAGCCCACAGTCACAGGGAGAAGATTATACAGCACAAGTACACCAGAGGTTGGGAATCTCAGTGGAGTCACCTTAGAATTCTGCCTAACATGCCTATCAAATAGGCCCAGATGAACAGTTTTGATAATATGATGTTGACAATACCATAGGTAAACAGATTCTCTCATACATTGTGAGTGGGCTTAAAGGGCATTGGCTTTGTAGGAATTCACTGTACAAAGAAGGTTCAATATGGCACCACGTATCGTAGCAAAGGCTGGAAGCAACTTAAATGCCCACCCGTAGGGGGCTGATTAAGTCAATACTGTTACATACGTATTTGCAGTTGTTGAAAAGAATATGGATTTAAAAAAAAATAAGTAAATCAATATGGAAGGATCTCAGAATGCAGCAACCAGCCTCCAGGATGAGTTTCATCTCCTGGTATTTGTGTTCTACTATAATCCCTTCCCATATCGTATCAAGGTCTGCTTAACCTTGTGAAAGAAGTCATAGTATGTCATCGCTGAGATCAGGTTATAAAAGATATCACGTTCCCATCTGGTTCATTCTCTCTTTTGGATCACTCATTTTGGGGGAAGCTGGCTGCCATATTGTGAGGACACTCAAGCAACCCTACAGAGAAGGCCATGGAGCAAGGAACTGAGGCCTCCTGCCAAGAGCCAGCCATGTACAGAAGCCATGTACAGATGATGCAGCCCAGGCTGGCAGCTTGACTACAGCCTCATGAGAGATCCTGAACCAGCAACATCCAACTAAATCACTCCTGGATTCCTGACCCACAGAAACCAAGAGATAATAAAGCTCTGTCATTTTTTTTTTCTTTTTTTGCCGTACGCGGGCTTCTCACTCTTGTGGCCTCTCCCGTTGTGGAGCACAGGCTCCGGACGCGCAGGCTCAGCGGCCATGGCTCACGGGCCCAGCTGCTCCACAGCATGTGGGATCTTCCCGGACCAGGGCACAAACCCATGTCCCCTGCATCGGCAGGCAGACTCTCAACCACTGCACCACCAGGGAAGCCTGCTCTGTCATTTTGAGTTACTAAGTTTTGGGGTAATTTGTTATGCAGCAGTAGCTAACTAAAACACACATATACTGTGCTAACAGAAAAAAAAGCAGGTTGTAGACTCTTGAGTATGCTACCATGTGTGTAAAAATGTACTTCTATAGAATTATATAACATGTACACATAATTTATTCCACAGAATAGCATAGAAAGAACTGAAAATGATGGCTACCTCCATAAGAGAGGGGACAAAGATTGGAAGGAAATTTTTCACCAGTTAACCTTGTATCTTGGGGTGCCTTGTGCATTTTGTCCCATATGTATGTATACATAAAAGGAATGATTTAATACATGATGAACGAATGAAGGAATGAATGAATGACTCATTTACCTTGAGTAAGGCTCTTGCAGCTTTCCGACAAGCCTCGTAGTACTGGTTGTAATTCAGAACTTCCCACTTTCCATTCTTCTTTGATGCGAGGGCTGGATAAGTCCCAAATCGGTTGACTGACTCCCGAAAAAATTCAGGGATGGTCATGGGGGTCTCATGGCCTGGCCCGTGTTTTGAAAGCCTCATAAGGACTTCTCCATCTCGGTGAATGGTCCACAGCCCAGGAGTAACTGCAAATAGTCACCAGGGTTGGGTGGCAGACTTTTTTTTATTCATTTAATAACTCAGGAGTTGGGGGGGGGGCTGTCTTTTTGAACCTGAATTAATCCCACACCTTGAGTGAAGTCACATGGTCAGTGCTGGTCTACTCAAGCTTCCTCTTTCATTTGTTTCTTCCTTACCCTCTCAACAGTTTATTATGAAAATTTTCAAGCATACAAAAAATTGGATTGTATAGCTAATGACCTCTACCCACCACCAAATTCTACAACTTCTAGCATTTTGCTGTATATGCTTTATCACATCTCCATCCAGCCATCCCTCTGTTGATCCATCCATTCCTCCATCTTACTTTTTGATACATTTCAAAGTAAACTGCAGCTGTCCATCCATTTCACCCTTCAACATTTGAATCATTTTAAAACATTTTATTGAGGTATAGTTGATTTATTACAACGTGTTAATTTCTGCTGTACAGCAAAGTGACTCAGTTATGCATATATATATTCTTTTCCATTGTGGTTTATCACAGGATACTGAATACAGTTCCCTGTGCTACACAGTAGGACCTTGTTGTTTATCTGTTTTATATATAATAGTTTGCATCTGCTAATCCCAAACTCCCAATCCTTCCCTTCCCTACCCCCCTTCCCCTTGGCAACCACAAGCCTGTTCTCTATGTCTGTGAGTCTTTCTGTTTTGTAGATAGGTTCATCGGTGCCATATTTGAAATTCTACATACAAGTGATATCATATGGTATTTGTCTTTCTCGTTCTGACTTCTCTTAGTATGATAATCTCTAGGTCCATCCATGTAGCTGCAAATGGCATTATTTCACTCTTTTTAAAAACATTTTAATCATTTGGTGTGAGTCAGCCTTTAGTATTTGAATCATTAACTAGAATTCCATATTATTTACAAATGATATATATATACACACATATCTGCATTACATTATTATTACATCTGCACCGTATATAATTATATCTGTACCGTATGTATAATTACATGTACACTATATATGTATATAATTACATCTGTACTATATAGTTATAGTCTCAGTCTAAATATTATTACATCTGTACTATATAAACAATTACATATTACATCTGCCACATATATATACACACAGTTACATCTGCACTATATATAATATATATGTAATATGTAACGTATAATATTATATGTATTATATATTTATGTGCTTTACCCACACAGGCTCACCATCCTAATAAGGAGGTGCTATTATCAATGCCCCCCTGCCCCGCCCCCAGTACCAACAATACACACGAGGCTTCGAAAGAGCAAGTGACTCGCCCGTTGTCACCGGCTAGCAGAGCTCTGCTCTGAACGACGGGGCCCAGCTGTCAACCACTTGCCTGTGCCGCCTCTGCTCCCCATCACACATAGAGACTTGGCCGCCCAGGTTCGGGCACCTCCGCCAAGGCCAGCAGCTGGGGCAGGGAGAAACTGTGCCTGACTCTCCCGGCCCAGACCCCTTTATAAAAAGCCATGACTGAGTCAGTGCACCCTTCTCTCTCACACAGCATACCTCGTTCTTGACTCATGCCTGCCTTAAGGTCCTTGGCCTTCTCTTCTCGAGTCATTGATGTTTCAGCCCTTCCAGGTCCACAGAGACCATTCTTCACAGTGCTGCAAGGCACAAAGCAGGGAACTTAGCAGGCCCGGCAAAGGGGCTGCAGGTCTGAAGCCAACTCCTATGTCTTCTTAGTCATGTCTTCCCAGAACCCTGGGGTTGATTAGTCATGCCTGTCCTGGGCCTAGGAGGAGAGGAGAGTGGCCTGTATGCCAGATCATAGAGCAGTTGTAAAGTCCAAAGGGTGTTCAGTCTCTGAGTTTCCAGAAGAGTGGCTTAAACAGTTAGAATATAGGGGGCCAAGTCCACACGTGATCCTTTGGGTGAGAAAACATTTTGAGGTCTCCTGAAGGAAAGCAACTCACACAAGAGAGTTCTGATCTGGTTGGTTGCCTTAGAGATAGTACAACATGAGGGACTTCCCTGGTGGCACAGTGGTTAAGAATCCACCTGCCAATGCAGGGGACACGGGTTCAAGCCCTGGTCCAGGAAGATCTCACATGCTGCGGAGAAACTAAGCCTGTGCGCCACAACTACTGAGCCTGCACTCTAGAGCCCGCGAGCCACAACTACTGAGTCTGTGTGCCTAGAGCCCATGCTCCGCAACAAGATAAGCCGCCGCAATGAGAAGCCCACGCACCACAACGAAGAGTATCCCCCACTCACCACAACTAGAGAAAGCCCGCGCTCAGCAACGAAGACCCAACACAGCCAAAAATAAATAAATAAATATTTTTTTAAAAAGATAGTACAACGAGAAAACCCAAAGGGCATAAAGGAAGAAACAGAGTAAATCTTGTTACATAAAAAGTTTTAAATTTTTCACATAGCAAAGAATACCATGAACAGAATCAAAAGATCAGCAACAAACTGAAAAAAAAAATATAGGCAACACATCTAATCAACAGAGGCCTGATTTCCTTAATATGTAAAGAACGCCAAAGAATCAATAAGAAAAAGATCAATAACCCAATGAGAAATGGGACAAAGGCTTGAACAGACAATTCTCTGAAAACACATTTTTAAATGACTTTTAAAAACAGGAAAACATGCTCCATCTCAGTCCAGAGAGAAACGCAATAGAAAATACAATGCAATTTTCAGCTATCAGATGAAGTAAGACCAAAAAGGTTGAAAAAGACCTTATATTCTTGAGGATGTGGGATAACAGGGGCTCTCAAATACTGTGGTAAAAGTTGATGCAGCCCCTTTAGAGGATGTTGTATTATCAAGCTTAAGGTCACATGGCCATGAATCCATTGGTAGAGGACTGCAGATTCCTGGCTGCCCAGGGTCCTTGCACACTCAGGAACTGATAGACACTACTGTTTGAAGCCTTTTGTGTATGATGAGGGGCAAGCACCACTCCTTAAGCTTGTTTGACTTTCAGTGTGTTAATCCTTAAATCTATTAAACAACATTTTTCTAAACATCTACATAACATGAATTAATAGTTATTCTCATGGACTGAATTGTGTTCCCCAAAATTTGTATGTTGGGGCCCCAACCCCCCTAATGTGATTGTATTTGGAGATGGAGACTTGAGGGAGGTAGTCAAGGGTGGAGCCCTAATCCAACAGGATTGATGTCCTTCTAAGAAGAGAAAACCAGCTCTCTTTTTTTCTCTCTACCACATGAGGACACAGCAAGGAGGCGGCCGTCTGGAAGAGATCCCTCACCAGAAACCAGTCCTGCTGACACCTTGATCTTGAACTTCCAGCCCCTGCAACTGAGCGAAAATAAGTTTCTACTCAGGCACCCATTCTGCAGTGTTTTGTCATGGCAGCCCTAGCAGACAGTTACATAAATACCTTAAAAAATGTTGTTTAATAAGCTCGTGAATTTAATCAAAATTTCCCAAACAGGCACTTCCCTGGTGGTCCAGTGGCTAAGACTCCGCACTCCCAATGCAGGGGGCCCAGGTTCGATCCATGGTCGGGAAGCTAAGATCCCACATGCATGCCGCCAGCTAAGAGTTCGCATGCCGCAATGAAGATCCCGCATGCCACAAGCAACTAAGACCCAGCGCAGCCAAATAAATAAATATTTTTTAAAATTCCCAGACAATTCAACACTGGCCACACATGTTTCCTTAATCAACCCCCCCCCAAGCATGTAATTAAACTCACAAGTCCAATACATGAATCTGTTCCAATCAAAAGGTATCTCCGGACATCCTCAGCTGTCCCCTTGGAGAGCAAACTAGCTGGTCGACACTGGTTGCGAGTGATGTTTCAGTGGTCTCCGCGAGGAAAACTATTATTTTGTTTGTGATCCACAGTGTGTTCCATATAAGAATCAAGCAGTTGTTATAAATTCTAGATTTGCGGTTAATGTTCTACCAACTCCAAATATTTCTATCAGAACCAGGGGGAATGGAGCCCCATGACCTACACAGGGTTCTCTACTAGCAGATACCGGCTTTGTATTTCAGTGAAAATAGGTAGCTAGAAAAAGGCGCCTTAGAAGATGAACTTGAGTCTCCGTGGAGCTTACACACGCAAAGTAGACCAATCAGCGGAGCAAAGCACAGCCGATTTAGACGAAGCTGTAAACATGCACGTGAAGACGTGCCCAAAGCATGCGGCAAACGAAGAAACTAGAAGGAGGTCCAAGGTCCGGATGGAGCGACTGGATCTGTCCAGAACCTGAGGGTCACCCTGGATTCACCCTTCCCTCCCCACCTTCTTTCCCTTCCCTCCCTCCCTTCCTTCCTCCCTTCCCCCCTCCCCCTCTCTTCCTCCCCCCTCCCCCTCTCTTCCTCCCCCCTCCCCCCTCCCCCCCACATCTGGTCCACCAGCAAATCCTATCAGCTCAGCCTTCAGAATCAGTCCCAAACCAACCGCTTTCGAACCTGGGCTCCCTCGCGTGAGCCAGAGGGACCCCAGTCAAGGTAGGGCCCATCACCCGCATGCGCTGTGTGGTTGCTGGCTGGATCCCAGCGCAAAAAAGATGCTCGTGAGGCAGTCGAGGATTTGAACGCTGCCTGGATCTCAGGTGACACGAAGAGAGGATGGTGGCTTTTGAAGTGTGATAACAACGGCTCTGGGACTCAGTTACAGAAGAGAATTCCTGTCGCTAAGGCGTTCCCAACCTGGAATAATAGCGTGCTCTCTGGGGTTGGCTTTAAAACCAGCAGGCGGGGGGCGTGGTTGCGTGGAGATGAACAAGGTCAACTTCACGTTGACAATTATTGTAGCCAAGTAGTGGGTACATTGTGGTTCACGACACCGCCAGCTCTATTTGTGCGTGATTGAAAATTCATAGAACTCTACACCAAAAATAAATTCTCTGATATGTGAAAAACCTGTACTATGCTTAGGATGTCAATTTAAAAATATGTTGTGGCTAATTTCACTGGGCTTCCAGGTGTTGCTAGAGATAAAATATAAGGAGAAAATAATATGAGCAGTAGCTTCCCATTTTCAATATAGACTTAGGTCTTGTCCATAATATATCAATTACGTGTTGATTGTTAAAAAGTCTTCATCACTTTTCCAAATGTGTTACGTGGTGATAGCATACAGAGAAGAATTTCCTCCAGTCAATTAATGTTCTATAAATAAAGTTTTCCTTTGGCAAAGTAGAAAAGAAAAGACGTACTATACACCAAAATCCTATATCCCTACCCCAATGTGAAATTTTTGATAAAATATAAAATTTTTTTTTAATGGAATAAAAGATCTACCCCATGCCAAGCACCATGACAAGCTGTTTGGGGCTACCGTAAAGGACTTTCAGAAAGTATCTGCTTCCACAAAAAAAAAATAAAATCGGGAATAGAACTCCCACTTGAGGGCAAACTGAAGTAAATTGAGACTTCCCTGGCGGTCCAGTGGTTAAGACTCTGCACTTCCAGTGCAGGGGGCGCCGGTTTGATCCCTGGTCGGGGAACAAAGATCCCGCGGGCTGCAGCGCAGCCAAAGAGGAAAAAAAAATCAAAGTAAATTGGAAACACCAAAGTATTATTCACCTAACAGAATTTTCAACTACATACAAAGAATGGCCACTGCAGCCCTGTTTGGACAGCAGAAGACTGGAAGAAATGGAAGTATCCAGCGATGAAGGACTGGTAGTATGCACTATGGAATCTCCACATGGTGGAATGTTCTAGAGCTGTGTAAGAAAACACCAGGAACCAGGAACGCACAGCCGTGTTCACAGCAGCACAGTTCCCAGTAGCCAAAAGGTAGAAACAGCCGGAACACCCCTCAACGTGTGAATGGCTAAACAAAATGTGGTCCATTCGTACAATGGAACATTATTTGACCCCCGAAAGGAGTGAAGCCCCGACACTCGCTACAACGCAGATGGACCTTGAGAACACGATGCTCAGTGAGAGAAGCCAGACACAGAAGGACCCACCGTGTGTGATTCCATTTATATAAATGTACATAGAGACAGAGAGTGGGTTTGTGGTTGCCGGACGGCTGGGGAGTGACTGTTTAATGAGCACAGAATCTCCTTTTGGGGTGATGGAAATGTTTAGGAACTAAATAGAAAAGATGATTGCACGAGATTGTGAATGTACCAAATGCCACCGAGCGGTTTACTGTAAAATGGTTGACTTTACGTTACGTGAATCTCACCTCAATTAAAAAACACCAGAAATGTTGATTCATGGTTCCCGAAATGGAACGTTCTCCAAGACATAACATTAAATTTCAAAAGCAAGATGCAGGACAACGGATAAAGAAGGTGACCGGGCAGGCAGACGGGTACGTGTGTGTGACTCAAGAGGAAAGTTCTGCGTCTCCGGTCTAAGAGGTCATTATCTCCTCGGTGGACCCAGTGCAGAATGCCAGCAATCTGACCCCAGATTTGACCGCTGACGCCCTGAGAATGGGACGATGAGAGAGAGGTCTCAGATCACAAAGTCCCCAGGGGCCTGTGGCCATCAGCAGGCCTGTGCTGGTCTCTTCCAGCTTCACCACCACCAAGCACCCATCCTGCACACTCAGCAAGGGGGAAGGGAGGGGCTCCATCCCAGGGGTCAGCCACTCTCCTGACCCTGGTGCTTCCTGAGCACCTGCTGTGTGCCGGGCAGCGCTCTAGCCACCGGGCAACCAGATGGACAGAAATCCCTCCTGGAACGGACATTCTAATTGGGAGAAACAGCCAGGAAACAAACAGAGATCAATCCAGATGGTAACAGGATGAGTCTTGAAAACATCAGGCTGAGAGAAAGAAGCCAGATACCAAAAGACACAGAGTGTGTGAGTCCATTTATGGGAAGTGTCCAGAACAGGCAAATCCGCAGGGACAGAGCGTGGATTCATAGTTGCCTGGAGCTGGGGGAGGTGGGTGGGGAGTGGCTGCTTAATGAGAGTATGGTTTCCTTTTGGGGTGTTGAAAGTATTTTGGAACTAGATAGTGGTGGTGTTGTGCATCATCGTGGAAGTACTGAATGCCACTGAATTGTGCACTTTAAAATGGTGAATTTTGTGTTAGGTGTGTCTGCCATTAATTTTAAAAAATTCAGATTAATGATGACCAGAATGGAAACAATAGAACAGGGCGTTGTGATAGACAGTGCTGGGGTGGTCGGGGAGGGCCTCTTGGAGGAGGTGACATCTGAGCTGAGACCTGAAGGACGCAGAGTTCTACTGCAGAGAGTGTTCCAGGCAGGGGGAACCGTGAGGGCAAAGGCTGTGAGGTGGGAAGCAGCTTAGCATGTTCCGGGTGCAGAAGGTAGTATGCAGCGTGGCCGGCCTCCAGGCAGCAAGGGGCATATGGAGATAAATACAAAGAAGCACCCCCCCCTCATTCCACATGCCCTCTTCTACTCAGCTCCAGCTACTGGAACCTTCTCTGCACCCCTCCCCCCCAACACACACACACTCCAAGCTCCTTTGCACCTCAGGGCCTTTGCACATGCTGTTCATTGTGCTCCAAACACTGTCCTCACTAATCTTCACCTATGGCTTCCTCTGTTTATGAGTCCGTTCTTCAGGGAACCCTCCTGTACTATCTGAGGCTGGGCCGGACCCTACACCCTCTCATTACACCCTCTTTCCCTATATTGCACCATCTGGCTTTGTAATTGTGTGTGTATGGGTGTGTGTATGCGACTATCTTGTTGATCATTATATCCCTAACACCTAGTACAGCACCTGGGGTTCAATCATTATTAGCTGAATGAATATATATGTATATATATTGATTCCATAGACCTATGGTTCTCAATCAGTGGTAATTCTGTGCTTCCCCCACCCCTGCCCCGCTGAGGATCCTTGGCAGTGTCTGGAGGGTTTCGGGTGTCACACGTTGGGGGTGCTACTGGCATCTATCGGGTAGAGGCTGGGGCTGCTGCTAAACATCCCACAATGTCCAGGATAGCACCCCACAACCAAGAACGATTCGACCCCAGATGTCAAAAGCACCGACACTGAGAAACCCTGGACTAGACAAGGCAGTTAGAACGTGAAAATAGCAAGTCAGCGTCTTTTCTATACACAGAAGGAGTAGAGGGAGCCCTACGAAGAGAGACATTTCCCTGTGTTCTTGGGCTGAGAGGCTCCCTGTAGAACCAGGGACAGTTAAACTCTGGTTAATACAAACCAACAAAAGCAATAAAAACAGGTAACGTGGGTCTTTCTGCAAGCGCGATTCTGAGAGTTTTATATGTACTGACTCATTTCATCTTCACAGTGCTTCGAGGCAGCTACTGTTATTGTTCCCCGTTTTACAAACGAGGAAACGAGAGCCCGGCAAACTGAGCTTGCCTGTGGTCACAGTGTAATACTTTCTCTTTGATCCTGAAACCAGCTCATCATTCATGAGCAGCTAATAAGGGGAGGCAGTATGACTCGTCCACAAAGCTAAGGTCAAATCAAGCTATAGATTAAAAGAATCTTGGCCAGATGGAGAATGTCTGTTTATCAAGACATCAGGAAGCAGTAAGTGAAGATAAGTCACTGACCAAGATGAAGCATTGGCTGTTTATATCCCAAGAAGGAATTCATATACAGAACATGAAAAGACTTCCTCTTTAGTTTTAAAAAGACAACCCCATAGGAAATGGGTGCAAACCATGAACAGACAGTTCACGGAGCAGGAAACATGAACAGGCTATAAACCCAGGACAGGATGCTAAGGTTCCTTGGTAATCAGGGAAATGCACATTAAAACCACAATGAGATATTATTTCACCCCCAGTAGATGTACAAAAATGCATCAAATGCTAGAGAGAAAGAAGAATGGGAGCCCTCCTCCACTGCCAGGGGAACTAAAGATGACATGTCCCATTGGGAAAGCATTGTGGTGTTAATGGTTAAAAGTGAACACATGCATATCCCTGACTTGGCATCTTCACTCCCAGTTATATATATATACCCAAGAGAAACTCTTGCACATCAGCCCCAGGAGACATGGACAAGGATGATCACAGTGGCCGTGTTCATAAGAACCCCCAACTGGAAACAGCCCAAATACTCATCAGCAGGAGAATGCATGCCTCCATTATGGAATGCTGTGCAGTGATGAAAATGTAGGAACAGACACAAAAACTTGGGTGCATCTCCCAGCCTTGATGCTGGTAAAGAGGCAGGCGGCAGTATGATTTTATTAATATAAAGTTCACAGACAGGCAACATAAATTCGTCCTCGCTTAGGTGGTAAAACAAGAAGGAAAAGTTCTACAGGCAGTTCAGGACAGTGTTACCTCATTCAGGCGAGGGCGGAAAATGAGAAAAAGGACACAGAGGCCTTCTAAGTTTCTAATAATATGCTATCTTCTAATAATATTCTGTCTCATAAGGTGAAATAGGTACACAGACATTTATTGCTATTCATTAAGTTGTACGTTAAAATGTTTTGTGCATCATTTTATATGCAGGATGTGTTTCACAATTTTAAAAAGCCATGTAGGGTTTATTATAGCAATGCAAAAGTTATTCAACATTCAAATTCTCACTGAATTTAAGGGACAAGTGTGAGAAACTATATCATCTCCTCAAGAGAGAATTTCATGAAATATCCATTGTTAAATGACAGTCCCTTAGCCGATAAGCAATGGAAGGCTCTCCATTTCTTGGTAAAGGCTACCTACCAGAGCTATAAATATTATACTTAACAATGGCAGCAGACGTATTGGAAGAGTTTCCATGAAGTCAGAAATAAGACAAAGACATCAGCTGTCACTGCTACTAGTCAGCATTGTTCTGGAGGCACTTAGCCAATGCAGTAAGATAAGAAAAGGAAGTGAGAGGAATAAAGATTGGAAACAGACAACATCGCCATTTTGCAAACAATGTGATCGACTACCTAGACTGTTCAGTCAACTGAAAAGCTGTTAGAAATAAAAACAGCTCTGTAAGGTGATTAGATAGAAGATCAATATTCAAAAACCAGTAGCTTTCTTGTACACCAGCAGCAACAAGTTAAAAGATGCAGTAGAGGGGCTTCCCTGGTGGCGCAGTGGTTGAGAGTCCGCCTGCCGATGCAGGCGACACGGGTTCGTGCCCCGGTCCAGGGAGATCCCACATGCTGCGGAGCGGCTGGGCCCGTGAGCCATGGCCGCTGAGCCTGCTCGTCCGGAGCCGGTGCTCCGCAACGGGAGAGGCCACAGCAGTGAGAGGCCCGCGTACAGCAAAAAAAAAAAAAAAAAGCAGTAGAAAAAGATAATGAGAGTATCCCAAGGCCAAAATGTGTGTCTGTGGTGAATCCGGCTTCTACCGAAATATGCCTGGATGCTACATTGATGTATTGATACATGAAAAGTCAAGTATGATAGTCAGACACCGAATCCCAGAGGACCCTCGTGTGCCCCTCTCCCATACCACTGGCACCTGCCACTCTTCACCAGGTGCGGTTCTGGCCATCACAGCAAGGCATTGGTTGCCGAGACACCTGGGCACTCAGGGTGTTTCCTTCTTCCACAGAGATGGTAAACAAGTTGCTCCTCCTGGGAGCCTGAACATGTGCTGCCCCTTCCCGGCCCTCGTCACTTACCGGGTCCAGCCAGGATAGTGGTGGTGACAAGAGGCAGGAAGGCGGGGATTTTCCCCTCCCTGACAGCACTTCTGGAACCTTCCTCCCAGCCACCTCTTGTGACGTCACTGGCTGTCCCTGCCTCCCCACCCTGCCCCCACTCCTGCTTCTGGGGCACTTCCTGCTTCTCTTTTCACGGATCCATTCGTTCACGCACTGCACTCCTGCACCTGATTGTGACGTTTTCATGGAGCCACAGCACTTACGCTGGGCATCTTGCTAGATGCTGGGACCGTGAAGATGTGCAGAACCAGATGAGGTCTGCCCACGGAGCCAGCGGGGAAACCTAGAGTCATGCAAACAGGGAGACCCAATGTATGTTGGTCAAGAGGGTGTTGGTGTCGGGGGGAGGGCTGACCTAGGCAGGGAGGTCGCGAGAGTTTCCTCAAGCTGAGGTCTAAAAGCTGGGTGGGTCTCAGCCCCGACCTCACCACTTTCTATCACGCTGCCCTGCTTTATGCATCGGCTTTGCTCATTGCTGCATTCCAGTGCCTAAAACAGTGCCTGGCAGGGATCGCAGCAGGTGCTCAATAAATAAAGATTTATTACCCAAATATTCTGCTCTGCCAAGAGAGAAGAGTAAGGAGGGTTCCGTTGTCTCTGGACCCTTCTGGGTGGTTCCCATCCACGACTGACCAATGCCACTCTGCAGAGCAGTGAGACAGCTGTGGCTGGGAGAGTGAGCATCCGCCGTGAGCCATTCTGCCCCTTCTTTTCTAGACCCCTCACCTAGAGATTGTTTCCCAGGCCCCCTTGTTGCGACATGTGGCCGTCTGGCTAAATCCTGACCTGTGGGATGTGGACCTAGGTGGTGGGGGTCACTTTGGGGTTATGCCCTTAATGGAAAGGAGATGGCACCCCAGTTCCCTAGTGGGAGGCTGGGATCTGAAGCAGACACCTTGGACAAGAGGGGAGCTGGACAGTGAGGGAGGCAGAGCAACAAGAGGGAAGGAGCCTGGGTCCCTAATGACTGTGGAGCCACCTGGCTAGTCCTGGACAAATACAGAGTTCCATGCACACTCACACACACACACATTCAAACACACCTTCATATGGACATGCAATTACATGCACACATGCATGCACACCTGCTCCTACAATCATACCCACTCACATCCTAAGACACACCCTCCTACAGACACAAAATTGCATACAGCCACACACTGAGTCACACACACCCTTTTATAGACACAATTACATATACACACTGTCATACATATGCACTCATACACATACAAACTTCTATGCAGACACACAATTATATATACACACGCTCACACACATATGCATGACAACCTCACAGTCACGTGCATCCTCATTAGATACACAATTGCATACATGTATGCTCACACACGTGCACTCACACGTCTCCACACAGATACATACTCTCACACACATGCACACACAAGTTTCTCACCACAGAAAAGTCCACTTGGGAAAGACCTGTGCAGAGATATCTCAGCTGAGCCTTGGTGAGGACGGGGGAGATGCTGCAGTGCTTGCCCAGATCTCATTCAGGGATAAAGGGCATGCTGCCAGCTTCCGGAAATGCTAAGCAGACCTCTGCTGCCGGCCCTTTGGGATCAGCCTCCGCTGAATAGCACCCCAGCGTGTAGGGTTACACTCCCTTCTCAGGGCAGCCCACATCCACGTCATGGCATAAAGTCCCTGCCTGTCACCCCAACTCAGCGCAACTCTGAGAGGCCGTCCCAGCCGCCTCCCTGGGGGCAGGTGACCTTCTCTCTCCCTTGGAAGCCCAGTCCTGCTTCCTCCCCTCCCACCAGTGTCCATCCTGAATGCTCCCTAAATAAACCGTTTTGCAAGCTCAGTTTTCCTCTGCTTCGCAATGAGCCCAACATAGTGCAAAAGCAGTAATCGTCTCCCACTCGAATCCTCCGTTGACCCTGTCTTACCTTTCTCTTACCTGCCCCAGCTAAGGTAGCAGCAGGGACCCTTCTTTCCCCACAAGTCTTGGCCATTAGCAGTGACCATGCTCTCTGAGTGGTGGAGGAGCCCCTCCTCCAAGCAGAGGGACAGAGTTTATTCCAGGCCAGCGCGCACATTTTAATCGAGAAAAGTCTGACAGTAGAAAACAGGATTGCATGGAGGCAGCAGCTACAGAAAGAAAAGCCCTGATTTGGCAAAATCCGTCTACCCCAACCCCGCTGACCCCGGAAGACTCCCCCTCCCCCAAAGCCAAGGGCAAAACGAACTGAAGCTGAGGGCAACTCTGTGAAAGGACCCAGGTGCCCGCCTTGGACATCGGGGAAGGGGTGACTCACCTGGGTGTCCTCCACCCCCCTCGCTGGGCAAGGGGGAGTCGGACCCCGAGCACTTCGGGCTGCTTTCAGGATCTGCTCCACATCCGTCTTTCAGGATGAGAACAGGGGGAAGCTCTCAGCCAACCTCCAACTTTCCCCAATTAACCAACTCACCCACTAACTCAGGTTCTGTCCCCCTTACAAAGCATGCAGATGGCCCTGGTTCATATAGAACCCTCGTGGGGTTACTCTGAAATGCACGTGCATCTATCCCACATGGGATGAGCTGTGTGCTTAGTGAGGGTGAGGTGTTTATTCCCAAACCTGTTTACGCCAGTTGTACTCGTTACCCTAACAGCATGATTTAATTAAATATTATACCCACCAATGCAATACAAGGGCAAAAAAATCATTGTTTCTAAGCCCAAAGTACAGGTGATTAAAAAAAGATTGATGAGGGACTTCCCTGGCAGTGCAGTGGTTAAGACTTCCCCTTCCAGTGCGGGAGGTGCGGGTTCGATCCCTGGTCGGGGAGGTAAGATCCCACATGCCTCGCAGCCAAAAAACCAAAACATAAAACAGAAGCAGTATTGTAACAAATTCAATAAAGCCTTTAAAAAACATGGCCCCCATTTTTAAAAAAGTGATTCACAATAGTGATTCACAATTTAAAAAAAAAAAAAAGACTGATGAATTAAGCAAGATGGTATATTGCGTCTGGGAAAAAACTGGAAATCTACCCGTCCAATATGGTAGTGACTACCAAATCTATATCTAGATTTAAATTTTTATTAAAGTGAGAACTGTACACTTTAAAAATGGTTAAGAGGATAGATTGACTGTTGTTTTGCTACAGTTAAAAATAAATTAGCTTAAATTTAAACTTCAGTTCCTCAGTCACACAAGCAATAGTTCAAAGGCTCAGTAGCCACACGTGGTTGGTGACCGCCATATTGGACAACCCAGATGCAGGGCATCTCCAACATGCTCTAGACTGGACTGGCAGACCAGTTCTATATCCAGGCTGCTCTTCAAGTATCTTTATGCTCTTACTACACTCTTGTGATTACAAGCTCCATGATAGTCAGGAACATTAAAGATGGGATAGTAATTTGACTATTGAAGAGTTTATAAAGCTTATTCACGTATTCAGTGGGTTGGTTGGTCATGTGAGAAATTTCAACACCTTCTTTTCTTATACTATCTATTTATTAAAACAAATTTGCTTTTCTTGGTGATAATCTGTATCATCAGAAACTTCAGTTGTAGAGCTCTCAACATTGGCTTCCTCACCACAGTTCCCAAGCTTTTGCTGAAAACCCAAGAATTCTTGTCTTGGCACCCCTTTGTCCTTGTGGGCCCATCCCTAGTATCCCATGATCGCCATGACCTTCAAGATCAAGCAAACAAGAACTTTTTTGGACCTCTGCTTGGGGTTTCAGGCTAGGAAGCATCTAAAGAAGAGACTCCCCCCATCTTGAAGAAATTGAAATTAGAAAATGTAGAGGTTGATTTATGCAAGAGATACCTAAGGATCTCCAATGGGCAGATCCATCTTCAAAGAGAAGGACTTAGGAGCCATACATCAAAAGGGTACAGAAGATCTCTAGGACAAAGGGAAACAAAAAGCCAAATGAATCCCTGCCTTAAATGACTTTTTCCAATGACCAGTCAAATACTGGAATGTTCACACATCCGAAAGGTTCTCTGGGCACCAACCCTCCTCCAACCCAGGTTCTGTGTCCTGTGTTGTTTGTGTTGTGCTTCATCTAAGCATCGCTCACTGCCTGGGGAGCTGGGGGGAGGATGAATAGAGCAGGAGCAGAGAGGAAAGTCTGTGGCTTGAAGTAAAGGGCTGGGGATTTGAGGTTCAAGAACTGATACCCACCCTCCTATATTTCTGGTGGGAATAAAAAAATAGTGCAGCCCATTTGGAAGTCAGTCTGGCGGGTCCTCAAAAGGTTAAACATAGAGGTATTATTTGATCCAGCAATCCCGCCCCTGGGTGTATTCCCAAGAGAAAGGAAAACATACGTCCACACAAAAACTTGTACATGAACGTTCACAGCAGCGTGATTCATGATAGCCCCCAAACCAAATATCTGTCAGTGGGTGAATGGATAAACAGAACATAGTGTATCCATCCGAGGGAATATTATGCAGCCATTTAGAAGGAATGAAGCTCCTGGGGACTTCCCTGGAGGTCCAGTGGTTAAGACTTCGCCTTCCAATGCAGGGGGTATGGGTTCAATACCTGGTCATGGAGCTAAGATCCCACATGCCTCACAGCCAAAAAACCAAAACATAAAACAGAAGCAATATTTTAACAGATTCAATAAAGCCTTTAAAAATGGTCCACACCAAAAAAAAAAAATCTTAAAAAAAAAAAAAAAGGAATAAGGCTCTGATACATACTGCAACACAGATAAACGTCAAGAACATTTTTGCTGGGTGAAAAAGCCACATCAGTCATATACTCTATGATTCCACTTATATGGGGAATCTAGAATAGACAAATTCATAGAGCCAGAAAGTAGAATAGATGTTGCCAGGGGCTGGCGGGAGGGAAGAGGGGGAAGTGACTGCTGATGGGTGTGGACCCTCCTTTTTCTTTTTTTCTCTCACCGTTGTGGCCTCTCCCGTTGCGGAGCACAGGCTCCGGACGCACAGGCTTAGCAGCCACGGCTCACGGGCCCAGCCGCTCCGTGGCATGTGGGATCCTCCCGGACCGGGGCACGAACCCGCGTCCCCTACATCGGCAGGCGGACTCTCAACCGCTGCGCCACCACGGAAGCCCGACCCTCCTTTTAAGGTGATGAAAATGTCTCGGAACCAAATAGAGGTGATGGCTGTACAATACGGTGAATGTACTGAATGTCACCGAGTTGTCCACGTTCAAATGTGGAGTTTTAAAATTTTTTTAAGTAATAAATAAATAGATTATCCTGACTATGCAGCATTATTTAACACTCAGGATGTGCTCCATTAGAGCAACTCAAGGTCAGAGAGGCAGAGCTATTTGGCTGAGGTCACACAGCAGGCAAGTGAGGGAGGCACAGAAATCCTGCTTAGTTCTGTAACTTTGCTCCACCCCAGCTTTTCACAGAGCATCCCAACCCTCAGAGAGCCTCTGAGTTGTGGTCCCCAGAACCAAACGGTGCTTAATACAGACTGGCAGCTGCACCACAGCAGGACTGTCTCCTATTTCACTGGTGGGAAAAGAGAAAAGTTAAGTAACTTGCCCAGAGGCACACAGCTGGTCAGAGGCAGCGTGCCTGAGAATGCCAGTTCTAGACCCACATCACCTCTCTGATCTTTGGTCTGTCGTGGGTGACACTGAATCCGTTGTGTGTCCCAGCTCTCCTTGTTTCTGCATCCTTCAGATCATTAACTAGAATCTGACCCTGTACTTGCATGTCTCACCTCTCTCTGATTCTAGCCCTGTTGCATCCTGTCTTTATTTAAAATGTTGACATTTTGTTCATCATGGTTTTTTTTTTTTTGGCATCATCTTGGTTTTTTTAAATATTGCATTGAAATGTTATTCATCTTGGTGATTGAGTTTTCTGCTTTTAAAGGACAGGCAGGAGAGGAAAAATTGTTGATGTTTCCCCTTTCCCCCTCTTCTTGCTCAGAATGGGGATGTGATGCCTGGAGCCATGGCAGCTATTTTGTAATCATGAGTCAACAAGCAAGGGGCACAAGAAGCCAGCGGCTTAGGACATTAAGAACCTGAGCTCTTGACAACATTGAGTGGTTGAATCAAAGTCAGCAACCATTTACATGCAGATTTCCTGCGTAGTGAAAAAAATAAAACTCATTTTGTAAACTGCTTTGGTTAGATTTTCTTTTAGATGTAGTCAAATGCTAACTGCTACAACCTTAAAATGATATTTCTGGGCTGACTTTAGAGGTTAACAGTTTATGATGGGATATATCATCTATCTAAGTAATTAACCCCAAATTTCTCAAGATAAAAATCTTAAACCCACTGCTGATGCTCGTATATTGTTGGTAGGAGTGCATTAGTACAGCTTTGGTGAGAACAGTTTGGCTGTATTTGTCAAAATTTTAGAACATATATCCTTTTTTTTCCTTCCCCTGTATTATGTCAACTCAGTATTTTGTAGGACTAATCCATTACCTTTTTATATTTAGACTAATTTCTAAAAATGTTATGAAAGTAATACATGTCCATGGTTTTTAAAATTCAAAAGAAACAAATAATCTGATTAAAAATGGGCAGAGGACCTGACAAGACGTGTTTCCAAAGAAGATATCCAAATGGCCAACAGGCATATGAAAAGGTGCTCAACATCACTAATCTTCAGGGAAATGCAAATTCAAACCATAATGAGATGTCACCCACTAGACGTCAGTCAGAATGGCTTCAACAAAAAGACAAGAGATAATAAGTGTTGGTGAGGGTGTGGAGAAAAGGGAACCCTTGTGCACTGCTGGTGGGAATGTAAATTGGTGCAGCCACTGTGGAGAACAGTATGGAGGTTCCTCAAAAAATTAAAAATACAGCTACCCTATGATTGGGCAATCTCATTTCTGGTTATATATCTGAAGGAAATGAAATCACTGTCTTGAAGAGATACCTGTACTCTCATGTTCACTGCAGCACTATTCACAATAGCCAAGACCTGGAAACAACCTAAGTGTCCATCGACAGATGAATGGATAAAGACAATGTGGGGTGTGTGTGTGTGTGTGTGTGTGTGTGTGTGTATAATGGAATACTACTCAGTCATAAAAAAGAAGGAAATTCTGGCATTCAAGACTATATGGATGGTTCTTAAGGACACTATGCTTAGTGAAATAAATCAGACAGAGAAAGAGAAACACTGTGTGATCTCACTTATATGTAGAATCAAAACAAAACATGGGGGGCTTCCCTGGTGGCACAGCGGTTAAGAATCCGCCTACCAATGCAGGGGACACAGGTTCGAGCCCTGGTCCGGGAAGATCCCACGTGCTGCAGAGCAGCTAAGCCCGTGCACCACAACTACTGAGCCTGCGCTCTAGAGCCCGCGAGCCACAACTGCTGAAGCCCGCGTGCCTAGAGCCCGTGCTCTGCAACAAGAGAAGCCACCGCAATGAGAAGCCCGTGCACTGCAACGAAGAGTAGCCCCCGCTCGCCAGAACTAGAGAAAGCCCACGTGCAGCAACGAAGACCCAACGCAGCCAAAAATAAAATAAATAAATAAATAAATTTATAAAAAACAAAACATGAGAGGGCGAAGCTGGGGCGAAGTGAGCGTAGTATTGACGTATATACACTACCGAATGTAAAATAGTTGGCTGGTGGGAAGCAGCAGCACAGCACAGGGAGATCAGCTTGGTGCTTTGCAATGACCAAGAGGGGTGGAATAGGGAGGGTGGGAGGGAGGCTCAACAGAGAAGGGATGTGGGGACGTGTGTCTGCATATGGTTGATTCTCTCTGTTGTGCAACAGAAACTAACACGGTATCGTGAAGCAATTATACTCCAAAAAAGATGTATTTTAAGAAAATTGCTTTGATTAGAACTTTTCCCCCTTTCAGTGTAGTTATGGCATGCATTTGAAATACAGTTGTGTTTGTTTAAAAAAAACACAAACAACTAGCACACCATTGTAAAGCAATTATACTCCAATAAGGATGTTAAAAAAAAAAAAGAAAAAAGAATACAAAAACAAAACCAAACAAAAACAAAACACGGAACTCACAGATACAGGGAACAGATTGGTGGTTGTCAGAGGTGCGGGTGGGGAATGGAGAAATGGGTGAAGGTGGTCAAAAGGTACAAACTTCCAGTTATGAAATCAGCAAGTCCTGGGGATGTAAGTCAGTCACAGTGTGGTGACTTCAGTTAATAACACTCTATTACAGGTTTGAAAGCTGCTAAGAGAGTAGATCTTTTTTTTTCAATATATTTTTTATTGAAGTATAGTTGATTTACAATGTTGTGTTAATTTCTTCTGTACAGCAAAGGGATTCAGTTGTGTATATATACGTATATATATATATACGTATATATACATTCTTTTTTTAAAATATTCTTTTCCATTATGGTTTATCACAGGATATTGAATATAGTTCTCTGTGCTATACAGTAGGACCTTGTTGTTTATCCGGTCTATGTATAAAAGCTTCCATCTGCTAACCCCAACCTCCCACTCCATCCCTCCCCCAACCCCTTCCCCCTTGGCAACCACCAGTCTGTTCTCTATGTCTGTGATTCTGTTTCTGTTCCGTAGATATGTTCATTTGTGTCATATTTTAGATTCCACATATAAGTGATATCATATGGTATTTGTCTTTCTCCTTCTGACTTACTTCACTTAGTATGATAATCTCTAGGTCCATCCATGTTGCTGCAAATGGCATTATTTCATTCTTTATGGCTGAGTAATATTCCATTGTATACATGTTCCATTGTATACATGTACATCTTCTTTATCCATTCATCTGTCGATGGACATTTAGGTTGTTTTCATGTCTTAGCTATTGTTAATAGTGCTGCTGTGAACATAGGGGTACATGTATCTTTTTGAATTATAGTTCTGTCTGGATATATGCCCAAGAGTGCGATTGCTGGATCATATGGTAGCTCTATTTTTAGTTTTCTGAGGAACCTCCATACTGTTCTCCATAGTGGCTGTACCAACTTACATTCCCACCAACAGTGTAGGAGGGTTCCCTTTTCTCCACACCCTCTCCAGCATTTGTTATTTTTAGACTTTTTAATGATGGCCATTCTGACCAGTGTGAGGTGGTACCTCATTGTAGTTTTGACCTGCATTTCTCTAATAATTAGCGACGTCGAACATCTTTTCATGTGCCTATTGGCCATCTCTATTTCTTGAGAGTAGATCTCAAAAGTTCTCATCACAAGAAAACAATTGTAACTCTGTATGGTGATGGATGTTAACTAGACTTATTGTGGTGAGCGTTTTGCAGTATATGCAAATATGTAATCATTATGCTGTAAACCTGAAACTAACATGTCAGTTATACCTCAATACAAATAAAATTTGAAAAAACAGCAAAGAAACCTGCCCCCACAAATTTAGGCAGAGGGATGGATTGGATACATAGAGTGGTAGTCCGGAGATTCCTACTGTAGACTCCCCAGGGTGATTCTCATTTTTATTTTTCCAGAGGAAAACTATAACTTTTCTCACAGCTCCCCCTGGTGGGAGCGTCCGTCTCACGCACCGGGCCCAGAGGGAACACAGCACAGCATCTGGGGTGTCCACAGCAGGCAGCAGAGATGGAATTCCCTGGTTTTTGAGTTGTACTTTTTAATTAATACCCATTGGTAATTCATACCCATTATTTTGTTGTTGTTGTCGCTTATCAGAAAGATCGGAAAGGTTTATAACAAAGCAAAAATGCCCTGTTCCACCTCTGCCTCCTAAAATTCCACAAGTATCCCTCCCCCAGGAGCCAACCATTATGGATACCTTGACTGTTTCCTTTGGTAGTAACCTCAGTTTCTATTATTGTTGTTGTTGTTGTTTTGGCCACGTTGCATGGCTTGTGGGATCTTAGTTCCCCAAGCAGGGACTGGACCCGGGCCCTCAGCAGTGAAAGCACAGAGTCCTAACCACTGGACCGCCAGAGAAGTCCCTAACCTCAGGGGTTTTTTTAAATTAATTTTTTATTTTATATTGGAGTATAGTTGATTTACAATGCTGTGTTAGTTTCAGGTGTACAGCAAAGCGATTCAGTTATACATATACATGTATCCATTCTTTTTCAGATTCCTTCCCCGTATAGGTTATGACAGAATTTTGAGTACTGTTCCCTGTGCTATTCAGGAGGTCCTTGTTGATTATCTGTTTTATATATAGTAGTGTGTATATGTTAATCCCAAACTCCTAATTTATCCCTCCCCCCCACTTTTCCCCTTTGGTAACCGTAAGTTTGTTTTCTATGTCCCTGAGTCTGTTTCTCTTTTTGTAAATAAGTTCATTTGTATCACTTTTTTTAGATTCCACATATAATTGATATCATATGATATTTGTCTTTCTCTGACTTACTTCACTTAGCATGATCATCTCTAGGTCCATCCATGTTGCTGCAGATGGCATTATTTCTTTCTTCTTTATGGCTGAGTAATATTCCATTGTGTATATGTACACATCTTCTCTATCCATTCATCTGTCAATGGACGTTTAAGTTGCTTCCATGTCTTGGCTATTGTAAATAGTGCTGCTATGAACATTGGGGTACATGCATCTTTTCTAACCTCAGTTTTAGACATTATCTTCTCACTTCCTGTTACACCCTTGCTTTCTGACGATTTTCGTCCATATCTTTACATAAGTTAATATTCTATTACCTATCCTCATAACAGCATAAAATAAATAAATGAATTGACCACTTCATAAAATGAAAATCTAGGAGAAAACCAGAATCCACCACAACTTTAAGAACTTAAGGAATTTTATTCCATCTGTGTTTTTAAACACAGAGAATGAAAAGTGGATGTTCTGAAACAGTCGTGGTCTGGAAAAAAAACAAACAAACAAACACAGGGGCATCCACCCCAAAACGCAGAGGGAGGCCAGATCCTCCCATGTAAATATTGTCTTCCACAAACCCATTCGCGTAGTTTACGGTATTCCGTATTCTGTTTCCTATTTGTGATTTTCTGCAATTAATGATGAACGTGGCAGAGTTGATATTAGTTGGGTGATACCCCCCAAATAATATGGATAACCAGTGTCCTTCGTGAAGATGTGAAGGAGCTGCCCAGTTCCCTGTCCCCCACCCCCGTCAGACTGTCCTGCCAAAATGTTAGGCAGGTCCTTACATCATTTCCTAAAAGTCACTTACGTTCATGCGTGGAGTTCTGACTAGTCAACCCACGTTACCGTTACAACTAGTACACTTGCAATCAAGCTAAGAATGTTAGATTCTTAACTTCATTTTTTAAAAAATATTTATTTATTTAGGTTGTGCCAGGTCTTAGTTGCAGCAAGCGGGCTCTTCAGTTGCGGCTCCAGGGCTCCTTAGCTTCATTTCTGTAAAGTGGGCAGTAAGGGTTCTTGACGGCTTTTGTCATTGAAGTGTTTCTCTTCCTTTTTTTTTTTTTAAAAAAAAAAACTTCTTTCCTTCTCATTCCTCTCCCCTTTCATTTCCCTCCAATTCTTCAACTTTTTCTCTTTTTTCCCCCTTTCCTTTCCTTCTTCCATTCGCTGGCAGTCAGTATGGAACTTAGGTACAGCCATTCTATTGCCCTACTTCCTGGTTGCCTGGAAGTGGTTAACACAGTTGGCTGAAAACATGGGATTATTTTTTAATGTGTTCTGCGTGTATTCAGCCTGCCCCTTCCCAGGCTGGAGGTCACAGCAGTTTGCTACGGAAATGATTCGCTGTCGCAGAGAAATGTGACAACAGATGGCGAGAAAACCACGAGAAAAATAAAGATCGTCTCACCGCACAGGTGCTTTCCACACGAAATCCACTTTTCGGAAGCCCAGTCATTATGGAAATTGCGCTCTCATGCTTCTCTTTGAAAGGATCAGATACTCGCATTCAGGTCTGCACCAAATCAGTGGCTCTCAAAACCACCTACCAATGCTTAAATGGCCTTTAAAGTTCTAACGGCACCGGTTAATTAACAGTCATTCGTTAAATAAAAACAGTCAATTAGGAAGAATTCCTTCTGGGAGGGGGAAAAAAGTTTTAACAACCACAGAGGGTAAATGCTTTCCAGGAGATCTGGAAAGCTCCCAGGAGGATGTATTTTCGTACCATTCTTAGACTCATCTAGTTTTTAGTGGTCTTATGGTTTCACTGGCTAATTCTTTTCTTGTAAACATGTGGTTAACCTTTTTTTTTTTTTTGGTGGTTCGATTTTTATTTCATATTTGAGCAGAAAATATCCTTTCATTTTATTATGCCTCTGGGAGTTTTTGACCAAAAAAAAAAAAATTGATTGGAAACGTAATACTTGCACTTGGTAAATACACGCAAAGGCAGACAGACAGACAGATAGCCTCAACAGGGTGAAAGGAGGACACAGTGAAGAGCTAAGCCTCCCTCCTCCTGTTATGTGTATTCTTAGTTTATATTTATTGTTTTTCCAGGAATATTCTCTACATATACAAGCACGCTGCAAAAGAACATGGAAGAGATATAGGAGAGCTTAGAGGTCAGCCACATGGGTGTCAGAGCCAGACCACCTGGGTTCACATCCCAGCTCTGCAGCTTATTACCTGGCTCTGTGAGTTTGACTGAACCCTTGTGTACCCCCCAAAGTGGTAGGCAGCCTCTAAAATGCCCCCCCCGACGGCCCCCAATGATCCCCACTTCCTCGTATCAACATCTTTATGTAATCCTCTCCCCCAAGTGTGGGCTGGACCTACTGATCCCCTTCTAACAATTATATCAGAACTGATGAGATGTCATCACTGCTGAGCTTAGGTTATAAAAAGACAGTGGCTTCCGTCTCAAGTGTACGGGGGAGACCAGCTGCCAGGTCCCCACCGTCATGTCAGAAGGACACGCAAGCAACTTCTTAAACAGCCTGTGAGGTGAAGAACGGAAGTCTCCAGGCAATAGCCCGAGAGGAGCTAAGGCCTGCCTTAACCACATGAGTGAGCTTAGAGCTCTTCCCCGTGGGGTGTTCTATTTGATGGGTGTCAAGGTTCAGTGTTTCAAGATGAATAAGTTCTAGAGACCTGCTGAATAAATTCTACAGATTGTGTCTGCAGTTAACATTTCTGTGTTGTACGCTTGAAATTTTGTTAAGAGGGTATGTCTCATATTAAGTGTTTTTACCACAATTTTAGAAAGAAAGAGAGAGAGAGAGAAAGAAAGGAAGGAAGGAAGGAAGGAAAGGGAGGAAGGAAGGAAAGAAAAGAAGGGAGGGAGGGAGGGAGAAGAGAGAGAGAGAGAGAGAGAAAAAAAGAATCTTCCCCAGTTGAGCCTTCAGATGAGACCACAGCCCCAGCCAACAGCTTGCCCACAGCCTCATGGGAGACCTTGAGCTAGAACCACCCAGGGAAGCTGCACCCAGATTCCTGACCCACAGCCGCTCTCTGTGACCATGAATGTTTGTTGTTTTAAGCTGCTAAATTTGGGGACAGTTGTTTACACAGCAAGAGATAACACATATGTAAAATGGGACTAATAATACAAGAGTTCTTGTGAAGACGAAATGAGTTAATATTGACAAAGGATGGGGAATTACCGGGCACAGAGTAAGCACGGAATAAACATATTTACTTAAAAAGGCAGTATTTACATGGGTAAGTTTATCCCCTTTTGAAACAAATATCCCCCTTTAAAAATGCTGTCAACAGTGTTCAATGTTCTGTGCTTATTTACTGTTTTGTTGTTTAATATGTGGATCATAGCCGTTCTCCTACACCCGCCCACATAGCTTCATCGCATTCTTTTTCACTGCTGTATAATAGTCCGTTGCTTAGCTGAATGCTACTTCATTCAATCAATCCTTTATTGTTGGCTGTTTAGGATGATCCCAGGTTTCTGTCATTCTTTTTGTCTCAGTGCCCCATCTTAAAATGTAATGTCCATCCGTGTTGCTGCAAATGGCATTATTTCATTCTCTTTATGGCTGAGTAATATTCCATTGTATATATGTACCACATCATCTTTATCCATTCCTCTGTCAATGGACATTTACGTTGCTTCCATGTCTTGTCTGTTGTAAACAGTGCTTCAGTGAACATTGGGGTGCGTGTATCCTTTTGAACCAACAAGGACCTACCGTATACCACAGGGAACTCTGCTCAATATTGTATCACAACCTAGATGGGAAAAGAATTTGAAAAAAGATAGATACGTGTATACGTATCACTGAATCGCTTTGCTGTACACCTGAAATTAACACAACATTGTTAAGCAACTGTACTCCAATATAAAATAAAAAGTTATTTCCTGAAAAAAAAATGTGGTGTTTTCAGTCATGGACAGTTCCAAGTGGAAGAAACCCATCTTTGGAATCATTCGATGCTGAAGTTGCAAACTGAGGTTCTGGGAGGCCAAGTGCTCCATGGCGCCCCCTGCCTTGATCAAAACTGCTCCCCTTTTGCCTGTCCGACCCCAAACCCAGACACCTAATCCCGTGCTCGCTGCACATCTCACAAGCCTTCTGTGGGAGCACATCTGCAGCTTCATCATGAGATGATTTGAGGCAAAGAAATTCATTTCACAGCCAACTCCTTGGAAATACACCAGGACAATTCCTTTTTTTCCCTTTTTTTTTTAAATTTTATTTTTGTGTTGACATATAGTTGATTGACAAGGTCGTGTTCGTTTCAGGTGTACAGCAAAGTGATTCAGTTATACATACATATATATCTTTTTTTTTCAGATTCTTTTCCCTTATAGGTCATTACAAAATACTGAGTAGAGTTCCCTGTGCTATATAGTAGGTCCTTGTTGGTTATCTGTTTTATATATAGTAATGTATATATGTTAATCTCTAACTCCTAATTCCTCCCTTCCCCCACCAGGACAATTCCTAATAGTAAACTACATTTCCCAAGGTGAGGGGTCTTAGTAGGGGGAAACAGGTCACTCGGTTTAATAGGTTTGGGAAATGCAGTTAGAATTAACATTTTTTACTAATGGATTTTTTTTTTTTTTTTTTTTTTTGCTGATACTAGTAACATCTCTTGGGCACCTTCAGTATCCCGGGCACGTTACAGAGCACATCCCAGTGAATCCCCACGAGGTAGGTCTTCATCGGAAACTTTTTTTTTTTTTTTTTAACAGAAGAGAAAACTAAGGTTAGAGGAAACTCTAACCCTAGTTACTGATATATACAGAAGAGGAAACTAGGGTTAGAGGATTATGTGACTTGCCCTTGAGTATGCAGCTAGCAACCAGAACTCAAGTCTGAATGGTTCCAAAGGCTGGGGTCATAACTCAGATACGATTGCAGGACTTCTCAGGGCCTTTAATGAGCTGCTGGGCACTGGCATCTTTTGATAATGGAGCCCTTTCTTCACAGTGTGTCTGACAACAGTAAGTAAGACTGTCTGTCAGCACAGGGTAGCAGGGACTCCATATCAACCTGTCTGCAACCAAACCTACACCTACAACAGCTGGAGTGACCAACCATCTGGTTTACTCAGGGCTGAGGTGGTCCCTGCGACATGGAACTTTCAGGTTTAAAAAAAATTTTTTTTAATTATTATTCAGATATAATTCACATAACATGAAGTTCATCATAGTAAATTGTACAATTCAGTGATTTTTAGCATATTTAAAGCATGGTGCAACCATCCCTACTGTTTAATTCCAGAACATTTCCACTGCCCCCAATGGAAACCCATACCCTCGTATCCATTTAGCAGCCCCTCAGTTCCTCCCTCCCCAGCCCCTGGTAACCACTAACCCACTTTCTGTCCTATAGATTTGCCTCTACTGGACATTTCACCCAAATGGAATCATACAGTATGTGTTCCTTTGTGACTGTTTCACTACACTTGGCATCATGTTTTCAGGGTTCATCTGTATAGTAGCAAGTGTCAGTGCCTCACTCCCTTTTATGGCTGAATAGTATTCCATTGTCTAAATATACCACATTTTGTTTATCCATTCATCTGTTGATAGACATCTGAGTCCTTTCCACTTTTTGGCTATTATATATGAGTAATGCTGCTGTATATGCATGGACAGGTTTTCGTATGGACGAATGTTTCCAATCCCTTTGGATATATACCTAGTAGAATTGTGGGGTCATGTGGTAACTCTGTCTAACTTCTTGAGGAACTGGAGTTTCAGGGTTTTTTCCTTCTCCTTTTCTTTTTTTCTTTTTTGGCCACACCTCACAGCTTGCAGGATCTTAGTTCCCCAACCAGGGATCAAACCTGGGCCCCAGGCAATGAAAGCACCGAGTCCTAACCGCCGGACTGTCAGGGAATTCCCCTGGAATTTCAGTTTTAATAGCAGGAAAGTTCTAGAGAAATCAGGACAAGTTGGCCACACCTTATAAATGATTTCTCCTTGATGTCACTTGCCCCAGGGCTTTAGGTAAGAGGGCAAAGCATTCAAGATACTGCCTTGGGTACACCCCCGTTCCTTCCACTGTTATCCAACTTTTCTGGTTCTGTGGCTTCCTGTACTGCAGACTCTGCCATTTTCCCTCCAAACTGTGCCCTACATCGTCTTCCAAAGATTGCTGTGTGTTTATGCAAGCAAAGCCTTCTCTCAGGAAGGGACAGAAAGCAGAGTCCACTAGGGGGAAATGTCAGCCTTTCCTCCATCCACTTGGAAGCCCTGGGTGTCCTGTGTCAGCAGGGACCCGGCACTTTTTGATAAGGGATGACTTGGGCCAGAATAAGAATACAGGGGGAGCTAAGAGTGACAGAATAGAGGGCAGGTAAGTCCTGAACTGAAATTCCCTGCTGGAAATTCACACCTGTTTTCCTTCTGCCCTAACATAATATAGAACCACTGTTTGAGTGGGAAATTGTGGAATTACAATAAAAAGCTAAAGATGAATCTCAGAGCAACCCTTCCATATCTTTTCTGGATTATAATCAGAGGCTTAAACCCCTTCATACAAGCACAGAATAGCGTTCTTTTCATCTACATTTTGCCAATGGAAGCGTTTCTGCGAGGTTTCTGCCCACCTAGCCTTAAGAGATTTGGGGCAACAAAAGAATAAAAGGCAGGGTCTTGAAGAGATATTTGTACACCCTTGCTCGTAGCAGCATGAGTCACAGCAGTCAAGGTGGAAGCAGCCCAAATGTTTGTTAATGGATGAACGGATAAAATGTGGTCCATCCACACAGTGGAACATTATTCAGCCTTAAAAAGGAACGAGATTCTGACACACGCTACAACATGGATGAACCATGAGGACATGATGCTAGAAGCCAGACACAGAAGGACAAATACTGTCTGATTCCACTCATAGGAGGGCCCTAGAGGAGTCAGATCCACAGAGGCAGAAAGTAGATGGTGTGTTCCAGGGGTGGGGGAGGGGCTGGGGAGTCAGTGTTTCATGGGGACAGAGTTTCAGTTTTCAGGATACAGAGTTCTGGAGATGCGTGACGGTAGCACAAAAATGTGAATGTACTTAATACCACTGAACTGTACACTCACAAGTTTAAATGGTAACTTTTATGTTATATATATTTTGTGTCAAATTTTTTAAAAATTTTAAAGTTAGATTTGGACAAGAAATTTTTACCTGCAGGCTTGGCATTCCACCATCCATTTATTCGACAGTGATTTACTGAGGAACAGCTGTGTTCCAAGCCCAGTTCTAGACCAAGGTTTCTCAGCCTTGGGGCTGCTGCCTTTGGGGCCACATCATTCTCTGTGGTGGGGCCATCCTGTGCCCTGGAGGGATGCAGCGTGCCCCGCCTCTACCCGCCAGACGCCAGTGGCTCCCCCTGCCCCAGCTGTGACATCAAAAGTGTCTTCAGACATTGCCCAGTGTCTCACAGGGGGCAGAATCATCCCAGGGGAGATCCCCCCTGGGTTAGGGGATTCCACGGACCCCCAGAAGACACTGCATTCCATAATCATCTGACCTGCGGAGGCCCTAGGATGCTACACACATTTGAAACACACAGAGTGACTGGGGAGGGAGAGAGGAGGTCATTCACAGATGCTGGGGGTGGGAGGCACCCTGGTTTACACGGCTTAACACATTCATTCTGGTGCGCGGTGCGAACTGGGGCGTCAATCTTTCCCCAAAGGCTTAATGCTGGGTTTCTTAGTCTAGGCACCGTTGGCATTTGGGCCCAGATAAATTCTCTGTGGTGGGGCCATCCTGTGCACTGCGGGGTGTTGAGGAGCATCCCTGGTCTCTACTGACTAGATGCCAGCAGCACCCCCTAGTCGTGACTGCCGGAAACATCCCTAGACATTGTGGGGCAGGGTGACTCTTGGTTAGAAAAAAAACCTCTGCTTTTTAAGACTCTCCTGTGGTCCAGTGGCTAAGACTCCGGGCTCCCTATGCAGGGGGCCCGGGTTCAATCACTAGTCAGGGAACTAGATCCTGCACGCATGCCTCAACTAGGAGTCCAAATGCTGAAAATAAGAGCCCTCATGCCACAACTAAAGATCCAGCATGCCACAACGAAGATCCCACATGCTGCAACTAAGACCCAGTACAGCCAAATAAATAAATACTTTCTTAAAAAATCAATGAAACCAAGAATTGGTTCATTGAGAAAAACAAACAACAACAACAAAAACCCCTCTGCTTTAGATGATAGAGATGAGAGTAGACAGAAGAGGTCCCTGCCCTGCTGGAATTTACTGAGACTGGAGGACAGGGCTGGAAACTGCAATTTCAACTGGGGCACCAGGACGGAAGGGTTCTGGAATTCCACAGGGAGGCGCCAGCCCAATGAGCAGGTTTTCAGAGGAAATAACTGAGAAAGACGTTCCCAGCTCTAAAGGCTGTTCACCAATTCAGAGGGTACAGAAGGGTGAGAGTGGACATCGTAAGAGAAATTTTTTTTTTATTTAAAAAAAATTTTATTTTATATTGGAGTCTAGTTGATTAACAATGTTGTGTTAGTTTCAAGTGTACAGCAGAGTGATTCAGTGATACATGTACATGTATCTATTCTTTTTCAAATTCTTTTCCCATTTAGGTGATTACAGAATATTGAGCAGAGTTCCCTGTGCTATACAGTAGGTCCTTGTTGCTTATCTATTTTAAATATAGCAGCGTGTACACATCAATTCCAAACTCCCAATCTATCCCTCCCCCCATCCTTCCCCGCCTAGTAACCATAAGTTCGTTCTCTAAGTCTGTGAATCTGTTTCTGGTTTTTTTTTTTTTTTTTTTGAGTATTTACTTATTTATTTTGGCTGCACTGGGTCTTAGTTGGGGTACTCGGGATCTTCATTGTGGCATGCTGGATCTTTAGTTGTGGCATGAGGGCTCTTAGTTGCAGCATTTGGGCTCCTAGTTGTGGCATGCATGTGGGATCTAGTTCCCTGACCAAGGATCGAACCGGAGCCCCCTGCACTGGGAGCACGGAGTCTTACCCACTGGACCACCGGGGAAGTCCCTCTGTTTTGTTAATAAGTTCATTTGTATCATGTTTTTTTAGATTCCACATATAAGTGATATCATATGATATTTGTCTTTCTCTGTCTGACTTGCTTCGCTTGGTATGATCATCTCCAGGTCCATCCATGTTGCTGCAAATGGCACTATTTAACTTCTTAAAGGGATGTCTTGGCAGACTACGTCCAGGGTGCTGAGGGCTGGGTGAGCAGAGGGGTCTGGTTGCCCCTCCCTCCGATCCTGGGGAGGGGGACTTGAAGGGCGTGCCTTGGCTCCAAATAGACTCCCTGGGAGCAGGGAGCGGGTGATGCTCCCATTCCAGGGAGGCATGCTGGACCGGTATCCACTTCCTGCCGGAAGCTGCAGGATGAGAGAAGGGCTGGTTGTCTGTTTTCATAGCTGAGCCAAGGCAACTTGATGCTAAATCAGGATGGGCTTGCAAACAGCGGGTTCGTTTGGGAAGAGGTGTTGTGTGTTTCTCGGGAACTAGATGTGCTCTGAGAGCCGGCGTGGGGGCATCTAAGATCTTGTCCTGGAGCCTGTTCTGGTGTCCCTTCGCAGAGGATAAGCAGGCCCTGGGGCCTGAATTCCTAGGGACCAGGGAGAGTGGAAGTGGCGGTCAGTGTAGTAGGTTTGGCCGGGTAAAAGGAATGGCAGGTGGCAGCCAGCCCACCCACCAAGATGGGGCAGGGGTGGTGGCTTGTATCCAGGACAGCTTCACGAGGTCTCCTACGCTTGCTTTATTGCTGTGCTGTTGCCGTCTTGAAGTTCATAATAACTTTCGAACAGGGATCCTTCTCCACTACACACGGACAGGGCAGGTGCAGCTCAGTATTTTATCTCCAAAGACTTTAGACTCCTCCCAGGAGCTCATAAGCAAGAAGGGAAATGTGCAGTCGTGTTTGACATCAGTGCAAATCAGGCCATTGGATGAGAGAGCCTTGATGTCACAGGCTGCTGCTAAATTTCTGAGGAGGTTCCCCTTAACCAAATGGCTACGGGTTATTGGATTTTTTTTTGTAGATGTCTTTTATCAGCTTGAGGTTCTCCTCTATTTCTAGTTGGTTGTGAAAGAGTGTTGGATTTTGTAAAATGCTTTTTTCTGCATCTGTTGGGATGATCATATCATTTTTGTCCTTTATTCTACTAAAACAATTATTACTTTTTTAATATTGAACCAACCAACCTTGCATTCTTGGGACAAATTCCACTTGATCGTGGTGTATAAATCTTTCTATATGCTGCTGGATTTGGTTTGCCAGTATTTTGTTGAGGATTTTTGCATCTATGTTCATAAGAAATCTTGGTTATTAGTTTTCTTTTCTTGTGATGTCTTTGTCTGGTTTTGGTATCAGGATAATTCTGGCCTCGGAGAGTGTTAGAATGGCCTCATCAAGTATTCCTTCCTCTTCTAATTTTAAGAATAGTTTGTGGGGACTTCCCTGGTGGCACAGTGTGAAGACTCTGCACTCCCAGTGCAGGGGGCCCAGGTTCCATCCCTGGTCAGGGAACTAGATCCCACATGCATGCCACAACTAAGAGTTCACATGCCACAACTAAGGAGCCAGTGAGCCACAACTAAGGGGCCTGCGAGCTGCAACTAAAGAGCCCATGTGCCACAACTAAGACCCAGTGCAACCAAATAAATAAATATTTAAAAAAAATTAGTTTGTGAAGGATAAGTGTTAAATCTTCTTCAAACACTTGGTAGAATTCATCCATGAAGCCATGTAGTCCTAGGCTTTTCTTTGTGGGAAGTTTTTTGATTACTAATTCAATTTCTTTACTTGTTAAAAATCCATTCAGTTTTCTATTTCTTCTTGAATCAGTTTTGGTAATTTGCATCTTTCTAAGAATTTCTCCCGTTACATCTAGGATATCTAATTTGTTGGCATACAATTGTTTATAGTATTATTTTATCATTTTTGTATTTCTGTAATGTTGGTTGTAATGTCCCCTCTTTGTTTCCTGATTTTAGTAATTGGAATCTTCTCTCTTTTTATCTTGGTCAGCCTAGTTAAAGTTTTATCAACCTATTTGATCTTTTCAGAGGAGTAACTTGTGGTTTTATTAATTCTCTCTATTGATTTTCTAGTCTCTATCTCATTTACTCCTACCCTAATCCTTATTATTTCACTCCTTTTGCTAGCTTCAGTTTTAGTTTACTCTTATTTTCCAGTTTCTTAGGGTGGATAGCTAGATTACTGATTTGAAATCTTTCCCTCTCTCTTTTTTTCTTTAACATAGATGATTATAGCTTTCAAGTTTCCTCTACTTTAGTTGCATCTCATAAACTTTGGTATGTTGTGTTTCATTTTCAGTCATCTCAGAGTATTTTCTAACTTCCCTCATGATTTCCTCTTTGAGATAGCAGAGTTTTATACCTGTTCAGTGGGAAAGAAATACATAAATAATACTGCAAATACGGCATCACGTTGGGACAAATTTGCGTTCTCAAAACAAGAGTTATAGCAGAATGAACCATACAAGAAGGCTCCAAGGTACCTCCTGTCCCACTCTGAAACTTTTCCCCTCCCCTCCCCACATCCAGTCCATCAGAATGCTCTCCAAAACGTACCTCTAATCCACCCATTCATCTCCACCTCTGCTACCAGGTCCCTAATTGAGGCCACCATACCTTTCAGTCCAGAACTGTAACAGACTCCCAAGTTCTCTGTCTTTCTTGCCTCCTGCAATCTATCCCCCATGCAGTGAGCTTTTAAAATCACAAATTGGAGTACATCTGCCCCCTACTTAAAACCGTCCAATGGCTTCCCAATCTGATGAGGACCATTTCCTATGGCCTATGGGACCTCAAATAAAATGACCCCCTCCATCCTCTGACTCACCACCCCCCACCCACTCACCCCTCCCCATTCACTCTGTTCCAGCCACGCCTAAGGACCTGCTTTTTGTTTCTTCCACATGAGTTTCCACCCCAGGGATTTTGAATGCCTGAAATGTTCCTTTCCTCTTCCTCATTATTCTGACCTTGGCCCAAAGGTCACCCCCTCAGAGAGGCCTAGGGTGACCAAATCTTCCCACTTTGTCGGAGAATCTTCCAGATTTAGCACTGAAAGTCCCACGCCCTGGGAAACCCCATAATCAAACCATCTGGGTTGGCCACACTTCAGAGGCCATCCCTGGCTGTTCCTTGCAAAATAAGCCCCACCTACTCACCCCCAAGTTACTACCCTGTTACTTTTCCTATAAGTGTGGGACTTGTGTCCCTAGAAGAACAGTGCCTGGCAAATAGTAGGCACTCAATAAATATTTTTAACTAAATTAATCACTGAAGGACAGAAACTGATTCCTGCAGTCTTAAGTTTTAGATTCCATCCCATGAAACTCTGCAAGAAGCAACCCATTAGCACGTGGCAAAATCCATTTAGCAAGTCACCATCAGCATTTGCATTAAAACAAAACGGAATAGAAAAAAATCAGCATTACCTAAAGTATCACGTCATGAAAATGTTTTCGTTATATATGTGTTTGTGTGAACTAGGGCTCTGAGTAAAATATACTTCCTGCTGTGCCTTGTGGTCAAAAATGTTTGAAAACTACCCACCTAGTGGTCAAGAGTGTGGGATTGGGCACCAGACCACTGGGGTTCGAAGCCCTTACAAGTTGTTTGATACAAATTCACTCGTTTTTTTCCCGCCCTCTGTTCTCTGATCCGTAAAACGGGGATAATGCATACGCTTTTTTTCAGGATGTGATTGTGAGATTTAACTAAGTTAGCATATGAAAAATGCTTAGATCACTTTCTGGCATATAAGGACAATTTAGTCAATTCTGACTAATATGATTACTTGTTGAATGAATAAGGCTGAAATCTAATCTTCCCTAAAGTTACCCTGCCTGCCTTTTCTCAGAACAAGTTTTTTCTCCTTGTGTTCCAGCCCCTTCTCCCAAATAACTATATATGTTTACTTTATTATTCTGTTTATTGTCAATCTCCCCCCACCTAAAAAAAGCCAAAAAAATCCAAAAAACTCTGAGAGGGTCCCTTGTTTGTCCCATTCAAAAGTTGAACCTACTACCTGGGGGTAGGGAGGAGGGGAAAATGTTGGCAAACATTTTCTGTGAAGTACCAGATAGTAAATATTTTAGACTTTGCTTATGTCATCCCATCTTTGTGCAAATGCTCAAGTCTCTAGTACCCAACTCTGTCTCTGTGGGACAAGTTTCCGTGTCCCTTAAAGGAATGGGGGAAGCTGTGTTCCAAAAAACCTTTAATTACAAGCACAGGCAGGCAGAATTTGGCCCGCAGGCCATAGTCTGTCAGTCCTTAAAGGAGCTGAAAATACTGGATTCAGTAAAATAAAAGACTTTCATATAGTTTCCACGTGCCACGAAAGAGTCTTCTTTCGATTTTTTTTTTTTAACCACTTAAAACATATTTTAAAATTCTCAGCTTGTGGGCCATGAAAATAAGGCAGTGGGCCGCATCTGGCCCGCGGGTCGGAATTTGCTGGCCCCGGACCTAGACTGTGCCAGAACGCCCTACAATAAGCGAAGGCCCCCGGGTCCCCAAAACTCGGCCTTCCGGGAGCGGCGCAACCAACACTCGGCTCGCGCGCGCCTCCCGCCTACCAACCCTCCCAAGCGGCGCCCGCCTCCCTCCAAGCCCCGCCCTCCTTCGGGGCGATTGGTCGAGCCTCGCCCTCTTCCTCGCCGGGGAACGCCCCCGATGACAGGCACTGCGGACAGCCAGTGGAGAGCTGCAGGGTCTTGCATCCCGCCCTCATCGCGCCCGTTGGAGGCGGGCCGTTGAGGGGGTGGGGCGTGGAGCCTGGTAACCGTTGCCGATAACAACGCCCCGCCCCGTCACGGCAGGCGGGCAGGCGGCGAGAGGCGGGCGGGCGCCGGGAGCGGGAGGAGGAGCGGCAGCCGCCGCCACCGCCGCCGCCATAGAGACTGTAGCCGTGGAGACTGTTACTTACCAACGGGGACCAACACGCAGCAGCCGCCACCGCCGCCGCGGGAGCCGTTGCCCGAACTCCCGGCCGGAACTCCAGGTGACCGATGCGACCGCCCCGGGCCCTGCCCGGCCGGGGAGTATGGGGGGCGGCGGGTATCCCGGTCGGGGAGCGGGCAGCGCAGTCCCTGCGGTTCACCCCAAACGTACGGGATGGCGCGCCCGCGGGACCTCCCTCCGCACCCCGAGTCCCGACAGCGCGGCTGAGTTTGGAGTGGCCGTGGTCCCCTTCTTCCTTTTAACCAAACTCGGGGAGCGGTGAGGACCCATCGGCTCACTTTTTACAAAACTTCCTGAGTTGGGGGCTCCGGGGGAACCGTCTTTCACTCTTACCCTCAAAATCCCCGGGTTGGGGGTGCCCCAGGAACCCCTCTCAAGCTTTTTACCCAAACTCTCTGAATGTGGGGCTCCTGGGGACCCTCTTCTCACTTTCGTTCCCCAAATCCTTAAGCTGGGGGTGCCCGAGGACCCCTCTCTCACTCTTCCCCTCAAACTCCCTGAATTGGGGGGCGCCTTAGCAGCGCGTTTCGAACTCTGACATTTAAACTCTCTGAATTGAAGGCGCCTGGGGGCTCCTCCTGTTTGCTCCCCAAATCTCTGAAATTCGGGTGCCCCTCGGACCTTTCTCTCACCCTTAAACTAAAATTCCTGAATTGAGAGGGCCTAAAAGATTCGTTCTCACTTTTACCCTCAAAGTCCTGAATTTGGGGTGTCCCGGGGATCATCGTTTTGACCCCGTTCCCAAATACTGAATTTGAGGGCTCTCTGTAACCCCATCCTCACTTTTTAACCAAAGTCGGTGCGCTGGTCTAGGGGAAGAACCCTTCCCCTCCTCACTTTTTGACCACGAACTCCCCAAGAATCTGGCTTCCCAGAGACCCGTTTCTCACCTTTTCATCAAGAATCCTCGCGCTTAGGGCTCCTCGGATACTCCTCCGCTCTCTCCCTGGTAACCCCGTGTTCCCAAGTTTGGGGGATCCTGGATCCGCCAGTACCTCCACGCCCCTCAGGAAGCGCCTACGCACCGCCGCAGCTCCCCTATTTGGACTGATCGCGAAGCAAGAAAAGTTTCTCCGAAAGGGCTGTGGGTTTGTGGGGTTTTTTTGTTTTTTGTTTTTTTAATTTATTAATTTATTATTTTGTTTAAAGAGCCCAACCTGTGGGCCCAAACTGCTCGGTGGCATTTTCTCCGCGTGTTGTGGGAGTGCGCGGGTGTGTGTGTGTATGTGTGAATCCATCCCCCACCCCTGACGCCCGAAAACACGCCCCCCTCCAAATGCTCTTGATTCCTTTTCTTTTCCCTGTGGGACAAGCCGCGGCGCTCCCTCCAGGCTTCGTCCCTGTTGGTTTTTCTCGCTGCTGCGCTAAGAAAAGTTGCGTTTCCGATCCTAGTGGCTATTTCAAGGGCCGCCGGGGCCCAACTGCCCCTGCCATTCCGGCGGCTGCGGCGGGGGTGGTTCACCGTCCTAATTTTAACCTCCCGGTTGCCCCGCAGGAATGAGGGAGAAGGGCAGGATGTAGCGCACAAGTCCAGGGCTGCCTTTCCGCGGAGACCTCATTCCTGCTTCTGGTGTTTTAATTATGCACCGCCCCTCTCCCCCTCCCCCAACATCCAGTTATTTTCTTGCTTTGTGCATTGAACTGTCGGTGCAGACTGTCATGAGTTTTTCCCCCGTCCAATCAGCTTTATCTCTGCAAATCCAAAATAGCAAACCTGATAGAAGGCTCTCCATGTCAACTAAGACTTCCCCCCAAAATCAAAATAATGACAACGACAACAGAAAACATTAATAACAAAAACTTTTTTTTTTGCTTGCATATATTGGCAGCACGTTTTTATCTTGTTGCTTCATCTGAGACATTATTTGTTTGCTCATATTGATATAAAGACCCTTACCCTCTGTGCCGGGGAGTACCAGGGGCTGGTCACCTTTCTCCCACTCCAGTTTAAAAACTTGAACTGACTCTAAAATAACCTTAGAAATGGCTACTCACCTACTCTAGCCAGAGAAAAAGAGTGTATGGTACCACCCCACCCCCCAGGAAAGGAATTTAATTTCCTTAATTACTGGTGCTAATTTTGCCAACAGGCTTGGTAGAGTATCGGGGGGACTTGGTAGTCTTTTTTTAAAAAAGACAGAATTCTAATAATATATGATGGAAAAGATAACTGGTTCCGGGATCCTGTGATGTTCCAGCTGATGTGGGTCAGGAATGAATGCAGAAACAGTTTGCCCCTGTGGTAAAAGCAATATGAACTATTTGCCTCTCATCCCAGATAAACCTCTGAGATGCTCAAAAGGGGAGTCCAGGAGGAGAGGGGCAGAATTATTAATGACCCCCAGTAACAGAACAAGTCCTCTGAAATTCAGTTGATATCTGCTTTCTGGGTGCAGGCCACATATCACCTTAATATTCATCTTTAACCGTGTTTATCACTGAAGCACTGCCAGGCTGGAGTTATCCACCAGAAATGCAGATGCTGGGAAATTGTTTATCTGGTTCTTATTCCTTAGATCTAATTTGTAGTTTCAGATTCGAGTTAAAATTAATTAATATTAATTGATATTTAATTAATTGAACTTTCATTAATAGTATATAATTGAGTCAACATTTTAAATGTGCTTGTAGGATTTTTATAGTCACAGGTGGTGGTTTTGCTTGTAAAATTCCAGAGACAGAAGGAACCATATCTTATAGTATATTTGGCTCTTTTTTTTTTTTAACATCTTTATTGGTGTATAATTGCTTTACAATGATGTGTTAGTTTCTGCTTTATAACAAAGTGAATCAGCTATACATATACATATATCCCCATATCTCTTTCAGCTCTTTTTAACTAATGCATGTTGACCACTTATTGAAATGAAGTGCTCCTCTATACACACCTACTTATTTGTAAAATGTGAAACTTTTTTCAAAGCAAGGGAAGTTCTCAGAGAAACTGCCTCCCTTGTCAGGACCCTCACAGAACCCAAGATCAGCAAAGGACTTCTTTTTTTTTTTTTACATCTTTTTTGGAGTATAATTGCTTTACAATGATGTGTTAGTTTCTGCTTTATAACAAAGTGAATCAGTTATACATATACATATGTTCCCATATCTCTTCCCTCTTGCGTCTCCCTCCCTCCCACCCTCCCTATCCCACCCCTCTGGGTGGTCACAAAGCACCGAGCTGATCTTCCTGTGCTTTGTGGCTGCTTCCCACTAGCTATCTATTTTACATTTGGTAGTGTATATATGTCCGTGCCACTCTCTCGCTTTGTCATAGCTTACCCTTCCCCCTCCCCATATCCTCGAGTCCATTCTCTAGTAGGTCTGTGTCTTTATTCCTGTCTTACCCCTAGGTTCTTCATGACATTTTTTTTTCTTAAATTCCATATATATGTGTTAGCATACGGTATTTGTCTTTCTCCTTCTGACTTACTTCACTCTGTATGACAGACTCTAGGTCCATCCACCTCATTACAAATAGCTCAATTTTGTTTCTTTTTATGGCTGAGTAATATTCCATTGTATATATGTGCCACATCTTCTTTATCCATTCATCCGATGATGGACACTTAGAGCAAAGGACTTCTTATAGGAAAAGACAAAAGAGAGGGAGAAGCTTAGGAGAGGAAGACCCAGAATTAAGGGGGTGGATGGGATAAAGAGTGGGGTCAGAGGATGGGGGGGCAGAGCTGTGGAGAGCTCACCCCATGGGCTGGCAGGCTGCAGCTGGTGAAGATGGTGATGCTGACAGGCAGCTTAAGGACAAGGGCTTAGTCCCCCAGTCTGCTCCTCTGAAGGCTCTGAGCTCCCTTAGTGAACATCAGCCGGCCTCTCCTGGCTGCTCAGGCCAACACGTTGGAGTCGTCCTCCAGCCCTCTCTCTCTCAAGCCATCAGCAAAAAGGTAGAGACCTAGAATCTGACCACACCTCGTCACCTCCACCACCGCCAGCCCCTGGTCCGAGCCACCGGCGCGTCTTGCCCAGATGATTCCAGCCTGTTCACCAGGGATCGTAACATGTCCTGTTGCGATCCTCTGATTGGATGAATGGGGTCAGGGGTCAAAGGAAAGGAAAGATGCAAGTCCCAGCCCTGGATGCTGCTGATGTGGGCTTTAGGGCCCCACAGAGAAGGGGTTCACGTTTATTAGCTCTGTGACTCCAGGTAAGGTTTGGCATTGGTGAAAGAGAAAATCACTTATATGGTTTTGATATTAGAAATAATATTATAGGGAATTCCTTGGTGGTCCAGTGGTTAGGACTCTGCGCTTCCACTGCAGGGGACACAGCTGTGATCCCTGGTCAGGGAACTAAGATCCCGCAAGCTGTGCAGTGTGGCAAAAAGAAAAAAAAAGAGGAAATAATATTATAACTGTTTAGCCCAGGTCCTGGCACAGAATAGGTGTACAACGGAGTAGCTATTATTATTGTTGTTGTTATTTTTATTATTAGAACAAGCAAACAAGCAGTGTGGCCTGCCTGGGGTGATTTTTTAATTTTGGTTTCTTGACCACCAAATGCTGAGGAGACATTCAGTAAATACATCTTGCTCGATTGAGTGGGTGAGCCTTCCACTGTCTGTTTTAAGGTGGGAAATGCCCTTCGATTGCACAGAAATTCTCTGGTACAGATATGGCACTCTGCAAGCGTTAAGTGCTGGGCAAAACCAAAAAACACAACCCAAAAAGTGTCTCAAAGTCCCACACCTAGGTTGGGGTATCGGTCCATCTGAAATCACTCCCAAAACATCACACTTCCAGACAGGTTTTGCCAAGCAGCCAGCTCTGCAGGCAGAACCTGCAGATGAGAAAACTTAAAAACTGGTTTTGCCTCTCCATTAGTGCTGGCTCTTAGGTGCCAGTCCTGTCGAAGTCAGGAAATCAGCCTCTTGGAGGTGAGAACAGTCCTGGTCTTCATGCCAGGATTTGACTGGAGCAGACAGCATGGCCTTGCTCCTTGCTACACCTCACTTCTTTTTTCCTAAAGTGCATTCCTATTTTATGATACATAGCTTTTATATGTTTTAAAGCATAGTTTCATGCCCTGGCAACCTCATTTTAAATTGTGGTCAATTCTATGAATTTACAAAAAATACAGTTGTCTTCCCAAGCCTATAGAAGATACATACAGCAAGTGGATTTCAGATGCTGTGAATCAGATTATACCTCCTATAGTCCATGTTTAAAAATGAAAAAAAAAATTCTAAAGCCATTAAAAATCTAGAACTTACATGTGATGGCCAATATAGTGATTATTTGTCATTTACTATGTAACAAAGCCCAGATATGCTATATATAGTAAACCTGTTTCTACTAAGATCGCTGCAGTTGAGTGTGTGTGTGTGTGTGTGTGTGTGTGTGTAAGAACTGGGCTACTCGTGTCCAGGGAAGTTCTTCAGGAGGTGACAGGTGAGCTGAGACTGTCATGATGAGAGGGAGAAGCCCTGTGCTGTTCAGAGGGAAGAGCCTTCCAGGTGGGGCGGGGTGGGGGCAGCAGGTGCAAAGGTTCTGCGGCAGGAGGAGTCAGCTGGGCCTGGTCGGAGCAGAGGAAGGCAGCTGTGTGGCTGATAACTGGTGAGCAAAAGGAGGAGAGGCACAGGGCCCCAGTGGCCATGGGGAGGACTCTGGCTGCTATTCTAAGTATAAATTAAGTTGTTAGGAGATTTCACCTCTGCCTGTAGCTGTCAGAGCCGTGGTGTCCAGTCGTTTGCTGGAAAACCTGCTTTCTGGACCTGCCATTTCTTCATCGCTCATTCATTCATTCATTCATTCCTTTCTGAGTCAAACACTATTCTATGAGGTTACAGAGACCAAAGACCAACTAGAGTGTGACAGTTGCAGAACGGGGATGGGCTAGAGGTCTCTCTAGGGCATGTGTGTGGCAGGCCACTCGCCTGGAGGGGGCACAAAAGGTGTCCAAGAGGAGGCGGGCTGGAGCGGAGTCTTGATGTACAAGCAGACTGGTGGGGAGAGCCGTGGCGCGGCTGTATTTTCTGGAAGCTGAGTGCAGGGTACAGGGGAGATCAGGCCAGAGAGGAGAACAGGTGTCGGCACACACAGCCTGTTTTTGGAAGCAAAGTTTCACTAGAACACAGCCACGCTCGTTCACTTCCATACTGTCTCTGGCTGCCCTTTTTTTTTTTTTTTTTTTTTTTTACTGTACGTGGGCCTCTCACTGTTGTGGCCTCTCCCGTTGCGGAGCACAGGCTCAGTGGCCATGGCTCATGGGCCCAGCCACTCCATGGCATGTGGGATCTTCCCGGACCGGGGCACAGACCTGTGTCCCCTGCATCGGCAGGCGGACTCTCAACCACTGCGCCACCAGGGAAGCCCCTGGCTGCCCTTTTGAGGCCACGGTGGGGTTGACTATTTGCGACTGACACAGAACGTGCACTGCGAAGCCTAAAATATTTACTGTCTGGGCTTTTACAGGAGAAGTTTGCCGACCCCTGGCTGGACGAGTGGGACTCGTCTGGTGCTGGGCTGAGAGGTTTGCTGGGGAAGCACTTTGTGATCAGATGGGATTTTGGTAGGTGTAGCGAAAGGTATGGCGTCTGGAGGATGGCAACGGAGAATTAACAGCTGCCATGGTCCAGGCCCAGGGCGATGGCGACCTGGCCGACTGCACCAGCCAGGGATGCTGTGTGGAGACAGAGCTGCAGGGTTCTGGGGGCTCTGAGGACCTGGTGACTCTCTTGGGACCAAGGGCAGGGAGGAGCCCAGGGCGATCCCTGCGTGTCTGATTTTGGGGATCAGGTAGAACAGGCTGCTTCAGTGAGTCAGGGATCCTGGGAGAAGCTAGTGGGGCAGAGAGGGGTAATGCGTTCAGGCGTGGGCTTGGCCAGCTTGAGATGCGCGGGGGCCAGCCGAGTGCAGGCAGTTTCCTGCCAGGCTGCTGGATTTCAGGGTCTGGAGACAGCGGGGGACGGTGGTGGGGGACGCGTAGTCCAGGCTGAAGGTCAGGATCTGGGAGCTGTCAGCACATAATTGGTCATTTCAGTCGTGAAAATGGATGAGCTCACTCAGAGGCGGAGGGTGAGAAGGCCAAAGGTAGAACCATCATATTTCAAGGAGCAGGAAACCAACGAAGAGTCAGAGAAAAGTGGTTTTTTACAAAATGATGGCAAAATATAATAACATAAAATTTACCATTTTAACCAGTGTTAAGCGCACATCTCAGTGGCATTAAGGACATTCACATTGTTGTGCAACCATCCCCACTGTCCATCCCCAGAACTTTCTCATCTTCCCAAACTGAAACTCTGTCCCCATGAAACACTGACTCCCCACCCCTCCCCCAGCCCCTGGCCCCCACCCTCTACTTCCCGTCTCTACAGATTTGACTTCTCGAGGGGCCTCCTGTGAGTGGGACCAGACAGTATTCGTCCTTCTGTGTCTGGCTTATTTCACTGATGATCTCAAGGTTCATCCATGTTGTAGCAGGTGTCAGGATTCCCTTTCTTTTTAGGGCTGAATACTATTCCATTGCGTGGATGGACCACATTTGTTTATCCTTTCATCCCTCGATGGATGTGTGGACTGCTGCCACACTTGGCTACTGCGAATCATGCTGGACAGAGAAGCTTTTGCAGCAATTCTTAGGTGAGGGGGGAACCTGGGAAAGGGCTCTGAGGCGGAGGGGGAAGTAACTCAAGGACTGAGCACCAGGGACAGTGAGGCCTGGTAGAGACCACAGCGATCATCAGATGGGGACAGTTCCCTGGCGGAAGCGGAAAGGACGCGTCCCCACAGAACGACAGGAGGCTTGGCTCCTGAGCGCCTGTCTCCTCGGAAAACTGTTGAAATCGCACTAATGATATAGAAGCCCATTCCTGAAGTTGCAGCAACACTTAATTATGCTTATATTTTTAAAAGGCAAACTGTTTATCTTTTCGAAATAGTGCCATGTTTCCAGGATATGTTTCTGTCCAAAAGGTGATCCGTGGGGTAAGGCCAGGGAAGCAATTTCCCGCCAGAATCACCAGCCCACAAAAATCCACCCCATCCAGGGAGAACCCAAAGAAAACACCACCTGGAGCTTTCCCACCTCGCCTGTCCTTCTCAGAATATGTACCGATGGAGCCTGCTTGGAGAAAAAATAAATTCGGAATTCCAGACCCACAGAAAACAGCTTGAAGGATGTGCTTCGATTTTGAAAAGAATTCTTCATTTTCTAGAAGAATTCACCATGCTGGGGACCTCTTTATATTTAGAGCTCTCTAGGGTTTCCATCTTCAGCAAATATTTGTGGGCCCCAAATATCAAACATCCGAGTTGCTTAGAATTAGTCGAATACTTAAGTGTATTCATAGATCGTCATGTGGGGCGTTACAAGGGGAGAAGGTGATAGAGAAATTTTAAATTGTTAGCCACCATTGGCCATTGACATTCAGACTGGAAGTTAAAGCATAAAGTGGGTATAATTCCGGGGCTCATCAATTGTGTACATCATGGTACGGTGATACGGCCAACTCTTAAAATGACAAGCAGGCGTGAATAGAAGGTATTTCTGGAAGCCCTGTAACCACGGAATTCATCACTGGCCTGAGTCCACAGCTGACCGAGCCTTTGTCACCTGGCCTGTGCTCCCTAAGGAGACTCAGCGGGCACCGGAAGAGACTCACCGATGAGCAGTTTTCTAACTGAACAAACCACAGGGTGATGGAGTTAGAGGTGGTGGCCGGGCAGAGCTGTGGGGCCTCACCCAGATTCCGGGTAGGGAGCTCCTCGGGGCGCAGCCTCGCTCCTGTCTCTCTTCTAGCCCCAGTGGCCTGAGGAGCTCAGCCTTCCTCTCCTGTTCTAGAAGCAGGATTTCTCCAGCCTCTAGCTCTGCAGCGCCAGCACACTCAGAATCACTCCCAGATCCTGCGTGGGCCTGTGTGCCTTTGGCTCACGACGCTCACTTACCTCTTCATCTCCTCCCAGTCCACCCCGCCGTGGCTCTCCTGGGCTATGTCAGGGGGAGAGGATGGGCACATCCTCTCTGCTTTTTGTAGCCAAATGGATGGACGGGCCCCTCCCCTTCGTTGTAACCACGCCGTACTAGCTCGGCATTCAAGGCTCGTCTCGGACCAGCCCCATCTCCCTTTTCATTGCCTGTCTTTCACGACTTCTCCAAATGGACTTGCCATGCCTTAAACAGGTCTTCTACTCGGGTCTCCCCTCGCTCTGAAATGTCATTTCTACTGACGAAAAATCTTAGCTCTTCTCCGATGCTCTTTCGCCAGGGACCCTTGAGATGATAATTGGTGAGCTAAGTGGGGAAACAGCAAACTAGGCCAGGTTTCTCCAGCACATCGCCATTGACTTTGGGGCCTGATCGTTCTTGGTGGGAGGGCGGGGAGGCCGTCCTGGGCCTCGTAGGAGGTTGAACACAGCATCCCAGGCCTCCACCTGCCGGGAGCGCCCACCCCTTGGCAAATGTCCCCTGGGGGGCAGAATCACCCCCTAGTTAGGGAGCCCAGGATTGATCAGCCAGAAGTGCCAGGGCACATAGAGTTCACATCCCAAGACGACATGGACGTGCCATAGTGGTTTGCGTGTCTCATTTCCTGTTCTCGGTTGTGAGCTCCCGGGGGACAGGGACAGCTGTCCCTGCCTCACTTCCCACAGAGCTTTGTACTTCACACGTGAGTGAATCAAACACTTGAGTCCAGAGACCTCTTCAGAGGGCGAGGCCTACATGGAGTAACAAAGCAAAAATCGTAAACCCCTTGTCCGATGTCTGCTAGCCGTCAAAACTCCATGTTTTTGATTCAGCTTAGGTTACATTCTAGCCCTTTCAATACGTAGTTTTCCTTTACCAAATCCCCAGAGAAATTTTAATCAAAGATCCCTGCTGTTAACGGCCTCCCCTTTTGGCCCAGCCAAAATTGCAAGTCAAGATCTTCCAGAAAGCAGGGATCTTCCTGGGCACATGGAGTCTTACCACGCAACTACTGCCAGGTCCCAGAACCAGGAGCCCTGTACGCGGTGGACAGTGTTAAATGCCTAATTCTGCGCCAAGCCGGTTGCAACGGCTTGATTCATATTTGCTTGCTTTGGGACTTTTCAGAGATTCCACTCTGTTAAAAAGTCGATTTGAAACAAACGTACTTATGTCTGTTAGATTTATTTCATCCACAAAACATGACACTCAGAGTTTGTGGCCTGAACGAATTCTCCTTTCTGCAGAGTGATAGGGCCACTTGTCACTGTTTGGAACCAGCTTTTGCAGCGGCTCTGGCCATTTGCGAAGGGTACCGTGTGCCAATAAAACTTCACTTACGGGCACTGAAATGTGAATTTCATGTCATTTTCATGTGTCACACACACACACACACACACACACACACACAAAATATATGTATTTTTTTATTTTATTTTATTTTATTTTTTGCTGTACGCGGCCCTCTCACTGTTGTGGCCTCTCCCGTTGCGGAGCACAGGCTCTGGACGCGCAGGCTCAGCGGCCATGGCTCACGGGCCCAGCCGCTCCGCAGCATGTGGGATCATCCCGGATCAGGGCACGAACCCGTGTCCCCTGCATCGGCAGGTGGACTCTCAACCACTGCGCCACCAGGGAAGCCCCTGTCACAAAATATTTTGACTCTGATTTTTTTTCAACCATTAAAAAATGTAAAAATCATTCTTAGTTTGTGGACCGTACAAAACCAGGCAGCAGACTGGGCTGGACTTGGCCGCGCGCGTGGCCCGTGGTTTGCTGACCTCTGTCCTGTGATAGAGAATGGAGTCCAGGAGCGTTCACTGCCTGTTTTGCCAGAGAACCCCCGGTCCACACCCTCTGCTTCTCCCGCCTCCCCACCCGCATGACACACACACCTTCCTGTGCACGGCGCCTGCTCTTAAACTGGCCCCCACCTCCCTGTCTACCCCCCACCCATGGGATGGTCCTGCTTGTCCCACAGCATCCAGGATGGGACCTTCCCAGGTTCCCCGCCCCAGGGTTTATGGTCCCAAGTTCCACCTGGAGTCCACACCTGTCACCTTTGCCACAGAAGGAGTTATTTGTGTGTCTCCTTTTCTCTCTCACGCAGGGCAAGACCCCTGAGGACAGACCAGGTCTGTCTCTGCAGGGCACCAATTAGAGTAATTATTCGTTGAATTGACTCAAGTTCTTACTAGATCAAGATCTGACCGAGCTCTAAAATCATTTCGCTTACTCTCTAGTAAAATAGGGTCTCGTGAGAGATTTGCAGTTTCCCAGTTGGGTGGTTTATTCTAGGAGTCCCCTGGATCACGATTGTCCAGCAGAGACATAATGCGAGCTGCATGTGTCATTTAAAATTTTCTAGTAGCCACGTTCTAAAAAGTAAAAACAGGTGAAATTTTGAACAGTATATTTTATTTAATCCAGGATCTCCAAAATATTGTTGTTTCTTTAACACGGCATCTATATGAAACAGTTTTTATTGAGGTAGTTCACGTCCTTCTTGGCGTGCAAAGTCTCTGAAATCCAGTGTGTAGTTTACACCCGCGGCGCGTCTGGGTTCGGACGGGCCACATTTCACGAGCTCAGTATTGGGCACTCTGGGTAAAAGTGTTAAAATGAGGGCAGGCATCACCTTTAGGTCATCCCTACTCTTTTTAATTTTTAAAAAAATTTTAGGGCTTCCCTCGTGGTGCAGTGGTTGAGAGTCCGCCTGCCGATGCAGGGGACACGGGTTCGTGCCCCGGTCCGGGAAGATCCCACATGCCGCGGAGCGGCTGGGCCCGTGAGCCATGGCCGCTAAGCCTGCGCGTCCGGAGCCTGTGCTCCGCAACGAGAGAGGCCACAACAGTGAGAGGCCTGCGTACCACAAAAAAAAAAAAAAAAAAAAAAAAAAAAAATTTATACATCTTTATTGGGGTGTAATTGCATCACAATGCTGTGGTAGTTTCTGTTGTACAACAAAGTGAATCAGCCATATGTATACATATATCCCCATATCCCCTCCCTGTTGCGTCTCCCTCCCACCCTCCCTATCCCACCCCTCTAGGTGGTCACAAAGCATGGAGCTGATCTCCCTGTGCTATGCGGCTGCTTCCCACTAGCTATCTGTTTTACATGTGGTAGTGTATGTATGTCCATGCGACTCTCTCACTTCGTCCCAGCTTACCCTTCCCCCTCCCTGTGTCCTCAAGTCCATTCTGTGCGTCTGCGTCTTTATTCCTGCCCTGCCCCTAGGGTCATCAGTACCATTTTGTTTTTAGATTCCATATATATGTGTTAGCATAACGTATTTGTTTTTCTCTTTCTGACTGACTTCACTGTAAGACAGACTCTAGGTCCATCCACCTCACTACAGATACCTCAGTTTCGTTTCTTTTTATGTCTGATCCCTACTCTTTTTAAAAGGCGACCACTATTTGAGCTTTTTACTGTGTTCAGTACTTCCTAGCCTCACAGTTTGAGGTCACTCAAAGGTCTGAGTAGCACAGGTCCTCCTGCCTCAGATGTTTGCCCTTTTCTAAAGTGATCATGACTGGACTTTGCAAACAAAACAGGTGTCCACTCTGGGCCACTGGGCAGTTTGATCCCACAATTCCCTGGGGACCATTTGGGGACTTTGAGATCCTTATGGGCAGTGCCCGGAAGTCTGCTTACTGCCTCTTTTCAATTAGGGAAGTCATATCTTTTCACTGTAGAAAAAGTTCAACTAGCACAAAAAAATAAAAAGGGAAAAGAGAGCCTCTGGCTTCCTCCTCTTCTCTCCTCCTGCCCCTTCCACCGCTGATAAAGTTCAGCGTGGATCCTTTGAGATATTTTGTGTGCAGATGAAACATCCTCACTGATACTTTCTTATTTTTTAATTGAAATGTAATTCACATATCATAAAGTTCACCCCTTTGTAAAGTGTACATTCCGTGGTTTTTAGTATAGTCATAAGGTTATGCAACCATCACCACTATCTAGTTCCAGAACATTCCATCGCCCCAAAAAGAAACCCCGTCCCCGTTAGCAGTCACCCCCATGGCCCTCCCCAGCCCCTGGCAACCACGAATCCACTCTGTCTCTGTGGATTTGCCTGTTCTGGACGTTTCATATAAATGGAATCACTCACTGGCCTTTTGTGACTGGCTTCTTTTATTTAGTGTAATGTTTTCAAGGTTCATCCACGTTGTAGCATGTGTCAATGCTTCATTCCTTTCACGTAGGCAAAAAAAATGGATCATATTATTACCACTTTTCTGCAAAGTGCTCTTTTCATCTATTATTTAGTCTGTATCTTTCCTTATCACTCTGTGCGTCTGCTGCATCTTTCTGCATTGCCTGAGATTCCTCTGTATGGATGTGTCCCGAGGTATTTAATTAGCTCCTTATTAAGGGCATTTCAGCGTGCCAGTCCTTTACCCTTAACTCCTCGTCCCATTCATAGAACAGCGGGTTACAGACCTTTGGACAATCAGGTGAACACGTGTGTCCTCCCCCCCCCCCCGCCCCAGGAAAATGCACGATGACCGCGTCCATTGTATTCTGCCTCTGATTTTGGAGGTTCCGGAGCGCCTCACCCCCTCTCCCTGGACCAGCCCCCGTCAATTCTGCCCCACCCGTTTCACAGCCCACGTGTGGCTGACTCAGCCCCAGTCCGTCACCACAAGCTGGACCCAGGGCTGCGGGTGCCTCAGGGGGAGGCCCAGCCGCTCAGCCGGTTTGTGCTGACACAAGTTCACGCTTGTTGCCTTGACTCTGAGCTGAGGCCTGCGTGGCAACGGCATTTTCCCACCCCTTCCAGTTCCCTGTTGGTACGTGGTTTTCAACTGCTACCTTGATGCTCCATCAGAGCATACACTGGCTGTGGTCCCGGCAGAAGACCTGTCCCTCGGGGTCAGCACCCTCCAGTGCCGGCCAGGGGACCTGCTCCTGCTGCAGTGTATCCTCTCGAGCAGGGACCCCCTCACGCAGCCTCTAGATCCTGCTCTCCAGCCTCTGCCTCTCCATGTCGTTGACTTCTCATTACTGTGCAGACTCTCTCTTTAACTCTACACAAACAATGTAAAACCAGAATTCCGACCAGGCAGAATAAAGTTATCCATCCCTAACCGAGGCGTTCCCCCCACTTTAAATTTAGTGGATCATATTGTTCTTTTTAACATCCTTGAAGACTTCTGAGACACTAACCTAATTTGGTTTTCCTTTATTAGTGTTTCATGAATATGGAATCTTCTCGAAACTGCCTGCTCCTTTATCCTCCAGTGGTGAGGTTCACTTGCGTGGGGCGGGCAGGAAGTCTTCACTTCTCTCAACTCCCCAACTGGGACATATTCTCCTTTCAGTTTCCTGATGGTGAGAAGCCTGCCCCTGGCTGTTCACTCCTCACTCCTTTCCCAAAATCAGTTCTGTTTACGGGACACGTCTGACCAAACATTGTGGCATTTTTAAAACAGGCTTTCTTACACCTTCCCGCACGTCACTGAGGTTTTCAAAGAGAAGGTCTCTTTGGGATAGCGTGTGAGGAGTATTTTTGTTGGTTAACCAAGTTTACTTCTGAAAACGTTATATAAAGAATTCCGACCTAGTCAGTTCTCAGGCCTAACCTCTCATTGTTTGGAGCAGTGCCGCGTTTCACTTCTTCTCAGGTAAAGAATATAGGAACGAGTTTAGCTTACGGAGCATCTGTTTTGCTTCTTGCCTGGCATCTGCCCACACTTGCTGGGTCATTTTCTTTTAACTGAGATAAAATTCACATAACATAAAATTCACCATTTTAAGGTACAATTCAGTGATTTTTAGGATAGTCACCATGTTGTGTAACCTTCATCACTGTCTAATTCTAGAACTTTTTCACCGCCCCCAAAACAAACCCTTTGCCCATTACCAGCCCCTCCCCGTTCCCCCTCCCCTCAACCCCTGGCCACCGCTAATCTACTTCCTGTCTCAGTGGATTTGCCTGTACTGGACGTTTCCTAAAATGGCATCATATAATCCGTGGCCCTTTGCGACAGGCTTCTTCCACTGAGCATCATGTGTTGAAGCTCACGGACGTTGTAGCGAGTGTCAGTGCTTCCTTCCCTTTTGTGGCTGAATAATATTCCATCGTATGCGTGGACCACAATTTGTTTATCCGTTCGTCCACTGATGGACATTTGGGTTGTTTCTACTTTTTGGCTGTTACATTTAATGCTGCTATGAATGTTTGTGGACAAGTTTTTGTGTGAACATAGATTTCTATTTCTCCTGGGTGCATACCTAGGAGTGGAGTTGCTGGGTCAAATGGTGACCAGCTTCTGGAGGAGTTGCCAAATGTTTTCCACGGCAGCCGCTCCATTTTCCATTCCTACCAGCAGTGTAGGAGGGCTCCAATTTCTCCACATCTTCTTTTCCACTGTTTTCATTATAGCCAACCTAGTAGTTGTGAAACAGTATCTTGTTGTGGTTTTTAATTTCATTTTCCAAATGACTAATGATGTTTGAGCATCTTTTCATTGCCCACTTCTATACCTCCTTTGGAAAAATGTCTATTCAAAGGTGTCATCTTTTACAGTTTTCTTGCATCCACAAATTTCTCTTCCTTTGTGGAATGCCCAAAGACCCTGAATCATAAAGATGGGGGGGGGGGCGTGCACCAGAGCTACGTGGTGGGAGGGGTAGAGGGGAGGGAGGGTCAGAAGCCACAGGACATGAGGGCTGTCCCCTCTCTCCCTCATGACACGTCTCCAGCTCTGGCTGTGGGCACGTCCTTTTCAGAGACTTCCCAACATCCTGCATCCTCCGCTCAATGAGGGAGACTGGACGGGCTTGAGGGTGATCACCCTCGGGGTGTCCTTGACCCTCTGGACACTGATTTGGCATTTGACACCTGTCTTTTTATTTATCCAGAATTGTTTTAGCCTCTCTTAGAGACAAGAATGACTTCTTCCATTTTGAAGTGGTTGAAAAAAACCAACAAAAGGATAATATTTTGGAACACATGAAATTCACATTTCAGGGGCCATAAGTGAAGTTTTATTGGCACGCTCATCCATGTACATATCGTCTGTGACAGTTTTCACCCTACGTTAGAGGGGCTGAGTAGTCTCAACAGAGAGCATCTAACCCTAAAATATTTACTGTTGGGCCTTTACAGAAAAAGTTAACCAGGGGCTGGTCTCACTCACAGTACTGGCTGTACTTGGCCAGCACTGGGTACAACATCGTGCATGTACGAACACGGTGCTGCTTTGGAGGTGTGTGAACGCTTAGACTTGCCAGCAGCGTTTAACATTATTTTTCACTTCCTTTAAGGCGAAGGGGATAATATTTACTGTATTATCTCTTCCTGTTTGCTGTAATTAAAAAGAATCTTGGGGGCTTCCCTGGTGGCGTAGTGGTTAAGAATCCGCCTGCCAATGCAGGGGACGCAGGTTCAAGCCCTGGTCCGGGAAGATCCCACACGCCCTGGAGCAACTAAGCCCGTGTGCTACAACTACCGAGCCTGTGCTGTAGAGCCTGCGAGCCACAACTACTGAAGCCTGCACGCCTAGAGCTCATGCTCTGCAATAAGAGAAACCACTGCAATGAGGAGCCCACTCGCAGCAACGAAGACCCAACACAGCCAAGAATAAAATAAATAAATTTATTTAAAAACAGAAAAAAGAGTCTTGGTCTGGCTACATCCATCCTGCAGGCTGCATCCCCTTTCCTCCTTGTGTCTGTGAGGTGACGCTTTCCCCAGTCCCCAGCATCCTGGCCTTTCTCTCCGGGCAGCCTCCCTGTCTTCCAGGCCCTGGAGAGCCAGGCCGAGGTTTAGACCAACACTCAGGGTGGGCAGGTCCTCTGCCGTCAGGAAGCTTCGGTTCCTCTTCCTTCAGGTCTCCCACTTGCTGACACTCGGCCCTGATGGCTGTCACCCAAGGACTGGTCCCTCTCAGAGGGTCGCACCAGCTCTGGAATTTGGGGTGCAAATCATGGGGCCTAGGAGTGGTTTCTGAAATGAATTACTGCTTATGTGGGAGACCCAGCGTCTAAAACTGTTGCCTTTATGTTGGAACACACTCGAACCAGTGACACGTAAGAAGTCAAAATGTGGAATGGCCAATCCAAAAAAAAAAATCATTGTTTAGAGATCAAAAAGCTAACTATTTGCGCATTTCAGCCCCTTCATGTAAAGCTAAAATCCCATTTTTGATGAATCCTGCATGACTTTGAAATCGTTTGTTGTAGCTGGAATCGCTGCTAGACCCCAAGGAGGAACTGGCTTCTCTGGGGTAAGAACGTAAGCGGAGTCACCCTGATGATCTGGCCGCGGGGCTGGTCAGTGCCGTCAGCTGCCTAAGATGGCAAATCGCGTATGTTTCTTTGGCTTGATTGGGGTGGGTACAATGAAAAAAAACAAAACACGATTTCGCTCTTCCCTTTATTTCCCACTGGCAGTGGTTTCTCTTTTAGGTTTCCTCAAGTCGGTGGCATTTCTGGGCTTGGCGGTCTGTGGGTTAATTATCACCAAGGTAGTCGTTGACGGGATAGCTAATCATCAGCAGAGTCCCCTCCTGGACTGTTCGAATCCCTAAATACGGATGGTGGCAAAGAAGACTAGCCGCCTCCTGACGGTGGCTTCCTGCTAGAGATGGGGCGGGCGGCTCACTCCCCTCCTGTGACCGGCCCTGCTGGCCCCACGTCGGGGTCCTCTGCAGATATTCCACGCCCTCCTCCAGGATGTAGATTCATTCTGTCACTTTCTTCTAAAGACCGCTCACCTGCCTGCATTATACAAGGCTTGTCTAACTGGAGTCCTCGAATCTGTGAACTGAAGTTAAAAAAAAAAAAAGACATACAGCCCTGTGGTTCTTAACCATTATTCAGTCCAGACCTCTTTCAGTCTGCTGAAAGTGGGTCATTTCTCCCCAGAAGAACAGGCATAGACACATGCGCTCCCATTTGAATTTCATGGTCAGTTTCAAGTTCACAGACTCCCCTCAAGTGCAACCCCTGGTGAATCCTCAGACCCAGTTACAGGATCCTGCTGTAGCCATTTGAATAGGCATATTGCAGAGTTTAAGCCACTTTGCAAGTATTCTCTAGGTTTTGAAAAATAGGACAAAAATTAGGTCCAAATCGAACACTTTATAGTAAACAGAAAAGGCAGGGGTGTTCCTGTGGTGTTTGTTTCTCTGCACAGTGTTGTGCATCAGCCCCACCCAGATTCTGTATTGGGGGACTTCCCTGGCTGTCCAGTGGTTAGGAGTCCACACTTTCACTGCCGAGAGCACGGGTTCGATCCCTGGTCCGGGAACTAAGATCCCAAAAGCTGCGTGGCGCAGCCCAAAGGAAAAAGGAAATATTCCATATGGGAAGAATAGGAAGGAAATCCCCACTGAAAGCAGGAATAAGAGGTTTGCCCAGACATATCCATTAATATTGAAGAGGAAAAGCAGATTCGTCTAATTTATGTCAGCTTCTTTTACAAATTCACTTTTATGGTGCCCTTTCTGGCAAGATGAGACCCTCGTGTGTTGTCACTTAGCTTTAATTACTGGGTTATAAAAATTTACTGCAAGCAGGGTGCCAAGACCATTCAATGGGGAAAGGGCAGGCTTTTCAACAAATGATGTCCACGTGCAAAAGAATGAAGTTGGACCCTTCTCTGTCTTACACCAGGTACAGAGATTAACTCAAAATGAGTCAAAGATGGAAATGTAAGAGTTAAAACTATAAAACTCTTAGAAGAAAACATAGGGGGAAAATTTTTTTTTAATTAATTTATTTATTTTTGGTTGCATTGGGTCTTTGTTGCTGCGCGTGCACGGGCTTTCTCTAGTTGCGCAAGCGGGGGCTACTCTTCATTGCAGTGCGCGGGCTTCTCACTGCGGTGGCTTCTCTTGTTGCGGAGCACGGGCTCTAGGCGCACAGGCTTCACTAGTTGTGGCACACGGGATCGGTAGTTGTGGCTCGCGGGCTCTAGAGTGCGGGCTCAGTAGTTGTGGCGTGAGGCCCTTAGTTGCTCTGCGGCATGTGGGATCTTCCCAGACAAGGGCTCGAAGCCGTGTCCCCTGCATTGGCAGGCAGATTCTCAACCACTGAGCCACCAGAGAAGCCCAGGGGGAAATCTTCATGACATTGGATTTGGCAGTGATTCCTTGGACGTGACACCAAAGGCAGAGGCAACCAAAGAAAAAAAAATAGATAAATGGGACATCATGAGAATTTTAAACTTTTGTACTTCAAAGGACATGATCAGAGTGAAAAGGCAATCTGTGGAACGGGAAAAAATGTTTGCAAATCATATATCTGATAAGGGGTTAAAATCCAGAACTAAGGGGTTAATATAAAGAACTCCTACAACTCAACAACGAACACACACTTAGGCCGATTAAGAAGTAGACAAATATCTGAATAGACATTTCTCCAAAGAGGACGTACAAATGTCTAATAAGCACATGGAAAGGTGCTTAACATGACTCATCGTTAAGAAATATAAATCAGAACCACAATGAGATACCAATTCACACCATTAGGGTGGCTACTGTTGAAAAAAAAGAAAATAGCAAGTACTGGCAACGATGTGGAGAAGTTGGAACTCTTGTGCATGACCAGCAGATGCAGCTGCTGCGGAAACACTATGGCTATTCCTAAAAAAATTAAACATGGAATTACCATACGATCCTGCGATTCCTCTTCTGGATAAATACCTAGAGACTTGGACAAAAACTTGTACACCCATGTTCACAGCAGCACTATTCACAGTAGCCCAAAGATGGAAACAACCCAAGAGTCCATTGAAAGATGACTGGATAAACAAAATATAGTCCATCCATACAATGGACTGTCATTCCGCCCTAAAAAGGAAGGACATTCTGACCCATTCTACAACATGGATGAACCTTGAGGACATGATGAACCTTATTTCTCTGCTCAGAGAAATAAGCCAGACACAGAAGGATAAATACTGTCTGATTCCACTTATGCGAGGTCCCCAGAGGAGTCAGATCCACAGAGACAGGAAGTAGATGGTGGGGGCCAGGGGCTGGGGGAGGGGAACAGAGAGTCATTGTTTTCGTGGGGACAGAGTTTCAGTTTGGGAAGATGAGAAAGTTCTGGAGATGGAGGGTGGGGGGCTGGTGGCCCAACAGTGTGAATGTATCAGTACTTAATGCCACTGAGCTGTGCACTTAAAAATGGTTAAAATGGTAAATTTTGTGATATATATTTGCCACAATTTAAAAAATAATAGTAAGTCTTTTACTCCACTTGTGTTTTGCAGCATTACACTAGAGGAGGCGTATTCTTTCACACCTGTGTCTCATACGTCTCACCTCTCCCGCTGAACCATAGGTCACAGTTTTAGTAAAGGCCCTGAAGATCCATCTCGTCTGTGGTCTTATACTAACCAGTGAATAATGTGGCCTTAACTCATTCCACGTCCACACCCTCACTTGGGAAGATTATATTGATACTTTTGAGTCTATGGTCCTTCCCAGAAAGGAAAGCGGTGGGCGGGCGGGCAGACTGAGGACACGTCTGCTCACTCACAGGTGTTCCCTGCACCAAACCCAGAGGGCTCCTGGGGTGTTCTGGGCACGCGTGCTGGTGCACTAGGGGACCTGGGGCGAGAAGGGAATCATAAGTAACCTAAGCGAGAATGTCACAAAGGATAAAATAGGACTGATTTGTTCAGTCATGTGAGTGCCCATTTGAGAGCAGTTATTTTTATGGAACATGAAGATGACTAAAAATGTTTTTCAAATTAAAAAAATGTTTCATTAAAAAAATGAGGAGGACCTGCTTCGTAAATGACCATCTAAAACAGCTCAGCAAACTACACCCAGGGGCCCAATCCGGCGCGCCGCCTGGTTTTTCAGTAGGCCCCGCAAGCTGAGAATATTTTCTGCATTTTCCAATGGTTGAAAACGGGGACTATTTTGTGACACATGCAAAGTATATGAAAATCGAATTTCAGTGTTCAAAAATGAAGTTTTGTCGGAGCAGCTCCAGGGCCGGGACTAGGGTGAGGCAAGTGAGACAGTCACCTCGGGCACAAAATTCAAGGAGGGAGCAGCGCCAGAGAAAACTCAGCCATCAGCATAAACAATATCTTAATGCAGTATTTAAAAAAATCAAAATCAATGTCAGAATAATCCATGATGAGCAAAATATCAAAATGTTAAAGACAGGATCAGTATTGCCGGTTTTTTCCCTCTGCCCCAGGCTCCCGTAGGGCTGTGAATGCAGCCAGGCTCCTTCCTTGTGGAAGGTCCAGGGCAGTTTTCTAGAGTTGGTGACAGAGTGGAGTAGCCTCAGCGGAGAACTTGGGGCCCGTGAGACCAAAAACGTTTGTTCTCTGGCCCTTTATAGAAAGTTTGCCAACCCCTGATTGAAATCAGTTTACTCTATTGATCCTAACAGTGAGTAACTATAACCAAAGTACAGATTCAACGCCTTGTCCATTTCCTCTGTCTTAGGTGTCCTTTTAAAAAATGAGTGTACACTTGTAAAGTGTTTAATTTTTGGATAATGGTATTTATAAATCAGTAGAGACAATTAACACTGAATTCATAAGGAAGCTGATGCTTGTGAGCTGCGATGATTTACCTGCATTAAAATAGCAGGAGGACTCCCCTGATGGTCCAGTGGTTAAGACTCCACGCTCCCAACACAGCGGGCACGGGTTCGATCCCTGGTCGGGGAACTAAGATCGCGCGTGCCGCGTGGCTTGGCCAAAAGAAGATAGTAGAGGCCCTCACTTACTCTCATGTTAACTAAATACTTAGCTAGTCATCCCTCCATTTACTGGGGTGAATGTTACTTGGCTTCTTTATAAAATGGTATAAAGCCCAGCTTCCGTATCTGAGTCTTAAGAAGCTTGATTAGGAACTTAATGAAGCATTAATTATTTCTAAAATTTGAACTAGTAAATGCCATGGGAGCTTCTTCCCCCCTGGTTTTCCTACTTTCACTCTTTCTCCCGATGGTCTGAAAAGAGGGCTCTTTTAAGAACATAAGTGAGGTGATAGTGTGCCCCCACCTGGGGCTTCCCTCAGGAATTGGAATAAAACCGAGACTTCTGGCGGTGCCCGTGGGGTCTCTGCCAGCGTCTCCAGCCCCGCGGCTCTCCTCTGCCCCAGGGCCTTTGCACCTGCTACTCCCTGTGCGGGGGGGGGGGGGTGTGTGTGCTCACTCTGGCACCTCCCACATCTGTGGGAGATCACCTTGCATATCTGGTGACTGGTTTCTTGTCTCAATCCCTTGCCCAAGGATGTTGGGGCCCCAAGCAGAGCTGTCATCACCTTTGAATGCTCCGTGCCTGAAACAATGTCTGGCACTCAGTAAATTCACTCTGTTCCTTTGGTTCATTCATAGTTTACATACAGTCAGGGTGCACCCCTCTATGAGTATTCACACATGCGTAGATTCTTGTAACTCCCACCCACCCAGAGGGCAGAGAGCAGTTCCAACACCCCAGCACGTTCTCTTGAGCTGCCCGTCTGCAGCCAGACCCTCACCCCACTCCCCCCATGTCCCCTGGCCACCCCGCTCTGTCCCTGGCCCTGTAGTTTTGCCTTTTCCACAGTGTCACATAAGTGGTGGCACACAGTGTGTAGCTTCTGAGACTGGCTTCTCTCACTCAGTGTAATGCAACTGAGACTCAGCGTGCTGGTGTGTGTGTTTCAGGAGTTTGTTCTTTTACTGTGGAGTCCTGTTCCATTGTGTGAATGTACCACAGTTGGTTTATTCGGTACGTTTTTTTTTTTTTGGCTGTGTTGGGTCTTTGTTGCTGTGCGCGGGCTTTCTTTAGTGAGGCGAGCAGGGGGCTGTGCTTCGTTGCGGTGCGCGGGCTTCTCATTGCGGTGGCTTCTCGTTGCGGAGCATGGGCTCTAGGTGCGTGGGCTTTAGTAGTTGTGGCTCGCGGGCTCTAGAGCGCAGGCTTCAGTAGCTGTGGCCCACGGGCTTAGATGCTCCGCAGCATGTGGGATCTTCCCGGACCAGGGCTCGAACCCGTGTCCCCTGCATTGGCAGGCGGATTCTTAACAACTGTGCCACCAGGGAAGCCCGGTATGGTTTCTTTTTTTTTTTTTTTTTTTTGCGGTACGCAGGCCTCTCACCGCTGTGGCCTCTCCCATCGCGGAGCACAGGCTCCGGACGCGCAGGCTCAGCAGCCACGGCTCACGGGCCCAGCCGCTCCGCGGCATGCGGGATCCTCCCAGACCGGGGCACGAACCCACGTACCCCGCATCGGCAGGCGGACTCCCAACCACTGCGCCACCAGGGAAGCCCGGTATGGTTTCTTTTAATGTTCAATGTTGAATTAACATTAATGGCTCCGGTCATAAGAAGTGGCAGCGTACTGTAGACCAAGTGGGTTGAACAGTAGTGGTGTTCCCTGCACAAACAGCATTCGCTAGGTACAGCCTGCAAATTTACAAGAACTGACTTGCTTACAAATGTATCACAATTTTTTTTTTTTTTTTTTGCGGTACGCGGGCCTCTCGCTGTTGTGGCCTCCCCCGTTGCGGAGCACAGGCTCCGGACGCGCAGGCTCAGCGGCCATGGCTCACGGGCCCAGCCGCTCCGCGGCATGTGGGGTCTTCCCGGACCGGGGCACGAACCCGTGTCCCCTGCATCAGCAGGCAACTCTCAACCACTGCGCCACCAGGGAAGCCCCCACAATTTTTTTAACGATACGTAAGTAATGCACAAATCAGGTTCCTATAAAGTCATCTGCAGAAGTTATTAACGACTGTAAGTTTCTGTTTCATTCTCCTATCTTCCTTGCCTTCAATAATACGATGTGTGTCCTTCTAGACCTTTTAAATGAATGTACCTATTTTATAGCATATATAGCTGCATTTTTTAACATAGATTCTTTCTCAAATATTTGAGAGCCTTCTCTATCCAGGCACTGTATAGCTTGGAGTTCTTTCTTGGAGAAAGTACCTCGTTTGTTTCAATGACATCATAGATTACAGAGAGGATGTACCACGATTTGTTTAATGATTTCCCTATTGACATTTAAGTTGGTTGCAGTTTTTTGTGGCTTCAAATAATGCCACCAGGGATATGTTGCCCATATGTCTTCTTTTATACCACTTTATTGAAATATATTTCATATACCGTCAAGTTGGCCCATTTAGAGTATACAGTTCAGTGGCTTTTGGTATATCCAGAGAATGCAGCCATCACCACTAACTCCAGGACATTCCATCATGCGAAAAAGAAACCCGTGCCTGTGCCCATTAACAGTCACTCCCCAGCCCCCCTCTCCCCCAGCCCCTGACAACTACTCACCCACTCTCTGTCTCTGTGGGTTTGCCTGTTCTGGACATTTCCCATCAAGGGAAGCACACACTGTGCGGTCTTTCACGTCTGGCTTCTCTCACTGAGCATCATGCTTTCAAGGTCCATACACATTGTAGTGAGTGTCAGTGCTTTGCTCTTCTTCATGGCTGAGTAATATTCCAGCCATGGATGGACCCCATCTTACTGAATCAGCTGACAGACAATTGAGTTGTTTCTTCTTTGAGGCTATGATGAATCATGCTGTTCTGCACAATGGTGAACAGTGTTTGTGTGTCCGTGCACCTTTCTGGACACGTGTATTTCTGTAGGATAAATCCTGAGAGGGGGATAAAGAGACACTGCTTCCGGCTAGCTCTGCATTCTCTGGCTGTGCAGGTTCACACATATCCTAGGTCTCGAGGGATGCTCAGAAGTCATTTTCTGCAGAGGCAGACCCTGCTCTCTGGTGAGAATCCCTCCCGCCCCCACCCAGGCACCTGCGCTGCCTGGCTCTGCACCGCCTCTGGCACAGGCTTGTGGGGACACTGCAGGCTCCGTCACCTGTCTTTGAATTAGCCCTGGAGAAGCCACCCGTTTCGATGCAAATCACAGAAACTTGTGGCAAAGAAGGCAAAGCAAAAAGGATCTCCTTACGGGGAATTAAACTCCCCCGGAAGGATGATGCACTGCTCTGAGGTCTCATGCAAGGATGGGGTTTCTGAAAAGGGAAAGGGGGCCCATGATAAAATGTCATTTTATAACAGCAATCCAGCAGGGTTCATTTGGAAGGAGAGCTGCTACGTTTGGCACGATGCTAGGAGAGAAACGAGTATGAAGTATTCGGTGAAAATGACGAACCCCACAAATATGCCCTGGAATGATCGCAGCACAGAGCACAAGGCGCTCCCTGAAGTGTTTATCTCACTCGTTTGTTTTGAAACCACAGATAGCAAAAGGCATAACTGCTTTGGGGGTTTCAGGTATTTAAACAGGCAAAAACCAGCAGCTGATCTTGGTTGCCTTAAAACGGAGTGAGTTGCACACTAATTAATGCTTACTGAGCATCTGCTATGTGCTGGGCCAGCAAGTGAACCCCATGCTTTGTAGGCTTCATTTTTTAAATATTTATTTACTTATTTATTTATTTTGGCTGTGCCGGGTCTTAGTTGCGGCATGTGGGATCCTCGGTTGCAGCATGCATGTAGGATCTAGTTCCCCGACCAGGGATGGAACCCGGGCCCCCTGCATTGGGAGTACGAGGTCTTACCCACTGGACCACCAGGGAAGCCCCCGTAGGCTTCATTTTATTTAACGCAATAACCAGCAGAGGCAGACGGGATTTACTTTCTCTGCTTACGGATAAAGAAACGGAAATGAGAAAGGTTTAAGTCACTGGCTGAAGGTTACCCAGCCAGCAAACAGAGGATCCAGGATTCGGATCCAGGTGCCTACTTTCAGCCATCGCATTGTATTCCTGGGGTGTCTCGCTTTGCTGGTGCCGTGTGTCCGGGGGAAGATACACGGGTCCAGGATGCATTCCCCTCTCGTCCACTGAGGGTACAGCCAGGACTCCACCAGCTCCACATCTGTCCCCTGTGGTCCCAGCAGCCCATGTCAGCCAGGACTGTCCCTCAACCGTCTTCCATTTTCCTGAGTGTCATCCTTGACCTGGGCACTGCCCAGAGCCTCTGCCACCAGGGGAAGGCCTGTCTAGAGGTTGCCAGGATGTCCTCTTGTGGTTGTCCATGGTCATTCATGTGTAAGGATGAAACACACTTGCTATTTGCCAGAGAGTGAAGAATCTGGTCGATTTCTGTTGGTGTCCTGCATCCTCACAGATGCTCTCCTAATCACCTTGGGCTGAGCAATAGCCTGGGGAGATGCTGAGATCCCCAGAGAGGTTTCGCCCAAATTGTTGAGCTCAGCCATCCACATTCAATCTAATCTTGAGCACGACATTTATGTCAAAAAAAGAGAGAGGATTTGACTTACACAGAAATGCAATCGTGTCTTCATGATTTCAGCCCACAGTAAGCTTTCGAGGGCTTTTTTTCAGCTCAGCCTTACTTTTTTCTTTATTCAAATAGTTTCAAATTCCACTTGGATGGAAATCTTTCAAATATTTATCTTTTAAAAAATCATGCCGAAATAGTGGTAAATGCTTTTCAAAGGTCACGGTGGTCAAGCCGCCGCGACTTCTAGAAGCAAGGGGAACTGGGACCAATATTGGGACATGGGAGGGTTCGAGAGGTGGCTTTTTGTCCAAGGCTACATTTTGAACGAGAGAAAAGAGGGAGGGAGGATGGGGAGGCTGGTCCCCTGTTGCTTGAGTTATGTTTCAGAGTCCTCGTCTGTTTCTCTTTCCACCTTTCAAGCAGAGCTAGAACATTTTATTCCATTTTTTCCCCCTAATTATCTTTTGCTCTGCTTTGGGAGCTGACTTAATACGGGGCTGGGAAGGGAGATGCCAAAAACAGAACCAGGCAAAGCTGGGCATTTGTTGGGGCCCTGTGGGCTGCTTGCTGGTTTTCTGCTCTGGGTCCTGCCCAGCCCCGCACCCATAGAAAGTGTTTGAGATGAAGACTCATCTCAAATCCTGATGTAACAGGAAAGTCATTTAAAATATTTTCAAGGTCTTATGGTGCATTTTTTCAATTGCAAAAATAACATTTCCCCCCAAGCTTTTGATGAGAATGCCTTTCTAAAATGGAATTGATTTTAGTGTATCTTCTTAGCATTAATTAGGCTTAAAACCTAAAATACCTCCAAGATTTCTCTCCTCGGGTTTAATTAGAATAATGGGTTTATCAGCAATGTTCACAAAACCCTGTTTTGCTCCATTTTGTGAGAGCACCCTGAGGTTTGGCTTTGGGGTTGAAACTTTCACGGGACCCAAAATAGAAGGTCGTTTTGTTCCCGTAGGTTTGGATGGGGGGTTGAGATGGGGAGAGAGGAGATGATGGGTGAGATCAATATTCCTAATTTTGCCTTTTGTCGCTGTGTTTTCATTTCTTCAGAGATCCCTCGGTGCTTCCGAAGGGATCTGAGACTAAATTTGGGGTCCTGGGACAATTGAGATATAGCTGTAGCTCAGAGACCGGTGACCGCTTCCAAGCCAGGGAAGGTCCTTCCCTCCCTAAGACAGGCGAGGACTCTGCCTGCTGGCCTGAGTCCCTGCGTTACCCAGAGCGGGAGAACTCTGCTCTTGAAACTCTCACAGCAAGATTCCTGGCCTCACTCGTTTATCTTGCATTAAATTTCTCAGTAATCTCACATAGTTCAAGCATGACTGAGCAAGAAATAACGCTTTATTTTTCTGTGCAACCCTAGAGCGTCTTCTTATTTAAGGTTGTGTGTTTGGATGTGGACATGGCAAGAAAGATCGGTGTATTGAAACAAACTTCTAGTAATACTTGGACGTGGAAAGATCAGAAATGTTGGTGGATTTCCAAAGAGGCATCTAGTCATGGAGAAGAATAAAAAGGGCAAATCGTGTGCAAACATGAAGGACAGGGCTTCTGTTAGACTGTCGAGGGGGAACCATGGGGTTAGGGGGTGGCTGTTGGTCTGTCTTGGTCCGTTGAAGCTGATGTATCAGAATACCACAGACTGGGCAGCTTATAAATGACAGAAATGGATTGCTCATGATTCTGGAAGCTGGAAGTCTGAGATAAGGGTGCCAGTGTGATCAATGCGGGCCCTCTCTGAGTCACAGCCTTCTCGCTGTGTCCTCACATGGTGTGGAAGGGGTGAGCTAGCTGTCTGGGGTCTCTCTTATAAGGGCACTAATCGCATTCATGCGGGCTCCACCCTCATGACCTACACACCTCCCGAAGGCCCCACCTCCTATCATGGTCACATGCAGCCCTGAAGCCTGGGGCCTGGGGAGGCCATCTGTGGGCTCATTCCCAGCTACAGCTCACCCTTCCAAGCCCAGGGTCTGCTGCGGGCTTTGCTGTGAGTCTGTAGACCTGAGTGACCCACCCCAGGGCAGACTCAGGAGGGCCCTGGAATCATAACAATGGGGCCCCATGGCTGAGGAATGGGATTGGGGACCAGGAGCTCCCCGAAGGGACTTTCAGGTTTGGGGTTACCTGTCTATTTCTCAGTGACACCTGTATCTGGGCCGAGGCTCTGCCTTCTGTGCTGGGCTGGTGGACAGATGTCCATGCGCCTAGCTTTGGCCACCCCCTCCTCTCTTCTGCAGGACTTCTGGTCCTATCCCATCTATGCAAGGATGCGCCACCAGCAATTCTCCCCCCCCCCATGTCAGTTCCCTCCCATTGGATCCTGCCGGTCACGACACACACCTGCTGTTACTTCTTCCATTTTCAGAAACTCTCTCTCAACTGACCTCCTCTTCCAGCTGCCACTCCGTTCCTCTCCTCCTCTTTCCAGCAGAGATTCCTCAAAACACTTGTCTGTTCCTGGGTGTCCAGTTCCATGACTCTTGGTCTCTCTTGAACCTGTCCCAATCCCTGTGGCTTTTGCCCATGCCATTCCCCTGGAACTGCTCTGTCTACTTCGCTGAATCCAGTGGTCATTTCCCAGCCCCAATTCACCTGGTGCTCAGGACGCCACTTTCTCTTACTTCTTTGGCCTCCTCTTTTCAGGCTCCTTTTCTGGATTCCCTCTTCTTTAGGATCTCTAAATGATAGAGAGCCTGGCCCTGGGTCTCTTCCCTGCTCTCCCTTGATGAGCTCAGCCAGTCTCGTGGCTTCAAATAGGTCATCTATACGCTGCTGGCTCCAGCCTATGTCATCTATAAACTGACAGTTCTAGCCCGTGTCATCTATACACTGATGGCTCCAGCCCATGTCATCTACACACTGCTGGCTCTAGCCCATATCCTCTGTACACTGCTGGCTCCAGCCTATGTCATCTATATACTGACGGTTCTAGCCCATGTCATCTACACACTGCTGGCTCTAGCCCATATCCTCTGTACACTGATGGCTCCAGCCTATGTCATCTATATACTGACGGTTCTAGCCCATGTCATCTATGCACTGCTGGCTCCAGCTCATGTCGTCTATACACTGCTGGCTCCAACCCACATATTCAGTACACTACTGGCTCCAGCCCACATTATCTATACACTGCTGGCTCCAGCTTACTCCTTGCCCCTCAGATGTTCACTTATACATCCATCTGCTTTCTCAGTATCCCAGCTTGGTTGTCGGAGCCTCTCACACCTCACATCTTTAAAACTCAACTCCTGGGTGCACCCCAGGCCTGCTTCTCCTGAAATTTTCCTGTTCTCATCCTTCTAATTGCAAAAAAGCTTTGAGACACTCTTGCCGCCTTTCTCTCACCCTCCACATCCAGCCCATTAGCAAATCCTGCTGATTCCACCTCCAGTATTTATCCAGAATCTGACTGGCACCCCTCCACTGCTGCCACCCAGACTGGGCCATGGCACCGTCTCTCGTCTGCGTTATCACATTAGCCTCTTAACTCTCTCTCTGCTGCCACCCTTTTCCTTCTTCGCCTGTTCTTCACCCAGCAGCCAGAGGGACCTGGTTAAAACACAAGTCAAATCAGGTCGTTCCTGGGCTGAAACCCTCTGGTCGCTTCCATTTCGCCCTGAGCAAAAGCCAAAGCCATGTGATGGTCTGCGCGGACGTTTCCTCCTTCTTGTCTCCTGGTTCACTCAGCTTTAGTCACCAGCCAGGTATGGTCCCACCTCAGGGCCTTTGCACTGGCTGTTCCCTCCACAAGAATGCTCCTCCCCCAGATGCCTAAATGGCTCTGCCCCTCACTTTCTTCATCTCTTTAGTGAGTCTTCTCAGGGAGGCACGTGACAACCCTTTAAAAGTTGCAGCCCCACCCCACCCTGGCAGCCCCTAGCTCTGCTCCATTTTCCCCTTGGCATCTGTCACCATCTGACATAGTATATATTTATCTTATTCATTTTGTTTACTGTCTCTATCCCCCGCCACCCCCCCACCACCACTGCCTACTAGAATATAAACTTCACAAGGGAAGGGAATTTGGTCTGCTTTGATTCCTGGGCAATGCCTGGCCGGGGCTAGGCATTCAGCAAGTGGGTTTTGGTTGAAATCAATGAATAACACAACTAGGACTCCGCGTCACTCCTCTTTCTGGAGACGGGCTTTGGGGTCCTCACGGCTGCATGGCAGAGCCTCCCTTCGGATGGGAGTGTCCCCTGGCGACTCCATGGTGTCGGCTGCTCGCAGTCTCACCTCCAGGACTAGAGATCGGCATGGCGACCACTCCACGTTACCACTTAGCCCTGGGTTAATGGCCCAAGAGGCTGGCCTCAAATTCCTGGTCTCCCTGAAGCCCAGGTTCAGATTCTAACAGCGTGGGAATCCACCTTCCCTTCTTGTCAGGGACACTCATCCATTCTGTCCATTTATTCTGGGAGCGACTCCTGGACGCTGTCTTAAGACATAGATTCTGTGCACCCCTGACATGATCATGTCAGGGGCGAGACCGCAAACGAGAGCTAAAGGGCATGCTTTAATCACGCACAAGTCTCTTAGTGTCGTGTGCTTTGATCATCTAAAGTGTTGACCCTTGTCGCTGGAGCCACGTGCTTCCCATTCAGTCAACGTGTTTTAAGATCCTTGGCCACACTCCCCACAGATAAGACCACGGCTTAGAACTCTACGCTCCCCTGGTAAGAGGGGGGGCAGCCCTCTCCCTTTCCCCCTCGCAGAGCCTCGGGACCCATGCGCAGACCGCACTATCCCGGAGCCTCAGGGACCCATGCACAGACCGCACTGCTCGGCAGAGCCGAGGCCGCGTTGGCTTTGAGTCCAACTGGTTTCCTTTTCTCTGTGGGTCAAGATTGGCCAACACTAGGAACCTCCCTGTGGCCTCTTTCCGGAGCTGTGTGTCCCTGTGCTTCCTGCCATCTCGGGGCCCTGGTGTGGCCTGGCTTCCTCTTCCAAGAGCCTTCCCCTCGCAGGGTAGGGCAAGAAGAGCAGGCACTGGGACGCCAGATGCTGTAGTTTATTCCGACGGTCCCAGGAGGCGTGTGTAATACTGAGTCCACGGTTCCATTTGTACCTATTTCATACGCACTTGAAGGTCTCAAAAGTCTTTTTAATTAGGTATCTACTCCTCTGTTCTTACGTGTTTTTCAGATAGCTTAATCTCTCCGGGTTGTTTCAGCTTGTCTAACCACTGCCCAGAAAACGTGGGTGCAGCTATGAGCTACCCCACATTGTTTGCTGGATGATAAATAAATTCTTTCCTCTTGGAGAAAAAGGCAGTTTCTCCTCCCAGCACTAGGAAGGCTTGAAGAAGTCCCTCCTATGATGCTTTCCACAGAGAGAGTTGGTCTTTCTTGGGTTTTGTTATTTCAGAACAAATATGGTAAACTGTTTTCCCCTCGGTTACTATAGAGAGGAGATTATTTGCCTTTCTCTTCGGGCTTCTGAAAATAATAGATTACATATTTGGGAGGGGTTTTTTTTAGATCTGGTTAATGTGAGATAGAGGGGATTGCTCCGGGGATGACATTGTTTGGTTTGGGAAGTATTCTCGCAGTTGCCCAGCAACAGGCTCTTGGAGAGAGAGTAGACTACGTCGCCCCTGGCAACCGTTGTTACTCAGCAAACAATGAGGGCTGGCAAACAGCGCCAGGACTGTGGACTCCAGGGTTTAATTGAACATCTGCATATATTTTTCCCTGGTGAAATTGTTTGAGTTTGGTTTGCCACCAAAGGTAGACCTGGGTCCACCGGGGGTCTACTTAGAAGAAGGCGTATTGCTATGCTGGCATCTCATCTGTATAAACCAAGAGGAGCTGTTGGGGGAAAAAACAAACAAACAAACAAAACTTTTAGCCCCTGGAATATGTCCTAGACCTCCCTCAGCTGGAAACTTATTTCAGTCTTAAGTCGAATGTCTTTTTCAATCTAATTCCTTGTGTTTATCAAAGTCTTCACCCATCCAGCCTACTTATCGTATGTCACTGATAAGCCACAACTCCTCGGACATCTTGCAGCACGATGTTTTTATTCCTGTTGCTCAAGAATATCAGAAAAGCCAGGTTTCGGACCCTGACAGCTCACACGTAAAGACAGTCACGTGTCAGGTTGGCTGGTGATGGAAACTGAACCCTGAACCTTCTGGTTCTTCAGTATTCCTCTTAAGAAGTTGGATACTCAGGTGACCCTCAGGGGAGTGTGTACATCGTGCTTACGATATGGCTTATATGTGGAATCTTAAAAAAATGGTACCAATGAACTTATCTACAAAACAGAAATAGAGTCACAGATGTAGAAAACAAACTCATGGTTACCAGGGGGATAGGGTGGGGGAGGGATAAACTGGGGGATTGGGATTGACATATACACACTACTATATATAAAATAGATAATAAGGACCTACTGTATAGCACAGGGAACTCCACTCAGTTCTCTGTCATGACCTAAATGGGAAAAGAATCTAAAAAAGAGGGCATATATGTATGTGTATAACTGACTCACTTTGCTGTGCACCTGAAACTAACACAACATTGTAAATCAACTAGACTCCAATAGAAATTAAAAAAATAATAATAACGGAGAAGCAAGATGTTCCCACCAAATCCTTCCCCCGTTGAGGGGCACTTTGAGCTACTTTGCAGTGTGGCTTTTGATCAAAACAGTCTCACTGCACCACCAGAGATAGCGAATGTTTACCAGGCTCGGTTGCTTAGGTAAACACTGCCCCTGAACTTCATTCAAAGCCAGTGACACATTTCTTTCCCTCGTCCCTGCGTCATCCCCCCGCCCCCGCCCACCAACCAGGGCTATAAATTGAGAAAAGTTCGCCAGGGCAGATTTTTGGTGGGGACTCAATCCTGCTTTATTCATCTCGAGCGTGGTCCATCTGATTAACGCAGCAGCAACCGCAAAAGTGTGCCTCCCGTATGAGAACGCAGCAGCCAGCGGTCAGTAAAACAGCCCTCGAGGGGAGACTTGCTTAGTTGTACGGATCTGTGTTTCTTTCTGAAGGGCGATTCGCTCTGTGGCTGAATGCCCCCAGAACATGCCCGCTGCACCTTGGTGCCAGTGTTCCAGCTAATGTCTTAGGGCGATATAAAGTATCTGAACCCGTTTCCCAGTGTTCTTTTGCAGTCCAAACTTATCATGGGATGTCATTTGTGTTCTAGAACAAATAAAAGCAAGCTGTTAAAAAAAAAAATCCCTATTAGATGCAGTCATTAAGATCCAGTTACATCGAGGGTTGCTGGAATTAAAAGGAATAAGTTCCGGCTTACTCAGAGATTCCCCCAAAGATTAATTAGAATACATGATTCTTCCCGCAGCCTGGGGCAGCCGGATAGCTGTAGATCGTTACATACTGAGGAAGGTAAATCTTTCCAAAAGAAACGCTGCTCTGCATTCCAGAAACTTGTCTCACACCCGGTGCCAGTTTAGGCAAGTCATTTTTCAGGAGTTGTCGCCTGATTTTAAAGTTTTCTTTTAAATTGATCATTTAGAAAATTTTCCTTGAAAATTCTTCCCACCACCCGCCCCCCGACCCTCCCCCGCCCCCCACACACACATCAGGCCTCGCAGCTTGGATGCCTAACGTCTTTGGGTAAAGCCCTTCCTCCATCGGGTGAAAGAGCTGTGCTAGGAGATTATAAGGGCCCCTCCCGCGCTGTGATTTCAAGTGGAAGTTCTCCATTTTTAGGTAGGCCGTTTCTCTGCTTCTTAAATTCCGGAGTGAAGTGATGACGGGGAGGGGAGGAGGGGTAACTTGGAAGGTCCCGGGTGTGCTGACGGTAGGATGAAGAAAGCCAGCCTCCTCTCTGTCCGGATCCGTCACGGAGGCCCTGCCCATCACCCATGGTCACTGGCCATCTCTGGGGACGGTGAGGGGGATGGGAAGTGCCCTGGCACCAAGGCAGCCCTGTCCTGTGCTGGGCTGTCACCAGGCTCAGACCCAGAAGATGCTGTCCGGGAAGAAGCTCCTGGCCCGCTCCTCGTCATCCCGCCCTGCCCCCCTCCCCCTCCCCGCTCTGCCGTGTGGGCAGCTCTGAAGACTCGGGCGGTAGGGAGGAGGGGATGAGCCAGGTCAGTGCCTTCTCCACCTGCCCAAGTGCAAAAGCTGGACACTGATGAAACTGCACCTGGGAACCTGGGGCGGGGGACCCTGGCCAGTGGAAGGCGGAGCTGGCAGCTGGCCGGGCAAAGTCGGACGGGACAGGCGGGCAGCCTAGGCGGCAGGGCCCTCATCCATCTGCTGGCTCCAAAGTATCTCTGGAGGATCATCGTGGGCAACACGCTAGGGGCTGGGAGGGGACTGCAAGGATGACTAAGACCCAGACTTTGTTTTCTCGAGGGGACTGGCTGGTCCAGAAGCCAGACGTGCACAGTTGTGTGATAGGAAGCAGGTCCGAGGCCACGGGCATGGAGAAGGGTGTGTGGCTGACGTGGAAATGCCGTGCTTAGCGAGGCTGTGGCCTTAGACCCGTGGGTCTCCCCAGGGATGATCCTGCCCCAGGGGATGCTGGGCGACATCTGGGGACATCTGTGGTCATCACCACTGGGGGCTCCTGACATCGAGGGAGTGGGGGCCAGGGAGGCTGCTCCACAACCCACAGCGCCCAGGACGGCCCCCCACGGAGAACGATGGGCCCCAAAGGTCTCTAGTGCTGAGGCTAAAACACCCTGGCTTAGAGCAGCTCCTCTCAAACTTTAAGGCGCATACAAGCCTCCTGGGAATTGTGTGCAAATGAGGTTATAATTTATGAGCAGTTTCAGAAAAGGCGAAGCAGTGCCTCTCATCCCCAGCTGACTTTGCCCCCAGAGGACACTGGGTGATGTCGCAGCCATTTATGGTTGTCACAGCTGGGGAGGTGCTTCTGGCATCGAGTGGCTGGGGCCGGGGATGCCGCTCAGGACCCGACCATGCCCAGGCCGGCCCCACACCCAAGAGTGTCGTGGCCCAGTGGCCTCTGTGCCAAGCTGGGGAAAGCGCGCGCTAGGGGCTGAGATGATTTGACAGGGGGCTGTAGCCGCTGCTCGCTGTGACACTTAGTCCCCTTTGAAGCCCTCGCTAACCGAGCCGTCGGCACTTGGAGGGCCAGGTGCTCTCCAGCCTGGCCCTGCTCTGTGGGGTCCCGTCTGTCCCATCCTGGCAGGGGCCATCCTCAGTGCTCTCAGGGACACCAGCCCACCCTCCAGTGGCCTGCACGCCAGAATGGCTGCGCCTGCCTTGACCCCACGCTGGCCACCCTCGTTCTACAAAGACGTTGACTTGCGGGGTGGAGGCGGCACAGCGCAGGGGCCTCCCTCAGGCCACCAGCGCCCTAGGCCCCAGTCTCAGAGCCTGGAGTGTTGAATTATGTTTGGGCTGAACTGGGGGAGCCGAGGGGTCAGGTGGCTGAAACCAGGGGAAGGGGCTTCCCTGGTGACACAGTGGTTAAGAACCCGCCTGCCAGTGCAGGGGACACGGGTTCGAGCCCTGGTCCGAAGGGGCTTCCCTGGTGGCACAGTGGTTAAGAATCCGCCTGCCAGTGCAGGGACACGGGTTCGAGCCCTGGTCCGGGAGGATCCCACATGCCGCGGAGCAACTAGGCCCGTGCGCCACAACTACTGAGCCTGCACTCTAGAGCCCGTGAGCCACAACTACTGAACCCGCGAGCCACGACTACTGAAGCCCGCGCGCCTAGAGCCCGTGCTCTGCAACAAGAGAAGCCACCGCAATGAGAAGCCCGCGCATTGCAACAAAGAGTAGCCCCCGCTCACCGCAACTACAGAAAGCCCGCACACAGCAACGAAGACCTAACGCAGCCATAAATAAATAAATGAATGAATGAATGAATGAATATTAAAAAAGAAAGAAAGAAACCAGGGGAAGCCTGGCGGTCCCCATGGAGCCACAGCAGAAGCAAATCAGAGCAGAGGGCAGGACGTGGTGGGTGCAGAAGGGGCGGCATGCCCCCGTGGAGAGGGGACTTAGGAAGAGGACGGAGGGGGGAGGTGGTGGAAATGAGACATCAGTCTCCAGGGGTGGGAGTGAAGGTAGGCACTGAGCATGCGCCGCCAGTCAGGGGCGGGACCCGGGCTTCTTTACCCACGCGGGCAACTGCTTGGGGGGAAAGACGACGGGAACGGTGACTGTCAGGGTCTTTTTCTACAAGTTCCTTCCAGTTACTAAGAAGGTGAAGCACTTCACCTTCAGATAGGGAGCTGAAATACGCAGGCCCAACGTGGATTCACGTAATTCATTCACAAGAACAATGTCAGTCGATTCGTAGCTTCGGTAACTGAGCTAAATTGTAGAAACTTACAAAGCAGAACTCTGAGCCCGTGTTGCAGGTATTATTTTGAGTTCTCTTTGGCATGGGGCCTGGGGAGCGATTTCTATGGGAAGGAAACATGGACCCCACGCGGTACAGACAGTGAGAGACTCGGGGGGTCTTCATAAACTCATGCCTCCTGTTAAAGGAGGACCCTGTTCAGATCCAACTCTGCCACTTCATGCTGTGTGGCCTTGGACTCATGGCTTGACCTCTCTGAGCCTCAGTCTGTTTGTTGTTGTTTCTTAATTGAGGCTGATAAAGGAGTAGTTTCCTGAGAACTGCGATCACACAGGGAACGCGCTGTGCCGGAGTCTGGTGTGGCTGTCATCCCTTTTCTGTTCCACGAGGTCATATTTTATTTATTGAGCACCGGCTGGGATCCAGGCTCGGGGTGGGCACAACCAGTACATCATTCCACCCGTTTCTCGGATAAAGAAGCTGAGGCTTCGGCCACAGTCCCGGCAAGTGACACATGAAGAGTATTCAGCCTTTCTCCCTGATGGAGCTCGCAGGCTGGGGAGCGGGAAGGGGTCCAAGTGGCCGTTTCTTCCAAGCGCTGCGCGGAGCAGGGCTCTCAGGTAGCTAGGATGCACCGTCTTCAGGTCGGAGGGTCTGAGCTGCTGCGTGAGCGTGGAGGCCACACGTGTTCCACCGCTCAAGGACCACAGACCCTTGACATCGTGTCCTGGACCCCCACCTCCGCATTTAGGCTTCCGATAGATAGCCGTCGATTTTGAGTACCCGTGCTGCCCTGAGGCAGATCCAGAGCTTGCAGCGTGAGCCCAAGGGGCAGGGACGGTCTAGGTCCCTGAGGGGGGCCCGGTGGAGACCTGAGGACCAAGTTACCAGTTAGATGTGGCCACCAGGCCGAGGGAGATGCCCGATGGCTCCAACAGCCCAGGGGCTTAGGAAACGCAGAAGCAGCAGCCATCTGGGGGGAAGAAGCTCCCTTTTGGATTTGCTGAGGCACCGGAGCGGCGCCCAGGTCTGGGGAGCGCTGGAAATGGGAACCTGGCGCCAGGGGGAGAGGACCAAGAGGGGCCGGACCAGGGCCCGAGAAGACACTATCAGAGGGAGGAGGAGACCAGAAACGAGGGGTCAGAATCCCAAGGTGCAGCCCAACCACTATGGAGAGGGTTGTGACGACCCTGAAAGCCGGCCCCGAAGCCCCCGACGTGAGGATGCAGAGGGAGGCGGCCTCTCACCGTGGACCAGCGCCGAAACTAAGGCCTGGGGCCCTCGGTGTAGCCCCTCCCCACACCTAGAGCAGAGCTGCAGCCTCCTCTGTGAGGGGCCGGGGAGTGAACCTCCCGGCTTTGCCATCCACGCGGCTCTGCCGCTGTAGCAGGAAGGGCGTCATCAACAAGGAGTAACGGGGGCTTCCCCGGGCTTCCCCGGCAGTCCAGTGGTTAAGACTCCGCGCTTCCAGTGCAGGGGACGCGGGCCCGATCCCTGGTCCAGGAACTAAGATCCCACATGCCAAGCGGTGCAGCCAAAAAATTCTTTAAGAATTTTTTTAATTTCAAAAAATAAACAAGGAGTAATGGGAGCTGAGGAATAGAGGGGTAGAAACGTTGGGTCGGGATCCAGGGATCCTGGCCGGATGGAGGAGGACGTGGGCGGGGGAAGGGGGAGGAGTGGAGGGCGGGGTGAGACCAAGAGCTGGGGTGGAGAAGCTGTGTCAGAAAGCGGGGCGACAGGGGGACAATTTCAGAGAGGAATCCCGGGGTGAAGTTCTCTGTAGAGAAAAACCTGTATTTTGAGGGATTTTTCCCCATATGCATGTGTGCAAATATGCAAACATAGGGGTCCCCCCCTTTTTTACTATGAAGATCACTTGTTTTCCTCTGCTGGGACCCTGGACCTAGTCAACCTTCAGTTTAATAGAAATGTTATCTGAAGTAAGAAAAGGGCAACAGTGTCTTAGGAGTGTTTTGAGCCATTTTTTCTCACGTTAGCCTGTGCGGGGCGGGTGTGGACATGTGTATGTGTGTTTATGTATCTGTGTCCCCTGTATGTTTCTGTGTGTGCATGTGTGTGTATTCGCAGGGTGGGGGGGTGTTGGTACATGTGTATGGGTGTGCATGTGTGTGCATTGTGGGTGCGTGTGTGTATGTGTGTTTGTGTGTACGCGGGTGAGTGTACGACATTTCTCCGGCCCACTCTCCAGGGACAGATAAGAGGCCGATGTGCTGAACTTTGGGGTGCCCCCCACCCTGCCCAACCAGGGGAGAATTTCCATTTCCTGGAACCCAAGTCTTAACGGCGTTATTAAGTGATTACTAATAAGGTATGGAATCGGGGCGGGTGCCTGCCAGGGGCACATGTGCTGGGTGAAAGTGTCAGGGCAGCCTGGGTGGGGTTTTTCTTTAGAATTTTATTTATTTTTTTATACAGCAGGTTCTTATTCGTTATCCATTTTAGACGTATTAGTGTATATATGTCAATCCCAATCTCCCAATTCATCCCACCACCACCACCACTCCCCCCCCCACTTTCCCCCCTTGGTGTCCATACGTTTGTTCTCTACATCTGTGGTTTTTTAATTCACATTTTCCCCTGAATCTGTGACGTTGTCAGTGGCAACTAAAATCAGACCACATCCCGGACAAGGTAACCATACCTCAGTTTGGACAATTTTTACATTAATAGTCAAATCGTGTTGCTTTAAGAGGAAAGTAAGAGGGTGTTGCCGTGTTACAGTGCGGGGGAGGAAAGGTGGCTGTCCTTGGAGTTCAGAGGGGCCTGTCCCACTCGACCCCGAACCCTGGGACGATGGGACTGGCCGCGGACCTGGCCGCCTCCCACCCGCTGCATTGAGCTTAGAGCCCTCTGAGGGATAGTTCCAGGGCTTGGGTCTGATCTTCTCTCTGCTGGAGAAAGAGGGAAAGCTTGGCTTCCAACAAGAAAACAGGAACAGAAGCCCAGTTCTTACCAAAGAAAAAGGAATTTGAATTCTGAAGATACTTCATTCCAGAGGGACTCGGAGCCAGCTCTGATCCTTCAAAGTCCATGGCTGCAAAAGGAAAAAAAAACACAAAACTGAAAATTAACTGAGGAATGCCAGGGCGTCCAGAAGGTTTAGGCCAAGAGTGAACAATGGGTCACCCTTGAAGTGAGTTGAAATTATGACGATTGCAAAGAGTGGGTAGATTTTAAAGGGTCCAGTCGTTTTCCCCCCTCCTTCTGGCCGGATTGCAGCGATTTGGTGCCCAGGTCACCACAGTGCCCTCTTTGTCACTGTCCCCATTCTCAACTTGTCTGTGAGTCCATTGTACCCGAGCGCCGTTTGTCCAGCTCATTTCCCAGAGGCTGCATGTTCCCTGAGAACAGAGCTTCTCAAGCGGGGCGACCCTACCCCACACCCCAGAGATGCTCAGCAGTGCATCAGAGACTCGGGCTTGGGAGGTGCTCTTGGCATCTGGGGGCCAGGGATGCCATCAGCACCCATAGTGCCTGGGCCAGCCCCCCACAGAGAATGACCAGCCGATCGTCCACAGTGGGGACCCTGCATCCGTGCCTGCTGGGGGTGGTGCGTGGGAGTGTCCAAGAAAGAAAGGATGTGGTTTCCACCATCATGGAGGGTTAAAGGATCCACTTTTTGGCAAGGAGGAGACGGCCATTTAGTCCTCCAAGCGTACGGGTCTCCTCTGGGTGCCTGGCGCTCAGCAGGGGCCACATGCCAGCAGGGACAGCAGAGAATCTAAACTCCATGTGGCTTGCTCCCTAGACCTGGCCTCAGACTGAAGGGGACCCAAAAGAAAAAAAGGGACCTGATTTTTCTGGTTCCCTTAATAACTGTGGGAATGTCAACACAAGCATCAGACCAGAACCCGGTGTTTGAAACAATTCATGCTCTTGAGAACATTCTGGACTTGTTCCTTCTTGTCCATAGGGAAGAAATGAATTGCTTTCTTGGGGGCCAATGAACCCAGGTGCCATCCAGATGCCACCAAGTACCAGCAGAATATGAACCGATGTCCCGAGGAGGCCATGTGTCTCTCCGCAAAGTAAAAGTAAAAGGCCTGCGTCTCCCCAGAGCGGAAGTTAACTGGCCAATCAGAACGAAGGGAACTAGAAACCCGCCGGGCCGGCTCCCCGCTAATTACCCAGAGATGACATGCTGCTTCCTAAATATGGACCAGACCTATGCAAGGCAGGTGATCCCTCCCCTTGGCACGGGGAGGAACGGGGAATGGAAAGGAGATTGCTTCAGGTCATGGTGAGTCAGCGCTGGACCAGGAACCGGGCCCAGAAATTGCCCTCAGCTTTTTCTGCATTTCCTTTCCCGTCATTGCTGGTTACTAGGTAACCAGAGTATTCTCCCGTAAACAGAAGCCTCTTCCCTTTGTGCCCAGACAGCTTCATTCATGGAGGCCCTGATCCAGGGCTGCGGACCGCGGGTCTCTGCTTGGCCCCCTCACATACACTCCGGAACCCTCGCCCCTGTTCCTGCTGGTGGGTGTTTCTGGGCAGCGTCTCCAGAAGGTCAGCTGTGCCTTCTAAATGCCAGGCTGGCCCAGGAGGGGAAGTGGCACCGTGGCCCTGCGCTTTTCCACTTTATTTCTCAAGTTTGCCCTTATCGTGGACCAGATGGCAAAGGAAATGTGCTCGGCTTATAAACAACACGCCGGGCGTGTCTCTGAGCACAAAGAGCTTTGGGCCAACCTGGCCAGGCTGGGCCGTGGGTCGTGTTCCAGGGAGCGGCCGCAGATAGAGTCAGAGAAAGAAGGCTCGGTCCCGGCCTGGGGAAGAAAAAACAGGAGAGAGGACAAGTGACTGTGATAGAACAAACGGGGAAGAGAGCAACGGAATAATTCCTATCACAAGTTCAAGTTCAAGTTCAGAGCAGAAGTGCAGCCGCCCAAGGTGATTGGGATCACCGAGGAGCCTGACCCAGCTGAACAGGGAAAAGGAAAAGCAGAGGACTTCACGTTGCGTGTGGCTGCCGGTTGCCCTTGTCCTCACGGGCGGGCCACCTCCGCGCCGCCCCAGGAGTCACCCTGATCCCGCCTCACACCTTCCAGAAGGACTCCCGAAACGACTGGTCTCCTCTTCAAGGGCTGCTAGCCCAGCAAACCAGCACATGTGGAGAAAGGCAGAAGCTTGCGCTTATTCTTTGTGGCTGAAAGCTAATAGCCGGATGGGTTTTTTTGTTTAACTTTCTATTTTGGAAATTTCAAACATCAACAAAACCCACCCACAGGATAATGAACCCTGTGTAGTCACCACCCGCCTCTTACAGTTATCAGCATCCTGCATCTTGCACCACCTATACCAAAAACCACTCCCCATCCTCTGCTCGTTACTTAAGGTTTTTTAGGTTAAGGTTTACAGACCGGGAATTCCCTGGCAGTCCAGCGGGTAGGACTCAGTGCTTCCACTGCCAGGGGCCGGGTTCGATCCCTGGTCGGGGAACTCAGATCGCGAAAGCTGCACGGCGTGACCAAAAAAAAAAGATTTACAGACAATAAATGTGAAAATCTTAGCTGTCCAGTTTTGACAGATGGATATTCCATGTAATGCACACCCTATCACATAGAGAACGTGACCATCCACCTCTCTCAAAGTTTCCCCCCATCCCTTCCTAAGGCAATCCCTGCACCCGCACTCTTCCTGATTTTTTTTAACCTTGGGTTCATTAGCTTTGCCCACCCTGTGTTATGTGTATACTCTTTTGGAGCCATCTTCTTTCACTCAGCGTAATGATTTTGAGATTCACCTGTGTGTTATGTTTCTCAGTAGTTCATAATTTTCTGTCAGTGAATGGTTGTTCCCCATCAGCTTTTTGGCTGTGTGTGTGGGTGTGTTTAATGGTTGGGGGATTACACTATGCGTCATTAACTTAACACAGTCTGCAGTTTCTCACCCATTCTTCTGCTAATGCATATTGGGGCTATTTCTCCTTTTTGTCAAGAAAACTGCTACGAACATGCTTATATAGGTTTTTTGAAGACATATGTTTCCATTTCTCTTGGATAAACATCCAGGAGAGGAATTCTGGGTTAAAGGGTACGTTTGACTTGCTAGAAGACTGCCAAACCTTTTTTCCACTGTGGTGTATCATTTTACATCCCCACAAGTGTGTGAGAGTTACAATTTCTCCATGTGCTCACAACATTGGTCGTTGTCCGATATTTTTATTTTAGCCATTCTAGTGAGTGGCATCTCATTGCAGTTTTAGTTTGCAGTTCCCTGGTGTCTATCGAGGTTGAGTACTATTTCATATCCTTTTGGGGCATCTGTATACCTTTATGAAGTGCCTATCCGAGTTTTTTGCCCATTAGGTTGTCTTCTTATTATTGAGTTGTAGGAGATTTTTATATACTGTGGCTAAAAGCCCTTTTTATATACTGTGGATAAAAGCCCTTGTATTCCAGATACAAGTTATGCAAATATTTTCTCCCAGACTGTGGCTTACCAATTTGGGTTCTTAGTGAAATCCTTTAATGAGCAGAAGTTTTAAATTTTGATGAAATCTAATGTATCAAGTTTTTTCTTTTATGTTCATTACTTTCTGCACCTTGTCTAGGTAACCTTTGCTTACACCCCTGTTTTCTCGTAGTAGTTTTATAGTTTTAGCTTTTATGTGTAAGTCTGTGATCTAACTCAAAATCATTTTTGTGTATGGCATGAGGTAGGGATAGAGGTTCATTTGTTTTTTTCTTCCCATGTGGATATATCATTTGTTTAAGAGACTACCTTTCCTTGTTGAATTGCCTTGACACCTTTGTCAAAAATAACTGAGGAGGAAAAGAGCTGGGGCTTCATTAGAAAAAAAACAATTGACAACATAAGTATGGGTTATAGTGGTTATATATTGCTGGATTTGATTTATTATTTTTTGTTATGATTTTTGCCTATGTGCTCATGAGAGGTATTGGTCTAAATACTTTCCTTGTAATATCTTTATCAAGTTTTGGTATCAGGGTTTTTGCTGACCTCATGAAATGAGTTGTGAAATATTCCTTTCTCTATTTGCTGATGGAATTTGTGTGATAATTCCTTCTTCAGTGTTTGATATCATTCACCAGTGACACTGTTTGTGCCTAGAGTTTTTTTTTTGTAGGAAGGTTTTCAATAATGTATTCAGTTTCCTTGTTAGGTGTATGATATGCATATTTCCTATTTCATCTTGTGTCAGGTTTGGTGTGTAGTGTTTGTTTGATCTAAATTACTGAATTTATTGGCTAAAGTTGTTCATAGTAGTTCCTTATTATCATTTTGATTTGTTTGTAGAGGTGTATCTCATTTCATTCCTGACATTGGCAATTTGTGTGTTTTTCTTTTCTCTTTCGTTCTTGTATAGGGAGTTTTCAATCTTTTCTTTTTTTTCTATGATTTTTTTTGTGTGTGTGTGATACGCGGGCCTCTCACTGCTGTGGCCTCTCCCGTTGCAGAGCACAGGCCCTGGACGTGCAGGCTCAGCGGCCATGGCTCACGGGCCCAGCCGCTCCGCGGCATGTGGGATCCTCCCGGACCGGGGCACGAACCCACGTCCCCTACATCGGCAGGCAGACTCCCAACCACTGCGCCACCAGGGAAGCCCCTCTATGATTTTTTTAAAGAGAAGTTTTAGGTTCACAGAAAAATTGAAAGGAAGGTACAGAAATTTCCTGTATATTCTCTGCCTTCACACATGCATAACCTGCCCTGTTATCAACATCCCTCACCAGATGGTACATTTGTTATAGTTGATAAACCTACACTAACAAGTCATTATCACCCGAAGTCCCTACTTTACACTAGGGTTCACTCTTGGTGTTGTACTTTCTATGGATTTGGACAAATGTATGGTATTGTACAGAGCATTTTCACTGCCCTAAGGATCCTCTGTGCTCCTATCCATTCCTCCTTCCACCAACTCCTGGCAGCCACTGATCTTTTTGCTGTCTCCATGGTTTTTCCTTTTCCAGAATGTCACATAGTTGGAATCATACAGTATGTATGCATTTACTTTCACTTAGTACAATTAACCCTTGAACATCACAGGTTTGAACTGCATGGGTCCACTTATTTGTAGATTTTTTTCAATAAATGCATAGTACAGTACTGCACAATCTTTGGTTGGTTCAATTATGCAGAAATGTGGATACGGAGGGCCGACTGTGAAGTTATACTCAGATTTTTGACTGCACGTGGAGTGGCGGGTATCAGTGCCCTTAACCCCGAGTTGTTCGAGGGTCACTGTAATGTGTATTTATGTTTCCTTCATGTCTTTTCATAGCTTGATAGCTCATTTCTTTTTTGAAGAAATTTCAGTTTTGGGAGTTGTCTGGTGGCCCTGTGGTTAGAATTCCAGGCTTTCCCTGCCATGGCCCGGGTTCAGTCCCTGGTCGGGGAAATAAGATCCTGCAAACTCTGCAGCATGACCAAAAAAAAAAAAAAAAACAAGTAGAAAGTAAAAAGAAGGAAACAATAAAGGAGAAATTAATGAAATTTTTAAAAACCTCTCCAAACAACAGAGAAAATGAACCAAAGCCAAATTTCCTCAAAACTGAAATTTCTTTTCTTTTTTTCTTAGTTCCCCCACCAGGGATTGAACCTGGACCCTGGCAGTGAAAGCACCAAGTCCTAACCACTGGACCACCAGGGAATTCCCCCTTCTTTTTACTTAATTTAAGTTTAATTTGCTTGTCTTTTTAAAGGTTCCTAAGGTTGAAAACTTAATGATTAATTTTAAGCCTTTCTTTTAATATAAGTTTATAGAGCTAACCATTTCCCTCTAAGCGCTGCTTTAGATGAATCCCACAAACTTTGATATGTCATGTTTTCATTGTCATTTAGTTCAGAATATTTTAAATTTCTCTTGTGGTTTATTCTTTGACCTGTGGGTTATTTTAGAAGCATATTTTTTATTTTTAAAATATTTTGGCATTTTTCTGGGTATCTTATTGATCTCTAATTGATTCCATTATGCTCAAAGTACATACATGCTCTGTATAATTTCATTCTTTTGAAATGTATTGAGACTTGCTTTATGTCCCAGAACATGACCCATCTTTGTGAATAGTTCATGTTCATTTGAGAAGAAGGTGCAGGTTTGGGTGCTTGTGTTCTATAAATGTTAATTAGCTCATTGTGATTGATAGTGTCACTCAGATATGCTATATCTTTTTTTTTTTTTTTAACATCTTTATTGGAGTATAATTGCTTTACAATGGTATGTTAGTTTCAGCTTCACAACAAAATGAATCAGTTATATATATACATATATTCCCATATCTCTTCCCTCTTACGTCTCCCTACCTCCCACCCCCGCATCCCACCCCACCGCTTGGTGGTCACAAAGCACCGAGCTGATCTCCCTGTGCTATGCGGCTGCTTCCCACTAGCTATCTACCTTACATTTGGTAGTGCATATATGTCCATGCCTCTTTATCGCTTTGTCACCGTTTACCCTTCCCCCTCCCCATAGCCTCAAGTCCATTCTCTAGTAAGTCTGTGTCTTTATTCCTGTTTCACCCCTATATCTTTATTGGAACTTTTGTTTACTTTCTGTCAAAATAACTGAGAGAAGGGTGTTTAAAATGTCCAACTATGATTACTTATTTATTGATTTTTCCTTTAGTTCTGTTTTGAAGTTGTATTACTAGGTGCACACACATCTGTAAGGATTCTGTCATCCTGATAAATTGATAATTTTATTGTGATGAAATGTTCATCATTATCTCTAGCAATGTTCTTTGCCTTGAAGTCAATTTTGTCTGATCATTATAGCCAGTCTAACCTTCTTAACATTAGCATTTGCATGGCTTACCTTTTTCCATCCCATTATTTTCCACCTATGTATGCCTTTATATTTAAAGAGGGTTTCTTTAGACAGCATATAATGCAATCTTGTCTTTTATCCAGGCTGACCATGTCTGCCTTTTCATTCAAGTGTTCACTCTATTTACATGTAATGTAATTATTAATATGTCTGGATAGAGGAAACCCATTTTGCTATTTGTTTCATCTGCTCTTTGTTCTTCATTTCCTGCCTTCTTTGGGGATAATCAATTATGTTTAGTATTTCATTTTATTCCTCTATTAATTTTTTAGCTATGTCTTTTTGTATTTTTTAGAGGTTACTTCAGGGTTTACAATATGCATCTTTATCACAAACTAGGTAGAGTTTTTACTACATCATGTAAAATACAAGAACCTTGCATGTGTAATTCCATTTATCCTCCCATTCCTTTGTGCTATTATTGTTATATAGATTATATCTACATATATTATAAATCCCACAAGAGAATGTTATAAATTTTAAAAAATAGATGTAGACATTTTAAAGAAATTAAGAGAAGGAGAGAAAACAATACAGTCTTTTACAATTACCCACATATTTATCATTTCAAGTGATCTTTATTCCTTCATATACATCCCAGTTTACCATCTGGTGTTATTTCCCTCCATCCTGAAGAACTTCCTTTGCATTTCTTATAGTATAGGCAGCAAAATTTCTCAGGTTTTGTTTAGCATAAAGTGTCTTTATTTTCACCTTCCTTTTTTTTTTTTTTTTTTTTTTTTTTTTTGCGGTAGGTGGGCCTCTCACTGTTGTGGCCTCTCCCGTTGCGGAGCACAGGCTCCGGGCATGCAGGCTCAGCCGCCATGGCTCACGAGCCCAGCCACTCCGCGGCATGTGGGATCTTCCCGGACCGGGGCACGAACCTGTGTCCCCTGCATCGGCAGGCGGACTCTCAACCCCTGTGCCACCAGGGAAGCCCTCCCCTTTCTTTTAAGAATAGCATTGCTGGATATAGAATTCTGGGTTGACCAGGTTTGTTTCCCCAACACATTAAAGATGTCATTTCATTGTTTTCTGGTTGCCATTGTTACTGATGAGAAGTTGGTTATCATCCATGTTATTGTTCCCTTGAAATATAGTATGTAGTTTTCTCTTACTGCTTTAAAGATTATCTTTTTATTTTTTTATTTTAGCAGTTTAACCACGACACACCTAAGTTGATTTTCTTTGTATTTATTTTTCTTGGGGTTTGTTGAACTTCAGGGACCTGTAAGTTGATGTCTTGCACCAAATTTAAGAGGTGTTTGGCCATTCTTCAAATCTATCTTTTTTTTTCCTTTCCCATTCTCTCCTTTTCTTCTGGGATTTCAGTTACATGTATATTAGATTGCATGTTCTGTTTTTTGTGGGGTTTTTTTCTTTAACTTTTTTTCTCTCAGTTCTTCAAATTGATTGATCTATCTTCAAGTTCAATGACTCTTCCTTCTGTCATCTCTAATCAGCTGTGAAGCATATCCAGTGAAATTTCCATTTTAGTTATTTTGCTTTACAGCTCCAGAATTTCTACTTGGTTCTTTTTTTTAATTTTCTCTTCTTCTGTTGAGATTCCCATACGTTCGTTCATTGTGCATATAACTTCCTTTAAATTCTTGAGCTTATTTTCAGTAGCTGCTTTATCTGCATCACCTGGATTATCTTGGTTTGGTTGTAATTGACTCCTTTTGTTTGTTTGTTTTCCTTGGGTATGAATCACCATTTCCTATTTCTTCTCATAGCTTGTGGTCTTTCTTGGGTCCTGGACATCATGAATGATATGTTGGAGAGTCTCTGGATTCTGCTGTGTTTCCCCCGATGGCATTTAACTTGGCTGGACTCAAACTCTGCCCCTCCTGCAGTGAGTAGCAGCTGAAATCTCCACATAGTTTTTTCATCTTTGAACTGCCAGTTTTTCTCCAAGACCCCCATGACTCCCCCACATGTGTGGCTTCTAGCCAGTTGGCTAAAGATTTGGGTGGACCTTATAGTCGAATTTGGGGGTTCACCTGCTGTGTGGCTCTATTTCTTCCCCCACACACACAACATTGTGAACTCTCTCCTCTGACACTTCAAGATGACCAGGCTGATGCTTTCTGCCACCCAAGCATTTGTGGACTGGGCTGTGCCACCGAGCAAAAAGCCAGAGTCACCAACCAGTCTGACAGTGGTCTTTCAAGGGTGGACTCCCTGGCAGTGTCTGCCTGCTTTGGTCACCCCCCAGTGTCTTTAAATAGTTGCTTTAAAAAAAAATACTTTGCCCAGATTTTGTAATTGTTATCTGCAGGAGGGTTAGTCCAACCAATCTGCTCCACCATTACTGAAAGTCAGTGCTCTTTTGTATGCCTTTTTTTTTTTTTTTTTTTTTTTTTTGCGGTACGCGGGCCTCTCACTGTTGTGGCCTCTTCCGTTGCGGAGCACAGGCTCCGGATGCGCAGGCTCAGCGGCCATGGCTCACGGGCCTAGCCGCTCGGCGGCATGTGGGATCTTCCCGGACCTGGGTACGAACCCGTGTCCCCTGCATCAGCAGGCGGACTCTCAACCATTGCGCCACCAGGGAAGCCCTGTATGCCTTTTAAAACACATTTTTTGGGACTTCCCTGGTGGTCCAGTGGTTAAGACTTCCCCTTCCAATGCAGGGGGTATGGGTTTGATCCCTGGTCGGGGCTAAGATCCCACATGCCCCGCGGCCAAAAAACCGAAACATAAACCAGAAGCAACATTGTAACAAATCCAATAAAGACTTTAAAAATGGTCCACATCCAAAAAATCTTTTAAAAATACATATAAAAGCCTTTTTTTTTTTTTTTTTTTTCTGAGGTACGCGGGCCTCTCACTGTTGTGGTCTCTCCCGCTGCGGAGCACAGGCTCCGGACACGCAGGCTCAGCGGCCATGGCTTACGGGCCCAGGCGCTCCGCGGCATGTGGGATCCTCCCGGACCGGGGCACGAACCCGTGTCCCCTGCATCGGCAGGCAGACTCTCAACCACTGCACCACCAGGGAAGCCCTAAAAGACTTTTTTTTTTTTTAAACCTAAACTTTGATGTGCTCAGAACCCTTGATTAATGGACCCAAATAAAACATTTTTTCAGGAAACTGGATCAGCTCTTGTGCAACCTACAATCTTGATTATCTTAGGAAGGATTCCACATTCTCCGTAGATGGGCCTGTTGTGTGTTCATATATTAGAGCAGCCAGGCTGTCCCACACAGCGTCTGTCAGTCTGTCTGTCTGATCCTAGCGTCAAGGAATGAATCGGGGAGCAGAACAGTCGGTCTCAAAAGGTCATTACCTTTTCCAGAAGGGTCTTAGTTACCCCTGAAATAACCAGGTAGATCGTACATTTTCTGAAACCTTTATGAACCTATTTGTATTTCCTAGCTGTACTGCCTCTTGAAATAACAATTCTGTGTATTATTATCTGTTTTATAAGGTGCTTTCATAGACTCTCACTATCTGAAATGCTATGTGTAAATTTTTATAATTCAGTATCAGATGTAATACTAAGGAGTTACTAAAGTGTTCATTCATTTGATAAATATGTGTCAGCTGCCTGAGTTGGGCCTGGCACAGAAGCAGGACACCAAACCTTGCAGGATGCACCGTAGGGACCCCTGTGTGAGTTTCCTAGGGCTGCCATTCAAAGTACCACAGACTGGGTGGCTTGAGACAACAAAAAATTATCCTCTTACGGTTCTGGAGACTAGAAAGTGTCAAGAGGGCCGTGATCCCTCTAGGGGAGGATCTTCCAGCTCTGGCGGCCCCGGCCAGCCTCGGCATTCCTTGGCCTGTAGCTACGGCACTCCAGTCTCTGCCGCCATTGCCACGTGGCCTTCTTCCTGTGTGTCTTTTCTGTCTGTTACAAGAGCACTGGCACTGTATTTAGGGCCCACCCTCATCCAGTATGATCTCACCTGAAGCCTTTGCTTGAGCACATCTGCAAAGACATTATTTCCAAATAAGGTCACATTCTGAGATTCCACGTTGACATGAATTTGGGGGTCGGGGGGGACACTATTCAACCCACCACAGCTCCCCAAAGTCATCTGTGCCCAAACTCCCATCCTAAGTTTTAAGGGCTACACCTGGCTTCTGGGGTTCCGGGATTCAGTCAGTTTTCTTTTTGACTTGGCAAGCTTCAGGAAGACCACTGCTGGCATTTCAGACCAGTGTCTGATACTTGCGTTTGTCTTCAAATGTCAACAGCTCCACCCTCCACACGGTTTGAGTCGCCCTCCGGGGCTCCTCCAGGCCTGTCACGTTGGTGAGACGTGGCCACGGGAACTAGGCGCTGGATCAAGGGCCTGTGGCCTCAGGCTTTGATTCCAGACAGTGTAGTTTTTCTCCCAACCTTCCAAAACCATGTCACTTTATTAAACCCAAATTATATGGACCGGGGACTTCCCTGGTGGTCCAGTGGTTAGGACCCCACACTTCCACTGCTTGGGGACCCAGGTTTGATCCCTGGTCAGGGACCTAAGATCCTGCATGCCACGTGGTGCAGAAAAAAAAAAAAATTATATGGACCAGTGACCAGCAGCCATGGCCTATGGGCCAAACCTGGCCTGTCGCCTGTTTCTATAAATAAAGTTTTATTAGAACACAGCCAGGATCATTCGTTCACATGTCAGCCATTTTTGCTCCTGTGCTATGATCGCAAAGTCTAGTAGTTGTAACAGAGACCAGGTGGGCCCGAAAGTATCTGGTCCTTTACAGAAAAAGTTTGCTGACTCTGGTCTAAACGATACACACTAAGCAGGTGATAGACAGACAGTGCATGCTGGTCAGCAGTGTGTTAGCCTCACTTGCGTTCTGGAAGGTGTGTTCTGGCCACGCTAAGCACAGCATGGGCCCACTGTCTATCCCAACACTCACAGGTTCTCCCTGTTTCCATAAGACTTCAACTGTGGAACAAGGGACTGGTCTCAGCAAAGTCAGCCTGCTCACTTTCTCACCAGGGGATTCGTTTCATGGAGAGTTCTAATCCATTTCCTCCTAGTGCCGCTGAAGTTACCCGCTTCCTGGCTTCAGATGGGAACAGAGTGGTGCAGAGTGGGCAAAGGACTGGTTTAAAACGGTCAGAGAAAACCATAAACGAGAGACCTCGATTAAGTAGGTTCCAGCAGGATAATTCCAAAGGTCAGTTCCATCAGGAAGGCAGAGAATGTTGGAGACCCAGGAAACGTTTGCACGATTAGAAATTCGCACCCTCCTCCTCTTTCTTTTCCTCCTCCTCTCCCTCTTCCTCCGAAAGAGTCGAAGAATGTAGGAGGCACCTGTCACCGCATGGCTCTGGGGACATCTGGTGGTGAGAACCAAGGCAAGGTCACGGGAAAGAGAAAAATGCCACAGGCACCGCCATGGTCCATCCAGTGGTTCTTGTGGCACCAAAGGCGTTTGGGAGGGGGATGGGGGAGTCCTGGGAGAGTCGGTAAAGATGGGATTGAGGCAACACTCTCAGATCAAACACACACACACATCTTTCTGCTTCCCTTAGGCAAATTATTTTCATCTATTATCAGTTTATATTCTTTTAAAAAGGATTTAAAAAAATTCTCCACCCATTATTGGAGGTGGGGACTCTTGGGGCTGTAGAGAAACATATATCAAAGCTCTGGCCGTAGGTCCTGGGCACCGTGGTATGTGCCATGCTGTCCAGGCCTCCCTGGGGGTCAGGAGCTGGGAGACTTCACTCCTGGGGGGATGTGCTCAGAGCCGCATCCAGGACGGGACAGGGATGGGGACAGGTGTGTGTGACCACAAAACCACCTCTATGCAGTTTGCGGATTGAACTGCTTCTCCAAAGACTTAAGGTAGCCAGTGTTTATTAAAAAGTGAACAGGGTTTGACTTGCAGCATTTTCCTGGAGTGACTATCGTCTGCCACTGCGTGCTGAGATTAAATGAACCTTGGTGGAGAATTTTTAAATTACCTTCTTGAAAGATATCTACACCTGGCTGCAGAGAAACGTACTCGTCTGCTTTCTCATGGGCAAAGGAGCAGAAGGCACTTTTTCTTATTGTTGAAATGCCTGAGGATTTTTCTCCAGCCCCAAGGGATGAGCCATTTCTTTCTCTGCTGTCACCTTTTTTCTCCCTAAACCAGTGATTCTTAACCAGCGTTGAATCCATCCCCCCCCCCCGCCCCCCCAGGGACACTGGGCAATGTCTGGCGACATCTGTGGTGGTCGCGACTGGGCGTGCTCCTGGCATCAAGTGGGTGGGGCCCGGGATGCCGCTCCGCCCCACACAGGGCCCAGGATGGTCCCGCAGAACGTGAATGACCTGCCCAGTGGCAGCAGTGCCGAGGGGGAGACCCTGCCCTAGGAGGATGCGCTTATAGTTTGGGGTGCAGTAGCTCCGCAGATGGCCAGCATCCCCCAGGAGCTTTTGGTTTTGTCGGTAAATGAGTAAAGAAGTCGTATGAGCCCGTCAGATCGGAAAGGGGGAGCTGTTGTCCCCTGCATTCAGGAATTCCTGCAGAGCTATTTTTTCGGGTTTATATTTGGACAAACATCCCCTGCCCCCTCCCTTCTCTCTTCTTATGGAACAGTTGTGCAACCTCTTCCTCGCTTCCCCTTCCTTACCTAGTCTGGCCAGGATCCCCGCATTTGGACTTGGAAGACTGCAGGTCATTACCGCTCGCCTATCGTGTATGTTGCCTCTTTGGGCTTCGTGAAGACAGCCCTGCCCCACTCACTCTCTCTCCGCCTCTCTTTAGAACTGAGCATGCAGAATTCAGAGGGTGGATCGGATTCGCCGGCTTCCGTGGCTCTGTGTCCCTCGTCAGCAGCCCAGGCGCCTGTGGCCCAGCCTGTGCCAGCCTCGCCACAGGTAAGGGACCAGCCGCCTGCCGCTCAGGCTGCTCCGGGAAAACCAGCGCAGCCAGGGTGGGGATGCGTCCACCTTGGTTTTGAAAAACACTTGAATCAGCAGAGCGAGGAATCTCTATTTTTCTGAATTGACTTCTCAGCTCCATGGCTGCTGCTGTTGCAACGCACCCTCATTTTCCTTCCTCACCCCATGTTATTAGACTTTTTCACTGTTTGTTGTAAAATGGTCCCACCAAGGAATTGATGATCCAAACTCACAAAGAAAGCCCTTCCCCGACTTTGATTTAGTCCATTCTTATCTGCTAGTGGTAGTTTTCTTGTACATTGGAAATGAGCCTTCTACACAGAAAGTCTTTCTATCCATAAGGCAAAAGAGAAGTGAGAATTCTTAGGATTTGGTTCATTAATTGAATCTAGTATTAGAATCGGTATATTCTTTAAAATTTGCAGAGAGAGAATTTTCACATTAAGGCTCTCCCAACTTCTAGATTTCTATAGTGGATTGAAATACACCATTAAGTAGACATAAACATGAAATTAGTGACATAAATCTACCAGAAACCGAAGGTAACAGAACAGACCAAAATCATAGACATGTGCAGAGGTCCACTGTGGCCACGTGATCATCTATGATTTACAAATCTAAAAGTTAGGAGCACGACAGAAAGAATTGATTATGGCAAACAAACAAACAAACAAAAAAAACCCCCAAAAAACGTAATTCAGCAAAAGCCAAAAGGCAAACATCAAAGCTGTTTATTCAGTTTAGAATGTGTAGTTGGACATGTTTAGCATGTATTTCTAGGAAGTAAAATAACGGCGGCCCCAGTATGGGTGCCAAGAGGGCGTGATCCCTTGCAGTGTGGTCTAATTGATTGTTTCCTTGCCCACTGAGCCTGATGCGTGAGCCCTCCACCCCATGGAGCCCTCCACCCTCTCACCAAACCCCCGTCTCAGGCGCCCCTGGGCCTGGGTGGCGGCTGCCTTCACTGTAGCGGCTGCAGGCTGACTGGTCCCAGGGTCCTGCCATGGCCACCGTGTACATCCCAGGCTCCAGGGCTCCAGTCCCTGATGGAGATGGATCCAGCCCCGCACCCCTGCCTCGATGGTTGTGTCCCCGCCCCCGTCGGGCACCTCTCTCACCTGCAGTCTGCACTGCACTCCCTAAACAGTGAGCACCCAGTTCATCCCCAGTAAGGGGCGTTCTTGCTCCCACTGTCCCCATGATGCACTCTTCCTGCTTCCACTCTCAGCCCTGGCCATCCACCAGGACTTCCCACCACATTGGGCGTGTTCTGCCACCAGCCCCACCAGGCTCCGAGCACTGGCAATGTAGCCAGTGCTGCTGAGGAACTGAATTCTGCAATTCATTTAAATGGAAGTAAATTTCAGCATCCACAGGGCTACACAGCTAGTAGCTTCCGTATTGGACAGCTCAGCTTTGGAGTGTGTGCGTGTATATCCTTAATATTCTTATTTATTTGAGGCGAAATTCACATGGCCCAAAATTCACCATTTTAAGGTGAACAATTCAGTGGCATTTAAGACATTCACAGTGTTTTGCGACCTCCACCTCTGTCTAGTTCCAGAACATTTTCATCCCCCAGAGAAGAAACCCCGTCCCCATGAGCAGTCACCCTCCATCCCTCTCCCCCAGCCCCTGGCAACCACGAATGCACTCTCTGTCCCCGTGGAGTTGCCTGTTCTGGACGCTTCATGTAAATGGAATCACACACTGCATGGCCTTTTGTGTCTGGATTCTCTCACTGAGCGTTATGTTCTCAAGGTCCATTCACATTGTAGCGAGTGTCATTGCTTCTCTCCTTTTTCTGGCTGAGTGATGTTCCCATGTGGGTTTATCCGTCCACCCTATTGATTTCTGTACCATCTGTGTTCTCTTTGCCTCTGGAGGGCCGAGTGTATTGAATTCTTATTAGAACAGTGGTGTTTTATAAAGCCAAGCCCCGCAGAATCACCACAACTGGTGATACTTAGGGTCCAAGTGGGACGACCATAGACTCACAGTTGATGACTTCCAAAGCCCAGCCTTTACAGAAGCAAAGCGCTCTATTTCCTCCCTCACCTTGAGGGTACGTTTTGATCCTTCATGTTTTCCTAGCTTTGTCCAACCAGTCCTCCAGGCCAAGTGACAAAGCCACACTGGGAAGATGGCTCAGGGGCCCAGAGAGCAGTCTTGGAGTCCAGGAGGGGCCTGGACTGAGTCTGGGTTGTAGAACTTCTGACGCTGAGGCCGCAGGACATAGACCTGGCCTTGACCATTCTAGGCTTCCTTTTCCCTCGTGTGTAAAATGGGGACAGGTCCAGGGGATACTGAGAAACGATGGGGTGTGACCCAGCTCGTCCGGCGGAGGAGGTGGTGTGGACGACCAGCCTCGGCATCCAGCTCTCAGCCCATGTCACCTTGATGACTATCGACCCCAAGGAGGCAAAGCTGCTGGGTGTGTGTGTGTGTGTGTGTGTGTGTGCGTGTGTGTGCACGTGTGCTCAAGTCCCCACTGTGCCCGCCTCAGTCAGCCTGAGCTGCGTGTGTGTGTGCCCACCTCTCCTTTCCTACCCGTCCCGCTATGTTTCCATAAAGCGACAGTGGGCGCAGTTGAGCTGTGACCTGTGTTTGTTTCCAGGACTAACCTCTGACAAGCCTAAATGTCCTCTTTCCTTCCCTTTTAGAGGGTGTTGGTCCAGGCAGCAGGCTCGGCTCCCAAGGGGGCTCAGATGCAGCCCATCTCCCTCCCCAGAGTGCAGCAGGTGCCACAGCAGGTAACCACAGCACAGGTGACTCGGGACGAGGTTGGCACGTAGCACCTTGGAGCCCTGTCTGAACGATGATGCATGCTTTTCTGTTGTCGCTGTTCCTTTTCGTTTGATGTGTTCAGTTCCTTACCAGAAAGTTCTTTTGGAAGATATGTTAAAAAAAAAAAATCTTTTGCTGCAGATAGGTTGCATCAAGCGAAGAAAACTTATGATCTTTCATTCATTCAGATATTCAGCCTTTGGGGCACAGGCGAGCCCCTAGATAGAGCATGGGGTGCAGCGGTAGACACACAGGCAGATAGAGGAGGTTTCTGGATTGGAGGAGCACCGAGCCCCCTGGGGAGGCAAACTCATCTGCAGGCAAGTGCTGGACCCTCAGACGGGCACTTCTTGTGAAATTAAATGATTTGAGAAGAAAGCTTGAATGTGTGGGCTCACCAGCCAAATCGCAGCCCAGATCATCAGCTCAGACAGGTGGTGTGATCTGAGCAGGGGTTGGCAGACCTCTTCTGGGAAAGGCCTAGCCGTACATTTTTCTTTTTTGGCTTTTTTGGCTTTGATGGTCTCTGGCACAACCATGCAACACTCGCGAAAGTCACAAAGGAATGGTGTGGCTGTGTGCCAATAAAGCTTTATTTATAAGAACGTGCGGGCCGGATTTGACCCGAGGGCCAGAATTTGCCAGACTCCTGCTCTGTAAGATGCTGAATTAAAATTCGTTCAGGCTCCTGCCTGAAAGGAACCAGGAGCATATGGAGATGGCGAGACCCCAGAGGACACACCTCTCCCTTCGAGGGGCTCCTGCCCAGAGTAGTAGGGTGTTTAGAGATGTTTGCCTGGTACTGTGTGATTTTCGGGGTCCTAGGGGAGAAGCGAAGGCATGGGGGTGGGGGTGGGGGGCTAGCAGGGAACCAGCGGCCCTGCTTTAGCTCCTTGAGGGAGGGGCGACCACGACTCCTGTGATTCCAGAAGCTTGCCCTCCTCCGTGGGGTTGGGCCTGTGCCTGCTGTTTCTCCTGGGCCACCCAGACTTGGGGGCTGACCTCTGCATCTTACCCAGTCCGCTGAGACAAAGGGGGTTGTGTGTGTGCATACGTCCCCCGGGTTGGGCTGTCCTCAGAGGTGGGAATCGGCCCTGTCCTGCCGCTGCATGAGAAGGCCTACAGAGAGGGCACGATGAGACTGGCCCTCAATTTTCTCACCCCCAAACAAGGTTGAATCAGGGACCCGCTAAGCCTCCCTCTGCGGTGGGGTCCCGAAGTTCTGCACACAGAGCTCTGGGCCTCCACCAGCAGGGCCCGAGTCCCTTGGGGGTCATCAGCTGAGGCTGTGAACTGACCAACGAGGGAGGGGTCTTCCCACCGGCCTCCTCCCTCCACCCCCCCGCCCCACTCCAGGTACAGCGCTCCTGCTAATTCTGCTCAGACCTTCAGAGTCTCTTCCAGCGTGGCTCCCAGGACCCCGACCCGTTGCTGGGGACGGCCTCCAGGGCCACCGAAAAGAGTGGCGGGGGGCGGTGGAGCGCACGAGCAGCTTGAGCCCCCTCCCCTGCCAAGGGGCCGTGGGGGCATCGGGCGCTCCGAGGTCCGCATTCCGTCCACGTCTCTGGCGTCTGCTGTCCAGCAAGACTGGCCCCTCTGCCCAGTGGCCGGCAGACCGCAGGCATCCCCCCAGCCCTGCTCTGCACCTTTGCTCTGAGCTGGGCTCCTCCCCGCCCAGAATAGGGGCCCAGACCCACTGCGGTTCCATTTCCGTTTGGGCTCATCCGGAATACGTGGCCTTGACGTGACTGCCTCCCCTGGTTTTTTTAGAAGTGCCAGCTGGGGGCAGGACAACTGTGATGTGGTGCTAAGTGTTCACAAAAGGCAATAGGAGATATTTCTGCCTGAATAATCTGGAAGTCCTGAGCAAGGAAGACTCCGTGTAACACCAAGTATCTGCTGTTGTTTCAGGTCCAGCCCGTGCAGCACGTGTATCCCCCCCAGGTGCAGTACGTGGAAGGGGGGGAAGCCGTCTACACCAACGGAGCCTTGTACGTGGTGTCCTCCCCCTCCCCCGAAAGGGGCCTCACAGGGAACCGACTGTAGGCCACATCCCAACCTTCTGTCACGACGCCCACTGAGCTCCCTTGTGTTTACACAGAATCCTTTCCCTTACCCTTCGGGTGACGTGTCCCAACTATTACAATGGCATAAGGACATCACAGCCTGGTGGAGATTTCAGAAATCACAGACTGTTATACTTTTACTTCTAGAAAAGGCAGTCTTTAAAAACAAACCCAAAAAACCAATCCACCTTCTAAGTCTGAAGATATCCTTTGCAATCCAGAAACCGTGTCCATCTCTGTTTTTTCATCCTGGCCTCTGTTAACCTCTGGCTTTTTCTGATGTTGGTAAAACTTGATCTTCCATTTGTCAAGGACGTCTAGGGTTTTCTGCCTTCAAACTCCGTGATGCTTGGGGCAGAAAATGATGCGTTTCCCAGAAGCTCACTGTGCTCGGGACGCGCGTCCTTTTGCTTGTTTCTGCCTCTGGTTTCCACGACTCCCGTCCTGAGGGCGCGGGAGGGTTTGGTTGTGGTTAAAGAGATGTGATTGCTGCAGTCGTGGGCGCCCGCAGCACAACACTGAAGGCATGACACACACTGACCCAGAGGAGCGCGTGTGAAGCCTGTGAGCCCCCAGCAGGTTCTGGGGGACCCTCAGCAGCAGCATCCTGGCTCGACTGCACTGCGGTCAGACAGGACGTCCCCCGGGGGCCGGAGAGGCTGCCCTGTCCCCCAGAGGGGCCTTCCCTCAGTCACCCCTGAGGAAAAACCCCTACTGACCGGCTTTCACTGCGGCCGGATGTACATCAACCGACATGGTTAATGATTTGATCCAGATGTTAAAGGATTTCAGACAAATTCTTGGAATCCCTTAGACATTCTTTTTATTATGCAATTACATTTTTTAAAAGAAATCTTTCTGGTTTGAAAGAACTAGAGACTCCCAGGAAGTTGCAAAATTAGCCCAGAGTCCCTTGTACCTTTCACCCAGCCTCCGCACCCCCGGTGGTGACATCTTCTATGACTGCAGGATGGTATCAAAACCAGGGCACCACATCGGGCCATATTCAGCTTCACAGCCTTTAGGCGTACGTGTGCACACGAGTGTGTGTGTGTGTGTGTGTGTGTGTGTGTGTGTGTGTGTACAGCTCTACGTGGTCTTATCCCAGGGGTAGACCTCCAGTAACCAGGGTCAGGTCCAGCCCTGCTCCACCCACCAAGCCCCGCCCCCGTCGAGTGCAATTTGCACGTGCGGTTTGTGAATGACCAGTTGCTGAGGGATCAGCTGGGATCCCGAATGCTTTCGGAGACCATGGCTGTGAACTCGCTGTATTGACAGCCGGGTCTGACTTAGCCACGTGCTCGGCGCCGCGGTTTCCGGCGTTTACGTGAAGCCTTCTCTCTCCCGCTAGGCGGACGGCGTATGCCTACAACCCCGAACCCCAGATGTACGCCCCCAGCAGCTCCGCGTCGTACTTCGAGGCCCCGGGCGGTGCCCAGGTGACCGTGGCAGGCTCCTCCCCGACGGCAGTCCCCGCCCACAGCATGGTGGGCATCACCATGGATGTCGGGGGCAGCCCCATCGTCTCCGGCACGGGAGCCTACCTCATCCACGGGGGCATGGACGGCACCCGGCACTCCCTGGCGCACACATCCCGCTCATCACCCGCTACGGTATGTACGTCCCAGGCTCTCGGGGGCAGCAGGTTAGGCCCTGAATAGACTCCCGGCAGCAGCAGGGACGGTGAGTAGAAGGCAGCCGGGAGCACGGGCGTCGGAACCCCACTAGCCTACGACAAGCGCCCCCGTCTTTGAACCTCGGGTCCTCCCTTGGTAAAGACAGAGGGTAGATGGCTGTAGCCAGTGCTGGGAGCGTTGCAGATGAGGAGGCAGCTCAGTGCTGGGAGATGCTGCTGCCGCTGGTGGTCCACCATGACCGTCCTCATCGTCATCAGCCTCTCCCAGGCGGAGATCAACACATCCCCACGAAAACTGGGCTGAACCCAAGCAGAGCTATACTAGACTGGTACCCCACACCTCTGTCCAAAACGGTGGCTTACCTGCTTTAAAGATGTATCTGCTTTGAAAACTCTATTTCCCATATTTACTCTTATTTTTTAAATTAGCACAGAGTAAAGTGGACGGTGTGGGCTGCACAGACCCATGAGTTTTGACTCACGTACAGACTCGGGTATCTGTCCCCACATCAGTACACAGAATGGTTGCATAACCCCCAAAACTCCCTCGGGTGTTTCTTGGTAGTCACGACCTCCTCTCACCCTCAAGCCCTGGCACCCGTGGGTCTGCTCTCCGTCACTGTACTGTTGTCTCTGTGGGGATGCCGTATAAAGGGAATCATCCAGGAGACTCCTTTTGTGACTGGCTCCTTTCACCCAGTGTGGAGCCTGGAGATCCCGTCCAGCTGTCCTGTGAGTCAGTGGTTCCTTCTTGTTGCTGAGTCATGTTCCGTGACCCTAACAGCTCGTTCCTCCATTCACCAGCTGCGGGGCCATTTGGGCTGTTTCCAGTTTTTCGTGATTGTGAATAAAACAGCTAGAAGGACTCTCATGTATAGACACATGTTTTCCTTTCTTTGGGGTCAGTCAATACCTACGAATGGGATTGCTGGCTCCTACAGTAAGTGTATGTTTAACTTTATCCGAAACCACCCGTGTTTTCCCGGGGGGGGAGGTACCATTTCGAGCTCCCCCAGCCAGGTGTGAGTTCCTCTCGTCCCACCTCGTCACCAGCATTTTTTGTTGTCGGGTGTTGTCAGCATCTTTCTTTTTAGCCATTCTCATCGGTGTGTGGTGTTATCTTACTGTGGTTGTCATTATGCATTTTCGTAATCGCTAACGATGGCCAGCACCTGGTCAGGGGCTTTGCCTTTCATGTATGTTCTTTGGTGATACGTCAGTTGAAGTTTGTTTATTTTTTTAACTGTGTTGTTGGTTTTCTTACTGTTAATTTTGAGAATTGTTTGTATATTCTGGATACAAGTCCCCTGCCGGATATGTGATTTGCAAATATTCTCTCCCAGTCTTTAAAGTGCTTTTTCATTCTCTTAAGAGTGTCTTTTGGGGACTTCCCTGGTGATCCAGTGGTTAAGACTCCACGCTTCTACTGCAGGGAGCCCAGGTTCAGCCCCTGGTTGGGGAACTAAGATCCCACATGCTGTGCTCTGCGGCCAAAAATTAAAAAAAAAAAAAAATTTTTTTTTGAAGTGTCTTTTGCAGAGAAAAAAAAAATTTTCCCGATAATTTTGATCAAATCCAATTTAACAGTTTTTCTTTTTTGGAAAGATCGTGCTTTTGATGTCATGCCTGAGAACTCTTCGCCTGTCCCGAGGTCGTGAACATTTTCTCCTCTGTTTTCTTTAAAAAGTTTTATAGTTTTACATTTTACATTTAGCTCCGCTTCATTCTGAGCTAACTTTTGTATAAGACGTAAAGTTTATGTCGAGGTTCATTTTTATGCATATGAAACAACCAGTTGTCCCAGCATCATTTGTTAAAACACTGTCCTTTATCGGATTGCTTTTCCACATTTGTCAAAAATCAATTGGCCTGGGACTTCCCCAGTGGTGCAGTGATGAAGAGTGCCTGCCAATGCAGGGGACACAGGTTCGATCACTGGTCCGGGAAGATCCCACATGCTGTGGAGCAGCTAACCCCGTGTGCCACAACTACTGAGCCTGTGCTCTAGAGCCCGTGAGCCACAACTTCTGAGCCCATATGCCACAGCTACTGAAGCCCGCGCGCCTAGAGCCCGTGCTCCGCAACAAGAGAAGCCACTGCAATAAGAAGCCCGCACACCACAGTGAAGAGTAGTCCCAGAAATGGGTAGACTGGCTCCTCTCACTTTATTCTTCAGTATTATATTGGCTATTTATATAGATTTAGAATTTTCTATATAGATTTTAGATCAGTTTATCTTTATTTCCAAAAAAAATTCCTAGTGAGATTTTGATTAAACAGCATTAAAGCTGTGTATCAGTTTGGGGAGAATTGACATCTTTACTATGTTGGGTCTTCCAATCCATGAACGTGGTGTGTTTTCTCCATTTATTTAGCTCTTCTTTGATTTCTTTCATCAGCATTTGGTCATTTTTAGCATGCAGATCCTGTACTTATTTTGTTATATTTATGCCTAGGTATTTTTTGGTTTTGGAGCTTTTTTTTTTTTTTTTTTGGGCTATGTTGGGTCGTAGCTGCAGCATGGGGGCTCTTCGTTGCGGCGCGCGGGCTTCTTGTGGTGTGCGGGTGTTCTCTCTCTAGTTGTGGCGCGCAGGCTCCAGGGCGCGTGGGCTCTATAGTTGGCGGCATGCAGACTCTAGTTGAGGCGCGCGAGCTCAGTAGTTGTGGCGCACGGGCTTAGTTGCCCTGCGGCGTGTGGGATCTTAGTTCCCTGACAAGGGATCGAACCCACGTCCCCTGCATTGGAAGGCGGATTCTTTACCACTGGACCACCAGGGAAGTCCCCTGGAGCTATTTTAAATGGTACTGATTTGAAATTTCAGTTTTCAACTGTTCATTGCTAGTGTACAAAAGTATGGTTGATTTCTGGTTCTTGACCTTGCTTCCTGTGACCATGCTGAACTCAGTCTTTAGTTCTAAGAGTTTTTTGTGGTCTGCAAATAGGAACAGTTTTAGTTCTTTTCCCGTGTGGGTGACTTTTATTTCTTTTTCTCGCCTTATTGCACTGACTAGAACGTCCAGTATGATGCTGTGTAAGAGTGGTGAGAGTGGACATCCTTGCCTTGTTCTCAGTCTTAGGGGAAAAGCTTCAGTCTTTCACCCCTAAGTGTAATGTTACCTGTATGTTTTTCACAAATGCCTTTTTTCAGGTTGAGGAAGTTTCCTTCTATTCCTAGTTTTCTGAGAGTCTTTATCATAATTGGATGTTGAGTTTTGCCAAATGCTTCTTTCTTATTGATATGATCACGTGTTTTTTCTTCTTTAGACTACGAATGTGATGGATTTTATTGATTGATTGTCAATTAAAAAATAACTTCCTGGGCTTCCCTGGTGGCGCAGTGGTTGAGAGCCCGCCTGCCGATGCAGGGGACACGGGTTTGTGCCCTGGTCCGGGAGAATCCCACATGCCGCAGAGCGGCTGGGCCCGTGAGCCATGGCCGCTGAGCCTGCGCATCCGGAGCCTGTGCTCCGCAATGGGAGAGGCCACAGCAGTGAGAAGCCCGTGTACCGCAAAAAAAAAAAAAAAAAAAAAACTTCCTATTTTTGTGTGGGCTTAATCTGAAATAGAAGATGATGTTCGAGCCTCATCCCTGTTCTCTTGGTCCTGATGTGTTTCCGGGTCACCCTGACATTAGAGGCCCTCTGAGCTTAGCTGTTCTCTCCCTTTCTATGTCCAGGGTGCTCCCCAGGACCTGGCTCTGAGGACAGGCATGGAGAGAAGTCATTTGCTGTCTAGAGCGGTGACTGTGGGGTGGTGCCTGCCACTCCATCCCAGGGGCACCAGCCTGTCCCTTGCCTCACTTGGGCCCTCCAGGGTCCTCAGCACACCCTCAGAGGATTGGGTGGCAGACCTGAGTGTAGAGCTGCCGTTGATCAGAAGCCTTCCTCACAGACTACATTAAGTTTCACGAATGTGACGTCTCCATATCAGCAGACTGCATCAACTCATAATAGTGAATAGGCTAGGGTCGCAGGTCACAGGTCACGATATTCTCTGCAGTGCACACTGCCTCGCTGGAAACAAATGTGCAGCTCAGACCCCGGGCCGCCTGGTTACTGTAGTCTGATGTCTGGGTTGCACTAGAAGAATCGAGTTTTTAAATCATTTGGAAATCCACGAACAGGCTATGTTTTGGCACCCTGCCCACCCCCAGCCCCCAAAGCTCCAAGAGTTATCACCTTGGATGAGCACCTGCCTCCAGACTCCCTCTGCTCTGTTGTGGGTTTTTGACTTGCTTTTGGTGTGGGGACATCTCACAAGGATCAGCAGAGATCCAACCAAGAGCCAGGAACAGGACTGGCCCTGAGGCTGCGACAGAAATAACGATGGCTCCTGGGTCCGGCATTTCACGTCTATCAGTTTCCTTATGTCAGAGTTGTGTTTCCAGGGACTTCAAGTTAATCCTGCAAACAGAGCACAAAGACCAGAGCAAATCGGCACCTACAGCCCCAGTGAGGGACTTCAGACTTTCAGTGACACATTTGTTTGAATCTCATTTCTGGTTAAAATTTCATCAGTATTGAAATCTTAGAAGTGAATTGCCCAAATGGTAAGTTTTTGATAACTTTTCCTGTTGTGCTTTTTTTTTTGACCCCATGGAGCAGAGATGCTAAGCTGAGAGGTATGCTCTTTGGGTTGTAACAAGGGGAGACTCTGGGGGCTCCGGGGCTGCATGAGGAAAAGCCCCCCTGCCACCATGCCCAAGCAGGCGGCCCCCCTGGGCCACGCAGTGGAGGCTGATGAAGACAAATCGTCTATCCAATTTTGAAGATGATAAAAATACAGCATCCCTGTCCGTGAGGGGATGTACCATTGCAATATCTCATCAGGGCTCTGGGACCTGGTCTGGTGAAGACCCGTTGGACTCTGCATTTCCAGGAAGTCAGAGAGGGCCAGCACACAGGCAGTGGTGGCCCTGGGTGCTCCAGTCCCACGGAGGTTGGGGGCTGCCTGCCCTGGCGACCCCACTCAGGCAGGCCAGACAACTGGTGCATAAGCAAGAGCTACACAGAAGCTGGAAGGGCCAGCGCTTCACCTTGGAGGATGGCGGCACATGGGATCCATCTTTCTCTGGTTGCGTTCAGCTTCTGTAAGCTTTGTGGCATCTGATGTGATTTTCAAACACACCTAAGAAAGCATCATCAATGTCTTCCACCCCCAAGTGAGGAAAATCCTCCTGTCTGGGTGTGTGCAGCAGAGCCTCAGCAGCCCAGCCCCATGGAACACTTTGGGTCTTCTTCGAAAAAACTGAGATCTTAATATTAAAAGTCGCAATATGCAAATGAAAACTACAACGAGGTACCGCCTCACATGGGTCAGAATGGCCATCACTAAAAAGTCTACAAGTAGGGACTTCCCTGGTGGCGCAGTGATTAAGAATCCACCTGCCAATGCAGGGGACACGGGTTCGATCCCTGGTCCGGGAAGTTCCCACATGCCGTGGAGCGCCTAAGCCCGTGCGCCACAACTACTGAGTCCGCGCGCCTAGAGCCCGTGCTCTGCAGCAAGAGAAGCCACCGCAATGAGAAGCCCGCGTACCACAATGAAGAGTAGCCCCCACTCGCCGCAACTAGAGAAAGCCCATATGCAGCAATGAAGACCCAACGCAGCCAAAAATAAATAAATAAAATGAAATAAATTTGTTAAAAAAAAAAGTCTACAAATAATAAATTCTGGAGAGGGTGTGGAGAAAAGGGAACCCTCCTACACTGTTGGTGGGAATGTAAATTGGCACAGCGGCCATGGAGAACAGTATGGAGGTTCCTCAAAAAACTAAAAATAGAACTACCATATGACCCAGCAATCCCACTCCTGGGCATATATCCAGACAAAGCTCTAATTCAAAAAGATTTGTGCACCCCTATGTTCATTGCAGCACTATATACAGTAGCCAAGACATGGAAGCAACCTAAATGTCCAGCAACAGATGAATGGATAAAGAAGATGTGGTACATGTATATACAATGGAATATTACTCAACCATAAAAAATAATGAAATAATGCCATTTGCAGCAACATGGATAGACCTAGAGATTATCATACTAAGTGAAGTAAGCCAGATAAAGACAAATATCATATGATATCGCTTATATGGGGAATCTAAAATATGATACAAATGAACTTATTTACAAAACAGAAACAGACTCACAGACATAGAAAACAAATTTCCAGTTACCAGAGGGGAAAGGGGGTAGGGGAGGGGTAAATTAGGAGTTTGGGATTAGCAGATACAAACTACTATGTATAAAATAGATAAACAACAAGGACCTACTGTATAGCACAGGGAACTATATTCGATATCCTGTAATAAACCATAATGGAAAAGAATATGAAAAAGAATATATATTTTTTTTAAAAGTCACAATACTTGGGGCCCTGGAATGATAGATTCAAGTTCTGCAGTGTTAAAGCTACAGCAGACATCCCTGAGATGTGCCACTTGAAATCATAGGCATTTCTTTGCTGAGTCATCAGAAACGCAGCTCCTGCTTTCGAAACTCCAGCGAGCATCTTCGCTCTGACCACCAGCACATGTGGATACAGAAGAGACGAATCTTCTATCCTGTATCCAGCTCTCTGGGAAGATGGTCTTGCGGCCGCTTCGAGTGGATGTGTCCGTAAGGGACCTGCTTCAGTCCTGAGTGCTGAGTCAAGGCCAGCGGGGACCCTGGACCGTCCACGGCTCCCTGTGTGTGGACTGGCTTCCCACTCGGGCACCTCCAGTCTCACGGCGACCCCTCCTGGTGGCCCATGGGGCTGGTGCACCATCCACGCAGCGTCACAGCTCACGATGGATCGCCAACCGCTAAGCAGCTCTTCTCTGGAGCCTGTGTTTTCAGGGAAGACCCAGGATATCTTGACTGGACTGTGAACTCTCACGCCTACTGGGCATTCACTAGAAGCTTCCTCGCCCCCTGCACAGAGCTTTTGTCCAACCACAAGAGCAAAACGTTTGCCGGCAAAAGCACATTATTTGATAAAGTAGTTTCGCCAATAGTACATCCGCTTTTTCTCTAAAATATTCATCATGGACTTCCCTGGCAGTCCAGTGGTTAAGACTCGTGCTTCCGCTGCAGGAGGCATGGTTTCAGTCCCTGGTTGGGGAACTAAGATCCCGCAAGCCCCGTGGGTTGGCCATAAATAAATAATTCATCATCACTTTTTATCCTTCTAATAGACTTTCTCTTAGAGCAATTTCAGGTTTACAGAGAAATCGAGCAGATGTACAGAGAATTCCCGTAATGCCCCACCCTGCACCCCACGCAGTTTTCCTTATTATTAACATCTAAGTTTGGTGCATCTGTTACAGCCAATAAGCCAATATTGACCCATTATCATTATTAACTAAAGCCCTTGGTGACATCAGGGTTCACCCTATGTTGTACGTTCTATGGGTTTTGACAAACATCTAATGATATCATCCCTTTTTTAAAAAAATTTATTTTTGGCTGCATTGGGTCCTCGTTGCTGTGCACGGGCTTTCTTTAGTTGCGGTGAGCGGGGGCTGCTTTTCATCGCGGGGCACAGGCTTCTCATTGCAGTGGCTTCTCTTGTTGCGGAGCACGGGCTCTAGGCGCGTGGGCATCAGTAGTCGTGGCTCGCGGGCTCAGTAGTTGTGGCTCACAGGCTCTAGAGTGCAGGCTCAGTAGTTGTGGCACACGGGCTTAGTTGCTTCGCGGCATGTGGGATCTTCCCGGACCAGGGCTCGAACCCGTATCCCTTAGCCTTGGCAGGCGGATTCTTAACCACTGCGCCACCAGGGAAGTCCCAATATCATCACTTTTGAATGTGGTTTTGCAAGTTTCTCTGCAAAGGTGGGAGCAGTGCCCCTTTGAAAGATCTATCTAAAGTTCATCTCTGCTCTGCTTTAAGTGACAAAATTAAAGAATGCATACTGGAAAGCACTCCTGTTCTTATTCTGAAAAGTCTCAATTAACTTACCAGAGAAGTCATCATCCTGTTTAGAGTAACACAAACCCACTTACCATGTCAAGGGCTACGTGGGTCATCCATCTAATAAAAGCCTCTTCCTGATTTCCTTCATCTGTTCCTTGTGTTCCTACTGTTTTCTTTCGTGGCTCCGTATGTAAATGAGCACAGTGTGTGATCCCCGATTGGATCCTGGTCCACAAACAGGACTTTCATCAAGTGATTCGATCGGTTAACAGTGTTGAGTGGGGGTTAATTTCCGGGTCACGGAAGATGTTGACATTTGGGGAGCCTGGCTGAAGGGCATGCTTTGTGCTATTTTTGCAACTTTTTATACAATCTGGAGTTATTTCCAAACTTAAAAATTTTTCAATTGATAAATTAAGAAGTAGAACTATATTTTTTAAAGTTCTAGGAACTACAAGAAGAAGTAAACATGTTAGCTGGTAAAAATGATTACCAAAAAAGATTATCTCCGTGAGGTAGAAAGAAAAGAGGAAGACTTGCTTTTTTTATACCTTTTTCTTCTATTTGAATTTTAACCACATGCATGCATTACCTTATACATTTTTTATTGAGGTAAAATTCATATAACATAAAATTAACCATTTTAAAGTGCATAATTCGGTAGCATTTAGGACATCCATGGTGCTGTGCAACGATCCCCTCTCTACCTAAAAATTTAAAAAATCAGTTTAGCAGTAAAGTATAATCCATACAATGCAATTGTGTGAGTGATTTACAATTGCTTAGTAAACCTCTGGGGGCAGAGGCGGCAAAGTGCCGCCCTCCAGCCAAATCCTGCCGGCCCCCTGGTTTTGTAAATAAAGTTTTATTGGCACACAGCCACGCCCCCTCATGGACGCACACTGGGCTGTTAGGGAAGGGAGGGGCTTCCTCTCCTGAGTGGGAGTTGGTGGAGGCCTGGGAGAAGCTGTGGCTGGGATGGGGCGGGGCAAGCGAGGTGCCCAGGGCACCAAATTTAGGGAGTTGCTCCCTTCCGGGGGCTGACCCTGCCACGGCACGACCTTGACAATGAGCTCTTCCTTCAGTTTGGTGCCCTGGGCGCCTCGTGGGCGCCACCCCAGTCCTGGCCCTGGAAGGAGACTGGTATGTCACTGGCCTAATCGGGTTTTTGTATGGCAAGTGCATATAAAATTACTACATAATTTTTTAATGTTTAATTAGCAAAATAAAACTGGACAAATTGAAAATGCCCATTTCCCCCAGCCAGCCTCCCCGTCTCCCCGGTGGTGAGCCCTGCCCTTCTCTCCATCCTCCCACCTGGCCCTTAACTGCAGCTGTTTCCTTTCTCCAGGCAGAATTCCGTGATTTCTATCCCTGCCCTCAGAACTCCAGCCGTGACACTTTGGTTCTTTTAAATACTCTCCATTTTCTTTAAAGCTCCAAAAGCGTTCATAAAACATTTAAACGTTTATTTCCTCCTTCTATGGTCACATAATAAGCTGTATTTTAGGACAGGACGTTTACTGCAGCAGTTTTCTGTCCTCACCCCCACTTCTCCCTGGTTTTCCAGGAGCATCGTCTCCCCCTTCCCACTTCTGGCCCAGGAGGCGTGGTCCTGATATCGAATTATGGCAGACCCAGCCTGGAGATACAGGTGTTGCTTTTTTTTTTTTTTTTTTTTGCGGTACGCGGGCCTCTCACTGTTGTGGCCTCTCCCGTTGCAGAGCACAGGCTCCGGTCGCGCAGGCTCAGAGGCCATGGCCCACGGGCCCAGCCGCTCCGCGGCATGTGGGATCCTCCCAGACCAGGGCACGAACCCGTGTCCCCTGCATCGGCAGGCGGACTCTCAACCACTGTGCCACCAGGGAAGCCCACAGATGTTGCTTTGATACTGGTCATTGCTGGCCCTTTGCAGGGGTGACCTTGGCCTGGCAGGTCTTTTTTTTTTTTTTTTTTTTTGGCTGCGTTGGGTCTTCGTCGCTGCACGCGGGCTTTCTCTAGTTGTGGCAAGCCAGGCTACTCTTCGTTGTGGTGCGCGGGCTTCTCCTTGCACGCGGGCTCAGTAGTTGTGGCCCACGGGCTTAGTTGCTCCGTGGCATGTGGGGTCTTCCCCTACCAGGGCTCGAACCCGTGTCCCCTGCATTGGCAGGAGGATTCTTAACCACTGTGCCACCAGGGAAGTCCTGGCAGGTCATTTTAATGAGGTTATTGTGTTATAAATGGAATGGCCATTACAGTGGACGCTAATGAATTCAGAGGAGAAGTAACCTCCACCCTCACTTAGAAGACACAAATCTAGTCCTTATGTCAGGTAAAATTTTGCTAGGATTATATATGAAAGGAAAGGAGTTTTTTAAATTCCTTTAAAAATGTTTAAATAACCAACTAATTTTAATATACTTGGGAGTTAATAAAACTTATCTGCGCTCTGCTACCACGTTGAGTTCTTGAAACGCTGTATCTTTGATCACAAGTCGTTAGGCATTTTCTCCCCTCCTTTCTCCCGAATGCCTAAAGCATATGTGTGTGCCCTTTTCCCCAGGCATTCCGCTAGTAATTCACGCAGCAGAAACCAGTGAAATTAAACGGCCAATAAAAGGGAATATGGGCTGCACTGCACCCAATCAGAAATAAAGATGAAGCTCCTGATACATCAAGAAATAGGTAGACAAGTGTATGCATAATACCAAGATGGAAAGAAATCTTTGAGAAGCTCAGAAAACAGAAACGATTTTAGGGAAAGCAGCCTGGCCCTGGGGTAGCGAGGGGGCACCTCTGCATCCATCCTCGGCTCTTCCTTACAGTTTGACATGTGGGCCTGTGCAGGTACCACTTTGATAAAATGTTTTAAATAACAAAAAATTAAACTCCAGTCAAGTATAAATTTAATTTCCATTTAAGTATATCTAAAGATTAAACACTGACTTTTCCAGCCACTGAGAGGACTTATCAAGCCTCTTGTACTTGTGCAGTAAGAATCCCTCGGTCAGGTCCGTAAGGAAGCCTCCCACTCCAGCCCCCGGACTTCAAGCGTGAGATGCTCCTTTTTGAAGGATGCTGGACGGCCTCAGCTTGGAGCTGGGAGGCGGCGCCACAGCGCCCTCTTCTGGGTGCACTGCGCTGCGCCTCCGGTCCTAACTCCCGGGCACCAACCCCTCCATCTGAACTAAGGGGACTGGTGACGTTGTCCTGAACTTCATCACCTTCAGAGGTTTACCTGACGTCTTAATTTTAAAACGCAGTGAACACCTTGGGAGGTTCCACTGTGTATTAAGTTAATTTAAGGTATCAGTGGGCTTGTTCTGACCCTATTTAATAGCTATGGGGTTTTGAGGATGGTCTTACAAAGCAAAAGTTCATTTGTATTCTTTCCCGCAGTACTCGGAACTGCACGATTTTCAGCAGTCTTACACACGTCTGGCAAACTTCTGGGTGTCCCCAGCATCCTCTCAGGAGCTCCACGAGATCAAAACTGTTTTCACAATAATGCTAACCCGTTAGTTGCTGTTTTCCCCGTGTTGACATTTGCCCCGACGATGCAAAACCAGCACGGCTGACACAGCCGTGCACAAATCAGAGCGGACACATCAGAGTCTCTAGAAGTCACTGTAATCCTCACCATCATGCACGCACAGTAAAAAAAAGAAAAGAAAAGAAATACCAAATGCTAGTTTCACTCAAGAATTCCCTGATGAAGCAGTAAAAATTATTAATTTTATTAAATCTCAGTCCTCGAGAACACTTAATATTCTGTGTGACGAAAAGTGCTTCTGCTTGTTCCCCAAATACGATGACAGTCTTGAGGAAAAGCTCCGGGCAAATGGCTTGTGAGCAGAACGAGCTACTTTTTTCATGAAACGCTGTTTTTCCTCGAAAGGATGACAGACAAATTATAATTATCCAGACTCGAAGATTTGGTACACATTTTCTCAAAACTGAACGGTTGTGAGCTTGACATATCGAGGAAAACACGACAGGTTTTATTGTCAATATGTTCTCAAACCAAAAAAACAGAATTTTGGGAAACTGGTATCTTGCCGAAGTTGTTGGTAGTGATATTAACCAGTGTGACTTTTTTCAATACCGTGTGATGAAATGTATCAACATTTGGAAGATCTGCAAACTCAGTGAACCAATATTTTCCAAGTGACCAGTGCATGTTGTTACAAAACCGTGCATGTGGGTGAAAGATCCATTCAAATTGCAAGAAAGACTAAAGTTTTTTTTAATTAGTTGTATAGTTTTTATTGAGGTAAAATTCACATAACATAAAATGCACCATTTTAATCATGTAATTCAGTGGCATTTGGTACATTCACAATGTTCTGTAACCATTACCCTGTCGAGTTCCAGAACATTCTCATCACCCCCAAAGGAACCCTGTACCAGTTAGTAGTCACCTCCCATTCCCTCCTCCTTCAGCCCCGGGGCAACTAATCTGCTCTCTGTCTCTGGATTTGCCTGTTTTTGGACGTTTCATACAAATGGAATCACTCAACACGTGGCCTTTTGTGATTGGCTTCTCTCACTGAGCATCATGTTTTCAAGGTTCATCCACATTGTAACATATGTCAAAACTTCATTCCTTTTTAGAGATGAATAATATTCAATTGTACGTATGGACCATATCTTGTTTATCCATTCATCAGTGACTGACATTTGTATTTTTCTGCTTTTTTTGCCGTTATGAATCAGGCTGCTACGAGCAAGTTTTTGTTTGAACACCTGTTTTCAATTATCTTGGGTAGAGTGAAATTGCTGGGTCATGTGGTTTAACTGAGTTTATATTTTAACAGCTGTTTGCCACGGTAGCTGAACCATTTTTCAGTCCCACCAGCAACTGAGGAGGGTTCGAGTTTCTCCACATCCTCACTGACGCTTGTTACTTTTCTTTTCTCTCTTAATAGCCAACCTAGTGGGTGTGAAGTGGTACCTCACTGTGGCTTTAGTTTGTATCTCCCTAATGACTAATGATGTTGAGCATCTTTTTATGTGCTTATTGGAGACATGCCTATTCCAGGCCTTTGCCCATTTTTTAAAACTTTTTATTTTATATTGGAGCATAGGTGATTAACAATGTGGTGTTCATTGCTCATTTTTTAATTGTGTCATTTTATCATTTTGTTGTTGAGTCTCCATAGTTCTTTATAATATTCTGGATATAAGACCCTTATTAGATACATGATTTGCAAATATGTTCTCCCATTCCGTGTGTTGTCTCTTCACTCTCTTTATAGTGTCCTTTGACATACAGAAGTTTTTAATTTTGATGAAGTCCAATATATCTTTTTTAAAAGTTTTTATCTTTTATTTTTTGTTTGTGCTTTTGGTGTCATATCTAAGATTCTATTCCCAAATCCAAGGTCATGGAGATAACCTTATTTTATGTGATTACCTCTTGCATGTAGTTCTTTGATCCCTTTGGAGTGGATTTTTGTATATGCTGTGAGGTAAGGGTCCTGCTTCATTCTTTTGCACGTGACTATCTATTTATCCCAGCACCGTTTGTTGAAGAGTGTATTCTTTCTCCATTAACTGGTCTAAACACCCTTATTGAAAATCAGTTGACCCTAGATGTATGGGTTTATTTCTGGACTCTCAATTCTATCCCATTGATCTATATGTCTGTCCTATCCCAGTACTGCACTGTTGTGGTTACTGTAACTTTATAATCAGTTTTGAAATGGGAACTTGTGAGTCTTCGACCTGGTACTTCTTTTTCGAGATTGTTTTGGTTATTTGGGGTCCCTTGCAATGCCATATGAATTTTAAGATCAACTTGTCCATTTGAAAAGACAGCTGGAAGCTTTGTAGAGAATTTTGATAGAGACTGCATTGAGTCTACGGATCAATTAGGACAGTATTACCATCTTAATAGTAAGTCTTCCAATCCATGAACATAGGACGTCTTTCTGTTTGTTTGGGTCGTCTTTAATTTCTCTCAACAGTGTTTCATAGTTTTTTCAGTGTACAAGTATTTCACCTCCTTGGTTAAATTTATTCCTAGGTATTTTATTCTCTCTGATATTATTGCAAATGGGATTGTTTTCTCCATTTCATTTTCATATCGTTCATTATTTAGAAATATAATTGACTTTTGTATATTGATCTTGTATCTTGCAACCCTGGTGCTGCTAGTTTTTGGGGAGATCCTTTCCATATTTAAGATCATGCTATCTGCAAATAGAGTTGGTTTTGCTTCTTCCTTTCCTCTGTGGATGCCTTTTATTTTCTCCTGTGGCCTAATGACCCTGGCTAGAATTTCCAGTACAGTGTTGAATAGCAGTGGCAAGAGTAGATGTTCTCAACAGTGGTCAGAAGAGGTGGGGGGCGAAGCAGAAACCCCTCGTTCCTGAACTCAGCTCTGGGGAAGTGGTCCAGCTGCACTTTCTGAAAGTGTTGGGCCTGCTTTTTACAGAATCGTCTCTGTGGTCTTTGCCTCCCCTGGATGTTTAAGGGTCACTGCCTCCAGCAGAGCTTATGTTTGCATTTTTCATGTACAAGTCGGGCTCAGATGTGGTGGTTGCCACACTCGGCCGGGTGTCTCTTCCTTTGCATAGACCTGCCATGGCCCCTCAGCCCTCGCTTCCGCAAGGTCTGAGGACCCATCTCGGAGGCCCTCCCCCAGGAGGACCCCTCTGTGAGCTGTCTCATCTCCGTGGCCCCAGGGTCCTGCGCCTCCCAATGGCAGGGCTGGGGTCGTGGCCTCCTGGTATTTTCCCAAAGCCCTCCAGCTGGGAGACCCTGGGCTTTGCGACAGGGCGGGCTGGCCGGGAAGCCAGTGCCATCACCTGTCCCCGGGTCTGTGGTCCTCTGATTCTCCCAGTGCAGACGATGGGTTTGGGGAGCAGCAGGCGGTTATCGTGCTGGCTTTGCTTACACTTGAACTTACGCAGTGACTAAGCATTCCCGTTGTGCATGTGCACATGCAGACGTGTTAAAACTCAGCTGCCGGTGTAGACAGTAGGACCCCATCTGCTGCTGGTGTCTGACGGGCTCCTGGGCTCCTCTGCACGTGATGAAGCAACGCTCCTGCTGAGGCTTCAGCCCCCGACCTAACCCATTGCCCCCGCCCACCCCCCACGCCCCGCCTGCGTCCAGCCTGCTCTCTATCTTGTAGGCGCTCGGATCTTTATTTGGATATTAATACAAACCAATCTTGGCTAATGCTAACCATCTGATTTCGTTTTTGTTTTTTTTTTTCCATTTTGTTTTGTTTTGTTTCTGCGCACATTTTCTTTAGCTTGAAATGGCGATTGAAAACCTCCAAAAAAGCGAAGGGATCACATCACACAAAAGCGGTTTACTCAACAGTCATGTAAGTGTGTGTCAACCTGCTGGTCTGCCCTGCTCTGCTTGTCACCTTCATAGGCATTTTAAAAACAAACAGGGAGTTCCCCGGTGGCCCAACGGTTAGGATTCCAGGCTTTCACTGCCATGACCCTGGTTCAGTCCCTGGTTCAGGGAACGGAGATCCCGCAAGCCGCGCGGTACGGCCGAAAAAAAAAAAAGCAGTGAGTTGACACCTTTAAAGTGCCGAAAAGGTGCACAGGGGGGAACCCATCTAGACTTCTACACTCAGCAAAAACGTCCTTCCACAGCGAAGGGAAATTAAGGCAGGCTCTTCCTTTGTGAAAGTGGGGTGACAGCGCCTCCCTCCTTGGGGGGAACAGGGATTAAACTGCTTAGTGTATGTAACGTCCTCCCCACCATGCCTGGCAGAGGGTAAGCGTTGTAAATAAATTCGTACTCAGACAAGCCACAACCAAAAGATGACGCCGGATTGGGGGTGCCATAAGCGTTCTTAGCTAATTCTCCTGTGATCAGCTTTTTGAAAATAAAAAAAGATTGGTAATTTGACAAAAGGGCAAAGCAACTAATTCCTATTGATTTTTAGCTGCATAAGACCTTTCTCTGCTGGGGACACCACGTGATCATAGGCCCCAAGGCCAGGAGGGCGCAAAGGTCTTTGCCTCTGGGTGGCTTTGAGTGGCAGGACGGGGCTGGCAGAGATGACAGTGCAGGGACTCGGCTTCTGGGGACCGTTGAGGAGGGAAAGCTCCTGTCGTCGTCCCCCTCCCCACTCCTCCCTTTTCCCCTTACTTCTCCAAACGCCCTCAATGCGGCTTTCACTTGACTGGAACTTCGTTCGGCAGTTTGGAGGTGGGACAGGCCGCAGGAGCTCGGAGCGCACTTCTGGCAGCTTTTCTCAAGCACTTGGGTTGGGACTGGCATCCTTTTGAGAATTAAAACATCAAAGAAAAGAAGTCCCCTTTAGTTGGACCCGATCCCAGCTGTGACCCCAGCAAGACTTTCATACTGGCCGACATTCAAAGTGAGTGATTCGGGCTGCGGGGCCAGAAAGCCCACTAGGGGAAGCTCCAGGAGGTTCTGGGTTTGTCGGGGGGCACAGGCGTGGCCAGCACCTCCAGCCCATTGGCGGAGCCTCAGAGGGCTGGTCCCTGGAGGAAGAGCAGCCTCATCCCGGCTGTCTCGAAGGAAAAACAAAAGTCCATCAGGCCCCAGGCTAGGTGGGTCATGGCCACCCTGTTGTCCATCACTGCTGGATGATGTCACCTGGTGGGAAGGTCTGGAGAAGGGAAGCTGCAGCCTTAGAGCGGAGCGTGTAGGAAGTCTGCAAGACAGCATTCTCTGCTCGGGGACCAGAGTTCTTCAGATCTCGAGCAGACGTGGCCACGGCACAGCCTGCGAGGCCAGGCGCTAGGGCAGCCCCAGAGAGCCATGAGGAAGGCAGGATGGGTGCGGACCCCAGGCCGGCGGCGTATCCGCGGGAAGTTTAAAATGTCTGTGTGAAACGCATGAGCCTCAGTCTCTGGCTGCAGGGATGCCTCTGGCTTTCTAACGCTTTTCCTCCGGAAGGCGGGCTTGCCTTGGCTGCTCCTCCAAAACCAGTTTCCGTTCCTGAGTTTAGTTTCTGAGCAGGAAGATCCTCCCTGTGTCCGTTTTCCTTCTGGCGATTTGTTAAGTCGTTTTCTCCCATTGGGAGCCGTAAGAAGTAGGATCTGAGGCTTGGCGACTCAAAGAGGATAGAAAGAAGATCTCGGTAAAGAGTCGACCCCACGCGCTGCGGTCAGCCGGCCAGGAGCTTGTCTGGGCAGGGAGGGCGGGGAGAGAGCTAGGGTGTCTCCTGGCGACAGACGGCCTTGTGTCCTGCAGAGCCCTTCGTGGTCCTAGTTGGCCGCGCTCACCTGAGACAGTTGTCCCTGGGCACCACCGGCTGCAGTCCCCGCGCCCGGGCAGGAGAGCCTGGTGCCGGGTGGCGAGATGCCCAGAGCCCAGGAAGGCTGGGCTGTGCCTTTCAGACCCAACCCGACATCAGGGTCACCCCAGCTCCCCAGGCTGCCCTCGGGACTCCGACCAGGGTGTCTGAGGGTTGAAGGGACCTTCCAGCCTTGGTGTGGGAGCCCCTGAGGGAAGAGGTGGGCCCCGAGCCATCTTTAAAACAGGGGAACGCATGATTTGGTGGCAGGAAACGAGGGATGACTGTTTTGGAGGAAGGAGGCAGAGAAAGTTGAGCTGGGAATGGAGATGCCGTCCCTCACCAGGGTGTCACTGTGGCGTGTGGGTGCAGCCACGCCAGCCAGGCCTGCCCGTCTGCTGTCCCGGGTCTATCGGGAGAGGCCCCCAGCCCCTGCTGACTCAGGGACCCCCATCATGGGTCCCTGCAGAGGTGGCTGCTGCTTACTGCACATAAACTACTATTTCCAGCCCCTGGGAGAAGGACCTGCTTTAGGTGGATCGTATTCAGATTGTATGACCTTTTTTTTTTTTTAAATCAAGAAACATAAATGGTCAGAGATGATTTAGCCTTCAGGTGGTGGTGTAGTGACAGAGCCGTGCCCTGCAGTCTGGGCTGGCGATGGGCTGTGGCAGCTTCATGGGCTGGGTGCTCTGCCTAGGAGTTGCTCCAGATTATGGCGGCGAAGGCCTCCGGCAGTGGTCGCGCTTGGACTGCTGTTTTTTGGAGTTTCCCCGGCCCCCTCACCACCTCGACGACCCCGCCTGGTCTCCTGGAGGGAAAGGCTCTTTCCCAGTGGGCGTCGAGGCTGGGCCTCTCCCGTCAGCTCCACCCTTGAGCCTCCAAGGGCGCCTGCCCGCCTGGAGGCGCAGCTGCGCACGTGTGTTGCGGGCCGAGCCTTGACCGCCCCCCGCCCCCACCCCACAGCAGACCCTGCACCTCCCGCCACCTTCCTGGCTCATCCAGGGCAGCGCCGTCCTGCTGGAGGCTCATCCTCGTGCCCCCTCCTCCGCCCACAGCCCGCATCCTGATGCCCCTTGGCCTTCAGAACCATCCGGAATCAGACCACTCCTCCCCACCCACCCACCATGGCCACAGCCTCCCTACCGTCACACCCGGTCAGTCTGCCGCGGGCGAGGCGGGGCTGTGTGGTGGGGAGATGGGCCTCCCGCTCACCTAGTGTCACTGACGTGCGATGCTCAGCCGGTCAGGATGACACCAGGTAGCGGCGTCAGGAGTGCGGTGCGCAGACCCCGCCGGCGCTCGCTCAGCCTACAGGGGAGGCTCTGCCTTCATGGAGCCCGTAGACCTCCCTCCAGCGCCCGTCAGCCTCCCTTCCGGGTCACCTCTCGTCGCCGGAGAGGGTGGAAGTGAACCCATTATTGCTTCGGAGGCTGCTGGTGGCATCTGTTCGCTCTGTGCTTACCTCTACTCAGGAGGGAGTTAACCACACATCCTTGGTGTCGGTGTCCACGTAGTCACCCGCAAGGAAGTCTGCTTTCCGTGTAATTCTTGGCATTTGGCCCAGGTGGTCAGGAGCAGAAGCCATCATCTTATTTCCCAAACCTTCCTTCTCACGTTGGGCCAGTCATGTCAGGTGCCAGGCGGGGTCTCAGCCTCCATCTCTCAGGACCTGGTCCGGGGCCCCTCCCAGGCCTCCACCTCGCGGCCTGAGGAGCCTCCTGAGGACCCCCCCGGGCGCTCAGACCCTGAGACATTTGGGCCCCTGGTCCCGGCTTCTCCCTCCCACAGAGGACTCCCCTAGAAGCGGCCTATGCTCCCCAGCCAGGGTGGCAGAGACAGGAAGAGCCTCCTGCTTGCACATCCAGAGGCTGTCGGCCCTCCTCATGCTGGGGTCCCCTCCGCTCTGCGGGACCCCTCCTCCTCTCCATCAGCGGTTCTTGAGGCATCTTCACGGGGTGCAAACGTGGGCAGACCCGGTTCTGTGTCTGCTTCCTGGAGCTCCCGTTTCAGCAGGGAGACAAGCGATAGAAAATGAATGCTTGTGTCGGCGAGCAGTGCTCTGGAAAACCTTGGGGCTCAGGGGCCAGCAAATACCAGCCCTTCCTCACCTGGATCCTGGATCCTGAGCCAATTGCAACTAGACAGCGGGGCGACAGACAGAACCCAGTTCCCCCCTGTGGCTGGTGAGGCTGCTGTGGGAAGGCTCGTAGCTGGTGGGACAGCCCCTGCCCCCCGCTGTGAGCACAAAGCAGGCCGGGGGCGTACCCGCAAGAAAGGAGCAGCTCCACTGTGCCACCCATGCCCTCCTTCCCAACTCCCGGTGTTGTCAGTCCCTTAGCCCCAGAGTCAAGGCAGCGGGGGGCGGGGTGTGTGCAGGGGGGCCTCGGGCTGGGGAGGAGGGTGCCTCCTGGGGCAGGCCGTGCGCAGTGATTAAACCATTTAAGTTCACAGTTTGTTCATAGCATCAAAGACAGAAGGAGGGGTCAGAACAAGGGGCGCCAAGGAGATGGCCCCTAAGGGTGGGAGCCGTGGGCCGGAGCAAAGCCTTGGAGAGAGAAGGGGGGTGCTCTGCCACCTTTGTGTAGAAAAAGCACATTTAAGGAAAGTTTGAAAATTATATATCTAGGTGACTTGATGGAAAGTAGAAACCGTGATGTTCTTTCCCAAAGGGGGAACTGAAGAACACTTTCCTGTTTCCCTCAGCCTCTGGCTGCTGCCTCCTCCTCCCCGCATCCCTGTGGTAACTGACCCCCTTCACCCACTGGTGGGGGTGGGATCCCCCTGCGGGGTCACGGGCGCAGCCAGCACATGACATCCCACAGCACACGGACAGATGAGTGGACCGCTGTTCCCGTGCACCCAGGGCTGCAGGAGGCAGGCTTCGTGGTGACGGGAGGGCCGGCGACCCCTGGTTCAAACCTGCTACTCGGATCGGCAGCTGGGCTGGTCCCTCAGTGAGGAGGTGGTTGGCAGATACCTCATCTGCAGGGCGCCCGGGGAGGGCCCGCTTCAGGCTCTCCCCGGGGCAGCACCCGACCCCAGACCTCGACGCTACGCCTCACACACCCCTCCTCGGCCCCACCCGCACAGACCCGCTCTGGGCTCCTGGTGTCACATTAACACATCTGGCCCCGACCTCCACCCTGAATGCCAGCCCAGCACTCCTCCCGCACCTCCCCAAAGCAGAACCCATTACCCCAGCCCTTCTGGAGGCCAGAGGTCTGTCTTTCCGTTAGAGCAGGGGTCACCGGTCCACGGCCTGTTAAGAATGGGGCACACGGCAGGAAGTGAGCGGCAGGGGAGCGAGTGAAGCTACACCTGCTGCTGCCCAGCGCTCCCCACCATCCCGCCTGAACCCTCCCCCCTCCCCCCCCACGATCTATGGAAGAATTGTCTTCCGAAATCAGCCCCTGGTGCCAAAAAGGTTGGGGAGCGCTGTGTTATAGGACCCTCTGCTCTGTCAGTCCCCCAGGGCCCCTTCACCTGGACCTTTGACCTTTTCCCCACCTTCATCCTGCACATCCAGCCCAGGCCCACCCTCTGCCTCTGAAACTCTCCTTATTCTAGCATCCCTGCCACCAGCTGACCCCACCACCCGCCTCTCACTCGGGTCCACGTTAGAGCCGGGAGTCCCCAGGGAGGAAACGAAGGCACGTCAGGTTCACTTTAAGATGGCAGGAGGGGGCCTCCCTGGCGGTCCAGTGGTTAAGGCTCCGCGCTGCCGCTGCAGGAGACACGGGTTTGATCCCTGGTCGGGGAAGTTCTGTATGCTGCGAGGCGTGGCCCCAAACGAACAAACAAACAAAAACATTGTAAAGCAGCTATACTTCACTAAAAATGAGTTTAAACTGAGATAAAGTGGCAGAGGCAGTGTGTGGGGCTTAGAGGAAGTAAAAGGGGCCCTGAGGTGGTGATTGTTGAAGCAGGAGTTCAGGAGTCTGTTCTCTCTACCTCTTTGCATGTTAAAACCATTCCGAAACGTGTCTAAAAGGGCGACGCGAGCAGACTTCGCAGCCTGCGCAGCCTGCGGGCTTATAAGTCTGGGCGGGGCCACGACCTGGCTTGCAGGGCCGAGCACCAGAGGGGGCTGGGGGTAGGGGGGTGGGGCGGCGATCTCCCAGGGAGAAGGACAGAGGGTGTGGGAGCACAGAGGACAGGGGCCCCCGGCAGCAGGGAGCCCCATCCCGATCCTGATGTGGGATCCTGCCTCTGGCCTCGTTCCCGGACTCACTCTTCCAAATCCAGACCTCCTTCCGTTGGGGAACCGTCTCGAAGCCAGGATCAAACCGCAGCCTTTGGGGCGCTCTGCAGTGGGTGCAAAGTGGGCGGGGGGGTTCAGCCTCCCTTGGTGTGGGAACTGAGCTCTCTGTGTGGACAGTTCTGAGTCAGTGCTGACCTCTGGGGGCCTCGACTTCGGCCTTGGATCCTCTTCCCTGCCGTTGGCCTGAGCACAAAACCTGGCACACGAGCCTTTCAGTCTTCTATTCAGTTTCCCGTTTGTTTTCTTCTCGGTCCTGAGTACAGGGACTGCGGTGGCATTACCTTAACGCGGGGCGCCATGCGGACGGGCCGTGGGGTTTTTCTTCATCTGCCTTTCCCGTGTGCTCAGATCAGCTCCATCCCCGTAGGTTTAGGAAGCATTTGGTGTGCGAGGCCTGTGGGGGTTTCAGTCTCCATCACGGGCAGGTTTTTGTAAATTAAGTCAAGGAACCTGAAAGCTTGGCTAGAAATCGAAGGAATAAACAAGCAAGTGAAAAGAAGCTATTAAGTAATGAACGTGCCCCAAATTGAACCTGAATCGGTGACAGTAGAGGTGAGTTTCCCCGTCGTGTCGGAGGACAGAAGGCGTGTGATGCTGTCGGTGCGTCCACGTCAGCATCCTGCCTGTCTTGTCCATCCAGCTCCAGTGGCTCTTGGATAATTACGAAACCGCAGAAGGCGTGAGTCTCCCCAGAAGTTCGCTCTACAACCACTACCTTCGCCACTGCCAGGAACACAAGCTGGACCCCGTGAACGCGGCCTCCTTTGGGAAGCTGATCCGCTCCGTGTTCATGGGCTTGAGGACGCGGCGGCTGGGTACCAGGTGGGTCGGTGAGGGTGTCTGGCAGCCCTTGCACCCGCCCCCCCACCCTCCTCTTCCCTTATACAGACATCGAGCTTCGGGAGAACGTGAGGCTCCCCGCTCCTGGCACGTCCTGACGTCCGCGGCTCCGGGTGCACCTGGAGTTGCCCTGAATTGGTGGTAGCCTGGGCCCAGCCTGGCCACCCGTGGGCCGTGATCGCTTCTCTCCTGGTGATGGGAAACGGGCTTCACCTCTGCTCTCTCCCTTCGCTTCACCTCGGCTCTCTCCCTTCGTTTGACACTTTCCATATCAGGCTTTTTATTTTATTTATTTATTTATTGTTTAACATCTTTATTGGAGTATAATTGCTTTACAATGGTGTGTTAGTTTCTGCTTTATAACAAAGTGAATCAGTTATACATATACATATGTGCCCATGTCTCCTCCCTCCCTCCCACCCTCCCTATCCCACCCCTCTAGATGGTCACAAAGCACCGAGCTGATCTCCCTGTGCTATGCGGCTGCTTCCCACTAGCTATCTATTTTACATTTGGTAGTGTGTATATGTCCATGCCACTCTCTCACTTCGTCCCAGCTTATCCTTCCCCCTCCCTGTGTCCTCAAGTCCATTCTCTACGTCTGCGTCTTTATTCCTGTCCTGCCCCTAGGTTCTTCATGACCTTTGTTTTTAGATTCCATATATATGTGTTAGCATATGGTATTTGTTTCTGTTTCTGACTTACTTCACTCTGTATGACAGCCTCTAGGTCCATCCACCTCACTACAAATAGTTCAGTTTCGTTTCTTTTTATGGCTGAGTGCTGTTCCATTGTATATATGTGCCACATCTTCTTTATCCATTCATCTGTCGATGGACACTTAGGTTGCTTCCGTGTCCTGGCCATAGCAGGCTTTTTAAATAGCAGCCTCTGGATTGTCTAGTCGAGTTGGATTTACCATGTCTTGATGCCTTTTGCTGTGCCTGGACCGATCCACTCTGGGCTGCTCTTGGCAGACAGCGGCCGGGGACCCTCACGGGCGGGAATCTTTCTCCCTCCACCCCCGACCCCGGCAGTAGCGTTTGGCTCCTCCCACTAGGAAAAGACGGCCTCGCTCTGTTCAAAGCGGGGGGCTTGGCCCACACGTGAGATCATCTTGCATGGCTTTGACCTGTGGCCGGCCGGGTTCGCCACGTGCCCTGGGTGAAGGCGCACACACGTGGGTCTCGGCGTTCACTCACCCCCTCCCAGAAGCGGGCATGCTGGGTGTCTTGAAGGACGGGGCCAGGAGAGTTCTCTGCCACCTTGGGATCCCTGACGGAGGACATCCTTACAAAACATGGGCAGCCAGAGGGGGGCAGGGAGGAGGAGTCCATGACCTCTGGGGACACGGCCACCGCTGCCCTGGGGCCTTTCCAGATGGCTCCTGGGGCCTCCACCTTCAGAGGGTCCCAGATGCTGGCCTCAGAATTGGGGCCCATCCTCCCCGCTTTCTCCCTCCGAGCACCAGTTCAGCTCGCACCTCACCCGGGAAGGACCCAGGCTCCCCGGCTTGTCCATGTTGCCAGCTCAGGGAAAATGGCAGCCCGTGAGCTGGGGCTGTTTGCAAGGCCGCGTGTCTGTCCTTCCCTCCAGAGGAGCCCCTTCTGACCTGTTTCCTTAAAGAAATTATTTAAAACCCTTTGAGCATCATTTCTCCCATAATAAAATAAGGTAGTGTTTCCCAAACTGTACCATTTGTAAAACATGTTATTAGATGATTGGAAGGGGGGGAGAGTTAATAATAGTAATTAGTATTATTATTTATTATAATAATAAGTATTATTATTGTTTATTATAATAACAAGTATGATTATTGCTATTATTAGACCATGCTGGGTTAAACAAAGTTGAACTGGCTTTTTTACTGCAGGACTTCTCAGAGCCTTTATCATACTAAAAAACAAGAGGGGAGTCTCCCAGAGGGGGAAGCCGTTACAGAATTTCCTGAACCTCTCTGACCACGGGACAGCCCATGAATGTTTCCCACACGGTCCAGGGAACACTGGCCCCGAGAGCCCAGGGAGAAGGGCGGGGAAAGAGCCCCGTCTTGCGGTTTAGGACATCTGCAAAGAGAGCTGACCCGATGTTTGGTTCCTAGGGGCAACTCCAAGTATCATTACTACGGGATCCGTCTGAAGCCAGACTCGCCCCTGAACCGGCTGCAGGAGGACACGCAGTACATGGCCATGCGGCAGCAGCCTGTGCATCAGAAGCCCAGGTGGGTGAGCTGCCCGGCCGGCCCAAGGATCAGCCAGCCCACTGAGAGGTTTCACTAGCAGGAACGGAGGGAGAGGGGTTTCTCGACCATTGACCACAACCTGGAAATGGATGAAACATGGATGGAGTGGAGAAAACCAGTTCACATTCGCCCCCATCTCGGCGTCTTGGGAGAGCCCTGCCTTTCACTTGCACCTGGCGTGGAGTGAGGCCAGCAGGACGCGGGCAGTTTCAGGGTCACAACAGAAGTGAGTGGAAGGTGCAGAGATTTCCCGCGTGCCCCCCCACACCCCGGCCTCCAGTGTTGTGCCTCTGTTACAGTTGATGAACCCACATAGACCCGTTCTTGTCACCCGAAGTCCATAGCCGACATTAGGGTTCACTGTGTCGTACACTCTGTAGCTTTGGTTTTTGTTTGTTTGTTTGCGGTACGCGAGCCTCTCACTGTCGTGGCCTCTCCCGTAGCGGAGCACAGGCTCCGGACGCGCAGGCTCAGCGGCCATGGCTCACGGGCCCAGCCGCTCCGCGGCACGTGGGATCTTCCCGGACCGGGGCACGAACCCGTGTCCCCTGCATCGGCAGGCAGACTCCCAACCACTGCGCCACCAGAGAAGCCCCACTCTGTAGCTTTGGACAAAGGTGCAATGACCCGTATCCACTATTAGAGGATGGTACAGAGTAGTTTCACTGCCCTAAAAACGCTCCCTGTTCCTCCTGTTGGTCCCTCCTCCCCGCCAACCTCCGGCGAGCGCCGATGTTTTTTTACTGGCTCCGTAGTTTTTGCCTTTTCCTGAATGCCATAGAGTTAGAATCACAGATCTTTGATTTTCCTCTCTGTCTTCAAAGAAAGAGAGAGAGCACTGAACATAACCCCAGAAGCCAGGAGAAAGAAGCTCATACACTTAAGTTGCTGCTTCCTCCTGACCTTTGGATCTGATGGCTGGAAAGGCCTGGTCATTTTCTGGAATGTTCTCTGCCTCACAGACCTACTCATCTTTTAAGGCAGGGCTCAGCACACTTTTTCTGTAAAGGGCCAGAGAGCACATATCTTCAGCTTCGCAGGCAGACACTGTCTGTGGAGACCCTTCAGCTCTGCCCGTGTAGCGTGAAATCCTCCACAGACCAGGTTAAGGCAACGGGTGTGACCATGTGGCCGTCAAACTTTATTTTCAAAACGGGGGGCAGAAATGGTGCTCTGCAGCCCTAGTTGGAGACGCCCCGTTCAGGGCCCCACTCGAATACCAGCTCCCTGGCCCCTTCCACTCACCCCTCTGCCCGCCTCTGTCCCCAGCCCCTCTCCGGGGTCCATTCTGCTCCAGAGCAGGGATGCACCCCACTCTCTTCCACGTGGCACCTTCGTGCCTCAGCTGAGCTGCGTGGCTGACACCCCATTTTAGCTGCTCTACGGGGTCCCAGTGACTCCCAACCACATGGCCGATCACGGGAGTTGGAGGTCGCAGGAGAGAGCCTGGAACATTCTCCAGGACCAGGAGTCCATCCTGTACCTGATCGTCCACAGACAAGGACTCTGTAGCTTCCGTTGTGGGGTTCGGGCCACAGGCTTGTGCCATTGACACTTAGAGCCACCCACCCCCACAAAGTCAGGTGGTCCACATACCTCTGAGCGGCGTCCTCCCTCCTCCCAGTGAGCCTGGCCCTACATCCCACAAGGAAAGGCACTCCCAGCTCAGGCTGGGTCCCTCGCACCCATCCCACCTGGCATGCGCATCCCTCAGGGCTCAAGCAACTCACCCCAGGAAGCCCTTCTCTGTTACGTTTCTCAGTTTGCTGCCTGGACAGGCTGTCCACTGCTTTCTAGCTCAGGGCAAAATAAAAGTCTCAGAACGTGCTTTGAGATCACATAATAGTAAGACGTTTGGGACTCTATGTAAAGAAGTTCACTTGTTTTCTAAGAGAGAAGTGTTAGAATATATACATGTAATAGCAACCCGGGTGTCCATCAGCAGATGAGTGGATAAACAAATGTGGTCCATCCATACAGTGGAGTGGTATTGAGCCTTCAAAAGGAAGGAGATTCTGACACTCACTACAACATGGATGAACCCAGAGGACGTGATGCTCAGTGAAATAAGCCAGACACAGAAGGACAAACACTGTCTGATTCCACTCACGTGAGGTCCCTGGAGGAGTCACAGCCATAGAGACAGGAAGTAGATGGTGGGGGCCAGGGGCTGGGGGAGGGGAAGGGGGGGTCCGTGTTTCATGGGGACAGAGTTTCAGTTTGGGAAGATGAGAAAGTTCTGGAGATGATTGTGGGGACGGTTGCCCGACAATGTGAATGTATTTAATGCCACTGAGCTGTGCACTCAAAAGTACCATTTTAATGGTAAATTTTGTGTTTTCTATTTGACCACTAGTTTTAGAAAATTACACACACACCCCAAACCAAATCCTGCTCCATCCTCCACTCCTTGGGCCCCTTCTGGGCAGTGCTGTTAGGGCCTCACGGTGGCACACGTGTTCTCTGCCCAGGTACCGGCCAGCCCAGAAGACGGACAGCCTTGGGGAGAGCGGCTTGCACGGCAGCCTGCACAGCACACCTGAGCAGGCCATGGCTGCCCAAAGCCAACACCACCAGCAGTACATCGGTGAGCCCCCCACCCCGGCGCAGGGCCTGCTGGCAAGGCTCTGGGACCACTCGGCACCGCTGGGGCTGGGTTTCGGCACCAGCAGCATCTACAGGGATGCTTTAGACAGTTTTCTTGTATATCACCTTTTCAATTACGTAGAAAGTTCTAGATAAACCCTCTTTGTGGAATCCCTGAGACTTTAGAATAATCAGCATGTTCCTCCCAAATTAATGGATATTAATCCAAAAATAATGGATTAAAGTGACCATCACAAAAATAAGTAAATAAGGGGAATTCCCTGGTGGTCCAGTGGTTAGGACTCCACACTTCCACAGCAAGGAGGCACAGGTTTGATCCCTGATCGGGGAACTAAGGTCCCACAAGCCGCGTGGCTCGGCCCAAAAATTAAAATATAAAATGTACTAAACTGAAAGAAAATAAGTAAAATGAAATGCCCGTCAGAAAGAAGACTGGATGTACTTTCAGCTGAGCCCTGGGAGAGTCCCTCCCCAGCTGGCACCGTCCCTGCCCCGGAGCGACGGGATACGCTAAAGACGTGGGTGGCCTCCGTGTACTTTAGTGTATCTTTGAGCCCCGACTGAACCCTCCCCTGTTGGGTCTTCTGGAGACGCTGTCACCCACCTGGGCGCCCCCAATGCTGGGGGGATGGAGTGCACGATGTGTGCCAGGCCCAGGCCCTGTGCTTTGTGCGTCACCGGGAGCTGACGATGTTGTCCCCTCCCTGCACCTGAGAAAACCAAAGCTTAGGGGTTGTGTGGTGTGAGAGGAGCCAGGGCTGGCATGGGGTCACCAACACGTACGGCCGGTGTCCCCAGCCCTGCTGACCTGCCCCCTCGTTCCCCCCCACCCCGCCACAGATGTGTCCCACGTCTTTCCGGAGTTCCCGGCGCCCGACCTGGGCAGTGTCCTGCTGCAGGAGAATATCACGCTGCACGACATCAAGGCCCTTCAGCTGGCCTACCGGCGGCACTGCGAGGTGACTGCCCCCCGAACCCCGAGCCCGGGCCCTGGGGGCTCCGGTGGGCGCCTCGGTCAGCTGCGCGAGGCCAGCGCCAGAGCATCACTGGTGTCCCCGCCGGTGACAAGGAGCGGACAGGACTGGCCCCCCCTCCCTCTGGCCAGGGGGTGGATGGAATCTTCCTTCGTTCACTCCCATCCCCTCTCGTGGTCTGTCTGGGTTTGGAAAGACACCGCTGCAGCCTGTATCCCGGCCGCTTGCTTGGCACAGTCTGATGGCAGCCACGTGGTGTGAGTGCAGCGGAGTGTTTATCCAGCCGTGTTTATTCCTAGGCCACGTTAGATGTCGTGATGAACCTCCAGTTCCACTACGTTGAGAAGCTGTGGCTTTCCTTCTGGAATTCTAAAGCCTCCTCCGGCGACGGCCCTGCCTCTCTACCTACCAGGTACTGCCCGTCAGCCCCCAGACAGGCCTCAGTTTCACGGGGCCTGGGTTTGCCCTGCAGACCGTCTCCTGCTGACACCCACAAATGCACCAGCTTTTCAAGAATCAGCGCTCAGACCCCCTCACGCACGTGTGGTCTTTCCTCTGACTTGGTGTGCGACTCGTATGGCATTTCCCTTTGTTCGGCGAGGATCTCAGGGGTGACCCCAGGGCAGGGAGCTTGCCTGCCCCAGGTGGTCCTGCAGCCTCACTCGGCTTATCCCGCGAGAGCAGGCCCCGGGCTGACGGCTCACCTGTGTCCCCCGTGACCCCGTCCCCCGCAGCGACGAGGAGCCGGAGGGCACCGTCCTCCCCAAGGACAAGCTGGTATCTTTGTGCAAGTGCGACCCCGTGCTCAGGTGGATGAGGACCTGCGACCACATCCTGTACCAGGCGCTGGTGGAGATCCTCATCCCAGACGTGCTGCGGCCCGTGCCCAGTAAGCGCCCCTCCCCACACCCCTGCCCGCGACCTCCCCAGAGGAGACTCCCAGAGTGGAGGCCAGCCGAGGTCGCGGGACAGCCTCGGGGGGCGGGGGCTGAGTCGGGTTCTAACCCGCTTCCCCAGCTGATCTGACGCTGAGCTCGGCTTCCTCCCAGCACTGTGAGTCTGCAGCATGAAGGGGTGGATTCTTCAGACCTTCTCCAGATTCCAGCGGCCTTGACTGAGGAAGGGAGAGAAAAGGAGATGGTGGCCCTTGATGGCTACACCCGTCTGGGGCTGATGCGGGCCGTGGGGACCCTCCCAGGGCCTCTGCCCCCACCCGCCCTTGTGGCCTCCGGAGGTGGTGACAACACCCGCCACCAGGGGGCCCCCCTACCTAGGGGCTGTCCCTCGGGCCCCCAGGACGCGAGTCCCGACCTCGTGAGGGCGAGGAGGCTGGGCGCTGAGCCTCGCTCTTCCGGAACGGCTGCCTGTTAACATCCGTGCCTGTTAGCGCTGGGGAACCTCCATCTTTTTGATGACCTGGTCTGCTGCTTTTTTTTGCCAGAAAATGGGAAACGGCAAAACCGTTGCAGTTCTCCTTTGGCCTTGCCAGCCTGGAGACTGTTCAGTGTAGTGTGCTTTTAGAGTCTGTGTATTAAGGTTTGAGATTGGGTATATTTCCTTTTATAACACTAGGGGTGGTTTTCTTTTTTCAAAAAAATGTATTTCTTATTGCAAGCCATCTCAAAATAAATTTGGAAGTTGGTAGAATATGTTTACATGCACGTGTGTGTGTCAGGGTCTCCCCCCTCCACTCAGCCCAATGACATCGGGGTGGGTCCGTCTCCGGGGGGCGATCCTGGGCACTGTGGCCCCATCCCCTCTATGCCAGGAGCCGCCCCAGTGTGACAACCATGATGTCCCCAAACATGGCCCAGTGTCCCCTGGGGTCAGGATCACCCCAGGTGAGAACTGCCAGCATAGACAGGTAGACGAGCAGAGACCAACGGCGCTGGCCCCAGTTCCTACTCAGCACCTCCGTCACTAAGTGCCCTAAATTCTCACCATCTCTTCTCCTCTGTGTTGCTTGTTCTCGGTGGGTGGTCATTTCCACGGCATGTGTGCACCTCTTACACGTGAGCTGATTCTGACGGGCAAGACTGCCTTTCTCACCGTTAATACTCGTGTCCCCCAGGTACCCTGACACAGGCCATCCGCAATTTTGCCAAGAGCTTGGAAGGCTGGTTGACGAACGCCATGAGCGACTTCCCACAGCAGGTCATCCAGACCAAGGTAACAGTCGGGGTTGGGGTCTGGGCCTCCAGACCACGCTGCGGGGTGGGGGGGGAGGGCAGAGGCTCCAGCCTGGGGCCCCCTCGGGCCCTGCTGTGCTGTGAAAGGAGGGGGCTCCTGTCCCTCTGCCCCCAGGGAACTGGAGGACCGCTGGGCCCCAGAGAAAGGGGGCTGCTGCTGTGTGTCCTGAGGGTCAGTGGTCCTTCCAGGAAGGCCCAGGGCTGCTGCTGGTGGAGGACAGGTGCTGGCTGGGAGCGCCCGACAGAAGATGTCTTTGCTGTGATACTTTTGGGTGGATTCAGAGCAGATCGAGTGTTGCTCTGCTCGTCATAGGAGGGGGATTTAACCTCTTTGTGGTCACCCTTACTGCTAGCGTCTCGGCCACAGATCAGAATGTAAAACATGGCCATCAGGCCTACCTGTGGAAAAGAGGCGATCCCATTCCCTTCCCGAGAGCATTCTCACGGCCTCAGACAGGCGGGGCCAGATCTGGGCATCCCGCCTGCCTGCTCCCCACAAGCTGGAATTGACTGGTTAGACCAGTGAGTGTAAAACGTCGGGACGCTTAGGAACCGGCTGGGTCGCTGTTCAAAGCGCAGATTTCCAGGCCACACCTCGCAACGTCCGATCCAGTGGTGCCTGGGAATCGGTATTTTTACCGTCCCTCCCAGAGAGCCAGAGGGATCCTAGCAGCCAGGGCCTGGCCACGCTGTGCTGTGCCGTGGCGTCCGCCGTAGATGCCACTCCACGCGTTGGTGACGCCCGTGTCCCTCACTGATTCTCAACTTCGGGGTCTCTGAGACTGTCCGGAGGGCGGGTCCCTCTCCCCTGCCAGAACAGCTCTCCCCTGGTCCCTCCGCCGCCACGCCCCTGAGAAGAGAGGCAGACGGGCTTAGCCTCACACCTTCCCGGGCCCCAGGTCGGCGTGGTCGGCGCCTTCGCACAGACCCTGCGGCGCTACACGTCGCTCAACCACCTGGCGCAGGCGGCCCGGGCAGTGCTGCAGAACACGGCGCAGATCAGCCAGATGCTGAGCGACCTCAACCGCGTGGACTTCGCCAACGTGCAGGTGACTCTCCCGAGCGCCTCCCCGCGGCCTGGGACCGGGGCGCGCGGACCCGGCTTGCACCCGCTAGAAGAATGCGCAGACCCACCAAACTCAGCCTACCGCAAAGCCGGCCCTGCACCCGGGCCTGGCCCAGGCTCCTGTTGCGTGAGAAGGGTCGGGGTTGAGGCACCCACAGTCCTCAGGGACCCCCGGGCTCCGCTGCGTGATCGTCCCCCTGGCCTCCAGGCTCTGGGACGACGCCTTGGCCCATTTTCATTAAAAATTTGCCTTCCCACTGCCACGTTCACGGCTCTCTCCTCTGGGCTTAGGAGAGCGCAGCCGCCGTCAGGGGAGTCCCGCTGCTGTGTTTACGTCTAGTGTAGGCCCTGAGTTTATCCACCGAATAAACAGAAACACGCACACAGAGGACTGGCCGCTTAGAAATAACGCAACGCGAAGACGTGGTACAGCCTGGGCCTAGGATGCAGGGAGCCTGGATTTAGGCCCTTGGAAGCCGGGCAGGTTCCCTCTGGATGGCCATCCGTCTCTGCCCCATGAAGCGGGTGCCGAGTTCGCAGTTGGAAAAGGTCGAGAGCAGCAGGTGTCTGTGCTTGTGTGTGTCCGGCCTAGGGCCGCGCCCGGGAGATGTCGCTGTCCCTCCGTACTGACCCGGCCCTCGCCTGCCCGCGCCCTACAGGAGCAGGCCTCATGGGTGTGCCAGTGCGAGGAGGGCGTGGTGCAGCGTCTGGAGCAGGACTTCAAGCTGACCCTGCAGCAGCAGAGCTCCCTGGACCAGTGGGCCAGCTGGCTGGACAACGTAGTCACCCAGGTCCTGAAGCAGCACGCGGGCAGCCCCAGCTTCCCGAAGGCTGCGCGGCAGTTCCTGCTGAAATGGTCCTTCTACAGGTAGGTGTGCCCTTGATCTCCCAGAGAGCTCCAGGCCTGGGAGGGAGGCCAAGGCCCAGAGACGCAGACCAGCCTGTGGGCCTCACTCCTGGGGGCTCCCGGGGCAGGCCCAGAGCCCCCTGGGGCCTAAAACTGGGTTACAAAGGCTTCTGAAGACAGAAACCGTCATCTCGGGCCCGCCTGCTGGAGAGACACGGCAGCTCAAGCACGAGCCTTTGTTTCTGCCCCTAGAGCATCCCCACGGAGTGAGGTAAAGGAAGAATCTAGAGAGAACAGGAGCGCAGGTAGCGGCAGGTGGGAGATGAGAACCAGGTGGGGAATTGTGGTGCGAGGGGCCAGCTAGGACAGCAGCAGGATGAAAACAGGACGCGACGTGAGCCTTTATCCCCTCACTGCCAAGTACAAGCACGGGGCAGGGACGGGCGTCGGCTCCCCACAGGGTGGTCCTGGGTGAGGGTTAGGTGGACGTGTTTTAAAACGATGTATGTAACTGTATTATAGTGAGTTAGGTGTGTGTGTGTGTGTGTGTGTGTGTGTGTGAATGTAAGGAGATTTATTTCAGGGGACGGGCAGGCATGATCGCGGGGCCAGCACGTCCAAAGTCTGTAGCAGGGACTGACGGGCTGGACGCTCAAGTGGGGGGAGCAGATGCCGCCGTCCGCAGGTGGGGACCCCTTCCTCCTCAGGGAAACCTCGGTTTTGCTCCCAAGGCCCCTCTGCTGACTAGGTGAGGCCCACCCCCAGTGTGGAGGCTGAGCTTCTCCACCTCAACTCGAGGGATGGTGGACGGGAACCATGGCGACGCCTAGACTAATGTTTGACTGAATCACTGCCCATCACTGACACAGAAAACTAACCGTCACAGAAAGTAAACGTGAGAGAGAAAAACATATGGAGAAAGAAAAAAGAATGTGAGAAAGAGAACCCATGAAAGAAAACGAAGAGAGAAGGAAAAAGACATGAAAGGATCAATCCCGGCTGTTTACTAGCCAGCTGATAGGAATTTTTTTTTTTAAGAGAGAGAAAACGGAGGGAAAGAAAATAATAACTAACGGCCCAAGTTTCCGAGAGCTGCCGGGTTCCCCGCCCAGTGGATGAGCTTCCCAGCCTCACTGTGACGTTCAGACACCTAGAATAAGAAAGGATCGTAAAGGCTTCCAGGGAGAAAACAGCGGGTCACGCCGCAGGCCAGGAACCAGAGCAGCATCAGACTGTGTGCGGCCACGCGGGGCCCAGGAGGCCGGGGAGCGGTGTAGTCAGGATCGCGCGGGAAGGCTGTCCCCATGCTGCACCTCTCACCTGGGCGAGCGGGAGCGGGGATCCCTGCCTGGCCCAGAAAACGTGGGCTGCGCTCACCCAGAGAAGCCCTGCGGCGGAGTTCCGGTCCCACTCAGCGATAAACACGTGGAAATGGAGCGTTCTGCTCAACGGAGGCGATCAGCCGTTCTCTGCCTGCAGGCCGTGCAGGACAGCCCGCCAGCCGGCTGCGGCCCAGGGCTCAGGTTGCCGTCCACCTGGCTGTGCAGATAAATGCTATCGGCGTGAGGCCAGGCCCGCTCATTTACAGATCCTCAGCAGCGTTGAGCAGTGACGAGCAGAAGGCTATTGACTGTCTGGCTCTTATCGGAGCGTTTCCCGACCCCTCGGCCGGCTGCTGGCCTGGCCACTCCCTGTTCCCATCACCGTCCTCATGCTCTGACCTGGCCTGCTGGCCTCAGGGCCTCTGCACTGCCCTCCCCTGCCTGGAGCATCGTTCCCCAGGGAGCCCTGTGGCCCGGTCATCCTCAGAGAAGCCTGCAGACCTCCCGAGTGAAATTGCGTTCCCCTTCTCGTCCTCTGTCCCCTGCGCCTGGATTTTCTTCCATTGCCCGTCACCCCGTTCTCTGTTTGCTTGTCCATCGCCTGTCTCCTCGACAACCACCCATGTCTCCTCGAGAGCTGGGACGTCGCCCTTGTTCACCGCTGCTTCTCAGCGTCCGAATGTTGGGTGATGAATGAACAAGAAAGGGACTGTAAGCCTGACTGACCACGTGGCTCAGCTGTGCACTTACACCCCATCACCACAGAGGGAACAGGATTTAGTCCAAAAGTGCGATAAAGCAACACTGGGGTGATGGGGGAGGAATGGAGTCGGAGTCGGTGGCTGCAGAGAAAGCCAGTGGGGACTCAGCCCCCAACCCCCGTGGCCGGAAGTCGTCACCTGAGGAAGCAGGACTGGCAGGGTGACGCCGTGACTTACACCGCAGAGATGCGAACCCAGCTGAGGCTTGCAAGTGGCTGCGGCCTCCGTGAGAGGGGGCTGCTTTTCCCTGTAACGACGGAGGCCCCACCTGACTCCAGCTTGTTGAGTTTAAGGGACTTGCCTCTGTAGCGTCCACCAGCAAATGGACAGCGGTGGGCAGGGGCTGGGTAAGCTGACGGCCACTGATGTTCCCACCGCAGAAAGTTGCGAGCCCGTTTGGAGAACCCAAAACATACCAAGGTGACCGTGGAGACGGTTCAGAAAAGCCTCTCGATCCAAAGCTTCAAACTAGACACTGAGGCTTGGGGGGTGCCGGGTACCAGCGCCCGACCCAGGGGGTCCTTCAGGGAAGGGTGCCGGGTACCCCTCTGGGTGGAGGCTTGGGGGGTGCCGGGGACCAGCGCCTGACCCAGGGGGTCCTTCAGGGGAGGGTGCCGGGTACCCCTCTGGGTGGGCACAGAGTGGGAGGGTGGCTCGAAGCATTCGGGCCTGGGGTCTCCCGTTAGAGCGGCAGCAGCGCAGACCATATCTTAACACTTTGAAATGCAAGCAGCTTCGTTCCAGGCCTGTGTTATCGGCAGCAGCATGAAAACCAAGCACCGCTTCCAGGCATGGGGAAGGGAGGGTGGGAGGGGGTGAGGGGTGAGGGGGGCCCCTTCCCAGGGACCCGTGGTCTGTGTTCACTCGCTTACCTTTAGGGGGTCAGCCATACGGAGCCAAAGGAGCTTCTGAGCAGAAAACACATCCCGAACCCCGAGCCTGTTCCCTGTGCCCACTTAGGCGGCCTTCGTCTTCATTCTTTGTGAACGTTCTTCAGGTGACCTTTGCTTCCTAAAGTGCCCATCTGGACACAGGCAGGCACCACCCGGGTCCCCTCCTTGGCTGCCCTTCCAGGGCATCTCGAAGCCACAGCCGGCTGGAGCCAGCTCTCCTTTTCCACCGCTGAACCAAAGTGCCGTCAGAGCGTGTCTGCACGCTGGCCCGGAGAAGATGGGTGCAAGAAGAATCAAGTACACTGGTTTGCTGTCGGCTGTCTTTGCCGACTTGCCCGCATGCCCCCTTGCTAACACTCGAGCAGGCAGCAGTTTCAACCTGTTAAAAGATAAACTGAGGCTCGTTAAATTTTCAAAAGATTCTTTGAGGGACCTCCCTGGTGGCACAGCGGTTAAGAATCCACCTGCCAATGCAGGGGACACGGGTTCAAGCCCTGCTCCGGGAAGATCCCACGTGCCGCGGAGCAGCTAAGCCCGTGCGCCACAACTACTGAGCCCGCGCGCCTAGAGCCCGTGCTCCGCAGCAAGAGACGCCACCTCAGTGAGAAGCCTGAGCACCGTCTGCAACGAAGACCCAACGCAGCCAAAAATAAATAAATAAGTAAAAACGTTCTTTGAGCAAACATCGCTTTGAAGGCCAAAGCCGTTAACAGGCTCCCCGGACAGGAGCAGGGGGAGAGTTGTTTGCACAGAAGGAAATGATTCGATGGCTGCAGCTTGGGTGCTCTGACAGATCTCGCCGGGCCCTGGGTGCTTGGACTCCAGGGTGGCAGGGCCGCCCCGGAGCGATGCCCCGGGGTTCCTCTCCTGTCTTGTCCCTTCCTGTTTCTTTTCTCGGTACCACAGCGATTAGACGTCACTGAGAGTAGGTGAGTTCTGAGCTGGAGTGTCCAGGTGTTTGGGGCCACGTGGCAGTGCACGTATAGGCCAGGGTTTTTGGTCGGGGACCACGTTTAATAACTCCTTTAGATCGGCGCTCGCTTTCTCTGGAAAGAATCAGATAGTAGATCTTTTTGAGGGGTAAAGTTTTCCAGGCACACAGCACAACAACGACAGGCACAGCCAATAAAACTTTATTAATGGATGCTGCAGTGTGAATTTCAGGTACATTCCATGTGTCGTGAAATACAATTCTTTTGACATTTTTTGCCAACTGTTCAAAACTCTAAAAACCATTCCTGGCTGGCAGGCTGGATCTGGTCTGGCTTGGGCTGCGGTTTGCCAACCCCTGCTTTGGATGAAAGAGGCAAAGGTGCCCTGAACTTGAATCTCGTTTTTAGGCGCCTAAAACTGCTGGCTAAGGATGGGAAGGATGGGAAAGGCCGCGGGGTGGTCTGGGAGGCTGGCAGGCCCCTCGCAGGCCAGCTCGGGGCTGGAGGGGAGCCTGGCGTCCCGGAGGTGCCAGCCCGTGTCTGCCGCCTCAGCTCCATGGTGATCCGCGACCTCACGCTGCGCAGCGCCGCCAGCTTTGGCTCCTTCCACCTCATCCGGCTGCTCTACGACGAGTACATGTTCTACCTGGTGGAGCACCGCGTCGCCGAGGCCACTGGGGAGACGCCCATTGCCGTGATGGGAGAGGTGAGCGCCCCCGGGATGAGAGGGCCGGCCTCGGGGCCCGAGAGAACACGCTCGTGGGGGCGGGTGGGAAAAAGCTCACCTGCCCCAGCAGGACGGACCCTGGCTCCTCTGTCCCCTACTCACGTGGCCCGGGCAGGATTTCCACCTCATTGAGGTAAAATACACAGAAAGTAAAATTTACCTTTTTAACCATCTCAGAGGAAACAATTCAGTGGCATTTAGTACATTCACAGCGTTGTGAAACCACCACCTATCTTGTTCCAGAACATTCCATCACCCCAATAGAAAACCCCACCCCCTTGGCAGTAAACCCCCCAGCCCCTGGCAACCGTGAATCCACCCTCTGTCTCTGTGGATCGGCCTGTCCTGGACGTTTCCCGTCAGTGGAATCACACCCTGTGTGTCCTTCTGTGTCTGGCTTCTCTCATTGAGCATCGTGTTCTCGAGGTCCGTCCACGTGGTGGCGAGTGTCGGTGCTTCTGTCCTTCTGGCCAAACACTGTTTGATTGCACGGATATGCACCACCTTGCTGATCCATCACCTGTTGATAGATGGGCTGTGTCCACCTTTTGGCTGGTGTGAATCGTGCTGCCGTGAGCATTCATGTACACATTTTGTTTGAGCACCTGTTTCTTTGGGGTATAGACCGAGGAGCAGAATTGCTGGGTCATGACAGGGTTGTTTCAAGGAAGAAATGAGGCGACACTTGTAGAGCTTTTAGTACGTGGTAAGCCCGTGATAAACAGCGGCTTTTCCTTCACTGACCACTCAGAGGCCACAGCCCTCCAGTGACTCCCAGGCAGGGCCCTGGAAAGTGTTAGAGGGGCCACACCCAGACACCCAGCAGCCTCAGGGCCGGTTCTCACGGCAGAAGCCCTCTCACTTACAAAGCGAAAGCCCGATTCCTCTGTGGACGAGGACATTGCTAACCTTCCCCGGCACCTGCTCTGCGGAGGGCCCTCACTCCGGGCTTCTCTCTTTCAGTTCAACGATCTTGCCTCCCTGTCGCTGACACTGCTCGACAAAGGTGGGTGTGTCTGGGCTTTCCCTCCTGTCCTGGGCCTGGTGGCGATCAGGGCGGCCCCTGGGGCGGGGACACTGGGCAGCAGCCCACTGGGGGCTCAGAGCAGAGGCCCTGCCCCTCCTATTGGATTACGTTTACTCCTCTCCCTGGTTCCCTGCACCCCAGGCCCCTCAGCACAGGGCCACGGACAGGACTGGTGCCGGTGCTGGGGCTGGCGGGGTGAGGGCCTCCTGCGGCCACGTCCAGAGGGGGAGCAGGGCAGGTGGGCCAGAGAGCGCCCCCCCCCCCGGGGCCCCATACCCTGCCCCGTGGAGGTGGGGGGGCCCAACCGCCAAGGGCGATGCTGCCGGGAGCACAGCCCAGGCACGTGGGCATTGGTCGTGGGGAGGAAGGCCTCCAGGTTGACTGGGTCAACCCAGGCCCAGGCTAAGGCAGCGCCCTGCCCTGGCCCCTTCGCGCCCCCTGAAGATGTGCCCCGCGCCCCACCCCGCCTCCACAGATGACCTCAGCGAGGACCGTGGAGGCAGCGAGGCCCGCTCGGAGGCCCGAGGCCGGGGCGAGCCCCTGGTGAAGCGGGAGCGCAGCGACCCCAACCACCCGCTGCAGGGCGTCTAGCTGGGCCGCGCTGCCCCGGCTCCAGGTCCCAGAGCTCCGCCGCGGTAGTGCCTCCTTTACTCTGAGTGCCGGGGCCCCTGGGCCGGGGCGCCCTTAAAGGACACGCTCTCCCTCAAGAGGAAAACCGTTGTGACCGCGACCGAAGCTCAGATGGGGCGCCCAGACCCCTTTTCCTTCTTCTGAATGTTCCTTCCCCCACTGCAAACATCCCCCTCCAGAGCTGGAAGGGGCCGTGCTGAGCGAGTCGCTACCTCCACTTTGGGCATCTCCCCCTGCCAGCTCGTTCCGATTTTCACCCTGATTTGGAAAAACTCCAGCGGGTCCCGGGGAGGAAGGGATGTCCCGCAGCCGTCGGGCAGCGCCAAGCGGGCCGTGTCCCCGCAGCCCCCCTCAGGCCCTGTGGTGGGGAGAGGCCATCTCGGTCCTCGCCCCGTGGCCTCCTGCCCTGCCGGCCGCCAGGCACCCCGTCTCTAGACCCCGAAGGGATCAGAAGCAGCCGCCAATTGCGTCCCCGGACGGCGCGCGTCCCACGGCCCCACGTGGCTCAAAGAACACGTCACGGAAGCAGGCCCGCTCGTGGTGGGGGCGGGGCCTTTCAAAATCAAAGCCAGAAGCTTGATGAGCAACCAGAAGGACTGTGAATCTGTCCAGGTTCACAGCCAACGTCAAGTTCAACTGTGAGGTCTGGAATGAGTTTGTTCCAAGGGGGCCGGGAGGTCAGGGTCTCCGCCGCGCCGTCAGAGGGCAGCCATCCTGCCAAGTCTGTGCACGAGCAGCCATGCCTGAGCCCCACTCCACAGAACCTTCCAGAACGTCTGCCTTTGAAGTAGCGATCCCAGAGCACTGGGACCCCGGCAGGTCCCATCTTGAACTGCTCAGGGTCCAAACTCTTCTCTGGGGACAAACGAATCCCAAGGGCTGTCCCAGCCCTGACCTCGAAACTCTCCAGATCTGTGTCCCTCGTAACGTGTTGCACCAGTAAGCCCTGTGCCACAGCTCCGCTCCCGAAGCAGCTGCAAAGAAGAAAGACAAACCTCTGGTCCAAGAAGCATCAACTTCTCAAATGCAATAATTCCTCCTTTTGGAAATATGTTCATACAAATAGTTTTGTGCTCTAATTGTTATTAGAACATTCCTTATGAATGTGTATATCGCAGTATATTCAGTCCCCCATGTTGTTTTCTCATTCATGCAGAAGGTACTAATGTAAACTCACGAGGCCTTTAAAAACCCTACTTCTCGACAAGCAGGAGCGCTGTGCATCCCTGGCGCCCGCAGGTGCCCGGGGAGAGCAGCAGGGAAGGATGAGAAATCTCATTTTAAGAAACCAAAAGCCCGTCATGATCACAACGTGCGTGTGGTCTTAAAGTTGCAGACTCAGATGAACTCAGACAGAAGGAATGTCTTTAAAGCTGCATCTCCTTTCCTGGGAGACGTTCAAGCTCACGGCTCCCGGATTGTGACGCCTGCCTTTTTTTCCACATTTCTGCCTTACGCTCTGTCTAGTCCTTTGCCGGATTCCGCGAGGAGGAATATAAATGACGGTAAAGACACCAGCCTTCCGAGCCCGTTCTCGTTTCCCGTTGCAATAAACACACTGAACGTGCCCGTTGTGGGTCGCAATCCACGCTCCAGCCTTTGCCCCACCTCCCACTCCAGTGGCCTTGGAGGACGAAGCCCTCCCTCCCACACTCCCCTGGCCCTGGCACAGCCAGCCTGGCCAGACCTGGGCCACACGAGCCCAGGAAGGGAGGGCAGCAGTGCTCTCCTCCGGCTCTCTGGGGTATGTTCCAGAAGGAGCATTTAGCAAGGCCAGAGAGGGCAAGAAAACAACTCTCAGCCCAGGATGGGCGAGACTGTAAACAGACTAAACTGGTTCAGAGACGCAGAATAAATCCACGCTCCGGCCACTGACACGGCCCAATGGTTGTTTATGGGATTAATCTGGTAAAGCGGTGGGGCCCGAACTTCAGAACCCCCTAAGAATCAGGGCGTGAGCTTCTTCCGAAATCGCCAGTTCCTGGGCGCCATCCCCAGAGAGCCTGGCTCGTGGGCTGAAGGTGCGGGCCGGGCATCCGTACTGTTGTGACCACCCACTCTGGGGGACCGTGACACAGGGCATTATAGGACTTTGAAGAAACCCTGCAGAGGAGAGCGATGCGCTCAGGAAGGGCCCACAGGGGGGAGGATGTTGCAGAAACGTGGACGCAGTTCCCCGTTAGTCGCCCATAAAAGCTGCTTCTCAGGGGCCAGGCTGGTGCCCCGTGTGCCGCCGGAGATGCTCAGCCTTGGCCCCAGCCCGGGCCCCTCTGTCCCGGGTGGAGGCCCCGGGGACCCCAGATGACAGTAAAATCATCCATCGCTATCCCAGGCTGGGAACTCCAGGGCCTGCGCTTGGCTTAAGGCTCTGCTGCCACCATCTTGAAATTCTTAAGAGTTTTCCACCAAAGGGCCCCTGCTTTAATTTTGCACTGGGCCCCACAAATACTGTGGCCAATCCTGGGGAGGAGCTCTCAGGACCCAAGCATGCAGCCTCCCCTCAGCCGGGTGGCCAGGCCCTGACTCCAGGCCGACTCCTCTGCCAGGCTCTCAGAACCCAGCGGAACCCAGACTCGTCCCTACCCTCCCGTGGTTCACGATTTCAGCCCGAGGCCCCCTGAGCAGCACCAGCTCTTGCGGGGAGCAGGAGCCGCCCCTGAATCTTCCCCCTTGGAGATCCCGGCCCGGGGCCAGGCGGCAGGGTCCCTGGGAGGGGAGAGCACCTTAGGGCCTGGGTGGCTGGCGAGGCTCTTGAGCACAGGAGATGCCCACGTGATTCCTGCCCCAGGAGCTGGAGAGGAGACGAGGAGGGGAGGCTGCCGAAGGCCCGTGGGTCCCTAGCCCATCGGGTAGGGCTCCGGGGCACAGGCACAGCGAAAGGGGGACCCAGTCCTACCAAGAGCCTCCAGGAGGTCCTGACCAATCACAGTGGCTTCTTGTCATTGTGGTCCATTCTTCTCTTCTTTTTGACAGTCTTCCAAGGTAGGTGTTAACCCCGCCCACCATTGTGCACATGGGGAAAATGAGGCTGCTGGCTGGAATGCAAGCAGGATGGCTGGAGCCCCGGCAGCCATCTTGGACCTCAAGGTGAACATCATAAAATAAGGATGGCAAAGCAATGAGACAGAAGGTACCTGGGTTCCTGGTGATCATTATAACCCTAATGGCCCTGAGTCAGAGTGCAATAAGCCACAGTTTGGGAGGGTTGCAGGGGGACCCATAGGCGTTCTAGCCTCCAAGAACTCTCTGGTAGCAAGAACTCTGAAGTGAGATGCGAGGCGTGCATGCGCGCGCGCGCGCGCGCGCGCACACACACACACACACACACACACACACACACACACATCAGCTGCAGGAATGCTAAGTAAGAAGGGAGAGATTCTCCCTGGCTGGGAGTGTCACCCCCACCCCAGTTTTCCTCCCACTTCTCTGGCTGCCCCCCCACCCCCTGCACCTGGGTCCTGCTCCTTCCACACCCTCCATGACCTCGTCCACGTGCTGCTGACTTGCTCCACAGCTGCCTGCCCACCGTGGCTCAGAGGTTCGTGGGTGCCTCGCCCTCCAAAGGGCAAGACAGGAGCTCAGCATCTGACGATCCAGACCTCCTGCCTGTATCCCCATCCCACTGCCCGAGCCAGAAACCCAGGGCCACCTGCATGCCCTCCGTCCCTCCTACCTCCTCCAGACTGCCCCTAACATGGCCACTGGTTCCTTCCTCCGGGCCACTCCCTGAGACCTCCCTGCCTGGAGATGCAGCAGGGCAGCCGGGCTTGGACAATAGCTGTGCCCTCAGGTACATTACTTAGATCAGTTTCCCCATCTGGGAAAAAAGGGTAATAAAAACACCTACCTCACAGTGTTGTTGTGAGATTTAAATAAGTCGATTTATAGAAAGTACTGGAGTAAGCATTCAACAATTGTTTCTCAACCTTGGCACCTTTGGCATTTGGGGTTGGCTACATCTCTGGGTTAGAGGAGGGACATTTCTGGACACTGGGGGGGCGTTGAGCAGCACCCCTGGCCCACTAGCACCCCACCCCCACTAGCACCCCACCCCCAGTGGCGAAGACCATAAATATCTCCAGATACTGATTGCCAAGTGTCCCCTGCCCCCAGGTGAGAACCACCGGGTAATCGCATTCTCATTATTATCAGTTCTCTGCATCTTTCACACCTTGGCAACCATGTCACTTGTCTTTTCCTCCCGTGACCCACTTGCTGCTCTGATTTTTTTTTTTTTTAAGATAGCATGATCCTTTTTAAAAAATATTTATTTGGCTGCACCAGGTCTCAGTTACGGCATGCGGGATCTTTAGTTGCAGTGTGCAGGACCGAACCCAGGTCCCCTGCATTGAGAGTGCGGAGTCTTAACCACTGGACCACCAGGGAAGTCCCTGCTCTGACTTTCTGCTCCTGGAACTCACCCCAGTGTCTCATTTCAGGCTCTTTCACCTTCATTGCTCTTCCCACCTAAACTCCACTCCACACACACACCCCTTCCTCTTTAGCATTCATCTTAACTGACACCTCCTCCAGGAAGCCTTCCTGGAAGATCCCCAGCTAGATTAGGATGGATCCCTTCTACCCCGTATTTCCTGCACTACTTTATTATGATTGTTGGCAAATCTCTTTCCCATGAGCTCTGAGGGTGAGTAGCTCTGATCTGGCTTGCTCAATACTGTATTTCCCACATCTTGCACAGATAAAATCAAATTCATTCAGGAGGCCACCAGCACCATTTTTTGATATAATCGAAGCTGGGCTTTAGAAAGACTTATTCTGGTGCGTGGATCACACACGAAGAAAATGGAAGCAAGGGGTTCACTAGGTACTTGTGAAGATGGTACAGGCCGGGTGGGGGGTCAGAGTGTCGCAGTGCAGATGAAGGCGGGGGAGCAGAGGCAAGAGGGCTGCTAGAACAGCAGGCCAAGCGGCTATGAAATCAAGTCGGTGGATTTGACCCGTTTTTCTTTGTAATGGACCAGGAGAGAAATAGAAAAGATCAGGAGTGTCAGTGTAATTAGCAAAGATAACTATGGCTTTGTAACATCTCAGTATATGTTATACGATGTGTGTGGACATACACATACGGGATTGGGCTGCATGTAAAGTGTACTGAACATACGTACGTATTGAAAGCCACAGTCCTAGAGACTAGTCCTCACCTATGCTGAGGTCATGGATCCCTTTGAGGATCCTCTGTGATGGACGCCTGTGGGGTCTTGCTACCGAGCATCTACCTGTTCTACCTTCTTTGGACATAACGCTCCGATTCCTTCTGGGCAGTGACCCTTCTTCCCACCGTTTGAAACACCATCTGTAAGTGGGCGCTTGCACACACTGAAGGAGGCTGCTCCTGGCCGAGGGGACGGAGGGGACGGGCTTGACATGTGAGGTGGCCCGGGGTGAGCTGGGAGGGAGACAGGGAGGGCTTCCTAGATCTTGGCGAGGCCTGGGGGTTGCATCCCGGGAGTGACGGCCCATGACCTCAAAATGGACGTCAAACTCCCCTCTGTCAACTCTCTTCTGTACAGCTGTCCACTGGACCCCTCCACCTAAAGGCTCTCGCTCAATGAATAACTGACCAGAGCATAAAGTGGCTAGAGTCGGGGAAAGCAGGAGGGGGCAGGGATTAATAACGTGCCCTGCCATGCTGGACGCATCTGACCCCCTCCTCCTCAGAATCTGAATTGTGAGCTGAATATAAGACCGAAAGCAGTTGAAGTTTGAGCATTCTCGGGAGTTGACCCACCGGTTCCCAAGACCCACTGGAGCTGCCCAGTTTCTTCTCTTCTCTCTCTGATCTTAGGAACATGCTCATCACTTGCCAGCAAACTTTCCACTTGCTTACATTTGACAGAGGTGTTTTGGGGAGTTTGCAAGCAGTCTCCAAACCGATACACCCTCAGTACCCATGAGTCTTGCAGGCAGTTGCAGAAGGGATTCTCAGCACCCCCCCCCCCCCCCCCCCCCCCGCCAAAGCCCTCCCAGGATAAAAAGCCCCTGTTTTAGACATGCCTAATGCTGGGAGTGTAATCAGAGCAGCCAGCAACTACCTGACCTGTTTCCCAGAAGATGACAGGCCTCAGCTGGGGCAGAGCCTTTGCGTTTCTGCAAGTTTATTTACTTAGAAGGAACTAAACTGCTTTTCATCCTAGAGCCCAGTTTTCATTTCATTCCCAATCCTCTGCTGCCCCCCTGTGGTCACTGTGTGACACAGCCTCTTCCTTTTCACCCCGGGGAAACCAGCCAGCTCGGGATTTTGCCTAGAATGGAGGCTGTTTTGTTTACTAAAATTGCAATCATGCATGGAAAGACCACAAGCAATGGAGTGCAAGAGCGAGCTGCCTCTTTTCTCCATCTGCCTCTCCTCCTCTTCCTCAACTATTCCCTATTTATTTGTCTCCCCACAAGATAGTCAATAACTACAAAGGGAAAAGTATCAGTGGTAAGCTGGCCGACACCGGTGATCTGAGTTGTAAATGGTACAAATTGACATCAGGTGCCTCCTGATAGGCTCGTCCATGTTATTTACACCAAAAATTCAACACCTGAATTTAATCAGGAGGAAACGGTCAACAGACCCAAAATGAAAGGGTATTCTTCAAAATAGCTGGGCAGCACACCTCACCAGTGTCATGGGGAAGGAAAAATAAGACAGAGGAATTAATCCAGACTAAAGGAAACTGAGGAGTAATGACATCTAAATGCAACAAGGAATCCTGGACTGGATCCTGGAACAGGAACAAAACACTGGCAGTCAGCAGGTGAGACCTGAATAGGTTTTTATGCTAGTGAATCGTACTGCATCAGTGTGAATTTCCTGGTTTTGGTCATCGTGCTGTTTACGTAAGATGTTAACATTTGGAGAAGCTGGGTGAAGGCTGTATGGAATTTCTTGGTGCTGTTTTTGCAACTTCTTTGTAAATTTGAATTTTTTTTCTTTTTCTTTTTTTTTTTTAGGGTTAGGGTAAGTCTGAATTTATTTTAAATTGAAGGTTAAATCTTTTTAATTACAAAGAGTACAATCAGCATTTCCTCCTAGCTCCATACCACATTTAGCTGCTGCAGAATATGGGAGTGAGAGAAGCTAGTGCACCCAGCTCGAGTCAAGGGTTCCCCTCTTGGCCTCAGCGTCAGCTGCAATGGACACCTTGCTGTCAAGAACTTGACCCCGTGGACTGCGGGGCGGGGTGGGGGGGGAGGCGCGGAGGTGGTGTTGGGGGGCGCTGCCGAGCAGAGGAGGCCAGGAACTGTAGCTGATTAATATCTGGGTCCTCACCCTCTGCGTGGGGCTGGGCACAGAGCAGATACTTCACGGGGCCAGGTCCCTGCCCACGATGGGAAGATGAGAACAGAATTACAGCTGTGAAAGCCCTTTTTCCTGGGCTTGGCTGTAGAGAAGGAAGTTCCCAGTTCTCAGAGCTCAGCCTGGGCTTGGCTGTAGAGAAGGAAGTTCCCAGTTCTCAGAGCTCAGCCTGGGCTTGGTGGGTTGGGGGTTCCTCAGACTTCTCTCCTGATGAGCCGAGAAGGAAGCAGGCAGCAGAGAGGTCAGATGGTCAAGGGAAACCATCTGGATCCCTCCATTTCCCACTTCCGACCCTTGTCTTGGGAAAAACCTCAAACTCCTCCGAGAACTCTATGGCCTACAAGGCCCTGCATGGCCCCTCGCTCACTCTGCCCTGGCCACACTGAGCTCCTCGCTGTTCTCCAGCTCAGCAAGCTGGTTCCTGCCTCAGGACCTTTGCACTCACTGTTCTGTCTAGAGTGCTTCTCCTGCAGGTCTTCTACTAGAATGTCATGTAGAACAGTGTGTCAGGCACAGTAGGTGTGGTGGATATATACTGCTGTGTAACAAATATTCCTAAACTTAGTGGCTTGGCTCATAACAGCAACTATCACTTATCTTTCATGGGGGGTGAGAAACAGGAAGGGCCAGGCTGGGCAGGTCTCTCTCAGGGCTTTGCCTTTCAGTGTCTGTTTCAGCTTCCTTATAGAATGGCAGCCTCAGGGCGGGTGGACAGCTTCCATGACGGCTGAAGGCTTTTAGGGCAACTGTTCCAGCAAAGCAGGCAGAAGTTGTATCCTCTGTCCCTGTCATGACCCAGCCTCGTAAGTCACATGCTATCATTTCCACGGACTCTACTGATGGACCAGTAACCAGCCACTCCCATTCAAGGGAAACAGAGCCCTCACCTCTTTTTTTTTAATTGAAGTATAGTTGATAAACAATGTTGTTAATTTCTGCCGTACAGCAAAGTGATTCAGTTATATACATATATATATACATACATTCATTTTCATATTCTTTTCCATTGTGGTTTATCACAGGATACTAAATATAGTTCCCAGTAGGACCTTGTTGTTTATCCATCCTATACTTAATAGTTTGCATCTGCTAATCCCAAACTCCCAATCCATCCCTCCCCCGCCTCCCCTCCCCTTTGGCAACCAGAAGTCTGTTCTCTTATGTCTGTGAGTCTGTTTCTGCTTGGTAGATAAGTTCATTTGTGTCATGTTTTAGATTCCACATATAAGTGATATCAGGTGGCATTTGAGACCTCACCTCTTGATGGGAAGAGGGTCAAAGAATTTGGGGCCGTTTTAAAACCACCACAGTAGGTAATCAACAAATATTTGTTTAATAAGTAAATGTTGAGGACTTCCCTGGTGGCACAGTGGTCAAGAATCCGCCTGCCAATGCGGGGGACACGGGTTCAATCCCTGGTCTGGGAAGGTTCCACTAAGCCCGCACACCGCAACTACTGAAGCCCGCGCACTCTAGGGCCCGCGTGCCGCAACTACTGAGCCCTTGCGCTGCAACAAGAGAAGCCACCACAATGAGAAGCCCGCACACAGCAACGAAGACCCAGCGCAGCCAAACAAAAACAAAAACGAAAACGTTGACTAAATTAATGTGTAAGAGGAGACCAGATAAAGAAAGCAAAGGAACTAAGGGCCACGATGTTGGCAGCCTCGGCACTGGGAGAAGAATTGTGAAACCAAGGGAAATTGAGTCGCCTCGTCAGGCTGATGGGTTTAGCATCTCTCCACGTCCCTTAAAAAACCACAACTGGATTATATTTAGCAAGCGGTGACATGTTGCTGGGAGTTTCCCAAAGTGTGGGATGGATGTGGTATACGAAATGACTTTCGGAGACATGCAGACAGGGCATTAAATGACAAGGAATCTCGTGGATTAGAGTTACCCCATTTTCAATTCTCTCACTCCTCATCGCGTTTTCAGTTGAGTGATAATGTGCCTTTAATATGCCTCCAATACTTTGCTAATCTCTATTTACATGAAAAAAACAAAAAAAAGCAGGCTTGGGGCACAGCACCGTGGCAGGCAATAGTTATCTACCCAGAATTTAAAAACATTGTTTTGTTTTCATGTTTATCTCCTATTCGTGATAAACAGTTATCTCCTATTCGTGGCTTAGTGGTTTTATACTTGAAATGGTGATCTACAGTACCTATTTAATGTAAACTTAAACTAATAACACTTACTCAAGAGAAGTTATAGATAACGAAATGTACTGAATAGAGTGATACCAATAAGCTAGAAATGAGCAAACCTAAGTCTACACGCTGCAGGCGACCAACAGTGACATTCTAGCTATTCCTTAAGAATTTCTAGGACTTCCCTGGTGGCGCAGTGGTTGGGAATCCCCCTGACAATGCAGGGGACACAGGTTCGAGCCCTGGTTGGGGAGGAGCCCACATGCCACAGAGCGACTAAGCCCGAGCGTCAACAACTACTGAGCCTGTGCTCCAGAGCCCGCGAGCCACAAGTTTAAAAAAAAAAAAAGAATTTCTAACCAAGCTCTGTGGCCTGTGCCTTCAGCCCGGAGGCAAAATCCAGGATAGCGAAATCAGGTGTCTATTGGGTATCTTGCTAAAATGCAGATTCTGATTCAGGTCTGGGTTGGGGCCTGGGAGTCTGTATTTTCAACAGATTTCCAGGTGATGCTGATGCTGTTTTGGGGGCTGCAGCAAGAAAGCAGCAGGCTCTAGAAGAAGAAAAAATCTAGTGTGCTACTGCACACCTCTGCTCAACTCTGGCTAGTGACATTCACATTGGTAGCTTGAAATCAGCCATCGTTGAAGTATACTTATACCAAGAAAACCAGCACTACCAGCCAGGGTCCAATTGATTGTTTTATTGTCTTCAAGACTTAAAGTGATGGGAAAACAGTAAAATTTACAATAAACTATACACACACAGGCACACATATAAACACAGACAGAAACACACGTTCTCCCCCCAGAGAAGCAGCTGTTGTTAAACATTCACCACACCCCATTGGTTGTACAGAAATGTATAGAACAACCATGTAAATACACGTGTCCTAGATTAGAGGTTGGCAAACTTCTATAAAGCCGCAAAGAGTAAATATTTTAAGTTTGTTGGCCCGACAGTCCGTTAAAAGGGCTCAGCTCTGCTTCTGCAGGTCAGAAGCAGCCATAGACATTATGTCAATAACTAAGTATGGCTGTTTTCAAATACATCTACATTTATGGACACTGAAATTTAAATTACATACAATTTTCACATGTCATGAGCAATTCTTCTTCTTTTGGTTTTCTCCCAATAATTAAAAATGTGGCCCACAGGCTATAGGACCTCTTCCTCCAGATCATACTGGAGCAGGAGTGAAGCTGGGACTCAAACAGGAAAAAAAGGGACACAAAGTCCCAAGCAGAGGGATCAGCCAGTGCAAAGATCCTGAGGCTGGAAGGGGTTTGGTGAGCTCCAAGGACACAGAAAGACCCATATGGCTGAACTGCAACGAGCAAGGGGAAGCATGGCAGCAAAAAACAGGGGGGCTTTGTAAGCCTGAACAAGAAGTTTCGAATTTATTCCAAGTTCAGTAGAAAGCCCTTTGGAAGCACTGAGAAAAGATGTGCCCTTGATCTAATTCACATTTTTGAAAGATTCCTCTGTGTGCTGCTTATTTCATAAGAATGAAAGGAAAGAGAGCATTGAGAGAAAGATGTTATCGGGTTTTCCAGGAGAGAGATGAGAATGGTCTGGCCTGGAGTAGGGAGAGAGAGCCCTGCTGGGGAGAACGGGCGGATCTGGGCTCTATTTAGGAGATGAGGCAGAGCCCGCGGGATGTTGCGTAGCAGGTGAGTCGCGAATGAGCCCAGGGCGTCCAATATTCTCCCCTCAGTCCTGGGGGGTGGGGGGAGGGAGCGGTCATCAGCCCACGTGATCGGTGAAGACACTCGGCGAGGCTCGGTGCCAGGCGCTGTTCAGTACGGGGCCTCAGGGGCCAGTCGTCCTGGAGCTCCCATTCTGATGGCTCTGTGAGGTCAAGTCCCGGATCAACACCTGTGCCCCGCCCCGCCATGAACCTTCCCTTTGGCCAGTGATCCTCAACCTCTGACTTCTACTCCCCCCAACCATCCCCCACCTCTCCACGTGGCCTCAGAAAGTTTGCCTAAAGTACTGGTCCCTTAGAAGGGGAAACTGAGGCCTGGGGTGACACAAGGCGCCCCACGACCCCTTACAGGCCTCCCTCCGGGCCTCGGGACTGCGCACGTGGAAAGCCCCGCCCCCCGCCCCGACCCAGGGATCTACCTAGGAGAAGGCGTCGGTCGCGGCGCCCTCCACGGTTCAAGCTCTCACCGAGGGTGCGAGGCCGAAAAACAAGCGGAAAGCAGCAGCATGAAGACCCACTCCGGGCGCGCAGCCGCAGGGAACGCAGATTCCCACATTACTCGCGGCGCGCGCGAGGCCCACTACGCGTGCGCCCTGCCCTGCCCACGCCCCCTCGGTCGGCGGGAAAAGGAGGCGGGGGTGGTTAATGCGCAGGCGCGTGCTCCGAGCTTGGCCCGGCTCGGACCCGGATCCCGAGAGCTTCACCGCGCTGGGCTCCGCGCGCAGCCGCTAACTGCCCGCTTTGCTCGGAGTCGACTTGGCAACTGCGCACGCGCGGGAGTTTCTGGCAGAAGGCAGACGAGCCCGGGCCGGCGCGGGGCCTTGTGGGAGGGCTTAAGGAAGTAAAATGGCGGACCTGGCGAACGAAGGTAGGGGAGGCGCCGTTGGGGGCCAGCCGGCGGCTAGGGGACGGGCGGCGGGAGGCCCGGGGGCCACAGGCCCGAGGGCTGAGCACCCCGGGGTACGGGGGGCCTGTCTGCTCCGGGAGAGCGGCCCAGTGGGTCCCTCAGCCGTCCCCCATTGCGTCCCCTCAGGCCGGGCTCACCGGCCCGGCCCATCACTCCCGGTAGCCCCGGCCCTGCCACCGTCTGGCCAGACGGCTCTGGAGACGGCGGGGGCCGCGGCCCTGAGGCCCTTTCGCCTCGCAGGCCAGGCCGGGGGCCGAAGGGGGCGGGAGCGCGGCCTCAACGCCTCGGCCTCGGATGTAAATGGATCTCCGGGCCTGGTCGCGGGCCCAGCGCGCCACGCTCCCTCCCCGCCCCCTCGTTCTCGGGGACCCCGGCTTTCCCCCTTCCCCTGCCTGGCTGCCGAGCCGGCCCACCCCCCGGTCTGTGGGCTTCTCATCCTCCGCGGGCCTGCCCCACGCCGAGGATGGAGAACGTCTTGTTTGTTTTCACCCCCACCCCCAATTCAGCCCCCCAGTTCCCGCCAGTTCCCTCGGGTCCTTCCTGGCGACCCGAGAGTCGCGCCTCGTCTCCGCTCATTTAGGTCCAGCCGCAGGGTGTGAGCCACTGAAAGCCCTGGCGGCTTTTCGGCCCTTTTTGTTGGTTGCACTTCCAGAGGGAGAGACAGAGACTGTGCGATCCCCTCCTGTGCGGAGCGCTTACATCCTGGCTGAGCGATTTTGACAAGGTTACAGTTCCGAATGGCCCAGGGAAAGCGCCGCATCAGCCGCTGTCTGATGAAATCAGCCGTGGCGTTGAGATCGCTAGTAGCTTCAAGACCTTCTGAGGCCTATTTTTAGCTCCCTCCGTGTCTAGGTGCACAGCTACAGGCAGGCCATCTACCTGCCTGGCCCTGATTTCCCCCCATACCCTGCTCCCTGCTGGCCTGAGGTTTGTACTGAGCTGCACGAGTGCACGAATGACAATAATAAGTGCTCACCCTGGTGGAGCATTTGGAGTGCTACCAGGTACTGTTCAAAGTCTTGGGCGCGTGTGATCTGGAGTAACCCTCGCTCCTCACAAAAACTCCCGGAGGAAGGTACCGTCGGCTCCTGTTCTCCATGAGGAAGCTGAGTTAGAGTGGTTAAGTTACTTGTCCAAGGCAGGTCACACAGCTAGCGAGGAGCAGGGATGTGGATCAAGGTGGTCTTGATCACCACCCCCTCCCGCCACGTAGGCCGCAAGTCTTTGATAAGACAAAGGAGCCAGTGGAGGGTTGAGGCATTCCATTCACAAGATGCATTTGCAGGCAGAACGGGGACTGGATAAATGGGAGTCAGTATGACGCACTCTGTGTATTTGTGTACTGGGCTCATTCATTTTCTTGAATTCAAGACTCCTATGCGACGTCGCGTTCGACATCTCCACTTGGATGTCCAATAGCCACATCACACAAAACCCCTGTCTTTCTCCCCCAAACCCACCCAGCCCACCGTCCTTCTCCACTTGTAGTAAATGGCAAGTCCATCCTTTGAATGGCTCAGGCCAAACACCTTGACGTCGCCCTTGACTCCTCTTTCTCTCCCATGCCACAGCACATCTTGTCAGTTCTACCTTAAAAATCTTTCCGGGGGTGACCACCTCTCACCACCACCGCTGCCGCTGCCTGGGCCTCCCTTCCACCTTCAGCCAGCTGACAGTTTGCCAACCCCAAAGGCAGATAGACCCTGAGACCTCCCTGTCCTCCTCTCCCGCCACTCTGTCCCCGACGGGCCCTGCTTTATCCACTCTGGCTGTCTCCGCGTCCCTTGCATGGTCCACATCCTCTCTCCTGTATGCCTTTGGACCCGCTGGTTCCTCTGCCTGAGTCAGCCTTCCTGCACATGTCCCCACGCTCGCTTCTGCCCCTCCTGTAGGTTTTTACTCACACGTTCCCTTATCGTTGAGAACTTCTCTGGCCACCTGTTTCAAATCGTATCCGCGTTCCCTATCCCCTCTGCCCCGCTTCATGTTGCCCCACGGCACTTACCACCAACTGGTGTGCTAGGTCTACTTGTTTGCTTCTAGAACGTAGGCTCCATGAGGGTGAGGATTTTTGTCTGCCACTGATGGATCCCCCACCCCAATTAGGATAGTGCCTGGCGCAGAGTAGGTGTCCAAGAAATGTTTGTTGAAGGAATGAGTGAATTCCATCAGTCAGGACCTTCGTGGTGAGGTGTACCTTTGAGCACAAAGGGAAAATTATGGATTCCTGTTTTCCAGGGACACCATTTCTAGCATATGCGCTGACACATGAGCTGTCGATTGTAAATTGCGTAGTTGAACAGGTTAAGTGTAAGATGGAGAAGACGGACTGTTTTGTAGTACTTAAAGTTTTTGCCTAGTAAATGCCACACTCACCTAGTACTTTGCCTCTGACACTAGTTCTGGCCTAGCTGTCTCCAAAAAAAATCAAATCTTAGTGGTCTTTTATGCCTCTCATATCTCTGCCGCCCTTTAATTGGGTGTCATGTGTTTCTCCACTCCATTTCTGGTTTGGGCTTGTGCAGCCTGCTAGGATCTTTAATTTCTTATCCACTATGTGAACTGGGACTTCCTTGCCTATGCATTTTGAAGCTTTAGGGACTGCGCCATATGTGTACTTTCCTACTTGTTGTTTAATCTCAGACGCTCTCTCGGCTTCTGCCTTTCCAAACTGGGATCCTAATCATATCCGTCCTCACACCTGGGCATCTATAGAGACAGAAAACAGCACGGGCGATCCCAACGTGCAGCTAGGGTTGAGAAGCCCTGGCTTGAGTAGTACAGGTTAGGAGTGCTGTGCTTGTGTGGAAAGAAACACTTCCAGTTGTGTATCCAGTACGGCATCTTGTTGGCCCTCCTTACCATGGTGATCTCAGCTGTGACAGCAACTCCCACGGCCCTTTGTTGGTAGTCCTGTAGTCCATGACTATTAAGGTCCAACTGGAATGTTTCTCTCCTAGGAGTGTGTGAGTGTTGTACACTTGTGTCCTGGGATATTCTCTTCTGCTTGGCATTTCGCTACTGATACATCCCAAAGTCATTAATCATCCTGTCTCTGGAGTTATTCTGCCTTGTAGACCGGCATCGGGTTTTGAAGGCAGCGTTTGGTCCCTGGTAAAGGTAAAGAGACTGAGAAGAGGGTGAGCAAAGTGTATTTGAGCTATAGGAGATCTTGGATTCTAGATCCCAGCCTTAAAAGATACCATGTGCAGGGCTTCCCTGGTGGCGCAGTGGTTGAGAGTCCGCCTGCCGATGCAGGGGACATGGGGGTTCGTGCCCCGGTCCGAGAAGATCCCACATGCCGCGGAGCGGCTAGGCCCGTGAGCCATGGCCGCTGAGCCTGCGCGTCCGGAGCCTGTGCTCCTCAACGGGAGAGGCCACAACAGTGAGAGGCCCACGTACCGAAAAAAAAAAAAAAAGATACCACGTGCACATGACGCCTTGCCAGCCTGCGGACACGCAGGGTGGAAACCCAAGAGACCGTATAAAGCAGGGTTCTCGACTTTGGCCCTATCGACATTTTGGACCTGGTGATTCTCTGTTGAGGGCCTGTCCTCTGCTCTGTAGGATGTTGAGCATCATAGCAGCATCCCTGACTACACATAAGATCCCAGTAGCACACACCCTCCCCTGCACCCCTACCCCAGGGGTCGTGACAACCAAAAATGTCTTCAGACATTGTGTAGTGTCCCAGGGCAGGAGGTGGGGAGAATCACCCTCAGTTGAGACCCTCCGTATAAAGTGATGGTTGGGCACAGGCTTTGCATTAGAGCCGGGTTTGTGTTTTTACTCTGCCTTGTACTCTCTGAGTGACTTTGGCCAAATTCTTAACTCCTTTGAGCCTCAGTTTTCTCACCAACAAAATGAGGATAACAATGATCTTATCTATCCCATGGTTGCTGTGACCCTTGGCTGAATTAACGCATATAAATTCTTTAGCGCCTATCTCAGCCCGGTAATAAACAGTAAATAGTAGCTATTTTTACTGTGGTGGACTTACGTTACAGACACATTTAGCTGAAGTGCTCAAAGCGAAGCAAGAGAGGGCAAGAAGTGAGTCTGAACAGTGCAGGTGAATCCACCCCCACTGAATCCACCCCCTGGGGTGAGCCCATGATGAGAGGCAGCCAGAGCTGGGCTGTCCGTCCTCTTAGGTTCTGTCTTGACTTTGATTGTGTGATCATCTAGGCAGGGGCTCTCAGCCTCGCCACTCTTAAGCATTTGGGGCCAGATTAATTCTCTGTTGTGGGGCTGTGCTGGGCATTGTAGGATGTTGATCAGCTTCCCTGGTCTCGACCCACTAGATGCCAATAGCACCCTCCCCCCTCCCCCAGTCATGTCAACCGGAAGTGTCCAGACATTGCTCAGTGTCCCCTGGTGGGGGGAGCCTCCCCGACACAGTTGCCCCCCATTGAGAACCCCTGATCTGGCCAGACCAAGTATTAGTCCAGAGATTTTCAAGGGTTGTTTGGTTTTCATCAGTTCTCACCTTACTTTTTGATTTAAAACCTAACCCCAGAGAGGATGGGATGCAGCTGAGTTTTTATTGATGAGCTAGAACTCAAAACAGTTGGAATCCTCAGTTCACTTGATTCTCACCACCCCCTTCCCCTGCCCTAAACTTAATTCTTAGGAGAAGTGAGAAGCAATTTTTCAAAGTTTTCATGAAGTTATGATAAACATTAACCCTGGGGTTTGTCCTGAGGTCAACTCTTGCATGCCTCTCACACCCGGGGCAGATGGGGCCTGGCGGTAGCTGAGGGTGCCATGCTAAAGTCTTTATGTACTTGGAAGAAAATTTAAGTTTTGACAGGGATCCTGTGTATAGACAGAAAAGCTTGCAGTTCTGCAAGTTTAAAACTTCTCCACCACGTCTCCAGCCTGCCTCCCAGTTAACTGGAAAATGGACTCACCCCAGCAGTCCCGTTGCCTGCGGGCATCATGGGGTATGAGGGCCGGTGGGATCTGCTGTGTGCTTGTACGCTGAAGGAGCTGGAGAGAGAGGAGGCGACAGGAAGTTCCTAGGGTCAGAGCCAGGAAGCTTAGAATGGCCTTGGGAGCGGGGACCGTGTTTGGGGCCAGCCAAGGGGGCATTTTAGGTACCAGTCGAATTCCTGCCTAGTAAGTGAGTTCAGGCCCAGAGAATAGGCTGGGGTAGAGTGGGAAATGGGGGCCATTTGGGGAGCAATGGGATGCATCTGGGGGACTTGAAAAGGGCCTTTCTCATGTAATGGAAACTACCTGGGAAAGGCAGCTGGTATTGACCTGGCCGAGCCTTGGTAGCTCTCCATGGTACTTTGAAACCATCAGGAGGCAGATGGGTTTGCTTCGTTGTCTATTCAGGATCTGGTGGTAGTGCTGGCAGCAAGCAGCAGGGGTTCTCTGTTTTGTTTGAAGGGGGTTTGTTTTTGCCACCTCGTGCAGTAACCTTCCTGTGGTTCCACGAGCCGTGTTCGGTGTGGCTGTGCACTGCTTGGTAGAAAACTTTACAGCACAGAGTCTCAGAGTAAAGTCCCTGTACTCCACTTCATCCTTGGTTGTCTTGGCACTTGGTGCTATTGCGTAGCACTTGCTGTGAATATTAACCCTGACCGTGCTTCACGCTTATTTAAGGAGGTTGTGGAGGAGAATTAAAACTGATGCTTTGGCTGCACCATTGGAGATTGTTGCAGGAGGTCCGCAGTGTCTAGGACCCCACAGATGTTTTACGACATGGAGCCAGAGTCAAAAACCACAGGCAGAAGTTGTAACCTTGCTTTGGGGGCAAGCAGACATATATAATTTGGCTCATTTAGGTTTGTCTTTGTTTGCTTTTAATTAGGAGGCAATACTTAAGAATTCCGAGATTTCAGGGGAAAGAATAATCCAGGTTTCTGATTTCTCTTGAAAAACAGCAACCAGCCTCAGCCTGCGTTCCTGCACAGTAATGATTTGCCAGGACTAAGGAGCAGCTGCCACCTTGAGATAGACTGTGCCTTCCTAGACACCGCGGTCTCCACCGACTTGCTTGGGACCTGGCCCGCTTCCCCCTTTTCCAGTGCCTGCCTGACCTTGGCTGCCATTTGGGTTTCAGCCCTGTCGTAGCACCTCTTAGACAGATGCTTGGCCTGAGTGGGGCCTGTAAGGAGATCCATGTGGGTTTCTCCCCTGTCTCAAGCCTCAAAGGAATTTTAGACCGGAACTGACTGGCAGGCTCCGGTTGATAGCTTGTGGCACAGTTGGAAGTGCCCTTGGTTTGTGTTTTGTCTCTGCCACTTACTTGCCCAGGAGCTTGGGCAAATTGTTTGACCTCAATTCCTGCATCTGTAGAATGGGAACGATGCTAATCAAGTCTGAGGATTGTTGTGTGAAAGGAACATATGGCATGGGATTGGCCCACTGGTAGGTGCGGATCTATGTCAGTTACTACTGGCTGTTAGTCTTCTGATTGGATGCCTAGGTAGAGAGAAAGCTCCTTTTGGGTTATAGCCAAGTTTCATTGAGACATTCCAGTGGGATCTGTCCTGTGTATCGTGGGATGTTTGGCAGTGCCCCTGACCTCTACCCAAATGTCTCTAGACGTTGTCAGATGTCCCCTCGGGGGCAAAATCGCACCTGTTTGAGTACCCCTGTGTTAGGGGATTCTGTTGACCCTCCCCCTGCCAAGAGACTGTGCAACATAGTCATCTGATCTACTAAAGTCCTAGGATGCTGCACACATTTAAATACACAAACGGAGCCGGGAGGGAGACAGGAGGTAATTCACAGATGCTGGGGCGTCACCCTGGTTTGTGCCGTCTGACCCACTGAGAATTTACTTTGGTGTATAATGTGAGTTAGGGATCTGACTCAGTCTTTTTCTCATCCTCAGCACAGTTGATATTTGGGGTTGGATCATTTGTGGTTGGGGGAGCATCCTGTGCACAGTAGGAGACTGATCAGCATCCCTGACCTCCATCCACTAGATGCTGTTAGGAACTCCTCCCCATCGTGATACCCAGGAATGTTTTCAGACATTGCCCAGTGTCCAAGGGGTGGAGTTGGGGGCAAAATAAAAGTGTCCAAGAATAAACTGTTTGCCAACTAGAGCTTAGGGCTCACCCTCCCAACCTTTTTTTTCCATTATGGCCTTTTGGCAGCTGTAGGCATCATGGACTTCATGTCCCTGTTAAGGGGGAACAGTGTTTTCCATGACCTTCAGCACTGTTCCAAGTTCCAGGGGGGGACCTTCCGAGATGCTCTGCATCTGGGCCATTCCCTTTCACGGGGGCCGAAGCCCAAGGCTGTGTCTGTAAGAGGAGTCGGCCTGTCCCAGTGTGCCCACCTCCAGCCACTGAGTCTAGGAGCCCAGCTCATCCTTTCCAATGGATCATTTTGACTCACTGGGCGCTCATTCTCCTGAAACCTGACAGAGACGACAGTGGTTTCTCCATGCACGTGTCTAGGAGGTAAGCTTTGCTTTTGCAGTACATTTTAAATGCCTTTGCTAAATTAAACTCCCCCAGGCTTGCCACACAGAATTTCGAGAATTCATCAGCCCAGAATTAACGCCTGTGTTGCATCTGTAACAGCAGAGCGGGAGTGGGGAAAACAGTTTGGAGAGTTTGGCTTCTCAGGTGGCAAGAGTGAGAAAACAGGCTACCGTTTGCTCAGAGGAGAAAGGATATTTTGCAGCATTGATGTGGCCGCCGGGGATCTGAGAGTCCAGGGCCTGGGTTACTCATCATCAGTGCCACTTGGAGGGGGCCGCCTGCTTGTGGAGTCTTGTCAGAAAAATGGGGGTTGTGTTTGCTGACCATGTCGGCCACTGAGTGAGCGAGACGTGCTTCCACAGCTCAGGCACCAGCACGCTCTGTCTCCAGAATAGTCAGGCTCCAGCCGCCTCGCCCAGTCTGCAAGGCCACAAGACTTGCCCGAGCCTCCCTGTCACTGCCGCTTCTCACCTGGACAGCACCTGAGGGCTCCTCGCTGGCCCCCTGGCAACTCCTCCTGCCTCCCTGAGATCTGTTCTCCTCACCACTCCCAGGGTGATCTTCCCCGACGTCATATTACAAAACTTGAGAACACGCAGAAATGGAAAGGATTCATGAGGACCACTGCCAGGGTGGTCTTTCAGAAAAATGAACCGGATCATATCACACCCCTGCTTGGACTCCTCACCATGCTCCCCCTCCCCAAATTCACCTCCTGCCCTCACCTAAGGGAACTCTGGGATCACATGGGCCTCCGGGTTCTTCCTGTCCTTAGGATGTTCGTTCTTGGGGCTCCCTCTGCCCGGCATACTCCACCTTCACCTGGTCGCTCCTTCACACCCAAGGTTCAGATGGCGCCTGGGAGAGGCCTTCCCCCCACCGCGGCCCCCTTCTGCCCACCGCCCTGCTCCAGCGGCCATCTAGCGCCTGCCTCCAGGGTTTCCTCATTGTCCCCGCACGCCTCCGGCTGCTTATTTTTCTCTCCTCTTCCCACTAGATGGCTGCGGCCTCGTTCACCTTTCCTCCTGTCTCCAGTGCCTGGTGCCTCGCACCTGGCTCATCGTGGGTTCTCAGGAAGTCGTGTTGCTGTGAGCAGGGCTTGGCTAGTGGGCCTGCCGTCGGCTCTCACCTCAGTGATCCCCTCGGCCTCAGAAGGGCTCAAGGGATTATGAGAGACTGTTTGTGGCGAGGTGTCCCCGTGTCCAGGCAGCTCTTGGAAGGGGCCAGACCGGGAGGTGTTTATCATCGTTGAGGGCCTGGCGACTGGAGACAGTCCTGGAGTCCAAGACCCCTGCTTTGAGACGGCGTCAGTGTATCTGCAGTCTCTGTGGAATTCTAGTAACAGTAGTAACGCCAGCGTGGAATTCGGACTGCATGCCAGCCACTTCCCCAGCACTTGATATTTATCATTTCCTTCAGTCCTTCCGAACCGACTGGGGTGTAGGTACCATCCCTGTTGACAGACACAGGCAGTATGTGGGGAAAGCGTGTGAACTTGCCCAGGGTCCCAGCCGCAGGTGGTTGAGGCCCATCTGAACACACCCAGAAACCAGCGCCCGCGTTCCCAAACTTCATCAGTTGGCCTGCAGCCTCAGCAGATTTTCTGGAGTCCTTAGCTCTCCTTCCTGTGAGGGGATTTCCGCTGTCTTCACTGGAACTTTCCCCTGAATCTTCGGCCGGCCACTTCACCTCAGCTGTGCTTGTGTCGCGCCATCTAGTGGCAGAATAGAAAAGTGCTGTCAAAGCTGGCTCCCCGATTTCTCAGTAGTTTTAGGTGAGGTTGCTGACTTTGTTTGATGTATTAATAGGTTTATGGGGTTTTTCCTCGATTTAAGGCACAGAGGTATCCAAAGTGCAGGGTCTGCCCCAGCAGCTTGTAGTCTGAGTGAGTGGGGCAGGGGTGGAGGGATCGGAGAGGGCTGCAGGGCTGGTGCTTCTAGAAGTAAAGAAGGCGGATGTGGCTTGGCCTGAGAGGGGTCGAGGGGGATGTGAGGCACCCAGCTTGGAAGTCAGGCTTAGGGTTCTGATCCCACCTCTGCTGTTTACCAGCTTCGTGACTTGGGCAGGGCACGTGTCTCTCCGAGGCCTCTCAGTCTTGTTTCGTGATTTGCAAATCAGAGACGATAAATAATTTCTATGCCATAGGGCTGTGATGACATTGAATGAGATGGAGTATGTAAAGTGCCTGCCTCCGGGTCTAGTTAGGGCCATTCAGCAAATCCAAGTGGCTTATTACCCCCGCTGTTGTCAGAAATGTAGGGTCATGTTAGAGCCCTGAAGAGTGGCTCGGGTTTCAGTAGGTGATGGTAATTTTGTGATGAAGAGCATCCCGGAAAGAAGGGTATAAGATGAAAGATATACTGTCATCTCCCAAAACTGGGCCCCCCTATGATTTCCATGAGACCAGTTGAGAGCTGCCTGAGGAAAAATATATTCAAGTACCAAAAAAAGAATGAAGGGACCCACTGCCCACTAGCTGAGCCTGCGGTACACTGAAATCAGAGAGGTATTGCCTAGCAACAGCATGATTGAGATCAGTTCTACTCTTCACCAAAGAATTAGTTGGCGAACAGAGTTGACACATCGGTGACAAATTCACCTTTATGTTGCTGCACAGGACTGTTTATAATAATTCCTGAGAAAAGAAAGGACTCGAAGGCTTGAGATAGTAAGTGTCGCAGGATTAAAGCAGTTGGCACGTATTAACAGACTGTTGTTTGTGTTGGCAAGATGCTTTCCATATCTTTTGCACAGATAAGATTAAGACACATCGGCGCAGGATTAAAGCTCATTTTGCACAACTACCTTGCTGACACTTTGGACAAGAATTCTATGTGGCTTTCCAGATGGGGGTTATTTCCTGGCAGGTGTTCGATCCATCATTTAGGAGGGGAATAAACAGAACAGGCCAAGATAGTCCAGATTCCCTTCTCTGTGTGTTTTCCTGGGTCTACATATTTTTTTCTGTTTAGTTTAGCAGACATCCTCAGAGACGGAGGCTGGAGGCAGCCACGGGGGCGTGCCAGAGCTAGTCGAGGGACAGGCCTGCCCGTGGCTTCTGTGTACTTGCCTCCGTGCATAGTGTGAGGAAGGAAAGCCTGCATGCGGGGCTGAAAACACACAGAGAATGTGTGTGTTTTCACCTTCGGTTGTGAATGTGTTACGTACAGTCTCCCACGGTTACACGTTTGACAGCTGCAGAGGCGCAGCGGGCCTCACCGTTAAGCGTGGGTCTCCATTCTCTCCTCGAGGAGCCTGAGGGTCTGCCCTTGGTGTAACTGCACGCTCATCTGAAGCAGATGGTCGCAAGACTTGCTGGAAGCCTCGGGCCCACCCCACAGTCCATCGCTCACCCTTTAGTTTCGTTTGTACTCTTCCAGAGATGTTTGTCTAGAATGTTTACTGACAGCTGCTTTATTCCTGATGTTACTTCTCAAAAGAAGAGTCCCAGTTTCTTAGCTTCAAGGCCCACCTGAGAGGGAAAGATGGGAGGAAGCAAAATGGGACGGTGACTTCTCCCTTTTGCCCTTGCGGTGCGTGGGTAGTAGTGGGGGTCGGGGACCAGAGTCAGGCCCGCGTGGGTTGGAGACCCAGCCCCACCTTGGACAAGTCGCTCGCCCTCTCTGAGTCTCCGTTCCTGTTCTGTAAACTAAGGACCTACCTCCTAAGGTGGTTGTGAAGTTTCAGGACAGTGATGCGGATGAAGTGCTGAGCACCTAGGTGCCTGGCCCATAAGTATTTTCTGATCAATGACTGCTGGCCTGTGTGAGAGACCATCCCAGGGTTCTGGGAAACCCCATCTGGGAATGTCGTCTCTGTGACTACGTGGCAGAGGCTGGAGAAGTCTGAAGATGGGATCCCAAGACCTCTGTCACCCTGGAGGGTGGGGACACACACCCTTCTACCCCGGGGCCACCTCTGGGGTCCAGGCCAGCTCCTTGCTCCCCTTCCCTTGCTTGCAGTAGGGTCTTGGCCTCCTTTCCTCACATCCGGGCAGCTGCCGTCACCCACCCTCTCCCTAGGAGTTCCTCCTCCTTAGACTGGCTGCAGGGCAGTACCCACTGCGTCCCCTTCCTTGCTGGTCTGAAATAGACACAGGAGGCATTTTGTTTTAAGGGTTTTGCCACCAGTCAATCTCTGGGCAGAAAAGACACAGATGAAACCCTGAGTGCTGTACCCTGGCCTGCTTGTAGTGGTGGTATCAGGAAGCCCACTGTTTTAATTCTGACAAGTGTGGGGCTTCTTAAAACGCTCCTCCTCCTTTGGACCCTCCTTACCCACTATCTGAGGAGGCAGTTTACAGGCCCTCTCCCTGACAAAGACACTGTACACAGATTACCGCGATGCCTTCAGGGTGGGGCTTTTAGAACTTCCCACGCACGCACCCACCCAAGCCATCCGAGGACTTTCCCTTGTCCCAGGGCCCCTGGTCAGTCGTTTCTGCTTTAGTAGAAGGGCCTGCCTCCTTGGCGACCCCTTTGTTACCCAGAGACCTCCGCTCCCTGCAGGGAGAATGGTCTACGGCCCTTTGGGTCAAGAGGCAGCCTGCACCTTAGGGACCCCCGACTTCTTTGGAGCCATCTTTGGTTCCTTTGCTCAAGATAGGAACTGCCTGAGTGTGATTGGTGCTTACCTGCCAGGAGCTTCTACACTGGGCCATGCAGGTGTGAGGGATTGCACTCCGCTCCTCTCGCCCTGGGCTGGGTTGTTTCCCGTCTGTCTTTAAGGGAGTCCAGTGGTGCCACCCTGACCTTCCAGTTCCTCCAGTGCTGCCTCATTCCTCCCCGCTCCTGGTCACCTGGCTAAATGCTGCTCCTTCCGCTTAAGTGGCATTTCCTTCAAGAAGCCCTCCCTGATCTGCTCCTTCTCTGCAGCCTCACTGGGTTGGGTGCCCCAGCTCCGCGGTCTGAGTGCCTTCTGTGCTTCCCCTGTGTTGTAACGTTCAACTGAGTCTGATGTCAGCTCCTGGCAGGCAGGGGACATGTCTCTCCATGTCACCACCACACCGTAGAAGCCAGCATGGTACCTGGTGCACAGTGGGCACTCAGATGTGTGGAGTCGCTGGAAGTTGTAGTTGACAAGTGACTGTCATGATTGCCTCTATGGACGTAGCGCGAGGTGCAGCTGGAGGAGTGTTTCCTGGCTCAGCTGGGTGGGCAGAGCACCCTGACAGTCACAGCCACGTCACCAGTGCCCCTGGGAGCAGGGAGGGGTCCCAGACATCTGGCAGAGGGGTCACAGGAGCAGAGATCTGCGACTTCCCACACCTGGGCTTACCTGTCTGTGCTTATCACCAGGACTGTGAAGACCAGGTCCGGAACCCAGTCCTGGTCCTTGGGGATCACAGCTGAGCTGCCCCAAGGTTTACATCCAAAGCAGACAGTTGGGTGGAGGATGGCAGGGGACAGGAGGGAGAGCCCATGCTGTGGGCCGGGATGTCACCAAGGGGTGTCACCAGAGGCTACTCCTTTCAGCCTGTCCAGGTCTGTCCCCGGCCTCCTCGCCACCACCCGCTGCCACCTGGGGGATCGGGGAAGCAGGGGTTTTCCCTTGCTGGGAGCTGGGATCATGGTTGGGCTCAGGCAGGGAGCCATCTGGGGCACAGGAGCTGAGGAGGGGCGTGTGGAGGAGGATGGGGGAGGGGTTCAGACCAAGAGCAGCCACCTTGGACTTGGCATCGGCACCTTGGGAAGCTGAGGTGAGGCTGACTCACCAAGCGTGTCCCAGACGGTAGTGCCTGCACCACCCAGAGCAGGGCTGTTCTTTGAGGTGACTTGAGGGTTCCGAATCCCACCCCACTTCACACAGCAATGTTGGCCGCAGTCACCCACAGTTCTCAGGCCTCGTCACGGTGTTCCTGGAAAGGGGTTGCCTGGTCAGATAACTTTGGGGAACATTTGGTGAAACGGCTTTCTTTACTGTTGGTTTTCTTAACCCTTCTTATGTTGATGAGTCTATTCAACGCTCCAGGTGGGCTGTTTTTTTACAGACTAATTTGATCAAGGAGAATTTATTTATTTGGCGGCGTCAGGTCTTAGTTGTGGCATGCGGACTGTTTGCTGTGGTGCGCGGGCTTCTCCCTACTTGGCGCGCGGGCTTAGTTGCTCCACGGCTTGTGGGATCTTAGTTCCCCAACCAGGGATCGAACCCGCGTCCCCTGCATTGGAAGGCAGATTCTTAACCACTGGATCACCAGGGAAGTCCCAGGGAGCACTTCACAGAACCAAAAAACAAAGAAAAAAACACCCGGTGGACAGAATCTGGATCAAATAACCTGTATTTGGTTAACATTTTAATATTTTAGGTCTTTGCGGTGGCCTAGGTCTCTCTACAAATCTCTGGTGGTGGTTTTCCCTTCACTTGTGAAAGAAAAGCTGGACTGGGGCTTCAGGCAGGTCCAAGGAGCCTCGTTGCTTCTGTCCCCTGTTCGTTCCCCAAACTTGGGTTTCAGTTGGCTGGATGACGCTGCTTTTTCGGTGACAACCAGAAGCAGTGGTGATGTGGGACAGTTAAAGACAGTCTGCCTGGAAGGGGGCACGCGTGTGTTGCTGCCGTGGAGTCGGGACTAGCTTGCAGTTTACGGACTTTGGGCCCTAAAAGCGGATGAGCAGAAATGAAACACGCGTGGCTCTGATGCTTTGTGTCTTTGGTAGAGAACTGACCAAAGTTCTGTCCCCCAAACCTGCCCTCCGCAGGGGTCCCTGTGGCCCGCGAGGTGGGCTGCCAGGGCCCAGGCCTCCCTGGCCCCAGCCCGTGTGGCCCACGGCGTTCCGCTTGCTCTCTAACTGCTTGTTGAGCACGTGTTATGTGTGAGACTGCGTTTGGCTCTGAAGATACAGAGGCGAACACAACAGAGGCCCCACTCTTATGGAGCTTAAGGTCCAGGAGAGGATACTGCCAGGGGAGCAAATAAGCAAATAGCATGAGTGCGCGCGCCACACACACACACACACACACACACACACACACACACACACACACACACACACACACACACACACACACACACACACACACACACACACACACACACACACACACACACACACACACACACACGTAAACAGACACACCCCTTCCCTTTTCATCAGACGTTTTACCCTGAAGTTTTCTGCCCCTGGCTTCCCTTTCCGCATTTTCTGCATTTTTCCTGTGATGCCTTGCACAGAACAAGGGCTTCATAAATATTTATGTGATCTCATAGCAGCTGGTGCTACCCGTGTGAAGAAGTACAGAAGGGGTTTAGTTCAAACATTTACTGGACGGTTCTTACACTGCACACACCAGGTGACAGGCTGCGTGCAGAGCTGTTTCAGATGCTGTGTCTGTGATCTCTCAGCATCCCTGACAGGTACCCTTGGTGTAACCCATGCAGGATATAAGCCAGAGCAGGCTTCAGGAGCCCAGTTCAAACTGGGAGCATCCTAGAGGAGGTGGTGTCTCTACCTGAATGTGTGTCTGCCACGGAAGAGAAGATGAGAATGTCTTGGAGGCAGAGGGACTAAGCCAGGCAGAAGTCCAGAAGTGTGGGACATGCTGGGGGCTCTTCAGTGCCACAGTCATGGTCGGTGCGGGGTGCCCATTTTGAATGGCCTTCGACCCTAGTCTGGGAGGATGTTGCTGAGTTGAAAGTGTGAGTTTCACACCAGTGGTTCTGGCTGCTCTGTGGAGGCCTCACTTCAGGGGGTGAGGGTAGAGGCGGAGAAAGAAGGGAGGTCTGAACTACAGCAGTGGAGGTGATGAGGGTAGGTCTGCTTTCCAAGCTCAGAGCCCCATGCCCCCCTCTCGCTGGCCTCTGCCCGCAGCCGTGCGACATGCCCCGTTGTCGTGCAGGAGGGTTCCTCCAGCAGATGGGACCGCTCCCAGCTTGCGCCCAGACACTGCCGTGTGGTCCAGGAGGTGCTGGGCAGGACCTTTGCACCAGAGGCAGCCTCCTGCTGAAACTAATTCTGTTCCCGTCCTGCCCCGGGGGCCCACAGGCAGCCCCTCCTGGGTGCCTGCACATCAGCCATCACAGTTCCAGCACCAGGAAGCTCTTCCTCTACCACTCAGATGCTTCCTCTCCGTTCCAGTCCTTCCTTACAGCCTGGCAGTCATTTTCTCAGTGCCCCCCTTGCCTTACTCATCCCTCCATCAAATATTTGTTGAATCCCTGCAGGGTGCCGATTACTGTTCTCAGACCGTGGGACACAAGGGGAGCGAGGCAGAGGCTCTGATCTCATGGAGTTGATCCCTTACTAGGGGAGACAGACCATAATAAACCCACACACACGGTACATCAGGTGGTGATGCCTGCTAGGAAGAGAAAGAGAGCATCTTGGCTTCACTGTGAGGCCAGTCCTAGGTTTCTTCTACAGGGTATGGTGTGTGTTTAATTAAGTCTACAGAGGCTAGGCCTCTTCTCCCGGAGAGGCCGGAGGCCCTTAGAGACAAGGGACAGACAGAAGTCAAGCTCAGGCCAGCTTAACCAAAAATCAGCATTTGCTGGCCTTACTGAAGAGTCAGGGTGGGGTGGGGTTAGCTTCGGGCCTGCTGACCCAGGGCCTCCAGCCGTGTCTCCAGGGTTCAGTTTCCTCCTCCATCCCCAGCTCTGCTTCCTGCTGGATTGGCTCTGCTCCAGGGCCCCTTGCGGTGACACCCAGCTGCTGGCAGCCCCAGCAGAGAAAGAGCACCCCTTCCCCAGTAGCTCCAACGGAAGTCCTGGACCCGAGTCTCATTCGCTGGCAGCGGCCTGGCCTTATTCATGTGCCGCCGTGTCCCCTGGGGCCAGGGCATGCAGTATTCTCCTCCTTGAGCCTGGAGCCAGGTTGGGCTCCATCTAAACCACGGAGGTGAGGAAGGCGGGGGGAGGGGCAGGCGGGGGCCCTAGGCTGACCAAAATCCCAGCTCCTTCCTGCACACCCCCGAGCCTTGCGGCTGGCCGGCAGTCGGTTGCAGAAGTGAGGCTGGAGTCTGGACCCACAGCCCCGGGTGCTAGGCTTATGGGGTAAAGGGCAGCGCCAGAAGGTGTCTGGGCTCGCCCGTGGTAGACATGGTGTGGAGAAGCTGCAGCTGTCCCCAGAGTCCCTCCAGCTTTCCTTTGCTGTCATTTACTGCCCAGCAGTAAGCACATTCATGCTTTCATTCGATCCCCCGGGTTTGTGGAGCAACTGTGCATCTGTGCTGGGGAGACAGCTGTCTTGGGAAGCGTGGAAGACCCTTCCACGCCTCCACCCTCCTCTCTTGTGGCAGTTTGGTCTCCTAGATGTCATTCACCCCAGTGGTTGCGTGGGCTGTGCCTGGGGAGGACTGTCGTGGTGAATCGGACCCAAGTGCCACAAGGCTTCAGTGAGCACAGCGGAGGGAATGGTCACCGTCGGTGGGCTGTGGCCCCAAAGTGAAGATTGGCGTCTGTCCTACTCCTCTGTAGGGTGGGAATTTTGGGGGTGGGGAGTGGGACAGTGTCCATTTGCCCATCTCGGACTTGTCCTTTTGCCTCCCAGACCTTGTCCCTCCCGCCCCCTGTCTTCTTTCCTGTGGGTGATCGCCTTCGCCCCCTTCCCCAAACTCTGTTCTGTGTTTCCTCCACTCCTTTTACAACCGTCCCAAATCCTTCGCGTCGCCACCATCCGCCCCTCGGGCTCCCTGTCACCTTCACACCTGCCCCTCTCCCTTCACTCTTCTCCTTGAGGCTTCAGCACAGCTGCCTCTTCTCCGGAGCGTTCCCCTGATGCTCCAGACCACACCCTCCTACTACGTCCCCCACGAGCGCTCTCATGGCCTGCAAACTGTGTCCCCTCCTGCGTAGTGGTCCTGCCGGGTTAAAGCTGTGTGAGTGCGGGTTCCTGGTTCACCTCGGCTCCCCACAACTGAGGGAGGGGGAAGGGTCGTGCGAGTGCTCCCCAAATTCGTGATCCCCCGGCTTCCCATCCACGCCACTCTCCAGGCCTCGAGTACTGAGAGAGGCCCCGGGCACGCCCGCAGGACTCATGAGCGCACCCAGAGCCACGCGCCCCGGCCCCAGGCAGTGAGACAGGCGCCTCTGGGCCCCCCCACGGGTTAAGGCAGTCCTCGTCCAGAACCCGCTGGCCAGCGGCAGGGCCTTCCTGAGCGGCCGCCCGCTCGAGCAAGTGGCCAAGAGCCATGGACTCAGCTGCCTGAGAACGACCGGCGGCATCTCCCTGGTCCAGTGACAGCATCCCAAAGGGTTTCTTCCTTCAGCAGCAGCTGTGCAAGATGGCCTTTCAGACTTCTCACAACTCCACACTTTTTTTTTTTTAACGGGCGCTCACTTAGAGACCCAGGTGGAATGCAGGGCTGACTTGAGCGGAGTAAGCTCTCCAAAGAGCATGCGTCCCGTGGGCAGAGGTTGCAAATGGGTCATCCCTGGCCTCAGCTGGCCTGCAGATGTGGAAAAATTGAAAACCTAGGGATTTCCCTGGCGGGCCAGTGGTCAAAAATCGACAATTTCATTGCTGGGGTCCGGGTTCAATCTCTGGTCGGGGAGCTAAGATCCTGCAAGCCACATGGCGCGACCAAAAAAAAATGGAAAAACTAAACTAGTCTCCAGCCTTTGAAATTGGGGACCTGACATCTCTGCGCCTCGTTCCTGCAGCACCACGGTTGGTGGCGCTGAGTAGCAGCCACCCGGGCACCCTGCAGCCTGCCACTATCCACACCGCACTCCCTCCATCAGTGACATGGCCTGTTCTGAGTGAGTCTTGGAACCTTTTTATTGGTGTGTACATGCACACAGAAAAGTGCACGTATCCTACCACTGTGTAGAGTTTTTCACACTGAACACTTCCCCTCATCCATGTGAAGAAACTGTTTTCTAAGCTATTTGATGATCTTTTGAGTTACTAGTTTTATACCAGGTTTGTTTTTTGTTTTTACTTATTACAAACGAATGTAGCTTTGTTTACTGTACGAATATAGTGTTGGGGGGAAAAACACCAATTTTTCTTTTTGCAGAAAAGCCTGCCATTGCTCCGCCCGTCTTTGTGTTTCAGAAGGATAAAGGACAAAAGGTAAGGGGCCGGTATGTTCTCCCTTCACGTGGTTAACTCTGCCTTGTTTTCTCCCCAAGCTCTCTCTCCCCAGGTCGCATGGCCGAGGAACCTTCTGCCATGGAGAAAAAGCCCGGTGGCTTTAGGTTACCATGGCACGAGGTTAAGATGGGGTGTGTATGGACAGGGCTCAGAGACCCTGCTTTAAAAAAGCAGTGGAAGAATCAGCTTCCTTCTCATTCCTAATGATTTGCTTTAGAAGTACTGCTGTGCATTAGGAAATCTGGTAGGAGGGAGAGAAAGGGGGCCGGGGACGGGGGGAGGGAGGAGAGGAGAGGGAGCAGTGCTGGTTAAGGGGCAAGTAGGACCTTTAAAGATTTTCGCGGGATTTTTTTGGCTCCAACCAACTTGCCATAAATGCATTTTGAACAATTAGTAGTCAGCTTGCATTATATATTCACCACCCATCTTTGTTAGGTTGCTTCCCCCTTCTTGGGCTTTAAATGTCTTGTTTTCCCTGATGTACCTCGCCTAATTCATCGTGATGAGCTAGCAGCCCATCAGAGGACTAGTGGGTGCATGCGGCGGTGCCTTCCCACAAAGTCGTGTGTGGTTGCTTATCTTGAAGTCATTGGGGTTGTCTCCCTCCCTGAACGGATCAGCCTGGAAGGTCCGGGTTGTGTCCAGAGATGGTTGGTGTTCTGTGGTGATGCCTCCCAAGCTTGTATGAGGACTCCCCCTATTTGTCAAAAAAATGGATGGTCCCTGCCCTCATGCCTGGGACATGACAGCAGGTGTGATGTCATGTTCATTCAGGGTGACCAATGCGCTGCGTTGATGCAGGTGTTCTGAAATCCGTGTGCGTCTTGTTGATGAGGACAGCATTTGAGGGGCTTCTCGGCTCAGGGCTGTGACGCACAGACCAGGTGCTCGGATGGATATCCAGTCCCCCCACAGGGTGGCCAGCTTTGAGTTTGGGGGCTGCTGGCCTGGCGATTTGGGACTCCTGGCGGCCCAGCTGCTGCTTGTAAACCCTGCCCCTTGGCCTGAAAACAGAGCAGCCCCAGCGTTCAAGGGCTGTGCCGGGGAGGGCGCAAGTGCGTGGAGGGTGCGGGAAGGAGAAGCGGCTGCCCTGAGACCCCTACCCGCACCCCCGCGCAGGGTGTCTTCTGTGTCAGCCGGGGCTCATCTGCTAGGCTTGTTCTCAAATTAATCTTTCCCGTTGTTAATTCTTATGCCGAAGAATCTTTTTAGGAAACAAAACAAGGAAATGTTCTTCCCTTTTGGTTTCAGTTTTCCGAGTGGTATTTTCAAGATACATCAACCTCTGCCGTTCCCTCTCCCTTGGGCCCTGACCAGTGCATACATGTGTTTTTATCATTTGTCCTTTGGAAGTTCAGTCACTGTGAAGGGGCTTGATGTGCTTCTGGCTTTTAGAGGTGGGTGTGTTTGGTTTCTGCTTCAGATGTAAAATCACTTCTCTTAGGTTTTCCGTAAAATCGGGATTTTCTAGAATTTTGAGTTTTGTTATGATTTTCTTTTGAACCACTTTTAGTTTGAAACAGGGGTCGGCCAACTAAGAGGGCTGCTCCCACTGCTGTTTTTGTCAATAAAGCTTTATTGGCGTTCGGCCCCGCCTGGCCCGTGCAGAGAGGTGAGGCCACACCTGTGCTGTCCACAGCAGAGTGAAGGGGTTTGGACTGAGACCAGTTAGCCTGCAAAGTCGAACATATTTAGTATCTGGCCCTTTACAGAAAAAGTTTGCCAACCCAGATTTGAAACAAGTAATTGGAATGAATAATTCTTAAAACCTGAAGACTTTCTGACAGCCAGCAGGGTGAAACGCTAAAACGTAATGTTTATTTGACTGAATTTAAAATGCTTTTAAAATGACTAACTCTTATTTCAGTACTGTTTTCACGGTTGAGGTGGTTCTGTTGCTTCGTAATTCAAAGGCTGACTTAACACGTGTCACCTTCAGAAGGTTGATGCCAATTACATAAACGGTGTGAGGTTGAACCCGAAGAGTCTCCAGGGAGGTGCTCGTCACCGTGAAAACGTGCGCATCAAAATATTGACTCGGTGCCAGCTCTAAATGGGCTTCTAGAAATAACTGACCTCCAGCTCTTCAGAGTTCGCCTGCTGTCACACTTGTGTGACAAGATCATCGGAAGGGCACGGAAAACCTCTGCGTCTAACGGCAGAGGCCGGAGGAGCCTGCATGTCCGTCGGGGCCGCCCTCTGAGCTGCCGGGTGGGCGGCTGCCCAGTGGACACAGAGCCCTCCTCCTTTCTCTGCTGCTATGACAGCTCAGGCGTCGGGCGGGAAGGAAGTGGAGAGGCTTGGACAGCCGGCTCCATGGCCGCGTGGCTCCCCAGCCCAGGGGAAGCGACGGGAAGGTAGGTCTGCAAGGAGTGGCCACGACACTTCTCACAAAATGACACCTTGAGACCCTCCCAGCTTCCCCCCTTGCCGCGATTTCAGCCCTCCCTCCTCACGCCACAGTAGCAAGAGTTGGGAAGATCTGTTCAGGCTGCCGTTGTTTTTTTCTGAGGGAGCTTTTATTTTCCCTTTTCAACTTTCTGTTTTTGAAAATTTTTTCAAATCCTCAGTAAAGTTAAAAGAATGGTACTGTGGACCCTTGGGTATCCTTCACCTGGCTTCACCATTAACATTTTTATCATAAATGCCAGAAACGCTCGACTATAAGTTGCACCCACCTGACAGTTTTCCCCTAAATACTTCAGCACAAGTGTCTCCTAGGAATTCTTCTCCATGGCCCCAGTGCCATGGGCACGCCTGAGAAAATGATAATTAATTCAGAAATACCCTCTAATAGATAGTCCACATTGAAATTTTCCTAATTGTCACCTAGGTCTCCCATACAGCTGTTTTTTGAGCCACTTTTTGATCCACAAAGATCAAGAAGTCCCGTTGTCAACTGTGGGAGCATTACCTTCTTTCAGTGAATGATCTCTAAACCACCAGTGCCCCAGTGGGATGCACTCCAAGAGCCCACAGCCCCCTTCAAAGGCTTTGAAATCAAAAAGAAAAAAATTAGGCTGCCAGCCCAGACGTTTTGGTGTTGGTTTGGTGACAAAGACACACAAGATTTTCCGTCAGTCCCATAGACAGTTGGAGTTGCATTTGCAGCAAACCACAGCTTGGTGGTGGTGGCCTGCCGGTGGCATCCCTTGGTCTCAGGACAAGTCGTCAGATCCTCCCACTGTTCCGTGTTAGAGCATCGGGCAGCAGCGGAACTCCAGTCCTGACGCCCGAAATGCAAACCTGGAGCCAGACTGACAGCACAGGAACTGTCTCTACTGCTTTCCTGTTCTTGAGCTTCCTCAAGATGGCGCTCTTCACAAAATGCTTGCATTTCCACGCATTTGTGTTTTAGGGGCAAAAATGAAACCTTTTCTTAACTGGCTTGAATGGAGACAGACAGTTTTTTTTCCTTTAACGTGAAGAGAATTTGAATCTCCTTCTGTAGTTTGTTTCACTGTTTGTGACGACTGAACGTTTCTTTCATTTACTCTATTTTCCAAATATTTGCTAATCTGAAGGCAGAAGATTTTGGGGTTGCACTGGCAGGATAATGTCCATTTAGCAAAAAGGCAGAAAGCAGTTACAGCAGCAGTTGGGCAGGAAGCAGGGTGTCACCGACAACACTGGGAGCTTACTGTGTGTGTAACAAGCGTACCCTGTATGCGTGGTTTTTTGTCAGCCACGTATATTTTAGGATGATGTCAAAGCCTGCCAAAATCTCGATGTCCGATTTTAACAAACATGTTGAAAAACTACAGGCTCTATCTTGGTTCCTTAGAGCTTACTCAGACCCAAGGAGAAAATGCTGGAATGGCATTTGTATTTCTTTTTGGTCCTCCGACTTAGGCTTCATCTCTAGTCTGCCATGCCATGAGGGCATTTCTACATTTATATTCGTAAAGCAGGGATTTTAAAAAAAAATCCAAGTGGTTCTGAACAGAGATAGGCAATTTCCCCTAGAGCTCTGGGTTTCATTTTCTCTTTAAAATGGTGTTAAATCTCTAGCCATAAAGTAGCAGCAGACTGGTGCGTGGACCAACCTCGGTGCCTTGGACAGGTTTGAGGAATGGCCTGGGAAGGAGGGCCTTTTATGTCTTTGGCTCTCCCCTGCATAGGAAGAGTCGATTTGGGTGGCTTTTTTAGATGTATGGATGAGTTGTGTTGCTTTTGCTTTTTCATAAGAATGTTTGAAAGTTCTCTTAAAATCCTCTATGTAGTTCCTTTCATCTAGCAGGCTCACACATTTAAAAATAGTCCCAAGTCCTATCTAAAGAGGTTTCAGTCACTTCACAGGCAGGAAGAACACAACCGTGTCTGCAGGGAGGCAGGGTGGCCCCGTGGTCATTTAGTTCACAAAGCGAGAGAAACGTGTGGTGGACAATGCCAGGCAGGAGGCTTGGGGACCGGAGCCCATGTATTTATAACAGGACACCGGCTCTGTAACGCACCTCTCAAGAAGAATCTTGGCCACAGAGCCCTCAGCCCATGGAAGCCCCTTTAGAATCCCAAGAACCACCTCAAAGGATGCCGGGGGGGTCTGTGCTTTTGAGGACGAAGACTTTGGGGACCGGCTTCCCCTTACCCTGGCTGTTTTCTAGATAAGCCCTGGCTCGGAATGTGCGGTGGGAGTCTGGGAGAATTGTAGGCCGAGGGGCTCCCTCCTTCAGCCGGAGCCCCACCCACCTGTCACTGATACAAAACCGGCTCTCTGTGTGTCTGCCAACTCGCGGGGTCACCCCACACCTGCGCTCGCCGAGCCAGAAAGCGTTCCCTTCCTCTCGGGTTTAAGCGGCAGAGATGGGAAGGTGCTGGTGGGGCCGCAGCCAGTGCAGAAGCCCTGGCCCCGCTGCCCTGGCTCTCCCAGTGGCCAGACAGGGTGCTGGCGCCCACCTCCCCTCACGAGTATGTTTGAGTGGATGGGTAATTAAGCCCTGGGGACAGTTTGACACAATTGCCCCTGTTCCCCTCTGCTAGAGGCACCGCCCCCGTCTTGGTCACAGGGATGTTTCCTCAGTCGCTGCCATCGGCAGAGGATCTCTGCGCCACAGGGGCCACCTTGCAGTTTTCAGAAGGAGGGCCCAGCTTCTTGCACACCTCAGAGCTCCCTACCAGGTCCGCCAGCAGCAGGTCCGCGCTCACTGCCCTTCTGTCAGTGTGGAAGGCTGGCTTTGTGGAGCAGAACGCGGTAGCATGTGCCGGCTCTCTTGGCCTGACCTCCCGGGCAGGAGCTGAAGGCCGAGCATCTCCAGACCTTCCCCTGCCCCCCTCCCCTGCCCCGCGTTGCTGGCTTTATTTACATTGAAGGAAAATTGTCTTTTTTGCTCCCAGTCCTCTGCAGAGCAAAAAGACTTGTCGGATTCGGGAGAGGAGCCTCGGGGGGAGGCTGAGGCCCCCCACCATGGCACGGGTCACCCCGAGTCAGCTGGTGAGCATGCCCTAGAGCTTCCTGCCCCCGCTAGCGCTTCAGCCAGCGCTCCTGAAGCCCAGCTTCCTCCTTTTCCACGAGAACTGGCAGGGGTAAGTCCACCTCCACCCGGCATCCCATGGCCCGGGGCTCCCAACCCAGACTGGCCCCTTTCCCTCCGGGCCCCTCAGATCCACACCCCAGGTTGTCAGCAGCTGATGATAACTGAAAAGATAACAAAGGCCCTCTTCAACTCCCTTTAATTCCTGCTGCCAAAAAGTCAGGAAAGAGGAAGTCCCCTTTTACATTGAGACTTTCCTCGTTGGGGGAACATTTACCCATAGCCAGAAGCTAGTCCTGGTTCCTGAAGGAGGCGAGGGGGCAAAAGAGGAATTGAGTAGTGGGGTAGAACCTTCCACAGCAAATTCGGCCCCTTCTCCCTCCTTCCATTTTTCCTTCTCCTCTCCCTGAATTTGGGCATTCAAGTTCAGTTATCTTAGAAACACAAAAGGCTCCGGCTTCCTTGACCTATAGGAAAAGGTGTCTACCGCAGATTGCTTTGCAAGACTGGTTGTGTTTGGACTGTGGTTGGGCTGTGAACTGCTTGTCTTCGATCAAAGCAGGAAGAAGAAGAGACTCTTCCTTTGAATCCAGAGGGAATCCCTTGAGCCCTTTATCTTTGTATTCAGAAGGCTTTTGAAGATTATAGGTGGAGAAGATTGTGAGCTCTCCAGAACAAGAAATGTCTTGAGTTTTTGGAGTTTGATAAATTGGGAAAGGTAAACATTAGCCTACATTCAGGATCGAAAACCTCGTCGTCTCGGTACCTAGTGACAGAGTCCCCCATTCTCATGACAGGGGAAAATGACTGTCAAGAAAACAGAGGATCCCGCTCTGCCACACTGAACCCTGGGCAGCCTTGCAGGGTGTCACAGTCCCAGGCCTTACCCCAGACCTTTAGCGGTTCCCTGTGTCCCATCACCAGTCTCCTGTGTCCTTAAGGAAGCCGCTAAAATTCTCTTAGAGCCACCAAACCCTGGGATACGCAGGAATAAGTGATACTCAGCCAAGGTGAGGTTGGAGCCAAACTTTAACATTCTGGAGGGATCCGTGTGGGGCGGGGTATGGGGGAGTCCTGCGTGGCATAGAAATGGGCTTGGGGTAAGGAAGCCCACGAGAGGTTCCGGCCCGAGGTGCTTACACCAGAGAGTTCTGGGAGCATAGTCCTCACACGAGGGCTGACAGCAAGAATTCAGAGGCTTTTCAACTTTTGGGCTTGGAGGCAGAGCAGCTGCTGGAACCTTCTCCCAAATTGGGCGTTATGAGTTTCATGCCTTCGGCCTTTGCAGGTACATGTTTTCAGTTCCCTGAGAACAGATGATCTTTGTGCGGATCTGCCCAGGAGACTGGGCCCTTCTGCTGCTGCCTGGGTTGAAAAGCACGGTTTACGGAGCATCTCCCGCTGAAGAGGTTGAGGGTTTTCAGTCTAGGGTGGCAAACAGTAGAGGCTGTGTCACAGCAACTGCCTTTCCAGAAGCGAGGCTCTTTCGGGCCCCTTACTTCTGATGACCACTTGGTGAGACGGGGCCTGTGCAGGAAGCACCCTGGGGGCCTCGCCTTCAGGCTGTGGCCGGTCCAGGCAGTGATTTCTGAAGCCTGGCCGGTGGAGCTCGGCTCCTCATTTCTTTTGGACTGTGGGTCAGAGACTCTAATTCCGAGACATTCAAGCAGTGCCCCAACTGGCAAATGCAAGGTCAAGCGCAATGGCAGGGAGCCTGGGGATGGTTGTTACGTCACGTGGGAGAGAGTCGGGGCTGGGGGAAGCAGTTTCTGAATGTACCAGCGTCGTAGCCAAGGCCATGCCCGTGACATACACGCGCGTAACTGTGGGGATCCCAGTTCTGTCAGAAGTCCCAGCAGCGTGACCATCACATCACTTGTGACAGCTCTGAGTCAACCAGGGCTTTCTCTGCTGATTAGGCATCAAGGCAAAGTAACCTTTGTTTTTTAGGTCAATTAGGGCATAGATCAAGGCAGATGGAACCTGAGCCCAGCTTCTTCCCGGGCTGAGATGTCTATGGCTAACTCGGACTAGTTGCTTTTGCATCAGAGCAGATTTGGAGCTTGCTCTGTGCCACACTGGAGTTCAGGAAACACCCACATGTTACCCGACAGGTCCCATCCCTCACGTTTAGTCTCTTCTTTATTCCACGATCCCTTGAGCGAGTGTAAAGCTGCAAATTCTTTATAATAAATAGTGGCTCGCTGAATTGTTGCCTATAAAGGGCCCTTATCGTCTTTCAGTCTCATCAGAACTCTGGCCATTGAAGACTCAGTACCAGGAAAAAGTCTCAATATATCAGACTTCCTGGCTCTCAAAAGGCAGCTTGAAGGAGACCAAACCACATCCAGATTAAGTTGTCCGTTTGATCCGGAGAGAGTGAGCGTTCCCAATGCTCACTTGGAGGCTGGCTGGAGTCTACCAGACTGAAGCTCTGCATCAAGGCACTGCCGAGCCTGAAATATGTTTATGAGACCCACCAGGAAGCTTAGAAAGAGTCTGGACCCAGCCCCTCATCCTCTGGCATCTGCACAGGGTTTGACCCTCGTTCCACCCTGGCCCTGCCCAGCATTCACATCTTGGAAGGCCACCTCTCTTTTTCTTTTTTCAATGTCTGCCTTTTTGGTAAGAATCTCTGAGCTGGTTCCCTCAGTTACAGAATAAACAGCAGTGAATCTGCCTGTGGTCCACATGAAGGACACCCCTTAAGTGACTTTTAATCCCAGGCGTCCATTTTCCTGCAGCCCCAGCAGTGGGCTTTCTAAAATTTATTTACTTATTTATATTTTTTATTTTTGGCTGCGTTGGGTCATCGTTGCCGTGCACGGGCTTTCTCTAGTTGCAGCGAGCGGGGACTGCTCTTTGTTGCGGTGTGAGGGCTCCTCATTGCAGTGGCTTCTCTTGTTGAGGAGCACGGGCTCTAGGTGCGTGGGCTTCAGTAGTTGTGGCGCACAGGCTTCAGTAGTTGTGGCGCGCGATCTTAGTTGCTCCACAGCATGTGGGGTCTTCCTGGACCAGGGCTCGAACCCGTGTCCCCTGCACTGGCAGGCAGGTTCTTAACCACTGCGCTACCAGGGAAGTCCAGCAGTGGGCTTTCTAACTGGGCCGTCCAAATGGGGAATCACTGAGTCCCAGGCAGGCCAAACGGTGTCTGGCATTTTCTGGAAGGAATTTCCCTGACATGGTGTTGCTTTCTGGTCTTTTCCGGGAGGTCAGGAAGGCAGCACCGTTCATTCCTGCTCACTGCCCATTTGTCTGTGTCTGTGTCTCAGCTCCGTCCCCTCCTCCTGGACTGGCCTGGCAGCCTTGTCCTCTCGAGGCCACGCCAGGCAGCCTCATGAGAGCCATGTTTGGGAGGGGGGAGGGTGCAAGCCTTAGCAAAGTGAATGATCGTAATTTTATTTTTTTTTACAGTCATAATTGTATTTATTGATTTTTTAAATTTTTATTGAAATATAGTTGATTTATGTTGTGTTGGTTTCAGGTGTACAGCAAAGTGATTCAGTTAACGATTGTAATTTTCGTTGTTTCATCCTTTACACCAAGATCAGAAGCTTCTCACACCTGTGGTCCCATCCTGGGTTAGGCGTTCCCTCCTATTTTGTACTTGGCAACAGGGACTTATACGCACCTCACAGAATGAGCTGCTTCCCCTGAGGTTCCAGTGTCTTCTGAGGGGAGAGGACTGTGCTGCCTGTCCCGCCCGCTGGAGGGACTCAGGCCACCTTGCAGCGCGCAGTCAGGGCGGGCTTGCTCGCTAGGCCGCGGCCTTGCCGCCGTCCACTTCATTCGTTCACTAGCGCCAGAAAAATAAGTTGAAGTGTTCTCTTTGGTCTTCTTTCTCTTTGGCCTCCTCATGTAAGTGTTCGTTGGGCATATTTTCATCGTGGCATCCCTAAAGGGTGCTGGTCCCAGCGTCCCCGGGGTGTCATCCTGAAGCCCCAATCCTTGAGTGGTGGCTTCTGCTGTGGGAAGAAGCAGAGGAGGAAATGGGGCTTCCACACCCTGCTCTGTCCCCGCTCCTCCCCAGAGGCGCAGATCCTGAGAGCCTGCTCTTAAAATCCTCCTCACAGGAGTCCCTGGAGCAGTGGCTCCTGAGCTTTGGCTGCAGCCTTCTGGGCTCCAAGGAGTTGGGATTGCAAGGCCTGACTCCATGTGTGTCCCAGGCATTGTTCTAGACTGACCCCTGAAGAGCTGTTCCCTTGGTTGGGGCGAGGGGTGGCCCCCAGACCACTTTGACATGGAAGACGTCCTGTCCCCCCAGGCTGCTGTGTCTGAGGACAGTGTCTGTGGAGCTGGCATTGGCCTTGTGTGGGTTGAAGGGGAGCAGTGCACACCAGGCCTTTTCCTGCTTTGGGGGAAGACAGCATGAGGCAGCCAGGCCCAGACAGCAAGCGCAGGCCTTCCCTGGCAGGAGCAGGGGGCAGGCTGCTTCTCGCACGGGCAGTGGTGGAGGGTTTTTAGCTGTCAAGTAGGCTCCAAAGGCAAGCAGAAATAACTTCGCTTTGCAGTCTGTCTTCCTGCTTCCTTGCCCTGGTTCCTATTGAGGAGAGTTGTTGGCGTCACTTTCCTCACTGCTTCTGAGTCGGCTGTTTCAGACCCACCAGGAAGTTCCAGCAGCTTCTGGAAGGTCCTCCCAGTTGGGGAATCTTACTGTGCTGTCCTTTGCAGGCCTTAGCCTCCCAGCTTTTCCAGGACAAAGAGGCCTGCCACATGCCTGTGGGGTGGGTCTTAGAATAGACTCGGAGCATGGATTTGAGGGTCTCCTGGGGTCAGGGGTCTAGGAGTATCTGATCTTGTCTGGCCAGGTGCCCTTTCTTTTCCAGGTCACCAAAGGGGCTGTGGCGGAGGACAGGCTCCATTTGTGCAGTACTTGCTGAGCGTCTTTTGTGCAGTGTCCTGGGTGTGGGGTGTATGAGCTGTGAGCAGAACAGACAGGGTAGGGCCTCATGGTAGCAGGAGACAAACAACAGATGGACACATTAGATCACATCCCACTGTGATGCACAAAACAGGGCAGAGGCCCGAGAGAAGCTGGAGGGTAGGGTGGAGAAGAGCTGCTCCTGCTTGCTGGGTGATGATGTAGCCCATGAGCAGGGGTTCACCCTGGAGGTGGTCAGGGACAGCTGTGCAAGTAGCACGTGAAGAAGGAACACTGAGGCAGGAACAGGGTTGACATGTTCAGGAGACAGGAAGGAGACAACAAGGCTAGGGTGTGATGGACGAAGGGGGCCCAGTGCTGCAGGAGGCCGCCCGGCCTCAGCAGTCCTGGGCCCCAAGAGGCGGGGCTGCAGCCCCTGAGGTCTGGGTACTTTTCTGGAGACAGGCTCCTAGCACCCATCAAATTTTCAAGGAGACCCAGATCCCTGAGAGGTTTGGGGTGTCACTGGCAGAGGTGAGGAAGTTAAGTGTTGTTAAAAGTGCCCCAAAATACACAAAGCAAAAACTGACAGAATGAAGGGAGAATAGACAATCCAGTACATTGTTGGAGACCTCAGTGCTCCTCATTCATGTTCAGGTGCTAGAACGTCCAGACAGAAGCAGGACGAGGACAGAGAGGACTTCAGCAGCTGCAGGGTACACGGTCCTCTCAGGGGCATGCAGGAAGCTGCAGGATGGACCACTCACTAGGCCACAAAACAAGTCTCAGTAGATTTAAAAGGATTGAAATCACACAGAGTCTTCTCGGACCACAATGGGATAAAATTAGAAATCCGTAGCAGAAGGAATGCTCGGAAATTCACACATGTGGAAATTAACGTAGCTAGCCAAGAGGAAAGGCGGGGGTCCTCTTGAGATTGAGGTGACAGGGAACTGGCCTCCCCAGCCGCTGAGAAACAGGACGACGCTCTGGCCTCACAGCTTTTGGGTCCGTTGCTCTGTGTGTAACTTGGGGGACACATGCCTTGGCAGCTTCCCCATGGCCCATGGAGTGCCTGGAATCCGGCTGCTTCCACTGAACACAGGCCAGTGAAGCCCCACTGTGTGCTGGGGCCACACCCTTCTGGAACTTAGAGGCTAGAGGGGGACCCTGACACCGACCCACGGCTGGAGTGAGAGCCGTGGAGAAGTGCAGGGAGCGGTGGGGCCACGGCCTGAGGGGTTTTCGTCTGGGGGGCAAGGGAAGGGACAGTGTCCGTGGGTGAGGGAGCAGTGTCTACAGAGGCAGGGGGCTGGCCATTTTCCAGGTGCCAGAAGTCATTCAGGAAGCAGCGGATCCCACAGGCCCCAGAGGCTGCCATGGGCAGGTTTGGGAGAGTTGAGATGCTTGTTGAGTGAAAAGGTGGGGGGTGGGGGGAGTCGAGGATGGGACTTGAGGGCGAGGGCTGGGCTGGGGATGGCCGGGCCTGCTGTGGAGGAGTAGGAGGGAGGGGCCTGGAGCCTGCACCTTCATGGTGTCACCCAGGGCAGGGGAGCATCTGAGAGGAGCACCCGATGTTCTGGTGACATGGCTCCGTTCTGTCAGATGCCAGCCTGGGCCCCGTAGAATGACAGCACTGCAAGAGCGCCTCTCTGGGTCCCCCATGCTAAGACCCTCTTCTCTGCTCCTCCAAGGGTCCCCTGGTCCCTCACCTGGCTCTCCCACCTCCCCCAGCACTGCCCCAAAGTATGACATCCCGAGGGGGTGAGCTGGCTGGGAGAGCGTGGCCTGTCCATTTGCGAGCCATGTGGCACTGCCTGCTTAGCCCACTGACCCCCTGCACCTCCCTCCCTACGGAGGAAGCGCTGGCCCCGCCATTTTCAAAGCGAAGAAGTGGAAGCTTGGGCCAGTGAAATAATTTGCCCCGCGTTTCAGGTTTAGGACATGCAGAGCTAGGAGAAGCTGACTAGGCTTGGCAAGCCTTCGAGAGCAGGATTTAGTGCCTTCATGCTCTGAGCTCGGGCCCTGGCCACTGTTTTGCACTCATGTAGAGCCAGCCTGCTGGACCCTTGGGTATTTTATTTCATTTTGGGCCCCATGATATGTTCACATATTGAGCCCCTGTTGTGTTACGAGGGTTTCGCGTTTCCCAGGCATTTTGGTGGATGGTCTCTGATGGGGGGGGTGGGGGGGAAGGCCAGGTTGGGGTCCTTTTCTTACCATCCAGGCTCTCACTGTCCTTTAGGATGGGTCTGCAAACTCTGCCCCGCCCCTGTTTTTGTCCAGCCTGCAAGCTAAGATGGTGTTTTAAAGGATTGTAAAAACAAAATAAAGAATATACAACTTGTGGCCCGAATGGGGCCTGTGAAGCTGAAAATACTTTCTGGCCCTTTACAGGGAAAGTGCCACCCCAGCTCTGGGAGGTCCCCCGGCTCCTCGTCTGCAGTTTTCTTATTTGCAGCAGTTACTGCTTTTACACACGGCTTTGCAGCTTGCCAAGCACTTTCCCATGCATCATCTCATTTAATCCCTAACAGCTCCTCGAGGCAGGTGGTCCTCCTTTGGCTAAACTTAACTCCTGAGGGGCTTTTCTGAAAATAAACAAATTGGCTCCCCTGCTTGCTCTTAAACCGGTGACCCGGGGGCGGGGGTGGTGATGTTCACCCTTCAGAGTTTGCTTTTGGCTGCTTAGTTCTGAAGAATCTCATGTCCCTGAGAGGGGATGTACAGCAGGGACTGTGTATTATCCCACGTGGGGCGGGGGCTCGTTATAAGCTTCTTAATTGCTCGTTCGCATTCTAAAATTAGAGGTTGTCAAGGAGGAGATGCTTCAGCCACCTTTCACTCTCAGCTGATGATTGTTCGGTGGGTTCTACGGTCTGAGCTGTTGTACCTGGGGATTCTCTTCTGAACACTTCAGCCCAAGGCTTCAAAGCTCTCGGCTGCTCTGGAAATAACAGCCCACCTTGAAACAGTTCCATACCATGGGATGTGCCAGGGCCAGGAATGGGAACCACCATGACCCAGTGTCACGCAGCCAGCGTCAGCGGTCCTGCAGCCCTTCAGGGTGCAGAGAGGGTTGCTTTCCAGCTCTTGGCAAAGTGAACTTGGCCAGATCCAGTTTCAGTGTTTGAATTGGGGGGCTGGGGTGGGGGAACGCCAGTTAGCTGTACCCAGTGGAGAAACACGGAAACTGATCCTGTGCTGGGAACGCGTTCCCAGCCGTTAAGAGGATTCCTTGGCACGAGGCCTGGTGAGGCAGAGGCGTGACGGTTCATGGGGGATTTTTGAGCATTAGGTTGAAAGCCTGTCTGTGACCCGGGTGACTGAGCCCAGGCCACGTGCCCTCAACGCTACATTTCGGGATCCATTTGTGGCAGAAGTCAGGAGCTGCCGGGCCCTGGGCCACGCGGCCCTCTCTGACCGCGCTTACATGTGTTCTTGTTTCAGAGGTCAGCCGGAGGCTCCAGCCCCGAAGGTGGAGAAGGTGAGGAAATCTCTCAAATGTTTCACCAGTTTTGGTTGTAAAAGCGGAAGCAGCCTGATTTTTCTCCTCCTCCTCATTTTCTGTAGATTCTGACCGAGAAGATGGAAATTACTGCCCTCCCGTCAAGCGAGAAAGAACATCCTCTTTAACGCAATTCCCGCCTTCACAGTCAGGTAACAGTTGCAGCCCTTCGATAGACGGTGAAAGCACCTGTGTTTCCAAGCCCGCTGTTCCCCTCCAGCGCCTCACACCCCTGTCTGTCCCCTGTGCACATCCCGTTAGAACTCAGTCTCCGTCAGGAGTGAGGCTGGAGCGTGCCCGAGGGTAGCACAGGTGCCCCCGTCTGGAGGGGTGAGACCTAGTAGACTATTAATAAGCAAGGCTTGCGAAGAAATCGTCCCTCTGAAAGGGACCGTCAGGGCCCTGGTCGGGGCTCTGACCATTAAGCGCACGTCCACCTTGCAAGGCCGCTGGCTATGTGTTGACTGAAGGTGGGGGAAATGGGGTGTCCTCCTGGCCCTTCAGCCATGTGCCTAGAGCCCGGTGGGCCAGTTGAGAATCCCAGGCACACACACAGACAGTACATAGGAGGGAGTCCAGTGGCCCCAGCAGGCACTTTGGTGGTGGAATACCGTGAGCTCCCCGACGAGGGGGCTTGGGGGAGCCTGGAAGGGTTGGCCAGGCTGGGACCCTGTCCCTGTGGTTGTGGCTGGGCCCAAGGGCTTGGAAGCTCCAGCCTGGTGCCAGGTCTGCACACACACACACAGGCCAGCAGACCAGCTGGTGGACACAGGCTGGTTCAGGCAAGAGGCGGGTTCCTGGGGTAGAGGGAGATGCTGGGACTACTTAGCAGGGGGCTCTGCAAGCCTGGGGACACCCCTGCGCCTTGGAGGGTAAAAGCTGCGGCAGGGTTCCCCACTCCCGCCCCCGGTCCTGGCTCCGTCCACTCTGGCATCGCCCCGTGCTGTCTGCGGTGCTGGATTACAGACACTCTCCAGTTCCCCAGCTTGAAGTTCATTCTTGGGAATTCATGTAAAACATTTACAAGTGTGAGCCCTAAGGATATCACTTTAAGGGAAAAAAAGACACTCCTGGAAGCTTTGTTTCTGCTTCCAAGAATAATGCAAAAGTCACAGGAATGTACAGTGTAGAAAGTGAGTGTCCTCTTACGCTCATCCCTGTAACACTTAATTTCATGCCTGTTCCCTGAACACTTGTTTTGGACATTGCCTCATCCTTTTTCACAACTGCGGGAGACCCCCCTGAATAGAGGCACTGTCGTTTGCTAGCCAGGCATTGAGGAGCCGTTCGGGCGGTCCACAGTGCAGGCTGCGGTTACGTCCTTTTTCTAAGGAGCTCTGCACGCTTGTCACGTGAGCCTTACCACAGGAGGAGGGAGCGTCCACTTCCTGGCCTTGATCGTACTCCTTCCCGCTCACCGTCCACTGCTGAACCGCACTTTGCGCATCGAGAAGGTGCAGCGGAGAAGAGAGGAGGTGGTTTGTGCTGTGACCGTAGGCTGAAGGGGTAGAGGACCAGCAGGCGTTAGCCCTCTCCTCTCGCACGTCACCACCTAGGGGATGCTCAGCGCTCAGCCATCAGGGGAGTGGAGCCACAAGCAGTCCCACGTTTGGAGGCCTTTGCACTGCACTGTTTCCACTTAGCTAGCTGCCTTCTGTCCGCACAGTTAGATCTTCAGCCCCACTGCATTGTTGCCTGGCCCACAACCCGGGAAGCAGTTGATTTTGTAAGATCCTAAACAGGTGAGGGGAGGGGGTCTGCAGCCAGCCGAGCCCCGACTGGTGACAAGGAGCAGGGCCTGAGGCTTGGCCCCAGGGGAGACTCGGAACATCGGGTGCATCCGCTTCCCTCCTGGCTGCTCCCACAGGGGCACAAGGACGAGGCAGGTGGCCACAGCAGGCCAGAGTCAACTGCTAGATATCAAACAGATTCAGGCTGTTCCACTGGACACCCACCTTTCTTGTGCTTTAGAAAGAGTCCCAGGGTTTCACTTTTACTGGGAGTTGCCAAAGGCCAGGTTCACAATGCTGACCCCCCTTTCCCCAACGGTGGGGCCTGGAGATGACCCCTCAGGTGGGAGAAGTGATCCTGTGCACGTCTACCCTGCCTACTCACACTGTTTTTCCTCTTGTTCCCTCCCCTGCCTGCACCTCCTTGTTGACAGTATCAAAAAACAATGTTTTTATGCCATCCACCTTCTGCGAGCCATCTGCAGGCAATTCTGACTCAGAACCAGGTGAGCCCTCGCGTCCCTTTACCTTTCTCGGCTGGTCACTGGGGGTTTCCTGGGATGAAAAGCAAGGTCTTAATTGGGAATGGGTGGTTTGAAGGCAACCTTCTTTTTCAGTTCCTAAATGTTCCCCAACTCTTCACTGCACAGATTTGGAATCTGGTGTGAGGCAGGCTTCATCAGCCCTTAATTTCTGTTTCTACAAGCAGGGCCTGGTTACAAGGAGTTGCAAGTCCTTTTAAAAAAAAAAAGAGAGAGAGACAAGCAAAAACAAAAAAAAACTGTAATGAAGTATACTACTCATTTTTCAAAAGTTTACACAAATAATACGTTTGTATCATTAAAAACTCAGAAATACATAGAGTAAAAGAATCCACCTCTCCATTTCCCACGCACTCTGCCATCCCAGTGGTAACCACTCTGAAGTTTATGTAATTTTCCAGACCCCTTCTCTGCGTATTAAATTCTCACATGAATTAACATTACTTAGATCTGTTTAGATAAATATATTTAATCAGAGCCTTAGAATTTTAAGGAAAATAGCTTGATCCTTTCTGAAGAATGTGGGGCTTTCCTTTTTTGGTCTCTCACTAGAGAACCAACTCCAAGGTTTCCTGAAAGTTTCTCCCACGTGGCTGAAATTCCTCATAAAAGATTTAATGAGCGAGTGTAACCATCTTAATTCTGTAACCCAACCTGCCTTATATAAATTCATTGCCGACTTCAAAAGCGCTGCGAGACCAGTCATACTCTGGCACGAGGGCACTGTCGAGGGAAGAGGCAAGTTGTTAGAACGTTGAGGGTTGATTTCATGACATTGTTTCAAACAGTTGAATTCATTTTGACTCTAAAGGCAAACTGTTTTGAGCTGACCCCCCTCACGGGGCCTGAAGAGGAGCTTGGTTTGTAGGGGTCCTTGGGAAGACCTGGGCACTGGCCTAGCGAGTCACGTTCTGAACCCCGGGGGCCGTGTCAGCCGTGGTGGGTGATCAGCCACTGAAGCCAGCCCTCGAGCTCTGTTAGGAATCTAATGCTCGCCCCCGAGGTGTCTGTGCGACAGCCCCACTCCCACTTCTTCCCCGAAACCTTTATCCTGCAGCACTGAGAGCAGGGCAGCCCTGAGCAAGGCGGGTAACTCGGACCTGCCTCCGAGGCCTGCCACAGCCCGGCCGGCCCCTGGACCCGCTGCCACGTGCAGCGGTGATAGACTGGCTCAGCCGCTCTGCAGAGTGAACTTATTCTTAGCTCCTTGCCTGCCTGCCTTTTATTTTTTTTAGCTTTAATTTTTGCGGGAAAAATTGTAACACTTAAGAATGGTAAAGCACTTCTCTATCCCTCTACCTAGAGACCCCATTCGATTTTCCCGGGGCGTCCCAGTGATGTCCTTCATGGCAAAGGCATCAGATCCTGGCTCACACATCACGTATCTGCAACAGTCCCTCGAGCTTGCCTCGGCTTTTATAACCTTTCAGAGTGCAGGCCGGTTACATTGGAGAAGGCCTTCAACCTGGCTTTCCCGCTGTTTCCCGGTGACTGGACCAACTTACCCTTGGGGGCTAGAACACCACAGAGGTGAAGCTGTGTGCTTCCTGTGCACTGTAGCAGGTGACTCATGGCATTTACTGTCCTGTTACTTGAATAGGGCGGAGCCCGCCCAGGTTCTCCACTGAAAAGTCATTTTTCACCCTTTGATTAATATTTTCTGGAGAGATACTTTGAGACTCTGGAAAATCTCATTCCTCTTCTTACTTTTTGCTGCAGTGTTAGCCTCCAGAGATGTTTTCTTGCTGGGAGCGGCTACTCCTCTGGTGATGGCCGGCCGGGGATTTTCTGCCTCCTGTGGGTCGGCGCTCTGCTGGACAGCAGAGCTCTTCTCTGCCACTGCTTGCTCATGTGTTTACTAGAGCCACATGGATGTTTGCATTCCTGTTTTAGTCAGTGGGTTATAATCTGTTGTTATTAGTGTTTACCATAACATTCAGATTTTATCTTCACCATGAGTTTATTTTAATCATCCCACAGTTGGCTGCCGGGAGCTGCGTCAAGCCTGTGCCCCTTGGCCATGTCCGCATCATTCTTTCGAGCATGTCCTTTTCTTTCTGTCATAAGGGGTTCCAGGCTCATCTTCTTCCCTCCCTTTCCTCAAGGGGATCCTGGTTCTGCTTAGTGGAGAGTGGTCTCTAGAGACCAAGATCTGAGTGCTCTGCGTGCTGGTCGCCGTTGGGCTGTCGCCGCTCCCAAGCCCTCTCTGTGCCCAGAGCTGAGACCACACACAGCCAGGAGCACAGACATACGTAGACCTCTTCGCCTACACACACTCACATCTGCACGTGTTTCTGTGCCTCTGCTATTCTGTCTGCTTGTATAGGTCACCCCCGGTTCGGGTGGGTGCTTCCAGCACCAACAGGGTTCATTGTAGCCCCACCTCCCCCCCTTCCCCCCCTTCGTATTTCTGCCTCTTTTCTGACAGCAAGAAACCTGGCTCCCTTTGTCCTCAACACACTTACTCATCGCTCAAGCCCCTGCCAAGCTGCCTTCTCTCAGATTCTTTTTAGCCTGTGGTACACACCAGGTTAAATTCTGATCTGCCTTCCTGGTTAAATCCAGAGTTCCCTCATCACCTGGGTCTCTCTGAGGTGGGGCACAAAAAAGCCTGCTTGCTTCAGGCATGATTCAGAGGACGGAGGCTGCCCCACAGCAAGCTCACGGGGGGCCGTGCATGTGCCCTTGAGAAGACACGGGTATAGCGGCCTGTGCACCCCTGTGACCTTGGCGTGACCTTGCACCCCCGTGATGGGCTCTGGCCATCAGGCAGTGCCTCTTCACTGCACCCTGACTGCGTTGCAGGACAAGTGAGCTTCTGGAGGCCATGAGAAGAGACCACGTTTGTTTCAGTGCAGACAGGGCTTGTGGCAGGACCTCCAGGGTGCGCCACCCTGTAAGCACCCTCCCTGCTGCTCTGGGCCCCGCTGTCCCGAGTCCCTGGTTGCCATTGCGAGTGTGGCACACACGCCCGTCTGTGTCTCCATTCACCGCAGCATTCAGCATGGATGTCCTGTGCATCCTTGGGGTGGGCCAGGCACTGGGCCCAGTGCTTGGGGTCAGTGGCAGTGACTTTCCAGGCCTGTCGCCCCTGCTGGTTAGCCTGGTCAGCCCCAGGGGTCCAACGGTCAGAGCAGGGCGGTGAGAGCAGTCTCTAGCCCCAGTGTGAACACTGCAAAGCCAGCTCTAAGGGCTTTTTAAAATCACCTGAATTACGAATTTTATCGCATTTTTTTTAATGTTTCTAAATTGCCAATCATCTTCTGAATAATGCTGAGCTTTGAAAATGTAATTCAGTATTTCCCTTCCCAAAAGGAACATCTGGCAACATGTCCTCCCCTGCATCCTGTGCTGTCTGGCTCTCCTGAGTGTGGTGTTAACGACCCCTCTACGGGAGAAACCAGCTCCACCAGCGCAGACTCCCCGGAGCCCGTAGGGATCAGCTCCTTCATGCAAGCTAGCAGTGAGAGTTACTTATTGTAACCTGTTTTTGCCCAAGGAGAGCAGTTTGGCTCACCAACACATAGCCCGCAGGAAGAGGGCCTTCCTGTTTAGGAATTCTTTTGGGTTTTGTTTTGTTTTTTTTTTTGGCTGAGTTGGTTCTTCGTTGCTGCGTGCGGGCTTCCTCTAGTTGCAGTGAGCGGGGGCTACTCTTCGTTGCGGTGCACGGGCTTCTCGTTGCGGTGGCGTCTCGTTGCGGGGCACGGGCTCTAGATGCACGGGCTTCAGTAGTTGTGGCTCGCGGGCTCTAGAGCGCAGGCTCAGTAGTTGTGATACACGGGCTTAGTTGCTCCGTGGCATGTGGGATCTTCCCAGACCAGGGCTCAAACCCGTGTCCCCTGTATTGGCAGGCGGATTCTCAACCACTGTGCCACCAGGGAAGCCCCCCTGTTTGGGAATTCTGATTTGATTTTGTTTCATACCTGAAAGTGTGGGCTGACCAGGTGTGTTTGTGGTGGTGTTTTTGTGTACAGTTGAAGGGTTTCTAGTGTATCTACAGAGTTGTGCACCCATCACCATAATTAACTTTAGAACATTTTTGTCACTCCAAAAAGAGACCCTATACCCTTGAGCAGTCACTCCCCACTTTGTCTTTCCCAGCCCCTGGCAACCACAAATCGACTTTCTGTCTCCGTGGATTTGCCAGCTCTGGACATTTCATTGTAAATGGAGTCATACACTGTGTGGCCTTTTGGGGTATCTTTCCATTTATTTAAGTCTTTACTTTCTTCCAACAATGTTTTGTAGTTCTCGTTGGTTCAGTTTATTCCCAAGTATTATATTCTCTGTGGTGCTATTGTAAATGGAATTGTTTTCTTCACTTTTGGATTGCTCGCTGCTGGTGTGTAAAAACAGGCAAGGGATTTCTCTGTCTTGATCTTGTTCCCTATGACCCGAAAAGGGTTTTTTTCCCCCGTGGGCTGGACCTTAGCACAAAAGTGAGGCTGCCTCTGGGACCCAAAATGCTGCAGTCCCTGGGCTCTTCTGGGGACAGACGTGTCCTATTGGAGTCACAAGGCTTTTTATCCTGATGCTTCTGGTCAGGGAATGCATTAGACTGTCTCCCCCGCCCCCTGAGATGGGCAGAGTCACCAAGGTGCAGGGATTAAGGGATCTGTGTGTACTGGTGGCTGAGCTGAAACCAGGCTTTGAGCCCCTGTGTCTGTCAGCTCTGCATAGTTGTCCATCCCAGACTTCGTCCTGAGGGAGGCCCCGCCTCCTCCTCCTGGGCCTCCCAGCGCCCTCATTAGCTGCAAGCACTCCGGGCACATCTGGAGAGAGCCTGCCGTCTGCCACCTTTGATCTTTCACCACAGAAAATGCATCTCATTTCTCAGAGGTCTGCTGGTAGTAGAGAAGCTTCTCCTGATTACAGCCGTGTCCTCCTGGAAAGGGAGCTGGGTCCCAGGGACCAGAACTCTGTGGCTCCCTGATATTCCTTGGGGCCCGCGAGCACAGCCCAGCCTCCGAGCTCTCAGCCCCGGCAGGTAGCTGGGTGGGTGGACTGCAGCTTGACCAGCCCCACACATGCCCTCCAGTTTTCTGTTGCCAGCAGTTCACCCCAGGGCCAGCACTGCCTGCAGCCCTCAGCCTCCTCCCTTACAGACGGGATTGGATGGGCCTCTGCTCTTCTGTTTTAACTTGGAAACATTTTCCCTAGTTCCCCAGGCCCATGGCCACCGAAGCCCAGACCACAGTCCTCTTCTGCCCCTGGTCCCTCCTAGCTTTGCTGCCCCACCCCAGGCAGGCCCGCTTTTTTTTTTTCTCTTATGCTTGTAGAGGAAAAGAGCAGTGGATTCCGGTTGAAGCCGCCGACCCTGATCCACGGCCAGGCACCCAGTGCAGGTGGGTGTCCGCCTTGAAGGAGGAGCACAGAGTGGCTGCCTTGCGGCCTCTGCGTGCCAGTGCGGTCCGGGCTCACTTTTCTGACACGTGAGCACTGGAACACTGCTGGAAAGAGCCCGTCGGACCAGGGAGGTTCTCCTGCCTGTGAGCCCGCTGTCCCGAGGAGGTGGCGGCGAGGGAGCGGGCCCGGCTTGGTGGGTGGCGTTCAGGCTCCGTGCCCGGCAGTAGCTCAGTTGTGAGACTGTCTCTGCTGAGCGATCTGCCCACAGCGTTAACCCTGAGTAGCAGAGCAGCCGCTAGTGAGCGGGGCCCGGCACTCGCGCCATCGAGACACGTCACATCCAACGGGAAGCCCTTGCAGGGCCTGGAGCGTTCTCGTGGTCCTTGCCCTGTATGCTTGGCAGAGGGATTTTCTCAACGTGGCATTTTGAGAAGCAGGTGCAAGGGGTACCTTTACGTGACCCGTAGCAGAGTCCTAAACTTTGAGAGGTGAACTGTGGCTTCGCTGCTTTCCCCTCACCGTCTGCCCTTGACCCTCGAGCCCCACGCTTGAGAACAGCTGTCTCTTGGTCCCCCCTGTAGCATTCCTGTACTCACTGGATTAATTTGCAGACATGATCAGTTTCATGGGGGTTTCATTTAATCACATATAAAAATAACAATAGCCAGAATTTGTATGTCTAACTGTAGAGAAAATATCTTGGGTTTTTAATTTTTTCAGTATGCTTCCCTGTAAAGTCTAGCCCAAGAGGGACATCAGATGCGTTGTTGGGGTGAATTTTTCTGTAAAGTGCCTGAGAGCTGGCGTGGGGGTGGGTTGCATTTCTGCCCTTGCGGTCGGAGGGCCCGGGCAAGCCGACCTCTGTCCCCAGGTCTGCCGAGCCAGAAGCCCAAGGAGCAGCAGCGGAGCGTGCTTCGCCCAGCAGTGCTACAAGCCCCGCAGCCAAAGGTGCTCTCACAGACCGGTGAGTGACTCGGCCGTGGCCCCTCCCAGGCTCACACGTCAGGGCACAGCCGCGTCACGACACAGGTGGCTTTGGCCCCGTCTGCTGAACGCACTGGGAAATAGAGTGCTGGAGAAACAAGCCCTCAAATCCCCAATGAGCCTGGAAGACAGGCAGTTCCACTGGCCTCCTGAGAGCTGGCCCCCCAGCCCTGAGCGGCCCAGATGCGTCCCTGTGTGTTTGCAGGCAAAACTCAGCCCTGTATGTCTAAGAGACCTGAACCATATTTCTATTATATCCACAAAGGATGGGGTTTTCAGTTCATCCTTAATTTTCTTAATACTGATAAACTTTTCTTCTCTTCCTCTTAATCTTTCCCTACAATTCAAGAGCTTTTCATCGGGAGCAAAAATAGTTAATATTTCTGAAGGGTTTTAATTGCATGGAAAATTGTTTTGGTCTAATACTAAACAAAGCCAGATTTAAAGTTGTACATGTCACATAATCTCAACTGTTTAAAGGAGAAAGTGCATAGAAAAAAGACTCTATTAGTAAAACTAGTTTTATAAAACTCATAATTATTCCCCAAATATATTTTCTTTTTTTTTTTTCGCCTAAGTAGTAGTATTTCTAAATAAACTGAAAATTCACATGGTTCTTTGTGGAATAAGTAATAAAGGATTCTTTCTTTTGTGAGGTGTTAGTTTTGGGTTTGGGTTTTTCTAACCTAAGAATTTGTATTGATTCCAGATCCTTTCCTTTAAGAAGGAGACATTACACTCTCAGCCCAAATGGTAGAAGGCAGCGGTGCTGAAGGTGGTCCGGGCTGACCTCTGAGATGTCTGCTGTCCTTTTCTCCCCACAGTCCCGAGCAGCGGCACCAACGGGGTCAGTGTCCCGGCAGACTGCCCGGGGGCAGCGACATCGGCTTCGCCTGACAACCCCGCCCGGAGGAGTCCCTCTGACGAGGCACCAGCACTTGAGGTCCGTCGGCAATGGGGCAGGGAGTGCACCGCACGTGAAGCTTCTCAGGGCCTCACCGGGCACATGGGCTGTTGACCACTCTGGGCTGTATCCAAGCTGGCCCATGCTAAAGCATCCTGATTTGCTCAGAGGTCTCCATGTGTAACCACAACTGACTGGCCAGGTCACCAGACCACCAAGAACTCCACAGTTGGTTTTGAGTGAAAGGGGCCACGAGCAGGGCTCTGGCACTTAGGGCCGGATAGCCCAAGGCCTGTTTCGTTTCCACGCACGTAGTCTGTTGGGGCCTTGTACCGCTGTACTTGGAGAGATGTCTCCCGTCCCTCTTCCACAGCCGAGCAGTTCCTCAGGGGTTCATACACATGTGCTGCTTCTAGTGGCAGAAGTGTGCTTGGGAGTTCGCTCAGAAATCCTTTGTTTTATTTATTTATTTTTATTTTTATATATTTATGTATTTTTGGTTGCGTTGGGTCTTTGTTGCTGTGCGCAGGCTTTCTTTTTAGTTGCAGCAAGCGGGGGCTACTCTTCGTTGCGTGGGCCTCTCATTGCGGTGGCTTCTCGTTACAGAGCATGGGCTCTAGGCGTGCAGACTTCAATAGCTGTGGCACGTGGGCTCAGTAGTTGTGGCTCGTGGGCTCTAGAGCGCAGGCTCAGTAGTTGTGGCACATGGGCTTAGTTGCTCCGCGGCATGTGGGAATCTTCCCGGACCAGGGCTCGAACCCATGTCCCCTGCATTGGCAGGCGGATTCTCAACCACTGCGCCACCAGGGAAGCCCAGAAATTGTTTGTTTTTAAAAAAAAAAAGTCCTCCAGGGTTCTGGGATTATATAGGCCAGATGCATATGTTTTCCAGTAGCGTTGCATAGCAGCTGAAAATAAGGGGCATTTAATGAAGAGCCTGCATTTGCGGTTGGCAGAGACGGACTTGAAATCCGAGTTGCAGCAACACATCCAGGGCTCCACGTACGGAGACAGATTGCACCCGTGTGTTTATCTCCACTCTGCCTGTTTCAGCAGACAGGTCGCTGCCTGAGGTTCTCCACCCTCTGCCTCCCCCACCCGCTGCCATACCGCCGCCGGATGTTCAGGCTCAAATGGTGAAAATGAACATCTCCAATTCAATCTTCAGATGTCCCTGAGCCCCCCACCCTGAAACCACAGTTAGTGGAATTGGAAAAAGGAATCATTCCCACAGCATACTGCTTCTCAGAAACTGGTGGCTAGGGCTCTGAGCTGGAGGGAGACCTGGACGTGACCCCCCACCCCACCGTCTCCACCCAGTGTTCCCGGTGACGAGGGCACTGCCAAGACCTCGCCCCTCCCCCTCCCTGGAGAGGTCTGGTCCCCCCCAGCCCTAGGGCATCTCCCTGGTCCCCCACCCCAGGGCCCGCTCCACAGGATTCACGCCAGGCAAATGCAATGGTGTGAGATGGCTCATCTCGCTTCTCAGGGCTGATGTGTGGCTTCTTTTCAGTTGTTCTGTTTGCTTGTTTTAACCAGGAGAAAGACTCGCAGAAAAATGAGTCCAGCAGTGCTTCTGAGGAGAGCTGCGAGAAGAAGGAGCTTGCACAGCAGGCGTTTGTGTTCGGGCAGAACCTGAGGGACAGAGTTAAGGTATGTGGTCAGAAGGCCGGATGAGCTGTTGACCCAGTGAAGGGATCTTTTTACGCCTCCCCCAGGTTCATTTGCCCAGGGATGGGGAGTGGGGGCCGTGTCTGGGGTGGTCCTGGGCCTCAGCGCCCAGCAGCTGCTTGTTGCGTCCCTTCCGTGCTGTGCTGCTGACTCCTGGCAGCACCCCGGCCGGCTGCCCCCCACCCTGCCCCACCCCTGCCAGTGTGGGGCTGAGCGGTGGCTCCTGGCGGCAGGCCCCCTCGTTCTTCCAGGAGCCAGGCTGAGAGAGGCACCTTAGCCCTGACAGCTGACGTGTTTATAGCCAAGGAACAAGGAGACATTAGGATCCGATGCTTTCCAGGTCACCAAAGAGATTTTTCTGTGCTTACTTCAGGGTTTCTTTCAGCACTAGCGTCGTTCAGCCCGGATCCTTCTTAGTTGTGGAAGGCCGTCCTGCGCACTGTAGGGTGTTGAGCAGCATCCCCGGCCCCCGCCCTCTAGATGCCAGCAGCACCCCCTCCCCGCCCCCAGTGACGACCACCAAAAGCATCCCCAGCGGTTCTGAATGTTCCCCGTGGGACCATGTCACCCCCAATTGAGAGCCATCGCCTTGTTTTTTTCAAGGAGGGCAGGTGGAAAGATACTGTTTTCTCTCCCACAGGAGGCAACAGGATCTGTCACCTCCTGGCTGCCCCCCAGGTGTGTTGGTCTAGTCTGGGGACTTTGAGTCGGGGGTGGGGAGCATGTGGCAGTGGCAGGGGATCTGGGTTCTGGACCCCACGCGCTGGCCCTCTCGGAAGACCTGTCCCAGCCCCAGGGACTGAAGGTCCCTCTGTGCCATTTCCAGCAGCTCATCTGGCAAGAAGCTCCTGGAGGCTTGAGGGGCAGTGTCAGTGGCTGTGTCTGGGGACATTTGTCATTGCCACAGCTGGGGGGTAGGTGCCACTGATACTAAGTAGGTGGAGGCCAGAGATGCTGACCAACACCCCACAGTGCCCAGGAAGCCCCCGTCCCCGCTCAGGGAACCACCCGCGCCCGGGGTCAGTAACGCAAAAGGTGAGAAGCCCTGAAACGAGAAAACAAGAGTGTCTCGGGTGTGGAGGAGATGTCAGGCCACGCCGTCAGCTTCCTCCTCTGGTGCCCACGGTCCAGTAGAAGCACACATACCCCAAGAGACACAAGAATAGGTGTTGATGTTGCACAGCTTTAGGCAAAATATTGAGTCCCTTGGCAGCTGCCCCCTCCTGGGAGCAGAAAGCAACAGCAGGGAGGACCTGGAAATCCACCCATGCTGGGGACCGGGGGCCTGGCCTGAGCCATCAGGTCGAGTCTGTTCCTCGCTGCCTTGAGATTGGGGTGGGGACGATGTCTCGTGGGGATCCGGGCGTCTCATGGTTGCATCCCAGCTTCTCAATGGGGGGGCGACTCAAAGCCGTGGTTTCTTAACCGCTCTGAGCCTCTGCTTCCTCACTCAGAGCAAGGTCGCTAACACCCACCTCTCAGCGTTCCCGGGAGAGTTTCATCGGAGAATGTATTTAACCAGGCTAGCATGGCAGTTGGCGTAGAAGCAGCCTTGAGAAATGATGCTTCTGTTTTGTTTATAATGAACCCCTTAAAATGTAAGATTTGTAAGCGACCTGTGATTCCTCGGTACAGAAGCATTGATAAAAATGCCAACAAGGTGCCAGCCTGAGTGTGCTTTTTTAAAACAAGGTAGAAAAGGCTCCCTAGTGCCTTATGGACTGTTTTTGTATCTTAACTCTTACCACACCCCAGGGTACACACATGTAGACGGAGCCATGCCGCATGTCAGCGTAGGGCCTGTGGACGCAGGCTGAGCTGCAGAGGTCCAGGACATGCCGTTCTCTCAGCAGTGTTTCCTCTCTCTTTCCCAGTTAATAAATGAGAACGCTGAAGTAGTGGACATGGAGAACGCCGGACACCCCAGTTCAGAAGCGCCAGCCGCCACCAACTACTTCCTTCAGTACATCAGCTCCAGGTCTGCGCCTCGGGCCTGGTGCCCAGCCTTGTCCGGGGAGAGCCTCCGCCTCGGGCCTGTGGTCACCCGTGGTACCTGCCTCAGGGCCCAGAGAAGCCTGGACCCTCCTGCACCAGGAGCCAGCCCAGTCCTTCCTCGGGAGGACAAGGGCACGTGCAGCCAGAATCCCAGTCACCGTGCAGCCCCTCCCTCTTTTCCGCTCTGGACACAGATGTGGAGGGGCTGGGATGGTGGGCTTCAGCAGACATCTAAGGCAGGACCCCAGTCCCGTGGGCTTGTTCAGCCCAGCCCCGGGAGTGACCTCTGTCACCCGGGCCTCGTGCCCAGAACAGAACCCGGTGGGCCAGTGACAGCTCGGCTGTCTCCTGTCACCAGGTGCTCCCTGCCCTGGATCTGGGCTCGCCGTTGGCGCTACTGGTGGTGGCACTTGCCAACAGCCTGGCTGCCGGGGTGTTTGAGAAAGAAGGCTCGTCCCTGCCTGGGAGATGGGCCAGGAGAGCAGGCGCCGTGCGGGCTCCCACCTCGGAGAGGCCCGATGGGAACAGTGACCTCGCTGCTTGGCTGCCTGGCCCCCGGTTAGCAGAGTGCATCAGATATTTTAAGACGCATTTTTTGCACCTGAGTGTTTCCCAAATTGGGAGGCACGTGCAGCCTGTGATGTCTTAAAACGGATGAAGTGTGACCGCCAGGGCAGCTGCCGTTTGCTGAGCGCTCCCCAAAGGTCATCCTGTGTCACCTGCCGGCCACCCCATAGGAGGCATCACCTCCTTGGTGCAGGCCTGGGGAGGGACCCAGAGAGCTGCAGTGCCTCCCGGGGGCAGCCCACTGGCAAGAGACAGCCGGGTTTGTCTGCTGGGAGTGGACGGAACGCCCCTGCGCTCAGCCTCTGTGTGGTGCTGCCCACCTCCTGGGGGTTGGGGAAGACGGGCATCTGGTGTGTCACACGGCGCCCGTGTGCAGTTGGTGCCAGGCGGTGCGAGCCAAGGGTCTGTGTTTGCCGCCTGGAGAGGGCTGGCATGGAGGCCTGCGGGTACCTGTCCCTGGCACACCAGCCCAGCCCGAGGCGGAGCGGGGCCTCGACCGTGCTTTCCGCTCCGACCGTGTGTGTGTGCCGCGCATGTGGGCGTGCACACCGCCTGGCCCTGTGCCACCCTGCGCTCACAGCGTGTCTCCTCTTCAGTTTAGAGAGCTCAGCCAACAGTGCCGACGCCGCCAGCAGCAAATTCATATTTGGCCAGAACATGAGTGAGCGCGTGTTGGTGAGTGACCCCCGTGGGGACTGTCCTGCCCAGGGCCTGGAAGGCTCTCGGAGCCTCCCGCAGGTCACCGGGACACGTCGGGTGTGGCTGCTGCCTTGAGTCCTGTGAAATTAGAATGTTTTCTTTTCCAAGTAAGAGAAAGAAGACCCAGCTCAGACTCAGCTTAAACGGGGGGCGGCGCTGGTGGCCTAGGGAGGCTCTGTAGGAGCCAGTGTCGCGCATCCTGTCCTTCCTCGTCCTGAGAGGGGCTTCCCTTGAGTCACGGGCCGCGCTTCCTCCCAGCTAAGGGCAGGTGCGGTGACAGCCGTCAGGCCAGACTCCTTAGCCATGTGGGCCGGGACCACCCTGTGCCACCTCTGAAGCCAAGGGAGGGCAGCCCCATCGCCACCGTGAGGCTGCAGCACAGAGTGGGGGGCGAGGGGGCAACCCTGCAGGGTCTCCAGTGTCCCCTGCACTCCTGACACACCACGGCTGAGGCACGTGGCTGACCGCGGGCCACATCCTGGTCCCAGAGAGCCCAGCCAGCCCGGGATGGGCTTCTAGGGTCGTTACCCGCTTCCTTCTCTTTCTTCCTTTTCTTTCCCAATCATTACACACAGCCCCGCTGTGTCCACTGTGAGGGCAGCTCAGGCGCTGTTTGGGGCCCACCTGATTCCTGCCGTCTTGGTCTCAGTGTTTGTTTCACTAAGGAGCCACCTGCTTCTTTTCTTGAGCGTCAGTACTGTCCTTTTTCGATTACGATGAAGTAGGCAAAGAACTCTTTCACGGGCCAGGGGGACCAGGTGGCCCAAGGTCGGCTGGTGGCACACACCTCCAGGTGACGCCACAGAGGCTCCAGAGGCGGCTCGCGTGCGCGTCCGGGCGGGCCTGTGAGGACTGAGGACCGCCTGTCTCTGATGCTGCTCAGCAGGCGCTGAGTGCGCATGGGCTGGGGCTGGGCGGGTCCCCAGAGTGCGGGAGGGAGGCCAGCGTCGGCAGAGGGGGTCCTCTGCTGGGCGGGGGGCGCCAGGAGCTGCCTCCCGGCAGAGGGGTTCCCTGTCCTGCAGCGGTCGGCCCCCGGGACCGCCCCCCACGCCCCCTCCTCCTGTGCGCCTTCGCTCCCCGCAGAGCCCGCCCAAGTTAAACGAGGTCAGCCCGGATGCCAACAGAGAAAACACAGTGGCCGAGTCCGGGTCCGAGTCCTCGTCCCAGGAGGCCACCCCCGAGAAAGGTAGGCCTCGGTCCTGCCCTCTCCCGGGGGCGTCCGGGAGGCAGGGAGGGGCGGGGACGCTGTGAACCACCCTCGGGCACAGCCCACAGCCGTGCGTGCTGGCTGTCCAGTGAGCAGGAGGGGGGCGAGGCCCGGGGCCCTGCCTGGTGACCAGGATGGGGTTGAGGTGGTTGTCGCCCTCCTCCTCGCCCTGAGGCGGCAGACGCTCCTCAGCGCCCTCGGAGGTCTCTCGCTGTCTGCCCTCCTCGCCTGCGTGGGAGAGTGGGAGGCCGCAGCTGCACTGGCCGCTCCCGGTGGCCGCCCAGCAGACTCCGAGGCAGAGTTACGTGGTGCGTTGCCAGGGTCCGCTGTGGGCCCGAGGCGCTGGCCCCCTTGAGGCCAGAGCCACCCTTTGGGTGTCCTGTGAGGTACACCCTCCCCCTGACCAAATCAATAGTCAATGTCGTTTAGCTAATAACATTGCAGAGTCGCTGGCCGAGTCGGCGGCCGCCTACACCAAGGCGACAGCGCGGAAGTGCTTGCTGGAAAAGGTGGAGGTGATCACCGGGGAGGAGGCCGAAAGCAACGTGCTGCAGGTGAGGCGCGCCCGGCCTCTGGGACCCGTCGGTGCGGCTAGCGGACTTCTTGTACTGCTCTGTTTTAGAGCAAAACGGTCTGTTCTGAGACAGTCTCGACAATTCAGGGAACTACAAAGACGTGTAACAAACACCTCTTGCCACCCAGAGTCAACAGCTGTGATTATTTTGTCCCGGTGGTGCTGTGTTCTTTTCTTAGACCAGACTTCATGGCACCCATGCCCCGTCCCATCTCCCTCCCCTCCTGGGGCAGCACGTCCAGTGTGGTGGGGCTCCATCTGCCCTTCGTCCTTTCACACATACCTGCGTGTGTGTCTATAAACCACGTATATGTGGCTTTGGGGAGTTTTTAATGTGGGGTTTTTAGTGGTACTTTTTTCCCCCACTCACAGTTTTTCTTATCTATCTATCTTGAGAGATACTGACTTAAAAGATCTGCAAACTTTTTCTGTAAAGGGCCACGTGTGGTCTCTCTTGCATTTTTTTTTGTATAACAACTTTATTGAGGTACAGTGCACATACTATGAAATTCACCCTTTTAAAGCGTACAGTTCAGTGGTTTTTACTGTATTCACTAATTTAGAACATTTTTGCCCCCCCAAAAAGAAGCCTTGTGCCCATGAGCAGTCACTGCCCATCCCCCTTCCTGCAGCCCCAGGCAACCCCACTTTCTGTTTCTGTGGATTTGCCTGTTGTGGACATTTCACGTGAATGGGATCGTACAACATGTGGCCTTTTGTGTCCACATTTTCGAGGTTCATCCCTGGTGGACCGTGTGTCGGCGCTTCACTCCTCTTCAAGGCTGAATAACAGTCCACTGTATTGGTAGCCCACATTTGTTTATCCAGTCACTTGCTGGTGGGCGCTTGGTTTGTTTCCACTTCTGAGGTATTAAGAATGATGCTCTGTGAACATTCACGTAATAGTTTCTATGTGAACACGTGCTTCACTTCTCGTGGGTAGATACCTAGGAGTGGAATTTCTGGGCCATATGATAACTCCACGTTTAATGTGTTGGAGAACAGTTTTCCACTGTGGCTGCCCCATTTTCCATCCCCATTAGCAAGGTGTGAGGGTTCTGATTTCTCCACATCCTCCAATACCTGTTGTCATCTGTCCTTTTGGTTATTACCATCCTAGTGGGTGTGAAGTGGTATCTCATTGTGGTTTTGATGTGCATTTCCTTAATGATTATTTTTTTTTAATACTCCTCTAAAGATGTAAAGTCCATTCTAGTTCGAGGGCGGGACAGAAAAGTGGCCAAGGGCCAGACGTGTGTCCCCCAGACCATAGTTCGTTGACCCTGCTGGTTCATCGCGGATTCCCTGCAGGCTCCCGGGGTCTGTCTGCCGGCCAGGGTCCCTGCTCACCCAGAGGGCCACCTTGTGTTCCAGATCCAGTGTAAGCTGTTTGTCTTTGACAAGACCTCGCAGTCGTGGGTGGAGAGAGGCCGGGGGCTGCTCAGACTCAACGACATGGCATCGACTGACGATGGGACGTTGCAGTCCCGACTAGGTGAGCTTCAGCCAGGTTTCTGTGGAGGAGCCTGGGGCGCGGCGGGGCGGGGCTCCCTGTCTGCACCCACAGCCGGCCCTCAGCCTGCGGGACCCGGCCTGGCCCAGAGGCTCCAGCCGCCAGCCCTTCTGTGATGTTCCTCTTCCTGATCGTGAAAGTGGATGAAAGGATTTAGCCATTTTCAAACGTATTTTCTTATAAAGTGTCAGTTGTTTCGTGGTGAGTAAACAAAGAAATCAAACATCAACGAAAATCTCTTTACAAAAAGAGGGAGATCTCTGTCTGCCACGACTGTCTTGGCGGTCCATTCCTGTTCTGTGGATCTTTGTTAAGGAAGTGGGGTGACTTTGTCTCTTGCTCTTTTCACTTGCCGTTTTGTGGGCGTGTTCCTGTGTTGTTAAATTTTCCCTAAAATATGACTGTTTTTGAAAAGCTTCTGTATGAATTAACATTCCATCGGCCGTGAGTGTATTCAGCCATTTCCCTGCTGACGGACATGTAGGTTGTTTCTAATTGTTTTTGACTTGTAAGTAATGCTACTGGGGCCATCTACACGTGAATCTTACTCCCGGAAGTACGCTTGTTACAGAACGGATGTGTGTGCGGGCATGTTTGTATATATGTGAAACGTGTGTGTTCATTTTTTTGTTTGTTTTGTTTTGTTGTTTTAATCCTCCCCAGTTAAAATTGTCCTGCGGCCTTTACAGAAACGTCCATTCCTGGCCCAGGCGTAGCTCATGCTGCGTCTTTTCGGCACTGTTTTTATGCACTTGGGCTTCTGTTCGGGCACTGTTCTTTTTCATTTTCCCTAATGGAAACGTGCAAGTGTATCTGGACAGAGAGGGCGCAGGATTTTGAGCCCCCGCGGCTCGTGGCTCTGCCCCTGGGTCATCAGCCTGTGACCAGCCTCGTTGTAATTGCACTGTCCCCTCCCTTGTTGAGATCCTTCCCGGCCATCGTCTCCTTTCACCCCACGCAGCCTTTGATCCTTGGCATTGACCTTCCTTCCCTCCAAGTCCACTTCGGGGGGTGGGTTGGGCTGTGAGGCTGGGCCCAGAGGGCTGGAGGGGGTGAGGGTCACCCAGATTGGGGTGACCACTTGTAATCTGCTCCGGGTTTTCCAGTGGGGAGGGCCGGGCTGGCAGGAAGGCCAGGGCTCACCTGTGTCCATGGGGTTGGGGCTCGGGCAGGGTGGGTAGGCTCGGACAAATTGAGCAGGACAACATTGGCCTTGGGCCCGCTGTGGGTGGAACTCGTGGTCTCACACACATTTCCAGAGAGGAGAGGCCTGTCCCCTGTTCTTCTCCACTGTGTGCTGCCCTCAGTCTACCTTTGTCTCCCTCCTGATGGAGGCTCTGAGCAGCGGTCATCCCTGACGCTTCCTCTAAGCAGTTAGCTCCTTTTCATGGGGCAGGAGCTGCGCCTTGGCCTGTGGGTGGCGACAGTCAGGGGGCGTAGACTTCGTGTGGCGTGTCCCCAGTGTGCACACCCACCTCCGCCTCCTGCTGCCGCCTGACCAGCCCCTTCCCCAGGGGAGCCGCCGTCCTGGCACCAGCTCCACCCACTGGATGTGCCGCCAGGGGTGGGGGGTGGCCAGGGCTGCCGCTCAGCAGACAGGAGGCTTTCGTGGACCTTGGGGGGATTGTGGGATTTCACCCTGGGGGTGTTGGCTTTCCTGCAGATTGTGTCTGTTCTCGTAGCGGCTTCGTCGAGGGGTGGGGGGCAGAGCTGATGGCCTCGTTGGTTGCAGTGATGCGGACCCAGGGCAGCCTGCGGCTGATCCTCAACACCAAGCTGTGGGCCCAGATGCAGATGGACAAGGCCAGTGAGAAGAGCATCCGCATCACAGCCATGGACACGGAGGACCAGGGCGTGAAGGTCTTCCTGATCTCGGTGAGCAGCCCCAGGGACGGGCTGGGCTGCCCCCGGCCTCTCGGGGAACAAAGCTGTCCAAACAGCCCCCGGACAAGGGCAGGGCAGCCCCATGCCTAGCACTCAGAGCCCTGCACTGAGGGCCTGGCCGGGGAGAGTAGGAGGCCTCCAGGGTCGGGATGGCTCACCGAAGGCTGGCCCGGCCCAGGCTCTGTGGACCCCTTGGGAGGACAGGCCCTGGACCTGGGGGAGCTTCGGTCTGCTGTCCCCGGGTTTGTCGAGGAGAGAGGTCAGGCTCCTCCCCAGTCCAGCCCGGGAGCTGGGACATCCCATTACGGCAGGGGCTGCGGCCACGTCACCTGAGGAGGGGTCTCCCCGTGAGGCCTTGTAACCTGGCCCTCCCCTCTGCCTCCACCAGGCCAGCTCCAAGGACACGGGCCAGCTGTATGCGGCCCTGCACCACCGCATCCTGGCCCTGCGCAGCCACGTGGAGCAGGAGCAGGAGGCCAGGACGCCGGCCCCCGAGCCTGGGGCGGCCCCGTCCAACGAGGACGACAGCGACGACGACGACGTCCTGGCCCCGTCGGGGGCCACCGGAGGCGGTGAGCCAGGGGTCCCGGGGCTGACCCAAGGGGTGGGGCTGTGTCCAGGGCAGACACCTGACGGCCAGGCCACCGCTCCCCACAGGCGCTGGCGACGAAGGGGACGGGCAGACGGCCGGGAGCACATAGCGCCGGGAGCCGGCTGCCCACGAGCCTGCTGCTTTGTCCGTCTGTCTGCCCGCCCGCCCGCCCCTCCCTCCGGCAGCGTCGAGGCGCGGGGCTCGGGAACCACACTCCCCGCTGGGTGGCCACAGTCTGGATCCGCACGTCCCGTTCAGAAGCAGACTCGGGAACTGCCTGAATGTGGTTTGGGACACGAACCTCATCATATTGATGAGCAAAACGAAAAAGAACATTTCTTCCCTCCCCACCTTGAATTGAAATGGCACATTAAGACTTGTCACGGCTTCTCACTGGGACTGGGACCCCTCGTTTCTTCACCCCACCCTCGTCGTGTCGCCGGCTCTCCCCGCCTCCACCTGCCCGGGCACCGGGTCTGTCCACACAGTGTCACGCTGGGCCTGCTGGACCTTCTGTTACTACTGTCTTTACCTCCCAGCTCCCACGTTCTGATTTGGGGGGTTTATTTTTAGACCTTTTCTTTCCCCCCCAAGGCTTTGTATTTGGTTTCCTAGATCGAGGCGCTTCTCTTCTGTGTGTTGAGCAGGCACAGCTCCGTCGTGGGCTGCGTCCTCGTTCCCCCTGTGGCCCCGGCCCCCATGCTGGGGGTGCTCCCCACCTGGGAACCCCAGTCGTGGGGTGCGGAGGGGTTGGGCCCTGGGCCTGGAGAGCCTATCTAGAAAAGGGTCACTGGGCATGGGAGGGCGTGGGAGGGCTCCCCCCCATCCTCCTGTCTGTCCCCATAACATGGGTCACCCGTCATCAGGCACCCAGGTGCAAAACCTGCTTCCTGCTGTTGGCCGTTCCTTCCTTGCCCAGCCCTGGACATCTCTGCCCCCAAGACCGTCGAGGGCTGGGGGCCTCTGTGAGAGGCAGAGGGGGACCCTGGCAGGGCCTTCAAGGAGGGGGCAGCGAGCGGACCGGTTCCAGACAACGGGCAGAACCCATGCTCGCAGCACACACAGGAGTGGCGCCCTCTGCCCGCCCCACCCCATAGCGTGGCCAAGAGCCAGCTGGGTGCCGCCCGCCTGGCGGGGCCCGCAGAGGAGGCCTCTGTGCACAGGGCCCTCACAGGGTGAGGGGGAGGCCCGTCTGAGCTGTGCCGCCCACACCTCAGGGTGGCCTGTGCAGCCCGCATCCGCGTCCGCGCCTGAGCCACGGGACGACACCAAAGGCCCTCCCAGCAGATCCGGTCACACTTCTCTGCTTTAAGCCTTAGCCAACTAGTGACAAGTAAAACCAGATAACGCCCATGTGTTTTGGAACATTTATGTAAGATTGTCATATGAAATGTATTTGGGAACTACATTAAAACTTTTAACTAAAACTCTGGCCTCCCGCATGCCCCAGGGGCCTCAGGAAGCCAGGCAACCTGTCCAGGAACGGTTCCTCAGCAGCCTGGCTTGCCCCGCACTCCACACCTGGGCAGGTGACCAAGCTCGGCTGCCTTCCAAGACCGGCCGCTCCGTGCAGAGCCTTGCGTCACAGAAGAGCAGTTTGCTTCCCCACCCGGGCGCTGCCTGGCTTCCTGGGGGAGTCACGAGGGAGGGGTGAGGGTGCTGACAGGGTTCACTTGAGCAGACCCAGGAGGAGACCTGGGGTCGGCATGGCGTGGGCATGGAGGGTCTCACTCCCTGGGCTCCTGAACCAGTGACCCATCGTTGGAACCTTTGTCCCACTGACACCTGGTGGCCAAGCCGTGTCCCTGGAGACCTGGTCCAGCCGGTTCTGCGGCCTCAATCTTCCCACAATCCCCTCCATCCCCCACCCCGGGGCTGCTCAGCTCAAAGCCCAGGTGAGAGGGGCCCTGACCCAGGGGTGCCGGGTGGGGCCCTACGCTGCATGGTGCCAGCCGAGTGGGTGTGCACCGCTCACAGCCGCCAGGCGCTGGTCATCATGGCCACAAACTCCTCATCCGTGTCCACAGAGGCGCTCACGCCACTGTAGTAGTCCTGGAACTCGGCCAGCGTGACCTGGGGGCAGATGGGCTGTCAGGGGGGACCGCAGGCGTGGGCAGAGGGGGTGGTACCCGCGCACCCACCTGCCCGTCCTTCTCGGAGGAGTCAAAGTTGTCCAGGAAGCGGCGGAGCACCTCCTCCTCCGTCCACTCCCCGCTCCGCACCCTGGGGTGGGCGCGGCCGCTGTACACCCCCCGGAGGTCATCCACAGTCACCACGCCGTCCCCGCTGCGGTCCAGCTTGGTGAACGCGGCTGTGATGACTGCCTCCCGGACCTGGGACATGGGGGGCTGGGGGGAGGTGGTGACTGGGGGGGTGGAGCTCGGGAGGTCCCCCGAGTCCCCACACCGATGTGGATAAGCCCACAAGGACTTGGCACCCCCGGACGACAGGGTGGAGGGACTCACGCGCGGTCGAGCGCCCGGCCTCACCCGCAGTGCCCGCAGGAACTCCTCCAGGTCCAGCGTCCCACTGCCGTCACGGTCCCAGCGCCTGCACACGCCCTGCGCCTCGGCTGTGTCCAGCACCAGCCCCAGCTCGGCCAGGCCCCGCTGGAGCTCCCCTGCGTCCAGGGACCGGCTCCTGTCCCGGTCCATGCGGCGGAAAAACCTGGGGGGCAGGGGGCGTGGGCAGGGAGCGTGGTTGGAAAGTGATCCGGGGGGTTGGGGAGGTGTGAGGGGACAGCTCACCTGGCCAGACCCTGGATGCCCGAGGCCCCTCGGGACAGGCACTGGGCCCGGAGCTTCTCCATGGTGGCGTCCACAGCATCCATGATGGGTCAGGGCTCCCTGGGCTGCTGGATGGGAGAGAGATCTGGAGGGGCTCCCGCTCGGCAACCAGGCTGCAGGCCGGGTGCCCCCGCTCACTCACCTGGCCTTCGTCTGTCCTGGAGTCCGGGTAGCTGCTCCGCCTGCCTTCTGCCTTCTGCCTGCTCTGCCCAGCGTTGGCAGTGTGTCCTGCCGGGCCGGGCTGTTGCTAAGGGACGGTACCCTGGAGACTGGGAGGGGCCCCAGCTGTAACTCTCTAGGCACCAGAGCCTCATGGCCCTCAGCATGGCCCTGTGGGGGCATATGGCGGGCCGAGAGGCACAGGGCAGTGCTGTTGCTGCCGCCGCTGTCCACCTGCTGTCCTGCTCGCTTACTCCCTGCAGTGCCCAGGTCCTGGGATAAAGCCAGGCCCAGGTGGTGGTGGGGGGGAGGGGGTCACTTCCTAACCACAAGGAGGAAGGGTGGGCCACAGCCCTGTGGGGACCAGTGTCCTGGATGGAGGGAGGCAAGGCCCAATTCCTGTGTGAGCTGGAGCAGGTCCCCTCCCTTCTCTGGGCTTCACCAGCCACCAGCCCCTTTTTACACGGCCGCAGCCAAAGCTGCTGAGGGATCCAATTTTAAAGGACTCGAGGTGACCCAGGCCCCTGTCCAGCAGGTGGTGCTCACAGCTGGGTCCTACAGACATCAACGTTGACTTGAACAAAGCAATTCCTGGTAGTTACTTAGGGCCAGTCAATATGGGTCACCTGGTGGTTGGTTTCCAGGTCTCAAACATCACTTGGTGGGCTGGCTCATTCATGACAAGCCGCTGAGCCAGGGGCTCCAGTACCGGCCGGAGAAGCGACCCTGACCCCTGACATCCGTAATCCAAGAGGAACCAAGGCTGCCATCACTGAATGCCTTCTGTCGAGACTTTGGACATCTTGCCAACCGAGAGCGTTACACCAACAGTCAGGATTGAAAATGATAATGGATTTCCCAGGACTAAAAACGTGGGCCCCCGTTTGGGGACGCCACCACCCGCAGAGACCCAGAGATCATCAGAAGCTTTTCGAAGCTTGCAGTTGCACACAGCACAGTGGTATTGTCGAAAGTTGCTGCCACGGTCAGAAGCCAAGCCGTGGATCACAAGCCACCCGGCGCTGCGATTCAAGCTACAGCTGATTGCAACACCATCAGTTTTATGAGAAACTGCAGTGGCACTCTGCTGCAGAAATTCTTGTGGCTTGCTGCAGTCCAAAATTCTTTACATAGGCAAAGAAATACTCCATTGTGTATTTTTATGAGGGTTACAAATGTTGGATTTTTTTTTATATATATAGAAAAATGTAGAATGTAACCACAACTATTGTAGCTCTGTTTGGGCATCTCCACATTTTTAAGAGAATCAGAATTTCAACAATAAAAAATTGGAAGTGGCCAGGGCCCTTCCGACCCAGAGGCCCTTTTCACTTTACCTCTCTTGAGCCTTGCTTTGCACAGCTGTAGAATGGGGTGATGCCTGTGTGCATAGTTGTCTGAGGAGATGAGACACAACCGTGTGTGTGGAGTGCCTGGCACAAGCTCCCGGGGCTGTAACTTGTGTCTCCGCACCCAGCGGGGCCCCACCCTGGACCAGGAGCAGCACAGCAGCCCCCCTCCAGCTCCCCCACCAGGAAGAAAGGAGGAAGGACCAATGCCATGAAATCATTTGGTTTATTCTTGAGCTCCGACAGGCGCCAGCCTGCCTTCGCCTCGTACAAACAGCACCCTCCAACCCCTGTTCGTCCAAAGGAGAAAACCGGGCCATTGTTGCCACACTGAGGGGTCACTGTGAGACGCCAGGCGGCCCCATCCTGAGGGCTGAGGGTGGACGCTGAGCCTTCCGGGCTGAAAGGGGCTGTGCCCCGCCATGGTTCCTGGTATGACCATTCCCTGAGTCAGGAGGCGGTAAAAAGCTACCATGGTACCAGGCCAGGCACTTGGGCTGGGCAGAGAAGGGCACAGCGTTCCCTGTTTTGATTTTTAAAAAAAAGGCACCCCGAATATCTTGGGCCAAGAAGGGCAGCATAGAAATAAGGAGTGAAAAAATAGATTCTCTAAGGAATATAAAAAGGAGCCAGCTGCTGCTACAAAAGCTCCACTGGCCGGGGCGCCTCATGGAATGTGCTGGGGTCCCTGGCTCTCTTCAGGGCCCATAGACCCATCCTGTTCCTACCGGGGTCCCAGAGTGTGCCTGCCACTGGTGACAGAGAACAAAAACCCTGCCCCCATGGAGCTTCCACTCTGATGGTAAGAAGTTACATAAAGAAAATCAAATGAGGCAGTGGGGGTGGAGTGGAGAAGAATGACTTCCAATAAGGTGGTCAGGGAAGGCCTCTGGGAGGAGGTGACGTTTGAGCAAAGACCTGAGTGACAAGGAGCTAGTCATGTGACAGCTGGGGGAAGTGCATTCTAGGCGGAGGGAACAGCCAGTGTCAAGACCCTGAGGCAGGACGCTATCAAGAAAAGCTTATGGGGTGCCCGAGTTTGCCTGGGCAGCAAAGCCTGGCTGCAGACATCTCAGCACATCACACACGCACACACTCTTCCCTGCGTTGAGGGAAGGATAGAGTTTGGGGGGAAAAAATCCAGGATTAAAACTTTGTCTTCATATAACCAATGCAAAATGGCCTGAGGGTTGAGGCTCACAATTCTGGACGGAGATGAGAATAAGAAAAAGCTTTAGGATGGGGAATGCTTCGGGACGAACAAAAATCAGGGCAAGGGGGAAAGGGAGAGAAACTCAAATCATCCGCCTCCACCGGAAAAAGAGAGGTCTCAAACTCAGATGCTTCAGGGGCCAGACATCTGGCCCTAAGAGACATGTGGGGCCTGAAACTCACACTCACTGAAGAGGGTGCCCTGGACTCAGATCCAGGCAGGCACGGCCCAGTCCGAAGCTAGAAATCCAGATTTTTGTGTCAGCACTGCCAGTTCTCCAACAAGGGTGATTGATTGATTCAAAGTTTTGTTTTTAAAAAAACAAACACTTCTCTCCGGGTTCAACATCTGCATTTGTTCCTGTAGGCCGCCCATTTGAAACCTATGACTCTTTAGCAGGTTCTGACGTTTGGACAGGATTATGGCTCTGCCACGGGGTCCTCTCTGGGGTACTGGTGACCCCCAAGCACACCCACAGCAGTGGAAAAAGTCCCCGTAGGGGTCCTCTTTCTCCATTCTGGAATCTACTCTGGGACTCACACAGTGGTCCCAAACACAGCAGGCTGGAGGTGGTCCCTGTCCTCTTCCTCCCCAGTACTGTTGGCAAGGTGTGAACTGGGCCCACCAGGGAGTGGGTGACTGGGGACACTGGCCGGCAAGGGCCCCAGGCGCTCAGCCTCAGCCAGGGTGGCCATCAGCCCAGCCAGGGGTGGCCGGCGGCGACAGATGTCCTGCAGCAGTTCAGCCCGGGGCTGCAGCTGCCTGATGAGCTTGTCCCTCCGGCACACGGCAGCCTGCAGACTCTGGACAGTAGCCTCGGAGGTCAACAGCTGCTCCTGGAGAGCGGCAATCTCACTGGCAGGAAGGCAACACGGGGCAGTTATGGCACGGGGGAGCCAGAGGTTCTCTTCCCCTGCTCCCGACCTCCATCCCTGTCAGGATAAAGTCCCCCTATTATGGACTGAATGTCTGTGTCCCTCCCCCGAATTCATATATTGAATCCCTATGCCACAATGTGATAGTACTTGGAGATGGGGCCTTGAGAGGTAAGTTTAGATGAGGTCATGAGGGTTTCCTTGTAAGAGACACACCAGAGAGCTTGCCCTCTCTCTGTGCCACGTGAGGACACAGTGAGAAGATGACCATCTGCAAGCCAGGAAGAGGACCCTCACAAGGAACTGCATCTGTCAGTACCTTGATCTTGGATTTCCCAGCCTGCAGAACTGTGAGAAATGATTTGCTGTTGTTTAAGCCACCCAGTCTGTGGTATTCTTTAACGGCAACCTCAGCAGACTAACACACTCTCTCATCCATCCCTGTAGCTCTTCCTGCAGTTCCCTTGTCCCCTACCTCTTTTCCTATTTGTTGTTCAGCTTAGATGGCTCCCCCTCCAGGAAGCCTTCTCTCTGGGCCCCCTCAGAGCCGTGTGGCCCTCCATCACACACACCCAATCACCCCATATTGGAACTGCCTAACAATGTGTCTGCTTGAGGGCAGGGCTGCATAGGTCTTACTGATGTGCCCTAATACCCAGCACAGTGCCTGGCCCATAGTAGATGCTCAGTAAAGATGAACTAATGAATCCAACCAGCTCTGAATTTTTTCCCACCCGGTCCTCAGCACCACCTTCCTCCCTGGGCACTTGTCTCATCCCTTTCAACCCTCAGCTAGAGGGACTCTTCAAAACTGCTGATATCATCCCATCCTCCCCTCCTCAAGAACCTGCCATGGCTCCAGTACCTACATCAGGCGGCTGGTGGTCCCTGCACCACTCAGGACCAGCCGATTTTGCCTAGTGGTAAAATGGACCCTGTTTAAGTTAGATACCCACACTTGTATGACACCTCTCAACTTTACATAGTGAAAACTAAGTCAAGTATTTTGGTGTTTGTTTTTCCAATCCCACCAGTAGTCCGGCTCCACGTGAATGCACACGATTTCCCCTGCCGGTCCTCCTTTCCAGTCTCGGCTCTGCCTCCGCCCACCTCCTCCGAGAAGTCCATGTGGCCGGCCCCGAGCCTCACCGGTCCTTGGCGCGGCCCAGCTCGTCTAGGGCGGCGCGCAGCTGCTGGTCGTGGCGGGCCAGGCGCTCGGCCTGGGTGCGCACCGTGCGCTCGGCCGCGTCCAGCCGCGCCTCCAGCTCCGCCGCGCGCCGGTGTACCGCAGCCAGGTGTGCGTTCGCCTCGCGGATCTGCAAGGGCGGCGGCGCTGACATGGCCCCGCCGCGGTCCAGGCCCGGCCACGCCCACGGGCGGCCCGGAACCGGTCCTGGCCGCGCCCACGGGGCCACGCCCCCAGCGGTCCATTCAGGGCTTCGGCGTGATTGGCCGCGATCACTGCTAGGCTCCGCCTCCAGGGCTGGGTCTCGCCCTCCTCAAACTCGAACACCCTCGCTGGTTCCGGCAACTCGAAACTCCACCCCTGAGCCGGGCCTAACTCCAAGATTGGCCAAGGTCTTAACAAACCACGCCCCCAGGTTGGCCTTGTCCTCTGGTGGCGCCCCAGTTCGGGCTCTGGCAGCAGGATTGGTCATTCCCTCGAGACAGGACCACCCACCCCCCCCCCCCACTTAGAAGCTAACGCCGGGTTGGTCAGGCCCACAAGCCTTCAGGTTATGTTTGGGCTCTGGCCACGCCGCAAGCCTAGAGCATTCTTCATCCCGCCCAGGGGTTGGACTAGCCACAAACTAGGCACAGACTACATCGTGCTAAGAATCCGAGCACTGGGATTGGACACTTTCTCGTTAAGCCCCTGAGCCTGACCACGCCCCCAAATAGTCGCACGCTGTTCAGACTCTGGGTTAAGACTGGCCACTGGGCGTAACCAAGCCTCCCCACAGATTCGGGCGCTGGGAGTGGCCACATCCCGCCACGTCCCGCCCCATAATGACGTCTCTCTCCTATCAAGTGGAGTACGGCCCCGCGGTCTCGTCTGTGCCTGTGGATAGGCCTAGTACCTTTGATAGTCCCGCCCCTAGTTAGGCCCCACCTCCGGGAGTCAAACCACTCCTGACCCACGACCTTCTGAGCTGAACTAGCGACATCTGCCTTCACTGATCCTGGTCGGCCTCAGTTTCCCCCTCCAGAAGTCGGCCAGGGCTGCACGCGCTCTTCCTCTACGCCAGTCCCGATTCCAAGCGCTTGAGCGCGACCCGTGTCCACCTCCGCGGCGCTCAATAAAGTTGCTCGCTTGTTGCCGTCTCGCCCGCAAGAGAGGCTGAGCGCGCCGCCCAGCAAGTCTCGCGAGAGTCAGCGGCGTCCGCCCTTGGGCGCTGGGAGCCGTGGGGTCTTGCGGTGCGGGGCCCGGGGTGTTCCGTCATGGCTAAGACGCTTCTTCACCAGTACTGGGACATCCCCGAAGGTACCGAGTGCCACCACAAGGCCTACGCCACCACCAGTATCGGTGGCGCCACTGGTGAGCGCTGGTCGGGTCCCCAGGGCGGAGGGCGCAGGGAGGCCGTGGGGTCACTGGGGGCTGTCCGAGGGCGTCCTGGAGGGGCAGCGGATCTCGCGGGGTGGCAGTGGTCATCGTCGGGGTGTCTGGGGCGGCCTTGGGACGCTCGGGGGCTCTCGTACAAGGTAGACTTTGTGGGGGTGTCGGACTAACTCACAGGGCGCAGAGAGGTCATAGGGTCACTGGGAGCAGTCCGAGGGGGTCCCATGGGGACTGGGAATCTCGCGGAGTGGTACGTGACCATCGTCGGGGTGTCTGAGCCGGCCATGGGGACCGCTGGTGTGAGATAGACGTTGTGGGGGGATGGGTGTGGCAGGGTTGGAGGGCCCTGGAAGGTCGTGGTACATGTGACAAGCTGGTCACTGGGGTCGTCAAAATCCCTGGGTGCTGGCATTTTGAGGTTATTATTGAAACGCTCACCAGGCTCTGGGAAAGTGATGGAGTGGGAAGTGGTGGAGTGGGACTGGGCCATTATCGGTGTCAGAGAAGCTGGAGGGTTCTGAGACTTTCCAACTGGTGTCTTTGAGATAGTTTGGGAGGATCGTGGGTTATTATTGAGGTGTCTGAAGGCAGAAGTTTGAGAAGGTTCTGGAGTGGGATGAGGTCTTTGTAGGATCCAGGAGAACTGGGTGGTCAGAGACATCTGAAACTTTTATTGGGGGCCATCAGAGGGGTCTTAGGGGCGCTGCGGAGATGATAAATGAAGTGAGTCAGCAGCTACCATAAGGGTAGCCTTGGGGGAATCTGAGGGGATGCACAGCCCTGGCAGTCCTCTGCAGGGGAGACCCTGGAGTCTAGCCTCTTCTAGTCTCCTTCCCAATCTCAGTCTGAGACATAGGTATGATGGGTTTGGGGGCCGCCTCTGTATCTCCAGCTCCTGCAACAGGGCCTGGCAGAATTTGAGTCTGCACTGGGAGGCTTTGCATTAGGACCTAGTCAACGCTACCATTTTCTGCATATTTAATAAGAAGCACCGTTATCATTTTCATTTCTCAGAGGCGGAAACTGAAGGTTAGAGAGGTGGATGAACTGCCCCGGTGTCTTTGGGAGCCGGGCTGCAAATCCCGGTCTGCTCCTGGGGGTGACTGGGGCAAGGAATGCGGCTCCAGGGTCCTCCTGAAGGGTCTTCAGGAAGGCTGAAGGGGGAGCCCCAGGGGATGGGTTTTGTGGCATCTGCTTGAACAGAGCCTGGAGGGGGCTTGTTGGAGGGTGTTTGAGGGGGTGCGGGTGGAAACCTTTGACAGAGGCGCTATGTCGGGTGGTCGTGGAGAGACTCAGTTTTGGGGGTGGTCGCTGGCTTCCAGGAGCCCTACAGGGGACCTGGGGGTCTTCGAGGGCGTTGCTGTGTGCGTGTGTCACTCACTTTGCCCGCCCGCATTTTCTCACTGACCAACTCCACTCAACACTCAGGACCTGATTAAACGTGCTCCTGGATCCTCCCTCACCTCCCCGCTCCTTCCATCCCTGCCGCCCCTCAGCCCTCCACCCAGGGAACTCGTTTCACACTTGGCTTCCCTGGGATGGTGAGCCCCTGTAGGGCAGGGAGCCGGGCTCTAGCCCAGCCCAGCACCCTGTGGGAACGCAATAACTGGAGGAACAAATGAGTGAGGGAAGGAAGGAAGGAAGACAGGGCAGTAACTAGGAGTGAACGAATGAGTGACTTCGTGAGTGAATGAATGACTATGAATGAATGAGAGAAGGAAGGCCCACAGTAACTAGGATGAATGAATGAGTGACTTGTGAATGAATTAATGAGTGAGGGAAGGTACACAATAAACGAGTGAATGAATGTATGTGGGCCCACAGTTACAGATTGTGAATGAATGAATGTGCACCGTGTCAAGACGGTCACTTCAGGAGGCTAGGAGCAGGCGGAGGGCCTGGGGAGGGGCCTTTTGAGGGGGTGACGGGAGCCTGTGGAAGGGGACGCGGGCTGGCACATCACCTACTGAAGGATTGCTGGGGGGAGGGGGCCAGTCCTTGACCCTGGGATAGTCCGGCACCTTCCAGGTCATCCGCTCCCAGGTAAAGGACTTCTGAGGGGTCTTGGGATTGTGGGGCACTCTGTGTCCCACGTGGCCTGTGAACTGGGCGTCCCTCAGGCAGGACCGCAGGCAAATGGGGGTGGGGTCAATCAGGTTCCCCCGCCAGGACTCACTGCCTGACTGGGTTTGGGGACCGTCACTGAATCTTGTCAGTGGTTCTTCGGCAGAGGGTCATAACTCCTGCTTCCTGGCCCAGCTCTGGAGATCGTGCCTCCCCAGGTCCCAGGCAGGATGGGGAGCCCCCTCTGATTCAGCCTCTTTACAAGGTGGGGTTTGGGGGTGGGGACGTGTGAGAGAATGACTGAAGAAGGGGGTTTGTTGGGCCAGGGCGGGCCGTGCAGGCTTGGGGGAACCCCAGACTCTGGTCCCCTCCCCCCTTCCCAGCCTTCAGCCGCTCTGAGAGGAGCAGGGACCCTAGGGTTCATCATGAGATTAGGAGGGATTTGATCTGGGGAGTCCTCAGGTGGGCGCCTTGCGTGAGGGAGCCTTCTGTGTGTGTGCTCTTTTCCTGTCGTCCCTGGGGCTCAGTTTCCCTGTCTGGGAAGTGGGGTGGCCCTCTTGGCCTCGGGGTTGCTCTCAAGGTTACCCCCGCTGTGCAGTGTGAAAAGTTCCCCACAGCTCTTGTGAGCTGAACCCCAGCCAGGGCTGGGGGGGAACACTGCTCAGCCAGGAAGGTCACGTGAGGGCTGCACGCAAGCTGTGAGGTCTCCAGAAGCTGCAGGCTTGGGGACCTGGCGGGGCCCACATCCCTGGGGCATCGGTGAAGGTGGCGCTTGGCCTTTGGCTTAGACCCTTCTGGCTTCCAGGCAGCTCTGCTGGGTGGCATCAGGCAAGTCGCTCTGCCTGTCTGAGGACACCCCCCGCCCTGCCCACGAAGCGACGGATCAGAGGGGACTGAGCCCACTGGGCCCCGAGGAGGGTGAATGGGGTGGTGGGTGCCCTTGCCGCCTGGCAGGTGGCAGTTGTGTTTTGTCTGGGGTGGGCTGGCCCCAGGAGTTCTGTGCTGGCAGCCTGCTCACCCTGGTGGTCTGTCGGGAGAGGAGGGGTGCATTGTCTGCCCCGAGCAGGGTCAGCTGGAGGGTGGGGAGCCCCGTGTTGGAGCCAGCCAGCTTGCCTTTGGTCTAATGTCCACTGAAGAGGGTCTGGCTGGGGAGGCTGCCCGAGGCTGCCCCAGTCTTACCCCAGACCCACACACGGCCCAGGTCAGCGTTCCCTCAGGATGCCCCAGGCTAGGACCTCAGGCCTGGCCGCCCACCTGGCACTTGGCTCCAGGCCTGGCCCCCACCAGGGCCCCTCACACGGAAAAGCCAACGTCAGGGGCAGGGCAGCCGGGGCGGCGGCAGAGATGTAAGAGCTGATGAGAGTGGCGAGGCTGAGCCAGCCAGGGCCGAGGGACGGGCCGGCGGTGGCGAGGAAGAGGCCTTGGTGGCCCCGGAGCGAGCCTCCGAGCCTCTGCTAAGGAACCCTGGGCCCTGCGGGTGGATGCAGCCTGTCGTGGGAGTGGGGAGCGGGGCCAGAGTGCCAGCGCAGCCGCCAAGGCCCAAGCCCATCCTTGCGGAGGCCGTGTGCTGGGCTGGTGCCCTGCGGGGGGCCAGCAAGGGCAGGGGGACGCAGGTGGCACTCTGTAGGCCTTGGTAGGGGGAGGCCTGGGGGCTGGAGGGGGCGGGTGAGAGCCCAGGCCTTGGAGCCGGGTTTGGGCCCCAGCTCATCGACTGTGGGACTGAAACAGCCCCTCCTGGGCCAAGCAGTGGCGCCAGGAGCCACCTTGGTGGCTGCTGTGAGGATGAAGGGAGCGGTCACTGTGGGATGGGGAGGGGCCAGCCCCCAGCCAGGGCCCGGGTCTGACTCACCTCCCCGCCCTTTCTTCCCACAGGCCTCATCGCCTCCGCCTACAGCGTGGCGCTCCAGACCCCGGCCTCCTTCCTGGAGGGAGTGGCGAGGACAGGACGGTACACGTTTACCGCAGGTGAGCGAGCGAGACCGCCCGGCGCGTGGGCTTCTCCTTCGCGGGCCCTCCCGGCGCTGGTCTGGGCCCCTGACTCAGACTCAGGGCCCGTCCCTCCCCTCCGCTCCTACAGCTGCCATCGGTGCCATATTCGGCCTCACCTCCTGCATCAGCGCCCAGGTCCGCGAGAAGCCTGACGACCCTCTCAACTACTTCCTCGGAGGCTGCGCCGGAGGCTTGGCCCTGGGAGCACGCAGTGAGTGAGCCCGCGCCCCTGACCTCTGCCACCCCTCCTCCCTCTCTTGTCTCCTGGGCCTGGGCCTGGTGGGGGCGGTGGGCAGGAAGAATGCGCGTCCACCTGCAGAGCCGGCCGTTGCCCTGAGAGCTCCCAGCACCTTTGAACCTTGGCCACCAGCTAGCGTAGCAGTGGTTTCAGCTGTTGCTGCTCAGGCAGCTACCCGCGCCCACCTCGCCACACCCTCTCGCCTCCTGTGGCTGCCTGTGACACTTGGCATGGCCCCCCGAGGCCCCGCGCATGGACTGTTCCCGTCCCCTCCCTGCCCTCGCCGCCTCGCTCGCTCTGCTCCAGCCCCGTGGCCTCCTTGCTGTGCCCCCTGCACACCAGGCACGGTCCTGCCCCAGGGCCTCGGCATGGGCTGTGCCCTCTGCCTGAACACCCTTCCCCCAGATGTCAGCACGGCGGTCCCTCTCGCTGTTCCAGCCCCCCACATACGATCCAGGGTGTGTGATCCTGGCCCCCGCCCGCCCTCGCTTCGTATCTCTCTCCTGTCTGCCGCGTCTCTCTCCTCTGTCTGCTGCGTCTTGTCAGAGAACACGAGGTCGCCGCCTGTCTCCCCCGCCGGCCCCTGAGCACGCACGGAGCATGTGGGGCTGGCCTTGGAGCTGCAGCCCCTCTCCCAGCACCCAGGGCCCTGCAGGGGAGCCGCTCTCACCATCCCCACTTTACAGATGCAGGAACTGAGTCTCCGAGGGGGGATGAGGTGGCCCGAGGGCACCCGGGAAGCAGGAGCGGATGCCTCCCTAGTGGGAGGCGGGCCGGGCCCCAGGCCAGGCTTGCACAGTGGAGCCGCCTGGACTAGGAAGCAGACGGCTCTTCTCGCCTGGGCGGGGCAGGGGTGCGCGGCGGGCAGAGCCACACTCAGATAAACCGCTGGGCCTAGGGCCCAGCAGGCCGGGAGTGCTCCGTGGACGGTTCCAGCAGGGCAGAGAGGGAGGATGCTGAGGAAGAAGGCCTGCGCCCTCCTGGCCTTCGCTTCGAGACCTTGGCTGGGGTCTGGGTTTGACCAGCGCCCCTGAGCCTGCGATGGGGGTGTGAGCCCCGCACCCAGCAGGCAGACCCCCTTCCTGCGGCCGTTCTCAGGCCACAGGCGTCTTGTGTTCTCCGCTTCCCGGACCGCAGGGCCGGCTCAGCCAGGACACTAGCTGAGACCGACCAACACGCCATCCGTCCCCTCCCGCCCCCGGACCCAGCAGCCTGGACTGCTGCCTCCCTCCTCCCTCCTCCCTGCCTCAGTTTCCACGCCACGTGTCTTCAAAGGCACGGGGCCTGGGGGCTCATCCCGGCCACCCGACCTTGGAGTGGGGGCTGTCCTCTCGCGGTCACTGCCGGCGCCCCGGGTGGGCATGAGTGAGCTGCCCGCGTGCGTGCCTGACGCCAGCCTCCCCGCTCTCACAGCCCACAGCTACGGGATTGGAGCTGCCGCCTGTGCGTACATGGGCATGACGGCCGCCCTGGTCAAGATGGGCCAGCTGGAGGGCTGGAAGGTGTTTGCAGAGCCCAAGGTGTGAGCCCTGCCGCCTCCTGGAACTTCAGGCAGGTTGAAATTCGTCTAAAAATAATAAATTCTGTGTATGTCTGTGTGAGTTTCCCCTGCTCCGTTGTTCTCTGGGGTGCAGCCCTGTCCGAGGAGTGCTGGGTGACAGGCCAGCGCTGGTGAGGGCCTCAGGGCGGATGCTGGAGGAGTGAGGAAGCGGCAGGAGATAAGGCATCTGGGTCTGTGCCTGACGGCCCGACGGCGCCAGCTGGGCCCCGGAGGAGGGAGCAGGCGTCGGGCAGGGGTCTGCGGGCCTCGGCCTGTTCTCTTGGCGGGCTGGAGCCCATGGGGGGCGGGACTGGGCCCTGCTGCCCACAGCCCTTCCTGCGGCCCCCCCTGCAGGCCCCTCTCTGGGCCTCCCCCCAAAGCCAACAGCATGTGGAAAACACGCCCAGGCCCCATGCACGGCCCGTTTCCAAATTCCTGGGTGTTGGAGCGGAGAGCCCTGGACAGCCTGGCCCCGGAGCCTCGTCCCCGTCCGACAGGTGGGTGACAGGCCACCGGGAGCCCTCAGGGCAGGTACCCACGGCAACGAGAAGAGGGACCCGAGGTCCTCGGCCGCTGCTGCCTGTCGGGCCTGGCGATTTAGGCGGCTCCAGATGCTGGCACGGCCTGGCCCTGGGCTCTCTGCACAGCTGGCTCAGTCCTTCCTGGAAGCCAGAAAGGAAGGCCCGGCATGTTCCAGCATACCTCGACGGGCCATAAATTAGGGCTCTCGGGGCCCCACCCTAGGGAGCAGGGTCGGATGAGGGTGGGATCAGGTCCTGGCAGGGGTCTGGGCGCTGCAGGTGGCCCGGGGGCGGCAGGAGCGGGCCAGGCTGGTCGCAGCCCTCACGCACCCCCTCCCTGGTGTGTGGCCCGTCCCTCCTTCCCCTTCCTCCTCTCTTGGGGGCCTGGACATGGTTGAAAGCCAAGCTTGGAGCCTTGCTTTCCTCCTCTGTCCACCCCAGCTAATAACTCATCCGGGTGTTAAGCAGAGCACAGGGCCCCAGCCCCACGGCCATTGGCTGGGCTGGCCTCACCACCATTTCCTTATGCCCCCAGCCGCCGAACAGCCATGCAGGTCCCTCCCAGCCCAGGCCCCTCAGCCTCCCCACCTGCCACACTGAGCCTCTCCACGCTGACACGGCCCCTCGTCCAGCACGCCCTCCAGGGAGTGGGCGCCAGCGTCCACGTGCGGCCTGGGACCGGCCACCGGCTCGGGGTCACGTCCGGGCCTAGCTACCCGAGCCTGGACTTGGGGGGCTTTGAGAGAGGGTGGAGATGCCCCACCGGCCCATGGACTGGGAGGGGAGGGCCCAAGAGGGCTCTGGGCTCCGAGACCTGCGATCGAAACCCAACACTTGGTTCTTTCCTGGCTCTGTCTTCAGTTTCCCCGCCTGGGAAGTGGGGATGACCGGGTCCCTCCCTCAGAGATGTTCCCTGAAGAGGGAAAATAGCTACACCCCATGGAAGCGCCCTTTCCCTGCCCTCTAGGCGGCGGCCAGGGTCCCCTGCTCCTGCACCAGCCTGGTCTGTCCCTGCGGTGGCTGGCAGGGGGCGGAGCCCACCGTGCTCGGGTCCCCCCCCAGGTCCCCGGCACCCTGCCCCGACCGCGGAGAAGTCAGGTTCCATCCCTGCTGCCTGCCTCTCCCTCCTTCCACGGCTTCCCGCCTGTCCCGCCCCGCAGCAGCCCGGGCAGCAGGGGCGACAGGTTCGAGTTGGTGGCGGGTTGGTAGCGTGGCCCCGTCGTCACCGTAAATAGGGCCTGTGATCGTCATCGGGGCCGCCAAGGGCTGGAGCCAGGAGGACCTGTACAAGGCCCCGCAGCTGGTCACTTCCCAGCCCCTGCACAGCAGTAGCTTCCAGAACCAGATCTGCCCAGGGCCCCCCTCCCGCCTACACCCTTCCTCAGCCCCCGCTCTCTTGAAGCCCAAACCCTGTGCCGGGTCCAAGGGCCCACGGAGCGGAGGAAGAGCTCATTCACGGCCAGCCAGCCCCAGCCCACTTCTGGGCCTCGGTTTCCCCTCTAGCTCAGGCCAGGGCTGTGCTGCCGCCCACCCAGCCCTTTGGGGGCTGGCAGCCAGCGTTGGAACGGTGCCCCCAGCAACGACGCGGGCCCCCCCAGAATGGGGCAGGAGGGAGCAGCTGCTCACCGGGCTCCAGGCAGCCCCAGACCCCTCAGCCGTTAACAGTACTAAGCTGTGAGGGGCCCGCATCATCCCCACACACAGGCCCTGGGGGAACGGCCCCTGTCCAGTGGATCCAGTTCCCCTGCTCCTCGACCTGGAACCCCACATCCTGCCACAGCAGCCCCAACGTAGGGCAGTGGAGGACCTTTCCAGAGACACTCATCCCCCGCCTCGACGAGGCCACCCCCAGCCCCAGACAGTCTGGACTAGCGAGGGGAGGGGGCGACAGGAGGGCTTTCTGGATGAGGCAGAGAAGGGAGGACCTGGGCATGAAGAGGTCTTTGCAGATGTGCACAGAGGGGAAGGGTGTCCCAGGCAGAGGACAGAGCAAGATCAAAGGCCTGGGAGAGGGCACAGCAGGTGAGCCATACAGGCCTGGGGTCAGTGGTGGGGCACTCCCTCCCCGAGGACCCTAGCCCTGGGGACACTTGCCAGTGGGGACAAAGCTGCAAGGACTGACCCAGCCCTCCAGGCCGGGCTGGGTCTCTGAGCTCTTAGCAAGCCGAGAAAATGTGAGCCATCCAAGTAAGAGAAAAGGAGAAAACCTTTCGAGCCCTTCCCACCTGCCAGCAGGGCCCATTTGTCGATGGTGATGTTGCTGTCATTTTGTGGGCTTGTTGCATCCTGACAACAGCCTCGGGAGTGAGCTCTTGACATTAGTCCTGTTTTACAGATGAGGAAACTGAGGCCCCAAGAGGTGATGTCACAGGGCCTGGCTCACAGCAGGCACTCGGTGTTAGTTCTTTATTTTATTTTATTTATTCTTTTGGCCGCACGGCATGGCATGCGGGATCTTAGTTCCCTGACTAGGGATCAAACCTGCGCTCCCTGCACTGGAAGTGCAGAGTCTTAACCACTGGACCGCCAGGGAAGTTCCCAGTGTTAGTTCTTTTATTATTATAGCTATTGTTGGCAAAGAGCATTGTAGACTGTCTCTGAAAGACTTCCCATGTGGTCGCCGTGGGACAAGGGAGGTGTTTTTGCGGCCAAGTGATCTTAAAAGCAAAGTTACACCCTCACAAATTCCTGTAAAAAGTTATGTTGGACGTGGACTGCAGGACACACGACGCTTTCGAGGAGGCCCCACAGGCCTGCCGTTTGCCCCTGCTGGACCTGGAGGCTGGTCCTCTGCCCTCTCACCCCTTTTCACACCCTTCTGCCTTCAGAATCCATCCTGGGTCTGCCCATATCTCACTCCCTCCGCAGCTCGCACCCAGGTCCGGCCCTGCCTGGACCTGGGTACTCACCCCCATCCTGGTCTCCGGCTCCACCCTCACCCCCAGTCTGTCCTCCCCACAACAACCAGTGGCAACACCAGAGTCAGGTCACGTCCCCCCTCTGCCCACAGCCCTCCAGGGCTCCCACCTCCCTGGGGATAAAAGCCCAGGTCCTCCCCGCGGCCCACAAGGCCCTGCACGACCTGCCCCGTCCCCTCCCTGCCCTCCCCTCCTCCCTCTCTTCCCCTCGCTCACTCTGCTCCAGACACACGGGCCTCCTGGCTGTTCCTCCAACACGCCAGGCATGGTCTTGCCCCGGGGCCTTTGCACAGGCTGTGACCTCTGCCTGGACATCCCTCCCTGCAGATGTCCCCTACAACTCGCCAACTCACCTCCTTCAGTTCTCAGTTCAAATGTCACCTCCTCATTGAAACCTCCCTGACACACCACTGAAATGGTGCCCCAGCCAGCCCGCAGCGCCCCACACGCCGTTTACCCTCTTCTCTTTTTGTCCATCACACTTACCAGCTTCCAAATCCCCCATCATCCTCCTGTGTACTGTTTAGTGGAGCATGGGACATATCCTGGTTGTTATACCCTTGGGTCAGCACCCAGCCTGGGAACACAGCAGAGCTCTGTAAATACATGGCCCAGCCCTGCTCTGGGCGGGGTCCCACTCACTTTACCCCCATAGATGATGGCTGCTGGGGGGTGGGGGGAGGCGGGGACAGGTAGGAACCGTCTGTGTTGTGAGGGTCTCGAAGCCAAGACTTACAAGTGTTTACCGAGCACCTACTTGTGTCAGGCAGAGACTTGGGCCTGGGATCCCATCAGCCAGCAAGACCAATGAGGCCCCCGCCTTCCTGGAACTCAGCCTTTGGTCTGAAGGAAGAAATAGTAAAACAGTAAAAAAAAAAAAAAAAACAAAAGTAAAACAGTAAAATGAGCAAACATGTAAATGAAAAAGAGTGATTTAGACAAAACCGTGCTTCAGAGAGAAAACCAAGGTGACGCGAAACCCAGCCAGAGGGAGGAAGGGCCAAAGCCTGGCATGTTCCCAGGTGGACACAGCAAGGCAGGGCAGACACTTTGGAATCCATCCTGCGTCCACCATAGCAGGCGCTTCGGGTCCTGGCCCATCTGAGCACCCGGAAGGGGCTGCTCCAGGAGGGAGCAGGGGCCCTGGGTGCCTCGGGGCACCCACTGCCGCGCCCACACCGAGGGGAGGGTAGAACGAGCAGGAAGGAGACTGGAGGGTGGAGTCTCGGGAAAGGGAGAGCCGAGGCTTCCTGGGTGGGTTCTGGTGGGGGTGTGAGGCCCCGGCCCACCCTCACCACCCCACCCTCGAAGCCTGAAGCCGGGTTAGTCCTCACGTCAGGGCTCTGGAAGTGGGCGGCAGAGCTTTGCCCCCTCTCATCCTGTCTGGCTCGACATCCAGGGCTCAGAACCCAGGGGAACCCCCAGTGCCCGGGATACAGGCCATCTCCAGCATCCTGGGCCAAAGAGTGACTGCCTGTGGGGAAACTGAGGCACACAGCAGCCACCGGGCTGCCCGGGGGCCTCCAGTAGCTCCCCTCCAGTCACCCACCCTCCATCCCTCCACTCTGGCCCTCCTTGGATTTGGCATCCAGAGAGGTCTGGCTGGGCCCCCAGCCCCGCATTGGCACTCACAGGTCCCTCCTTGGAGCCAGCCACGCCTCCCAGGGCCTTCCCGGAATGCTGGGTGGTCGGCCCAGGTGTGAGGGGCTCAGTCAGGCCTGACCCCAGACCAGCCAACATCTCACCTCTGGGGGCCCCGCGGGCTCCGAACACTCCGGATGCAGAGCAACAAAGGTGTGAGCCGGGGGTGGCCAGGCTCCGGGAGCCGAGGGAGGCTTTCAGCTCAAACGGAGTGGCTGCAGGCAAACCCATGGCCTGGCCTAAAATTCCCCCCACGAACCCACCTTCTTTTAAAGTCCATCCAAATGCTTTTATTTTGCCTTTTTTTTTTTTTTTTCACAGCAGCCTTTTTTTTTTTTTTTAACTTTTTGGCCATGCCTCTCAGCATGTGGGATCTTAGTTCCCTGACCGGGGATCAAACCCATGCCCCCTGCAATGGAAGTGTGGAGTCTTAACCACTAGACCACCAGGGAAGTCCCCATAGAAGTCTTTTTAAAATGTATTTTGCAAGTTTATTTTTTTTTTTCAATCGGTAAAACAGACTCAGGCCACACAGTATAAAATATACCAAAGGGTGTTCAGGAAAGACACCAGCCACCCAGCCTCCCCAGAGCCTGCCGGCCAGTTTCTTGTTTCTCCTTCCCACAGCGTTTCTCACCCAAACAAGTGCATCTGTGTATTTTTCCTTTCCCCTCACAGAAACCATCACACTGTCAGTCCCTGCTGTTTTGCAGCCCATCCGATTTCCTCCCAACAATAGGTCCCAGATTTCTTTCCATTAAGAAGTGTCTCTGGCCTTTTCACGGCTGTGTAATATTCCCTCCTGTGGCTGAATTGTTTGTTATCTGCATTAAAGCACATTCCCTGGTATAAACAGCGATGTGATGCAGAACCTGTAATGAATGTCGCTGTGCGTGTGGGTCAATATACTCACACCCTTCCTGAAAAATTTTTTTTTTTTTTTTTTTTGGCCGTACCCTGTGGCATGCAGAACTTCCCCAACCAGGGATCGAACCCATGACCTCGTCAGTGGAAGCACGGGGTCTTAACCAGGACCACCAGGGAAGTCCCTGAAAGTTTTTTTCAGTAATAAACTTGATATTTTTAGAGCAGTTTTAGGCTTATAGGAAAATTGAGCAGAAAGCGCAGAGTTCTCATATAGCACCTTGCTCCCCCAGCGGGCACGCACCGTCTCCCCTATTATTACCGTCTCATAGTAGCGTGCTCCATTTGTCACATTTGATGAACTAATACTGGTACGTTGTTATAAGCTGAAGTCCATAGTTGGCAGCAGGGTTCACTCTTTTTCTTTGGTTATCTAAAGATACGATTTTTTTCTGTTGAAGTATAGTTGATTTACAACGTTGCGTTAGTCTCAGTGTACAGCAAAGTGATTGAGTTATACGTATATATTCGTTTTCATATTCTTTTTCCTTATAGGTTATTACAAGATACTGAGTATAGTTCCCTGTGCTATACAGGAGGACCTTGTTGTTTATCTATTTTATATTTAGTAGTGTGTATCTGTTAATCCCAAACTCCTAATTTATCTCTCTTCCCCTTTTCCCTTTGGTAACCATAAGTTTGTTTTCCATGTCTGTGAATCCATTTCTCTTTTGTCAATAAGTTCATTTGCATCATTTTTTTAGATTCCACATATAAATGATATCATATAGTATTTGTCTTTGTCTGACATGCTTCACTGAGTATGATCATCTCTAGGTGCATCCATGTTGCTGCAGATGGCATCATTTCATTCTCTTTTTTATGGCTGAGCAGTATTCCACTGTATATATGTATATACCGTATCTTCTTTATCCGTTTATCTGTCAATGGACACTTAGGTTGCTCCCGTGTCTTGGCTACTGTAAACAGTGCTGCTATAAACATTGGGATATGGGTTCACACTTGGTGTTGTACATTCTGTGGGTTTGGACAGATGTGTGATGACAGGTATCCACCATTGTATCATCATGCACGGTAGTTTCACTGCCTGAAAAATCCTCTGTGCTCCGGCTACTCAGCCCTCCTTCGGCCACCCCTGGCCGCCACTGATCCCTTTCCTGTCTCTGTAGTTTCGCCTTTTCCAGAATGTCCTGTAGTTGGAATCAAAGTCTGTAGCCTTTTCAGATCAGCTTCTTTCACTTAATAACACGCATTTAAGCTTCCTCCACGACTTGTCATGGCCTGATAGCTCATTTCTTTTTAGCACTGAATAACATTCCCGTTGTCTGGATGTGCCACACTTTGTTTATCCGTGTACCTGCTGAAGGACATCTGAGTTGCTTCCAAGTTTTGGCAATTATGAATAAACCCGCCATACATATTCACGTGCGGGTTTCTGTGTGGACGTCAGTTTTCCACTCCTTTGGGTGAATTCCAAGGAGGGTGAGTGCTGGGTCCTATGGTCAGAGTACGTTTCATTTTGCAAGAAGCCGCCAAACTGCCTTCCAGAGTGGCAGGACCATTTCGCACCCCAGCAGCAATGAACCTGAGTTTTGTTGCTCCACATCCTTGCCAGCATTTGATGTTGTCAGTGTTCCAGATTTGGGGCATTTCAGTGGGTGTGTAGTTGTACCTCATTGTGGTTTGTTTTTTTTAAATTTATTTATTTCATTTATTTATTTTTGGCTGCGTTGGGCCTTCATTGCTGCACGCGGGGTTTCTCTAGTTGGGGAGAGTGGGGGCTCCTCTTCATTGTGGTGCACGGGCTTTTCATTGTAGTGGCTTCTCTTGTTGCGGAGCACGGGCTCTAGGCAGACGGGCTTCAGTAGTTGTGGCGTGTGGGCTCAGTAGTTGTGGCTTGCGGGTTCTAGAGTGCAGGCTCAGTAGTTGTGGCGCACAGGCTTAGTTGCTCTGCAGCACATGGAATCTTCCCGGACCAGGGCTTGAACCCGTGTCCCCTGCATGGGCAGGCGGATTCTTCACCACTGCACCATGAGGGAAGCCCCCTCGTTGTGGTTTTAATTTGCCTAAATGTTTAGATAAACCTTTGTTGAGCCTCCTGTTGGGAGCCAAGCATGGTTCCAACATCTCTTGTACGATTCAGGCTAGGAAGGAGGTGCTAGTGCCTCATTTTGCAGATGGGGAAACCAAGGCTCAGAGAAGGATAGCTGTTTGCCCAGGGTCACACAGCAAATGGGGGTAGAGCCAAGGCCCTGTGACTAACTCCAGAGCACTTCTACCTGCAGTGTCCCAGGCCCTGTGCTGGGCACTAGGGACGTAGCGATGACCAAGACAGACCCAGTCTACCCTCCCAAGGCTCACAGTCCAGTGGTGGATATGGACTCGTGAGCAGGCAGTTATAGCTTGTGCTGACCAGGGCTGTAATGTGGTTGCACAGGCACAGGGCAGGGGGCACCCAGAGGAGGCACCTGACCTGGCCTGGGTGTCCAGGGAGAAAGGGGTGCTGAAGCATGTATAGGAGCTTTCCAGGAGAAGGGCAAAAGAGTGACCCGGGCCAGAGGAACAGCATGGAAGATGTCTCAGAAGTAAGAGAGAAAGGGACGTGGCCAAGAGCACCGACTCTGGTGGGAGAAGGTCCTAGGTTCCAGACCCAGCTCTGCCACTGGTGGCCAATCAGCCCCTTCTCCCGGCCTCGGTTGCCACTCCCCAGCGTAGCTTGGCTGTGAGGATTCAGTAATCCCCATGGGTACCGCACTGGGCCAGGCAGGCACGTGGAGAACCAGAGGGTGGGAGGAAGCCAGGAGGGCCAGAGCAGCACCCCCTCCGCCCCACCCCTGAGCATCTGGAACTCGGGGGTCCCAGGAGGACCTGGCCCGGGTGGTGGTGGAATCAGGTAAAAGCATCCAGAGATGCAGTCCCTGGTCTCCCATCTCAATGCAAAAGGAAATGGCAGGGTGCAGTGGGGGTCTGCTTCCTGCCCCTGCCCCTAATTGGACACTTCCTGCCCCAGGCTGGACCCCTGGTGGGCAGGGACCCCCCCCCTCCCCTCCCCCGCCCTCACTCACCGTCTAGTCCCCATTAGTGAGGCCGCCAGCTGCAGGAGCCTCAGGCCCAGGTGTTCCCTGCCCACACTCTGCCCCAGTGACCATCACTAAAAATGAATAATGGGCGGAGCAGGCAGGGCCTGGAGGGGTGGGGGTGGGGAAGACAGGCCCCGAAGCTCCTCCCACACCTCCTCCCCCAAGCAGTCCTCCCTCTACTGCAGCCCTGAGGAGCTGGGCAGGAGTCCCCTTTACCACCCAGCGCCTCCTGTGGCTTATCTAACCTCCTCTTAGCCTGCCTGCACGTGTTGGCGAGCTAAAGTTGTCAGATTAAGCAAATAAAAATACAGACGGCCCGTGAAGTTTGAACTCCCAATAAGCAATGAACCACGCAATACGTGGGATATATTTACACTAAAACATGATTAATTTTCTACCTGAAGTTCAGATTCAGCTGGATTCTCTGTGGCAGCCCTTTCCTGATCCTGCCTGGGTGAACAGCAGGCCTCGGCTGGCCTTCCTGTGTTATGGGCAAACACCCAGATGCTGATCCACACTGACCGATCAGAGGGACCCCGGCCCCACGGGACCCTGGGGGCCTCCCTGTCAGGTGTGTCCCCTCTGAGGTGCTGGACCTGGGGCTCCGGGGGGCCTGGGATCAGGGCCCAGGTGTGGATGGGGGAAGTTGAGGTCGCATCTAGCTGCCAACTGCAGTGGACATATTTGAATTTGGATGCTGAAATTGTGGCTCTGAAGAGGTCCCTGGGGGAGAGGAAAAGGGGGGGGGCGTGTGCCCACCACCCCCAAGTACCCACTGCGTGGGGTCTCTGTTGTGTCCCCCAGCCTTCAGCAAGGCTCCGATGGTGAGAGCCCCGTCCCCGGAGCCCAGGTTCGAATCCCAGCCCTGCCCCATGCGAGTTGTGAGAACGCCAAGCGTTCTCTCGGTGCCTCAGTTTCCTCACCTGTAAAATGGGGATTAATAACAATACTGCTAATAATAGTACCAACTGTCGGGGTCATTGAGAGGATTCAATGCATTCATGTAACAGAGGAGCTTGGCCTGGCACAAAGCTAGTGCTCACTGGAGTGATGGCCTGTCCCGGCCTCCCGGCCCAGGAGGGAGGGGTTAAGCGGGAATCGGAGGCTAATTTTAGCCTTGATGACACCACCTGGCCGCCTGCCTTGTCCAAACATCCTCGGCCAAGCATGAGGTTCAAGGCCTCCCCCACCCCCCAACCTCTGACATCCAAGGAGCCTGTTTATTCATTCCTGTCGGCCAGAGCATTCCTCTCCCGCCCGCTGCCTGCCTGTGCCTGCCCTACGGCTCCCTCCGAGCCCCATGTCGCCCGCCGCGTGTTGCCCAGGGTCAGGACCACCTCACCTGTAGGCCCCTTGGAGACAGCCCGTGGCCAGGGGCAGTCGTGGGTGGGCGCAGGGAGAAGGGTGGACAAGAGTCACTCCTGCTCTACAGCCCAGCGTCCCCCGGAGTCTTTGTTTACAGTTCTCCGAGTAAGAGTCCAAGCTTCTGGCTGTGGGGACTCCCAGCGCCGTCATTCGTTCAGCACCTATTTACCGAGTGCCAAGTCCTGCTGGAGACCCAGGCCTTGCCTCCACAGGACTCCCAGTGTTGGGTACGACAATGACAAGCCAGGAAACAGGAGAGTTTTTCCACCGTGCTTAATACTGTTCATTCATTTGTTCCTTCGAGGCGTGTTTATTAAGGCTGTCCTATATGTCAGGCACTGTTCAGGGTGCTTGGGGCTCAGCAGGGAACAAAGCAGACCAGGATCCCTCATGGAGCTGACATCCTGGTTGGGGAGAGAGGCAAGAGACAGTAAATCACAGAAATAAGTCAAATACATGGTCCAGTTACATGGTAGTCATTGTGGAGAAAAATAAAGCGGGAAAGGGGACGGGGAGTGCTGGCAGAGGGCAGTTAGCAATAAAGTGATTTGAGAGGGAGTTATTTGAGGGAACCAGGTGGCTGTCAGGGTGGAGGGAGTTCCAGGCAGCGGGAAGAGCACGTGCAAAGGTCCTGGGGCATGAACAGTGAGGACACGAGTTGGGGGAGATGCAGCAGAACCTGTGGGCTCTGCCTCGGGAATCGGTGGGGGCCGTGAGAAGGTCCGGAGCAGAGGATGAGCCCGATGTGGCCTGACATTCCCTTGTCTGGCTCTCCCCTTGTTCTGAGGTCAATCCCCGGAACTGTCACCCTGCAGGCCGAGGGGCTGGGCCAGGGGCTGCAGCTGGTCTTTTGAGACCCAAGTGGCTGCAGGTGGGATTCCAACTGTAAATGAGGACTTCCGGGACATTTGGAGAGCCTGCACTGGGGGAAATTGCTGCTCTCTGGAGACCGCCAGTAGTGATGGGGGCAGGGGGGTGGGGGAATTCTGGGTACACCTTCCCCACATGGCATCTCCATATGCTTCCTGCAGGGCCGGGCCCGGTGCCCAGGTTGCCAGCATTCCTGGCTCAGTGTTTTGCCAGTGGAGGGACAGGTGTCTTAGAAAACTGGAAAACATCCTCTGACAACAAACCAACAAAATGTATGCTCTTCTGGCTCCTTGTCCCGACAGATCTTCTCCGAACTGTTTTCTGTCTTGCAAAATACCTTCATTGGCTTTTCTGACCCCGAAACTGCCACACACACTCCACCAGACTTTCCAGGGAGAGAGAAAAGGCCCTTTGTTCCCCGGCCCGCGTAGCCCCTGGAATTCTCTGTCTCGGCAGCAGCAGTGCACCTAGGCGCTATTGTTTTTTTCTCACACGGTTTTGCAACAGGCTTTTTTTCTGCTCGACAATACGTGGCCCTACAGCTTGCATTTCCAGAAATTGGAAAATGAAGCGTGTCCGGCCCGCACCTCCTCAACCCACCACAGGCTGAAATTGAAGCCCCATGAACCCGGCCGGGCTGGGGTGCTGGGGAAGGCAGACCCCAACGTGCCAGGGGGCCCAGGTGAAGAGAGGCTGGGGGCGGGCAGCACAGAGATGCCAGGTTTCTGTCACCTTGAGTTCCCACGCTCCCCTCTGCACACAGCAGCCCCATGCACCATGACGCCGGGCAGGGAGAAGCCGTATCCTTTAAAATACCATCAGAGGGGAAACTGAGGCCCGGGACTGTGGGTTTCCAGCCCCTGCCCACAATCCCGCCTTGCAGAGAAAGTGTGGGAGGATAATCACCTGAAGAGGATACCGGCATGGGCTCCGTTTTGCAGATGACACGACTGAGGCCCAGAGAGGCTACGCCACTCACCCAAGGTCACACAGCTGCCGGCCAGAGAGACTCCAAAGCTCCTGGAGTCAAGAGGTCTGAGGCCAGATGGCAGCCCAGCTCCGCCACTTAGGGGCTGCAGGTGGATTCTGATGTTAAATGAGGCCTTCCTGGACACCCCAGAACCTTCTGGGGCTGGGGGAGATTGCTGCTCTGCCAAGGGAGGCTGAGTTGGGCACAGAGGTGCAGTCCAGGCACTCTCTGAGCCTCAGCGGGCACCCGGGGACCCCTGTGATGCCTTTGACTGGAGCCAGGCCCCAGGATGGGGGGTGGGGGCACTGGTGGGTGAGGTGGGCGGCTGCAGTGCCAAGCCCACCAGTGAGCCTGGGCCTGAGCCAGCCTCGCCAGGCCCATGGCTCCCCTGCCATACACACCTCGCACCTGGGGCCCTCCCAACGGGCTGGCTACAAGCCAGGATCTTGGGAGGCAGACGGGGCCCTCAGGGGGCCAGGCCAGGGTTTCCTTGCAGGCTGGGGCAGGGCCAGTGGGTACAGTGTGGTCTCCCCTCCAACTGAGATGATGCCTGGCAGCTGACTACCTCTCTGTTTCCCTCTTTCTGGAAGTTTTTATGAGGCTCAGAGGGGAATGGGAACCCTCCTTGGGCCCCGGCCACCGGGGACGACATCAGGAGACACCAGGGCGCCCCTCCTCGTACCCAAGCGCCATCCCGGTCCCACATCGCACGTGTGGTTCGTTTCTCATCCATCCCAGGCTGGGGCGGTGTTGGGGGCCTCCTCTCGAGCCGCCAGTTGCCCCTTGGCTCACAACCTGAGGCCCCAGGGAGTGCATTTTCCAGCAGGCTGGCAGCTCCCTCACCCACCAGCCCAGGCTGAGCAACGCGCTAGGGGTCTGACGCGGGCAGAGACCAGGGCTGGGGGCGCAGACGGCCCCACCTCAACCCCCATGCTGGTCCTCAGGTCAAGCCTGAGGTGGGGGGTCCCTAGGGTCCCCCACTCTTGGCCCTGGCACCAGCCCCTTTCCAGGGAGGCTCCACCTGGCATTGGCCAGGCGAGCCTCCCCCAGAGAGAGTCAGGAAGTCTCTCGGCTCTCTCTGGCTTTAGGCAGGAGGTTCCTCTGGCCCCCAAAGGCTGGACCCCAGGGCCTGGTGTTTGGTCCGGCTACACATCCCGAGGCCAGGAGGCCTTGGTTCAAATCCCAACCCCCTCCATTCCCACCCTGTGCTCCACTTCCCAGCTCTGTGAGGCAGGCAAAAATGTCAACAAAGTCTGAAGTTAAATTGTAGGCAGGGGACTTCCCTGGTGGCGCAGTGGTGGAGAGTCCACCTGCCGATGCAGGGGACACGGGTTCGAGCCCTGGTCCAGGAAGGTCCCGCATGCCGTGGAGCAACTAAGCCCATGCACCACAACTACTGAGCCTGTGCTCTAGAGCCCGCGAGCCACAACTGCTGAGCCCACGTGCCGCAACTACTGAAGCCCGCGTACCTGGAGCCCCTGCTCCACAACAAGAGAAGCCACCGCAATGAGAAGCCCGCGCACCGCAAAGAAGAGTAGCCCCCGCTCGCCACAACTAGAGAGAGCCCGCACGCAGCAGCGAAGACTCAACGCAGCCAAAAATATAATTAATTAATTAATTTTTAATATTAAAAAAACAAAAATCGTAGGCAGAACAGGTGGATTTGAGGCCATAAAACTAAATGATGGGAGGGACAGTGGCAGGAGGACTCAGAAGGAGGATGTTAGGGGCGGTAGGGGGAATCATCGGGTGAGGACACGGTCAGGTGTGCCCCTCGGCCGCCGGGGGTGATATCTGGGCGGGGCCGGAACTCACTAGGCTGGTCCAGCTGGGGGTTTGGATGGGCAGCAGGTAACCTGTGTTTCAGTTACACACATGGGTTTCATCACCAGTCCCTGTGAAGTCACAGGACTTGCTGCAGGGGTGTGGGTGGGCAGAGTGTCGGTGATCAGGAGCCCCAAATGCCCCCCATGAACCCCAGTCACCAACTTTCCCTTCTCTTCAGTCGGGATCAGGGCTCAGCTGGGACTGGGGCTCAGCCGGGTCGGGGCTCTGCCTGGCTACATTTACTGACCATCCCCGACCCAGCCTCCTGTTGCCTCGTGGAGCCAAGTTCAGGCTGTGACAGGCCTGTGGGAGGCTCAGGCAGGTGGGGTCCGGAAAGATCCTCATCTGTGCCCTCCCCCACCCCCGGCTGCCCCTGCCCCAGCCTGCACCCCACCCATGACCTGGTGACAGATGGCTAGAACTCTGTAGGAGTCGGGGGGTCCTGAGGTGCAGATGTGTGTGGAGACCACCCCCATCACCCAGCTGCCACACAGGGACAAGTGGGTCTGAAGCACAGGGCCCGGAAGCAGGTGGGACAACAGCACCAGGGCCTCCCTCTGGCTGCAGACCCGGCCCACCAGGAGCTGTCAGACAGAGGCCTCCTGGAATCTTCCTGGCCCGGCCCCAGGGCAGATAAAGGCCCTCCTTGGCTCCTTTGGGGCATCTCAAAGTGCCGTTGAACAGCAACTCTTTCCACAGAGGAACCTTCCTGCTTGGATCCTCCCCTTGACGGGGAGCTCATTCCCTCTAGAGCCAGTAAGGGAGCATTGGCAGTGCTAGCACAGGCCCTGTGTTATATAGGGGGAAATTGAGGCTCTGAGAAGGGCAGTCCCTCTCCTCAGCTCTCTCAGTGAGTAAAAGGCAGGACCAGGGTCCCCACCCAACATAGTTGCAGACAGGGCCAGCCAAACTCTGATCCCAAACGTGGAATAATAGGCAGTGCCCCGCCCACAGCCAGCCCTCCACAAGAGACCTGCTTTGGGGTTTTAAATCCTTGAGATACAGCCCAAGTTCTTTTTTCTTTTTTTTTTTTTTTAAGTGAATAGAGTTTTTTCTTTTTGTTTTTTGTTTGTTGGTTTTTTACTTTTGGCTGCGTTGGGTCTTCGTTGCTGTGCGCGGGCTTTTTCTCTAGTTGCGACGAGTGGGGGCTACTCTGTTGCGGTGCGCGGGCTTTTCACTGCGGTGGCTTCTCTTGTTGCGCACAGGCTCTAGGCACGTGGGCTCAGTAGTTGTGGCGCGCAGGCTCTAGAGCGCAGGCTCAGCAGTTGTGGCGCGCAGGCTCTAGAGCGCAGGCTCAGTAGTTGTGGCGCGCAGGCTCTAGAGCGCAGGCTCAGCAGTTGTGGCACGCGGGCTTAGTTGCTCCGCGGCATGTGGGATCTTCCCGGACCAGGGCTCGAACCCATATCCCCTGCATTGACAGGCGGATTCTGAACCACTGTGCCACCAGGGAAGCCCCAGCCCAAGTTCTTACTCTGTCTTCCCCACTCTCGTGCTCTCCCGGCTTTTCTGTCCTCATGGGGCTGTCAGCCCAGCAGAGGAAATGACACAGGGTGGCCAAAGCTATGATGGGGGACACCAGGCAGCTGTGGGGGGCCAGAGGAGTGATCTGATTCAGCTCAGGGGACGGGAGGAATCTGGGGAGGCTCCCTGGAGGAGCTCTGCAGGATGACTAGGGATTAACAAGGTGGCCAAGGCGGGGTGGGGGCGAGCAAAGAGTGTTCCTGGCAGAGCAGCTTGTGTAGCTGGAGACGCCGCTGTGCCCTTGAGATTCTGAGTGACCATCTCTGGACCTCAGTTTCCATATAGGCAGGGCGACTGTGTGAAGGCTGAAGGTTTGCCTATCAAGGTTTGGCCTTGGGCTGAGGACACAGTGACCTTCATGAGTTATATTTTAATAAGTCACCAGATAATTCTGCCTGTCAGGAGCGAGCCATGAGCAACTTTGGGTAAGGCTCCTCTGTAAATGTGTTACCCACCCAATGTAAGTCCACGTGCCCAACGCACAGTGAGGTCAAACAGTACCGAAACATCGTTGGAGTTTGGAGCAGAGAAATGTTCATCGCAGGGCCATGCAAGGAGATGGGTGGCTCGTGCCTTAAAAAGTCCAAACTCCTCGAAGGGTTTCAGCAAAGCACTTCTAAAGGCCAGGTGAGGGAGGGGCGTGGTATCAGATCCTTTGTTCTTGCATCTGGCCATGTAGGTCAGGTCAAGGTCGGGTCACGGTGTTCCTGTAAAGCTCCAAGAAAACAAATGTTATTCTCTGTCAGGTCAGGTCATGGTCAGGCTATTCTGTATATTTCAAGCTATAGGCAACACGCTTTTACAAAAGGTGCAGTCAGCATGTCTAAGCACAGACAACAGGAGCACAGAGTTAAAGTAAAAGGTCAGAACCAAAGGGCTTCCCTGGTGGCGCAGTGGTTGAGAGTCTGCCTGCCGATGCAGGGGACACGGGTTCGTGCCCTGGTCTGGGAAGATCCCACATACCGTGGAGCGGCTGGGCCCATGAGCCATGGCCGCTGAGCCTGCACGTCCGGAGCTTGTGCTCCGGAACAGGAGAGGCCGCAACAGTGAGAGGCCCGCGTACCGGAAAAAAAAAAAAGGTCAGAACTAAAATGGAGTCAGATTTTTCTTTTTAATGCTTTATTGCTATAACTTAGATATTATAAAAGGCGCATAGCTTGTTGTACAAATCAAAGGTGGTGGTTGTTGTTGTTTTGGCTGCGCCCTATGGCATGTGGGATCTTAGTTCCCCAACCAGGGATCGAACCCGCACCCCCTGCGTTGGAAGTGCAGAGTCTTAACCACTGGACCGCCAGGGAAATCCCGAGTCAGATTTTTTTTTAATCAATACTTTTCTTAATTGAAGTATAGTTGACTTACAGAGTTGTGTTAATTTCTGCTGTACAGCAAAGTGAATCAACGATACAAATATATATGTACATTCTTTTTTTTTAACATTCTTTTCCATTATGGCTTATCATAGGGTATTGAATATAGTTCCCTGTGCTAGACGGTAGGACTTTGTTGTTTACCCAGTCTATATATAAAAGCTTCCATCTGCTAACCCTAACCCCCCAGTCCATCCCTCTCCCAACCCACTCCCCTTGGCAACCACAGGTTTGTTCTCTATGCCCATGAGCCTGTTTCTGTTTCATAGATAGGTTCATTTGTATCATATTTTAGACTCCACATGCAAGTGAAATCGTATGGTATTTGTATTTCTCTTTCTGACTTACTTCACTTAGTATGATAATCTTTAGTTGCATCCATGTTGCTGCAAATGGCTCTGTTTCATTCTTTTTTATGGCTGAGTAGTATTCCATTGTATATAGGTACCACCTTTTTTAATTAATTATTTTTTTAACACCTTTATGGGAGTATAATTGCTTTAATATGTTGTGTTAGTTTCTGCTGTACAACAAAGTGAATCAGCTATATGTATACATATATCCCCATATCCCTTCCCTCTTGCATCTCCCTTCCACCCTCCCTATCCCACCCCTCTAAGTGGTCACAAAGCACCGAGCTGATCTCCCTGTGCTATGTAGCTACCACTTCTTTATCCATTCATCTGCCGATGGACATTTAGGTGGTTTCCATGTCTTGGCTATTGTGAATAGTGCTGCTATGAACATAGAGGTGCATGTATCTTTTCAAAATGGAGTTGTCCAGATATATGCCCAGGAGTGGGATTGCTGGATCATATGGTAATTCTATTTTTAGTTTTTTAAGGAACCTCCACACTGGTTTTCCACAGTGGCTGCACCAACTTACATTCCCACGAACAGTGTAGGAGGTTTCCCTTTTCTCCACACCCTCTCCAGGATTTGTTATTTGTAGACACTTTTTTTTTTTTTTCCTGAGGTACGTGGGCCTCTCACTGTTGTGGCCTCTCCCATTGCGGAGCACAGGCTCCGGACACGCAGGCTCAGTGGCCATGGCTCACGGGCCCAGCCGCTCTGCGGCATGTGGGATCCTCCCAGACCGGGGCACAAACCCGTGTCCCCTGCATCGGCAGGTGGACTCTCAACCACTGCGCCACCAGGGAAGCCCCATTTGTAGACATTTTAATGGTGGCCATTCTGACCAGTGTGAGGTGTTACCTCATTGTAGTTTTGATTTGCATTTCTCTAGTAATCAGTGATGTTGAGCATCTTTTCATGTGCCTATTGGCCATCTGTATTTCTTCTTTGGAGTAATGTTTATTTAGGTCTTCTGCCCATTTTCTGATTCGGTTATTTTGTTGTTGTTGTTGAGTTGTATGAGCTGTTTGTGTATTTTGGTGATTAAGCCCTTGTTGGTCGCATCATTTGCAGATATTTTCTCCCAGTCTGTAGTTTGTCTTTTCTTTTTGTTTATGGTTTCCTTTGCTGTGCAAAAGCTTGTAAGTGTGATTAGGTCCCATTTGTTTATTTTTGTTTTTATTTCTTTTGCCTTGGTAGACTGACCTAAGGAAACAGTGGAACAATTTGTCAGGGAATGTTTTGCCTATGCTCTCTTCTAGGAATTTTATGGTGTCATGTCTTATGTTTAAGTCTTTAAGCCATTTTGAGTTTATTTTTGTGTATGGTGTAAGGGTGTGTTCCAACTTCATTAATTTACATGTGGCTGTCCAGCTTTCCCAACACCGCTTGCTGAAGAGAATTTTCCCCATTGTATATTCTTGCCTCCTTTGTCAAAGATTAATTGACTGTAGGTGTGTGGTTTTGTTTCTGGGCTCTCTATTCTGTTCCATTGATCCATATGTCTGTTTGTGTGCCAGTACCACGCTGTTCTGATTACTGTAGCTTTGTAGTATTGTCTGAAGTCTGGGAGGGTTATGCCTTAATATAGAGTCAGATTTGTTCTTCCCGGGACTTCCTGGTGGTCCAGTGGTTAGGACTAGGTGCTTCCATTGCAGGGGCATGGGTTTGATCCCTGGTCAGGGAACCAAGATCCCACATGCTGGTGGTGCGGCCAAAAAAAAAAAGACTTGTTCTTCCCTATTAGAAATGGCCTGGGCTTCCCTGGTGGCACAGTGGTTGGGAATCCTCCTGCCAATGCAGGGGACATGGGTTCGAGCCCTGGTCCGGGAAGATCCCACATGCCACAGAGCAACTAAGCCTGCATGCCACAACTACTGAGCCTGCGCTCTAGAGCCCGTGAGCCACAACTACTGAGCCCACGTGCCACAACTGCTGAAGCCCACGTGCCTAGAGCCTGTGCTCCACAACAAGAGAAGCCACCGCAGTGAGAAGCCCACACACTGCAATGAAGAGTAGCCCCCGCTCGCCGCAACTAGAGAAAACCCATGTGCAGCAATGAAGACCCAGTGCAGCCAAAAATAAATAAATTTATGTTTAAAAAAGAATCAGTGCATTTAAAAACAAACAAACAGGGCTTCCCTGGTGGCACAGTGGTTGAGAGTCCGCCTGCCGATGCAGGGGACATGGGTTCGTGCCCCAGTCCGGGAAGATCCCACATGCTGCGGAGCGGCTGGGCCCGTGAGCCATGGCCTCTGAGCCTGCGCGTCCGGAGCCTGTGCTCCACAACGGGAGAGGCCGCAACAGTGAGAGGCCTGCGTACCGCAAAACAAACAAACAAACAAATGCCCTGCCCTGGGGGACCCCAGCCTCCTGGAACCTCTGCCAGCCTGGAACTAACTGGACACTCAGATGGTAGATGTCCAGGCAGCGTGAAGCAGCCTCACAGAAGTGATTTCTCATCTGGGAACAGGGGAATCATGGTACCTGGGAGCTGGAGCTCGGGCTTTGGCCTGCCCGAAACAGCCTCCTCCTCCCCAGCCTCCCTGCCTCTGCCCTGCTGTCTTCCCTGTCCCCCCGTGGCAGGCTGAAAGAGCATCTCAAAACAGGAGTCTATGTGGTGGTGACTGCTCTGCTGGAAGCTTCCCATGGCTCCCTGTCGCCGTTGTGTTAAATATCCATCATTGACCACAGCCGGACGCAGCTCAACGTGGCGTGGTGACCTCATCTCCTACTCCTGAATACTCAGCCTTCCTGGATTTCCTCCAATGCTGCCATTCCTTGCTGCCTCAGGGCCTTTGCACAGGCTGTCCCTTCTGCCTGGAAAGCTTTTTTTTAAAAAAAAAAAAAGCAGACATCTTTGTCTTTTTTGTTTTTTAATTTATTTATTTTATTTATTTTATTTTTGGCTGCGTTGGGTCTCCATTGCTGCACGCGAGCTTTTTCTAGTTGCGGCGAGAGGGGGCCACTCCTCGTTGCCGTGCGGGGCTTCTCATAGCGGTGGCTTCTCCCGTTGCAGAGCTCTGGCTCTAGGCACGCAGGCTTCAGTAGTTGTGGGTCGCGGGCTCTAGAGCGCGGGCTCAGCAGTTGTGGTGCACGGGCTTAGTTGCTCTGTGGCATGTGGGATCTTCCCGGACCAGGGCTTGAACCCGTGTCCCCTGTGTTGGCAGGCAGACTCTCAACCACTGCGCCACCAGGGAAGCCCCTGCCTGGAAAGCTCTTGCATCCTCCTTTTTACTTAGAGAATTCTTACGGGGCTTTAGCTCTCAGCTCACACATCCGGGAAGTCCAGACCAGGCCACAGCCTCCTTTTTTGCAATTTATAATTGATGTTTGTTTACAAGTTTCCTCATGGGTTATCTGTCTCACCCACTTGCTTCGTGCGATATCCCTGGGGCCCAACATGTAGCAGGTACACAAGAAATGTTTGCTGACTGAGACGGAAGAGGGGGTGGTATCTGCTGGAAGGGAAAGTGAGAAGCTTGAAATTCTGCTCACCTGCCCCTCCCCATCCTCCATGGAACCCCTGGTGCCCCCACGGAAACCACGTTGAGAACCAGTGGTTTGGGTCAGCCCTTTTCCCTTTATGGATGGGTCAACTTTACGCCCAAAGCCATGCGTGCTTCGAGGCCACAGGGGAGGCCAGGGCGGTGACTCTAGTCCCCAACTTCCTCCACCCCCTCCCTCATCAGGTCTTATGGTGGAGATTAGCAGAGTCCCACCTTTGCTTTTAGATGATGACCCAGCTCATGGGACAGGACACCCTGTGTCATCTGATGGCAGTTGTGGTGGTGTTGGGCTGTGCTGTGCTGCGTCTATAAATAAGTCCATTTCCTTCTCCTCCCTGGTGTTGCCTCATCCACTCCCTGGGTGACAAGCTGTGACTCGGCCCTAAACTTCCTAGTCAGCTGCTTGCCATCCTGCACAGTGTCCATCCAGGTAAGGCCTCCTGGGGAAAATGTCCCCTCTCCCAGGAGGCATCGTTGCCCCCTGGGAAGGGCCTGCAGCCTGCTCTCCCCGGGGTCTTTATGGGTACCAGGTGCGCCAGAGGTCTAGCAGGTGTGGGAAGTTCTGATTGATTTGCCAAACCAGGAGGAGCAGCATTTCTCTCCCGGTCTGTTTCTGTCTGTCTCTCTCTCCCTGGCAAAACTCTGGATTAGAACCCCCACTGCTTCCTGGCCCCCATCAGCAACACAGAGCCCTTCCTCCTTCCCACCCTGTCCCATGGGAGGAGGACCTGAGATGCAGGGGAACAGGGGGGATTTTGTTTTGTTTTGTTTTTCTGATCTTTGCGGTGTCCCAGCATCATGGCATTTTTCAGTTCCTTTCTAGGAAAAAAATGTCTCCGGTTCCACTTGGGTGGGATCTCAGCCCCCGGCCTCCCACAGCCCCGTTCCTGGATCCTCGCTTCTCAAGGTCCCTGCCAAGGGCCTCCATGCCTCCTAGGAGGAGCCACCATAAACCCAGGACAGACAAACTATATCCATCTTAAGTACATTTCCGCATATTAACCTTCTGTGCACGGCCAAAATCCCTGGCGGCGCAAAGTAGCTTGTGGTCAGAGTTCAGCCTCCATCCCACTCCTGCTTGGCGCTGTCTCCCCAAAGGCCTGTCTTTTGGGTCTCTTTCCAGAAACTTTGGCATGAACGTGTAATTCCAAATCGCGCTCCCTTTTCATCACACAAGGCCACCTGCCAGCTTCTCCCTTCTGCATTCGGAGGGTTACGCCAGCTCTGCCCAGTAGAAGGAGCCCGCCAGCCATCAGGGTCTTTTTATTTTTATTTCTTTATTTAAAAATTTATTTATTTTATTTATTTATTTTTGGCTCTGTTGGGTCTTCGTTGCTGCACACAGGCTTTCTCTGGTTGCGGCGAGCGGGGGCTACTCCTCGTTGAGGTGCGCGGGCTTCTCGTTGTGGTGGCTTCTTTTGTTTCGGAACATGGGCTCTAGGCGCTGGGGCTTCAGTAGTTGTGGCGCACGGGTTCAGTAGTTGTGGCTTGTGGGCTCTAGAGCGCAGGCTCAGTAGTTGTGGTGCACGGGCTTAGTTGCTCTGCGGCATGTGGGATCTTCCCAGACCAGGGCTCGAACCCATGTCCCCTGCATTGGCAGGTAGATGCTTAACCACTGTGTCACCAGGGAAGCCCTATTTTTTATTTTTTAATTTTATTTTTTGGCCATGCCGTGCAGCATGCAGGAGCTTAGTTCCCCAACCAGGGATTGAACCTGTGCCAGGGGTGCGGAGTCTTAACCACTGGACTGCCAGGGAAGTCCCACATTATTTTTTAAACTGTAGCAGAATATATGAGACACAAAATTTGACATTTTAACCATTTTTAAGGGTGCAGTTCAGTAGCATTAAGTATATTCCCAATGGTGTGCAACCACTGCCAATATTTCCAAAAATTTTTCATCACCCCAAATAGAAACTTTATACCCCAGTAAGCAAAAACTCATTCTCCTTCCAACCCTCCCAGCCCGTGGTAACCGCTAATCTACTGTCTGTCTCTATGAATTTACCTATTCTAGGTATTTCATAGAAGCAGGATCATATAATATGTGTCCTTTTGCATCTGGCTTATTTCACTGAGCCTCATGTCCTCGAGGTCCACCCATGGTATAGCGTGTGTCAGAATCTCTCTCCTTCTTAAGGCTGAATAATGTTCCATTGTATGGATGGACCACATTTGTTTATACGCTCATCCTTTGATGGACATCTGGGTTGTTTCCAACTTTTGGCTATTGTGAATCACGTTTCTATGAGCATGGACATACAAATATCTCTTGGAGTCCCTGCTTTTCAGTTCCTTTTGGGTAGATATCTAGGAGTGGAATTGCTGGGTGATATGGAATTATGTGTTCAGCCTTCTGAGGAACCGCCAGACTGATTTCTGCCACATATGTAATTTTCAACTTTTTACCAGACACATTAAAAAGAATAGAAAGGTACCAGTAAAATTAATTTTAATGCTATATCTTATTTCACCCCGTACATCCAAAGCATTATCTCAATATGTAATCGACATAGAAAATTACTAATGAGCTACTTTACATAGGATATTTTACATTCTTTCTTTCATATGAAATCTTGGCAATCTGGCGTGTATTTTACTCTTTAAGGACGTTTCTATTTGGATGCTAAATTTTCAACGGCTGGAGTGAAAGGGGTAGTGTTTCATTAAAAAAAAACAAACTTGTTTTACGTTGTTCAGTTTTTAAATTTACATTTGAAATTTACTGACATTCACAATTTCTGTTCCTCTGTTGCATTAGCCACATGGGGCTAGTGGCCCCCATATTGGATGGTGCAGATTTAGACCCAGCTACTTAATTCTGGAACCTGTTTTTTATCAGGCAGACATGGATTTACCATGAAGTGGATGAAGCTTAAGCTTCAGGGACCCCTAAATAAAGATTACTTTCTGTATCTAAGTCTGGACTCAATTTTCTTTGCCGTTTCTTAGAGAGGCTCCCAAAATATGGAAGTTCAGCTTCCAGAAAACCTGGATCCACCCTGCAGAGCTGTGCCAATACAGTGGCTTTATTCATTTTTTTAAATTTTTATGTTAATTTTATTGGAGTATAGTTGATTTGCAAAGTTGTGTTAGTTTCAGGTGTATAGCAAAGTGATTCCATTATACATATACATATATTCATTCTTTTTCAGATTCTTCTCTCATATAGGTTATCACAGAATATTGAGTAGAGTTCCCGGTGCTATACAGTAGGTGCTTGTTGGTTATCTATCTCATATATAGTAGTGTGTGTGTGTTCATCCCAAGCTCCTGATTTATCCCTCCCCACCACGTTTCCCCTTTGGTAACCAGAAGTTTGTTTTCAGTATCTGTAAGTCTATTTCTAGTTTGTAAATATGTTCATCTGTATCATTTTTAATTAGATTCCACATATGAGTGATATCACATGATATTTGTCTTTCTCTTTCTGACTTACTTCACTTAGTATGATAGTTTCTAGGTCCATCCATGTTGCTGCAAATGGCATTATTTCTTTCTTTTTCATGGCTGAGTAATATTCCATTGTATATATGTACCACATCTTCTTCATCCATTCCTCTGTGAATGGATATTTAGGTTGCTTCCATGTCTTGGCTATTGTAAATAGTACTGCAATGAACACTGGGGTGCGTGTATCTTTTCAGATTATGGTTTTCTCCTGATATATGCCCAGGAGTGGGATTGCTGGATCATATGGTAGTTCTATTTTAAGTTTTTTCAGACAAAGATACCCTAATACCAAAACCAGGCTTTTATTCATTTTTCACAACTGCATAGTATTCTGTTGTCAGAAGGGATAGTAATTCGACCAGTCCCACATCAATGGACAGGTAGCTTATCCAAAACGCCCTTGTTTTGTTGGCATGTCTGTGGGCATTTGCACCAATCCCTCTGGCCAGAGGGTGAGTGCGTTTCAAATAATGAGTCATTATCCCTCATTTCCCTTTTTTAGAAATTCTAGAGCAGCACATGCTGTCCAGTAGAAACAGAACACAAGCCACACGTGTAATTAATATTTTTCTAGTAGCCACGACTTTAAAAATGTAAAAGACGCAGGTGAAATTAATTTTAATAATATGCTTTCTTTAACCCAACAGATCCAAAGTAGTATTGTTTAAATGTGTAATGAACAGAGGAAGTATTGAGATAATTTTACTGTCTCGTTCTCGTCCTAAGTCTTAGAAACCAGGGTGTATTTCACACCCCCAGCACACCTAATTCGGACACTCAGTTTTCGTCGTAGATCCTTGATCTGTAATTAGACTCCATAAAAATGTCTCGCTGGAGCAGATTTGCCCTTCCAGGAGGTCCCAAATGTACTGTCAAGTTTTTCCAATCATTGAATTGGCTATCAGAGGCTGTTTTTGGCTTTGCCTTTACTTTTTATCTTGAAGTTGTCTTCGATTTACAGAAGAGAGAACCTTTTTTAAATTTAATTTAGCATTAAAAACTCTGTCCAACACAACAGCTGCATTTCAAGGACTCAAGAGCCATAGGGTGCACGCGATGGTGCAGATATAGAACATTTCCACGATGGCAGAAAGTTCTAGTGGACAGTGCCAGGCTGTAGATCAGAGCTCCACCTGCAAAGAGGGAGAGGAGTTTGGAATTACATTAAGAGGAGAGAGTTTGGATTCTGGATCGTAAGGGCTGTAGCTGTGTGTATTTGGGCACGAGACATATCTATCGCTCAGAACCTCCGTTTTCTTATCTGTAAAATGGGTGTCTCCAGGGCCGCAGGAAGTGGAGAGGGGCAGGGCCGAAGTCCTAGATTCCGCTCTGGTGGTTGGGGTTTGGAGTCTGGGAGGACTTTGTGACCGCCTGCAGGAACGGAAAGGACCGGGGAGTGGAAAGACATCGGCCAGGCCAAGAGGCCGCCCAGGATCCCCCAGTGTGGGACCAGGGGGGCCATCTTTGGACGCTTATTCCCTGAGCACTTCCTGTGCTCTCCCCATAAACTTGTCAGGCTCTCCGTCACCTCCGGACCTTTGCGTTGGCTGTTTCGTCCACCAGGAATGCCCTTTCCCCCAACTCCTACACTACCTGGTGAGCCCTCAGATAACCTTCCAACGTAATCACATTGTACCTCTCCCAGGCAGAGCCCTGGCTCCAAGCCTCAGCTCCAGGGCACTGGGGAGCATCTTGTAACCAGCTCTGTCTTCTCCCTAGGCTGGGAAAGACTCTGGGAAAGCTGGGAAAGGGCAGGGTCAAGGTCAAGGTGGGACCTGAGAGCCATCGGAATCTATCCCAGGTCCAGAGATCATGTAGCCTAGTGGGTAGGAATAAGTGGGCTCTGAAGCTAGATGCTTTCTGTTGGAATTACAGTTCTGCCGTTTTCTTGCATTGAGTCCTTGGCCTCAGTTTTCTCGTCTGTAAAATAGGGATGAGAACAGTGCCTCCTACCTCAGGACTCGTAAAGATGAACTTGGGTAACCTGCATCTGCCCGCTCGGCATGTGTTATTATTTTTGTTAGCAGTGATGCTGTGTTCACTGTCCCCTCCTCCCAGCTCCTCTCTGACCCATGGATCCACCTGGCTGGGCCAAGGTAAAATGTTCCTGCCACCACTGTCTCCCCGGGCTGTTGCTGCAGCTGCTTCTGGCTCCGTGCTTCTCCTCCTACCTGCGTGTGTCCCGAGACAAGCCCACATGGGTCCCCGAATTGGGGGCCCCCTCCCAGGCCACTGCAGGGCCCTCCACCCGCCCGCCTCTGCGTCTCCTGCTGTGGACGTGGCTATTCAACACCCCAGTGGCTCTGTCCCACTGCTCGGAGATGTGGCCCGGCACAGCCGACTGCCACCTGACTGTCAACCGCAGCGAGTACCCTCGGGCGGATGCGGTCTTTGTGCGTCACCGAAAGGTCAGCTCCAGGCCTAAGGCACAGCTCACGCCTTCCCTGCGGCCCCCCAGCTAGCGCTGGGTCTGGTTCAGCATGGAATCGCCCAGCAACTGCCCCCAACTGAAGGCCCTGGACGGATACTTCACCCTCACGGTGTCCTACCGCCAGGACTCAGATATCTTCACGCCGTACAGCTAGCGTGAGCCATGGCCTGGCCAGCCTGTAGACACACTGGTGAACGTCTCGGCCAAGACCAAGCTGGTGGCCTGGGTGGTGGCCAACTGGAGGGTGGACTCGGTCGGGTGCAGTCCTATCAGAAGCTGCAGCCTCACCTCCAAATGGATGTGTATGGACGCTCCCACATGCCACTGCCCCGGGAGGTCATGACCAACAGGCTGTCCCAGTACAAGTTTTACCTGGCTTTCAAGAACTCCTTGCACCCTGACTATATCACAGAGAAGCTGTGGAGGAACGCCCTGCAGGCCTGGGCAGTGTCAGTGGTGCTGGGCCCCAGCAGGAGGAACTATGAACAGTTCCTGCCACCTGAAGACTTTCAGAGCCCCAAGGACTTGACCCATTATCTGCTGGCGCTGGTCAAGGACCACACCCTCTACCCGAGCTGCTTCCGCTGGCGGGAGACGCTGCGGCCCAGATCCTTCAGCTGGGGCTTGATGTTCTGTCAGGCCTGCTAGCGGCTGCAACAGAATCCCAACTACCGGACGGTGCCCAGTATCACGTCTTGGTTCACGTGAGCCAGCCAGCCTGGGGCCTGGGCTGCTGGGCATCTGGGGACCTTGGTGGGTGGAGCGCTCCCTTACCTGGGGCTTCCCCTGCTGGGCCCCTCTGCTGCCAGGAATGTTGTTGCTTCTGTGGGACCTCGCTTGCTAGGAGCTTCACCTGCTGGGGGCGGGGGTGTCATCTACCAGGGGCTGTGGCTGCTGGGCACGCACCAAGACACCCCCTGGGGAACTGGCCTTGGTGCCCCGCCCACTGGTGATGGCTCTGGTGGATGGGCCTGTGAGTACTGCTGCTTTGTCAATGAACCGCCTCGGGGGTATGCAGGTTGGCAATACTGACACCATTTTCGAGATGGGAATGCTCTGAGGAAACTGGTGTGTCCTCCCTTACTCCAGATCAGCGGTTCTCACTCCAGGACGATTCTGCTCCCAGGGGACGCTTGGAGTGTCTGGGGACATCTGTGGTTGTCACAACCTGGGGGTGGGCTGATAGCATCGAGTGGGAGGGGGCCAGAAATGCTGCTCAACAGCCTACAGTGCCCGGGAGACTGGGGCGCAGAGGGGGTGGGACTGGGGGCGGGGCTGTCTGGGGGTCCACGTGGGGCAGGGCTGGGACAAGGGGACGTTCTACACCTAGCGCAAGGATAGAGGAGGGGCAGGAACTGCTCCCAAAGGAGGGCAAGGGGAGAGGGTGTGACGCGGCGCGTGTGACTGTGAGAGCGGGTGTGACAGGGGACGACCACGTGGGGCTTGGAGTGAGGGTGGGCGTGGCCGCGTGTGACTGAACAGGGGGCCCCTGTGTTCTTGCAGGTGACCTTGAGGACGCCCCTCTCTGAGTGTGCCTGACCACTGAGCATGTAAGCATGCGGACTGTGGGTCTGCGTGTGATCCTAAGCCCTGTGTGGGTGGCAGTCTCTGTGCCCTGTGTGTGTGAGTGTGTGTGTGTGTGTGTGTGTGTGTGTGTGTGTGTGTGTGTGGCACGCACTGCTGAGAACCCCAGCCTTGGGGTCTGCGGGGGCACCTCTGTTTACGTTCCAATTCTCTGGTGGGCTGGGCCAGTGCCCTGTGGTTGGATCTGGGTGGGAGATGGGAAGGCCGAGGTCCCAGGAGGCTGCGTGCACGCACGCACACACACACACTCACACTCACACTCACACCAAGGCAGCCAAGCTTCAGGGACCAGAGACCCGGGCTCCAAGGCCAATTTTCCTGCTGTGTGTCCTGGACTGAGCAACTTCCCTCTCTGAGGCTCAGGGTCTTCTAGGATGGGGAAACTGAGGCTCAGCTTCCCCAGCGTCTGGGAACTCTGGCTTTTCTGCATGGCTGGGCTGAGTCAGCCCAAACAGTGTAGGAATCCACCACCCCAAACCTCAGAGTCAGAAGATTGCAGGGATGGGTGGGGGCCCCAGCCAGCCAGCCTGTTCTGAAATTGCCTTCCAAGCAGGCCACCCACGGTTTGGTACCTGGCTTCCAAGCCCTGCTCTCGGAGCTCCCTGGAAGTCCTGCCTGTTAGCTGACTCCAGTGTCTCCAACTGCAGCCTGGGGGCGTGGCGGGTGCTGGGGAGCAGGGAGCTGGGGGTGTTCCTGCCTGGCTGGGTGAGACTCCCTGGGGGCAGCTTCTGAATCAAGTCCTCCAGCTTCAGGATGGGGGTTGGGTCTGGGAAGGCCAGAGCGCAGATGTGTGGGAAAAGGGGGGAGGGGCCAGTGTAGGAGACACAGCAGTAAAGGAGGGAAGGGTCTGTTCTCTGAGAGCCCCGGTCTGGGGTGGGGGGAGGGAAGAGGAGAGACGACTTTGCCCTAGGGAAAGCTGTATGGGAAGGGGGAGTTGCGCCTTCGAGACCACCCCCCCTAGTCTGAGGGGAAGAAGGGGAGGGGTCCACGCCGTCTGGTCTCCCGGGTGCCAGCTTCGTGCGTGCTGGGAGCACCCACTCTCTTCCCCGCCCCTCCTCAGCCCGTGCAACCTGCCGACCCCTCCCCGCCAGCTGGGAACCCAATTCCCCGGCGCAGTCCTGGGCTTGCCAGGCATCAAGGTGACACCACAGGCAAATCTAAACACCGCACCGTACTTTTTCCATCCTCCACAGGGGCTTGTCGTAAATTCTCCCTCGGGCTCCGGCCAGAGCTTTTATGGCCCCAGGACCTAGGTCCCTGGGGACCCGGCTCTGCCGCAGCAGGCGCCGGTTTCGGGCTGGATGGGGTTGGCGCCCGCCCCAGACCTATCCCCGCAGGGAGATGGGCAGCGAGCTATATTTTTAGCTAGTGAAAGGAGATAGTGGCTCCGAGTTCACCCTGGTGAGAGCTGCCCAGGCCCGAGGAGGCCTGTTGGGTGAGGGAGACCTGGTCCACCTGGACCTCAGTCTTCTCATCTGCACTGTAGTTACACCTTCCCTCCCCAGAAGGACACCTTGCAGGGAGGCGGGGAGGGAAGGGGCACGGGGACCTGTAGAGAGGTGGGAGAGAAGGTCCCTGCCGACATCCCCCCATTCACCCCACTTTCCTTTTTGTACCCCGGAAACAAGACCCTCTTTGCATCCACTTTCCTCTTACCCCTAAGCAAATGGAATCCTTCCACCATCCTGCAGGTGGTACCCGCACCCGTCCCCCTTTTCCCAATGGAGATGGCGCCTCCTCCCCGTACGCCCTCATGCGCCTCCGAGATGTGGGCACCCCCCGAGCGCGTAATCACAGCCGGGGCTCGATTTTCCACACTTTATCTTGGTACAGTTATCGCGAGAGTCCTGAGCTCTCGACGGCATTTTCTGTGCATGGGCAGTCTGTCGCGGGGCTTGCCAGGCGGGACGGTGGGTGCTGTCGGGGCGGGGGGCGTGGCCGCCGTCTCGCCAGGCCCGGTGAGGTAGGGTCACACGCAGGCGCACTCGCGCGCCGACAGCTCGTGGACCGTGTGGTAGCGACTGTGCGTGTCCAGGAAGGACACCTCGTCCTCGTAGGCCGTCGGGCGGCAGCAGGGCTGCGCTCGCACCCGCTCTCGCCGCACTCGCCGCCGCTGGCGCAGGCGCCGCAGTCCCAGGTCGTAGACGCGCGTCGCCGCCTCGCACGCGCCTGCGCAGTAGCGGAACAGCACCGTCTCGTCCGACGCGTAGCCCAGGCCCAGCTCGCTCACGCGCACCTCGAGCTCGCGCAGCCCGCACGGCCGGGTCCCCGACCGCGCACGCGCGCGCCGCCGCCGGGGACCCGCCCGACGGCGCGGACCCGGGGACCTCCCGGCCCAGGGCGTCAGTTCGCGAAGCTCCACCGCGTCCGGGGCGCCCTGCAGCAGTGCACGGTCTGCGAGGGGATGGAGAGAATGGGGTGGGGGTCAGTGGGTGGGTGGGTGGCAAGGAGTCCCCTACCCTCGCTGTTCCCTGAGAAAAAGGACCCTTGTGGAGACTCAGAGGTGCTAGTGCACCCTCTCCCGACCACTTATCTTGCTCCAGGATTCCCGCTCATTCACCCTCTCTGGGCGGTGTCGGGAGGTGCATATCCACACCCGCACGCTGGGTCCCCAGGGCTACTGACACCCTTCTCTGGACCCTGCACCTACGATGGACTGCTCAGAACCTGGCACATATTGTACCACATTCCAGCCTGCCCCACCTTGAGCTGAGCTGACTCGAGTGTCTGTCTTCCTCTGGACACCCCCTGCCCCCAGCACTCTCTGTGGACCCCATCCCTATGCAGAGCAGCGTGGGATTTTGCCCCTTTTCACTGAGCTGCTCTCACCTCATTGAAGAAAAGGGAGGGCTCAGCAGGGGGTGTGGTGATCCAAATCCCTGTTTCTACTCAGCCCCAGCTGCCCCCACCCCTATGCTGGGCCACCCCCATGTTACAGGTGAGGAAACTGGGCATCCAAAGGGGAAAAGACGTGCCCGAGGCAGGTGCAAGTGGCAGAGAGAGAGAAGCCCAAACAGCAGTTTTGCTTCCATCGTGTGCCCAGGTTTGGCCCAAGTCCGGCCCTCTTCTCCCACAGCTGCTCGTGCCTGGAGCCATAGATCCCCAGGACCCCACAGTCTACATTTATTTCCCAAGTGGCTGCCCCTGCCGCAGTACTCCTCAGCCCCAGGAGATAAGTGCAGACGTTGCAGTGGCAGGCAGTGTTGACAGTGGGTCTGCAGGCAGGGGGCTCCCAGCCCCTGAGCAGGTGGCAGTCACACTTGCAGTTGGGAGAGGAAATCCTGAGTTTAGCCCGCACCTGCCCCCAAGGCTGGCGCACCTGCCTGTCAAAAGAAATAGCTTCCTGGGAGGTCCAAGGGGGAAGGGCTGTCTGTCACCCTGGGCGTGTGTCTGTTCCCACAGGGGGTCTCAGAAAGCAGACAAGCCCAGGTTCGGAGCCTTGCTCTGCCACTGTCAGCCTTGTAGTTTCAGGCAGGTGATGGCCCTGTTCTGTGCCCCAGTTTCCTTATTTGCTCAGTGAGACTTGCAGAGTCCCCACTTTGGCTGGGACTGGGAGGGTGGAAAGGGGTGGGGGGGTGGGGCACCGAGCAGCATCTTTTGAGTTCTTGATGCCCAGGGGCAGGAGCAGGGTGGCCTGCAGGCACTGCCTGCTCTGGGGTTAGGTTGAACCTGGCTCACTTCTGATGCCTAAAATTCCACCATTTAGTGTGCCCACCCCAAAGGTGCGTATCTAGAGAGTTAATTCAAGGCATTGCTGGTTGAGATACAGATGCCAGATGCCCAGCTAAATGTGAATTTCAAGTAAACAATGTATAATTTTCTAGTATATTATCTGTCCCTGCCTTCCTCCAGCAGGCCTGGCCACGTGCACAGGGTCTGGAACACAAAGAGATGAGGTCCACACCCCCCTGGCCCAAGCCTGAAATTCCACCATCAGCGCATTAGTCCCAGGGCCTAGAACATTGGGACTTCAGGGGATCGGGAGCCACTCCCTTCCCCCAGTAGGGCTGGTTCCCGGGACAGGATGCCAGGCAGGCAGGACCCAACCATGGGCTGAGATCCTCCCCGGTGCCTGAAATTCCACCACGGGTGCTTTGCCCCCCGGGCCTGGGGCACTAGCTTTGGGGGGCATCCCCCGGGTCTCTGGGACTCAGTGTCCTGGGAAGGACTTTGCCGCCTGTAGGGGGGAGCGGCAGGGGCGGAAGTGGAGCCTGCGCCTGAGGCCACCCTTGTCCATTGTGAGGACAAGAAAGAAGGATTGTGTGGGCCGGCAGGGCGGGTGCGGACGTGCACGCAACCCCTACCCACTGGGGGCCACGCCCGCGCCCCGCCCGCGCGGGTGCACATGTGGATGAGCGCGCAAGAAGTCGAGGCCCACGCACCGCCCTGGCCCCACAGAATCTGCAGAGCGCAGGCGCCAGGGGCGAGTGGGTAGCTGGGCCGTGGCAGCCACGCCCGCCGGGGTGGGCGTTTCCATTTTTATACCTCCCAGCTTCTTCCCACGTCGTTCTCTCCCATCCTTCTCTCCTTCTGTGCCTCTCTGTTTCTGTGTCTCTCCCCATTTCTAGGACTCTTCCTATTTCTAGGGATCTCTCTGTCTCCCCCTCCCCTTGGTCCCTGTCCACCCTGGGAGGTCACTAGGGCCTCGGGTTCGGCCTCCCTCTCCCTCCACCCCCGCGCTGCGCTGCAGTGGCCGCCCAGGCCGAATGCCCAGGTCTAATCTCCATCTGGTCCCCTGGCCCCTCAGGGCTAGAGCCTAATTCCTTGTGACAGCTGAGCCGAGAGACCCCAGTTCCCAGCGGCCATCCCCTCCGACGCCGCTGCCAGGCCGTTGTGGGGATTTGCGCCCTCCCTCCACCCCATCTAAAATAAGCCTCTGTGGCCCTGCTCCACTGCGTGAAATTCCACCATTGTGGCCGCTGCGACGTTGGGGGTATCTGACCCAAGACAGGGGGGAGGGCTTACACTGGGCCAGGCGGGCGATTCGAGCGTCCAGGGTGCGAGGCGGCCGGCGCAGCGGGGCAAGCGCGGGTCCGAGGCGGTGGCTGAGGAGCAGGCCTTCCCAACACATCCAGATGGAGAGCACGGAGCTGCAGAGCACCGAGGCCAAGGCCACCGCCTTCCAGCGCTGCATCCTCAGCCTGCGTGCACGGGATGGTCAGCCACACGGCCTCCGTCTGTCTGTCAGGCAACAAATGAACGTGCACGGGGTGCTGGACCAGGCACCGGAGATACAGTGGGGCCCCTGATTTTGAACCACTCCTGCTTAATGATCAATCGTAACATAGAAGTGATTCATTCAAGGAACCACTGAACAAGGTTGTGAAGAACGCTGCCAAGGACGGGGTGGGCACTGTGCCAGGGGTAACCTGGGAACCACCCCCATCTGGGGGTCCCAGAGTGCTTTCCTGAGGATTGAGGAAAGTTGAGACCTGAACAAAGGTAGGAGTTGGCCAGGCAGAAGAGAACGGCACCTTAGGCTTAGGCAGGGGAAACAGCCAGTGCAAAGGTCCTGGGCGGTGACCCCAGATGGCCAATCCAGCCGGGAGGCTGGGGTGGCTGGAGCCCAGTGAATTTGGGGACGGAGGTGAGGACATCCCCAGCAGGGGGCACTGTGGGACCATGGCGGCGAGGAGAGGTGGTGCTTCGAATACAGTCCGGGAGGCCAGAGCCCTGGGGTTGAGACATGTTGATGTCCTGGGAGTGACTTCCTGACCTTCTCTGAGCCTAGGTTTCCCCTTCAGACAAACTAATGCCCAGAAGTGGGCAGCAAAGGACTACAGCTCTCCTCGACCCACCTCCAGGCCTTTGCACAAGCGGGTTCTTCCATCCAGAACATTCTCTTCTCCACTGCTTCCCACTCCCATTAAATTTTCAGTCTTAGCTTGGACGGCGGCTCCCTCAGGAAGCCTTCCCTGACTGCTCCAACCCCCCAGCCCCAGGCCGGCGCAGGGGCACTCTCTGGGCCCCCACAATGTCCTAAGCGTCCCCCATTAGGGCACCGATTACTCAGTGTTGTGGCTGCCTAGTCGCGTCGTTCTCGCAGTAGATGTTTAATAACCCAGGCGCACCTCCACACCTCCACCCTATCCGAGAAGCTCCCCGCCACTGAGCGGCCTCCAGCCCGCGTTTACATTTCCCTGCCCGGCTGCCTGGTGTCGGCCCTTGCGGGGCCTGGCGGCCAGCCCGGTGTAAACATTTACACGGAGAGCTGAAAGCCCGGCTGGACGGCGGTCAGCGCCTGGGCTTGGCCGCGGGATGCGGGGCGCCCCCACGCGCGTGTTTCGGGCCGCGCAGCTGGCCCGAGCTGAGCTGAGCAGTTATTTGCGTTCTATTTGCATCTCGTTTGCATGTGATTTGCATGTGGTGGCGCGCGGGGGTGGGGTGGAGCGTGGTTAAGAGCAGTAAGGCTGGAACCGTCTCTCCCCCGCCCCATGGATGCACCGGCACTGGAGCTATGGCAGACAGTAAGTAACAAAGGACACCTATTAAGCGCCTGCTGTGTACCAGACCAGCTGCTGAGACCACGAAGGAGGCATTATAACCTTCATTTTACAGCTGGGGAAACTGAGGCACAAAACAGAGGGGCTCGGCCAAGGGCACAGCTAGGAAAGGATCTGGGATTCACACCCTGGTTCTTTGACACAACACACACCACATGGGGGGGAGCAAATTCTGTGGAGTTATTCCCAGGACCTTACACTATTGGTGGTATTTGATACGCCATTATTATTACTGTTGGGGGTGGTGATGGACAGTGAGCTCCCCGACATGGGAGCATGTAAGCAAACCCTGGCCCAGCCTGGAGATCTGAGGACACAGCACAAGTGCAAAGGCCCTGGGACAGGGCCATGCCTGGCTTGTTGAAGGAACCATCAAGGCAGCCCCGTGTGGCTGGAGCAGAGTGAGCGCGGGAGGAGGTGAGGGCAGGGAGGGGATGGGGACAGGTCATGCACGGCCTGTGGGCTGCGGGGAGGAGATTTCATTCTCAAGGTTGTGCAGCAAGCTGAGGTCAGCCCTTGCATTTGTCAGGTGCCCAAACCCACTGCCTTTGCTCTTAACGAGCCCCTACTTTATGCCAGATCCCAATCTACAAACTTAATGCGTATTATTAAGTCATTTCAACCTCACGAGTCCTTGTCCCCATTTTACAGATGGGGAAACTGAGACCCGGAGTGGTGAAGTGACTTGCCCAGGGTCACAGAGCTGAGATTAGAACTCTAGTGGCCTCACCCAACCTGGGAAGGGGAGACAGGCAGGGAAACCCACCCAGGCTCAAGACCTCAGGTGGGCAACGCCCTCTCTGGACTCTGCACCCTGCTTGTCCTCACACCCAAGTCTTGGAGTGGCGTGCCTCGGTTTCCCTGTTAGACTGGAACAAGACCTCTGCACAGCGCCGGCCTAAAACAGGGGGCTGAGAGGGTAGATGGGTCTCCAGCCCTGAGATGGCCCGGCCACGGGAGCCCTTGGAGCCGCAGACCCCCCAGAGCTTTGATGGGGGGCAGGAAAGCAGGGGGCCGCTGTTGGAGGGGGCCCGGCAGACATAGCTGATAAGCGTCTGTTAACAATGGGCCTTTCTGTATGGGGGTCACCCAACTGGTTTGTCTCTGGCACAGACCTGACAGGGAGCAGGTGTGGTGGAGGGCACAGGGAGGGGACCAGGTGTGCACGATGTGTGTGCTTGTGTCAAGGGGAGGCGGGCACTCACACGGCACACTTGGGGGCTCACCCTCACACCCAGCGTTCCCATGCTCACATACGCTCTGACCCACTCACACACACACCCTCTCACATGTGCCCAAACACTGTTGCACACACACCCTCAGACACTACCCCGCTCACATATTCCGACAGGCTCTTGCACGCTCAGATGCCATCCCGCTTACACACTCAGTGTTCTCACACACCCTCAAACACTCACACACCTGAACACCACCACACTCACATGCTAGTGTGTTTCACTCTCACACGTGGGCATTTTATGCACAAACATGATCACCCTCGATCGAGTGCTACCACTCCCACACTAGCATTTGCACACGTGCACACACACCCTCTGACTAGCACTCAGGAGCTCCCCCAATCACACCCCTTACACTCTCTCGTGCCCGTGGAAGCTCCTGCACACCCTCGATACTCACACTCACACACTCAAGCACCTTCACACTCAGAGATACATTGTCTCTTGCACACTGACACAGAGAATGGGCACACCACACACATGCCTCCTCCAAGCCCTCCTGTGAGCACTTGAACTTGAACTTGTACGTGCACGGGCGTGCCCATCATCACCTGCATCCCGCATTCCAGCCACGTGCACACACACCCGGGGGGCACACACATGAACACATTGCCAGTGCTGGCGGGCCCTCGGCTGCAAAGATTCTGGGGGGAGAGTGAGAGGCACAGACACAGGCTGCAAGTGTGAAGAAGGGAAGTGGGGGGGGGCAGAGTGACCCAGGGGAAAGGGCTACTGGTACCCAGCCCAGCCCCACACCTGCTGGCATTTCAGGTGCCACCCATCTGCCCAGACAGGGCCTGGCCCAGGGTCCCCTCCCAACCCAACAATGTCCAGACCCTGGAGAATCCTCACTGCCCAGGGAAGGGGACACCTCCCTTCCTGGGGGCCAGGCCCGTCTGAAGTGCAGCAAGAGGGATCTGGGATAGACTTCCACTTCTAGCTGGAGGCCACAGAGTGCCCGGGGCTGGGGCAGGGAAGGAGGAGAAACTGAGGCTCAGGGGAGATGAGTAAGCCCACAGACACAGCCAGGTGGAAACCTCCAGTTATTCAGAGAGCAGAGAAGTAGGGTGAGGGTGTGTGGGTGTTTCTGGCAGCTTCCTTGATGGTACCAGGAAACACTGCTTATTATCTTGATGTCCTGGCTAAGTTCCAGGGCTCCACCTTTCCATCGAGCTTCCCAGGGAACACCTGCCAGGCATGCCTGTCCATGGGGTCAACAGCCTTTGTCCTGCAGAGCTCCTGACCTCAGGAAGGAAACTACTTCATGCTTGTTCCCAGGAAGAGGAAGGAGGGGAGGGGAACCCTCCTTCCATCCACTCATCTCTCTAGTCTGGGGAGGCCTGGAATCAGGGCCTGGCTCCATCAGGCAAACTCCTACTCATCTTTCAAAGCCCCAGCTCTTAGAGCCCCTCCTCCAGGAAGCCATTCCTGCTCCCCATCTTGCCCCCTCCCAGCCTCAGTTCCCTCCCTCTTGCCCAGTTCTGCCAAAATAGTGTCTGTGTCCACGTCTGTCTTTGCTGGACGGTGGAGGTGCTTCTGGAGGGGCACCCTGGGCTGGGTCCTCTGAAGGCAAGGGCGGGCTTTGGTAATTCCATCCACCGTTGCCAGGTGGAGCTGTGGTGCCTCCTTCCACGAGCACCGTTCTTCCTCTGCACTTCACTCCCAGACATGTCTCTGGTCCTCCTATACCTCTGTTTCCCCAACTTCAGAAAGGGCCTGAGGCGGGCTGCCCAGAACTGTGGGAATGAGCGGGTGGCTTGTGGGGCTGTCATCACTGCCCACAGGCAGAGCGAGCCAGGCTGGGAAGCCACATGGGCAGCTGTGGGGGCGGCCTGCACATGTGGGCCAGCCCTGAGGAAGGATACTTTCGAATGCTGTGGCACCTGGGGTGCAGACAGCTGAATCCGCACCCCCATCTGCCTCTTCCTGGCTGGATAACGTGGGAGCAAGCTCCTCCCCCTCTTGGAGCCTCAGTTCCCCATCTGTACAAGGGGCTGCACAGGACACCTTGCTCATCTGCAGGGCCGTTTCATTCAGTGAAGTCCTGCAGGCCTGGCCGATGTCCTGCAGCAGCTAGGCCCCGAGCATCAGACACGTGCTTGCACGCCCTTAATTCCGTTTCCTCCATCAGTGTTACAGGTCTGGGGCTGGCAGCTGGGCCCATTCCCAGGGCAGCCCTGTTCATCTCCTTTCCCCCAGGTGGCCCCAGGGGGTTCCCTAGGGTTCCATTAATGGGGAAACTGAGGCCCCATGAGGGGCGGGACTTGCGCCTCTCTCAAGACAAGATTCAATGGTTCTGCAAAACAAGAAACAAATTCCACAGGCCACAGAAATGTGCCCCCTCCCTTGTAGGGCCCAGGGCCCAGCCCTACCCCATGGTGGGAACCGGGAGGCCGGGGCAGGCGCAAGCTGGCGACGCACATCTGGGGGTAAACCAGGAACATCTGGCTAGCACAGCTGGTTCCGATGTCACATCTGCGGGGGTCGGGGGCCAGCCTGTGGGGCGGCCTCATGGGAGGGTGCAGGCACAGACACCCCCAGCAGAACCTTCCAGGCCTGCCCAAAGGTGGGAGCCCAGCATCTCCTTTTCTTCCCCCAGTCCAGGAGCTGCCTGCTGCCCAATCGCTAGAACCATTGCTGGCTCCCTGCTACTCTGAGAATCAAGTCGCGGGTCCTGAGCTTGCCTTAAGGGGATCTGGGTCTATCTTTGCCAAAGTGAGGCTGAGGGGTGGACATACAGAGAGGGTGATTTCTGGGGAAGACTGTGTTGGCTGCTTTGTGTTAATAATAGTAGTAAAAAAAATTAGCTAATACTAACACTAGCAAACAACACCATTGGTGCTGTTCTGAGCACTTTACATGTAGTGCCTCATAGAAAGGTGTGGACCATTTTATCACCATTTTGTAGACAGAAAAACTGAGGTCCAAAAGACTGAAGTGACTTCCTCAGGGTCCAACAGAGCGTAAATGGCCAAGCTGGGTTTTGAACTCAGGTGGTTGGGCAAACTCCTACTCATCCCTCAAAGCCCCAGCCTCAATGCCCCCTCTTCCACATTCTTGACCACTGTACCATATGGCCTCCCTAATAACAACAACAAGACCAAGAATAATAACACTAACACCTGGCAGTGTTGGCTATTCCATTTATTTAGTGCCAAGCACTCTGCTAAGTGCTTTCCACATGTTTGATTATCCCCGCAGTCCCTGGAAAAGATGTTATTATTATTATTAGCCCCATTTACCACACAGGGAAACTGAGGCTTGGAGAGGTAGAGTGACTCACTCAAGGTCACACAGAAATTAAGTGGCTGAGCTGCGGTTGAACCTGGGTCTGACTCTAAACTTGTTCTCTCAGTGTCTCCACAACCCCAGTAACGAGGGTGATGCTGGGGGGAAAGGGAGAAGCAGGGTCTTGCTGCTTGGGAGGCCAGTGGGGCTGAGATCCAAGGAAGTAAAAGGTTTTCTCAAAGACACACAGCAGAGCAGAACTAGCAAGTAAACAGATGGCCCACATGGCAGAAAGCCCAGTGTGCCAGGCTGGGTTCTGCTCCCAACATATTCACCCAACACTTATTGAGTGCCTACTGTGTGCTGCACTAGTCAGGGAACTCAGGATGACCAAGGCCAACCTGGGCCCCCATCTTCGCCAAGCTCACCATCCAATCAGGGAGATGGATAATAAAAAAAAAGAAAGAAAGAAGGTAATTTAGGGAATTCCCTGGTGGCCCACTGGTTAGGACTCAGCGCTTCCACTGCTGGGGCCCCAGGTTCGATCCCTGGTTGGGGAACCTAAGATCCCGCAAGCCACGCAGCCAAAGAAAGAAAGAAAGAAAAGAAACGAGGTAATTTAGAGGTTGACAGTGCAACAACAGCCCCCAAATAAAACAAGGTGAAGTGATAGTGACTGGTGCTGCTTTTAAGCTGAGTGGTCAAGGAGGGCTTCCCAGAGGAGGCAGCATTTGTGCTGAGCCCACATGAAGATCTAGGAAGAGTGTTCTAGGTGGAGGGAACCACACGAGCAAAGGCTCAGAGGCAGGATGATGGCTTTTCAAGGGGACCGGTGTGACCAGAGCAAACGGCCAGGGGACAGCACAGGGAGATGAGGAAAGATAAGGGGGTGTCCTGTGCCCAGCAGGGTCAGCCCTCCATTCCCCACCAGTGCCTGGAGCCCTCTTCCTGTACCGGCCGCTACTCGGGCGTGTTCTTGGGAAGGCTGGGCCGGGGAGCATGCGCGCGCGTGTGTGTGTGTGTGTGTGTGTGTGTGTGTGTTGGGGCCACTAGCTTTTCAGACCCGCCGTTTCTGGCCCGGCCCTCTGCAGCTGGCCCGTAAAATTCCCACCTCAACCATACCAGGCGGGTCTGGCTTAGCCAGGCTGGTCTGGGACCGGCCTCGCAGGCATCTGGGGCGGGCAGGGGGCCCTCCCTGGGGGTCAATAACAGGATCAGCCTAATGAGGCCTGGCACGGCTAAGCAGCTGGCATGGGGCCCGGTGGGTGGTGTGAGGGACGTGGGTCCTCCGGGAGTGGCCAGGAGGACACCACACAAAGCTGACCATCTGACAGAAAGGGAAACCAAGGCACAGACCCCAATGCAACTCAAACCCTCACACTGGTTTCCTAGGAACCAGGGGACCTAAGTCACCTCTTCCATGTCCCCAAGTTCAAATTCTGCCTTGGGTCCCTGACACATTGAGCTCTTTCAGCACGGCCCCTCTCTGGGCCTCGGTTTCCTCAACTGGGATGTGAGATCCACCTGCTGGATTTCTTCCAGGACCAGCCAAAGCCTGAGTTCACTTGGATTTGAAGAAGATCTTTCCGCTCCTGAACACCCACGCCGAAGTGTCCCAGGCCCCATTCAGGCTTACTTTGCGGCTGTTACCTCTCCTGAAAGTCCAGGAGGCTGGCTGGCTGGTTTGAAAGCCTCCTGTCCACCCCCTAACCTGCACCCCTGCCCTGCCAAGTGCAGCAGGCACCGGGCCTGTCTTGTTCTCTGCTTCGTCCTACTACACAGCTTGGCACACAGTAGCTTAGGGCTTGGGAATTAATTACATTGAGCATAAGGAAAGATCCCTCCAGCTCGCTCAGCCTCAGTTTTCTCAGCTGCGAAATAGAACCAGCCTCCCATGGCGCCTGCTCAGTTGATGCTCACAGGGCAGAGGGAAGACCCTATCTCCCCTCGAGGGCCCCAGACCCCTCTGCCCCACCTTGGGGGACCAGGAAAATTGCATCTGCAGAGGAATCCCACAGCCTCTCAGCAAAGACAGCTGGGCCCAGGGATGCCAGATGCATTAAAGACCCGTTCCTCTCTCTGTGTTTCCAGCCCCCATCTCTAGGAATCCGTCCTTGAAGGCCCCAGTACAGTTCTCCCTCTGTCAACCTTTCAGAAAAGTCTCTCCCTCCCATGGTCACCCCAGGCACCCTGGATTTTCCAAAATCATCCATGCTATTTCCTGCCTCCAGATCTTTGCATATGCAGTTCCCACCACCTGGAATGCCCTTGCCTTTCCCATTTAGAGAACTCCTACTCATCCTTCATAGCCCCAGCTGCAATGCCCCTCCTCCAGGAAGTCTCCCCTGACCCTCCTACCCTGAGGCAGTGCCTTTGCTCCCCACTCTGGGCTCCACCCTGGATTCAAGTCTGGAAGGACAAGGCCCAGGAGCCTGACACCAAACAGAGTCACGCACATCATCGCTGTCCAACAAACATTGGTGGAAACAATGTCTTGATTGTGTCCTTGTGCCTGGCTGCAGACTGTTTGGTTCCCTCTCCTGTTCCAGGCTCTTGAAAGCTATATCCTCTTCTCACCCCCCTGAAAACTAAGGCCTATAACCTGAGGGACAAGCAGTGATGGTGGAATTTCAGACACTGTGCCCAGCTGCAGGGGGGCATGTTTTGTTTTCTTCCCTGCACCCCTGGAACTAGCTCTTTGCAGGTCGCTGGGAGTGGCTGCAGAAGCCCGAACCTCAGCAGTCCTAGAATGAAGGGTGTGGGGAGGGGTGTCCAAAGGGCCCAAGGCAAGGGGCTGGGGGGTGGGGAGAAGCTGGCAAAGCTGGGAGTCTCCCCCCACTGACATCCGCCTAGACCAGTCACGCCCCATTGGGGCTTCCTCAGCCCGGGGCTCTTAAAGACAAAGAGTGTCATGGAACAGACAGAAAAGGATGCAGGGCCGGGGGCGGGGGGGTGGGGGGTGAGGGGGCGGGGCATAAAGGAGTGAGGAAAGTCAGGGGTCTGGCCTTCCATGCCCCCCACCTAGGCCCCTGGTCCTGCTCCCCAAATCTGGGCTGGTGGCCCAGCCATGCAGGTAACCACAGGCCCGCTGAGCCAGGCCAGTGGCCCCATGCTATATGGATGCTAGTACTTCTTGGGGAGGGGACCATGGTGACTTCCACCCCTGGGAGAGGCCACTTCTCTCTCCAGTCCCAGCCCACATCTGCCCACTGTCTGCAGCCCCCTCGGCCTAAAGACTGCGAACTGACAAACCGCACCTTCTGGGAGAATTCTGAGACCATCCTGAGCAAGATGCCTTTTGTAAAAAGCGAGGAAGGAAGACAGCCTCCTCTCCTTCAAATCCGGTCTTTGCCGTTAAGCGCCCCCCCCCCGCCCCCCGCAAAGGGTTTCGCGCCCTCTTGTGGCTAAACAAGCGGCTCCAGGAGCTGAGAGAGCTAGGCCCTTACCGGAGGACACCGTGTCCCCGGCGGCAGCGGCGGCGGCGCGCAGGGAACGCGGCTGGAACGCGCCGCTGACAGATGTTTACTTCTGCGTGCAGCTGGGCCGCGACGGCAGCCCTCCGCCCAGGGTCTGCGGGATCCGGATGCCCCCCGCGGCCCCTTGTAGACCACAAGGCATAAGGGGTGTCTGGGTCTCGCCCTCCTAGAGGCTGGGGAGGGGATTCCGGCTGCCCCAGCTTCCACCCCTCTCCAGACGCTCCCAAGGGCGTCCGAGAAGGCAGAAGCGCTCCCGCCTCGTCGGACAGGGAACCCCCCCTCTCCTGGCCAGACCCTGGGTTGGAGAGAAGCTTAAGATCGCCCTCCCGCTCCCCGCGCCCCTGCCACGCGCGGACCTGTCGCCCCTTGACCATACCCTCATACACACGCTGGTTCTTGGCTAGAGGCGGGAAACTACCGATCTACCCGGAGTCCCTGGAAGCCCTCCCAATCTCTGTCCCTGGGGCCGGTCCTCCCCCCGCGCCGGTACCGCGCGGGCCCGCCGTCTGCCCTTGCTTACCTGCTCCGGGCGCCCGATTAGCCGTCAGTGGCAGCCGCGCCTGCCGCCCGCGTCGGCCCCAGCCCCTGCCCCTGCCGCCGCGACCGCCATCCGGGCCGCCTGGGCCCGCGGCGCCCGGGGGGCCCCGGGCCGGAGGGGGCGGCCGCGGGGCGGCCGCGGCGCGAGCCGGCCCATGGGGTTCCCCCGGGCTCGCTCAGCCGCGGGCTGCGGCCATCCCCGCCCGGTGGAGGCTGGGGCTGAGGGGGTGCCCTGGACGGCCGGCGGCTCGGAGGGCGCGGGGTGCAGGGGCGCACGGACGGCGCGGGCGGCTTCGGCGCGCGGCGCGGGGCTCCGGGGCGGCGGCGCGAGGGGCCCGGGCGCTCGGAGCGGCTCCACGGCGCTCTGTCCCGCCGCCTCCGCCGCTCCCGCCGCGGACAGCTCGGCCGGCGCGGGGACGGGGGCGGGGCCAGGGGCGGGGCCAGGGGCGGTGGCTCGGATTTCCCGGGACAGGGAGCCGCCCCCGCCCCGTCCCCCCCGACCGAGGGTGCCTGAAGAGCGCAGGTGGCAAGGGTGCGGGGCCACAGCACACCCCTAGACAGCGTTGTCCCCCGGCCCCAGAGACCCCGGCGGCGATCCTTTAGAAAAGCCAGGGCCCCAGAATGCCCCCCTCCGAGGGCCCCTTCCCAGAGGTAAGAGCCACAGCGCCCCTGACACCAGTCCCTCGACCTTCAGCGTCCCCCCACTCCATTGAGAACCTGGTCTTACTGCCAGACCCCTCCCCCACGTCCTGCCCGGTCCCCTTCCGGAAACAAGTGCCGAAGAAGTCCCCTCACCAAGGAATCCCCTCGGGGGAATCCCCAGGACAGAGTCCCTCCAGATTAAAAGTTTCCCATCCCCGCTCCAAGAACCCCGACGGCGCATCTTCCGTAAATCCGGGACCTCTCAAAACCCCTCCTCAGATCCCCCTTCGCGGAATTAAGAGCCACAACACTCCCCTGGCCGGCGGTAATCATGGCCCACAATTTCCCCGCACCCCACTGAGTACTCTGGGGCCCCTAGTCCCTCCCCAGGTCCTCTTTCAAGAAAGCAAAAGAAGGCCCCTTTCTAAGAAAGTCATTCCAGAGAACTGAGACGCAAAGTTTTCCCCTAAAACAGCAAGTGATACCCTAAGACTGACGACGACGCCCGCTGTCCACAGCGCCCCTCATCAAGTGGCACTTCTCCCTAGTCTGGCGTCCGAGCCAGATCCTGCGGGGGGATACCTTTCCCACCCCCGGCACCCGACGGCGCTCTCCCGAGCACCAAGGCCCAGGGCTGCCCCCGACCCATCAGCGAGCCCAAACCCACCCCGCGCCCTCCCCGACGGCTCCGCGTTCCCAATGCGCCACCTAGCGGCCCCCCAAGCTGACTCAGGGGCGGGACTGTGGTGGGGTGGGCGGGGCTGGACCCTCCATGGCCCCGCCCCGCCCCGGCCTAGTTACTGAGAAACACCCGCCGCGCAGCCCGGCCCTCGGCCCGCAGCACTTAGGCTCCTGCCCGCAGTGTCCCCGCCGCCGCCCGCGTTCCTGGGGCCGGGAGCTCTGGCTCTCACTCCCGCCGCCTGATTTCTTGGGGCCTCCTCACTCTGACTCAGCCGTCTGCATTCCTCTGATCCCAGCAGCCTGGGGGTTTGTAAGGGCATTAGGTCTTCCTAAGACCCCCACCCCCACCCCAAAACACACACACACCCGCCAGCGGCCTGTGCAACTTGCATTACTACGCAGTGTACGTGGTGACAGGGGACACTCAGGCAGCATCACCCGCTGTGAGCGGGCTTATGCGGGTGTGGGTCGCGCTGGATGCGTGAGCAGGTTGTAGCCCGATTATGAGTTTGTGGGTGGGTGAGTGGGGGCATGAGGGTGAACGTGTGTCAAAGCGGCAGCGCGCCCGTCACGGTCCAGGATGGAAAGAACAGGGGTCTGTGCTCGCCTCTCCGTGCCTCGTTTTCCCCATCTGTAACAGGGGGTATTAGCAGTAGATCCTACTAGGGCTGCAGTAAGGATCGGATGAGTTTAGTACGAGTAACCATGCCCGCTGGAGGTGAGCAATGCCCAAGCGTCTGTCACTACTGGTGCCGCTAAGGACTCACTGTCAGTGACACGTACACCCTGGCCTGAAGGGAAGGCTGAGGCACTGGTGGCCGTTCACGCACAGACCCCCAAACCTTGTTCTAGGCAGGGTCACACCCAGCACCATCCTCGTTCTCACACATACCCGGACACCCTTCTGAGAACAGCGCCATCCCCATCCCTACACACACACACACACACACACACACACACACACACACACACACACACACACACACACACACACACACACACACTTCCTTGTAGAGACACAGACACACGCTTAGCAGCCCACTGGCCCTCAGAGCAGCTCCAGGGGCGACTCCAGGGGACAGGGTAGGATTGCTCCTGCACACGTGTACACTCGGCGGATCGTTACACACACACACACACACGCACACACACGCTTTTCACACAAAACCCTCTGACACTCACACTCAACCCCGAGTGCCGGGTGCCCACCCCACAGCCATGCACGCACAGGAATCGAGGAGACCCTGCTGCTGTGCACACTTGGGCGCACATGCACATGCTGGGCTGGTCCGGGAAGCACAGCCCCCCTGTATACACGTAGCCAGACCAGGAGCCCACCCCCATCCCGGCCAGCCACCGTTAAGCTGTCACCAGCTGCCCCTTGGCCGCCTCTGCTTGCTCACCCTTCCCCGGCTGGGCTGGGGGCCATGGGAGAGGGGGCGTGCAGACACGTGGGGTGCAGGACACACACATGTGCCCACCATGTGGATGCTCGTAAAACGGTTGCCCTGGTAACAGCGACTTGAAAGACTCGGTTCTTCCTCCGGGGTGGGCAGGGGCAGGGGCGTAGGGGCGGGGCCCCGGGGGGTGAGTAGGACCCATGCCCGCCTTCCACCATGGGGAGACCCGGTCATACTCCGGCCTGGGAGGAGACCCCTCCACACTCAGGGACACACACATTGACCCAGTCACACACGGAGAAGCCTCCCCATCACACTCAGGCCCCCAGAGACCCTGCCTGGCTCGGTGCCGGCCCCACGTGATCACACCAGACACAGGTGTGACGCCCTCGCACACCAGTGTGTCACCTCATACAACCGAGCACCCCGGCTACTCTCTGTCGCCAACCACAGGCTCTGTCACCCCCTGGACAGGTGGTGACAGACGGACACCCTGTCACACTGGCTGACTCACATGGTAGCGGGAACTAGGGCACACACGGGCATGCCCACCTTTGGCCCCCACTCCCGTCAAGGAGCCGTCTGGGCCCAGCTGCCTGGGAGGCGGAGGGGATTCAGGGGCTGGTTCCATTTGCAGGAAACACGGGTATTTACAATGCTTTATTTTTAAACCTTCCTTGTTCCAGACTGGGTCTGCTGTGGGGCAGGGTGGGTGGAACTCAGCCTTGAACCTCCCACGCTGAAAGTGCAGCCCGTGGCCAGGGACTGTGGTCTCCCCAGTGCACGGATGGTGGGGAAGAAGCTCAGCGAAGAGCAGGGGGCACCCAAGGGCCTGTGGCCCCTGGGGCTGATTTGAGCTTGCTGGCCCCAAGGTCAAGGCTGAGGCAGGGGTGGGACAGTGCAGGGGCAGCCAGAACCCAGGCCCCGCCACTTGCCCGCCCCCACCCTGGTGTTTGCCGGGAAATTAGTTCCACTCCTTCACTGCCTCCTCACCCGCCCCCCCCAGGTAGCTCCAGGCAACGCCTCTCCTTCCCCAGCGTACTTGGAGCCCACGTGGCATGAAAACCGAGGACCAGAGAGGTCAAGACACTGGCCCAAGGTCGCACAGTAAGGCGGAGGTTCATATCTGGGGCTGGATGACTCCAGAACGTTCAGCCATGGCCCCCAGCTGCTCCTCCACCCCTGTCCCCTGCGGGCTGGCCCCCTGCCCTCCCCTGATGGTCACTGCTCCCCAGGGGGAGTGGGGAGTGTTCTGTTCATGTGTGGAGGCCTAGGTGGAGGTTTTGGGAGGCCAGCATCCGCTGGCCAAGACGCAGACTTGGCTGGTGGAGAAGTTTCCATCTTAGCGCCAGGAGCTGGTCCAGGCCCTGCAGGCCCAGGGCTGCACCTCGGGGACCCCTCCAGGGAGCAGCCCCATAGGGGTGGAAGTGGCCCGGCACCCTCTGTGTCCTCTGTCCCTTCAGCTGCCCCCCAACACCCCACAATAAGCGTTACTCCATCCCCCAGCGCTGGTGGCTGAGCTTTTGCTGATCCTCAGTTTCCCCATCTGTGAAATGGTGCCCAGGGCAGACCCGCGGCTGTGGGAGGTGAGTGTTGTCTTCCCATGGAGACATGAGGGGATCGCCCGGGGTCACTGGGCCAGCTCCGCACAGGGCTGCTGATTACCAGCTAAGAGGCTCCCTGAAACCAGGTTTCGGGGCTCTTGACTTGACAAAGTTCTCCTCACTGAGAGCTGGATGATGCTGAGGGCCCAGAGAGGCCTCAGCCCCTCCAGGGAGCGCAGCTGGACCCTCACACCTAGCTGGGGGTCAGAGCAAGGAGCCAGCCCGACTGGCTGGAATGGGGCCCACGAGGCCTTGGGGGTGGCAGGAAGGAGCTGGCTGGTTCCAGAAGAGGATGGGAAAAGCAAGGTTGGCAGCCATCCCCACAGGGCCATTTGCAGCCGCAGGTCACAGATCGAGGGCCCTGTCCCTGGGGGGGCCCACGTCGGCAAGGCGGGAAAGCCATCAGGCCTGGGGGCAGAGGGGTGGGGAGGTGGGTGGGGTAGGCCTTGGGGTTGGGGGACACCTGAGAGGTGCGGCCCGGGCTGAAGACCTTATGGGAGCTTACAGACCGCCCCCCCGCCCCCGAGAAGCCACAAATGCGTGGACACTATGTGTGTATCCACGCACGCACATACAGTAGACACACAGACACACGCTCACAGACTTAAATATGCACATCGACACGCTGACACACAATTACACACACAGATGTCCCCCAAAGTCAGTCATACTCTGCAAATGCGTATACGCCATCACACACACTCACACGGACACACGTAGTACACACGCACACACTCAGATGCGTACGGCAGCCCCAGCCCCCGAGGCTCACAGGTGCCACATACATCCCAGCACCCCGGCTCTTGTCACCCGCCAGCCTGGCCCTGCCTTCTCTCGTCCTTGGCCCGGGCTGCCCTAATCCTGGTCTCGTGTCCTGAAGCCAGAAGATAAGGGGCAGCTGCAGCCCCAGATAAAGGAGGCGCAGCCACAAATCCGGGGCGGCCCCGGCGGCAACGGGCAAAGAGCCCAGGCCACACCTGCCCTGTGCTTCCCCCCCTATCTGGCCTGGTTGAGAGGGACAGAGAGAGGGCAGGGGAGACAGAGACGTGGAGGGAGAGAGAGACAGAGGGGGGAGATGCCTGCGGGGGGGCGGGCAGCAGAGAAATGGAGACAGATGCAGAGAGAGAGAAAGATGGAGAGAGACAATACACGGGGAAAAGAGAAATGCAGAGAAAGATATGAGATAGACACACAGAGAGAAGGAAATACAGAAAGAGACCCCCAAAAAACTGAGACAGAAACAGGAAGAATAAAAGAAAGGGACAGAGGCAGGGGGAGCCCCAGTGACTGGGCTGAGTGCCAGTGGCACCTTCCCAAGGCTCTGCCCACCCCCTCCTGGGTGCCTCAGTCTCTCCACCTGCTCGGGGCCCCAGCGCGACCTGCCTCCCTCCTGCTTCCTCAGATCAGCCAAGGTCAGGCATTGGTACGACTCACGCCTGGTTCAGGGTTGGCGGGGGACATCTTTCTCAATGTCCCCACGCTCTCCAGACTGAAACCCGGGAAGTCCTCAGCTTCCTGCCAAATCCTCAGTGAAGGTGGGACCCCCCACCCAGCAGGTCCTGCCCCCTGTGCCTCAGTTTCCCTAGCTATGACAAGATGCATTCACTCAGCAAATGTTCACTGAGAATCTCCTGTGTGCCAGGCCCGGTGCTGCATGGTGGCAACACAGAGTGACCGGAGCAGACCTGACTCCCACCAGCCCTGGGCTCATAGTTTAATGGGGAAGATCCTCAACGCATCCCTTTTCCAGAGAAGGAGAAGTTGAGAACAGAAGGGTGAGTGGAATGAGCAAGGTGACTGGGTGCAGGGAATAGTGTTCCTGGGAGAGGGAACAGCATGTGCAAAGGCTGGGCGGTAAGACCGGCTCATGGGAGGTCTGGAATGAACTTGGTGCTTGAGTTTAGGGAGTGAGGAGGTGAAGAGGGATGAAGCTGGGGAAGGCAGCAGGGGCTGGATTATGCAGGAAACTTGGGGCTGTGGTACAGGGCTGGGGCAGTAGGGAGCCATGGAAGGATTGGGAGCAGGGGAGGGCCATGGTCAGATCTGTGTTTTAGAAAGAGTTTTGGGAGGCTGGGCTGTTGGGGGCAGGATGGGAGATTGAGGCCTTGGAAGGGGTGTTGGTGGGAGAGGGGATAGACTATAGAGAGACCCTGGAGAGAAAGCCGGGAGGACATGGGGACTGACAGGCTGTTGGGAGAGAGACAGGCAGGGAGGCTGATGCCCAGGTCTCTGGCTAGACGGTGGGGCAGCCCCTGGGCCAGGGGCCTCTTCAGCCCGTGGATTCAGGTAGCATTGGGATGAATACCTGTTCCCTCCACATAAGATCAGAGAGAAGAGTAACGGAGTTAATACATGAAAAGACCTTAGGACGGAGCCTGGCATACAGTAAGTGCTCAAAACTTGTCTAGCTACTAGTAAATGATTAATATTATACCATTATAATAACATAATAAATAATAACAATTAACAGGAATTCCCTGGCGGTCCAGTGGTTAGGACTTGCGCTTTCACTGCTAGGGCCTCAGGTTCAATCCCTGGTTGGGAAACTAAGATTCCGCAAGCCGCGCAGTGCGGCCAAAAAAAAAAAAAAAAAAAAAAAGCAAGCAATGAATAGTGTGTCACTTATATTAATACCATAGTTGTTAATGGCCAGTCCACAGTCTCCCTTTCTCCCCCTCCCCACAGGAAGCGTTCCGGGATTGCCTTACACAGAGGAGGCAGGTCATCACAGGGCACAGCCAGGGAGCCCTAGGAGGGTTCTCCTTGGAGGCTGAGGCTCAGAGAGGGGAGGCTCATTCCTGAGGTTGCCCTCTGTGGGCCTCGGTTTCCCCACCTGAACAATTGTCTCCCCAGAGTGGTCTGGGTGCCCCTGGGATGATGTCAGGGAGACGATGGTAGAACCTCAGGAGGCGATGGGACGGGCACCTCAGGAAGAAGCGAGCTCTGGTCCCTGGAGGTGGGTAAGGGGGGCTGAGTCTCCCAAGGACCGCTGTGGTTGCTTCCAGAGTCCCCGACTCCACTGTTTTATTCCCAGATTGTCCTATAGAGGGCGGCAGAGGCCAGAGATGGAAGACAAGCTGCTCCCTGCCCCCATTCCATTCTCTCCCAGGTCTTGGAAAAGCTGGTGCTGAGCCTGTTGTGGGCTCAGGCAAATCCTTTCCCTGCTCAGGCCTCAGTTTCTCCATCTGTCACTCAAGGAACACAGTCCCTGCCTCACTTCCTGCTCAGGGAAAGCTTTGTCAAGTTTAGCAGTGAAATGCAGGGGGGAGCTAAGGGATTGGTTATTCCCTTTCTGCACTGTGTTCATGTAATTCAAGGCAAATTATAGTAATAAAGTAACAGTAACAATAGTAGTCGTTAATATTTGTTGATTGTTATTTATTGAATCCTTACTTTCTAAAAGAGATATTTCTATCAGCCCCATTTTTCTGATGAGGAGACTGAGGCACAGAGCAGTTAAAGGACAAGGTTCTGGACTTCCCTGGTGGAGCAGTGGTTAGGAATCTGCCTGCCAATGCAGGGGACATGGGTTTGATGCCTGGTCCGGGAAGATCCCACATGCCGCGGAGCAACTAAGCCCGTGTGCCACAACTACTGAGCCTGTGCTCTAGCGCCCTCGAGCCACAACTACTGAGCCCACGTGCCACAACTACTGAAGCCCATGCGCCTAGAGCCCGTGCTCCGCAACAAGAGAAGCCACCGCAATGAGAAACCTGTGCACCGCAATGAAGGGTAGCTCCCGCTCGCCTCAACTAGAGAAAGCCCGCGTGCAGCAAAGAAGACCCAACGCAGCCAAAAATAAATAAATTTTATAAATAAAGTTTTAAAAAGGACAATGTTCCGGGACTTCCCTGGTGGTCCAGACTCCGAGCTCCCAATGCAGGGGGCCCAGGTTCGATCCCTGGTCGGGGAACTAGATCCCTCATACATGCTGCAACTAAGAAGCCCATGCCACAACTAAAAGATCCGGCATGCTGCAACTAAAAGATCCTGCATGCCACAACGAAGATCCCTCATGCTGCAACTAAGACCCGGCGCGGCCAAAAATAAATATTTTAGGGAAAAAAAAAAAAAAAGGACAATGTTCCCAGATGGTAAGTGGAAGTTCTGGGATTCGAAACTGGCAGGCTGAGTGCAGAGCCCTGAGGTCCCTGTACTACATCAAGGCTCTTTCAGCAACAGGGAGCTTTAGGAGGGTGCAACAGGGCATGGTGGGGACTGTGGAAAATGACTAGATTCCGCTGTCCTTGGCTGTTTGCCCTCCCACTTCCCTCGGGGTAAAATCCCAAGTTCTCCCAAAGGCCCACAAGGCCCTGCAAGACCTACCCCCTTCACCTCCCTGCCCTCACCTCCTCCCTCTTTCCGCCTCCCTCACTCAGCAGCAATCACACAGGGCTCACTGTTTCTGCAACACACCAGGCACGGTCCTGCCTCAGGGCCTTTGCATTGGCTGTTCCCTCAACGTGGACCACTTTTTCCTCTGATATCCCTATTTCTCTCCTTCACTTCTTTCGAAAATACTCAAATGTTACCTTCTCAGTGAAGCTTTCCCTGACCATTCTATTAAGAACTGCAACCACCAAAAATGGCTTTCCCACTTCCCCTTCCCTGCTTCATTACTGTCCGACATACAGTATACCTTACTTATGTATTATGTCCATTGTCTTCACTACTCCTATCTCAGCTTTTAAAGGCAAGGAGTTTTTGGTCTGTTTTATTCACTACTGTATCCTTAGCATCTAGGACAACATCTAGCACACAGGCACTCGATGAGTTATTTGTTGAATGAACGCCCTAAATAAAAGTAGCAGTATTTAAACAATTAAAAACCCCATCAGGAAATCAAAACACTTCTGTGGGCCGATTGTGGCCGGCGGGAAGCCAGTTTCAGAGCCCCAAGCGGATTACTGAACGTTCCGGTTCCCGCAAAGGGCTCAGAGGTATAGACGGGACCCGAGGCCCCACCCACTGTTAGGCTCCGCCCAACGGCGTCGACGCGCATACAATGGCGTCTCTTGGAGCGACCCAGGCATGCGCATTTCACCAGTAGACCGGGGAAAGACACACGCGCGACCCGGAAGGCCTCGCCGCAACACTCCAAAGCGGGTGTGAGGGGGGGCCGATGGCGGAGGGAGCGGTGGAAGCCCCAGCAGAGAGTGGTGGCGGTGGCGAGCCAGGAGCCATCGAGCCGGAACGGGGAGTAGCGTCCATTAAACTTCAGTGAGTCGCTGGGTCGGGGGAGCAGTTCACGGAGCCTTCCCGGCACCCGTAGCGCGGCCCGAGTGGCGCATGCCGGGAGCTGGGGCAGCGGCCCAGCGCGGGAAGCTCGCAGGTTCTTCTTCTGTTTGGGCCCTTCCTTCGCTCGCAGGGTCAGCGAGCTCCCGAGGTCGCGCACGTTGGGGACTGTCACATGTGCGAAAGACACCGCGGTCCATGCCTCGGTGGGCGGGGTTTGAGGCGGAGGCCGCAGTGCATGCTGGGGAGTGTAGTCCCAGCATATGGCGGGAACAGCGCAAGTGCACCTCAGGCCAGCCGAAGTTACAGGCAGGGAATTGTGTCTGAAGTGAGTGCCCGGGGGCATGCTGGGGCTTGTAGGGCTGAAGGGCATGCTAGGAAATGTGGCGGTTCTGGACCCGTTGCAAGGCACGCGGGAACATGTAGTTTCCTTTAGCCTAACATAGCTGGGGGCATTCACACCTCACACCTGTACTTCGTCAGGCTGAGCACTGGGGACCCAGGAACAAAATACGTCCTCCCTGGGATTTCCTTGGTGGTCCAGTGGTAAAGAATCCGCCTTCCGATGTAGGGGACGTGGGCTCCATCCCTGGTGGAGGAACTAAGATCCCACTTGCTGGGGGGCAACAAAGCCCGCGTGCCACAACCACTGAGCTTGTGTGCTGCAAACTGCAGAGCCCATGCGCCCTGGAGTCTGTGCGACACAACTAGAGAGAGAGAAAACCCGCACGCCACAACTAGAGAGAAGCCTGCGCGCCACAATGAAGACCACGCGTGCAGCAACTAAGACCCGACGCAGCCAAAAAATAATAATAAAATAAAATAGGTCCTCCCTGTGGCCTTGAGGTGCTCCTAGGCTGGCGGCTGGCTAGTTCTAAGTAGTGAGCACCCCATCAGTAGAAGCATGTAATCAGGGACAAGTGTTCTCAGTCCCTTTCCCCAGCATTCATTGAATCTGAGCTCAGGGGAGGGACTTCTTCCACAAGCCCTCCTTTCCCCTGCCCTTCTGCTGGCAGATACCTAACCACCAAGGAGCACTTCCATGAATTCCTGGAAGCCAAAGGTCAGGAGAAGCCCAGACAGGAAACCGAGGCTGGAGACCCTGCTGGCAATGACCTGGATGAGCCTGAGGCCAAGCGGATCCGGCTGGAGGATGGGCAGACAGAGGACAGGCAGACAGAGGAGGCTGTTGAGCCTGGGGAGCAGCCACAGGCCCAGAAGAGGGCCCGGGGTCAGAACAAATGCCGGCCCCATGTGAAGCCCACCCACTATGACAAGAACAAGCTCTGCCCCTCCCTGGTCCAGGTGAGTGTCATTGTCTCCAGAAAGTCCCAGAGGCCTTGAGTGTGAGCCTCTCTGCCCCCTATTCAATCTTCATGACGTTATGATGTAAGTATCGTTATTGTTTCCATCTTCCAGGTGAAGAAGCTGAGGTTTGGTGAGGTTACTGACTTGTCTGAGGACACACAGTCAGGAGGGGAGAGAGCTGAGGTTCAAACCCAGGCTGCCTGGCTGCCTCAGCATCTCCCTGTCCTCCCTCATTGCCTCCCTGTTTCCCTGCAGGAATCCGCCGCTAAGTGTTTCTATGGCGACCGCTGCCGCTTCCTGCACGACGTGGGCCGCTACCTGGAGACCAAGCCAGCTGACCTGGGCCCCCACTGTGTGCTCTTTGAGACCTTCGGCAGGTGCCCCTATGGTGTGACCTGCCGCTTTGCCGGGGCCCATCTGGGGCCCGAGGGCCAGAATCTGGTGAAGGAGGGGTTGGTCCAGGCCCCGCCCATCCGCAATGGCCTGGACAAGGTCCTTCAGCAGCAACTGCGAAAGCGCAAGATCCACTTCAAGCGTGCAGAGCAGGCCCTGCGCCAGCTGAGCAAGGGCCAGCTGCCAGGCCCCGCTCCCAAAGCCACTGTCCCCGAGGTCATGGAGGCTGAGGGTGCCCCAGGGCAGGACAACTGTGACGCCCAGCAGGCCCCCCAGGGGCCGGGCACCGTTCCCCCTCCCAGGGGCCCTTTAAGGACCTGCGGGCCCCTGACAGATGAGGATGTAGTCAGGTTGCAGCCCTGTGAGAAGAAGCGGGTACGTGTCATAGGGTTCCTGCAGAGGACACTAGCAATGTTGGGGGCAGATAGAGATGGACACTCACTCCCAGCTCTGGAGGGTCCGGGCTGTGGCAGAGGGGGGCAGTGGGAAAGGCTTCCTGGAAGAGAGGGCATTGGGACTGGGGTTTTGACAGTTGAGTAGAAGTCTCTAGTGGAGGAGAACATGGAGAAAAGAACATTCCTGGTGCAGGGATTGGTTGGCCTGTGCAGAGGCACGGCGGTGAAAGGGATCCAGGCTGACTGGGGCAGATCAAAGCGTGCGGGGCAAAGACCTGGGGAGGCTGGAGGCTTGAGAGGCCTTGAAAGCCACGTTGGAGGATGGAGGTTCACTGTGCATTTTCTTTCCCACCAGCTGGACATCAGTGGCAAACTGTACCTTGCTCCCCTCACCACGGTAGGACCCACAGTGAGGTGGGCCGGGAGCTGGCAGCGTGGTCATCCCAGCAGTACCCACTGCCTCCCCGCCCTGGGGGCTTGGGGCCTGGGAGGGTGTCTGGGGTCCCTGCCTGCCGTGCCCTCACATGTGACTCTGTCCCCTGCTGTCGTCAGTGCGGGAACCTGCCCTTCCGGCGGGTCTGTAAGCGCTTTGGGGCAGATGTGACGTGCGGGGAGATGGCTGTGTGCATCAACCTGCTGCAGGGCCAGACGTCTGAGTGGGCCCTGCTCAAACGCCACCCCTGCGAGGATGTCTTCGGTGTCCAGGTCGGTGCAGCCCCGAGCGAGGGAGGGAGGGAAGGAGGGAGGGAGGAGGGGCTCTCAGCCGCCATGTTTCAGAGCCACGTTCAGGTCCGGGCTCTCCTGGCTCACCTCCCAGACCCCCTGCCTGAGCCACAGGCCAGGTGCCAGCCTGATGCACCTCCAGTAGCTGCTGGCCTTGGCACAGGGCCAGGCAGGGAGGGCCCCTCACCCACTGCCCGGCCACCCGCCACAGCTTGAGGGCGCCTTTCCCGACACCATGACCAAGTGTGCCGAGCTGCTGAACCGCACCATCGAGGTGGATTTCGTGGACATCAACGTCGGCTGCCCCATCGACCTCGTGTACAAGAAGGTACCAGCCGCTCAACCCTGGCGCCCCACGGAGGGCAGAATGTGGGTGGGCGGAGTCCCTGGGGAACCTGTGGGGGCCTGTGGGCCTCGCTTTCCCCATCTGTACAGAGAGGACAGCAGGGGGTGTCGGGCCCAGCCAGAGTCACGCGTTCCTAAGCCCGAACCGCCCGTCTCTCCCAGGGCGGGGGCTGCGCCCTCATGAACCGCTCAACCAAGTTCCAGCAGATCGTCCGTGGCATGAACCAGGTACAGCCCGAGACACCCTCCACCGCCGCCATTCCCCGCGGCCTGAGCCCGGGCCCCACCAGCCACACCCGTCCCCACAGGTGCTGGACGTGCCACTGACTGTGAAGCTCCGCACGGGTATCCACGAGCGCACGAATCTGGCCCACCGGCTGCTGCCCGAGCTGCGGGACTGGGGGGCTGCGCTGGTCACGGTGGGTCTCGGGGCACAGCGGGTGTTGGGACTCCCGAGGCGCATCCCTTTCTAACCATTGCCTCCCTTCCTGCCCCTTCCTCCTGGTCTTTGGCTCTCCCTCCATCTCTGTCTCCGTCTGTCTGTCTGTCTCTCTCTCTCAGTCTGTCTCTCCGGGGCTCTCTGGGTCTTCTTCTCTCTCTGTCTCTGTCTGATTCTCCGCCCTCTGCCCCTCCCCCCTACCTGGCTGCCTCTCCTCCAGCTCCACGGCCGCTCGCGGGAGCAGCGCTACACCAAGTTGGCCGACTGGCGGTACATCGAGCAGTGCGTGACAGCAGCCAGCCCCATGCCCCTTTTCGGTGGGTCCCCTGCTACCGGAGGCCACGCACCGGGGCCCACCCCTTACCTGGGCCCCCTCCTGCCCCGATCGGGAATGCTGCTGGGCTGACGAGAACTCCCGAAGCCCCGGCATCCCCACCTGCACGCAGCTCCCTGAGGCCCCAGTCTCTGTCCCTCAGGAAATGGGGACATCTTGTCGTACGAGGACGCCAACCGCGCCATGCAGACTGGCGTCGCTGGGATCATGATCGCCCGGTAAGTGTGCCCGGGGTGGGGATACAAAGAACCAGCCGGGGCTGCCCCTGAGCACCCAGGCTTCGGCTCGGGGAAGGTGAGGGCGCGTCTGAGTTTGTCCCCAACGCCGGTGCCCCCAGCCCGCCTGCCCACCCACTGCTCTGTTATTCCCCGGGCGGGGAGATGTCAGAGGTGGCTGCTTATGGGGCTGAGGAGGGGGACTGGACATTTCTGTAGCTGTGGGCTCAGGGTTGTGGCTTGGAACTCTTGGGCTTTGAAGGTTGTGTGAGCATGGCCAGGAGGTTGGGGACCATGGGTTTGGGGGCTGGGGTTCCGCCACCAGCCTGCTGACCACCGCCCACCCGCAGCGGCGCCCTGCTCAAGCCGTGGCTGTTCACGGAGATCAAGGAGCAGCGGCATTGGGACATCTCGTCGTCTGAGCGCCTGGACATCCTGCGGGACTTCGCACACTACGGCCTGGAGCACTGGGGCTCAGACACGCAGGGCGTGGAGAAGACACGCCGCTTCCTCCTTGAGTGGCTCTCCTTCCTGTGCAGGTGGGATCGGGGGGGCGGGGCGGGGTGCCTTGGGGAGGCCCGGCCCAACCCCATCCCTGGCGCCCCCGTCTGCAGGTACGTGCCCGTGGGCCTGCTGGAGCGGCTCCCGCAGAGGATCAATGAGCGGCCGCCCTACTACCTGGGCCGCGACTACCTGGAGACGCTCATGGCCAGCCAGAAGGCAGCCGACTGGATCCGCATCAGGTGCCCGGGAACCGCCGAGGCCCTGGGAGATAGTGCACCAGGGAGCCAGCGGGGGTGGGGCCAGCTGGGCTGGGGGCCGCCCCGCCCCAGGCCTGACCCTGCTCCCGCCCTCCTCACAGTGAGATGCTGCTGGGACCCGTGCCACCCAATTTCGTCTTCCTGCCCAAGCACAAGGCCAACGCCTACAAGTAGCTGCAGGGGCGGGCGGGGGTGTCTGAGCGCCCAGCGGGCTCCCCAAGGAATGAGAAGGCAATAAATTTTATTCTTTTAAAACCCAGCCCCTTTTGTGACCCTGAGGCTGTCTCATGCCGCCCCACCCCCCCACCCCCCCAGCTTTCCCCCACCATCCCCATCCCCACAACTCCCTCCTTCCTCACTCATTCACCAGCCCCATGCTGGCCACTGCTGGTACCCAAAGGCCTTGACCGCAAACAAACCACCATAGCTCATGAGATGGGGCCTTGGCCTGTGTGGGTGTGGATCAGGGCGGGCTGCCTGGAGGAAGGGGCCTCGGAGCTGTCAGGCAGGCATTGCTGGCAGAGGCGGAAGGCGGCAGACCAGGCCCAGTGTCCACCATGCTCTCTGTGACGCCCATCTCTGGTTGCCTTGGTTTCCCCATCTGCCCCTGCCCACCGCCCCCTCCCCCCATTACCCGGAACCCTGACCAGTGGGTGGGCCACAGCCTGGAATCCGCTGCCTGGAGTAACCGGAGAAACAGAACTCCGCAGGACTCTGTGCCTCCGCTCTGGGTGGGCTACCTGTGCTCCCACTTGCTACCCTCCTGGCCTGCGCAGCCAGGCCCCCGCCTCCCCATGCAGCACCCCAAACACTTCTACGCACCCGCCGCTCCCCAAGAAGGCTTCAGTCCCCAGAGCCTGGACGCCACCGAAGGGCCCGGCAGCCAGCCTGCTTCTGCCTGCACAGAGCCTCTTCCCGTTGTGGGTACGAGGGTGGGGAACACCCATCGGGGCAGGGACCAGGGCTCTGCCTGCCGGCCTCAGGACCCCACCCAGCTGCCTGTTTTTGTCCACAGGTTCCTCCAACGTCTGTCACCCCCCAAACCTGGAGAAAGAGGTGTTTCCAGCTCCTCCAGCAGGTACCGGCCTCCCACCAACCCTTGATGACTGGGGAGTGGGCAGGGGCATCTTGCTCCCACCCCTGACCCTAGGTGGCTCCTGCCTCCGAAGGCAAGGCCCGAATCCCTGTCCTCCAGAGAGACCCCTGGACCAAGGTCTGTGTCCGTCATCCCCTAGCTGGGGCCCTGAAGCCAAAGCCTGTCTCTTGTTCCCCAAACAGGTCTCCCAAAGCCAGGTCGGTGTCCCCGCCCCCCAGATGGGCCCCCAAAGCAAGGCCTGGGTCCCCTGACCTCTAGAGAGGGCCCCAAAGGCAAAGCCTACGCCCCTGTTCCCCAAATGGACCCCAAAGTTGGTCCGTGTCTCCATGCCCCAGACGTGCCCCACGGTTTGGACCTCCTCCACCCCAGGCGGGTCCCAGAACTGCCCCTCTCAGGGCCACCCTCCCTGGCCACAGGTTTCCAGATGGCTCCCTGCGGCTGCTTCTTTGACCCCCGCGTCTACCGAATCGAGTGGACCACCACCGACTTCGGCCAGTCGTCCCTGTACAAGCTGGCGGCCAGGGGCCCCGCCTCGCCAGGCACCTACTTCCTGGACGCACAGCACTGCCTCAGGGCCCCGGTGCCGCCCCCACTGTTACCCCACTACCAGCCGCCCCCTGCGGGGCCCCGGTACCGCATGCCCTGCTTCCCGCCCGAGGGGCCCGGGCCCGAGGCCCTGGGCTTCGTAGGGGACGGAGTGCCCCCCGCCTTGGTCAAGCAAGGCCTGGCGCCCCTGCTGCCCCCCAAGGAGAGCGAGCTGCCCCCGCTGCTCATCACGCTGCCCGCCGAGGCCACGCTGCCCCCTGGCGCCTATGGCCCTCTCAGGGGCCGCTTGACCCAGCTGGATGGGCCCGGCGAGCCCCTGACCTTCACCTTCAAGGAGCCGCCCCCTGGCGCCGGGCCCGGCCTGCTGTACCCGCCGGGCCCCACCGAGCCCAAGGCAGCCCCGCTGGGGCCAGGCGAGGCCAGGACCCCTGAGGTGGCCAGGGCCTTCACGCCGCCCAAGAAGGTGATGCTCGAGGATGCGATGAAGCTCTTTGACTGCCTGCCGGGCGGCCCCGAGCCCGCTGGGGCCCCATGCAAGTCCCCTGGGCCTGCCCTGCCCAACAGCGGGGGCAGTGGGAACGACTCGTTCAGTGACATCCGCTCATTGCACCTGCCCGACGAGCTGCTGTCCTCGGACTACAGCGTGCCCGAGGTCCTGGATATTGTGTCCGACATGGACTTCTTTTACAACTTAAAGGCGCTGGACGAGGAGCCGCCGCCCTGCCCGGGGGTGCCCCCCACCGCCAAGCCCGGCAAGAGGAAGGCCGGCAACCCGACTGCCAGGAAGGGGAGGCAGGGCAGCAAGGGCAAGCAGGCTGTGGTCCCCACCAGCGCCACCCCATTGGGGCCCAGGCAGGACCTGGGAGCCGCCCCGCATTAAAGCGGATTTGAGCTGTTTGCGCAGTGTCCGGTCGGTGGCATTCGGGGGCTGTGGGCTGTCCCCTCGCCCGCCCTGTCGTCCAGCGGGCCCCAGGCCACGTGGTGAGGCCCCTCAGGACCCTGGCGCCTTCTGGGTGCCGGGCTTCCAGAGTAGAGACGGGGAGCCCTAGACTTGGGGTTCGGGACAATCCCTCGTCTCCTAGCACCAGAAAATCCAAGTCAGCCGGCAGGGATGGGGGGCTGCTAGGAGGTGGGGAGACACTGCCCGGACTCCTGCACTGCAAGGATTTCACCTCCATGTTTGATGGGGAAAGTCAGGTCTGCCCAGAGATGGGCAGGAACTTGCCTGGAGACACAGCAGCAAGCGGGGTGAGGCCTGGGGAGAGGCCTGCGGGCTGAGCTCGGCCTCAGCCCAGGTGGAGGGGCGGGTGTCGCCGATGGTGAATGGGAAGGCGTCCGCTCGTGTTCACGCGGAGAGCTGGGGGGCCTGGGGTGCAGAGGCAAGTGCTGGGTGGAGGTCTGAGCGTGGGGGCAGGGCAGGCATGTGGGAGACGGTGTCCACCTGGCACACGGGTGACCCAAACGGGCATGCACGTGATGGGGCGTGCAGAGTGCACCTGCAGCAGCGGCATTGGGACATCTCGTCGTTGATGGTCCCCCAGGTGCCTGGAGCCCTGCAGTCCCCCACGGAGCCCCTGCCTCTTCACGTCCCCCCAGCTGGGGGCCAGAGGCCAGGGTGGGCGTGCCTGTCCCAGGATGGGCATCCAGCCAGGCCCTCCCAGGATGGGCATCCAGCCAGGCCCCGGGTGCCGAGTCTCCGCCTCGGGCCCAGCCACACCTGGGTTCTGCTTCCCGGGGTGGGGGTGGGGGGGCGGGCACAGGGCGGGCTTGCGGTGGTTTGGGAGCTTCAGTGCTCACACCTGTTCCCTCCTGCCCCAGCTCCTTCCCTCTCCAGTCCACGGAGCTCCCTCCCCCCTGTACCCTGGGCCAGGCTCTCGTCTGCCTTTCGCTTCTGGAGAGCCCAGGGCAGCTGCCAGCCGCACCCTCCCCTGAAATACTCCAGGCGACTGAAGGGGGTGAGTCGGTTTCCCAGTGACACCTAAGGAGGTAAGGAGAGATGGACCGCCCCTTGCCTGCCAGAGGAAGGGCCCTCCTGCCCCAGGCCCTGGGCTGGGTCTCGGGGACCTTCCCTGCTGGGGCACCCCGGGCGCTTGACTAGGACCCAGGAGGTGGCCGCGTGTGGGCAGGGGGTCTTGGCTGCCAGCACCACGCCTTGAGCCTGCGGGTCCCAGGGCTCGGAGACCGAGGTGGCCAGCCAGGCTGGGCTGTACCGGGATCATCGCCTGTCTGTGTTGTGAACAGGATGCGGGCCTGGAGGAGCTATGAGCTCCCTTCCCTCACTTCCTTCTGAGCCTGCTGTGCCTGCAGCCGTGTTAGGGGTATTTTCGAGACAAATATGAAGTACCCCCAAGAAGGGAAGGCCCTGGCAAACGAGGCGGATGCGACAGGATGGGCTTGGTTTTCTTTAAGATTAATGCGGGCCGAGGGTCGTGAAACGAGTATCACCTGACAGCCTAACCCGTCCCCTCCAGAGAGGCGTGGAAGGTGGACCAGGCAGCCCCCGGAGGTGCGGGTGAGGTGACTGCCCACTGCAGTGGGTGTGGGAGTGGAGGTGTTTCTGTTTCTGTTTTTTTTTTTTTTGTAGTACGCGGGCCTCTCACTGTTGTGGCCTCTCCCGTTGCGGAGCACAGGCTCCGGACGCGCAGGCTCAGCAGCCGTGGCTCACGGGCCCAGCCGCTCCGCGGCATGTGGGATCTTCCCAGACCGGGGCACGAACCCGTGTCCCCTGCATCGGCAGGCGGACTCTCAACCACTGCGCCACCAGGGAAGCCCGGGAGTGGAGGTTTTTAATGACTGGTGGAGACCGTATTGGGCAATTTTTTTTTTTTTTTGGCCGAGCCACTTGCGGGATCGTAGTTCCCGACCAGGGATTGAACCCAGGCCCCAGGAGTGAAAGCACAGAGTCCTACCACGGGACCGCCAGGGAATTCCCAGTATTGGGCAGTTTAAATGACCGTCAGATGTGTTCTTTTAACCTAAGAGTGATCAGAAAATTTATTGAGAAAGTTTTCACTAGAATGAGACAGCTGTCCCATGCCACCTGAGGTTTGAATGAATTGTGGGAGAGGGAAGTTCTGAACAGATGGATAGACTGATCAAACGTACATATACATGTATGTGTACATTGTATGCACACCTATATGTGTACTCACATGTGCACATACGTATCTGTACACATGCATACACGCATGTACACGTGTGGGCATGCATGGTATCTACACATATGTGTGCGCATTATACAGTGCTCATATGTGACATATACACACCGCCCACACATGCATGCACGTGTGTATGTGAACGTGTACTATAGACATGCATACACACGTAGATTGCAGATATACGTGTACATGTGCGCACACAGGCAATATGCATGCACTCACACATGCACACTACACATGTGCACGCCTCACGCACCTACATGTTATATACATGCGTGTATACATACATGTACACACGTGTGCATGCATAACGCAGGTACTGTAAAATGTGCTGTGCTTCCAAATTTTATTCATGGACATCACAAAACACACGTAAGCGTGTCGGTCTGTGTATATGTCAGGGCTCATCAACAGAGGTGGACCCACCCCCCGTCCCCGTCTTCTGCAGCCCCCGCCCTTCTCCTTGGGTCTCATGTTTCTCTAAGAGAACACGTCAAGTGTCCGATGCATCTCTGGGGCTTGCCGATTAGTGCTCCCACCGCATGCCGGTGCGGGCTCGTTTCACCAAAAGCTCGTGTTCGCTAGGACTTGGGCTGCCCACCTCCTCACTGTTAACAGCCCACGTAGGTGCCGTAGTTCAAAGGGACTCTGGCGCCAGAATGTTGAGGGGGGCAGGTGGGTGTAGAAAAACCACAAACCATGAGCGATACCCACTGCTACCGGCTCTCTTACCAAACACTTTATTTCAAGACAACTCTGCCCCCTCCCTGCCACCCCGCCACCCCACCTCCACGCCCCGGTCGTGCTCAGCCCCTGGCCCAGACACACGCACAAGACTTCCTGCATCTCCTGCGCAGCCTGACCCAGAAGCCCTTGACCCTGAGGCCCTGCTCAGTGTGCAGCAGCTCGGGGATCAGGTAGGCCAGCCATACAGACAGCAGGGTGGCCCCCGTGAGCAGGACGATGGTGATCTCAGGCGGGAAGATGGGCAGTGGGAAGGCCCCGTAGACGTAGACGCTGAATGTGGTCTCCAGGTGACAGTAGCTGCGAGGGGCGGGCAGGGAGAGGCCGTGGGGCACCGCCTTTGGGGGCCTCACCCTTCACCCCAGCAAACTGGTTTTTTGTTTTTTTCGGCCACGCTGCTCAGCTTGCGGGGTCTTAGTTCCCCGATCGAGGATCGAACCCAGGTCCTCAGCAGTGAAAGCACAGAGCCTAACCACTGGACCGCCAGGGAATTCCCCCAGCAAACGTTTTAAAACTCACGGGGACAAGAGCTGGGCCTGGAGCATTGACTCCGGGCACTGAGTTCCATTTATATCCACTTAACTTCTATCTATAACTCTGCAGTCGTCTCTGTATTGTGTTGGCCAAAAAGTTCGTTTGGGTTTTTCTGTAACATCTTACATATTTTAGCAGAGGCCATATTTTTCCCCAGGACCCCTGTGGTCCCCTGCTCTGGAGACAAGGGATTCCCACCCCCTCCATGCCCAGGCTTAGTCTGGGGGGCGGGCAGCAGAGACCAACAAAGCACTCATCACAGTGGACGCGGAGTGGGGGGCGTGAGGGGGGCCACAAGCGTCCCTCAGGTGGCTGTGAGCAAGTGGGAATGGCAGGATGGAGGGAAGGACACCCAGGTAAGTGGGGGGAAGTCGTTGGGGGCTCTGCTGGAGGCAAGGTGCAGGGAGGGCAGGGGATGAGCCTTGCAGGCAGACCCCTCTCTCCCCTGGGCATCCCCACTCCGGTGCCTTCCGCCTGTGGCGTCCCAGAGCTGGTCCAGGGTCTGGGACCTTTAGGGAAGGCAGGGTCTCCCCGCGCTTTTGGAGGTGGACTTTGTGTCCGTCTGGAAGGGATAGGTGATGGGGGAGCGGGGAAGAATGCCGCCCATATTCCCCCTCCCAGTGGGAGACGTTAATGATCTGAACAGCACAGTGGGTGGCGAGTATGGGCAGCCAGCTCCTGGGGCAGGGTCGGGCCGGCCTGTAATGAGTGTCGGTTTCCGTGGTGTCAGTACTCCAGCTGCCAGCGGGAAGCCAACCGGCTTGCAAAATCCCTGAATATCTAATGATCAGTGTTTGGGAGCCCGTCTACCCCGGCCCCTGCACCCCACCTGTTGGACATGGCATGAGTGTGACTCTGGTCCCTGAGGGCAGGGACAGGGCTGCTGGTCATTGCTGTTCCCCCGGCACCCAGCATGGCCTTTGAATGAGGATGTATTTAGCAAGTGAACAAATGTCATCCTAGAGGAGGGAGAAAAGTGGGTCCCCCTCATGTGTGCAGCCTGCCCCCAGAGAGCCAGCTGTTCCCGCAGAGGCCCCTGGCACAGGGCGACTCACCTGTAGTATGGGTCCACGATGGAAATGAAGAAGATGTAGATGCCGTTTCTTTGGTCGAAAACGACCTTGTTCTCTGTCGGGCCTCCCAGGATCTGATACGGGACTTTGGGCCATCTCAGGGGTGCGTTGTTCTTAGGGTCGTGGCAGCTCACATAATTCTAGGGAGGAGGACAGAGACATGCCTGCTGGCCCCGGGGGCTGGGGAGCACCGTGCCAGCCCACAGGTGCTACCGCCGCACACACGGCCCCACCGGTGCCACCACCCACCAGCACCCATGGGTGTGAGTCCAGGACCAAGTGCCCGCTGGGCAGGCCAGCCGATTTGTGACTGTGGAGCCCGTGCCCCCTGCGGTGGAATCGTGGAGTCCTAACCACTGGACCGCCAGGGAATTCCGCCCCCCTCCCACAAGCAACTGTAAAATGAGGAAGCTCTTCGTTTCCCCTTCTAGTGTGGACACAGCTCTCCAGCAAGAGGTAGCATCTGGGCAGAACCCCAAACCTGCTTTCAACAATGTTCTGGGCCCAGAAGCCCGGCGGCCACATGGAGAGCCATGTCCCTAACAGAAGCCTTGTACACGGGTGAGAAGACCTTGATGCCCCTGCACGGGTGGCCTCCGCCAAAGCCATGTGGGGCACAGGAGCTGCCCACCTGAGCCACGGATTTGTGAGAAACAGTAAATCCCACTGAATTCGGGGCTGATTTGTTTTGTAGTGCTGGGTAATGGAAAGAGCTGTCCCGTGTACTACTATTGAGAAAGTTCAAACGTTGTCAGAATCAAAAAGCAAACGTGTCCACGGTGTGGGTGGCCACCTGGATGGGCGTCGTTTGTCCCCAGACCCTGCTGCCGGGGCCGTGGGAATGGATGGAGGGCAAACACCTGACTTCAGCTGTGCCAGGCCACCTGGCCCTCCTCGGATGCAACAACGGCAGCAATACTTCCTCTCGGTTGTTGATGGTTCCCCAGGTGCCTGGAGCCCTGCAGTCCCCCACGGAGCCCCTGCCTCTTCACGTCCCCCCCAGCACAGTCGTCCCGCTGCCCTGGCCCCTCCTCTTGGCCTCTTTGGCAAACACATCCTTCAGTTACCACGCAACACACAAAAGACTTCCAAACCAACGCCAGCCCTGACCTGTCTCCCTATGTTTTGCTGGCCACTGGGCTCCCTCCTCCTCGGTGGCACCTTGAATTCAGCAGGTGTAGAATGAAGCTGTGTGTGTTTCCCTCCACTGCTAGCTTCATCCCTGAGCCAGTATCTGCCCGGGTGCTCAGGCTGGAAACTGGGGGGCCGTGCTTGACGCTTACCTCCTCTTCCTCCGACATCCAGTCCGTCACCAGGTCCTACTTTTTGTGCCCCTGCCTCACACTGAATGTTGGAGTCCCCAACCCCCATTCGTATGTTGAAGCCCCATCCCCCAGTGGGATGGTATTTGGAGGTGGGGCAGTGGGAAGTGATAAGGTTTTGATGAGGTCCTGAGGGTTGGGCCCCTATAATGGGATTACTCCCCTTATAAGAAGAGACACCAGAAAACTAAAGCAGGGTCTCGAAGAGATATTTGCACACCCGCGTTCGTAGCAGCACCATTCATAACAGCCAAAAGGTGGAAGCAAGCCAGGTGTCCACTGACAGATCATGGATAAAAAGTGTGGTCCGTACCCACTAATGGAATGTTATCCAGCCTTAAAAAGGAAGGATATCCTGACCTATGCTACAATGTGGATGAACCTTGAGGACATGATGCTCAGTCAAAGAAGCCAGACGCAGGACAAATACTGTGTGATCCCACTCACAGGAGGTCCCTAGAGACAGTCACAGAGACAGGAAGTAGATGGTGGGGGCCGGGGGCTGGGGGAGGGGATGGGGAGTGAGTGTTTCATGGGGACAGAGTTTCAGTTTGGGAAGATGAGAAAGTTCTGGAGATGGAGGGTGGGGACGGTTGCCCAACTGTGTGAATGTGTTTAATGCCACTGAGCTGTGCGCTTAAACATGGTTAAGATGGTCAATTTTATGTTATGCATATTTGACCACAATTAAAATTTTTTAAAAAATCCTTTGGGAGTAAAAGAAAAAAAGCTGGGCTGCATAAAAACTATGTGAAATAAAAAAGGAGACAGCTGCTTTGCCTAACGACCATTTATTTGCCACAGCTAGCTCCACCTCATGGTTTTTAGTGGTTCAGTGGTTCAGTTTTAGCGGTTCAGGGGCTTTTTAACAGCCCGTCCAATGACTGTGCTGGACATGCAGGCATTGTGGCTCGGTCTTGATAGAAAAACCCTCAGGGTTCTACAAAATCGGCCACCAGGGCTGATGGGGGAAAAAAAAGTAATGGGACAATCTCTTCAATTTATGCATGCCACTTTGAACGAAAGGGCTAATAAAAAGAATGCAAATACAAACACCGGCACAGTCAGAAAATAATAAATAAGCAAAGCTCCGTGTGTGGCTTGTTCTTTTTTCTTAAGAAACGGTCAGGGAGGTGGTGTTTGGGTAACCTTGCGAATGCACAAAACGCATACCCGAGTTGTAGGAGTTACACGCTTTAAAATCGTTCATTATCGGTTATGTGAATTTCACCTCGGTTAAAAAATAAATAAAACCAACGTCACCAACCAAAATACATGACCAAACTCACTCGATGGAATGGGGTGTAAGGAACGGGTGAGGCTGCGGGCTTTTAAGAAAGCAAATACAAAATTAAGGAGCCGGGAGTTCTCGCTGGAACCGGCTTTGGGCGCGAAGAGCGCGCGCGCCCCTGCTGGTGACGTGGCCGCATTGCGCCGTGTTCTTGCCCTCGGCGTTGAGAGGCTGAGGGTGGATGGAAACTAATTAATATGCGCCAGAAGCCCCCCCCACCCCCAGAGGAACAATGCGATGTCTTCCTTTCACTGACACCATAACCTTATTTGTCAATCGTGTACCAACCAACGTTCGTGATAGAAACGCTCGTTGAGCAGAACGGACCGTAAGTATAATCAGCCCCTTAAATAATGGGCATTTGGATGGTTCCAGAATTTTGCGCATCATCAGCAGTGTGCTCCATGAGCGCCTTCGTCCCTACACCTCCGATCGTCTCCGATTCCCTTGGGAGAGAGTCCCAAAGAGTTTGTGCGTCTTACATTTCCATCCCCTGACGCCCCATCAAGGGACTGAATGTCTGCCCTGCACCGCCCCCCCCATTCATATGCCGAAACCTACCCCAGAAGGTGATGTATTAGGAGGCGGGGCCTTTGGGAGGTGATTAGGTCCTGGGGGTGGAGCCCTCCTGAAGGAGATTGGCGCCCTTATAAAGGGACCCAGGAGCGCTCCCTCGCCCCTTCTGCCGTGTGAGGACACAGAAGGCACCACCCGGGAACCAGACACCAAATCTGCTGGCGCCTTGATCTTGGACTCAGCCTCCAGAACCGTGAGAAACCAATGCTGCTGTTACAAGCCACAGGCTCTATGGTGATCTTTACAGCAGCCCGGACAGACCGAGTCGGCCCCCAACACACAGTGGGCCTGACCAGTCGTCGCCTTCTGCGACCTGTTTTGGGAATAATCAGAACGCAGGCCCTACCTCTCGGTCCCAGGCGAAGGGCCCTTTGTCGCCGGCCGTCTTGGCGATGGTGGTCCAGTTCTGCGGCTGGGAACTGCAGAGGGCCATGTCGGCCGTCAGGGAGTACGTGTACGTGAACAGCCCGTTCACCTCCAGCAGGACGTACTCGGCCTCGACCACCTCCTGGAACTTTCCTTCCCTCCACCTGGGACACACCATGCACAGGTGAGGCTGCTGGGGGGCCGTCAGGGGTGGGGGAGGCTGGGGGCCCTGATGTGTTGTGAGACCATCTGGGGGTGGTGGGAGGTGGCAGGGCAGGGCAGGGCCACCCCCACCCCCCACCAGGCTGACACTTCTGGGACAGTCAACGCGGATATGCAGTGGCAGGTGGTGACAGGACGCTGACGGGGTCGGGGTCGGGGACTGGGGGTTGCTAATTTTTTGACACCTGTAAACATTCCAGAGGTATACATTTAGGGCGGTGAATTAAGGTTTTTCTAAATCCTTATTTGGGGGAGAATCCCCTGGTGGTCCAGTGGTTAGGGGTCCGGGATTCCACTGCCGCGTACCTGGCTTCCATCCCTGGACGGGGAACTAAGGTACCCGCAAGACGCGGGGGCCAAAAAAAAGAAAAACAAAACTTATTTTTGGATGCACGTTTGTCTCCTGCCAGGTTGGGGCTTACACCCCTCCTCTGATGGGACCCTTCCCTTCTTCCTCACCCCAGGCCGGCAGGCACCCCACCACGTGGCAGCTCTGAGTTAGGGGCGTGCCCGGCCCACAGTCTCACCTGGGTGTGGGACTGAGGCCTCGAGGAGCTAACACGTGACGTTCTAATGAACCTAAGTGTTGCCACGTGTGAGTGGTTTCTACCACCGTTCAGTCTGTCAACAACTATTTAGTGCAGTGGTCTGCGGGGGGCGGTGTGGGGGTGGGGACGGAATGAAGGAAGACAGAATCCATGGAAGGGGGCAGAGCGAGTGGCATGGCCTGAAATGTGTCCCCCAAATTCCTATGTGAAGCCCTAACCCCCGTGCGACTGGATTTGGAGGTGGGGCCTTTAACGAGGCAATCGAAGTTGAGTGAGGTCATAAGGGTGGGCCCTGATGCCACGGGAAGTGGCAGCCTCTGCGGCCAAGGAGAGAGGCCTGGGGGAAGCAGCCTGCCCACACCTTGAACTTGGACTTCCGGCCTCTAGGACTGTGAGAAAGTCAGTGTCTGCTGTTTAAGCTCCCCAGTCTGTGGTGTTTTGTTAAGGCCGCCGAGCTAAGACGGGCAAGGGGAGGGGATGTGTGAGCTGAGAGCTACGGAGGGAAAAGGCAGGGAGAGGATGCGGCCAGAGCAAAGGGGTGGAGGGGGCTCTGGGGGCCTGTGATGATGGTGAGGGCGGCGGGGGGCTGGCGGGGTGGTGGACTGGGGGGTGGGTCCTCACAGTTCCACCACCGGCTTCCATGGGGTGTCGTAGTAGACGAGGATGGGGCAGCCCAGCTTCTCGTAGTGGTAAGGCACCTCCAGGTCCTCCGTGGCCTTCTGACCCCGGAAGCTGGGGTCGTAGGCTTCCCTGTGGGAGAGCAGGACACAGATACGGGCGAGCTCCTGCCAGGCGCCCGGACGTCCACCCACCCACAGCCCCACTTCTTCCCTGCACATGGGGTCACGATCGTGGAGGCGTGTCTGAGCGGGGGATTCAGAGTCCTGGTCGAAATGACCTTGGGACCCCTGCGGTGGTTGACATTCCGGTCCACTTAGCTGGGCCACAGCACCTCGACTGTGGTCAGATGTGATTCTGGGTGTTTCTGTGAGGCTCTTCTTTGGGGCAGAGGTTAATATTGAAATCAGTAAAGCAGTGCTCTTCCTAATGTGGGTGCAGCTGGAGGCCTGAGTAGAACAGACATGGGCCTCCCCCAGCAAGAAAGAAGTCGGCCTGCAGATGGCCTTGAACTAGAACTGCAGCTCTTCCCTGAGCTGCCAGCCCCCAGCCTCCCCCATCAGACTGTGGACTCACCAGACCTCTACAGTCCGGGAACCAAGTCCTTAAAATAAATCTCTGTCTTTGTCACTCTGTCTCTGTCTCTCTGTGCCTCTGTGTCTCTCTGTCTCATACATACATCCTGGGGCTTCTCTCTCTCTGGAGACCCTGACTCACACACTCTCATGCCCCCAGGCTCTCTGGCTGCAGCCTCACTGGTTGGCAAGTCCAGCAGGGCCAGTTTCCGTCTCGGCCGTGGGTCTGGATGGGGGACGGACTCTTGGCTTGTGTTGGAGGGGGGAGGGTCACGTCGTATGAGACCCACGAGTGTCTTCCCGTGTCAGGGGGCTGGTGGTGTGCACCAGTGTGGGAGGGGCTCTCTGTGCCGCCCTGCAGAGGGCATCACTTTGGCCGGCCACCCCCTCCTGCCTTGGCTGGACAGTGTCTGGCCAACTCCGCTAGCTGGGATGAACAGGGGACCGGGCTCCAGGAGCTGGTGGCAGGCTGGGGAGGGGTCTGAAAGCTGGCCCAGCAGGTGGCAGAGCCTGTGCAGACCTGGGCCAGGGGCTCTGCCACATCACACTGATTCCCCGAAGGCCCAGTCGCCTTCCCTACCTGTCTGCTTGCTCCCTCGGATTCCCTGTGGGCTGGATATCAATTGGCAGGGTATCCGTTTTAAAACGATTCTTTTTTTCCTTTCTTCAAAAAAAAATTGTTTTCTTTTCCATTACGGTTTAAAAATGATTCTTGGGACTTCCCTGGAGGTCCAGTGGTTAAGACTCTGAGCTTCCACTGCAGGGGGTTTCAATCCCTGGTGGGGGAACTAAGATTCCACCTGCTGGCGCGGTGCGGCCAAATACATAAATAAAAATTTAAATAATGATTCTTTTTTTTTTCTTTTTTTTTTTTGGTGGTACGCGGGCCTCTCCCTGTTGTGGCCTCTCCCGTTGCGGAGTACAGGCTCCGGACGCGCAGGCTCAGCGGCCATGGCTCACGGGCCCAGCCGCTCCGCGGCATGTGGGATCTTCCCGGACCGGGGCACGAACCCGTGTCCCCTGCATCGGCAGGCGGACTCTCAACCACTGCGCCACCAGGGAAGCCCTAAATAATGATTCTTGATTCGCCTTTGGCTCATGTGTGTGTGTTGGCGGTGGGGGGGGGCTCACCTCTCAATGACGTAGCTATAGTTGTCCTGAAGGGCCACGGGGTCGAGGATGCCATTGTAACAGGCTGAGATTTCACTGCGAGCAACAGAAGATGGTGAGAAGCTGCCTGAACCCATGCGGGACCAAAGAATTGTGAATTGTTCCCTTTGACATATGTTATCTCCCCATTGGTTGGATTTTGAGCCCTTTCTTACCTTCTGGTTCTCCAAGATGCTCCAGGCTCATCTTTTTTTTTTTTTTTTTTTTTCGGTACGCGGGCCCTCACCGTTGTGGCCTCTCCCGTTGCGGAGCACAGGCTCCGGACGCGCAGGCTCAGCGGCCATGGCTCACGGGCCCAGCCGCTCCGCGGCATGTGGGACCTTCCCGGACCGGGGCACGAGCCCGCGTCCCCTGCATCGGCAGGCGGACTCTCAACCACTGCGCCACCAGGGAAGCCCCTCCAGGCTCATCTTGAATCTTCCCTGCCTGGCCTAGAATCAGCCATTTCGCCAAGGAGCCCTAATTCCTTGTATTGGAGAATGATGTTACACATGGAGATGTGGGAGCTGGGTGTCCTGACGTTTGAGACAATCCTTTCCCTGTGTTTCTTTGTACTGTTACCATCTGTGCATGTATCCTTAAGCAACATGCAGTCCTGCCTTGGTATCTGCAGGGGGTTGGTCCAGGATCTGCCGTAGGTAACACAATCCGAGGATGCTCAGGTCCCACAGTGGGGGCCTCTGTATCCTCGGGTTCCACGGCCACAGATTCAACCAACCACGAACTTAAACACCATCCGCCCTTGGCTGGTTGAATCCGCGGATGCGGAACCTGCAGATACAAGGGCCGACTGTAGTTTATTTTTGCCTGATTTTGGATTTTTTTTTTCTGTGCCACCCAGCTTGTGGGATCTTAGTTCCCCAACCAGGGATGGAACCTGTGCCCCTTGCAGTGGAAGTGCAGAGTCCTAACCACCGGACTGCCAGGGAATGCCCCTGATTTTGGACTTTTAAGACTAGAATCATGCTGGGTATTCTTTTGATTCCACGCCCACGTTTGTACGATCCATCCGGGCAATTCTGCCCCGTTCGTTTTCACTGCTGTGACATTCTGTTGTATCAAAACCCTGCACTGGGTTTACCCATCCTTCTGTCGATGGACATTTCAGTTGGCCTGCTTCCAGCTTGGAGCTATTCAGAATAATGCTGCTGAGAACATTCTGAAACCTAGATCAGTGCAGACGTGCATGAGTGGAATTGCTGGTGGAAAGAAGTGCTTTCCAAAGCAGCCGAAAAATGTACATGCCCACCAGCAATGTCTGGGGGTTCCTGAGGCTGCCAGGGGGTTCCCATCCTTAGAGTACTACTTTCCAGGCTTTGTCAATTCTGCCATGCTCGTGCTGAATATCGGTCTCTAACGTAGCTTTCATTTTCATTTTCCTATGAAATTGACCACTTTTTCAACACCTTTTCGTGTTTATCAGCCTTTCCCCCCCCCTTTCTTGGGAGTGCCTGCTCAAGCCTTTTGCCCATTTTTTTCTATACGTTTATCTTTTTTTTTTTTTTTCTGATTCGTAGGAATTCTTTATAAATTCTGGATACAAGTCCTTTTTTAGTTACACGTGTGGCAAATACCTTTCCCACTCTCTTTATGGCAGCAGCTTTGAAAATATTGTTTTAAAGACTTTCCTGCACATATGTTCTAAATACTGATAACATCATTTATTGACTCAATAAAGCGTCTCCCTTTTGGGGGGAGAATCTGGTAAAACCATCAGTTGACTTTATTATTGCCCCATGCAGTGGAGCGTTGAGGCTGGCTCTTACTAGCTCCGAGAGCCAGCTGTTATATCCTCAGGAGTTTCATGAGCCAGTATAGACTCACTTTGGTAGTGATCTATAGGCTCCATGGGAGCAATTACACCACGGGAGTTGGCAAATGCTACAAATCCGGGCTCCCCCAGAACTGGCTGTCGCCCATTTGCTGGCCCACCACCGCCTTAAGGAGAGACCGTGTGGCAGTTTGGCCAGTCTTCAGGGGTTCTTCCTTTCTTTTTCTTGGTTTCTCATGGCTGCGTTCTCCGCAGTAACTATGGATCCTGGAGGCAAAGTTCCTCAAATTTTCAGCAGGCGATTAAACCCAGAATCTCTGAGCAGTTTTATAAATTTATTTATTTATTTATTTATTTTTGGCTGCATTGGATCTTTGTTGCTGTGCACGGGCTTTCTCTAGTTGCGGCGAGCGGGGGCTACTCTTCGTTGAGGTGCGCGGGCTTCTTATTGCGGTGGCTTCTCTTGTTGCAGAGCACGGGCTCTAGGCACACGGGATTCAGTAGTTGTGGCACGCGGGCTCCGTAGTTGTGGCTCGCGGGCTCTAGAGCGCAGGCTCAGTAGTTGTGGCGCACGGGCTGAGTTGCTTCGCGGCATGTGGGATCTTCCCGGACCAGGGCTCGAACCCGTGTGCCCTGCATTGGCAGGCGGATTCCTAACCACTGTACCACCAGGGAAGCCCTCTCTGAGCAATTTTAATCAAAATGAGGAACTCAGGGACTAAAAGGGAGAAAGGGAATGAGCAAAGGATGAGGGAGCAGGGAGAACATGTAAATTTCACCAAGTCGGTGTGGAGGAGGCAGCCACCCACTGTAGACTCTAACTTAATCTGTTAGGATTAATTCTTGAGCTGTTCGTTATGGAAATGTTAAACATATGTAAAAGCAGACAGAGTAGTGTCACCCGACTTTAGCAGTTGTGAAGCAATGGTGACCATCTCATCCAGTCCCCACTCCCCACCTCGCCACCCCCTCCCCACCCCATATCGACATACTCACTTCTGAATGACGATCTTCTTCTCCAGGTCACAACCGACTGAAATGAGGGCTGTCTGCAGCGGCGGGGGGATGTGGGGTGGAGAGACAAGGAGGGGATGAGGATGCTGACCCCGCTCAGCGAGGGCACCATGAAAGCCCACGAGGGGGCGCACTTGACGCAGCCGGGACCAGAAACCCTGCGCCTGGGTCGCAATGCGGTGTCCAGGTGCCTGGGACTCACAGAGTCAAACCCTAAGAGCCTGCCTGATCTATGGGGCACCGCTAAGGTCCCGCCATCTGATAACCCCCAGCTAGTACACCTGCTCCGAGGTTGGTGAGTCCTGACTCACAGCCCTGGGGGAAGACGATGGGGAAGGGGCAGTGACCTTGGCAACCAGGGCAGAATCACCTCCATTTCCAGATCCTGAGTGTGAGCTTAGCCAGCCCCTAGGGGACAAGCCAGCCAAGGCCTGCTGTCATCAGTCTTAACACTAAGGACAAAGAGTATGGGACAGGGGCTTCCCCGGTGGCGCAGTGGTTGAGAGTCCGCCTGCCGATGCAGGGGACACGGGTTCATGCCCCGGTCCGGGAGGATCCCACATGCCGCGGAGCGGCTGGGCCCGTGAGCCATGGCCGCTGAGCCTGCGCGTCCGGAGCCTGTGCTCCGCAACGGGAGAGGCCACCGCAGTGAGAGGCCCGCGTACCGCAAAAAAAAAAAAAAAAAAAAAGAGTATGGGACAGCAAAAGTTTTGGTCATACCAGTGGCTTAAGATCCAAGCATGAAATTTCTTTGTTGGCTATGTCCAGAGTGATGGTTGATATCGTGGGTCTCTTTATGCTGCAAGGCAATGGGAGTGTGTGTTATTGCAGTAAAAAGCATCGACAACCCCCCCATTCATTTATCTATCCTTCCACCCATCCATCCACCCATCCATCCACCCATCCATCCACCCCATCCCCCCATCCATTTCTCCATTCATTCATTCATCTGTTCATCCAGTCGGTCCAGAATATTGACCAAGAACATCTGCTCACACATGGTGGCGCCACCCTCCCTCTAGTTTCTACCTCTTCTTGAGTCAGTTTTGTTAATTTATATATAATTACTTATTGAAAAGAGCATCTGAGCCCCAGTTTTATTAACACCTAGCTGCATATAATGTTTTCTCATTGTTCTTTGAACAGGTTCGGTATCCATACTTTTATTTTCATTTTTCATTCCTATTGTTCATTTTAATTCTGTCTTTTCTCCATCAGGATTGTGGTGTCTTCTGAAGAACCAGCTTTATCTTACGTCTTGACTCTATGCTGTCTTTTTGTTCTCTATTTAATACATTCCGTATTGTATCATGGTTCATTCCCTTCCCATAATTTCTTTTTGTTGTCCCCCTAGGTCCTTATGTTAAATATTTAGTTTATTTATCACTAGGTCCATTTTTTCTCCTCATAATAAAAGTGCTTGGGCTATACATTTTTTCTCTGAATATATTTGAGCTGAATTCTTTGATTCAGAGGTTATTTACACGGTGTTTCTTTTACATATATATATAATTTTTTGAGAAACTACCATTTGTTAAGAGTTTTAAAAACATCTATTTTATTGAAGTATAGTTAATTTACAAAGTTGTGTTAATTTCTGCTGTACAGCAAAGTGATTCAGTTATACATATATATATATATAGTTTTAAAAAAATTTTATTTTATTTATTTATTTTTGGCTGCGTTGGGTCTTCGTTGCTGCGCGCGGGCTTTCTCTAGTTGCCACGAGCCGGCTTCTCACTGTGGTGGCTTCTCTTGTTGTAGAGCACAGGCTCTAGGCACGTGGACTTCAGTAGTTGTGGCTCGCGGGCTCTAGAGCGAGGGCTCAGTAGTCGTGGCGCATGGGCTTAGTTGCTCCGCGGCATGTGGGATCTTCCCAGACCAGGGCTTGAACCCATGTCCCCTGCATTGGCAGGCATATTCTTAACCACTGCGCCACCAGGGAAGCCCTGTATATATATTCTTTTTCAGATTCTTTTCCATTATGGTTTATCACAGGATATTGAATCTACTTCTTGTGCTATACAGTAGGGGCTTGTTGTTCACCCATCCTGTATTATAATAGTTTGCATCTGCTAACCTCAAACTCCCAACCCATCCCTCCCCCACCTCCCCCTTCCCCTTTGCAACCACAAGTCTGTTCTCTATATCTGAGTCTGTTTCTATTTCGTAAATAAGTCCATTTGTGTCACAGTTTAGAGTCTACAAATAAGTGATATCATATGGTATTTGTCTCCCTGTAAGAGTTTAATCGTTCTTGCCTGACTGTCCTTGGAGTGGGGGAGTCTGGGTCTCGGCCCTGATTCCTTGGCTCCTGCTAAGGGGACACCCTGGGGCCACCCACCGCTACCATCCGGTGATGACGTACCTGGAGGTGAAGTTGGGGTCAGCCCTGCCCCAGTGTTGCTGCTGCCTCAGTGAAATGTTCTGCGGAAGCAAGAGAGAAAATGCAACTGCAGCAGTGGAGCAGCCCCGGGTGGTCCCGCAATCAGGGCTCAGGAGAGACGGAGGGCAGGATGGGGGTGTTGGGAGGAGGAACCCGGGAGCCACCCAGCCTGCCTCTGGGTCTAAGCCCGTGAAAGGCTTCTGGAAGCTCATGGGAATGACCCCCCTGCTCCAAGCTCCCTGCCTTTGTCCCGGGGACCCACAGCGGGGCGTGACTTACTTTCCCCTCCTACTTAGCTGTGATGTGACATGGTCTGATCCAAAGAGTTTGTTGTGGTCTGGGGTCAAGTCCCAACTCCCTGCTGTGACTGCGAGGCCTGGCTCTGCCCTATGGATCCCCCAGACCCGTATTTGGCCAAGACCCTCCCGGTGGCCCTGGCTTGCCTCCTGATTCCAGGGTTTACCCAGATAACTCAGGTCTCACGCCCTCCCCGGGTGGGTCAGGCGCCCCGCCACATCCTCCTTGCCCCTTCTGTGTGACACCTGACGCCCTCACTCTCTGGGGGACTGCGGCCTGCCTGGGGTGGGGGAGGGGCGGGGTCTGTGTCCCCTCAAAATTCTGCAGCACCTTATCTGGGTGTGTGTAAGGAAGGGAAGCAGGAAGGAGGTCCGACGAGGGACACCCTGAGGGGGCTGGACCTGGCTGGCCCAGTGGGTCAAGGCCGAGCCCCTCTCCTGTTGATCCGAGTTGGGGGGGGGAGGGGCGACCTCACCAGCCTGTGTTTGGTGTTCCCATCGTAGGTGTAGCCGTCCTCGTAGATGACAGCCTGCAGCCCCAGGGAATGGGGGTTGCTCACCATCACCTGGGGGCGGGATGGGAGACGCACGCTCTGTACGGCGCCAGCAGGCCAGCAGGCGCGGCGGGGAGCAGCTGGGGGCGCACCCACAGGTGACCCCGGTCCCCCTTCAAACTGAAGACTCAGCTTGCTCTGCAAACGCAGCTGCCAGCTCCATCCCCAGATGCACCCCCCCCACCCCTTGTCATCTACACCCCCTAACTGTGGCTCTGAGTCCCGTTGTGCAGACAGCCTGGGGTTGCAACCCTGCAAGACCCAGAACTGTCCCTGGTGCGCGGAGGGGCCCGTCCTGCGGGGGGGGTGATGAGAGAGCACAAGGCAAGAGCCAGCCTGGCGCCCCCTCGCGGGCCCTGGTCCCAGCTGGCTAGACATCCCCTTGCATCCTTACACTGGTCCACCCCCCTGTTTTCAGCTCGATTGTTTGCACCAAGAGTCCAGGCTTGGACACGTGGGTTTCAGCTCCAGGAACGCCCACTGTTTTTCAGGCATCCCCTCCAGGAGGGAAGCCGGCGCTGGCTGAGCTGAGAGGGAGGAAAGGGCATTTTTGGAAAGGTTCTGGGGCAGCTCCGAAGACGGGTGGAGAGCCGGCACAGAGGGAGTGGGAGAGGAGGCTGGGCCGGCAGGTGCACAGCCACGGCCAGGCATGTGGACCCTAGTGAGGAAGAAGGGGAGTTTCTAGGGGCTTCCTGGGTGAGCGTGTCTTCCAGGGGGATGCCAGGGAATTTCCAGAGCCTGGGAATTGTGGGCACAGGACGTGAGGCCAAGGCTGCTAGGGATGCCAGGTGTCAGAAACACTTGTCAAACAGATAAAGCATGCTTACTAGTGGGACGGGTGATGTGCTGGGCCGGGGTATCATGAGGGCCGTCAACTCCAACTCACTGTTCATATCAATGGTATACATTTTATTTTCAAATTCTCCCTGCAGAAGTTCCACCTAGTTAGAAATGCAAAAAAAAAAAAAAAAGAAAAAATCCATCAGTCAGTCATTCAATCCATCAGATCAAGCCTCTGTTCCCCAAACTACAGGGCAAGTGGTCAGTGGCAGGAGGGGGCTCCCCAGGGATGGAACCTTCCAGTCTCTTGGGCGCAGCAACCTGGGCTGTCACTCAAGCCACTGTCTTCGCCGCTAGACCCTGCACCCGCAGAAGACCCTCAAGGTTCCCCCCACCCCCGGACACAGCCCCTCTTCTCTCCCGAAGTACCCTGGCCCCTCCACTCCCTGCCTGACTTCTTGCAGTAATTGCCTGCTTGCGTTTCTTCCTAGAATTATTGCCAAGCGTGCATCCCTAGATGATATAATTTTTCTGTTGGCGAACATTTTGTCTTTTTAAGTCTCTTTCAATCCACAGCTTCCCCTCCCTCCCTTATCATTTTCATTTCTAGGCATCTTTGAAGAACCCAGACCGTGGGACCTGTAGATTTCCCACTGTCTGGGTTTCCCTGGGGCAGATGGACACACGTTCCTACGTGCTCTGCCTTTTTGGCAGGTTGGTGGCTGGATCCATCAGATTACGGTGGGATCGAGTTGGCAAGACCCAGCAGGTGAATGACATTCCGTAGGTGGCACGTAATGGCCCGCTGTCTCTCTTTTCCGACACTGGGGTTGCCACAGGGCAATACCTTATCATTTTGTTTTCATGTATTCACCGGAATAATTTTATAAAGAGACCCTTTCCCTGTGCTGACCCATTACAAGGGTGTGAAGGAGAGGAGGAGAAATGCTTGCATCTTGCCTTTTATTTATCCCCTTTTTGTTGTTGTTGTTGTTGCTGTGCGTGGGCTCTCTCTAGTTGTAGAGAGCGGGGGCTACTCTTCGTTGCGGTGCGTGGGCTTCTCATTGTGGTGGCTTCTCTTGTTGCAGAGCACGGGCTCTAGGCGTGTGGGCTTCAGTAGTTGTGGCTCGCGGGCCCTAGAGCACAGGCTCAGTAGTTGCAGCGCATGGGCTTTGTTGCTCTGCGGCATGTGGGATCTTCCCAGACCAGGGCTCAAACCCGTGTCCCCTGCATTGGCAGGCGGATTCTTAACCACTGCGCCGCCACCTCGTAAGCCCTATTGATCCCATTTTTAAGACAGTGGGTTGGTTGCCTGCCGTGCTAGGAGGGGAACCAATAAGTTGCTTCTGATTCCAGGTCTGGGGTTGGCAAGGAATGACAAGGTTAACTGAAATGTCCTGTCCTGGCAACAGGACTCATGATTGCCCGTGTGCATCCTGGTCTCCTGGTGAAGGTGGTGTCTGCCAGGCTATTTACCCCGTCCAGACTCTATTCTTTTCTTTTCTTTTTTTAATTTATTTATTTTTGGCTGTGTTGGGTCTTCGTTTCTGTGCGAGGGCTTTCTCTAGCTGCGGTGAGCGGGGTCCACTCTTCATCGCGGTGCGCGGGCCTCTCACTATCGCGGCCTCTCTTGTTGCGGAGCACAGGCTCCAGACGCGCAGGTTCAGTAGTTGTGGCTCACGGGCCCAGTTGCTCCGCGGCATGTGGGATCCTCCCAGACCAGGGCTCGAACCCATGTTCCCTGCATTGGGAGGCGGATTCTCAACCACTGCACCACCAGGGAAGCCCCAGACTTTATGCTTTAAAAGCAAATCGCTAAGGCCAGTCCACACTCAGGCAGGGGGCATTCAACACCACCTCCTGGAGGGGAGAGTATGTACTTATGTTATTTGGAACTCCTCTGTGATGGAGAGGTGTCTCCCATCCGTTTATTTATTCAGTCATTTATTTACATCGGTATGGACTCGTGTATATTTATTTTGTACTTTAGCTTATTATCCAATACTGTGTTATTTTTGTGACTCACAACTATTTCAGCTTTCACCCATAGGATCTCGATAGGCTACATAGTCGCTTTGTCTTTTTTGGTGGGGAAACACTACTTGCTAACGCCATCTTTCTCAGAACAGTTTCAGTGGCCAAATATTTGCATAAAAGCCTTGCTGTGGCTTCCTCTCTCTCTCTCTCTCTCTCTCTCTCTCTCTCTCTCTCTCATTCTCTCTTTCTTTCATTTTCCTGCACTTGGCATAAAACCAGCAATTCCCAGACATGCCAGACATGTGATTTCAAAGACCCACAGGAAAATGCTCAGGGCTGGGGATTGACATGTTACTGTGGCAAGAAAAGAAAATAAGAAAAAACCCTGTTCCCACCTATGAGCACCATCATCGCATAAAAGGACGTTTTAGACAAAGTGTGTTTTATCGATAAACTGTACATGGCACAGTTGCCTTTCTTTTAGTTTTCATTTCACTGATCACCATGGACTCAAAGGCCCTTTGGAAATGGACACTCTAACATCTTTCTGGAAATGAATCCATAGAGTCACGACCACATACTTTGCAGACATCGACTTGGAGTTGGGGATCCATGAGAATTGCCTGGATGTTCACGGGGCACTTCTGGAAATCAAAAGCTGGTGAGGTTGAGTCAGGGAGCGGGGTCAGTATCTCAAGCATGCCCACGTCAGTGAACATCAGGACCGCCTCTTCGGACCAGATGTTTTGGTCTGCAAACTAAGAGAAAAATGACTTCTGAGATCAGCTCATTCTCATTCTTTTTTGAGGATGTAACCTTTTTCTTATGATTCGTATTTAAAGAAGGTAGACCAAAAAAAAAAAAACCCAAACCCTAAGAAACCAAAAAACCAAGCAAAGTCATAAGTATACTTTGTTGAGGCACCTACTCTTCAGGTGTAAAACTAATTGAGATTACTGTTATGTTATCACTATTGCTATTAAAAATACTATTACTAGTTTAATAACTAGAGCAATTTCTTCAGAAAAAGGATCAGACAAAAGAAAAAAAGAAAGAAGAAAAAGGATCAGACATTTGAGAGGAAGACCGTTATTCCTTACCAACCGGGTAGCGCCGGGATTTGACCTACTTTGACTAGAGAACTTGACAGGATTCCCAGGCTTCCATAGTATAAATTATTCTCCTGAGTTAAAACGGCCAGTTCATTTTCATCTAGGGAAAACCAAAGAAGACAGAACAAAAATTGAAACAAGGGTTGTTTCCATGGACAAAAATGTAAAATATATTAAATATTAAAATTAGAAAATTACCCCAAATTCCATCATACAGACCAGGGGTCAGCAAATTTCTTCTTTAAAGGACGAGATGGGGACTTCCCTGGTGGCGCAGTGGTTAAGAATCCGCCTGCCAACGCATGGGATGTGGGTTTGATCCCTGGTCAGGGAACTAAGATCCCACAGGCCGCGGGGCAACGAAGCCTGCGTGCCACAACTACAGAGCTCGCGCGCCTCAACTAGAGAGCCTGAGTGCCACAAACCACAGAGCCCACGTGCTCTGGAGCCTGCGCACCACAACGCAAGATCCCATGTGCCTCAACGAAAGATCCCGCGTGCCGCAACAAGGAGCCGACACAGCCAAAACGGTCAATCATTCAATCAATCGATCGAAAATAAATAAAATAAAAAAGACAAGGAAGTTTTCAGAAGAAGCAAGGTTTGGGGCTCTATTGACACCTGGGGCAGGACGGTTCTTTGTGGGGGGGCCGTCGTGGCCACAGTGGGGTGTGGAGCAGCAGCCCCAGCCTCCACCCAGAAGATACCAGGAGCCCCCCGAGTCGTGATGACTACACACGCCTCCAGACACTGCCCAGTGTCCCCAGGCTGAGAGCCAGCGGTTAGATGGAGAAAAGGGATCCCTCAGGGCAGCGGTAAGCTATGGGATGAGATTCCAGATACACAAACCTGAATGCAATCCTTGCAAGTTTGGACTCTATTCTTTAGAAAATAAGGAACCAATCCAGCAATCCCACTCCTGGGTATATATCCAGAAAAGGTGAAAACGCTAATTCAAAAAGATACATGCACCCCAATGTTCCCTATTTACAGCAGTCAAGACATGGAAGCAACCTAAACATCCATCAACAGGTGAATGAACAAAGAAGATGTCATATATGTATATACAATGGAATATTACTCAGCCGTGAAAAAAGAATGAAATAATGCCATTCGCAGCAACACGGATGGACCTAGAGGTTATCATATTAAGTGAAGTAAGTCAGAGAAAGACAAATATCATATGATACCATTTACATGTGGAATCTAAAAACATGATACTGATGAACTTATTTACAAAATAGAAATAGACTCACAGACATAGAGAACAAACTTATGGTTACCAAAGGGGAAAAGGGGGAGGGATAAATTAGGAATTTGGGATTAACAGATACACACTACTATATATAAAATAGAGAATCAACAAGGACCTATTGTATAGTACAGGGAACTATACTCAATATATTATAATAACCTGTAATGGAAAAGAATCTGAAAAAGAATATATATATTCAGTTATATATATAGATATGAAACTGAATCCCTTTGCTGTACACCTGAAACATTGTAAATCAACTATACTTCAATAAAAAAATAAAAATTTAAAAAAAGAAAATAAGGAACCATTAAAGATTCTAGACATGGGAAGTGATGTGTACTCATGGTTTTTAAATAAAAAAAGAGGGGCTTCCCCGGTGGCGCAGTGGTTGAGAGTCCGCCTGCCGATGCAGTGGACACAGGTTCGTGCCCCGGTCTGGGAAGATCCCACATGCCGCGGAGCGGCTGGGTCCATGAGCCATGGCCGCTGAGCCTGCGTGTCCGGAGCCTGTGCTCCGCGACGGGAGAGGCCACAACAGTGAGAGGCCCACGTACCGCAAAAAAAAAAAAAGAGGAGGGAGAAGACAACCCACAGAATGGGAGAGAATATATCTCTGATATATATTCTCATCCCATCTCTGATAAGGGACTTGTATCCAGAATATATAATAATTCAGTAATAAAAAGACCAACAGCCCAATCAAAAAATAAGTAAAAGATCTAAATGGACATTTCTCCAGAAAAGAAAGGTATACAAATGGCCAATAAGCATGTGAAGAGACCCTCAACGTCATTAGTCAGTAGGGAAATGCAAATCGAGCCCACAATGAGATACCACTTCACAGCCGCCAGGACGGCTCTAGTGAAAAAGACAGAAAGCCAGGAATGGGTGAGGATGTGTGGCAATTGGAAAGCACTAATACTGTGTGGTCCCCCTCACAGGAGGTCCCTAGAGGAGTCACATCCATAGAGACAGGAAGTAGGATGGTGGGGGCTGGGGGAGGGGGAGGGGGAGTTCGTGTTTAATGGGGCAGTTTCACTTACACACGATGAATACGTTCTAGAGATCGGCTGGACCACATTGTGCGTATACTTAAAACTGTACTGTGCACTTAAAAATGTGTTCAGAGGGTAGATCTCATGTTAAGTGTTGTTACCACAATAAAAAAGAAAATGATGGGTAAAGGAAAAGGCAAACAGGAGAATGACTCAACGATAATACGATACCATTTACATAAAAAGCAACCACAACATCTATCCCCCTACCAAGTTATTACAATAATATTAACCGTATTCCTTATGCTGTATATCACATCCTTGCGACTCATCACTTCATAACATAGGCAAATGTCAAATCACTATGTAGTACACCTGAAACCAATATAATAGTGTATATCAACTCTATTTCAATAAATGAAAAGAAAAAATGGGGGGAAAAGGGAAAAAAAAAGCAACCACAACAAGCTACACAGATGACGCTGTACATTTTCAGCAGGTCCATATTTAATATAGGTTGTGAGGCTTTCAACTGGCTAAAAAGATACTTTCCAGATTCCTAACAGTGATGACCTTTAGGAAGCCAAAGAGGGGCCTGGATTCAAAAAGCTGGTCAAAAGGACTTTAATTATAGTTGTAATGTTTAAAAAGAACCAAACTTTTAAAGGACCATGCATCACTGGCATAATTATAAATTACTTTTTTTTTTTTTTTTTTGCGGTATGCGGGCCTCTCACTGCTGTGGCCTCTCCCGTTGCGGAGCGCAGCCATGGCTCACGGGCCCAGCCGCTCCGCAGCATGTGGGATCTTCCCGGACCGGGGCACGAACCCACGTCCCCTGCATCGGCAGGCGGACCTTCAACCACTGCGCCACCAGGGAAGCCCCTATAAATTACTTTTATATCATTACTTTCTATCATGATAAATTAACGTTTAACAGATAAACGGACATAGACAGTAGGAGGTAACTCAGTGATGGGCAAACAGGGAAATATGGGATCTTAAAAGTTACACGGATGGGACTTCCCTGGTGTCACAGTGGATAAGACCCTGCGCTTCCAATGCAGGGGGCCCGGGTTCGATCCCTGGTCAGGGAACTAGATCCCAGATGCATGCTGCAACTGAGAGTTCACATGCCACAACTAAGGAGCCTGTGAGCCACAACTAAGGAGCCTGTGAGCCACAACTAAGGAGCCTGCCTGCCACAACTGAGACCTGGTGCAACCAAATAAAAAAATAAATAAATACTTTTAAAAAATTACAGGGGACTTTGCTGGCAGTCCAGTGGTTAAGACTCCGTGCTTCCACTGCAGGGGGTACGGGTTCGATCCCTGGACAGGGAAGATCCCACATGCCATGCTGTGTGGCCAAAAAAAAAAAAAAAGGTCACATGACTCCACAGTTTGCTGCACTATTTGCCTCAAATAGTGAGGAGCATGTAAGGAGAAAAATTACACTGGTGGGTTTCATTTTACCTGACTGAACCAGCGGCAGGACAGCGGCAGGACAACAATTCACTGGCAAAGAACTCCTGGGGGTGCCATCTGTCATGGGCTGAATTGTGTCCCCTCCAAACAAGATATGTTGAAGCCCTAACCCCCAGGACCTCCGCAGGATGTGGCCTGATTTTGAGGCAGGGTCTTTACACAGGTGATACGGTTAAGGTGGGGTCATTCGGGTCGGCCCTACTCCAATAGGACTGGCGTCCTTGTAAAAAGGGGAAATTTGGACACAGGCATACACAGAGGGAAGATGATGGGAGGGCACAAGGGGAAGACGGCCGTCTGCAAGCCGACGGGAGAGGCCTCCGAAGGAACTGGCCCTGCCAACACCTTGACCTCAGACTTCTGGCCTCCAGAACTGGGAGGCAATAAATGTCTGTTCTAATTCACCCAGTTTGGGGTGCTTTGTCAGAGCAGCCCCAGCAAACGATATCCAACTGACATTCCATTTCACTGTGACAGGGCACAGAAGTTTCTGCTCTGAGTTCCAGAATGTGTGATAACCGTATTTTGTTTCTGTTTTGGCCAGGCTGGATCTAGGGGGTCAGAGGTGAATAAGTCAGGTCTAAAGCACTTCTAGAAAGCTACCCTCAGGCCGGGCACGCACTGGCAGCAACGCTGTGGATGGTGATGTTGGCTTCAGAGATGGAAGAATACAAGATGTGTTGTCCTTCTCGCACACGGACAGGGTTGACCAGCTGACCTAGGAGATGACAGAGCAAATCGCGAGACATGAGCACGTATTAGGCACGGGACCCCCCGCTGCCCACGTGGCCCCTCGGTTTACGACTCAGATGATAATCAAGGAAAACACAGGCGCGAGATGCAATGCTGTAAAACACCCACGCAATTCACTAGTTTAAGAAAATGCGACACCGCCCCCCCGCCCCGTCTTCTTGATGTGAGAGCTCTGAGGAATGGACTGGATACCAGGTGAACTGCAGGATGCCTTTTACTATACAGGTAACATGTAATCAGAACTTTCTTTCTGAAATGCCCCCCACCCACCCCCCGTGGTCAGGCCAGCCCTAAGCCCTTTTCTTGCATTGGAAGGAAACAGCTGTGTTCAGGTGGCTGACTGGTACTAGGGGGCGTGCTGCAATTGTGGTGCTCTGGCAGCCACTGTTGTGCCCAGAGGTCCCTGACAGCACCTCCTCCTGGGGGGGCTGCCTTTTGCTCTTCTCCTTACTTGGGCTGGTAGGCTGGGGCTCATGTGTCTAGGCCTCCAAACAAGATCTGCAGTTCCTGGACTTGGCCCCTCTGCCCTAGGCGTCCAGTGACTTTCAGCACCTGCCTTCAGGGCCTAAATATCCCAGGAGGAGGGAAATGGGGGTTGGGGGGTCGAAGTGAGGATGGCAAAGTGACAATGGGCTTGTCGTCATCCACTCAGGTCAGGGAGAGAAAAAAATGACCGCTTGTGCTTGCCCACCCTGAGCCTGGGCCTCGCTCACCTGCGTTTCGGGAAACCAGCAGGCTCTTCTCAAACCAGAAGATCAGGATGCCTTTCTGGCCCGGGGCAATAAGGATGTCAAGGGTCCCGTTGTAGTCAAAGGGCAGCCCGAAACTGCGGTTCAGGGGGTGGTCTGAGTAGCTGAACATGGCCTGAGAGAAGAATATTGAATCTTGAGCAAGAAAAGAAATGACCGCAATAGAACTGTGTGAGTCCACGTGCTTTGTCACTGGAACTTTCTTCAGACCTTATTACCTAGTCCGGTGGTTCTCAGCTTGGGGTGATTCTGCCCCCAGGGGACACTGGACAGAGTCTGGGCTCATCTGTGGATGTCATGACTTGCGGGGCTCCTGGTATCGAATAAGTGGGGGCAGGTTGGCTGCTCTACACCCCACAGCACCCGGGATGGGCCCTCATGACAAAGGACACCCCCGCGGTGCTGAGAGCCCTCTCTCTCCTTGCTCTGCCACGCCCACGTTGGTGCCCTTGTACCTGGATTATTATTCAAGCTGATTTCCCAGGGCTGGTCCCCAGATTCTTCTCTTTCTTTCTTTTTTTTTTTTTTGGCCATGTCCTGTGGCTTACGGGATCTTAATTCCACGATCAGGGATCAAACCCGGCCCTGGCAGTGAAAGCGCAGAGTCCTAACCACTGGACCACCAGGGAATTCTGCACCCGCCCCAACCCCCGCCCCCACCGATTCTTTTCCTAACAGCCTTTTGTGTCTTGTGACCCTCTAAGGTCTGGCTCTTAAGTAAAGTCTAAATTACTCTCCGTGGTTCTCAAAGTTCTCTCTCATCTGCTCTGTTTTTAAAATTAAAGTATAGTTGATTTACAATGTTGCAATAGTTTCTGGTGTATAGCAAAGTGATTCAGTTATATATAAATTCCTTTTCAGATTCTTTTCTATCATCTGTTCTTTACGGAAGACCTCTGACAGCACTACACAAGGATGGAATTAAAAAACCCAACACTGGGGCCTCCCTGGTGGTGCAGTGGTTAGGAACCCGCCTGCCACTGCAGGGGATGCGGGTTCGAGCCCTGGTCCGGGAAGATCCCACATGCTGCAGAGCAACTAAGCCCGTGTACCACAACTACTGAGCCCCCATGCCACAACTACTGAAGCCCATGTGTCTAGAGCCTGTGCTCCGCAACAAGAGAAGCCACTGCAATGAGAAGCCCGCGCACCGCAACGAAGAGTAGCTCCGCTCTCCTCAACTAGAGAAAACCTGCGTGCAGCAACGAAGACCCAACGTAGCCAAAAATAAATAAATAAATAAAATTTATATATTAAAAAAAACCCAACACTGACACTGGTTCATAAGTGAGTCCCACCAAGATACTGGCATCCGTTTTCCAGAAGATGCCCCGTGGCGGAGGGAGAGATTTTCCCCAGGATGGTTTGCCGAGTGCCTCCAAGTTTGCAGCAGATGTACGTGGTTTGCAGGATCCTAGTTCCCCGACCACGGATGGAACACGTGGCCCCTGCAGTGAAAGTGCCGAGTCCTAACCACTGGACCACCAGGGAGTTCCCTGGGTGGCTTTCTAAGTGCCTCCTGGGGCGAGGAGAGAAGCTTAGCGGGTCAGGGCCACGGTGGACTGTGCACTGGGCTGCTGACCTTGACTCGCCCCGCCCCCACTGCGGCCGCAGGGGCCAGACCCACCCATCCTCACTACGCTAAGGGACCGTGAGTGAATGTGAGTCCGCAGCCCTCAGCCCACGTCTGCTCAGCGATGGATTGGCTGCCTGCCGGTCCCTGGAGCCTGAGAGGCACCATCTCAGCAGAGCTGCCAGGGGTCCGAGTAGCCAATTAAGACAAAGAGCCAAACACTAGAGTGCATTCCGCTTTCAATTGCTCACTGCGGTGGCGTAAGAGCCCAGGCCGGAGAAAACGCCAAGGGCCCCTGTTCGTCCCTCCGCAACGGAACCGCGGAGGGTCCCCTGGGTCAGCGCAGGGGTGGGGTTCATTTCCCTGTGTGGGGAGCCCCAGTCAAAAGGCGCCTGCAGGGACTTCCCTGACGGTCCAGTGGTTTAGGAATCCGTGCTTCTACTGCAGGGTGCACGGTTCGATCCCTGATCTGGCTGGGGAACTAAGATCTCGCATGCCGCATGGTGTGGCCAAAAACCAAACAAACAAACAAGCAAAAAAAAAAAAACCACCCAAGGCCTCGGCCTCGGGAGGTGGAAGGGCCAGGAACTGAAAAGTACTGAGTCAGAGAGCCGGGAAGTGGCTCCAGGCTTCCCCCTCCTCCCTCCCTCAGGAGTCAGAGGTCTGAAGACCAAGCCTGGGCTGGGAATGCAGAGATACGCAGAGCCTGCCTGACCGGAGGCAGGAGTCCTTGACCACAACGACTTCAGAGCCTGCCCGTGCATCGTGCCCCAGGTGTGGAGTGGGGAGGGCAGCTCCCCCAACCTCCGCCCCCATGCCCTCCAGGTAAAGCCTTGTGACTGCCTGTGGTCAGATCTGGGAAACCATGCACAGGTTGTAACCAGAGCCGGACTCCTCAGCCACCTCTACATTCTTGGGATTTCCAGAGTCTGGGAGTGTCTCATTCACCAGGCGCCCTGGCAGTGCGTGCTCATGAGGGGACTCTGGGTGAGGGTCTGGGCCCACCGTGTGATTAGAGGGTGGGGCTTTCAGCCACCAGGTAGCAGCCCAGCCTCTGGGAGCTTCCTGATGGTGGGTCTCCCCCAAACTTCAGAGTGGCACACCTTGCTTACAAATTTTGCAACACGGGGGTACTGACTGTACTTTAATCTTTGCCTGACTTAATATTTTTTCTTCAGATGCACTTTGCATGGACTGATTCCTCTTCTTAACTTAGTCTTATCCTAAATGATACCTGTGAAGTCACAGTTTTCATGTCCCGATTTTCTGAAGCCACGTGAAAATAACTGTTAACAAAAGGGTTGACGTGAGGCATTTAAAATGGTCTTGGGTGCCACCAGTGACACATGCACCACACCTTGTATTTTATCCCTTAGTGCCCAGCACCTCCTAGACCCTACTTAAATATTGCTGAGTGCATGCCTGAATGAGCTAATGAATGGGGGGAGAGAGAGATGGTGGGTGTGTGGGTGGGTGGAAGGGTACATGGATGAATAGGTAGCTGGGTGGATGGATGGTTGAGTAGATGGATGAATGGATGGATGTGTGGATGGATGGGTGGATGGAAGGATAAGCAGGTTAATGGATGGGTGGATGGATGGATAAGTAGGCTGATGGACGCATGAGTAGGTGGGTAGATAGGTGGGTGGATAAATAGATAAATGGAAGAATGAATAGATGGATGGATGGGTGGATGGATGAGTAGATGGGTGGGTAGGTGGGTTGGTGGATGGATGGATGGATGGATTAATGAATAAGTAGGTTAATGGATGGATGGATGAGTAGGTAGATGGAAGGATGGGTGGGTGGTTGGATAAATAGATAAATGGAAGAATGGATAGATTGATAGATGGATATGTGGATGGATGAGTAGGTGGGTCAATGAGTGGGTGGATGGATACATGGATGGACAGGTGAATGAAAAGCTAGATGGATTTCAGATATGAAAATCTAAGTGTGTGAGTTTTGACAAAAACCTGGCTTGGGGTAAGGGTCACTGAAGTGGTTCTTCCCAGTCCAAAAGGTACTCACCTTCCGTTGGTCAACGAGAAGCAGCCCAACCTGTGAGAGGGAGTAGAAGTAGAAGATCCCGCCCAAGGAACCGACTAGTTCTGCCTACGAAACAAACAAAATAGAAGTAAGTCTTAAACGTGTGCTTAATTCTAAATTTAACTCTAGATTATCCAGTAAGCTAAAAGGAAGGAAAGTCTTTTTCTTTTTAACAATATTGTTATCTGTTTTCCCTCTGTAAAAATGTAACATGTAGGGCAGAACTTTGAATGAAGTCGGCTTTGCCTGGGCTGATAGGGGAAGTGGTGTGACCCACACTGTGAGGTGCCTGCCTAGGTCCCTCACTCCTGCCTAGGTTCCTCATTCCTGATCTTTGGCTGGTCAGCAAAGTGCCCACATGCAGGCAAGTTGGAGCATGAGGCCAAGGACCCCAACCTAGGGACAGTGGGACAGATTGCCATGGCAACCCAGCTGGCTCCCTCCAGACACTTTTCAGGTAAGACAGAAAGACCACCATCTTATTTAAGCCTCTGTTATTTGGTTGTGTGTGTGTGTGTCGGGGTGGGGAGTATTTCTATTATATACAGTGTCCTCCCCCAATTCACAGGTTGAAACCCTAACCCCATGTCTTCGTCTGTTAGGGCTGCTATAACAAAATACCATAGACTGGGAGGCTTATAACAACAGTGCCCTCCTTTATAAGGGCACTAATCTCATTCATAAGGGCTCCACCCTCATGACCTAAGCACCTCCCAAAGGCCCCCATCTCCTAATACATCACATCAGGCATTAGGATTTCAACATATGAATTTTGGGGGGGGGACACAAACATTCAGACCATAGCACCCCCAAAATGATGGTATTTGGAGGTATGGTCTTTCGGTAGCAATTAAGTTTACTAAGCCCTAATCCAGGAAAACCTCATCTTAACTAATTACATCTACAAAAATCCTATTTCCAAGGAAGGTGACATTCTGAGGTTTCAGGGTGGACATGAATTTTAGGGGGACACATGTTCAACCCAGTCCAGTTCTCTCATCTGTAAGATGGGGATGCTGGTGGTACCTGATGTTGTAATCCATGTGCAGCCTTTACTATGGCACAAGCTTTTTCCATGAACCGTGCTGTCTCCTTTCCTAACTTCCTAATTTCCCTAGCCAGCTGCTCTGACCTGAAATTCTTCCCTACGCTCCCATCCGCTGGACTCTTCGAGAGAGAAGAGTCCTTGCTCGCCACAGACAGCTAATTACTCCTATCCCACAGGACACATTTTTCTGTTTGTTCGTTCATTTTCTTACCAAATTGAACATACCTGTCTTTCCTGGGAATATTTCTGAAATCTGTATCCCCGGGTATTTGAGAAATAGATATTGGCCTGAGATATCTGATCTCCACGCAAATAAGCAAAAACCAAGTTACTTATATCCTGGAAGAACACACAAATAAAACAGTCTCTTTAAAAGGAGATAGAAGGTGGGGGGGCGGCGGCTGGGGAGATGTTCTTTAAACAGATAAATCAGTTCTGGAGGTCTAATGCATAGCATAGTGATCACAGACAACAATACCGTATTAGAAACTTCAAAGTTCCTAAGAAACTAGATCTTGTTTCCACAACAGAAAAGCAATGATAATTTTGTGACACGACAGGATGGTAATCATACCGCAACATGTAAATGTGGCAAATCAACACATTGTATACCTTAACTTTACACAGTGTGGTATATCAGTGACATCTCAATTTAAAAAGCAGGGAGGACAGATGCCAGTGATAACATGCCTGGGCATTTAACCCAGAGAGATGAAAACTTATGTCCACACAAACACCTGTACATGAACATTTATAGTGGCTTTATTTGCACCAGCCAAAAAGTGGAAACAACCCAATGCTGGTACACCCACCACTGTGGAAAAGAGCAGACTAGACATATACGTGACAAATCAGATGAGTCTCCTGAGAATTTTGCTGAGAAAAGCTAGTCCCCAAAGGTTTCATATTGAATGATCCCGTTTATACGACATTCTTGACATGATAAAATTAGAGAGATGGAGAACACGTTAGTGGTTGCCAGGGGTTAGGGCAGGGCACAGAGGTATGGAGAGTTTTGGGGCCATGAATCAGTTCCGTGTTTTCCTTTGTTTCTTTTTTTGTGTGTGTGGTACACGGGCCTCTCACTGTTGTGGCCTCTCCCGCTACGGAGCACAGGCTCCGGATGCGCAGGCTCAGCGGCCATGGCCCACGGGCCCAGCCGCTCCGCGGCATGTGGGATCCTCCCAGACCGGGGCACGAACCCATGTCCGCTGCATCGGCAGGCGGACTCTCAACCACTGCGCCACCAGGGAAACCCCAGTTCAGTGTTTTGATGGCAATAGCGGTTCTCTGACTTTAGGCAGTTGTATCCATGTCAATTTCCTGTTTGTATCACTATAGTTATGTAAGATGTAACCACTGGGGGAAACTGGGTGAGGGATACATGGGACTCTGTATTATTTTTTCAACTTCCTGTACATCTATAATGATTTCAGAATAACAGGTTTTAAAAAAAGAAGATAGATGGATATATTCACAGTGTGTCAGCCAGATGATCCCAGGAGCTCCAGAGCCCTCCCACGGGCTCTCGGTCCTCTTCTGAACCCTGGGAGATAACATGGCCTGAGTCCTGAGTCCATCACTGTCCCAGCCCTCAAGGCTTACACTTTTTTTTTTTTTTCTGCTTCGCTGCATGGCATGCGGTATCTTAGTTCCCTGACCAGGGATCAAACCCGTGACCCCTGCAGTGGAAGCATGGAGTCCTAACCGCTGGACCGCCAGGGAAGTCCCTACACTGTCTTTATTTCCATTCATAATTAGCTCACAGCAGAGTAAAAAATGAGATACAACACATGGTACTCACCATGCAAAAGGAATTTCCACTGTAACAACAGTTGTCACCAGAAATATGTGAAACAGGGTGTTCTACACCTGAAAGGAAAAGGGAATTGAAATGCTCTCTGAGTTCCCTGAATGTTCAGAGAGAAGGTTAGAGCAGGGCTTCTCATCCTCCACACTGACATCTGGGGCCAGATTGTTCTCAGTTGAAGGGGCTCCTGGGCACTGTAGGATGTTTTGCAGCATCCCTGCTTCTACTGACTTATTTAACTTATTAAATTAGTTATATAATGATTTATTTAACCAGTGGAACTCTACTCCAGTCTTTTTTTTTTAAGGTTTTTCTTAAGCTTTAGATCACAAAGCATCCTTTTTTTTTTTTAGTTAAAAATTTTTTTTTAAATTTATGGCATGTAGGATCTTAGTTCCTGACCAGGGATGGAACATGTGACCCCTGCAGTGAAAGCACGGAGTCTTTTTTTTCCAAATAGAATTTATTTATTTAGGCTGTGTCAGATCTTAGTTGCGGCATGAGGGATCTTAGCTGTGGCATGCAAACTCTTAGTTGCAGCATGTGAACTCTTTTAGTTGTGGCATGCATGTGGGCTCTAGTTCCCCGACCAGGGATTGAACCTGGGCCCCCTGCATTGGGAGCTTGGAGTCTTACCCACTGGACCTCCAGGGAAGTACCTCTCCTCTAGTCTTGACAACCAAAAATGTCTTCAGACATTGCCAAGTGTCATCTGGCGGGTGAGGGGCAGAATTGTCCCTTGTTAAGAACCACTGGTTTGGGGTCTTCCTTGGTGGTGCAGTGGTTAGGAATCTGCCTGACAATGCAGGGGACACGGGTTCGATCCCTGGTCCAGGAAGATCCCACCTGCTGCAGAGCAACTAAGCCTGTGCGCCACAACTACTGAACCTGCGCTCTAGAGCCCGTGCTCCGCAACAAGAGAAGCCACCGCAATGAGAAGCCCACGCACCGCAACGAAGAGTAGCCCCCGCTCGCCGCGACTAGAGAGAGCCTGTGTGCAGCAACGAAGACCCAATGCAGCCAAAAATAATAAATAAATAAATAAAATTTTTAAAAAAAGAGAGAGAGAAAAGATAAAACTTGAAAAAAGAAAGAGCCCACAAGCCATGCAGGGCAGGGGGAAAATATATTTTAAAAAAAACCCCACTGCTTTGGCAGAAACTCTTTTAGGACTCTGCCAAAATTGCAGGAAGGGTGCCCTTCTCTTAGCAAGGCATTCTTTGATTCTGTTTTAAAAGGAGAAGCTTCAGCTCCAGAGAAAATACACACGTGGCCAACAAGCACATGAAAAGATGCTCAACATCACTAATCATTAGGGAAATGCAAAGCAAAACCACAGTGAGATACTGTCCCACACCCATTAGGATGGCTACTATGACAGAAACAGAAAACAAGCTTCAGTGACAATGTAAAAAAATTGGAAACCTTGTACACTGGTGGTGGGAATGTAAAATGGTTCGGCAGTGTGGAAAACAGTGTGGAGGTTCCTCACAAAATGGAAAATATGATCCAGCCAATTCCACTTCTGGGTACACACCCACCAAAAACTAATAGCAGGGACTCAAGGAGACATCTGTATACACAAGTTCAAACTGGCATTATTCACAATAGCTAAAACATGGAAGCAGCCGAGTGTCCATTGACAGATAAATAGATAAGAAAATGTGGTCCATTCATACAATAGAATACTATTCAGCATTAAAAAGGAAGGAAATTCTTTTTTATATATAAATGTATTTATTTTATTTATTTTTGGCTGCATTGGTTGCTGTGCGCGGGCTTTCTCTAGTTGTGGCAAGCAGGGGCTACTCTTCGTTGCGGTGCGTGGGCTTCTCATTGCAGTGGTTTCTCTTGTTGCAGAGCACGGGCTCTAGAGCGCAGGCTCAGTAGTTGTGGCACATGGGCTTCAGTAGTTGTGGCGCACGGGCTTCAGTAGTTGTGGCTCGTGGGCTTCAGTAGTTGTGCACGTGGGCTTCAGTAGTTGTGGCGTGCGGGCTTCAGTAGTTGTGGCTCGTGGGCTCTAGAGCGCAGGCTCAGTAGTTGTGGCACATGGGCTTAGTTGCTCCACGGCATGTGGGATCTTCCCGGACCAGGGATCGAACCCGTGTCCTCTGCATTGGCAGGCAGATTCTTAACCACTGCATCATCAGGGAAGTCCCAAAAAGGAAGGAAATTCTGACACACGTTACAACATGGATGAACCTTGAGGACATTATGCTCAGCGAAGTATGATCCCAATACTGTATGAGCCCACTCATTTGAGGTCCCTAGAGGAGACACATTCATAGAGACAAAGTAGAATTGTGGGTGCAGGGCTGGGGAGGAGGATGGGGAGTTAGCTGTTGGGATGCTAGTAAACAAATTGATGGAGAGAAGAGGAAGGACAGAGAGTAGACTGACTTACGTTACAAGGAGCCCTGATGGTTCCTTCATAAGTTAAATATAGAATTTCCATCTGACCCAGCAATTCCACTCCTAGGTATCTACCCAAGAGAATTGAAAACATGTATCCACACAAAAACTTGTACACAGGTGTTCACAGCGGCACTGTTCACCACGGACCAAAGGGGGAAACGACCTCAATGTCCACCAGATGATGAATGGATACACAGAAGTGGTCAATCCACACAGTGGAGTGTTACTCAGCCATAAGGAGGAATGACCTCCTAATACACGCTACGACATGGGTGAACCTCAGATACGTGATGCTCAGTGAGAGAACCCAGAGGAAAAAGGCCACATGTTGTGTGATTCCATTTATATGAAACATCCAGAACGGGCAAATCCACACAAATGGAGAGCGGGTGAGTGGTTGCCAGGGGCTGGGGGAGGGGGAGGGGGAGGGACTGTGAATGAGGACGGGGTTTCCTTTCGGGGGGATGACAATGTTCTGGTACTCTACAGTGGTGACTTTTGCACACCATTGCGAATGTACTAAATGCCATGGAACTGTACACTTGAAAATGGTTAAAATAGTGACTTGTATGCCCCTCCCCCCCAGAAAGGGAAAAGAGCCTTGAATTGTGAGAGAGAAAGGAATTGGACTGGAAGATTAGGAGGGGCACTGGGAGAGGATTGGGGCGTGAGGGAAAAGCCCACCAACATGCTTGAAGTTTGGAGGAAGAGAGAGGAAGGTGGCGAGGAGGGAGAGATTTTAGGCCGTGTAGCTGTGGGTGGGAAGATCTGTAAAGAGTAGGTCAACTGATGTCTTGGAGGCAGAAGCATGTTTGGGGTGGATATGACCAATTGATGAGATGGTTATAAGACTGGCCCCCAGGGACTTCTTTGGTGGTCCAGCAGTTAAGACTCTGCGCTCCCAGTGCAGGGGGCCAGGGTTTGATCCCTGGTCAGAGAACTAGATCCCGCATTGCAACTAAGAGTCCATGTGCCGCAACTAAAAGATCCCGAATGTCAAACTAAAACCTGGCTCGGCCAAATAAATAGATGAATATTAACAACAACAACAAAAAGACTGGCCCCCAGGCAGCCCAGCTTTACTTGCGTTATCCATTCTCTGTGGCCCATTCATGCTGTGTTTACCACAATCCTCGATGGAAACACTCAGTCCCCCCCTGTGAGATGGGGGTTCAGGCCAATTTTTATTGAATTTTAAAGGACAACGTAGGGAATTCCCTGGTGGTCCAGTGGTTAGGACTCAACGCTTTCACTGCCCAGGTTCAATCCCTGCTTGGGGAATTAAGATCCTGCAAGCCACTTGGTGCAGCAGAAAAAAAACACAACTAGACAATGTAATGTCCAGGGGCTGGGACTTCCCTGGTGGTCCAGTGGCTAAGACTTCACGCTCCCAATGCAGGGGGCTCAGGTTCGATCCCTGGTCAGGGAACTAGAGCCCACATGCCACAACTAAGAGCCCACATGCTGCAACTAAGAGTTCGCATGCCGCAACTAAAAGATCCTGCATGCCAGCAACTAAAGATCCCACCCGCCTCAGTGAAGATCCCACACGCGTCAGCAAAGATCCCGCGTGCTGCAACTAAGACTTGACGCAGCCAAATAAATAAATGAATAGTTTTAAAAAATGTCCAGGGGCTGACATCCAAGTAGCTGCATCGTCTGTTCTGAGCCTTTTCTCTGATGTTGGTCAAATGCAAACAAGAGTAAAAAATACAGAATATGCATACCTGTAGATGCATTCCAGGAATTGGCTTCATAATCATAAACATAGACTTTTCGATTCACTACTAACAGCAATACGGAACCAGCAAAATGTGCTGATGTTACTTCTGGTATGCCAACCTAAGAGTAATGACATATACGATATCAGTATGTACGTCTCTTCGGACATCGATTCAGAAAGCAGTACTTCTAGACACGCATCCATGGAACATTCATTCCAGCAAGAGTTCTTTGGGTCCTAGATATTGGGAACTATGTATCTTGGGGATTAGCTGAAAGCAAAACGGGGACGTCGAAATTGGTGTTTGGTGCTCCATCTCCTTCTCCTGTGTCAAAACCTTCTCTGAGGATAGGCACTTCCCTGGTGGTCCACGGACGAAGACTCCATGCTCCCAATCCAGGGGGCCCGGGTTCGATCCCTGGTCGGGGAACTAGATCCTGCATGCCACAACTAAGAAATCTGCATGCCGCCATGAAGATCCCAAGTGCTGCAACTAAGACCCAGCACAGCCTACATAAATAAATATTAAAAAAAAAACTTCTCTGAGGATAAAGGCTACAGCACAGATGACGAATCATAAGCACAACTGATAAGTGTGTCACTTATGAGAGAAACTGGTATTTTAGCAGATGGCGGAAGCTTCTGGAGCATAGGTGCTGTCAAATTTCTCAAGATAGTTCCTGAGCGGGTACAGGTTTTTCTGTTTTGGTTGAGGGCAATTTGGGGAGGCCCTGAAATCAGTGTATGTAATCTATCACACAACCAATTATAAGGAGCTCTTGCAAGAATTCTGGTTCTTTTTTCGGGGGAAAAAAAAAAGCACCTGTTTTGGTAGTCAGGGCAGAATAGAATCAAGCCTTCTTTCGGCTTAGAAATTGCTCTCAATGTCTTTAAGAGGTACGTCGTAAAATAAGCCCCCAAACTAACAAAAACAGACTAGCGTGGTGTTTTCTGAACTATATCTAACCCTAAGTATTACTTATTTCAAGCATCCCTCGGATGGTTCAGCAAAATAACTACCTGCATTGACGTAGGGATGGAAAATGGAAGGACACTACTCTCAAAGCTGTTCTTCGTGAGAAAAACTTGTCTTCTGAAATAAACAATAAAAGGGTTCAATTAGGACAATCTCACACAAGAAAAGAAAAAAGACAACGGCAGACATTCTAAAAATGTTCTATTCAAATGAAATTCTTTTCTTAACAAGGAACCATTTTGCCCCTATCTATCTATCATCTACTTATTTATTTTATTATTTCTTTTGATGTTGGGGGTACGAGTTTATTAATTAATTAATTTATTTTTGGCTGTGTTGGGTCTTCGTTTCTGTATGAGGGCTTTCTCCAGTTGTGGCAAGCGGGGGCCACTCTTCATCGCGGTGCGTGGGCCTCTCACTGTCGTGGCCTCTCTTGTTGCGGAGCACAGACTCCAGACGCGCAGGCTCAGTAGTTGTGGCGCACGGGCCCAGTTGCTCTGTGGCATGTGGGATCCTCCCAGACCAGGGCTCGAACCCGTGTCCCCTGCATTAGCAGGCAGATTCTCAACCACTGCGCCATCAGGGAAGCCCCGATCATCTATTTATTTTTGTGTGAGTAATCGTCTATAGCCTGGATATTTGACTTCTTGAAATAACATTGTTTGAAAGGTGTGACCATGTCAAAAATAAAATTATATAAAATGTACATTAAGTGACAGCTTGTTTTGCTCAGGGCGAACTTCAGTTTTGTCCTTTATTTTACTCTGATCCCACTAAAGTAAAGGCTTTCAGACCAGGAATGTGTATGTATAAAAGAAACAGTATGCTCCCTTATGCAGGGAACTTTTAAGAAGCAAAAGGCCATCCATGAACATGGTATATCACTTCCGTATCCAGATCTCCTTCTCTTGCCCCCTCCAGAAGAATTTTATGGTTTGAGGCAGACAGGAGTTACTGAGTTAATTCCTATGCATTTTAAAGTTTTTGGGACTTCCTTGGTGGTCCAGTGGTTAAGTATCCGTCTTGCAGTGCAGGGGACACTGGTTCGATCCCTGGTCGGGGAACTAAGATCCCACCTGCTGTGGGGAAACTAAGCCCACGTGCCACAACTAGAGAGCCCGCATGCCACAACTGGAGAGCCCATGTGCCACAACTAGAGAGAAGCCCGCACACCACAACGAAGAGCCCGTGTGCCACAACTAAGACCTGACGCAGCCAAAAAATAAATAAATAGATATTTAAAAATAAAGCTTTTTTTGCTACTGTGAATGGCACCATTCATAACTGCCTTAGGTCAAGCATCTGTGACAAGCTACACGTAATTATTTTAGCTACTTGTGTGTCTCTTCACCTGTCATTCCTTAACTCTACCCCAACTGTGGACTCCCTGTAGGCCAGCATCTAGCAACACAGGACAGAGCCGTCTCTTTTAATGTTTGTGGAATCGAAGAATGAGGGCAAACGTAATGTTTTAATAATAATAATAAAAAAGTAGCAATATCTTACCCTAGATACAGGGCTATGTTTTTCTTACAAGGATGCTTCATCAAGCGAGTTGTCCCAGATGAAAAATACAGGTGGTCCTAGAGAGAGAGTCACAAAATCTTAATCCTATCAATGCTCATAAACGCCTGATGAAAACAGTTTCCTAACGTGTAACACTGAAAATGTAAAGGTGAAATCTGAATTAGGCAGGTGGATGGCATCTAAGTCATTTTCCTCTTTTTTAAAAATAATTAATTTTATTTTTGGCTGCCTTGGGTCTTTGTTCCTGCGTGCAGGCTTTCTCTAGTTGTGGTGAGCGGGGGCTACTCGTCACTGCAGTGAATGAGCTTCTCATTGCCGTGGCTTTTCTTGTTGTGGAGCACCGGCTCCAGGTGCACCGGCTTCGGTAGTTGTCAGAGGTCACCAATGGGGAAAGCTGGATGAGAGGGACCTGGGACATCTCGGCACTGTTTTGCAGCGCGCTGTGAATCTATAATTATGTCAAAATAAAAAGTCTAAAAAGACTCACAGGATAATGATTCATATCACATCCCCTCTGTGTACATGTTACTTATTTACAGATTACTTATTGAGAGGCCAGAGGCCAAAAAAAAAAGTTAGAAACCAGTCACTTGATTATTTAGCAATGCTGACACCACTTCTGAAATAACACAACGTCAATAGGAAAAACATTTGAGCTGACAAAATATTTTTTTCTTCATGCCTTTTAGGCACATGCAGGTGAAAGGAAGTTTCCTGCTGCACTGTGTCATGTAAACAAAGTAAGTTTGCTTCCTATGTCACTCTGCATTTAAAAAGTCCTATCGGATAGAACGCTGGATAAAAACTCAGGTGATCTGAGTTCTAAACGCAGCTGCAGCTCTTGTCTTTGTTCAGGCTACTTGACTTCTCTCAATTAGCTTTTTTTTTTTTTTTTTTTCCCCCAGTACGTGGGCCTCTCACTGTTGTGGCCTCTCCCGTTGCGGAGCACAGGCTCCGGACGCGCAGGCTCAGCGGCCATGGCCCATGGGCCCAGCCACTCCGCGGCATGTGGGATCCTCCTGGACTGGGGCACAAACCCGTGTTCCCTGCATGGGCAGGCAGACTCTCAACCACTGCGCCACCAGGGAAGCCCTCAATTAGCTTTTTAGTGACATGCAAAAGGTTAATGCCTATTTCAAAAGGCAATGGTAAGGATTAGATGAAGTAATGTTCTATGCCGGACACAACACTGGCACCCAACAAATACTAGGAAGTATTAGTTCTGATCCAGCGATTAGATAAAAGTGAAGAATGAATGTTAACTGTGGAGCCACGTACCCCTTGAATTTGCTCTCTGACGTGAAACACCTTTCCTGTCCTCACCGTACGAATACTAGAGGTAAGAGATAAGAAAACATCTGTCAGTGTCTATGAAACAGTCGGCATGACTCCTACCAGGTTGCCTCTGGGTTAACGGTGCAGTAGCTGTTCTTGAAGCTTTTAGAGTTATGGGAGCCCCTGGAAAATCTGATGAAACAGTGGACCCTCCTCTCCTAGAAACAGACATATGTATATGCAAAATTGGAGATGTGGTTCCTGAGAGCTCGTTAAGCTCATTTGCAGACTCCAGATTAGGCAAATGAGGAGTGCCTACTGCCAGATTTTGTTTTTTGTCTGTGGGGTGGGGAGGTGTTGGTGGCTGGGAGAATGTTGCTCCAGTTTACAGCAGGTTCTCAATCTTGGATGTGAGTCAGAAGCACCTGGTGGGGGGGGGGGGTGCCTGATAGACTGTAGATTGCTGGGCCACATTGCTGAGTCTTTGGTTCAGCAGATCCAGGGAACTGCAGTTCTAACAAATTCCCGGGTAATGCTGCTGCTGTTGGCCCAGGACCACTCTCTGAGAACCAGTGTGGGAAACGGGAGAATTGGATGTGACCAATCTTTGCAGACTTTGAGACACATCCTGCTAGTAAATCTTGCTGGAAAGTCCTACTCCCCACTCCCTTATTAAGGGCAAGTGTATCGTTAATTTCGCTGGGTCTGTTTTCATGTCTATAAAATAAGGTTAAGGAATCACTTCGCCATGAAACTCGTTGTAAAGATCACATGAGGCCATGCAACAGAAATGCATTCTCTATTTCTTCAGCAAACAGGGCCCTGCTGAATGTGACAGCTCATTCCAGGCAGGAGTTCCCTGAGGGTGGGAACTGGGCTTTAGCATCTGTCCCGTGCCCACGGCACCGCGTGTACAGTATTTACTAATCTAACATTTACTGAAATCCAAAAATGTTCTGGGCAAGCAGTGAATAACAGAAAACACTCTATACCTTCGTGGAGCTAAGAGCCTAGTGACAGCAACAGACAAGAAAAAATTTGCGACGAGTAACAGAATTTAGTGATTGATAGGAAAAAGCAGCTATAGGGAGGAGAGGGTCTTTAGATGAGGAAGTGTACTGTTTGTCAGCATCTAAATAATCAGGAAGAAGTCATGGAGAAAATCTGGAAGCAAAGCGTTCCAGGCAGAGGGAGAAGCAGGCACCAAGTCTCCCCCGTTCGCGAGTTTGGCAAGTTCAAGGGACCGGTGGCTGGGAGCAGTGATTCAGGGGCGGGCAGGGGCCACATCAGTGGTTGTCACATCCCTAGGGGACCCTTGGTAATGTCTAGAGACATTTGATTGACGGTCAAGTCTGGAGAAGAAGGTACTACTGGCATCGAGTGGGTGGAGGCCAAGGATGCTGCTCAGTATCCTACCATGTACAGGACGGTCCCACCCCAGAGAATGATCAGGCCCTAAATGTCAGCAGCGCCGCTGAGGAACCCTGCGCCAGATACGGCGCGAGGAAATTGGGTTTTATTCCGGGTGCCACAGGGAAGGGGAATGACGAGATCAGATTCGTTTATAAACAACCCCTCTGGCTGCCAGGATGGACAGGAGGGCACAGCCTAGGGTGATGGTGGTGAAGGTCGCTTGAAGGCATCGGAATTGGGCCAAAGTCTTGAAGTGGCAATGGGAGGACTTGGTGATGAGCTGGAGGCGGTGGGGTGAGAGAAAGGGTGGGTATCAAGTTCGCTTCCTAGGGTAAACTGGGAAGCCTCAATAAGGTTGGGGAGCGGAGCATCTTTCCTGGATTCCGCGCAGGGATGAGCCTGCCCCCTCCCGACCCCTGGCAGCACCCCAGGCCCGGGAGGGCGGCCCCACCGGCACAGCGGCTGAGCTCTGGCCAGCGGGCAGAGCCGCAAGGTAGTCGCCGCCACCAGCATTAATAGCAGCATCTCATACTACGCGCCGCCGCTAACACACAGTTCCTCAACTGCCGCGGGGATTCGCCTCACAGCCTGGGCATGCGCAGTCTGCCGCGGAGCCTGGGCAAGCGCACTTTGTTCCCCAAGAAGCCTGAATCCGCCCACCTCAACAAGCCCCCAGCGCCTGGGCATGCGCACACTGCCGCCCTTGGGCTGTCTACAGTTTGAGCACGGGCTTAGCGTCTCTCGGGAAGCCCGAATCCACCAACCGTGGCGCGCGCCAGAGCTTGAGCTTGCGCGTGTCACTCACATTCCTAAGCCCAAGTGTTTGGACCGGGCTGCCCACACGTTCCCAAAGCTGCGCTTGCAGGCACAGCTGCTCTCTTTCTAGGGGCCATCACGCGTGCCCACAGCCCTCCCCGCGATCCGAAGGAGCCTATCGGAAAAGGTGAATGCAACGAGGGAGCTGGAACGCTTCCGGCTCTACTTCGCGTAGGCCCCGCCTCCACTCTTCCAAGTCCCGCCTCTGCAGCCGTCCGTTTCCGGCCACCCCTCCCTCGGGCACGCAGGCACGCTCCGGCCGTCACGTACGCCCCAGCCCAGCCCGCGGAAATGATGCAAGTCCCGCGCGCCGCCAGGATGGCCGGGCTATGGCGGCGGGTGCAGGCTGCGTGCGGCTGTGGGGAGCTGCGAGGTGTTGGGCGCTTCGGCGGCCGCTGCTGGCTGCCGCCGGGGGACGGGTCCCGACTGCGGCCAGAGCTTGGTTGCCCAGAGGCCGGCGGGCCTGCGACGCCTCTCCTCCCTGGGCGCTGCGGGGCCAAGGCCCCGCCGCCGCGGGCCACTGGCGGGGACTTCGGGATGCTAACAACCGCAGCGGCGGCGGCGCATTCTCGGGCGGCGAGGATGCCTCCGAGGGCGGCGCGGAGGACGGGGCCTCGGGCGTGGGGGGCAGCGCGGGCGGCGGGGAAGGCCCTGTCATAACGGCGCTGACGCCCATGATGATACCGGACGTATTCCCGCACCTGCCGCTCATCGCCGTTACGCGCAACCCAGTGTTTCCGCGCTTTATCAAGATTGTCGAGGTAATGAGAGCCCCCGCCTTGGCCTCCGTTTCCCCCACGTCTGCAAGCTGCGGGTTGGACCGAGGGATCGCTCAGCACCCTCATGCCTCACAACTTGAAAACGTTCGAGTCTTAGTTTTCTCACTACTAGTGAACTCGAGCCAGTTTCCGCCCCCTTTCAGATCCCTTCAGGAGAGTTGAATCCAACGAGCTTAGGATTGTCCACTGAACAGTCCTAGTCATAGAAATTCGGTGCCGGGAAAGATCAGGACAGTCTTGCCACTCGGTTACTTTTCTGCTGGTCTTGGTAAATGTTTTGTGACAGTCTCCCCCAGGGCGGTCTGCCTTCTGGTTAAGAGCCCCTTTGGGATCCGGATTCATTCCTTCCTTAAATGTTTCTTGAGGTCACGTGCTAGGTACGGTTCCAAGTGTTAGGGATACAGCCCTGAACAAAACGGACACACTTTCCTGCTTTTGGAGCTTAGGTTCCAGCGGGATTCGAGAGGTAATAAACAAGGCTAGTAAGTAAATTATGGACTGGAAGGCTGTAAGTACTGCAGGGGATGATAGAGCGAGGGATTGTCCAGGAGTCTTAGGAGGAACGTGGCATAAGGATGTTCCCAGGGGTTTATTCATTCATTTATTCAGTAGGGTGTTCTTGTTCCCGTGTAGCCGGCTGAGGATTCAGCAGAACAAGTCAGACACAGCCCCTCTGCCTAAGGAACTTATGTTCTGGTGCAAGAGACAGTAAAGATCTTTTCGGACTAAGAGCCATGGGGTGTCGGGTGGTGCAAATGGACCAGCGTGATGTAATAGAGAGAAAGCAGCAGGAGTGCAAGGAACTTGAGTTTTTTAATGATGTGGAAATGAGTCCGTGGAGGAGAAGCGTTATCTCTTAACTGTCTAAGCAAGGTCATACAGTGAGTCAGCTCTGCATTCACCCTCCAGCCTCTACCCTCACTCTCTAGTCTCTGCTGAATACATCTCAGCGATCCCCTGGAAAGGGAAAGGACGGTACGGAGGGACAGCATTTAGCCAGTGTGGGGGGCAGAAGGAGCCCCCTCCACCTCCTCTCCAGCACTGTGACTGTGTGCGTCCGAGCTGCCCTTCCAAGGGCCTTCCCTGATGTTCTGTAGTGGTTACTGGCAGGCCCCGGGGCCGGACCCTGTGGGATCATATCCTGGCCCCTCCACCCCTAGCTCCATAACCTTGGGCAAGCTGTTCCTCTGGGCCTCCATTGTCTCATCTGTGAAATGGGCGTAGTAACAGTACCTCATTTCTTAGAGCTGCGATGGGAGGTAAATGAGGTCATGTCTAAAGGCCTCAGAACCGTGCCTGGTGCTTGATACGCCTTCATAAGAAGCGGCTGCTGTTACCCATGTGGTGCGCTTTCGACACCTCAGAAACGAGCCCTGGGGGTCTTTTCTCCATACTTGACGCCCCCAACCCCAGCTGTCCTCTCTACCCTCCCCTCCCAGGCCCCTAGGGCCAGGATGTTCAGCAGGTACGGCCCCCTCAGCCCCTCAAAGTGGAAGATGCCCCCTGTCCCCAGTGCCCAAGTAGAGACAGGATTCTTCCAAGAGATTCTGTGTGCCAATCTAGGGCTAGCCAGGAGGGTTACATGAGATGCTGCGGGTAGTGTGAGACTGGCATGTGGAACTCGCATGTGATATTCCTGTTGCTGTTACTTTATAAATAACGGAAAAGGGATCCCACCAGAGGGAAGGACAGGTGCTAAGATGCAACGGTCAGCTGTTAGTCAAGGAGAAAGTTGGAGCTCCCAGGGGACCCAATAAGTGTTTCTGAACCTGTTAGCCAAGCTCTGATTACTCTTGATTTGGTAGTTGACACTGCATGTGGCTAACTTGCCCCAGTGGCGTCTCTCCTTATTAGTGGTCTCTGAGTACAGACCAGTGGCTCTTAATTTTGGGTGGGTCATGTAACCCTCCTGATGGATGTCATGGACCTTTGTTCTGGGGAGAATGCATTTAGAGTGTCAGGAATTCCCATACTGTGTGGTCATGGAGTTAAAACGCTGCTTCTCAAAGCCGGGTTCCTGGACCAGCAGCCATCAGCTGGGAGTCTGCTTGAAGTGCAGACTCTCAGGCCTGCTTCAGCCCTCCCAAATCAGAAACTCCAGGGGTGGGGCCCAGCCATCTGTTTTAAGAAGCCCTCCAGGGAATTCTGACTTGTGCCAAAGTTTGAGGGCCATTAAGTTTTTAGTTAGAGTCTGGTCTAGGAATTAACACAGGCTTGAAGGAAATCATTTGAGCTCTAAGGACACCTGTGCTCCTCCCATCAGCTGTTTCCTACGAAACGTTAGTCCTCTACCTGCCAATGGAATGACAGGAGAATGTGCTGTGATGGGCGGTGGGTTTCGATGATCAATGAATAGGATATAGATGTGATTGGGATATACTTTCCATGAAAATTGGAGGAAATCACCAGGCTGTGGGGTGTGTCACATTTGGATTACGCACATTTACTTTTGTCCTCCCAAAAAGAAAAGCAGAGAGTTGAGATTTTCAAGCCAAGGCATTTCGCCACAGAAACGGCTCTTGAAATTGGATGTGAAATCAATTTCTTGGTACCGGCCGTTTGTCTCCTTTTAGTTTTTTTTAGGAAGAGGGAAAAACTAAGGAATGCAGCTCTTCAATACTGCCCGTTTTTTTTCTTTCGGTTCAGAGGTTCCTGGACCGTGTTGGTTAGTCCTGGATCAGATTAGCACACCCCTAGAGAGTATTACAGCAAACGCTAGAGCTGCTGTCAAAGCGTCAGCTAGAAAGCCTACCCTGCGTTTCACCTTGGGGTCATTGTCATGCTAGGTTAAAAATAAGAAGTTGGTTGAGCTGCTGAGAAGGAAAGTCCGCCTTGCCCAGCCGTATGCCGGCGTCTTTCTAAAGAAAGATGACAAGTAAGTGTAATTTTTCCTTCACTCCTTTGTTGAAGCTGCCCTGGATTGTGGCTCACCACAGAGCCTGCTCCGTAGAGTAGCCTGGACCTCTGGCTCCTGACCTGAAAGAAACCAGGTCAGACCTCCGGGGGATGAGGCCGAGAGCTGAGCATCCCTTTTCAGTCTGGGCTGAAGACTCTGCCCCAGGCCCTGGGCTTCATGCGTGGTCCAGGTGCGGGGAAGCTAACCTTGGGGACCCCTGGTGTTAGGCCAGGGTGAGGCTGCTTCAGAGCAGCCTTAGATGCGGGGGCTCTGGGCACATCTACCTGGACTGCAGGTAGGAATGAGTTCCACTTCCAAGTCGGAAGGTGTGTTCTACGCAGGCTCCATAAGAAGAGGTGTGGAGTGGAATCCAGATTCCATCTGGCCCCGCCTGCCTGTATGCGGTGACCCTCAGGGGCGGCCCAGAGCACCTGTAGGAGCAAGGAGGTCGAGGCCAGGAGGAGTGTTTCTCTTCTCTCTCTTTTCAAGAGAGCCAGAGCACCTGTGCCCATGTTCCTTTGTGTCCCTTCTCCCTCAGCAACGAGTCTGACGTGGTCGAGAGCCTGGACGAGATCTACCACACGGGGACGTTTGTCCAGATCCACGAGATGCAGGACCTTGGGGACAAGCTGCGCATGATCGTCATGGGACACAGAAGGTGCGGGAGCCCAAGTGCACGGGGTGGGGCGGGAAGAGTGGCCTGGGGCGCCCCAGGTTCCAGCACCGACCTGCCCTTCTCGGTCACCGCAGTGACCAGGCCAAAGCTGGAGGTGGAAACCGCCCCCCACCCCCACCCCCCGCCAGCTTCTCAGAGCCGCTCTGCTTAAGCGGCAGTCTGGGTGGTCAGTGAGAAGCCATTTCTCACACCCGTTAGTCCAGAAAGCACCACGAGACAGGAGATAGCACGTTGCCTCATGGTTCACGACTGGGTGTCAGCGCGCCTTCCCCCTGGTGCCTGCATCTGCGTCTCCATTCAGCTTGGCATGTTGGGCTTTTTGTTTTTTGTTTTTCCTGGCTGCACCATGCAGCTTGCGGGATCTTAGTTCCTGGACCAGGGATCGAACCCGTGCCCCCTGCAGTGGAAGCACGGAGTCTTAACCACTGGACGCCCATAGAAGTCCAGGTTGCGGTTTTTTACTCAGCCAGTCTACCTCTACCTCCTCTGCCGAAGGGCTTCGTATGGCATTTGCAAGCCCAGTCTAACCCGCTGTATTGTTACGGCTAATTAAGAAAAACCTACATGATCAGCTGGGTTGAAGCTGGAAGAAATGAACGTGTTCATTTCTTTTCACGTGTTCCAAGGAACATTGGCCTCCCAAGATGAGCTGCTTGTCAAAGGTGTCCTGTGATCACAGACATGTGGGAGACATTTCAGACTCACCAACCGTTAAGGTCGTAGTGTTTGGAAAAGCTTCTTACTGCAGATGCCCGTTGGTGTTTGTTGACTCGAGAGCCCTTCATCCTTTCCTCTCACGGAGACTTTTTCCGTGTCAGCCGGCAGCTCCCCCAGAGCACACCGGGGAAACGGTCCCGGCCGGCAGCGCTTCCGTGGACAGTCCTGGTGGCGTCCCTGCTGCGCCGAGCCCCCACGCCTGTGTTCACCTGCTCGCGTTAGAGTCTGTTTCAGGGAAGAGGCTGTTCCTTTGTCTCCTGGGAGGATTCATGGCTCAGAAAGAACAGAATAAGATACAACCAAAATTCATAAAGATGGGGCGGCTACTCACTGCTCTGCTAACCTGCAGGGTGCCTTGGAGAACGAGTCCTGCTGCGTCCTGAGGCCAGGCCACCTCGGTGTTCACCGAGTCCCGACCTCCTTTTCTGTGTGCATCTTGCTGGTGTCGCCGCCACTGAGTCCGTGTCCCCGGTAGCGCTCAGGCCTGCTCTCTAAGGGCGGTACTGTTGTTAGTTACCCCGTGTGGCAGAAAAGAGCCAACACGTCACTGAACACCGGGCGCCTGGTGTCTGCCACGCCCTCGGGTGTGAGCGGAGTAGCCGGCGAGGGGCCCAACTTGGGGAGCCCGCCCCCTGCATGGGGAAAACAGGTCACCAGCTAAATTCTGACAGTGGCGGGTACTTTGGGGTGAAAATGACGATGGATGGGGGGTGGGGTGGGTGTGTGCGCAGGTGGGGCTGGACTTCATGTGGAGTGGTTGGGGAGGACCTCAGTGGAGGCGCCCTTGAACCTGGAGCTGAATCTTGTGCAGGAGCCACTGTGTGGTGAGCTGGAGGCCAGGGGAAGGGCAGGCGGAGTCCCTGATGGGCCCCAGAGCGCGGGCTGCCACTGGCGTCCTCGTTCCTGGAGGACAGCGGATGTTGGTGTGGGAAACAATGGATGGGTTGGCTGGAGTCCAGGGGCAGAGGGCCTGCTGGTCTTGGGTTCTGAGACAGCAGCTCCCCTCTTCCCACCAGCCCTGGTGGCTGCAGGGGCCTGGGCCCAGCGAGCCCTTGTGTCATCAGCACCGCAGAGTGTTGTGGCCAGCAGGACGCCCCCCTTCTCCCCAGCCTCGGTGGCTTCACCTCCTCTTCCCCGTCTTCAGGGTTCACATCAACAGGCAGCTGGAGGTGGAGCCGGAGGAGCCCGAGGGCGAGAACAGGCAGAAGCTACGCAGGAAGCCGAAGCGGGGCAAGAAGGACGCGGAGGAGGACGGCAGCGCCAAGCGGCAGCTGCAGGTGGTGATGGAGCCGGAGCCCAGCCCCGCTGGTGAGGTGCTCATGGTGGAGGTGGAGAACGTCGCCCACGAGGACTTCCAGGTCACGGAGGAGGTGAAGGTGAGTGCGCATGGGGGCAGAGCATCCTCTTCCTCCAGGAGGCCTGGGAGGAGCTGGCGCTGGCGTCGGGAAGGTCGGAAGTGTGCTGGAGCCTTGGCTGCTGTGAAGGAACCCGGTCCTGGCTCCTCCTCCCGGGCCCCGGGCTGGGGGAGTGGGCAGGGCACATGTAGCTGGTTCTGTGACCCGTGCTTCCAAGACGGAAAAGAGCCTCTGGCCACCTTGACCCCAAGCCTAGGCTGGCCTGCCTTCTTCTCCATAGCATGGCGAGCCAGCTCTCGAGAGGGTGTCGGGAAATGTCCTTCCACCGTCCTTCTCATGTAGGTTATGGGCAGGGTGACCTGCCTCCAACGGGGAGAGGTGAAGAAGAAAGGCAAGGCAGGTGGAAGGCTCCTTGGGTGCGCCCGCACCCGGTGTCCTTGGCCTCCCCAAGGGGAACACCACCTTGGCATAGCTGACAGCTTTGGTCTGAGCCTGGGGTGGGTTCTGACCTCGGTGGGAAGGAGTGCCACAATCCATTGGTGATGTCTGCTGCGGGCGCTCCAAGGGGCCCGGGGCTGGCAGTTGCCTCCGTGGGGCCCTCCAGAGCAGCTCTGCCGGGGAGAACTTTCCACGTGCTGGATGCATTCTGTGACTCTGCACCATTCGGCCCCTGTGACTGTTGAGCACTTGACCTGTGGCTGCTGCGACTGAGGAACAGAACGTGTAATTGTATCTCATTTCAACTCACTTCAATGTGAGCAGCGCCTGGTGGCTGCTGTCCTGGGCAGCCCAGCCTTAGTATTTCCTTGAAGGCTCTCGTCTGGGGGGAGGGGAGGGGAGTGGGGAGCTCGGAGCGTGCCTGTCCCTCTTGGCGCGCATGCCATGCAGGCCCACCAGCTGGCCTGTTCTGGTTCCTTCTACAAAGGTCATCCCAGGCAGATCAGGGACAAACCCATTAACCAGAGACCGGTGGATCACACTGAAAAAGCCCAGCAGTGGTGGCTCTTGCTTCGTGCCGGCAGTGCCCTGAGCAGAGTGCCAAGTGCCGGGACCTGTGGCCTCTGGAAATGAGGTGCAGGATTTATGCCATAAACTGTGTCCAGCGATCCTGCCGGGAGTGTCACTGGCCTCACTGTGGCGGCAGCAAAGGCAAAAAGGACAGCAATACCTGTGGCATCCATAGCGGAGCCGGCTGGGGCGAGGTTCTGGGGGGGACAGACCTTGAGCCCCTTCTCCCCACCCAAGATGGCTCGTTCTAAGGTCGAGGTTCAGAGCGGTCCACGGAGACAGGGTTGGTTTAGTTTTTGCTCTTGGGTCCTGAGTCCCTGTGACTTGTGAACTGGGGCTCCGCTCCTGGGACTCTGGGGCCGTCCTTGGCTGTGCCGGGTGGGAGGGGCTCCAGGGCCACAGGCCGCTCTGGTCCCAGTGACCCACGTGGCCTCCCTGCTTGCCAGGCCCTGACGGCGGAGATCGTGAAGACCATCCGGGACATCATTGCCTTGAACCCGCTCTACAGGTTGGTCTCCTGTCTCCTGACGAGGCCAGGCTGGGCCTGTCTGGCTGCTTGTCCTCATTGAGATCCCAGCTGGGCTTGGGGACTGCCTAGCCTCTGAGGGGGGAGCTGCTTCCCTCCCAGCAGGGAGGCCCCGGGGCGGGCGGGAGGTTGGAGGGGGCACAGCCTACCTGGCCCTGGCTCTCTCGTCATCAGCCAGGTAGGGGGAAGGCATCTCAGGAGGGCTGCTGGATGGCTGCCAGGGTGACTTATGTCTGGGCGTTGGGGCGTTAGTCCCACTCCAGGATGGGCCACAGCCCAGTGAGGACCATGGCGGTCCCGGTGCCCCGTGGCAGCATCTCCGTCCCTTCCAGAGAGTCTGTGCTGCAGATGATGCAGGCCGGCCACAGGGTGGTGGACAACCCCATCTACCTGAGCGACATGGGCGCCGCGCTAACTGGGGCCGAGTCCCACGAGCTGCAGGACGTCCTGGAGGAGACCAACGTGAGTGCGGCCTTCCCGCCTGGCTGCTGTCCTGGGCTCCGGCGTTGGGGTGGGTTCACGTTAGCCCATGTCCTTCTGACCACGTCTGGCCCCTCGTTCTTGGTAGCGGCCGCGTGGTGTCCCACTGGGCGGCGCCCGTCAGTGGGTGGCGTGTTTGGGTTGTCGCCAGTCTTGTCGTTATGAGCAGCACCTCTGCCAGTGTCCTGGTCCACATGGCCTGCAGACCTGTGGAGCGTGGCTGGAGCACTGGGCTTGCTGGGGCAGAGCGTGCGCCCCTCTCGGATTTGGGGAGGCGTGGCCTGTCCACCTGCTCTGGTTCGCGCTCCCTCCCCACTGCCCCTCCACACAGATGGCCATCTTCTTACGTCTTTCCTTTCTTGGCAGATTCCCAAGCGGCTGTATAAGGCCCTGTCCCTCCTCAAGAAGGAGTTTGAGCTGAGCAAGCTGCAGCAGCGCCTGGGCCGGGAGGTGAGCGGCGGGGCGGGGCCCCAGTGCGCAAGAGAGTCTCTGCTGTGAGGCTGCGCTCCCCCTCGGGGCTGGGAACCTGTGCGAAAATGTCAAACTGGTGCCAGCAGCTGAGTGCAGAGTGAGAGGTCCTGGGACCCTCCTGACCACTGAGGGAGCCCGGGGGGAAATGCTGGAAATTGGGAGCTAGCTTGAGAGAGGTCGAAAGCTGTTTCCGCAGACTCAGCTGTTGGAGGCCCACCTTCCCAACTGGGCAAACCCATGGACTGCCTGGATTGTTGGTTACTTAACGTTTTCCAGGTTTAACTCACTTTTATCACTTTGTTGTTGTTTTTTTTTTTAATTTTTATTGGAGTATAGTTGATTTACAATGTTGTGTTAGATTCTGCTGTACATCAAAGTGAGTCAGTTATATGTATGCATATGTCCACTCTTTTTTAGATTCTTTTGCCATAGAGGCTGTTATAGCACTTAGGTTTTTTTTTTTTAATGAATTTATTTATTTATTTTCGGCTGCGTTGGGTCTTTGTTGCTGCACGTGGGCTTTTCTCTAGTTGCGGCGAGCGGGGGCTACTCTTCGTGGCGGTGCATGGGCTTCTCATTGTGGTGGCTTCTTTTGTTGCAGAACGCGGGCTTCAGTAGTTGTGTCTCGCGGGCTCTAGAGTGCAGGCTCAGTAGTTGTGGCGCATGGGCCTAGTTGCTCCATGGCATGTGGGATCGTCCCAGACCAGGGCTTGAACCCATGTCTCCTGCATTGGCAGGCAGATTCTTAATCACTGTGCCACCAGGGAAGCCCTCACTTAATTTTTATGTTAGGGAAAATATTCGTATCGTATTTATTTTATTTAAAATATTTATTTATTTGGTTGCTCCAGGCCTTAGTTGCAGCAGGCAGGCTCCTTAGTTGTGGCTCTTAGCCTCCTTAGTTGTGGCATGTGGGCTCCTTAGTTGTGGCATGCGAACTCTTAGTTGCGGCAGGCATGAGGGATCTAGTTCCCTGACCAGGGATCAAACCTGGGCCCTCTGCATTGGGAGCGCAGAGTTTTTAACCACTGTGCCACCAGGAAAATCTCTTGTATCATATCTTTAATTGAAAAAGCCACTAGGCAGCTCTCACATGCAAGGGCACAGGACAGCAGGTCACTGGGCGGGCGCCGATGCTGACCTAGGGCCCTGAGCCCGTGTCCTGCTGTTCCGGCTGCTAGAGGGAGCGTGGCACCCCTTTGATTAACGTGGGGGACACACTGGCATCAGGCCCAGCTTTTCCTGGTCGTAACCAGGATTGAAGGGTGGATCACTTCCTCCCCTGGAATTCGCTGTTACTTATCGTGAGGCCCGTGACCAGGAGGACTTAGGGTGGAACGTGGGGGAAATCGGAGGCTGGGTGCCCTGGGTTTCTCTCCCATGTCCTGAGGAAGCAGCAGGCCCGCCCTGGGCTGCGTCCCCTCTGCTCTGACGGTGGCTTCTGGGCCCTGCAGGTGGAGGAGAAGATCAAGCAGACGCACCGCAAATACCTGCTGCAGGAGCAGCTGAAGATCATCAAGAAGGAGCTGGGCCTGGAGAAGGACGACAAGGACGCCATCGAGGAGAAGTTCCGCGAGCGGCTGAAGGAGCTCGTGGTCCCCAGGCATGTCATGGACGTGGTGGACGAGGAGCTGAGCAAGCTGGGCCTGCTGGACAACCACTCCTCCGAGTTCAAGTGAGCGCAGGGGCCCGTCTCGTTCCCCGGCCTCGGGAAAGCTGGGCATCTGACTGGGGTCCCTGGAAAGCCAGGAGGGTGGGCCCCTCATGCATGTTTCGGTCACGGTGGGTGTCCATCCCCTCGTATCGCCCCTGTGCGGGCCGTGTCTCTGTCGCCCCTGTTTCACAGATGAGGGAGTCGAGGCTTGGAGAAGTTACATCAGTTCCCTTGCCTCTGGGCTGGCAGATGGAGACAGGGATTTGAAGCCAGTGCCACCAGTCAGGACCAGGAGTCCCCAGGGCCATTGCTCCAAGGCCGCCCCCTCCCCTGGCCTCCCTCTGGCGGCTTTGAGAGTCAGCCAGGAAACAAGCGTCTTCCTGGGGCCCTGGCCTTGCCCGGCGGGTGTTGTCCTATGCACACTGGCTAGGGGTCGGGGCCCCGTGGGATGCTTCTGGCCCTGCCCGTAGCCCAGGCCTGGGCGTTGCTCCGGGGTGGCTCGTGGGACAGCTCCTCAGAGGGAGGATCTGAGCGGGCCTGCAGCACCGGACCCTCCTGGGCTGCTGGGCCGGGCCTCTCTCTGGCTCAGGGTGTCTGGGGAAGGTTGGTCTCTTTGCACGAGGACCCTGGGAGATGCTGGTTGCCCCGGATGCCGCAGGCCTCCCCACCAGAGATGCCCCCAGCTCCTCTCCTGGGGCAGTGAGTGCGCTTTCCACACCGACGTCAGGGTGACCACATGCTTAGTCCCTTAGAACGTCACAGACTCATGTAGCGGTCTGGAGGCAGAGGCCCTCACGTCTGGTGTGGTGGGCAGGACAGGCTCCTTCTGGAGGCTCTGGGGAAACTGTCTCCAGACTTTTCAGTTTCTCGGAAATGTTCCATGGCTCCTGGCCCTTCCTCCATCTTCTGAGCACGTCACTCCAGCCTCTGCTTCTGCCGTCTGCCTCGCCTCTTCCTCTGACCTCCCTGCCTCCTCCTTATCAGGCCCTTTGTGAGGGGCGCCTCTGTCCCTGGGTGCACAGCCCTCGGCCTGGGGTCACGCTCCAGGCCTCAGTTTCCCCACTTGCCCTCATCAGGTTGTTCCTCCCCCATCCTACCCGCTGGCCCCTCCTGTGCTGTGGGACCCTGAGCCGGCCCCATGCTCGCAGAGTCTCTGGTAGCCCTTGTGCCAGGAACTGCACCCATACAGGCAGACCTCGGGGACACCGCGGGTTCGGTTCATAGCAAAAAAGCGAGTCACATGAATTTTCTTGGTTTCCCTTCGTGTAAAAGTTATGTTCACGCTCTACTGTAGTCTGTTAAGTGTGCAGTTGCGTTATGCATAAAAAAAGACAACGTATATGCCTTTATTAAAAAGTACTTTATTGCTAAGACGACCATCACCTGACAAGGCACGGTTACCACAAACCTTCAAGGTGTAAAACGCGCGGTAGGCGAGGCGTGTCTGCACCGCGCCGGGAGTAGGGCAGGCCAGGCTGGGCCGGCTTCTCAGGGCAGTTCGGGCCGCAGCTGACACTTGGTGGTGTTCTCACATCGGGCACGTGGGTCCCAGCACTGTGGATGTATGGAGTGGGGTTCGGGCGGCTCACCGGGCCCGCTCACCGGCTCTTGTCTGTCCTGTGGCAGCGTCACCCGCAACTACCTGGACTGGCTGACGTCCATCCCGTGGGGCAAGTACAGCGACGAGAACCTGGACCTGTCCCGGGCCCAGGCGGTGCTGGAGGAGGACCACTATGGGATGGAGGATGTCAAGAAGCGCATCCTGGTGAGGCTCGGCCACCCGCCCTCCCCGGGGCCACGCCCACCCCCCCACTCGGGTGCGGGGCACCTGGCCGAGCTCTGAGAGGCGGCGGCCATCGTGTCTGGATCTGTGAGGGTGGCGGGGGCCTTGGGGCCCGGGAGCCAGGACTCCCCCTGTGTGGTGGGGAAACCCAGGGGAGCTCCCTGGAGAATCTGGGGGTCTGGGGGGGGCTTGGCTGGGCCAAGGTTTGTGTGGGGTCAGCAGGGGCCGAGGAGGGTGAGGGATGGAGGGGCCCAGCCGGAGGGACCGGGGTTGGAGTGGCTCAGAGGTGTTAGGGGCCGCCCAGGCCCGCCTGCCCGCTCCAGGGAGCTCACGGTTTCCCCAGGGGGATAAAAATTGTGCTCGTGATAGGAGGAAATGAGGGCCAGAGGTGTCTGGCTGAGAGCGGGTGGGCTGGCGGGGAGAGAGGACACTGTGATCCAGGTGGGGAGGTGCCGGGTGCGCCTGGCATCGGGGTCACCCAGAGTCCATCACCCGCGTCCCCTTGCCGCCTGCTCGTCCTGTTGGTGCCATAGGCTGTCCCTCCAGTGTCAAATGACAGTCCAATCAGCTCGGCCCCTCTGGGTCAGGCCCTGTCCCTTCTCGCAGCCCCAGATGCCTGGACGATGGGGAGGCTCAGGCCCGGCGGGGGCCCTTGCCCTGTGGAAAGGGCAGTGCTGTCTCACGGGGTCCTCCTGCTTCTGCCTGCAGGAATTCATTGCTGTCAGCCAGCTCCGGGCGTCGACCCAGGGCAAGATCCTCTGCTTCTACGGTCCCCCAGGTGTGGGCAAGACCAGCATCGCCCGCTCCATCGCCCGGGCCCTGAACCGCGAGTACTTCCGTTTCAGCGTCGGGGGCATGACGGACGTGGCCGAGATCAAGGGGCACAGGTTGGCCCGGCCCCTCCCCCTCGGGGCTCACCCCGCCTCCCATCAGCCTTCCTTCTCTTGGGTCTTTTCCTACCCTGTAGCGTGATGGTGGCAGGCAGCAAACTCCACTCACGCTGGAATAGGTAACTGAAAAGTCAGCGTGTCCAATCTGACGTCAGGCCTGGCTCAGTCCAGGTGCTTAAAAACCTCGGATCAAATTGGATCAAAACCTCAGCCTCTCAACCACTGGAAAGGCCTCTCGGCCAGGCTGTCAGCAGACGGCCCCCTGGTTCCAGCTTCCATCCCACCAGCTCAGCACCCCGCACCCCGGCAACACTGGCCACAGGCCCGGGGACTGGGGACTAGAGTGGGAGGTGAGACGGTCTCCCCAGTGAGGCCTCGGCACCTGTCTTGGTTCTTGCCTCCCTTGTCAGGCCCAGAGCGGGGCTGGCATCCCCTGTGCGCAGGCTCTGACAGCCACCTGGCCCGTGCGTGGTGTCCTTCTGTGGGACATTAAGGGTGTTGTGTTCTGGGGCTTCCCGCCACGCTGGCCTCCGCAGAGGGTGGGTTTTTGAAAAGCCTCGGTGAGACACAAGCGCAGTGGGTACACAAGTGTCTGTTCCAAGTCGGCCATGCATTTCCATCCTGTAGTGTCCAAAGAAGGTTTAAATCTGTGTTTAAAAGTTACTTTTCTGGCTTTTCTAAAAGCACGGACAGTTCTGGGCACCAGGGTTCACAGGCCCTCCTGGCAGCAACGCTCCAGAGCTGGGCTGCCCGCTGGGCAGGGTGCAAGCACCCCAGTCTGCTGCAGCCCCCCTCCACTCCTGGCTCTCTCGAGTCCCCTGGACGGTGGCCAGTCTCGAGACCTCCCCAGCCCGGAGCCCGGTGTGAGCTCCAGGGGTTTGGAGAAGGGAGCCGGAGCATGGTGGGGCCCGGGTGGGGGTCAGGAGGGGACGAGGCCGGCACAGCCTTGGGGGTGGGGTCACTGGGAGGCCTGCAGGCTGGAATGGTGCAGGTGTGCTCGGGAGCTGCGGTCTGAGCTGGGAGGTGCAGCAGGCTGGAGGTAGAGGAGTTGGAGGCAGATGCAGAGCCGGGCCCTGGTTCAGGAAGGACAGGGAGCTGCAGACCAGCACCATGTGCTGGAGTTTCTAAACAAGCACAGGAGATCTGTGACGCTGGGGGTGAGTCATTGGGGAAAGGGCACCCAGCAGCGTGCGAGCAGGTGGGCGTTCTGTGCTGCTGTTGGTCTAGGGACAGGGAATTGACTGCTGTTATACTGGTGACAGCCAAACCCTCTGCCCACAGCCCTCGAGGGCTCCCACCTCCCTCAGGTTAAAGCCCAAGTCCTCCCTGTGGGCCACAAGGCCCTGCACGACCTGCCCCGTCCCCTCCCTGCCCTCCCCTCCTCCCTCTCTCCCCCTCGCTCACTCTGCTCCAGACACATGGGCCTCCTCACTGTTCCTCCAACACACCAGGCACGGTGCTGCCCCAGGGCCTTTGCACGGGTTGTGCCCTCCGCCTGGAATGCCCCTCCCCCAGACATCCATGTGGCTCCCCCTCACCTCCTCTGCTTGTAGCCTTTCCTGAAGATGTTCCTTATCTCTTCCTTAAAATGCTGCCTCACCCTTAAAGTGGCGTTCCCGATCCCCCATGCCTGCTTTTCTTCTTTGTCGCAGATACGAACGAAGTCTTTTGTACCTTGTGATTTTCTCCTCTGCCTGGTTTGTGGTCTGTCTGCCCTGCTGGGCCTTAGCTCACAGCACTGGACTCATGTCTGTTTTCCTAAGAATGCCACGCAGGCACCTGCAGCCAAACTGGGCAGACAAGTAGGCTCTCAGGAAACACTCCTGAAAGGACGTGCCAGCTGGGGCCGGGCCCTGGGCCTGGTGACCCTGAGGCCAAAGGACCCAGGCGTGGGGGATGTTCCTGCCGCAGGCCCTGGCTGCTCCCTGCCCCTTTCCTTCTGTTGGATCGGGCAGTGCTGGCTGGGTTTTGCCGTCTGGGTAGGAGGTGCTGGCTAGCGGGAAGAGTCTGAGTGAGACTTGGCTGTTAATCTGTCTCCCGCCCTGAGCCTGAGCTGGGGGAGCACGTTGACAGCCCCAGGACTTGGGACCGTTACGCCGTCAGGATGACCCAGTGCTCTGCCCACCTGCACAGTGCGGAAGCATTTATCCTCTGCCGGGGCCACGCTGTGTGCGTCTCCCTGTGTCTCCTCTGGGCGGCCTTGGAAGGCATGTGGTGATCCCGCAGCTCCAGGGGAGCTGGGCCTTGGGCGCCAGTGTGGCTACCCCAGGCGCTGGGGCACCAACCGCCCCGCTGTGCCCTCTTCCGCAGGCGGACGTATGTGGGCGCCATGCCCGGCAAGATCATCCAGTGCCTGAAGAAGACCAAGACGGAGAACCCCCTGGTTCTGATAGATGAGGTGGGTGGGGCCTGAGGGCTGGGCCCTGGCTGGGCTCATACCCTTCCCTGAGGTTGGATGTGGCCCCTGGGCCTTCCTGGCCCACAGCTGCAGGCGGCCCTGACCAGACGGAGTCTGTGTTCAAGGTGAAACTGTGGCCCCCTGCGGTTTCCATGGTGCCTGAGTCACTGTGGGCAGCCTTGTTGCAGCCGGCTGTCTCATAACACCGGCCCCCTCCCGCCCTGGAGGACCTGGTCTCTGCCCGTGGCCACACGGTCAGCCCAGCCCTCCTGCTCTGGGCTTCCCTAGCCCCAACCCCCAGTGGTCTGGTCTCCCGCTGGGGTGTCCGGCGAGCGGGCGCTGGGGGAGGACAAGGGGCTAACACCCGCCACCCCCTGCTGCCCCTTCAGGTGGACAAGATTGGCCGGGGCTACCAGGGGGACCCCTCGTCAGCGCTGCTCGAGCTGCTGGACCCTGAGCAGAATGCAAACTTCCTGGACCACTACCTGGACGTGCCTGTGGACTTGTCCAAGGTGCGTGTCCCACCCGGGGGCTGGGCCAGTGGGGAGAGTCCGGACGCCCCGTCCTACCGCACCTCGCTGCCGCCTCCCCCAGGTGCTGTTCATCTGCACGGCCAACATCACCGAGACCATCCCAGAGCCGCTGCGGGACCGGATGGAGATGATCAACGTGTCGGGCTACGTGGCCCAGGAGAAGCTCGCCATCGCAGAGGTAAGGCGGCCCCACTGGCCCGGCCCTGGGGAGGGGTGCCCCGCCGCCACTTGGGCTCAGGAAATATCCGAGTGCCCACTAGGTGCCAGGCCCTTAACCGGAGCTGGGGGTGCAACCCGCAGATCCTGCTCTGGGGCTCCCGAGCCAGGAGGAGACAGACGGATGTGGACGGGATCTGCCCATGTGGTGTGATTACAAGACACGGACGACACCAAGGCGGGGGTTCGGGGAGCTCCCCACCCCAACCAGCTGTCAGCCGAGGGTCTTACGATTCAGTGCAGTTCTGACACTACCACCTGGAAACAGCATCAGACCCCAGGTTCAGGGCTCAGACCAAAGCACTGCCCCCACTTTGGATGCCAGCCCCCAAGTCCCTGGCTGCTCTTATAGACTGACTGGGTATAAACCGGGGGTTCCCACAGCCCCCTCCTCGGTTTGATCATTTGCTGGAACAGTCTACAGAACTCAGGAAGACAAGAGTTTTTACTTACTGTTACCAGTTTATTATAAAGGATACAACTAGGGAACAGCCAAAACAGACTCCTGGGGCAAGGTGTGGGGAAGGGCCCATTACTAGGCATGGTTGACTGGATGACTGATTGCATCATTGGTCACTGGTGATTAGCTCCCCTCCCTGGGGGCTGAGGGTGGGGTGAAAGTTCTATCCCTCCAGTCCCTTGGTTCCTCTGGCCACCAGCCCCCATCCAGCTATGCTAATGATCACTTCTTGAAAGGGGCTTCTTGTGAATAAGAAAGGATGCTCCTCTCGTGCCTGTCACTCAGGAAATTCCAAGCGTCTTATAATCGCTTGTGCAGGGAATTGGGGCCAAAGACCCAATATGTATTTCTTGTTATAATCACAGGCCGTAGAACAAGAGCAAGGAAAGACACTCCGTGAGCACAGTGCTGAAGGTAACACGACCCCACCCTGGCCTTCAGGGCCCAGCACTGTCTTGGGGTTGTGAGTTCAGCTCTGACAGTAAGTTACCCCTTGAGTTGACCCGCTGCCTTGTGGTCACGCACCATGGCCGGTGTCGTGCCAGGTCAGTAACGGCTGTGGGCGCGAGAGTGAGGCTGCTGTCCGTCTACCCACCAGCCGTGCTTCCCCGGGTTATGGGACTGCCTCCCTGGGCTTTCCTGGGCCCAGGGTCCCCCGGGATGCGGGCCTCTGTCTGCATCTCTATTTGTAGGAAAGCACTTCCCGGGCTGGTGGGATCCTTCCCTTTTCCTGGCGCCCGGGTGTGTGCGGTGCTTTACTAGCCTGCAGTCAGTCAGGGGAGAGCCGGATTTCCCTTCCAGAGGGCTCGAGTTCCTGATACAGTGTTTTCTTTCCAGAGAGGGCTTTAGTGCATCTTGTCCCCTTTTGCATCCCCTGGGGGGTGGGAGGCGAGGAAGAGGAGCTCTTGGCTGGGGCGGTCGCAGGGGTACTGGGACTCCCCGTCACTCCCCTTGTCCCCCAGCAGCCTGGACACTCGACCAGGCAGAGGTGGGGCAGGCTTGGCGGTGTGGGTGGAGGGGTTCCTTCAAATCCTTGAAGGGACAGCAGGAGGCACACGAGGGCTTTGGGACACTTCTGCCCTGCAGTCAGTGCTCAGGACTGCTCAGACTCCACTGACTGCTGTGCGGCAGGGGTGGTGCTGGGCCCCGAGTGACCCTGGAGCCTCTGACCTGCTCCGCATCCCCACCTGCTCTGTGCAGTGGTCACGTAACCGGTCTCTGTATGAGGAGGAAGTCTGGGGGTTCAAGGAGGCCTTCCTGGAGGAAGAGGCAGCTAAGATGAGCCTTGGGAGCACGTGGAGGTGGCAGGCCGGGCGCCTGCAGGTCCTAGGCCCACCGTTAAGGATCCTGGCACTTGCTGGGCTCTCTCCCTGGACACTCTGCCACCCCCTCCTGGCCTTGCTGGCTCTCCTCCCTTCAGGTCTCGGCTCAGGTGTGGTTCGGGAGCAGCCTCCCCTCACACACTCTGCTGAATGGCCCCCAGGTACCCCCGGGGACAGGGGCTCCACGGGGCAGGCCCAGGGTCTACCTCAGTGACCTCATTTACCCGGCCAGGGGTCTTTGGAGGGGTGGGCAGGGGCCACGGGAGAGGCCCTTGGGGTCCTGATGGCGACTCTCCTCCCTGGCAGCAGTACCTGGTGCCTCAGGCCCGTGCCCAGTGTGGCCTGGACGAGAGCAAGGCCACACTGTCATCGGACGTGCTGACCCTCCTCATCAAGCAGTACTGCCGGGAGAGCGGCGTCCGCAACCTGCAGAAGCAGGTGGAGAAGGTGAGCCTGCCTGGCCGGCGGCGGAGGGACACATGCTGTCTCAGTGCACTCACAGCAGGTCCCTAGGGGAGTCACAGCCACAGACAGGAAGTAGATGGTGGGGCTGGGGAGGCAGTGTTTAATCAGGACAGAGTTTCAGTTTGGGAAGGTAAGAAAGTTCTAGAGGGGATGGCTGGACACCAGTGCAAATGCACTTCCTGCCACTGAGCTGTACGCTTGAAAATGGTTAAGATGGTTTTAGGTCACGTGTACTTTATCACAACTGTAAAAAATTAAAGGCAGGTGGAGGAGAGTTGGGGGCAGGGGGTGGGGGCTGCTTCTGTGGCCTGGCTGCCCCTCAGCCTGCTGCGTCCACACAGGTGTTGCGAAAGGCAGCCTACAAGATTGTCAGCGGCGAGGCTGAGTTCGTGGAGGTGACGCCGGAGAACCTGCAGGACTTCGTGGGGAAGCCGGTGTTCACAGTGGAGCGCATGTACGACATGACGCCTCCCGGCGTGGCCATGGGCCTGGCCTGGACCGCCATGGGTGAGTGGCCTGCGCTAGAGCAGGCAGTGCCGGGGGCTCTGCACGTCCCTGTGGTCGTCTGTCCCCCGGTACAGGTGGGAGCCCTCACTGCAGGCTGCTCTGAACGCCCTCTCCACTGGTAGGCAGGGTGCAGTGAGGCCAGGGGACCAGGGCTCATCAGGGACGATGGGACCGTGAGGTGGCCGCAGTGCCCCCGTGAGCTTTCTTTGGGCTCGTGGTTTTCAGGTTTGCCTGAAGGACAGCCCTTCACAGCACGAGACCCTGTCGCCTGGGGGGGCCACCACCCAGTGGGGGAGGAGGGCCAGGCAGCTCTGGGGAGAAGGGTCCGAGGGGCTTCCTGTCCAGGCGACGTGGCTCAGCCCACCCTCACTGGGGACGCTGGGTCTGGGAGCTACAAGGGCGGGGGCGGGGGTGGCTCGGGGCCTGTGTAGCAGGCAGGGTTGGGTGCGGTCCTGGGGGGCAGGGCACAGAGGGGGCAGGCTCTGAGCCACTTGTTATCTGCTGACTGATTTGGGCTGCACTGAGAGGAACTGCACGGGAGGAGGGAGCTTGGCACCAGCAGGCTCTGCGCCGCGGGCAAGTAGAACGCGGAGGCCCAGCACAGAGATCGTTTTCAGGTTTTCATGTAACCTGGTCCCCGCAGATGGATCTGCTGCCCCGAGGTGGCTGCAGGGACAGTGCAGGCACTGAGGTGTGAGGGATGAGAAGGCTCTAGGCTGGGATGAGCCAGGGAAGGGACGGTGAGGGGCGTTCCATCACTGGGGATGAGGGTGAGGGTGTGGCGGGAGCGGCCATCCAGGAGTCTGAGGCATCCTGGGCTCATGGGCTCTGCCCTCGGTTCCTCAGGAGGCTCCACGCTATTTGTTGAGACGTCCCTGAGGCGGCCACGTGACAGCAAGGGGGACAAGGACGGGAGCCTGGAGGTTACAGGCCAGCTGGGGGAGGTGATGAAGGAGAGCGCCCGCATCGCCTACACCTTCGCCAGGGCCTTCCTGATGCAGTACGACCCCACCAACGAGTACCTGGTGACCTCGCACATCCACCTGCATGTGCCTGAGGTGAGGCTGGACCCGCGCCCATGCCCCACACCCGCCACCTGGCAGCCGCCTGCCCACCAGCCTGTCTCCCCCCCAGGGCGCCACCCCCAAGGATGGCCCGAGCGCTGGCTGCACCATTGTCACGGCCCTGCTGTCCCTGGCTCTGGACCGGCCGGTACGGCAGAACCTGGCCATGACGGGTGAGGTTTCCCTCACGGGTAAGGTCCTGCCTGTGGGAGGCATCAAGGAGAAGACCATTGCGGTGAGTGTCCCGTGTGATAGTGCACAGCCATCGTTCACGTGTCAGGGCTAACACCCCCAGGTGAGAAGAGTGACAGGCCCATTTTACAGAAGGGGAAAGTGAGGCCCAGTGGGCATGGGATCTGGATCTGCCTGGCCTGGATCCCCTGCTGAACTGACTGCCTAGCTGCCCCTCCCTCCACGGTGGTTCTCAGCCTTTTCAGCCCTCATCTCAGCTCCTCAGGGATGAGTAGGGTCTCCTGCTTCCTCGCCCCCCGCCCCCTCCCCACCCCGTGGCCTAGCACTGAGACCTGTGGGTGCAGGAGAGGCTGGAGGAGCAAGGCTTAGGCACTGCAGGTGGACAGAGGGCCCAGAGCCCAGCGTCTCACTGGGTGTGCTGTAGGTTTGACTGTGGTGGATTGGGGGGGGGGGGCTGTGCTTCCCAGTGTTGGGGGCCCCCCGAGCTCCTGGCAGCACCCCAGTCTCTCTCACCTGAGCCCCCAGGCCTCTCCCTGTCTACCTCAAACGAACCGCAGCCCCAGCTGCCCACAGGGAGGGGCTCCCGTGATAGGGACACCCAGGCAAGGTGTGTGGGAGGCTCTCTGCACCTTGCTTTCCTGTCTTGCAAAGTGAGAGGTTCAGTGAGTCACTGCATGCTATCCCCAGAGCAACACATGGTGACACATGGGGACCCTTGTCCACCAAGGGGCAGAGTCAGGCTGAGGGACAGCAGCTCAGAGGCCCCAGGTGCGACAGGGCGCGTGGCAGTCTTAGGTGCCAGACCTCTAAATGTAAAGCAGTGGGTGGTGATTAACCCCAGAAACCATGGACCTCATAATTCCTGTATTTCCAGACACCTTTGGGGGTGGGGAGAGGCTCTGGGGTGACACCACACCAGAAGAGGCCTGGGTTCCTGCTGCCAAGCTACTGGAACAGAGGCTGGTGACGTTACCTTGGGCCTCAGTTTCCTCAGCAGGGTGGCCACTGGAAACCTGGCTCCATGCCCAGCCCTCTCCTACCTCCCACACTGACCTGACTGCCCCCCCCATCCCAGGCCAAGCGTGCTGGAGTGACGTGCATCATCCTGCCAACCGAGAACAAGAAGGATTTCTACGACCTGGCAGCCTTCATCACCGAGGGCCTGGAGGTGCACTTCGTGGAGCACTACCGTGAGATCTTCAACATCGCCTTCCCCGAGGAGCAGGCCAAGGCCCTGGCTGTGGAGCGGTGACGCCGGCTCTGGGCACTGCAGGCACCGCTGGGCCCGCCGGGGCTGGAACTGCGCTCAGGGGAGAGGCTCCAGGCAGCTGAGCCACAGGAAGCTCAGGAGAGGCCTGGAGCCCGCCCTCAATCATGGCTTAATCACTGACTATTTAATAATGATTAAAAGCCGTTTCCAGTACTGCTTGGTTGGCTGTGGCTTCTTTCTGTGCTCACCACCCTGCCTGTCACCAAGGTGCCCAGGGACACGTGTGCCCCAGCAGATGGCACCCCCCCTTCCCACTGGCAGCACAGAAACCCCAAGTTTCTGGAAAAGTTTTATTGTGCACAGAGGGGAAGGGCTCAGTCCTTCTTGGCTGCCGCCTTCCTCATGGCGGCCAGGACATTGCTCAGCTCCTCTCTCTTCCTCTTGGCACGGATGTGTGTCCCCACCTGCCGGGCAAGGAGGGCCGTGAGCCTAAGCCCCAAGTCCCACCCCGGCCCTAACAAACAGGGGTCCTACCTACCCTTTTCTTGATGAACTTGAGGGCCCGCTTGTCCTTGGAGACCTTGAGCAGCTCCATGGCCCGCCGCTCATAAGGGGCAAAGCCGCACACCTCCCGGATCATGTCCCGCACGAACTTGGTGTGCTTGGTGAGGCGCTGGGGGAGAAGGGAGGCGTCAGGGCGGGGCTCGGAGGGGGTCTCCGGGTGGAGTGTTGTATGTCTGCTAACAAGGGAAGCCCAAATCCTCCCCAGTCCCCAATCTTATCAACATTAAAGTGGCACGTCACACCCGGCCTTTGCACAGGGTGTTCCCCGGGCCCAGAACCCTCTCGCCCTGGACACAAGCTGGGCACCGTGGAGTCGGGGCCGCTTAATGAAGAAATATATAAACCCCCATGAGCCTACGACTCCTCAACCTGACACACAAGGAATCCGCTTTCCCTCCACATTCCAACCCCGATCCAGAAACCCTTCTACTCGGCAAACTCCTGCTCATGCGTCAAAATTCGCTCCCAATTCGCTCCTGCCCCAGCTTCCGAATCCACGGGCCAGGTGGGTCCCATTACTTAGCCCCGGCGGGCGTTCGCCGCGCAGGCGCGTAACCGGCATCTTCACTCTGCTCTGCGCAAGCCTGACACCCCCTTTCTTCCGTTTAAGACACCAGGGCTGTACTTCCCTGGTGGCGCAGTGGTTGAGAGTCCGCCTGCCGATGCAGGGGACACGGGTTCGTGCCCCGGGCCGGGAAGATCCCACATGCCGCAGAGTGGCTGGGCCCGTGAGCCATGGCCGCTGAGCCTGCGCGTCCGGAGCCTGTGCTCCGCAACGTGAGAGGCCACGGCAGTGAGAGGCCCGCGTACCGCAAACAAACAAACAAGACACCAGGGCTACCCACTGCCCAAGGCTCCCCACTGCCCTCGGGACTCGACTCCCGACGGCGCTCCCGGCACTCACCCCACGGCGGCGGCTGTGCCTCGGCTTGCTCACGTTCTTGGTCACCTTGTGGCCCTTGTTGAGGCCCACGGCCATGGGGTAGCGCAGAGCCATGGCTGCGGACAGGGGTGGGGAGAGAGGGGTGGAGGTGAGTCCCAGCTCGGTCCCCGCCGCCCGGAACCCCGCGCCTCGGCTCCCCCGGGCTTGCTCGCTGCACCCAACCATACCCCCGAGCTGCACTGGAGCCCCAAGGGTCCGGATGGCAGCTGATGGTTCTCGCGCTGGGCTTCACTAACCTGCTGCTCCTTAATGGCTGCCGCGGCGGAAGGGCCTCAAACGCGCCGAACTCTGGGATTTCTACCGACCCGCGGGCGGCGCGGGCCAGAGAGGCAGGAATGTCGCGGGCTCCCCCTGGCGGCTGGAGGCGTCCCTGTGGGCCCCCTGAGCATGCGCGCTTATCCTCACGGGCCCAAACCAGTAGTCGGACCGGGTGGGCGTGGCTGTGGCTGCGGTGTCTCCCTCTGCGCGTGGGTTGAGAGGTGAAATCCAACCTGTGCCGCCAGCTGGCTGTCCCAGCGCCAGAGACTTCAGCTCCCACTACTCTAATTTCTCCATTTATAGAATGATGACAACAATAGTACCTATTCCAAACTGTTTGAGCAAGATATGATAACTGGCACAAACTAAAATTTCCACAATCGGAGAAATTGGTTTTACTATATATGAAGCCAAGCTCTGGGCTAGAGCTAAGGAAAGCGTTGTGATATAGTGCCCCTGGTGGCACTTGATATAACTTGATGTAATTTTAGGTGCAGGGATAGGCGGCGTGGTGGGAACAAAAAAATATTCTTTTTTTCTGGTTTTTATCTTTCAATCCTATTTATTTCCAAGAGACAGTATGAATTTGAGGCTGGTCTGTTTGGGGTTAGCCCTTGGATCACCTGCTAATCTTGGAGGCTTGGACAGCCAACAGGAACTAGTTTTTTTTTTTAAAAAAAACATCTTTATTGGAGTATAGTTGCTTTACATTTTTGTGTTAGTTTCTGCTGTATAACAAAGTGAATCAGCTATACTTATATCCCCATAGCCCCCCCCTTCCGTCTCCCTCCCACCCTCCCTATCCCACCCGTAGCTAGCTGTTTATAACATTGTTTCATTCTTCAAAACATTGTTTTGTTTTAATAACATTGCTTTCATTTAGTTTTTATCTTTACAGTTGCTTTTTCTTTATGCGAGCACTGCTGGTTTACCATTTTAAGGAAAGTGTCAATTTTTAATTCATTAATCTAAATACCAGTGATGTGCAGGTGCAGCCCACACGTTGCCTTAAAGAGGGACAGTCTGGTGTCAGAATCCCAGCTTCTGTCTCTGACTTCCCGTCTAAGTTTCCCCATCCATAAAATGGTAACAATGGTAGCACTAACCTCTGGTTGTGAAGATGTCATGAATGTCAAGTGCGTAGCGCCTGATGCAGGCTATCATTATTGGTGCACAAACCACGTTCTTCGTGCTGCAAATATAGCCTTTGGCCCACAATCGGTTACACTTCCTTCCATCCCTGACTTCCTGGATGACGTCCATCTGTCTCTCAGCCTCCGTTTCTCCACCTGTGAAATGAAGGTGAGAGTTCTGGCACCAATACACACATCCCTCTTCACCTCCTGCCACCAGCAAACTGGAAGGACCAAGGAGTCTGAACAGATGTGCAAGGGAAGAAAGCTTTTTATTATCAAATGGGAGGCTGGATCCAGCCCAGAACACATTCTTTTCCTCTTCCCCCTCCTCAGACCCCACCATCAACTCGACAGCTTCGAGGGCTCCCCTGCTCGGGAAAATGGTTGGGGGATGCTCCGAGGCTGAGAGTGGAAAGAACAAATCAGGGACGCAGTGGTTTCAGGTCGCAAATAGAGAGGGTTCCAAGGGTGGCTCAGTAGTGTTGTGACCTGCTGGATGTGGCCAGGGCCCTGAGGCAAGTCACATAGCGTCTCTGAGCCTCAGTTTGCTCATCTGCAAAATGGAAGCAGCAATCATATCATCAATGACAGCTGAGAAGACTGAGGTAATTAATTGCCTTCCAAGTCCCTGACAAGATGCCGGGCACGCCCCGAGTTCTGACTGCTTTCAGGTGCTGGTAGTTTTTCTCAGGTTTACTTTTCTGTCTTGATGACTTTCTTTTGGCCCTTGGCCACCTGCTCAGAGGTGTCTGTCCGGGCTCCAGGACGATTGGCTGGAGGGTCTTCTTCTGGGAAGACGAAGGGGCATTAAGCCCAGGGGCTCAGGCAGCAGCGGGGGTCGTGATGTTGAGCTCCTGGCGGATGAACCAGGCCCTTGGCTGTGGCATCCAGCCGCGAAGCAGGCAGAGCAGATGGAAGCGCCACGGGTAGAAGACGCCGGAGGCACGCGTGGCGCTGCCACGAATCACAGCCAGGGCTGCCTTGGGCCCTGGGGCCGCCTTGGCCCTTGTGACGCCCCTGGGGACAGGAGGGTGCGGTGGGGACTGTGGCTACGGCTGAGCGGCCCCCCACATCCCCTCCCCGCTCAGCCTGGCCCCGGCTCGCGTCCTGGGCCTCACCTGACTCCCTCGGCGGCCGAGGCGCGATCCTGGAGGCCCAGGACGCACATGGTGATGGCGACGTTCACGTCCTGCACATCCAGCTCCCGCCGGAGAGAGCCAAAGAAGCTATCCAGCGCGAACTTGGCCGCCGAGTAGGGGCTGGAGAAGGACGTGGGCACGCGGCCTGGGGGCGCGGGAGGGCAGTGGCTGAGCGGCCACACGCCGCTGCTCCTCCTCCGGGAAGCCTTCCTGCCCGCTCCAGGCTCGCCCCCATCGGCCCCATGGCTTCCCCACTCCCCGCCCCGCGTACACGCACCTAGCAACGAGGACACCACCACCAGGGAACCCTTGCTGTCAGTCAGACTCGGCAGCGCCAACGAAGTCAGTTGCACGTAACTCAGGAAATTCACCTGTAGGTGGCGACTGCGAGTCACCGGGCGGAGGAGGAACCGAAGGCCAGAAGGGGCAGGGGCGGAGCCTAGAGCCTGGGGGCGGGGCCTTGGTATGTAGGGGCGGGGCTCGAGGACTGGGGCAGAGTTCCGAATGGACGAGGGGGAACACCAGCCTGGGGCGGAGCCAAGGTCAAGAGGGCGGAGCCTAGAACCAGGAAAGTTGGGGTCTGGAGCTGGGAAGGGCAGGGTCCGAAAGGGAAATGGCGAGAGGGTGGAGTCTGGCGGGAGGGCGGAACCGGGGCCGCGGAGGGGCGGAGAACCTGCATGAGCCATCGTGTCGCCTGGGCGCTGCGGCCCCGCGTGCCTGCTGGGGCGGCGCCGAGGTGGTTCATCACCAGGTAGTCCAGCCCTCCTGGCCCGGAGAGGCCCATCAGCCCGGAGCTGTCCTTAAGGCTCCGCCCCCCGCGCCCTACGAGACACCACCCATAGCCCTGCCCCCTGAACTAGCGATGCTCCGGCCAGAGCATTGACACATTGAGCTCTGACCCAGGTAGCGCCCCAACTAAGATCAAAGAGACCCCGCCCTACTCCCTAACCAGGCTTCATCCCTGATCTAATGAGGCCCGGTCCAGAGTTCCACCCACTGGATGTCATAAGGCGCCACCCCTAGCCTTGCCCCCGGGCCCATAAATCTCCGCCCTCAGACGGCCGTTACTACCACACCCCCGCCCCAATTTGGGTCGTGCCCCTAAGGCCTAGGCCAAGGTCCCAGACTCCAGGCCCCGCCCCTCACCCAGCTTGTCCAGCGCAAACTGCACCACGCGCTCGGGCACCTCAGGGGAGGCCATGTCCGCAGCGATGTAGAAGACCTTGGGAGCGCCCAGCTTCCGGCAGTTCCCTACCACCTGGGGGGGCCAGAGCTGCCCGTGGGCCCCTCCACCCCAGCTGGCCCCCCTCCACCTGCCGGCCCTAAAGGGGCCCCAGCCTGAAGCCCCCTCCCCTGCTATGAGCCTCAGGTTCCATTCAACATCATGTCTGAAGCGTTACCACTGGGGTAGCAAACTGGCAGCCCATGGGCCAGAATAGGGGACATTTTGCTTGTTCAACCATCAACATTTAAAACGCAGATTTCAAATAAATCTTGAGATTTCTGGCCTCTTGAAATTTTGTAAGGTTCATCCCCAGGAGCTGCACATTTCCTTGAAATAACACTGGGCTGTTGCTAAGAAGGGTCTACCCAACCCGCTTTTGAACTTGAGAACCCTAGCTATCCACACAGCCTTTGGTTACTATCAGTACTCCTATTTAGTGAGGAACAGTCCTTGCTTTACAACTGTCTTACTGATGCAACCCCACATCACAACCCAGGAGAAGGTCCTTTTATTGTCTCTGATTTACAAATGAGAAAACTAAGCCTCAGAGAGATTAAGTGACTTACCCAAGGCCACACAGGAAGCCTGAATGTTTGCAGGGATTCAAACCCAGGCCCTGTTCCCCGCCCCCCCCCCCCCACCAATTAAACTTGAGATGGAGTGTCTCACCTTCTGCAGGAGAGCCTCGGTGTGGGCAGTGAGCACCAGGTGGGAGCCCAGGCGCGCGTAGTGATATGCCAGCTCCTCCCCGATGCCCACGCTGGCTCCAGTCAGCAGCACACGGGCTCCCTGGAGGCTGGCTGGCAGCGAGTAGGGGTGGTCAGCTTGGGGGATGGAGAGGACAGCCAGAACGTTCCTCCCACCCCCACCCCCAGGCGCTCACCTGGGTCAAAGTTGTCATCCCAATAATAGGCAAAGAACAGGGCTCCCAGCCCCACGAGCAGCAGCACCTTCATGGCCCTCCCTGGGTCTGCAGCGGGAGAGAGGGGGGGCCGGCACAGGCCTGGCCCACAGTCGCACCCCAGTCACACCCATCTCCCCAACGGCGTCTTTGTTCGAAGAGCCAGCGGTGATGCCCCTGGCCCTGCCCCCTCTTCTCCATCTGCAGAGCCACCACCTGGTCCAGGTCATCATCTAGCTCACCTGAACCACTGCAGCCATCTTCTTCCCCTACTGAAAACCCTGCCCGTTTCACTTAGAACAAAAGCCTTGGTGACCAAAAAGGGTCTGCTTGGACCAGCCCCTCTTGCTCACTCTGCTTTGCCACACCAGCCTCTTCACTGTTCATTGGAACCAGCCACTCACCATCCTGCCTCAGGGCCTTTGCATTGGCTGTTCCCTCTACGAGGTTGTATTTTGTATTCCCAAATACAACCCAACGGCTTGCTCTTTCAAGTCTTGGCTGGAAAAATCACCTCCTCAGAGAGCACTTCCCTGGCCTCCTCCTCTAAAGCACCTCTGTTCCTGGTCACCCCCTCTCTCTTACCTGTAGAACTTTTCTCCTTCTCAGCACTTGTCATCCCCTGAAATCATCTTGATGATTTGTTACCTGTTCAGGATCCCTCTCTCCCCTTAGACTCAGCTCCATGAGGGCAGAAAGGAAATGGAAACCTGCTTCTGTTTTGCTCCCTTTTGGATCTTCCGTGCCCTGAACTGCCAGACATGCAGTAGGTACTCAACAGATAGACTGACCCAGAGTGATATGAGGAATGTGGGAGGTGAGAGGTGGGGGAGCCCAGAAAGATAACTCTGTCTGGAGACACCCAGAAGGAATCGGACACTCAGGACTGGCTTGGAGATGGAGGTGCCCGTGTCATCAGGGTTAAGATGTGACTTCAGCTGGGGGAGCCGATTTACTTGTTCCAGGGAGAAGGTGAAAGATAAAAACAGGCCAGGTGATTAAAGTTAAGGGGGTCATGGATCTCCCCTGAAAAGGGCACAAGCCCATTACATCTTAGGGTTTCTATCCTCTGAACTGCATGGGGCAAAGAGGAAAGGCCATAGGGATCTTTGTCCAAAAACATCTGAGATGTCCCTTCCTGTTCCAAACCCTCCCAGGGCTCACCACTGCCCCAGATGGAGACCACACCCTCCTCACCTCAGCCCACGAGACCCAGCAGGTCTGGCCTCGGCTCTCTGTCCATCCTCATCTTCCCCACTTCCTATCCATGAATCTATCAGTTCTCAGAAAAGTGAACTCCTCGCCCTAACCCAGTCACGCCAGCGTCCCCTCAGCAGGGAACACTCTCCCAACTCTCCCCACTTCCAGGGAAAGCCCTGAAGCCCCACAGCTCAACATTCTCCTCAAACTGGCCCTGACCATAGTTCCCTCGCAGGGGTTGGCTGTTAGGCTGGGTGGGTGAGTGGGCGGAGAGATGAATGGATGGATGAAACAGCCAGGCTCTGAAGGGGGAGGAAAGGAGGAAACCCGATCCTCGCAGAACCCACCGGCCCCCTGACCTCGCCGGGCCTCAGTTTCCCCTCTGGACAAAGGGGGCGTGCGACTCACTGCACTCTCCCAATCGCGAACTCACCCACTCAGGGCTCAGTTTCTCCCGCTGTCCAGCGGGGCTGGGGTCCGGGCCTGGGAGTCACGCGTGCGCCCCGCTGCCCTCACTTCACCACTGCGTCCGCCAGTCTCCGACCGCGCCCCCTCCCGTAGGGTCTGAGTCACGCGACTCCGAGACCACCTCCTCGGGGGGAGGGGCTATACTGTGGGGACTCCGCGCCCAGGCGTTGCCGGGCAACAGCCTCCCGCCTAGCTCTCCTCTGGCCTCAACCACTGACCTGATCACGTGACTAAAGGCCCGCCTTTCTCGTACAAATCAGCCCTCATGTTGCCGTGACAACCGGCTTCCAGGCACTCTCTTCCTGTGCCTGGGCCCTTAGTCCCCCGCGCCGGCGCGGGAGACGACATCTTGTGGGTCCCCCTCAGGCCCCACTCTTCTCACCCGATTCCTCTTTCCCTCACGTCACGAGGGCCGTGCCGCCCCCGACTGCATTTCCCAGGAGGCTTGGCGGCTAAACGAGCCGTCCGGCGCCTCACGTGACTTGCCGACTACTTTTCCCAGACAGCTTTGCGGCGGCTGGGCCCTGAGGACTAAGCTTCGCACGGTTGTTTTGCAGTGGGACCGCAACCTCTTTCTGTTGTTTCGGTGCCGAGACTCCGACTCCCGGAGGCCTTTGCGGCTGACAAGAGACTACGCCTCCCAGAGGCCTCTGCGACGCCGCGACCGGAAGTGACGGGCGAGCCGAGTGTCCTTGCGCGCGGAGCGGAGCGGTCATGGTATCCGGAGTGTGGTCGCTGATGAGGTTCGTGGGGCCACCAGGAGGGCCCCAAGCCCCCAAGAATGTTCCCTTCTGCGAGCACCCTCCATCTGGTTTGCTCCCGATCGGCTTTTCGCCGCCCGTAGCGTCAGGTCTCCCGTGTCTGTCCAGACAGGGTGGAGCTTCTCGCCCCCCTCCCGCTTCCTAGCGAGTCCGTGCCTTTCCCACTCTGTACCCGAGATCCCTCCGAGCCTCAGCTGCCCACTCTGTAATATGGGAGTGCCGCACGCCTTTGTTGGGAGGTTAATGCGCACCCAGAGCTGCGTATGACAGGAAATGACCAGGGACACTTAGAAAACCCCCGCGGGTTCCTCGCGGAGCATCCCTCGGGGCTGGAAGGTAGAAGGTGGTCAGGAGTCTTAAGTCTTCACTGTTCCCTGCCCTCTGCGGGATCTTGAGTGACACTGTTTCTCTCCAGTCTTCAGTTTACCAGTTAAATGGAGCTGAGTATCCCTGCACGCCTTAGATTAAGTGCTGTGGGTCAGGCACGCCTCTGGGCTCCCAAAATGCCCTGTGCTTCCCGCATTAGCTGCCTGGCTTCAGGTGTGTCACTCTTTGGACTGTGGGCACGCCCCTCCCCCTAGGGGTCTAACCCTCACCCCCATACCCGCGGGCCTAGACCCGGGAGGTGGCCAGCAGAATCTGCTGAGCTGCTGTGGTTCCTTTCTCTGCCTGCAGGTTCCTCATCAAGGGCAGTGTGGCTGGGGGCGCTGTCTACCTGGTGTACGACCAGGAGCTGCTGGGGCCCAGCGACAAGAGCCAGGCGGTCCTTCAGAAAGCTGAGGAGGTGGTCCCCACCGCCGTGTACCAGTTCAGCCAGTACGTGTGCGAGCAGACAGGCCTGAAGATACCCCAGGTACTCCGAGGTTGGATTGAGGCTACGGCTCTGCGGGAGCAGGGGCGTCAGCTCGGGTGGTCTTTGATCCCCGGTCCCTCCAGCCCTGCTTGGCTTTCTCCACACTGGGGCATGTCCTGCTCTCCCTGCCTATGAGGGAGGCGCGGGCTGCCAGGCCTTCCCCTTTCACCAGCCCCTTCTTCCCCTCTCTTCCCAGCTCCCAGCCCCTCCAAAGTTTAACTTTCACATCCGCGAGTCCTGGAATTCAGGTAGGCCTTGGTCCGTCTGCTTGCAGGAGAGTGGCCCCAGATACTTCCCACCTCCCTTCCTGGCCATGCCTTTCCACCACTCTCCTTCCTGCTCTGTGTGCACCTGCTGCCCCCGCCTCCCCGCCCCGCTGCCCCCAACGGATCTGAAAGAGAAAAGGGAGTGGAGATTCCAGGGAGGTGGGAGCAATATGTGGCCTCCACCTGTTTCCCTGCATGGAATTGACAGAGCCGGAAGTGGTGCCTCTCAAACTCTCTGCTGAAAGCGCTGGGCCCTCCTTCCCCACAGGCATCATCACGGTGATGTCCGCTCTGTCCGTGGCCCCCTCCAAAGCCTGGGAGTACTCCAGGGAGGGCTGGGAATACCTGAAGGAGCGAACCAAGTAGCTGTCAAGAGGAAGCTGCCTGCCCCAGGCGGGAACAGGGGCCAGGGCGCCATGGACGCCAGACTGGGACCCCACTCCTAGGGCAGCTCCCGGCCTTGCCGGCCCAATAAAGGACTTGGAAGTGTTCCCCGATCCGTGTGCTGGCCCCCGGGGCGTGGGCTTCTGGCTCCTGGGGGCTCTTCAGGGCCTGACCTTGACCGAAGGCCAAGGTTCACCCCTTTGTATCTGGGCCCTGCCCACTGGTGGGCCCTCGACCTTGTATGGTGAGTGGGAGCAGACCACTGCCCTGGGGCTCAGGGCCCATCTGGGTCTGGGGTCTTCTCAGTTCTTGGAGGGCTGAGCACAGGGTGGGGCAATCTGGGGGTAAGGGCTGGTCTACACAGCTGCGAGCCCCCAGAGCCACTGATTGTCCTGCTCGGCTCACTGATCTGCCCGCCTAATCTAGTCCCTGTCCTCTTGCCCTCACCTGGTTTCCACTCTCATTCCACCCTCTCCCCACAACCTGGGGATTCCTGGGGAGCACAGACCTGGCGGTCATGGCCATGCAGGGAGTCTCCCTGGCCCACAAGGGCTCTGTTTTCCAGATGTTCCCTGCTCCCCTGGGAAGCCTTCTCTGACACTCGTGGTGTCAGCTGCTTGGTGACCTAAATGTCTCTCTGTCCAGCTGGAGCTCTGGGGAGGGTGGGCCCTTCAGATGCTCCCTGTGAGATCCCCAGCACCCAGTCACAGAGCATCCCACCATGGTGATGGCAGGAGGAAACCTCTGCCCCAGACAGGGTAGGAGGTGGGCTTGGGTGGGAGCCAATGACTGGCCCAGGAAGCTACCCTGGGAACAGGGAGGAGGCCTGGGTAATGGTGCCCCGAGCTGGCACAGGATCCTCTGTTCCCAAGAGTTCGGAGTTCATGTCAGTTGGTTTAGGGAATAGAACTCACCCAGGGACATGACTCAGGAGGGGACGGCACTGTTACAGATGAGGGAAGCAGAGACCAGAGGCTGGGGCATTTCCCAGGCTCGCCTGGGAGCAGAAGCCAGCACGTGTCCATCCATCCATCTGGCCAGGGAGGAGTGGGGAGGGCAGGGTGGTGCTTGGGGAGGGAGAGCCCTGAGTGACCTGTGCCACCCTGGTCTCCAGGAATGGTCTCCAGGTGGGGTCTCCCATGTCCTGTGTGTCACCTGAAAGCCACCTGGGCCCCTGTGGAGGTGGGAGCGGGTCTATGATGAGGGTGGGATGGGTGGGGCCTGGGGCCATCCTTGATCCTCTGCTGCCGAGGAGGGAGCTGGTGCTGGCCATTTCGGAGGCTGAGGGCACATCCTGAGTTCAAGGACAAGCCCTGTGAGCTGTCCCAGCCTGACTCTCCGTCCACAGAGCCCTTCCAGCAGCCTCGTGGGCCCATTTTTTACAGATGGAGAATACAGGAGGGGGTTTGTGCTCAGGGCGCAGGGAGCTGGGGTGGTGCCATGTGCTCCACGAGGCTCCCTGAAGCCTCAAAGGAAGCCAGTCTTTGAGCTGCCCTGGGGACATGGGTGTGTGTGTGTGCGCGTGCGCGTGCGCGTTTTCTAGCACTGAAACCAGCCTATGGTCACTGGCCCAGGGTTGGCCATGGGCTCTGCTTGACCCCATGGCTTTCCCGCTGTCCACACAGACCAAGCTGACAGCCTGGAGACCAGTGCTGCTCTTGCCTCTGTGTCTCCTCATCCAGTCAGACCCCTATTCCTCTCCATCGACTTGTATTTGTTGCCAGTGATCACCTCCCTGCTGACCCCACCTCCGGGCCTGCCCCCTTCCATCTGTTCCCGAGACCATGTCTGATGACGTCACCCCCTGTTCAAACACCTGCAGCTCCCCCTGCCCTCCCTGTGAGCCCAGACTCCTCAGGGGCCCTGCCTCCCCTCAGTCCTTGGATATGCCAGCCCAGTGGCCCTCAGTTCCCAGAACACAGCTGGCTTTCTCGCCAGCTTTTGCCCACAACTTTGCAGCCCCTCATTAGGCCATCCTTCCTCTGTTCATCCTGCCCCCAGCTGAGATGCCCCCTCATTTGGGAAGCCTCCTCTGTCCCCTTCCTCAAGTGCCCTCTCTGGGCTTCCTCAGTGCCCTGTGGGTGCCCCATCACAGCGCCCAACACCTTGGGGCAGATTTCCACAGCTTGGCATCGCTGATATCGGGAAGGATAAATCCATGTTGGGGCCACCCCAGGGACCGGGTGTTGAGCAGCATCCCTGCCTCCAACCCTCAAAATGCCAGCGGTGCCTCCTTACCCACCACGTATGACAACCGCAAATGTCTCCTGGTGCTGCCAGTTGTCTTCGCGGCACAGAATCACCTCGTGGTTGGACGTCCAACATGGGTCTCAGTGGGCTGAAATCCAGGTGTGGGCATGGCCGGTTCCTTCTGGACGCTGGGAAGAATCCGTTTCCTGCCTTTCCCAGCTCCTAGAGGCCACTGTGATCCTTGGCTGGCGTCCCTTCCTCTGTCCTCACAGCCAGCAGTGTGGTCTTCCGCTGTCGTGTCCCCTTCTTGCCCTTCTCCCTATTTCCCTTACAAGGACCCACCTGGGTAACCCCAGATACCATATGAAGGTTCTTAATTTAATCCTGTCTGCAGGTCCCTCTTGCCACGTGCGGTATAAATTTACAGGGATTAGGAGGGGGATGTGCCTGGCCTGGTGGAGGAGGTGTATTCAGCCAATAGGTGGAAAGGCCTGGTCCTGTGTCTGTCTTCCCTTGTCTGGGCCCTGGGGGGACAGGGGCCCGGTTAGCCTTGGTTGTTGGTACATCTCAGCCTTCAGACAGGGCCAGACCCTTCTTGAGTGTGAGATAGAGCCAAGAGGCAGGCCTCTGAGCACTGTTCCCCTAATAGGGGGGCCTGCCCCCAGCTCCATCCATACAGACCCAGGGCCCCTAGAGACAAGGAACACAGCTGACCTGGGGAGGTGGCACTGTCCCAGCAAGCCACCCCTGGAGTCCAGGCAGCACTTGAACCCTGAACACACCTGCACCTTATGTGGGGCGAGACCCCCCGCCCCGACTCCGACTCCTCTGTCCCGGCAACTCTCCTTCCACTCCGGCCCCTGCCACTCCCCGAGGTGGACTTCATCACCTGGTGGACTTCATCACCTGGTGTCCAACAGCTCTTCTGCTCCTCTCACGGCACACGTGGTCATCTCTCCTCCCCACGAGGATGCAATCCCACTCACGAGGTCCCTACAGGAGTCAGATTCAAAGACAGAAAGTAGGTGGTGGGGGCCAGGGGGCTGGGGACTGAGTGTTTGATGGGGACAGAGTTTTAGTTTGGGAAGAAAGAAAAGTTCTGGAGATGGACGGTGGGGATGGTTGTATGACGCTGAGAATGTACATAATGCCACTGAACTCTACCCTTAAATGGTTAAAATGGTCAATTTCATGTTACGTGTATTTTACCACACAAAACCCACAAAACAGCCCGTTCAGCAAGGGTGTCATACATGGAGGCAAAATGTGGGCGATTGGAACAAACATCTGAGGTATGTCACAAGGCCCATGAGGAAGGCCAGACAGGCTGAGACACACGACCCAGACGGGTCCTATGAACTCCGGGCCCGGGCTCATGCAGGCTGGAAGGGGTGTGCTGCTGGCAAAGTGCTTCTGGAAAACCCAACAGTCCCCAAAAGCTGCCCCTTTCCATCCTCCTTCCCTGAAAGAAGAGCTGTGGCTTAGCACTTATGAGTATAATTTCATTTTACTTAAAGACGCGAAAATAAAAAGACACGACGCTTTAAATAAAGGGTATGTGAACAGAAACACATTTATTACAAAAAAACCAAAAAAAAACAAAAAACAAATTCACATTGTATTGAGCTACAATATGGCAGCAGATAAAAAAAAAATTATTGTACACAGTTTAAGGGAACTCTTAACAGAACATATTCTTGTTGCCACGTGACATAACACAGGAGCCCAAGCACTTAGTAGCGGCGAGTGAAGCGGGCGTCGTTGGGTCGGCTCCCCCGGTTCTGGCCCCCGAAGCCGCCACGAGGGATCACGTGGCCCCGAGAGGCCCCCCCGGGGGCAAAGCTGCCGCGCCTGAAACAAAGGCAAATTATTTTTATTTTTCACTCAGTGGGCTCTGCCCTGTGCCTGTGCTCTCTGGGGCCTCCTTCCTTTTAGCAGCAGTGACACCCGCCCAAGCACACAGCACCTTCACTGACGCGAGCCCACAAGCAAAGACAAGACCGGTGACAATGCGCCTTACCCTGACATGCCTCCCCGGTTCATCATGTGACCTGGCCCCGAGTGACCAGACATACTTCTCTCACCGCCTGGAAAACAAGGAACACTTTTCACACAGCGCCTCCAGGCACAGGACATCAAGTTCAGAGGACACGGGGCTCAGACAACTCCAGTCCCTTTCTTGAGCCACAGGTCCGTCCGTGGAGGATGTGTGAGCACACGGATTGCACACACCCACTCTCCTTGCTAAGTTACGGTGAAGAGGAGCTACGGCACCTGTGGCACACCTCCTGTGCCACACCTCACCCACTCACCCACCCAGGCCGTAAGGAGCAAGGCCACACGCTAGGGAGAGCAGAGAAAGTTGCTCCCGCCCTCACGAGCAGTGCCCGACGTACAGCAGGGGCAACCTCAGCTTCCCGGATGCTTCTCCACCGAGACAGATGCGCCTTGGCCAAGGGCCAGTCCTCACCTTGCCACCTCCTATGGTCCCTGTCCATCATGCCTCCGTCAGCAGCGCCCTGCCACGCACGGTCATCCTCCATTCTTCGGCTGTGGTCCCCCCACTCACGTCTGCCCCTTGGAGAAAGACATCTCTGATTTGGATTGCCCCCACCTCTGCCCTCCAGGAGAGCAATGGCACTGGGTTTGAGAGGGTGCGTTTAGCACTTTGTGACCCCAGCCTTTTGAGCAACGGGGGCTGCGGGGGAACGGAAGTGGCACTCGATCCGATGCTGCTCAGAGAACTCAGAGGCAGCCTGGGCCGTGGCGAGTGCGCTGGGCCCGCACTCAGCTTATGCCCAAGACCAGGGGTCCTCAGCCAGACACACCAATCCTGCCAGCTGGGTGAGAGGCCCCGATGGGCACCATGGGACGTAAGACACAAACCTGGGGGGAGGAGGCAGCCCCCGGCCCTCGCTCATCCTCTTGTCAGAGCTGTATCCGCCCCACCCATCACGGGAATCCCGTCCGTGGCGCTCTGGTCCTCCGTGGCGTTCGGGGTAATGCTGGACGTTAAAGGGTCAAAACGAAAGAAGGCCTCAGTACAACCCTGGATCCCAGGGCCTTTGGAGCAACAAGTTAATAATGACAAGGACGATGACTCAGACAGGAGCCCCTGCAGGCCCAAGACAGTGCCGGCAGGCCTTCTTTACACTGTCTGGGGCCACACAGAACCTTTCAGCTGGCACAACACAGCCGCACCCCCGAAGTCTGCTCAAGGCCTGGGGAGGAGCAGTGCTCATGGAGCCCAAGACCAAATTAGGTTCTCCCTAATCAGAAGGCAGAGATTCAGGCACCAATGGACTGAAGCGTGCTGGGGCTGAGCGACTGCCCCACACCAGGAATGGATCATGCTGTGCCAGGTGCCTGTGCTCAGAATATTATCAGGGAGCCAGCCACCAGAGCAGAAGAGCCACCAGGGATCCTTTGACATGATTCACTCCGGGGCCTGGCATCCTGTCCTGCTTTGTCCAGACACGACTCCTTGGCAGCCCAGCGGCTTACTCAGTGGCAATGGCCACGTGAACTGCTTGGCCGGCACAGACCCCAGGAGGATGAAAGAGAACACCTCATACTCTAGCCCCTTTCCCTTCAACCCAAGCCCGTCCCTGCCGGCTGCAAGAAGGCCCAGGCTGACTTTCATGGAGCTGGCGAGGTGGCTCTGGCTCCACAGCCCTGTTCTCTTGTTGTTCCACAAACCTGATCTGTGGCTTTGGGGCTTTTGCCCCAGGACTATGGTCTAACTGAGAAGGAAGGAGAAAGGCGTCCTGGTAACGAAGCCCCTTGGGGTCCCGCTCCAGCGGCCCTGTCCCCGTCTGCATCCACGGGAATCTCCTGGGCCAGGGCAGGTACACGGTGGCTCCACATGGGAGCCCTGACTTCGTGGCCCTCAGCGCACTGGGCAGCACCGCTGCCTGCTCCCCACAGCCGCTCGTCCCCAAATGTGTGCCCACACCGCCCTAAACACAACAAAAGGGGGTCTATCTTACAAGATGGACAAAATAGAACATTGTTCCTTCAAGGGGCAAAATCACAAGACAACGTGTCCAGGAAAGTCAGTGCTGGCAAATGTAACAAGGGCTCTCAAACGGGATTCCGGAAGTAGTTCTACGAACAACCTTCAAAGTGCACTGACTTTAAAAAAATTATAGCTCATGCTTTACACAGCTTCATTTAATTTTGGACAAACATTTAAGAATGACCTTTTATCAATAGCCTTCTGAAGACGAATCAGACAAACACTGAAAGGATAGAAGTTCATCTCAGCAAGACCTAGTTATTTAAAGCCCATTCCCATCTCTCCCTGGTGTTTTAAAATTTAACCAACATTCTCCTGTCTAACAACCCACCCACCCACGGACCAGTCCAACAAGGCCCTGAGGCCTGTGCTGGTTTTCCCTTTCTGTGTCAGATGTCACCATTTGCCGTTCGGGGCAGCAGTTGTGTCTTGTGATTATGGATGTGAGAACACAAACACTCCTCTCAGTCAGGAGAGCACTATCTAATCAGATGAGAATAGCTATCCATGATCAAGAGCAACACGGCAGGACTGGGCAAACACTTGCCGCAGACACGTATGTCATCTCATTTAAGCCCCCACTCCACCTCACCCTCCCTCCCCTCCTTTCACAGCTGGAGAAACAGGCTCAGCAGAAGTGGTGGCACCGCGATGTGACCCTGGTCCTGATTCTGGAGCCTGGACATTTAACCACTGTGCTCAATGTCTCCACCAAAGGAAACCCATGACACTAGGGGTACATTTAGCTGCATGGGAGATTTATGCCTGGGAGCAGAGAAACAGGAATCCCGTGAGGGTCATGGAATTGCTCCTGAGGTGGCAGCGAACTCCTCAGATGCAGTCAAGGAGCTTAGCCATTCCCAGCCATGTTCTCAGGCATGGAGGGAGGATAGGACTGAACGTCGGTGCTGTAGTCAGGGAGAAGACCGACCCACGGGGCAGCGATTCTGCCAGAACGATGCCCTGACCACAACTTTCCCTCATCCCTCTGATTCTCCAAGGAAACCCACTAAGAAGTCAAGGCTCTTTGGGGAAGTTCTCAATCTAAATGTAAGATAGGAAAAAAGGAGAAAACTGAGCTTGTTTTCTAATGTGTTCATCCTGCAAAAAGAAAACGTGTGGGCCTGACTCAGTTGCTTCCCGAGGCTCAGCGGGGGCGGGTTAACCCTGCGACCATTGACACTCCAGGTGCACTCGGGCTCCGTGACACGAGGCATCGCGTCTAGTCAGTGCTGTGGGTCACAAGGCACTTCCCAACAGAGCCTGCCAGACTCATGCAAGGCTCTCCAGCACTTTAGTACCGGTGTAGTCACTAAGGTGTATAGAACCTTAGGGTCAAAGCCAAACAAGGCTTCAGAATACTTGTTTGAATTTTGGGCCAGCACAAAGCACAAGCTATTCACACGGTCATCCCACAGAACATTGCAGGTGCCGCACTCCCTTACTCGTTCTTCCTCTAACTCAGGTGGAGGAGGAAGAAGGCAGACAAAGGGAAGAGAACCAACTGTACAGGGAAAACTGTGGCTACAATCACAGCTTCTGACTTACCTGTCCTTCTCTTTCTCCCATGATTGACCTTGAACCTTCTCTCCTGAAAAAAGCAATTTAAATGAAAGCATAAGGAGAAAGATAGGTTGGTTAAGACCCCAAACGGAAAACATTTCCACTTGAACCCAGGTAATTCACACACACTCTGCTGGTTCAAGTGGGCTGGCTACCTAGAAGCCTAGAGCCTAGAAGAGCCACTCGAGCTCTTTGTCATTAAGAATGAACCAGGACAGGGACTTCCCCGGTGGTCCAGTGGTTAAGACTTTGCCTTCCAATGAAGGGGCCTAGGGTTTGATCCTTGGTTGGGGAGCTAAGAAAGATCCCATGGCTCGGGGCCGAAAAATGAAAACGTAAAACAGAAGCAATATTGTAACAAATTCAATAAAGATTTTAAAAATGATCCACATTAAAAAAAATAAAAAAGGAAAGAATGAACCAAGACAAAGAAAACATGCATCAAGCAAGCAGGGTCAGAGGCTGACCTGTCGACTGAGTGGTCAGGGTAGCGTCCCCGGTCCCTGTGGTCAAAGTCGTGGAAGCGGTCCTGGCGGTTGAAGTCAGAATGGTAACGCTCATCCAGGGCGGCCCGCTTAGCTTCTGGCCAGTAAGCATCATCTCGCCTAGGAGAGGAAGCAAGAAAGAGGACGTGCATTTCCCCCTCCAAATAGATTACCTTTGCGGAAGCTGGTAAACTTGACCCTCCCACTGCCCCTATCACTTCACAGAACAAGAAGGAACTTTATCATTAGCGCCCACATGAGCTGAGAGCGCCTGGAGGGATGACGTGGGATGTGACTGAAGGGCTCTGTTCTCTCTTACCCCACATGCCCCTTGTCCCCCACAGAAAAGCTCAGGTCTCCCTGTAGGAGGGGATCAGTGAAGTGGGTGTCAGCAGATCCCCTCTGGGAACCTCTCACGGCCATGAGGGTCGGCCAGTCTACCAGGACAATTAGTACACTGCTGTCCTTTTATCCCAATGCAGACTTGACCCAGCAGACACCAGGTGGGGAGGACTTCCAGTAGCACTTGAAATGTACTGGTTCAAAAACATTTCTGGCTCTCCCCTCAGTATCTTGTAAAATGCATAAAAAGTCCTAAGACACCTTAAAGGCCCTTTACAGAAGTCTCAGTGATACATTACACAGGGACCTCTCTAACCCATGCCAGTAGAAAGAAGATTAAAACAAAGGAACAAACACACACCACCAGGCAGTCTCCCCCAAGACACCATGCATGTGGAAAAGCTCTGATAGGATCATTGCTAGGATTATCACCCCAGACTCCTGACAGCAAGACCTGAGACAGGCCTTTCACTGGTGGTTAGCGTTTTAGTATTCGTATGGCACATCAGCATGTCTGGGGAATTAAAACCAATCTCATTAACAGAATGAACCAACACAAATTACTGCAATGATTACAAAACCTGGAAGGTGCCCAGAAGGAGGTGCTGGCCGCGTGCCCAGCCCCATGTGTTATGTGCTGCTCTGGGTGTCTGAACTCCTTCCTGGGGGAGGGGGCGGTGGTCTGTGCTGGGACCTGAACCTAATGATTTAATAAGCACCACTTTATCCAACCATTTCTCCACCGATCTCAAACTATCTCAGGTTCCCAGATGAAGTACAGAATACCAAATTTGACTGTAACAAGTACTTGTGCTTCCTTTTAAGTAAAAATCGTTGTGTTAACAGGACTCTGGGGACCACGGCACAATTCTAAACACCAGGGGCCACCTCAGGGGTGGCGGCTACGAGTGGCGTGGCTTACCGCCCGTCGTCGTAGGGCCTCCGCACGGCGGGCCGCCGCTCCTGCTCATAGCGCAGCTCCTGTTGGCGCCGCAGCTCCTCGCGCTCGTGGTGGATGCGCTCCTGCTCGCGCCTGCGCTCGTGCTCCACGCGCATGCGCTCGCGCTCCAGCCGCTCGCGCTCCAGTCGCTCCCGCTCCAGGCGATGTCTGTGGAAAGCCAGCCTCTCGCGGGCGATGAGCAGCCGCTTGCGCTCCTCCCGCTCCAGCTGTGCCTGCATGCACTGCTCTCGCTCACTGCGCTCGCGCACCCTGGAGGCAAAGAGTAGAGGCTGCAATGGCCTAGGGGCCGCAGCAGCGCCCAGTACCGAGGTCCTCTCCCAGCAGGGGGAGCTACGGATGGAGCCACGGCTCCGCCCCGGGGTGGGATGGGGGGCCCGGGCTGCAGATACATTTAGCAACAAGCAAGGGCCAGCGGCCGCTGGGTGGTGGACGCAGCCCGGCTGTGCAGGACCCCGCCAAGGCTGAGGGCACTGACAACCCTGCTTTTGCAGGTGATACTGATGGTGCCCAGCGTGCTTCCCTCCAGTCTCCGTGTACAGCTGCCAGGTTGTCTCCTGTCTATCCTCTGCTCTGTGTTTAGACACATAATCATACCAGCAGAAATGTCTAATCTTGCCTTACTTTGTGTCTGCGTCTTAGAAAACAATGGCTGCAGCTTCCTTGCTTTCAGGCACCATGTCCTGGACCCTGTGCGTCCCCACCTCTACAGATGTACGGCATGCTTTTGGGAAGGAGCCCATGGAGTGAGAGGCCACAGTTTACATGACCACTCGCAGACGTGGGCCTTCTGGTTGTTCCCAGCCTCAGGGAAATGGCCACCCCGCCCCACTTTCTTAGCACAGGTTCCTCTCAGGCAAGTTGGGGGAAGTGGCATTGCTCGGTCTGGAACACCAGGATTCAGAAGCCCATGCTACCTCGGGACCGCTCTCCAGGCTGCTGTGCCCCCCGGACAGGTCACTCCCACCACTACAAGCATCTGTCTCCCCCCACTGTAATTCAGATCAAAATAATAGATGGAAAACCAGTCTCACTGCTGTTTTCACCTGCATGTCCCTGATGCCTGGTGAGGCTGAACGACGTTTCATGTTTCATGACCATACGTACACAGCCCCTTCTGTCCATCTTCTATCGGGTTATTTTTTATCTATTTCAAAACACCTTTACCACCATCTGTCACACATCTTTGCACTTTCTCTTTGGTCTTTCATTGTATAGAAATTTTAATTTACTCTACCTCTCCTTTATAAATTTTCAGTCCTTTCAAAATCTCAAACTCATAAATATATTTACTTTTGCATTACACGGATAACTAATTTTTATGTTTTTCAGCCAGCAGTTTATGTTGACAATTTGTAGTGATGTGAGCCAGAGATCCAAAGGACTGTCCGAAGGCACAGCCAAGTGACCTGAAGCCATTCTGGGGCGAGCCCCGTCCTTTTCTCACTAGTGGGAAATGTCACTTTTATCATGTTAAACTCCCACACGCACATGGGTCAGTTCTACTCATTTGCTAATTACTTCACCAAAACCGCACTTTTTCTTTGCCCACTGCCGTTCCCTTTCCAGCACAAAGTTCTGTACGGCATACTACAGAAAACAGTGCTCCTGCCCCCTTTCTCAGTCTCATTCTGCTAGCCTTTTTACTAATGGTTCTTATTTTTTAAACTACATTTTTAATTTTTTTTCTTGATAGGAAACATTAACTGTCACTCAACGTGATCGACGTCATTTCTGTTTAGTTTTTAAAAATTATGAGGACCTTGTCTTGGGCTTATTTAAGGATGAGGACCTCTCAGCTCTCTCATTGGGTCTGTCCCACTGTTTTTCCCTATTCACAGCTTCTGGAGCAAATTTGCTATGTTCTGTTAACTAGCACTACTGTCCCAGGAAAGCATTCCATCTCCCTGCCATTGCTACCTCCCAGAATCTTCAAAATATCTGCCTGAGAAAACAGTTTGAAAAAAGTCACAGAAGAAAGCCAGTGCACAGGAAGTCTGTGAACTAAAAGCCAAAGGAGCAGAGGTTTAAAGCAATATTCCACCCACAGGGGACTTGGAAAATATCCTCCCAGGACAGAGTTATCACCAGTCAACGGCAACACCCAAACCAGCCCACATTCCTGGATTCTGACTCACCTGCGGGACTCTGAGTCTCGTGACTTCCTCGACTCTTTGACTTTATCAAAGGACACAACAGACCGCTTCTCCCTGCTGGCCGATTTGCGATCCTGGCTCTTGGAAACCTGGTTCACCAAGAAACATTGAAAAGTTAAGGTAGAAACAACAACAGGAAGAATCAGGTGTGTCCAGGTCCAAGCATCCAAGATCAGAAGTGAAGATGAACGTTTAACGAAACAGATAACAAAGCCTTCTCTCCTAAGGAACTTCATGTTTGCTTATCGTAATTCAGAGTCACAGACTGTCATTACCATTTAATGCTAAAATATGACTCGAGTTCTTTCACTAGTCAAATGGAAACGAGTATCTTACCAGAAACTTTTTGTAAGATAAAAAAGTATTTTTTTTCACTTTGTCTTTTGCGTCCCAAACACATTCTTTAATATTAAACATGTGGCGATGCCCAATTGAGACTGCTTCTGGTATGTTTGAGGATTCCTTATTTGTGCCGACTGCATTATTTTTTGAGATCTACCCGCCTCAGCCCTCAAATTCACACTTCCAATTTGCCATTCTACATCATATATTATAAAGTAAGGGGAAACCGCTCTAACACAGTAAAATATTTGCACAAACACAGGCAGACTGAAATGCCATAATAGAAACGTCAGCTTGCAAATAAATGGTCCACAACATTCAGAAGCTTAAACGGTTTATCTTCTGGGCAGCACAGGTTAACATGGCAGGCCTGAGGCTGGTGTTAGAGAACTTGGCATTCAGTGTCCCTAGTCAACAGTTAACTGGCAAAGGTGGTTCACTGTGCCCAGACCATGCAAACGATGATTTCTGCTGAAAACCTGCTCTCCTTCGGTACTTGCCTGGAGAGGGGCCTACGTGACCAGCCCCAGTAAAAACCCTGGGAGCTGAGGCTACAACGGGCCTCCCTGGGAAGAAGTATCACCCTCAAGTGGCTGCACTGTCGCTGTTGCGGGAGCCATCACGGGAGGGAGAACACAAAGGAGCCTGCAGGGTCCCCTCCAGACTCCCCACACCTGTCTTTCCCCGCCTGCCCAGCTGTGTATCCTCTCTGCATCACTGAAGCCAATCCTGACTGTGACTACAACTATGTGCTGAGTCCAGGAGGGCCCCCAGTGGATCTCAGAATGTGGATAGCCTTGGGGACCTGGACCCACATCCATCAAAGCTGTAAGCCTGTCAAAAGTTGAACGTATGAATATCAACAGCTACCCATGACCCCAGTGGCAGGCAGAGTGAAGTGGTAAGAACCTAAGACTGGCACTCTGTGGATTCCGTGTTCTGTGGAGCATCTGCAAGGAGTCAGAGTATGGACTGGCTGTAAAGGCGGGCCGGAAGGCTGGCTGGGTCACACAGGGGTTTAGGAATGCACGATGAGAGCTGCTGAAACTTCCAGACTGGCAAGGAAAATGGACTACTGTACCCTGATTCAGGCAAACAAAGCCAACCACTCCCATAACTAAATTTGAAAATTAGTTATAAAAGATGAAAAAGCAACAATTCTTATCATACAAACTATGAAGCAAAGCTTTTAAACTTTCCCATTTTTAAAGTTCAAAAAAACCTACATTTTGAAAAGGCTGACAACTTCTCTCAAGCACAAGAAGCCCCTAAAGCACACATAGGAGCGTCAGAGGAAATGACTACCCTAGGTGGGGAAGGACACTCACTCTGTCTTTGGATCCTGATGTTTTGACACTGATAACAGGGACACCTTTAGATTTATCCATCACCACAGTCCGCTCAGTTCCTCGACTTCCTACAGGAAGAAAGGAGCAAGATAGAAGCAGCACCTCCAAATGAGGAACAACACTCAACTCCATAGAAAACAAATGTAGTTTGTGTTGCCAACTAACCACACCAGCTAGGAAGAGAACACAAGGTGAAATCTCCCATACCCATTGGTCAGCTACCTGATTTTGTGGTTCGAGATCGTTCTGAAGGGCCAGGTTTCTGATCATCCTGATCTTTGCTCTTTTCTCCACTTCCATCTTCACTCTTTTTAGCATCATCTTTTCTGTCAGGCTTCTCTTCTCTCTTAAGGTTTGCAGATCTAAAAATAACACCCCAGACACAAGTGGGTGAGAAGAGATATTGAGGGAAAAAAGCCAGCGATGATGACAGGACTCTTGCAATGAGCACCAAGTGATGAGGAGGCTGCCTCTAAGGCATCAACAGGATGGGGAACAAGGAGCCTGCCAAGGGACTGGAGTCATCTCCCAGGACTAGTGGTGAAACCGTCCTCAACGAATGCAAAAAAGTAAAGGGGGCGAGGGCCTCACAGCCTTCCCCATCCGTGGAAAACGTGAAGGACGTGAAATGAAAAAAAGGGTCACCTTGGCCACAATCCCCTCGGGAAGAGTAATACCTGTCAGCATTGCTAGACTTCTCTTTTTTCCCCTCCCCTTCTCTTTTGTCAGAAGTTTTCTTCCCAGCAGGTTCATTTTTTGCCTGAAAAAGAGAATCAGGTGGAAGTATTACCTTATTTCCTAACATGGTCACATCCCGGGAAGAAAACAGCCCCTTACTTTTTCCACTGAGATCATCTTCCCGTGGAGCTCTGTTTTGTGCAGGTGGTTAATGCATTTTGTGGCCTCTTCCGCGGTGGACATGGTAACAAAGCCGTAGCAGCGAGCTCCAGGACTCCGGGCGTTGGTCACAACCTTGGCGCCCACCACCTTGAAGGAAAGCACACAAATATGGCTCGGACACGAAGCCCGCCCACAGATCCCGACACTGCGGTTCATGCTGCGCCCCCCTGCCCCCCACCAGAGACACTGAGGACAGGTGGACAAGTAGCAGGTAGAGGCTGGGGAGGGTAATGCTCCTGTCTGGCTGCTCCTCCTCCATCCTGCCTGCTCCTCTAGGGCACCAGGATGACAGTGTGGACGACAGAGAAAGTGAAGCAGAAGGCAGAGTCCGGCCAGCATGCCGTTAACACTATGTAAAATTTGTAAAGCAACGTTTCTGAATATGCAGTCGTCTACGTGGCCAGTGACGTAGGAAAACACATCTACAGAAGGAGCGACAGGACAGGTTCATAAAGAGCGCTCTGTAATGAAGAGCCCATCCTACTACTAACAAAAATTCAAGGAGATGTTTCAGGCACTACAGATACATCCTTATATGCTACTTAACTCTCCCAACAACCTCAGTAAGCTGAAGTTAGGAACACCCTTTTATGGCAGAAGGCACCACAGCTCAGGAGAGGTCCCACTGGAACCAGTGGCCATGGCCAGTATTCAGACTCACTGTGCCACATGGAGTCTTACCCCCAAAGGAAGGTTTCAGAGTGGTCTGGTCCCTTATTCGAGCCAGCAATGAACCCAAGACACTGCAGGCTCCAGGCTGACACTTCCCTGCTGAGAGCAGCTATCTGCTTTGAGGGCCACACCAGAATCAAGAAAAGGTTCCCACCTTGTATTATTGAGGCCCAGGGAGTCGTGAGTCATTTTGAGAAACATGTCAAGTTTAGTCTTCCTTGTTAGCTCCTGAACGTCAACAACCAAGGTAAATGACGTTGGTTTTCTCAGTTATCATTGCTGAACCCTTACTACGAACACGAGCCTGTGCTAAGTCTCACTTGGCCAAGGCTGACTGAGAGACAAGGAGGCACAGGTGCAGCGGTTTATCTGGAAGTGAGTCCAGGAAGCATACGGAGGAAGGGGGAGAGGGAGGGGGAGAATGAGGAGGGACTAAAGGTAACACACGAGGGACTGCAGTTGGCACCCAGGCGGGGAGGTGGCCCACCTGGGCATCACGGCCACCCCTGCCGGGCTGAGGACGGAGGGAGACAGGCAGGGGGGGCAGAGAAGAGGGGGCCAGAGCTACCCAGCTGGGGGTGAAAGCAGGTGGGCAGAGGCAGGGCACCATCAGCTCTGCTCCAGTTACACACGCCATCGTAAGGAGGCAGCAACTTTGAGGGCCCCCAGGTGACGAGATGAGGTTCACACGGGAGAGGCGACATGCCCCGGCCACACAACTCTGAGCGGCAGAGCTGGGGCCCATAGCTGTCCACACCGGCCTGGCTCCCCAGATCTTGTCTGTAACCGTATCTAGAGCTTCATTCTGTAATCACCACCATCTCACGAAAATGCTACCAGCACCTTCCCACCCTGCCCTCTGCTCCACCCTCCACAGCCCTCCCTGGATTTAAGGCCTAAAGCCAGAGAAATGGATTCAGGAAGCTATCAAGTTGTGTGGTGGCTTGGGGGCCGGGGAAAGGTGAGAAATACAAAGTGGACGTGGGCTCTGGGAACTCCCACTGGGCTTGCATCTCTCCCCGTGGGGGGGCGGACCCGCCACGAGCAATGTGAGCAGATGTGAAGTCAAAGAGCGGCACGGTCACTCAAAGTCCTCACTGCGTGGGGACAATGATCTGCGCGTAGAAGCCATACTGCATGGGCTTAAAAATATCATCCCCGGTCTTACCTTCCCATACTTGCTGAAAAGATTCTTCAAATCTGTAGCTCTGGTGGTAGAAGAAAGTCCACTAACCCAGAAATTCCTACCACAACTGCTACGACCTATCACAAAAAAAGTTCAGGTAAAAAACACGACACCAACAAAATCCTGAGTCTCATTCCAAACCAGACACTTTCCCTTCTTGTCCCAGATGCCAGCAGTACCCAAAGCCAGCTGGGGTGTGGGGCCCCGCCCACTGTCCTTACACAAGCTCTGCGCACTAGGCAGACGGGACCACTGGCAACGCCATTACTACGGCGAGTCAGGGGCTGCTCAGCCCATGGGAGAGTCCCTTAGCTACCACATGGCATCATCCAATCCAGTGAGGTGACTTTGGAATGTAAGACAGGTGCTATCAGTGTGGAACCACAGAGCACAACCTACCCCTGGTTTTTGTTCTTCTTAGAACACTGATTAAGGAGGAATCTGGACCAGCAAAACTACTTCTCAATCAGTGAATCAATAAAGGGCTCTGGTGTTGATAAATCTGTAATACCAGGGAAAGTGCCCCCCACCGCCCCAAGGTATCTGAAACTCGAAGCATTTTCTCCATCTGCAAGTGTCACCATGGCTAAGGAGGTTGCAAATCAGAGGGTCAGTCAGGATGGAGGAGCTCAAAGCCCTCTGGCAAAATCAAGCATGAGCATCAAATCGATGTGTCAACTCTGCCCTGCAACCCAGAACCTGCAGTGAGGAGCAGGGGACAGAGTGGAGAAAAGGCTTCAAGACGGGCTCACAGGCACATGTGAGGCAGAAATGGGTGTGGACAGCCCAGAACCAAACACCCGCCACCGTGGGGGCCAAACATGCTCTTGGGGACGATGTCACGCTGACCTACCTTTTTCCTCTTTGGAAAGCCTTTTGGTATCCAAGTCATCTTCGACAGAACTAGAGACAAAAGACAATGTCACTCCAGAAGGAAGAAGCAGACAGGAAACAAACTCAAAATTATAAAATACGTGCTGAGGTTGCATACCTACCCGAAATTTAGTTCTGAAAAAATGATACCCCGACAAACGTGTATTGGAAATCTGACCTAACCATAAGATTTCAGACCCACAGGAGTTAATTAATTCTGCTGGGCTAAAGATAATTAGGAAGAATTAAAGAAAACAACCATGATAGGTTGAGAAAAGAAAAAAGATTATGTAATCAGCTTAAAATAAACAAAGAGAAATAAAACATTCTTTAGAAGTAAACTACAATTGCATCAGTCTGGCTGGCCAATTGCAGAAACAACAGCTTATGTGTGTCATTAAACGACCAATGAAAAGGAGATAGCGTCTGGTCTAAAACTGAGAAAAAACAAACCTCATTTTCTGATCAGCGCCCTCACTGGCTGAGGACTCTTTAGGAGCCGGAGGGACTTCATTACAAGCTTCAAAAGCAAACTTCTTCACGTCTTCTTTGCTATCCCTGGGGTCTGGGCTTGAGGCTTCCGGGGGCGCTTCCGAGGCCTCCTCGCTACAGGCTTCCGTGTGCTCTGAGGCTTTACTACTCTGCTCAACTGGCTTCTCTAGCCCTACAGGCTCACAGTCCGTCCTCTCGCCATCGCCTGTCTGCTCCACGGGCTCCCTTTTCACTACCGCTAACAGGGTGTCTGCCTTGCTCGACTGAGCTTGTGCTGTTGACTCGCTGGCCAAATCTAAATCACCCTCCTCCGGATGGGCGCTGTCAAAAAGGTCCTCTTCCTCCGCAAGCTTTCTGTCTGGCCCCACGCTACTTGTTTCCTGTGCAAATGGCTGCTCCAGCTCGGAACCTTCTTCTTTTACTGGCTCAGATTTACAAGTTTCCCCCAAAATGTCGAGTATTTTCTCATTTTCTACGGATTTAACAGGAATAGAATGGCACAAGGTTTAATTACCAGGGAAATAAAGCAATCACAAATGTGGAACTGGCACGGCTGCCACACTAACACGAAGAGAACTGCTAGCTACACAGAGATTGGAAAACCCGCGGGTACACAAAGTTACACTGGTTACACTACCTGCGCTCCAACCGCCTGCGAGAGCAAGCCTCTACGCTACATGGAAGAGAAAAGCATCCCAGAGATTTAACCCCCATAACCTTCTGGCTGATTCTTGACAGTCTTCATTCTGTCGTCGTTTATATATGACTCTTCCAAATTTAGCTTCCAAAGTCCAAGTTGCTTAACTGAATGTATCACCATTCACTGAACAGCTCAATTTCCAAATTTCTTTGAATTTCTTTTAACAGAACAGTCCAACATGAAAACCAGAATCTCTTCCATCGGTGCTCTGAGATATTTGCAGTCCAGAAAGTGAACAGTTATTTGTTTGGAATTCTCATGAAGAAACTCCTCTTCTGGAATCCAGTTACGTCTCAATGTTTTAAACCGTATCTCCCTACCACTGCCTGCACTGCCTGAATTAAAAACCACAAAGTTAAGATACTGCCCAATATCACAAGATCTGTTCTGTGGGGTACAGAGGTATTTGCTCTCGAGAGGCATGCAAACTCTTTCTACATACGTTTAAGTGCCGTGTACATTTAAAAAGGCATGAGACAGTTTCATCTCACCAATACATTTTGCGAAATGAGAAGTTAGCCACTTTCACAGATCTGGTGATATGGCTGGGTTTCCAATCTCTATGATCCTGGTATGTTCTGGATCGTAAACCTTTAGAACAATGTATACTACAGTAAGGTAACTTTTTAAAATTAAAGAATTCAAATTAGAGAAGGTGGAAAACTAGAATGATTCCAAACCCCGTTGCTAAGTTTTTCATTTAACAGTACCTGGCTCCAAGGATGGCTCTTCAATTTCCTGCAACAAAAAATATAAATAAGATTGTGCCAGATGGATGAAACCTAGAATTTATTTACACCAAAAACTGTAATAACTAAGAAGGGAATTTTAAAAACACAGACAAGGGACCTCACAAATACAACAGGTGGAGAACCTGCTTGTTCTGGGCAAGAACCCACACAGCTGGCATCCCACCTCATTCACCTTGGCCCCAAGCCCCACAGCCCAGGATGCTCTCAAAGGGCCTGGTTTATTACTGTGTTGTTTGCTTTGCTGCACTTCCCAGCGCCTGGCAACATTTTATCACTTTTAATGGTGATGAACCCATCACATGCTTGTCTGTCCCTCTAAATTGTCTTAAACACTGCCCTGGAGGGCAGTGTTTTCATTTTTTCTATCTTTAGTGCCTAGTAGAGTGCCTGACACATATCAGATAATCAATTTTCACTTAATTAATATAGCATTAGTTTCCAAAAATTGAAAAGATCGAGGGAAAGAAGGCACAGGTGGCTTGACCTCTGCTCTTTGAATGGTCATACCACCCCTGCCCACCTGGTCAACTGAGCCCTCTCCAGTGTTACAGATACCTGCTTCTTTATCTCTTCTAAACAACAACCCACCAGGCAGCCCTAATTCCTAAATATCCCTCCAACCCTTCCCAGGAAGCCCTGTCAAGTCACACCATTGTTATTCCTTGCCGACAGTAGTGTTGGTTTTACCACCCCCGTTCCCACCTCCCTCTCCAGCAGGGCCATCTGCACCTCACCCCACCCCATCAAGTCCTACACATCCCTCGGCATTTAGCTTAGGGGCCACCTCGTCATAGAGAGGCTGCCCAACTAAAGGAAGGGACTTTCTCTCAATATGTGGCCCCTGACCCCTACGTTCCCTCTGCACAAACTACAATATTCTGGAATTCCAGCCAACGCTGATAAGCACTGTCTAGGTTCCAGGCACAAATTCAAGCACCTTACTATATATATATATTAACCAATCATCACACAGCCCTAGCAGGTTGGTACTATTACTATCATCCTTCTTTTCACAGATTAGGAGACAGGCACAGAGTGGCTGACAAACTTCCTCAAGGACACACAGCAAAGCCAAGATTTAAGCAAAGGCTAAGTGACTGAGAGTCTGTTTATCAGTCCAGGCCTCAACTCATCGCTCTGTTTACACAGGAAGGATGGAGACCAACCTTTCTTCTCATGCATCTGACACAGCACAGGTGCTTAGCATATAAGTTACATGGACGTGAATGGTTTGCAACTTCCACTGGGCACTGACCTGCCATTCTGGGGAGCCCTAGGAAACTGTTCACTTTCATAATAGTTTCATTTATTTGTAATCAATTCTTTTTCATTTCATGCTGGGAATTAAAGATTCTATACTGAAAGAAACAATCATTTTAGGCAGAACAATTCTCTCCTGACTTTCCCTAGAGAAAAACGCATATGTTTCTATTTGTCTCTGAGAGGGGCTATATATAAGCGTCTGGTTAGGATAATACATACAGGAGTCTTTGACCTACAGAGACACTCAAGAAAATGACAAGACCCGCTCCTCCTTTCCCTTCTGAGTCAGGAACAGGTTGTGTCACTTTGCAGCTGGAGAGAGACATCAGCCCTAAAGGTGAATGGGGTTTCACCAAGTTTCCTTGAGATTTGCACCCTCAAGGCCGGGGTTCTGGCTTGTTAATAACAAACCTTGCCCCTGCCTGGCAGAAGCAAGTGAAGATCTTGTCTGAAAGGTGATTTCCAATTAAGCAGCATAGGTGACATTATTAAAACAAACAAAAAACAAGGACTGGCATAAGCTGACTGGCAGTCAGCTTACTTATGACTGGCCTAAGTATTTTCATTTCCTCACAAAACTTTCTACCGAAAATTAGGTACCCAGCTTTATTCCAACAGTTTACATCTACAGGCTGGCAGAAAAAGGAAAAGGAAACTCAAGATCCACATTTATGCAAACCATACCTGAAAGTTAGGCCACATCTCATTTGTTCTCATGTAAGATTTAACTTCTACACAGATGGTCGTCAAACAGCCAAGACGATGTAGTTATCAAAAGAAATCTGTGTACTTTCTGAGAAAAACTTCCCAAAGGCAGAACCAGAACCCCTGAGAATCCATCTTTCTTCCCAGCTGTGAGGTCAGCGCTCTGGTCACCCCCTTGCATCCTCATCCGTGCCCCATTCGTCTCTCCTGAGGAGGGGGTGTCCCCCCTGCTGTCTCATGTCTCATCTAATAGTCTTTCTGCAGAGGATGTCATCCAGAACAGACCCGACAGGCTGCCCTTCTCCCACCCATCAAATTAACAAGAACCCCGCAAACACACCCTCCTCTCTGCTGCAGGGACGCCACAGTGCTTGGAAGGGAAGCCAAGACGATGAGCCCTTTTCAATAGGCATGTCATATTAGGGGAAAGTGGAAAGCAAAACCCCCTCTACAGAAGCCAACAAAGGAAATAAACTTTGCAATGACTTTTAGTTGGGACTGCCATACCATATTGGAAGTCGTTTCCAGAGACTGTGGTCTAATGTTTGATTCTAAAATTACTGAGACATACAACAATTTACCTGTAATATAGTGAAGTCAGATGATGAAGTATCTAAATTGTTTATAGTTTCTTTGTCCTCTACCTGTAAAATAAATGGAGAATAAAATTTATTACATCAATAATAAGGTAACATAATGGTACATCCATACAGTGAAAACCTACAGCCATGAAAAGTCACTTAAGATGAAATTCTAAACACAGTGCAGGAATCAAAAAAGCATTATATTGGGATTCCACCTCAAATAAAAGAAATGTACATAAACATATACCTGCAGACAGACTAGGAGACCCACTAAAATGGTATCAGTTTGGGTTTCAAGATGCAAGCCAAACAAAGAAAAACAAAAGTCTAAGTTAAGCAAAGAAAAGCACAACTGGGCAGTACATGGGCTCTCCTGGTAGACTGGACCACCAGGTTTGGGGCTGTTCTTCCAGGAACACCATCTAGAATCATGCTGCAGAGTGGGTTCTTGGATTTCCATGGCCACCACAGCTTCCCGAACCTGGATGCTACTGCCATTGGGACTGCTGCTGCTAGGGAGGCTACTGCCCACATGGGAAGGGCTTCTCCGGGAACCCTGCCACTCAGCATCATCAACTTCCAAACTGAGTGTGGGGACAGGAGCATAGGACTGGCAAAGCCCAGGTGACCCAACACTGCCCCATCTGCAGGGCAAGAGTAACTGGTATGTTGAGCTTCTACTCTATGAGGTGGGCTCTGTCCATAAAGCAAGGGATTCCCCAAATATAGAAAGGGGGTTCATAAAATCATTGTTGTGTGACCTAACATAATTTAGATTGTTTGTTATAAAGCCCTGAATGTTGGTTTATTTTTTTGGGGGGGAGATAGTTTCAAAATATTTTATAACTAGCATGTATTGTTATTACCTTTACTTGACTAGGAAACTACCTTGCACCACTCCTTCCTTCCCCTGACACAGCCATCTCAAGACATTCTACACATGCTCACAAGAGCATGGGCACACATGCATGTGAAAGACTGTCTCTCCTTTCTCTGTCTCCATGATTAGTAGCACATTATTCTGTTCCCTGCCTTACTTTTGCTGCCATCTTGGAGATTATTCTAGTTCATATAAATAAGCTTAGTTCATTGAGATGGTATATAAAAGTAGTAACTGTATCACCGGAAGGAGTAATAAATGTTATAGTAACAGTAGCAATAACCTTACTGCCGCTTGCTATACAATAGGTGCTGCTCTAAGCTGGGGGTCAAGGGCCAGATAGTGAATATTTTAGGCTTTGTAGGCCAGACGGTCTCTGTCATGAGTATTCTACTCTGCTGTTGTATCCAGAAATCAGCCACAGACAATTGTCACAAATAGGTGTGGCTGTGTTCCAATAAATTTTTGGCCAGCTTGATGACTTTTGCTCTAAATTAGCAATAAGCATTCATCTATTTAGTCCTCCTCAAACCTACTATTTTTGCAAATGAGGCCCAGAAAGATTAAGTAAATTAGCCAAGGTCACACAGCAAGTTAAGTGGCAGACCTCTAGTCAATGCTGTTAACTCTTAAACAACTGCTTCCACTAAACCATGGTTACTTAACAATTACTGATAGACATTTAGGCGTTTCCAAGCTTTTGTTACTTAATATATTATTTTCTAATCACAGGGAATAAAACAGCCTTAAGGAAAAGCAGCCAATAAGGCAGGGTTTCACTGCTCTCGTGTTTCTGGTACTCCTTTTTAGGAAGCCAGTGAATGAGACTCATCAACAGATGAATCAATTGCATACCCTATCTGTGTTAAAATGACCCAATCGTTTCTCAACCCCCCCCCCACCCCTTTCAAAGATGACAATCTGCTTCCTCTAAGGGTATTGAGGATCAGTTCCAAAAGAAAATGCAAACACATTCCAAGGAACAGCATGGGTGGACCAGCAGAGAACAGGGCTTCCTTCCCCCGGGAGTACTGGAGTACTCGGGAGACACTCCACAAAAGATCTGAGGAGGACTACGAAAACAAGGTGCCCCCTAGGACCAAGCCCTAGGATTTCCTACAAAGACGCCTCATTGGCTTCTATTTTTCATTGCCTCTTCTGGCTACCCGAGAAACGTTCATCCTCACGGAAATGACACAATCCAGTAAATTTAACAGCACTGAGATAATGTGGTGTATGAGTTAAGTACATGGACTCTGGAATTAGACTGGTCTTAATTCTTATTCTCATATGACCTATATATTGTCTGGAGATATTTCTTTACCTTTTTACTCCCCAATTTCCCCAATTGGAAAATGGGCATAACAGCATCTATATATCACACTGTTGTTCAAAGGATTAAATGAAATAATGCCTAATGTCTGGCAGACAAAGTTCAATAAATAATGCCCACCATAACTGCATCTAACAAGAAAAAAAACGTAAGGCTTTAAAAACAACATCAAAGTCAGTGTTAAAGATTGACTAGGCGAGGGCTTCCCTGGTGGCGCAGAGGTTGAGAGTTCGCCTGCCAATGCAGGGGACACGGGTTCGTGGCCCGGTCTGGGAAGATCCCACATGCCGCGGAGCGGCTGGGCCTGGGAGCCATGGCTGCTGCGCCTGCGCATCCGGAGCCTGTGCTCTGCAACGGGAGAGGCTACAACAGTGAGAGGCCCGCATACGGCAAAAAAAAAAAAAAAAAAGATTGACTTAGGCGAGTACCAATTGGTTGACAGCAAAAGACCAACTTTGAACCTCTGTTTTGGTATTTTCAAGGCATCCCAGGTGTTACACCACAGACCAATCTCCTATAATAAACAGGAAGATCTACAATAGTATCCTCAAAAGGCTTAACACCGCATGATACAAATGGAGAGCATATACTCGCGTTCCTCACGAGACACCATTTTTCAATGAAGCAAAGTGTGTTTTTCAGACTCATCTGATTTTTACATGTGAATGGATTAGCCACCATTCTACTCAACTGGCATTAAAAGAACTTAAGTCCAAATATAAAACTTATCAACTATTAAGCTATTTGAGGAATTGTTACGTTTAGGGTACACTGTAGAGACACTGCCGAGTTACCTACAGCATGTTCTTGAAGCGGCTCAGGAAGCTCCTTCATTTCTCCCTCGACTAGCTCTCTACTATCAGACAGGGACTCCGGGAGATTATCAGCATCGTCGTCGTCCACACAATCTGCAACACTTCCATTATCGATTTCTGCTTCATCCAACACACTGATATCCATCATGTCGATGTCCTGCAAGTTCTCCAAAGTGGTCTCAACATCCTCCTGTGACAAACAAAATACCACCATCAGATGACTGTCATGGGTCCACGCACGGAGCTGATTCACTGACAAGGCTGCACATACCTGTCCATCCCCAGAATTTTCCTCTAGCCCGTTATCTTCCACACCCTCTTCTTCTGGTTTGCGCCCTGGAGGAATAATTTACAGCATGAGATCATCGATATGCACTTTCCAGACGTGACAACTTGCACTTTTATAGGCCCTAAGCACTACAGAAATAAGACAACCTAAAACACCCGTGGCACTTCTCCATTTAGGAACACCATAATCCAGGAATGATAAGGCCATTCTGCATAAGGCAGCCCCTCTACTACCCCCAAGTAGAAGTGGTTCTGTTCTTATCAACTGGCTGTGGAAGTATGAGGAGCCTGAAATGGATTCTTAATAAGGTGGAGGTAGACTAGACCTTTTCCAGGCCTGCCCTTCTTGTTAAGTGGCTTTGGTTATGGGGAGAAGAGTATCTTATACAAATGTGCTGCTTTGGGGACTTCCCTAGCAGTCCAGTGGTTAGGATTCCGCACTTTGACTGCCCACGGCCTGGGTTCAATCCCTGGTTGGGGAACTAAGACCCCGCAAGCTGTGTGCTGTGGCAAAAAGAAAAAAAAAGGGGCGGGGAGAGAAAAAGTGCTGCTTAAAAAAAATCTATCTATCTATTTACATGGCTGTGTTGGGTCTCAGTTGCAGCACGTGGGATCTTCGTTGCTGCGTGTAGGACCTTCGTTGCGGCATGCGGGATCTTTAGCTGTAGCAGGAGAACTCTTAGTGGCAGCATGTGGGATCTAGTTTCCTGAACAGGGATCGAACCCGGGCCGCCTGCATTGGAAGTGAGGAGTCTTAGCCACTGCACCACCAGGGAAATCCCTGTGCTGCTTTTTAGTTAAAGAACGTGGAACACGTTTTCCCACAGAGACAATGACATAAAAGGAAAACATAAAAAAGCAAACAGAAAGTAAAAACCTTTCACAATTTTACCATCTAGAGTTAGCCCTCGAGCTATCATACAGTGGCATATATTGATAAGATATCCTCCCATACTGTGCTATGTATATACGTGTACTTCGCTTTTAAAAATGGCACTGTACTGTCATTTTATAATCTTTTAATGTATTGTGAACATCTTTCTATACTTTCGTAGCATTATATGGAGACACCGTCGTTGAAGTAAGTAATACCTACGGATGGAGATTTAAGAAAATGCTTATAAAATGAACATTCTGGTAATTCTTTTTTTGCATCCAGGTAATTGTCGTATTAGTACATATTTCTATAAATGGCATAGTTGGGACAAAGAGTATGTACATTTTAAAGTCTTTTATTAAAAAGAAACACCCCACATATTATCGTGATACCCTAGAGGAAGAGTATTACAATCCATAGTTCCATCAACAGTGAATCAAAGTACCAATTTTTCTGAATCTTTATTAAAATCAGCTATTTCTTTACCCACGTCAACGTGCTAGGCAAAAAAGGAATACTTGTTTTAACCTGAATTTATCAGATCACTGCTTAGGTTGCATTTTTTGGTCAATCATTCGCACCTTTGTAAAAATTTCTCATTTATACCCTTTCCCCAATTAAAAAACCTCTGTTCCATTTCTCCTCATTTTTAATTTGCATGTCATAAACACAACACATTTTCTCCCAGCTCTTCACCAATCTTTTAGTTTTGTTTTTGGGTTCTGGGTAAATTTTACTTTCATGCAGCCAAAGCTATTAATCGGTTTTTATGTGTAAATGGTTTTTACCTTCATGTTTAGAAGCCCATCTCCACACCAAGACCACACAAATATTCACCTATATTTAGTTCTTTTCCGATTTCATTTTAACATTTGATTCTTTCAGTTTCCTGCTGAGTAAGACTATTTTACAAATGCCTCTTCCATCTGGAAACTGATTTCCCAACACCATTTACTAATCTTTCCCCCCCACTGATCTGAAATGTTGGTCTATGGAAAGAGGTGCTAATCAGCCACCTGTCCCTAGCTGCACAACCTCAGGAGGACTCACTTCCTGCGACGACTATTTCCCCAAAGCAAAGATCAATTTCTTAAGACTACTAAGTATTTTTCAAGTAATATGAAAGAACTAGACATTAATTTGCCTATATTTAATGATTAATCTCGTAAGTGTATATAGAATCTGTGTGTGCGGGGAGCTCAACCCTAAGCATTTATACCATCATTCAGACGTTAAAAAAACCTCTCTCAAGGGTGAGAATTTTCTTATAACATGTGTTACTTAATTCTTCCACATTCTAATTTCACTCATGTTCTCAGGAATATCTTATTTAGGAACACAGGGAATTGTGACACTAATACTAGAATGCAATACATTATGTGCAAGTAGCCTTGGTGGCTGACTGGGAACCGCAATACCATTTTATAATATTCCTATGGCAAAACATGCCTTGAGCTTCAAAAATGTCTGGAACTCAACCCAGTGGTCTTTGTAAATATGCCAGGAAGATACACTAGCAACGTTTCCACAGACTTACTGTATTTGATAAAGCTGGTTACCATTCTAGAACATGCACATTGGTTTTTGTCCAATTCCACTGAATTACTACTAGGAAAAAATCTAAGTAGACTACCACAAACTTGCCACCCTTTATACTGTCTTTCTCCCTTTCACAAGAAAGGCAGCGGGTTTTCATCTGGCAGACTCAGATCTCACAACCTACTGTTCTCCTGAGCAATAAGCACAGTTCCACTGCAGCTCAAATCCCTCCACAGGAGAACTCTCCCAGCTAAATGACCTGGCCAGAAATGTCAAGAGAATATGCAGTTCTAAGAACGTTTAGTCTTCAATATAGAAAGCACACCCCTACTGGGATGCTTATCAACAATCGCCTACTTTGGGGGGAAGTAGGTTTGGGGAAAGATACCCTACTTTCCAAAGATGAAAAACAGCGTGTCTAAATGAATCCAAAATTAATGTGAATGAAAAATATTACTCTGGCACAAACTAAAGCGACTGTTTTTGGTACTTAGGGAAAAGGTACCCCTCAAAGCCTTCTTCTGCAGAGTAAAACGCCTCCAATGTTCGCAGTCTCCAAACTACAGGCCTCGCTCAGTGCTTGTCTCTATAACCTGCTCCCAGCCCCCTCGCCTGGGATTCTGGTTTCTTCTCCCTGTTAAGCTTCTGCTTTGGCAATTACGTCCAACTCACCTGTTAGACCACCTCCCTGGACTTCTGCTGGGATATGCCCCCAGTATCCCGTGTGGCCTGCTGCATGTGGAAAGGCCAATATTTTTAAAAATTTGCTTGACTACATAAATACATCCACACAATTACACAAATACACTCATTAAAAGATTCACACCATTGGGATGTCCTTGGTGGCACAGCGGTTAAGAACCCGCCTGCCAATGCAGGGGATATGGGTTCGAGCCCTGGTCTGGGAAGATCCCACATGCCACGGAGCAGCCAAGCCCGTGCGCCACAACTACTTAGCCTGCGTGCTACAACTACTGAAGCCTGTGTGCCCAGAGCCTGCGCTCTGAAACAAGAGAAGCCACTGCAATGTGAAGGCTGTGCACCACAACGAAGAGTAACCCCTGCTCAACGCAACTAGAGAAAGCCCGTGCGCAGCAACGAAGACCCAACGCAGCAAAAAATAAATAAATTCACACCATTTATTAATAAAAGATCCACCCTCATAAATACATGAAAAAAACTAGTCTCCCTTCTCCCCATTGCACTTCTAAGAGGTAACCACTGTTACCAGCTTGGTGGTCCTTCAAAACATTTTCTTGGGGATTTACACACATATATCATTCAAATGGAAATAAACTTGTTATGTAATGGAATCATATTGTATATACATTCTGTAACTTGCTTTTGTTACTCAATAAAGGCCTTGGAATAGTTTCTTGTGCTATATATTGACTCACTTCCATCTTTTATTCCATATTATGGAGTTCCTTGGTTTAGTTAACCTCCCAAAGCAGCTTTATTAATTTACCATCTCCAATAACTACCCATTTCCTCACACCCTTGCCAATGTGGGATATTGAGAATTGTGTTAATTTTTACCAGTGTAACAGGCAAAAATGATATCTCATTATTTTTATTTGCTTTCCTTCAGTTACCAGCAAGGGAATTTTTTTCCCTTGTATATAGGCCTTGTTTGTTTCTTTCATCTGTGAACTGCCTATTCATAATCTCTGTTGTTCTTTGTCAACTGGATTGTCTATTTTATTAATTTGTAGGAATATTTAATGCTTTCTGGATGCTTACATGCTGTAATATTTTCTCCCAGTTGTTGTATCTTACTTATGGTATCTTTTATTAAGAGAGGCTTAAAATTTTCAAGTAGCCAAATTTATTCTTTATAGTTTCTGTTTTTTAAGTCTCATTTCAGGCCTTCCTTACCACTATATTACAAAAATACTATTCTAGTTGGAATTTCTATTTTGCATAGAAGAAGGTTAATAGAGATTTTCCCTACCACCAGATAGCCAACTGTTCCAACATTGTTTACTGAAAAATCCTTAGTGCTTCCTTTATAATGAGCAAATCCTTAAACTCCCCACTCTGTTTCAATATCTTATCGTTAAAATGAGAGCAAGTATGCAACACTGTTTTTCAATTTTAGCTATTCTTGTGTATTTTCTTTTTGATTAATTTTAGAACAGACAAATCTCAAAGTTTCTTTTAGGTTACTTTGGGGGGAATTGAGAACTTTATATCAAGTCACCACATCTAGGAAAACCTTCTCAAAATTAGTCATGTCACGCTACTAGAATATTTCCTTTTAGCTTTACTTACTATTTAAGAACAGTATATCTATTTTTAATGGCTTCTGGCAATAACTTGCTTAAGTCTTTGACTTGTGGATGATCTATCAATGCCACCTCAAAAACGCAAGAGAATCAAGTGATGAACAATTATAACTAGCTAGTGAGTTTTTCAGGTGCACTGTTCATATTAGCCAGAGCTTTATTTTTTTGTGGCCACGTTGTTCAGCTTGCGGGATCTTAGTCCCCCGACCAGGGATCGAACCCCAGCCCTTGGCAGTGAGAGCGCAGAGTCCTAACCACTGGACCGCCAGGGAATTCCCATATTTTTTTCTCATTTCTTAAGCTGTCATTGGCTTATTTCAGATTGCTTTACCATTATTTAATTTCATGAGGCACACTGAGACCAAAAGACCTTACAGACCCAGCACTGGCCAAGGAATTGACATCCCAGTAGCAAAGAGTACAACAGCACGCTCCACAAAAAGGAAGGAGGGCACCTGGAAGAAATGCCTGATTCCCAGTGTGGGGCAGGGAAAGCAACAGACACTGGAACACTGTCTTGTGCCAGAAAGTAAGTGTTCAAAGAATGAAGTGATCATGTCAAAAAGACACAGGAGCCAGCCTGAAGGACTCTCATTGGGACAATCTGAACATCAAAATAATAATCATAAAGGCTTACTTATCACCTACTGAATAAAATAGGAATCTCTAAGTTCACACTGATAAGTGGGGGAGAAGGGCAAGCTACCTCTTATGGCAGAAAACCAACTACCAAAGATGGAATGATAAATTTAGAAAATCACCACTGGACGAGACTCAGTGAATGCTGACACTAGTGGAGGGTGAAACGGATATTTATAAGTCACAAAGTATGTTCCCCATAGATACAATTACAAAGAGTAAAACAGTTAACTTTCCAGTGGAGAAACCCAACCAATACCACCTCAAGTCACTTACACAAATGGTCAGGATGTGCCTCTAAGGAGGTTAACTGAGAAAAATAACACTTCCGGTGGTATTTCTGACAAAAGTGTATAATTTGAACCTAATCACGAGGGGAAAAAAAACAAAACAAAACAAAACAAAAAAACCTAAATTGAAAAACAGGCTTCAAAATAAGTGGTCTATGCTCTTCAAAAAATGGTAATGTCACAAATACAAAGCAAGTCTTAGGAACTGTTGCAGATTAAAGGAAACTGAAAAGACGTGACAACTGAAGGCTATGAAAAGACCCGATTTTTTCTTCTTTTGAGTTATGAAGAACATTATTGGAACAAATGGCTAAATCTAAATAAGGTCTAAGCTTAGATTACAGTATATTAACATTAATTTCTTGATTTTGGTAATTACGTATGATCACGTAATGTCCCTGCTTTTAGAAAATACTGCGGTCTCTAGGGGCAAAGGGGCACATACATGCAACTTATTCTCAAACAGTTCAGGGGGAAAAAAATATATATATATTACATTTATTTTATCTCTCTCTTTCTCTCTCTCTCTTTCTTTCTCTCTCTCCCTCTCCACCCCCCTTTCTTTCTTTCTCTCTCTCTCCCCGCTCCTGACCTGTCCTGAGAAAGAAAAGGATAAAACAAATGTAATAAAATGCTAACATTTGGGGAATCTGGATGAGGATATATGAGAATTCCTTGTATTATTCTTGCATCTTTTCTAAGTATGAAATTATGTCTCCTAAAAAAAAGATACGTTGTACATTCATTTTCAAATTTTTGTGTGGATCTATGCTTTCATTTATTTTGGCTAAAGAAACAGGAATGGAATAATTGGGTTGTATTTTAGTTGAAGTTTCAATTTTGTAAGTATGTGCCAATTTTTTTCCCCAAATAGCATCATTTTACATACTCTACAGCAGTGTATGGGAGTTTGGTTTTCTATATCTTTGCTATTTTAATAGTTGTTTTCCAGCATTTCTAGTCATTTTAATTTTATTTTCTTTGATAGCTAATGACAAGCATTTTTTGATGTGGTCACTGGCCATTTATTTATATTCTCTTGTGAAGTATCTGTTCAAAATTTTGCCAATTATTAAAATGCATTTGATGGTTATTCTAAAAAAAAGAAAGAAATTATATCAAAAGAAACAAAGACAACCCAGCAACACAGAATCAGGCAACAGCTTAAAAAGCAAAGATGCTGACTTTGCTTTTCTAGTTAAATTATTTTGCTGATAATTATTTTAAAAGATTCTGCTAAACAAAGTATTGGTGTGAAACTACTTTGGAGGGATGCTGAGATTACTTGAGGTGTGCTTTCTAGGATTCTGATTAAAATAATCAGATTTCAAACCATTTTGAGTTTGTTCAAACAGGGGAGATGAAAAAACTATTTTCAGTTAAAATCATGATAAAATCTAATAAGATAGTCGTAAATAATTCAGAACTTATAGACTTGCCCTATTAAATATCAATATGTACTGTAAAACTCCAGAATAGAATCACACCAAGCATAAGAAACCAGACACAAAAGAGTTTGTATTGGGAATTCCCTGGCAGTCCAGTGGTTAGGACTCCATGGTCTCACTGCTGAGGGCCCGGGTTCAATCCCTGGTCAGGGAACTAAGACCCCACAAGCCGTGCGGTGCTGCCAACAAAATAAAAAAATTTGTATTAAATGGGTCTATTTCACTTGAAGCTCTAGAACAGGCAAAACTAATCTATGGTCAAAGTAATCACATATTCTCCCCCCCTTCGAGGGACAGGCAGGGACTATAACTGGGCAAGGGCACGAGGAGTCTGATAGGAATGTTCCATATTTTGATCCCTCATTATCTCACATCATATGCAAAAATAAAGTCCAAATGAACTCAAAATAAAACCATAAATACCACTCCAAAATGCGGAATGATTTAAAAAATAATAATTTTAAAGCAAAGGACAGCCTTTTAAAATACAACATAAAATCTAGAACCCGTATAAAATGACTGCGTTGCCTGTGTTAAAGATTGAAACTTTAAAGACCAAAACACCACAAACTAGTTAAGTCAAATGAGAGACAGGGAAAAAGCAACTGTGACATTTTACAGAGAGAGAGAGCCCTCAAGAGTCAATAAGACCAACAACCCAGCAGAAAAACGGGCAAAGGGCATGAAAAGGCAATTCAGAAAATACAGATGGCCAATCATCAGAAACTGTCTAATCTGTGAAGAAATGTAAATGGAAACTTTACCTGTGGAGAAATTCAAATAAATACAATGAAATACTTTTCTTCTATATATAAGACAACATTAAAAAAAAAGATAATATTCAGCATTGAGAATTTTAAGAAATTGGCACCCTCTCCCACCCCCTATGCTGCCAGATATTAACCAGTACAGCCTGTTGGAGAGCTATTTGTTAGTAGCTATTTTTAAAATAAAATGCACATATCTTTTGACCCCGGAATTCTACTTCCAATAAGTTAACAAAAACATATTCCTTCAGCAGAGATAGCTCTGGTTCACGGCTGTGCTGAAAACTGGAACAAACCCCAACCGTCTAGTAATAAGACTGACGAGCTCAACTGTGGTACAATCATATGAAGGACTACTCAGCTGTTAAAAGAATGAGTTTTTTTTATTTTCAGCACTATCGAAAAATGTCCTCAACATGCTAAATGAAAAAAAACAAATTAGAGAATATGGTGTGTAGTAGAACCAATTTTTTTAAAGGAAAGACAAAGGCACACAGGTGTGTGCGCATCTTTCTCCATTTTTAGATGACTGCAGACACATAGATAAGTCTGGGAAAATATGCCCACACTTTTAATAACGGGTTGCCTCCTGAATGGAAAGGAATTTCAACACTTTACTTAATGCACATTTGTATTTCCAAAGACCTTAACACAAGCACTTCTTCTTCTGTTAAAAAGAAAAAGAAAGCAAAAAGGATATCCACAGGCTCTACTTTTTCCCAGTCTATAACTGTCTTTCTCTGTTGATTTTTCAGCACTCTTTGCCTTGGCAAAAACACTGACTTGGGCAAAACCAAAAATGCTCGATGAACTGTGGACCACAGAGGTGACTTCATTCCAAAGTGAGGTCACTGACTGCTGTTCTCCCAGAGCTTATATACCCCAGAGCATGGTTGATATTGGTGCCAGACATTTCACACCCAATTCTTCACCACTGACCAGGTAAAAATATTTTGTTTTGTTTTGGGGCCTGAGCAATAAAACCTCCAATTACCAAGAGAACTTTCAGGACAGCCCAAATGCCCAGTTTTAGCTAATTCTTTCTTAAAACAGTAGTTGAATGTCACTGAATTCCATTAGTAACTCAATGAATAAATACTAAGCAGGAAGAAAGACAAGGAAGACGCAGCCCCTGTCCTCAACAACCTGATTGTGACACAAGGCAGAATGAAACGTAAGCATTAAAACTCAGGCCATGGCATCACAGAGGACCTAAGGAGAGAAGACCTGCTGTTGGTGGGATCAGAAGTTGTCTCTTGATGAACTAGGACTTGAATGCAGACAAATGGGGAAGAGGAGTGGGTAGAACATATAAGCTAAGGCCCAGAGAGCCAAGAGAGTAAATCACATGTTTGGGACCTGATTAAAGGTATATGTAACAGAGGAAGGTGGTGTGGGAGGAAGCAGGGAAGGGAAGATTTGGGGCAGATGGTGAAGGTCATTAATGCCACGTGGAATCTGGCTTTTATGCAGTATGCAGTTTTCGAAAGCAATGTCTGTAAAAGTGACAACTCTGTTTTGGCCAGGCAGTATTTAAAAGGGAAGTTATTTTGCACAAGTCAGGTCAATAGGAGACTCAAGTAATTCTAAACACTCTCTACTTAAAGAAGGTTAAGAGTCTGGATAAGCAACGGCTGCTGAGAAACCTACAGAGGAAAATAAGTAGAGGTGTAAGTACCTCTTCCATCCTCTGAATTCCCAAGAACCATGGAAACAAAAATACAGTGGAGGGATCTTGAAAGAAAATGCAAACCTTCATTCAAGGTCCTTCTGATTCACAGGGCAGTCCACAAGCACATTAGCAAAAGAAGTCAGTTTTGAAAAACGTTCCTAACATTAGCTATGCTTATAAAATCCTCCATACCTTTGCTGGATCTCTTTGATGTCTTCTTATTTCCTTCAGAGGTAATTTCAATTTCATCAGGATTACCCCCCTCATCTTCAATTGCCTAGAGAGAAGGTAAAAAAAGTTCACCCAAAAAGTTCACCCAGCACACAGATTTGACTTTCACAGAAGCTTCAGGGTGCTGATCTGGAAAGGGCCTCTCCCCACCTGTTCATTCGTTCTTTCTTTTTCTACCAACGTAGAAAAAGCTCTACCAATGTAGAGCAAGCAAGGGCTCTGGATTTAGACGGATTCTACCAGATCTTAGCTGTGTGGTCTCAGGCAGGCTTATTTAATCCCTGTGAGTTTATTTTTTACTCTGGAACATGGGGCTAATAAATGTTCTTACCCAGGAAAGCTGTCATGAGAATTCGTATTATCCTTGTAAAGCAAGCACTCACCAAACATTAGGGTTATTTTTAACATTATCACCAAAATCTGACTGATCCTATTCCTGGGCCCAAAAAAACTCAAAAAAGGAAAAGGCACACTCTCTAGTTACCTATGACTTTACTCAACAATGGGCTGTTCGACCCTCCCTGATCCCCTCTCCAGGCCACACCTGTACTAGGCACCCTCTGTACAGAATACTAACACTCACTGCCTGAGTTCCTGCTGTGTGTGGCACGGTATGGGATGTGACACGTACTACCTCATCCCTTCACAATCATCTCTGACTGACTCCAGAGGCCTTGCCGTCAACCACTAGGGGGCCTGCTTCATCGGATACAGAATTATAAGGATCTCTTGGCAAGTCCCGCCTCCCCATCCCAAGAGCCTGTCCTTCACTTGAGCAGCCCCCACTTATGCTCTGCACTGTGCCAGGCACCAAGGAGGCACTCAGGAGAAAAAACAACAACAACAAAACAAACAGGACTGAGCGTGTCAATGCTGATATCCATAGACACTGGGCTTCACAGTTAGGTTTTACTGAAAACCCTGTTTTTACTGGACTCTCAAACTGTTTAAACCCATTTCAAATGTTGTTTTATTTGTAAACAGTTTCAGAAGTCTCGAAGATTATGAGGAGTTTCCTAGCTTGGAAAAGTCTAAATTCAGAATGCAGCGTGGAGGCTCCACATCTAACCTGTACCAGGAACAAAGAAACCTCTCCCTTCTCTCTGAAGCCAGAACCAGAAGGAAGAATTGGAGTTATGCCCTGGCATCAAGGAATGCACAAACATAAAGTCTTTCACTCTCTTCCTGGAGACAGAAGATTCTGGAACATCACCAGGAGAATCCAAAAACTACCCCAGACAGAAGGTGTACCAGTTTGCCCCTCAGTGTGTCTCCTCTAGGTGTAGTGTTCACAGGGTCATCCCTAGGGGGGACCGTAGGCTACGAGTCATCCTTACAGACCTTGCCAAATTACACTTTGTGTTTTGCTTCCACCTTTCCCTCCTTTGCCCTTCCTAAAAAAAAAAAAACTAGATAACGGAAGTACAAGAGAAGAACATCAGTACTTCCAGACTTGCTTGGGCAGGGTAGCAGATGGGTATATATGCTAATGGTATTTATGTATTTTGAGCACATCGCTAAGAAACTGAAAAGAAGGAAGAAGGGATGGGTTTGTCCCCTCAGAGACGTTAGTGATGGAAGATCACACCAGTCTCAACCCCCGCCTGACGGGAAGGTTCAATACCATCCTATCAGCATTGCAGGCTTGTGGACTATCTGGGGGAATAAAGGCTAAAGCCCCGCAATTTGACTTTGTTGATAGGAGGCCTTGTGGCTACTAACAACATGGATCACATGTCCCCGGGTGCCAACCCTCACCCTCCTTGCATCTTCTCCAGGTAAACATCTCAGTGGATGAACCGCCTGCCCCGTCTGGGTCAAGGAAGTTAGTAACCATAGTGAAAAAAAACAGACTCAAGTTAGAAAGGCCCAACTGACTCGGAGCAAATAACTCACTACTCTCAAGCCTGAGTTTCCTCATCCAGGTAATAGGAAATAATCCTTACTTCCTCTAAACAGCAATTAATAAGTAAAACTCTGATCCTCTGTTGTTAGGGAGGCCGGAGAGTAGAATGAGTGACAAACCGCACTGTCTCGGGGCTGGGGGATAGATAACAAGGCTTAGCGAGTACACAGGAGAAGTCCCCATACAAGAGTCGCTAGGCGGCAAAAAGAAAGAAGCCACCAGGACAAGGCAAGCACAGGGGAAGCAGAAGGGCACAAACACTTACTTAACTCCCTGCTCTTCGCAGAACCCTCGAGGTAGGGGGTTAAAACCCCCTGTTTGCAAATACCAAGCGGTGGCACAGAGAAAAAAGTGAAACGTGACAGCGATCGCACCTCGAGTGTTTACATGCGCTGGGCAACACGCCAAGCCCGTTTCATGCCATTTTACTTAATCCTAACGCGAAAACACTATTATTTTCTTCTACTGGACACAAGGAGAAATAGGCCCGGAAGGGATTAAATGTCTTCCACGCTCAAGATCATGCAGATCTGACGGAGCCTTTAGAACCTCCCCAAGTCTGTTTCATTTCTGGTGGTTATTACAAATAGCACTTTTCCCTCCAGGCTAAATCCCCAAGCCCGTACTGGCAAATCCCTAAGCCGTTTCCCCATTCCCCCCCGCCCTTTGAGTATTCCCTCGATATGATTACTTTAAAAATTAATCCCCTATTCAAGGGTTCTGGGCCCTAACGGATCAAGAAGCATCTCTCTTCCCAGAGGACGCCCCCGCGGCCGACACGGGCTCAGAAAATCGGCCGGCCTCGGTTCAAATCCCGACCTCCTCACCCCGGCCGAGTGACCTTGGCCGAGTCCCCTAACGCCGCGGAGGAAGCGAGGATTTCAGGGTTCCGCGACCACTTTCAGAGGCCGGAATGCAACCAGCCGAAGAAAGCCCTTGAAAAGCAGGAGCTGATGCGGATAACACAAGCACTCGGCCGATGTACCCGTCACCCCCAACCTCCCCCGTTCGCGTCGAGATTTTCTTTTTCTTGTTCTCGCCCCGATGCGGCGCCGGGCCCGGCGGGGCTCGAAGCTCCCGCCGGGGCCTGGGAGGAGCCGGGAGAAGCCCGGGGCGCCAGGCCCGGCGCAGGCCGCAAACGGGGCCGGGGGCGGACCCCGACGCCAGAAGGCCCCCGTCGCGGCCGCGAGGGTCCCCCGACCCACCTCCTGCCCACCCCCAGAGCCCCGGCTCTACCTTTTTAAGCCGCTCCATCAAAACGCTCTTGTTGCCGCTCGAGTCCAGGTTCCGTTTCCTCAGCTCCGCCCGCAGATCGATCACCCTCAAGTCGCTGAGGCGCCGCGTCCCGGTCTCCGACGAGGCGGAGCTCAGAGCCGCTGCGCCCGCCGCACCCGAATCGCCTAGGCCTGACAGAGTCTCCGCCATTCCAGGGACCCTGGCTCCGCCGCCCACTTCACAGAAAACCGGGCCGGATTTATCTCGGCTCCCAGCACAAAATGGCGCCGCTTGCGAAGAAACCGCTCCGGCCGCCCCGGCGCGCCTCGCTTCTGCGCAGGCGTACACGGCGGGGGTTCGACGCTCCCGGTCGCGTCTGCCCATGCGTGGTGAGAGCCTTGGGCGGGAGGGAGCGGTGTGTGTGGTGGGGGGGATACGCGCAGGCGCGTGTCGTCTCGCCGGCCTCCCGCCGCGAACTGCCTGGACACATGCGTACTGCGGTTACGGCGCCTGCGCGTTGTGGCTGGACACGTGCGGTTGGTTGGCGCGCGAGCCCGCTTGCTGCTAAGAGCCCTGATCCGGGCGGCGCGCATGCGCGGCCGGAAAACGGGGCGGGAGGAAGGGAGTGCGTTTTCCTCTCAGGCGGCGCCATTTTGTGCTCAGAGAAGCTACAGCCGCCGGCGGTGTGTGGAATAGGTGGCAGAGACGGGAAACCCGGGATGGCGGAGACTCTGGCAGGGTCCGGTGACTCGGGTTCTGGCACAGCCGCTGTCGTCTCGGGCGCCTCAGAGGTCGGGACGCGGCGGCTCAGTGACTTGCGGGTGATCGATTTGCGGGCGGAGCTGAAGAAGCGGAACCTGGACACGGGCGGCAACAAGAGCGTCCTGATGGAGCGGCTCAAGAAGGTGAGGCGGCCCGGGGCCCCGGGGTGGCGCCTGAGGCCGGGGCACGCCCCCGCGCGGGCCTGTCACCGTGACTCCCCCGGGCGGGGCGCCCCCGGTCCGCTTCTCTCGTGGCCGATCCCGGCCCGAGCTGTCAGGCCCCTGGGGCTCCGGCTGTGTGACCTTGGCCCGTCACCGCCCCTCGCTGTGCTTTGCCTCCCCCTTTCCCTCCCGTCGGTCGCCTCCGGTGCGCTGAAAGCCCGTTTTAGCCGCAGGGTGGCCCCTGGACTCTTCCCGGGGCTGTGTGACCTTGGACAAGTGCCGTCCCCTCCCCGCGCCTCAGTTTTGTCCCCTGCGGAGCGGATGATTGAAGAGCCTTTGATGTTTCCCAGGAAGGGCGGGGGGACTGTGCTTGTTCTTGCCTCAGGACCTTTGCTCTCAGCGTGCCTTCCACCTGGCTGCTCGTCTCCCAGGTCTCCATCTGGCTGGGGCTTTGTTGTGATTTTGGGTCTGTCTGAGACGTCGCCACCCTGCCCACCCTTCCTAAGTGTTGTTCCACCTCCGTGACTCCCTGTGTCGCACCATTCTGTTTCTTGTCCCACCTCGTAGCAGTTAACACAGAGTTGGGTACCGGGAGTTGGGGGGAGGTGTCATCTCCTTGATGGGAACAGGCTCTTGAGGGTAGGGCCCTTGTGAGTTGAGCGCGGAGTCCCCAAGCACGCGAAAGGCACTCTCGCCTGGAACCACCATCTGCCCTCTACCCAGTTCGTTCAGTGTTCTTCCTCCGCCGAGGTCAAAGGTGGCCTGTCGAACAGCACGCAGCCCTCTCTGCCCATGCCAGACCAAGTGCAGCCTCTCTTGTGTGTTGCATCGTTGACTTAAAGTGGAGGTAGTTTGGAGGTTAGGGACCATTTCGGGACTCGTCACAGACTCTGTGGAGCCCCATCTCACACATCTCTTTGTCTTTTGGGTGGGGGGGGCCTCTGCGGAGAGAACCGAGTGTCGCTGGGTTCTTCCTGTGGCTTTGGGGCTGGCAGCCCACATAACCAGAACCAGAGTTGCTCTTTGCCAGAAAAGGTTTGCGCTTGTTCGCTGGGAAGTTGTTACCTAGGAAGAACAGTGTCTGTCCTGCAGCTCTTAGCCACGTTGTAAAATTTGTCTCTTCCCAATAGGCGGTTAAGGAAGAAGGTCAAGATCCTGATGAAATTGGCGTCGCGTTGGAAGCCACAAGCAAGAGGACGACAAAGAAATGCGTTAAAGGTATCCGCTTGAACTTGTTGCTGCTTGAGGCCTCTGCCTTGAGAGGACTTCCGTAGAGGACTGGTGGTTTAGCATTCTTCCTGCCCTCCAGGTTGGGAGAGCGGCCCTTATTATTCTCCGTCTAACAGTTAGGCTTGCTTTTCCACCACCTAATGTGTAAGGATGTCAGGGTGCTGGGGAGGAGTAAAGAGATTTGTAGGTGCCAGGTAAAATTAAAATACGTACTGAAAACCTCATGGTTCTTGTCGTTGGGATTAAAAAAGAACTAGAGTAAGGCACTCTCTGGAAGCTGCCCCAACTGGTCTGAGCAACCAAATGCACCTGCTTGGCTTCCTTCCTAGTTCAAAAAACTACGCCTTAAACCAAGGAAAATGACACCAACCAGAGATCCAACAGAACCCAACTTCTCTGGGGTCCAGAATAGATTGTCGGAGTATTTGCACCCAGCCCATTTTAACACTTATTTTTTTTTTTAATCAAGATATAATTCACATACTGTAAAATTCTCATATTATTTAAAGTGTATAATGCTGTGCTTTTCAGTATATTTACAAGGGTATGCAACCATCACCACTCTCTAATTCTAAAATATTTTCATCACCCCAAGAGAAATCCCCCATGCCCATTAGCAGTCAGTTCCCATGTCCGCCGCCCGCCCCCCCCTCCCCGGCAATATCTAATTGAGGTTTTTTCTCTAAGGATTTGCCTATTCTGGACATTTCATATAAATAGAATCATATAACATGTGGCTTCTTGTGTCTGGTATCTTTCACTGAGCATAATGTTTTTAAGGTTTATCCATGGTGTAACATACATCAGTGCTCCATTTTTTATGGCTGATAGCACTTATTTTGGGGAGGATTTAATTCCATAAAACTTCGGAACCTCATTAGCTGTCGCTCTCATTATCGGATTTTATTGTGGTAAGGACAGTGTAATTTGAAACTCCCACATGACAGGCTTATTTTCTTGAAGGTTGCTGCACAAAAATTCTCAGAGCTGTATGTGTCCCATTCATCTAAAGAAGTGCTCAATTCAGGCAATGGGAGACAGCTGCTTAGAAAGTAAAATGAAATGACCTTGTAGCATTTTCAACAACTTCAGTTTATGTTTTTAACAGCTGTTTTAGCAGAACAACTTTTCCAGAACTCATCTAACTGTTTAAATCTTGTGCACGTGTTTTGAAAAGTTAAATTTTTGAGTTAGGTTACATAAGGAATTGAAGTCTAAAACATTGGTGTGTGTTTACTGCTTGTGAAACTGTCCGTATTTCAGCTATAAACACTGACCGTCCAAACAAATACAGATCGTGAGGGATGGGTCTGTAGCAGGAAACATACAAATACCTCTTTGTACTTTGCCATCAAGTTACCAGTGATCTGAAAGTTTGGTTTTGAATAGTTGACACAACTTGATAATCGTTTAGAACTTTTTTTGTGTAGATGCTCATTTAAAACCGTGAGGTTCAAGCCCTACTAATCAAAACGTTCTTGGCTTCTATGGGGATCTTTGAATCATTAGAAAAACTAAACCTGAGCTGAGTGCTTCAAATAGACGTCTGAATGTCTGGGTTAAAGCATAAGTCAAATCAAAGCTACTTGGAGTTAGCATTTTGTCAGAAAAGCCTCGATAATAGTTACTTCCATTGGTGTAAAGAGAGTGTTTGTACCAGTACAGGTAGCTGTTGCTGGGATTTCGGATTTAAAAGGCACTGGTCCCTTCCCCTTCAAGGAAGAAGCAGGTGGGTGAGGTCCTGGGGCAGAGGATAGCTCCTGCAAATTGTAGAGTTGGTGTGTCCTTTGGAGGCGTGTGGGCACATGGTTAATTATATGAAGTGATAGGTCCTCATGGTGGCCTGGTTGAAATTAGGTCCTTGAGATTAATAGGAATCAACCAGTTGGTTTCCAGAGTCTGCCACAAAGTTGGACTAAATCTGAGAATTCATGAGTAACCACTGCCTTTCAAAAGTGAAAAGTAGCTGAACTTTTTAAGTTCCATTGTAAGTAGGAACAGGGGTCCTTTACCCAGCTCATCTAAATGCGCAAAATTGCTGAAAACTGTGGGTGCGTTTTGAAAGATTAAAATTTTGAATTAGGTTACATTTGGGGTTAAAATTTGATTTTCTGGTGTCTGTGCCTGTCTGCTGTCCCGTTCCCCTCCACCCTTCAGCTTTTAGTCAGCCAAGAGCAGGCCCTTGGGATTTGGGTGTAGCCTGTCTGCCCAGCATTTGTCTCATTGTCACTCCCACTTAGGGTGCTTTTTGGTGAGGCTTTTTGGGCTGCCTCTCTTCTATTTACATTCTTTGTGGGTACTGCAGGCTACTATTTGAGGCCTAGAAATTGGGTGCAATTATCAAACATTTTTAAACAGCGTATTTTAAAAGGATATTCAGGGTTTAGATATAATGGGAGGTGGTACAGCTGAGTTTTTGAGTCGCAGCTTTGGAGCAGAGCGAAATTCTTGCATCAAATTCAGATAATAAACCTGCTAGCATTGTGGGGAGTATTAAATAATGCGAAGAGCACGGTGCCCAACGTGTAATAAAACTATATTTTTTGAGTAATCACTGATAATGGCAAACGAGATAACAAGTGTAGACATTGCAGTTGGCATCTTTAATCAAAGATTGAGGTTTCTTCAGACTCACAGAGAGAACAGACTTGTGGTTGGGGGGCGGGGGAGGTTAGGGGAGGGATGGAATGGGAGTTTGGGGTTAACAGATGCAGTGTATTATATACAGGATGGATGAACAACAGGTCCTAACGTATAGCCCAGGGAGCTGTATGCAATGTCCTGTGATAAACCATAATGGAAAAGAATATGAAAAAGAAGGTATATGTATAACTGAATCACTTTGCTGTTACAGCAAAATCAATAAATCAACTAAACTTCAATAAAATAAAGATTGAGGTTTCTTGCGTTTAATTTTCTCTTTTTAAAAAATTATAGAAGTGAAAATGAAAGTAGCTCTTACTGCTCAGTGTTTTAACCGCAGTTGATGGATTGCCTTAGCCATATCCATTTGTATGTTCTACCACTGCGTCTTCACACTTGCGTGTATAAAATATCCACGTGCATTTTAATGAGTAGATCTATGTGGTAACTTCGTGGACATTTTTCCATATCATTAAATGGTCTTTAAAGGCATAATTTTTTCTTTTTCAAGTTGCAAAGTGTGTGGTATGCCACAGGGTTTTGCAGACTCGGCACTGTTGGCAATTTGAATTGAGTGCTTTGTGGTAGGGTGCTGTCCTGTGTGTTACCGTGTGCTGCACAGCATCCCTGGCCCCTGTCCACTACATGCTAGTAGCACTGCCAGTCATAACACCAAAATGTCTTCAAACATCGCCGCACTACAGCCCACGCCTGCCCTGACTCCCCATACTGGCATCCCACATTTGAGCATAACATACCGTAATTTGCTTCCCTTTGGGATATTTAGTCTGTATGCACTCCATAGAATAAGTAACCTTTGTTTTGAATTCCTTGTCAGACATTTTAGTGCACATCCTAAGGGGAATTCCAGGATAAAGGTATGTATATTTTTAAGGCTGTTGTTACATAGGGAGCCCAAAGATTTTACCTTTCTGAGTCTAGAAGTTTCCACTCTCCTTCCCTTCCAGCCCCATTAAGAATACCTAACATAACTCTCAGTAGTCCCTTTGCGTTCACAGAACTCAGGGTGAAAATTGACTTTATGGTAGCCTTTGCCTTTTTGCCTTGAGCAAAAAAAGAGTTCCTGGGCTGAAGAATGACGGAAGGCAGGGGGCCTGCTTACAGTGGGTGGAGGGAAGGGGAACCAGCAGGTCCGTCGTTGGGCTCGCTCTCTTAGGTTGCAGTTCTTTGGGTGCTATATGGACATTACATTTTTTAATTTACTCATTGGGAAATGCCTATGTTTATCCTTTGCTCATTTTTCTTTAGGGATGTTAGTCTTAGTTTGGAGTGGTTTTGAAATCTTTTGAAGCTTTTGAATATTTTGTGCAAAGTCAAAATACTTTGATAGTGTTACAGAAATCCTAGATTTTTATGTTCCAGTTGAGACAGAACTATACATGATAGAAGAACAGGCACATTTAGCTTCCCTATAACATGTTCTCACCAAGATTGAGCTGTGTCATCCTGCATAAACTAATTATGAGGCCAGAACCTGAATGTTGTCTGATTGAAAAATTATTCTGTAATTAGGACAAAAGACGGAGGAGGAAGGCACAGAAGACAATGGCCTGGAAGAAGATTCCAGAGACGGGCAGGTATGTGGCATCACAGCTGAGATGGCGGCAGGAGCTCCGCATTCTGGTCCACCTGGTCGCTGACACCTTTCGTTCCTCATTACAGGAGGACATGGAAGCAAGTTTGGAGAGTTTGCAGAATATTGACATGATGGACGTTAACGTGTTAGAAGAAACCGAAGTCGAGAATAGCGGTGCTCCAGACTTCGGGGAGGATGGCGCTGACAGCATTCTCGAGTCCCTATGCGAGAGCAAAGACTACGTGGCTGTGCAGCTGAGGGAGCTCCCAGCTCAGTTCACAGGACACTCTGTAGGTAACGCAGATGCAGTACAGCGCGCTGCAGCCCTGGGGCTCCTCGCTGCTTATGTGCTCTTTGTCAGAGCCAGAGCACGCAGCTAAATCACCAGTCACCATAAACAAACACTTAATTCGGTGTCTAAACCTTGAGGTAAATTATATCCATTTAAACTCCACATAGGTCAGATGTTAATTAACGGATAACTTTTCTGTATGTTGGAGGATATTTTTATAATTGGGTAGGAGACACTTCTCTTAGCATAAGTTATAGAATGAGAGGTTGACACTGTTGATAAAAAGTATTTTCCTTAAAAAGAAAAAAGGTTTAAAAAAAACTATAGAAAGGTAAGAAAAAAACAGTTCATAATCTCGCCATCCAGATAATCCTGTTGATATTTTAAAGATGTATTCCATATATAAATTTAGACAGTTATATTAAAAGATGTGAAATACAGTGAAGAAAAGTATTTGTCCCCCCAGAATAACCCCTCCAATTAAAGGAATCCACTATTAACTTCTTGTGTATAAGGGAGGGCTTTAATTCTGTTGCCGGTGTCGCTTTCCCAGCTTCTCACTTGTCATCTGTTGCCATAGAGCTCTCTCGTAGCCCTCCTAGAACTTATTGCCAGTTTAATCTCACCACCTTGGCGTGCCCAGCCATCTTAGTTTGGTTTTATTTAAGGCATTCTAGCTTTAAATTGGAAGGAAAAGTGCCCTTGTAGGACTGAACTTTAAACCTTAAAGGTCAAAAGTCACAAATTTCACGTTATCACCACAGCTCAGCCTAGGCTAGGCAGTGAGCTTTGATTTGTCCTCTCAGTGAGATTCTGTTGTGTGTGAATTATTTCCATAGAATGGACTTGGCTTCTAACTTCTTGGTTAATGGAAACATCCAAACCCAGAAAAAGAGAAAAGTACGTGGGGAGGAGTATTTTTATATTTCACTTAAAAAGTTAAAAGGTTTTCTAACTTAATAACCTTTAGGATACCAGGTTTTTTTTGTAGAGTAGATAATAAAAAGAGAAAACAGTCAAGTTAAATGTTTGTTTTATACAAAGTACTCTAGAAGAAAGTGCCCAGTTATTGTTATTTTATCTTTTTTTTTTTTTTTTTTTTGGCCAAGCTGCGTGGTTTGCGGGATCTTAGTTCCCTGACCAGGGATCAAACCCGTGCCCTTGGCACTGAAAGTGTGGAGTCCTAACCACTGGACTGCCAGGGAATTCCCTATTGTTATTTGAAAAGCATCACTACCAAGTGAAATCGGAGGAGTGCAAAAGTTCATTTTCCTTTTGAGTTCAGCTTTGGAAATTCTGTGGGTGGGTGGTGTATGCTGACCACCAGTGTGTGGAAACCGCCTGGGAAATGAATTTGCTCATTCATTCATTTGGCCAGTGTGGACAGAGCGCCAGCCCTCTGTGAGCCTCTGTCAGAGTTGCTGGTACCACCTAGTCCTGGAGTGGGCCTGGGGGCCGGGAGGCAGGTGATAAACTGAATACTGTAACCCCCCCCACACACTTACCCATGGATTTGCTTTCTGAGGTTTCAGTTACCCACAGTCAACCGGGTCTAAAAATATTAAATGAAATAAACAATTCCTAAGTTTTTAATCGCATACCGTTCTGAGTAGCGTGCGAAACCTTGCGCCATCCTGCCGGGACGGGAATTATCCCTTTGTCCAGTTATCCATGCTATATATGTTACCTGCCTGCCAGTGTAGGAAAAAACACAGTGTATGTGGGGTCTGGCGCTGGCTGAAGTTTTAGACATCTATTGGGGCTTTGGGAGCATATCCCTTGTGGGTAAGGGGGGCTGCTGTGATTCAGCAGTGGGCTTGCAGATGGCGGTAGGCATTGTGCAGGAAATAGATGTGTAGGTGGCCTGGAAACTGGTGAGGTGTAGGCCTTGGCATTCATAATTCTGTCTCTACAAAGTAGTCTTGCATTTTGTCTTTCAGGTAGACGGGGAGGGCTTTGAGAACACTTTGGATGCTTCATCATTGGACTTCAAAGTGCCTCCGGTAGGTTACTACCTGGTTCTGTGGCTGGAAAGCTGACATGAGTGGTTAATTTTCCATAGTCGAAAAGGGTGTGGGTGTGGGTGTGTGAACAATTCATTGAGCATCGGTCCTGAGCTGGGTGGAGATAAGAGGTTGAGCCAAATTGTCAGTGTCAGGGTTTGCAGCCTAGTGGGCGTGGTGTTTATGACCAGTGAGTGTAACTAGAAAGTAGAAGTTTGGGTGATTGAGTTACAAAACCATGAGAGGGCTTCCCAGAGGAAGTCCTTTGTGTTCAAATTGAGGTCTGACAGGCCAGTCGAGGTAGCCAGGTGAAGGGGAAGAAGACTCTGGGGCAGGAGGGGGTGGTGCGTTGTAGGGATGGAGAACGCAGGGCGGGGGTGGGGCTGCAGAGACAGGTGGGTCTGACTGCCAGTGTCCAGGAGCCTTTGTCTTCTGTCCAGGGGGAGTTAGGGAGAGGTGTTCAGCAGGGTGGAGAAGTCTTTCGTTGATACAGTTCTGCGTTGGGAGAAATACATTTTTTTCAAATCCGGTGTGATGTGTAAAGCAGCCGCCATGTGTGTGACCTCTGCCTGGACCATGGGAGTCGTTGCCAGCTGCAGAGCCCAACTCCAAGGGGGGAATGGGATGGGCTAATATTATTGCTACCTGTCTGCTTTTGCTGGGGAGAAACCAACACAGTGAACTTGTCATTGAATTATTGTAGAATGGAATACTTTGTTTTGAGTGGAGAAACTTGTTTGGAACAAGCATTTATTCATACTTGATTGAAAGTTGTATCTGCTAGGGGAATCTGTCCGATTTTTAAAGTGCTTTGTGGATTTTCTTTGTCTTTCCTTTTCAATAGGATATTGAAGAACCTCTATTGGAGCCAGGTACTGATAAGAGAGACACAACAGTTATGGTTTGAAAGTTTTTCCACTGTATTTTTTAAGCTGTCTATATATTTTAAGTTGTTTATGGTGTTGTAAATTATTTTAATGGTGGACAATCCAGATCGTACAAGGATCAGAGATTGGAAACCCATTCATATCACCAGATCTGTGGAAGTACCGTTCTGGTTTCTGGAGGTCAAATACATTTGGTGAGATGTAGTGATTACTTTCATCTCTCTAACCACGTACAGTGGCATTTAAGTAATTCCCCCCAACCCCACGATTCTTCCATGTGTTTCTACACATGAAACAGATCTTGTGATATTTGCTGCAGTCATTTTGATTAATGCAGTTAAGGCAGGATAAAGCGGTGGTCAGGGCACTTATAGCCTGAGAAGTGACTGGATTCCAGAAGAGGAAACAGTTTTCTTCATGAAAATTTCCAACGTGTTGTTCCCCTTCCGGACTGCGTTTATCTCCTGCCGGCAGAAGTTTCTGGTTTTCCTGTTGGACTGTTCCGTTCAAAGAATTTCAAAGAAATTTGGAAATTGAGCTGTCCTTGAATGGTGGTTGCGTTCGATTGAACACCTTGGACATTGGAAAAATAAGTCGAAGACCCAGACTTGAACAGAAGCATGAAGACTGTCGAGAAGCAGCCACACGGTTGTAGGTGTTTAAACCTGTGGGGCCTTTTCTCTTCCATGTAGCGTAGAGGCTTGCTCTCGCAGGCGGTTGGAGCGCAGGTAGTGTAACCAGTGTAACTTTGTGTACCCGCGGGTTTTCCAATCTCTGTGTAGCTAGCAGTTCTCTTCGTGTTAGTGTGGCAGCCGTGCCAGTTCCACATTTGTGATTGCTTTATTTCCCTGGTAATTAAACCTTGTGCCATTCTATTCCTGTTAAATCCGTAGAAAATGAGAAAATACTCGACATTTTGGGGGAAACTTGTAAATCTGAGCCAGTAAAAGAAGAAGGTTCCGAGCTGGAGCAGCCATTTGCACAGGAAACAAGTAGCGTGGGGCCAGACAGAAAGCTTGCGGAGGAAGAGGACCTTTTTGACAGCGCCCATCCGGAGGAGGGTGATTTAGATTTGGCCAGCGAGTCAACAGCACAAGCTCAGTCGAGCAAGGCAGACACCCTGTTAGCGGTAGTGAAAAGGGAGCCCGTGGAGCAGACAGGCGATGGCGAGAGGACGGACTGTGAGCCTGTAGGGCTAGAGAAGCCAGTTGAGCAGAGTAGTAAAGCCTCAGAGCACACGGAAGCCTGTAGCGAGGAGGCCTCGGAAGCGCCCCCGGAAGCCTCAAGCCCAGACCCCAGGGATAGCAAAGAAGACGTGAAGAAGTTTGCTTTTGAAGCTTGTAATGAAGTCCCTCCGGCTCCTAAAGAGTCCTCAGCCAGTGAGGGCGCTGATCAGAAAATGAGGTTTGTTTTTTCTCAGTTTTAGACCAGACGCTATCTCCTTTTCATTGGTCGTTTAATGACACACATAAGCTGTTGTTTCTGCAATTGGCCAGCCAGACTGATGCAATTGTAGTTTACTTCTAAAGTTTTATTTCTCTTTGTGTATTTTTAATGGGTGATTTCAATTCCTTTTGTTTTTCTCAACCTACTCTGGTTGTGCTCTTAAATTGTTAAGTGTTATCTTCAGCTAAATCGAATTGACTTTTAAGAATCTGCCATTGTATTTGGGGGGTCAGATTTCCAATATAAGCTTGTAAAGGTGCTGTTAAAATTTTATTTCAGAGTAATTTTCTGGTAGGTATTCAGTTTTAGCACATATCATACTTTGATTTAGTTGTCTTTCATTTTATTCCTGTACGAGTAACATTAACTTTTGTCTCTAGCTCTTTTAAGGAAGAAAAAGATATAAAGCCAATCATTAAAGATGAAAAAGGTATGATTTAATTTACATGGCAGGGAGCCATCTACGGATCCCTTATTTTGGGAGGGAGGGGCCTGCAAGTATCCACAGTTTGGATACAGTAGTTGGTTTTATTATGGATTACTGGAATTAATCATCTAATGGTATCTTGAGAGACTAGTTTTAAATGTTGATGAGCTTCTGTATTTTATGCCTTTGTTGTGATTATTGCTTATGGAATAGTTAAAGTCCTATTACAGGACAGGTCCACCTATGGAATAATAGAATTTTAGAAAATGCTATCTTGGTTGAGAGCTGATCATTGAAGCCATTTCAGTTTGTAACTGACAAGACGTGATGATTCCTCGAGTAAGAAAACTCAGTGTCTGTGATCCAGATTTTTCGTCTTCTGTCCAGTTTGTTGGCGGTAATTAAATTCTTGACTTAGAGGAGTCGAGACTGGATTTAATCAGGGTTTAAGAGAGGGCTACATCTTAGGAGGAGTGGTCGAGCTTACTGTTATGCCTTGAGGTAAAGCATAATCATCTCCCTCCTGCTTCAGGTCGAATCAGCAGTAGTTCTGGAAGGAATCTGTGGGTCAGTGGACTGTCTTCCACAACTCGAGCGACAGATCTGAAGAACCTTTTCAGCAAATACGGAAAGGTACACTCCCTTTGACTTTCTGTCATTGTGCCTTGATTCGGCATTAAAATATAATAAATCTAAGAGTTTAGAAACTTCATACTCGCTGTTAATTGTATTGGTTCTTGTTTCTGGTTGGGGGAAAACAAACAAGAACCAAAACTCCAAGGTGGGGGACCCAGCCAGTGGTGGGTAGTAAGCCTTGTTTCCTGGTTGAGAGTGGATGGCAGGCAGAGTAGACAGCTTGTAGAACGCTGCTCAGAGAAGGTATGTAAAAGCTACAGTCTACATGTCCCTGCTGTGCTTCCAACTTCTCTTGAACAAACTATCTTTTAGCCAGTACAAAACTTGAAGCTGGCATGATGAGGTTTATTCCCTTAACGGTAAGTGAAGAGTTGGTCTCCATGTATCGTCTACCATTTAAAGTATATAGTTTGAGAATTGGAACAGGACAGTGGCTTAAAAATGAATCAACTGGGGACTTCCCTGGCGGTCCAGTGGTTAGGACTCCACCGCTTTCACTGCCGGGGGCGTGGGTTTGATCCCTGGTTGGGGAACTAAGATCCCACAAGCCACGTGACCAAAAATTAAAAAAAAATAAAGTTAATTAAAAAATTTTTTTTTAAATATATCAACTGATATATTGGTCACGGGAGCAGGAGGAAAGTAATACAGTTCAGAAGCCTTCTGAGGAACATTTAAGAATGATCCTGTTGTCTTGGAACTAGGTAGTGAAATAGTCTTATCAGAAGCCGTAACGACTGCCCTGGCCTGCTGGGGGCCTGTGGGGAGTGACCCTCGGGAGAGAAGTAGGGGAGGTACCGCTCAGCGGCAGCAGGTTGCAGGGATTCCAGGCAGAGGTTTGGCATCTGTGTCATCCTGGCTGCCCAGGTCATTCCTTGGCTCAGGTCCTTGTTCCCCAATTAAGTGTTAGTGAAGGGATTAGGGAATGAGCAGACAGGACCCAGAAGAAGCATTCCAAAGGGTGTAGAACACTATTAAGCCCTAACCTATTTACTCACTTATTTAGAATCAGGCACTGATTGTAAAGCCAAAGCAAACAGATACAAGGGTATTGACATCATAGATCTTACATTGGTGGAAGATCGCTTAAGAAATAAATACATAACGTGTTATGATAAGTATATTGAAGGTTACAGTGTGCCATCAGTGTGTGGTAGGAAGGCCTGATTTAGATTTGGGAAGTAGGTTCAGCAGTCGTCGCTGAGGAAGTGACATTTAGGCCAAGGGCTGCGTGATTAGTTTGCCTGGCCCTCGGAGCTCAGCTCTGGACCAGAGCAACAGGACCTAGGAAGGCCCCGCAGCGGGGCAAGGCTCTGGAAGTGGATGAGCAGACAAAGGCTTCTGTGAGGAGCTTGATAGTAGGGGATGGGAAGCAGGGAAAGGGCACAGACAGGAACATGGGAGCTTTTTGTGGTATCTGCTCTCACTTAGGTTTATCTGTCATCGGAAGTGATGCCCTTATAAGGATAATGTTTGATGGAAAGGTCAAATGACCCCATGATTAGCTCAGCCCTCTCATTGAGGAGAGGGAAGAAGGCAAAGCTTCGTCTCTGATATGCGAACTGACATCTATATCCATCTCAGCAGAGGCTCTGGCCCTGTATGGGATGCTTTGGACAGATCGGGGCTTTCTTCAGGCAGAAGTGAAAATGTCAAAGTCTGCAGGGATCCTAGGGAGCATGTATCCCCCTCACCATCTCACAGTTGGGTACACTGAGGTCCAGAGAGAGGAGAGCACTTGTTCACGTTGACCCACTGAGTTCAGAGGAGGTCACAGCCAGAAGCCATGGCTCCTGTGCCTCAGGCTTTTTGTATATCCCAATCCTCACGTCTTTGAATGTCCTCTGGGAACGTTTGCACTTAACGGAAGCACTGGTATGGTAGGGTTTAAATCTGTGCTCTTGCTCTGTGTTTTGTATATGTCCTGTTTCTTCTTGGATTCCTTGTACCTGATTGCTTTTTTCTTTTTGATATGGACCATTTTTAAAGTCTTCATTGAATTTGTTACTGTATTGTTTCTGTTTTATGTTTTGGTTTTTTGGCTGCGAGGCATGTGGGATTTTAGCTCCCTGACCAGGGATCGAACCCACACCCCCGATTTGGAAGGTGAAGTCTGTTTTTAAAACATTTTAAAATTTTTAGGTGTTTTTAAATTTATTTTTGGCTGTGTTGGGTCTTCGTTGCTGCGCGTGGGCTTTTCTCTAGTTGTGGCAAGTGGGGGCTACTCTTCATTGTGGTGTGTGGGCTTATTGTGGTGGCTTCTCTTGTTGCAGAGCACAGGCTCTAGGTGCGCAGGCTTCAGTAGTTGCAGCACGCGGGCTTAGTTGCTCCGCAGCTTGTGGGATCTTCTCAGACCAGCAATCAAATCTGTGTCCCCGGCGTTGGCAGGTGGATTCTTAACCACGGAGCCAGCAGGGGAGTCCCTGGAAGGCGAAGTCTTAACCACTGGACTGCCAGGGAAGTCCCTGTTTATCTGCTTGATTTTGCATTGCATAGTTTTTTTTATGATTTGTGCCTTACTAGCTATATCTAGTATATGTAACTAGTTTCTATTTTAGTTCCTTGAGGTGTAAACTTGGGTTGTTTATTGGAGATTTTTCTTGTTTCTTGATGTAGGCATTTATTTCTGTGAACTTTCCCCTTAGATTGCTTTTGCTGCATCTCATAAATTTTGGTGTGTTGTATTTCCAGGTTCGTTTGTCTCGAGGTGTTATTTGATTTATCACAGTCTATCTCCCAGTGACTTCATTATACCAGTTCCCAAGTAGTATGAGAGCCTTACAGCAGTGCACTGCCATTTTCTCCTCCAGGCTTTGTGACGTTATCTTACGTTTTACTTCTATTTAATAAAGCACACGGTGCATTATTGGCTTTTTTTTGGTGAGTTGTTTTTAAAGAAAAGTGGGTTTTTAGTTACTCATGTGTATTTACCATTTTGGGGTGCTCTTTTCTTCCTTTTTGTTTGTCCACGTTCTCCCTGGGTATTGTTTTCCTTCCTCCTTAAACATGTCTTGTAGTGCAGCATTGTGGACGGTGAATTCTCATGGCATATGCATGCCTGAGAAAGCTGTTGCTTTGCCTTTGTCTTGCTGGGTATAGAATTCAAGGTTGGCTGCTCTCCTCCAGGTGGCACAGCCACTCTGCTCCTTCTCGCTTGTGTCCTCTCCAGCCAGCCGGCTGTCATTCTCACCTTTGCTCCTTAGTGTCCGTGCGTCTTGTCTTCCTCTGGCTGCCTTCACGATTTCTCTTTACCACCAGTTAAGTTTGCTGCTGCTGCGCTTTGGTCTCGTTGGCGAAGTTTTTTTCCTGTGCTCCGTGCCCATGAGGACATATTGCTGTTGCTCTGGTTCGTTTTTGTTTTTTCTTAGTTTCATTTCAAATGGTTTTTCTTACTACCTCTTCAAGTTCCCTAATTTTTTCTTTTGTCTTGTCTGTCCTCAGGCCCATCTGGTGTAGTCTTTTTCAGAAATTCGGTTTGGGTATTTTTAAACATCTTCCATGTGCTTACCTGACGTGCTCAGTTGTTGCTCTGCCTTCTGGAATGTACAGGATACGGCCCTCCTTGTTCACTAGTTCTGTCATTGTGACATTTCTATTGACTTTGTCCTTTTCTGTGCTAGAGCCCTGTTTTCCTGCTCCTTGGCTAGCTAGCCTCGTTGTCTTTGATGCCACGTGATAACTTTCACCTTGTTGGGTGCTGGTCCTTCCTGTGTCCCCATAAATGTCTTTGCGCGTTTGCTGGGTCACAGTTCAGTCACTTGCTCCTTCTGAGGCTTGTTGTTAGGCTTCACCAGTCAGGCTAGGGCAGCCTTTAACCCTGGCCAGCTTTGTCCACTCCTGAGTACTCGGCCTAATGTCCCCGGGAATTACAGGCTCTTCCACTCTGGCTGGTGGGGTCACTCTGGTAACAGTGAACCGTTTATGGTCCTGAGTGAGCCCAGGGGATTGTTCCCTCTGCCCGTTACTGGTGGGTGTCTGTCTAGCCTGGGTGGTCACCTCACACAAGTGCACGGTTGTGGGCAGCCCTCTCCTCTGTGGTATTCTGATTGCTTGCTGCCTTCATCTCCTCTGACTCTGAGCTCTGTCTGTTCAGGGATGCTGCCCCTCACTCCCTCCTCCCTGTTGCTGGCTGGAACTACTAGGTGGTGTGCCAGGGCAGTCATAGGAGACACCCCTTGGGCATTACCCCCTTGCAGGGGTCACCATCCTATGCGGCCTGCTGTCCAGTGTCTGAAAACCCTTGTTGCCCACATTTCCTCCGGGTTTTTAGTTTCAGGCGGCAGGAGGGTAACTGCTTGGTACTCTGTCCTGGCTGGAAGCGGAAGCCCTCTCTGCATCACATCAGAGCTGTTCTCAGCCCGGACGTGCACGAATTGGGGTGCATTTCTGAGTCAGCATCCCCGTAGCTTTCCATGGGAACAGTCGAATTGGAGAAAAAGGTCTGAGTGGGAAGGACTTTTGATTAATTAACAGGTCGTGGTTAATGAAGTCTGTCTTTAGCTTTTCTTGTTTGTATTTTGTCACTGTGAGGGCTAATCTTAGAAGCAGTTGTATTTTGATAGGTCAGGATTTATTGGAATCACTTTAATAACTTGTTACGAAGAACAACAATTTCCAGAGCAGTAAAAACAAGTGGAAATGATTCTGATGATCAGTTAACTGCTAGCAGTTCTTGATACGTAATGTGGTTATTTGCATGAGAAAATAAGAGTACCCTTTTCTCACAAAGGTTGTTGGAGCCAAAGTGGTGACCAATGCCCGCAGTCCCGGGGCCCGATGCTACGGGTTTGTTACCATGTCAACGTCCGATGAGGCCACAAAGTGTATCAGCCATCTCCACAGAACTGAGCTTCATGGAAGAATGATCTCTGTTGAGAAGGTGAGGCTGTTCTTGCTGCTGTAACTCAGAGCTCACAGGCCAGAAGACCTGGTCCCTAACCTGTTTCTGTCTGTGTTGTATTTTAGGCCAAAAACGAACCTGCTGGGAAAAAGCTGTCTGACAGAAAAGAATGTGAAGTGAAGAAGGAAAAATTGTCTAATGTTGACAGACATCATTCTGTGGAGATCAAAGTTGAAAAGTAAAGTGCTTTTTTAAAACCTTTCTCTTCAGAGGAGGGCAGGTGGCAGCCACAGGGTCACCAGCTCCTTATTTACATCTTGGGTGGTTTTTGGCATCTTGCTGCCGCTTAGTATTTATGTCCAAGCAAGTTAGTAATCTGTTGAAAAAATAACACAGACTGAAAGATGTTTGAACAACACGGGTTTGAACTGCTCAGGTCCGCTCACACGGGCAGTTTTTTCAGGAGTAAATACTACAGTACTACAGGTGCAGAGTTGGTTGAACCTGCAGGTGTGGAACCGCGGATAGGGAGAGCCGATTATGAAGTTACATGTGGATTTTCGACTGTGGAGGGTCGGCTCCCCAATCCCCATGCTTTTCAAGGGTCAGCTGTATTTTTACTTCATTCTTGACATTCTGAGCTCTTGCATGGCCTCTCAAACCCTGGAATCATTTCCTGGTCCACATTGATCCTTGTGCATCTTGTATTTTATCACAGCAACTGCAGAAGCCCAGCTTTGCAAAGACAGTTTCATCCAAAGGAATGTAGCCTGATCTAATATCGAAACGAGTGACCACAAGCTAGTAGTTGACGTGTTGTCTGGCAGATAGTATTTCTTTGCTTCCCTCAGAAATTTAAAATATCCTAGGGCAGTTGTGAGTTCACCCATCCTGGTGTACCTTGGCACCATAGTTTGGGAACCACAGGTCTGAGAGACTACCTTTATAAAGGAGGTGATTTGCATCTTTAATCAAGATGAAAACAGGGACAGATCTTTCAAAAGCAAGCATTTCCCATTGATACTTTTATCAAAATTGTAGGTTTATCTTTTTTGAGAAGGTAGACTTTGTTGACGGGCCTGACAGGGTGCTATTCTCAGAATGCATAGTTTATGTTGAGTTTGTATTGTCAGCACAGGTTATTTTCATTTCTAGGTCCACTCACACCCTAAAAATTGAATCTTGCTGAGAATGTCAGTCTCACTGTAATTCAGTTTTTCTGTTTTTTTTTTAAACGTAAGAAAATTTATAGTTAAATAAACATGACTGTGGGCATTACATTCATAAGTTAAACTTGGTTTTTGTTTTTGTTTTTGTTTTCTGCGGTATGCGGGCCTCTCACTGTTGTGGCCTCTCCCGTTGCGGAGCACAGGCTCCGGACGCGCAGGCTCAGCGGCCATGGCTCACGGGCCTAGCCGCTCTGCGGCATGTGGGATCTTCCCGGACCGGGGCACGAACCCGTGTCCCCTGCATCGGCAGGCGGACTCTCAACCACTGCGCCATCAGGGAAGCCCTAAACTTGGTTTTTAAAGATGTACTTAGCCATCTTCGTTGTAGCCAAATTGGAATTTGTAAACCCAGGAGAAATGCATGTCAGATTAGCTTTTTTGTATTTAGGGGTGAGATCGTAATTTTATTGGCAGCTTCTCCAAAGAGACACATCCTGTTGGTAGTGCTAAAAACCTGTACTGGGGGAACATGGGGAGCTCTTGGGAGTTCTTGGTATTCTTAGCACCTCGAGATGCATTTCATATGTTGATTTTCTGATCACAAAAGTGAGATATGTTTATGGGGAAAGGAAGAGGGTGTAATCACTAGTTAGCGTGTGTGGTTTCCGCAGCCCCTGGAACAATGGCTGTGAGGTCTGTGCTCTGTGTGGAAGGAGAGACAGCTCAGAAAGGAGCAGCGCCGGGCCTGAGGCGAGCAGGGGGTGGCTACCCCAGCGCAGGGCTGCTTAACTGGGTGATGAGCTTAAAATGAAACCAGACTGCTTTCAAGTGGTTTGTGTAGGAGGCTGAGCGTTTTAAAGTTCGTTTTTAATCTTACTCTCTTCTTCATTGAACACCCTCATTTGACCTTTTGTGGGGTTTTTTTTTGGCTGCATTGGGTCTTGTTGCTGCGTGGGCTTTCTCCAGTTGCGGAGAGCGGGGGCTACCCTTTGTTGTGGTGTGTGGGTTTCTCATTGCGGTGGCTTCTCTTATTGCGGAGCACAGGCTCTAGGCGCGTGGGCTTCAGTAGTTGTGGCATGTGGGCTCAGTAGTTATGGCTCACAGGCTCTAGAGCACAGGCTCAGTAGTTGTGGCTCATGGGCTTAGTTGCTCCGCGGCATGTGGGATCTTCTTGGACCAGGACTCGAACCTGTGTCCCCTGCATTGGCAGGGGGATTCTTAACCACTGCGCCACTGGGGATGTCCCTGACCTTTCGTTTTTAAGAATTTCTAGGTTTGGTAGTCAGCTTAAGTGACATAGAGAAGCTTTTCCTAAAGAGGTTGCTTGTCTTGGATGAGTTTTTATGTAATTGCCATTTGGAAAGCACACACAGATGTCAAGCATAATCCCACTACCCAGGGCTGACACTTTTGGTATCTATTTTTCTGGTCTTTTTTTCCCTATGTATATATTTTTTAGAAATTGCTTTTTAGGGAGTTCCCTGGCAGTCTAGTGGTTAGGACTCTGTGCTTTCACTGTCGAGGGCCCAGGTTCAAACCCTGGTTGGGGAATTAAGATCCTATAAGCTGCATGGCGCAGCAAAAAAAGAAAAGAAAGAAATTGGTTTTTAACTTAATTAGTGTTATCAAGAAGTCCATTTGTGTCTAGGAGTCCAGAACAAGTAGGAAGGGTCTCCTCTCAAGACATTTTGTAAGGCTACTGGGAGGGAGAGGGTGCTGCCCCGGAACAGTGGAAAAGGCACGTCAGAGATGGTTTCTGGGGTTTATTTGCAGTCAGGTGGTGAGCGGAAGCAGTCTCTAATCTGTCAGAAGAGAAGCGGGTAAATAACAGTGGGCTGTGGTTCAGCAGTCAAAAGGACCCAGATCTGTGCGTGTGTCCACACAGCCCAACCGGCAGGGCATGCGGTGAAAGGCATTGTAGAGCAGCACACGAGGACTGTCTCACTGTGTCAGTCTTAAGAAACCTAGAGCATCACTGTAGGGCATCATGGTTACGGGAATATGCGAGTGAAGCCAGGAGAGGTAGAGCCACACAATTGACAGTAAAGGCACTGGTGGTGGCTGTCACAGGGATGGAGACTGTCACAGGGGTGGCTGTGTCCAGAGTGTTTTGTGTCGTAAAGGGAAAGCAGTATGTTACAAACATTTACAGTTTTCAGTTCTGATAGACACCATCAGTTATTATTTTGTTTCATTTTGAAATTGAATATTTCTCAAAATAGATACAGTTTTAAAGCGTCATGCTGTGGAAGTTTAGGAGGGAGGAAGTGTGAGCTGAGGGGCATCTGGGAGAGGTTTCCTCGGCCATCCCGAGCTCTGCCTGGGTGGTGGGAAGAGAGGGCAGGTGGTGCTTGTTAGCGGACCCCATAGGGCCTGGATTTCCCATCCTGGACCCTGGCACGCAATGGGCATTTTGTAAGTGTGGAGTTTAACTCCGGGGACAAGCAGCAGTAGGGAATGTGGGAGACACGTTTGAATGGCAGCGACGATTTGTTTGACTGCTTAGCATGAGACTGCCTTCAGTTGAAATGGCACCAGCAGTTTCCATATTTGCTGGCACCTCACGTGCCATTTTGCCTCCCCCAAAGCGTGCGGAAATTACCAGGTGCGGTGGGGGGGGGTGGTCTGGGTGGGGGGCCCAGGGCTTCCTGCAGCAGGCACCGCCCCTCCTTGTACTGTACCTCCATTCTGTTTTATACCCTGCTTTTCGGAAAAAGTGTTTTTCCCTATAAAACTTAAAAGTAATATTCTACACATACAAGATGAAACATTTGAAGTTAGTTTTTAACAAGCTTTCCTGTATAATTGGAGTGTTTCTCATGTCTGCTTCTGGGCCTGTTTACACACTGGTACATCTGGCATTTTGGGGAGACACCCCACGAGCCTGTAGTTTCATCTGGCATGTTTTTAGATGTGGCAGGTAACTTAAGTGGGAAGGGGCTGTATCTAAAGAGGGTATTATCATTACCACAGTTTTCAAATAATTTTTTCCCTCCAACTGGCAGCGGGCGGGTTTGCTTTGTGTAGAAGTCTGAGTGTGAGCTACTCCTGTGAGAATCTCAGGACCTCAAGTGTGATCACCATGTTTCTAAACAGAACTGTAATTAAGAAGGAAGAGAAGATGGAGAAGAAGGAGGAAAGAAAACCTGAAAACATTAAAAAGGAAGAAAAAGATGAAGATGAGCTGAAACCAGGAGCAGCCAATCGGTCCCGAGTCACCAGATCAGGTGATGAGAGTCTGTGGAGTGTTCACGAGAAGGGAAAAGGCGGCAAGGGCGGCAGGCGGGTTGCATGGAGTGAGGGCCCAGCAGGCTTGGTGCCTTTTGCTGAGCTGTTCTGTGTGCAGGAAGCTCTTAGAGGACAGCCTCCGGTGATGAAATGGCCAAAAGGGGTTTCTCCACAACATCAGAAATCTGTAGTTTTTCTGGTCGGGATCTGTGTTTATTGGTGGCTCAGTGACCTGGGTGTTGGCTTTTCCTGAGTCTCCGGTAGAATAGAATGTGGGATTTGCAGGAGCGAGGTGTCCTGGTTCCTGTGACTAATTCCATGCAGTTCTGCACGTATGTCATCGAGTTTTTCCTGCATTTGTGTTAAAATCAGATAAAGTAAAAAAAAAAAAAAAAAAAAGAAAAAAATGTAGAGAAAACTAAAACTTCAGAGCATCTATACCCATTATAAAAGTTTATTGTGCAATGCACCTTCAGGTTTGCATGAGACTCCACAGAAAGTTTTGTGGGGAAAAGTGAAACCAGTGCGCTCCCCCCCACACACACATGCCCTCCACCCCCTTTAAAACAGAAACAACCCAACCCTCTGGAACGTTGGAATTTGGTACGGCACATTACAAGTTACATCTCAAGTGTTTGGAGTAATTTACCAGCAGTCTCAAGAGCACCGTGTTTTTAAAATGTTCCTTCAGTATTGTAAATCTCCGTAAATCAGTAATTGTTCCGGTGGTTAGAGCCTGCTTACCATTTCATTGAGGGGAAAATCAGTTTGGAAGCCTTTATTGCAGTAGATGAATGAGGAGAGCCCACCTGTCTCGCGGGGCCCTCCGAGCTGGCAGGCCATGTCTGACTCAGCACAGGGGCCTGGGTTTTGCAGAGCTCTCCAGAACCTGTGGGAGGAATGCACGTCGAAGTGCATGATCCCTGGAGCCACTGGGGTTTAGCGTGGGGGTGAAGGAGGCCTGAGTGTGGGACGTGTTTGTGCCCACGTTGCAGAATGCAGTTTAATTCCCGTTTACGCCGTAAGGTGTGAACAGATCACACCACTTCATTCCAGATGAGCAAAGGCCTGTTGGGGTGCCCCGTCCACCTCAGACCTGCTGTTGCCATGTGGGCGTCACTGACCTCACATCACAGAGGGGAGAGAGATGGGGCGCCGAGGCTCCAGAGCTTATCAGCAGTCATTGGAGGGCGTGTCCAGAGCCCCCGGTTGGTGGGGCTGCTGCCTGCGGTCAGGAGCTGGGGGGGGTCAGCATGATTTCGTAAGTGGCTGTGTTTTCTCCTGAAGGAAGCAGAGGCATGGAACGAACAGTTGTGATGGATAAATCGAAAGGGGAGCCTGTCATTAGTGTGAAAACCACAAGCAGGTCAAAGGAGAGAGTAAGTATCGCTTCTGCCCTCTCAAGTCTAGCTAGTTCTAATGGTGGTTTAACAACCACTCGGATTTGCAGTATAAGAACAACGTTGTTTCACCTTTGAAGTGTTAAGAAAAAGAACTCAAAAGGCGTATTAACTATTTAGAGTATATGTACAGGCACGAACTAGGTTCTGAAACTTATTTCAAAACAATACTTAACTGTGTTTGCTCCCCATAAATGTGTTGACCCTTTGCCGGTCCTGTTAGGTTATAGGTTATACTGTTTTCTAGAAGGAGAATTGATTCACAAGTTGGATGGAATGGGCAAGACCCAGGGCTTGTCAAGTTGGAAGGCAGGTTCTACTCTTTGGTTAATCTAATAGTACTTTATTTATTTTCTTTAGTTTTTCTAGTCTCCTATTAAATTAACCAAAAAGAAAAGTAGAGTCCACCCTAAAACCGTCTTCCATGTTATCAGAGAATGAGCTCCACCGCTTCTGTGGGCCATGCTGCTGGACAAGCTAGTTGCTTGTCCATTTTGCTGCTTCTACTCTGGAAAACAAAACCCTCTGCATCCAGCTGAAGGTTCTAACTAAAAGGTTAATGAGGAGAGTAATGCTGTGTTAGTGAGTGCAGAGCTAACAGTATTCATCCAAGAACACTTTGTGTTCTTGACACTTAATTTTGAAATGAACATTTGGGTTCTATAAAGCAGCAGTTCCTAATGCTGTTTTTCCTCTGGGCTATAGGAAAATCATAAAATACAGAGAAATCTAGAGAAGAAAACCCAAAAAGGCCTATAATGTTACCACCCAAATAACTCTGATGTTAAAAAAGTAACTAATAACGCAGGCCTGATTAGAACATACATGTAGTATAGAAAGATACAAGGTAAGCGAAGCAGAAGCCTGTGCTCTGCATGGGCTCCCCTCAAAGGGCATTACACATGCGGCACATGTGTCTACACTCTGAAACACCATGGGGAAAGGGTCTTCCCATAACTTGGCTGCTGTACACCTCTTTGTATGTGATGTCTTGGAGAGCTTTGTGTATTGAGACATACAGTTCTGCTTTTTCTACTTTTAAAAAAATGTTTTTAAAATTTGAAATAATTACAGATTCACAGGAAATTGAGGCCCAGGAACCCGTCACCTGGTTTCATCCAGTGGCTCCATCTCGTGTAACCGTGTAGCACAGTCACAGAGCCAGGAGGGTGGCATAGAGGGTGTGAACAGTGCTAGGACATTTTGTCACCCGTGTAGATTTGTGTCCCATCACCACAGTCCAGATGCAGAACTAGTCCATCAGCACAAAGATCTCCTCCTTGGTATCCCTTTATTGTCACACCCACCCCACCAGCCCATCCCCAGCGCCGGGAAACCTCTAACCTGTCTTACATTACCAGCATGTTGTCGTTGTGAGCAAGTGTATAAATGGAATCGTGCAACCGTGACCTTGAGATTGGCCTTTTCCCTCAGCGTGATGTCCCTGAAATCCATCCAGGTGGTGGTGTGTGTCCTTTTCCTTGTAAAGCTCGTATCATTTCAGCTTACGGATGCACCTTGATCATTTTTAACCAGTCCCCTGGTGACGGACGTTTGGTTGTTTCCACATCCCCTATTGAAAATGGCTGTAGTGCAACATTTGCGTGCACGCCTGTTGGCAGTGTTGGTCCAAAGCCGCCAGGATGTTGTTCATTGTGATAGATACTATCAGAGTGCCCTTCAGAAAGGTTATAGAGGATACTTAGGTTCACTGAGTGTGTAGCGTGTGCTGGGCTGCTAGGAAGTGGCCGAGGCCAGGCTTGAACTTGGAGTCGGATTCGGCACCTCCACTGCCATGCTGGCCTCCCCAGAAGATCACATCCGTACCTCGGAACATAGGGCATCTGCCCTTCCTCACTCCAGTCTGCAGTGTGTGTGATCAGACTCTCAACTCTGCCCATCTTGAGGGTAATGGCGATGTTTTGGGTTGCAGATCTGTCCCTGTAATGAGGGTGTCCTCTGTGTCCCCCTCCTTTGCCTATCTTTCTTTTGGATTGCTTTGTCTTTCATTGACGTTTTTGCCCCTTAGTGAGCGAATTAAGAAAATAAGCTGAGGAGCTTTTGAATAGTGTCTCCCAGGGCCCCCTTCCCTGGAGATTCTGAGGTGGCGGGTCTGCAGGAGGCCCTGGGTTCTGAGCTACGTAAAAACTTCTGGGAGAGTCTGCTTGTGGCCAGTTTGGGAGTCCCAGCCTTTGAGAGCCTCAGAAATGGGTATTGGCTGTCATTGTTTCCTGTCTTCTCCCAGAAATGTAAGAGCATAGAAGTTGCCCACTGGTACTTTCTGCCTTACTGGCAGTGCTGTTTTACATTCAAGTGCCTTTGGTTGGTTCTTTTTTGAGGCCACATGCCTGAGGCCTGAGCCAATAGCTGAGAAGTGAAAAACGCAGCCCCTCCTCCAGCTGTCTGTCTAGACAGCTGCTTCGACAGCTTCCCCAGTGAACGAAGGGGTCGCTGCGGGCATCGAGTGCACATGGCCTGTGCCTCTGGGGAGCCTCGTTTTGCTTTAGATAATGCAGAGCGCTTGGCTCTGCTGCTGCAGAAAAACTGCTGAGGTTTCACCCCACCTTTTCTCTGCCATTAATGCCCTTTGAAAGCAAGACTCTAGCAGCGTAACTCAGATGGCGGTGTGAGGCGGCCTGTGCTGGGGCCTCCCTGTAAACTACGTGGGATTGAAGGATCTTAGTCTAGTCCAGATGTGCATACTCCACTTGCGTCATGCATCTGTTGTCAGCATTTTCCTAACATTAATAAACCAATTTTGGTAAACAGAGCTCAAAGAGTCAGGATCGCAAATCGGAAAGCAAAGAGAAGAGAGACATCTTGTCCTTTGACAAAATCAAAGAGCAAAGGGAACGAGAGCGCCAGAGGCAGCGGGAACGGGAAATCCGAGAGACAGAGAGGCGGCGGTGAGTGGGGGCCGAGCGAGGCCGGCGGGTCCGTGGTCTCCTCTTGGGAGGGTTGCTCTTCCTCCTAAGCGAGTCGCCTGTGTGGCTGTGGCTCACTGGCCTCCTAGTGTGTTTCCTCTGAGAGCGAAAGGCGGGGGCGTTCACACTGGCCCATGGTAGTCCCGTGACATTTCATCAGAGCCCGTTTCTGCTCAGCAGCATCTCCTCTGGCTGAAGTTGCACCCTGGACCAGGTAGCAAGCGGACCCACGCTGCCTGTGGCTTTGGTAGAAGGGTCTCCAGGGTTGAGGCCTCAGTTTTTGCCGCCAAATCCTTCCACGTGAATTAGATCAACATGGCAGCCCAGGAACAGGCTGGCCTGTTAGAGCTGTGATTCACATCTTTGCTCCTGAGACGTCTGCGTTTCATGGCGTTTTCAGGCAGCAGCGGTCCCACAGCGATTCTGTGCTCCTTTGCTGAGGAGATGGTTTGTTGAAGCAGGCTTGTCATTTCCATTTTCGCTTTCTGCCATTTCACACCAGGTTGTCTAGAGCTCCCTCGTCATTTTCCCTTAAACGTCACCCAGTGAAGTTGTGATACTGCAGTGTTTGGGAAACTTTCTTGAGCTAAGGCAGATCATGTAGAAACTTCTCCAGTTTGCTTTTCCAAAACAGTGTGATTTCAGCCTCTGCATATGGGGTTTAGCAAGTAAAAATTTCTTGATCATTTGGAGATGTTTTGCTTCCAGCTGGCTTGCCCTTGGTTTGGACCTTTCCCAGGCACCGTGGGAGGGTGTGAAGAGAGCAGAACGGGTTTCCCCAGTCCCCGCTCAGCTCCTGGTGTGCGGTGGCTGATAAATGAGACCACCGTCCCCTTCGCTGGTGACTGGCCTTCTCCTTTCCCCACCCCCTCTTAGGTCCCTTCAAAATGACGTGCTTATTAAAAATACAGCCTTGGGCTTCCCTGGTGGCGCAGTGGTTGAGAGTTCGCCTGCTGATGCAGGGGACGCGGGTTCGTGCCCCAGTCCGGGAAGATCCCACATGCCATGGAGCGGCTGGGCCCGTGAGCCATGGCCGCTGAGCCTGCGCGTCCGGAGCCTGTGCTCCGCAACGGGAGAGGCCACAACAGTGAGAGGCCCGCGTACCGCAAAAAAAAAAAAATACAGCCTTGTAGAGGGGAGGGGTGACAAAAAGTGTTGATTGTCCCTCTTCAGGGAAAGCTACTGTCATCCGTATCTCCAGGGTTTTCTCTGTGCCCAGCAGCTTCAGAGTGGCAATTATCCTTTGCTTTGCTTACTTTCCTGACCTTTATTTAGCTATGGCTTTGTTTTGGTGCTCTTTGAGCCAGGTCCTCCTGGTCTGGACCTGAGGCTCTGTGTCTGCTCGTCATCACCCCCTCCCTCCCAGCTCACCACAGCTTTGCTGTTTGGAGAAAGGGAAAGTGTGGAGATTGGGGTTTCTGGCCGATCGAGCAGCTTAGGGAGCTGGTTAGTGCCTGCCGCCTAGTAGCTGGCAGGGGGCAGCCAGGCCCGGGGCGAGCCAGTTCCCATCCGGGAGCTGGAAGGTTCCAGACTCCTTCGGAGGACGACGTCTCGATGGCCGGGCGCCACCACGTCGGGAAGTCAGGGCGGCCTTCCTGTGTTCCCCCAGAGAGCGTGAGCAGCGTGAGAGGGAGCAGCGCCTCGACGCCCTCCACGAGGGGAAGGAGAAGGCTCGGCTGCAGCGGGAGCGCCTGCAGCTCGAGCGCCAGCGGCAGCGGTTGGAGCGGGAGCGGCTGGAACGGGAGCGGCTGGAACGGGAGCGCGAGCGCGTGGAGCGGGAGCGCCGGAAGGAGCAGGAGCGCATCCAGCGGGAGCGCGAGGAGCTGCGGCACCAGCAGGAGCAGTTGCGCTACGAGCAGGAGCGCCGGTCGGTGCTCAGGAGGCCCTACGACGTTGGGCGGTAAGGCCCCCGGCCCGGAGCGGGGCGACGGGGCGCTGCTCCTGACGTTGAAAGAGCCACCCCGCTCCTGTCCACCTTAGTGTAGGGAGTCGGAGGTGTTTCAGACAGAAACTGGGCCTCTGGACGCTTGGGCAAGGCTCCTTGCTGCCACCTCTGTGGCCAGTGCAGCGTTTTTTCCCCACCCGAGTTATTCTTCAGAGAATCTTGATTGTTGCCACTTGCTGAAGGGTTTGATGCTTTCTCCTAGGCCGTCCTGCTATTCGCACTGTGGCTCCTGGTGGAGCATGACCACTGTCTAGTGGGTAGGAGACAACCAAGCATGCGTTATGCCGCATTCACTGCCGTCTCCGTCAGGCTCGTGTGTCCTCCTAGAGGGAGAGGCTGGGTGCTGTGGAGAAGGAGATTGCCTTCCCACTCAGAAAGTAGGTTTATTGCTCTCCAGCTTCTCTGAGCGGCTTAATTGATGGTCACCCATCACCCCACCACCTGTGAGCCTAATTTTCTGGTAAAAATCAGGAAGAAGATAATTGGATACCATCCCGAGTTGTATATAGTTTGCCATCACCCGATCTAATTCCCTTTGCTTCTGCAAAAGCTCAGAGGGAGGTTCAGGTTAGCATAGCAGACGAGGAGGTGAGAACGTGGTGACTCGGAACCTCATTCCAGGAGAATCAAAGATTTCATTGCACTTGCATCTGAGCTCATGTGGGGATCAAGGTATTAACAACTTTGTGACACAATTAGCTCACAGCGGTTCTTTTTTCAGGATTGTCAGATGAGAATGCCAGTATGCCTTTTGGCAGTTTGGGGGATTTTAATTTATCAAATCAAAGCGATAATGATTGAATGTTTAGATTTTAGCCCTGCGGGACATTTTAAATGATACTGGGTCTGGAGAGAGAGCTCCCCTCCCCACTTCTGCCCTCTTTCTTTTTATCCTCATTCTCTTTCATAAATGAAATTTGCATTCTTTTTAAAATAAAAAAACAGGCGAGATGACGCCTATTGGCCAGAGGGAAAGCGCATGGCCATGGAGGACAGATATCGCCCAGACTTCCCTCGGCCCGATCACCGTTTCCACGACTTTGACCACCGTGACCGGGGCCAGTACCAGGAGCACGTGGCTGACAGGTCAGTGCCCCACCCCACTCCTGCAGCAGGGATCGGTCTCCGTCTGTTCTCTTAATGTCTGGTGCACTCGTGAGGTTCCTAGTGGGTGCCTCTGACCGTCACACGTGGGATTTAGAAACAGACCTTGAGCAGGACGTTGGGATTGGTGGTCATGTACGGCATCCTGGCTTTGTCTAGGGGGAAGGCACTTCGGAGCACGTTTCATGCACTGTCCTCTTAGAACAGATGGGCCCTGGGCAGGACCTGAACCTTGGCTTCCCCCATGCTCAGCTCTCTTGGGGGTGGCCCTGGGCTCTGGGTTTCACAGCTCCCTGTGGGGTCTCCACGGCCACACTTCCTCCCTGTCCCTCCCACTGGCACAAGCTGCTCTGGAGCACCGGGCTTTGAGGAGCGTGTGGCCCGGCCTCCTTGTTCACACAGATGAGAAAGCAGTTTAGAGAAAGGCCATGACCTGCCTGAGCAATCTGCGGGGGTCACTGACTGGCATGGGGTTGTGCCAGCCCACGTGAAGAGAGCTGACTGCGGAATGTGGCAGAGGTCCTGTTAGGCCTACTTTGTGTTTCGAGGGTCTGGGTGGGTTATTTTTTTTTGCCAGTGCCTTTTTAATGAAGACTATATCTCGTTTTTTAGAAAAGCAGCCCTCGATTTTTCCAGTTTAAGAATTCTCTCTTTAGGTTTCTCATCATGCTCCCCTGAGCTGCATATCCTTGAGCCATTTCCCTGCTCATTAGCTCTGGGAAGGAAGAGTTGGCGGGGGGGGGGGGGGGGGGGGGGGGACGACACAGGCTGAGAAGCAGCTCGTTTAATTAATTATGGCTGGAATTGGTTTCAGATGTGGCGTGAGTCATGTGTGTTGGGTCAGACTAGAGGTTAGGTACCTGCCGAAGCTTATTACCTGACTCGTCATCAGGCCACAGATAAAATTATAGGCATTAGCTTCATGGTGTGGGTCTCTACTTCTGAGACCCCTCTAAGGGATTTTAGTTCAGTAAAACCTTCGTTCCCACCTTCTTAGGATCCCACTTCACTCCTACCCCCAGAGAAAGCTGTGAGGCAGTTTTTTTTCAGGCCAGTAAATTACAGTTCTCATGTGGTAAAAGGGGATAAGTACTCTAATTGTGTAACTCTTCTGTGTGGTCTGCAGCAGTGTTGTGTAGAGCCATCAGGTGCCTTTGGAATGAGACATTTCTTTTTTGCAGGAGGGAAGGTTCAAGGTCAGTGATGGGAGAGCGAGATGGGCAGGTGAGTAAAAGCCAGATAGCAGGCCGGGGCGTGCCTGCTTCTGTGGGGTGGGTGGGGCGTGGAGATGTCAGTTCTGGCCGGTGAGTAGATGTGCACAGAAATGATTGGTTAGTGAGTCTGTGTTTTGTATTTTATTTATTTATTTATTTATTTTATTTTTAGTCTGCATTGGGTCTTCATTGCTGTGAAGTAGCGGGGGCTACTCTTTATTGCGGTGTGCGGGCTTCTCATTGCGGTGGCTTCTCTTGTTGTGGAGCATGGGCTCTAGGCATGCGGGCTTCAGTAGTTATGGTGCGTGGGCTCAGTAGCTGTGGCTCACAGGCTCTAGAACGCAGGCTCAGTAGTTGTGGCACACAGGCTTAGTTGCTCCACAGCATGTGGGATCCCGGACCAGGGCTCGAACCCATGTCCCATGCATTAGCAGGCAGATTCTTAACCACTGCACCACTAGGGAAGTCTCGAATCTGGAGTCTGTTTTTTAACACAGGTAGGGCTTGTTTTTCGTTTTATTCAGTAGAAACTAATTGAAGAGATACTTGGTTGCCTACATGTTTGGAGTGCCTTGAGTCTAGGCACTGTGGGATGCCCCAGCGGGGGCTTAGTGGCCTGTTAGGGGGTCATTTAGGTCATGTTTTGGGGCATTCCTCTGTGTCGGGTACTGGGATGGGTCCCCGTGTCTGATAGTCTGCAGGTTCCCTGTGAGAGGTGCCTAGGGTGTCAGCTCAGAGAACAGAGGAGGCCTCCACGAGAAAGGTGGGGGACGGCATCAGAATCATGGCTTTTTAAAACAGGGGTGTGGGTTTTGAGAGAGTGCTATATTCTCTCTTGCTCCCCAGGTGTGCTGGCTTCCTGAGCACTGACTTGGTTGGCCAGGGGTACTAAGCCGTTCCTGCCTTCAGTACTTGCCTCCAGGCCTCCACAGTAGTATGAGCAGAGAGGGCTCTGAGGGCGCTGGCCTGCCCTAGGGGTGTGGGGAGGGCCCTCCTGTCTCCAGCAAGAAGCAGGTGCCCTGACTGTTCAGGGATGGCGGGTCTGAGTGACTCTTCTCAGTGGACCCCGAAGCATGGGGCTCTCCACGCTCATGGGTGGGAGGGCCCGCTGCTGGCCCTTCGTGTGGCACCAGTGATGGAGCTTTAGCGGAGCTTGGGGTTCTCAAGGAGGGGGTCAGGAAGTGCCCGAAGGGGCCTGGGCAGGTCCTCGTGGGTGGCTGGGGTGCTGAGCCACACCCCAGCGCGCTGAGGCAGGGTCTGCAGGTTTCCGAGACCCAGAAGGTAGGCCTGCCGCGAGCTTGTCTGGGAGCCATGTGACTGGAGTCGCCCTGTCCCTCTTGTGCCTTCCAGCACTACTCAGACGATCGCCATGGCCACGGAGGACCACCAGAGCGCCATGGCCGCGACTCCCGAGACGGCTGGGGTGGCTACGGCTCCGACAAGAGAATGAGCGAGGGCCGGGGGCTGCCTCCTCCCCCCAGGTTAGCGGGCAGGCCACAGAGGGGCTGGGCATCACTGTCCTCACCGGGTGACAGGTTGGCGTCTCTGAAAGTGAACTGGGCGTGTGTACCTGCCAGGTCGCCTGGAACAGCTCCTCCTGGCCTTGTGTGGGCTCTGCCTGCTGAAGGCGGCAGCCCTGAAGCCGTCTAAGGCTTGTCCCCATCAGTAGTAGAGAAGCTTTACCCCACCCTACCCCTGAAGTTGTCTTTAGGTGTTTGTAAGGCCGGTGTCACGGCTACCACAAGTTTCTGCTGCACCTCTAGGTGGGTTTTTGAGTGTTGATCAAAGACTGGAGTGCCAGTGTGATAGATGAGAGTGTTCTTTCCTGAGCGACCTACTTAGCACTGGGTCCTTTCATGTCGTTTAGTCCTATTTGCGTTAAGTTTAAATGGGCGAGCTCCTGCACTGACAACAGGTTGCACTGTGCAGCGTCACCGTGTGACTAGGGGGCTGTCACCTGAGACCATAGGCGTTGCACGCACTGAGGTGCACTCACCCTTGCAGACAGGTATGGGGGGTCTGCTGGCTTCCTGGTCCTGGGCCTCAGAGTGGTGGTCACCGGCGGGCAGTGCCCTCGTCCTTCCACACCCAGCCTGGGGCCGGGAGGCTTTCCTGTAGGCCTCCAGGGGCTGTTGGCACCTGCACGTGGGTACCGTGTTTGGATTTTCATCTCCCGGGGTTTCTGTCTGAAACCGTTTTTAAATAGCTTTTTTGAGATATAATTCACATGCTGTGCAGTTCACTCATTTAAAGTGTGCAATTTGATGGCTTTCAGTTAATTCATAGAGTTGTGCATCCATCACCACAATCCATTTCAGAGCATTTCTATCACCCCCGAAAGAAACCCCCGTTAGCAGCCACTCCCCATCCCCCTGGCAGCCACTAACCCACTTCTTTCCCTGTGGATTTGCCTGTTGTGGATGTTTCACATGAGTTGGAATCACACAGTGTGTTGTGTTGCCTTTTATGTCTGGCTTCGCTCACTGAGCATCGTGTTCTCAAGGTGCATCCTTGTTGTAGCGAGTGTCAGTGCTTCATCCCTTTTCAAGGCTGATTAATATTCCAGTATGTGGATGGACCACATTTTGTTTATCCATTCATTAGTTGATGGACACTTTGGTGGTTTCCACTTCGGGGCTGTTACGGAATCATGCTGCTAAGAACACTGGTCTATGAGTTTTCGTGTTAACGCATGTTTACCGGTCTCTTGGTTAGACACCTCGGAGTGGAATCTCTGGGTCATACGGTCGCTCTGTGTTTAAGCTTTTAAGGAACCACTACACTGTTCTCCAACGAGGCTGCACCATTTTACATTCCCACCAGCCCAGTGTGAGAATCCCTGTTTCTGCACACCTTCACCAACACTCGTCCTTGTCTTTTAGATAATAGCAGTCCTAATGAGGGTGAGGTGGTTGTGATGGTAGCTGTGCTGAACACCTACTTGTGTGCTTACTGGCCAAGTGTGTATCTTTGGGGAAGTGTCTGTTGCCATTCTTTGCCCACTTCTCTCAGAAACCCTTGACAGTGGGGCACGAGCCCCCAGAGCCCCCATGTCACAGCCTCACGTTAGAGGCACAGTGGGACCATTGTGTATCTGCCTTTCGTTTTGGCAAAGAGGTGGCCGTGACTGGGCGGAGCACAGCCAGAGGCTGGAGGAGCATCAGGAGCGCGCCTGGCCGGGCACAGTGGATGCGGGCACGGCGGGCCGGGAGCACTTGCGGTGGCAAGGTATGGGTTCACCCCTGCCTGCGGGTCGGGAGGGCCTCCAGGGGAGGGACAGCCACAGTCCCAGCATGCTCCAGAGGGCCAGCTTTTCCAGGGCTTCCAAGTGCAGACTCTTTCTTCTCTTCCAGGTGGTGAGAGGGGCCTGCCTGGGCCCTCGGGGCCAGGGCATGTGGCAAGTCGGGGTGGAATATCGGGGTAAGAAGTACTGTCCGCGGATAAAATTGATTTGTTCCCACTTCTCACTTCCTCTCCCTTTCTGCATGCTTGATCCACTTTCGGGGTCGAATGCTTTGAGAACAAACCCCCAAAGCAGCTCTTGGCAACTTATGCAGCTAACGCTCTTCCCCGGAATGCGACCCGTGGTTATGATTTTCCTCACCTGGAAAAAGCCAAGGGGCTCTAAAGGCCACAGAGCCCTATGCTGCAACGTGACACAGTGAGAACACAGGTGCTTCCGGGGCCAAACGTGTGCCTTTGTTCCTAGGCGAGGCGGCTTTGCACACGGCGGGCATGCCCAGGCTCACGTGGTGCCCTCCGGAGGCCTCGAGGGTGGAGGAGTGGCCGGCCAGGACCGGGGCAGCAGAGGTCCGCACCCCGCCCCCCACCCATACCCCCACTTCACCCGCCGCTACTAGAGCCCACCCACCCCGCGTGTCCTGGTAGGCAGGCAGACGTACTGTCAAGTCTATTAGCCAGAGTTACCTTGAACTTGTGGAATCTTTTAAGAAACAGAAGCAAATCCTGCCACCGTGTTGTAGCTTAATACAATGTGAATCCACTTATTTTTTCTTTTTTTTAAAATAAATGTGTTCTTGTTCTGCCATTTGTAAGACAGGGTTTCTGTTAACGAGGCATTCCATTTTCCGTTAATAAAAGTTTATGGTTCGCAGCTGTGTGTGTGTCTCAGTGATGACAGAGCAGAGAGCAGTGTCAGCCCTCGGCGGCACCGCTTTTGTTTGGGTAGCAGAGGCCGGCTCGTGTTCCTGAATTCTCACAGCTCTCAATGAAGTGGGGCTGTGCACCTCCCCATCTTACAGGTGAGGAAATAGCTGCGGGGTCAGATCATTTGTCCGAGAGCTTGTAGGTGGCAGAGCTGGGATGGGAATTAGGAATTCTTCCCTGAGGGGAGGTGTGTGTGCGCATCGGGGGGCCCTGGGACCAGCACTTCACCTCTTCTGCTGGGGTGCCTGGGGGTGTCCATGCAGTGGTGGTGTGCGTTTTGGGGGCCTGGCTGAGGGCTGGGGATGGGGCAGACCCTGCCTGGTGTGAGCCCAGCTATATCCCATCCGCCCGTTTTTCTGGAAATGCAAATTCATAGGTGAAATCTCATTTGTGATTATAAGCAGCAGCAATCTTCTTCATTAAAGACCCCTGTGTGGCCAGAGGGGCCATCTCTGTTCCTCTGGAAGGATCGTGGCTGCCCACGCACAGCTGATGTCGGGACACGGAATGGGTGACTGCAGGCTTGTTGGGGCAGAAGCCATGAATGAGGTGGCCTGGTGGCCACAAGACTGATCTGGGACCTGCGCAGGGCCTGGGGTCAAGAGGGACGCTGGTTTCCCGCGAATCTCAGCCCTGGACCGGCGTGGTCTGGATTGGCGTGTGAAGAGTTAACCCATGTGCCGCCTGCTGGCAACCTGATTCCCTCCCTCCCCTCCGTAACTAGGACAGCCACCCCACAGGCCCCGGAACAATTGCCAATTCTCCTGGAGTTCCCTGTGTTCCTGCTGGGGTGTTTAGTTTGAAAAGAGCAATCTGAAAACCCTGCCCAGCTTGCCGAGGAAGCCGGCCCTCGAGTCCTGTCTGCTTGAATTGCCCAAATAAACACCTCATGCGCTTCCTTCACCGCAGGGGCTTTTAGAGTCATTTTCCAATGACAGGTTGACAGGACGACGTCTCCATGGTGCAGTCGGGGCCAGTGTGGCATGTTTTCTCCTGCATGGAGAGCTTCATCTCCCCACCCGGCAAGCTAGTCTAGAAATTGGGGTCCGGGTGTCCCAAGTTGGCCAAGAGAAGCCAGATTCGACTTGGGGTTGAGGGTGAGACCGGTTGTCAGATCTTGTCACAAGATAGGAGCAAGTCCTGAAGTGCAGAGCCAGGGCTTGACCAGGGCACTGCCGCCCAGCTGGCCCGAGGGGACCCCGGGAAGCGTGGAGGGTGTGGGCCAGTCCCCCCGGACAGCCTGTGGGGAGAGACAAGTCCTTTCCTCATTAGCTGGGCCTAACACCAGTCTCTGTTTTACATGGATACATAGGACAACATTGATTGGCCACGGCTGCCGTACTCCGCAGGACAGACTGGCTGATATAAACAAGGGAAATTTATCCTCTCCCAGTTCCAGAGGCAGGAGTGCTTGATCAGGTGTCAGCAGGGCTAGTTCCTTCTGAGGCTGGGGGGCGGGGGTGGGGGCGGAGGGTAGGGAGGGGTATCTGTTCTAGGTCCTCTCCCAAACTCTGGTGGCAGCTGGCAGTCTTTGGCATCCCTTGACTTGTACGTCCATCACCCCGTCTCTACCTCCTTCACCCAGCCTTCTCCCTGTGTGTGTGTCTGCGTCTGAATTTCAGACTGGATTTAGGGCCCACCCTACTGACCTCATGTGAACTTGATTACCTCTGTACAGGCCTTGTCTTCAAATACAGTCACATCCCAAGGTCCTGGGGGCCAGGACCTCAACATGTGAATTTGGAGGGGGACACAGTTTACAGTTTTCATACATACAGATTTTTCAGGAGTGCAACTTCTGGATAAATTGAGGGAAAACGGCTTTTGTCATTTAGTCCAGAACCTTACCAAGAGTTGTTCACCGTTTCTGTGAACAGACCTGCGGGGTCTAAACACCTCCCCTGCTGCTTCTGTCTGAGATTAAACGTCTGAATAGACCCATGCGTCTGCGCACTTCATCTTGTACATGATATAACCGGGGCTTGTGCCCCAGCGTTGACAGGCTAAATTAGACAGCACTTATCAGACATTATTTTCTTTTTATTTCTTCTGCTTGTATCTGATAGAGCATCATATGGTTGGGTTGCTGGTGGTTTTGTTTTTTTTAACTGTCATTAGGTTATATTCAGATTTTTATTTCAGGAGAGAAAAGGGAGGTGGAAGAAAAGATTTGTTATAAAAAGTATCTGCTAATGGACACTTGGGTGGTTTCCACCTTTTGGCTCCTATGAATGAATCATGCTGCTTATAAAGACAAGTTTGCCTGTAGGTCTTTGCACAGCTCTTTTCTATCCTCCTGGGTGTATACCTGGGAGTGAAATTCCTGGCTTATATGGTAATTCTATGTTTAACTTTTGAGGAACCACCAGGCTGTTTTCCACAGCGTCTGCCCCATCTTACATTCCCACCAGCCCTGCACGAGGGTTCCAAGTGTCTCTACATCTTCACCAACACTTGTCTTCTGGGTGTGTTTGTTTTCTTATATAATAGCCATCCTAATGGGTGTGTAGTAGTATGGATAAACAAATTGTGGTCCAACCATACAGTGGAACATTAGCCTTCAAAAGGAAGGAGGTTCTGACACCTGCTACAACAGGGATGAACCTTGACATGGTACTCAGTGAGAGAAGCCAGAAACAAGGACAAATACTGATTCCATTCATAGGAGGTCCCTAGAGGAGTCCCATCCATAGAGACAGCAGGTTGATGGTGGGGGCTGGGGGAGGGTATGGGGAGTCAGTGTTCAATGGGGACAGAGTTTCAGTTTGGGGAGATGAGAAAGTTCTGGAGATGGATGGTGGAGATGGTTGCAGGACAATGTGAATGTGCTTAATGCCACTGAGTTGTGCACTTAAAAATGGTTAAGATGATAAATTTTCTAAAAAATGTTATTGAAGTATAGTTGACTTACAATACTGTGTTAACTTCTGCTGTACAGCAAAGTGATTCAGTTATGTATATTCCTTTTCATATTCTTTTCCATTATGGTTTGCCACAGGATATTGAGTATAGTCCCTGTACTATACAGTAGGACCTTGATGTTTATCCATCCTATATATAATAGTTTCCATCTGCTAACCCCAACTCCCAGCCCACCCCTCCTCCCCTTGGCAACCACAAGTCTGTTCTCTATGTCTGTGAGTCTGTTTCTGTTTCGCAGATAGGTTCAGGTGTGGCATATTTTAGATTCCACATATAAGCGATATCATATATTTGTCTTTTTCTGACTTACTTCACTTAGTGTGATAGTCGCTAGGTCCATCCATGTTGCTGCAGATGGCATTATTTCATTCTTTTTTATGGTTGAGTAATACTCCTTTGTGTATATATGTACCACATCTTCTTTATCCATTCATCTGTCAGTGGGCATTTAGGTAGTTTCCATGTCTTGGCTATTGTGAATTGTGCTGCTGTGAACGAATGTAGGGGTGCATGTATAAGATGGCAAATTTTTATGTGTATTTTGCCACAATTTTAAAAAATGTTTTAAAGGTTGAGGTGGAGGCTGTTCGGTGTCATAGGAGTGAGAGCCACTGGAGTAGCCTCGGGTGATGGCTTGGAATCCAACCTACCTATCTGCCCATGGGGAGTTAATAGTTCCTCCCTGCTTTGGCTTCCTTAACTGGAAATACGATAGTATTTACCATTAGAGGGTCTTTGCAAAGATTAAATTAGCTGATATACATAAAAAAGCTCAGAATTGCTCCTGGCATACAGTAAGTGCTCAGTACGTGTTGGCAGGCCCTGGGAGGCCTGCAGGAAGAGGACCTAGGGTGCTCGTGCCTTCCGGGAGACCTGTAAGATGTTTTGAGGCCTGGGGAGGAAGAGCTATGATCGGCTCCAAAAATACAAAGAGAAAACTGCAACATCAGAATGAATACCTTATCAAATGTCTCCACATTTACAAAAAATGTGTCAGCTTCGTCAACTGCTAAATTTTGTATTCATAAAGATTTCATTACATTTCAAAACAGTTCCTAGGTTAAATTTTCTCACTGTGCAGGAATTCCCAAGCCTGCATGGTGATTGCCAGTCTCAAATTGCATGCGTTAACTCTTAGTTAAATAATTTCAAATGCAAGGGTCTAAAAAGACTTTCGAGTTTTTTAAAGTACAGCCACAAAGTTGTCAGTTCGTGGGGATGTGGTGCTTTTTAACTGGTTTGCAGGTTGAGGGACGGGGTCTCTACTGAGTTCTCCCAGTGCTGCCCCACCCCCATCCTCCAGAGATGAGACCATCCCTACTTCGGTCACACGGTTCACAGGATCAAAAAACCAGAAAATCAAGACATGGTTGGTTAATACACCTGGAATGTGGGAGACACATAGTAAATACTTATCGAATCTACGGGAAGGAGAAAGAGAGAAAGAACACAAAAATTCTGTATCTTCAGGTTTTCAGAACACTATTCCTCGTCTGGCCTATTGGGTCTTACAGGACCTGGCAGAAAATTCCCCTAGTTTAGAATGTCTGACGGGACACCAAATCTTGTAGTGCCTTCAGTAAACACCAGGTGGCAGATGATCCCTGCTGAGATTGAGAGGGAGCGCTGCAAAAGCTGGGACGTGTGCAGTAGTAAGGCTGCTGTTCCTGAGGAAGGACAAAGGAACACCTCTAGCAAGAGTTATCTGGGGGGAAGGGGCTTCCCTGGTGGCGCAGTGGTTGAGAGTCCGCCTGCCAATGCAGGGGACATGGGTTCGTGCCCCGGTCTGGGAAGATCCCACATGCCGTGGAGCAGCTGGGCCTGTGAGCCATGCGCGTCCAGATCCTGTGCTCCGCAACGGGAGAGGCCACAGCAGTGAGAGGCCCGCGTACCGCAAAACAAAAACAAAGACAAACAAAAAGAGTTACCTGGGGGTGGAGGGAGGTGCTTGTTTATTTTTAATTTTTTAAAAAAGTTTTGGCCGTGCCACGCAGCTTGCGGGATCTTAGTTCCCTGACCAGGGATTGAACCCGGGCCCTGGCAGTGAAAGTGCTGAGTCCTAACCACTGGACCACGAGGGAATTCCCCAGGAGGTCCTTGTTTAAAATTCAGGTTCCCAGGCCCCAAATTCTGATCTACTGATCTGATTCAGGCCCTCCCTCCAGTCACTCCTGGGATGCTGACTGTTGAGAAGAGGTTTCCAGGGGATCTTCACCGCGGCCCTGTCAGGGAGGCCCCCATGCGGGCCAGGTGATTTATGTGAGATCAAGCCAGGCTGGAGAATAAATAATCCCAGCTCAGCCCTTCGCCACCTGGATGACGTTGAGCCAGTTACTTTGAACACCTGAGTTTTCTCATTGTAAAATGGGCAGGGGGATTTCTGAGGACACAAGGAGATGATGCATTTAAAGTGCTTTGCGGGACTTCCCTCGTGGTCCAGTGGTTAAGACTCCGTGCTTCACTGCAGGGGGCACGGGTTCGATCCCTGGTCAGGGAACTAAGACCCCACACGCTGCGAGACATAGCCAGCAAATAAATAAAATTTAAATTGCTTTGTACAGTACCCAGCATCTAGTGGGTGCTTAGCCAATGATTGTGGTTGCAGTTCATTCTCCTAGAAGAGCCAGGTCTAAACTGGGGCCTTCCGCCTCCTTGCAGACTTGGGGAAGGGGTCGGATCGGCCCCCATTCCCACCACAGATGTGATCTATGATGTTGCATTAACAGTTTTTCAAACAAGAGGCGCTGTTTGGGCCTCTGCAAAGCTGCACGCTGCGGGGTTAAGTGCCAGCAGCCACTGATGGTGCCTCGCAGCTGCTTCCAATCCTGCAGTCAGACCCACCTCGTGCCAACCAGCCGTGAAACTGCCGGGCGCCCCACATACTCAGCCACAGAAACCTCACATTGGCCCCCCGTGGGGAGGCTCGTAAAACGCACTGAAGCTTCCTCTGCTTGGATGCTGCCAGCCACGGTGGACCAAATATTTACAGACTCGGCTGAAATGAGACCCAGCAGGGCAGGTTTCACAGGTGGCCCAGAAAAAGTCCCCTCACCCCCTGTCCTTGGGAAAACAGGGCACAGAGTGACAAGCAGCCCATTAGGCCAAGGCCCACACCCCCAGCAAGGCAAGATGGGGGAGCTGGGCTCAAGAGAGCTTATCTGTTTAGAGCCAAAGGCATTTCCTGTGTGTCAGGTTCTGTGCCAGGGACACAGCAGTGACCATGACTGAGACAGATCTGCTCTTTGGAGCCCAAGGGAGGGTTTCAAGCAGGAGGTGGAGTGCGCCTGGCTTCCTGAAGGAGGTGACTGGAAGGGCATTCCAGGAGAGGGAACAGAATGTGCAGGAGCCCCCAGGAAGGAACAGGTGCAGCACCTTGGAGGAACTCAGCAAGCAGGAATGTGGGTGACTTGGGGTCAGAGTGGTCTCCAAAGTCCTGGGCAGGTCAGGGATCAGGCCACCAGCCCACAGGCCATGGCATGTTTCAGCAGGGTTCAAGGGTGTCCATCACTGTCTCTTCCTGGGCCCTTCCTTGCTTGGGGGTCCAAATATTCACTGTCCCTGCCCCCCACCCACCATGCAACCAGCACTTTCTGCCTCTGGGGAGCCCGCAGCCGCCAGCCCTGTGGAAGGTGAGCTCATGGCCAGGTTATCTGGACAAAGATAACAGCAGGGGAACCCCGTGCAGCCTGCAGGCATGGGGTCCCCTCCACAAGGACCAGAATATAGGAAGTAGGAGCAGGCAGGCTACAAAGCTGATGAAGTTGGTCATCACTCTCCACCTGGACTGAGTCATGAATGGCAGGAAGTGCCAAGATGCCATGGGGGGACAGGGCACAGGGGATGTCGCTAATGGGGGGGTAGCTCAGTTATAGACGAAGAGGTGGGGGGAAGGGTGGGAGAGGGAGACAGAGATGGAGAGATACAGACACAGAAGGAAAAAGAGGCAGCAACGCACAGAGAAGAGAGACAGAGACTGAAACACAGAGAAATAGAGACACACAGACTCAGAGAGAGAGAAAGCTGACACGGATGGATACCCCGGGACCCACAGACCCGCAGAGATGTTGAGCCACGGGGGCTGCTATGCCCCCTGTGCCCACCGGGTGGCGCCAGAGAGCCACACGCTGCACCGCAGCCATCCCTGCCTGGCGCTTCCTGCAGCCCGAGTCCCTTTCTCTCTGCCTGCGGTTCCTCTATTGCTCCACTGCCGCCTTAGCGGGAGGCCCTGGACCCCAGAGTGGAGACGGAGGTGGAGGTTGGAATAGGGGTTTCCGCAGGGATCGAGGGTGTCCACAGCCCCCATAACCTGGACACCCCCCGCCAAGGCTCTGTGCGTGTCTCCTGTGCGTATCTGTGTGTGTCTTGGAGTGTGTTTGCATTGGTCGTGTGTGTGTGTGTGTGTGTGTGTGTGTGTGTGTGTGTGTCGGGGTGTGTATCTAGACGGTCTCTGTGTGTGTCTCGTTTTGTCTCAAGGTGTGTGTGGTGTTTGTGTGTGTGTGTGAGGGGCTGTGGGCGTCTCTGTGTGTCTGGTATCTCCATGCCCCCAGAAACCTGACACTCTCTTCTCCTCTCACCTTCCCTGGCAGCTCTGCACGGAGTCACCCAAAAAATTTGAGAACCAAAACATTTATGGAGACTTACTGGTGTCCAGAGTCTCTACTGGGATGCCAGAGGAAGTGCTCCCTGGAGCGACAAGGATGGGTGTTCATGGAGCTGACTGAGCAAAATTTAGGTTCTGCTAAACCCAAGCACCTACTTTGTGCTACTTTCATGCTGTGGACTCAGTTTCCTCATCTGTGAAATGAGCCTGAAATTAATACCAGCCTCATAGCATTGCTGTGAAGTGATTAAGTGAGTTGAGGAGATACCAGACACACAGAGACGCCCACAGCCCCTCACACACACCTTGAGACAAAACAAGACACACACGGAGACCAGCTAGATACACACCCCAAGACACACACACACACACAACCAATGCAAACACTGCCTGGCACACAGCCTAAGGACTTAGTAAGTATCAGAAATCATCTCTTTTGATCCTTTTAACTACAAACACATCCATTAACCCATGGGTCAGTGGGAGCCCCTGAGAACTCTCCACTCACCACTAGGGATCTGAGGGTTGTCTTAAAGACCCAAAGAAGTGGATACTCAGATTATCTGCCTCCACACAAACTTCCCTTTTGGTCTAGTCCACTGGTTCTCAAACTTCACTGTACAGAAAAATGAGAAGATTAGATCATGCTGGGTATATAAATCAAAGCCAGTTGCTGTCCCATACACCAGGGACTCAGCAGTGAACAAAACAGGCAAGGATGCCTGCCTTAGCGGACTTTGTGTTCTAGTGGGAAAAACATAATAAATGAAGTTCATCTGTCACTCAACAATGGTGAGTCATGATAATTAGTTACTATCCATCAATTTGCTTTCGATAATTTTGCCATCTTACCTTCCAAAAAGATAGTACTAACTTACACAGTAACAGAGGTGAACGTCAATTGCCTTGTAACCTCACAGAATCTAATATGATCAGATATCTTTTTTGACTATTATAGTGAGAATTCTAGAGTGGTTAAACACATTTTCATGTAAAAGTCTTCGTCTTTTTTTTTGTTTCACTTTTTTTATTACAATGTCCCATCTATGTCTTTTGTGTGTTCAAAGTGGCATCCATGTTCTTTGCATGTCTCTATTCTTATTTATTTCTCACAACTCTTTATATATGAAGGATGCCACTTTAAAAATGTTAGTGGCAAATAGCCTTTGTTTCTAATAGAGCTAAACTGGAATAACACAATTTATCAACAGGGACCACCAAGAATCCTCATTTGTCAGACATCCTAGCAGTGAATTCCTTATGAAAACCCAGTGGAGGGGGACAGATGGGTCCAAGAAATAGTAGCTAGGAAGAGAGCATTTTGACCTGAGACAAAGCCCTTCTCAGATCCTTAGCTGAGAAAATGTATCCATCTTCTGAACTGGATTCAGCACTGTCAGGGACAATTCTTTGTTTTTTGTTTTTTTTTTTTGGCTGCACAGAGCAGCATGTGGAACTTCCCTGACCAGGGATCGAACCTATGTCCCCTGCACTGGAAGCATGGAGTCTTAACCACTGGACCACCAGGGAAGTCCTGTTAGGGACATTTCTAACATATAAATTAGATTATGCCACTCCCTTGCTTCAAACACTCCCATGGCTCCTCATTGCCTTTAGACGGAAATCCAATCTCCTCTCCACACCCTTCCCAAAGCCACCCCCAAGCACCACATTTTCCTTTTTGCACCACCTCCAGATAGAGAGGCACCCTGAGCCTTTCCATTAACTCACTCCTGCCATGTTCCAGGAGCTCTACCTTCAGGTGTGGCTTTGGGAAAGTGATTTCCCTCTCCAAGACTCAGTGTTGTCATCTGAAAAATGGGATAACAAGTACAGACCTCATAGGATTGGTGGCAGGGACCCCATGGGATAACTGTTTGTAAAGCTTGATGGGATGTCCATTCGCTTTTTCCAAAGCCTTTTCAGCTTCTCCCTGGGAGGTGGGGGACCTTGGCAAACAGATGCTCCTGGAACTCACTTTCTTGATCTTAAAAGGAGGATATAAAGTTAGTACCATCACTGTCTAGGGAGAGCAAACTCACTCAAGGAGTGAGTTGGACCTAGGGTTATAGGGAATTCACATCCCTATAATCCCTGGAGGGTCCACAGATGCCACTTGGATTGGGGGCCCAATGGAGCGTCTTTTAAAAAAATTTTTTTTTATTGATGTATAGTTGATTTACAATGTTGTGTTAATTTCTGCTGTACAGCAAAGTGACTCACTTATATGCATATATACATTCTTCTTTATATTCTTTTCCATTATGGTTTATCCCAGGATATTGAACATAGTTCCCTGTGCTATTCAGTAGGACCTTGTTGTTTATCCATTCTATATAGAATAGTTTGCATCTGCTAACCCCAAACTCCTAATCCATCCCTCCCCCATCCCCCCACCCCCTTGCCAACCACAAGTCTGTTCCCTATGTCTGTGAGTCAGTTTCTGTTTCGTAGACAGGTTCATCTGTGGCATGTTTTAGATTCCACATACAAATGATGTCATATGGTATTTGTCTTTCTCTGTCTGACTTACTTCACTTAGTATGATAATCTCTAGTTGCATCCATGTTGCTGCAAATGGCATTGTTTCATTCTTTTTTTTTTTTAATGGCTGAGTAGTACTGCACTGTATCCAATGGAGCTCCTTATATGGAAAAAGTCATTCACAAGTTCTTCTTGTAAACATTATGTGGGCCTCCAGCCCCAGAAAAAAATAAACAAAAACCAAAAACACATTCAGCTCCTGGGCTTCCAGTTTGAGAGACCTCTGATCCAAGGGGACAAGTCTAGGTAAGAAGCCTGTGTCACAAGAGGCTCCTTGGGATTCGAGAATTTGGCAAATTCAGTGGGTATGTCACAGATAGGGGCAAGTTAGCACAGCGCCGACCCTCCCTATCTGCCTGCAGTATTGGTGGGATGCAGGCCCCCATCCACACATATGCCTTCTGCCTCTGACGATCCATGCATTCTCTTCCCTGCAAGACAGCCAGAAGTGATGTGTTGAATACCATTCAGGACCCCTGCTCTAGGATTCTTTTTTTTTTTTTTGGCCATGCTGCATGGCTTGGGGGATCTTAGTTCCCTGATCAGGGATCGAACCTGGGCCCCGACAGTAAAGGTGCTGAGTCCTAACCACTGGACCAGGGAATTCCCTGGGAATTCCCTCTAGGATTCTAAAATGTTCCGGAGGAGGGGAGACTGTTTTGAGGATCTAGAATGCCGGGCACTCCAAGATTCTGGGAGTCCATGATTTTGGAGATCCCATGATTCTGAGCCTCCCAGGTCCCAGAACTCAGGGATTCACCGAGCTTGTCACTGCCCGCTTGGGTCCTCCATAATCGCCCGTGACAGATAATACAGTGTCTCGAGGCAGAAACCAAGATCCCTCTAATCCGGCGGCCTAGGCAGAGGGCCTACTGCCCGGAGCCACCTGGCTTTAACGGCTTCATGAGAAAGTCAGAATTAATTGGAACTGGCACCCGGCAGTCACAGAGCTCAACGCGGCTAGCTTGGCCTCCATATGTTAAAGCCGAGTGTCTCTGGGTCTTGCTCTGACCTGTTCGAAACACCAGCAGGTGTGTTGCCTGAAACCTGGAGCTTAGCCTGACAAGGGAGGTGGCTGGGACCGTGGTGACCCAGTGCCACAGGTAGAGCCAGCCGGCCCACTCTCCCTGACACAGTGTACACCAGCCTGGGCCCTCATTCTGTCCCTTGTCTGGGCCTCAGTTTCCCTCCTCTGTTCAGTGAGATCAGCCTCAGGTTTCCTTGTGGATTACATGTAAATTGCTCAGCGTGTGTGTTGTACTGTAATCCATCCTTGGGCACCTGGGTAGAGTCCCAGAAGGGATATAGCGACTTCTCATTTCAATAGCTATTATCAGAGAGATTATGCCATTTCACACTCCAAACCCCAATGCATAATATTGCTCTTTTCCCCAAACCCCAGCAACATGGTGAATTATCAAACTTTTTCATCCTTAGCAACCTGGTAGATTTTTTAAAAGTATTTCATGGTAGTTTTATTTTATATTGACCTTACCATGCGTGAGAATGAACTCCCTTTCATATGCTTGGAAGACATTTGTATTTCCTTTTCAGAAACTGTTCATGTCCTTTGCCTCTTTTTCTATTGAATTGTTGGCCCTTATTGATACCTGGAAGATTTTTACATATTAAGGAAATCAGTCTTTTGTCTATCATGTCTTGGAAAAGTTTTCCTTTGTTGATTGACCTTCTAGTATTTGTGTGTGTGTGTGTATAGGAATTTTACATTTGTATGTAGTCAGTTATTAATCTTTTTAAAAATATTTATTTATTTATTTATTTATTTTTGGCTGCGTTGGGTCTTCGTTGCTGTGCGCGGGCTTTCTCTGGTTGCGGCGAGCGGGGGCTACTCTTCATTGCGGTGCACAGGCTTCTCATTGTGGTGGCTTCTCTTGTTCCGGAGCACGGGCTCTAGGCGCACGGGCTTCAGTAGTTGTGGCACACGGGCTCAGTAGTTGTGGTGCATGGGCTTTGTTGCTCCGCATCATGTGGGATCTTCCTGGACCAGGGCTCAAACCCGTGTCCCCTGCATTGGCAGGCGGATTCTTAACCACTGCGCCACCAGCGATGTCCTGTGGTCAGTTATTAATCTTTTTTAAAAAATTTATTTATTTTATTTATTTATTTTTGGCTGTGTTGGGTCTTTGTTGCTGCGCGTGGGCTTTCTCTAGTTGTGGTGAGCGGGGGCTACTCTTTGTTGTGGTGTGCGGGCTTCTCATTGCCATGGCTTCTCTTGTTGCAGAGCACGGGCTCTAGGCGCACGGGCTTCAGTAGTTGTGGCTCGCAAGCTCTAGAGCTCAGGCTTAGTAGTTGTGGCGCATGGGCTTAGTTGCTCCACGGCATGTGGGATCTTCCCGGACCAGGGCTCGAACCTGTGTCCTCTGCATTGGCAGGTGGATTCTTAACTACTGCGCCACCAGGGAAGTCCTGTAGTCAGTTATTAATCTTTTAAATCATTAAAGGTGTCATGTCATGCTTCAACACACTGGGATTATTATTATTTTTAACTTGCACATTTTCTTCTAGTAGTTTAATAGTTTCTCTGTCTCTCTCTCTTTTTTTTTTTTTTGCTTGGTTGGTGGGTGATCCATCTGAAATTAATTTTGCTCTTAGCTACCTTTAAAATCTCCATCTGAAATCTGATGGTTGTCTAAAAAGCTGTGTAGTAAGTGGACAAGAGCATGATGACTGAAACCAGGTGGCTAGGCTTCAAATCCTGGCTCTGCCATTTTTCACTGTGTATCCTCAGGGAAGTCACTCTCTCTGAGCCTCACATTACTCATCTGTAAAATGGGAGATAATAGTGTCATGTGAGAATTAAAGGAAGCTTTTATTATTATTTTTTTAAATCATGTACCTAGAAGGCCATCTGGCACTTAGCCCATGTTTTTTTTTTCTGCTTGCTATTTTTGTTTTTATTTGCTTTTCAATTGCACTTGACTCTCAGCGTAGCCAATTAGCCAGCGACTATGCTTCAGGAACATTTCTAGGTGCTTATGTGCAGTAATTTACTCTCATAACAACCCCATTGGACAGATGGTAATATCGAGGCCCAGGGAGGTTAAGTTCCTTCCTGAGGAACTTCCAAGGGTCAGGGTTGGCATTAGAGCCCTTGATTTGCCCACTGCCCTGTTCTGGCCTCAGCCTCCCTCCCCCACTCTTGGCCACTCCTGGAGGAGGAGTTCCCACTGGGCTCCATCGTAACTAGCTTCTAAGTACAGACTAAATCTCTGAGGTCAAGTCAACATTCTGGATACCCAGAACTGGTCAGTCCTGTCCTGGTAGGTATGGCTGTGGAGAGGGGTAGGCAGCAGTCAAGGAAGGCTTTCAGGAAGAGGGTCCTTAGATAAGTAAGACTGGAGAGGCTGGCGGGGCCTGAGAAAGGGGTTGCAAGGGGGAGGGGAGGACAGCATGGAAGCCTCCCCTGACTGTCACTGACCACAAGCCTTGACTCTTGCTTCTCCCCACTAGGCACACAGTGAACTATATAGTTGTTGATCATGGGCAGTTGGTGGGAGTGTTGAACTTCTACTCAACTGTCAAAGCCCCAGGGCTCCAATGCCTACTCATCTGGAAAGCCATCTCCCCACTACTGGCCTTTCCCAGCCTGGGGTCTCTCCTACTACTCAAACCCTGACCACATAGGACTGGGAGTGTCTGTGTCCAGCTCTGTGTCCTTCACCCTCAACTGGGTGACCGTTGAGGGCAGGGCCCTAGGTTGGGATTTCTCTGGTGCCCAGCATCGCCCAGCCCAGCCCGGACACAGAATAAGTACTGGTTGAATAAGTCTTGAAGGAAATAAGGGAGTAAATGAGAGTCAAATATGTGAGTGACGAATACAAACCACAGGCACTTCCTTCCAGGGCTCCCACCTCCCTTGGGATAAAAGGCCAGGTCCTCCCTGTGGCCCACAAGGTCCTACATGACCTGCCCCATCCCCTCCCTGACCCCCCCCCCCTGTCTCCCCCTCACTCACTCTGCTCCAGCCACACAGGCCTCCTCGCTGTTCCTCCAACAGGCAGGCTCTGTCCTGCCCCAGGACCTTTGCACAGGCTGTTCCCATCTCAGCCTGCAGTAAGTACTCTTGATCATGACTCTTTGCGTGGTTGGCTCATTCCTCCTTCAGATCTCCATTCAAATGCCACCTCCACAGAGAGGCCTCCCTTGACCTTGATCCCTAAAATAGCCGGCCAGTCTCGAGCTCTCTTCCTCTTCTGGTCCCTCCCTGGCACTTCCCACGATCGGATGCACTGTGCATTTACATATTTATCTTTATGATGCGGCTCCTTTTCGTGCGTTTTGTCCCGGGTCACCCGGGGCGCCACCATCCGCCTGGCTCGCAGTAGGCACTTAATACAGGTCGACGTAAACTAAGGGGCGTCTGCGGGTGGGGGCTAGGGGCCCGCAGATCCACCCGCCGCGCCCCGCCCTCGTGGGGCCTCCAGTCTGCGAGCTGGGCGTGCCCGGGCAGGCTGGGCGCGGGCGCGGGCGCGGGCGCGGCGGGAGCGGGCGGCCGGGCCGGTTGGGCGGGTGCGGAGGGCGCGCGGGGCCCGGGCCGGGTCCGCGGGCCCGGGCCGGGTCCGAGTGTCCGGCGGGGACCATGGAGGGGCTGCGGCGGGGCCTGTCGCGCTGGAAGCGCTACCACATCCAGGTGCACCTAGCGGACGAGGCGCTGCTGCTGCCGCTCACGGTGCGGCCGCGGGACACGCTCAGCGACCTGCGCGCCCAGCTCGTGGGCCAGGGCGTGAGCTCCTGGAAGCGCACCTTCTACTACAACGCGCGGCGGCTGGACGACCACCAGACAGTGCGCGACGTGCGCCTGCAGGACGGCTCGGTGCTGCTGCTCGTCAGCGACCCCAGGTGGCCGGGGGAGGGGACTGGGGGGCGACCTGGGTCGGGGGCCCTGTCTGGGGTCCCCGGTGAGGGGTGAGTCAAGGCTGGGGGGAGACGGCGGGGCACAGGATGGCCTGGCTGGCGTCCCCGGTGGGGTGGGAGGTGGGTCAGGATGGGCGGGGCCTGGGGGGCACAGGAGTGCCTGGCTGGCGTCCCCGGTGGATTGGGAAGTGGGTCAGGGACGGGGTGGGGGGGGGGGAGGCCAGGAGGGCCTAGCTGGGGTCAGGGTGGAGTGCGTGGGATGGTTGCGGAAGGGTGGACTGGGGATCCTTCTCGTCCTTGTGGACTCCTTGGAGAGCGCCCGGCACTGAGAAAGGCCAGGAGCCTGGCTCGATTCCCCCTGCAGGCTTTCTTCTTTTCTCTCGCTCTGTCTGCCTCTCTCCAGCCTGCCGGTCTTTCTCACGATCTCTCTTTGTCTCCTGTCTCTCCCTCTCTCTGTGACACTGTCCCGGTTTATTTCCTTTCCTTCTTTCTGTCTCTGTCTCTATCTCTCTGTCTCTCTGCGTCTCTGCCCATTTCTGTCTCTGCTGTTTTTCTCTCTGTGTGTGTCTCTCTTCCTTTTCTGTCCATCCATCTCCCCCACTACCTCTGCCTTCCCCACAATCCCATCCTGACCCTTGCTGTCCACACTCTGACCTGGCCGTCTGGGGTTTCCAAAGAGGTCCCCTGGCCAAGATGACCCGAGAGGCGTGGGTCTCCCAACCCAAGGAGGGGTCTGCAGAGAAGGGCAGCTGGGCTGCGGGAACAGCACATGTGGAGCCCTGGGGCAGCTTTGGGAAATGGTGGAGGCTGGCGCTTGGCGAGATTGGCAGTGGATGGAGGCGCTGGGCCGGGGAGGGACTGGAGCTGTCTGTGTAACACTGGAGTTTATGGGGGTCATGCTCGCTGGGCCCCTAGAGGCTTGGTCCACCAAGTCTGGGTGACATTTTGAGAGTAGGAGCCTTAGATGCCAGTCCTGGAGGCTCAAGATGTGGTGGGAGGGCCTGCCTCTCCAGGCCCTCTCGAGGGAGGGTCTCACTTGGGGCTGGGAGAGGGTGTTCCTGGCAGTGGCCAAAGTCTAGCAGCTGGACGATCCACAGACGTCTACACAGTCAATATTCAATATACAGTACGCATTTATTGGGTGCCTACTGTGTGCCGGGTCATGTGCTGGGCGGCACTGGAACCCAGCAGGGACCCAGACAGACCAGGCCTGCCCTCACGGAGCCCACAGTCCAGTGGAAGAGACAGACAAGGAACCAAATAAACATATGTTTGAATGTCAGGTTGTAATAAGTGCTATGGAAAGATGCAGGGAGGTTGAGCGTGATGGAGGTGTTGCTACCCTATCAACAGTGGCCAGGGGAGGTCTGTCGGAGAAGGTGACATTTCACAGTACAATGTGAAGGAGCTGATTAAACAAAGAGAACAAGAGTGGGCAGGAGGGTATTCCAGGAAGAGGAAACAAAATGTGCAAAGGCCCTGGGGCAGAACCATGCCTGGTGTGTTGGAGGAACAGCCAGGAGGCCTGTGTTTCTGGAGCAGAGTGAGCGAGGGGGAGAGAGGGAGGAGAGGAGGGCAGGGAGGGGACGGGGAAGGTCGTGCAGGGCCTTGTGGGCCATGGGGAAGACTTGGGCTTTTACCCTCAGGGAGGTGAGAGCCCTGGAGGGCTGTGGGCAGAGGAGGGGCAGGACCTGCCTCAGGTGCTCACAGGTGCCCTCTGGCTGATACAGGGAAGACAGACTGTGGAGGGGGCGGGGAGGGCTAGGGGTGGGGATCGGGGGACCAGGGTGGAGGTCTAGTGATGGTGAGTGATGGTGGAGGCTGAACTAGGATAGAGTCAGCTCACTGTTCCTCCTACTCTCTAGGCATGGTCCTACCTCAGGGCCTTTGCACTGCTGTTCCTTCCTCCTGCAATGCTTTCCACTTCCCTTCCTCAGCTCCTTCAGGCTTTTGTTCAGATCCTACCTCCTCAGTGTAATCTTCCCTGACCACCTGTTTAAAATGGCATCCCACCAACACCGTACCCTAACCTGCTTTACCTTTCTCTATACTTCCTTGATTATTTTTACTAATATTTTACTAATTTTTTTTGCCCCATCTCCCCCACTAGACTGTAAGCTCTGTGAGGGCATTGTTGTCCATCCTATTCACTGCTGTTTCCCCAGTTCAGTGCCTGGCACATAGTAGGTGCTCAATAAATGTTCGTTGAATGTATGATCTCTGGAGGTGAAGAAGGGGATGCTCAGAACATTTTCCTGGAGCTCTAGTGTTTCCTGGAAGCAAGAGAGAGGTTCTCGTGGGTGGAGGCGAGTCTGGGCAGATGCAGCAATATGCATTGGCTGGACACCGAGCAGACCAGGAGGCTTTAAGTGCCAAGGTGAGGGCTGCACAGGCCTGCAACCTGTATCTTTCTGTCCCCCTCCTGCAGGTAATCTGTGTTGGAGGATGCGGAGCCATGACCGAGGGGACCAGAGGTGCTGGCTGAAGAAGCAGGCTGGGGGTGGTGGGGGACATCTCCCGGGAGCCTTGACCTCACTCTGGGTAAGTCACTCCAGTATTTGGGACACAGAAGGGACCTTAGAGATTGTGGAGACCACAGATGGGTAAACTGAGGCTCAGAGAGGAGAAGAGAGTCATCTCTGATGACCATCACCCTTCTCCACACCCATATGCTTCTGGCCCCTGGGGCAGGGTCACTGGCCTTACCTTCTCACCTTTGAACTAACACATGGGCCTGAGTAATGCTGCCCTGAATTGCTGTGTGCCCTTGGGCAAATTGCTTCTCCTCTCTGGGCTCTGTTACCCCCCTTCCTTAACAATCAAAGAGTGGGCTTTGGTTGGCAGGTTTGGTTTAATTGCACTCTTTGCCTGCAATTTCTGCGACTGCCACCAGGTGGCTTCAAGTGCCAAGCTCCCCACAGGCTAAGGGCTATCCCTGCCCCTCCTGGAGGGCACCAGAGCCATCTCAAAGGAGGAGCTGGCTGCAGGTGTTTCTGTCCATGGGGCTGTTAGGGAAAAGGGAAGAAGGAAAAGTGGCCAGAGAGCTGGTGTTTCATCCTGCGAGGGGGCCTGGATTGAAGTTGTCTTATCCCCTCCCTCCTGCTGTTCTAAGGTTCTGGGCTTCCAGCATAGATGGTGAAACACTGGCCTGCCCAGCTGCTGCCCACTGCCTGGGACATTCCTGATGGAGCCCCAGTCCCTGACACTGACCTAGGATGTTGCTACTCCGGGCCAGCCAGCCTTCCAGCTGTGCTGTGTGATCCTGAGGAGGTGGCTCCCACCTTGGGGCTTCAAGTGCCCAGTCTGCAGTAGGAACCACGTGCCATCTTGGGAGGCAGCTGGAGGAGGTCACATGAAGAAAAGCACAGAGGGGAGAGGAGCTTGGGGGGGCATCACCCCCACCTGCCTGGTACATTCTCTCTGCCACGCCTCTACCCAAGCTGTGCCCCCAGCCTGAAGCACCTTTCACACCCCTCTCTGCAGCTCCAGTCCACCCAGCATTCCAGCCTCCTCTAGGAAGTCTTCTCAGATTCCCTCCTCCCCAGCCAGTGAGCACCTTGTCCTCTTTTGGGCCCCCTCAAGCCTCCTCTACTGTGAACAGCTTTGGCTGGGGGCAGGGGGTGTGTGGCCAGACACTCATGACATCTCAAATGACTAAAGGTGGAGACTGGGGGGCCCCAGCCCTCTCCCAATGCTCCAGTGTCACACTGCGCCCCTCCCCCAAACCCAAACCCCTCCCCACGTTGCACCCGTGTCCACCCCCGTGGCGGTGTCCTTCCTGTTCAATCCCACTGCTTTGCCCCCTGCACGGGGTCTCCTGGTTGTGTCTGAAGGGCTCTGGTTAAGTGGGCAGGGATTTGGTGGGGGGCGGTGGCTGTGCCTGGCAGAGCACTGAGACATTGACGGTCATCATGGGGGTACTCCGGGCTATTCCAGGCAGTGTGTTGTAGGGATTCTGGGTATAAGACCCTCTGAGTAGGGAATTCCATGGCGGTCCAGAGGTTAGGACCCTGCACTTCCACTGCTGGGGTTCGATCCCTGGGGAACTAAGATTCCGCGTGGCGCAGCCAAAAAAAAAAAAGTAGAACGTTGGGACTCAGTTGGATCTCTGATCTGCGGCCGTGAGGCGTCGGGTCCACCGTGCAGACCCCCTCGGGTTGGGGGGATGCTGGCATGCGGGCCCTCGAGGGCCGCGTTCACGCTCTGGGTGCTGGCATCACAGGGCAGAGGCTCGGGAGCCTGGGAAGACATAATGTTTTAGTTAAGAGTCGTGTTGGCCGCAGGGCCCAGAGCAGGGACAGGTGGATAATAAATCGTGGCCGTGGGGAGAGTAGTGCTCAGATGTGCGTTTGTCCATCAGGGGATGGGGACGGCCCCAGGCCTACGGGGCTTTTCTCACGTCCCCCTCCGGGGCTGGCATCACTCCTCCTGGGGCCAGGCAGCCCACGCCCCTGCTCCTGCCTGGTTTTGGTCTCGGTGGGTCACGCACACACTGGGGGACCTGCCCCCAGGGCCCAGCAGGAAAGTGGGGCTTTTAATAGCCACCCCAGCTCCATTCCTCAGCTCCCACTACATGCCAGGGTTTGTGCCACATCCTTGTCTGGCCTCCACTTACTCTAGTCTGTGAAGTGTGAGGCTCAGTGGTGGTGGTGATGATTATGGCCCATTTTACAGATGGGGCATCCAAGGTCACCCTGCCCCCTCTAGTCTGCTGCCCTGGCAACCCTTGAACTGAGGGGTCCCCAGCCCATGAGCAGGTCCCTGATAGAGGAAGGGGGAGGGTTTCCCACATCTTGGCTGAGGTGAGGGTGGGAGAAAGCATTTTCAGGCCTTTTTGACATTTAACAAACAGTATGCAAATCACATGCAAATCGCATGCAAATCATCACCCATTTCTTAAGCCTCAACAGCTTTGGTGTGTTCTGAAATAATAATGTTGGACTTGTCCCTTGGTATTGGCTTGGAGGAGGGGTGCAAAGTTTTTCCCTTCCTCCCTTCCTTCCCCTTCCCTTCTGTTTTCTTTCCTTCCTCCCTCCCTTTCTTCCCTCCTCCCTTCCTTTCTTCCTGTTATCTCTTTGCTCCCTTCACATTGTTTTTTGGAGGCTTCCCAGTTCTAAGATGAATACAAACAGCAAAAGTGGCTTCCAGCATTCCCATTTTCCACATGGGGAAACTGAGGCACTGAGAGGCACAAGCCTGGACTGAGATACCAGAGACACATTGTGGAAGGCATCCGCCACCAAGTGTCATCATGGACCAAAGTGGACAGTACCTGTGACCCAAGGAGGAGAGATGACAGTGGCTGGACCAGGCCTAACAGGGCTTGGAGGAGCCAAGGGGAAGAGTCCTTGGGTTTCTTGGCCTAGAATGGCAGGCTGCCATGCTTGGATCTGGAGAAATCTGACACTGAGTGATCTTACTCCTCAAGTCCTTCTTTGTCTTGCTACTCCATCATCATGTTCTTTGAATTTGGGCCACAGCCTCTGCTCAGTTTGCATGCCCTACCTTTTCTGTTTGCAAACTCCTATTCATCCTTCCAAGCCCCAGCTCCAGTGCCCCCTTCTTCAATGCAGACATTTCTGATCCTCCAGAAGAGCTTCCACTTCCCTCTGGGCTTCTGTTACCCCAGATCTCTCTCTCTCTCTCTCTCTCTCTCTGGTCCAACCCTGACCCTTTTGGAGACAGCAGCATTACTGGCCAATCTGGCTTGTTTCCAGCACTTGTCTGATTATCACACACCTCCAGACTTTTGTATTCTCTGCGCAGAATGTCCTTTTGGGTCTTTTTCACCTGGAATAGTCCTACATTTTCAAGGTCCTGGCACTAATACCCCACCTCCATGTGGGCTCGACAGCTCTCTCCCAGTCGGCCTCTGGGTCCTGCAGCCTCCATCCCTTCATCCCTGACCCACAGAATGGGGAGGTCTGTGTGTCCTCCCAGTCTTAGGAGTTGCCTCTGGGGCTCCAGGATCACCTAGGCTGGGATTGCAGGGTGATCCTGTAGTACAGTACAAATTCAGTACAGAGGGACTGAATTTGAGTAGGTACGGAATAAAAGACTAAGTGTTTGGAAACAACGCCAAGTTCAAACTCTCTCACTTAGCCTTGGGCTTCACTCTCCATTGACAGTTCAGTCCTAAGCATATCCTTCGCCCTTCCCTCTCGTTCACCTCCAGAACTCTGCACAAGCCATTCCCTCTGCCAGGAATGCTTTTCCCTTGACTCCTATTCTGGGTGACCCCAAGCCAGGCCCCTCCCATCTCTGCGCTGTGAAAATGGGGGAAGTCCGGTCCCCCCAGGGCCTCTCAGGCTCCTGGCTCCACCCCAGAGCAAGTCCGGGCTGCAAGGAGTTTCGGGTGAGACCTGGCAGCCACCATCTCTCCCTGGGGCCCGTGGCGTCCCAGGGAGGGGCCACCTCCTGCCTTGGCTGCCCACTCACTTTGTGCTCCCAGAAGTTCGAGGGGAATTTTCCTGGGTGGTAAGTAAATCCAGGTGCTTCCCAGAGGAGGCATCTGTGGCTCAGCCAGAAACTGCCGGCACCTGGACTTTCTGCTTTAGTTCAGTTGTGCCCCCCTCTCTCTCTCTCTTTCTCTTTCTCTCTCTGTGTGACTCCAGGCCAGATTCTGGCATTCTCTAGCTCCGCCCATTCGTTCAACGGGCATTTATCGAGTGAGCTCTGTGTGCCCGGCCCTGGGCTGGCTGCTGGAGATACCAAGACAGACTTTGCTTCGGCTGCTGTAGACAGTGGGGCAGGTTGTTCACTGCACAAAAACATCCAGCTGGGCCTCAGGAAGGGAAATCTTTGCATAATTCACACAGAGTCTCCTATACAGGTTAGTGGTGGTCCTGACCTGACCCTGATGCCTCCCCCACCCCCCGTGTCTCCATCTGTCTCTGTGTCTCATTCAATCTCTTCTCTATGTATCTGCCCCCATTTGTCACTCTTTCTCTGTGTCTCTTGATCTCTGCTCTCCACTCTCTCTATCTGAGCCTCTCTGTCTGTCTCCATCTCTGTCTCTGTCTCCTTCCATGTCTCTGGCCGTTTATTTCTGTCTCTCTCTCTCCATACCCCTGTATCTGTCTCTCATATCCCCTCTCAAAAGGGACATCCTTTCCCCCTGATGCTCTGAGCATGACCTCTGGGTGTTTTCAAAAGTTGCTGGGAGGGCTTCCCTGGTGGCGCAGTGGTTGAGAGTCCGCCTGCCGATGCAGGGGACGCGGGTTCGTGCCCCGGTCCGGGAAGATCCCACGGGCCGCGGAGCAGCTGGGCCTGTGAGCCATGGCTGCTGAGCCTGCGCGTCCGGAGCCTGTGCTTTGCAACGGGAGAGGCCACAAGAGTGAGAGGCCCGTGTACCGCAAAAAAAAAAAAAAAAAAAAAAAGTTGCTGGGTCCATGCATTCTGTAATCACTGATGAAGCACCTCCAATTTTCAGGGCACTGAGGACAGCGTGGTGACTAGGACACCCAGCTGTTGGCCCTCATGGGGCTTGAGGTCCAGCAGAAGAGACAGAAGCTGCAGGGTGGGGGGCTGCTCCTAGGATCCTGGAAACCCCTCCTCTGGGCTCGGCCCACACTCTTCTGAATGACCTCGGGTGGTCCTTGTCCCTCTCTGGGCCTCAGTTTCCCCACCTACCCAAGGAGGGAGGTGTTTAAGGTGGCTGGGCCAGAAGCTGCTTGCAAGGCCTAGGCAGTTTGTTGGCAGAGAAATCCTGGCTTATCCCCACACCCAAATGGGTTTGAAAGAATCCTCCGAGGGGAAAACAGTTGTAAGAAAAAAGAAAACAAAAAATCAGAGTCGGGCTTCCCTGGTGGCGCAGTGGTTAAGAATCCGCCTGCCAATTCAGGGCACACGGGTTCGAGCCCTGGTCCGGGAAGATCCCACATGCTGCGGAGCAACTAAGCCCGTGCGCCACAACTACTGAGCCTGCACTCTGGAGCCCGCGTGCCACAACTACTGAAGCCTGCGCACCTAGAGCCCATGCTCCGCAACAAGAGAAGACACCGCAATGAGAAGCCCACACACCGCAACGAAGAGTAGCCCCCGCTCACCGCAATTAGAGAAAGCCCACGTGCAGCAACGAAGATCCAATGCAGCCAAAAAAAAAAAAAAATTGGAGTCGCCTGCCCAGGCTGCTGTCTGACTTACCTTGGGTGGAAGCAGCCTCACTGCCATCCCCCAGGTCATCAGAGAAACTTCCTGCCTCTTCCCCTGATGGCCCCTGGCTATCCACTGAAGGCTGCTGGCCTCACCATGATGGCTCTAGGCCTGGCACTGACTTCACACTTGTGCTCTGAGCTCCAGACCCACTTAACCCCTTGCCGGGCCCCAAGTGGGAGAAACTCTTTCCAGCCATAGGGCCTTTGCATGTGCTGTGTCTACATTTGGAGGACCCTCTCCCCACCCCTTATCTTTCATCCTCTGATTTGCAGGTTCAATGTCACTTCCTTGGGGAGGCTCTAAACAACCACGTTCCCTCTGTCTTTTTTTTTTTTTCGTTCCCTCCGTCTTGCATTCACACAGTATCCTGTTCTATTCCTTTGTAGCATTAATTATTTATATTATTATTCATTCAATGTATTATTTTCCCCACTAGCCTCTGGGCACCGTGAAGGCTGGGGTGAGGTCTGGTCTGATCACTGATGGATCGCACAGTATTTAATAACTCAGAGTAAGGGAGTGGGAGCCAGGGATTCCCTCCCTTCCCAGACTCCCTCAGGGTCCCCCGCCCCAGTTTCTGTCACCACTGTGTCCAGCTCCAGGTGGCCACGGGGCACAGAGCCTCGGAATTGGGATTCCAGGCACTCTGGCTCCTGCCGCTTTGATAAATGGGGGAAATTCAGAATTAATTATTGACTGCTGCGCCGAGCTGGCCTGATCTGGACAGATAAAGAGTGTCCTCACTGCCACGTCTGCCCAGCACTTCTCAGGAGTTTATTAGAGGTTGGGAGGCAGCTGGCTGAGGGGAGAAGCCCAGAAGGCACTGGAGCCAGATGGAGCTGAGTTCAAAGCCTGGCTCTGCTGGGCCACTTTGGAAGGCCACAGCCTTCCATGGATCTCATTGCCCGCGGGGGCAGGACGCGCAGGACCTTGTGGTCGGAGGGGAGGACTTGGGCTTTTACCGCGAGGGAGGTGGGAGCCCTGAAGGGCTGTGGGCAGAGGAGGGGCGGGGCCTGACTCAGACGCTCACGGGCGCTCTCTGGTGGCCGCTTCTTGGAGGGCAGGCTGTGGGGGGTGAGTTTGGGAGCCAGGGGACCAAGGGTAGAGGCAACTGCGCTGGTCCAGGTGAGTGATGATGGCGGAAGAGAGTTCCAGGCAGAGGGAACATCCAGTGCAAAGGCCCTGAGGCAGGGTCGTGCCTGGCGTGTTGGAGGAACAGTGAGGAGGCCCATGTGTCTGGAGCAGAGTGAGGGGGTGGGGAGAGGGAGGAGGGGAGGGCAGGGAGGGGATAGGGGCAGGTCGTGCAGGACCTTGTGGGGAGGACATGGGCTTTTCCTCCTAGACGGATGGAATGTGGTGGGTTTTTGCAAGAGCGAAAGCTCTGAGCGGAAGGCTGGTCGCACGGTCTCTGGATCCCAGACAGGCGATGACCCCACCCAGGAGTCAAGGATTTGAGTCATGCCTCCGCCTACCCTTAGCTGAGTGAACTGAGGCTAATGACTTGCCCTTCTGGGCCTCAGTTTCTCATCTGTAAAATCGGTGCAATAGTAGACCACTCTCTCACAGTGGTGAGCCTCACATGAGCTCAGGATGGGTAGGAGCTGCTGGCTCCATGCAACAGTCACGATTGGGATTAGGGTGAGGAGAGCAAGGCACTGGCCTTCGCACAAAAATTAGGGGGCTTGGAGGAAGGTGGTCAGAAGATACAAACTTCCGGTTATAAGAAAAATAAGTACCAGGGATGTAATGTACATGATGACTGCAGCTAACACTGCTGTAGAATATATAGGAAAGCTGTTAAGAGAGTAAAAGCTAGAACTTCCCTAGCAGTCTAGTGGTTAAGACTCCGTGCTTCCACTGAGGGGGCCCGGGTTCGATTCCTGGTCAGGGAACTAAGATCCCACAAGCTGTGCAACACGGTTGGAAAAAAAAAAGAGAGAGAGAGTAAATCCTAGAAGAGTTCTCATCACAAGGAGAAAAAATGTTTCCCCTTTATTCTTTTCTTTTTATTGTATCTATACGAGAAGATGGATGTGAGCTGAACCTATTGCAATAATCCTTTTACAGTATGTGTAAATCAAACCATCATGGCCTTAAATTTATGCATGGATGTACGTCAATTATTTCTCAGTAAAACTGGGGGAAAAAAAAACTTTGGAGGCACTGCCAAACTCAGTCATTCGGATAAATACTATTTTAATGCAACATTTGAAAAAACTCCCAATGAATGCAAAAACATCTGCAATGAACAAAGTATCTAAGTGTTAAATATTGACAGGCTGTGACCCCTGCACTGGCTCCACCCTCACCTCACCCTATTTCAGGCGCTGCTGCACCTGGGAGGCCATTCCTCCTGCCCAGCCTCCCCTCCCTGCAGTAAAGGCCTCTGATTAAACCTTCATTCCAGATAATTAAGCCCAGGGATCTGGGGGCCTAGCAGTGATGCAGGAGGGAGACCATGGCAGGGGTGGGCCAAGCTGGCCCTCCCCCCGGGGAGAGGGAAGGCCAGGAGGGAGATCACTGAGTGGCTGGAGCAGAAGACTGAACTTAATTAGCCCCTCAGGATTAATTACTAGGCCCAGGAACAGGCTGAGAAATCTATTACCCGAGTGGCTCCCAGCTCCAGGCTTCCCTCATTCTCTCCATCATTTTTCTCTAAACCTCCTCCTCATGCTTTTCCAAGAAAATATATTTATTAAAAAAATGCAACTTTATATCCTACCATGAAAACCCAGATACATATTTTCTGCGCAGAGTAGATGGTATATAAATTTGGGGAGCTATACAATGAAGTAACTATATAACTGTTAAAAAATGATCTACGCGGTTCTGTTTGGAACCATGGCAACAGCTGTGAGCAATGAGTATGTGCTGAGCGTTTACGCACTCTTCTTAGCTCATCTTCTCACAACATCTCTGGGGGGGTGCAAGCTATCAGCACCCCCATTTTGCAAGAGCTTTCTGACACTAGGATCTGTGCTCTGGGACCCCACAGAACAACCCAGAGTGGGTTCTGACTTGAGATCTTGTCCTGCAAAGCCCCGACAGGCTCTTCTGTGAGCCACTTTGGGTTCCAGTTGAGCCCAGATCTTGTTACTTTTTGCTTTCTGCCTCCAAACATTTACCTTGGCTTTTTTTTTTTTACCCTCCCACCAGAAACGCCCCTCCTTCATGCCCCTCCTTCGTATGTGTGAATCCGCCTCAGTTTTCAAAACTCAGGGGCACATGTCTGCAGGAGGTTTTCTTTGTGAACCCCTAAATTGAGGCTTCACCCACCCATCCCACCACAGGCTCCCCCACAGTCTCCTCCCCAGCCTGATTGCTCGGGCTGGAAGGTCTCTGTGTCTCCCAGCTTGGGGGCATCTCCAGTACTGGCTCTTTGGATCCTGCATAGCCCAGCTCGGGTAGGATATCAGTCACGGGAGGACACTCATGGGCTCTTTGGTTTCTCCTCTCACCTCCAAGCACTAGTATTATCCTCCCATTTTACAGGGGAGGAAACTGAGGCTGGGAGAGAGCCAGTGACCTGAGTCACACAGCAGAGAGGGGACAAACTCCAATGCTCTGTCATGAACTGCTTCCTGTGTCCACTGCCCCACACTGTGCAGATGGGAAACTGAGTCACCAAGGGGCGAACTGGCCTTGCCGAGGTCATATGGCTGGTCCTGGCGGTGGAGCTGGGGATGGGCCCCTCATCAAAATGGAAGATGAATCTGGATGGAAGGTGGGAAGGGCCAGATCATGGCAGGGCTGGTGGGGGAACCCATTCTGGGGTATTCCGTGGGGCCCCAGAGCACTGATCCTAGTGTCAGAAAGCTCTTGCAAAATGGGGGTGCTGATAGCTCACCCCCCCCAGAGCTATTGTGAGGAGAAGATGAGCTAAGAAGAGTATGTAAACACTCAGTACGTACTCAGTGCTCACAGCTGTTGCCATGGCCCAGACAAAAGTGGGCAGGCTGGAATGAGTGGATGGGGGGCGAGGGGCACAGAGATGGGGCACAGTGGGACTTCCCTGGCGGTCTAGTGGTTAAGATTCTGCACTTCCACTGCAGGGAGCATAGGTTCGATCCCTGGTCAGGGAACTAAGATCCGGCATGCCATGCGGTGAGGAAAAAAAAAAAAAAGAGAGAGAGAGATGGGGCACAGTGGGGTAGAGGGAGGGTGTGTCCTCAGACTGGGGACACCGAGGCTCCTACCCCTTCTGCCTTGTCCCCATCACCCACCTCCCTCTCCTGCTGCAGAAATACTTAAAGGAGCCCATGTCTTTTTGGCTGGCCTTTGGGGACATTTCACCATTTCCTGGGGTCCAGGGTCTAAGGAATTAATTTAACCGGTGCAAGGCTGAGGCTAGGAGAGGCGAACCCCAAAGTGAGAGCCTGACACCCATTCCCCTACCCCAAGGCGTCCCCTGGCTACCATAGGTCCATTACGCAGATGGGAAGACTGGGGTCCAGAGAGGAAGGCGGGGCCTGAGGTCTCTCGACCTCATAAGGCTCACATCCAGGTGAGTCTCCTCCCCTCCTTCCAGAGCTCTCTCCTGGGCAGCTTTTCATGCTCATGAAGACGTGAGTGGTTGATAGAAGTCTTAATGGTGGAAACTCAGGTGTGTTAACAGGAAACTGGAGTAATGACTCCCAGGAAGGCACAATGCCAGGCGGCAGCTTTAATGATCCAGGCCTGACAGCTTCACCCCTTCAGCTGGGTCTCCTGAGCCTCCAGCCTTCTTGAGACCCAAGGGCCACTGCGGCCCTCAGTCTGGTGAGCACTCAGGACACACTCGTGGGCACACACACACACCTGCGGCTGACACCGCACACCCCGTGGACCACAGCCGGTGCTTGTGGGTGGTATGTGTCTCCCCCACCCCCCAGCTTCACACAGCAGCCCAGCCCTCTGCCTGCTGCCTGGGAACAATTATAGAGTCAGAGGGACGCCGCGGCCCGAGATGGGCCGGCCTCATGTTTAATTCATCTTGGGGCTAATTATAGCCAGGCTGGGGGAGGGGCGTGGTAACCTTGGCCTACCCTCCCCAGCCCTTCCTGCCAGCCAGGGTGACTGGGGAAGGGTGGGGGGACGGGGTCTCGTGACCCGCTGTTGGCCCCAGCTCTAGGCAGCTAAGCCAGCCCTCCTGAACCTCCTGCTAGGGTGCATGCTCGGAGGAGGACGGAGGCGGCGCTCATGGCGGAAAGGTGGGCACAGGGCCTGGCAGGGCAGGGGGAAGAATGGGGATTCCAGCTCAGGGCAGCTGTGAGCAAGCATCAGGATGGTTCCTTCCCTCCCTCCTCCTTCAGTCCCACGGATCAGGATTGATACTACTATCTGGGTTGATAACAGGCTGTTACATCACCTTCCGGGTGGACCCACCAAAGCCTAAGGTCCCAGGACAGAGCCAGCTGGTACCTAACTATAGGTAATAACCCACGCTGAGATCACGTGACCTTCCGCACTGTTTGTAGCATTCGGCCCTCCGTAAACGTTAGCCACATTCTTTGCCAGTGTCCTTGGGTGCTTACCGTATGCCCGGAACAGTTCTGAGCAACTTGCACGATTGTCACCGGACGGAGATTAATGCCTCGCTCGCCTCCGATGCAAAACTTGAGGAGGCGCCCACAGATGCAAGAGGTAAATACCATTTTAAGTCATATTTTTAAAATGTTTTTTTATTGTGGTAAAAATCACATCATATAAAACATATTATTTTAACCATATTTAACCGTACAGTTCAGTGGCACTAAGTACATTCACATTGTTGTGCAACTCTCACCATCACCCATCTCCCGAGGTTTTCACTTTTCTGAACTGAAACTCTGTCCCCGTGAAACACTGTTCCCATTCTCCTCCCCCCCACACCCACCAATGTATTTTCTTTAAAAAAAAAAAAACTAATTAATTTATTTTTGGCTGTGTTGGGTCTTCCTTGCTGCGTGAGGGCTTTCTCTAGTTGCGGAGAGCGGGGGCTACTCTTCGTTGTGGTGCACAGGCTCTAGGCACTTGGGCTTCAGTAGTTGTGGCTCACGGGCCCTAGAGTGCAGTCTCAGTAGTTGTAGCGCGTGGGTTTAGTTGTTCCGCGGCATGTGGGATCTTCCCGGACCAGGGATTGAACCCATGTACCCTGCATTGGCAGGCAGATTCTTAACCACTGCGCCACCAGGGAAGCCCTACCAATGTACTTTCTGACTGTGAATTTGACTATTCTATGTACCTTGTACAAGTGGAGTCAAATAGTATTTTCCTGTACCTACTGTTTATTTGAATGCATTTCTAAGGTTGTCATATTTTAAAGAATCCAAACTGGGACTTCCCTGTGGTCCAGTGGTAAAGAATCCGCCTTACAATGCAGGGGATGTGGGTTCAAGCCCTGGTCCGGGAACTAAGATCCCACATGCTGTGGAGCAACTAGGCCCATGTGCCACAACTACAGAGCCCACGTGCCCTGGAGCCTGTGCACCACAACTAGAGAAGAGAAAAGCCACAACTAGAGAGAAGCCCATGCGCCACAACAAAAGATCCCACATGCCTCAACGAAGGTTCCACATACTGCAACTAAGACCCAATGCAGCCAAAAATAAATAAAATAAATAAATAATAAATCTTAAAAAAAAAAAAAAGAATCCAAACCAATGTAAAAAAAAATCCACATGGAAGAAGACATCCAAATGTTAAATACAGATGGATGGGACCCTGCACTGTATGATCTGATCATCCTGACAGCCCCTAGGAGGTGGGGATTGTGATGGTCAATGCCTAGTTTACAGATGGGGACACTGAAGCATGGAGAGGCCAGGCGGCATGCCCTTGTCCACTTTCCCGCTCCCCCACTTCATCCCCCTGTCCTGGCCCAGGTCGGGGCTTTGTTCTCCCCTCCCCAGCTTGGACACCTCCTTCCTGACACCCAGCCAATCCCCAACAACTTGTCTGAGCTACATGGCCCGAAATAGCTTTGGGTGTCAGTCGCTGGCAGGCTGCCCTGGGCCACATGCCCACAATCCTCCAAAAAATCTCTTCCCGGTGGGTGGGAGACACCTGGGCTCCAGGGCTCAGCATCCGACCACCTGCTGCCCCCGCCTGTGCCACAGTGTCCCCATTTGTCTCCTGGGAGAGTGAAGCCTCTCACCCCTGGCTTCCCATCCAGCGAGGTTGGTGGTGAAACCAGGTCCCCCCACTGCTTGAGAAGCCTTCCTTGGGGGATAAGCACGACCCCCTCCACCTTCCAGTTTAAATATATGTGCATTTCGACGAGTGGTTTAGCACTGGAATTCCAGAGCCAACTGGCCTGGGTTCAAATCCTGGCTCCACCATGCGCATGCTGTGTAACCTTAGGCAGACCACTTAACCTCTCTATAGCAACTGGCCCCAACTGCAAAAGGCAATCTAGGGCCTTCCCTGGTGGCGCAGTGGTTGAGAGGTCGCCTGCCGATGCAGGGGACGCGGGTTCGTGCCCCGGTCCGGGAGGATCCCACGTGCCGCGAAGCGGCTGGGCCCGTGGGCCATGGCCGCTGAGCCTGCGCGTCCGGAGCCTGTGCTCCGCAACGGGAGAGGCCACAACAGTGAGAGGCCCGCGTACCGCAAAAAAAAAAAAAAAAAAAAAAAAAAGGCAATCTACAAAATGCCTCTGGATTAAATACGTAAAATGAATGCATGGAAAGCTTAGGGCAATGCTTGGCATACAGTAGGTGCTCAATGCGTTGCTGAAGGCACTGGGGCCAGGCGCTGAGCTTCAAGCTCCAGGCATCCCAGTCCCCGCAGTCATATGAGGGGGGACCCGTTTTAAACATGAGAAGCCAAGGTTGCAAGATAAGCCTGAGGTCGCGCCTCGCACCGCTGGCTCAGCCTCCAGAGCCCGCGCTGACCCCCTCACCCTCGAAGGCCCAGGGACGGGCAGAGGTGTCCCCGGGTCACACAGCGGCGGTGCGGGAGGGCAGGCAGGGCCCCTCCCGGCGGTGGCAGCGCCAGCGTCCTGGGCCGCGGCTGGGGGCGGGCAGCGCAGTCCGGGATCTGGGACCGAGCTCCCCGCTGCGGCGCTGTGCGTTTCCATGGCAGCCAGGCTGGAGCCGGCCAGAGCGATTAGGCGTCCAGAGGAGCGGCTGCTAAAAATAGCCCGCGCAGCACCGGGTTCATTAGCCGCTGGGCTTTTGGCTGCCAGGTACCCCCTCCCGGCTCTCCTTCCTGCTCGAGTCCGGGCGTAGCGAGGCTGCTGGGGGACGTGGTGGGGGAGGGGCGGCCGGTCCTGCATCCCCTCCGGCCTGGACCAGCCACCAGGCTTGGCCCCTCCTGGCCCTCCTCCCTGGGACCTTCGTCAAAGGCAAATCTGATTTCACTCCTCCCCTGCTCTAAATCCTTCCTTGGCTCCCCATTGCCCTTGGCCTGAAGTCCCCAGCCTTTCACCCCCATTGCCTCCCTGACTTTATCTTCCCCTGCTCTGGATGCTCCCAGGGACTCAAACCCAGCACACCCCGACTCTGAGCCTTTGTTTCTGCTGTTTCCTTCATGTGGGTCACCCTGCCTTCCCCTGTTCATCTTTCAGATCTCAGCTTACACATCACCTCCTCCAGGAAGCCTGAGGCTCCAGCCCAGCTCAGGGGCCTCTTCTGAGCTCCTCCATCACAGCTCTGACACTAACCTGTGAGTGCAGAGAGGGAGAGGATGAGCGTGTTTTGGTCCCGGTATCTGAAATAGGACCTGGCACACAGCAGTTGCCCGGTAAGTGTTTGTGGAATAAATGGGGGAATGAGATTAGCCAGCTCTGATAGAGGCGTTTCCTGGGTGAACAACTCAGTGGGTTCCCACTGTCCTCTCTTCCCAGGCCAGAAGGTCAGTGGTCCATCCTCTCTCACTCTTCTGTTTCCTTTGGACAGGATATCCAGGCTGTGTGACCCAGCCAGGTCACTCACACTCTCTGGTCTCCTTTTTCTTTCTTTCTTTTTTTTTTTTTTGCGGTACGCGGGCCTCTCACTGCTGTGGCCTCTCCCGCTGCGGAGCACAGGCTCCGGATGCACAGGCTCAGCGGCCATGGCTCACGGGCCCAGCCGCTCTGTGGCATGTGGGATCTTCCCGGACCAGGGCACGAACCCATGTCCCCTGCATCGGCAGGCGGACTCCCAGCCACTGAACCACCAGGGAAGCCCCTGGTCTCCTTTTGCCTTACAAAATTGCCATACACATGGGACTTAGAGGTCAAAAGCTCTGGTGGCGTTGCCATAATTTGGAAGAGAGAGGGAGATAGAAGGGGAGGAGGATGTGGGGGAAGATAGACATCCATGAAAATATCTTGGAATAAAACTAAGTCTATTGGAGAGCCAGTGGGCAGCCTCAGATGGGCAGGATTTCCAGAGCCAAGAAAGACAGTTTTCAGGCTGGCCACAAGGTGGCTCATTTGTTATGACACAGCTTGGTTGTAGCAAGAGCAGTGAGGCCAAGAGCAGAGTCAGAGGGAAATCGGGAGGAGGAGGGGGAGTGAAGGGCAATTTGCAGCAGAGGAGTGTTAGCAGAGAAGAGAGGAAGTCTGGGGAATGCAATGTGGGTAGTGACAGTGCTCAAAACTTGTGATTATTTGAGATTTATGGAACCATGACTGTGACTTAAAAGAGGAAGCCATGGCTTAAATGATGCCTGTCTGCACAGTCTGGGCATCAGCCCAGGTTGCAGTGGTGGCTCCACAATCACTAGGGATCCAGGCTTCTATTGGTGTTCTACCTCCTCACCCAAACTTCCATCTTTTGTAACGTAATGGCTGCTCTAGCCCCTGCCATCACAGCCACCTTCCAGATGAGGGCAGAGGGGGAAGGGGAGAAGGGGTAGAGGAGGGCCTATCCTTGTCTTCTGAGGTTACAACCTGGAAGTTACATGCATCATTTATGCTCACATCCTATTGTCCATCACATAATCAGATGGTCACATTGAGCTTCAAGGGCAGCTGGGAAATGTAGTCTTTACCTGGGCAGGTTCTATTTCTTTTTATTTATTTATTTTATTTTGGGGGTAGTAGTTTATTAATTAATTAATTAATTTTTGCTGTGTTGGGTCTTCGTTTCTGTGCGAGGGCTTTCTCTAGTTGTGGCAAGCGGGGGCCACTCTTCATCACGGTGCACGGGCCTCTCACTATTGCGGCCTCTCTTGTTGTGGAGCACAGGCTCCAGATGCGCAGGATCAGTAGTTGTGGCTCACGGGCCTAGTTGCTCCGCGGCATGTGGGATCCTCCCAGACCAGGGCTCGAACCCGTGTCCCCTGCATTAGCAGGCAGATTCTCAACCACTGTGCCACCAGGGAAGCCCTAGGTTCTATTTCTAAAGGAGAAAATAGAGCATGAAATTTGGGGACCAGCCCATAACCTCTTCCACCAAATGGGTTGGGAAGAAGGAGTGAACATTTGTCACTGTTGAGGCAACCCTAGCAGGGAGATGCCCTTTGGACAAGGAGACCTTCAGGACCCGTCCCCTTTCCCTCCCTGCCCTCACCTCCTCCCTCTGTCCCCCTCACTTACTGTGCTCCAGACACACAGATATCGCTGTTCGTCCAACACGCCAGCCAGGCACAGTCCTGCCCCAGGGCCTTTGCACGTGCTGTTCCCTCTGCTTGGAATGCTCTTCCCCCAGGTCTCTCCCTCCCTCCCCCCATTCAGATTTCTGCTTAAATCTCACCTTCTCAGAGGCTTTCCTTGAACATCTTGTTTAAAATTGCAACCCGCCCTCCCTCCTCAATTGTTGTTCCTTCCCAATGCCTTCCCTGCCCTAATTTCCTTTCTAGCACTTAGCACTCTGTAAAGCCCTGTAGACTTTACTGATTTATTTGCTCATTGCCTGTCTCCCTCATTAGGCTTTGAGCTCAACCAGGGCAGAGATTTCTGCCTGTTTTGCTTGCAGCTGCATTCCTGGTGCCTAGGACAGTGCCTGGTGCTCATTCGGGGCTCAGGAAATACTTTGAATGACTACATTGAATAAGTAAAGCAGGCACAATGATTCCCTCTTTTAGAGCTCTGGAAACTGAGGTCTCGAGGAGGAAAGGTGATTCACCCAAGGTCACAAGCTAGTGGGTGGCAAAATACGGTTGTGTCACCTGCCGAGTTTCCGTTTCCTCTCTATCTGACGGACCCTCTTTCTCCAACTTTCCCTTCCACCCGGAGAGTTATCTATAAATTTCAGTTCTGCTTATGTTTCCTGCAGCACATGATTGTTGCTTGCAGCCAGGAGCCCAGGATGACCAGAGGGGCACCCCCATCATTCCAGGCACAGTGCCCGGTCCATTAGCAGCTGTGCCACATTTAATTGCCCACACAAGTACAAAAATATTTGCAAATTAAAAATCACACATAAAATTCTCTCAGCCCCAATTTTAGAGGTGTGGAAAGACTGAGGCACAGGTCGGGGGAAGGGATGGTAGGGATGGTCCTCGTCACACAGCCAAGAGGCAGCAGCGGAGGGGTCCACCCTCTCTCTTCCTTTCCACTGTGAGATGAGGCTCACTGCCACCTGGGACGGTGCAAAGCTGGTCTTGGGATTGAATCCTGCCTTGCGCAGCCTTGGACCTCAGTTTTCTCTACTGGGACATGGGATCCTGATAACTATCCTGGCTATATCCCACTGTGCCCAGAGCCTGACATACAGAATGTGCTCCCACGAGGCAGGAAGTCGAGGGCGTCAGTTAGCCGCTCCAGGCTGCAGGCCGCCCACCCCAGACCCCTTCCACCTTCCCCGCCTCGCTCCCTATTCCCTTGGCCGCCCCGTGCCAGGTTTCTGTTTAGTTTAATAATCTCCTGAAAGTTTAATTGTTGTTTTATTCATCCATGACCTTTCTCTCTCATCTGGAGACATATTATTGCTAATCTACAAATTTCAAGAACCAGATTTATTTGCAAAACCAATTACCTGCCTATGCAAATGACCTCGTTCGGCGCCTGCCTCCGTGGCCAGCTGGCTGGTCCGGGGAGAGGAAGAGCCGCTGTCCGCCCCGTTAGAGCCGCTGCTCAAACACTAGGATGGAAACTTATCTATAATTCCTCTGAGCAGGGCGACCCTCTCGGGCCCGGAGTTAATTAGAATCTCAGTAATGGAGGGAGGCTCTGACCCCACATCTCTCAGCTCTGACCTCCTAAAGGGGCCTCTTGAAGTGGACGGAGCCTCTAATTGCCTTCCCATCTGGCCCTTCCAATGGGAATGATGCCTGTTCATTCATTCATTCATTCACAATCTCACATTGAGTGTCTGGGACTGTTCTAGGCTCTGGAAGCAGAGCAGGGAACAGGGAGCCCAGAAGGAAAGAAGTCCCCATCTTTATAAAGCTAACAGTTGGAAAGAGAAAACAGGCAAGATAAATATAAAAAATGTATAGCATGGCACACGGTATGGATCACAATGGAGGAGAAGCAAACAGTGCCAGGGATGGGTGATCAGGGGTCACGGATCCCATTCCCTCTCCCTCCCTTCACTCCAGCCACAAAAACGGAGCTGATTCTTAAAATGCCAAGCCTGGTCCTGCCTCAGGGCCCTTGCACTTGCTATTCCTGCTGTCTGGAATGCTTTTGCCAAAACTCTTGGCCAGACTCACACTTCCCCACACAGTCTCAGCTCACATGTCACCTCCTCAGGGAAGCCTTCCCTGCCTACTCCAGAGATAAGGCATCTCCCCGCGACCATTTCTGTCCCCTTTCCCTGCTTTAGCATTCTTACTGCTTCCTGAAATTGGATTAGTCATTGGTGTGTTACTCTCTGTCTTACTCTCCCTTTTTTTTTTTTTTTTTGGCTGCGCTGCATGGCATGAGGGATCTTAATTCCCCGACCAGGGATCAAACCTGTGCCCCCTGCAGTGGAAGCGCGAGTCTTAACCACTGGACCGCCAGGGAAGTCCAAGTCTTACTTTACTTTGATATCAGCACCTTGAGGACAGAGGAACCGTGTCTGTTTTGTTCACAGCTGTAGCCTCCGTACCCAGAACAGTGTTTGGGTACTCAATATATATTTGTTGAATGAATGAATGAATGATGCAGGAGCAAGGAGGCCATGCTAATCATGGTGTAGAGGACACAATAACTTCTAGCTGGGGTCATCTTGACCTCAGCACTTTCCCATAGCCTGGTGCAGTGGCTGAAATGTACCCATTTCACAGATGAGACCGTGGAGGCTACTAGATTAGGTGTGTGGCTTGGCCAGTGAGGGCTGGTGGGGCTGGGATGAGAAAGCAGCTATTGAAGGTCTCCCTCAGCGGTCCTCAGGGCCTCTGTGACTGTCCAACGCTAGGAAGGGACATAGCAGTTATTGGTGGAGCCTGGGCGGAGGGTGGGACTCCACGATCCCTGGACCTTAAGTTCTCAATCTGGGCAAAGTGGCTTTGGGATTCCACCACCCTTGGCTTCTCTCTCACCTCTCTGGCTGTGTCTTCTCATCTCCTTTGCCTTCCTGTCCCCTATTTTTTTTTTAAATTTATTTTTGGCTGCGTTGGGTCTTCGTTGCGCACAGGCTTTCTCTAGGGGACAAGGAAGCCCCTTGTCCCCTATTTTTATCTTTATTTTTTAAAAAAATGTTTTAGCCACACTGCTCAGCATGTGAGATCTTAGTTCCCCAACCAGGGATGGAAGCAGCACCCCTTGCAGTGGAAGCGTGGAGTCTTAATCACTGGGCCGCCAGGGAAGTCCCATTTATGTCCCCTATTTTTTTTTAATAAGTTTCTTTCTTTAAAAAAAAAAAATTATTTATTTATTTTTGGCTGTGTTGGGTCTGGTTGCGCACAGGCTTTCTCTAGTTGCAGCAAGCGGGGGGCTACTCTTCATTGCAGTACGCGGGCTTCTCATTGCGGTGGCTTCTCTTGTTGCAGAGCCCAGGTTCTAGGCACGCGGGCTTCAGTAGTTGTGGCTCGCAGGTTCTAGAGCATAGGCTCAGTAGTTGTGGCACACCTGCTTAGTTGCTCCATGGCATGTGGGATCTTCCCGGACCGGGGCTCAAACCTATGTCCCCTGCATTGGCAGGCGGATTCTTAACCACTGTGCCACCAGGGAAGTCCCTCCTCACCCCTATTTTTTTTCAAATTAATTAATTTATTTTTGGCTGCGTTGGGTCTTCGTTGCCGCGTGCGGGCTTTCTCTAGTTGCGGCAAGCAGTGGCTACTCTTCATTGCGGTGCGCGGGCTTCTCATTGCGATGGCTTCTCTTGTTGCTGAGCACAGGCTCTAGGCGCACGGGCTTCAGTAGTTGTGGCACATGGGCTCAGTAGTTGTGGCGCACAGGCTCTAGAGCGCAGGCTCAGTAGTTGTGGCACACCTGCTTCGTTGCTCCATGGCATGTGAGATCTTCCTGGCAGGGCTCAAACCCCTGTCCCCTGCATTGGCAGGCGGATTTTTAACCACTGCACCACCAGGGAAGTCCCTCCTGTCCCCTATTTTTGAGTCCTGCCCATCTGCACTGGACAAGCCCCAAGAGCCCTTTCTCTGCAGTCAGCAACTTCCCTCCGACCTACTTTTCATCCAGTGTCCCTACTTCCTGTCCAGGGTCAACTTCACGTGCCCTGCCCTTGAACCAGACACTGGACATCGGCCTCTCCATTGCTTATGCTGTTCCCTCTGCCTGTCACATTCTTCCCCCTGGAAGCCTTTCCGTGGCCCCCCAACCTAAGTAGTCTCATCCCCAGCCCCACACCTCTATCCTATATCCCAGGGCAGCCTGGGCATGGCTTCAGGAACTGTCACCATTTCCGTGATGGAGTGGTTTGTTCAACTGTCTGTTAACATTTCTCTTCCCAGCTAGACGCTAATCTCCCCAGCTGAGCAGGGGCCTTGGCTGTCATTTTTATCCCGGTGTCTCCAGGACCCAGCACAGAAAGGAGAGCTCTGCAGGAGCTTAATAAGTGCTTGTTGAATGGTTGACCTGTGGGTTGGGTGTTGGGTGGGGGAATGGATGGCTGCATGGGTGGGTGGGTGAGTGGGGCATTTAGGTTGGGGGATGGGAGGATGGCTGGCTGGGTGGGTGGGTGGATAGAAGCATAGGTGCGTGGATGGGGATGAGAAAATCTGTGGATGAATGAATGAACGGTAATGAACCTGGCTTTGATGGGGGTGGGCTGCCCCTGGCAGTGGACCTGGGTGAAACCCCCCATCCCAGCCCTGCCAAGTGGCTCTGAGGATTCAGCAGGCTCTGTGTGTTGAGGAGGTACCTAGACACAGACCTCTAGCTCTTTCTGCAGGGCTCAGATTGTCTGGGGGGGCCAGTGGTTTTGGGGGGGACCAGGCTTGCTCGTGAGATTTCATGGCCCCTCTCTAGCCCACACGGCTGCACTCCCACTGCCCAGAGCTAAGCTCGTCCGCCACAGCCCTGCCCCAGCTTCCCCCCTTCACCCCCTCACACTTGATTCAATCCTGGCCGCCCACCGGTTCAATTATTCTGCTGCTGGGGCGGCTGGCAATTTTCTTTCGGGGCTGAGAAGCTGTTTCGGTATCTGTGTATCTGGGTGATTTTGAGCAGCACGGGGACCCAGAGACGGAAACACAGAGACAAAAAAGAGAAAAGGAGAGAGATAAATAGAGACAGACAAATTCTGTGTGTGTGAGAGAGAGAATCAGTCTGGACCAACCTCACCCCCAGGGCTTTAGGGGAAGGCTTTCCCAGGATTCAAAACAGTGACCATCCTGCAAAGATTCCAGAATTTCTGCTCATGACCTCATGTCACTCCCCCATCCCTCAAAACACACACACACACACACACTCTAGGGCACAAAACTCAGCCCAGATTTTGCAGAGGACCTTGCTGATGACCAGAACAGCTCAGAGATGAAGTGGGAGCCTTGGGACGTAGTGAGCTCCTCATCCAGAGAGGAGTCCAGGCAGAGGCTGTGGGCTAGAAGTTCCTTTCAGAGCCCAGATGTGCTCCAGTTGCCCATTTATTCTTTATTGGGTCCTTTCATTTTTTTCTGAGCATTTGCTAGGTGCCGGGGGCTGGGCTGGAGGGAGCCGGGGGACAGAGGGAGGAGGTGAGGGCAGGCCGTGCAGGGCCTTGTGGCCCACGGGGAGGACTTGGGCTTTAACCCGAGGGAGGTGGGAGCCCTGGAGGGCTGTGGGCAGAGGGGGGATAGGACCTGCCTCAGGTTTGGGTGGCTATGACGGAGTATGTTGCCTCTGTCTGGCTGTGTGACCTTGGACGGGTTCCCCCTTCTCTGTCTTCTTGAGCCCCTTCCTCTGCACGAAGGTGATGGATGGGGCCGTTTTCAAGCACCTTCCTGGCCCCAACACCTTGGCCCCATCTTCCGAGCGGGCTCAGCCTTCCTTGATGACTCCAGCGCCCTGTATCACGGGTAATTATCTGTAAGCGCCAACCCTCCCGAGAGCTTCGCAGAAAATAATGAAATCACCTAATCTTGTGATCGGAGACTTACCAGGGATGTCCTCACCAGCCAGCACCTCTCCCCAGGGAGGGATTCCCACGGCTCCCGCAAGGAAAAAAAACTTCCTTCTCATTTGGCCTCCCCGCCGCCCCCCTAGAAGCTTAAGCAAACTCAACCACTCCCTGGAGAGGGATTGCGTGGGACTGTCTTATGCATTCGGGTTCCGTTGGAGTTTCTTATCTTCTGGCCACGCGTCCTCCTTACTGTGTGGTTCTGGGCAACTCCCCACCCTCTCTGGGTCTCAGTTTCTCTAAACTGGCTCCTGATACTTCTAAGCCTACCGTGAGGGGCTGCAGGGTGACAGACACAGGATGGGGTCCCAAAGGTTTTGAGAGACAAAACCTTTCCCTCTGCCCCCCACCCTGATTTTTCAATTGTGGCCAGACATCCCTGACATAAAATTTACCATCTGAACCATGGTTAAGTGCGCAGCTGAGTGGCTTTACATAATTCACATTGCTGTGCAGTCACCACCACCATCCATCCACCGAAATGTGTTTTTGTTTTGATCAGAACAGAAACACCGAACAGAAACTCTGTATCCATTGCTCTTGCTTTTTAATCTTAAAGTGTCTTGGCGACCCTTCCGTGGGAGTCCTCACTCTTCTGGGCAGTTGCGTAGGACTCCGTGGTGTGGAAGGATCACCGTTCCATCCTTTATTTACTCCTTTCACTTTTTCTAAGGTTTATACATGGGTCGAATTCTAGAGTTTCTGCCCTTGATCACCGAGCTATCCAGCTGGGAACTCTTGCTTTTTGGGGGCGATATTAACTATATTTAGCTACGGGTATGGCTGTGGCATTGACCGATGAGAATGGACTTGCTGGGGCCAGGTCTCAGCAGTGCTGTCAGTGGCCAGATCTTGGAAGAGGTCCAGGGGACTCAGGGATGGGTCAGGGGAGCGGTCAGGAGATATCACCTATTTACCGAGTGTTTCTGGACAGTGACAAGTTCAAGGTCACAGCCAAGTTTGGAACACTGCTTGTGTTGTTCCCGGTCTGCCAGTGCTGGGGTCGGAGGCTTCCCGGAGCCAGTTCTGTCATCCTCCACCTCGCATGGATTCTTCTTCTCCTTCTCTTTCTTTTTTAACATAACAGACTTTATTTTTTTGGCTGCACCACATGGCATGCAGAATCTCAGTTCCCTGTCCCTCAGACACCAGGGATCGAACCCGTGTCCCCTGCAGTGGAAACACGGAGTCTCGACTACTGGACCACCAGGAAGTCCCTCTTCCTTCGTCTTGAGAGGGTCTGGGGTGTTGGAAAGAAAAGACCAACAGATCCTTAGGGAATCTCTGTAGCAAGCGCCCCGGACTAGGATGGCAGGGAGGGGTCCCATTTAGGGCAGCCAAAGGGTCCTGAGAGCCCCTGGCCAGCCCCTGGTCCAGCCTGCAAGCCTGGAAGAGCATCCCCTCCCTCCTGAGCCTCCCTGGGAAGGTGGACGGAAAAGGAGGGTATTGTGATGCCTGGTGAAGTGGAACTTCACATGTTTTAATCAGGAGAAGCTGCCAGCCACATTTCCTTTGTAGAGTCGAGACAGCTAAGCTCTGTGAAGTAGAACTTCTTTATTTAGGGAGAGTCAGTTGAATGGTTCCTCCTAGTTTTATTCGTATTTAAGTGGATGCCCATCGTCATGGGGGAATGGTGATGATGATGCTGTAGCAGATTGGATCTGTGAAACCAGCCCCCAATCTAATGGCTGAAAGCACTAAGTATTTATTTTGGTTCACGAGTCTGCAGATTAGCTAGGTGATTCTTCTAATCTCAACCAGGCTCATTCCTGCCTCTGCACTCAACTTGGGGTTGCAGGCAGCTCTGCAAATCTTGGCTGGGTTCCCTCGTTTGGGGGTCAGCTGGCCGTTGGATGGGACAACTGGGCTTTCTTCCATGGATTTCTTCCATGAAGAGCAGGGATGCTCTTCTGGCAGACCAGCCTGGGGTTATTTGCATGGCAGCTGGGCTCTAGGAGAGTGAGCAGAAGCCTGCAAGGCCTCTTGAACTTGGAAACAGACCCTGCTCCAGGTTCCGGTCAAACCTGGAGATGACTGTGGCCTCAGCTGACATCTTGCAGGGAAGGAACCCTGGAGTACAGGGCCAGCTAAGCTGTGCCTGGACTCTTGACCCTCAGAAACTGTGAAATAATAAAGGAGTGTTGGTTTACTCTGCTGCATTTGTGGCAACTTGTTATGCAGCAATAGCTGACTGATACATCTCTCCCCAAACTCCTTGATGTGCAGAGTGGGCCAGTGGCAATGAGGTGGAGCTATTTTTTTTTTTTTTTTTTTTTTTACTTTGGCCATGCAGCTTGGCTTGCGGTATTTTAGTTCCCCGAGCAGGGATCGAACCCAGGTGCACAGCAGTGAAAGCACCGAGTCCTAACCACTGGACCACCAGGGAATTCCTGAGGTGGAATTCTTGGGAGCGATGGGATTGATGTTCCTTTTCCTTCCCTTCTGTGGTTCACTCTGATGGGTTGAGGTGGCCCCGAGGGAGATGTAAAGGCAGAAAAGGATACTCAGTGGTGTCCCAGTGGGGACTTAGTTATAACGGAAGTGGGAGGGGGGTTGGGGGAAGAAACTGGTTGGTTCTAATACAGAGTGTGACGGGGGCTGGAAGTCCTGCTTCATTCATTTCCCCTGTCCTGGTGTGTCTGGTGTGTCATTTCCCCTGTCCAAATGTCTAGCTTGGTGACTGAGGCCTGAACGGATTCATGAGTGTAAGCCATTCGGCTCTAACCTTGGGGACCCAAGTTGGGGTTCCACTGGGGACCGTGCAAGGATCTGTCTGGCTTAGGACACGCAAGGGAAAAACAGACAAGGCTGTGCAAGACCGTTGTTCCACAATGACACCTTACGGCAGTCACAGGAGTAACAGCGGGAATGGCCCCATACATCCCGTCCCCTGCTCCTCTGTCTAATGTTTGAGAGAGTCCCTTTGGACTGATAAGGGGCTCGAGGGTCTTGGAAAATTTGAGGGAAATGTAAAGGTGCAGTCAGTGGGAACATAGAGATTCATGGGAAGAATGAAGGAAAACTGGCTTCAGTTAGACCATTTTTGGCTTTTTAGCGTCTTCTGCATCCTTTCTTCTTCTGGAACAGTGCCTTGGATTTTCCTGTGGGGGGGCCTCCCCTGTCTTGCTTTTGGTTCATGAAGTTCAGGCAGGGCTCCGTGGAGGGAGGCTGCGACCCAGTGCAGCAGCCCCATGGATATCCTCTTGGGCTCACTTCATGCAAAGCCTACTTCCTGTGAACACCTGAAACCGTTTCTCTGAAGGTATTTTTTTAAGACTGTTGGAGCTCACTTAGCCACAGGCAGGCCAAGCCGGAAGACAGGAGAGTTATTGCAGCCCTCAGCCTTTACAGATGGGAAGTTGGTGGATAAATACGGCAGCTCCCTTTTGCTTCTGTTGAGAAAACTCCAAGGCATGCTCTACACAGTGTCCTAGAGGCCCCCAGTGGGTCACAGTGGCCTACACAGTAATCCCCCCATCCTTGCCTCAGGGTCTCTTTCTGGGGGAGCCCAATCAAAAAACACCCAGGGCTGGCCAATCAGGATTCTGAACCTCTGGCTTCAGTGATTGGCTCAGGGCCACCCACCATGACCCAAGTTAGCCCAATCAGAGTGAACTCCTGAACAATTAGCTGGATTTAGGGGGACAAATGATACTCTTTTCCTCAGGGGTTGCTGAGCTTATAGGAACCTGGTCTTCTTAGGAGCTCTCTGGTCACCATGTGGGAAGCACCTCCGTGTGAATGGAACGAATAGGAAAGCAGATGATCTTGTCATGATTTGAGCACCTGGATCAAACTGTGCCTGAAGCTATATATTTTGTTATATATTGGCTTTTTGCTTAAGCCAGTCCAAATCAAGTGTTTGTTTGTTTTGTTTTGTCATTTTCAGACCAAAGAGCCCTAACTATTGGAGACATGGGCAGTGTATGAGTTTTCTGGGGCCGCCATAACAAAGTACCACAGACTGGGGGACTTCAACAACAGAAATTTATTTTCTCACACTTCTGGAGGCTGGAGACAAGTCTGAGACAAGGTGTTGGCAGGATTGGTTTCTTCTCCTTGGCTTGCAGACGGCTGTCTTCTCCCTGTGTCCTTACATGCTCTCCCTCTGTGTGTGTCTGTGTCCTAATCTCTTCTTATAAGGACACCAGTCATATTGGTTTAGGGGCTGCCCTAATGACCTCATTTTAACTTAATTACCTGTTTAAAGACCCTGTCTCCAAATACAGTCACATTCTGAGGTCCTGGGGGCAACTGCAGAACTGCTTTGGCTGGAGCCAGACTGCCTGGGTTCAAATCCCAGCCCTGGAACTTGCCTGTCCTGTGGCTCTGGGCAAGTTAGTAACCCTCTCTGTGCCTTGGTTTCCCCTTATGAGCACCCATGTGTTTATCTTCTTCCTCCACCTCAGGTGCCTGAATCACTGCCCAGTCCCAGGCACCCCAGTGGGGGGATGAGGGAAGCCTGATGGGCTCTGCTTTGGAGGTTAGGTCTTTAGACCCACCCTGACCTGCTGCTGGGCTCATCGCCCTAAAAATCATAGCTGGACTGATGCTCTCACCATCCTGCTGGAGAACTTTCTATGGCTCCCTATTACCTGTAGCAAAGTCCCAACTCTTTCGTCCACCCACCAGATCTTCCCTCTCCCTTCTGCCAGTCCCTCCAAATTCTCCTCATATTTTAAGGCCCAAATCAAATGTTGCCCCTTCCAGGAAGCCTTCCCAGACTACCTTGAAATCTCCTCTGGCCTCACACAGGATTTATCTACTGTCAATATCCAAAGTGCTTGTCATAGTTAACATAACCCTCACGTCAGTCCTACAGTGTAGATTCTTTTTCTCAAACCCATTTTGCAGACAAGGAAACTGAGGCTAGCAAGATGAATTAGCTGTCCCAGCATTAGAGGAGGAGCTGAAGTGGGGACCTGGTCCGCGGACCCCATGACTTGTGCCCCTACCCTCTACTCTCTCTCCGACTGGTGAATCCTGCCTCTGAGCGTTTCCATGATGGGGGGCTGCCCTTCCTTCCCTGGGTGGTCTTGGAACGATGCCTCCCCCAGGATGCAGGAAGCTGGGCAGAGACCGGGAGAGGGAGAGACAGAGGGCGCCAGCGTGGAGGTAGGAGGGTGGCAGCCAGCGAGAGGGATGGGGGGAGATGGATCATCCCCAGAGCCGTGGGCCTCCGTGGCCACATGGCTGGTGGCTTTTGCGGAGGCATGTCACGTTGCAGACTCAGCACTTGGCTTGCTTCCCCCCTGACTGCTGCTGCCCCAGCCTCTGCCAGGAAGAGAAAGGGCTTAGTGAGCCCCTGGTGCTGCCAGAAAACCCTAGCTGGGTCCTCTGTGGCCTCTGTTAGGCAATAGCTTTCTCCCCAGAGGTGGGGACGACAGTGGTCTGTAGCCAGGAGGACTGGGGCTTACGTTCTGGCTTTGCCACCCATTGGGTGACCTTGGACTGCCCTTCAATCTCCCTGTGCCTCTGTGCTCAGCTTTGTAACTCCCTTCTCTAGAGGGTCAGCGTGAACCCTGTAGGCTGGTGCAGGCATAGCCGGCACTCACCGAATGATAACCCTAATAATAGCAATGACGGACCACAGCTGTGGTTACAAACAGCCTCGTTGAAGGAGGCACGGGCTTGGCAATCACACACGCCTGGGTTCAAATTCCAGTTTTTGGAATTTAGGAGCCTTAAGGGGACCGTGGGCAAGCTGTTCAATCTCCGGGGGCCTCAGTGTTCTGATCTGGGCAATGGGTACCGTGGTGTTTTCTCCTTCGTGGAGGCTGTGAAGAGGACTGGGGAGGCCCAGGAGGGTGAAATTTGTAATTCCCACAACTCAGCAAATCCCTGTCGCATGGCAAAGAGGAATTAAGGTTGTCGATGGCATGAAGGTTGCTGGTCTTCCTTTAAGAGACTTTAAGAGAGAGAGGGTCCAGGTGGGCCCAATGTAAGCCTTAAATATGGAAGAGGGAGGCAGGAAGGGGAGAAACAGAGAGAGGCAGTGTGAGAAGGACTTGACCTGCCATTGCTGGCCGTGAAGGTGGCGTAAGGGGCCAGGAGTCAAGGAATGCAGGGAGCCTCTTGAAGCTGGAAAACGCAAGACGTGGGTTCTCCCTTCTAGCAGGAACCAGCCGTGGCGACACCGTGATTTTAGCCCAGTGAGACCCGCCTGGGACTTCTGACCTACAGAACTGTAAGATAATACATTTGTGTTCTTTTACTGTGTTTCATTAAGTTTGTGGTAACTGGATACATTACAGCAGCCGGAGAAAACTAATACAGGTGGTCACTGGCATTGGCAGAGGTAGAGGGTCAGGGGTATGTCCATTGTTCCCTGCCTCCTAACATCCATCCTCCTGGCCTTCCTCACACAGGTTGCTAGATTCTGGGAGAGGTGGAATGGCACTCTGTTAAAGACTCCATTTCCCAGACTCCCTCGCAGCTAGCTAGCTAGGTGTGGCCATGTGACTGAGTCCTGGCCAATGAGACTTGGGGAGGGGCTTCTTGGAAGGCTCTGTATAGGAGACAGTGCACTGGAGAAAGCCTCCTTTGTCCTTCCACGCTTCTTCCTTCCTGCTGCTGGAACAAGGGTGTGATGGTTGGTGCTTTGGCAAGCATTTTGGACCATGAGGAGCAACATGGTAGATACCCTGAGGAAGACACAGGACTCTGTTCTTAAATAACTGAATCATCCTTGGATGAAGAAGTCATCCATTTATTTAACAAGCATTTAATGAGCACCCTCTGTGTGCCATGGGGAACGTGTGAACACAACAGATAAAAATTCCTGTCCTTGGGGAGCTGACATTTGGAGGAAGAGGGAGCAGAAAATATTCTCAGGAAATGATTAGTACTAGGGAGAAAAATAAAGGAGGGTATTAAAAGCGAGCACAGGGATTGATCAGTGAAGGCTCTTGGAAGAGGTACCTTTTGAGTAAAGATCTTAATGATTCATTGTATAAGATGAAAAATGGTTCCTAATGTTGGACTAAGTTAAGTTGGCTTTTCCTGTTACTTGCAGCCAAAAGCGTTGACACCACTGTTATTTCTTTGAGTTCTCGCCGTATCCGCGGGGTGGGAAAGTCCTATGATGATCCTGTTTTACAGATTAGGAGATTGAGGCTAGGAGGGGGAGGTGATACACCCAAGATCACATGGCAAATAAGAGGGAGAGCCAGGATTTGAACCCTGAGGTGGGGTGGGTAGCTGGGAGCCGTGGAAGGTCTGAAGCTGGGATTAATGAATTGACATCAGGTGGGAGTAGGAAGATGTATGAAAAGACATATCCAACCTCCACACCTTTGCTTCTGCAGTCTCCCCTGCCTGGGATGCCTTCTCTTTCCAATCCCAGCAGCAAGCACACCTCCTCCAGGAAGTCCCCCTGGCCCTCACTGTCCCCGTGGCCCCATCATGCCCTGCAGCTGAGAGCTTAGAGGGTTTGGGGACAGTCTCAGGTCCCTTCCCCTTTCCCAGCTGCTGTGCCATCCCTCTGGAAAAAAATGATTACATTCCAGCCTGACCTTCTCCCTGTCGGTGGGGCCATCACCATGTCAGTCACACGACTCAGAGGGGGGAAAATTATTTTATCTTTAATGATACTTAAAACTGCTCAACAGGGCTGTCACGGAGACTGGGCACAGGCAGCTGCCGGCCCCTGAGCTCCGGATCCTGTATCCCTCTGGCTCCTGCTTTGCTCTCTCCTCCCCTTACAGAAACTGCTAGGACCTGTTGATTTGCAGACTTAATTCCCACCCTCTGGGTCCACCCCATCTCCAAATGGGGTGCACCCCTCTCTCTGTCACTGTCTTCTTTGTCTCTCTGCCTTGACTCTTTCTGTCTCTGACTCCCTCTATTGCTATCTCTCTCTTTGTCTCTCTGTCTCTCTCTGTCTCTTTCTGTCTTTATTAGTACATGGGGAGACCCAAGTTACCCCTCCTGTGTATTGGGTGCTCATCCAGTGTGGTCAACCACAAATCACTTTCTCCTTCCCAGCACCCTATGATGGAGACCCCATGATCACGCCCATTTTCCTGTGCTGGAGACTGACGCCCAGAGAGACCAAGCTCTTTTCAAGGTCACACAGCAATAACAAGGCGGACCTGCTACCAGGATAACCTATCACTGCCTAGAAAGAAAATCTGTTGTCCTTTCCCTCTGAAAGCAATGTGGGATCTCGGAAGCCTTGCAAGGCTCAGACTTCAGGGTTGGGTTTGAATCTTAAGTCAGCCACCACGTGATCTCGGGCAGACACTGAATATCCTCTTGCCTCAAAATCTCCTCATCATGTGAACGGGCCCATATTTTTTTCCTTTTTTTAAATTGAAGTATAGTTGATTTACAATGTTGTGTTAGTTTCTGGTGTACGAAAAAGTGATTTATTTATATATATATATACTTTTTCATATTCTTTTCCATTATTGTTTATTACAAGATATCAAATATAGCTTGCTGTGCTATACAGTAGGACCTTGTTGTTTATCTACTTTATGTATGGTAGTGTGTATATGTTAATCCCATACTCCTAATTTATCCCTCCCCCCCCTTTCCCCTTTGGTAAACATAAGTTTGTTTTCTATGTCTGTGAGTCTATTTCTGTTTGGTAAATAAGTTCATTTATATCATTTTTTTAGATTCCACATGGAAGTGACATCATATGGTATTTGTCTCTGGTTTACTTCACTCAGTATGATAATCTCTAGGTCCATCCATGTTGCTGCAAATGGCATTATTTCATTCCTTTTATGGCTGAGTAGTATTCCATGGTATACATGCACCCCATCTTCTTTATCCATTCATCTGTCGGTGGACATTTAGGTTGTTTCCATGTCTTGGCTGTTGTGAACAGTGCTGCTATGAACACTGGGGTGCACGTATCTTTTTGACCCTGTGGGGGTCTTGAGAGTTGGGGTCTTGAATGTCACCATAGGTTTGTCAGATAAAATACAAAACTCCCAGTTAAACTGGAATTGCAGATGATACTTATACTAATACTTATACTAATTCTCTAGTATAAGTATATCCCAGCTCCGGCATGGGATATACTTATGCTAAAATTCACTTGCTGTTGGTCTGAAACTCAGATTTCACTGGGCCTCTTGTCTTTTTACTGGCCAAATGTGGCAGTCTTAGCACAGGGCTCTGGAGGAAGAGAAGGTTCTGGACATTGTGGGGCAGATTCATTTACATACACAGTGCCAGGCTCTCATGGCCACCGTATATACTACTAAGGAAGTCTCCGAACACAGAACACGCTGAGAGATTTGTGGGCAATATGGCGCACGTCCCTCTGCTGGAGCCAGGGCCCGCCTCGGTCATTCGGAAATGGTGGCGTCCATCGGGGCTTGAATATCTCAGGCAAAGCTGAGCAGAAACCCCAAACTTCAAGAGGTGGCAAGGAACGCTGTCAGACTCAGGCCACCATCTCCCCGTTCCATCCTCCTACCGGACCCGCCAGCCACCCTATCACAGCCCATCCCCAAGGCCGGTGGCCCTCCACTCAAGGTGTCAATATCTCCCATTCTAAACTTCACCCCAGAAATCAATTAGGGCCCTGGACAAGTTGATTATAAATCAGCTATATTCATCATTGTTATGTCTTTAATAAATCAAAGCTGCACATGTTGCCAGCAAAATGGAGCTGTCCTCCGGGGGTCGTCGATTACCCGGGGGAGCACAGGCCCGCGTTCACATTCTCTCATCCTCCACCCAATCCGGAGAGGCTGCCGGCCGGCCAGGAAGTTCCATTACGGAATTGCTTAAGCAGCGTTTTAAATAACAAAAAGGGATATCATGTAATATTTTTGCCACCTGGAGATCAATACGCCGTCCTTCAGATGGCATGACGGATCGTCTTGGCGAGCTTCTCCAAGTTAATCCAATTTCCCTGGGTCTGGAAGGGACTGGGCGGGCTGGACAAGGCCTCCCGCCTGCCAGACAGAGCCCAGCCTGGAATGTGCGGTCTCCCACCCCGCCTGTAAGTGCTGCGGGAACGTATAGAGAGCAGTGGGGGAGGCGGGCAAGGAGCCAGTTCTGCAAGGCAGTGGTTCCAACCAGAGATGATTCTGCCCAGCCAGGGGACACTGGGCAGTGTCTGGGGACCTTGGTGGAGGTCACACTGGGGGCTGCGCCTGGCATTGAGTGGGTGGGGGCCGGGGAGGGTGCTCCACACCCCATAGTGTGCAGGATGGCCCTCTACAGAGAATGACCAGGGCCCACCTTCTTCCCCATCTTCACTTCTGAGCTCTGTGTCCTTGTTATTCCAAAGCTCAGAGGGACCAGGCCTGCTGTGGCAGCACAGAGACACCCGGGTTCAAGTTCTGGGTCTGTGGCTGACCGTGTAACAGTCCAGGGAAAAGTCGCTCCGTTTAGTTTCTGCCACCATCACATGGGCCTCTGGGTCCCTCACCTGCCTCCCCGCAGGGCTGTACAGATCCTGGAGCCAGTGATTCGATCCAGCCAGCATATATCGAGCACTTACTGTATACCAAGCACTGTTGTAGGTATTGGGGATCCAGCCACCAAGATGGAGAAAACGCCTGCCCCCAGGTGATTTAAATTCTAGTTGGGGAAGAGGAAGAATTACTTGGTGAGTTAATAAATAAAGAAGGCAGTTTCAGAGGTTGGTTTCTCCAGAGAAACAGAACCAATAGGATGTATATACATCTAGAGAGAGATTTACTCTAAGGATTTGGCTCACGTGATTCTGGAAACTAGAAGTCATATGATTGGCTGTCCATACGCTGGAGACCCAGTCCAAGGGCAGGAGAAGATGGATGTCCGGCTCATGCAGTCAGGCAGAGGAGTGGATTCTCCCTTCTTCCACCTTTTTGTTCTATTCAGGCCCTCCACGGATTGGATGAGGTCCACCCACACACACTGGGGAGGACCATCTGCTGTACGCAGTCTACCGATTCAAATGCTTCTCTCTTCCGAAAACATCCTCACGGACACACCCAGGAATAACGTTTAACCAAAGATCTGGGCCCCCCCCCCCCCCAGTCAAACTGACACTAAAATTAACCGTAGGGGGCTTCAGTGAGGAGGTGACGTTGGAGTAGGCGCCCTCTGGTGGCTGCTGCAGGAAGGACAGGCTGTGGGGGGTGAGGGTGGGAGCCCAGGAACCAGGGAGGAGGCAACTACCTTGGGCCAGGCAGCTGATGATGGGGTGAGCCAGGTGGAGGCAGAGGAGGAGAGAGGTTCTGCATGGGTTTTTTGTTGTTTTGTATTTTTGTTTTCTTCTGTACGCAGGCCTCTCACTGTTGTGGCCTCTCCCGTTGCGGAGCACAGGCTCCGGACGCGCAGGCTCAGCGGCCATGGCTCACGGGCCCAGCCGCTCCGCGGCATGTGGGATCTTCCCGGACCGGGGCACGAACCCGTGTCCCCTGCATCGGCAGGCGGACTCCCAACCACTGCGCCACCAGGGAAGCCCCTGCATGGGTTTTGAAGGTAGAGGGGACAGGATTTACTGAAAGACTAGATGTTAGACCAAAAAAAAAAGAAGACCTTAAGGATATAATGTGAGACCACATATGGAAGCCAGGAGGCCTGTGGCAGTGCCCCTCTCAGGCCCTCAGCCTTCCAGTTTCTAAAATCAGGCTGATATAACCTGTCTCACAAATTTGTTTTATTCTTTCCCATTACGGTTTATCCCAGGATATTGAATATAGTTCCCTGTGCTATATAGTAGGACCTTGTTGTTTATCCTTTCAATATATAATAGTTTGCATCTGCTAATCCTAAACTCCTAATCCTTCCCTCCCCCACCTCCCCTCCTCCTTGGCAAACACAAGTCTGTTCTCTGTGTCTGTGAGTCTGTTTCTGTTTTGTAGGTAAGTTGATTTGTGTCATATTTTAGATTCCACATATAAGCGATATGATATGGTATTTGTCTTTCTCTTTCTGACTTACTTCGCTTAGTATGATAATCTCTAGGTCCATCTATTTTGCTGCAAATGGCATTATTTCATTCTTTTTATGGCTGAGTAGTATTCCATTGTATATGCATACATCTTCTTATTCATTCGTCTGTTGATGGACATTTAGATTGCTTCCGTGTCTTCACTATTGTAAACAGTGCTGCTGTGAACATAGGGGTACATGTATCTTTTCGAATTAGAGTTTTATCTGGGTATATGCCCAGGAGTGGGATTGCTGGATCATATGGCAACTCTATTTTTAGTTTTTTAAGGAACTTTCATACTGTTCTCCATAGTGGCTGCACCAGTTTACATTCCCACCAACAGTGTAAGTGGGTTCCCTTTTCTCCACACCTTCTCCAGCATTTATTATTTGTAGACTTTTTAACGATGGTCATTCTGACCGGTGTGAGGTGGTACCTCATTGTAGTTTTGATTTGCATCTCTCTAGTAATTAGTGATGTTGAGCATCTCTTCATGTGCCTCTTGGCCATCTGTATGTCGTCTTTGGAGAAATGTCTATTTAGGTCTTCTGCCCATTTTTTGATTAGGCTGTTTTTTTTTTTTTTTTTGGTTATTGAGTTGTATGTGCTATTTGTATATTTTGGAAATTAATCCCTTGTCGGTCACATCATTTGCAAATATTTTCTCCCAGTCTGTAAGTTGTCTTTTCATTTTGTTTACAGTTTCCTTTGCTGTGTCTCACACATTTAGAATCAACAACCATGAAGGGCCCAGCTCCATGAGCCCATGTCCTTGTAAATCTCAATGCTGAGGTCTCCCTGACTTCTGTGGGGTTTTTTTCTTTTTCTTTTTCTCGTTTCCTTTTTTTGGCCGCACCGCACGTGGGATCTTAGTTCCCCAGGATCGAACCCGGGCCCCCTGCAGTGGAAGCACCAAGTCCTAACCACTGGACCGTCTGGGAAGTCCCTCCCTCACTTCTAGAGGATCACATACACAGTTTCAAGTTTCACAGTTTCACCCCACTGCAAACCAGGGCAGGGATGCACGCGTAGTTGGAGGATAGAAGTGTGTGCATGTGCATGTGTGAGAGAGAAAGAGAGAGACCTCTACTGGTGAAACGTGACATTGCAACCTTGCTCTCTTAGACACCATGCCAAGATAAAGCCAAGAGGAGAAAAAGGTGAAATCTAGAAGTTCCTTACATAAGGAATAGACCAATTTGATTTTCTGGGCTCTGGGCATCTATGGGGAGGGTTGGAGTTGGGAGAATCCTAAGTAACAGGCAGTCAGGAAGAGAAGTGAAAGGCAGAAGCCTGGTGTATTTGTTTCCTGGGACTGTTGTAGCAAAGTATCACAAAAAAGCAGAAATTTATTCTCTCGCAGTTCTGGAGGCTAGAAGTCCAGAATCTAGGTGTCGGCAGGGCCATGCTCCTTCTGAATCTTCTAGAGGAGGATCCTTTCTTGCTTCTTCCAGCCTCTGGTGGCCCCAGGCATTCGTTGGCTTGGGCTGGCAAATCTCCCCATCTCTATCTGTCTTCACATGGCCACCTTCCCCCTGGGTCTGTGTCCTCACATGGTGCTGTCCACTCTGTGTGTGGATCTGGGTCTAAATTTCCCTCTTCTTATAAGGACACTAGTCATATTTGGATTTGACCACTCTAATGACCTCATCTTTTTTTGGTTATTTTTTGGGGGGGGGGATTTTGACTTTAAGGTGTTTTTGCTATATAGATATTTTTAGAATTCATACAGTGAAACATCAATATTTTTTTATGGTTTCCAGATTTTATCTCATTTAGTAAGGCTTTCATCAATCCCAAATAAAGTGAACAATTTTCCATTCTTATTTTTTGTTTGTTTGTTTGTTTCCTGTCTCTTCTTTTTTACATTTTTTTATCAGAATATAGTTGCTTTACAATATTGTGTTAGTTTATACTGTACAGGAAAGTGAATCAGCTATATGTATACATATATCTGGATTTCTTTCTCATTTAGCCACCACAGAGCATTGAGTAGAGTTCCCTGTGCTATACAGTAGGTTCTCATTAGTTATCTATTTTATATATAGTATCAACAGTGTATATATGTCAATCCCAATCTCCCACTTCATCCCACCCACCCACTCCTTTTCCACTTGGTTTTCATCCATTTGTTCTCTACATCTGTCTCTATTTCTGCTTTGTAAATAAGATTGTTTATACCAATTTTTTCAGATTCCACATATATATGTTAATATATATTTGGTTTTCTCTTTCTGACTTACTTCACTCTGTATGACAGTCTCTAGGACCATCCATGTCTCTACAAATGACCCAATTTTGTTCCTTTTTATGACTGAGTAATATTCCATTGTGTATGTGTACCATATCTTCTTTATCCATTCCTCTGTTGATGGACATTTAGGTTGCTTCCATGTCCTGGCTATTGTAAATACTGCTGCAATGAACATTGGGGTACATTTCTCTCTTTTCTTTCATACATTTATTTATTTTATTTATTTATTTTTGGCTGCATTGGGTCTTCGTTCCTGTGCACGGGCTTTCTCTAGCTGCAGTGAGTGGGGGCTACTCTTCGTTGTGGTGTGGTGGCTTCTCATTGTGGTGGCTTCTCTTGTTGTGGAACACAGGCTCTAGGTGCATGGGCTTCAGTAGTTGTGGCTCGTGGGCTCAGTAGTTGTGGTTCACGGGCTCTAGAGCACAGGCTCAGTAGCTGTGGTGCATGGGCTTCATTGCTCTGCGGCATGTGGGATCTTCCCAGACCAGGGCTCGAACCCGTGTGCCCTGAGTTGGCAGACAGGTTCTTAACCACTGCGCCACCAGGGAAGCCCACATGTCTCGTTTTGAATTATGGTTTTCTCTGGGTTTATGCCCAGTAGTGGGATTGCTGGGTCATCTGATGACTTCATCTTAATGCAATTATATTTGCAAAGACCCTATTTCCAAATAGGTCACATTCCCAGGTACCAGGTGTTAGGATCCCAAGGTATCTTCTGTGGGACACACAATTCTACACATAACACTTGGCTTTGGGACTTACCACCTCCATGGGCAACATACTTTTTTTTTTTTTTTTGAGGTATGCAGGCCTCACTGCTGTGGCCTCTCCCGTTGCGGAGCACAGGCTCCGGACGCGCAGGCTCAGCGGCCATGGCTCATGGGCCCAGCTGCTCCGTGGCATGTGGGATCTTCCTGGAGCGGGGCATGAACCCGTGTCCCCTGCATCGGCAGGCGGACTCTCAACCACTGTGCCACCAGGGAAGCCCCTGGGCAACATACTTTGACCTCTCTGAGCCTCAGTTTCCTCATCTGTAAAAAGAAATTGATAACGTCCACGAGGCTTCAATGACACCACATGCGAAAAGCAAATAGGATGAAACCCGGCAGTGTATATTCTGAGCACGTGGCGCTTCTGCTGGTGTAGACACTCCCTTTTATCTCTGCTTGCATTCACTAGGCTCTTTTGTGACTTGGAGAGGGTGGAGGAGGGTGGAGTTTGATGAGCACAGGGGCAGCAAGTGGAAAGATGGAGAGATATAGGGTCCAGCAGCACATAGCTGGCCCGCCCAAATTTGGGTAATTTGTAGCAAGTTGAATAAAGGTACTATTTTTGGAAGTGTGGTGAGGTTAAAGGATATTCCTAAGGGAAGACGCAGCACCTAGGCTAACGACAGTGGGGAGCCCCTACCACCCCCAGATCTGAGGGAGGAAGGGGAGGACCCTGGAGAGAGCTGTATGGGAAGGGCCACCTACCCAGACTTGAGCCTTTGGGAAAGGGACACAGCAACACTGCGGAGAGAAAGCCAGGGAAATATATACCCAGCCCTCTGTTATCCTACCTAACAGAACCCCCAGTTTGCTTGGCCATAAGCTTCATGCCTCCAGGGAGGCCGACCCAAACTTCAGTCCCAGGAGAGAAGTGTGATTTGTCTAAGCATGATCCTGCGTTTTTAATTCGTTCACTGGATCTTTACTGAGTACCTGTTATGTGCCAGGTACTGTTCTGAGCACTTCAGATACAATACAGAGCCAGTCAAATATCTCTGTCCTCATGAGCTGACTGTCCAGTGGGGGGGGGGGGGGGGAGAAAGAGACGTAAAACAGTGAGCATGATAAATTAATATTGGGCATAGATAAGTATGACAAAAACAAGTAGAGCAGGGTAGCTTCAAATGCAGCCTAGTTCATGAATCTGCTCTCTCTCCCTCTTTCTCCCTCTCTCTCTCCCTTACCGCCCCCCACCCCAGCCCTAACTGTCACTGTCAACAGCCTCCATTCAACCCCAATGGAACCAGATTTAGGACGGATGTGGCAGAGGAAGGAGAGAATAAACCTGTATTCTGGCTGACCTGTTGCAATGTTGGATCAAACCCTCCCTGAAGTCCACTCTACTTCCGCATTAAATCCAAGCATGGCCCCACTTTACCTTGTAGGCTACTGAGGCAGGAGGAAATTCAGGAGACCCGCAAACTCTGTGGGAAGAAAGATGGTGAGCTGGTGGAACAGACTTCTCTCTGGTACTGCCTCTGATTTGCTGTGTGACATTAGGCAAGTGTCTTGTGATCTCTGAGACCAGTTTCCTCAACGATAAAATGAGATGAGACTATCTCTTTGGGAGGGTTGTTGAGAGATGGATAAGAAAGCATATGTGGGGAGCCTGGTAAAGGATTTAGCACACAGTAGGTGCTCAATAAATGGATGTGTCGTGGTTACTAGGGCTGTTTGCCGGATTCCAGTTCTCCTCCTGCCAGGGACATGATACAGTTGCACTGCCCTGCTGTTACAGATTGGATTCTGTCCCCTCAAATTCATGTGTTGAAGTCCTAACCCCCAGTACCACAGCAGGTGATTTTATTTGGAAATAAGGTCACTGCGGATGTAATTAATTAAGATGAGGTCATCCCGGAGTAGGGTGGGTCCTTAATTCCCTATAAATTATGTCCTTATAAAAAGGGTACATTCAGATGCAGAGACACACGCACATAGGGAAAATGCCACGTGAAGATGGGGGCTATGCAGCCAAAAGCCAAAAAACCACCAAAAGCCAGGAGGGAGGCCTGGAACAGATCTTTCCCTAGAGCCTTCAGAGGAGCATGGCCCTGCCAGCACCTTGATCTCTAACTTCTGGCCTCCAGAACTGTGAGATAATAAATTTCTGTTGTTTGTGTCACTTTGTTGGTGGTACTTCATGATGGCAGCCCCCTAGCAACCTAATACACATGACTTTTGAAGTGAGCCGTGGCTCCGGGGGTTGCTATGGCCAAGAAAACATGAACAGAATCGATGTGCATCACTTCCAGGTGGAATCCTTTTAAAAGCAAGTGTGCAATTCCCTGTCCTCTCCCCGCCTTGGAGACCACCTTGTTCCACCCATCTGCCGTGATGCCTGCATACAGTGGTCTCACAGGCTTCCTGCTAACCTGTGTTGGGAATACAGTGTGAGTGATAAATAAGCCTTAGCTGTCTTTTTTTTTAACATTAAAAAAATATTTATTTATTTGGCTGTGCTAGGTCTTAGTCGAGGCACGCGGGTTCTTTTTATTTGCATCATGCATGCTCTTACTTGCGGCATGCGGGCTCCTACTTGCGGCATGCGGGCTCCTACTTGCAGCATGCACGATCTAGTTCCCTGACTAGGGATCAGGCCTGGGCCCCCTGCATTGGGAGCATGGAGTCTTAGCCACTGGACCACCAGGGAAGCCCCGAGCCTTAGTTGTCTTAAGGCCAGTACGATTTTGGGATTTGCTCCAGTTGCTATGGTTGTATAGATTCCTTGAAAATTTGTATAGATTCCTTGAAAATTCCTTGAAAATCAAAAATAATGATTTGTTACTGCTCATGGTTTTGTGGGTCAGGAATTTGGGAACAGCTTAGCCAGGCAATTCTGGTTCGGAATCTCTCACAAGGTTTCAGTCTAGCTGTCGGCTGGGGCTGCATCATCTGAAAGCTCGACTGGGGCTGGAGGAGCCACTACCAAGCTGGTCCCCTCTTGGGGCTGTTGGTGGGAGGCCTCAGTTCCCCTCCACAGCACTGCTTGAGCCTCCTCACAACATGGTAGCTGGCTTCTCCCATAGTGAGTGATCCCAGAGAGAGCAAAGTGGCAGTTGGAGAGTCTTTTATGACTTGGCCCTCAGAACTTCCACTGACCACATGGGTCAGCCCTGACTCAGGGTGTGAGAAACTCCACAAGGGCACGAGTACCAGGAGGCGAGGCTCAGAGGGCCATCTTGGAGGCTGGCTCCATAAGGTTGCTGTAACCGCACAACAAGCCCATCCTGCCTGATATAAGACACCATAGCACTGCCTGGCTGGGAGACCCTAGGAGAATTGCTTCTCATTTCTGAACCTGAGTTTTCCACAGGTTCAGAAAGAGGGAGTTTCTTTTGTCAGCAATGTGGAAAGGGGGACTTCCTAGGAGGTAAACCGAGTCCATTGACTCTCTTACAAACCTGGAGATGCATTCATGGGTGAAAAGGTCTCCTTCTACCCACCTTCTTGTTGCCTGAATTGGAGATGTGCACCCAGAAATCTTGGCCAGGAGATCCAAAGGTGCTGTAGCATGGGAGCTAAGGTTGTAGAGTCTGGAATGAGATTCACAGGTACCAAATTTTGGTTCTGCCACCTACCAGCTGTGTGACCTTTGGCAAGATGCTGGATCTCTCTGGGCCTCAATTTTCTTACCTGTAAAATGGAGCTAACACTAACACGTACTTCATACAGGAGGTGAGGATTAAAACCTCACCTCAGGGACTTCCCTGGTGGTCCAGTGGTTAAGACTTCACCTTCCAATGCAGGGGTGCGAGTTTGATCTCTGATCGGGAAGCTAAGATCCCACATGCCTCATGGCCAAAAAATGAAAACATAAAACAGAAGCAATATTGTAACAAATTCAATAAAGACTTTAAAAATGGTCCACATCAAAAAATCCTTAAAAAAACCAAACAAACAAACTCACCTCATCACAGACCGAAGGACCTAGCATGGTCCTTACCCATAGGAAGCATGTACTAACGTTGGCTGTTATTACCATGACTAAAATAGCCACTGAGAGGACTAATCCCTGTTGAGCACCTCCTATGGGGGCCCCAGACTCACTGAACCTCAGAGCTGAAAGAGATTCTAAGGATCCTTGAATTCAACCTCTCTTATCCCAGGTGGGGAACTGAGGCCTCGAGAAGGGCAGAGAATTCTTTGCTTGGGTAACAGCCGACTTCCTGACCTTCATTTCCAGGGACTGCACTGCTGTGCTGCCTCTGGGCATGACATTTGGGCTGTGGAATGGGTGGGGGGTTGGTTAGGAGGGGTGAAACTGGCCAGCCAGGTGTGAGCAAAAACCTGGGGCTGGAAGAGCTTGAGGAATTTGGGGAAGAGATTGGGACTAGATGTCAGAAGACAGAGTACACTTTGATTCTTGATGACAAGTTCAAATGCTGGATCAAACCATTCCTGAAGTCCACCCTACTTCTGAATAAAATGCAAACCAAGCCCAACTTTGCCTCTTGAGCCACAGAGGCTGGAGGATATTCAGGGAACCCACAGACTTGGTGGGAAGAAATAGGGAGAGCTGGGAGACTGGGCTTCTCCCCTGGTGCTGCCAAGACTTGTTATTTATCAAGTTGGACCATCTGGACTGAAATTTTGGCAGCTGGGAGCCATCAAAGGTGGTGGAGCAGAGAAGCGACTCCCTTAAAACTCCCAGTGGTTGCACTCTTCTTTCCCCGGCTGGCTTGGAGAAGGCCTTGGGCTGCAGCCGGCCGGCTGGGATCCCCCAATCCTCCTGTGTCCCCCTGCTCAGACCTGCTGCTGGGCTATCATCACTGCAGGAGAGCCTGGGAACCAGAGACGAGAATGACCCATGATTGTCGCAAAGGCCTCTGCTCTAATTTCCCCCAAATAGATTTTGAGCGGCTAATGCGGCCCCCACTGGGCAGAAGATGGAGTGCCCGGCAGGGCCTCCAAGAGTAGAGAGGTTTGAGACCTATCCACTACCAGGGCCTTAACCCTCACCTGCTCACTTGCTGCCCTGGGTCCCAGGAAACTTCCAGTCTTGGGGGCTCTGAAGGGTGAGGGTGCGTCAGGAGCCCTGCTCTATGGATCCGGCCAGACTGCTGTGGGTCGGCCAGGCCCTGCAGTGGGACATTAGGGTTGGGTTTAGGATTTAGTGTCAGGACTGCAAGGAGTCCAGCCTCTTCCAAGGATGCATATGGAAATTGAGACTCAGAGTGGAGTAGAATCTAGCATCCCAGCCTGGACTGGGGCTCAGCCTGGTTTAGACTAATCTTTTTTTTTTTTTTGGCTGCGTTGGGACTGCGTTGCTGCACGGGGGCTCTCTCTAGTTGTGGCGAGCGGGGGCTACTCTTCCTTGCGGTGCGCAGGCTTCTCATTGAAGTGGCTTCTCTTGTTGAGGAGCACGGGCTCTAGGCGCGTGGCTTTCAGTAGTTGCAGCACGCAGGCTCAGTAGTTGTGGCACACGGGCTTAGTTGCTCCGCGGCATGTGGGATCTTCCCAGGCCAGGGCTCAAACCCGTGTCCCCTGCATTGGCAGGCAGATTCTTAACCACTGCACCACCAGGGAAGCCCTAGACTAATCTTAAAGGGGGCACCAAGCCAGTGTTTGTTGAATGAATAAAGGAATCCCCAGGGACATCTACAAGGCCAGCAGGGGTGGAATCCAGACACGGTGACAATCACCGTAGTTCTCCTTGCATATTTAGTGGATGTGGTCATGACCTTTCTCCCCCTAGGTGTCCAGAAACTCAGTGGGGGCACCACGGATATGTGGTTTCTCTCCCAGACCCCCCACCCCAGTCCTGGCAGGTGGGAGATGGTGGAGACAGCTGTGGGTGTTGGGAGGGAACACTGGGTGGCTCTGGCTGGAGCTTTCGATGTGTGGAGCAGAAGCCAGGACAAGGGTGGGACAGCTTGGGGGTGCAGCCAGGAGATGCTTGGAAGATGGGGGTGCCATCCTTGGGCTCAGGGTAGGGGTTTGGTCAAGAAGGTGGTGCCAGGGTCTGGCCGGGGCCATGTAGGAGGTGAGGATCATTTGGTCTTCCCAGAGCGCCTCAAAGATCTTCTTTTCAGATTCTTTCCATATGGGCTTGTGGGTGTGACAGTAACAAATGCTCAGGAGGGATGGAATATTCCTCCAACATGTCAGGCCTAGTCCTGCCTCAGGGCCTTTGCATATGCTGTGCCCTCTGCCCAGATATCCACATGGCTGGCTCCATCTCAACTTTCAACTCTCTTGGCTCAAATATCACCTCCTCCCAGAGGCCCTCCCTGATTTCCCTGGGTTAAATAGCAGCCCTGGGTTTCTCGACCCCACCATTCTATTTATTTTGGCTCTGACTTTATCAGAGTCTGAAATTTTCTTGTTTGTTTATTTGCCAATGCATTTCTTATCTGTCTCTCTCACTGAACTGTGCGAGGGCTGGGAGTGGGACTGTCTTGGTCATCCTGTCACCGTGCCTAGAATACTACCTGGTACGTAGTGGGTGCTCAGTTCGTACCTGTCAGTGGTTGGGCAAGTCCCGCCTCTGGTGTGCCTTGAATTATTAATTCAAAATAAATCATGTCATGACCTTGTGAAGAGCGTAATTACATGCACCGGATTGTGTGTGGCATGCAGCAGAAGCATCTACTCATGATTAACATTCTCTGTTAAAATAAACCAGTGCTTTGGGTATTTCTTTAGTCTTTGCTTTCTTCTGGGGCCTTGGCAGCTAGAAGTGGCCTGGGTCTCACTTGCCTCTGAGATGCCTTGAGTGTTGGGCCTCAAAGAAGAACCTCATGGGATTGGATGATTGGCAGGGGAGTTACCTGAAGGGCCCGACCACTGGCCAGAAGCACTGTTGGGTGCCAGGCACGTAATGGCGAAAATGACAGACCCACTTGTTCCTGTAACAGACAGGTTGAGGGTTCTGACTGGGTGCTGGGGACACAGCAGGACTTAGATGGACCCAGCCCCACCTTTACACGGCTCACTGTGACCAGGCAGTGACAGCAAAGCACGCTCCCAGCTGTTAAGGGGGAGGCACGGGCATTGTGGGAACCCAGAAGGGCTTCCAGGTGGAGGTAGCTTCCAGGCTGTAGTTGGATGGAGGCTGCAGGGAAGCATGTTCTAGGCAAGGGGAACAGCAGCTCTGCATGGATGCCAGACATTCAGACTCTAGTCCAGCCCCCTCCCTGCAGGACCAGCTGCCACCCTGGGCGTCTCCCTGGATGTCCCCCAGTGCCTCCCTCCTCAGGGGCCAATTTGGCCTCAGCGTCTTCCCTGTAAACCTGCCCCTCCTCTTGGGTCCTTATCTCTGAGGTAGCCCCACCATGCCCCCATCCCCAAGTTGGAGACCCAGATGTCAGCCTCCTGCCCTGCCTCACTTTCACTCCCACCACAGCCTGTGAGTCCCTAGGTTCTGCCTGCTCTCCCTCCAAAGCCTCTCTTCCATCTGTCCTTTCCTTTCTGCCTCATGGCTCTGCCTTGACAGTAGCCCCCCATTCCCACCTACTCCTTGGTCCCCCAGCACCCCTCATGCACCCTCCAATTGCCTGAAGGAGCCATAGTTTCCCCACCCCACACGCCTTTGCTGCACCCAATATCCCTTCTTTTAGCTCGTCCCATCTCATCCTTCAGGTTTTTTGCTCAGAGTCACCTCCTCCAGGAAGTCTTCCAGGATGCCCCCCCCCCCGCCGCTGGGTCAGGTCCCCTCACCCTGAGCACCTGCCAAATAACTCCCATCACCCTGTTTTTGAGCCTGCCCAAATCCTTCCACAAGGGTAAACTTAAAAATATGTATATATTTTGGGCTCCTCTGTGTCCCCAGCGCCCAGCACAGGCTCAGACACACAGTAGGTGCTCAGTAAATATTTACTGAAGGAAGAAGTACCCGAGTGACAGCACGGAGTCAGACTCCCCACCTCAAGCCTCTCCCTGGCCCCTTGCAGCAACTCGGTTCCACTGAACCAGCATTTCTGTGTCCCTACTGCACACAAGGCAGACTCCGAGGGGAAACTAGAGGGACGACCCGTGTGTGATGGCAGAACACAAGACCTGGGAAGTACCTTAAAGAGAGAAAACCTCTGTGACTTGGAGGGTGGGTGGGTGGATTTGAGGACCCCACCTAAAGAGACATCCTTTCCTTAGAGCGCTTCTGTCTGGTTCGAATCCAGGACCAGGGCCCCAAAACAACAGGATTATATTGTGCCCTTTTCCTTAAAGTAAGAAACAAAATTCTGATGTGAATTGCCTCCCTCTAATTCCCAGGGCAGCAGTACGTTTTTTTTTCCTGTTATTAAATCGTTTGCAATGACCGAGGTGCCTCCCACGAACGGTGCCGTGATTAATTCTGCCCCCCTTTGGGGCTTCTGCATCCCACCCCCGACTTGCCCCCATTGTGAGTGGATCCTGGGCGGGGGCGGGGTAGGGGGTTTCCTGCCCAGGGACACGGGCACATGTGTCATCAAAGAAAATAAAAACCTGAGGCTGGGACAAAAGCGGCTGCAGGGTCTTTAGGGGTGAGTTTTTCCTCGAAGTAAATGAGCCTTTGGCCTCTGCCTTCTTGTGCTCCAAGCCCAGAGCTTATCATCGATTTATTCATTTCATCCTCACACAGGTCTGTGATGTTGGCATTACCACTATCCCCATTTGACAGATGGGGAGACAAGGCCCAGTGAGGGAAAGTGACTTGCCCAAGGTCACACAGCATGAGCCTGGCAGAGCTGGGATTCGAACACAGGCAGGGTGGCTGGCTCTTTTTTTTAATTTTTTTTTTGTTTTGTACTGGCTGGCTCTTAAACACCGGGCTGGGTGCCGGGCCCTGGCAGTTCCCTTCCCTCTCACAACCCTCCTGGGGTTTCCCTTGGGCTCCCAGGGCAAAGTCAAGGCTCCGAATGCTGGAGCTTTCTGAGCCGACCTCTGTACCTTCCATTCTGTTCACCAGCTGCCCTTGGCCTTCTCCATTCCCCCCCTCTAGGCTCGTCAGACTCCTGACTTTTGCCCATGCTGCAGCCCCGCATCTTCCAGGAAACCCACTCCAATCTCTCCTGTCTCCTCTTTGATTCTCACAGATACCAGGCACCAACCTGCCTCAGGGCTTTTGCACTTGCCATTTCCGCTTCCTGAAACACCCTCCCCTACTTCTCTATATGGTGCTTTGCTCGTAGGTCCCCTCCTCAGAGAAGCCTTCCCTAGCCCCCCACTATGCTCCCTTCCATCAATGTTTTGCTGATTTTCCCCCATGTTTACTATCCACCATCATGCCCACGGGTCCAGGGGCCACGCTTAGTCTTGGCCGCTGCTGAGTATTCGGTGTTCAATGCTGAGCCAAACTTTCCAACCCTCAGCATCAAGGCCTGGGATTTTTTTTTTTTAAATAAGGAAATTTTTTTTTTTCAATTTATTTTGTCTGTGCCAGGTCTTAGTTGTGGCACGTGGACTTCTTAGTTGCAGCACGTGGACTTCTTAGTTGCAACATGCGGACTCTTAGTTGCGGCATGCATTTGGGATCCAGTTCCCCAACCAGGGATCGAACCCGGGCCCCCTGCATTGGGAGTGGAGAGTCCTACCCACTGGACCACCGGGGAAGTCCCTCAAGGCCTGTGATTGATCCCCAGTTGACAGATGGGGAAACTGAGATCCCCCCAATGCCAGGACTTTGCCCAGATCCTCTATTCTGACCCCTCTGGGCCATGACCCCCAGGGGGTGGGTGTGGTAGTCAGAATCCTGGTTCCCCTGGAACCTGTGACTATGATACCTTCCGTGGCAAAAGGGAGTCTGCAGATGGGATTAAGTTAAGGACCCTGAGATGGGGGATGATTCTGGATTTTCCGAGTGATCCAGCGTCATCCCAAGGGTCTTTATAAAAGGGAGGCAGAGTGTTAGAGCCAGAGAAGGAGACCTGACAACAGAAGCAGAGGCTGGAGTGAAGCTTTTTGAAGATGGAGGGCGGGGCCACGAACCAAAAAATGCGAGCGCCTCTAGAAGCTGGAAAAGACGGGAAAGCACCATATAGAGAAGTAGGGGAGGGTGTTTCAGGAAGCGGAAATGGCAAGTGCAAAAGCCCTGAGGCAGGTTGGTGCCTGGTATCTGTGAGAATCAAAGAGGAGACAGGAGAGATTGGAGTGGGTTTCCTGGAAGATGTGGCGCTGCAGCATGGGCAAAAAAAGGCTTCCTGGAGCCTCCGGAAGGATCAGCTCTGCCCATGCCTTGATTTTCGCCCAGTGAGACCCACGCGGGACATCTGACTTCCAGAACTGTCAGGCAATAACTTTGTGCGGCTTTGCTAAGTGCTTCACTAAGTTTGTGGTCATCGGTTACACCAGCCCAGGAGACGCATACATCAGGCAGCTCCCAACAGCCTCTCCATGGATACAAGCCCTTTTGCTTGGGAACATCACTGAAGGCTCGCAGCTTTTATTTTGACACGTCTCAGTGTAAAAGTCGTGTGTGTGTGTGTGTGTGTGTGTGTGTGTGTGTGTGTGTGTGTGTGTGTGTCTGTGTGTGTGTGTGTGTGTGTCTGTGTGTGTCTGTGTGTGTCTGTGTGTGTGTGGAAGGGCAGTGGGTGCTGGTCACCTGATCTGCTCTGATCCCAACCCTCTGGGATGGTGGAGAGCCTCAGAGACAGAAACAACCTCAGCCAGGCTTGGCTACGTGTCCTGTGATGCGGCTAATATGGGCTTTGAGTCCAGCCACCTACAGCCTTCAGAAGACCTGGCAGGACAGACACCTCCTGCTCCAAGAGACGGTCTCTGATTACTCAGGTTACTCTGGGTGCCCCCAACAGCACTCATCACCCTGGGACCGGAGCTGCCTGGTCCTGTGACCATCTGTGAGCCCCGGGAGGGCTGAGCGCACCTGCTGTGTCCCCAGCGCCCCACGCACAAACCGTCGCATAGTAGGAGCTCAGTCAATATTTTGGTCTGAATTAAACAACATACCTAAGATGGATTATTATTACAGAAAAGGCCCAGAATGGAGAGGGGACGCTCCTGAGGCCATCTGGGGATTTGCCTTGGGACGATGTTGGAATGGTGGCTAGGGTCCTCCCTCTGGATACCCTGACTAGCCTCTGAGGCTCTCCTCTCCTCTCAGCTTCTGGAGAGGACCCCTGTACTAGGAGCTCGCCTCCCGACGGCTGGGTGACTTTCGGCAAGCACCTTCCACCCTCTGAGCAGCTCCCAGATCCTACATTCCACCACGGAGGGAACCTAAAGGTCTGATTACTGACAAGGCACAGAGACAGCAAGTGGATTCCTCAAGGTCACACAGCAAGGCAAAGAGAGAGGGGCCCCTGGCTACCAGGTGGTCTCTGCTTCCCAATCCCCACTTCAACTTTGGGATCGTACCAACCCCTTCCCCAGCCTCCCTTCTTTCTCTGGGTCTGAGGAGGGAGTGCTGAAGGTAGTCACCCTGGCACGGGTTAATGGACGTCTGGCAGCCAGACCATTACAAAGACAGTCCCAATGAATTTGTATTTGTGAATATCTCAATGCGGCTGCCCTGGCCAAGCCAGCCCGCCTAGGGCCCCGCCCGTCTTTGTCAACATCTCAAAGCGCCAGGCGAGAATCCCCTTCAATGCAAACCTCCGCCGAACACTTGGCAAATCTCTTTTATTTTTCCCTCTCTTTATTCTCACCCTCCCTTTTCCCTCCTCTCAGCTCAGGGAAGAAGCGATGAAGGGCAGAGGAGGCCGAGGAAAGATGAACAAAACCACCGCGTTCCAGGCCGGCCGGGCAGAATGGGAGATTTTCAGGCGGATTGTGGAATTCAGCGGGTTGAATGGAGGCCGCTTCGGGCGAGGATTCTAGCAGCTCAGATCACAAAGGCGGCCGAGCGGGGCCTCCTCGGCAAAGCTGCCAACACCTGCTCCCTTTTCAGCGCCACAATAGGGAAGTTAAGCTTCGGCCACGGCCTCCTGCATCCCGAAGGGACCTAGGCCGTGGGGCTCAGCTGCCCTGGGAGCTGCAGGGACGTGAGGAGGACAGCAGGGGGGTCTCTCGGCGGCTCCCTGGCCCCCACCCACTTGGTGCCAGGAGCACCCGCAGTTGTGACAACCACAGATGTATCTGTGATAACGCCCGGTTGACCTCGGGCGGCCTCGGCCTACAGCAGCTTGAAGCAGGGTTTTGGTTTCTGGCCGGTGACAGGTCACAGCGGTGAGAGCACCGAATCCTAGCCACTAGACCAGTGGTCGGTGACGAGGCCCTGGCGCTATGGCTTTGCAGAAGAAGAATTCCCACAAAGACGGAAAGTAGTGAAACAAGTAAAGTGTTTATTAAAGGAAAAGAAGAGTACAGTACATGTGGCTAGACACACGGGCGGGCTCAGAGAGAGAGTCGCACCCTCTTGGTAGTTTGAATCCCTTTTATGAGGCGTTTCTTCCGGGTTTCCTTTGGCCAATCATTTTGATTTGCCTGGTTCAAAGTCCGTATTTGGTATATCTCAGGATTTTCCCACGTGTGAGCGCGCATCTCTTAGCCAAGATGGATTCTACCGAAGAGGCCTATGGGTAGTGAGCATTAGTTACCATCACTTAGCATCACTCCCCTTTTGACCTCCCAGGAGCCTTTCTGTGCATGTGTAGTCGGGATGTCTCCTGACTTCAAGAATGAGGAATATGTGGTCTCTTATCTTCTATCTGGGCAGGGCCCAGCCTCCTCTCTCCATTGTCCTGTTATTCCCGTCTGAGTATCAGTCCACAAGGAACGAACTCAAACCATTTGCCCTGGGGGCCCATCTGTCTCCTGCCTCACAGTGTCCCCTGGGTACAGGATCGCCCCCAGATGAAAACCACTGCTTTCCATTATTTTTTTTTCACATCTTTATTGGAGTATAAGTGCTTTACAATGGTGTGTTAGTTTCTGCTGTACAACAAAGTGAATCAGCTCTATGTATACGTATATCCCCACATCCCCTTCCTCTTGCGTCTCCCTCCCACCCTCCCTATCCCATCCCTCTAGGTCATCACCAAGCACCGAGCTGATCTCCCTGTGCTGTGCAGCAACGTCCCACTAGCCATCATCCATTTTGCATTTGGTAGCGTGTATATGTCAGTGCGCCCCCCTGTGCCCTCTAGTCTGTTCTCTTCGTCGGCGTCTTTATTCCTGCCTCGCCACTAGGTTCATCAGTACTGTTATTATGATTTTAATTTTTTTTTTTTTTTTTGGCTGTGCGGCTTGCAGGATCTTAGTTCCCCGACCAGGGATCGAATCCATGCCCCCAGCGATGGAAGCACGGAGTCCTAACTACTGGACCGCCAGGGAGGTCCCTGCTTTCCATTATTATTAATTCTTAGAAGTGATTTGGTTAGGCCAAAGCACGTGCCCATGGTTTGAAAACACTGACAGATGTAGTCCGCTGGTCCTCTGAATTTTATGGCAGTATTGTCAAGTTGTATCTATGACCCTCCTGGTAGCTGGACACATCATGACCTATGAGACCAGACACTTCCCGGCCCAAGGTGAGACTGCAGGAGGGACTTCCCTTCGGAGCTCTGACCCCTCCTTGGCTGGAACTTCACTCCCCACCCCTGCCACCAGCCTCTGCAGAAGGGGAGCCCCCACCCCTCCCTTACCCTGGGGGTGGATGGAAAATTCCCACCTGCTGTGACCTGGACTGAGGAGCTGGCCCTTCCTTTGATGGAGGAATAATGCAATCAGCTTCCAGCTGAGGCTCTGAGGGGGGATCCTGTCTGGTCCCTGGTTGGGGAAGGAGGGACCAAAGCAAGCAGAGTGAGGGCTCCAGGCCTGCGGGATGGTGAGCTTCAGGGCAGAGACAGGGGCTGTTTGAGGGCCTGATGTCTCGAGATCCATGGGGTCCCTAGCACCTCTTGCCCCAATGCATGCATGCATTCATTCATTCAGTATCTACCTCCCCCCTCAGTGCCCTGACCTGAGTGCTGGGGACACAGCAGTGACAAAGACAGACCCTGCCCTGTCCTCCTAGAGCTCACAGTCCAGAGATGGACACGTGACTGGGTAGTCACCACCGGGTGAAGAGAGCTCTGATGGGAAGCATGCAGGCAGCTGAAAGAGCCCGGGGAAGCCCCTGAGCCGGCCTGGAGGTCGGGGTGACTTCTAAGCTGAGTCTCGAAGGGTCCAGGGAGTTTAGTTGGGTGAAGATGGAGAGTGAGTAGCCGGATCAGATTTTAGGAGCCTTTTGGGGTAGGATGGATGGGAAGGCTTGGGATTGGAGGCAGGGAGACCAGGGAGGAGCAGAGGCTGGGATTCAGGCAGACAGGGTAAGGCCTGTGATGGGCAGTGGGGACAGGCAAACCGAGGGGTGCCCCTGAGATGGGGGCAGGTTTGGGGGCAACATCCAGAGCTGTCCAGATCCCCCTGGGTTTGATGCTTTGACAGGGGTCCCTCCAGGCTTGGGTGCCAGGATTGGTGGAGCGACGGCTGTAAACAGCAGTGGAGAGCCATGCAAATGCGTCTAGAGCGGGCCGACAGCCCGAGTGACGAGTGACGGGCCGTTATTAGCTCGAGAGCGCGTGGGTTTAAAATAGCATCGTGGCAGCAACAAAAGCAATTTGCCTCCTGAATTTTCATTCTGAGTGGATGAGCTGCTTTTAATCAAGCAAGGCGTCCCAAAATGCTCTTAATTACCTCAAGTCAAGGGCTCGGCAGTAATTTCGATGTCGACTTTCGGGTGGGCGTGATTAGGTTTTCATCAAAGAGGTTGCAGGGAAGATGAGAAGGATGTTAGGGTGAAGTCGGACCCGAGCTGCCCTGGATGGCCCGATGGAGAATCAGCGGGCAGGGGCCTGTGGGCCAGAGCCAGGCCTCGGGGCGGGAAGGTCAATCTCAGGCTTGACTGTATGGCTTTGGCAAGTCATCATCCCTTTGGGGGCCTTGGTTTCCTTTCTCCATTAAATGCAGAGGTTGGTGATGGCTTCATGATGAGGATGAAATGAGAGCGTGCTTGAAAACGTCTTAGCATCAGATCAATCAGGTCATTCATCATTCATTCATTCATTTATTCACTCATTTATTTACTGAGCACCTCCTGTGTGCCAGGCCCTGTTAAAACAGGGCACCGGAAACTCAGCAACAACCATGACAAATGACATCCTGCCTCTTGGGTCTAGCAGAAGAGACAGTCACCAAACAAGGAACTCATCACATTTCACTGATTCTAAGATGCTTCATTTTCCTGTTTTAACATCTCTGAAATTGGGATGTGTCTTCTTCCCCTGTGCCGTGATTTAATTGGCAGGGATGTTTTCATCCTTAGCAGGATATAAAACAAGGGTGGGTTTTCTCTTTGATGGCATCTCAGAGTCCATGGGATACAGTAATAAGTAAGTATGTGGCAGGGGGTGTTTGAAGGTGAGGAGGGAAGAAATGAAAGATGGTGTTTTCCAAAGTCCTTGACACCAGCCGAGAAACTCTATTGCTCACGTCACACCTAAGGGTCGGGGCCATGGAAGCATCCAGGTCTTCTGCAGCTGGTCACGTATCACGTGGTTACAATGCAGTTAGAAGAGGACCAACCATATTTAGCGTCTCACCAGAGAGGGAGTCCCAGGTATTTGGGGTAGGACCGTGGTGAGATGGTGGAAGGAGCTGGAAGCATTGGGCAGTGGCTCCAGGGGTTGCCCTGGCAAAGGTACTGGGTTTTGTTGATTTGTGGAAGTTGGAGCAACTTTCTGGCCTGTGGACATGTGGTTTCTATGGTGGCCTCAAGTCTCCTTGATGGGATGATAAACCGCACGGCTGCAGAGGCTCAGAGCATCATACCCCGGAGGAAAGCCAGCTCCTGGAAGCAGGCAGGCTCTGGAGTCAGACGGGTTTAGGGGCCAATTCTGGCTCCACCACTTCCTGGTAAGCGACCTTGAACAAGGGATGTTCCCTCCTGAGCCCAGTGTCTTGGTCTGTAAAACAGAGTCAGTATCAATTCTTACCTGGGAGCGTGGGGATGTGGGTTAAATGAAATCACTCAGGAAAAGTACTGAGCGTAGCACCTGGACCATAGGAAGGGCTTGATCAGCATTACCTATTAGAATCAGGAGTCTTCACTTTCATCCAGAACCTGCATCACCTCTTTCTGTCCAAACTGTCAAAAAACTTCCAGTCTTATTTATTAGATCAGGCTTGGTTTTGCTGCAGTAACAAACAGCCCCTAGGTCTCAGAGGTTAATGACATCAAAGATTTATTTTTCGGCACTTCTCTGGCAGTCCAGTGGTTAAGACTCCACGCTTCTAATGCAGGGGGGCGTGGGTTTGATCCCTGTTCTGGGAACTAAGGTCCCGCATGCTGTGTGGTACGGCCAAAAAAAAAAGATTTATTTTTCACTCACATTGTATAGTCACTGTGGTTTTTTGGGCTGGGGGCCTGCCTCATGTCACCTGACTCAAAGATGCTGGCTGATGGAGCAGCCACTGTCTAGAATATTGTTGGTCTCCGTGTCAGAGAGAAAGACAACTCTGGAGGTTCTCTTACTAGCAATAAATGCTCTGGCCTGAAAGTGACACAGGTCGTTTCCTGGTCTGTATACCAGAACTAGTCATATAGCCCCACCCAGTCCAACCATTCGTGGATGTGCTCATGTAACAGTCAGCTATTGCTGTGTGACAAACATTCACCGAATCTCTTTGGCATACAGCAGCAAGCATTTATTTCTCATTGCACATCTGTAGGTCAGCTGGGCTCAGTACTCAGTGTCCAGATCTGGTCCATGTGTTTCTCATCGTCCTTGGATTAGTGGCAGCTCAAGATATATTTGTCTCATGGCTAAAGGCAGTAGCACAATAGGGCATGTGGAAGAATGCAGTCCCTCTTAGGGCCTCAGCTCAGATTTGACACACTATCACTTTTGCTCATATCGCTTTGGCCTAAGCAAGTCTCATGGTTGGGACTGACATCAGTGGGTCAGGGAAATATGTTTCTCCTGTGGAGTTTGGGGATCTGTTGGAATTTGCTGAGTAATAATCTAATCTTCCATAATCCAGAAGGTGAGGTCAGGAAATATTTGGTGAGAGCATTATTAGTTACCATGCATTAGCCATATACATAAATGCCCAGGTCGTAAGTGGAAAGACCAGGTGGATATGAGCTTCAGGTGTGGCTGAATCCAGGCGCTCATTTCTCTCTGTCTCTCTGCTCTGCTTTCTCTGCATTGTTCTGCTCTCAGACTCTGCGTAGAGAGCCTAACAAGAGGTCTGCAGCAAGATGTCTAACCTCATATCCTTTCAGGTTTGAGCCCAGCAGGAATAGCCTGCATTATGACAGTCCTTTTTTCAGGTATCAGATCTCTCAAATAGCATGTGACAAAGAAACAGCAACCTTCATCACTTGATTGACAGATCAAATGAGCAAATTATAGCCTTCTCTTCCCACTGCTCCCCTCGTACTCCCTCCCGGTCACACTGAGAAGCTCATCTTTTACAGAACAGGCTCTCCTTTCCCAGGGTCCCCCTCTCCCAGTGTTTGCTCATACAGTCCCTGCCTCCGCACCTCCCCCGGGGGGGATCGGATTACACAATCCAATAGCACAGGCCCCCAGGGGGCCGGGCTAGAGTTCTTTGTGCGGATCCCTGATGCTGCGGGCCCTTCTCAGCTCTGCCCACAAGTGCATTTGCTTGAACCCAAGTCAGCCGGCTCGGAACCTGAGCCTCTTGGCTCAGGTCAGAAAAACAGGGCAGCAGCCAGCATGGAGTTTGTTTAATTGATTTGCTCCGAAGTGGCCATCTTTCTGGATAGTCCCAACTGGAGAAGGCAGGGTGGAATCAGGAAACTTGCCCTGGGCACTTGCTCACTGCCACCCCTTCCCCAGGCTGGGAGCAGAAAAAGCCGGATCCAGGCACTCCCAACCCCAAGTGCTGAGGGTGGGGCCAGAGGGCATGACCAGGTCTGGTGCGGAGCTGACAGCACTGTACGTGGAGTCCAATAGACTTGGGTTCAAATCCCTGCTTGGCCACTTATCCACTGTGACCTTAGCCAAGCCCCTTAACTTTGTATGCCTCAGTTTCCCCATCTGTGTAAACTGAGGAAGGCAGTAACCTCTAACTCATAGAGCTGTTCCAGGGAGTTAATACACCAACGGAAGGAACCAGCAAACTTTTATTGTAAAGGGCCAGAAAATCAACGTTTTCAGCTTTGTGGATCATATAATCCACTCCACCATTGTTGCGCAAAACCCACCCATAGATGATACGTAAATGAATGAGCGTGGCCGTGTGCCAATAAAACTTTATTTATGGACACTGAAATTTGAATTTCATATCATTTTCATGTGTCTCAAAATATTATTCTTTGATTTTTTTCCCCAACCATTTGAAAATCTACAAAACAGGTGTTGGGCCATATTTGACCCCTGGCTGACTCCTTATGTATATAGAGCATTTGCAAGAGTATCAATACTTCGTGAATAGAAAGTGCTCAACAAATGCTACTACTATTGTTATTGTTTGTTGTTGTTGTTTTTAATCTGGAGGTTATAAAGTGGATCTCAAAGTCAGGGTGTGAGAGCACAGAAGGACCTCAAACATCCATTTGACGAATGAGGCTGCTCCTCTTCCGAGCCATGTGACCTGGAGAGGTTTCACCTCTCTGAGCCTCAGTCTCCCCATCTGTACAATGGGTATGGCATTACCTCCCTCAGAGGCAGAGTGATGACTCACCATCCACCCCCTTCCATGACCATGCTGCTCTGCTCTCTTTCAGGCTTCCAGACCTTTGCTCTTGCTGGTCCCTCCTCCCAGAATAAACTCCCCCAACTCACCCATTGCCTCTGTCTCATCCTTGGGGGTCAGCACAGAGGCTGCCTCATCCAGGAAGCCTTTTATGACACACAGAGTGGATCAGGGCTCCCCCAGTGTCCTGTGCATCCCTCTCGCCCATCATAGCAGATATGACAACAGGCTGGGAGTATCAGTGCTGCTCCAAGAGGTCTCGGGGCTGTGTCTTTTCTGCCCACAAGCCTGGACAAAAAAGGGATACCAAAAATATGTTTGGATTTAATGTCTTTCTCCCAATTCCCAAACTCTCTTACCCTCAGCTCCTCCCTCTTCCTCCTTTCCTTCTTTCTCTCTCAGAAACCCCTTGGGGCCCAGAGCCATTGCAACGTCTCCCTCCCTTTGCTTCCTGTGGCAGACAGACCCTAAGGTGGCTCTCATGATTCCTGCTTCCTGACGCCCACACCTTTGTGTGGCCCTCTCCCCTTGCATGTGGGTGGGGCTCATGACCTGATTCTAAGCAACAGGGTATGGCAGGGGTGATAGGAAGCCACTTCTGTGATTATGCTGCCTTATTTAAGACTCTTTCTTGCTAGCAGCCTTGCCACTCTTTTTTTCTTTTACTGGGAGGCAGACATTTTGAGAATAGTCCCTGGGGGGGATCATGTGGCAAGGAACTGTGGGTGGCCTCTAGAAGCTGAAAGCAACATCCAACTGACAGTCAGCAAGAAGCTGGGGCCCTCAGGCTTATAGCCACAAGGAAATGAGTCCTGCCAACGACCTGCAGGAGCTTAGAAACAGGTCCTTCCCCAGTTGAGCGTCTGATGAGACTATTGTCCCAGAGACACCAAAACTGCAGCCTCATGAGAGACCCTGAAGTGGGCCATCCAGCTAAGTCATGCCTGGATTCCTGACCCACAGAAACTGAGATAGTAAATGTGTTCTTTTAGGCTGCTATGTTTGTGGGTACTTTGTTACACAGCAATAGCTGACTGATACATTTCCACTTAGACATTTCCTTCAGGGATCTTCTACAGCTCAGGTAACATACAGGGAGCTCCATAGTCCCCACCCAGCCTCCATGGCACCACTCTAACGAGGCCCAGTGTCATGGGGTGGGATGTGGCTGCATTGGGGCTCTTGCAGGCAAGGCTGGATGGGTAGCAAAAGCCAGAGAGGGGTAACTAAGGACATGGTGCCCGTCATCCCTAGGCCTATGGGGTCCAGGCCACCTGCCCTTGGGGAGGAGGTGGCGATGGGCCTAGGCTATCTCATGCTGGGTATGGGCTCTTCTGTTAGTTCCAAAGCTGTTGGGCTGTGTCCCACTCCGAACAAGAGGTTATAGTGTGGGACGCTAATAAGTGGGGGTGACTTATACGATGTCGTTTGTTGGCTCAGACAGGGCACTAAATGACACTGAATAAAGAGAAAATTCATTCTCTCGAAGTCTTTTGGAATCTTTTTAGCACCACACTGTCCCATACAGTAGCCACTAGTTACCTGTGGCTATTTAAATTAATCAAAATAAAATAAAATTCGATTGAAGGCAGGGTCTCAAAGAGATATTTGTACATCCATGTTGATAGCAGCATTATTCACAATAGCTGAGAGGCAGATGCAGCCCCAGTGTCCATCAACAGGTAGATGGATAAACGAAATGTGGTCCATCCATACACTGGACTATTATTCAACCTGAAAAAGAAAGGACATTCTGACACCTGCTACGACGTGGATGAACCTTGAGAACATGGTGCTCAGAGAAATAAGCCAGTGACAAAAGGACAAATACTGTCTGCTTCCACTCACAGGAGGACCTAGGGGAGTCACGTCCATAGAGACAGGAAGTAGATGGTGGGGGCCGGGGGCTGGGGGAGGGGATGGGAAGTCAGTTAATGGGGACAGAGTTTCAGTTTGGGAAGATGAGAAAGTTCTGGAGATGGACAGTGGGGCTGGTCACATGACGATATAAATGTACTTAATGCCACTGAAGCTGTGCACTTAATAACGGCTAAAATGGTAAATTTTATGCTATGAGTATTTTACCACAATTTAAAAAATAAAATCATTAAATAACTTTAAAATGCAGTCCCACAGTTGCACTGGACACAGAAACCACATGCCGCTGGTGGCTCCCATATCGGACAGGACAGATATAGACCATTTCTATCTTCACAAGAAGTTCATCAAGAACTTGCTTTAACGCCTCCTCACATGCACTAATTTTCCTTCTGAAGAGGAAGGAGGCCTCGTGGTCACAGCTTGGGGCCCAGGACACGGAGAATTTAATAAGTGGGCTTTGTTTTTCACTGTGGATCCCCAACTGTTCTCCGCAGAGAGCCAGAGGGCCCCAGTGAGCACCTGAGTCAGGCCCCGCCGCTCCTCTGCCCACAGCCCTCCAGGGCTCCCACCTCCCTTGGGATAAAACCTCAAGTCCTCCCCTGCAGCCCACAAGGCCCTGCACGACCTGCCCCGTCCCCTCCCTGCCCTCCCCTCCTCCCTCTCTCCCCCTTGCTCATTCTGCTCCAGACACACAGGCTCTTCACTGTTCCTCCAACACACCAGGCATGGTCCTGCCCCAGGACCTTTGCATGGGCTGTTCTCTCTGCTGGCAAGCTGTCCCTTCAGAAATCTACATGGCTCCCTCTCACCTCCTTTGGGTTTTTGCTCAAGGGTCTCCTGGGTGAAACCCTCATTTTCATCCTAATTAAAAATCGCAGAGTTTATTCAGAATTTACAGATAGCTCCTATCCTACCTTCCAGACAAGAGCCTGGGGCTCAGAATCTGGAACTCTCTGAACAGTACTCCTAGGATGGGGGTCTAGAATGCCCTGGCCTGCCCATGACCTTGTCCTCAGCCTGGCCTGTCCCCAGCTGGCTCTGCCCCCCTCCCTCCAGGAGCTCAGAAATTCACCTGGTGCACAGATGCCAGACAGGAAAATTAATTGGGCCCTGCTAGGGCTGCTTTCCCCGCTCCTCATCAATAACAGCCGTAGAGTAGAATTTATGCAGCAGTGCTGGCTCCGGATGGAAACTGGGAGGAGGGGTAACGTTCTAGAAAAGTCAATCCCTCACCACGGGAACAGGCGGCAGCTGGGGCTCCAGAACACCAGAGCCAGCTTCCTGCTGCCTTTCTAGAAGTTGCACCTTTCCCTGGGTTGGGTGGGGGGGGAGGAAAGAAGATGCCCCCTGGCTTACCCAGTCCTTGGTCAGGAACCACTTACCTAAATATATTCCACATTTATAAACACCTACTGTGGGCCAAGTGTTTTGGGGACATTAACGGTTTTAATTGGGAGTTAGGGATTATTTTTTATGTCTACTTTAACCAGCAGGGAAACTGGTACATAGAGGTTAAGCAACTTGCTTAAGGTCGCACAGCTGCTGCTCTCACACTCACCCCTGGCTTAGGGGTTTGTGGGGACCAGGATGTGACAAGGCAATGTAGGCAGTCAGGGAAGATGTGACCTGCCAGCTGGAGGACACCAGGAACACCCCATCCTCATCACCACTGTGGCTGGGGATCTGGCTGGGGACCCAGCTTATGCACCTAGGCTCTACACAGTCACAGACTGATTTAGCTAAGGGCTGCTGGCCGCACCTAGAACTATTGAATGGAACATGCTTTGAAGCCCTTGCATATGCCGATCCTTTGGTCTCCATTGCCTTTCCTCCCCTTTCCCTTCTGAGAAGGGGCTCTTCTAAGTATCCCTGGGAAGTTGAGTGGCCTGTGGGTTCAAAGCCTGGCTCTGCTGTGTGACTTTGGGGAGGTGTATTCACCTCTCTGGGCTTCGCTTCCTCATCTGAAAAATGGAGATAATTGTAGAGTTGCGCAGAGCAAGTACAGATAGCGGAGCTTCCAACACTGACCAAGCGCTCGGCAAACGGGGGGCTATTTTATTACTATTCTTACTGTTTTTGTGTCGCCCTCTGACTGCAGAGAGACACGAGGCCATTACATCTCCCTCTCCCCGGAGCCCTTTCCGCAATCCCCGGACCAAACCCAGTGGCCTCCCTCTCCAGCAGACACTGCAGGGATGGTTTTGATGGACATGTTTTTTGCATGGAAAAAAACTGGAGGATTTGTATTTTGCCAAAAGTGTCATCAGAGAGAAAATATTTCCTTCATTTCTGGCGAGTGTTGATGTGTAAGAGCCAGTGGCTTGGTTGGGGGGGTAGGGGCTCCACACAATGGGGACCAGCCACAGGCACTGCAGCCCAGCATCCTCTTCAGCCTCCAGATCACCCTCCCAACCCTCCCCATGCCCAGCTCCCCACCCGCTCCTCTCCGGTCTTTGCCTGGCTTTTCCCCTTGAGAATCTCACGATCTTTCAGTCCCTTCACCTCTGTCTCCCTCCTCAGTGAGTTTGGAATAAGGAAATGACACTGGAGCTGTGATTTGCAAAATGAGGAGTTTGCCTGGAGAAGGGGGTGAGTGGAAGGAGTGATCCAGGCAGAGAGGGAACAGCATATGCAAAGGCCCTGGGGCAGCACCGTGCCTGGTGTGTTGGAGGAACAGCCAGGAGGCCCGTGTGTCTGGAGCAGAGTGAGCGAGGGGGAGAGAGGGAGGAGGGGAGGGCAGGGAGGGGAAGGGGTAGGTCGTGCAGGGCCTTGTGGGCCAGGGGGAGGCCTGGGTTTTATGGAGCCCTGGGAGGATGTTTGAGGGGGTGGGGGTGGGAGGGTTGTGATCTCCTTTATGTGTAAATATATCCCTTGGGAATGGGTTGGAGGGGTACAGAGTAGAGGTGTGGAGGCCAAGGAAGACAGCCCTGGCCACCCAGCCTGGCTCGAGGGCAGAAAGATGAGGAACAAACACCCTCCCACACACGCTGGGAGGTGTTGGCAGCATCCAGTGAAATTCCAAATAAACCGAACTCAGCCTCTGCCCCCGTTCTAGAGTGACAGAGAGGTATGTCCAGTCACTGTCACTTTGGCATTGAAGGACAGACCACCGGAAACTGCCCGAAGCCCACCACCGAGGTGGGTGACCCCTGCACCTCGGATAAGTGAAGGCTACACAGCTGTGACACAGGATGAGGTCAGCTATATGAGCAGGTGTGGACTGCTTAGGGACACGTGGACAACGGTTAAGAGGAAGCCACAGGACAATCATGTGGGCAGAGAAAGTTCTGGAAGCATTTGCATCAGAATGTCAATGGGGGGTACCCAAGGCAAGGGGTTTTATTTTATTTTGTTTTGTTTTATTATTACTTTTTAAAATTTAGGTGAAATTCACATCACACAAAATTAACCAACCTGGTGGCATTAAGTGACATTCTAATCACCCCAAAAGAAAATCCAGTACCCCCAAATATAGTGTTACTTCTTACATTTAAAAAATAATTTTTATTGTGGTTAAAGACACATAAATGCCCCCTGCTCCTGGTGGCCCCAGGTGTTCCTTGGCATGTGGCAGCATCCCTCCAATCTCTGTCTCCATCTTCACGTGACCATGTTCTCTCTGGGTCTCTGTGCTCTCCTTTTTTTAAATTTTTATTTTATATTGGAGTAGAGTTGATGAACGACGTTGTGTTAGTTTCAGGTGTACAGCAAAGTGATTCAGTGATACGTATACACGTATCTATTCTTTTTCTAATTCTTTTCCCATTTAGGTGATTACAGAATATTGAGCAGAGTTCCCTGTGCTCTACAGTGGGTCCTCGTTGGTTTTCTATTTTAAATACAGCAGCGTGTACACGTATCAGTCCCAAACTCCCAATCTGTCTCTCCTGCCCACCCTCCCCCTGGTAACCATAAGTTCGTTCTCTAAGTCTGTGAGTCTGTTTCTGTTTTGTAAATAAGTTCATTTGTATTTTGTTTTTTAAGATTCTGCATGTAGGCAGCATCGTATGGTATTCGTCTTTCTCTGTCTGACTTCCTTCACTTAGCATAATCATCTCTGGGTCCATCCGTGTTGTTGCAAATGGCATTACTTCATTCCTTTTAATGGCTGAGTCTCTCTTCTTTTTACATGGGTACCAGTCATTCGACTTAGGGATCACCCTAGATGCAGGATGCTTTCATTTCTAGATCCTGAACTAATTACATCTGCAAGGAGCTGATTTCCAAATAAGGTAACATTCTGGGGTTCCAGGTGATCGTGAATTTTGCGGGGACACTATTCATCCCACCACACTGTGTGAGGAACCATAGTCACAGGTTGCATTAGGATGAGGACATCTTTGGGGGCATACTATTCTGCCTCCCACATCATCTACCCTATTGTGTCCCTTCCCTGCTCAAAGGCACGGATCCTCATTGCCTTAGAATAAAATGGAAACACCTCACTGGGGCCCACAGGGCTCTGCCTGGTCCAGAATCTGTGTTCTCCTCCCATGTCCCTCTCCCCGTCTCACTTGGTCTCCGTTATCTTCACAACAGGCCAAGTTTGTTCTTGCCTCAGGTCTTTTCCGCTGGCTGTGGCCTCTGCCTGGAATGCCCTTTCTTACCTAGATCTTCTCACTCAGTTAGAACTCAAAGCTTACCACTGCAGAGATATGTTCCCAGACCACCTGGGCTAAATCTCACCTCCCCCCTCTCCTCCCATGGCCTTTTACTATTGATAACTATAACTGCCTGGGTCCCCCAGTTCCCATCCTCACCTCTCATGGTCTGTCCTCCCCACAGCAGCCAGAGGGCACCTGTGAGCACCTGAGTCAGGCCCCGCCCCTCCCCTGCCCACAGCCCTCCAGGGCTCCCACCTCCCTGGGGGTAAAAGCCCAAGTCCTCCCTGGGGCCCACAAGGCCCTGCACGACCTGCCCCGTCCCCTCCCTGCCCTCCCCTCCTCCCTCTCTCGCCGTTGCTCACTGTGCTGCAGCCACAAGGGCCTCTTTGCTGTTCCTCCAACACGCCGGGCACAGTCCTGCCCCAGGGCCTTTGCACGGGCTGTGCCCTCGGCCTGGAATACCATTGCTCAGATTCCGCCCCCCCTCCATGGCTCCCTCCCTCACCTCCCTCAGGTGTCTGCTCAGATGTCATCTCCTCAGTGAGCCCCTCTTATCATTTCATCCTCCTCCGTCTCTGACATACTATACCTTCTCCCTGCTTCGTTGTTTTCCGCACAGCATTGATTATCCAACACACCATACAATTATTTATAGTGTTTATTGCTCATTGCCCATCCTCCCCTCTGGACTTGAGCCCTGAGAGGGCTGCTCCTGGGTCTGTCTTGGCCACTGCTTGTCTGCAACCTGAAACCCAGGGTTAGCAATAGGAGAGACTCAGATGAGTATCTTCTGTATAACACAGGTTGACTTACTTTCCATCCTGGAGCCTCAGTTTCCATATCTATCTAATGGGGTTATGATCCGTCCTTCCGTAGGGTTGTTGAGAGTCTCCGGCCATCCCCCAATTCTGCAGAAGTTCTTGGCCAGCTGGGCTCTGGCACACGGTAAGAGCCTGAGTTTCTCGCTCTCATTCCATTACTCAGACCCAGCGTGGGAGGTGACAGCCCTGCAGATGCCACTGGCTCAGGCTGGACCACTGGGGCCAAGACACTGTCATATTTGGTAAATTGCAGGCAGGCGGCTCCCAACACTGCAGCACCAAAGACAGGCAGGGACGTGACAGGAAATTTTCTGGGCTCCCTCTTGAGACCTGGGGCTGAGCACAGAGTTGGAGGAATGGGAGACTTCCCTGTCCCTCTCTGGGTCTCAATTTCTGCATCAGCAAAAAGAAGAGACCTTGAGATTATTGAGGCATCTCTGAGTTCCTTCAGCCATATCCTACATTGAGTCTCTGACCAAACCCTTTCATGGCTTTGAGCCTTCATATGTAAAGTGCAGGGCTAAAAAAAGAAGAAATAAGGTCTGAACATGGTGGGTGGTAACCATTGGTCTTCTTTGCTGCTCCATTCCCAGCTCCCAGGACAGGGCCCAGAGCTCAACAAACAGTAATATACCCTCCTTATGATAGCTTACCTTATTGAGCACCTACTGTATACCCGGCCCCACACTGAGAACATTATAAGTATTTTAGGTCTAATTTAAGCTTTAAAGCAGCCCTGTGATATAGGGTACAATTATTATCCCCATCTTGCAAACAGGGAAACCGAGGCTCAGAGAGGTAAAGACAGTCACCTAAGGTCACACAGCCAAGAAATTGTCGAGGCTGAATTGGGCCGGGTCCTCTGATCCCAAGTCTGTGTTCTAAACTGTCATACTCCACAGCCCCAGGAAACATCTGTCGAATGAATAAATGAGTGTTGATCCTTGGGAAGGGGGAGGGGGCTCTTGGCCACTTTCCATAATGACATAGGGGCCTCCAGTTTTTCCCCTGAGAGTAAGGTCATGCCCAGACCCCCTGCCATCCCCTACATCCTCTTGGCACATCTGCCAACTTGCAAAGAGGCAGCCAGGGAAACTCATTCCTCCATTGAACCCAGGGCAAAAGCTCCCCATATCCTTGAGACCCTTCTAGCAGGGGAAGGAATGAAGAAAAGACAGGAGAAAACAGGAGGGAAAGGAAAGCGAAGGGACGGGAGGGAAGAGGGGGGCAATCTCCCCATGTGTCCACCTGCAGCCTCCCTTAAAAACAAAATATAAAAAACGAGAGAGCTGTGTGTGTGCGCGCGCGCACGCACAGACCTATGAAATATTTAGGCGGCGCCCAATGTGTTTATGGCTGTAATTAATCTTGTGTCTTGTTGGCGGAGAGCAGAACGTTAAGAAATTACTTTTCTGGGCCTGGGTGAAGTGCGGGCTGGCGAGGCTCCTTTTCCCGGATGGAGGCTTGTGGAGTGCAAGGGTGGGGAGGAAGTGTATCTGGGGCAAGCTTGTGGCCCCGGACTGCAGCCTCAGGAAGATTCCCCCCAAATTCCCCCTAAATTCCCCCAACCCCATGCCTGTCCCCCACCCCCATTATGGTCACCCACGAACTTTCCAACCCAGCTGGTACCTCCTGCACCCTGGGCACTGGGCTAAGTGCTTGGCATTTTGGGGGAAGGGGTTATTTCATTCATCTGTTTTTATAGCTTTATTGAGGTATAGTTTGCGTACAGTAAAATGCAAATATTTGAAGTGTGAGTTGGATGTGTTTTCGTGCGGGCACATCACCCCCGCCAGGTCCCTTGGGTCCCTTTGTAACTCCTCCCTACTGCCCCTCACCGCCCACCCCCCCATCCTTTTCAGGCAACCGCTGATCTGCTTTCAGTCACTATACATTAGTTTGCATTTTCTGGGTATCACGTGGTGTGCATTCTTCCATCTGGCTTCCGTGTCATTTGTCTCAGGGCTTCGTTCCTCCCCACAGCTGAGGAATGTTCCATGGTTCGTATGGACCACGGTTTGCTTATCCATTTACCTGTTGACGGACAGTTTGGTGGTTTCCAGTTTGGGGCTGCTCTGGACTTGCAGGTACATGTCTTTGTATGGATGTGTGATCTCTTTTTCTTGAGCAGATCCCTAAGAGTGGAATTGCTGGGTCATATAGTAGGTGTGCGTTTCGCTTTTTAAGAAGTTAGTTTAAGCTTTGGAAACATGGTGACAGCACATGCGAAGCGCTGGGCGTGGATCGTCTTGTTCCATCCAGAAGATAACTCAGTCACAAGAAGGAGAGATTGAGGACAGGCCCTGTGGCTGGGAAGTGGCAGAGCTGGGACTCGAACCCAGGGCTGTCTGTGCCCAGAACGTCACCCGTGGGCTACACTCTGCCGAGCTGGGATAGAAGTGTGTGGCATTTCAACGTGTTTCTCTTTCCCAGCTTGGCCATGAGCAACTTTGATTCTGCATGAGGGCCAGGTGTCCAGTAGGTGCTTAAAAAATGCAAGCAGAAACCAAGATGAGAGCCGTAAATCTGGCTGCAAATCAGATCTCACTCTTTCCTGAGCTGAAACCCACAGTGGCTCCCTAGTGCCTTTAGGGTAAAGCTTAAATTCCATAATGCAACCTACAGGTTTGTTCAAATTCTGGCCCTATTCCTCTTCCACCCATGCCAGCCTCCTTGCTATTTGCAGAATACCCAAACATGGTCCTGCCACAGGGCCTTTGCACCTGCCATTCCCTCTGCCTGGAACGCTCCACTCCTGACTTACACGTGGGAAGCCTTCAGGTCTCAGCTCAAAAGTCACCTCCTCAGGGAAGCCCTCCCTGACTTCCCTGTCTAAATCAGCTCCACCTAGTCCCTTCTGTGGCATCCATCACCCTGTGATTTCCTCTCCCTAGCTCTTATTCCTCTCTGGAATTCTATGATACATTTATTTACTTAAAAAACTCATTACACATTTACACAGCACTCACTGTCTGCCTGACCTGGTTCTAAGCATGGACTTCACGTGTCTTAACTAATCTAAACTTTTAAAAATTAATTAATTAATTTACTTATTTATTTTTGGCTGTGTTGGGTCTTTGTTGCTGTGCGCAGGGTTTCTCTAGCTGCGGCGAGCGGGGGGCTACTCTTCTCTGTGGTGTGCGGGCTTCTCATTGCGGTGGCTTCTCTCGTTGCAGAGCACAGGCTCCAGGCGCGCAGGCTTCAGTAGTTGCAGCACGTGGCCTCAGTAGTTGTGGCTCGTGGGCTCTAGAGTGCAGGCTCAGTAGTTGTGGCGCACAGTCTTAGTTGCTCCGCAGCATGTGGGATCTTCCCAGACCAGGGCTCGAACTTGTGTCCCCTGCATTGGCAGGCAGATTCTTAACCACTGCACCACCAGGGAAGTCCCTCATCTAAACTTTTAAACAACTCTGTGCGTTGGGTAGTGTTATTACCTCCACTTACAGATGAGGAAACAGACACGGAGAGATTCAGGCCACACAGCCAGGAGGCATGTGAGCTCTGGGGGTATGTTCTCATGGTCTGTCACCCCCGCAGGACCAGCCTGAGCCATCCTCAGCTGTGCACCTGGTTCTAGCACAGAGTACGGCTCTGTGTGGTGGGTAAACAGACCCTGTTTTTACAGACGAAGCAGCAGAAGTTCCGGGGGGAGGTAACTTGCCAGGTGGCAGGGCCAGCTTTGAACCTGCTTCTTGGACCTGCTAACCCCATGTCCTGCACCATCCCCAGAGGACCCCCGAACTGTGAGCCCCGGAGCCTCCCAGCAGCTTCAGCAGGTGCTAGCTCAGACTGCGAACAGATGCCTGCTATTTTAAACCCACTGTTTAACTCATTAAGACAGCTGTTTCCCATCCCCAAAGTCGGCGGAATTAGAATTAAATTCATTCCGGAATTAAACACACACATACACACACGCATACCCTGCCGCCATGTGGAGGCAAAACTTGTTAGCGTTTAGGCAAGCCTTCGAGCCTGGGGACGGGGCTTGGCTTCCGCCTGCCGAGTTAGATCACGGCCCAGTAGTTGCCAGCTGGGCCTGCGGCCAGAATGGCCCGAGGGCCCAGATTCCTGTGTTTACCCAGGCCTCCACCATTAGAGTCCAGCTGCCAACTGGATGTCCCCCTGGACTTCTCCCTGACCCTTCAGGCCCTGGGGGGCCCAGACAAAGCCGACATTTGCACCTGAATTGGCTTTCCCTCCTGGGTCCCCATCTGAGGGGACAGGCCTCCCACCGCCCCCCTGCTGCTCACAGCGGAGTCCAGATCTCAGCTCCTCTTCTTCCTCTCCCTTCACCTCTTAGGTCCAAACGGTCAGGACTCACTGGTGATGCCATTTCCAAACAGCTACTTCCCCTACTGCTACTGCACCAGTCCGAGCCTCCGTCACCTCCAGCTTGCCCCTGCCTCCTTCCTGGGCTGCTGGCTTCCACCCTGACCCCCAGCTGACTGTTTTCCTTCAGCAGCCAGAGGGATTTTCCTAGAACCTCCATTGGATCATGCCACTCTCTCGCTTAAAATCCTCCAATGCAGTGCTGTCCAGTAGAACTTTCTGTGACTGATGGAATGTTCTAGACCTGTGCCACCAAACACAGTCACCCACAGGTGGCTATGGAGCACCTGTGGAGCACAGGTGGCACGTGTGAGTGAGGAACTGAATGTTTAATTTTATTTCATTTTAATGAACTGAGATAAGCCCAGGTAGATGGTGGCTGCCATATTGGTCAGTGCAGCTGTAAGGTCTCTTCAGCTAACGCTGTTGGCCTGTCCAGATCCCCTGGCCCTCACCATTTCCCTGCACTGCTGGGAGGCATCCCAGCTCTGACTCTCTGCCTGAGCCTGCTCTGCTCACACCCATGGCAGGTGAGAAGTATCTCAGAGATCGTGCCCTTCCCTCCAGCAGCCCCCACCAATGGCCGGCAGGAACAGGAATGTAAATACCCCAGCTCCCTCATTCCCAGAGCCAGGCAACTCTGAAGTTCATGCTCTGCAGAGGTCCCCAGTGGGACTGAGCCCCATCTGCCCACCACAGTCACCTACTCACGAATGCACCCTGGATGGGCTTCTTCCCATCCCTCCCACACTCCCTCACTCCCTCCTGGGGCTTCCTGGGATCACCTCCCACATAAACTGCTTGCACCCGAAACCTGTCTCAGGGCTGCTTGCAGGGAGCCCAGATAGGCCAGGCTCTGCTCCTCCCCCCGCTTCTTCTCCCTCTTCCTCCCCATCGTCCTTCATTTTAGTGCCTTACGCCTCTTTGGTTGTTTATTTAAAAAATGTTTTCTTTCGGAATAATTTTAGATTTACAGAAAAGCAGCAGAAATATAAGTGGCATTCCTGCATACCCTCCACCCAGCTTCCCCTAATGTTAACGTCGTATGTAACCCGGTAAGATGATGAAAACCAGCAAAGTAATACGGGTACCATATTACTAAAGAACTTACAGACCTTACTGAAGTTTTACCATGAGTGTCCAGGATCCCACCCAGGATCACTCAGTGAATCTTATCGTCATATCACCCTGGCGTCCTTCACTCTGGAACACTTCCTCAGTCTTGCCGTGTCTTCCATGACCTTGACATTTATGAAGAGCACTGGCCAGGGATTTTGCAGAAGGTCCCTCAGTTCTGATCTGTCCAATGTCTGCTCACGGTTGGACTGGGGTCATGCGTTTTTGCCCAGAATCCCATGAGGGTAATGTTGCATCCTTCTTGGTGTAGGATGTCAAGAGACTCAGGAAGTTGCGGTATCTCATCACCAGTGATGTTAACCTTGATCACGTGGTTAGGACAATACCACATTTCCCCCCTGGAAAGTTACCTTCTTACCTTTCAAATCTGTAAAATATCGTGGGAGGGTTACTTTGACAATATGTAACCAGCCTGTTTCTCCTTAAACTTTCACCCACACCTTCTAGCATTCTTCCATTGATTGGATACTTAGACCCTCTATCGTATCTCCACATTGTCTTGTGAAACTTTCTCATTCATTTGTTTGAACCTTTTCTTCCTCTGCTGGACAGAGCCTCCTAGAGGGTGGGGGCTGGGTCTGTCCCAGTCGCTCCTGTGTCCCCAGTGCCTGGCGCACACACACAGCAGGTGCATGAGCAAATATTTGATTTGAGAGGACACCAATCAACAAATCCCAGGTGCTCATGAAGTATGATTTGGTGGCGCCCCAAGGATGTTCTAGAAGCGAAGGCCTTCCCTCACTTCGGGCTTCCATTCAAATGTCCCCACCTTGGGGAGCCCTTCCCTGAGTGCCCCAACTAATGCTGCCTGATTTCCTTCATAGCACGTCCCACCTTGAAATTATTTCCTTTGATGGTTGATGGTTTATTCATTCAGTTAATTTGTGTCCTGGCTATCTGCCCTCCTCTCAGCTAGAATATAATCTCTGTAAATTCAGGAGTTTTGTCTTGGTCACGACTGTGTACCCATCACCTGGCACATTGTCCTGTGCAGACAGACCCCTCTCCTCAGCAATGTTTCCTGTCTTCACAAATTTAATTATTCTATCATAAAAACTGGGACCTCGGGCTTCCCTGGTGGCGCAGTGGTTGAGGGTCCGCCTGCCGATGCAGGGGACACGGGTTCGTGCCCCGGTCCGGGAAGATCCCACATGCCGCGGAGCGGCTGGGCCCGTGAGCCATGGCCGCTGAGCCTGCGCGTCCGGAGCCTGTGCTCCACAACGGGAGAGGCCGCAGCAGTGAGAGGCCCGTGTACAGCAAAAAGAAAAAAAAAAAAAACAAAAAATACTGGGACCTCGGAGAGGAAAGGTGGGAAGACACATGAAGCCATCTGACCTCAGACAGCAAGTCTGTGACGGGCAGCTGGATGCCTCGCCCAGCAAGGGCAGGAGGTTTGGGGAGCCTGGGGCGTGGAAGATGGTCCCTCCTCCTCTTAGCTGTGGCACTTGGGGAGGATGATCCCCCCTTTGCCAGCTTCCTCCTGGGAAAAGTAGGAAAAAGCACAGCCCCAAGCTCAAAAGACAGTGGGAAGGTCCATTGACAATTGTGTTCAGAGACTGTTGGCTCTGCCCTGACGCCCTTCATTTTACAGATGGGGAGGTGCGATGCTGAGACTGGGAGGGACTTACTCAGCCAGTAAGTGAGGACTGTGTTGGGCCATAAACCCAGCTCCCCTCTCTCACCATGTCACAGAGATGTGCCTTTGTTTTCAAGCTGACAAAACCCACTGTGGGTTATCTGCTGTGGAACAGGTGTGGGACTGAGAAGTGGGGGATGAGAGAGAGGCAGGCAGAGAAAGACACAGAAAGACAGACACACACACAGAAAGTAGCATGAGAGACAAGAAAAGAGAGTAAATTAGACAAGGAGACACAGGGACAAGGTGACAGAGACCAAAAAAACTTACATAGAGAGACAGGCACAGACAGAGACAGAGACAGAAATCTCAGGACAAGGACTTACAGCAGAGTCGGATAGTAACAAATAGAGATATTGACACAGAGACATAGAAAGGCTGAGACAGAGAGAAAGTTAGAGAGAGAGGGGCAGAGAGAGAGGCAGAAACAAAAGAGGCAAAGACAAAAAGCGACCCTGACTGAGACACAAAGGTAGAGAAGGAGGGAGAGAGAGACATAAATAGAGATACGTAGAGAGGAGAAACAGAGAGACAGAGGGGCCCAGGGCAGCCTTCCTGTGGATGACTCACTGGCAATTTATCAAGGACCCCTGGCAGACCTCCAAGTCCACCCCCCCTCCAGCTCAAGCCCCAGCCCCCTGGGGCCACATGGGTTTCCTGAATCGCAACCCTGCTGGATGGGTATGTGTACTGCATGCCCGCCCATGTATGTGCAAGTTTAGCATCTAATTTACAGGAGATGCACCAAGGAAGGACTATGATGTGACTCTGACTTCTGGAGAAATCAGAGTGAACACTGGCCCATCTCATCACCCCATCTGATATGTGCTTTATAACTAACAGTCAGAGGAACCAGTCATCTATGGTATGTCCCCTCCAGCATAATCAAAGTAGGCTCTTGCTAGAAATATTTGGGGAAGGAGACAGCATGAAGCAGAAAAAGAAAATCAAACTTACAGTTGATCCTAGTGTCTTCTCCTATGAGGTTCTGGAAGACTCACCACTCCCCTATGAGGTTTGTTGTGTGGGGATAGACACCCTCTCTCAGGCAAAAAGAGGAATATAACTGGCTCATGTCACAGGGGTACACGTTTGTATGGCCCTCAGGCTCAGATGGACTGAAGTGCTCAAATGACGTTTTTAGGACCTGGGTCTCTCCTGGTCTCTTTGTTCTGCTTTCTTGTGCATTCTTCTGTTCTCAGGCAGCGTCTTAGGTTGGGTTGGCCTAGGAGCAGACCCCAAAACAAGGATTTGAATGCCAGTTATTTATTTTGGAAGTGATCTCAGAAAACACTGGGAGGGGAGTGGCAGGAGGGAGACAGGAAAAGGAAGGCAACCCATGAAGGAAGCATTGTCAAGAGCAAGTTATCATGGGGACAGTTGGGGCCTAGTCTCACTGGGGGCCTCTAGGAGATGGTGAGAGATGTGCACCCCAGAGTTATCTCATTTGAGGAGCGAGAGATGGGGCATTTGTCCACTCGCCTCCATTTTTCATTGTTTCTGGGCTGCTCCGCAGGGTGTTAATTCCCTGGCACACCAGAAGAGACTTCAGAAGGAGTGCCACCTGGGACTTCCCTGGTGGTCCAGTGGTTAAGACTCCACGCTCCCAATGCAGGGGGCTCGGGTTCGATCCCTGGTCAGGGAACTAAATCCTGCATGCCGCAATTAAGACCTGGTGCAGACAAATAAATAAATATTAAAAAAAAAAAAAAAAGGAGTGCCAACATCTTGATCTTGGACTTCTGGCTTCTAGAAGCACAAGATAATACATCTGTTCTCAGCCACCCAGTTTATGGTACTGTGTTACAGCAGCCCTAGGAAATGAATACACCCTATCTATCAACTGCCCATCTTTGGAGAACTCTTTCTTGATCTTTTCCCCTACTATCATGCACCTGTTCCTTTATTTACCAAATACTCCCTAAGGATCTACATTTTATCTTTCTTTAAAAAGAAAATTTTGTGAGAGTCGTAAACGAAAAACCCATATCTCTTGCCACGAAGGGATGGGACTCACAAGAAACAAAGACACAGAAAACAAAACGACGTTTTAAAATGCCAACGGGGCCAAGGACCTGTCTCTTAGGGAAATTAGCAATTGCCAGAAAGACATTAAAGACTGTACCACCAAACGAGTCTTTCTTGAAGTAAGCCCCAGGGGGAGACATTCATGGTCACCTCCCCTATTGTCCTTCACACCCACTCACTCATTCAGGGATATTGTCCCCTCTTAGTCTCCCTGTCCCATTCCCCAGTCCCTCCCCTGTTGCTACAGCTGCCTCCGTGGCTTCTCCACCTCTTTCTCTCTCTCTCCAACCCACCCTCCACGCAACAACCAGAGGGTTCTTTCAGAAACATAAATCTCTTTTATTTCAGGAGGAATAAGTGAATTTATTCCCATCGTAAAAGATGCAAACAGTGCAGAAATATATAGAGCGGAAATGGGAAACAAAATCCAGTCACGTCCTGCCTCTACTCTAAACTTTCTGTGGCTCCTCGTCATTCTCTGTGTAAACCCCAAGGCCATCGACATTCAAGGTTTGGGTCTGGTCCTGCCCCTCCTTCCGCCATCTCTCTCCTGTCCTTGAGTAAGACCCTCTTTTTAGCCCCTCTGAATGGCTTGTCATATCCAACCATTCAGCTCTCTCTCTCTCTCTCCTCTCGCTCACCTCAGGACCTTTGCACATGCCATTGGCATCCCCAACATGCTGTTCTCTGCCCCCTTACACCAACTTCATCCTTACCCTCCAGTCTCAGTGCGGTGACACCTCATGTTTTTTTGGCCTCACCCAGATGCAAACCCTAGGACAAGGATTCCATTGTGCCTTCACTTCTACAGCTGCCATAACCAGGGGATTCAAAACAACAGAAATTTATTCCCTCACAGTTCTGGAAGCTGGAAGTCCAAAATCAAAGTATCAGCCCAGTTGATTCCTTCTTGCAGGTTCAGAGGGAAAATCTGTTCGTGCCTCACTCCCAGCTCCTGGTGGTTGCTGGCCACCCTTGGCATCCCTTGGCTAGTAGACACATCCCTCCAATCTCTGCCTCTGTTGTCACATGGCCTTCTGCCTGTTTCACTCCTGTGTCTCTTCTCTATCGTTGGCCGAGGCCTGCTCTGGGAGGTATTAGACCAACTGAGAAAACCTAAAGAATAAGTAGCCAGCCTGGCAAACTATGGTTGAGGGAGAGAATTCTGTTCCTGGCAGAGGGAACAGCATTTGCAAAGTTCTAGAGGTCAGCAAATCATGATGCATTTAGAACATTGAAAAGCACTGAGGGGACTTCCCTGGTGGCACAGTGGTTAGGAATCTGCCTGCCAATGAAGGGGACATGGGTTCAAGCCCTGGTCTGGGAAGATCCCACATGCTGAGGAGCAACAAAGCCCATGCGCCACAACTACTGAAGCCCATGCGCCTAGAGCCCGTGCTCTGCAACAAGAGAAGCCACTGCAATGAGAAGCCTGTGCCCCGCAACGAAGAGTAGCCTCCGCTCACTGCAACTAGAGAAAGCCCGCGTGCAGCAACGAAGACCCAACGCAACGAAGACCCAACGAAGACCCAGCGAAGACCCCAAAATAAATAAATAAACAAACAAATAATTTTTAAAAAAGAAAGAAAAGCATTGAGGCTTTGGAGATTGGCAGGGGCTTGACCATGGGAGAGCTTGTAGGACACAGAAATGAACATGGACTTTATCTGGAGGGCAATGGGGAGCCATGGGAGAGTTTAGAGCATGGGAGAGACCAGAGGATTGAGATTTTAGAAATATCCCTGGCTGGCATGTGGTGATGAACTGAAAGAGTTGTGAACTGGAGGCAGGTCTGTTACGGGAGAATGAAAAAATTCAGACCCTATGCTGAATGCCAATCAGGCATTCTCTCATTTAATTCTCATACCACCAGCCCTACAAGATGGGTTTCTCATCATTACACCCATTTTACAGATCTGGAAGCTGGGGCCCAGAGAGCTTAAGTGACTTATCTGGCATCACACAGCTTGTCAATGACAGAGCAAGGAATCAGGGCTTGAGTAGGCTGCCCAGCCAGGCGGCAGACTCACGGTGGGAGATTTGAGTATGAGGAGTTGGGGGGTCATGAGGCTGATGGCCAGGGCTCTGGCTGAAGGATGAGGGACAGCTGGAGACCCGGCTAGAAAGGAAGCTCTGACCTTGGCACTTCTCCCTCCCCCCATATCAAGTCAGTTAGACTCTGAGGACATATGAACTGAGAACCTGAAGGGTGAGAAAGAGCCGATCACAGGGAGAAAGGGCATTCCAGGCTGAGGGAACAGCCTGTGCAAAGGCCCTGAGGCAGGACCGGGCCTGGTGTGTTGGAGGCACAGCAAGGAGACCCATGTGTCTGGAGCAGAGTGAGCGAGGGGAAGAGAGAGAGGATATCTGGGATTTGGGCTCTAAGACCTCATGGGCAGAGGGTGCCCTGAACAAGTCTGAGTCCCCTGGAAATCTCAAAAGGGGGGGAAAATTAGCCCCTTCCTCAGTGGGTCCCTAGGAGGCTTGGGGAGATGATGTTGGCAGAATGTGAGTGTGAGGGCCGGATCCAAGCCATGGGGTGGTGGTGGGGCAGCCGCCAACCCACTTTGTGGCACCTCTGGGCCTTACGAGGTCCAGGAGCTGGGGATGCTCTGAGCCTTCCAGAAGTTTTTGCGAAGGTTGCCCAGCCCCCCAGGTCAGAGCCCCAGGAATTCTGTCTTGGTGGGGGTGTGGGTGAGGGAGCAGGATGTAACAGGATGATGTCACAGAGGCCGGGGGCATCTAGAACTCTGGGGGCTCCTGGTCTCAGCGTCATCTGCTAGGAAGGCCGCCTGGGTAGGTCAGCTCCTCCTGGGACCAACCTTCAAAGACACAATGCACGCTGGGCTGCCACCAGGAGCTGTTTCTGTCTAGGGCCACGCAGGTCCCAGCTGCTCTGCCTAACTGCCTATGAGCCACCCGTTCAAACTCCATTCACACCCCAGCCATGGGCCCCCTGGGAGGTCCTGGAGATGCCTGGAGGCCTCCTGTCCATGGTCCCCAGCGGGACCTAGCTCCACACCACAGCCAGAGAAGGAGGGGCTGGCCATGGGGCAGCCCTGGCCAGTCCTGGCCCTGGGGGCAGTCAGGGTCTCACTGATCCTTCTGGGGCTGCTGGTGCCCACACAGGCGGTGGTGCGAGCCGTGCTGGATGGTAACTCAAGCGCCGTGGAGTTTGCGGACCTGCCGGCCCTGTTCGGGGTGCCCCTAGCCCCCGAAGGTGTGCGGGGCTACCTGACGGAGGCCAGACCGGCCAACGCGTGTCATCCCATCGAGGGCCCGCGGCCGGGCAACGGCTCCCTGGGTGGCATCGTGCTGATCCGCCGGTATGATTGCACGTTTGACCTCAAGGTGATGCACGCCCAGTGGGCCAGCTTCCAGGCGGCCATTGTGTACAACGTGCGCTCTGACGACCTGGTGCTCATGGCCTATGTCTACGAGGACCTGCGGCGCCAGATCACCATCCCCTCGGTGTTCGTGGGCGAGGCCACCTCCCAGGACCTGCGGGTCATCGTGCGCTGCGATAAATTGGCCCACATCCTCCTGCTGCCCGACCAGCCGGCCTGCCCGGACCTGGACTGCCACCCCATGCTGGCCATCTCCTGGGTGCTGGGCTGCACCCTGGCCCTGCTCATGACCGCCTTCTTCGTCCTGTGGTATCTATGGAACTGGCTGCGGGCCTGGTGGGCCCGCGGGCCAGGGGTCAAGGCGTGGGCCAGCCAGAGGGCCCAGGTGAGCACTTTCACGAGGCTTCACGACCTGTGTGCCATCTGCCTGGATGAATACGAGGAAGGTGACCAGCTCAAGATCCTGCCCTGCTCCCATACCTACCACTGCAAGTGCATCAAGCCCTGGTTCTCCCAGCCCACCCGGCGCTCCTGCCCTGTCTGCAAACAGTCGGTGGTCAGCACGGAGGACAGCTCTGACTCCACCGTCAGCAGCCATGGGTACGAGGAGGACCCCTCGCTGCCTGGTCACCGCCCCCCGATCTGGGCCATCCAGACCCGGCTGCGCTTCCGGAGGCTGGAGCTGCTGACCCGAGCCAGCGCCCCCCGCCGCGGGAGTGCCACCTCCGTGGGGGCAACGGAGACCAGCGAATCCTTGGAGGGGCCTCCAGAACCCCTCTGAGGCCCGCTGCCCCTGGCTGGTGGAGATTGGGGCGGGGAGGGTAGAAGTGAGGAGTGTTTCTAGTGTGGAGACTAGATAATAAAGTGGGTTTGAAGGCGGATTCTTGCCCTGGCTGCTGTGGGGCGGACCGGCCCCTCATGCCACGCGTGTGGCAAGCTGAGCCTAAGGCTGGCTCCTGGCATCTGTGGGCGAGTGAGGGTATATGGGGGCGGGGGGGGGGTGGTATTCTCAGGGCTGCTGTGTGCATCGTGTCCTTGGTGGCCCTGCGACGGGGCCCCTGTGCCTCCGTTCCAATACTGGGCACAGGAACGGCTGATTTCCCATATGCTTATGATTCATTTAAACCTTAAACAAAAGATAAACTTGTTACTTTGGAATAATTTTAGCTTTACAGAAAAGTTGCAAAGGTACTAGAGATAGTTTCCATGGACCCCTTGCCCAGCTTCTCCTGAGTGTTCGTGTCTTACATCAGCATAGCACGTTTGATTCAACCGAGAGAGCACCTTGGGTAGGTTACGATGAACTGAACTATGGATTCAATTTGAATGACCTCAGCATTTCAACTATTTATAGTGGAAAGTGTCAAACACACCCAAGTAGAAAGAATGGAATAATGACCCTCCCCACATGTACCCATCACTCAGATTCAATGATTATCTACTGGCCACTCTGGTTTCCTCTATTCTTCCTCCTCTTTCGCTATTTTGATGCAAATCCAAGATGCTTTTTCATCTGTAAATGTTTGCATTTGTGTCTCTAAAGCAGTAGTTCTCAGCTGGGGTGGGGATGTTGTCCTCCCGGGGACCCTGGGCAGTGTCTGGGGACATCTGTGGTCATCATGACTGGGGTTGGCTCCTGGCATCGAGGGCGTGGGACCAGGGAGGCTGCTCCCCACCCCACAGCGTCCAGGACGGCCTCACCTCAGAGAATGATCTGGCCTGCAGGTCCACAGTGCTGAGGGGAGAGACCCTGCTTTATAAGATAAGACCCCTTAAAAAACTCCGCAAACTCCAGTATCATGTCCAGAATAATGATTCCTAAATAGCGTCAGGTATCCACCTAGGGAGCACATGGAAATGTGCACGCTTACAATATACAATTTTTGTAGGCTCTTTGAATCAGGATCTAGATAGAGTCTACGGTTATTGCTGATGGTCTCCTAAGTCTCTGTTAATCGAGAGCTTCTCTTGCCATCTTTCTCTCTTAAATTTTCCGTGCAATTTGTTTATGTGAGGCCACCAGGTCATTCACCCTGCACAGATGACCCGGATCTGGGTTTTGCTGATTGGGTGTCCCTGTGGTGTCATTTCACAGATGCCTCCGTCCCCCGTAGCTTCTGTTAATTTGTAGTTGAATTCAGAGACCAGCTCAGATGTGGTTTAATTTTATGGTGGACAGATAAGGTGTTTCTTCAGGTCCCAGTGCATGCTCTTCTCAGAAGGGTTGGGCCAGTGAAGGGGGTCTTCTAGGCAATGAATGAGGGGCAGATGCTAGGCTTGAGGCAAGCATGATCAGGAAGGTCCAGGAGGGAATATTGTATAGAATTTCTCAGAGGGCACAGTGTACGGGTGATAGTGGGATCTGGACCCGGTAGTCTGGTCTTGGTGGATTCATGAGGGAATGTCTGTGTTTAGTCAAATGTCTTCTTTTTCACACACGGGAGTGTTTTTCACTTGTGCTTTGTGGTCTGTACTTCACTACATAGCTGGGAACCTCCAAGGTAGTTCAGAGGAAGGGGGTCTCTTCTTGGATGGATGATGGCAGAGTGGGCTGCTGGTCTGGTGTGTATGGGGTGGGCAGCGGCACAGAGACGTGGGCAGAGGTCCTTGCACAGGATGCTTGGGACATGGTAAAGACCTCCCACCCAACTCTTGAGGGACTTTGCTCCCAGCCTGATGGCCCTAAGGCCGCAAAAGGAAGCTGCATTATTCAGAGAACGCTGCCTTGGTCCCTGTGGATGGCCCAAATCTGGCAAGAGCTGTGGGAGGCCAGAGCTGCCAAGCAGGGACAGGCCTCTCTGTCCAGCGGGCATGGGCTGGGATGAGGATGGAGAAGTGGAGACAGGGAGGAACGTGTGTAGCCATCAAGCTTGCGGTTGGCCATGGGATCTGAGACCTGCCCAGAGCAGCTTAAGCACAGAGAGTTATTTGCTCATGAACTTGAGTAGTCAGTCCGGGGATAGCATGGAGGCTCCACGGTGTCCAGGGCCTGGGTTTCTTTTATCTTATTGTTCCACATCCTTAGCAAGTGACCTTCTCCTCGTGGGACAAGGCAGCTGCTTGAGCTCTTGCCATCACATCTGCATGCCAGTCAATGAGGAGGAAGAGGTGAGGAAGAGCTCGCCCTCTCCCTTTAAGGACACTTCCCCAGAAATCCCATACACCACTTCTGCTCACACCCCATTGGCCAGAACTTAGCCATGTGGCCACACTTGCCTAAAAGAATGCTGGGAAATGTAGTCTTTATTCTGAATGGCCAACGGTCCAGCAGAAAACCAGGGGTTCTACTACCATGGAACAGAGAACAGATATTTGGGGTGGCCAGCATGCCTGCCACTGGTCCACAAGAGCTGTCCAATACATGTTTGTTGAATAAGTGAATGAATGAATGACTGAATGAATGAATCCCCACACCTCTAAGCCTGAGCATCCTTCAAGGTCACAGGCACCACAGGGGAGCAGGCACATCCCGGCTCACCAGAGAGATGACCTTTCTCATGACCATGCCAGCGGAGGGAATGAGCTCACCGTTACCAGGGATGAAACCCAGCTCTTACCGAGGCCCTCCTGTGCTCCAGGCCCCAGGCCACATGGCTTCTTTCCACTATTAAACCTCTCTGAGCCTCGGTTTTCCCATCTGTAATATGGGGGCAGTAACAGCACCTGCCCTGCAGGGTTCTCCAAGCATGCACAGTGCCTGACACTGTCAGTATTTGTTGATTGACTAAGTGACCTGCCCACAGCCCAGCTATAATATTGGGTGATCAGTGCTGTGATGGGGGAATCATAGGCACTGTGTTAACCCAAAGGGAGGTGCCTGACCCAACCCAGAGAATCTGGGAGCCTTGCTGCAGGCAGTGTCTTCTAGACTGAGAGCAGAAAGAGCAGGAATCAGCACTGTGAAAAGGAAAAGTGAACCTGGCAGCTGGAACGGCATGGGCAAAGACCCCAGGCAGCCTAGTCTGGCATCCAGTGGGTGCTTAATAAGTGTACACAGAGGTCCCTGCCCACAGTACCCTCTGAGACGAGGCCTCAGCATCATCCCAGACTCCTCAGTCCCCCCACAGCCAGGTCTGGCCCCTTCTCCAGCCGTCTCCGGGAAAGCCGGGCGCTGCTAAGGACGGCCAGCTTAGTGAGGCCAGCCTGTGCCAGCCCCATCGGCCCCGCCTTGACTGCTGCTTTAGGTAAGCACCAGCAGAGGCTGCCTCTTGTCCATCCAGGGCATGCCCTGGCTGTGTTTGTCTAAGGGGGAGTATGGCCAAATGGGGAAACTGAGGCTCAGAGGACAGGGGACCAACCTCAGTGATGGGGGTGGCCTCAAGGATAACAGTAGCCACCAGCACGACTACGGAGCACACGCGGCATGGCGGGTGCTGCGCCATGCTCTTTCCGGCACTGACTCCTTGCATCCGGCTCCAGGTTCCTATGCATATACCCATTTTCCAGAGGAAGAAATTGACTACGTGAAAGAGGATGTAGCCTTCGCAGGGCCACACTCCTGCACCCGAGACAGTCCCCTCCACTTTTAAATGGCTCTAACTTTGTTTTTTTAATATGTTTTTAAAATTTATTTTATTTTATTTTTGATTGCGTTGGGTCTTCATTGCTGCACATGGGCTTTCTCTAGTTGCAGCGAGCAGGGGCTACTCTTAGTTGCAGTGCATGGGCTTCTCATTGCAGTGGTTTCTCTTGTTGCAGAACATCGGCTCTAGGCACAGGGGCTTCAGTAGTTGTGGCTCGCGGGCTCTAAAGCACAGGCTCACTAGTTGTGGCTCATGGGCTTAGTTGCTCTGCGGCATGTGGGATCTTCCTGGACCAGGGCTCAAACCCGTGTCCCCTGTATTGGCAGGCAGATTCCTAACCACTGCACCACCAGGGAAGCCCTATATATTAATTTTTATTGAAATATAGTTGCTTTACAATGCTGTGTTAGTTTCTTGCTGTACAGCAAAGTGACTCAGTCATGTGTATACATATATCCACTCTTTTTCAGATTTCCTTCCCATTTAGGTCACCACAGAGCACTGAGTAGAGTTCCCTGTGCTCTACAGTAGGTCCTTATTAGTTATCTATTTTATTTTATTTTATTTATTTAAGATTTTTCTTTGATGTGGACCATTTTTAAAGTCTTTATTGAATTTGTTACAATATTGCTTCTGTTTTATGTTTTGGCTTTTTGGCCACAAGGCATGTGGGATCTTAGCTCCCCGACCAGGGATCAAACCTGCACCCCCAGCATTGGAAGGCAAAGTCTTAACCACTGGACCGCCACGGAAGTCCCAGTTATCTATTTTATACATAGTGGTGTATATATGTCAATCCTAATCTCCCAATTCATCACCCCCTTCCCCCCTTGGTAACCATAAGTTTGTTCTCTACATCTGTGACCCTACTCTGCTTTGCAAATAAGTTCATCTCTACCATTTCTGGATTCCACATATAAGCGATATTATACGATATTTGTTTTTCCCTTTCTGACTTGCTTCACTCTGTATGACAGTGTCTAGGTCCATTCACGTCTCTTCAAATGGCTCTATTTTGTTCCTTTTTAAATGGCTCTAACTTTGGTTTCTGCATTCTGCTGGCCACCACGTCCTGATGTGTGTCATGGCTCCAGCTGTCTGTCTGTACAACAATTGGTGCTGACCGCCTACTTGTTCAAGCCTGTGCTGGGCACACTAGACATAGTAGTGACCAAGACAGACCCAGTCCCTGCCAGCATGGGACTCCCAGTCTGGTGGGAGGAATGGGCCATGACAAAGCAGTGACAGTGTGACTCGGGGGTGATGGGGGATGCACAGGTGCTGTGAGGGTCCACAGGGGCACTTGCCCCAGCCTGGAGGGTCAGAGAAAGCTTCTCAGGCAGAGGGCATCTACCTCAAGACCTGAGGGATAGAACAGAAGCAGTTGGGCAGGACTGGGAAGGGTGTTCCAGGAGGAGGGAACAGCATATGCAAGGACCCAGAGTCCTACAAGGCCCAGTAATAACAAGTAATGACACTTCAAGTTCATAACAAAGCTCCCTTCAGCAGCCTGAAAACACTTGGGCCCAACTATCCAAAAAGACAAATGGAATTGGGTCCTATTGTAATCAATCCTATTTTCCACATGAGAAAACGGAGGCCCAGAGAAGTTAAGTGACTTGCCCCAGGGTAGAGAGCTGAGAAGGGACAAAGCTGGGTGAATGATGGAATGAGAGGCAGAGTGATGCCCCCACTCCCAGTTCAGGCTGCTTAGGGCATCCCTCACCCCTGGCTCTGACCCAGCTCTTCCTCCGACCTCCATTGGCGGGTGCCAATCCACTCCAATGTGACCTGAGGATAGTGTGTTCGTCACCCCCTCTGCTCCACACCCTCTGCTCCTTATGATACAACCAGTGAAAAGCAGATTCCAAGGAACTCCCAGCAACCACTGGAGGCAGCTGCAAAATGGTGCGGGCCACAGGGAGGATCTCAGCCCTGATGGCAACTGGAAGGGAGGTTGTGAAGGTTGTGATTCATCACCTGACCCTCCTCCTCTGTCTCCACCTCGTCCCCACGCCCTGTCCTCTTCCTAGCCCACCCCTCCCAGCCTCCCAGCCAGACCCAGGAGGGGAGGATGCTTTTAGGAACAGATGGCTGCCTTCCTTGCCCAGGACTCTGCCAGTTAATTAACGCCGCCTGTAATTAAACTTCCCACAAATTAGCTGTCAGCTACACTAAAGGGAACCGTCCCTCTCAAATGCCACCTTGACTTGCTGAATTGTGAGCCTTGTCGACAAAATAATTAAAGGCAGAGGGAGGCAACCAAAATTTGGAGGCTTTTTTTTTTTTTTTTCCTTTTCTAAATCTCTATCAGTGTCTGTGGCCAAATGCTCCCACCCCGGACTTGGGAATACAACCAGGCTGTTTTCTGAGGTTCAATGTATTTCCAAAAAAATCTCTTTCCATTGTGAAGAAATTTTTATTGTGCACCTATTGTGTACCAGAAACTGTGTTAGGAGCTAGAGACCCAACAGTGACCATGGTAGGCACAGTCACTGCCTTCTTGGAACTTACATCCTTGACATACTTTTTTTTTTTTTTTTTTTTTGGCCGTGCTGCCTGGCATGCAGGATCTTAGTTCTCCGACCAGGGATCGAACCTGTGCCCTGCATTGGGAGCGCAGAGTCTTAACCACTGGACCACCAGGGAAGTCCCTTGACATACATTTTTAAAAGCAAAGGAAATAGATGAGGTTATTACAGCTGGGGGAAGAGCATTCAGGGAGAGGGAACAGCCAGTGCAAAGGCCCTGAGGCAGGACCAGTCATGATGGGGGCTGGACCAGGTGGAGACAGAGGAGGGGACAGAAGTGGGCCGATCTGGGATAGATTTTGCAGGCACAGGTGACAGGATTGTAGTAGTTCCCCCTTATTTGTGGTTTTGCTTTCCGTGGTTTCAGCTACCTGCCATCAACCAAGGTCTGAAAATATTAAATGGAAAGTTCTAGAAATCAACAATTCATAAGTTTTAAATTGCTGCCATTCTGAGCCGCGTGATGAAATCTTGCACAGTCTCCCTCTGTCCCGCCCGGGGCTTGAATTATTCCTTTGTTCAGCATCTCCCACCTGCTCAGGCTTTAGTAGCTGTCTAGGTAATCAGGTTGACTGTCATGTTATCTCAGGGCTTGTGTTCAAGTAACCCTTATCTTACTTCATAGTGGCTGCAAAGCGCAAGCGTAGTGATTCTGACAACTTGGATATATTCTAACTGTGCCTAATTTATCAATAGCCAATATTTTGTAATAAGTATAAATGGAGTGTAACCTTTAACAATTGTATTAAAAACTTGATTATAGGTATGTATGTATAGGAAAAAACATAGTATATATAGGGTTTGGTACTATCCGAGGTTGCAGGCATCCACTGAGGGTCTTGGAACGTTTCCCCCTGGATAAGGGGGGACTGTTGTGTATCATATGGAGGGGGGAAGGTAAGAGAAAGGGAAATAAGGGAGCAGCGGATTCCCGGATCTCTGACCCAGAAGTAGAAGAAATGGACAATTGATCCACAAAGATGCCAGATTTGCACAGAGTGAAGTCTTTTTCCAAAAAAAAAAAAAAAAAAAAGTCTGCAGCTTCATACAGGCCAATTGCTAAGGCCTAGGGAGCATGGTTGGATGGAGTGAACCCCCAGCTCAGGCCTCTGCACTCCAGTCTCCCCTGGGGGGGTCTCCCTAGCATCAAGGATGGGGTGAATGGTGCCCATACTCGTTACAATGTAATCAGGTCCTGACGGCTGCAGAGTTGAGCCCCAGGAGATCCCAGGGGAGACCAGTGATGTGACTGCCAGATGCCCATGAGCTGCAGAGGCTCAAGCCCCAGCACCCTGGGGTCAGAGGAGGGTTATGCGAGCCTCACCAGGCAGGCAGGAAAGCCAACATGGACCTCTGTGTTCTTGGTCTTCCCAGGATAGTTTGCAGGCTCACAGGACAGTTTTCAGGCCCTTGGAGCACCTCAGGGCCTTTGCACAAGCTGTACTTTCTGCTTGTGGACAGGAATACCCTGTTCTCCCTCCCCTACTATCCCTTTCTTCCCCCTTCAGGTCTTCACTCAGGCATCACCTCTTCCAGGAAGCCTCCCTGAATGCCTCAGCCTGAGTCAAGTTCTTCCTCTGGGCCCCCACCAGGTCTGTGCTTCCCCCGCAATGGGCCCAATCACCCAGTGTTGTAACCACCCAGCACGACATCTGTCCTCTTTCCCTACTGAACTGTGAACTCTGTGAGGGCTGGGTCTGCCTTTGTCACTACGGTGTCCCCACTGCCTAAATGAATTGGTGGCACACGGTAGGCTCGATAAATAATAGTAACAAATAATAGAGTTCGTCTGAAACCCTTGGGGCCAGATGTGTTTTGGAATTCAGATGGTCCTAGATTTTAGGACGCTATTAAGGTGTACTCAGCATATATTAATAACATCCTCCAGCAGGGCCTGGGGCAGCCCATTCTCCCTTCCCAATCAAACACAGTAACAGTTGATAGGATATATATATACACACACACATGCATACATACAATAAATGGGATAAATAAAGCTTAGTAAAAATCAAAGGCTGTTAATTCTTTATTTTTTTCAATTGGCCGCACCATGCAGCTTGCGGGATCTTAGTTCCCTGACCAGGGATCAAACCCGCGCCCCCTACAGTGGAAGCACGGAGTTCTAACCACTGGACCCCCAGGGAATTCCCAAAGGCTATTAACTCTTGATTCTCAATGAGTTTTAGAGTCATCCGATGAAAATTTTCTATTTTTGGAGCTTTTTAGGTGTTGGAATTATGGGAGAGGGAGTGTGGGCCTCTGGCTGATCTTTGTTGACTGCTTTTACCTGCCAGGAGCGTGGAGGCAGCGTGTGCCATGATCAGAGCCCGGGGTGCCACAGGGCCTGGTTCAAAGCCCAGCTCTGTCCACTTTGGAACTCTGGGATGGGAGCAGGGGACATCACCTTTCTGTACCTCAGTTTTTCCATCTCTAAAATGGGGATGATAAGTATCTAATTTGTGATGCTGCTGTGGGACAGGATTAAATAACTTTGTTTATATATATATTTTTTGTGTGTTTATATTTAATAGATATAAAGTGCTTGGAATGTCACCAGGCCACAGCAAGTCGTCGCTAGCTATTTTTTTAATTTAATTTTTATTTTATATTGGAGTATAGTTGATTTACAATGTGGTATTAGTTTCAGGTGTACAGCTAAGTGACTCAGTTACACATATACACATATCTGTTCTTTTTCAGATTCTTTTCCCATGTAGGTTATTAAGCCACTAGCTATTCAGTTTTAAAATAATTAAATAAACTGGAGAAGACTCAGGAGAACGAGGATTATGGGGAGTCATCCCCAAGAAAGTTATAATAGACAAAGATGTTCATTTTAAGGCACATGGATGGGACTTCAAAACAAATCAGAAAGCTCAGAAAACAAGAAAAAAAGTGAGATGTCTCGTGCTCCTCCCCTCCCCGCTCTTTGTAAATTAAAAACACATGTCCCGAGGGAGCTTTCTGGGGTGATGGAACAGCTGAATATCTATTGAGGTGGTTACTGAGCCCGAGTGCCACAACTACTGAGCCTGCGCGCCTAGAGCCCGTGCTCCGCAACAAGAGAAGCCACCGCAATGAGAAGCCCGCGCACCGCAACGAAGAGTAGCCCCCCGCTCGCCGCAACTAGAGACTGCCCGCACACAGCAACGAAGACCCAATGCAGCCAAAAATAAATAAATTTATTTTTAAAAAAACAACAAGAAGAAACTTGTTTTTAAAAAAAATAAAGATAGGCAAACTAAACTGTGATGATGGAGAGTAGAAAGTTACCTTGGGGGAGGGGCGTATACACTAGGGGTATCCTCCCCCTCCCCCAAGCGTTCCTGGTGGTGGAATGTTCTATACAGGGTCAGAAATAGGGTAAGGTGAGGAAGACACAGTCCTGAGGGACAAAATTTAAGGGAGCACAGCAAAACTCAGCAATCAAGGTAAGTAACATTTGACTGCAATATTTGGAAAAACCAAAACGAATGCCAAAACAAAATCTAGAATGAACAAAATATCAAAATTTCAGATAAAGATGAGATTTGACCTTGCACTTGTAAGACTCACCTCCACTGCGGTCCCCCAAACCCCTGGCCCTGGTTCTACCCCTCCCTCTGGGTGCTGACCACGGGGATGTGTGCTTGGGCAAAAATGCATCCAGCTGTACAGTTAAGATCTGTGCTTTCCATCTCAAAAAGAAAGTTAAGAAAAAAGAGACACAGGCAGACAAAACAACCTTATCTAGTCTCAAGAACGCCCACAATTAAAAAAAAAAAAAAAAAGCCTATTAGAACTGTTCCGGGAGGGGAGGGGGATAAAGGAGGAAGAAATAAGTATATAAAACCGGAACCAGTGGTGGGGGGAGGGGCAGAATCAAATAAATGTTTGTTGTATGAATACACAGTGAACAGGAAGGCACAGCCCCCAACGCGCCCAAGCTCCCAGTAAATAAACAAGTGAACAAGATAATTAAGAGGGGAGCCCCCCGCTTGCCTCCCCCTCCGGCGCCTCTGCCATCCCTGCCAGGCTTGGCAGTGCTGACAGCGCAGCCAGGCTGCCAGGAAACGGCCGGACCCTGCGTACTCTTTCTGCCCTCAGTCTACAGCCGCCTGGGCTAGAGGGGGAAGGAGAGGGGACCGCCTGGTGCTCTGTCCCTCTTCGCCATTATTCATTCTGTGAGCCCAGAGGGCAGGGACCTGGGTGCGATTTCACCACCGCAGTATCCCCAGTGGGTCCCAGGCTGGCATACAGTGGGCGCTCAATTAATGTGCAATTGTCCTGAAAGGTCAATCAAAGCTCTGGGGTCTTTTGATTGCTGGGGGCTGGGTCGGGGTGGGGGGAGGGAGTCTTCCATCTTTCCTGCGCAGACGGGAGGACTGGGCGCCCCTGGGAGCAGAGGGAGGCGGGCAGGGGTCTCTAAGTCCAGCCTTCCCCGTCTCGCTAGGGCCTGAGCCCACAGACGTGCAGGAGCAGATGGAGGTCCCACAGCTAGGAGGGGAGTGCAGGTGCCCAGAGGCTTCAGGGACCCCCGACCATGCCTCACAAGGTCTGAGTTTTCCTGGGGGAGCGACAAGAGAAAGGCCTCCAGGCTGGCCAATGGGAACGCGGAGGGGACGCATTACCTCATCAGGCAGCGCGGCCATTGGCTGTGGGCTCCCGTGGGCGGGAGACCGGCGCTAGCTCTTGGGGACCGGGATGCTGTTGCTGGGGCCAGCGGGGAGGGTGTTGACGGAGGAGGAAGGAGAAAGGCGGGCAGGGGAAGGGAGGGGAAGGGAGGGGAAGGGTAGGCGAGGGAGCTCGTGGAAGAGGGATTTGCACTTTGTTCGAAGCTGTGAGTGAGTTTTTATAATAAGCGTGAAGCCCTTTACTCCGTGTCGCTCCCCACGCGGGTCCCCTTGCCTGGCCATCCCGAGGCCGATTTTAGGGGGTAAGCTGAAGGTAACTGAGAGGGTTCCTCCACCGCTAAATTAGAACCCCCACCCCTAGGTTAGCAGCCCCCTCCCTCATACACGCGCACACACAGTGTCCCCAAGACGGCATGAACAGACCCCACCCCCCAACCCCGTCAAATAGGACCTCAGCTTGCTGGTCTGTGCCTGAGACACTACCATTCATCCCACTGAGTCCCAGGACACACCCTCCAGCCATTGACGCCTCTGCAGCACCTGCAGGTTGCCCCTCTCTGAGCCTGTTTCCCACGGTGTGAAATGGGGTCCATAAAAGTCCCCACAACCGGGGAGGTGCTGCAAAGGTCCATTCAGTCAGCCAACAAGCACATATTAAGCATTTACTGTGTACCAGGCCCTGTGCTAGGTACTGGGGATATGAGACGGACCAAGGCAAGCCTTGGCCCAGCTTCCTGGACCTTAAGGTCTGGTGAGGAAAACAAACATAAACAGGAAAACAGCCATTTCAGAGGACCCCAATGCTGTGAGGAAAATAAAAGCAAGGGGCAAAGGTGGGAGGAGAATGAGTTGGATGTTACTTTAGCCCAACGATCAAGGAAGGCTCACCTGAGGAGGTGATGTTTAGACAGAATTAAAAGAAGCTATTAGAAGATCTGAGGGAATAGCATTCCTGGCAGAGGGAATAGCCAGTGCAAATGTCCTGGGGCAGCACCATGCCTGGTGTGTTGGAGGAACAGTGAGGAGGGTCACGTGGCTGGACAGAGTGAGTGAGGGGAGGAGAGGGAGGAGGTGAGGGCAGGGAGGGGACAAGGGTAGGGGGCAGGTCCTGCAGGGCTTTGGGAATTGTGGGGAGGACTTGGGCTTTTACCCCAAGGAAGATGGGAGCCCTGGATGTCTGTGGACAGAGGACCGGCTGGACCTGATTCAGGTGCTCACAGGTACCCTCTGGCTGCTTTGGGGAGACAGCCTGTGAGGGACCAGGGCGGGAGCTGGGGGGCCAGGGTGGAGGGGACTGTGCTGGTCCAGATGAGTAATGGTGGAGCCAGACCAGGGTTGCAGCCATGGAAGGAGTGAGAGGTGGATGAGGTTGAGATATACTTTGGAGCCAACAGATTCCAGAGGTACTGAGTTTGGGGGGAGGCAGAGTTTTGGTTCCTGCACACCACTTGGCCCATGGTAAGCACTAAATGAGCAGCAGTGGTGAGTTGTAGCAGGATCACTGGGTGGGCTTTTCCTCCTCCGCTCCCATCAGACCTCCACACTCCAGGCCAAATGAATGAGTGAGTCACTCCAGGCTGAGAGTAGCAAGGGGTGGGGTGGGGAGGGGAGGTACGCACCGGATGCTGACTCAAGCCTCCCACCCAGGTGTTTTTGACTCATCCACACCCCCCATTGCATATCCAAGTGTGGCCCCAAGTGAGATTAGTAACATATCGAACCCCTCTCTGCAGGGTCCTCCCACCCTCCGAGCTGAGAACCCCAACTCTGCAATCCCAGCCTCTGCCTGATGCCGAAATCCCCCACATCCCGGGGTCATTAGTGGCGCCTTATCTTGCATACCACCAGGACCAGGAAGCTCACTCTCTTTGTGTGAGTAAAAGATATTATGATTGACCCCCCAAATCTGCTTCCATAGGCAAGGCTATCTTTTTAAAGTATAAATCTGAACTTGTGTGCATCTGCTGTAAACCCTCAGTGGCTCCCCGTTACCCGCAGAACCACATATCTCCGTATTTTTTTTTTATTGTGGTATAGTTGATGTACAATATTATAAGTTACACGTGTCCAATATAGTGATTCACAGTCTCTAAAGGTTATATTCCATTCATAGTTCTTATAAAATATTGGCTATATTCCCTGTGTTGTATAATATATCCTTGTAGCTTATTGTATACATAATAGTTTGTACGTCTTAATCCCCTAACTCTGTGTTGCCCCTACCCCCTTCCCTCTCCCTCAGTATATGTATTTTTTTAATTTTTAATTTTGTTTTGTTTTGGCCACGCAGTGCGGTGTGGCATGCGGGATCTTAACTCCCTGACCACGGATCGAACCCGTGCTCCCGCTGGGAGCATGGAGTCTTAACCACTGGACCGCCAGGGAAGTCCCCCTCAGTATGTTTTATGCGGCCCTGTGTGGTCTGGCCTCTGCGGACTCTCCAGCTCACCCCTCCCAGTCACACTCCGCGTTACCCACTTATTTCCTTCTTGACTTTCACACAAGCTGTTTTCCCTACTTGGAGGGACCTTCTCCCTTCCTTTTTTGCTTGCTGGCCTCATTTTATACATCTAAGCACAGTTCAGATGTCAGCCCGTTTAGGAAGTTTTCTCCTACCCTCTAGGGTGAGTTAAAGGACCGCTGGATCCCTTTGGGATACATTGTATCTCCCCTGACCCAGCCTTGCCGATTAGAATTCCTGCTCGCCAGCCAGCCCCAGCTCTGGGCTGGTGGCTGCCGGCAGGGCTCTGAAATTCACCAACCAGGACTTTCTCTGAAGTTTGGTTGTCCCCAGAACTGCCTCTCAGTCTCTCTCTAAGGGCATCATTAGGTTAAAACCTCCTCCGATCTGCTCCCCGCAGGCCACCCCCCATGCAGCCACAACCGGAGCTCCTTTTGAAGAGTGATTGACTAACAGCCATTAGATTAATGGGCAAGGCGTAGCATTTCCATTTCTGCTGCATCTACAAACTAGATGTTCCCGTGTAATTACAATTAAGGACATGTTTGTGTGTGATGGCTCCTGGCTTCCTGGCCTCCCTCCCCCTCTTGGGCGGTTTGCCTGTCTCCACCTCCTTTTCCCCTCTGTTTCGGCTTTCTTTCATTTTTTCCCCCCTCCTCTCTTTCTACCTCTTTCTCTCTTTTTCTCTTCATGTCTGTCTCTCTCCATCTCTCCCCCTTTCTGTCTCTGTCTCAATTTCTGTTTCCATTTCTTTCTGTCTTCACCTATCTCTCTGTGTCTGTCTCTCTCTGTCTCTGTCTTTGCCAATCTCTCAGTCTTTCTCCCTCCTTTATATCCATGTCCAACAAACCTTCTACAGTGCACTAGTCTTAAGTGTGTGGCCTGAGGCATCATTACATGGGTATGAACCCGTGTAGCCACCACCAGATCAAGATTAGAATATTCTAATCCTCAGAAGCCCCTTTTTTCGGCCCTCTCCCAGTCAGGCAGGCCCCCTCAAGGGTAACTGTATTTGATCTTTTTCTTTCAATTTTCCTCCCCTGATCCTGGGACCATTAATTAACGTATTGGCTGCACCGCGTGGCATGCGGGATCTTAGTTCCCTGACCAGGGATCGAACCAGTGTCCCCTGCAGTGAGAGCACAGAGCCTTCACCCCTGGACCGCCAGGGAATTCCCCGGAGTACCCTTTACATCTCCCGCCCTCCTCAGTAGCCCTTCCAAGGCAGGGCCAGGCGAGGGGCTGTGTGTCTGGGATGCCAGGAGGCCTCCTGTGGGTAAAGTGGCCTTTCCAAGAAGCCAAGTATGGCCCACGGAGGCCCCTAAGGGATATTACAGGCCAGGACTCAAGAGAGGAGGTCCTGGTGTAGCAATGACAAAAACTCTTTGGATTCTGGTGCAAAAAATCCCCCATGACTGCTGCCCAGGCTCTGAAGAACACAAAGGCCCTCCCAGGGGTCCCAGAACACTTTGACTGAACCCACAGACAATCCTTTGAGCACAGCGGAACTTGAAGGACCCAGAGGGACCTTCCGTTCTTCCTCCTCTTGGACAGATGGCAAAACTGAGGCCCTGCCTGGATGCTTCTCCAAGGTCCGAGGGTAAGTCTGGACCCAACCAGGTTAGGACCCAGGCCTCCTGGGGACAGCTCTCAGGTGTGAGGCCTCAAGACGGCCCCTTCTCTTTCCTGAGCCTCTGTTTTCCCATCTGTGAAATGGGAGGCTGAGGGTTAAGCTAGGTGGTGCTGGTCTCAGGGCTGTGAATTCTGGGGTACCTGCCCCACTCAGGTGGGCCACGCTAGGTTTGGGGGGTGGGGCATCTGTGAAGCCCAGGACCAAATGTGGGCTTCCCAGGAGCAAGAGAGGGTTCTACCATTATCTCCCGTGGGTCCTCTGGCATCATGGCTTTGTCAGAGCTTTCCCTGATGAAATGGGACGTAGGAAGGATAAGTTTTGATAGAGGGAAGGGTGGGGCTCCCGAAAACGAATCTAGTCCTGTGTGATCCCGTCTGTATCGAAGATTCTCACTCGACCTGAATCCTCTCGGATAATCGAGTGTTCACCCATCTTTGGAGCCAAGCACGCCTGCTGTCCCCGTTTTACAGATGAGTACACTGAGGCCCAGAGAGGGTGCCGTACTTGGCTCCAGGTCATGGGGCAGCCAGTGAGTGGCAAAGCTGGGATTCGAACCCGAGTCTGGCTGACCGCAGATGCTCTTCCACCCCCATGGCCTCCACTGGAAGCAAATGTCAGAACAGAAGCTGAGCCTCTCCTCACCCCCTCCTTGTGGCTGAAACTGGGTTCGCAGACAATGAACAAACGCTGGCTGTCAGCAGCTCCTCTGGCCTCTGATAAATTGAGAGAATTAAAATCCATTTAGAGGGAAATCTCTAAATAGGTCTGTGTTGTGTTTTGTGTGTGTTTTTTCCCTGTCTTTTCCCCCCCCCCGCTGTCTCTGGCTGGGTAATGTATTCCAGTAACAGAACTGAATCTGACTTAATCGAATTTAAAAGCAGGTATTACATCTGCACCTTGTAAGTGAAGGTGGGTGAAGGAATCGCTGAGGAGACGGAGTGTTTTTACCCAGGGTTGCCTCGCTCTTTGCACCGGAAAAAGTGGTGTTAATTCCCATCTGGGACTCCTTGCTGGCGGGGGATGGGGGTGTGGGGGTGGGGAGGGGGTGTCTCCCCGGGCTGGTCCATAAAGGGTGGGATTTGGTGGGGAAGAGGCCAAGGGGACTTGCAGGTGAGGTGGGAGTGCCTGGGCCTCCGGAGAATGGGTACAGTAAGCCCAGTTGCTTGTAAAGGCCATCCTTGGAGGTGGGGTCCACAGGAAGCTGATAGGTCACCTCCCCAAAGCATCCTGTTAGCCCCACCTCCAAAACACGCCCCCCCCCTCCCACTTCTCACCTCTGCTGCCTCCACTCTGGCCTGGACCCCCATCATTGCTTGCCCAGACTCATTGCTTCATCCTACATCTCCCACAGCAGCCCAAACGATTTTTTTCTTATTCTTTTTATATTGTTAACTTTAAAAAAAAATTGTGGTAAAATAAACATAACATAAAATTGACCAATTTCACCATTTTTAAGCATCCAATTCCGTGGCATTAAATACATTCAGCAGGGGAATTCCCTGGCAGTCCAGTGGTTAGGACTCTGAGTGTCCAATGCAGGGGACCGGGGTTCGATCCCTGGTCAGGGAACTAAGATCCTGCAAGCCGCACAGCGCAGCCCAAAAAAAAGTAAATACATTCACCATGTTGTGTAATCATCACAGACATTTTTAAATGATTTCCCCCCATTTTTTTGTCACGCCGAACAGAAACTCTGTACCCATTAAGCAATAACTCTCCATCCTCAGCCCCCGGTAACCTCTAGTCTACTTTCTGTCTCTATGAATTTGCCTGTTCTAAGTACCTCCTAGAAGTGGAATCAGACAGTATTTGTCCTTTTATGGAAAAAGGCTTATTTAACTGAGCATACTGTTTTCAGGGTTCGTCTACGTTGAGCCATGTATCAGGACTTCATTCCTTTTTGCAGGCTGAGTAATAGTCCATTGTATCGACGGACCACATTTTGTTTACGCATACATCTGCCAATGGACACTTGGGTTGCTTCCACCTTTTGACGGCTGTAAATCATCTTTTGGTCACTGTGAACATGGGTGTGCAAGTATCTCTCTGAGTCCCTGTTTTCAGGTCTTCTGGGGATATACCTAAGAGCAGGACGACTGAGTCATATGATAACTCTATGCCCAAATGATTTTTAACAAATGTCACTCACTCCCCTGTTCTAAATACTTCCATGGCTCCCTCTTGTCCACAGGAAAGTTGAAACACCTTCCCATGGTCATCCAGATGCTGCCAACTTCTCACTCCTCTTCTCTCACTACTTCCCCACCCTCTAGACACACCAAATTACCCTCACTTGCTCCTGGACCTTGACACAGGCCACTCCCTGTCCCTGCAGTGCGCTTTCCCATTTCTTGTTTTGGTTTGACAACTAACTCCTCCTCAGCCTTCAGTTCTCAGCTTTTTCTGACTCTGGGAAGCCCTTCCTGATCTCAGGCTGGATCAGGCACCCCGTCTGTGCACCCAGAGCTGCCTGAGCATCCCCTATCACGGCCCTGATCACGGGCTACGGGTGACCTGACTGTCTTCGGCACAGGAAGGATGGAGCTGGGTCTGTCTTGGTCACTGCTGTGTCCTCAGCACCCAGCCCGGGGTTGCAGCACACAGTAGGTGCTCAGTAAATGCTTGCTGATGGCTGCCATGATTCTCTCTCATCTCCTGTAGACCCCACACCCTTGAGAGAAAAGGCAAGGCCATTTCCAGATTCTTCCATCTAATGGAAGATTTCAAACAGTATCTTAGACTGTTGATTAGAAATAGATCCAATCAATGTGCTTTCTTTTCATTCTGTGATGTGTCTGTGATAGACGGGCAAGCCGGTAGGAGTGCTATTACGCCGAGAGAATTTTCTATATGTTCCAGGACATGGGCAGACTTTGTTCAAAAAGCTGTCTGGCCTGATCTCAAAATGAGAAAGTCATTAAACACACACACATGCACACACATTGCAGAAGAGAATCTTGCTCTCGAAAAAAAAAACCCCACACGCTTAATACACAACTGCAAGTGTCTCAGTCTGTGCGTGGAGACAGCGAGTTCCACAGATGACAAGGAGCAAGAGGCGATGGGTTTTATTGTTTTGGGGGGATTTTTTCCCCCCAAAGCACGTCAAAGTTCTGGAAGTGTTGGCAACTGGGTTAGAGGATTGAGAGATTTCCATTGCACTGTTTCAGGCTGGGCTCCCTGGAAGCAACCTCTGAAATGAGGGTTTGGGGGCAAATAGTTTATGTGGGAGGTGATCCCAGGAAGCCCCTGGAGGGGCTTAGGTACATAAGGGAGGGGAGGGAATGGAAGGGACCAAGGCTCAGGAACAAGGGACTGTCTAGGGCAACCGGGACTCAGTCCCCCTGGGAACCCACTGGGGACCCCTCCCGGGGAGACAGCATGAGCTATCCAAGGGATAAGGAGCTGGGATTATTTATGCATCAGCTTCTGTCCATCACTGGCCAAGGGCTGCTTCTGGAAGCATCAACTCCCTGGCACTTCCCACCTGCCTGTTACCCAGGTTGAGAAAGCTTCAGCTAGGGAGAGGCAGGTGACGGCAGAAGGATGCTGTTGGCTAGTACCATTAAAATGTGGGTGCTGGGGGCATGAGCGTGGGGCACCCACAGCACCCGCTTTGCACAGTGGCATTCACATCTCTATTTCCTCCATCTATTCGGTCATTCCAAAAAGTTTATTAAGCCCCTGCTGGATGCCAGGTGCTGTGTAAGGGGCTGGGGACAGTGGTGGACAAGACAGACTCAGTCCTTGTCCTCCTGGAACTTAAGGACAGATAATCAGGTAGTTACAGCATCGGGTGGTCAGACCTGTGATGGGGGAAGCTCAGGCGTCTGTGGCAGTGCAGGGGAGACTCCTTTCTCAGCACTGGGTAGGGGGTCAAGGGAAGATTTCTGGAGGGTTGACATCTAAAGATGATAGGTGTTAGATGCATGAGGAGGAGTAGAGGTGGGGCAGGGAAGAATGGAGTAACTAGACTGAGAGGTATTTTGAAAAATCATTTAGAGTTTTTCTGGAGGGCACTGGGGAGCCATTGAGAGCTATAGAGGAAGAGAGGGGAAGGATCAGACTCACACTTATGATCGATCTTTCTGGCTGCTGTGTGGATGCTGAGAGGCCATCAAGGAGACTGTTGCAGGAGCTAGCGTTAGGCTGAAAAAGGTAAGTGGGGATAGAGAGAGGGGGTGGGCTGGAGACAATAGTAGTAAAATCAGTTAAGACTTGGTGAGTGTGGAATTGGGGGCAGGGATCGGAAAATGAGGTGTTGAGTCTTGTTTCCAGCTTACCAGAAAAATACTTGGGCCACTGCTGAGATGGGGTACAGAAAGAGGAACTGGTAAAAGTGGGTAAAGCAATGCATTGGTGGTTGGGTAGGTTGTACCTGGTAGACATCCAGAAGGGGGCACCAGAGGAACTGGCTAGAGCACTGGGGCCAGATCTAGTTGGAGATGGAGGTCTGGGAATCATCAAGGTGGTTAAACCTGGGGGAACAGTTTCCGAATTTGGACCATCCAGGAAAAAGTCCAGAGCATTAAAAAATTTTTTTTAAGTTATTTTTTCTCTCCCAGGAGCAAATGTTAGAAGCTCAGTTCTCTGGTTTGGTTCACTGGGCTCAGCAGCCTGAGCACTCCCAATGTGGTGGTCCCTGGAAACCCATCAAATCTCTCCAGCTGCATCCTTTGACCATGTGACTATGGCTGACCCAATCAGGAGACTAGTAGGAAAAGGATTCAGTGATTGGCTGAAATCACCTAAGCTCCACCCAGACCTGGGGTGGGGCCAATCAAACCACAGGATTGGAAAGTGGGAATGGTGTGGATTGGTCAAGGTAACACTCCTTGCTGTAAGAGACTGGCAAATCTCAGTGACTCGACACAACATGAATTTGTTTGTTGCTCATATAAAGTGCAAACAGGTGTTCCTGATTAGCAGGCAGCTTTTCTCCACCAGATGACTCAGGAACCAAACTTGTCTGTCTTGTGGCTTCTCCATCATCAAGGTGGAAAGAGCATGGCTAGGACTGGAAGTGAGGGGCACATCACTTCCACCCACAACCCATTGGCTAAATTCAATCACATGGATACCCCAACTGCAAGGGGTGCTGGGAAATGCAGTCTTGCTGTGTGCCCAGAAGAAAGAGGACATGGGTTGGCAAAGGCTCTAACAGTCTCTAATATGTGGTAGAGCACCCCCCCACCCCACCCCTTCCAGGCAGCAGCAAAGCCAGGGTACTGCTGCCTTCTGAAGGTGGGGGGGAAGAATGCAGGTTGGGAAAAGCCACAAATGTCCACCCACCAGAAAGACCCTAACCACTAAAAGAAATGGAGAGAAATTCTGCACTCTACTTCACGATGTTGCTCAAGAGATGGAGAATATCCTAGCTAGTTGAGAAGCTCCAAGAGGGTGGGGACCAGATGTGTCTTGGTTGGGACTGTGTCTCCACATCCTGGAACGGTGCCTGGCATACAGTAGGTGCTGGATATATATTTACCTAATGGGTGAATGGATGGCTGGGTGGGATAAGGGGGTGAGTGAATGGGTGGATAGATGATGGATGGATGGGTGGATGGATGAGTGGGTGAGTGGGTGAGTGGATGAGTGGTGGGTGGTGGATGGATGGATGAATGGGTGGTTGGATGGATGGATGGGTGGTGGATTGATGGGTGGATGGATGGATGGATGGACGGGTGAGTGGATATGGGGTGGGTGGATAGTGGATGGATAGATGGGTGAATGGATGGGTGGGTAGTGGGTGGATGGCTGGCTCTATATGAGTGAACCCATCCACCCTCTGTCTTTGGGCTATGTTGATACGACCATGGACGCTGAAAGTAGGAATCCCAAAATGGATCCCTGGCCATAATTCTAAAGTTCCAGAGTATTGGGACAGGCTTCCTGCCTTTCAGTAGATGGACACAAGCCTAGTGGCTACGAGATGGTTTTAGGTGACGCATAAAGCCACGATAAATACCAGTGAATCTCATAATGAGAGAGCTCTTCTTTTCACTTCTTTTTGAAACAGAAAAGTCTTAATTGGGTGCTAATCTGTCTTTAACACCCCTCTCACACCTGGAAGTCTCCCTCTTGGACAAAGGGAGAGAGCAGGGTAAGGGGGCCCAGCTCAGAGCCTCAGAGACAGCTGTCTCTAGTCAGAAGTTAATAATGTGATTTGTCTCTCATTGAGTTAGTTTCTACTTAGTGATTCTGGCTTTTCATTTACGGTCATGATAAGCAATTTCCTTTTAAAGAGATTTCAGATTTTAAGGAGTGAGTCCATTTGAAGGAAAATGTTCAGGATATAATAGCAGAGGTTAGGAAGGTGGCGTAAAACGGACTGTGAGATTTGGGAATCTGAGGCTCGGGCAGCCTCACAGTTGCTTTGTGACCCAGAACAAGTCCCTTCAGCTCTCTGATGCTCAGTTTTCTCATCTGAAAATGCTTTAAATAGTTTTGGTGATTAGGTGAGGAGGCACAGCTGTGTGACCCTGGGAATCGTTCCCTCCCCTGCCTTGCTGGTATTTTCTCTTCCTGACTCAGAAAACAAGCTGGAAATGGAAAGAGCCACTGGGGATGGAAATTTTCTCCTGAAGTGAGGTAAGCTACACATGGATTTGTTATGGGCAGCAAACATCTCTTGGGAGATTTGGGAGTGTCTTTTGTTGCGAGGCAGCCTCTGCTTTTAACCTCTTCTCAGGAAAGATGCTGGGGTCTGTCACCTATGCAGTTCTCCCAGGGAGTAGTAATCTTGAGCTTACTTGTGGAATGAAAGTCATTGTTACTCTGAACAAAGTTTTTCAACCGCTTGGAGGTGTGTCTGGGGGAACAGACTTTGACAGGATTTGTAGAAAACTCTGTAGGTCTTCCCAGGACAAGACGTGGTCCACTCCGTGATAACCCGTGTGTGTCGAGCCCCGTAACACTGGGGCTGAACGCCCCGACCTTTCTCCAGAGTCTGGGCTGCGTCCTCTCCTCTCATCCCCCACCCTCCCAGCCCCGGACCGGTGTGTTTTCCTTCGATGACATTTGGAATCTTTTAATAGTTGTCACATTAGCATACATTTGCATACCTTATGCTAATCAGGGTATTTATTTTTGAATTTGACTTCTGGGGCCCTTTCTCAGAGGGGATCTGGCGCCGAGTTTTTCCTCGACACTCTCCGCTTCCCTTGGGGTGGGGGTAGGGGCGATGCGTCCGTCAAGGTCTCGGGCTGGGGGCGGCGACCAGCTCCCAGACGCAGCGCAGGGGAGGGAGGCTTGCGGCCAGTCCGGACCTCTGCTGGGTGCCTGGACCGCACTGGGACCAGCAGCCCCAGAGGTAGATTCTATTCTGGTGCCCATTTTGCAGACGAGGCGACGGAGGCAGGATGAACAGTTTGTGGGGCGGGCAGGGATCCTCACTCAAGGACACGGCTCCAGAAAGAGCCCCTTTCTCTTCCATCACATCTTCTCATCTTACAGGAAAAATTCAACTCCCAACCCCTCTGGCTGCCTCTCATTGTCTTTGCCTCTTTTGACTTGAGAGAGTTGTCTATACTCGCTGGCTCCACTTCTGTCTCTCTCCCCAACCTTCTCCAATCAGCTTCTCGCACCTTCCCTGTCCTCCACCACCGACATTGCTCTCCTCAAGGTCAATGACAGCCTGCTTAATCCTCTTCACACCCCCCCGCACGCCCCCTAGGCAGAGTCTGACCCTGCTGGACCCTCCTTCTCCTGGGAACGTCTCAGGGACCCCCCCCAACTCGTCTGGCTTCCCTTCCACTTCTCCCGGCCCCCCCTCAGTCTCCCTTCCCCCCACACTCCCTCCCCAGGGGGCCTCGTCCACTCTCAGGCCTGGAACCCTGACTATGCCCTGATGGTCCCCACAGGCCTCCCCAGAGCTCCATGCTCGGGGTCCAGCTGCCCCTGGAAGTCTCTACGTAGGACGTCTTACCTCGACCACGCTGTACCCCACCATCACCCAAACTTGCTCCTCCCATGACCCCCATCTTGGAAGAAGGCAGCTACATCCTTGGAGCTGCTTAGCCAGGATTTTGGAGTCACCCTCTCACCCCACATCCCCAGCAAACCTTGGTTTTGCACCTTTAAGAATTCTCTCCTTTTCCCCTGATTCCACCCTGCATGCCATGCCCTCTGCTAATCTTCCTGCCCTCACCTCTCACCACCCGCCATGCCTGTTGCAGGAAGAGGGACCCCTTCCAGGGCCCGAGAGTGGGCTCTTGTCTAACAATTGGAAATGAATTGTCCGAGGAGACACCTGTACTGACAAAGCAAAAGACTTTATTGGGAAGGGGCGGCCTGGCGGAGAGCAGCAGGTAAGGGAACCCGAGGCAAATGCTCTGCCACGTGGCTCCCAGTCTCAGGTTTTTATGGTAATGAGGTTAGTTCCCGTTTTGTCTCTGGCCAATCATCTTGTTTGGCCCATATTTGGTCTGACTCATGGTCCTTCCTGGTGGCGCGTGCATCTCTCAGCCAAGATGGATCCCAGCGAGAAGGATTCTGGGTGGTTGGTAGGGTATATTATGGGCTGGCGTCTCCTCCCTCCTTTGGGCCCCTCCCGAATTCTCCCGGTTAGTTTTCAGAGGCGGCGCCATGTTGTTTATCGGGACCTCCTGTTGTGAGACAACTCATGCAAGTGGTTATCATCGTGCCTGGCCAAGGCGGGCAGTTTCTGTCAGTGGTTCCCTAACGTGTTTACTAGCTCCAGCCTCGCTGTTCCTCCAACACTCCAGGCATTGGCCAGCCTCAGGGCCTTTGCACGGATTGTCCCCTCTGCCTGGAATGATCTCCCCGGAAGTCTCTTTTGTTTCTTGTTGTATCCTCAGCACCTAAAAACAGTGCTCACCACACAGAAAGGGCTCCATAAACATTTGGTACATGAGTGAATATTTCTGCATAGAAAATCATTCTGGAAGGACATACCTCTCAACATTGGCAGTGAGATGACAGATTGTCTCAGTATTTCCCAGGAGACTTACTTATGTTCTAATTTCACCTCAAAGAATGTAACTCCATTGGGCACTAAAACAAAAAAACCTCAGCGCAGTGACCCACAAGCTGTGTGACCCTGGGCAAATGGCATCCTTCTCTGAACCTCCATTTTCTCATCTGGAAAATGAGATGGTCCTAGTACTACTCCCAGAAGGTCCCTTGAGAGCCAAGCCTCCAAGTCTCAAAGAAAGAGTTAAACCCAATCTGGGGTGGTGACATTTGCAATGCATGAAGTTTAAACATTTTCAATAAAGATAAACAAATCCAGGCCGTCGCGCTTTCTGATTTATAGTAATTGCAAACCAGCAGCAGTTAATATAATTGTCCAGCGGAGGGGGCAGTGGGGGGCTCCACGTGGGGTCTAATCAGCCCCGGGGGGGATGCAGTCCCATTCAGGTTAAGCAAACCCATTACTTTAATCACCTGGGGAGGTGGCTAGACCATTAGTGAGAAGGGAGAATAAATATTATCCCAAGAAGCTCCAGAATTGGAGGTTTGATCACTGAGAATTGTCCCCGTGCTATTTACTTTCAATTTAGATTTTCGGGAAAGTGGCTCTTGGCACATTTTATGTATGAAGGCGAATGACTGGAATTGAAAAATGACCTGATTTTGCCATCCTAGCAGAAAGGAGCCACGGTCTTCCAGAATCCTGCTCCATCCCACTGAGTCACTCTTAAAATCTGAGCACTGGGAGTCCGTTGCAGGCACATTCTGGAGGCACTGGAGCTTGACTCCTGAGTTCTGGGAAGCACGGAGTCACATATCCTGGAAAATGGCCTCAGTTAATTACCACGGCCTTACAGATCCTCTGGTTTGGTCAGTTTGTTTACTGATGGGGGAGACTGAGGCTCAGAGTGGGGCTGTCATGAGCTAATTGACTCTATTTGCCTAAGTTCTCTTTCCATCTAAACCTCCATTGACTCAAGAATCCTCATTGGCTTCCTAAGGTCCCCAGGCTATACAAAACCCTCTCAGGCTATACATCACACTCAGAACAGAATTCAAAACGGGTTATAGATCTACATGTAAAATGTAAAACTGTAAAACGTTGACACAAAAACATGGGAGAAAATCCTCAAGACCTGGTTTTAGAGGAGTTTGTAAGCAGGAAACCAAAGGATGATCCATAAAAGAAAATATGGGTAAATTGGACTTCAAAAATTAATAACATTTGCTCTGTGAAAGACACTGTGGAAAAGACAAGCCACAGACTGGGAGAAGATGCTTGCAAATATCAGACAAAGGATGTGTATCTAAAATGTATAAAGGGCTTCCCTGCTGGCACAGTGGTTAAGAATCCACGTGCCAATGCAGGGTACATGGGTTCGAGCCTTGGTCCAGGAAGATCCCATGTGCCGCGGAGCAACTAAGTCCGTGTGCCACAACTACAGAGCCTGCGCTCTAGAGCCCGCAAGCCACAACTCCTGAGCCTGCGTGCCACAACTACTGAAGCCCACGTGCCTAGAGCCCGTGCTCCGCAACAAGAGAAGCCACCACAATGAGAAGCCCGCTCACGCCACAAGGAAGAGTAGCCCGCACTCGCCGCAACTAGAGAAAGCCCACATGCAACAACAAAGACCCAATGCAGCCAAAACTAAATAAATAAATTCATTTAATTTAAATAAATAAAAAAAAATGTATAAAGGACTCTTTATCCATTTTAGATACTGACAACTCAACAATAAGAAAATAACCAAGTTAAAAAAATGGACAGGACTTCCCTGGTGGCACAGTCGTTGAGAGTCTGTCTGCCGATGCAGGGGACACAGGTTCATGCCCCAGTCCGGGAATATCCCACATGCCGCGGAGCGGCTGGACCCGTGAGCTATGGCTGCTGAGCCTGCGCGTCGGGAGCCTGTGCTCTGCAATGGGAGAGGCTACAACAGTGAGAGGCCCGCATACCGCAAAAAAAAAAAAAAAAAAAAAAAGGACAGAGACAGAAACAAACATTTCACTGAAGAGGATGTACCGATGGCAAATAAGAACATGAAAAGATGTTCAACATCATTAGCCTCTAGGGAAATGCAAATTAAAAACACAGTTGGCATATCACTACACACCTGTCAAAATGGGTAAAATAAAAAATAGTGATAATTCCAAATGCTGATGAAGATGCAGAGAAACTGAATCTACCATACATTGTTGGTAGGAGTGTAAAATGGTACAGTCACTCTGGAAAAGAGTCTTTGCAGAGTTTTGTTTTGTTTGTTGAGTTTTGCTTAGTTTTACAAAACTAAACATACGCTTACCACATGACCCAACAATTACACGCTTGGACATTTATCCCAGAGAAATGAAAATTTATGTTCATATAAAAAACCTGTAAAGGTATCACACGCTGTGATTTCAAACAATATTACAAAGCTATAGTATTCAAAACAGTATGCTATTGGCATAAAAACAGATACATAGCACAATAGAACAGAATAGAAAGCCTAGAAATAAACCCACACATATATGGTTAATTAATTTACAACAAAGGAGCCAAGAATATACAGTGGGGAAAGGAAGTCTCTTTAATAAATGGTGTTGGGAAAACTGGACAACCACAGGTAAAAGAATGAAAATAGACCAATATTTTATACAATACACAAAGATTAACTCAAAATGGATTAAAGACTTGAATATAAGACCTGAAACCATAAAAACTCTTAGAAGAACACAGGTGGTAAGCTCCTTAACATCGGTCATGGTGAAGACTTTTTGGATTTGATGCCAAAAGCAAAGACAGCAAAAGCAAACATCGACAAGTGGGATGACATCAAACTAAAAAGCTTCTGCCCAGCAAAGGAAATCGTCAACAAAATGAAAAGGCAACCTACTGAATGGGAGACAATGTTTGCAAATCATATACAGTCATCCCTCAGCAGCCATGAGGGATCGGTTCAGCCACTCTGCAAAACCACTTGACGGTTTCTTGTAAAGTTGGACAAATATTTACCATGTGACCCAGAGATCACATTCCAAGTGAAGCAAATTACCCAGGTGAAATGAAAACTTATGTTCCTACAAAAACCTGTGTGTGAATGTTTACAGCAGCTTTACTCAAAGTCACCTAAAAGTAGATACAACCAAAATGCCCTTCAGAGGATGAACAGATAAATAAACCGTGGTCCATCCGTGCCATGGAATACGACTCAGTAACAAAAGGGAACAAATTATTGATATATGCAGCGACTTGGGGGATTCCCAAAGGCGTTATGCTCAGTGCGAGAAGCCAGGCACAGAAGACTGCATACTGTTTTATTCCATTTTTATGACTGTGGTAGATAAATAATGGTCCCCCAAAGAGATCCAGGTCCTAATCTCTGGAGCCTATGAAAGTTGCCTACTATGGTGTGAACTCACACACACGCACGTGCGCACACACACACACACGAGGTCTTTGCAGGTGTGATTAAGGGTTTTGTGATGAGGAGATTACCTGGATCACCCAGGTGGGCACTAAATGCAATCACATATGTCTTTATAAGAGAGAAGCAGGGCTTCCCTGGTGGCGCAGTGGTTGGGAGTCCGCCTGCCGATGCAGGGGACGCGGGTTCGTGCCCCGGTCCGGGAGGATCCCACATGCCGCGGAGCGGCTGGGCCCGTGAGCCATGGCCGCTGAGCCTGCGCGTCCGGAGCCTGTGCTCCGCAACGGGAGAGGCCACAAGAGTGAGAGGCCCGCGTACCGCAAAAAAAAAAAAAAAAAAGAGAGAAGCAGAGAGAGATTTGACTACATACAGAAGAAGAGAAGGAACTGTGACCACCAAGGCAGAGATTGGAGTGATGTGGCCACAAAACATGGAATGCTAGCAGCCACCAGAAGCTGGAAGAGCTAAGGAACATGTATGAGTTTGCTCAGCTGCTGTAACAAAATACTACAGACCTGGGGACTCAAAAAACAGAAATGTATCTTCTCACAGTCCTGGAGGCTGGAAGTCCAAGATCAAAGTGTCAGCAGCGTGAACCCTCTCTCCTTGGCTTGCAGATGGCTACCTTCTCCCTGTGTCCTGATGTGGTCTTTACTCAGTGTGTCTCTGTGTCCTAATTTCCTCATAGAGGGACACCAGTCATGCTGGACTAGAGCCCACCTATGTGACCTCATTTGGCCTTAATTACCTATTTAAAGTCCCTGTCTCTAAATACAGTCACATTCTGGGTAGAATCAAAAAGACAGACAAAAGCAAGTGTTGGTGAAGAGGTAGAGAGGTTGTAATTCTCATGCATTGCTGGGGGGATTGTAACCTTTTATCTGGTGACTCTGCCCTCTCCCGGGACTTCAGTGGCCACCTCTTCTGGTTTGTAGATGGGAATGAGAGCGTAGTCAAGAAATTCCTGCTTTTTAAAAAATTTTATTGACGTATCGTTGATTTACAGTGTTGTGTTAATTTCTGCTGTACAGCAAAGTGATTCCGTTATACATTATATATATATATATACTTTTTCATATTCTTTTCCATTGTGGTTTATCACAGAATATTAAATATAGTTCCCTGTGCTATACAATAGGACTTTGTTGTTTATCCATCCTATATATAATAGTTGGCACCTGTTAATCCCAAACTCCCACTCCTTCCCTCCCCCATCCCCCTTCCGCCTTGGGAAGTCTGTTCTCTATGTCTGTGAGTCTGTTTCTGTTTTGTAGATAGGTTCATTTGTGGCATATTTTAGATTCCACCTACAAGTGATGTCATATGGTATTTGTTTTTCTCTTCCTGACTTACCTTGCTTCGTGTGATAATCTCTAGGTCCATGCATGTTGCTGCAAATGGCATTAAGATATGCCTGCTTCTTAAAGACCCTGTTGTAGGCTGAATAATGGCCCTTCAAAGGCACGTCCTAATCTCCAGAACCTGTGAACATATTACCCTACATGGCAAAGGGATTTTGTAGTTGTGATTAAATTAAGGATCTTGTGAAGAGGAGATGATCCTGGATTATCTGGGTCGGTCTAATGTAATCCCAAGGGTCCTCCTAAGAAAGAAACTGAAGGGTCAGAGAGCAAAGTCAGAAGAAGAGGTCAGACTGCTGTAGGACCATGAGCTCAGAAATAGAAGCAGCCCCTGAAGCTGGGAAAGGCAAGGAAACATATTGTTCCCAAGAGCCTTCAGAAAGAACACAGCCTTTCAGACGCTTTTTACACTTCTAACCTCCAGAATTCTGAGATAATAACTTTGTGTTGGTTTAAGTTACTAAGTTTGTGGTAATTTGCTACAGCAGCAATAGAAAACCAAGACAGACTGCCACTCAGGAATAATGCTTATCACTTCCACTCATGTCTCATTGGCCAGCTCACATGACCACACCCACTGCAAGGGTGTTTGGAAAATGAGGTCCACTGCCAGGCTGCCTTTTCCAGTGGTGGGGGGGAATGGAGGTTCGCACTATGGGAGGTGGGGGCATGGATTTTTGGTGGATGTCAGACCCTCTCTGTCATGCTGTCCATTACCTGAAGATGTCATGGTAAAAACTCTTCCGAAATCCCTTGCCTGCTGGGGGCTCATTGTCCTGGATTTCTGTGGCTTAATGTTCAGGCTATTAACTGCACTGGAAATTCCATTGTCTGTGACTTTGTGGGGCTGTCCCAAGAGTCCAGTTGTACTAGGGGTTTATTGTTTGATAATGTCTGATAATGTTACTGAACCAAACTTGGGTCCACTTACCTGCACACAGTAAAGCCAATCTACTGACGTTTGGTTGTGGTGAAGGAAGTGCAGAGTTTATTGAGGGCAGCAAGAAGGAGTCCAGGTAGCTAGTACTTAAAGGGACTGAACTCCCTGAAAGCTTTCAGGGAAAGGTTTTTAAGGGCTGTGGAGTGTGTAATCAGTTCATGGACATTCTTCTGATTGGTCGGTGGTGAGGTAATTGGGAGTCAACATCATCAACCTTCTGTTTCCAACAGGTCTGGGGTCTACGTGCTTGTGGGCAGCATACAGTTAGCTTCTTCCACCTGGTAGGTGTTTCATCATCTGCAAAACAGCTCAAAGGACATGGCTCAGAATATTATCTATAGCCCTTGAGCAGGAACTAAAGGTCCTTGACTTTGTTTCATGGCTAAACTATTATTATTTTGTCTTGTTTAACTGTTTTCCTTTCTTTCTGCATTTTCTTACTTCTCTGATTAAGTTTACGCTTTGGAACTTGGGAAAGGCCTAGGAGTCTAAAGTTTCTCTACAGACAAGAGGCAGGTGGAGAACATGGAGGTGGGGGGAGGGGGCAGTCTCTTCCGGGAAGGCTCCATAGGGTCCTCCTTGGTTATAATAACTTTATGGCTCATCATCTAAGGCTCTAACCCTATAGAAAAGGGCTCAGATGCTTATCATTCCATAACTGAATCATTCACAGTCCTGGAGAAAATGGAGTCACTCAAACAGGGTCTCTAAAGAACATTTAATACAGGATTATTTACAGAGCTGTAGGCAGGGTGATGGGAAACCCAGGCATACTGTGGGACCTGGTGGCTGCAACTGTGGGGAGCTCTTATCACGTCTAGGTCTGAGTGGGCGAAGGGAGAATGTGGTTCCTGGAATCCAGTGGGAGATAGGATTGCAAGAGGCTCAGGCGCTCAGCGGTTGTACAGCAGAACAGGAGCTGGGAGAATAAATACCCCAACCTCTTTCTCTGATCACCCACCACTGCTTCTCATTGGTTGAACCCGACAGGATCTGGCCAGTGGGAGATCATGGATTCTGTCTATGCAGATGAACCTCCTCTCCAGGGACATGGGCAAGGATGAGAAAGAGCTGAGTGGCTCTGGAGAAGAGGATGGGCAAATTGAGAATTTCCGATGCAAACCCAGGGCTCCAGCCTTCCTGGGGTCTATCATCTGAGTTCTCCATAGAGTCTGGCCAGTTCACTGCTGTTCACTGATGCCAAGTGTGGGTTTCTTCATCTCTTGCTTTGGGGTAGGCTGGTACTCACTGCAAGATGCTGAGATTTGGGAGGAACCAAATCAGAGTGGGTCATAATGACGTCCTCTGGAGGGAGAGAGTGGCCAGGTGACTCTGGCTAAGATTGAGCTAAAATGTTTCCTTCCAGGATGGAGCCCAAAGTATTACCCTGATTTTCAAGACCCTCTCCAGCCCAGCTCCCAGCCTTTTTCTCCAGTATCTTCTCTCCCAACCTGGTTCTCCCAGCCCTGCCCACCTCTCCACCTGCACATCCTTACATTCAGCTGATTCAGTCTCAACACTCTTGGCACCAAGTCTTTGCCCACGCGGAGCTCCCTGCCAAGCACACCCTCCCACTGCACACCCCCTCTCCAAATCCTACCACTGTGAGCTCTGGGAGGTGACATGTGAGCTGAGGCTTGAAAATGAGGAGGAGCTCATCAAAGGAAGAGCCTGGGACAGAGTGTGTAAGGAGGAGGGCACTGAAAGTGCAAAGGTCCTGAGGTGGGGATGTGCTTGTGGATTGGAGGAACAGTAGGGAGGCTGGTGTGGCTGGAACAGAGTGGGGAGCAGAGGAGGAGGTGAGAACAGGAAGATCACAGAGGGGCTACATTTGGGAGGCTGTTTTAGACCTTGGTGGGGAGTTTGAGCTTAAGTGCACCAAAAAACCTTTGGAGGGTGTTGTAGTCTGCTCAGGCTACTATGACAAAACACTATAGACTTGGAGATTTAAGCAGCAGATATGTATTTCTCACAGTTCTGGAGACTCTGAAGTCCAAGACTAAGGTGTCAGCAGATTCAATTCCTCGTGAGGGCTCTCTTCCTGAATTGCAGACAGCTGCCTTCTCACTGTGTCCTTGTGTGGAGAAGAGAGAGCTCTAGTTTCTCCTTCTTATGAGGGCACTAATTCTGTCATAAGGACCCCACCCTTGGGACCTCATGTAACCGTAGTTACCTCCCAAAGGCTCCACCTCCAATTGCCATCCCACTGGGGGTCAGGGCTTCAACATATGATTTGGGGATGTGAGGGAGGACAAAAACATTGAGTCCTAACAGAGAGTTTGAATAAGTGAGTAAATGTTTGGGGCAATGAAAGAAAAAAGCAGATGAAGCTGATCTATAGCTGCAGTCTTGGTACAACTGAGCCCGCTGACCGCTAATGACACCCCATCTGCCTCAGTATTCCTTGAGATTGTCTCCTTCCCCTGGCCAGCCCTAGCCTGGCTCCCCTGCTGTGTGCCCCCATGGGGACAAGTCACCTCGGCTGATTGAGAGACATTGCGGTGGCAGTGCCCATCTCTGGCTCTATCTTAATGACACCCAAAGAGCTCCACAAAGCCAAACGCTCATCACAATTATTATAAAATATTAAAATGACTCACAAAATAAATTATTCACACACCTCATGTTCTGCTTCCAGGTGTTCAGGGACTAATGAGATTTTTTTAGGTGGGGAGCAGGGAGTGGCCCTTGGGAGGCCCTGAAAGATTGTCTACCAATGACATCACTGTAGAGGTGGACGCGGAGGCAGGACTGGGGCAAGACAGGATGACCGTTTATGCCCCACTGCTCTGCAGCATATAAAGGCTGGTATGCAGGCAGGGAGAGAGGGGCGAGTCTTCACTTTGTTTCTGCCTCCCCACAGGTGGCTGGAGAAAGTTGGGTCCATTGCAGGCAGCATGAAGGGCTTGGAGTTTTCAGAGTGCTGGGGGGTGGGGGGGAGAGATAGAAACAAAAAGAGACAGGGATGGACAGAGGAGATAGAGCTAGAGGGACACAGAGACACATAGAGACACAGAAAGAGACATAGAGAGAGACACACAGGGAGACAGAGACACATAGGGACAGAGAGAGACAGAGAGACTGAGGGACTGGATTAGAAGTTACTGGTATCAAATCATGATCCCCCGAATTGTCACTTAGGTAGGTAGGACCGAGACGGGGGCCAGGTGGGGCTTTGGGAGGTCAGGGTCCCCAGTGCGAGAGGCTCCTTCCACCAGAGGTCACAAAGATAGTAGCCGGGGTGGGAGTTCTGTGAAAAAACCATGTGGATTCCTGAAACCCCAGATTCTACAGCCCAGACTGTGTACGGTGTAGACTCCCTTTCAAGGAGTTGCAGTAGGCAGGGCACGGGAGATGCCGACACCTGCACCGTTCAGCACCGCGGACAGCGAGGCGCCCCTGTGACCCGGAGAGGCCACCTCTGCGGGGGGGTGGTCTCTGACCCCACTGAGCTTTCCCACTCACCTGTTCCCGGGGTCAGCGGTCATCTCTGTGAGGGAGGATGCTTGTCCCCTTTCGTTGGCAGGCAAACTGAGTCTCAGAGCTGTGAAGGCACATAGGCAAGGTCCCAGACCAGCCCCATGTGGGCTCTACTCCAGCATTTACTGTGTGCCTGACCCTGCAATGGGGACACAGCAGTGACTAAGGAAGACAAAAATTCCTGCCCCGTGAAGAAGACAGCTGATAAAGCAGCAACAATATTTTCTTTTTTTCTGAAATACTTTCTGATGAGGATTCTATGGAAAATAAAATGGGCTAATGTGCTAGAGAGAGACTAAGAGGTGGCTTTAGTTGGGGGCAAGGGGGATCAGGGAAGCTCTTTCTAAGGAGTTGACATTTGAGCTGGGACCTCAAGCAAGTGGGGGAGCAGGCTGGGGGGAGGGTGCTCCAGGCAGGGGGCACAGCCAGTACAAAGGCCCCAGGGTCGGAGAAAGCTTGGTAAATTCAAGAAAGAGAAAGAAAACAAACAGAAGTCAAGGGAATTTTCAAAAAGTGGGTGCTGCCACCATGTAATTTTGGGGGTGGAGAGTCTAAAGCAATACTCATACAGAAAATCTAGGGGTCACTTGGTCATTGTTGAGAGCAAGGGATTGGACAAGTCTCTATGGAGTCCTGGGTTCAAATTCTTTTGCTATTTCCTACTGTGTGACCTAGGTAAGGGTTTGTCTGTGTTGGTTAGCTGTTGCTGCGTAACAAATTACCCCAAAACTTTGTGCCTTAAATGACACTATCTCAACTTCTTGGATCTGGGCATGGCTGAACAGGGTCCTGTGCTTCAGGCTGTAACAAGGTATCAGTCAGGGGTGAAGTCTCAGCTGAATGTCTGACTGGGGCAGGATCTGCTTCCAATTTCCCATGGTTGTCAGCATTATTCAGTTCCTTACAGGTTGCTAGAAGGAGGGCCTCAGTTCCTCACTGGCTGTTGGCTGGAGGCCACTCCCAGGTCCTTGCCACTTGAGCTTCCCTGCCATGGCAGGTTACTTCATCAAAACAGAGCCAGTAGAGAGAGTCCAGCAAGATGGATGTCACAGTCTTTTTATAACCCAACCGTGGAAGTGACATCTATCATTTTGGTTGTATTCTATTCATTAGAAACAAGGGGAGAGGATTACACATGGACAGGAGGACCGAGAGGCAAAATCCTTGGGTACATCTTTGTGAGCCGCCTACCACAGTGCCCTCTAGGAGCCTCAGTTTCCTCATCTGTAAAAAGGACAGTGAGTTCCTACTTTGGGAGGTGGGCATGGGGAGGATGCTGTGCGATGAATCATAGAAACGTTCTGGGCATAGTAGGTCAACTTTAAACCTATCGACTCCTGGAGACACAAGTATGAGATTCAAACCCCTGAACTGGAAATTCCCTGTAGTCTATCCCTCTAGTCTGAGGTGAGGTTAACCAGGGCAGACCTCAAGCTTTGCAGAACAGTCCCTGACTTTCCAAATGCAGTCATTTGTTAACTCATGGCTCACCCAGAGTATTCATTTCCAGTGGCTGCGTAACAAAATACCACAAACTCGAGGCTTAAACAGCCAACAGGTATTGTCACATTTCTGGAGGCTGGAAGTCTGAGATTAAGGTGTTGGCTGGGTTGGTCCCTTGTGAGGGAAGGATCTGTTCCATGCCTTTCTCCTTGGCTTGTAGATGTTCATCTACATGTTCACAAAGCTTTCTCCCTATGTGCATGTCTGTGTCCAAATTTCCCTCTTTTATAAGGACACCAATCATATTGAATTAGGCACCCACACTCCACCAGTATGACCTCACCTTAACTGAACTAACTACATCTGCAACCACTCTATTTCCAAATAAGATTACATTGGGAGTTCTTGGGGGTTATGACTTCAACATATGAACTTGGGGAGAATCAAATCCAACACATAACACCTGTCAATGGAAGACTCTTCTCTCTCTGTCTCTGTCTCTGTTTCTCTGTCTGTCCATCTGTCTCTCTGTTTCACAGTCTCTCTGTCTCTGCTTCTAAGTGTTCGCGTGTCCTTTTCTTTCTCCCTCTCTCTCCAAGCTCATTCCTGCCCCAGGACCCTTACATGTGCTGTATACCCTCTGCTTGGAAAGCCCCTGGCTTTTGCAGGTATAGCTTCTTCTCAGCTCAGATGGTACATCCTCAGGTACCTCTACCTCACCTACAATCATCCTCTATCATCTTGCTGTTTTTCAAATATACCAAGCATGTTCCTGCCCCAGGGCCTTTGCCCTGGCTATTTCTTCTGCTTGGAACACCCTTTGTTCACATGGCTTCTTCCTTCGTCTTCTTCCGGTCTCAGCTCAAGCATCACCATCACCGTATTAGCTAGAGTCTCCCTCCTCCACTCACTCCCAGAGTCCCACCTCCCTGCTCTGTTTTTCTCCCATTGCACATTTATCAGCTGGATAGATTATAACCCATTGGTTTAACTGTTTCTTGTCGGTCTCCACCCAAGACTGTCGTGTATTGACCGTTTTGGTCCCTGCTGTGTCCTCATCTCCTAGGAGAGGGCCTGGCTCACAGCATGTGATCAATCAATGTTTCTGGAATCAGTGAATTGTATGGCTAATCAGAAGATTTTATAACAACTACCCAGACTTCTGTCATTGTGGAAGCTTGGAGTTTGCTGATGAATTTCAGGCACAGAATCTTAGAATTGTCACCAAATCTTAGAATCAAAAAGAAAGGACTCTTGGAATCCTCCTGTTCCAGTTTCCTCCATGTCATCCCAAGCGTGGTTCTCTAGGTTGCCTTGGATACCTCCAGTGATGGGGACCTCATTACCACCTAAGGCAGCCCATTCAGGTTTTGGATAGTTCCACTGGCATGAAAATCCTTCCTAAGAACTGAGCCCACGTTTTTCACCTTGAGATTCCCTTTGGTTTCTGAACTTCCCCTCCCCAGCTTCCTGCAAAACCAGTCAACTCCCTCTGCGACCCTGGGAGTTGGTGGGGAGGGAAGGAAGGGTTTGAGTGCAAGAATCCTGTTTTCTGAGGCTCATTGCCCCATTCTTCAGCCTTCCCTGAACATTTCAGATAAAGAAGATAGCTGAGGTGCTAGCTGATAACTAAAGTGTGAGCTGATAACTAAGGTGTGAGCTGGTAATGAAAAGGTTAACGGATAAGGGAAGTGCTGGATAAGAAAAATCCTGGAAGAAATCTAGACGGTTAGGTAAGAACTAAAGTGCTTTAGCCAACAATCCCCCACCTCCCTTTCTCCCTCCTTTCCTTCTCGAGCATTTATTTATTTATTTATTTATTTATTTATTTATTTTTTTGCAGTATGCGGGCCTCTCACCTCTGTGGCCTCTCCTGTCGCGGAGCACAGGCTCCGGATGCGCAGGCCCAGCAGCCATGGCTCACGGGCCCAGCCGCTCCGCGGCATGCGGGATCCTCCCCGCGTCCCCTGCATCGGCAGGCGGACTCTGAACCACTGCGCCACCAGGGAAGCCCTCGAGCATTTATTGAGCACCTACTATGTGCCAGGCCCAGTGCTGGGAGTGGGAGTTACAAAAAAGGATCAGATGCAGTCTCTCCTTCAGGGCATTCAAATCCCACACACCTGAGATCTAAGCTCTCTCGGAAGCCCCAGAGCCAGCAAAGTCTTTAAGACACCAAGGCACAAAGCTATGATGGTGGAATGGCGGGCAGTGGGCAGATTTCTTCCCCCAGCTCCTGCCTGCTGGTGGGTGAGGTGAACCTCTGAGTCTGTCCCTGCTGTTGGCAGTTCTGGGCCGGCTCCTGTCTCTCCTGTGTGGGTGGCGAGTGACTTCATCTGGCCCAGTGGCTGTCACTCAGCCCCAGTCAGACGGGAGACAACACAGTTGCCATGGAGACGAATATACTTCCCCCTGTGGGGTGGTGGTGAGCCAAGGGAGCCAGAAACCGTGTGTGGATGTGTGAATTCGGCACAAAGTGACCCAGGCCTGGTGACTCAAGTTGGGGGGGGAGGGGGGGAGGTTTAACTCCTTCACTGCCGCTGCCCCCTCCTCTGTATTCACAGTCTGGGTCTTTGGGGAACCAGGGTTTCAGCATCAGAGTTGAGAGTGTTAGTTCAGAGTGTCTCAAGCCTGGCTCTCCCTCCAGGCAAACTAACCTCTCCATGCCTCAGCTTCCTCATCCAGAAAGCGGGCATGAGAAGATGTACTCATCTAAACATTCATTGAATGAACACTTATTGAAGCCTGCTATGTGCCAGGCACTGTTCTAGCAGCTCCCACGGGGCTCCTGGATCAGACAACAAAGAATGAACTGAATTAAAGAAAAATCAGAAAGTGGTGTTCAGAGAAGAGCAAAGGGAGGGATGCGATAGGGAGTGAAGGAGGGAGGGCGGGGAGCATGTAACTGGGGGTCAGGGAGGAGTTCTGAAAAAAGGTGACATTTGAGCTGAGACTTCACGGGTGAGGAGAAATCAGACATAGGAATGTCTGGGAGAAAAGCGTTCCAGGTTGAGGGCACAGCCTGTGCAAATGTCCCGGGGCAGGACTGTGCCTGGTGTATTGGAGGAACAATGAAGGAAACCCACATGGCTGGAGCAGAGTGAGCGAGGAGGAGAGAGGGACGAGAGGAGGGCAAGGAGGGGGCAGGTCCACAGATTTGGGAGCTGTGGTGGGGAGGACTTGGGCTTGTACCCTGAGGGAGGTGGGAGCCCTGAACGGGTGTGGGCAGAGGAGAGGGAGAGGCACCTGACTCAGGTGCTCACAGGGGTCCTCTAGGGGCTTCAGGGAAGACAGATTGTGGGGAGCGAAGGAGAGAACCAGGAGACCAAGGTAGAGGTAACTGCCCTGGTCCAGAGAAGCACTGATGGGGGCCCATGAGGCGGAGGGTGCCTCTGCTGGCTTTGCTGTATCTTTTAGTGTGGTTGTGCTGGGACATTTACATATTGAAATACACAGAATTTTATTATAAAGAATATTCTTTCTATTTCTCCTTTATATTATAACTAGCAAGTTATATGTTTTTGAAATGACATGTGTAGGTCAGTTATGTTGCCTATGAATTTTACTCTAGGATGTGCTGAGACTGGGGTGGTAAGGCCCATGTGATAAGGCCTGGCATATAGTAAGGACTCAGTAATCAGGGCCTTGGAGTCCCAGGACAGAGGTGGGAGGAAGGCAGGGTCCTCTCCAGGCTCCTGGGTATTCCAGACACGTCGAAGCCCAATGTCTCAAGGACTCAATCATGGGCTCCCTATAGGTCTCTTTTTGTGGATTGAGAAACAGACTTCCAGAGAGGGCAAGCCATTTTCCTAATGTCACACAGCCTGTCATGGTGAACCTAAGATTTAAGCCCTGGCCGTTTGGGCCAGTTCAGATGCCATGGGTGACAAATACTGGCTCTGCTTTGGGGGGACCCCTGCTCCCCACTCCCAGCCTGACCCCACCCTGGCATACTTCTTGCTCTAGAGCGACCCTGAGCTGGTTAGTGGGAATGTCACGTCCCTCAGCCACAGTGATTGGTTCAGAGGTGGCCATGTGACCTGAGCCAAGCCAGTCAGAATTATCCATGGTCTTTGCTGGAACCAATAGGCAAGAGGGTTTTCATTTCTGCTTGCCTGGCTGACTGGGAAGAGAAATAAGTCTGGAGCTTGGGGTCTCTTTTGACTCTATGAATGGGGGGCCTGACTGTGAATGAAGCTCACCTAGAGGAAACCCAAGCTGAAACACTGAAACAGACCTCCAATAACATCAGCTCAACTCCTGGATCCAGCTATGCCTGAAGCTGGACCCTGGAATTTGCAGTTGCTGGAATCTGTTTATATGTTTTTCTTCCCAGACCTGTTAAATTTCCATTTCTCACAACCGAAACAGAGCCACGGCAGCAGGTTTCATCTCTCAAACTCCATGCCCTATCACAGTGCCACCCTTTCTTCATGTGTTGGGCAGACATTGTTAAAGGGCACAAGGAAAATTTAGGGCATAATATATTTATTATCTTGATTGTGGTGATGGTTTCATGGACATATACATATGTCATAACCTATCAAAGTACACACTTTTGCCTATTTACATGTCAGTTATGCCTCGATAAAGGCATATGTTTTAAAAATAGCCTCAATAGCTATATCTCAGCTCCTGGGTCCAGCCAGACTTGGAAGAAGAGAACTTTGGGCTTTTCAGATACATTAGCCAGTACATGTCCTCTTGGGGAAAGAATAACAATTATATTAATTTTATTTTATTGTCAGTTTTGTTAGCCCTCCTCTCTCTCTTTCTCTTTCTCTCTCTCTCTCTCTCTCTCTCTCTCTCTCTCTCTCTCTCTCTCTCTTTCTCTCTCTTTCTCTCTCACCTCACAACCTAGATATAAGAGAAGGCCAAGAGGAGGCAGTTGGATGATGTGATGCCTCAAAAAATGTGTCCAGAAAACTGCTGTGGCTAAAGAGTTTATGTTCAGGCTCATCTGGGAAACTGTTCAACAGGTATCTCTTTTGCAGGACTTGTCAGAGCCTTTAAAATACAAATGGGACAAGTCTGAGGCTTTCTGTACACAGTCTTCCAGAGATCCCCAGCAGGATTGGGTCCCAGATGCTCACAACAGACACTGCTCATTGATGTTCCCGTATTGGCTCCTTCTCTTGCCTGTCTCCATCTCCCCTCCCTTTCTGCTGCTTCCTGGAATCACCACCCATGTAACACTTCCTCCACCCAGACAACCTCATACACTACTCTTTCAGAACCCAAAGCCCTAAGTCCCCTCCCACTTGGACATCATTGTTCATTTGCTTTTATTCCCTCCTCCATTGGAAAACATCAGAAAGACCAGAAGACGCTGTTCCTTCCGGCCTGGGGAAAAAATCTCTCACAACTGCACCCTCTCCTCGCGAATCCTTCCTCTGAGCCTTTGTCGATGCTGTGCCCCCCTGCCTAGAACACCCTTCCTTTCCACCTAACCAAATCCTCATTCTGCAGGTCAGGATTTCCCTCAATATTGCGGCCCAGAGTGATTCTGGATGATTACATAAATAGCGTTAATTCACATGGGGAGAAATGAGTCCCTTTCCAATCTTTCATTACTTCTGATGATGCAAAGGAGAGAGTGCTGGGAACTCAGGGGGTTTTAACCCTTCTCTCTCACTCATCGTCTTGTAAGCAAGGTGAGATCAGGCTGCAGCCCCCAGCCTTGAGGGGGCAGTGACTCCTTGCTAGATGGAATAACTGTGTTTTGTTTCCATCATGTGTTTTGTCACCCACTTCTATTTGGGCAGGTGCAACCAGCTTTTCATTTGCAGGAGGGAAGCAGAGACTCTGTTTTTAAATACACTTACTTGTGAAGACATGAGTCAGTGGAAGGCAGATATTAAATAAATTGTGGAACAGGTGGGGTGCTGACGTGCCAACAACCATTACCAATGATGCTTGGGAAATGCTCACCTCTTTCAGGAAGCCCTCCTGGATTGCCCCTGGCCAAGCCTGCAGGGTCTTAGCTTTGCCTCCGAAGGCCCCACCATTTCCTATGAGGGCCCCTCACGTTGGCACAGGCACGATGCAATTTTCATCTCCGAAGGGCAACGTAGAGTGGATGACAGGTGTCTCTGGGCCTCAGTCTCCCTGCCTGTGCCAGGAGGAGGGCCCTGGGGGCGGCGGCAGCACTGGGTTCCGGGGGACAGGCGCCTCCGTGCCAGCTGGGCTTGCCTCCCGCAGCTGCTGGCGTTGCCATGGTTACCGAGCAAGCATTTCTCTCCCCCCACCCCACCCGCCAGCCCCTCACCCTCGGACCAGGCCCTTCCAGGGACCGAGGCTCCTGGGTGTCATGGAAACGGTTTCCAGGCACCCGCAGCGGGGGTTCTCATTGGCTGGCTGCGCCTGCAGGCAAAGGTCTCCCCCAGGGTCACTGCTAGGGGCTGGAACTGGGTTTCTTCAAGGTTCCAGGCACGTGAAGGGGATGTCGCCTGTGAGATCTTGATTTATAGCTCATTCCCCCTGGGGCTGCTCAGAGTGTCAGGAGCCACCTGGGTGGGACTGGGACCTTTAGCCCCTCCCTGCTAAACTGCCCAAAGTCCCCAACAAAAACCTCTGTTCTAAGTCAATGCACTGGGCTCGCTCTGCAAATGTGGCTCTGAGAGGAGCCACCAGGCAGCCCTTCCCCCTTCTTCTAGAATCTTCTTTCAGCACTGGTGGCTGCTCTGCACAGAGCAGGGGCTAGGGGCCAGGACTCTGTACTCAGGAGCAGGGGAGATCACGGCTGGGACTGGGCCCTGGGGGATTTAAAAAATAAAATAATAACAGCAGCCAACACACTTCTTAGGGCAACACCTGCGTGCCCAGCCCTATATTGGAAATAAACAGCATAGGAACTCATTTAATTCTTAAGGGGTAGGTACCATTACCCCCATTTTAGAGATGGAGAAACTGAGGCTCAGAGAGGACAAATGCTTTTCCCAAGGTCACACAGATTGAACTCAAAGGGCAACCTGGGATTTAAACTTGGGCCACGTGGCTCCAGGGTCAACCATTTTCACTGCTAGGCTCTTTGATGCCTCTGATAATATGATTGAATGTTCCGAGGTGACATCTGCCATTGGCAATGGGGACAGGGGTCTGAGACTAAGAGAGAGATGCCAGGAGGGGGTTGGGGCCTTGGGTAGCCAGAGAGGGACACGGGCACTGCCGAAGAGAGGTTTGGGGGGGCTTCAGACCCTTCTAAAATTTCCATCAGGGACTGTGGAGCCCCCCCAAAGAAACTGAAAACCCAAGTTTAAGAAGTGAGTGCACTGTGCAAAGCCAGGCTCAAGATGGTCCCCTCAAACCCCCAGCTACCCCATCCCTTCCAAACAGACACTGCAGCTGAGCCCCCTATCCCTGGAAATTCTGGAAGGAAACCCAGGGCAAGAGGGGTCTGAGGAGGGAAAGTGACAGGGCAGCAAATGTTTTATGATAACCCCTGTGTATCCAGCCCTGGGCTGTGAGGTCCCCAAGAGACCGCAGGATGGCAGGGATACAGAGCTGGACACAGACCCACCCATCCCCTTGGGGTCAAGGAGAAGGGACCCAGAGGGCTGGGAGACTGGAACAAACTGGGATTAAGAGCATGAACAGGAATTTGCCAAGCAAAGAGAGGAGAGTTCTAGGCAGAGAGAAGATGACCCATGGAGTGGGTGGAGCATGGAGGAGATTGCTATAGGCTGAATGTTTGTGTCCTCTCCAAATTCATACATTGAAACCTAATCCCTGATGTGATGGTACTAGGAGGTGAGGCCTTTGAGAGGTGCTTAGATCATGAGGGTGGAGTCCTTATGAATGAGATGAATGCCCTTATAAAAGAGACCCCAGAGAGCTCCCTTACCCTTTCTGCCATGCGAGAACACAGTGAGAAGACGGTTGTCTACGAACCAGGAATCATTTGGTGTCTGAACTCGGCAGCACCAAATATGCCAACATCTTGATCTTGGACTTACAGCCTTCAGACCTGTGAGAAGTGTCTTGTTTATTAGCCACCCAGTCTATGGCATTCTATTATAGCAGCCCGACCGGACTAAGATTGACTATGCAAAGAAAATCAGGAGGGCTTCTTGGAGGAGGTGATATTTGAGCAGAGACTTGGAGGATGAGGAGGAGCCGGCCATGGGGAGATCTGGGGAGAAGACTGTTCCAGGCAGAGGGGACAGCATGAGCAAAGACTTTTAGGCTGGACCATGCCTGGTGTGTTCCAAAACCAGCAGGGAGGCTGGCGTGGCTGGAACAGAGTGAGAGGAGGCGAGGGTAGGGAGGTAGCTGGGACAAAACCCCAGAGGTGCCATTGCACTAGTCAAGGCGAGTGATGACGGTGGCCTGGCCCAGGCAGTGGCAGCAGGAGTGGGATAGAGCGAAGTGCTTGAATTCAAGGTATCATTTGGAGATAAAGCCCCAGGCCTCACTGATGGAAGGACATGGTGAGGGAGAGGCTGAAAGAATTAGGGATGACAGTCAACTTTGGGACTCTTTCCTCCCTGGCACAGAGAAATCATCAGGCAAGTTTTGGTCGCAGACAGATGGTAGGACCAGGAGGTGACTCAGGGCCACCCAGCCTCCCAGAGATGTCACCGTGCCTCGCAGCGTCCCAGCTCCCACCAACTGCCGGTAACATGCGGCCCAGATGTTCCATCCTGGGGACAACTGTGCCGGGCCTTCCCCAGCACCAAGCAGGTTTCGTCTGCAGCAGTGACAACTTCTTGGATGCCTCTGATGGGGAGGCAGTAGGGCAGGGCGGGGCTAAGGGGAGGACCCTTCTTGGCCAGGAAGCTGTCGCCAGCTGTCACAGGGAGGGGGCACATGGGCAGCAGAACCCAGAGTGTCTGGCATGGTGCTGGATTTGGGGTCTTGAACCATCAGATAGGAACCCCTCCCTGGAAGAAGGAAAGGTTGGGGTCCCACACCAGACACTTGGGGCCCACAATTTCCAATTGCAAATTTTACTTCCAAGGCTTTGTCCCAGCATTCCCTGGCCCGGGAGTGGCCTAGTCCCTTCCCCTATCATTCAATCCCTCAACACTTATTGAGCACCTACTGTGTACCAAGCACTGTTCCAGGCACGAGGAAGATATCAGTGACCGAAATAGACCAACAAAAGAAAACAAACCGGGCTTCCTTGGTGGCGCAGTGGTTGAGAATCCGCCTGCCAATGTAGGGGACATGGGTTCGAGCCCTGGTCCGGGAGGATCCCACATACCGTGGAGCAACTAAGCTCGTGCGCCACAGCTACTGAGCCTGCGCTCTGGAGCCAGCAAGCCACACTACTGAGCCTGTGCGCCTAGAGCCCGTGCTCTGCGATGAGAGACGCCACCGCAATGAGAGGCCCGTGCACCACAACAAAGAGTGGCCCCGCTTGCCGCAACTAGAGAAAAGCCCGTGTGCAGCGACTAAGACTCAATGCAGCCAAAAACAAATTAATTAATTAATTAATTAAAAAAAAAAAGAAAACAAACCAACCAACCCCCGACCTCATGGAGCTCAGTCTAGTGTGAGAGGCAGGCAGTGAACTAACGAATGGGCAAATAAAATATTTTCAAAGTATGTAAGTGCTGGGAAGGATACAGCACATGTTGTGATGTGAAAGGAAAGACAGGGAAACTTCTTTAGCTGGGGTTAGTCAGGGTGGGCCTCTGGGAAGAGGTGGCATTAAGTTGACACAGGAAGAAGAGCCAGCTATGGGAAGAATGAGGGGAGGTCCTTCCAGACAGAGGAAACAGCAAGTGCAAAGGCCCTGAGGCAGGATAGTTCCCGGCAAGTAGGCAGAAGAGCGAGGGGACCCTTGTGGTGGGTACTGAGTGAGCGGGGGGGGGGGGGGGGGGGGGGGGGAGGAGGGGAGGGCCGGGAGGTGAGCAGTGGCTGTGGTGTGGTGGTGGTGGTGGTGATGGTGGGCAATCCTACAGGGGCGTGGATTTAGCCAGGTGTCGGTAGTGCTCTCTGTATATAGAGACCCGGGGAAGAGGAGCAGGGGAAGAGGAGCAGATCTTTCCCAACAGACCTCAGAGAGGGTGAGGCATTTGCCTACAGACACAGCAACTAACGCACCTACCTGGCCTTTCCCCACAACCCTGATGTACTGGGGCCCTAGAACCCAATAGGAAATTTTCTCCAAGTCAAAAAAAATTCTTTTTTAAATTTAAAGAAGCTCTGCACGGCCAGCTCTGTCATATCTGTTCAGGGAGCCAGCAGAGGAAGAAGAGGGGAAGAAAGAAAGAAAAACAGAAAAGCTCAATATTTCTATTGTCCTTATCCAAATAAATTGAGATGTATTTGTGAAAGTGTCAAGGAAACCTCCAAGAGTGAAACTATAAAATCACACAGCTGCTCGGAAGGCCCGTGATAGACAGCTCAGATTAATGTAGCTGTATTTTTATGGTCTGTTAACAGTTGATATGGGTTTTAAATATATTATCTTCCATTGTATTGTCTGTCATTTAAAAAACTGCTCATGTCTCCTGTGTTTGCTTTTAAAAGGTTCTTATAGAACATTCCACCACTGAGCTCCCAAATCTTTTTATTTTTTTCCTATAGATATATCATCACAGGTCTTCTTCTCCCCCCACCCCCGAGCTAGGTTTTCCCTGGTACTTTCATGGGTAATTTACCACAGAACCTGTTGGAACCCCCTGAGTTTCTTAATTCAGGGAGCAGCTGCCGGAGGCTGGATTCTTGTCTAGTTGGTGATTTCTGAGGTGTGTGGATGGAGCTGCTCCAGATGGGATACGTTTCCATGTCTATCAAAAGGGGCCTGACCTCGGAGGGCTCAAAATCTGTTTATGGAGACTTGTAGTAACCAGCTAATGCTGTGATCATGCCGAATAACAAACATCCCCTGCCCCTGCCTGCTGCCCTGCGCTCTCAGTGGCTTATAACAACAGACACTGGTTTCTTGCTTCCAGGTCTCCGCTCTCTCTCTTGGTGAACTCATCCACTCCTGCAGCTTTGGCGATTTCTACCAAGTCTGATCCCAAGCCCTGAACAGCTTTCTGTGCTCCAGACAAGAATAGCCAGCTTGTCCCACCTCTGGTTCAACATTACAAACCTTCCTGTCCTCTTCTTAGGAATGGCTCCATCAACCCATCTCACATCCCCTTTGATCAAAGACCTGGGCATCCACTGCCCCTCCTCCCACGTCCTCACCCATCACCTATCAGTTTCGACATCCTATCCATTCTATCCTCTAAATCTCTCTCTTATCCATCCACTCCTTTCCCTCCCCACAGCCTCTGATCCACTCAATTTCACCTTAACTTTATCTCTGGACAACAGAAATCACCTCCTTCCTGGTCTCATGGTCTCCATTTTCTCCCCCTCCAATTTACTCTCCCTAAGGTGACTAGAGTAATTATTTTTTTAAAATTTAACCTGATCAAATCTCTCTTCTGCTCAAATCCTCCTGTGGATCCCCAGAGGATAAAATCTAAGCCCCTCGACCTGCTCTTCAATGTCTCCATATAGGACCCCCATTAAGTCTTTCTCCTTCTCCCTAAATTCTCTCCTGTCATAATTCTACACTCTAGCCTGTTTCACTGATTCTTAACCTCCCCACCCAAATCCCTAGCTCTTTCCGACATTCAAACCTTTGCACATGTTTTTCCCTCTGCTTGGAATTCCCTTCCACATCACAAACTCCTATGCATCCTGCATGACCCAGCCTCCATTGCCTTTCCTCCAGCAGAGGGCACCTTCAATCTGTACCTCACTCTACAACCAGGATTTATGGCTCCCATGAGCCTAAAGCAAGTTCTGCATTTGCTTGTTGTCTTCCCAACTAGACAATGACCTCCCTGTAGGCAAGGGCTGCACTTTCCTCTTCTGGGCACTGCCAGCCCTCACCCCAGGAATGAGCATGGCTCTAAATACACAGAGCAAAGGAGATGGCCTAGTACAAGGCATTAATTACAGAGTCAGGATGATTAGAAGCAAGGCTGGTAGACTGCAGAAGTTCAGGCAACCACAGAACCATAAATAACGATGTACTAATTGTGCAGGAAAGACAATTAGGGAGGGAGGTTTTGAGTCACTGGTTCCACGGTCTGGGCAATTAGACATCGGGCCATATATAAAGGATGCGCTTAATCACTTGGTTCGGACGATTAACAGGGCACCCGAGAAATAATAAAGCAAAATGCCATCATGCAGCCAGGCACAGAGCCAGGTGGTGCAGCCTTGAGGACTGGAGTCTGGCTGCCCAGACTCGAATCTTCCTGTGGGACCTTGAGCAAGAGACTTCCCCTTGCTAAGCCTCATTCTTCTCATCTGTAAAATGGGGATGTCCATGGTGCCCGCCCCAGAGGGTTGACCAAGGCCATGTGGGTGATGTCACACAAAAGCATTGTTATTACAAACAGCAGCAAGGCATCCCGCTAGGGGATGCTCTTTGCCAAGTCCTAGATGGTGCATGATACTAACCACCCAGCCCAGACAGTGGGAGAATGGGGCAGTGCACGTGATGAAGAGAAGAATCAAACGATGGACACAGAAGCTGAGAGCTCTAACAGGGTGCGCTTTACTCACTGCAAAGAATACAGAGGTGGCCAGGTGGATACTGCCACCCTGTCCCAGCCCTTATAACCCAGCCCATATGCATCTGCCTTGAATTATGTTCCCTGGGGACCATGGAGCTGGGATTAATGGAGCAGACAGACCTGGGTTTGAGTCCTGGTAATGCCACCTTAGGAAAGTGCTTTTCCCTGGCTGAGCCTCAGTTTCCTCATCTGTAAAATGGGTGCAGTGATCATCCCCATCTCTCCAGTTTCAACAAGATGTCACACACAAAACACTTAGCCGCCTGCCTGGCACGAGGTAGGAATGTGATACATGGTGACTGTTGTATAATCATTATTAACATCAGTGTATCATTTTTTTGTTACTGTCATCCACCCTGAAATGTTTCTCACGATTCCCGCATGACTGTATCTGGGCTCCAAGGCAGGGATATGGTAGGATGCAAAGGCATGTACAGAGGGGCTTGATAAAATAGGAGTCATTCTACTCAGAGCAAGACTTCTCTGGGTGGAGGTTTCTCTGGGTGGCCAGGTTGCCAGTGTCCTGATGAAGAGCGATGGCTGGGTCAGCCTGAGGCTGCCAGGGTTAGATGAGAAGAAGCCGGTTGTGGAAAGATCCGGGAGAAGGCACTCCAGGCAGAGGGTACAGCCAGTGCAAAGGTCCTGAGGCAGGATCATTCCTGGTATGTTCAAAGAACAGTGAGGATATATAACCCAAATAATTGAAAGCAGGGTCTCAGACAGATACTTTTACACCTGTGTTCATAGCAGAATGATTCACAGTATTCAAAATGTGGAAACAACCCGGGTGTCCCCTGACAGATGATGAATAAACAAATTGTGGTCCATCCATACAATGAAATCTTTTTCAGCCTTAAAAAAGGAAGGACATTCTGGTTCATGGATGAACCTTGAGGACATTATGCTCCGTAAAATATGCCAGACACAAAAGGACAAATACTGTCTGATTCCACTTATGTGAGGTCCCTAGTGGACTCAAATCCATAGAGACAGAAAGTACATGGTGGGGGCCAGGGGCTGGGGGAGGGGGTGAGTGTGCTTAGTGTCACTGAGCTGTGCACTTAAAAATGATTAAAACCTTTTTATGTTACCTATATTTTACCACAATAAAATAAATAAAATAAATGAGTTTTTAATAATAACAACAACTATAATAATAATAAACAGTGAGGAGGCTGGCTGGCTGGAGGGGAGAGAACAAGGTAGAGAATAAGAGGTGAGGGCAGAGAGGGAACATTAGTTAAACGCTGACTCCCCATGCCCCTCCCCCAGCCCCCACCATCTACTTCCTGTCTCTGTGGATTTGACTCCTCTAGGGACCTCCTATGAGTGGAATCAAACAGTATTTGTCCTTTTGTGTCTGGTTTATTTCACCAAGCATCATATCCTCAAGGTTCATCCACGTTGTAGCAGGTGTCAGAATCTTCTTCCTTTTCAAAGGTTGAATAACATTCCACTGTATGGATGGACCACAATTTGTTTATCCATCATCTGTCGACCGACACTTGGTTTGTTTCCACCTTTTGGCTACTGTGAATGATGCTGCTGTGAACACAGGTGTGCAAGTAACTCTTGGAGTCCCTGCTTTCAAATCTTTTCTGTATCTACCCACAGGGGCAATTGCTAAATGAAATGGTAATTCTATGTTTAATTTTTGAGGGACCACCATACTGTTTTGTTACTTCTTTTTATTTGGGTTTCTGGTGTCTTCTGATGTATAGAAGTTTCCAATTATAATATAATCTTCTTTATCACTCTGAGTCGAGGGAGGCTGGGAAGGGCAGTGAGGCCACTTGTGTAGGCTGATGAACGGCTAAGGACCTAGTCAGGTGCACTCCTCCCTGGACCTGGAGAAGACCCAGCAGTGGAGCATGGCTTCAGCAAATGGACCCCCAAGAGGAACTGGTACTAGAAGAAGTGGAGGTTTCTGAATCAGAAATTAAGATGAATTATGGAAAATAAAGCAGCCATATTTTGTGTCCACCTGCGTTGGGGCTAACTTCAGAAGCTGTGATTTTTATTTGTCATCTGTCTCCTTCGCTGAATCAAGAGCACTGTGAGGACAGAACTGTGTCCATCTCCTTTGCCAATGTGTCCACACACCCAGCCCAGGGCTGGGCATCCACTAGGTCAGGAGTCAAACTTTTTCTCTGAAGTGTCAGATTGTAAATATTTTTACCTTGCAGGCTAGATGAACTCTGTTGCAACTACCCAATTCTGCCATTGTAGCAGCAAAGCAGCCATAGACACATATAAGTGAATGGACATGACTGTGTTTTAACAAAACTTTATTTACAAAAACAAGCAGGGGGCCAGATTTGGCCCTGGGGCTGCAGTTGCCTGACTCCTGCCATAGGTGCTCCAGGAATAGTTGTTCGATACTGGGAAGGACTCCTGAAAGGAAAGGGCTGCCTCTGGCCCTAAGTGGTTCTCCAGGTGAGCAGAGAAGGGTATTTCAGGCAGGGAAAACTGCTTTCAAAGGTCTGGAGGTGGGAACGTGAGTGGATGCTAAGGGTGATTCAGGGGTGGGGGGACCAAGTTACCCATTGTGGTCATCATGGGCACTGTGGTCTGGAGGGGAGGGGGTGGGATTGACTCCAGAGAGCCGTGGGAGCCATAGAAGGTTGTAGAGCAACAGAGGAGTTGCCTATTACGCTGGGGCTCACTGTGAACTTCTTCGTCCATCCAGGGCACTTTTGCTGTAATACAGTTTAGAAGGAGTTTGAAGCATCCTCTCCCCCGAACAGGTACCCTTATGAGAAACCCTGGGTCCTTCACCCACCCTGTAAGAGCCAGAATTTTATTGAGTGCTTGCTATATACCAGGGCTTTTTTTTTTTTTTCAGGTAAAAAAAAAATTATGTTTCTGGGGAATTCTCCAGCAGTCCAGTGGTTAGAACTCGGCGCTTTCACAGCTAGGGCCTGGGTTTGATCCCTGGTGGGGGAACTAAGAACCCGCAAGCTGCATAAGGTCCAACTCTAACTATGGGACAGTACCTTATTACAGAGCCCCAAACAAAACCAGGACACTTATTGTCGCAACCACCCCTCACAGACTCTAATGAGACAGGAACTGTCATCAACCCCATTTGAGGAACCCCCATTCCACCTATGCACAGTGTGTGTATTTCACACGGTTTTCCCATCAGAGTAAGATGATCAACCATCCTGGTTTGCAATGAGGGACTTTCAGTGTTAAAACCAGGGAAGTCCTTGTCAAACCAGGATGAGTTGGTCACCCTGTACAACAGCTTGAAAAAGAAACAATCGAAAAAGATCAAATTGCAGGCTTTCTGCACCTAGCGGCCTGCACACCCAGGACCATTTAAATGAATCATTTAGATATCATGGAAGTAGCTGAGCCAAGTGCGCCTTTTTTGCTGAGCACTTGTTAAAAGATCAATAAAAATAATACCAGTCAACAAACTCCTAATCTTTGCCCCTGGAAGAGGAGACAGAGCACAGCTGAGCCAGCAGAGAGGTGGCACTGGGGTCCCGAGGTCTGGTCCTGCATCTGGCTTGCTGTGTGGCCTGGGGACCATGCTGCGTGTCTCTGGGCCCCAAAGGGCACTGCTGGCTGGGAGGCTCTGGCAGCTGCAGCTGATCACGGGGGTTCTCTAAAGCAGGTGGTAATGGGGAGAAACGTGCCACCACCCTGAGGATAAACCACTCACGGTGGCGGTAGGTGAAGCTGGAATGTGTATAACTTCTTTCCCATCCTCTGCGTCCGCCTGGGTCGAGTCCCATCATCACCCACCGGGACCAGTACTGTCCCCCGGCTCCTGCCCACGTCCCCTATGGTTTGTCCTCCCAGCAGCAGCCAGCACCTGAGTCAGGTCCTACCCCTCCTCTGCCCACAGCCCTTCAGGGCTCCCACCTCTCTTGGGTAAGAGCCCAAGTCCCCCTGAGACCCACAAGACCCCGCACAACCAGCCCCATCTCCTCCTTGCCCTCCCCTCCTCCCTCTCTCCCCCTCGTTCACTCTGCTCCAGACACATGGACCTCCTCACTGTTCCTCCAACACGCCAGGCATGGTCCTGCCCCAGGCCCTTTGCACAGGCTATACCCTCTGTTTGGAACACCATTCTTCCACATGTTCCCATGGTTTTCTTCTTCTCATCATTCAGGTCTCAGCTCAAATGTCACCTCCTCAGAGGGGCCCTCCTTTGTCGTCCCAGCTAAAGTTGCATCCCCTCACTCCATCACTTTTTTTCCACATCACCCTGTTTCAATTCTGCCTATCAATTATCAGTATTTGAAATGACCATTTGTTGTTTGTTTGCTTGCATATTCTCTGTCTCTCTCCAGCTTCCAGCAGCTCCAGGAAGGTGGGAAATATTGTCCCTTCTGCTCTCTGCTGGACCTCCAGTGTCTAGAATAGTGCCAGGCACACAGCGATGATCAATGTTTGTTGAACAAATAAATGATACAACAGGGGCAGACAGGGAAAGAACACAGAGGTGGGCATCAAAGAACTTGTGTTTAATTCCTAGCTCTGCTATGCACTGGCTGTGTGACCTTGGGTCAGTTGCTTAACCTCTCTGTGCCTCCATTTTCTGGAATTATTTCATCTAATGAAATAATTCACACAATGTGGCTTGCATGGTGCCTGACAGCTTCTTAGCCCTCCCTAAATGAGTCACTCTTACCAGGTCAGTCAGTATCCCATTCGTAGGACCAAATAACCTTCATCTCAGATACCTCGCCAGGTTAGGACATGTGGACCAGTCTCTCTTTTTTTAATGGCTGCATGTGTTTCCATAATATGCATGTTCCATGGTTTATCTACCATGTCCCCACCTGCTGGACACGTCACCAACTCCTCAGGGCACATGCTTGAACATGAGTCTTTGCACACACGTGCAGATGCTTCTCTGGGTTAATTGCTGAGGGCTGGAGTTGCTGCTCTGTTTTTTATTTATTTATTTATGGCTGCATTGGGTCTTCATTGCTGCACGCGGGCTTTCTCTAGTTGGGGGGCTACTCTTCGTTGCGGTGCGTGGGCTTCTCATTATGGTGGCTTCTCTTGTTGTGGAGCATGGGCTCTAGGTGTGCGGGCTTCGGTAGTTGTGGCTCGTGGGCTCTAGAGCGCAGGCTCAGTAGTTGTGGCGCACAGGCTTAGTTGATCCACAGCATGTGGGACCTTCCCAGACTAGGGATCAAACCCGTGACCCCTGCATTGGCAGGCGGACTCTTAACCACTGCCGCCACCAGGGAAGCCCCTGCTCTGGGGTTTTACTTGATGTCGTCAGGCTGCACAGCTGCTGTATATGCGTCCCGTTCCCCTCACCCCCATCAATACTTGATTTCATCCAATTTTTTTCCAGTTCTCTCCCAATCTGATCAGTGCAAAGCAGGATCTCGTTCTGGTTTGATTTTCTGCGGCAGGACTGTGCCTGGCATGTTGGAGAAACAGCCAGGAGGCCTGTGTGGCTGCAGCAGAGTGAGTGAGGGGGAGAGAGGGAGGAGGGGAAGGCAGGGAGGGGATGGGGACAAGTTGGGTGGTGCAATGGTTAGGCACATAGCTTTGAGAGCTAGACCATCCTGGGTTCAAGTCCTGGATCTGGACCTAAATATCTGGGTGATCTTGGGACCAAAGACCCCAGAAAGGGGCATAGCGTCCTCATGCTTCCGTTTCATCATTTGCCAAGTGGAACTGATGATACTGTATCTGCTTCATAGAATAGAGGAGGGTCTGAGCAGGGGAGGGAAGAGATTGAATCTGTGACTTCAGAAACTCTCTTGGGCTGCCAGGGGCAGGGATGGAGGCCAGAGGACACTGGGGTGGTCTCTAGACAAGAGGTGACAGCCTCTTGTGAGAGTCTGTAATGCCCTCCACAGCTGGGTTTGTCAAATCCTCATCCTAAACCCCTGTGGTCAGGTAGATCTCATTATTTCCATTCTACAGGTGAGAAAACCAAGATCATGTCTTAATAGCGCCACAGCTGATAATGATGGAGTCAGGATCGTGCCCCCACCCCACCCCCACCTTTACCAAGGTTTCCTTTCTCACTCTTTCTTCTTTCTTTAAGAACAAGGATGTACTGATGTTGTTTATCCCTGCTCTGACCACAGAAGTAACACCGTTCACTGCAGAAAATTGAGAAAATCTCAACATACTAAAAAGAAAAAATGAAACTTGGCTATTACCTTGCCCCAGCGTGCAGACTTCTAAGGGCGCTTCCTTTTAGTCTTTTTTCTATGCAGTTATACACATTGTAATTTATTTAATGGCAACATAGTGTTTTTCAAATTCATCCTCTATTGCTAAGCACTTAGGTTGTATCTGATGTGTTGCTGTTATAGACCGGGGAAATAACAAACACCCTTGTAACTACTTGTATGTCCCATCCACAATTACCTTCTTGGGGAAACGTCCTGGAATGACTGATCAGAGGTCAGATATATATTATAAGGTCTTTCTTTTTATCCTTCTTTCTTCCCTCTCTCCCTCCCTCCCTCCCTCCCTCCCTTCCTTCCTTCCTTCTCTTTTACTAATTTAAAACAACTTTATTGGAAATATCAATATAAGCCTTTTATATATCAAGTAAATTTTTACACACAAGTATCCAAACGAAAAATGGAAAGAAATGGACACATCCTTTTAGCAAAGTGGTGTGATGGAGGTTCTTGATGCAAAATATTGCATGATTAAGTCCTTCCTGTGAGTGACTCACTGAATGAGATTATGCTATTTCTTTTTTTTGTCCTTAGAAATATAGTTTCTCTCGTTGATTCTGGATTCTCAGATATATTCAGGATTTCCTCCCATGAAGCTCCTAGTCTGAGATTTTTATCTGTACTGTCAATGTCACATCATCATTCGCTCCAGGGCTGCTCTCTCTTTGCTTTTCTTCTTTTAATTCTTATTAAGGTGAAATTCGCATCATGATCATGAGGTTTGGGATGTATCCTTTTGATGCAGATTACCCAGTTCTCAGACATCCAGTTCCCCCGAGATACCCACGGTTACTATTTTGATGGTTTTCCTTTCAGTCTTTTTTCTATGCACATGGGTACATGATCTTGATACACCTGCTTTGCTTCTGCCCTCATTACAAATTCAATTTTGTTCATTGCTAAAGTGAGGGCAAGGGGTTTCGTCTGGGGTGTGTGTGTCTCTGCAGCTTCTCTGATGCCTAGGACAGCCTGGCACACAGTAGGGGCTTGGTAAGTACCTATTGGATTAATTCACGAACAATACATCAAGACTTGTTTTATTTTTCAACCCAGCATGATGACATCATGATACCTTCTTTGTGAGCCTGTGAATATGGGTGTGAAATAATCAGTTCAGGTGAGGAAACTGAGGTTTGGTCTAGGGAAGTGACGCCCAAGCAGAGAATCTGAGGGCTGGAGAGGGGAGCAGAGGGAGAGGCTCCAGGTAAGAGGCCCGGGACACCCCACACACACCCAGGCAGGGAGGAAGGTTCTTTGACTCAATGTCAACTCCACAGAAAGGCGAGAGGAGATGATGATAAATCTTTCTGCATCGAAAATTAATAGGAAGGAAATTTATTTCAGTGGCATGTGGTTGTACCTCTCCCTCCTCTCTCCCTCCCCCAGGCCACACACAGGATGGAGTGGGGGGGGATTTGAGAACGGGGGACAGAATGGGGAGCCCAGATCCAACAACATATGGGATGTTCTCCCTAGAAGGGCAGCAGGAGAACAGAGTCTCATACCAGTGTGTAGGGAGGGGAAACCAAGGCCCAGAGCAGAGGGCACAGACCCACCTCATCCCTCCCTGTGTCACCCCCTAGGGTCCTCCATGTAGGGTCCGCTCATTTGGGTGAAACCCTTGATCCCAGCTCAGCCCCCATCTCCAGGCAGACTTCCTGACCCCAGTTTAGCATACAGTCAGCATCAGTTGGAGTTTCCTATGATCACGTGTGTGCATGCACGCTCGCACACACCCACACACACCAGATTACAAGGGAAGAAGGTCACTCAACTCGGGATAGTTGGTGCTCATGTGGGCTTGAGACCAGAGCTTGTAATTTTTTAACTGCAGGCATCTCTCTCTCTCTCTCCTTCCTTCCTTCCCTCAGAACCATTTAAACGATTACAAAGATGCTATTTTTATCTCAGGGAAAATTTAATTATAGACATTGACCTTTACATTTTCTTCCCAGGCTCACGTGCTGCTGGCCCAGAGTGTGAGAGGCTTCCATGAGCATTCTCAGAAGAGAAACGTCCTCTAAGTCAGAAACTCGAGATGTTCAAGGGAGAGCAGAGGCTGAGGGTGGAGGTCCAAGTTCATGGTATGGGAGGCATGTCGCAGCCCCCCAGGGAGACCTCGGAGGGAAGGTATTCCCTTGTTTGTTGCCACATTTTGGAGCTGAGGTCAGAAAAGTCTGGTCTGCACTGGTTATGGGCGTGGTCTTTTCATGGGTTACCCACCTGTCTCTAATTGTATTTCCTTTTTTCCCTGGACAAATCGTCTGAGGTCTGGCAATAGTAGGAGCTTATTCAATGGTTTGGGACTTTCCCTTAAACATTTAATTATTCAACAAATATTAAATGTGTGTCAGATGCTGTCCTAGGTTTCCTAGGTTGGGAGGAAATGGTGAACAGAACAGAATGAAAAGTCTCAGTTAACAAGAGCTGACATTGTACAGTAAAAAATAAGTACATGTGTACAGTGGGTCAGATGGTGGTGAGAGCTAAGGGAAAATAATCAAGGAGCAAAAGAGGATGAAGATGTGTCGGGAGGTAAATCTTAAACAGGGTGGTCAGGGGAGGCCCCAGTGAGAAGGTGGCATTTGAGCAGGCACAGAGGGCACAGCCCGTTCAAAGGCCCTGGGGCAGGACTGTGCCTGGAATGTTGGAGGAACAGCGAGGAGGGCCCTGTGTCTGGAGCAGAGTGAGCAAGGGAGAGAGAGGGAGGAGGGGAGGGCAGGGAGGGGACTGGGCACGTCACACAGGACCTTGTGGGCAGAGGGGAGGACTTGGGCTTTTACCCCAAGGGAGGTGGAAGCCCTGGAGGATTGTGGGCAGAGGAGGGGGCGAGGCCTGACTCAAGTGCTCACACGTGCCCTCTGGTGGCTGCTATGGGCAGGACAGACTGTGGGGGGGCAAGGGTGGGAGCCAGGGGACCAGGGTGGAGGCAACTGTCCAAGCTGGCAGTGATGGAGCTGGACCAGAGGATATAGAAGATGGAGGAGAACTGGGCACTTTCTGGATAGATTGTGGAAGCAGAGCCAATGGAGTTTTCTAAAGGACTGGCTGTGAGGTGTGGGGAAAAGGGGAAAGCGGAGGATGATACTAGTGTCTGCATTGAGCACCTGGAAGGTTGGAGCTGCCATCAGCTGAGATGGAAGGATGAGGGAGGAACAGGTTGGTGGGGTAGGGGTGAGAATCAAGATTTGGCTTAGATGGGTAATTGGGTGCCCACATGGAGATGTCGGGGGCAAGTTAGATATTAGGAGTTCAGGGGAGGGATTCCTTCTGAAAACAGAAATCTGGTGGTCAATGATGGAAGAAATTTGAATCCATGGGGATGGGTTTGTCCAGGAAGAAAAGGAAGAGAGAAGATGCATGAGGGCTGTCCTGTGTCTGGAACCTGATCAGAGAAGGAGAGAAGTTGGCAGAGGGACTGAGAAGGTCCAACAGAGGGGACAGAGGGAAGCCAGGTGGGTGCAGGTTCCCAGGGCCAAGTGAGGACATTGCCTCCAGGAGGATGAGGGACGAACCAAGTGAGATGCTCCTGGGAGTGAGAGGAGGTTGGGGACTGAGACATGACTGGTTGGTGTGCACACTGGGAGGTCACCTCAACAAAGGCAATATCAGGACAGTGGTAGGAAGGGTTCGTCACTGAGATTTATTTTATTTAATTTATTTATTTTATTTATTTTTGGCTGCGTTGGATCTTTGTTGCTGAGCGCGGGCTTTCTCTAGTTGGGGGGCTACTCTTCGTTGCGGTGCGCAGGCTTCTCATTGCGGTGGCTTCTCTTCTTGCGGAGCACAGGCTCTAGGTGCGTGGGCTTCAGTAGTTGTGGCTCGTGGGCTCTAGAGCACAGGCTCAGTAGTTGTGGCGCACGGGCTTAGTTGCTCCGCGGCATATGGGATCTTCCCGGACCAGGGCTCGAACCCGTGTCTCCTGCATTGGCAGGTGGATTCTTAACCACTGCGCCACCAGGGAAGTCCCCACCACTGAGATTTTAAGGAAGGACTTTGCCTCTCTGAGCCTCAGATACCGCAACTCTGGAGTGAAAGTATCAGTGGGACCTCCCCCACCAAAGTCAGCCTGAGGATTTGGTGAGGTCATGTGCTCAGCACACAGTCTGCTTGGTAAGGCAGAGATGGTATCACTAGATTATTGTCATTACAGTTAGGAGTGCTATCTGTCCACCCACCATCCATCCACTCATCTATCCATCCACCCACCCACCCATCCAGCCACCCACCCACCCACCCATCCATCCATCCATCCATCCATCCATCCATCCATCCATCCATCCACTCACCTATCCATCCAACCTCTACTCATCCATGTATCCAATCACACATCTGTCCATCCATCCATCCACTCACCCATCCATCCACTTATCCATGCATCCATGCATCGATCCACCCATCCACCCACCCACCCATTCATCCATCAGTTTTTACCCATCCATTCTTCGACCCATCCTTTCAGTGTCTACACATGCTGGACTCTATGCTCCATTCAGTCTCCAGGCCTGTCTTGCTACCTCCCCTAGCCCCTAGGCCTTGCCCACCATCATCAACCTGAGTTTGTTGAATGGGCCAGAGCCAGCCAGGCTGTACCTCCCTGCTGTCTAGCTGTGGGCTGTGCTCAGTATCGGAAAGAGCTCCCTCCAACCAAGCCCTTCTCTGAAGGACCAGTTCTGGGGTCCAAGTTTCAGGAGCCACAATATTTATATCAGCTGAAAATTCTTTTGGGGGGCTTTTCTGGCCCTTGAACAAGGTTAGAGAAGCCACCCTCCCCTTGCACTCCAAACTCTGCTCACTGATACCCTCCTTGATCAGAAGACCTCTTAGCACCGGCATCGAACATTTCTTTAGTTAGATCATTTTGACTTACTTCTGTTTCTCTTACCATCCCCTGAGAGATGGACAGAATTGGATAGTTGGGGAAGCGGAGACTACCACAAAAGTGTCTTGTCCCAGCTCTGCCCTGCTTTGCTGCATGACCTTAAGACACATTCCCTCTCTAATCACTTCAGTGTTTAATATACAAATGTGTGAACAGGCTGATTTTTTTAAGGTAACATTTAAATGATCAACCATTGAAATAAATGATTATATTTATTGAAAAAAAAGACACATTCCCTCTCTGAGCCTCAGTTTCCTTATCAGTACAATGGGGTCACTTTCCCCCAACCTCAAGACTAAATGAGTTGTGCATCCAAAGCTCTTAGCACATAGTAGATGCTTAATAAATACCAGCTATTATTATTATTTGTATTACAGCCCCCGACACATTTCCAGCACCTGATTGGTGTTAATTCATTATAGCCTCGTCCAAACAGCCCTCTGAGGTGGGCATCGTCATTCCTGTTTTGTAGATGAGGTCACTGAGGCACAGAGAGGTTAAGTGACTGGCCCAAGGTCACACCGCTGGTCAAAGGCAGAGCTGGGCTTTTAACCACCGTGCTTTTCTGCCTTTCAAGGTACAAAAGAGTTCACAGAGGGAAAAAGGAATCCCCCCAGGGATAGGTCATCCAGTGCCCATCCCAGAGTCAGCCAGTTTTATAGGTCCCTGTGTTCCTTCCAGGGTTGACATATGCACACATAAGCACCTGTGTGTATATTTTCCTTCCCTTCATGATTTTTTTTTACACACGTGTGTGTACTCAAATACTATCCTGCACTTTCCTTGCTATCACTTAACAATACACCTTTGAGATCATTTCTTTAGGGTACATGGATTCTCACTTTTTATACATCTGCCAACTACTCCACTGAGAGAATAAACCAAGCTGTTTTTTCTTTTGTTGTGGTGAAATATACGTGGCATAAAATTTACCATTTTAAACACTTAAAAATGTACACTTCATTTTTGTAAGTACTTTCACAAGGTTGTACAACCATCCCCATTATTTACTTCCAGAACTTTCCCATCCCCCCAAAAAGTGACCCCATCCCCATTCTCAATCACTCCCCCTCCCCTCCCCCAGCCCCCGGCAACCACAAATCCGCTCTCTGTTTCTGTGGACGTTCTGGGCGTTTCGTCTAAATGGAATCATACAATGTGTGGTCTTTTTTGTCTGGCTTCTTTCAACGAGCATAAGGTTTTCAAGGTTCATCCATACTGTATAATATGTCAGTGCTTCGATTCTTCTGAAATTAAAAATTATTGTGGGGCTTCCCTGGTGGTGCAGTGGTTGGGAGTCCGCCTGCCGATGCAGGGGACGCGGGTTCGTGCCCCGGGCCGGGAGGATCCCGCGTGCCGCGGAGCGGCTGGGCCCGTGAGCCATGGCCGCTGAGCCTGCGCGTCCGGAGCCCGTGCTCCGCAACGGGAGAGGCCACAACAGTGAGAGGCCCGCGTACCGGAAAAAAAAAAAAAAAAAAAAAAAAGAAAAAGAAAAAACAAATTTACCATTTTAACCATTTTTAAGTGTGCAATTCAGTGACATTAAGTGTATTCACATTGTCGTGCAACCATCCCCACCATCCACCTCCAAAACTTTCCCATCTCCCCAGACTGAAGCTCTGCCCCATGAAACACTGACTCTCCCTCCCCCTCCCCCAGCCCCTGGCCTCCACCACCTACTTCCTGTCTCTATGGATTTGACTCTTCTAGGGACCTGCTATGAGTGGAATCAGACAGCATTTATCTTTTTGTGTCTGGCTTATTTTATTTATAGTATTTTGTGGTTCATCCATATCGTAGCATGTGTCAGAATTTCCTGCTTTTTTTTTAACATGAATCATATTCCGCTATATGGATGGACCACATTTTGTTTATCCGTCACCTGTCGATGGACAATTGGGCTGTTTCTGCCTTTTGGCTACTGTGAATCATGCTGCTATGAATACATGCGTGCAAGTTTTTGTCGGAACACCTGTTTGCAATTCTTTGGAATATGAGACTGTCGTAACTGGTCCGCGTGGATGGACATATAGGTTGCTTTCCATGTTCTTTCTGCTTTTGGAGCTAGTGCTGCAATCAAACATCCTTGCCAGCTCTCTGCCTTTGGCAAGTCGTGTTTTCTCTTGGTGTATCGGTCTCCCCACCTATACTATGGGGCTGATGATACAGACATCCTACCTTGTAGGACTGTGAGCGAATTAGATGTGGAAACTGTAATAAAGGCCTTGGAACAGGGCCTGGTACATAGTAAGTGCTCAATTAACATTATTCCTCTTGGGATGTTTGTATGTGCCTCACCCTCCTGCCCCCCTCCAATGTGACAGGTTTTGAAACTCACAGCCGAGAGGCAGCTGGCAGGAGGAAACACGTGGCAGGGGATGCGGGTTGGTATTTTACAGGGGTGACGCTGGCCCAGGTGGCCGCAAGCGTCCTGACCCACATGGGAGAACAGCCGCACACGCTCCCACATGGGCTCTCTGACGAGTGGCTTGGGCATGTCCCCAGACAGAGATGTAGCGGCCGAGACCCACTGGATGTTATAAGCCCATCTGCCTCCCTCATAGGCAGAAGCAGGGATGTATATGGGGGACACAAATGCCACAGTGACATCTGGACCCAGCACCCCTTCACTTAAGCCCAGCTCATTGGCCCCAGAGAGACAGAGCTCTGAGAGGCCCCCAGAGAGACAGAGCTCTGAGAGGCCACCAGAGAGGGGCTAAGCAGGATAAACTTGGGCTCTGAGAGGTAATGAACCTGTTCATTGTTTGTTCATCCATCCATTCATTTATTGGCGCTGTTCTAGGTGCTGAGATGCAGCAGGGAACAAGATGGCCAATTGTGGGCCCACTGCCTAGTGGCTCATACCCCTATTTGACAGATGAACAAACTGAGGCTCAGAGGAAGGCAGAGGCTTGCCCAAGGTGACACAGCTCTAGCAGGAGACATGGACGTTGAACAGGTAAGTCATCCCTGACAAATGCAGGGATTTTTTTTACCAAATGGGGATCGGAGCTAAGAAGAAAATGAATGGGGCAGAGAATAATTGGGCATGTGCTCAGATAGGGTGATCAGGGAAGGTTTCTCAGCAGAGGTGACGGTTAAGTTAGGTTTGGCCAAGAGTTTGGGAAACAGTGTGTCAGGCAGTGGGTACAGCATGTGCAAAGGCCCTGGGGCAGGACTGTGCCTGGAACGTTGGAGGAACAGGGAGGAGGCCCATGTTCTGGAGCAGAGTGAGCGAGGGGGAGAGAGGGAGGAGGGGAGGGCAGGGAGGGGATGGGGGCAGGTGGTGCAGGGCCTTGTGGGCCGCGGGGAGGAATGTGGACTTTATTGAGAGGGTACTGGACTTATGGAAGGATTTGGTGCAGGAGTGACAGGATCTTCTGATTCAGGTTTTAAAGAGACGCCCCTGGCTGCCGTGTGTGAAACAGGCTGACAAGCACAATTCATTCGTTTGTTTGTTTGTTCATCCATTCCTTCTTTTTTTTTCTTTTTCCTAAATATTTATTTATTTATTTGGCTGTGCCGGGCCTTAGTCGCAGCATGCGGGATCTTTAGTTGAGGCATGCAGTATCTAGTTCCCTGACCAGGGACCGAACCCCAGGCCCCCTGCACTGGGAGCGTGGAGTCTTAACCATTGGACCACCAGGGAAGTCCCATTCCTTCATTTATTTTTGAGTCACTCATTGAACAAGCCCCACCTGCAGTCATGATCTGCAGATGAGAGAACAGGATCCAAGATGGGTGAGGTCACTGATCCGAAGTCATACGGTGCATGGGCGGAACAGCTAGGTTTCAAACCCTAGCCAGCCAGGCAGACCTGTGTTCTGGTACCTGAGTCATGGGGACCCTCGCAGAGGTGACTCCCTGGAGGGGTGAAAATTCCATCGAGATGATGCATACCAGGAGCTGGGGCTCAACGGGCGATCGGAGCTTTGATGGTAGACACACAGGGAAGGGCATCTAACCCAGACTGGGGTCGGGGGACGTCATCAAGGGGGGCTTCCTTAAAGAGGTGACATTGAAGCTGAGACTTGATTGAAGAGTTGGCCAGGTGAAGGGGAGGGAAAAGCACTTTGGGTAGAGGAACAGCATGCGCAAAGGTCTGGAGGTGAGACCAAGGTTGGCCTGTGAGAAGCATGAAGCAAGTTCAGAGACTCAGAGTTTAGCCTGGAAGGGGGGCCAGATGGGGGAGGGGAATGAACAGGAAGAGGATGGCTCAGGGGGTGTGGGGGCCTCCTAGGCAGTGGAAAGAGTCTGGGATTTAGCCCCGGGGGGCAAAAGCAGCCGCAGAAGGATCCAAGCAGAGGAAGGAGAGGATACAGTTTGTGTTTTTAAATGTCCCTCTGGGGACTTCCCTGGCGGTCCAGTGGTTAAGACTCCGGGCTTCCAATGCAGGGGGCACAGGTTCTATCCCTGGTCGGGGAACTAAGATCCCACATACCCCATGGTGTGGGGAAAAAAATGTCCCTCTGGTTGCTGAGCGGAGGATGGAGTGTCGAGGGGCCAGGGCGGGGGTGGGGAGGGAGCTGGGAGAGGCCGCTTCTGCCTCCTGTTCCCCAGGTTGGTTTCACCCTGTCTCCTCCTGCACATTTACTGCTTTCCAAAGTCACCCTTGGGTCAGGCCCCAGCAATATGCATTTGTGGTGTCCCCCACTCCTCAGAGTACCCCCAAATCCCTCCGTCCGTGCCAAGTAACAGGGGAGGAAAAGTGGCCCCAGCCACCTGCAAACATAAATGCTGATGGTGGGAGAGCAGGCCGAGAGCTGGGAGGCAGCCAGGCATTGGGACAGTCCCCACTTCAGTTGGCAAGGAGAACCCTCCCTGATGGGCCCAGTTTGGGGGGCAGCCAGTGGAGGCCAGGTGTGGGAAACCTCCCCCTCCACGAGAGTCCCAGGCCATCTGTCCCTGTGCCTACTTTGTTTCATGCACACCGTCACCAGGTGGGGGCATGTCTGTGGGTGATGGATGCCAAGGCTCTGGCAGCTCTGGGGACAGAACCCAGGTGCAAGACGCAGCTTAGGGTATCTGCCAAGGTCTGGGGGACAGAGTTGGAACCAACCCTGGAATTGGGTCTGGAAATAAAATGGATTCAGCTTCAGAACCTGGGCCGCAGCAAGGGGGGCCTGGAGAGGCCAATATCCACTACAGCCAAGTCCTACTGCATGGCAGGATGTCCCACAGGCCCCTTCATACAATCCACAGACTAAGTCCGTAGGGTGAGATTTCTGTTCCTTCTTCCCAGAGGAGGGAATGAAGCTCAGTGTAAGAAAGCAACTTACCCGAAGCCGCACAAGGAGGGGGCACTCAGGCCAAAAATTGAACCCTGTCTGTCTGGGTCCAGGATCCATCTTACTGTCCTTCCCAGGAGGGTGGAGAGAATTTTCTCTGAGCAGAAGCAGCCTGTTAACCCTGGACAGCAAACATGTAACATACAAACAACCATAGTCTGTACAGTTGCCTGTGACAGACATCACTAACCAATAACAGAACTCTATCACAAGGAGACAGGACCCAGGCATCACTAATAGATTGCAGCACACCTTTCCCTGCAGAACTGGGACTCAGGCTCAGAATCCTTCTTAACACAGACCCCAAGCAGCAACTTCCCATCAATGAGCAGATGTGCAGTCGGGGCTGTGGGTTAAACACAGGCTGGCTCTTTTCAGGAAATGTTGCTCCTTCATCTTCTAGATTGACATTCTTAAGCCACAAATTTAATCCCTTTCCTGTTAAAAATCCCTTCAGTTTCTTTTCATTGCCCCAAGGATGAAATTCAAACTCTTTGCCCTGCCTTTGCCCTTGCTGTACCCTCTGCTCCGCGTGCCATCTCTTAGCTTTTCAGAGAGGTCCCCCACCCCCCGCCCCCTTGACTAAAGTTTCTTCCACACGTACCCCTCCATCATATTACCGTGCTTTTATCTCTTTGTAGCAATTGTCATGATCTGCAATTACCATCTTTATTCTTCAGTTTGCTTGTCCCTCCCGCAAGGCAGTGGTATGTTCTGCGTGCTTTGGGGCCCTCACTCCAAACTCCCAGAGGAAAGAATCTGATTGGCTCAGCCAGCTTCCCTGGTCTAATCGCTTAAGACAGGAGGGTGGGGTAACACTGTGAATGCGACAGAGGGCGCTGTGCTAGTGGGAATGAGGGGCAGGGGCAATTGTCAGGAAAAGTCCAGGGGCTGGGCATACTCCCTGCAGATAGGGTATTATAAAAGCAACAACAAAAACAATACGAAGAGCTAATAATAATAGCAAATAATCATAGCTAATGTTAAAACTTTAATATTAAATTATTGCCTGTATTTGGCAGATAGGGAAACTGAGGCACAGAGAGGGTGTGCAATGTGCCCAAGGTTACATAGGGGTACTTGGATGTTCACTAGAAACCTCCCTCCCCAGGAGGATAAACATCTGTGTAAGACCTGACCGAGACAAGACTCCACCTGTAATAGGCAACAGGGCATGAGAATCCCTTCTCCTGGAGGCAGAGCCCCTCCGCTTCCTATCTCCTGGGAGGGCCCCAAGGACAATTCCTTCCCCACAGCATCTCACATCCTCTGTGACCTTCATCCAATCTTGGCATGGCTCTGCGAACACGTAGGGCTTCAACTCCGGAGCAATTATAGTCTCTTTGTGGCCGCCCTGCCCCAGCCATTCTGCAGGGCCTGGCACTCACAGCTGTGGATAAAGTTTGCGTGTGGAGGACAGGAAGTGTCTATCTTTATATTCCAGCATTAACGAGGCTCGATTTTATTGAAATGGCATTTTCTTTCTCCTCCTAATACGCGAGAATGTATTTTTTTTAGCTCTTCGCCATCACTTGATTCTCAAGTCTGAATTGTCTGAAGGCTTAAAACACTTCTGACTACATCAACATATTTTAACATTTTCTGCTCCTGAATGAGAAAAACTGAAAAAGGGGGGGAGGGAAGTGAAAACATTTTGATGGTATTAAGAGGAGTATGGAGTGCAAAAACAGGGAGGTGATGCTACCACTTTCTCCGTTTGCCTCCTCGCTAGGAGGAATGTATTCAATTCAAATAACTGGTAAACTGGAGCATAGGGAAGAAACAGGCAGAATGGTGGTATAACACAAGTCCTTCATTGTTTTCACTCACAAGCATTTCTCAAGCACCTAGTATGTGTCAGGTGTTGTCCGAGCTGCTACGGCTACAAGTATGAAACAGCAGATAAAAAGTCCTGCCATCGTGACAGAATGTGTGGGAAGACAGATATTAAGCGGTTAATTACATAATTCACTATCACAGTTAATGATTTAAATGGAAACTGAGAAGGGAGGGAGCCGGATGGAGGACTCCTCAGCTGCCCAATAAAGGATGAAAAGCAAAGCAGGAGGGAAGAGCATTCCTGGCAGAGGGAACAGCGTGTGCAAAGGCCGTGAGTCAGGAAGAAGAGTGAGGGCAGAGCAGAGAGAGTTTGGCTGGGTGCTGGTGAGGGGGTTACTCTGGAATGCTCTTAAGAAAGGTCAGATTTGGGGACTTCCCTGGTGGCGCAGTGGTTAAGAATCCGCCTGCCAATGCAGGGCACACGGGTTCAAGCCCTGGTCCGGGAAGATGCCACATGCCACAGAGCAACTAAGCCCGTGCGCTACAACTACTGAGTCTGCGCTCTAGAGCCTGCGAGCCACAACTACTGAGCCCGCGAGCCACAACTACTGAAGCCCATGCACCTAGAGCCTGTGCCCCGCAACAAGAGAAGCCGCCGCAGTGAGAAGCCTGCTCACCACAACGAAGAGTAGCCCCCACTCACCACAACTAGAGAAAGCCCGCGTGCAGCAACGAAGACCCAGTGTAGCCAAAAATAAATAAGTAAGTAAATTTATAAAAAAAAAAAAAAAAAAAAGAAGGGTAAGATTTGGAGTATGCAAGTAGTAATCAGTGGACCAATCATCGAAAGGAAAAACATTCGTTTGACAAATGTTTATTGAGTATCTGCTGTGTGCCACACCCTGAGCTGGGCACGGGGGCCACAGGGGCGACGAAGATGGGATATTGCCTTCTTTTTTACAAATGAGGAAACAGAGGTTCCAAGGGATCACATGACTTGCCCAAGGCCGCAGAACTGCCAAGTGGCAGGTGTGTCTGACTCCAAACCCTGGAATTCATTGATTCTCCAATTCTGCTCCTTAGACTGAAAGCTGAGGGCTGCCTGGAGGCAGAGGAGAGGAAGTGGGGGAGGGAAGGGCAGAGGAGAAGGAGGAGGGCGAAGAGAGACACATTTCCTGAGCAGCCTCCAGAGAGCAGGACCAGGGCCAAAGGAGGGAGGTTAAAGGGAGAGGTCAGAGACCAGATGAATGAAAGGAAAAACTAGCTCTTGGCATAGTCCAAAACCAAGGCAGCTCTCTCATACAGGGAGTGTGGGTCCCATCGCTGGAAACATTCAAGACTGGCCTGTGTCAGGGAGGGGTTTCTGCTCTGGGAAATCCACTGACCTTCCAGGCCCCTCAAGAGCCAGCAGTGCAAGGGCAGAGGGGACCACTAACCCAAGACCACAGGGCAGCATTGGCTCAGCTTGACTCACTGAAGCCTGGGCTGTCCTCAGGCCTCTCTATGCCTCACCTGTAAAGTGGGAACAGTATCATCACAGACCTCCCAGGGCTGTGAAGGGTCACCAGAAAGCGCTGGGAACAGAGTCTGGAACAGAGAGTGTGCTCAGGAAATGTCATTTCTGGTGATGCCTCCAGTCCCAGTCACTGGTTGGCTGTGCTTGTCACTGGGGCCTCGGCAGGGTGTGGCACACACTGGGAGTGGCAATGGGCCGCTAGGTTTGATGTCATTGGTGTCTCCGGCTCAGCATTCTGGGGAATTCTGCTCAAGTGCTCAGGGTAGAGCGGGCACCTGGTTACTGAGGCTTGGGGGCACAGGCTGCCCTGCCTGGGGGGCGGGGGCTCCCGCATCTCAACCTCGTTACACAACACCTGTGGCACAGCTGCAGGAGCCAGAGGACTCAGGCGGCGGGTTGCGGGCACCACCCCTTATCGGGGTTTAGAATATAAATGTGTCCCCATTCAGTCCCTTCAGGTTGCCCAGGCCCCAGAAAGACTGCAAGGGAAGTGTGGTCAAGGATCACTCTGTCTCCCAATTCTGTCCCCCATCTGGCCCCTTCTCCCCCTAAGCTGCCTGCACCCTGGTCTGACACCCGTCATCAGCCACCTGAACCAGCATAGGCACCTCCCGCCCTCGCCCTCCACAGTCTGTTCTCCCTGCAACGGCCAGAGGGCGCCTGTGAGCACCTGAGTCAGGTCCTGCCTCTTCTCTGCTCACAGCCCCCCCAGGGCTCCCACCTCCCTGGAGATAAAAGCTCAAGTCCTCCAGGTGGCCCACAAGGCCCTGCATGACCTGCACCATCCCCTCCCTGCCCTCCCCTCCTCCCTCTCCCCACCCCCTCACTCTGCTCCAGACACACAGGCTCCTTGCTGTTCCTCCAACATGCCAGGCACGGTCCTACCCCAGGGCCTTTGCACTGACTGTTCCCTTTACCTGGGATGTTCTTCATCCAATGCCTTCAGACCTTTGTTCATCACAGCATAGCCTTCCCTTACCACCCGATTTAAAATTGCACCCCCAACCCTTCCCCGCTCCTCCTTCCTCTTCCTCCCTAGCACTTCCCACCTTGCATTTACTTATCTGGTTTTATGTCCATCTCTTCCTCTAAAAAGTCAGCCAGGGATTGTTGCCTATTTTGTTCCTTGCTGTGTTCCCACTCCCTGGCACACAGTAGGTGCCCAATAGGTATCTGTCAGATGCATGAATGGATTAAGAAATGAGCTGAATCAAACCTGGTGTCCTATACCCAGTACATCCCTTCTCTCTCTGAGCCTCAATTTGCTCTGCTGTGAAATGGGCAGAAATCATCAGTCTTACTCCACGGGGATGATTCCAGCTGCTTGGCGACAAGGGAAGCTCTCAGCCCACAGCCCAGCACATAGTAGATGCTCATCAGATAGATTCTGTTATCCTGTGTCAGCGACCCTCCCCTTTCCCTCAGCAGGAGGCCTACTCCCAGCTCAGAAACATACCAATATTTTAGTTTCTTTCAGTTCAGAAAAGTCACGACAATACTGGGGGACAAGGGCAGTGACCATAGCCTGGGGGACCCGTGTGCAGTGTCTGAAATGCTGCAGCTGCTTTGAGTCTCATGGGCGCAGGAAAAGCACCCCCCTCCAGGGCCCCAGAGTGCCAGGCACCAGGAGAGGCGCTCCACGGGTAACTGGGACGCCAGGCGAGTGGATTTATTTAGCACTTCCTGTTTTATCCTGCGCCACATCTCTGCTGCCAGGACGATCCCACTTGTGGTCGGGTGGGAGCCAGGGAGGGTGGCAGGGAGAGGGCTAAGCTCCAGCCCTGCTGGGACATCCATGTCTGCTGTGTGTCCTGCCCACTGTGTGTTCTGGCTAAGCCACGTCCCCTCTCCGAGGCTTGGTTTCCTTTAGAGGTGTGAAAAATGAACACTCTGACATCTATTAAATGCCTACTATGCATGTGATTAAATTCACACAGCGGTTAACCCAGGGTTGGTTGAATTGTTGCGCCGCTTAAATTTTTGGAAGAACGTACCATATACCCAAACTGCAGATAGGTAAACTGAGGACAGCTCCTGGGGGGGGACCCCCCTCTGGATGCCTGCACCTCTCTGATTGGTTCATTACAGGGAAAAGGAATGTCACTCTAACTAGGCCCCCCTAGTAGTTAGGGTGATCTGTGCCTCACTCCTGCCCACATCCCCCGCTCAGACCCTTCTAGCTCTGCCCAGAAGAAACCCTATCCCTTTCACCCACTTCTCCTGGTGCTCCAGGACTACCCTCCCACCCCTATCCCAAGCCCCTGCATCGTGCTGCAGTCTGTTCCCAAAATGCATCTGGGCATGGTATGCAAATGAAGTGAGTTAACCCTTTTCACACACAGGGACGGTCCCACACACTGCACAAGTATTCGGCAAGCCCCAGGGTGTGCTTGGCTCTGTAAGAGGGATTGATGAGCCCCCAGCCCATCCTGGGCCCCCAGCCCAGCTTTCAGAGTGATTTGGGGGCTGGAAGAGTCAGAAGGGCCTCCTGCAGGTGGCGGGCAGGAGTTGTCAAAACTGTGGGGTGGCAGAAAGGGGCGGAGAGGGCAAGCCAGCAAGTGGGAAGAGCCTGGGAAACGTCTGGAGGGAGGACCGTTGGGGAATGAAAGAGTATAACTTCTGCAGTCAGGCTAATCTTTGTTCCACACTTGTCCCTGAGCTGGAGATGTCACCTCCTGGAGCCTCAGTTTCCTCATCTGTAAAATGGGTCTCATGGAGGCCCATACTGCTCGGGCATCACCAAGTTTCATCAAGACAATTCAGTCTGCCCTGGACTTTAATCCTCCTCAAACATGGAGGAGGTGCTTGACCATTGGTTACTTCATATTTTCTTTATGCCCACTTGTTTGCTTCTCGGTAACCAAACTTCTTTTTAAAAAAGGAACATTAGGCCACACTTCTCTAGAGCTGGATGCAAATGAAATGAATACACAAAAGCAAGTAAAAGTAACCAATGCAACGAATAAGTAAGGCCAAAGTTTACAAGGAAAAAGGATGAAGGTCCAGCCTTGAAATTATTCGAGGGCAATGATCCGATCTGAGCTGTGACCACCATTCTCGGGCACACACTCCCAGCAAGACCATCCCTCTCCTTCCTGGAAGAAGTGTTGAGAGAATGTGAGCAGGCAGGCGTTCATGACTCAGCTAGCACCACCCAAGACTTTCTCCTGGAAAAGAAAATAGAGAAGTGAATAGCTTTGGCCAGCGTGATTCTGTGGTGTTTCATGCTCTGTGTATGTAGAATTTAAAATCACCTTAGGTCCACCCAGATGTTCAGGTGCTATGCTTGGGGACCCAAGGTGGTGGTGGTAGGAGGACCCTGGCTTGGTGAGGTTGAAACAGGGGGTCTGGATGGTGAGACTAGGTGTGTCCCTTGGGCCCTGGATATAAGACTCAGCCCCCACCTGGTGGAAAATCCAGGCCACTGTCCCTTAAAATGGGTGAGTCCAGAGACCACATCTACACCAGGTAGGAGGTAACAGAGGCCAGTTTTGAAGATTGTCATTGAGTTCCCAGGAAGACAGTGCAATAAAGTCCCTTGATCTCTCCATGTTCCAGGCAGGCCTTAGAGCTGACCTGAGGCATGGCATCTCCAGCCTCCCTGAAAGCCTGGATCTTCTTGCCATCAGCAAAGGGTGCTCCTGATGTATGGGCCACGGTCTGGTGTCTCTAGTAGTATGTCTTGGGGATGCTAGGCCCCTTAATTACCCAGCAGCAGCTGAAGTCCTAGATGGATTTCAGCTGAGTCACCTTCTGGGCGAGGCTGTTCTGGATTGAATCATGTCCCCCCACAAACAAGTTATGTTGGAGTCCTAACCATCAGGACTTCAAAAAGGGACCTTATTTAGAAATAGGGTATTTACAGAGGTAATCAAGTTAAAATGTGGTCATCAACATGGGTCCTAATCCAAAATGACTGGTGTCCTTAAAAAAAGGGGAAAGTTGGACACAGAGACAGACATGCACGGAGGGAAGGTGATCTGAAGAGATACGGGGGAAGATGGCCGTCTGTAAGCCAAGGAGAGAGGCCTGAAACAGAGGCTTCCCCTCACAGCCCTGGCAACACCTTGATTTGGGACTTCCAACTTCCAGAATTGTGAGACGATAGAATTCCATCATTTAAACAACCCAGTTTGTGGTGCTTTTAGGAAGCCAATACAGGTTCAAAATGCCAGGGGAGCAGAGGGGTCCAGACATAGAGGCCTGGGCTCCAACCCACATAGGCTCCCTATTCTTCATGCTTCCAAAAATTTAGGGCTGCCTCACTTTCTTCTCTCACTAACCGTCTGTAAGAGCTTAAACGGAGAATGGCTGGGTTTGGAGAGTTAGGGAAAGCAGCTTGCGTGGATGGGTGAGAATCAAAATGTTTAGCATAGTGTTGTCTGTAGGCACTCCAAGTAGGGAAGCAACACCCATGCCCAGCCCAGTCATGGGGAGCAGACAGAACATGCACACCGCACCTCCGCCACCCAATATGCTCCTTGAGAAGCATTTATCTTGAAATGATTACAGATTCACAGGCAGTTGCAAAGATAGTACAGATTGGTCCACGTACCCTTCACCCAGCTTCCCCCAGTGGTCACATCTTCCGTAATCATAGAACATTGTCAAAATCAGGAAACTGACATTCTACTGACATCTTCCAGACTTTTCAGGTTTATAGGCACTTGTGTGTGTGTGTGTGTGTGTGTGTGTGTGTGTGTGTGATGTGTGTGTAGTCCTTACCATTTTATCGCATGTTCAGATTTGTGTAACCACAACCACAATGAAGATTCAGAACTATTCTGTCACCACAAAGAGAAAGATGTCATTTTAAGAGAAATGTTTGAATGACCCATCCATCCCATCTTTTGTGTATTTTGCATGATGGTGGTGAACTGGCTTTATAGATAAGCAAATGTATGCATTTGCTCATATTAAAATAAGGAAGGATAAGCTGAAAACTTAGGTGGAAGGTGGAAGGTGGAACAAAGCTCTCCACTTGCATTTATCATGAACAAATTATCCTGGAGATCCTTCCTCATGGGTCCATGCTACCAATCCTTTTTCATAGCTGTATACTAGTCCCTAGTGGGGCTGTACCTGGTAATTCAAGCTTTTTCCCTTCTATTGGATTCAAGTATTTCTTTACACTTGCCAAAATAATTTCCTGTGACATGGCTCATTTGACGCTCACAGAAAGCCTGAGTGGGGTAGGTCTAATTATACCTGATTTCAGGACAAAGAAACTGAGAATAACAGAGACACACATGGTTTGCTCAGAGTCATGTAACACAGAGGTGGCATAACCAAGTGTTTTTGTTTGTGTGTTTTAATGTCTTCTTAAAAATTGAAGTATAGTTAATTTACAATGTGTTAGTTTCAAGTGTACAGCAAAGTGATTCAGTTATACGTGTGTGTATATATTCTTTCCCAGATTATTTTCCATTATAGGCTATTAAAAGTTATTGAGTAGGGCTTCCCTGGTGGCGCAGTGGTTGAGAGTCCGCCTGCCGATGCAGGGGACACGGGTTCGTGCCCTGGTCTTGGAGGATCCCATGTGCCGCGGAGCGGCTGGGCCTGTGAGCCGTGGCCGCTGAGCCCGCGCGACCGGAGCCTGTGCTCCGCAACGGGAGAGGCCACAACAGTGAGAGGCCCGCGTACCGCAAAAAAAAAAAAAAAAAAGTTATTGAGTATAGTTCCCACTGTTACACAGTAGGTCCCTGTTGCTTACCTATTTTATATATAGTAGTGTGTATATGTTAATCCCAAACTCCTAATTTATCTCTTCCCCCCACCCCCACTATCCACTTTGGTAACCATAAGTTTGCTCTCTATCTGTGAGTTTGTTTCTGTTTTGTAAGTAAGTTCATTTGTGTCTTATTTTAGCTTCCACTTATAAGTGATATCGTATGGTTTTTGTCTGACATACTTCACTTAATCTGATAATCTCTAGGTCCATCCATGTTGCTGCAAATGACATTATTTCATTCTTTTTGTGGCTGAGTAATATTCCATTGTGTACGCATACCACATCTTCTTCATCCATTCCTCTGTCAATGGATATTTAGGTTGCTTCCATATCTTGGCTATTGTAAATAGTGCTGCAATGAACATTGGGGTGCATGTATCTTTTTGAATTACGGTTTTCTCCAGATATATGCGCAGGAGTGGGATTGCTAGATCATATGGTAGCTCTATTTTTATTACAGTTTTTTTAAAGAAACTTCCATGCTGTTCTCCATAATGGTTGTACCAATTTACATTCGCACCAACAGTGTAAGAGGGTTCCCTTTTCTCCACACCCTCTCCAGCATTTATTGTTTGTAGATTTTTTGATGATGGCCATTCTGACCAGTGTGAGATGATACCTCATTGTACTTTTGATTTACATTTTTCTAATAATTAGTGATGTTGAGCATCTTTGCATGTGGCTTTTGGCCATCTGTATGTCTTCTTTGGAGGAATGTCTATTTAGATATTCCACCCATTTTTTGACTGGGTTGTTTGTTTCTTTGATATTGAGCTGCATGAGCTGTTTGTATGTTTTGGAGATTAATCTCTTGTCAGTTGCTTCATTTGCAAATATTTTCTCCCATTCTGTATGTTCTGTTTTTGTTTTGTTTATGGTTTCCTTTGCTGTGCAAAAGCTTTTAAGTTTAACCAAGAGTTTCTTAAATGACAGCTTTACTGAGACGTAATTCACACTCCATACAATTCATCCACTTGAGTTATATAATTCAGTAGTTTTTAGTATATTCACAAACCGCCATCATCATCACCAATCATTTACAATCTAATTTTAAAATATTTTTTTCATCCCCAAAGAATCCATTGTCCAGTCTAAAATCATGAAGATTTATGCCTATGTTTTTACCCAAGAGTTTTACAGTTTTAGCTCTTACATTTAGGTCTAAGATCCATTTTGAGTTAATTTTTGCATATGGTGTGAGGTAGGGGTCCAAATTCATTCTTTTGCACGTGGATACAATTTTCCCAGTGCCACCATTGAAAAGACCATTCTTTTCCCCACTGAGTGGACAACCTTGTGAAAATCAATGAACCATAGATGAGAGGGTTTATTCTAGACTTTCAGTCCTATTCCATTGACCATCTATCCTTCTGCCAGGACCCCACTGTCTTGATGACTGTAGCTTTGCAATAATTTTGAAATTGGGAAGTGTGAGCCCCTCAACTTTGTTCTTTTTCAAGATTGTTTTGGCTATTCTGGGTCCCTTTAATTCCCATATGAATTTTAGAATCAGCTTGTCAATTTCTGCAGAGAAGCCAGCTGGGATTTTTATAAGGATTGGGTTGAACCTATAGATCAACTTGGGGATATATTGCTATCTTAATATTAAGTCTTCCAATCCATGAACATGGGATGTCGTTCCATTTATTTAGGTCTTCTTTCATTTCTTTCAGCAATGTCTTGTTGTTTTCATAGTATAAAATTTTGTATTTCTCAGTAAAGGTATCACTAAGTATTTTATTCTTTTTGATCAGTTGCAAAGGGAATTGGTTTCTTAATTTCATTTTGCTTGTTTATTGCCAATGCTTAGGAAATACAATGGATTTTTGCGTAATTGATCTTGTGTCCCGCAGCCTTGCTGAACTTGTTTACTAGTTTTAATAGTTTTGTTTTAGTGGATTCCTGAGGACTTTCTATCTACCAAATGATGTCGTGCAAATAGAGATAGTTTTACTTCTTCATTTCTAGTCTGGATGCCTTTTATTGCATTTTCTTGCCTAATTGCCTGGCTATAACCTCGAGTACAATGTTAAATAGCATTGGTGAGAGCTGACATCCTTGTCTTTCTCTTGATCTCAGGGGGACATCATCCAGTCTTTCACCATTAAGTATGATGTTAGCTGTAGATGTTCTTTATCAGGTCAAGGAAATACCCCCTATGCCTAGTTTGCTGAGTATTTTATCATGAAGGGATGTTGAATTCTGTTTAAGTGCTACCACCAGGATTTGAAACCATGTCTTTCTGACTCCAGAGCCTTAATGCTTACCTGATAAACTAAATCAGGGGCCCCACAAAGGGGTCCCACATTGAACCCAGTAAAGAGCAGCCAGTCAGCAAATGGGGTGTTTCCATCTGCCCCTTTTCTCTTTGGCATTTGAAGTGAACTTTGGAAGAGACAGAGAGGGAAATGTTTAACTTGAAGGAATGCACAGAGACAGTGGACTCTCTGGCTTAGGGCAGAGTTGTAAGGGAGATGTTTTGGAAATGGCTTGTAAGAATTTAAGGCTGGGGGCTTCCCTGGTGGCGCAGTGGTTGGGAGTCCGCCTGCCGATGCAGGGGACACGGGTTCGTGCCCCGGTCCGGGAAGATCCCACATGCCGCGGAGCGGCTGGGCCCGTGAGCCATGGCGGCTGGGCCTGCGCATCCGGAGCCTGTGCTCTGCAACGGGAGAGGCCACAACAGTGAGAGGCCCGCGTACCGCAAAAAAAAAAAAAAAGAATTTAAGGCTGGGTTCCGTGAACTTGGCATGAGGAGTCCTGTGTACATACCGTGATGGGCAGTTGATGGTTTCTCTGGAGTTGTCTCAATGAAAACACAATGAAGCTAATTACCAGGTTCTGGGAGATACTGGGGTGGAGGTTGGGCTGTCAGGGAAGGAGGAGGAGGGTGGAAGGGTGAAGAAAGCCCACCACTCCCCTGCAAAAGGTGGAGATGTTCATTAACTGAACGTTTCACCCAACAAGCAATGAGTCACATCCACAGCTTGCCAGTCCCTGTGGTTGGCAGACGCAAAAGAGACCCAGAACCTACTATGCCCCACCTCCCAATTCTAGTATTTTCCACCTTGTAGAACTTTGAGGCTTAAGCCGTGCTCCCAGGGAGAACATTCTCTCCTGTTTCCTCTACAGCCTTCGGCTTGCAGGAGGTCTTGGTTTGGTGTTACAGGACCTTTAATGCCCTTCTGACACTTGTCAACCCTCTGGGGCTGGCCAGAGGCTGCAACAATATCAGACTAGAATGTTCTGTTCTGCCTGTATTGATTTTTATGATCACCTGGCTAGTCATCTTGGTTTTTCCATTGACAGTGGTCACATTTATCAATGCTTCTAGACTCTAGATGGTGTAACTCATTTCACCCTCCTAACAACCTTAGGAGATAGAGACTATTACTATCCTACATTGGCAGATGGACAAACAGGCACAGATAAAGTGGGGAGACAGACAGAAAACAAGCAAACTTCCCCAGAGAGTAATCAGTCCCAAATTGTAATAAATAATCTGGTACTGAGATGAAGATAAACTTTGGCAGGATGGTCAGGAAGGGTCTTTCAGAGATTTGAAGGATGAGGAAGGTCCAGTCTTGGGAAAAGCAGGAGGAACAGCATCCTAGGCAGAGGGAACAGCCAGTGCAAAGGCCCTGAGGCTGGACTGTGCCTGATGTTTGCAAGGAACAGTGAGAAGGCTGGCATGGGTGGAATGGAGTGAGCAAGGGGTGCAGATGGAGGAGGTGAGGGCAGGGAGGTGATGGGGGCAGGCATTGGGGGACCTTGTGGGCTGCAAGGAGGACTTGGGTTTTTACCCCAAGCGAGATATTGTCTATTTCCTCCACTGGACTCAACTCCTGGAGGCAGGAATTTTTTAGCCTTTTTGTTTATTTCTGTGCCCCAGCCCTAAAAACAGCCTGGCACACAGACTGATGGCCTGAATGGGTTGGTTTCCTGCACCATATTTTACAACTGTTTTCCTTTGCCGCTCACAAGAACTCTCAGAGGTAGATGTGGTTGTACCCTTTTTGCAGATGGTAACAGTGAGCCTCTGAGTGACTTGTTCAAAGTTCCTCTCCTAATAGGTGGCAGGGCTGAGCGTGGCTCATGCCCTCTCATTTCACTCTACCTCCGTCGAGTATGCAAGGCTTGAGCATCTACTGTGTACCTCAAATCAGCTAAAGCGTTTGTGCACAGACCATCCCATTTGATTCTTCAAGATGAGGCTGTTTCCCAATTGCTTGGATGAGAAAACCAAGGTTAGATTGTCAATGGCTAGGTCAGGGTCACACTGCTAGGAAGGAGGACAAAATAGGTTCTGCAAACCTGCACTGGCCTCTGGGAAACTCCAAGCTTAATTTAGGTTGCTTGTTGAATTATTCATTCTCTTCCTCTCTTTTCTCCTATTTATGACTTCCGCCTTCTCATTTTGTTCCCTGAGTTAATGCCTTTTGTTTATATCTGCATCTTTGGCCAGGAATGAATGAATCAATGGTTTTGGAGGAAAAAACCCCAAATTCTAAACTTGAGTCGTTTTGTGGGGATGAGGCCCTCTCCAAACACATACCTTGGAGAAATAAAACCCTTCCAGCAGGTTCAGAATACGATAATTTTATGTGCAATCTTGTTTGGTGTCTTTGAGCCCTCCCACCCTCCGTGGTAATCTTTCCCTTTTTCTTTTCTTTTTTTTTCCTCTTCTCATTATCCCATTTTCAAGCACCAACTACAGGGCAAGCAGGCACAGTATCACACTTCATCCTTACACTCTCTTGTGAGCAGCAGACACCTTGCCCCATTTCACAGATGGGAAACTGAGACCCAGAGAAGCAAACCCATTTTGCAGGTGGGAAAGCTGAGGCAGGGCCCCACACGGCAAGTTAGTGTTTGAGCTGGGGTTCCTACTTTGGTTTGTCCTGCCTCAAGGGCAACAGCTGATGGTAATTAGAAGAGATGTTTGTAAAGTGGTTACTCTGCAGGAAGTGTTCCCTCACTCATTCCCTTATTCATGCAGCCAAGACACAGGGATCTCCAGGCCCCATGAAGATCCACACCCTAGCATGACCAGAATTAAATCAGGACAATGGCACAGAGAATGGACGTGGGCTGGCTGATGGTCATGGTCAAGGAAGGCTCCTCCCAGGAGCTGCAGGTTAAGCAGAGACGGGGAAAAAAGAGAAGGGAAAGATCTTGGGGGAAGACTATTCCAGGTGAAGAAACAGCAGGGGCAAGGGCCCTGAGTCAGCAGTGAACAGATTGAAAGAACTGTTAAGAAGCTGGCTTGGCTTAGGTATAGACACCTGGAGGCAGAGTGATGGGTGCGAACGCAGAGAAACGGGCCCCCCAGAGGGGGCTGCATTTTACACGGAGGGCACTGGGGAGCCATGGCAGAGTTTACAGCAGCACATGGCAAACACCATGGCCTTTGGGCCAAGCGCCCTGGGGCTAGCGGGCGGACCCGCGGACAGACGGGCACCCCGGGCTGACGCCGCCACCCACGTGTCGCGCGAAGCCCCACGCCCCACGTGCTCCCACAGCCCTTTAAACGCCCAGGGCCACATGACCCCGCCGAGCCGCCTCATTGGACGAGGGGCGTGGCGACTATGCGGCTGCGCAGTGACACGCCCGTGCCAGCCCCGCCCCGGCCCCGCCCCCAGCCGGCGGCGGCGGCGCTAGCGGAAGGGATGACGTCACCGACTGGGGGGGCGCGCGAGCCGGCGCGAGGAGAGCGCGAGCCGCAGTGAGTGTCCTCGCGCCGCCCGCCCGGCAGCCCGGCCGGCGCGCGCACGCCGCGAGCCGCTGGCGCTCGGGCTCCGCTCGAATCCCATGCAACAGCCAGGATGTGAAGCGGGGCAGAGCCGGGGGAGCCCAGCCCAGCCAGCCTCCAGGTAAGGGGGGAAAAAAAATCATGAATTCGATTTAAAAAAATGCAGGCGCTCCAATGGGGTTCTCGGAGGCAGCGGAGTGGGCAAAGCGCCGGCTTTGTGCCGGGGAAGCCTACACGGCCATTGTGCTTGGAGGATGCTCCGTTGCAGCCGGCTGCACGCCCAGCCGCTGAGCCTGGCAAGCTGCGTCCGAACAATGCCCCTGAGGGGCTGGGTCGGGGCAGACAGGGGCAGCGGGGAGGGCTCGGCGGGCGGGGTGGGGGGCTTCGCCGCGGCGGGGGAGGGGGCTGGGCTGGACTCGCCCGGAGCGCGGCGTTGGAAGCTGCCCAGCGCCGCCGGCTGCACCACCCCGGGCTGCGGGCGGGGCAAAGGCGCGGAGGGAGGACGCGCGTGTGTGGGGAGGGGGTGCTGGCCCCAGCGGCGCCCGGCCAGGCTCCCCGGCCGGGTCCCGGAGGCAGGGAGCGCCCCGGAGTGGAGACCAGCCCGGGACAGTCGGCTCCCGGTGGGAGCGAGGGGGGCACCGACTGGCCGGTGCGCTCAGGGCCGCTGCTCTGCCCGCCACCTTCGCTCTCCAATCCCCCTCCCCTAGAGAACCCCCCTACTCAATGCTGTCTCCCCCTAGTGCCCTCCCGGCCTCATCTATCCTTTGGTGGGGAGCCTTCCGCTACCTTAGCCTTGCCCCACCCTACTGTGGCCCCAGCTCCCCCTCCCAGTTTCCCCAGGTGGGGCAAGGCAGCCCCCAGCCCCAGGGACTCTGGCGGACGGGCGGGCGCGCGCGCCCGGCCCCCGACCTCCCTTCGGAGCTGGGGGCCCCGTGGGGATCCCGGGAGAGGGGAAGCCGCCCCTGGAGCTGCCAGCCTCGCGGGTTCCGCACGCCCCGGGAGCCCCCTCGGGGGCTGCGGGGGGGAGGGGCGGTGACGTCATCCCGGGGGCGGAGCCGTCTGAACCAGGTTGAAGGGGGTGCGGGTGGGGGGGCGCCGTGCCCGGAGGGAAGCCCTCCGAGTTCGAGCGCCCATACTCTGAGCGCAAGGGTTTTGGCCGGGTTGCGGCCAAGTTCACTGCTCCTTACGGAAATCACTCCCAAATTTAGAATTCCACCCTCCCCCCCTCAGCACACAAACAAATCCTGGGCACTTACCCCCACGAAACTCCCCCTAGATCAGAGAACTCTCCTTCGTCTGCCTTCTCTCCAAAATTCCCAAATCAGAGAATCCACCCCAAAGTGGAATCTTTTTTTCAGCCACACCCCCCCAAATCTAGAGCCTCCTCTTTAGTGATTCTTCCCCGATTTCAAATCCTCCTCTAGGAGCCGTAAATAAGCAGCTTTTGAGCGTCCTTTCCTCTGCAACCCTTCCTCAAATTTAGCCACCCCCTAGGGTCCTCATCCCCCAAATTAACAAACCTCCCCAGCGCCTTCGTCTGGGGGGTGCCTCCCCTCCCCCTCTCGGGCTCAGCTGGGATTCCCCTTTCCCCCCATCTCCATCTGGGGGAGTCTTCATTCTGAGTGTGGGGCCCTTCTGCCTCTGGCCAAACCCCTGAAAAACCAGCCTGGCCCCCAGCTCGCAAAGAGGTGGGTGGGCGTCTGAGGTGTCCAGGCTGGGTATTAGGACTCTGAGAAGCGGGGACAAAAGCCCGAGGGTCCCCGAGGGTCCCGAGGACAGGGACCCACCTGCTCTGGGTTCCCATTGGTCTCCTCGCCCCCCCCCCCAGGACTTTGGCTGCCGGGGTTCTAGTCTTCCCTTGATGTTCCCCATTGTTGCTGTTCCTGGGGTGCAGGGGGCAAGGGTTCCTTTTGTTTGGGGTGCCCTGCTTCCCCCTCTGAGCCACCTTGCGCCAGTGAGAAGAGAGAGCCAGCCCGCGCCTCTACTCCTGTGATACCAACCGCTGCTGCTGGAGCTTTTATTAATCGCTGAGGGACTCTGTCGATTCTACCATTTGCATAGCTCCCCTCCCCCTCCCAGGGTCCCCTTCCTTTGTGCCCCCTCCCCCTGCCAATCTCGCCTACCTTCTGTCCCTCAGCTCTCTTCTTCCTCTGCCAGCTGATACTTTGGCCGCGGAAGGCAGGCAGCTGGGGCTGGGGGGCGGCTGCTTCCCACCCCCCAATCCTAGAGCCCACCAACTTGGGCCTGGGTCTCTGGCTGGCTCCCCTTACCCGCCCCCAACAATGCCCTCCGAGAGGCATCTCTTGACGCCTGCTGTTGTGTCTCCATTCTTCCCCCTCCAGAAAGCTTCGTCTTGCCCTGTGCCCAGGCCTGGGGGGCACCTTCACCATGACGGTGCACTTCTGCCTGGGGCCCCGGCCCCCCCCAGCCCCCTGGGGGCAGCCACCCGCCATACTTGATTGCCCTGAGAGTTTGGTATAATTGGGCACAGGCAAACAAAACGTCGTGGGAGACCCGGCCTGCCTGGTGAGCTCATGCGCTTTTCTATTCCTGCCACCCAGCCGATGACACTGGCCCCCCAGGGGGGTACGGGGGCTGGTGCTGTCATGTCGGTGGCCATCCTGCGAGGAGAGGCCACGCCTGGCCCACTCCTCACCCTCTGCGGGGACAGGGGGATGGGTCATTCTGGTGTGGCCGGTGTGTGGCATTGGAAGGCGCTGCTGGGGTGTGGGCTGGGCTTCTTGGGGGAACCCTCCTCCCTCAGGGACCCTGGCCTTGTGGTGGGCACAGAAAAGGAGCGCTGCCAGCCAGGCGCCTGCCTGCTGCCCGCACAGGAATCATCGCCCACTGACCGTGCTTCTGTTTCTAGCTCCTTGCAGCATTCCAAGCACCTTTCTTTTTCCCCTGCTTCCCAGGGGATCCTGGGCATCTTCACATATCTGTGGGCCCCATTCAGAGACATGGGGCATTTTTTTCCCAACACTGGGGCTGTGGTTCTGGGCCGAGGTGTCAGGACCAGGTGGAAGGGGAGAAGCTCCCTGGATGTCAGGGATTTAGTTGTGGCATCTGGGGGGACAATTCTGGAGCCATCGCTGTGCGCTCATTTTCTTCTTTGGGCTGTTCAGAGCGTGGGGCTTTGCCTGGTATTCCCTAGACCCGGGACGGGTTGGGGAGACAGATCCACTTCCCCTCAGCAAACGGCTTTCCAGGGGTGACTCGATTTCCCCTCCTGCCTTCTGGGTTGGCACTGAACAGCCTGTCGCAGGTGTTGGAGCACAGCGCACCTCCAGCTGCCGCTCCCAGGAGCCAGGCGCTAGGAGACCTGTGGCTTCGCTGATTACTCCACCAAACAGTGGTCAGCGAGGTGGCTGGGAAGGGGCAGGCAGGAACGGGCAGGGACTACGTGGCTCTGAGGCGCGGCACCCGGGAGCCCCGGGTTCACCTGCTGCGCGTGACTTTAGTGTAGCCATTGTGTATGGGGGGGGGGCATTGAGAGACTTCAGGATGGGGAGGAAAACCCTAAAAATAAAGACGGATATTTATAAACCGGGCGGGTTTGGGGGATAATTGACAAAGCTTAACGTTTGCAGCTGAAAGCTATCCCCGCCCCACCCCACCCCCCACCCCCAGATGGAGCGCATTAGGTTCCATTTGTAGAGTCATCTGGAGCCTGAGAAAGGTCCTTGGGAAGTGCAGTGGGCTTGGCCAGCACGTTGCGGGCCGTGGCTCCCTTTCTGGGGGTAGAGGGAGGGCTTGTGCTTCTGGAAAGAGGCAGGGGGCCTAGGCAGGGGCGCTGAGATGCCACCCCGCTTTCCTCTGCACCTAGGACAGCCTCCTGGCACACCCTCCGTGGGTGGGTGGCCTGTTTCCCAGAATTTGCAAGGAGGAGGTGCCCCTCTCTGCCCTTGCCCTGTCCTTCCCCGCTACAAAATATGCCTGGCGGGGGAGTGTGGAGAGACCCCAGCTGCCCGCCGCGCAGGGGGGCTCAGCCTCCAGTGGGGACAGTGGGTCCCCAGATCCAGGTGCCAAGCTGACAAAACCCCGTGTGGGTCCGTGGACAACAGTCACACCACTGCGCTGGGGAGAATGAGGGCTTTTCAGATGGTTTCAAACATTTTGTCTGACTTCAGCCTGGAACCAGAAAGCTCCTGGCTTATAGCCGGAGAAGATGGGGTGTTGGAAGGGGGTGAAATTCAAGCGCATGTCAGCCTGTCACCGGGAGGACGGACAGCCCGGACATGGGCAGATCTTAGCTTGGGATGCACAGGAAGTGGTGATACCTGGGTCTGCTGACCCAGCGGTCCAACTTGTCACCCCCTCTGGCCTTCTAGAAGCTCACGGATTTCGAGTGTGGTTTGTGGGTTTTTTCCCCCTTCTCTCTTTTTTCTTTAAGGAAAGAAAAGGCGCACACACACACACACACACACACACACACACACACACACACACAAAGGGGAAAAAAAAGAACCCCGACGTACCATTTCTGTCTTGTCTCTGATATTTCAGAAGCGTTGTCGGGGGGCGGGGGGCGGGGTGTTGTGTGTGGGGAGCATGAAAAAAATCAATTGGCTTACACTTCTGCAAAGGCGAAAATTAACAAGCGGGTGGGAGTGACTCACGGACAGGCCCCGACTTTCGTGTTGCTTTATTTTTGTCTCTCTTCTCTCTCCCCTCCTCTGAGGAGCTGCCGATACCGCTGCCCCTCCCCCGGGTCTGGCCAGGCTGGACCTGGGGGTTGGTGCTATTCCGGGCTGGCCGTGGAATCCCGGGCTGGCCGTGGAATCCCTCTCCTGTTCTCGGAATCGAGGCGCCCTCCCAGTCCTGCGGAGGCCAAAAGGATTCCAGACCTGAAAACACACCGAGGTTTCTTTCCCCGGAGATCCCCATACTCATTCCCATGGATTCCACCCTGATCTGGGGCTTGGAGCTTGGGTTTCTGGGTCACAGTGACCCCGCTCCCATAAATACCCTTTTTTTTGAAGCAGATTTTCTCCAGAACTCCCTGGATGGTCCCTGCGGCTTTTGAGTTTTTTTCGGTTTGTTTTTTGAACTCTTTGCTATTACATTAGTCCCCTGTAGGAAGGCCAGGCGTTTCCTCCTAGGGAAACTGAAAATCCCAATTTTTTTGTTTCCTGGTTCTCTCCTTCCTCTCTCCCTCTCTGTGTGGCATCGCCTCTGCCCTTTAACCTCTCTGTGTGGGAGGCTTCTCACTTGCAAAATGAAGTTATGCCTCTGGCTTGGAGGGGGGCGCTGATTTCCAGCACCCACCCTACTGTGCATACTTGGGCTGGTTGGTTGACCTCTCTGTGCTCCTTCATCTCTAAGATCAGAGCAATCACAGCCTGCTTCATGGCAAGCCTGGACAGGAGATGCTGTAGGTAAAGCGCCTCCCTCAGCTCTTGGACGTGTCATCGGTTGCTGGCTGCATCTGTCTTATGACGCCCGGCCCCCAAATGGTGTCGCATCCTCAGTGCCAGAGGCCTGGGACCCTCGGATGGAGGCAGGCTAGGTGGAGTGGGGCCGGGAAGATGCTCTATTGTCGTGCTGTCGTGTGGGTAATTGAGTGTTGGTGGAGATTCAGGGGTTCTGGGGAAGGGAGGTCGATGCGTCTGTGTGTGTATAATTTAATGCCACTTATAATTAACCCTGTGATCAGCAAATGAGGGGATGTCGGGGGATAATAATAGCTGCTCTGACTTATTTGGAGTTGGTGCCCGTGCCAGGTCCTACGCTGAGTAAGCACCTTAGGAGCATGCTCGGAACCCCATTTTGCAGACAGGGAAACTGAGGCACAGAGAGAGGTCTTCACTGGCCCGAGGTCACACAGTCCACAAGTGACAGAACTGGAAATCTTACCCAGGACTAGTGGCTGCCAGAACCTGAAGTCTTAACCCCTGGGAAGGAGCTGGGGCTCTGCCCCATTGTCAAAGAAGTAGCTTTGATGACGGTTCACCTGCTGAGTGCAAGTCACTGTGGAGACTCCGGGGCTCCCAGCTGCCTTCCTCAGAGGGTAAGAGTATGGACGCTGGTCCGAGGTTGCTTGGTTTCAAATCCCGGCTCTGCCTCTCGCTGGCTTTGTGACCTGGGGCAAGTTGCTCAACCTCTCTGTGCTTCCATGGTCACATCTGTAAAATGGAGAGTAACGCTATCCACCTCATAGCTTTGTTGGGAGGATTAAATGAGTTAATGCGTGTAAAGTGATGTGTTGATCCATAGCCAGACCTGCCCGGTGGGGGCTCCCCAGCAGCACCCCCCAACCCTCAGCCCCTCACGGGGTCTAGCATGGGAGAAACATTAGGATGACTCAGCCACTGCAAACTGGGGCGTTCCCCGTCACTGGCTGCCTAATCAAGGCCGCCCCACTTCTGCAGCAGGACCGGGCCAGGGCCTGGCAGGATCTGAGCCATGGGAAGCCAGACAAGGCAGGCGGAGAGGGCAGGTGGCTCCCACACTCCTGAGACCTCAGACAGTGGCCCCCCGACTTCCAGAGCTATGGGTGGATCTGGGTGAGTGCCTGGGGGGAGGTCCGGGACAATTCGGGGCCGTGTGGGCTCAGCTTTGCCTCGGGCCCTGCTGAGAGGTGCTCAGGAAAGCAGTCAGTGTATAAGCTTGGTGTGTGAGCCTTCATTCCTTCATTTGCCAATTCATTCATTCAGTCAATCAGTATTTGTTGAATACCGGCGGCCAGAGAACTCAAGAGCCAGACTCTGGGTTCAAATCCCAGCTCTGCTGCTCACCAGCTGTGGGGCCTCAGACTGTGTATGTAGACCAGCTGTGGAGCCTTGGACTAGTTATGTAGCGGCCGTGCGCCTCAGTTTCCTCATCTGTAAAATGGGTGCTTTGGTGTTGCTTTACTCATGAACAAATACATGCCAGGTAGACAGAAAGCGCTTTGTACATTCTTTTCCTTTCTTTCTTTTTGTAAATAAAAGCAAATGAAAGTCGAATTCTGGGGATACAGCAGTAAACAAGGCAGGCTCGGTCCTCCATCCCCTGGACCCTGCAGTCTGTTGGGAGAGGCTGAATACATAAATAAGCTAAGCAAGAAAAAATATCGGCTGCAGTAGGGCTCTGCAGAGACTGGAAATCCCATGGCCCCCGACAGGTCACCAGGCCACTATTTTGTCTGGGGTGGGCATCAGGGGGACCTTTCTGAGTTGAACGGGTATTGGGAACAGCAGGTGCAAAGCTGGGAGGTGGAGCATCTTCAGCTGTGTGTGGCAGGAGGTGAGGGAAGCAGAAGCAAGAGGTGGGTGACCACATGGGGTCCCGACACTGAGGAGTTCACATTGCAGTTTCCACACGTGCAGCTAGAGTTTGCTGAAAGCCCCCAGAGCTTGGGTGCAAAGATCATTGCTAGTGGAGACCTGGGAGTTGGGGAAACACCTCTTCGAACAACTGTCATGCCGAGGCCCAGAGAGGGAGAGCAACTTGCCTAAAGCCACACAGCCATGCCTGCCTGCCTGCCTGCCTGCCCGCCCGCCCGGCTGGGCCTCGCACTAGAAGGGTGGGCTGGATGTCTTCACACCAGTCTAGAGAGGGTAACATGGCAGAACAAACGTTTGGATACCAAGGGGGAAAGGGAGGCGTGGGATGAATTGGGAGATGGGGATTGACATATATACACTATTGATACTGTGTATAAAATAGATAACTAATGAGAACCTACTGTATAGCTCAGGGAACTCTACTCAGTACTCTGCGGTGACCTGAATGGGAAGGAAATCCAGAAAAGAGGGGATATATGTATGTGTATAGCTGATTCACTTTGCTGTACAGTAGAAACGAACACCACATTGTAAAGCAACTATACTCCACTAAAAATTAAAAAAAGAAAAAAAGACATGGCAGAAATGTCATTCTCAAACCCCAGTGCGCACGCATCAGTGCTGGGCAGTTCATGCCGAGGGGTGGTGGGCACCACACGGGCAGCCCTGAATGGCTCCACAGCCAGATCTGCTTGGTTTTCCAAGATAAACCAGAAATCTAGATTTTTTTTTTTTACATGAAATTGCCCTATTTTTCCATTCTTTGATCGTTCTTCTCCTTACAACACCTCCGTTTGCCAGTTGTGTGGACTCGACAGCTCACTTGCCGTCCCCAAGCCTCAGTTTCCCGGGCTCTAAAATGGATCGAAGAATCACAGCCACATTGAGGAGTTATTTGGAGGCAGTGGCGCGATTATTCACAGGGAGGGCGGAGAACAGGGCCTGGGCCAGCAGCTGCGCTCGATAAACGTTGGCTCTGATTATATTAATATTGGTCATAATGATAAACTTAAATGCTACACAGAAGGAAGCCGGTGCGTCGCACGGGGCAGGGCTGTGACTTCTCTTCTGTCTGCGGGACCCGTTCCTCGCCTCTTGTCTTTTCCGGAAATACCTGTTTGCTCCCGGGGCTGGGGCACCGGGTCACCTGCGTTATCAGTAGAGTTCATGACAGTGGTTCTCAACGAGGGGCGATTTCACTCCTCCAGGGGACACAGGGCGATGTCTGGGCACATCTGTGGTCATCACGACTGGGGGCTCTCCTGGCATCGAGCAGGTGGGGTCAGGGATGCCGCTTAACATCCCGCAGCGCCCAGGATGGCCCCCCACAGAGAACGATCAGGTTCTAAATGTCAGTAATGCTGAGCCTTAGAAAACCTGATTTGTGCTCCAGACCCCAGTGGTGAGAGAAATCAGGCGGCCGGGCCATTGGCTTGTCCATGAACGTCCGCCTCCCGTGCCTTGCACCGCCTTGCTGGACTCAAACGCTGAGATTGCTAACGGGTTCCCGCTGCCCACCTGTCCCGGCCCCACGGCCCAGTTGATTATCACAAGCGGGTAGTTGCGCCTGACGTATGGATTCTAGAAGCACGAACGGCTGGGGTTTCTGGTGACAGTGCCGGATCTGGGAGATGGAGGGGCTGCTGCGGGCAGGTCTTTCCCCTTTTTTCCCACCTGGCCTTTGGAGGCCGGAGCACTAAGTTCGAATCCTGGTACAGGCCCTACCCGGTTGTGTGAGGTGACCCCTTATTCCCTGCCCCCAGCCTCGCTTTTCTCATCCATGAAATGGGAATACATCTTGCCTGCTGTGTCACTGGGAGTTAAATGCTGTCACGTTGATAGGGGACCTGGCACCCAGGGTACACAAGCAGGGACTAAATGACTGTGCTCTCCCATCCCCCATCTTCATGAACCGCTGGGGGAGATGTGGATGGAGCTCCACACCCACAATTTCCCAAACAACTGCAACGGAGGAGAAATAACCCAAACAGGCATGAAGTCCCCGTCATGGAGCCTACACTGCGTGTCTGGCCCTGGGCTCCGGCTTCACTCAGATTTTCTCCTTTCATCCTTAGAACAGCCCTGAGAGGTGGCAGCTGTCGCCCCACCTGGCAGATGGGGAAACTGAGGCACAGAGTGAGGATGAGAAACTGGCACGCTGGAGCCTTTTCCTGGGGCTGCCTATGTGCCCACAGGCGAACTGAGGTGGCATTTCTGTGCTTGTGGAGGTTCAGGGGGTCTTTACTTGGTTCAATGATCTGCTCTTGCTTTCTTGAAATTCTTTTTTTTTTTTTTTTAAAGAAGATGTTGGGGGTAGGAGTTTTTATTAATTTATTTTTTCTGTGTTGGGTCTTCGTTTCTGTGCGAGGGCTTTCTCTAGTTGTGGCAAGTGGGGGCCACTCTTCATCGTGGTGCGCGGGCCTCTCGCCATCGCGGCCTCTCTCGTTGTGTAGCACAGGCTCCAGACGCGCAGGCTCAGTAGTTGTGGCTCACGGGCCCAGTTGCTCTGCGGCATGTGGGATCCTCCCTGACCAGGGCTCGAACCCATGTCCCCCGCACTAGCAGGCAGATTCTCAACCACTGCGCCACCAGGGAAGCCCTGAAATTCTTAATAATTTTTGCACGAGGAGGCTCTGCGGTTTCATTTTGCCCAGCTGGAGCACATAGCAATTATGGAGCCAGAAGGCTGGTCGCAGAAGGAGGGACATGTTGTCGGCTGGTCTGGATGTGAGATATGTTTTTGCCTCTTACGAGCTGTGTGACTTCAGGGAAGTTGCTTTGCCTCTCTGGTTGGCACACCCAAACCCTGCTTGCCAGCCAGTCCCCTGCCGGCTTCTCCATCCACTCCCTCCTCACTCATTCTGTACCAACCACCTTGACCTTCCTTCTCCCACCTCCAGGCCTTTGTCCTTGCTGTTTCCTCCGCCAGGAGCTCCGTTTCTGGCCAGGCCAACCCTATCCAGCCAGTGTTCCCCGGCACTCTTTTTATTTTACTTCCTCAGTTGCTGTTTTGCGGTCTGTCTGCCCCCCTTTTCAGGATGGGAGCTCCACCTGGCCCCCCCTCCCCAGACCAGCCACCCTGGTTTTGGAGAGCCACTGCCCTCCTGCACTAGACCCAGCGTGTCTAATTGTCCAGATTAGGTGGGTCATGGTGGCCGGGAAAGCCCCGCATCAGGCGGCTGAAACGCCCTGACTCAGTTCCCACTGCCCTGGGCAGGGAGGCTAGGAGACCAAGTCCCCAGTGGAGGTGCTGTGTGACCTCGGCCGCTTGCCTGCCCTCATGAGTCTCTGCATGTCTGAGCTGTTTGGCGCAGAAGCCATGATGATTGGCTGCTGAGAGCCAGGGGCCCTGAGGACAGGTGTCATGGGGTCAGGGAACCCTGAAACAGTCCATGAGGTTTCTTGTCTCCTGGGGAGGAGGTGAGAAGCCCAAAGGAGCAGGGAACCCCCAAATGACATAGTAACTGGGCCAGGGGATTTTTAAGACTCAAGGAGCCCTGATGTTCATTTGACACCGTGTGCATCCGGCCAGATAGGTAGAAAAGTCACTGAGGAGCCCCCAGGAATGGGCCAGGCTTTCTTTGAGGGATTGAATTGGACATCTGAATAACCCACGTTTGAATCTTGGCCTCACGCACAGCATGACCCTGGGCCTCAGTCTCCTTGTCTAAAATGGGAGCAAAGACTGTCTCTTGAATGATTAGAAAGATCTGTACCGAGTGTGCTTGGAAAGTGCTGGCATGGCAAAGATGGAACTGGCTAAACATCGTACAATACAGCATGATGGTGAATGCCTTCTGGGGGCAAACTGGGGGACCTGCATACAGAGCTTTGGGGGACAAAGGGTTTGGGGGTCCTGGGAGCAGCAGGGCCCAAGTCTGGCTTCTCCCAGGGGTGTCGAGTCTCCTGCTGCAGTGCTGAGAGCAGGCTGGCAGGAGGCCTGCCCCAGGACCACCTGAGCCGCGGTGGGGAAACTGAGTCACACCTGTGTGGCCAGAGCCCTCGACAGGTGCAGGGGGTCAGTTCTGACCTTCTAGTTCTGTGCCTCAGTCACCCTGTGGGCTGCGTCGAGGCCTCTGGACTCCGCATCCAGTGCTCTCCCCGACATCACCCAAATTTCAGTCACTCACTTTGACGTGTGCCTTTTGCCCCACCTACCTGGTCCTCCTAGTGACTTGGTAGTTTTCTTGAAACCCATTCTCTTTGAAAACTTAAAGGAGAAAAATTTGTCTTACTCTCATGAATGGGCAACGTGGTATGTCCTTGACATAAGAAGGCAGAACCTTTGAAATAAATGTGATGAGAGCCAAAAGAAAAAAAGAAAAAAAAAAGGACATTAAATCATCCTGCTACCGCCACAGGCTTAGAGCAGAGGCCAAGGGCTACTGAGGCGTTAAAGCCCAGTTAGCACCCACCGGAGACTTCCAACCTTGAGAAGGCTGGAAAAAGCCGGGGAGGGGGATGGCGCCCTTGCTGGTTGAGTTCATGTGGCTGAACATGGCTAGAACCGTTCGGGGGTCTCCACCTTCCGACCAGGGTGCTAGGACTTTCTTGTGTGTGTCTTGAGTATTCCTTCTCAACAGCCTGGGGAGAAGGTTATTTCTCCCTGAATTCAATTAATGAGCCTATTAAAAACTATTTATTTTCCCTGACAGTTGTTTACCGAGGAGAAGGAGATGAATTGGCTGGGCGTCCTCACCAGGCAGGCGCAAGGTGGGATGGGAGATGCCTGGTGCCTTGGGCCCAGGTGCTTAGCGAGCACAGACCGTAGGTGGGGTCCTGCCTTCCGAGGGGCCCCTGGAAACACGGAGCCTGAACTTGGGCTGTGGCCAGTTTCTGACCTTGGGGTATTTGGGGAGGCGGAACCTGGGATGAATGAAAGGCATCCTGGCATGGAGGCAGGGGGCTGGCCCTGATAACATCTGTCTTCTCTATGCAGGCCAAAGTCTCTCAGATACACTGGTTTGAAAGTAAGACCTAACCCCGTCGGGCTACGTGTTTTTGGTGGGGTCTACCAATATCCCGTCTTTCTCCTCCACAGCAATTGAACCCTTTGACTTATCTAGGCACATAGCCACCTGGTGGAAAAAAAAAAAATTTCCCATTGTACCTTGGCAGCTGTCTGTGCTATATGATTCAGTTCTGACCAGTGGGATAAATGAACAGAATTTCCTGGAAATGCCTTCAAAGGGAGGTAGCACATGCTTCCTTCTCCCCACCCCCAGCTGGAATACGGAGGTGATGGTAGGCACCCAAGCAGCCATTTTGGACCATGAGGCAGGTATCAGGGATAAGAATGGGGGATCAAAGAGGTGGAAGGAGCCTGGACCCTGATGATTATGGGGTGGGCAAAATAGCCCTGAAAGGACGACCTGGGAGCTTCTTTTATGTGAAGGTGCCTCTCTTGTGAGCTTTTTGGCATCCGCCGCCCAACTTGATCCTAATAGCGGCAGTAGGTGAGCCTCAGGACACAGTGCTTTTCTTCCTTCTCTCCTCGGGTCTCTGCTCATTTTTAAGTGAGGCTTCCCCTGACCTCCCTGTGAAGATTTGCAAAGTTATTACTTGCGAAACGATTTGTAAGAGTGTTATTTGCAAATCCGCCTGTCTACCTGGCCACCATCTTCCCCTCTCCTGCTCTGCTTTTACTGGAATCGCTGTCGCCATCTCCATGTCTTATGCCTTTTACTTGTCATCCACCTCCTTTTCGGCCGTCTCCTCTGCTACGTCCACAGCAGCGCCTGTGCACAGTAGGGCCCCGTGCACGTTTTGCACCCACAGATCTCCGTCCACAGGGCAAGAGATGAGGCTCTGAGACGCCTGAGGTCCTCCAGCTGGCTCGTGGCAGCGCCTGCGTTGGCACCAACCAAGCAGGTGGCTCCCGAGTTCTCCCTTTTCACTAGCCTCTCCCCCCTCCCCCTGCAGGCGGCCAGTTCGGGCCGCCCAGCGGCTGCTCCTGATCCTTCCTCCCGCCCCCGTGTTCTCACCTCGGCCTCCAGAAATAGCCCCTTTAAAATAGCAGTGTCCCTGCGTTCTGGGGCTTCTGCCTGCCCACGGACGTGATGCCGTGCTGACGGTCCAGCCTCTTTATTGCTGTGGGATTTTTAAAAATACAGTTGGTGTTAGGTGTTCCCCCCCCTCCCATTTTTACGCCTGAAGAAGCCCAGCCACCCACAGGCTGTTTCCATGCCGACACTTGTCATTTGGGGTTTCGCACTGTGTGTTCCCGTGGATCCTGACCCTCCATCGCGGCCAAGGGGTGTCTGGTTTGCAGAGCTGAGAGCTTCCACTGCAGGCTCACGCCAGCCCACGGTTCCAAGTCTGGTCAGGAAGCCCTGGGTCCGAGTCCCAGGGCTGCCTCTTGCTGGCTGTGTGGCCTCAGGCACATGGAGCAACTTCTCTGAGCCTCGGTTCACTGGTCTGTGAAATGGGGACATCTCGGGACCCAGGCACATGGCTGAAGTTCTCTGAGCCTCAGTATACCCACCTGGAAATAAGACCCCTGATGGTTTTTCACTCGGGCCAGCACACAGTGGGTGTTCTTGAGATGTGAGCCGACCTCGTTATAGCACTCGGGCCACCTCTGAAACAGCCTGCATTACCCATCCCAGGGAAGGATGGAGTGAATTTGGTGCCAGGTCTGGGCACTGCCGCTTCTGGGGACCTTCAGGAAATCACTACCTCCCTCGGGGACTCAGTTTTCCTCATCTTTAGAATGGAGCATGTTACCAGATTGTTGGAAGATGGCTGAGGGATAAGGTACACTCGCTGTTTCCCCCTCCCCCACGAGGCCAAGGACACAGCCAGTGGTCCGTAGGTGTTGCGGATGTTTTCCTGCCGTGTTTTATACTTGTATTCATTGAGACCATGTAGACTAGTGGTTAAGAGGCAGACTCGAGGACCAGATGGCTTGGATTCAAGTCCCAGCTCTATTCCTCATCTGCTGTGATTTCACCTCCCGGCCTCAGTGTCCCCATCTGTAAAACAGGGAAAATGATGACCCCACCCTCCCAGGGTCCTTGGGAGGATCCGATGAGTTAGCAAGGGTGAAGCCTTACTGCTGGGCTGCGAGTGAGGGTGACACGGCGCCCCTAAATAATACGTCTATTCCCTAAATAGTTATCAGGCACCTTCCAGAGCGGCACCTCTTCCTGGCAGCGGGATCGGGGAGGTGGATGCTTCTCGAGTCGGTCTGTTTGTTTGGCTTGGAGGTCCTGGCTCAACCTCTGGGGCCTCCCTTCCAACGGGGCAGGGATTAAACTGCCCGGAGGAACATGCCCATCCCAGGCCACAGGCACCACGGAGGCCGCCCCTGCTTCCTGCGTTTCCTCAGCAGGTGTTGGCTGGAGGCTCAGGAAAGGGGGCAGAGGGCAGAGTCTAGGGATAGCTCAGAAATGGGGACAGGAAGGGCCCCCCGGAGGAGGCGTGGATTTGCTTCCTCCGCCAGCCAGCCCTGGAGGACCGGTGGCTGGTTCAGCTGTGGCTGCCGCCTCCCCACATCTGTGCCTTGTCATCCGGGCACCTACTGTGTGCTGGGTCTCTGCCGGGGCCCAGCGGGGAAGAAGAAGTGTATGCCTTTGTGGGGCTCACGTTCTGATCAGGAAGAGGTAATAAGCAAACTATGTGTCATGTCAGGTGGTGATAAGAGAACACGGTAAAAGAGAGAAAGGGGTACGTGAGTGGAGGGATGAGGGCTGTCATGTATGTTATTTAACTTTTTAAGTTTTAAAATTGATCTTTATTTTTTTAATCGATGTTTATTTTAAGTTTCTTTTTCTTTTTTTTTTTTGCTGCACCGTGAAGCATGCGGGATCTTAGTTGCCTGACCAGAGATCGAACCCACGCCCCCTGCAGTGGGAGTGCGGACTATTAACCACTGGATCACCAGGGAAGTCCCAGGGCCGTCATTTTATTTTTATTTTTTTTATTTTTATTTATGTGGTCCATTTTTTAAAGTCTCTATTGAATTTGTTACAGTACTGCTTCTGTTTTATGTTTTGGGGTTTTTTTTTTTGGCTGTGAGGCATGTGGGATCTTAGCTCCCTGACCAGGAATCGAACCTGCACCCCCTGCATTGGAAGGCGAAGTCTTAACCACTGGACCACCAGGGAAGTCCCAGGGCCATCATTTTAAATGGGGTTGTAGGGACGGCTTTTTATTGAGGAGTTGACAATTTGAGTAAAACCCTGATGGAGGTGAGGGAGGAAGCCAAGTGGCTGTGTCAGAGGAGAATGTTCTGGGCAGAGGGCATAGCCTGTGCAAAGGCAGCACCGTGCCTGGCGTGTTGGAGGAACATCGAGGAGGCGAGTGTGTCTGGAGCAGAGTGAGTGAGGGGGAGAGAGGGAGGAGGGGAGGGCAGGGAGGGGACAGGGGTGGGGGCAGGTCATGTAAGAGCACAGGCAGGGAGGCCTTGGGCTTTTACCCAGAGGAGGGAGGTGGGTACCTGACTCAGACACTCACAGGAGCCCTTTGGCTGCTGCAGGGAGGCTAGACGGTGGGAGTGGGGGGCACAGGGCAGAGGAGACTGTACTGGTCCAGGCAGGATGGTGGGATGGAACAGGTGGAGACAGAAGATGGGGAGAAGTGGGAAGATTTGGGATAGAGTTTGAAGGCAGACTTTTCATAGGTTTAATCTTCATGGTAGCTCTGTGAGGCAGGGACTCTTATACCCATTGGGTGGGTGGAGAAACAGGCCCAGAGAGGTTGAGTCATTTGCCCAGTGTCACACAGCTAGATGTTGCACAGCGGCTGGGTGGCCTGGCTGGGGTGCAGCTTGCTCTCTAAGCACTTCACATGTGTCACTTCCTCCTAATTTATGTATAGATTGACCCTCTTTATTTATTTGTTTATTTAAAATTTTATTGGAGTAGAGTTGATTTACAATGTTGTGTTAGTTTCCGGTGTACAGCAAAGTGATTCCGTTGTACATATATTTATTCTTTTTCAGATTCTTTTCTCATATAGGGTATTACAGAATATTGAGTAGAGTTCCCTGTACCATACAGTTGGTCCTTTTTGGTTATCTATTTTATATATAGTAGTATGTGTATGTTCATCCCAAGGTCTGATTTATCCCTCCCCCCACGTCTCCCCCTTGGTAACCATAAGTTTGTTTTTGTTTTTTTTTAACATCTTTATTGGAGTATAATTGCTTTACAATGGTGTGTTAGTTTCTGCTGTATAACAAAGTGAATCGGCTGTATGTATACATATATCCCCATATCCCCTCCCTGTTGCATCTCCCTCCCACCCCTCTAAGTGGTCACAAAGCATGGAGCTGATCTCCCTGTGCTATGCGGCTGCTTCCCACTAGCTATCTATTTTACATTTGGTAGTGTATATAAGTCCATGCCACTCCATAAGTTTGTTTTCGATACCTGTAAGTCTGTTTCTGTTTTATAAATAAGTTCATTTGTATCTTTTTTTTTTTTACGCCGTGTATTTAAAGGCTCCTGTGAGGTTGAGTTCTCTTAGTCAAGATGTTGGCTGGGGTCCCCGCCCTGCCCTATTTTAGAAAAATACATTGTAAGTGCTGTTGGCAGGTAGACCGGGACAAAGCCAGCGATCCTGGATTTGAATCTGCCCTTACCTCTTACTTTGCTGTGTGATTTCATGGCTTTTGCCCAGCCTCTCTGAACTCTCATTTACTGTGAAGTCAGACTCAGCTCGTCATCCCAGTAATATGTTTTGAGTTCCTGCTGTGCGCCAGGTAGTTTTAGGCAGATTGGTTATTCCTGTCTTGACCACTGCAGCCCCCAAAATGTTAGTTGACAAAACCACAGTGCTTGGGCCACATGAGGGTGGGTGGGAGCCTTCCACGCATTATCAGTACCTTCCGTGGATCCCTTAGTGCGGGTGTCAGAGGCTTGGAGGGAAATCTTGGGGCAGCCACCCATGGGAAATGCTAGGTGCCTGGGGCCTGGCCGCACAGGGACCGGTGCCACGTGCAGAACCCCAAGTCAGCAGCACTGGGGTGAAAAGCAATTCAGAAGAGGTGGGCTTGGAACACAGAGGTGGTTTAGAAAAACTTGAACCATATATTTTACTTACACTTTGCATTTATGTTCAGGAGAGAAAGGTGATCAAAGTGTCCGTCCAAAGAAGTCTAAAAAAGCTCTTTCAGTTGCTGTCAAATGATAATTCTGTGTGATAAGGAAGTCATGTCCAGTTTAACTGGCAGCATTTTTTCTTTCTTATTGACGCGTAATATAATTACGCAGCTTAAACTCAATGAAATACAGAAATCGTCAGCTCTGGAACTGGGATGAGGAAGAGGGAGAGAGGATGCAAGGCTCTGAGAGTGAACAATGGGAGGGGAGGTCAAAGAAGGCTTCCTGGAGGGGGTGGCAGCTGATCTGAGATGTGGTGGTTGAGTAGGAGTTACTTGGGCAGAGAGAGGAGGGAATGGTGTTCCAGGCAGAGGGAACAGCATGGGCAAGGATTCCTATGCAAAGTCACTGTGAGCCTTCAAGGTGAAGTGGTTAAATCTTGTGTCTTTCATGGGGCCCAGCTCATAGTAGGTGCCCACTGAATGGATCGTGGTAGATGTTAGACCAATGGGTCCGTAATAGGCAGCCGGTCAGTGGGCACGAGGTAGGTGCAAAGTAAGCAGGCGCTGCCCTCAGTCCCAGATCTGGATGATGCCGTGTGGACGTTGCTTGCCAGCATCTGCGTTCTGAAAGCTCTGAGACCCAGAGGTCTGAGTCTGTTTGAAGTCCCTCAGCAGGTTGACTGTTGTGCAGGGATAACCTTGATGGTTATCCTCAGCTTCCTGCCATGCTACTAATGAAGCTCTATCCTCAGTTGCACAGTGGGCATGCAGCTTGAAAGGAGGAGAAACCCAAATCAACTGACTTTAGTTTTTTTTTTAAAAAAGCAGATGGATTGATTGGCTCTTGTAACTGAGAAGACTGATGTTAGAATAGACCAGCTTCAGGCATGGCTTGATCCAGGGGCTCAGACAAGGATCCTTTAACTCCTTGTTAAAGAGAAAGAAAAGCAGACCCAGATTGCTTAAACTGCTTGCCCGAGGCCACTCAGCTGGGAGGTTAAGCCACAGTTCAGACTCGGGTTGCTCTGAATCTAAGGCCTGTGACTTGTCCCAAGCCAGGGAGTGATGACTCCATTTTACAGATGGGGAAACTGAGGTTCATGGAAGGGAAGTGACTTACTTCGGGTCATTGAGTAAGCAAGGAGCAGAGCCTGGGACCAAACTCACATCAAACTCATGGTCTTGGACCTCATACCATATGGTTCTCTGTAAACACAGGTTGAATGGTGAGTTGGTCCAACTGAGGCAGAGCAGAGGAAAGGTTTGCCAGGGACCACATTGACCTTGGGCCAGGCTCTCCCCTCCCCCCGCCAAAAGGGCCCGCGCACACTCCCTCCTGCCACCCACCCTGGATGGTTATGACTTTCCCCTCGCTCTTGATGAACACATCACAGGTGACAGGAGGTCCCTGCTGGCCCTGGCTTCATGCCAGCTGTGGGTTCCGGCCAGCCCTGCCCATCTCTGTCACAGGAGGAAATGAGATTGGCAGCCAGTTGTTCTCTTCCGAGCCAGCCACCTCGCTCCCCGATGCCCGGTTTCCAACGTTTGCATTGATTGCTCAAGCCCTCCTCCCTTCTCCCCAGCAAACATCCGACCGACTGCTCAGTAACTCTCACCGTTTCCCTCTGAGCAGTCCTTCCTCTGCTCCCTTTGCCCTTGGGCATCTCCATGGCATTGGGCACCTACTGTCTACCAGGTGTTGAGCTCGACTGCTAGCAAGCTTTGTTCACCTCATCCTAGGTCAGGCTCTGGGCCCAGGTGACCTGTGCTCATATCCCCTCTTTGCCACCTCCAAGCTGTGTGACTTTGGGTAAGTGGCCTGACCTCTCTGAGGCTCAATTTTGTCTTCTGTAAAATGGAGAGAATTAGGTGAGATATGTGTCTAGCAAATAATACATGGTCTTAAAATATTAGCAAGTATTCTTCTTATTATTTCAGCATTAGTACCTCTAGGTCTGTTGGTCTCCTCTCTCCTTTCCCACACATCCTACACCCAACTTCTGTGCCGTGCTTTTTCACAAACAGACTCAGTATGTACAGAGCCTTCATCTCCTTTTTCTGGGCTGTGTACTATGCCACTGGCTTGTCCAGCCCCTTCCTGACTGTCATGCCCACCCATCTCTCTCTTTCACTTTCCTGTGAGATGAGCTGCAGTGCTTTTCACACACAGGCTTCAAGCACGAGTAAGAGATTCTATGTGGAATGCACGTTCTAGAATTCGCTGGATCTCACCTGGTCACCCTACAGAGTGTCTGTAATCTCCATTCCAGCCACCAGCAAGTGAGCACAGGCTTCCGCTTAACAGTTTAGTAGGATAGGAATGTTTTTATTCTTTGGCGGTTCCCACCAGACCAGTAGCAGAAACCTCCCGTGGTTTCAGATCTAAAATTTTATTTTAGGCCCCAAGAAAAGCTTCTAAGTGTTGAGAAAATAATCACAGTGCCTCCTCTGGGTCCAAGATCCTGCTGGGGAGCATCTAGAGGTTCATCAGTGGATATTTATTGAGCACCTACTGTATGCTGGGCCCTGACCCAGGTGCTGGGAATAAAGTGGTGAAGAAGACAAGAAAAATCCTGTCCTTGTGAAGCATAGCAGGGAGAAGAACAATACACAAATAAATAGGTTAAATATTTAAGGAGCTATAGCATGCCTTTAAGAAAAATGAAGCCAGGGAAAGGGGTAGGTGATAAGGAGGGACTATTTTAGTTACGGAATCAAGGTAGGCTTCTCTGAGGAGGTGACTTTTCAGTAAAGACCAGCAGGAGGTGAGAGAGTGAATTATGTGGCGATCTGGAGGAAAGGTGTTCCTGGGGTGGGGGTGCTGGGGGGAGAGCCGTGCAAAGGCCCAGGGACAGGACCATGCCTGGTGTGTGGAGGCCCGTGTGTCTGGAGCAGAGTGAGCGACGGGGAGAGAGGGAGGAGGTGAGGGCAGGGAGGGGACGGGGCAGGTCGTGCAGGACCTTGTGGGCTGAGGGGAGGACTTGGTGTTTTGCTCTCAGGGAGGTGGGAGCCCTGGAGGGCTGTGGGCAGAGGAGGGACGGGGCCTGACTCAGGTGCTCACAGGCGCCCTTTTGCCACTGCAGGAGCTGGGGAACAGGGTGGGGGCGACTGCACTTGTTCAGGTGAGCGATGATGGGGCTGGACCAGATGGAGACAGAGAAGGGGGAGAAGTGGGTGGATGCTGGAGAGATTTTTTTTGGGAAGAGTCAGTGGATTGGCCAAGCAGTGGGTGCAGGGTGGACTTGAAAGTCATCAAGGATAACTCCTAGATCTCTGGGCTGAGCACCTGCAAGGATGGGAGGGACAGGCATGGGGACCCCCGTGTTACAGGACACCTGCCAAGGTTTCCAGAAGGCAAAGGGGGTGGTTCTCTCTGCAGGTGTTGGAGGGGACCTCCTGGATCTGGTGGCTCCTAAGTTAGCCCATGGGTATGATCTGGGGCCAGGGTCCCATGCTACAAGCAAGCCGGTGGCCCCTGACCAAGGCACATCCTTTTCTCAGCCTCAGTTTCCCCATCTGTATAATGGGGATGGTAACGGAAGGGAATAAAATGAGTTAATACGTACAGAGTACTTAGAACACAGCCAGCTACATGTTTGGGTTTAGGTGGGGCTGGGCCTTTGCCAGCTCCAAGCTCCACTGGGGCTCTTGGGGCAGAAATTCTGAGATTCACTGAACTTCCAGTTCAAGATACAGAGGAGGCCTGGTTCACAGACCAGGGGGCTGAAGCCCAGAGAGGTTAAGGCACTTGCCCCAGGCCATACACCCATGGGCCCACACGTCCTCCCCACCTTGCTCCTCTCCCTTCTCCTCTGTGTGTTTTCCACCCCTGGGGCTGCCGGCTTTAGTTCTTGGTGGTTTCCAGGCTCCCCTTGGCTCCAGCTTGGCACTCACCTCCCACTTCCACGCGCTCTGGGTCCAGGGCCTGGTGCCAGGCGGGCCCAAGGGCAGGAGGTGGGGGTCTGGATGGGCACCCTCTGCTTTATACCCAGGGTTCCCTCTGCCCCTGCCCCTTCCCCGATGCTCCCACAAATGATGGAAGTGGGACAGGAGGGAGCGAACGAAATTATATACACACGAACATATAAAAATTAGTTTAGGATCTGGGCCAAGAACCACTTGCGCTTGGCTCGGCATTGTGGGTAATTCATCCCCGATTACCATAAAAGCCAGAGCCTAGCTGACAGGCAGCCGTGCGGCTTTTGTTTAAGATTCTGATGAATATATAATCTCTCTCCCGCCTGGAGCCCGAGGTTCCCCCCACCCTGCCCACACTCCCTCTGCTGAGAATGGTCCCCGGGAAGGATGTCCCCAGGCTCCTGCCCAAGAGGCTGCTCGGGAGCCAGGCCGGCCCCAGGTCCATTGGTAAGCCTGCCTCAGAGAAGCTCGGCTTGGCATTCGATGCCCGCTGCTGCCCCCAAGGATCCCAGACCTTGTAATGCAGCCCCAGCCCTGGGCCCAGTTCCCTCAGACCCTCATTCATCCACGTGACACACATTTATTGGGCACCAACTGTTTGCCTGGTCCCACACGGGTGCTGGGATGCTACAGCGACTGAGATGGATGGGGTCCCTGGCTTTTCAGAGTCTGGGGACTGATGGATGAGTAGACAAGCATTTATCCTATATTTAAAGATTCCTCATCTCTTGCCCAGAAGATGCAAATTAAAACAAGATCCATTTCTTGCCCGTTCGCTTGGCAAAAATGTCTGAAGCTTGATGATATCCAGAGTGGAAATGGGAGGGGGACCCCTGGGCGTCATCAGCGGGAGAATAAATTAGCATTGCCACCTTGCAACATCTTTTATTTTTAATTTTTTTTTCTGGCCAGATAATGCATATATGTAAGACACAACTGAGGATGTACAGAAGAGTACACAGGGGAGAGCCTCTCTACCACCATTCCCTTCACATCCTCAGTCCCCTTCCCCACTCCTTCCTCAGAAGCAACAGCAGCGTCCTGCTAGGACAGGGTTTGGTGGACTTTTTCTGTAAAGGGCCAGATAGTAAATCTTTTCAGCCCTGCTGTGAGGCGGGTGGTCTCTGTCAATGCTATTCAATGCCACCATTGTAGCATGAAAACAGCCAGAGACAATACGTGAATGAATGGCTGTGGCCGTGTGCCAATAAAGCTTTATTGACACAAACAGCCAGTGGGCCAGATTTGGTCCATGGGTTGTAGCTTGCTAGCCCCTGCTCTATATCAGCGCTGTCCAGCAGAACTTTTGTGCAATGTTAGAAATACTCTCTGCTGATGCTTCCTAATAAAGTAGCCTCTGGCCACATGTGCTGTTGAGCATTGGAAATGTGGCTAGTGCAAATGAGGACTCAACTTTTCAATTTCATTCCATTTTATTGCATTTAAATGTAAACAGCCACGTGGTGGCTTGTGGCCACCATTTTGGACAGCGCAGTTATCTAGACATCTTCGGTGAACATTAAGTAGGCAGGTAGATTTGTATTCCTTTGTTTAACCAAATGGTAGCATCTGTTCTGTACCTTGGGGTTCCCCCCCTTAAAAATGTAGTATCTTAAAAGTAATTTCATAATTATACATCTGGCTCTCTCCTTTTCACAACTGCAATACTAGTCTCATAATATTAAAAGATACTAATCTTTTGTGGCATTATTTGGTCCCTTGCACTGTTATCTGTTTAATCAATCCCCTATAGTTGAGCACTTAGGTTGCTTCAAGTCTTTTGCCGTGAGGACTTTCTACAGATGTCATTTCATGGGGATGTGTCTTTCAGATAAGTTCCGAGAGGTGATGTTAGCAAGCCCAGAGGGAAGGTGCAGACACCCCAGCTGCCCATCTCTCTGCATTGAGATGTGGGAGGCATGGACGCAAAGATTCACAGGCATTCGTCGAGAGTGAGAAATAAGATGGAACCAACCTAAGTGTCCATCAACAGGGGATTGTAATAACTGGGCACAGCCTTGTAATGGAAGATTATACACAGCAGGTGGAAAGAGTTTTGGGATGTGTATGCACACTGTAGATACAGTGTCTTGTGAAAGAGCACAAGTTGGGAAATGATACAGGCAAGATGATACAATTTCACGGAAGAAAAAGAAAAACATTCTGTATTCTGGTGTTACCTTTGGTCTGTAGCTGCTTGGGAAAGATATGCAAAGATTGACACAAACCAGCAACAGAGGTTGCTTCTAGGGGCAGATAAGAGGGACTCTCCGTTCCACAAAGGTTTGCATCTGCTGTGTGCCAGCTGCTTCCTGGCCTCAACAGGAGGAATTTGAAAGAACAAATCTCCTGCCCTCTTGCGGCTAGCACTCCAGCTGGGGAGCTTGAGAATAAACAAAGCACAGGGGGGAAAAAAAAATCAAATGTCAGAGAGCTGTATGTTGCTCTAGGGGGAAAAAGAATTTAGAGAAGGGGACTGGGGAGGGCCCAGAGTGGGAGGCAAACTTTCAAAGAAGGCATTCCAGAAGACCTCACTGCAGAAGTGACACTTGAACAGAGGTGGTGAGGGAGGGAGCCATGTGGGTTTCAGGGGGAAGAGTGTTCCCAGCAGAGGAACAGAGAATGCAAAGGCCTGGAGGTGACATCTCCCGGGACAGTTGCTGAGCCCAAACCACTGTCCTCACCCAGACCTGTACCTCCTCCATCATGGCTCCCAAATGAGCACGGCTTGCTGGGGACCGCTGCTGGGGAATAATTAATAATTGATCATAATAACTGATACATCTGGGAACCAGTGGTCCATCCTTGTGCTTCCACGAGGCAGCCAGCCCCCACCCACGTGTGGGCTGCAAAATCACAGATGGGCTAGGTTCGAGATGCCACAGACTCCTGGACTGGCTGACCTCCAGTCAGGCAGGAGGAGAGGAAGCCAAGGCCTGAATGAGTGGCGTGGGGAGAGAAGTTGAGAACCCAGCTTGGGTTCGAGTCCTAGTTCTGTTCTAGTGGTGAGAATATGGACCCAACCTCTGGGCCTCAGTTTTCCCAACTGAAAAATGGGGAGAATAATAACACCAATCTTTGAGGTGGTTCAGTGAGCAGCTTCATGGAGGCCTGGCCAGTGGGAAGAGCCAGGAATAGGAGCTAGTGTGCTCGTTGAGCACCTACTGTGTGCCCAGCTTGGTTTGGAGAACTTTGCCCCATACTAGGTCTTTTTTTAAAAAAATGAATTTATTTATTTTATTTTATTTATTTTTGCTGCATTGGGTCTTCGTTGCTGTGTGCAGACTTTCTCTAGTTGTGGCAAACGGGAGCTACTCTTCGTTGTGGTGCGCGGGCTTCTCAGTGCCGTGGCTTCTCTTATCGTGCAGCACGGGTTCTAGGTGCACAGGCTTCAGTAGTTGTGGCATGTGGGCTCAGTAGTTGTAGCTCGCGGGCTCTAGAGCGCAGGCTCAGTAGTTGTGGCACACAGGCTTCGTTGCTCCCCGGCATGTGGGATCTTCCTGGACCGGGGATCGAACCCGTGTCCCCTGCATTGGCAGGAGGATTCTTAACCACTGCACAACCAAGGAAGTCCCTCCCATACTAGGTCAAGCATTCTGAGGTCTTGGGAGAGGAGGGGTTGGGTACAGGTCCCAACCCTTGTCCAAAGATGTCACCTTCCCCCTGGTCATCCAGGACTTGAGAGCTTGGAGAGCTGCGCAGAGAGGTTGTGCCTGCAACTGAGCTCACACAACAAGTCTGGGCCAAGCAGGGAACCTAGCTCTGCTGTCCCATCCCCCTCAGCAGCCCCCGGTCCCTCAGGCTTCTCACCTATGGGATGGGACTTGGCCCAAGCTTCCTATTCCCACTTCTTCCATTCAGTCCAGTGCCACTTAGATTTCCTCTCCCAGTTCCCCTTTTCTTTCACATCTTAGATATCACCACCTACCAGAAGCCTGCCCTGCCCCCATGCCAGATGCATTCCCCATCTCACATCTGGTTTTTAACTGCCAGAGACCCCATCTGCCTCCCCTACAGCCTATGAACTTCCTGACGCCAGGCCAAAGCTGCCTGGGTCATCCTGTGTCCCTAGTGCTCAGCCTGGAGCCTGGTATACAGCAGGTGCTCTATAAATTCAGGGGTGTGTGTGAAAGAATTGTTACTGAAGTGTGATAATTGTTCATGCCTCAATGTGTGCATTCCTCAGATGACATCCCCCCACCTCACTCCTCTAATCCCATCTCCCTCTCTTTCCCTAGAACTTAGTGTGTTCATTCCCACCACAGGACCTTTGCATGTGCTGTGTCCTCTGCTCAGAATTCCCTCCCCACCCCTATCTTTGCATGGCTATGCCATCTGTCACTCTCCCTCCCTAGAAGAGAAGCCCTGGGAGGTTGTCTGTCCTGGTTCCTGCTGCGTCCCCAAAACTCAGGATAGCGCCTGGCACATGCTGAGGTTTCAGCAGTGACCAAGACTGGATCCCACCCTCACAAGGGAAGTCAGTCAGGAGCTGCGTGAAGCCCTGTCCTGGGGACCTCTCTGGTCAGTGCCTCAGTTTCCCTGATCTTCAAAGACCTTGAACCCACAAAAATCAGCCCCAGGCACTGAAAACCCAATCATCCTCTGTACAGATGGGGACACAGAGGCCCTGAGAAGGGCACGGACTTGCTCAGGGCCACATAGCCCCCTGGGGACAAAGCTGGGAAGAGAACCTAGGCCTCCTGCCTCCTCTGGGCCATGAATTCTAAAGTGGGGGACCTGCCCCCAGGATGAGGTTGTTTTGGGGTGACCTGTGGAGGAGGCATCCGACAGCACAGAGCTACACAGACCAGCAGCAACTCCGCTTTTGGTCCATAACAAATCAAAGGGAAAGTCTCAGTCCGGTGCAGGGTGATTTTTTAAAACCAACACCTGCCAATCTCTCTATAACCAAATCCCATTGGGCTGCTGGCCTTAGCAACAGTATCCAGGGAAAATGGAAGGATTCGGTAGGTAGTTTCATTGTAATAATTTTTCTGGTGACTTTCAAGGCTCCGCAGTTAGAGCCTGGCATTATAGAGTTAGTTTCTAAAGTAAATTAGTTTAAGGGAACTGCTGTGAGCCAGTTGAATGAAAGATTTAATGAGGGTTAAGGGAACAAGGCGGGGAGGATTTGGGGGGAATGCCACACATGTCCTCACTGGGGACCTGGCGAACGCACAGGCATTTACAGAGAGAATGCGGCCAGAGCCATTAAAGCGGCCACAGCTGGTCCAAGGTGGGAGCTGGGGGGCTTGGGGAGGGGCCCAGCCTGGAGGGACCGTGCCTGGCAAGGGCACTACCCCTCCGCCCCCTGCCTCTGGCTGAGTCAGCACCTTGGCGCCTGGCAGCAGAGCGGAGCCTGGCTGTGCTTGGAGCAGCTGTTTACATATTTCTGCCCTTGGGGCCAGAGCAGCAGCCCCCAGAGGGTGCCTGGGACGGACGACCCAGGTTCAATTCCCAGCTCTGTGGACTTGTGGCTGCAGATGGTGCCTGCCAACCTCTGCCCTGTCCTGCAGATCAGCCCCACCAGACTTCACAAGGCCTCCTAGCCATTAGTTTGTTCTTTCATTTATTTATTTATAATATTTATTTATTTATTGGGCTCTGCTGGGTCTTAGTTACAGCACGCAGGATCTTCAGTTGCAGCACGCAGGATCTTTAGTTGCGGCATGCGGGATCTAGTTCCCTGACCAGGGATCGAACCCAGGCCCCCTGCTTTGGGAGCATGGAGTCTTAATCACTGGACCACCAGGAAAGTCCCTCTTTCATTCATTTAGAAAGCATTTATTGAGTACCTACTGTACACCAGGCCGTAGGACCAGCAATGGCCGAAACCGACCTGGCCCTGCCCTCCGGGCTCCCACCTCCTCCATCAGAGCTGTCCACAGAACTTTCTACGCTGATAGAAATATGCGATGTCTGTGCCAATACTGTGGCCACGAGCCACACCGGAAACACAGCATGTGTGACTGAGGAACTGGATTTTGAACTTTGTTTAACTTTATTTCATTTTAATTTAGTCACATGCAGCTAGTGGTTCCTTATTGGACATCACAGATCTAGACAGTAAACAAGAAATAGGTAATTTCAGATGAAAATAAGTGCTAAAAGGAAAAAAAGCTAGAGAAAGGATGTGTGATAAAGGCTGATGGAGGTGGTACCTGAGCCGGGGTGATCAGCTTCTCTGAGGAGGCAATGTTTGAGGGAGACCTGAATGGCGAGAAAGAAACAGCCATGAAAATGTGGGGGAAAGATGATGAGCCAGGGTGATCAGCTTCTCTGAGGAGGCAATGTTTGAGGGAGACCTGAATGACGAGAAGGAAACAGCCATGAAAATGTGGGGGAAAGATGTTCCAGGCACAGGGGAACCAGCATGTGCAAAGGCCCTGGGGCAGGACCATGCCTGGGGAGTTGGAGGAACAGCCAGGAGGCCTGTGTGTCTGGAGCAGAGTGAGCGAGGGGGAGAGAGGGAGGAGGGGAGGGCAGGGGGGGGGACGGGGCAGGTCATGCAGGGCCTTGTGGGCAGTGGAGAGGACTTGGACTTTTACCTGGAAGGAGGTGGGGGCCCTGGAGGGCTGTGGGCAGGGGAGGGATGGGAGCTGACTCAGGTCCTTACAGGCACCCTGTTGCTGCTGTGGGGAGGACAGATTGTGGGGAGTAAAGGCCGGAGCTGGGGGACCAGGGCAGAGGTGACTGTACTGGTCCAGCTGGGCACTAATGGGGGCTGGACAGGGTGGGAAGGGCATCTGGAGAGAGATGAAGAAACTCGGGAAAAATTTAGGAGGGAAACTTGAGAGTATTTCCAGACTGGCGCAGCATGAAGGAAGAAGAGAAGTCAGGGTCAGCCCCCAGCTTCTAGGCTGAGCCTCTGTAAGGATGGAGCTGCCATCAGCTGAGCAGGGGAGGATAGAGGGAAGAGCAGGTGTGCTGGATCCAGCTGCACCTGAAAGCATCCTGGATTTGTCCAGAAGGAGAGGATGGTAGCCGGGCCTGGGGGAACCAGAAGGTGAAAAGGGCAGATGAAGAGCTGGTGCGTGCCTGTGGCGGGCTGCGGTGTGGCCGGCAGGCAGACACGGCGCCAGGGCCGAGATGTGAGTATGGGCGAGGCAGGCGCTGGGCTGGTCCGCACATGCTTGCTGCTCCGGGGCATGAATGCTGAGCTGGGTGGGGAGGGGCCCCGTTGGGCAACCTGGGGCCTGGGAGCCCTGGAGCCCGAGAAAGGAGGAAGCTGCCCAACCAGTTTCTCTCTTGCTCCCAAAACCAAGGGTGTGGAGTTTGGTGGTTGCTCCTAAATGAAATTTTCGGGAATTTTGGCCCCAAATGTGAAGTCAGGGAAGGGATTAGGAGTGGGGCATCCTGCCCAGGGTGTCCAGGGTGCCGTTTTACCTGGGGCTGCCACATCAGGGAAGGTTTCAAAGACTTGTGACCATCCCAATGGAATGACCCTTTGCTTGTAAACGATGGGTCACAGCTTCATCTGAGGACATGTCTCTCTGCTGTTTATACTACAGATCAAGTGAGGTCCCAGTAAACTCTGTGGGCTGGACCCTGGCAAATGGTTTCATACTGGTGATCTCTGTGTACCCATTTAAGCACATCGGAGACAGACTGGAAGGAGGCAGTCAGCCTTGGCCTTTGTACTTGCTGTTCCTCCTGCTTGAAACTCTGTTCCCCTAGGAGTTGTCTGTCTGATGCGCTCAATTCATCCAGGTGTTCTGAGAGGTCCCCCCGGACCCCTCCACGCGTCTAGAGCCTTACAGGTCATTTTATTTTCTTTTTCATGCCTCTCAGTACTTCCAGCCTTATGTTATTGACAATGTTTGTTTCTCTGTGGATGTCTGTCTCTCCTGCTTATCTTGAGCCCTGGGATAAGGGGGGGGGGGCGCGTGTGCGGTGCTTGTCATTCCGCTGCTGTGTCCTCAGTGGGCTGGCACACAGTAGGTGCTCAATAAGTGTTTCTGGAAAGAATGAATGAAAATGACCACATGCTAACAGATTCTCTCCAGGAGAGGGGTGGATTGTGGGCCATTTTTATTTTCTTCTTTATGCTGATTTTCCCCAATTTTCTGCTGCACACGCCTATTTTATAATTAGAAGAAAAGTTATTTTGAAAAAAATTATCCCCCCAAACGTCCCAGCTGCAGGAGCTGACGTGATCTAGCCCCATGCTCCATCCCAAGGACAGCTGCCTCCTGGGTGTATACAGAGGACGTAGCAACTGAACGTTTGTGGGCTCCCGGGGTCAGCCCTCGGGGGCACTGGGTGGGCAAAGCAGTCAGGGAGGACTTCCTGGAGGTGGCAGCCCTACCCTTCAAGGGGCTCAGGCCAGAGTTGTCAAGGTGCTCATCTTGAGTCCCCTCTTTAACTTGCACCCTACAGCCAGTCCTTTAGAAAATTTCCTTGCCTCTGCCTTCATAATCTATCCAGAATGTACATGCTTCCCGCACGCCCCCCTTCTCTGCCTCCACCTGATCAGTCCCCTCATTGCTTGCCTGAACCTGTGCAGTCACCTCTGCCCTGGTACCCCGGCTCCCCACACCCCCAGTCTGTCCTCCTCTGCCCACTGCCCTCCAGGGCTCCCACCTCCCTCAGGGTAGCCTAAGGCCCTGCAAGACCTGCCCCTGTCCCTTCCCTGCCCTCCCCTCCTCCACTCTGCTCCAGCCACAGGGGCCTCTTTGCGGTCCTTCACCATGCCTGTCACAGTCCTGCCCCAAGGCCTTTGCACGTGCTGTGCCCACTGCCTGGATCACTCCTCGGAAACATCCATACTTCCTTCAGGTCTTACTCATGTCACCTCCCCACTCCCTGACCCTCCGTTGTTTTTTTTTTTTTTTTTCTTCTGTACGCGCGCCTCTCACTGCTGTGGCCTCCCCCGCTGCGGAGCACAGGCTCCGGACGCGCAGGCCCAGCAGCCATGGCTCACGGGCCCAGCGCTCCACAGCATGTGGGATCCTCCTGGACCGGGGCACGAACCCGTGTCCCCTGCATCAGCAGGTGGACTCCCAACCACTGCGCCACCAGGGAAGCCCTGACCCTCCCTTTTAACACTGCATCCCACCCCATGCGTCCCCTCTTCCCCCGCTTTGTTCATCTTCGTATCGATTCTGCACGAGCCCTTTGCCTGGGCATCAGCCCGCAAAGCACCTACTATGCTTCTGGGGGCGTTTTCTGAGGGCCCCACTGTGTGTCCTGCCATGCTGGGGGAGGTCCTGTCACTCAGTTTCACCTCCACGTTGACCCAGAGCACCTCCTGTGTGCTTGCCACGTGGTGCTGTGGCGCCAGGGGTCCCACCTCCATGAAGCACCGACTGTGGGCCTCCCAGAGTTAGGGCTGTGTGGGGGAGGGGAGATGTTGGAGCATCTCGTGTTTAGCAGCACCTACTGTGTGCTCCATGTAGAAGGGGCAGGTAGAGAGTCTGCACGCGGACATTCACAGAGCACTTACTCTGTGCTCAGTGCTTTGAGGACCCCAGTGCACGCCTCCCCAGTGCCAGGGGAGGTGGGATTATATGCTCTATTTTGCAAAGCAAGGGACTGAGGCGCCGGACTGGAAAGGGCAGATCACCCAGGGGAGGGTGCATTTGGTGCTGGGGAGAGATGGGGGGTGGACATGCCAAGGCAGCCATAGCAGGGTGTGGATGGGCCACCTTGGGAAGTGAGTCGTCCCTGTCCCTATCTGGGGTTCCTCGGGGCTCAAGCAGCTGCCTGGGTGCCGCCCATCAAAGCCCATGTTCTTTGTCCCACTTCTAGATGCTGGGGCCTGTCTGTCTCCAGCACTGCCGTTTCCTCCTGGGCTTTAAATTTATAGTGATTTGTCATTTTCTGGCTCCAGGCCTCTGTAGCATTGTGGGTAAGGACGCTTAGCCTCTGGACCCAAACATTGGTTCGAATCGCTGCTCTTCCTGACCTTGGTAATCTCTCTCTATTCCTCCCTAACCCCTTTGGTTAATGGGGCTGATTGATGGCGGGGTGATGTGAGCCGTCACAGGGCTTGGAATATACTAAGATCTCAGTACACGTAGGCTATGGGAGTCGTCCAGAGCACTAATGGTGGAACTGATCCCAATTCGCCAGGGATGGGATCAGATGGGGGGAACGCCTCCCACCTCGCACCGGCGGCTGCCCTTGGGTCTCCGTCAGGGTCCCTACCCCTCCCTGACGCTTCCCCGCCAGCTCCCAGGACCTGCTGGGGCTCGGCGTTCCCGGCCTCTCCCTTGGAGTTTTCAAACCCGCTCCGGGCAGCAGCGCCGGCCAGGATTGGCTGCCTAGGTGGGGACGCCCCTTCTCCACCCCCCCCCCCCCCCGCTCGGGATCGGGTGTCTCGGGCCTGGCACGGTGGCCCCATCTGTTTCCAATCTGGCCCTGCGCTCTCCGCCCCCTCAGGGTTGTGGCTAAGGTTGAGGCCTCTGCCACGGTGTCCCCGTTCATCCCCCCGTCAGACCCCAACTGGACTCCCAGCAGGAGAGAAGCCTCTTTGTGCCTTTGCCCCTCCCCCACACTGTGGGTTTCTGTGTTTGTAGCGGGCGCGGCCTCTGCCATCCAACCCAGACTGGGAGGGGATCTTCTGCCCCTTCTTCGACCTCCTGTATTTGGGTGTGTTTGGGGAGCTCTCTGCCGCCCTGTCCAGCATCCAGCCCTTTCATCCGTTGCCATGGCCATGATCAGCGCCTGCAAGGGAAGGGGGAGTAGGGTAGGGGATCCCTCTGGCATCAGGCTTCCGAAGGGAGGGTCCTGAGCTGTGCCACTGGGGGCCCCCCCTTATGTATGTGCACATTGCGGGGGACACAGTGACCTCCTTGGAGGCCTCCCCGACCCAGGACCCCCATCCACGTAGGATTTCAGTGCCCGCTGATCTGGGTCCCGACTGGTCCCCCGCCCTACTTCCGGCCGGGCCCGCCCGAGGCTCGCTCTGGGGGCCCCCTCCACGGGCCCACCCCCTGGCCGCCCCGCCCCTGGCCCCGCCCCGCCCCGCCCCCAGGCCGAGCTCGCTGCGCCTCGGCGTCTCCGAGTTCTCGCTGCGCTCCGGGCGGACCCTGGGTAGGGCTGCAGCGGGCACGGCCGAGGCAGCGTGGGGCCCGGGCCCCGATTTCTGAGCCGTAGGGTGAGTGCGTCGGTACCCCCTTCCACCTCGAGGCCCAGTCTGCACTGGCCTTTGTCCGTCTCCTGGCCCCTCACCCCGGGTTCCCCCCATACCCCCTCCCCGCGCGGCCTGGCCCAGCTGCCCTCCAGGGATAGCTCGAGCCCACCGCGGCCTGGCGCGCCGCCCCACCCCGTTCAGGCTGGTCGCTCTCGTACTTTGGAAAACTCCAGACCGTTATGCTCTGTGGGGTCCCCTCCCCCGCCTGGCCCCCAGCCCGACCTCTTCCCCCACCTCCTGGGGGCGGAGCCAGGCTGGGGCAGCCTTCGCTGCCAGCCGTGAGGGGGGGGCGGTGCTCTGATAGCGGGTGGGTGCTTTGGCATCCTTCCTTCCGCTGGGGACCCGCTCCGCGGAGGAGGTGGCAGAACTGCTGGGCTGGGGGTGGGGGGCTAGTGGCTGGGATCCCTGCTCTTAGCCACTCCCCAGAACTCACAGAAAGTTTTCCTCTCTCACTTTGTCCCTGCGCCCCTCAGGCTTATGGGCTCCAGATCGATGCTGTGCCTAGTCGGGGCTTTAATAAACTGAGGGGTTGGGCAGGCATATCAGCTCCCACCGTCCCACTTTCCATACCTGTCTCCAAGCTCCATGCCTCTGAACGCCCCCATTATTGCCTGGAGAATCCTGCTTCCCAGGATTCCTACTCAGAGTCCTGGGCGACGTTAGAGGGGCTTCCTGTGACTCCGGGGCTGACCCTCCTTGAGCCTCACCTCCATCCCTTAAGGGTTGAGCAGACATCCCCCCACCCCCAACCAAGAGCAGATGTAGGCTGCACCTGGAGGCCATGTCTGTGTTGGCCTCTGCTGCCTGTGGCGGCTCCTTCTGGCCTCAGTTTCCCTCTCTGAAATGGACGTGACTACAGGAGTGGTATGGGTAAAGTGTCAAATGGGGCCAGGCATGTAGTAGGCATCTAATAAATGCACGTTCCTAGAGTGGGGAGAAGACTCCCATCCTGGAGGATGATGGGTCTGTGACAGGAGCAGAGCTGGGATGGGAGACACCGGTGCTGAGGGAGCCCAGAGGGGACCCTGGTCCCTCCTGCGGCATCCAAGAGGGCTTCCCGGAGGAGGTGCCAGCTCAGCCGAGACCTGAGGGTGAGCGTGAAGGCTGAGGTCTGACGGAGAACGAGGAATGGTGCGCTGGGTGGAAGGAAGAGCGTGCACAAATGTCCTTGTGTGAGCCAGAGGGCAGTGGGTAGGGACACCCATAGGGCAAACAGGGCAGTCGGGGTGCAGCATGATGGAGTCGGCAGTTCTGGAGGCTGAAGTTAAGAATCTAGATTTTAATGGATTTTGATGGAAGCCATGGAAGGTTTTAGAGCAGAGGAGGGGCAGAGTCAAACACAGCTACTTCCAGCCCCAGGGTTGGCGGGGGGGGTCAAGACTGGGCAGAGGAGGGGTCCCAGGGCTGGGGGAAGAGTCCAGTCTCAGCCTGGGGTGGGTAGGTCTGCGGCTACGGCTTGAAGGATGAGTTGACAGGTGGGCCCCCTGGAAGTAGGACCTGTATTAAGAAAGGACCAGAGGTGGACCGGTGCATTCTGAGAACTGTGGTGACCTGTGGGAAGAAGCAGCAGGGCAAGCCCAGGACACTGAGCAGAGGCGCTGGGGAGCCCTGGCAGGTGTGAGCAGCAGGGCAGGGGTGCACCCAGATCTTGGTGTTTCAGGCTCCTCCACGAAGCCGGCGTGGGGGACATGCTGGCAGGGGCCATCCTGGCAGGCTGGGCACCCAGGGAGCGTGGACTCTGGGCTTGACTGAGAGCTGGTCTCTGGCCTCTAATCTTAACCCAGCCCAGCCCCTCCGTGCTGCGTGACCCTCCGTGTGCAGCTAGCCCTCTCTGAGCCTCAATTTCCTCTGCTGTCAAACAGAAGGAGGCACGGGGAACATTTAAGAGGGCTGGGCATGTGGAGGGGGGCACCCAGCTGGCGTTACCCATTACTCCCTCTGGGGCTGGGCCTGGCTCCCCAGCTGTCCTGCCCATCCGCTCCTGGCGGTGGGGACCCTTGGGGACAGCACTCAATCCAAATCGATAGTCAACTAAAGGCAGATCCCTCAGCCCTGGTCCTAGCCCATTCCAGGAAGGTGGCAGGGCCAGTCCCACCCGGCTACATCCTGAGCCCGTTGCCTGGTGGGGGAACACTGAGGCCCCAGCAGGGAGAGGGGCTTGACCAGAGCCCCTTGGAGCCCACCAGGGGCTACCGAGCTAGAGCTTGGACCCTGTCTCACACTTTGGGGACACAGCAACCCAGGGTGGCTGGAGACCCGGGTCCTGCCCTCCAGGGGCTCTGAGGCCCTGGGAAAGGGGTTCCAGGCATCAGGAAAGTCCCCTGGCCCTGAAGGGGGGCTTTGGGGCTGGAGAGGTGTGGGGCGTTGGTGTGAGGGCGGAGACGTTGTGTGTCCCTAGGGAGCTTTTCCTTCAGCCCCGCTGCCAGTGTCACCCACCTCTCCTTCCCCTGGCCCCGGGAAGTCCCTGAGGGTCAGGGTTGTGCAGGTGAGCCCCTAGACCCCCAGGACAGACCAGACCCTCAGGCAGGGCAGGGAGAGGCAGCCCAGAGTCCTCAGGCCCTGGGACGCCCGGCCCCATGTGAGTGACACAGAGCCTATTTGCTGCCTAGTCCTGTGTCATAATCACTCTTTTATGCTCCCTGCTTTGCGTGGGCACACAGAGCTGGCTCCAGGATGCCCACTCACCCCCTGTGAAAGAGGTCTGGGAGCCCCCAGAGGCCCTCCAGCAGGCCGCACCGGGCCCAGAGAGGGTCATCCACTTTCCTGAGGTCACACAGTGGCCAGGGAAGGACACAGTCCTGTGTAAACGTGGTCTCTGGAACCAAGGCCCCAGCCAGCCGGGGGTCCTTGACAGTCCCCGCTCCTTTGTGAACCTCAGTTTCCTCCTCTGTGCAAGACGGGCACCCACCTCTGCCCGGCTGCTGGGAACAGATGGTGGGCAGCTCTGCGCCTGGCACAGAGGTGGGCAGGGACCCTTCTGGGGCCCTGGGTTCCAGGTCCAGAGGCCACTCCCTTCCCTCCTCCCCATTCCCTGCTCAGCCTCATTTCCCACCCAAGTTATTTCCTGTGACTCCCATCGGTGGCTGTTCCCTTCTTAATGGCCACGTTCATCCTCTAAGAACTTGGGGGTTGCCGCGTCAGGCAGCTCTGAGGCACCTACCTCAGTTTCCCTTTCTCAGCAGTGGGGAGGCTGATGGCTCAGGCTGCTTTACTGCAAGACCTGTCAGAGAGGAGGCTTGGCATCGTGCCAGCCTGGCCACATCCCCTCCTGCCCAGAGCTGCCTAGGGTTCCTTGTTCTGTGGGTTCAGTGTGTGGCCACCGCTCTGCCTTAATCTCTCCCCATCTCCCTGCTAGGACCGCTCAGTATTGCTTCTTGTCCTTCCTGTGCTGTTCCTTCTGTGGAGACACCCACCCCCATTCCCATTCACCCTTTAATTCTCAGTCAAGTCATAATATTAACATTAAATCTGGAGGCAGAGAGGTCCAGGCAGAGGGTACCAACCCGTGCAAAGGCCCTGGGGTAGGACCGTGCCTGGCATGTGGGAGGAACAGCCAGGAGGCCCGTGTGTCTGGAGCAGAGGGAGCGAGGGGGAGAGAGGGAGGAGGGGAGGGCAGGGAGGGGACGGGGCAGGTCGTGCAGGGCCTTGTGGGCATCAGGGAGGGCTTGGACTTTTACCACGGAAGGAGGAGGGATGGGACCTGACTCGGGTGCTAATAGGTGCCCTCTGGCACTGAGGGGAAGACAGACGGGGTGGCGGGTGGCATGGCAGGAGATGACTCCATTGGTCCAGGTGAGCAATGAGGGGGCTGGACCGGGTAGAGGCAGAAGAAGGGGTAAGAAGTAGACAGTCTCAGCCTAGATTTTGGAGACAGAGCTGACAGAATTTGCTTATATTCTCCCCCAACCCCTTGCAGGGGAGCCTACCCCTGGTCTCGCAGGAAGCCGGAAGAGGTGGGAGGGTCTGGGGCTTTGCCATGGCAAAGTTCTTCCAGGGAGAATGGGGGCCTAAGAGACCCAGGAACTTTTTTTTTTTTTGGCTGTACCTCACGGCATGTGGGATCTTACTTAGTTCCCTGACCAGGGATCGAGCCCACACCCCCTGCGTTGGAAGCGCAGACCGATAGGGAAGTCCCAGCCCTGGAACTTTTAACCTTCTGTGTTCTGTCTGATCCTTTCCACCCTGGATTTGTCCCACACCTCCCACCCCCATTCCTGCTCCAGGCCTTGAAAGCCCCCGTGCCATGTACTCCCCCGGCCCAGCAGGCTGGAACGACCTCTTTTGGGGAGTTGGGAGCTGATGGCTGGGCCCCGCCTGTTCCTGGATCAGCCCAGTCCTGCCCAGTAATTGGGAAGGCGGGGCTGCAGGAGCCAGGGGGTAATTAGGGGCCTCCTTTTTAGAAGGCGGCTGCCCCTGGCTCCAGTGGGGCATAGGGGGTGGGGGAGGCATCGTGGCCAGGGCCACGTGACCCCTGCCCATGCCAGCTGGCATCGGAGGTGAGGAGACTAGAGCAGGGGAGTCACACACACACCCGCCCGCCCCGGGGTGGTGGGTTGGAGCCCCTCCGTGTTAAAATTCTACCTCGGTTTCCCCAGATGCTCTGTGCGGGCCTGGGCAGCCGATCCAAGTGGTCTGGGCCAGAGCTGAGCCCCCTCCCCAGATGTGGCCAAGCTGATGTGCATCTGTGGGCGGGACCAGCTGCTGTGGTCACCCTGGCCCCAGCTGGCCATGGGCCGTTTCCCCAGCTGGGACCTTCACCGTCCTCATCAGCCACTTGTGCTCTTAAAGGGCCCGTGGTTGGGTCCCAGTGTGTATCTGTGGTCTGACTGTGCGCCTGCCTGTCTGTGCACGTGCATGTGAGTGAGGGAGATCTGACGTTACGTGTCCGTGTGCATACTATCTGGCTGGGTGCAGGTTTGCTCTGCTGACTGCCCATCTCTGTAGCCCCACTGTGTGCCCGCATCCGAGTCTGTGAGCCGTGTGTTTTGGGCTACAGGCAAGCATGAACACAGAGGCATACACATGTGTATGTGTATTGCCTGCCTGCCCGTGACCCTGTGTGTATATCTCATCTGGCTGTGTGTCTGTGGTCTTGGCATGTACCTGTGTGTCTCTGACCTGACTGCTTGTGGTCAGACTGTGTATGTGTATTGTCTGCCCCATTGTGACCCTTTGTCTGTATCTTGTCTGGTTCTGTGTGTCTGGGGTCTGATTTTGTGCCTGTCCATGTTTGTGGTCTGTGTGTCAGTTTTATTGGCCTGACTACACGTGTGGACCCATCTCTGTTGCCTGACTGTACAAATACATCTGTGACTATGTCTGGTCTCCCTGACTGTCTGTGGTCTGACCGTGTGTCTGGGTCTGTCTGTGGCTGGCCTGTGTGCAAGCATCCTCCTTTTCTGTCTGGTCTGACTGTCCATGGTCTGACTGTGTGCCCGTTGAGTGTCCCTATCCCCACCCCCCTCATCCCACCTTCTCCACTCTCCACCCTGGGCCATGACCTGGCCACCACCAGCCCAGCCTTCCCCTGGGGCCACTCTGGGGCTGGGCGTGGTGACCACAGCTGGATATTTTGGGAGCCAGAAACACAGGGGCTGCCCCATGATTACGTGGCACCCGTCCCCGTGGCCATGGTGCGGACCCGCCTGGGGCATGGCCTGGGGTGGGTGTCTAAGGTTGACCCGGCCACGAGGGCCTCATCCTTGGGCCTCCTCCTGCCCCCGCTTCCACCCTGGCCCTGGCCAAAGTGGAGAGGGGGCCATCCTAGGGTTTGGCCCCTGAGAAGGACCCTTCTGCCCTAGAGGAGTTTGGATTCTCGCCGGAGAAACAGACGCTGGGTGATGAACATTCTCACTTGATTTGCAGACTGGGGTAAATGCTGTGAAGGATGATCTCCGTCATTTCTGAAGCCGTGGGATGTGGAATTGGGGGTGGGGGCTGACCTGCCAGGGGCAGGGAAGGCTTCCAGAGGAAGTGACGGTGGAGCTGAGACCTGTCACGCGGTAGTGTGGGGACAGCATTTCCAGCAGAGAACACAGCAGGGTGTGACTGAGCTGGGACTGTGTGGCTGCATCTCCCGTGAGAGAGGGGACGAGACCAGTAGGCGCAGCTTCCTCTGGGGCTGACGGGAGCCATGGGAGGTGTTAGAGCAGGGCAGGGACGGGCAGGTGTGTTTGCAGGGAAGGTCCGTCTGGTGGCCGAATGGGCAGATCTGTAGGGACTGTCAGCAGTGTTAGCTGGAGCCTCTTCCTTCGGGTGGGCGGTCCAGCCTGCGAAGGGGGGGGAAATTAGATGTTCAGAGCGCTTTCTAGAGGGGTTGCTCAGTCCTGGTTTGGGGCTCAGCCTGGGGCCGGGGGCTCAGCCAGGGGTAAGGGCTGTCTCAGTCTGTTCTGGCTGCTATAACAGAATGCCATAGACTGGGTGACTTATAAACAACACATATCTCTCACGGTTCTGGAGGCCAGAAGTCCAAGATCAGGCGGTGGCAGAATTGGTGTCTGGTGAGAACCTGCTTCCTGATTCACAGACGACCATCTTGCTATGTCCTCACGTGGTGGCGGGGAGCGAGGAGGGAGTTCTCTGGGTCTCTTTATAAGGGCACTAATCCCATTCACAAGGGCTCCACCACATGACCTAATCACCTCCCAAAGACCACACTGAGGGTTAGGTTTCAACATAATAACCTGGGGCGGGGGAGACACAACATTCAGTTCATCGTGGGGGCTCAGCACTTTCTTTCTGCCCCATCGTCGCCCCCTGACCCTCCCCCATTGTCCTGTAACCCTCACCCTCTCATCCCGTGACTCTCCTCTGCCCCTCTGTGATCCTCCTGCTACCTCCCCCATGAAGGCCCCCTGGATTCCCCTGCTCCCCTCTCACGGCCCCTCTTTTTGTCTCTGCAGACGCTGCCCCGACTGACGCTTGGCTTGAGGCCTCTCTGTGAGGGACCGTGGGGGGGGGGGGCCATCCCCCCTCCAGGGCCAGAGGTTGGAGGTTGCAGGTCACGGCCGAGCATGGCGCCTGCCTGGTGCCATGGTGTGGCATCTGTGGTTGGTCCCATGGGCCTCCTCGTGGTCCTGCTGGTAGGAGGCTGTGCCACAGAAGGTAAGTGTGGGCGTTTTGAGTTTGCATGTGCACGTGTGAACACGTGTCCCCACCCCACCCCCCCGGGGGGGTGGGGAGGGTGCTGGTCTTGCCGTGCAGAGCCTCTGTGCTCTGTGAAAGAGGCCGAGTAGAATGCTTGCTGTGCACTGGGTCCTGAGAGGTGCAGAGGTGAATAACAAGAATGGTATGAAAAAGCAGTCATACTGACGGTGATGACAGTGTCTGTCTGCCCAGCGTTGAATCTGCGCCAAGCCCAGTGCTAAATGCAGGCTTTACCTGCTCCATCTCCCTCCACCTCACAGAACCCAGCATGCTAGTTTCATTACCATCCCCGTTTTTCCATGAGAGAAACCAAAGCTCAGAGGGGACTGGGGCTTACTTGAAGTCACTCCTGAGGTAGCCACAGAGTTTTCCTTCCCTTGCCACAGGTGGAAATACCAGCACCCAGTTCGTAGACACACAGGCAATCAATCAAACCTTCCCAGGCGGAGCCAGGGGAGGCTTCTTGGGAGAGAGAGCATTGGAGCTGGGGTTTTGTGGGTGTATAGGAGTTTACCAATAGAAAGGGCATTACTGGCGAAGGTGTTAGCACACAGAAAGGCCTGGAGGTGAAGAAAGATGTTGGTGTAGTTTGGGGATGGGCAAGGCTGTGCTTCTGGCAGTAACATGGAGAGGATGAGAGTCAGTCCTAGTCCTAACGCCACGGTCTATCCCACCACGAGGGGCCTAGAGGAGGTGTCATTAGGCCGATGGGGACACAAAGGGTCAGGTCAGCAGGGAAAGAAACTGGGATCTGCTGTTAGGCTGGGTTTGAATCCTGACTTCACTGCTAACCTGCTGTGTGACCTTGGGCTAGTGACTCAACCTCGCTCAGCGGCCATTTCTACCTTGACAGAATGAAACTCAGCATCATTCATCTCCCAGCATTCCTGGGACAAGGACACACGATAAGCCCCTGCACGCTGCTTGCACACAGTAGGTCCACAATCCTGGGTTACCACGAGCATGGTAATTATTGCCCCTGGGTGAGAACACCAGAGACATACACACCTGCCTCGTCCATCCGTGCTTTTTCTCGTTTTTTTATTATTTTGTAGTAACTGCCTAACACATTCAGATCAGCCACCACCACCTGATGAGATGGAAGCTATTCTCCCCACCCCCATTGTACAGATGGGGAAACTGAGGCACAGTGAGGTTACGTTTTACAGCCAGGAATCGGCCAGTCTGCCTGGCGCCAGAGCTCGGGTTGCTACCCATCACCCCACACAGCCAGGCGTGCCTGGGCTGCGATCCATCTGGTCACCTCCCGGGGCCTGTGTCTTCTGTGCTCTATTCCTTGCAGTGGGAATAGTGGGCCGAGGGCTGAGCAGTTTTAGCTTTTCATTCATTCACTTAACGCAGGGTTTCCCCTGCCCTCGGCACTGCTGAGGTCGGGGCCAGAGCATTCTCAGGGAGTGGGGGGCCGTCCTGGGCACTGTGGGGTGTGGAGTAGCATCCCTGGCCCCATCCCCTCGATGGTACCCCCACGTGACCACCACTGATTGAACTTACACTAGTGGAATAAATCATATATTTACGACTTTGACATCTTGCTCCAGTGGTAATTAACCATCCTTGGGCAGGATGCTGAGATCATTCCCATTGACAGGTGAGGAAACTGAGGCTGCAAAGTGACCATTGTGAGGAGGGGGTAGAGATCCCAGAGTTTGGAGGCTATCCTGTCCTGAGTTCGAATCCCTATCGTGTGACCATGGGTGGGGCTGTGCTCTCATTCATTCAGTGGGTTTTTCATAAGCACCTACTGTGCGCCAGGCACTGGTTTAGACCTGCGAGACAAAACAGATATCCCACCCCCCTTTTTTTTTTTTTTTTTTTTTTTTTTTTTTGTGATACACGGGCCTCTCACTGCTGTGGCCTCCCCCGTTGCGGAGCACAGGCTCCGGACGCGCAGGCTCAGCGGCCATGGCTCACGGGCCCAGCCGCTCCGCGGCATGTGGGATCCTCCTGGACCGGGGCACGAACCCGCGTCCCCTGCATCGGCAGGCGGACTCCCAACCACTGCACCACCAGGGAAACCCCCCACCCCCTTTTGGAGCTGATAATCTTGAGGGAGAGACACCGAGTGTGCTGGATGGTGGATGTGCCCGGGAGCAAGATAAACAGGAAGGGAGATGAGAGCACGAGTGGAGGTTTAGGGGCTGCATTTCAAATGGGTGGGAGGGCATCAGGGAAGGTCACACCAAGGAGATGACATCTGAACAGAGACCTAAAGGAGCTGAGGAGTGCTCCCCATGCATATCTAGGGGGAAGGTGTCCTGGGCAGAAGGCATAACCTGTGCAAAGGTCCTGGGGCAGAACTGTACCTGGTGTGTTGGAGGAACAGTGAGGAGGCCTGTGTGTCTGGAGCAGAGTGAGCGAGGGGGAGAGAGGGAGGAGGGGAGGGCAGGGAGGGGACGGGGCAGGTCGTGCAGGGCCTTGTGCGCAGCAGAGAGGACTTGGCTTGTACCCCAGGGAGGTGGGAGCCCTGGAGGGCTGTGGGCAGAGGAGGGGCAGGTCCTGACTGAGGTGCTCACAGGTGCCCTCTGGCTGCTGAGGGAGGACAGACTTGAGGCTGGGGAGGACAGGATGGGGGGATGCCAGGGCAGAGGAGACTGCAGTGGTCCAGGTGAGCCATGAGGGAGTGTGACCCAGGCTATCAGCACGGGGCATGTAGCCGGGGCTAGCTCCGTGGATCCTCCCTCAGTGAGCCCTGAAATTCTTTTTTTTTGGCCACACTGTGCGTAGCACGTGGGATCTTAGTTCCCTGACCAGGGATCGAACCCATGCCCCCTGCAGTGGAAGTGCGGAGTCCTAACCAATGGACCGCCAGGGATTTCCCCTGGAATTGTTACTACTGTATCCCTTTAGGTGTTGGTAGTGGCCTAGACTCAAACCCAGGTCTCCGTCTCCAAAGCTGGGGCATCTTGACCCCAGGAGGTGGTCTGTTTAGCAGGAACCCTGTCATCTGGGGGCCAGCAGAGGGGCTGTGGGCACCGTGATTGGCACTGCCAGCTTCAAGGAGTAGCCCAGGTCCTCAGGAAACCATTCGGGTGGGGGCTGTCAGTTGGTAGAGAGCCTGGGCAGGCAGCTGATGTGTCCACCATCCAGCACCAAGAGGAGTGATTTCTGCCCTAAAAACAGCTTCTGGTCCTGTGGGGCCTTGCCAGGGTGCTGTGCAGCCAGTCCAGGCTGGGTTGGAGGGGACTGGGTCTCCAGCTCTGGCACCAGATTTTTCTCTGCAAAATCTGAAATGGAAAAACAGAAATCAGGCCAAGCCCTTCCCAGGCTCTGCACTGTTGGCATCGCCACTCTGAACCTCGGTCTCTTCATCTAAGAAACAGGAACACCCAGGGTGCTCTCCACCACTGAAGACCCACAACCCTGTATATCGGGGGTACTATTTGCAAGGCTTTGGGAGCCCAATAGGACCAGGTTGGAATCTTAGCTCTTGCCCGTCACAAGCTGGGTGACTGGGGGCCAGTCGCTCACCCTTTCTGAGCCTCAGAAGAGAGCTGAGTGTGAACAGACCCAGCACAAAAGGAGCGCTTGCTTGCCACAGGCTGCGGCCATACCCCAGTGTGTCTTTCTTACGTCTGGGGCCCCTTTGCCAAGAAGAGGAAGGGAGGGTTTGTCCAAATGAGAGAATCTAAGCATCTGCAAGAAATATTCTAATGGGGGATGCAGCGGACGGAGAAAGCTCTTCCGGGCTGGCTGGGATCCCAGAGCTGCCTGGAGGTAAGCTGAGAGGCGTCTGCCCTGCAGCAAGGGGGCGCCAGGGAGCGAGTGGGCAGCTTCATTGGGCCCAGTATTAGGCAAGCATCAAGGTTCAAAGCCCCAGTTTTTCAGGGGTCACCGGGCACAGAGAAGTGGTGTGGTGGGGTCCCAAAGAGTGGGGTCTGTTTCATGCCCACCCTGCCAGGTGGCACATAACCAAGTATTTCAATCCAGTGTGATCGGGGCCGTGATGGAAGGGGGCGCCCATGGAAGGATGGGGACAGAGGGGGTCCTGACCCGGCCAGTGGTAATCCAAGAAGGCTCCCTGGGGGAGGTGCTGGCTGAGCTGAGGTTGAAGCCACCAGATGAAGAGAGGAGGAGGGACAGCACGGGCTCCCATCGTGTCTCGTTTCCCGGATTGGAGGGTGCTCGGGGTGTCTTCCCGGCTCCGAGTCATAAAAAGGCAGCTGGATGCTTCTCACTCCCTGCAGCCCGCTTCGGCTCTTCCTTCCAGTGGCTCCCCAGGGAGGATTTTTCTCAGAAGTGAGATTCCTGACCTGACCACAGAGACTTCCCCCCATGACCTTGGCTGGGGACCCACATGGCCCCAGTCACCATTCCTGTAGGAGGGGCAACCCAGGCAAGGCAGAGCCAGAGAGGCAGGCCCAGTCCAGGGCTCAGCGTGGAGCAAAAACATCGAAATCAGGCTCAGGGCCTGGAGGTGAGAGGAACAGAAGACGTGGGCTTGGGGACTGATAGACCCAGGATCCAGCCCTGTTGCTGTCATTTCTGAGCTGTGTGACGTCATGCAAGCTCATCAAACTCCCTGAATCTGTACAGTGGAATCAACAATCACTTCCCCAGTAAGATACACAGGCTTTGAGTGAGCCCACTGATGCCTGCATGCAGTGGGTCTGCTGATTTTCCAGAGAGGTGGCCAGTGTAGACTTACATGGTCATATCCATGGGAGCACAGCCTGGAATGAGGGAGGTGAGGCCAGTCAAGGCGCTGAGGCGGGGACTCTCTTTTGTTCAAAGCCCAGCCTGAGTCACAGATGGGAGAAATTGGGCTCTGTGGCACCCAGACTTGGAACCTGAGGCCTCCTTGAACTTCTCGGCACTTCTGAGCAGCCAGAACTTGCTGTGAACCTGAGTGGCTCAGTGCTCGGAGGCCTGGCCTTGCTCAAGCTTGAGTTGTTCATCCTCTCTCTGCCTCTCCTCAGAGCCCAAACTTTTACTTACTTAATATATTTCTTTAATTGGCTCACCTTTCTATTCAAACATTACAAAAATAATAATTTCAGTTTATCTTCAAATAGTTCTAAATGTAAAAAAGTTACCAGGGTATGAAGCCTTCTTTCCCCTGTGTCCAGCCACCTGCTTTCTCCTCCCAGAGGCAGCTGTTGTTTCTGTGCGTGCGCGCGCGCGCGCGCGCACACACACACACACACACACACACACACACACACACACACTTTCCCCATTTTCATTTTTCTCATCACACAAACAGGAGCATTGACTATACTTTTTACCCCTCACTTTTTGTCCATTTCATAGTGTATCTTGCTGTTCCTGTCCTAGAAGTTCGTTACAAAAGCATTCTTGTCCCTTTTTACAGCTGCATAGTATTCCACTTAGTGGGTGGCCCAGTGTTCATTTAATCATCCCCTTTTGTTGTTTTGTTGGATATGTAGGTTGTTTCCCTCAGGACCTTGTAAGTATGTTGCAGCCGTTGAGTCTGTCGGTAAAACTCTCAGAAGTAACTGAATTCATTTTATGGGATACATTGTAGCATATTACTGTGGATGGAAATCCAGTATCCCTTTGGGCGATTCAGAGGTTACTGTGAAAAGTCAATAAAAAAAGAGGACAATGTTAATGAACTCTCAGGTACTGTAGCCTGTTCCACGTGCCAAGCTGAGGCTGTGTAGGCATCAAAGACATAGTAGCTCCCACTTGAGACTTTCTGGGGAGACTTAGCACATCAGATCATCATGAGGGGCAAAGGATGGGGGGCACAGGACCAGCCCAGTTCAAATCCCCGCTCAGCCACTGGCTGGCTGTGTCGAAGCAAGTGCCTTGCCTGGTCTGTGCCTTGGTTTTCTCGAGTGTGAAATGAGGATCATGGTGGCTCTGTCCCCCAGCAGTGTCGGAAGGATGTGCTGTTGCTGAGTGTACACCATCCGCATACAGTAGGCGCTCAATAAGCACTTGCTCTAGAGGTTGGCAGCATCCGATCGCCCATTTTCAGCTCTGGCCTCCAGCTCTGACTCCTTGTGTTTGGACACCTCCCCCAGATGAAGAGGCTGGAGCCCTGGGTTCGATCTCTGGTCTGGCTCTGACCTCAGGTCCCTTGGTCACCCCCTCTGCTTCCCTGTTTGATGCCTCAGTCTCCCCACATGTCCCATCAGGGATTGATGAGACCAAGTTCTCTCCTCCCAAGTCTTTTTAAGATCAAGGACCCTCCATAGTTTGGCTGGTCACTACTGAGGGCCTTCAGGGGCTGAATTTAGGGACCCCAAAGTCTCAGGGGTATCCCCTCTCACCTTCCCCTGTGGCACTGGGTCTGAGCAGGTGTGCCCACGTGAGGTGTGTCCTCGTGTGAGTATGTGTGGCAGTTGTATCCGGGTCGGGGGGTGGAGGTGCTGGGCAGGGCCCGGGGTGCCCACAGGGGGCAGTGGTATCATTTCTTCTTCTCTCCAGCCCTCCTGTGGGGCCCACATGGTATCTCTGTGTCCGGACAGAGGATGGAGGGCATGTTTACCTGGCCCCATAGGGTCCTTGTCACATGCCCTGGCCCACCAGAGCCCCTCCGCTTCCTGCTCTCTCCCCAGAGCCCCCGAGGTTCATCAAAGAACCCAAGGACCAGATTGGCGTGTCAGGGGGCGTGGCCTCCTTTGTGTGTCAGGCCACGGGAGATCCCAAGCCACGCGTGACCTGGAACAAGAAGGGCAAGAAGGTCAATTCGCAGCGCTTTGAGGTGAGTCGGGGAGGGGGGGAGGGGAGGGGAGACAGCTGAGGACCAGCCCCACCCCTGGACGGGGCCATGGCAGCTCAGCCACAGAAGCTGTCCCAGTAACATTCCCCAGATGGAGCACGGGCAGTCAGGGCAGGCACCCTCTCCAGACAGGTCCCTTCTCTTCTCCCACCCACTCTGCCACGTGCACCCCCCACCATGTGCCCCATGAGGGCCCTTCAGGCTCGCTTCTTCTGCCACCTTTGTGCTGTGTGGCCTCAAGCAACTCCGTGCCCTCTCTGAATCTTATCTCACCACTGCACACAGAAGGGAACTCACAACTCTGTGCACAAGTATATGGTCAGACACACACATTGCCACGTCCAGCATGCCTTCGCATGCCTGTCACCAGACTTACGTGCGAGTGTCACACACCCACTTATGCACAATACCCTTTACTCGTACAGACCGTTTTCTGCCTCCACCATCTTTACATGGATGTATACACACATGTGTGTACAGCCCCCAGCTCCTCTCCTGTTCACACCTGGGACCCCAGCCTCACCCTGACCTTTGTCCCCTACCCATGGCAGACGATCGAGTTTGATGGGAGTGCAGGGGCCGTGCTGAGGATCCAGCCACTCCGGACACCCCGGGATGAGAACGTGTACGAGTGTGTGGCCCAGAACTCAGTCGGGGAGATCACCGTCCATGCCAAGCTCACTGTCCTCCGAGGTATTGGGCTCCCAGGGGTGGGTCGGGGAGGACCTGGGGCCTGGACTTTGGGGACAAATACCAAAGGGATTCATGAAAGTCTTGCTTTGGATTTTCTCTTTGGGGGGGACCTTGATCTCCTTTTTTTAGCCTGTAATACAACTGGGGCCCAGAGCCTTCTGGTAGGAATTTACTGAGTCTTTGCTGAAAAGAAGAGTGTTAAGGGACTAGCGTCATCTTCATTTGTCATCTTAATCGTGCTCTTCTGATTACAAGAGGCAGATCCAACTCAAACTGAGAATTCATTGGTTCATGTAATTAAAATCTCTGTGGAGTAGACGAGCTTCAGGTTCAGCTGGATCCAGGAGCTCACATGATGTTCTCAGAGTTCACTTTCTGCCTCTGGGTTTGTTTTCTTCCCTATCAACGGTATCCTTAGTGAGATTCCCCTCATTAGCCCCAGGCTCCGGGGCCCCCTGGACTAAATGACCCAGGACCGTTGCTGTTCGTTGGCCCAGCTTGGGTCAGATGACCATCCCTGAGCTGGTCACTGTGTCTGGAGGAACAAATACTCGGATCGGCAGAGTCTTCCTTGGAGTCAAGTAGATGGGGTCAGTAAGGGGTGGTTCCCTTAAAGAAACAAAGGAGGAATAGAAGGCTGGCTAGGCAGAAACAGCTAAATATCACCTCCTCATAGATTCACACAGATCCTTCCTGTGGGCTTCTTGCTGGCCTCATTCAGGTGGGCTAGGGACCAGGAAATGGCTTCCTTATTGTAAACCAGTATCATTCAGACAGTCTCACCACAAACCCGCCTGCCCCCGACCCCAGCTGCTCCCTGCTGCCTTCTCCCTTGCAAGGCGGTTTTAACCCAGGGGCCTGCAACTTGAGTTCGCATCCTGGCACTGCCCCTCCGTAGCTTTGTGACCTTGGGCAAGTTAATGAACCTCTCTGAGCTGCAGTGTCCTCACCTCCAAAGTGGGATAATAAGGATGTTCACCACAAGGGATTGTTTCAGAACCAGATACAAGTGGGGGACCAGCATGGTGCCACGAGGGGAACAAGCATTTGGTTGATTCTACCGATCTGATATTATTATTACTGTCGTTGTTATTCTGGTTGTGACAAGACAGCTGCCACCAGCCATACTGCAGCTGTCAGGTGGGTGGGTGGGTAGGTGGATTTTCTGCCTGTCGCCTACAGGGGCACCCTGACCCTGTCTGATCTCTAAGTAGAAGCCACTTGGAACTTCCCTGGTGGTCCATTGGTTAAAGACTTTGCGCTTCCACTGCAGGGGATGCGGGATCCCTGGTCAGGGAACTAAGATCCCATATGCTGCGCGGCATGGACAAAAGGAAAAAAAAAAAAAAGTACAAGCCACTGCCAGCCATTGGGGGCAGGTGGCCCCCACACGCGGCTCCCAGCTTGGGAGTCATCCCATGTCCTCCCAGGCAGTGGAGCCACGGTCAGCTTGGAGCTCTGGGAGGAGCTGTCACATTGGCCGCAGGGGCACGTGGTCCCAGACCCTGGTGTGCGACCGCCCTCAGAAAGCCCTGCCGTTACCGCCTGGAAATTCCTAGTAATTTTTTAACAAGAGGCCTCATAGTTTCATTGTGTGTGTGTCCTGGAGCCCATCCTGCTGGCGGATTGAGGGAGGAGGAGGGAAGGGGAGGAGTCCACCCGCCCCAGCCCGCCCCCGCCTCTTCCCAGCAGATATTTTTGCCCTGACCTTTCTCAGGAACAGCCCGCCTCCCGCCCCGCCCCCCCACTGTGCCAGCCTCCTTTGTAAGCGCTCAGAGAGTTAAAAGGACACGCTGTGAATCTATTAACCGCACAGTCTCTGGGAGTCTGGGAAAGACACATCTCCATTCTCCGCCTCCCCCAACAAGACCCTTGGCATCTCTCTGTTCTCGGGCCGCCTAGAAAGACGTGGCGCTTGGGCTGGGCGCCCAGCCCAGAGCGTTTGACCCAGAACGCCTGTGCCCCCTGCCTCCCCCGCCTCGGGCCGACCCCCCCCCCCCCCCCGCGCCCCGATCCCCAGGGACACCCTCCCCCCCCACCCCCCCGCGGCTGAGCGGGAAGGTCTGGGCTGCCGGGCCCAGCACCCCCAGCTTCCCTTCCTCCGCTGCCATCTGATTGTGGACCCTGCTCACACCTCCCGCGCTGCTGTTTTAATTAAACTCCGAGGAATCAGGCACAATGTGGTACTCGATGAACATTTTTGTTTAATTAGGAGCTCTCGGTAACGTCAGGCGGCCGCGGCCTCCCCCACCCTGGCTGGCTGCCGCCCACAGGCACTCACGGGGGCCCCTCGCGGGGCTGCACGCACCCAGGAAGTGCTCATGTGTGGACACGCGTGGGGTGCGGGTGCATACGTGGGTGAGCACGCATGCACACTCGTGCACCCGTGCGCGCGCGCGCGCACACACACACACACACACACACACACACAGAGGAAACGGGTGCACAGAGGGACACCAGCAGACCCAGCCCCCAGCACGCCTGGGCCAGCTTTGAGCACCAAGAATTGAGGCCCAGTTGTCTTGGCCCGAACCTCCGGTGACGTCATCAGTAGCCAATCAGAACCATGCATGAGGTGGTCCAGGCCTCGGGCTGGGAAGAACAAACTGGGTGTGGAACGAGCTCAGACAGGATCCAGCCACCCCATCCGACCCCACAGGTCCAGGCCCGGCTTGGGGGTTCTGCAGATGCAGGCCACACCCAGCTTCCTCCAGGCTTAGCCCGGCCTGGGTTCAAATCCCAGCCTTGCTGTGTCCTGGCTGTATGACCCGGGCAGGTATGCATGTGTTTGAGCCTCAGTTTCCCCCTCTGTGAAATAGATCCCATCTCAGAGGTGGGCACAGAAAGCTACCTTACAGGGCCTGGTACATAGTGCTCAGGACTTGGGACTGGGGCCGTCTTCCTCTACGAAGCGACCCCTGCCTGGGCCGGAACCACAGCTCTCTTGTTTAACTGGGGGCACAGGTGATGGTGCCCCGGCCAGGCTCTCCCTTATCCCGTCTTGGCCTCCTGCCCCTTCCATGTACCTGGGTCTCTGTTCCCTCCCCACATGGTGGCCTCTGGCCCACCTCTTCCCAGCCCCCTGTCCCTCCCCCAACACACCCACCATGCCCGGTGCCCCTCCTGGGCATTTGTAAGCAAATACACATTTATTATTTCCTTTTTACGCAAATAGCAGCTTTATCTTTACCAAGAGGCAGCAGGCTTCTTCTATAAAACACCAGAGTAAATATTTTCGACTCTGCAGGCTAGACAGCGTCTCTTGCAACTTCTCAGTTCAGGAAAGCCGTGTAGACGATGAGGAAACCAATGGACGTGGCCATGCACCAATAAAACTTTATCAACAAAAACAAGCGGGGCCCCAGGTTTGGCCCAGGGGCTGTAGTTTTTTGTTTCTGTTTTCTTTTAATTAATGAGTTAATTAATTTGGCTGCGCCGGGTCTTAGTTGCAGCACGCGGGATCTTTCATTGCGGTGCACGGGCTTCTCTCTTGTTGCGGCGTGCGGGCTCCAGAGCACACAGGCTCAGTTGCAGCACGCAGGCTTAGTTGCCCCGCAGCATGTGGGATCTTAGTTCCCCTAGCAGGGATCGAACCCGCATCCCCTGCATTGGAAGGCGGATTCTTAACCACTGCGCCACCAGGGAAGTCCCAGGGGCTGTAGTTTTTGATCCTTGGTCTACACATCTCTCACACTGAACTCTGTCCACTTAGGAATGCATCTTGGAGTTTGTTACGAATGTGTGTGTAAGGCGATTCCTTCTGCTTGTTTTGGGGACCCATCCATAGATGGCCCAGGTCTCTGTTGACAGGTGTTTAGATTGTCGCCAGCATTTTCCGGTTACTCTCGGTGCCTCAGGCATACCTCTGCCTTCCGACTTGAGTGCACGGGCCTGGGGAGCCAGCCGCTGAGCTGAGGGCTCGGGGGGTCTCAGGTGGATGGTACCAACTCACCCCTTCTGGTCCCGCTGTACCAACGAACATTCCTGCCAGCGGTAGACTTGCAGGCCTGTCTCTCCTCGGTCTCATCAGCCCTGCGTGCGATCACTTTTTTGTCACTTGTCCATCAGGGGTGGGGCAGGGACTGTGTTAGTTCGCTAGGGCTGCTCTGACAAAGTACCACAGTCTGGGCGGCTTACATCACATGTTTTTTTCAGTCTGGAGGCTGGAGGTCCTAGATCAAGGTGTCGGCAGGGTTGGTTCCTTCTGAGGCCTCTCTCCTTGCCTCAGAGACAGCCGTCTTCTCCTGGGTCTTTACATGGTCTCCACTCTATGTGTTCTTAATCTTCTCTTCTTATGAGGACACCAGTCGCGTTGGATGAGGGTCGCCCTAATACCGCATTTGACTTAATGACCTTTCTAAGGACTCTGTCTCCAAATACAATCTAATTCTGAGGTCCCGAGGGTTAGGGCCTCAACCTATGTATTGGAGGAGGGAGGAGGTACACATTTCAGCCCATAACAAGGGGGCTAGTGGCTGTTTTAATTTTAGCTGAGGAAGCCTGCCCTACCCCAGGGGACCCTTTGTCCACTGGAGATGACGGGCCAGACCAGAGCTGGGGGTTTTAGGGGTGAGAGCAAAAGGATCCAGGAGTCCAGGTGCTGGAGGGGGAGGGCAAAGGTGCAAGAGGGAGTGGGACCTGGTGGGAGGCTGATGAGCTGCGTACCCCACCCTGGCATCAACTCCAGCTGAGTCAGGCCATGGAGCCCATGGTGCGATGTGCAAATTGAAACGAAGGCCACCCGCCCCATCGCCTCAGGCCAGAACCACATTCTTCTTCTGTTTTTAAAAAAATTTTTTATTGGGATATAATTGACTTACAGTGTTGTATTAGTATCAGCTGTACAGCAAAGTGTATCTGTTATACAAATATGTATATCCACTCTTTTTGTTTTTTAAATTTTTGTTTTAAATTTATTTATCTTTGGCTGTTGGGTCTTCGTTGCTCCGCGCGGGCTTTCTCTAGTTGAGGCGAGCGGGGGCTACTCCTCGTTGAGGTGCACGGGCTTCTCATTGCGGTGGCTTCTCTTGCTGCGGAGCACGGGCTCTAGGCACACGGGCTTCAGTAGTTGTGGCACGTGGGCTCAGTAGTTGTGGCACGCGGGCTCAGTAGTTGTGGCACATGGGCTCAGTAGTTGTGGCACACGGGCTTCGGTAGTTGTGGCACATGGGCTTTGGTAGTTGTGGCTTGCGGGCTCTAGAGCACGGGCTCAGTAGTAGGCACACCTGCTGTGTGCTGGGACCTGCATGGGGTGGTAGGGACATGGCGGAGACGCGGATACATCATGATCCATGGAGTTTGACACTTGGATGTTCTGGAGTCCAGGAGAACTTTTTATGATTATTGTTATTATTTTGGCCATGCTTTGCGGCATGCAGGATCTTAGTTCCCCAACCAGGGATCAAACCCATGCTCCCTGCAGTGGAAGCATGGAGTCCTAACCACTGGACCGCCAGGGAAGTCCCCAGGAGGATTTATAACTTGGGGCCACGAGCTAGCCTGAGGTGACGTGGATGCCCAGGGGTGATGCAGGAGGGGGCGTGATGACTTTGGGGACCAAGATGACTGGTGTGGCTGGATGGAGAGAGCGAGAAGTGTGAGGCTGGCGTGCGACGGGGCAGCCGAGGCCGGCGGGGGCCAGCGTCGGGCAAGGAGGCTGGGTTCCTCCAGAGGGTGGTGGGGGCCACTGGCAGCGGAGGGGCAGTGTGGTACCATTTACATTCCGAAAAGCTCCTTCCAGCCGCTGTAAAGTAACCCAAGGGTTTTGTAGCCTCTGCGCTGCTGACATCAGGGCTGGATCATCCTCTGCAGGGCCGTCCTAGGCGCTGGGAGGGGTGGAGCTGTATCCCTGGGCCCACCGACTCAATGCCAGGAGTGACAACCACAGATGTCCCCAGACATGGCCCAGTGTCCCCTGGGGGCAGGATCGCCCCGGGTCAGAGGTACTGGTCTAGCCCGATGTCCTCCCAACAGTTCCCCGACATGAGACTGGTCTTTCTCACAGACAGAGAAAGAAACAGGCTACAGGGAGGTCACCCAGCCAGGCAGGGGCTGGACCCAGGGCCCGTCCCGGAGCCCCACCCTGGTGGCATGGACTTGTGACAACTGGGCCTCTGCTTTGTTTTTCCCGTCTCCACCCTCAGAGGACCAGCTGCCCCCTGGTTTCCCCAACATCGACATGGGCCCCCAGCTGAAGGTGGTAGAGCGGACACGGACAGCTACCATGCTCTGTGCTGCGAGTGGCAACCCTGACCCCGAGATCACCTGGTTCAAGGACTTCTTGCCTGTGGACCCCAGTGCCAGCGATGGACGCATCAAGCAGCTGCGGTCAGGTGAGCACAGGCGGCCAGGAGGGTGCGGGAGCCACAGAGGGTGGAAGGGGGAGGGCGGCATCCCAGGGCCCAAGCCCTGGGGACAGATGGAGGACAGAAAGGCAGAGCGGATGCGCAGACATGGAGGGCATTGGTATTGGGGGAGAAAGTGTCTTCAGAGCTGAACCAGTGGGGATGTGATAGGATATAGACGGGCAGGGGTAATGGGGAGCTATGGCGGATGGTAGGGGGAGAGTTCTTCAGTGCCTGCATGGAGATATAATGGACCCAGATATGTACAACGATGGGCAGCTGCAGAGGCCGCAGGGGCAGAGAGTCTCCAGTACCCAAGCAGTGGGGTCCTAATGAGGCACAGATAGTTGCGGGTGATGGAAACCCACAGAGGAGGGTGGGTGTCTACAGTGCCCCAACAGTGGGGACACAGTCGGGGAACAGACAGGCAGAGGTGATGGGGAGCCATGGAAGGTGGCAGAGGGAGGGTATCTTCTGTGCTAAAGCAGTAGACTTGTCCAGTGAGGATATAATGGGGTCCAGACAGGTAGGAGTAGAGGGGAGCATAAGGCAAAGGCAAGAGAGTATTTCCAGTGCTGAAGCAGTGGGTGTCTCCAGAGGAGATAGTGGGCATAGACAGGTAAGGTACTGGGGAGCCGTAGAGGGCTGCAGGGAGAGAGTGTCTCCAAGACTGAAGCAGTAAGGATGTGATGGGGCACGGACAGGCAGTCCAGCCTGTTTGTCCAGGCCCCGGCCGGGATAGGGGAGCCTTGGACAGAGCACAAGGCCTTGGCCACCTTGGGGCCAGGCACTTCCACAATCGTGTCTTAGCACAGCACCTCTCTGCCCCTGTCTGTGGGTCCATCTCTCTGGGGGGCTGTGTGTGCCTCGTGTCAGCTGTCTTAACTGCCTCACGAACGTCCGCGTGTGTGTGTCCGGGCTCCCTGTGTGTCCTGACCTGCTCCGCATCTGTGGGCACACACAGGCTGTGCTATCAGCACAGGGTTGCCTCCCCACCCCACATAGCAGAGCTTGTCCACGTGTGTCTCTGTCACACGTGTATCCGCGTGACAGTCCCTTCCGTGTGCACGTCTCAGGCTGGTCCTTGTGGGCGCGGACACGTGTGTGGTCGGGATGTGCCCACGGGCACTTACGCATGTTTCAGTCACATGGACACGTGTTGGTGCACCCTCTCTTTTCTCTCTCCCCTTCCTCTGAGGGCCCCCACCCTGGAGCCACCCCTGCCTGAAGGCCACCCCATCATTTTCAGCGCCCCTCCCCCCCCCACTCACTGCCCAGTCCCGTCCTCTGAGGAGTCCTGTCTGCCCATCCTCTGCTTTCTCCTTCCCTCAGCAAAGACCCAAACCCTGAAAAGGGGCAGATGTTAAGCCCAGCATTTCTTCCCAGGAGAGACCTGGACCTCGCACTGGGGAGAGACGTAGCCTTCCCCGTCCCGACCCGTCTGAGGGTGTTTGCAGCTTGGGGGGTTCAGCTGGAGCAGCGATGGCAACCTTCGGGATCCAGTTGCTTCTCTGCTGGTTTCCACCATTGTCGCCCCAATATAACGAAATGACTAAGAGCGTGGACCTCGGTGCCCCATCCCCTGGGTCTCAGCATCCTCCTAAACCGTGCCTATTCCCTAGCGTTTCTGTGAGGGGCCCCTGACCGGCTGCCTGGCATATAGCAAGTGCTCAGTGAACATCAGCTGCTTTAAAAATCATGATCAAGGGACTTCCCTGGTGGTCTGGTGGTTAAGACTCCGAGCTTCCACTGCAGGAGGCGCGGGTTCGATCCCCGGTCGGGGAACTAAGATCCCACGAGCCGCACAGCACGGCCAAAGGAAAAAAAAAAAAAATTGTAATCAATCTGCTCATTATTCTGACCTCCCCTCCCTCACCCACGAGGATACAGGCTTCTGCATAACCACCCGTTAATGTTCCTGTTCTCTTTTCTTGTCCCTCCGTTGTAAACGTTCAGAAACCTTTGGTAAGTTTAATTTCTTCACCACGTCAACAACTAACGCCACCCCCCACCGTGTCCCCCCTTCCCGTCCCCTCCCCTCAGACTAACGGCCACTGTGACAGTAACTGTGACCCACTCCACGTGGCATGTTTACTAACGTCTCCCCCCACCTGCCCCCCTGCCCCTGACCACCCAGCCCTCCCCATCCGGACACCCGGGGGCTGCAGAGAGAGGAGCCCAAAAGGAAAAGAGGAAAAAAGACAAGACCACGAGGGGCTAGTGGAGCTTCGCACGTACGGCACCCCCTGCCCCATCCTGGGCCTTGACACTGCTGGAAAATGTGAAATTACGGAAGTTTGCGGGCTGGATCTAGGGAGAGGGAGGAATGTTCCAGCTGGGCTAGTACTGGGTGTATCTCGTCCTCTTTTCCCAGCCCAGCCTAAGTCCCCTGAATCCAACTTGCTGGGCTAATTCTTACTAAGGTAAGAATGACTAATATTGGCCCGTGATAGTAACTTCTCATCTTCCTCGGAGTAGAAAGCAAAACCACCTTTCATACCCAAGAGGTGTATCTTTTCCTCTCAACATAGTGGCCGTGGGCTATTTGGCCATCTTGGGAAGTTCTGTCCTTTGGCCTTTGGCTTCTGTCACTTGGACTATGGTGATGGGTCCAAGTGTAGCAAAACAGCCTGAGCCAGAGCTGACCTAGATTCCCACTGACCCAGATTTTCGCTCTCCATGGTGCAGCCTTAGGCAAATTCCCCTCCTTCCTCCTGTCTCCCCTCCCTCTGTGTGAAGAGGGGGAGTGGCCCCATTAGGTTGGGGATTTTGTAAGAGATAATATAGGGCCCCCTAAAGTTCTAGAGGGGCCCCAGCCTGGGAGGCTGGAGAGCTGGGTTCAAGGCTCACCCCTGCCTCTGACTCATGGCATGACAGTTCCCCCTTGTGGGCCTCAGTTTGTCCATCTGCAAAACGGGCCTGGGCCAGACAGAAAGAGCTGTGTTTTCTCACCCTCGGCGGCTTCCCTGCCCTGGCCTTAGGGTGCCCAGGTCCTCAGCAGAGAGGGAGGGGGCCCAGATCTCCCCTGGGAAGATGAGCAGAGGGTGGGAAACTCTAGCCCGGCACCACCATTTCTGGTCTCCTGAGGTGTCCCAGCCCCCAGCGCCCATATAGACACATAGATCGTTCTCTTCCTCTTTTCCTTTTGGACATTAAGGAGGCTGCAGGGCCCTCCCTCTGCCCTCCATCCCCTTTCACTGCCCTCCCCTGTCCCTCCTACTTGGCCTGTTTGTAACACCTTCCCTTTGCTTTATTAATGCCCAGCCCTGGGGCGCTAACCCCTCTCCCCCTTCTCTAACAAGACTCCCGAGACCCCCATCATTCCGTGACCCTCCCGAGAAGGAATAGGAGGGGAGGTCATGGACCTCCCTCCCTCAACCCAGAAGAAAGGCAGCCCACAGGGCCAGGCGAGGCCATGGACCTCCCTGGGGCATGGCCACGCCCCTCGGGCCAGTCCAGAGGGGCTTCTAGACTCAGCCCCTCCTTCCCCAGGAGATTCTTGCCTCCTATGGGAAGCCCTCCTGATTCTTCCTCAGCAAGGCCTGCAGGGTTTGTAGGCCCAGGGCTGCCTCAGCGCCCCCTCCCAGCCCCCTGGGACAGAGTGTTCAGGCCTGGCTCGTGGCCCAGCCCCGCCTCCCTGGGGCCCCCTGGCCCCGCCAGGACTGCCTTCTGACATTCACCTGACTCTCTCTGCTTCCCTTACAGAAAGCACTCCGATCCGAGGTAAGAGGCTCTTTCCTCACCCACCCACCCACTCACACTCTCTCTCACCGCCCGCCCAGCCCCCTAGGCTCCACGGGGGGCTGCCCCAGGCCCCCCTCCACATGTGTTCTCCTCGCCACCCCGCCCAGTGTCTGTGCAGTCTCTGTGTCTATGTCACTATCTGTGGCTGGGGGCTGAGTGTGGCCGTGGTGGTCCTTTGGGTCACCTGGCCGCAGTCAGGGGGTTGTGTCCTCAGGAAGGGGCAGCGTCTCCCATGCCCACCCAGAGCGCTGGGAGTCAGGCTTCTGACCACTGCTCTGTATGCAGCCCTCATCCGTCCCTAGCCTTGGTATTCCCATCTGTACAATGGCCGTGCAGAGGGGGCCTTCCAGCTCTGAAGCTTTGATTTGGGTGGCGGGGCAGGAGGAGTGGAGAGTCCAGCTTGAGGGAGCAGAGAGGCAGTCTCAAGGGCAGCCCCATGGTGCTGCCCTTAGAGAATAGACTAGAACAGGCCTGGGTGGGAGCCCTAGGGAAGAGTCCATGTCTAGTCCTGACTTTGCCACGAAATGCTGTGTGAGCAGGCTCCCTGCCCTCTCTGGGCCTCCATAGTAATACCTGCCTGCCTGCTTCCCTGGAGCCTTGAGGTTGGTATGAAGTGTTACGAAGGGGCAGAAGCCTAATCCACGGCCCCCAGAGAGAACTTCCCGATCTGTGGGTTCCCCTCACTTCCGTGGGACACCCACAAACAAAGCTGGGAGGAGGGGTCCGCTTGGGACCTTGGACTGGATTTTTGGACTCCTGGTGCCAGGGACTCTGATCAAAACCTGTGATTGGGAAAAACAACAACAGCAAACAAAACAACAACAGCAAACAAAAACAATGTGTGATTGAAACACATTTGGAGGTATTCCCTCACCTTCATTTACCAGTCAACCAGTCACAGGGTCCAGGACTGTGAGTCTAACGTACTTATAGATATTTACGCAGTTTTATTTACTTATGAAAAGGAGGACTTTGGTCCAGGCCTTTGATTTCAAACGTAACTGTGGAAACCTCTGCCTCATTTTTAATTTGTTCATGGGCCCTCAAGTATTTGATCAAGGCCCGTGATTTCAAACATACTTAGAGATGTATCTTACTTGTGAAAATGAAGATATGTCCCAGGCCTGTGGTTTCAGATATCTTTGGGGAAATCTTGGCCACGTTTTCATTTAGTCATGAGCACCGTAGTATGTGATCAAGGCTCTGCGCTTTTAAATTTTCTTAAGAAGGTTCATTCATTTTCACATGTTCATGGGAAGTGAAGTCTTTCATCTGGGCCTGTGATTTCAAACATATTGTAGGAAAATCTGCCCTATTTTCATTTGCTTGTGGGCACTGAGACCTTTGATTTGGGCCTGTGATTTTAAATAAGCTTGAGAAAATCGACCTCTTTTTAAAATTCTTATTCACTCATGACCAACAAATTTTTTGATCCAGGTTTATAATTTCAAGCACGCCGGGGGCATTTCAGCCTCAACTTTATTGGCACGGGTTAGAGGTTTTCCTTCACACTTGATTTCAAACACTTTGGAAAATTCTCCCCGTTAAGCTGTGAGCACCGTGGACTTGGGTCTCCGTCTGTGATTGCAAACACACTTGAGAAAATTCATTTACTTGTGAGCATCCGGAATCCTGAATCCAGGCCCGTGGTTTTAAAACAGATCTGTGAATTCAGACTGACTGACTTAGATGACTTTAAATCTCTGGGGAAATTCAGTTTCAGGTATAGAAAGCGTGGATCCAGGCCTTTGCTTTCAAACATACTTGATGTGTATCACTCTCGGCCTTCTTAACCTTTGCTTTTGTGGAGTGGTAACCCAGTCCTGAAATTTAAACACCCTTGAAGATATACAACCCTGTCTCCATTTCTGGACACCGTGGGCCTTGAGGCCTGGGATTCCACACATACTTGAGGAACCCAGACCCACGGTCATTTACACACAGGCACTGGTTGAAACCAGCAGGCGGTCACCAGCTCCCTGAATTGGCACATCATTTGTGGTGGCCCCCTAAGTGTCAGGGTCTTTGGAACGGCTGCTAGGGGTTGGGACTGCCAACCTGCTTTCCACCCCACCCTCCCTGGAGAACATCACTTGGTGCTTTCCTGAAAACACATTCTCCCCAGTTTTGTCGCTCAACTTGACAGTCGTTTACGAGGTCCCGGCTGAGGGTGGAGGATGTGTGGGGCAGGCGGTATGTTCAGGCCAGGATGGGCCAGGATCGGGGTGGGGAAAGGCAGGCAGGGAGGCCCTGACCCAGTGGGGGCTTCTAGGCTGACTCAGGTTTTTCATCTGCCTCTCCGGCCCAGACCGACTAAGAGACAGTACTCTGGGACAGCCCTCTCACCACCTCAACCTCGAGGTTTCCCCTAATGGGCCAGGCCTTGTCCCCTTTACCCACAGGAGCCCTGCAGATCGAGAGCAGCGAGGAGACCGACCAGGGCAAATACGAGTGCGTGGCGACCAACAGCGCTGGCGTGCGCTACTCCTCACCCGCCAATCTCTACGTGCGAGGTAGGGAACGCCGTGTCCAGGTCGAAGGCAGGGACCCGCCCCACCCGTCCCCCTCCCTCCTCGGGCTCACAGCCTCCGGGCTCCCCTGTCCCCTGCAGACCCCAGCAGGCAGGCCCAGCCCCGCTTGTGGCCGCGGGACCTTGGGCGAGGCTGTGTCCCTCTCTGGACCTCAGTTTCCTCGCCCGTAAAATGGGGGCAGCTTCAACCCCCACCCCCACCCCCGTGCCTTGTGACGGCCGCCCCGTGGGCTGCAGGACTTGGGGTGGGGGGCGGCAGGAGGGAATGGGGCAGGGCCGGAGGGGTCAGTCGTGGGCCTACAGGGCCGGGGGAGCCTGCAGGCCTCTGCCCCACCCCGCCCGCCCGCCCATCCGAGTCGGCTTCTGTGGTGTGTCGTGCAGTGCCTCCCCTTTGCTGTGTGCTCGCTTCGCTTCTCCAGACTCGTGGCCTCGTAGCTCCCTGCTTCACCACCCCCCTAATCTAAGAGTTGGGGAGGGGTCTTCAAGGCTGCCCCTGCCAGCCCCACACCCTCAGCTGTGCCAGAGCCTGGTGCTGTCCTAGTCACCCTCAGAGAAGGGCTCCTTTAGGCAGACACCCTGGGGCTTGGGCTGAGGCATGTCAGTTTCCCGCTGAGTCACGCCTGGAAGCACAGGGGTCCTTGCCCTGACGCCCCCACCCACCCAAGGAGGGCCTGGGAAGTGGCTACACTGACTTTCTTCTGGGCCCCTTGGTGTCCCCTCAAAGGTGCCAGGTTGCGGGGGGGGCGCTGCCCCTTCTCCTAGATGTCTCTGTGGACCCCGTCTCATCCCCGGGTCGGTTCTCTTCCGTCCTTTCAGAAATTTTAATTTGTTTCCTCCTCCATCTCCTGTATCCCCTTGGCTGTTTCTGATCCCATTCGTGGTAGAAACAGCTCCCGCCTGCCGGGAAACAGGGTCCCGTTCATCCCCCCGGGCTGCCCCAATTGGCTCTGTATACTTGAACCCATGCCAGCCTTCTTCAGGCCTCTGTTTCCCCCCGTTCGATGCACCAAGGCCCTGCCGTTCTCCACCTGGGAGGCCGTGCAGCTCCTCTCTCACCCGGAGACCCTCATCCCCTTGGTCCCCAGTAAGCACGGCCCCAGCTAGCCCTGAAGCAGCACCTTGGCTGCCCTTGGGTTCTGCATCTCATCTCTGAGGAGGAAGGAGGCTGCCTGGCGGGAGGGGACGGGGACGCCGGGGCGGGGGCGGGCAGGGGGCACACATCCGATCCGATGCCATGGCACCTCTGGTGAGTTATAGCGCGTCCACGACTCCAACTGACTGGTCTTCGTCTAACCTGCGTATTTCTCTGCAAACACCTGGGATGGGGGTTTGTAAGTCTGGCAGAGTTCAAGGAGGACAGTATGGGCAGCAGGCATGGGGCAGGGCGGGGGCGGGGCCTCTAGCCCAGGGTGTGACAAGGGAGGGGGGCCTTCTGTGTCCTCAGCACCCCCCGCCCCATCCCAGAGGTGGGGTCCTTTCTTTTGGGGGGGTCCAGCTTCCCATTCTTTGCCTGGGTCTCAGACGCTCCAAAATTGAATTTTAAAAAAAATCGTGGAAGGCAAATGTAGATCTTGTATGTCAAGGAAAGAACGGAGGAAAGACTAAAAGGTCGTTGCTGTTCTTTTTATTTTTTAATTTTAATTTTTTTTTTTTTTGGTTTAAAGAAAACAAAAAAAATCAACAAACTATTGCAGCTTTTAGCCTTGGGAAGTCCTCTTTTTACTCTCTGTATCTCCCCTATTTTTTCTCTTCTCCCCATGTCATTGTGTTCTGCATCAAACCCCCTTTACATCCCTCAGAGCTTCGAGAAGGTTGGTGTGTTTTTTTCTTTTTTACTTTCTTTACCCACATTTTTACATTCCGAAAGTGACACACACACGCAAGAAACGCACACAGACAGGCACACGGACACACGCAGACATGCACACAGAAAATAATAGAAAAACGAAAAAAAAAATGACGAATATGAATAATGAGCTCAACGTGAACAAAACAAAACAAAAAACCACCAAGTGAGAGCAAAAACCCAGAAAGACACAAAAATCTCAGCTGCGCCCAGCCCGGCCTAGGGCCGGCCGCACACATGCGATGCTTGCATTGTGGTCGCCTCTATGCATCCTTTGGTAATGTTGTTGCTAAGTTTTTTGCACTCCTCGTCGTCATGGTAACTTGGGCCTGATGCATGCTGGGAGAATGTAAAAATCTTCTCTGCATGCCACTGTTGTCGGTTCGGTTTGGTGAATTCCCAACGCCTTCTGTTGGAGTGTTTCTCGTCTTCCGTTCCATTTTTCTCCTTTGGTTTTCCTCGTTTTTTTCTTTCTTCCTTCCTTTTATTTAATTATTAATGTTTTGATTTTGTTTCGTTTGGGGGGGGAAAACCGATTGGTTCGTTTCTTTTTCCCCCCTCCCATCCCCTTCACCCAACCCCCTCCTCCCCCAAAGAGTTTTGTCTTTGGTTCTGTCCTGTGTTTCCGTGATCTTTGGTTTGGGTTTCTTGGGCTGAGCTGTTGTGTGGTTGTTCTCCAAACGCATTGTGATTTAAAAGCCAGTGTTCCTGTCCCAACTACCATCCAGGAGGGCGGAAAGGGTCCCACAGCTGGGATGCTGGGGCAGAAAGTGACCGCCTGGGCTCAAGAGCACAAGGGAGGTGGCATAGACAGATGGTGGGAGGTCAGAGCCTGGGTGGGGTGTGTGAGGAGAGCAGCCCAATTTGCCAGCTCTGTTTTATCCAGAGCTGATGCCTCAGCCCCACAGGGCAGCCATGTTGGAAGGGAGCTTAAGCAGGCATGTTTCCATCCTTCTGCCTCAGCATGATACCACCTCCCACCCTCCCAGACAACCCCAAAACAGGCATTTGAAGCACAGCTGAATGGGTAGCGGCATTTTGAGTTTTTGTTCATTGGAGCAACACGTCCAAATATGAGAAATGGCCACCTTTCAGTGGACCGTCCTCCCGAAATGATGCATGCTTGGCACTGCGTAGGCGGTGCTCAACATGGTAGCTGGTGTGATGACTTTTTGCATCCTGGCTGGGTACCAATACGGATCCACCCATCAGAAAATGTAGCATGACAGACTTTGGAAGAACTACTTGGCCAGTTATTCTGCCCTTTTCTGCCCTTTAGTGCTACGCCTCTGCCTCCCAGATGATGTTGGCTGCTTCCCCCACCACCTCACAGGCTCTGGGCCCAGTCACAGGCGTCTTTTGTCCAGCAACACAGCACGGTCACTTTCTGAGTACCTGAGCATCAGAACTGTGGAATTCTGGAGAAAACCCTGGGGAACTTTGGGCACAGCCCCCCCCCCCCCCCCCACTTCCCAGCTCTCCCTCTGCCTTTCTCTCTCTTTCGGCTCTCTTTCTCTGTGTGTTTCTCTCACTCTTGAAACCCTTGGAGACGTTTGCTCCCATCTTCTGTTCCCTCCCTGAGGAAAAGCAAGCCCTTGAGAGCCCCATTCCAACCCCAAATAAAAAACAACCCCCAATAAAATATCCCTTTAGATTTATAGCCACTAGCCCCCAGCTTACTACCCAACACTGATGATAGTGGAGGGCTGAGATCAGCCTGTTTGGGGTCACCTTTTTCTCTCTCTTGTCCCTCACCTGCCTTCTCTAAACTCCCAATTATTAAGTTCAGGGGCGAGTTGGCAAGAGGACTTCAGATGCAATAACAAGGGATTTATTTTTCCTGTCTCTTTTGAATCCAGAGTGAGAGCTGCCAGGCAGAACCTCTCCAAAAGACGGAAGACAGAGGTCTCCCGGCCCCTTCACTAAAGCTGGGTCCCAGTGAGTTGAAACTGAGAGGTGGCTGAGGGTCTCTGAAGACCACTTGGACTTTTGGGGCAGTATAGACTGGTGGTGGGAGCACAGACTTGCTGCTTGGGGAGACCTAGATTCAAGTACTGCCTCTGCCCCTCCCTGGCTGTGTGACCTTGGGCTAGTCACTTGGTCGCTCGGAGTCCCTATTTCTTCATCTGAATAATAGGAAGCATTGATTTCCCTAGCTCACAGGGTAGTTGGGAGGATTCCATCGAGCAAATTAATGCTCATCTTGTGCCCTGTGTAGTGCGTGGCACATAAGAAATCGCAAGTGAAGCTGTGAAACAGGGAAATCGAGTTCAGATAAATGGTCTTGGGCAAGTCACTTCCCTTTGGGGACCTCAGTTTCCCCATCATGTATTTCAAACATCCTCTGTTTGAATAAGATGGCTTATGGGAAACTGCTTTGAAAAGAATTGGAGGGCAGATGTTAATTCATTTGCTCAGATCTCATTTTTTGCTAATGCATTTCTGAGCCCATCTCATGGTCTCATTTTCTCCTGGCTCCAACCCCATTCCCATGAGATCAGTGGCCTCCCCAGAGCCACATCTCTCATCTTACTCCCTGTCACTCCCCCAGGAAGTTCTGTGGCCAGATTATCAGAAGGGGGCAAAAAAAAAAAGAACAGTTTGGATGTTAGGCTACGCTTGCAGATACGTACCAGCCCAGCAGAAGAGAAGAGCTGCCTGGCATGTTCTGGCCTGAAAGCTACAAGCATTTACAGTGTTACCAGAGCAACCAGTCCTGGGAGTTCTTTGCACCGAATCCCCACTCTCAACCTAACTCTTCCTTCAATTCATAATCTCCAGCTTCTGCTGAGCCTGGGTGATCCAGGGGGTGGAATATCCAGATTTTACCCTTCTCCTGAAGTGTATCTCTGATATTCAAAGGACCAAGGTCAAAACCAAGCCCGTTTTTTTTTTTAATGCAGCTGGGAGCTCTGCTCCCAGAACTCTCCTAAGGAAGATGCAGCTCAGACTTTGACAGGGTGGGAAGATGATCAGGTTATATTCTCCCTGGCTGTTAATATTCTTTAAAATCTTTAAAATTGTCAGCCTTTAAGGTGTGAAGTAGTGGCTAACGATGGTGTCTTTACCACTTGGTCTAGCATTATAGCATTATTGAACCATGGTGCAGGACCGGGTTAAATGGTGTGCCACCCACCCGATGACGTAGGAACGTGCGGAGAGAACTTGGAGCGAGCTAGAGACATGGGAAAGAACTTTCCACCTTCAAGGGACTTAGGATATTCTCAGGATCTCGGAAGAAGCCAAATGGAGATAATTTAACGCCAGTTCTCCATGCTGAGCTAAGAGATCGGGACTCATATAAAATGTCAGAGGGGGATCCAGATTGCCCCAATTTCCAGGTGTTCTTCAGAACCCTTTATCTGAAACCCATCCCCAGGCCTCTTCATATCAGTTCATAGCATGGAATTCTGCGGGGCAAATTGTTTTTAAAATTAAAACTCTGGCACCCAAGCCATATAATTGGTGGATGTGACCTCTAGGTGTTCCCCTTACCTACTGGCACCCCCAAACAAGAGTAGATACAGATATTGGGCCTGGAACCCACCCACCGCCACCTCCTGTATCTCCAGAAAGAGTACCACTGGGGTATGTTGGCGACCTCCCCGGCTCCTGATCACACCTGGCATGCCACCCCACCCTTCACCCCCAAAGCCCCTGACTTGACCCTGGTGGTAGGCAGTGGCAGGTCAAGACCCAGCCCTTCTCCTCATCCCACCCTCATCCCAAGGGGAGAGGGGGCTCCAGGGGTGGGAAGGCAGGCTTTCCTCTGGGCATGGCGGGTCGGGGGGTGGGGTGGGGCGGGGCCGTTCTCCAGGAACACTGAGCTCTAGACACCTCGCCTGCTGCCTGCCTCACACCCTTTGCATTGCTGTTTCCTCTGTTTTTGGGGGGTGAGGGGAACATTAGATTACACCTTGTCGTTCGGAAAGCCCCGTGTCTCTGGCGGCCGCGGCGAGGGGACAAGGGGAATCAGTCGATTGGCAAGATATCATCCCATTTTCTGCTAGAACCAGGAAAACAAAAAAATCGGGAGAGAGAGGGTACCAAAAAAAAAAAAAAAAAGTCCAGCTCAAAACGACAAGAGCTTGCCAAGGCCGCTGGTCAGCCCGTGGGCCAGGGGTCCAGCCAGGTCCCTCCAGACCTTGCACGCTATCCTGATGGCGGAGGGAGCTGGTGGTGGGAGTGGGGAGGCAGGGTGGCGGAGAAGGGGGAGGGGAAGGAAGATGCACAGGGCAGACCGCGGGGCGGTACCCACCCTCCCTGGGCCACAGGCTGGGGATCAATGGAGGGGCTTTGGAATTAGGCCTCGGACCCCTTCCCGTACCCTGACAGGTGTAATCTAAGCTTAAGTAAACCCTGGGGAGGCTGCAGAACTGGCACCTCTCCCCTCCCCTCCCCATCCACATCCTCATTTTGGAGTCCGGAGGAGCACCAGCAGCCTCTCCCACCCCAAAATGCCCAGCAGAGCCCCCCCACCCTTCAGAGCTGTGGCTTGCTGAACCGTTGAGATGTCTGACACTGTTGAGTTCCCTACCTAGTGCTCCAACCAGATCACCTCACTTTTGAGTTTTCCCCCTCACCCTTCCCCAACCCCTCCTCCCCTGGAGCACCCCTCCCCGCCCCCCACTTTCTTGGTTTTTGAGTTTCTGCCTCTTCCTGCCTGGGGGAGGGGTCGTCTCCCGGTTGCTTTGAAGGTTTTTGAGTTGTTTTTCCATGTGAATCGGGGTTTGAAGCGACCCACCCCCCCCCAACCCACCACCCTCCCACCGCCCACCCTCCTGATCCCCTCACCCACGCGGGTCCCCCCCACTGGGACCCCCCCGGCTACTCGGTGACGAGAAGAGCTGGAAACGAGAGCCAGCTGGAGCGTGCTGAGGACCAAGGCTGGTGTGGTCCCCTTATAACCTGCCTGGACCCTCCATTCAGGTCGGTAATTGGGGGCGGGGGTCCCGCGGGGCCACTCCGTCCCATGGGTTCCGTGCCCACCTTACTTTTCTAACCTGCACCTCAAGCTTGCAGCCAGGGGTGGAAAGATGATGTGGGTGGGAGTCAGCACCAAACTGGGCAGAACACAGCGTCAGCCGCCCGCCCTCGCCAACTGGAAGGATGCCCAGAGGCCTTCTGAGACCCCCCTCAGGGGGGTTTTAAGCCACCTAGTGCTCATGGGCACAGTCCTCCCCTAACTCGTGGCAAACCAGCCCTCTTCCTGCCGCACACCCTCAGAAACGAATGGGGTAGGTGAGAAAGCAAGTGGGCAAAGTGTCTTAACGTGTCAGCCTTTATAGCATATTGGCAGATCCATTTAATTGATGGCTGCCGGCCATGTTGGGGATTGTGAGCACCAGAATTATAGTTGTTGATAAATGCCCTCCCACACTGAACTGACTTATAATTAACAACCCTGTACAGCAAGTCTGTTACGTGTTCAAGATGTATGCCTTGTGTCTACTTCTGGAAAGTGTTAGAGGTACCTTCCAAATTATGACACTCCTAAGGGAAGATATTTTAAGATAAGATCCCATGTGAACAGGGTCTTTGGGACATGATGTTGAGCCTTACACACATAAATTGGGGTTATATTAACCTTTAAATCCTAAAGCTAGCCCTTATTCCCTTTGACGTTCCAATAATCCCTTTCAGTACGAACCTTTTACTGATGGCTTCTGGACACTTATCTTGATGGCTGCTGGATATTTTTCGACTGATGGTTATTCAGTTGATAGGTGGATATGGGTGATGGGTACTTTTGCCCTCTTCGGTATCCCCAGAGGGTAAGGACACAAGTTTGAAAGAGCCAAGAAGGGACACGTGGATATAATTCTTGCTAAATACCATGGTAAGAGAAGGTTCACTTTATCTCAGAGGTAGGGATCAGGCATACCTGGCTTTGAGCTCTGGCCCTACCACTTCCTTTCTTTGTGTCTTCCAACTAGCCCTAGCTCCTCACTGGGCCTCCACTGCTTCCTCCACAAAATGGGCATGAGGTCACTGGCCTCTCAAAGTGGGAGGGATTCAATAGAAATTCTTCCCATTCCTTTTTTTTTTTTTAAACTAATTCATCCCCAGACTCCCTCAATGATGAGCATCTCATTGATCTTTCCAGCATCCTGGAAGGCCAGAAGGAAACTTCACTGGTCCATGCCCAGGCTGAGCATCTTCTGTGTGCTGGGCACTGCCCCGGTCAGCTTAATGGCCTTCTCAACACATCACCGATGGCCTCCATTTCACAAAGGAGGAAACTGAGGCTCCCGGAGGATGAGGGCCCTTCCCAGGGCTCATCCAGCCTCATCAGCCCCCCACCTCTGCCGGAGCAGGTTTTCCATGGGACTCTGAGGTCTTGAGGAGTTTTACCTTGCTGTGTGATTTAAGTGACTTGGCCTCTGTTCAGCTCTAAACGAAGAGCAGAGAGAGTCACTGAGAAGTGGGGCTTCTGTGGCTGGGTTGGTTTGCTCCGAAGGTTCTTTTTCGATGAGGATCTCACCACTGTGCCGCCTCGAGCCTCTGCCAGGACCCTTGGGTGCTGGGTGGGGAGGCCAGATGCTGTGTTCTGCCGGGGTTGGGGGGCACCTCCCTGGGGAAGCCACAGCCGTCCTCCTTTCAGACCCCGATTTTCAGCCCCACACCCATTCCATGTTTTTTTGTTTGTTTTTGTTTTCTTGCTTTCAGGTGTTTTGGAGGGGTTTTTTGTTTGGTTGGTTTTTTTGGATTATTTCCCCCCCACCACCCCACTTTGTTTTTTCATTTGGTTCCCCTGGTTTTGTTTTGGATGTCGATGCCGTTTTTCTGTCCTTGATTAATTAGCTCCCTCACACTCATCCCCCATTGTGTTCCGTTTCCATGACAACGCAGCGTTTGGGCATCCCACTCGTGCCTCGCTGTGGATGCCGGCGGCTGGCCTGGACCGCGTCCGCTGGCTGGCCGGACCCCATTCTCCCCCGATACCTCCACCTAGCCCTGCCAAAAAGCCGCTCCCCCATCTCAGAGCCCAGCCCCGCCCCTCACCCCCAGTCTGTCTGCATGGCCCCTCTGTCTCCCCTCCCTGCCCACCCCAACTCCTCCCCGCTGCCGAACACCTTCCACTTCCTCCATCCTGTCTCCAGCGTGACTCCTGGACTTTTCGCGGGGCTTCCTTTTCCGAAGGGCTGCCAGCTTTCTTGGCCCACCCTCCGCCCACACGGAGCTCCCCCTTCTCTCCAGCGGGGATTCAGAGAACAGGGATTGAGATTTCCAGCTTGGAACCCACGGAGAGAGAGCGAGTGAGACCCCTCCTCCGTAGAACAGGGCAGACACCCCTACAGCGATCCCCTTAGGGGTGCGGCTGCAACCGCAGTTCCATGTGAAAATTAGAGGCAGGTCGGGTTGCCCAAAGTCACTTGGTGGCCCTGTTTAGCCTTGCTGAGCCTCCAATCCGTCATCTCTACAGTTTGAGACAAGACTCCTTGAACTGCCCAAAGCTGGGGGCACATCCACGTGTCTCCTTGAAGCCGGGGACAAGCTCCTTCTGGCTAGAAGGGTTTACCAGCTAACCGAAGTCCTTTCCACTGCAGGGAAACATCTCCGATGGGGCAGCCGTGCCTCTTGGCAGTTCAGGTGCCCATTAGCACCCGCCCCTTCCCCCCGAACCCCGAAACCCATGCAGCTTCCGAAAATGGAGCCCCCGAAATGCATCCTGCTGCCTTCATGGTCTGCAAGATTGGGACAGAAGGCTGCATTCGCTTCCCCGCTAAGAAATGCACAGAACATGTCCCTGTTTTCTCAACGTTCAAGTTCATTCCCTTGTTTATTATTATTATTAATATCCTATTTATTCTGCCAGGGCTGTGATGTGACAATGTGACGTGTCACATTGGGTCACATCTAGAATTAATATGCAGCATTGAAGTGGGCCCCCTCCCCCCTCCTTTCTCTTTCTCTGTCCCTCCCTCTCTGTGTTCCTGTTTTCTCTCTTTCTCTGGACCCATCTATCCCTTCTCTCTGGTCCCCCACCCCCGTGAGTATGCACTAAAGGCCCCTGAGATCCAGGCCTCTTCACATTAACCTTCTCTCTTTTCCTCCTTCTGCCTCTTTCTCTCGTCTCTGTCTCTCAGTCTCTCTCTCTCTCTCTCTCTCTCTCTCTCTCTCTCTCTCTCTCTCTCTCTCTCTCTCAACCAACCTATTTTGCATGCTGTTTGTGATTCTGAGAGCTGCATCTATCAATGGAAACTTGTCAGATCCGACAGAAGCTTTTAGAAGGGTTTCTATACCCAAAAACCACAAAAATTTCATTAGAGTTTCTCATCTTTTCCTTGAGGGCCCCCCGGGGAAGTGGGTGGGGCCCCCGGGTCACCAGAGGGAGTGAGGATGGGGGGCCAACATCCTGGTCCCCTCTGCCTCTTGGTCCCAACTCTTCCCATGACCTCCCACACACACACACACCCCGTCCCGTCCAACCTTCCCAGAGCCCCCCGACCCCTGCAGCCCGAATCTTCTGAAGCTCCCCAGTTGGGAGAGCGGGCGGAGGGGCTGCTCCCCGAAGCCACGTCTGACAGCAAAGATGAGAAACGGCTGATAAATTTTTGTGTTCCTAACTGTGCTGTGGACCAGCCACTCTGGTCTCTGAAACCCTGTTGCTATGGAATAATGCTTCATGTCTCTTTTATTATATATCGATATATCTCTCTATATATTGTTTGTGAAGTACCTTCCTTTGAAGTTTTGGTTTCTTTGTGTTGGAATTTGGTTTTTTAATTTTTTTTGTTGTTGTTTTCTTTCATTTGGAAGAAAAAATTTCAACTGGGGGGAAGGAAACAGCCCTGTTTATATTTAAATTGTTTTCCACTTTTTTTTTTTCCTTTTTTTCTTTCTTTCCTTCTTTCTTTCTTCCTGCTTTTCTTTCTTTTCTCCCCTGCATTCCGTCTCCCCATCCCCCTGCATCTCCCTCCCCTCCCCTCCCCCACCCCTGCATCCCCCACCCACCCCATCCCCCAGTCCGCCGCGTGGCTCCACGGTTCTCCATCTTGCCCATGAGCCACGAGATCATGCCAGGTGGCAACGTGAACATCACCTGCGTGGCCGTGGGCTCGCCCATGCCATACGTCAAGTGGATGCAGGGGGCCGAGGACCTGACGCCTGAGGATGACATGCCCGTGGGCCGGAACGTGCTGGAACTCACAGATGTCAAGGACTCTGCCAACTACACGTGTGTGGCCATGTCCAGCCTGGGCGTCATCGAGGCCGTGGCCCAGATCACGGTGAAATGTAAGCAGGGGCCATGGGGCATGGGGGAGGCAGGTGGGACCTCATGTGTAGGTGGGGGGTACGGGTGGAAAACCTCTGAGTTACTCTTCAGGATTCAGTCATTCCTGGCTGTGAAGAGGACAGTCAACAAACACTTATTGGTGACAAATTATTCTGGGCCTGGCCCCGTGGAACGAGACCCAGTCTTGCTCTATTGGGCTCACGGTCCAAAGTGGGAGATGACACGTAGCCCAGCAGCTATGATGCAGACTGATGAGAGCAGTGATGGGGACTATGTAGCACCACTCAGACCCGCAGAATAAAGGTTCCAACTCCCAGGAAAGCTAGGTCAGGGAAAGACTAAAAGTTGAAAAGGGAAACAGGCTGTGCAGAACTCAGAGAGATAGAGCATTGGCGGGGTGGGGAGTGATTACAGATTCTCCTGATGTCTCAAGTTTGTGGCAAGATTCAGAGGAGGGTGCCCTCAAATAATTTTCCTAGCTTTGTAACAGGGGCCAGCAGACTACAGCCCATGGGCTGAATCTGGCCCTCCACTTGTTTGTATAAATAAAGCTTTATTGATACCTGCCCATTTGTTCACACCTGGCTTGTGGCAGCTTTGGGGCTACAGTGACAGAGCTGAGTGATTCTCAGCAAAGGCCACGTGGTCTGCAAATCTGAAAAAATTTACTGTGTGGCCCTCTGCCAAGTAAAGGTTGCCGAGCCCTGCCCTAGGGCCATAGAAAGTGTCAGCATCAGCTGGTGTGTTTGTCATTTTGCTGAGGGATTGAACGTCTTCTGGTGCATGCTTCCTGGGGCCTGTGTGATATGAGATCTTGGGACAAGTGGGAGAGAAAGTCACAATTTTATCCGGGTGCTGGGGACACACCGTAAACCAACCTCAGTCCCTGCTGGTGGGGACAACATACAAACCTGGTCATGACGTACCGTCAGGCAGTGATAAGAACTGGGCAAGGGCACCTTTAGCCAGCGTGGTGAGGGTGGCCTTAAGCCATCTGGCCATCTGAGCATTCCAGGGGCAGGGAACGGCAAGTGTGAAGTGTGAACAGACACAAGGGCCCTGTGGCTGAGCAGAGTGAAGCAGAGTAAAGCACAGAGAAGAGTTGTAGCCCAGGGGCCGCCACTGTTTCCTTTAGAAGTGAATATTTTTCTTACACAGCCAATTTTTTTTTTTAAGTAAAAATTTTCAGCTTTATGGGCCATCTAGTCTCTGCTGTAACCACTCAATTCTACCTTCATAGCACAAAAGCAGCCAGCAGCGATACATAAGCGTGGCTGTGTGCTGATAAAACTTTATTTACAAAAACAGGTGCCAGCCCTTGGTTTGTAGTTTGCCAACACCTGCTATAGATGGTGGGCTAGGGGTCGTTAGGCCCATGGTTGCCACCAAGGAAATGAAGGCTCAGAGAGGGCAGTTGTGTGACTAAAAGTCACACAGCCTTTGGGGTCTGCAGCCAGCGTGCCTGATGTGTGAACTTGCCTCCCACCCACAGCTCTCCCCAAAGCCCCTGGGACCCCTGTGGTGACAGAGAACACAGCCACCAGCATCACCATCACGTGGGACTCCGGCAACCCAGACCCCGTGTCCTACTATGTCATCGAATATAAATCCAAGAGCCAGGACGGGCCATACCAGATCAAAGAGGACATCACCACGACACGTTACAGCATTGGCGGCCTGAGCCCCAATTCGGAGTATGAGATCTGGGTGTCGGCCGTCAACTCCATCGGCCAGGGTCCACCCAGCGAGTCGGTGGTCACCCGCACTGGCGAGCAGGCCCCTGCCAGCGCGCCCCGAAACGTGCAGGCCCGCATGCTCAGCGCCACCACCATGATCATCCAGTGGGAGGAACCCGTGGAACCCAACGGCCTGATCCGGGGCTACCGGGTCTACTACACCATGGAGCCCGAGCACCCCGTGGGCAACTGGCAGAAGCACAACGTGGATGACAGCCTGCTGACCACCGTGGGCAGCCTGCTGGAGGATGAGACATACACCGTGCGCGTGCTGGCCTTCACCTCCGTAGGCGATGGGCCCCTCTCGGACCCCATCCAGGTCAAGACACAGCAGGGAGGTGAGATGCCCGTGGGAAGCACAGCTTCTGCGGGCGGGGGGGCGGGGGGCGGCGGGGCGGGCAGCAGGTTTCTGCGGGGGGGGGGGGGGGGGGGCGGGGCGGGCAGCAGGTTTCGGGGCTGTCCCACCAGAGGGAAGGAGGCAGCCACGCAGTGATGTGTCTCCCAGGATGCAGCCGGCCGATCTTAACCTGGAAGCCACCACGTGGTTTATTTGGCCTGCATGGTGCTTTAAAGTATTTTCATGCCAGCGTTGCAAAGCAGGAGGTTGTCCTAGAAAACCCAGATTTCTGGCTACCCTTGGAAAATCCGATTTGGCAAGCCCATAGGGCTACAATCGGTCATCCAATGGCATCCAGATAGATGCTGCCGCCGGCTGCATCTGAGAAAAGGGGTGTGGTTTCCGTTCGCCTCCCTCTTCTCTGTTAACTGCCCCGGCTCCCATCCATCTCTGAGTTTGAGAACCCCTGTTCGCTGCTCTCACTGGAGGGATCCATGCCGCCCATTTTGAAATAATAGAAAGTGTGTTAACCCAAAGTCTGTGAGCCGGTCTGTCACCTGCCGGGGTGAAGGACGTGGGGTAGGGGTGTGGAGCATTTAGGTGCATGGGGCCCCAGCTCTCTGCAGGTTTCTGGGCTTTTTCTTACGGACTCAGGCTTTGGAACCTCAAATCCAGGAAGAGTCAGGCAGCTGTCCAAGCAAAGGGACAGGAGGTTTGGAGCTCTGCTGCCGTAAATCAGATACAGGGTGGAGATCCACATTCCAAATTATGGTCCCCACCAGTTTTCTGTTTAACTGGGGGAATGGGGAGGATGCTAGGGTGCGTTGAGAAGGGGATTTTTTTTAAATGTTTTCCCACTGGCAACGGAGAGGATGGGGGGATTGGGGTGGGCAGCTGACAACGAGGGGCGGTAGGGGGTCCCTGAGAAAATAAGAGAAATAAGAACAGTGGAGAACACTCCAGAAGCATCTAGAGCCTAACAAGCCCTTCCTTTTAGGGTGGTGCTGAGCTTCACGGGGCCCTTTTTGGGAGAATGGGAACCGGGCGGGTTGGATACCCTATGCGGGCCCACCCCTCCCAGGCCTCCCCCCAATGCCAGTCCTCTTCGCCCCCTGCCCCGCAGTGCCTGGCCAGCCCATGAACTTCCGGGCCGAGGCTAAGTCGGAGACGAGCATCGGGCTCTCGTGGAGCCCCCCGCGGCAAGAGAGCATCATCAAGTATGAGCTCCTCTTCCGGGAAGGCGACCACGGCAGAGAGGTGCGTGGGCGGGGGGAGGCGGGCTGGCGCTCGCCGCCGGCTCCCACTCTGGGCGACTCTCTTGTCTCCCCGAGCCTGTGCTGGAATGTCTCTCTTCCCCCCTTCTCTTTGTCCCTGTCCGTTGCTAATTTTTCCAACACTCACTCTTTTCTCCTCCATTTCCATCACTCTGTGAGGTCTGTGTCTGTATCCCTCTGGTTTCTCTCTGTCTCTCTCCATCTCGTCTCTCTCCCCGCCCCGCCCCCAGGTCGGGAGGACCTTTGACCCGGCCACGGCCTTCGTGGTGGACGACCTCAAGCCCAACACCGAATATGCCTTCCGCCTGGCGGCGCGCTCCCCGCAAGGCCTGGGCGCCTTCACCTCGGTGGTGCGGCAGCGCACGCTGCAGTCCAGTAGGTGTCTCGCGGACCCCGCCCTGAACTGCGGGGGTGGGCACCTGGCCGGCGCCTGCGCACTGACCCGGGCGGGGCCTGCGCAAGCGCGGGGAGGGGGGGGCGCCTCCGCCCGTCCCGCTTCACTCTTCCACCTCGGGCGTGCTTGCGTCCACGCTGCGCCTCGGTTCCCCCACCAGTGCAGTGAGGGGCTCACCTGTGGACCCCGCAGGCTCCAATTTCTCCATCTCCCTGGGGTACAGCCGTGGTCGGTTTCGCTGATGGTACCTCCTCTCGCCTCTGCCTTTCCCGGATTTGGGGTTAGTGGAATGGCCACGTTGCGCCCATCTCTCAGGTGTCTGGAGGGGTCTGTGATGCTGTCACAGCTCACACCCCATCCTTCCGAGAGAGCAGAGGATGCAGAGACGATCCTGCCTCCCCAGATGGCCCTTCTTGCCCCCCAGGCTGGGTCCCCATTGCCAGGGGCTCGGGGGCGTGGGGGAGTCAGAGCTGATGCCAGGTTCTGGGGGAAGCGCAGGACCCCCAAAACATAGGGCCCTTGAATTCCTGGAGTTCTTCGCTGTGCCCGCCTGGCCTCCCTGTCACAGAAAGTCACCTTTTGGCCAGGACACTGCAGCTGGCCCTGGGCCACACCGTGGCCCCCACCGCGCCCTCCCTGCCTGCTCTGAGCTCAGGGCCTAGGCAGGCCCCTCCGACCGCCGCCTCCCTGCCTCCCCCTCCTCCCTCTTCTGTTCTCAGTCTGGCCCAAGTGGCCCCCGCCGTGACCCTCCCTTTCTTCTTCTCCCCTCCCCCTGCTCAGTCAGTCACGGGGTAGCCACCCCAGGCCTTGTTCCGGAAGCTGCCTCAGTGTTCAAACCTTCAAGCCCCCGCCTGCCCCGCCCCCAGGCGTGTGCACACAGGGGGTCACGGGTCAGTCCAGAGTGACAGCAACTTGGGCCGGGGTGTCTGAGCCGCTGGGATCAGGGGACTTGGAGACTGTCAACCCCGGCCCCTTCCCCTCCTCCCCGCCCCACTGGGGCCGAGCCGAGCGCTCCGCGACTCACAGGAATGTTTGTGCGTGAGGCGATCAGTGAGGGTGTCCTGTGGCTTGGGCGGCCACGTGAGAGACCGGCACAGGTGCCGCGAAGGTGAGTACGCGCTGGTCTCCAGCGGGTTCACAAAAACGGCCCACCCTGCGTGCCCCCTAGCCTGTGCCCCAGCAGCTCTGGGCTGTGCAGACCGTCCAGAGTCCAAATTCAGTCCCCTAAACTCTGCACCCCGCTGCTGAGTGGCACACCTGCCCAGGAACGTGGAATCCGGAACCACGCCCCTCCCCCCACACACACCGCGCTTCCATGTGCGCATCCACGCTGCCCCGCACCCTCCCGACAAGTCACGCAGGTTGGGCCGGATTGTGAAGGAGGCGGCCTCCAAGGTCGTCGAGAAAGCGGCTTTGGCCCAGCCAGGCGAACCTCCGAACCTCCGGGGCGGCCCAGGACAGGGAGTGGGGGAGAAGGGACTCCCCACTTCGCACCCCAAGACGGGTGGGGCCCGAGAGAACTGGCAGCGGAGACGCAGGGCCAGGCGTACCCCCACCCCCGGGGAGTGCGGGCTTCTTAGGCTGAACTCAAGGGTAGGTGGAGGCCAGACCACTCAGCCGTGGGTCTTCCCAGACACCGTCCAACCTTCCTGCCTCATCGGCGCCAGCCCGGAATTGCAGCGTGCCCACACTGGGGCCGGAGCAGGGCTGCGCGCCTGCTCGCAGCCAGAGACCCACCCAGAGCTCGGTCTGGCCTTGTAGCTCAGCACTCCGCCATTCCCTCCCTCGTAAGAAAGTCTTTTAAGTTAGCAGTTGAAGAGTGGAAGGTAGGTAACCAGACTGGGAGTTTTCTGGAAAGCGTCTTTCTTTCTTTTATTATGGTTTTTCTCATCATTATCACCATCATCGTTGTTTCTTCTTTTATTATGGTTTTGGTTTTATTTTTCCTTCCCCTTTCTTAGCGAATCCATTCCTTCTGGCACATTCCTTGGTTGTTTTTTTCACTCCTGCTTGACTCCCCCCGGGCACATTTGGTTGGGGTGGCTGGTCAAGAAATGGGGGAGGGGACCCCCAAGTGTCTATTTCCGGAGGAGGGAACCCCAGTGTTTCAATTTAAGTGAGGCCAGAGAGTCATTCTGGTTGCAGTAAGCCATTGGAGTGGCCTCTGGGGTCTCTGGTAGCCTGATGTCTTTGAGGATGGGGGCCTCTGATTCAGCTCTGGGTCCCAGACCCTAGCATCGGGTGTGCACAGAGTAAGTGGTCTGTAAACACATGCAGTGAATAAGTGCGGCTGGCATGATGGTGAAGGTTCTACATGCCTTGACCTCAAGCAAGGCCAGTGACCTCTCTGAGCCTCCCTCCAGACGAGGCGGGCTCTAGGGTCAAGGGCATTTGAGGGGGTGTGGCTCCAGCCATCCTCAGCTGGCCTGAGCTGAATAAGGCACAGGCTGAGGTCTGAATTCCCAGCCTCAACCAAGACAGCCCATGGACAGCAGCTGAGCCTAGCTTCAAGGCCTGGCTCGCGCCATGTGCCCTTGGGCAGGCCACTTGCCTTTTCTGGGCCTCAGTTTCCTCACCTGTAAAATGGGAGGTGAGCGCCCAGAACAGGTGGGACCTGGCACCCAGTAGCTATACAACCAGTGATAAAAGAATGCCAGACAAACCAGGTGGGCTTTGAAACCCATTTCCCCACCTGGAACATGGGGGCGGGGTGGAGGGGTGCTAGTTCCAGCCACGTAAGGGGGTCATGAGAATTAAGTGAGGCACGATCAGTGGGCCGTATCTTGAGTCTACAGAGGGCCTATGCTGCTGGGCGTGCAGAAGATGTATAGAACGTGAGGACTATCATCAGTAATGCTCTTAACACAGGGCCTGGCCCATAGTAGGTGCTCGGCACATGGAGACTATTACTGATACTCCATAAAGCCCTTAACACACACAGTTCACGCTTAATATAGGGAGAGTATCACTGTTATTTAACAAAGTCTTTAGCATGCTGCCTGGCACACAGTAGGTGCTCTATAAGTGGCAGCTTCCACTTTCAGTCTAAATATGGATCAGCAGGGTGCTGGGCACAGAGTCGGCAGTCCATGAATGGAAGCGATTAGTAGCTTGTAACAAGGTCAACCTGGTGCCAGGTACACAGTAGGTCCCCGAAACATGGGGGCTACGATGATTGCTCTGCAAAACCCTTGGCACAGTGCCTGGCATCCAGTAAGCGCTCAATAAGTGGCACTTTAAAGAGGTTGGCCTGGTGCTAAGCACATAGTAGGTGCTCAGATGGGAGCCACTGTCAGTCTGGAAGGGCCTAGCATGGTTTCGTTTTTGCTCCAAACATGAAACTCTTGTCTGCAAGGTTCTTGGTACTGTGTGTGTAAATAGTAGGTGCTCAATAAGTAAGAACTATTACTATTTTTATATAAGGTCATTAGTACAGTGCTTGACACATAGTAGACGCTTAAAACGTAGGGACTATTACTGTTATCCAGAAATAACAGGGCCTGACACACAGTAGGCCCTGTTAAGAAATGAGAACTACTAATGTTCTACATAGTCCTTAGTATAGTACCTAGCATGTTGTAGGTACCTAATATGTGGGAACTTTTTCTGTTCCAATAAAGACCTTAGCAGAGTGCCTGGCATGCAGTATGTGCCGCGTAAAGGGCAACAGCTACTTTCATCTTCAGAGGGCTGTTGCAGTGACCAGCCCGTAGTAGGTGTTCAGTAAATGAGACGTGCTATTGGTCTGCAGTGGGCTTAGGTTGGCATCAGGTGAACAGTAGGGGCTCAAAACAGAAGAACTATGAGCTACTAAAACTTTGGCACACCGTAGGTGCTAACTGTGGGCTGTGTTATCTGTAAAGCCCTGACCCAGTGCCATCACAGTAGGTGTCCAATACACAGGGGCTTTTATTATTACTCTGTATAGCCCTTGGCATGCTAACTGGCACACAGTAGGTGCTCAAGACTCAGACATTGTTTTCTTTGCAAGTGAGGCCAGGAAGTAACCACAGGGTTGCCCTCTGGGGTCCCTGGCAGTACAGGTGTTCAGTAAGTAGATGCTCTTACTGTTAACCTGTGAAGCTTTTAGAGACAGGCCTAGCACATAGTAGGTGCCCAATAAATGGGGCTTTACTGCTATTCCCCGGTTACACAGTAGGTATTCAGTAAATTAGTGTTTACAGTTATTCCATCCCTGGTGCTGTGCCTGGCACATAGTAGGTGCCCAGTACATGGAGCTTTTGCTATTCTTCTGGCACAATGCTTGGCACACAGTAGGTGTGCAATAAATACTTCACTGTTATTCTGTGAAGCCCTTGGCATGGTGCTTGGCACATAGTAGGGTTCAATAAGTAGATTTTTCACCTGCCATTCTGTGCAGCCCTTGGCACTGTGCCTGGCACATAGTAGTCACTGAATTAATGGGGCTTTTATTGCTTTTGCGTTTGGCATAGTGGCTGGCACATAGTAGGTGCCCAGTACATGGAGCTTTTGCTATTCCTCTGGCACAGTGCCTAGCACACAGATGTTCTGTAAATAAGTACATTTACTGTCATTCTGCTCCTGTGCTGTGCCTGGTGCACAGTAGGTGTTCACTAAATAAGTACACTTACTGTTATTGTGTGAAGCGCTTGGCACGGTGCCTGGCACATAGTAGGTGCCCAATAAATGAGGCTTTTATTGCTATTCTTCCGGCACAGTGCCTAGCACACAGTAGGTCTTCAATAGATAAGTACATTTATTGTCATTGTGCTCCTGGTGCTATACCTGGCACACAGTAGGTGTTCAATAAATAAGTACATTTATTGTTTTGGCACCGTGCCTGGCACATAATAGGTGCCCAGTGAATGGGGTTTTTACTGCTGTTCCGCTTGGCACGGTGCACAGCTTACGTGCATATGCTCCTTGGGGACTGTGGCTACCCTCTCCCTAAGAACTACTGTGTGCCACGTGCAGCCCCATGTGGTGAGTGCAGCGTTCTTGGCCAGCCCTCTCTGCCCCCATCCCCGCCCGCCCACCCACCCACCCGCCCATCTCACCTTTGGTTGACACCCGCTTCTTTTGGGTTCGACTTCTCTTTGGTTTGGTTCTGTTTTGTTTGTTATCATCTTCTTTTTTATTTTCTCTTTCCCATCTTTTGTTTCCCCACCCCCTCCCCGCCCATCCCGCCTCCCTTCCCCACCCCCACGTTCTCCCCCCCCCAATAGAACCGTCAGCCCCCCCTCAAGACGTTAAATGTGTCAGCACGCGCTCCACGGCCATTTTGGTAAGTTGGCGCCCGCCGCCGCCGGACACGCACAACGGGGCCCTGGTGAGCTATAGCGTCCGCTACCGACCGCTGGGCTCAGAGGACCCGCAACCCAAGGAGGTGAACGGCATCCCCCCGACCACCACCCAGATCCTGCTGGAGGCCTTGGACAAGTGGACGGAGTACCGCATCACCGCCGTCGCTCACACAGAGGTGGGACCAGGGCCCGAGAGCTCGCCCGTGGTCATCCGCACCGACGAGGACGGTAAGCACCGGCCCCGGCCTGGGACCCCTGGGACCCCCAGGCCCCAGCCCGGCCCCTGCCTTGGAGCCTTCTGTCCCTGGAAAACTGGGCTGGCTGGTGGTCAGAAGGTATTGGGTTGGCCAAAAAGTTCTTTCGGGTTTTTCAGTAAGATCTTATGGGAAAAAACGGATGAACTTTTTAGCCAACCATAGAAGCCGTAATCAGGAGAAGGAGACAAGTGGCCATCAGCCTCCCCAAACCAACCGGGCTCCTTGATCTTGGAATTCTCTGTTCTGGACCTTCCGGGCTACATTTTCTCTCTGAGCCTTGGGCCTGGAACGTTAAGCGGGGAGCCCTGTATTTTGGTCCGGTGGTGGAAGCCATGGAAACGGAGTGTAGGAAACAGCAAGCAGCACTTGCGACAAAAATTATGGTCCCTGACCCCAGAAAGCTGGTGTTTTAGACTCTAGGGATAACCTGAGATTTGGAGCTGCTTGGGTCTGAGCTATCCTACCTAGAGAGTAGGTAGATTGCGTGCTGATGGTGGTTAACCGCCAGCTCTCTGGGGCATAGAGACCGATTGGTAGCTCTGGCCGATTTCTGTGGTGTAAATATTCCCACCGTAGCTGAGCTAGAAAGTTCTAAGACGCTAGTCACACAGTAGAAGCTGAGGGCATGGGGCAAAATGAAGCAGGCAGCTTCCCCAATAAAATCGCAGGAAACCTGGACCAGCTGTTTTCTGAGCCATTGGCCTGGAAGTTTCGGTTGGCAGCCCCAACATTTTGTCCTAACCATGGGGAAGAAATGAAGCGGTCCTTCACACCAGGCCTGGGGGTGGGGGTGGGGTGGGTGGCGAGGGCTCTCAGCTTGGGGGCTGGTTGAAAAAGTGCTCCAGTGCGGAGTGGGCTGGCTGCACCCTGGGGTGTGTAGGAGCGTGCAGCTGGACTGCCTGGGTTCCCATCCCGGCTTTGCCTCTTGATAACCCTGTGGTCCTGGGATCAACTCTCTGTGCCTTGGTTTCCCCATCTGTAAAGGGAGCATAAGGACTCCTATCTAGAAGGGATGCTCTGAGGTCGGAAGCAGTGTGGGTAAACCTCTTAGAGTGGGGCATGCACGGCCCGCTCATGTCTTGTGGCCCTGGGCAGGTGACCTAGGCTCTGGGGGACCTCTGTTGCTCGTCTGTAAATGGGGTGCACCATCAGAGCCCCCTCCCCGGGCTGTGGGAAGCGTGAAGGAGGTATTCCCTCCGGGCCAGCGGTGAGCGCTCAGAGCGCCGGGTTAACCGGCAGTCACTCGGCACCTTGGCATCGGTCAGTGGCGCTGCCCGGGGCAGGGCTGGGCACCCCAGTAACGGCCCCGCCCGCCCCTCCCCTCCCCTCCCCTCCCCCCCACCCGCCAGTGCCCAGCGCGCCGCCGCGGAAGGTGGAGGCGGAGGCGCTCAACGCCACGGCTATTCGCGTGCTGTGGCGCTCACCCGCGCCCGGCCGGCAGCACGGCCAGATCCGCGGCTACCAGGTCCACTACGTGCGCATGGAGGGCGCTGAGGCCCGAGGGCCGCCGCGCATCAAGGACATCATGCTGGCCGATGCCCAGGTGGGCGGGGCTCCGGGGCGGGGCCTGGCGGTGGGGCGGGGCCCGGGCCCCCTGCGCTCCCGCCCTCTCGCTGCTTCTCTGTGTTTCTCTGTCTCTGGCTATTCTGCTCACCTCCTCCTCTCTCCCCTGCCGCCTCCTCCCGCGCTCAGTGGGAGACGGACGACACGGCCGAATATGTAAGTAGTGCCCCCCTGCCACCCCGAGCCGCTGCCAGTGCTCTTCCCGCGAGTGGGCCGGGCAGTGCTGTGACCCCATCCCCTGCACGCCCCCTGTAAAAGGGTCTCCTCCCCTGGGCCCCCGATGCACACCTAGTTACCTCTTGGAGCTAGCTGGCAGCCTCGGTTCTGCATCAGGCACATGGGCTTCTGCTGGGGACCACGGAGGTATCCATTCCTAGCTGAATGGCCCCTGGACTCCGCTGGCCTCCTGCCTCCCCGCTTCCCTCCTCCAGCCCAGCTCCCGGCCTGGGTCTTCTCCACCACACCTTTGCTCCAGCTGTTCACAGCGTTAACCACCCTCCTCCAGCCCACAGCTTCCCCTGTGGCACCCAGGCCTGGCAGATCGAAACTGAGTCACTTTCCAGCCTAGACCGACCCTTTTGTTACCTGACTCAGCCCTTCCTGACCTCGAAGTTTCTCTCTTAGGCCAAAGTGTCCCCTTCATTCTGGCCCTGGCGTGATGAGAGGGGTCAGTGGGCCCCAGGTGGGAAAGGAGGCCTGCAGGAGGCCCTGAACCAGAGTCAGGATTACTGTGTGGCTCTGGGCTGTCTTTCTGCCCCTAAGATAGGGACCACGGGCTCTTCTGACAGCCCCAAGCCTGATGTTAAATTGACACGGCCCCACCCACTCCAGTAGCTCTGCTTCTCCCCCGCCCCGCCCCACCCCAGTCTCGGGGGAGGTTCCCACATGGCTCTGGCTCAGACCCTCCAACCCACTAAGACCCCGGGAAGGACTGAATGTGAGGCTCAGGGGCAGGAGACCCTCTGCTTGTGCATCCTGTCCCCCTCCTATGCTCCTGACCTGGGGCCACCCAGGCATGCCGGACATGCTTGTGGGTATGCATGTATGGGAAACATGGACACGTGTGTGAGGGTGTGAGGGTCGGGGTGCTCTGTCATTCACTGAATGAGCAGTGATTTACTGAGCACCCGCCGATCCTGAGCTAGGTGCCATGGATGCGGCAGTGACCGAGACACGCCTGAGCCCGTCTTCCTGGGGGTCACGGTTCAGGGGAGAGGGATGTTACTTGGAACAAGGCACAAACACGTGTCTAGTTACAGCTCTGGTGGGGACGGGGCATAGATAGTGGTGTAAATGTTTGAACAGCCAGCTGTCGGGTGGGCGCAATCCTGACTGGTAGCATTTGCCCTTTTCCATGGTGTAAATACTCCCACCGTGTCGATTTCAAGCTACCTACCGGATTTGTGGTAGCTCGTCATTGTATAGTATTTGTATCGCACAGATATAAGAGACAGAATAGAATAATCTCGAGGACACAGATAATAGTAAACACGGTAAAATAATGACAGAGGGGTGGGTTTTGAGTACTTATTACCTTTGTTTTTACTATTTATTTGATCGTACATTTATATAATTTTATTTATAATAACGGCTGTTTAATAAGTGGCTTGCAAATTTTCTGAAAATTCGACTGCTGGCTTTCAGGAGCTGGTATAAGGAATCTCCAGCACAACAATGGATGTAGTGGAGACAGGTGTCGGGTGTGGGGGACACAGCCAGTGCAAAGGCCCTGGGGCAGGACCATGTCTGGTTGGAGGAGGGATAGAAAGGCAGCCCCGTGTGGCTGGAGCAGAGTGAGCGAGGGAGGAGGTGAGGGCAGGGAGGGGACAGGGGCAGGTTGTGCAGGGCCTTGTGGGCGGCAGAGGACTTCTGGTGGTGCGAAGGACTTGGGCTTTTGCCCCCAGGGAGACCAGAGCCCTGGAGACCTGACTCAGCTGCTCACAGGCACCCTCTGGGGGCCACTGCAGGGAGGAAAGAACGGAGGTGGGGCAAGAGTGGTAGCTGGGGACCAGAGGGCCGGGGACTGCACTGGTCCAGGCGGTCCACGACGGATGTCAGGCCACGTGTGCCCATCTCAGCATGGACGTGCTACGTGTCGGGGTCTGTGCATGAGCTCGGGTGCACGTCTCTGCCCGCAGATTGGGCCCCGTGTCTGCCTTGCTTGTCCCTAGCACGGGGAGGAGGGTGGGCAGCCCTGGTTGTGTCACTGATTCTCCACCCCTGACCCCACCCGCAGGAGATGACCGTCACAAACCTGCAGCCTGAGACCGCCTATTCCATCACGGTAGCCGCCTACACCATGAAAGGCGATGGCGCTCGCAGTAAACCCAAGGTGGTAGTGACCAAGGGAGCAGGTGCGAGACCCTCTATGGCCCCTTTGCCCTCAGAGCATCCCTGCAGAGTTCTTGAGCCCCTGTGGGGGGCGGGGGAGGATGCCCCAAGCAGGAGGAACAGGGAGAACAAAGGTGTGGAGCTGCTCCAGAGGATATTAAGACCCAGTGTGAGCCAGCCCCGCTCAGCTCTAGCCAGATGGAAACCTTTAACAGCCAACTCTTAACTCCTCACCCTCTGCTTCCTGTTCCCCCTGCCTGGATACCCTTCTCCGGGCTGGCCGTCTCCTCTGCATCCTTTGGGTCTTTGGTTAGTCAGCACCTCCTCAGGAAGCCTTCCCCACTCACCCCCATGCCACAGTCTTGGTCAGGCCACACCCCTCCTGCCCCCAGCACCCCGTGCCTCCCCCATCCCAGCTCTGATCACCCCAGGCGGGTTGTCATTTCAGGGTGGTGTGCCCGTCTCCCCCGCTGCACCCTGAAGCTTCCTCTCCTGGCAGCCCTGCCTCAGTTTCCCCCTCAGGCCCCTCCCATCAGTCCCAGGAGGCTGGTTTTTCACCAGCCAAACATAGCTGAGTGAGGAGAGAGAGCGAGCCATGAAAATGTCAGGGGAGAGGGTATTCTAGGCAGAGAGCACAGCCCAGGCAAAGGCTCAGAGGAGGGAACAAGCTTGGTGTGTTCGAGGAACAAAGGCCCCCATGGCCTCCACCCCACTTCCTGCACTCTCCATGCCTCACTGCTGACCACAGAGCCTGATGTTCAAGGCCTCCCAGCTGGACACAGCACCCCTCCACACTGCTGCCAGCCCATGCCCCCACCGTTCCCTTCGTCTGCCTAGTCTCTGTGTCCTCTAGCGCCCATGTCACCTCTTCCAGGAAGCTTCCTGTGATCTGCCGTCCTCTCTCAGGGACGTTACATTAGAGCCATGCTTGCTAAGCAGAACCTGCTGCATACACTGTGACTGTTCACACCACTGTCTATTAAAGGTCCTGATAAGTCCTGCAGTGTTGAAGCCTGGTTTCATGTATAGAGCTTCAGCACTGCAGGGCTTCTCAGGCCTTGACACATTGATCACTACTCAGACTGTGAGAACCATGGGGGCAGGGACAGGGTTTTGGACACTCCTACGTTCCATGGATATTAATCAGGTGCCGGCAGGAGGCAAGGGGTGAATAAATGAGGCAAGAGCTGAGTGACTTACTAAGAGAAGAAGGAGAAACATAGATGCGGGCCTGCTGTGACATCTGTTGATGTTTTCGTTTATCGGGTCCTCTGAGTCTCCTGCTTCCTCGCTGTTCCTTGCACTCAGGACAGTCTCACCTCAGGGCCTTAGCACTGGCTGTTCCCTCTGCCTGAATCACTGTTCCCCCCAGACCTCCCCGCGGCTCCCTCCCTCACCTTCAAGTCTTTGCTTCTGAGCGAAGCCTTCCCAAGACCACTTTTAAAAATGGCAACCTCTTGGGAATTCCCTGGCGGTCCAGTGGTTAGGACTCCACGCTTTCACTGTGGAGGGCCCAGGTTCAATCCCTGGTCAGGGACCTAAGATCCCACAAGCTGCACGGTGTGGCCAAAAAAAACCCCGGCAACCTCACCCTTGCTCCCAGGCTGACCCCTGCCTTGTATCTCACCCCCCAAACAGTGCTGGGCCGCCCCACCCTGTCGGTGCAGCAGACCCCCGAGGGCAGCCTGCTGGCACGCTGGGAGCCCCCAGCCGGCACCGCCGAGGACCAGGTGCTGGGCTATCGCCTGCAGTTCGGCCGCGAGGACTCATCGCCCCTGGCCACACTGGAGTTCCCGCCCACCGAGGACCACTACACTGCGTCGGGCGTGCACAAGGGCGCCACGTACGTGTTCCGGCTGGCGGCCCGGAGCCGAGGCGGCCTGGGCGAGGAGGCGGCCGAGGTCCTGAGCATCCCCGAGGACACGCCCCACGGCCACCCACAGATCCTCGAGGCGGCCGGCAACGCCTCCGCCGGCACAGTCCTGCTCCGCTGGCTGCCGCCAGTGCCCGCCGAGCGCAACGGGGCCATTGTCAAGTATACAGTGGCTGTGCGGGAGGCCGGCGCCCTGGGCCCCGCCCGAGAGACCGAGCTACCCGCGGCGGCCGAGCCGGGCGCCGAGAACGTGCTCACGCTGCAGGGCCTCAAGCCCGACACGGCCTATGACCTCCAAGTGCGGGCCCACACGCGCCGCGGCCCCGGCCCTTACAGCCCCCCCGTCCGCTACCGGACGTTCCTGCGGGACCAAGGTAGGCGCGCGGTGATCCCCGCACCAGAGCCGGACCGGGCCTCGCGCCCACCCCCACCCCAGCCCCCTCCCTCTCCCCCGCCCAGGTAAGTGGTCACTTTTCTGCTTCCTCGTGGACGCTCAAGGCGAGTCCAGACCCCGAGGCTCCGGCGTTGGCAAAGGTGGGACACGCCTAGGTGGCACCGCCGCCCCCCCTACACCGCCCCCAGCCCACCCCGTCCCCCCCCCAACCCCCCTCCACCTCCGCCTTCTCTCTCCAGCTGCGCCGTCTCCCGCGGCAGGGACTTGGAACAGGCAGGGCCGGGCCAGGGCCAGGGCCAGGCAGTAAGGCCACGGGCACAGCGGACGACAGGGAGCGCCTGGGCCGCCCCACACACAACCCTGTCCCCCCGCTCCCCCCGCCCCCCAGCACTCACGGGACCTCTCCTTTGCTCTTTCCCGCCTGCCGCTGCCTGGTGCAGTCTCGCCCAAGAACTTCAAGGTGAAGATGATCATGAAGACGGCGGTTTTGCTCAGCTGGGAGTTCCCAGACAACTACCACTCGCCCACGCCCTACAAGGTGCAGCCTCCCGATGAGTCGGAGGGCGGGGCTCGGCCGGGGCTGGGGCCAGGGTTGGGGGTCAGCTGGACTCACCGCCGGGTAGGCTTGCGGCTCGGTCTGGGGTTGGGGCTGAGTTTGGGGTCGAGACTTAGTCTGGGATCAAGGCTCTGTTAGAATTGGGGCTCAGCTGGGATTGATGCTCAGTCTGGAGTCACAGACTGAGTTGGTAGGGTCAGGGCTAAGTCTGGGATCCAGGCTCGGTCAGGACCAGGGGCTCAACCCAGAGCCCTGCTGAGCTGGCCCGTCCCACAGATCCAGTACAATGGGCTCACGCTGGACGTGGACGGCCGCACCACCAAGAAGCTCATCACGCACCTCAAGCCCAACACCTTTTACAACTTCGTGCTGACCAACCGCGGCAGCAGCCTGGGTGGCCTCCAGCAGACGGTCACCGCCTGGACCGCCTTCAACCTGCTCAGCTCTAAGCCCAGCGTGACCCCCAAGCCTGACTCCGAAGGCTACATCGTGGTGTATCTGCCCGACGGCCAGAGCCCTGTGCCTGTCCAGTAAGCTCAACTCGCCCCGCTCAGGGATTTTGCACCCCTCCACCAGCCAGCTCTGTGACTGGGGCCAGCTGCTTGATCTCTCTGTGCCTCAGTTTCCTCACCTGTCTGTAAAACAGAGATTGCATCAGCCCCACCCCGTGTGGTTCCCCTGAGGGTCCAGTGCTTCTCGTAGATGTCGCTAAATGTGGCCTCGTGTCTGCTCCTTGAGCATTCCCTGACGCCCCCATATGCCTGACCTTCTACTGGTTCTAGGTTCCTAGACTGGTGGGGAGACAGAGCTGGATACAGACATCCTCAGTCCCATGGTGTGGCAGTGAGAGGCACCAGGCTGAGAGTCCTCAGTAAGGAGAGGAGGACTCTGGGAAGCAGGGAAAAATCGAGGATTACAAAACTATGGGCATGGAAGCTGGGGTTTTGAAGGGTGTATAGGAGTTTGAGGAATATACAGTTGACCCTTGAACAGCACAGGTTTGAATTACATGGGTCCACTTATATGCGTATTTCTTTCAAGAAGTACAGACTACAGTATTACACAATCCATGGCTAGTTGAATCCACAGGTAGATAGAGAACCATGGTTACAGAGAATAAACTATACTTACATATGGATTTTTGACTGCGCAGGGGGTCGGCCCCCTCAACCCCCACGTTGTTGAAGGGTCAACTGTAATTTCACAGGGTAGGCTTTCTAGGCAAAAGGTACAGTATCATCAAAAGCCTGGAGGCTTGAATCAGGAACTATAGTCCTATATGACTGGGGCCGTATGCCCAATGTATGAGCAGAAGGGAAGATTCAGAGAGGGGCGGCTCCCCATCTCAGCCCTAGATAGCATCCCTTGGTCATGCTAGTAGACAACCCCCCATGACTCCATCTCCTGATAGGAACTACTTCATTGTGATGGTGCCACTGCGTAAATCTCGTGGTGGCCAGTTCCTGACCCCGCTGGGCAGCCCAGAGGAAATGGACCTGGAGGAGGTAAGAGCCAGTGGGGCCCAGACAATGTCCAGCTTTCGTAAGCCCAGTTGCTCCCAGCCAGGTTCGTGAGCAGCCCACATCTCTGTTCCCACAGCTGATCCAGGATATCGCACGGCTGCAGAGGCGCAGCCTGCGGCACTCGCGCCAGCTGGAGGTGCCCCGGCCCTACATCGCGGCTCGCTTCTCAGTGCTGCCACCCACCTTCCATCCCGGCGACCAGAAGCAGTACGGTGGCTTTGACAACAGGGGCTTGGAGCCTGGCCACCGATATGTTCTCTTTGTGCTTGCTCTGCTGCAGAAGAGCGAACCCGTAAGTCCCAAATGGTGTCTGCCCATATCGAGCCACACCCACTGAGTGAGGCAGGCCAGTCCCTAGGGCCCTGACCTCAGAACCAGACACAGATCCTCCTAACTGTGGTCAGAGTTGGGCAGAGGGAACGGTTTGAGGTTGAGGGTATCCCATAGGGAAGGTTTGTTAGAGGAAAGGACTTTGGAACTAGAGCTTTGACGGATATGTAGGAGTTCAGTAAAGAAAGGGCATCCCACAGTTTGCATGTGCCAAGGTCTGGGGTGCAAGAGAAGCAAAAGGGATTTCAGAGTGGCTGAAACAGAGTGAGGAAGAGGGAGAGTGAAGATTGGCAAGGTCCAGGCCTTGTAGGCCACCAAGGTCAGGGTTTTTGGGAGCTGTAGGAGGGTTTAGAGTAGGGGATGGACGTGGATTTGTGTTTGAGAAAGACCCACGTGGCCACCGTGAGGAGGACGGGCACTGATGGAGGTCCCCCCACCCCATTCCTGCAGACATTTGCGGCAAGCCCCTTCTCAGACCCCTTCCAGCTGGATAACCCGGACCCGCAGCCCATTGTGGACGGCGAAGAGGGGCTCATCTGGGTGATTGGGCCCGTGCTGGCTGTGGTTTTCATCATCTGCATCGTTATTGCCATCTTGCTCTATAAGAAGTGAGCCCCCTGCCCCGCCCCCCACTTGACAGGAGGGAAGGCTTCCTTAAAAAGGAGGGGGGTCTGGAAAGATCCAGGGGGGAACAGTCATCTCAGAGGATCATCGCAGAAGCCCTGTATGGTCCAGACAGGGAAACCAGGTCTCAGAGAAATTAAACCACCTGATCAAAGTCACGCAGCCTGGGAAATGGCAGGGCTAGGGTTCCATCCCAGCCAGTGATTTGACTGCTGTTAAGTCTCGCGCTCCACTCGGCAAGATTTGGGGTGGGGGCTGCCTCTGTCCAGTTTAACGAGGTCACGTGGGACATGTCCCAGCTTAGAAAGAGAGGGCTGAGATGTTATTCCTTGTGGCGGGGGACCCACGCAGGAAGGATTAGACCCATTTTCTGGAGGAGACCGAGACTCAGAGAGGGAAAGAAAGCCACCCACAGTCACAGAACAGGCCCTTGATGGCCAGCACACCCTCACCTGTCTTCTTTCTCCCCCCCACTCCTCACCTATGTCTGTTTTCGGGAGCAGTAAGCCTGACAGGTAAGAACTGGTCCTGCCCTTTGGAGGCCAAGGAGGGGAACTGGGGTGGCGTCGTGCCTGTTGGGTGAGCGGGCGCCTGGCTGCTCCAGCCGTTGCACACGTGTCTGTGCGTGGTCGTGGGAACCCCAGTTGCACGCAGCTGGGTCACATGTTCGCGTGTCTGCTTGCTCCTACAAAGTAAACGCAAGGACTCAGAGCCCCGCACCAAATGCCTACTGAACAACGCCGACCTCGCCCCCCACCACCCCAAGGACCCCGTGGAAATGAGACGCATTAACTTCCAGACACCAGGTATGTGCTGATCCCAGGTGCCAGGGACGACAGCGACGGGGGAAGGGGAGAGGTAGCATAGGAAGAGAGGAAGCTGCCACCTCGGTGGATCCCGAGGACTGCCCCCACTGAACTGTGCTTGGTACGATTCAGTTCCCAATTCCCAAATTCCTCCGTGGCTCTGGGCTTGGAACTGTCGTGGGTTGATTCTGCTTACGACCAAGGGAAGCTTTCAAAGAGTTGCATTTAACTGGTGGCTGCTGTCTTCTCTGGGAGCTTAAAGGACATCTTCAGACAAAGACAAAAGCAAAACTTTTCCGAATCCTCATGTCTTTTGGCAGAAAGAGCTCTGCTTCTGTTCACACCTCTAGTTTTAAGGCCACTCAGTGGTGGGTGTTAGGGTTTTTCCCAATCCCCAGGGATGTGCCCCTAGCAAGGTGTAAGAATTCCGCCTCCACCACACTCTGTCTCTCTCTCCTCCATGGCCGCAGATGCTCATGTTCTCCCTGCCTCTTCATAGTTCCCTGTAGGTTAATAGGATTCCGCCGAGTCGCCTGCCATGCTTGGTGGGAGAACTGAATCAGGACCTTGCCCTTGATCATCTTCATGTGCAGTCATCCTCTTATTCCCTCACCTCCTCCCTCTTTTTTTTTTTGCGGTACGCGGGCCTCTCACTGTCGTGGCCTCTCCCGTTGCGGAGCACAGGCTCCGGACGCGCAGGCTCAGCAGCCACGGCTCACGGGCCCAGCCGCTCCACGGCATGTGGGATCTTCCCGGACCGGGGCACGAACCCGTGTCCCCTGCGTCAGCAAGCGGACTCTCAACCGCTGCGCCACCAGGGAAGCTCCACCTCCTCCCTCTTAACGGGCTCATGCCAGCAGCTTCTCACCAAATAAGGAATTTTTAACTTAACTGATGGCTGCTGTTCTCCTTATGAGCTCACAGCATGGTAACGTCTGTCTCTCTGCTTGCACCCAGCTCTTCACTTCATGTCTCTGAACTCGTTCATATTAACTCTTTCCAACCAAATGGAGATTTTAAAACATTTATATTGAACTGATGGCTGCAGTCCTCTTGAAGGGCTCATGCGTATAGCCTTGCATGCTATTCCTAATGTATTTATTTCTCTCTTTTCTGCTGCTGGACTGTCTCATGTTAGTTCCATGTTTATCCAAATGAGGATTTTGATCATTTAACTGATGGCTGCAGTCCTCCATAAGAGATCATGAAAGGTCTCATGACACCCCTAATGTACTCCCTTCTCTTTTCTGTCTCTGGACCAGCCTATCTCAATTCTATTTCCATTCAAATGAGGATTTTAAATGTGTATGTTTAAGTGATTGGTGCTCTCCTCCTTAAAGGTCATGGCATGGGCCCATATGTCCTTCCCCTGCCCCCAGGTTTCTCCCTCACCATCCTGCCTCTCCTCCAAAATCCCCTCTGCTGACCCCAACAGGGGACCCAAGGCCAGGTTGGTCTGGGGGGACACGTTGATAGAAGAACCTAAGACTTTGGGATCTTTCCGAGGTCACAGCTGAAAATCAGGGCTGGCCGATGTCCAGCCGGAGGGAAGCACAGCAGCTGCCGTTGGTTCTCTGGTTGGGGCCCAGGCGGCCGTGTGTCCCTCACTCGTTGCTCTGCCCTTTGCGTCTGTCCGCTGGCTGCTGTGCGTGCACCCAGCGAGGGGCGGGGGGAGGTGGCCTCCCCCGCGTGTTTTCATTTATTTATTGTTTGCTGTTTCTGCAGATTCAGGCCTCAGCAGCCCCCTCAGGGAGCCGGGGTTTCACTTTGAAAGTTAGTTCCTGTGTCTCTCTGTTCTTAGCTTCCTTTCGCGCCTGTTTGTTTTCATCCTTGGTTTCTCCATCCCGCCTCCTCTCTCTCTGCCCACCTGTCCTGCGCTGGCTTCTCGAGGGGGGGGCGGGGGTGTGGTCTGCCGGGCCCTGAGGTTTTGGGTTGTGACTGCGTGTGTGTGTGTGTGTGTGTGTGTGTGTGTGTGTGAGAGAAAGAGAGAGTGGGAGCGGGAGTTTAGGTGAGACATGTATGTACATGTAAGTATCGCCCATGTGATAGGGGACCCACCAGTCAGATGGACACCAGCCTCAGACCCCTTAGATGTGGGCTCTGGGGCAGCACCCGGGGTGGCGGGGAACACGCAGGGGCTCAGACCAACAGTTCCTCACCAGCTGGCTCAGCACATCTTTATCGGTTTAACACCAGTGCTTTGGTGCTGGCGCATAGCCGTCAGCCTCCCTATATCTGCAGAGCGAATGTGTGAGCACACACATGGCCACCAGGCCCCAGGAGAGGACAGGGGTCTGGCAGGCTCAGATATGGGGAGGAAAGAGCCAGGCCCACCCCATGACCTCCAGCCACCCCCACCCACCCCGGGGGCTCCAAAGATAAGGGACGTCACCATCCCATGTACCAGATGAGAAAATGAGCCCTCAGAGGTCAGGGGTTCGTGGCAGCTGCCCCGCCATCCAACACACACATACCCCGTGTCTCCCCTCCCCGGTCCCTCAGCTCCACCTGGCAGAGGACTTTTGGGTCCCTCTGATCCCCCAGGGGCCGGAAGGGGTACCGGCCTCCCGCCCCTGCCCCAGGGATGGTATTTCCAAAAGCCCGGCCAGCTGCATCTGCTTCTTCATCTCTGTGTCACTTGCCTGCTTCACGAGGCACCAGGAGCTTGACGTCCTGGGCGCGTTGACCCTTCCCCAGCCCCTGCATCCCCAGCTGGTTGCAGGGGGGCACTGGGGAGGGAGGGCACTGGGAGCTGGGGCTCAGCCCAGAGCCGCCGCCTCGTGCTCCCCCCTTCAACCCCGCAGGCCTGGGGTCCCTGCCCCCACGGGGGGCTGCCCTGAACCTTCCCCTCCCCCGCCACTCCCTCTAACTGCAGCTCGTCCATTGCAGACTCACACTGTAGAGCACCCCCCCGCCCTCCCCCCCCGGCCCCCGGGCTGGCCCCCGAGTGACCGGCCACGCCGTTGGGTCTTCTCTTCCCGCAGGCATGCTCAGCCACCCACCCATCCCCATCGCGGACATGGCGGAGCACACAGAACGCCTCAAGGCCAACGACAGCCTCAAGCTCTCCCAGGAGTACGAGGTGAGCTGGCCCCCACCTCCCACTCTCCCGGGCCCACAGACACCCACCCTGACACCCCCCCCCCGCATCCCCTTCCCCACAGTCCATCGATCCGGGCCAGCAGTTCACGTGGGAGCACTCCAACCTGGAAGTGAACAAGCCCAAAAACCGCTATGCCAACGTCATCGCCTATGACCACTCTCGTGTCATCCTCCAGCCCATCGAAGGTAGCACGCGGGGCCCCAGGCTCCGTCATGCCCAGCCTCGTTCCACAGAGAGCACATAGACCCCATGCCTCCTCTTGGCCACGGGGCCAGGCCAGAGTGGACTAGCTAGGGGACGGGTGGGGAAACTGAGCCCTGGTCCAACGCTAGCCAGAAGCCACTGGGAAGTTTTAGATGTGTATTTAACTGATGGCCCCTGTCCATTACATATTTCCATCTATTCCTCTACATCAGTGACGCTCATCAGGGCAGTTCCACCACTCGGGACGTTTGGCGATGTCTGGGGACATGTTTATTGTCACGGCTTAGAGGAAGGGGGTGTTAGTGGTATCTAGGGTATAGAGGCCAGGGACGCTGCTCAATAACTTGCAATGCACAGGACAGCCCCCAGCATAGAATGATGCGGCCCCAAATGGCTATAGTGTCAAGGTGGAGAAACCACGAAGTACATGCCGCACGATTTCCTTGGGGACAGATTGGGGCAGTCCAGGAGGGCTTCCAGTAAGTGGGACGTGGTGGACCAGGTGGAACCAGCCTAGAAGGACAGAGTGCCCCCACTGATCTCTGGCTTCTCACCCCGGCTGTAGGCATCGTGGGCAGCGATTATATCAACGCCAACTACGTGGATGGCTATCGGCGGCAGAATGCGTACATTGCCACGCAGGGGCCGCTGCCCGAGACCTTCGGTGACTTCTGGCGTATGGTGTGGGAGCAGCGCTCCGCTACCATCGTTATGATGACACGGCTAGAGGAGAAATCACGGGTGAGGCCTGGACCCTGTGGCCCCCAAGCCCTCGGCCGGCTCCGGCCCACACTCACCTCTGTTCTCTTACCTGGTACAGATCAAATGTGATCAGTACTGGCCCAACAGGGGCACGGAGACCTACGGCTTCATCCAGGTCACCCTGCTGGACACCATCGAGCTGGCCACGTTCTGCGTGCGGACGTTCTCCCTGCACAAGGTGGGGCCCAGGCCGGGACTGGGGGCTCTGGGGAGGGGGTGATGGGGGTGGAGGAGGAAGATGAGCTTCTGCCCTGGGAGCTCCCCATGGGACAGAGAAGAAACCATGTTGTCCCAGGCTGACCACATTCTCAGGTGGCCCACTTCATGGATGGGGACACTGAGACTCAGAGGGGAACAGCTCTTGTCTCCAGCCCCAGCAGGAGGACAAACCAGCAGAATCCTACTTAGCAGTGAACCTGCTGTCCCCTTGCCGTCAATCCTCCTGCCCCACGCACCAGGTCTTCCTTGCTCTCTGGCCTCACCCAGCCTGGGTTTATGGCAGGCTCCTGGCAGGGTCTTGGCCATGCAGTCAAGGGGCTTCCAGTCTTGGATGGAAGACACAGTGGGCTGTTGAGACTGGGGCAGAGGGAGTCTTTAGATATGTATTTAACTGATGGCTGCTGTGCATAACATGGTTCCGTGTGTCCTTGTACATCAGTGGTTTTCAGTTGGGGCATTTTGCCATGCAGGGGACATTTGGCAATGTCTGGGGGCACTTTTAAAAGATTTTTTTATTGAAGTGTAGCTCATTTACAATGTTGTATTAATTTCTGTTGTCTAGCAAAGTGATTCAGTTATACATAAATATACATTCTTTTTCGTATTCTTTTCCATTATGGTTTATCACAGGACATTGAATACGGTTCTTTGTGCTATACAGTAGGACCTTGTCGTTTATTCATTCTGTATATAATAACTTACATCTGCTGACCCCAACCTCCCACTCCTTCCCTCCCCCAACCCCCTCCCCCTCGGCAACCACAAGTCCGTTCTGTATGTCCGTGAGTGTGTTTCTGTTTCGTAGATAGGTTCATTTGTGTCATTAGATTCTGCATATAAGTGATATTATATGGTATTTGTCTTTCTCTTTCTGACTTCACTTAGTATGATAATCTCTGATGGCATCCATGTTGCTGCAAGTGGCCTTACCTTGTTCTTTCTTATGGCCGAGTCGTATTCCATTTTATATATGTGCTACACCTTCTTTATCCGTTCCTCTGTCAATGGACATTTAGGTTGTTTCCGTGTCTTGGCTATTGTGGATAGTGGTGCTATGAACACAGAAGCGCAGGTATCTTTTTGAATTGGGGTTTTGTCTGGATATATGCCCAGGAGTGCGATTGCAGGATCATATGGTAGCTCTGTTTTTAGTCTTCTGAGGAACCTCCATACTGTTTTCCACAGTAGCTGCGCCAACTTACATTCCCATCAACAGTGTTAAAAAGGTTCCCTTTTCTCCACACCCTCTCTAGCATTTGGTATTTGTGGAGTTTTTTAATGATGGTCATTCTGACCTGTGTGAGGTGGTACCACATTGTAGTTTTGATTTGCATTTCTCTAATAATTAGCGATGTTGAGCACCTTTTCACGTGCCTCTTGGCCATCTGTATGTCTCCTCTGGAGAAATGTCTCTTTAGGTCTTTTGCCCATTTTTCCATTGGGTTGTTTGTTTTTCTTGTCATTGAGTCGTATGAGCTGTCTGTATATTTTGGAAATTAAGCCCTTGTCGGTCGCATCGTTTGCAGACGTTTTTTGTACGTTGTCTTTTTGTTTATGGTTTCCTTTGCTGTGCAAAAGCTTGTAAGTTTAATTAGGGTTCCGTTTGTTTATTTTTTTTATTTCTAGTGCCTTGGGAGACAGGGGACGCTTTTTAGTGTCATGCTGGGGAGTGGAGGTGCTCCTCGCACCAGTGTTCCCCTGGCCGCCAGCCAGGGCCTCTCAACATTAAGCATACATCTGGCCCAGGTGCCAGAAGACGGTCAATGGACACGAGGGGGTACAGATTTTCAGTTGATTCACACCTGAAGCACGCCCTGTGTGTTAGACCCTTACCTGGGCATCAGGACACCCAAAGTGTCCTGCTCTCGTGGGACTTAGAGTCTAGTGGACAAGACACAGACAATAAATATGTAAAATGACAGGAAATCTTACACATAAAACAGGGCAGAATAGAATGGGTAGTGGAGGACCTGCAGTTGGTGAGGAAGGGAGGAGATCTGGGGTTACAGCATTCCAGGCAGAGGGCACAGCCGTGCAAAGGCCCTGGGGCTGGACTGTGCCTGGGGTGTTTTAGGAACAGCCAGGAGTCCCGTGTGGCTGGAGCAGAGTGAGTGAGGGTGAGGGAGGGAGGAGGGGAGGGCAGGGAGGGGACGGGGCAGGTTGTGCAGGATGCTGTGGGCTGCAGGGGAGACTTGGGCTTTTACCCCCAGGGAGGGCTGTGGGCAGAGGAAGCAGAGGAGGGGCGGGACCTGACTTGGGTGCTCACCAGTGCCCTCTGTCTGCTGAGGCGGGAATAGACTGCGGTGGGGATGCCCGGGGACCAGGGTGACTGCTCTGGTCTGGATGGATGATGGTGGGGCTGGACCAGGGTGGTCACCATGGAGGGGGCGAGTGAGAAGTGGGTGGGCTTGGGGTAGACTTTGAAGGCAGGGCTGACGGTGCTGACTGATGTCTTGGATGTGGGAAGGTGGGGGAGGGGAGTCAAGGGCGACCCCTAAATTCCGGCCGGAGTGCGTGGAAGGATGGCACCGCCATCAGCTGAGATGGGGGGAAAGGGTTTGGGGAGAAAGTGGGGGGCACAGTGCTGGCCGCGTTGAGCGTGAGATGCCAGTGAAACTCCCAGGCAGAGACGCCCCCAAGCCCCGGGGCAGCTGGGCACCTGAGTCAGGCGCTCGGAGTAGTGGTGGTCTGGAGGTGTGAACGTGGCCCCCAGCACGTGGGTGGTGGGCTGTGGTGACTGGCGGTGTCCCTTTGGCCCCCAGAACGGCTCCAGCGAGAAACGGGAAGTCCGGCAGTTCCAGTTCACGGCGTGGCCGGACCACGGGGTGCCCGAGTACCCGACGCCCTTCCTGGCTTTCCTGCGGAGAGTCAAGACCTGCAACCCGCCGGACGCGGGCCCCATCGTGGTCCACTGCAGGTACCCCTGTCCCAGTCCCCCTGCTCCCCGCCGCGCCCCGCCGCACCTACCCCACCCCCTTGCCCGGGGGGCCCCTGATGACCCTGCCTGTCTCCGCAGCGCTGGCGTGGGCCGCACGGGCTGCTTCATTGTCATCGACGCTATGCTTGAGCGGATCAAGCCGGAGAAGACGGTGGACGTGTACGGCCACGTGACGCTCATGCGGTCCCAGCGCAACTACATGGTGCAGACCGAGGACCAGTACAGCTTCATCCATGAGGCCCTGCTGGAGGCCGTGGGCTGCGGCAACACGGAGGTGCCTGCCCGCAGCCTCTACGCCTACATCCAGAAGCTGACCCAGGTGGAGCCCGGCGAGCACGTCACCGGCATGGAACTCGAGTTCAAGGTGGCCTGGGGGCTAGAGGTTGCTGTGGGCCGGCTGGGGGAGGGGGCTGAGCGGGAGACCGGAGTTCAGGGGACCAGAGGGTGGGGGGTTGGTGTTCCCCTGCCTGCCAGGCCCCTGTTAGCGCCCTGGCTGGAAACACACAGCCCACCCCATCCCTGGGGAAAGCAGGTTCCCAGCCTGAGGCTGTCCTGATGGTGGCCCCCCGTCCCCTCGTCCCTCGTCCCCACAGCGGCTGGCCAACTCCAAAGCCCACACGTCCCGCTTCATCAGTGCCAATCTGCCTTGTAACAAGTTCAAGAACCGCCTGGTCAACATCATGCCCTACGAGAGCACACGGGTCTGTCTGCAGCCCATCCGGGGTGTGGAGGGCTCCGACTACATTAACGCCAGCTTCATCGATGGCTACAGGTACCTGCCCCTGGCCGCTGCAGGGGCCCTGGCCTTTGCCGGGCGATGCTGAGGCTCCAGAAAGGTCCCAGCCTTGCCCTCGGGGGGGCCTCCAGTCTTGCATGGGAGAGAGCTAGACGGACCTTGCCAGTCTCGGTCACAGCTGAGGTGGAGGGAATCTTTAGACATCTGTTTAAGTGACGGCTGCTGTCCGTAACATGGTTCTACGTGTCCTTCTCTATCAGAGGGTCTCAATCTGGGCAATTCTGCCACCCAGGGGAAATTTGACCGCATCTAGGGACGTTTGGATGGTCATAACGGGAGTGAGGGAGGAGGATTACTGCTGGCATCTCGGGGGCAGAAGCCAGGGGTGTTGCTTAGCGCCCCACGGTGCACAGAACACGGCCCCGTCACAAAGAATCATCCAGTCCCGAATGTCGGTAGTGCCGAGGCTGAGAAACCCTGGCCGAGGGAGGCTGTTCCAAGGAGGGGGTACTGCCTGTGCATAGCCCTGGGGAGAGCTTGGCCTGTGCAAACAACGGAGATTAGTTCAATGGTACCTGAGTGCGGGCAGAGGAGGGACGCAGGACAGGTCAGCAGGCAGCCCTGCAGCCTCCTGGAGAAGCGGGAATCTATCCTCGGGCTGATGGTCTCTCCCTGTGGAAAATGGGATTATTTGGAGGGTTGAACCGGACAGGGAGGGAGACGATGCCTGGGCCGGGGTTTCCCCGTGGCCCTGGACTCACACACACCCCGCCCCGCAGGCAGCAAAAGGCCTACATCGCCACGCAGGGGCCGCTGGCGGAAACCACGGAGGACTTCTGGCGCATGCTCTGGGAGAACAACTCAACCATCGTGGTGATGCTGACCAAGCTGCGGGAGATGGGCCGGGTGAGCCGGGGGCCGCGGGGGGAGGGGCAGGGGGGGCGGGGCCAGGGGTGGGGGCAGGGCTGACCATGGCGGCCGCCTCCCCAACAGGAGAAATGTCACCAGTACTGGCCGGCCGAGCGCTCCGCCCGCTACCAGTACTTCGTGGTGGATCCGATGGCGGAATACAACATGCCTCAGTACATCCTGCGGGAGTTCAAGGTCACAGACGCCAGGGTGAGTTTGGGGTCGGAGTGCTGGGAAGGTCCAGAACCCGGGCCGGACCCTGTGGGCTGCTCACCATTCCGCTAGTGGTCCGGAGAGGGCTTCCCTAGTTGGGGGTAGAAGCAAAGGCCCAGGGGAAGGAGAAGCCCCCAGGGCTGTTGGAAGAAGAGTGAGTTGGCCATTTGGACCGTCACTCCCACCACCGAGTGGGGGGAAGAGAGGGCCTTGACCCCACGGCCTCCCCGTTGGAGCATGCGTCACACCACTCACTAGGGAACACGGCCCAAGGCGATCATGTTCAAGGGAGTGAGTGGGGCGTTTCCCTGGAAGCAACAACCCATGGGAGGGTAGTAGCGTTAGAGGGCTGAAAGCGGGCTGGGGGAGAGGTAATGGATTGATGGTGCCGGGTGGTGGTCGACGGAGCCGTAGATGGAAAAGAGCAGAGAATCCACGGGTGGCGTGATGGGGCGTGGGAATGTCGGTCAAGATGTTGCCAGTGGATGGCAAAGCCCGATGGGTAAAGAGCATCGTCAGTCGTCATGCGTGGGTAGCGCATACGGCGCTGTTGGATTGGTGGAGTGGGGGGATTGGAGAATCAGTGGAAGATGTTGCTGTTGGGTGGTAGTGGAGGAGGGTGGTAAACAAGGATGGTGTTGGGCGGGAGGAAGGTGGGACTGGAGAGTGGAACGTATGGATAACAGGATGGAGAATGCCAACAGAACATGGGTCACTACGGGTTAGTGAAGGGTGACGTGTTGTCAGCAACGGGTGGAGGAAGATGAGGTTGGAGAGGGCAGATGTTTGGCCAGTGGCGGATGGAGACGATCAATGGGAAATGACTTTGGAGAGAGTAAAGAATGACGAACATTCAGCGATCAATGGTAGTAGACAGTGCTGCTGATGGTATAAGGTAGAGGAAGGTGGGGTTGGAGGAAGGAAGTGTTAGGTGGTGGAGGATGGAGACCGTCAGGGTAAGACGGCATCACTGGATGGTACCATTTTGATGTAGAGACCGTGACTGGGAAAAGGTAGATGATGAGTAAAGGACGGTGGTGAACGTCAGTGGAAGATGGTCCTTAGAGGGGGGAGAGTGCTGAATTACTAGGGGCGGATTATGGAAGATGGTACCATTGGGTCGTGATGAATGGAAGGTGGCAGAGAGCCATGATGTTGGATGGCCCTGCTGGGTCGTGGGAAGATGGGATTGGCGAGAAGGATGGTTGAGTGGTAGGGATGGAGTACGTCAGTGGGAGGGGGCACCGTGGGATGCTCAAGGACTGAGTTACCCGCAGTGGATGGTGAAAGGAGGTAACGGTGTTGGGTAGCGCGGGTAGAAGGTGAGCTTCCAGTGGTGGCTGGTGGAAGATGGCGCCCCGGGGTGGTGAAGGATGGTAGATGCTGGCGCTGGTGGGTGGTCGAAGACAATGGGCAGTCAGTGGTGGGGGGTGGAAGACGGCACCACTGGAAGGTGAGGGTGCGGGGCAGTGCTCTTGTACTCTGAGATGGTGCAGAGTGGAGGATGCCAGGGAGCTGGAGAATGGGACCAAGAAGGGCAGATGTTGGGTGCACTCTGGGACGGCACAGGATGGAAGACGGCAGACAGCAGTGGTGGATGGGATTGGAGCTGTGCAGAGAGGAGCAGTTCGGGGGTGGGGGGTGAACGATGGCCATATATGGTGTCACTGGATGGTGAAGTTAGAGGATGAGCATGGCATCCTCGGGTGGTGAAGACGAGATTGGAGCATCTCAGTGAAAGATGGTGCCCTTAGACAGTGTAGGACAAGGAGTCGTCAGGGTGGATGGCAGAAAATGGGGCGGAGGATGGGGAAGGACGGAGGGTGGTGTTGGCTGGTGGTGGAGGATGGGACTTTGGCGAGGGTGGGAAAACAACCGTGACCGCCACTGACCTTGATAACAAGACTGGGCTCTCTCTCTTGCTCCCTCTTTGTTCCAGGATGGACAGTCCCGGACTGTCCGGCAGTTCCAGTTCACGGACTGGCCGGAACAGGGCGTGCCCAAGTCGGGGGAGGGCTTCATAGACTTCATCGGCCAAGTGCACAAGACCAAGGAACAGTTTGGCCAGGACGGCCCCATCTCTGTCCACTGCAGGTGAGCTGCTCCCTGAGCCCCGGCCCATGGCCCGGCTAGGGAAACCGAGGCCTCGTGAGGACAGCCTCAGGCACTCCCGTTTGGGCTCTTTCCATCCCTGGGAGGCATCAGAGCAGGAGGGACGGGAATCGGGCAGTTAGGTCAGGCTCCCCCAGGCACCCGCCCCTGAACTCCCACACTGTCCCCAACAGCGCCGGCGTGGGCAGGACGGGTGTCTTCATCACGCTCAGCATCGTGCTGGAGCGGATGCGGTACGAAGGCGTGGTGGACATCTTCCAGACCGTGAAGATGCTGCGGACCCAGAGGCCAGCCATGGTGCAGATGGAGGTGAGGGCGGGACGGGGGGCGGCGGCCGGGCCCCATGCCGGCGCTGGCCCGGGCCTCTGTTCTCTCCCCTGTGAGATGAGCACAGCCTCCCTCCACTCTCTGGGTGCTTGTGGGTGGAAGGTCCTCAGCCCCTCCTGCTTTGGGCTGACCTGGGATGCGTCCATCCCGGCCCCAGAGTCACAGCAAGGTCAGGCTCAGCCAGGACCCCGGCACGGGCCACGAATCCTGAAGTGAGGCCCAGAGCAGGGAGGGGCTTCCTGCCATCGAGTTCACAGGGACATTTTAACAATGTCCTCCAGAGACTTCTGTGGCGGTCCCATGGTTAAGACTGCACTCCCAATGCAGGGAATATGGGTTGGATCCCTGGTTGGGGAACTAAGAGCCCACATGCCGTGCGGCACGGCCAAAAAAAAGAAAAAAATTAAAAGCAAAAGAAACACCAATGTGCTCCAGACTCTCCCGTCTCTGGGGAGACAGAGCTGGAGTGGCAGCCTGCCAGCCCCCCGGGGGGTGTCGCAGGCGCAGGCTGCTCTGGGGGTCCTGGGGAGCCCTGGGCGGCTTCAGAGCAGGAGAGGCGCTGACAGAGGCCCACCCCTCCCCTCCCCCACGCAGGACGAGTACCAGTTCTGCTACCAGGCGGCTCTGGAGTACCTCGGGAGCTTTGACCACTATGCAACCTAGAGCCTTGTCGGCCCGGCCCGACTCCAGCGGCCCCCGACGCCTCCCATGCCGGGCGGGCCCCGAGGCCTGGACCCCGGCGGCCGGGACAGGAGGCGGCGGCCGTGTTTCCGCAGGGTCTCCGGGAGCGACGCGGCCCCTCGAGCCCCCAATCCCCGCGTGGCCCCAGCCACCCCCTCCCTGGACCGGCCGCCGCCTTCGCTACTCGGCACATTCCTCATTTCCTTCCAGAACGAGATTCCAAAACGAGAGATTCCGGGGTGGGGGGAGGGGGGAGGCGGTGAGCAAAAGGGGGCTCTTCCCCAGAACCGGAGAAGGGCGGGGGCTGTGAACTTGGCCCTCGTCCTTCCCCGGGGAGCCTTCCTGCCCCACAGCCTGGAGGGCGCCGGGGATGGGGACCCGATGCAGCTCTCTTTCGAACGCAGTGTAACTATCCAGTGACATTTCCTGTTTTTTTAATAGTGTATTTTTTTTTTCTTTTTTTCTTTTTTTTAAAGAAGAAACAAACGGGGGGAAAACAAAGAAGACTTGACAGTCAACGAATTTAAAAGGAAAAACTTGGCTTATTCCTATTCTGTTCACAGACAGTCAGTCTATTTTTTCACTGTAGCAGCCGTTCTCGTGTACCAGCTGTGTTGGCAGGCGTGCGCGGGCTTAAGCTTGCCCCTGTGGCTTGCTTTTTTTTTTTTTTCCTACCATCTGAAGGTGTGCCTCACTCAAGAATAGGACCTTTTGCTCCTGATTTTTTTTTTTTTTTTTTGCTTCTTTTATAATGAAATTCTCAGACATATCCAGAAGGGTGAGGGTGGAGAGCAGGGGGACTCGGGCCCACCAGCGTCAGGTCTCGAGCCCACGGGCTGGGCGCTGCCACAGAGGAGATGGCAGCGACCCCCCCTCCCCGCAGCCTCAGCCCCCATCCCCCGGTCTCCTACCCCGAGGAGAAGGACTGAACAAAACGGGAGGTTCTCACTTCTTTGGGGAGAGAGAGGCCACGTGCTGCCCCAGATCAGGGACCCTTTCCGCCCCCTGGGACCATGGGGCAAGTTTTGGGGCAGAAGGATGGGATTTCCCCCCCCCCCCGCCCCCACCCCTGAGCAAGTAAGTTTTTCTCTTTGTACAAGAGCAGATCTGCCGTTGCTTTCAACACTGTTTATTCAAACGGAAGCAGCTGGGTGGTTTTCCCACCTCTGTGTATGTAGATAAATCGACTTTGTATTAAAGGAAGATCGTCTGACGCCGGCCAGTGGTGGAGTCTTTGTCAAGCCCCCACCTCATCTACCCCATCTCCCTGGGGCAGCCGGGGGCCTGGAGAGCTTGAACGCAAACCCCAAGCCCTGGCCCTGCAGGGGCTGCCTCATTGATAATAGTTACTCTTGTTGATAACTGTGACCACCACTGAGCATCTACCATGGGCCAGCCCTCTGAGGTGGGAGTCAACCCAATTTATAGATGAGGAAACAGAGAGGGCAGGCACCAATGCAAAGTCACACAGTGGTTTGAAGTGGACCTGGGATTCATACCCCAGCCAGTCTCATCCACAGCCCACAGAAGGGTCAGTGATAAAGCTGAGTTCATGGAGGGCTATTCTTCCCCACGCTCTAGGCCACCCAGTGAGTGGACCCTACTCTGAGCCAGAGTCAGACCCTGGAGGATGGAGGGTGAGCCATTCTGGGTCTACAGCCATGCTTGGGGCCCTTCCCCATCTGGCTTAAGACCCTGAGATGGATGAAAGATTCCCCCTGTTCTCACAGAGATGCTCCAGGGATGAGAAGAGGGTCTTAGGGAAGGGGCCCAGCCTAGGAAAGGGTGGGGTCATCCCTTTTAGAAGCAGTCAGATCCGGTAGTCAGTAAGTAAATCAAAAAAGTGATCACCACCATTAATAAGCTCAAATAGATTTACCAAACCCTATATCCCCACCCCTAAAATTCTCAAACAAACACATATGGAACATTTATAAAAATCATCGTTAATAAAAACCAGCAGTGGAGATGTTCATAAATTTCAAGGAACAAATATTAGATAAGATAACCTGATCTTGGCCCCAGGATTAGATTCTGTAATAGTTAGACTCCCCTGAAAAGGCCTACAATGAGAAATTTTAAAAACATGTTTCTAAACGAGGCATGAGTTAAAGAAGGAATCAACATAGAAATTACAAGAAACTGAACGATTCAGATAGTACCTTGTGTAATGAAACCTGTGGGATGCAGCCAAAGGGATACCCAGAGGAAAACCATAGCCTTGAACATGTTGATAAGAAAACAAATTCTGAGAACAAGTCCACTTTTAAAATATATGAACCAAACTTTCAGTTCAAGTAACTCTAATTGGGCATGACTGAGGTTCTTTTGCATTAACAGAATAAAAACCTTTCTTTAAAAACAGCATAATAGATAAGTCTCGGGCAAGTACAGTCAAGAAAAGAGAGCATTCAAGTCCAGGAAAATGGGGGAAAAACTACAGATTGAGGCTTTTTTAAAATTGTGAGATGAGTATCAGGGGAGACAAGCAGGAAAGACAGTAGAGAGGGAGGGATAGTGGGAGTGACAGCAGAGCTGACATGGGAAAAAAGTCCCTCACTCTCCCCCTGTGGGATGGTGGGAAGAGCAGGCAGTAAAGAGAGGAAGGTGAAGAAATAGCATGTAAAGGACTACATTTAGTAGCCTCTGAGTTCTGAATTCAAGAAGTAGTGGAGGGGTCCTCTTCTTCGTAATAGACTGGGGGACCAAAGGGATAGAAAAGTCAGAGTCTAACCCAAGCCTGGTCCTACCTAAATTATCTAAGACTTTATCAACAGGCTTCTCTGCCCATAGGACTTCTACTCAGTCCTCAAAGCCCAGTACTAAAAGCTCCTCTAAGAATGCATCTCTCATTTCCCTTCTCTGTTTCACTCAAGCCCACTGAGGCTAAGGTGTCTGAATAGGATCTACCTTGCCCTCCTTGAGTGTGTGACCCTTAGCTCTGAGGTTCCTCCCTTGGGATGCCCATGGCTATAGTTGGGGGTAGGTGGTGGTAGACGGGGATTTATCTGACGAATTCCTGGAAGAGGAAGGCCCTGAGGAATTGCCTCAACCCACTAACAGGAACACCAAGACCTTGACCCTCCACAGGATTCCATAACAGCCACCCCCCCCATTTATTGGGCATTTACTGTATGCTTGGCTCGTACAATCTCAATCCTTCTGACAATGCACCAATGGACAGGTGGGAAAACTGAGGCTCAAATGGGCCAGGTTTCTTACCCAAGATCACACAGATGGTAAGTAGTGGAACCTGGACGTGGGCCCAGATCTGGCCAGTTCCCACGGTGATAGTGAGAAAGTTCAAGACATCTAGGAGCTCCTCCAGACCACGGTCACATCAGCACCAAGCTGAGAGGGACAGGGTCCTAGAACAGCCCCACCTCCCATCAGCAAGGACCTATGAGGGGCCCAAGCATTCTAGTGCTCTGGAAAGTGCAAATACCCTAAATACACACTTTGTCCCTAACGAATAACGTCACTTTGAAATGTTTAAAACTAAAATACCCATGAGGAGAAACGAACAGAACTACAGTGATGCTGGATGCTGACGCTAACTCAGAAATGGAAAGACCAAACTGACAAAATAATAAGGATCTTGAGATGAATAATGCAATAGCAAACTCGAGCAAATAGATACGTACAGGACTATGTGCCCAGCAAATAAAGAATGTATGTTCTGTCCAAACACGAAGAGCCCATCGCCAAAAAAAAAGGACCATGAATTAGACCATTAAAAAAAAAAAGTTCAGGCTTCACTCACTAGCCACAATGCAATAAAATTATAAATCAGTGATGACATGTAGCTCTTCAAATTTACATAGGTGGAAGTGTTAACAAATGAGTCAAAGATAAGCCATACATAAATTACAAAGCATTTAGAACTGAATGATAAGACAACTGCAAATTAAAACCTTTGGGATGTAACCAAAAATGTACTCGGAGGTAAATTCAAAGTTGTAAGTGCATTTATGGAGGGAGGGAGATCACTGCATATAAATGAAATATGTAGTCAAAGAAAGTACTCGGAAAAGACGTAGCCTTGTATGAATTTATGAGGAAAATAACTGAAAATAAACTAGTTAAGCTTGCAACTCAAGCACCCACAAAAGGACAGATAAACCGAAGGAAAGTCAAGGGAAATCATTATTAAGAAAATCTGAAATTAATGAAACGGGAAAGTACAGTAACAATAACAAAATAATATAAAAAGCCGGATCTTTGGAAACACCCATAAAAGAGGTAAACCTTTGGCAAGAAGACAGCACAAATAAATGTTAAGGATGACAGAGGGACCAACAGTTCTTACAAGGGAGATATTTTAAAGGATGAGCATGTACTACATATATACAACTTTATACCACTAACTGTATAAATGATAAAATAGGAAAAAATCTAAGAAAACCAAGTCGTTAAAAAGTGAATAACCTTCAAAAACATGGAAGTGATGGTCAAAGATCTAGCCGCCACACCAGGCACCTTCCCAGATGGTTTTTCAGGTGAGTTTTGCCAAATCTTCAAGAAAAAGATGATTTGCATCTTTTATAAGCTATGTCAGCTTCCAGAGGGAAAAAAAAGAGATAGTACTCAAACTGTACAGGACAAGCCAAGAAAAAAAAATATCCCACTTACGTGCCTAGATTCAAAAAGGCTAAGAAAATCCTAGCAATGCAAATCTAGCGTCTCTTCAAAAGAGTAGGATGTTATGACTCAATACGGAAGGATTTATGGAATGCAAGGATGGTTTAACATTAGAAAGCCCACTCAAATTAAAGTTAGAATAAATTGCTACCTTGGAGAGCAAACTGACAGTATCTAGTAAGCTGAAAATGTACATAATCTTTTGACTCGATAATTCCACTCCTACACGTCTTACAGAGACTTGTCTTGGGCAGATGTGGCCAAGGAGACATGCAGAGGTTTGTCCATAGTGGAATTTTTGTTTTTAAAGGACACTGTATAATATTTTTATTATAAACAGAAAATAAATTTAAAACCTGGAAATAATATTTTTATTTTTTAAAGGATTGGAATCAAATACCCACCAGCAGGAAGGGGGTGTGGAGAAAAGGGAACACTCCTACACTGCTGGTGGGAATGTAAACTGGTGCAGCCACTATGGAAAAACAGTATGGAGGTTCTTCAAAAAACTAAAAATAGAGTTACCATATGATCCAGCAATCCCACTCCTGGGCATATATCCAGACAAAACTATAATTCGAAAAGATACATGTACCCCTATGTTCACAGCTGTACTACTTTACCATAGCCAAGACATGGAAACAACCTAAATGTCCATCAACAGATGAATGGATTAAAAAGATGGGATACACACACACACACACACACACACACAAGAATATTAGCCATAAAAAAGAATGAAATAATGCCATTTGCAGCAACATGGATGGACCTAGAGATTATCATTCTAGGTGAAGTAAATCAGAAAGAAAAAGACAGATACTGTATGATATCACTTATATGTGGAATCTAAAATATAACACAGGGACTTCCCTGATGGTGCAGTGGTAAAAAAATCTGCCTGCCAATGCAGGGGACACAGGTTTGAGCCCTGGTCCGGGAAGATCCTACATGCCACAGAGCAACTAAGCCTGTACACCACAACTACTGAGCCCACATGCCACAACTACTGAAGCCTGAGTGCCTAGAGCCTGTGCTCTGCAACAAGAGAAGCCACCACAATGAGAAGCTCACACGCCGCAACAAAGAGTAGCCCCTGCTCGCCACAACTAGAGAAGGCCCGCGTGCAGCAACAAAGACCCAACACAGCCAAAAATAAATAAATAAATAAATTTTAAAAATAAAATATAACAGAAATGAACATGTCTATGAAACAGAAACAAACTCACAGATGTAGAGAACAGGCCTGTGGTTGCCAAGGGGGAGGGGGGTGGGGGAGGGAAGGATTAGGAGTTTGGGATTAGCAGATGCAAACTATTATATATAGAATGGATAAACAGCAAGGTCCTACTATATAGCACAGGGAACTATATTCAATATCCTGTGATAAACCATAATGGAAAAGAATATGAAAAAATATACATATATAATATATATATAACTAAATCACTTTGCTATATAGCAGAAATTAACACAACATTGCAAATCAAACCATACTCCAATAAAATTTTTTTAAAATATCCACTAGCAGGAGAATGTATAAAGAACTCTGTTTGGTCATACAATGAAATACTATACAGCAATGAACACGAAGCAGTTGGAACTCTGCACCACAATATAAACAAATCTCAAATACACTAAGCAAAAACAAGCGGGCCACAGGAAGAAAAGTTAGTGTAACTCCATTATAGAACATTTTAAAACACATAAAGCAAGAATATATTAGAGATAAATGCATAAGCGGCAAATATATAAAACTCATCTATATGGCAATACTACTCAAAGCAATCTAGAGTCAATGCAATACCTATCAAAATCCCAATGATGATTTTTTTGCAGAAATGGCAAAGCTAATCCTCAAATTTATATGGAAGTAAGTGCAGAGAAATCTGAAGAGCAAAACAATCTTGAAAAGGGACAATAAAGTTGGAAGACACACTTCCCGATTTCAAAATTTACTACAAAGCTACAGTAATCAAAACACTGTGATAAAGCATAAGGATAGACATACTGATCAATGGAATAGAAATGACAATCCAGAAATCAACCCATACATCTGTGACCAACTGATTTTGACAAGGGTGCCAAGACCATTCAATGAAAAAGGAAAAGTCTCTTCAGCTAATGGTGCTGGAACAACTGCATATCCACACGCAAAAGAATGAAATTTTACCCCCACCTCACACAATATATGAAAATTAACTCAAAATGGATCAAAGACCTAAATGTAAAAGAGTTTAAACTATAAAACTCTTAGAAAAACTCATCTGTAAACCAATTCAGGGTAATTGTTCCCTCTGGGCAGGAGTAAGTGGAATGCATTCAGCAAAGGGTACACATGTAAATCCAACTCAATGTATATGTTTTAATTTTCAACTTGGGTGTTAATGATATGGCGTCCATTATATCACTTCTGTATACCTGAAATAAAATAATAAATCAATCCATGGAAAAAAGAAATATCACCCCAAAGCATTTGATTTAAAAAAATAAACAACCGTTCCTTAATTTGATAAAGTAATTGACAATGCTGAAACTTTAGAACAAAAGTGGGCAAACAGTTTAGGTTTTGCAGGCCAGAAGGTCTCTGTTGCAACTACTCAGCTGGGCTGCTACAGCACACATGCAGCCATAGATAAAACAAATGGGTGTGGCTGTGTTTCAATAAAACTTTATTTATAAAAACAGGTAGTGAACTGGATTTGGCCCACAGGCCATAGTGAGCCAGTCTCTGATCTAGAAACATATCCAGTGAACTTGGAAATGATTCAAGGAATTCCATTATCATAACAATCATTTCATATAATACTAGGGACCCCAGCCAGTGCAACAAGACAAGAGCAAGAAATGAGTTACAAGTATGATAGGAAAATGACAAAGCTTTCATTATTGCAAGAAATACGACTGCCTACCAGACAACTTGAACGAATCATCTTAAACTGTACTATAAGTAAGAAGAAAATCCAACAAAATACCAGTTAACAAAGTCAGCATAAAAAGTCATTGGCCTGGGACTTCCCTGATGGTGCAGTGGTTAAGAATCCACCTGCCAATACAGGGGACACGGGTTCAAGACCTGGTCCGGGAAGATCCTACATGCTGCAGAGCAACAAAGCCTGTGCGCCACAACTACTGAGCCTGCACTCTAGAGCCCGCGAGCCACAACTACCTAGCCGCATGCCACAACTACTGGAGCCCGCACGCCTAGAGCCCGTGCACCGCAACAAAAGCCACCGCAATGAGGAGCCTGTGCACCGCAATGAAGAGTAGCCCCCACTCCCCACAACTAGAGAAAGCCCGTGCACAGCAACAAAGACCCAACACAGCCCCCCCCAAAAAAAAAAATTAATGGGTGAAAAGAAAAGGATTAAAAACAGGGTATTTGCATAGTCTCAAAGTATATACATGTTATTTTTTTAATTACAAAGGGGAAAACAGTAACTTTACAATAGAGAAATCTGGCCAACAGGACCTTAACCAAGTGATCAAGGTCAAGGCCCCCAGTGATGAGACATATCAACATCATTGCCTCCCGATATACCAACTGAGAAGGACACAACATCACTTTTGTGATATTCTTGCCCCCGAATGCATAACCTCAATCTAATCATGAGAAAGCAGACAAACTCAGCTTGAGGAACTTTCTACAAAATAACTGACCTGTACCCTTTCACGTACCCAAGAACATAAAAGACAAAGAATAAGAATCTTATCTATCACTTAGGGAATGTGATGACTAAATGCAACATGGGTCCTGGATTGATTATGGACCAGAAAAAGGACTTGAGAGTCAAAACTGCTTACATTTGGGGGCTTCCCTGGTGGCGCAGTGGTTAAGAATCCACCTGCCAATGCAGGGGACACGGGTTCGAGCCCTGGTCTGGGAAGAGCCCACGTGCCGCGGAGCAACTAAGCCCGTGCGCCACAACTACTGAGCCTCCTGTGCTCTAGAGCTTGTGAGCCACAACTACTGAGCCCACGTGCCACAACTACTGAAGTCCATGTGCCTACAGCCCATGCTCCACAACAAGAGAAGCCACTGCAATAAGAAGCCCGCGTACCGCAATGAAGAGTAGCCCCTGCTCGCCGCAACTAGAGAAAGCCCGTGGGCAGCAACGAAGACCCAATGCAGCCAAAAATAAATAAATAAATAAATGTATTTTAAAAAAAAAACCTGCTTACATCTGAATAAGGTCTGTAAGTCAGTTGCTAGTATTGTATCAATGTTAATTTCCTGGTTTCAATAAATGTACTGTGGTTATGTAAGATGTTAACATTAGGAGAAGCTGGGTAAAGGTTACACAGGAATTTTTGCAACTTCTCTGTGGGTCTAACATTCAAAATAAAAAGTTATAATAATTTTTTTAAAGTCATCAGCCGGTTGTACTATCAGCAATAACCAATTAGAAACTGTAAATAAAAAAAGACACTACATCATAATGGTGATTGCCAGGGGCTGGGAGGTGGGGAGAATGGGGAATTAGTGTTTATTAGGGTCAGAATTTCAGATTTACAAGAAGAAAAGAGTTATGGGGATGTGCATATATTTCATGCCACCGAGCTGTACACTTTTTTTGAGATGCAATGGTAAATTTTTACAATGGTAAATTTTATGTTATTTTAACACAATAAGAAAAGAAAGATTGTAAATGAGGTCATATAAGGCTATCGGCTTCCACCTGGTTCCCTTGAGACATTCACTTCTTGGAAGCATCTTCTCAGGATGCTCTCTTGGATCCCCACCATATTGTGAGGAAGCCCAGGCCACACAGAGAGGCCACATATAGCTGCCCTGGTCTGCAGTCCTAGCCTCCTAGCTCAGGTCCCAGAGGTCACGTAATGGAAACAAGTCATCCCCACCACTCTTGGTCCAAATGACTGAACCACGAGCATAACAAAATGACTGAAGCTTACAACAGGAGGTTGGGGGTGGAGGTTGTACAGCAATATAAACTAGAACAGAGGGCAAAGACCAGACTAGGATGAAAGATGAGTGAAAGAGAACTTTAGTTCTTATAATAATTTTGTTTTTATGATGGAAAATGCATTTATACGGTAATTGTGATTAAAATGAATTTAAAAAAAATAAAGCCCTTCCATCCAGGGACTTAGCTCATCGTGGGCAGACAGCAGCAGCCCGCAAACATGAGAGCACAGCTAAATCTTGCTAACTATGCCATCTTCCCTGGGGTCCCTGTCACAATCATAGAAAAACAGCTCCTGTTTATTGAGTGGTAACTGTGGTGTTTTTACACCACAGTGACAAAGTAGTATTATCACCCCCTTTTTGCAGATGAGAAACCTGAGGCACAGAGAGGTTAAGTAACTTGCCCAAGGTTACACAGCCTGAAAAATGGCAGGGCCAGGAATTGAACAAACATTGCACTGGGAACTGGATATTTAAGAATGCATAAGATATAACCCCTGCCTTCATGGGTTTGTTGCCAAGTTGGGGAGACAGACCCATAAACAGGACATTTCTGTTCTTTTCTGCTAGGTGGAATACATGGGGTCAATGGGTACATAGTTGGGAGGGTGGTCAGGAAAGGCTTCCCAGAGGTCAAGGCGAGAAGGATTTTAATTTCTTCACTGTGGAGAGGAAAGTTTCCTGGAAGAAGGCACAACTCATGCAAGGACCAGTCAGAGAGCATGGCATTTGAAAACAGCATGGCAGATGCAACACATTTTGATTGATGTGAGGGGCCCAGACAGGCTGACAATGGGCCCTCCCCTCCAAAGGACAGTTTTAATGTTCATACACCCCGGCCAGGGTTGAGGGAGCTGGACACAGACTCCTAGAGGAGGAAGAGGACTGGTGGCTGTGCCCTTGACTGACAGCTGTTATCCCAGCAATTCCACTCAGGCCCAACTTGCAGGCTCCTCCACCAGATGAATCTTTGGGAGATAATAGAGCCATCTTGAGCCAGCTCCAGGGGGTGTCAACCTTCCCCCACTATTCCATAGACTACAAACAGCTGTTTCTGAAGTGAGGGAAGTACTGCCAGGATGATTTGCCCCACCTACTTGGAGACTGCCCCTGCTCAAGCCTTTGTCCAGCCAGCTGAATCTTTCTTCTGGTTCTACACTGAGTTAAACCAGCTGGTTATGGGCTGAATTGTGTCCCTGAAAAGTCATATGTTGAAGTCCTAAGCCCCAGGACCTCAGAATGTGGCTCTTTGGAGATACTGTCTTTAAAGAGGTGATTAGGTTAAAAATGAGGTTATTAGGGTGGGCCCTACTCTAGTATGACTGGTGTCCTTAAAAGAAGAGGAGATCAGGATAGGGGTCCCCAACCCCCAGGCCATGGACCAGTACCAGTCCACGGCCTGTTAGGAACCAGGCCACACAGCAGAAGGTGCACGGCGGGCAAGCAAGCAAAGCTTCATCTGCCGCTCCCCATTGCTCACATTACCATCTGAACCATCCCCCCCATCTCCACACCCCACCCCACCACCCACCCCATCCATGGAAAAATTGTCTTCCACGAACCTGGTCCCTGATGCCAAAAAGGTTGGGGACCACTGGATTAGGATACAGACCCACACAGAAGGATGACCATGTGAGGACACAGGGAGAAGACAGCCATCTGCAAGCCAAGGAGAGACGCATCAGAGGGAACCAACCCTGCCGACAGCTTGATCTTGGACTTCCAGCCTCCAGACTGTGAGACAATAAATGTCTATTATTTAAGCTGCCCCACCAGTGGGGCTTTGCTACAGCAGCACAAGCAAACCAGTGTACCTGGTTTCCCAAGTTTGGGAACCAAAGCACAGAAGGTAAGTAGAATCTGTGGGAAGGGGGATGATTTTAGATGGCCCAGGGAATGGCACTAGATAACTCTGAATTGAAAATAAGGACGTTCTGTTTTAATTCTCTCTTAATTCTACTGTTCAGGTCCAGGCAAAAATACACAGTTGAGTGTTACTTATCACAACCACCCCACCTCTTGCGAACCTCCTCTTATCTTTTTAAAAAATTGAGGTATAATTTACACACCATCAAAGTCCAAATATTAAGTGTACAGCTGGATGAATGTTTACATCTACTTACCCACCCAGATCAAGATAATTAGAATGTTTCCAGCTTGCTATATAGTCTGTATGTGCCCCCTCCTTTGGTATATTGAACCCCACCCCAATGTGATGGTATGTGGAGGTGGAGCCTTTAGGAGGTGACTATGTCATGAGGGTGGAGCCCTCGTGTAGGGGATTAGTGCCCTTAAAACGGAGACCTCAGAGAGCTCCCTCGCTCCTTCTACCGTATGAGGACAAAGTGAGAGGATGGCCATCTATGAACCAGGAGGTAGGTTCTCACCAGGCACCAGTTCTGCCAGTGCCTTGATCTTGGACTTCCAGTCTTTTCTTTGGGCCATGACCAGGGAATCCTGTCTCCCTTGCCACCCCCATATCCAGTCCCTCACCACATCCTTCATCCCATGACTCTCCATCCCCACTCCTCCCTGGTAACTGCTCCTGCTTCCTGTTCCCAGCCTCCACCTCCTCCTGTACTTTATCCATGCAAAAGTCAGAATGATCTTTTAAAAACTGATTATATTTCTCTGTTGCTAGAATGTCAGCTTTAGGAGAGTGAGGATTTTGCTCTGATTTGACCACTGCTGATGTCAAGTGGCTGGTATACTAGTAGGAGCCTTGATCTTGGACTCCCACCCTCTAGAACTTTGAGGAATAAATGCCGTTGTTTATAAGCCACCCAGCCTCTGGTATTCTGTGAGACAGCACCGTCCCCAAGAAGGTTCCCTCACACCCCCTCCCAGGCAATGCTCCCACCCCAGGAAGAATGGCTGTTCTGATTTATATCACCATAAATTAGTCTTGCCTGTTCTTGAGATTCATAGAAATGAAATCATGTAGCACATTCTCCTTGGGGTCTGGCTTCTTTCTTTAGCATGCAGTTGTGTGTTGCTCTTATTATGTGATTCCTTCTTTTTTCTATTCATCATTGTAGTATCATCCAGGATAGTTTCACCAACCTAAAAATCCCATGCACTCCACCTATTCACCCCTCCTCATCTAACCCCCAGTAACCACTGATCTTCTTACTGTCTCCACAGTTTTGCCTTTTCTAGAATGTCCTATAGTTGGAGTCATAGTGTATGTAGCCTTTTCAGATTGGTTTCTTTCCCTTAGTAACGTGCATTTAAGGTTCCTCCATGTCTTTCCATGGCTTGATAGCTCATTTCTTTTTAGCACCGAATAACATTCCATTGTCTGGATGTCCCACAGTTTATCCATTCACCACCTGAAGGACATCTTGGTAACTTCAAGTTTTGGCAATTATGAATAAAGCTGCTATAAACATCCATGTGCAATTATTTTGTGGACATACATTTTCAACTCCTTCGGATAAATACCAAGGAACACGATGGATGGATCGTGTAGTTGAGTATGTTTAGTTTTGTAACCTGCCTTCCAAAATGTCTGGAGCATTTTGCATTCCCACCAGCAATGAGTGAGAGTTCCTGTTGCTCCACATCCTCGCCAGCATTTGGTGTTATCAGTGTTTTGGATTTTGGCCATTTCAATGGGTGTGTGGTGATACCTCATTGTGCATTTGATAGGCATTTCCCTGATGACGTACAATGTGGAGCATCTTTTCATGTGCTGATTTGCCATCTGTGTATTTTCTTTGATGAGGTGTCTGTTCCGGTCTTTGGTCCAATTTTTAATTGGATTGTTTGTTTTCTTACTGTTTTTTTCCCCCCACATCTTTTTTTTTTTTTTTTTTTTGCGGTACGTGGGCCTCTCACTGTTGTGGCCTCTCCCATTGCGGAGCACAGGCTCCGGACGCGCAGGCTCAGCGGCCATGGCTCACGGGCCTAGCCGCTCCGCGGCATGTGGGATCTTCCCGGACTGGGGCACGAACCCGTGTCCCCTGCATCAGCAGGCGGACTCTCAACCACTGTGCCACCAGGGAAGGCCCCCCCCCCCACATCTTTATTGAGGTATAATTGACAAATAAAGATTGTATATATTTAAGGTTACAACAGTGATGTTCTGATACAAGTTGCATTGTGAAATAATTACAACAATCAAGCTAATTTACATATCCAGCCCCTCACATGGTTACTTTTTCTTGTGTGTGGTGAGAACACTTGAACTTTGCTAAGAGAGTAAATCTTAAGTATCTGATACACTATTGCTAATTATATTTGCCACTCTGTACATTAGATCCACAGAACCTATTCATCCTTAATAACTGAAATTTTGTACCCCTTGACCAATATCTCCCCATCCCCCTCCCTGCCCCTGGCCACCACCATTCTACTCTGCTTTTATGAGTTTAACTTTTTTTTATAAGTGAGATCATACAGTATTTATCTTTCTGTGACTGGCTTATTTCATTTAGCATAATGTCCTCAAAGTCCATCCATATTATTCCAGGGATCTGGAGCAAGATGGCAGAGTAGAAGGACCTTGAGCTCACCTTCTCTCATGAGCACACCAAAATCACAACTAATTGCTGAACAACCATCAAAAAGAAAAAGACTGGAACCATCCATGTTGTTCCAAATGGCAGGATATCCTTCCTTTTTAAGGTTGAATAATATTCCATTGTATTTATACACCACATTGTCTTTATCCATTCATCCATGATGGACACTTAGGTTGTTTCCATGCCTTGGTTATTGTAAATAATGCTGCAATGAACACTGGGGTGCAGATATCTCTTCAAGATCCTGTTTTTATTTTATTTCAATGCATACCCACTTAGGATTGCTGGATCATAAGGTAGTTATATTTTAATTTTTTTTGAAGAACCTCCATATTGTTTTCTATGGTGGCTGTAACCAATTGACATTCCCACCAACAGTGCACAAGGGTTCCCCTTTCTCCTCATCCTGGCCAACACTTGTTATCTCTTGGCTTTTTGATAATAGCTATTCTGATAGGTGTGAGGTGATATACCGTGGTTTTAATTTGCATTTCCCTGCTGACTAGTCATGTCGAGTGCCTTTTCGTGTACCTGTTGGCCATGAGAAATGTCTATTCAGGTCCTTTGCCCATTTTTAAAGAGGGTTATTTGGGTGTTTTTGCTATTGAGCTAAGTTCCTCACATATTTTGGATATTAACCCATCAGATTATTGTTGGCAAATATTTTCTCCAATCCCATAGGTGGTTGCTTCACTCTGTTGATTAGTTCCTTCACTGGGTAAAAGCTTTTTAGTCTGATATAATCCCACTTGTCTATTTTTGCTTTTGGGGTCATATGGAAAAAAATCATCACCTAGACCAATGTCAAGAAGATTTTCCCTGGTGTTTTCTTCTGGTCTCTTACAATTTCAGGTCTTGTATTTAAGTTTTTAATCCATTTTGAGTTGATTTTTATATGTGCTGTGAGATAAGAGTCCCATTTCATTCTTCTGCATTTGGACATCCAGCTTCCCAAAACCATTTATTGAAAAGACTGTCCTCTCCCCATTCTGTGTTATTAGCCCCCCTGTCAAAGATGAGTTAGCCATTGGTGCATGGACTTATTTCTGGACTCTCCATTCTTTTTTTTTTGCACTGTGCAGCATGTGGGATCTTAGTTCCCGAACAGGGATCAAACCAGTGCCCCGTGCAATGGAAGCACGGAGTCTTAACCACTGGACCACCAGGGAAGTCCCTGGGCTCTCCATTCTGTTCCATTGGTCTTTATGTCTGTTTTTAATGCCAGTACCATACTGTTTTGATTACTGTAGCTTTGTAATACAGTTTGAAATCATGAAGTGTGATGTCTCCACCTTTGTTCTTCTGGTTCAAGATTGCTTCATTATTCAGGGTCTTTTGTGATTCCATATAAATTTTAGGATTGTTTTTTCCTATTTCTGAGAAAAATGCCACTGGAATTTTGATAGAGAGTGCATTGAATCTATAGGTCATTTTAGGTAATATGGACATTTTAACAATATCAGTTCTTTTTTTTTTCATATATATATATTTTTTTTTTAATAAATTTATTTATTTATTTTTGGCTGCGTTGGGTCTTCGTTGCTATGCGCAGGCTTTCTCTAGCTGCGGCGAGTGGGGGCTATTCATTGTGTTGGCAGGCAGATTCTTAACCACTGCACCACCAGAGAAGTCCCAGGACTATTTTAAACAGAGATGGCAAAAGTGGGCACCCTTTTCTTGTTCCTGATCTTAGAGGAAAAGCTTTCAGCTTGTCACCATTGAGTCTGAGGTGAGCTTATTGTTGAGTTTTAAGAGTTCTTTGTATATTCTGGATAACAGTTCTTGGTCAGCTGTGTCTTTTGCAAATATATTCTCCCATGTATGTATTTTCCTGATGATCTGTCTCGTAAACAGGTGACACAATTTGTGTCTCTTTAAGTCAGCTTATGAATCAGAAGGAGAAGGGAGTTCGTGGGTCGGGAAAGAGCTGCCCAGACCCTTAAACTTTGGAGGAACATTCTGCCGAATGAAGTTGAACGCGAGGACCAGCCTGGAAACAAAAATTGTTCTTTTGAAAAACATTTCAAAAGCCATTTTCTTCACCTGCTCGGCCTGTAACCGCTGAATTCATTAAAATCCAGAAGAAAGAGGGGAAAGGAAGCTGGTGAATTCTAATTTTCTCTTTGCATTTCAATCAGGGCAAACAATGGGCGTCTGCAGCCAGAGGGCTTCAGGCGAGGCTGTCCCCACCCCCGCAGTGTCCCAAACGGAGAGCAGAGCTGGACCCTACAAAGGAAGGAATGAGGTCGCTCCATCTCAGAGTTTTGTTTGCAGGGAGCAGCAGGGCCTCCCTCCCTCTCCAGCCATTTTAGAAAGGGGCTCCGGCTGAATGAGCCTCTTGAATAGCAAACCTTGCTGTCTTGGGGCCCTGCTGATGGTTCCCAGTCCTGGGAGGACTGGGTTGGCTTAACTCCCTCCCTCCCACCCACCCTCGGAGCCCTCACAATGGACACCAGGCAGGAGAGCACCAGAGAGCTGGGGGCACTTGCAAGTTTCATCCTCTCCCGGAGCCCAGTGGCTTTATCAACTAGATCTGAGCTCTGTCTGCAGTGACTTCCTACCTCCAGTGTCCCTCCAGGCTTATAACCCATGAGAACCACAGTGAGCGAACCCACACTACATACACTAGGATGGCTAACTTAAAAAAAAAAAAAAAAATACGATAACAAGCGTCGACGAGAATGGGGAGAAATTGGAGACTTCATACACTATTGGTGGGATATGAAAATGTACAGCTACTTAGGAGAACAGTTTGGAAGTTCCTCCAAAGGTTAAACGTAGAATTATCATAGAATCTAGCCATTCTCCTAGGTATCTACCCAAGAGCATTGAAAACATATGTTTGCACAAAAACGTATATGGAAATGTTTATAGCAGCATGATTCACAATAGCCAAAGGTGGAAGTAACCATAATGTCCATCAATGCCAAACGGATAAACAAAATGTGGGATAACCCTACAGTGCAGCATTACTCAGCCATGAAAAGGAGGGAAGCACTGATACTCACTACAACATGGATAAACCTCGAAAACACGGTGCTCAGTGAGAGAAGCCAGACACATAAGGCCGCATAGTGTGTGATTCCACTGATGTGAAACGTCCAGAACAGACAAATCCACAGAGACAGGAAGTGGATCCGTGGTTATCAGGGGCTGGGGAGAGGGAATGGGGACAGCGTTTCCTTTTGGGGTGATGAGAATGTTCTGAAATCAGATACTGGTGATAGTTGCACAACTCTGTGACTATACTGAAAACCACTGAATTGTATAAAGCAGTGAGTTTTAGGCTATGTAATTAACTCAATTTTTTAAAAAAATTTATTTTATTTATTTATTTGGCTGCGCCTGGTCTTAGTTGCGGCGTGCGGGATCTAGTTCCCTGACCAGGGATCGAACACAGGCCCCCTGCGTTGGGAGCACAGAGCCTTAGCCACTGGACCCTCAGAGAAGTCCCAGTAATTAACTCTATTTAAAAAACTTTTTTTTAAAAGACAAATACCATATGATATCACTTACATGTGGAATCTAAAATATGACACAAATGAGTATATCTGTGAAACAGAAACAGATGCACAGACATAGAGAACAGACTTGTGGTTGCCAAGGGGGAGGAAGGGGGAGGGAGGGATGGATTGGGAGTTTGGGATTAGCAGATGCAAACTATTATATATAGGATAGATAAAAAGGTCCTACTGTATATAGCACAGGAAACTATATTCAATATCCTGTGATAAACGATAATGGAAAAGAATATGAAAAAGAATGTATATATATGTATAACTGAGTCAATTTAATGTACAGCAGAAATTAACACAACATTGTAAGTCAACTATACTCCAATAAAACTACAAAAAAAGGAAATTCTCTGGTGGTCCAGTGGTTAGGACTCAGCACTTTCAGCACTATCACTGCTGAGGCCGTGGGTTCGATCCCTGGTCAGGGAGCTAGGATCCCACAAGCTGTGAGCAATGCAGCCAAAAAAGAAAAAAAAAAAAAAAAATTACTTTTTTTAACCTTCAGGGCCTCCTGAGGCAAACTCCTAACTCTCGGCCTCCCTCCAGCCCCTCTTCCTGTCCCACCTCGGGGCCTTTGCCCGAGCTGTCCCCTCTGTCTGGCGCACTCCTCTCTGGCCTGTCCAGCCCCATACCCCACACGCATCCTTCAGCTCCCAGCTCAAACTTCTTCCAGAAGTCTTCACTGACCCCCCAGACCAGGTCGATCTCCCTTAAAACATCCTCCTAACCCGCTGTTCCTTCCCAATGGTGCTCACAGTTGTGATTTTATATTTCGGTGTGTGGTTATTTATTGAACGTTGGTCTCCCCCTACTAGATCGTGAGGTGCCTAAAGGTAGGGATCTGGTCTCTCTTGGTCACTGCTGGGTCCTCAGCACCCAGCAGAGGCCTGGCACATAGTAGTTGCACAGTAAGTATCTGTTAACTAGGTGAATGAATTGTTACTGAACCGATTTTGGGTCCCCTCGCCCGTGCACAGCAAAGCCAGTCTACTGGGTTTTGGTTGAAACTGGCAGGACTCTCCTGGGTACAAAATCCCCTCTGTGTCCCCTGCTTCTTGTTTGGGAAAGCTCTAGTCTCCTAGGCTTTCCCCGAGTTCCAAAGAGCTGGCACAGCAGTTATTAATTAGGGAAGTAAGGGGATGCAGAAACAAAGGAAAAACAGTCAAGCAAGAAAAGTAATAATAGCTTAAACAATACTTCAGTGATAAAACAGTGTCTTCGTTCCTCCTCAAGGGATATACATCACAACCTGACACAATATCTTTGAGTTGTTTTGCAGAAACTAAGACCCCCACCCAGGTGGAGGATGGTGACTACATGCTGAGCACAAGCACTAGACCCCAGACTGGTTGGAACCAGAAGGCTGATGACTGAGATTCCTGAAACATCACCCTGTTACCTCACCACCAACCAATCAGAAGAAGGTCCACAAGCTGATCCTACACACCACACCCCACACCCCTAATGTTGCCTTTAAAAGCCCTTCCCCGAAAGCCCCTGGGGAGTTCGGGTCTTTTGAACATGAACTGCCCATTCTCCTCACTTGGCACCTACAATAAACACTGTACTCTCCTTGCCTCACTGTGTTACCAAATTGACCTTGGGTCCGTTTGCCTGTCACACAGCAACGCCAATCTACTGACACCGGGTTGTGGCCCACAGCCAGCAAGGAACTGAGGCCCTCAGTCCCACAGCCCATGAGGACTGAATCCTGCCAACAGCCGTGGAGGAAGCTTGGAAGCAGCTCCTTGCCAGTTGAGCCTTTAGATGAGGTGGCAGCCCCTGACCGACACCTTGTTATAACCTGTAAGACCCTCAGGCAGGGCACCTACTTGAGCTGCACCCAGAGCCCTGCCCACAGAGATTGTGAGATAAGAAATACTGTTTTTCAAGCTGTTAAGTTCTGGGATTACTAGTTATGCAGCAATAGCTGACTGATACACTGACCACAGTGTCAGATGCACAGAAGGGGGCTCAATGGTTTTGATGATTCCTGTCATTGTGGCAGTGATGAGCCCACTCCTGAGGAATAGATGTTCTGACGGGGGACCCCAGACCACCACCACCCTCCACCACAACCCTCCCTTCAAAGAGCCTGCAGCAAGTCCCACAGCAGAGTCGTCATTTGGGACCTAAGCAGTCACGTTTAATTGCACCTGGCTTCCATTCCAGGGAGCCTCTCGCTGCATGTGGCTTCAGGGAGCCATGATGCCCTCTTTCAGTGAAGGATCTGGTCCTCCCCTGACCCCTTACAAAGGTGTGTGAGGAGCAGTCCTGGGTTGAGGCTGGGTCACCCTCTCCTGGGGCTTTGAAACTGGAACAGGTGACAGGAGGGGAGGGAGACATCATGAGGCCATGCGGCAAAACTGACTGCCCCTTATTTCCATTCTGTAAGTCCCCCTCCATATCCTACCACTCAATCCCATCCCCTCCAAGACAGCCAGAAGTGGTTTCTGTCACTTGCCACCGAACAATCCTGTGAGATACAAGCCCATCCTAATCACAGGGTTCAGTGACCAGGAGACAGAAGCGAAGTAGATCCTAAATATTCCTGCACCATGGGGCTGCAAGTGGCTCTGAGGGAGGCAGGGGGCCCTAAATGATCCCAATCTGCAGAGAAGAAAGGGCATTCCCTGTGGCAGCACCAGCCAGTCCCAAGTCCAAGAGGCTGGCTCAGGGCAGAACTGGACACAGTCTCCTGCTATTACACTGCATTTTCTCATCTTGAACCCTCCTCCTTCAGCCTCCTACATTTATTTTTTTCTAAATTGACGTTACTATTGCACCAGGATAAAAACAACCCCCAATGGTGGCCCAGGTTTTTTTTTTTAATAATCTAAATAATGTTTTGGATTTTTTTTTTTAAGTGGGAAGAAAAAAACTAATTACATCTTTGAGGGAGGAAAATCGTAAATCACGGAGCTACAGTGACAACATGGGGGACTCAGGCCAGGACCGCAAGACGGCAACAACTTCTTATCTCATTACAGTTTAATTAAGAATTATGTTTGAGCATCTTCTGTTTCATTATCATCGGGCCCAGCTTACTTCTAATCTTTTTTTACCCGGCGTACAGGAGGGTCTGGTCCAAGATGAGCGCTAATGAATTTACAATTCTCTCTTTGGGGAACTTTAATAAAATTAGCCCGTGAAGAAGATGAACACAGATATGGTAAACTTCTGGAGGGAACATTTGCTTTCAATTACAGGAGTTCTGGAGTAAAGGGCCAAGGGGGTCCCCAGGAGGACTGTGGAAGCAGCAGGAAGGATGCCAGCGGGCCCTGCTGTGTGATCCGGGCCACACTTCACTCCCCTGGCAGAGGAAGGTAGGCGCTCATGAGCTTCCCTGTAGACTGAGCATCTGCTGTATAGCAGGCCCCAGGCTGGGTGCCCCAGATACAGTGAGGCACCTTTGGGGGAGCAGGCAGATGAGACAAACGCTATTATCAGGTACAAATAATTGTATAAGTATGGCTATGAGAATTTCTCCAAAGGCGAGCACAGGAAGGATGCAGGAAGCTGGACCAGGGGGTTCAAACTGGATGGGGGCATCAGGAGAGACTTCTGGAGGAGGTGGCATTTAAGCTGAGACCCAAAGGATAAGCTGGAGTTCGCCAGGAGAACGGGGGGTGGAAGGGGCTCCAGGGAGCAGCCCAGGGAAAGGCCTGCGAGGTGGAAGGGGCTTGGTGCCTTTGAAGAATTTGGGGGTGAAGAGTGTGGCGTGGAACAAGGTCCAAGAGGTGAAGGCAATGGATGCTGGACCTTGAAACTGACACTGAGGAGTCTTTCCTAAGAAGAATAGGGGGCCTTGTGGAAGAGGGTGTGGAAGTCCCAAAAAGCACTATTTACTAGAGCTTTCTGCAGTGATAGAAATGGTCTCTATCTGTGCTGTTCAATACAGTAGCTTCTAGATACACATGGCCATTGAACACATAAAATGTGACCAGCATGACTGAAGAGCTGGATTTTCAATTCTATTTAATTTGAATTAATTTGAATTTAAATAGTCACATGTGAGCACAGCGAATGGAGTCAATAGTTTATTGTAACTTTGTATGGAATATACTCTATAAAGATATCAAATTACTATGTGGTACACCTGAAACCAATATTGTATTTTGGGTCAACCATACTTCAATTTAAAATAAATAAATAGGGACTTCCCTGGTGGCACAGTGGTTAAGAATCTGCCTGCCAATGCAGGGGACACAGGCTTGAGCCCTGGTCCGGGAAGATCCCACATGTCGCGGAGCAACTAAGCCCGTGAGCCACAACTACTGAGCCTGCGTTCTACAGCCGGCAAGCCACAACTACTGCGCCCGTGTGCCACAACTACTGAGGCCTCAAGCCATAACTACTGAGCCTGCGTGCCACAACTACTGAAGCCCATGTTCCACAACAAGAGAAGCCACCACAATGAGAAGCCTGCACACTGCAACGAAGAGTAGCCCCCACTGGCTGCAACTAGAGAAAGTCCACGTGCAGAAACAAAGACCCAATGCAGCCAAAAAATAAATAAATAAAAAGACATACATTGAAGATATGCACTCTTTACTGTATGGAAAGCCTCAGTTAATTTTTTTTTTGTTTTTGGAAAAGGAGAGTGATCTGATGCCAAAAAAGCACATGAAAAGATGTTCAGCATCATTAGACATTAGGGAAACGTAAACTAAAACCACAATGAGGGGCTTCCCTGGTGGCGCAGTGGTTGAGGGTCCGCCTGCCGATGCAGGGGACACGGGTTCGCGCCCTGGTCCGGGAAGATCCCACATGCCGCGGAGTGGCTGGGCCCATGAGCCATGGCCGCTGAGCCTGCGCGTCCGGAGCCTGTGCTCCGCAACGGGAGAGGCCACAACAGTGAGAGGTCCACGTACAAAAAAAAAAAAAACTAAAACCACAATGAGATACCATTACATGTATTAGAAGAGCTAAAACAGAAAATGGTGACGATACCAGATGCTGGGGAGGCTGCAGGAAAACTGGATCTCTCACTTGTTACTGGTGGGGATGTAAAATGGTAGAGCGACTTTGGACCTCGGATCGGCAATTTCTTTAAAAACCAAACATGTGGCTGCCATACAGCTTGACAAATGCATTCCTGGGCATTTATCCCAGAGCAATGAAAACATATGTTCATACCAAAAAGTGTACACAAATATTCATAACAGCTCCACTCATACGAGCAAAATACTGGAAACCAAATGTCCTTCAGTGATTGAACGGGTGAACACATGTTGGCAAACCAATACCTGGAATATTACTCAGCCATAAAAAGGGAAAACTGATCGATACACACAGCAACCTGCACAGACCTCAGGGCAGTCACGCAGAGCAAAGACAGTCGATCACGGAAGGTTATGTGCTGTCTGATTTCATTTATACAATATTCTCAAAATGACAAAACCAAAGAGATGGAGAGCAGATTAGTGTTTCCTGGGGGCAGGGGAGCACAGGTGGGGTTAATATAAAAAACTAGCGTGAGAACATGACCCAGCAATCCCACTCCTGGGCATAGACCCAGACAAAACTATAATTCGAAAAGATACATGCACCCTTATGTTCAGAGCAAGACTGTTCACGATAGCCAAGACATGGAAACAACCTAAATGTCCATCGACAGATGAATGGGTAAAGAAGAGGTGGTACATATATACAATGGAATACTACTCAGCCATAAAAAAGAATGAAATAACACCATTTGCAGCAACATGGATGGACCTAGAGATTATCATACTGAGTGAAGTAAGTCAGACGGAGAAAGACAAATACCATATGCTATCACTTATATGTGGAATCTAAAATATGACACAAATGAACTTATCTATGAAACAGAAATAGACTCACAGACATAGAGAACAGCCAAGGGGGAGAGGGGATGGGGAAGGGAAGGATTGGGAGTTTGGTGTTAGCAGATGTAAACTATTATATATACGATGGATAAACAACAAGGTCCTAGGGACTTTCCTGGTGGCGCAGTGGTTACGAATCCGCCTGCCAGTGCAGGGGACGGGTTTGAGCCCTGGTCTGGGAAGATCCCACATGCCGTGGAGCAACTAAGCCTGTGAGCCACAACTACTGAAGCCCATACGCCTAGAGTCCGTGCTCCGCAACAAGAGAAGCCACCGCAATGAGAAGCTTGTGCACTGCAACGAAGAGTAGCCCCTGCTCGCCGCAACTAGAGAGAGCCTGCGTGCAGCAACAGAGACCCAACGCAGCCAAAAAAAAAAAAAAACCAAGGTCCTACTGTATAGCACAGTGAATTATATTCAATATCCTGTGATAAACCGTAATGGAAAAGAATATGAAAAGAATATATATATGTATAAATGAGTCACTTTGCTGTACAGCAGAAATTAACACAATATTGTCAATCAACTATACTTCCATAAAATTAAAAAAAAAAAAGAAATATTATGAGAGAATTGCTTTGTGGAGTTGGAGAAGTAGAAGTCCTGGATCTTGACAGTGTTGATGGGTACACAAATCCATCTATGGAATAAAACTGCATACACACACACACACACAGGTCAAAAAAACAATGAAATCTGAATATCATCATCTAATTAACAGTACTATCCCAATGTCAATTTCCTGGATTTGATATTGCCCTAGAGCCATAAAAGATGTCAGCACTGAGGGAAGCTGGGTGAAGGGTACACAGGACTCTATGTACTATTTTTGCAACTTCCTGTCCATCTATAATTATTATTAAAAAAAAAGTTAAAAACCCAAAAGATTAGATCTGATGAGCAATGGGTTAAGAAACAGAGGCTCTTGGCAAGACTAATAGAACCTCACCTGTGTGTGTGTGTGTGTGTGTGTGTGTGTGTGCATGCAAAAAGCCCCTGTGATTATTAGCACCATAAAATCAAAGAGGCAGAGACAGGTGTGTGCAGAGAGAGGGTGCAATATGTTGGGAGAAAAATATGCCAAAATTGTCCCCAACAGTTGATGGTTTCTTTTACTTTACTTAAAGATTCGCGCATAGCTGAAGACTAAAACTGTACGGACCATAGGATAAAACAAATTGCATATTTTGTTTTCTAAGATAAATTCCTCAGTGAATGCCTGCAATTATGTGTTTCAAATTCTGGCACCTGATTTGTGTGGATGTTCTGTCTGGTGGTTGGTAGCATCTTGGATCCTAGATTGCTTAGGAAGGCTCAGAGCTCCAGGGGCTGGGAGCTTTCCAAGTTGTCCTAGTCGGCTTGAGCTGCCATAACAAAATACCATCGACTGGGCGGCTTAATTCCTCACAGTTTTGGAGGCTGGAAGTCCGAGATCAGGGTGCCAGCATGGTTGGGTTCTGGCAAGAGCCCTCTCCCTGGCTTGCAGATGGCCTCTTTCTTGCTGTGTCCTCACATGGCCCAGAGAGAGAGAGAGAGAGAGCGCTGGTCCCTTCAGCTCCTTAGAAGGACACTAATCCCATCATGGGGGCATCACCCTCATGACCTCATCCAAACCCAATTACCTCTAAAAGGCTCCACCTCCAAATACCATTACACTGGGGATTAGTGTTTCAAAATAGGGATTCGGGAGTGGGGGATGGACACATTCAGTCCATGGCAGAATTCACCCTGAAATAGAATCACAGGCCCACATTCCCCCCCTCTTCCAAGGGCTGTCCCTGGGGCCCAGGAAACCACCTCTGAAAACAAAAACAAAACAAAACACAACACCCTGGGATGTGGGGTTTCCAGGACAAGCCTGAATGGAGATCAAAGCCGCTCTGAGGGGCTTCCCTGGTGGCACAGTGGTTAAGAATCCACCTGCCAATGCAGGGGACACGGGTTCAAGCCCTGGTCCGGGAAGATCCCACATGCCTCAGAGCAACTAAGCCCGTGCACCACAACTACTGAGACTGCACTCTAGAGCCTGCATGCCACAACTACTGAAGCCCGTGCACCTAGAGCCTGTGCTCTGCACACAACAAGAGAAGCCACCGCGATGAGAGGCCCGTGCAACGCAACAAAGAGTAGCCCTCGCTCATCGCAACTAGAGAAAGCCCCATGCACAGCAACGAAGACTCAATGCAGCCAAAAGAAATAAATTAATTAATTTTTTAAAAAAAAATTTAAAAAAAACAAAGCTGCTCTGAGTACAGAGAAACTGGATCTCATGTTCTGTTGGTGAGAATGTATAATGGTACAGCCCCTGTGGGACACAGCTCAGCAGCTTCTTAAAACACAAAACACTTACCATACGATCCAGCAATTGTACTCCTGGGCATTTATCCCAGAGAAATAAAAACTTATGTCCTTGCAAAAACCTGGACATGAGTGTTTGTTGCTGCTTTATTCGTAATAGACAAAAACTGGGAACAACCCCGATGTCCTGCAACAGGGATTCACCCATTAAGCAAACCATGGTCCATCCACACCAGGGAATACTACTCAGTAAAGAAAAGGCACAGACGCTTAGATGAACCTCAAGGGCATTACTCCGAGTAAAAACAGCAATCTCAAAGCACAACGTACTGTACTCTTGCCTTTATACAACATTCTTGAAATAACCAAAATTACAGAGATGGAGGAGAGATCTTTGTGGATATGGAACAGATCTGTATCCAGATGGTGGTTACAAGAGTCAACACACGTGTGTGATACAATTGCACAGAATGAGACACAATGTACCCATGTCAGTTTCTTGGTTTGGGTATTATACTAAGGGTGGGTTATGTAAGATACATATAATCATATACATAATTGTATACTGTTTCTCTCTGTACAATCTTGGCAACTTCCTTTGGATCTAGAATCATTCCAAAATAAAAAGTTAAAAAAAAAAAAAAAAGAATGGGCTGAGGTCTGTGGTCTTATATATGACAAATCTTCCCAGCAGCAAAGACTCACCCGAGATCACATGACTCCCTGGGAGACCCCAAGCACTAAGAGTGAGGCAGCTCGGGGACCTCTGCAGAAGCCACTGCCCCATCTGCCCATAAGGGGCGCACGGAACTTCAAGAGTTAGGAACCGACGCCTCCTGCATTGCCCATGACCCTGGCAGAAGCTGAATTGAAACAATCAGCCTTACCAACCACAGGTGGGCAGAAGCACGATCTACATTCGCTGACTGTTCTCACCATACTCCAGGGCCCCGGCGAGCGGCCATGAGGCACACATGTGCAGTGTGATGGGGGCAGAGTGATGGGCACCTCCAATGATTCACGTGTGCTGCGCCCAGACACACGGAGACCATGGACCACTTGCCCGAAAGCCTATTCTGGCAAGTCCTGCCTCCAGGCCTTTGCTCGGGCTGGTCCTTCTGCCTGGTAGCCCTTCTCCTGTCCCACCAAGCCTTTTCTGGCTTGCATCCTGGTCTACAGATGCATCTTCCTCTAAGGATTTCAGACTACCTTCGCACAGTCAATCAACACACCCACAGATTGAGATCTAAGCAGTGAACACAGCTGTCCTTGGCAACCAGGGCACACAGAGAGAAGGGTACATAACACAGCAAAATCAGGGGGCAGGGCAGGCTTCCTGGAGGAGGTGACCTCCAATTGAGAGCCAAAGGAGAAACAGGAGAGAGATAGGTAAAGATGAGGGGTCCAGCATCCCAGGCAGAGGGAACAGCAAGTGCAAAGGTCCGGAGGAGGTGAGTTTGGGGGCCTGCAAGTCTTGCCTGGAGTATAAAAGCAGAGAAACAGGGAGGTGACGCCACCCAGATAGCGACATAGTTCATTCCCGACTTTGCTCCCTGTCACAAAAACAACAACTAACAGCTATTCATGGAGAAGGAACCATTGAGAATATCCTAGAACATCCAGTTAAGGCTGAGCATATCCTGCGCCACAGAGACCAAGACAGGCTGCATCAGAGGGTAAGAGAAGCAGCGGCATACCAACCGCATTGCCCCTCCCCCCAGCCAGCACAGTACCAACCGAGCGGGCTCCTCCAGTGGGCTCAGAGAACCCAGGGTGGACATCCAGCTCCCCCAGCGTTGTGGGTTGCTTCTTGGGAGCCCCCGCTTTGGTCTCGCCCCACGGAGACTGCAGGGGCATCTTCGGGGCTTGACCGCGGGGAATAGGACCAAGATGGAGAAGGGGGGAGGGGCTTGCAACAATCAGCCCTGGGATCTTGGCAAACAGAGTTCCTACCTGCGGCGTCCAAGTAGTCATCTCGGCCAGCAGCTTTGCTCATCTGCAGAACCAGGATGGTGACAGTGTGACCAAGGAACTTGGCGGGATGCAGGTCTGCCTGACGTGGACCCTCAAAGGTGGAGCCCTGCGGGCCCTGGAGCCTCGTCTGGCCCCCTCCTGCTCAGGCAGGGATTCTAATTAATAGCCCCGCCCACCACTGCGTGGTGCTGGGGCGGGGGCCCTGTTGACCAGAAGGCCTGACTGGTAACAGCTGCGGGGCTGTGAAACCCAGCAAGGCTGGAGGGGAGGGTCTGGTAGGCAGAGCTGATGGTCTGCAGAGCAAAGCCAGTGGCCCCGTACATACATACAAGGGAACCGCCATAACACTATAGGTGGATAGCTCCACAAAAACTTTTCAAGCTAGGAGAGAATGGGATGACAGATTCAAAATATTGAAAGAAAAAAAAAATGTCAACCAAGAATTCTGTATCCGGCAAAGCTGTCCTTCAGAAATGAAGAAGAGATAAAGACACCCACAAAATGGACAACAGCTGAGGGAGTTATCACCGGGACACCTGCCTTACAGGAAATGTTAAAGGGAGTTAAGTGGCAACAAAAGCTACTAATGGAAAAAAAAAAAAAAAAAGCTACTAATGGGGCTTCCCTGGTGGCGCAGTGGTTGAGGGTCCGCCTGCCGATACAGGGGACACGGGTTCGTGCCCTGGTCCGGGAGGATCCCACTTGCCGCGGAGCGGCTGGGCCCGTGAGCCATGGCCGCTGAGCCTGCGCGTCCGGAGCCTGTGCTCCGCAACGGGAGAGGCCACAACAGTGAGAGGTCCGCGTACCGCAAAAAAAAAAAAGATACTAATGAACATCATTAAAGCGTAAGGAGGTAGCATACAACTCACTGGTAATGGTAAAAATATGGTCAAAGATTCTGTGATATGGTAAGGCTGTGTGTAAGTCACATAAAAGTTGAGTTTAAAAATTAAAAAGCAAACGTAAAAAAATAATCACAACTGTAATAATCTTTTATTGGATACACAATATAAAAAATATGTAAACTGCAACTTGAAAGGTGAAGGGGAAAGTAAAAGTGTAAGGCTTAGGAATGCTGTCTAGGTTCGGTTATTTTCAGTTTAAAAGTAGCTGTTACGATTTGAAGACACTTTATGTAAGCCTTGTGGTAATGAAAGGGGAAAAACCTGTAGTAGTTACACACAAGAACCGGATAAAGAAATCAAGGCATACTGATACCAAGGCCTCAAAACACACAAAAAGACAGCTGGTTAAGAAGCAAGATCTCAAAAAGAGCTAGAAAACGATGAACAAATTGGCAATAGTACGTCCTTACCTGTCAATAACGATTTTAAACGGAGATGGATTAAAAGCAGAGAGGTGGGGGGCAGGGGAAGGCCAATAGGGACCAGAGGCTGAAGGCCCTTTTAAGCTATGTTCATAATATCAATAGTTTGGACTTTATCCTGGGGGCAATGGAGAGCCAAGGAAGGTTACTGAGTAATGGAGGGGCACTACCAGCTTTGTGATGTCGATGGCTCTCTGTCACTCTTGGGTTGTGGTGTACGCGCTTGACAAGGGGTTCAAGATACAGCAGCATCTCTGGCTGCTTCAAGCTCTGATCGCCTCACCCCACCTGACACAGCGGTATCTTTGTACCTTTGACACCACTCTCCCCAGAGAACTCCTGTCCTCCAAAGCCTGGTTCCATCAGCAGCTCCCCAACCAGCCTTCTGGGGTCCCCACTGCAGTCTGCTCTGGCCTCCCCAAGCTCTGACCCCAAAGGACTAGAGGTGTCTGGTTCTAGCTTGATCTCCCCCAGTCTGGGGGCTCCACAGAAGCCAGCCTGAGGCCCCAATTTCAACCAGCTCAGGAAGGACGTAGGGGGACATGGTTATATAACTATTGCATAAAGAAATGACTGACCAGAAATTTGCCTGTTATTGTGCGAGCCAAGGAGGAGAACATTAGCTTTGTGACCTTGGGCACAGCTCTTGACCTCTCTGAGCCTCAGAGCATGAAGGAGGCCTACCCGTCGGGGGTCAGCAAACATTTTTTGTAAAGAGCAGGGGAATAAATATTTTAGGCTTGATGGGCCAGAGGGTCTCTGTCACAACTTCTCAGCAATGTCCCTGTCATTCGAAGACAGCCACAGATAATACACAAACAAATGGGCATGGCCGTGTTTCAGTAAAACTTTACTTATGACACAAAAATGGGAATTTCATACAATTGTCATGTGTGGTGATGTATTAGTCACCTCTTGGTTTTTAAAAATTCATTTAAGAATGTAAAAACAGGGCTTCCCTGGTGGCGCAGTGGTTGAGAGTCCGCCTGCCGATGCAGGGGTCACGGGTTCGTGCCCCGGTCCGGGAGGATCCCACATGCCTCGGAGCGGCTGGGCCCGTGAGCCATGGCCGCTGAGCCTGCGCGTCCGGAGCCTGTGCTCCGCAACGGGAGAGGCCACAACAGTGAGAGGCCCGCGTACGGCAAAAAAAAAAAAAAAAAAAAGAGAGAATGTAAAAACAGGACTTGCCTGGCAGTTCAGTGGTTAAGACTCCGCACTTCCAATGCAAGGGGCGCGGTTTCGTTCCCTGGTCAGGGAACTAAGATCCCACATGCCAAGGGGCACGGCCAAAAAAAAAAAAGAATGTAAAAACACCCTTACTCCCCAGGCCATACAGAAACAGACATGGGGCTGGATCTGGCTGGTGGGCTAGGGTTTGCCAACCCCTGTTCTACTTGTTTGGGTGGTGGTAACCCAGGTGTCTCTCTCTATATGCAAAACCATCAAGTTGTACTCTTAAGGTTGTAGCATCATTTTATAGTTAAGTGATAACTCAATTTGTAAAAGCAAAAGGGAACAATAAATGCGGGTAATTCTATGGGGATTTTCTAGAGAAACAAACAAGGAACAAGGCCACATTTCATTAGAACTGAGATTTCATCTTCGTGAAAACAGTCTCAAGACAGTGACTGCATCTCCCTGGGGACGTGTGGACATCTGTCAACACACAGAGAACAGCGTGTAGGGGGGCCCCCCGCCAAAATGTGATAGGGTCTGACCTCTGAGAGGAGGGTCCTGGCTGAGGAAACAGGCAGGAGGTGGAGAAAGATTTAGCTTTATGCCTAGCGTTCAGTGGCATATTTGCATTTGATGTGTGCAATTAAAAATGAATACAGACCCAGGACAATTGAAAACATACATTCATTCACGAACTTGCCCACAAAAAGGAGAGGAGCCCTGACACTCGCTACAACGTGGATGGACCCTGAGAACACGATGCTCAGTGAGAGAAGCCAGACACAGGATACACAGTGTGTGATTCCATTGATGGGAAACGTCCAGAACAGGCAAATCCACAGAAATGGAGAGTGGATTCGTGGTTGTCAGGGGCTGGGGGAGGGGGAAAGGGGATGATGCTAATGGGGACGGGGTTTCTTTCTGGGGTGATAAAATGTTCTGGAATTAGAGGCGATGGCTGCACAACCTTGTAAATACAATAAAAGCCACTGAACTGTACACTTTAAAAGGCTGAGCTTGCTGACATGTGACATATCCCCATATAAACTCTAAAAGGAAAACGGTGAAATCAGAATAAGCCTTGCGCCTGAGTTAACTGTATGATGCCAATTTGGTTTGGATAAGGTAGAACAGCTCTGTAACATAGGATGATAGGGGAGCTTGAGTGAAGGGGACATAGGACTTCTCTGTACTATTTCTGGTAACTTCTTTTGTCTTAAGCTATTTCAAAATAAAAGGTAATAATTATTATTATTATTATGGAAATAGATCTGAGATTCGGCCAGGTCTGTCTGTTCCCTGGAACAGCCTCTGGGCAGCGGAGGGTGAACCAGATCAGGAGGACAAATGGCCCCCAGACCCGCCCCCCCCCTCACCTCGCCAACCCCACCCCCTGCCAGGAACAGAGGACCCAGGACCTTAGAATGGAAACACTCAGACACGCAGCAAACACCTTTTAATGCAACAGCCCAAATGGCATGAGGAGATTATTAGTTTTCTGTAAGATTTGATTCAATTAATTAGTTCCCAAATATCTGCCTATCCATGCAAGCAAAGGCAAACAGAGATAAATCCCAGCCCGGCCTTGCTTCATCTTTTAAAGGCAATTAACTATTCATTATTAGCTTTTAATTAGGGAGTCATAATGGCCTCATTAATACGCTTTATTATACTTGTCACCAGGCAGCTGTTCTGAACGGATTCTGTTATCAGATGGTCATGACCCTGGTGTCAATATGTTTAATCCAGCGGAGGCAGGGGTTCAAGGGCTGCTCTCCACCCCTTTCCCGGGGGATGCAGGGCTAGTCCATCAGCCCCGCCTAGTTCTTTGGGGTTTTTTTTGCGGTACGCGGGCCTCTCACTGCCGTGGCCTCTCCCGATGCGGAGCACAGACTCCGGACGTGCAGACTCAGCGGCCATGGCTCATGGGCCCAGCAGCTCCGCGGCTTGTGGGATCTTCCCGGACCGGGGCACAGACCCACGTTGCCTGCATCGGCAGGCGGACTCCCAACCACTGTGCCACCAGGGAAGCCCCCCCCCTAGTTTTAGTATCGTGGCCCTTCAGGGGATTCACAGGGTCTCCTGACTCCCACTCTGGGCTGATCCTAACATTTCCCCACTCAGAATCCTTCCAGAGATCCCAGTCCTCTTCCAGCAAAATGCACAAAAGCCAAGCTCCTCCCTGGGGCAAGCTCCCTCTGTCTCCTCCCGCCCTCCCATCACTCACCCTGTTCCAGCCACACTGGTGGCTGTGAATGTCCCTGGACCGCCCGTGCATTGTCCCTCCTCTGCTCTGCAATTAGGTACAAGGTTAATCATTGCAACTTTCTTTGAAAGAGCTCCATGCTGGAAACCCCAGCTGGAGAAGGTTCAGTAAGAAGCAGTGAAAGCTGAGGATAATAGTCTCATGAAATACCCACAAGCAGCTGTGGGTATGAATGAATTCACGTGGCTTCACTTGCAATCACGTATGTCCACTGACTGGTGAGCATACAAAACAAACTCTGGTCCAGACCTGCATGGAATACTATACAGCTACGAAAAAGGAACCCCCTGCTGAAACACGCAATGAGGGTGGATCTCAAGTGCACTGTGCTGAGACAAAGAAGCCAGACACACATGGCTACATTCTGCAGGATTCCATTTACAGAAAGTTCTAGAACAGGTCACACTAATCTAGAGGAGTAGAAAACAGATCAACAGTTGCCTTGGAGCTTGGAGGGTGATGAGGTAATACTGTGGAGGGAGGGAGATGTTCTATATCATGTTTTGGGTGGTGGTTATTCATGAGAATGCATTTGCCAAACTTATAGAACTGTGAGAGTGAAGATATGTTTATGGTATGTAAATGATGGCTTAATAAAAAAGAAATTTAAAAATTGTATCAGTGGCTTGGAAGTGGTTCATTGAGGTGTAAAAGCTGTGCTAAAATCGTAAGGTAAATACCTAGAAATATGCTGTTAGCGTGAGTGGTAGTTACAGGTCAGCCCAAACAGGAAACAGAGAATCTGTATGTGCCAGGACTCATCAAGTCGTGAGCGTGAGGAATTCTCACAAGCACTGGAAAGAGTGTGAATGGAAAGTACAGCAATTGACTGGCATTTATTAGCTCTGTGGTCACTCGAGCCCTGTTCCTGGTGTCAACGGTTAGGAAATGCTCTTGAAAGATGATGTGGGGCCCCTAGCAATCTGAGCCACAAACAAATATAACAGAACCGGACGAAATACTTTTCAAACAAAACTCAGTGACCTTTGGGCTCAACCAAACGTTTTTATCCCACTCTCAAACTTGAGCGAAATAAGGCAATTATTGTTGTGAACTGGTTGTTAAACACAGCCATTATGAAAAATAAAATTACATAAACTTCCAATGAAATAAATTATATTAAAAACAAAGCAATAAATATTCAAAACTCATCACTTGCTACTTATTTTACCGTGTTTTGCTATCATGTATGTTCTTCAGGTTTTTTATATTTATTGTATCTGGTGGAAACACTATATAATGGTGGGCTACTGTGCTTCTTTTTATGATTCTGCAATCAGTGACATCAGGTTGCTAGCTTGAATTCAGCCATGGTGACAGTATTTACACCCTGTAAATAAGCAAATACTACCAATCCAAAGAATGAAGGATGTCAAGGACATCTCTCAGCCTCTCTCTTGTAAAATGGCTGCTGTGGCTCTGGCCATCATGCCCACATTCCATATGGGAGGAAGAGGTAAGAGGAATGGGAAAAAAGGGCAGCACCAGCCTTGGCTGTCCCTTTCACGAGGAAGTAAAAAACTTCTCCAGAATTCCCTGCCTATGTCTCATTGCCCAGAACCATGTCATATGACCATACATAGCTGCAAGGGAGGCTGGGAAGGCAAGTACTTTGACTTCCCAGCCTTTAATGTAAAGGAGGAGGACAAGGGAGAAGCAATTGGGGATGTCTGCTGGGGTTTTCCACCAACACCATCTGCCTTGTTTAATCACTAAAAACTTTTTCTCTAAGGAAGGATCTTTACAATTAAGTATTTCTTTGCGAGACACAGGGTAGCCAGGGGAAGGCGAGGTGGGGTGGGTACTCAAGGGCCACCAGCTTGGGGGACAACCAGGAGGAGCTCTGGCTACATAAATAGGTGGTCGCTCATAAACTACAAATTCCACACAGCTTTATATAGCAAAAACAGCCAGTAGCAGTGACTTGCCTTCTCATGGGGACACAGCAATGAAAATGATTATGAAACCAGTCCCATCACCCTCTTCAAGCTGAGCAGCGGCAAGACTTTGTCCACTGAGGGACGCAGGCATTCCTGGGAAAAAGTGCTCACGTGCATTTTTGAAACATGCGTATTGAGATATTTCTCTGCAACACTGATCATGCTGCCCACGTCTGCGGCTGTTATTTCAGACGGCTGCTCACCAGGAGTGTGACCGGGAGGTGTTCAGCCACTCGGGAAGCCCGGGGCAATCCCTTTGGGGCTGCCGTTCCTAACTCTGAGAACAAATTGGGGTTTCTTAAGAAAACGGAGCTCCGTCACCAGAGGTCTGAGCCTTCAGTGATGATTTTCTTTTCCTGCTGGAGAAGAAGACGGATGATTCATCATGGGGGTATATTTTAAAACCACATCCAAACACTTCAGCAGACACAAATGTGGGATTCTTTGCAGCGTTAACACAACCAAACTTGGGGTGTGGAGTGTGTGGTCCTTCCCCAAATGGCAAGGACCAGTTTTTTCCAGCCTGCAGTGATAGACAGGGGTCTTTGGCAAGACATGCCTGCATTTTCCCCGTCCTAGTTTGAGCTGATGTCCAGCCACCAGCCGTTTGCTGACAGTCTCACTACTCAGTAATTATGGGCTTGGTTTTTCTAATTTCACAGAATCAAATAAGAGAAGGGTAAGCCTGGGTGTGGCCCCTGACCCACAGCTCAGCCAGTGACGCGGGGCTGGATGGATGCAGCACGGTGAAAGATTGAACATCAAATCAGCCCTCTCGCTGGCAGGAAATGGTCATCGGGGAATTTTAAAATTCTGTGTTTCAAGACAGTTCTGACAAAAGGCTTTTAATCATCTGAAAGGTTGCTCAACCTGACTCATTATAAAAGGAATAAATGTTAAGGCCATGATCAGATATAGCTTTTTACTGATCCGATAGATGGGGATCACAGGCTAGGTGAGAGCTTTCATCCTGGAAGGTACGGGGAGGAGGCATCCTCCTCCAATGCACGTCGGGGTGCACAAGGTATTTGGGGGGGTCACCTGGCTGCAGGAATTAAAAGTAAAACGACAGAAGCTTCCACCCATCAGTCCTCCCCTCCCCACCCCCGTTTTTAGATATTTATTCTAGAGAAACATGCACACGTAATAACAAAACTGCTTTGCTATAGCATAGCTCATAATTGGGAAAAATTGGAAATAACCTCCGAGTCCATCAATAGGTTATTGATTAAACAAATTAACAGTCCATCTGCACTATGGAATATTACTTTTTACCAAAGAACAGGGCAATTCTTTGTGTAAAAATGTGGACCCTTCTCCAACCAGTCATTCATGCCCCTGCTCTACCCTAACTGCCCCTTTTCAGGGTCAGCAGGGACCCCCACGCTGTTAAACCCAAAGAATGGTCATTCTGATTCCACCTGATCCAGCCCCCATCATTACCTATCTGGACCAACTCACTTGCCTCCACCCTGGTTCCAGGCTCCTGCCCTGGCCACCTACAGTCTGTCCTCCCCGCCGCAGCCACCAGAGGGAGCCTGTGGGCACCTGAATAAGGTCCTGTCCCTCCTTTGCCCCAGCCCTCCAGGACTCCCACCTTCCTGGGGGTAAAAGCCCGACTCCTCCCCATGGCCCACAAGGCCCTGCACGACCTGCCCCGTCCCCTCCCTGCCCTCTCCTCCTCCCTCTCTCCCCCTCGCTCACTCTGCTCCAGAAACACGGGCCTCCTCACTGTCCCTCCGATGAACCAGTTATGGTCCTGCCCCAGGGCCTTTGCACAGGCTATGCCCTGCACGGGAGCTCTCTTCCCCTAGATGTACACCTGACTCACTCCCTCACTTCCTTCAGGTCTTTGCTCAAATGTCACCTTCTCAGTGAGACTCTGAACATTCTATATAAAATAGTAACCCGACTCTCCACCCTCATCTCTCTTACTTTCTTTTCTTCATGTAGCATTTATAGTCTTCTAACCTGTTCCATAGTTTGGTTATTCACACTATGTGCCTCTCCTGAGAGGCAGTGAGCTCCCATGGACAGGATTTTTTTTTTGCCTATCTTCTTCCCCCGTATAGCCCAAGCTCCCAGAACAGAGCCAGGACAGCAAAGGCCCTCCGCCAGCATTTGCTGAGTGACTGAATGTGAACGGTTTGAACGTAAACTTTCACCCCTACGTTAACTGATCAGAATTCATCTGTAAGGAAGAGCTGTCCCTTCTCCGCCAGTCCATGTATGTATTAATTCAGTTATTTATTCTATTCTATTAGGTTATAATCCAATACTATCATTTATTTTATTGTTCAAATTCTTCTAGTGTTGGTTATTGGGAGTGGCTTTGGTTTGAGTTCTGTGTCCCATATATATATTTATAAAATTTTTTAGTATTTCCTTCCTTTCTGGCAACTCAAGATGCACCAGACTTGTGTTTTGCCTGCCCCAGGCATAAAGTTAATGGCTTCTCCAAGGAGTTCTGGTTCCGTTTTTTAGAGAATGGTACTTAGAAACCAAAGTCCAGGTGCCAGGTGTGCTCGTTGCTATCGGGGCATCAGAGTATCCAAGCATACACACACACCTATATTTACTATTTACTTCTGTGTCTAACTGTACTATCTGACTCTATCTACCTACCTACCTATCTATCTATCTATCTAATCTTTCTCTCTATATTGAGGACCATGAATTAATACTGGGACTTCTGATTCCAGCTAGCACAAGGTTTGTTCTAGCTTCCCATCCTCTTGACTTCCTTGTAATTGCTTTCTCTGAGAGGAACCTGGCTCTCATCACCTACAATTTATTTACTCATTTGTTCAACCCCGGGATTCAGATAAATGAGCTACAGCATAACTTACCTGGGAGAACCAGTTTCTACTGGAATACAGCATTGGTGTATAGGTATCTTTGTTTCTAGCCTAACAGTATCCAGTCAAAACACTGTTTCCCAAGTTACTTTGATCAGCTCCTTTCTCTCTCCCTCCCCCTTCATTTAGAGCACAGTTGGGTTCATGTGTTACTGTTTTCCATTTTTGGGGTTCCCACCACATTCTGGTTGACGTTAGTTAGTTATTGTTTGGGGTATGTGAGACAGGACCGTGATTGTAAGAGTCAGAGCTATTTCAAAAAGGTGTACTCAGAGCGAGTCACCCCACTTCACTCCAGCTACTGTTTCCCCTTCCCCCTAATTCTTTTATACCCTCTCCCACCAGCCCTTGTAGGTCACCAACCATGTTCCTCAGGATCCATCTGCCTGTCAGGCCCATGGGGGGTGCTGATGGCACCGAGACTGTGTCCTTATGCTCACGGGGCTCACGATCAAGTAGGGGGATGGTCATGGGACCAGAGAGCTACAGCAGGGGTCCCTGGGGCTGTGGTGGGGGAGGAGACCAGAGTGGCTTGCCTGGGGCCTCCCCCCCACAAAACACTCTCACACCCTACTTCCCGGAACCTGTGACTATGACCTTATTTGGAAAAAGTGCCTTTGCAGATGTAACTATGTTAAGGGTTCTGAGATGATGAGGCGGTCCTGGATTATCCAGGTGGCCCTAAATCCAGTGACTGGCGTGCTAGTACGAGAAAGGCTGAGGGACATCGGAGACAGAGAAAAGACACGGACACAGAGAGAGACGGCCGTGTGAAGACATAGGGTGGAGAGGGATGCGGCCACAGCCAAGGGACACCTGGGGCAACCAGAAGCTGCAAGAGGCAGGAAGGATTCTCCCCTGGAGCATCCGGAGAGAGCGTGGCCCTGTGACAGCTTGGTCTCGGACTTCCGACCTCCTCCAGGACCGGAAGGAATAAATGTCTGTTGTTTTAAGCCACCAGTTAATGGTCCTTTGAAACTAAGCTGGGGGCAACAGAGCAGTGGAGGCCACCTGGAAGAGGAGGGAGGGAGGCTGTCTTGCCTGGGAGGTCCCTCCCCATCCCCCGGAAGCTGCTGGGAGGGGAGCCATCTGTCCCCGTCACCTCAGGGAGACGTCAGGCACCCACTCACTTCTCCCGGCCTCGCCTCCGCCGGCCGCTGTGTCACCCCTCAGGCTGGCCGTCCGTGGCAGCAAATAATTCTTATTTTCTCCATTAAGGGAGCAAAAGCACGAAGTAATCTAACCCATAGATAACGCTCCCTAGCACAGGTGCCGGAGCTCCGAGGTGAGTCCCCCAGCCCAGCCGAGAGCTGCAGGGCTCTCTGAGCCTGGCTTCCAGGCCTTGGGGTCTTTGGGAGCTTTTCTCCCTGGTGGTGATCTCGGGGCTGTGACTCTGTGTCCCCGAGCAGCCTCGCCGGGGCGGGGGGGCAGCCAGAATGGGTGGCCAGGAGAGTAGGGGGGGACAGCTGGTGACGGGGAGATGGGGCAGCAGGCATGCAGATTTCAGCACTGTCATAAAAGCCGTGAATCGTGACAGCGGGGGTTAGAGCCAGGACTCGCAGGCTGCAGAGGCCAAGGGAGGCCTAAATTCGCTGTCCTTCTCTGCACTGGGGTGACCTGAGGGGGTGGGGGCAGCCTGAGGGGTTGAACACAGTGGGTGTTTGGTCCTCCTGCCAGCAATCAGCAGGATGAGCAGAGATGTTCCAGGTGTGGAGGAAACAGCCCCCAGTGGATGGATGACGATTGGATGGAAGGGCCCAGGCCAAAGTCCCTTTCTTCTCACTGAGCTCTTTGTGGGGGGGGGGGGTGCGCTAGGTACAGAGCGCCTAATCAGGGGCCTTTGAGGGACAAGGTGGATCTGGGCACTGAGGGATGCCCCATGAGAGAACGATTCTGTCGCAGGAACAGAGCGGGTATATGGAGGCTGTCACCTCTCACTGTCTCTAAGTCTGAAATGAGCACAAATTTTTTCTGTAAAGGGCCAAATACTCTATGTCTAGCTTTTGGGCTGCCAGGTGGTCTCTGCTCAGCCCTCCCTTGTAGAGCAAAAGCCGCCATAGACGGTACTCAATGAATGGGCGTGCCTGTGCCAATAAAACTTTATTTATAAAAACAAGTGGAGGACCGGATTTGGACTGAGGGCTGTAGGTTGCGGGGGCCTTGCCCTAAGTGGTTGCGGTATTCAACACCACGCACCCCTGGCCCAAATCTGATCGACCTCCCTTGAGGGGTCGGGTCTAAACATCACCTCTTTAGGATCCTGACATCCCATCTGACAGGTCTCTGAGACCACGGCTTACCCTCTGTCTCTGCCCTCCTTCTTGTCCTTTAGGACACATGTCAAAGCTGTATATAGGGTCCCTTACATTTCCATCATTTGCCTGCTTTCCTGAACTCTAAATTCCAGAGAAGCAGCGACCGTGTGCCCCTCTTCCTCAGCCACCTTCCAGGTCCTGGCACAGGGCGGTTGATATTGGCCACCTGATAAATGACTCAAACTCCAGGGCTGGGCACAGAGCCCAGCACCACATGGACCCCACCGCTCCATGTGGCCGCACGGTTGGGGATCCAGCCTGGTGTCTTAGCCCTGGCCTCAGTCCACGATGGCCTGTCCCGAACTGCCTCCCCATTTTATGACGTTTCAGAGAGCGCTGGGAACAGCGGGCCATCTATAGCCTTGCTGAGATCACCTGGGTCAGCCACTTGCACTGCTGTTGTCTGTGGCCCCCTCCTTGGGGCTGAGGACCGACCACGTCCGCCAGGCCCCAGGCAGGCTCAGAACATGCTGACTCACCTGGTCGATGTCACAGAGACTCCCCCGCAGCAATGGGGAAACTGAGTCCCGGTGGCTCTGTTGAGGGCGCTGGAAGCAGCATCTCTATGAAAGGGGGTCTGGGAAGTGGGGTGATGGTGGCAATGACTGGATGGAGATTTCAGGACACAGCACCCTGAAGGACACCCGTTCTGCAGAAGAAACACCGAGGCCCAGGGGGGCGCCCTGTCCACGGCCCCATGCTCCTGACTTCCCCCACGTCACTGTCTTGCACAGACACTCCAGGGCCCACCTATCCAGTAAGTATATCCCCTGGGTGCTGATGTCTCCTAAAGGCCCTCCTCTGGCCCTCGGCCCCATGTCCAGCCATGTACCTTCATATGGGGGGGATCGTGCTCAAAGCTGAGCTCCTGGCCTCTCCCCACCCCGAGCCTACCCATCTCAGGTCATGGCAAAAGCCATCTATCCAGATGCTCAGCGCAGCCCCCTCTGTCCTGGTCCCCAGCTCCCACCTCACCCTACGGTCTGTCCTCCTCTCAGTAGCCAGAGGGCGCCTGTGAGCAACTGTCAGGCCCCGCCCCTCCTCCTTGGCCCACAGCCCTCCAGGGTCCCACCTCCCTGGGGGTAAAAGCCCAAGTCCTCCCCGCGGCCCACAAGGCCCTGCACGGCCTGCCCCGTCCCCTCCCTGCCCTCCCCTCCTCCATGTCTCCCCCTCGCTCACTCTGCTCCTGACACACGGGCCTCCTCACTGTCCCTCCAAACATCCAGGCCCGGTGCTGCCCCAGGGCCTCTGCACGGGCCGTGTCCCAAGAAGTCCCCATGGCTCAACCTCTCATCTCCTTCAGGACTCCCAGTTCTTCACATCACAGCTGACATCCCATTTTACGTACTGTCTAACTCTCCCACTGGTGACACACCTACTGCTGTATCCCCAGTATTGGCTGGACAAGCGACACGGTCATGAATACGGGGGTCCCAGCCTCACCCCACTGTGGGAGACCCCACTGTCTCCCATATGCCCAGCGGCCGCCCACCACAAGATACGCTCCCCGGCTCAGATGTCACAAGAACTGGGTTGAGGCTGGGAGGGCCGGGGGAGAGGGTGGCCGCAGGCCCCTGACAAGCAAGGGGTGGGTCAGACGAAGAGGGTCCCTGACTGCCTCTGATGCTGGGGGCCTGTGTGGGGCCAAGCTTCAGATGTCCAGCTCAGGAAGGAAACTTCTTCCACCCTGGAGGCGGGGAGCAGGGGCTGCGGTGCCAGGCCGCGTGCCCCACCCCCCGCCCCGCCTCCGGGTAGGCTCCACGCCTGTTCCATCCTGGAGGGGGAGACCGGAGCCCACCCCTGCCGGAGAACGCCGACCGCCGACCGCCTTCCCGGCGCCCACTCAGAAAAGAAGACACTGCAAAGACCTGGAGCTGTAATTCGCAGTGCTCGCGAGCCTTTAATTCATTATGAACCTAGAGGCAGGGGAATTAGGCAAAAATACAGCGCGCATCCTTAATCTCAGGTGGGAAAAAAACCAGGGTGGGTGGGTTTGTTTTTTGCTTTCGCACACAGACACGGATGTTATCTTCGTGGGGGAAGTGTGCGTTCCCCTTTGCTGTGAGACCACCTGTCTGCACGAGTTGTCTGGGAACCCACGACCGACGGACGGGGTGCAGCAACCCAGAGGGACCGGCCACGGGGGCCGGCCCACCGCCCAACCCAGGGCCGCAGGGGCGTCTGCCCGCTTCCTTTTATTCTCTTTACAATATAAATAGCATTTTCAAACTACATATGAACACAGTGACAGCGCCCTGGGGCAGGGGCTGCTGCATGCAGAGGAAACCCAGACATTCCGCCGACTCCCCTGGCACCTCCCGCCCCACCCGCCCCTCCGGGTCACCTGCCCCCTCCCCATCAAGGAAGTTGCTCTCCACTTCCCTTACATGGTTCTCTCTGGCCTGGCAACCGTTAGAGCCTCTTTTTTTAAATTAAAAAAAGTTCTATACAAGCAAATGACGCCCTCAATCCCCCTACAGGGGACAGCGGGGCAGCTGAGAGGTGGGGGGCTAAGAAGCACGTTTTTGCCTGGAAACTCAACCCACAACCCTTACGAGGCAGATTTCCTCTGAGCTGAAAACGATTCCCTCGCGCTCTCTCTCTCCTGGACACACAAATCCACGCGTCACGGAGAGGATACAGGATGTGCCAGCCCCTCGGGTTCCGGGGAAGACCCCCTGCACACCTGGGCCGTAGCCGGACCCCCCGAGGACCGCCCACCCGAGGCCTCAGCTGGGGGATGGGTCTCCCGAGGGGAAGAAGCAAAAGATGGAGCCACCAGAGGAGAGAGCGTTTATTTTGCAAAAGGCCACGCAGACAAGGGGCAGGCCACCCAGGGAGCTGCCGGTCTCCTCCCATTGGGCGCTGGCGGCGGTGCCAGCCACCTGGGCCTTCTCGATCTCACGACTGGGAGAGAGTGAGTGACCAGGCGCCACCGTCCGGGATCCCTGGGTGCCCCCAGGCCTCACCGCAGCTACAGTGCATCCCCGCCACTCACAGACCAGCGAGACCAGAAAACACAACAAACGAAAAGACGAGCTGCCTTCATCTCCCGCAGCAATCTTGGTTCTGAGAAAAAGGACATTTTGTCTTGTTGTTTTTAAAGCCACAAATCTAGAAAACAACTTTGGGGCTTGTTTTTCCGTTTCTTTCCTTCTCTTCTTGCGTTTTTTTTAAACAATAGGTATTTATAGAAAGAACCTCACAAAGGTGATTTATGTACAGAAGTCACAATCTCAAAGGCTGCTCAGGAGGCAGGCAATGCAGTAGCACCTTTTCGAGAAGAAGAGCTTACGTGGTTTACGAATCTGGGTTGAGGGGGTGGCGCGTGCCCCCGCCGGCCCCCCAGAGCCCACGTGGCCCTGCTCCCTGAGTCCGGGGGCGCGTGTGGCGTCCTGCTCGCTCCTGTCGCCAAGGTAGCCTCTCGGGCCACGGAGGCGAGGACAGGGATTCACAGCAAGCAAATGCCTGGGCCCGCCGCGCCTGCCTTGCTGGGCCAAGGGGTCGCCGGGCGGCCGGCTGTCCTAGAATGGGGCTCCGGGCCAGCACTGCGCCTGCAGGAGGCTCTCCATGAAGGCCGGGTAGTCCGGGTTCCGCCCCGAGTCCTCCGCGGCGCGAGGGGTGCCCACCCGCGGGCGCTTGGCGGCCTTCACCTCTTCTCCCGAGAAGACATTTTCCTGCGGGGCCCCCGTGGTGACCGACTGCAGGAGATCAGACGGCACTGGGGTTAGTGCGGATGGGGTGCTGTGGCCTTTAGGTCTGTGTCCCCCCCCCAGAGTCCTGTGTTGAAGCCCTACCCTGCCACAGTGTGATGGTATCAGGAGGTGATGAGGTCATGAGGGTGCAGCCCTTGCGAATGGGATCAGTGCCCTTATAAAGGGGTCCCAGAGAGCTCTCTCTTGCTCTCTCTCTCCACCATGTGAGCACACCAGAAGGCAGGTGTCTGTAAGCCAGGATCCAGCCCTCACCAGGTGCCGAATCTGCTGATACCTTGATCTTGAACTTCCAGCCTCCAGGACTGTGAGAGATAGCTTGTTGTGTAAATTCCAGTCTGTAATATTTTGTTATCACAGCCGGAACAGACTGAAATACAGGCTCCGCTCGGGGGCCTGGCTGGAGGAGATGCCTGCCCTGCTGGGGGTCAAGGGCCCTGGGCTGCTGACCCTCAGCCAATGACAATGTTCTGAGAAACAACGCTCACTGAGTGAGCCCCCCATCAGGCAGAGGAGGGGCCCTAAGCTCCCAGTCACTGGCTCCCTAGCAGGACGGGCGCCCTGCCATCCACAGAGTGCAGGAGGCAAGGCCAGGGTGTATACAGGCCACTCGTCTGCCTGGCAGCTCCTGTCCGTCCCCCAAGGGAACCTGGCATCTGAGACCCCCACCAGCTCTGACTCAGCTCTTCCACCCATGGCCACAGCCCCCAATCCTCAAAACCTTGGATTAAACACAAAAGAAAGAAGACAGTGAAAGGCTGTGAGAAGAGGCCAGTCTCCCCTGTTCCTTTGTGCATTGCTGACCTGCAGCTGAGATCCATGTGCAGGCGCTTCTGTCTCCTCCTCGCCGGCCAGGCTGACCCTCCCATCCCAGACCAGGCAAAGGCCGAGGCAGGAGGTCAAGGCCACCTGACGGGTCACTCTCCCAGGCAGCAGCGCTCACCCCCACCCCCAGCCACTTACCAGCCGGGACCGGACCCTCTTGGGGAGCTCCTCGTCCAGGGTGAAGATGTCACCACGCTTCACTGTCAGCTGGGACCCATCCTCGAACTCCACCTGCCAAGGGGACACAGTTCAGCTTGCTGGCTGCTCAGCCTGGCTGGCTGAGGCCCGACACCCGCACTCTCACGGCCTGCTTGCCAGACAAGCCACGGGAAGCAGCACAGGGTCAGCAGCTATCATCTTTCCCGCTGGGATACGGGTGGTTTCTCGTCAAAGATTCCACCCCTTTCAATAATTTCTTTTCCACAATTACGGTGAGAAGCTCACAACCAACTTGGTTTTTAAAAAAAACAAGGGCACTGAATTGTACGCTTAAAAATTGGTTAAAACAGTAAATTTTATGTTATGTATGTTCTACCACACACACACACACACACACACACACACACACACACACACACACATCGGGAAGACACCTCCAAAGGGGATAATATTGGACAGTTGGACAACCTTCCAGCTTGTGCTGACCTTCTCAGTTAGTGGGCAAACACCATCATCCCCAGCAGGACCTCTTCGAGGGCCCCGCCCCAGCCCATCCCTGTACCTGGTAGACAGGACCCCCTCACCTGGTAGATGTGACTGGTCACAGAGGAAATGAACTTGGCCCTGTAGATGTTGCCATCAGTCCACCGGAGCTCAACAAACTCGCCCTCAGGTGGGGGACCCAGCCGGGCACAGTCTCTACTCTGTGGAAGGAAGGACAGGCGGGGGGTAAGGGGCGCCCTTGGCCGCGGTCACCGCGCTCGCCTGGGCTAAGAAAGGTCCCATCTGGTAGATTTTGCCACCAGGAAGAAGGCAGTGCTCTCAGCTTGAACTATCAAGGGGAGCTGTGGGCAGGTGCCGAGGCCGGGGGTGCCGTGGCCATCCCAGCCCTGGGGTATCGCCCGCCTGCAGGCATATCTAGACTGGCCTGGCTCTCTGCTGTTTCTACAGAAACAGGTGGCGCTTTCTAGCAGGGGCCCTACAGCCTGGGCCTGTCCATCAGGGACAATGGTGACCCTGGATGCAGGGGACCCCTGTGAGGGATCCGGCTACCTCCCTTCCTAAGGGCAACGCTTGCCCTGCGCCTGTACCCGCCCCTCGCCCCACCCACCGCCACTGGCCCTGCCCCCTTCGGCCCTGCGCTGCTCACCGTGATGCTCTCTGGGTACAGGTTATCGCTGTAAGACCCGTCGTCAAAGTTCACTTCGTAAAAGGTCTGCGTGGTGGTGCCGATGACGCGGCACCGGTAGTAAAGCCCGTTGCGGTTCTTGGTGATGACCACCTGCCCTAAGGACACGGCCCTCAGGATCTGGACCTGGAGGCGGAGGGGGTGTCAGAACACAGCGGGGCGGGTGGGCGGACAGGGAAACAGGGCGGAGGGCAGGAGGGCACTCACAGTGTGACCCCCCGACTTGTGCTTGAAGCAGGTGATGGAGACAACGTAGGGCCAGTCGTCTGGCTCCATGAGGACGCCAGCGGCGTGGGCGCAGGTCACGTGGAAGGAGGTGGAGCAGTGCTCGCAGGAGCACTGGATGCAGGCGCCCGACACCTTCTTCATCCGCTTCCGGCAGTACACACATTTCTGCGGGGACACGGCGGTGGGAATGGGGCTCTGGCCGGTGCCTCTGCCCCCGCCCCCGCCCCCGCCCCCTGGGGCTGGGAGGCCTCCTGCCGGGCCCCCAGGTCTGTCTCCTGGGAGTGACTCTGAGACCCAGGGCTGGAGTGCGGAGTCCCGGCAGCCGGCCTTGAGTGGAGGCATCCTGGGAGAGTCTTGACCGCGATGTAGAGCCCCCCACAAACCACCCCAGGCCCACCAACCCGGCCTGCAGCTGCCCCCCAGGAGCACTTCCAAGACTGGAATAGGCACCAACAATCACACAGTGAAACGTGATTCATCCATGAAAAGGAGAGAGGCACTGACACTCGCTACAACGTGGATGGACCCTGAGAACACGATGCTCAGCGAGAGAAGCCAGGCACAGAAGGACACACAGGGTGTGATTCCACTGATGGGAAACGTCCAGAACAGGCAGGTAGATCCACAGAGACAGCCAGTGCGTTAGGGGTTGTCAGGGGCTGAGGGAGGGAGATGGCAGTCACCCAATAGGGAGGGGGTTTCTTTCTGGGGTGATGGAATGTTCTGGAACTAGATAGAGGTGATGGTTGCCTAACTCTGTGAATGTAGTAAAAGAAAAATGTTCTCTTTAAAATGGGGGATTTTTTTTTTAAAGAAAATAAATATATAAATAAAATGGGGGATTTTATCTTAATTTTGAATGAGAGACGCTGCAGTGTAGCCCTTCATAAGGAGGGGCAGAGGGCCCACACCGTGGGAACGCCCTGCCTGGGTGACCTGCTCTGCTGGGCATCAGCTCCCAGGCCGCCGATGTGCACCTACGCCCACGCCCTGCCACCACTCAGCAACCACCAGCCCGTCACTCTGGGCGTTTAATAAGCGGGCCTTCACCGCTTTGTAAACCGCATTCAAAAGCCAGAGAAGCCCCACAGCAAAGGCGCTGCAGGAGTGCTGCCCGGCGCCAATCGATGGCAATGATATCTCATTATTAAACCGTCGATGCCTGATTCTCCAGCCGGCCCGCGGGGACAGGTGCAGAAGCACAACACGGCCCTTGAGGACTGTGCTCTGCGTGGCTCCACGGGGAGCGGAAGGTGGAGCACAGCTGCCCTGGCGACCGGGCCGCGACCCCACAGCCGAGGCCCGGGAGAAACCTGACAGCCAGGCCTGACACGCAGCTCGTTCAATCCAGCCTCCGGGGGCAGCTCATTATTCCGAGTTTACACGTCATGAGGAATACAGGCCAGGCCCCCATCGGGCCATTTATCAAGGGCTGAGCTCAGGGCTGCCTTAAGGGTGAGTCCCGTGTCTGGGACTCCCTCACTGGAGGCAGTGAGGCGGGGGTGGGGATGGGGGGTGGTACAGGGTGGGGTGTGGACATTGGTGGAGAACAGTGGCCAAGAGGAGGCCAAGGGCTGCGGCTGGGTGTGCCATTAGCCATGGAGGCCGCAAGGCACCATGTCCTATGTCTCCGGCCTCCCCTCTTCCCCACCGGCCCCTGCCATCATCCCTCACTGCCTGCCTGCCAGCCCACCCTCCCTCCCATCAGGATGTGACACCGGCCTCTACACCTCACGGCAGGGCCAACGAGAGGGCAGAGCTGGTTCAGGGCACCCGCCCCGGCAGCCTCGCAACCTGACCTGGCCTGGTGAGAGGGTGAGCACGAGGCTCAGGCCGCCGGCAGGCTGGGGCCACCCCCGCTCACCAGGACCAGTGGCCAGGGAGTCACGGGGACAGACAGTTGGGCGGGTGACCAGGCGTGACCGTCCCCGAGCCTGCGGCCTGCACATGCCCCAGGGAGGCAGGCGGGCGCCGGGCACGCAGGAGTTAACCACCGGCTTCCGTGCGAGGCTCCATTAGGCAGTACAAGCGAGCCTCGTGTAAAAGGATTTTTAATTCATCGTTACAAGTGCTGGTAAGGAAGAGGCTGCAAGCTGGAAATGTCAGATGGTCCATAACGTGTCTGGGAGGGAGGCTCTATCACGGCAGAGCGCACCGCACCATCACTCCACCTGAATAATGAGGCCTTTCCCGCCCGTGCTCCTGGAGGAATCACCCGCAGGCGCCAGCCTCTTCCTAACGCCCGTCCTTGCTGGGCGGGGCTGGCGCTGGCCCCAGTGCCCCCCGTTTCCTGACCAAGCCCCGTCCGTCCCCTCCCACACGGCTCCAGCTGGCTGCCCACTCAGCCCTGCCCGGGGGCCCCGCACCTGTGGGCTCCGCAGTCGGTGTCTCTGTGCCTTCGCTGGGACTCCCCGCTGGGTTCAGTGCCCGCAGCCCCATTTCTTTGCCTCCTGCCCACTAGAGGCCTAGAGGAGCGTCACTAGCCAGGCCTGCCCCAGGCAGCTGGGAAATAAACCAGGCAGGAAAAGCAGCCAGGATGCTGTCCATACCCCTGGGCCAAGGACCCAGCTCCCAGATGCCACAAGACACATCCCATCACCCACATGTCCCCCACACGGCCACCTGCAAACTCACAGGTGGTGATGACCTGAGAGCACATGCTGGTGCTCAGATGGCATGATCAGCGCTTTCTGTTGTGGCCCAGCTGATGCTCCCCACACAGGGGACTGTTAGCAGCCCCATTTTACGGAGGGGAAGGCTGAGGCACAGAGAGGTCAAGGAATCTGTCCAGTGTCACACAACTGGCTGGTGGCCAAGCTGGGAAGGGAAGCCAGTGTTTGCTCACTGTCTGCCTACTGCCCACTGAGCCAAAGGCTCTCCCAGATGGGGGAGGGGTGTGTGTGTGACCAGCAAGAGCAGGAGGCGTGAGCCTTGCAAGACCACACCTGCCCAAGGATGGCTGTGCTCCTTAGAGGGGCCAGTGATGGTACTCCTACAACTTAGGAGCAAAAAAGCCACCAGCCCAGTTCAAAAATAGGCAAAGGACTTGAATCGACGTTTCCCTAAAGAAAACATATAGAGGGGGCTTCCCTGGTGGCGCAGTGGTTAAGAATCCGCCTGCCAATGCAGGGAACACGGCTTCGAGCGCTGTCCGGGAAGATCTCACATGCCACGGAGCAGCTAAGCCTGTACGCCACAACTACTGAGCCTGCGCTCTAGAGCCCGTGAGCCACAACTACTGAGCTTGCATGCCACAACTACTGAAGCCCGTGCACCTAGAGCCCGTGCTCCGCAAGGAGAAGCCCATGCACCACAATGAAGAGCAGCCCGTTTGCTGCAGCTAGAGAAAGCCTGTGCGCAGCAACGAAGACCCAACGTAGCCAAAAATAAATAAATTTAAAAAGAAAGAAAACATACAGATGTCCAACAGGTACACGAACAGATGTCAACATCACTTAATCATCAGGGAAATGCAAATCAAAACCACCTGTTAGAATGTCTATCATCAAGAAGACAAGAAGTATTGTTGAGGACAGAAAGAAAAGGGAACCCACATGCACTGTTGGTGGGAATGTAAATTGGTGTAGCTGCTGTGGAGAACAGTATGGTGGTTCCTCAAAAAATTAAAAATAGAACTACCATACCATCTGGCAATTTCACTCCTGAGTTTTTGTCTGAAGGAAAAAAAATCACTATCTTGAAAAGACACCTACACCCCCATGTTCACTGCAGCATCGTTTACAATAGCCAAGACCTGGAAGCAACCGAAGTGTCCCTCGACAGAAAACGGATAAAGAAAATGAGATGCAGAAATACAATGGAATATTACTCAGCTATGAAAGAGAAGGCAATCCTGCCATCTGCAGCAATGTGAATGGATGCTGGGAACATTCTGCTCCGTGAAAAAAGCCAGACACACAAGGACCCATGCTGCGTGGTTCCACTTCCACGAGGCATAGGAGACAAACTCACAGAAGCAGACAGCAGAGCGATGGTCGCAAGGGTGGGGGAGGGGAAACAGGGAGCTGCCGTTTAACGTGTGAGAAGTTTCAGTTAGGCATGATGAAGACATTCTAGAGCCCTGCTCGATGACCACTGTAACTGGATTGGGTACTTAAAATTCTTTTTGGCGGCATATCGCAGGTTAGGCAAGAAAGAACTGGGCAGAGTGCGGGTGGCTTCCTCTGTGTGAAAAGCTGGAAATAGAGACGGGGAGGGGCGCCCTGCTTTTCTCCGGGTACCCCCATGGCTATTCAAAGAGTAACTGCTGGCCAAACTGAAATCGCGACTTCTGCTTCCCTGGCAGCTACCCTGCATCCCTGGGGCCTAGGGACTCTCCAGGGCCCCTACCAGCTTCCACCGCTGCTCGGGGATGGCGCTGATGTCCACGGGGTGGCGCTCCATCACGTTCAGGAACCGCACTTCCGGGACGGCGATGGCGCAGATCACGTGGATCCACCTGGGGGGGCGGAGCGGGTGGGGTCAGGGGTCACAGGTGCGCTCCGTCCCCTTGGGGTCATCTCACGATTGTGCGCACCGGCTGGCCAGGCCAAGGGGACCTCGTCTGCTCCTGCCGGTCCGGCCCCCGCCCCGAATCGCCCCTCAGGACACCCCAGGAGGAGAGTCCCTTCTAACGCACCTCCTGTCAGTCGTCATCTGCAGGGCGCCTCCCCGGAGGTTGCACAGGCAGCACTCCTACAGGGACCAGACAACAGACAGGTGAGGGGTGTGCAGGGCGGCGCCGCCCGCCTGCTGCTCTGGGACCTGCTCCGTCCCCCGCCCACGGTCCTTACATTTCAAACTAGCGGCCACAGGAAGCGATGGGCCGAGAGAGTGCGTCGGGCTTCACCCGAGACCCAGGGAGGTGAGGCCGCCAGCCCAAGGTCACCCTGCGGGATCGGGCGAGCCCGGGGCCCAGGACCGGCTCCCCCACGGGCCGCGCCGGCTTTCAGAGCACCACCCCAGCTGCAGGGGCGAGTTACCGCAGTCCAGGCGTGGGCCGCGCACCGGGAACACGTCCAGCCCTCGTTGACCAGCTCTGGGCGGATGCCGTAACAACCTGGAAGACAGGGGCCAGTGCATCTGTCACCGTGGCTGCCCGTGGGCTGCACGGAGCCCCCTCCCTCCCGCCCCCCCCCCCCCGGGCGGGGTGAAGGGCGGCTGCGGCATTGAGGGTAATTGTGCTCACCAACCGCTCTACCTCAATCCGGGCCACTGCACACAGAGCCGGAGAAAGTCTGGAAACTGACGCGGGGAAGGAGAGCTGGCCCCCAAGCGGGAGCCCTGCCGGGTCTGGAGGCTCAGCCTGGCCCTCGCCCCCCACCCCAGTCTGGGAGGCTCGCCCAGGCTCTTCTGAGCTGAGAGAGAGGAAGGTGGCCGAGCGGTGGTGTGAGATGCAAGGTGGGCCTCGGGGAGCCCTGAGTTCAGAGCAGCAGAGCTGGGCCCAGAGTCCACTGTTTCCAAAAGCGCAGCCGGAGGCTCTGGGTTACCAAGGTGTTGGCTTTGGGATGTGGTCCGGGTTTACAGTCGCAGAGGGAGCATGGGGGAGGGGGCATGGAGGAGGGGCGGAGGACCATGCCTCAGAGCAAGGGCAGAAGGCACAGCCTGCCCCAGGACCCTGCCTCACCCGGGGTCACTGCCCAGCAGTCCTGCGGGGACCCTGAGCCAGCCGGGGCTCGCTACCCACCAAACGGGCTCTGTGGGCTAGAGGGGCCATTGGCCAGTGCTGAGAGGTCCCTGGGGAAAGGACAGGGAGAAAGCAAGGCAGCGGGAAGGGGGCACCTGAGGGACGGCAAGCTACCCGAGAGCCCACACCTGGCCCCCTGCTCCATCCCCTGGGGCCCTCAGCCAAGGTCAGGCCTGGGGGTGTCCCCCTCTGTCTTGGTGCCAGGGCTCAAGGAAGATGCCTGTGCTGTGGACTCTGCCTCCCAAGGGCAATGAGGGAGGCTCCTCTCCCCCTGCGTGGCTGGACCTCAGGCCCCTCGAGAGCGGCAGGGTGGTGAGCTTGGCTGCTGCCCACCCCCTCCCCCCCAACCCCGACCCCGGGGGGCCCGTCTGCCCAGGAGCACGTCTCACAGCCGGGCCCGGCCGGGCAGAGCAGACGGGTTCCCAGCCAAGAGACAGAGTGAGCTCCGGGCAGGCCTCTGCAGGGCGGGCGCTGGACAGAGATGTACACACGCAAAATTAAGCGGCTCCAGGAAGCTTTCTCCCTGTCCTGGGAGCTTAATCTCACATTTGCTGCCCCCTCCCACCCAAGAAGGGGACAGACATCCATCTTCCTGTCTCAGGCTATGGTTGGGCCTTCAGGGTTTGGGGGAGGGTAGTCACCGATGGCAGAGATAAATCCGACCCCTGAACCACTCTAGAACCTCAGCTCTACCATCAGTTCCAACTCCGGCCCCAAAGTGTGGAGTTTAAAAGCGTCACAGCCCCTGACAGGTACCTGATCTCCTGCGGCCTCCCAGGCCCTGGGCGGGGAGGGCAGGCCTCGGTGGAACCTCCCAGAAGGAGGCTGACCAGGCAGTCCTGCCTTGGCCAGGGGGAAGGGCAGGACACCTGCCCCCAAAGGTCAAGACCCCCACCCCATGACGCCAGGTCCCGCTATAGGCCCGAAGCAGCAGCCAGAGGAAGGGGCGAGGGTGGCCGTCTCGGGAGGGTGAAGCGGGGCTGTGTGGTGGACCCCTCGGCTCTCCCCCATCCCCAGCACTCACTGGCATGGACCTGCAGGCAGCACTTAGCACAGGAGATCAGCAGGCTGGTCCCGTCGTCGCCGATGTAGGAATTGGCGGGGAGCGGCTCTGTGTTCTCCCCGCTGGAGGTGAAGCACATCTCGGGGATCAGCGGTCGCGTCTTCTGACCGCTTTTGGAAGGCGGTGTGGCCGAGGGGCCCTCCCCAAGGGAGGCCTGGGGAGTCTCCTTCTCGATCTGTAGGGACTACAGGAGGAGGGCCGCCATCAGTGGAGAGCCCAGCGTGGGGCGGGCAGGGACCCCTGACATCCTTGAGTCTATCCTCCGCCCCTCCGTCCCCAAGCAGCACACCCCAGGCTGCTCTTTGCCGCACTAGCACCCCTACCAGGACACCTGCAACTGCCCCACCATGGGTGTCCCTGACGTACCCTCCCAGCCCCCAACCCTGCTTCAGAAGCCCCCGAGAGATCCTCCCCAAAGGCAGTCAGACTCTGTCCCATCCACCCAGAAGCCCTCCCACTTAGGGTTACTTGCAGACAGCACAGACACTGCCCTGCTGCCCTCATCCCTCTCGCCCTCATCCCACTGCCCCTGGCTCGCTCTGCTCCGGGCACGCGGGCCCCCTCACGGTTCCTCCCAAACACCAGGCATGGTCCTGCCCCGGGGCCTTTGTATGTGCCGTTCCCACTGCCTGGGGCGCTCAGATCTCTGCTCACATAACCAGCGGCCCCCAGGCCTTCCTTGCTCTGTCTGTCCTCGTGGTCCTGACCATCACCTGATGCCGTGTTATCTGTGTATCTATGTGGGGCGTTCTCCCCACCTGTGACTCACACGTGCCCCATGACGGCTGTACCCCAGTCCCCCCAAATCCAATCAGATGAAGAGACTGTGATGAAAACATCCTGCCCATGGCACCGGGATCCAGCAACCCTGGGCCTGTCACAGGGTGGTGGGGCTCCCAGACGAGCCTCCCCAGCACCCAGTGATGGAAGGACTCTGACCAGCTCAGGGCATAAGGAAAGAGGCCACCAGAGACCACTGGCCTGATGCACTGTGTGTGTGTGGTGGTGGGGCCCTGGGGCGCCCCATGTGGCAACTTGGATTAGGGGACCGGCTGGTTTCCAAACAGGCAGAATGTCCAGCCACAGCCCTTCCCATGATATGGGACAAGCGAAGCCTGGTCCCCGACTCTGAGGGCTCCGGACTGCGGAAGCGGCAGCCCCGCAAGGCCCGCTGATACCGTGGACGTGATTAAGCTGAGTCACAATGCTTCACTTAGCAACCGGGATTAAGGAGATTCGCCTCTTAAGCCAGTGTTCCCAGTGATGACTTCCAGCGGCGCTGAGGAGGGGCGTGCCTAGAGAAGACGTCTGTCTGGACGTTTTGTCTTACTTGTTTCCACGACCAGATGTTGGCTCACTTAGGGACCACAGATCCTGGTAGCTCTGAGTGGCAGAGCCCTCGAGATGGGTGTGCTGCCCTCAGCATGGGGCACAGAGCTCAGCTAGCTCAGCTAATACGTGGAAGATGCCAGGCACTAGGCTGGAAGCCGGGGACCCCAAAACAAGTGAGACCCGGCCCTGTCCTCCAAGGGCTGATAAACAGAGGGCAGGAGCAAGAGCAGAGGCGGATGGGGGAAGCTGGGGGGCATGCCAGAGTCAGCTTGGGATAGCAGGTCCAGGAAGGCTTCCTGGAAGAGGTGGCAGCTGGGTGGAATCAAAGAGTGAACAGAAATCCATCTGGCAAGGGAAAGGCCTGGGTGGGCGTGTGGGAGATGCTGGGGGACAGCACGGAGCATGCTATGTGTGCGTGCGGGGGCAGATATCACAGGAGAGGATGGCTGTGGGGCATGTGCAGAGGCCGGGGGCCGTGGTGAGCCTGGCGGGCTTTCCAGCTGGGCCCTGCGTGGCTGTGGTGAGGTGCTAACAGGAAGGGCAGGAGGCAGGCAGTGGTCAGGGCTGGGGGAGGGGGACACGGCAGGAAACTGGTTAAGGAGGAAACCGGGAGGACGTGGTGGTGGATGGTACAGGGCAGAGTGCGGGGAAAGGCCACGATCACAACTTGGAAACTCAGGACAGAGCTGGCGGCCGCGTGGCGCCAGGCCATGCGTGTGTCTTCGCCCAGCCCCAGCCCCCCACCGCCAGCCCCCGTTCACCACGCAGGCGCCTACCTGGACCCACCCCCGGGCCCCCTGCCTGCGCTGCCCCCTGGGCTGGGCTGAGGGCCTCTCAGAGAACAGCCATCTGAGATGCTTCCTTGCACTCTCATCCTCTTTGAGGCACATTGATAAATTACCTTCCAATGAAACGCAGACCCTGGGCTCTCTCCCCGCAGCCCTCACAGGGGCCTTCCGTCGGGCTCTCCACCGAGCCCGCTGTGGCTCCAACAGCAAATGGGTCCTTGGTCCCCATCACCCTCCCTTCAGGGGGAAGGGACTCCCTTCAGGCAGAGCGAGCCCTGGCGCCACCGGGAGCAGGCGGATGCTGCCCGGCCCGGCATGGCCTGGGGGTCCCTCAGCACCGGCTCACCTGGCTGTACGGGTAGAAGAGGGTGCAGATGGCACAGTAGGGCTCCGTCAGGGCGGCTGCCGCGTTGAACTTCCTCTCAGCCTGGAAGCTGGCCGCCTTGTTCTTCCACTGCAGGGACAGCAAAGACCTCAAGGCCTCGGGGTCACCCACGTCCTCGTCCCCAGAGAAAGGGAAGGCTTCTGGAGTAAAGTGGGAGGGGGGAGGAGCTTCAGCACCCAGGGCCCCACCCCACCCAGTGCGCGCTCGAGGGGATGGGTCCCCGCTTCTCGGCCCCTGAGCCCCTCCGCAGGGAGGTGCCCTGGCCCCCCTCAGCTCAGGGCTGATCCCATCTGGGGACAGGAGATGGGATGGTCAGGCCTTGGCAGGTCAGGCACAGACTCCCCTGGGAGTCGGGCAGGGGCACTGCTGCCCCAATGTCCTGTAAGATGGAGGCCACTGACAGATGTCCCTCCCATCACCTGTCACCGGGCTGGCCTCCGCCGGCCTCGACTCCCAGCTCACTGTCCGCAATCCCCCACATCCCATTCCTGCACTTCCTGAGGACACAGGGGTGCCATCTGCCCTGGCATCAGCGTCAGCAGTCCCCAGGAACCTGCCCAAGGAGCAGGGTCCTCATCCCCGGGGCCCCAACCTTCCCAGCAGCTGGGCCAGCATGGCTGGTACCACAGCCGTCCCAGCTGTAAGGCCAGAGGCTGCCTCAATGCACGGGGACCCTGGGGCCACATCTGATCTCCAGAGAGGCCCCTCCTGCTCCCAGAGCTCCAGCCCAAGACCCCCTTCTAGAACCCTCCGCGTCCTCGCCCTCAAATTAGGTTCAGAATCAAAGAAGCCACCCAGGCACTTTTCACACTCCGCGTGCGTCTTAAACGGAAGGCTGAAGCGGAAGATGATAAATGGGCTTAGCAGGATTTCTGCACGTAAGACAATCACTCCGACTTTCAGCCGAGTGTTAAATAGAAGCTTCTCCGTCTCTGCCCCTCCAGCTCCAGTGCCACCGCCTCTTATTCCAACTTCTCCCAGGCGCACGCTGGGTTCAGGCAGGCAGGGTCACTTCTGTTGGGACTGGCCGCTCCCCAGTCCGGCGCTGACTTTCCCTGAGGGCAGCTTGGCCTCAGGTCAGAGATCAGAGCCCGGAGCATCGTGAGTCACAGGTGTCTGCGGGGTGACGGCCAAGGGCGAGGTTTCCTCTGTTCTCGAAGCAGCTTCTCCCACTTCGGGGTCACGCGGCCCTGTCTCCGGTGCAGGGAGCGCAGGGCCAGGACGTCTCTGCTGGAAATGGACTTGGAAATGGGCCAGTTCCGGGCCCCATGCTGCTCCATGATCCTCTAACTCTGAATCCATTTCTCAAGTCTCTCCCTGGGGGATGTGGCCGGCACCTCTACCATCGTTCGTTGCTGCCCTCTGGAAACGCTCTGCGCCAGGCATCCAAACAGATCCCGAGGCTGTGAGAGGATGAGGTGTGGTCCTCGCTCACCTGGAGGGCCAGGAAGGGACACAAACGCACAAGGGCCACGGCAAGTGTGCTGGGGGTCGTGGGCAGGAGCCTCTGCTGACGGCATCTTCTCGGTTCTCACAGGATAAGGAGGGGGCAGAGGTTACCACGGAGACTGTGAAAGCATCGCACCAGGAGCTCTGGGTGACAACTGGCCTCGGCGTTCCCGGCATTCCCAGCACCCACCGTGTGCCTGGCACCAGGCCACACGCTTCACAGGCCTCAGCCCCGTGCACCTCCCTGGCAGGACCCCTTGAGGGGGGCCAGAAGACCCCATTTTACAGATGGGAAAACCGAGTCACAGAAAGGCAAATGGCACCATGGTCCCCGGCTCCGGGCAGTGGGCTGGGGTGTGAGCCCAGGTGGCTGCACCTGCCCCTCAGAGGCCCCACTCGACATCTGAGGCCCTGGGCCCAGTAGAGCAAGCGCCCCCGGGGAAGTGGAGCAAACAAGGGCAGGGCAGAGGCCTGGGGGCAGCCGGGCCTGACCTCGGGAGCTGTGGGCTGGGCAGGGGGGCACCTCGGCCCCACAGCATTTGGGGAGGGTCTGAGGCTGTGCCGGGGAGGGGTCTGCAGACCCAACCTCGGCTGGGGTTGGCGGGAGTGAGCAAGCCGGGCGGGTGGCAGAGGAAGGCAGGGCAGGGGCGCAGCAGAGCCAGGGGCACCATTGCTCACCCTCGTCACTTGAGGCCTCCTGCTTGACCACAGACAGCGGGGACCGGGTGGGTGGCCTGCCCAGAGGGTGGCGCCGGCTCTTCTTGATCTCCATCTTCAACTTGGAAAAGGTCGACGGAGCCTAAAATGGCACAGGAGGCCTCTGTGGGAGCAGCTCTGGGGCCGGAAGTAGAGGCGGTGGAGCCCAGCTCAGAGGAACCCCAGTGTCCTTAGTCAGGGGCAAAAGACCCCAGGAAGCGGGCAGCCAACACCCACAGTGGTTTCTTTTCTTTTTTTTTTTTAATATTCATTTGTTTATTTGGCTGTGCCAGGTCCTCGATGTGGCACGTGGGATCTAGTTCCCTGACCAGGGATCAAACCTGGGCCCCCTGCCTTGGGAACGCAGTTTTAACCACTGGACCGCCAGGGAAGTTCCCCCAACGGTGGTTTCTAAACCACGTACGTGCCGTTGGCCTCCGGGACAGGATCCACAGGGGCCGTTTGGACGAGCGGGGCTGTGGCCAGCACGTGGGGCAGGGGGACCCCCGGCCCCAGGGACCCACTGCCCCCTACCTGTACCTCGCCGGCTCCGCTCTCCTCCTCGGGCCCCGTCAGCTCCATGGGGGCCACCTGCTCCTTCCAGGTGGGGCCCTTCTGGGCAAAGTGCTCAGAGGCCTGCTGGCAGGACACGCGGCCCTTGTCGCCTGCCGCCGGGCCGGGCCGCGGCACCACGAACAGCATGGGGATGATGGGGCGCGGCTTCACCTCTGGCTCCTCGCTGGGTGCTTCGGGGGGCACCACGTTGAGAGGCGGTGGCGGGGGGTTCTCCTCGGCGGCCTCAGGGCCGGTGGCCGGTGCCGGGATCTCTAGCAGGGGCACCTCTTCGGTGGGGAACTGGGTGGGCGGGGGCGGCGGCAGCTGGGGCATGAGCGGGTGGTGGAGGTGCAGAGGGCCATAGCTCTTCTTCTTCCGGTCGCTCTTGGCCTTGGCTGGCCGCAGCTTGCCCCTCCCGTCCTCTGTGGGGACAGAAGAGAGATGAGTCAGAGGCGGGGGCCGGGGCACCCCAGGGGCCAGTGGCCAGGCATCCCCTACGAGCCCCCCAGCCCGAGCGGGAGCCGGCTGCACTAGTTGAGGGCCCCTTCTGGCCCAGACAGGCCTTCCCCCAAGGAACCCGGGCTTCGGGCAGTTGTCACTGCTGCCAGGTCCCCCTGCCAGGTGGCCGAGCCCTGGAGCAGCAGCACCCTGGCCTCAAGAGTCCTGCCACACGCTCAGAGCACCTTCTGGAATGAGCACGGGGCGCCGAGGCGAGCTGTCGGAAAGCAGCTGGGAAGAGACCGGCTCTGAACATCCTTTCTGAGGGGAGGGGGGAGGAGGTGGGATGCATTTTCTTTTCATGTGTCTGAGTTTCCTTTATTTCTACAGTAAACGCACACGGTTTGTGGAATTTTTAAAAAGCAAAACCTTAAACAACAAACCACAAACAAGTGGTTCTACTTGTGTGAAACAGAAGTGCCAGAGGGGCCTGCAGGGCCCGGAAGACGCGAGGGCCGGCGCTGCGGGGCTTCCTGACAGGTGACGGGGTGGGGAGGGAGGTGGACAGGGAGTGTCTTCAGCAGCATCTTAATTCAGGACCACAGCGGGCGTGCAGCTCGTCAAATAAACGGAGATGGGCGGTGTGGTTGGAGGGGTCATGGCCCCCAAAGACGCCCACACTGTAGCCCCGGGACCTGTGCATGCGGAACCTGACATGGCAGCAGGGATTCTGCAGATGAGGTTGAGCTGAGGATCCCGAGGCGGACCCCACGTACTAACAGGGATCCTTAAAAGCAGGGGATCCAGCTGGGGCCAGGGGAGCCGTGACTACGGAAGAAGCCAGAGAGATGCGGCACTGCTGGCTGTGAGGATGGAGGACGGGGCCGAGAGCCAGGGATGCGGCACCTCTAGAAGCTGGAAAAGGCAGGGAATGACTCTCCCCTGGAGCCTCCAGAGGAGCCAGCCCTGCCCATGCCTGGATTTTAGTCCAGTGGGACCCATGTCGGACTCCTGACCCCTAGAAATGTCGGAGAATAAGACTTGCTTTCAGCCACTGGGTCTCTGTGGTCACATCACACAGCCACTGGGGATGCATGCGGGCGGGGGGCTCCACGAGGCCTGCTGTGCTCAGGGCGAGGTGTGCACAGCCTCAGGGATGCCCGCCCACAAGGACCAGCGGCTCAGAGCACAGCCTTCGGGCCTTCCCTGCCCACCTGGAGAATGGGCACACGAGCTCAGGCCCTCACTGCCTGTCCCGGGTCCCCACAGGCTCAGGACGTCACATGAGGTGTGACAGCAGCTGATACCAGGGGACGTACTGGTCATCCTACTGATGGTACCCGTGAACCGTTGGTTCCAATGCGTCACAGTCTGGGTCTCTGAGGGCCGGGAAAGTAAGGACAACTCGCAGAAAAGCAGTGGTCCCTCTCCCGGCTAAACCTGTTACCACGTGACACGTGACAGGGTCTGCTGGTCCCCGCGGCATCCACACTTACCTCTTACTATAAAAACCTGTCCGTGTTTCACCCCCGTCCCTCAGCCAAAGATAACGACACAGGTGGGATGATGCTCCCAAGGGCAAGGCCATCACTTAGTCCTTGACCGGCCCTGACCCAGGAAGGGGTCAAGCAAGGGCCCTCCCTCCCTTCCTCCAGGCAGATCCCCGGCCCTGAGCGCTAGGAGGGAGCCGACCCCCACCCGCGGCCCCCACTAGGCAAGCTGCAGAGGCTTGAGCCAGCCTGGCCTTCGTGGAGGGGCCCCTCTGGTCGCTGCAGCCCGCAGGGTCCTGAGCAGGCAGCCGAGCTTTTCAAGAGAGGCTCAGAGGAGGGTGCGCTTGCCAGCGCCCCCCATGCCCTCTGGCCCTGAGCCTTCCAAGGGCAAGGGTGCAGTCAGGATCCCTCCTGTGCCTTTGCCCACCTGGAGGAGCCCAGCACGCTCCCCAGGACCCCCCAACTGACAGCACCCCAGGAACAGTTATCCGGCAGAGGAAAGGAAACGGGCATTCCGCAGACAAAGCTGCTTCTCCTCTGCAGATGCTGGACTTGGATGGTCCTGGCCACTAAAGGTCACCTCCCTGTCCCAGGAGACGTGGGAGAGGGGGGATGGGGGGGCGCTGAAAGGTGGGGGGCGGGGAGAGGTGTGGGGTAAACACTGCTCATAAGGTTTGGTGACAGCAGCCCAGCCCCAGGAGGTGACCAAGGGCCCAGGAGATCAGGCTCCTTCCTGCCGCTTCTACTGATTCATAGAAACGGCACTGAGGCAGCCCAGAGCCCCGTTCTGACACGGCAGCAGGGACTTCCGGAGAAACGGCTTTGTTCTCTAAGGAAATCCACTATGCCCTCCTCCCTGACAGCGCGGCCACCCGAATGGAAGTCCAACGACGGCCTCCCGGGCCTCAGGACAGCAGAGCCTGCGAGCTGCCCCAGCTCCAGATGCTGCTGGGGAAGGACACGTCCCCGGCTCCTTCCTCACAGCCACTAGGCCCTGGGAAGCTGACGGGGGCGCACCCAGAGGACCCTGTTAGGGGACAAGCCCAAGGGCACTAGGGACGCTGCGGGGCCCGGGCCCCGTCTGTCCTCACGCCGTGGGGACCACCGCAGGCCTAGGGCAGGCAGGCCGCACTTGGAAAGCCCCTTGGTTGGCCCGCCTGAAGGAGCCTCGAAATGGAGCTGGAACGGTGGCTCGGACCCGAGCCGGGTCCCTCCCCAGCACACAGGGCCTCTCACCACCCCCGGTGTGCAAGGGGGCGCAGAATGGCAGGGAACCCCTCTGCCCCAGCAGGGTTGCTGAGGCCCGTCTGGCACTTGTTTTTCGCGGGGAGGCACAGCCAAGAATCCCCCCACTGCCGACGGATGTTACAGCCGCGCCAGCTTCCGGGGCCCCCATGCCTCCTCTCCCACCAAAGTTCTCCCAGGGGAGAGCAGGGGGCGCAGGGCTGCTGCCTGGTTTAGGGACCCTGCCCTGCCTGGCCCAGCCAGCCCGCATCCCTCCTGAGCGGAGCCCAGGCCAGGCCAGGGGACTGTGGCGTGAGTGTCAATGCCCCGCCCAGCCTGCTGCTCACTGCTGGGTGCAGCCGCCCCGGGTCTTGTCCTAAAGCCGTCAAAAAAGGTGCGTGAGGGAGGGGGAAGTGACCCAGGGCGGCTGCACACCCATCCCCGGCCCTGCTCTGCCCTGCGGGGGACCACGTACTCTGGGACCAGCCCTCCTGGGGCCCTGCCACTGCCCCTGCCACCCCCAGCTCCAGAGCTGCCAGAAGGGACAGTGGCCGTGCTTGGCCAGAGCTGGCCAGGGCCAGGCAGGAGGAGGGAGCCCTTGCGGTCCCAGCAAGCCAGGTGGACACGGGCTGCCTTCCCGCCAGGACCAGGGCTTGCTGTGCCGGAGGCTGCTGATCCCATCCTGGGCCAGGCCACAGGGCAGCTGCTCTTGCAGACCCCTGGCAGTGGGAGCTGGTGGGACCTGGCAGCCAGGAGGGGAAGCAGCCCCCCTCCCCAGGCCAAGGGACCCGCAGCCAGCCGGGCCCCCTCCTGCCCCTGTAGGGTCCGGGCACCTCCATCCTGCCCGCCTCCGCCTACTCCAGTCAGGGAGCTTCCTACGTGAGCAGCGGCGGCAAGCACACACCCTCCCGACGCAAACCTAAAACAAAATGTCCTGTCCTCGCGCCCGAACGCCCCTCACACTCACAGCTCTGAGGGGCAGGAAGCTGGCGTTAAAGGGAATCTAGAAACCACTTTAACGTCTTCCACTCGTTCCCCAGACGTGTTTGCTGTCACCCCCGACTGTGAGCACTTATTTATTTGATGCATTCAGAGCGATCTTCCTCCAAGGGCTTGAGGGACAGCCCCCGACTGGGGCGTGTGGCTCCCCAGCTGTGGCAGCCTCCTTCTGTCCCCTGAAGGGACCCCTTCCCCTCTAGAGGGGCTGATGTTCCGGGAGATGTCCCAACACCCCAACTCCTCCTTCTTGGGAACCAGGCTCTGGAGTGGAACAGGGACGGGGTGTCTGGAAAAGGGAAGCAGCCGGCCGTGAGCAGAGGTGCCTCCTTGGGAACATCCCCGCTCTGCCTGGGGTCCACAGCCACGTGACACTGAGCCCACCACAGAGCACGGAGCCTGCAGGCCTTTTGGAGAAGCCCTGGGGGTCCTGGGCTGAGGCCCTGGAAGGGGGACAGAGTGGCTGCAGATGCCAGGAAGGAGGGCACACATCCTGCAGGGTTTGGTCTACAGCAGCATGTTTTACTCTCAGTGGACACAGAGACCACCCCCCACCCCGCCCCGTTTAGGTAACAATCTGCTTAGAAAAGGGAAAACCGGAGAGGAACCAGGCCTTCGCCATGCGTGAGCCTGCGGCCACCTCTTGGGATCCCGAGACACCGAGGCACAGTGTCCCTGTGACGGGGCCGGGTCCAAGCAGGGGGTGACGGGGCATGGGGGTGCGGCTGTCTCTATAAACAGTCGATCGGTTTGGGCGAAGGTTCATTTTAACGCAACTCAATTAACGAAAAGAGAGCCATTATTCCTTTGCTAAGCAGTTGGGTAAACAGTGCGGCTACTCTCGCTGGCTGCCCTGCATCCGGCCTCAGGCCGGCAGCCCCTTGCGCCTGCTCGAAAGGGAGGAGAGATGCCCGTGGTCGCAAGGCATCCTTCCCACCCTTCCCAGGAGGGGTCCCGCTAAAACCCTTGTCTCTCAGGACTGTCTGAACTGGTCGGGCCCAGGAGCCCCCGCCCTGGCTGGCCCCCGACGGGCTGACTCCGCTCCTGGGAAAAGCCGCTTCGGGCTGAAGCCAAGACCCTTGGGACAGGCGTCCTTCCCACAGGCCCTGAGCGGGGTGTGCGTCCTCTCCTTTTACCCTCCAACAACCCCACTGGCCTGCCGAGGCGGCGTCCAGGGCCCGGTCCCCAGATTTCAACCTGGACTCTTTATTTCCACCTGCTTTTTCTCCCACTTACCCCGCCCCCGTGAGAGCACCGATGCCCCCTGGCAACTTTACAAGGTGCCACCTGGGGCGGCCCGGGTGCAGAGCCCAGCCTGTTCCTGCCCCGCCCCACGCAGCCCACCCTGGGGCAGGGCGGTCACCACCCCAGTCCTTGCCAGTCACACCAGGGACACCTGCCGAGTCTCCCAACCTCTTGGGCCAGAACCCCAACCTAGCCATGTCAACAACCACTGTCCTAACCTCCCTACAGCTCACCTCCACGGCCTCTGGAGTCAGATGCAAACGCCTCACCTGTTGATGGGACTCGGGGCCCTGGATCCCGGAGCCCACAGCAGAGGGTCCATCATTCATTCACCCACCGCAGCCCATGCTCTGACTCGCCCCACGGAACTGGGGCCCGGAGCACTCACGACACAGGCACAGAGCCGGAAGGACCACGTGCCCCTCCCAGCTGCAGACCACCCGCTCCGAGGGAGCCCCTCTTGGTTTTGGCACGTTTACTCTGTTACAGGCTAAACTGTGTCCCCCAGATTCCTATGTAGAAGTCCTAACCCTGGGGCCTCAGAATGCAGCCACATTTGGAAATAGTCATTGCTAATGTCATGAGTTAATAAGATGAGGTCATTAGCGTGGGCCCTCATCCAATGTGACCGGTGTCCTTCTGAAAGGCAAAATGCAGACAGACTGGCACACAGGGAGAGGCCGTGTGAGCGTGAAGGTGGCCGTCTACGAGCCAAGGAGAGAAGCCTGGAACAGACCCTCCCTCGCGGTCTCAGAAGGAACCAGCCTTGCCCACACCCTGACCTCGGACTTCCGGCCTCCAGACCGAGAGACAATGAACCTCGGTTCCTGAAGCCCTGTGTCGGGTACTTTGTCGCACGGCAGCCCCAGCAGATTCGGATGCTTCCCTAAACAGTCCAGTGTCTGCCTGGCGTGTTTTCTGAACTTTAAGTAAACGGGACATGGGGCGTGGGTGCCCGTGTGACATTTGGGGCTGCATGTGAGGGTCGCCCCGGGGAAGAGCAGTGGCCTTCACTGCAGCCCCGGACAGTGTCCTTGCTCCTGCCTGCAAGCTGGCCGGTCACGTAGCCCTGACCTCTCCTGACCCCTCTTCCTTGGGCCTTGCTCCCTCCGGCTGCATCGAAATCAACATCCCCCAAGGCCGCTGGCCAGCACCTTTGCAGGGAGCCCCCCTAACACATGCAGCCCCGTATATGTTACAGCTCCTCCTTGTCTTTCAAAAACGTCTCTTAATTTTCTCCATAAAGGTCTTTTATCTTCTGTTAGATCTGCTCCAGCCTGCATCACCCTCTGGATGCTCTCATTATAGGTAGGATTTTCTTCAAAACCATGTGTTCTGTGAACACCCACATGTGACAAGTGTGGGGCGGCTCTGTGTGTCCAGCCCATTTCTGGCAACTCCGCTAGCTCCCTGCGTCACCAGGCCTCAGCCTCTGGGTCCATTTCCACGGGGTGATTGTGCCTGCGCACAGACTGTGCCGACGCACACCCCCTCCCCGCCCCCCGCCGCCTGAGTCTTGCCTCCCCGGACTGTCCAGACCCTCCCGTGTGGACCGGGCTGTTTCGTGATGCCCACCAGGCAAGTGTCATGCCAGGCTGTCTGGGACAGGCCAGCACGCAATTTACCCAGGAAACTTTCCAGTCTTCCCTGCCTCCAGCTCCTGGGGGCCCCGCAGGGACACCCCCCCTTCCAGCCCGTGGGAACATCAGGGGCATGCGCCTGCCCCTCTCGGTGCCTGGTGGAATGCCACATCATCTGGGACACCAGCCACGAGCACCCCGGGGAGGGCCTGACCCCAAGCCAGGCAGAGCTGTGCCGGCTCACCTGCTCCAAGACACAGTCCCGAAGAGGAACCCTCCAGCGACCTATGGCCTGTGATGGGGGCCCGAGGCACTGCTGCCTGGCAATCTGCCACCAGCCCCCCAGCCCCGCCCGGCCCCTCCTTTACACCTGGGGGGGCAGCTGCTAGGTGCCAACGTGTGAGCAGCTGAAGCTGCAAATTAGGAAAGTGAAACCAGCCGTGGAAAAGAAAAAGGAGCACCATAAAACATGGGAGTGGGGAACGTTCAAACGCTCACGGAGTCATGTTCCACGACTAACGGGCCCCAGGCAGTGTAAAGGGTACGGTTCTGAGACACACCCACCATGGTGCCCAGATACAGTTTTTTTGTTCAACGCCAGCCTGCAGGTGGGGCATCCCCACCGCAGGCACGTCCAGCATCTGGCTGCAAACAGCAGGCCATCCCCTTTCCCAACTGAGCAGAGAACACCTCTGTTACGGACTGTGTCTGTGTCCCCCCAGGTTCATGCTGAACCCTGCCCCGCAGTGGGCTGGTTGGGAGGTGACTGGGTCATGAGGGTGGGGCCCTGGCTAAGGATCAGTGACCTTAGAGGCCAGAGGGCTCACTGGCTCTCTCTTCCCCCTGAGGACATAGTGACAGAGGGTCACATACAAACCGGGAGGTGGGCCCTCGCCAGCACCAGGGCACACCAGCACCCTGATCTCCCAGCCTCCAGCACCGAGGAATAAAGCCCGTTGTTTCAAGCTGCCCACCTGTGGATTCTGTTTCAGCAGCTGGATGGACTTCAGTTTCTGGGAGAAGAGGGACTTCTCACAGCACTCCCAGAATGCACATTTTTAGAAAACGCCCTCCCTGCCCACAAGACACATGGATGGGATTCTGAAGGCGCGGGGCCTGGCCAGCACAGGCACCGAGCAGGACTGACCTTCGGAGCCCTCGGCCTCCCGGCCCTGTGGCAGCGGCTGGGATTCCTCCTCCTCCTCCTCGGGGTCGGCCTCTGGTGTGGCCTCCTCCTTCATGCTGCCACCAGCCTCCTCCAGGAGGGCCGTCCCAGCTGCCCCCTCGCCAGGAGACTTGGGGTCGTCCGGCTTGGGCTTCTTGGGCTGGCTCCGCTTCCGGTGAGACCTGGAGAGGGAGGCTCATCAGACGGGAGGCGAAACAACGGAAGGGAGAAGCCCTCGGCTGTGCGCCCTGTCCAGCAGACAGAGCCCCCCAGGAGGCCCAGGGAAGCGGGGGCCCTGGGTGGGGTTGGCTCCTGGGGGCAGGGGCGGTGGAGGGAGAGAGGCCTGGGGGAGGGGAGGGGATGGCAAGGTGGGTGTCAAGCGCGTGCCGATGGCAGCTGGAGATGGGATGGCGGGACGGACGGGCTCCAGGAGCCTCTGTGTGGTGGGGTGGGAGACACGGGGAGCGTGGGCTCAGATGGAAACAGAAGCTCGTGGAAAATGCCTGCGCGACAGACAAAAGGTGCACTTACGACAGCCCCGGCCTCCTGGTCTGCTCTTTCTTCCTCTCTAGACTTGGTTTCCTCTCCTCCTCAGTCTTTTTCCAGTGTCTGTTTTCTTTCAGACTAATTTGTCTAGAACGTAAATGTCAGGGGGTTTTTCTCTAGGACTTGTGTTAACTCCCTAGACGCTTCGCCGCAGGGCCTCGCGGGGCCCCGGGCTCTCCCTGCATCCTCTCCACCTGCAGGAGCTCCGAGCCCAGAGCCCGCGGTGGCCCCTTCTCTAAGCTGCGCCCCGGCCCCCCTCACCTCCTGCCCACGCCGGCCTCAGGGGCTGCGACAGTCCCCGGACGGGATGGAGGGCGGTCCTCAGGCCCCAAGTGAGAATCCCAGCTGAGGCTGAGCTGTGGCTTCTTAGTGAAAATGAGGGGGAATTGGGATTAAAAAGGAAGAAAGGAAAGCGACAAAGGGAGGGGGGCTGCAGGTTAGTGGCCAGGGCACCCCTGCCGGGTCCTGGTGGGACATCCTTGCCGGTTCCTGGAAACTTTCCAGGGAGGGGGCAGTGCAGCTTTGAGACCTCAGGAGGTGTGTGACTGGCCCGGGAGCTGATGCAGGGGCCAGGGCGGTGGAGAGGCTCAGCCTTGGGCAGGGGACACCAGGACAGCCACAGGCTCCGGGTCTCACAGCCGAGGGGTTGTTTTGGAGAGCTGTTGGCGCTGGCCGTGGCTTCCCTCCCCCAGGGAGCTCTCCATGTGGCCCCAGTGGGGTCAGACACCAAGACCTTATAGGAGACCCTACAGGGTCCCTGGCAGCCGCACCTCCAAGGACCAAGTGCTCACCAAGGGGAAGCAGGGCTGTCTGACTGGGGATGGGTGGGCAGGGAGGCCCCAAGGGCTCCAGATGCCAGGACCCGCATCTCCTCCCAGGGGCGTCTGCAGCAGGACGCTGGGGGCTCACGGCTTCCTTGCTGCCTCCCGGCCCGACGCTGCTGGCCCCTGGGGTGCCTCCTTCTAACTGTCCCCTGACGCTAACCGCTAACCACTGCCGGTCCCTTGCTGCTCAGCTGCCTAACTTGAGGGCCCCTGGCTCTGTGCCCTGAGCCCAGGCAATGCCCGGCACACGACAAGCCCTACTTGATGTCTGCAGCATGAACCACCCTGATGACCAAAGGTGGAAAGCAGGGAGCATTCCAGGGAGGGCGCGTCATGGGCAGAGGCATGGCATCACACACAGCATGGCGTGCAAGGGCGCACTGCGAGGGGGAGGGGTGCAGGAGGACAGGCGGGCAGGGACAGGGCGGGGGAGTCGGCAACAGATGGGGGCGGGAGGGGGCACGAAAGACTCAGGCCTCCCCTGGTACACTCTCCACACCGAGCGAGTTTGGGAAATGCCAGGTGCAGCCCCGACGCGGACACAGGCGGGAAGCTCCGGGCTTTTCCCCAGCTGTCATCGGGAGGCTTCTCTCGGGGTCTGGGAATGCTGCAGGGCCAGGTGCCCACAAGCGAACCCCCACGCTGGCCCCAGCACCCAGCAGAGGGGCACCCTCCTACCGTCAACTCACCTGGCCTCGGTTTCCGGCAGCTGCCCCACTCCTCACCCCCTCTCCGGCCCTCCCCCACCCCCACCAACCCGGAACTGGCCCGGAGGCCACTTCTGCCCCTGCCCGCCTCAGGGTCCCCAGAGAGCCCAGGCCTTCCTCGGCCCCCGACACACCAGTGGGCTCAGAGCTCTGCCCCCAGCACCATACCCCCAGCAACCACTGGGCCGCACCAACGCAGGGACCCCCCCAACCCCCCGAACGGGTGGAACTAGGTGCAGAGACGTAGGCGAAGGGACAGGCCCTACTGCAGAGGGGAAAGTGAGGTGAACGTCGGCATGCAAAGGAGGATCTGTTCTGTGAGAACATAAGCTGGGAAATATCACCGGGGGAATCTGGGGTTGACTTGCTGACAGCTGTGGGGAGCTGTGCGCACACCCTAATCGCAGTCTGGCCGTACAGCATCCTCTGGGCCCACTCCCCAGATGCGACGCCTTCCCCTCTTTTAGCCATTTCTTCTTGTATTGACTTGCATGTGTCTCCTCACGCTGCTGCTGTTTTTTGGTTCTGGCTTCTCTGCTGAGTTGCCAGCACAGACACTTAGGCTGTGGCCATCCTGCCCACCTCAACCCCTCCTGGCTTCTCTCCCATTTTGGTTGTGGTGAGATTCTATATTACATTTTTCTGATCCTGTAAATATAGTTCATCCGTGAGCAACAGAGCTGCTCGCACTGCATTCTTTGCTCACTCCTTCTGGAGTCAGTAACTGGCCCCCTCTCTTAGACGCTTAGCTTTCCTGGTTTTCTCCAAGATCTTGGTGTGGCCTCCTAGGCAGGGATCACATGCTCCTCAGTGACACCCTGAGGCCCTCCTCTTATCTTGAGACTGCCTTGGACACTCCTGAGTTGGATCTGGTTTCCTTGATCCCATGTCTTCCTTGGTTGATGCCCTTGTTTAGCTGGAGCACATCCTCCAGCAGCTTTCTCAGAAAGGAGGGGGAACCTGGGACTTTGCTTGTCTCAAAAGATCTTTATTCCCTTCCCATACGAAGTTGGTAATTTGGCTGGGTATTCCTGGGCTGAAATGATTGCTCTCCTGACCTTTAAGACCCTTGTCCTTTGTCTATTAGCTTGTAGCATCATGATCGCCAAGTCCAGTGCTGCTTGGGCCCCGTTGACCTGTTTGTTTGTTCCAGAGGCTTTGCAATCTTCTGTTTAACCTGAGTTGTGAAAAGTCTGCATTCTAGATTTCCTCAAGCTGGCTCCCAACCCACCTCGGACATTTCTTTGCTCTTTTAAAGTTTTTTTTTTTAGTTTCGTTGGGTCTTCATTGCTGTGCATGGGCTCCCTCTAGCTGCAGCGAGTGGGGGCCACTCTTCACCACGGTGCGCGGGCCTCTCACCGCAGCGGCCCCCCCTCGTTGTGGAGCACAGGCTCCAGGCGTGTGGATCTCAGCAGTTGTGGCTTGCAGGCTCCAGGGCACAGGCTCAGTAGTTGTGGCGCACAACAAGGCACAGCCTCAACAGTTGTGGCTCAGCTGTTCCGTGGCACGTGGGATCCTCCCGAACCAGGGAACGAACCCGTGCCCCCTGCATTGGCAGGCAGACCCCCAACCACTGCGCCACCAGGGAAGTCCTTTGCTCCCTTTTAAAGGTCCAAGAGCCATCTCTTTCCTAAAAGCCTTTTTGTTTATACAGCAGGTTCTTCCATAAATGCCAAGTCACCTGCCCTCTCGCAGAAGTTAGTTTTCTTCTGCTCACTGCATGGCCTCTCCTGTGGGGTCCCGCTTTTTTTTGTTTGAGACTCTTTCACACTGAGTTTCTTCAGGGGTTTAGGGACCCCTGGCTATGACGTACAAGGGACTAAGATGTTCGCTGGTAGCTGTGTGTGAGCAGGGCTCCTAGAAGGGGAGCGGGCAGGTGGGAGCCCTGTCACTTCACGGGGGACCCCCAATATCACATGTGTGGCTTTGTTCCGTTGGGCCACTCTGACCCGGCCCTGCGGTTGGGGATATGTGAGGCTGGCACGTCTGATCTCCCCAGCAGTAGGGCCAGCGCCTTCTGCTGGGGGATGGGGTGGAGGAGGAGGCCCTGAGCTCAGCGATGCCTCCAGCACACCGCGGTCCCCGCCCCAGCAGGCGCCCGTGCCTGAGTCCCAGGCCTTGTGGCCTGAACCAGCCCACTCCCCGTCTGCAGGTCCACGGACTCGAGTTTTCTCTGCGCTGCAAAGTCAGGTGTCACTTGCCCCTCTTTTCCTTCCTTCAGAGTCTGCCGATGCTGCTCGTACCCTCTCCTCTTCCCTGTCCCTCCTTTACAGTCGTTTTCATGGTGTTTCAGAGGAGGGTGGACATAAACGTGCACTTTACTTGCCAGGCTTAACGGGATGTCACTTGGCGAAGATGATAAGAATTAGGTATTGGTGCTGAGTCCAAATCCCTACACTGATATTTCCAAGATGGGAGCAGGTGTCCTTGGACCTCAGGTGGCAGGAGAGGCAGAGTGAGGGGGCTCACTGAGGGGCCCTGGGCACACAGCCCCTTGGGCATCCCAAGGTGGGGCCGTTGCCCAGAACTTCTGACTCCCCGGGGAGGGATCTGGGGCTTCCTGGCCAGGAGTCGCAGCCCCTTCCTCCAGTGTTCCCTGACCCACGGCGAGTAGGTGTGGCCTTCAGTGGGTTTTCTGGTGAAGTCACAGGGACAACAAGCTCCTGGGGCCGCAGGGGCTGGCAGGCCCCATAGTCATGGCCCCTTCTGAGCGGACAGGAGCTGCACCGGAGGAAAGGGCTCAGGAGCGTGGCAGGGTCAGGGTGGCTGGAAGGAGTGGGTCGGAGGTGCAGTCGTGTACAGCCTGGCCAGGGCATCAGGTACAGGGGGAGAGGCGAGACCAAACTGGCTCCTGGTGGGTCTGGGGGCAGCAGAGGGGGCAGGGATGTGCTCCCTGGCTCCTTGTTTCCATGGTGACCGAGGATGGGAGGTGGAGAGGTGGTGGGCGGGAGCTGCTGGGCTGGGCGAGCAGGGCTAGCGGGCTCTAGCCTCCTGCGTGGGCAGCTGGAGGTCCCGCCAGGGGGAGCAGCAGAAGCTGGGGAGGGACGGGGCCCCGTGGGTCCGGAGAGGAGCACACTTCCCCTCCCCCACTTCCCTCCAAGCCCGGCTGCTCAGATGCTCTGCACAGAGTGCGTGTGAGTGTCCAGCAGAGCGCACACCTGCTGGAACATGTGGGCAACGCGGAGCATTCCTTGAAGCTCTCCTTGAAAATAATCAGGAGCCGAGAAGAAAACGCAGCCTGCATATGGAGGAAGGCTGCTCAGGCAGGCAGGCAGGAGCGGGGGAGGGGAGCAAGGCGAAGACGCCAGCTGGGCAGGGGTCCCACCTGGCGGCGATGGCGAGGGGGCCACGCAGCACAGACAAGAAGGTCACAGGTGGCGGGGCCAGTTCACCTGACAAGATCTAGGCGTGGAAGGAAAATCCACGGGAGGGCATCCTTTTCTCCCAAAGGAGCCAACACCTGCCTCTGCTCTCAGGTGACATCTGGGGCGGGGTGCAGGGGGCCATCAGGAAGGCTGGGCCCTCGAGGGGCGGGGGCCTGGCTGAGCCTGTCTGATTGAGGACCAAGGAACGGATGCAGCATCCCAGAGGAGAAGGCAAGGCTGCACAGGGATGGGGGCGCGGGAGGGTGCCCACAGCAGGCGGACGAGGAGCCCACCCCAATGCCAAGCCCTTGGGGAGGTACACTGGGAGATGTCTGGGGACATCTGTGGTGGTCTCACTGGAGGGCTGCTCCTGGCATCAAGTGGGCGGGGGTGGGGAAGCTGCTCAACCCCCCACAGTGCCTGGGACAGCCGCCCACAGAAGATGTCAGCAGTGCCGAGGGGAGACCCTGGTCTAGGGACAGAGCCAGATTTGCCCCCATCCCCTATCCGGCAGGAGTCAAGGATGCTAGGGTGGTGCTGCCCCTCCCCCCAAACCAACTCTCCGACAAGGGAGGCTCGGGGGAGCCGGCAGCCCTGGAGACAAGGCACAGCTGGGCGAGGACAGGTTGGCCAAGTGGCCAGGAGAGAAAGTCACCAGGGACTCCTGAGGGCCACTGCCACTGGGGGTGGGGCGGGGGCAGCGGCTTCCAGCTTGGCATTGGGCCTCCAAATGTGAGTCCCCAGTCAGCCTCTTAGGAGGAAGCCCCCCCAACCAGTGACTTTTTAAAAAGGTGGGGGAGTCAGCCTTCTTTTACATACTAAAGGCTTTAAAGAAAATTGCATCCTTGGGAACACGACTGAATTTGTTATTCAGTCCCAGGTCTGCACACAGGGAGGGGAGGTGGGAGAGAGGGACGTTCCAGAAAGGAGGTGTGCTGTGCAACATGATGAGGGGACAGGGAGGGGGTAAGGGGCTCTTTGTGTACAGAAGGTTCCGGCCAAGGCCCGGCGGCCGGGTCCCCGTCCTCTGGGCAGGCTCGTCTGACAGCCTCTAATCCCATTCCATCCTGGAATGATGCCCCAGTCCTTGGCTGTCACTCTGTTGACCAATTAGTCTGAGCCATCACCAGTCAACCATTATGCAAATGCAGGATCACTCTGCTCCCTCCCTCGGGAAAGACCGGGAAAGAGCGGGAGCTGCAGCAGATCAGCCTCACCGAGAAGGTGCTTTTCGTGAGGAACACACAGGAGGGCAGAAAGTCAAAAGGAGAGACAACAAAAGAAATCGGAAAAGAGAGACACCTTCAAGCGGGCTGCCAGGAGCAGATGGGAAAGCACCCTGGAGCTGAGAGAACATTCTCAGAGAGGGGCCTCGGGTGGGGAAAACACACGGATGAAGGTGCGCAGAGAGGAGAACAGGCCCAGCGGGGAGAAGGTTCTGGGCTGGGAGTGACCGCTTGGCCAGGATGATTTCTCCCAGTTTCTGCAGAGCGCTGGGGTGCCACCAAGGATGCACTGCCCAAGGAACACACTGGCCAAGGCCCCACCCCTCAGGGACCAGGTCCTGGGGGAGGCGCCGTCCTTGACCAATGGGGACAAGACCCGCCAGCAGTGACCAAGGACTACAGATGGAAACCTCGCCCGAGGCCCAGATCCGACTGCAGCCTGTTTGTGCCGCCCACAAGCTAAGCATGATGTTTACGTTTTTAAATGGTTCAAAAGTTAAAAGAGGGCTTCCCTGGTGGCGCAGTGGTTGAGAGTCCGCCTGCCGATGCAGGGGACACGGGTTCGTGCCCTGGTCCGGGAAGATCCCACATGCCGCGGAGCGGCTGGGCCCGTGAGCCACGGCCACTGAGCCTGCGCGTCCGGAGCCTGTGCTCTGGAGAGGAGCCGGGAGAGGCCACAACAGTGAGAGGCCCGTGTACCGCAAAAAAAAAAAAAAAAAAAAAAAAAAAAAAATTGAAAGAATAATAACACTTTGTGGCATGTGAAAATGATATGAAATTCCCACTCCAGTGTCCATAGATAAAGTTTTATTGAGACTCGCCATGCTCATTGTTTATGGAATGTCTTACTGTCCAGGGCAACCGCCGTGGAGCCAAGTGGTCAAGGGAGAGCCTCCTGAGCCCTTGAAGCCCTAACACCAACACGAGGATGCTGTGGGCCGCCCCGCCCACTCCAGCCATACCCCAGGCCCAGCGAGGACCTGCCGACCGTTCCTTGGGCACCAAGAAGGAATCTGTTTGAAACCTGTCCACAGACAGCTCAGGCCCTGAGAGCCTGGACGTTTCCCAGAGAAAGAGCATGATGGAGTCGGACGCTTCCGAGGCCGCACGGCACTGCCCCTCACTCCCCAGCTCCGCCACCCACATCCCTGTGGCCTCGGCGCAGATGCCAAGAGGAGGCAGCCACTCTGCCCTCTCCTTCCCCGCCGGACACCAGGCAGCGGCCGGGCAGGGACCACGCTGGGTGGAAGGTGGGCCGGGAGGGGGGCCTCTGAGATGGAAAGGGGTGGCAGAGGGCGTCCGGGGGACAGGTCTCTGTAGTCACCTCCGCGTCCGCGGATTCAAGCAACACGTTATCCGAGGCACCAGAACAAGCATCTACAGATGCAAAGGGGCAGGGGCGCGGCTCTCATGGAGGGAGCTCGGTGCCTGTGCCCCACGGCTCCTGCCATAGCTCAGAGTCAAGAAGGGCCACGCGGCCCCGACGCAGAAACGGGGCTCTCGCACCGGGGATGGCGCGATAGTGAGCCGGAAGCCTGAGAGGGACAGTGTGTGGGGTCCTGAGAGGGCAAAAAGGGCCCACCTCCCAGGAGCTGGTAGACAAGGAGTGGGTGGGAGCCTGAGTCCCCTGACAACACAGGCAGCGACGGCGGTGAGTCCCCAACAGCCCGCGGAGGAAGTTAGACCTGAGAAACACTCTGCCTCTGAAAGAGGGAGAAGTGGAGGAGGGAGGGGAGGGGGGAGAGAGGAGAGGAGAGAGGTGGGCGACAGCCTGCAGCCCCACCAGCGGGGAGCCGTGGGCTGGGCTCGCTGGGTGGCTCACCTGCGCAGGAGCTTGGCCTTGAGCGAGGCCCGGGAGGCGCTCCAGGTGCTCAGCTCGGGGCTGCTCAGGGCCGTGGGCCGTGTGTGGTCCAGCACCGTGAGGTCCTTGCCCTGCTTCCACAGCTCGTAGCGCTCCGGCTGCAGGATGCGCACAAAGACGTCCATGGAGATCTTGACCATGTCCTTCCGGCATGTGCACTGCATGTGGGCAGGAGAGAGACCACTGAGCCCGCGGGCCAGTCACCCCACACCACGCAGGGCGCCTCGAGCCTACCCCATCCTCCCTAGAAATTCTCTCACGAGACAGGAAAGGGGGTCTTCTCACCCCGATGCGGGGGAAGGTGAGGCTGCTGCATCCCCGCAGTGGGAGCCTCTGGCCTTCCCCACGGAGTCGCAGCCCCCCACCTGACCGTGGTCCACCACGGTGCCCCCAGCCGCTCAGGAGCCGAGGCCACGTGCTCTGAGCTTCGGCCGCCTCCAGTCAGTTCAAACCAAAATCTGCCTCCTGTCAGACATGCATACCCCCGACCAGGTAAAATGCACATGGAATGTCTTACAACAGCGGTAATTCCAAAGGTTAGTTAGGAAGAGAGAAAAAGCTGTCAGCCCCCAAAGAGCAAACAAGGAAACAAATGTGATCTGCAGAAGGTGCTCCCCCACCCCCGTGTGCCTGCCTTGGGCTTCGGGAGAGGAGGCTGGGGACCCAGGAGACTCAGCACCTGGCCCCAGGGCGCCCGGAACTCGCCTCAAGCCAATGCTGGCCTGGCTAGTAGAGTCCCTTGTGCCTGGGAGCTTCAAGCGTGGGACAAACAAGCATAACGAGGACGGGCTGAAATGGGTCCTTCCTCGCCCTCCTCTGCTGTCTAGACCCTGAAGACGTCTCCACATGCAAACCCCGCGTTCCGGGAGCCTGTCCCTCTATGCCACAGGGTCACTGTGGCCCCCAGGACTGGGTCCCGTGCAGGAGGCACTGCAGCCATCCCAGAGGAGTTGGGAGCCAGAGAAGCCAGGCAAGGATTGCAGAAGCCAGGCTCGGGACGGCGAGCCCTCGGTCAAGGGGAGGAAATCAGACAGCCCTGGTGTCCTAGTTACCTGCGGGCTAAGGCCAAGAGCGAGAGGAAGGAGAGACTGAGGGGACCACTGGTCTAGGGCAGGGCTGGCGAGCTGCCCACAAAGAACCAAGCAGTATAGATGCTTCCAGGTGTGCGGGTCACTGATCTCTGTTAACAATCTCTCAGCTCTGTCGTCACTTGGGAGCAGCAAGACCGACTCGTAAACAAATGGGTGTAGACGAGTGCAGATAAAACTTTATTTACAAAAAAGGCAGAGGGCCGGATGCGGCACAGGCCGAGGTTTGCCGGCTCTTGGTCTAGACTCTAGAGGACAAAGCATCACCTGGCGGTGGGCAGCCACCTTCTGAGAGATGAGCTTCCCCAGGGATGGCTCCACGAGGGACCTCGGGGTGGACCTGACCCTGGGGGCCGAGCTCGCCTCCCTCTGAAGGGGCACTGTCCTTGCCTCCTTAGGGGGACGAACCTGTCCTGAGCATCGCGACAGGAGGCCGAGGGGCAGTCGCCCCTCAGGGACACCCGCACTGCAGCCCTTGCAGCTCTGACTCTAAACACCCCCGTGTCAGATAAACAGGCTTATCCCTTTTTAAGCCGTTCCCCAAACCACAGCTTAAAAAGCGTCTCCGGATCTTTTTTTTCCAGGCTGCGCGTGTGTGTGTGTGTGCGCGTGTGTGCGCGTGTGTGTGTGTGCACGCGCGTGTATGTATTTAGAATTGCGTATGTGTTCATTTTTCATCCCATGCAATTTCAAAGGACATTATGAACGTGTCTCCGTTTTAAATGCACATCTTGCCTCTGTTTACAACCACCCGTCACTGCCACTTTCTCAAAGGAAATGAAGGAAGCGGAAGGAAAAGACTTAATCGAATGCAGCGATTATGTATCTTGCCCCGAAGAGCCCCTCCCGACTTCCCTCAATTGGCTCAGAAACAGCGAGATATTTATGACCCGGAGCCTGAGGCTGCTGGGGGCGGGTCCGTGTCTCCTGCAGCCCCAGTGCCCCCATCCTGCCTGCTCCCAGGCCGCATCCGGGAGCTCCGCCTGGGGACAGCAGTAGCCTGACCACACCAAGTGGGAGGGAATATTTATGACCCAGCGACTCCCCGCAAACTCAATTCAGTTAATGAGAAACCTCGCAGCAGAGAAAGGCTGGCGGTGTAATTTGGCTGTGGAGTGGCGAGAGCACAGATGGCGCCCGGGTTCCAGATTCCTGGCTGGCCACCACAGCAGCTTAAGGGATTTGTATCAAGCGGCCTTGCAATTGCTTTTCCTTAAGTAATTAAAAAAAGCACCTGTGTGCGCCGTGGAGGGGATGGAGGGGACCCGGAGCACATTGCCTGTGTCCTGGAGCCCGGCCTGTACCCGGGCTGGGAGCAGGGCTGGGAACACTCACCCTCACGTCTCTGTGGGGTTCTGGCTGCGGTGGGGTTTGTCGCTGGTGGGGACCAAGGTGTGGGGCGCATGGGCACCAGGGAGGAAACGGTGGGAAGAAGCCAAGGCCCCTTGGGTCGTGGGGGACAGGAGGGACAGCCCCCGGTGCAGGACACAGCAACAGTCACCTTCGTGGGCTAAGCCGCTGAGCACCACAGACCCATTGCCTTGTTTCAGCTCACAGTTTGGCAAAAGAATTTGCTAAGACCAGCGAAAAGATCCGGCTACTTAAAAGCAACTTCCAGGGGCTGAGCGCGCCAGACCCCCGCCACGGACCCTGTACCACTGTCTTCTGATTTGTGGCCCCTGCCCAGCAGAACTGCCCCCGCCGCTGTTTCACTTCAGGCCTGCGAGTAAGCACAGGGGCTCTGAGCTGCAGGGCCGTCCTGGAAATGTGGCTCAGGGAGGGCGGGAGGCTGGAGGCTTGGGGCACAACCCTCGGGGCAGCGCCCAGGGAGGGACTGCATCCTCCCCTCCAGCCCGGCGGGCTCCCAGATCTTCCTGAGGACCTGCTGGAGTCACTGCGGCTGAGTGTCTGCTGCTTGCTCTCCAGCTCCTGAGCTCAGCAGCCCCACCAGCCGGAGACCAGCCGGAGTGTGCTCTCCCTGGGACCTGGCCTGGCCATTAGTTCTGATGGGGAAACCGGGCTCGAAGGGAAGGGAGGAGGCCTGAGGGCCCCCTGCAGCCTGAGCGCACCCCGGGGCCCTCTGTACCTTCAAGACTCAGCCAGCAGAATCGCGTGGGGCAGGGCTCCCGCTCCACGAGCAACTAGGTAATGAGGACGCTGAGCATCCTGTTCAGATCAGCCAAGGCGGGGTGGCTGGTGATCCCATTAGTGCCGAGGGGCCATCTGGGGACAGAAGGAGTAAAGGAAGAGGAGGGGGACTGTGGCGGGGCGGGGGGGACATGCGCTGCGCATGGCCTGGGACCCAGCACCAGCCTCTGTGGATGCGAGACAGGCTGTGCTCTCTGTGGGACCCCACCCTGGGCCTGCCTGCCTGGCTGGGGGTCGAGCTCCAGCCCCCATTGGCTCAGCCCCACCCCCAGATTCTGGGCCTGGAACGGTGGTCTCCCCAGGTGATGCGAGCAGAGGGAGGTGGCGCCCCGACGCTCAGAGCAGAACTGGCTCTCTGATGCAGCTGCTCATCAAGGGGGACCTGACAGCCCCAAAAAGTGCACCTCAAAGAGCCCCTGACAGGCCCCCCGTGGAGCTGCTGGCGCCAAGTTAATTAACACGGGAGGAACGACCTGTTCAAAGTGACAGTGGAGAGGAGACACGAGCTCCGCCCCCGCACCCCCCACAAGAGGAGGGGGGACAGGATGCCCCCCAGAAGCAGACACCAGCTGCCTGCCGAGCAAAAGGCTGGCAAGCAGGGCAAGGGCGCAGCCCTGACAAGCCACGGGCGAGCCAGCGAGGCCCTTTGCTCCCCGGGGATCTCACCCAAGGATGTGAGAAATCCAGACAAAGACCGTCTCTGCTTCATCACAGAGAGAAAAACGTGCGCATGCACACACGCATGCACAGGCCTCAAGAAAACTCTAACCACAGGGCAACCTCTGTGGACCCCCTGGGTAGGTGACAGAGCCACCCGACGGCCCTGTGCGGGGCTGGTAATCCTTGGTCCTAAGCACCGATTCAACTACAGAAACGGTCTTACAATGGATCTGTTGTCAGAAGAAATACAAAACTCACAGTCAAGAATACATTAAAGCCCCAACTGCGACCAAAGACCTTTAGGGAAAGTCAAGGTTATTCATCAAAACCAACCACGGTTCTTTCAATGGAGGGAGGGGGGGTGTCAAAAAATTTTGTAGTATTTGTTTTTCTAAATCTCTTTACTGAGCAAGTATATCATTTAAGTTGGTTGGAAGTGGGCAGATTATGAAATCTGGCCCACCACCTGTTTTTGTAAATAAAGTTTTATTGGCACACAGCCCGGCACACGGCCCTGCCCATGGCCACACTGGTGCTGCTACAGCAGAGCTGAGCAATTACACAGCAACTGGATGGCCCCCAAATCCACAAATATCCACTATCTTGTCCTTTACAGAGTTTGCCAAACCTTGAGTAAGTCACAAAATCATTTTCACAAGGTATCTTGAAGCCCTGACCCCACCAGTGTATCTGTATCTGCAGAGGAGGAATTAGGAGGTGATGAAGGTTAAATGAGATCATAAGGGTGGAGCCCTAATCCTGTAGGACTAGTGTCCTTTTCAGAAGAGTAACAGAGACAGATCTGACCCCTGCCCCCGCTGCCCCCATGTGCGGACACAGCAGGAAGCTGGCGGTCCACATACCAGGACTAGAGTCCTCACGGGAAGCTGACCCCACTGGCAGCCTGATCTCAGGCTCCCAGCCTCCAGAAGTGCGAGGAATAAATGCCTGTTGTTTAAGCCGCCCAGTCCCTGGTACCATATTTCTGCAGTCTGAGCCGACAGAAGACAGGCGTCTGCCTGGAAACTTACTGCAGTCCCGCTTTTTACCGAGCATAGCAAGCTGCACATCCCCACCACCTGCTGCCAGAATCTGACTCTCACCAGGTGCCAGGAGGCACCTAGAACCTGGCACATGGAGGCCTGGCCTCGGGCTCCACCTCCTCAAGGCTGCACCTGCTTTCACACCTGCAGCCCGAGCCGACCACTCTCGGGGGAACGTGCCCCCCACCAGAGCCCCTGGGGACCTGAGCAGTGGGCCTGGGCCAGCTATGCACACCCCCAGCCGGGCTGGGCCCGGACCCCACTTCAAAGGGGACCCGGGGGCCCAACAAAGGGACCAGCCCCATGCTGTCTGGGGTCGCCAAGTCTCCTTCCTACAGAGGTACCAGCTCCTAACCCCAAGCCATGGATCTCACACGTTGTGCCGGGGACGGCCATAGGTTTTCTGGTTGGTTTTGGCCGCGCCGCAGCATGCGAGATCTTAGTTCCCTGACCAGGGATCGAACCCATGCCCCCTGCAGTGGAAGCGTGGAGTCTTAACCACTGGACTGCCAGGGAAGTCCCGGTTTTCCGTTTTAATGAACTCAGGTGCTCATAAATGGAGGAACGCGGTAATGAAGTTCCCTGAAATGACACCTAAGGAATGAAGGGGTCAGATCCTTGGTCACCTTGCCAGGGCCTATGGCAGGAGACACAAAAGGGCCAGCCTTGGGGGTGACTTTCTCTTCTATTTTTCATGGTGGTAGGTGTGCAGGTGGGCCCTTTTTCTTACTGAACCCATCCCAATACGCTACACCTACCAGCAGTCACATTCTGTACACAGCTCAGAGACACGTCTAAGATGTGGCCCAAGTTCCAGGCAGGATGGATATAAGACTTCCTAGAGCTTCCGAACAGCCTGGCCCGCAGTGGAAGCATACTTTAAGGGCTTCAATTTCCCAAGGTTTGGTTGTTTAAAAAGAAAGGCCCTGATCCTAGATTGGATCCAGCAATTGAAACCATAAAATCCCAGAGCAAAATCGTTTCTCACTTTTAGCTCACAGAGTCTGTCTTCCACATCTGAACCATTACATGCTCCGAACTAATCAGGTTCAAGGGCTGTGGCCTCACGGCCCAGCGCCAGGCCCAGCCCTGCAGCAGCTGACAGTGAGATGGGGAGAAATAAACACACACGAGGGGGCAGGAACACGGGAGCAGAGAAGGGCCACACCCACCCGAGGTCCGCCAGAGCCTTCCTCTTGGCTGCCAGGAACAAGCACCTACTGCGTGCTCTTCTGGTCCTGCTCATGTCAGATGGCAAAGCGGGAGAGAGGAGGCCCAGCAACCAGCCTGAAGACTATTAAACATGGTTCACTGAGATCATCCCCGACAGCTTTGTGGTTGGTGAGGCCGCAGCGCCGACTCCCTGCCCTCGGGGCTCCTGCCTGCCCTGCTGTGTGCGTGTGAGGCCAGCCGGCTGGGTCGGAGGCCTCAGGATCGCAGACCCGACGTGGGAAGGCCGGGCCAGGTGCGGGCCTGTCTTCCAGCCCACGGCTCGCTGCGGCTGGGCCCAGAGTTGCAGACCCCTGAATGTTCGCTGCCCGAGGCACCTCCACGAGGGGCCTCCTCGCACAGTGGAAATGTCCTACGTCTATGTTGTCCCCGAGATCACCACCGGCCCACGTGGCTATGAACTAGTACTTGCTGGTGTGACCGAGGTACAGAACACGTAATTACTTCACTTTAACTAACTTGTGGTTAAAGGGCTGTGCGGGCCGGTGGCTTCGTGCTGGGCAGCGCGGCCGGGCAGCCCCACATCCCTTCTGCTGCCAGCCCCGCAGGCACTGCACCTAAAACCCAGACCCAAACTGTCTCTCCCGTCCACCCCACTTTCTGCTCCTCGGTGTGGACTAACGCTCCTCCCCCACTGCTCCCCAGGGGACAGGGCTCAACAGGGTCCCCCAATGCATGTCCGCCAGGGACCTCAGAATGAGACCTTATTTGGAAAGAGGGTCTTTGCAGACAAGTTGGCCAAGGTGAGGTCACGCTGGAGCAGGGTGGGTTCTAAATCCAGTGACCGAGGCCCTTGTAAGAAGAGCGGAAGTGGGATCCCGACAGGGGGACAGGGTCACATGAAGAGGGGCAGAGACTGGAGGGATGCGTCTACAAACCAGGGACACCAAGGATTACCGGCCACGCCAGAGGCTGGAAGGGGCGGGAAGGACCATCCCCTGGAGCCTTCAGCCACACCACACCTCCATCTCAGACTTCTGGCCTCCAGGGCAGGGCAGGGACGCCTTCCTGTTGCTTTCAGCACCCCTCCTCTGCTGATGGCATTTTGTGACCCGAATACACCAAGGTCTAGAACCGCCCCACCCCCCAAGAAGCCCCTGCTGGTTGACGCTGCCTGCCTGCCCGCTGTGCCCTTCGCGGTCTCCCTGGGTCGGAGCGCTCCTGGGCATCCTGTCCCTCATCTGTGTCCTCTGCACCTCGCCGACATGTTCCCGTCTCCCAGCAACTTGCCGATGACCGGTGCTGAGCAGATGCTGATGTGGGAGCGACACACATGCTTCCGAGGGAACAATCCCAGGGCCAGGGGGTGCTTCAGTCCACAAAGTGTTAAGCACCCAGAGACGGGGCAGAAACCACCCTCCCAGGAGCCTGCATCTGTCAGGACCAGAGCCGGCCCCCTGTTTCTGATGTAATTACCCACACGGCAGCGGGGGACGCGATAACAAACCAGTTCATTAGGAAATCCACTGGAAGCCCTCGGAAGCGCTTCATAAACAAAACCATTAGGCACAGGGCTCCCGGGGGCTCCCCCATCCTGGCTGGCGGGGCTGCTTCCCAGGGCTGGGCAAGGTCACAGGCCTTTGATCTGCAGGATGCTGCCCACCACCCCTCCAAGGTCACTCTCTTTCTTCCTCCACACAAAGGAAGCCTCTTCCCTGTGGCACTGTGGCTGCAGCCCGGCAGCCTAGACGGTTCTCCCGCCTGCTGTGAAGGGCCCTCCCACCTCCCCCTCTGCGCCAATGATGCTGAACCCAGGCCCTAGGTGCCAGGCACTTCCCAAGGGCGCTCTGCCCGAGGGCCCCACCAGCCCCTCAGCTCTCTCCCTTCACCCACAGCCCCTCCTGCTGACCAGGACCCATGGAGTCCCTCTCTGTTCTCCAGGCTCCGAGGGGAGCCAGCCTGCCTGACCTCTGTAACAACCTCGTCATCCGAAGCCGCAAGATGTTTACCACGGCCAAGAAACGAACTCCATTCACAGGCAGGACGGCAGAAAAGCCCAGATTGAGACTGTGGACTCAACACATGTGGTGTGAGGGAAGTAGAACGAAAAGGAAAAAGCAGGTCACTGCCCTCTGGAGCGGACCTGCAGGTGGCATCCCCGGGCGACACGCGCTGGAGACTGTGGCAGCGTGAAGGTGACCCTCGAGGAACCTCACCAGCCCAGGGCTCTTACCCAGGGGGAAGCCGTCCCAGGGGACACTGGGCGATGTCTAGGAACACCCGTGGCTATCATGCTGGGGGGGGGGCTCCTGGCATTGAGTGGGTGGGGCAGGGAGGCTGCTCCACACTCCGCAGCGCCCAGGACGGCCCCCAGAGATGGTTCAGCCCCAGGGTCCACAGTGCCGAGGGCGAGAAACTCTGATCTGTGGATTTGAATCACAAGCTCCCCGTTCCACCAGGAAAAGTAGCAAAGCCATGTGACAAGGGGCAGCGGGCCCATCAGTGTGAGCGAGCCCGGCGGCAGCCAGCACCCTTCTCCCAGAGCTGTGTGGCCACGTGTCTGCCAGTGGGGACCCCCCAGCGCTGGGAACCCACCAGGGAGGCGGCCGGCGGAAGCTGTACCGTGATGAGTGGGCAGCACCCCCTCCAGAGAGACTGAGGTGCGAGCACTCGTGTGCATTTCCAGGGCCCACCCTCTGGGCGGGAAGCCTGAACATAGTTGCCTGCAACCCAGGCAGACAACCCCAGGCGCGGAGACAGGAGGGGAAGTAGGAAGGAAGAGACAGGGGCTTTGGGCCGAGGGGGCTGGGATGCCCGCCCATTGCCCACCTGGGGAGAGCCGAGGTCGGCCACATGCTGAGCCACCGGCTCTCCCAGAACTACAGCGGGCGCCAGCGCTCTGCGGATGCACTCAGAACCCCGTGAAGCCAGGGGAGCAGGGAAGACGCGACGGGCTGGTGTGTTCAATTGCGGGGGAGGGGGAGGCCTGCAACTACGCTTGAGATTCTTTGCAAGCGTTTCCCAAAGAGACAAACAGGAGGCTCATCAGCTGCAAAGCTGTACTGGAGCGGCTTGGGCCACGGGCAACTCCCACCAGCCCTCCCAGCCACGGCAGCGGGGAGCAGGGTGGCCTCTGAACCCCAGCCCGGGGGAAGTCCCTCCCCGAAGGGGCCCACCAAGCACTCAAGTCCTGCCCACGTCCGAGCTGGCGGGAGCCCCTCTCTGCTCCCAAGGCTGCTCCCCTAGACCCGTCCTCTAGGGTGTTTTCACTCGGGGGACACTGCCCCTAAGGGGGTGAAAACTCCTTCTTGGGGGCAGAAAAGCTTCACTGTCTTTGAACAGACATGTGGTGTACCCACGATGTTAGAATCTCACAGAGGGGCAATGAGAAAGAAAGTGTTAAAGTGTTCTGTGGGTGGGTGGGTGGGTGGGGGGTGACAGTGAAAAAGAAGGCGGAAGAACGGCCCGCAACCCGCCCTCTAGACCAGGCTCTCATCCAGGACCTGCCCCAGGGGGCACCAGGCCACGACTGGGGAAGCGAAGGGGCTCCTGGCATTGGGAGGGGGTGGGCCCGGGGATGCCAATGCCCAGGCCGCACGAGGCTGCTGTGCTGTGGGGAGCCCTTGCCTGAGACCCATCCTTCCAGATCCGGTGGCGCCTGTTCTAGATGGTCAGAGTTTAAGCCAACACAAAACCAAGCCGGAAGGCAGAGCCGTGGCACCGTGCTCTCCACTCCGACCCTCACCGCTATGCTACTGTACGCATCTGGGCTTGAAGCCACTGCCAGGGCTGCCAGGGACAGAGTGACAGGAAGCTCTGGGGGAGGCTCCAGGGGAAGCACATTTTATACGGCAATTGACTGCGAACCCCGCGCACCGGCCACCACCAGCGCCATAAATCAGGGAGCCAGCAAGGCGCAGCAGTGCGCAGGCCGGCACCGCGGAGGCGGGTGGGCCCGAGGAGCGTCCGGGCTGCAGCTCTGTTCCTGCCCTCCTCCGCCCGGCCCCCACTGTCACCCCACCTTCTGTCACCTCCCCTCGGGCTCCAAGTTAATCGCCCAGAGCAGGCAGCAGCGTTACTGAACAGAAGGCACGCGGTCTGGAGCAGCGGAAACAGTTTGGTTCACATTTCACAGCAGTGAAGTTCAAGGTGGCCCAGGCTGAGGGGTGGGGGGCGATTTTCAGGAGAGGCCCCCCACCCTGGAAGCGCAAGTGGGGGGACGTGGGGGCCGCCCCTGGAAGCGCTGCATCTGGGGACGGGCCTCCCCACCTTCCACGATCAGCAGAAGCCATGGGGGCGCAGACTTTCCCGGAGGCTGAGGGCTGGCAGGCGGCGGCCCAGACAGCTGGAGGAAAACCAGCTAAGTGCGCCGGGCTCCTGGCCATTCAAGCCGGCTTCTAAATCTCTCTCTCGCTCTGTTTAATCCGAAGTCATCTCCTGTACCTTGTGGGGTGGCCGGGATGCCAGTGTGCCCCCGGTGGAGGAAAGAGGCCCTTGTCAGGCTTCACCCGGCGCCACCCACCGGGGGAGCCGGGAGGGACTCGTGAGCTAATCCAACGTGGCGTGCAGTCTTATAGGACTAATTTGAGCTCAGACCTAAAAAGGCTGACGTGTGCACACTTTATTTTCTCCAGTGAAGCCGGAGCATCCCTCTGATCTCTCTGGTTGGTAATCCCACTACAGAGCCTGCCTGGCCGAGCATGTGCCTGGGGAAACGGAGCACAGGCCTCTGGAGGTGGCCCCTGCAGCCACAGCCGAGCCCCGGACGCCCGCCTTGGGGAGGCCGCCAGCCTGCGAGACACGCGCGGACAGAGAGAGCATCTCCCAGAACCCCCAGCTAATTCACTTAACCTCCCTCTGGTCCTTGCAAGGTCACGAGGCCCAGAGTCAGAGCTTGATGCAGGCAAGAGCCATCAGTAAAGCTGGAGAGAGACAGAGCGGGGTGGGGGGAGCCCAGGGAGCGGGGGTAGAGGGAAGGGACCGCTCACAACAAAAGCAGCAGCATGTGACAAGAGGCAGGCGTGAGGATGCACATGGCCTGTCGGGGACTTGCCCACTGCCGGCTCTGATCTCAGGCCCTGTAGAGTCCTTGTTTTTAAGGTGCCCCAAATTCCACCCCACAGACCTAATATTGACCAACATTTTGGGCAAATCCCCCACCACACACACACACAATGGGATTATACATTCATGATCGAAAACCTAGTTTTTCCACCCAAAATGCCATGCCCATCTTTGCACACCAATAAATAGTGAAACCATTTTTGTGGCTGCGTAATATTACATGGTTCACCCAGACCCCCAGCCATGGGTATAAATTTTCCACTGTGAAAATCAACGATGCAATGACTGTCCCCGTATGAGGAAGGCCTGAGGACCGGCAGAGAGAGACGCACGTGTCCCACTGACGGCAGACACCCTCTGGGAGCTGCCCCCACGGGTCCCCCCAGTGGCCCATAAAGGGGCCTCCCGGTTCCAAAACCCCTTTCCCAATGCTGTCTCCTGCTTCACAGGCTCCCTAGTGTTTGTGGACCAAGGAAGGGAGGGTCTGCTTGGTGAGCACGGCATCCCCCATGGACCCCGTGGACCCACCCACACCCTGAGCGCTGATAACCTGGTAATCCAGGCGGTAGGATTTCTTTAACAGCTTAACTGAGCTATAATTCGCATGCCCTACAATCCACCTCCACTCACAGAGCTGTGCATCCATTGCCACGATCAATTTTCGAACCTTTTCATCACCCCAAAAAGAAACCCTGTACCACTTAGCAGTCCTCCCCAGCGCCTGGCAACCACTAACCCACTGTCTCTGTGGATCTGCCTGTTGTGGACAATTCCCGTCCATGGAATCACTATGTGGCCTTTTGTGTCGGCTTCTCTCACTGAGCATCATGTGTTTGAGGTCCATCCACGGGGCAGCACCGTTCCGGACCAAGGGGGTGGGAATGGAAGGCCAAGTCGTGTGTGTTCTTCTTCCCACATCTCCCAAACTGGAGGATGAAGCCAGCAGGAAGTCCCTGCCCCCTCCTAGAGTCTGTAAAAGCCTCCATCTGCCATCCTGTCCCTATAGCTACCGCCTCCTCCTCTGGGCCCCAGAGCAGCCCTGCAGCCTCGCCCCTCCCCCTCCCCCCACGGACTCGGGCGGTCTCTGCCTGCCCCGGCCCCACGGGCTTGGGTTCTAATTCCTTCCACCGACCCCCACTCCACATGGAGGCCCAGCCCCGGCTCCACTACCAGCTCTGCCATGTGTCCAGAAGCCCAGGAAGCAAGGGGTTCATCCACGTGCCACGGGGCTAGGGCCATGTGGTCCAGAACCCTCGGCGGGAGTCCAGGAGGAAGAAACGGGCAGCCCTGTCATCAGGGTGCGCTTTCGCAGGAGCTGTTGGGCGCTGGTTTGGGTGTGAGTGTGGATGTCACCCAGCCCTGAGGACACTCAGGGTCCACTTGGGACACGGCGCCCCTCCTACCCATGGGGGCAGGGGCTCAGCTCCCTCATACCCCGAACGACCCCAGGATCGGGGGCCTCTCTGCCCATGGGCTTGGTAGAGAACTTCAGATTCCTCAGGGGCAGTCACTTCTCCAACAACTAGTTCCTGAAAGAGGACCGGTTCCTACAGAGCAGATACATCGACGCCCTGCAGAGTCCCGGTTCCCACAACCCTGCTGTCGGCCCAGCCCCCCAACCCCTGCCCCAGAGAAGAGAGGCACGTAGAGATAACGTACCCACAGCCCCAGAGGTCCATCCCTCGCTCCCTGTTAAGTGCGGGCTTGTGGCCCTGGCAACAGCTAGCATCTGTCGTGCTTAAGGGACTCCAAAACCCAAGGCTGTGGACCACGGCCACGAAAACTGCCTTTCAGTAGGAAAAGGTGGCGGGCAGATGCAAGGGCTCGCACACATGCCCGGGGGAGAGGAACTAAACTGAGCTGACGAAGCCTCACTACCAGAGTCCAAAAAGCACAGCCATACTAACCAACCACCCTCTGCGCCGAAGAGAGAAAGGTCAGCCAGGGCCCTCAGCTAGGGCTGATCCTGTCCCCAGGAGACACACGGCAATGCCTGGGGATGTCTGTGGCTGTCACACTGGGGGCTCGTGGCATCGAGGGGGCAGGGCCGGGGAGGCTGCTCCACACCCCACAGCGCCCGGGACGGCCCCCCAGAGGGTGACCTGGCCCCAAGTTTCACAGCGCCACAGCGGGTGGGAGTGAGGGTGGGCCAGAGTCCGAGGGACCAGGGCCATTTGCACCCAGAGCTCTGCTGGATCCTTATCCATTTCACCCCCTTTGTAGGCGGGGATGGTCGCTGGCCACAAGGAAGGCAGGGCCATTCCCCCTGGCGCCGGGGCGGGGACACGGCGGGCGCCCCCCACTGCAGGGCGCGTCAGGCAGGGAGCAGGTGGCCGCGAGGCTTTCCTCCCATGCACAGAGGGCTGATGAGGGTTAGCATCAGCGATGGGGAAGGAAGACCATCCTGGAGAAGAAACTCTACCTCAACTTGACAGTGCACACAGAGTGCAGACTGCAAGTGGGAAGAGCGTGCTGTGCTCAGCGGAGAGGGTGGGAGAGGGCAGCCCTCTGCAGCCTCTGTCAGGTAGACGGGGACCAGAGGTGCTCCTTCCAAGGGGCTCTGGCAAGAGGCCACAAGCCTATTTTCTCCAGAGTTTTAGAGCCGGGAGGATGCTGGGCACCCCTGTGGCCTGCAGGGCAGACCTGAGCCCGAGGACTGGGCACCCTGCCCGCAGTGGGGAAGTCGGGTGGGCTCTGCAGGGGGCCGGCAGTGGCACATCGGCATTTGGCCTGGCCTGCCGGGCACCAAAGCCACCAGCGCCCTCACTGGACCCTCCGGAACCTCCAGAGACAGTGGCTGGGAGCCAACCTGCTGGAGGGAACAGCCCCTCTGATGCCGGAGACTCTGTGGGCTGCAAAGAAAAGAGCAAAGGAGGTGACCTTCAGCCCTGACGGGCTGGAGCCAGAGCGCCTGCACCCTCGATTCTCTAGACCAGGGACTGCAAACTTCCTAGTAAGGACCAAACGGCAAATATTTTCCACTTTGCAGGCCAGACGGTCCTGTTACGACTACTCAATTCCACCGCTGCAGGCAAGCAGCCCTGCAGGGCACGTGAATGAATGGGCGCATCTGTGCCAATAAAACTACTTATCAACGTGAAATGTGAGTTTCATCTAGTTTTCAATTGTCACACACTCTTCCTTTGATTTTTTTCTCCCCCAGCTCTTTAAAAATCTAAATATCATTCTTTTTGCAGACCATACAAAAATAGTCGACCTGCCAGGTTTGGCCTATGGGCCCCCGTTTGCCGACCCTGCTCTAGAAGAAAGCACAGGAATACTTGAAATTCACACAGGCTGGCAAGCGTGAGAGCTTAGCCTTTAATGCGTCAGCAGAGGGAGAATGACAGAAACGGACGGTGCGGGGAGTGAGGGGCTCGCTGGGTGCCTGAACAGGTAATGAACCAACAAGTACAGAAGTCTAGAATCTGGGAAGTGGACGTTCTCTCCCTTGGGTGCATTCTGAGGAATGTGCTGGAAGGGGATGCAGACGGGACGGGGCACTCAGGCTGCAGGGAGAGGCCCCTGCTCAGCGGTCCCCCCGTGCCCCACCCCACCCCCCTCCCTTAAGTCCACAGGCCCAGCACCCCAGGAACCGAACAGTCCCCTGCCGCCAATGCCCTCAGCTTGTCCCCTGCGAGGCCAGGCGCCCGGCGGCCTCTCCAGCCCAGACTTGTTACGGGGGCAGCGGAACTTGGAGGTCTGAACCTGCTGTCCCGTTCCACCACCTAAAGGCCTGGAGGCTGACATCAGGTGGCAACGGACGGGTGCCCCGTGGCCAATGGCCACTCCTGGCAGAAGCCGCCGGGCACCCCAGAACCCAGGCCAGCTCAGAGCAACGCTTGTCACTTGTTCAGTAATTTCACGCTCCGCCGCCTGGCGATATGAGGGTGGAGCCCCATCTAAGGCTGCGCTTCCCAAGTGCCACTTGTTTGTGAACACATGGCTGAACCCAAAATTGCTTTTAATATCCGGGCAATCCCCGCTGGCCCCGCAGCAGGGTCGGCTCCAGCAGCGCCTCCGGGACCAGCCCCGGGGCCAGGCTGATAACTCAATCGCACAGAACTCCCTGCAAACATACCCCTGTGGATCTAAAGGGACAATCCTGACACCCCCGTCTCTCCTCTTGCAGCGAAGCCAGAGGCTCTGCCAAAGACAATCCCCCCACAGTTTCCTGAATTAAGTATAAAAAGCCCAGCACTTTAAATCCCGGGGTGCCTCTCCAGTCTTCCTGGCTACAAAACCCATTTCCTTTTCTCAACTGCACTGACACAGCGAAGTTAAGAGAAACAGATCATTAGAAAGACTGAGACGAGCCAGCCCGTCTAGACCGCGCTGCCCAGTGGAGACGTGACGCAAAGCCACCTGTGAAGCTTAATTTTTCACCCCATTCAAACGTGGAAAAAAGCAGGCGACATTTGCTTTAAGGATGGATCTTGTTTAACCTCACCTGTTCAAAAGCATCAGTCTGTAACCCCCCTGAACACCCCTGGTGCGGGGTTTCCTGCTCATTGCCACGTGCCCTGCCGTGGACTCGGGGTGTTGCACACCACCGGCTCCCCTCCACTCCATCGGGCCACGTCTCCAGGCTGTGACGCCCGATCGTCACGGCCTAGACCCTCTTTTGCAAGGGTCCAAGGTCTGGGAAACACTGAAGGAATCAGGATCCGGGCTCCAAGTCCTCCGGGTCCACACTGCTCCCACTTACGGGCCTGGGAGAAACCCACCATCTGTCCCAACCCTGGGTCCTAACTCATAACGGCTGAGAAATTCCGCGGAGGAACCCCAAGGCTCTGGCTTGGGAGGCTGGTAGGAAGCTCAGCAGGAGAGGCCTCTCCTGTCCCATGACCCAAGTACCACAGTGGATGCTTGTGAAGAGCCGGGCCCCCTTTTGCAGTGGAGAGAAGGTTAAAGGGACTGAAACCTGAGAGCCGGGGCCGCTTGGTCTGAGCCCAGCTCAGACCTGGGCAGAGCTCGCCGGCTTCCTCCACGGCACGCGTGGTACCAGTCTTGGGTAGAAGGCCCCTGGTCCCGGCAGCCAAGGAAGGGCTGGGCCTGCTGTCTGCCCGACAGCCCTCCCAGCAGCTTCTCCCTCCCAGGGCCCTGCCCAGTGCTCAGCCACTCCCTGGACTCGCCACTACGGGGCCTCGTGCCCCCAAACCTGCCCGTCAAAACCACAGACAGGTGAGTGCAGGAGAAAAGGAATTTGAGAACGAGCGCTTGGCTCAGATGTCAAATCTGTTGGCCAATAATCGGCCCTCTGGGACCAGAACGGCAAATTACTGAGGAAAATCAAAGGCGTCTTCCGGCCTTTCAGTGACCTCTCAATGTGGATAGCGAGGCAGCAGGAAGCCCTCAGGCTCGAGCGCAGGGTCTGCTCTGCCAGGGTTCTGCGCCCTCTCTCTCTCCCCCTGTCTTTCTTGCACCCTGCAGCAGAAAAGCCCAGATAGGGAAGCTGGAGGGGGGCAAAGGCGCTGGGGCCCAAGCAGACCCCATGCCCGGCCAGGTGGCCTCCAAGGGGTCAACTAACAAGGAACAAATCTTCCCTGATCCCCAGACGAGGGGGAACACACCTGGGGTCTGCCAGGAGGAGGGGAGACCCGACCCCAGGCCTGCCCAGACTCCCTTCCCCTGCCTCCAGGTGAGAAACATTCTGGGGACAAGTTTGCTGAGGATCCAGAAACAGACCCTTATGGAGAATCCCAGCCTCCGGTCGAATATAAACGGCTGCCATCCAGGCCCTGGGCTGGGTGAGCAGGTGGGGGCCGGCCCCCTTTAGACCCTTCCCCAGGGTCTGCGGGCACTCACCTGGGTGGCCACCTTGCCGTAATCAATCCACCGCAGGGTGGCAAAGTTGGTAGATTCCGCGCAGTTGAATCCGTGGTTGAATCCGGCGTGGTAGCCGTAGGGGAACGTGATCATGAACTCCCCAGCCTCCTGCGTGATCTGAGGGGCAAGAGGCCAACAGGTGAGGGGCGAGGCCCGACACAGGGCATCACGGGCTGATGGCAAAGCCACAAGAAGCCACCGAGGAGCACAGCAGGGGGACGTGGGCTCGAGGATGTCCCAACAAGTGCCAGGGAGCCTGATTTTAGGAGCCAAAGGAGTCGGCCAAGTGACAGGCTGTGGCCTGGTGCTCGCAAGGCTTGGGAAGTAGGTGAGGCGAGTGGCCAGGGCGGCAACTGGCTCCCAGCCCCGCCACTCACTGAGACCCCACTGGGCCCCGAGGGGACAGTCTGCACTCTCTAGACGGGTGAGCAGCAATGCTAGGATTCTAGGTACTTCTCATTTGGCGGGGGGCGGGGGGGGTCTCCTGCTTTGGGGGTAGGTGGCCTGGCAAGCGTCCATCCACTGTGAGATGTTCCCACACGGCGCCGGGGCTGGCGAGGAGGGCCGGTCGGCACTGGCGGAGCTCGGAGCCCTTGGAGCCCAGGGCGGGTTCGAGCCGGTAGCACGGCGCCCAGCCCTCGTGGGAGGAAGGAGCAGGAGCAGAAGCTCCCAAAAAGTCCCCAGAAGCTGGCCTAAGTGGCCCCGCCACTGTGAGCAGAGAATCTGTCCACTACATCCCAAGACATGGGTCCTTCCAAGTGAGGGCAAAGAGACTGAAGCGACACGTCAGTGGGCCGGGAGGACACGTGTCAAGGTCACGACACTGCAGGACGAGCGCGTTTCCAGGCCTATTCAAAATGGTCTGGACAGCCAGACTCTGGTCCAGCCTCTGCGACAGAGACCCCAAACCAAGAAGTTGGGCGTGAGGGACCGGGGTGGGGGACCCACAGTGATGCCAGACAGAGGCTTCCAGAGGTGCCAGCCCGAGGCCTGGAGAAGGAGGCTGCAGCCTCCTCGCCGGGCCCCTCCCCACTCTGCACTGACTACCCACGGCCATCAGCAAGCGCTCCAACAGACCAGTGTCCGGCAGACGGGTGACAAAGAGCAGCGGCCGCCATGCCCACTCACTGTGTCCCGGAACGTGAGGCGGGGCTGCTGGACTAGAGGCTGTGACGCGGGAGTGACCCTCTGGGGTCAGGAGGGCCAGTCTTCTCCTAGGCTGAGCACGTGGTGCACATCAGGTTGTCTGGAGTTCTGAGAACGGGGCCCAAATGCACCCGCCCCCCCGCCCCTCGACGATGTTTCTCTCTAGGGTTTCACAGACACGGACCGCGCTGCCCATGCTCTGCGTCTGGCCTCTTCCGCTTGGCACATCCTTGGGGTTTATCCGTCCCGCCGGGCACATGGGTCGTCTGCTCCTTTTCGTTCCTAAAGGGGTCTCCTGCTATGAGGATGTGTTGCTATTTGTTCATCTAGCCTCCTGCTCACAGGCCTGTGGCTGTTCCTGGTCTGAGGCTCTGTGAGCAGAGCTGGGGGCACCTGTGGATTCATCTTCTCCCGGTGGTTGCTTGCACTTCTCCGGAGTAAACAGACTCCGAAGGGGGCACCGTGGGGCCCCAGGAAACTGCCCAGCGGCTCTTCGCAGTGGCCGCCCGTTTTGCACCCACGTGGTGGGAAGGGCGAGTTCCCCCGCCCCCTCGGTGGCATATGGGGTATGGGGTATTCACACGCAGTGGCCCTGTGGGGTGGGTGTGATGCTCCGGCCCCCTCCCTGAGGTCTGTGGATGCCGCCCACTGCGTCCTGCCGGCGCCTGCGCACGCCTCCTTCTGCAAAGTGTGTCTGCTCAAGCCTTCTGCCCCACTTAGAGGCTCTTCACCACTCTGTCGTAGTTTTCGGGGCCTGCTAATAACCCCAGAGAGAGGAGCAGAAATCGCTGGATTCATCTAAGTAACCAACGAGGAGTTAAACCCTGGCAGGGGAGGGTGGGTGGCGGGAGGTGGCGACCGGGGGTGGGGTGAGGTGGAGGTGGGGAGACTTCCAGAAGCCAACCACAGAGTCAGAAATCAATCAAAACTGACGTAGCTTGGAGAAAAGCCAGTCCTTAAGAACACGGAGATATCTTTCTTTGCAAATAATGAATTGTACCCATCAAGGGAAGTCAGTGTGCATTAAGTAATATTTTTAAATTCCTGTCCAAGTGACAGCCGCATGCGGGGATGAAGCGACAGCAGAAGATGGGGGAGGAGGGGACATGTAGTGTCCCCAGGGCCCAGCGGCCAGCATCCTCGTTCTCAGGAAGGGTCCCCTGGGCCAGCTTCTGCTGCAGGACTCGGAGCCTCGTCAAATGAGATAAGTAAAATTCAGGTTTGGGGATGCGCTTTTAAATGCAATTACTGATGTTCTTATCCTACTTGAGCTGATTCTGTAAAGTGCTATCTCGCTTTCCAGAACGCCTCCGTGCATGCACTGGCCTGCTTGAGCTCAGGGACGCAGCAGGGTCCCCGTCACCGAGCTGGAGCCCCCGTGGGGAGAGGCACACTGAGGGCCTGGTCCCCCGCCCGATCCGGCCCATAAATCAAGCCCCAGAACAGGAGACGTGCTCACTTAGAGCAACAAGAAGATTATGCCCCTGTCAGAAAATCTACATCCTGGTGGCTCCATTTCAAACCCACGGTGTCTGTCCTCCGTGTCACCACCGTCAACATTATCCCAACAATAAATTAGAGGGCGCTTGGGATGACGGATAGGCCGTGACGCAAAGCAATCAGTAGTGGAGGGAGCGCCAGCCCCAGACGCCAGTCACAGAGGAAGCCCGGCGGTCGGCTGCTTGTGCGAGCTCTCCAAGAATAAATGAGGAAGTCCGTGGCAGATCACAGAAATACACACTTTTAATTATTAAAAAGCTCTGCTATTGATCTGCTTTTTCTTCTAGAAGTAAATACCATTACAAAGATTTATAAGTGGAGTGCGGGGCGTCACTCTGAAGGCCGCCAGGAATTCAGATGAGGGGCTCCACGTGGAGCCTGACGCTGCAGGGCCCGGAGCCTGGTCCTGAGTGAGCCGGCGGCCCACGGAGGGCTCCCTGCTGCTGGACAAGGGCCTTGGGACGAAGCTCTGTCCGGGCCCCGTGGGCAGCCGTGGTGGCTGCGGAGCCCGGCCTCTCTCCAGTCACCAGCAGCCCCTCTGGGCCAGGAGGCCGCCGCCGCCTTGGGTCACGCTCAGGCATTTCGTATACAAGCTACAGGGCCACACTGGCACTGACCCGGGAGAACGAGGGTGCCCGCCAGCTGACTCCTGCGACCAGCATCCCTCTCCAGGAAGCACCACTCTGGAGAACGTCCGCGACAAAGGGATGCGAGAGCAAGTACCTCTCACTTCCGTGAGCAATGCCGTGATCTGTCTGTGAGGTTCCTGGCAAAGAATGATGCTCCAACCAGAAGACGGGGGCGGGTGGGGTGGGTGGGAAGAGGGAAGCATGGAAAGCTGCGTTTCTCAGAGCGAAATATCCCGCTACCTAATAAGCATGAGCAGCAGCTGCGGCCCCGATAGAAAGGCGAATCCCCGATCTGTGTGCTGATGCTGCAGGCGGTTTGACTGAAACGTCAGAACAATTTCTGACCTGCTGACACCCTTGGCCAGAGAGAGGCACGAAGGTCCGCCCCAGAACTCGCTCCTGCGCCTGACGAAGCGCTCTTCGGGGAAACCTAGAGAAGCTGGATTCCCAGACAGTCTCCTCTGCCCCCTGCCCTCGGTGCCACGGCCCACACGCCTGTCCGGTAAGTTCCAGGCACAGGCCTCTCGCCTGGACCCACGCAGGGACCAGGGCGCAGACTCCCCCGTCCAGGAGGGCTGTCTGCGGGGAAGGACTGGCCTGGAGTGACGACAACTGGGCCCACTTCCGGGGCAGAGGCGGCCTGGCCCCGGTGCTCAGCCCCCACCCGCCCGCCCTCCGCAGGCAGTGGGGTCCCTGCCAACCCGGCTCCCAGCGTGGCCTCACCCCTCACAGCCCCACACGGACCAGTGGAGCAGCCTCTGGAGCAGGAAACTGCATGAGTTCACAGCCTTCACGCTGCGAGGGAGCCAGGCGTTTCATTTCTAAACAGGTATTTGCTCTTTCAAAGGCGTCTGCCCGGGCACGGGTGGGCGGGAAGGGACTCCCACGGGGAGCACCGGCTCCTCAGCGCTTCCTGCCGGGTCAGCAGGCGCTGCCCCGACCGTCCACTCCCCAGCCCGGCCCGCAGGACCTGCCGACATTCGGGTCTGGGCGGGAAGGAAAGTCAAGGCCCCTCCTGACGGCCCCTCTTCCATCCTCACTCCCCACCCTGGAAGAGCTGGAGGCTGATGGCCCTGCCCTGGCTTGCCATCGTCCTAGAACCTTCTCCAGGGTTAAGACGCCAGTTTCCTGGGGCACTCGTGGTCACCAGGGCATGGGCCCCAGAAGCCCCTCCACGAGCAGGTGGTCTGTGCTCAGCCCCTACGTACCCGGCTGAATGGGATCCCATACTTCTTGAGGATGATGGGCGAGATGAGGGTCATCTTGTGCCGAAGGAAAGCGTCGCAGCCCTGGGAGCTCCCGGGGAAGAAGCCTAGAGCAGAGAAGACCAGCATCAGCCTGGCGGGACGGGGCGGGGCCTGCCCGGTGGGGCAGCTGGGACACCTCTCTCTGGGCAGCCCTTTCCTCTGAGGCCCCGAGGGAATGAAACACACAGGGGACTGCGGGACGGGGTCCTGGGTGACAAGGGGCGCACCCACAGCACACACCCGCGGTCGCAGACAGGGTGCGGCTGCCCAGAGACCGCCGCCCACCCCGAGCTCCCCTCAGACAAAAGCCACTGCGTTGCTTCCACACAGTCACTCGGCCACGTGAGAGCGCAGCCCGGACACAAGACAGGGGAGCTGCTGCTCTTGACCAGACACACGGTGACCACGGTGAGTGGGGTCCCCCACCACCCCCCAACACTGAGGAGTCCGCAACAAAGAGGGGGGCCGCCTGAGTGGCGCAGGCTCTCCACCCACGTGGTCCCACCGCCACCAGGCAGGTGAGGACCCGGAGGCCCGGGAGACAACCCGCCCACCCTCGGCCCCAGACACACGGGGCCAACGCAGGCCGCGCCCACAGCCCCTAACCCTCTGTCTGTGCTCACAGCCCCTATGCTCTCTGCCCCACGATGCGCCACGTAACTAATTTACAACAGGGATAGCCTCCGCGAGCCTACGGAAAGCCCACCATCAGCTCTACCTGCCCAGAAACCGTGCTTCACTAACGCAGTTCAGGGACGTTCCCACATCGCCTGTTGGCTGAAACTCAAGTCAATGACACGTGTGTCTCGTGGTTAAGAAAAAGCCTGTCCCAGGTTCTGCCCATGGTGGCCAGGCGCCTCAGCTCAAACCCGCACAGAGAGTGGGCACAGGAGGGCTGCCACGTGGCTCCTCGAGTTGTGGGATGAGTCCCCACGGCAGTGGCACCAGCACGCGCTCCCGAGCGGCCACCTCCCTCTGAGACTGATCCCCAGATGCAGGCAGCCCCAGGACCCTTCTGGAAGCCGATCCAGACCGGGCCCAGCCTCCAGGCCAGCGCGCACCCTCGACGGGCTGCTGGTTAAAGAGGGCACGTGTGTGTGTGTGTGTGTGTGTGCGCGCGCGCGTGTGTGTATGCACGTGCGCACCCGCGTGGCCCCACCCACACGCCAAGGCTGCAAGAGGCTCCTAACCGCAAGGACACAATGGCAAGGCTCTGGAAGGTGCCAGGGCTGACTGAATCCAGCAACTCTGCTCTGCACTAGAAGCATTTCAATTAGAGTTACGGCTGCCTGCCGCCCGGCCCGCCGGCCTCTCTGCAGTTCCTCTTTTTAATGCACAGTTTAAGTGGCTCTCATTAAAGCTCTAATAAAGAAGCACATTTTAAGTGATTAGCACCAATAATGTGCCAACACATTAATGCTCTCCCCGTGGGCTGCACAACTCTCCCAGCGAGCCCATTCGGAGCACGGCTATTCATTTTCCATATTAATCGCAAACCCATTCCACCCATCTCAGTAATGGAGCCCCTGATGCACACCCCCAAAAAGTTTGGAAGAGACGCCTAGGAGGGCAGTGAGTCACTTGCCCTGGAGCCTCCCCCATCCTTCCTCCGAGGAGGGGAGAGCAGTCCTGAGTGAGGGGCTGCAGAGGAAGCAGGAGGCTCCCGCCCCTCCTCCAGAGCTGACAGCCCCTTTCCTGAATTCCAGGAGCCGCTTGACTTAATGAGTCTGGATTTTTCAAGAAGCAAGGACGGGGCGGCCTCCCTGCTAGCCGACTCTTCCTCTCCCAGCCCCGGCCACTGAGCCTCCCTCAGATGCCCAGGAAGCGAGCCAGCATCCAGGTCGGGGCATCAGAAAGGACCCGGCAGCAGCTCCGGCTGCAGGAATGGAGCACAGGGCGAGCTCCAGGGAGAGCGGCTGTGGCACTGTCTGGGGTCGGCGGGGGGCCCCAGAGGATCCTGCATCCGGCTTCTCTTGCTTCTCTAGTTGGCGCTCCAATCACCCAAAACTTTTCTAGTAGAAAAGGCATACTGAGGGAGAACAGCCGGGCATGGCTAAGTGCAACCCCCTCTGAACAGGAAGAACAGAGAAGCTGCAGGCAAGGCCCGGGGGTGTCACGGACGTGGTCCCAGAGAGCGCCCGCACTGATCCCCGTGGCTCTGCAGGTATGGGGGGCTGAACAGTGGCCCCCAAGACGTCCATGTCCTGATCCCCGCAACCTGTGGAAGGTCCCCTCAGTGGTAAGAGGAACTCTGCAGACAGGATAAAGTTCAGGCCCCTGAGATGGGGATGGGCCTGGACCACCCAGGGGGCTGGTGTCATCCGGAGGGTCCTTATAAGAGGGGGTCAGAGGGACACTCGACCACAGACCAGGGAGACAGAAATGAGAGCGACGCGGCCCCACGCCCAGGATGCAGCTCCTCCAAAAGCCATAGAAGCCAGGAATCGGGTTCTCCTCCGGGGCCTCCTGAAGGAGCCAGCCCTGCGGATGCCTTGACTTTTAGCCCCTAGAGGCTCACTGTGGACTTCTGACCTCCAGAAGTGTAAGAAAATAAATCTGTGGGGTTTTTTAATGAGGTTTTTTTGAGTAGTTTAAGGTTCACAGCAAAACTGAGGGGATGTGTGTTGTTTTAAGCCACTGAGTTTGTGGTAACTTGTTACATCAACAGGAAGCTAATACAATAGGAAAAGACATTTTAAATTTGCATTTTAAAAAACATAATGGGAACAAAATTAATTGGGTTTTATTTTCGAGCTCAGTAAGTAAGTTAAATCAGCCTTTGCCATGCCCGCCTGCACTGGAATTTCTCCCGGGAGAAGCATGTTCCTGAGAGCGGCTCCAGCCCTGTCCATGAGGTCAAGGTCCAAGTTTCCAACATAAAAGGCAACATGACAATGGCCTCTGCAGAGGAACTGGGCCCGGGGGCACCTGCTCAACTCACCTGACGGCCTCCCTCCCACCCGGGACTCTGCCGACCCCGCCAACCTGCTGTGAGAATCTGCTGGGCAGAAAGATGGGCCGTTCCCACCCCCAAGTCAAGTGCAGGCAGGGAGGCGCCCACAGAGGCCGGCAGCCGGCTGGCAGGGAGCCTCACCAACACCAGGCCATGGCTTCGGACGGTTCTGTGGCCACCTGGGGGTGCCAGCTGCCTACTGCTGCCACGGGGGTCGGGGTGGCCTGAGGCCCCGTGCTATCTCCGCGGCAGACTCTCACCCTCACCAGGGTGCTGCCTGAGAGGGAGGGGCTGTTCTTGGCTGCACAGCGAGGGCCCGCCCGCTGGGCCAGCGGGGTCTGTGAACGTCTGTCCAGGCACTGACAGCCGTCCACCCTCAGGACACGGGTCTCCATGGGGACAGGACAGGTGCGAGATGAGAGCGATGGGGGGAACAGCCTGGCCCCCCATCGGGGCACACAGAGGCCTCCGCGCCCCCCAGCCTGGGTGTCTGGCTTGTCTCTAAGGATCCCATGCCCTGAGGGCCGGCCTTTACCCGGGTGGTCAGAGCCCCAGACGCAGCCCGGGACCCTCTCCGACAAATCCTATCAGCCCAAGAGGCCCTAGCGAGGGTCTCAATCCAGGTGGTGGAGGGAGCCTGGGTGACCCGACCCTGCACAGGATTAGCAGATGGCCCTGCAGTCCCCATGCGGCCGCACAGAACAGGTGCGGACCTCCACACTGGACTTCTCGTGTTCTAGACTGAGCAAAGAGTCCACAAAGACAGAAAAGGGTGGATGCAGCACCAGGTGCTGGGGGGCAAGGGGAGCACGGGCTGCCCCCAGCCGGCAAAGCCTGCGGTCCTGTCCCGAACTCTGGGCCAAGAGGCTAGAAAATGAGACTGTTGAAGCGACGGCATCCGTGTGGCTTTCGTGAAGTGACAGACCCACAGCGGGGGTCCACGACCTGACCGCCAGGGAAAGGAGTGGAACACAGCCAGGACACCTGGAGCACATCACCCTCCAGGACACCGACCCCCAGACAATAGCGTGAAGCCGGGGAGGGAGAGGCCGCCAGCCCACCGCCCACCCTGGCCCCAGCGGGCCCCAGGCACCTACCGATTGCCAGACGCTCCAGGCGCTTGCCATGCTCTGGGGGGATGGCGTACCTACGAGAGAAGGGAGGCACGTCAGAGGGGAGAGCGTGTGGCCACTGCACAGCTGAGGGCCCCAGGAGACACGCGGGCCCGGCATAGGGCAGAGCCGGGCGGCTGCGGTCGGCGTAGGGGAGGGGCTGTCGGGGTCGGGGGATGCCACATGGATAGGAAGAGGGGTGAGGTGGAGGCCCAGGACCCAGGACTTGGGGGGCAGTGACACACCCTCGGAATGCCAGGAGTGGAGACATTCCCAGTTAGGCGGCTTCGAAAGCAAAGCATAAAGTAAAGAGCACTGGATTGGAACCAAGGAGGAGGACGGAAGCATCCCGGGCTGTCCCCCCAGCCCCAGGAGCCGAGGGGAAAGAAGCTTCAAGAAGGAGCAAGACTTCACTCGTCACCCACTTTCATAAGTTGTATTTTCACACGTTTTTACGTTTGAAAGATGATTGCGGCTGTCATAAATAAAAAAAGATGTAAGGTGAAAGTCTGCAAACAGATGAAGCGAGAGTGTCACCTGCTGATGCGAGCCAGCGTGTCGGGATACCAGAACGCTTTCCTGGCAGAGGGCGGTGCCAGGAGGGACAGCCAGGGGCCAGGGGTCCAGAAGCCCCAACCCAACTGATGTGCCACCCCCAGACCACCCGAGGGCACTTGGGCAAGATGGAAACCTCCAGTTTCTTTTTTTTTTGGCTACACCACGAGGTATGCGGGGATCTTAGTTCCCCGACCAGGGATCGAACCCTCGCCCCCTGCAGTGGAAGCACAGAGTCTTAACCACTGGACCTCCAAGGAAGTCCAGGAAACCTCCATTTTCAAGCAAAGGCGAGGCATGGTAGGGCCACTGTCCAGAGGAGGAGGGAGGGTGGTAAAGTGTCCAATGGTAGAGCTACTAGAGCATCCGAGTCCCGTCCCATCTGGGAGAAACTCCAGGATCCGGCAATCCTGCCCCCTGGGAACACTGGGCCACGTCTGACACATTTCTAGCTGTCATGACTGGGGGAGTGGTCCTGGCATCGAGGGAGCGGGGGGGATGCTGCTCCACACCCCACAGTGCCCAGGATGCGCCCTAGTAGAGAATGACCCACCCGATGTCAGCAGTGCTGCAGGGCGCGGGGACCGTGCTCCAGCATAACAACGGCAATCTCCGGAATTCTAGAATGAGGCCACAGGAGGATGTTCCCCACGGCTGCGCCCTCCTCCCCCACAGGGCAGGAAGCCAAATGGGGAGGGACACGGAACATGGAAGATCGCCCAGGCTCGGTAGCTGGCTGAGTCCACTCCAGCTGAAAGGTTTATCGTTACTTTTAATAAAATAAAAGGGGGCAAGGGTAGGAGATAAGGTGAACATTGTGCTGTCTCTAATCTAACAGGATAAAAATAATTAATTTCTGGGCATGTTTCACGGCCCTGGAGGTGGCCGTGGCACCTTCAATTCTGCTGTCGTCAGAGAATTGCCCATTATCTGGACAAAGAGGAGGTGACTCTTTTTTAAATGGCCTTTTATCACTTACATAAAGATGATAAAAATTAATCCCAATCCAAAGCACCTCTGTGGGATTAAGGTCCCCCCACCAAACAGGGAAATGAGACATTCTGTCCCTTCTGGGAAGATGCCCGAGGACAGGAAGGAACTTACGGCTCCAAGGCTGTGATGATTAACGCAATATCGCCAGTCTACAATGCTGCTTTCACTTAATTACAGCCTGTAATTGGGAGTTGTAAAGATAAGATTAATTGAATCTGGTGGATGTTAAAAGTTTAAAACATTGGAACGTGGCTCCTCTGTTATCGGAAAGTACAAACTGCAGGACACTGGGCTGAGTGTTCAGAAGAGCAGCCCCTGGAGAGATTAGAAAGGACTCGTGGATGGGAAGCCGGCAGCCATGGGGGACGTCTGGACCCCGACGGCCAAGAGCACGCTGAGCCTCCCACGGTTTGGAATGACCCGGCGACAGCCTGGGAGATGCTGAGAGGCCCCTGTGCTCCCCCAGCCCACACCCAGGGACTCAGCAAGCTGAAAACCTCAGACTTTGGGGGAAGGCGGGCAGAACTGGGGTCCTGGTCCTTAACGAAACACGCGCTGAGCGTGGGCCGTCCATTCAAAGGAGGCAGGGAGGGCGGCAGAGGCTCCAACTGTGCAGTTGTAACGGCTCCCCGAGTTCGGGCGGCAGGTGCCCACAGAGCCCCCTCTCTGCCATGGCCCTCCCCTCCAGGGCCCCAGGCAAGCCCAGAGCAATGGAGGCCCAGGTGAGCCAGCCTCCCAGCAGGGCCGACATTCACCACTGAAGGAAAAGTCCCCAGACAGAGGGGCCTCCATGGCAGAGCCTTGCATAGTCTCCAGCCTGGGGCCGGGGCGCGCTAACCTTGTTACAGCCCCGCCTGGCGTCACACCACTGGGTCGGGGCATCCCTGACTCTCAGGCTTGGCTCTGGGAGGAAATAAAAGAAGGCAAAGCAGCTCTTTGGGTTGAGCAGGGCTGCTCGCTAACTCTCGAAGTAGGCAAGCATCTGTCTGGCCATTAGTGAGCAGGTTCTGGGGCCGTAAAACAGAGTCGGTTTTACTGGTCGCCAACATGGGGGCAGTTTGTCTTGCTCCCTGGGAACTCCGTCCCCATCACAAGGTCAAACCTCATGGCCAAAATCAGTCTGCTTTGCCCGCCTGCGACCCCAGGCAGCTGCTCTCTGTACGTGGCAGCCCGGGTCGCCTGGGAGGCAAAGGGTGCTTGCATGTTTCCTTGGACAGACGGCCTGCCCGGGTCCACGTCCATCTCACGACTGGGCCGGTGCGAGGTTTCCCAGCCGGCGGTCAGCCCTGCCCAAGCCCACACAGAGCCCCCGTGGCTCCCCCATCCCGCTCACTGCCAGCACGAGGCTGGTTTCCCACGTGTCCTGCTACACGGTGGCCGTCTCCTTGGTCCACCAGCCCCCGCCTCCTCCTGGGCTGACCACATCCCACCCCCAGATGGCCCCCATCACCATGCTCCTCCCCAGGGACTGGGCTGCAGCTGGGTGCCTCCTGGTGGTCAACTCACTCCAGGCCAGCACAGAAGTCATGGCAGAAGAATCTGGACGTGTCGGATACAGGAAAGGGCAGAGCCACTCCCAGAATCCAGGGAGGGATGGGAGGGACAACAGACCAGGGGCTTCAGGGGGCAGAGTCAGAAATGGGGGAAACCCCTTGGAGGAGTCTGCAGAGGGTCGGGCTGCCCACACGGGGTCACGCAGGTCCCTCCGGCCACAGCACACGAACCCCGGTCTTGAGACCGGCCAGGCAGGCCCCTCTGGACCTTCTCCACGTATGTTACCAGCCCATCATGTGCGCCCCTCCCTCTGCCCTTTCTCTCCTCTGGTCAACGTTTTACGCAAAGCACTTCTGGATGACACTCAACCAGAAAGTCGTGGAAAATTCAGCGCTGTCAGCTCGGTGTCCCTGGCAACCGCTCCAGGTGACCCCGCAGAGGCTGCAGCAGGCAGGACTGGACAGGCTCCATAACTCCGGGTTTAATGTTGTGGAATCGCCGAGGAGGCCGAGAGAGACGAATTCAGGCATCGTTTGCCAGACGCCTTTTTCAGAAAGGCAGTCGTCTGCAAATACCAGGGGCTTCGGCGAGAAAATAAAGCAATCTTAGATCCTCTATACAGCCCAGGAGGTAACGGCAGAGGACACGAGACGCATGCAAAGCCACACAACGGTAAAGAGACCGTCCCAGTCCAGCAGTTTCACTGTTCAAACGACCGGCTGACGGGAAGGCTTCCGGAGGTGACCAGAGTCCAGAGGCCACGTTCCAGAAGGAAGTGACCCCCTGGTCTGGGGAGAGATGGGAGGGCTGGCCCTGCCAGGTGGGCGTCCCCCAGCCTCTCCTTTCCAGGTTTCTTCTTTCACACTTGATGTCTGGAGTAGTGGATGCACCCCCTCCAATCACAGCCACCCCAAAAAAGGCAACGTGGAAACCCGCACACCTGGCATAGGCCAAGAGGGAGGCCTGGGGCCAGAGCGGCCAGCGATCGCGTCCAAGACCTGCGTCCTGACACGTGTGCAGGGGTCGGACGTGCTTACAGGGGGCCAGGGATGGACTGAGGCTGGACGCTGGAGGGGTGCAACCCTGGCCAGAGGTGGGCATCCCGCGGGCCCTGCTGAGGCCAGGCCGGAGTCCAGTCACGAAGCTCTGGAAGCCAGGGGGCCGTGGGCCAGACAGGCTGTTTGGGCAGAGGCCTCAGTCCAGCAGGAGGGAGGCTCTTGGGCCCAGAAGCAGAGGTAGTTGAAAGGAAAACACATCCTCTGCGGGCAGGCTCTCGCCTTGGGCAGGGGACAGGCTGCGTCCATCCTCCCAAGACGCTGCCCTGGGAAAGGCTTCCTGTCTGCAGTGGAGGATGCTATTAATGGTGTCATTTTCTTGGTGTTTTGTTTATTCCCCTGGAATAGCTTGATGGATGTGAATAATTATCAGACTATAAAAGCCAGCAAATGTGATATTTTCTATTGCTCTAAATCATCAAACAAATAAAGTGTGAAACAGCATTTCTGAATATAATTTTCCCCTCTAATGGCTTAGAATTATTATCAAGAACAATGAAAATAAATAAGTAAACGCCTTGTGAGTTAAAAATTAAATGAGTGTGTCAGGAAGAGGAACATGGGCCATCGTGGAGAGCAGGGACCTGCTCGGGGCCATTTGTTCTGCAGAAGCAGCAAGGGGCTTCAGGTTATGCAGGAGCCCGGGCCTCTGGGTGTGGACTCCCACCGCCCAGTGCCCTCTGGCCCAGGGAGTGGGTGTCCGGGACCACCTCCCAGGGGGGAGGGCTGTGCTGAGTGAGGGGTGTGCACCACGGTACCCTGTGCCCAGCTGACCCCCGGGAGGTCCAGGGAGCCCGTGTACCATTGCCCTGAGACGGCCACATGAGACCTCGGGAGGCAAGGTGGGTGGGGCTGGCCGCTGCCCTTCCTCTCCCGGGCCAGGGACAGACAATGCCAGATGGGCCGCTGCCTCTCAGGCCAGCAAGAAAACCTGTGGTCCCAGGGCAAGTTGTCAAGACGAGGAATGGGACACTCCAGTGGAAGGCATCACACCCCCGACGGGGCCCGGTTGCTCGGCTGGCCGGCCACCCTGGGCTACACGACCCATCAGAGTGTATGGAGTTCCCTGTGAGGAGGATGTGTTGCCACGGTAACGAGGTAATTCCCACACGCTCCCGCCAGCTGCAAGGGTAATGAGAGTTGATGGGGTCCTGACTCTCAAACCCTGCTGCCCATCCCCGAGAGGCCCCCTTGGCCTCTGCCAGGGCCCTGCAGAACCGTTTTGCTCAGAGCCACGTATGAAGCGCTATAATACGGACTGTATCTGTTCCCCAAGATGCGTGTGACTCTCCTCCGGGTGACAAGAGCACTCAGGACTTCTTCCATCGCCCAGCCTGACAGCTTCCACCGGCGCGAGGCTCGGCTCCCCGCCCTTCCTCTCTGCTGAGGAGAGCGTGCCAAGAGCAGGGGTCCAGCCAGGAGCCCTTTGGAAATGTCAGTTCAGCCCGACGCAAGTTGGAGGGTGAGGAAGTTAATTTCACAGTGTCTGCACAAGGCCGGGGCAGACAGGCCCCTTGCCGTTTAACATGCTATAATGACAGCGACGGAAACAAGAAGGCAGAGTCCACGGGAACTGCCGAGACCACATGTCACGTTGGAGGCCACCTGGCACGAGTGAGCCACTGGCACGGGCCCAGGAGGCCATGGCAGCTCCGAATGCCAGCGGCCCCCAGCACCCCGTGTGCTGGGCATAGGGAAAAACCGTTTTTACTGCAATCCTCAAACACACGCCCTCTCTAGCCATGCGTCAGTGGGACAGTCCTGGCGCGCTGCCCCGTGGTCTGGGCAGCCAAGCAGAACGAGCTGGTCACAGAGCAGGCTTCCCCTCGCCCCCGAGTTGCCCAGGTGCCATCTCTGCGCTGGTTAGAGATGAGCTGGGCCAGAGCAGCCTCTCGCTCTGCTCCTCCGCAGGGAGGAGTGAAAGGGCCCAGAGAAGCACAGTCACAGGCGGTCTCCCCTAATGTGATCACCACGGAGACGAGCCACGACCCGTCCAAGCACTGCAGGTGCAGCATTTACATTAAATTCCAAACCATTCTGTATAAAAAATTCTTAGGACTGCCCTGGTGGCGTGGTGGTTGGGAGTCCAGCTGCCAATGCAAGGGACACGGGTTCGAGCCCTGGTCCAGGAAGATCCTACATGCTACGGAGCAACTAAGCCTGTGCGCCACAGCTACTGAGCCTGCGAGCCACAACTACTGAGCCCGTGTGCCACAACTACTGAAGCCTGTGCACCTAGAGCCCATGCTCCACAAGAGAAACCACCACAGTGAGAAGCCCTCGCACCACAACGAAGAGTAGCCCCTGCTCGCCACAACTAGAGACAGCCCGCGCACAGCAACGAAGACCCAAAGCAGCCAAAGATAATAAATTTTTAAAAAAAAATTTTTTTTTTAGAAGAAATACATTAAAAAAAAAATTCTTAGCCATCCAGGACTAGGAGGGACCTTCCCACCGTCACAGTTCAGAGTGAGGCAGGAGAGGTACTCTGGAAAGTTAGGGGCAAGGCAATCCACAGCATAGCACTGAAGACACTAGCCAGCGTAATAAGTCAAGAAAAAGATATAAGGGGACTAACAATCAAAAGGGAGGAGACAAACTTTTTCATGTCAAGTAGTATAACCTTCTACCAGGGAAAACTAAAAGAATGAGCTGGTGAATTAAGAACTAAACAGTCCAGCAAGGATGCAGAATAAAAAAATAAATAAAAATCAACAGCCAGCCAGGCTTCCTCTGCACCAGACAGACATTCACAGAAGACTATAAAACCCACTAAGGTGAACCTATCCCTTGTCTAGCGGTCCAGAGGCAGGAATTCCTCACCACAAACGAAGGCAAACATAAACCTGGGCGCGTGCTGGCCACTGACAGAATCACAGAGTCTGGTCCAGGAGACGGAAGTGCTCTCTGGGAGGCTGACACCGCCGGGAGATGCAGCCCCTCGGTGTCTCTGTCTGGAGTAGGACAGTGCAACAAACACACAGGCAGGCCTCAGAGTTGCGGCGGGCTCAGTTCCAGACCACCGCAATAAAGCGAATGCTACAATAAAGCGAGTCACACGAAGTTTTTGGTTTCCCAGTGCATAAAAAAAGTTACGTTCACAGTACTGTACCGTACCATAGTCTAACAGTGTGCAATAACAGCATTATGTCTAAAAAAATAGTGCTTTACTGCTGTAAAGTGCTAACCATCATCTGACAATGCAGGGTTGCCACAAACCTTCCATTTGTAAAAAATGAAGCATCTAAGAAGCGCAATAAAACAAGGCATGCCTGTACAGCAAAAAAAACCCTTGCCCCTGCCCACATCTTTCAGTAAAGGAGCTAACAGGCGTGACTGTGACATCGCCAGGTGACTCCAGGTACACACGTGGGCAGGACTAGTTTGTCAGGTACGAGCAGGCCTCACCATGACAGTTCAAACGTGAAAGACAGACAACTAACAGTCACGCTGACGGCAGGGTTAAAGGGGCACAAGTGGTCACCCGGTACCAGGCTGGAGAAATAAAAGATGTTAGAAAAAGCAGACAGGCTCGTCCTTGAAACATGAGGGAGCAGGTCCGAAGGCCGAGTAGGACAGCCCTGGGACCACCGAGATACCCCGCAGTCCCCTGCCCCACTGGGAGGGGAGGAAGAAGAGCTCTCACCTGCCCAGTCTGCCCGGGAGGGGAGGCTGCAGGGCACCTGGCCCAGGGGAAGAAGGGGAGACTGAGCCATTTCCTAAATACTCAGGAGAGCAACCCAGCCTGGTGGGGTGGGTCCCCTCTGCGTCCCCCCCATCCCATGCACCCCAATCTGGCCACCACTGCACAAAGGAGCTCGACCTGGGTGGCATGGCTCCCTCCCTGAGAGCGACTGAAACTGCCTGACAGCAAAAGGATGCCTGCCCTGTTTCTACCAGGAAATCCCATCTCACCCTCCGAGGAGGCTGTTCTGCGGGGGGCCGCCCCCCTCATTTGTCCAAGTGCCGGGGCCCTTTATGTGACAGATACGAACACTTGCTGGGGAGATAGGATCAGCCCAGGACCAGGGTGGCTTGTCTCCAGGATAGAACCTTATTGAGCTGCGGTGGTTTTATCTTTAATGGATCGTTTTACGGGACAATAGGTGATGGAATTTGGTATCTCACACCAGCAGTGTCAATGATTTCAAGTAATGACATTTTTATTGAAACGTGCAAGAGATAAACAGAGTCCAGGGAGCATCCACTCAGAGAAAATGGGGCGTCTCAGATGGGGATGCCAGCTGACGGGGATGCCAAAGGACCAGCCTGCTGGCAGGACTAGGTGCTCTGCAGCCAGAGGGGCCGCCCAGGCTTCTCAGGGGGCTGGGGAAGGGGGGACGGGCCCTGGGCTCCACGCTCGCGGGCTCGCAGGCTGCCCCCACCTCCCCGAGGTTCCCAGGGAAACGGAGTGGGTGAGCATCCTGAAGGCCCCCCAGCTCTAGGGCCCAGTTCACGGGAGCCCATAAGCCCACTTTAATTAAGGAACAGACTTTACAAGGTGAGCAGTGTCGAGCTGCAATGAAATGCTGAAGTGGAGGTACCTGATCCCTGGCCCGGGTTTATTTCAGGCCCGTGAATTCTTTTTGTTATAGATAGGACCAAAAATGCCAAGTCACGTGTGGGCTGGGTTTTGACGTTGCTTTTGAAGCTGTGGGGGGCGCTTCTCAGGTGAGGTTTTAAAAGGCAGGCGGGGGCTTCCCTGGTGGCGCAGAGGTTGGGAACCCGCCTGCCAATGCGGGGGACACGGGTTCGAGCCCTAGTCCAGGAAGTTCCCACATGCCGCGGAGCAACTAAGCCCGCGAGCCACAACTACTGAGCCTGCACTCTAGAGCCCGCGAGCCACAACTACTGAAGCCCGCGTGCCTAGAGCCCGTGCTCCGCAACAGGAGAAACCACCGCACAACAACGAAGAGTAGCCCCAACTCACCACAACTAGAGAAAGCCCACGCGCAGCAACGAGGACCCAATGCAGCCAAAAATAAATAAATGAATAAATTTTTTTTTAAAAGGCAGGCACCCATCAACACAATCAAAGCAGCCTCTAGTGGGAGCTGGGGAAGGGCCTTGTGCTGCCAGCGGGGGGGTGGAGGGGTGCGTGCAGGGGGTCCATTTGTGGGGATGCAGTGCCGGTGAACGCCCGGTGCTGCTGGTAAAGCCACCGCTACCTCCCCCTCGTCGAACTGGCCTCAATTTCCACCTGTAAACTGACGGGCAGGCAGCTCCCATTTCGCCCAGGGCCCACGGCCTGCTTATGCTCCCCCGCCCCGCTTATGCTCCCCCGCCCCAGATTTATTTCTGCTGAAACACACAGGAGGGTGGGAACAGGAAAGAACAGAGGGTGGTCCGCTGAGAGTGCACGAGCAGGACTTAAACAGCACGGGCCACGCCGGGACATGGGGGCTAGCTGCAGGGAACTGGGGAGGGTGGCTGGGAGTCCAGGTCTGCCCTCGGGCTGAGAGAGCCAGGGCAGCTTCAATGCGGGGAGGCGCCAGGCCTATTAGATCACTTCCCGTGTCCTTGATGCTTTTGTGCTCATCAGCATGCACACCCACAGATGCACGAGGCCGCTGAACCTCGTGTGGACACACACCGACAGTGGAGGCCCCCGGCGATCGGGAGGACAGGCCCGGAACTCTCCCTGCCCCACCAGAGGGGGCCCTGGGTGACCGTGACTTGCCCCTTAGCTACGGGACTGGCTCTGGAGAGCATTCAGGTGACGGTATCTTTACAAGCAGGTCCTGTGACCAGCAGTTCCAGTCTCCACGTGTAAGACCATCAGGGTCTCAGCTGACTGCCAAGAAGGTGAAGGGCACAGGGCCCTCGGGGTCACTCTCGGGGTGGCTCTGGGCCCTGGTGCTTTGAGGAGGGTTAAGCTCACACATGGGTTAAGCAAGGAAGAGCAAACAGACCAAGCCGGAGGGGAGCTGCTGAAAGAGGGCCTTCAGCACGTCTCATCCTGGTGATGAGCCTGCTGGTCCCCACTCCCCAGCTCCCGCTGCTGCGCCCACGTGAGGGGAAAACACACCCTTAGCCAGATTTTGAAGCAAAGCTAACAAAAACTCCCTCAACTCACAGATTTGCAGGAATTTCCCTTCTGGGGAGCTGAAATCGGCCAACAGCAACCTCTCCAACACGGGAGAGATCTGCCATGAAAACCAGACCCTGCGCACAGAGCAGGAATCTACAGAACGGATGGGGAGGGTGAGTGACTCCAGGCCAGGACCGCATCGGCCACAGACCCCCGACACTTCAAGCAACCCCTCATCCAAACACAGCCAGTGGGAGGATCTCAAGATGGGAACAATGCCCGGCGAAGCCACTTCTCTCAGAAGAACTGACGGTTTCTTAGAGTGGTGGGATGGGGAAGGATTCTGGCGACTGGCCTGGTGCTCCAGACTGGAGCCAGGAACGCCGGGTGGGCTGGTTTGGCTCCTGCTGCCCTAAAGCAAAAGTCTTGCAGTCTCACAAGCGGCCTGAGCCAGCAGAGTGCTATATCGTTCCAACCCCAAAGCGCCCACTTTGAACAAAAGACTCCAAAATGAAGGGCCATCTGCTCCTGCCAGACCAAGCCAGCAGGCTATGTGACAGGCCAGCCACGCCTGCGGCCACGAGTAACACACACACAGGAGACGACGGCGCCCACAGAGGCAGGAGGGCTACCCCGACCTGCCTGCCCAGGGCTCCCACACCCATGCCCTGGACCTTCCCTCCCGCGGCTAACATCCCCCTGGAACGGTAGAGTAACATGCGTCTCCCTGCTCCTGGCCTGGCCACCTGCCCTCCAGCGGAGCCCCTCCACGGGCTGCCCTGCTGCCTCTCCTCCCACAGGTCTCAGCCCAGCGCCTTCCCTGCCTCCATCTCGGGGGTCCCGCTGCCGCGTGCCACCCACCTGGCCCTCCATGCCCACTCGGGGGGGGGGAGTGGGGGGGCACACCATAAGCCCCTGCCCTGACACACGGTGTCTGCCCTGGAGTGGTTCACGCTGGGTCCAGAGCGGGCACTTGGCCAGGGTTTGAGCTGACCCATCTCCTTCTACAACCTTGAAGCCACCTTCGTCCAGCACAACCACGGTAGCAAAGCTACGGCTCACCTGCCCCCTTCCAGCCCCCTACCCCCGTACACGCAGTCAGACTACGTTTCCCAGGCTCCCGTGCTGGAAGGTGTGGCCACGTGACCTGGCGCTGGCCAATGAGATGTGTGCAGAAGCCACGGGCCTGCCTCCCTGGCCCGCCCATCAAAGTTTCAGGAACACGGCCTCCCCCTGCCCCAACTAGACGCCTACGCCCAGGGTGACCTCGGAAGCCGTGCGCTGAAGGTGGCAGAGCCTCTGGTGGCCTGGGTCCCTGGGTTTCTGCAGCATCTCCTCCATCTCCCACAAGAACCTGCCGTCTTTGATTTCAGCTCGACAGGGCTTCGTTCAATGATGTTTTGGGGACTCTAAGAAAAGGGTCCACCCTCTCCCACACCTGCAAGCTCAGGCCACCTTTGCCAACTGGGACGCCCCCTGTCCCCACGGGGGAGCGCCTGCCCAGGCACGCACTCCCAGAACCCGCCGCCCCTTTTGATTTGCAGGAGGACACTCCGAGGGGCAGGGCGAAGCAGTGGTCAGGAATGCAGGCTCGCACCCGTAGCCTGGGCCCAGCCCTACCACTCCCCAGCTCTGCGGTCTCAAACCACGGTCTCGCCAGTCTGGTCCCACGTGTGAAGGAGGACGGCGTGGGGCAGTGGGCGAGACCAGGAGTCACTCCAAGCATAGCCTGGCACACAAGCAGCATCGGAACGTGGCCACTGCTACCACCATGTTTTCTCACACTGTCACACTGTCACGTACAGTGACAGATTCTTACACGAGCAGCAGGTAAAAGATGACACGACGTGTGCCCCAAAGTGGAAACGGCCCAAATGTCCACCAGCAGTGGAACACGTAAACAGGTGGAGGCGTAGTCACACAGCAGAAAACGCTGCAGCGTGAAAACGGATAAACTATCACCATGCACGGCAGGGACGAATCCTCCTCACAGACAGAGCAGAAACGCAAGAGACAAACCAGTCCGTGTGCGTGGGGTTCAAACCCAGCCAGCACTCAGCCGTGTCTCCCAGGGACACAGACACACAAAGACAACGGCCCAGAGAAGCAGTGACACGCGGGCCATCAGAAGCAGCTCTGTGGGGTGGGGGGAATGGGGCCACAAAGGAAGGGGGGCCGGGACAGAGAACGAGGGGGTTCATTTCCCAGCAGCGTTGACTGGGGAGTCATTCGATAAACTGTATGTATGTATCCATCTTTCAGCCAAGTACAATATTTCACGTATTTTTCTGTACCACGTAACGTCTTAGGATAAAAACATTTACCGAAAAGGGAACACACCATGACAGACATAGTCCTCAGGTGCCCCTGAGGCTCACATCCCTGCTCTCAGTCATTCCAACGTCCCTCTCGGTGCTGCTGGGAGGGGATCTGGCTGTTATAATTAAGGCCCCAAATCAGCAGATCCTATAATTGGGAGGTTACTCTGGGTGGGCCTGACCTAATCTGGTGGGCCCTGGAAAGGCATCGGACCCTAAGTCAGAGGGGCCAAGTGTGAGGGGACCCTCGGTACCAAATGGACCTTCCCCAGAGCTCCGGGTACGGGTCCGGCCCGCCGACACTCGACTCTGCCTCTGAGGCCCTAAACCGAGGCCCCGGCAGGCCCATGCCTGGGCGCTGAGAGCCGGTCACCTCAAGCCGTCTGTCTATGGGATCAGCTATGCAGCAGCAGAGAACTAAGACTGCCCAGCTGGAGGGAGGAGCAAAGAGATCAAAACTATCTGACAGAAGGACGCCAGATCGTCCACATCTGCCCAATTTGGGTACTGGGCACTGTTCTGTTAATTATTCTCTTTCCTTTTCCGAAATTTGAAGTATTAAAAAAAAAAAAAAAGAAAGAGTACACTCCAAAGAGGACAGTACAGAAAGGGGGGAGGTGTGACTTTCCAGTAGAGACACCTGAGCAGCACGACCTCAGCCAGGGGACCGAGGTCGACACCAGCAGTGATGAGTCATGTTGACGGCAGGCACCCCGAGACAATGGACGAGATGGCCCCTCATGCGTGGTCCTCCTCCCAGCACCCAGAGCCCCAGCTGTGGGAGAAAAACACCAGACAAGTTCCCACTGAGGAAGATTCTACAAAATCTCTGACCACAGTCCTCCTCAAACCCATCAAGGGCATCGAGAACAAGGAAAGTCTGGGAACCCTCCTACACAGCTGGTGGGAATATAAACTGGTGTAGTCACTATGGAAAACAGTATGGAGGTTCCTCAAAAAACTAAAAGTAGAGCTACCATATGATCCTGCAATCCCACTCCTGGGCATATATCCAGAGAAAACTCTAATTCAAAAAGATACATGCACCCCTATGTTCATAACAGCACTATTCACAATAGCCAGGACATGGAAACAATCTGAATACCCATCAACAGATGAATGGATAAAGAAGATGTGGTACATATACACACTGGAATATTACTCAGCCATACAAAAGAATGAAATAAGGTCATTTTCAGCAACATAGACGCAACTAGACATTATCATACCAAGTTAAGTAAGTCAGAAAGAGAAAGACATACCATACGCTATCACTTGTATGTGGAATCTAAAATACGACACAAATGAACTTATCTGTGAAACAAAAACAGACTCACAGACATAGAGAACAGACTGGTGGCTGCCGGGGGTGGGGGGGGGCGGGGAGGGAAAGATTGGGAGTTTGGGGTTAGCAGATGCAAACTATTACATATAGAATGGATAAACAACAAGGTCTTACTGTTTAGCACAGGGAACTATATTCAATACCCTGTGATGCACCATAATGGAAAAGAATATGAAAAAGAAACTATATATGTATAACTGAATCACTTTGCTGTACAGCAGAAATTAACACAACATTGTACATCAACCATACTTCAATAAAATAAATTTTAAAAAATTAAAAAGAACAAGGAAAGTCTGAGGAACCATCACAGCCCAGAGGAGCCTGAGGAGATGGGATACCTGAATGTCACAGGGAACCTGGATGGGGTCCTGGGACAGAAGGCGACACCAGGGACAAACAAGGCAAACTGAATGAAGCAGGACCCTAGTCAACAAGAATGTACCCATAAGGTTCATTAATTGCAACAAATGTCCCAGCCTCATGTAAACTAATAAGGAGGCTGGGTGTGGGGTGCATGGGAACTCTCTGTACTGTCTTCTCAGTTTTGCTGTAAAATCTAAAACAGTTCTGAAAAATAAACTCTTTCAAAAGGAGAGAGAGGGAGTACACCACCAAAACAGTGGATAAACAGACCAGCCTGTGACAAACACAGAAGGAACAAGGAAACAGTGGACCGTTCGCACCGGGCACCCTCCGTCATGAACCCTCCCACCCCTGCTCACCAAGAAGCCAATTTCCAAATCCATCAGCTGCACTGCTGCCCGGCTGCCCAGGCTCACGGCAAGGCATCAGAGCATCGGGAATATCAGCAGATCCCCCCACTCAGCCTCATCGGCTCTGGAGGAGAGCATATGGTGAGATTTTCTGTCGCAGAAGGCTGACCTTCCTCTGCCGAGCGGGATGTTAAAATCACTTTGCGTTCCCTGAACAAACACCAACTGTGCCTGTCCCCACGAGCACTGCGAGATTCAAGGAGGCAGCCTGCGGGAACGGACCCTGCTGCCTGGTGAGCGGAGCCCTTGGGGGAGCACTGGGATCCCCAGGTCCACGATCTGCCCCGAGCTGCATGCAGCACAGGTTGTCACCTGACACAACTGTCTGGCTTTGCTGGGGCAGCACCAGGCTACTGAGTTTAGTGTGGGCGAGGCTGGCAAGAAGCAGTCAGATGTTTGGGCTGATCTGTGATTCAAGCCATGCTGTGTCACGCTGCACAAAAATCCTCTGAAGTTGCCTGTTGTCGCACCCGCCAGGTTAATTAATGATGCAATCCTATCCTCATAGCCTGATGACACAATGCCCCAATTTGAGACTCCAGCATCAGGAGTTAATTTTCAAATGCCACAGCCAGCTTCCAGTTTCAGATTTCTGGCACAATCCTGACAAGCAGAAAGGCTGGGCTGTTGGCATCGGGGACGACAGTGTGGTCCCGACAAGAGCGGACCGAGGGCTCTATGAGGAGGGCGGGGAGGGGTCCCGGGGTTGGGGGGTAGTAACACGGCTGTGCTTCCCATAAGCCCCCGGGTGCTCAGGGCCTCCTGGGCACGTGCTAAACCACTTCTCCCAACGCTGCGCCAGCGTCCCCGTGCTGCTGAGCTCCAGGGTGTGTGCGAGGCTGCAAAGCCCAGCTGGAAGTGACAGCTCCCAGCAGGGGCTCTCGGTCACCTCGCAGAACGCCAGGTCTCCAGTCTTCTGGGCATGGTCCCCGGGGGTGGCGGACGGGACCCTGGAGGCCAGACTCACGAACTGCCTGAGTGAGGAGACACACTGTCCTTTCCTGACTAGATGCATGCATGTGTGCTGCCACACACACACGTGCACACTCCAGGGTGACCAAGCACCGAGGGCCCCCCGGGTCTGAGAGGGTTTCTAGGACGCTAGACTTCCGGCTCTGAAGCTAGGAAAGTTGCGCTGGTCACCCTAACGCCAAGGTCACCGCGCACCCTGGAAGGAGGCAGTGGGCACACGGGTCAGGCACACAGGGAATAAACGACAAGCAGGCCTGCTGCTGTGGCCAGAGCCACCGTCAAAAGAGGTGACAGAGAAGGTGCCCCTTGCTGCCCACAGCCCTTTGCATCAAACAGTGAGTGCACAGCAAGCTCCGGACCAAGGACCCATGAGCCGGGAAGACGGGCCTCGGCTGGTTGTGCTGTTTAGGACAACAGCCATCTTCTCTCAGAAGGAGGATCCTTCTGCAGAGACGCGACCACCCCCATCATAAAACCTCCGACGAGCAGCTTCAGGCAAGGCTGCGTGGATGGAGGACAGACTCCGCCAGGGACGCTGGGTCTGGTGTCTCCGCAAACAGATTCAAGAAAGCGCGGGGCCTTGGACAGCACGACCCTGCCACCTTATCTGTTGTCTTTTAATAAACAGGGGTCCTGACACCTCTCTACTCTCCGGCAGTCTGCTCTCAGGAAGAGCTCTCTGCTCAAAAACATTCTTTTTGTTGCTGGATTTCTGGTCACCATGGCCCAGGAGGCAGGGCAGAGGAAGGAGGAGTCTGCTGGTCTCCCCAGTGTGTTCACGAGGTACACCCCGAGCCTCCCTGCACCATCCCGACGGTCTCTTCCCCCGGCCCCCAGGTGCTGCGGCCACGTGGAGCTGCTGAGCGAAGCCGCTTGGCTCAGCTGCGGCGCCTCTCCCCGCAGAGACCGAGGAGGAAAGGAGGCAGCGCCTCTATCTCACGCTGGCATCCTGTATGGGGACGGGGCGCAGTGCTGGGAAGCTAAGTACCAAAGCCAATCTGTGCAGCCGTCACACTCCCACCAATCTCCACTCCAGACGGTGCCCAGCCAGCCCTCCCGCCGCCGTGGGGCAAGGCGGGGCCGCGCCTGAGTCAGGGAATGGCCCTGCTCCCCGCTGTGCCAGGCTCTCAGAAGCCACGAGGTCACTCAGGGACCTCCTCTGGGAGTCACCAGCGCTCTCCACCACGGGCCTCCGGAGCTGCTGCCTGCGGTCGCTTTGCTCGGCTCCATCAATCACCAGAATTCCCAATTCTGCCACCGGGGACACAGCAGAGGCCCTGGTGGCCGCCCGGCATTGTGGTCCAGCAGTGCCACCTGTAGCCAGAGCCAGGGAGTCTACGGCCGGGAGGAGGGCGGGAGGCGCCTGTCCCCCGGGGCTCACTGGGGTGATTAATCAACGCCCGCAGGGAGCATGTCTGGGCAGTGGGCTGAAGCCGCCTGGGGTGGGCCTGCAGGGAGGTCCCAAGGGGCCGGGAGGGCACCCATCAAGGGGGAAGGGAGCAGCCCAGCAGTCCCACCCCGCCCCCAAAGGAGCAATAGACCCCTGAATCCTGAGCCCAGCACATCCAGCCTCTCTCCCAAGCTGCAGCCAGAGGCTGCAGGGGCTGGACCACATCTGCACAACAGCTCACGCCCCTCCTGTGCCCCACGGCAGGGAGCACATGCCCTCAAACGTGCACGTGCGCACACACACACACATACCCATGCCCACGCACGCACACACACTCACACACGCGCAGGCACACCTCCGGAGTACCAAGTGCAGGCTGAGATGACTGCCTGCTGGGTGTCAAGTTTCCTGGCAGCAAAAGAAAGGCTGCCCGTTCCCTCTCCTGTGAAAACCCCTGAGTGAAAATGCCGAAGAAAAACTGTAGGTGCAATGGAATCAAAAGGAGAAATTCTCAACGCACCCTGGTGCAGCGCTCAGGCTTCTTAAAGGTCAGGGAGGGAGCGAAGCTCTGGGAAAGGCTCCGCGGCCCCCTCACCAGCAGCCCCTCCACCGACTGCCCTCAGGGATCCGCCCATCACACCCCAGGACCATCCACGTGCCCTTTGTGGGAGCACAATCCGAGAGACCCTCTCCCCTGCCCCCGCCTCAGGGCACCTGACACCCAGGCCAACAGAAGCCAGAGGGCGGGAGGGGCTGGGGAAGCAGAGAGAAAACCAACTGCAGGACCTGCCTGACAGCCAAGGTCACGGCCCAGACAATCCCCGCGGGGAACACTGTCTGTCCCGTCCTGGGGCCCTCTGGTGGCACGTCCTCCACCCACCCACACGTGGGCACATGGCAGCTGCTGTGTGTGGATACGGAGCCCTGCGTCTGGGCAACAGCATGAAACGACCCCAGGTGGGTGTGTCACGCGCTCATCTATGCATACAGTTCCTGGTGACATGCTACCCACAGGGACCCGAAGGGGCCGTACCAGGGGTGGGTATCGAGGGAGGCCCGGCAGACGGAGCAGCCCCAGGACGGCTGACCCAGCGCCACCCACGGGCTCCAGGGGGTCCTCGGCCCTGCGGGAGGAGGCACTCTGAACCAGGCGGAGCTGCTCTGCCTGCCTCCCCAGGCCCACGACCTCCTGGCCCCGATGACCAACCGTCCGGGCCGCTGCAAGGCTGGGTCTATCTTAAATCCCCGTCTCCAAAGCGATCTGAAGCTCCCACGTGCTGCGGGTATTCTTAGCCTGGCTGCCAGAGAGCGCCGCACAATGCCGGCCTTTCGGAGCAAATGCCATGCTGTTATCGACACCGGGCTGTGCGCGTCACTCTGACACACAAATCACACCACCAAAGTAGCAACAGACCCAGAAAGGCTCCAGAAGACGCCGTAAACCTGAGTAAGTCGACACTTTCAAAAAAAAGTGCTACTGAAATACCCCGAAACGGTTGCGATCAAGCTACTGCAGACGCAAGAGCACGGTGTGATTCGGGAGACAGACGTGGGAACGGATCTGCCGGAGAACCCCGCCCCACAGGGTCCAGGGGAAGGCAGGGAGCAGGGGCACCACCTTCCTGGGTATCCTGAGTGGCTCCCTGCACCCCCAGCCCAGGGACAAGAGGACACCTCACCAGCCCCCGTACCCCACCCCTGCAGAGGTCCACGTTGACCCAAGAGGGAGTGCGGCCTCCACACGACGTAAACCTCTGTGCACGGGGGCTCCCAGGGGCTACGGGGTCGCTGTGCTCCCAGAACCCCAGTCTCCTAACAGCAGGGGCCACCCGAGCAAACCAGGGGTGCAGCTCAGGGGGCAGGGGTGCTGCGGGCTGTCCTGGGGGACAGGCAAGCAAGGGGAGCAAGGTGCCGGCCCTGTCACCCAGGGGCCGCTGGCCCTCATGTTCCCAGCACCCTCTCTCTGGGGGACATTCCTCAAACCCAGTCCCACTGTCTTCCATCCGCCCTCGGTCCCAGCCGCTTCTCAGAGGCCCCCAGCCGCTCACTCCTCCCTGCCCCCCCAGAGAACACACGAGGGCCGCAGTCTCCCGAGGCCTCCCCACCCCCGGGCAGGCCTGCATCTGAAAGCCCAACCTTCCTCGCCCAGCAAGTGCGGGGACCCAGCAGCGCCTGCTTGCTTACTTGTTCTTTCTTTCTTTTTTTTTTAAGGAAAAGGTGGGTTTTCTCCCCTTTGTACCCCTCTGGCTGGGAGGCCCTGACCAAACCCAGGGCTAAGAGCCCCCACCGCCCAAGGGCAGCGGCTCCGTCTCCCCCTGCTGCTGCTTCCAGGGGGCCTTCAGAATATCACTGCCACTGCCGCTCAGAGGAATCTACCAAAGGATGAAAGAACCTGGGAAATTTCCAGCAGCGCACAGAGCCAAGCCAGAGGGAAGGGCGGGAGCGCCATCTAGCGGCCCTCGGGGGAGCCGCGCTGGGGCAGGACTGGGACAAGGCCACTCAGAGACCCGGGCAGACGTCCCTCCCGCCACCACCCCACCCCATGAGACACGGCCCAGGCCAGTGTGCGCGCGCGCGCGCACACACACACACATACACAGGTACCCCACACAGATATCTGACACTCGTCGCACACTGGTACCTGATCCACACATATACACATTTATATACACAATACAAACATATAGATACCTGACAAACACACACACAGATACATCACACACACAACACACACACAGATACCTAACAAACACACACTCACATACACACACATAGGTACCTGAGACATATATACACACTTATACAACACACACATACATACGCTCATATGCATACTCAGACACACACACCCATGTATATACACACACACACTCATACACACTGACACACTCATTTGTATACACACACAAACACAAATATACACACATACATATACGCAGAAACATACACTCACATACCCCCTCGGACACTCACACACACACACCCTCACATGCACTCATGCAGCCCCAGCCTGCAGGTCTATCTGCACGGGGAGCCCGAAGGCCACTCACCGGCACTCAGCCCGCCAGGCCCACGGGGAGGACGCTGCTGTGCGAAGCGGCGGGCAGAGCCCCCAGGGAAGCACCCCACAGGTGTGGGCCTGGCGCAGAGCAAGGGCCCCTCCCGCCAGGCCCGGACTGGGGCCTCCATGCTGTCCCGGCCCAGCCTTGCCATGGGGAGTCAGGGGGGCGGGGCGGCCACGCAGTCACTGGGGCCTCCTGGGCAGCTCGGGGACGGCACCCTGACCAGGAAACCCCTCCACTCGGTGCGCAGGACCACACTGCAGGCATGAGGCTCAGGCCTTTGTTCAACCACCATCACCAAATATACCAATCTCTCTCCAAATCTTTCCCCAAAAGCAAATACTTCCCCACCCAGAGGTTCCAATGATCAAGGGCTCACGTAAAGCCACAGAAGGCCACAAAAGGGGAGGAGCGGATTGAAAACAGGAAGCCCGTGGAATTGTAACAGGATCCCAGCAAACGCACAAAGTAGCACCACGCGAAGGCCAGGGGGTCTGCGGCCAGCAGAATAACGGCCCCAAAGATGGCCGCAGCCTAATCCCAAGACCTGTGGACATATCACCTCACGTGGCAAAGGGGACTTTGCAGGAGGGATTAAGTTAAGGTCCCTGAGACAGGGATGACCCTGGATTACCCGGGGAGCCCGGTGTCATCACAGGGTCCCTCATAAGAGGAGGCAGGAGGGTCAGAGGCAGAGAGAGACGGGAGATGCTGCGCTGCTGGCCGTGAGGATGGAGGAGGGGCCGCGAGCCAGGGATGCGGCGCCTCTAGAAGCTGGAAAAGGCGGGCACCGATGCTCCCCTGGAGCCTCCGGAAGGACCAGCCCTGCCCACGCCCGGATTTAGCCCCGTGAGGCAGTCAGCCTCCTGGCTCCAGGACTGTCAGAGAACCAATGTGAGCTGAGTTAAAGCCGCCAGATCTGCAGTCCTTTATTACAGCAGCCCTGGGAAACTCACACGTGTCCCCAGCCTTCCCTGCCCATCTGAGTGGGAACCGCTGCCAGACAGCGGGGCAGGGGCTTCACTCGGTCCACGGCAGAGGCGAGGAGAGGGTGGTCACACAGCCGACGGCCGACAGGGAGACCTGGCTTCCCACCCGGGTCCGCTGCTCAGAGGGCCTGCTCCCACCCCTCAGCAAAGGGCCCCAGAACGTCCCTGTTGACTCAAGGGGGTAGGGGCCCCTCCCCCAGGCCGGCAGGCACAGGCTCAGCCACGTGGGGCTCAGCTCTCTGTTGGGACAAGACAGGGGCGCCTTGGCCAGGGTCCGCCTGGGTCCCTGCTGGGTGGCCCCCCCAATACAAAGGTGAGGGTTCACTGGCTGAGCTCCTGAGCGCCTCTCTGCTCCCCTGAGCCGCAATGATTATTGTGACAACAGAACCTTCTAACAGCTGGGGAGAGGCAGGGCGATGCGAAGCCCCCAGCTCAGAAGTCTCTGCTAGAAACACAGCGAACAAAGACAGCCTCCTGCCGGCCCCCTGGCAGAAGCTGCGTGTCAGGGGAGTGCTCAGCTGGGAGATTCCAGAACACGACCGCCTTGGCAATCTGCCCCAGCCTGGGGGGCCCATTGCTCACAGAGTGCCCTGCAGGGCCCAGCATGCCCGCCCACACCCTGCAAACGGCTAACACCACCCCCCAATCTGGAGGCCAAGAGGGAGGCGAGGGGAGGCGAGGGGAGGCTCAGGCACAAGGCCGCCCACTCCCCAGGCCCGCGGCCCCAAAGCCCCCAGCACAGCGCGGCCCTGAGTGGCGTTACCGGAAGCCTGGCAGCAGCCACGTTCAGTGTAAGGTGCTCTGAGCGCAAACCACAGGCTTCGGGGATCTGTAAGCGCGTTTCTGGGGGCGTGCGTGCCCTCAGCTAGCGGGGGCTGGGCCGGCGGAGCCCCCAACCCCGACCTCTGCCTGCCCTGCCCGACAGCCCCAGGTGCAGCCCCAGGAGCCACTACAGCCCCCACCCTCGCCCATTGGGCAGCCCCGCCTCCCTCAGCAGCGGCCGGCAGGGCTGCGGCCGCCCCTCACCAGGACTTGGGCTCCCCGAAGTGCAGGTAGTTGATGCTGTACAGGTCCATGTCCTCCGTGTGCCAGGCGAAGGTGGTCTTCCACATGCCGAAGTACAGGTAGGGGGTGTTGACGCCCTCGATGATGGTGCCGCACTCGCGCTCCACCATGTCCAGGATGGTCCGCAGGTTCCCGATGTTCCACTGGGCCACATCCTGCATGGCGGCGAGCACACGGTCAGCCTGCCGGCCACCCCGGCCCCCAGCGTCCCCCACCGTCACTCGCCCCCAGACGCCGGCAGTGAGACACCTGCGTCATTCCCTCGGAGCCCGGGCTGCGGTGTGACCACCTGCCCAGGGCCCAAACAGCATTCTGCCCCACACCTGCCTGCTTCCGAGCCTCGCCCACCCCAGGGGTCCAAAACCCACCCCGGGCTGCGCACACCCCACAGGCACAGGCCCCCTGCCCCGGGCCAGGCGGCCAGGCAACGCTTCCCCTGGACCCCACGTTGAGCTGTGTGTGAATCATGGGCGGGGAAGGCCTCGCTGCGGCCACGCTTGGTGGTGAATAATTCACGTGCCGGGAAGTCAGTGACACAGAGGAGGAAGAACATGCCGAGCGGGGCTCCCAGTGACGTGCCAGACAGGCCTTCCCGCACCTTCCCACAGCGGAGACGGGGACGGCACTCAGAGCCAGGCAAACGAGCGAGGGATCCCCACCCACCAGGCTCATCTATTCCTAACGCCACGAGCAAACAAACCCCGTCTTGTCATAAGAGCTCGTAAAACATGCTTTCATTGACTTCCAGTCCCCGGGGAAGCCTCGGGGCTGCTGAGATGCTGGGTGCACGGCAGCGTTCCTTCATGCCCCAGATCCACCCAGTGCCACCCACCGCGTCCACGTTTTAGGCCCGACTTGGCAGGTCGGTCTTTGCAAGGTGAGCTGTGGCCAGAGCCCAGGACATGGAGGAGGGCCACGATCAGACCCCCACCGCGAGCATGAGAAGCCCAGGGTCGCCTCAAGTGGAAGATGCCCAAGACTGGGGGCACCAGCAACCAGTCGCCTCCCCAAAGCCCTGTCCATTTGCCACCCGCCCCCATCCAGCCCGCATGGACAGGGGACCCGGGGTCTAGACTAAGCTGGGCGATAACTCATCATGGGCCAAGGCATTCTCTGCTCTGGGCCTCAGTTTCCCCTCAGTACAAGGAGACTGTGGTACTAGGTCAGGCACGGCAAACACATGGCGCCAAAGCCCCAAATCCTCTTCCAGAACCCAGGGCAGGCTCACCCACTGAGCTTTGCCTCGGCCCCGCTGAGCTTGCACTGGGCCTTGGAGCCCTTCGCGGGGCCGTCACTACAACCGCCGGCAGCACGTGAGAGCAAACCCAGAGGTTCTCTAGGGACAAGCCTCCAATTTTTGAATTTTTATTTAAAAACAAAATTTGGGGTCCTCAAGAGAATGAGAATATAAGCCATAGACTTGGAGAAAATCTTTGTAAAACATAAACAACTGTTGTCCAAAATATACAAAGAACTCTTAAAACTCAACAATGAGAAAGCAAACAACCCACATAAACACTGGGCCGAAGACCTGAACAGACACTTCACCCAAGAAGATACACTGATGGCAAATCAGCACATGAAAAGATGCTCCACATCATCAGGGAAATGCACATCGAAACCACAATGAGGTACCACCACACACAGATAAGAATGGCCAAAATCCAGAACACTGACGACACCAAATGCTGGCGAGGATGTGGAGCAACAGGAACCCTCATTCATTGCTGGTGGGAATGCAAAATGCTCCAGCCACTCCGGAAGGCAGGTTACAAAACTAAACATACTCTTACCATACGCTGCAGCAATTACGCTCCTTGGTATTCACCCAAAGGAGTCGAACAAAAACTTATGTGCACACAAAAATCTGCAACGGCTGTTTACAGCAGCCTTATTCGTAACTGCCCAACCTTGGAAGCAACCAAGATGTCCTTCAGTAGGTGAATGGTTAGAATAAACCACGATATATCCAGACAATGGAATGTTATTCAGATCTAAAAAGACATGAGCTGTCAAGTCATGACAAGACACGGTAGACCCGTAAATAATGGGTTGGCCGAAAAGGTCGTTCGGGTTTTTCCATAAGATGTTACATGTGACTAAGGGGAAAAAGCCAATCTGAAAAGATTATATACTGTATGATTCCAGTTTTAAGACATTCTGGAAAAAGGCAAAACTATGGAGACAGTAAAAAGATCAGTGGCTGCCAGGGCTTGGGGGAAGTGGAGTGACGAACAGCTGGAGCACAGAGGCCTTTTAGGGCAGTGACACTATTCTGTATGACACCATAACGGCAGAGACTTGCCATTATACACCTGTCCAAAGCCATAGAAGGTATGACACCAAGAGTGAGCCTGAATGTCAACTACGGACCCTGGGATCAGAGTCGCAGACAAGGGACTCAATGTAACAAACACACGGACAAGGCATCAGTGTAGCAAACGCACAGCTCTGGTGGGGACGCTGACAGAGAGCGAGGCTGAGGGTGCAGGGGAGCAAAGCACGTGTGGGGACTCTCTGCACCCTCCTCTCGACTGCGCCGTGAATCTGAAACTGCCCTAGAAAAGATACCTATTTAAAACTAACAACAATTATTATTATTACTATTATTATTCAGGATCCCACCTAGCACCAAGACTACACAGTGGGGGAAAGAACAGTCTTTTCAATAAACAGTGTTGGAACAAATGGTTGTCCACATGAAAAAGAATGAATTTGGACTCCCTCTTCATACCATATAAAAAAACTAACTCAAAATGGATCATAGACCTAAATGTAAGAGCCAAAATTATAAAATTCTTCGAAGAAAACATAGGGGCAAATCTTCACGACCTTGGAACTGGCAAAGGATTCTTAAATAAGACACCCAAAGCACAAGAAAGAAAAGAAAAAATAACAGAAAAATTGGACTTTATTAAAATAAAAACTGCCGTGCTTCAAAGAACACAACCAAGAAGGTAAAAAGACAACCCACAGAACGGGAGAAAATACTCACTAATCATTTATCAAGTGAGGGACTTGTATCCTGAATGCATGAAAAATTCTTACAACTCGATAATGAGAAGACAAATAACCCAATTAAATATGGGCAAAAGATCTGAATAGACATTTCTCCAAAGAAGATATACAAATGGTCAATCAGCACATGAAAAGACCCTCAACATCATTACCACCAGGAAATGCAAATCAAAGCTACAATGAGATACTACTTCACACACACCAGGATGGCTAAAATAAAAAATACAGAATATAACGAGTGTGGGTGAGGATATGGAAAAATCAGAGCCCTCAGGCTTGCCTGGTGGAAACGGAAAATGGGGCAACTGCTTAGGAAAAAAGTCTGGCAGGTCCTCAAAAAGTTAAACATGGGGTTACCATGTGACCTGCAATTCGCCCCTGGGTAGCTGTCCAAGAGAAATGAAAACACATGTCCACACACAGACTTGCACGTGAATATTCAGAGCAACATTATTCCTAATAGCTAAAAAGTGGAAACAAGCCAAATGTCCATCAGCTGGTGAATGGATAAAGAATATATGGTCCATCCATACAGTGGCATATTATTTGGCCATGAAAAGGAGAGAAGCACTGATACTCACTACAACGTGGGTGGACCCTGAGAACACAACGCTTGCTCAGTGAGAAAGCCAGACACAGAAGGACACACAGTGTGTGATTCCATTCATGCCAAATGTCCAGAACAGGCAAATCCACAGAGACAGACAGTGGGTTCGTCATTGTCAGGGACTGAGGAGGGGGATGGGAGTGACTGCTAACGGGGATGGGGCTTCTTCTGGGGATGGTAAGAATGTTCTAAAATTGTGGTGATGGCTGCACAACTCCGTGAATATACAAAAAAACACTGAATTACACGCTTTAAATGGGCAAATTGTGTGGTATGTGAATTATATCTCAATAACGCTTAAAAAAAAACAGTAAGTATGATAATCAACAAATAAATAAAACCAATCCAACTAGCACTAACTTTCCAAAACTCTACATGGAAAAGGACAGGTCATTTGACAATCAGGCATCTGACTCCACGCCCACCTGTACACGAGCACATGAACTTCAGTTATTCCATCCCATCAGGCTGCTGGGGTCTAATTCCCTTCCAAGAAGTCACGATCCATAAACCGAGCAGCAGAGCCGCAAGCTGGGATCGGGCTGGCGGGAGGAGCTGGGCAACACCAACCCCCAGGCACCAAGGTCCACACTTTGGCCAAGTCAAGAGGACAGCTGGCCGAGGTCACAGGGCATAGCCAGCTGGGGCCACCGGTCAGACAGCCTAGATTCTAACACCTGCTTGGGACTGGACACAGAGAGTGGGACTCAGCAAGTTTCCCAGCCACGGAGCCTCGATGTCCCCACTTGGAGTTGCGGGGAAATCGCCCGGTTGCTCTAAGGACTAAACATGGTGTTTAAAGAACAGAGGCGCGGGACTTCCCTGGTGGCCCAGGGGTTAAGAATCCGCCTGAAAATGCAGGGGACACAGGTTCGAGCCCTGGTCTGGGAAGATCCCACAAGCCTTGGGGCAACGAAGCCAGTGCACCACAACTACTGAGCCTGTGCTCTAGAGCCCGCAAGCCGCAACTACTAAGCCTGCAAGCCACAACTACTGAGCCTGTGTGCTGCAACTACTGAGCCCACATGCTGCAACTGCTGAAGCCTGCACACCTAGAGCCCGCGCTCCGCAATGAGACTCCACCGCAATGAGAAGCCCGCGCACCACAACCAAGAGTAGCCCCCGCTCGCCGCAACTAGAGAAAGCCCACGCGCAGCAACGAAGACCCAACGCAGCCAAAAATAAATTAATTTAATTTAATTTAAAAAAAAGAACAGAGGTGCCTTCCTGCCCAGGACTGCGCCAGGCCCTGCCTGCAGAGGCCCAGGGGAAACAGCCCTCCTTGTGTTCAGAGACCAGACGTGTCCCTGGGGACACGCACAGCGGTCCTCCTGCCCGAGCAGCTTCCAGGAGGAGCCGCAAACACAATGAAACCGGAGAGGGTTGGAAGCCCAGCACTGATCCTGGGCTGCCAGGGAGGGTGGTCCAGGCCTCGGCGGCCTGGCATGGGAAATGGGGGCCCTGGAGGTTGGCCCCTCTCCCCGGGCCTGGAGGCCCTTGAAGAAAGCAGAGAAGCAGGGGGAGCAGTAGACAGGCCCCAAAAGGCCCCAGAAAGCCCTGGGGCCACAGCCCCGCCAGGCCCCCCCGTCAACCCGACCCAGGAACTTCTGCACTGGCCCAAGGGCGAGCTGGCCCACGGTGCTAAAACACACCTGTGTAACCACAAAACCTGCCACGAACAAGGTGACCAATCCTGGCATTCAGAGGTGCGTAGCCGGGAGATGGGGGAGGTGCGCCCGGGTGCGGGTGCAGGTGCCGGTGGGAGTCGACGGTTAGGGACCTGGGCTGCAGAGCATGCAACAGGGCCTCTGGGGCCGCGTCCTCCAAGCAGGTGCAGGCCTGCTCCCAGGGGCTGCGTGCTCGCTGGGAGAAGGCCTGGCCTTGCAGGTCATCTGACCCTTTGGGATCAAGGCCAAAAGTGTGAGCTCAGGGTCCGGGACACGCCCACTGAAGGACTGCCATGCGCCCGCCAGGCCCCATGTTATTGATGGGGAAACCGAGGCCCAGGAAGGAGGAAGCAGGACAGGGGCAAACTCGGTCTGGACCCCCGGGGTGAGGGCATCTCCCTGTGGTTCTGGGGGCAGTGGGTGAGCTCACTTCGAGCTTGACCTGCATCTTCCAGGTAACAAACTAATGCCCTCGGCACCATGCACCACAAAGTGGACCCACTAACGGAAGGTCCGGGCCCAGGTCAGCTGGGCTCCGTGAAGCCGGTGAAGCGAAGCACTGGCAGCGATCCGTGCTGGGACCTGAGCGGCAGTCGTGTGTTTCCCACGCTTTTTGGGAATCACAAGCCGCCTGTTCTAACAGGCTCCTCCCCTGGGCGCCAAGGAGGGTCCCAACCCTTCTCAGGAGGGGACTTTATTCCTGCCCCCACCTCCCCGCTACCCAAGAACAGGTGGCAGCTGCCCTCAGGGGAGAAGGGCTGAGCCGACAAGAGTCTTCCCCTCAGGCGACCTTCAGGGGAACAACCGGGGGGAGCACGCAGGGAGGCAGAGGGGGCCCCCGGGGAGTGGAGAGGGCCAGATCCTAGCCCAGGGTACCCCGTGCAGAACGCACCCAGGAGAGATTCAGGCTTCAGAGCTTTGAAATTAACCCCGGTAGATCCATCCCAGGGCTATCCGAGGTCCCATAAATATTTATAAATTGTCCCCCCCAAAACACGATCCCACTCAAACCTCCCTCTGCTTGATGCCAGCACCCTTGGGGACCTCGGCATCAAGCCTCGACCAGGGCCTGTCTCGCCCTTGGACAGGCCGCGGGCGGCAGAGGCCCAAAGGCCGAGGAGCAGGGCCCTCCCAGCCCAGCAGAGGGACTGGACGTGAGTGGACCCAGGGGTGGCCTGGATGGCTGAGAACTCGGGCTCCCAGGTTTCCAGGAAGATGGAGTGACAGAAACTTGAGAAGAAAAGCACTCAAACAACCGAGAATTTAGAGAGGCCCCTGGGAGAAGGGACGGAACGCTCGATGTCATCTTTTTAGAACTGCGTTGTGGCCGGGCCGCTAGGTCAGCGGCCGAGCGTGGGATCAGGGGCAGGGGCAGCACTATGACCTGGCAGGGAAGATTCTGCAAACCTCTGGCTTCTTCCTTTCATCCTGAGCTGGCACGTGCCTGCAACCAGAGCCCAAAGAGAAGGCCCCGTGGAGCATTCTGTGTCACCCCAGCCTCTGTGGTCCAAGGTGGAGCCCACTCGCCCCCTCCACACCTCCACATCCACCGGGACGCCTAGGGGCCTCAGTACTTACGTCATCATACAAGGAGCCACTGATGTCAGCCCCATAGATGGGCGACACGAAGGTGAGGTTCTTCCAGTACTTGCGCTCCAGGTCATCGAAGTCCTGGTGCCGGGGGGTGCAGTACCTGGGGACAAACCGAGCATGTGGGGCTCAGGGCACCTGCCAGACACACCGAGGGAGGGGATCCGCTCAGATACCCGCCCTCCCGGCAAGGGCACAGCCCCGGAGCCCACGGATGAGCTGTGGTGACTGCCAGGCGGTGAGGTGGATGGACGGCGGGGGGGCAGCCCTGCCTGGAACGGTACCCAGGGGTCCCGTCTCGCCAGCTATCAGGGCCCGGGGCCCCCAGGTCAGACCACACGCCAGGGCCACGGGAGCCGGAGGAGGGACCTGGGTTTTGACGGCTCTTGTCCTCCTACCACCCTGCAGACACCGACAGGCACCGTGGTGGCCAGGGACAGCGCATGAGGGGACAGACAACGCCTGCTCTCACAGGACGCTTGTTTGAGAGCAAAGAGACTGCCAGAGACGCACAGAAGACCTCAGCGACTGAGGGGGGCTGGGAGCTACACAGAACAGGGGGAGTGAACAGCGGTGCTGTGTGCCAGGGAGCGTGCCCGCGTGCCATGAGTGCCCACGACGCGCCTGTGAGCTCCCGGGAGTGTGTGCGCATGCCCAAGTGTGCCATGGCGAACCAGGCACTTGGGGAGACGTGCCAGGAAGCCCCTCTCTGGGGAGGTGCTGTCAGAGCCGAGACGTCCTGGGGCAGGGAGGTGCTCCGGGGACAGGGGACACGGGCAGGCCCTGAAGGGCCGGCCCCGCAGCCAGCGCTGAGGGCAGCGTGAGGTGGACAGCGTGGCCCTGGGTCGGGTGAAGGTCTGGATTTTGCCCCTAAGAACCGGGGGACTGTGAACTGGGGGTGCTGAGGCCCACCCAGGGCACACAGAGCGGGCTTTGTGGGGACTGCGTGCGCCCCGCCCTCCGCACCCCAAGCTGGCGTTTCGCCCGCCACGCCACCCAGGCCCGCGTACTTCTCGCTATTGGCCAGGCGCCGGTACTCCCCAACCGTCATGGCCTTCTTCTGGATGTTATACTGCGTGAAGAGGCCCGACTGGCCCGTCACCACCTGCTGGATGGGCGCCGGGATGACCACGTCGTCAATGTCGTCGTATGTCTGCCGTGGCTTCCACTCCTTCGGGGGGATGATCTGCGAGACGGAGCGGGAGGGTGGTCAGCGGCGCCTCCCCTGGGCTCGGCCGCTTGGGACTGGGTGAGGGGCAGGGAGAGCCTGGGGGCACCTAGCACCCCCTGTCCGTGTCACCGAGCTCCCAGGAGACCCGGGGCCAGGCCTATCTGGGCACCACCCGGCAGGGTAGGGGGCTGTGCCTGCCTCTGCACGGGGCCAGGGCCTGGAGAAGTGGGAGCAGCCCCAGAGGACGTGCGCGATCACAGAGTGAGCAGATGTGGGCAGGCTGGGCTGTGTGCGCCCCTCGGCCTGGGATGCACTCGCTGTGTCCCAGGGGCTCTGCTACCGCGCCCTCTGGCCACCACGTGCCCGGCTCGGGACTCCGCGCAGATGAGGCCCCAGAGCAGAGACCCTGGTGCCGCAGTGCACACTCATTCCAGCGCCCTCGCTCCAGTGACACCTACTGGGGGCGATCGCAGCTCTAGGTGGTGGGGAGACATGGGGACACAAAGGACTCAGGCGAGGGCCTGAGCCCTGACTGGAGGGCGCAGGTGATAAATCCCGGCGAGAAAAGGAAATTGTAGGACAGTAATAAGGGTAAAGCGGGGCTGGGTGAGCCGCCCAGAGGCAGGAGGTGGGGGGCGGGCAGTGGGGGGTGACAATTCCAAGTGGGAGGAGGCCTGAGAAGGTCACACTGCAGCCCCCACCACAGCAGGCGCCACCACACCCCTCCCCCAGCAGGTGGCGGTAACCCGGCCCACCCACCCCACCCCAGGAGGGTGCCACGGATGGGGATGGACCTCCCCCTCCACGTTTCCTCTCCACCAGTCGGGGGTGACCTCTGTGCAAGCCCCACGGGCCCAGGTGGGTGTTTGCAAGCCCCGAACCTCCTTCCAGGGCGTCCAGTGGGCCACCCACCCAACAGCTCTGGGAAAAGGAACTAAACCAACCCATTTTTGGTGCATCAGCCACGCACCCTGGGGGAGCCGAACCCTCTCCCAGCTCAGGGCCACCAGGGAAGCACACGGCGCTGAGGCCCGAGTTGGCCGACAGCTCGGGAGCGGCAAGTCCACTCACCATCCCCAGGATCCCGCTGTCACATGGGTGCAAAGAAATGTTTTGCTTGGCGACGAAAACACTGACTCTCCAGTTCCTGCTAAAAAGGGTGCTGCCCACCCACGACTAGCACGCATGGGGGTGTCCACCCACATAAATCAGTAACGACAGCAGCGACGATGAGAAAGTCAGCGCTCCTCACCCGGGCAGTCCCGCCCCACGGGGAACACTGGGCCATGTCTGGGGACGTCTGTGGTTGTCAGGACTGGGGGAGCTCCTGGCATCGCGGAGGTGGGGGCAGGGAGGCTGCTCCACACCCCACAGCACCCAGGACGGCCCCCCAGAGAATGACCTAGCCCTCATGTCAGCAGTGCCAGCAGGACCCTCATTTAGAGTTAGATGGGGACGAGCCCCCTCCCAGAAGACACAGCTGTTCAGTCACAATGCCACAGGCGCCTGGCGTGACAACAGGGTGCTGGGCTCAGCCTGCCCGTCGACCGTTTTGTTAGATTCCCAGTGAGAAATCTGAGGAGTCAGGTGATGAACTAAAACACTCAAGGCTAGAAATGCAAAAAATAAAAAGGAGAGAGGGGGACTTCCCTGGTGGCACAGCGGTTAAGACTCCACGCTCCCAATGCAGGGGACCTGGGTTCAGTCCCTGATCAGGGAACTAAGATCCCACACGCATGCTGCAACTAAGAGTTCGCAAGCCACAACTAAGGAGCCCACCTGCTGCAACTAAGACCCGGCGCAACCAAATAAATGAATATTTAAAAAAAAAAAAAAAAGAAAAGGAGAAGAGGGCCCATGCCTCCAGGATACGGGATGTTCTTGCAGGGAAACGGGTTGTGGGCTGAGGGATCCGGGACCCCGAGCTGCTCTTTAACTACGTGGCTGATGCCTCCTCGTTGCAGAAAAGCCTGAGTTTCCTCCTGGGGAAAGCGCAGTGACCCTGGACCGGCTCCCCCGCCCCAAGTGTGTTGGAGAAACGCCTCCCTAACCAGGCTGCGGGATGAATGGACCACTCCTCAGCCCTCCGCTCTCAGGGGAGAGCCTCGGGCTCAGTCCTGTCCCCTCGGGCTCTGCTGTGTGACATCTGGACACTGGGGAGGAGCCGGCAGATGCTCCCGACACCTGGCTCACACGTGTGAACTGCACTTTCCCAGGCACATGCTAAGCGGGTTCTGGAAAGGCGCATGAACAGAAGGCCACTGGTCTGGAACCCGAAGCTTCTGGAAAAATCCCACGGCCTAACACCCTCAAGTCTCCGCAGAGCAGGATTTGAAAGGAGGCTCTCCAAGCAGAGGACACCTGAAGGATGTCCCCTAAAGGCCCATGAGCATCCCCACTGTGTGGCCCTGGACGGACCCTGACTCGAAGCTGCTGGGGGCAAGACTCAGCCAAGGCCAGGAGGACCGAGAGGCCACACACCCAAGGGAGCGGCGTGACACCAGGGAGGTGGCCAGCTTGGCGGGCAGCTGGGGCAGGTGTGGGAGACCCTTCTAGAGGGAAGGAAGTGAGGGGCCGGCCTCTGCCCCCCAGAACCAGCTGGACCCAAAGCCATTCTGCTGGCAGCAGGCCTGGAGGCTAAGAAGAGCCAGGGCACCGCCTGGCTGCAGGGCACTGAGAGCATTGACGCCCCTTGACCCCTCCCCAGGACCCTAAGCCACGCCCCTTCCTGGCTCCCTCCCTCCCCCAGCCCTTCCCAAGCAGCCTGAGGGGGAAGGAGCCCAGCTGGACACTGGTCCCAGAGCACACTCAGGGTGGGTGAGGAATGTGACCCACCACCCCGATGGCCCCAGGGTGGGAGCCCCCGTACCCAGAGCCCCCTCAGCTCCGGGCCCCGGCCCAGCCGTGCCTGCTGAGTGCCCACCCCGACCTAGCTGCCCCAGGCCCGACAGAGCTTTTGTCAGGGGGCTATCAAATGTAGCTTTGATGAAAAAAGAAACCTCAACACCACACACACACAGACACACACACAGAAGGGCGGTCAAGGCTGATGAGACCAGGGTGAGGGGGACCCCAGCAACTACAGAACTCGTTCAGGCCAGCAGGACACCGTGTCCCTTCTCCAAAGAGGCTGGCAGCCCTCAGGGCTGACGGCCCGCGTCGGAAGGAATTGGGGGCACCGAGGGCCGTGGCACGTGCCTCCCTGGACCCGTCTGTCCCCGCAGTAGCCGGGAGGCCCCAAGGGGCTAGAGGCACCTACACGCCGTCCCTGCCTGACGGGAGCAGGGATGCTGGTGCACGCGTGTGTGTCGGCGTGACTGTCCCCACAGGATCTCTCAGCGACAGCGGGGGAGCTGCTCCCAGCAGCCCCTGCCTGCCCTCACCGTGCCCTTCCAGAGAGAATTGCCCTTGCCAGAGAGAAAACAGCAAAGAAAATACCACTTAAGAAGAGTGGAATGGAACATGCAAACAAAGGGCAGAGGGGGACTTCCCTGGTGGCGCAGTGGTTAAGAATCCGCCTGCCAATGCAGGGGACATGGGTTCGAGCCCTGGTCCAGGAAGATCCCACATGCTGCGGAGCAACTAAGCCCGTGCGCCACAACTACTGAGCTCTCGTGCCACAACTACTGAAGCCCGCATGCCTGTGCTCCGCAATAAGAGGAGCCACCGCAACGAGAAGCCCGCACACCTCAGCGAAGAGTAGCCTCCGCTCACCACAGCTAGAGAAAGCCCGCACGCAGCAACGAAGACCCAACACAGCCAAAAAAACAAACAAAGGGCAGAGTGAAAATGTGCCCTGAAAACATCTGCCTCACAAAAACATCCAGTCCGAATGGTTTCCCGTCGATTCAAGTAAGTTAGTGGAAAACTGGTCCACGGGAATTAAAGGCTTTAAAGCAGAGGCATGGGGCTCAAAGGAAAGGCAGGAGCCGGCAAAGGAGAAGAAAAGGGAAGGAGCAGAGCCGGGGTGAGGACGTGCAGGGGAGACTCGGTGACGCCACACGAGGCTGCACCCAAAGCAGCCCAGGGACAGAAGGTGCCGGCAACAGCCCGGAAGCCGAAGCCGGAGATGACAGAGGAGGAGGGAAAGGAGAGGGGCTGGGGGAAGTGGCAGGTGCTGCCAGCGGAGCACTCCACGAGGTTACCAAGACTCCTGGCACAGGGGACAACTTGGATCCAAAAACAGAACTGGCGCTGCATCCCGGCAAACGCGGAACGAGGTGAGGGACAGGACACATTCCAGGTGAACGGGGGCCCCCCACGCCCACCCCCACGGGCACCAGGCCTCTGAGTCCCCCGTACCGCCCCCAGCTGGGGCACCTGAGGGAAAGGGGCACCTGACAACCGACCCCAGCCAATCGGTCCAGCCCAGAGGGAGGCTCCGAACCTGCAAGAACCTAGGCCCGGGGCTTCCAGAGCCACAGACCCCGATGAGAAGGCTCTGCTGGGTGTGTGCTGTCATGGGGCCCAAGGAACGAAAACCAAGGAGAGGGGAGAGGAGGTAAGATGTTGCAGGCCCACCTCTCTCCTCATCTGCGCGGCTGAGATTAAAGGCATGGATGTCACACAGCCAACCAAACCCGGCAGGGGAGGTGGGCAGAGGAAGGCCAGCACACCTGTCCCCTCGCTGCAGACACCGTCTGGGGACAGACCACCATGACGCGCGGCCCAATACCACCCACCACCTGCTTCCGTCCAGCCACGGAGCTGATGCTGGCATTCTTTCTGGGTTTTTTTTCATTTTTTGAAAAGAAATTTTTAAATTCTTTTTTACTTTTTAAAATTTTACTTACTTACTTATTTATTTTTTGGCCACCCCATGTGGCTTGTGGGATCCTAGTTCCCCGACCAGGGATCGAACCCAGGCCCTCGGCAGTGAAAGTGCAGAGCCCTCACCACTAGACCACCAGGGAATTCCTTTTTTAAAATTTTTAAATGGTTGAGGGAAAATAACAAACGAAGACTGTTTCAGGACAGGTGAAAATTCTACGAAATGCACATTTCGGTGTCTATAAATCAGGTTTCATGTGCTCACAGCCATGCTTGTGGGGTTGTGGGTCATCCCCGGCCGCAGAGCTGAGTGGTGGCCACAGACAGTCCAGCCCAAGAAGCTGAAAATATTTACTATCTGGCTCTTTGCAGAAAAGGCTTAGCGAACCCCAGCTTAAATAATAGAGGGCTGGGTATTAGATAAAGTGCCGGTCATACAGGAAGCAACTAGAAGAACCCAAATCAGGTGACAAATCTCCCAGATTATGTGGTGAGCAGACCCTCACACACACAGGTTCACGTGCACATGAAGAAACTCGGCACCCGTCCCCAAGGTCTGTTCCCCGCACAGAAGAGGCGTGGGCAGGCATGCTATCTGCTGGTGTTCACACACGCACACACGCACATGCACGTCCACGTGTGATGCTCCGTGAAAAGAGACACGAGGAATCAGTGCCGTGCCGCTCCAGGCAGAGGAGCCGGGGTCAGGGTGGGTGGAGGGGGAACTCATTCTCCCTCCTACCCTGTCGCAATGCTTGAACTCGCTTCATACGTGCATTACAGTCTCAAAAAAAATGTGTTTAAGTAGGAATATAAAGGCAAAAAGTAAGCCCTCCCCAGCACCGACTCCCCTGGGACCCCCCTGATGGGGTGAGACGGCTGCTGGTCCCACCATGATGCTCTGTGTCCCACCCAGGATCAGCGCCCTCGGGGACCCCGGTGCCCAGAACTGTGCCTGGCTTGGGGAAAGAACATATGTTCATGGATAAATTAGGTCAGAGGGGCTCAATGAGCAGAGTAACAGGTGCCTCTCGGGCCCCTTGCCCCTGGGTGGGCACAGGGTAGGGGCTGGGGAGAGCTGCACGGGGGCCTGGGGCATCACCCACCTTGGCCAGGCCCGCCCGGTGGGCCCCCTGGGACTCGATGTAGGCCACATATTTGTTGAAGTCCTTAAACTCCTCCATCGTTGGGCGAAACGTCATGATTTTACAACTTGGGTTCTGGGCCCCGTGATCCTCGGACCCCATGGCTGCAGCAGAGAGACGGCCACACCTGCAAGGGAGACAAGAGAGCGTCAGCACCTCCATCACTGCCACGGGCCGGTTCCCTTCTCCCCAGGAGGCACCCAAACTACCCGGCCCCAAGGACAGAGGCCAGGCAGCCGAGCAGGGCCAAGGGGAGCCTGGGGGCCACTTCATCACTCTCTCCGGCACAAAAGACCAAATGACTGCAATGAATTACTAACAGAGGTAGCCCGTTCTAAGAGCCCATGCGATGCTGGAGGCCAGAGCACACATTTCAAACAAGGGGCCTCGGAAATAAAACCTTTTCTTATCAGGGCCTCATCCAGATTCACTGGCATTGACCTCACAGCTGGAATCCAGAGGCAGAAGCACGGGAGGGGCTGGGAAGGTGAGTGAGGTCCTGTGTGTTTCACTAGCAGGGAACCCCTCCTCGGGCGGGGCCGCCACAAGCAGGGGAACAGTGTGTGGGTCCCTCCAGTACTGGCTCGGCTGCTGTCAGCGAACCCAGGCCCCAGTGACCACAGGCTGCCCAAGGCCGGGACCTGGAACCAGGAGAGCAGGAGGTCCGGCCAGAGAGGCTCGTTTCCCGCCGTGTTTCACCCTGGGCTATAACCACGCCTGGCCGACCCACGCCTGGCCGACCCAGCACAGAGCGTGGCACGGAGCATGGCGGGGATCGGGCTCCTCTAGGGGACAAGGCTGCAGGCTGGAGAGGCCCCTGCCCGTCCCAAGAGTTACGAGAGTTAGGGGGGCCCAGTGGGGTGGCTGGTGACCCACCCCAATGAGGAAGAGGCTTAGGGGACAGACTCTAGGGAAGGGTCCCTGCTGGGACAAGAGGAGACCAGACTCCCTCCAGGACTGGAAAGAGGTCAGAACCCAAGTGCACGCAGACCCAGAACTTGGAGGACAATTAACCAAGTCCACCTCCCCCCACCCCAAAGTGAGCTGGGGAGTGAGAAAGGCAGGAAGCCCACCAGTCCAGGAAGTAGAGAGTGGGGGGGGGTCCATGTCGCCAAGACGCAGCCACTGGCTCCCCAAAGGTGCTCCCCCGGCGGGCGCTAGAGGGCAGCACGAACCCGGGAATGGGAGCCGAGGCGGGCAGCTGCCTGGGACAGACCTGGAGGCCCAGGCGGATACCAGACCAGGTCCAGGTCCTGCCCTCAACCACCCCATGCCTGGGCGCACAGGGCAGCGGGCAGGCAGCTAAGGCCGCGCTCTGAAGGTCACACTCACGGCTGGACTGCTGGGGACCCCGGAGGTCCTGGCACACACGGGGTCACCACTGCATCCGGGCTGGGACCCCTGGGCCCCTCCACCCTGTGTGCACAGGAGCCTCTGTCGCTCCTCCTCGCAGGGCAGCCAAAGCTGCGGTCCACAGGGCAGGCCACGGGTGCCCGGGATCGTGTGACAACAGCTCTGAGGGGGATCACAGGGAACCACCGGGTCACACGGGTTTATAAAGGGGAAGGGTCATCACAAACCCCCCTGCGGACCAGCAGGCACCAGAGGGCCCAGGCTGCGGCCAGGCTGACCAGCCCTCGGGATGGACCACCACGCCGTCCCCCCCCCCGCTCCCCACCCCACAGCCGGGGCCCAGCGCCTGACTCCCCACCTGAGCCCCCAGAAGCCAGCAGCCCTCTCCCCTCCAGCCCAGACCCAGCCACACGGGGCTCACCCAGGGCCTCTGCTGTCCTGAGGGAGCTCAAGGCCCCGGGGGGACAGGCCCGACCCGATGATCTGGGAACATGGGTGTGGACCTGAGCTGGGCTAAGGGCTGTGAAGGGAGGCACAGGGGCATAGGGAGGGAGGCCTCCCGGGGCAGGGACCCGGGACAGGACACAGCGGGGACAGGACAGATGACCGGCCGCAGCCATCGCTCGCCAGCCTTCCTCGTGCGCCTGCCACCCGAGCTGCCCAGTCCTGTCAACCCCACCTCCCCACCCGCCCAGATTCCCTGTACCCACCACCCCTGCCCGCACAGAGCAGCAGAGGGGGTCCGTGCCGCCCACCCGTCTTGCATGGCCATCAAACCCGTCCTCTGAGGCCTGCAGCCGGAACACGATCACCCGGGTCTCAGCTCCTCGTCCCAAGCCCCCGACGGCCGGGCAAAGGGCCAGAGGCCAGCTCCGCAGCCCACCACGGATGGTGCCCAGATTCGGAAGCGGCGGACACATCAGCGCTTAACAGCCCCGGCCCTGTTCTCCACGTTTTATGTGGGTGGTGTGTCCACTCTGCACAGTTCACGAGGGGGCATCGCGCATGCCTGGAAGCCCGGCTCTGCTGCGACCATGCCAGTCTCCCAACACATCGCCACCCGCTGTGGGTGATGGGCACCAGGACCACCTGCAACAGCAACTCTCCTCTTGGCCAGGCCGGTCCCAGCAGGGGAGGAGGACACAGGCTCCCCCTCAAGGCCAGCTGTGTCACCACGAGAGAGGCCCACCCTGCCACGGATGCTGCCGCCTGCCCTCCCACAAGGCACTGTTGGTGGGAAATGAGGTGGGGCAGGACACCCGTCTCCCCCCAAGACCAGCCTGTCCTGGGCAGACGGAGGGCAGCCCCGGGGTCCTGCCCACACGAGTTCTCTCGCCCATTAAACATAACCGCAGGAGCGCTTTTCCCTGGGGGGCAGGGGGAGCAAGCAGGTGATACGACAGCAGGTAGAGTTTCCTGCACTGCACCTGGCATGATATGCTCCTCCAGCCACCGCTGTCATCCAGATTCAGCTCAGCAGTGGATCATGTGCAGTTTTCTTTTTTTTTTTTTTTGTCTTATTCATGTCGGTTGCAGTAAAGTTTTTAGTAGGTAAATATAAAGAAGAAAATTCAAATGGTTTATAATCCCAACACTCCATAACCCTTGACACCTTTTTTGAAGGAGGGCAAATAAAAATCAGACGTGCACATACTTTAAAAATAACAAAAGGAATGTGCTCTTAACCAGACAGTGCCACGCCCAAAATGCGAGGTTCTAACAACTTCATCGTAAAAAGACAAGCAGCACAATTAAAAAGTGGGCCAACGACTTGAATAGACATTTCTCCAAAGAGGAGACTCAAACGGCCAGTAAGCACATGAAAAGATGCTTGAGGTGATCAGCCATCAGAGGAATGCAAATCTAAACTAGAGTGACACACACCTCCCCCAACTGGGGCGGCTAGAGTGAAAAAGCAGATAACAACAAGTGTTGGTGAGAAACTGGAACCCTGACTCCCAGCTGGTGGGAACGTAAAAATGGGGCAGTCCCCCAAAAAGTTAAACATGGAACTGACCACACAAGCCAGCAACCCCACTCCTAGGTATACATCCAAGAGAAATGAAAACATATGTCCGCACAAAAACTTGTACACAAATGTTCACAGCAGCATGATCCCCAACAGCCAAAAGGTGGAAACAACCCAAGTGTCCATCAACAGATGACAGTACACAAACTGGTCCCTCCACACACGGGCACATCACTCAGCCATGAAAGGGAGAGAAGTACTGACACTCACTACAACATGGATGGACCCTGAGAACACGATGCTCAGCGAGAGAAGCCAGGCACAGAAGGCCACCGCAGGCTAAGAGGTCTGGGTTTCTTTATGGAGTGATGGGAATGTTCCAAAGTTGATTGTGGTAAAGGCTGCAGGACTCTGAATTCGCTAAAAAAATCGTGTGCTGTAAGTGGGAGAACTGGTTGGCGGGTGGATTCTATCTCAATACAGCTGCTACCCCCAGAAAAGAAACAGAGATTAGGGTAGGGGAGAAGGAAAGAAGAAAGTTCTGCACTTGCCAAAAAAAATAATAATAAATAAACAAAACCTCTGGCTGCCTGGCAGCGTGGGCGCCTGGAGCCTTCAACTCCTCAGCCCGCAGAAGGGCTCCCCCAGAGCCAAGCCCCCACCCCATGAGAGACGGAGGACACCCCGCAGCCCGGCCACGGAGGAGGCGTCTGCTGGGTTCCTTCTCTAACAGGAAGTGCGGCCTCCAGAGACACTTGGTGGGTCCCTGTCCCCGCCCCCGCCCCCGCCCCGGCCCAGCCCTTGAAGCCTCTAACAGGAAAGAGAGCGGCCCTTTCTTCCCACTCCTGATTCTGAGGCTGAGAGCAGGCATGCCTATAGGCTGCAACCACTGAATTTTACACATTCTAAATGGATGGAACTGTCGGCTTTGTGAATTACCTCTCAATAAAGCGATGATTTTTCTTAAGTTCTGTGTATGGGGAGACCCTGCACGCCTTGGCCTTCCTGGCCTGACGCTCGCCCAGCCCTCGCAGTCCGCTGCCTGTGACGGATGAGCGTGATCACGCGTGGAGGGGCAGTTCCCCAGCTGTCCTGGACGGCTCCACCTCACCCAGAGACAGGTGACAGGAGGGCTCCACCCGCTCTCTGGGTCCCAACAAATGAGTCCAGCCCAGAGAGGTCCTCCTGGGCTGCTGCACCGGCACCTCCCCCAGCGGCCTTCAAACTGGGGGACTCACGGGCTGGGCTATGGGGGACACTCTGGCCACCCCCGTGGAGGCTACCACCCGACCTGTGCTGCAGCACGGTGACCAGGTGGGGGGGTCGTTCCCGCCCCAACCTGACAGCTGCTCCTCCCGGGGGCAGAAGGCTCTCCTGATCTGGACTCCGGCCTTGGGCTGATGCCCCCCGCCAGGAGCCCGACAGAGCGAGGTGCGCTGAGCCTGCGAGCCTCAGGGCGGGGGGGGTGAGAGACACCCCAAGGCGTGGGTCTCCCACAGCCGGGTGCACTCTGTCTGTCCGTCCGTGAGCCAGAATTCAGAAATAAGATGACTGGTAAGGGACGCCATTTCCCCAACAGGCAGCCACATCCTCCTGGCTGAGGGGCTCTGGGGACTAAGGGTTTCTGAGGTCCAATGGCAGATGTTTTCCAGAAACTGGATGGCTGGAATCTGCAACTCTGGGGTTTTGACAAGAATACAGTATTCAATATGCAGGAAGGTGCGTCCTCTGAAAAGAATGTCACCCTACTAAAAGCTTTACTCTGAGGGGTGCACTGTTTTTGAAAAGGATTCGGGGGCTCTCTGAGCACAAAGTGCCCCCAGTTCTTCTCTGCGGGGCCTGTGCCCCAGCCCCGGGGGCGTCTCTCCCCCAGCTCTTTCCTCCCAGGCCCTCCCCTCCACCTGCCATCAGGTGAAGCCCCAAGCCTCCCCGTGACTCCCAGCCAGCCCCGGGCCCTGCTCCCATCTCAGCCCAGTTCCTGCCACCACAGCCCAGTTCCCAACAGGAGACGATGACTGAGGGGCCCCTGAGCGGGCTCAGGCCCCAGGAGGAGCCAGCACCCCTCCACCAAGACTCAAGAGGAAACCCACCGTGAAGGCAGCACGGGAGGCCCCCAGCCCCTGTCCCCGGCCCCCGGGTGTGGGCCTGGCACTCCATCCCCGTGTCCTGAGAGCAGCTCATCAGGTGCCCTCATACAGGGAAAAGCTTGGCGGTAGAACGTCCTCCACTTCATCCTTCTCTGCTGGGAGCACCCCCTACGCCCTAGGTTCCCTGCAAGCTGGGCATGCTCCCTGATCACACAGAGCCTGAAGCCCAGGGGGCGCTCGGAGCAACTAGTGCTGCCCCACCGTACCCGCCAGCCCCAGTGTCAGAGAACACTTTGTCCCCCCTGCCCCCTAGCCTGTGGAGCCAGATCGGCGTTGGGGGGGGGGGCGGTGTCATCGTGCTGGCCCCACGGAGCAGGAGAGCCCGGGCCGGGGGCAGAGCACAGGCTCCAGGAGCAGCCCGCGAAGGACGCAAGGATGCCAGCCTTGATCTGGCTCTACCCCATGGAACTGGCTGGACTGAAACAGCCACAGTGACGAGAGGGACAAAGCAGGCAGAGAGCCCAGACCCAGGAAGGCGGGAGGCCAAGGTCAGAAGGGCCAACTGAGAAATGTGAGGACAAGAGATGTGAGGAAGGCAGCTTGGCCGGACAGGGCTGTGTGGGCACGGGGGGGAGTGGATGGGTAGCCCCATGCACAAGGCCAGGACCATGCTAACATTTATCTGAGCAACGCCAACTCCGAAAGGCACAAAGGAAGAATCGCCCGCAGCCCTGCACGTTGGTTCCCTACTGCTGCCGAAAGAATCTCCACAAACCTAGTGGCTGAAACAGCACAACTTTATCTCCGAGTTCTGGAGGCCAGGAGTCCCTCCCGGATCTCAAGTGGGCTGTGCTCTTTCTGGAGGTTTCCTGCCTTTTCCAGCTTCTAGAGGCACCGCATCCCTGGCTCGAGGCCCCTTCCTGCATACTCACAGCATCTCCGGTCTCTCTCTGCCTCTCTTCTCTGACCACTGCTTCCATCACCACATCCCCTTCTCTGACTCTGACTCCCCTGCCTCCCTCTTAGAAGGACCCCTGTGATGACATTGGACCGCCTGGCTAATCCAGGGTGAGCACCCATCTCCAGATCTTTAACTTCATCCAGGCTGCAGAGTCCCTCTCATGTCAGGGAGCATCTTCACAGGTTCCACAATTAGGGTGTGGGCACCTCAAGGAGCGCTATTCCCTCTGCCTCAAAAGCCACGTGAAAAATCCATCACACAAAGAGATAAGTAACAGTCACCATGCCCCTCCCACAGGGGACCGCTGCTGTGAGATGCGTCCTGGAAAGACAAGCACATCTGCCTAGTCGCTCAGACAAAAGCACAGTTTCGAGAAGAGGACGAAGGGGACCAAGCGATACCCAGTGGGCTGCAACATGACCCCCACGTCCTCCCCACGACTCAGACATGCATAGCGCTCCAGAGCACAGAGCTGGAGCCACCCTCTGGCTGCAGAGCTGACTCATGGGCACAGCCAGAGGCCCCAGTGATGCCGAAGGAGCCCTTTCTGGCCGCTCGCACCCCAGACAACCTTGGCCTGCCTCTTCACGTTGGTGCCAATGCTCACACCTCGTCAGCCCCCAAGACACTCGGCCGAGCTGTGGGGAGGAGCCAGGAGGCGTGAACCACAAGCTGGGTTGCATGATGGCCTGGGGAGCCCCCGGGAGCCCCATCCCCAGGAGGCCTGGGCATGGGAAGGGCAGGCCCTGGGAATCCCCAGGGGCCCGGCTCGGCCCAATCCCCTCACACTGCCAGAGCCCCTTCACTAATCCCAGAGCAAGTGTGCGACACCTGGGGACCACGACGATCAGGGCCACGCTTTTGGAAGATGCCGCAGGGCCAACAGCGCTGGCCACGGAAGCCTCAAGAAGCCACATGGGGCAAAGTCCCGTGAATATCGTGGTCTGAGTCACAACCTCGCGTGACTCTAAAATGACAGTGTCCTGGTTCAACACCCAATCCTTCCACCTAGGTACCCCCCAAACTGCAGAGAGAGAATGAATGAATAAATAGCAACTTGTCCCCCGTGGTCGGGGGCCTTGCTCAAAACAGACGGAGGCAAACGAGGAACATTTATCACGCCTCTCCTCCTAAAAACCGGCGCTGAGGCCACCTTCTTCTCTTGATCTTTAGTATACCTTTGAACTTTAAAGAAAAAAGCTCTCTCTGTCACAACCCTCCCGGAGGAAGTGCCCACGGCGGGGCCGCCCACAGCCCATGACAGGGGCATCTTTTATTAGCCCGGAGACGTCACCTGTCTGTGCTCACAGATGCAAAACTGGGTGCTTTTTTCACACACACAAAAAAAAAGGCAGGAAAAAGCTACCAGACCTGAAAAAACAGGCCAAGCAATATGTTGAGGAGGAAGAAATCCTTACAATGAAGTAAATGAGCGAAAAAGCAAAGAGCCAGGAGGGCTCGGGGCAGGAAGAAGGCTGGGTGAGAAGCCCACCCACGGCCTGGGGCGGCCTGCACTCTCCCTCCCGCGTGGAGCTATTCTGCTTGGAACTGAACCCGCATGTCTCCAGCTCAGATCCTGCTCCTAACGAGACAGGGTGGAGCGGGACCTGCTGGGAGAGGCTTCTTCACACTCACAGGAACCCAACCACGGGGGCCAGGAGCATGAAAGGCGAAGCATGGAGCCACCATCTGACCCAGCCATCCCACCCCTAGGTGTCGTCCACCAAGACACCTGAACGTTCACGGCAGCGTCATTCATAAAACCCCAAAAGCGGAGACAACACGACTGCCCATCTACGGATGACAGATACACCAAATGTGGTCCCTCCACACACGGGCACATCACTCAGCCATGAAAAGGAGAGAGGCACTGACACTCACTGCAATGTGGATGGAGCCTGAGAACACAATGCTCGGTGAGAGAAGCCAGACGGAGGAGGACACACAGCGTGTGATTCCAATGATTGGAAACGTCCAGAACAGGCCGATCCACAGACACAGAGAGTGGATTCCTGGTTGTCAGAGCCTGAGGGAGGGAGAGGGAGTGCCTGCTGAATGTACAGTGGTTCTGGGGAGTTGATAACGGTGTTCTGGAGTTAGATGGAGTTAGATGGTGGGGTGGCGGCACAGCTCTGTGAACGTACTAAAAACCACTAAATTGCATGCTTTATTTTAATTAATTAATTAGTCCACTCCATTGTGTGGCTTGTGAGATCTTAGTTCCCTGACCAGGGATTGAACCTGTGCCCATGGCAGTGAAAGTGCGGAGTCCTAACCACTGGACCGCCAGGGAATTCCCTGAATTGTATACTTGGAGGTGTGACCATTATGGCATGTAATTACATCTCTATAAAACTTAATTTTTTTGAAGTCCAAGGCAGCCTGTTTGGCACCTGCCAGACCGCAGTCAACCTGTCCCATCTGTCACGAGCACCCTGATCTCCGCGAACGCCCGAGGCCTTTTGGGGAAGGTGCCCGTGGCCTCACTCATTTCCACCTCCCACTCTTCCCCCAGCCCAGAACATTCTCACGCCTTTCAGGGCTGGTGCTCAGTCTCTCCAGCTATAAAATGGGTTGACAGAGGGAGATGACTAGCATCCTTGTGAGGGATTACTAAAAAGTTAACTGCACAGGGCGAGCTACGTACGCAGAATGTGTCGTGCAGATGGGGATACAGAGAGGATAACCGAGTTTCAGGGACTTGACAGTCTTGTAAGAAAGCATAAGCTTTAAGGGTAAAGCAACGCTTTGGGACACACAGTCAGAACTGACCATTTCTAAACCAGTCGACGAGGACCTGGTCCACCCAGCCCCAGACAGTGACAAGCTGGCAGGGACTGGGGACAGCCCACCTTCTCTGTGCAGGACCACACGGTAAACATTTGCAGCTTTGCAGGCACGCGGCCTCTGTCACAACCACGCAATTCCACCACCGTGAGGAGGAAGGCGCAAGTGAACAGAAGCAGCTGTGCGCCGATAAGGCTTTATTTACAAGAACACACAATAGGCCGAGTGGGCCGAGTGGTCCTCGGGCCGCAGTTTGCCGGCCCCGGACCCAGATGCCTGAAATCTCCCCTTTAAGGAACAAACCCTGCACTCCACCGCTTGTAAAGGGGAACCTGAGCTCCACGGCCCAATTCCTGGGTTTCTAAATCATGGCAGAACAGACAAGGCCACGTTCTAGTCCACACTGAGCCCTCATTAGCCACGTGGCCTTGGGAGGAGGCTTCGCCCAAGGTCAACACTGAACACAAGCCCTTCTCGTTCAGCCAGCTCTCCTCGCTGTGGCCAGGAGCACGGGAACTGCTTGTCCCATGCTGAGCGCCCCTCCACCTGGGTGCCCCTGCCCGTGGGTGCCAGCCATGAGGGGCTCAGGCTGCTCCCTGTTTTCTTACCAGTGACCCCCCTTGGGCCACCTCCAGAGGCCACCTCTGTGACCCCTCTGTCCCTGCTTAATTAGAAAAGTCCAGGAGAAGGGGGACACCCTGGAGCTGAAACCCAGAAGCAGCTGGGTCATGGGATTCTTTTCAAAGCATTGAAAAATAATCCTCCAGGGTCTCCCTGGTGACGCAGTGGTTAAGAATCCGCCTGCCAATGCAGGGGACACGGGTTCAAACCCTGGTCCGGGAAGATCTCACATGCCACGGAGCAACTAAGCCCGTGAGCCACAACTACTGGAGCCCACGAGCCACAACTACTGAAGCCCGCACACCTACAGCCCGTGCTCCGCAACAAGAAGCCACCGCAGTGAGAAGCCCGCGCACCGCAACGAAGAGTAGGCCCCGCTCGCCTCAACTAGAGAAAGCCCGCACGCAGCAACGAAGACCCAATGCAACCAAAAATAATTAACTAATTAATTTTTAAAAATAATAATAATAATCCTCCATTTTTGAAGACCCTCCCCTCTCCCTGTGACTGGTCATCATCTCCCACAGGGTGTGAGGTGGGGTGAACATGCCCCCTGGGGTGAACACCACTTCTGAAGCCAGAAGTGGTGTCCTGCCCAGGGACACGACACAGATAGGGCAGCTCATCCTGGGCCATCCTGGAGTCCCCCCAAACCCACTATGGTTCTCAGGGCTTCTAGAAGTGAGGGACAGGTGTTCAGATGCTGAGGGGCCAGAGTGCAGACGCGGAGAGAAGGCACATCCAGCACAGCCACGCTGAGGGGTCCAGGCTCCTCTAGAGGCATCTGGCCCCTGGACACCCCAGGAGCTCAGAACCAAACAGGGCCGCCTTCTCCACCAGCAGCCCTGGGGCCGGGGGCCCGCACACGTACTTACTGCAAGGTTCCTGGTACACAGTGGGGAGTGAGGCTGCAGGGAGATGGTCTAATAACCGGCTTCTGTTAGGGTTTCTGTCAGGTTCCAGCAATAGCGATGGTTCCTAAAATGTGCAAAACAAAAGCACAATTAACTAAAACGATGGCCTGATTAAGTCTTAACTCCAAATTACATTCCTAGCAGCAGCGTGCAGCCCAGGGATGCCTGCCTCTGTTGCGATGTTTCCAAGAACATGAAAATCCACAACCATGAGCACCCGCCCCACTAAAGGCTTCCAGCGATGGCCCATTTTAAGCTCTCAGCTCCTAAACATCGGTAGCTGAGGAAGCAAGAGCCTCCAAACACAATCAAATCAGACCAATGATGCTTCTGGAAACCTTAAGGTACAGGCACTCCTGGGAGGTTTACAGGAAGTTCTGCCTCTTCCGAACCCCCCTGCAGGCAGGGAAGGTGCCGCTCCAAGGAGGACAGTCGGACAGGAACTGCTGCGTGGTGACCGCCATCTACACTCCCGGGGGGCAGAGAGCACAGGGCAGAGCGTGGCAGGCGCCGTGCAGCTGAGACCCCACGGGGGGCAGGGTCCCCACCACGGCATTCACAGCCAGGCTCAGGGTCACTTGCTGAATGGACACAGGACAAGACTCTAAACGTGGGGTGTGGCCCCAGGGCCTCTGACAATCTGGGCTCCAGCTGCCCCGACTCACTGGGCTCCCCGCCCTTACCTCCCGCACACCTGAGCTGAGCTGACGGCTCGGCGTCTGCCGGACCCTCCCTGCCCCTGTGCCTTTGCACATGCTGCCTAAAGCCGGACTAGCTGCTGGGGGCGGACCTGGCTGCAGGGCAGCTCAGCCAGGGTGCCCTGGGGGTGTGGAACTTGGTCCTGCACACCTTCCCTAACTCACCAGGAGCTCTAAATAGCACGAGTCCCAAAAACAGGCAACGTGTGCTGACCTTTTCTACCTTTTTTTTAATCAGGTTTTTAAAATTACTGGGCACAACCCACTACGTTGATTTCACTGTCTTCTAACAGGTGCCAGCCCCCGGGCTGAAAGGCCACACTGAGCTGTGGAATGACTGGCCCTCGGGCATTCGCCTCTTCCTCTGGACCAGCTAAGCCGCCCAGGGCCACATGTAGTCCCAAGGGCTCCTCGGCCGCTGCCACCTGCCCTGCTCCGCAGCCCCGCCAGCCCCTGACAGCGACGAGAGCAGAATTCTGGGGGTTCAATTAATCTGGCATGTCTCCACATGGCTGTGGCTGGTGGAACAATGGCCCCCAAGGATGTCCCCATCCTAATCCCCGGGAGCTGTGACTATGCTCTCCTTGGTGACAAAAGACTGCAGATGGGATGAAGTTAAGGATGGGTTTTTTTACATCTTTTTTCTTCTTTTTTTTGGTCGCGCCGCACGTGGGATCTTAGCTTCCCGACCAGGGATCAAACCCGGCCCCCTGCATTGGAAGTGCGGAGTCTTATCCGCTGGACCGCTGGGAAGTCCAAGTTAAGGATCTCGAGATGGAAGATGATCCTGCGTTATCAGGGGGCCCAGTGTCATCGCCAGAGTCCTTCTAAGAGGGAGGCGAGAGGGTGAGAGTCAGAGAAGAACTGATGACAGAGGCAGAGGTCAGAGCAATGTGCTCTGAAGACGGAGGAGGGGCCACCAGCCGAGGGTGCGGCGCCTCTAGAAGCTGGAAATGGCGAAGAACCGATTCTTCCCTGGCGCCTCCAGAGGATCAGTCAGCCCTGCCCACACCTTGATCCTAGCCCAGTGAGACCCATGTCGGACTTCTGGCGGCCAGGGCAGTGAGATGATAAACGCGCATTGTTTTAAGTCACTGAGTCTGTGGTCGTTTGTTACCGCAGCAAAGGGAGACTGATCCGGCGGCTTCCACGTACATCACCCGATGACAGAGGAGAAGGACATTCTCACCCCCACTGCCCACAGGCCTCCCCGCTGAGAATAGCTGGCCTGACTTTCACTCACATCTGATGGGGTCATGTGTCTCCCTGGTCACTTGTCACTACCTCTTTGCACACTGTCTCCCCAGCTGGACGATGGGCCACCCCACGCACAGCACGTGGGCTGCAAGGCAAAGGCCACCCGAGCCTGTGGTCCTCGGCTGGACAGACCCCAGTCTGCTGCTGCCCATGGCTGCGGGGTCCTCCTGCCCTCGTGCTCTGGGGGATGACAGCATTGACCCCAAAATAGGAGGCTGGAAGCTCTGGGGTTGAGGTTAAGGCTCAGCCCTCAGGCCACAGCCAAGGCAAGGCCTCTGTCCACCCTGACCTATGTCCACGCGGGGCTAGGTTCACCCGCCTCCCCTGCTCCCGCAAGGACTGAGGGCTCCCCGTAGCCAGCCTGTCACCACCCTGGAGGCCCTGAGACACCAGGGGCCTGGCCACAGCCCACTTGGCACAGGGCAGCCAGGGCTGAGGCATCAGGGGGCCCTTAAGTGTGGGCTGGGCACAGTGACTTCCTTTCAAGAGGGACAGTATGGAAAGGGGGGAGGTGTGACCTTCCAGTGGAGACACCTGAGCAGCACGACCTCAGCCAGGGGACCGAGGTCAACACCAGCAGTGATGAGTCACGTTGACGGCAGGCACCCCGAGATGAAGGATGAGACGGCCCTTCACAGGTGGTCCTCCTCCCAGCACCCAGTGCCCCAGTGTAACCGTGAGAAAAACAGCAGACAAGCTCCTACTGAGGGAGATTCTACAAAATCTCTGGCCACAGCCCTCCTCAAACCCGTCAAGGGCATCGAGAACAAGGAAAGTCTGAGGAACCATCACAGCCCAGAGGAGCCCGAGGAGACGAGACACCTGAATGTCACGGGGGTCCCAGATGGGGTCCTGGGACAGAAGAGGACAACAGGGGCAAACAAGGCAAACGGAATGAAGCAGGACCCTAGTCAACGAGAATGTACTCATAAGATTCACTGATTGCAACAAACGAATCTGCCTCATGTAAAACGGAATAACGGGAGACTGGGTGTCGGGGTCAGGGGGGTAGGGAACTCTCCCTAGAGCCCTCAATTTCTCTATAAATCTACAACTGTTTAAACGATAAAGTCTATGTAATTTTTAAAAGGAAAACAAAACAGAAAGGCCCTGGTGCCTCCTGCTGCTCAGGCTGGCAGGGCTGGGCCGCTGGCCTGGTAGCGGTTCCCAGGAAAGCCAGGCGCCGAGAAGAGAACTCGGGGTGGGCAGGAGGCGTCCAGCTGCACTGAGGGGACAGACTGAGCGGCGACCCAAGGCCTCAGACAGCACCACCCCAAAGAGGCACACTCTGACCATTTCTCCTTTAAAAAGGCGCCGTCTGACAGTCGGATGATGTCACTCTTCCGAGGTGCCCGCCCCGCAGACGCTGATGGCTCCTCCACCCTCTGCAAAAGGCAGGCAGGTGGGCCGGGAAGAAGCAGCAGGAACAGGGGGAAGAGCCAGCTGTCTCCACACGCTGAGGCACCAGGAACTGCCACCGGCTGCTGGCACCGGTGGGACCCCACAGGCCTGGCCTCCCCACCCCGGGCAGGGGTAGCTGGGCCCCTGGTGCTATCAGCTCTGGGCCACCTAGGGCTAGCCCTCGGGATGGGTCCACCCACACCGCCCACGGTGGCCCGGGAGCTGGGCCCGGGGTCCAAGAGGCAGAGAGCTGACGGGCAGCTTCTGCCCACAAAGGCAGGGAGCCCTCCTCGCCTGTGTATGTTATCTGATCCAGGAGGGCTCAGCACCCAACTCGGCCTGCTCCCCGCTGCTCCCAAGGTGAGCTGGAGCCCCTCGTGGGAGCAGGGAGGGTGGAAATACTCATAGAAGATGGGGACTCCCAGGAGGACGTGAGCGCCGTGAAGGGGCACCGGACGACCAAAGCGAGGACAGCGAGGCCAACAAGTGGAAGTGACAGGCCCGACTATAAACCCACAGAGTGCCATAAACACATGCCGGCCCTTACTGGTGTGAGAGTCAAAATGTAACGGAAGTGGGGGAGAAGGGATAGCTCTCTTCCACAAAAAATTCTAGATCATAATGCAGACGGAGTGAAGGCAACATAAATGCGCCGTGAGATCTGTACGGTAATCCCTGCTGCAGGAAAGATCCACCACAGACGCTGAAACTGACAGGCAAATGTTTATGAGAAGCAGGTGTGCTGTCGCGAGGTCCCAGAGGAAGAACCTGCAACCTTCCGGCAGAGGCTCCAAGCAGGTGCCACCTTAACCGAGGGGTGAAGGTTGACCCCACAGGCAAAGAGACACATCAGCACATTGCCCTGGGGCAGCCTCCCTCAAATGCATAACCTTCGTGTCACCATGAGAAACAAAGCCAAGGAGAGGGACGCTACAAAATCCCCCACCAGAGCTCTCCGGAAGTGTCAAGGTCACGACACACAAGGAAAGACTGAGACACAGCCCCAGTCCGGAAGAGCCTAAGGAGCCTGACGCCTGCACCGTGTGGTCCCGGGTTGGGTCCTGGGCAGAAAAGGGGCTGAGAGGGACAACCAGTGGGATCCTAATAAAATCTGTTGTTATTACTTCAGGTCATCCTTCCGCAGTTACGTTAGGCGTTAGTATCAGGGCAACGTGGCTGGAAGGTACGAGAACTCTTTGTACTGTCTCGGCAACATTTCAATGCCTCTTAAATTATTTCAAAATAAAATATCAAAAGCAAAAAAAAAAACTAAAACAAAAAAAACACAACAACCTCTATCTCCGTCCTCTGAAGTTCACTGCACAGCAGGTTTTAGCTGGAAGAAGAGAGTCTGGCTGTAAAAAGATCCAAACCGATAAGAAAAGAGAAAGCAAGTTGACGCCAGCCTGCAATCCAGTTTCAGGACTGATTAAAGACCCAACCTGCCGAACGCAAGTTTCAGATGCTTCCTGTTTGAGAGACCTGAAGAGCTGACATTTTCATCAGTCTTTACAGACTGGGAAAAGAGCCTCTTGTTTACAAATATCTCACCAAATCCTCTGTATCCTCACAGACAACAAAATCCAACTGCGGAAGTGGCAATGGCTCAGCTAGGGAGGTGGCGGGCACCCTGGGCTGTCTGGATCCCAACCCCAGGAAGGCTCTGATCTCATCTCCTGGAAATGTAAGAACCATATCATTTTTCTTTAATGTCCGCCCCAGAGACTAGATATAAAATAACTCGGGGTGACAAAGCTACAGTGATCAAGCCAATGTGGTCCTGGCCTCAGGATGTACAGAGAGCTCAATGGATGAGAGAGGGCAGTCCAGAAATAAACCTGCACATTTAAAGTTAGCTGGTTTTCAGTGAGGTTGCCAAGACGGTCCGAGGGGTAAAGAGCAGTCTTTACCACAGTGGTGCTGGCACAACTGGATGTCCACGTGCAAAAGAAAGAAGCTGGACCCCTACCTCACACCAGACAGAAATTAACTCACATACCTAAACGTTAGAGCTAAACCTCTAAAACTCCTAGAAGAAAACACATGAATTAATCTTTGTGACCTGGGATTAGGCAACGGTTTCTAGATACAACACCAAAAGAACGAGTGACAAAAGAAAAAATAAATAAACTGACTTTGTGCTTCGAAGGACATAATCAAGAAAGTAAAGACGACCCACAGGATAGGTGAAGATATCTGCAAACCTTAGATCTCAAAAGGGACTTGTATCCGGAATAGATAAAGAACTCTTATGGGTCAACAACAACAAAGACAACCTAATTCACAAGTGGGTAAAGGAACTGAATGGACACCTCCCTGCAGGAGATATACAAACAGCCAGCAAGCACCTGAGAAGACGCTCAACGTTACAGCAATGGAGTGAGGGACAAAAAGAGGCTAAACCCCAGAGAGGGGGCCTCCCAAGCCCGCTCCCCAGTGGCAGAGCCTCACACACAGTTCTGTGATCACATTTCCCATGGTACATCCTACTCCATTCTCTGGAGACCATGGCGGTGCTGCAGAGACCAGCACAGATGCCCCCGAGGGGTCCCAGCCGGCCGTGTGACCTGGGGCAAGTTCCTAACCTCTGCACCTCGGTTTCTTCATCTGTCAAGTGGGGGTCACCGTGCCCTACTGTGGGGTTGCAGGAGGTTAAACAAGGCCACAGACAAAAGCACCGGAAGGAGACCCTGGCACACAGTAAACCCTCGTATATGGCAGCTGTCATGGGCTTTGTCATTTAAGAGCTTCACTCGGGCAAGGAAGGCAGATCTGGTGACATGCCCCCAGTGGCCACCCAGGACTGCTCCCAAGGGCAGTCTGGCAATGTCTCTTTTTAAAAAAATACCCGCCTTCTTCCACCGGCTGTTCTTAGGCCTTTATGCTCTGGACACACAGCCCACCTGTCCACCCCAACTCCTCTGCAGGACCTGCCTCTGCAGGGTCGGGAGCACCGGGATGGGAAGGTTCCAGCTGGATCTTGAGAACCTGAGATGCCTGGAAGCGATCAACCATGACCTGCGGGGCACACTTCGGATCAACCATGTCCTGCGGGGCACACTTCGGATCAACCATGTCCTGCGAGGCACACCTAGCACGCTGGAAAGGAAAGCATGTGCATGTGTCTTTCTAAAGCCTGACCTCCTCCAGGGGCTGGGGGAATCACAGATCAGGGAGTGGGGGGAGACAAGGGTGGCACCTCAAAGCACTGGGTAAGGGTGGAATTGAATCAATGAGGAAACGTCAAAAATCCAACTGAAAAGTGGGTGAAAAGCATAAACAGGCTATTCACAGAAAAGATATCAAACTGGCTTTTAACACATGAAATGATGCTCGACCTCACTCCTAATTTCAGAAATGCTCACTGAAACTACACTGAGACCCCGGGACCACCCTGGTGGTGCAGTGGTTAAGAATCCGTCTGTCAATGCAGGGGACACGGGTTCGAGCCCTGGTCCAGGAAGATCCCACATGCTGCGAACAACTAAGCCCGTGTGCCACAACGACTGAGCCTGTGCTCTAGAGCCCACGAGCCACAACTACTGAGCCTGCGTGCCACAACTACTGAAGCCCGTGCGCCTAGAGCCCATGCTCTGCAACAAGAGAGGCCACCAAAATGAGAAGCCCGTGCACCGCAACAAAGAGTAGCCCCCGCTCGCCACAACTAGAGACAGCCTGCGCACAGCAACGAAGACCCAATGCAGCCAAAAATAAATTTTAAATAAATAAATAAATAAAAGTAACTACACTGAGACCCCATCTCTCACGGCTCAGATCAGCAAGTACGTTTCCACTAGAACAGCACACCCTGCTAGTGAGCCTGTGGGACCAGACCCTCTCGGTGCTAGTGAGAGTAAACCCATCCGCCACCCCAGGAGGGAACGTGCCAGAAGCTAACACACATCTTGGCACTTATCTTTTGAGCCAGCAATCCCACTTCTAGAAATCGACCCTGAAGATACTCTTCCAAGAATATGAAGATACCTCTACACCAGGGCATTCACTGCTGCACCGTTTGTACCAGCAAGATACTGGAAACAAGCCCAACGCACGTACAGGGGAGAGGCTGGGCTAACTGTGCTGCAGCCCCCAGTGGACACCACACAGCTGTGCAGGAGGGCGGGCACATCTCCATGGCCAGATAAAGCTGTTTCCAGGACACGCTGCGCAGTGAAAAGAGAAAAGTGCAAGAGTGATCCCCACTGTGCCACCTTCCATGTATAAGAAAACATACTTGGGACTTCCCTGGCATTCCGGTGGTTAGGACTCCGTGCTTTCACTGCTGGGGGCATGGTTTCAATCCCTGGTTGGGGAACTAAGATCCACAAGCCGCAAGGCGTGGCCAAAAAAAAAAAAAAAAAAATATATATATATATATATATATATATATATACACACACACACACACACAATTCTGCATTTCTGAGACATAAACTAATGACATCATTTCCTGCAGGAGGGAGGGCGAGGAAGGGTGATGATGCATCTCTCCAGACACCTTTCTGACCCTTGAACCATGCTAATGTCCCACATACTAAATGAATGAGGGAATGAATGAAATCAATAAGAACTGTGGGGGGCTGGGGGGAAGAATCCTACAATGAAATACAAACAGAAGCAAACCAAACGGTATTTCAAGTACATAATACAACCACAATAAAGAGGAAAAGAAAGAACTAAGCCATGTCACTTTTAAGCATGGTTTTGGAACTATGTGCTTTTGAGATAAAGATAAAGCAAATATTGACTTACTCCAGGGGCTTCTTTTACTGTGGGTGACGCAGGGCTCTCACTGACAGAGACAGAGTTACAGAAAAGGGAAGGGGAGGCCGGCAGGCAGCCTGCACGAACAAAGGGCTGGAAGTGGAGGTGTCGGTGTGAACTCGTGGGCACTAGTGTGTATAGGTAGAAGCAGAAATGGATGTGGGTGTCTGTGCGATACATGTACACACAGACACACTAATGTATGCACATGTGTATTTATTTACACACATATTTCCCGGGCAAAAGGGCCCAGAGGCAAAGACACCCCCTTGGCAATGAGCAACTGAACACCCAGATCTTGGTTTCTAAATGCACTGTCCACAAGAAGAACCAGGGCTCCTTGGAGAAGCAGTCAAGCCTGGAGCTGAGGTGGGAGCTCACAGCATGGGCCTGGACCACCTCACTGTGCCCGAAAGTAGGGAAGTGCCCAGAGACCGGTGGGCACGTGCCTGAAGGACACGAGGAGCCAGCGGGAGGGAGCTCTACCTCTGGATAAATCTGGGACCACTAGAGCATCCGAAAACAATGACAGCAATGGATTACAATCTACTGAATCAGTTAAGGACCCATGCGTCCTCACTGATATAAATAAACAGATGGGGAAGAAGAGACAGCTGTTCTTCACAGTAGAAAGCCAACTAATAAATGCAGAAGGAATGGTGGAATTAGACGATCCCTACTTGGCGAGAATCAACAACGGCTGCCCAAACAAACAGTGAATGTGGGGGGAACAACGGGATGTTTACAAGGTCCCCAAGGACCTCCTGCAAGAAACTTACCAATTACAAATGGTAAAATTGTAACTTCAGGGTGGAGAAATCTGGAAGACACCCCGTTACCCAAGTGGGCCAGGTTGATGCCACCAGATGTGGGCCCCAGAGACAATGCTCCGAGAAGGACACCAGACTGCTTCTGGGATGTTCCTGCCAGACGTGAGAGGACCACCAGACAAACCCACACCGAGCGACGCCCCACAGGATAACGGGCCTGTACTCTCCCAACGTCCAAGCCACGAGCCAGAAGGACAGACTCAGGAACTGATCCAGATAAACAGAAACAAAAGCGACGTGACGTATTAACGCGGTGTGTGAGCCTGGACTCTGAGAATTTTGAGAATTAACTTCCTGGTTCTGATAATTTGATAAGAGAATCCCTTGTTCAGAAGAGATGCCCACTGAGGTATTTAGAGGTAAAGAGGCATGTATGTGGAACAGTTCAGGAAGAAATGCGCAGACAGAGAGGACGAGAGAGAGAAAAGGAACAAGAGCAGCTGCAGTGAAAGGTTAACTCCTAGGGGCCAGGTGAGAGGTGTCTGGGAATTCTTCGTGCCATTCTTGCAACTTTTCTGGAAATCTGAAATTACGTCTCTGAAAGTTTTTATTCAAAAAGGACAAAAAAGGGCTTCCCTGGTGGCGCCGTGGTTGGGAGTCCGCCTGCCGATGCAGGGGACACGGGTTCGTGCCCCGGTCTGGGAGGATCCCGCATGCCGCGGAGCGGCTGGGCCCGTGAGCCGTGGCCGCTGGGCCTGCGCGTCTGGAGCCTGTGCTCCGCAACGGGAGAGGCCACCACAACAGTGAGAGGCCCGCGTACTGCAAAAAAAAAAAAAAAAAAAAAAAAAAAGGACAAAAAAGAGAAAGGAAGCACTTGGATTGAAAAGACAAAAACAAACAAAAAAAGGAAGCACGTGGGTGAAAGGCCAGGGAGCCAAGGAGGCTGCCAGCACCTGCTTTTGGAACATCGTGGACAAGAACAGGGCCTGCCAGCCCACCTACGTCTTTACTAGGCTCGGGGGGTCAGGGACGCAGCCTGGGCAGAGGTCACCACCTGTCCCCAGCCCACAGCCCAGGCAAGGGGCTGGCGCCCCACAGAGAGCAGGGCGGACACTGGCACCCTGGGAGGGGGTGTGGCACCCCAGCAAGCTCCCCACACGGCCAGAAGGCCACCCCTGCAGACGCTCAAGACACCAGCCCATTCTTTACTCGTGTGTACAGGTCTTCAATGTTCCATGACTAACCATTTAAAACCATAATCACTGACAAAATAATCTTCCTATTTCTCTGCAAAGGTACCTCGTAATTTTGTGGGGCCGGACGACGCAGGTGTGCTCACGTTCTGAGCCCGGAGAGGACCCTGCCCCTCACCCACGGCCCTGGGGACCCTGGACAGGTTCCCTGACCTCCCCAAACAGCGCTGCCCTTCTAGAGCTTGCCTGGAGCTTCCCCTGGAGCTAGTGCGCGGGTCAGGGATGACCAGGACAGATAAAAAGGCCGATGATGGGGGCACAGGTCACCATGTGCAGGCCCGGTTCTAAGCACCTGGCATGTCTGATCAGCCCCAAAACCCTAGGAAGCAGGTACTGCTCTCACAGCCCATTTCACAGATGAGCAAGCTGAGGCACGGGGCAGTGATCACACAGCTAGCAACAGGGGAGCCCAGCTCGAGATCCGTGTCCCAACCACGAGCCTCACCAGCCTGTGCAGACTACGGGAGAGCAGCGTGGAAAACACACAGCTCTGTCCCCACCCGGGGCCTCCAGACTGTGGGTCCTTCTAAAACCCATAAAAATGCAGGAGAAAAAAAAGTGGGCCAGTGTTTTGGTAATCTCAGGGAAGGGAAGACCTCTCTGGGCAGGTCACAAGACCAGGCGCTTTAAAGGAAATGACAAATTTGGCAATAAGCTTTAAAATATTCTATGTAACAACACATCAGAAATAAAGCCGGGAGATAAATTGAGAAACTGAGAAAAAACGTATAATGCTGAAGATGCTAACAGCCCTAATATAGAAAGGGTTATAATAAAACACTGGTTCTCAACCAGAGGCGAGTCTGTCCCCCAGCGGACACCTGGTGACATCTGGGGACATCTGTGCTTGTCAGGACTGGGGGAGGGAAGGGGCTCCTGGCATCGAGGGGGTGGGGGTCAGGGATGCTGCTCAACACCTCCCCGTGCCTGGGGCGGCCCCCGCAGAAGGATCCAGCTCAGAGATATCAACAGTGCTGAGGGTGAGAAACCCTGTTATAAGTCAAGAAAAAAACACCCCAGTGTAACACATGGGCGAGGGCTATGAACTGGCATTTCAAAAAAAAGCAGTGACTAGGAGGTGACAGATTAGAAGGAGGCACAAAAGCGGGGGCTGTCGCCAGGATGATGAGAGCCCCCAGCTGTCGTAGGAGCATCCAAGCAGACCACCTTTCTGGGGATAACTGAAAAACACCCTTCAAAATAGAAGGGTGTCCGCTGGGGAGTGTGGAGTCAACAAACTAGAAAGACCTCCACCTGACACACGGCAATGACCAGGGAGCCTTCACCACGACGTCAAGAACGGTTCTATCCGGGTGGCAGGATCTGGGGAAATCTGTAATTCACACAGGCTTCTGTCTCTGCTGACAACACTTATGTACCACTTTTATAAAAACAAAGGGGACGCAGAGCCGCCTCAAGAGCCGTGCCAGGACCCAGAGGTCTCACCCCTTCAGCTCCATTCCCAGAGGTCCCATTCCCAGCAGCTCCCTGGCTGGTCCATCTGGGTGGATGGGTGCTGATCTCAGGGCAAAGAGGCAGCGCGTCCTGGGATTAAACCATCACCAAAATGATTATGGTCCCCAACCTAATTCAAATTTAAAAATACCAAGCCACACTGGAACCCTCGTACACTGCTGGTGGGACTGTATCACAGTGTAGCCACCGTGAAAGACAATCTGGCAGTTTCCTAAAGCCTCAAACACGGACCTTCCGTCTGGCCCAGCAATTCCACTCCTAGGTGTCTACCCAAGAGAAATGAAACGTGTCCACATAGAATCTTGTACATGAATGTCCATATTATGCATCATAGGCATTATTCACAATAGACAAAAAAGGTGGAAACAGCCCTAACGTCCATCGATGGATGAACAGATAAACAAAATGTGGTCCATTCATACAGTGGAATATTACGCAGCCATGGAAGGAGTGAAGCACTGACCCTCGCTACAACACAGATCCTCTGAGAACATGATGGTCAGGGAGAGAAGCCAGACACTGAAGGCCACACAATGTGTGACTCCCTTTATATAAAGCCTCCAGAACAGGCAAATCCAGAGACACTACAGCATTTGGTTGTCTGGGCTGGGGAATGGAGAGTGATTATTTAACAGGTATGGGGTTTCCTTCTGGAGTGATGAAAATGTTCTAGACTTCAATGGTGGTGATGGCTGCACATCCTGTAAATATACTAACAACCACTGAATTGTACATTTTAAAAGGGTGAATTGTATGGCATGTGAATTATACTTAATAAAGTTGCTATTAAAAAAATATATACCAAGCCAGAAAAAAAAATAGCACGAGAGCTCCTCAACGTTTGATCAAAACTTTGATGCTGTTTTGAAGCTTCAACTAAATGCATCCAGAACACTGGGGCTGCCCACGCTGTTGTTGACCAGAGGCACCCACTCGGTCTGCTCCTGGTTCTCTGCCCGGTGCCATCCTGACCACCACCCCTCAGGCCGCCCACCTGGGCTGTCACAAAAAGAGTGACAGCTAACAACCAAGTCACAGCCCAACCATCTTGCTGGCCTTCGCAGACTTATCTCGAGGCTGACCTGGGCCTCCCTGCACCGGGTACTCCTTAACCCCAAACACCTGCCTCCGAGTGGGCATGACACACTGACGCAGATTTGGAATCCTGAGGCAGGATCAGGGCTACAAACCAGTCAGCTTAGATGGGGCAAAGGAGAAGAAAAGGCCAAAACTACAAGGAGAGCGATGACACAGGAGTCGGGGCCTTCCCAAGCCTGATCCTGAGAAGGCAGAGCTTCACAAATATTTTTGATCATTACAGATCCTTTGAGACGTTCATTTCACCAAATGTGAAAAGGAATAAACAAAAGAAGGGCGCCATTGAGGCCAACAGACACATCAGCATCCTTGAAAAACCCAAGTCACCCAAGCCATTTCATTGATCAAATCAGTTTAATCCTAATTAATCCTGTTCAAATGGAATCAGTATAAACTTGCTTCAAATAATACTGGGAATCAGAAGTAGATTCTGGTAAGTTAAGATGTATATGATAAGACCTAGAACAACCACTAAGAATATACTTCCAAAAATATAATGAAAAAAATCATTAAAGGAATTAAAATGTTACACTAGAAAATATTCACTTAATGCAAAAGAAAGCAGTAAAGGAGGAAGAGAGAAACAAAAGACGTTGGACAGAAAGCAAAAAGGAAAATGGAAGACGTAAATCCAACTATATTAATAATGACTTAAATGTAACTAAACAATCCAATCAAAAGAGATTATCAGATTGGAAAAAGAAAAAGATCTTACTATATGTTGTCTATACTCTTTAGATTCAAAAACATAAATAGGCTGAAAATAAAAGGACAGAAAGGGGTCTAACATGCAAATAGCAACCATAAGAAAGCGGGAGTGGTTATACTAATATCACACAAAATAGACTTCAAAATAAAAGTGTCATTAGAGATAAAGATGGCCATTTTATAAAGATAAAAGGGCCACTCCATCAGGAAGATATAACAATTATAAACATATAAGAACCTAATAACAGAACCCCAAAATAAATGAAGCAAAAACTGACAGAAATGAAGGGGAAAATAGACAATTCAATAATAACAGTTGGAGACAGCAATATCTCACTTTCAATAATGAATAAAACAAGGAAGATAAACAAAGAAACAGAAGACTTGAACAACACTACAAACCAACAGACATCTATAGAAATCCCCACCCAAGAGCAGCCAAATATCCTTTCTTCTCAGGACATATGGAACATTTTCCAGGATACACCAAATACCAGGCTACAAAAAGCCTCATCAAATTAACAAGAATTCAAATCATACACAGTAGGTTCTCTGACCTCAATGGAAATTAGAGGTCAATAACAGAAGGAAATGTGGGGAGTCACAAATATGTGAAAATTAAACAACACACTCCTAAATAACCAATGGGTCACAGAAGAAATCAAAAGTGAAATTAGAAAATACTTTGAGGTGAATGAGAATGAAGACACGACAAACCAGAACTTATACAGTGCAGCTAAAGCAGAACTGAGAGGTAAATTTATAGCTGCCTATATGAAAAACAGATGAAAGCTCTCAAATCAATAATCTCAACTTCTACCTTATGGCACTGGAAAGAGAAGAGCAAACTGAACCTAAAGCAAGCAGAAGGAAGGAAATAATAAAGATCAGAGCAGAAATTAACAAAATAGAAAATAGAAAAAAATTAACTAAACCAAAAGCTGGTTCTTTGAAAAGATCAACAAAATGGACAAACCTTTAGGTAGAATGATCAAGAAAAACAAGAGAGAAGACTCAAAGTGCTAAAATCAGGAATGTCAAATGGGACATTACTACTACTACCCACCTTATAGAAATAAAAAGGATGACAAAATAATATTGGATAATTAGAGTTACTACTGAGCAATAAAAAGGAGTTAACTGTTGATACACACAACAGGTCAGATGGATCTTATGTGAAAAAGCCAATCCCATAAGGTTACATATGATTCCCTAACACTGTCAAAATGACAAGGTTATAGAGCTGGAAAACAGACCAGTGGTTGCCCGGGGCTGAAGGTGGGAGGTGGGGGTGACTTTAAAGGGGGATCACGAGGGAATTGGTCTGTGTTGACAAGACAGGTCTGTATCTTTTTTTTTTTTTTTTGACAGTTCTGTATTTTTATTGTGATGGTGGTTACACAAATCTACACGGCTGATAAGAGATCACACAGACATACCAAAAAATGAGTGCATACTAAAACTAGTGAAATCTGAGTGAGGCCTGTAGTGTACTGTGCCAACATCAACTTCCTAGTTTTGACAGTGGACTGTGGTCGTGTAAAATGTCACCACTGGGGGAAGAGCGCGTGGGACTTCTCCATACTATTTTTGCAACTCCTTGGGAGTCTGCAATTCTTTAAAAACAAAATGTTTTGGGAATTCCCTGGCAGTCCAGTGGTTAAGACTCAGTGCTTCCAGGACTTACCTGGCGGTCCAGTGGTAAAGAATCCGCCTTACGATGCAGGGGACACAGATTTGATCCCTGGTCAGGGAACTAAGATCCCACATGCTGTGGGGCATCTAAGCCTGTGCGCCGATCTCACGCACCTAAACTAGAGCCCGCGTGATGCTAACTACAGAGCCCACGTTCTCTGGAACTCGCGCACCACAACTAGAGAAGAGAAAAAAACCCACACACCACAACTAGAGAGAAGCCCGCACACCGCAACAAAGAGGCCCACGTGCCACAACTAAGACTTGATGCAGCCAAAAATAAATAAAATAAATAATAATAAATCTTAAAAAAAAAAAAACAAAAAAAGTCAGTGCTTCCACTGCAGGGGGCCCAGGTTCAATCCTCCCATAAGCTGTGAGGCCTAAATAACTTTAAAAATAAAAAAAACTAAAACCAAAATATATAAAAAACAATATGGGGGATATTTCATCAGGGACAGGAGGGCATTCTGCCATATGGGCTGATGGTTTGGGGCTGGGTGATGAGCATGTGGGGTTCTTTACCCTATTTTGTCTACCTTTGCGTGTGTTCAAATTCCCCGTAATGAAAAGTTCAAAAAATAAACAAAGGGAACCAGCACAAGGATGGCCACTAACAAGTGCCTTCCCCATCCAGATTTACAAATATGCTTCAGAATGTTCCATCGTCGGGACTGCATGCCATCTTGTCTGATACCCTCCCCAAAACGATGGCCAGAGAGGAGACCAGGGCCGCCTGAGTGTTTTCACAACACAGATCATAACAAGACGCGGGACTGTCCAAACACCACCTTGAAGAATGGAAGTATTACAAAAAGCATTTGAGATGGGGCGGCGGGGGGGTGGGGGGGCACCCTGGGTTCTACAAGAGGTTTCTCCATTTCAAAGTCCTTGTTTCTGGGTGGAAATGATCTGCTCCAATAACAAGGTCTTGATTCTTTCCAAACGGGAAGCTTAAAAAGGCAGAACAATAAAGAAAGAGAAGACCAGTTGACACAACCAACAGAACGAACTAATACGGTCCAAGAACCGGTGCTCCCCCCGGACCTTCTACACTGGGCCAGTCACCCGAACCACAACACGAGCACTCAAGGGAGCTGAGCCCATCTCTTCACACGTAATCACTCTCTTCCTCTCTGGCATTTCCGCCTCAGGACCTTTGCACGTGCTCCTTGTGCTTCCATGTGGAGCTTCTTGTACCTTCAAGTCATTCAGACCTCTGCCCAAACGTCCCCTGGGAGGGGCCTTCCCTGTCTGCCCGTGAAGGAAGCACTGCTCCCCCAGTTCTGCAATGACACCCCTCTCTGGTCCCCATCACACAGGCGCCATGGCTCCTTGCTGGCTCCTGGGCTCCCGGCCTGCAGGATAAACACGGAGCTGGCTGACAGCACAGAGCCCAGGCTTTGGGGGCTGCGGCGAGCCTGCTGTCTTCTCTGCCGCAGTCCACTGTAAGCCGAAGCTTCTCGCTGGCAGCTGGAGTGCGAGCCGAGCACTTATTAACATACGTGCCCCGTTTACAGCTCACTGGCACCTAACAAGGAGAGCGGGAGAGGACACCGAGGCCCCAAGTCGGTGGCAGTGACAGGGTTCGGGAGCTCGGGTCCCATTCTGAGCTCTGGCTCTAGACTCCAAACCAATTGCTGCCTGGGGCAGAGGCCCGGCAGAGCCCTGGAGGCTGTGGAGAGGCTGGTCACCCCCAAAGTCCCCTGGCCTTCCTGAGCGCCCAGACGGCTGGTGGGGGGGGTCCCTGTAAGGCAGCACTAGGGGACCCCAGCGCAGCCCCGCTTTCCAGGGAAGCCTTTATTTGCCATCAATGCCTCCCGTGCCAGCCTCCGCCGATAGCTGCAAGGGGGTGAGCACCTGAGGGTGCGACACCGGCACTTAGGGGACCCAGGCGAGGAGCTCCCTACCCCAGGGGAGGGGTGTGGAGCCACTCCACACCCAGCGGGGACATCCCGAATGCAGATCCATGGAGGCAGACAGCCGAGGGTTCTGGCAGGTGCCCGAGACACCCATTCTAGCCAGGCCCATCTCCACAGTCCCGACCCAAGTTCACAGGCTGAGCCCCGAGCCCGGCAGGGCTCAGACGAAACCACGGGTCTGGCGGACAAACATTCTCAGCCGACGCTGCAGGCAGACGAAGGGGAGAGTGGGTTCAGGCTCTCTCCCCTGTGCGGCGCGGGGTGGGTCACTTAGCAACGCCCACTCCCTCGCCCTTGACCAATCCCAGCCACGCTGGGGTCCCAGCCCTCCCAGGCTCCCAGCCTGTGTGACAGGACCCCTGCCTGTCGGTCACAGGGCCGCAACGCAGGTCCCACACTAGGGTCCTTGCATCCCCGACTACTGCATCAGCCTCTCGGGGTCCTATCACCCCCGAGCCGACCGCTGGACCCCAGGAGCACACAGAGACCCTCACGAATTCCACACCACTTGGACACACGTCAGGGGCTCAGCAGGGACCACAAGCAGCCTTCACTGTCTTGGTTTTGCCTCCAGTAACTGCTGGTTTTTACACCGGGAGGATAAATTATTTTTACAGTGAATATCCCTCTAGCAGGCTTGTTAGGAAAACAGCCACTGCAGCTTGGTCGATCCAAAGTTTTCAGGCCTTCTTTTGGCTAAAGGCCAAATTAACACACACAGGGCCTCGGGAGCACAGGTGCTGGAACCCAAGGCAGCAGCTCCGGGTCCCCCTGTCTCGGCGGCCGCACGGAGGACACCTAACCCAGTCCTCCTCCCCACCCGGAGCTGATCGGCAAACTCCACTGTCCCGCCAGGGCCCTGGCGAGGGCCTGGAGCACCACTCACGCCAGGACCACGGTCTTCCAGCAGGTGGCCCACAGCAGACCCCAAGTCACCAGAGGAGGACCCCGAACGAGGCATGCAGAACAGGCCGCGGGGCTCTGAGCTCTGGACTGGCTGCTCCAGTCCAGCCACCCCCAGGACCACCACCCTGGCAGCGTGGTCCACAAAACCCCAGCCAAACCCTCTGACCCACCCCTTTAAAATAAAGAAGCTCCAGGAGAAGAAGAAACCAGCTTATTTTCAAGGTGCCTTCTAATAACCTTGCTTGTTCCCCAACTCTCCTCCCTGGACAAACATGGAACAGCAGTGTAAAAACCGCGGACTATTCTGGAATGCAGAGTGATTTCAGAAACTCCTCTTGCAACATCTTGATTCACATTCAAGGAAAGACAGAAGCCCAGAGAAAAATCACCCCTGTAGTCTCTGAACGCTCTCCCTGGGCCAGGGAGACACTGGGACATCAGAGCCAGGTCACTCTCCATGCAGGGCTGTCCTGGGTGCTGTGGGGTGCTGAGCAACTGCCCCAGTCCCCCCCCGATGCCAGGAGCCCCCCCCCAGGTTGTGACAACCACAGATGTCCCCAGACACTGCCCAGTGTCCCCTGGGGACAGAATTACCCCCAGGGTGGGAACTACTTCACTCAGGGATTTTCATGGATTAACTCAGTTAATCTTATCCACCCTTGAAGCAGAGATCTCCACTGTCATCCCCATTTTGGAGATAAGGACACACACCCAGCAGAGGCGGGCTCTGAGCCCAGGCAGGCCAGGGTACCAGCCTCCAACTGCCGACCCCACTGGCCATTGTACCTTGAGACCTCAGACCATTTAAGACCGTCTGCAGCTGTGGGATGTTATTTCCAAACTATGCTTGTACACGGGTCTCAGCTTTCCTGTGGCCAAAGAAGCACCCCAAGTTCCTGCAAGTCCCTTCACAGAAACATCTCAGGTCCCAAATTCAGAGCCCCCCAGTACGGCCAGCATCCATGCCACAAACGCACTGCCCTGAGCTCAGCCACAGGACCCATCAGCCTTCACAGCCAGGCCAAGGTTTCAAGCTCCCGTTAAAGATGAGAGGCTGCGTACAAGGCTCCACAGGAAGGATTGAGGCCACGGCCACACCACCCTGCCCATTGGGGCTGGCCCTCCAGTTGACATCCTGCAGGCCAGGCTGGTGCACTGGCCCCTCACATGGCCCTAGCTGCTTCATGTTGCATCTGTCTCGTCTCCCCAGCTAGAGGCTAACAGATCCATAACTTCTGATGGGCTGGGCAGGCAGGCGGGAATGCGATGGGGGGATGGCGGGGCCCAGCCTCCACTGAGCACCAGGCATCCCCTTTATAGCATTCCCGGCCCCAACACAGCACTCAGCTCACCCAGGACCAGCGCTAGGTGTGAAATGCACATAGGATGTCAAAGACAGCGCCACAAAAAAAAATTTAAAAAAAAGAGTGGAAAATAACTCATTAACAACTTTTATAATGATTACACGTTGAAATGATAACATTTTGGGTATACTGGGTTCAATAAAATACATTACTCAAATTAATTTCCCCCACTTCTTTTCACCTTCTAGAAAACTTTAAAGGACACATGGGGCTTGCTTTGCGTCTTTACTGGGCAGCGCTGCCTTAGAAAAGCTGTCGGTTTACACTTTCGCCTGTTTTCTTCTGAGGGTTTTGTCGTCTCAGTTCTCACATTCAGGTCTTAGATCCACTGTAGTTTGTTTTGGTGCCTGGCGGGGAGGGGCGGGGGGCACCGTACAGAGCCTGACGTTTCACCAGGTGACATTCCGTTAGCGTCCACCTGTGTCTCCCCTGGTGTCCTCCCGGTGCCACGAGCAGCTCCCTGGCACTTGGGACCCCCCCGGGTCTCCCGTATCCTCTGCTAAGGGGACAGCAAGTCTCTCACACATGTCACTGTCCTCAACACCAGTGGGAGGACCAGAGCTGGCTGGGCTCTGCCCTGCTATGAGGCCACACCCCATCTGTCCCCTCACGGTCCCCGGAGAGCCCAGCTGCATTTCCAAATGGCCCAGCATGGTGACGGCACTTCCCCTGGAGGGCAAGGGAGCAGCCGGCTGCCTCTTCATCCACTGAGGATGCTGGATGCCTGGGCAGGAGCCATGGCCACCTGCAGAACTCTGCTTGGTGGCTCTGTGGGGACGTTCACAACCCGGTGGCTGCCTTCTAAGGTACAACCCACAACCGGGCCGGGGCCGGGCAGACCAGGGAAGGGAAGTGGCCCAGGAAGCAGCTCGCGTTCAGACCTACTGGCCAGACACGTGGGGGCTTGCGGGGGGGTGGGGCTTGGAAAGGAGGGCACGTGTGGTCTAATCCCGAGCCACGTGAAGCTCTCGGGGAGCCCGCTCAGGGCTTGGACCACACTCAGCCAATCAGGCCAGCAGGGGGGCAGGCAGCAAACAGGACACCACCTTTCTGGCCCTGGTGGACTCTGGGGCAGGGAGCCCCAGCGCTGCCCACCGGGAGGAGAACGCACAGGAAACAGACAAGCCCAGGCGGCGGGGGCTGGGGCCACACTGCTCCGCGGAGCGGACGCACAGAGAGGTACTACAGGGGACCGAGCCACCAAGCGAGGCTAGGCCAGCACAGCCCACCCCCTGGGGGCCCTGCCCAGCACCAGCTTGAGGCAACGGAGGGCAGAGAGGTGAGGATCACTGGTGAACGCTGGAGTCCAGAACCTGCGCATGCAAAGGGCGGCCTGAGCGCCTCCTGCAGGTGAGCTGGGGCAGCACGCCTGACGGTCGGGCCTCCTGACTCTGGCCTCCCTCTCCGACCCCTCCCCACCCCAGCCCTCAGGCTGTAGCCTCACAGAGGGTTTTGGTGCTGCCTCTGCTGGGGGCCGACTGGATGAGCATTCTGCACGCCACAGCCCTGGAATTCTGGAACTCCAGTGCGGGGGGGAAAAGAAGGGGCAGGAAAACGTAGAAACTACTAGATCCCCACAGCAGGTAGTGGATACACAGCACGTCCACCCACACACGGGCACATCACTCTGCCGTGAAGAGGAGAGAAGCCCTGACACTCGCTACCATGTGGACGGACCTTGAGGACACGATGCTCAGTGAGAGAAGCCAGACACAGAAGGACACACAGTGTTTGATTCCATTCACATGAAACATCCAGAACAGGCAGATCCACAGACACAGAGAGTGGGTTCGTGGTTGCCAAGGAGGACGGGGAATGGTGAGTGACTGTTAAACAGGTATGGGGTTTCCTTTTGGGGTGAGGGAAATGTCCTGGAATTTGATAAAGGTGATGGTTGCACAACTCTGTAAATGTTCTAAAAACCACTGAACTGTCCCCTTTAAAAGGATGAATTTTATGGTATATGAATATTATTATACAATTAAAAATATATTTTTAAAAAGGCAGGGCAGGAGCATTTGAAGAGGGGCTGTCCTAGAAAACTTGGGATCTAGTCGTCAGCACACCAGAGCCAATATCTGGGCAGCCATCCGTGGCTCCCACGTGACTTGAACACCTCTGGTCTGGCCTTGCTGACTAGACTCTACGCTCCTTGAGGGCAGAGCTGCTGGCCCCTTCCACTTTACCCCTTGGAGCCTGGCACAGGGGGGCCCCAAAGCTGCCCGAGAGACAGACTGGAGGGCTACCCTGGCTTCCCCTGCTTCCTCCGCGAGGGTATCCCAGGCAGTGCGCTGAGTGTCCCCTCCAAGTCCTTGCTCCTCTGCCTGCTGTTCACCTCACTCATGACGACAAGGCTCGGCTCAGGTGGCAACTCTTCTGCCGCTCCCGGGCCACCACCCGAGCCAGCAAGCACAGCCCCGGCCCTGTGTTTGGTTTGCATCTGTCCCGGCAGTTCTGCTCCCCCAGGCCCTGCCGTCCCCACTGCTCTCGGGATCCCGGCTCTAGGCTTTCATCACAGGCTGGGACCCGCTGTGGGCAAGAGACACTGAGCCGCTGGCCTCGTGCATGAGGGCCAGAGGACTGGCGCTCTCCGCTGGGTGACAGCAGACGCACTGATAGGCCCGGGCTCGGCACACGCCCGACGGCGGCGGATCTGCTGCAAACTCAGCCCTGGTGGATCGCGCAACCAAGCTGCTGACCACCTGGCCGAGAGCCACATGGGAGGCCTGCTGGCGGTTCCCGATTTCCTATCTTCACCTCAAGGCTGGCAGACAGCATGGCTGGGCATTTACAGAGGCCACTCCACCCCTGCTCCCCGCCGCAGCCAGCCTGGATCTACCTACGCCACACACCCCAGCCGCAGCTTGTCCACCGGCCGGCTGACCACCCTTCCTTCCGTGGGGCCCGGCATGGGGGTCTGGACGTGCAGAGAAGCCCATTTCTCGAGGACAGCGCTGCCCCTCAGTCTCCAGCTCAGAATGGGCTCAGGTTGCCCATGGAGCAGCCAGGACACGAGGAGGCGGGCAAACCAGAGCCTTCCTTCCCGAGAGGGTGTCAGAGAGCTCGCTTTCTTCACCGGCTCCCTCCTCTTCCTTGGGGGAAGGAGCTGGAACGAAGCAGGGAAGCCGGAGTTTCAACTCCAGGGCCTTCACTCACATGCAAGCTGGAGACAGCAAGGCTCTCTCCCGACCCGTGGCAGAGATAATCAGATCCATGCAGCTCCAGGGCCGAGGTAGGAAGCTGGCCCGCGGATGCTGGCCTTTCTGATGGAGGGGGGTTTAAAGCACAGAACGGAGGACTTCCCTGGCGGTCCAGTGTTTAGGACTCCACGCTTCCATACCAGGGGCCCGGGTTCAATCCCTAGTCAGGAGACTAAGATCCCACAGCCGAGCGGTGTGGCCAAAAAAATAAGAAATAAAATAAACGACAGAACGGGCAAAGAGTGGGATCTGAAGGGGCCAGCGGCAACTCCCAGTCCAGCTGCCTGGCCAGGGTCCTGCATGCATCCTGGAGGCAGCTCCCAGGCTGCCGCCTTCCCAAGTGGGCCGCCCAGCACACGGCCCCTCTCCACCCGACGCGTGGTCCGGGGCACCCCCGGCACAGCCCTGTCGCCGTCACTGCGCCGGCTGGCGGCTTCAGGCTGGCTCCTGCTCAAAGGAGGCCTCCGGGATCCCTGCTCTCCTTCTGCACAAAGCACAATTCCGGATCCCCTGCCAGCTCATCCTCCACGAATCACTTCTCTCCACGTTCTCTCCCGAGACTGGAGCGAGCAGCCACGAAACCATGAAGGTGGGCCCACCTCCACCCCTACCTGCCCAGAAGGTGCCGTCACTTGGGTGCAACTGCAAACACAGGAGGGAAGTGGGTCCTGGGACAGATCCTGCCGCCCCACCTGCAGATCACCTCTTCACAGCTCGCTGTACAGGTTCATCTGAGAATAGGAGCCGTGATCGCTAGTGCTGGCAGCCGGGGCCAAACCCACATTAGCTCTGGTTCCGCTCTGTACCCAGAGACCCATTCGGGGTGCAGCAGCCCTTGGCGCCTTGCTTTCTGATTCTTATTCTTTGTCCACTGAACAAAACACACCCGAGGCCCAGAGTGACTCCGCTTCACCAGAGCTACAGGCCTCCCGTGGGGCAAAGACGGCAAAGCAAACTTTTCATCAATGCCCTCGGGTCCACGGGAGCCACTGAGGTGGGATGAGAAAAGAAAAGAGGGGAGGGAAGGAAGGAGGAAGGGGGAGATGGAGGAGGAACAAAGAAAGACAGAGACCAGCAAAAAAAAAAAAAGGACAGCAACTTTGGAAAGCCAAGAAGTTCTGAGTAATCCTCTCCAGGTTGTTTATTTCAATCAGCTAGAGAAGGCATGACCGTAAATTAACGGTATGCTTCCTTGACAAGTCAGAACACTCCTGGGACAGACCCAGATCTAAGACGCTAACAATCTGCCTGGCTGGGAAATCACTCGTCAGCCAGTGTCCACGGTGGGGAGCAAGGCCAAGGGCACGAGGTCGGCACAGTCCCGCTCCCGACACAGGCCGGCGCACTGCCCCACAGCCGTCTCCCATCCACTCACCCCACAAAGCTCAACTGTCACACACACAAGAGCCATCTCTCCAAGAGTGTTCCCGGGCAGGCCAGCGGCCGGAAGGCTGCAGCAACCTCCTCTCAGGACTCCGCTGCCCCTTCGGAAGGGGCGCTGGTGTTGGTAAAGAGGATGGGCCAGATGCTTACAAAACAAGAGGATTGGGAAACAGTGTCTTCCTTTTAAACCCTCAGCTTCTGTGAGGTCAAAACAAACTCCTTAGGCCCAGAACACTCCTCAATCTTCTGCTGCCTGCGCAGGTGCAATACAAAGGGGGCATCACGGAAAGGTGGGGCACTGCCAGCAATGAAGTATTTGCCCCTGTTTACATCTACTTTTTTTTTTTTGGCCGCACCGTGTGGCACGAGGGATCTTAGTTCCTCGACCAGGGATGGAACCCACACCCCCGGCAGCTGAAGCGCAGAGTCCTAACCACTGGACCACCAGGGAAGTCCCTACATCTACTCTTTTCTCAATTTTGAGATTGTTTTGGTGAATGGGATCATAGCATTTTCTTATATTCCCTGCACTTTAAATTTCCTCAAAACAATCCAGGATCCGTTTTTTAACATACAGAGTATGATTCTAAATACTTGGATGCAGGAAAGATGGAAATTCATTCATCCAACAAATGAATGCTTACTGAACACCCGTTGCGGGCAGGAACTGCCTGAGGTGCTGGGGATACACACAGCGACCAAGACAGATGTCGCTCCCACAGCGGGAACCTCACACCCTACTGCAGGTGCTCCCACACTATGGCCCACAGGTCAAATCCAGCCCACTGCCTGTTTCTGTATGGCCCACAAGCCCAGAATGGTTCTGACGGTTTTTAATGGTTTGATGGGGGGGAAAAAAAAATCAAAAGAAGAAAAATAGTTCATCATATGTGAAAAGTATGTGAAATTCACATTTCTGTGTCCATAAATAAAGTTTTATGGGAACAAAGGCACAGTTGTTGGTTTCTGTATTTTTGTATTACAACAGCAGAGCGGAGAGGTCAGGTCTGAGACAGTCCCACCTACAAAGCGGAAAATAGTTACTTTCTAACTCTTTACAGGAAAAGCTGCTGCCCTAGTGGATGAGATGGACAATAAGTACATAAACAGATTGATACAAATTTCTGGTAGTGCTGAATGCAAAGAATAAAAGGCAGGTTGGGGAGAGAGAGTGGATGGAAGGGTGAATTTGGGCAGTGAGGTCAGGGATGGCCTCTCTGAGCCGAGACCTGAATGACAAAGAGACCTGAGGGGACAACACTGTGGCAGAGGGAACAGCAAGTGCAAAGGCCCTGAGGTGGGGAAAAGTAGGCAGGTAAAGTGGTTTCGACTGAAGGGAGCAGGCACGGGGCTTGGGGAGGGAGGGTGGTGTGGAGAGCACCTCATAGGACAGAACAGGGAGGCCATGGGAAGGGTCTGCAGCCTTTCCCAAGGACAACAGGAAGCCACTGGAGGGTCCGAGCAAAGGAAGACCGTTTTTCAAGTTTTTAAAAGTCCCTTGAGGGAGCAATAGTGAGAACTGACAGATTAGTCAGGACGCCTTATCCAGTCCCCAAGATGCTCCCAGAACAAATCAAAGCAGGGAGTAAACTCAAAAACCAATCCATGGGACTTCCCTGGGGGCGCAGTGCTTAAGAATCCACCTGCCAATGCAGGGACACGGGTTCGAGCCCTGGTCTGGGAAGATCCCACATGCCGCGGAGCAACTAAGCCCATGCGCCACAACTACTGAGCCTGCGCTCTAGCACCCACGAGCCACAACTAGTGAGCCTGTGTGCCACAACTACTGAAGCCTCCACAGCTAGAGCCCGTGCTCCCCAACAAAGACAAGCTACCTCAATGAGAAGCCTGCGCACTGCAAGGAAGAACAGCCCCCGCTCACCTCAACTAGAGAAAGCCCACGTGCAGCAACAAAGACCCAATGCAGGCAAAACTCAATCAATCAATAAATATAAATAAATAAATAAAATATATGATAGCCTTAAAAAAAAAAATCCATCCAACCCCACAATCATCAGTTCATGGATCCGCTCAGGCCTTAGTCTTGAGGTGGCACAGGCTTTTTTAAGTATTGTAGTTAAATTCATTTCATTATGTAAAAGTACCTGCACCCGGCACAGTAACAGTCCCGTGACCTCAGGCATCATTGCTCATGAAGAGGGAAGATGAAAGGGGCGAGTCACCTCAAAGCCGACTTGAAGCAAACTGTTAAAGCCGATGGACAGGCAGGGGTCACACAGTGCTAAACCTGCCCACCACGCTTCCAGATCCCGGGAGCATGTTTCCACATGGCCTGTGGGGGGCCCTGCAGGGGCTCGGGAGACCCCCACACCACGCCTGACGGCCCGTGGTGGGCACGTTTGCAGGCGAGCACCTCTCCTCCAGGAGACAGAGTAGGAAAGACCTGGACAGCCAGGCCGAGGAGTGTGCGCCAGACATAGTTTGCAAATATGAGCCCCTCCCTTTTAGACGGGGGAGGGGAGGAAAGGGACAAACGGACCTGGAACTTGAGGTCAATCAGGGTCATGGCCAAATATCAGGCTGCCGTGGGCTTAAAGGGGGCTTAAAGGTTAAGTGAGAGAGGGCCACCTGGGGGCAACTGCACCCTCCAGGGGACACTGGGCTATGTCTGGGGACATCGGTGGTTGTCACAACTGTGGGGGTAAGGCTGCTCCTGGCATCAAAAGGGTGGGAGCCAGGGATGCTGCTCCACACCCCACAGTGCGCGGGACAGACCCCCCACAGAGAACGACCCAGCCCTGAACGTGAATGGGGCAGAGTAGGAAGGGACCTGACGTTAGTAAGAAATCAGCGCCAGGTTCAGAGCACCCTGTCACTGTGTGAAGCCACAGTGACTCTCATCCCCTTTGACTCCCTCAGTGACCCAGCATGGGCTCTTATTATACCCATTTTACAGATGAGGAAAGCGAGGCCCAGAGTCATGCCCCAGAGGAGGGATGTGAACCCGGATCTTTCAGACTCTGTTTGGGGAATGGAGTCAAGGACAGGAATCCAGGGGCACCAACAAGAACACAGGTCAGAAAGGAGTCCAGGTTCAGCCCCTCTCCTCCGTCCGGTGTCCTCAGCCAGAAGTGGAGGGACCGGGGCAGGGCAGGTCAGAGCTGTGGGGGTGAGGTCCCACTGAGCAGCCCGGGGGGTGGGGGGACAGGTATCTGGAGCGCAGCCAGGAACCCCCCGGGAACTGGCAGAGAAGCATGGGGTGGGGGCGGAGGGGGTGACCTCACAGTCGTGCAGTCTGCCCGCAGTTCCTTTGCTTTCTGCGCCCTTCCCCCAGCCCCTGCCCAGTGGGCTTGGGAAGGTTTAGTGACTGCCCCCCCGCCCAGCTTTGTTCTTGAGCAAGTGACTGGCGCAGGGTCTCACAGCTCTGAACCTGCCCCCCACAATTCCAGATCCCGGGAAGAGAGACAGCTGGAAATGGTCATTTGCCCACACCTCGGCCCTCACCCCTCTCACCCCGTGCTGCCCACTCCGAGCCAGGCCCCTTGGGGCAGTGGGCACCACACCGCCAGCACAGTTGTGCCCACACCTCGGGACACCCATCTCTCCCTTTCCCCCACTAGACCCAAAGCCCCCTCAAGTTAGGGGCTTCCTGCAACCTGCCCCAGTGCTCAAAACTCAATGTCCGCAGGCCAGGTGAGTGTCAGATGGAACCAAGGAACAGATGGGCTCCCCAGGGCTGAGGCCCCGGCTGGGCCGGGCCAGGGGAAGGGGCGGGGCTCAGGAGGGCAGGGGCAAGACGCTACAGAGGAGGAGGGGAAATGCAGGGTCAAGTATAGCAGAGCAGCCAGGCAGGGAGAGAGGGGCATGGAGGGCCACCCGACCACCCCAGAGGCACTGGGGAAGGGTCTTTACTAGGAGACAGAAAAGTACAACAAAGGCAGGGCGGGGTCCTAAATGACTGATCAGCCACACCTTTAAGCTCTTAACACCTCCTTAGCAGCCCACTCCCCAAAGTGGCAAGGATTAGAAAATGCGAGAAAAACAATTGTTACTAAGACCTGTATAGAAATTGTCTCGACAACGACACACAATCGCGCGCGCGCGCACACGCACGCACACACACACACACACACGCACACACAGCGCGTGACACAGTATCTGCTTGAATCACCGCAAAACCTGGGAGCATTTATGCAACTGCACCTCTGCTCGCGGAGGTGACCTCCCCCAGGGCAGGGCGGTCTGACCGCGGAGGTGCCCCCAGCACAAAAGGGGAGCACCAACGTTTGCCAAGCGTCCAATCAGAAACACGGAAAGAGGGCCAGCGAGTTTCAGAAACCCTCCCCTCAGATGATCACAAGTTGACTCCAGACTTTTACACTCTGTCCTTTGGGATTCCAAAAAGCAAACTACAAAGACCACAGAGGCTGCCCACTGCTTTTGCGAGGGTGGTGAGGAAAAGCTGACCGGGGAGTTGACAAACCCTCCCGACGCCTCATAAGGAAGCTATTATTGGAGAATTAGGGGAGTCACCGGCTCTTGCACGGCAGCGCGGAAAGCCCAGAGGAGTCATGGAGTGAGCCCCTTTTAGGGGCTTTCTCCAGCCTGGGGACAGCCGGATAAATGGCTGCTGAGGCAAAGGGGTGAGGCAAGCAACCTCAGACCCTAAGACAGCGCTGGCAGCCAGTGGGAGCCACGGGAGCTTGCTGAATAAATGCCACGGACAGAAACACATGGAAAAGGACACACTCTTTACATATCACAGGATTGTTGGGCTCCATTGCACAGAACAACCTTCTCACTAGTTTCATAACTCGGGAAACAGTTCCCAGGTGCACCTGAATCATTAAAACAAAAGCATCCTCCCCCAACCAAACAGATGGGACACACCAAGAAGCAGTCCACGTCTCCCCAGACCCCAAGGGAAAAAAATCCCCTATAAAACCTTCCACCCTGGCCCCGGCAGACGCGCACCCCATTCTGCCTGGTGTCATTGCGCCCACTGGGCGGAGACCCAGGCCCTTGCAGATCTGGGGCAGGTCCCTTTCAGAATGAATCCGTCCCCCAGATCCCACGGGGCTGGAGAGGACAGCCCAAGGGGTCCCCGCGGGAGCGACACCAGGATTTATTTCTACATAGAAGGGGCCTTCGAGATGGCGATCGGGCAGAGAGGGGAAGGCCGTGGGGGCACGCGTCTGTAAACTGCTATGTGCATATCAAGTGGATAATTTTTTTATAGGAAATTCTGATTGCATGCTTATTTTGGGGGGGCTCAGGGAAATGGGGTGCGAGTTTGGACGCCGCGTTGGCACGGCGGTTGACTCGGGCAGTGGGGTGGGATGCAGTGATGGACATTTCGGGGGACACCGCTGGGAAGCGCCCCGTTAACCCCACCAGTGCCCAAGGGGCCGGAAATGGAGGCGGGTTTCACCCAGGGCCTGGGATATCTCTCTCTTTCTCTTTACTATTATTATTTCTTTTAATTATTAGGATTGTTGTGAATAATGGAAGGTGAGGGCCCCGCCAGGCAGGGCCAGTCGGGCCGGGCCACCCACGCTGTCATCTTTTGTGCGGGGCCGGAGGGGACGCCCCGGCCCAGCCCCCGCGCGCCCCCGGCCCGGGCAGGACGCCCCCGCCTCCCGCCCCCGGCCCCGCCATTGTCCGGCCGCGCCGCCCCCGCCCGAGGCCCGGCAAGCGCCCGGGGCCGGGCGGTTAACGCCCCCAACCGCCTCGCGGGCCGGGACAAAGCACTGCGGCCGCGGCCCGAGCAGGCCGCGCCCGAGGCCTGGGCCTCGAGTCCCGGGCGCCCGCCCGCCCGCAGCCCCAGGCGCGGCGCGGGGGCGGCGGCGGCGACGGGGCCCGCGCTCGGACGCGGCGGCCGCCTCCCCGCGGGCTCACCTGAGGCGGCGCGCGCGGCCCGGTCCGGAGCTGCGGCGCGCGCTCCCCCGCCCTCGGCGTCGCACCCCCAGGCCCTGCTCGGGCCGGGCCCCGCTCGGTCGCTGGCGGCCGAGCCCTCCGCGAGCGTCCCGGGCGGGGCTTATAAGGCCGCTCGCCAGCTCCGCCCCGGCTGCCATTGGCCACCGAGCCCACGCCCGCGCACCCATTGGCTGCCGCTGACAGCTCCGCCCCTCCCCTCCGCGGGGCCCACCAACACCGCACGGCCCGCCCCCTGCGCGCCTCGATTGGGCGGGCGCAGGCGCCGGTCTCGCCTCGCCACTGGCCGGCCGGCTAGGACACGGCGGCGCCCACCCACGTGCCCGCTGACCGGCTTGGTTCTCATTGCAGGCTGCGCACGCCAGACAAGAGGCCGCGACCAACAGGACGGCGCTAGGCCTCAGATTGACAAGGGCGCCTCGGGGACCGCCCAACGACCGCACGGGGGCAAGAGAATATTGGCTTACGGGGTCAGCCCCAGGCGCGGACTGGCTGGGGCGGGTGCCAATCACGGTCCGGGCCCCGCCCTGGTTATCAGGCTACAGCTGAGTACGTGAGATCCAGCACAACATCAGCACCGCGCCTGGCAGGCTCGAAGAGGGGGTTCGAGACCCAGAGCCGGAAATTGGGTTCAGCGTTCTCCAATTCGCAAAGTCCCGAGTTAGGAAACATAGCTCCAACGTAACTCAATTTGCAAAGGAGGAGAACTGAGAACTGGTGAAATAAAAGTCAAGCAGAAAAAAGAAAAAAAAGTCAAGCAGCAAGAGCCCCTGCCTCCCCTTCCCCCCTCCCCCCCCCAAAAAATTCCAAGTTCATTTCCGTTGCAATCGACAAAACTTTGCAAAGGCGCCAGGCCTTCAGGGTAAAGCTAGGTGACCTTCGCCGACTTCCCTAAAACGTAAGGGAGGCAAGGAGTTTGGTGCCTCCTGACTTAGGTCCAAAGCTCAGCTGGGCCCACATGCCTCACTGTGGTTGGCCTCCAGCGAAGTAACCTCGCTGGGCCGCAGTTTCGCCTGTGAAATGGATATGACGGCGATACAACCCCTCACCGTCGGCCCCTCTCCTGGGAAGTTTGCGCGAATTGGTGAGAGGAGGCACGTAAAGCCTTTGAACATGTGACTTCGCGAAGTGAGCATTTAATTAAGGTTTGCCATTATCATCATCATCATGATTATTAATTGCATACCAGGCAGTAGGCTGGGCACGCCCCCATTTCGTCTGCAGGAATGTAAATCGGACAATTCGATATTTCCCAGTAACGTGGCGAGTGCATCTACGCTCTATTCCTGGAGGTCCTGTACCCTGAGAAAGGGTCCGGAGCGTGGAGCTTGCCTGGTTCAAGTATGCGGCTGCAGCGCTGTACACAATTGTTTCCAGATTATATAGATAGCTTGTAGCACAGGGTACTCTGGAATACTTTTAACTATGTAGCGGTTGAAAAGGGGGTAGATCTACATGTACTGTCATGGAATGATTCCCCTACAAGCCATGTGGAGAGCTGCAGAATGGTCCAGAATTCTGAACAATACCGTTATGGAAAGGAACGCAGAGCAAATATCCTGTGGTTTCTAAGAGCCCATACCTGTGGCAATGCGCAGAACAAGGTCGTCCCCAAACTGAGTAAACTAAATCTTTGTGGAGAGGAGGGATCCACGTTGGTAAAAAGTGTAGTTGGTGAGGAGTTTAATCTGCTCTAGGGTGATTTACATCGTCATGGGGCCATATTCAGATATTCCCTCAAGCAGTTAAAATTTAACTTAAAAAGTAGGAACCAGTAACTGCTCCCAAGGAACTCCCTAACCCGTGGGAAAGACAGAAATGTAATCTGGTAGCAGTAATATAGACTCAAAAGTGCAATTGTATGGGGATCCCCCTATCCCAAGCCTTTTTCTTCTCTACTTCCCAGTTAACCCCGTTAGACAGTGAATTCCAGGTGTTTGGATTTCACAGACTCTGGAATTTTTTTTTTTTTTTAATTGGGGGACCTAAATAGGTTGTCAGCTTTCCAATTTTGCTTAGGGGGACTTTTTATAATTTTTTCTCAAGTTCCTTTTTTTTTTAATTTTAATTCCAGTATGGTTGATCTACAATGTTATATTAGTTTCTGGTGTACAGCGAAATGATTCAGTTTTAATGTGTATACATACATAAATATATATATATTCTTTTTCATATTCTTTTCCATTATGGTTTATTACAGCATATTGAATATAGTTTCCTGTGCTATACGGTAGGACCTTGTTGTTTATCTATTTTATATATAATAGCTTGTATCTGCTAATCCCAAACTCCTAATTTACCCCTCCCCCACCCCCTTTTCCCTTTGGTAACCATAAATTTGTTTTCTAAATCTGTGAGTCTGTTTCTGTTTTGTGAATAAGTTCATTTGTAGCATATTTTAGATTTCACATATAAGTGATATCATATGTTATTTGTCTTTGTCTGGCTTACTTCACTCAGTATGAGAATCTCTAGGTCCATCCATGTTGCTGCAAATGGCATTATTTCATTCTTTTTTATGGCTAATATCCCGTTGTATATATGTACCATATCTTCTTTATCCATTCATCTGCCGATGGACATTTAAGTTGCTTCCATGTCTTGGCTATTGTAAATAGTGCTGCTATGAACATTGGGGTGCATGTATATTTTCAAATTAGAGTTTTCTCTGGATATATGCCCAGGAGTGGGATTGCTGGATCATATGGTTAACTCTATTTTTAGCTTTTTAAGGAAACTCCGTACTGTTCATCACAGTGGTACACCAATTCACCAATTTACATTCCCACCAGCAGTGTAGGAGGGTTCTTAGGGGGACTTTTTTAAATGCCATCTATATGTTAAGAAACTTCACAGTTGTGGAATCCAGACAGGAAGTATATTTGACGGTTCACCATACAGTCCTTTCAACTTTTCTACATTTGAGAGTTTTCATAACAAAATGTTAGGACAGAAAACTATAATCACTGTCATTTAATTAAAAGGTGTCCTATGCAAAGCAGGAAGAACTCAGTCTCAGAATTTTCAAATTAACTTGAGAACAACTCACTAATCATTTTCCAGTCTTTGCAGACAGGTGCAGATCTCACAAAGGGCTGGGGCTGGGAATCACAGGCATCTGTCCCTAAGTAAGGTCAGGAGGACCTCTGGCACTGGCCTTCAGATGACCCAAGGCCAGCTCATTTCTAACTGTTCTTCACATTCCTCTGCTTTCCTAAAACTCCCCTCCAGCTTCCGCTTATGGGCTAGTCTGATGCATAAAAGATAGAGATGGACAGAAAAATAGATCCTCCTATGTCTTTATTTTTATCTTTTGGCTGCACCACATGGCTTGCGGCTTAGTTTCCCGAGCAGGGATCGAACCCGTGCCCCCCTGCAGTGGAAGCACAGAGTCTTAACCACTGGCCTGCCAGGGAAGTCCCTAGATCTTCCTATGTCTCTAAAAAATAAATTTTTAGAAATACATTTGGGGGGTAGATCCTTGGTGGTCCAATGGTTAGGACTCGGCACTTTCACCGCCGTGGCCCGGGTTCAATCCCTGGTCAGGGAACTACGATTCTGCAAGACACGTGGTACAGACAAAATAAACATAAAAATTTAAAAAAAAATTTTTTTAACAAAAAAATTTTTTAGAAAACAAATACATTTGGAGGAGGAATGCTAACATTCCATTTCACGCCAAGCAGATATCGCTAGACACGTGTAGTATACGTTTCACTTTTATGAGCACAGACACATAATGCAAACACCAGACCACGGCTCATGTGTTTGTTTAGGTGCTAGACAAAGCAGGCTACCCCACCAATGAACTGAATAGAAAAGAAAAACCGGCACAAAATAGTATATACACTACTGTCCTAATGTCATTCTTTAAATTTGTATATAAAACAAATACTTGGAGGGACTTCCCGGCGGCACAGTGGATAGGACTCCTCTATCCCAATGCAGGGGGCCTGGGTTCGATCCCTGGTCAGGGAACTAGATCCCACATGCATGCTGCAGCTGAGAGTTCACATGCCACAACTAAGGAGCCTGCCTGTCGCAACTAAGACCCCACGCAACCAAATAAATAAATATTTAAAAAGTAATAAATACATGGAGAAACATCTTTAAACAAATATGTACCATGGCTTTGCCGTGTCCTCGAGTAAGCCACTTGTCTATGCCTCAGTTGTTCTGAGGTTGAATGCTGCAGTACCAACACACATGTATAAATAAAGCCTAAAAATATTAACCCTTTCGGGGGCAGGATTATGTGCTTTGGCTTTTTCTTCACATATTCAGTTTCCAAATGTTCTGAAGGGATTATGTATTAATTTTATAACGTGGGGTGGAGGGAGAGAAGGAAGTTTTACATTAAGAAAAAAAAAAACAACCAGGTAGATTTTAAAAGGTGGTCCATCCACACCCTGGAATATTACTCAGCCATAAGAAGCAGTGAAGTGCTGACACTTGCTACAACGTTGGATGGACCTTGAAAACACCAGGGTCAGTGAGAGAAGCCAGACACAAAAAAACTATGTGTTGTATGAATTTATTTATATGAAACATCCAGAACAGGCAAGTCCACAGACAGAAAGTAGGTTAATGGTTGCCAGAGGCTGGGGAGGGGTGGGAAGCGACTGCTAACGGGGATCGGGCTTCTTTCGAGGGGGGATGAAATTCTGGAACCAGACAGAGGTGATGATTGCACAACTGTGCAAATATACTAAAACCCACTGAACTGTATACTTTAAGTGGGTGTTATGGCATGTGCAATATATCTCAATAAAACTGCTTTAAAAAAATTAAAACTACCAAAAGTCTACCAGGAAATGAATACACCTTACATTGTGATTATTTCTGCATAGCAGTGCACATACACTTTTCTGGGGTTTGCTCATTTTTAACAATGACACTGTTCTTAACTTTTATGTGAGAAACAAAAAAATTCCACAATCTCCACAATTAACGCACCTCAGGGTGTTCTGCCCCTGTGTGCGGCCCACTTGGGGACACTTAGGGAGTTCCCTCTGATCCTCATAGCTGGGCATCTTTCCTATTTTTATTTCATGTTCACACTTTGATTTTTTTTTTTGAGATATAACTCATATACTGTACAGTTCAAAGGATTTTAGTACCTCCACAGGTTATGTGCAATCGTCACCAAATTTAGAACATTTTCATCTCCCCGAAAAGAACCCCGCACCCTCTAGCTCTCACCCCCTCTCCCTCCCTACTGGCTAAGCATCGCTACACTAATCTGCTTTCTGTCCCTACAGATCCCTGTGTTGAGCATTTCATGTGAATGAGATCATATCACATACGATCTTTTGTGATTGCCCTCTTTCACTTAGCATAATGTTTTCAAGGACATACTTGACATATTTGAAGGTCCAAAAGAGGCAGAGCTTTATTGTTTTTGTTTAAGATTTTTTTTTGACGTGGACCATTTTTAAAGTCTTTATTGAATTCACTACAATATTGCTTCTGTTTTACGTTTTGATTTTTTGGCCATGAGGCATGCGGGATCTTAGTTCCCCGACCAGAGATCAAACCCGTGTCCCCTCCATTGGAAGGCTAAGTCCCAACCACCGGACCGCCAGGGAAGTCCCTGTTTCTTAAATCAGATCTGCCCACGTCATTGTCTAACCATCCGTACAAAGTGCCAGTGATAGGTTGGTGTGAGTAATGGCATCTGCAGAACTCGGCACTATCACCTCCCCTGGAGTTGATTGTTAAACTTGCCTCATCCTTGGGGAATTCCCTGGTGGTCCAGTGGTTAGGACTTCATACTTCTATTGCAGGGGGCATGAGTTTGATGCCTGGTCAGGAAACTAAGATCCTGCAAGCCAAACCGTGCAGCATGGCCAAAAAAAAAAAAAAAAGAATGAAAGAAACAAGACAACAAACAAAAAAACAAACAAAAACCAAAAAAAAGCCATAAACGAGACAAAAAGACAACCCTCAGAATGGGAGAAAATATTTGCAAACAAAGCAACGGACAAAGGATTAATCTCCGAAATATATAAGCAGCTCATACAGGTCAATATCAAAAAAACAAACAACCCAATCAAAAAATGAGAAGACCTAAATAGACATTTCTCCAAAGAAGACATACAGATGGCCAAGAGGCACATGAAAAGCTGCTCAGCATCACTAATTATTGGAGAAATGCAAATCAAAACTACAATGAAGTATTACCTCACACCAGTTAGAATGGGCATCATCAGAAAATCCACAAACAACAAATGCTAGAGAGGGTGTGGAGAAAAGGGAACCCTTTTGCACTGGTGGTGGGAATGTAAGTTGGTACAGCCACCATGGAGAACAGTATGGAGGTTCCTTAAAAAACTAAAAATAGAACTACCATATGATCCAGCAATCCCACTACTGGGCATATACCCTGAGAAAACCATAATTCAAAAAAACACGTGCACTCCAATGTTCACAGCAGCACTATTTACAATAGCCAGGGCATGGAAGCAACCTAAATGTCCATTAACAGAGGAATGGATAAAGATGTGGTACATATATACAATGGAATATTACTCAGCCATAAAAAGGAATGAAATTGGGTCATTTGTGGATGGACCTAGAGAATGTCATACAGAGTGAAGTAAGTCAGAAAGAGAAAAGCAAATATCGTATAATAACACACATATGTGGAATCTAGAAAAAGGTACAGATGATCTTATTTGCAAAGCAGAAATGGAGACACAGATGTAGAGAACAAATGTATGGATACCAAGGGGGAAAGGGGTGGGGTGCGAGGAACTGGGAGACTGGGATTGACACATATACGCTATTGATACTATGTATAAAATAGACAAATGATGGGAACATGCTATATAGCACAGGGAACTCTTCCTAATGCACTGTGGTAAATGCGAAGGAAATCCAAAAGGGAGGGGATATCTGTATGTGTGTGGCTGATTCATTTTGTGTGCAGCGGAGGCTAACACACCATTGTAAAGCAACTATACTCCAATAAAAATTAATTAAAAAAATAAAAACAAAAAAACCTTGCCTCATCCTTGGTCTCTGACTCCTGCTGGAAACAGCATTTCAGGTCACTAGCTTCCACACCCCCACGTACCCCCATCTCCCCAGGCCTGCAGAGGGCCCCCTGGGGCCAAGCAGCTCCTTAGTTGATGATTCAGGCTGCTGACACCCACTCAAGGCAGAGCCAGTCTCCTAGTGGGGGACCACAACAGCCTCCGTTTCTTCTAATGTAAATGGGGACAGTGCCACCCACCTTGGTGACACTAAGTGACGTCTGGCTCCAAGCTAGAAGGCCTGGTTTGGCCCCTATGGACCGCTGCACGTCACTTGGACCTTGTGGGCCTCAGTTTTCTCATCTGCAAAGTGGGAACGATGTCACCTGCCTAGTCTGACTCCGGGGTTTTTGTAAGGAGAAAATGTGTTACTAGCTATAAAAGTGCCTGGTGGGCTACAAAGCACTTTGCAAATAGAAGACACAACCAAATTCATCTGTAAAAGGCATTTATTCTGAGAATCTAAAACCTGGACAGAGAATATTGAACTTCATAGAAAAAGCCTACACAGGATTTCGTCGTTTATTCCTAATACATTAACCACCTAATAATAAGGAAAAAAAGAGAAACTTTTAAAACAATATCGCTCCAGTCTGTCTGCAGTTATGTGATTTAAAATATCCCTGTTCTGTTGAGGTATAAGCTGCAAACTTTGGTCAAGTTAGAAACATTAACAAATCATTCCAAAAAACACAAAACTCCCCCCCCCCAAAAAAACACAACCAAACCCTAAGTTATTAGCTTTCTCGGTACATATACAGTAACTACAAAAAAAAATTTCATTTAGAAAGGTTTTTTTTTTTTTTAAAGTTTCCCTCTTGTAATTCCCAATTGGCGAGTTGAAAATTCAACTTCGAGGATCGACAAAAGTCCCATCGTCCCCACTCGCTCACCCGGGGTCTCCAGGGAGGCGCTGGAGGACCACAGTTTGAGATTCTGGTTGGCACTGTCAACAATTCAGTGCTGAGAAAAGAGCCCCGTGTTGAAGAAGGAAGGAGGGACCAAAGGCACTTGAACGTGGCCCCAGGCGTTTGCTTCCGTGGCGTCCAGAGGGGACGTCGCTGGGCCGCCCATCGGCCCCCATGGAGGGGAAGAGTACAGCGGAGGTAGCTTCAGTGTGGCCCCAGCTCTCTGCTCGGGTGGCCGGTGGGGACGCAGAAGCAGCCCAGTGGGGGATGGCTTGGAGGCGGTGGTGGGGGGTTCAACCGGGCCCAACGGGACTTCTTCGCTTTTCCTTTGAACAGCTTTTCCTTTGAACACTTTCCTGCCGGCAATGCAGGGCCAACACCACACCCAGGGCCACCGCCAGGCGGGATTTCACCTCTGGGGGCCTGACCCACCAACCTTGAAAAGATTGTTCTAGGCAGCCCGGCGCCGTCTTGCGAGTCAGCGGCCAGAACAGCTGAGAACCTGATGCTGGGAATTTCAGTGGCCTTCACGCCAAGTTGTTTCTAATTCCATCCTCAGAAGAAAAAACAATTTTTTTTTTTTTTTTTGGTTTTTGGGTTTTTTTTTTTCTGCTGATAAATTGCAGGCTTTTTATTTATTTATTTATTTTTAAAACCAAAGTAAAAACATGGAGAAGTCCGACTTTCTTCCTTCCTTTGAGCCATAATACAAATTCCTGAAAATTTTATAGATTAAAAAAAAAAAACCCAAACCGGGAAGACGAGGCTTTTTTTTTTTTTTAGGGAGTGGAGGAAAAACTACATGTTTAAGTTAAGCTCACTAACAACAAAATGGGGGCCACAGACCCCCCCCGATAACGTTTTTTTAAAAAAAACACACGGCGAGAAGTGCTTGAGGATCACCGTCCGCTCCCGTAGCCAGGGAAGAGCTGGTTGAGGACGGCCTGCAGTGGCTGGTTCACGTGCATGGTGTAGCTCCGGCCCAGGTCATAGCGGCAGGCCGGGCAGCTGAACACCTGGGCCCGGAAGGACCTGTCCAGGCAATCCTGCGGGAGAGCGGGTGGTGAGAGGTGCTCCTGGCCACCCACTGTCCCCCCGGGGCGGTGTCGGCAGCCCAGAGGCCCCTCCTGACCCTCAGTCTCACTTGCCACTGCTGGCTGCCCATCACCAGCCCGGCTGCCCCAGGCTCAAAGACTCCAAGGTCGGGAATTCCCTGGCAGTCCAATGGTTAGGACTCCGCACTTTCACTGCTATGGGAGCGGGTTCAATCCTTGGTCAGGGAACTAAGATCCCACAAGCCGAGCGGTGTGGCAAAAAAAAAAAAAAAAAAAAAAGACTCCAAGGTCATCCCGGCCACCAGGCCCGTGTACCTGCAGGTCACACCACCTGACAGGTCCATGCCCTGGCTCTCTTGTCACCGTGCCTCGGCTCAAGTCCCCTCCTCAGAGGACCCCTCCTCGAAGCCCCTGGAACATCCCCGCCTCACCTCACCCTGTCTGCTTTCAAAACAGTACCTTCCGCCTTCTGGAATCATCTTGTCGACTAACCTGCTGGCGTGTAACACACCAGACACTCCCCAGGATGGGGGCTGTGTCTCCCTGAATCTCCCGGCACCAAGCACAGGACCCAACCCAGAGTAGATGCTCAAGGAACATGTGTCGGTGAGAAGACGGGAGAAGAGGGAGGAAGGAGGGGGTCTGGATGCTGAGCCAGACTTCTGGGTTTGAATCCACTTGTCAACCCAGTGACGCCAGGGGAAGAGCCAGGTGGAGCCCGAGCTGTGAGGCTGACAGGCCCTACCTCCCCGTCGGAGCCACAGGAAGAAGACACCATGGGGAGCGGGCACCTGCACAGGTGCACACACCTGAAGGATGGCGCCAGGCAGCTGGGTGAGGGGCAACACCAAGCTGGTGAAAACCTGCTGCTGCCACGTCATGCTACCGCTGGACGCAGACGGCTGCTTTTGATCCCTATTTTTAAAAAGTCCTGGACTTCCCTGGTGGTCCAGTGGTTAAAAATCCACCTGTCGATGCAGGGGACACGGGTTCGAGTCCTGGTCCGGGAAGATCCCACATGCCGCGGAGCAACTAAGCCAGTGCGCCACAACTACTGAGCCTGTGCTCTAGAGCCCGCGTGCCACAACTATGGAGCCCACGGGCCACAACTACTGAGCCCGCCCTCCTAGAGCCCGTGCTCTGAAACAAAAGAAGCCACTGCAATGAGAAGCCTGTGCACCACAACAAAGAGTAGCCCCAGCTCGCCACAGCTAGAGAAAGTGCAAGCACAGCAATGAAGACCCAGCACAGTCAAAAAAATACAACAAAGACAAAAAAAAATAAACTCCTGTGTTCTTGTCCAATATAAAGTCTACAGCCTAATCCCAGGCACGAGAGGTAGTGCTTTCTGCTCAACACACTAAGACTTGGGTTCAAAATCAGGTTCTGGATCGCTGCACGATTCACAATGGCCAAAAGGTGGAAACACCAAGAGTCCATCCACGGATGATGGCTAAACACAATGTGGTCCATCCACGCGCTGCCACGTGACTCAGCCTTCAAAAGGAAAGAGGTTCTGACACACGTGACAACATGGATGAGCCTGAACACGATGCTCAGTGAGAGAAGCCAGACACAGAAGGACAGACACTGTCTGATTCCACTCATGCAAGGTCCCTAGAGAGTGAGATCCACAGAGACAGGAAGTAGATGGTTAGGGGCCAGGGGCTGGGGGAGGGGCTGGGGAGTGAGTGTTTCATGGGGACAGAGTTTCAGTTTGGGAGGACGAGAAAGTTCTGAAGATGGATGGTGGGGACAGTTGCACAACAATGTGAATGCACTTAATGCCACTGAGCTGTGCACCTAAAAAATAGTTAAAACGGTAAAGGTTATGTTATCTGTATATTACCACAGAAAAAAAATATTTTAATAGAGTAAAAACAAAATCAAATGCTGGGACGTCAGGGTGGAGGGTCAAAGCCACGAACGACAGTCGTGAGGATGCCCAGGACAGACACGCACTCACCAGGGCCACCTCCTTCACACTGGCGGCACAGCAGCCGCAGGTGTGGTGACTCCCTGAGCCGCTCGGCCTGACCTCGCACGCGCCCCGCGTCTCAGTGTCCAACTGCGCGCTGGCCGGGTACACCTCAAAGCCAGAAGGGTGCTGCGATGCCCCTTTCCACGGGGCAAAGGGGCTCAGCACGGTTACAGGCTTTCCAAGGTCACACGGCCAGAAAGGGCAAAGCCGGAGGTCAAAGCCACACTGCCGACCCCGACGATGTGTTCTCACCCCGCCCCGCCAAGCCTCTGAGCCCCCTCGGGCTCCACACGGCCTCAGACACCCAGGGGCATCTCTCCTGGCCACACAGCTGAAGGGCCTCGGTCAGGCCACATGGCACGACTGCTGCCCAAGTGTCCATGTTCTCAGAGTCCATCCCCTGGTCTGATAAGTGACCCGAAGCCCTGGACCAAGACGGCCCCGAGGTGAGAGAGCAGCTCAGAGACCCAGGGTGACCAGGAGGCAGGGACAGTCCCTTCTAAATTACGTGCCTACACTGCCCATGAGTTCCTACTGACCGACTCTGGCCAGAAGGCACTGCAAAGACACCATACACGCAGACCAGCGCTTCCCAAGTTGGGGGACCCCTGGGACCGAGTGGGTGGGGCCTCAGATGCTGCTCAGCCCCCCAGCACTCAGGACACCCCACGGTGTGTTCACTCTGGTGTCGTTCACCCCACGACAGAGAACGATCCGGCCCCAAACGTCAGCACTGCTTGGGGAGAGACCCTGGTCTGGCCCAATCTCAGCCCCTCCCAATCTCTTCTTTCAAAAGCATCAGATCAGGTACTGTTTCCCTCCTAAGGCTGACCACTGGCTGGAACCCTCCAGACCCGCCACCCGGCCCCCCTCCCCTGCCCTTGTCCCCAAGAGGCCCTGGCTACTCCAACATGCCTGTGGGTCTAAGCTTCTGCACAGGTCACTCTGCCTACCTGGGATGCTGCCCCAAGGACCGCCTCAGGTGGCAGGTTAATGCCACCTCCTCCAGGAAGGCTTCCTCCCTGCTCCTCTAGGGGATAAGCGCCTCATGCATCTCCAGCCCAGCCCACTTAGTCATTTAGTATGACCAGATCCCAGGCCAGGACAATAGCCCAACCTCTCCCACACCGGACCTCCAGGCATCTAAGAGGCTGGAGAGGACCAGTGCATGGCCCCCAAGGAAAGTAGGCGCCGACCTGTTGAAGGCACAGCAGAGGGCCGGTGTGGCTGGAGGTTCGGGACGATGGCAGGGTGGGCAGTGGCTGGGCGAGGAGTTTGCGTTGGATTCCGGGGCACCAGGAGGGTGGGGAGCGGGGAGCAGGGAGCGAGTGATGGGCGCCTGTGATTAAGGCTGGGGTGCTACTGTAACCCAGGTCACCTGGAAAAGAGACCCTCAATCCCCTCGAAGGGCCGGGGGCGGGAGGTGCAGAAGCAAAACCAGCAAGCCCAGGTTGGCAGCGTGGGTCCAATCACCCCTCCAGGACCTCCCGTCTGGGGCCCTCAGTGCCCACTCACCTTGCACACGGTGTGCTGGCACACGGTCGTGATCGGGCGGTACACCAACTCCTGGCAACAAATACACTGGAACGCCTCCTCCACTTTGCTTAGGAATTTCTGGAAGCAGAGGAGAGGGTGCATGAGCCCGGCAAAGGCTCAGTTCCCCAGAGTGAACGACCACGACGGGTCCCCAGACTGCCTGCTTAGCCCTCGCCCCGGCCCGAATCTCATCCTGCGGCACCGGAGCACACGCAGGCTGGAGATCAAGACCGCACTCCATGAGCGCTTCTCTCGGCACAGAGCCCAGCCCTGCAACACACGGCACCGCCTGCCTGCCGCCCACTGCTCAGACCCCGGGCTCCAGCAGCGGATGAGACAGAGAAACGCCTGCCTTCTTGGAGCCTGGGGCCCAGCGGGGAAGACCAGAGATTAAGCAGGTGAAAGACAGAAAGGTCACAGCAGTGCTGGGGAAAGGACAGCAGGGAGCCCCAGAAGGAGGGCGGTCAGAGTCCCCCTGTGGAGAAGGTGACCTGTCAGCAGAGAGACCCGAAGGACGTGGGGCGGCTGAATCACAGCCTCCTAAGATGTCCACGTTCGAAGCCCGGGACCTGTGGACGTGTCACCTCATGGGGCAGAGGGGACTTCGCAGGTGGGGTTAAGGCCCTTGAGACAGGGATGACCCTGGATTCCCCGGGGAGCCCAACGTCATCACAGGGTCCTTATAAGAGGGAGGCGGGAGGGTCAGAGGCAGAGAGAGACGGGAGATGCTGCACTGCTGGATACGACAGAGATACGAGGATAGAGGACGGGGCCGAAAGCCAGGGATGAGGTGCCTCCAGAAGCTGGAAAAGGCAGGAACCGATGCTCCCCTGGAGCCTCCGGAAGGACCAGCCCTGCCCACACTTGGATTTTACCCCTAAAAGCTCACTTGTTAGGGCAGCCACAGTGATTTCATGCCGGAGGGAGACTGAGCCGGGAGCGCTGGGGTGGAGGGTACTTCCCCAAAGAGAAACCCACGAGGGCAGAGGCCATGCAATGGCATGACCAGGAGGAAGAGTCCAGAAGGAGAGGACGTCAGCAGTAACGGGCCGCTCGCCCAGGGCTCAGAGGATCTGGGTTTGACCCTGACCGTGAGCCATGGAGAGCCAATCCCCACCAGGCAGGGGCAGCCAGAGGACGCTGAGCCACTCACTTCCAGTGACCCATCAATGTCACTCACCCCACTAAGGCAGGAGGATCAAAAAAAAGACAGCGCCGGTTTGGCGGTTCCTCAGAAATTTGAACACAGAATGACTTCATGATCCGGCAATCCCACTTCTGGGTTTATGCCCAAGAGAACTGAAGACAGGGCCGCAGAGACTTGCCCACCTGTGTTCACAGCAGCACTGTTCACAACAGCCAAAAGCTGGAAGCAACCCAAGTGTCCACTGAGAGATGATGGATAAACAAATTCCATCTGTACAGTGGAATATTACACAGCCTTAAAAAAGGAAGGAGAGTCTGACACCTGCCACAACACGGATGGACCCTGAGGACATGATGCTCAGTGAGAGAAACCAAACACAGAAGGACACACACTGTCTGATTCCACTCATGTGAGGTCCCTAGAGGAGTCGGATCCACTGAGACAGGAAGTAGATGGTGGGGGCCAGGGGCTGGGGGAGGGGCTGGGGAGTCAGCGTTTCATGGGGACAGAGTTTCAGTTTGGGAAGATGAGAAAGTTCTGGAGACAATGGTGGGGATGGTTGCACGACAGGCTTAATGCCACTGAGCTGTGCACTTCAAATAGTTCAGATGGTCAGTTTCATGTTTTCTCTATTTTATCACAACGGAAAGAAAGAGGCCCCCGCCGCCCGGGCGAGGGTAAGGGGGCTCACCGGCCCGTCCTTGAGTGACTTCAGGATCTCCGTCCACAGCTTTGTGTTGCTCTTGTCCTCCTTGATGAGGCTGCTCTGCTGGGTGGTGAGGCTGTAGGGCTCCACCTTGGTCTTCTTGGGTGCCCCTCGCGAGGACCCGTCGCCTCCTGGGACAGAGCAGGGCGGGTGAGGGTGGAGGCCCCCCCACCCCGCCCCCCGAGCACGAGGATGGGGTCCCGAATACGAGGACGGCCGCTGAGACACCCACCAGCCGACTTGCTTTTCCGCTTGCCCTTCCTGGGGGACGCGAAGTCCTCCTCCCCGTCGTCCTCCTTCTCCAGGGCTTCCGTCTTGCTGTTTTCCTTCTCCTTCTCCCTCCTGGCCAGGGCCTCCAGGTAGCCTTCCGGGTACTGTGAGGAGAAGACAGGACGGTCACCCCTACCCGGTCCCCAGCCGGGCCCCAGAGACGGACTCTGTGCTCCCTTGGCCTCAGCTCAGAGGCCTGCACCAACTTAACTCTGGAGCAGTAACTAAGCACAGAAACGCACAGGAACAAACGTTAATGGCACAGCGGCAGTGAGCGAGGTAACGCACGGTAGAGGCCCACCACCAGATCAAGCAAAGAAGACAGTCTTTTTCCTTTTGTTTTATTTTTTGGGTTTTTTTGGCTGTGCCCCACGGCTTGTAGGATAGGATCTTGGTTCCCTGACCAGGGATTGAACCCTCGGCCTCGGCAGTGAAAGCGTCGAGTCCTAACCACTGGACGGCCAGGGAACTCCCAAGACAGTCTTGGTATCTTTCCGTTTCGATAAGAAGTAGGCAAACTTTTCAAGCCAGGGGCCAGGCAGTAAAAGTTTCGGGCTCTGTGGGGACAAAAGCTGGCCCAGCCCCTGTGAGATTGAATGGGCGTGGCTAGGCCCCAGGAAGACTTCGTTTACTCACCACTGGCCCAGGGCCTTAGCTCCACAACCCATTCTGATGGGTCTTGGACTCCTCTGAGCCCCATCAGGCATTATCTAATTAGAAATGGGGTTCTAAGGCACCTACAACCACATCCGATTCTCCAGTGTTTCATCAAGAAACCCTCAAGCTTTTCTAGCAACACAAACTTGCAACGAAGGCCTAAGTTCTAAATAAAACATCCTCCTCTCACCAAACAGTGACATGCCTGACCCATGGCTGGCTCTCACCAGTTCCTCCGCCTCTAAAAGTCCCTGTGTTTGTGACCACCTAGAGGGGTGGGACAGGGAGGGTGGGAGGGAGACGCAAGAGGGAGGAGATATGGGGACATATGTGTATGTATAGCTGATTCACTTTGTTATAAGGCAGAAACTAACACACCATTGTAAAGCAGTTATACTCCAATAAAAATGTTAAAAAATAATAATAATAAATAAATAAATAAAATAATATAAAATACAATTCCCTGTGGAACAACCAGTGTGTTCAAAAGGCAACTCTTTGTGGCCTCCCGGTGGGGGGGCAGGGGGCGGGGCGGGGTAGGTGCTATCAGACTCTCAACAGCAATTAAGATTCCTTAAATAGTCCCACCACGACTTATCAGCTGGAAATCGGATCACCAGGAGGAACAGAAAACACCATAATTATAGTGCAAAAAAGCCGTACTCTGAACGCACTGGGCGAACTCTTGAAGACGGAGGATTCTGCTGCTATAAAGAGGTGAGTGATTGCTCCAGGCGATCAGTCCACCCTATCTTTACATTTAGACCTTGCTCTATTCTATATTTAGACCAATTTTATTGGTTTGTCTGCTTTGGGGGTAGGGAGAGGTGATGGACAGACAGGAGAAAGAGAGATGGGGGACTGCCCTGGAGGTCCAGTGGTTAAGACTCGCCTTTCAATGAAGGGGGCACAGGTTCAATCCCTGGTCAGAGAGATCCTGCATGCTGCAAGGTGCGGTCAAAAAGAAACAAAAAAACAAAGAGACAGGGAAGAGGGGGAGGAGAAGAGGGGACGGGAGGGGACTGGCCAAGAGAGAGGAGACCGGACTCCAGATTGATTTCGGATAAGCTCTTCAAACACAGCTCAGATAAGGAAGGCCAGCTCTCAGCTCTAACATCACAAAGCAAAGACGCAAACCTGCCTGAGCCACCCCTCCCCTATATCCACTGGCTGAAGGACAGGGATGGTACAGCCAGCGAGGTGTCACCAGCTCACAGCCTGGAAATCGTCCGGGATGAGAAAAACCCCAGAGAGCATGGCTCCCCGCTCAGACGCTCCCGGCCCAGGCCCCGGGCACGAGCTCCAGCTGTGAGCACAGGCCTGGACGCACCTGCATGGTCAGCCCCAGCTTCTTGATCCGGTCCTTCCCCTCCTTGGTCCAGGGCCCCGGCTCGACGTCATCCCTGCGCAGGAGGAAGCGCCACACCAGGAAGCCGGACTTGCCCTTCTCGGGCCAGTACCTCACGACCTGTGGGAAGAAGCGCGGGGTCAGTGACCTGGGGGCCAGGGGTGGGGGGCAGGCACGGGGGCCCCCACTCACCTTGTAGATGCCGTCATACCGGTTGCCCTCGATGGGGGCGTACTTGCTGTGCTTGCGGCCCTTGACGTTCCGCACCACCCGGACCGGCTTCCCCGACCGCCAGTCCTTGGCCTCGGCCCCTTTGAGGTCGTTGATGGGGGCAAAGCAGTTCAGAGCCAGCGCCCTGCGGGGAGAGCCGGGCCCACACGCTGGACTGCATCCCCCAGAGAGAGGGGGTCGCGGCGTCCCAAGCCCCCCCCCCCCCCCCCCCCCCCCCGTGAACATGTGACCTTTGGAAAGTCAGTGCTTGCAGATGAAGTCAAGTTCGGAGGCGGTCAGAATGGATTAGGGTGGGCCCTAAACCCAATGACCGGTGTCCTTATAAGGAAAGGGAAACTGAGGGAGTTCCCTGGTGGGAACTCAGCGCTCTCACTCTCGAGAGCCCGGGTTCAATTCCACGTCGGGGAACTAAGATCCCACATCCCACAAGCCACACCGAGACATGGCCCCAAAAAAAAGAAGAAAAAAATTTTTAAATAAATAATTAAAAAATAAAAATTAGGACTTCCCTGGTGGCGCAGTGGTTAAGGATCTGCCTGCCAATTCAGGGAACACGGGTTCGAGCCCTGGTCTGGGAAGATCCCACGTGCTGCAGAGTAACTAAGCCCGTGCGCCACAACTACTGAGCCTGAGCTCTAGAGCCTGCAAGCCACAACTACTGAAGCCTGCGTGCCACAACTACTGAAGCCCGCGCACCTAGAGCCCGTGCTCCGCAACAAGGGAAGCCACCGCAATGAGAAGCCCGCGCACCACAACGAAGAGCAGTCCCTGCTCGCCGCAGCTAGAGAAAGCCCACGCGCAGCAACGAAGACCCAACACAGCCAAAAATAAACAATTTAAAAAATAATAAATAAATAAAAATTAAAACTAAATAAAAAAAGAAAACAGACACACTAGGGGACAGGGCCCCATGAAGACTGAGGCAGGGCTTGGAGAGTCACATCTACAAGCCAAGGGACGCCAAGGAAGGACCCTCCCTGGAGGTTCCAGATGGAGGACGGCCCCGAGACACCTTGACTTTGGACTCTGGGCCTCCGGAATTAGGCAAGAATAAATTCCTGTTGTTCTAAACCACCCAGTTGTGCAGTGTTTTGGTACCAGAGCCACAGGACACTAACACGATGTGGGGGAAGACGTCACCCAGGAGAAAGCAGGTGGCACACAAACGCGGCCTGGGCCGGCAGGCCTGTCCCGACAAGGGGCACAGCAGCCTGGGGTTGGTGGACCGGGGAGGTCAGCTCAGCATCTGATGCAACGCCGCCACCTTCCTCAGGTGAGCAAGAAAGAGAGCTGCCGCCGCACAGCTGTTCTCCCGTGCAGATGGTGGTTGGTAAAGAACGGATTTCTTAGAGTTTTAAGTCCAGACTTTTATCATTGCTCACGAGCAGTTCCTCACACTGTCAAATCTCCTCCGAAAATGAGATTTTTTTTAAATGGCTAGCGAAATTTAAATATTCTACTAGACTAATACGTGCACGAAAATGAACCCTTCCCTCTTTTTTAAAGAAAGATATTTAGGCAAAGAGCTTTCTGGAAAGAAATACCAATTTGTATTTCTCCCAACAGTGGAACGCTAGTCTATGCCTTGGCATTTCTCAACACTGGAGAATTTGGGGCCAACTTTACAGGGTAAATAAATAGTATCTCATCATTAGTTCAATGTGTTATTTCTTTGATCACTAAAGGTGAACAAATTTTCATGGCCACTGTAAATCTGTGTTACTTGGCAGAATGATTTGCACGTCCTTTGCTTTTTTCTGTTAGTTTTTCTTATTGATTTGCAACACAGCTCTTTACATATAAGGGCATAACCATCATCAGGTGTCATGTTTGTGGCAGACTTTTCCCCCAAGAGTCACCTGCCTTTTCATTGTACTTATGGGTTTTATTGGTATAATTTATAATACTTAGGTCATCAAATCTCTGTCTTTTCCTTTGGGCTCTGTGATGCTGTAACCCATCCTGTAATCGAGGCTCAGCAAACTCCTGCCCACCTTGTGGTGTTGCAGATAAAGTTCTGCTGCAACAGAGCTGTCCACACTCTTTTACATGTGCTCTGTGGCTGCTCACGTGCTATGACGGCAGAATTGAGTGGTTGCCACAGAGACCGTGCGGCCCACAAAGCCAAATACGTTTATTATCTGGCCTTTTGGGGGAAAAGTTTGCTTCAGTGCATCTGACTGACTCACAGGTGGACAGAGTAGGGAAGAGATGGACATTCGTGGTCCCTACGTTCCATCACAATCTTAATGGGAATCTAACTTCCTGCACATGAAAGCCCCAAATGGGACCCATCCCCTCCCCTGTGAAGCCACCAGAGGACAAGGCAGACAGACACGTGCTGGTGAAGATATAGGAACACTCGATTCTGCAAACCTGTTGGTGTTGGTGAGTTTCTGATCACAAGACTGCTCTGCAGTCCGCTTGTTACCGGAAAGGTCTCGTCCACCGCTACCTGTGTACGTGAACGAGTTCCCGTGGTCCTGAAACAGATACGGAGGGCAGGCTGAACCCTCCGTACAGAGGAGAGGAGAGACCCACTCAAAACAAACCCACACACACCCGTCAGGATGTCAACCGTCAAAGAACCAGGATGTCAGGATCAACTACCAAAGAAACAGATAATAACAAGTGTCGGTGACAGTGTGGAGAAACTGGAACCCTGTGCACAGCTGGTAGGGATGGAAAATGGTGCAGCTGCTGTGGAAAACAGTATGGAGGTTCCTCAACAAACTAAAAACAGAATCACCATATGATCCGGCAATCACACTTCTTTATACCCAGAAGAACTGAAAACAGGGACTTGAAGAGATTTTTGCAGATCCAGGTTCATAGCATTACTCACAGTAGCTAAAATGTGGAAACAACCCAGGCATCCACTGATGCATGACTGGATGAACAAAAATGTGGTCCGTCCACACACTGGAATATTGTTAAGCCTTAAAAAGGAAGGAGATTCTGGGCTTCCCTGGTGGCGCAGTGGTTGAGAGTCCGCCTGCCGATGCAGGGGACACGGGTTCGTGCCCCGGTCCAGGAAGATCCCACATGCCGCGGAGCGGCTGGGCCCGTGAGCCATGGCCGCTGAGCCTGTGCGTCCGGAGCCTGTGCTCCGCAATGGGAGAGGCCCGCGTACCACAAAAAAAAAAAAAAAAAAAAAGGAAGGAGATTCTGACACATGCTACACCGTGGATGGACCTTGAGGACATGATGCTCAGTGAGATAATCCAGACACAAAAGGACGAATACTGTGATTCCACTCACAGGAGGTCCCTAGAGAATCAGATCCACAGAGACAGGAAGTAGATGGTAAGGACAGGGGCTGGGGGAGGGGATGGAGAGTCAGCGTTTCCTGGGGACAGAGTCTCAGTTTGGGAAGACGAGAAAGTTCTGGAGATGGACCGTGGAGATGGTTGCATGACAGTGTGAACGTGCTTAATGTCACTGAGCGTGCTCTTAAAAATAATTAAGATGGTTAAGTTTTACACTGAGTATTTGCCACAATTACATAAAAACAAGACCAGCTTCCCACACTCACCACGTCGTCCTCATACCCTCCAGCCAGGACCAGGGAGTACGCCCCATCGTTGCTCCGGCCGTGGATGCCTGCCACATGAGGTCGATGGACCCCAGACTCGCTGACCTGTGAACACCACCGAGAAATAAGTGGCACCTCCTGGACCAGCCGCTGCTCGACGGCCCTCTTCGCTCCCGCCTTTGGAGCCAGCGCCTGACTCCTTCCACTGAAAGCATCACTTCTGTTATGAGAACCTCTGCCCCTGAGAGATCGAGTCCTGGCCATGCCAGGGAAGGACCTGGCGTGAATCCCCAGCCTCCTGCCCTTGGGATAGCCCTCCCCAGTGGAGGGGCTCCTGGAAGGCCGGGGCCCGACGTCTGCAGGTACCTGGACTCTGAACCTCCACATGGTGCCCACGGGGATGCCCGGGATGGGGCCAAAGTGGTTGGACGGCACGATGGTGCACTCCTTGGTGCGGCCCACGCACGCCATGCCCTGTCCATTCCAAAACAGAGGGGAGAGCAGCGTGAACGGCCGCAGGGGCGTGGGGGGCGGCAGGGGCGCACGGGGCGCGGGGGCCCCTCACCTTGCCCCAGTCCCGCTGAGAGGACGACGTGGCCGACGCCATCTTCGCCTTCTTCTTACTCTCCTTCAGCTTCTCGCCTGCCTGCACCACCTCGCTGGAGTCGATCCGGCACTCAGGGCAGTACCTGTGACCACAGGGACGTCACCCTCTGCCCGTGGCTGCACGGCCACCTCCTTCCAGCCCCCTGCCGTCCTGTGCATCCAAGACCAGGGCGGCGGCAGGGGGCTGAACTTGAATCCACGAGCGTGACATAAGAAAGCGAGTTCCTCGGTCGCACGGGCCGCATCTGAAGTAGCCGCGTGTGGCGAGTGGCGCCCGTGGTGGACAGTGGACCCTGACCCCCTCCCACTGGTAATGGCAGTGCCTCCCACGGCAAGGCCAAGTCCAGCCGGCACGTGGCAAACTCACAGGGCAGCTCGACGGCACCTGCTCCCTGCCGTGGACTCGGTTTCCCCAACTCCACAGGGAGGGGACGGTGCAAACGACAGCCACTGCCGTTAGCAGATCGGGGTCCTCAGACCACAGCCCAGTGTCACAACCGTCCCCTCCAGCGCTGGGGACACCCGCTGCATTCCTGCCCGCCTTGCCTCCTCCCTGCAGGGAGCCAGGGCCCAGGCCTCGCACCCGCCCCCACCGTCATCGCGGGGTGACCGGCAGCCTCCAGGCACTCACCACTCCTCCTCGGTGGGGATGCTGCTGAGCGGCGGGCACAGGCAGTACGTGTGGAAGGCCATGTCGCACTCGTCGCACAGCAGCTGCTTGTCGGGGTCCTGCTTGCCCCCGCACAGGTGGCAGGCGCACATGCGGCATGGCTTCCGCTCGTCGTCCTTGCAGTGCTTGCAGGAGGGCCCGCTCTTCCCTGGACACGGGAGGATGGGGTCAGCTCGGGCAGGACCCTGCCACACCGGGTGCCCTGCCCGCCCACTGCAGAGGGGCAGGATCGGAACTCACTTCTTGTCGGGTTTTCCACCATGGGGTTCCCCTCGCCAGGGCGCTCAATCTTGAAAACCTCGTCCACAAAGATGATCCGACAGTCGTTGAGAGAATCGTCCCTGCGAGAGACGGGCCGTTAGGACATCCCACGGGGCCAGCCCTGCCCAAGCGCCCGAGAAGACTTCGCCACGTCAACACAGTTCTCAGAGCCTGTGAACAGCTCCGCCTCTAATTGCATCAGAGAAGAGGCTTTTGCAGGGCACTGTGAACTCGAATAGCTACTCCCCTTGCAAATTCAAGTCCTACCAAATCAGGAACAAGGTGAAAACAACAGACAAACCAGAGTTTCATCACGCGATGCATTTGAGAGAATCATTTCTAACTTGCGCGTAGACAAGGCCCAATTAACAAGGCCCAACAGGCAAAAGCAACAAAGTAAGGTCTGATCAAAATACAAAAACTCCTCTAAGTTAAAACGACCCCAGGGATCATCTCACCACCTCCATCAGATCATCCCACCACCTACATCATCGGCAACCATCTAGGGAAAGCAAATGCAAGTCAGGTGTATAATTTCACACTGTCTGAGAACCACATTCAAAAAGTAAAAGCAGATGGAATCAATTTGAGGATGTTTTATGTAACCCAGTGTATACAAAATATCATTTCAACATGTAATGAACATTAAGGAATTATTAACAAGCTAGTTTGCATTCTTTCTCAGCGCTACATCTTTGAAATCCATTGTGCATTTTACACTCACGATGCATCTTAATGTGTCCTGGCCACATTTCAAGGGATAGGCAGCATGTGTGGCTCGTGCCTGTGAAGCTAGATGGGAAGGTGCAGATCTACCCACCAGTTCACAGGAAACACAGGGAAAGAGGAACAGAGCAACAGAGGAAATGACACTGTGAGGATGCTGTTGGGAAATCCAGACTGTGCAGATTCTCTGGGACAAACAACCAGGCTTCCCCAACAAATAAATTAGTCTGCCTGCCAATGCAGGGGACAGGGGTTTGAGCCCTGGTCCTGGAGGATCCCACATGCCACAGAGCAACTAAGCCCGTGCACCACAACTACTGAGCTTCCGCTCTAGAGCCCATGAGCCACAACTACTGAGGCCCACGTGCCTAGAGCCTGTGCTCCACAACAAGAGAGGCCACCACGGTGAGAAGCCCGTGCTCGCCGCAACCAGAGAAAAGCCCATGCGCAGCAGTGAAGACCCAACGCAGCCAAAAATAAAATAAATAAATTTTTCTTAAAAAAAGAGAGAGATATCTGCCAACCTAACTGAAATCCGTGGACGTTACTTAGATCTTAAACAAATAATTTAAAAAAAAGAGTGAGCTAATTGGAAGACTGAACAATGACTGGCTATATGTTAAGAAATTAATTTTTATGTTGTAATAATAGCATTAAACTATGTCCCTTTTTTTAATGTCCCTTTAAAAGAATCATTTTGAAGAAATATACTTGAAAATATTAACAGATACAATGAGTCGACGTTTGGGAGTTACTTCAATGTAACGGTGGTGGTCATAATCTCAGATGAAGGAAAATTAAAAGAATTCATTTCTAGCCAACACACCTTTATAGAATAATGAAGTTCTTCAAATAGATAGGAAATTAAAAAGGAAAGCATCTTGGAGGAAAAAGAAGGAAGAAAGAATAGAAAGAGCAGAAATATGGGTCCATACAATAAATTATGCAGGGCTTCCCTGGTGGCGCAGTGGCTGGGAGTCCGCCTGCCGATGCAGGGGACACAGGTTCGTGCCCCGGTCCAGGAGGATCCCACATGCCGCGGAGCGGCTGGGCCCGTGAGCCATGGCCACTGAGCCTGCGCGTCCGGAGCCTGTGCTCCGCAACGGGAGAGGCCGCAACAGTGAGAGGCCCGCGTACTGCAAAAAGAAAAACAAAAAAACAAAAAAACAAAAAAAATAATTTATGCTCCTTACGGGTTTTCTAAATCATATATGATGATTGAAATAAAAACCATAACACCATCTGATGCTCAAGGCAGTGACTATAAAGGAATGTGAATGGAAGAAAGATTTCCACACTTCCCTCAAAGTGGGAAAAGAGATACTAGTATGTCACACGTTTATATGATAAAATCCAGAGAAACCACTGAGAAAACCGTATAAAGCAATACACTCCAAAAGACCATCAATAAATCAAGACAGAATCCTAAAAAATGCTTACATAACCCACAGGAAGGACAGAAAAAGAGCAACAGGAAAAAGAAACAGAGAAAACAAATAGAAAACAAATAACAAAATGGCAGGCTCAAGCCCTAACATGCTAATAATTACCTTAAATGTAAATGGTCTAAATACAACTGACCCTTGACCAACATGAATTTAAACTGCACGAATCCAGTTATAGGCAGATTTTTTCAATAGTAAATATGGCAGTACCACACAATCCCCAGTCGGTTGAATCCTCAGATGCGGAACCACAGATACAATGGAACCGCAGAGATGGAAGGCAGGCTGTAAGTTAATGCTCAGATTCTTATTAACTGCACAGGGGTCAGCATCTGTAACCCCCGAGTTGTTCAAGGGTCAACAATGTATGCCAAGTGGGACTTCCCTGCTGGTCCAGTAGTTGAGACTCCGGCTTCCACTGCAGGGGGCACAGGTTCGATCCCTGGTCAGGGAACTAGATCCCGCATGCATGCCACAACTAAGAGTCCACACGCCGCAACTAAGAAGTCCGCACGCCACAACTAAACGATCCCGCGTGCCACAACTAAGACCCAGCGCAGCCAAAATAAATAAATAAATGTTTAAAAATAAATAAATAAATGCTTATATCAGACCTACAATAATCTAAGTTGCTACCTCAAAAAAAAAAAAAAAATTACAAAGATGAGACCAGGGAATTCCCTGGCGGTCCGGTCCAGTCCAGTGGTTAGGACTCCGACTTGCACTGCAGGGGGCATGGGTTCAATCCCTGATCGGGAAGCTAAGATCCCACATGCTGCAGCTATAACTAACTAACTACATAAATAAAAATATTTAAAAAAAGAGAGCAGAAATCAAAGAAATGGAAAACAAGAAAACATAAAAAAGAAACCAAACAAAAAGCAGGTTATTTTTAACAATCAAATCACTGTACCAGGACCGAGCCCTGGGCCCTTGCCCCTCAACGCCCCCATCGGTCTCCTCCCTGGTCTCCCTGCGGCTATGCTGCCCCCTACAGTCCATTCCCAGCTCGGCTGCCCGAGTGATGATTCCTAATCATAGGTCGAAGCCTGTGGCTCCAGTGCTTTCAGATCTGATGGCTGCCAGCAACAGAGAATACACACCAGTTCTGCACCACTCCCGGCCATACCCTGAATGCTTCCTTCCTCCCTCTCTCCCTCCACTCCAGCCCACTGGCCTCCTCGCAAGGCCACAAATGCACCAGGAATGGTCCTGCCCCAGGGCCTTTGCACTTGCTGTGCCTATGCTCAGGACACTGTTGCCCCAATAATCATGTCTATATACAATACATACAATGGAGTATTACTCAGCCACCAAAAAAGATGTTCATCATGAAACATGGACGAACCTTGAGAACATTATACTCGGTGAAAAAAGCCTGACACAAAAGGACAAATCCTGTGTGGTCCCACTCATAGGAGATGCCTAGAGTCATCACATCCACAGAGACGGGAAGTAGATGGTGGGGGCCAGGGGCTGGGGGAGGGGCTGGGGAGTCAGTGTTTCCTGGGGACAGAGTTTCAGTTTGGGAAGATGAGAAAGTTCTGGAGATGGATGGTGGGGATGGTTGTCCAGCAATACATATGTACTTAATGCCATCAAGCTGTGCACTTAAAAATGGGTAAGATGGTAAGTTTTCTACACACACAGAGGCAAGGAAGAACAGGGCTCGGCAAACATTTTCTGCAAAGGGCCAGATGGTAAATATTTTCGGCTCTGTGGGCCACACGGTTTGTTTCACAGTTACCCAGCTGTCCTCTTGGTGTCCTCCTAACACTGAGCAGCCACAGTGAATCAGTGAACAGATGGGCGTGGCCTGGTGCCAATAAAACTTTATTTGCCCATCAGGGGCGGGGCCGGCTCTGGCCTGCGGCCAGCAGCCTGCTGATCCCTGATGTGAAGGGCACCTCCATGTGGGTGTGTGTAGTTCGGTGTACGTTCAGGCCTGTTTATGCACAGAGTAGCCCTGGAAGGCGCCGGGAACCATCATGTCTCCAGAAAGAGGAGAACCAGGTGACCAGGGGACAGAAGAGAAGGGAGAATATTAACTGTGTGGCCTTCAGTACTTTCTGGATTTTGCCCCTTTTAGACTTTTCACCTGTTTGCAAAATTCAAAATGACAAACAAAAGAGAACAAGGAAGCTTGAAATCTCTGCCTGGGGCCCAGAGACAGTTCCCTAGGTGGGGTGAGCAGGTGGGGCGTGGAGACCCAGAGAGGAGGCAGAGACCAGGCAGAGGCCAGGCAGAGGCCGGCAGGCACTGACTCACCCAATCCTGACGTTGGCGTGCAGCTCCCGCACCGTCCGGGTCTCACGTTTCCGCAGGATCTCCGCATCGTACCAGAAGCCGCGATCCTTGGGGTTGTCAGGGTTGTAGTTGACCATGACCATCTGGCCCACCTCCAGGTCCTGCCATTTGATGATGTGTCGGGCGCGAGCCCGGACGTTCCGTGAGTTCATCTGCACCACTCCGTTCTCCGGGTAGCTGGGGGAGGGGGGGAAAGCCCCACACTCAGACCCCAGGTGCCAGGGGACCTCACTCCCTTGACGAGAGAGAGAAGCCAGGCGGAGAGGGCCGCCTGGTATACGGGTTTGGGTTGTGCTCATCACAGCAGACTGGAAAGCCCCCTCCCCATGATCTCATTTGCTGGTGTCAAAAACACACAGCTAGGGCTTCCCTGGTGGCGCAGTGGTTGAGAGTCTGCCTACTGATGCAGGGGACGCGGGTTCGTGCCCCGGTCCAGGAAGATCCCACATGCCACGGAGCGGCTGGGCCCGTGAGCCATGGCCACTGAGCCTGCGCGTCCAGAGCCTGTGCTCCGCAACGGGAGAGGCCACAACAGTGAGAGGCCCGCGTACCGCAAAGAAACAAACAAACAAAAACAAAAAAACCAAAAACACACAGCTATAGTGACACATTCCAATTACAGGTGTTGTGGGTTGAACTACATCCTCTAAAAACCTATGTTATGATTCCAACCCCTGGCACCTTGGAGTGGGACCTAATTTGGAAATAGGGTCATTGCAGATATAAGGAGTTCAGATGACATCATAATAGAGTGGCCCTAAACCTAGTGACTGATGTCCTTACAAGAAGAGAGGATGAGACGCAGACAGAGGAGAACGACACAGGAAGAGGAGGCAGAGGCTGGTGGGATGTGGCCACAAGCCAAGGACTGCTGGTCCCACCAGAAGCTGGAAGAGGCAGCAAGGATTCTCCCCTTCAGGTTCCAGAAGATTCACAGCCCTGTTGCCACCTTAGTTTTGGACTTCTGGCCTCCAGGACTGTGAGAGAATAAACTGTCAGAGCAATGCTAGTGGTACTTTGTTACGGCAGCCATAGGAAACTAAGACAGCAGGAAATGCGGGGAGGGAAGAACTTAACTTCTTCCACATACATGTGTTGAAAGTGATTTTTGTAAAGGGATATACATTATTTCGTTTATGTAAATGCAACATACTAGAGATTAGAAAATGATAGGAAGTCATTATTCTGGATATGCAGGAATATTCCAGCCGCCTCAAAAAAGGCATAAAATAATTGAGCTAAAAGTAGCATATTCTATTAGCAACAAAGTTAAGCCTCAGCTGTGAGAGGGACAACCCCAAATCTATTGAGACTAGCTCTATAGCCTGGTACTCATTATTTTTCCTAACAAACCACCAAGTACAAGGGCTGCCCAGCTTTTCCTGTGAAGGACCAGATAGTCAATATTTTCGGCTTTGTCATCGGAAGGTGTCTGTTGTGAACATTCAACTCGGCTGCTATTACCACGAGAGCAGTCACAGACAAGGTGTAAACGAATGGGTATTGGTGTGTTTCGATAAAGCTTTATTTACAAAAACAGGCTGTGGGCCAGATCTGGTCTGAGAACTAGAGTTTGCAACCCCTGACCAAGAGGATGGGAATGTTGCAAAAACTGCAATTCACTCATCCAATTACTCCCGTAATTCTTAGAGCTAAGCTTAGGATGTGCCAGAAACCGATGTAGACAGTAGGGACCCAGCAGAGAACCACAGAATGTGAGCTCCCTGTAGGCAGGCACGCTTGCCCTCTGTTAGGTACTGAACTGTATCCCCCAAATTCATACACTGAAGCCCTAACACTCAATGTGACTGTATTTGGAGACAGGGCCTTTAGGGGGTGTCATCAAAGTTAAATGAGGTCAAAAAGGCAGGGCCCTAATCTAAGGGGATTGGTGTCCTTATCAGAGGAGGAAAAGACACCAGAGCTCACTTGCTTGCACTCTCTTTCTCTCGCTCGCTCGCTCGCTCGCTCGCTCCATGCACACAAAGGCCATGTGAGGATGCAGTGAGAAGACAGCCATCTACAAGCCAGGAAGAGAGCCCTCACTGGAAACTAACCCTGACTGCACACTGATCTTGGGACTCTCAGCCTCCAGAACCGTGAGAAAATAAACATCTGGGCTTCCCTGGTGGTGCAGTGGTTGAGAGTCTGCCTGCCGATGCAGGGGACACGGGTTTGTGCCCCGGTCCGGGAGGATCCCACATGCCGCGGAGCAGCTGGGCCCGTGAGCCATGGCCGCTGGGCCTGTGCGTCCAGAGCCTGTGCTCCGCAACGGGAGAGGCCACAACAGTGAGAGGCCCGTGTACCGCAAAAAATAAAAAAATAAAATAAACGGCTAAGGTTGAAGCCGCCCAGCCTGTGGTATGGTATGTTGTTACAGCCGCCAGAGCCCACTCAGACACCCTCTGTGTTCACAGACAGGAATCCCCCATGCCTATCGCAGGGCCTGGCACACAGTGAGTGCTCCATAAGTACTGTGTATTCCGGAGAGGGAGAGAGAGGACACCTAAGATGGTTTCACACAGTGCTATGTGGTATGAAGAAGACGGCACAGGAAACAGGCAGACTGCAACCCTGAGGGGACGACTGGGCAGGGTTTTCCGACGAGGTCCCCACGACGCTGGTCCTCAGGGTGGGGGGGCCTCTGTGTGGTTTGGGAGCACAAGGGTGGGGTCTCGAATTCCGATCATCACCCCCAACGCAGTTCCAAACTCCAGGTCCCACGTCCACGGAGCCGCTGCCCCAGGCCCGCCTGCCCCGCGGATACTCACTCGTCATATTTCACGTGATAGACGATATCGTCCTCCAGCTTCGGGCTGGAGGTGGAGCTGCAGGGCTCGTCCTGGGCCAGCACCTTCCTCGTCACCCTGATGACCTTGGCCTCAAACCACGCACCCATGTTCGTGTCCCTCGCGTCCACGTACTCGCCAGCCTGCGGGGGCAGAGAGCTCTCACTCGGCCCAGGGAAGGGATGCCTGACGAGCAAAACCGCCAAGAGCCTGCTTTGGTTCCTGCGCCCGGATGCTTCTCACTGTGGCACTGAGGACGCGGGGCCTGGGTCGTTCTCCAGAGGGAGGCGGTCCCGGGCCCTGGGGGGGTCGGAGCAGCATCCCTGGCCCCACCCACTCGATGCCAGGCGACCCCCAAGTCATGACAACCACAGATGTCCCCAGGCACCGCCCAGTGTCCCTGGGGGCAGAACACCCCTGCCGCGTGGCCCAGGGAGGCCAGAACTGCCCATTTTTCCGTAGAAGCTGGGAATCCAGATCCTTCCGTGAAATGTCATGATCTTAGAGGGAGGATGGCAGCGGATCAGCACTTTGACAGCCCCTGCGAGGACCACAGGGAAGACACCCACAGGCCCGGACATGGGATTCTACTTTAGGGGTTAGGAAGGAATCCCTGAGTACCTATGTTTACACCAAGGAACCCTGGGGAGATGGTCACGACAGGACGGGGGTGCCCAGCCTCGGGGATGGAGGGCTGGGGGGCGCTCCCGGGGTACAGGCGCCAACTGGGCGGAGCACATCGACCCCGGCCTCCGCGGGAGCCCCACCTTGTAGAGGCCCAGCTCCGTCTCATCCCACTCATCCTCGTCGGCCTTCCCTTCCGGCTCGGCCGCGGCCTCGCCACTGTTGGAGGACTTGTCAGACTCGCTCTGGGCCAGGCAGCAGCCAGAGTCCGTGTCGGAGAGCTCAGAGTCCCTCTCCTTGCTGCCACCACCGGTGCCACCGCCGCTGGGGGCGGGCAGCACGAGGCTCTGCCGGACCAGCAGCTGGATGGTATCGTTCAGGCGGACGTCATAGTCAAACAGCGTGTGGCCGTCCTCCATCTGCAGGGACACAGGACTAGGTCAGCAGACACAGAGAGCTCACCATGGGCGAAAGACCGCACCAGCCCTCGCGGAGGCCCCGCCCTGGAACAGACCACCGGCAAGTGAAACCTGCCCACGCCCCGGGGTGCCCAGTGACCACTTCCTCAGGGTCCCCAGGCCCTCTCAAGTGAGGACGGCTGCTGCCACTTGGGGAACGTTCCCCGGGAGCACACAGCCTAACCCCGCTGTGCCGTGGCTACGCATCGGGTATCAGGGGAGGTGTTAATACTTTATGTGCTTTGGAACTTCTGTTACAGTAAACACACATCACCTGTACCCCTGGCTCTCAATCGAGGGTGATCCTGCCCCCAGGGGACGCTGGGCGATGTCTTAGGGACATTTTTGGTTGTCATGATGGGGTTGGGGGCGCTAAGGATCCCCAGGATGGCCCCCACAGAGAATGACCTGCCCTGATGTCCACAGTGCCGGGGAGGGCGAGGGGGGGAAGCTGGCCTGCATGAACCAAAGGGTGGGTGCCCCGTGACATCCACCAGGTGCCTTATAAGGCTCTAGCTCAAACCTCATCCACTCAGGCCGCCTCTCTATTAACTCCTTTGTGCTAATGAATTCCACCCACACTAGTCACTGGCTGATGGGTAGCCTGGGAGCCGGTGGGGCATGACTCATCAGGTGTGTGAAGGAGTTTGTCTTCTGAACTGCATCTCTAGGGCATCCCTAGGGCACAAAAGGCTTTGCACTGGGGCTTTTATTAGAAGCTGCCCCAGGGCACTCCACCAACACTCAACGATGATCCTCGGCCTCCAGAAGACCCTAAGGCAGGCTCTGCTGACCTCCGGTGATCACTCTGTTGGTGGGGGGGGGGGGCCCATCATGGACACCGCAGGGGGTGAAGGTTGAGCAGCACCCCCTGGATGCTGGGAGCACCCCCCACCCCGGTCGTGACAACCAACTGATGGCCTCAGACATCACCCAGTGCCCCCAGGCAGAACAACCTGGTTCAGAAGCGGTGCCCTAAAGGAAGGAAGAACACACAAAAGATCGGCTTTCCCTCCTTCCCACTTTTCAACCCAAAGCTGGTGGTTCAAAGGGCTGATTGCCATTGATATGCAAACAGCACCTGGGGTCACAGGGAAGACAAGTTCCAGGGCACTTGCTGCAGTAGTTGTTAATCCTTATTCATCTTATTCATTGCAAACCTGAGGATCAGATGGCTGATTGACCCCTCTTCCGGAGAAAGGCACATCTGAACACGCCAACACTTGCCTGCAGCTGCAGGGGCCACCAGGGTCCCTCCAAAGCCCACCCTGGACATCCGGGCCTGCGCTACCTGTTCACCCGGAGCCCAGCAAGAGCCTCCAATGTGCCCACCACTGCCCAGATGTCAGAGGGGGCCAGGGAGTGAGAGAGCGCCAGTCCTCCAACACAGGGCCGACCCAGGACAGCCGTGACAGCGGGGAGAGATGACACGTGTGGTCACAGCAGCATGACGCTCAGAAGCCCAAGGGTGGAGCAACCCAGGGTCCACTGACGGGTGAATGGATCAACACAGGGTGGCCATCCTCCCTAAAAAGGGGTGAAGCACTGACACTTGCTACACTGTGGATGGACCCTGAGAACACGATGCTCAGAGACAGAAGCCAGACACCAAAGGCCACACACTGCCAGAATCCACGGATAGGACGTCCCTAGAGGAATCAAACAGAAATTGGATTCGCGGTGGCCACGGGCTGGGGAGGGGGGTAAGGGAGTGATCAATAAACGGTGCAGGACTTCCTTTGAAGGTGATGAAAATGTCCCCAAATCGACTGTGGTGATGGTTCAAGTCCCCGTGAATACACTGAAAACCAGTGAATTGCACACTTTAAATGGGTACATTGTATGGTATGCAAATTATATCCCACTAAAGATTTTTTTTTTTTAAAGAAGCATCTGAAAAGGCTACAGACTGTATGATGCCAACTATAAGACGTTCTGGAAGAGGCACGACTATGGAGACATTAAAAGGATCAGTGGCGGCCAGGAGGTAAAGGAAGGGAGGAAGGGAGGGAGGGAGGGAGGGAGGGACGAACAGGCGGAACACAGAGGCTTTTCAGGGCAGTGACACTATTCTGTATGACACCATAACGGTGGCTACACATCATTACACATTTGTCCAAACCCATAGAGTGTACAACGCCAAGAGTGAACCCAAATGTAATCTATGGACTCTGGGTGATGTTAATACATCAGCATAGGTTTATCAGTTGCACCAAATGCACCATCTGGTGGGAGACAACTGTGCACAGTGGTGGTGGGGGCGGGGCAGGGGGTATATGGGCAATCTCTACCTTCCTCTTAATTCTGCTGTGAACCTAAAACTGCTCTAAAAATATAAAGTTTGTTAATTTCTAAAAAAAAAAAAAAAAAGTAGATGGAAAAAATAAAAATAGATGGAGAAAGACAAGTGTCTCCAGCACCACTATCATAAGGAAACCAGCAGAGAGTAAGCCAAACGTCATTAAAAACGATGACAGGATGCAGGCACCCGGTGCCCAGTGCCTCCACAGCCGGGGAGACACCCCTCAGCACTGCGGACATTCGGGGCCGGTCATTCTCTGTGTGGGGCTGTCCTGTGCACCGTGGGGTGTGGAGCAGCCTCCCTGGCCCCATCCACTCGATGCCAGGAGCAGCCTCCCAGTCGTGACAACCGCAGACGTCCCCAGACACCACCCAGTGTTCCCAGCGGGGCTGCATGGCCCCGGGTGAGAACCACTGAGCTAGAGGCCCTCAGGTGCGCACCGGAGGGACAGGTAGCCCAGCGCCCACTATGCTCACGGCAGCATCGTTTGCAAGCAAAACCGTGACTGGTTCCTACCAAGGCATGTTACACAGCTGCGTGTGACAGTTAAACGCAGGAAAGTAGATGCGTCTGCCACACACGTCAAGGGAGGGAGGATGGTTTCAGAGGATGGGAAATAAACGGAAGCACCCGGAGGGGGGAGGCAGGGGGGAGAGCCGGGGCCGGGCTTCTGTTTTGCAAGGAGCACTGGGACGGAGGTCAAGTGGGAGATGGGGCAGCAGAGCTAAGGGGGGAAGCGGAATGCACCAGAATGGAAGCGGGGGGGTGTGCAGGGAGCAGCGGGGAGCAGGGGTGGTCAGGACCGGGCCAAGGACCCGCGGCTAAAGACGGGGGTGGGGGGGGGAGGAATCCTGAGGGAGCCATGGAGGAGCCGGGTTGCATACCCACTGGTCTCCTCTCTCCCGGCATTTTCTACCCATGATACCAGCCCCACACGTCTGTGACGGGTCTGAGAGCCCGAGAGACAAGAGGCACTCGCACCCACACACCCGCACACACACACACTCCCCCCTCCCAGTGCACATTGGACAGAGGCACAAGCAGGGTGGGCTGGGTACGGAAGGGGCCACGCGCTGGAGCAGGCTGGCCCAGGGCTCTGCCTACAGGACGGAATGCACAGGCTGGTCTGACTGCTTCCTGGGACCACCTCTGGAACATTCCAGAAGGGCCCCACAGTGGGCAGGAAGGCGCTCGCACAACCGCTTGCCATGGTGAGAGGGTGTGTGTCGGGTGTCCCTCTCCCCAACGCTGCTGGCCCGAAGCTGTGCACAGCCCCTCGGGAAGCGCAGCGGGGGAGGGCTGGCCCCAGGCAAAGGGACCAAATGTGCCGAGTCTAGGTTCCTTCTAAGACCCTAAAACTCCAACTGAGGCTACAGGCATTAATAAAAGCTGCGCAGAGTGAATGGCAGGCGAGCAGTACCTGAGGTTGCAGGTTCTCACGTTAAAATTAAACGTGCAGTTAAAATCCTGCATAACCAAAATTCCAGGTGAAAATCCCTTAAACTGCCTGTAGTAAAACATATACACATGGTTTGGGGCAGGCGACCCTGCTCCGCAGATTCAGGTGTAAAGGCAAAGCCGCCCAGGGCATTTAGATCACATCCCTCTCTTTTAATCGGGAAGTTTCCCGGACATTGGGAATTCTGGGCACACGCATGGCACAAAGTGGAATAAAACACAGAGACCGCTTTACAACACAGCTTCCTCTCCGAAGCCTGGATTCAAAGCTCACCACAGTGACACTTCCGGCTCACTTTCTGCCCCCTCGGGGCATTTTGTGGGGATACTTTTCAGGCGCTGAGTGCTGCCCAGAGGTAAAGAGCACAGGCTATAAACACCCCTGGGCTTGGCAAGGGGTGGTTCTCCTGCAGGCTTAGAGGCGGCCATCAAGAGCAGTGGAGGGTGTAAACCAGACCGCAGTCCCCCTAGGAGGGCGCGTGAGCTCCAGGCCAAGACGGACCTCCGGCCAGAGGAGGGCAGGGGGGTCTGTAACGCCTGATGGCCGGCCTGGGAGAGAAAGCACGTGAGACACCACGCGGCCTCCCCTCCTGGGGCTATGGCCCCAGCCCACACCTTCCCATCTAGACCTCCAGGCCTCCGCAGCAACCTGGGGTTCAGGCCAGACAGACTGATGGATGGACAGGGAGGGGAGGGAAGAAAAGGTACGAAGCAGGACCCCGGCCGTGGCACAGGGGCACATTTCCCACCAGGGCGGGGTGGGGGGACACGACACAGAGGCACAACCCTCTCTTCACGTCCCAGCCCATCCATGGGTAGGTCCTGACAAGTGAACTCTGCTCTCTGACCCCGCTGGGCCACAGCCGAGGCTATGCCCTGGAGCGGCATTTCGGGGGTCTGCAAGGCCTAGGCTCTCTATCGCGTGGTGACATCGTGATGTCACTGGCCATCTTCGGCCTCGTGATCCTGCAGGGGTACCAGAGCCTGTGCCTAAGGGAACGTGCCCTCGTGTTTTCTCGAGCTGTGAACTTTTCTCAGCTTCCAATTTCTAATAGGATAGGTGTTTTGTAAATAAAGTTCTACTACGACCTGAATCAGGACACACCCATTCATTTGTGCTCGGGGTTCAGTTCAGGACTTTCGATGGCAGAGGTGAGTGGACAGATCGCACAGCCCACAAACAGTTACCACTGGGTCCTTAACAGAAAGGGTTTGCTAATCCCTGACCTAGAGGGCATGTCTCCAGCCAGGAGCTCTGGGGGTGGGGAGGAAGGGACCCTCCCTCATGCAGCCCAGCCGGAAGGACAGGTCTCCAGGAGGAGACTGTCTTATTTGCCGCCTAACCCTGTCCTTTGGGAAAACGGGCTGACATTCAGGAAAAGCCAACCCAGCAGGGACATCTGGTGAGGCACTGTGTCACGAGTGACCCTCCAAAGGCCATTCCTAGGATGCCATTTCACCTGATCTTTCAGACTGCTTTCCTTAAGTAAATTACCTACTAAATCATCAGTTCTCAACTGGGGACAATTTTGCCCCCAGGGAGCACTTGGCAACATCTGGGGACTTTGTGATCTTTATGACTGGGGGAGGGTTCCTGGCATCAAGTGGGTCAGACCAGGGAGGCTGCTCCACACCCCACAGCGCCCAGGACGGCCCCCCACGGAGGATGATCTGGCCCTGATGTCAGCAGTGCCCAGGGGAAGGCCCTGCACCAAATGATTTATTGCTCCTTTACCGTGAACCAGGCGCGAAGCTCAAACACCAGCCCCCTCCCCGCACATCCCTGCATCCATGACCTCACTGAATTCTCACCGTGCACATGTGGTGGGTCCACAATTAGCCCCACCTGATGGGAAAGCACAGAGACTGACCCTGGCCAGAGACACTTGGCCAGGGCACTTGGGAAGATTAAGCGCAACCATTGTACCTGACTGCGTTAAAGGCACCACAAACAACAGCTACTGCTATTTTTCCGGGCAGCCAAAAAAAAAAAAGAGGCGCCAGATGCCTCTCGCCTTCGCCCAGGCTGGGCCGGCCGCCTGGCGTCCCTTCCCCCATTCGGCTCCCTGCATTTCCGTCAATCAAGTGACATAACCGCCAACCTATTCAACCTAAGTGAGCCGCCACGAAACCCTCCCATATCCTGGAGAAAGACTCAACTCTTGTTCTGCATTATTGGCTCCGTCGACCTCACTGCAGACCTTGGACTGAGATGCCGTTTCTTTATAAAGGAAAAACAAAAGAAGGGAAAGGATCTCGAACACTCTCTAGAACATTCCGTAAAAACAACAGCTCTCTTGCACCCGCTGGAAATTGCACTGCTTCCTATCGTGACTAGCCCAGTCTGTTTGTAGACCTGACTTGCTTCAAGGTGCTATTGCTGCGTGCCTTTGTTCCCCACCCTCCTGGCACCGTCCACACCTCCGGTGAGGCTGGGCCACTTCCTGGTCGCGCAACCTTGGGGAAATTGCATCACGGCTGAGGCCTGGCCTCCTTACCCGGAAGACAGAACTGGCTACGCATTGGCCCGCTGAGCGGGCTGAACGCAGAGTGAGCGCAGGGAAGGGGGTGAGTGGCAGTTAGAGGTCCCGTGGGAACGTGGAACCTTCTGAGAACTTCAAAAGCTGTGCTATGAGGAGAAAGGCAGGGTTCAGAGCTGTCTCTCAGCGCCGATATCCTGATTAGAGGCACGGTGCTTATCATCACACTTTTTAACTCACACAGACGTTACGAAGGCTTTCGTTAGCCTTCGTGTGGATCACCTATTATGTTCCTGATGCAGGGAGGCAGCGGTTTGGTTACATGGGTGTAGACGTTTGTCAAAACTCCAAAAAGTCCGCTTAAGACGTGTCTCTCACTATATGCAAATTACATCTAAAGAAACAAGAACCACATTGTACTCTAGTTAAGGACAGGCAATGCTGAAGGGTTTAGGGGGTGACGTGAACCAGTGCCTGGAACTTTCTCTGCAATGCATCCCCCAAAATAAGATGGATTGGTGGACGGATAGAGGCAAGGGAGACAGCTGCAGTGATAAAGCAAACGTGGGAAATGTCAGTGCTAAGAGCCACGGGTAGGTGTTTAGGTGTTCATGGCTCTTTGAACTTTTCTGCGTGTCTTTGAATGTAAAGATTAAAATGCACGGTGCCCAGCCCACAGCAGGCACCCAGAAATATTCACTGCCTTGAACTTAAGGGAACTCGATCCAACCCGCCTTTGGATGATGCCACGAACTGTTTAGCCGGTGCCCGCAGGCGGTCTTCAGAAACTCGGTGGAAGGACCTTCTGCTGAACACAAAGACTGAGAGGCAAATCAAAATCAGTTTGGATGCTGCAAAGATGAGCCCCCGCTGGAGGAGAGGGGAGAGAAACAGCATCTCAGGGGAGCTCCACTCGCGGCCCTGCCTTTTCTCCACCCGCGCCACGCACGTGACCACAGTCAAATCCCCCAGTTCGCCAGCTCGGCTTTCCCTCCCCAAGGCGGGGAGCGTTAACTCAGATGCTTAAGACATTCAAGTCCTCGTATCTCGCACAGGAAGGAGGTTAAAGGTCTCGGAGGGCGCCTCAAGCCCAAGAAATTAATCATCAGGTCTCATTTTCAGGAGGCAGGCAGGATCCTCCCAGCCCTCAAAAAATCCTGGCCAGGCGGGGAGCATTTATTTTTCAATCTAGACACCAGATGGCGGCAGCACCCAGTTCAAAACGCGACAACAACAAAGTCAGAGAGCCCGACTGAACACTTTTAATCCCATGCGCTGTCTATGCCGAGGTCCCTACAGGCCACCCAACTCCAGGGTGGCCCCAGCAGATGGGAACAACACTTTCTGTCAGACCATCTCCCACTCAGGGAAATCCCACTCACAGCCTGGCCTGCCGTCCCCCCTGCCCACGCACCAACAAGAATGGACACCCTCAGGGGCGCCACTAGAGAAAATGTCCCCAAAGTGGGCAGCCCACAAACCAAGGGTGGCCATTTTCAATTGCTACAGGGGCTGGGGGTGGGGTGGGGGAATCTTGAAGAAAGGAAACCTAGGAGCAGGGCCAGCTGAGCCCGCGGAAAGCACAAACCCCTGATCAGGGGCGGCCCCGCTGCCGCCAGAGAGGAGGCCCAGAAGTGGCGGAAATTCCTGATTAGCAAGCACCATCTCCGACTCTGAATAAGCTGATCCAAATTTCTAGAAAACCCTGTGGGGGTCGGAAGCTAAATAGGTGCAGACCGTGGGCCATCAGCGTGCGTGTTTCAAAGAAAAACCTGGTCCCTTCCGTCCTAGCGTCTCAGTATTGATTCTAGGCTCTTCCTCGAGATTCATCAGCCCTCCATCGGCCACCTCCAACTTATTTTTTCTAGAAATTATTTTGAGGGGAGGGTAAAAAAAAAAAAAAGGCGGGGGTGGGGGTGGGCTGGGAGTTTAAAAGCCCCCAGACGCAACAGATTCGAGTGCCTGATGTGTCAGTCTAGGCGTCGAGAGCCTTTGTTCCTCGCTCAGACACTGGAGGTTTCTGTGGAGAAGCGGACCGGACGACAGGGGAAGAGTGTGTGTGCGGTGCCTGGATTGAGGCAAGAACAAAGGTGCTGGGCGGGCAGGCGGGCAGCCTGCAGGGCGGGTTTACCTGCTTGCCCCGGTAGAAAAGCCTCTGCAGGCCTGGCTCCACATGGAACAGCTCCTGGATCTTCTTCCTCAGCTCTTCCACTTTAGTCAGCCTGGACAAGGAGTCCACAGTGTGGGCCACCTTCCCATCCATGGTGCGAACCTGGATCCACATGGTGCCTGCTGGTGCTAGGAGGACAAGAGAGCAGGACCCCTCGGTCAGTGCTGCCGTCACCACCACCACCGGGCTGTACCATACTCAGGTCATCCTTGCTATGAATGTCCAGACTGTGGACACCGGGCAACTCTTGGAACGCCCTCCCAGCCCCGAAATCCCCCTAGACTGCCGCGGCTGGCCCAGTGCCTGGCTGAGTGAATTAAGGAGTTAATGCATTAGCACCGGTGGAGGACTGAGGAGGGAGAGGAAATTAGCGGAGAGGAAAAAGCATCCCGGACCACTCAGTCAACCCACCCTGCCTTTCACAGAGGGAAAAAAAACACCAGCGTCCAGAGGAGGAAGGGGGACACAGCCAAACGGTCAGGGGCCGAGTTTGTTCATTCATCCATTCATTCATTCCCTGGGTGAATACTGACGCAAGAGGAACCCAAAAGTCCGGCTCGGGTTGGAACTTCAGAAGTCCCAGGGAACTCAACTAAGTGTACCGAAGGGGAAGGAGCCCACCAGAGACCCGGGAGCTCGGGACCCCCGGTGCTCGCGGCCCCCCGCCGCCGCCCCCGCGCGCGTGCGCGACACACCCGCCCCGCGGTGGCCATGGCAACCGGCCGCCCCGTCCCGGTCGCCCCCGCGCGCGCAGCGCTACTCACCTCAGCCCCACGGCTGTCCCGAGCTCCAGCCTGCGTTTCACGGACCCCGACGCACGGCCCCGGAGCCCCTCTTGTTCTCCCGCCCGCCCGCGCGGGCCAAGCCGGCGAGCCCACGCCCACCCCCACCGCCAGGACCTGCCGAGGGGCCCGCGCGCCAAGTCCCGCCCCCTTCACTTGAGCCGCCTCGATCATTGGCTCCGCCGCGGCCGGCCGCCCCGCCCTGCTCGCTCCCCATTGGCCCAGACGCGCCCGGGGAACTAAGGGCGCGCGAAATCGGGCTCGGGCGCGACAATTGAATCGCGGGGCACCCCGCGCGCAGGCGCGGAGCCTGACATCCTCCCCCGCGGCTCGCCGGGCCCTCCCCCACCCAGCCGGCGCGACCCCCGCGGGGCGCCAGGGATGTGCCGCTCGCCCCTGCCCGAGCCCGGGCTGCCAGGGGCGACTCCTAAGGGCCGGCAGGGCTGGGGGCAGAGCCCGAGACCGCGTGTAGGGCAGCCCTGGCGCGGGGGACGCGTGCGCCCGTGCTGGCCGAGAGTCCCGGAAAGTTTTGCAAAGTCAAGGCGCCGGGTGCGCCGAGTCCTGCCCGCCCCCCACCCCCGCCCACCCGCGCCCTGGCCCGGGCTGGCACCCCAATCCGCCTGACTGCTCACGATTCACTCGCCTGATTTTGCGCCGGCCCTTCTGAGGATGGCAAAGGAACCGCGTGTGTGGCTGGGACCCCGCGCGAACGTGCGTGCGATCCCGAGCGCCCGGACGGCCACCACTGCCCGCTGCGCTGCCAGCTGCTCTGATTTTTTTCCCGCGAAAACTTGGCGTTTGGGAGTTGCGGGGCCACAGGAGGCCGCGCCGGGGGCGGGCGCCTGCCTGGTGATTGGCCGCCGCAGTGGCGGGAAGCGAGAAAGGGGGTGGGGGGCGCCCCCGCCTCTGTCCACCCCCCCCTCCGCCCAGCGGGCCACGGCCCCGCCCAGCCCTGCGCGCTCTGCTGGGCGCGCCCAGCGTGTAATGGGGTCGGGTGGCGGGACCTGAGTCCCCCCACACCATGGGTGCCCTTCAGGAGCCCTAGGGATCCCTCCGGGGGCAGGGGCCCCCAGCGTTGAGACCCCCGACCTCCTAAGTCCGTTGCTTCAGCCCCTCTCCCCAGGCATGCACTGACCAGTAGGGCAGGAAGGCGGGAAACAATGTCTAAATTCTGCCGGAGAATTTGAGGGGACCCCCCCAGGAGACCGCCTGCACCCGATGACGGGCCTCATCGCCCCAGCCTGATTTCCTAGCGTCAGGGCTCGCCAGCGCTCCCCACCCTACCCACCCGCAGGGCTTGTTTGCTGGTTTTTCCCGCCTCGTTTTCCCGCCTTCTCCGGGCTGTCCAGGCGGGCAGAGCTGCCCTCCCCCCTCCGCCCTGCCTGCTCTGCTCTGGCCAGTCTTGGCGGGCATACAGTGACCCATGCTAGACACCTACAAAGTGCCTGAACAGGGTGCTCAGAGCTGGAAGCGTAAGAGTGGGCAAGGTCGACCCTGTTGGTGGTCTCCCGGGACGTTACATTCTTATCTGGGGAGACCAGCAAGAAATGAATAAATAAAGCAAATCATTTCAGATACCGCACATGCAATGAAGACAGGACAAGAGCTGGAGAGTGACCAGCGGCCGTATGGGGGGTGGGGAGAGAGGGTACTCTGGTTAAGGTGGAGAGGTGGGCCTCTCTGAGCAGATGACATTTGAGCTGAGATCTGAGATGAGAAACCAAGGACAGATGGGTCAAGGCGGGAAGAGCAAACTCAGAGGCCGGAAAAGGCTTAGCGATGGACAGAGAGCAGGGCAGACACAGCAAAGGGGAGGGCCGGTGGGAGCTGAGGAGGTCAGAGGGGTGTCTATAAGACCTCGCAGGCCACCAGGAGGACTTTGGTCTTTCTCCTGAGGGCAGTGTGTAGCATGGGAGGGCTGTGAGCAGAAAAGCGATGAGCTCCAATTTATGTTTTTACAAGGCTTCTCTCGCCACATGTAGAGTTCCTTCTGTCTTGGCGCTGGTACTTCTGCTTTTGTTTCCCCTGGCGGTAGACAGATTAATGGCCCCCCAAAGATGTCCACATCTTAATCCCTGGAGTCTGTGAATATAGAAACTTCCATGGCAAAAGGGACTTTGCAGAGGGGATTAAATTAAACATCGTCAGATGGGGAGATTAACCTAGATTATCTGTACTGGCCCAATGTCATCACAAGGGTCCTAATAAATGACAAAGGGCGGGAGGGTCGAGTCAAAGACACAAGGATGGAAAGAGAGGATGGAGTGATGAAACTTAAAGGCAAGGAATGCGAGAAGCCTCTAGAAGCTGGAAAAGGCAAGGGACAGATTCCCTCCTAGAACCCTAGAATGTAATCCTGCCAACACCTTGATTTTAGCTCCATTTCAGACTTCTGACCTCCAGAACTGTAAGAGAATTAATTTGTGTTGTTTTAAAGCACGGACTTTGTGGACATTTGTTATAGCAGCCAGAGGAAACTAATACACGAAGTCCAGGTGCTCCTGTTAATTTTCTCCACCTTCAGGACTTCCTCAATGCAACTGATTGCATTTCTGGGTGCTCAGCCATCAGCCACATGGAGACCACGTCACAGAACGGGTAGGCAGGCCTCCCAGAGCTTGTGAGGCAGATGAAATCTTCCACATTGACAACAGCTGCCCCAGGAACCCAGCCTGCTCCTGGCGTGAGCATAGCATCCATTTGTGCCGGCTGTTGCTAAAACTCAACGTGGCCGAAAGAAGAAATAGACCATATATTCTTCATGTACATTTGGTGCAGGGCACAGCCCAGGCTCCTTGGATGAGGTTAAGTGACACAGAAAGAGGTGTCTGGCTTTCCCTGAAGAAAAGACCTGGAGTGGTGGGGATGCAGGGCCCCATTTCTCTAGTCATTTCGAGAAAGTCAGAGGGGTTGCTTGGGTTAATTAACTATGAGCAAGAGACTATGCCAAGCATCTCCAAAAGAAGCTTAGTAACTAGTTAGGAAGACAAGACATCGATGTCTGCAAAAGACATCACATCCAATAAAGCAAGATATGACAGAGTAAATGAGGTCTGCCAGAGCCTGGAGAACAGATACTTTGTAGAGCCTCTTCTGCTTCAGACCCTCCCCCTGCTTAGGCACCGGCCCACGCGCGAATTGGACACCACGAATAACTGCTAGGGTGCCAAGGGCCCCAGTTTCCCTTTTGCAGAACGATATGCTCTCGACAGTCATTAAGTCATTCAACAAACTTTAATTGTCCTCCCTTGCCTGAACCAGGCTCTGGGTTTGGCAAACAAATTCCTGCCCTAGAGGGACTTCCCAACCAATGGAGGAGACGCTGGCATAAAGATGAGTGTCAGCTGTGCAGAGAGAGAGAATGCTTCGTGGTGGCATCCGCGTTCACATGGAGCCCACCGCGCTCTGAGCATCTTCAAGACACAGCAGATTCCATGTCCTGGCCATGGCTATCATTTTCCTTCTAACACACACTGATATAAATATAGAGCTATTAAGGTGGAAACGACTGGGAATTCCCTGGCAGTCCAGTGGTTAAGACTCCGAGATTTCACTGCTGAGGGCACGGGTTCAATCCCTGCTCTGGGAGCTAAGAGCCCACAAGCTTCATGGTGTGGCCAAAACAAACAAACAGACAAAAGGTGAAAACGATTATCTGTGTAGGACCCAGCATCAATCTGTGAACCCTGAGAAGGGGGTGCACACACCCACATTTGGGGGCCATCGGATGGGGCAGAAAATACCCCTGGGCTCATGCCCTGTGCCTCTCCATCTGTAAATAGAGCTCACGATGCCTGCCTCACCACAGGGCCTGGAAGAATTCTTCCCACCCAGGCCCCTAGACCTCTGGCAGGATGACAGTTGTTCCCTAGTCGCCAGCAATGTTGGGATCTTGTGGTTTTCTTGTTCGTTTGTTCGTTATTTCCTAGGAAAAAGAGGTCAGGCTACCATTTCACCAACCAGTGAGGACTTTGGGATTCCCAAGCAGCCGCCCACTCCCAACAGCCTTGCCTCTCATCCTGGCCATTGGGGAACCCTTCCCGGAACCCTGGCTGGATGATGTCACAGACAGATGACGTCACTGTGGCCAAGGAACCGGGTATCTCAGTGACATGGGGGAGAGGGGAGGATGTTTCTCCGTCACCCCAACCCCCTATGTCTGTGGTGAAGTCCATTGAATTAGTGCTGCCCAAGGATGCGGTCTACCTGGCCGGCTCCAGCATAAAAGGGCAGGTGGTTCTAACTCTGAACAGCACCCTGGTGGACCCCATCGTGAAGGTGGAGCTCGTGGGAAGAGGTTATGTGGAGTGGAATGAAGAAATTGGGGCATCCCGCGATTACAGCCGAGATGTTATTTGCAACAACAAGGCTGACTATGTGCACAAGACAAAGACATTCCCAGTGGAGGGTAAGGACAAGGCCAGCCGCCAACCTTAGCCAGAATAGGAACCGGGGTCTGGAAGGTAAACACATCTGTTAGTCAATCAACAAACCCCCGGGGATATCAGAAATGGGCAGAGGCCTGGTTCCCCTGGTCACAGGGAAAGAGATAGGAGGGAGAAGGCTAGGAAAGCTCTCTGTGGGAAGGACTGACTAGTCCCCAACTCTGCCAGGTTCAAATCTAAAGTCTGGACAGACATCAGGAAGCCTAAGCTACCAGGAAACTATATGTCCTTTCCAAAATATGTCCATGGGGGTGTTTCCGGGTAGTCCACAGTCAAGCAGAACACTTGGCCAATGCTTGACTGAACAAAGTTCAATTGTAGATTTTTTTTTTTTAATTTTAGATAGGGTAGCCTGGGAAGGTCTCTCCAAAGAGGTGACTACCAAGCTCAGATCTAGTGATGGGAGGGGGACCTGCCCAGATATCCAAGGGAGGAACGGCAACCTGCTGGGCCTTCATACTCAGCAATTAGGCCGCCTCTCTGTGTCCCAGTTAACCCACCTGGAAAATGGGAATAGGAAAAAGTCCTGCCTCCTAAGACTGCCTTGAGGACTTAATGATTTAATGGCATGTCGAGGGGAGGGCTCAGAATAGTGGGGCGGGGGGGGAGGGGTATACAGTAATGTTTGTTAGGTGTTCGTTTTTTCAACCAAAACACTCCCCCACCCCTCACCACCCACATTATCAGCTATCACCCTTCTCCATTTCCAAGGGAAGCATCCTTTCCCCTCAGAAGCATCAGCCCCAAGCCTGCGATGGGTTCACTCATTTACTTCACAAACATGTATTAAGCACCTACTGTGCACAACAACCATGGCAGATGCTGGGGATACAACAGCGAAGAAAACAGACAGGGTCCCTGGCGTCGCTGGGGTTGCCATCAGGCAGGGAAAACGCTCTAATAAGGGGGTTTTGGAGAAGTGCAAAAAAAAAATAAAACAGGGAGGTCACAGAGATGGGGGGTAGTGTGAGTCCCTCCCCGGTCTTCCATCACCACTCAGTCAATCAACAAATATTAAGCACCTACTGTATGCTGTGCACTGAAGGCCAAGCTCTGCCAGGGCAGGGAGATTTGCCTGCCTTGGGACCCAAGGTGTGTTTGTTGAATGAATATGCGATCGAATCCTGCAGCCAGACCTCCAGTTTCCCAGGCCCAGAGCACGGGTGAGCAAGTCCTGGTCAGTGGTTTTGAGTGACCACCCCAGTCGCATCACCTACCCAGGGCATCGGTCTCCAGCGTAGCTGAGACCTAATATTTATGGGCCTAGGCTTTTTCGATCCCTAAAAATCACAGAGCTAAGCCTAGCTCAGGGACAAACAGGCCAGGTCCAGAACAAGCTCCCTGCCAAAACAATAAAGAAAGAAAAGAGGGAAGAAAAGATTCTAGAACCTTCTGATGGCATCGGTGTGTTTTGCTTTCAGATAATTGGTTAAGTGCAGGCAGCCGCACCTTTGACTTCCATTTCAACTTACCTGCCAGGCTCCCTTCTACCTTCACCAGCAAAAGTGGCCATGTCTTTTACTTCGTGCAGGCCTCCTGCATGGGTCGGGAGCACATTCTAGCCAAGAAGAGAAGGTACTTGTTGGTTCAAGGGACTTCTTCGGATTTCCACGCAGAAAACCCATTGCAGGTAGTGATGCAGAAGGAGCAGGGGTAGGGCATGTCCTCAAAGCTCCCCGGAGGCAGGGGGAGGCGGGCAGCCAGGAGACGGGAGGCCGTGACCTGGAAGAAGGGAAGGTGTTGGCCGCTCCTCCGGCCCAGTGATTTCGCAAACGGGGAATCAGAAACCAGGGCAGGAACTAAACCAGCGGCTCTCAACTGGGGTGATTCTGCCCCTGCGGGGGACACTGGGAGATGTCTGGGAACATTTTTGGTTGTCTCAACTGGGGAGGGGTGATGAGTGGGATCAAGAGAGTGTGGGCCAGGGATGACGCTCCACACCCCGCAGTGCCCCCCACAGGGAATGACATGGGCCCTGAATGTCCTTGACATTCAAGAATCAAGAGTGAGCAGAGGGACTTCCCTGGTGGCGCAGTGGTTAAGAATCCGCCTGCCAATGCAGGGGACACAGGTTTGAGCCCTGTTCCGGGAAAATCCCACATACCGCGGAGCAGCTAAGCCCGTGCGCCACAACTACCGAGCCCACGAGCCACAACTACTAGCCCGCATGCCACAACTACTGAAGCCCTTAAGCCTAGAGCCCATGGTCCACAACAAAGAGAAGCCACCGCAATGAGAAACCCGTGCACCACGATGAAGAGTAGCCACCGCTCGCCCCAACTAGAGAAAGTCCACGTGCAGCAACGAAGACCAAACGCAGCCAAAAATAAGTAAATAAATAAATGTTATTAAAAAAAAAAAAAAAAGAGTGAGCAAAGGCCCCTCTGTGACCCCTGACTGAGGGTCCTGGGTGCTTGGTGACTCTCCAGGAACTGATAATGGAGGTGGTGCCCCCCACCAAGAAGCACGGAAAGGGGATGCCCTCCATTCAGGGGGAAGGAAGGGCCTTGTGGCATCAGTCACCTGAGCGGAGGAAGTTTTTGGACAGCTTCTGGAGGCCAGGTGCAGAGGTGGAAGTAAGGGAGGGTGGACTTACATTGGCCAAAGTCACTTCACCTCCCTGGGGACCCATTTGTCATCAGAGTGTTGTGGCTGAGAGGGCTGGCATTTTAGTTTTCAACGTCCAAGTTAAAAATCCTAACATCTCCACCTACCTGCTGTGTGACCCTCTGCAAGTGATGTGGCCTCTCTGTGCCTGCATTTCCTCATCTGTCAAATGGGCACAGAGATGGTGCCTGTCCCCTAGATCTCAGAAGGAGCAGTGAGTGGACTTCATGCAAGTTCTGGACCTTGCACAGTGGCCGGCAGTGGTGGTAGGAGAGAGCCCCAGAATATTAAGTCCCCATAAATCTTGTCACTGCTGCTGCTGCCACAGGGAGCCTTTTTTTTTTGGCTGCACCACATGGCATGTGGGATCTTAATTCCCTGACCAGGGATCAGACGTGCACCCCCTGCATTGGAAGCATGGAGTCTTAACCACTGGACTGCCAGGGAAGTCCCGGGTAGTCTTATCTGTGTAACAGGGATCATCTCTAGCCCGGCCTACTTCAGGGGGGTAGATGCTTGGAGGGGTGGATCAGATGAAGCAGACCTGAGCTCAAGGCCCGCTTGGCCACCTGCTCCCTGTGTGACCCAGAGCGGGCTCTGGCCCTTCTCTGGCTCTTCCCTCAAGAGTTAATCTAGGGTGCAGGGGGCACAAGGCAGGAATTGGGGCAAAATGCTGGTATGGGACCACACCTAGCTTGAGATCTCTGCCGCCAGATCCTTCACTAGCCGATGGCCTTGGGCAATTAACAGCACCTCCCAGACCCTCGATTGTCCTGATCTGTACAATGGGAATACTACTACTACTACTACTACTAATCTTTCCTCGATTGTGGGGATCACAAAGCACCCAGCACGATGTGTACACATAGGGGATGCCTAGTAAATGGGAAGAGCTCAAATCGTTATTATAGCAGCAAAGAGAGTTATTACAGATATGTTTTCCTTTTTATTACCTATTTATTTATTTATGGCTACACTGGGTCTTTGTTGCTGCACACGGGCTTTCTCTAGTTGCGGCAAGCGGGGGGCTACTCTTCAGTGCGGTGTGCGGGCTTCTTACTGTGGTGGCTTCTCTTGTTGCGGACCACGGACTTTAGGCATGCGTGCTTCAGTAGTGTGGCGCGCGGGCACCATAGCTGTGGCGCGCGGGCTCTAGAGCGCAGGCTCAGTAGTTGTGGCACACGGGCTTAGTTGCTCCGTGGCATGTGGCATCTTCCCGGACCAGGGCTCAAACCCGTGCCCCGTGCACTGGCAGGCAGATTCTTAACCACTGCACCACCGGGGAAGTCCCTACAGATATGTTTTGAGAGTACAGAAATATGGTGTTTTCTTCAGCTACTCAGTACTGTTTTAATCAGATTGTAGGGGGCAGGGTGAGGGCAGGAGCTGGTGGACCAGGGCAGAAGCTACTGCTCTGGTCCAAGTAGACACGGAGTCTTGACTCCTATAATCTGTCCTTCTCATAGCAGCTGAAAGGATTCAGGTGATGACCCTGCTCAGCCTTCCAGGGCTCCCACCTTCCACGGGGTAAATGCTCAAGGCCTCCCTGCGGCCCCCAAGGCCCTGCACCACCTGCCTTGTCCCCTCCCTGCCCTCCCCTCCTCCCTCTCTCCCCCTCACTCACTCTGCTCCCGACACACTGGCCTCCTTGCTGTTCCTCCAACACGACAGGCATGGTGCTGCCCCAGGGCCTTTGCACAGGCTGCGCCCTCCGCCTGGAACCCTGTGACAGGATCTTCCTATCCCTCCCCCTCATCCTTCAGATCTTTGCTTGGAAGCCAGGTCTTCAATCACCGGCATTGCTGATGCCCCCATGAACCGCCACAACCCCCACAGAAGGCAATATCCATATTAAAATGAACACGCACTTTGCCTCATCCATTTCCCTTCTAGAAAATTCTCCCATCGCTGTCCTTTCACGTGTGTGACATGACCTCTCACTGCACTGTTTGTGGTGGCCAGAAACTGGCAACAGCTTAAATGTTTGTTGCTAAGTCAATTAAAGTAGCAGTACACAAAGGTCAACTCTACAGATACAGCAAAGAGAGAAAGAGAGAGAGACCAAGACACAGAGACAGAGAGTGAGGCAGCTCTCCCTCTCAGCACCTCCAAGTTACTGGGTTGAACGAGTAAAGCAAAGTTCAGAACAGCGTGTCTAGCCGTTGGTGGTAAAAACAAAAACTGCACAGAACTTCCTTGCAGGTGTAACAAACAGACGTCTCTTTCCAGAGACCAGAGAAACCGGCAACAGACACTGCCTCCTGGGAGGGAGTAGGGGAGGGGCAAACTTTTCCCCTTCCACTTTTTTTTTTTAACATCTTTATTGATATACAACTCACATACCTTATAATTCACCCCTTTAAAATGTCCAAATCAGGACTTCCCTGGCGGTCCAGTGGTTAAGGTTCCATGCTTCCAACGCAAGGGGCGTGTGTTTGATCCCTCATGGGGGAACTACGGTCCCATGTGCTAAGCGGTGCGGCCAAATAAAAAATAAATAAATAAAAATAAAATAAAATGTCCAAATCAATGGCTTTTAGTGCATTCACACAGTTGTACAGCCCTCACCACAGTCAGTTCTAGAACACTTTTATTATCCCCCAAAGAAGTCTTGCATCCCTTAGCTGTCACCCCCAAACCTCTCCGTCCCCTCCCCCAGCCACCACTAAATCCATTCTCTGTCTCTGTGGATTTGCCTGGTCTGGACGTCCCTCCCCTCACCTCTTGATGGACCTTGGATTGTTTCCACATTTTGGCTGTTAGGAACGATGCTGCTGCTAACATACGTGTGCAAGGTTTTACATGGACGCGAGTTTTCATTTCTCGTGGGTAGACACCTAGGAGTGGAACTGGGAAAGATGGTAACTCTGTTTTACCTTTCGAGGAGTGGCCAGACTCTTTTCAACGGCGGCCACCCCATTTTACATTCCCACCAGCCATGAACGAGGGTTCCAATTTTTCCACATTCACTCCTCTCTGTGTACCTTTAGAATTTTGAAAGACGTGACCCGTTGCCTCTTCCAACAAGCAGTACCATTGGGTAGAGGACATGTCCCCAAGACCTCTCCTAACCAAGAAGTCTGAAAGAGTTGGCATCCTGACTCCCCTTACCTCACCCCCTTGCCTAACCTCATAGCTTATCCCTATCAGAAATGTACCATTAGGGCTTCCCTGGTGGCGCAGTGGTTAAGAATCCGCCTGCCAATGTAGGACACCTGGGTTCGAGCCCTGGTCCGGGAAGATCCCACATGCCACGGAGCAACTAAGCCCATGCGCCACAACTACTGAGCCTGCGATCTAGCGCCCATGAGCCGCAACTATGGAGCCCATGTGCCTAGGGCCCATGCTCCGCAACAAGAGAAGCCACAGCAATGAGAAGCCCGCGCACCGCAACGAAGAGTAGCCCCCGCTCGCCGCCACTAGAGAAATCCCGTGCACAGCAACGAAGACCCAAAGCAGCCATAAATAGATAAATAAATAAACAACAACAACAAAAAAAGAAATGTACCACTAAAAAAAAAAAAAAAGGAATGTACCATTTATATGTCCATCTCCAGACCAGAGCAGAGACTGGACTGGTCTTCACTGCTATGGGTTTTCCTTGAACTTTGCACCAAGTTGATACAAACGAATACTGGTTGAATGAATGAATCCCCCCAAAGTTTCATATATGCCAAAGGAATATGGGGTCCCAAAAAACTCCTGGGTATGGAAAATCAATGTTGAGTTTATGCCCTAATATTCTTGGAAATCAGAGCCCTGTGGCCACCCCACCTGGCCTGGTGCGGGGGGGTCTCTCTGATGGGCCACCCCTGATGCCTCTCGGCACTTCCTTCAGGACCAGGACAGAACTGCTGGCTTGGCCTTGAGTTAGGGCAGTGAGTCCTTTAATGCCTGCAGGGTCCTAACGCATGCAACGAATTTTCGAATAAGACTGGAGGGGTTTAGAATGAAATGGGCTGCAATTAGCCTTCCAAGAGGAGGGAAAGAGTGGGAAGGCTGAAGATAGGCAGAAGCCAGAGGCAGACGGTAGGAGGTGAGGCTGAAGGGGTCGGGGGGGTCAGCCTGAGGTCTCCAAGAGGAAAGGCATTGAACCTAGAACAGTGTTTTTCAAACCTCAGGTCATGACCCGCTAGTAGGGTGCAAAATCCATTTAGCAAGTTGCAAAGCATATTTCTACAAAATGAAAGGATAGGCAGGACCAAAATAGAAAAATATCAAAAAATATCAATTTTGTAGGTTGCAAACGTTGTTGTTCTTAATATAAAATAAGAAAACAGAACAGAGAATAAAATAGGTAGAATAGAAAGTATCAGAAAAAGTCCACTTGGTGGGTTGCCATTAATTTTTAAAAATGAAAACAGAGAATAGAATATGTCAGAAAATATAAATTTGGTGGGTTGCAACAGACTTTGTTTTTATAAAATCAATGTGTAGGACTGAATAGAATAGTATTGAATACGTAAAAGGGGATAGAATTTACCAGAAAAAATAAATTTGGTGGGTTACAACATTTTCGTTTTATATAAAACAAAATGATAGAATAGAATAGCGTAAGTAGACTAGAAATACCAGAAAAATCAATTCAGAGGGTCCAATCAACAGTTTTTAAAAGAATAGATTAAATAGAATAGAAGAGGATAGAAGAGGAATTCTCAGCAGGCATGTAGCAAGGATAAGCATTATTTCATGAAACTTATTTCTCTTTCATAGATTTAGATGCCGATGGATATATAGATTTGTGCTTTTCGCCACAATATTAAAATCTACGTTTCAACTATGAGTTGTGGTTTTTTAAAAAAGAATAATATGTAACAAATACTCTATGTGGCCTGCAGAGTCTAAAAGATTCATCATCAGGCTCTTTACAGAAAAAAATTCATCAACTCTATGTCCTAGACCAACTCTTTCTTTTAAATTGTAGTATAGTTGATTTACAATATTACATTAGTTTCTGGTGTATAACAGTGATTCAATATTTTTATAGACTATACTCCATTTAAAGTTATTACAAAATAATGGCTGTATTTCCCTGTGCTGTATAATATATCCTTGTTAATCATTTACTTTGTATATAGTAGCCTGTGTCTCTCTCTTTATTTTTAGTGGAGTATAGTTGCTTTACAATGTTGTGTTAGTTTCTGCTGTACAGCGAAGTGAATCAGCCACATGTATACATGTATCCCCTCTTCCTTGAATTTCCCTCCCATTTAGGTCACCACAGAGCATTGAGTAGAGTTCCCTGTGCTATACAGCAGGTTCTCATTAGTTATCTATCTTATACCGAGTAGTGTATATATGTCACCCCTAATCTCCCAATCTGTCCCACCCTCCCCTTCCCTCCTTGGTATCCATACGTCTGTTCCCTACGTCTGTGTCTCCATTTCTGCTCTGCAAATAAGTTCATCTATACCATTTTTCTAGATTCCACATATATGCGTTAATATATGATACTTGTTTTTCTCCTACTGACTCACTTCACTCTGTATGACAGTCTCTAGGTCCATCCATGTCTCTGTAAATGGTGCAGTTTCATTCCTTTCTACAACTGAGTAATTTTCCATTGTATATATGTACCACATCTTCTTTATCCATTCCTCTGTTGATGGACATTTAGGTTGCTTCCATGACCTGGTTATTGTAAGTAGTGCTGCAATGACCATTAGGGTGCATGTATCTTTTTGAATTATGGCTTTCTCCAGGTATATGCCCAGGAGTGGAATTGCTGGGTCATATAGTAGTTCTATTTTTGGTTTTTTAAGGAAGCACCATACTGTTCTCAATAGTGACTGTATCAATTTACATTCCCACCAACAGTGTAAGTGTGTTCCCTTTTCTCCACACCCTCTCTAGCATTTATTGTTTGTAGACTTTTTAATGATAGCCATTCTGACTGGTGTGAGGTGATACCTCATTGTAGTTTTGATTTGCATTTCTCTAGTAATTAGTGATGTTGAGCATCTTTTCATGTGTTTGTTGGCCATCTGTATGTCTTCTTTGGAGAAATGTCTATTTAGGTCTTCTGCCCTTTTTTTTTTTTTTTTTTTGGCGGTACACGGGCCTCTCACTGTCGTGGCCTCTCCCGTTGCAGAGCACAGGCTCCGGACGCGCAGGCTTGGCAGCCATGGCTCACAGGCCCAGCCACTCTGCGGCATGTGGGATCTTCCTGGACCGAGGCACGAACCCGTGTCCCCTGCATCGGCAGGCAGACTCTCAACCACTGTGCCACCAGGGAAGCCCTACTTTTAGTTTTTTGAGGAACCTCCATACTGTTCTCCACAGCGGCTGCACCAATTTACATTCCCACCAACAGTGTAGGAGGGTTCCCTTTCCTCCACATCCTGGCCAGCATTTGTCATTTGTAGAATTTTTGATGATACCCATTCTGACAGGTGTGAGGTGCTATTTCATTGTGGTTTTGATGTGTATTTCTCTGATGATTAGCCACGTTGAGCCTTTTTTCGTGTGCCTATTGACCATCTGTATATCTTCTTTGGTAGAGCAACTCTTTCTTGTATGTAAGCCCAAGAAGTGTCTTCAGATGCTCCTTCCAGCTCTTTTATGATGTCAAACACACATGGAAACAATATAAATGTCTATCTTTCCCTAGCGGTCCAGTGGTTAGGACTCCATGCTTCCACTGCAGGGGGCGCGGGTTCAATCCCTGGTCAGGGAACTAGGATCCTGCATGCCACACAGCATGGCAAAAAAAAAAAAAAATTATATATATACATAAAATATGTATATTTTATATATATATATATATATATGTCTATCCTGGAGGGGGAAGGGTAAATTAACTATTTTGCAGCACATTCCATTGCCATCGTGGAAACAAATGAATCAGAATGACAGGCACCAACATGAATGCCTTTCAAACACAGGATGTTAAGCTAGAAAAGCAGGTTGCTGGAAAAGATATGAGGCTTGATTTATTTAAAGCATTCAGATATGTCAAACAATACTGTGTACTTCTACCACAAATAAATAAATGTACTCCTAAACAATACAAACATTTGCATGAGCATGACAAATGCCACACACACACACACACACACACACACACACACACGCTTGTAAAAGTATTAAGTTCCTCTGGAAGAAGAGACAGGAAGTCAGCAGAAGTGGAGAGCAAATCATTGGAAGCGCACTCCACCTCACAACAAATCTTTTATTTTATTTCATTCATTTATTTATTTTTTGGTCACATGGCTTGCAGGATCTTAGTTCCCTGGCCAGGGATCCAACGTGGGCCTCGGCAGTGAAAGCGCCAAGTCCTAGCCCCTGGACGGCCAGAGAATTCCCTCGAATCTTTTACAGTAGTACCCACAAATAAAAAGCCAAACGTTACCCAAGCCACACATTAAACATAACGTATATGTGACTTTATTTGCAATCCAGCAGCTAACCAATTGATATAAAGGCTGCTTTTTGAAGCCTTTAGTTAAACACGTTACATAATTTCAATTCTACAGTTTTCATGATTCAGAGCCCATAATATTTTCTCCTTAAGTCTGAACTAAGACTCTTCCAGAAAACTAAGACTCAGAGAAGTCAAGGCACTGGTACAAGGTCACACAGCAAGTGAGTTATGGAGCTGGGGATAAAGCCAGGGCCTTGTGAATTTCTTAGGTCTATTTTACAGACAAGGAAATTGACAGTCAGAATGGCAAAGGATTTTGATTAAATGGCAAAGCTGGGAATGACTTTGGGCTGCAAAATCCCCAAGACTCCAGATTCCATCCCAGTGCCTCTTACTAGGAGAGTCCCAAAGGCTCAAGGCTTTGGTGGACTGTTGGGTGAGCAAGTGGATCTTGTGGCCGCAATGCCTCACAATTGTCCATTCCCCCCACCCCCTTCTAGAATCCTCTGGTCGTGGAGGCCAAGAAAAAGATCTACTACAATTGCTGCAGACAGGGCACCATCTGCCTGCAGATCCAGATGGAAAAGAACATCTTCACGCCAGGGGAGAGGGTCATTTTCACCACGGAAATCAACAACCAGACCAGCAAGCGCATCAAGACGGTCATCTTTGCCCTCTACGCCCACGTGCAGTACGAGGGCTTCACACCCAATGCAGAGCGACACTCAAGGGTGGACAGCAGTGAGCTGCTTCGGCAGGAGGCCAACACCCAAATCACACCCTTCAACACCACCAAGATCGTCAGCACTTTCTACCTCCCGCCCGTGCTGTCCGTGAGCTGCGGCACACGGGACAGCGAGATCATGAACACCTACTACGAACTGGTCAGCACCGTCCACCTGCCCTGGTCCCTGACCAGTGTCAAGGTCAAGGTGCCCATCATTATCACCAGAGCCCCCGTGGACTCAGACAGCTGCGGGCTGCTGGACGGGAGCAGTGTTATCGTGAGCCTGGATCATCAGAATTAAATGCCCAAACGTCTAAATATTTCAAGTTTTATCAAACTCTAAGGCAGGTCCTTCCTTTGCCTCGTGCAGATGGCCTTCAGATGAGTCCAGGCTTGGGCAGCACGTAGTCTGAAACTTGCCAAGCTCCAGCCGTGCGGTCCTCCATTTCTCCCATCCCAAGAAAGATCACTCAATACCAGTAGAGGACAAAGCCTTCCAGGACTGCACCCCAGTTAGCACCCCAGACCCATCTGCTTGCTGGCTCTTACAGTGCCAAGACCAGGGATCCCCAACTGGGAGCGACTCTGCCCTCCAGAGGACACTGGCAAAGCCTGGTTGTATCGGTTATCCCAATTGAGGGGAGCAGGGTGCGCTCCTGGCATCCAGGGGGTGGGGGCTAGGGATGCTGCTCTGTGCCGCACAGTGCCCAGGACGGTCTCCCACAGAGAATGGCCCAGCTCCAGATGTCAACAGTACCGAGGTGGGGAGACCCGGGCTGGGGCCATGTATGGGGACAGATGGTTGCTGAGTCCCCAGGCTGGGTCTGGGAGCCTCTTATCCAAGTCGTATCCCTCGTCCACTCACAGTCCCCCTCCCCGGCTCCCCCACCACATTCAGGGTAAAAGCCCAAGTCCTCCCAGCACATCCACCCACGTCCAATCTATCAGCAAGCCATAGGGGCCCCTCTCCAAAATCTCCCCAGAATCCGCCTATTTCTCTGCCCTCGTCTGCATCCAGCTTTCCTCCCATCCATCCCCTGGACCAGGGCGGTCACCTGCACCTGGGTCTCCTGACCCCTGACCTGGATCCCCACGTTCTGTCCTTCCTCCAAATAAAAATCCAGGACCCCCAATTAGACTTGAATTTCAGAAGAATAATTTTTTAGCATAAGTATGTCCCTCACCACAGTTGGTATCTACTTATGCTTTAAAAAATCATTCGTTGTTTACCTGATATGCCAGTTTAACTGAACATCCTGTATTTTATCTGGTCATCCGATTCCCCAAGCAACTAAAAGACTCTCCGCACAAGTCGGGCCACCATACTCCTCGGCTTAAAATCTTTTAAACCTCCGGCGGTTCCCCAAAGCATCCGCTGCGGCCCACCAGGTCCTGGGTGGTCAGGAATGAAGGAATGGGCCAGAGTGTTTATTCTGGGCTAATGACTCTGAAATATTTCTCCAAGCACCCGCAGGCGACAAAATACTCGCACCTGCCTCACCCCTGCCGCGGGCCCTCCATAAACCATGCAGAGGGGAGGCATATACACTTGAATGGCGGGCCCAAGGCATCCCGGAACATTCTGAGATGCTGTTTCAGATCAAACTTTTTTGAGGGGAGGCGGTGCAGATAGAATGCACAGATTTAATTTGCTATTTCTCTCTTTAAAAAAAATTTTTTTCATGAGCGAGATCTCTCACTTTCAGCCATGTTTACAGGGTGTCTCCAAAAGAGCTTCTGTGGCAGTCCTGGCTCCCTGGCAGGGGTCACTGCTGGGCCTGGGTGGGGATGTACCCCTGCTGATTTGGGTATGTAATCTTCCTTTTGCAGTGGACAAAAGGATCCAACCCTGAGGCGGTGTCATTCCGCTGCCCTGCTTCCCGAAAATTCAAAATGGTTTATTTTAGGGAGGAAGAGGATGCTCTTGCTTGCCATAATGTCCTTGGCCCCAGCCTGAGCATCCTTGAGGCTCTGGAGACCAGGTCTGGGCCATCCCCACCTCTCCAGAACTAGATCCAGAAGGGCTGTGCTCTTCAAAGCTGCAGAGCCAATGTCGCCTCCTCCAGGAAGCCTTCCAGCCATGCCTCTTGCCCTCCAAAGGGCTCCCCAGTCCCAGACCCTTCCTCCATCTGGTCCTGACCTCATACACCACAAAGGCCTTTGTCCAGCTCTGTTCCATATGGGGGGGAAATTAAGGTGGGGATATCACAGCAGAGTCCTCCTCAGGGCCCCGGCACCACTCCAGCCCCCAAGTGGTTGTTTAAAGATATAACAAGCGATTGTTAATGTATAACAACAGTGTTCGGGACTCTGCTCCTCTTGGATGGTGGGACAGAGCGTTTCAAGAATCCCAGAGGTGGATCATAAGCCAGCTGGTGACTAGCCCTCACAGCTGGGGTGTCATCAGGCCGGAAGGGGGTGTCTGTGAACCCGGGGGGGGCCTCCAATTCTTTCCCACCATACTATCCTTACTTCCTTCTGTTTGGGACAAGGGATTTCTCCTCTCTGGGCCTCAGTTTCCCCATCTGTAAAATGGAAAAAACAAAAGTTGTTAGCCCTAGAGTTTGGAGAAGATTAAAAGGATTAGGGACTTCCCTGGCAGTTCAGTGGTTAAGACTCCATGCTTCCACTGCAGGGGGCAGGGGTTCCATCCCGGTCGGGGAACTAAGATCCCATATTACTGTGCGGCCAAAAAATTAAAATAAAAGGGCTAGTATGTGCACCGCTTTTAGGAGAACTTCTGGAACACAGTAAGTGCCAGCCTGATGCTAATTATGAGTTTTAGGATTTATTTCCCTTCCATGGACTTCTCCAACTCCAACAGCTCACCAGTCAGGCCTCAGGGACCTCCAGGTCACTGCGCCTAGGGTCACCTCACTGTCCTTGTCCTTCTTAGACTTTTTATTTGGAAAAATTCCAACTCCTATGGAAAAAGCTTGAAAGAATTATACAATAGACAGGTGATCATCCACCTCGAGCCTCCTGTTGTTGATTTTGGCCATATTTGCTCTTTTCCTCTTTTTCTGTCTCCCAGATTGTTTTGCAGTAAATTGTAGCATCACGGTGCTGGGTCCCTGTACTCTGCACTTCTTCCAGTACCCTGAGAATTAGAAGCGTCTAGATAATCACAGTAACACGATCACTCCCAGGGCAGTTCCATCCTCTCACCTATATATACTCCATATTCCAATATCCTCACTCTTCCGATATGTATCTTTTTTTATTGTGGTAAAATACACGCGGCATGATTTACCATCTTCTCCATTTTTTAGATGTACAGCTCAGTGGCATTAAGCACATTCACACTGTGGTGCAACCACAACTAGCTTTCCTAGCTTCCCAAACTGAAACTCTTGTCTCCATTAACCATTAACTCCCCATTCCCCTCACCACCAGCCCCCCTTGTTTTTAAAGGCTGAATAATATTCCGTTGTCTGTATACGTCACATTTTGTTTATCCATTCACGCATCGGTGGACATTTGTTTCCATCTTTGGGCTACTGTGAAAAACGCTGCTACGAACACGGTACACACATAAATATCTTTTTGAGACCCTGCTTTCCATTATTTTGTGTATATACGCAGAAGTGACCTTGCTGGATCATATGGCAATGCTATGTTTAATTTTTTGAGGACTTGGTATACTGTTTTCTTTCTTTTTAAAAATATTTTATTTATTTAGTTTTGGCCGTGTTGGGTCTTCATTGCTGCATGCGGGCTTTCTCTAGTTGCAGGGAGCGGGGCTACTCTTCGTTGAGGTGTGTGGGCTTCTTATTGCAGTGGCTCCTCGTTGTGGCGCGTGGGCTTCAGTAGTTGTGGTTCGCGGGCTCTAGAGCGCAGGCTCAGTAGTTGTGGCGCACGGGCTTAGTTGCTCCGCGGCATGTGGGATCTTCCCGGAGCAGGGTTCCAACCTGTGTCCCCTGCATTGGCAGGCGGATTCTTAACCTCTGCGCCACCAGGTAAGTCCCGACCATTTCCTCTTTATGCAAACATCCACTTCCCTTGATTTCACTGATTCCACACCCTTCTCATTCTTCTCCCGCTCCTCGGATTTCGGATATGGGGCTTCTGCTTTCTTCAAAGTCACAGCACCCAGGTCTCCTCTTCCAGGAAGCCTTCCAGTCCTGCCGAGCAGAGCCTCTCACCCTCCTCTACCAGGTCCTGAAACATAGATGAGCTTCAGGGTTCATTTCTGCAGACATCCATATCCCACTGCTTGGTCAACATTTTGAACTCTGGAAATGCTAGGTCAAGGGCATTGGACTTGATCCTATGGCTTATGCAGAAATGTTTGGAGTACTTTTCTTTGGAGACGGGCTAGAGAGTGAGGATTTGAGAAAGGAGATTTGAAAAATCACTCCACTGACCCTGTGGATGGAATACAATACATCCAGGAAGCCGCTAGTTCGGAATAACATCAGAAATAATGAGGACAATGATAATAATACTGTGGCACAAACTGGCTCCTTTCCCATCCAACTGTTTCCTTCTTCCTCCTGGGGACGTGGCTGGACTACATTTCCCAGCACCCCTTGCACTTAGGCAACACCATGGGACTGATCTGGCCAATGGGGTGTAAGAGGAAGTGATAAAAGTCACTTCCGGACTGATCCTTTAAAATCTTCCCCTGAGAGACTTGTTTGCTCTTTCACCTTTTGCCAGCTGATTGGCGAGGATTGTTTGGAGGCGAGCTGCCCAGGAAACTCGTTCTGTACTTGATTGTTGCATATCCAAGAAATAAAACTTTACTGAATAAACGACCTCCACTGAGGTTGGGATTGTCTTTATTTATTTATTTTTTAATTGAACTATAGTTTGTTGTGCCAGTCTCTACTGTACAACAAAGTGAGTCAGTTACACACATACATTCTTTTTTTTAATATTCTTTTCCATCATGGTTTATACCAGGATGTTGAATACAGTTCCCTGTGCTATAAAGTAGGACCTTGTTGTTTACCCATCTTACATGTAATAGTTGGCATCTGCTAATCCCAAACTCCCAATCTCTCCCTCCCCCACCCCCTCCCCCTTGGCAACCACCAGTCTGTTCTCTATGTCTGTGAGTCTGTTTCTGTTTTGTAGATAGGTTCATTTGTGCCATATTTTAGATTCCACATATAAGTGATATCATATGGTATTGGTCTTTCTCTTTCTGACTTACTTCACTTAGTATGATAATCTCTAGTTGCATCCATGCTGCTGCAAATGGCATTATTTTGTTCTTTTTTTTTTTATGGCTGAGTCGTATTCCATTATATATACATATACATACCACAACGTAGATTTTCTTATTCCAGCCATAGGATTTCTCCACCTCCATACAATTGACAGTTGGGGTCAGATAAATCTTTTTATGGGGAACAGCCCTGTGCATTGTAGGACGTTAAGCAGCATCTCCGGCTTTTAGCCAAGAGACGCCAGTAGCATCCCCACCCACCCTACCCCACCCCACCCCACCCCCCGGCCACAGTTGTGACAACAGAAATTTCCCCAGATGTTGTCAAATGTCCCCTGGGTGGGCAGAATCACCCTTAGTGGAGAGCCTCTAGTCTATTCTTATCATGCAGGTAGCTACGTTTATGGACACCCGTGTACATTTTGGGGACATGGACTCAGTGTGGCCACAGCTAAACCTGCCATCATATCTTCCTCCATCCCTGCCTCCATCTGCGTTTCATTGAAGACCCCACCTGAGGGTCATCACTGACCTTTTATTCTCCCAAGTCCTGTTTGTCTTACTTCCCAAATAACTATTAAATCCGTCCATCTGATTCTCTCCATCTCCTCTGCCACCATCAAGGCTTCCCTGGACTATTGCAGTAGCCACCTCCCAGGTGGCCCTGCTTTTATTCCTGCCCCTACAGTCCATTCCCCACACAGCAGTCAGAGAGACAGCTTTTCTAAATGCAGTTGTGATTATAGGCTCAGCTGGGTCGGGGAAGCTGCTTCCAAGGAGACTCCCTCACATGGCTGTTGGTGGGAGACCTCAGTTCTTTGCCACCTGGGCTTCTGGGGTATCCTCATAACATTGCACGTGGCTTCCCCTGGAGCGATTGACATGAGAGAGAGAGAGAGAGGGAGAAAAAGAGAGAGCAAGAAGGCTATGGTGCCTTTTATCACCTAGTTTCAGAAGCCTCACGGGTATTGGACACAATCACTTCTGCCGTATTTTGTTTGTGAGAAACAATTCACTAAATTCAGCCCATACTCACAGGGAATAGACTTGGGCTCCACCTTTTAAAGCAGTGTCCAAAATGTGTGGACATATTTTTAAAAACCACATTCCCTTCACGCAGCTCAATATCAAGAAAACAAACAACCCAATCCATAAATGGGCAGAAGACCTAAATAGACATTTCTCCAAAGAAGATATACAGATGGCCAACAGACACATGAAAGGATGCTCAACATCATTAATCATTAGAGAAATGCAAATCAAAACTACAATGACATATCATCTCACACCGGTCAGAATGGCCATCATCAAAAAATCTAGAAACAATAAATGCTGGAGAGGGTGTGGAGAAAAGGGAACCCTCTTGCACTGTTGGTGGGAATGTAAATTGATACAGCAACTATGGAGAACAGTATGGAGGTTCCTTAAAAAAACTAAAAATAGAACTACCATATGACCCAGCAATCCCACTACTGGGCATATACCCTAAGAAAACCATAATTCAAAAAGAGTCATGTACCACAATGTTCACTGCAGTTCTATTTACAATAGCCAGGACATGGAATCAACCTAAGTGTCCATCAACAGATGAATGGATAAAGAAGATGTGGCACATATATACAATGGAATATTACTCAGCCATAAAAAGAAAGGAAATTGAGTTATTTGTAGTGAGGTGGATGGACCTAGAGTCTGTCATACAGAGTAAAGTAAGTCAGAAAGAGAAAAACAAATATCGCATGCTAACACATATATATGGAATCTAAGAGAAAAAAAAAAGGTCATGAAGAACCTAGGAGCAAGACGGGAATAAAGACATAGACCTACTAGAGAATGGACTTGAGGAAACGGGGAGGGGGAAGGGTAAGCTGTGACAAAGTGAGAGGGTGGCATGGACATATATACGCTACCAAACGTGAAATAGATAGCTAGTGGGAAGCAGCTGCATAGCACAGGGAGATCAGCTCGGTGCTTTGTGACCACCTAGAGGGGTGGGATAGGGAGGGTGGGAGGGAGGGAGATGCAAGAGGGAAGAGATATGGGAACATATGTATATGTATAACTGATTCACTTTGTTATAAAGCAGAAACTAACACACCATTGTAAAGCAATTATACTCCAATAAAGATGTTAAAAAATAATAATAAAAAATAAATAAAAACCACATTCCCCAACAATTCCTCGGCAAATTCTATTGAATCCACTTTCAAATTCCTTCTAGACTATTACCCTTTCCCTTAACACCACCCTGGTTCAGCAACCCGAGTGTCCATCAATGGATGAATAAATAAATGCTGTCCATCCATACAATGGAATTTTACTCAGCTTCAAAAAGGAAATTCTGACACCTGCTACAGCATGGATGATCCTTGAGGACGTGATGCTCAGAGAAATAAGCCAGACACAAAAGGGCAAATACTGTGTGATCCCACTCACAGGAGGTCCTCAGAGGAGTCAGATCCACAGAGACAGGAAGTAGATGGTGGGGGCCGGGGGCTGGGGGAGGGGCTGGGGAGTCAGTGTTTCATGGGGACAGAGTTTCAGTTTGGGAAGATGAGAAAGTTCTGGAGATGGAGGGTGGGGATAGTTGCACAACAATGTAAACGTGCTTAGTGCCACTGAGCTGTGCTCTTTAAAAAGGTTTAAATGATACATTTTATGTTCTGTGTATTTTACCACAGTTAAAAATTTTCTTTTTTAATATCCGACCCTTATATGGTGTTTCCCATGTCCCAGGCACCATGCTAAGCTATGTGTTACCTCATTTGATCCCCTCCATCATCTGTGAGTTAGGGACAATGATTATCATCCCATTTTACAGTTGAGACAACTGAGGCTCAGAGAAGAGCAGTGATTTGCCCAAGTGCTTGCAGCCAGGATTAGACGCCCTAACCCTTGTACATGCTGCTTCTCCCTGAACCTCGGTGGTTCTCATTACTGCTTCAGCTGAGAAGGAAGACACACAGCTGAGGCTGGTGACATTGCCTGCTAGGGTCCCTGGGTGTCAGTGAGTGGCTGAGCTGGGATGGGGACCCTGGAGAGTCTGAGCCCACACAGCCACTGCAGGCTCGATTTGTGAGCAGAGGGGCCTGTGCTGGGCTGTGGGTTCCAGTCTTCACTTATATCTCCTCTCTGGGCCTCAGTTTCCCTTACTGCAAAGCTTGAAAGGACAGTAAGGAAGCAGCCAAGGGAAATGGGTACCTGGGGTCCAGGAGTCCAAAACACAGGCTCTCTGGGCCTTGGTTTCCTCATCTTTAAAGTGAAGACTAAGGGGACCTCCCTGGCGGCCCAGCGGTTAAGACTTCGCCTTCCAGTGCAGGGGCTGCAGGTTTGATCCCTGGTCAGGGAGCTAAGATCCCACATGCCTCGCAGCCAAAAAACCAGAACATAAAACAGAAGCAATATTGTAACAAATTCAATAAAGTTTTTTTTTTTTTTTTTTTTTTTTTGCAGTATGCGGGCCTCTCACTGTTGTGGCCTCTCCCGTTGCGGAGCACAGGCTCCGGATGCGCAGGCTCAGCGGTGATGGCTCACGGGCCCAGCCACTCCGCGGCATGTGGGATCCTCCCGGACCGGGGCACGAACCCATGTCCCCTGCAACGGCAGGCGGACTCTCAGCCACTGCGCCACCAGGGAAGCCCCAATAAAGACTTTAAAAAAATAAGTAAATAAAATGAAGGTTAGCAAGTTCCCTGGTTGCCTAGTGGTTAGGATTCTAGACTTTCACTGCAGAGGGCTCAGGTTCAATGTCTGGTTGTCAGGGAACTGATATCCCACAAGCTGTGAGGTGCGGCCCCCCCAAAAACAAACAAACCTTGTTTAAAAATAAAATAAAATGAAGATTATACTTAATAATAATTAATAATATTATTATTACTTTTCACCTCAGCAAGACTACATTTGGGGCTGGACCGTTTTCTGTGGGAGGCGTCCTGGGCACTGTGGGGTGTGGAGTACCGTCCCTGGCTCCCACCCACTGGATGCCAGGTGTACCTCCAACCGAGACAACCAAAAATGTCTCCAGACACCCCAAGGATCGCCCTGATTGGGACCCCCTGTCCACACTATCAGGTTGGAGGCCTATGTTGAGTTATTAGTATATCTGATCCTAAATGCTACTGAGATTCCCAGCTCTGCGGTTTCTGTGCTGTGTGACCTTGGGGGAGTCGCTTCTGTTTCTAAGCCTCAGTTTCCTCATCTGTAGAACTCGGATTCATCAATAGCCCCTCCCTCCCGAAGTCTCTGGATTAACGTCTATAACCGGTACCAACCGCAGTAAGCACTCGCTCCAGAGGCACCGTTGCTACCCCAGTGGGGGGGGTCTTCTGGAAGATTCTGGCCCACAACAGCGGGCCCCTGCACCCTCCCTGCTGGCCGCCTCCCCTCCGGGCCTCCGACTGGGGGACCATACAGGCGGGCGTTGGGAACACTTCCTGTGCGGTGGCCGCCAGTGCCCGCTGGGCCAGGTGTGCCAACAGGAGAACGCAGCTGGGGCCGCCCCACTTCCTGCCCTGGGTGGAGGCGCCTCTCACGCTCCTTTGCCGCCACCCCCAAAATAACATGCCCCCCCAAACCAAAGCCACCCGCGCCAGCTGCAGCCTCCAACTTAGGGGACGCAGGACAGGCGGGGGCCAGCAGCTGTCATCACGGCGCCTGTCCCGCTGGGAATGTCCCCCCCCAACCCCCCGCTGCTGCCACCTCCGGCATTCCAATCCCGAGGGGGTGACCTGGCCTCCCCCAAGGTCCGGACACAGGAGCTCTGAGCAGGCAGGGCTGGCTGGGGGGGAGGGGACTCCTCTGCCACGCTGGGTGACAAGGGACCCTCTCCGGCCAGAACCCCCAGACCCGAGGTGCCTCCGATCTTCACCTCAAGGGACCGTTTGAGGGGGGAGGGGCTGGCTGCCAGGACAAAAGCCCCCTCCTCTTCCCGGGAACAAAGCGGAGGCCGGGAGAGCCAAGGACTGCGTGTTCTTTCCCCGACAACGTGACATCCTGGCAGCTGGCACTCGGAGGGCTGGGCCAGAGCCTCTGGGCCTGGCCACCCGACACAAGGCCACTCAGTATGGGGGCACTGGGATGGAATGGCTGCGGTCCCGAGGGATCTGGTTCCTGGTCAGCTGCCCGTAGGCCTCTGTCCTTCCAGTACATTCTGACAAGGAAGTCTGCCGGCTCGGCCTGCAGAACTTCACAGAAAGGCCAGGAGGCCTCCGCTGTCGGGCTCCGAGCTGGATGGGCCACCAGGATGGAGGGGGACAAAGGCCACGTGGACGCCTTGCTGCTGCCCGCACCCCTGGCCCTGCATCCCGGGGCCGGGGGTACCCAGTGGGACCCCACACCCCACCCCACCCCATCCCGGCCCGGGAGGGGCCGGCCCAGGGGACAGTGGCTCTGGGAGCAGCTCCCCTCCCCCAAGCCACGCACGGGGCAGCGGGCAGCTGGCGCCACCAGGGCGGGGTGGGGGGGGCGGGGACAGGCCAGGGCCTGCATGTTAAAAGACCCCCAGCTTCCTGCGGCGAGCGGCGAGCGGGACAAGGAGACAAAACCTTGTCTTCCGGCCATTGGGGCCACAATCGGTCAGGCTGTCCACCCACTGGCCGGAGCTGCGGTTTGGGGGGACATCGTGGGCAGATCTGTCCTGGCTGGGGTAGGGTTGCCAGAAAAAAGTACAGGTCGCGCAGGTAAACAAGTAATTACTCAGCGTATGTCCCTTGCAATACTTGGGACATACTTACGCTAAAAAAAATTTCACTGTGTATCTGAAATTCACATTTAACTGGGGGTCCTATATTTTTACTTGCTAAATCTACTACCCGAGGCCAGGGGCTCTGGGAGAAGCAAAACTGCTTACCAACATCCCCCCAGACTTGCTCCTCTGCTGGTCCCAGCCTCAGGGGTGGTCCCTCCACCCTCACCCCTCACTGGATTCCCAGCCAGAGGCCCGTATCAGCCTCACCTTCCAAACCATGGCCCGTCACTCCCCCGCTGCAGTCTCTCTCCCATCTGCCCCTCATCCTCAGCAGAGGGGGCCATGAGTTCCTGCCTGCCCCCCAGATATCCGGCCCCCCTTCCCTGAATCTCAAAGGTTCCACGCCTCCATCCCCAGAGATCTGAATGGGGCCCCTCCTCTGCTCTGAGTCCGACAGTTGCTCCCCACTGCTCCCACAATAAAGGCCCAAAACCTCTGCTGGACATTGGAAGCCCCGTCCCCAGCAGGGCTCCAACAAACCCCTATACCCAACTCCCAGCCCCCCTCTCCTCAAATGAGCTGTGGTTTCCCAAAAGCTGCCTGTTCTCTCAGGTCCCCAGGTATGGCCCGTCACCCCCAACCTGAGTCAGGTCCCATCCTTTCTCTGCCCACAGGCCTCCATGGCTCCCACCTTCCTGAGAGTAAAAACCCAAGTCTCCCCGGGGTCCACAATGTCCTGCACGACCTGCCCCTGTCCCCTCCCTGTCCTTACCTCCTCCCTCTTTTCCCCCTTGCTCTCTGCTTCAGACACACAGGATCCTTGCTGTTCCTCCAACACACCAGGCATAGTCCTGCCCCAGGGCCTTTGCACATGCTGTTACTGCTGCCTGGAGCACACCTCGTCCTAAAAGCTACACAGTCCAACAGCCTTCCCTCCTCCAGGTCTCGGCTCAACTGTCACCTCCTCGGTGAGGTCTCCCTGGTCTACCTTTAAAAAAAAAAAAAAATTATTTATTTAATTTGGGTGCGCCGGGTCTTAGTTGCAGCACCTGGGATCTTTAGTTGCGGCATGCAGACTCTTAGTTGTGGCATACATGCAGGATTTAGTTCCCTGACCAGGGATCGAACCCAGGCCCCCCGCATTAGGAGCGCAGAGTTTTACCCACTGGACCACCAGGAAAGTCCCTGGTCTACCTTATTTAAAACTGTAAGCCACCCCGACTCCCCATCTTCCTTTCCTGCTCTATTTTTCTCCACAACTCTTATCATCTTCTAATATACTATGCATTGACTGTTGCACGTGGTCTGTCTCCCCAACTAGGACATCAGCTCCATGAGGGCAGGGATGTTCTGTCTGGTTCACTGCTATATCCTGAGCAGGGTACACAAGGGGTGTTTAATAAATACTTCCGGAATGAATAACCATCACTGTTTCTGGAACAGCCTCCTGCACACCCCCCTTCCACCTTTCAAGACTTACCTGAAGCAGGTGGGCTCGTGTTCCTCTCCCAGGTTTCCTTTATCCACAGGATGGCCCAAGATAGCTTTCGAATGCTCCAACATGCCCCTGCTGACCTTACTGCAGAACCTTCTGTGGCTCCCCAGTGCCCTCAGGACTCTGTTAGCCTGGCCTTTGCCAACTGTCTGGCTCCATCTCTCCCCCACCAATACTCCCCATCCCCTGGCCACGGTCTACCCTCCAGCCTCACTCTGCACCTTCACCCTCTCTGTTCCCTCAGCCTGGAACAGCTGCTCCAGTACCTTCACCTGACTTCATCCCTCAGGCCTCAGATTAGACATCACCTCCTCCTAGAAGCCTTCCAGGACCACCACCCACACCTAAGTCCAGCACCTCTTCTGGGCTCCACCATGCCTGAGCATCCCCATCACAGCCCTGACCACTTCTATTTTAACCACCTGGTCACCAGAGGCAACTTGTCATCAGACAAAGGAGACCCCGGGTCCACAGCACTTTCAGGAACCCACAAAATGGCTTCATTTTAATTTCTCTTAAAATCAAAAGAAACAATGAATAAAATAATACCAATTCAATTGTAAGAGATCATTTGTAATATCTTTTCATGAAGGGAGGCGTCAAGTGCCTCAGGCCCGTGAAGGTTTTTTGTTGCTGTTGTTGTTTTGTTTTTTGGGGGTTTTTTTTTTTGGTCGCGCCACGTGGCACGTGGGATCCTAGTTCCCTGACCAGGGATTGAACCCTGCAGTGGAAACCTGGAGTCCTACACACTGGACCGCCAGGGAATTCCCCCCGTGAAGTTCTTAAAGGGGCCCTGCTGATCCCGTGTGGGTCTCCCCACTGGACTATGAGTGCTGCAAAGGCAGAGGTCGAGACTGGGTCCCCACGGCTGCCTGGCAGTGGCCTGGCATACAGCAGGCACTTAATAATTGTTGTGTTGAATAACTGAATATCCAGTGAATCGCTGGGTCCTCACAGCCAGGCCTGGCTCACACATCATAGGAGATGCTTGATAAATGGATGGATGGATGGATGGATGGATGGTAGATGGATGGACGGAGGGAGGGTCAGAAGGCAGATTGACCAGGACACCAATCTGGGACCAGCAGCGCCGCCTTGTGGCACACTGCTTGCCTGCCTCTCCCTCTCTTAGGTTCCAGTGGAAAAGTTCTGGGGAGTTTTCAGAGCCTTTCCACTGGAAGGGGATGGAGAGGAGGAAAAGGAGGAGGAGGAAGCGGTAGGCAGTGAACTTAGAAACAAAGACCTTGGGTCCAAATCCCGCAGCCACCTGTTTGTGGCTGTGTGTCCCAGGGAAAACTACATCACCTCTTAATTCTTCAGCTTCCTCATCCAGAAAATGGGGGAAATCCAAATCTGGCCTCTGAATAACGTAATGAAATAGCTCAGAAACAGCAGCTATTTCTTACCTCCCACCCTAGGACTCCTGGACAGGTGCTGTCCTCAAGGAGTCCCCCAAGGCTGGGAAGTGACAGAGTTTTCATGAAGACATGGCTGGGGCAGAGAAGTGGACATGGGTTTGGGGGTAGGGTTGTCAGGTTTAGTAAAAACAACAAAATAAATAGGATGCCCAGCTCAATTTGAATTTCAGATCAACAATGAATAATTTTCTAGTATAAGTATATACCAAATATTGCATGGAATACACTTAAACCCCCAAAAGGTATTTGTTGTTGACCTGAAATTCAAATTTAATCAGGAATTCTGTATTTTATCTGGCAACCTTAGCCTGGGGGAGCCTGGGGAGGCAGGCAGGAAGGCTTCCAGGAGGAAGGGGCAGTGGTGCTAAGAGCTGATGGTGTGGCCACCTTTCCTTCCCCTCCCCCACCTACACATGCACCCTTGACTGGGTTCACAAGGGACTGGAGGTGGGGTTGATCTCCACACCAGGGAAGAAGGTGAGTGAGGCTGCTCTCGTTTTGTTCAGAAGATGTGGGGCAAAATCATCAGGACTTTATATTCCACATCAAAATTGAGTTACATCCCCTTGACCAGGGATATTTTGACCACATCCCAGCACTGAAGGCCACTTGGAAGCTGAAGGCTACCAGGCATATCTCCTGGTGACTTTCCAGCTGTGTGACCTTGGACAAGTCACTTTACCTCTCTGAGGTCTACACATCGCAGACCTGTTCTCCTCCAGTGCTCTCCCTACCTCTCACTCTGCCTCAGCCACATAGGGTTTTGGCTGCATCTCCAATTCACCAGGCGTGGTTCAGCCTCAGGGCCTTTGCACGTGCTGTTGCTATCATGAGGAATACTGTTCTCCGGATCTCTATGGGTCTCCCTCCTCTCCTCCCTCATTTATGTGCTCAAACGGCACTCTGAAAGGCCACCCTTGACCACCCTACTAAAAAGTGTAGCTCCCACATTCTCAATCCCAGTTCTTTGCTTTTCTTGGTAGCATTTACCAACACCAGACCCGTTATGCATTTCACTCATTTATCTAGTTTATCATCCATTTCCCCACTGGGTGGTTAGCATCACAAGGCTGGGATCTATTTTACTCACTTCTGTGCTCCCCTCCCCAGCACAGCAGCTCAGTAAGAATTGTTGAATGAATGAGTAGGAAAAATGAATGAATGAGTGAGTGGGAACAAAGGCCTGCCGCAAATGTGAAATTTGTATCTGCTATAATTTTATATAATTGCTTTAATCATTTGGGGGTTTCAGAGTCACTTAGGAATCGGACAGGCTGCATGTGGTTACTTAAATATGTATATTCAGTTTCTTAGTGGGCAACAGCCGTATGGTGCCAGGGGCCACTATACTGCGTGGCACAGAGTTCTAGAACATTCCTCTGATCTCAGAAAGCTCTATCACACAATGCTAGTATAGACCCTTTCAAAAAAAAGAAAAAAAAATGCACTAGTCACAGACACCCCATTTTTTCCATGTTCTTTCCGGAGGTTCCAGAATTCCCACCCCAACACAAATAATTTAGCAGAGGTGGCAAACTTGTGGCCCCTGGACTGGATATGGCTCCATTGGGTTTTATTTGGTCCAGAGGTTTTTTTTTTAAAGAGGCAGGACACTTTGTCTACAGTCTGGAATCCCCATGGATCTGTGAATACGTGGGTGGGTCTCCCCCAAGGTAAAGCTCTGCTCCCTCTAGGCAGGACATGCTGTCACTTTTTTAGCAGAGGCATTTACCTCCTGCCTGGCCCCTGGGGCCATCTGAGTTTGAGACCTTGGTTTATAGACGAAGAGAATAAAGGATTTTTTTTTTTGGTGGGGGGTGGTGAAAATCCAAGTGAGCACCTTCAGGAAGGGGTTGATCCAGGAGTCAAAGATCCAAGAGTTGGCCCCTGCAGTGTCCCTGGATGACTGTCTCTGGGTCTCGGTTTTCTCATCTGTAAAATGGGGATGATAAAGGGATACACAGTGTTGGGAGGATAAAGTGGCGTGACGCTGGTCAGGGCAAGTTGCTCATAATGCTGGGTCCAGGTTGGCTCCATTACCCTCTCGCGGAGTGGGGAGACGGGGAGGAGGGGCGGAGGGGGAGGAGGGGGGGAGGGCTGGCCCCTGACACGCAGGAGGCATCACGCAATGCTCTCTGAGTTCCCACTGCCTCGATCTGGCCACTGGAGAAAGAAGGGCGGGGGACCCCAGGATCGCACTCACCTCCCAGGGCCGAATTCCTAGGGTCCCTGGCAGGGAGGGGCGTCCCTTGGCTGGATCCAGCGTCGTACAGGGTTCGCCCACTGCGTGCACAGTTGGCAGGGCGCGCGCCCGCGAAATTCCAGCCCTTCCCGGACTTCACTTGTTGCTGCAACGTCCGGAGCCGGGCGAGGGGCGTGGCCTAGCGGCGGGCGGCCCCCCCAACCAGATTGGTCCTTCAGCCCGTCAGTCCCGGGTGCCCGCCCCCAAGCATAAAAGCCTGCCTTGGGCTGGCCCAGGACGGTTTTGGAGCTGGCCTTGAAGTAGTGGTCACCGTACCCGGGACGTCCCGTTGACCACGGTGAGAGGCGAGGGCCCCCGATTAAGTGGGGGCGGGGGCCACCGAGTCCTGGGGTGCCCCAGAGGAGGAAGGGCAGGAAGGGTCTTCCTGGGGGCTCTGCTTGTCTTCGCGGCCTGGGGAAAGGTGTCCAGCCTGGGCTGAGCACACCTCTCCCCCCCCAAAAAATACAACTTCTGGAACAGGCTCAGACTTTCAGACTCTCTTCTCTCAATATCTAGGACTTTCGGGGTGGGGTGCGCGAAAGAGCCCGCTAGAAGTGGCAGTATCAAGCGGTGGGGAGGGTTAAGTCTCCAGTCCCAACCACATCCTCTTGCTTTGCAAACGCACTTTGGAGGCAAGCCACAGCCCATTCCGCCCTCTCTGGGTCTTCAGAGCGGGCCCCCTCCCTCCCCGCACCAGGGGGCAGTCCCTCTGCCTAGCAAAGCCCTTTCCCTTCCAAATAGTTTTGCCGCCTGGGGACTCGGCCCCTCCCTTGATCTTCTGACCCACCCAGCTGACCCTGGCGAGGTCTTGGGGCAAATCCCGCCCCCTTTTCCTGGGTGGGTATGGCCAGTGGATTGCACAAAGTGGTGGTGGGAAGGCCTACCCCCTTATCTGAGTCCTTGGGACCTTTGTAAAACCAGAGCCTAGGCCTGGGGTCCGTCCCTGGGAACTTCGGAAGTTGGATCTTCACATTCCCTGGCTGCAGCTGGATGACTGCGTGACTCCAGCCAGTTTCAGCCAGTTCTTGCTCTCGCTGCTGGGGCCAGCTGCAGGCAGGTTGCTGACCCCAAGGACTTTAATGGGGGTGCTGACATCTGCAATGGGTGTCCTTGGTTAAACCATTTCCAAAGGAGTTGATGGACAAAAGGGATGGGAGGGAGGACCTCTGAGCTGCCCAGGTGAGCTCAGGCTCCAGGGAAGGTAAGGGGAAGAACAGGGGTCAGGTGATGATCACTAGGGGTAGGTGTGCCTCCTTGCCCCACTTCCCAGTTGGGGGACCTTTGTACCAAGCAGAAGCTCAATCCTGGCTAGTTTCACCCATTTCTTTGTGGCAGGCAGAGTGGTATGAAATGGATCTGTTTATTGAGCACCTACTGTGTGCCAGGCACCAAGCTACGTTCCAGACTCTCCTCCAGTCTACAGGGACTCCGTGCTAGGAACGGTTATATCCTCATTTCATAGACGTGGCAAGTGAGGCTGCGAGAGGGGGTGCTGCCTTCCCAATCTCCCACAGCTAGGGAGTTGCAAAGCTGGGATTAGAACCCAGTTTGGACTGTAGAACTGGTGCTCTCAAAGCATCTGTTTGCTGGGTTCCACTTGGGGGATAGCAAAACACGGTGTCTGGAAGGAAATGCTCAAACTCAAGGTCAGGGGTTCACCACAGGCTTATCCCAGAATGATCTGGAGTGGGCTGGCTTCCATGGCAGTCCAGTGGTTGAGACTCTGTGCTTCCACTGCAGGGGGCATGAGTTCAATCCCTGGTCAGCTAAGATCCCACGTGCTGCGTGGTGCAGCCAAAAAAAAAAAAAAAAAAAGGACCTGGAGAACCAGACTTAAGGCAGGTTTAGCCCCATTTTACAGATAAGAAGACTGAGGCTAGGGGCGAGGAAGCTCCTTGCCCAACATAGCACAGCATGGGTGGAGCTGGGACTCCTGAAATCTAATCTGACAATGCTCTAGGTGTCTCATCTCATTTGGCCAGGAAAATGGAGCATACCTGTGGCTGCCATCTTGCCTGCAAATGTGTGCATTAGATTCACCCAGGGGGCCTCCCTTGCCTTCCCCACATCCCTGAGACTGACTTGACTGTCTGCAGAGGGGCCAGGAATAGTCTCTCTTTTTTTATTTATTTAACTTAAAAAAAAAAAAAAAACTTAACTTTTTTTTGAACAGGTAATGTTATCTACCTGGCTCAAAAGTCAGAGGCCTGCCCCAGCTACCCGATCTTCCTCCCTGAAAGGTGGCCACTGTAACAGTTTCCTGTGTCTCTTTAAAGATTCTGTCAAATACAAGCAAAAACTTTAGCCCCACTCACACCTTTTTGTCTCTTAATATCTTGGCCCCGGTCAATTACATGTAAACTTCCACACCTAAGCCACTGCCCTGGGCTACCACTTTAGTCCCCTTCTGTTGGGCCACCAGATTGTTTCCAGTGTCTGTGGCCAACACAGGTACACACATCTCTGTCCACGTGGCAGTACCAGTGTGGGACTCTCCCCGCAGTGAGGTTTCTGGGTCAAAGGCAAGATGCCTCTTAAAACCCAGTAGTAATCGACAAATTGCCGTCTACAGGGGTTTTGCACCATAGTATTGATAGAGGTGAGCCCTTGGAGGGCCTCACACAGACCTTGCCCTTTAAGGTGTGGCCCCTGGGATCAGCTGCATGAGCAGCAGCTGGGAGCTTGTTAGACTTTTGCTCTGCTGAATCAGCACCTGTTTTGAACAGGCTCACAGGTATGTGTCAACAGTTGAGAGGCAGGGCTCTAGGAAATTGGGGGCGGGGGTGGTCAGAGGGCAGGTGTGAACCCGGACATCCCCCTGGAGGGAAGAGAGGAGCAGGCTGTACCCTGACTGGTCCTTCTGTTCACAGTGCCTGCTTCTGAGAAATGTCTACCAACGAGACAGAAGCCACTGCCAGCACCCAGGTGTCAGCGGAAGAACCGGTACAGCAGGTGAGGAATTTCTGAGATCTGTGGGATGAGGCTTCCCACCTGGTGGTGCCTTGGCAGGGAGCTGATGCCAGCACAGGGGGGGGTCAAGAGACACCCTTCTGAGTAGGTTGGGCAGAGCCATTATACAAGCCCCTAACAGGTGCCCCTCTAATAGGTGGAGGTGGGAGAGCTGGGGATTCCAAGGGCTCTTGGGAGAGCAGGGGTACAGCTCTGTTTGAAACTGCCTGGCTCCCCCCAGGCAGACCTTCCCTGTCTCTGCAGGTTCTCTTAGGGTCCTCCTTTTAGGAAGCCAGTTTCTATCTCACCTCTTTTCCCCAGTTTAAATAAAAGCCCATTTTAATAAACAGCTTTTTAAAAGTTAGGTATCATTCACATACCATAAAATTCACCCTTATGAAGAGAACTACTCAGTGATTTTTTTAGTAAACTGCCCAGTTATGCAGCCATCACCACCACACCGGAACTTTTTCGTCTCCCCCCAAAGAGACCCCACACCCATTAGCAGTCGCTCCCCATTTTCTCTCCTCCTGGGAACCCCTGGGTTCTGTCTCTATTTGCCTATTTTGGACATTTCATAGAAATGAAAACATACACTACGAGACCCTTTTGTATCTGGCTTCTCTCACTGAGCGTCATCTTTTTGAGGTTCATCTGCCTTGTAATGTCTGTGGTGCTTTGTTCCTTTTTTATTTATTTTTATTTTAAAATTAATTTTTATTGGAGTATAGTTATTTTTACAATGTTATGTTAGTTTCAGGTGTACAGCAAAGTGATTCAGTTATACGTATACATATATCCCCTCTTTTTTAGATTCTATTCCCATTTAAGTCATTACAGAATATTCAGTAGAGTTCCCTGTGCTGTACATTAGGTTCTTATTAATTATCGTGTTCCTTTTTTAAACTTGTGGTAAAATACACATAACATAAAAATATACTATTTTAGCTGTTTTTGAAGTGTGTAGGTCAGTGGCAGTAAGTATATTCACAGTGTACAACCATCATCACTATCTAATTCCAGAACTTTTTCATTACCCCAAATCAAAACCCCATATCCATTAATAGTCACGCCCATTCCCCTCTCCCCCAGCCCCTGGCAACCACTAATCTGCTTCCTGCTGATGGGTTTACCTTTTCTGGACATCTCATATAAGTAGAATAAGTGGAATCATTTTATAAAAGTAGAATCTTCTGTGTTAGGTACCACGTAAGTGGAATCATACAGTAGTTGTCCTTTTGTGTCTGGCTTAGTTCACTGAGTATAACGTCCTCAAGGTTCTTCCATGTTGTAGATCTTGTCAGGAGTGCCTTTTTTAAAATAAATTTGTTAATGTATTTATTTTTGGCTGTGTTGGGCCTTCGTTGCTGCCCACGGGCTTTCTCTAGTTGCGGCAAGCAGGGGCTACTCATCGTTGCAGTGCGCGGGCTTCTCATTGCGGTGGCTTCTCTTGTTGCAGAGCACAGGCTCTAGGCGCGCAGGCTTCAGTAGTTGTGGCACACGGGCTCTAGAGCGCAAGCTCAGTAGTTGTGGCACACGGGCTTAGTTGCTCCGCAGAATGTGGGATCTTCCCGGACCAGTACTCAAACCTGTGTCCCCTCCATTGGCAGGCGGATTCTTAACCACTGTGCCACCAGGGAAGTCCCTACTTTTAGTTTTTTGAGGAATCACCATAATGTTGTCCATAATGGCCGCACCATTTTGCATTGCCACCAACATCATACAAAGGTTCCAATTCCTCCACGTCTTCACCATTACTTTTTAATTTCTGTTCATTTGATAGTAGCCATCCCAGTGAGTGCGGGGTGTGAGGTTGTAGCTCATTGTAGTTTTGACTTGCATTTCCCTAATGATCTGTGATGTGGAGAATCTTTTCTTGTACCTGTTAGCCATTTGGAGACTATATATTTTTAAAAACATGCTTTAGACCACATTTTCTTTATCCATTCACCAACTGATGGACATTTGGGTTGTTTCCACTTCTTGGCCATTGTGAATAAGGCAGCTACAAACATTCGTGTACAAGTCTTATGTGGACGTGTGTTTTCCTATCTCTAGGGTAGAATCTTAGGAGCAGAATTGCTGGATTGTGTGGTAAGTTTGTCATTCATTTCTGAAGAGACCTCCTGGGCAAACACTGGAGGAGGACTGCCTGAGTCCAAGGTCCAGCTTTGCCACTGGCTTGTTTTGTGATCTTGGGTGGGGGGTGACTTCCTTAGCCTCTCCATGCCTTAGTTTACCCTTCCATAATGTTGGAATAATATTCCCAGTCTCCTGGGACTGGCGATTAAGTGAGCTAAAACAAATTCTACAAATAGCCCCTGTGAGAGTTAAGTCTTCTGCCTGCGTCTTCACACGGGTCATCTTTGCAACTCCTTCAGGACAGAAATGACTTCCCATTTTATGGATTGGAAACTGAGGCTCAGAAGGCCTGTCCTGAGTACTCAGTCCTGCTCTTGTAGGGTAAGAGTGGCCATATTCAATATGTAAATGAATGGGTGTGGCCATGTGCCAATAAAACTTTATTTACAAAACCAGGTAGCATAGGATATTTTTCAGCCATGTAACAGAATGAAGTACTGACACACAATGCAATGTGGATAAACCTTGAAGATATGGTCAGTGAGAGAAGCCAGACACAAATGGACAAATCTTGTGTGATCCCACTCACAGGAGGTCCCTAGAGGATTCAAATCCATAGAGACAGGAAGTAGATGGTTGGGGGCCAAGGGCTGGGGGAGGGGCTTGGGAGTCAGTGTTTCATGGGGACAGAGTTTCAGTTTGGGAAGATGAGGAAGTTCGGGAGACAGATGGTGGGGATGGTTGCACAACAGTGTGAATGTACTTAATACCACTGAGATGTGCGCTTAAAAATGATTTGAATGGTAAATTTTAAGTTATGTGTACTTTGCCACACTTTTTTTTTTTTTTTTTTTTTTTTTTTTTTTTGGCGATACGTGGGCCTCTCACTGCTGTGGCCTCTCCCATTGGGGAGCACAGGCTCCGGACGCGCAGGCTCAGCGGCCATGGCTCACGGGCGCACCCGCTCCATGGCATGTGGGATCTTCCCGGACTGGGGCACAAACCTGTGTCCCCTGCATTGGCAGGCAGACTCTCAACCACTGTGCCACCAGGGAAGCCCTGCCACACTTTTTTTAAAAAAGGAATGAAGCACTGAGACACGCTACTACGTGGTGAACCTTGAAAATGTTACTCGGTGAAAGAGGCCATACACAAAAGGCCACATGTGTGATTCCATTGGTGTGAAATGTCCAGAACAGGCAAATCCACAGAGACAGAAAGTGGATTCATGGTTATCAGGGGCTGGGAGGCAGGGGCGTGACAGCCAGTGGGGACAGGGTTTCATTTTGGAGTGATGAAAAAGTTCTAGAATTAGACAGTGAATGTTGCACAACCTTGTGAATACACTAAAAACTTCTGACTTGTGCATTTCAAAATGGTGAAATTTTATGACGTGTGAACTAGATTTCAATAGTGCTGCTAGGAAAAAAAAAAAACAGGCAAGAAGAAAAAAATCAGGCGGTGGACGGGACTTCGCCCCCAGGGGTCCGTAGTTTCCTGGCTTCAGTTGTAGCCCCTGAGCTCCAGGACAATGGGGTTCTTGTGTCATGTCACTGCCTGGCGCACGGTGGGTGGCAAGGTCATGTTCAAACAAGTGGGCTGTGGGGACCAAGATACAGGAAGTGCCCGGCGGAACCCCAGAGTTCCTGACTTGTGCAACCGCGTGGGTGCGAGGGAGGGGAGGCGAGCTATTTCCCTGGCCTGAGCTGCCCTGCCCGTAGCCCAGCGTGGTGGACCGCGTGGCCGGCATGCCGCTCATCAGCTCCACCTGCCACATGGTGTCCGCCACCTACATGTCCACCAAGGAGAGCCACCCCCACGTCAAGACTGTGTGCGACGCGGCCGAGAAGGGCGTGAAGACCCTCACAGCGGTCGCCGTCAGCGGGGCGCAGCCCATCCTGTCCAAACTGGAGCCTCAGCGTGAGTGAAGCCTGGGAGAGCCTGGACCCGCCCCTCCTGGCTATTTCCCAGGCCGGGGTGGGGGGAGGAGGAGGCGGGCGGTGGGCTGAGGACCGTCCCACCCTGGAGGGATGCGCATGCGCGGTAACATCAGCTGTCTGTCTCCCCGCCCCCCGCTGCTCCGCAGTCACATCGGCCAGTGAATACGCCCACAGGGGGCTGGACAAACTGGAGGAGAATCTGCCCATCTTGCAGCAGCCACCGGAGAAGGTGACCGCCAGTGGGGGGAGGTGAGGGGGGGTGGGATGCTCAGCTGAGACGGGGGCCTGCCTAGGTATCCAGTCTGTGGTCCCACCTTAACCAGAGCAGATGAGTGGGACAGCTTCCTCCCTGACCCCTTCTCTGTCTGTCCCCAGACCCCCACCAGGCAGCTGCAGGAGCATTCTGAACACCAGCCAGATGGGCCCTAAACCCCCTCGTGTCTCCCAGCTGGTGCAGAGCAAAAGCTAAAGCCTTACTCATGGCCCTGCCAGATCTGGCCCCGCTGCCTCTCTGCCCTCCCTGCCCACCTCACTTGCTCCATTCCATCTGTGCTGGCCTCCATCCTCCTGTTCAGTCACATCAGCGCCCATAGGTACCAGACACGGTGATGGAAACAGAGTCCTTGCCCTCATGGAACTTTCATACCAGGGAAGCAGGGAAAGCAAATACAGTGAACACACCCATCTCAGTGCTACCCCAGGATCTTTGCACCTGCTGTTCCTTCTTCATGGACCAGGATTCTGGGACTCTGTTCTAATCTCACCTCTTCAGAGGCCTTCCCTTCCCTCTTAAAGAAGGTCCTTCCAGTTCAGCTCTGCCCAGTAGAACTTTTTCTGTACACCTTCTTTCTGTGCACCATCCAATATGGAAACCAACAACCATATGTGGCTTCTGGGCCCTTAGAATGTGGCGAGTGTGACTGAGGAACTCGAATACTAATTTTAATTATTTTAATTATTTTTTTTAACATTGAGATTATTCTCTTTTTTTATTTTTATTTATTTATTTTTTTGCGGTCCGTGGGCCTCTCACTGTTGCGACCTCCCCCATTGCAGAGCACAGGCTCTGGATGCGCAGGCTCAGCGGCCATGGCTCACGGGCCCAGCCGCTCCACGGTATGTGGGATCTTCCCGGACCAGGGCACAAACCCATGTCCCCTGCATCGGCAGGTGGACTCTCAACCACTGTGCCACCAGGGAAGCCCTAAAATTTATTTTTATTTATTCTTTTAAATTTAGTTGCACCGGGTCTTAGTTGTAGCAGGTGGGCTCCTTAGTTGTGGCTTGAGGGCTCCTTAGTTGTGGCATGCAAACTCTTAGTTGTGGCATGCATGTGGGATCTAGTTCCCTGACCAGGGATCGAACCCAGGCCCCCCAAATTGGGAGTGTGGAGTCTTAACCCCTGTGCCACCGGGGAAGTCCCTAATTTTAATTATTTAAAAATTTTAAATAGCTAATTTTAATTATTTTAAATCGAAATAGCCACACGTGGCTTGTGGCTCCTGTATTAGCATCATTCACATTACATCAGCTTGTTTGTTTGTTTGTTTTTAGTGTTTATTGGAATATAGTTGCTCTACAATGTTGTGTTACTTTCTGCTGTACAGCAAAGTGAATCAGTTATACGTATATCCCCACTTTTTTAGATTTCCTTCCTATTTAGGTCCCCACAAAGCACTGAGTAGAGTTCCCTGTGCTGTACAGTAGATCCTCATTAGTTATCTATCTTATACATAGTAGTGTATATATGTCAATCCCAGTCTCCCAATTCATCCCACCGACCCCCCTCCAGCTTTTTGGTTTAACAGCTTTCACTGAGATATAATTCACGTACCATACATCTCGCCCATTTAAAATGTACAACCCAGTGGTTGTAGTACCTTCAGATTGTGCAGCCACCATCATCCCTTTTAGAACATTTTCATCACCCCAGAAACAAATCCCACATCCCTTAGCTCCTTCCCCTCCCCCAGCCCCTGGCCCCCACCCTCTACTTCCTGTCTCTGTGGGTGTGACGCCTCTAGGACCTCCTGTGAGTGGAATCAGGCAGTATTTGTGCTTTTGTGTCTGGCTTATTTCACTAAGGATCACGTCCTCAGGGTTCATGCATGTTGTAGCAGGTGTCAGAATTTCTGGGTGGACCACATTTTGTTTCTCCATACTTCCGTCAGTGAACTCTTGGGTTGCTTTCACCTTTGGGCTGTTATATACCCATGCTCATTGCAGCAGCATTCACAAGTTGCGTGAACTTTTTTTTTTTTGGCTGTGCCACGCAGCTTGCGAGATCTCAGTTCCCGGACCAGGGATCGAACCCCGGCCCCCTGCAGTGGAAACACGGAGTCCTAACCACTGGACCACCAGTGAATTCTGTGCATTAATTTTTTGTTTTTGCGGTACGCGGGCCTCTCACTGTTGTGGCCTCTCCCGTTGCGGAGCACAGGCTCTGGACGCGCAGGCTCAGCGGCCATGGCTCACGGGCCCAGCCGCTCTGCGGCATGTGGGATCTTCCTGGACCGGGGCACGAACCCGTGTCCCCTGCATCGGCAGGCGGACTCTCAACCACTGCCCCACCAGGGAAGCCCCATGCATTAACTTTTAAAAAACGTTTCAGATAGTGTGTTACATAACTGCTTATTTGTCTCCCCAGCTGGGATGCGGGCACAGACTGTCTGCTTTGTTGCTGTGCCATGTGCCCATCATACGGCCTGGCATGTAGGAGATGCTTATTAAACACTCACGTACTTCATCGCCCCTTTTTCCTGGTGGGACGGAAGTGCCGCACTAAGGCAAACCTGTTCGCGTTGAGAATCTTCCCACCGGAAATAGGTCGGGGGCATTGGGACACACCAGCCACTCCTCCGGTTCCCTTAGGCTTTCTGCTGAGACCACCTACTTTGTCAGGCAGCTTATTTACCCGCTAGTTCTCAAGCGCCTCCTGTCTGCCAGGGACCACGATATGTCCCCCAAGGGCAGCCCCGTTACACAGAAACGGAGTGGGCTGGGGAGAATTGGAACAGAACCTGAACCCATGTCTTACCACAAAGGGTGTTAACAAGTTGGGCATGTGGAAGGTGAAAACGGCCACATCCAAAGAAGGATGGAGAATCATCGCCCAGGAGCCACCTCCTTAGGGCTGAGTGCTTGCATTCTCCTCCTGTCCTGCCGGTGTCACCAGGCCAGCATTCCTTCTGTTTATAGACGGGATGAGCTCAGGGTGACATTGGACAAGGTTGTCCAACAGAGCGACAGCTCTGAGCTCCTGACTTCCTGGGAGGCTCTCTTCTTTTTCTTTTTTTTCTTTTGGCCCTGCCTTGCATTTTGTAGGATCTAAGCTCCCCAACCAGGGACTGAACCCAGGCCCTTGGCAGTGAACGCCCCAGGTCCTAACCACTGGACTGCCAGGGAATTCCCATCGTGGGAGGCTCTCCTGATTCTGGGCCTTGTGAGGTTCCCCTTCAGAATGAGGTAGCTCTCCCTGGTCCTGTGGGACAACAGTGTTGTCAGAGCTGGGATTTGAACCCGGGCCAGCGTGAGCTACGTGACAGCCCCACTGTGTGCTCAGTGAGCTTAGGGCTGGTGTTCAAATCTGACAACCGTGCCCTCTCCCCCCAAAAAGTGACTGATTCCCATGAATAGGAGGGTTTAGGTGTTAAGAGGGGCGCCAGCTTAGAAGGGTAGGATGGGAGGGGGCATGGTTTTTAACTTTCCAGAGTGCTCTGTGGGTAGAGATCTATTTAAAGACTTAGATTCAAGAACACCAGGCATGGATCAACCAGTACCCACTGTGTGCTGAAGCGGCTTCTCCAAGGATGCAATGCAAAGCTAGTCCAGAGGAGGGCAAATCTGGCCTTCTGCCTGCTTTTGTAAATAATGTTTTATGGGCAAACAGTGGCTTACGCATCGTCTGTGGCTGCTTTTGCCTGAACACCGGCAGGTTTGAGTCGTTGGGACAGAGACCCTCTGGCCTGCAAAGCTGAAAATATTTACCATCTGGCCTTTCCTGGAGAAAGTTGCTGACCCCTTTTAACCAGTCAAGGTTACAGGCAGGAGAATCAAAATACCAGGTTAAAATTCAGGCTCTGCTCCTTAGCAGCTGGACAGCCCTCAACACAAGCTGTTCAGCCTCTCTTGGCCTTGCCTTCTCTTCTGGGGAATGTGTACACTCCTGTGTCTTGGAGATTTGCTGAAGTGGGTTCATCACCTGAAGGCCGAGAACATACTAAGTGTTGGTTCTTTTTTTTTTTTTTAATTAATTTTCATTGGAGTATAGTTGATTTTCAATGTTGTGTTAGTTTCAGGCGTACAGCAAAGTGAATCAGTTATACATATACATATATCCACTCTTTTTTAGGTTCTTTTCCCATATAGGCCATTACAGAGTACTGAGTAGAGTTCCCTGTACTATACAGTAGGTCCTTACTAGTTATCTGTTTTATATATGGTAGTGTGTATACGTCAATCCCAATCACCCAATTTATTGCCCGCCACTGAGTGTTGGTTCTTAATGTATTGATACGAGCTTCGGGGTCCACAAAATGCTCTGATGTTTTGGGCACGTCACCAGTTCACAATGGGGAGTTTAAGGCAGTCAGCGTGTTAAATTGGCAGTTAATGGAGACAAAACGTTTGGTTATTTGGGCATGTGCATAAAATCCCTCCTGTTGCTTTATTTTTGTTTGTTGTTTGCTTTTGGGTTTTTTTTTTTTTTTTTTTTTGCGGTACGCGGGCCTCTCACTGTCGTGGCCTCTCCCGTTGCGGAGCACAGGCTCCAGACGCGCAGGCTCAGCGGCCATGGCTCACGGGCCCAGCCTCTCCACGACATGTGGGATCTTCCCGGACCGGGGCATGAACCCATGTCCCCTGCATTGGCAGGTGGACTCTCAACCACTGCGCCACCAGGGAAGCCCCTGGGTTTTTTGTTTTTTTTTGGTTGCATTGGGTCTTCGTTGCTGCACGCGGGCTCTGTCTAGTTGTGGTGAGCGGGGGCCACTCTTCGTTGTGATGTGTGGGCTTCTTATTGCGGTGGCTTCTCTCATTGCGGAGCACGGGCTCTAGGCGTGCGGACTTCAGTAGTTGTGGCTCGTGGGCTCTAGAGCGCAGGCCCAGCAGTTGTGGCGCACATGGGCCTAGTTGCTCCGCAGCATATGGGATCCTCCCAGACCAGGGCTCGAACCTGTGTCCCCTGCATTGGCAGGCAGATTCTTAACCACTGTGCCGCCAGGGAAGCCCTGCTTTTGCGGTTTTTTTGACCGCACCATGTGGCTTGTGGGATCTTAGTTTCCCAGCCAGGGATTGAACCTGCCCCCTCGGCAGTGAAACACGGAGTCCTAACCACTGGACCACCAGGGAATTCCCCTCCTGTTGCTTTAGTGTAGCTCTGAGCGTCTCACTCTAAAGCGGGGTCCCTCTCGCTCAGCACCACTGACACTGGGGCCAGTCATTCTCTGTGGGGGGCCATCCCAGGAGCTGTAGGGTGTTGAGCAGCATCCCTGGCCCCCACCTGCTCAATACCAGGAGCCCCCCCCCCCAAGCAAGTCGTGAGGACCACAGATGTCCCTAGACACCGCCCAATGTTCCCTGGGGGCAGAAACACCCTGGATGAGTAGTGCTGTCCTGAGGGACTTAACATACTGATTACCTGTTCAAACAGGATTGCAGTTCTTAGTACAGGATTGGAGTGGTCCCTTCTAGGGATGTCGCTAGTTTCCGGTGTCACACAGGTTCAGTGCTCGAGCCGAGCACTGTTCTAACCCTGTGATTTAGCCGATTAGGGCTGCTGTAACAATTACCCCTAACAACAGACATTCACGCTTGCGCGATTCTGGAGGGTGGAATTCCGAGACAAGGTGTCGGCAGGGCTGGTTTCTCCGGGGCTCCTCTCCTTGGCTTGTAGATGGCCATCTTTTCCCTGTATCCTCACGTGGTCATCCCTCTGTGCGTGTCTGTGTCCTAATCTCTTTGTATAAAGACACCAGTCAGACTGGATTAGGATCCACTCTAATGGCCTCATTTTACCTTAATTACTGTTTTAAAGGTCTCATCTCCAAATACAGTCACATTCTGAGGTCCTGGGGGTTAGCGCTTCCACACTGTTCAGCCCATAACACCATGGGGAGAAGAGGTGGAGGCCCAGAGAGGTCGAGTGACTTGCTTGAGGCCACACAGCTAGGATATATCAAGCCAAGGACTCTAACCAGGCTGTCCCGGCTCCAGAGCACATGATCTTAACTGCTTTCACCCTTCAGGGTCATCCTGGAGCTGGAACTCCTCCCTTCGGCCCAGGGTGCAGGGTGGGGGTACCCAGGTACAAAGGGAGGACGGAGATAGTGATGCTGTCCTTTCTCGTAGGTCCTGGCAGACACCAAGGAGCTCGTGTCGTCCAAAGTGTCGGGAGCCCGAGAAGCTGTGTCCAACACCGTGTCCAGCGCCAGGGACACCATGGCCTCCCGGGTGACCGAGGCGGTGGAGGTGACCCGGGGTGCTGTGCAGAGTGGCGTGGACATGACCAAGTCCATGTTGACCAGTGGCGTCCACTCGGTCATGGGCTCCCGCGTGGGCCAGATGGTGCTGAGCGGGATGGACACGGTGCTGGGCAAATCGGAGGAGTGGGTAGACAACCACCTGCCCATGACGGACGCTGAGCTTGGTGAGTGCAGCCCACAGGGCTGGGACCCTTCCCCAGACCACCCGACGTGTGGTCCCTCTCAGCCACGAGGAGTCAGTCCATCACATGCTGTCATCTCATCCCTGCCCCCTCTTCCCGTCTATCTTAGCCCACCTGGACCAGCTCCGTTCCCTCTGCCCTGGTCTGTGGTGCCTGTCCTCCCTGAAGCAGCCTCCAGAGGGCGCCTGTGAGCACTCAAGTCAGGCCCCTCCAAGCCTCCCACCTCCCGTGGATAAAAGCCCAAATCCTCCTGGAAGCTCCCTTGTACTTACCTGCTTGCCCTCATTCATTCTACTCCAGGCACACTAGCCTTCTTGCCCATCCTGGACCGTGTTCCCACCCCAGGGCCTTTGCACTGGCTGTTTCTTCTACCAGGAACTCTGCCCTGACATCCAGATGTCTCGTTCTTTCTACCTCCAGCTCTGTGCTCAAATGCCACCTCCCAATAAGGCCTCTAACATTGCACCGTCCCTCATGCATGTTGTGTCCTGAAACCTCTCCCCAGGCCCGGCTCTGATTTTTCTCTTCAGCACTGGTCGTCAGTTCCACAAAGCAGAAGCTGTGTCCTTTCTGAGTCTAGAACGGGGCCTGGCACTTAGCAGGTGCTGAAATCCCCAAATAAAATCACTCAAACTCTTCTCTATCATTCCCCCACCACACCCTAGGCATATATTTGTTTGTTCAAATGTTCCTTGAGCACTGGCTGTATGCCAAGCCCTGTCTAGGTCCTAGGGATACGTCAGTGAACAAAGTTCTGCCTTCATAGAACCTAAAGTCTAATGTGTTCAGAAATCAGATTTAAGGAGATGTTTCTGAGGAGGTGACTTTTCCCTGTCGTGCATGGAGGGAGGGAATGAGCTGTGCAGTTGTCAGGGAAGAGACACAGGGAACACAGACCCGGGTGCAGGGGCATACCTGGTGTGTTGGAGGGACAGCAAGGAGGCCTGTGTGTCTGGAGCAGTGAGCGAGGGGGAGAGAGGGAGGAGGGGAGGGCAGGGAGGGGATCGGGCAGGTCGTGCAGGGCCTTGTGGACCACGAGGAGGACTTGGGCTATTACCCCAGGGAGGTGGGACCCTGGAGGGCTGTGGGCAGGGGGCGGGGGCGGCGGGGCCTGACTCGGCACTCACTCACGCCCTCTGGTGGCTGCTTTTGGGAGGATAGACTCTGGGTGAGGAGAGGGTGGGAGCCAGGGGAATCCGGGTTCAGGTGAGCTGTGATGGGGCTGGACCAGGTGGTGGTAGGAATAAGGAGAAATAGACAAACTGAGGATAAAAGTGTTGAGACAAAGCAGCCAGTCTTATTCATGATCTCATACCCATGGCTCTTGGGGTTGGCCTTGACCCCGCCTTCTAGAGACGGCCTTCCTTTGCATACGTACTGGGAACTTCCAGCCTGGCCAGCAGCTGCAGACTCCAGTGCCCACAGCAGCAAGGGCCCACGAGGGCCACGTGTAACCAGACACCATGCTCCGTCCAAAGGGAGCAGCCTCTCGGCTCCGGCCAACTTTACCCAGAGCTGGTTTGTTTGAATGAGATGCCAAATATTTGGGATGACTGGAAAGAAATGACGACAGACTATATCAGGGTTTCCCAACTGTCATTGGAGTCAGGTCATCCTCTGTGGGGGGCTGTCCTGGGCACTGTGGGGTGTGGAGCAGCCTCCCTGACCCCACCCACTCGATGCCAGGAGCACCCCCAATTGTGACAACCACAGATGCCCCCAGACATCGCCCAGTATACCCTGGGGGCAGGATCACCCCCAGGTGAGAACCAGTGCTTTGCCTGTTCTAGAACTTCATATAAAGGGAATCATGGGAATTCCCTGGCGGTCCAGTGGTTAGGACTCCACGCTTTCACTGCCGAGGGCGTGGGTGCAATCCCTGGTGGTCGGGGAATGCTACAAGCCACGCGGTGCAGCCAAAAAAAAAAAAAAAAAAATCGTGATTCCCTCATGGGTAGACAGCTCCTAATCATTATCTCTAATCTCTTTTCCCATTGGGATTGCAACGTGTCACTGTTTTAGCTGTTAGCTGGAAAACTTCCATGGACAAAGTTCTCTGTTGCAATCTTGATTACCCCAAGGTACGGTTTATAGAGGAAAAGCAGGGCAAGTAGTTAACGTTCCCCCTTTTTATTTATTGTGGCATCACAGGCTGGTTCACCAGCACCCTCCAAGAGTGCGTAGTGAGTCTTTACATTATAGGTTTGAACACGAAGATTAACACAACGTATTGCGACCCGAGGTATTTATTTTATTGACGCTTCACTTGTCCTATTATTTTCGATTGCTTGGAGCCCTCCTTGAGCTGACTCTGAGACCCCATGATTCTCCCTGGGAATCCTCGGCAGAAAGTCATGGTCCCTTGCTCTCTGGAGGACCTCGATGTTCTAGGTGGGGTGATGTTCCTGGTGGGGCAGGATGGGACAGTGTTCCCAGTGGGGCGACGTTCCAGGCAAAGGATCTTAAGCCCTGCAGTGTGTGGCTTGAGCATAGCGTGTCGCTTGTCCTTTGTGTTTTCAATACCTGACTCCAGACCTCTTGAAGGAAGGGACCTGGCTGATGTCTTCCGTCCTGTATCCCAAGTTCAGTGCCTGCTGGCTTCTTGTAGTGCTCAGACCAAGTCACACTTAGCTATGGGTCTTGGCCCCCAAAAGTAGGGAGAGAAGCAGGGTTTGCTGGGAGGCAGGTTGTGAAGCAAGCCTGGGAGCCACTTCAGAGAACAGGTCTGTCTGAGCAGCTTTGACTTTCCGCTTTCCTTTGTGTCCATCCACCAAGGGTGAAATCACTGTGCACAGTGGTGCTTGAGGTACTGGGGAGGTCTGTGAGTAAAGGTGCCATGTTAGAGCTAGGATATTACTCGTGGGCTCGGGGCGGGAGCACAGCCCTGCTCCCCCTCTCCCAGTTCTCCCCTTTGCCAAGGGCACCGCCCCCTCCAGGGGCCCTGCCAGCTTGCTCTGACATGCCTAGGCTCTGCCAGACATCCTTGGCCTAAATAACAAAGCTGCTTTCACTCACAAGGGCAGAGCTCCCGGGTTCCCAGAGGGCCGTGGAGAAGTTCTGGCCATTAGGATGGGTTCAAAATGTTGCTGGTTTGGGTTTAGTCTTTGCAAACCTGCCTTTGGTGGGAGAATGGGGCAGAGTCTGTTTTTCCCAAGATTCCAGCTTTTATTTTCGCTGCCTCTAAATGTCCCAGGTGTTTGGGGGTTTTGTTCAGTTTTTAATTTATTTTTTAATCTTTTTGTAATTCATTTTTTTTAACTAAAATAATTTTTTAAATTGAAATTTAGTTGATTTACAATGTTGTGTTAGTTTCAGGTGTACAGCAAAGTGATTCAGTTATATCTATTCTTTTTTAGATTCTTTTCCATTATAGGGTGCTACAAGATATTGAATATAGTTCCCTGTGCTATACCGTAGGTCCTTGTTGGTTATCTATTTTGTTCAGTTTTTAAAATGTCATCATGAAATGACCCTTCTGTGACATCCTTGTCCCCCAGTCGACTATGTTAGACTACCTCCGGCCCACCGCCTGCTTTTGTAAATAAAGTTTTATTGGCACACAGCCACGCCCATTCATTTACATTTACTCTATGGCTGCTTTTGAATACCAATGGCAGAGTTGATTAATTGCACAGTAGAGCCTGCAAAGCTGAAAATATTGACTGAACTGGCCTCTTACAGAAAAAGTTTATTAATCCCTGGATAAGAGTATGTTCTTCCAAAATTTTTAATGTTTATAGTGTCAACGAAAATCAATAAACAGCCAATAATAAGAGAAAAGAGTTTAATTTGAGCCAAACTGAGGACTATATCCCGGAAGCCTGCTTCCCAGATAACTCTGAGAAACTGCTCCTGAGAAGCAGAGTTTTCAGCAGTTTTTTATCTTGTCAGAACAAAAAACATTAAACAAGTCAGGGTTACATTTCTTCAAGGTTTCAAAAAAAGAAAGAAAAAAAGGAACAGACCAGCATGTACACGAGTCAGTATGGCCTTGGCACCTAGGAAGGAATCTTATCATCAAAGGAGGACCAGCATTTTGGTGTCCCAGGAAGGGAGGCATTTAATCTTGATTTTGAACATGGACATTCTTTACTTCTGGCCAATGTGCCCTTTTCTTTAATAATTGAAGCAGATGTACAATGTAGGTTTGATAGGCCACAAAAAGGCTATTTTAGGTAGCATCAAATTCAAGTTAACTCAGGTATAAGCCAGAATGACTTCCCTATCTATATCTTAATATGTGAAAATTTCTTTTTATCAATAGAAACAACCGAATTCCCCTGACTGAAGTCTTACCTTGATCGAGCAAGGGGTCGATGGCACCATGTGGGATTCTGTTGCGTGATTTTCCCCTTTCTTTCATTTCTGGAACAGTGCCCAATCCAAAGGAGAGGCATATTTAGGTGGCTAAAGTGGAGATCTCACTCATCAGACCAGCCCCACTGTTCCTGCCTGACCAGAGCACATTTCTTGCGTTATCTTGGTCATGTGTACTCACTGTTCTGTTTATTTGCTGTTCTTTCAATCAACTTTGCCAGATTCTTTTAGAAAGGGAACTTTATCACTTACTATAAACAGATAAACCACATATAGGTAATAAGAATAGCTAAACACTCGTTCATTTGCATGCCTTTCCAAAGGCAGTGAAATCTCGGAGTCCTAACCCCTGGACTGCCAGGGAATTCCCCAGATTTCGGGAAACTGAGGCTTATTGGCCAAATCACTTCTGCATCCAGGGGGCCACAAACATTTTCTTGACAGGCCAGGTAATAAATAATTTTGGCTTTTTTGGGCCATACAGTCTCTGTCGCAACTATGCAATTCTGCCATTGTAGCACAAAAGCATAGACAGTAGCTAAATGAATGGTTGTGATTTTGTGTCAATAAAACTTTATTGATAAAGGCAGGTGGCATTCAGCCCAGGGGCTATAGTTTGCAGACCCTGCCATAGGGCCTTACAAAGCCAGTGATTTATTAGGACCGGATTTAAACTCAGATCGGGTTACTTACAAAGCTCGAACTTTTATCACTACTATAGTAAAGTCTAAAGGGAGCAGGATAAGATAGGATCAAATTATCAAGACAGGTGGATTTCCATCCTGTTGCCTTGTAACTTTATGAGTATTTTCTGGACTAGATAGTCCGGACTTTCCCTTAACGGCTGTGAAGATGGTTCTCCTATGGCTCAGACTTCTCCTCCCGTCAAGTATCGTGGTTAAGAACGTGGGGCCTGGCTTCAAATCCTGATTTGTGACGTCCCAGCTGTGTGCCCTTCGGCAAGTCGCTTAACCTCTCTGAGTCCCCGTTTCCCCGTCTGTAAAAATGGGATAACGGTGTCTCCCTCTTAGAACTGTTATGATTTAACAAGAATGCCCGCAAAGCACCTAGAACATTGTGAAAGATTGGCCACTATTAATATATGTTAGGCGCTAATACAGGCAGGATTGGCAAACTTTTTTCTGTAAAGGACCAGATAATGAATATTTTAATCTCTGCAGGCTAAGAAGCCACATATTCCAGAGGCCACCCCTGTTGTTTGAGAGCAGCCATAGGCAACATATAATAAACATAGACGGTTGTATTCATGGGACGGGTTGTCCCGAGGGCCGTAGTTTTCAGACTCTCACGCCAGTCTCAGGCCTTTTTTTTTTTTTTTTTTTTTTTTTGCCATGCCTCACAGCATGTGGGATCTTAGTTCCCTGACCAGGGATCGAACCCGTGCCCCTTGCGTTGGAAGTGTGGAGTCTTAACCACTGGACTGCCAGGGAAGTCCGTAGTATAAGGCCTCTTAATCCTGGGATATTCAGTCCCTATCATACCCATTTCGCAGATGGGGAAAACCAAGGCAGGGAAATCCTTTTACACTTGCAGACCCGGGGCACAAACTCGGCCTTCACAGTGCTTCTCCTGCCTTCCCCCCGCAGCCCGCCTCGCCACGTCCCTGGAGGGCTTCGACATCGCCTCAGTGGCCCAGCAGCGGCAGGAACAGAGCTACTTTGTGCGTCTGGGCTCCCTGTCAGAGAGGCTGCGCCAGCGTGCCTACGAACACTCTCTGGGAAAACTGCAGAACACCAGGCAGAGGGCCCAGGAGGCCCTGCTACAGCTCTCACAGACGCTCAGCCTGGTGAGGCCCGTGGTGACGGGGGCGCTGGCCAGCAGCGTGTGTGCCAACAAACCCCTCCGCAGCCTAGTGGCTTATTCCTCCCCATACATCCGCCTGGGCTCACTCACGGGGCCGCGGCCCTGGATGAGTTTGCTGGGGCTGCTGTAACAAAGTCCCACACACCGGGCAGCTTAAACACAGACGTTTATTGCCTCACAGTTCTAGAGGCTGGGAGTCCAAGATCAAGGTGTTGGCACAATGGTTCCTTTTGAGCCCTCTCTCCTTGGTGTGTGGACGACTGTCTTCTCTCTGTGTTCTCACCTGGTCATCCCTCCATGCATGTCTATGTCCTAATATCCCCTTTTTATAAGGACACCAGTCATATAGGATTAGGGCCCACCCTAAGGACCTCATTTTAACTTAATCACCTCTTTAAAGACCCATCTCCAAATACAGTCACATCCTGAGGTCCTGGGGGTCAGGGCTCCAACCTGTGAATTTGGAGGGGTCACAGTTCAGCGCATGACAGGTTGGCTGGAGGCTGGGTCTCTCGGTCTGGTCTCCTCCTCCATTAGGGTACCTCAGGCTCTCCCCTGGCTGTGGCCTTAGGGATCCAGGTACAGCGGGAGCACGTGAGCACTTTTTTTTTTAATTTATTTTTGGCTATGTTGGGTCTTTGCGGCACGCGGGATCTTTCGTTGCGGTGCGTGGGCTTCTCTCTAGTTGTGGCACTCGGGATGAGCACGTTTTTTGTTTGTTTAAAGTCAGTTTTATTTGAGGTATAACTTAACATTTTACATACAATGAACATCACCCCTTTTAAAGTATACAGTTTGAGGAATTTTACAAATATAAACAGACATGTAACCACCACTGCAGTCAAGATGTGGAACATGTTCATCACCCCAAAAAGTTCCCTCCTGCTTCTTTGCAGTCAAATCCTGCCCCCTGAAGTTTTTAATTTTTCTGTTCTCTAAAGAGGGAAATTTCTAATTTCTTTCCCTGTTTGCTTAGCTTCTACTCAGTATTATCTCCTGTCTCTTTTTTAAAAAATTTTAATTGTGGTAAAACACACATTTTAACCAATTTTTAACCGATTTTAAGTGTATAGTTCAGTGGCATTCAGTACCTTCACATTGTTGTGCAACAGTCCCCACCATCATCTCCAGAACTTTCTCATCCTCCCAAACTGAAACTCTGTCCCCATGAAACACTCACTCCTCAGCCCCTCCCCCAGCCCATGGCCCCCACCATCTACTTCCTTTCTCAATGGATGTGACTCCTCTAGGGACCTCCTGTGAGTGGAATCAGACAGTATTTGTCCTTCTGTGTCTGGCTTCTCTCACTAAGCATCCTGTCCTCAGGTCCATCCATGTTGTAGTGAGTGTCAGAATCTCGTTCCTTTTTAAGACTGAGTAAAATATTCCATTGCAAGTGCTTTTTAAGCCCCTGCTTGCGCTCCATCTGCTGTGTCCCATTGGTCAAAGCCCGTCACGTGGCCAGGCCCACTTGCAGGGCGGGGTGGTGGTGGTGGTGGTGGGGGGGAGAAACAGGCAAGATGGGAGGAGCTGCAGAGAACCTGTGGCCACTTTCTTTGCAAGTACCACACGGGGCACAAGCATGTTGGTGACCCTGAAACCCACAGCCTGTGGAAACACTCTGAGAAAAGCAGCATGCCTCCCCCTTCTCTCCCCATCCCAGATGAAAGGACCACCCCCGCTCCCTCTGGAATCCCACATCTAGGATTCCTGTGGATTCCCATGCGCTCTGCTGGTTTTGGTCAAGGGCCAAGGCAGCCACCCTCTCTCTCTCTGCTCCAGATGGAAACCGTCAAGCAGGGTGTCGACCAGAAGCTAGTGGAGGGTCAGGAGAAACTACACCAGATGTGGCTCAGCTGGAACCAGAAGCAGCTCCAGGGCCCAGAGGAGGATGCAGCCAAGCCAGAGGTACCCACCGTGGGGGGAGCATGGGATACCTGGGGCCCTGACTTCCCTCTCCCCACCTCTGCTTGATGGACCTACCTGCTCGGAACGCTTTCCCCAGCCTCGCCTCCCATTAACTGCCTTCGGGACCTGATGACACCTCCTCCAGGAAGCCTGCCTGGATTTCCACTCTTGGGTATAGGCGTTGCTTCTGAACCATGGGACGCCTGATAGTGATGGGTCTCAACCTGCTGAATTCTAAGCCATGTCCCATTTACTTGAGTCCTGACTCCTTCCCTGCCCCATCCCAGTGTCCCGTCACATCCTTCAAATTCACCTGCCCGGTTCTGAGTGTCAGCTTCTCACTAACGTGCTCTGGCCCCTCCAATCTATCCCAGGCATTGGCCTCTTGAACGAGCCCTGACTTTTGCCACCTGTGCTGTCACTCATCTAAGCTTTCACTGAATCAGTGCCTTAGACAATTCTCATGCCTCATTCTGAACCATAGTCCCTCTCTCTTAGGGACTCATAATATCCTAGCACAATAGCTTCTCAGCTTTACCTCTCTGGGCCTCGATTTCCCCATCTGTGAATGGGATATAGGACCGTCTGCCAGGTTGTTAAGGTGAAATGAACACGCATGTTCACAGCAGCATGAGTCACGTCAGCCAAAAAAGTGGAAACGGCCCAAATGTCCATCAACAGATGATGGACAAACAAATGTGTCCCTCCACACACGGGAACATCACTCAGCCACGAAAAGGAGAGAAACCCTGACACTCACTGCAACGTGGTTGCAGCCTGAGAACACGATGCTCAGTGAGAGAAGCCAGACACAGAAGGACACACAGTGTGTGATTCCATTGATGGGAAACGTCCAGGACAGGCAAATACATAGACACAGAAAAAGTGGGTTAGTGGTTGTTGGGAGCTGGGAGAGGGGGGATGGAGAGGGAGTTTCTTTTGGGGTGATGGAATGTTCTGGAATTAGAGGTGCTGGTTGCAGAACCTGGTCAACGTACTAAAAACATGCACACTTAAAAGGGTGAATTTTCTGGTTATGTGAGTTATTTTATACACACACACACATTGACATGTAAGGCACATAGTAAGTGCTAAAAAATAATATTTATAAGGTATGGTGAATGTCTCTGTAAATGCAAAACTGTTCAGCATTCAGACCCCAACCGCGGAAAACCGTCTCCCTTCCCCCCTCAACTGCTGAACGCAGCAGCCAGAAAATAGATACTGATTCTGTCGGCACCTCCCTGCCAGGTCCAAAGCCAGAGTCCTCAGGTGAGCAGGCTCAGGGCAAAGTCTTGCCTCCCAGCCTGCTTTGATCTCCTCCCCGGCCCCGGCGAATTTTCAAGGACCCGATCTCAACTGCAGTCTCCCGCACTGTTTACAACTTCTGCCTAGAAAGTTCTTCCACACCTTCTCATTTTTTTAAACTTAAAAAAAAACAACAATTTGGGCTTCCTGGTGGCGCAGTGGTTGAGAGTCCGCCTGCTGATGCAGGGGACGCGGGTTCATGCCCCGGTCCGGGAGGATCCCACATGCCGCGGAGCGGCTGGGCCCGTGAGCCATGGCCGCTGAGCCTGCGCGTCTGGAGCCTGTGCTCCGCGACGGTGAGAGGCCCGCGTACCGCAAAAAAAACCAACAAAAACAATTTTATGGAGATATAAAAGTCAGAATCTTGTACTTTAAAAAAGTTTTGAGGTATAATTCACACACGGTACAATTGACCCATGTAAATTATACAATTCATGGGTTGTGTGACTATCACTGTAATTCAGAACATCCCCATCACCCCCAAAGGAGATCTTCTCCCCAACAGCAGTCAAGCCCCATTTCCACACCCTCCTCCATTCCTGGCAACCACAAATGTACTTTGTCTCTGTGGACATTTCATGTAAACAGAATCACACCCTGTGTGTCCCGTGTCTGGCTTCTCTCACTGAGCATCGTGTTGTCAGGGTCCATCCACGTTGTAGTGAGTGTCGGGGCTTCACCCCTTTTTATGGCTGAGAGATGTGCCCGTGTGTGGAGGGACCACCTTTTGTGTCTCCATTTGCCAGTTGATGGGCATTTGGGTTGTCTCCACTTTCCGCTCCTGTGAATAACACCCCTTTAAGCCTTTGTGTACAAGTCTTTGCATGGACGTGTATTTTCGTTTCTCTTGGGTGGATGCCTAGTGGATTTGCTGGGTCATATGGTAACTCTACAGTTTACCATTTTGAGGAACTGCTAGACCATCTGCCAAAGTGACTGCACCACAAGATACGAGGGTTCCAGTTTCTCCCCAGCATGGGGGTGAGGGGGTATCTGCCTGTGGGTTTGAGTTGCACTTCCCTGATGATTAACGACGTTGAACATCTTTTCACGTGCTTCTTGGCCATCTGCGTATTTCTTTGGAAAAATGTCTATACCTGTTTTTTTTTTTCTATACGTGTTTTTCAATTTGATCAGTGATTATCTCACACAGTTTGAAACTCAAAGAGCCCGTATTCTTTTTTATTTTTTTTGCGGTACACGGGCCTCTCACTGTTGTGGCCTCTCCCGTTGCGGAGCACAGGCTCCAGATGCGCAGGCCCAGCGGCCATGGCTCACGGGCCCAGCCACTCCGCGGCATGTGGGATCTTCCCGGACCGGGGCACGAACCTGTGTCCCCTGCAGCGGCAGGCGGACTCTCAACCACTGCGCCACCAGGGAAGCCCCAAAGAGCCCGTATTCTGAACCACCTGTGCTCGACATCCTCTCCTGGGGAAAGGTTTTCCCCAAGGTGGGCGATAGAACCCCCATTTTCTCTTTCCCGGGCTTTGGGTCCAGTTACCCCCCAACTCAGAGGGCCCTGATGGTCACCCTCCACCCCTTCTCAGCAGGTTGAGTCCCAGACGCTCACCATGTTCCGTGACGTCGCCCAGCAGCTGCAGACCACCTGCGCCTCGCTGGGCTCCAGCCTCCAGGGGCTGCCAGCCCACGTCAAGGATCAGGCGCTGCAGGCTCGCCGCCAGGTGGAGGACCTCCAAGCCACCTTCTCCGGCATCCACTCCTTCAAGGACCTGTCCAGCAGCATCCTGACACAGAGCCGCGGGCAGGTGGCCAGGGCCCGAGAGGCCCTCGACCACGTGGTGGAGTATGTGGCCCAGAACACGCCCATCACGTGGCTGGTGGGACCCTTCGCCCCCGGAATCACCGAGAAGGCCCCAGAAGAGAAGAAATAGGAGAAGCAGGAGGGAGGCTCCTAGGGCCCAGGACCCCTCACTGGGAACACACATCTCTAACCCTTCCAGCTCACCTCAGCTGCCACCTTGGGAAACCGAGGTCCTCAGAACCAACCAGTCCCTCACCCTGTCTGAGCTTGGAGGAAGCATGTCCTGAGCATCACAGCGATCATTAGGACGAGATTTCCAGAAAAAAAAATTTTTTTTTCTAGAAGGTTCCAAAACTTTTTTTTTTCTTCCTCCAAAACCAGGAATATAGTTCTTACATCCACTCCTTTTTCTACATCAAGGCTCCTGGATATCAGCCTTGAGCTAAGGGACTTGGACTTCTGTGAAGTGGGCCTCCTGGGGATGGGGTAGGGGCAGAGCAGCTGATACTCATTCTAGAGCTGAAGGGGGTGAGGCCTGCCTGGTGGGGCTTCAGTGTTGCCTTAATAAATTTTACCTGCAGCTAAGTCCAGGTTTGTGTGTGTGTGTGTGTGTGTGTGTGTGTGTGTTTATTTTTCAGCAGCTAAACAACTCTGGAGTCTCTGTGTGACCTTCTCAGCCCCTTCTCTGCTTTGCTCCCAAGGGCGTGAACGGGACAGGGCCGGACCTGAAGGTCTGTACCCAGTGCCTCGGACAAGGCCTGTCTGGGTTGTCAGAGATGCACTCACCATGCTTGCTCGGCTTGGAGAGAACCAGGTTGTGGGGGTCTTTCATCTCCCCCCGCCCACGTGCCAGAGTTTTACCCCCGTGTCGTGTTCTGTTCAGCCAGCAGAAGTGAGAAGCCTGCTGCTTTTCCTGTCCTGGGCCTCCCCGGCCATGTTGGGGAACCATGTGGCAGGCCGACCCCCAAAGATGTCCACGACCTGATCCCTGGGCCCTGTGACTACATTCCCTCACGTGGCAAAGGAGATTTTGCATGATGGGATTCAGTTAAGGATCTGGAGACAGGGAGATGGTCCTGGATTATCCGGGTGGACCCTAAACATCATCACAAGGGTCCTTTTAAGAGGGAGGCTGGGGGACTTCCCGGGCGGTCCAGTGGTTAAGACGCCGTGCTTCCAATGCAGGGGGCACAAGTTCGATCCCTGGTCAGGAACTAAGATCCTACATGCAAACCGCAACTAAGAGTTCGCATGCCACAACTAAGAAGTCCGCGTGCTGCGACTAATACCTGGTGCAGCCAAAAATAAATACGTAATAAATTAATTTTTTAGAAAAAGATGAACGAGTCTGGGGTTATAAAGTACAGCTTGGTGACTGCAGTTAACAGTCTTGCGTTGTGTATTTGCTAATTTTTTTAAAAAAAATAAATTTATTTATTTATTTTTGGCCATGTTGGGTCTTTGTTGATGAGCGCGGGCTTTCTCTAGTTGCGGCGAACGGGGGCTACTCTTCCTTGCGGTGCTCGGGCTTCTCATTGCGGAGCATGGGGCTCTAGGCATGCAGGCTTCAGTAGTCACAGCAGGCGGGCTCGGTAGTTGTGGCTCGCGGGCTCTAGAGCTCAGGCTCAGTAGTTGTGGCGCACGGGCTTAGTTGCTCTGTGGCATGTGGGATCTTCCCGGACCAGGGCTCGAACCCGTGTCCCTTGCATTGGCAGGCAGATTCTTAACCACTGCGCCACCAGGGAAATCCCTGCATTATGTATTTGAAAGTTGCTAAGAGGGTAGGTCTTAAAAGTTCTCATTTCAAGAAAAGAAATATTTGTAACTATGTGAGGTGATGGATGTTAACTAGACTTATTGTGGTCATTTCACAGTGTATATTGGATACATATATCAAATCATTATGTTGTACACCTAAAACTAATGCTATGTTGTATGTCAATTACATCTCAAAAAAAAACAAACAAAAGGTTAAACATTTGGGGGAAATAGTATGAAAAAGAACATGCAATGACAAATTCAAAATTAGGTGCCACAGAAAACCTGCCTGTCGACACTTAGTGATAGATACTTGCTGTATGTCAGGCACTGTGGTAAAATGATCTAGACTAAAAGTCTGCAAACTATAGCCTGAGGGCCAAAAGTACCCAAAGAGTTGTTTGTTTGTTGGCATGGCTAACAAGCTAAGAGGGTTTTAAAGCAAAGGTACACAACAGAGACCTCCTGTATCCCGCAAAGCTGAAAATATTTACTATCTAACCCTTTATAGGAATAGCTTGCCTACCTGTTTTGAGACCACTGTACAGGACTTCTTCCTGTTACATCTTACTGCTTAGACTTAAATATTTCTCCCAGTCCATAGAAGATGTGAACAAGGGTGAATTACTGATATTCACAACAATGTGGCTGAAACTCACAAGCATGATGCTGAGTGAGAGGAGGCAGACACAAACGCATCCGCACGCTGATTCTCCTTTGATGAACAAAACTAAACTATGGGACTTTCCTGGTGGTGCAGTAGTTAAGAATCTGCCTGCCAATGTGGCAGGGGACATGGGTTCAAGCCCTGGTCCGGGAAGATCCCACATGCCGCGGAGCAACTAAGCCCATGCGCCACAACTACTGAAGCCCCCTGGCCTAGAGCCCGTGCTCCGCAACAAGAGAAGCCACCACAACGAGAACCGCTTGCACTGCGACGCAACAGAGAGTAGCCCCTGCTCGCCACAACTAGAGAAAGCCTGCGCACAGCAACGAAGACCCAACGCAGCAAAAATAAATAAATAATTCAATTAATAAAAAAAATAAAAACCTAAACTATGATGAGAAACCAGAAGGGTGGTTTCCCAGTGGGTAGGGATGGAGAAGGGGCCCTTGGGGACTTCTAGGGGATGGAAATGACCTCTATATCTCAATCAGGGAGTTGGCTACAGGGAGTGTGTACATACCCAAAAAAAACCACTGAGCTGTCTGTCCCTTTAAGCTTTATAGACTTTGGTGCCTATGAATTATACGTCAACACAAATTAAGACAGAGAAAGTAGCATGAGGTGGCGGTGGGGGAAATGAGCCTTTTTGTTCGCTTCCAGGGGGAGTGCAAACAGGTACACTGTTCTGGACAAAATCGGGCGGTGTTTAGTAAGAGTGAGAATGTACTCCACGTCTGAAAAGTCCTAGAAGTTCCCTTTCTCTTCAGCCACCCTAGAGAAACCCTGTCAACAGAGTCACATAATCCTTTTTTTTTTTTTTTGGTCCCAAGGCATGCAGGATCTTAGTTCCCAGGCTAGGCGTGGAACCCGTGCCCCCTGCAGTGGAAGCACAGAGTCTTAACCACTGCACCGCCAGGGAAGTCCCATCACCTAGTCCTTTCTATCAGCTCCAATAGGCAGGTGCTGTAATGATCGCTGTGTTACAAGAGAGTGAAACTGAGGCAGGGTTCAGCGGGCCCCCCTGTGGCCCCACCTCACGGCAAGTGTCAGAATAAGGATTTGAACCCAGCACTCAGACTACCCTCCCCCTCACGCCATCCCCGCACTGTTCATAACCACCAACTTATAAGGTGTTAATGCCTGCCTGGGGGGAAGAGTGGCAGGAACCAGCATGTCCAATGACAGGGGACTCAACAAACTGTGATATGGCAATGCTTAGTGAGACCATAATACACTTAAAAAGAACAACGTTGGGGGACTTCCCTGGAGGTCCAGTGGTTAGGACTCCATGCTTCCAATGCAGGGGGCACGGGTTCGATCCCCGGTCAGGGAACTAGGATCCCTCAAGCCGTGTGGCACAGCCAAAAAAGGAAAAAAAAGAGCAAGGTCGGGCTACATATATTGGCTTAGAAAAATGTTGGAGACATCTTCAACAGAATAAAGCTAAGTATTGATAACATCTATATCCAGGGTCAGCAAACCAGCAAACCACGGCCACTGGCCTGCGGCGTTGGGTCTTTGTTGCTGTGCGCCAACTTTCTCTAGAGCAGGGGCTACTCTTCGTTGTGGTGTGCAGGCTTCTCATTGCAGTGGCATCTCTTGTTTCGGAGCACGCGCTCTAGGCGCGCGGGTTTCAGTAGTTGTGTGTGGCGCACCAGCGTAGTTGTTTCACAGCATGTGGGATTCCTAGGGATCAAACCTGCATTGGCGGGTGGATTCTTAACCACTGCGCCACGAGGGAAGTCCCTGCCACCTGGTTTTGTAAATAAAGTTTTATTGACACACAGCTGACACCCATTTACTGAGGTATCACCTGTGACTGCTTTGGGGCTACAGCGGCAGCATAGGTAGTTGTAATAAAGACACTATGGTGCCTAAGACCGACAATATTTTACTAGCTGGTCCTTTACAGAAAAAAGTTTGCTGACTTCTGGCCAATTTGAATAAAAAGCAAAGCCAGACCAAAGGATACCAAATATCACATTCATGGATGCGTGTAAACGTGTGTGCAAAAGCGGAAAACGAAACGAATGGGCCCCCAAGTGGGAGTAGGAATGTGGACCTCAACGAGGACCTTCTTTTTTCTTTAAATGAAGGGAGGTGCACAACCACACCTGTCTGCAGGTGGTCAAATTTATCCATCTGCAGCCCATGGCTTCCCATGGAAACCTTGGATGTTCCAGCCGTGTTACCGTCTCTGAGCCTCAGTTTTCTCACCTATAAAATGGACACGGTCAAACCTACCAGGAACAGTTGTTTTAAGACATGGATAAGGATTTCCCTGGTGGTCCCGTGGTTAAGACTCCACAATTCCACTCCAGGGGGCACGAGTTCAATCCCGGGTCGGGGAACTAAAGATCCCACATGCCACAGAGCACAACCAAAAAACTAACTAAATAAATAAAAGACATGGATCAGATGACCACCAAGATGTGTTTGGCCTGGGAACAGGCACCTAATGGACGCTCCAAAAATTGGTGATGGGTATGGGGTGGAGAGGCATATGGGAAGATGGGTTTCATGCCTGCTCCGCCTCCAGCTCAGGAGGCCCTAAAGGCAGGGACCACTTCTTCCCGCACCCCCATCCCGATGTATCCCCAGAACCTAGACATGCTTGGCACACAGTAGGCGTTCAAGAAAATTTCTCCCTCACAGGCGACAGGCACTAAGTGAGGCACTGAGGTGCGGGGACAGGGCGGGGGTGGGGGACTTAGCATCCTGATAACTACCATTTGCATTTCCCTCCCACAAACCTTTCAGTGAACTTTGGCCTGGAGTCCATGCACCGTTTGGGAGAGCTGATGATAAAATTCAGGGTGTCCAATGAACAGACGGGAAAAAACCCTCATATCTTCATTTGCACTGACTCAACTGGTATTTGCCATTTTCTCAATTATGAATGAAGGACTTGTGGCTTTGTTTCTGGTAGAAAGCCACAGGCATTTCCATATCAGATCACACTGCTGCAGGTGGCTCAAAATACAGCTGACCCTCCTTATTACTGAATACTCACTGTGGGGATTAGATTTTGTTAGTTAATGTGGTGATACACACAGAGGTAGAACCCTAAGCCTGTTTGTTTGTTTCGGTATAGCTCTATTTCAAAAGTCTTTTTGAAGTGATTGTCTTGCAAGTATTTGAAAACAACTTTTTGTGGTAGTAAAATATACTAAACATGAAACTTACCTTTTAACCTTTTTTTTTTTTTCGGTTTTGACTGCACAGTGTGGCATATGGGATCTTAGTTCCCCGACCAGGAATTGAACCCACATCCCCTGTGGTGGAAGTAGGAGTCTTAACCACTGGACCACCAGGGAAGTACCACCTTTTAACCATTTTTAGGTGCACAGCTCAGTGGCATTAAACACATTCACATTGCTGTGCAACCATCCCCACCATCCGTCTCCAGAACTTTCTCATCTTCCCAAACTGAAACTGTCCCCATGAAACACTGTCTTCCTCTTCCGAAGGGGTGGCACCCACCACCTACTTTCTGTTTCTATGAATCTGACCTTCCTAGGGACCTCCTGTGAGTGGAATCACACTGTTTGTCCCTCCCTCTCTGGCTTATCTCACTGAGCACAATGTCTTCAAGGTTTATTCACGTTGTAGCTTGTCAGAATTTCCTTCCTTTTTAACATCGAATAATATTCCATTGTGTGGGTGGACCCCATTCATCCAAGGATGGATCACTAAGTTGTTGTTAAAGAAATTTTTAATAAGTATATGTCAACATAATGGACTTCCCTGTAACCTCCTATATTGGGCTTGATGCATCTAACAAATGATATATTTTTTTAATTGAAGTATCGTTCATTTACAATGTCGTGTTAGTTTCAGGTGTACAGCAAACTAATTCAGTTTTGTATATATATATATTTTTTTTTCAGATTCTTTTCCATTATAGGTTATTACAGGATATTGAATATAGTTCCCTGTGCTATACAGTAGGACCTTGTTGGTTATTTATTTTATTATTTAAAAAAATATTTATTTATTTTGCTGCTCCAGATCTTAGTTGCGGCACACGGGATCTTCGTCACCTCGTGCGGGATCTTTCGTTGCAGCATGTGGGATCTAATTCCCAGACCAGGGATCGAACAGGGGTCCCCTAGCTTTGGGAGCACGGACTCTTAGCAACTGGACCATCAGGGAAGACCTGGTTATCAAACCTGCATTGGCGGGAGGATTCTTAACCACTGCGCCACGAGGGAAGTCCCTGCCACCTTGTTTTGTAAATAAAGTTTTATTGACACACAGCTGACATCCATTTACTGAGGTATCACCTGTGACTGCTTTGGGGCTACAGCGGCAGCATAGGTAGTTGTAATAAAGACACTATGGTGCCTAAGACCGACAATATTTTATATATTTATATATAGTAGTGTGTATCTGTTAATCCCAGACTCCTCATTTATCCCTCCCCCCACCCCCTTCCCCTTTGGTAACCAGAAGTTTGTTTTCTATAGCAAACGGTATTTTGACAAGAGGTTCCGGGTGACAAAGGGGCCCAATCAAAGGTATATTATTTATGGCTTTTGTGGGCCTCTTCTTCCACTAAAAAAAAAAATTAAATTACATTTTACAACTGTGTTGGTATAAAGACACATATAATTCAGGCTGAATTATATTCATTTTCTTTTTTTTTTTTTTCCTTTCTGATTTTAAGAGAAATGAAAACATTTTCGTGGGTCCCAGAAGTATGACGGGCTCTGAGCACCGTGATTTAACTATGCCCAATAGATATGTAAGCCCTGGGTTCAGGACCCCTGTGAATTTTATTTTATATATGTATTTATTTTTTAGTTACAGGCTTTAGTTAGTTCTGCTCCCTGTGAATTTTAAAACGTCATGTTTGCAGCTTCAAGATACGCCATTTTGGGACTTCCCTCGCGGTCCAGTGGTTAGGACTCTGCGCTTTCATTGCGGAGTGCCCAGGTTCAACCCCTGGTGGGGCAACTGAGATCCCCCAAGCTGCACTGCGCGGCCAAAAAGGTATGCCATCTTGCTGTCCCTTTTCCAACCACATGGGCGTCCCCAAATCCCTCCAGGGTGGCCATGATTCCCACCCCCGTCCCCCCCAATTATCCCATCCCCTCTATTCGGTGTCCTGGAAAACATTAATTACTAATTGAGATGAACTAATTTAAACGCTGTGGTTCTTTCTCACTAGACGGTGGGCTTCCGAGGGCTGTCGTCACCCTTGACCCCTGTTGTGGTCCCCAACGCCCGGGCACCCCGGAGGTGCGCAAACGTCCCCTAAGGGGCAGCCGGCGGAGGGACAGAGGGCGTCGCTCGGGGCGTCTCAGGGACTTTCCCGGTCCCGCTGGGAAAGCGTGATCTCATCCCCTTCCTCCCTCCCCTCCGGACGCGGAAGGGGCGGTCGGAGGCCGTGCGCCTGGAGGCACCAGCGTGCCTTCCGCGCTCTGCCATCCGCTGGCACCGCCGCCAGGCCGTCCGGCCGCCAGCCCCAGCCCCGAGGACACGAGCGGCGCAGCCAGCCGCCCCCGCGATCCCTGGTAGGTGAGGAAGGGGCGAGGGCCGGCTGGGGAGGGGCAGGGGACCCCCGCAGGCCTGCAGGGGGCCCGGCTGCCCACGCCCCTCGCCAGGGTTCGAAGCCAGCTGCCCCGCACTGGGAGCTTTGGACGTCCTTGCGCCGCGTGTTCAGTGCCCCTCGCCCCCCAATGCTCAACACCCCTCCCTGGCCCAAGTCCTCCCCACCCCCCCAACTCTTCCCCAACACCCCGAATCCTCCCCAACATGACGTACTACCTTCCAACACTGCTTTCCTCCTCCGCGTTTCTGATTTCTTCCCCAAACTGGGCACTCTCTCTGCCCCAGCCCCGGTTCTTCCCGCCCGGTGATCGCCACCCCCCACTGCCGCTCCCCCAGCTCCTCCAGGGCCCCGAATCCCCACTTTATCCAGGGGCTTCCGTGACCCCCCTCCCACTGGGGGAGTGCACTTCCCTCAGCGGGTCCCATCCATCAGCTGAGATGGGTCTCCGGGAATCTTCAACCCCCTGTTCCCCACCCCTTCCCGTGGGGAACGGGGTTGGTTGGTACCTGCCCAGGAGTCGATCCAAGTCTGCCCAGGCCGCTGGTACCACTCGGCTGGGCCCAGGACTTCTTCAGGGTACCTGTGTTCCTTTCCTCTCCTTGCGGCTGAGGCAGGGGTTTGGGGGAGGGGACACCACAGTGTGACCCAGGCAGGCTGAGGTCTGGGTTCCAGAGTTTGGGGGAGGGTTGCCCCAGGCTGCAGAACCTGCCTGGGCCTCTGTGTCCTCCTCCGAATAAGGGCCATTCATTCATTCCTCAACAAACATTTATGGAGCGAGCACCTGCTGCGTGCCAGGAGACACTGTTCAGTACACTGGGCACACAGTAGGGGCCAAATCGTGTCCTCATGGAGCCACAGGGAGCAAAAGTGTGACCTGTCACAGTGATGTGTGCCAAATGCAGAGGGCAGCTATCCGGTACCTTGGCCAGGCTTGAGGATTCCTCAGATCCAGGCATGGGAGGGGTACTGCACATAGTAGGTGCTCAGTGAATAAAGGCAGGGGCCCTGCAGCCACGCTGCCTGGTTTAAATCACTGCCCCTTTACTTTCTACCTGTGTGATCCCGGGCAAGTCACTCTACCTTTCTGTGCCTCCCTTTTCTACTGGGAAACAGGCAGTCAAAATAGTCTTAACTCGCAGCGTTGTCCTTTGCTTTGCACAGTGCCCGGCACATAGTTGGTGCTCAGTAAACACTTATTTTTTAAAAAAATATTTATTTGGGTGCCCCGAGTCTTAGCTGCAGCACATGGAATCTTCATTGCGGCGTGCGGGATCTTTAGTTGTGGCATGAGAACTGTTAGTTGTGGCATGCATGTGGGATCTAGTTCCCTGACCAGGGATAGAACCTGGGCCCCCTGCGTTGGGAGCATGGAGTCTTAGCCACTGGACCACCAGGGAAGTCCCCTGGAACATTTCTTAATTAGCCAAAAGGAGTGAAGTGCCCCTACTATGTGCCAGTCCTGGTAGGAGCCGATTAGGCTGTCTTCTTGGGGAGGAAGGATTCAAGCAGAAAACATTTATTGGGTGCCTACTGTGTGCCAGGCACTGCTCTGTCCACTCACTGATTTATTCAGCCAATAAGTATTTATTTATAAGGTATACTTATTTATTTATATAAGTATACTGTGTGCTGGTCTCCAGAGATCCTTCCTGGAGATCACCACCTGGTCTGGATCCCATCATTGCTTGCTTGAGCCAGTGGTCACCTCCACCCATGTCCCCTCCCCACCCTCTCTCCTGCCCTCACCACCCCACCCCCGAATCTGTCCTCGCTGAAGTAGCCAGAGGGCACCTGTGAGCACCTGAATTAGGTCCCCTCCCAGCTCTGCATGCAGCTCCCCAGGGCTCCCTCCTCCGTCTCACAAGGCCCTGCCTGACCTGCCCCGCCCCCCCCCCCCCCCGCCCTCCCCTCCTCCCTCTCTCCCCGTCGCTCATTCTGCTCCAGACACGTGGGCCTCCTCGTTCCTCCAACACATCAGGTCCAGTCCCACCCCAGGACCTTTGCACATGCTGTCCCCACTTCCTGAAACTCTCTTTCCCCAGATCTGCACCTGAGTTGCTCCCCCACTTCCTTCAGGTCTCAGCTCCCGTATGTCACTTCCTCCCAGAGGTCTCCCTTGATCTCCAGTTCTTGGCAGGCTTTCCCCCAGTCCTTGCCTTTCTCCCCCACCCTGGCTCATTTTCTTGATGGCTCTATCCGTTCTCTGCAATGAACTACTTTCTCATTCATCCCGGGTCTCCCCCAACTAGACTGTGAGCTCCAAGAGGGCCAGGGGTCTGCAACAGCACCTACAATAGCTCTTGGCACACAGTAGGTGCTCAATTAATATTCCCTCTGTGTGTGAAGAGATTACCCAAGAGTGTAGACAGGAGAGGAGGGGGTAGGCAGATTCCAGATTTGGTGAACAAATATAAAAGAAGAGAAAAAAGAAATTCTGCCAGTATTTATTTCCGATTTGTACGGTTTCTTATATTGTTATTCTGAACTCTCGCTCAGGACGAGGGCCACTCTCCTGCTGGGTTTACACACGAGGAAACTGAGGCTGAGAAAACAGTCTCCACCGCTGGCAGGTGGCAGAGCCAGGTCCCTCACCCCGGTGGGTGCTTCCCCACCCCCACCCCACTGTCCCCGGCACCCACTGTCAGGTGTAGAGTGGACTTTGCCCTGGAGGCTGTGGAAGGTGGGCAGAATGAAAGCCAGGTTTCCAGAAGGTTGGGGTGGCCGCTGGGCGGGGCAGATGGAGTGGACGGGGGACATGCCAGGGCACAGTGTCTGGGGAGGGGGCGCTGCATCGGGGCTCAGGCTGGCGGGCGGGGAGATGGAGGAGAAACACGGTGTGACTTTAGGCAGTTTGCCAGGAGTGCAGGCGCGGGAGGGCCTGCCTGCATGATTCTTTTTTTCTTTTAATATTTATTTACGTGGCTGCACTGGGTCTCAGTGGCGGCACGTAGGATCTTTAGTTGTGGCACGCGGATCTAGTTCCCTGACCAGGGATCAAACCTGGGCCCCCTGCATTGGGAGTGTATTTTTATTTATTTATTTATTTATTTATTTATGGCTGCATTGGGTCTTTGTTGCCGCGCGTGGGCTCTCTAGTTGCGGTGAGCAGGGGCTACTCTTTGTTGCTGTGCACAGGCTTCTTATTGCGGTGGCTTCTCTTGTTGCGGAGCACGGGCTCTAGGTACACAGGCTTAGTTGCTCTGCGGTATGTGGGTTCTTCCCAGACCAGGGCTCAAACCCGTGTCCCCTGCATCGGCAGGCGGATTCTTAACCACTGCCCCACCCGGGAAGTCCCCGGGAGCATAGCGTCTTATCCACTGGACCACCAGGGAAGCCCCTGCTTGGCTAATTCTGAGTCTGGCTGTGAGCTTTTCCACAAGCCCAGCCCTGAGCCTCTGCTGCGGGGGCCTCCAGCACGGGTACTGCTGGGGGCAGACAGCTGTCAGGTACCCTAAGGCTCACGGAGCACCGAGGGTGTGCTAGCGACGGCTCTGTACCATTTCTACACGGATTAACTCATTCGACCTATGGCAGTCCTCGCAGGAAGAGGTCATCCTTGTACCCAGTCCACAAAGGAGGAGACTGAGGCACCAATGTGCTTGTGGCCTGTCCAAGGTCACAGCCTGGAAGCCATACGCTGAGATTTGAACCCCAAGCGCATGCTCCCACCCACTGCTCTCTCTTGCCCCGGAGCTGACTCATTTCGGGTGGGTGTCCCATAAAGGGGGGGAGGCTGTGGCCAAGCGCAGGACAAGGGCAGCTGCCACTCTGTTCTTGTTGACCGTCTGGATTCCAAGAGAACCCAGAACACCAGAGTTTCACACAGCACCTCCTCTGTTCAGCGTTGGCAGCTAATTCAAATTTTCTTCTCACACTGCTGCCCGTGGTGTAGTTGCGGGAGTTGGTGAACTTTTCTTCCTTTTAACATTTTATTGACCTAGAACCTGAATTCAGACTAGGACACAGATCCTAAGTACTGAACTTGAATTTTCAGAGTGAACAGTGCGTGATGAACTTAATGTCTGGCCCCGTTCATGCCCCATCCTTCACGCTTTATCAGCTGTGCCCTTTGTTCGTTAAAAGTTGGAGGGTGCCTGTCACCAGGTGATTGATTTTTCTCTCTTTTTTTCATTGGAGTGTAGCTGCTTTACAATGTTGTGTTAGTTTCTGCTGTGCAGCAAAGTGAATCAGCTCTACATATACATATATCCCCTCCTTTTTGGATTTCCTTCCCATTTAGGTCACTACAGAGCATTGAGTTCCCTGTGCTAGACAGTAGGTTCTCATTAGTTATGTATTTTTTTTAACTTTTTTTTTTTGGCTGCAACACGTGGCATGCGGGATCTTAGTTCCCCGACCAGGGATCAAACCCGGGCCCCCTGCAGTAGGAGCATGGAGTCTTTAACCACTGGACCACCAGGGAAGTCTTAGTTATCTATTTTATACATAGTAGTGTCTATATGTCAGTCCCAATCTCCCAATTTATCCCTCCTGCCCTGCCCCCTTGGTGTCCATACGTTTATTCTCTACATCTGTGTCTCTATTTCTCCTTTGCAAATAGGTTCATCTGTACTATTTTTCTAGATTCCACATATATGTGTTAATATACATGTGTCTTTGTCTCTCTGACTTACCTCACTCTGTATGACAGTCTCTAGGTCCATCCATCTTTTTTTTTTTAATTAATTTTTATTGGAGTCTAGTTGATTTACAATGTTGTGTTAGTTTCTGCTGTACAGCAAAGTGACTCGGTTATACATATACATATATCCCCTCTTTTTTCAGATTCTGTTCCCATATAGGTCATTACAGAGTACTGAGTAGAGTTCCCAGCGATTTTTTCTTTTTAAGTTACCATACACGCAGCTGTTCCCAGGAGCCACTGAGAGGTGGAAAGAACAGTTGATCTGAGGGTCATTGCTGTAGAGGGAGATGTCTGATACTTCAAGGAGTTTTGATAGTTCGGTAAGTTTTGGCTGACTTGTGGTCCCACCTGATCGTCATCGTTTTTATGCCATTTTGTTGCCGACAGCAAGCTCACATCAGAGATGGGAGAAACTATACACTTTGCCTTTCTCTCTCTCTTTTTTTTAATTAATTTAATTTTTATTATTTATTGTTTGGCTGCGTTGGGTCTTTGTTGCTGCGCGGGCTTTCTCTAGTTGCGGCGAGCGGGGGCTACTCTTTGTTGCAGTGCACGGGCTTCTCACTGCGGTGGCTTCTCTTGCTGTGGAGCACGGGCTCTAGGCTCATGGGCTCTAGAGCGCAGGCTCAGTAGTTGTGGTGCATGGACTTAGTTGCTCCACGGCATGTGGGATCTTCCCGGACCAGGGCTCGAACCTGTGTCCCCTGCATTGGCAGGCGGATTCTGAACAGCTGCGCCTCCAGGGAAGCCCCACTTTGCCTTTCTGTTACTTGTGCCTGCATTATGGCAACAACGTCTGTCCTCCACTTTCTTCCAGTAGTCTGGCCATGAGCTCATTTCAGGGGCTGTTTCAATTAAAACTAGATAAGTCTGTTTCTCAGGCCATATAACCAGGCCCATGTAAGCTGGAATCTCTGGCGATACACTTTGGAGACCACAGGCTCAGTGGGTTCTAGGGCCAGGCAGCCTGGCTTCCAATCCAGCTGCGGCCTTTACATACCTTTTCTCGACTAATTCTTCAAGATCTGGTGTGTATTTTTTCAGATCTCAATTCAGATGCTACATTTTTAACAGTTTAAGTGAAATCTGATCCTACCAAAACAAAGTTGGGTCTTTTTTTTTAAAGAGGAGATAATAGTACTTACAGAATTTATTTTTTAATACATACAATTATTTAAATGCATTGTATTTTACCTTGATAATTATTTTTTTTAATATCTATTTATGTATTTGGTTGCACCAGGTCTTAGTTGTGGAAGGTGGGCTCCTTAGTTGCGGCATGTGAACTCTTAGTTGCGGCATGCATGTGGGATCTAGTTCCCTGACCAGGGATCGAACCTGGGCCTCCTGCATTGGGAGCGTGGAGACTTATCCACTGTGCCACCAGGGAAGTCCCCAAAGTTGGGTTTAATGGGGAAACATTTTTTTTTTTTTTTACACTGACCCAGTTTTTCCATTTTAATGAATTAAATATGAATAAAATTTAATATTTACTTTCTCCCCGGTAGCTGTAGCCACATTTCCAGTACTCAGTAGCCACATGGAGCTGGGGCTGCCATAACAAAGTCCCACAGGCTGGAGGCCTTAAAAACCAGAAATTTATTGCCTGACAGTCTGGAGGCTGGAAGTCCAAGATCAAAGTGTCGGCAGGGTTGGTTCCTTCTGAGGCCTCTCTCCTTGGCTTGCAGACGGCTGTCTTCTCCCTGTGTCCTCACGTGATCCTCCCTCTGTGGGTGTCTGTGTCCTAGTCTCCCCTTCTTATAAGGACACCAGTCTGGGCTTCCCTGGTGGCGCAGTGATTGAGAGTCCGCCTGCCGATGCAGGGACACGGGTTCGTGCCCCGGTCCAGGAAGATCCCACATGCTTGCGTACCGCAAAAAAAAAAAAAAAAGGACACCAGTCTTATTGGATTAGGACCCCACCCTTATGACCTCATTTTAACTTGATTACCTCTGTAAAGACCACATCTCCAAATGTAGTCACATCCTGAGGTCCTGGGGGTTAGGGTTTTAACATCTGAACTTGGTGAGGGGGGAACCCAGTTCAACCAATAACAGCCAGTTATCCCCCGTAATAATTATATGGGCTGGAGAGACAGGCATCTGGTCTTAGGGTTACAAACATGGGTGCCATAGGGCTGTTCTGCCCGTCATTAGCTGTGCAATCTAAGTTTGCCCCTCTATGGAATGGGAAAAAAAAAAAAATCATATGCCTGTTTCGTAGCCCAGGTGTTGGCAAACTTTTCTCTGGAAAGGACCAGAGAGTGAATATTTTCATCTTTATGGGCGTCTGTTGCAGCTACTCAGCTCTGCCACTGTAGCCTCAAAGCAGCCATGGACCCTGTGTAAATGAGTGAGCGTGTCTGTGTTCCAAGAAAACTTTATTTACTAAAACAGCCCATGGGCCATACTTTGTGACCCCTTCCTAGGGAGTTGTGCACAGTGTCATCAGGGCAGGCTCGACCAAAAATTTGAAGGAAGGTAGGGAGTGAGCTGTGGGGATACATGGGGGAAACAGTGTTCCAGGCAGAAGGAGCAGCCAGTGCAAATGCCCTGAGGCAGGACTGTGCCTGGCAAGTTTGAAGGATAGCGGGGAGGCCAGTGGGGCAATTAAGAGATATGATATACTAGGTTTGTATATTATATATACATATACCCACTTTGTTGCCGTAAGTTGCCATATATTGATATTTGTTTTTGAAAGAAGCAAAAAGGTTTATGAAAAGAAAAAAGGAACTCTTCTCTGCAGTAATATATGGCTCGCATTTAGTCTTTCTTTATGGAAAAATAATTCAGGAGCTAAGAAAGCACTTAAGCAATAATGATCTTCCTTCTTTTTTTGGGGGGGGACTGTCAGCTCCAAGAAGGAAGAGTATTCCTGTTTTATTCTTCTCTCTGTCCTGATACATTCAGTGTCCAATACATGGCAGATGCTGGAAAATTACTGCTTGAATGAATGAATGAATGAATGCTGTGTATGTATAACTTTCGCCTCTTCACACACTTCCTTTATTTATTATTTGCAACAAATATGTTCAGAGTTTTTACTCTGCGGATGGCACATTGGCTTGCTTTTTTTTTTTTTTTCTTTTAAGCTTATAAGGTCTCTTTAAAATATTTGAATCGATTGCTAACTCGACACAACCGAGCAGATTCCTGAAAATCTGCGTTTCTGGCTTCTCTTGAAAAGTTAGCAGATGTGGTCCCACTGAGCCCATTTTCCTTCTCGGCAACACACATGAGGCAAGACCACGGCATTTAGACAGGTCGAGGTGGTTCTAGGTTTTCATGTAAAAGCCCAAGTGCCCCCCTTTCCCCCTACTCAGGCCCACAAGTTCCTGCACGACCTGCCCCGTCCCCTCCCTGCCCTCCCCTCCTTCCTCTCTCCCCCTCGCTCACTCTGCTCCAGACATACAGGCCTTCTCGCTATTCCTCCAACACACCAGGCATGGTCCTGCCCCAGGGCCTTTGCACGGGCTGTTTCCTCTGCCTGGATCTCTCTTCCTTCAGATGTCCCCACTCTCTCCCCATGTTTATGTCCTGTCGAAATCTCTCTTCTCATCAAGACATTCCTAAACTACGTTGTTTAAAACTGCACACAGGGACTTCCCTGGTGGCACAGTGGCTGGGACTACACACTCCCAGTGCAGGGGGCCCAGGGTTCCGTCCCTGGTCGGGGAACTAGATCCCACAGGCATGCCACAACTGGAACTTTGTGTGCCACAACTGAGGAGCCCACGTGCCGTAACTAAGACCCGGCACAACCAAATAAACAAAACAAAAAACCCCAAAACTGCACCCCTCCGCCCCCATTCTTGGAGTTCATGACTCTCCTTCCCTCCTTGTTTCTCCGCGGCATTCATACTGTGATATATCGTGAATTTCACTCATGTATCCGCCGATCATTTGTCCCCGCATACTAGGAAGTCAGCTCCATTTTAGGGTCTCTGCTATTTCCTGGTGCCTATCAGCATTTCAATATGTCAGGCCGCTTTCAATTTCGAAACAGTCAGACAGCCGCTCATCTCCTTGCGTCCTTCCTCCCCCCGCCCCCCTCCCCCCCTCCCCCCCTCCCCCCCTCCCCAGCACCGCCTCTCTCTCTGATGCTTCTCGGCCACTTCTCTTCTGCCCACTCTGCTCGGTCACATCCCCGTCACACCTCTGGAACCATCGACCTTGGTCCTGGGCCATTTGGCATCCGCTCAGAATGAATTAAAAAAAAAAAAAAAAAGCTGAGTCATGTGTACAGTGCCGTCTGTGAGTTATCAGCAAAGGGGGTTGATGGATGAATCAGCTCTTCATCTAGACCAGGCATCCTCAACGTCAGCGCTTAGCAACGTCTGGGGCTCGGTCATTCTCTTGAAGGGCTGTCCTGGGCACTGTGGGATGTTGAGCTGCATCCTGGCCCTCACCCACTCAATGCCAGGAGCACTTTTCCATGCAGTCGTGACAACAGAAATGTCCCCAGATGTCGCCATGTGTCCTCTGGGGGGATAGAGTTGTCCCTGGTGCAGATGCACTGTTCTTGGCTTGGGGGTGGGGCGGGTCCCAACGTGGACACCAGTGGAGAACAGGCAGTAGGCCTAGCTGAGGGGCAGAGAAAGTGTTCTCGGCCCCCTGGACTGGACGTGAGGCTATGCTTTTTCCAAGTCTGAATGTGATGTAAATTGAGCGCCTGGGGATTTAAATTTGGGGGTTTGGGACACTCTCCATGGTGTCTTTGTTCTGTGTCCTTGGGAAAGACCTTTTCTCTGTGTGTGTTTTCTTTCTTTCTTTTAAATTTTTATTGGAGTAGAGTTGATTTACAATATTGTGTTACTTTCTGCTGTACAGCAAAGTGAATCAGTTATACACATACATATATCCACTCTTTTTAAGATTCTTTCCCCATATAGGTCATTACAAAGTATTGAGTAGAGTTCCCTGTGCTATACAGTAGGTCCTGATTAGTTACCTATTTTATATATAGTAGTGTGTATATGTCAATCCCAGTATCCCAATTTATCCCTCCCCGCCTTTCCCCCCTGATAACCATAAGATTGTTTTCTACATCTGTGACTCTATTTCTGTTTTGTAAATAAGTTCATTTGTACCATTTTTTAAGATTCCATGTATAAGTGATATGATATGGTATTTGTCCTTCTCTGTTTGACTTACTTCACTCAGTATGACAATCTCTGGGTCCATCCATGTTGCTGCAGATGGCATTATTTCATTCTTTTTTATGGCTGAGTAATAGTCCATTATATATATATGTACCACATCTTTATCCATTCCTCTGTTGATGGACATTTAGGTTGCTTCCATGTCCTGGCTATTGTAAGCAGTGCTGCAATGAATATTGGGGTGCATGTGTCTTTTCAAATTATGGTTTTCTCCAGGTATATGCTCAGGGGTGGAATTGCTGGATCATATGGTAGCTCTCTTTTTAGTTTTTAAGGAACGTCCATACTGTTCTCCATAGTGGCTGTACCAATTTACATTCCCACCAACAGTGTGGGAGGGTTCCCTTCTTCTCCACACCTTCTCCAGCATTTATTGTTTGTAAATTTTTTGATGATGGCCATTCTGACTGGTGTGAGGTGATACTTCATTGTAGTTTTGATTTGCATTTCTCTAGTAATTAGTGATGTTGAGCATCTTTTCATGTGCTTTTTGGCCATCTGTATGTTTTCTTTGGAGAAATGTCTATTTAGATCTTCCGCCCATTTTTTTGATTGGATTGTTTGGGGTTTTTTTTGTTATTGAGCTGCATGAGCTGTTTGTGTATTTTGGAGATTAATCCCTTGTGGGTTGCTTCGTTGGCAAATATTTTCTCCCATTCTGTGGGTTGTCTTTTCGTTTTGTTTATGGTTTCCTTTGCAGTGCAAAAGCTTTTTTATTATTATCATTATATTATATAATATATATATTTATTATTATCATTAGGTCCCATTTGTTTATTTTTGTTTTTATTTTCATTACTCTAAGAAGTGGGTCAAAAAATATCTTGCTGCGATTTATGTCAAAGAGTGTTCTGCCTGTGGTTTCCTCTAAGAGTTTTATAGTGTGCGGCCTTACATTTAGGTTTTTAATCCATTTTGAGTTTATATTATTTTATTTTTTTAAGGGATTGGGTTTTTTTGTTTGTTTGTTTTAATTTAGTTAGTTATTTTTGGCTGGGTTGAATCTTCGTTGCTGTGCGCGGGCTTTCTCTAGTTGTGGCGAGTGGGGGCTACTCTTCATTGCAGTGGGCGGGTTTCTCATTGCAGTGGCTTCTCTTGTTGTGGAGCATGGGCTCCAGGCGTGTGGGCTTCAGTAGTGTGGCACGCGGACTCAGCAGTTGTGGCTCATGGGCTCTCTAGAGCTCAGGCTCCGTAGTTTTGGCACACGGGCTCAGCTGCTCCGCGGCATGTGGGATCTTCCCGGACCAGGGCTCGAACCCATGTCCCCTGCATTGGCAGGCAGATCCTTAACCACTGTGCCACCAGGGAAGTCCCTAATTTCATTCTTTTACATGTAGCTGTCCAGTTTTCCCAGCACCACTTATTGAAGAGACTGTCTTTTCTCCATTGTATAGTCTTACCTCCTTTGTCATAGATTAGTTGACCATAGGTGTGTGGGTTTATCTCTAGGCTTTCTATCCTGTTCCACTGATATCTATTTCAGTTTTTGTGCTAGTACCATACTGTTTTGATGATTGTAGCTTTGTAGTATAGTCTGAAGTCAGGGAGCCTGATTCCTCCAGCTCCATTTTTCTTTCTCAAGATTGCTTTGGTTATTTGGGGTCTCTTGTGTTTCTATACAAATTGTAAAATTTTTTGTTCTAATTCTGTGAAAAATGCCATTGGTAATTTGACAGAGATTGCATTGAATCTGTAGATTGCTTTGAGTAGTATAGTCATTTTGATAATATTGATTCTTCCAGTCCAAGAACATGGTGTATATCTGTCCATCTGTTTGTGTCATCCTTGATTTCTTTCATGAGTATTTTATAGTTTTCTGAGTACAGGTCTTTTGTCTCATTAGGTAGATTTATTCCTAGGTATTTTATTTTTTTGATGCGATTTTAAAAGGGATTGTTTCCTTAATTTCTCTTTCTGATACTTCATTGTTAGTGTATAGGAATGAAACATTTCTGTGTATTAATTTCATATCCTGCAACTTTACTGAATTCATTGATGAGCTCTAGTAGTTTTCTGGTAGCATCTTTAGGATTTTCTATGTATAGTATCATGTCAGCTGCAAACAGTGACAGTTTTACTTCTTCTTTTCCAATTTGGATTCCTTTTATTTCTTTTTCTTCTCTGATTGCTGTGGCTAGGACTTCCAAAACTATGTTGAATAAAAGTGGTGAGAGTGGACATCCTTGTTCCTGTTTTTTTTTTTTTTAAGCGTTTTAAAATATATATATTTATTTATTTTATTTATTTTTGGCTGTGTTGGGTCTTTGTTCCTGCACACGGGCTTTCTCTAGTTGTGGCGAGCGGGGGCTACTCTTCATTGTGGTGCGCAGGCTCCTCATTGTGGTGGCTTCTCTTGTTGCGGAGCATGGGCTCTAGGCACGCGGGCTTCAGTAGTTGTGGCACATGGCTCAGTAGTTGTGGCTCGTGGGCTCTAGAGGTCAGGCTCAGTAGCTGTGGTGCACGGGCTTAGTTGCTCCGCGGCATGTGGGATCTTCTCAGACCAGGGCTCAAACCCGTGTCCCCTGTATTGGCAGGTGGATTCTTAACACTGTGCTACCAGAGAAGCCCTGTGCCTGTGTTCTTATCGACAGTATTGGAAGGAAATATTGCTGGCCCCATTCATACATTGATTCATTCATTCAACAAGTATTTGTTAGGTACCTGCTGTGTGGTTCCACAAACCCTATAATGCCCAAGGTGACTGGGAGGCAGACAGATGTGGAAGGTTTAACACACAGGAAAAGGTCACCCAGTGGCCAATTCTGTTGTGGGGGGACATGGAGAGACAGACTGGGATAGAGAACCGGGGTGGTCATGGAGGGCTCCCTGAGGTTGCACCATTGTACCTGGGGGCTAAGGATGAGCTTCAGGTCACCCAAGCAAAGATCTGGGGTCAGGTGCTCCAAGCAGAGGGAACAGTGCATGCAAAGATCCTGAAGTGGGAACCAGCTTGGCATTTTTCAAGAAATGGAGAGAAGAGGAAAGAGCCTCCAAAGGGCTTAGCAGCAGTGTTAGGCATAGATCTGGCCCTTGGTCATGGTTAACTCATTATAGTAATAATGCAACCTGTATCAGTTAGCTATTGCTGTGGAACAAATTACCCCAGAACTTCGTGGCTTCGAAACAACAAACATTTATTATCTCATATAGTTTCTGAACATCAGGAATCTGGTGGCAGATGAGCTGGATGGCTCTGGCTCTAGGTCTCTGATGAGGCTGCAGTTAGGCTGTCTGCCGGGGCTGCCTCATCTGAAGGTTTAACTGGGGCTGGAGCCTGAGATTGGCGCCCCCATGTGGCTGGAGGTGGGGAGCCTCAGTTTCTCCCCTGGTGGGCCTTTCTAGAGGACCACTCACATCATGGTTTACCCCCGACAGAGTGACAGAGAGAGTGACTAAGAAGGAAGCCAGTGTCTTTTATAACCTAATGTCACAGGTGACAGCCTATCACTTCTGCCATATTCTATCAATCTCACAGAACTCTGGGACAACATTGGAAGGACCACCCAAGGCTTGAATACCAGGATGTGGGGTCACTGGGGGCCATCTAGGAGGCTGACCCTTCCTGAGTGACTTCCAGTCATTGGGCTCAGAGCTTTCCATACGTTAACGCAACTCAGCTCCCTGAAACAATCCCATAAGTGGGCTTATTATCATCCTAATAGGCAGTATAGTCTTGTAGTTACGCACATAGCCTCAGCCTCTAGAGCCAGACAGCTTGGGCTCAAATCCCAGCTCTGGGAATTCCCTGGTGGTCCAGTGGTTAGGACTCCATGCTTCCACTGCAGGGGGTGCAAGTTTGATCCCTGGTTGGGGAACTAAGATCCCGCATGCCTTTTGGACAAAACAAACAAATCCCAGATCTGTCACCGGCTGTGTGACTTGGGGCAAATGACTTCACTTCTCTGGCTCACCTTCTTCCTCTGTGAATGGGGAAAATAGTAGCAGCTACCCGCTGGGTGACACCAGGCAGGTACCTCTGCTGTCCTCTTGCAGAGGAGGAGAGGGAAGGTGGGGGAGGTGAGAAGTCTTGCCCAAGGTCAAGGTCTGGTGATAGGTCTGGTGAGTTTTGAAGGCATGGGGGGGGCGTTGTCTGGGCCGCCTCCCAGAGCCCCCTTTCTGGTGATAACCATGTCTTTCTGCTTCACAGGTCTGCTCTGCAGCCCCCAGGGGACCTAGTACCCGTGAGCAGGTAGGGACACCGGGCCTGCAGCGCAGGGGGGCGGCGTGTGGAACATGACTCCATCACCCAGTGCTTCTCCCGCCACCGGAGGCCACACCAACCTGTGCCCATGGCCAGCACAGGGCCGTCGCTTTCTGGCGCCTTTGACATTCTAGGCGCGGTGGGCCAGGATAAGCTCTTGTATCTTAAGCACAAGCTGAAGACCCTGCGGCCAGGCTGCCGGGGGGCGGACCTCCTGCATGCCCTGGTGCTCCTAAAGCTGGGCCAGGAGACCGAGGCCAGGATCTCCCTGGAGGCGCTGAAGGAGGACGCCGTGGCGAAGCTGGTGGCCCACCAGTGGGCTGGTGTGGACAGCACTGAGGCCCCAGAGGAGCCCCCAGACATGTCCCGGGCCGTTGCCAGGATGTACCACCTTCTTGCCGAGGAGAGGCTGTGTCCAGCGCCAATGCGGGAGGAGGCCTACCGCGCAGCCGTCCGTGCTTTCAGGTCCAGGGACGACCCACAGCTGGGGGAGCTCCAGGAAGAGGCACGAGACCGGTGCGGATGGGACGTCCTTAGGGACCTGGAGGCCATCCAAACTCTCCACTCCGATCTGGGGTGCCTCCTGCCGTCCTCGGCATCACCCTCCAGGACCCGCAGCGATCCGCGGCCCATCGAGGACCTTTCGGACTGGAGCAGAGGGCATTCCCTGAGATCCACCGGCAGCCCGGCCTCCCTGACCAGCAACCTGGAAATTAGCCAGTCGCCCACCATGGCCCTCCTCAGCACTCACCACAGCCCCCACGGGCCCAGCAAGCTGTGTGACAAGCCCCGGGCCAGCCCGGTGCCCGAGCCTGCCCCTATGGGCTGCCAGGAGCCCGAGGAGATGAGCTGGCCCCCATCAGTGGAGGCTGCCGGGCCCCCGGTGCGGCCAAACAGCCCAGCCCCCAGGCTTCCCGAGGTGGCCGCAGATGCATGCCCCGCCAGCCTGCACGACCCCCCGGAAGCTCCAAAAACCAGCAGTCACTACTCGGTGGAGTGCACGGATGTGCCAGCAGCTCCCAAATCTCTCCCCTCGCCTTCCAGAGACGCCTGCCCTGTCGCGGATCAGACGCCAATCCAACTTTCAGAGGAAGACACCACTTACCCGGCGGCTCAGCCACGCCCACCGACTCCATCGGCCCCCAAAACGTCCCCTCCCTTTTCGTCTCCATCGACCCCTCCTAAGGCTCACCCTACCGTCTCGAAGCCGGGGCCCCCTCCTCCTGAGCTGGAGTCGCCGGAGCAGAAGTTCTATAACTTCGTGGTGCTGCACGCTGGCGCTGACGAGCACATCGCGCTGCGCGTGCGCGAGAGGCTGGAAGCCCTGGGCGTGAGCGACGGCGCCACCTTCTGCGAAGATTTCCAGGTGCCAGGGCGCGGCGAGCTGCACTGCCTGCAGGACGCCTTAGACCACTCGGCCTTCACCATCCTGTTGCTCACCTCCAACTTCGACTGCCGGCTGAGCCAGCACCAGGCGAACCAGTCGCTGATGAGCAGCCTCACGCGGCACGGGTGGCAGGATTGCGTGATCCCCTTCCTGCCCTTGGAGAGTTCCCTGACCCAGCTCAGCCCCAGCACGTCCAGCCTGCTCACCGCCCTGGTGTGGCTGGACGAGCACTCCCCGATCTTCGCCAAGAAGGTGGCCAACACCTTCAAGTCCCAGAAGCTGCGGGCCCGCAAGGCCAAGTGGAGGAAGGAACAGGATGTCCGGGCCCTGCAGGAGCACAGCCAACACCTGGAGGGTGAGCGGCAGCAGGCAGCGGCGTGGAGTGCCGCACAGTCAGCTTACTTCCATAACTACCTGTCCTACCAGAGGCAGATGGAGAAGCTCCAGGTAGCTTTCAGGAGCTACATGCCATTTGAGACTCGGCAGCCTCCTGTGCTTCAGGCGCCCTTTGGGGGACCGGGGCCCCTCGGAGGCCCACCACCAGCCTTTCCCACCCGGCCGGGCCATCAGCCGCCATCCCTGCCTCCTTGGCTGGCGGGCATGCCCCCACCAGCTTTCCCGCAGGCCCCCATGGCTTTCCCGCAGCCCCAGGCCTTCCCGCAGCCTGCGGACTTCCCACAGACTTCACCTGTGCACCCTCAGAGCTCTGGGCTGCAGCCCCTCATCATACATCATGCACACATGGTACAGCTGGGACTCAACAACCATATGTGGAACCAGAGAGGGACGCAGGCGCCCGAGGACAAGACGCCAGAAACGGAATGACCAAGTGAGTGGACCTGATAACCTCGGCCTTGATTCCCCATCTCCAGGGGTCAGTGGAACATGGGGTCATTTGCTACTTTCAGGACACTGCCGAGAAAATTGACCCCATGACTTTCTGGCCCTCCAGGTAGCCAGAATTGGATTTGTTTACAAATTCTCAGTCAATCCCTCCCTCTCTCTGGACCGTGGTGGTGGGGAATGGGTTGGGGGTATGGGTATGGTGGTGTTTTTTTGGTTTTTTTTTTTGCTGTACGCGGGCCTCTCACTGTTGTGGCCTCTCCCGTTGCGGAGCGCAGGCTCGTGACGCGCAGGCTCAGCAGCCATGACTCACGGGCCTAACCGCTCCAAGGCATGTGGGATCTTCCCGGACCGGGGCACGAATCCGTGTCCTCTGCATCGGCAGGCGGACTCTCAACCACTGCACCACCAGGGAAGCCCCATGGGTATGGTGTTTTAATTGTAATAAATATTTATTGAATGCTTTGACAGCGCCATTGTCCTCTGGGAGACCTCTGCCTGGCCATCTGTCAGGATAAAAACGTAGCTGCTATTGCCATAAAAGGGACAGGAGCCAAACAGTTGAGCACGTTTGCTTTCATTTCATTGGTCAGGATGTAGTCACATGGCCCATCTCCGGCTGCAAAGGAGGCTGGGAAATGTAGTCCTCTGATGGGTCACGTGCTTTGCCAGAAGTGTTGGTTCTAATGCCAGAGAAGGTGGAGAGAAAAGACATTGTGAGTACATTTAGCTGTTTCTGTTGCAGCCCTTTTTGGGGGAAGCGGGGGTCTGCTTTGATGCTCCCACCAAGGCTGGGCTCTGATCACACTGTGTAATCTTCAGCAAGTGCCTTCACCTCTCCGAGCCTCTGCTTTCTTATCTGAGAAATGGGTTTATGAGGCCATTGTTCCAAGGTCATCAGCAGATCGTGTGCGATAACAGTGAAATACCAGGGACAGTGTAAGTGCTCATTAACTTTGTGCCCGGTATGAAGGGGATTAATCTTTTTCAGGGTCTCAGACCTTTTGAGAATGAGAATAGAATTAATATTTGTTGAGCACTCACCGTTTATCCGTCTTGGAGGCTTTAAATCTAAACCTTTTTTTTTTTTTTTTTAATTTTTGGACTCACTGCACGGTATGCGGAATCTCCCTGACCAGGGATCTCCCCGACCAGGGAATCGAACCCGCGCCTCCTGCAGTGGAAGCGCAGTCTTAACCACTGGACCATCTAAACGTATTTTAATCCTCAAAAATGACCCCCCCCCAACGGTAGAAGCTTCTGTTGCTGGTCCCCATTTTACAGATGGGGAAAACTGAGGCAGAGAGAGGTGAATTCTGGTCCCCAAAGTCACACAGATGGGAAGTGGGGAGATTGCAATGAAGTAGTCGGATTTCCAAGGGAGGGAATGAAAGCCAGCCCAGGAAGGGCTATGTGGGCCAGGTGATCCGGGAAGCTGCAGGCCTCCTCTCGCCCAACAGCGTGATTTGAACACTGACTTAGCATGCCCTTTCCTCCTCCACCAGCCACCCCAAAGGGCGGGCCTGGTGTGAGTCACCCAGACTGTCACGCAGCACTTACTATTTTAGTCGCTGACTCAGATTTTGTTGAAGGTCTGCTTCCGGCTTCCCTGCCGTGACATGAAACTTGGGGAGATTAGATTCTCCGGGTGGGGTTGTGGAAACAGTTTCTTTTCTTTTCTTTTTGGCCGCTCTGGTGTGGCTTGCGGATCTTATTTCCCCGACCAGGGAACGAACCTGGGCCACAGCAGTGAAAACGCCAAGTCTCAACCATTCGACCACCAGGGAATTCCCAAACAGACGGCTTCGGATCACTAAGGCTAGAGTCAGCTGCAGTTAACAGGCCATTTTTGCAGTTGACCAATATTTATTGAGCTCCTACTGTGTGCCAGGATTGTCCCAGACACTGGGGTGCAGTGGGCGCGAAGACAGATGTGAACCATCCCCTGCTCTCTTTTCAATCGCAGGTAGAGGTGGAGGGAAGGGAGCGGTGAATGAATCATCAAATGAGGAAGCAAGATAATTTCAGAAACTGAGGAGACTTCAGAAGAAATAAACTGGGCATGCACGGTGATGGGGTGCCTCAGGAGGAAGAACTTTGGCCCAGGTGGCCAGGAAGGCCTCTCTGAGGAGGTGGCATTACAGCCGAGACCTGGAGGAAAAGCTTGGGAAGGAAGGGTTAGATCTTCTGGGCAGAGGAAACAGGCAGTGCAAAGGCCCTGGGGCAGGACCGTGCCTGCGTTGTTGCATGAACAGCAAAGATGGGCAGAGTGAGTGAGGAGGAGAGAGGGTGGTGAGGACCGGGAGGGGGAGGGGACGAGGCAGGTCGTGCAGGGCCTTGTGGGTTTCAGGGAGGACTTGGGCTTTTACCCCCAGGGAGGTGGGACCATGGAGGGCTGTGGGCAGAGGAGGGGCGGGGCCTGACTCAGGTGTTCATGGGCGACCTCTGGCCGGGGTGGGGAGGGCAGACTGGGGAGCAAGGGTGGAAGCTGGGAGCCCAGAGGGGACTGGTCCAGGCCAGTGAGGATGGGGGCTGGACCGGGTGGAGGCAGAGGAGGGAGAAGTGGGCCCATTCAGAATGTGAGCCCCTATTTCATCCCTGAGATGTTGTGAGTCGCAAGTCACAGCCCTTTTCTGGGCCTCATCTTTCTCACCTGTACCATGGACATAGTGACCTCCAGTCTGGAACTCCAGTACCTACATGTCCCTGTGTCAACCCAGTATATTTATCTATTTTTATAAATTTATTTATTTATTTATTTAAAATTTTTGGCTGCATTGGGTCTTCGTTGCCGCGCATGGGCTTTCTCTAGTTGCGGCGAGCGGGGGCTACTCTTCATTGCAGTGCACAGGCTTCTCATTGCGGTGGCTTCTCTTGTTGCAGAGCATAGGCTCTAGGCGTTCAGTAGTTGTGGCTCGTGAGCTCTAGAGCACAGGCTCAGTAATTGTGGCGCACGGGCTTAGTTGCTCCGCGGCATGTGGGATCTTCCTGGACCAGGGTTCAAACCCGTGTCCCCTGCATTGGCAGGCATATTCTTTCTTAACCACTGTACCACCAGAGAAGTCCCCAACCCCGTATATTTAAAGGATGATCATTTTGAAATCCCTGGGCTAAGGTCTTTACGTGCTGGATGAACACACTTAATCCTCTCAACAGCCCCAGGAGCTAGAAACAATGCTCCCAATTTACAGATGAGGAAACTGAGGCCAGGAGGGGTGACGTCATTTATCCAAGGTCACACAGCTTATAAGTAGCCTTCTGGGGCAGGAGAAGGAGCCAGGCATCTCTCTACTGGATTCTAGCCCATATGGAGACTCTCCAGCCTGTTAATTGATGACCTCCGTTTTTTATTTTTATTTTATTTTATTTTTTGGCTGTGCTGCACAGCATGTGGGATCTTAGTTCCCCAACCAGGGATCGAACCAGTGCCCCCTGCACTGGAAGTGCAGAGTCTTAACCACTGGACTGCCAGGGAAGTCCCTAGATTTTTAAAATTCTTTGAAATATTCCTGTTCATTTTGTTACTTGTTAATTTGTGGCTTCTCCACTACACCCTGCCCACCCTGAGAGAGCTGGGGGCCCATGTGTCTTGGTCACTGCAGTATTTTCAGAACCCAGCACAGGATGTGGCACACAATAACTGTTCAGTAAAGTAAATCCTTCTGACAAACAATTAGTGAGCACCTACTGTGTGTAGAACATGCTGGGTGCCCTGGACACAGAGCTGGTCCCTGCCCCCATGGAGCTCACTGGGCAGTGAGTGGAGAGGACATGGATTCCTCCATCCATTTAGCCAACCAACATTTATTGAGCTCCTACTGTGTGCAGGCCCTTGGGCACAGGGATGACTGAGTAGTCACCCTCTCAGGTCACCTGAGACACCCCCATTCTGTCCTCTCAGGGCTCACTGTCCAGTGCCAGAGACAGAATTATGGGGAGATCAGGCCTGTGATGAAGTGTACGGGGCTGTGGAGGCCCAAAGGGGACCCTTGACCAGCCTTGGGGGAATTAAGAGAATCTTCTGGAAGGAGGAAGTAAGCTGACACCAGAGGCCTAAGTCGGAATGAGCCATTGGTGGGGAAAAGTGTCCCTGGGGATGGGCACAGCATGGGCAAAGGCCTGGAGGGGAGACCACGTAGGGAAGGGCAACTTCACACACGGCCACAATTCCTGCTGCCCCAGCGCCCCCTGGTGGCAGCCATCACCTCGGAGGCCAGCCTACCCCACATGGCCCCGTGGGCCTGGGGTATTTCCTGGAGAAGTCCCATGCCCCCTCTTGGCCAAACAGCCTTAAAGAAAAATAGGGGGAAATTTTTTGAAAAGTTTCCCCTTTTTTCTTTATATATTTTAGATTGTGACCTTTTTTTTCTTGGCCACGAGGCATGGCACCTGGGATCTTAATTCCCTGACCAGGGATGGAACCCGGGCCCTTGGCAATGGGAGCACAGAGTTCCTACCACTAGACCACCAAGGAATGCCCTAAAATCCGTTTTAAATTGCACTTCTCCAATCCTCTCCTCTGCTCTGACTTACGTTATATAAGATAATAATAATAACAAGCACAAACACTTCGATAAAACTTACTATGGGCCAAGGATTGCTCTAAGAGCTTTAGTGCAATCCTGACCACATCCTTACAATACCCTTAAGAGGTGGATTTCATTATTCCCATTTTACATATGAGGAAACAGGCTCAGAGAGGTTAAGTAATCTGGCCAAGGTCACACAGCCTATAAGGAACAGAGATTCTAATGAAAAATATAACATGAATTTTTTTTGTTATGAGAATTATGTTATTTTTTAAGTGTACACTTCAGTGGTTTTTAGTATATTTCACTATATTGTGCAATCATCACCACTATGTAATTCCAGAACATTATCATCACTCCAAAAAGAAGCCAAGTCCCCATTAGCAGTCACTGGGCATTCCCCTCCTCAGCCCCTGGCAATCACAAATCTGCTTTCTGTCTCTGTGGATTTGCCCATTCTGGACGTTTCATATAAATGGGATCACATACTATGTGGCCTTTGGCGTCTGGCTTCTTTTATTCAGCAGAACATAAACTTGCATTCCTAGGCCACTCCCATTATCGGGAGCACTGGTCACCACTCTGTGTGTCCTCATTCTTTTTCATGGCTGCATAGTATTCCACCTCTAGAGAGCCCCTTCATAACCAGTATGAGAAACACCCTTGGAACCTGCATTGCTAGAGCAGAGGGGTGCCTAGGGGTCAGTTAGGCAATCCACTGCAAAGCAGAACAAAACTGAGAAATCCTACTTTTTTTTTTATTTTCTGGTTGCACCATATATACCTGGTGTGCCCAGGCTCTCGGGTCAGTGAGATTATCAATCAACAAACACACATCTGCAAGCACATGGGCAGAGTTGTTTGCCAGGGTGCTGGTGTGGAGGTTTGCAGATGGCCTGCGATGAGGCAGTGAGCGTCTGTTTATTCTCTTTCTTCTAGAAGCATCTGCTTCCTACCAGGGCCTGGCACTTGTGCTGGGCCTTTGCCAGGGGTCGTTGTGACACTGGAGCTCAAGGTTACCCTGACCCAGACCCCGGCCAGGCAGGGCCTCAGGAAACTGAAAGTCCAGTGGAGCCAGAAGGAGGAAGTTTCTGCAGGCTCTGCAGCCGACACCCACCTCCACCCCCTACTCCTCTGCCCATGCTAATAAAGGGCCTTCTGAAAGGTAGGGTCAGCCCTGAGAAGGGCCAGTGTGGGATTTTTCCTGCAGTGTTTGCTCCAGTATCAGCCCTCTTTCCTCCCAAGGCTGCAGAAACTGCCCTGGTCAAGGTCATGGGTACCTTTGAGTTGTTAAGTCCAGAGGTCACTTCTCTGTTCTCCTCCCCCTCTCGGAGGCGTCTGACCGGGCCAGTCGGCCTCCTTCTAAGAACTGCATTGTTACATAGTCCCCGGGCCCCATACTCCTCCTCGCTCCCGCCTCGCTCTCCCTCCCACCCACTTACCCACCCACCCACCTCTCCCGGACCCCCTCGGGCTTCTCCCCTCCCCCACCCCACCCCTCCCTGGCGGCCTCGTCTATGCCCTCAGCCCTGTCTCCAGCTCGGACCTCCTCTGAGCTCCAGATTCAGGGTGCAGCTACCCCTCTACGTCTCCACTTGGGGGGTTCACGGGGGTCTCACACTCAACACCGCCACGCGGTGTCTGACCATCCTCGCTAACCTGCTCCTCCCACGTCTCATCTTTGCTGACGGAAGCTCCGTACTGGCAGTTGCTCGGCGAGAACCTGGGAGTCACCCTAGACTGACCTGTCAGCCAGTCCTCCTGCTTCTGCGTTCAAAAAACTGTGCAGAACCCACCCACTTCTCTCCCCTCCTCTGCCCCCACCTGGACCAGGGCTGTCACCTGCACCCTGGTCCCTGGGCTCCCATCCTCGTCCCCACAGCCTGTCCTCCTTGAAGCAGCCACCAGAGGGAGACCGTGAGCATCTGAGTCAGGCCCCGCCCCCTCCTCTGCCCAAGGCCCTCCAGGACTCCCACCTCTTTTTTTTTTTTTTTTTTTTTTTTTTTGCGGTACGCAGGCCTCTCACTGTTGTGGCCGCTCCCACAGGCTCCGGACGCGCAGGCTCAGCGGCCATGGCTCACGGGCCCAGCCGCTCCGTGGCATGTGGGATCCTCCCGGACCGGGGCACGAACACGTGTCCCCTGCATCGGCAGGCGGAATCTCAACCACTGCGCCACCAGGGAAGCCCGCTTCCATCTCTTTTGCGGTAAAAGCCCAAGTCATCCCTGTGGCCCACAAGGCCCTGCACGACCTGCCCCGTCCCCTCCCTGCCCTCACCTCCTCCCTCTCTCCCCCTCGCTCACTCTGCTCCAGACACATGGGCCTCCTCGCTGTTCTTCCAACACTCCAGGCATGGTTCTGCCTCAGGGCCTTTGCACGTGCTGTGCCCGCTGCATGGTGTCTTTCCTCCAGATTCCTCCATAGCTCCCTCTCTCACTTCCTCCAGATCTTTGCTCAAATGTTATTCTCTCAAGGGAGGCTTCTTTGAGCCCCCATTTAAAATTCATTTACAGTAGCACCCAGCAATCCCCCTGACTCTGCTTTATTTTTTTATTTTTTTTAAGATTCATTTATTTCTTTGTTTCGTTGGTTGGTTGTTCTGAGTCTTAATTGGGACACGTGGGTTCCTTTGTTGTGGCAGGTGGGCTCCTTAGTTGCAGCATGCAAACTCTTAGTTGTGGCATGCATGTAGGATCTAGTTCCTTGACCAGGGATCGAACCCAGGCCCCCTGCATTGGGACCGCGGAGTCTTATCCACTGCGCCACCAGGGAAGTCCTGCTCTATTGTTTCATAACACTTAGCACTTTTGGACAAATATAAGTCACTTATTCATTGCACACTTTGTTATTGGCCTTCTTTGCGAGGACACGAATTTTGTCTGACTTCACTGCTGGATCTTGGGACTGGCACACAGTAGGCACTCAATAAATGAACAGGCATACCTTGTTGTATTGTGTGTCACTTTATTGCCCTCTGCAGATATTGCATTTTTTCCATATTGAAGGTCTGTGGCAACTCTGTGTCAAGCAAGTCTATCGGCGCCATTTTTCCAACAGCATTTGCTGCCTTCGTATCTCTGTGTCACATTTTGGTAATCCTTGCAAAATTTCAAACATTGTCATTGTGAATATATTTGCTACGATGATCTGTGATCAGTGTTCTTTGACATTATTATTGTAATTGTTTTGGGGCACCATGTAAGATGGTGAACTTAATTGATAAATGTGGTGTGTTCTGACCGCCCCACCCACTGGGTGTTCCCCCATCTCTCCCCATCTCCTTGGGCCTCCTTATCCCCTGAAACACAACCATACTGAAATTAGATCAGTTAGTAACCCTACAATGGCCTCTAGGTATTCCAGTGAAAGGAAGAATCACACGTTTCTTTAAATCAAAAGCTAGAAATGAGGGACTTCCCTGGTAGCGCAGTGGTTAAGAATCTGCCTGCCAATGCAGGGGACATGGGTTCGATCCTTGGTCCGGGAAGATCCCACATGCTGTAGAGCAGCTAAGCCCATGCGCCACAACTACTGAGCTCGCGAGCCACAACTACTGAAGCCCGCGTGCCTAGGGCCCGCGCACCGCAGTGAAGAGTAGCCCCCGCTCGCCGCAGCTAGAGAAAGCCCGCGGGCAGCAATGAAGACCCAAAATAAATAAATAAATTTTTTAAAAGAGCTAGAAATGATTAATCTTAGTGAGGAAGGCATGTCGAAAGCTGAGACAGGCCAACAGCTGGGCCTCTTGCTACAAATAATTAGCCAAGCCGTGAATGTAAAGGAAACGTTCCTGAAGGAAATTAAAAGTGCTACTCCAGTGAACACGTGAACGATAACAGAGTGAAAGAGCCTCCCTGCTGATAGGGTAGAAGTTTTCGTGGTCTGGATAGAAGATCAAACCAGCCAGAACATTCCGTTAAGTCAAAGCCTCATCCAGCGCAAGGCCCTAACTCTCTTCAGTCCTTTGAAGGCTGAGAGAGGTGAGGAAGCTGCAGAAGAAAAGTGTGAGGCCAGCCGAGCTGTGTTCATGAGGTTTAAGGAAAGAAGCCGTTTCCATGACATCAAAGTGCAAGGGGAAGCAGCAAGTGCTGGTGTAGAAGCTGCAGCAAGTTCTCCAGGAGATCTAGTTAAGACCATTCAGGAAGGTGGCTACACTAAGCAGATGTTCAGTGTGGGTAAAACAGCCTTCTATTATTGGAAGAAGATGTCATCTAGGACTTCCATAGCTAGACAGGAGAAGCCAATGCCTGGCTTCCAAGCTTCAAAGGTCAGGCTGGCTCTCTTGTTAGGGGCTAATGCAGCTGGTGACTTTCAGTTGAAGCCAATGCTCATTTACCATTCCCCAGATCCTAGGGCCCTTCAGAATTATGCTCAATCTACTCTACCTGTGCTCTGTAAATAGAACAACAAAACCTGGATGACAGGATATCTGTTGACAACGTGGTTTACTAAGTATTTTAAGCCCACTGTGGAGACCTACTGAAATGCAGCAGGACCCTGTGGTCCCTCCCCCCACCCCCACTCCCCGCCATGTCCTCAGCCTGCCTTTGTCTGTGGAAAAACTTTAGCCAAAGAATAAGCTTATTCAGAGAAGTGAGAAGTTGCAGAAACAAAGGAAAACAGTCCAACAAGACTAACTAATAATAGTCATTAAGCATAGTTAAGGACTTTTAGTTCCTTCTCAAGGGCTGTAGATAATATTTTGAGCCCTATCCCGTGAGCTGTCTTGTAGAGACTGAAACTCCCACCAGGTGGAAGAAGTTAACTACATGATGACCAGACTGTGGCCATGTCATAAGCTGCCACAGTTCCAAGAATTAGCCTCAAGGAAATGGGAAAAAACCGACCCTGGAACTAAAGATTAACTGTACTTAAAATAATCAAGATGATACTGATCAGACCACCGCATGATCAGTTTCAAGATGCCTGTCAGAGCTGCCTGTGCTGTTTCTGCATCTAGCCCCCTCCCTCCATCTATAAAAGCTCTTGCCCACTGATTGTCGGTGGGGGGCGAGTCAGCCTTTGGACAGTTGCCCCCACCCACCCCCGCACCGTGGTTGCCAGTATCCGAAATAAAGCACACTTTCCTTTCCACCGAACGTGCCTCTTTATTGGCTTTTGAGCTGCAAGCAGCCAGACCCCACTTTTGGTTACGCTACATCTCAGAGAAAAGGGTTCCTTTCAAAATATAACTGCTCATCGACAAGGCACCTGGTCACCCAAGAGCTCTGACGCTGACGGACAATGAGATTCTTGTTGTTTTCATGCTTGCTAACTCAATATAGGGAAGAAACTTTGTACTCTATTACAAGTTAATCACTAAAGGGATGTTGCCTGTAAGCCTTAAATTATACATAATGGCCCATCTCTGGGAAGCCGGTCTCCCAGGAGCGTTAATTTAAAACACCTTAGTTCAGATCGCAGGAAACCTCCTGACCAGGTCCACCTGTGAGCGGCTGCAGGCAGGAAGAAATTAACACAACCCAGAACCAGAACTTTACCCCCGCCCCTTCTAGTATAAAAGAACCCGGAATTCTAACTCGGGGAAGGTGGTTCTTTGGGACACTAGTCCACCATCTTCTCCGTCTGCTGGCTTTCCGAGTAAGATCGCTATTCCCTTCCCCAACACCTCATCTCTTGATTATTCGCCTGTCGTGCAGCACGCAGCACAAGCTTGGATTCGGTAAGAAAACAACACCCATGTTGCAGCCCATGGAGCAAGGGGTCATTAACACTTTCATGTCTTATTCTTTAAGAAATTCATTTTTGGGAATTCCCTGAAGTCCAGTGGTTAGGACTCCGCACTTTCATTGCCCGCGGGTTTGATCCCTGGTCAGGAAACTAAGATCCCACAAGACGGGCGGTGCAGACAAAACAAAAGGAAAAAAAAAAAAAAAAAGAAGAAGTACATTTCGAAAGGCTACAGCTGCCATGAACGGTGATTCCTCTGATGGATCTGGGCAAAATCAACTGAAAACCTTCTGGAAAGGACTGACCATTCTAGATGCCATGAAGACCATTCGTGATTCATGGGAAGAGGTTAGAGTATCAACATCAACAGGAATTTGGGAGAAGTTGGTGCCAACCCTCATGGATGACTTTGAGGGGTTCAAAACTTCAGTGGAGGAAGTCACTGCAGATGCTGTGGAAACAGCAAGAGAACTAGAATTAGAAGTGGATTCTGAAGATGGGACAACTGCTGAAATCTCAGGATAAAACTTTCACAGGTGAGGAGTTGCTTCTTATGGATGAGCAAAGAGAGTGGTTTCTGGAGATGGAAGCTACCCCTGGTGAAGACGCTGTGACGATTGTTGCAATGACAACAAAGGATTTAGGATATGACAGAAACTTAGTTGATAAAGCAGCCGCAGGGTTTGAGGGGATTGACTTAAGTTTTGAAAGAAGTTCTGCTGCAGGTAAAATGCTATCAAATAGCACAGCACGCTACAGAGAAATGGTTCATAAAAGGAAGGGTCAGGGGCTTCCCTGGTGGCGCAGTGGTTGGGAGTCCGCCTGCCGACGCAGGGGACGCGGGTTCGTGCCCCGGTCCGGGAAGATCCCACATGCCGCGGAGCGGCTGGGCCCGTGAGCCATGGCCGCTGAGCCTGCGCGTCCGGAGCCTGCGCTCCGCAGCGGGAGAGGCCACAGCAGTGAGAGGCCCGCGTACCGCAAAAAAAAAGGAAGAGTCAATTGATGCAGCAAAGTTCACTGTTGTCTTATTTTAAGAAATCGCGGCAGCCACCCCAGCCGTCAGCAACCATCACCCTGATCAGTCAGCAGCCATAGAGGCCAGACCCTCCACCAGCAAAAAGATTACGACTCGCTGAAGGCGCAATGATTAGCATTTTTTAGCAAGAACGTAATTTGTTTTTTTTGTTGTTTTTTTTTTTGCGGTACGCGGGCCTCTCACTGTTGTGGCCTCTCCCGTTGCGGAGCACAGGCTCCGGACGCGCAGGCTCAGCGGCCATGGCTCACGGGCCCAGCCGCTCCGCGGCATGTGGGATCTTCCCGGACCGGGGCACGAATCCGTGTCCCCTGCATCGGCAGGCGGACTCTCAACCACTGCGCCACCAGGGAAGCCCAAGAACGTAATTTTAAATGAAGGTATGCACTTTTTTTTTTTTTTTTTTTTTGCGGTATGTGGGCCTCTCACTGTTGTGGCCTCTCCTGTGGCGGAGCACAGGCTCCGGACGCGCAGGCTCAGCGGCCATGGCTCACGGGCCCAGCCGCTCCGCAGCATGTGGAATCCTCCCGGACCGGGGCACGAACCCCTGTCCCCTACCTCCACAAGCGGACTCTCAACCACTGCGCCACCAGGGAAGCCCAGGTATGTTCATTTTTAAAAGACATAATGCTGTGGTACACTTAGACTACAGTGTAGCGTAAACATAATTTATATGCACTGGGAAACCCCAAAATTCATGTCACTCACTTTATTCCGATATTCACTTTATTGCCATGGACTGGACCTGAACCCACTGTATCTCTGAGGTCTGCCTGAATCTGAATTATCGCATAAGTCTGTTTTTATCTTTAAAACAACCTCTTTTTTAAATTATTTATTTTTATCGGAGTATGGTTGCTTTACAGTGTGTTATTTTCTGGTGTACAGCAAAGTGATTCAGTTATATATACGTATGTATATATATATATATTTCACATTCTTTTCCATTATGGTTTATTACAGAATATTGAATCTAGTTCCCTGTGCTATACAGTAGGTCCTTGTTGGTTATCTATTTTATATCTGCTAATCCCAAACTCCTAATTTATCCCTCCCCCACTCCCTTTCCCCTTTGGTAATCATAAATTTGTTTTCTATGTCTGTGAGTCTGTTTCTGTTTTGTAAATAAGTTCATTTGTATCATTTTTTTAGATTCCACATATAAGGGGTATCATATGATATTTGTCTTTCTCTGTTTGACTTCACTCAGTATGACAATCTCTAGGTCCAACCATGTTGCTGCAAATGGCACTATTTCATTCTTTTTCATGGCTGAGTAATATTCCATTGTGTGCATACATTTATATATTTATTATTATTTATTTATTTATATATGACATCTTTATCCATTCATCTGTTGATGGATACTTGGGTTGCTTCCATGTCTTGACAATTGTAAATAGTGCTGTTATAAACATTGGGGTGCATGTATCTTTTTGAATTTGAGTTTTCTCCGTATATATGCTCAGGAGTGGGATTGCAGGATCATATGGTAGTTCTGTTTTTAGTTTTTTAAATTAATTAATTAATTTATTTATTTATTTTTGGGTGCGTTGGGTCTTCATTGCTGTGTGTGGGCTTTCTCTAGTTGCGGCGAGCAGGGTCTACTCTTCATTGCGGTGTGCGGGCTTCTCATTGTGCTGGCTTCTCTTGTTGCGGAGCACGGTCTCTAGGTGTGCAGGCTTCCTTAGTTGTGGCACATGGGCTCAGTAGTTGTGGCTCGCAGGCTCTAGAGCGCAGGCTCAGTAGTTGTGGTGCACAGGCTTAGTTGCTCCGCAGCATGTGGGATCTTCCTGGACCAGGGCTTGAACCTGTGTGCCCTGCATTGGCAGGCGGATTCTTAACCACTGCGCCACCACGGAAGCCCTGTTTTTAGTTTTTTTAAGGAACCTCCATACACTCGTCTACAGTAGCTGCACCGATTTATACTCCCACCAACAGTGTAGGAGGGTTCCCTTTTCTCCACACCCTCTCCAGCATTTGTTATTTGTAGACTTTTTAATGATGGCCATTCTGAACAGTGTGGGGTGATACCTTGTAGTTTTGATTTGCATTTCTCTAATAATTAGTGACGTTGAGCATCTTTTCATGTGCCTATTGTCCATCTGTATGTGTTCTTTGGAGAAATGTTTATTTAGGTCTTCTGCCCATTTTTCACTTGGGCTCTTTGTTTTTTTGTTATTGAGTTGTATGAGCTGTTTGTATATTTTGGAAATTAAGCCCTTGTCAGTCGCATGGTTTGCAAATATTTTCTTGCAGTCCCTACGTAGGTCGTCTTTTCGTTTTGTTTTGGTTTCCTTTGCTGTGCAAAACAACCTCTTGATTCCATGTTCCCTTCTTGCCTATGGGTGAATGGTTCCATTCATTCATTCTGCCATCCACTCATTCATTTACTGAACAGTGTGTATTGACACCTACTGTATGCCAGGGACGGTTTCAAATCAGGGGACATACTGTTGATTAAAGCAGACCCTGTTCCTACCCTCTTGGGGCTCACAGATCCGTGGGGGAGACATTAGACTAGGCGGTTACAACCGAGGTGGTCCGGGGTGTGATGGGGGATGGTAGGGGGAGGGGAGAGCGGCTGTGGGAGGCTTCCTGGAAGGCATCACTCCAGGGAGAAAGGGTAGTCCAGGTGGGGAGGGGGGAGACACAGCCCAAGGGGTGGGAGGAGCCAGTGTGATCCCACCCTCGTGCAAGACCGGTCCCCCCACCTCCCCCAGAACAGGATGCTTCCTTTATTCGTGGGGACCCAGAAGATACTGCGATGAGCATTTGGTGCCACCAGGGGGCGCCGTCGGACAACAGTTCCTGCCTCTCCTTCTCCACCACCACCCCACCCCCCACCCCGGGCTGGCGACGGCCTTCCTCCTAAGAGAGCCCAGAGGGGCAGGACCCCCAGAGAGTGCCAAGTTCCAGGCCATGCCAAAGGCCTCTCTCCCTGATTACAACCTCCGTAAATAACAACAACCGCAGCCGTATAAATATGCCCATTAACTGGGTGTTTAGAAATCCTTCAGTCGAATGCTGTTGGGAACCAGAGCCCAGAGAGGGCAGACAACTGCCTTAGGTCACACAGCAAGTCCTACCACTGCCTGGCCTACACAGTGTCTCCTCCCAACCCCAAATGCCCCTGGGTGGGGATCTTTATTTTTAACCTGGTCAGTGGACACCGCCTTTTTATAGCCCTGGGAGGCGCCCAGGGTTTCCAATTTCCAAAGGAAGTTTTTAAAAAAATTGTTCCCTTCCCAAGAAAAGGAACTGCCTGACCTCTCAGAGGGGCCTGGCCCAATCTCTTATTTTCCCTGAGGCTCCCCGGGGTCCCTCAGACCCCTCACCAGGTGCTATGCCCATTCCCACCCCTTGCTGGGTCTTAGAGTCCCCTTCTGTCATTTGGGGCCATCATGCTCTCTGGCAGCCTCCTGAGGATTCCCAAACTTTGCTTACCTGTCTAACTGTCCTCAGCATCTTTGCTGGCCATCTGCCCTCTTGTTTACTTAATTTCTTTCCTATTCATTGAGTCCTTTATTTTTAAAATATTTATGTATGTATTTATTTTGGCTGCACTAGCTCTTAGTTGCGGCATGCAGGATCTAGTTCCCTGACCAGGGATCAAACCCGGGCCCCTTGCATTGGGAGCACGGAGTCTTACCCACTGGACCACCAGGGAAGTCCCTCCTTGAGTCCTTTAATATTTTTCTTTAAAGAGGTTTAAAAAACAGCTCTTCCCCACCCCCCGCCCTGGAATTAGATACTGGTGAGGGTTGCAAAACCTTGAGATTATACTAAAGCCACTATGTATGCTTTAAAATGATCCATTTTATCTCAGAAAAAGATTGTAAAAAATACGAACTCGTCTTTATTTTTAAACTTGGGTCATTTTCAGGATTAACATCTGTGAACTCACATGTTGGGAGCAGAGGGCCTAGCGACGCTTTGTTCCTCAAGACACATTCAAATAAATACATAACTACTTAAATTTTTTTAAAGTTCATCTGTGTATGGGACTTCCCTGGTGGTCCAGTGGGTAAGACTCTGCACTCCCAATGCAGGGGGCCAGGGTTCAATCCCTGCTTGGGGAACTAGATCCTGCATGCCGCAACTAAGACCCAGTACAGCCAAAATAAATAAATAATAAATAAATAAATATGTTTTAAAAGGCTCATCTGTGTATCATATGTATAAATAAGTGTGCAGGCAGTAGGTGCCTATAACTGTGACAGCTACACTGAACATTTACTGTGTGCCAGGATGTTTTCAGGGGTAAACTCATTTAATTCTTCATACAGTGCTGGTAGGAAGCTGCTACCATCAACACCATTTTACAGAGAGGAAACTGAGGCTCAGAGAGGGGAAGTGACATTCCCAAGGTCATGTGGCCTGTGTCCTAAAGCACCACGCCACACTGTCCAATGAGCATGTTCATTCTGAGTGAGGAAACTGGACTAAACCAGAGGATTGATTGCAAGGGGGTGACCCCGGGGCAGAATCTGGAGCCCCACCTCATCTCCACCAGCACATGTGTTTCATTCAATTCTATTAAACTTTTTAAAGAACCAGCTTTTGGTTTCATTGGTTTTTCTCTATTGCTTGCCCATTTCTATTTTATTGATTTCTACTCTTTATTCTTTGGGCTTAATTTGTGCTGATTTTTCTAGCTTCCTAAGGTGAAACTTTAGATCAGGCATTGGCATGCTTTTGCTATAAAGGGCTAAACAGTAAATATTTTAGGCTTTGGGGGGCCAGATGGTCTCTGTTGCAATGCAATTCTGCCATTGCAGCATGAAAGCAGCCACAGGGAAGGTGTAAGCACAGGAGTGTGGCTGGACTTGGCCCATGGGCCATAGTTTGCGGATTTCATTTTTCTTGTCTTCTAGTGCAAGCATTTAAAGCTATACATTGTCCTCTAAGCACTGCTTTAGCTGCACTGCACACATTTTTCATATGTTGTGTGGTATGCTCCATTCAAAGTACTTTCTAGTTTTGTTTGTGGCTTCTTCGACTGAAGCTGGGTCACAGCTGCCTACCTGCCAGCTCACTCACCTGTGTTACCTGCCTGCCCTGAGTGGTGGCTGAGTTTAAGGCTCTTTAGAAGTCAATGTTAAGCTACTTCAGCAACTCAAAGGCCTACCTTCCCTGGGACTGAAAGCCTTCTATTAGTCAACACATACTGATTGAGCTCCTACTATGTGCCAGGCATTTTCCTAAGTACCAGCTGTACAGTGGTGAATGAGGCAGCTACAGTAGGGTTCCCACTAGGCCCTAGAGTCACCCCGAGTCAGGAACTCTGCTCCATTTCTCCACAGCCCGTTAAACAGCCCCACCATCCATCTACTTACTGGCTCTGGCCAAAAAACCTAGGAGTCATCTTAGACCTCTCTTCTTCCCCAAACCAATTTATCAAGTCTTGCCAGCCTTACTCCAAAATGGATCTGAAATCTGTTCACTTCTGTCCATCCCACGACCTCTCTCTAATCCGTTCCTCCAGCTGTAGCCAGTGATCTCAAGGCTTAAATCAGGCCATGTCTCTCCTTGGTGTGAAACTCTGCCATTGCTGCCCATAGCCCTGAGGGTAAAACCCAAATTGCTCTTTAGGGCCTAAAGGCCCTGCACCATCTGCCTGTGTCCACCAGCTCCTCCTGCACTCCCCTCACTCACTCTGATCCAGCCACACAGGGTTCCTTGCTCTTCTTGGAACAAGTCACGTGAGTTCATTTATTCATTCAACAAATGCTTAATGAACTACTGTGAATCAGGCCCTCCTCTAGGTGCTGGGGACACAGTATGGAATGAGCTTGAGTAGTTGACATTCTAAGGAAGGGACATGATGAAAAAACAAGGAAGGAAACAAAGAAAAAGATGATGAGGACTTCCTCGGCAGTCCAGTGGTTAAGACTTCACGCTTCCAATACAGGGCGTGCAGGTTCGATCCCTGGTCAGGGAACTAAGATCCTGCGTGCTGCGTGGCGTGGTCAAGAAATAAATAAAATAAAATAGAATTTTTTTTTTTTTAAAAGAAGATGATGACAGGTGTTAAGATTTTAAGGATTAAGAAGGAAGTACCCAGGAGGATGTGGTGGAGGCTGTCTGGGGCTGCGTTTTTAATGATGATCTGGGAGGGCTTCACGGAGGAGGTGACATCCGATGGAGACCTTTCATTGATGGGCTTTTAATAGAAGACATCAGGATTCAGGTCAGGGGGAGAGGGTTGCACTGGGGGATTTCAAATGTCCCGTCCGGTGTTGAGGGTCACTGTCTCTTTTGCAACCTACTAGAAACACAGGTGCTGGGGTCAGGGGAGGGAGCACTTCTCCCCCGCCTTGCAGGAGGGGTGGTGCTGCCTGCGTCTGGTCTGGGTCTTGCCTAACACATGTTGTGGCAACCACTGGGTGGAATCACCCTTTGTCCAGTCCTAACTGAATTTCCTGAAGGAATCCACACCCTCACCCTTTCTCCAGGGACACAGAGTTAGTGCCCTGCAGTGCCAGCCAAGTGCCATCTTCCCAGGAGCTGGTCATCTCAGCTTTTGGGCCTGTGATGTGAGCCCCTGAGCAGTGCTATCTTTAACCTCAGGCCGGGACGCTCTGCTCACTGTAAACACTGCTCAGATAACAGTCCTGGAATCCCACGGGGGCGACCGGCTCCGTGCATGGCAAAGCCATCGGGGCTGCTCCCAAGTGGTTAGGGGGGGACTGAAAGCCCCAGAGGCAAGAGGCATTCATTCATTCACTCACCACATGGGTCACTCAGTGGGGACCAACACAGACCCTCCCAGGGCTCCAGAAGGTCTGAGAAAGGCAAAAACCAAGTAGACAAGCCAATGAGTAGAAAGAACTTCAGGCCCTGATTTCAGTTCTGCAGAGGCAGGAAGTGGGGTAGGGAGTGACAGTGAGTAGGGGCAGTGGCTCCCACTTGTGGGGTGGGCTGCACACTTTGACACCCTCAATCTTGGGTCTCAGCCTTGACCCCGGTGAGCTCGGGCAAACGCCACTCCCTCTGAGCCCTGGTCTGCTCACCTATCAGCAAGGTGGGTCACCATCCTGGCTGTGTGGCCTTGGGCAGGCAACTGGCCTCTCTGAGCTTGTCTTGTCACTGGTAATGTGCAGGTAATCACTGACCCAGGCTGAGTCAGCCAGCACGACCCATTCCTGGGCTACTACGATTGGTCCAATTCCAGTGACCATCAGGACTGTGGCTGGCGTATGCCATTCTGCCGGCTGCCACGGCGGGACCCAGGAGGAAGCAGATCATTCCTAAACTCTGAGCTGCTGCATCAGTCCTCACTGGAAACCTGCCTGAGCTTTAAGATGGCTTTCTCTGGAGAGTCTCAGGCAAAAGTCACAATTCTCAGGTGTGAGCCTTCAAAGAAAGCACGTGGCCCAGATCGGTTTCCCTCTTTGGCGACTCCCGACAAATACAATCTCTTAATAGCCTCAGTTTCCCCCATTTGCAAGATAGGAATAATGGTACTTATTTCCCAGGGCTGCTATTGGCAGCCCACCCAAGCACACAGAATGGTGCCTGCCATCCAGTCAGGGCTCAATAAATGCTGCTGGTCTACATGTTTCCTGAGAGCATCTGCTGACTCAAAATCCACTCTTTCAGGGCAACAACCATATATTCACACCATAGCTGAGTGGGTGTTAGCTGGTAAGTGTGGTTGGGGCCCAGTGAAACCAGGAGTCGGAGAGACCACAGCATGGTCTCCCCACTGTCCCAGGAGCTAAGGACGCAGGGGAGATGACTGCCCTCAGGTATAGCTGGCTCAATCCTCCCCCCGCCTCCAAGGGGGCTCGAACCCTGCCTGGCACACAGTGGGCCCTCAGGAAACACTCAATGACCCACCACCAGGGCACTGCTGTTGGGGAGGGTGAATGTGAATTCACTGTGAATGTGGGAGAAAAACAATTTAACCAGCGAGACGGCAGGACAAAGGGAGGGGTAGGGGCACATCAACTTCATGCACAGACCTCCTGGGCCAGAGGGTCCATGGGCTCCATTGGGGGTCTCTGCGAAGCAGGGCTGAGCTAGGGGCCTTCCTGTTTCCTGAGCCCTTCCTCGCCTTTCCTGAAGGTCAAGCCCTCTTTTCTGTGGCAACCCTCCTGAAAAGCAGGGCTTTTGACTAAGTCAGTGGGTTTTTTTTTTTTTCCCTGCAGTAATACATCTTCCTAATGCACTCTGACAAAGCCCCAGGACACAAACCGAAACTCGGGTGGGAGCCATTAGCCTTTACGTGGACCTTCTACACCTGGTGGCACCCTCTCCCTGCCTTCTCCCCCATCTAGCCCGTGCGGGACTGCCAGGCGGCCCTCTCCCCGTGTCATCCTTTTAACAACATCAGTAAGAGACTCGCAATGGACACTGCCTCGTTTCTTTATTCCGGCCTTTGGGAGGGACAGTGACAGCATTTCCCACCTTGACGGAAGGCGAAACCTGGTCTTTCCTTGTAAAGAAAGAATGTCCTAACTAACACTGCAAATCCAAACGAGACCTAGGTCCCTCGGTGGGGCGGGACATCCAGGGACCCGATGTGGCTTCTGGAGGCTTCCGTGTAGCTGCCCCTCGACAAGGCTGCGGGAGAGGCGCGGGGTGGGAACGACCTCTCTCCTGAGTCGGCGGGCAGCTGCTCCCGTCCTCTTCTGCTCTCCCAACATGCCAAGATCACTCTCTTGCTGGCAGCCGAGGCGGACGGAGGATGCCCCCGAGGGAATCTCGCTGGGGCGGGTTCTCTGGCAGGGGCGCTGGACGCCCCGAAGGATGGCAGACCAAGACTTTGTACCACCTTAGTTGGCAACCCACTCCCAGCATCCAGCGTCTCATCTAGCTGACTTAGTGGCTTAACGGTGTACTTGGCATTGTCTCAGGGTCACCTGGATCCAGTTCCCCAAGCAGCTAAAAAATGGCTACAGCCACTTGGGTTGCTCGCCACACACCTGTGCCCTCCGGTGTGATTTGTGAGGCAGAAGTGACCTGCAGTTTTAACTTGGAAATTGTGAAAACCAAAGCCCAAACCAACCACGCTAACTCTTGCTGGGTGGGAAGCGGCCGGCAAGCCCTGCTCCTTCAGTGTTTGGCCGGCTCCTCGTTTGGAAAATTACTTCTCCTTCTAGGGTGAACGGGAAGTCGGGCGGCCCAAGTAAAAGGCAAACGAGTGAAGTGTTCAGAAAGGTACCGTCACCCTCGTTTTGGGGACTGATAGGCCGGGATGGCCCCTCCCTCCGTCAACTCTTCACACAACGAAGCTCACTCCTGCCGGCCATGGCCATCTCGGGCACGACAAAACCCTCGCTGCGTCAAGTGAACTTAGCCCGACAAACCAAAATCTTACAAAAAAAAAAAAAAAAAGTATATGGCAGCAAAACCTCAGGACTCCTGAGCCACACCTGTAACCTGCCCGCTTAGTAAATAAACGGAACACCAAACCACAAAAGCTACGCAAAGGGCAGGCCGCCCCCCGCAGAGAGCCCGGCCCACAGCAGGGCGGAGGGAGCTGGTGCAAACGTGCTGTAGGGGGCGAGTCTCCCACTCCCCCTCCGCCCGGGGACCCGCAGTCCTAACACTGCACTGGGCGGCTGGGTCTATCCGGCCATGTAAGGGGCAGAGGCCTGACCCGACTCTCCGTTTCTTCTTGCGTTTCTAGCAGGGGAGGATGGCGATGGCTTCAATCCCTCTGCCTCCGGGTCAGAAGGAGACCCTCAGACCCTCAGAAACCCAGGCAGACAGGACTAAGGTGCGGGAGGTTTAGCGTCTTCTCCCTGTTGAGGATGGGCGCGCGCGCGCGGGCTCCTCGAGAAAGTCCTTTCTCCTAGCGCGTGATCCTGAAGGCTTCTAGCACCGACAGCTCGCTGACTCCTTTCCCCTCTCCCTGCGGAGGGGAGGGGGCCGTGGAGGCGGGAAAGCCCTTCCCACATTCCAGCCACCGGAAGTGCTCCCCGGCGGGGCGGGGACAGATGCAGGTCCCGCCCCTCCCAGGTTCTCCTCTGGGCCCTGCTAGTGCAGCTCGATGAAAGCCTCCAGCTCCTCGGGGATGAAGCCCTTGTAGGGGATCTTGTTCTTGTCCAGGGCGCGGGCCGCAAGGCACTGCAGGGTCACGTAGTTGAAAGGCTGAATGGTGCTCTTGGCTAGCAGCTTCTCGTCCAGCAGCTCGTAGGCTGTCTTCTTGAAGGCGTTGGTGGCGTCCATGTGGGCCCCCGCCTCGATCAGGGCGTTCATGATCCCCGGGCAGTTGTTCTGCGCCGCGATGTGCAGCGGGGTGTTGTTGTCAAAGTCCCGGCTGTCTGGGTCGGCCCCGCAGTCGAGCAGCACCTTGACCACCTGGAGGGAGGGGAACCTGCCCACCGGGTAGCGGCCCACGTTCGTGGTCTCCGCGTCCACGGCCATGTGCAGAGGGGTGAAGCCGTTCTTGCCGCGGGGGGCGCACTTGAGCAGCCGGTAGACCTTCTGGTGCTTCAGGTGCTCCTGGTCAGGCGTGCACTCCACTTTCTCCAGCAGGTAGAGCAGGTGGAGGATGATGGCCAGGGCCTTGGTGAACTGGGCCGAGTCCCCGGGCTCCTTGGGCAGCTGCAGAGCCCGCTCCACTTCCCGGACTCCTTTGCACAGCACCCCCATGAGGTCTGCAAAGCCGACTGGCGTGCCCAAGCTGCCCTTGGCCGAGCGGTCCTGGAGCACGTAGGAGAAAAGTTCGGCAAAGGAGAGGAAGCTGCTGGCGGTCATGGGGCTCAGAGGCTCGAGGTTGTTCTGCTGCATGTCTAGGGCGTACTTCCACAAGCGGATGCAGCGCTCGAAGTTGCCTGAGTCGGCGTACACCGCACCCCGGTACCGAATATAGTAGGAAGTGTCTGGGTGGGAGGGACCCAGGATGCGCTCTCGGATCAACAAGGCCTGCATGCGCATCTCATCCGGGTCGGTGATAAGCGCCTCCAATTCCTCGGCGGTGTTCACCTCCCTGGAATAGTCATAGGCGAGGACCAGCTGCGAGGGCTCGGGTTTGGGCAGATACGCGCCCCCCTGGTGACGAAGCTCCATGGCCCGTCTCCAGTGTTTCAGGGCCCCGAGCAGATCTCGCTTCTTATCCACGTAGGTGGCTCCCAGCAACTCCAAGGCTTCCACGGCGGCTTCCCGGCTGGTGGGGCAGCAGCTCTCGAACGATTCCTCACTCAGGGATTCCTCTGGGGAGGAGCTGCCGCAGCGGGCGCCCTGGGGCTGCGCGCACGCCACGCCGGCGGAGGGGCCTTCTCGGGCCAGCCCTGGCCTCGCTTCCTCCCCAGCGGGCTGCTCCTGGATGAGGTACTCCACGATGTTGGTGTGGCCCGTCACGCTGGCCGCCAGCAGCGGGGTCATGCCGTAGCCGTCCCGTTCCATGCGGGCGTTGCACCCGAGCAGCAGCTGCAGGATCTCCAGGCTGCCGGACTCGGCGCAGTCGTGCAGGGCCGTGTTGCCTTTGGCGCTGCGCCGGTTTACCTGGGCGCCCTGCTCTAGCAGGTAGCGGGCGATCTCGCGGTGACCCTTGTAACAGGAGATCATGAGGCACGTGTGACCGTGCCGGTTGGCCACCTCCAGGTCGGCCTGGTGCTCGCCCACCAAGTAGCGCACCACCTCCAGGTGCCCGTCGAAGCAGGCGGCGCGCAGGGGCGTCGAGTTGGTGCGCGTGGTGCGGTTCACCGAGGCCCCACGGCGCAGCAGGCTCCGCACCACGTCCAGGTGGCCGGCGGCCGAGGCGGCCCACAGCGGCGGAGCACCCTCGATGGTCTCGCCATCGAAGTGCACCGAGCCGCCCGCCTCCACGCTCGCGCCGCACCGGTCCACCAGGTACTCGACCACGTCCAAGTGGCCGTAACGGGCGGCGATGAGCAGCGGCGTCCCCCCGCTGGCCACCTCGCCCGTCAGCTCTTCCAGCTCCTCCCGGCTCCGGCCGCTGAGCAGCTTCTGAAGCAGCTGCAGCTTGCCGTCGCGGGCGGCGTTGTACACGGCGGTGTGGAGGTCCATGGTCCGGGCCTCCGCCAGGCCATGGGCCAGCCGCCGGGGTACTGGGGGACGGGGCGGGGGACAGCGGACTAGCGCCCGGAGGAACACAGGGCAACCTTCACCGTCTCCCCCGCCGCCATCTTAGCGGCTTCTGGGGCGGAACAAAATGGCTGCCGCGACCTGGTTCCATTGGAGGCTGGAAGGGTGCAGGGAAATGTAGTTCTCTAAGCCGGCACACCCCATGAAACAGAAAAGGAACGGTAAGGTATTAAAACTACAACTCCCAGAAGGCCGAGGGCCAGCGGCGGCGAAGTGGTATCACGATGCATGGCGGGAATGGCAGTTCCAATCACAGCCAATTGTGGCGGAAACTCCTCCCTCGAGGACTACCACTCCCGTCATGCAATGCTATCGCGATGGCTTGTGGGACCTGGGAAAGTTTGGCTACGTACTTCCTGTGGCTGTCACTGTACCGGAACCGACGGAAACGCAGACGCAGGCCAAAGGAGTACGTTCCGCAAAAGGCAGGGAGAGCGACTCGGAGCCAACCAGGAGCGAGAGCAAAGGCGAAGCCAGGCGAGTGGTCCGATTTGGGTTTCGCGAGGCCGAGCCGCTCACCGGCAGGAGGCGCTCGGGAGAGGCAGGAAAGTGGGGCGGGGTGGGGACGTTAGGAGAGCAGGGAGTACAGGTGGCCCTAAGGTTCAGTGTCCGACGCTCGTTCACTTCTCATTCATTCGTTCATTCATTCACACACTCATATGTTTATTTGCTCACTCATTAATACCCTATTAAAAATTTAGTTTTCCTTCCTTCAACCCTCAACATCCTCAATACAAAATCTAAATTAATTTGCCTCAGCCCTTGGTCATTTGGCTGGGGAACTTCTCCAATATCATTGTGAGTAAACCTCTGGGATTGGGGGCTTTGAGAATCTCAGTTACTTGCTCAAGGGCACAGGGCAAGTAAATGGCCTGGTCGGGATTTGAACCCAGGCAGAAGTGGCTACGTAATTTGCAGGGCCCAGTGCAATAGGAAAATGTAGAGCTCCTTGTCCAAAAGTGATGAAGAACTTCCCAACAAGGACAGCAGGGCATTAAACCAAGCGTGGGGCCCTTCTGAGCATGGGGTCCTGGGTGACTGCACACGTCGACACCCCCGTGAAGCCTGAACCCCACCTCCAAAGTCAGACCCTTACCCCCAACACTGTCTTGCCTCTAATTTGCTGCTGCCTGCTCCAGGGTTATTGAGGATTACTGGAAAGATGAAGGAGGTTGCTGTGTCCAGGAATGTTCGAGAAATGCATGGTGTTCTCTACCTCCCGACTTTTGTGTGTGCTGTTCCCTCTGCTTGGAATGCTGTTCCGTACCTTCTTCCCTTGGCTACATCTTGGGCCTTCTTCAGGCCTCAGCTGAGACTTCAGGTCTTCTTGGATGATTCCTTGACCTGGAGCTTACTGGGTGCCCTCCCTGGCACCACTGACGTTCTGCTTCGTGAATCTTAGAGAAATACTCTGTTCTAGTCAGTTCAGGGTGTTGTAACAAATACCACAGGCTGGGTGGCTATATTAGTCGGGATTCTCCGGAGAAACAGAATCCAGTAGGAGATAGGTAGACAGATAGATATGTTACTGAACTCAGGTTCAGCTGCTCGCCGTTCAAAAGCTAATACTCTAGTGGCAAATGTCAGTAGAAAGGAAAGATGCTTTATTCCAAAAAGCCAGCAATTTGGGGAGAAGGTGGGCTCATGTCTGGAGACCAACTCCAGAGATTCTGCTCAGCCATGACCATTTTTAGAGGGAAAAAGGGGGAAATCTCAGTTAATCATTACGGTAGGATGTCAGCTTCTTTGTCCATTTTCCATTGTGTGCAGACTGCTGACTTCTCCTGATCTTATTTTGGATGGTGTCTTGCACGCGTGGTCCACCTGCCAATTTGCTATGGGACAGCTGAGGTTAGAGAGTCAGTCATTCATTTTTTGTTGCTTTTTAAGATAGATTTTATTCATTTTTAAAATTTTGTTTATTTTTGGCTGCGTTGGGTCTTTGTTGCTGCACATGGGCTTTCTCTAGTTGCAGCGAGCGGGGGGCTACTCTTCGTTGCGGTGTGTGGGCTTCTCATTGCGGTGGCTTCTCTTGTTGTGGATCATGGGCTCTAGGCGTGCGGGCTTCAGCAGTTGTGGCATGTGGGCTCAGTAGTTGTGGCTCGTGGGCTCTAGAGCGCAGGCTCAGTAGTTGTGGTGCACAGGCCTAGTTGCTCCGCGGCACGTGGGATCTTCCTGGACCAGGGCTGAAACCTGTGTCCCCAGCATTGGCAGGCGGATTCTTAACCACTGCGCCACTAGGGAAGCCCTAGTCAGTCATTCTTTAATCCTTCATTCTTACTCCTTCTAATCTAGGAAAGGAATCAACAGGTCAGACAAGGCGTTGTGTATACTTAATAAACCAAAAATCAGGAGTTAGAGTAAATGTTACCTAGTGATCAAGGTTTAAAGGGAACAGAAATAGACAAACAGGAAAGGGGCCAAAGAGCTGCTTACAAATTCCCACTTGTCAGACATCATTCCATTTCTGTGGGATTAAGGGCAAAGTCCATCTTCCGTAACTTCTTCATGCTGACATAGGACGCTGTGTTTTCAGAGTGAAAGATGTCGACATGGGTCTGCAGCATCTCTTTGCTGACAATTTTAGTCTCCTGCTTACATATAGGGGCAGAGCAAGCTATAATTATTCTAATGCCCACACAGATATAGATTATTATGAGCAATAATGTTAATCCCATTCTTTCATCGGATATTGAGTCTGTGACTCTAGTGTCCTAATCGTTAACTGCTTGAGCCCGCTCTTTTGTGACTCAGGGAGGCCTGGGAGACTTTAGCTTTTCCGCAGACAAGAGGCAGGGGACATAAAGGGGCCTTTGTATTTGGGGAGGGCCCTGCAGGGTTCTGCTCAGTTCCATATCTATCTATCTATATGTATATATGTGTGTGTATGTGTATATATATATATATGTATATATATATATATATATGGAATTAATTCATGTGATTATGGCGTCTGAGAAGTTCTATGATCTGCCGTCTGTAATCTGGAGAACAAGCAAACCTGGTGGTGTAATTCAGTCCAAGTCTGAAGGCCTGAGAACCAGGGGCTCTGATGTCTGAGGGCAGGAAATATGGATGTCCCAGCTCAAGAAAAAAGAGAATTCACCCTTCCTCCACCTTCTTGTTTTATTCAGGCCTTCAGTGGATTGGATGACGCCCACATTGGTGGGGCTGATCTTCTTTTTCTTAGTCTACTGAATCACATGCTAACCTCTTCCAGAAACACCCTCATAGACACACCCAGAAATAATGTTTTACCTGCTACCTGGGCATCTCTTAGCCCAGTCAAGTTGACACATAAAATTAACCATCACAGCGGCTTAAACAAACAAACGTTTATTTCTTACAGTTCTGGAGGCTGGAAGTTCAAGATCAGGGTGGCAGCATGATCAGGTTCTGATGAGGACTCTCTTCCTGCTTTGTAGACAGCTGTCTTCTCAACTGTGTCCTCACGTGGAGGAGAGAGAAGGAAAGAGAGAGAGAGAGCAGTGCTCCCTTCATCCCTTTATAAGGGCATCAATCGCATCCTGAGGGCAGCACCGTCACAACCTCATCTAAACCTGATCATCTCACAAAGGCCCCAACTCCAAATACCATCCCGTTGAGGTTTAGTGCTTCAACATATCGGGGTTTTTTTGGTGGGGAGGTGAAACATTCCATCCGCAACATACTTTAAAATGACTTCCTGAGATTCAGGGCTTGTTGATGGAATTCCTGAATTGTTGAACGTAAAAGAGGGAGAACTGAGGGAGCTCCAAGGAGCAGGGCGGGGAGGACAGACCCTCTCCCACAGGCTTGGTGGGGCAAGTTTCTTTTGGAAGCAGGGGGGCATGCCTGAATGTGGGGACCAGAGGCAAAGGCAACTGGGAATGCCCCTTGATTCACACATGGTGCTTTGAGGATTTGAACCCAGGCTGTCTGTGCCCATAGCCACAGCACTGTGGGTCCTGATGAACTTATATCCTTTACGTCATTGAGTGCACTTAGTTTTGACTGTTTCTGATTGCATAAATGTTATGTATTCTCATCAAGAAATGCAGACAAGCAAAGGAGAAAGAAAAATCATGAAAACCCTTCCTAGCGTCCTGCAGCCAGAGACAAAACCGTCACTGATCTACAAGCACTTCTTTCGTTTTGCATCTTTCTGGTCACAAATCTGAATTTCTTCCACTCTTACCTGCCACGGACTGTTGAAAAGAACACCTTCAATTAATAACAGCTCTTTCAGGGGCAAAAACAAAAAACAAATGAACAAACAAAAACCCACACCATGCTAAACATACACATGGCTTTTAGTTAAATATGGTTCAGTTTTTTTTTGGTTCCTGAAACACAAAAGCATGGAAAAGTGATCATTTTGGGGATCAAGGAAATACAGGTATTATGCTACCTGCCTTTTGACAGTATAGCTTGAATATTTCCCATGGTACTCCCATGGTACTCAACAGGTACCATGTTTTAGACAGACAGTCTCCTGTTAGTAGACATTTATTGCGTGCCCACTAGGTGCCAGGTACTGCTCTGGATACTAAAGCTACGATCATGAACAAGAAAGACAAAATTCCCAACCGTGACAGAGCTGACATTCTAATCACATTTTTTTCCCTGATAGTATTTTTCATGGCTGTATAGTATTCCATGGTGTGGACTTGTGCCATGATTTATGTAGATAGACCCCATCTATTAAAACCTCCACTCTAGTGCACATGCTGGTAGCAAAATTTTTGTGTTTTCTTTATTTTTCTAGATTGGGGTAAAAGATACATAACATAAAATTAAGTGTACGGTTCCATGGCATTAAGTACATTCACATTGTTGGGCAACCATCCCCACCATCATCTCCAGAACTTTCTCATCTTCCCAGACTGAAACTCTGTCCCCCTGAAACACTGACTCTCCATCCCCCTCCCCCAGCCCCTGTCCCCATCATCTACTTCCTGTGTCTATGGATGTGACTCCTCTAGGGACCTCCTGTGAGTAGGATCAGACTGTATATGACCTTCTGTGTCTGGCTTCTTTCATTGAGCATCATGTCCTCAAGGTTCATCCATACTGTAGTTTCTTTCCTCTTTAAGCCACTATAGTTGTGGATTTTCTGACACACAATGGGAATGTGTCCTAACCGGCCCAATCTTAGGAGGGAGAGCTGGGGAGAAGAAGGCCGGAATTGGAATGAGGTTGGGGATAATTGATAGGGCAAGATAGCAGAGGAATTTGGGAGGGGCATCCAGAAAGTGGGAGGAGCTCCCCTTGAACTCATCTACCTTCCAGAGAAAAGACTGAGAACAGGATGTGGGGATGGAAATGGGGAGATTTGGGGACCCCCACGTCATGGAGTGTCCCCAGCTGTGCTCCGCTGCAAGCAGAGTAAAGACACACACTCACAGCAAATTCTAATTTCACTCGCCCAGGCTCCCAACTTCGATTAATAACAGCTCTTTCAGGGGCAAAAATCAGCCATGCTGATTTATATTCTAAGCACTTACTACCTCAGTCCTGTTCAGAATTCTCCCCTCCAGGCTGTGCTGAAGCCGGCATGCCCTGGCTTACAAGGGCCAAATTTTCTAGATTTTTGACAACCAGAGATTAAGCCCAGCCAGCACTGAACACTAAATTATAGAGATTTAACACTTAACAGATCATAAAAAAACAAAGGTGATACGCAGATACTCATCACGTCCTAATTATTCACGCAAATACTCATCACGTCCTAATTATTCACTAAGCATTACTGTTATCTATGCTTTCTCGATAACATGCCTATGAAGGTACATGGCGGAAATACCATGTGATGGTGTGGACCTGCCCATCTCCTCCCAGTTTCCCACTCTGTGACGCCATCAGGTAGCTTGAAACCATCCTTGATGGGGTATCTGCATCCTCAGCAACCCTCCCCCCCAAGGCCCCCCGACCTTGCTCTATTTTCTTCCCACAGCACGTATCAGTTTGCAACCTGACTTCCTATATCACTGACGTGTTTACGACCTTTATTCTCAGTGTGCTTGCTTACCATGTCAGCTCGGACAAGGCAGGGATTTTGGTCTGTCATGTGTCCCAGTTTCTAGCAGCGCCCGGCACACAGTAGGCTCTCAGTAAATATGGGGGATGTGAATAAAGGGGTCACTCCAGGAAGCGCATTTTAACCACAGTTCCACCCCGCCTAATGTTCCGTGGCCTGGGCACCATCCACCTTCTCCTCCTTCATTCTGTTTTATTTCTGACGCCCCGCAGTCTTCTAGGGAGGCAGCCACGAGGAGACACGGTGGGGGCCGCTACTTGGGCTGTGACTGCGGTCCACCCAGGCGGCGGCCCCCTCCCCAGACCCTCTGCATCTGGGGAGCCTGTTCTCCCAATGCCTGTCCCCTCGCCAGGCCCAGGAGGCTGCAAACGTCCGGCCCCCATGCGCCGGCACATCCCCGGGCCGCCCGCCAGGTGCGCATCGCGGGGCGCCAGCAGCTGTGGCGTTTCCCCTCCCGCGCAGCAGCCTAAACGCGGCAGCCGATGCAGGGCCACGGCGCAGCCACCTGCGCGCTACGGGCGCACCAGGAACCAAGGAGGCCACGGGGACCTCTAGGGCCGTGCCCAACCCCAGCTGGGGGGCTTTTCATCGTAGGGCGCTTTAAAATCTTTTTAATGAGAAAATATTTTAAACATTCAGGAAAATAGGGAAAATAATATGACAGACCCCCAAGATAGCAATGCCAAAGAGTAGGCATCCTCATTCATCCCATAAATATTTCATGAGGTTAGCAGTGTGTCTGGCACTGTTTTAGGAGCTGGGGTAGAACTGGGAGAAAAATAGAGCAAACCCCCTTAACTCTGGAATCTGGTTCAAGGTGGGGTGGAGGGGAAGGCTGGTAAGAAATTAAATCACTGTATTCATTTGCTAGGCCTGTGTTACAGGCTGAATTTTTGTGCCCCCCCCCAATTTATTTGTGAAATCCTAGCCCCCAAAGGTGATGATATCAGGAGGTGGGGTCTCTGGGAGGTGGTGAGGTCATGAGGGTGGAGCCCTTCCTGATGGGATTAGTGCCCTTATAAAGGGACTCCAGAGAGCTCCGTTGCCCCTTTGCCCAATGAGGACACAGCAAGAAGACGGCTGCCTATGAACCAGGAAGGGAGCCCTCACTGGACCATGCCGGCACCCTGATTTTGGACTTTGCAGCCTCCAGGACTGTGAAAAATAGATTTCTGTTGTTTGTAAGCCCTTGGGTCTCTGGTATTTTGTTATAGCAGCCCAAACTGACTAAGACTTACTGGGTGGTTTAAGCTGCAGGTATTTATTGTATCACATTACGGAGGCTGGAAGTCCAAGGTCAAGGTGTTGGGGGGTTGGTTTCTCCTGAGGCCTCTCTCCTTCCTGTTCCTCCTCCTCCTCCTTCCTTGCTAGTTTAATAGGTGTTTGTGGCACTTTTGAAACATGGCCCCCACGTTCACTGACCCTTCTCTCATCGAGAGCCATGGTCTGTGTCTGCTACACTTGAATATAGGTGAGTGCGTGCCTGCTTCGATCTCTACGGTGAGGCAGAAGTGACGCTGGGATTTCTGAGGCTAGGACAGAAAAGGTCACCAGTTCCCCCTGGTTCTCTTGAGGTGCCCCATCTGGGAAGTCAGCCACCATGAAAGAAGTCAACTACCCAAAGACCATCATGCTGTAGGCACGTGTAGACCCTCTGGTCCACTGTCCCAGCTGAGCTCCACCTTCCGGCCCTCCCCTCCACGGTGTCCCCTAGGTGACTGAGGCCATCTAAGACCTTCCAGACCAGCCATCCACCTGACCCTACCCACAGGCCACAGAAGCTGAGTCTGCCCAGAGTCCTGACCTGAGATGTACAAAAATCTGTGAGATATACAAAAATGATTGTTCTAAGCCTGTATGTTTTGGAATAGATTGATGCAGCAGCAGTAACTAGAACAGCGTTAAATGTAGCTTGTGGCTTTAATTTGCGTGTGTATAATTACTGAGCAAATCACACAGTTCCCCTGAGAGTTTGTTTACTGTCTGCTCCCTCTCTGGGGCACTGCCTGTTCATCGGGGAATATGCCATAGTTGAGTTTCTAAGAAATAGCCTGGATATGTCTCCCCTCCCTGAAGGGACAGATAGATTGATTTTGTTTAGCACAGCCTGAGGTATTGGTATATGTCTTCATTTCATTCATTCAGCCATGCTGATTTATATTCTAAGCACTTACTACATGCTGCGCCATGTGCTGGAAGCTGGGATGCAGCAGTGAGCAAGAAACACAGCGTTCTCAGGAGCCAGGGATCTGGTGGAGGGAGAGAACTTAAGTCAGGGTGTGTAGTCAGGGATGCGGGAGCCCAGGGGACCCATAAATTGTGCCTGGATGGGGAGGGAAGGAGGAAGTTGAGAGTGGCTTCATTCATGGACAGGGATTTTTCAGGTAGAGTGTTTGAATGGAGCAGTGTTCCAGATCACTCTAGTTGTCCATTTTGGCTTAACATACTACCCCAAGCTTAGTGACTGCTGGGACGGAATTGGGTCCTCCCCAAATTCTTATGTTGAAGCCCTAACCCCGCAATGTGACCGTATTTGCAGATACAGCCTTGGAAGTCACACAGTGTCACTTCCTCCCCATTCTCTTTGCTCGATGGAAGTCACTAAGTCTTGCCCACTCTAAGGGGAGAGAAGCAGACACCACCCTCTCAACGGAAGGGAATTAGTTGTGGGAGGGATGTCAATAAATTTGTAGGTATGTGTTGTGGGTTTGTTTTTGTTTTTTGGTTGTGCCGGGTCTTAGTTGTGGCAGACGGGCTCCTTAGTTGCAGCTCGCTGACTCTTTAGTTGTGGCATGCATGTGGGATCTAGTTCCCTGACCAGAGATTGAACCCGGGCCCCCTGCATAGGGGAGTCTTAACCACTGCACCACCAAGGACGTCCCTGTTGATATGTTTTAAAGTCTCACACACACACACACACACACACACACACACACACACACACGGTTGCAAAGATAAGACCGCAGGGTAGGCGCTGTGCATTCAGTGCCTCATTGAATCACCCCACATCCACAAGACAGCAATTCAGGTAATTTCTCCACCAAAGATGAGGGAACACTCCCTTCTCCTTAAAAGCCCTCAAATTAATCACACAATTGGTTCTTTTTTAACACAATGAATGAGAGATTCAGAGGTAAACACATCTGTCCAAAGGACATTTCAACAAAGTCCTCTTAATTTTTCCCTCAAGACAAGACATTGCTGAGTAATAAACAGATGTCATCCGCACTACTTTCCTAGCTGTCTATGGTGAAGTGTCTTTTTTTTTTTAATTGCGCAAGTCTTAACTGTAAAGACCATCCCCTGACATATTAAAGTGTATTACGTACATTTAGTATATTCACAATATTCTGCAGCTGTCATCTTTATCTAGTTTCAAAATATTTTCATCAGCCTCGAAGACAACCGCATCCCCATTAGCAGTCACTCCTTCCCCAACCCCTGACAACCACGAATGCACTCTCTGTCTCTGTGGAGTTGCCTGTTTTGGACATTTCATGTAAATGAAATCACACACTATGTGGCCTTCTGTGTCTGGCTTCTCTCACTGAGCATCATGTTTTCAAAGTTCATCCACATTGTAGTGAGTGTCAGGGCTTCTCTCCTTTTCATGGCTGAGTAATGTTCTGCCATATAGATGGACCGCATTGTGTTTATCCAATCATCCATTGATGGACACTTGGGTCGTTTCCACCTTTTGTCTGTTGTGACTAGTGCTGCAATAAATATTCGTGTATAAGAATTTGAGTCCCTGGTTTCAGTTCTTTGGGTATAGAGGTAGGAGTGAAATTGTGGGCTCATATAGTAATTCTATGTTTAACTTTTGGAAACATCACCATACTGTTTTCCTGTGTCTGTGATTTTTTTTTTTTTTTTAAACAGCTTTACAAGAAACTAGACATAGGGCTTCCCTGGTGGCGCACTGGTTGACAGTCTGCCTGCCGATGCAGGGGACACGGGTTCGTGCCCCGGTCTGGGAAGATCCCACATGCTGCAGAGCGGCTGGGCCCGTGAGCCATGGCCGCTGAGCCTGCACATCCGGGAAAAAAAAAAGGAAACTAGGCATATTTAAAGCACACAATCCTGTCATCCACAAATAAAGGCAGTTTTGCTTCTTCCTTCCAAAGAAAATACTGTTCACCGTAGGTTTTCATAGGTATCCTTTATTGGGTTGAGAAAATTCCCCTCTATTACTAGTTTCCTGAGACTTTAAAAAAAAAATCAAGGGACTTCCCTGGTGGCGCAGTGGTTGAGAGTCCGCCTGCCGATTCAGGGGACACGGGTTCGTGCCCCGGTCCGGGAGGATCCCACATGCCGTGGAGCGGCTGGGCCCGTGAGCCATGGCCGCTGAGCCTGCGCGTCCGGAGCCTGTGCTCCGCAGCGGGAGAGGCCACAACAGTGAGAGGCCCGCGTACAGAAAAAAAAAAAAAAAAAAAAATCAAGAATAGATGTTGGATTTTGTCAAATGCTTTTTCTTCACTTATTGAGATGATCATGTAATTTTTCACTTAATTGTTCATATAATGAATTACTTTGATTCGTTTTCTTTTTTAGAAAAAAAGATTTATTATTTATTTATCTTTATGGCTGCATCGGGTCTTAGTTGCGGCATGTGGGATCTTCATTGAGGCATGTGGGATCTTTTGTTCTGGCACGCGGGCTCTTCTCTAGTTTGGCGCACAGGCTCCAGGGCGCATGGCCTCTGTAGCTTGCAGCTTGCAGGCTCTCTAGTTGTGGCTCGCGAGCTCAGTAGTTGTGGCACGCGGGCCTAGTTGCCCCGCAGCGTGTGGGATCATAGTTCACTGACCAGGGTTCGAACCTGCGTCCCCTGCATTGCAAGGCGGATTCTTTACCACTGGACCCAGGGAAGTCCCTACTTTGATTGGTTTTTCAAATGTTAAGCCAACCTCACCTTGTTTGTAACTTTTTATTTTGGTATAATTTCAAACATACAGAAAAGCTGCAAGAAGAGGTGAAGTATTTTTGCATATTCTTTACTCAGATTCCTCAACTGTTCGCATTTCATCACATTTGCTTTATCATGCTCTCTCTTTCTCTCTCCCTATATAAACACTATTGTGTTCTATAGTCTAATTATATAGACTGTTGTCTATATAGTATATATTTTTGCATGTAACATATTGTAAGTGTATAAATATAATATCCATAATATTCATATTATATAATACATAATATTTTATAACATAACTTGACAAAATATAATAATGTATTATAAATACTATGTTACATGTTATGTATACATATTATACATAATAATATATAAAATAATATATAATGTATAAATATATTATATCTTCATATAACATATAAAGTAAAATATATATATGTACAATGTACATATAATGTTTCCTGGACAATTTGAAGAAATAAGTTGGAGTCTTGGCAAGCTTTACTCTGATGTCTGTCAAATATCCCTTCTCTGCCCTGAAGAGCATATTCTGTGTAACCTGTCAGGTCACTGTTAGTTAATAAGTCTCACCTTTTCGAGCCCTGTTAACCATTTCCACCTCAGAGCTTTCTCCATCCCCTTGGTTGGCTAGATACATGTCTGGGAAACCTGGGGTGACGTGGAGGCCCCTGGGACTACCTCTTCACCGTGCCCTGTCCCTTCTACTTTGCTTTGCACATGTGCCTGGTGTGTGCTGTTTCCGTCTGTCCCTCCCTCCCTCACTGGGCTGGGGCTGGGCCGAAGAGAGGGAGCTCTGAGCGTACCCAGGGGTGTGAACACTGACCACCCACACGGCTGTCTGCTTGGGTCTGGGCCTGGGCACCGGCTGGGTTCCCGGGATCCAGAAAGGCAGAGATGGAAGGGGACAGATTCCAGAGCCAGATGTGGGTTGGGGGAGGAAACTCAGCCATCTCCTTGTGATGCTGCCTGCCTGTTGTCATGGAAACCCAAGCCATTCTCTTTTGAAGGACCCATTAAGGTGCAGGATATAATCAACGGTGTCTCTGGCAGACCCCCACGCTCCCTGGTGGGAGGCGACCACCATTTGAACAGCAGCTCCTGGATGATGAAGCATCTGAGTTCTGCCCTCACCATCTGTTTCCAGCACTGGCTGGAGACAATGCGCTGTGTGACCATAAGTCTCTGCTCCTGTCAGCACTTTAGCATCCTCCCCTGTGGAAATGACAGAGGGACACGTCACAACTGCCATGTTGTCTCTGCGTACCAAACTATGATAGGGGTGTAAGGTAGCGGTTCAACATGCACATCCTGGCCACAGAGTGCCCAAATTCAGCTCCTGACTCTGCCACCCACTAGCTGTGCAACCTTGAACAACTTGCTTGACCTCTCTGGACCCCAGTTTTCTCTCCTATAAAATGAGGTATAACGATGGTACCTACCTTATAGGAGGTAATGTAGCTAAAGCTATCCAAACAGTGTCTGGATAAAGAAAATGTAGGATATTCGTGCAATGGAATATTATTCAGCCATGAAAAAGGAACAAAGCACTGACAGGCTACAACATGGAGGAACCTTGAAAGCATTATGTTCAGTGAAAGAAACCACACACAATGGGATGCGTGGTGTATGATGCCATTTATATGAAAATTCCAGAATAGATAAATCCAGAGAAACAGAAAACAGACTGATGGTTGCTGGGGGCTGTGGGAAGAGGGAAATGGGGAGTGACTGCTTAATGGGAATGGGGTTCCTTTTGGGGTGATGGAATGTTCTGGAAGTAGGTAGTGGCGATGGTTCTGGACCTTTGTGAATGTACTAAGTGCCACTGAATTGTCCCTTTAAAATGGTTGAAATACAAATTTTATGTTATGCGTATTTGCTTTATAAAATTTCAAGATTTTTTTGATGGTGTGATACACACAGTGACACTCAGATCGAAGAAAGACAAAACTCTTTATGTTACTTGGCGCTCCAAACTAGAGGATACAGGGCTTGCACTGGACAGGGTAACAGCAAGCTGGAACTGTAGTGCGGTTAGCTAGGTTTCCCGGGCTTCCTGGGATTGGCGAATTTGAATAATTTCTTGGGTTCCAAGACCATGGGGCTGTCCCCAGTTGCCTGGTTCCTGGCCCTGGGGCAATCAAAGCAGGTGTGTGGTGGCCCTTAAGTATGAGAGCTGATAAGGGAAGTGGTCCAGGTGTGGACTTAGGCAGTTTCTCAAGAGGAACTGATCAGCCTCTGTCCAGGGCCTCAGAAATGGGTCCCTCCCTCCCTTCCTTCTTTCCTTCCATCTTTCCTCCCTCCCTTCCTCCCTCTCTTCCTTTCTTCTTTCCTCCCTTCTCATTTATCTATCAATCCGTTATTTATCCACCTTTATACTTTTGTCATCATCATTTCCTGAGCACTTACTGTCTGTGGTGCCATGCACATACATACACCATCTCCTTGATCTTTATAACAGCCTGAAGAGAGAGGCCATAATCACCCCACTTTACAGACAGGGAAACTGAGGCTGAGAGAGGAGAAGCACTTGACCAATGTCCCTGCTCAGCATCCTTCACCTCCCTGCCCCACTGCCTATCACAGAATAGAAATTATTTTAGCACCCACCTTCCTGGTGCCCAAAACATTGCATGTGGGTCTCTAACCCTCACCATCCTACAAAGACTTATTATGATGCCAAGAAACAGGCACCAAGGTTGGCTAATTATTATTATTTTAAATTTATTTTTTGGCTACATTGGGTCTTCATTGCTGCGTGTGGGCTCTCTCTGGTTACAAAGAGCAGGGGCTACTCCTCGTTGTGGCGTGCGGGCTTCTCAATGCGGTGGCTTCTCTTGTGGAGCACGGGCTCTAGGTGCACAGGCTTCAGTAGTTGCAGCACGCAGGCTCAGTAGTTGCGGCATGCAGGCTCTAGAGCACGCAGGCTTTAGTAGTTATGGCGCGTGGGCTCAGTAGTTGTGGCTCACGGGCTCTAGAGCGCAGGCTCAGTAGTTGTGGCGCATGAGCTTAGTTGCTCCGCGGCACGTGGGGTCTTCCCGGACCAGGATCAAACCCGTCTCCTGCGTTGGCAGGCGGATTTTTAATCACTGCGCCACCAGGGAAGCCCAAAGTTGACTAATTTTAACTTTCAACCCAGATAGTGCCTCAAAGGCACAATCTCATATGCCCCCCATGATCCTCTGAGGCATTTCATTCCTGTAGTGGATAACTCCATATTTCAAATCCCCTGTCTTCTCACAAGTGCTTTTACCTTTTGGAACTGTGTTGCTGCCACTGTGGGCTGGATTGTTTGTTTTATTTGTTCTGTCCTTGTCTGTCTCTCCAGGGTCTTGAAGCAGCCGCCAGGACATGGGTGTGTTTTAGGTAACTACCCACTAGCTCTGCCATGTTACCCATTCGTACGCATTCCCTCTTCAAGAGCTTACAGCTCTATTTTGAAATATGAACCTGGATATACAGGCTTATAGGAGGTCTCAGGTGGAAACTGGCTTGGAAAACGTGAGCAACATTGGGTGGATTTACAACTGTTTGAGATATCTGTGGCAGAGATTGCCAGCTGTTCTCAAAAACTGTTCTTCCCTTCTTTCTCACAGCACTAGAACCCCCAAATTTTATCTGAGCATATCTGGCGGTGTAAAAGATAGACAGTATTTTAACAAATGGCGCAGCACACCATGGGGATGAGTGTGACACACTAAGGATAGCAGAGCAACAGTATAGAAGGAGTCCAGGTCCTGCCATCATGGAGCTCCATACCAGCCCTGAACTGCGTACACTCAGTTTTGTGACATAAAATAAATGTATTACATTTTTTTTACTTAAAGAAGTTGAGCTGGGGGACTTCCCTGGTGGTGCAGTGGTTAAGACTCCGCACTCCCAATGCAGGGAGCCCGGGTTTGTTTCCTGGTTAGGGAACTAGATCCCACATGCATGCTGCAACTAAGAGTTCGCATGCCACAACTAAGCAGGCTGCAAGCCACAACTAAGGAGCCCAACTGCCATAATTAAGGAGCCTGGGAGCCACAACTGGCACAATCAAAAAAAAAAAAAAGAGGAGTTGGATGTTTCATATAGTAAAATGCATAGACCTTAAGTGTACAGATCAATGATTTTTGACAATTGTAGACACCCATATAGTCACTACCCTAATCAAGATGGATAATGTTTTCAGAACCCTAAACAGTTCCCAGGGACCCCTTTCCAGTTGATTCCTACCCTCCCCCAGGGGCACCCAAAATTCTGATTTCTATCAACATACATTAGTTTTACCAGTTTTTGTTTGTTTGTTTGTTTGCCACACCGCATGGCTTACGGGATCTTAGTTCCCTGGCCGGGGATCCAACCCGTGCCCCCCTGCAGTGGAAGTGCGGAGTCCTAACCACAGGACCGCCAGGGAATTCCCTGCCGGTTCTTAAATGCCATATAAATGGAATCATGCAGTATGTATCCTTTCGTGTCCAACTTCTTTTGTTCAGCATGACCTTCAGTCATCTAGGCTGCCGCTTGTATCATCAGTTTGTTCCCTTCTTTTTTTTTCTTGCTCATAGTGTGGATATACCAGTTTGTTTATCCATTTGCCAGTTAGTTTTTGGCTATTCCCAACAAAGCTGTTGAGACTGTTTTTGTAAAATTTGCTCTGTGGAAATAGATATTCTTTTCCCTTCTGTGTAGATCCAGGCATAGAACTGCTGAGTCAAAGGGAAGAAAATAGGGACTTCCCTGGTGGCACAGTGGTTAAGAATACACCTGCCAATGCAGGGGACATGGGTTCGAGACCTGGTCCGGGAAGATCCCACATGCCACGGAGCAGCTAAGCCCATGTGCCACAGCTGCTGAGCCTGCACTTTAGAGCCTGTGAGCCACCACTGCTGAGCCTGTGCACCATAACTACTGAAGCCTGCGCACCTAGAGCCCCTGCTCCGCAACAAGAGAAGCCACCGCAGTGAGAAGCCCGCGCACCGCAACGAAGAGTAGCCCCCTCTCTTTGCAACTAGAGGAAGCCCGCGTGCAGCAGTGAAGACCCAACAACGAAGACCCAGTGCAGCCAAATTTATTTAAAATTAAAAGAAGGGCTTCCCTGGTGGCGCAGTGGTTGAGAGTCTGCCTGCCAATGCAGGGGACACGGGTTCGTGCCCCGGTCTGGGAAGATCCCACATGCCGTGGAGTGGCTGGGCCCGTGAGCCATGGCCGCTGAGCCTGTGCGTCCGGAGCCTGTGCTCCGCAGCGGGAGAGGCCACAACAGTGAGAGGCCCGTGTACCGCAATAAATTAATAAATTAATTAATTAATTAATTAAATTAAAAGAAAGTTACCTGGCCTTAAAAAAAAAAAAAGGGAAGAAAATAAACTTCCACTTTGTTAGAGTAACCCCACTATCTCCCTATATATTGATGTTCCCTCCTTCTTTGCCTCACTCTCTGGTTTCTTCACTTCTGCTTTCTTGGGACCACCTTCCAAATAAACCAGACTTGTCTCAGACTCTACTTTCATGGATTTCCCAAGTTAAGATAATTGGACACTGACCAGATAATAAGATAGCTCCATGGGTTGTACCTTCAGTTCAGTTGTCCACAGCACCTCTGAGGGTGATGGCTCTTCCTTACAGGTGCCTGTGGCCTCCATGCTCCTGTGTCTGATGAAGGGGTGCAGGCATCAGCATTTACATCTCAGCTGAATACTTATTAGGTACTTGCACTGAGCTGGGCATGGGGGTGGGTACAGAGATCAAACTGCTGAGATTAACTGAGATTCCCGGCCCCCCAGTGGTCTATGGGAGAATAAAAGATCGGAGGTTTTTTTTTTTTTAAACGAAGGATTCCCCTAAATGACAATCAGTGGGGAAGCTGGTCAAAATGCAGATTCCTTGGCCTGCCTCACCTCTGGATTATTGAAACTGAGAGGGCCCTGGAATGTGCATTCTCTATGATTTTCCTAGGGGAATCATCCTCATAATAAAATTGGAGAGGGCTTTCCTGGTGGCACAGTGGTTAGGAATCCGCCTGCCAATGCAGGGGACACGGGTTCAAGCCCTGGTCCGGGAAGATCCCACATGCTGCGGAGCAACTGAGCCCGTGCACCACAACTACTGAGCCTGCGCTCTAGAGCCCACGAGCCACAACTACTGAGCCCACGCGCCGCATCTACTGAAGCCCACGCGCTCTAGAGCCTGTGCTCTGCAACAAGAGAAGCCTGGCCACCGCAGTGAATAGTAGAAGAGTAGCCCCCGCTCGCCGCAGCTAGAGAAAGACTGCGCGCAGCAATGAAGACCCAACACAGCCAAAAATAACAAATAAAATTTTAAATAAATAAATAAAATTGGAAAATTCAGGGACTTCCCTGGCAGTCCAGTGGTTACGACTCTGTGCTTCCAATGCAGGGGTTGTGGGTTCGGTCCCTGGTCAGGGAGCTAAGATCCCACATGCCGTGTGACGTGGCCAAAAAGTTTTTTTAAATATTGGAGAATTCAAGCAAGAGATGGTCGTGAGTGAGCTAGTTATTGAGTGTCACTGGTGGGGGAAATGATAGGCAATTACACTCAGCACGGAAGGGCCAGATCATGCAAGTTGTGTGAGGATATTTGAATTTTATCTTGCAGGCAGTGGGAGTCTTGGAGAGTTTTTTTTTTTTTGCGGTACGCGGGCCTCTCACTGCTGTGGCCTCTCCCGTTGCGGAGCACAGGCTCCGGACGCGCAGGCTCAGCGGCCATGGCTCACGGGCCCAGCCGCTCTGCGGCATGTGGGATCTTCCCGGACCGGGGCACGAACTCGCGTCCCCTGCATCGGCAGGCGGACTCTCAACCGCTGCGCCACCAGGGAAGCCCGGCAGTGGGAGTCTTGGAAGTGTTGAAGGCAAAGGTGGAACTTGATCAGATTTGTGTTCTAGAAAGACCCCTCACTGTATGTGGCGAATGAATTGGCTGTGTGTGTGTGTTTTGGGGGAGGAGGGAAGAGACTATGAGACGACCAGGCAGTGATGGAGGTAGGGGGCTGGAGAAGAGGACAGATTTGATGAGAATGACTTGCCTTGGGGAATATGGGAGGGGGAGGGGGAGGGGAGTGTCTCTGGAATGTGGAGAGCCTGCCGCATGATGGGGGCATGGAGGGCAGGGGCAAGTTGGGGGTTGGGTGGATTGGGCATTCACCTTGACATTATTAGTTTGGAGTGATGGTGAGACACCTAGGGAAAGATATTCATAGAAATACCAGGGGGCTTCCCTGGTGGCGCAGTGGTTGAGAGTCTGCCTGCCAATGCAGGGGACATGGGTTCGATCCCTGGTCTGGGGAGGTCCCACATGCCGCGGAGCAACTAGGCCCGTGAGCCACAACTACTGAGCCTGCGCGTCTGGAGCCTGTGCTCCGCAACGAGAGGCCGCGACAGTGAGAGGCCCGCGCACCGCGATGAAGAGTAGCCCCCGCTCGCCGCAACTAGAGAAAGCCCTCGCACAGAAAAGAAGACCCAACACAGCCAAAAATAAAATAAATAAATAAGATTTTTTAAAAAAAATACCAGGGCAGAACCTCCTCTTTCATTGGTGTCCCTAAAGGGCAGTATCTGGGTGCCTTTTCGTATCTGAAAGCGCTCCCATTCCCAGAGAACAATTCTAAATATACCAGAAAGTCTCTCACAGTTAGCCTTAACCCAGATGTTGAACTCTCTCTCCGCTCCTCATTCATGAAGAGCCTCTGGTGTCTTGTAATCATATCTTCTCTGCTTGTTAATGGACCCACTGAGGCAGTACTCCCGGGAGAGAGAAAGATTTCGTTTGTCTGGGGCTGAGGAGGGAGACAGGGGTTGCCAGAGCTAATGAGGAATCAATGCCTCATAATTGCTAATTAAACGAGTCTGGCTGTCTCCTGGGGCATTAGTTGGTTGGCCGGCCCTTGAGTGTCCACAAATTTAATTATACTTCCCAATAAACACCTGCATCAACCATCACCCTGTGGTATCTCTGTGGGGGAGACCGAGGAGAAGTAGGGTCTTCGTGCGCCGAAACCATCAATTCATTTATTGATTGATGTATTGGTTTATTCCCTGATGCCTTTATTGAGTCAACAAATATTTATTGAGCACCTGCTGTGTACCAGGCCCTGGATTGGGTGCCGGGGACTCAGCAGTGGAAATACAAACACAGTCTCTGCCCTCATGGAGCTCACAGTATCATGGGGGAGACAGTTCTGTAAATAGTAACACAAAAATAATTAGACTAAGTGCCAGGTGGAAGATATCCCGGGTCTATGAGAATGTCTAATGTAGACTTGACGTGGGGAAAGGTGAGGCAACAAAGAAAGTTTCCCTTGATGAAATGAGACTTGGATGAGGAGGCAGAATGTGCCATGGGGCACTCGGGGTGGCGGCATCCATTCCAAGCTGAGGGAACAACAAAGGCAAAGGCTGTTCGTAGGCTGGGCTGAGCCGAATGTCGTGTCTGTGACTTGATTAGGGTGTCACAGAGAATTGGGGGTGAGCCTCGATGATGCCACAGCCCACCTACTAGACGCAAGTTTACACGTGTCCTGTAATTGGTCCATGGAACTGATGGTAGGGTGGGGGGAGAAAAAAAATCATTCCCCAGAACTTTTATTGAAAAGTTTCCCCAGAATCCTGATCTAGGGAGGCCTTCAAAGGTTGTTCCCTCATTGATCCTCCAGGAAAGTGTAGTGAGATGGTTAAGAGTCCTGGGTTCAGAGTCAGATATTTTGTAGTTCCAGGCCCGTGGGGGCATAGGAGTGATATGGCCAACACCACACACTGCTGTGTATTCATGGGGTGCATGCCCCTATTCTGTTCCCTCCCCTGCCTTTATTCTGTGGAATTAGTCAGCCCAACCCCTGGGTGGAAGTGATTCCTCCCTGAGCCCCCAGCCCTCACACTTGCTTGTTCGTCTTGGGCGGAGGTCGACGGGAGTCCACGCTATGAGGAAGCTGTGACTTGTTGTCATAGTACATCAGAACAACAAAATCACTAGTCTTCCACACAGCACTAGACCACAACCGTTCCAGTCGTCTTCGCCACCGTCTGCCCCACGTCTGAGATCCCCACCCAGCTCTTTCCCCTCACCTGAGCTAAGCCATAACACCTGTTCTCCACTGCCCCCTGTTTCCCGTTCCTGGTCCTCCTGGAGAGAGGCAGGGTCTGATCTCCAAGGGCCCAACTCCCACCCAGCCATATCAGAAACATGGATTTTGGAGTTGGACAAACGTGGGGTTGACTTGCAGCTTCACCCTTGGGCTGAGAGCCCTTGGGCTTCTTACGTCCCTGCCCCTCTCTGGGTCTCAGTTTCCTCACCTGTCACCTGAGTGTAATAACACCCATGTCCTGGGGCTGAAGATGGCATGATATAATGTATGTAACATGCTTGGCACAATGCTTCTCACAGAAGTCTGGAAAGAGCACAGTAATGCCATCTTGGCAGGCGCCTGTCCCCACTCCGTCCTACGGATTGGCCATTTCACCTGTTGGGAATTACAGGTTTTTTTCTGTGTGCGGTTTCATCTCACCTGCTTATCTGGAAAACAATTCGTTGAAAGATCCATTAAATGAGGGTCAGGTCTCCAGAAACGTCAGACACTTCAGACCACCCTCTATTCCCCCGTCAGGGGACAGGGGCTTCCCGGTACCAGGGAAGCTGTCCAGTGTCCTGGTTCTGAAATGAAGTCGGCTCCGGGAACCCCCTAGGAGCTGTCCGGAGCCCTGGTGCTGAAGCAGATTGTGGCTCCCTTCCTGGACCCCGAGCGGCGCTGTCCTGAGTCTCGGTGCTGAAATAAATAGCAGTTTCCTTCCTTGTTGGTCGGAGAGCTGTCCTCAACCTCGGTTCTGAAGAAAACTTGATTTGCTTCCCTTTCTTCCCCAGCTCACCCTAGTCCCCTCTGTTCTTCTCCCTCTTGGGAACTCCCCTCCACTACAATTCTTTCCCCTCCGATCCTCTTCCAGGTGCGCCTCCCGGCACAAGGCGGGGGAGAGACGGAGAGGTCAATAACTAGGACTCATACCTGCTCCTCACCTAGTGGCATGTTTCCAGAACTTACCTCCCAGGTAGTCAGCGCGGTTGGTCTCCGTTTTCCAGACCGTCAAACTTCACAGTCTTGTCGCTTTCTGGGAAACTGTCCATGCGCTGACCTGCAAACCAGCCCCATTCACGGGGGCCCGGATCCCTCAGACCACCCCTCCCCCCACGCGGCTTTGGCCCTTCCCCTGTGTGCCTCACCTGCTTCCCGTCTTGCAGGCAGATGCAGGTGTCCACTGGCTGCCTAGGCGGGGACTTGCGCTTTTATGGGCTTCAGGGGAGGCGGGGCGCCGGGAACCCAGGGAGGGGCTTCGCCAGCCTTCCAATGGGACTCCGCCTCGAATGCAATTCCAAAGATTACCTCATAGGTTGTGGCCTCAGCTTCAGAATAAAAGTCTGGCATCTGCCCAAAACCTGGGTTAGGGGTTTTCTGGAGGGGGAGGGAACGCTCATTGTGTTCCTCAGGGTCTTCCCACAGGGTCCAACCCCCTCCTAGGTCTCTGAACTACGTGTTGGCTCAGGGACGCTGGCCAGTACCTGCTTCTCCCCATCCCCAGCTTGTGCTATTGCTGGATCAGGAGAGAGAAAGCTAGTAAACTGTGTTGGGGTAAAAACGGCACAGTGCAGAATATTTAAGTCCAGTTCCAGATAGGGAAACTGAGGTCTGTGGGACTGGAGGGCTTAGAGGAGGCTGGGGCCGAGGTGAGACTCTAGCCTAGATCTTTTGATTCCTTGATTCAGAACCCAACTCATAACTTAGTATATTGTTTTGCTTTATGGAGCGGGGTCTGAGCCAAAAAACACACGAACTTGGGTTCAAACTCAGATTTTTCTCCTCCTTGCTGTGGGTATTTGGGTATAATCAAACATCTTTGTGCTTCAGTTTCCTCAGTTGTGAAATGGCAATGATGGTAGTAACTTATCAGAGCATTGAGATGAGGAATTAATGATATGGTGTGGATTGCATGTTGAAATAAATAATCAGGACTGGGGCTACGGTGAGGGAGGCACTGGCCTCAGGTACAAAATTTAAGGGGCTACAAAAAAACCCCTCAGTAATCAAGATAAATAATATTTCAATGCAATGTTTTAAGAAATCAGAATTACTGCAAAAAATCTACAATGAACAAAATACCAAACTTTATCAGTAAAGACAGGACCGGCATTACTAATTTTTCCTTTTGCCTCAGGCTCCAGTGCAGCATGGCATGGCACTAGAAATAATCTGAACATGATAAGTCTCCCAATAATGTAGCTATTTATTATTTTTTGAGACATTCCACTCATTTATTTACTCAACAGACTTTTATTGTATTAGGCACCAGGGACATATACATGAATTCAGCAACCCATCTTGCCTTTAGGGGGGGTGAAGACATGAAGTTATAACTATGCTCAAATGTAGTATGTGTGACAATAGAGGGATTTGTGTCATAGCTTGTGCTGTCCCTACTATGAACGTCCTATGAAGGAGCTGCTCATTTTGTGGAATTTGACCTCACAAGTGAGCTGCCTGTAGATCACCCATGGATTCAGGAGCATCAGATAAGGTACCTAGCGTTTGTCAGCAAAGTGCCAAACCAAAGATTAGCCCCATCCACACACACTGGGGGAAAGTTCAATCAAACCCACAATGATGCGTGCAGAAGCTGTAGGGAATCCTAACACATAGTAGGTACTCAACAAATTCACTGTCAGCTATGTGACTTGTGGGAGTTCGTCTGAAACACTCTGGCTTAATTCTTCCATCCTGCCTCCCATGCGGAGGCCAGTTCTGGCTTCCCACCTCCAAAGGAGGAGCAGGGAGCCTGCTACAAAAGGAAGAGGAAGAAACAGGAATGCAGCCTGGGGGTGGTTGCCTCATGTATTTGTTTCCCTCTTTAAAAAAAAAAAAAAAAACTTTCCATTTTTTTAAAAAGAAATTCACACCCACAGGAAAGTTTCAAGAACAAGGCAATAAACTCTCATATCATCTTTACCTAGATTCACCCACCCATCCTTAACATTTGGCCACATTTGCTTTCTCTTTGTCTTTTTCTCTATAGAGATCTTTGCCTCTGTTCTAATCATGTAAATTGCAAACACAACTGCCCCTTCATCCTAAATACTTCAGCACGCATTCCCCAAGATCAAGTCTGCTATGCAACTTAATGCAACGATCTCAACCAAAAAGTTAAAGTTGTTACAACACCACTGTCTAATCCAGAGTCCATATTTCAGTTTCACCAGTCATTCCAGTCCTGTCCTTTATGGTATTTCTTCCCAAGCCAGGATCCAATTCAAAATTATGCATTGCATTTCATTGTCCCGTTTTCCATCTCTTTTGCAGAGGGGTGGGCTTTGTAGTAACAAGAAGACTCAGACCCCAGGCTCTTCCTTTCAACCCTGAGATCTGGCTCCGTCACTGTCTTCTACAAGGCTGTGCAGTGTACACAGGGTCTGACCCCCCCTTATTTACAACAAGAGTTTGTTTACAGGATTTCTTAAGCCCCCTCCTCCTCCAACATTCTGGAAAGATTTGGCCAGATCTGTTCCCACCGCCCAAGCCTACTTTATGCATTCGTTTACTCCACACAAAAAATTTTTTTTTGAATGTCTGCTATGTGCCGGCCACTGGGAAATACAACAGGGAACCAAGCTGATGTGATTTTTGGCCTCCATTTAGTGTAGAAGATAATAAACAAGTAAACAAAGGAACAAGATAACCTCACACAGAGATGACAGCTATGAAAAAAACAGACTGGGGGATTGTGATAGTGCTGGAGTCAGCAAACTTTCTGTGAAGGGCCAGAAAGTAAATATTTTCAGCTTCACAGGCCAGCCGGTCTCTCTCGTGGCTACTCCCCTCTGCTGTTGTAGCTCAAAATCAACCTTGGAGAATATATAAATGGATGAATGTGACTGTGTGCCAATAAAACTTTATTTGTAAAAACAGTTGCAGCTCATTTGGCCCAAGGCCCACAGTTTGCTGGCCCCTGTGGTAGAATGGGATTGGCTGGTGAGAGGGACATTGCTTTAGGCTGGAGGTTGGCGAAGATCTCTCTGGGGTGGGGCCATCTGAGCTGAGACCTGAAAGGTGGGGAGGCGATGACTGTGGGAAAATTTAAAGGACAAATATGGGGCTGAAGGGACAGTTGGTGTAAAAGCCCTGGGGGCAGGGGTACCGGCCCTGATGGATGTGTTGGAGGATGGTCAAGGGTGGTAATAGATTTAATCAGAGAGAGATGGCCAGGGGTCTGGTCACTCAGGACAGGAGCAGATCACAAACACAGAAAAACCTTTCCCCCTTTCTTTCTCTCCCTGCTCAAGCTTTTACTCTGTGCGGGGCTCTGTGCCCAACACTCTACGTGCCAAGTATTCCTAAGGCGACCCTGTAAGATACCTATACCATTGTTGTCCCCAATTTACAGATGAGGAAACTGAGGCCCAGAGAGGCTAAGAAACTAACCCAAGGCCACCCGGAAAGCAAGTGAGCAAGCAACAAAGCTGGGATTTGAACACAGCTCTGACTCTTGGTTCCAAAGTTCACGGTCCTCACCACTTCCCCCAACATTGCCTTCTTTTGGGGTTCCCCCTCATACCTCCAGTAGAGCAGAGAATGTCTTTACACCTAGAATTTTGAGATTCTCCTGCCAATTCTTCCAAGCTGCAGAGCAGATATGAAATGCCCCATTTTACAGATGTGGCAGAGACAAACCCCTTCTCCACAGACTGCAGTGAGTGGGGGCTGGAGCTGGGATGGGGACCCCGGTCTGCTGACTCTAAGGTCTAAGTTCTTGTCAATGTCCATTCTGTTCCCTGTTCCCTTCCAGAGGTCCTGTATGCATATTCGAATTTATACATCATCCTACACACACATCTTTTATGTCTTTAACCTTTTAAAGAATTCATAAAGCAGACATATTAAAGTATAATTTATATACAGTAACATTCACATTTTTAGGTATATAGTTCTATAAATTTTAGGTGTACAGTTCTATAAATCTTTTTCTTTCTTTCTTTTTTTTTTTTTTTTGGCTGTACCGGGACTTAGTTGCAACACACAGGATCTTCATTGCCCCGTATAAGATCTTCATTGAGACATGCAGGATCTTTTAAGTTGCAGCATGCAAGATCTTTAGTTGTGGCATGTGGGCTCTTAGTTGCGGCATGCGGGATCTAGTTCCCTGAGCAGGGATGTAACCCGGGCCCCCTCCATTGGGAGTGCAGAGTCTTAACCACTGGACCACCAGGGAAGTCCCCAGTTCTATAAATCTTGACAAATACATAGTCATGTACCCAACACCGTAATCAAGATACAGAACAGTTCCATCATCCCCCAAAGTTCCCACTGCCCCCTAATTAGGGGTGGGGGTGTGTAGTCTATCCCCTCCCCCACCCATAATTCCTGGTAACTGATATCCATCATCACAATTTTGCCTTTTCCAGAACGTCATTTAAATGGAATCACATAAGGGGGTGGGGGGATGCTGCAAAAAAAAAAAAAGGAATAACATGGTGTGCAACGTTCTGTGACTGGTTTCTTTCACCAGCATAATACGTTGGAGATTCATCCATGTTGTTGTGTATGTTGGGAATCAGCTCCTTTTTTATTACCGAGTAGCATTCCACTATGTGGATGGAGCACAGTTTCCTTAACCATTCACCAGTGCAGGGGCGATGGGTTCAGGGACATCTCTAGGTTTTGGAGATAATGAATAAAGCTGCTCTAAACATTCAAGTACAGGTGTTTGTGTGGACAGTATGTTTTCATTTCTGTAGGGTAAATACCTAGGAGTGGGATGGCTGGGTGACCTGGTAAGTTTGACTTTATAAGAAATTGCCAAGGGACTTCCCTGGTGGTCCAGTGGCTAAGACTCTGTGCTCCCAATGCAGGGAGCCCAGGTTCGATCCCTGGTCAGGGAACTAGATCCTGCATGCCACAACTAAGACCCGATGCAACCACATAAATAAATATTTAAAAAAAAGAGAAATTGCCAATTTTTTTTCCAAAGTGGCCACACTGTTTGGCCTTTCTGTGAGCAGTGGATGGAAGTTCCAACTGCTCCACATCTTCGTCAGCACTTGGTATTGTCAGTTTCTTTTTCAGCCACCTAATAAGTATGCATTGTCTTCTCTTCCTTTTTTTTAATACATAAGGAAGCATTCTATTCATACCTTGCAAAATGCTCTTTTTCACTTAATAGTATGTGTAGAAGAACAAGACATAGTCTTTTTTAAAATTAATTATTTTTGGCTGCATTGGGTCTTTAAAAATTATATATATATATTTATTTTTGGCTGCGTTGGGTCTTTGTTGCTGCGGGCTTTTGCTAGTTGCGGCGAGCGGGAGCTACTCTTCGTTGCTGTGCGAGGGCTTCTCATTGTGGGGGCTTCTTGTTGCGGGAGTATGGGCTCTAGGTGCACGGGCTTCAGTAGTTGTGGCGCGTGGGCTCAGTAGTTGTGGCACGCAGGCTCAGTAGTTGTGGTTTGTGGGCTCTAGAGTACAGGCTCAGTAGTTGTGGCGCACGGGCTTAGTTGCTCCGCAGCATGTGGGATATTCCCAGACCAGGGCTCAAACCTGTGTCTCCTGAATTGGCAGGCAGATTCTTAACCACTGAGCCACCAGTGAAGCCCAGGAACAAGACATAGTCTTTGACAAAATGTATAGTAAGAGAGACAGACAGTCCCAGGCTATTACAGTTCCCAGTGAACAAAGCTGTGATGGAGGAGATTTGGGGCACTGTGGGAACCCAAGGGAGTCACCTGCCCCCATCCAGGTCGAGGAAGGAGGGGTAAATCAAGGAGGGCTTCCTGGAGGGTGCAGCACTGTCTAAACTGAGACCTTAGGCTGAGGAGGAGTGAGCTGGGTGAAGTTGCAGGAAGTGTGTTCTTGACAGCAGGAACAGCATGTGCAAAGGCCGGGAAAGAATCTGGACTTGGCACATTTGGAGTGAGGACCACTGGTTGCAGAATCTTTCCTCCTTTTGCCTGCCTTTGGGTCTGACTGGTCCATTTAATCAGATGGGGTGACTTTCTCTTGCAAACAGTGGCACCTTAGGAGGCTCCATTCCACCTTCCAGAATAGAATCATCATAGCTGGCATTTAAAAATCACTTACTGTGCCCTTGCTAATTCGAGCTCTGCCCTTGTCATCTCGCTGGGAATCTCAGCTTCACGGAGAGTCCCCTTTGTTCATTTTTCTCTCCCTGGGTCCCCAGGATCTGCAACATTTGCCTGTATCCCAGGCAGGTGCAGGTGGGCAGAAATGAATGAATCTCTTTAGAAAATGTTCCCCAGGAGACTCCATTTAGGAATGGTAGCTAATTATCTCTGGGGATAATAAGCCAGCAGTGAGTATTAATTAATAGCACATCACAGCAGAAATAAAAGTTTAGGAGTGAGAGTTAAGGGTCTGGGATGATTCTTCCTCCCTGTCCCCTGCCTTACACACACACACACACACACACACACACACACACACACACACACACACACACTCAGAGGCACACACACGCAGCCCCTTCCTCAGCCGTTACTATAGAGACCTCCTTCCTGCCACCCTCATGAGCATTTACAAATCGAGAATGCACAGATGGTGGCCTCAGCAGGCCTGTTGTTCTCTCTTCTAAGGACAGTTCCTGGAGCCCCAAGGATTAAGGAAACAGGGCTACTCTGGACAACATCTGCCTGGAGCCCTGAAACCTGACCCTCAAGCCCAGGCAGGGGGAGATTAATGGAGGCGTTTACCCAGAAGGGGCAGAGCGCACAAACAGGACCACACACAGGTTGCCCTCCCCACCTGAGGCCGCCAGGGAATCCCTAATGAAGGTCTCAGTCCTGAGGGAGAATCACCCCAAAGGTCAGGCAATTTAACACTTCAGACCCTGTGACAGAGGGGAGCATCTTGCAGTGTGTGTCCTGGAACTATTGCAGTAATATGACCTAGTGTTTCCTGAACATCTATTTTGTGCCAAACACTGCCACTTTATATGTAATAAGTACATACTGGAGAACTTTATGTATAATATAATTATGATGATACTAATACTTAATTATCTGTCATTAACTATAAGCTTAGAGCTTTAAAATGACAAGGATCTTGCCCATTTTAATCCCCACTGTATTTCCCAGTGCTCGGAATTGATAGCCATTGAGTGAATGAATGATCTCATTTACTCCTCACAGCCACTGCAGAATAACTGAATCCCATTTTTCAGATGTGGAAACCGAGGCCCAGAGAAGTGGAGAGATTCCCCCAAGGACACGCAGCAAGTAGGGAGCAGAGGAGGGATCTGAAAGGAGGTCTTCCTATTACAAAGACTGCCCCCCGCTCCTTTTGATGAGGCCCAGAGAGCGAAAGCAACTTTCTCAAGCTCACACAGCATGTCAGGGACCCAGCCAAGATTAGAATCCGCTTTCCCACCCCTCTCTTGGATGCTCTTTTCCTTGGCTCTACCATAGTTCCTTTCAGTCCTAGCACCAAACGCAATGTCTAGAACACATTGGGCCCCAATAGATATTTGTGAGTGATGCTGTGGGTACCAGGTTGGGGCATTCCAGAACCTTCCAGAACCCTTCTGAGGTTGTTATCTGCTCTGATCTTACACCCTTGCCCTCCAGGAGGCCAGAACTTGGAGTTTTGTTCCTGTTTGAAAGATGAGGGGAAAGGGAAGCACAGAGAGGCCAGATTGCTAGCTTAATGTTATACCAAGAGAGGGTGGTTGGCTGGGGCTGGATGTCTCCTCCCATGCCATCCTGACGCTCCCTTGAATGCCTCCTCTTTCAGTATCTACCTGTTTTCAAAACCAATTTTCTATTTATTGAGCACCCACTGGGTGTGGGATCTCTCTACCTCATCATATCCTCACATTAACATCCCTAGCTCCCTGCTATTAGCACCCTTTCCCAGAGACAGAAGCAGGCACAGAGAGGTTGAGACACTTGCCCAACCACACCAGAGCAGAGAAGAGGAGAGGGCTGCCATTTGAAACCAGAGTCCCCATGTGTAGCCACATTCCATGGTTGGTGTCTGTGTCCTGAGTGGGACCAGCCCCCGGTCTGTGAAGGGTGATTCTTGAGCTGCCAAGCTGCCAGTCTGTATAGACCTGGTTTCCTCTCCAGCCCTGAGTCCTGGAAGGACCCTGAATGAACGCCGTGTTCTCCCTTCTAAGCTTTCAGACATGCTTCAGAAACAGTATTGATAAAATTTCCGGTACAACCCTCCCCTGCAACTGTCCTTCCTCTGACTGCTTATCCTAGTGGCAGAGAAGGGGACAGGAACAGAATTCAGAGGAGGGGACAGGAACAGTATTCCTGACAGTCACAGTGGTGGAGGGCAGCACATCCGTAGCTGAGGCGGAGAAAAGTTGTGCGTGTATCAGGGAGGCCTCTTTGAGGCTGGGCTATTTGTACCGGGACAGGAAAGGTGAGTCAATCAGCGGAAAGAGCTGTCCAGGCAGAGGGAACAGCAAGTATGAGGCTGGAGGTGGGAACCAGCCCTGGAGAAACTGAAAGCAGGCCAGATATGCCCTCCTGTCCACTCAGATCCTGGGCCACATCCTGTGGTCAATGATATATATAGTCCTTGGAGCCTATGTTCTCTGTTATGAGGCTGAGCATTCAGACCCACAGCGTGGCTCACTACACAGTAGGTGCTCAATTAATGTTTGTTGATGAAAGTATGAACAAAGCAAAGAACTGGAAGGAATTTAAGAGATCAGCCAGTCGAAGGATGGAAAACTCAAATGCCCACAGGAGAGTTTCACGTGAAAGCCCCTGATTTAGGCTCTTTAAAAAAAAAAATATTCAAGGAAACAAACGCCAGTGACAGCCAACTTGGCACGAGGCCCCTTATCTAATCCCTTCATTTTATCTATGGAAGAAACTGAGTTCGGAGCCATTAAATGACACTTGGGAGGTCTCACAGCCCATAACTGAGAGCTGGGACAATGACGATGATTAGCTTCTGCTTACTGAATGCCTACTATGTGCCTCACATACATTCTCTCAATAAATACAACTCCCACGAATAGATATTGGGATCTCCCGATTTGTTTTTTAACTAAGGAGGAATCAGAGGCTCAGAGAAGTTAAGGGACTCAGAGTCACGCTACGGTAAAAGGCCGAAATGGGATTCGAACCCCTGTATCCAGAGCTAAGCCTTTATACACTCCCTTCAAGAGCGTATTTTCCGTATTTTTCGTACCGGCGGAAATCGAGTCGCATTGGACTGGGAGGGCTGGTTGTGGGGAGGTGTGTGTGTGTGAGTCAATAAAGCCAACAGCGATTGAACAGTTCCTCTGAGACCACGAATCTTAGGAATCAAACCCATTGATCTGATTCGCGCCCCCAAACCCAGAAATACCCAAGCACGAGTATCTCCAACCCTGCCGCAAGCGCGCCGACTCTCCTCCCCTACAGTAGGTGTACACAGTAGGCGCTTAATGAGCGCTTTGATGGCGGTTATGGAGGCAAAGGCGAGGCTGCTGGAGTAAGAGGGTCCTGCTTCCGTGCCCTCCCTGCTCAACCCCACGGGGCCTGCCCAGCCACCAGCCCCAGCCCCCTCGCATCCGGGAGCTCTCCCACAGCAATTACGGTAATTAGCTCCGAGCTGCTGGCGGCGGGGGAAGGAAGGAGGAGGGAGGGAGGCGGACTTTGGCCCAGACTGACCCGCTTCCGGGCGGGCGCTCGGATTGGTCTGCCCCGGGCACGTGACACGCGCCGTGGACTTGTTGCTGGGCATCCCGGCGTTGCCAGGGCAACGCCTGTCGCGTGTCCTCTCTGCCAAGTGCCGGGGAGAAGTGGCTGTGCTGAGGGTCTCGAGACTCGCAGGAGGCGAGGAGGGGGGATCCGGTGAGCGAGGCGAGCTGCCTCCCTCCCCCAGCTCTCCCCAAGCCCATCGCCCGCAGCCCAATCGCCCTTGGTCCCCCGTGGACGTGTCATCTGTGAAGGTGGACACAGCAGATTCAGGGTCGCAGATGGAGCCGGGGGCACACGCAGAAGAGTCCCTTGCCAGGAACTCCCCCATGCGCAGACAGGGTATACAGGCAGAACAGAGGGGCACAGATCTAGCATTGACAAACAGTTGCTGAAAGCCCACCAACCTCAGAGCCTGTGTTCAGATGGGGCAACACTAGACAAGGCAGAGATGAGACAGTCCCTGTGCCCCCAATCATCATCCTCATCACAGGAGCCCCTGCACCTGACAGCTCCCACGTAGAGGGCCTCAGCTAAGCAGTGTACCTGCATTTCATCCTCATTACACTCCTAAGTTATTCCCATTTTACATATGAAGAAACTGAGGCTCAGAATAGGGCAAACATCTAGCCAGGAGGAAGGTACTCCACCCTTCAAAGGTGTGTCTATTAAAACCCACATACTTAATTCACTTTATAAAACGTAAGCCAGTTATAATAGTAATAATAATGATAATAGTATGTTAGCTATTGCTGTGTAACAAATTACCCCAAAACTTAGTGGCTGAGAACAACAATATTTATCATCTCACAGTGTCTGTGGGTCAGAAGTTTGGATGTGACTTAGCTGGGTGCTCTGCCTTAGAGCCTTTCTGGCTGAATTCAAGGTGTTGGGCAGGGCTGTGGTCTCATCTGAGATCTGACTGGGGAAGGATCCACTTCCAACCTCATGTGGTTCGTGGTAGGACTCAGTTCCTACAGGGCTGTTGCTGGAGGTGGCTGTCAGTTCTTTGCCTTGCGGGTCTCTCCAACATTGTGGATTGCTTCATTAAAGCATATTAGCCCATGGTGGGAATTCCCTGGCGGTCCAATGGTTAGGACTGCACGCTTTCACTGCCGAGGGTGAAAGTTCAATCCCTGCTCAGGGAACTAAGATCCTGCAAGCTGCACAGCGTGGCCAAAATAATAATAAAAAAAATAAAAATAACTTTAAAATAAAGCATATTAGCCCAGGAGACAACAGTCTCCTAGCAAGATGGAGGTCACAGTCTTTTATAACCTAATCATGGAGATGACATCCCATTACTTAGTGTGTGTGCACTTACTTATTGTGGTAAAATATGTATAACACAAAATCTGCCATTTTAACCCCTGTAAGTGTACATTTCAGTGGCATTGAGTACGTTCAAAATGCTGGGCAGCCATCACCACTATTTCTAAAACTTTTTCATCACCCCAGACAGAAACTCCATGTCCATTAAAGCAAAAGCTCCCCATTCTCCCTTCCCCTCAGTCCCTGGTAACCCCTAATCTACGTTGTCTCTATGAATTTGACTATTATAGGTACCTCATGTAAGTGGAATCTTACAATATTCTTTTGTGTCTGGTTTATTTTCTAGGCTAATATTTTCAAGGTTCATCCATGTTGTAGTGTGTGTCAGAATTTCCTTCCTTTTTTAGGCTGAATAATATTCCATTTTATGGATGGCTCACATTTTGTTTATCCATTTATCTGTCAATGAACATTTGGGTTGCTGTCACCTCTTGACTACTGTGAATAATGCCGCTATGAACATGGGTGTGATAATATCTCTTTGAGACTCCGCTTGCAATTCTTTCGGATAAAGACCCAGAAGTAGGATGGCTGAATCATATGGTAATTATATGTTTAGCTTTCTGGAGAACCTACATACTGTTCATACAGTTTTCCACAGTGGCTGTACCATTTTATATTCCCACCAAGAGTTTGCAAGGGGTCCAACTTCTCCACATCCTCAAAATCACTTGCTATTTTCTTTTTTCTAAATTCTAACAGGGTGTGACAGTTGGGTGCATTTTGTAACAAGGTCTTGCCAGGTGAGTTTGAGAGGCTTGAAGGACAAAGAGCGATTAAGGACTGAGGGACTCAATCAATCAATGTGTTGGTTATGAAATGAGAGTTACAGGCTTACCCCAAAGCTTTGGGGTCATGGGGCAGGATAGCAAGAGGATTATAGGAGTGAAAAGCAGAGAGGAAAGTGGTTGGAAGAGCTTGGAGTGGTGTGATATTGTGATTTCTAATAGGATAGATATAGATACAGATATAGATATATTTGGACTTTTTCTCTGTTCCTGGCACAGAGCTCCTAAAACCCTTGGAATTTCCTAAGTGATAAGAGCAATAAAGATGAAATGGGTGTTGTTTGTTATCCAATAGCCAATGATTTAATCAGTTTTGCCTACATAATGAAACCTCCATAAAAATCCCTTAAAGTATGGGTTTGGAGAACTTCCAGGTTGATGACCGCATGGAGGTGCTGGCAGGGTGGCGCACTCAGAGAGGGCATAGAATCTCCGTCCCTTTCCCCATACCTTGCCTTTTTTTTTTTTTTTTTTTTTTTTTTTGCAGTACGCGGGCCTCTCACTGTTGTGGCGGAGCACAGGCTCCGGACGCGCAGGCTCAGCGGCCATGGCTCTCGGGCCCAGCCGCTCCGCGGCATGTGGGATCTTCCCGGACTGGGGCACGAACCCGTGTCCCCTGAATCGGCAGGCGTACTCTCAACCACTGCGCCACCAGGGAAGACCTGAGTTGTATTCTTCTATAATAAATGTGTAATCTAGTAAACTGTTTTCCTGAGTTCTGTGAGCCATTCCAGCAAATTTTCCAACCCGAGGAAGGTATCAAGGAAGCCTCCCATTTACAGCTGGTCAGTCAGAGGCACAGGTGATGGCCTGGGCTTGTGATTGGCATCTGAAGTGGGAGCAGTCTTGTGGGACTGCATCCTTAACCTGTGGGATCTGATGCTATCTCAGGGTTTGTAGTGTCAGAATTGAGTTGAATTCAGGGTACCCAGCTGGTGTCTGAGAACTGTTTTGTGTGTGGGAATAGCCTACACCTTTTGGTGTCAGAATTGAAGTATTAAGAGCAGTCATAGAGAGGAAACACAGGAGTGTTTTTTTCCTCCAGTTGGAGTTTCAATGGAGGAACTCTGGTTGCCAGCAACAGAAGCCATACCAATAAGCCTTACAGAAGAATTGGGTTGTTCACAGGATTAGCTGAATATAGGACCCGGGGCAGTTCTGGGGATCTGGAGAGCAAGACCCAGTGGATGTCCCCTTGAGGGAGCTTCAGTTACCACGGTTGAGCCTGTAGCAAAGGCATTATTCATCTTGACCTCCTCCCACTCAGGTGGAACATTCTGAGAAAGTTCCACCAATTGTCTCAAAGTCATGAAACTGTCCCCTGACTGAGTGGGATGTGTGAATTGACAGCCCATCCAAGACCCAAGACCTAGGGAAGGAGGTGTTCCCCGGCAGTAAATCGGGGTGCTACCAACCCTCAAACCTCACCAGTTCACTATAAACAGTGCCTCAGGAACCCAGGCATTGGGACAAAGAAGAATGAGCTGACCCTCATGTGTAGGAGAAAAGTCTCTGTGGTAAGAGTCACCCAACGCATGCAGCCTGGCAGCAAGTTTGACCATGTACTTCCCCTGCTCTAACCTCTTCCGTGGCTCCCTATTTCCCTCAAGATAAATTCCATGCCTCAGTTTGCTCATCTGCAAAACAGAACTGCTAATAGCATCAACCCCCTTAGGATGTAGTGAGAATAAAAGAGTTAACAACAGGGAGGGCACATAAACGGTGTCAGGCATATAGTTACCACTCAAGAAATGACAGTGACCATGATGATAATTACCTTTTGTAAGCCTTCGCCTCTCCCCTCACATGCCCCCAGAGATTCTGATATGCTTTCCTTCTGCTCAAAAAACTCTCATTATGCCTCAGAAATGGTTTCTGCGTATGTAAAATGGAGGCAGTGACAGGATCCCCCTGACAGGTTGTGGTGAGTATCTTTCTTTAAACCCACATGTCACATGCTTAACCAGTGCTGGGGGCATGATAAGTGCCCAGAAAATTTTAGACAATATTATATATCTTTTATGAAAGTTTTGAGATAATTGTAGATTCATATGCATTTCTAAGAACACGGGAGGATCCAGCATATCCTCTACCCAATGATGACATCTTGCAAAACTATTGATGCACGTCCGGAATATTGACACTGAACATTTCTGTCACTGCGGGGGTCCCTCCTGTTCACCTTTTAAAGCCACACCCGCTGTCCTCCTACTCCACCCTGTTAACCCCGGGCAACCACTAATCCATCCTCCATTTCTCCAGTTTTGTCATGTCAAGAAGGTCCTATAAAGGGATGCATCCAACATGTAAGCTTTGGGGAATGGCTTTTTTTCATTCAACATAATTCTCTGAAGATTCATTCAAGTTGTTGGTGTTATCAGTAATTTGTTTCTTTTAACTGCTGAGTAGTTCCATATATTGGTTTTTCACTTTTTATTTTGAAATTAATATCAAAGTTTACAAGACTAGGGACTTCGCTGGTGGCACAGTGGTTAAGAATCCACCTGCCAATGCAGGGGACACGGTTCAAGCCCTGGTCTGGGAAGATCCCACATGCCACGGAGCAACTAAACCCGTGCACCACAACTACTGAGCCTGCGCTCTAGAGCCCGTGAGCCACAACTACTGAAGCCCGCACGCCTAGAGCCCGTGCTCCGCAACAAGAGAAGCCACCGCAATGAGAAACCCACGCACAGCAATGAAGAGTAGCCCGTGCTTGACGCAACCAGAGAAAAGTCCCCGCACAGCAGAGAAGACCCAACGCAGCCAAAAAAAAAAAAGTTTACAAGACTAGTACCATGACCTCTTGGGTACCCATCACTTCACTTCACATTTTGTTATTCACGTTTTAATATATATATCCTGTCATTGTCACCGAGCCCGTTAAGGGGTTTGGCACCTCTAAGAAAAAGGCTGTCCTCTTACATAATCATACAATGAATTCATGAAATTTAATATTGAGTCAATGTTACTATCCAATATGTAATCCATATTCAGATTTCTCCAACAGTCAGCATCGTGTTCATTAGAGCTCTTTTCTTTTCCGATGTGGGATGTAGTCAGAATCACACGTTGCATTTGGTGTTCCTGTCTCAACAAGCTGTCGTTGCCTTCCATGACATTTGAAGAGAGCAGAAAAGTTGTTCTGTAGATGGTTTTGCTTTGAATTTGTCTGATGGTCTCTCTAATTCATTTCATTCATCCAACAAGCATTTACTGAGTGTCTACTGCATGCCAGGTGCTGGCATCATACAGCAAATGGGACTTCCTAGTTGTGTAGTGAAACCATCAAGTAGATGGGCTGTAGCGTTGCTTTGAGATTTCCAGCCCTTCCCGGCCAAACATCCGACTCTGCCGTTCACTCGCTGTGTGCCCTTGCACTGGACACTTTCCCTCTCTGGGCTTCACTTTCCTCACGTGGAAAACATGGCCAATGTTAGTCTTTACCACTGATGGGGGTTCGGAGGATTCAGTGGGACTTCCCATGGTGAGACTGGTAGATACCGAATGCATGATAAACAAAGTTAACTTGTGATTTTCATTATTGTGTGAATCTAGGTCAGGGTCTCCCAACCTCCGTACTTGGGGCCGGATCATTCTCTGTGGTGGGTCCATCCAGTGCACTGTAGAGTGCTGAGCAGCGTCCCTGGCTCCCACCCACTTGATGCCAGGAGCCCCTCCCGTCATGACAACCACAGATGTCTCCAGACATTGCCCAGTGTCCTCTGGGAAGGAAGGACCCCGCTGCCCCACTGGAGTGAGGACCACTGATCTGTGATAAGTGATTCTGAAGAATGATGATGATTGAAGCAATCCATGATTAAGTGACCAAGCCCTCCACACCTACTCAGCCAAGGGTTGAGCAACGCCGAGGAATATAAAGTCACATCCTAAGAATCTAAGGGGCTCTGGTTTCACAAGGGTAAGGTTTCCCGAGGTGTGGTCAGACACTGCTTGCTGCTCAGCCCGCTGGGCCCCCAAAGCTCCACCCCTGGCTCATCAGCTGTGTCTCCATGGGTCCGGGTGCGCCTGCCCACCCAGCCTCTGTCGCCAGCCTCAGCCGTGAGAAGAGGGGCTCAGGTTTCAGCTCAGGGCAGCTGCTGGGAGGCCCCGGTCAGGTGAGGGACTTGGGAGCAAGGCCTCGCAGATGAGGACGGAGCCCGATTATCCCTGTGTCACTCTTGTCCCTTGCAGTGTCCCAGCTCACCTGTGAGAGCCAGCTCAGGGGCCCAAGAAACAGGGAGAGTGTGTGGGTGGGCGAGCATACAGTCAGTCGGTGGCAGTCATCTGGGTTGGGACGTTTGCTCCCCCAGGGGACATTTGGCAATGTCTGGAGACATCTTTAGATGGAGGTGCTGCTGGCATATAATGGGTAGAGGCCAGGGATGCTGCTGAACATCCTGCACTGTGCAGGACCACCCCCGAAAGCAAGACTGATCTGGCCTCAAATGTCATTAGTACTGAGGGGGAGGAACCCAGATCTGTGTCGCTGGAAAGGGGTTCATTTCATCTTTTCAGAAATTGTCTTACTTGTTGTCTTTTTCTTATTATGTGAGTGCATATTACCTGCCGATAAAGGTTAGAGAAAAACGAAAAAGTAAATAAAAGTCACCCACGACTACCCCATGCAGAGGGAATTGCTGCTAGCAGTCTTTAATATCCTCCCCCCTGATATATCTGTGTTCTCATTTGTATATTTACAAAAATGGAATAATTCAGCACAGTATTTCACATAACAGATAGGAAAATCTTTTTGTATCTTGAAATTCCTCCGTTATATTTTCTGATACAGCTGCCCCACCGTTTAAGTAAGAGCCTCATCATTGGACATACTTACTGGTTGCTCACAGTTTAGGGCTAAAGCACGTTTGTGACAGAGCTCTTCGGGACTCATTCTTTGTACAGGTTCACATTTATTTCCTCAAGATAAGTGGTTGGAAGCAGAACTGCCATATTAGCAAACACGCTCATTTTAAAGTTTTTTTTTTTTTTTTTGCGGTACGCGGGCCTCTCACTGTTGTGGCCTCTCCCGTTGCGGAGCACAGGCTCCAGACGCGCAGGCTCAGCAGCCATGGCTCACGGGCCCAGCCGCTCCGCGGCATGTGGGATCCTCCCAAACCGGGGCACGAACCCGTGTCCCCTGCATTGGCAGGCAGACTCTCAACCACTGCGCCACCAGGGAAGCCCTAAAGTATTTTTTAAATGACAACTTATCTATTACCTACAACTACAAGGCAGTTGATAACTGCATTATTCACTATAGTGCAATTTGAAAATGCAGTCTGTAAAAAAGGTTGAAGAAGGATGTGAAGAGGGAAAGTACACTTCTCAGTTAGCCCCACCACTCAGTACCATCTCTCTTGACAGTTTGGAGCACACCCTGCCAGAGCTTTTTCTATGTGGACACAAACCTATGTTCATGAATTGCACTTCTACAAAATGCGAGCTGCTCTGTTCCTAAATGTAAAATTCCTTTTAAAATGAGTAAGACCATCTCCATCCCCCCGGCTTCTCCTGTCCTAATCAGTTCAAAATCACGTAGACCCATCTGATTCTCATTTTTCTCAGGTGGTGTGGCCTGGGGGTTGGAAATTTCCTCACTCATTTGTTTATTCACCACGTATTTATTGAGCATCTGCCATGTGCCCGACATTGTTCTAGATGAGCAATGAACAAGACAGACAAATATCCGTGCCCTCACAGAGTTTATAACCCAGAAAGGGAGACAGACAGTAAACGAGGAAGCATTCTAACACAGGGCATTGGAGAAAAGTACAGAGTGATATGAGGTGACCAGGGCAGGCTTCTCTATGGAGGGGTTGTGTGGGCTGAGACAGAAAGGTGCATTGGCACAACTAAGAGACCCAGAGAGGAAAGAATGTTACTGGAGGTGAGCACTGCATGTGCAAAGGCCCTGAGGTGTGAGGGAACATGACCCGTTCTAGGCATTGCAACCAGGTCGGTGTGGAGCAGAGTGAGTGAGGGGGATCCTCGTTCGGGATGTCGCTGGAAGGGTCCTGCTTTTGAATATGGCTGAGACTAAGCTGGGTGTGGGGAGGTGGGAATTGGGTAGGGAGCACAGCAAGTGTCGAGGGGACTCCCAAGACCCTGGCAGGATGGATGGTGGTGAGTCTTGATGAGGACCAGGTCTGTAGGGGACAGATTACGGGGTGGGGTCTGTGAAGGTTAAAATTGCAGGTCTCGGTACAGCCTCCTTTCTCCCCTTCTAGAACTTTGAATATATGTCTATGTCTGTTAAATCCAAAGCCAGTAAAACTTATACCGAGGTAGCAAATGTTTTCTTTAAATAGGGGTGGGGAGGAAGAGAGAGAGAGAGAGAGAGAGAGAGAGAGAGAGGGAGGGAAACTGGCGAATGCAGACAATGTCCTCCTGAAACCATGGTGACTAGAATGACTTAGGAGGGGGGCTGCTGAGGATATTAATAATAATTTGCTGTGTGGATTTTTCCAGCATGGGTTATTGTGTAGGCAAGGCAGTGTGTTTGCCTCTGTGTGCATACGTGTGTGTGTGTATGTGTGTGTGCGTATGCATGCATGGGTGTGGCTGTGTTTGTGCACTTTTGCATAGGTGCCTGAATGTGTGTGTGTGAGTGACTTGCAGATGTGTGGCTGTGCATGTGTTGCGCATGGGTGTGACTGTGTGAGGTGCACTTTTACACAGGTGTGCAGAGTCCCATGTGTGTTCAAGTGTCCCTTTCCAAGCACTTGTGTGATTGATCAGCTGTGTGTATGTGTGCATCTGTGAAGGCATCTGAACTGGCTTGCACATATGTGTGCATGCAACGCTGTGCGAGCGACTCATGCCCATGGATGCAGGTGTGTCTCCATGTGCATGTGTATGTCATGTGTGTGCAACTCTAGAAGTGCGTCTGCACACGCTTAGCTGTGGGCACCCGAGGGGAGCTTAAAGTGAAAATCGGAAAAATGAAGACTCACAGTCTACCTAGCAGTTGGTGCCGATGTCAATTTCCTGATTTTGAGAATGTACTAGAGTTATGTAAGATGATACTACTGGGGAGGAAGCTGGCAGGAGGGTACAAGAGACCGTCTGTGCTATTTTTGCAACTTCCTGTAGAGCCTATAATTATTTAAAAAATAAAAAGTTTTTAAAAATCTGAGGATGAGAAACACGAATTTCATACATTTTCGTGTCTCCTCAAAACAAGGAAGAGAAAAATGGAAAGACAACCTAAGCAGCCGACCAACGATTTCTTTTAAGTGAGCTTTTTATCTGAGAACATGGTCGATGTCCCCAAGTCTCCTGGGTGGGAGATGACGATCCAGGCATGTGTGCTGGGGGCTTGGGAGGGGGAGGTGGGGAGGCTCAGGCTGGACCCAGGCAGGTGCACTTGGTGTTAGTATGCATGTGGCTGTCTGGTGACCTGGGAGGACCCGGGAGGGGACTGGGAACCTGCAGAGTGAAGGGCAGGATCGGTCGCATCAGCTAACGCAGGGGACTTCACAGGTGAAGAGGAGGAAATTTAATCAAGGTGGAGAGGACAAGTCAGTGATATCAAATCTCTTGGGTTGGCAGGGGAGGGAGGGGCAGAGCAACTAATCCCTGGGTTTCAGGTTGTCTGACCACCTGCTGCTGTGGAGTGCCTCCTGAGACCCCAGGGTCCCAGGTTGAATGGGTGTGGGGGGAGGGAGGGAAGCAGAGACATGGAGATGTGAAGGGAGAATGAGGAAGAGAGGGAGAGAGACAGAGGCCAGGCAGAGCAGAGAGACAGACAGAGAGGCAGAGACATAAAGAGAGACAGAGAGGTGGAGATAGAGAAAGAGAAAGAGACAGACACAGACACAGACACCTAGAGGTAGAGAGGGAGAGAGAGACGGAAACTAAGCCTTTGCTGCCTCTGTTGAGCCTTTGTCTGCTTGCCTAAAAGGATGGATCAATTAATTGGTCCACTAATGGCATTCTCTCAACAGGCCAGTAATGTATCAGTTATCTATTGCTGCATAACAAACAACCCAAAAACTTAAAGGCTTAAACAACAACAATTAATTATTTCTAAAGATTCTGTGGTCTGGCCAGGTGGTTCTCGCCTGGGCTCATTCACATAACTGGGTTCAAAGGGCAACTGAGCTGGGCTGGAAAGTCTAATATGGTCACATCCACATGTCTGTATCATGGGGGATCTGGAAGGCTAGGATCTATCTCCTTCTACATGCTGTACTGCTGGGGCTGGAAGCCTAGAAACTACATTTTTCAGAATCTCTTGAAGCTAAACTTTGGGTGCAATTAAATTCTGTTATGGGAATATAGTCATGCAGTGTTTGATTCAAAGGCTATGTTTCTGCCCCATCTGTGCTGTGTTTCTTGGCAAGCAGGGTGGTGATGTGATATGAACAGAGGCGTGAAGGTCCAGGTACCATTTTTTGTGGGCATAGAAAGGCAGGGAATGGGGGATCAATTTCTGTTGCTGTTTTCATTGACAGTTGTTGTTGACCAATAACAACGTGTTTGAGATGGGTTTTCTGTTAACTTGCAACCCAAAGAATCCTAACTGATGTGGTCAGGAAGGTGAAGTCTTCATGGATGAATGTTTTATCCAGAAGGAAGCAGAGGATTTAGTTTAAGGAAAATGATTTCCATGAGGTCATGTTCCCAGCTCAGCCAAAGCAAAGAGCAAACATGCTGGAGCCAGATAGAATAGCAGAGCCAGAATAGCCCACAGAAAAATGTTACTTGAACCGTAGCAAGGTAAACTGAGTCCAACAGGGACAGAAGGGCTTGCCCAGGATCACACAGTGATGCCAGATGAAGCTCTTTTCCCGCTGGTGGCTGGGTGGGCGGGTGGGTGGGGGTGGTGCGGAGGAAAGGTGTGGGGAGGGAATGGGAGAAGATTTCTCTGTGTGCAGAATTGCTTCTAGAACAGGAATAAAAAAATGAGTCATCAGCAAGATGGTTGAGAGATAGAGCCTTAAAATGTCACTGGTCTGGGAAGGGCCAGCTCTGAGAAAGGATGGAGAGATGTACAGACATCAGGGGACATTGTGGCATAGGTAACAATTTTTTCAAGCCCTCAATTTGGTCTCAATTTCTGGATGAAGAAGTGCACATTAGCTGATGTTGCCAGGGTCCTGGGGTGCAATATTACGTCTATTGTCCTAGGTATGGGCATACCAACAGTTACGGCATGGCATATTGAATCAGGTACTACAAAATCTCTGCTTGTCTCTGTGGTGGAAACAATGAGATTTCAGAAACCAAGGGTGTACCAGTTAGGGAAGACTAAGTTTATGCTGCAGTAACAAACATCCCCCAAATCTCAGTGGTTCAAAACCCCAAGATGTATTTCTTGCTTGTGCTAGCCCCTCTGCCGGGATTTGGCAGAGGGCTGTATGTGTACTCCTCCAGGATACAGGTTGATGGAGTCACAACCATCTCAAACTTTACTGGTCACTGTAGCTGAAGGAAAGAGACAAAGTGATGAGTAGTGCCCTGGCTATTAAAGTTTCCACCTAGAAAGGGCACATGTCACTTAAGCTCACATTTAATTGGTCCAGGACAAATCTCATGTCTCCCAGCTGACTTCATGGGTGGCAGGGGAGTGCAATTTTGCCTAGGAGAACACTGGACATTTTAGGAGGACAGCATTAATGGATAACTTGGGAGATGGGGGAGGGGGAATGTTCTCTAGAAATGAGATACTCATACCAGGTTTTTTTTTTTAATTAATTAATTAATTTTTGGCTGCATTGGGTCTTTGCTGCTGCATGCGGGCTTTCTCTAGTTGCAGCGAGCAGGGGCTACTCTTCATTGCTGTGCGTGGGCTTCTCATTGCGGTGGCTTCTCTTGCTGCGGAGCATGGGCTCTAGACGTGCAGGCTTTAGTAGTTGCGTCTCGTGGGCTCTAGAGCACAGGCTCAGTAGTTGTGGCACATGGGCTTAGTTGCTCCACGGCATGTGGGATCTTCCCGGACCAGGGCTTCAACCCGTGTCCCCTGCATTGGCGGGCGGACTCTCAACCACTGCGCCACCAGGGAAGCCCCCAGAGAAGCTTTTAGGGAAAAAAAAAAAAAGAGGCCAAGAAATGTCAGGGGCTGCTGGACCACATGGGAGCCCCTAAGGACTCTCAAAGTGACAACCACTCCAATGACAAGGGACTCACACTTGAGAATGTTAGAACAAGCTTTGGGAACACTGAAGCATTTCCGAGCAGTGCAGCCACAGGAAAGCTGTGAAAAGGTGTCTGTGTTCACCTAATATGTGGAAGACATTTGTGTAGAGGCCATGGACCAAGAGAGCTTTGAATATGGGACTGTGGTTAGATGCAGGGGCTCTGGACCATGCAGCCTAGACTCAAAACCTGACTTGTCTGCCTCCTAGCTGTGTGACCTCGGGTCAGCAACTTACCCTTTCTGTGCCTCAGCTTTCTCACCTGTAAAATGGGGGTGATAAAACACATTTCATTGATTCTAAGCCATGCATTTTTTAACATCTGTGAGGGTAGGGCATGCCTTATGATCAGTAGCAGTTCAAGGCTTGACTGGGGTATATTTTCTTTTTTTAAATGGCACATGGTTGGGGGGACATCATTGGAGATGCTCCTCCCTCTCAGGACCACAGGGTGGGATATGTGACCCAGTCTGGCCAATATCCTATCCACTTGGCTGCAGTGATTGGTTCAGGGATGGGCAGATGATCCAGGCTGAGCCAATCAGATCCTTCCCTGGGACTTTCATGCTAGATCTAATGTTAAAGATTCTCTTTGTCCACTGGAGTTGCTAGGAGAGACGAGTGTGTGTCTGGGGAGTGGATGATAGCGTGGAGAGTTCAAAGACAGAGATGTTGGTGTTTGAGCCCCTGGATCTATCCATGTCTGAGGTGAGTTAATCTTGTTCTTCCTAGTTCCACAAACCAGCAAGTTCCCTGTATTATATATTTTTTTCCTCAAGACAGTTTGAGTTGAGTTCCTTTTACTTATAACCAAAGGATTGCTAAAGAGGACAGGTATCCTTTTGCAGACCCCCAGGAAAATGGCTCAAAATGAGGAGACCCTAGCACCCTGGAAAATGAGTTTATCTCTAATATGTCATAGATGTTGATGAGCCTATGCTTCAGAAGAGGGAAGTCAAGCCCTCCAATTTGGTAGGTGTGGTAGCCAATCTCCAATATGATCCCCAGTGACCCCCACCCTTTGGTATTTACACCTTTGGGTGGGCTTCTCCCTCACTATACCAACGTTGGTCTGTGTGACCAATAGATCTCTCTCTCTCTCTCTATCTCTCTCTCTCTCTGATCAAGCATTCTGGGGAAAGCCAGCTTTCATGTCATGAGGACACTCAGGCAGCCCCTTGGAGAGGCCCATGTGATGAGGAACTGAGGCATCCTACCAACAGCCATGCAAGGGAACCATTCTCCAACCCCAGTCAACTCTTTAGCTCTCTCTGACAATCTGACTGCAACCTCACGAGAAACTCTTAGCCAGAATCATCCCATGAACCTGTCCTGGACTCACCCTCAGAAACAACAAGATCATAAATATTTTTTGAAGCTTCTACGTTTGGGGGTAATTTTTTTTTTTTTTTTTTTTTGCGGTATGCGGGCCTCTCACTGTTGTGGCCTCTCCCGTTGCGGAGCACAGGCTCCGGACGCGCAGGCTCAGCGGCCATGGCTCACGGGCCCAGCTGCTCCGCGGCACGTGGGATCTTCCCGGACCGGGGCACGAACCTGTGTCCCCTGCATCGGCAGGCGGACTCTCAACCACTGCGCCACCAGGGAAGGCCTGGGGGTAATTTGTTACACAGCCATGGATAACTAATATACTGGGGAAGGAATGGGTTCCACCTGGGCTGAATTGCAGGACTGGCAAGTGAGTTTGGGTCTAGCTGGTGCAGGGGAGATGGGAGTCAGGAAGGTCGAGCTGGACTTGTGGGATACCATCTTTGAATCTCAGGGAAGGCCAGTCAAACCTGCCTGTGCCATCCAAAATGTTCCACCTTGAAATGATGGTGGCTGCACATAGGGTAGTCCTTGAAGGGATGGCCTGCTGCTCAGCTACCCAGCCCAGCTGCTCCAACTGCCCCTAAGAGCCTGGGAAGGACCTGGCTCCCCTCTTCTCATCCACCTCCTTCCAGGGTACCTAAGGGGGTCAAGGAGTCCCCCACATCTCTGCTGTAGACCTTCAGCACAACCCTGAGTCACATTTCTTATCAGTTGCCAGGGGTTCTCCTTCCCCCTCCCAATGCTTCTCCATCCTCCCACCACGGCTGTGGTTCAGGCTGACATCATCACTTGTTTGGATGGTGCCTCTGTCTCCTCTTGGTTCCCTGTGACACTTCCACCTCCCCACTCCCACGCCCCCAGGGAGCTCTTGGAAACATCAGCCTGAGAAAGTCACTCTCCTGTATAAAACCTTCCCGTGAGAACAGAAAATGGTACAATCTCTCAGAAAAACCATTTGGCAGCTTTTAGAAATGTTAAACATATACCTCCCCTAGGAGCCATTCTGCTCCTTGATATTTACCCAAGAGAAATAAAAACATATGTCCATATGAAGATGTGTCCATACACGTTTATAACAGCTTTATTTGTAATCGCCAGTTGAAAGAAAGCTGTTTAAAAATGACGACAACGTCCCCTGAGGGCAATCTGATGACATCTACCAAAATTACAAATAAGCATGTCCTTGGACTGTATAACGCCACTGCTGAGAATTTACACTCCAGCTGGAACCACACATGTGCTACATGACACACGTAGAAGACTTTCTCCCAGCACTGTGTGTTTATAGAAAAAAAGAGTGAAAACCACATAAATGCCCATCAACTGGGAGCTGGTTAAATCAATTATGAGAAATCCACGCAATGAAATATTATACAGTGAGTAAAAGCAACAAGAAAGCTCTTTATTTACAGAGAGAGAAATACCTCAGAATGTTATTATTAAATGAATAAAGCAAAGTGCATAATGGCTTGTTACCAATGGATCATGTGTGTATGTGCATGTGTGTGAAATATGTTTCTGTTTAGAGTCTTTACACTGGCTATTTGCTCTGCTTAAAATGCCTCATTCCCTCACTTCTTTAAGCCTCTGCTCAAATGTTGGCTTCTCAGTGAGGCCTTCTTTGGGCACCTTATCTAAGATTTTTCACACAACTCCATCTTATATTCCCCATCCCTTTCCCCTGATTCATTTTTCTCCTTAGCATTTAACACCATCTAATATGATATAGTTTATGTACTGATACTGTTTCTTAACTATCTCCCCCAGGACAGTGTGAACTCCACCAGGGCAGTGATTTTTTTTACTTGCTTTGTGCATGCTGTGTCCCTGTTCCTATAACGGTGCCTGGTACACAGTAGGCACTCAACAAATGTTGGTTAAATGAGTGAGTGGATCTCTCTCTGAGATCTGAAGCTGCCCATAGGCATGTTCTAGATGGACCACCACAAACAAATGGATTTTTTTTTTTTTTTGCGGTACGCGGGCCTCTCACCGTTGTGGCCTCTCCCATCGCGGAGCACAGGCTCCGGACGCACAGGCCCAGCGGCCATGGCTCACGGGCCCAGCCGCCCCGTGGCATGTGGGATCCTCCGGGACCGGGGCACGAACCCGTGTCCCCTGCATCAGCAGGCGGACTCTCAACCACTGCGCCACCAGGGAAGCCCCTACAAATGGATATTTAAGTGTCCCCAAACTCTTAGAGGCTGCCTTTGAAACACTTCCTATGTATTGGTCCATTTCTTACTGTATCAGTCAGCTATTGCTGCATAACAAATTATCCCAAAGTGTAGACATTTAAAACAATGAACATGTATTATTTCACAGCTTCTGTGGGCCAGGAGTCCAGAGCCTCTTAGCTGGGTGGTTCTGGCTCAGTGTCCCTCGTGATGTTACAGTCAGATTCTTGGCCAGAGCTGCGTCATCTGAAGGCTTGACTAAGGCTAGAGGAGCTGCTTCTGAGATTACTCACACAGCTGTTGGCAGGAGGCTGGAGTCTAGTCAGATTTTGTTTCCTTTTGTTTCCTTTTAGTTTATTTTACTTGGAAATAATTTTAGACTTATAAAATGTTGCAAAAATAGTACACAGAAGTCCCATCTACCTTTGACCCATCTTCTTTTATTTATTTATTTTTTTAAAATTTTGGCTGCATTGGGTCTTCATTGCTGCACGTGGGCTTTCTCTAGTTGCAGCGAGTGGGGGCTACTCTTTGTTGAGGTGCGTGGGCTTCTCGTTGCAGTGGCTTCTCTTATTGCAGAGCACAGGCTTTAGGCACATGGGCTTCAGTAGTTGTGACACATGGGCTCAGCAGTTGTGGCTCGCGGGTTCTAGAGCTCAGGCTCAGTAGTTGTGGCGCACGGGCTTAGTTGCTCTGCAGCATGTGGGATCTTCCCGGACCAGGGCTCCAACCTGTGTCCCCTGCATTGGCAAGCAGATTCTTAACCACTGAGCCACCAGGGAAGTCCTGACCCATCTTCTTTTAATTTAACATTGTTGGTACTGCAGGAAATGAACATTGATGCAACACAATGAACTAATTTAAGATCTTATTCAAGTTTCCCTGATTGTCCTATTGAATACTATTTAACTGGACTATAGATCTTATTCAAATTTCACCATTTTTTCCTCTTAATGGAATTAATATCATTGGATTATTCATCCTATTATAATTATTAACTTAATCTTATTAAATATTAATAGGATGCTGGTCCAGGCTCCCACATGGCATTTCATCTCCTCCAGTCTTGTCTTCCACGACCTTGACAATTTTGAAGAGCACTGGTCACCTTTTTTTTTTTTTTTTTTGCGGTACGCGGGCCTCTCACTGTTGTGGCCTCTCACTGTTGTGGCGGAGCACAGGCTCCGGACGCGCAGGCTCAGCGGCCATGGCTCACGGGCCCAGCCGCTCCGCGGCATGTGGGATCTTCCCGGACCGGGGCACGAACCCGTGTCCCCTGCATCGGCAGGCGGACTCTCAACCACTGTGCCACCAGGGAAGCCCGGTCATATATTTTGGTAGAATGTCCCTCAGTTTGGGTTTGTCTGATGTTTGCTCGTGATAAGATTAAAGTTAGGCATTTGGGAGAAGGATGCCATAGAAATGATGTGTTCTCAGGGCAACTGATAGAGGGAGGTACATGATGTCAATGTGTGTCATCACTGATGATGTTAACCTTGATCACCTGGTTACAGTGGTGCCAGCCAGGAGTCTCCACTGGAAGGTAATTCACAAGTATCTTGGGGGAGATTCAGTGAGATGATGCACATACCCTGCTTCTCCTCAAACTTTTGCCCACTGACTTTAGCGTATGGATAGATGTGGAAGATCAAACCAACAGGACAATTCCCAATTTTCTAACTTAGGCACAGTTGATGCCCCATCCACATCCCCTCAGCGCACCTCAGACATCACCTATTGTCAGTTCCTGAATCTTGTAAGTTTTGGGTGTTCTCTGGGTGGGCACTGAACTTGGTCAGCACGTGGGGGAGCCATTGCCCCAGGAAGGGACCGTCAGGTATTGATGGATAAAGGGAGAGACAATTCCGAGGTATGTCCTATAGGAACACCTTCTGCGTTGCCCCCTCCCTGCTCTGTCTCACTTCCCTCCCCTGTCTCACTTCCCTCCCACCCCTCCTGGGGCTTCCTCTGCTCCTACATGAACTATCAGTCCCTAGACCTTGTCTCTGGGGCTGTGAAAAACTGGTGTTCAAGGCATTCTCATGAGCTTCAGCTTGGATGCAAGGATGCTTTTTTTTTTTTTAACAGCTTTATTAAGATATAATTCACACACCATACAATTCACCCCTTTAAAGTGTACAATTCATACTGTTTTGTTTTGTTTTGTTTTTTGCCGTACGCGGGCCTCTCACTGTTGTGGCCTCTCCCGTTGCGGAGCACAGGCTGCGGACGCGCAGGCTCAGCGGCCATGGCTCACTCCGCGGCATGTGGGATCTTCCCGCACTGGGGCACGAACCCGTGTCCCCTGCATAGGCAGGCGGACTCTCAACCACTGTGCCACCAGGGAAGCCCAATTCGTACTGTTTTTATTCTGTCCGTTTTTAGTATATTCACAGAGTTGTGCAACCATCACCACAATCTAATTCAGAACACTTTCACTCCCCTAGAAGAAAAACCCGTCCTCATCAGCAGACCCTCCCCATTCCCCCTCCACCAGCCCCTGGCAATGACTAATTCACTTGTGGTCCCTGTGGATTTGCCTGTTCAGGATGTTTCATATAAATGGAATCATACACCTTCTGTTTGTGTGTGATTCTGTGGCCTTCTGTGTCTGGCTTCCTTCACTGAACGTCATGTTTTCAAGGTTCTCCCACGTGTCACATGCATCAGTGCTTCATTCCTTTTTAAGGCTGAATAATATTCTATTGTACGGGTGCACCACATTTTGTGTATCCATTCATCCATTGATGGATGTGTGGATTGCTTGCACTTTTTGGCTATTAGGAATGATGCTGTTATGAACCCTGCTGTATACATTTTCACATAGATGTATGTTGTAATTTATCTTGGATATACACAGGAGTGGAATTGCCAGATCATGGGGCAACTTATGGAGGAAGGGGATGCTCCAAGCCCCCAGGCTGGCCAACTGTAACTGCTGTCTCTGATTATCTGTTTCTTATGGAATTATTGGTTTGCCTCTTCCACTGGAAGATCAGCTCCACCAGGACAGAGATTTCCCTCTGTTTTTTCACTGCCAAGGTGTCCCTAGGGTCTAGCACAGTGCCTGGAATGTAGCAGGTGCTGGGTAAATAAGTCAAAGATCAAAATGAGTCCCATCCGGAGCTTAGCGCAGGGCCTGGCACACAGTGAACACAGGGTACCTGTAGCTACTGGTTTTACTGCCAAAATAACTTGGGGGCAGGGCGGGGGGGTCCTAGGCCGGTTCTGTCAGTTGTGTCCCTGCCTGAGTCTGTTTTTGGTCTCCTCCCCAATCACCACTCCTGCCTTCTTTCCTGGGAGGATCCCCCAGGCTTTCTCTCTTGTCCTCCCCATCTCCCTTCTGATGGCTCTTCACGGGCCTGGACCACTTTCTCTTTTTATGTCTGGTCGTTTGCATCTTTCTCCTCTCTGTCACTCTCTCTGTTTCCCTCTCTTTTTCCCCCTGTATCTCTCTCCTCCCCCGCCCCCTCCCTCTCTCTGCCCTTTCTCTCCTGGTCCTCTGGGATTCTCCCCCTTGGAGACTCTGTGTGTCTGTCTTTGTCTGTCGGTTTCTTCCCCCTTTTTCTCATTTCCCTCTCTCCCTGCCTGCCGGACTTCTGGTCTGTCTTTATCTCCATCTCTTCCCCTCTGTCTCCTTCTCTCTCTCTGTCTCTGACCTTCTGTGTCTCTGGTTCTCCTTCTCTCTTCCTCTCCACCTCTGTCTCTGCCTTTCTGCTCCATCTGACCCTGTGTGCATCTTTGTCCGCTGTCTCTGCCTCTCTCTGGGGTTCTCCCTCCCACCTCCCTGCCCCCATCCCCTTTAAGTGCACAAGGCAGGGAAAAGCAGCCCCGCGGATCTGGGGACACTCCCTCCTTGGTTGCCTGGGTGCTGGGGCCGGGGAGGGGCTGTGGGCTCATTACTCTAATGGTATCTGCAGTGGGCGCACAGCTGGCCCAGGAAATGGGCCACTTAAGCCTATTGGAGCTGATGGCAGCCTGCGGCCACTTCTCCCCTGCTGCTTTCAAGCAGAGCTGGGAGAGGGGAGTGAGCGGGGAGAGGTGGGGAGAGGGAAGGGGAGGGAAGGGAAAGAAAGGGGAAGGAAGTGAGAGGGGGAGGGAGGAGAGGGGAGGGAGGAAATGTGGGAGGAGGATGCCTCTCCGTTTCAGGCCTGGGATGTCCTGGGAAAATGCACTGGGCTGGCTCGGAGGGGCAGGAGGCTGGACCCCGGGCCCCAGGAGCAGGGCCCCCCTTGTACACACAGTTGCACACCCCAGAGAGCACCACCCAAGGCTTTCCACTCAGGGACACCCCACGGCCCGTCTCCCCAACCCCCATGATCACAGATGTCATTAGCACAAACATGCACCAGGACACAGGCACAGACCCTCACCAATGGACACAGATGAACAGGTCACGTGCACACTCACACACTCACGCTCACACACAGCATTGAGACGCACGGAGAACTGAAAAGGACACGCACTCAAGTAGGTGTCTCGCACACAGCCAGGCACACGCTTACAGGCTGGAGATGCACAGATGGGACAGAGCGACCACATCAAATACACACGGGCCGCGAATTCCCCTTCACACACCCTCACGCCATGGTCAGGCGCGATCCGTGCCACAAAGATCCACGGATTCACAAACACACGAGCACACGCAGAAACAGCGACATCGGTAACAAAGGACACACACAACCACAGCCAGCCACGTTGGTCCACCCCAGCCTCTGCTCACGGCATGTGTCACCAGGCGGAAAAGCAAGCCTCAACCTGGCCTGATCCGCCCATTTTTTTTCCTCAGAGAAGCTGGAGATCCGGATTTTTATGTGAAACCACTTAAAAAGAAGATAAAGAGTGTGCAGCCCAAACCAGGAGAACTGATGGTCTAGACCTCAGCCTCCAGTTTGCAAAAGGGCCCCTAGTCGCACATGAATAGCTGAGCAACCCCTAGGCCACTCTGAGCCTCTACCTTGTCTTCTGGAAAATTCCATCATAACGGTCCTCCTCTCCAGGGCCTGTTGTGAGGACCGCGGCATCATGCCAAGTCAGCCAGGGGACAGAAGGAGGGCCTCCTGCCCCCTTCATCTCCCCGTGTCTGTCTGCCTCTGCTCCTCTGGTGGGTCTTACCCCTTCTCCGTCTTTCCGTCACACGCACACACATATTCACACGAGTGGCCTGGACCCCAGCCAGGAAGAGGCAGGGAGGCCATTGGGCTGAGTTAGGTTCTCACAGGGGCTTTGATTTTGAAGAATCTGAAGAGGAATATGTGTGTGTGTGTGCGCGCGCGCGCGCGCACGTGCATGCATGCACGCACACGCTCGTGCGTGGGTGCCTGGTGTGCCTGCATTTGCCTGTGTACCTTTGCCCACAAGCCAGCGTGAGCCATGAGCTGACACATGGGTGTGTGGCTCTGTGCACCCAGGATGCATGTTAGGGATGGGCGGTGAGAAGGGACCGCTCTGAGACCCACCTCTGCCTAAACTGGGTCTTCATTTCATCTTCTTGAATGGAGGCCCCTCTATCCCTCTTCTTTGGGTGGAGTCCCCATCCCAGAGCCCCACCCCCACCCCGGCTCCCATCTCTGGCTGCTACTGGTTCTGGTTCTGTGACTGTGGGCAAGTCACTGCCCCTCTCCGAGCCTCAGTTTCCTCATCTGTAAAGTGGGGAGGAGAAGAGTTCCCTAACAGGCAGGAGGATGGGGAACATTAAAAGAATGAAAATTACCAGGAGGGAAAGGGGTGGCGGGATAAATTGGGAGACTGGGATTGACATAGACACACTACTATATATAAAATAGAAAACTAGTAGGGACCTACTCTATAGCACAGGGAACTCTACTCAATACTCTGTAAAGACCTATATGGGAAAAGAATCTAAAACAGAGTGGATGTATGTATACGTATATAGGGATGTATGTATAGGATTCACTTTTCTGTACAGCAGAAACTAACACAACAGTGTAAATCAACCATACGCCAATAAAAATTTTAAAAAATAAAAATAAATAAAAGAATGAAAAAAAGAACAATGAAAAGAATAAAGAATTTAAAAAGCAAGGGATTTGAATAGCCATGTCTCCAAAGAAGGTATACAGATGGCCAAGGATCACAAGAAAAGATGCTGGACATTGATGAAGGAAATGCAAGTTGAAACCTGCAGCACCTCCACCAGGACGACTCGAGGTCACAAACAGACAATAACAAGTCTGCGAGGCTGTGGAGAATTTGGAACCCTCGTGTATGGCTGGCTGGCGGGAAGAGGAAATGATGGAAAACAGTCTGGAGGTTCTTCCAAAAGTTGACAGAGAATCACCATATGACCCAGCAGTTCAACTCCTAGTTATTTACTCAGGAAAAATGAAAACATATGTCCACACAGAAACCCGTACATGTATGTTCATAGCAGCATGATTCATGCGACCCAGTGATACTTGCAGGGGACTCTACGGACCCTACAAACCCTACCAACCTTGCTTACAGAAGCAACGTGTTTATTAGCAAAGGTTTTCAAGGGATAGAAACACATGGGGAGAGGGTGGTAAAACTACTCAAAAGGTTAACATATTCTCTTATTTGTTTAAAGCATTTAAATTAAGGGACGGGAGTTTGCTCCATCCCCACCAGTAACTTTTCAGAAAGAATGAAGAGTGTCATGGGCATTTTCTGATGGGACTCAGATCTATCTCTCTCCCTGTCTCTCTCTCCCCAGTCTCTTCCCCTCCCACAGATTTGCTTTACAAAGCCTCATTTCATTGATTTTTATTTTTTTATTTTTTGGCTGCTCCGCGCGGCATGAGGGGTCTTAGTTCCCCAACCAGGGATCGAACCCTCGCTCCCTGCATTGAAAGCGTGGAGTCTTAACCACTGGACCACCAGGGAAGTCCCTCGTTGATTTTTAAATATAACTTATCTCATATATCACGCCAAATCAGGGCACATAGATCTACCACTCTCTTTTTAAAAATAGGATCTATTTTTGCCTAAGCAATCCATGCACCGTGGGACAAAATTCCAGAGTGTATGTTGGCAACTCTTTCCCTGTCACCCAAATGCCTCTTCCAGAGGGACCATTGATACTGGTTTATTTTGTCTTCTGCGATTTTAGTTTTATTGGGACAAATATACATAGAAATTTTCACTCTTGGCATGTGTATTATTCGATATATAATGTATATTCCTATATATTATGTAATATAGAGATAAAATAATATATACATATAGAATATAAATACATGTGGAATATATGTATATATTATATAAAGTATAACAGAATTTTATATAAAATGTATAATTCATCTATACATAGAGAGATGGAGAGGGAGATATAATGAGTGACCAGGGTCCCAGCTCTGTCCGCGTTTGCCCAGTTCCCAGAAAGGAATTATTTTAGCTTTGGGAAAAACCTATTCTTACTCCTTCCCTCCTTTTTTTTGGAGGGGGGCGGTATAATTCCCTTTGCTTTTTCTCCCAGTTTTATTAGGACATAGAACCTTGTATTAATGTAAGGCATGCAACATATGATTTGACACTTGAATCACCACAACCAATAAGTTTAGCTAACATCCGTCGTCACCTCACATAGTAACAGATAGTTTCCCCGTGATGAGAGCTTTTAAGATGTCTCTCATAGCAACTTTCAAATATCTGATACAGTATTGTCAGCCTTTTAATACATAAAAGCCAGCACACTCTACACATTCTGTGCTCTGTTTTTTGTTTTGTTTTTTTTAACTTAGCAATCCATCTTGGAGATTTTTCCAGATCTACTTAGTGAAAGCATCCTGCTTCCTATTTCACAGCCCCTTCATTTTTTTCAACATCCCAGCATATAGACCTATCATAATTGACTTAGCCATTTCCCTATGAGGGGGAATTTTGGTGGCTTTGGAATGTTGCTGTAACTACATCTTGGGTACCACCGCTTCCCACGTGAGTGGGACAACTCCTGCAGGGGTGTTTGTTTTAAAATATAGCATATTAGCTGGAGAAAGGGGGGAATGGGGAATTAGTGTTTCACGGGACCAGAGTTTCAGTTTGGGAAGATGAGGAAGTTCTGGAGATGGATGGTGGTGGTGGTTGCACGACAGTGTGAATGTACTTAATGCCCCTGGGCCATACACTGAAAAATGGTTACAATGAGAAATAAATTTTATCTTATGTGTATTTGACCAAAATTTTGTAAAAATAATTTTAAAAAATATAGTCTTTATATTTTTAAAAATATTTTTATATATATTTAAAAATATAGCATTGGGGAGTTCCCTGGTGTTCTGCTGGTTAGGATTCAGCGCTTTCACTGCCGTGGCCTGGATTCAATCCCTGGTTGGGGAACTGAGATCCTGCAAGATGCATGGCGTGGCCAAAAGACATTATATATATGGCATTAATAGAAAATTTGAGGCATATTAAGGCCAAGAGATCAGGAGACAACTGCCATTGAAAAGAGTTTGTTACGGTTCCCAAGAGGAGGGGTCACTCCATGCCAATCAGGGCCAAATGGGGATGCACCAGTGTCAGTCAGGAAGCGGAGGGAGGGGGAGAGAGTATGGGCCAGAACCTTTATTGTGGTTTACTAGAGAATGAACAGGCAAGGCAGGGTATGCAGGCTTAGGATGGGCTACTTTGAATAATTTCAATGGACTTTGGCTGTCCCTGGTTGTCTGGTTCCTGGCCCTGGGGTCATTAGGGCAGGGGGATAGTGACCCAGAGTATAAGAGCCCCATAGAGGAGGGGGTTGAGGGTGTGGGCCCTGGATTGGTTGGTTGGTTTTTGAAAAGTACACTCATGGTCAAGTTAACTGTCTCTGGGAATTAGCTAGCCCTGGGAGGGGCCATTTTCCAGGGTCTGTGAGGCCCCAGATGTCAAAGCATCAGAAATAAAAAGGCATGGTTAATACAGTGTCCCTAGAGGGGACATCTGGGTCCTGGGGAGAATGGCTTTCCAATTGGGAAGAATGTTTCCAGGTTTCCTCCCAAACCACTGTTCTTTTAGGCCACTCCAGGTCTCTCTTGTGTGCCAATTAAGTCCCTGTGGGGAGGGGCAGGTAAGGCCTGGGAAACACAGTTCTTTTTAAGAACTTAACTCTTTCTGGGCCGAATTTAAAACCAGCCACTCCGCTCAATATTATGTAACAACCTAAATGGGAAAAGAACTTGAAAAAGAATAGATACAGGTACATGTATCGCTGAATCACTTTGCTGTATACCTGAAACTACCACAACATTTTTAATCAACTACACTCCAAGATAAAATAAAAAGTTTACAAAATAAAATAAAATAAAGCCAGCCACTGATGTGACTGCTCAAGTTCAGGGGCCATCAGGGGAACCAGGAGCTCTGCTGAGATGAGACCAACAGCCACCATTTTATCATCCAACCTCCTGTGAGTGGAATCACACAGCATGTGGCCTCTGTGTCTGGCTTCTCTCACTGAGCATCATGTCCTCAAGGTTCATCCGTGGTGTAGCAGGTGTCAGGATCTCCTTCCTTTTTAAGCTGAATAACATTCCATTCTTGTGTATATACTGTGTTTTGTTTATCCATTCATCTGTCAGTGGACACTTGGGTTGATTCCACCTCTTGGCTCTTGTGAATCATACTGCTATGAATATGGGTGTGCAAATATCTGTTTGAGCCCTTCTTTCCAATTCCTTGGGGGTACATACTCAGGAGTGGGATTACTGCATCATACAGTTTAATCTTTTGAGGAACTGCCATACTGTTGTCTACAGTGGCTTAGCACGAGAGATGTTTGGTGTGAGAAATCTTCCTTTGACAAATAGCTAAATCTGAAAACAAATCTCGGTGGCCCTGTATTGACATGAGAGTATGTTTCTCCTACATTAAGCGAAGAAGCAGATTCCAAAAGAGTGTGTACGGTGATTCTTTTGATGTGCGTTTGAAATACACATACATCCCTCAGGGTCTTTGCCTTTCCCCAGAGACCCACACGATGCACTCATCCCCTCTACTCAGGTCTCCGCACAAATGTATCTTCCCTGAAACCTTCTAAAAAGAACGTCCCCCCTTGCCCCACTTAATTTTTCTTCCTTCACTTACTCCTTCCTGTTGTATTATAGTTGATTCTACTTATTCATAGGGGTTCTGTTTTATAAAGTTGCCACAAACACGGACCTAGCCAATGCTGGACCACTGCTCCTGGGGGAAGTATGAGGTTAGGTTCCTGTGAGCCTCTGGGTCACAAGATTTTCATCAACCAGTCAATACATAACCTTGTTTTACGTGTGTTTCTGTTTAGGGACACCTCATTTAATATATATTGTTGATTCAATAGCGTTGAACTCCCAACCAGTAGCACTATAATTCATGCCTGAATGAAGCTCATCTAACACACGTATTTTCCCCATAGGCTTAGGACACACTGGGCGGCACTTCAGCACGACGCTTGGGGCCACTTTAGAGAGCCAAATCCCCACCACCACTGCCACCAACACAAAAAAGACAACACAACACTCACATCACCCAGAAAAGGACACTTGTCCACAATCTGAGCTGAAATCAGAAGATGGGCTTTGCCTGGTTCAGCCTCAGCAGGGAAAATGTGTGGTGGGTGACACATTTTTTCACCATTCTGCACATGTCCACGAATGACTGTGAAAGTCAGACGTATTCATTTTGGAGTTACAAATAAATGTTAGCAACGAGGTGATTTTGCATATACCATACCTGAAAATAATGAGGATTGACTATATAAAGAATGTGTATTTAGGGAATTCCCCAGCGGTCCAGTGGTTGGGACTCCATGCTTCCACCGCAGGGGGCACAAGTTTGATCCCTGGTCAGAGAACTGGGATCCTGCATGCCATGTGGCAAGGCCAAAAAAAAAAAGAATGTGTATTTAAATTTCATTATTGTTGTCTGTATTCCCCGGCTAAACTATCACATGGGCAGGGGTCTTGATCTCTCTTGTTCAGAGCTGTGTCCCCTAGCTCCAAAAAGAGAGACTGGCACACAGTAGGTGCTCAATAAATATTTACTGGTGGACAAAAAAGAACAGATAGATACATTTAAAAACAGCTATCTTGGGACTTCCCTGGTGGCGCAGTGGTTGAGAGTCCACCTGCCGATGCAGGGGACGTGGGTTCGTGCCCTGGTCCGGGAGGATCCCACATGCTGCGGAGCGGCTGGGCCCATGAGCCATGGCCGCTGTGCCTGCGCGTCCGGAGCCTGTGCTCCGCAACGGGAGAGGCCACAACAGTGAGAGGCCCGCGTACCGCAAAACAAACAAACAAACAAACAAAAACAGCTATCTTGTGGTATAATTGACATCGAATGAGCTGCATTTAAAGTGTACAATTTGCTAGGTATTGACATCCATGAAGCCATCACCACCATAAAGATAATGAACACATCTGTCACTCCCAAAACTTTCCTCCTGTCCCTTTGTCATCCCTCCCTCCTACCCCTCCCCATCCCCAGGCAAGCACTGACCTGTTATCTGTCGCTATAGATGAGTTAGCACTTTCTGGAGTCTTCTATAAATGGAATCTATAACCGTATGTACTCTTTTGTCTGGCTTATTTCCCTAAGCATAATTGTATGTGATTCATCCGTACTGTTGTGTGGATGTATAGTCCGTTCCTTTTTCTTGCTGAGTAGTATTCCATTGTGTGGATGTACCACAGTCTATCCATTCACCTGGAATGACATCTGGCTTTTCCAGGCTTCTTGTGATACGATACAATGAAATTCTGACATAACCACCTGGAGTTAAGAAAGACCCCACAAGTTAAGGGCATAGTCGCCAACAAGACTGTCTTCACTTCAGATGCATTCACGGACCAACAAGCTCTGCTGAGCCTTGGTGCTCAGAGTTTTTACTGGAGTTTCATTATATAGGTATGATTGATCCAATCATTGGCTATGAGATTGAACTTAATCTGTAGCCCCCTCCCCCCCCCATCCCTTAAGGTCAGGTTGACATCTTAAGGTTGGTGTTTCCTGCATGACCGATCCCCATCCTGAGTCATCTCATTTGCATAAACTCAGGTGTGGTCACGCCCCACCACGAGCAACCAACACTCCTATTGCTCAAGGAAAATCCAAGGATTTAGAAGTTATCTTTCAGGAACCTGGGACAAAGTCCAGATACTTTATAATACAACAGTTGATTACAAGTAAAGCTGCTGTGAACATGCAGGTACAACAAGTCTGCATATGAATATAAATTCCCTTTTCTCTTCGGTAGGAGTAGAAAGAGTGGGTCATGGCATCGTAAAAGCATTTGATTATGGACACTTTCAAACACACACACGGGGAAGAAGACAGAATAGTGAGTTCCCATCCCCGTCTCAATTTTGTAGCCATTCCCAGACATTAGGTAAGCATTCACAAATGTTTTAATGATCTCTCAAAGATATGGACTCTTTATAAAAAGTATAATTCCAATATCATCACCACTCTTTTAAAAACTAGCCATAATCTTTAATAAGCTTAATATCATGGACTAGTAAGTAGCCTGTCAGGACGCATAACGTTTTTGCACTATTGGTTTCTTCAAATAGCCCACATGTGGTGCTGGAGTACATTTTTTTTTTTCATCTAAAAGAATATTCACCAAAAAGTTGCCAGTGGGGAAAGGAATTAGGAGTGGCTGCTATTTTCTCCTGATTGTAGATGGTAATAATGATTGTTAAAATTTATTTTTAAAATGTGCTTACCTCAGTGTCTGTCACCTGTGGACTTTCAGCTTTTACTGTCTGAGCGTTTGCTGTGTCCTCAGCACCGAGTCCTTTAGAACATGTTTTATCTTATTTAATCTGGACAGCTGCCCTCTGCATCAGGCTTGGTTATTCCCTTTTGCAGATGAGGAAACTGAGGCTCAGAGAGGTGGAATGACTTGCCCTCGGGAGCACCCAGCTAGTTAGAGGTGGGGGGGGGGTCAGCCTGGAAGCCCAGGTGTGCCCAACTATAATTTCTAAATCGAATCTATATTTTCTAAAGATTCTACAACAAATATCTACCACTTTGGGGAAAACAGGGTGTATTCACCTCCTGTGGCTTCTGTAACAAATTATCCCAAATTCGGTGTCTTTACAACAATAGAAATTTCTCCTCTCACAGTTCTGGAGACCAGAAGTCCTAAACCAAGGTGTCGGCAGGGTTGGTTCCTTCTGGAGGGTGTCGGGAGAAACTGTCCCATGCCTTTCTCCTAGCTTCTGGTGCTTGCCCGAAATCCTTGGTGTTCCTTGGTGTGTGGATGTATCTCTCAAACCTCTGTCTCCATCTTACCATCATCTTCTCCTCTGTGTCTCCCTGGAGGTCCCCCTCCTCTTATAAGGACACCATTCATTGGATCTAGGGGCCACCCCAAATCCAGCATGACCTCATCTTAACTAATTACATCTGCAAAGACCCTATTTCCAAATAAGGTCACACGTGGAGGTTCCAGGTGGCTGTGATTTTGGGGGGACACACTGAAGCCAGTACATAAGGTTAGCTTTTTAGGCGCAAAAAGGCAGGAAGGAGGACCCTTCACCTGCTCTCCATAGCCTGGTGCCCCAAGAGCTCTGTGCCTGGGTCCTCTGGCCGGGATGGGGCCGAGTGCAGAGCCAGCAGCGAGATGGGGAGTGTGAACTGATCGCCCCAAATCATCAGTGACACAGCCAGGGAAGGAGCCAGTCTTCGAGGCTCCAGGCTTCCAGGCCCCTGCACTGTGGGTTTCTGACACTTCCAGCCCTCAGCCAAGCTCAGGATGGGGACACAAATGTGGCCAAGCAGGGCAGGGACATTGGGGTTCTAGAGACACTTGTCCCATCTCCTCCGTGCTGCCCCCCGCCACCTGTCGTTGTAAGAAGTCGCCAGAAGGACCTTTGATGGTATTTCTTCTACTTTTGATGGAGACATCACCTGCACACGCGAAGCAGACAAATCTTGTGTGTTCAGCACCCTGAGATCATACATGTGTGTAGACAGTGTAACCACCATCCAGCTGCTTGTATGGAACACTCTGGGCTCCCCAGAGGGGGCTCCAAGGAAGTCTTTCAAATGGTAAATCTGGTCCTGTTCTCCCTCACCTAAAATCTTTCCATGAGTCCCATCACCGTGAGGATGACACTCACAATAATCATAACGATGACAGCAGTGTGGTGGGTGCTCAGGGTACACCAGGCACTCAGTCTACACCATAGAGCTTGTCTGCATGGACTGCCTTTCCCTCCCGACATCCTTTAGACGCAGGTACTCTTATTATGCCCATTTTATAGATGGGGAAGGTAAGGCATGGAGTGTTGAATTCGTTTGGGCTAAATTTGAAGCCACATCATCTGGCTCCATCCCCACCTCCAGATGGTCATGAGGCTGCTCCTTGTTACACAGGTGTATGCTTGAATGTCACCTCCTGTGACCCCTAGCACCTAGCGGTCCGGGGTTAGGGGCTCAAGCCAGAGATGGGGAGAGACAGAGATAGGGTAGGAGTAAAAAGACAGAGAGAAAGAGGGACTTCCCTGGTGGTCCAGTGGTTAGGACTCTGCGCTTTCACTGCAGGGGGCGAGGGCTCAATCCCTGGTCCAGGAGGGATCCCTGGTCCAGGGGGTTCGATCCCTGGTCAGGGAACTAAGATCCTTCATGCCGCGCGGTACACAGCCAAAAACAAACAAACGAAGGCAGAGAGAGAGACAAAAAGAAGCAGAGACGGAGAGAGAGTGCAGAGAAAGAGAGAGAAATAGGCATAAAGGTAAAGCGATCACTGGAGACAAACAGAAGAGCTGATGTTCCTAGCAGAAGCTTCCTATATGTGCATGGCTGGGGACCACTGATGAGATCGACAGGCACCGATGCCAGTGCGGGCAGGGGAGAAAGCGGCAAGACCCCAAACCCAGGCACCTGAGCATGGAGCATGGTGAGAGGGGGCTGCGATGCACCAGCGTGTGTGCACATGAGCTGAGCGTGAGGGAGAGCCCTGCGTGGATGCAGCTCTTTGGCCTTATGGCCAGGCTAGCATCCTCTCTCCCTCTCTCTCTCCCCCATCCCGGGTCTCCCAGCTTTTTCCCATGACTCTCTGTCTCTTGTCATTGAGTCTCTGTCTCTGTGTCTCCCTGGCAGCCAGTGCTGTGGGTGAAGGGGCGTGTGTTGGTATAGAAGGCAGCTTCTGGGGGTGGGGTCACCATGGCAGCGGCTGACGCCTTGCACGCCATCATTCCCGTTGAAGTGGACCCACCCACGGCTGACAGTCACCCTGTGGTCCCAAATGACAGCCTCCACCCCATCTCACCCAGCCAGTGTGGACTGCAGAACCACAAGCAGCCTGCTCTGACACTGAGAAGGGGAAAGGGATGGGAGCCCCCTTCCCCCCAAACCCCAAAAACCTGGCCAAGGAAGAATCATGGGGCCTCTCAAGCCAGGCCCAGCTGAGGACTTCCATCCCCAGGTCCCCAGGGAGGCAGGCTGGGGGTGGGGGGCGCTCAAGAGGAGGAGGAAGGGGGGAAGGGGCTCAGGGAGGAGAGGGGGCTCCGAGTGGGGAAGGGGGCTCACAGAGAGGGAGCAAAGTCAGAGAGCGGCTCAGCGAAGGGGAGCGGGCTCCAAAGGTGAGGGGGTCTCAGAGGTGGGCTCCAAGAGGGGGAAAGCTCCAAGAGGGGTGGGGCACCTGGGATTGAGGACTCCCCAGAGAGGGCCTGCGGCAATCCTGGAAGGCTTCCAGGAGGCCTGGCCTGCTTCCCCCTGGGAGAGTCCTTCCCACCGCCACCCCCCAACCTGGAGGAGTGGACCCTGGACCCCACGAGTAGATGGCCAAAGGGACTGACCAGCTGACCCTGGTTTACCAAGAAAAGCTGGCCGCCAGTCAGGTTCTGAGTGGCACAGGGGCGTGTGTGTGTGTGTGTGTGTGTGTGTGTGTGTGTGTGTGTGTGTGTGTGTGTGTGTGAATCTCCGTCTTCCTAATCAGGTCTGGGGGGAACAGACATGGCGATGGACAGAACTCAGCCCCTTCTGTGCTTTGGGGGGTTTCAGCTGCCCCCACTGGTACAGGTCCCCATGGGCCTGGGAGCCCCAGCCTAGGTGCCCCGACCCTGGATCACGTGGTCCCCTCCCCTCCCCCACTTCTTCCCTCCTCCTTCCTCAGCCCACTGGGCCCCCTGCCGACTTTAATTGGCTTTCGTGGAGCTGAATTCATTGGGACTCTGCACAGCCCTGTGAGGTGGGGCCGGGCTGCAGCTCTCCCGCCTCCCTGCCTGGCTAATTGGGGGGCTTCATTGTCGAGAGGAGGCCCCCCCCAGCGCTCCCCACCGCCGCCTGCTCGCTCCGGCAGACAATGCTGGGAGCCCGCTGTCCTTAAGGGCGGGCTGCTGTAATTTGGTCTAATTCATCCGGGGAGACAGCGATTAGAGCTAATAAATGGCCCCCAACCCTGCTTTGTCTCACCCGCACCCCCGGCCCCGCTTCCATCCTCCCCCAGCGGCCCAGCTCCTCTCCCCTCCCCCAGCCAGGAGAGGGCCGGAAAACAGAAAGGCCCTCCAAGCCTCAGTTTTGCCATCTAGGAAATGGTTATAGCGTTGGTCCCCAGGAACTGGTGCCCACCTGTCTCCGCCGCAACTTGGAGGCGGGGGCAGCAGCCTGCTCAGATCGGCGACCCTCCCCCATGTCCTGGAGACACCAGTGGGCCCCATTCCTTAATGGAATCTCCACTCCACCCCCCAAATTCAAGGTCATGGTTTGTGAATCTAGCAAAGGGCTCTGGGCCCCCCAGACTGGGCACACCTCCCCTCACATAGATTAACCCTGACATAAAGCCACTCTTCTTTTTTGGCTGTGTTGGATCTTCGTTGCTGCGCGCGGGCTTTCTCTAGTTGTGGCGAGCAGGGGCTACTCTTCGTTGTCTTGCGCGGGCTTCTCATTGCGGTGGATTCTCTTGTTGCCGAGCACAGGCTGTAGACATGCGGGCTTCAGTAGTTGTGGTACGTGGGCTCAGTAGTTGTGGCTCGCGGGCTCTAGAGCGCAGGCTCAGTAGTTGTGGCGCACGGACTTAGTTGCTCCGCGGCATGTGGGATCTTCCCGGACCAGGGCTTGAAGCTGTGACCCATGCATTAGCAGGTGGATTCTTAACCACTGCGCCACCAGGGAAGTCCCATAAAACCACTCTTGATGGTGGCTTGAAGCACCGAGAGGGTCAGTAGCATATCTGATGTCACACAGAAATTAAGGGGCAAGGTTGAGGGAATTCCCTGGTGGTCCAGTGTCCGGTGGTTAGGATTCCACACTCCCACTGCAAAGGGGCATGGATTCGATCCCTGGTCGGGAGCTAAGATCCTGCAAGCCATGCAGCACGGCCAAAAAAAAAAAAAAAAAAGAAGGCTGGGGCAAGGTTGAGATTTGAACCAAGGCTTCAGGAGTCCAGTGCCTGTGTTCCTAACCACTAAGATATAGTAGCTTAGGGGATGAACTTAACTTAGAGGATGAATTAATTTAGGGGAAGAACTTTGAATGTAGTCAACTCATGGGCAAGTTGGCCTTACTTCCTCAAACAAAGGAAAGAGACTTCTAGAAGGAAAATAGGAAACATTCATTCATTCATTCACACAATTAATGTATTTCCTGAACACAACAGGCTGTGTACTGTGGACAGAACAGTGGCTAAGACAGGTGGGCATGGCTTGGGGAAAAGCAGAAACGACAAGGAGACATCTGAAGGGACAATCTGGAGATGGCGGTGTTTCCCTGCCTGAGTGGGGACAGGTCAGGGCACAACTGGGGAGGGGGCCGGGCTGAGCAACAGGGGAAAGGGCACCACTGACACCCTGGGGACCAGGGGCCTGCGGTGGGAAACCCTTCCTGCGTGTCATCGCCGTGAGCCGTTCAGTGCTTGCAACAACTCCAGGGGGCAGGTGCTATGGTCACCCCCATTTTTCAGATGAGAACACTGAGGTCGTCACAGGGCCCTCCTTGCCCAGCATCACAGGCGGAGCCCGGTAAGCATCAGCTGCGCTCGTTGGCACATCCGTCTTTAGCCTCTGCAGCCGTGTCAGGGGTGGGGGTGAGGAGTAGGCCTGGTGCACACAGAGAGGACAGTAAAGGAGCTGGAAAATTCAGCTGAAGATTCACGGTGGGAGTTGTCACATGGTGGTCCAGCCCGGTCGACGGATGGGGTGGCCGATTCTTTCTCATGGTGGGCTCCAGACGGCGTCAGGGATGAGGATCCCTATGTTGGATCTGAGGCACTGACAAGTGTCCGTGTGATGACACTCCCAGTCAACAGCAGGATTCATACCAGTTCCCCCACCCGGAGGGGCCCTGGGGCCAAATAAAAATCACCACGGATGCTCTGTATCAAGGACCTTCTTTGTGCCAACCCCATAGTTAGCCTTTATTTTATTTAATCCTCCCATCACCCTCCACGAGACAGCGTTATTATTATCACCCCCATTTCACAGATGAAGAAGTTGAGGCTCAGAGAGGGAAAGCCACCTGCCCAGTATCACACAGTGAGGCTGAGTTTACCAGGATAGCCAAGAGTGAGTGAGACAGAAACGCGGTCCTGGGGAAATTCCAGTGGTGTGTGTGTGTGTGTGTGTGTGTGTGTGTCGGGGTGGGGGAGACAGATATGGGGGATGAGAAAAGCTTTCTCACGTCCCTCCATCACCGCACCCCCTCCCCCCCCCCCCGCCACTTCCCATCTCCCCCCACATTTAGCCTTCAGACAGTGACGGTTTGATTGTGCGGAGCTAAGAATAACCCTCAACGGCAAAGTGCCCTGGAGATGCAGGGAGGTGAGAGGCAGAGATGAGGGGAAGGAAGTAGGCAGGGAGGCAAGTCTCATCCATGCATGCCCCCCACCCCCGCGCCCAGACTCCCTGATCTTTAGCTTCTGTCAACAGCCCAGGGCTGCTTCTTCTCTTATCTACCATTCCTGCAGCCCCGTAAAAAAAATAACAAGCCGACTTTGTCATCATCTCTTGATTAGGAGGGCCCTTTCTATATTTATAGGTACTGGGCTAGCTGCGGACAGGTTTCGAGACTTGCGTTCCGGAGTCAGAATGCCAGGGTTAGAATCGTCACTCCCCGGCTGGCTGACAGGTGACTTCAGCTCTTTCAGCCTCAGTTTCCCTATGTATAAAATGGTATTAATGATCACACTTCACAGCGTCGCCGGAGGATGAAATATGTTAGAAGGGCACCCACGAGGTCTTTGATTAATGTTATCTGCAGTTATGGTTGTGGTGATGGTGGTGTGTGAGGTAGAATTTAAGGACCCCCAAACACCAGGGATTGTGTGTTGGCGGGGGGACTCCACATGGGCTGTGGAGGAAAAGGCATCATTTCATAAATCGATCAAAATTGCAAAGATAAGGTGAGCAGTTGAGTTCCCAGCTACTGCAAACCTCCCCAGATAATCAAAGAACTGATTCATTCAAACATGATCATTGTGGTTCCAACACCCAGGGAACAAATAGTTTAAAAGTATTTCTTAACAGCAAAAAAGGAGTGAGCGAGGTTGTTTATGAAATTAATCTCTCTCCCTCTCTCTCTCCCCCTCTCCCTCCCTCCCTTCCTCCCCTCCCCCCATACACTGCTTTTTGTGTAACTTAAATTGCCAAGACTCAGTTTCCCCATCTGTAAAATGGGCATAATGAGAGTCCCGACCCCCATAACTGTGGGTTCTGATAAGGAAGTGATTAAAACAACTAGTTCAGGACCTGGCACCTTAACTATCATTATTTAACTACTAGTTAACCAGTTCATTAGCTAGGAGTTAACTGTCATGATTTTCTTAATTAATTTTTAATTAAAAAGGTGATCCCAGCTCACAGAGGACATCAACTGTATCAGAAATGACTTATTTATTGTTTTTAAAAGACTCAAAGCAAATATCCTATATTCTTACCATTTTAATGGGTTTTAATTATGACGCGTGGCTCACCAAAATTCAACAGTGCATAAGGGTGTGCCGTGAACAACGAGGCTCTCTCCCACCTTGTGAAAAAGATTCGATGGCCTTTTATTTTATTTTTCGTTATCTTGATGACCTTGAATTTTATCTATATAGAAGGCCGTCTAGTCTAGTTACTGCCAGAAATTACTTTCCTCGGTGTCTCCTATTCGATTCTAACAATTTCCAAAGCACGTCTATTTTCACGCGTCTGCCCATGCAAAGGGGAGACCCATCTGTTGTTTGCTCTTTTTAACTGTAAATGTCTCGAGGTTGCTGGGGGAGGGGGGGTGTCTTTCTACATCAGCACATCCCCTCTGCTCCTTCCCTAACTCCACTGAAATCGGGGACGCCGGGGGCGGGGGCGGGGTACCACTCTTTATTTTATTTTATTTATTTATTTGGCCGCGCCGCGCAGCTTGCGGGATCCTAGTTCCCGACCAGGGATCCAATTCATGCCCTGGGCAGTGAAAGCGCGGAGTCCCAAGCACTGGACCGCCTGGGAATTCCCCGGGACGGGGTAGGGTGGTTCCATTCTCTAAATGAGCTGTTGAAGAAAAGAGGTTTTTGCATGAGAGCCGTGATTCCACTGTCCCACAAGCTTTTCTGTGTGTTTGGAATGGTTTCCACGACGGAATCTCAATTTGTATACAAGTTGAGGAGTAGAAAGTCAGTCTTGCCCAAGCTCGCAGCCCCCAGCCTCCAGGAGCCTCACCCAAAGGTCATGGCCAGCCACCCCTGCTGCCCATTTCCTGGATTCCTTCCAGGGGTATTCCGTGGATACACCCGACTGTGTTCATATACATTTGTATCCTTTCTGGATCGTGATTATTCTGATAAATGGTGGTGTAGGACATACACCTCCCCAAACTGTCCCAGCTCAGAGCACAAAGGGCCTCCTAATTCATTTTATGGCTGTGAGTGGACAATTGGGCTGTTTCTGTTCTTTAGCCCAGAAAGCTCTTGGGCTACACTGTCTTAATATACTCGTGAATGACCCTGGTACGGCCCAGGCTGAATGTTCTGATGGCTGGTTCTGATTCAGTGACTTTTATTTTATTTTTAGTTATCTTGATTACCTTGAATTTCAACTATGTAGTACACAATCTAGTCTTGTGCCATGGACTTTGGAGCAAGACCATCTGGCTTCGAATCTCTAGTCTGCTACTTATAAGCTGTGTGACCTTGGGTAAGTTATTTAACCTCTCTGTGTCTCCTTGAGTGTGTTACTAACTTCTCCATGCCTGGGTCTCTTCACCCATTAAAAGGAGGCTGCTGCTGATGATAGCGCCAGTATCACGGGATTGTTGGGAGGACTAAATGAGTTTAAAATGTGACATTGTCTCGCATTTCCATTATTCTATGCATGCTATTCCCAGACATACAAAGGGATCTGTTGCAGCCAGCATTTGCAAGAAATGCTTCCCAGACTGAAAACATTAAATCCTTACCCCCTTCCCTTCTTTCTTTCCTCTTCCTTTTCTTCCCCCCAACCTTCCTGAAGGCTCCTGGAAAGCTAGACACTTTGGTAGGACAGGCCAGCAACCCTGCCTGCTGAGGCCACCTGCTTCGGGACAAGCGGGTGCTTCTGCAAATACTGGGGCGGGGGGAGGGGATATTAGGGGTGTCTGACTCTGAGATGCTGAGGTCTGAGGCTCAGAGTGGCGCTGGAAGGGAAGATGGGGTGGATGGCAGTCAGGGGATAATGTTGGGTGGGTGGCGGAGATACTGTGCGATGCCCGGGGTCTGGGCTCCTGCTGCCGCCTAGTGGAATGACAGAATTATCTTCTTTTTTATCCAGGGAACCTGAGTTTGTAGTCTCCCCAGGAAGATGTACCAGACCTCACACAGGCAAACACAGGCTCAGAGAAGGGGAGCGACTTTCTGGGAATCACACAGTGCACTGGATGCCTTGAGTATGTTTGAAGGACACAAGAGATAATTTTAAAGGAAGTTTTTTTTGTTTTGTTTTGCAGGTAAGTGAGCTCTCAGGCCTCGATGGGGCTCATGGGGGAGAGAACATGTTTTCAGAGGTTCTCCCCCTCCACCAGGAAGCCCACCTGTATTACTCCATCCCCACTCCCAGGCGTTTTCTCTCCACTGGCCAGCTGTTCATTTGTTCATAATTTCAACAAATGTTTACCGAGCCCGTAATGACACGTAGAGAACAAAATAGATTCAAACAAACAACAAAAAACCCTGAGCTGGTGGAGCTCACAGCCCAGTGGGCTAGGCAAAGGAGAAACAAGTAAACAAATCTACAAATGGGATTATTTCAGAGACTGATAAGTCATTGAAAGAACAATGAACTGATAGGGACTGAATTTATGGGTGCCAAGGTTGGGGGAGAAGATTAAAGTTAGCAGGGCTCAGGGAAGTCACCTCTGAGGAGGTAACATTCAAACCAAGACTTGGAGGAGAGGGAGTGAGCCCTGGAAATAACTTGGAAAACCAGCAGGCACGGCCCGTACAAAGGCCCTGGGGCAGGACTGTGCCTGGTGTGTTGGAGGAACAGCCAGGAGGCCTGTGTGTCTGGAGTAGAGTGAGTGAGGGGGAGAGAGGGAGGAGGGGAGGGCAGGGAGGGGATGGGGCAGGTCGTGCAGAGCCTTGTGGGCTTCGGGGAGGACTTGGGCTTTTACCTCGAAGGAGGTGGGAGTCCTGGAGGGCTGTGGGCAGAGGAGGGGAGGGAACCTGAGTCCGGTGCTCACAGGTGCAGTGGCTGCTGCGGGAAACAACAGGCTGTGGGCGGGAAACAACAGGTGACTGCATTTGTCCAGGTGGGCCATGATGGGGAGGACCAGGGAGATGGCCATCAAAGAGGGAAGAAGTGGGACTTCCCTGGTGGCGCAGTGGTTGAGAGTCCGCCTACCGATGCAGGGGACACGGGTTCATGCCCCGGTCCGGGAGGATCCCACATGCCACGGAGCGGCTGGGCCTGTGAGCCATGGCCGCTGAGCCTGCGCGTCCAGAGCCCGTGCTCTGAGAGGCCCGCGTACCGCAAAAAAAAAAAAAGAGGGAAGAAGTGATCAGATTCTGGGTATATTTTGAAAGCAGCGCCAATTGGATTTGCTAAGGGATGGGGTGGGGGTGGGAGAGCAGGTTCTGGCTGAGTGCCTGGAAGGAAGGAGCTGTCCTCTACTGGGGCAGGAGATGGAGGGAGAAGCAGTTTCATAGTTCATCTGGGCTACTGTTACAAACCACCATAGACTGGGTGGCTTATACACAGGAGACATTTATTTCTCACAATTCTGGATTGCTGGAAGTCCAAGATCAAGGTGACAGCAGATTCAGTGTCTGGTGAGGGTGTTCTTCCTGGTTCACACATGATGTCTTCTTGCTGTGTCCTCATTGGAGGAAGGGGTGAGGGAGCTCCCTGGGGTCTCTTTTATAAGGGCACTAATCCCATTCACGAGAACTCCACCCTCATGAGCAAATCACCTCCCAAAGGCCCCACCTCCTCGGACATCACATAGGGGGTTAGGTTTAACATATGAACTTTAGGGGGACACAAACATTAAGTCCTTAGCAAGCAGATTGGGGAAGATAGGAGCTCAGTTAGGGCCATGGTATGTGTGAGTCCCCCACAAGCCCTCCAAGCGCAGACATCCAGGGGCAGTCGGATCCCGAGTCTGGAGCTCAGGGGAGGCCTCGGTGTCATCGGGGTATAGAAGGGGTTAACGTCCTAGGAGTGGAGGAGGAGAAGGCTGCCAGAGGGGAGGGGAAAGACCTGAGAACCCAGCCCTGGACCAACGAGGGAGAGAGAGAGAAGGAAACCAATGGGGCCACTGAGGAGAGGAGGGTCCCTGAGGATTTCCCAGGAGGAGGGGGTGGTTGGGTCAGGTGCTGAACTTAACATGAAGTCACCAATACATTTCCCCTTTTTATGGCTGAATAATATTCCATTGTGTGATGGACCACATTTTGGGTATCCATTCATCCATTGATGGACCCTTGGGTTGTTTCCACGTTTTGGCTATTGTCAATCATGCTGCTATGAAAATGTGTGTACAGGTTTTTACAGGGATGTGTTTTCACTTTTCTTGGGTAGATACCTAGGAGTGGGATTGCTGGCTCAGATGACAATTGTTTAACCTTTTGAGGAACTGCCAGACCATTTCCCACAGCAGCTGCCCCATTTTTCACTCCCACCAGCAAAGTCCAAAGGGTCCAGTTTCTCCACATCCTCAGCAACACTTATTATTGTTTTTCTTTTTCCTGTATGTACATATGTATGTATGTATGTATTTCTGGCCAGGGAATTGAACCCGTGCCCTCGCAGTGAAAGCCCAGAGTCCTAACCAGTGGACCGCCACGGAATTCCCTGTTATTGTTTTTCTTGATTACAGCCCTCTTAGTAGGGGTGAATTGGTGAGTCTGGTCAACATTAGGTTCCAGATATCCCTCGGGAAAAAAAAAAAAAGAAGGAATTCGCTGGCAGTCCAGTGGTTAGGACTCCGCAGTTCCACTGCAGGGGACTGCGTTTGATTCCTGGTCAGGGAACTAAGATCCCGCATGCCCCACAGCGCAGCCAAAAAATAAAAAAAATAAAAAATCCATCAGATCAGCCCACTCATCACCAGCTCTGGGTCAGCTTGACTTCTGCCTTACCCACTCCACTTTCCCCAGTTCACATAGTACGTGTCAGTAATACTTGTTGAATGAATGAATGAATAGATGGAATACTATGCAGCCGTCAAAAAGGATGTCACAGAAGAATGTTTAATGACGGGGGGAAGGTGTGGTCGCTAGAATAATGCCCCCCACAATGTCCACATCCTACTCCCCAGAACCTGTGAAGATGCTCCCTTCCATAGCACAAGGGACTTTGCAGGTGGGATTAAGTTAAAGATTTTGAGATGGGTAGATTATTTTGCATTATCTGGGTGGGTCTGATGCAACAAAGGGGTCTTTGTAAGAAGGAGACAAGAGAGTCAAAATCAAAGAAAGAAATGTGACAACAGAACCAGAAGTTGGAGTGATGTGGGACCATGAACCCAGAAGTGTGGGCAGCCTCTAGAAGCTGGAAAAGGCAAGGAATGGATTCTCCTGGATCCTCAAGGAACAGCACCTCCAGAAGGAATGCAGCCCTGTGGACACCTTGGTTTTAGCCCCATTTGGACCACTTTTTGGACTTCTGACTTCCAGAACTGTCAGATGATACATTTGTGTTGTTTTCAGCCAGTGTTTATGGTAATTTGTCGCAGCAGCAGTAGAAAACTAAAACAGAAGATCTTCAAGGTATATTACTGGGTCACAGTGCCCTGCTGAGCCATATTGGGATCTGAGGCAAAAGGAAAACTGTGTGCTTCTTGGTATGTTTTACGTGATTTTTAGTAGTTAATTCCTCCCCCCAAAAGCATATGTTGAGAATATTATCGATATGTTTGCTTCCATTAAACACAGAAAAGTAAAATTATAAAAAAGAGAAAAGTAAAATTATAAGTTCTTAATGTTGTGAGTTCTAATATACCTTTTTTTTTTTTTTCTTTTTCTTTTTTTTTTTGCGGTACGCGGGCCTCTCACTGTTGTGGCCTCTCCCATTGTGGAGCTCGGGCTCCGGACGCACAGGCTCAGCGGCCATGGCTCATGGGCCTAGGTGCTCAGGGGCATGCGGGATCCTCCCGGACCGGGGCATGAACCCGTGTCCCCTGCATCGGCAGGCGGACTCTCAACCACTGTGCCACCAGGGATGCCTTCTAACATACCTATTTTTAAGTTTCAGTATTTTCAACCATGTCCTGGGGGAAAATAACCATTAAAAATGCGTAAAAACAGACATATGGGACTTCCCTTGTGGCCCAGTGGTTAAGACCCCCACCTTCCGGCCTTCCCTGGTGATGCAATGGTTAAGAATCTGCCTGCCAATAGAGGGAACAAGGGTTTGATACCTGGTTAGGGAACTAAGATGCTGCCTTCTGTGGGGCGGGACCTGTCCTGTGTCTGTATGTCTGTCCTTCCGCAATGATTCCTGCTCTGTGGTCAGACACCTCCCCGCAAAAAGATCCTACTTTCTTTAAATAGCCATGGACTTTTAAGGTTTCCTTTAAAATGTTTACCATTGTTATTTCACATCTAACTGTAGAAAAGTTTCACTATTGTATCAGAACTTCTCCAGAAAAGTGTCACAGACCTTTTCTCCTTTGGGGAATTACGCCTAAATCATGGTCTCCATTAAAAGGCAGATCTTAGTTGCTGCAGGGCAACTAAGCCCAGTGCAATGCAACTAAGACCATATGCATCCAAGTAAATAAATTAAAAAAAACAAAACAAAACAAAAAACAGATGTAGAGGGGCACACGTTTTTGCTCTTGCCTCAGACTCCAATATGGCTTGGTAAGACACTGTCAGAACCTGTCTTGCTTTAAGATTTTGATATTTTGTTCACCATGGGGTTGCTTTTTGCCATTATTTTGATATTTTAGAATAATGCAGGCTTCCCTGGTGGCGCAGTGGTTGAAAGTCCGCCTGCCGATGCAGGGGTCGCGGGTTCGTGCCCCGGGCCGGGAAGATCCCACATGCCGCGGAGCGGCTGGGCCCGTGAGCCATGGCCGCTGAGCCTGCGCTCCGCAACGGGAGAGGCCACAACAGTGAGAGGCCCGCGTACAGCAAAAAAAAAAAAAAAAAAAAAGAATGCATTAAAATATTATTTAGTTTTTTTAGAGCCACCTTAATATTTGCACTTGAGGTCATTGCCTCACTCTCCTTCTAATCCTGGCCCTGTAAGGGGAAAAAACAAACAAAACAGATTTTACAGCAATCTGATCCTAACTCCTTGCCATTACCTCCCTTCCTTCTACTATCTCTCTTAAAAAAAAAGAAAGAAAAAAAAAAGATTGGTCCAAAATGAGTTAACTCTGGGTTATAAGATGAGAAGTCATTTAAATTATCTTCTTTCCATGTTCGGCTTGTTTTGGTTTTTTTCTTTTCCCTTCGCAATTTGCTGCACCTGGCGTCCTTCAGCGGTCTTGCAGAAAGTTCTTGTAGAAAGTGGTTTGGGCTGAAGCAACAATGTCAACATTTGTAGACAGGCAAGAGTTTAAAATCTATCTATGAGACGAACTAATGAAACATTGTTGGGCTTCAGGGTGGGTTTGAGAGCAGTTTCTCTCTTGGATTGTTTTAATAGTGTGTTTGTGCGTGTTGCGAAGGGGGTTATTGGATTTTTTTTATTCTGTATTTTCCTCCTTCCAGCTTCCATTGCATCAAGCAGAGTGATGGATATTCAGTAAGAGCGGATATTCAGGAAGTTGCTGCCCAGACCACCGTGAAGGAAGGAAACAAATAATGTTCATTTTAGGAGCTACAATGTAACAATCTCCGTAACATTGTTTATGATAAGCTTAAGAAGGGCGACCCTAACATGTTTCCCTAGTGCTGCGGTTATCACGTTCTCCTCACAATAGAAAGGTCCCCGGTTCGATCCCCAGCAGAAACATTTCTACATCTTTACTGTAGAATTTTAAAATTTGCTTCAAAGTAATTTCAGTAGAAATTCAGCGTCGGTGCCTTTTTCTTTTTTCTTATTTCTCTAGTCTTTTTTAGATATTATGGAATTTAAAAAGTTATTGCAAAGTAACACAAACTCTAGGTCGATGTTTGACGAGAAAGTTTTAAGTGGACGGTAAAACTAAGAAAAAGCTGTAAAACGCACCTGCGTTGGCCGGGAATCGAACCCGGGTCAACTGCTTGGAAGGCAGCTATGCTAACCACTATACCACCAACGCTTGGACGAACACGTTTTTCTCTAGGAGCCTTTAGTAGAAGTATTATCGGTTAGGCCGGGCAATACCAAGTTACTGGGGGTGTCTCTCCCAACGTCCCTGCTCGCACAGGAAGACGCCACGTTTAGGACGTTTCACCCCACTTGCCGCGGGGCCGTGCTGGCGCGTTCCCCTCCCCAGCGCCCCGGACTCCTTGGTGCCGGCCGGGAGGTGGCCAATCCCAGGCCGCCGCCTGGGCCGCTCGACTTCCGGGTCAAAGGGGCCTGAGCTGCCGGGTGTCCCGTGTCCGCTGCCGCCGCTGTACCCTGCGCCCGCCACTTCCTGGGCTGCAGTCCCGGGCATGGAGCCGCGAGCTTGAGACGCCGCTGGCCCCGGGACGCCCTGCCCAGCCCGGCCCTCGTCCCGCGCCGGCCTCGAGCCCCGGTGAGCAGAGCCCGCGCGCCCCGTCCGGCCTCGGCCGCGACCCTGAACCCGCCATTGACCGGCCCCACCTCAGTCCCGACTCTGGATCCTCCACTGACCGGCCTCCCCGGTACCCTCCGTCCCGGCCTCCGCGCACCCCGGCCCCGCCATTGCCCAGACTCGCGGTTGCTCCAGTCCCCGCCTCCGTTTCCCCTCCGCCCCGGCCTCTCCTCACTCCTTCCCCGCCCGTTCCCTCCATCGGCAGGGCCACCTCTCAGCCTTTCCAACGCCCGGCCTCTCCCGACCTCCTCTCCCATCCCGTTGCTACCCAGACCACCTGGCTCTGACCCCTTCCGGGGGTGGCCTCACCCAGTAACGCCTTCCCTTCCTTGTCGGCTCTGGAGGTCCCCACCTTCTCCCCGTCCCCATCCAAACCCACGCTATCTATATGAGACCAGAGACCACTTCCTTGACCTGCTCCACCCCTTCACCCCTCCCCAGCGCTCGGCTTCCCCGCCACCCACATCCCCACAGGTCCAGCCCCTTCCCTCAGCTTCGCTCCCAGGCCAGTCCAGCCACCCACCTTCTTCGCACAGAGGCTCCGACCAGCCTTGACACTTCCCCATCCATGCGGCAGCTGAGCCTTCAGGAGTAGCCCGTTCTCTTTGAGCCCATCCCTGACCCCCTCCCCCCCACCGCGAGGAAGTCACTTGCCTCAGCGGCAAGAACAAACCTTTCCAGGAGCTGGGACTAGAGCCCAGGAGGGGTGCCCTGTGGCCACCAATCCCTGTCGTCCCTTGCTGGATCCTGGGCGAATTGGGCCCCGTGGCAGGACTTTCCTCCCTGGTGTGGTTCATACAGCGCTTCAGGGCTGTGAGGCATCCTTAGGAACTAGTGGGTACAGAAAATCAGGCCCAACCATCAGGGACTCTCCGAGTGGCAGGAAAATGAGTAGTTAGCCGGTCCCTCCATTAAATCACAGCGTTAATAAGACATTTACTCTGTCAAGGTCTGTGTCCCACGTCTGCAGCTGGAATGGAGGCTCTCTGGACCCTTTAGAAGGTCAGTGGTGCTGGGCTGGGGTGGCCGGGAAGGCTGGGTGTGTGCTGGTGGGATTCATTTGCCTGCTCCTGGATACAGAATTTGGCAGGAAGTGGTTTTCTGCAGCCCTGGGGTCACTGGTCTTGGGGACAGTTAGCCAGGCCCCAGGCCAGGGGCTGCAGCTTCGTGTGCTCTTGCTGGAGACTTTTCTTTCTATCTAGCATCGTATGCTAGATGTCCACGGACAGAAGCCCTGGAAGGACTGGGGGAGAAAAAGGAGGGAGCACTAATTCCAGCTGGATTTGGTGGATGTGTGGCTGCATCTCCCCCTCCCCCGCCACACACACACCTTATACGGTGCCTGGCGCTCAGTCTGTGAATGGTGTGGATTCTGGCTCTGAAAGGAACTTGAGTCCAATTCTCCCCTTGGTGTAATTTTAAGTAACTTGGTTAGATGGCAATATTAGCTGGCCCGTAGTTTCTGCTATGTCAGCTGCTTTACCCGTGCCATCTCACTTAATCCTCACAGTAGTCCTAGGTGTAGGCACTGCAGTCCCACTTTTTTTTTTAATAAATTTATTTATTAATTTGTTTATTTTTGGCTGAGTTGGCTCTTTGTTGCTGCACGCGAGCTTTCTCTAGTTGCGGCGAGCAGGGACTGCTTCTTGTTGCAGTGGCTTCTCTTGTTGAGGAGCACGGGCTCTAGGCATGCGGGCTCAGCAGTTGTGGCTCACGGGCTCCAGAGTGCAGGCTCAGTAGTTGTGGCACACGGGCTTAGTTGCTCTGCGGCATGTGGGATCTTCCCGGACCAGGACTCGAACCCGTGTCCCCTGCGTTGACAGGCGGATTCGTAACCATTGTGCCACAAGGGAAGCCCTGCAGTCCCACTTAGTAGCTGGGAAGATTGAAGCACAGAGAGGTTAGGCGGCTTCTCCAAGGTCACATAACCCAGTAGTGGCAGAGTCAGGATTTGAACCCAAACCTCTCTGACACCAGAGCCCACAGTTTTCACCACTGGACTGAGGTGAAATCAGTGCTTCTTTATGGTGACATTTTGCTTCACTTCTTCCATCGGATCTCTGTCCTGGGACCAGGCGCTGCTTTCTTTTCCTTTAACCATCAGGACACCTGTCTCGTCAAGAAGGGGGTGGGGTGCCCACCAAACCAGGGGTCCCTACCAAACCAGGGGTCCCTTTGACTTTGTTCAGTGTTCAAGTGAGTACAGGGACTCGTTCATTCAACCTGAGACGTTTGCTGTATTGGGTGCTTCCTGTGTGCCGGGGCCACAGCAGGAACAGGACAGATGGGGGCCTGCCTCCGTGGAGCTGACTTCCTGGTGCGGGGTGCTCACACACCCAGAGAGGGCTTCTCAGCCTCAGCACTAGCGAGATTTGGGGCCAGGTTAGTCTTTCTGGTGGGGGAAGGGCATCCTGCTAATTGTGGGGGACTTAGCAGCATCCCTGGTCTCCACCACCCAGATGCCAGCAGCATGCCTCCCAGTCGTGACAACCAAACACGTCTCCTGGGAACACCAGCCCTCGTCAAGACCCCCTGGCTTAGGGGATTCACTGACCGCCCCCAAGAGACTCTGCGCTCCATGACCACCTGACCCTCAGAGGTCCTAGCATGCTGCACCCATTTGAACACACACACCAAGAGGGAGGGACAGGAGGCGACTCACAGGGGCCGGGGGCCACCCTGATTTATACCATCTGAACCACTGGGGATTTATTTTGGTGTCTAGTGTGAGCCTAAGGATCTAACTCCATTTCTTTCCCCCAGACAATGAATACAGAGTTTCCCCCCCTGGGCACTGTGGACACTGGGACCAGATCATTCTCTGGGGTGGGCCATCGTGGCCACAGTAGGGTGATGAGCGGCATCCCTGGCCCCACCCACCGGATGCCATGGCACCACTCCCCAGTCAGTGGGAACAGCCAAAACTGTCTACAGACACCACCAAGGGTCCCCTGGACGGGGGGCAGGGAGAGAGGGAAAATCACCCCCATCGAGAACTACCATTTTAGAATGAGTGCTTGCAGAAAGGCCCAGGTGTTGAGATGGGGATAACAAGGTAGCAACTTCGGACTTCATGCCAGGAAAGACCCCTGAAGAGGTGATACTGGGACCCAAAGGATAAGAGGGAGCACATCATACAAAAAGCAGGGCAAGGGTGTTCTAGGCAGAGGGAATGGTAAGTGCAAAGGCCCTGAGGTAGGACTGAGTCAGCGTGTTTAGGGGAGATTAAGGCCAGCGTGTCTGGAGATCATGGTCAAGGAGGTGGGGTCAGGAAGGCCATCAGGGAGCAACCACAGTGGGGAATTTGGGTTTATTTGATTTCCAGCAAGTGCCGTGGGTGGTGGCCCCCGAATCGTTTGAAACTCTCATCTCAGGGACTCTCACCTTGGGAGAACCACCCGGTTTCCGGCAAACGCCCGGACAGGTGTTCGAACTTCGAATTTCAGGACAGGGCCTGCACCATCTGCCTCATGAGGAGGCCCTTGGCATCGGGTGTTCCCCGCAGACAGGAGGGTGGCCTCGAGGAATGGGAGCGGGGAGGGGGGCCCACAACCCCACACTGCCAGAGCTGCAGCCCTTCGGTCTGCCCCCCTCGCAGGCTCACCCACCCTGAGGTCAGCCGAGTGGTTAATGCGGAAGGTTAAGAAGGTGCGGCTGGACAACACAAACACAGGACGTTGGAGAAGGTAAGGGGCATGCCGTGGGAGCGTGGTCAGTGGAGACGCGGTAGAGGTTCCCGAGTTTCCAGCAGAGTCTTAGGTCTGGGAAGGCACCTTGGCCACCCCGACGTTTCTGCATTTCCCCAGGGTGCGCGTCTGGCTGTTCTGCGTGGGCGGCAGCGTGGGCTAGGGAGGGGGTGTTCAGCCTTGGCATTTTTGACACTGGGGCTGGGTCATTCAGTGCCCGCACTGGCGTTGTCGGGTGTGGAGCATCACCCACCCGTCACGACAACCACAGATGTCCCCAGACATCACCCCGTGTCCCCTGGGAACGGGATCAGCCCCAGGTGAGAACCCCTGGCCAGATGGTCAGGATGTGGGTTTTGGGGTCCAACAAACTGGGGCTCCTGTCCTTCCTCGTGGGTGACTTTGGGCGAGCCACATGACCTCTGAGCCTACTTTCCAGTCCAAATGAGGACGAACCCAGAACTCACTAACCAGGGTTGCAGTGAGGGTTAAACGTAATCACCCACACAAGGCCCAGGCGCTTGTAAGTTCCATGTGTGGGGCCCGGCGCGGGCTGAAGGGACCGCAGGAAGTCCGCACCCTAGCCGACCTCTCTCACTATCAGTTTTCTGATCCTCAGGCTCATCTGCTTTTAGGGAGCGCAAGGATCGGGGAGGCAGGAAGGGAACGGAAGATGGTTCTGGAAGACAGGGCTGACGTTAAGCACAGTCACTCGTTTCCCGGATGTGGGCTCTGAAAACGGGTGGTGTGCGTGCATTCGGGTGTCGGTTAGTGATGGGACCCCGAGTCTCGTCTCTCATGTGCGCTAGGTACCACGTAGGCACGGGCTGGGCTGCACACTGACTTGAAGAAGCTGAAGGCCCAGGCAGTGCCAGGGCATATGGCCTTCATAGGGCAGAGGATGGCCTGCTGCTTCCAGGGAACCGCACCCGCAGGCATGCGCGAGTTCCCTGAGGGCCACTCTGAGGCATTTCCGGAGTGTGGCGGGCCCCGCCCCTCCCCTCCCCTTGTGCCTTATGAGAATCTGCTTCCCTCATCACTGGCCCCGCCTGGGTCTCCACCAGGTGCCCCTGTGGGCGGGTGGTCCCAGCCCGTGAAGCACTGGCTCAGACAGATCACAGAATGCCATCGGGCCTCGCCTGTGACCGCACCAGCGGGTCCCGAGCTGTGCACTGGCGGCATCGTGGGCTGTGAGGCGTCCTACCGATTGGCAGAAGGAGAGCATGGGTGGACCTGGCCTAAGTGGCTTAAAATCCACTTTGATTTCCCCAGCTGTGTAAACTCTTGAGGCAAGAAGCCGAGCCCCAGCTGGCACTGAATGAGACGGGCCGGCACCCTACGGGCTGCATTGCATTCACCTGTTCCCCCTCCGAGGCTCCCTCTGCGTCTGGGGAGGAGAGGGGCGAGCAGAGGGCCGGGGTGTAGCAGCAAGCCTTAGCCTGGGAGCTCGGGCTGCCTGGCCACATCTAGAAGATTCCTAGGACTTTCTCCCGATGTTTCATCTCGTTTCTCATCTCCTGGATCGTGTTTTTGCTTCCTGGGCTCTCTGCGCGGATCGGAGGCAAGATCATTTTTATCGTTCTTTGCTGTGGAAAGAAGTCATGAGATTCCGGGAGTGCTTCCGCCAGCCTCTCCGCTTCTGGGGTTCCCCGTGGGAGCCCTGGAGGCCACGGTCTGTTCTTTTGCCGTGAGCGGGGCTTGAATTGTGGCAGCCGAGTTGGTGGGGGGCTCGGCGGGTTAGAGGACATCCCCTGCCTTGGTTTTCTGGGCTTGGTGCCAGCAGCGCTTGGGGCCGTGTGGGCTCTGCAGCGCTCAGCCGGTCCTGGCCCGGCCCCTGCCCAGCACCGCCCGTGGCCCCTGCCGCCCTCGAGGTGAACCGCAGCTCTGCGGCAGGCCGGGACGGGCCATGCGTGCCCCTCGGCAAGGCTTCCGGCTTCCAGGGTTTGCTTTATTTGACCCGAGGGCCCCGCAGGCTCTGATGGCCTGTGGTCCGTGTCTTCAAAGCCGCCGTGGGAGGAGCTGAAGTGTCTGGGGGACAGGACACGCCAGCTTGTTGCCCCGCCACCGCTCTTCCCCAGCCCGGCTGGGTCAGGGAGGACTGAGCAGGGGGCGCGGTTGGAAAGGGCACTCTGATAATCAGCCTGCAGTGGGTGCTCAGGAACCATGGGAACCGCCTCGTGTCTCTTTCTCGCCTTGCCTCTCAGAGCGGGCAGGGGTCCTTTGTCCTGTGGTGGTCACTTCAGGGTCTCGTATTGGCAAGGGGCAAAGCCTTCTGGGAGTCTTAAGCCTCCCACTGGAAGGGGGGGCACCAGCTCTGTCCATGACTTCTCTAAAGCCGTCCCCTCCTGCAAGGGAACTCAGACTCGTGCCTGCAAAGCCGCTAATCCCAGAGGATGAGGAATCCCAGCGTCTGGCGAGGCCTCCAGCCATTCGGTGCCCTCGCAGGAACTCGAGCCCGGCCCACTCACATTGGCTGGCCTCGCTAGACGACCCTGGCTCTTCCAGAACCGGGTCACCGTGGCCATGTTTAGATTTCCCTAAAACAAATATTTGTCTGGCCAGCCCTGTTCAGTCAAGAAGTGTGCTGAGCAGCGGGGGTGGGGGTAGGGGGGAGCCGTTGCACAGCAGCCGCTGCCCCTGGAGGGGGAGGAGGGAGTGGGATGGCCTCTGGGGGAGGGTTGCACATCCATCCTCTCACGTGGAGCTCCCCCGATGTCCAGCGAATATCTGCCTGGGCCTCTGAGCACCTCTGGTGAGGCACGAGAGGTTCCCCCGCTGGCCAGCAAGCTGACAGCACCGGTGAGGAGGTTTGCAGACCCACTGCTTAACGCTCAGTTCTTGGTGCGGGAGTGACTGTGTCTCCCAGCGGGCTGTAGGGGAGACCATGATTGCTGTGGCTCTCCGAGGAATGCCTCCTGTGTGCCGGGGCCGTGTGAGGTGCTGAGACGCTGCTGTGAACGGGACAGACGCGGGGGAGACAGAAAGGGGACCCGTGAACAGCCACTGTGACGAATGCTCGGAGGGCAGGGCAACCAGGTGGCAGGTGAAAGGGGAACGGAGAGACAGGTTTTGGTACAGATGTTCACCTGAGGACCCGACAGATACTTAAGCTGAGATCTGATTAGAAGTTAGTCCAGTAGAAAGAGGAAAAAAAGTGTTCCAGGCAGAAAGGATAGCACATGCAAAGGCCCTGGGGCAGGAAGCAATCTGGCCTGTTTGGGCAGCTGAGAGAAGGCCAGTTTGCCCGAGGCCTAGTAATGAAGATGGGTGAGGTGTGAGGGCCTGGCAGAGGTCAGAGGGCAGAAACCATCGAAGGCCGTGGTGAGTGCTGGTTTTTAACCCTGGAGGGTGTGGAAAAACAAGGAAGGGTTTTAAGTCAGGGGATCCGAGTTGCAGTGCATGTGCAGTCAAGCTGAGAGACGGCTGCGGTCATTCAGCTGAGAGGTGATGGTGGCCTGGATCTCAGGATTCGTGGATGGAGAGAAGAGGAACGATTTGAGAAATACTTAGGCGGGGCAGGGAAGGTTGCACGGGGCTGGGGCCCTGCCAGGGGAGTTGGAGAGTCTGATGGGAGGCAGCTTGTAAGTGGAACCTAGGTACCGCCCCCGCACCTTCTCATTGTCTTCCCACCCGTCCCTCCCTCCTCGTAGCTTCTCGCTGAATTCCGAGGGGGCGGAGAGGATGGCCACTGGGGCGCCGACATCCGACCGGGGCGACGCAGTCGAGATGGAGGACCCAGCCTCCCGCTTCCAGGTGCAGAAGCACTCGTGGGACGGGCTCCGGAGCATCATCCACGGCAGCCGCAAGAACTCGGGCCTCATCGTCAACAAAGCTCCACATGACTTCCAGTTTGTGCAGAAGACGGACGAGTCGGGCCCCCACTCCCACCGCCTCTACTACCTGGGTAAGCCCCCGGGCTCCCCTCGGACCCCCACGGCTGCCCTCGAGCCGGGCAGCATTTCTGGGACAGCTGTTATTAAGTCCTCTAGTCTCCAGATGTTGGCCAGTCCAATTAGTTAGAAGGTCGCAATAGAGGGCCTGGCCCTGGGCAAACTGTCCCATGAATGACGTAGTGCTGCCCATGTTGTGATGCCACCCGTGGATGACATCTGTTTACAGTGAAAGTGTGGGACAAGGGTCCCCCACGGGGCTCAGATGTGTATGTGACCAGAGCAGAGGGCAGTCCTGCTCCATCTGTGTTACAGCAGCACCATGGTTCGGGCCTGGCCTGTGGGTCTGAGGCCCTGAGATTGTTTCCAGCCCTCGTCAGCGGGGCCCGCCCCCTGAGTCACTTCCCCGCCACCTGGGCTGGGCTGGGCCTGGCTAGTGAGCAACTTGACTTCCCCTCAGTGGGAGTTGAAAGTAACTCAAGTAGATGCTTGCCGGCTAGCAACGCGTTAAGAAGGAACCTGAGGCTCAAGGAAAGGTGCCACGGTGGCACCTTTGCCTCGTGGGCTGACAGTTGGGGTTTGCTCTCCCTGCCCGAGATCCCTGGCGGCTAAGCACGTGAATGGCTAATCACGTCTGCCTCCCGGTATGTGCCTTGAGAGCAGCACTTTCTACGTCATTGGCAATTATTTATGTGTTTGTGTTCCCTGCCGGCCTTTGGGGCACAGATGAGGCGTCGTGTACACCTGTGGCCTCAGCAGCTGGGCCAGGGCCTGGCTCCTGGTAGGGGGACAGCAAATACCTGTTGAGCAAATGAATTTCGCTTAAAGGTCTTCCAGGGCAGAAAGGAACAGTGCCAAGCATGTCCCTTTGTAAGTAGCCTGACACGTTATTGTTGGTCCAGAGCAGGTTTTTAACCTCAGCACTGGACATTGGAGGCCAGCGCTTTCTCTGTGTATCCTCAGCCTGCCCCCAGTCAGCCCGCCGTCAGTATTGGAAGCGAGTGATGGAGTGAATGAATGAGTGAAGGTCATCCCCTGCCTGAGGCTGACCCCACGCCGAGGACCGTGAGAGTGACTGAGATGGACGCCAGATGGCTCTCCCTTTCCCACAGTCCATGAGTCCATGCCGTCTCTCCTCCTAAAGGCCCATGTGGAAACCATATGGCAGTTTGGCAAGCAGAGGCAGAGAGAAGAATGGTCTAGAAGGGTCGGCAAGCGACGGCTGTCTGTTTTTAGAAATCTAGTTTGGCCGGTGCACAGCCATGCCCACTGGTTTACAGACCGTCTATGGCTGCTTTTGAGCATAATTGCAACAGAGGTCATATGGTCCGCAAAGCCAAAAATACTTACTGTCTCTGGCCCCTTGCAGAAAAATGTTTGCCAACTCTAGCCTAGGAGAGATTAGGGCATGCTTCAAGTTTCATTTACCCAAGGGAGAGTTGGCTGTTAGGACCGAAAGTGGCCAAGGCTCTGGGACAGTGGTGAGCTGTTGCCTCTCTCTTTTTTTTTCCTGTGGTTCCGTGGCCCCCAATCCCTTTCTCCCAACGCAGTCTCTGTTGGACCTCTCACTCTCTCAAGTTCAAGGTGCCGTCCTGGTCACGGTACTTATATGAGCTTCCTGGGGCTGCTACTGAAACAAATGCCCACCGACTCAGTGGTTTAAAACAACAGAAACGTATTCTCTCTCAGTTCCGGAAGCCAGAAGTCTGAAATCAGTTTCTCTGGGCCAGTCAAGGTGTCCGCAGGGCCAGTCAAGGTGTCCGCAGGGCCAGTCTTCTTCCGGAGGCTCTAGGGGAGAATCCGTTCTTTGCCTCTTGAGGCTTCTGGCGGCCACCGGCATTCCTTGGCTTGTGGCTGCGTCACTGCAGTCTTTGCGTCTGTGGTCTCATCGCCTCCTGCTCTCCTGTGTGTCTGTAATCTCTCTGTCTCCCTCTGATAAGGCAGGAGATTACATTTAGGGCCCACTGAGATAATCCAGACTAATCTTCCCAGCTAGAGGTCTTTAACGTTATCCCGTCTGCAAAGGCCCTTTTGCCAGGAAGGTAACATACAGTTTCCAGGGATTAGGACATGAGTGCGTAGCCATTGCTAAGCCAACCACAGAGCTGCCGAAAGGGACAGAAATGCTCCGAGCTACTTTGAGCCACCAAGGGCCCCTCATAGTAAGGACACAGGTGTGTCAGGGAACCCCCCAGCCTCATGACCAGCACTGAGAAGCCCAACCATATGGAGTCCAGGCATCTGCCCTCGTATGTTTCTCTCCGTGGCTCCACCCTCACTGCCCACTTACCTTCCACTGCCACACTCCCGGGATTGCACGTCTGGTTCCAGCCACCAGCAGAAATGGACCAGCTTTTTCTGAATTTCTGGGACAGCGAGTGTGATTGGCTTAGACATCCACTCATCCAGTCATCCTTGGCCTGGGGCGGGCGGCCCCTGCTGTCTATAGCAGGTGCTAAGGGCCCTCTCTTGTAGGGGGCAGCTCCAGACAAGGACTGTGGACCCACTGCGGCTCCAAAAAGTGCCTAGAACAGCCCAAAGCCATCCTACTTCTCTTGGGGTGACGTTGCTCACCCTTGAGCTGATCCAGTCTGCATCACTCAACACCCTCGGAGTACCCTTGACCTCACTCCATGTCCAAGTTCCTGGGGCAGGTCTCCCCAGAACCCCCATGTATTTATAACCTGTCTGCACTAGCCTGGTGCCAGGGGAATGCTGGCAGCCAGAAGCATTTATGGATTGAACAGAAAGGACCTCTAGGGGCGATGCCCAGCCCGCCCCCTGCTCCCCTGGGACCCCTGCCTCCTGGGCGGGCCCCAGGCTTGCCAGTCACCGTCCTCTGGGAAGGCTCATTGGGAGCCCAGTGCACGTGGGATGGAACAGAAAAGGGAACGTGCCTGCTGCTCGGGCACGTCCCCGGAAGATGATTCCAGGGCTCAACTGCTCCTAGTGGGTCAGCTCCTCCCCCCTGCAAACGGGTGTCCTGCATTCGGTGGAGGAGGGCACGGGGCCCCAGACAGCACTGGGGGTCCCTTAGGGGGTCCCTCGTGTCCTGTGTCCAGGTCCAGGGTCACACGCCCCATGTGGCCCCTCATCTAGGCCACGCGGTGTTTGCCCAGGCCTGGGCCACCTGCCGTGCTGGTGGGCTTTGGGGTGGGGTGCTGTCCCCAGAGATGGAGTGGAGCTGGTAAGAGGAGGCGCAGGGGGGACCGTGACAGCAGAAGTCAGCGGCCGTGGTCAGCCGTCCCAGACCCTTGCCGTGCACACCGGCATAGGTGCCTGCCGAGGGCAGCTCCTCCAGGGAATGTGCCGGGATGGGCTGTTTCATGTCACTGCTTATGAATTGTTGGCGGGGGGAGGCAGCTCTGATGTCCTTGGCAAGGCTGCACCGTTGATTTCCTGTTTGGAAGGCTCTGGCTCCCAGAGAGCCTGCGGACAGGGGCTGTCCAGAGCCCACAGCGCTCGGCCGAGAGTGGCCACCTGCTCCCTCCCAGCTTTCCACGCTGGCCCTCCCAGCCACCACGCTGTGTGGTTGCTTTTTTTTAAATTGAGATGTAATTCACATCCCATAAAATTCTCTCTTAAAGGTGGAGAGCTTGGTGGTTTTGGGTACAGTCACAGTATTATGCAACCATCACCACAGTCAAATTCCAGAACATTCCATCACCCCAGAAAGCAACCCTGTGCCCATTAGCAGTCACTCCCTATCCCCCTCCCCCAGCCCGTAGCGACCCACTGACTTGCTTCCTGTCTCTGGATTTGCCTGTTCTGGACGTTTCACAGAAGTGGAATCACAGGGACTTCCCCTGGCGGTCCAGTGGTTAAGACTCCGCGCTTCCACTGCAGGGGGCGCGGTTCCATCCCTGGTCTGGGAACTAAGATCCCACAAGCCGTGTGGCCAAAAAAAAAAAAAAAAAGAAATGGAATCATGCACTGCACGATTCTCGTCCCAACTTGTCTTGTGAACTTCGGAAGATAGCCCCATCGGCAACTCAGACGGGCGGCGTCACATCCGTGCCTCTAGCTGGGAATGATTCCAGCTGTGGCAGCTTAGAGAGTCCTTAGAAGTCGAATTGTGAATGCTTCCCACTTGTAGCTTGCGTTTTCACTCTTTTTTTACTAACTATACTTCATGAGGAAACTGTCATGAGTGGAAGACGCGAGTCACTTGCCATATTGAGAAGCTACCCATAAGAGTTACTGTGGTGGAATAGGTATTATTTATGAAGCTCTATCTAGCTCTGGAGGTGCCAAGCTTGGGGGGCGGCCCGCCTGTTCTCCCACTCTTAGAAGTGAGAGCGCTGGGGCTTCCCTGGTGGCGCAGTGGTTGAGAGTCTGCCTGCCGATGCAGGGGACATGGGTTCGTGCCCCGGTCCGGGAGGATCCCACATGCCGCGGAGCGGCTGGGCCCGTGAGCCATGGCTGCTGAGCCTGCGTGTCCGGAGCCTGTGCTCCACAACGGGAGAAGCCACAACAGTGAAAGGCCCGTGTACCGCAAAAAAAAAAAAAAAGTGAGAGCGCCTACGAGGAAGAGAGGCCAGCACCAGACCGAGCCTTCCTCCTGGAGAAATTTGGGATTGAGAGGGGTCAAAGCGGGACGCCTGCTTTCTGTGACCCGCTGTTGGCCACAGCGCATTCCTGGGCCACCGCAGAGCATCCCGCCTGCTGCCGGGGGGCTCTGCCCCAGTCCCTCACCTTGTTGCCCAGAGAGTGGGGAACCCAAAGCTTCCTGAGGACCATTCTGCTCCCGCCATTAACTTTGTTAACAGCCATAGTATCGTCATCCATCGAGGCAGAGGCACTTCCAGTTGGGACTTCCCTGGCAGTCCAGTGGTTAGGACTTCGTGCTTCCACTGCAGGGGGCATGGGTTTGACCCCTGGTCGGGAAACTAGGATCCCACACAGGGTGTGGCGTGGCCGAAAGAAACCTGGTTAGAAGATACGTCCTTGTTTTAGTTGCCGCTGTTTGTGCTGAGTGCTTTTATCTCTTACCTCACTTCATCCACACAGGGGTCTCACTAGGCAGCTACTGTATTTTACAGATACGGTTACATTAGCTCAGCGGTTCTCAGTCGGGGTGCTCCTGCCCCAGGGGATGATGCTCAGCAGTGTCTGGGGACATCTGTGGTTGTCACACTGGGGGTGCTCTTGGCATCCAGTGGATGGGGCCAGGGAGGCTGCTCCACACCCCCCAGTGCCTGGGATTGCCCCCCAGAGGATGACCGGCCCCGGTGTCCGCAGCACCGAATGGGAGAGGCTGGACTGGATACACATTTCCCAGCCCTTCTGGACCTTTGCCCGTTCTCTGATCCTCGATTAATTCCTGGACCAGAGCCCAACCTGTGGAGAGTTGGGAATCACTGACCAACCCCCCGTTTTTCATCCTCTTGTGTGCTGTTTCTTTTTATTTATTTATTTATTCATTTATTTATTTTGGCTGCGCCAGGTCTTAGTTGCGGCATGCGGACTTCTTTGTAGTGGCATGCATATAGGATCTAGTTCCCCAAGCAGGGATCCAACCCGGGCCCCCTGCACTGGGAGCATGGAGTCTTACCCACTGGGCCACCAGGGAAGCCCCATCGTGCGCTATTTCTTCAGTAACTGAGGCTAAGGCATTCAGCACTAACATCGCAGGTGGAATTGCCTGCTGCTCCTGCTGGCGGGTGTAACCCAGGGTCCGTGGCTTCTCTGGGGCGGGGTGTGCCGTCGGGGTGCTGGAGAAGCAGGAGGAACCAGCCGGGCCCAGCCATGGGGAGTCAGGGCCCGAGGCCGGTCCCGCCCGAGTCCCTCGCCCCGACCCTGGCAAGGGCGCCCATTCTGGTTTTCCTTTCTTCCTCCCAAGGGATGCCCTATGGCAGCCGAGAGAACTCCCTCCTCTACTCCGAGATCCCCAGGAAGGTCCGGAAGGAAGCACTGCTGCTCCTGTCCTGGAAGCAGATGCTGGATCACTTTCAGGTGAGCCATGGGAGTCGGGCCCTCCCGGTGGGCAAGGCAGGTGGGCGCACGGCAGCCCCTTCTTCGGCCTCACTCAGCTTCCTTGGGCCCTGCACCCACCCCACCCCTCCTGAGGGGGTCCCAGCCCATCCCCCGCTTAACGGCAGCCCCTCAGAGAGGAGCGCCTGGCCCTGGACACCTGTGCCACACCCACCCCCTCCCTTTGGTGCACACCTGAGCCCCAGCGTGTAGCTTGCGGCGACAGCTCCCGTCAGAAGCACGTCTTCCTCTTAAATGCCTCACCAACGGCGTGCAAGTAACTTGGGCCGAGACCCTTTTATAGAAATTTAGCTAATAATGGATGCCGCCCAAAGTCACCTCGCTTCCAGAGGGGCAGACGGCCGGTGAGCGGCGAGAGTGCTTTGTGCACTGGTGTATGTTGATTTATTTTTGATCAAAAATAAAATATGACAGTACGCAGGGAAGGGAACCCGTGCAGCCCCTCTCTTCTGCCTGTCCCCTGTCCCGGGCTGACCAACTCCTATTCACACGGCTTTCCTCGCAGCGTGGGGCTCATTGTGCTTTGGATTCTGCTCTTTAAAAATGCAATTCTGGGAATTCCCTGGCGGTCCAGTGGTTAGGACTCCGCGCTTCTGCTGCAGGGGGCGCAGGTTCGATCCCTGGTCGGAGGACTAAGACCATGCATGCCACGCAGCACAGCCAAAAAAAAAAAAAAAAAAAAAAAAATTAATAAATTAAGAAAATAAAAATGTATTTCTTCCCTTTAACGTTCCTCTGAATTTCCACATCATCTTCAGAATTCTTCTTGGGGCAGCTGCATGGTGTCCACCATAGTTTACCTGCCCGCCCTGCCCAAGGTCAGGCGTTAGGGTGGTCAGGCGTGGAATCTGCCCCACCCCTACCCATGCCAAGAGCATGAACAGCTGGTGGTGGGTGGCTTCAGCTCGAATGCTCTCGCAGGAAGAGGCTGTGACCAGGGAGGGAGGGCGGGGGTCTGTAGGGTGTAGGGTGGCCCTGGGGGTGGAGGAGGGCCTCATGTGTCCTAGAGCGATTTGGTGGGGGGTGAGGAGGTTGCAACTACAGGTGAGCCCCGCAGCCCTGCCCGTCTGTGCCGCTCTGTGGCCAGGGTGCTGGAGCCTCCAGCTGCTGATGCCAGTGTTCCGCCCCGCCCCCCGGCCCCGCCCAATGTGTCCCCAGGCCACGCCGCACCACGGGGTCTACTCCCGGGAAGAGGAACTCCTGCGGGAGCGGAAGCGCCTGGGCGTCTTCGGCATCACCTCCTACGACTTCCACAGCGAGAGCGGCCTCTTCCTCTTCCAGGCCAGCAACAGTCTCTTTCACTGCCGGGACGGCGGCAAGAACGGCTTCATGGTGAGCCCCCGCTCTCTGGTGGGGGGAGGCGGGGCAGGTGGCGGCCTCCTGACCCCCTGAGCTGGGTCTCTGTGTGTCCCCAGGTGTCCCCCATGAAGCCCCTGGAAATCAAGACCCAGTGTTCCGGGCCCCGGATGGACCCCAAGATCTGCCCCGCCGACCCCGCCTTCTTCTCCTTCATCAACAACAGCGACCTGTGGGTGGCCAACATCGAGACGGGCGAGGAGCAGCGGCTGACCTTCTGCCACAAGGGTGAGGCCGGGTGGAGGGCGCCGGGGAGGAGGGCGGGGCGGATGGGAACCGGCACCCCTGGTGTGGTCTGTCATCACAGCCACCAGTCCAGCTTCTAGAAAGACTCCCACCCCTGTCACTGTGCTCCCTGCTGGACCACCAGGCGCCTTCCCAGACCGTGATCCCACGGCCCCCCTCCCGTGGCTCCCCCTCTGGCCCCACAAAGAGTCCAGCTGCCTGGCTCAGGGTCTTCCTCTGCGTGAATCGCCCCGGCCACTGGGGCCTGGCCTCCACGCTGGACACTTGTGCGCCTCTGCTCCCCTCAGCCCCTCCTGCCTCCGCTCTCCTGTCCCCATGCCATTCTTCCAGCCCAGAACTCACCAGACCCGGCCTTCCCCTCAGGCCCCTGCTTGCCGACAGTGACATCAATCCTGTGCAGATATATCTGCGGGACTGCATGGGTTGTGGCCTCTGACCCTGATCCCTGCCTCCTGTCCTGCCCCAAGGCCCTGGTGCCCTCTCACTAAACCTGAGCTTCTCAGCCAGGGGCGAATGGGGTACTGGCCATGTGCTGAGACATTTTCAGCTGTCACAGCGAGGTGAGGATGCTCCTGGCATCGAGTGGGTGCGGCCAGGGAGACTGCTGCACACCCCACAGCGCCCAGGATGCCCCCACAGAGAACGGTCCGGCCCTGATGTCAGCCGTGCCAGGGGAGAAGCCCTGCTCTAAACCAGACTCCTCATCTCTCGCCCGGCCCCCTCCCCATCCAGGCTTGTCCAGTGTCCTTGACGACCCCAGATCCGCGGGTGTAGCCACCTTCGTCATCCAGGAAGAATTTGACCGCTTCACTGGCTACTGGTGGTGTCCCACAGCCTCCTGGGAGGGTAAGCGCCTTTCCATTTTTAGAAACACTTCTGCAAACACTTCTGTTAGCAGAAGCACAGTGTACATGCTGGTCTGCTCTTTGCTCTTTTCATTTAAGATAAACCTCAGCAACCTTCCCATCAGCATCCGTGTCTCAGTCCTTTGAGGCCGCTGTGACAATACCACAGCCAGGGCGGCTTATAAACAGCCGGCATTTATTTCTCACTGTTGCAAGGGCTGGGAGTCCAAGTCCAAGGCAGATTCGGTGTCTGGTGAGGGCCTCTTCCTTGTTCACGGATGCTGTCATATCACCCTGTCCTCACATGGTGAAGGGTCAGGGAGCTCTCTGGGGTTCCTTTTTTTTTTGTGTGTGTGTGGTATGCGGGCCTCTCACTGCTGTGGCCTCTCCCGTTGCCGGGCACAGGCTCCGGACGCGCAGGCTCAGCGGCCATGGCTCACGGGCCCAGCCGTTCCGCGGCATGTGGGATCTTCCTGGACCGGGGCACGAACCCGTGTCCCCTGCATCAGCAGGCAGACTCTCAACCACTGCGCCACCAGGGAAGCCCTGGGGTTCCTTTTTATAGGGGCACTGATCCCCTTCATGAGGGCTCCACCCTCGTGACCTAATCACCTCCCAATACATCACACTGGGGGGTAGGGTCTAACATTTGAATTCTGTGGGAACACAGACATTTAGTCCATTGCAGTCAGCACCCAGAGAATCCTTTAACTGTGGATGTCCTGGGGGCGTGGATGTACCACAGTTTAGTTAAGAAGTCCACACTGATGGGCACTTTGGCTGTTGCCAGTTTCCGGTTTGGGTTTTGCTTTGGTGTTGTAAACAATACTGCAGCGAAATCTTCCTACATTTATCCTCGTGACCTCCTGGGAGTATGTTAATGGTCCTCAGACAGGGGTGGTCTGCCCCGCCCCCCACGCCCAGGGGACACTGGGCCGTGTCTGGGGACATCTGTGGTTGTCACGACTGGGGGTGCTCCCAGTATCGAGGGGGTGGGGGCAGGGGTGCTTCTCCACACCCCACCCCAGGGTGGCCCCCCGCAGAGAATGGCCCGGCCCTAATGTCTGCAGCGCCAAGTATCGAAAATCCTGCCTTAGAGAAAATTCCCAGCTGTAAGAGAGATGAATTGAAGCTACATGCATCTTAAATCTTGACGGGTTTTGCCACAAGTTAGAAAGAAGCCAGATCAGCAGGCCGCTTTGTATCTGTTTTTCTGTGCTGTGCGTGAGGCGAGGGTGTCTTATCTCCCCTGTTCAGTGGACCAGAGTCTGTTTCCTGAGCACGGGGAGAGTCGTTTCTTGCGGTGCGTGAGTACCATCACACCCTCTGCTGCACGAGCAGGAGTGGGCCAGGCCTCCGCTGCGCATAGAGTCCTCCCTGGCCTTAGCGCCTCTGTGTGCGTCCGTGGGCGAGCGGCCACGCAAGCCAGGATGCGGGGGCCCAGGCACTGGCCATCCGCCGCCTCAGCCGAGTGCCACCTCACCTGCTAGTCACCCCTGCCTTGACTTCAGCGTGTCTTCTCCTTAAATCAATTTGAAAAGAAAACATCATGGTCCTACCATGAATAGAAGCTAGGCATGAAAACCGTGCAGCGGAGAGAAACCAGCGCCGAACATGCTAGCCAGCGCCCAGGTAAAGGACGACTTGCCAGCGTCAGGCGCCTAAGGGCTGCTGGTGCTGCCGAGACGGGGCCGGGATCGGCACGTTCCTGGGGAGGACGCCGCACGTGCTCCCCCTTCATCTGGGCCGGGGTCTTTCACCACCGCAGTGCTGTGTGTGCCCCTGGTCCGTGTCTCTGGGGAAAAGGGCTCCAGGTCAGGAGTCAGGGTCCTGGGTCAGGTCACTCAGCTTGTGACTCTGCGTGCCTGAAGCAGGTGACCATCCACCCTTCGACTTCCGGCCTATAAAGTGAGGTCTCTCCCCCTCGGCCCTGTGGCCACGGAGGCTGGGTCATTCTCTGTGGGGGGCCTTGGTGACTCAGTGTGTCACCTGTCACCTGAGTTGTGACAGCCACAAATGTCCCCAGACATTGCCACATGGCCCCTGGGGACCCAGAATGGCCCCTGGTTGCCATCCACTGGTCTCAATGACATCAAGATACTGACTCTACTATTCTTAACAGCTCAGAACCCCTCAGATAGAGCCCCTGAACGCTGAGGCCAAGGGACGTCTACCCCGTTTGCTGTAGCCCCACTCATGGCATGCACCCGTGGAGCTACATGACCACAGCAACCCAAGAGGGTCTTTCCTGGCCAGGAAACTCAGGGCCCCGGAACAACCCATGCCCAGTGGACAGACATAGGAGCCCTTATCACTGAGTCTGAGCTGCAGCACTTCCACTGCCTCAGCCCTGTGGCTGCCAGCGCCCCATAGAGCAGGTGTGGAGACCTGAAGGCAGGGTGGGCTTGGCCGAGGTCAGCGGATGTCATTGGTTCGTCCTAGTGAGTCAGGCGAGGGTACAGGAAGCAGATGGGGACCCTTCTCGGCAGCCGAGAAAGGAACAGCCGTGGGCTCCGTCCCCTTGATGTTGGCATTGCCAGTGCTCACGCCCCTTGCTAGGCTGTCAGCTCCCAGTGATTCGGTTACTTCTCATGACAACTTCCACTGTACCCCTTCTTGAGCCCTGCCCCAAGTGTTAGTCTGCTCGGGCGGCCGTGACCATGTCCCACAGATGGGGCAGCTCAGACGTCACAGCCTGGAGGCTGGACATCTGAGATGGAGGTGTCGGCAGGTTTGGCTTCTTCCGAGGCCTCTCTCCTCAGCTTACAGACGGCTGCCGTCTCCCCCTGTCCTCACGTGGTCTCCCCTCTGCGTGTCTGTGTCCTAACCTCTTTCTATAGCAACAGCAGTCATACTGTATCAGGGCCACCCTCAGGGCTGCATTTTAACCGAATCACCTCTTTAAAAACCCCGATCTCCAAATACAGTCCCGATCTGAGGTCCAGGGGTTGAGACTTGAATGTAGGAATTGGGTGGGCGTGTGGTTCAGCCCGTAAGTCCCCACGTGGCCATCTCCCTTGCCTTCCCGTGCTGGGAAGAGCGCCGTTCCTGCTCTGGTTTTACAGGGAAGGAAATCGACGCCCCAGGAGGACATGTGACTGGCTTCAGGCCTAGTACACGGCAGAGCTGGGTTTCCGGCCCCAGGGGCCATTCTTGTCTGGGCCCTGCCATGGTAGAGCAGAGTCCCCGTGTGGGCAGGGGGGTGCGGGGCGGCAGAGGGGACACCCGGCACCCTCAGCAGCGGCCCTGCCCCCTCCCAGGTTCAGAAGGCTGCAAGACGCTGCGGATCCTGTACGAGGAAGTGGACGAGTCCGAGGTGGAGATCATTCACGTGCCCTCTCCCGCGCTAGAGGAGAGGAAGACGGACTCCTACCGGTACCCCAGGACAGGTGAGGGCCCAGGACACACGAGGGCGGCTCGGCTCTGAAGCCTCATAGAACACGGTGAGGCACCAGCCAGGATGGGCCCACAGGACCCAGACAGGGATGGCCCCGGAGAAGCAGGCTGCACTTGGGAACAACAGCCAGGCCAGCGCCACCGTCAGTGGTGACTGGTGTCCTGCCTCGGGGCCCAGGAGACAGTAGGAGCCCTGGGGAGGCAGTGGGAGGTGTGGGCCCCCTCCAGGGTCGCATCAGACACTCACTGCCTTGTGAGAATACAGGGTTTGCCCAGAAATACATGGAAGTCCCAGAAATCTACCAATTCTTAAACGTGGCTCGAATCATTTAAAAATACTTAGCAGGACTTCCCTAGCGGTCCAGTGGTTAAGACTCCACGCTTCCACTGCAGGGGGCACGGGTTCGATCTCTGGTCGGGGAACTAAGATCCTGCATGCCGCACGTGGCACGGCCAATTTAAAAAAAAAAAAAAGACTTAGCCACACAAAATACATGTGCAGGCCAGGTTCAGCATCTTTGGGACCTCCGTGGAAGCCTACGACAGACTCGTTCTTGCTAACTGTGGGCCGTGCTAGGCAGAGCCTCCCTACGGAAACTTCCAGTCCCTGGTGTGAACGGGGAAGTTGGTCCTTCCCTTCCCCTGTTGGAGAGACGAGGAAGCAGAGGCACCGAGACATTACCTGCTGGGGTGCGAGAGCCACGGGGGCCAGAGTTGAGATCCGTCATAGGAATAACGGGGGCCTGAACCAAATCCCACCCTGGAGGGCATGTCTCAGTCACCCCAGCCAATAGGCCACCTGCCTCCCGACAGCTGAAGACTGGCTGTGTCACTGGGACGTGGGCCACCTTTCTGCATCATTGGTGCTTTTGTTACGGGCGTGTGCTGTCTTTGCAGCCAGCATTCAAGCTCTCCAGAGGCAGAGAGGCATCTTCCTCGTGTTTGTGTCCCCCTCACGGCCCTCCCACCAGCCCAGGCCTGACCTATGTTCTTAAACAGCAGAGACGTTGCCACGTCACTGTCGGGACTAAGGTCCAGGCCCAAAGTCAGACAGTCCTGCCTGGGGGACTTTGTGCCTGGGCCAGAGAGGGTGACGCACCTACAGAGAGACCTTTGGCCACCTGGCGCCTTCCTCCCCTCCCCCCATGCCAGCCATGTCACTGCCTGTGAGGATCACCCCCCACCCCAGCCACCGCCCCCAACACCTGCTCTGAGCCCTCTTGGCGACACCTGCCAGATCCACCTCGCTTTCGTTTCTGCAGGCAGCAAAAATCCCAAGATCGCCTTGAAACTGGCTGAGTTTCAGACCGACAGTCAGGGCAAGGTAAGAGGGGTCTGGGCGCCCGGGAGAAGCTTCTGGATGAGGAGAGGAGGGCCGGGGTGTGTGCTGGGAGACGGGTCCGGAGGCTGCTCGCCCCCATTGCATGGCAGGTGCTTCTCTTGGCCAACTGAACCTGAAGAGGTTCTGCCCGGAGCCCCAGCTTCCAGGCTGGGCCCTGCCGCCCGTCACTCTGAACCTGGACTCCGAGACGGGGAGTGGTGAGCCCAGCCCCACCTGCCTCCAGGTGGCCCTGAGGCGTGGGGAGGGGACGCCCGGGCACACGAGGGCGGTGGCTCGCAGAGCTTCCAGAACAGGGAGCTCAGAGGGGTGGGGAGCAGTTGCCTGGAGCACCCCGACCTCAGGCTAGGGGTGCCCCACCCCAGCCTCTGAGCAGCTCCTCACATATCACTTCACCGGCCCCATCTGTTCTGCATCCTTCCCTCTGTCAGCTGGTCGTCGTCGCAGACAAGGGTCCTCATCGCCCAGGGAGTCGTTCCTCAGGACCCCACAGCCAGGAGGGCAGAGGAGGCTAAGGGGAGAAGGGCTGTAGGGATGCCCAGCCCCACGTGGGGATGTCAGAGGGCGACGCCCCTCGCAGCAGAGGTTGGAGCAGGCGGACGAGCCGGGAAGCCCCTGCATATTTTTGCCAAAGTGGCTTCTCATGTAATGTTTCATAAAAGAGGCGTGAGATTAAATACACCTATTTTCATGATTGGGGGGGTGGTTTTGGGTTTGGGCATGATTAGGCCCTAACCAAACCCCTTCGGCACTCTTGACCGGAACATTACGGCAGATTCTACAGGGATCTGTCCTAAGTGGCTTTGCTGAACCCCCACCAGCTGTTGTAAATGGTTCCTGGCCGCGTCGGATGGGCAAGGTCCCGAGGCGGGCGTGGGTTTTGCCCACTGAACAGGCAGGTGGGGCAGGCGGGGGTTGGTGGCGAGCCTGGGTGTGGGCCGTGCTGAGGCCCTGCCCGCCTCTCCTGTCACCCCTCCCGGGGAGATGCCCTGCCAGCCCCGTGTCACCTCCAGGAAGCTGCAGCGGCCAGAGGCTGTGTCTTACCCAAGGCCACCTGGCTCTTCAGTGACAGCCCAGGCCAGAGCCCTTGGTTTCCAGGCAACAGGCTGTCATAGCAAAGTACCACTGGGAGGTTTAAGCCACTGAAGTTCATCATCTCCCGGTTCTGGAGGCTAAAGGTCCAAAATCAAGGTGTTGACAGGGCTGGCTCCTTCCGAGGCCTTGAGGGAAGATCTGTTCCAGGCAGCCCCCCTTGGCTTGGAGACAGCCGCCTGCTCCCTGTGTCTCGTCACAAGACGTTCTCTGCCTGAGTGGTGCCTCTGTCCCTTTTTATAAAGACATCTGTCCTGTTAGGTTGGGCCCCCCCACCCCAGTACGACCTCATCTGAACTAGTCACACCTGCGACCACCCCGTTTCCAAATAAGGCCCCCTTCTGAGGTACCAGGAGTTAGGGCTCCAACATGTGGAGCCGGGGGGGACACAGTGCCCCCCAACAGTGGCTGTCTCCTCCTGGGCAGCACATGGGCAGGCCGGACTGTGACCCGAGTCTGCTTTGCCTTTAGATTGTGTCGACGCAAGAGAAGGAGCTGGTACAACCCTTCAGCACGCTCTTCCCGAAGGTGGAGTACATCGCCAGGGCCGGCTGGACACGCGACGGCAAATAGTGAGTGTCTCCCTCACTAGGTAGAAGGTGTCCCTTCGCAGCCATTTTCTACCTCTTCTGCCCAAGTTGGGGCAGACACCTCTAAACCAGGGCCCCAAACCGCCACCCGGGGGCCAAATCCAGCCCGCTGCCCGTTACCATACAGCCCACAAGCCAAGAATGGCTTGTCTGTTTTTCAGTGATGCAGGGAGAGATCCAAAGAAGAGTATTTTCGGGGCTTCCCTGGTGGTGCAGTGGTGAGGTCTCTGTGCTTCCACTGCAGGGAGTGCGGGTTCGATCCCTGGTCAGGGAACTAAGGTCCCACAGGCCACGCAGCACGACTGGGGGGAAAAAAAAAGAAACTGTCCACTTAGAGTAGAATATGAAACAAAGGATAAATAAAGGCTGAGGATTTGGCAGAAGTCGGCCAAGTTTACAAATGATGCGAGGTGTTTTCAGAACAAACTGGATTGCACGGTTCTGTCAGCACCCCCGTCTCCCCTTGAGCGGGCGTGCCGGCTACGGACCCTTTGCGTGCTGCAGGGTCACCTGCTCAGGTGTCAGTGAGGTCGGCAAAGGAGGCGCCGTTCTGATCAAACACAAGTGTGGAAAGGGGGCCATTGGGCCCTGGCTGGCCTCCGCTGGCCCCTGAGGTGCCGGTCCTCTCTTGCCTCGCCCCCCAGTGCCTGGGCCATGTTCCTGGACCGGCCGCAGCAGCGGCTTCAGCTCGTCCTCCTGCCCCCGGCCCTGTTCATCCCCACCGCCGAGAACGAGGAGCAGCGGGCAGCCTTCGCCAGAGCCGTGCCCAGGAGCGCCCAGCCGCACGTGGTGTACGAGGAGGTCACCGACGTGTGGATCAACGTAAGGGCAGGGGTGTGTGCCCCGCCCGGGCCGGGGTCCCGCGTCCCCGCCCCCAGCTCCCCAGCTGGACGGGGGCTGGCGATGTGGAGAAGCCAGCTCCGGAGGGAGAGTCGGTGGGGTCTGACTTCTAGCCAGGCAGTCGGAGCCTCCCCTTTCTCAAAGGGATGTGTCCCCCCACCACCCCAGCCCCCGCCTCTGACACATCCTCTCTCTCTCTCTGCCCGGACAGGTTCACGACATCTTCTATCCCTTCCCCCAACCAGAGGGAGAAGACGAACTCTGCTTCATCCGTGCCAACGAGTGCAAGACTGGCTTCTGCCACTTGTACAAAGTCACCGCTGTTTTGAAGCCCCGTGGCTACGACTGGACCCAGCCCTTCAGCCCCGGGGAAGGTGAGCGACCCTGACTAACACCTTGCTCATGGCCTGTGGTTCAAGCCAGTGGTTTGTTCCCTGGTCCCGCCCCAGAGGGAGTGGGTGCCAATGACTAAGAAGCCGGCCTTTCCCAGTGCCAGTCCTGGTCTGGCAGGGTTATCACAGCCAGCTCCCGGCTTAGTCAGGCGGCAGTATTTATTGAGCGCCGACTACATGCTAGGCCCTTTGCACACCAAGTCTGTGCTGCCTGGCTCTTTACAGGAAAAGCTGCCCCGCCCTAGGTGCGGGGTGGGGGTGGGGCGGGTATCACTGTAGGAAGAGAAAAGCGAAGACCTCTGCTCTGGTGGAGGAGGCAGGCATCATCCAAATACAGTGAGAGGCCAGGAGGCCAGGGGCACAGCAGTGGATAACATGCCACAGAGCAGAGACCGGGTGGAGGCAGAAGCAGCCACAACACGGCGCTCCAGGCCGAGGGTCAGCCCGTGCAAAGGCCCTGCGGCAGGGCAGGGCTGGGCCTGGCGTGTTGGAGGGACAGCCAGGAGGCCCGTGTGGCTGGAACAGAGTGAGCGAGGGGGAGACAGGGAGGAGGGGAGGGCAGGGAGGGGACGGGGCAGGTGGCACAGGGCCTCGTGGGCCGCGGGGAGGACTAGGGCTTTTACCATTGACCTTCGGCCGGTTTAGAATGATTCTTGTGGCTGTTCATGGAGCAGAGCCTGAGGGAGGGGGGAGGTGACAAAGTTGGGGTCAGGCAGTGGGGCTGAGCTGACTTTGCTCTAGATCCAGGTGGGCCCGATTCTGGATGTACTTGACTGCTGAGCTGACACGGTGGATTGCACTGGGGTCTGAGAGAGAGAGAGAGAGGGACGGCGTGGACGTCTGAAAGGGTTTTGGAGTCTGAGACGGAAAGACTCTGAGGGGACAGTTTAGGAGAGAACTGTTGAGTTGGGTTTTGGACATGTTCAAGTTGAAGCTCTGTGCAGGTTCTGGGGACCAGGGTGGATCCACGGTGGGAACGTGGGTGTCCTCACACACGGATGGCATCTCAGCCTGGGGACAGGCTGGGGCACCAAGGGCGGAGCCTGGGTAGGTAGGGTGTGGTCTGAGTGCCAAACAGGGCTCTCAGAGCTTGGAGCAGGGTCTCCCCAGCACTGCGGACATCAGGGCCGAGTCACTCTCTGGGGGGTGTCGGGGCGCTGTGGGGTGTGGAGCAGCATCCCTGCCGCCACCCACTCGATGCCAGGAGCACCCCTGTTGTGACAACCACAGATGAACCCAGACACCTGCCAGTGTCCCCTGGGGGTGGGACTGTCCTGGATGAGCCACAGGGCTTCAAGGCCATGCCCGCTAAGGAGACTGAGGCCGCCACAGTGTGAAGACGGTCACCCAAGGGAGGGGGTATCCGGGGGGCTCAGGCGCCGCAGGAGCCCGAGGGTCAGGAACAGACTAAGCCACAAGCTGCCGGGGCGTCAGGTGAGATGGGGACCAAGGAGTGACCAGCGTCTGGGCGTTGTTGTCCTTCAGGGTTGAGCGCGGCCGTCACAGGCCAGCTGAGCCGTCTCAGAGACACTCGTCAGCATTTGCTTTCCTGTTTGGAAACCCCCTCGCCTTGGAGATCTCACTGGAGAAATCCTCATCCTCCCTCTTGAAATGGGCAGCCAAGAGCTCTCGTTCTGCCTGGTGGTTGTTGAGTGGGGCTCATGGCAGGTGCCCCCGGGGGACCCCTACCTTTGAGGTGGGCCCTGCTGGTTTCCCCTCTGCCCTTTGGTGCCCCGACTGCATCCTCCCCACCGCCCTGCCTCAAGGCCTCCGCCTGCTGCAGGCTACTGAACGGTCCAAAAGGCAAGGCCAAAGGAGTGGGTTCCTTAAGGGCGTCCCGGCCGAGTGGGAGGGCGGTCAGGAGGCTGGGGGACCCGGTCAGGAGGAGTGTGTCCAGGTGACACAGGTGGCTCCCCAGCGAGGGGCCGGGTAGGGAGGAGGGAGGAGCCTGGCATGGTCTGCAGGACCCTCTGGGCCGTGAACAGCGTGGGCTTGAGCCCAGAAGACGACTGAGGGCAGTCAGAGCGAGTGGGAGCAAGGCAGGGGGACCAGGAGGCCTTGAGCCATCGCCCAGGCCTCCTGGGGGCAGCAGGAGAATTGAGGGCACAGCGACTGTGGACTGGGAGCAGGCGTGTCGGCAGGGCCGGCCCCAGAGGAGGCCTGTGCGACTGGGCTCCCTGCCTGGGCCCAGCAGAGTGTGTGTCAGCAAAGGCGTGAGTGGGCAGGAAGTGGGGCATCCGGCCCCTGGTGAGTGAGGGGCGGAGGAACAGCCCTCCCTCCCGGGTCTCCTTGTGACAAGTCACCCGGCCCAGGTCTCTGCACTGGAAGTTCCTGACTGTGCAGCCCTGTGGATCTGTGCGGGGACATCTGTCCCTCCCTAGGTGACGTGGTCAGTAGTTTGCTTCAGATCCAAGAGGATAGAAAACAATTTTAGGGACTTCCCTGGTGGCACAGTGGTTAAGGATCTGTCTGCCAATGCAGGGGACACGGGTTCGAGCCCTGGTCCGGGAAGGTCCCATGTGCCACGGAGCAGCTAAGTCCGTGCGCCACAACTACTGAGCCCGCGCACCTACAGTGCGTGCTCCACAACAAAGAAGCCACCGCAATGAGAAGCCTGCGCACCGCAACGAAGAGTAGCCCCTGCTTGCCGCAAGTAGAGAAAGCCCATGTGCAGCAACGAAGACCCAGTGTGGCCAATAAATAAATAAATATTTTTTAAAAAAAAAGAAAAGGAAAGAAAACAATTTTAGCCAGTGCTCATAAACTGTCTTAATAATTTCTAACATGTGGCAAGACACATTCCGTATTGTTATGTACCTGGTAAAAATTCAACAGCGAGGCCTACCCACCAAAAAACCTCCTGTAACTCCACTGAGCCTTTGCTCAGCCCCAGAGTTTAATCAAGATCTGGTTACGTGGCCTAAGCAGTCACAGGTCCAGGCATGGAAGGTGGCGGTTTGACCTGCAGGATTCTAAAATTGGGTGCTTTTTTTTTTTTTTTTTTTTTTTTTGGACCACATTGCCTATGGGATCTTAGTTCCCCAACCAGCCATTGAACCCGCGCCCCCTGCAGAGGAAGTGCAGAGTCTCTACCACTGGACCACCAGGGAAGTCCTGAAAATTGGGTGCTTTTGATAAAAATGCAGATCCCTGGTTTTTCTGGGGAAATGCTGGCACCCCATCCACATGGTGGGAACCTCGCCGTGGTGTGGCGGGTCCTTGTACCATCCCTGGGGCCCAGCCAGTGTACCTGCCCATCACCTGGCTGCCTGGGCTCCGTGGAGAATTCATTGTGTGCTTTGAGTCCCCATCATAGCTTCCCGGGCTCCCTTCACCTCTTTTCCTTTCTTCCAGATGAATTTAAATGCCCCATCAAGGAGGAGATCACACTGACCAGCGGCGAATGGGAGGTTTTGGCAAGGCACGGCTCCAAGGTACCCGAGTCTCCATGCACGCTTGTACACGCATATGTGCACAGACACAATGCACACGCGCTCCCGCCCCCTCCAGACCCCCCAGGCCTGTGGCTTCTCTCTCCGCCCCCTCACCCGGCCACTCCCTCCTGCTCTGCACGCCGAGGGCCACGGGGGCTGTGCTTCCCACCAGCTGGAGACCCTGGGTCCAGGAAGCAGGCTGTCCTGAGCATCCTTTGTTGGATCCTAGTGGGTGAGGCCCAGCCCATTCTCAGTGCCACCTGGAGCATTCACTTAGCCTCCATCCACTCCATGAAGCCACCTGTCCCCAGGACAGCAGTCTGTGAGTCTGTGGGACACTGGTGGTGCCCACCGTAGAACTGTCCTGCAGCTTCCAATGGGGGACCACCCCCATGCCTGCCCCGGGAGGTTTGGGAACAAAAGATGCAGCTGCAGGGCTGAGAGGTGCACCTTCCACTCCCCGACCCAGATGCTCCATCATAAAAATGTGACCAGGGCTTCCCTGGTGGCGCAGTGGTTGAGAGTCCATCTGCCGATGCAGGGGACACGGGTTCGTGCCCCTGTCTGGGAAGATCCCACATGCCGCGGAGTGGCTAGCCCGTGAGCCATGGCCGCTGAGCCTGCGCGTCCGGAGCCTGTGCTCCGCAGCGGGAGAGGCCACAGCAGTGAGAGGCCCACGTACCGCAAAAAAAAAAAAAAAAAATATGACCAGAGTATCTTCACCGGGGTCCAGGTCTACAGAATTCCAGATTTTCCAAAGAGACCCCTTAATCAGACCTCCTGGATCCCTACCTCACACCAGCATAAAGGCCTCCTGGACCAAAGACTTAGATGGAAAAAACTAAACCATACAAGTAACCAGGAGGAGATGTGGCCAACCCTTTTAAAGTTGAGAGGTGGGCTGCCTGTGTGCTGCCCAGGGCTGCCAAGAGAAGGGGGCCAGGCACCCCTGGGCAGCGCAGCCAGGGGGCGTGGCTCGGCCTTTCTGGGGTGCAGAGGCGGCATCTATTACAGCGTCAACCTATGTCTCACCTGACCCGGCAGCCCCAGGTCTAGGCGTGGACCTTACGAGGCCACCCCAGGGCACACTCGAGAGGTTAACATGCAAGTGTACATTGCTGTGCTCTTCATACAGTGGGAAATAGTGGTTAGAAAACACTCGAGCAAGAGAAAAGTGTTATTGCTGAGTTCCGGTTCTGTAGGTAACTGTGTCCATTCCCGTATGACCACACCTGGCCCTACTCAGTCGCTCTGCTGTGGTTGAAGCTCACTGGAGGCCCCTGTGCTCGTAGCCTCGCTCGGCCCCTCGCTAGCTGGGTGCTAAGACTCAGTTTCCTCACCTGTGAGATGGGACCATCAGATAGCGCTGGTACTCTCCACAGCAGTTTCTCCCTTGGCGCCATGGACACTCGGGGCCAGAGATGGGCACTGTGGGTGTGGAACAGCCTCCCTGGCCCCCGCCCTGGGGGTGACAACCACAGATGTGTCCAGAGGCTGCCAAACGTCCCTGGGGGGCAGAACAGCCCTGGGTGAGGACCCTGCTTTAAAATACTTGGACGCCCTCAGCGCAGCATCTGGCAGACACACAAGACAGTCCTTTCTCTAAGGACTTCCCTGGCGGTCAAGTAGTTAGGACTCGGCGCTTTCACTGCCGAGGGCCTGGGTTCAGTCCCTGCTCAGGGAACTAAGATCCCACAAGCCGTGTAGTGCAGCCAAAAAAAAAAAAACCCAAAACCTTTCTTTAACGTGAAAGTTTTACCTTCTGCATGCCTTATCTTTTTACCCAGAAATTTTCTTTAAAAAAAAAGCATTTTAAGAATTAAAAAGGGAAAGAGAGCCCTCTGCCACCGCCACGGCCACGTGCTCCATGTGGCCTGTGCCATGGCCCTGGACCTCGGTGGGTCCCCCGCCTGGAGATCCTTCCTGCCTGCATATCTTCTCACATGGTCCTTGTGACGACAGCAGCACACGACTTAACTACCTGTGGTGTGGGGTTTTCCCACGACATCCTCCATTTCTAGAAAACCAGCATTTATTTTTCCAAGTACAGTGACAGCGAACACATCAGTGTTTGTTGTAAAAATTGAATCGTTCTAAATAATCCCCTTCCATCCTCACCCCAGACCCCTGTGACCTCCCCACTCCGCCTCAGAGGTGACCACGGGGGGAAATCACTGCAAATCTTTCCTATTTTCACACATCTCCACAGGAGCATCATAATTGTAGAGGATTTGTAGGGGTTTTTTAGACAGTACAGCTTTATGTGGCCACGGAGAACTGTGCCGTAATTACGGAGCCAGTCCGTCTTTTGGGCATTCGGGGTGTCACCTCTCTTTAGTCTGAAGAGACATCTTTGTGCCTTCGTTTTGAACTCACCTCTCTGGTGGAGTCCTCAGGAGCAATTCCCAGGGGTGTAATTGCCGGTTCGGAGGATGTGCCTTTTTGAAGTGCCTCTTTAAGCATCTGTGCTGCGTGGTCAGCCCCAGCAAGGCAGTGCCTGTTCCCGGCCCCAGAGCAAGGTTCCTTCCTGCACCTCCTGAGGACAGCGCCTAAGAACCGTGCCAGGGGTCTGATGGGCGTTCCCCCAGGAAACCGGTGGGGCAGGGAATTACCACTGCTTAACCCTGAGCACCTGGGTCAGAGAGGTGGGCTGTCCCCACTGGGGACCAGGGCTGGGGGACTGGCAGGCCCAGGACAGGCCCTCCCTCAGCCTCTGTCCCAGCACTGGGGCCTCAGCCCCCCTCAGCGGCTGATCTGGATCTGCCTGGAAGGAGCTGTCCGGACCCGGAGTTCTGATTGCAAGTCAGACCGGAGAACACGCAGTTAGCCCAGCCCTAGTGGGGTCTGCTCTTGCCCCACGGGGTCTGTGAAGTCTCCCAGACAGCTCTCCAGCCTGTGGGCTCAAGCCAGCTCGGAGAGAACGGGTCCCCTGTCCACAGAACGCTGGGCCCTCCCTGGGGGTGGGGAGGGCGGCCCTGTCACCAAGAGCCCCCGTGCCCCCGCAGATCTGGGTCAACGAGGAGACGAAGCTGGTGTACTTCCAAGGCACGAAGGACACGCCCCTGGAGCACCACCTCTACGTGGTCAGCTACGAGTCAGCCGGCGAGATCGTGCGCCTCACCACGCCCGGCTTCTCCCACAGCTGCTCCATGAGCCAGGTGGGCACCTCCCTGATGCTCCCTCCCTTGGAACATTCTGGAAGATCAGGCAGCATTCTGGAACATGAGCACAGGGCTACCCCCACCCCGGGCAAGCAGCCAGTGGCTGTTTGCTGGCTGCAGAACCAGCAAGATAGGCACACTCTGGCATCGGGCAGGTCTGGCTCTGACCCCCACCCCCGCTGGGTCCAGCGGCCTCCGCCTGGGGTCCCCTGGCCAGGGGACAGGCTCCTCTCACCTCAGTCTGCTTATCTGCAAGGCAGGGCTGGTGGTAACAGCAGCAGAGTTAGGCAGGGGAACACACCACACGGGGTGAAGATGGCACGTGGTTGATGCAGGTGGCGGGCGAGCAGGGAGGGGGAGGGGGAGGCGCCCCGCGGTCTCAGCACCCCGTCCCGCCTGCAGAACTTCGACATGTTCATCAGCCACTACAGCAGCGTGGGCACGCCACCCTGCGTGCATGTCTACAAGCTGAGCGGCCCCGATGACGACCCCCTGCACAAGCAGCCCCGGTTCTGGGCCAGCATGATGGAGGCGGCCAGTGAGTAGCCCCAGGCCCCCGGGCTCCTGAGCGAGTCCTTCCCCTGGGGAGCCCCAGCTTTCTCGTCACAGGCCTGGTAAATAAGGCAGGTGAGAGGGGGCCATCTGGGCGAGCACAAGGCATTGAGCGGCGCGGCCCCGAGAGCGGGTCGAGCATAACCACAGGTCCCGACCTGTCCTGTGGGCCCCCCGAGACAGTCTCTGGCTTCTGTGCTGCTGTTATGGATGGAGCACATACTCAGTGCAGGAGCCGACTCTGCCAGATGGATGGGGTCCCTACACGGACCATCCTCGTCCTCAGGGGCGGCCATCTCCAAGGGCGCCTGTGCAGAGCAGGCGCTCCAAAGCCTTCATTTGTGGAAGGAGCCGGGAGTAGGTCGTGAGGGGCCTCGGGGAGCACGAGGCAGCTTGTCAGTTTGCCCAGGAGCCTCCAGGGTGCCAGGACTCTGCCCGGTTGACCCCATGTTCCAATTCTGGCTGCGGAAGCGAAGGCAAGTCAGCTCATCTCGCTGAAATGTTTGCTTATCTACGGAACGGTCCAGTGGCCCCCCATGGGATGTAAACCAAGCGCTCACGTAGCGCCCAGCTCATAGGAAGCGCTCACTAAAGAGGACGCCCTTTCCTGAGCCCAGCCCTGCCACTTGCAGATTTCTAGAACATTGTAGGAAATAGGAACCCCTGGAGTTTGGGGTGGGCTTTATGGGCTGGAAAACAGTTTGTCACATCACCGCCCCCGAAAGCTGAATAAGCAAGCAGCCCCCTCCATCTGACAGCTCAGTCCCTGACTCTCCCCATGTCACCATGGATGTGACAGCGCGGGAACTCTGGCCCTGGTTCACAGAAGAGGAAACAGGGAAGGGAGGGGCCTGCCAAGGCACCCAGCACAGCCAGTGGGGCAGCACTGGGGGCGCGGGTGTCCCGATCCCCAGCCCCCGGCGTGCAGGCAGGCAGACGGGGGCACCGCTGCCCCAAAAGTCCAGTCTCGCCACATCTGTGAGAAGCTGGCAAGCTGGCCTGTGGGCCAACTCCGGCCACGTCCAGTCATTTTGGCATCACCCGTGGTGACTGGGGCTGCAGCAGCGGCAGAGTCAAGTATAGTCAGCCCCTCCCTAGCCACAGGTTCCGCATCCACGGACGCAGCCAACCACAGAGCGTTCCAAAGAGAAAAGCTTGAGCTGTGCGTGGCAGCTGTTCACATAGCGCTTGTATCGTATTTACATAACGTGTGGTATCAGGCATTATAAGTAACCTAGAGGTGACTTAAAGCTAAAGCATGGGGGAAGGTGTGCCTAGGTTATATGCAGATACTGTGCTATTTCACATGAGGGGCTTGAGCATTGGCAGGTTTGGGTATCTGAGGAGCGCCCTAGAGCCAATCCCCTGAGGATACAGAGCGACGAGTGTGGTTACAACCCAGAGACACACGACGGCTCTTCTGCGTGTAAAGCCAAAAATACTTACTACTTAGCCTTTTACAGTAAATATTTGCAGACCCCTGACCTACATCACTATTTACTTATTTTCCTCTTAAATGGACACTCTGTTTAACCTAAATGAACTTAAAGGAAGAGTTGTCTTCACCACTGGATTGGAAAACCAGTGTTGCTTTGCAAAGATACAGGTAACCATGAAAATCAGAGAGAGCCCCCTCCCCGCCATAAAACTGTCCATTAATCAGATCCCAGCGTTGTCATCACCTCCGTACTAGGTGAGCCAGTGTCGGGGCTCTGGAGTTGGTCCCGGCCAGACTGTGGCCTGGCCCGAGCTGGCTCACAGGGTGCAGGGTCACTTCCACCCTCAGCCTCTGATTTTAACTGTCGGGCAGCACAGGAGATGGGGTGCCTCCGGTCCACCCTCCGGGGCTGGGGGAGTGTGGGCGTCGGCCAGACATGGGCCCTGCTTCGAGGTGGGCTTCCCGGGCCCTCCCCGGCCCGCCCCGGCCCTCGGAGCCACAGCCACTCTGTCTCCGCAGGCTGTCCCCCGGATTACGTGCCCCCGGAAATCTTCCATTTCCACACGCGCTCGGATGTGCAGCTCTATGGCATGATCTACAAGCCGCACGCCGTGCAGCCAGGGAAGAAGCACCCTACTGTCCTCTTTGTGTACGGAGGCCCGCAGGTGGGCGCTGCCCTGCTCCCCACACCCTCCCCCCTCCCCCAGTGCCCCTCCCCATCCCCACTGGCCACGCAGGGTCCTTGGGGGCCCCTGGCTCTCCGCACGCCGCACTCTCCGGCACAGCCACCCTTTCACCTGCTGATACTCCCGTGTCCCTCTGGGAAGCCCCCCTAAACCCGGCGTGTGTGTCTGGGCCACCTGCCCAGCAGTGACCCACTCTCACCCCTGGTCACCAGCTTGGGGACAGAGGTGGCCAAGGGCCCTGGGCCCAGCTCTCTGTGAAGGGGACAGGCCAGGCAGGCAGGTTGGCAAGCAGGTCCATCTAAGAGAGCGGTTCTCTGCTGGAGGTGGTCTGTCCCCCAGGTGGTACTTGGCGATGTCTGGGGACGTTTGTAGTTGTCGCAGCTGGGGTGGGGGATGCTCCTGGCATCTAGTGGGTAGAGGCCTCGGATGCTGTCCACACCCTACAGTCAGCGGGATGCCCCTACCCGCAGAGGACGATACGGCCCCAAACATTCATCGTGCCAAATAAGGGACTAGCGTAAGTGACGTCACTTGGGGAACACAGCGCCCGCCACCCGCAGCAGTTTTTGTGTCTGTTTTTAGAGATAACTGAAGGGTAGAAAAGAAAGAGGCTGAAGAAATAAGGGAGTAATTCCATGGAGGGCCTGGGGCAGAGTCCCTGGCCGAGAAGGGAGCCTGGCCGGGGCCTTCCTCTCTGTAGCACATCCCAAGCACAAGGCCTGGTGCACAGTGGGCCCCCGTCTGACCTTCCCCTCCCCACCACTTCCACAACCTGCCCAGGGCCATCCATAGCCTTCACGATAGAGCACAGGCCCCGTCTTCAGGCTGTAAGCCCCCGTCCCATCCCGCTGGCGTCTCGCCCGTCTAGCCCATCCTGCCGGTGTTTTACTTGTATTTCTCACACTTGCCTCATCTCGCCTTCCCCACAGGTGCAGCTGGTCAATAACTCCTTCAAAGGAATCAAGTATTTGCGGCTTAACACTCTGGCGTCTCTGGGCTACGCCGTGGTCGTGATTGACGGCAGGGGCTCCTGTCAGCGAGGGCTCCGATTTGAAGGGGCCCTGAAAAACCAAATGGTAACATCTCTCCTCAGTCCCTTCCTGTGTGGTGAAGGGGGACCTGGGGCTCGGGGGTGGCCTTCATCAAAGATGGTCCTGCCCAGGATGTCAGTCAGAAGTGGGGCGGCCTTTGGAACCAGAGGGAACATCCACTCTGTTGCTCAGCTCTGAGTTGAGCCTTTGGGGAGACAGGTAGACACACGCCCCACCTGGTGCCTAAAACCCAGATGCAGCCAGACACGTCAGTATAGGCCTGATCAGCAGGAAGTCCCAAGGGTTGGGCAAGACAGGCACTGGTGGCTGTGGAAGTGGTGCTGATGGTGGTGATGGTGGTGGTGGTGATAATAACGATGGTGATCGTGATGCGGATGGTGATGGTGATGGTGGTGGTGATGCTGAGGATAATGGTGATGAAGGTGGAGATGGTGATGAGGATGAGGACGGTGATGAGGATGATGCTGATGGTGGTGGTGGTGATGAGGATGGTGCTGACGGTGGTGAGGACGGTGATGACACCAGCTGTTCATCAAGCCCCAGCATACGCCAGGCCTCAGAGTACAGGACACTCGGCATCTCGTTTCATCCTCACACCCACTGTAGACTCGGTCCTATTCATGTTGACGTCCTCGTTTTGGGGATGAGGAAACTGAGGCCCAGAGAAGGGACATGACTTTCTCAGAGTCAGCCAGGGGATGGTGGGGCAGGGTTGGTGCGAGGCCTGTCTGACCGCCACCCCAGACAGCAGATTTGCATGGGGCCTGGAGAGAGGGGTAGCTTCCAGAGAGCTGCTTTTGATCCAAGAGGAAGAGGGCTCCCTGCAAGGGAAGAGGTGGGACAGCAGGGCGCGTGCCTGGGAGGAGGCCACTGAGAGGTGCCTGGCCTCATCCCCCAGGGCCAGGTGGAGATCGAGGACCAGGTGGAGGGCTTGCACTTCGTGGCCGAGAAGTACGGCTTCATTGACCTGAGCCGGGTTGCCATCCACGGCTGGTCCTATGGAGGCTTCCTCTCGCTCATGGGGCTGATCCACAAGCCCCAGGTGTTCAAGGTGGGTCCTGTCCCCACCTCCTCCCTCCTGTCTGCCAGCGCCCACCCGTGCCCCTTGGAGCCCGCCCCCCCGGGGGAGGCATCTTGGCAGGGGCCTTGCCACGTGGCTGTTTCTCCCCGCAGCAGCCCCATGGGGCCGAGCCCCCCTCCTCATTGCCCGCCACTGCTGACCCCAGGATGGCGTCCGGCTGCACAAAACCCCGCCAGCAGCTCTCTGTGGGAGGCTGAGCCCGGGACCCCGGCCTCGGATGGGCAGAGGTGGGGCATGGTGTGAAGAGCGTCGGGGGAGGGGCCCCCAGGCCGGCGGCACTGTCAGGGCACCGCGGGGCGGCGATGAGGAGGCGGAGGCGGCAGGAAGGCAGTGGGCCCAGGGAGGGGCCGATCCCGGCCCCGGCGTGCTCATTCAGCTCACCCACCCTCCCGAGACAATGCACGGTCCACGGGGGAGACACATCTGAGGGCCCCTCCCCTGCCAGCCCCCATGTGCATGCCCGCTCCTCACGTCCTCCGGGGGAGGCCCCGGGACAGCCGGCCAAGCGCAGGCTCCCAGGACCTGAACTTTGTGTGTATGTGTCTCTCTCTTTCTTTCTCTCTCTCTCCCCCGCTCCATCCACTGTGGCCCTCAGGTGGCCATCGCAGGTGCTCCGGTCACAGTCTGGATGGCCTACGACACAGGGTACACAGAACGCTACATGGATGTCCCAGAAAACAACCAGCTTGGCTACGAGGCGGGTTCCGTGGCCCTGCACGTGGAGAAGCTGCCCAATGAGTAAGACCCCCACCCGCCCTGACTTCAGGGTCGCCAGGGCTGGCCCGCCTGTGGCCGGCTGGGCGTGGCTTCCGCACCTCCCACTGTGCCTGCCCCTTGGTCCCCTCTGCTCCCGCAGCCCTCCCTCCTCACCGCTCCTCACTGAAAGCAGGTGCCTGGGTTCTCTTGGAGCGAGGAGGGAGGGAAGCCCCCCAGCCCTGCCCCCAGAAAGATAGAAGGGAAGATCTAGAGTCACACCTTGCACGTGCTGGCTCCCCTCATCCCCCAAACACGCAGCCCACCATGGACCCCCTGAGTCAGTTTTGAACCTGAACGGCCTCTGTCTTGTGGGTTTTGACACCGTGGTTCAGAACACAGGTCCACAGTGGTTCTAACATGTAGGTGTGTTGGAACAGCTCTGATGTCCCACGTCAATGCTTTGGGCATTGGCTTCTGATTCGCCGATCGAAAAGAAACTGGCGTGGCCAGTTTCTGGTGTGGCTCTGTCTGGTGAACCTGGGCCCCACCTTTAGTGCCAGGGTTCTCGTCACAGGCTGACCCCGCCAGGGCCCCTCTGCCCTCAAGGCTGCTCTCTAGTCTGGAGGGTGGCCTGGGCTCCACAGTGGCGTGCTATCATGCAGCCAAGCTCAGAACCCACTGCTCCATGGCCACTCCGATTTACGTTCACATTCATCCCCATTCACTAGAACAGTAAAACCGTGGAGACAGATGACCAGTCGTTGCCCAGGGTGGGGAGTGCCTGCTCATGGGCACAGGGGTTTGCTCCAGAGTGATGGAAGTGCTCTGGAACTCAGGATAGACATGATGGTTGCACGGCACTGTGAATGCACCAAATGCCCCGAAATCCCTTTAAAATTAGTAAATTTAGGTTGTGTGGGTGTCACTTCAATAAGTTATTTTTATTTATAAATCAAAATTTTCAAAAGTAAGGTTCCTCGACCACCCTTGCCACATGTCAGGCACTCAGTAGCCACCTGGCGGCGATGGGTGGCGCAGGTCTAGAACGTTCCATCGTCTCAGAGTGCCCGTGGGCAGCACTGCTCCAGAAGCTTCCCCGAGCTCAGGGCATTCCAGGCACAGCCTCTGCGCCCACCCCTCCCCTCCTCGCCTGGAGGGAAGTGAGGGGTCTCCCAGACCCGCCAGTTGTGCACTGTGCACGGGATTTGAGTTCCGCCACGTTCTGCTGATGAGCTGCTGCTTCTGCCCTCGCTGTCCTGGGGCTGGGACGGGACCCTGGGCCCCCAGCCCTGGCTGAGCGTGGACTGCGGTGCGACTGCCTATGGGCGGGAGAAGGGGGTCTCGCCCCAGACCCTCACGCCCACCTTGTCTTCCAGGCCCAACCGCCTGCTCATCCTGCACGGCTTCCTGGATGAGAACGTGCACTTTTTCCACACAAACTTCCTCGTCTCTCAGCTGATCCGAGCAGGAAAGCCTTACCAGCTCCAGGTGGGTGGCTCCTCCCAGGAGCCCGCTGCGTGGGCAGCAGTGGGTTGGGGCACCCGTGGCCGCGCCCCCATCCTCACACCTGACTGCCTGGCTCCACACTTAGCCGGCTCCCTGGGTCCCGACCACCATTCAGCAGTCGCGCGCTGATCGCTCCGGGTCCGCGCCACCTGCTGCTGGCGACATCTGGGAACTGGGCCCGGTGGAGGGAGGCTGATGTTACCGAAATGATTGCGCATGCGCGCCAGGAACCTTGCTTTGAAGGAACTGTACAGAATACTGACAGCATCTGGGGCGGGGCGGGGCGGGGGGGGGGGGGTGTCCCTTGACGGGGGTCAGAAAATAATTCCCCGAAGAGGTGACATTTAAGGGTGCTAAAGAGTAAGTGGGAACTCATCTAGGCCTGGGGGGCGGCTGTGGAAGACACCAGACAGGAAATTAGTAGGCGGGAGCAGCTCCAGGACGGGAGACCAGGGTAGCTGGAGCCAGCAGAACAGCTGGGGAGCAGGATGTGGTGACCGGCATGGCAAGCCGCCTGACGCCTCCGCTGATGGGCGGGACTTCAGCAGTAAGGGGCGGGACCTTGTGAGAGGGCGGGGCTTCAGCGGTAAGGGGTGGGCCTCAGGGGAGGGCTGTGTTTTGTTCCGAAGGGTGAGGCGAGGTGTCAGGCCTCCCTCTGGCAGCCCTGTAGACAGAGGCCCATGGGGGCCAGTGGGACATGAGCCACAGTCAGTTGTCCCGGCAGGAAAGGGGGCGGGAGTGGGGAGCGAGAGGCCTGGTGGATTCGGAGGAGTGGGGGGTGGGTGTGCTGGAGGCGAGAGGGACAGATTTTATTACCTGCTGCTGCCCTGCAGTCTTTCCGCTTCCTGGACGCCTCCATGCGTTCTGAGCTGTCAGGGGAAGACTTGTTGCCATTCAACAAATGGGGAAACTGAGGGTCATCGGGCAGGAGGGACAGGCCGCAGGGACCTGTGGCTGGGCATGCGCTTGCCAGACAGGGCAGGAGGGAGGCGGGGCTCCCTGTGGGTGAAGAGCTGGGTTGGGCGTTGCTTGGCAGTCCCCCCCCCAGCTGCACATGCTCTCCAAACACAGGCCAGAGGCAGCTGCACATCAGAGCAAAGGAGTCAGGCGGGGCCAGGGTGGATCCTCACCTGTCCCTTCTGAGCCTGAAGCCCTGAGCCTCGCTGCTGGGATAGCCACTCCCTTCCCATGTGGCCATTGGCGGCAGGTCCTTTAACCTTGGGCCTTGTCTCCTCATCTGTGAAATGGGCGTGATAACCCCTGCCTCCCAGAGCTTGTGAGGGTCAAATGAGTTCTCTCAGGAGAAGCATTTGGCACACAAGGGGGTCCCAGAGGCTTGTGCCCCTGCCTGCCCAGGGGAAATTGAAGGTGAGACAAGACACTCCCTTGGGGGCTGCGAGTGGGGGAGATGGAGCACGCCCACCTTCCTCTTCAGACACCGGGCAGCAGTTGGCCTGGAGACTGACAGCCCCAGCTTGTTGGTGCATCACGTTTGTTGTCAGATGTCAGGCCTGGGACTGGGGGCTGGGAGCACAGTGGGGAGCCAGATGGACCCTCTCCCTGCCCTCACAGCCCAGAAGGAGGAAGAAGTAACCAGACCCAGGGTGGCATGAAGGGGTGGGTGCAGCGGGGTCTGTCCCAGGCAGTGCCGCTGCCCCGGGCCCGGAAGGAGTGGGGCCCGTGAGGCTGTAGGGGCAGCGGGACCCAGGAGTCCAGGTCTTGATCTCAAGCTGGCAAGTCCTTGCGGACCTCTGAGCTGGGGACCATGTGATCAGACTTGTGATTCATCCAGGTTGGATTCATCAAGGCAAGGGTGGAGGAGGGGAGATCTCTGGGCAGTTCGATGCATTCCTAGGGTCTGGAGCAGGTTTCACGCCTACCCCATGAGCCCTTAGGGCTCCTCTGAGAACTGCTGGGGTGCAGGAGCCCTCATTTCATAGCCAGAGGCAAGACCTGCGTCCCTGTCACCATCTACCCAAGAGCCTGGACATGCGCTCAGCCAGGCTTCAGGGACTGGGTGATTCCTTGGGCATGGCCCTTGGCACCAGCGTGCTGCCGTTTCTCTCTGGGGATGACCCCCCCTCAGGTGGTGAGCAGACCCAGGAAAACACCTGGCACAGCCTGGGGTGGGAGGCTGTCCTGGGGCCTTAGCATGTATAATCCCCAATGGGGCCTGTTGGCGAAATGAACGTGGCTCAGTTGGAGGCACCAAACGTCTGTGAGACATGAAGCCCCAGCCACTCACGGAGCTGGGTTCCTTGCAGCTCTCTGGGTTTGGGGGATAGAGCAGCAGCACAGTTTCTTAAGGCTTTCATATGTGCAAGTCCTCTGTGTTTGAGACCTTAGCTTGCCCAGGCCACAAAGACCCTACAGGGTCTGAATTCTTCGCTCAGCTTTCATGGGGGGCTGCCGTCAGGCAGGCTGTCACTTGCCCAGAATTAACACAGCAAGCTGGCCGTGGAGGGGGGATTCGAACTTGGGTCCCTCAGTGCCGGAGCAAGACCTCTTCCCTTCCTGCACCCTCCCCAGGGGTTGGGGGGCGGGGGCGGGACCGAGGCCCTGAGGAGAGATACTCTGAGCCCGGGGGTGGAGGGGTTCGGGGGTAGCAGGGTGCAGGGGTGCCTCGGTGCCACCAGCCTTGCCTTCTCTGTCCACCCAGATATACCCCAACGAGAGACACAGCATCCGCTGCCCCGAGTCCGGCGAGCACTATGAAGTCACACTGCTGCACTTTCTACAGGAATACCTCTGAGCCCGCGGGCCGCCACGTGCGGGCCTGCACAGTCAGAGCACAAGTGGCTTCGCCGCCGCCGTTGCCGGAGGGACCGAGCGGCCCCGCAGGCCCTGTGCAGCGCCTCCTCCCACCGGCCCCGCCAGACCGCCCGCCCCAGGAGCTGCCGCCTTCGCCCCAACGCCTTTTACTGTTTTCGTTAACGCTCCTGGGGTTTCAGCCTGCTGCTTCTTCGTGGCCAGGATGGAGAGATGAGACCAACGTCCACGAGGCACTTCCTCAAGCCATCCCTCCTCTCCCTGTCATCCAGGAGCGGGAGCCTCAACTCCGCTGGGCACTGGAGGCCAGAAGAGACTCGGAGGAGCCAGCCTTTGCCCCGGGGACCCCCAGGCCCAGCCCGGCCACCGGCGCAGAAGCATGCGGTTGCCTTTCCTCCCCACCCGCCCACTTCATATTTGTGTTTCGTTTTGTTTTTCTTTTGGGGGGTGGGCATTTTTATGAATTATTTAAAAGAAAGATAGCAAGGGGTGCCTAAATCTAGATTCAGGGTCTGCCGCTGGGCCACAGGGTTCACCCCAGCCAGCACCCGAAGCCCACAGCAGGAGTCATGCCCGGCAGGCCGTGAGCGGTGCGCAGGGAAGCGGGGCAGCCTTCCGGCCCGGCTTTCAGGCAGGCTCTGAAGCGCACCCGGCCCCGTTCTCCCCAGCCCAGCCCTCCGCCACACGTTTCTGCCTGGCCCGCCGGCCCAGACCGGGGTTCCAGGGCTGGGAGTGGAACCCTCCCCGCCTCAGGGTTATCCTTACTCCTTCCTTTCCCTCCCGCCAAGAGTTCTGCCAGGGGCGGGTAGGAAAAAAACAAAAAAACAAAAAAAAACCCCACCAGAGACGAACCACCTCTACACATTATGAAAAGAAAATATTTTTGTCGATTCTTATTCTTTTATAATTATGCGTGTAAGAAGTAGACTCATTAAACGATTCCAGATGGAAGCGTCGCCGCCTGCCTGAGGTTCCTTCTGAACCCCTGGGGCTGGTGATGGGGGCTCCTCGAGTGGGCGGGGGTCCCGGGAGGAGGCTGAGCCAAGGGCACGGCAGTCCTTGCAGTCGAAGGATGGGGGCGCTGCTTGCTCAGCGGTGCTGCCCTGGCATGAAGTGGGGGGGGTGGGGCGCCACCCCTCAGCCAACTGGCCCAGTAAGGACAGTCCCAGAGGTCCCGAGGCAGCCCGTGGGTGCCTCCGAGGTGCCTGGCCCTTACTTCCTTTTGCACCTCTCCTTGTCCAGAGACTTGACTCGGCGGTTGGGGGTCAGGACACACCGATAAGGGACGGCAGGCCGTGCCCCTCTTCATGTCCTAACAGCTGAGAGACTAGGAGACCAGAGACCATGCCTGCGCAGAGGGCACTCTTGGTACTTGAGTTTCTAACAGCACGGTGGCCTCTCCCTGTGCCATCAGCCACTCCATCCTTTCGGAAAGTCCAGTTTTTTTTTTAATGGCTTAAAGAATAAAACAAACTAGTACAAAAGAATATAGAGGAAAAATACGCCCTCCCTCCCGAGAGGTAACCCCTCCCCAGTCTCTCTTTTTAATACCTGCCCTCTGTTCTGCCCTGTGAATGTGCCACAATTTATTTTGCCAGGCGCCTATCAAGGGATAACATAGATTATTCTGGGCTTTTCGTATAAATCAACAGACTTTGTCAAGGGCCAGATAGTAAATATTTCAGGCTTTGTAGGCCGGGCCGTCTCTGTTGCAACCGCTCAACTCTAGCCCTTGCAGTTCAAAAGCAGCCACGGGTGATGTGTGAATGAGTGGGCGTGGCTGTGTGCCAATAAAACTTTATTTACAAAGCCACACAGCCGGCCAGATTTGGCCCACAGGCTGTAACTGACCAAACCCCTGGGTATAAAGGATCCTACAACAAACAGCCTTGTACATGGTTGGGGCATATGTCTGAGTGTATAGGGTAAATTCCTAGAATTATAAAAAGGCATATGCATTTTTAATTTTGAAGAATATTGCAAATTACCTTCTAAAGAATGCCTCAGTGTACACACTTCTTTTTTTTTTTTTTTTTTTGCGGTACGTGGGCCTTTCACTGTTGCGGCCTCTCCCGTTGCAGAGCACAGGCTCCGGACGCGCAGGTTCAGCAGCCATGGCTCACAGGCCCAGCCGCTCCACGGCATGTGGGATCTTCCCGGACTGGGGCACGAACCCGTGTCCCCTGCATCTGCAGGCGGGCTCTCAACCACTGCGCCACGAGGGAAGCCCTGCACACCTTTCTTTTGATCTATTGACCTCAATGATTTGTAGACACTCTTTATATATGAAGGAAATCAGTCCATGGTCATACACGTTGCAAATTGAACTGTGTTGTTTTTCTCAAACAGTTTTATGGGTAGGAATCTCAGCCAGTGAATGTTTAAAATCATCTCAGGAACAAGAAGATGTCTTGCCCTTAATCCGCTGTGAAAGAAAGTGGAGAGGCAGCTAGTCACAAGTCACAGAATGACAGAAGCTGGTGAGAAAGGGGGCACTGGGGTTGCCCCCTGAGGCTTGGCAGCCCATGCCCTGCAGTTGTCTCAAGCAGGAACTTTTGGGGGGTGGGGGGTGGGGGTGGGGCGGGGTGTGCCTCACAGCATTCGGGATTTTAGTTCCCCAACCAGGGATCGAACCCACACTCTCTGCACTGGAAGTGTGGAGTCTTAACCACTGGACCGCCAGGAAGCCCCTCAAGCAGGAGCTCTTCATCGGAACTTACTACCCCTACCTCCCTCGGTCAGTACTCAGCATCCATCAGTCAAACTTCAGTCAGTTGTATTCCTGCCCGGACAACAAGGCCTGGGGAGGGACATGGGAGGATGGGTGACGGGCAGCTACAAAAGGACAAGTGTCTGCTGGCAGAAGGTCTTGGTCTTGGAGGTGGCAGTTTAAGAGACCTTTGTTTTCTTCATGGTTGATACAGGGCCACTTGTTTTCTCCACCACTGGTGGGATTTCCACCTGAGGGAGGGTTCCCACTCTGTTTCAGGTCGCCCGTGTACATGCTCGAGTCCTTTCTTGGTGGAAGTGCTCAGCTCTTCCCTAACTGGCAAGAACCCATAAGCGATGGACATAAAAACCCGTTTCATATCATTTGCAGATACTTTCCCAGTTTGTCATTTGCTTTTCAAACATGTTTATGGTATTTTTTAAATTCTCTATTTTTTTAAATTGAAGTATAGTTGATTTATAATGCTGTATAGTGTTTTGTTTTGTGTTTTTGGCCGCACATCGAGGCATGCTGGATCCTAGGTCCCCAACCAGGGACCGAACCCATGCACCCCTCAGCGGAAGCGCGGAGTCCCAACCACTGGACCACCAGGGAAGCCTCTTTCTTTTTTTCTTTTTTTTTTTTTTAAAATCAACTGTAGACACATGAGAAGTTGCAAAAACAGTGCAGAGTCCCGTGTACCCTTCATTCACGCAGCTTACATCTTACTTAACCCCAGCACACTGTCACACCAAGAAACTGATGTGAATACGACGCAATTAACTAGACTCTAGACCTTATTCAGATTTTATCAGCTTTCACATGCACTCATTTGTGTGTGTGTAGGTCTGTTCCACGCTGTCACCTGTACAGATTCCTAGAACCACCACCACAGTCAAAATACAGAGCTGTTGGGGACTTCCCCGGTGGGTCAGGTGGTTAAGACTCTGTGCTTCCACTTCAGGGGGCCCAGGTTTGATCCCTGGTCCTAGAACTAGGATCTCAAATGCCCTGCGGCCAAAAAAAAGAAAAAAAAAAAAAGCTGTTTATTCACCACAAAGGAGCTCCTTCATGCATCCTCTTTATTATGTCCTCACCCACCCTGTTTATGGCGTCCTGACCATGGAGAGAAAAGTCATGATACCTGTGTTATCAAATCTTTTCTTCCTTTATGACTGCTAGATTTCATGGCATGATCAAAAAGCAGGATCTTGGGAATGATGGGTTTTCTTCTTTTAATCCCTTCAGTTTTTTGTTTGTTTTTTGGAGGCAAAAAGGAAAACGGAGAAACAAGAGTCTTGGGGCTCAGTCTTTCTGAAAACACAGACACACACCTACCCCTCTTTGAGTAGGAAACTCAAGACCACTCACAACTGAAATACCTTGTTAGCAAAAGCGCTTGGCCACTAACTGAATCCTTCATAGTGACAGGCTGGTCAAACACAGCGCTGAGGATATGGAGATATAATGGAATCCTGCTGTGTTTAACACAGAATAGGTCTGCGGGCCTCCAATTTATGGAGCCAATTCCTAACGGGTCCACAGCAGCCAGCTGCAAAGAGGGAGCTATTTCTGCAGAAATAGTGGAGTTCCCTAATGCCCTTCACCCAGCTTCCCCTAATGTGAACATCTTACATCACTATGGTACAAGCCAGGTTATTGAAGCCAGGAAATTAACATCAGTACAATCCTTTTATCTAATATACAGAACTTATTTGGATTTCACCATTTCTCCCTCTAATGTCATTTTTCTGGCCCCGGATTGTTTGTGTCCTCTGCCCCCAAATTCATGTTGAACCCTAACACCCAGTGTGATGGCATGAGGAGGTGGGGGTCTTTGGGAAATGATTAAGTCATGAGGGTGGAGCCCTCATGAATGGGATTAGTGTCTTCATAAAGGGACCCTAGAGAGCTCCCTCTCTCCCTCCATAATGTAAGGACATAGCAAGATGGAGTGTGTGAACCAGGAAATGGGCTCTCACCAGACACCAATTCTGCCAGAGCCTTGATCTTGAATTTCTAGCCTCCAGATGTGTGAGAAATAAACGTGTGTTGTTTAAGCCAGCCAGTCTGTGGGACTTTGTTAGCGCAGACTAAGGCAAGGATCCAATCCAGGATCCCACATTTCCTTTCCATGTCTTGGTCTCCTCACTCTGTGATGGTTCCACAGTCTTTGTCTTTCCTGACACTTTTTTTTTTTTGCGGTACGCGGGCCTCTCACTGTTGTGGCCTCTCCCGTTGCGGAGCACAGGCTCCGGACGCGCAGGCTCAGTGGCCATGGCTCATGAGCCCAGCCGCTCCGCGGCATGTGGGATCTTCCGGGACCGGGGCACGAACCCGTGTCCCCTACATCGGCAGGCGGGCTCTCAACCACTGCGCCACCAGGGAAGCCCTTTCCTGACACTTTTAAAGAGTACTGCCAGTTATCCTGGTAGAATGTCTCTCAACTTGGGTTCATTTGGTATTTGCTTTGATTAAACTGAGGTCGTCCATTTTGGACAGGAATTCCACAGAGGTGCCACTGAGAATGTCCTTCTCTGCATCCCGTTGGCGGCTCCATGGTGTCACTGTCTCATTTTTAGCGACGTTGACTTGATCACTAGGCTAAAGATGGTGTCACTACTGTAAAATTACTACTTTCCCTTTGTAACTAATATGTATCTTGGGGGGGAAATTCTTTGAGACAACGCAGATACGTTCTTTCTCACAATACGTTTCTCACAATACGTTTCCCCCACCAGTTTTCAGCAGCGATCCACGGATCTTGGCTGTAACAATCATGAGGTGTTTGCTCAACGGTGATCTGTCATTTCCCTCATTCTGCCTACATGTGTTAATCTGAATATTATTGGTGGTCTTTTATTTACTTCACTCCTTGTACATGTACGAACTGTTGGAACTGAAGGGTCAATCCCTTGCCTAGTGAGGGACGAACGGACCCTAAACCAAGGAACCTGTTGCAATTTCACACACCCCAGTACCCTCTCTGTACTTCCAAGCCCCGCCCCAAGATGGCGGCCCGGGCCGGAGGGGCGGGGCGCTCCGGATCACGTGGTCGTGTCGACGCTGACGGGGCCTCCGGCTGACGCCCCACTTGTCCCTCGCCGCGCTCCGTCCGTCGCCCCTGCCCAGCGAACCTGATCCCAAGATGGCGGCGCCCAGCAGTAGAAGGAATGGCGGCGGCGGCGCCGTGAACTTGTGGGCCGCGCTGCTCCTGGTGGCCGTGGCGCTGAGGCCGGCACGGGCGGTGTCTGAGCCCACGACAGTGGCCTTTGACGTGCGGCCCGGCGGCGTGGTGCACTCCTTCTCCCAGAACGTGGGCCCTGGGGTATGTGCCTCAGCCACCCCGGGGGCTTGAGCAATGGTGCAGGCTTAGGCAGGGCCTGGGGAGGGGGCGCGGACCGGCGGGGCGGGGTCTGGGGGGATGGGGGGAAACGGACCGGAGGGGGCGGGGCCTGAGGGGTCGCAGACCGGCGCGGGTAGGGCCTGAGGATGGAGGGCGGGACTTGGTAGCGAGGCCTGACAGAACTAAGAAGGGAGGCGGGGCTCCTGGGGGCTGGCGGCTTTGGGAAGGCTGGGTCACTAGCCTCGTCTCTAATTCTTGTCTCATGCCCAGCGTGCGCAAGCAGCCTTATCCCCCAGACCCAGGTAACTCCCTCGCTGTTGGAGGGCAGGACGGGCCCAGAGATGGGGAGAGGGGAGCTGGAGGCTGATGGGCATATGCCTCCAGGGCCTGCCAAAGGTCGTCCCGCTGTAGCTCTGACCAGGGAGGAAGTGGACAGGCGTTGCTCTTTCCTTCCATTGCACAAGGTCCCCCCGTCTTTTTCATTGAAATGTGGGGCCAGGCCCTCCTTACCTGGAGGTAACAGGCCTTGGGTCTAGTCTAGCCCGTCCCTAGCTTATTGGAGAAGTCACTTCCTCTCCCAGTCTCCTTTTCCCTGCCTGTAACAACGATATCAATCATCACTATTTGTTGAGTACTTCCTTATAACCAAAGGATATTGTGCCAAATTCTTTTTTTTTTTTTTTTTTTTTTTTTTTTGCGGTACGCGGGCCTCTCACTGTTGTGGCCTCTCCCGTTGCGGAGCACAGGCTCCGGACGCACAGGCTCAGCGGCCATGGCTCACGGGCCCAGCCGCTCCGCGGCATGTGGGATCTTCCCGGCCCGGGGCACGAACCCGCGTCCCCTGCATCGGCAGGTGGACTCTCAACCACTGCGCCACCAGGGAAGCCCGCCAAATTCTTTATGTGAGGCCTATGTTACAGATGAAGAAACAGAGGCTCAGAAAGTTTTGCACTTGTCCAAGGTCCACAGCGGAGCAGAGATGGGCCCCTAGGTGCCCCTCCTTCCAAAGTTCATGTTCCTAGATGGGTGGGTGCTGGAGGTGGGTGTGACCTCCCCCTTCCTGGTCTTCATCCCCCAGAAGCCATCTGGGTTGTTTGTCCTTACCCAGGATCTCCCAAGTAGGGAGACAGGTGTGGGAATTCCAGATCTGCAGACACTGGAAGGCCTGGCAGGGCTGGCCTCCAGGGACATCAGCCAGAGGGATCTGGCTCCACCTCCTTTCTCTGAGTGCAGATACTCAAAAACAGGATCTTCTTGATTCTGAATCTCAGAAGGACATCCTGAGACCCTGTACTTCAAGCACTAACGATTATCTCCTACCGAGACTCTTTTTTCCTTCCATTCTCTAGGACAAATATACCTGTGTGTTCACCTACGCATCTCAAGGAGGGACCAATGAGGTGAGTTGTTCAAAATTCTACGTGGTTTAGTACGACAATATCCATTGTCATACAGAGATGCTCTCTAGGGGACACTGGACATCAGACTATTCTTACCTAACCAATAAAAGACAGTGCTTAAGTTACATAATGACGGCAGAGTCCATTCATAATTCCACGGAGTGAACAAATGTCTGGACAGAAGGAGGGATGTGAGACGTGACTCTGCCATTCCCATGAGTCTCTATTAGGGTATTTTGTTCATTTTCTGTGCTGAGTAACAAATTATCACAGACTGAGCAGCTTAAAACAACACCCATTTATTATCCCACGGTTCTGGAGGTCAGAAGTCCCGGTCGGCTCAGCTGGATGCTTTACAAAGCGACAATCAAGGTGTCAGCTGGGCTGGGTGTTCACCAGCAGGCTCTGGGGAGAACCCTTGTCCAGACACATTCCAGTTGTTAGCAGAATTCGGTCCCTTTCAGTGTGAAACTGAGGTCCCTAGTTCCTTGCTGGCTGTTTTCTCCAGCTGGAGGCAGAAGAGGAGGTAAGAGAGATTCAAAGCACGAGAAGGATGTAGTACACCACAGCTGGCTTTGAGGGACCACATGGGAGGGAGGACGTGGCCTCCAGGAGCTGACAGCGGCCCTCAGCTGGCAGCAAGGAAATGAGGGCTTCAGTCCTCCAACTGCAAGGAATGAATTCTGCTGCAACCACATGAGATGGAAGAGGACCCAGAGCTCCAGGTGGGAACACAATCTGGCTGACACTTTGATGTTAGCTTATGAGACTGAGCAAAGAACCCAGCCCCACCACGTCCGGACTTCTAACCTACAGAATTGTGAGCTAATGAATGGGTATTGCTTTTTATTTATTTATTTTTTTATTTATATTTATTTTTGGCCGCGTCAGGTCTCTGTTGCTGCGCGTGGGCTTTCTCTAGTTGCGGTGGGCGGGGGCTACTCTTCGTTGCGGTACATGGGTTTCTCATTGCGGTGGCTTCTCTTGTTGAGGAGCACGGGCTCTAGGCGCGCAGGCTTCAGTAGTTGTGGCACGTGGGCTCAGTAGTTGTGGCTCGCGGGCTCTAGAGCACAGGCTCAGTAGTTGTGACGCACAGGCTGAGTTGCTCCGCGGCATGTTGGATCTTCCCAGACCAGGGCTCAAACCCTTGTCCCCTGCATTGGCAGGCGGGTTCTTAACCACTGTGCCACCAGGGAAGTCCGGCACAGCTTTTAATGCTACTGAATTTGTGGTAATTTGTCACACAGTGTAGTGAGTTGAATGAGGCCCCCCCCTCCATAAAGATATGTCCACATCCTAATGCCTTGAACCTGTGACACTTAAGAAAAAGTCTTTGTAGATATAATTAAGTTAAAGATCTTGAGATGAACACATTATCCTGGATTACCCGGGTGAGCCCTAAATCCAGTGGCACACATCCTTATAAGAGACACACATGGGAGATTTGATAAAAAGAAGACACACAGAGGAAAAGGCCATGTGAAGATGGAGGCAGAGGTGGAGTGATGTGGCCACAAGCCAAGGGACACCTGGAGCCACCAGAAACTGGAAGATGTAGGAAGGATTCTCCCCTGGGGCCTCCAGAGGGAACACGGCCCTGCCCACACCTTTTTTTTGGACTGCTGGCCTCTAGACTGTGAGAGAACAGATTTCAGCTGTAAGCTACCAAATTTGTGGTGATTTGTTCCAGCAGCCCCAGGAAACGAATACACACAGCAATAGTTTACTGTTACAGCCAGTAATGCACCATTACAGATAAATACTCTGAGGATAAAATACTGTTGTTAAATTCTGGCTAGACACCGCCGCTTGGTTCTGTCTGAAGGGAGGGCAGCACACGTGTTTGAGAAGAGACACAAAACAGACTTTCTCCTCGTGATTGTTAGAAAGAATGAAAGATAATTGAAAAGGAAGAATTAATTGTCACTGCAAAAGTCAGTGTAAAGCATCTTTTGTACCCGTAAATTGTGCTTTCCTCCCCAACCCTCAGACTGTAGGGAACACTACTGTCCTTTCAGAATAGTCTATGGCACTGTGTCCCCTAATAATGGAGAGTCCCAGAGATGGAGGCTGCCTGGGGACTGCTCCATGTTTGCCTGCCACGTGCCTGCCCCTCCCAGCATCCTGGTTCTGAGTACATCTCTTCCCCCCCAACTCCCGGACTTAGGGCAGCACATTAAAATGGGCAAGAGCGGGAATTCCCTGGGTCCAGTGGTTAGGACTCGGTGCTCTCACTGCCGTGGCCCCAGTTTCGATCCCTGGTCAGGGAACTAAGATCCTGCAAGCCGGGCAGTGCGGCCAAAACCAAAAAAAAAAAAAAGGGTGAGAGCGAGTCCGCCTGCTCCACCGGGCACTGCTGACTTTAGAGGCGGGGTCGCTCTTTGTGGGGGGCTGTCCTGGGCAGCCTCCCTGGCCCCCACCCACTCGATACCAGCAGCCGCCCCACCCAGTGTGCGCTGGGGGACAAAAGTGAAAACCGCTGGGCAAGAGTGACATGAAATGCACTCCTTATTTTGCATATTTCCAGTTTGTGAGTAAAAGTAAATGATTCCGAGCAACAGTATTTTATGTCATTTATTTATTTTTTTGGCCACACCACGTAGCATGTGGGACCTTAGTTCCCCGACCAGGGATTGAACTGGCACCCCCGGCATTGGAAGCGCCGAGTCCTAACCACTGGACCGCCAGGGAAGTCCCCCAGCAACAGTATTTTAACAAAATGTAGCAAACGCCTGGTGACACCCTTCCCAGCGGTGTCACCAGGGGGTGGCAGCTCTGCTGGGGAGCATCGCCGCCCTTCCGCCTGCCTCCAGGACAGCAGGCATCCTGCGATCATCCGCCCCTTCCTTGGCCACCTCCAGGCCTTGCTGCTTCTCCAGGTGGTCCACTCCATTATGGGATGGTGACAAGTGGTGGAACATTCTCCCTTGGTCCAGGCCCCTTGGTCCAGCCATGCCCTGCCACGAGCTCCAGATCCTTCCCAAAGCGCCTTCCTCCCCCAGTCAGCCCTTTCCATGCCTCCTTTGTTGTGTAGATGATCAATTTGTTATACAATAAAATTGTGATAGCACCATCGCCTTGGTGTTTGTCGGGCGGCCCGCAATGTGCTGAGACAGATACACGTCTCGTTTCCTCTTCAGAACCCCAGGAGGCTGTCCTTATCCCCGCCTCACACACGAGGACACGGTGGCTCAGAGACTGAAGACTGCCCTGGCTCCCCCAGCTGGGACGTGACCAAGGTCCCCAAGGCGCAGGCCCCTGACCGCCGCCCTGAGCCAGGACATGCCCCGCGTCACCAGCAGCTCGGAAAAGAACGCCCGCGCCTCCCTAACGGGACCCTTGGGATGGACAGTCCACTGCAGCGTAGGGGGAGAGAGCTAGGCTCACTCTTGGAAAGGTGGCTGGGTCACAAATTCTAAAACGAGCATCAGGCTTGATTCTGCCGTTTCGGGCATCCTCAAGGAAACACCTAAGAGCCCAGCAGACACGTCCAGCACCCACTTGTTCCAGCAGCACCAGCCTAGAACTGTGATCATCAGACACCACGGGCCGACTGCAGAGCTGCGTGCGTGCGGTGCGACCCACGGGCTCTCTGGCTGCTGGCCTGCCGCCCGCTTAGGAGCAAACAGCCGGCCGGATTCTCAGCAAACATGCAGGGGCCGTCCAAGATGTTCTCCGGGATCCGCTTGGCCACACTTGGGGGCCCTGCCAAGATGCCCCTCGGAGCAGCTGGAACGGAAGCCCCAGAGGCCCAAGTGGCACTTCTCTAGAGCCATCGTCAACAGAGGGGAAATGGGTCTGTGGTCTGGGCTCCCAGGGGGCCCGGGATGCAGGCTGGGCCTGGGGAGAGTGGGAGGCCAGGCTGCTTTGACAGTGGTTCGTTTCTCCAGAGGGTCACCTGAGAGGCCGGCTGGTGCCGGGTGACAGCAGGCACAGCGTTATTCATGATCTCAGTGCCGGCCAGCATCCTGAGCGGCCAGAGAGCTCGTCCAAGGTTGCCGGGAATGCGGCCACTTGGGAAGACTGGCCCTTTCTTATCAAGTTAAACATACGACCCCATGCTTCCACTCCTCGGTATCTCCCCGTTAGAAATGAAAACTTATGTCCACACAAAGCTTGTACGTGAATGTTCGTAGCAGCCTGATTCATAATAGCCAACAAGTGGAAACAACCCAAGTGTCCCCCAGCTGATGATGGATAAACACAGTGTGGTCCCTTCACACATGGGAACATCAGTCAGCCGTGAAAAGGGGTGAAGCACTGACACTCGCTACAACGTGGATGGACCCTGAGAACACGATGCTCAGTGAGAGAAGCCAGACACAGAAAGACCCAGAGTGTGTGATTCCATTGATGGGAAACGTCCAGAACAGGCAGATCCACAGACACAGAGGGTGGGTTCGTGGTTGTTGGGCTGGGGGAGGAGATGGGGGTGTGCCTGCTCATGGGGATGGGACTTCTTTGGGGGGTGATGAGAATTAGATACAGGTGATGGTTGCACAGCTCTGAATATACTAGGTAGCATTGAAGCACACACTTTAAAAGAGCGTATCGTCTATACATGTTTTATTTTTTAATGTAAATTTATTTATGTATTTTTGGCTGCATTGGGTCTTCGTTGCTGCGCGCGGACTTTCTCGTTGCGGCAGGCGGGGCCTACTCTTCATTGCGGTGTGCAGGCTTCTCGTTGTGGAGCACAGGCTCTAGGCGCGCGGGCTCGGTAGTTGTGGCACGCGGGCTTAGTTGCTCCGCGGCACGTGGGATCTTCCTAGACCAGGGTTCGAACCCACGTCCCCTGCATTGGCAGGAGGATTCTCAACCACTGCGCCACCAGGGAAGCCCCATATTGTATGGTATGTAAACTGTTTCTCAATAAAGCTGTTAAAGGCAAGTGAATTATTGATACACGTGTAGCCACATGGGTGAATCTGATATGCGTTAGGCTGAGTGAGACTGACCGGCGCAGGAGACCATGTCCTGTGTGATTCCACTCAGGTGGCATTTTGCAAAGGCACAACTATGGGGACAGAGCAGATCAGTGGTTACCGGGAATTTGCAGGAAGGGGTTGACTCCAGAGGGATGGAGGAGAGATAACTGGGAAGATGGAACTGATCTGTATCTTGATTGGGCGGTGGATACACAGTGTGTGCATTTGTCAAAACTCATAGAACAGACACTGAAATGGGTCCATTTCACCATCTGTTACTTGTCTCCTAATAAAAAATAATAGCGGTTACCAATTACCTGTCCTCGATTACACCCAGCCACTTAGATCCTGAGCCCCCTAGCCTCCCAGAGAAGGTCACAGAGGCTCGGGCTGAACAGGCTGCCCCAAAACACACCGTCGTGTGAGTGTCTGATGCCAAAACCTGAGCCTTACCAAGGGCACCTACTGCCCACCCCGGCCTGCGGCCTCGAGACCAAGGTCAAGTTCATATAACAAGACCACTCAGAGGGATGTTGACCCTATTGCTAAGAAGCTCTTGGTTTAAATTTTGTTTGCTTTCATAATTTAAAAAAAAAATGTTTAAATGTTTGCCTCGGGACTTCCCTGGTGGACCAGTGGTTAAGACTTCAAGCTCCCAATGCCGGGGGGCCCAGGTCCGATCCCTGGTCGGGGAACTAGATCCTGCATGCATGCCAACTAAGACCCGGCACAGCCAAATAAATAAAGAAATAAATATTTAAAAAAAAAAAAAAAGAAGCCTCATTTTCATGAATCTTTTAAGAGCTATGGAAAACCATCCCAGATATATTTCACAGCGTAAAATTGTTTCTGGGCGCTCAGAGGCCTGGAGCCGTGGGCAGGAGTTTTTAAATAGAAAATAAATATGTTGGGCAGTTCCCCTTGCCATGCCTGCCCTACCTGAGTAATTGGCTTCTACCTTCATGCTGCAGGCAAAAGACTTCCAAGTCACCATTTACTCCCATTGTAATTAACATACAAATGGCCTTGTTTCTATTAATGGAAAAGCTCTGGCATTTAACCAGACGATCAGCAATTGGATTCCACCTTTACTCTCAGGAGAGGACGGGACACTCTCATTTTCCTAGCAAAATGCAAAAACGCCGCAGGTCACCAGACCTTGCGTTTGGCCGGATTTTCAGAGGCCCTGAAAATGAGAATAAACTGGTAGCGGTGTGTTTTGGAACCATTTAAAAAATTTTTTTTAATTTAATTTTTTTAAAAAGCTAACACAGGGACTTCCCTGGCGGTCCAGTGGTTAGGACTCCACGTTTCCACTGCAGGGGGCATGGGTTCGATCCCTGGTTGGGGAGCTAAGATCCCGCATGCCGTGTGGCCAAAAAAATAAAAATAAAAAAGCTAACACACGTCATTCAAAAAGAAAAAAACATAAAAAGCTCTCCAGCGCCTTCTGTCGGCCCAGTTCCCACCCACGTCCTACATGTAACCGGGGTTATTAAAATCTTGCATCTTCTCTGAGGACTGCTCTATGCTTATGCAAGCAAGCATGGGTGTATTGTCTTTCCTTCTTTTATTTTTGTTTTTATCTTTCCCAGTAGACTTTATTTTTTACAGCAAAATGGAGCGGAAGGCACAGAGATTTCCTGTATACCCCTGCCCCCCAACCATCGCCCACCAGAGTGGGACGTTTGTGACAGTCGTTGATGAACCTACACGGACACGTCATCACCCCAAGTCCAGAGTTGCCATCAGGGTTCACTCCTGGTGTGGTGTGTGCCGTGGGCTTGGACAGACATATAATGATGGCGAGGCTGTGTGTCCCGGACTGACCTGCCTGTCCTCTCTCCCCAGAAGTGGCAGATGAGTCTGGGGACCAGCGAAGACCAGCAGCACTTCACCTGCACCATCTGGAGGTGAGCGAGGGTCCGGTGGTGGGAGCTTCTCCCGGACGAGACACCTTCGTTCTGGGCGGTACCCATACTGACGGTGTCCTGCGCCCCTGGAGGGTCGCAGGCGGGAGAGGGGGTGCCGTCCTGTGTGGGACTTGAGGGCAAGGAGGGCCTCCCGGGGAAGCACGTTGACACTGAGGCCCAAAGGGGGCGGGGGGGACTGGGAGGCGGCGTCTAGGCAGCGGCTGCAGCCCTGGGAGCGGGGCCGGGCTCCCCAGATGCCACCCCCTTCATGGTCACCTCAGTTACATTCCTTGCTCAAGGGCTTCATCTCCCGCTGTGCCCACCCTTTTCATAATCCCACTTCCTGGAGCCCAGCTCCATGAGCCCGAGAATGGGGTGTTGGGTCCTCTGACGGGGGGGAGGGTGATGGAGCTTCACCAATTCCTGGCCCTTCTCCCCTGGGCCTCACGGCCTGGAATGTGTCGCCCAAGCAGAACAGATTTCTCAAGCATTTGCCACGCGCCTGACGTAGAAGTCCCAGCCGCGTTCTCACCCTCATGGGACCGGGGTCAACATAGGGGACGGATCAAGAAGTGGGACACAGAGAGCAGCGACAGTGACATTTAGTTAAAGAAGACGCTTGCAGGCGTTGGCGCAGAATCCCCGTCTCCTGCTCGATGTGTTACAAACCGCAGGCGTTTTAGTACCAAGTATTGTTGGGGAGCTTCTCGTGGGGGCAGAAGCCCTGCGTCCTCAACACGCTACCATCATCCCCGCTGAGAGGGGAGACCCTGTCTGTGCCCCTTCCCAGCCTCAGAGAGAAGCATCCCAGAGGCAAGGAGCCGGGGTGGGGGACTCCCTAATTACAGGTTAGTAATCAGGGCTGCATCTCCCCGCCAGTAGACCACCGTCTCACACAGGCTTGTGAGCACCAGCCCTCCACCTGGGCACAGACCCAGGCCGCACTGGCCCAAAGCAGGGTCCTCAGCCCGCAGCCTCTTAGCTGACCACCCAGTGGCCCCCCAAGGACACGCTCAGCCCCAGACACCCTGCCGTTCCTAGTTAACCCCCATACTTCTCACCCCCGGGATGTGGCCCGGCCTCACCCCTAGTGCACACCTGGGATGTTGTCCACTGGATGGGAAGTGTTCTGTGAGTGGATGCGAGAGGCCCCGTTCTAGAACAGCTCCTACCCAGAAGGGGAAAGAGGCTTGTCCATCAACGAGTCGGAAGAGCATCCTGGCAAAGAGCAAAGAGTGGATCACATTGAGGGCGCCCCATCCGTCCTTCCCAGAAATGCCTGGCAGCAGATCCCATCTTGGAGAGCAGGTGGGGGCACGCAGCCCTGGGCTGACCCTGTCGCCCGACCTTTCTTCGCAGGCCCCAGGGCAAGTCCTACTTGTACTTTACGCAGTTCAAGGTGGAGGTGCGGGGTGCTGAGATCGAGTACGGCATGGCCTACGTGAGTGTCACCTGCACATGGGGTAGCCGCCTGGCTGGGCCACCATGGACTGCAACTTGGAGACCCCGGGGGGTTGGGGGGGGATGAGGAGAGGGACACCAAGCCCTTAGAGGGAGGCCTGGTGGCGCGGGGGGCAGGGGTTACGGTGCCCAGAGGGGAACCTGGCTGACCCCCAGAGACACCTGGCCTCCCTCCTGTAAGGCCCGCCGGCCTCCCACCAGTGCCCCCTGCTGGCAAAGCCAACAGGAAGTCGGGGGCAAGGGGGCTCAGCCCTGGGACAGGGGCAACGAGGGCGGAAGTTGGCCCAGGGGGCAGGTGGGCAGCTCATTGGTGTCGGGAGGGCCCCACGCCCCTTGGCTCCAGTGACCTGTGGTTCACAGGCCAGCTAGCACCTTCTGCTGCACTCCTGACCCCCATGGCCCCTCCAGAGCCCAGCCACTCTGCAGAGCCCACCCCTGCTTCTTCATCTGGGTCAGAAACAGTTTGAAAATCACCTTATCAGTCCCAGAAGCAGAACCAGTAGGAGACAGGCATTAAGAGATTCACTGCCAGGAATCGGCCTCCACTGTGGGAGCCTGGCTTTGGGGGTTTCCTCCAGGGAAGCCTCAGCTCTGCCCTGAAGGCCCTCCCCCTGATTGAATCAGGCCCGCCCAGGTCCCCGAGGATAATCTCTTTTACTTAAAGTCAGCTCAGGATGAGCCTCTGTCACATCTACAAAATTCCCTCCCAGCAACCCCAGCAAGGGTCTGATTGTATAACGGGGACTGTGGCCACTCCAATGACACATCAGACTGTCCATCACACCGTTAACTAATCGCTCTCTGGGGTCCCTTCTTACTTTGAAACTCTATTATTTTTACTGATTTGAAAAAGACACAATTCTGCTGTTTAAAAATTACATGCAAGAAGAGACTGCCATGCTAGTATCATTTCCATAAATTAACTAAAAAAAAAAATTCCCTTCGATTTGCAGGGAAGGCATGAAGTTTTAAGCTAGTTGACAATCTCTTAAGTGGATTAACCCACTGCTTCTGCCGGATTCTCTTTTATGTGCTTAAAAAAGCATCTCGCGGCCCTTCAGCAGAAGCATGCAGCTTTAGTCTCTGCTGCTCTGCAAAGCAAAGCGAGCTGTGTTCCTTCCCCATTAGAAAAGTTTCCACTTGTTCCCTTTCAGTCGAAAGCTGCTTTTGAAAGAGAGAGCGATGTGCCCCTGAAAAACGAGGAATTTGAAGTGACCAAAACAGCAGGTACGTAGAGGGGTTTGTGGAGCTGGAATCTAGGTTCTCAAGCAGGGAGGGGGTGAGAGAGGGGACAAGACCCCCGCTAGAGGGCGATCCAGGGGCCCTGTGGTGAGAGGAGGCTGCCATCCCTAAACGGCTTCCGCAAAGGGCCACCTAGTAAATATTTTCGGCTTTGGGGCCCCCTTTGAAACAGCTCGACCCAGACCCCGTAAGGCAAAGTCAGCCATAAGCCACTAGTCAGTGAATGGGGGTGGCTGCCTTCTAATAAAACTTTATTTCGTGAACACTGAACTGTGAATGTCATATCACAGGATGCCGTTTTTCCTTTGATTTTCCTTAAAGCTATTTGAAAGTGTAGAAACCACCCTTCGCCCACGGGCGGCAGGCACACTTGCCCAATCCCTAGCAGAGAACGGAGAGCATGAGAGTCTGTCCTCAGAGAGCTGCGTCTTGGGACACTCAGCTCCATAGGAGGCCAGGGAGCAGGGGGCCGCGGGGTCTGACGCCTACACAGCCTGGCCGTCCTGGGCTCCGTGACAGCTTCCAGCAGCGCAGTCTGGACCTTGTGCATGCATGACACGGGAGGCGGGGGTCACCTCCTGGGGCCCCGAGACCCCCGTGGCCTCTGACCCCATTCAGCTGTAGCCATGCAGGCCAGACGCCGAGCAGAAAGAGGGGCGGTAGGCACCCGAGTTGGGGCTCAGGGTGCGAGAGCAAGGGGGGATGAGTGAGTGAGACAGTGAACATGGGGCTGAGCCGAGTCGGGGGGCCCCGAGGGTCCTGAAGGACGGGGGAGAGATGAGATGAGCAACCCATGTGGCCGTGGACGTCACCAGGCACCGGAGGGGAGGGGAGGGGAGGGGAGTGGGCGGCACGAGCGGGGCTTTTAGGAGGGCCTGGAAGGCGGCCCGACCTGCCCGCAGGTCCTCCAGGTGGGGGCAGGGGCCCGTTTAGAGTGGAGATCAAGGACAGAGGGGATTGGGTTGCTGCAGACCCTGAGCTCCAGGGAGCATAGATGGTGAGGATGGACAGGGAGTGGGGGGCAGGCTGGGTGTGCAGAGCAGGGGGCGGCCAGGTTCCCTGACCCTGCCCGAAGAGCATCAGACACGTTTGCCGGTGCGAACCTCCAAACCCCAGCCATTCTCAGTGTGGCAAAAATGACCACGGCTCTTCCCAAGTCGACATCTCCCATGGCCTCCCACTGCCCTCAGGACAGGCCCACAGCCTCCCCGCCTTTCTCCTATCCCTCACCCGTAAGACATACAGGGCCAGGGGCCTTTCCCTGTGGAGTCCACTCAGAGACTGCTCCCATCGTTGCCCGCACCCGGCTCAGGACCCGGAGGATTTGCAGAGGCGAGGGCTGACCAAGGGTTTCTTCTTTTGCAGTGTCCCACAGGCCCGGGGCCTTCAAGGCTGAGCTGTCCAAGCTGGTGATCGTGGCCAAGGCGACACGCAGTGAGCTGTGACCAGGAGTCCCTTTGAGGGTGGCTTTTCCTCATCTCCGCTGCAGGAGCTGGGCCCCATGAGGGCCCAGTACTGGTTTTCTTGGGGGGTGGGGGCTGTTAATTTTCTGCCCAGGCTGATGTTGCCCCGTTCAGAGGGCTTTGCAGGGCAGCTGAGGCGCCAGGGCAGAGCCCGGAGGGCCAGGACTCTCCTGGCTCCCCCCTTCCCCTCCCCACGAGGAGTGTGGCTCTGAGACCCACTGCTCTTCTTATCAGAAGAGGCGTCAGGGCACAAGGTGGGGCTCACGGGGGTCACAGCTTTTCTGAAGCCAGCAACGTCTCCCCTGGATCAGGCCAGGCTCCAGGATGCTCCTGGGGGGAGCCGTCCTGCTGCTCTCTGACCCTAAGCCAGCTGTTTTCTTGTCATCCCCCAGGGGACCAACTTTCAGACTAACTGGGCAGAAGTGAAATGTTCTTTCATATTTAAATAAATAAGACAATTAAAAAGCAACCACACGGTCTTGGCATCTGGCTCTGGTGCCCACCTGGCTGGGCACGTGGGGCTGGGGGCCCCTACTTCCCTTCGCTGCTGGAGACGTAAAGCTGCATCACCCTGGGCACAGGGACTTTTCTGCAGGCGCAGGCGTGCGGGTCCCGAGGCAGCTGGACCTTGCCGAGCCCACGGGGTTGGCTCTGCTTACTTTTTTTTGAGGTCGGATTGCAGCTCGGTGACTTTAAAAAAGAAACAAAAACCTGCAAGCAAACCAAAATAAATAAACGACATCCCCAAAGGCCTCAGCCACTCAGGGGAGCCTGGTCTCCCAACAGCAGGGCCTGGGAGTCTGACCCCCACTGGACTGTCACCCTGACCTCTGACTGTGAGGAAAGAAACCATGTGGCCATGGAGCGGGTCCTTGATGATCAGAATCACCACGTTGGGGCGACTGAGGCCTCTCTGTTCCTGTCACTCACCTGGCCCTCCCTCATGCCACCCAGGAGCCCGGTGCTGCTGTGACCCCACCTGCCCCGGGGCCTCAGCGGTGCTGATGTAGGAATGGCTCCAGAGAGAGGCGCAAGCAAGATGAACAGCTGTTCCCAGAATCACTGACGGGGACCTTGGGCCCACGGTACTCGGGGCAGGGGCGGGGCACCAGCAGCCTCAGTGGTCAAGCGCACACGATCTGCACCACACCTCGTGAGCAGCTCTGGAGGCACACACGTCCTCCGGGAGGCTCACACCACCGAGCACGGCGACCTGCAGTTCTCAGCAGGGCCCAGGAGATGATTGCCCAGGGCCTCCTGCCAAAACCAGGCAGCTGGACACAGGCAGAGACGATGGTGCACCCTGGGCCCCGAGGTGTGTGAGGGCCAGACCCTGGCTGGGAGGGATATTGATTCTTCTATGGTCAGCCTGGAGTCACTTACCACTTCCAAGTACTGGGCGCCAGCAGGGATGCAGAGCGGTAGGTGCAACGTGCTGGGACGCAGCAGGACGCCTCTGGACACAGAGAAGCTTCCCCTTTACGCCATGTGATGTGCGCGTGTGCCTTTACGGAGCTTTCTGGTGAGCGAAGCCACCCGGCCCCAGGACCTTTGGTCATTATGAGGAGCTGGACTGAGCCCTGTTTGGGCTGCAGAAGCCAAGCTCTGCCACCTCTGCTAGTCTGTCCTCCAACGCAGCGGGAATCAAACCTGCCAACAGGCTGCGGGTGTGTGACGTTTATGTGCAACCTTGATTCAAAACGCAAAAACCCTAGGTGGGTGAGAGCAAACTGTCAGATGCTTTTATTTACATAGTTTTGTAGCGCTCTTTGGTTTTTTAAAATTAAATCTCAAGTGTATAAAAAGAGTCCAGACAGGTACAAAGCCTTATCACATGGATATATGCCTGCAGAGCAGAGGGCAAAGGATTTCATGTGGGGCTTCTCAGCGTAATCAAAATGCACGACTGTTCATTTGAAGATGTCTTTTGACCCAAGATAAGAGGGAAAGTTTGCCTTGGAAGTGGAGGGCAGAGGTAGGAACAGCTGGCTCCTGAGTGAAAGCCTTTGACTTTTTCAGAGCAGCAGAAACCAGAGAAACGCTGCCCTGAATCTGGGGTCCTAATCTATCAGCCAGCCCCTCATGCCGTGGAGAGGCAAAAGGGAGTGGTGGGGACTGTGGCAAAACAAAGACGGGCAACCTCTATGCAGCTTCACCATTGGGCAGTGCGGGCGCGTTTTCTAGAGAACCGCCAAGATCAAGATCGGGACGTGCTATTTCCTTGGTTTTAAGTGTTGGCAACTAATTCCAAATGTCTCAAACACTGGATGGGGCTAAGCAAACCCATCTTCTTGCCTAATAAGGCCTGCAGGCCTCCTGTTTGCAGTCTTTGCCCTAAACAGACCAGGTTCTGCAAAAATAGACATCGTTCCCCTGCTCCCCACTGAGTGCCCAAAATAACCTTCCCGGCCCTGACATGGCCAGACCTGCAGCCGGGTTTCGCATTCTTTTAAAACCCATGCCCACTTCTGACAAATCACAAATAACGCTCCCACACCCCAACGTGTCCATCCACGCCCCAAGTTAAGAATCGCCACACCAGCGTTGCCAAAGCCAAGAGTTGTTGAGCTTTGTTTCTGAGGCCTGTCTTATAAAAACAATTGTTGGTTTTCCAAATATGAAATCATCATTTAAAAACATGCACGCATCTCAGACAGCTTTCCCCTGACACCCTGCATGGGGGGCACACTCCGTTCCTCTCCCATGTGGGAGTCTGGGCCACGATGCCAACCAGAGGGAGGAGGCGTCCTCACTGACACACCTGCACCCACCGCGGCCCTTGCGTGGCTCCCAGGGCCCATTTCCTGGTCTGCGGAACAAAGTACCCCAGCCTGGGAGGCTGAAACAACAGAAGCTTGTTCGCTCTCACCTCTGGAGGCCTGAGATCAAGGGGTCAGCGGGGCTGGTTCCCTCCGAGGGCTGTTCCAGGCTCTCTCCCAGCTTCTGGGGGTGGCTGGCAGTCCTTGGTGTTCCTTGTCGTTCAGACACCTCCCCCCAGTCTCTACCACCACCGTCATATAGCATTGTCCTCTGAGTCTGTGTCCAAATGTCTCCTTCTCATAAGCACGCCACTCAGAGTGGATTAGCCACCCCTGCTCCAGTATGAACTCAACTAATCACATCTGCAATCACCCTATTTCTAAATAAGGTCATATTCAGAGGCCCTGGGGCTTAGGACTTTGAGGAACTTGGGGCGGGCGAACAGCTCACTGTGTAACACTCCCTTTCTCCTGGTTCCCCATGATCCTCTCTGCGGGAATGCAAAAGCCCAGGCAACATTATTAAGTGGGAAGCCGCCAGCTGTCAGAGACACCAAGTGATCTGAGGGGTTCAGACCGGTGGCTCAAGGGTTATTGTGCAGACGGTGCGCCGGAGCAGGCAGTGGTCTCCAGGTGCCCCGGGAGGCTGCTGGCGCAGGCAGGCCGTGCCGGGCTCCGCGCTGAGGTCCTCTCCCCAGGGAGACTGGGCCGGAGGAGGAGAGGTGACCTGGGTCCTTAGAGCTGCAGAGGCGTGTGTGTGTGTGTGTGTGTGTGTGTGTGTGTGTGTGTGTGTGTGTGTGTGTGTGTGTGTGTGTGTGTGTGTGTGTGTGTGTGTGTGTGTGTGTGTGTGTGTGTGTGTGTGTGTGTGTGTGTGTGTGTGTGTGTGTGTGTGTGTGTGTGTGTGTGTGTGTGTGTGTGTGTGTGTGTGTGCGCGCGCGCGCACGCGTGTTGGGCGGGGTGGTTTTGGCCAGAGTCAGACTGGGAGAAAAGAGGTTAAAACCCCCCCCGCAAGCCCCGCCCCCAGCGGGAAGCCGGAACGGGGAGGTCGGAGGTCAGGTCGGAGGTCATATGCTCTCCTCGTCCAGCAGCCGGGTGAGACCCTCGCAGATCCTGCGCAGGTGGGAGCGGTAAGGCTCAGCCGGGCCGTAGAGCGCGGCGAGGAAGTCGCAGTCAGCCAAGTGGCCGAACACGTGGTTGATGCGGCCGTGGGACTTGGCGGTCAGGTGCGCGCCCGCCGCCTGGTGCAGCAGGTCCCGGCACTCAAGCAGGGCGGCGGCCAGGACGCGCCGGTCGAAGGTGAAGTCCACCTGGTGGAAGCTGACGGCGGTCATGGCCAGGCGGCGGGCCTGCTGCCGGAAGCGCTGCAGCCGCGCCAGCTCCTCGCCGCCCAGCTGCCCGCTGCGCAGCAGGACACCCAGCTTCACGGCCACCTTGACCAGGTTCTTGACCACCTTCTGGGCCTCCTTGCGGCTGCGGGTGAACTCCTTGGTGGCGCGGTACAGCTCGTCCAGCACCTCGCTGCTGGTGTCGTCGATGAACGCGGCCGCTACCGCCCTGGATGCCATCTTGCTCAGGAGCTTCTTCTGGGCCTGGAGGGCCAGGCTCTTGGTGCTGAAGGTGTCCATCCGCCCTGCGCGGGGGTGGGGACACAGACCCGCCGTCAGCCCGCACAGCCCGGCTGCCAGGGGCTTGCCTGGGCGGGCCGCTAACGTTGGCGACCACCGTCTTCCCAATCCGGGAAATGGGCACACGCCACCAGCCTATCTCCAGGGGAGCCTGCGTGCCCATTCCACAGACCTACTGTGTGTGCCAGGACTGCGTGTACAGAGCCGACCAGCGAGCCCCCGGGAACACAGCAAGTGCTACCATCGGGGAAGCTGCAAGAGCCCACATAGCACAGGAACCCCAGCAGATCAAGAGGGCCGAGGCTGACCTCCCGGAGGAAGAGACAGGTGAGAAAATGGGGAGGGCATCCCAGGCGGGAAGATCCCCATGCTCCAAGGCCTAGAGGAGGGAAATTCCAAGTAGCAGGAGCACAGAACGGCAGAAACTTGTGAAAAAAAAATAGCAAAAGCTATTTTTAGGAAAAGCTCGTTTAAAAAATAGCATTCACACTGAAGAGATGATGACCCAAGGGACCCTAAGGGAATTTGTTTCTAAAAAAAGTCAAAGGAATTAATGTGTAATGTTGAAATCTGGGCAGGGCCTTCTGTTATGGTTTATTACAGGATACTGAATCTAGTTCCCTGTGCTATACCATAGGACCTCCTTGTTGTTTGTCCATTCTGTATATACTCATTTGCATCTGCTAATCCCAAACTCCCAATCCTTCCTTCCCCTACCCACCCTCCCCCTTGGCAAACACAAGTCTGTTCTCTATGTCTGTGAGTCTGTTTCTGTTTGGTAGATAACTTCATTTGTGTCCTATTTTAGATTCCACATATAGGTTTTATCATATGGTATTTGTCTTTCTTTTTGACTTACTCCCCTCAGTATGAGAATCTCTAGGTCCATCCATGTTGCTGCAAATGGCATTATTTCATTCTTTTTCATGGCTGAGTAATATTCCACTGTGTATGGGTACCACATCTTATTTATCCATTCATCTGTCGATGGACATTTAGGTTGTTTCTATATCTTGGCTATTGTGAATAGTGCTGCTGTGAACATTGGGGTGCATGTATCTTTTCGAATTAGAGTTTTGTCTGGATATATGCCCAGGAGTGGGATTGCTGGATCATATGGCAACACTATTTTTAGTTTTTGAGGAACCTCTGTACTGTTCTCCATAGTGGCTGCAACAATTTACATTCCCACTAATAGTGTAGGAGGGTTCTCTTTTCTCCACACCCTCTCCAGCATTTGTTACTTGTAGACTTTTTAATGATGGCCATTCTGACCAGTGTGAGGTGATATCTCATTGTAGTTTTGATTTGCGTTCCTCTAATAATTAGCAATGATGAGCATCTTTTCATGTTACCTGTTGGCCATCTCTGTGTTTTCTTTGGAGAAATGTCTATTTAGTCTTCTGCCCATTTTTTGATTGGGTTGTTTTTTGGTTATTGAGTTGTATGAGCTGTTTGTATATTTTGGAAATTAATGGGCAGGGCCTTCTGAATCCCACTACTTGTGGTCCCTGGTACCAGCCCTGCAAACCCACTGTATCCTTGCTCTGAGTTGAGAAGGGGCTCAAGGTGAATTATAACAGGGGGGGTCCAGCTTATCATTCCCCTCATCCTGCAGTTCCATGAGACAGGGTCCCAGCCCAGCCCCTGGGCTGTTCAGGGTGGAGAAGCCTAGGTACCAATCCTCCTGGCCTCCTCACCCCCTTGAGTTTACAACGGACATCCTGAGACCTTAGTCAGGCCCTGAATGAGTCAGGGGGGCAGTGACCTGGGTGGGGGTTCCCCAGGACCATTTGTGGGGTTTCTGGAAACGCATCACTCTGCTGATTCCTCTGATACAGAAATATTGACTTGCATCAGCTTCCGCCCAGGAAAGGGCCAGGGAGGTGGCCAAGGTGAATGGCAGGCTGGCTCTCTGGGAACAGTGACCAGGCCTCCAACCGCAGAAGCCTGGACCTCTGTCTGTCCCTTATGTCTGACTCCTTTTGTCCTTCCTGCATGGCAGTCTTCCAGATCCCCCAGGCTCTGGAGGCTCCCCTTCCAACCACCTCCTTCCTGCAGCGCCAGAATTCTTCCTACATTGCACATCTGGGCTTAGCTCTTTCCTTGTAAGAACCAGCTGGCAGCTCCTCATGGCTCTCAGGACCAAAGCCCACACCTCATTCCAGCCCCTGCATCTTCCCTGGTGAGCTCCTATACATCCCCCAACACCTTGGCCCCCAAACCCCTGCCTCTTCTCTGGTGGACACATATACATCCCCCAAAAGCCCTGGCCCCTAAGCCCCTGCCTCTCACCCTCGCAGGTTCATCCCTCAGCTCAGCCTGGACACCACCTCCTCTAGGAAGCCACCGCCGAACAGCCAAACTGACAGTGAGGCACCTCCTCTGAGCCACAGAGCACCCCAGGCATCCCTCATCACTGCTCTGCCCCGCTGGCTTTGCTTCTTCCGTGGTCTGCCTCACAGCAGGCCACGGGGGAGGTAATGGGCCTGATTCCTTAACCGCTGTGTTTTTGGAGGCTCCGGAAACATCTTCCAAATGAATGAGGGAGCCTGAGACCCACCCCCAGCCCTGACCCGCTGCTGCCCCAGGCTCTGGTGGGAATCCACCCCGACCCCAGCCTCAGGCCAGCCAGACCAGGAATGCCACATGGGTGCCCACTCAGCCACAGGAACCCCGACAAAGCCCATCTGTGTGTGAGCTCAGACCCCGGGAGAAGTCCCAAGCCTCGGCCGCCCTCTCCCTGCCCACAGAGGTCGGGACGGGCCTGGAGATGAATGACCCAGTCTTCCCTGCTCCCACAGCAGCCCCAGACCCTGTACAAAGGCTGGGGCAGAGCAGGGGTGCGGGTGACTCAGCACCGCGTGGCAGGCCCTGAGCAGCGGCGTGTGCCCATTTCATCACTTCAGCGTGGTGTTGTATTCAGCTGGTTGCCGGGTTGCAGAAGAAATTACACAGGCTCAGAGAGGCTGAGCCATTTCCCCAAGGCCACACAGCAACACAGGGACTGCCTGCTCCCACCACCTCTGCACCCCTACGCTCTCTGCTTTCCCCAGCTGACTCCTGCGAGTTGCCCTGAGTCTTGTGGGGCTGTCCCCCATGACAAAACCAGCCCCGAAATTTAGGGCCTGCTCCTGGCTCTAACCTCTTGGTCAAGCAACATAACTGCCCCGTGCCTCAGTTTCCCCATCAGTAAAATGGAGGATGGTGGCTGTAAGGAGGGAGAACTACCTCCATCCTAGGGCAGAAGCTTGTGACCAACCTGAGTGTCCCCCGGGGTTGTGAGCTTTCCCCGGGCAAGAGGCTGGATGCCACTGCCTGGACTTCTGACCTTCAAGCTCTATGCCATTCAGCTCCCTGAATGTAGAGACCTATTTCTCTGTGATGTTCTCTGGAAAAAAAAGAGCAGCAGCAAGGAATAACTATGCTTCCAGGATGCCCTCTCACCTCTGTTTGTCTAGAACGTTCTATTCCATTCCCTCTACCTAGACCCCTCCCTCACCCATCACTCATCCCGTAAACTCATTCAAGTCTCAGAGTTACTGTCACCTCCTCCTGGAAGACTTCTGGATGCCCCAGGCTAGGCCAGGTGCCCCCTTGGCTCCCATGGTGCCCGGGGCATCCTCCATCACGGCCCCGAGTACCTTGGTTTCAGTGTCCATCTCCCTGGCCTGACAGCGTGGGTAGGGGCTGCATCTTTTTTTTTTTTTTGGCCGTGTCGCAGGTCATGCAGGATTCTTAGTTCCCCAACCAGGGATCAAACCTCTGGCCCCTGCAGTGGAAGCACAGAGTGCTGACCACTGGACTGCCAGGGAATTCCCCTGCATCTTTCTTGTTCACGCCATGTCTCCTAACCCTAACCCAGGGCCTGGTACCCAGCAGACACCCAGTAAGTGTTTGTTGAATGTATGAGGGAAAGGATGTCTGCAAACATTGGAACCCGGGGGGGGGCGGGGAACTCCCAGCTCCCTGGGTCCAGCTCCCCAGTTTACAGATGGACAAATTGAGACTCAGAGAGGAGAAGGCCTTTCCCTGGATCTCAAGGACTCTGGTGCCCAGGTCTTTCTGCCTATTTGGTTGCTGTGTGACCCCAGGCAGGGTTCTGCCTCTCTCTGGGCCTTGACCTTCCCCTCTGCAAGTCCTGAGGTCGGGCGTGTTGGTTCACAGGGGAAGCCTGTCCTGTTTACCAGCTTCAGGAAGAGCCTGGGCCCCAGCAGCAGTACTGCCCCACACCCACCCTGCCAAGCACAGAGGAAAAGGGGCGGGGGGCGGGGGCAGCTGCAGCCTTCCCTCTTGGCCTCCACACTCCTTGCCCCTACTCCCCTTGGGGCAGTCCCCAGACCTGTGACACCTGGACCAGCCCAGCTGCAATGGGTCAGCGGTCCCCACTCCCACCCCCCCGCCGCTGACCCATTGTTCTACCAGAAACGCCTCCATCCAAGCAGCCAGACAGGGAGATGACTGCTCTCCCGGGGGAGCGTGCTGGGGACCAAAATAAACCCCAGCCTTCCTTCCTGCCAGCTGCGCTCATCCAAGTCCAAGGGCAGACAAGCCAGGAGAGGCCTGGCTGCACCAGGGCAGGCTTTCTGGGGCAGGCCCTTCCCAGGGACAGCGGAGGGGCTCAGCGGCCAGACGGCCAGTGTCCCTGGCCCCTGCCCACCAAATGCCCGATCACCCCACTATCGTCACAGCCAGGAAAGCCCAATAAAGCTTCAAGGGCTCGGCTGGAACACTCATTCAGTGGCTCAGTGAGCACTTAGGGAGCACCAGTTGTGTCCCAGGCACTGGGGACATAGCAGTGACCAAGAGAGATCCCGTCCCTGCCTTCCAAGGGACCCCAGCCTTCTAGACACCATGCCACCTCCTTATTACAAAAGAATTTGGGTGCCCCCATTTCCCTGAAATGGAATCCACAGGCAGTACCGTCTGTCTCCACCCGCTGGTATAAAAATAAAATTAGGGCTTCCCTGGTGGCGCAGTGGTTGAGAGTCCGCCTGCCGATGCAGGGGACACGGGTTCGTGCCCCGGTCTGGGAAGATCCCACATGCCGCGGAGCAGCTGGGCCGGTGAGCCATGGCCGCTGAGCCTGTGCGTCTGGAGCCTGTGCTCCGGGACGGGGGAGGCCACAGCAGTGAGAGGCCCGCGTACCGCAAAATAAATAAATAAATAAATAAAATTAATATGTGGTGATAAAGGTGAGGGGGATTGTACAGGGAGGAGCTCTGGAATTTTTTTTTTTTTAATTTTTAAATTTTTTTTAAAGATTTTTTTGTTTTGATGTGGACCATTTTTAAAGTCTTTATTAAATTTGTTACAGTATTGCTTCTGTTTTGGTTTTTTGGCCGCGAGGCATGTGGGATCTTAGCTCCCTGACCAGGGATCGGCACTGGACCACCAGGGAAGTCCCTAATTTTTTAATTAAAAAAAAAATTGTTTTTCAAACCCACGCCCCCTGTCAGTGGAAGAGCAGATTCTTAACCACTGGACCACCAGGGAAGTCCCCGGAATGTTTCATGTTCTGTGTCTCCATCTGGGTCTACACAATGTAAAAAGTCATCGAGCTGGATGGTTACAAAGAAATGTGAATACACTAAAACCCAGAAAACTGTAAACTTTCAAAGGGTAACTTTTATGGTATGTGAGTTATATCTCGATTTTTAAAAAATCTAACATTTCTCCAAGGAAGATATATAAATGGCCAATAAGCAAGTGAAAAGATGCTCAACATCACTGGCTACTAGGAAAACAAGTCAAAATCATCATGATACATCACCTCACCCCCACTAGGATGGCCGTTTCAAAAAGACAGACAAAAGGGCTGGCAAGGATGGGAGAAACTGGAGCCCCTCGTCCACGGCTGGTAGGAATAGAAAATGGTGCAGCCGCCGTGGAAAACAGTTTTTTGGCAATTCCTCAAACACAGAGTTACCACATGACCCAGCAGTTATACTCCTAAGTACCTACCCCAAAGAGATGAAAACTTACGTACACATAAAAACGTATACACACGTGGGCATAGCAGCATGATGCGTAATAACCAAAAAGTGGAAACAACCCAAATGCCCGCCAGCAGATAAATGGACAAACCAATTGTGGCCCATCCACACACTGGGATGCTATTCAATCATAAAAATGAGTGAAGCACCGACACTCACTATAACATGGATGGACCCTGAGAACACGATGCTCAGTGAGAGAAGCCAGACACAGAAGGACCCACTGTGTGTGATTCCATTGATGGGAACCGCCCAGAACAGGCAAATTCACACAGACAGAAAGTGAATTAGTGGTTTCCAGGGGCTGGGGAGCAGAGAATGGAGAGTGACTGCTAATGGGATGGGATTTCTTTTGGGGGTGGCAGAATGTTCTGGAATGTGAGCACTTTAAAATAGTGAATTTTACAATATGTGAATTCTATGTCATCAAGCTGAACACTTACTGTATACATATCAAGCGTATATAGTTTATACCTTTGTGCCCCTTACTCTATTTTATGCCTCTTTTTTTTTTTTTTTTTTTGCGGTACGCTGGCCCTCACTGTTGTGGCCTCTCCCGTTGCGGAGCGCAGGCTCCAGATGCGCAGGCTCAGTGGCCATGGCTCATGGGCCCAGCTGCTCTTCGGCACGTGGGATATCCCCGGACCGGGGCACGAACCCGTGTCCCCTGCATCGGCAGGCGGACTGTCAACCACTGCGCCACCAGGGAAGCCCTATGCCTCATTTTAAAAACGTTAAATAAATTGGGACTTCCCTGACAGTCCACTGGTTAAGACTCCCCGCTTCCACTGCAGGGGGTGCGGGTTGGATCCCTGGTCGGGGAACTAAGATCCCACATGCTGCTCAGCACGGCCAAAAAAAAAAAAAAATTTAAAAATCACGATTTGGCCCAAGCAGTAATACAAACAGAAATAAAAGGATTACAGGGACTTCCCTGGTGGCGCAGCGGCTATGAATCTGCCTGCCAATGCAGGGGACACGGGTTCAGCCCTGGTCCGGGAAGATCCCACATGCTGCGGAGCAACTAAGCCCATGTGCCACAACTAGTGAGCCCGTGAGCCACAACTACTGAAGCCCATGGACCTAGAGCCCGTGCTCCGCAACAAGAGAAGCCCCCACTCGCCGAAACTAGAGAAAGCCCGCACGCAGCAACGAAGACACAATGCAGCCAAAAATAAATAAATTAATTAATTAAAAAAAAAAAAAGTATTACACAAGTGGAGATTTGCAAATCACTTCCACCTAGCCAGGCACATGGTACATGCTCAATACATGTTTGATTAAAAAAGAATTTTCCTGGGACTTCCCCAGTGGTCCAGTGGTTGGGACTCTGCACTCCCAATGCAGGGGGCCCAGGTTCGATCCCTGGCCAGGGAACTAGATCCCACATACCGCAACTAAAGATCCCACATGCAGCAATGAAGATCCCGTGGGCCTCAACTAAGACCTGGTACAGCCAAATAAATACACAAAGAAGTATTAAAAATTTTTTTTCCTCCTTAAAAGCTCAGGCCCACTGCACTCAATAATGGAGTGCATCTGTCAGAGGTTTGCCCCATACAGGGCATCGCAGGGAACACGTAGCTACAAATTTCTATCAAAAAAGAGCTCCATCTTCCCTTGATTTACCCAGGAGTTGCATTTCAGGAAAATTCACTGAATATTGAAACCCCTAGTCATCGGTTTCTGGCAGGACATTAGGACGTTGTGAGGGCCAGGGGCTGCCCTGAGCATGGCCAGACGCCTAGTGCCTTGGTCCCTGCCCCCCAAATGCTAGCATATCCTGTTGTTATCATAAGTGGGAGGGGAAAAAAAAGCCCTCTGAATTTCCAAAATGGCCCCCTAAGAGGTGTTGCCCCTGATGGAAGGGGGAGGTACCAGGAAGCAGTGAATGTGGAATGTGGATGTGGAATGTGGAAATAAACAGGATAATTTCAGGGGGATGGGGGGAGTGACATCCCCCCGGGGATGGGGGGCAGTGACAGCCAGGGACGGCAGGTGACCTAGGCTGGGTGGTCAGGAGGGCCCCTCCAAGGTGGAGCCCCTGGAGCTGGGACTGGAAGGACAGGGTCTGGGGGAGGGTGAGCCAGGCAGAGGGAATGGCTGGTGCAAAGGCCCTGGGGCAGGACAGTGCCAGGGAGGAGACCGGAGGCTGGTCCACAGCCCCCGAGGAGGCCACTGTCCAGGCCCTCCCACAGCTCTGAGGTCTCCCCTCCATGACCTCAGACAAGCCCCAGCCCCTGGAGGCACTTTCCCATCTGTGAAATGGGTGTCTAGTCACTGAGTCCCTGTCTCTGCTGATTGCTGCCCTGCACCCCACATTCTTTCTGGAACCTCAGCCCTCTGTCCACGCTCAGACTTTCACCCTCTGCCAACCCCACTTTGTCTTTTTGACTCTGACCTTTGTTCCTGTCCCCATTTTGGACACTCCAGCTCCCAAACTGGCCACAGACGGTGGAGCCTCGGGTTGCTCTAGACTTGACAGCATCCTTTCCCCACACAGGCAAAGGTGGGCTTGGAGGGAGGGTGGGGTGGAAGCAGGACTGAATGTGAGCCTCCCCCAAGGGGAAGGGCACACGGCAGTGGACGGCACTGGCCCCAGTGGACCTCGTTCCTCCCAATCCCTTCTGTCCCCAAACTCTGGAGCAGGGCCAACCTTCCCGCTCCCCACATCAATGACCTCCCCTCCTTCATCTCCCCTCTTGCTGTCCCTGCAACATGCTAGGCATGGTCCAGTCTCAGGGCCTCTGCCAGGCCCTGCCAGCTGGGAGGCCCAGGTGGGGAGACTCCTCCCATGGCCCCCCATCCTACCCAGGTCACAGGTGCGCCGGGGTGGCCCCTCAACCCACAGATTCCCAGTCCTGGATGCTAGGTGTGGGGGTGATGGGGATTCCACAGGGCAGAAGACCCTGCTTCCCAGGGTCCCCAGTGCCCCCCGGGTGCACCGTGAATGCTGCGTCCCACCCCATTCACTAAGCGCTGGAGAATTCTTAGCCACCAGCTTTCCAGGAAAAATAAATGTAGGCATGTAGGTACATACATATGTTTACCATAAATGTTCCTGACATAAAGGATGTGCCCCATGCAACTTACAGACGTAAGAAAGGATTTTGCACGGGTGAATTTCACACCCAACCGAGGCTCACTATGTGTTCTTGGTGAGTTTTGCCCAACTGGTACCAGTAGCCAATCTATACTTGCTACGGAGAAAGGAGAGCAGTCTGACACTGATGTCGCTGGATGGTCTCTTTCATACGAACAAGGAGAATTCGGATTTTACTCACTTATCAGCCAAGTGAGCGACTTCTTTGCCGAATCCGATGGCAGTTTTCGAATGGTGAGAGAATATTCCCTCAGTGCTTTTGTGCTGTTCGCAAGGAAGCAGCTAGAGACATGCCACCCTTTAAAATTTAATTTTCATTATTGATATTTCCTGTAGTTAGACCAAGGGCGGCAAATTCTGGCCTGCTGCCTGTTTTTGTAAATAAATAAAGTTTTATTGGCACATGCCACGCCCATTCATGTCCTATTGGAACGCAGCCTTGAAGAGAGGCAACAGAGGCAGAAAAGCTGGCAAAGCCAAAAATATTTACTATCTGACCCTTTATGGAAAAAGCTTGGGTACTTCCCTGGTGGCGCAGTGGTTAAGAATCCACCTGCCAATGCAGGGGACACTGGTTCGAGCCCTGGTCTGGGAAGAACCCACATGCCACAGAGCAACTAAGCCTGTGCGCCACAACTACAGAGCCTGTGCTCTAGAGCCCGCGAGCCACAACTACTGATGCCTGCGTGCCACAACTACTGAAGCCCGCGCGCCTAGAGCCCGTGCTCCACAACAAGAGAAGCCACCGCAATAAGAAGCCCACGCACCGCAAGGAAGAGTAACCCCCACTCACCGCAAATAGAGAAAGCCCGCACACAGCAACGAAGACCCAACCCAGCCAAAAATAAATAAATAAATTTTAAAAAAAGGTTGGCCAACCTCCGGGTTACATGATGACAGAACAATATATCAAACCCTGATTTGTAGCATTTGCCAATTTCCATGGTGTAAATTCTCTCACCACGGCCAATTTCAAGCTTCCAACTTGAACATGGAGTTGGGAAGAACTGCTCACCGTCTCCACCAAACAGATACACTAGACGAAAATAACCTCAAGAGCACAGATCCTTGCAAAGTGCAGTAAAATAATTAGAAATTAGGATTTTTGACCTTTGCTTTTTTATAAGTTGTGCTGAAGTATATGTCACATACCATAAAATTCACCCTTTAAAGTGTACAATTCAGTGTTTTTATATATTCACAGAGCTGGGTAACCATCACAACTATTTAATTCCGGAACATTCTCACCACTCCGAAAAGAAACCCCCTCCCCAATAGCAGTCACTCCCCATCCCCCTCCCCCAGCCCTCTGGCAGCCGCTAATTTACTTTCTGCCTCTATGGATTTGCCTGTTTTTCTTATAAAAAGAATCACCCACTATGTGGTCTTATGAGTCTGGCTTCTCTCACTGAGTGTCATGTTTTCAAGGCTCCTGTTTTTTTTTTAAAGGGTTTTTCTTTTTTTTTAATTAATTAATTTTATTTTTGGCTGCGTTGGGTCTTCGTTGCTGCGCGCAGGCTTTCTCTAGTTGCGGCAAGCGGGGGCTACTCTTCGTTGCGGTGCGCGGGCTTCTCGTTGCAGTGGCTTCTCTTTGTTGTGGAGCACGGGCTCTAGGCGCGCGGGCCTCAGTAGTTGTGGCTCATGGGGCTTGGTTGCCCCACGGCATGTGGGATCTTCCCCGACCAGGGCTTGAAGCCGTGTCCCCTGGATTGGCAGGCGGATTCTTAACCACTGTACCACCAGGGGAGTCCCAGGGCTTCACTCCTTTTTATGGCTGAATAATATTCCATATCTTTGAGGTTTCTTTTTTTTTTTTTTTTTTTTGGCCCTGCCAAGTGGCTTGTGGGATCTTAGTTCCCAGACCAGGGATTGAACCTGCACCCTCGGCAGTGAAAGCGCCGAGTCCTAACCACTGGACCGCCAGGGAATCCCCATACATACTTTTGTTTTAAATATAATGTATTTGACTGTAAGTTCATAGTATGTCATTTTTTTAAATTTATTTTTCTTCCAGTTTTATTGATAGTCTGTCCTTTTTAATAATGGTGATGTTAACAACAGGGTTGCGAAATTCCTGGCAATACAGCAAGTGGTCCTCGTGAGCGGGGGTGGGGAGGGTGGATGCTGGCTTCAGCATGCCACTGGTCCACGGAGCAGCCCGCCCTCCACATGAATTCTTTATGTCACAACAAAGGGCGTCAATAATTGATGGGCCCCCTCAGCGGGGCCTCCTCCCTCAGCCCCTGCTGCAGCATCCCAGGGTGGCCTCAGGGGCTCCAGATCTCCGCCCACCGTGGCAAATGCCCCCACACTATTACCCTCTGCCAGCATGAGGGCACCCACTGCTTCCAGCCCTTTATCAACCATCACTCAGACCTCACAGTCGGTGCCCATTTTGATATGGCAAAAGGGGGGACCTGCTTTTCTCAGGTGGGGGGGCAGATACCAGTGGTTTTCAAACCGGGTTCCCCAGAGCCCTCGGGGGCCACCCCAAGGATGGGCAGGGTCTGGCTCCCTGCCAGCCTGCGGTGGGAGTTGGGACACTTTCAACTGTGGTCAGATCTCCACTGAAGAAAGAGCTGGGATGGGGTGGGGGTGGGGGACACCAGTGGGCAAAAGTGAATGTTGGGAGACCATATCCCACCCCTCTACAGAGAAAGACAGGACAGGCTGAGGCTCAAGCTGAGTAAAAGTTTTTTTTTTTTTTTGGCCGCGCTGCGCGCCTTGCAGGATCTTCCCCAACCAGGGATCAAACCCAGGCCCACAGCAGTGAAAGCATGGAATCCTAACCACTGGACCGCCAGGGAATTCCCAAGTAAAAGATTTTTAACAGCAAGTGGAGGAGGCTGGAGGGTCACCTGGCAGGAATGTGGATGCAGCCCCTACATGAGTCCGGGTTCCACCCGCTTCGCACCGCCCACAGCCTCCATCTTGGTCCCCTGGCTCCTGCCCTCGCACCCTACAGTCTGTCCTCTCCGTAGCAGCCGCCAGAGGGCGCCAGTGAGCACCCGAGTCAGATCCTCCCCCTCTTCTGCCCACAGCCCTTCAGGGATCCCTCCTCCCTGGGGGTAAAAGCCCAAGTCTCCCCATGGCTCACAAGACCCTGCACGACCTGCCCCGTTCCTTCCCTGCCCTCCCCTCCTCCCTCTCTCCCCCTCGCTCACTCTGCTCCATCCACACGGGTCTCCTGGCTGTTCCTCCAACACACCAGGCATGGTGCTGCCCCAGGGCCTTTGCACGACCTGTGCCCTCTGCCTGGATTGCTCTTTCCCCCAGGTCTCCATGTGGCTATTTCTTTCTTGCCATTGAGCTTCAGCTCAAATGTCACCTCCTCAGGAGGCCCTCCCAGATTCCCCCATCTAAACTAATTTCCCCATCAATCTGTCTCTCCACTCCTTCATGCAATTACAGCTAACCCTAATGACTTTTCTGGATGAATGTCCATCTCTCCCAACCCCAGTCTGTGAACTGAGTGGGGGGTGGGGACACCAGACGGGCCTTGGTCATTGCCAGGTCCTTGGCGCCCTGCACCAGGCTTGGCTTAGAGTAGGGGCTCAGAACCAGTTGTTGAATGAATAGATGACCTCCCAGCACTAGAGGGGCACAGAGTCAGATATCTCGTCCAAGGGCCCCATTGTCCAGCCAGGGAAACTGAGGCCCCGAGAAAAACAGATAGCCCAAGGTCACACAGCAGCACAGCACGAACCCTTCTGGAAGGGGCTCCCCCACTGTGGACACTCCCCAACCTCCACTGCCCCATTGGACAGAAGGGAAAAGTGAGGCCTGGAAGACGGGGCCTTAGAAGATCCCAAGTACTCTTGGGCCAGAGGTGCCTCTGTGAATCCCTCAGGTGGTGGGATTCCAGGGGAAGTTGTCTCATGGAGGGGTGTATGTGGGGGATTCTGGGGTAAAAGCCCAAGTTCTCTGTAACTGGGCCAAGTCCTGCCTGTCTCTAGGTCCCCATCTCAGTCTGTAACACCTGGGGCTGAACCTGAACAAGCATGTGTCGTTTCTTCAGCATCCGCCTCTGGGGCTGTTTCCATGACAACAGATGGAGTTTTGTCCTAGGCACCCTCTGGTGGCCCCATTTGACAGACAGGGACACTGAGACCTCCTGAACCCATCACATCAGATCACCAAGCAACCAAAAGGCCCCTCCCCTCCCCAGGCCTCAGATGAGGAAACTGAGGCTCAGGGGGCACCTGACCTGCCCAAGGCCACACAGCAGAAGGGGATACGACAGAGCCTCCAATCTGCACCTGCCTGACTGGTTTCTTCACTTAGGGACCCCTGCCCCCCATCAGAGTGGGGTGTGAGCGCCTGACTCGCCCCCCTCCAAGAGGTCTGGGCACTCACCCACCACCTGCGTCCCAGGCCACCAAGCCTGCCAAGTGGGAGAAGCTCAGCCCAGGTGTTCGCGTGGCTGGGGCGACAGTTCTTTGTTCCGGTTTCCATAGGTACAGCGTCACTGGGCCGGCTCCTCCTCTGCCCCTCCCAGCCACCCAGCCGCCCAGCCCTGGCCTGGCAGTCCCTTGGCCCAGCCCATCTAGGCAACTTGTTATGTTTTAAAGTTGGCGCCTGTGCACCTGTCATGGAGGTACAGGGAATAGCCCGTGCAAAGGCCCTGAGGCAGGATGGTGCCTGGCGTGTTGGTGGAATGTGGAGGCTGTGTGGCTGGAGCAGAGTGAGTGAGGGGGAGAGAGGGAGGAGGTGGAGGCCAGGTAGAGACTTGCAGGGCCCACATTCCTGCATTTAATTCTGGAAGCTGCCCTCACCCCCAGGGAGTTATGACCCTCAGACAGGAAATTGAGGCTTGGAGAATTGAATCACTCGTTCAAGGTACCAGTGATGAGTGGCAGAGCGGGAACCCAGGTTTGTCTGATTCCAAGGTCTGAGCTTGGGCTGAACCAACCCAACCACTGGGCTGAACTGCCCTCACCCTGCTATGGCACCCCCCACCCAGGGCGTTCACCTCCCCCAGCTGGGCTCAGACCTGCTCAGGAAGTAACCTCAGAGGCCTGTTTACAGCTGGGGCTGCTCCTCCTCCAGGAGAGCCCCCCAGGAGAGAGGAGGTAGTGATGCATGCAGATCTGGGTCAGGTCAACTGCCAGTCACCTCAGCGACGAAGGTCCCAATTCACAGCTGGCAAAACTGAGGCCAAGGCTTCAGAACACTGGGGAGCTCCCAGGTGGCCAGTCTGGGTGGGCCTGGCTCTGACTGTCTCTGCTGCCTGGACCAGCCAGAAGTCTCACTCATTCCCACCTCCACGCCTTTGGCCTGGCTGCCCACCACCTAGAATGCCCTCCTAGCTCTGGAATCTGGCCCTGGCACCTGGTGCCCTGCACTGTGAAAGGGGGCAGAGTCCATCAGAGTCCTCTTGTTGGGGGGAGGGGGGTGCTGGTCCCAGAGCACCACCCCAAGCCAGGGTGGGCAGTTCAGACCCAGGATGCCTCCCCGTAACCCACACATCAAGAGAGTGACAGGAAGACAGTGAAAGGGAGAAACGGAGAGGGAGAGGGAAACAGACATAAGGGGGGTCAGGGACATAGGGGGCGAGAGAAACAGAGAGGCCAGGTGGCCCCCGAGATTGGGGGGCGCCCCGGCACCGCTAGCTCACCTGCTCTCTGGGACTCCGTCGTCGGTCCGACGGTCAGGGCTCTGTCCGGCCGCCTCCGAGGGGGCTTTGCTGTGGCCGCGAGACTCGTGTCTGAGAACTGGGACCCAGCGGGGCGGGGCAGGAAGCTCGACCCCGCCCCCAACTGCCCCGCCCCTCTGAGCGGCCCCGCCCCCCGCCCCCGCCCGCGCGCAAAGGACCTTCAGGGACCGAGGGGGGGGTAGGGGCGGGCGAGGACGTAGGCTCAGCCAATGGCAGCGCGGGCGGTGTACGAAGAGTCCAATGGGAGCTGGTCTCCGCGGGGGGGTGGGGGGGGAACCTGGGGCGGGGCCAGGCAGCTCTGGGAGATTCCTCCGGAATCGCGAAAGGGGCCGGATGCTGGGGGAGAGCCCAACCCCGGGCCCCGTACAAGAAATGAGAGGAAGGAGAATTAGAGTCAAAAAACAGAGAGAGATGGGGGCCGGGGAGAGAAAGAGAGCCAAAAAGAAAAACAGAACAACCGCGTGGCTCTGGGAAGGCCCCTTTCTACCCCGGGACTCCGTTTAAAGTACGGCCCCAGAGAACACTTTACAGCAGAAGGACCTGGGAGCCCCTTAAACATGTAGATTGCTATACCTCCCAGACGGGCTGAATCTGACCCAAGGTTGAAGATAAATCTTTCTGGGTTGCGGGTGAGGTTTGTGGCAGTTGCTACGTGGACGGACCCTGGAGACCCCACTAGGGGACTTCCCAGATCCAGCCTCGGTGTCCGTGGGAATAAGCCAGCGAGATACGCAAGAGCCTCCAGGCCGCTAGCGGGTGGGGCAGTGGGGACAGCTGGGGCTCCCGGAGGATGCAGCTGTGAGTCCTGGGAACCGGGCCCAGTAGCAGCTCCCAGCTCCCCTGCTGCTCCATTTCCTCCCTGCATCCCCAACCCTGGGTCCCAGTTGCGGCTGTAGGACCAGGGGGGCCAGAGCAGTCTGGACAACCAATGTATGTCGAGTCCTGCCCTGCATGTGGGGGATACAGAACCCTGGCACAGACCTCATGAGGCAAAAATAAATGAAATGTCTCTTTATCTCATCCCCCCCTTTTTCTTTTTGGACAGGGTACTGAGGCCCAGAGAGTGGAAGTGACTTGCCTTGAGGACATGCAGGCACAAGTGGCAGGGCCAGGATTCAAACCCAGGAATGTTTGTCCCACCTCCTCCCATCCACAGCCAGGTACTACCCTCTCCTGAGTTCAGGGTTTCTCATCCGGGGCATTATGTATTGGCATTTGGGGTCTATAATTTCTATGCACTGTGACATGGGAATAATAAAACCTACAGGTCCACAAATAATAATGGATAAGGGGAGTTCCCTGGTGGTCCAGTGGTTAGAACTCTACACTTTCACTGCCGAGGGTGCAGGTTCAATCCCTGGTTGAGGAACTAAGATCCCACAAGCCAAAAAAAGTAAAAATAAAAATGAGAAAAATAAAAGAACTAATAATAAGTGTCCAGGAGGATGTGAAGAAATTAGAACCTTCGTACTTTGTTGGTGGGAATGCAAAATGGTGCCGCTTCTGTGGAAAATAGCTTGGTTGTTCCTCAAAAAAACTAAACGTAGAATTACCATATGATCCAGCAATTCCACTCCTAGATGTATACCCAAAAGAGTTGAAAGCAGGGACTCAGAGAGGTATTTGTACAACAGTGTTGATAGCAGCCTGATTCACAATAGCCAAAAGATGGAAACAATCCAAATGTCCATCAACAGAGGAATGGGTAAACAAAATGTGATCCATCCATACAGTGGAATATAATTCAGCCATAAAAAGGAAGGAAGTGATTCATGCTATAACATGGATGAACCTTGAAAATATAGGTTTAAGATGCCAATCATAAGATGATAAATATTGTGTGATATACTTATATGAGGGACCTCGAATGCACGAATCCACAGACAGAAAGTACAATAGAGGTGACCAGAGGCTGGGGGAGGAGGCGACAGGAATGGAGAGTTAGTGTTTAATGGGGACAGAGTTTGTGTTGGGGTTGATGGAAAAGTTCTGGAGATGGATGGCGGTGATGGTTGTACAACATTGTGAATGCACTTAATGCTGCTGAACTGTACACTTAAAATGGTTACAATGGTAAATTTTATTATATATTTACCATAATTTTAGAAAATGAATAATGTGGCATATCGAACCACTGAATTGTATGCTTTAAGTGGGTGAATTGTATGGTATATAAATTATGTCTTGATGAAGCTGTTTTTCTTTTATTTTCTTTTAGAACTTTTGTTTTTATAAATTTATTTTATTTATTTATTTTTGGCTGCGTTGGGTCTTCGTTGCTGCCCGCGGACATTCTCTACTTGCAGCGAGCAGGGGCTACTCTTTGTTGCTGTGCGCGGGCTTCTCATTGCGGTGGCTTCTCTTGTTCCACAGGCTCTAGGCTGCAGGCTTCAGTAGTTGTGGCTCGCCGGCTCTAGAGCGCAGGCTCAGTAGTTGTGGCGCACAGGGTTAGTTGCTCCGCGGCATGTGGGATCTTCCCAGACCAGGGCTTAAACCCGTGTCCCCTGCACTGGCAGGCGGATTCTTAACCACTGCGCCACCAGGGAAGCCCTTCTTTTATTTTTTAACTAATATTTATTTGGCTGCGTCGGGTCTTAGTTGCGGCATGCAGGATCTTTTGCTGTGGCTTGCGGGCTTCTCTCTAGTTGTGGCGCGTGGGCTCTAGAGCGCACGGGCTCAGTAGTTGTGGCGAGTGGGCTTAGTTGCCCCGCGGCATGTGGGATCTTAGTTCCCCGATCAGGGATCAAGTCCGAGTCCCCTGCATTGGAAGGCGGATTCTTAACCACTGGACCACCAGGGAAGTTCCAAAGCTGTTTTTCTTTTAAAGTGCCTAGCAGCACATCTGGTAATAATAATAACAATACTGTAGTTAAGATTTACTGGTCGCCTACTACGTGCCAGTGACTGTTAGCACTTTACGTACATTAACTCACCAAATTCTCACAGCAACCCTGCGATGGGGTACAAGCGTCCCATTTCACAGATGACGAAAGTGAGGCTCAGAGGAAGCAACTGACCAGTCTGAGGCCACTCAGCCAGGTCGTGGAAGAGATAGGATTAGAACCTGTAACATTCTGAGTCGGGAGCAATGTGTACAGCTCCTCTAGGTGGTTGGACATCCTTGGGGGTCTCGCTAGGGTGCAGGGGTCTGAAAAACAGACCAGGGGCTCTATCCAGGGTCGGAGGCTCAACTTGGAATTGGGTGCTTAGCCTGAGACCAGGGGCTCGGGGTCTGGAGCTTAGCTCAGAGCTGGGGCTGAGCGCAGCGTCGGGAGCTCTGTCAGGGGTCAGTTTCGGCCGGGGAGCGGGGAGCTGGGTGGGTGCTCTATTCGGAGTGGGGGGCTCCATCGAAGGTCTTGGGGTTCGTAGCTGCGTCGATTCCTGACGTGGCCGGCAGGGGGCGTGCTCTGCCCACAGCCGGGGCCCGCGGCGCCCTAGCTTTCCCGGGAATGGGTCGCCCGGGTGGGCGGGAGATGCAGTGCGGGACAGGGCCCCCAAGTCCAAGTCACCCCAGGCCCTAGACCCATCCAGCGTCACCTGCACCCCGAGATCAGACTTTGCACCGGCGGGGCTGTGTGACTCGGAGCGATCGACCCCCTTCTCTGCGCGTCTTCCTCGCGCCTGCGCAATGGGACCACAGTGGTGGAGGCGGCGGGGGAGATGGTAGGAAAGCCTGTTCTCCAGGAACCTCCGGGAGCCCCTTCTCCCCCGCCTGGCGGCTTCCCCGCAGCCGGAGCTCTTTGCGGACCGATGGTGGCGGTGGCCAGAGCACCACCCTCCCACGCCCCAGGCCCAGGCGTAACTCCCACGTGCCGCGATCCGTCTGTCCCCAGCCCATCTGTCTATCCCCGCAAGACCCTTCCCAAGGCCACTTAAGAAAGGGAGTGGGTGTTCGGGCCCAGACGGGGGACGGGAGAAGGGGGCGAACCTTGTTTGAGCCTCTACCGCGGGCCAGGCCACGAGGTCCCGTGGAACTTTCCCAAAGGCACTAAGCGTGAGGGGCTGTCTTCATCCCGGGATCACGGGCTCAGCCTGGAGTGGGGACCCAGGGCCCGGGCGACCCCCCTCTCCCCCGTCATCAGGGAGGCAGAAGGAAAGTGAGGCCGGAAGGTCCTAAGAACAATTTCAGTCCTGTGCCTCCGTCGCCCCCATCCCCACCGTCTCCCTCCTGGTGACAGCGAAGGAGCGGAGAAGCAAGCCGGCCCCAGCGGGAGGATGTATTTACAAGCGCCAGCCGCGCAGACGCCAGCCGGCCGCCTGCGTGTGGGAGGCGGGAGTCTGCGGGGATAAACGGCCAGGTGTGGGCCTGTGTGCACACGGGTGTATGTGCGGGCGCGTGTGGCTGGGGAGGGGATGGCTGGATCTGCTGCTGCTTCTGAGGGTAGTGAGCACACACACACACACACACACACACACACACACACACACACACCCGCATTCCCAGCAGGAGGAAACTTCACTTCTTGGAGTCTCAGTTGCTTCATCTGGAAGATGGGTGCAGGCAGTTAGAGCACCAGATTCAGAAATTTGTTAAGACTTCAGGGGCACAGCTCTGATGCTCAGCAGAGGCCTGGCACATAAGTCATGTAGTAATCACCTCCAGCTGTGGGAGCCCAGACTAGGCACCTGACCCCACCTGGGAGCCCAGGGTGAGATGACAGCTGAGCTGAGACTTAAAGAAAGAGCAGGAGTCAGCCATGGGAAGAAGCAGGAAGGAGGGTCCCTTTTATTCTTGGCTTACTGACTGATCTTGGGCAGATCATAGGTCCACTCTGAGCCTCTGTTTCCTCATCTGTTAATCAGACTCATGACACCCGCCTTGCAGGGCAGTTGCGAAGACTGACTGAGAGGATACAGGAAGTGCTTAACCCAGTACGAGGATACATTATTATTATTTGTGGGGTTGTGTTCCCTGCCCCCAGGAGCTCCCAAGCTATGGAGAAATAAGGACATTAGAAAGGGTTGACGTGCTGATGAAGGAAAGGCACGCCAGGTGTGAGCAAGGGTGCAGAGGTTGGGAAGTTCTGGGGGCTGACAGGGGACAGTGTGTGCCCCCCGATCAGACCACAGGGACCCTCAGGACATCAAACATTGTATATAAAAATCCAGAATTTATCCTGAGGGCAATGGGGAGTGTCAGAGGGTGTTAGAGCCTGGACGAGATTAGAGTATGTACTGGAATATCTCTCTAGTGGCCAGTGTGGGGTGGACAGCAGTGGGCAAGGCTGGAGGTGGGAGGCCAGGGAGGAGGAGGCTGTGGGGAAGGAGAGGAGGTGCCCTGCCATGCCCTGCCCCAGTTGCACCCCCGAGGGGCAGAGGAGAAGCTGTTGGAGATCTTGAGGAGGGTAGACGGTCAGGCAGAGCCAGAGTGCAGAGGACCTGGCTGAGCTGTCTTTCCTGGGGGAGATAGTGGGGGTGAGGGCAGTTGGGGGGGTCATTGGCAAGATTCGGAATCCAGATGCTTGCGGACGTGGCTGGAGTTGAGGACAAGGTAAAGGCAAAGGGAGAGTCAAGGGCAGAGTTTCGTGCTGACCCTGTTTCCTCTGTGACATCCCCACCCCCTCCTGGCCCCAGGCTCCAGGGATCCCAGATCCCACAGCCTCCAGTCTCTCCTGGGGGATGCATCTCCTCTGGATCCCCGCGGGCCACCTGCTTCCCTCTGGGGCTGTGTCAACCCCACATCCAAACAAGCCGCCTTCTGGGACTTCCCTGGTTGGGACTCTGTGCTTCCAGTGCAGGGATGCAATGGACGCAGGTTCCATCCCTGGTCAGGGAACTAAGATCCTGCATGCCTGCGGCGGGGCCAAAAAAAAAAAAGAAGCTGCCTTCCTTTACCCAGGGACCAGAGAGACTGGCCCTGCTCAGTGAGAGGCTAAGAAACTCCCAAGGTCCCCCGCGCTTGCTCAGATCATCACCTCTCCAAAACCTTTAGTGGCTCTAACAGGCTCTGCCAGACCTTATCCTGGAGCTCCCCGCGCATCACCTCCCCCTCCCCCCACCTGCCACCACCATCACCCTCCCTCCTGACAGTGTTCACCTAGTTTCTCGAGGACGCACTGCCACACCAGTGCTCATGCCATCCCTCCACCCTCAGAACCCTCCTAGCACCCCTCTACGCAGTCGGTGAGACAGCTCTACAAGGGAGTAGGTCTAGCTCCTTTATCACACAGACCCGGCTGTTTCCGGCTCAGGCCCAGGTAATTTCCTATCGGTGGATCAGCCTCAGTTTCCTTTTTTTTTTTTTTTTTTGACTGCAGCACATGGCATGTGGGATCTTAGTTCCCCCACCAGGGATCGAACCCGTGCTCCCTGCAGTGGAAGTGCGGAGTCTTAACCACTGGACCTCCAGGGAAGTCCCCAGCCTCAGTTTCTTTTATCTGCTGCCTTCACGGAGCTAACTTCCAGAAAGGCGTGAAACAGGAATGATGCAAATAATTTTAAAATTGCAATCATGCAGTTCTAAAAGGCAGTGGACACTCAGTGCAATGTGGGATCCTAGATTGGACCGTGGAACAGAAAAAAGGTGCATTCGTGGAAAAACGGGAGACATCCAAAGGAAGTCTGGAGTGTCCCATCATCTCTTTTTTTTAATAAATAAATTTATTTTATTTATTTATTTTTGGCTGCGTTGGGTCCAGTTGCGGCCAGCGAGGGCTACTCTTCCTTGCGGTGCGCAGGTTTCTCATTGCGGTGACTTCTCTTGTTGCGGAGCCCGGGCTCTAGGCGCAGGGGCTTCAGTAGTTGTGGCATTCGGGCTCACTAGTTATGGGATCTTCTGGGACCAGGGCTCAAACCCGTGTTCCCTACATTGGCAGGCAGATTCTTAACCACTGCGCCACCAGGGAAGCCCTGCGTCTGATCATCTTAACGTGCCCACGCTGGTTTGTTCATTTGGACGGATGTGCTGAGGTTATGTAAGTTTTTTTGTTTGTTTGTTTTTGCGGTACGCGGGCCTCTCACTGCTGTGGCCCCTCCTGCCGCGGAGCACAGGCTCCGGACGCGCAGGCCCAGCGACCATGGCTCACGGGCCCAGCCGCTCTGCGGCACGTGGGATCCTCCCGGACCGGGGCCCGAACCCGTGTCCCCTGCAATGGCAGGCGGACCCCCAACCACTGCGCCACCAGGGAAGCCCTATTTTTTTTTTTAATAGATCTTTATTGGAGTATAATTGCTTCACAGTGCTGTGCTAGTTTCTGTTGTACAACAAAGTGAATCAGCTATACATATACATATATCCCCATATCTCTTCCCTCTTGTGTCTCCCTCCCTCCCACCCTCTAGGTGGTCACAAAGCACAGAGCTGATCTCCCTGTGCTATGCAGCTGCTTCCCACTAGCTAACTATATACATTCAGTAGTGTATATATGTCGATGCTACTCTCACTTCGCCCCAGCTTCCCCCTCCCACCCTGTGTCCTCAAGTCCACTCTCTATGTCTATGTCTTTATTCCTGCCCTGCAGCTAGGTTCATCAGTACCTTTTTTTTTTTTTTTTTAGATTCCATATATATGTGTTAGCATACGGTATTTGTTTTTCTCTTTCTGACTTACTTCACTCTGTATGACAGACTCTAGGTCCATCCACCTCACTACAAATAACTCAATTTCATTTCTTTTTATGGCTGAGTAATATTCCTTTGTATATATGTGCCACACCTTCTTTATCCATTCATCTGTCGATTGACATTTAGGTTGCTTCCATGTCCTGGCTATTGTAAATAGTACTACAATGAACATTGTGGTACATGTCTCTTTTTGTATTATGGTTTTCTCAGGATATATGCCCAGTAGTGGGATTGCTGGGTCATGTGGTAGTTCTATTTTTTAACATTAAGGGAAGCTGGGTGAAGAGTAGAAACTCTCTGTACTCTCTTTGCAACTTTTCAGTAAATCTAAACTTATGGGGACTTCCCTGGTGGTCCAGCAGTTAAGATTCCGAGCTCCCAGTGCAGGGGGCCTGGGTTCGATCCCTGGTCAGGGAACTAAGATCCCACATACCGCAACTACTGAGCCCGCGTGCCCCAACGAAGACCCAGAGTAGCCACAATAAATACATAAATAATAAATATTTTAAAATAAATAAATTAAATAAAATACCGCCAAAAGAGAAAAAGAAAGGCAAAGAGCAGGGGATTGTGAGTGTCCAGTGGAAGGAGGGAGGAAGTGGCAGGAGCCCGTGGCATGGGCAGGTGGGGGCCTGCAGAGGGACAGTGGCCTGTGTGAGGAAGGCCAGAGAAGTGGTACCAGAGTGAGATAGAAAACTCTCTCTTGAAGCTCAGGGAGAGGATACTATGCTGTCCCCACTCCTGTCCCTGGCACACCTTCAGTTTCAATGCCACCTGCTCCCCTGGGACCTCCAGACCTTCCCATACCCTCTGATCTGAGTAGTCAATGCCGGGGCCCCTTTGGTGGTTAAGTATCTGACACATGTCCGGCGTGGGGTGTATGTGAGGCAGCAAGTGGCCTGTGTGCACACACGAGGGCCCATGTCTGTGCTGTGCTTCCAAGCTGGCTCCAGCACATGGCTGTTGGCGGGAGGCCTCAGTTCTTTGCCACTTTGGCATCACCAGGGACTGCTTGAGTGTCCTCTCAACATGGCAGCTGGCTTTCCCCAGAATGGATGATCAGAGAGAGAGAGACAGAGAGAGACAGAGAGAGACAGAGACAGAGAGAGAATGAGCAAAGAGAAAGCCACATGCCTCGTATGTATGACTTCATTTCAGAAGTCACACTGTCACTTCTGCCGTATTCTATTTTTTAGAAGTGAGTCACTCAATACAGCCTACACTCAAGGGGAGGGGAATTAGGCTTCACTTTTTGAAGGTAAGCATGTCAAAGAATGTATGGGCATATTTAAAAATCACCACAACCTCCCAGAGAAACTATCTGCAGCCAGAATCTTGTCTTGGGGTCTGCTTAGCACCAGTGAGAGAACAGAAGATTAGATAAGTAAGGGAAGGCAGCCGATATAGGGTGTGTCACGAGCCAGCTGAGGTTCAGTCATGCTGAGGACTTCTGGGAGACAACAGTGTAGACTATACCACACAGTTGTTCCTCCCCAAGAGTGAGGGAGCTGGGGTATCCATCCTCCAACTTTCAACCTGCATTGCCTGAGGGCTGCTCCCAGGAATATTGGCTCTGGGCAGAGAGAAAGCCCCAGGGCAGAGCGTTTTAAGTGTTTGTGAGTGCTGCAGGGATACAGGGCTCTGAGAGCATCTGCTACAGCACACAACTCAGTGAGCCAAGGGGAACCAGCCCTGGGAAATGATTGATAACTATAGGAAAGACATCTCTAAACTGGGGAGACATCAGCTGGGATCTGCCAAGGGTCAGTCTGCGAGGTCTGTCTGCTTGACACAGAAGTCAATGGAGGACAGTAGAGCCAAGTCAGAGAAGGAGGCTGAGTTCTTGATCAGGGAAGCCCTTGATCAAACTGTGCCTGAAGCCCCTGGACTTTCTAGCTTCTAAAACCTGTGGGTCCAGGGCTTCCCTGATGGTGCAGGGATTAAGAATCCGCCTGCCAATGCAGGGGACATGGGTTCGAGCCCTGGTCCGGGAAGATCCCACATGCCACGGAGCAACTAAGCCCATAGGCCACAACTACTGAGCCTGTGCTCTAGAGCCCACGAGCCACAACTACTGAGCCCATGCACCACATCTAGTGAAGCCCACGCACTCCAGAGCCCGTGCTCTGCAACTAGAGAAGCCACTGCAATGGGAAGCCCCCGCACTGCAACGAAGAGTAGCCCCTGCTCGCTGCAACTAGAGAAAGCCTGCGTGCAGCGACAAAGACCCAACACAGTCAAAAATGATAAACAAATAAATATAAAATAAATTTATAGAACCTGTGGATCCAGCAAAGGACATCTCCTTTCTAGCACTTCATAGGATGTATTCAGGGGTTGTATATGTGGAGGGCAGGAGCTGTGAGTCAGGAAGAAAGTTTCATAGTGCCATAGACCTCTAGAATAAAAAACCTTAAAATTGTATTTATTCATTTCATGTTCACACGATAAACCCCCCATCCCTTTGTGTGTCCAGCCTTGTGCTGGGAGATCAGAGATCCAGAGTGACCTCATTCACCAGACCTGGGCCTCAAAGAGCTCCCAGTCCTGGGGAAAACAGAGCTCTACCTAGACCCTCCTAGCAAAGGGAGGTCTCAGAGCTCAGGCAGCAGAAGGGAGAAGGAGTTTGCCTGTGAAGGTCCTAGTGGGCTGCATGGAATATGGGGCATTGGCACTGGGGTTTTGATGGCTGAATAGGGGTTTTCCAGGAGAAAATAGAAGCAGAGGAGAGTGTTTCAGGAAGAGGGAACATCCCAGGCAAAGGCTTAGAGGTATGAAACCAGCAGTTAACTCACAATGATTGAGTCAGTTGGAGCTGGGTAGGCAGGGGAGGATGGGATTTGAGTTGAAGGATCCACAGGGACCATGAAAATCAGGACCTGAGACTTAATCCCAACACAAAAGGGAGCCACACAGGAGTTCCAGTGGAAGTAGAGCCCTACCGTGAACCCATGATCATTTATTCATTGAACAAACCTTCACCAGATGGGTTCAAATCCCTGCTCTGCCAGCTACCTGCTGTGTGACTCCAGACAAATGATTTGCACTCTCTGAGCCTCAACTGTGTCATCTGTACAGTGAGCAACTATTGTGTGTTAGGCCGGGTATTGGCTGGAGGTACAGTCTCTGGGGACAGAGCTGGGGACAGTCTCTGCCCTTGACAAGGTCACAGCCTAGAAACTGGGGCTGCTGCTGTGAGCCAGGCATTTTATGATGATTTTCTTGTTTTATCTGCCCCATGACCGGGCACAATCACATCCAACGTTCTCCTCCAGGCAGGCCCTGCATTCACATCACCACATCACCCAGAACTTCTCTCATCTCCAGACCTTTGCCCATACTGAGCCTGCTGCCAGGCACCCTTCTTCCTCACCCCTTTACCTGGAGAACTATTCACTCCCCAGGGGTCATCTCAGAAGGAGCTTTCCCTGACCCCCCTCCCCAGGCTGAATCTGGTCCTCCTCTGGGGTTCACAAAGCCCTAGGTGCCCCCCACCACACCTATGGTCCCCCTGTATTTTAGCAGCCCAGCTAAACATCTGCCTTCCCCACAGGACTGAGAGCCCTGGGAGGGCAGAGCTGGGTCTTCCTTGTTCACTGCTGTGTCCCTGGTGCCCAAAACAGGGCTTGGCACACAGTAGGTGCTTACTAAATATTTGCTAAGCAACTTAAGGAGATCTTTCTTGGGACTTCCCTGGCGGTCCAGTGGTTAGGACTCCACACTTCCACTGCAGGGGCCACGGCTTGCATCCCTGGTAAAAAAAAAAAAAAAAAAAGTAGACTTTTCTCTCCACTTGGTGGCTGAGAAAGCAGAAAGGAGTCATCTAGAGAGAGTCAGAGAGAAAGTGAGTTTGAGACAGGATTCTAACCCACACCTGCCTGACTTCCCAGCCTGCTCAGCACTTTCCCACACGTTTTGGGCACTTCCGCGGTCCTCTCTGACTATCCTTCCCTCCATCTGACCAGCCTCTCTGGGGTCCCTTCTGTTTCCCTGAGATCTTCCCCCTCCCCCCCAACAGCTTCCTGCAGAACCCCAGAGAGTCAAGGCAATCTGGGAGGGCTTCCTGCAGGAGGGAGCTCCCAGGCAGTGAGGTGTGTTGCGTCTTACAGCCTGTGAAGTGTGATGTTCCCGGTGGTTTGCTCATCCTCACCTCTCCCAGAGGCACAAAGCGCAGGTGGGAAATCTATCTCCATGGCTGTCCTCACACCCACCCGTCTGTCTTGCTGATTTCATCGGGGCCTGAGCATGGGGTGCTGCTGACCTCATCCTCCCACCTTAGGGAGAGTGTGTTAGCAGAACCCTGACACCCTAAAATAATAACTCAGTAGCAGCACACCCAGTCAGAATCTGGGGCAAAGGCACCATCTGTGTGTTATCGCAGAGTCCCTGCTGCAGCCCCAGGAAGAAGGAGTTGTTAAGGTCCATCTTTAGCAGGTAAGGAAACTGATCTCAGAGAGGGAATTCACTTGCCCAGGGACATACAGCGAGTGAGAGACAAGAGCTGGGACTGGTCTCCCCTCGGCCATTGCACTCCCTATTCAGTGCATTCTCCCTGTGGCAGCTAGAGGGCGTCAGTGAGCACCTGAGTCAGGTCCGGCCTCTCCCCAGCCCACAGCCCTCCAGGGTTCCCACCTCCCTGGGGATAAAAGCCCATGTCTTCCCCCTGCCCTCCCCTCCTCCCTCTCTCCCCCTCGCTCACTCTGCTTCAGACACAGGGGCCTCCTCGCTGTTCCTCCAACATGCTAGGCACAGTCCTGTGCCCCAGGGTCTTTGCACAGGCCTTTCCCTCTGCCTGGGATGCTGTTTCCTGAATATCTTCGTAGGGCTTCTTCTCATCAGCTGCCGGCAAGGAGGGTCGGGGAGGCTCCTGCTCACAAATGGGTGAAGGTATGGAAATGATGAAACACCTTCTGCTGCCTTCACCCCTCCCCTCCTGGGGAAAGACCTTCAGCCCACCAGTGGGTTGTGGTCATGGGAAGTCCTTCCTTTTTCCTGGGCCTCTGTTTCTCAGTCTGTAAAGTTAACAGGTGACATTTCACAAACTTGTGCCAATGATTTTTTACATGTTCCGTTTTCCCCACACCTGTAATTAATTAATATTTTCCTTTAAACCTGCTCACATCTGGAACATCAATGCCCATAGGGGTTTTTGAAAGTCCTTTTCTCTTGGTTTTTGTTTTTTTTTAAAATAAATTTATTTATTTTATTTTTGGCTGCATTGGGTCTTTGTTGCTGTGCATGGGATTTTCTCTAATTGCGGTGAGCGGGGGCTACTCTTCGTTGCGGTGCACGGGCTTCTTGTTGCGGTGGCTTCTCTTGTTGCGAAGCACGGGCTCTAGGCATGTGGGCTCAGTAGTTGTGTCTCGCGGGCTCTAGAGCGCAGGCTCAGGAGTTGTGGCGCACGGGCTTAGTTGCTCCGCGACATGTGGGATCTTCCCCGACCAGGGCTCGAACCCGTGTCCTCTGCACTGGCAGGCGGATTCTTAACCACTGCGCCACCAGGGAAGTCCTTTTCTCGTAATCACAAACGTGAAAGAAAAATCAGCATTTCTCATCGTAGATAGAAGGTAACTGAAAAAACAATTTGATCTGAATCTCACTGGTTACTGCCGCCTGCAGAGGCACTGATCCTGTGATGGGATTCACTGGTAGAAAAGGCATTACAGACACCCTGTCCCCCAGGACCCAGCTGAGACTTGGGGAAGATGGAAATGACATTTAAGAAGAGTCTCTTTGCAACTGGAGTTCAAGGTTATTTCACACCCTGCCGAGCACCCTCCGAAGTCATGTTATTTGTGAACAAGGGGCATGCACCTTTTGGCAACACTGGCCACAAGATTCTAGGGCCAGGTGTCGAGATGTCACCCCCTCAGGCAGACCCTCCCTGGTAGCCAACACCAGGTATTCTGTCTGCTTCACTGAATGTGTTTCCTCTCTGTCTCTCTCACTAGAACTTATGTTTCATGAAGGCCAGAATGATTGTCTGCCTGCCACACCTAGGACAGCTTGGCATACAGTAGGCACTCAATAAGTGTTTGTGGAATGAACGAATTTATCCATGTCGGCATCTCTTTGTGGTTGGCAGAATTATAATTCCCCCTCAAAAAAGATATCCATGTCCTAATCCCCAGAACTTCTGCGTATGTCACCTTACGTGACAAAAGCGACTTTGCAGGTGCAATTAAGTTAAGAACCTTGAGATGGCGAGGTGATCCAGGATTAACCGGGTGGGCTCAATGTCATCCCAAGGGTAATTATAAGAGGGAGGCAGAAACGCCAGAGTCTGAGAACGAGATGTGACAACAGAAGCAAAAAGACGAAGTGAGAAAGATAATAACAGCTTGAGAAGGACTTGACCAGCCTTGGCTGGCTTTGAAGTTGGAGAAAGAGGCCGTGGACCAAGGAATGCAGGCAGCCTCTAGAAGCTGGAAAAGGCAGGAAATGGGTTCTTCCCTAGAGCCTCCAGAAGGAGTGAAATCCTCAACTTCAGCTCAGGAGCGTTCAGGATGGAACCCAAGGGGGAGAGAGGCTAAGTCAGGACCCCTAAGAGCTCCACCCAGATGGGATCAGCACTCAGCTGGTATCTGCTGGATGCCTACTGTGTGCCAGGCACCGTTCTGGATGCTGGGGATACAGCAGTGGAAGAAACACATAAATCCCTGCCCTCATGGAGCTGACATTCCAGTGGGGAAGACATACAATAAACAATCCAATAAAATGCATAGTATAATGGCAAGTGGTAAGTTCTCTCACCAAACATGAAGCAGGTTGCTAGAGGGACAGGGTGTCCATGGAAGGATTCTCTGAGGAGGTGACATTTGAGCAGAGACCTAAAGGAAGTGAGGAGGGAGCTGTGTGGATATCTGCGGAAAGAGTGGTACAGGCAGAGGCAACAGCATGTGCAAAGGCCCTGAGGCATTAACTCTGGTGAGCTGTTGTTTTGGGGACAGATGGGAGACGATGGGAGAAGAATTGATTCATCCATCCAGTGACCCAGCGATTCCATTTTTTTTTTTTTTTTTTTTTTGCGGTACGCGGGCCTCTCACTGTTGTGGCCTCTCCCGTTGCGGAGCACAGGCTCCGGACGCGCAGGCTCAGCGGCCATGGCTCACGGGCCCAGCCGCTCCACGGCATGTGGGATCCTCCCGGCCCGGGGCACGAACCCGTGTCCCCTGCATCGGCAGGCGGACACTCAACCACTGCGCCACCAGGGAAGCCCCAGCGATTCCATTTTTAATCATAGTCCTTAGAGAAATACTTTGCCTAGTGCATAAAGAGTTATGTAAAGACTGCTCACAGCAGCAGTGTTTGTAAAATTAAAAACCAGGAATTGACCTAAAAATCCCTTGAGAGAACAGGCGAGTAAATTAAGGCATATTCAAACAATGGAACAGTGTAGAACAGTCAAAAAGGACGTAGTTAGATCTATACAGTAATAATTTCTAACATTTATTGAGCACCTACAATGAACCAGGTACTGTGCTAAGCACTCTGTGTGTGATAACAAATAGCATCCCTTAGAAAACGACCCTAAAACAACTACTGAAAAGTACCTGCTAGGGACTTCCCTGTTGGTGCAGTGGTTAAGAATCTGCCTGCCAATGCTGGGGACATGGGTTCAAGTCCTGGTCTGGGAAGATTCCACATGCAGCAGAGCAACTAAGCCTGTGTGCCATAATTACTGAGCCTGCGCTCTAGAGCCCTTGAGCCACAACTACTGAAGCCCGCGTGCCTGTGCTCCGCAACAAGAGAAGCCACCGTGATGAGAAGCCAGCGCACCGCAACGAAGAGCTCGCAGCAACTAGAGAAAGGCCGTGCGCAGCAACAAAAGACCCAACACAACCAAAAATAAATAAGTTTTTAAAAAATAAGTAAAATTTTTTAAAAAAATATATCTGCTAAAAAGAGAGTATTAGTACCTGTATTTTCCAAATGTGGGAGTTTTAAAATATGTCCATGAATTCTTTGACAATTTCTTCAAGGAGATGGAGACTAATTCTCCTTTTCTGGAGGGTGGGCTGGACTTAGTGACTGGCTTTTTTTTTTTTTTAATTATTTACTTTTTGGTGCTGCGTTGGGTCTTTTCTGCGTGAGGGCTTTCTCTAGTTGTGGCGAGCGGGGGCGATTCTTCGTTGCAGAGCGCAGGCTTCTCATTGCGGTGGCTTCTCTTGTTGTGGACCACAGGCGTGTGGGCTGCAGTAGTTGTGGCATGCGGGCTCAGTAGTTGTGACTCACGGGCTCTAGAGCGCAGGCTCAGTAGTTGTGGCGCACGGGCTTGGTTGCTCCATGGCATGTGGGATCTTCCCAGACCAGGGCTCGAACCCGTGTCCCCTGCATTGGCAGGCAGATTCTTAACCACTGCGCCACAAGGGAAATCCCCCAACCAATGTCTTGACTGCAACTTCATGAGAGACCCCAAGCCAGAACCATCCGGCTAAACCACTCTCAGATTTCTGACCCTTAGAAATGAGATGATAACTGTTTTTGTTGCTGTTGTTGAATTTATTTATTTATTTATTTGGCTGTGCTGGGTCTTAGTTGTGGCATGCGGAATCTTTGTTGCTGCCTGCGAGATCTTCCTCATGGCATGTGAGATCTTTTTAGTTGCAGTATGCAGGATATTTAGTTGCGGCATGTGGGATCTAGTTCCTTGACCAGGGATCGAATCCGGGCCCCTTGCATTGGGAGCATGGAGTCTTAACCAGTGGACCACCAGAGAAGTCCCGATAATAAGTGTTTGCTTTTTCAAACTGTTAAGTTTTAGAGTATTTTGTTATTCTGAAATAGGGAGGAAACTGAGGCACAGAGAATCTAAGCAACTTTCTCAAAGTCACAGAGCCTTCACATGGCAGAGCTTGAATTCGAACCCAGGCAGTCAAAAATACAACATTGGGTGAAAAAAATAAGTTGCAGAATTATATATACCATGAGTACATTAATGTCTTTTTTTTTTTTTTCCGCACCACGAGACTTGTGGGATCTTAGTTACCTGACCAGGGATTGAACCCCGGCCACGAAAGCAGTGAAAGTGCGGAGTCCTAACCACTGGACCTCCAGGGAATTCCCTGTATTTTTTTTTTTTTAATGCACAAAATAATCCTGTTCACTGTTCATGGATATATGTGCTTGAGAGAATGTACATATATAAACTTTCTAACATATTGTTTGTTTCTTAAAAAGATGAAAAAGACCTGAAGTAAATATGACAGGTGTTAACCATTTGTTGTCAGCCCTGGGTGGAAGATACACAGGTGTTTGCTATATTCGTCTTGGCACTTTTCTCTCTTTTTCACTTTTTAAAATAAATTTATTTGTTTATTTATTTACCTGTTTATTTTTGGCTGCTTTGGGTCTTCGTTGCTGCGTGCGGGCTTTCTCTAGTTGCAGTGAGCGGGGTCTACTCTTCGTTGCGGTGCGCGGGCTTCTCATTGCGGTGGCTTCTCTTGTTGCGGAGCACGGGCTCTAGGCGCACGGGCTTCAGTAGTTGTGGCTCGTGGGCTCTAGAAGCGCAGGCTCAGTAGTTGTGGCGCACGGGCTTAGTTGCTGCGCGGCATGTGGGATCTTCCCAGACCAGGGCTCGAACCCGTGTCCCCTGCACTGGCAGGCAGACTCTCAACCACTGCGCCACCAGGGAAGCCCTCTCTCTTCTTCACTTTTCTCAAAATTAAAAATAAATGATTATAAGGACGAGAGAAAGTCAGTCGTGGAGGACTTAAATAGGTGCAGAGGAAGTGGGAGGGCGTTCCAGCAGAGGCACCAGCTTCACAAAGACCTGGAAACATGGGTGAGCTTGGTCTTTTCAGGAAATGAGGAAACCTAGAACGACCATACTACACCCTGGTGGCACATTTGAATTATGTACCCAGCCCCCACTTCAGACCAATGAACTCAGAATCTCAGGGCAGGCAGGGACAGGGTGGAAAGGTGGTGGCAGGATTTAATAGCTCCCCAGGTGATTCAAATAGGCACACAGTGTCAGGAACCATTTGATACACGGTCCAGTGCAGTAGCCACTCAATACATGTTTTTTTTTTTTTTTTTTTTTGCGGTACGCGGGCCTTTCACTGTTGTGGCCTCTTCCGCTGTGGAGCACAGGCTCTGGACGCGCAGGCTCAGCGGCCATGGCTCACGGGCCCAGCCGTTCCGCCGCATGCGGGATCTTCCCGGACCGGGGCACGAACCCATATCCCCTGCATCGGCAGGCGGACTCTCAACCACTGCGCCACCAGGAAAGCCCTCAATACATGTTTGCTGAGTGGTAAATGAATTATTTGGGGAGAGTCGTAGAGAAGGTGAGGGGGATGGGCGGGCCTTGGCCAGCCTGTCGTTTGGACTTGGGAGCGGTTGGGCACCCAAGATCCAGTTCCCTTAATTGTACCTAAAGAATTGCCATCGTTAGCCTCAGAAAATTCCAGGTGATGATAAGTGCTATCAAGAAAATGCAAGAAGATGATGGGACAGGAAGCAGTTGAGCAGCTTTTGGAGCCAGCTGGTCAGGGAGAGCTTCTTGGAGGAGGTGACATTTAAGTTGACACCTGAAGGGTGAGCTGACCCTAGAGATGTGTGGGAAAGGTGTGCCAGGCAACAGGAAACAGCAAGGGTGGAGGCCCTGAGGATGTGACAAACATATAAACGGGTGGTTGCAGCACAGGGTGACCAGGACTGTGATGGGGGACTCCAGAGGTGGCAATTCAGCCCTGTCACTCCTCAGCAAAAATGCCCCTCTCCCTCCGCTCCCCTTCCCCTCCCCCCCCCATCCCTGAGAGAAACAGCACCTGAATAGACGCATTTATTTTATTTTTTTTCCAAGGGGAGAGAGAGTGAACACGATCACCCTACATCCATCTGATTTTAAATTTAGCCCAGTGCACATGGAACTCAGTTCGGGAAAAACAAGAAGTTATAAAAATATAATTCCATTTTTCATCACGGGCAGCGGCAGAGGGAGTGGGGCAGGGAGAGATGGAGAGGTGGGATTTGGAGGGTGAGGAAGATGTAAAACTCCCAGGGCAGCTACAGAGCCTGAGCTGCTGTGATAGGAGACTTCTAGGGGTCCCATCCCGGGCCCCCCACCTCCTCCAGTCCTGCCCCCTGACAGCGCTGTCCCCGCACAGCCATAACCAGAACGACCAAGCTAAAACCCAGATTCATCCCATCCCACGCTGCCCCCAAACGCCCATGGCTCCCCACCGCCCTGTCAGCGAAACGCAAACTCCTCTCTCCCCGCCCCACACTGTGCTCCCGCCCAGAAAAACCGCCTTCCAGCCCGAAGAAGTCACGTGTGCTGGCTTAGTCATCTCTGGCGGCACAAGAAATGACCCCAAACGTAAAAACTGCAAGCAGCACACGTCACTACCCATAGATCCTGTGGGTCAGGAACCCAGCGCTGCTTAGCTGGGTGCCTTGCTTCGGAATCTCACGAGACCACGTTCAGGGAGACATCTGGGGTCGCGGTCTCATCTGCAGGTGCAACTAGGGCAGGCTGGGCTGTCCAGTCTGCTCAGGTGCTGTTGGTGGTGTTCAGTGTCTTGACAGGTGGCCTTCTCCATCAGGGTGAGCTTGTGGAGAGAGAGAGAGAGAGAGGGAGGAACAGCAAAAAGGAATTTACAATCTCATGTAAATTAATTAACCTCAGAAGTAACATCCCATTACTTTTGCTATATTCTATTGTTTAGAAGTGAGTCAGACGCCCCATCACACCCAGTTGGAGGGGATTACACAGGGTGTGATAGAGCAAGAGGTGGGGATGCTTGGAGGGCCATCCTAGAGCTGGGGCTTCATTAAGGATATCACTTTAGGCTCACACTGTGGAATACTACACAGCTGTTAAAAGTGTTATGGAGTTTTAATTTAGACTATTATCCTGTTACTGTTGAAAAATGTCTATATATACATTGAAAAAATGTCAGCACCCTGCTGAAACTCCTGAATATCAACTATTTTTTCTTAAATGCCACCCCCATCCCCCACCCCAGACCCTGAGACATCAGTGGTCTTGACCTTGTCTCTCAAATTCATCTTTTTTTTTTTTAATATTTAATTAATTTATTTATTTTGGCTGCTCTGGGTCTTAGTTGTGGCACACGGGCTCTTTAGTTGCAGCATTCAGACTCCTTAGTTGCAGCATGCGGACTCAGTTGTGGCATGCATGCAGGATCTAGTTCCCTGATCAGGGATCGAACCCAGGCCCCCTGCATTGGGAGCACAGAGTCTTACCCACTGGACCACCAGGGAAGTCCCTCTCAGCTTCATCTTTATTGCTAGGCAACCCAATGCTCTTCACTGTCTCCTCCAGCCCCCCAATCCACACTCGTTTCTTGGGGTAGAATAGACTAGCTTGTCCCACCAGCCCGCCTCCTCCCCACACCCAGCCCCTGAACCCCCGTCCACATTTTCTGAACCAAATTGGCCTCTGGACGAGGGTCCCAAAGCAAGCCGGCCCCCTCCCTCATCCCCCTCCACCTCTTGGTATCATCCAAGTCCACAGCAGTCCCCCGGTCCCCCGACTCCATCTTTCACATGTTCTAAGCACTTTCTCTGTGCCAGTTTGCTTAATTATCACCCAGCGAGGTGCCACTGGGTCCCCCTACAGATGAGGAAGCTGAACTGTCAAGGGGGGCACAGCAAGTGAGGACTGCTGGGACTCACACCTGAAGCCACAGGGGGTCCCAGGCCAGGCGCTGTGTGACCTTGGGGAGGCCCCTTTCCCTCTCTGGTCCCCCCACCCCCACTCCCAGCCAGGCAGGGAGAAGGTGAGGCCACAGGATACATTTCAATTTTGCCTCCCAGCTCTCAGTTGAGTACCTGGGGAGGTGGGGAGCAGATGGAGGGACCCAGAAATAGAGGGGGGTGCCCAGCCTGGTAGAGAAGGGGAATGTGGAGCTCAGAGACACGCAGCACTGGGGGAGGGTGCCCAGCACATCTGAGACCCCTGCTAACAAAAACTGAAGTAGAATGTCAGAGGAGGGACTTCCCTGGTGGCACAGCGGTTAAGAATCCACCTGTCAATGCAAAGGACACGGGTTCATGCCCTGGTCTGGGAAGATCCCACATGCCACGGAGCAACTAAGCCCGTGCGCCATAACTACTGAGCCTGTGTTCTAGAGCCTGCGAGCCACAACTAGTGAGCCTGAGTGCCGCAACTACTGAAGCCCACGCGCCTGGAGCCTGTGCTCAGCAACAAGAGAAGCCACCACGATGAGAAGCCCGCGCACCGCAACAAAGAGTAGCCCCCGCTCGCTGCAACTAGAGAAAGCCTGCATGCAGCAATGAAGACCCAACGCTGCCAAAAATAAATAGTTAAAAAAACAGTTAACAATTTCTTTAAAAAAAAGTCAGAGGAGAGGCAAAGAGATGGGGGAGAACAGACCATCTCCCCACCTGTGACCAGTGACAGAGGGGTGTGGGTCCCCAGTGGCGTGGGGAGGGGAGAAAAGAGAAGAGGAGAGTGAAGGAGGTGCAGTGGGGAGGGAAACTGGAAAGGCGGACCAGAGTAGGGGATGAAGGAGGGAGTGAGAGGGCAGGGAGGGGGCTGAGAAGGAGGGAAGTTGTGGGAGGGAGGGAGAGAGGCAGTGAATGCAGCGGGTGCCTCATGGGACGGACAGAGACAAAAGGAGACCCACACAGATAGAGGGAGAGAGACACAGACACACAGAGACACACTAGGGATCAGAGATAGACACGGATAAGGAGAGATGGAGAGAGATCAGGGAGAGAGACCTGGCCAGCCTCAGACTCAGAGGGATATTCAGATCATAAATGTTTCAACAGCTGTTTTGTCTTTTTTACCAGCTATCTTTGGGTACCTGCGCAGGTACTGGAGCCCAGGTGGTCTCCCACAGACCAACCCCCAGGCCTCATGGTCAGGCTGGGGTGGAGGGGAGCTGAAGCTGGGGGTGGATGTTGGCCAGAGGGGAACAGGGAGAGGAGGCTCTGGTTTGTGTGGGAGAATTAAGGCTGCACTGAAAGGGGCTTGGAGCAGGGGCATTAAAGGGTGAATAAGTGACCAATCACTAAGAAGAAAATACTTTGGGGAAAGGTATTTCTGGCAGAACAGCATGTGCAAAGGCCCTGAGGCAGCACCGTGCCTGGTGTGTTGGAGGAACAGTGAGGAGGCCTGTGTTTGGAGCAGAGTGAGCAAAGGGGAGAGAGGGAGGAGGGGAGGGCAGGGAGGGGATGGGGCAGGTCATGCAGGACCCTGTAGGCCACAGGGAAGACTTGAGCTTTTTATCTCAAAGGAGGTGGGAGCTCTGGAGGGCTGTGGGTAGAAGTAGGATGGATCTGGCTCAGATTTTAAATCGATCATTCTGAATTCTTCCACAGAAGAAAAACAAAAATCTCAGGCCAAAGTGACAAAACATTAACTGTGTTCATTAACTGAGGTTGGTTCTTATGTGATGGTATTCTCCGGACTTTATGTTTAAAAATAGAAAAAGGGCTTCCCTGGTGGCGCAGTGGTTGAGAGTCCGCCTGCCGATGCAGGGGACACGGGTTCGTGCCCCGGTCCGGGAAGATCCCACATGCCGCAGAGCGGCTGGGCCCGTGAGCCATGGCCGCTGAGCCTGCATGTCCGGAGCCTGTGCTCCGCAACGGGAGAGGCCACAACAGTGAGAGGCCCACGTACTGCAAAAAATAATAATAATAAAAGAAAAATAATAAAATAAAATAAAAAGAGAAAAAAAGTTTCCAAATATAAATAAATTAATAAATGAACAAGGACAAGTTGAATTTGATTGGTGGTCTTCAACTCCAGCCCCAGCTGGACCCATTGACTGGACATCCAGGCCTCCCTCTGACCTGCACATTTGGCCCTTTCCTGGGGCTGGGCACCCACATTGCTGCTCCCTCACCTTGAGCCTTTCTGGCAGGGAGCCTAGCTTCTTCCCTGAACTCAAGGACGGAATTCCTCAGCTCTGAAAGCCTAATTGTGCGTGAAATCCAATCGAATTATCAGGCCCTGATGAGCAATTCCCGAGATTATTTAGCTCAGTGAAGTAAATAATGACATTAGCATCTCCTGTGAGCTCCTGGAGCCCCCACTGCCCCCCTTCAGTCCCGCATTCTAGTTCCCAGCATGGTCTTTTGCCTGAATGGTGGGAACAAAGATGTGGGGTGGGGCTCAAAAATCCTTAGATGTTAGTGCAGGAGGGACTCAACACTTTCCTACAGATGGGGAAACTGAGGCCCAAAGCAGGACCTGTCACACAGAGAGTTAGGGCCTCTGGAATCCATCTCCACCTCTTTGGCCGTTCCTGCAAGCATTGATGACCCACATGGGCAAACCTCCCTCACTTCTTTCCTTGGGTGTGCCAAGGCAGGACTCAAATACCAGCAAGAGTGACATGCTGTGTGCATGCTGTGTGTGTGTGTGTGTGTGTGTGTGTGTGTGTGTGTGTTGGGGAGAGGGTGGGGAAGGCTATGGTGTGCCTGACCCTAAGATTTGTCTTGTTGAGAGAGGTAAAGAGACACGGATTAACTTTCTGCTATGATAAGCTAAGTATGCATGTTTTTTTAAAAAAAGTATTATAAGAATGACTACTGAGAGGATAGAAATAGAATGAATAATTTCCAAATCACTAGAGGGAATAAAAAAGGAAATAAAGGAAATCCACAAATTCAGCAGAACATTGAAGAGAAGGTAAAAAGGAAGCAACGGAAAAAAATGTTGAACAGAAAACACAGTAAAAGAAGGTGATGGGAATATATCCAAATACGTCTGTAAATGCAATAAATATAAATGGATTAAACCCACTACTTGAAAGACATAGACTCTCAAGTTAGATGCATACAAACAGAAACAAAGAAACAAAATCCATCTCTAGGGCTTCCCTGGTGGCGCAGTGGTTGAGAGTCCGCCTGCCGATGCAGGGGACACGGGTTCGTGCCCCGGTCCGGGAGGATCCCACATGCCGCAGAGTGGCTGGGCCCGTGAGCCACGGCCGCTGAGCCTGCGCGTCCGGAGCCTGTGCTCCACAACAGGAGAGGCCACAGCAGTGAGAGGCCCGCGTACCGCAAAAAAAAAAAAAAATCCATCTCTGTTCTTTGGAGGACACACCTAAAACAGAATGCTATATCATTGACAAATAACTTGCAAGGAAAAAAGAAAAAGACGTAAAGAGAAATCAACCAATTATGTGTGTAGATCTTATTTGGATCCTGCTTCAAACTGTAGGGAAAGAATTATGACACTTTTTATATAATTGGAAATTTAAAGACCTGTGGAATATTTGATGATATTATGGAAGTATTAATTTTTTAACTAAGATAATTAAATTATCTTTAATTAAGATAATGAGTCCTTATCTTTTAGAGACACAAACTGATCTATGTCTGTATACATTATATGATTCTGGAATTTTCTTCAAAATAATACCAAGAGAGATGAAACAAGATCAATAATTAATTGATAAATTTTTGACATTGATGATGGGTACATGGGGTTTCATTGTATTATTTTCTCCACTTTTATACACGTTTGAAATGTCCCATAATAAAGTGTTAAAAGAAAAAAAAAGGATGATGCAGATAAGGTTAAATGTCAAAGAATAGAAAAAGACTTACCAGGAAAATATGAACGCCCCTCAAAAGAGCACTCAGAATAATAAACCAGTTCCACCTCTGCATGGGTGGACCCTTACTAACATCATATTCCCTTCATCAGTTCTTTTTTTTTTAAAATTTATTTAATTATTTATTTACGGCTGCGTTGGATCTTTGTTGCTGTGCGCGGGCTTTCTCTAGTTGCAGCAAGCCGGGCTACTCTTCGTTGCAGTGCGCGGGCTTCTCATTGCGGTGGCTTCTCTTGTTGCAGAGCACAGGCCCTAGGCATGCAGGCTAAAGTAGTTGTGGCTTGCGGGCTCTGGAGCATAGGCTCAGTAGTTGTGGCACACATGGGCTTAGTTGTTCCACAGCATGTGGGATCTTCCCGGACCAGGGCTTGAACCCATGTCCCCTGCATTGGCAGGCGGATTCTTAACCACTGCGCCACCAGGGAAGCCCCTCCTTCATCAGTTCTTAAAAAGAATCCCTTCTCTTGTTCTGACCCCAGGCCCTTTGCATATGCTATACCCCCTGCCTAGACCACGTTCTCTCCTCTTCCCACTCTTACTCAGCCTTCAGGTCTCAACTTCAATAGCCCCTGCTCTAAGAAGCCTTCCTTGATCCCCTGACTGTGCCAGGTGCCTCATCTGCACCCCCCCAAATGCCTGGATGTCCTGCATCAGGACCTTCGCCACCCTAAGTTGTAATTGCTTGGTTTCGAGTCTGTCGCTCCCATGGGACTGTGAGCCCCATGAAGACAGGGCCCCAATCAGTCTTAGCCACCACAGTGAACCCAGGACCCCCAGCATGGGGCCTGGCACACAGTAGGTGTTTGGTACATATTTTCTAGGTGAATGAACGTGTACCCCTCAACAACCCCTCCCCATCTTTAGGCCTGAGTTTCCTCTCCTGTAAAATGGAGGGAAACCCTCCCAAGCAGGCTTAGGGTGGGGTGTGCCAGAGAAGGGAAGGAAAGCACCCAGGGGGTCACACCCGGGGGAAGCATCATGAGTGTGGCCTCCCCAGCTCAGTTCGGGCCTGGGTGGTGGAGACCGCCCCCATTTTAGGAGCACATGTGTCCCTGTCTCTGGGACCCAGCTCTGGCTGAGTGGGGATCAGGGTCCTGGTTCTGATCAGGAGGGTCTCACAGCTGAGCCCACGGCCTCTGCAGTGGGGAGACCTGATGTTAGGGACTGTGGTCCCTCAAGGAGGGGTCTCGAGTAGCAGCTAGGGGAATGGGGGGCAGGTAAGCAGGGCAGGACCAGAGCCCTCGGCCCAGAGGGGACAAGTGAGAGGATGGGCTGGGAGCCTCTAACACACTTCTCTCTGTCCCTCTGTCTCCTTCTGTCTCTGTCTCTGTCCCTCTCTGTCTCTCTCAGTCTCTCTCTGAGTCCCTCTCTCTGCGCCTCTCTCTCTCTGGGGCTCAATCCCAGTCTCTCTGTCTCTCTGTGCCTCCTTTATCTCTGACTATCTTTGTGTCTCTGTCTCTGTCACTATCTGTGTGTCTCTCAATGTTCTTTCCCTCTGTCTCTCCTCACCTCCTCCATCACTCCTACCCCTGGTTCTGCTTCTCTCTACCCACCCCCATTTTGGTTCACACAGAGACCCCTCCCCGCCTTGGCCCTGCCTTCACTCCAGAGAGGGGCGGGTGAGCACGCTGCCCTCTGGTCCAGTGTCCTGCTGGCCCGACCAGCTCTCTGACCAACCCCTTCCCTCCCTCACTGCTTCCCCATCTTGATTCCCAGGGGGGTTCCCTCCTGCAGAAGCACCATCTCCACCAGCACTTTCCCTCCCGCTGCTCCCACACCTCTAATTGTTGCTGCTGCTGCTGCCCAAGGCTGCACATTGAAGAACCACAGTCTGGTCCCCTGGTCTCTCCCATCCCTCACTTTGCCCCAGGCCCTTGGAACAATGGAGAATCAAATGTTTTCTCTCTTTTCCAGACAAGGCATGAAAAACTCCCTCTCCATGTGGAGAGACCAAGGCCCTGTAACCTGGCCCTCGAGGGCAGGCCTGGTACACAGCGGCTGCTTCATAATCATTCGCTGGTTAGATACTTATTGAGCACCTACTGTGTGCCAGGCCGTATTCTAGGCATAGGGAATGCTGTGGGGGTCCAAGATGGACAGAATTCCTGCCCTCCAAGAGGTGACCTTCAAGAGCAGGAGACACACCAAAGTCAAACACTCCCCCGCACCCCACCCCCGCTGCCCCCAAACAAATTCATGCCCACCTGGAACCTTGGAATGGGACCTTACCAGCAACTGGGGTCTTTGCAGATGTAATTAAGGATCTTGAGATGAAATCATCCTGGATTTAGGGTGGGCCCTAAATCCAATGACAGTGTGTTTATGAGAAAGGACAGGCTGATCAGGACACACAGGGAAGACAGCCACGTGATGATGGACGCAGAGGTTGCGGTGACGCGGCTACCAGTCAAGGAACACCAAGGTTGCCTCAAACTTACTGGCTTGAAACAACACACATTTATTATTTGAAAGTTCTGTAGCTAAAATCCTGGTGTGGGCAGGGCTGATCCTTCTGGAGGCTCCAGGGGAGAATTGTTTCCTTGTCTTTTCCAGCTTCTCAAGGCCTCCCACATTCCTCAACTGAAGGAACAGGGGCATCGGGGGTGGGGGGGAACCCTTCCTCCACCTTCACAGCCGGCAATGGCTGGTGGAGTCTTTCTGCCTTTACATCACTCTCATTCTTTGGCTTCCCTTTTATAAGGTTCCCTGTGATTACACTGAGCTCACTCGGATAATCTAAAATAATCTCTTTAACTCAACGGTCCACTGATTAGCAACCTTAATTCCGCTTTGCCCTGTCAGGTTAAATATCCACAGACTCTCGGGATTTAGACGGGGACACCTTTGGAGAGCATTATTTTGCCTACCACAGTTGGTTACACAGCTTTAGACACCCAGAACATGTGGAATCATTCCTAACCATGCCACGATATTCCTCCTCCCTGCCCTCCTTTGGGACTTGCTTCTATTCACCCTTCAGAGCTCAGCTTATGGATCACCTCCTCCAGGAAGCCCTCCCTGATGCCTCCTTTGGTCCCCACTGCCACCCGTGTGTCATCATCACAGCCCTTACCACACTATGTGGGTTACCTGGTGATGTCTGTCACTCCCACTAGATCCACTAGGAGGTGTGTCTTGCCCCTTCTGGGTCCTCGCACCTAGCACAGAGCCTAACACACAGTCGGCGCCCAATAAATGTTAGCAGCTTGCATGAGTTGGATGCTGCTCCACTCAGGTCTATAAATAGCTCCAGCCTGGTGACGATAAACATAATAAGAGCATACACAGGGACTCACAGACTTGGCAGGCAGGTGGGCACTGGCGGCCACGGGACCCCGTAGCCCTGGCGGCCACGGGACCCCGTAGCCCTGGCTAGGCCTGGCCCAGCCCAGTGCCTGCTGCTCCGAGCAGCCCTTCTGGCCTCCTCATTAAAGCAGGCCTTTTACTTAGGCCGACGCTGCCAGTTCTAATTGATTGCCTACCTCCCCGGGGAAACTCGAGTTCCTGAGGTCGGCAGCTGGGCCAGGGCCAGGCCAGGGCAGGTGGGAGGGAGCCCCGCTCCAGGATTGGGAACAAGGCCTGAAGGCTGGACCTTCTGCCTCACCAGAGAGGGCCTGCCCTCCCTCCAGGACTAGGGCACCCACTGACCTGCAGGCTCAGAGTCCCTTCCCAGGCTCATGCAAGCCTCTGGTATGTTTGATCTTCATATACTTGGTGACACCAAGAACAAAGAACACACCAAGATGCACACAGACACTCAAACACACACAAGCCCACAACCCACAGATCCAGACAGAGGCGGTGTAGCATGGTGGTGAGACACGTGGGCACATAACCCCTCTGTGCCTCAATCTTCCCATCTGCAAATGGGATTATAATAGTCTCTTCCCCACACTCATCCATGGGGCTTCCAGGAGAATTAAATAAATTAATAGTTAGAAAATACTTAACACAGGGCCTGGTGCATACTCAGTGTTCTATAATGCTTATTATGTATGCATTTGACAGGTATTGATTGAGTACTTAATGCATGGCAGGCCTAGCAGTTATGGCAGTGAACAAGATATGCACAAATTCCTGTTCTGGGGACCTGACATCTGAAGGGGGAGGGGGAGAGTAAGCCTAATAAAAGAGTAAATGTTGGGGTGAGCTGGGAGGACACAGGTGGACACACACACTCAAGACACCCCTGGAGAGGTACATTCTCTGAGCTTCTGTGATTATTCCCATTTCACAAATGGAGTAAATGAGGCTCTGAAACAAAAGGAAAATGGGTTTGTTTGGGGCCGCCCAGTTTCTGAAATAGTCAATGCTTCACGTGGCCCCAGGGCCTTTGTCCCTGCTGTTCCATTGCCAGGCAACCCCCTCCCCCCATCCTTCTGTTCTCAGCTCAAGTGTCACTTCCTCAGGCTAGCCCTTCCATCCCCTCACTCCCCTGCAATTCCCTGCCTCCTTCAAACTCTCGTGGCTAAGGCTGCATCTGTACTGGGGAACCTCTTTCATTAATATCTGTCACAGATGCCTCTGAGTTCCCAGAGCCTGGCACACAGTGGGTGCTCAAGAAATGCACACTGGCCCTGGGACACAGCCCCTCCCAGACAGAACTTGCAAACTGGCAGCTGGGGTAGGCCAGGTTGGGGGCCTCCCACCTCCCAGCCTTGATCCCGGCTGTCCCTGCCTCGGCCACCACCAGCTTCTAGAACCTGTTTCTAGCTTTTCATCCTCCCTAGAGAGGCCTCATTACCGCTCCCAGCCCGAGAGACAGGAACCTGCAGCCTCCTGGGCTTTGAAAACAACATAGTAAAATAGAAATTGATGCCGCCACTTGGGCACCCTGGGGCCTAGACTTTGGGCTGTGAGCCCCTGGCCGCGTGCTGTCTCTTTTAGCCCTTCCTTTGTGAGCTGAAGGAGATGACAGACTTTGGAGCCCAGAGCATCGGGAACTGGTAATAACAGTCATTAGGATAATGATTTTAATTATTATCTAATAAAAGTATATTTAGCAGGGCTTCCCCGGTGGCGCAGTGGTTGAGAGTCCGCCTGCCGATGCAGGGGACGCGGGTTCGTGCCCCGGTCCGGGAAGATCCCACATGCCGCGAAGCGGCTGGGCCCGTGAGCCATGGCCGCTGAGCCTGCGCGTCCGGAGCCTGTGCTCCGCAACGGGAGAGGCCGCAACAGTGAGAGGTCCGCGTACCGCAAAGAAAAAACAACAACAACAACAAAAAGTATATTTGGCAGCATCCATTTTGTGAGCCTTTACACAGTTCAAGGCACTTTTCTTTCGGCCGCGCTTGCGGGATCTTAGTTCCTCCACCAGGGATTGAACCTGCACCCTTGGCAGTGAAAGCGTGGAGTCCTAACCACTGGACCACCAGGGAATCCCCTCCAGGCACGTTTTAAAACCCTTTTCTTGATCCCACATTCCTCTCTGTTGACCACCCGGTTTCCCGAGAGTTGGCTGTTTACACTCACCCTTTCTCCTGTTGCCTCCAGCATCTGCTCCAGTGGGTCTCTCACGATCCCCACACCAGGAAATTGTACTCTGGGCAAGTTGCCCCTGGCAGGGGCGCCCACCTTGGTGACTGCCAGGCAGGTGGAGGGGGAAGCTGCCACCTCTACTGCTTGGAAGGAGAGGGCTGGGGGCTGCTGGCCTGGAGGGACTCTGGGATGGGGAAATCACTCACCAGGCAGGGGGACCAGTCCCAGACACACCCACCTCAATCCCTGACTCTAAGCCTGGGGGCCTGAGAGGCCCTGGGAATACCACCCCTTCACAGTCACAGACCCAGCCTCTCTCATGAAGAATACAGACTCAGAGGGAAAACAGGAGAGAAAGCTAACGTTTATGAAGGGTGTGTTCCATGCTAGGGGGTATGTGTAGTAACTCCTTTAATTATAAAAGCAACCTTATGAATTAGATACTATTATAGTGCCCCCCCCACGTTTTTTTTTTTTTTTTTTTGCCACACCGCACGGCATGCAGGATCTTAGTTACCGGACCAGGGATGGAACCCGTGCCCGCTGCCGGAGTCTTAACCACTGGACCACCAGGGAAGTCCCTATAGTACCCATTTTATTGTTGGGGAAACTGAGGTACAGAGAGGTGCTGTGGCCTGGCCAGTCACACAGCCAGTAAGTGGCACCCCGAGTCTGAACCCTTGTCTCTCTGAGTTGAGAGGCGCAGCCTGTGCTAAGTATCATTTCCCACCCAGGAGCAGTGGCATCCACAGAGCCATGCGCCAGGTGGGTTCTGTTATCTGCCCATTGTACAGATGAGGAAACTGAGGCTCAGAGGAGCTGCTGGGCTCTGCTGGGAGGACATAGCAGAGCTGGGGCTCCAGCCTGAGGCCATGCGCCCAGAACCGGGTCTCTTAACCACTCCAGTCACCAAAGGCTCTCCCGGCCTCTGTTTCAGCATCCATAAGGTGGGTTTAATTGCAGAATCCAGGTTTTGAGGACCACGTGCAAGCAGGCTTATAAAGCACCTCTTGTGGGGTCTGGCCAAACAGTAGGGTCTGATTTGCATGAGTTGGGGACACAATGAGGACGGCGCAGGGAAAAGTTTTCCCATGGCCCCCGTCCATCAACCTCTCTGCAACCTGGGGCAGTTAGATCTGCCACACACACACACACACACACACACACACACACACACACACACACACACACACACACACACACACCCGGCCTGGGGCAGTTAGATCTGACACACACACACGCACACGCACGCGCGCGCGCGCGCACACACACACACACACACACACACACACACACACCCCGCCTGAGATCCCCTTCCCTGGCGGTCACCTAAGTGCCCTCCGGCCCCTAGCAGGGAACAGCGCCGCCTCGGTGTCAGGCGCGGGGCCAGCATCCCTCCAGGTTTGTCAGCGTTGCCCAGAGACGGGAAGGGAGTCGGCGGGCCCCCGCCCCCTGCACGCAGACCCCTGCCCGCCCAGCCCCCAGGACCCCGGATCCAGAACAATGGGCAGGCCGGAGGAGGAGGCGGGCAGGCGGGGCTGGGGCCTCGGGGAGCCTGGGAACAGAGCGGCTCGGGGTTGGTGTGCAGGGAGGGGGGTCCTGAGATCAGACAGAGCCTCCAAGAGGGGCGGGGGCTCCGAGAGGGGCGGGAGGCGCACCCAGCCAGGAGGGATCTCGCGGAGGCGAGGGAGCTTAGCCCCCTCTCCCAAGGCGGCTCCAGAAGGAGAGGCCGCCCCCTCCCCCCGGCCCCGGGGCTCGTGCCGGGAACAGGTGTGGGGGGCTCTGAAGGCAAGACTTAGGGACACAATCCCTTTCGGAAGTGAAGTGACATCGGGGCCCCGCACCGCTATAAATACGGACACAGCTGACTTGGGGGAGGGGGGATCGGAGGGAACCTGAAGGACCCGAGAAGAGGGCGGGTAGGGTAGCGGGATGGGAGGCGACCCTGAGCCCTTGGGACGCGGCCAATTTCTGGGTGGATGCGAAACCCGGTGACGTGATACACTCCGGACCCTGGCGTCCCGGGGCCGCAGCGGAGGACAGAACCGGGCGGGTCCACAACCTTTCTGAGTCCCGCCCCTCGCCGAGCCCCACCCCTCCCTGAAGCCCCTCCCGCTTCTGAGCCGGCTCCGCTCTCTCGGCCCCTCCCCTTTCAGCGCCCTCTCCTCTCCCTTAACCCCCTCCCCTGGCTGAGCCTCCTCTTCTATATCAGCCCCCTCCTCTCAGCCCCCTTCTCTCTAAGCACCACCTCCCATCTTTCAGCTCTTTGGGGTGGGGAGTGTCCTGGGACAGCCCCTTCTGGCTGTCCAGATCGAAACTTGACTCCTTGGCTGGTGGGGGCTTCCCTGGCTCTTCCTCAACTGCAGCATCACCCTCATATTCTGTGACTGGAACAACCAGAGCTTTTGAGGTTCCGCCCTCCCCGGGCGCCCCGCGGGCCCGGTTATACAGCAAATACCTGCAGAGATCCGCTACCTCCAACACCCAGTCCCGGGCTAGGTTCCTCATCAGAAACTGCGAGAAAGACCTACAGGCATGCATACCCCCTTCAAATTCCCGTTTAGATCTCTCATTCTTCCCAGATCTAGGAGCCAATTTTGAAATGGGGGATGGGTAGAAATTCTGACTTCATTCATTCATCTTTTCACTCATATTCTTCAACAAACATTTAATGAGCACCTACCGTCTGCAAGCCTGTGCCGGAGGCTGCGGATGCAGCTCACGGTCCAGTGGGGGAGATAGTCCGTGGAGTGATGTGGGTCAGAGGGCTGTGATGGGGGCACACAGGCAGCTATAGGGGTCAGGGAGCTGGTGGGTCAGGGAAGGAAGGCTTCCCACGGGAGGTGTCATCTAAACTGAAGGCTAAAGATATTAGGGGCCAAGAGAGGGTGTTCCTGGCAGAAGGAACAGCAAGTACAAAGGTCCTGAGGCAGGAGCCCCTGGCTTGCAGTCCCAGCTTTGCTGTTTATTTGCTGTGTGACCCAGACAAGTGACTGTTTCTTTCTGAACCTTAGTTACCAATGCTCGACGGAACGGCTTAGCAGGGCACCTGGTATACAAGAGGTACTCCATAAATATTTGCCAAATGTTGATGAGGGAATTGAGGTTTCGAGGGTTGTCATGAAAGAGAAAGCTTTGTGGCCACTGCCTGGGGATGAGTGGGTTGGGGCAGCTCGTGACCTCTTTTTCTGGCCAAGGTGCCCCTGTCCCCTGGGCCCCTCCCCCCGGGCCCACCCGTCCTCCACCAGCTGTCCCTCCATGTGTGCGGCCGCCTGTCAAGAGCAGGCGCCTGTTCCGGGACACCTGATGCCTTGCTTCCCAGGGATTTCAGAGGGGTAGATGCACGGAAGTTCAGCTGCCACGGGGGCTTAACCCTGGAGCCTGGGCGCCGGGTCTTCAGAGGCCCAACAGCATCCCTCTTGACTCTGTGAAGAGCCCTGGCACCGCTACCAACCTTAGCTGGAAAGACCCCACTTCAACTCCTAGCCCTGGCATTGCTTGGCTGTGTGGCCTTGGGAAAGTTAGTCAACCTCTCTGGTCACTGCCACCACCAATAATGATAACAGCTGACACATCCTCAGTGCATATTATGTGCCCGGGGCCATGTTTAGAGCCTTTCTATGAATGAACTCTATCTTCTAGCAGGATTCTGAGTTCCCAAGTATTGTTGACCCCATTTTATAGATGTGAAAACTGAGGCACAGAGCAAGGTTATATGACTCAGGTTGAAATAACCCAATCAGTAATAACTACAGTAACACCTATTGCGTGCTCACTGGGTGCCCACTTTACGTGGATTAGCTCATTTAATTCTCCCCCAAACCAAATGAGGTGGTGGAGACTGCTAATAGAAGTCCCTTTTTACAGATGTGGAAACGAGGCCCAGAGAGAATAAGCAATTTGCTCAAACCTACAAAGCTGTATAACTTTGAAAACACATCATCATAGAAAGTTCTACTGATGAACATTGCTCTATGAGAAAGTGCTTGCTGTCATCTGGTAGGAGCCCAGGCCCTGGTAAGTTACAGTTAACTTGTAGGTTTCTGTCTGGTAGAAAAAAAACTCCAATTATGGTTTTGCTGCATGTAGGACATTCACTAGTTGTACCCAGCCTAATCTTATTCTAACATTCTTAAGAAAAAAAATCCTGATAAATACCCAGTCCCTTAAATGCTCTCAGAATCAGCTTGGGGACTTCCCCGGTGGCACAGTGGTTAAGAATCCACCTGCCAATCCAGGGGACACAGCTTCAATCCCTGGTCCTGGAAGATCCCACATGCCACGGAGCAACTAAGCCCGTGAGCCACAACTACTGAAGCCCGCGCTCCTAGAGCCTGTGCTCCGCAACAAGAGAAACCGCCGCAATAAGAAGCCCGTGCACCGCAATGAAGAGTAGCCCCCGCTCACGGAGAATGACCATTTAACTGGTCCCCTGAATAATGAGTTAATTAATCACTGACCAGAGTTTATGTTTTCAACTTTCTGAGAACTGTACCTTGACAGCCCCATTTTGCAAATGGGGAAACTGAGGCAAGTTCCCTGCCTCCCCCACCCCAAGTCTGGGGGCCTAGTCATTGCACACCTGGCTCTCCACATCCAGGCATCCCCCGCCCAGCTCCCAGAAGCAGCACCGAGAACCTGTCTTCCCTAAGCAGCAGAGAACCAGGTCACCAACCGCTGGGACATCAAAGGGAATCTATAAATACAGCTGCAGGAGGAAAAATAGACACTTTTCTAGCCTCTCCCAGCCTTGCCTCTCTCCCTCTCCAGATCTTTCCTGGCTAGGCTCCCACTGTGGTAGCTGGGCCGAAGCCCCCAACCCCAAGGACCCCTGCTGGAAGACAGTGGGGAAAGCTGCTGGCAGTTCCTCAGTTTCCCCCAATGAGCTCAACATCTTCTGCCCTCCCCTTCCCCTGCCAGGGGACTGAGAAAAGAGGGGAATCACTGGGCCTGTCCCTGGGAGGTGCAGATGACGTTCTAAGCCCAGAGGTGAGGGTTACTGATTTGTAGAAATCTTCGAATTCCAGAACCCTGGAATCTTCCTTCTTTCTCATGGGACACATAGGGCTTCTGCACTGTGTTGGGTGCTGGGAAGCTGGCAGGACCAAGGCAGACAGTTTAGACTTGGCCAGGGCAGTCAGGAAGGCTTCCTGGAGGAAGTGACATGAGCTGAACCCAATGTAAGATGGGACAGATGGGGAGGGAAGAGCAAAACAGGGGAGGAAGTTGCAGGGGAAGGAATTCAGAGTCCTCCTGGATGATCCCATTTCCTCGCTCCCCAAGTCTTTGCATCCAAAATGACTCTCAAGGGACTTCCCTGGCAGCCCAGTGGTTCCAATTCAGGGGGCGTGGGTTCAGTCCCTGGTCAGGGAACTGAGATCCCACATGCCACCCAGGGAAGCCAAAAAAGAAGGCCTCTCAAATCTGCCTATTTCTCTCCACCTCCTCAGCCCCTGCCCCTGTCTAGGCCCCCATGTTGCTCCCCCAGACTAGTCCCTCCTCCCCTGGGGCCTATTCCTGCCCTGGGTGTATCAGTCTCTGCAAGGCAGCCAGAGGGACCTTTTTAAACCTTAAATCAGATCATGCCACTTGCTCACTATAAACTCTCCCATGGCTCCCTAGTGCCCTTGAAATAAAATCCAAACTTTTCCCCATGTCCCCAACACTTCTCTGCCCTCCCCTCCTCCCTCTCTCCCCCTCATTCTTTCTGCTTCAGCCACACGGGCCTCCTGACTGTTTCTCCAACATGGTCCTTCCCCAGGGCCTTTGCACATGTTGTTCCTTCTGCCCTTCCCCTATTTCTTCTTCCCCAGACTGGTTCCTACTTCTCCTTTAGGTCTCAGCTCAAAAGTCACCTCATCTGAGAAACCCTCCCTGATGCCTCCAGACCACTGCTGCTCTTCATCGTCTTTTCTCCCTGGACTTTATGATGATCTGAAATTATTTTAGTCATTCACACGGTTCTTCATTGTTTGTCCATGAATGCCCCGAGAGGGCAGAGACCCTGCCAGAGACCTCACCCGCCATGGGCTTCAGTTTCCTTGTCTATAAAATAGGCAGGCTTGTGACAAGCTGCTCCCTTGGGGAGGCTGCCTACCTCATTTGTTGTTCAAGTTACTATTGATATTTCCCTTACAAACTGTTTGTAATCAATATGCTAATTGATGCAGATTTTATGTAAATGACACAAGTATTTATTTCTCCTCCCCCTTCCCCCCAACAAATTCCCCAATGGCCTAAGGGACCCTGGAAGCTGGAGGGTGGGTGGGTAGCTGTCTCAGCCCACATCTCTTGGGGATCTTTGGGGGTAGAGGGACAGTCCTGGGGGCAAGCAGGGAAAGGGGCAGGAGGTGGGTGTGGGGGATAGAAATCTGGAGACCTGGGGGAAGATTGAGTCCAAGACAGTAAACGAGCAAGATGGAGAGATGAAGAAGAGGGTGGGGAGATGGAGAAACACACAGAGGATAGGAGAGAAGGAGAGAGGGAGACTGGAAGGAATGAGGGAGGAGGGCCAGGCGGGGGTCCCTTGCCCACCTCAGGGCGTGCTGGGGGCAGACCTGCTCCCCACCACACACTTGGATCAGTGGAATGACCTTCCCACCTTCACTCTGATCCTAACCTATTGGAATCTTCTTGCAGGGGAAACTGAGGCAGGACAAGAGGAACCGCTGGCCTCACTGGCCATTCCAGGACAGGTCTGGGATGAGAGCTGGCCCACCGCTCCACGGGATCCTGGAGGTAAGAAGGCTTCCTTGACACTTGCCTGGACCTTGGCCAATACTCCATTGTCTTTACTGAGTGCCTACTGTGTGCCAGGTCTGTGCTGGGCAGTGCTGGGATCAAGACCAAGTGCCTTGACCAAGACAGCCTGCGGTCTTTGAGGAACCAAGTGAATTCCGAAGTGGTCCCCACGGCCCACGAGGCCCTGCATGACCTGCCCCCCACACACACACCCTATCACCTCTTCCATCTCTCCCCCTGAATCATGCTGCCCCTGTTCCTCCTCTAGCAAGCCAGGAATGGTTCTTTCCCAGGGCCTTGGCACTGGCCGTTCCCCCCATCTGGAGCTCCCTTCCCCCACATACCTGCATGCTTTTCTCCCTTACCTCCTTCAGGTCTCTGCTCAGATGTCACCTCCTCCATGAGGCCTCCCCTGACTACCTGCCTAATATCTCCCCCAACTAGGGCACTTCCCATTTTCTTTCCTTGCTTAATTTTTCTCTTTAGCACCATGTTGCTTCTTGTCTGTCAACCCCATTGGGATGTCAGCTCCAGGAGGCCAGGACTTCTATCTATTCTGTTTGCGGCTGTGTCCCCAGTGACTAAAACAAGCGGGGCATCTGGTAGGTACTCAATCCATACTCGTTAAATAAGTTCATCTTCTCCTGACCTGAGCTGTGAGCATTGCCAGGACAGAAACTGGCTCTGTCTTGGTCACCACTGTGTCGCCAGCACTACCCAGCAGAGCCTGGTACACAGTAGGTGCTCAGTAAAGTTAGCTGAATAAATAGGCCAATGAGGGTCAAGACCTACGGACTCGGCTCTGCTTCCTGAACGCATCAGAGGGTTTGTAGCCAGAGCTGAGTTTGTCCCAGGCAGGTCCCGAAGGGCACAAGGAGCCTGGGCGTGGAGGGTGAGCTCAGGGCCCGCCAACTGCACCTCCACACACTGACGTCAGCGTCACTTGAGTCGAGAGCCTTGGTGGCAATGACGGAATCGCCACCACATGAGGTCATTCACACACACCCTCTACTGTCACTGGCTGTTTTTTTTTTTTTTTTCCCGTAACAGTTTTGATTTGATTTGATTTTTTTGGTGGGAAAATATACCTAATGTAATATTATTTTAACCATTTGTAAATGTTCAATTCAGTGGCATGAAAGACATTCCCATTGTTGTTCAGTCATCACCACTACCTAGACCCAAACTTTTCCACCTTCCCAAACTGAAACTCTGTCCCCAGGAAACACTGACCCCCCCACCCCTCCCCCAGCCCCTGCCCCCACCATCTACTTCCTGTCTCTGTGGATCTGACTCCTCCAGGACCTCCTGTGAGTGGGATCGGACAGTGTTTGTCCTTTCGTGTCTGGCTTATTTCACTGAGCCGCACGTCCTCAAGGTTCGTCCATGTTGTAGCAGGTGTCAAATTAACTGCAGTGGCCACACCCATTCTGCCACTCCATCACTGATTAAAAAATGAATTAACAAAAGGTCTCTTGGAGAAAAGGATATTGGCCAAACACATGAGGATCTTCCCAAGGAGAGGGAACAGCAAGTGCAAAGGTCCTGGGGTGGGGCTGAGCTCCATATGTTTGCTAGGCTGGAAGAGGAAGCTCAGGGGAGGGTGGATATTGAACAGGGAGAATGTGACACTTTTTCACCTCCCTCCAAGTGATGCTGGCTTCCTGCCCTTTCTGTGCCTCAGTTTCCTATCCACACCCAGGACAGACCCCAGGGAGCTCACAGGTCCCTGGGTCCGTCACCACTTCTCCCTTCTGAGTACCAGGGTGCCCCTTGCCTCATTTGCATATTCAGATGAGGCCTTGGGGCTGGGGGTTCTGGGAGGACCCTGGCCACACCCATGCCTTTCTGGGGATGTCACTGGTTCTGACCGGGAGGAAGCACTGTAATTGCTCTAATTTCCACTCACAAATCAGGCAGGGAATGCTACTGCTTCTCTCTCTACTGTTTCCCAGGGGTATGTCTGGCGCTTGGAGCTCCAGCCAGACACACAGTCAGCTCAAGCCACAGCCCTGGGTCCAAGGGGCTGCAGAGAGGGTCTCAGGCTGGACAGCCCCCAGCCACCCCCGCTGGCTGCCTGGCTGAAGGCCTACTGTGTGCCAGGCCTGGCACTCACCCTCTCCACTGCAGTGGAGGGGGACTCGGGCAAACTCCAGGGCCAAGCATCCTGGGTTTAAATCCTTGCTCTGGCTCAAAATGTGTACAGTACCTGGAGCTATGCAGTGCACACAGCAGGCACTTAATAAGTGCTCCTGAAGTTATTACTTCACTGGATACCTCTCCCCCAGCCTGAAGAGGTGGCCTCATGTTGCCCCATTTTGCTGCCGAGGGGACTGAGCGACCCTGGGCTCCTGCCCAGCTGGGCCTCAGTTTCCCCATCTGTACAATGAAGGCAGAGCTCTCAGACCCCCATTCATTCACTCATTTGTTCAACACATTTGCTGAATGCTTACTGTGTACCAGGCCCTGTTCTAGATGCTGGGGACACAGCCATGACCAAGGCAGACTCTGGCCCTGCCCTGGCAGAGCTGATTGCAGGAGTGGGGCAGAAGAGAACCAAATGGATAAAAGAAATACTGTTGGTGGGTTTCCCTGGTGGTGCAGTGGTTAAGAATCCGCCTGCCAATGCAGGCGACACAGGTTCGAGCCCTGGTCTGGGAAGATCCCACGTGCCGTGGAGCAACTAAGCCCATGCACCACAACCACTGAGCCCCGTGCTACACAACTACTGAAGCCTGCGCGCCTAGAGCCTGAGCTCCGCAACAAGAGAAAGGCCGGGGGCAGCAAGGAAGACCCAATGCAGCTAAAAATAAACAAATAATAAGAATAAATTACTTATAAAAATTTAAAAAAGAACCTTCCAAGCTAGGAGGTCCCTTGGAAACGATTAAAAGCATGGGGTTCAAATTCCAGTTTTATCTCCTGGCTATGTGAGTGGCCAAGCCATTTCTCTCTGGGCCTCAGTTACCACACCTGAAAAATGGGACAATAGCAGTAGTCATGCTCTAGAATCATGGGGCTACATAAATGTTAGCTCATCGTTATCATTATTACTATATGCACAGAATGGGTCATTCTCCCAGCCCAGGGGTGCTGTGTCATCTCTGGAAAGGGCTACACCCTCTCTGGGCACCAGGTCCCCCACATGCTCCAAAGGCCCCAGGACTATTTTTGAATCTGGAGAAGAGTCCCAGAGAGGAGCCCCTCAGCCTGCCCTGCGAGCAGGCAGGGGTCAAAGGGCAAGAGGCAGGGATGGGTCAAGGCCATGCCCCCCCCCCCCCACACGCACATGCACACACACCGCACCATGGGCTCTAGGCGGTTAGCTCTGCGGAGGGACCAGCTGGGCGGATTTAGCCAGCGCATCTGCCGCCGGAACAGCTGCCGTTGGGGGGGGGCGGGGCTGGAGGGGGATATGGGACGAGGGAAAAATCTGTCCGAGGAGAATCGCGTCTGCGCTAACCAGCTGCAGGCTCAGACTGGGGGGACACCCCAAATCCGCCCGGACCCCGGGCCCCTCCCCTGCTGCGGTCGCCCCCACGTGCCTCTGGGGGGAGGGGGCTCGGGGAGGCCCTGACGTCACAGGCGGCTTCAGCCAATCGGAGCTGCCCTTTCCGAGACCCCCCCGGAGATTCCCAGGCCGGAGCCGGGACCAGGGGCGCGACCGAGCAGCTAAGACCCCCAGCCTGGGCTTAAAAGAGGGCCCGGACCTGACTGGGGAAACCAAGGCTGGTACCCTCCAGGAAGGGGGCGCGGGACCTAGCTGACCCCTCCAAGCCTCTGCTCATCCGCCTGGCTCCAGCGCAACCCAGAGAGGGGCATTGGCCGGCGGGAGTCACACAGCAGGGCGGCGAGGCGGGGAGCCCTGATGGGGGGCGCGCAGGCAGCGGGGCGGGGTTTTCCTTCCCCGCAGGCGCCAGGCACCAAGGCCGGGCTTAGCCTCAGCCCATCCCGGGGGACACAAAGGCCGCTTGACCCACTCCAGGTCTCCCCGGGACCCCTCGGACCCGGGGCCGCGGCCTGGACACGCAGGGAGGAAGGTGTTGGTGGCCGCGGGCACCCTCAAAACCCGCCCTGGATTCCTGCGGGTCGGAGCTGGACGGGAGCGCAGAGCTGCCCAACCTGAGCTGAGAAACTGAGGCCCAGAGGGGCGGGGCTTTGCTCAGAGTCACACAGCTTGGAGGGCTCTGCTGGCGCTGGTGACCTCGGGCAAGGCCCTGCCCCTCCCGGGGCCTCCTTGGCTCACCCGGCGGGCAAGCTGTGAACTTCCTGCCACCCTCTTCCAGGTCAAGGCTCAGACAGTCAGGAGCCCAGGGCGGGGGAGGGAGCAGCCCGGTCTGACCTTGCCCTGGTCCGGGGCATGAAAGACCCATTCATGACTGCCGAAGCCTGGACGGCAGCTGAGCCGGCCCGCGGGGGTGGAGCCTCCCTCAGGGCCTTTGTCCCGGCGGGTCCCTCTGCTTAGTATACCCTTCCCACCACCCCCTGCACCCCATGTACTCCGCCAGATCTGTCTGTCGTCCTTCTATGGCCCCCACATCACCTCGTGGATCTCCTGGGCCGCACAATGTCCCCCATCTATCTCAGCAGGTATCTGTACCTTGAGTTCGGCAGCCACTGATTCTTCTGTCTCCCCTGCTAGACTGTAGGCAGGAAGCCAGTTTGCCTTGCTGACTGCTCAGTCCAGGACCTGGCACACAGTAGATGCTCAATAAATGTTTGTTGATGGAATAGGTGGCTGAGGAGCCCAGTCCGGCCAAGGCTGCAAATGGGAGGGCACAGCTCGTGGAAAGGTATAGAGGTGGGAGGGGAATGCAGAGCCTGGACACCAAGCTGAAGTGCTGGAACTTAACAAGCCCCCCATTGCCAGGCTGGCCTCAGTCTCCCCAGGGGGCAGGAGACAAGGGGGTAGAGTCCAGACAGACACAGGCAGGTGCTTGGCTGATTTGCCTGGGACTCTGGCTCAGCCGGAAATCTTGTCAGAGCAAAACCACGGGCAGGAAGGCCTGGCTGCTGGCGGAGGTTTGCGGTCGCCAGGACGGCCCCTGGGCAGCTGCCGGGGGCCTGGAAGAACCGGGTTGTCTCCACGGATGCCAGGGAGGCTGCAGGTGGCCCAGGATCCAATGTCCCACTGCGTGTGTGAGCCACTGGGAAGCCACACAGCCTGCCTGAGCACCCGGACTGCTGGGAGCCCTGGGTGGGACTCAGCGGGCAAGGCACGCCCCAAAGGTGCTTAATAACCAAAGGCAAGAGGATTTATGCAAGCTGGTGGACCTCTCTGTGCCTCAGTTTCCCCTCTGTGGGAGCCTCCTGCGGCTGCCCTGAGGACTGAACAATGCGATTTATGCATCAAACATAAGCACACAGCAGGTGTGCAAGAATTGTCACTTAGATAAATACACAATAGTAAAACTTTTATGGAGCACCTCCTGTATACTGGAGATGCCAGAGGGACAGGGACAGCGTGCAGCACAGTGGGGGAGACATACACAGTCACACCCATATGGAGAGGTGCTTTGGACAGAGAGGGACATTGAGGTCCTGAGAGGAGCTCTCTTTCTAAGGTCACAAAGGGGCAGGGAGGTTACAGGGAGGTCTCGGAAACAGGAAGACCAGTTTGTCTTGGAGTCCCAAAGGCAGGGGGCCAGAGTGCTCCCCACCGGCTGAGGGTATGCTGCAGCCCCCTGGGAACCTCTTTTCCCGTCAGGCCCCATGGGCGCTGGGACAGAAAATAGCCATGGTCTCTGCAGCCAGCTTGCTCTGTTCAAATCCCAGTTCTGCCACTTTCCAACTGGGTGACCTTGGACAAGACGCCCCCCATGCCTCAGTTTCCTTACATGTCTACTGAGTATTGTTTAATATAATGCTTGTGGATTGAATAAATGTCCTCGTATATGAAGAGGGCCATGTAGACCCCCGGAGTTCCTGACGCCGCAGCATCCCCATCATCCCCGCGGATCCGATAGAGGATGGATTCTGGGTATGCGGGACTGGCCAGAATGGACCGGGGCAGTAATTTGGGGAGGGGAGCGGCGATCAGGCCCTCCACCGGGACAAAAGCAGGGTACCTTCTCTTAGGTCACTCCTCCACCCTCCACCCCCGCCCCCGCCCCCAGTGCCGCCGGCCGCCCACCTGGCTCCGCCCTCCGTTCCGCGCCGCCTTTGCTCCGGGCCGGGTTTTGCGCGGCTCCGGCCCGGCTTGGTAAGTGGGGGGTTGCCGGGTGAGGGGGGGGGGCGGAGGTGGCAGAGTCGCGAGTCGCAGCGGCGGCCGCGGCGGGCAGAGGAGATGCGGCCGCGGCGCGCCCCCGGTCCGGCCGCCGCGCAGCGCCCCCCCCGGAGCCGACGCCAGCGCGCCGGGGGCCGGGGCTGAGCCCCCTCCCCCAGCGCAGCGCAGCGGGCCCGGGGGCGGGGAGAGCGCGCGCCCCCAGCCCCCCTCCCCACCCCGGGATGCCTGGCTGAGCCGGCCGGGCCGGGACAGGTGCGCGCACGAACCGCCCCCCCCCCCACCCGCGCCCTCCCGCCCTCGAGCTCCCTCCCGCGCACTCGCGGCGGCCGCGGCTCCGAGGTAAGCGCCCCGGGGCGTCTGCAAGAGGGGGGGCTGGGGAGGCGCTATCCCGGGGGTGTCTGTCGGCACGCAGCTGGGGGCTGAATTGTTGGCTGGGGTGGCCGGGTCAGGCGCTATAATGGGGGGCCTGGGGGCCCCGCCACTGCGAGGGGAATGGATTAGGGCCGGAGAGGGGGTTTGTGGAGCTCTGTAACGGGAGGATCTGCCGGCAACGCAACTGGGGAGGGGGCTGAATTTTAGGGGGGTCGCAGTATGGAGCGATATAATGAGGGTCCAGTAACAACGCTTTGAAGGGTCTGGATTTGGGCCTGGGGCGCTGAATGAGACTCCATAATGGGGGTGTTTAATGGCACTGCAGCTGGGGGGGCCTGGATTGTTGACTGGGGGCCTGTATGTGGAGCTATAATGGGGGTTCTGTCGGCACCGCAACGGGTGGAGGTTTTGTCCGGGGGGGCCGTAAGAGGCATAATAATGGGGGCTCGCGGCTGCGCCGCTGGGGAGCTGGATTTGGGCCCAGGTGGGGGTTTCAGGGCAGGCAGGGGGCCTGCTGGCCGAGGGTGGGAGGTGGTGCTGGGGGGCGGGGCCCTGGGCGCTAAGTCGAGGGACCCCCGGGGCTGGTGCGGTGGTCCCGGCGAGGTGAGGCCCCTCCGCCCCACTCCTTGGTCCAGCCGCCGCACCTTGGGCGCCCCTGAACGAGTCCAGGGCCCGGGCCGCGGGGTAGGGGCCGCGGTGGGGGGAGAGAGTCAGCCGGTCCTGTTCCCCCCCCATGCAGTGGGAGCCCAAGGGTTCGGGGCCCCCCAAGAGCTGACAAAGGGACAAAGAAAGCGTCTCTCTCCGAGAGCGCTGGGAGGGGTGGGGGGCGCCGAGTGTGGCCCCCTCCCGTGGGCGCTGATTGGTCTCCAGGGTGGGGGTCACGTGCCCCCTGTCCCGCTCTCCCCTCGGGGTGCCGGCCGAGTTTGGGGCACCTCCGCCCTGCTCTGCCCCTGCCCAGACGTGTAGACGCTGAAGCTGGGAGTTTTTGCAAGCGTCCTGGGGCTGGGGGCGATTCCCAGACCCTCAACCCCTGTTTGGCCCTGTCTGGCTGAGGTCTTTGGCATCCTCCCCCTTGAGGCTGTCATCTTTGACTCCCAGACTGGAGGGGAACTGGGGCTTGGGGTTAGGGGATTGGGCCCTTAAGTTTTGGGGGTCTCTTTTGGTTTTAAGGAGGAAGGGGGGGACTAATGGCTGGGGCTTCAGAAAAGCCCCCCCCAGTTGGCAAAATTGCATTGCTTCATATTTTTCTGGGTTCCCTCAGCTTCTCAAGGGTACAGCGCACTCTCCAAAATCAAAGTTCAGTACCCCCGGGGCATCCCTCCCCTACAGACGCTGGCCAGTCCCTTTCCCATATCCTAGTAGATATGTTTTCTCTCAAGGATGAAATTTCGAAATTTTTGAATGTATCTGAGCAATTGCTGAAACTCTATTTAGACAGAGTACAGGGTGTGGGGAGAGGCTGGGAGTCATAGGTGGGGTCAGTATTCTCCTGGGAGGGGGTCCTGAGCTCTTTGGGAAGGTAGCTGGGGGGTCCCTGTGGCACAGAGGACCTTGGATATTGGGTAGGTGGCAGACTGGCAGGAGACTCGTTAAACTGTAGCGTGTCCACCCTGAACTGGCCCATTCCCAAGAACAAACAGGGAGACTGAGGCCCAGAATGGGTGGAGAGGGAAGCCAGGCCTCTCCACTGCTGGGGCTTTTAGATGGGGTCAAGGGGGAAAGGAGCCTCCACATCTGCTGAAACCCAAAATGCCAGCCCAAAGATTTCCTTGGAAACCCTGGCTCCCCACCCAGCCAACCTGGGCAGGGCAGAAATTAGACCTGGAGCTTCCAACGCCCCACCCCTCTCTAAAAAAAAAAAGCATCATAGAGAAGGCTGGGGCCTGAGAGGAGGGGTGCTGCTGTGTGGCCTCAGACAGGTCTCTAGCCCTCTCTGGGCTGCGATCTCCCCAGAAGGTTTTAGGACCTGAGTGGAGGGAGACAAGGCAGAGAGAGGTCCCAAGGAATACCCTGGATTTGTAACCTCTCCCTCCAGTCCCCACCTGCCTTCTGCCAGGGCTGAGCACCCATGGGGCCTAAGGGTCCTGTCGCCTCCTCTGCTTTGAGGTGAGAGCACGACTCCCAGCGGAGGTATTGAGTCACCAGGGAGGGGCCATTCACTTCTGTCCTCTGGTCAAAGAAGGTGCTGGAGATGTGAGCTGCAGGAGGGTTTGTCATCTGCAGTGGCTGCCCAGGGCTTGAGCCGAGAGTTGCTGGGGTTACCGGGGGCTGGACCAGGAAGATAGAAATCAAACTGTCCTTGCAAAGGTGACCCTGACGTCAGCTGGCGGGACAGGTAAGCTGGGTCCCCCGGGGCTGAAGGATGTGCCAGTCGCTGCCCATCTCCCGGGAAGGAGGGTGTCCCTAACTGACCCTGTGGTGTGGCCCTGTCCTGTGTGCCCAGCCCTTTGCCAGGTGATGATGGGGAACCCAGAGAGGACTCAGCCAGGGTCAGGACAGGTGGAAGCAGGGATGCCAGTGCCAGCATCCCCTGCCTGGAGGAGGGGATGCTGGCACTGGCCTTGAGGGTTGAGAAGGCGGTTGCCAGGAGGCGGGGGGGACAGGGATCCCAGGTGGAGGGAGCAGTGGGGAAAACCACGGAGGGGTGTGTTGGGGGACTCCTGAGTGACTGGGCTATTTTAAGGGTGGGAGACAATAAGCAATGAGGCCTGAGAGGTGACAGGGGCCACGGATGCCAAGCTGGGGAGCAGGCTTTATCCCGAGGGCAATAGGGAGCCATCGAAGATCTTAGAGCAGGGGAGGGAATGGGCCGCGTTTCAGACCTTGAGCAGCCGTGGGGAAGGATAGCTACCAGGAGACAGGTTTTCCAGAATGCTGGAAAAATGTTTAGGATACAGTGATTCCAAAATTCTAAGCCATTTAAGGGGCTGCAGATTCTCAGACTGATTCATCCAAGACCCAGTGGTGATTGGGGTTGACCGTGGGTGGGGCCTCATTTAGCAGAAACAGGGACACTGAGGCTCATGGCAGCCTGGGAGGGGGCCCCGGCCGCCTGCCCCACATCCCGTGGTCCAATTATCTAGGAGGCGGCTTCAGGGGACAGACCCACACGCCAGATACCCCCACCATTGTGATCGGTGTAGGTTTGGCTTGCCAGAGCCAGGGTTTGATGTGTGGCCTGAGAGGTCTGGGCCTGAGCCACATAATTCTCTCTTATTATCACAGTCGTTCATCACCTGCCCTTGAGGGATGTCCAGATGAAGTGGCAGGCATTAGAATGTGCTAAGGAGGTGACTTGGGAGGCCAAGGACCCCCTCTTCCATATCTTTGGGCAGGGATACAGGGGTGGCCCCCTACCAGCCACCCTTGAAGCTCCTTCGCTGGCCCCAGGGTCCAAAGGTGGTAGCCCCAGGGTCCAAAGGTGGTAGCCCCAGGGCCTGCTGGGAGGGAAGCCCAGTCTAGTGAGGACTACATTTCCCAGGGTGCATTTTGTCCCAGGCTGAGCCTGCCTTCCAAGGGCTGACCTAGGAGAGAACTTCCCAACTGCAGGATCCCAGAGAGGATTGTGGGTACATGGGTTTTCAGGAGGGCCCGGGGGAGACCTGGTCCAGAGTGGTAGGGAAGGTCAGTCACTAAACAGATGCTCCCAGTGGCCTCTGTGTGCCTGGCCCTGGGCTGGGTGATGCTGGGATCGCAGAGAGGGAGATTTAGCTCTAGTGCCTGGTTGGCCCTCAAGGGTCTTCCAGGCTCAGGGAGGGGAAACAGGCAGACCCTGGCCCTCTTGGCTACATGGGATCAGAGTTGGGGCAAAATGGGGCTGAGGAAATCTGGCTCTTCCCAGTGGATCAGAGAAGAGGCATCGAGGATGGGCATTGCCTCTAGGACCATGACGGATGTGTAGGAGTTCACCAGGGGGAAGCGACATGTTTTCTGATAGTTTCAGAACCTTCTCCCTTTCCTGAAGGCCCAGTAAGAATCCCCTGGGGCAGTTGAGACAGCCCCTCTGAATTTTTGCCTTTAGAGATTGCCACAACAGTTGGGTCAGACTTACCTGGGTTGGAATTCATCTCTTCATTCACTCACTCCCTCATGCCCCCTCTCTAAGCCTCAGTTTCCCCATCTGTGAAACATGGATGCTATTCTCTCTCCCTTAGGGTTGAACATTTAAACAAGAGGATGCAGGGAAAGTGCCAGGTCTGGACCTGTTCTTTTCTTACTCTGGAAAAAGGAATAATTTTGAAAAGCAGAAGCTTGTGGCCTCTGGTCCTGATCTCATTGAGAGCTGTGGGGTCTTTGCTCTCATTTCATGAGTTGACAGATATTTAATGACTGCCTACTACGTGCCAGGTGCTGGGAACCCAGCAATGACCAAGGCAGACCAGGCCCTGTCCTTGCCAAGCTCACACGAGATGGGAACATGGACACTAACTCAGGAAAGAAAGTGAATCGAGTATAACAAGTGCCCCGAGGAATGACACTGAGAAGGGCGGGGCTGTTTTCGCTGATGATGTCAGGGAGGGTGTCTCTGAGGAGGTGGTGTTTGAGCTGAGACCTGGAAAATGAAAAGGAGCCAGTCATGCAGAGAACTGGAAGAGCCTTCCGGGCAGAGGGCACAGCCCATGCAAAGGCCCTGTGGCAGGACCATGCACGGTGTGTTGGAGGAACAGTGAGGAGGCCCCTGTGTCTGGAGCAGAGGGAGTGAGGGGGAGAGAGGGAGGAGGGGAGGGCAGGGAGTGGACGGCACAGGTCATGCAGGTCCCTGTGGGCCACAGAGAGGACTTGGACTTTTATCCCACTGAGGTGGGAGCCCTGGAGGACTCTGGGCAGAGGAGAGGCGGGGCCTGACTTAAGTGCTCACAGGCGCCTTTGGCTGCTGCAGGGAGCAGACTGTGGGCAGCAAGGGCCAGAGCTGGGGGACCAGGGTGGAGGCGTCTGCGCTGGTCCAGATGAACCATGATGGGGGCCAGCCCGGGTGAGGCAGTAGAGGGGAAAAGAAGTGGGTGGATCAGGATAGATTTTGGGCTTACTAGATGTGGGGGACTGACAGCCCCTTTCTCTGGGGGCACATAGTGCTAAGGTTAAGAGTGTGGTGTCTGGACCATATAGCCTGGGTTCAAAAACCAGTCTGGCCTTTTCCTAGCTGTGCAACCTTGGGCATATTACTTGCCCACTCTGGGCTGCCTGCAATTCCTCACCTGTAAAATGGTGAGGAAACCCCTCCTACCTACCCCACCAGTACTTTCTGCAAAGCCCTTTGCACAGGGCTTGGAACACAATAGGAGCTCTATAAATGTTTGCTGTTATTTCCCTTTGAATGTCTAAGTCCCAGGGTCTGGGAAGAAATGAGGCACAGATTGGGGTTGCAAATTCCCCGAGGTCACCCAGCAAAACGGGGGCCCCTGTCCCCTCGCCGTTTTGCTCCATTGATGCACAGTTCTCACGCCCCAGCCCCCAGAACCCACGTCACTCTGCCAGCATCTCCACCATTCCTGAGCCCTGACTCACCAGGACTTGTGGTCCTCTAGGACCCCAGGACCCATTTCCCGCCTTTGTCTTCTTCAAGTTCATCGCCAGGTCTTCCGTTCCCAGCAGCACTTGGCAGGGCCCCGCCTGCCTCCCGCCCAGCATCGCTCAGCGGTGTCCCCCTCCAGACCTGCCTTTCTGGTCTCATCCCACTTGGGGATCCCTGTGGCCTCCCAGACAGGGCCTCTAGAGAGGGACAGTGACTGGGGCACTTCTGGTTGGGAGGACCAGCCTCGGGGAGAGGAGGGCTCCCAGAACCCCAAGTGAGAGGGGCCGGGCTCACCATCTTCTGCTTCCTCCAGATTGAGGACCCCAAGGGCAGGGACCAGATCTGTTTGCCCTCCCTACAGTGGAGCCCCCTAGAGCCGAGCCTTACTCACCTCTGTCTCCCAAAGCTGGGTCCCAAGAGCAGCACCCTGCTCTTCTGTGTTTCCTCCAAATTGTGGTTGAGACCAGGGTACGTTTGCCCCCAGGCCGGCTCAGGGCCCCCCACTTGGGAATCTGTGGGTTCCTGACCCCCAGCTCCCACCGCCATCCCAGATTCCCTAGGAGCCCCCAGCCCCCTCGAGTGGCTCCCTCCCAGGCCCCCTAATTACCCACTGGGTATAAATGACACTTTAATTTCCTCGGAATGGTCGCCGCATCACCAAGAAAGAAGCGCCCCCCTTCCCCATTCCTAATTACAAGTTGCTGCTTCCGATTTGCCTCCTGGCAGCCCAATTTCCAAACAGTGATTAAAATTAATTACCCAGGAGTGCCCCCTGTCTGTCTGGCTGGGAGCCCCGGGGACCTGTCCATGTCCCCCACTCAAGGTCCTGCTTCTGACACCTGGTCTCCCCACTGGCTCTCTGAGTGGCCTGGCACTGGGGCAGCCTCTCTCTGGGTCTCTGCTTGCGTATCTGCAAGATGTGCAATTAGGCTGTGCAGCCTCGTTGACAGATGGCACATTGTGGGCACTCGGTAAATGACAGTAAGAGGCAGTTTAGCCACGTGGCCTGGGTTCGAATCCCAACTACACCCTTCTGTGCTGTGAGACCTTGGCCAAGTGTCTTAACCTCTCTGAGCCTGAGTTTTTCCCTCTGTGAAATGGGGATAATGGTGCTGGTCACTGCCTCATAGGGTTGGCGTGGGCAGGAAACCAGTTCAAACATGTGAAAGTCTTGTTCGAGCAGCTGGCACACAGTAGGGGCTTCATCAAATTTTAGCTTAAATCCCTGCCCTGCTGGGCTGCTGTGGGGTGCACCGGGGAGTCGACTCGGGTACTCTGAGCACCATCCTCTTTAAACGAGATGCTCAGCATTAATTGGGTGCTTACTGCATGCCCGGCTCTGTGCATGGTCCCGGTCAGGGCTGAATCCCCGGCCATGTTGGCACACGGTAGGTGCTCAGGAAGTCTGGAATAAACAGATCTTTGTAGCTCTTTCATAAATTGGATCTTTTTGTGGGACATTCATTCAGCCGGTATTTGTTGAGTGCCTACTGTGCACCAGACCCCTTGCCCCCGTGGAGCCAATGTTCTCATCCCTGATTTACAGAGGCAGAAGCAAACCCAGAGAGGGGAAGGATGTAACCCTGGGCCGCACAGCAGTCAATAGTTTATTAAGCACCTACTATCTGGAGCTTATTTACCCATCATGATAACCCGTTGGGGATGGTTATCGTGCTCAAGTCACTGATGGGGAAGCTGAGGTTCCGGGAACCAAGAACACAGGGAGGAAGGCTGAGGACCAAGAGGATGTGCTGGCCGCCTCCCAGGCTGGGGAGGGATGAGTTAACCAGCGTGGTGCGAACGTTGCGGGGCGAGGGAGCCCCTCTCCTCAGCGCCCCCGTGGCCTGGGCCCCAAGGGACTCCCTCTGGCTACTCTGCCAAGTTCCTAGACAGCCCCAGAGCCCGGCTGGGCTGCGCTGGGGGCAACTGAGGCAGGTGGAGGAGGCAGCTGTAAGCAGAGCTGGTAACTAGACCTGGACGACGCAGGGGCCCGGCTGCCTCTCCAGGTTACTCGATCCCCTCGGGGACGCCGGGCCCCGGAGCTGGAATCCTGGGGCGGCTGGGCTGACAGGAGCTCCTTCCATGGAACTGGAGACGGGCATCCTGCCCCCATCCTTACCACGGCAGATGGAGAAACAGGGGCTCCGAGCCTGGCCTCGGGTCACTGAGTCACCTGCTGTGGTATGGAGAGGCCCAGAGAGGGCAAGCTGCTGGCCCAAGGTCACCCAGCAAGGTCATTTCACAGAGAGTAAACACGTGTGCCAGGCCCTGTTCTAGTGCCTTATTTTACAGATGAGAAAATTGAGGCTCTATGTCTTGTCTGGAAAAGGGGGAAAGTCCCAGGGCTCCTCTCTTATGATATGGCAGCCTCCCCGCCCATCGGCATCTTCTTGCTGTTCCTCTGATGGTTCCAGCCTCCAGGGCTTTGCCTTTTCAGTTCCCTCTCCAGGAGGTCCCCTGACCACCAGCCAAAGCAGCCCCTTTGCCATCACTCTCCATCATTCTCTGCATTTTCATCTTCAGGCTTCGATATTATTGTCAGAAGCTGAGTTCTGTTTTCTGGTAATGCGTGTACCCCTCTCTCCCCACTGGACTGGGAACCCCCCAAAGGCAGGGCTTTGCAACTGTCTTGGCCATCGCTGCGGCCCCATGCTGGGAACAGTGTCTGGCACACAACTGGTGCTCAGTAATTGCTCATCCAATGAGTGAATGAATAGCTTCCAATTTGGGGTACAAAGAGCCAGAGCTGGTCACAGATGCTCCCAAGTTGGTGAGGTTGGGTGGAGCTGAGGGCGGGGTCATGGCTGGGGGAGCCCGGGGAAACGGAGCTCCCCAGGGAAGGCAGTTAGAGAAGGCTTCCTGGAGGAGGGGGCATCCCCGTGTAGACTTTTTTTGGGGAGGAGGGGGCTGCACCTCACGGCATGCGGAACTGCCCCGATCAGGGATCGAACCTATGCACCTGCCATGGAAGCATGGAGTCTTAAACACTGGACTACCAGGGAAGTCCCGGGACTCAGCATTTATAACCGCTCCCAAGTGAGGCTGCTGCTGCTGGTGGTCCGAGGACCATATTCGAAGTAACAGAGGGTCTAAGAGGACCCTTTGAGAGTGTGACATTGGACCCCAGGTGGGAGGTGGGTGGGAGGGAAGGGGTTGCTAGTCCAGGGAGTGGGGGTGGAGACCTGAACTAAGGAGGGAGCCATGTGGGTATCTGAGAGAAAAGGCTTTCAGGAGTGAGGAACAGCCCGTGCAAAGGCCCTGGGGCAGGACCGGGCCTGGTGTGCTGGAGGAACAGTGAGGAGGCTCACGTGTCTGGAGCAGAGTGAACGAGGGGGAGAGAGGAAGGAGAGGACGACAGGGAGGGGACAGGGCAGGTCGCGCAGGGTCTTGTGGGCCCCAGGAGGACTTGGATTTTTACTGGGAGGGAGGTGGGAGCCTTGGAGGGCTGTGGGCAGAGGAGGGGCGGGGCCTGACTCGGGTGCTCACGCGCGCCCTCTGGTGGCGGCTGCGGGGAGGACAGACTTTGGGGATGAAGGGTGGGAGCTGTGGACCGGGTGGAGGGGACCGTGGGGTCCAGGCAGGAGATGCTGGGGGCCGACCAGGGAACAGACTAGAGAGGGGTGAGAATTCTGGATGAATTTGGAAGACCCCACAGGACTTGCTGGCATTGGATGTGAGGGTGAGAAAAGAAGGGGCTGGTGCTGAAGGGAGCTGGTGGGGGTGTGACTCCCAGGTGGGGCCTGAACCATTAGCGGAGACAGGGAGCCTGTCCGTCAATAGATCAATTTGGTCTATGCGTTCAGCACCATTCCGGTGAAAATCCCAACATGTTTTATGTTTTATGTTATTTGTTTTGGAACTTACCAGCTGATCCTAAAATGTATGCTGAAGCCCTGGGGTAGCCCAGGTAGCCCTGGCCAGGTGCGAAAAAATGTTCCAGAAGGAAATTTGAACTTTTGACGAAGTTAGAGTAGCTAAGGCCATATGGTACCTGGGAAGGTCGATGGGAGGGCGAAGCCAGGTGGCCTGGGGGGAGTTTCCATCCCTGCCTCAGTTTCCTCATCTGTATAGTGGGACTGTACCAAGGCTTGGAGTGATGGTTGGGAGGTCAGGCAGAGAGGCCGTGCCACAGCGCGAGCCCTCCCGGCTGGGGGTGGACCTCTGTCTCTTTATGACCGTCCCTCCCACCCCCATGTTCATGGATGCACGTCTCCAGGGCTGCAGGCAGGCAGACACATGGGTGCCCTGCACGCCAAGGGGTGCACACGCTGGCCACGCAGCCCCGGGGTTGGGAGGTAGTGCGGCTCCCAGTGACCAGGTGCCAGGGCCGGCGGTGGGGCCACTTCCAGGCAGGTGGGCGCCGGACAGCTGCTGGCAGAGACGCCTCGAGTTTCATGGAGAGAAGCAGATGGTCTTGGAGGGGCGGGAGAGGTGCCACCTCTCCGATAACCCCAGGTCAGGGGGTAAACTGAGGCCAGGGGCAGTGGGTTGGCCCCGACGTGACCCAGACTCCCCCAAAGAGCATGTGGGGTTCAGCTCTGCATGATTGTCAAACTAACAAATGTCGATTGAGCGGGTTTCAGTCTTGGCTCCACTGTTTCCATTTGGGCAAGTGACTTCGCCTCTCTATGCCTCAGTTTCCTCATCTGTGTAAGGGGCACAGCACCCACCTCTCCGATGTGTTGTGCGGATCAAATGAGTTCATTTAAGTCCTTAGGACGGTGCCTGGCACATCCCAAGTGCTTGGTGTTTGCTACTTTTATTCTTTATTGAGCTTCTACTGAATGCCAGGCCTTGTGCTGGGCAGTGGGGACACAGTGGTGGCCAAGACAGACTCAGTCCCGCCCTCTCGGGGAGCTCAGAGTCCAGTGGGGAAGATGAACAGTTAACCAGGCATTTGGAAGATAGGGTGAGCAGGGCCCTCTGGCACAGGCAGGCAGGAGCCCAGAGGAAGTCAATCCGGGCTGATCTGGGGAGTCTTCCTGGAGGAGATGTCTGAGACCTGACGAGCGAGCGTGTGCACCAGGTTACTGGGAGCAGGAGGAAGGTGTTCCAAGCAGAGGGAACAGCATGTGCAGATCCTCAGAGGTGGAGATGGAAGGGAGGGGACTTCATTTCAAGGGCACTGGGGAGCCATAGAAGGGTTTAGAGCAGACGTTCTCAGCTGGGGGTGGTTTTGCCTCCCAAGGGATACTGGGCGGTGTTTGGGGACATTTTTGGTTGTCGCAATTGAGGGATGCTCCTGGCATCGAGTGGGTGGGGGCCAGGAATACTGCTCCACACCTGGCAGCGCCCAGAACCTCCCCACCCCAAAGAATGACCTGGCCCTGAATGTCAGCAGTGCCGAAGGGGAGAGACCCTGGTTTAGATCAGGGAAGAAACAAGTGAGATTTGGGTTCTGGAAAGATTCCTTTGCTACCTTGAGGAGGATACTGAAGGGGCGGGACTGGAAGCCAGGGGACCAGGTAGGGGCTGGGAGCTGGGCTCTGGGGCCCTCAGGGCAGGGGAGGGACTGGGAGGCCGACACTGTTGTCTTTGGCTCAGGAACAATGGGGCTGGTAAGAAAAGCCCAGTTTGGGTTTCAGGGTTCCCAGGGTGGTTCTGAGGGGCTGGGGGCAGCTGTGGACAGAGGGAGGACAGGAACAGCCTTCTAGCCCCGAGTTGCTGCATCACAAAGTTATGGAAACCAGGAGAAAAAATGAGCCGTGAGGTCCCATCCCGAACTGGGGCCTCAGTCTTCCCATCCGTGAACTGGGTGTTAAATAACTGCTGGCCTCACTGGGTTGAGGGATGGCGGAACGGGTGATTATCAATCTTGCCGTGACCATTCGTACGCTCAACCCCCAGGAGCAAAATCCTGGTAGCAGAGAGCCCTGGGTTCAGTCCAGCTGCTACATCCTCTCTGGTGGGTCATGGCCCCTCAATCAGTCCCTCAGTTTCCCCATCTGCCAAATGGACTGAATGTTATACCAACCGTACTAGAGCCATCAGGGGTCTCCGTGAAGCAATTCCTGGAAACCACCCAGCCCGGCCTCTGGTACTCAATATACCAACAGCAACAACAATAATAATTAGCATTTACTGAGCACCTGCAGCATGCCAGGCACTTTGCTAACACCAACCACAGGCCTGTGAGGTCAATACTGTTACCATGCCCATTTCACAGATGAGTAAACTGAGGCCCAGAGGGGTGGAGTGACCTGTTCAGGGTCACACAGCATGTACATAGCAGAGCTGGGATTTGAACACTTATGGCCTTGGAGCCCCTCCCCTCACCACAATGCTGCATGGCCCACGAGTGGAAGCTGTTGTCCTGAAGTTTCTGAAGTTAAAAATTATTCTGGGGGGCTTCCCTGGTGGCGCAGTGGTTGAGAGTCCTTCTGCCGATGCGGGGGACGCGGGTTCGTGCCCCGGTCCAGGAGGATCCCACGTGTCGCGGAGCGGCTGGGCCCGTGGGCCGTGGCCGCTAAGCCTGCGCGTCCGGGGCCTGTGCTCCGCAGCGGGAGGGGCCCTGGCAGTGAGAGGCCCGCGTACCAAAGGAAGGAGAAAAAAAAAATTATTCTGATAAGACATGGGGTAAAAGGCACAGAGCACCACCTCACACCCATTAGGATGGCTGCTATCAAAAAACAGAAAATAGGGGCTTCCCTGGTGGCGCAGTGGTTGAGAGTCCACCTGCCGATGCAGGGGACACGGCTTCGTGCCCCGGTCCCGGAAGATCCCACATGCCGCGGAGCGGCTGAGCCCGTGAGCCATGGCCGCTGAGCCTGCGCGTCCGGAGCCTGTGCTCCGCAGCGGGAGAGGCCACACAGTGAGAGGCCTGCGTACCGCAAAAAAAAAAAAAAAAAAAAAAAAAAAAAAAAAAAACAGAAAATAGTGTTGGCAGGAGAAATTGGAACGCATGCGCAATGCCAGTGGGGATGTAAAACGGTGCAGCCGCTTTGGAAAAGAGCGTGGCAGTTCCTCCAAAAGTTAAGCGTAGAATCACCATACGATCCAGCAATTCCACGCCTGCATATACACCCAAAAGAATTGAGAGCAGGGTCTCAAAGACCCGTTCACAACATAGCCAAAAGGTGGAAGCAGCCCCAGTGTCCATCAGCCGGCGAATGGATAAATAAAATGTGGTCTATCCACACAGTGGAATATTACTGAGCCTTAAAAAGTCAAGGTATTCTGACACTCACTACAACATGGATGAACCTTGAGGACATGATGCTCAGTGAAATAAGCCAGACACAGAGGGACAAACACTGTCTGATTCTACTTGTGTGAGGTCCCTGGAGGAGTCACAGCCATAGAGACAGGAAGTAGATGGTGCGGACCAGGGGCTGGGGGAGGGGGTGGGGAGTCAAGTTAATGGGGACAGAGTTTCAGTTTGGGAAGATGAGAAAGTTCTGGAGGTGGCTGGTGGGGATGGTTGCACAAGAAGGTGAATATACTTAGTGCCACTTAAAAATGCTTAAGATGGCAAACTTTGTTATACATTTTACCACAATGTTAAAAAAAATGTTTAGGGACTTCCCTGGTGGTGCAGTGGTTAGGAATCCACCTGCCAATGCAGGGGACACGGGTTCAAGCCCTGGTCCAGGAAGATCTCACATGCCGCGGAACACCTAAGCCTGTGCACCACAACTACTGAGCCTGTGCTCTAGAGCCCACGAGCCACAACTACTGAGCCCACGCACCGCAACTACTGAAGCCCACGCAGCTAGAGCCCGTGCTCCGCAACAAGAGAAGCCACCGCAATTAGTAGCCTGCGCACCGCAAGGAAGAGTAACCCCCGCTCGCCGCAACTAGAGAAAGCCCAGCGCCCAGCAACGAAGATGCAATGCAGCCAAAAATAAATAAGTAAATAAATAAATCTTAAAAAAAAAAAAAAGGCGGCACAGAGCAGACAGAACACCAGAGGCGGGGTGCCCCGGCAGGTGTTGTAAGGAGGAAGCTTGTAGGCTGGGGTAGGCAGCAGCGGGGCTGGTGATCCCGTTGTGGGTCTTGAATGCAGTGTCTGGGGCCTGGCTCGGGGGTGGCTGGGAGCCACTGGACGTTGCTAAGCAGGGGAGGAGCCGGGGAAGGAAACTCTTAAGGAAGTAGAGCCAGATCCGCGCACACGTGAGATCCTGGCGTCCGCTGAGTCACAAATCCTGGAAGTTCAGGGTCACAGAGAGGAAACTTCGCTGTTCCACGCAAGGCCTTCCTGTTTTTTGGCCCTGAATCCTCAGAGGCAGGCGTTCCAGGGCCAAAGTTCCCGCCTCGCGTCCACCTCCACGGGTTCGGGATCCCCGCACCCCAAGGCTGGGGCAGGGCTCGGAGATGTACCTGCTGCTCAGACGGGGAAACTGAGGCACGGGGCGTGCCCAGAGGCTGCGGGTGTCTTCTTGGGGCCTCCGGACTGCACTCCTTCTGGGAGGGGCGTGGAGGGCTGGGTTCCAGAGGGTGAGTTCTGTTCACACCGCCCACCAGATCATCACTTGGGACGGGTGGGGGGTGGTCTCCACTCTACACACCTGGAAGTTTCTCCAAATTCCCTTGAGCGGGAGCGGGAAACAGGCCCCCTGAAGAGGTCGTGAGGCTCCTGTCACAGAGGTATTCCAGGAGAGGACAGAAAGGCTGTTATCGGGAAGGAAGTCAGACTTACCAGGGCCTCTGAGGTCCCTGGCCAGCTAGAATATTCTGCTATTCTAAAGTACTGCAGTTCCCAGATTGTGGTTTATAAAATTCCAAGAGCCTTCGAATTTTTGGTTTTTGAGACTTTCATTTTAAGGTTTTTGTGTTTTAACTCTAAGAATTCTTTTTTTTTAAATTAATTTATTTATTCATTTATTTAATTTTTGGCTGCATTGGGTCTTCGCTGCTGCACGTGGGCTTTCTCTAGTTGCGGCAAGCGGGGGCTACTCTTCGTTGCGGTGCGTGGGCTTCTCATTGCAGTGGCTTCTCTTGTTGCGGAGCACGGGCTCTAGGCGGACGGGCTTCAGTAGTTGTGGCACACGGGCTCTAGAACGCAGGCTCAGTAGTCATGGCGCACGGGCTTAGTTGCTCCGCGGCATGTGGGATCTTCCCAGACGAGGGTTCGAACCCTTGTCCCCTGCATTAGCAGGCAGATTCTTAACCACTGCGCCACCAGGGAAGCCCCAGTTCTAAGAATTCTTAAAACATGTGTTTTGAGGTTGAAGTTTTTATAAATATATGTTTTGAAATGTTTATTTTTTTTAAATAAATTTAATTATTTATTTATTTTTGGCTGTGTTGGGTCTTCGTTGCTGCACACGGGCTTTCTCTAATTGCAGTGAGTAGGGGCTACTCTTCGTTGCGGTGCACAGGCTTCTCATTGCGGTGGCTTCTCTTGTTGCGGAGCACGGGCTCTAGGCACGCGGGCTTCAGTAGTTGCAGCACGTGGGCTCAGTAGTTATGGTTCGTGGGCTCTAGAGCCCAGGCTCAGGGGTTGTGGCGCTCGGGCTTAGTTGCTCCGCGGCATGTGGGATCTTCCCGGACCAGGGCTCGAACCCGTGTCCCCTGCATTGGGAGGCGGATTCTTTTTTTTTTTTTTTAACATCTTTATTAGAGTATAATTGCTTTACAATGGTGTTGTTAGTTTCTGCTTTATAATAAAGTGAATCAGTTATACATATACATAGGTCCCCATATCTCTTCCCTCTTGGGGAGGCGGATTCTTAACCACTGCACCACCAGGGAAGTCCCTGTTTATCTATTATTATTATTAATTTTTAATTTAAAATCATTTAATTTTTTAAATATTCTCGTGATTATCCTTTTGTTGTTAGAAACTGTTTCCTGAGCTTTCACTAAAATGTGGTCAGAAAGTTGTTCTGGTAATTAATAAGTGCTGGTGTTATTGTTGTTGCCATGATTGTTGTTATTTTTAAATGATTACCCCACAATGGGGAATTCTTCTGGAAATTGAAGGTCCCCGCCGCCGCGGCTCTCGCGCCCCCTCTGCTGGCAGCAATGGGGACTGCAAGCCACACGGCTCACCGCATGGCCCCTCGCTCGCAGGTGTCACCTCCTGTCGCCCTGACCTCGCCATGCGGACCCCGCGAGCGCCCCCTCCCCGCCCGGCCCTACTGCTCCTGCTGCTGCTACTGGGAGGCTCCCACGGCCTCTTCCCCGAGGAGCCGCCGCCACTCAGCGTGGCCCCCAGGGACTGTGAGTGGGGGGCCTGGAGAGGGGGAGTCCCGAGGGAGGGTCTTGCTCCCCAGCTGGATCTGCTGCCCCCTCCCCCGGGGGCTCGCCAGGCCAGGCTCACCCTGGCCCTGAATCACACCCCTCCTCGCCCTCTCCCCAGACCTGAACCACTATCCCGTGTTCGTGGGCAGCGGGCCAGGACACCTGACCCCCGCAGAGGGCACCGACGATCTCAACATCCAGCGGGTTCTGCGGGTCAACAGAACGCTCTTCATCGGGGACAGGTACGAGGGACTGTCGGGCAGAGTGTGCAGGGTGAGGTGTGGGGGAGTAGGTGGTAGCATTTTAGGGAGGTTTGCACGCTGGGGCCTGTTGTTTGGCTGGAGTGTGAATGTGTGTCCCTGGGGTGGGATTTTTAAGGGTGCTGAACTCTGGGTGTGATTGAAGCCCAGAGCTTGCTATGATGTGTTACCAGGTAGGGACAGCTGTTTGGTCAAAATTCACTGGGTGCTAGAGGGGGTGCTGAAGTGGCCCCAAAGGCTTTTCTGAGAAGGTGACATTTGAGTTGAGAACTGATGAGGAGCCAGGTATAAGGAAATCTGAGGGAGAGGGAGAAGTCAGGGCATAGGACACAGCCCGTGCAAAAGTCCTGGGGCCGGACTCTGCCTGGCATGGTGGAGGGATAGCAAGGAGGCCCGTGTGGCTGGAGCAGAGTGAGTGAGGGGGAGAGAAGGAGGAGGGGAGGGCAGGGAGGGGACGGGGCAGGGAGGGCAGGGCCTTGTGGGCCGCGGGGAGGACTTGAGCTTTTACCCCCAAGGGAGGTGGGACCCTGGAGGGCTGTGGGCAGAGGAGGGACAGGACCTGACTCAGGTGCTCACAGGTGCCCTCTGGTGGCGGCTGGGGGAGGACAGACTGTACTGGTGAGGGCAGGAGCCACTACACTAGAGCAGAGGGGACAATGCTGGTCCAGGTGGGCAGTAATGGGGGCTGAACTAGGGTGGTGGTCATAGAGGATGTGAGAAGTGGGTGAACCCTCGCTAGATACTGAAGGCAGCGGTGACATATTGGGAGGGAAGGAGAAGGGAGTTGAAGGTGACTCCCACGTCGTGGGGATAGAGTTGCCTCAGCCGAGATGGTGGACAGGGCGGGAGCAGATTTGGGGGATGGTCGGGTGCCGTGTGGCCAAGCTGAGTGTGAGACGGAGTATGAGACACCTTTGAGCCCCCTCGTGGAGACCTTGAGGGTTAGCTGGACCCCAAATCTGGAGCTCAGGGGAGGCCCTGGCTGGAGACAGGACTGTGGGTGTCATCCGGGCAGAGACGTGGTTCCAGCCCTGAGAGTGGACAAGGCGGCCCAGGAGGGGTATGGATGGGGGAGGGAAGAGGCCAGAGGACCCAGGTGTGGGCCCACCAGGGAGAGAGGAGGGCCCGGAGAGGTGGGAGGGAAGCCAGGAGAGTGCAGGGTCCAAGAACCCAGTGAGGATGGAGTTCCCAGGACGAGGGTGGACTGGCCGGGGGAGACGCTGTGGAGAGGGGGAGGAGGACAGAGAAGTGACGGCTGGACTTAACAGGGGCCAGTGACCTTGATTAGGGCAGTTTCTGTGGCATGGGGGGAGCGGTGAGAGCCTGGGAGAGACTGAGGGGTGCTGAGACGGGGACAGCAGATGTAAAGGCATCAGACAGTGCGTTGTGTTGGGTGTAGGCCATGGGGTGTGTAAGCGTGAGGTGGCGTGGTAAGGCATGTGGGGTGTGCCAGAACCCGTGGCTCACTTTAGGGCACGAGGAGGCGTGTCAGGGCATGCACATGCGGAGCTGCACGTGGCAGAGGCGCTGGCACGCCCCTGTTTGGCACGTGTTGGCCTCACGTCTGCTGTCAGAATAGTGGGCGGGGAGGGGAGGCTCTCCGATCTCATTAACTACACCCCTCCTCTAGGGACAACCTGTACCGGGTGGAGCTGGAGCCCCCCACGTCCATGGAGCTGCGGTACCAGCGGGTGAGGAGGGGGTGCAGGAGGGAGGGGAGGGGGCAATTCTTGGGGCTCCCGCCAGGGGGCCCGTACACTGAGCTGGGGAGCAAGGTGGATTCGGGCCTCCCTAGCAGGGTTCCTAGGGCTGTCAAGGACCCCGCTCACCTCACCAGCTCTCTGTGTCCCAGAAGCTGACCTGGCGCTCCAACCCCAGCGACATCAACGTGTGTCGGATGAAGGGCAAGCAGGAGGTAAGTGGGCCCTGGCCACGCCTCCAACCACGCCCCAATCCGTCCTGGCCACCCCCCCAGGGCAAATCTTCTGCTTTCATTCTAAGCCAGGGCCCTGGTGTTGCCATGGCTACTCCCAGAGCCTGGCCACAGCCCCAAGGTGGTCCTCAGTCGTGGCCGTGCCCTTAGCCCTCGTCTTGCCATAGCTCCACCCCTTCAAGTGCCCTATTTCCCTGTCTGGGCCCCTCCCTTAGTCATGGCCTCGCCCCCAGCCGAGTCCTAGTTTAGCCCCCTGATTTTGCCATGCCCACATCCCTGGCCCCTCCTTGCAGGCCCCGCCTCTTTTCTGACCCCGCCCACACCCGTGACCACACCCACCCTGGCTTCTCTCTTCCCGCCGCCCCAATCCAGGGCGAGTGTCGAAATTTTGTAAAGGTGCTTCTACTTCGGGACGAATCCACCCTCTTCGTGTGTGGTTCCAATGCCTTCAACCCCGTGTGTGCCAACTACAGCGTGAGTCACCGCTCTTCGAAGCCCTGACTGCCCCAGGTTCAACCTCCACGCCTTTGCTCACTGGCCCTCCACTGGTCATGCCCTATCCCCAGGCCACATCATCTCCTACAGGAAGCCTTACTGGATATGCCCTCCCAGACCCCTCACCCGGAGCTCCAGAGGAGTCTTCCAAAGGAGGCCTGTACAGGCTGCAGCAACTTAAACTCCAAACCAGTTATAGGATGAATTAGGATCGATTCAGACCCATTTATTACAGATCAGTAAATTGAGTCCCAGAGAGGTTAAATGACTGACCAAGTCACACAACATCCAAGGTGGCGCCAGGAGTCCCCTTGGAGGGGGTGGCTGGGGGAGCCAGGGGCTGCTAGGTATAGACAGGAGCTCTGTCACTCAGTCCCTGTCCCCCCTGCAGATGGACACACTGCAGCCCCTCGGGGACAACATCAGTGGCATGGCCCGCTGCCCATACGACCCCAAACACGCCAATGTTGCCCTCTTCTCTGGTGAGTGCCCCCAACTCTGACCATCTGATGGGGCCCCAGTCCACAGCAAGACATGGCATTTTCCACTCTTGGGGTCAGGTCATTTAGAAGATGGCTGGGAGACCATCTCTCCAGCTATGAAACAGGCAGAATCTCAAGGGCAGGGCTCAGCCGAGGTTGGGGATGAGCTGAGGAGTTGGGGATCAGCCTGGGGCTTAGGGCTCACTTAGGCTCAGGGCTCAGTCTTGAAGTCAAGCTTTGACCCACCCAGCCTCCGGCCTCTATGATCTAATCTCTCACCTGCCTCCCCCTGACTCACCCCCATCCAGAAGGGATGCTCTTCACAGCCACCGTTACCGACTTCCTAGCCATCGACGCCGTCATCTACCGCAGCCTCGGGGACCGGCCCACTCTGCGCACCGTGAAACACGACTCCAAGTGGTTCAAAGGTGGGGCGATAGGGGCAGACCTGGTAGGGCTGACATTCATCAAATTCCCCCACCAGAATAACAGTCCCAGAGGAGACAGGCAGGGAGCTCCCATCTCATCTTTGGAACCTGCTAGCCTCTTTGAAGATAAAGTTAGAAGAAAGATTTAAGTTGGATCTAAAGCAGAACCTGCTGGAAATGGGTGGCTTAGCAACCTGAAGTGGGACAGCGTGAGTGGTATGGTAGGAGCTCAGCTCAACACGTGAAGGAGGAAGGTGACAAAACAGTAGACGTTGTCTGTGGAAAGAAGACACGGTGATTTTAGGATTCTGACACCTACTCCCTCCAAAAAACCCCCAAAACTTTGGTCTCTTTTATTTTGCCTGGGTAATCAGCTTATATTGCCCCCTTCACTGTAAAAGGAGCCACCCAGGCTACTGTGTTCCCAGCCCCAGAAACTCCCTTTCTCCTGTCATGGGCTGAGTTCTGACCCCTCCTCTCCTACAGAGCCCTACTTTGTCCACGTGGTGGAGTGGGGCAGCCACATCTACTTTTTCTTCCGGGAGATCGCAATGGAGTTTAACTACCTGGAAAAGGTAGGGCCCTATTTCCCCTCCCGAAGAGGCCCAGGCAGTGGGGCATGCAGCTGAGAGGCTCTGATCTCGGGAAGTGGGGAGCAGAGGTGGTTCTGTGAAACTCCACCTGGGGCGAGAGTGTCCCTCTGGTCCTCAGGGCCCTCCACTCTAGCCGGGCCCAGGCCCCTGGGGCTTGAAGACATTTCTGGAGCAGCCCTGGGTGAGGGTCCCGGGTCTGAAGTCAGATACACCCCTGATTCCAGTCCCAGTGCCGTTGCTGTTCACCTGTCCACCCACCCATCTACCATCATTTATCCATCCTTCCTCGACGGCCCATCTGTCTGCCCACTCACTCTCCCACTCAGCCGCCCTCTCACCTACCCACCTATCTGTCCTTCAGCCCACCCACACTTCCAATCAAACCACTTATCTATCCATCCGCCCACCCCCTGACTCAGCCATCCTCCATCCAACCGTCCACTCATCTACCCTTCCATGCACCTATATATCCATCCACCCACCTCCCACTCATTGACTTCTTTATCCATTCATACACCTACCTGTCCATTCATTCATACACCTAACCATCCATTGAGCTATCCTCCTACTGATCAGCTCATCCATCTACCATCCATCTCTCCACCTACCTGCCCACCCCTCTATAATCCAATTATCTATCCCATCTCCTCATCACCTGCTCATCCACTCCATTCAACCTTCTATCCACCCATCCACTGATCTGTCATTACCTCCTTCATCTGCCTTTCCATCCAGCCATTCATCCATTCCCCTACCCATCTCTCCACTCATCCACACTCACATCCATCTGTCCACCCATCCATCCTTTCATCCATCCATCCACCCACCCATTCATCTACCCATCTATCCATTCATGCAGACTCACACCCATTTACTCATCCAACCATCCAGCCAGCCACCCATCCATCCACACACCCATTCATCCATCAGTTGATTATCTCCTTCTTCCTTATCTTCACTGTCCATCACTGTGTCCTTCAAATTCATCCATCCATCCACTGATCCATCCATACATCCATCCCATCCCTCAATCCACGGAGACATTTAAGTGCACAGACTGCCACTTACTACTAGTGTGACCTTGGGCCTCGGTCACTTTCCTTTCGCTGTGCCTCAGTTTCCCCTCTGTACCCCGGGGATATCAGTAGGCCCTCCTCTGTAGAGCTTTGGGAGGAACATGAGAGATGAGGAGGATAAAGTGCCTGGCACTTAATGAGTGATCTGTAAGTGGAAGCGATGATGATTATGCTTGTCCATTTCGCTGGGGAATCTGGTGCTCAGGGGGCTAAGGTGACTGGCTGGGGCACCCACAGTGACCCACGGCCAGGCTCCTGCATCCCATCCTGGGTAGCGGGCAGTGCGACCTGCGGGCAGGCCTTGTGGAACACAGGGCTCAGCCCCCGCCCGCCCCCCCCCCCCCCCCGCCTGCTGATGTGCCAGGTGGTGGTGTCCCGTGTGGCCCGGGTATGCAAGAATGACGTGGGCGGCTCCCCTCGCGTGCTGGAGAAGCAGTGGACGTCGTTCCTGAAGGCACGGCTCAACTGCTCGGTGCCAGGGGACTCCCACTTCTACTTCAACGTGCTGCGGGCCGTCACGGGCGTGGTCAGCCTGGGGGGCCGGCCCGTGGTCCTTGCTGTTTTCTCCACGCCCAGCAACAGGTCAGCGGGCACCGTCGGGCGCAGACTGGGAGCACCGGGTGGGCACGGGCGGAGAGTTCCCATGTTACCTCACCACATATCCCCTGGGTCCTGCACTGGGCAAGATTCGACTCCCAGGAGGCCTCGGCCCCAGGCCAGGGGGCACCAAGCCAGACACTGACCCTCCGAGGCCCTTTGGCCAGAACTTGGCAGATGGGGGTAGGGGGGCGTCCCCATCCTCTGCCTTTGGAGGAGGGGTCGGGGAGGGCTTTCTGGAGGAGGCATCAATGGTTGTGAGATGGAAGAAGCGGGAAGAGCATTCCAAGTTGGAAGAACAGCCTGTGCAAAAGCCCTGAGGCTGCAATGAGCTTGCTATGTTTAAACCATAGGGAGGAGGCCCGTGTGGCTGGCTTGGAGGGAAGTAAGGGGGAGAGCGGAGGATATGAGGGCAGGGAGGTGATGGGCTGTGGGGAGGAGCCTGGATTTTATCCTGAGAGCACTAGGGAGCCATGGGAGAGTAAGGAGCAGAAGAGGGACCAGGTCAGGTTTGCATTTTTGGAAAACTACCTGGGGAATGGGTTGAAAGGGAGCAAGGGTGGCACCTGGGAGACTGGATATGCAGGCAAGTGACAAGGCGGGGCCTGGATACGGGTAGCTGTGGAGGGGCTGAACTACGATCCAGTCTGAGAACTGTTCAGCAGGTGAAGTGACTGGACTGGATGGGGGGTGGGGGGGCAGCAACCTCTGGCCCAGGGAACTGAACATGTGACAGCTCCGGAGGACAAACACTCCTCCACCTGCTTGCCCAGGGCAGTCCCCCACCCCCACCCCACCCCTGGCCAGGCTCACTGCTCCCTTTCATCTGCCCCCACCCACAGCATCCCCGGCTCGGCCGTCTGCGCCTTTGACATGACACAGGTGGCTGCCGTGTTTGAGGGCCGCTTCCGTGAGCAGAAGTCCCCTGAGTCCATCTGGACACCCGTGCCGGAGGACCAGGTGCCACGGCCCCGGTGAGAGCCCCCTCGACCCTGAGACAGGTGCCTGGGTAGGATCCTGACCCTGGACCAAGGGCTTGGACTTCCAGGCAGTTAGTTATTTTAATAGCTGTTGCCGAGTTCAGCTGTACCCATTATGCAGGTGGGGAAAACCGAGGCCCTTTGGGCAGGGCAGCAGGTCCCCTGGTGAATCAGAGCCCCTATGTGGGGGCCTCCATGTCCACCCTGACCACCCCCTCGTCCCCACCCAGGCCCGGGTGCTGTGCAGCTCCCGGCATGCAGTACAACGCCTCCAGCGCCTTCCCGGACGAGATCCTCAACTTCGTCAAGACACACCCCCTGATGGACGAGGCAGTGCCCTCACTGGGCCACGCACCATGGATTGTTCGGACTCTGATGCGGTCAGTCCCTACACGGGGCCGGGGTCCTGGTGGCCGGGCTGGGTGGGAAGGAGAGCCCTGGCCAGGGTGGTGGGCAAGGAGGGAGGCACAGGGCCAACTTCGGACATGAGGGAGAAGCCGGACACTCAAGACAGCTGGGCATGAGGCTCCGGGGATGCCCAGAAAGAGGGAGAAACAGAGAGGGAGAGAGAGACCATCTGACACAAAGAGATGGAGGAAGACAGGGAGAGAGACAGGCAGGCCCAGGTAGGAGTCGGGTTTGGGGGTGTGTTTCTCTCCATGATGTGTCCCCTTGGAGCCACGCCCATGTCCACCTTGCTGGGCATGGGTGGTGTTTCTGAGTACGCCCAGGACCCCAGGGGGCTGGGAGGCAGCCTGACCTCTGCCCAACCCTGGCCCCAGGTACCAGCTGACGCGAGTGGCCGTGGACGTGGGCGCCGGCCCCTGGGGCAACCAGACTGTCGTCTTCCTGGGTTCTGAGGCGGGCACTGTCCTCAAGTTCCTTGTCTGGCCCAACGCCAGTGCCTCGGGCACCACCGGGCCCAGTGTCTTCCTGGAGGAGTTTGAGACTTACCGGCCGGACAGGTGAGGCCAGGCAGAGGTCAAGGGACAGGGCCAGTGGGCAGGGAGATAGGGCGTGCCCCTTGAGTCTTACCAATCTGCTCACCCCCAGGTGTGGACGCTCTGGGGGTGGCGAGACAGGGCAGCGGCTGCTGAGCCTGGAGCTGGATGCGGCCTCGGGTGGCCTGCTGGCGGCCTTCCCCCGCTGTGTGGTCCGAGTGCCCGTGGCGCGCTGCCAGCAATACTCAGGATGCATGAAGTGAGTACTCCTGGGCCAGCTGTGGGCAGGGGAAGTGAAGGGAGGTGAGCATGGGAAGAGGGAGAGAGTCAAGTTCAAGTCCAGGCCCCAACAGCATCCTGACTCACTGAACGATGAGCAGGGCAGAGGGCAGAACATGTGCAAAGGCCCTGGGGCAAGACTGGGCCTGGTGTGTTGGCGGAACAGAGAGGGGGCCTGTATAGCTGGAACAAAATGAGCGAGTGGGAAAGAGGGAGGAGGGGAGGTCAGGGAGGGGACGGGGCCGGGGGTGGGTCGTGCAGGGTCTGTGGGCTGTGGGGAGGACTTGGGCTCCTTCCCCCACCCCTGGAGTGAGGTGGGAGCCCTGGAGGTCTATGGGCAGAGCAGGATGGGATGTGAGTGACATTTCTAAGAGCATCAGGAGCAGAAGCTGGGGACCAGGGAGACAGCTGTTTGTCTGCCTCTAAAATGGGTGGGAGGGACGTCCCTGGGGGTCCAGTGGTTAAGAATCCACCTTCCAATGCAGGGGACATGCGTTCAGGCCCTGATCGGGGAACTAAGATCCCACATGCCGCGTGGCACAGCCAAAAAAATAAAATAAAATAAATAAAATGGGTGGGAAGATCACATGCAGATAAAACACTGGCACATCTCTGGACTCACAGTGTGCCCTCCACACACTGGAGAGCACCTGACCCTGTGCCCGCCGACTTGGCAATAATGATGCCATAGCACACACCCAAAGCACAGACTTAGGGGCAAGCCTGCCTGGGCTCCAACCCTGGCTCTGTCCCTTAGGCAAAAGTAAACTTTCCTGAGCCTCAGTTTTCTCATCTGTAAAATGGGGAAGAAATAGCCCCCACCGCTAAGACGTACCTTGAGAACTCCCAGATTGACAGTAAGAGGTGCCTCAGAAGGGGCTGTGGTTGATCTGCTCTCCGGGTCCCTTGTCTGCTCCAGGAACTGTATTGGCAGTCAGGACCCCTACTGCGGCTGGGCCCCGGATGGCTCCTGCATCTTCCTCAGCCCCGGCACCAGGTACTGGGGACGAGGGAGGTGGGGGGCGGGTATGTGACCCACGTGATGATCGGGAGTTTCCCCCCCCCCCCCCCCGCAACCACAGCTCTGTGCGAGAGGTTTCTGCTGACTGCGCCTCTCTGCCCCCCTGCCCTCATCAGAGCCAACTTTGAGCAAGACGTGTCCGGGGCCAGCACCTCAGGCTTAGGGGACTGCACAGGTAAGCGGGGGAGAGGGGAGGAGGCCTGGGGACTCGGAGTCCTGGTCCTCCAGGGTTCTCACACCCTCTGCCGCCCATGCCCAACGCGAGGGCCGGGGGGCAGTACTGGCTACCGTCAGGGCTTGGGAAGGGCAGGGGGCCCCACTTCCAGGTAGGGAGGTGGGAAAAGGACCGACAGATGGCGAGGGGGCGCTGGGGACCGCAGAGAGAGAGGCCAGGAGACAGATGGGCAGACAAACTTTAAGACAGATGCCAGGGGACAAAGAGATGGGCAGACGGGCGTTGAAAGGGTCAGAGAGGCGCCACGAAGCAGAGAAGCAGACAGACGTTGAGTGCGTAGGCCAGCCGGAGGCCGCGAGAGGTGCGCAGGGGACCGTCCCCGGCCGGGCCCCTCACACGCCGCCCTCCCGGCCAGGACTCCTGGGGGCCAGCCTCTCGGAGGAGCGCGCCGGGTTGGTGTCGGTGAACCTGCTGGTGACGTCGTCGGTGGCGGCCTTCGTGGTGGGCGCCGTGGTGTCCGGCTTCAGCGTGGGCTGGTACGTGGGGCTCCGCGAGCGGCGCGAGCTGGCCCGCCGCAAGGACAAGGAGGCCATCCTGGCGCACGGGGGCGGCGAGGCCGTGCTGAGCGTGAGCCGCCTGGGCGAGCGCCGGGCGGGCGGCCCCGGGGGCCGGGCCGGGGGCGGCGGCGGGCCCGGGGTTCCCCCCGAGGCCCTGCTGGCGCCCCTGATGCAGAACGGGTGGGCCAAGGCCACGCTGCTGCAGGGCGGCTCCCACGACCTGGACTCGGGGCTGCTGCCCACGCCCGAGCAGACGCCGCTGCCCCAGAAGCGCCTGCCCACCCCGCACCCGCACGCCCTGGGCCCCCGCGCCTGGGAGCACGGCCATACGCTGCTCACGGCCTCCCTCTCATCCTCCCTCCTGCTGCTGGCCCCTGCCCGCGCCCCCGAGCCGCCCCCCGCGCCCGGCGAGCCGGCCCCCGACGCTCGCCTCTTCGTCGCGCGGCCCGGCCGCGCCTCCCACGGCGACTTCCCGCTCACCCCCCACGCCAGCCCGGACCGCCGGCGGGTGGTGTCGGCGCCCACGGGCCCCTCGGACCCGAGCTCCGCCGCCGACGGCCTCCCTCGGCCCTGGAGCCCACCGCCCACCGGCAGCCTCCGGAGGCCGGGCGCGCACGCCCCGCCCGCCGCCGCGCTGCGCCGCACGCACACGATCAACAGCGGCGAGGCCCGGCCCCGCGGCCGCCACGCCCGGCCCGGCACGGACTTGGCCCACCTCCTCTCGTACGGGGGCCCGGACAGGACTGCGCCCCCCGTGCCCTAGGCCGGGGCCGCGCGCCTCGGCGGTGCCAGCCACGGGAACCAGGAGCGAGAGACCGGGCCAGCTCCGAGTGGGTGCTCAGACCCCCGGCCCAGCCGCGCGGGGTGGGGGGCGCCCTCCGCCTCCCGGAAGCACAAGGGGCTCGACTCCCCGCCCCGCCGCGCCCCGGGGCCGCAGGACCCTGAGGCGGTCTGGGGCAGGCGGGCGGGCGGGCGGAATGTGCTGTGGATTTGAGGTTGACCTTCTGCGCGTGGATTTTTGGTTTGTTTTCCAATTTGCGTTTCTTTTGCAGTTTTCTAACCAATTGCACAACTCCGTTCTCGGGGTGGCGGCCGGGGGCTTGGCGGTGGGAAGGGGAGGGGGCACATCTGCAGACCCCAGCTCCCCCCCCCCGCCCCACCCAGAGGTCCCTCCTCGACCCGGCCCCCGGCATGTATGTATGTATGTGTGTGTGTGTGTGTGTGTGCGCGCGCGTGCATGCCGTGTCCGTGTGCAAGGGGCCGGGAAGGGGAGGGAGGCGTGCGCGTGTGCCCGCGGGCTGCTGCGGCGTGTGCGTGGGGGCGGCCACGTGCGGTGTGTGTGTCTGTGTGCGAGCGTGGAGGCCCCAGCGGCCTGGGCGTTGGCTGAGCCGATGCCGGGGCTTCCAGAAAGCCGGGGGCCTCCAAGGTGCCGGTTAGGAGTTTGAGGGGTGATGAGGAAGGGGTTTCAGGCAGGGGGTCAGGACGGCCTGCCCAGAAGTCGTATTGGCGGCTGTCTAAGGGCTCGGGCGGTCTGGGAGATGGCGAAGGCGGGCGGGCCCCCCTGTAAATATGGCCCCAGGGTGGTCAGAGGGTCCCATGCCACCCATCCTCTGTGACCTCCCCCTTGACCTCCAGCTGACCATGCATGCCAGCTGAGTGGCCAGCTGAGAGTCCTGGACCCTCTCTGGAGTTTGCCTCCCCCAACCCCCTGTCAATAAAACTGTTTACAACCACCGGCCCCCAAGGCTCTGGGTCTGCTCTGTCTCCTGGGGGTGGGACTTGGACAGTGGCCTGGCCTGGCCTGGGGCAGTTGGGAGCACCTGGGAGAGTCCTGGCTGGGTCACTGCAGCAAACAGAATGATGGGGAGCTGGGTGTGGAAATGTGGAGAGTCGCGGGGGTCCCAGTCTTCATCTGGCTGGGGGCCAGTCTCTGGTCCTTCAGCAAAAATTTATTATGCACCTACTGTGTGGAGACAAAGACCCCTGTCCTCATGGAGTTCGCAGCCTAATGGGAAAGACCAACCACATAAAAGCAAATTAGGACTTGATTTGAATTAGCGATATGTGTAATAAAGAAAAAGCCAGATAATGTGTTAGGTAGGGGGTGATTGTGTATGGTGGCGGGGAGTTGAGGAGAGCCTGCCAGAGGAGGTGACATGTAAGCTGAAATAAGATGGGCTAGAAGGAGCAGCTGTGGGGAGATGTGCAGAGTGTTCTAGGCAGAGGGAACAGCCAGTGCAAAGGCCCTGTGGTAGGTAGGAAGCTTGGCGGAGGGCCCAGGCCATTAGTATGCCTGGAGCAGCCACACTAGGTGAATGAAAGGCGAGCAGCTGGAGATAAGGAGGGAGAGGAGCACAGGGCCCCAGGCAGGCAGGGCCTCACCAGTGAGGAGTACAATTTTTTTTTTTAATTGTGGTAAATAACATATACGATCAAATTTACCACTTGAACCATTTTTAAGTGCACAGCTCAGTGGCATTAAGCACATTCACACTGTCGTACAGCCATCCCCACCATCCATCTCCAGAACTTTCTGGTTTTCCCAAACTGAAACTCTGTCCCCATGAAACACTAACTCCCCACTCCCTGCTCCCTCCAGCCTTATGAATTTTAAGTGGGACAGGAAGCCATCATAGAGTTTTAAGCAGGGGACATGATCTGATTTCACTTTAAGAGATCACTTTAGCATTATGTCACTACAATTCACAACTCTTCCGGCCCATGTCGATTAAGCACCTACTGTGTGCTGGGCTCTGGGGATAGAACAATGAGCAGGACAGAACCCCTGTCCACCGCTTACCATGGGGAGACTGATTGAAACAAAGAAACACAAAACACCATGATGGCATCTAGCAGCTCCTCCTGTACCTGTGTGTCTGTTTTCAGCTTGATTGAAATATATTTGACATATAAGATTGTGTAGGTTTCTCGTGCATATCTCGATGATTTGATATGTTTGATATATATGGTAAGATAATTATCACAATAAGCTTGACACATCCATTACTTCACATAGTTACTTTGTGTGTGTGTGGTAAGAACATTTAAGATCTACTCTCTTAGCATCTTTCAAGTATACTGTACAGTCTTGTTAACTAATCACCACGCTGTACATTACATCCTCAGGACTTAGGCATCTTAGAGCTGGGAGTCTATATCCTTTGACCAACATCTCTCCCTTTCCCTCACCCCCCCAGTCCCTGACAACCACCATTCTACTCTTGGTTTCTATGAATTTGGTTATTTTACATAACTGAGATCACTCAGTATTTGTCTTTCTCTGCCTGACTTCACTTGCATAATGCCCTCAAGTTTCATCCATGTTGTCCCAAATGGGCAGGATTTGCTTCCTGATTATGGCTGAATTATATTCCATTATGCATATATACACCACATCCTTATCCATGCATCTGTGAATGGATACTTAGGTTGTTTCCATGTCTTGGCTATTGTGAATAGTGCTGTAATGAACACGGGAGGGCAGATATCTCTTCAAGTTACTGGTTTCTTTTCCTCTGGATACATACCCAGAAGTGAGATTGCCAGATCATATGGTAGTTCTATTTTTAATTTTTTTTTGAGGAAACTCCCTACTGCACCAATTTACATTCCCACCAGTGGTGCACAAGGGTTCCCCTTTCTTTTTTCTTTTTTTTTTTTTAAGGGTTCCCCTTTCTCCACACCCTCACAACACTTCTTATCTCTTGTCTTTTTGATGAAGCCATCCTAACAGGTGTGGGTGACATCTCGTTGTGGTTTTGATTTGCATTCTCCTGATGATTAGTGATGTCAAGCACTTTTTCATGTACCTGTTGGCCATTTGTATGTCTTCTTTGGAAAAACGTCTACTCAGGTCCTTTTCCTGTTTGTGTGTGTGTCTGTTTTTGTGTGTCCATCTCTGCAGATACGTTGTTCTCTCCTGTGTGTCCTGCCCTGTCTGTGTCTCTGGGTCTATGTGTTTTTCCCTGTCTCTCGGTCACTATGTATGTCCGTGTATTTCACGCAGGTGGTTATCTGTCTTTCTTTATCTGTGCCGGTCTATGCCAGCCTGTGTGTTTCCCTCTCAGCCCGTATGTCCACTAAGACAGAATGCTTAGTCATCCTCACAGCTGAATAGGGACAAAACCCTTCAGAGATTGGGCTGGGAAAAAGAGGCCATAGCCAGGCATGCGGATAAGGATAATACGTCACACCTGAATGTTTAGAACTCAACAAGAATTTAAGGACTGAATAGCCAAACCTGTGAGCTGCAGTCAAACAGTTCTCAAAGGGAAGTGTGAGCCTTCAGATGCACTTATTAGGAGATGAGAAAAGTCCAAAACAAATAGCACATCAGCTTCAGCTGAAGAAAGAAAGAATGGAAGGGGCTCTCGGAGACTGAGTTCAGCTTCACAGATAGGGGAACTGCGGCTAAGAAAAGTTACGCCACTTGCCCAAGTTCACAGAACAGAGCAGTCACAGAAGAGCTGGGATTCAGAACCAGGTTTAGTCCCTCCCAGACCATTGTTCAAAGACTGTGGAGACTTTTAGCATCACTTGCTTTTGAATTCTTTTTTTAAAAATTATTTTACTAAAAAAAAATTAAGAATATGTCATGAATATAAGACAAGTGTGTTTTTGTTCTCTTCACTGAGCTTCCTGGTTGCTCAAATTTATTATAAATAGTACCTCTTGCTCAAAGAGTTGTCCCCATCCCCCAGGACAGACTGGCGCCTTACAAACTTGACCCTTGATTCCTAGATTGGGGGAAGTGGGGACTCAGCCTCAGAGACTCTTGGGTACCCACTCCCCAAAAGCAGGACTCAGGGGAAAGAAAAACTAGGTAGAAACAGGGTCGAGAAGGCGGTGGGCAGCCCACCTTCTGTCCTCACTCTGTCAGGAAGCAATTTTGCAATCCTGACCCTTCCCTTTCCCCTGCCTGGCTCAGGTCCAGCCCCTAACGGGAACAGGATGTGGGTGGAGACTTCCCAATGGCTGGTGCCCCTGTCCCCAGCCCAGGCAGGTATAAGGCCACCTTACCAGACCAAGGGAACCTGGATGGAAAAGAGAGAGGCCGCCATGTCCTCTTGGAGCCTAGAGCGAAAACAGAGGTATGTCCCCACCCCGCCCACCCTGGGCAGGCCTGGACACCAGGCAGTGCAGAGATCCATGGACATTCCGTCTGACCCACTGAAGTCACAGGGCCAGACGTAGGCCTGCAGGCTGGAACAGACTGACACTCAGGCTCCGTCTATGGACAGACTCATTCCCATACACACACTCCCTGCAGAAGGCCCAGGTAGTCCACGGGCTGTAGTAACCAAGGATGTTCAGGTGGTCTCTAGGGCTGCTGGGCTAGGGCATTACTGCTGGAGGGACCGGGAGGAACAGAAGCCCCAGCTCTCGAAGGGTTCCAGTACCAACTGTAAATCTCGCCATCCCAAAACCAAATGCCTCCCTCCAGACCTGTACAAGGCAGGATGCACTTTTCATGCTCAGAGTCCTGTCTGTATCTGGAGTCCAGAACTTTGGAGCAAGATGGGGCTGGGCACAGATAACCTAGACAGGGCTAGACAGAAAGAGGAGCAGCCCAGATGGGGAAACTGAGAATTCTGCTTGGGCGGGTCAGAGAAAGCTTTGTGGAAAGGGGGGCCATTGGAGTTGGGGTTTTGCAGGACGAGTAAGAGTTCATAGGCTCTGCCGTCAAAACATGGAGCCAGGGAGACAAGAAATGACCCAGAAAACAAGTGAGAGCAGAAGAAATTAGCAAGTTGGACTGCAAATAATTAATAGTCCATTGGGGCTGGGCTGACAATGGGGAAGGGTAGTATGTAGGGGTCAGACTAAGAAACTCAGGTTTCATAGAATTCTTCCTGGAACAGGAGCTACTTCTGGCAGCTGTGGCGGGGGGGTGGGTGTTGAGGGTGGAAGCCAGGAGAGGAGGAGGAGGGGACTACTACACTAGTCCAGGCCAGCAATGAGGCCGGGTGAAAGTAGAGGTGGGAAGAAGCAGGCAGATTCTGGGTATATTTTCACTTTGCTGGGTATATAATATCATTATTTTAACTTATTAAGCACTTTCTGTCATTGCCTGCAGCCCAATAGGCTGGGACTCCCATCTTTCTAGAATCCTCTTCCTGCTGCTGTTATCTGTGGTCTCAGCCCAGGGGGTCACCCCAAATCCAGACGCCTGCCTGGTGTCCCACTCGGGTAACGGCAGCTCCATCTCCTGCCAACCACCTGCCAGACTCCCCCACTACTTCCCAGCTGACACCGTCTACCTGGCCGTGGAGTTCTTCAACCTGACTCAGCTGCCTGCCAACACCCTCCAGGGCATCCCTAACCTCCAGGAACTGCACCTTTCCAGCAACCAGCTGGAGGACCTCTCCGCCAAGTTCCTGCTGCCTGTGCCTCAGCTAAAGGTGCTTGATCTGACCCGCAACGCCCTGACCCGGCTGCCTCCTGGCCTCTTCCAGGTCTCAGCTGCCCTCCACACCCTGGTGCTGAAGGAAAACCAGCTGAAAGTTCTGGAGGCCTCGTGGCTGCACAGCCTGAAAGCCCTGCGGCATCTGGACCTATCCGGGAACCAGCTCCAGACGCTGCCCCCTGGGCTGCTGGCCAATTTCACCGACCTGCTCATCCTTGATCTTGGCAATAACCAGCTGCAGACTTTGCCCCCTGACCTTCTGAGCGGCCCCTTGAGGTTGGAACGGCTGCACCTCGAGGGCAATAGGTTGCAGGAGCTCGGAAAGGGCCTTCTGGTGCACCAGCCAAAACTGCGCTACCTCTTCCTGAACAACAACAGGCTGGCCACGGTGGCAGCCGGCGCCTTCCGAGGTCTGCAGAAGCTGGACATGCTGGACCTCTCCAACAACTTGCTGACCACCGTGCCCAAGGGGCTCTGGATGTCCTTGGGGAAGGCTGCCGGAAACATGAAGGATGGCTTTGACCTCTCAGGTAATCCCTGGATCTGCGACCGGAAACTGGATGACCTCTTTGAGTGGCTGGTGGCCAACGAAGGCAAGATGTTCTTCCGCAATGACACACGCTGTGCTGGCCCTAAAGCCTTGAAGGGCCAAATGCTCCTAGTGGTGGCCAGGTCCCCTTGAAGCCTGGGGCTGGGGGCGGGGTGGGGAGGCAAGGCTTGGCAGGACGCCGCACCCCACTTAGCAAATAATCCCACCTTCTAAGGGTGAGGCTGGGCTTCCCATAGTTGCCGGGACCTGTTTCGCCCATGTTGCCACAAACACACCTCGGGCTCTTCCTGCTTTCTTGCCTCTGCTCAAGCTGTATCCTCTTCCAGAAATCTCTTTCCCCTATTTCCCAGGTCTCTTGGTCTCTGGCTCCTCCAACCTGTCCTGGCCACACTGAGGTTGGCTCATTCTGGCTCTGTCTCCCCCAGTTTCAGGGGTTCTCTGAGTGCAGGGCCTGGGGCTGGGTTCCCTCTTACTCGGCATCACTCGGTTTGAGGTCAGACTGGAAGGGGTTAATAAATAACTGTTGAACAGAATTGGATGTATTTGCTGTGTTCCTTGCATTCTCCCAAGGCGAATTCCTAGGTCTCCAGCATGAAGCAGAAGGAGAGGCATGCCATGAAATCCCAAATCGATAGCAGTTGGGATCTGATGGCTGTGTCTGCTCCTCCCCCTTTCCCCATCCTTGGATTTAACTGGTAATAAAACCCTGACCATTGCCCAAGGTGTCGTTTTACCAGTGGATTCCTTCCAGAGCTTGTGTCCTGGGGAAGGTTTAAATTAAACCAGATTGCTTCAGGGCTCCAAACAATTTTTCATGCTGGCCTGTGATAACCAGGGGAGCAGCTGCCCAGGACGAGCATGGGCAGGCTGGATGGGGCTGAACAGCTGGGCAGAGGCCCTGGGGGCTGTGTTTTCACAGCTCCAGAACCTCGGGGCCACCTTCCAACACAATGTTGGGCATGGTGGGGGTCGAGGTCGGACTGGGGGGACCCTGGGATGTTTGGGGCATGCTCGGTTTTTGCAGCTCCCTGGAAGGAGGGTCATGCCCACGTTGGTGGTCATTCCAGGTGTGGTGATGAAAGCCGGGGTTCTGCAGTCTGGCAGAGCTGTGTTTGAATCAGATTCCTCAATAGCTAGGCGACCCAGGGCAAGTGGTTTAAGTATTCTGATCCTCATTTTGCTCATCTGTAAAATGGGGATCCAAGTGAATGGGCCGGCCTGTCTTCCGGCTTAGTTAAGCGGCAGGTTTTAAAAAGTAAAAAGAAAGACCGTGAGGACTTGCCCAAGGTCACTGGGCGAAGCGGTGGGGGGCTGTGATCGCTCTCCACCGTCTCTGCGGCAACAGCAGTGAGGGTGACAGGTGGTCAAACTTAGCCAAGGAAAGTAACTCAATCCTTAGCATAGAGCGTCCCCAAGTTGCTATGGCAACCGCGGGGCGCTCTGGGAGCCCCTGGGTAGGGCGAGGGGCCCCGGAGCCCCGCCCAGGGCACGCCCCCCTCAGGCCTCTCCCTATTGGTCGGTCCCCGAAGGTCCCGCCCCCAAGTCACTATAAGGGGGGGCGGGGAAGGCTAGAGTCGGAGACCGGAGTCTGAGTCTGGGGTCTGCTGCAGCACCTTGGGGCTGAAGTTGAACGCGCCCGGGTGAGTGCCTCGCGGGCGGCATTCAGGAGTGCCCAGCAGGCCCGGGGGCGCGGTGGGTGGGTGGGTGGGAGGGCGAGAGCCCACTGGCTTGGGGAGAGGAGTGGTGTGACAGGCCGGAGCAGGTGGCTGAGACCCTTGGCCCAGTTGGCAAAAGCTCAGGACCCAGTTGGGAGAGGACTGGGGTTCTGAGGGCGCTGGGTGCGGACGGGAGAAGAACTGTAGGCGGGGAGTCTGAGGTCGAAGTCCCGCTCTGAGTCTACTTAGCTGAGTGACCTTGGGCCCATTATGGACCTGCTGTGTGCCTCAGTTTCCCTGTGTATCAAACTGGACTGTGGGTTTACTGGGATTCTGCAGCAACCACCTGCACCCCCGCAGGGGGCTGCTTGCACGGTTCCATCCCGGGCCAGGGCAACAGGGATCTTCCCTAACTGCAACGGAGGCAACAGCCCACACAGGTGAAGGCATTTGCCCAAAGTCACACAGCAGGTAATGGTCAGACTCGAACTCAGGTGTCTCTCTGCCCAGAGCCCATGCTTTGAATCACTGCAGGGCCTCCACTTTGTCAGAGGTTCTCTACTACGCACCTGCTGTGTGCAGAGCCCTGTGCATGCATTGTCCCTGCCCAGGGCGCTCTGAGGTAGGCATTATCATTACCTCCTTTTGCAGGTGACCCTTGCCCGGGTCACCAAGCCCAGCCAGACAGAACCCAGGGCCTGGGTGGGAGCCGGGAGGGCTGGCGTGCAAGGGCCCATCACTCTGTCCTGCCCCCAGGGTGACCCTGTTTGCAGTCGGCATGTCAGAAGACGAGGCGGCTCAGGCCCCCAGACCCAGCTTGTGGGAGCAGGACCAGCAGGTAAGGGGCTGCACCTCCCATGGAGCTCGGCACGGGAGGAGGTGGGGGGGCAGTCCCTCCTGGGACAGTTTCAGACTGGGTCCCCCTGCCCTTGCTTCGAGCACCTTACTCTGAGGGCATTTTGGAGCGTGGTTGGGGGAGGCACATTCTACCCATTTCCCAGAGGGGCAAAGTGAGGCCCAGGGAAGGGTGTGTCTCTGGGGTGTGTCTCTCCAGACACTCTCAGCCAGCTTACCTGGCCTCTGCCCAACTCTCTCCCACTCCCATCTCTGGGTCTCTACCTGTATCTCTCTGTTTCTGTGTCCACCATCATGGCACTCTTAACAACAATAATAATAGCAATCACGGCGTATACTCTGCATCATTCACTGTTCCGAGCGCTTCACATGTTGTACTCCTTGAATCCCCATCACAGCCCTAGAAACCCAGTTTACAGATAGGGAGACTGAGGCACAGAGCAGTTCACGCACTTTCCCAAGCTCACACAGCTTGGAAGTGGAGAACCAGAACTGAACGCAGGTGGTCTTGCTCCAGAGGCTGTGCCCTTAATAACCAGACACTAATGGCTCTTCCCTCAAGGAGACTGAGTCTTTCAGAACTGGTCCCGCTCTGTGTATGCTGTTGAGAACAGGAGCTCTAGGCGCACCTCGGTGTGGGTGTCCATTGCCTGCGTGCAGCTGCGCTCAATATACTTACCCCCCACCCCTCTCACCTGCCCCTCGTCCCCGCCCAGAGAGGGTGAGTGGGCTCTCTAGCATGTGGCTGAGCCCCCCCCTGATCCACCTGGGACCCCTCTGACACCACCCCTTCCTGCAGAACGTGGTGCAGCGTGTGGCGGCCCTGCCCCTGGTCAGGGCCACGTGCACCGCAGTCTCCGATGCTTACAGCGCCGCCAAGGACAGGCACCCGCTGCTGGGCTCCGCCTGCCGTCTGGCTGAGCACTGCATGTGTGGCCTGACCACACGTGCCCTGGACCACGCCCAGCCGCTGCTCAGCCACCTGCAGCCCCAGCGTAAGTCCCCCTGGCCAGAGTCCTGGGTCCTGTGGTTTGTCCCACTGCCCCACCCTCTCATGCTCTATCTGCATGACAGCTGCTGCAGTGGACCCCCTGAGACGGGTGTCCCTCTGCAGTCTCACCTATGCTGTGTGCCTTTACTCTGTCCACCTGCCTGTCCCCCATCCACCTGTGTCATCCCCTCTCTTGGTCCTCCTGCCTGTGCCATCTCATCCTCCATTCTCTGCCTGTCCCGTCCCCCATTCTACCTGCATCCCTCGTGCCCTCTGCCTCTGCTTATTTGTCCCTCTGTAGTTTGATCACCTGCCCGTCTGCCCTTAGCTGTTTCCTTGGGGCCCCCCTCCTTTTGTCCCCATCTTGTCTGTCTCACTGTCCTCCTCCCTTTGGCTAGCCTGATGTGCCTTGGGTCCCTTTGCCTGTCCAATCTCCCTCCCCTGTCTGCCCCTTCCTCCACCCGTCCTGAGCCTGTGACCAGCTCAGGGGGTCCAACCTGGCAGTGGGGTTGGGGGACAGAGAGACCCTCGGCCTCGCATCTGACCGAGGAAGGGGATCACCTGAGGGTCCCAGCCCAGGGCCTCGCCTGCCTCCTTCTCAGCCGGCTTGTGTGACCTTGAGCCTGCTTGCTGGGGCGTCTGAGCTGGACATGGGTGAGGAGTCACCTTGGTGCTGGCAGCAGCGGTGGCAGGGCAGAGGCGGGAAGGGCAGAGAGGCAGGGTCCAGCCTGGTGGCTCACCCACACACTCAGGGTCCCGGCCCCTCGCAGGGGGCCAGCCAGGTGCCCCCTCTGTCTTTCCCTCCGTGTGTGTGTGTGTGTGTGTGTGTGTGTGTGTGTGTGTGTATGTATGTGTGTCTCCTTTTTTCTCTGCCTCTCCCTCCAGCATCCCCTCCCTCTATGTCCCTGTGTCCCTCTCTCCCTTGACATCTCCCCAATTCTCGCTCGCTGCCTCTCTGTCTCCAGTGGCCACAGTGAACGATCTCGCCTGCAGGGGCCTGGACAAGCTGGGGGAGAAGCTGCCCTTTCTCCAGCAACCTTCAGAGACGGTACCCAGCACCACCAGATGGTGGGGAAGCTGTAGGGGGTGGAGGTGGCAGCGAGAAACGCAGCCTGAACACCTGGGCCAGCCGGACTCCAGGACCCAGTCAGGCTTTGGTTAACTGGAACAAAACAGCCGCCAGATGAAAATAATTGAGACCTGTGTTTACTGAGCACATAATATGTGCCAGCTGGTGCTGGGGATCCCTTCAGCAATGCCGTGAGGAAGATTTGATTTTCCTCCATTTTATAAGAGGGGAGATTGTGGCCCAGAGCCAAACAGGGGCCAGGAGTCCTTGCCTCGCAGCCTCAGGGAGCTGGGGGCAGGGGAAGGGAGCCGGAGACCTACAGCAACTGGAGCTGGGCCCCTTCCGCCAGGTGGTGACCTCGGCCAAGGACGTGGTGGCCAGCGGCGTGACAGGCGTGGTAGGCCTGGCTCGGCAAGGCCGCCGCTGGAGTGTGGAGCTGAAACGATCCATGAGCCACGCCGTGGACATAGTGCTGGGCAAGTCAGAGGAGCTGGTGGACCACTTTCTGCCCATGACTGAGGAGGAGCTTGGTAAGGCCAGAGCCCTCCCCGCTCGCCCCTGAATCGTCCTACCCATCCCTGGAGGTTACGGATCAGAGAGGGCCCGGCCTCACCCAAGGCCACATAGCAGATCAGTAGGGGAACATGGAGCTCCAGCCCAGGCCTGACCTCCCCCAACCCGCATCCTACTAGAAATCTGACTGCCCAGAGCCCCGAGAGTATATGGGGCTTATAGACTTGAGGGCCATGGCCTCCAGCTGGTGGCCCTCCTTACTGTAGTATTTGGCCTGTGCAATGCCTTTAAAATGATTTAATTCATCACATGCATTTAAAAATCAGGTTTTGCCCTACAAATCCTGATTTCTAACTTGCCTTGGAAAATCAGATATTTGGGTTGAATGGCGTCCTCCCCTTTACGTGGTTCCCTTGAACCCCACCATTCTCCAGTGTTCTGCATCTAGTCCGTTGACCCTGGAGACCATCTGACTTCCAAACCCTGCTTTATGGCACTGGAGGAACATGGGGCGTGCCCCCTCCTTCGCAGAAAGGCTGTGAGCCATTTTTGAAGCACCTTCTGTGGGCCAAACACTAGTAAGCGACTCTTTCATTATTATAAGCTCCATTCACAGGTGAGGAAAATCGAGGTAAAGAGACCCGGGATTTGCACCGAGGCAATCAGTAAAGTGGTTACGAGTGCCTGGGTTTGAATCCTGGGTCGGCCTCTTGCACCCCGTGGGACTTCACCTCTCTTTACCTTGGGTTTCCTCATCTGTAAATAGAGCTAATAATAGTGCCTACATCGTAGGACTTGGGGACGGTCGTATGAATTGATATTGTAGAGGGGAAATATACAAGCTGTAGGAGCCCATGGGTGTGTCCACCCAGAAGCGGAGGGCGTGGCCACACTGACTCCCCTCCCCATCCCGTCCTCCAGCGGCTCTGGCAGCAGAGGTTGAGGGCCCGGAAGTGGGCTCCGTGGAAGAGCAGCGGAGACATCAGGGCTACTTTGTACGCCTGGGTTCCCTGTCGGCGCGGCTCCGCCACCTGGCATACGAGCACTCTCTGGGGAAACTGAGGCGGAGGAAACACCACGCCCAGGACACGCTGGCCCAGTTGCAGGAGACTCTGGAGCTGGTGAGAGCCCTCTGCCTGCCCCCCTTTCCCACCCCGTGATGCCGGCCAGCATGCGTGGATTGAGTGCCCGCGGACTACCTGGTCCCTTGCTAGTCTGAAAGGGGGAGGCGGAACCGTGTATGTGCAGGGCTGGGGCAGAGGAGGGACCCGGGGCTGGAGGCATTCAGTGGCGGTCAAGGCTCAGCCTGGGGAGGCAGAAAGAGGTTTTGTGGAGGAGGGGAAGTTATAGGCGGTTAAGATGGATGGGAAGAGAGTGAAGGTACCTCTTCCCGGGCTCTCCCATCACCAATCACAATCTTCCCAGCCTTTAGGTTCTAGCTGATAACCCAGCTTCTTTCCCCGTTGTGCATCGCTCCCTGCTCCAGAGGAACATAACAGCTCCTGTTTTCTGTGTTTGATGAGTTCAGATGCCCCTAACCTGCTCCTGCTGCATCCCGCTCCCCATCTCAACTGATGACAGCCCTGTCCTTCCAGGGCCTCAGGCCAAAACCTGGGAGTCACCCTCAACTTCCCTCTTCTCCTCCTCTCCCACATCCGACATGTCAGCCAGTACTGTTGGCTCTGCCTTCAAAGTCTACCCAGAACCCGCCCACATCTCCTCCTTCCTCTTGCTCCACCTGGGTCCAGCCATGATTACTCAACCATGGTCCTGGTTTCTCATCCTGGACCCCACAGTCTGTCCTTCCTGAAGCAGCCACCAGAGGGCACCTGTGAGCACCGGAGTGGGCTACTTTCACTGAGCAGCGTGTCCTCAAGGTTCATCCATGTTGTAGCGTGTTTCAGAATTTCCTTCCTTTTTAAGGCTGAATAACAGTCATCCCTCAGTATCTGCGAGGGATTGGTTCCAGGACCCCCCACGGAAACCAAAATCCGAGGATGCTCAAGTCACTTCTGTAAAATGGCACAGTTCTGCATCCACCGATTCAACCAACTGCGAATCTTGGTTGAATCCTCAGATGCAGAGCCCGTGGATACGGAGGTCAGACTGTGTTCTACTGTGTGGATCACAGTTTATTTCTATTAATCTTCTAATACCTGCCCTGTCCTGGGCACTGAAGACCCAGTGACCCCCTCAGGACACTCACAGTCCAGTAGGGGGACTAGGGTCATGATGGGAGAGCATGCTGGGTTCTGTGGGATCCACCCAGCCAGGAGCCGGGGAAGGGAGGCTTCTTGGAGTGGGTGACGTCTACAGTGAGACTTGAACTGAAGTGAACCAGGCAGCGGGATGGGATGGAGAGGAGAGTGTTCCTAGCAGAGGCACAAGCATGGGCAAAACCTGGCAGTGAGTCTGAGTTTCAGGGGAACCACAGGTCTCAGGTCTGGCCATGGGCAGGGGAGAAAATGAGCAGATCGGCCAGGCTGGATCAGTAGGCGCGGAAAGTTTGCATACAGTGGATGTTCCGTAAGTGCCTATTGAGGCCAGATCCACGCTAGGGTCCTGGTTCCCCCAACACTCCAAATCCTCCAGTTCTGACTACTATGGTCCCCGTCCCCACAGATTGACCACATGCAGTGTGGAGTGACGCCCATCACCCCAGCCCACCCTGGGAAGGTGCATGAGCTGTGGGAGGGCTGGAGCCAGCACTCCCCAGAGAACGGCCGCCGCAGTCAGGTAAGATGGCATGGAGGAGGGGGGTTGGGGGGGCGTGGGGGGGGTTCTGGATCTGCCAGGGGTTGCCAGGGGCGGGGCTCCAGCCAGCTCCAACCAAGTACTGAGGTCAGCTGGTTGGAGAGTCTGTGGGGAAACTGAGGCAGGGCGGGGGGTCCTGTAGGGGTCCATCCGGGACACCCAGGCCCCTCCCCTCCCTTCTCTCCCTTCTCTCCCTTCTCTCCCTACTCTCCCTTCTCTCCCTTCTCTCCCTACTCTCCCTACTCTCTCTCCCTTCTCTCCCTTCTCTCCCTTCTCTCCCTTCTCTCCCTTCTCTCCCTTCTCTCCCTTCTCTCCCTACTCTCCCTACTCTCCCTACTCTCCCTACTCTCCCTACTCTCCCTACTCTCCCTACTCTCCCTACTCTCCCTACTCTCCCTACTCTCCCCCCACCACCCCGCCCCCCGCAGGCAGAGCTGGAGACCCTGGTGCTGTCCCGCAGCCTGATGCGGGAGCTGCAGAGCACCGTGGACGCGCTGGAGACTAGCGTGCGGGGCCTGCCTCCCAGCGCCCGGGAGAAGGTGGCCGAGGTGCGGCGCAGCGTGGACGCCCTGCAGGCCGCCTTCGCCGACGCCAGCTGCTTCGAGGACGTGCCGGCGGCCGTGCTGGCCGAGGGCCGGGGCAGCGTGGCCCGGGCCTACACGTGCGTGGAGGAGCTGCTGGAGCTGGTGGTGCAGGCCGTGCCCCTGCCCTGGCTGGTCGGGCCCTTCGCGCCCATCCTCGTGGAGCGGCCCGGGCCTCCGCCCGACCTGGAGGCCCTGGTAGATGAGGTCGTGGGGGGGCCCGACCCCCGCTGGGCACACCTGAACTGGCCGGCCCAGCAGAGAGCCTGGCAAGCCCAGTACGGGGATGGGATGGGCCTCTCCGGGGACATTCCCGAGGAGGAGCCTGAGCCCCCCAGTCGCCGCAAGCACACCCTGATGCCAGAACTGGACTTCTGACCCGATGGGGCCGTGGGGCAGCGAAGGCAGCTGGAGGCCGTCCTGCACCCCGAGATCCCTGCTGCCCCCTAGCGGCCATGCATCAGCATTACTAGCTGATGCCTTGGCCTTGGCCCAGGCAGAGTTGGGGGCTGGGGACCTAACTCTGAATCCTAGATCAGCTTCACTGATATTAGACCCTCCCCAGTCTTTCCCTTGGACATATGAGGACTTGAACCTAACTCAGGTCTGACTAGCCCTAAGCTGCATTCACTGGCTGTGGTCCCGCATTGCCCCACCCCAAGAAGCTGATCGAAACTCCCCAGAGAGTTGCATGTTTTGCCCAGATAGAAGTACACGCTTCTGTTTGGGGTTTTGAAAAGTGAGTGTCCCCTTCCTCCCCCAGCTTGTCTATCCCGGACTGAGGGGTCCCCAAAGATGCTTCAACAGCTGGACCTGCCACACCCACTTGCTTTGCTGTTTGGGGTTTTGCTCTCCAGAATAAAGGTGCTTCGTGTTGTCCAAAGGCCAGTGGCCTCTGTTCCAGCCGAGGTGGGTCTCAGTGGCGGGGTGCTGGGGGCCTCAGAGGTGTGCGACCGTATGGCACAAGCCAGGGTTCGAAATTTGAAAGGAGTGATGCGTCGCTGACCAACTGGACATCTTGTCTGGAGTTCCACGGTTAGTGCCCCACCCACTCGGGTTAAGCATTCAGATGGAGGTTCCTGGAATGGAAGCTGTTCTCACTTTAATGAATTTCTTGGAAACTGCAAAGGATCAAGAGGAGGGGGCTGAGGGGGAGCAGCCCCTCCTATGCCCTCCTCACTGGACCTGTAGGAGCTGAACTTGCTGTGGCTTCTCTGGCTGCACTGGTCAGGATGGGGGACACAAACGCAGGGTAAGGGGCACAGGCCAGTCTCGTGGGGGCCCCTGTCCTCTGACCGTGTTCTTCGCTGTCCCTTAAACTCCCCTGTGGCCAGGCAGGGTGTTAGGAAAGCACAGTCTGATGTGGTGAGGTCAGGGTGTTCCCTGGCTTCCTTGGGACCTGGTCCAGGGGTGGCTCTGGGAGTCCCAACCACTTCCCACCAGTTAGATTCACTTCCCTGCCCCTCCTCGGGAATGTCTGTGGCTCCCTTTGCCCTCAGACCAAATGTCCACGCTCCTCACCTTGGCATTTGAGGACTTCCAGTTTCATCCTTGGGCTGACGGAGACACTGCTGCGGTCCCACTGAATTGTGCACATTCCCCCACCTCAGGGCCTTTGTTCAGGCTGTGCCTGGAATGCCTCCCCCCCATCTCTCAGCTACATCTCATCCATCCTTAAGTCCAGCCCCAATGACACCTCCTCCAGGAAGCCTTCCCTGACTCTCCCCTGGTGGGATAGCTCCAACCCTCTGCAGCCCACCTTCTTGGGGCTCCAAGTTGCTTTCTGCCTGGACATAAAACACAGGCAGCCTTGCCTTCTCTTCCCTCACAAGGCTGGGGGCTCCTGGAGGGCCAGGCTTGGTGAGGATGAGCCGAATGACACACAGAAGGGGCAGGTGACAGAGGGATCGGCTCAGGCAAAGCCATGGCAGTGGAGAATCAGTTTGATCAGCCCTGAGGGGAGGGAAAGAGCATGAGGTAAGTCCTGGAATTTGGGGGGAGGGAGCAGTAGTTAAGGCCCTGAGGTTGAGTCCCTGCCTTGCCTACAAACAGATGGGTAAGCAACTGCTCCTCTCCAGACCTCAGTTTTCTCCTCTGTGAAACAGGTATGAAAGTAGGAGTAAGGTAGCAGCCCTCAATCCTAGTAGGCCGTTCACCGGTGGAAGCTATCGATCATTCACTCATTCGTTGGTTTACTTAACAAATAGTTATTAAATAGCGCCTGCTGTGTGCCAGACAGTCTTGCACCCTGTGGGCACGGCAGTGAGGAAAATGCAGAAAAATTCTGCCCTCTAGGAGTGACAGACCATAAACAAGAAAAATACGTAAATTATTTGTCTTAGTAGGTGATGAGAAAAGCTGGAGGATGGGGAGTGTGCAGGGGTACAAGGAGGGCGATATTTTTTAAAATAGGAGAGGAGGGGTCCAGGAAGACCTTTCTGAAAAGGTGACATATGTGCAAAGATGGACGAGCATTCCTCACAAAGGGCAGCTGGTGCAAAGGTCCTGGGACAGGACCGGGCCTGGCGTGTGGGAGGAACAGCCAGGAGGCCCGTGTGTCTGGAGCAGAGTGAGCGAGGGGGAGAGAGGGAGGGGGGAGGGGGGAGGGCAGGGAGGGGACAGGGTGGGTCTTGTGGGCCACAGGAAGGACTTGGGCTTTTACCCTGAGGGAGGTGGGAGCCCTGGAGGGCTGTGGGCAGAGGAAGGAAGGGACCTGACTCGGTGTTTATGATCATTTTTGTTACTTTTGCTGGGTTTCTCCCCCTTCGCTATGCTGTGGCAGCCCTGCGGAGAGGGGAGGGAAGGGAAGAGGCACACCCTGTGTTTCCCACCCCCCTTTGCCACCACCTTTGGGAAGCATTGGCTGAGGAGTTTGGGAGACACCCCTGTTTTGTTCCCCAACTGTTTGGCAAACACAGTGATGGCTCCAAGGAAACGACCTGGGGGTCATCAGGCCCAGTGGCTGGACCTTCCCTCCTCCCAGCTTAGCACCCAGAGCCATCAACTGGACACAGCTGGGGTCCCTGTCCCAGGGGCGGGCAGGGGGCATTGAAGGAGGGCGTAGCAGTCGTTTCTCTGCCTGCACACCCACCCACAGACAGCCTACTGGCAATAGGCTCTGGATCTGGGTTCAAATCCTGTCTCTGCCACTTCCCAGCTCTGTGGCCTCAGGTACAGGATGCCTCTTCCAGGAATCCACCCTCGGCTGGCCCAAGCCCACCAGGCCTGGATCTCATTTCTAGGGCACCTCCAGTTCTGTTGGTGTCCTGTCTTGGTCTGTATTTAGGCCCTTTCTCAAGGGAAGTCCCTTCTGGAGAGTGACACGTCCCCTCACTGCTCAGGACAGACCCTGCTCCTGTCTTTCTGCCTGGACAATGCTAAGCTGATGTTTGTTGAGCACCTGCTAGGTACCAGGCACTGGGGTTAACAGGTTACATGCGTGACCTCATTTCACGCTCACAACTACCCTATGAGTTGGTCCGTTTAGCTGAACATTTATTAAGTTGCCAACTGTGTGCCAAGTATTGTTCTATTGCAGGGGACACAGCAGTGAACAAAAGACAGGCCTGGTGGAGGTGAGGGAAGAAGCTGTGTGGGTGTCTGGGGAAGATGCTCCAGGCAGAGGGAATAACAGGTGCAAAGGTCCTGGGGCAGGGCCATGCCTGGAGATTTGGAGGAACAGAGAGGAGGCCTGTGTGGCTGAAGCATGGTAAGTGAGGGGGGCAGAGAGGGAGGGAGATGAGGGCAGGGAGGAAGGTAAGACCTTGTGGGCCACGGTGAAGAGTCTGGAGGGGGCAACTGAAGCACAAGGATGGTAACTGGCCAAGGTGGCCCAACAGAGCGACTTGAACGATGCCCATCACACAGATGGAAATCAGAGGCCGAGAGTGTGCAGGCTGTGCCTTGAGGGTACAGGACGGCCCGTGAATCACTCAGCCTGGTGGGGGTGGGGGCCACGGGCAGAGGCTGCCCAGTGCTGAGAGCAGGGGAAAGGTGCTGGGCCCGGGGCCCACGCTGGAGCGGGCAGTCACGTGACTATCCAGGGCCCTCCCTTGGCCCACTGGCCGCCTGCCTCTGCCGGCCAGGCCGGCACCACCCCAGACCCTATAAGGCCTGGGAGCTGAGAGCAGGGCTGTGCTGCCTGTCACTCCAGGGGACCCTCACACGGTCCAGGTGAGCAATGCCAGGGTGAGGCTGGCCTCCGGGCGGGTATCGGGGGACTGCTCAGGGTTATGGGTGTGGGGCAGGAGGCCCGGGACCCGCCATTCATGCCCCCTCTCTGCCCTTCCAGCTGCTTAGAGGATTACCATGTCTGCTCAAGATGAAGGAGGCCGGGATCCCCCCAAACCCAAGGGCAAGGTGAGGGCAGGCGTGGGAGGGAAAGATCACAACTGGGGCCTGGAGAGACCCCAGAACCTTGGGAAGGTGACCTCCACAGTCCTGGGGTGTGGAGGGGCTTCCCGGGGGTGTGTGTGGGGGCCTCCCGGGGGTGTGTGGGGGAGGGAGGGCTCTGAAGGCCACAGTGCCAATCTTCCCTCCGGTCCCAAGCTGGAGGGTGGGGGGTGGGAGGATGCACTCAAGCCTCAGTTCTTTCCTTGCTGTGTTACCCTGTGCCAGCCTCGGCCCCTCTCTGAGCCTCAGTTTCCTCAGCTGAGAAATGTGGGCCACGGAAGGAAAAGGAGAGAGACCCAGAGGATGAACTTTCTCTCTGTCCATGGGAGGCAGGCTGAACCTGCCCATTGCTCAGGCGAGGAGACTGAGGCTCAGAGTGGCTGAGGTCATCCAGGAGCAAGGCCTGAGGCAGTTTGGGAACCCAGGGCTCTCTGATGCTCCCCTCACCCCACCGCCACCACGGCCTGGCTCTGCTCATGCTGCCCCCCACCCCATGTAGACCCTGGGCAGCTTCTTTGGGTCCCTGCCTGGCTTCAGTTCTGCCCAGAACCAGGTGGCCCACGCCCACAGCTCAGCGAGAGAGGCCCGGCCGGTCGCCCATCCCACAGGTGCTCCAGCTGCCGAGACTGCCCAGCCCCAGGCTGAGGGTGAGTGGACAGCTCCATGGAGGCGGGAGCTATGGAGATGGACCCCTGCAGGGACTTCTGCCCATCTTGGGGGTTCTTCATAGGTGCCTGCGTCACCTCAACAGACCCCACGCAGCTGGCGTGCTCATTTAGCGCCAGATGGGGACCTGAGGCATAAATATAAGTGGCCCAAGGGGGCATAGCCAGCAATGCCCCCCACATTCTCAACCCCCCCGTCCACCTTCCATCACCCCGTTTCTGACGCCCTGTGGACCAGGGGCTGGGCATTCTTCATGTCTAAGCTCATCAAAGATTTTGATCCTGGTTCCAGAGAGGGGCAGCAGCTTCCCTGGCATCACACAGCCTGCTCAGCTGGGGTGCTCGGGGCAGCCCTAGCCCCAAGTCCTGAAGGGGGCTGGTGCAGGGGAGCTCAGGCTAGGGCGGCCGCTCTGGGCCCAGAGCCGGAGGCAGCTGACTTCTGCTCCACATACCCAGGCCCGGCAGGCGGCTGCCAGCTGTGGTGGAGTGGGGCAGGGCGGGGCCCCAAGTCCTCTCCCTGCATCACCCTGGGTGGGCGTCCAGCACCCAGGACCCAGGCAGAGAAAACTCTAGAGAACCCCTGCTCCAGGAGACCGCTCCTGGGGGTTGAGGGAGCCAGACCCATGGCCGTGGATGTCACCTTCTGCCGTCCCTGGCAGGGCAGCTGGGACATTCCTGACCTTTTGGGCTGTGCCCACTGATTGTGCAATGGGCTTCAGGGTGGCTGATGCCAGTGCGTGTCCCTCCCTGGGTTGCTTGATTGGCTCTTGTCCCCACAGTGGCCACCGACCCGGAGCAGACGACCAGGGACGTTGAGAAGACGCTGCCGCTTTCAGACAGGGTGAGAGGGGCTGGCAGAGCCTGGTCTGGTCTGACGGCCTCCGCCTCCCCTTGGGTACCTCCTCCTGGGATGTTTCAGTTCCTGCCGTCTGGGGGTTGTCATAGGCCAAGGAGCAGGCAGACACCCCAGTGGGATTCCAGGCCAGTCTTCCCCTCTGAGCCTCTGTTTCTACATCTGTGAAATGGGTGCAGTACTGCCTTACTGCCTGGCACCATGAGGCTCCATCCGGTCTACAGACACCCCCCACCCCCACTCCAGTTCTGTGCCTAGCACATTACGACCCAAACAGTGGTAACTCACTCACCCTGTGTCAGGCTCTGGGCTCAGTGTTTACATATGCTGCTTAATAGTTAAGCCTTCCAACCGTCCTGCGAGGAAGGGAGCAATAGAACCCCACACAAAAGCTGAAGCACAGAGAAGCCAAGCCACCTGCCGAAGGTCACACAGCAAGACATTGTAGCATGGGATTTGAACCTTGGGCAGTCAGAGGCTGAACAGTGGCCAACGATGCATCCACCTTCGGTCCTGGATGACCGGGGACCGCCCATATAACCACGTCCCCAGGGCCAGGGCAAGCGGAGTGGCTGATGTAAGACTGCTGAGGGCCATAGCAGGGTGACAGAGCCCTGATACAACCCTTCCGCCCAGCACACACCCCACACTGGAGTCTTCCTCGACTCCGCTCTGCCCTCAGCTCAGCCAGATCTGAGCATCTCGGAGGGCAAAGAACCACCGGGCTCACCCTGTGGCCCAAATTAAAATGGACCCCGGCAGCTGAGGGCCCCCCTCCCCACTTTTTCACTCCTCCCCCTCCACCCCTCTTCAATTGCATTAATGGAGCACCTGTTCCCTGCAAAGTGCTTCAGGCACCTTGACTCAGTTTTCCCTACCAATCTTTGAAGGAGGTGCTGTTTTTATTGTTTTTGTTTGTTTGTTTAAATGGCTGGGAGGGGATTCTTTATTTATTTATTTATTTTTGGCTGCGTTGGGTCTTTGTTGCTGTGCATGGGCTTTCTCTAGTTGTGAAGAGCGGGAGCTACCCTTCGTGGCGGTGCGCGGGCTTCTCATTTTGGTGGCTTCTCTTGTGGAGCACGGGCTCTAGGCACGCGGGCTTCAGTAGGTGTGGCTCGCAGGCGCTAGAGTGTAGGCTCAGCAGTTGTGGCACATGGGCTTAGTTGTTCCGTGGCATGTGGGATCTTCCTGCACCAGGGCTCGAACCCATGTTCCCTGCGTTGGCAGGCGGATTCTTAACCACTGCACCACCAGGGAAGTCCAGGAGGTGCTGTTTTAATTGCCACTCTTCAAATGAGGCTCAGAGAAGGGATGTGGCTTGCCTGAGGTAACACAGCAAGTGTGGGAAAGAGCTGAACCCAGGTCTCTGTGGGCAAGATGCCCACTTGAGACGATGCTGGGCAGGAGGCAGGTGGTGAGAATAACATTTCAGGGCTGCTCAACTTCAGTCGTCTTGCCCACTCAGGGCCGGGTCATCCTGTGTGGGGCCGTCCTGGGCACTGGGGGTTGTTGAGCAGCATCCCTGACCCCACCCACTCACTCAATGCCAGGAGCACCCTCTTCCCTGAAGTTGTGATTGTCACAGATGTCCCCAGACATCGCCCAGTGTCCCCTGGAGGAGGGGGGCAGGATCACCCTGGGTCACCCCTAACCCTGGGTTAAGAACCCCTGAATTGGAAATAGGAAACTGCTGGTTGAACCTGGGTGGTGGCAACCCTGAGGCCATCACAGCCCTTCAGCAGTCTGGATGAACGAGAGGAAACTGCCCTGATTTTTGACCTACCAAGTTATCGACAGTTTCCTATGGCTCAAACCCAATACTTGGCCCTGTACTTTTCCAGTTATTACTTTTCTAAACATAGATACCCAGATCCCCTTCTCTGACTTGAATACATGCATGCTAACAAGCATTTGGCCTCCTCCGATTTCTCCCCGTGATGGGGAAACCTGTCTCAAAATTGCCATAGAGATTAGGCAAGATGAAGAAAACATGGAATCCAATGGCTTACTGAGCACAAGGCTAAGGGATATTGAGCAAGGAGGGTCCCAGAGGTGCTAGGGAAGAGCTGTCAGCAGTGGGGGATCTATTGTGTCAGGGGAACCACGTGGCGCTGTGACAGAGCTCAGCAGGCTGTATCCTGGAAGCCAGGGAGGGAGGTATGTCGGGGTGGGAGGTGAGCAGGCTGGGCCTCTGGGAGGAAGGTCCCACTCCCCAGGGCATGTTAGGGATGAGGTGGAGATCTGGGGAAGGGTGGGGAGTGAGGTGTCTAGCACTCTCTGCTTGATCACGAATGTCCTTCCTCATCAGGTCATCTCCAGGACAAACGACCTAGTGTGGTCCAAGATGACCAGGACCAAGGATGCGTTCTCGTGTGGGATGGCCAACATCGTGGACACAGCTAAAGGCGTGGTCCAAGGAGGCCTGGGCATGACCCAGTCCACACTCACAGGCACCAAGGATGCAGTGTCCACTGGACTCACTGGGGCAGTGAACATGGCCAAGGGCACCGTCCAGATGGGCATGGACACCACCAAGACTGTCCTGACAGGCACCAAAGATGCAGTGTCCAGTGGGCTCACTGGAGCAATGGGTGTGGCCAAAGGAACCGTCCAGATGGGTGTGGACACCACCAGGACCGTCCTCACAGGCACGAAAGATGCAGTGTCCAGTGGGCTCACTGGGTCAGTGAACATGGCCAAGGGCACCGTCCAAACTGGCATGGACACCACCAAGACCGTCCTGACAGGCACCAAAGATGCAGTGTCCACTGGGCTCACTGGAGCAATGGGCGTGGCCAAAGGAACCGTCCAGATGGGCGTGGACACCACCAAGACCGTCCTGACAGGCACCAAAGATGCAGTGTCTACTGGGCTCACTGGGGCAGTGAACATGGCCAAGGGCACCGTCCAAACTGGCATGGACACCACCAAGACCGTCCTGACAGGCACCAAAGATGCAATGTCCACTGGGCTCACTGGGGCAATGGGCGTGGCCAAAGGAACCGTCCAGATGGGCGTGGACACCACCAAGACCGTCCTGACAGGCACCAAAGATGCAGTGTCTACTGGGCTCACTGGGGCAGTGAATATGGCCAAGGGCACTGTCCAGACCGGCATGGACACCACCAAGACCGTCCTAACAGGCACCAAAGATGCAGTGTCCACTGGGCTCACTGGAGCAATGGGTGTGGCCAAGGGAGCCGTCCAGACAGGCGTGGACACCACCAAGACTGTCCTCACAGGCACCAAAGATGCAATGTCCGCTGGCCTCACTGGGGCAGTGAACATGGCCAAGGGCACTGTCCAAACTGGCATGGATACCACCAAGACCGTCCTGACAGGCACCAAAGATGCAGTGTCCACTGGGCTCACTGGGGCAGTGAACATGGCCAAGGGCACCGTCCAAACTGGCATGGACACCACCAAGACTGTCCTGATAGGCTCCAAAGATGCAATGTCCGCTGGCCTCACTGGAGCAATGGGCGTGGCCAAGGGGGCCGTCCAGACGGGCATGGACACCACCAAGACCGTCCTGACAGGCACCAAAGATGCAGTGTCCACTGGGCTCACTGGGGCAGTGAACATGGCCAAGGGCACCGTCCAGACGGGCGTGGACACCACCAAGACCGTCCTCACAGGCACCAAAGATGCAATGTCCGCTGGACTCACTGGGGCAATGGGCGTGGCCAAAGGAACCGTCCAGATGGGCGTGGACACCACCAAGACCGTCCTGACAGGCACCAAAGATGCAGTGTCCAGTGGGCTCACTGGGGCAGTGAACATGGCCAAGGGCACCGTCCAAACTGGCATGGACACCACCAAGACCGTCCTCACAGGGACCAAAGATGCAATGTCCGCTGGCCTCACTGGAGCAATGGGTGTGGCCAAAGGATCTGTCCAGATGGGCGTGGACACCACCAAGACCGTCCTGACAGGCACCAAAGATGCAATGTCCGCTGGACTCACTGGAGCAATGGGTGTGGCCAAAGGAACCGTCCAGATGGGCGTGGACACCACCAAGACTGTCCTGACAGGCACCAAAGATGCAATGTCCGCTGGACTCACTGGAGCAATGGGTGTGGCCAAAGGAACCGTCCAGATGGGCGTGGACACCACCAAGACTGTCCTGACAGGCACCAAAGATGCAATGTCCGCTGGACTCCATGGGGCAGTGGGTGTGGCCAAAGGAACCGTCCAGATGGGCGTGGACACCACCAAGACTGTCCTGACAGGCACCAAAGATGCAATGTCTGCTGGACTCCATGGGGCAATGGGTGTGGCCAAAGGAACTGTCCAAACTAGCATGGACACCACCAAGACCGTCCTCACAGGGACCAAAGATGCAATGTCCGCTGGCCTCACTGGAGCAATGGGTGTGGCCAAAGGAACCGTCCAGATGGGCGTGGACACCACCAAGACTGTCCTGACAGGCACCAAAGATGCAATGTCCACTGGCCTCACTGGCGCAATGGGCGTGGCCAAAGGAACCGTCCAGACCGGCGTCGACACCACCAAGACTGTCCTGACAGGCACCAAAGATGCAATGTCCGCTGGCCTCACTGGAGCAATGGGCATGGCCAAGGGGGCCGTCCAGTCGGGCATGGACACCACCAAGACTGTCCTCACAGGCACCAAAGATGCAGTGTCCGCTGGCCTCACTGGAGCAATGGGCGTGGCCAAGGGGGCCATCCAGACTGGCGTGGACACCACCAATACCGTCCTGACAGGCACCAAAGATGCAGTGTCCACAGGGCTCACTGGGGCAGTGAATGTGGCTACAGGGGCTTTGCAAACTGGGCTGAATACAACCACAAATGTTTCAGCTGGCACAAGGAACACCATCTCCAGTGGCATGGCTGGTGCCGTGAACGTGGCCAATGCTGCTGCCCAGTGGGGTCTGGACACCTCGAAGGCTGTCCTCACCGGCACCAAAGACGCCGTGTCCACTGGGCTCACCAGGGTAGGGAACGTGGCCCGAGGAGGTGTGCAGACTGGTCTCGGAACCATCCAGAACTGGTTACCTGTTTCCCAGGATGCTGCCTCTGGTGGACTCGCCACTTCCGGAGCCCCAGATGAAGGAGAACAAACCATCCTGAACCCTCATGAGGCTCAGTCTTGTGGGGTCTCCAGGCCCCCGGACACTCTGTGTGCACGCCTGGACCTTGCTGGGAAAGCCACCACTAATACAAAGGGCCTCGTGTCAGCTGAGGTGACTTTCACCCCAGAGGCCGCCCTGGGCAAGAAGGATGATGTAGGGCCTGGGGCCACCACTTGCAGCCAGGAAGGAGCCCGGGGCTTTGCAACACTCCGGCACACACTGGAGGAGCTGGGGGAGATCTTCCAGCCCATGAGCGCCGAGGAGCAAGGTGAGAACAAGACAGGCTGGTGCCAGCTCCCAGGGGCCCGGTCGTCTGTACAACGCATGCCCCTGACGCCCGAGGGGCCTCTCGGGTTGAGCGACCCTGTCTTCCCTTTCAGCTCAGCTGGCTGCCTCCCAGCCCCGGCTGAGGGAGGCCATGGCCGACCAAAGCAGCTACTTCGTGCGTCTGGGCGACTTGGACCCCAGCTTCCGCCAGCGGGCTTTCGAGCACGCCTTGAGCCACCTGCAGCAAGGCCAGTTCCAGGCCCTGGACGTGCTGGCCCAGCTCGAGGACGCCTTCTGGCTGGTAAGAGCCCTCCCTTCTACCAGTGCCTTCCTCAGCCACACGTGGGGGACTCGACAGACACACACTGAGCACCTAGTAGACAATGGCCGTCGGCCACTCAGTCACGGGTCTGCTCTCAAGGAGCTTGTATTCCAGGGAGGAAGATGGACACAAGACCCAATACTTGCCACCAACGGGGTTGCAGAGAGGGAAACAAGACAGTCGTGCAGAGAGGGGCAGGGCAGGAGCGTGTCTGTTTGAGCCAAGTCGTGTGGAAAGTGGGGACCGCAAGGACAGACAGTGGCCTGAGAACAAGCTAGGTGTGTTCCAAGGAGCAGAAGGGCAGCCGGCGGCAGGGGTGGGTAAAGTGAAGGCGCTGACAGGGTAGGGGGAACCGATGCGATCTGGGTGGGGTTCAGTGATGCAAGGAAGGGCCCAGCGGAAGGTGACTTGAACACCACCGTGGGGACAGGCATGGAGCCAGCGGGGTCATGCCCTCTCGCCAGCCCCACTCACCCCTCCGCCCCAGGCTTTCTCCCCCTGCAGCACCACTGACACCCACGCTGGCTCCTTGCGGGTGCTGGGGCTGACCTGCCTGCGGTAGGAAGTTTAGTGGCCTCCCGTCTGTGGCTGATGCAGACGGTGATGGACCCCCAGGTCTGAGCACCTCTAGGTTCTCAAGGTCACGGGTCGTCAGTGTCGAACAGCCCCATCTACACAGGTGGCGAGGAACCCAGACATGCTGCCTGAGTGGGGATCCCTGGGATGCGCGCAGGCATCTGTTTTCCGTCATGCCCCAGGGGTCTGTGGTGAGCCGCGATTTGAGGACCACTGCTCCAACCCAGAGGGTCTCAACGGGGCAGTCGTGCCCCCAGGGGACACTGGGCCATGCCTGGGGATGTCTGTGGTGGTCCCCCAGCGGGGGGGGGGGGCCTCCTGGCATTGAGTGGGTGGGAGCAGGGAGGCTGCTCCACACCCTGCAGCGCCCAGGACTGGGGGCTGAGGGTTGGCCTGATGCAACAGAGGTTTTATTTAAGGGGATCCCTCTGGCTACTGTGGGGAGGACAGGCCACCAGGGTCAAGGGCCAGAGCCACGAAATGAGTGAGGTTTCTGCAAAAATCCTGGCAAATGCTGAGGGGGGCCTTGGGAGTAGCATCGGCGGTGGCAAGAGGCAGTTGGGTTCTGGATGTGTTTCCAAAGCAGACCTACCAGCTTAGGTGTGAGACGTGAGAGAGAGAAAAGACCCTATGAGGCCTCGGGGACTTTTAGCAGGGGACACCTAGAAACGCCCTGGGTGGGTGGGTGGTGAACATTAAGGCTTGGTCTTGGACAGGGTAACCTGGAGATGACTAGTAGGCCCCCCGATGGAGTCGCCGGGGTTAAGAGCTGGGAGGGTGATGGAAAGTTGGAGTCAACATTTGGTCCACTTGCTGAGCTCTCAGGAGGATAAAGGAAGATTAGTCAATGTGGTTGGGGGGCTCCTATGTGCTAGGGACCCAAAAAGCAAGGAGAAAAAGGTCCTGACAGAGCTCCCACCCAAGGCTGGGAGATAAACAACAAAGAAACTCACGGTAACTCGACAGTGATAGGCCTCTGAGGAGAGACGGAGATCTGGCAGGGAGGGCCTGGGGGGGCCACCGTACTGGGCCAGAGGAAGCATGTTTCAGGCTGAGTGGGCAGCACGTGCAAAGGCCCTGAGGCAACAACATGCTTGACGTGCTCGAGGGACAAAAGGAAGCCAGCGTGGCCGGAGCAGGGAGCACAGCGGGATGTCAGCAGGAGGTGAGGTTGCAGGTGTCCTGAGCAGGCCACACAGGCCATGGTGAGGAACTGGATTCGGTCCAAAGGCCACTCACTGGGAGATGTGGGAGGATTTTGAGCTGGGGTGCGACATGGTGCCCCTGCTGTTCTGCTGAGCTCCCTGACAACCTGATGAGGAATTTGGATTATTGCCTCTTTACGTGAACCATCCTGGTGCAGCTGGCCCTAAACCTTTCCACCACGCCACAGGAAAGGTAGACACGAAGCTCCAGGCCAGGCCTGGGAATGCCGCCCCCGGGGGAGTATCGGGGAGGTCCCTGCCAAGAAGGCCTCATGTCTCTGCTGGGCTCTTTCCAGATTGAGAAGGCCCAGCAGGCTCCAGACCGGCAGCCGTGGCCGGACCAGGACCTGAGCAGCCAAGCCGGCGCCCAAGAGGTGCGTACCAGGGGGCCGGCACTCCTGCCCCTCCCCTCCAGCCCCGCTCACCTCCCTCCTTCCGTCCACAGGTGCCAGCCGCCGGGGCTCTGTCCAGGGTCTGCAGCCTTGTCCAGCAGCTCCATGTGGCCTACAGCAGCCTGGCCTCCGGCCTCCAGGGCCTCCCCGCCGAGCTCCGGTGGCAGCTCAGGCAGGCGCGGCACAGCCTCTGCGAGCTCCACAGCGTTGTCTCCTCTGCCGCCTCCGTGGCGGAGCTGCCAGCCGAGCGCCTGGCCCAGAGCCGCCAGGGCGTACGCCAGGCGTGGCAGGGGCTGGAGCAGCTGCTGGAGACCGTGCAGCACAGCCCTCCACTCAGCTGGCTGGTGGGGCCCTTCACCCTGCACCCCAATGGGCAGCAGTTGTAGGCGCCCCTCCCCCACCCGAAACCAGCCCCAACCCCCGGAAGCTCCGGGCCCTGCCGGCTGGCACCCCACCTTTCTCCCTGAGCACGGCTGGCCCTTCTGGCCGAGGAGCCCAGGGCGGCTAAGACCCTCGATGCCGGCGGGGGGGCCCAGGCTTCACCTGAAGATCTCAAGCAAGCGCTTCATTTAGGAACAAGAAGGGGAGTTGTGCCTGTCATGAAGGTTCTCCACTCAGCACCCCCAGTAGGGCCCTTTCATCTTTTATCTCTGGGGGGGGGGGTCTTCCACCCCAGCCTGGGCCCTCTAGCTATACCAGCTTGGCAGGCGGCCCTGCTCCTCCATCCTGGGCTCCAGGCAGCTCCGTCCTCGCTCTGAAAGCCCACGCCCCTCAGCAAACAGCGCATGCCCGAAGGTACCAGAACGCCACCATCATCCTGAGGCAGGTAGGCCCCCACCGCCTCTGCCGACCCCTGGCCTGGCCCAGGGGCTTCATGAAGGCAAAGCTGCAGCAGCCACTGACAGCTGAGGACCGGACTGTCCGGGCGGGGTGGGGTGAGTACACGTCCCTTCCTGCTGCAGCCCACTCACCCGGCAGCGCCCCCTGGCCCTGGGTGATCACAAGGACCCCACAGATGATGTTCTCAGGTCCCTGGGCCCAGAGGCTGCCGATGAAGGAATAAAGGGGCTCCCTCACACGGGATGGGGCCCTAGGGAGCACGTGACAAAATGTGCTCGAGGGACTCCAGGTGGTCCAGTGGTAAGGACCCTGTGCTTTCACTGCCGAGGGTGCGGGTTGGATCCCTGGTTGGAGAACTAAGATCCCACAAACCACAAGGCGCAGCCAAAAAAACCAAACAGAAAAACGTGCTCGACACACGTTCAGGTCTCAGTCACGTGCTCCAGGCCAGAGACCAGCAGCCCCTGGACAAGGGCCCCTTCCTTCCCGCCGTGCTCTCCCTGGATCCTTGGGGCGCCCTGCGAGGTGGGCTGCACATGGGAAGGTGGGACAACAGAGGGCCAGTCCCCCTGCTCCCCGGGGCCCCGGGAGATGCTGAGGGAGCTGCTGCATCAGAAGTCCAGCGGCCCGAGGCTTGTCAAGCGCCCCCTTTCCACGCCTGCAGCCCCCCTATCTGGCCGCCTCCTTGACGGAGGAAGCGAAGCGGCCCTGCTTCTCAGAAATCACCAGGTGCTCCAAGCCCCAGGACGGATGGGCCAGCTCTCCCCAGAGGGTCACCACGGCTGCCAGGGGCCACAAGGGGCCCTGCGCCACAGGAACTGGCCGAGGCAAGACACGGGGACCAGTCCGGGAACTTCCCCGAGCCTTTCCTTCCTCACTCCCCATCACGGACAGCCATCGGAGGGGGTGACACTGGAAACAGTCGTTCATGGAAACCGAGCTCAGCGACAACCTCAAATCCAACCAAACCAGACCAAACCAAACGGGGCAGGGGGCGGGGGCAGTACGCCAGGCCCAGGGAGCAAAACCACACCACGCCTCTCTCTCAGCCGGGACAGAGGGGCTCAGCCACCGGCAGGACAGGGGATACACGGTCGAGGCCACCGTTTAACCAGCAACCGCCACGTGCAGGTGCCTGGCTGGGCGCCGCACACACATCCCCCATCTGAATCCAAGCGACAGGTGAGCACAGAGAAGCCCAGAGTGTGGGGCGTCACTCGGCCCACGTCACACAGCGAGGCCTGCCCCCAACACCCACGCCCTGTGTACATCGACGACAACAGACAGCCCTCAGCATCCCTCCTGGTACTTTTGGAAAGGCCTTGCTCACTGCCCCTGTCAGCCCTGCAGGGCCTGGAGCACCGTCAGAACCAAATTCATATTCGCTGCTCACGGTGACCCTATGGCTTAAAACCCTCTGTCCCTGGACGGCCCCTTGACAACTGCAAACCAGTCATGCTAGAAAACCAAGCCAATAAAAGCAACTTTTTTTTTTCATTAAAAAAACCCTTTATAGTCATTTCATGTCCGTTGGAAATCACAGAAATTAGGCAGAAAAAAAACCCAGGGGGACAAATACGAACAACACAGCGTCTCCCCAACAGTTCTCTGTTCCCTGGGTGCCGGGAAGGAGCCAGGCAGGCCTCGGGGCAGCTGCGAGTGGCGGCGGGGCCCGGCCACGGGCCACCCGGCTCAGCTGTCCTCGTCGTCCAGGGACTCCGAGTCCACCCGCAGCCTCTCTCGCTCCTGCCGCTCCTTCCCGGGCCCGTCCAGGTCGGGGCCCTCCCGCGCGCTGCTGGTGGAGGACAGCACGGGCGGGCAGGGGTGAGCAGGCCCCTCGCCGTCTGTCTCCTTCCTTCCACCTACAGAGACCAACAGCCCTCGCCCCCAACCTCCCCCTGCCTGCCTGCAGCCCCGGCTCCCGTGGCGGGTGTCAGGAGGGAGCCACCCTCCGAGGGCTCAGGCCCAGGCCAGCCGGCCCCGAGCCCCGAGCTCCCTCCGAGGGGCCTGGGGGTCAGTCAGCGTGCGGGAGACTGATGTCCCTCGGGCCTTACCCAACTGGGAGCAGCTCAGACACCGGGCTGCCTTCTCCGGAAGTCGCCCCTGCGGCCCCAGCGACACTTACTCGTTGTGTGATGGCTCTTCAGAGGAGCCGCCCCCTGGCCCCTCCTCTGAGTTCTGTCCTTCCTCCGGCTCCTTGTCCTCCATGCTCTCCCCCTTCTGGGACGTCGCCTCGCCATTCACAGGGGCCGAGAGATCTGTGGGGAGAGAAGCTCGTGGGACGCTGTGGGGCAACCTGCCTGCAGAGAGCGAGCAGCGTGCGAGCACTCGCCTGTGCACCTGAATTCACCCGCACCCCCGAGCCACCGGACACGCGGGGTCCGCGGCTGCGTGGGGCTCTTCCTCCAGCCGGCCCCTGGCCCGTCCACACGGCCTGGAGATGGGAGGGGCCGGTAAACGAATGGCTGTGGGCAACACCGGGGAAAAGCCTGCCACGGCCGTGTCCAAACAGACGTAAGGAGAGACGCCCCCTCTGTGCTCTCCCCCGGGCAGCCTCGGCTTCGGCTAAGCCCTCTCGGTGCTGGTCTTAAGGGCTGCTCCAAACATCTCTCACCAGGACCGCATGACCCCAGCAGGAAGGAACGCTCTCCTGTCCCCGCAGCCACTGTCCCCACCACAGACGCCCTTGCTCCTCTCAGCCCACCTGTGGCCCTCCCCTCCCAGACCTCTGCGACCGCCCGTCCCAGAAACGCTCGCGCACCTGGCCACACACACACAGCCTCCCCTGCTACTTGGCTCTGAGGGTCTGGATGGAGCCTATGAGCAGCACAGGGGCGTGTGGCCCAGACACCAGCTGCCTTGGGGACACAGCCAGCCTGCGCAGCGAGTGCCGACAGATGGCGCCACCTGGGCAGTCTGCTCGGCGCCCCTCCCGCCAGCTCCTCACCAGTGCTCGCCTCGTCCTCCGCCCTCTCCGCAGGGGCCTCCTCTCCGGCCAGTATCTCCTCGGCCTTCTCCGGCCCAGTTCTGGTCGCCTTCTGGATGGCCTCGATCTTTGGTCCCAGGACCCGAGACTTGAGCCGGGCGTAGACCTCCGCAGCTTTCTCCATCACCTCCTTGTTGGCCTTGTAGCGGCGGATCTGGCCCACCAAGAGGCCTGGCTCAGGGGGCGCAGCCTCCTCACCCCCCGCCCGAGACCTTCCCCCATCACCGCACCCCGCAGCGCCTCCCGTGTGCACGGCTTCCTCCTCGCTGACCACAGGCAGCCGTGGCCGGAAGCCCAGTGCCCCGAGCAGACCCGCAGCCCCACCACCAGCCCCTTCAACCCCTGGGCTCCCGCCGCACCTTCTTCAACGTGGCCACCACGTCCGTGTTCTTCTGGAGGATCTGTGAGGTCACCTGCAGGGTCCCTAGTTCCTCTAACGCGTTCAGACACCTCTTCACATCCTGCAGGGCAGCGAGGGCAGCGAGGAGGGTCAGCGCCTAGCTGCGGGGGTTCTAGGGGGCCCAAGAGGGCAGAGAAGGACACCCTGGGCTGAGCAACAGGGAGCCCCGGGGACAGTGGTGAAGCACCCAGAACTCGAGGGGTCTTGGGGCCTCGTGTGGCACCACCTGGTGGGAACGCAGAGCACTGCACCCAGGAGGCCAAGCTGGGCCCTTATCTGGTGGGCGCCCACGTGAACAAGGACCCTGCCCTGGCGTGCGGCCTGGCTTTGCCTCAGCGTCCCCAGACGTCTAAGGGAGCTCGAGCGATGAGGGGGCAGGGGAACTGAGACATGAGCTCTGCACCCCGAGGAAGGTCTCACCGGATTGTCAACCTTCAGGGCGAACTTGATCTCGCTGTGCAGCTTCTGAAGCTTCTCCTCCACGGAAGGTTCTGTGGCCAAGAGAGAAGGCAGCGCCCAGGCCTGAGCGGGGTCCCTGGTGATGGGAGCCGGCTCCTCCAGGGCCGTCCCTCCTCCCATTCGGCGACCTCAGGCTGCAACCAGGGCTGGGCAGCTGGCCCCTCACCTTTCTTCTTCTCAGCCTTCCGGTCTGGTGGGAACCCTTCCGACCGCTTCCGGGTCCGTTCCATCTTCGCGGGCCTGTGGAGAGTCGCGCCCTTAGAAGGCCCCTGACCAATGTCCCCACTGAGGGCCGGGGGCCTGTGGGGGGACCCATGGCCGCTGCAGAAGGAAACCATCAGGAGGCCCGGGAGGCTGGGAGGAGGAGGCTCAAGGCCCGCCTGACCTGGTCTAGGGCAGCACCCGAGGGAACCCAAGACATAACCCTTCCTCTAGGAAGTAAATAATGTGAAAGCCCAGAATTTTTTTTTTTTTTTTAAACAGGCGGTTAAGGGCGAGTGGCTAGTTACGCAGACCCCAGCACATGAGTTACTCTGACATGATGCTGGGACACGGCAGCTGGCGTGTCACCGAGCCTTCGAGTCTACATCCTGCTCGGCAGCCTGGCTGCCATATTCCCATGGGGCAGGTTCGTTCACTGATGGCTGGGATTCCACATAGAAAGTGGGCAGGGAGATGGGCTCTGTGCTCCCACCTCAGTGGGCCTTGGACTTTAAAAAGCCTGAGAACCACTGGTCTGGGGACAGTCTCGCCCCCTGAGCACTGGCGACACGGGGGCCGGGTCATCCTCTGTGGGGCTCCATCCTGGGCACTGTGGGGAGAGGGGCAGCCTCCCTGGCTCCACCCACTGGATCCCAGGAACCGCCCCCACGTGACCACCACAGATGTCCCAGGACACTGCCCGGTGTCCCCTGGGAGCAGGGTCACCCTGGGGGGAGAGGCCTGCTCTGGGGAAGGACCACAGACCTTGGCAGTGACTCCTGCATAACCTGATGGGGCCCCAAGAACCAGACACTTCAACTGGATTCAGTCTCGAAGACTGAATTTAGAAGCTGGGGCCCTCCCTTGAGATGTGGGGACCCCCAGGGGGCTATGGGAGGAGTGGCAGTGCGGGAACGGACCTGGCCCGGGGCTTCTCCTCGGGGCGCCCTCTCTTCTCCTTCTGGCTGGGTCTCCGCGCGGGCTCTGTGCTTTGCAGGTGCAACTTCTTCGCTGATTTCTTCACCTGTAGCAACCAGAGAAAGGGAGGGGCTGGAGCGGCAGGCGGCGTGGGGCTGCCCCAGCCAGACCCCTGAGCTGTTCCCTTAGAGACACAGTGTGACATTCCCTGCTATCACCTTCGCCTGATGGGAGCTGATAGCCTGGGCAGGATGGATCCCGTGTCCAGTCCATCCCCGGGCAGCAGCTTCTCAGGGTCTGAAAGGATCACCCAACAGTGGGGCAGCCCCACTGCATTCCTCTTGCCAAGCAACACACCTCCTGTGCCAGGGAACTTGGTCCCCCTTTTGTGACAAAATGGAGAGCAGTGGAGAGAGAACAGGGCATTGTTCGGCTCCCCCACCCCTATCGAGTGGGATCCTGGGCTCAGACCAGAAGGCGATGGGCCCGGGGGGCTCGGATTCCTGGACTCAGGCTGGCCTGTGAGAGCCAGGAGGACAGAGAGCTGACGCCCTGTGGTCACACACGGTGCCAAGGGTCACCACCAACATGCACCAGAGGCCGAACTGCTCCCATGCTTACCCCACAAGCCGTTCCCCCGCAGCAGCCAGAGGGCACCTGTGAGCACCCACCCCTCCTCTGCCCACAGCCCTCCAGGGTCCCACCTACCTCCCTTGGGGTAACAGCCCAAGTCCTCCACAAGGCCCTGTACGACCTACCCCTTCCCCTCCCTGCCCTCCCCTCCTCCCTCTCGCTCACTCTGCTCCAGACACACGGGCCTCCTGGCTGTTCCTCCAACACACCAGGCACGGTCCTGCCCCAGGGCCTTTGCACGGGCCGTGCGCTCGGCCAGGAATGCCTCTCCCCAAGATACCTTCTCACTTCATTCAGATCCTTACTTAAGGTCGGCTGCCCGCCTGAAGCCTCTGAGATCTGCCCTCTTTGCGATGGAAACCCTCTCGCCCCCGCAGCTCACACCCCGCCCTGGCTTCCATCTCCTTGGCACCACACACCATCCTCAGGTGGTCCGCTGCCTGTCCCCCTCCCTCAAGTGTCAGCTCCTTAACAGCGGGCTCTCTGTGTCTCCCTGACCGCTTGGCGCCCCGCACACAACGGCTGCTGCACGGACACCGCCGGACGCACCTCTCTGTCCAGCTCGGCCTCGGGCTCCGAGTCGGAGGAGGACTGGGGGCCCCGGCTCCGGCCCTTCCGGCCGCGCTTCTTGACGGGCTCGTCATCGTCCTTGAGCTCGTCGCCGCTGCTGCCGGCGCTGCCCGCACGCGCCGCCTCCCCGCGCTCCCGCCCGCGCCGCCGCTCCTTCTCCTCCTTCTCGCGCTCACGCAGCCGCCGCAGCTCCTCCTCCTGCTCCCTGCGCCGCCGCGCCTCCAGCTCGCGCCGCCGCTCCTCGTCCCGGCGCTTCCACTCACTGATGCGGTCCACCTCGTCGCTGTCGCTGAGGGTGCGGGCCAGTTAGGGCTCCCGTCCCGGCCTGCCCGCGCCCCCGCCCCGAGGGCCCCGCACCCACCTGTCGCTGCTCGAGGTGGTCGGTGGCCGCTCAGCCTTCGGTTTCCGCCCACGGGGCTTGGGGGGAGGCTTCTCGGCTATGGAAGAGCGGGGGCGGGGTGGCCTCTCCCGCGTCTCTCGGTGGGCGTTCCCCCCCCACCGCCAGGCCAGGCGCAGGCCCAGGGCAGCACCCCCCAGCCGGCCTACCTGGCTTCCTGCCCCGAGGAGGCTTCTTCACGGACGCGTCCGAGTCGGAGGAGGACGAGCAGGAGGAGGAGGACGCCGACCTCGCCACGGCCGCAGGCTCAGCCTTGGCCCCGTCCGATTCTGCTTTGGAGTCCGAGTCGGAGGCTGACGGCGCCTTCTGGGGGAGGCCCGGGGAGGTGAGAGCAGCCAGGGCGAGGGCAGCCCCAGGCGTGCCTGCAGCGCCCCACCCCGCCCAAACCCACAGCCCTTCGTCTGGCCCAGAACCCCGGACACACACACACACCCCACACTCACACGCTCATGCACACATACTTGTGTACACACAATACACACAACACACTTGTACACGCTCATACATGCCTGCCTGCGCACAACACACACACACACACGCACATACATCACACTTGCACACGGGTGCGCGCACGCGTGCATTCTCTCTCTCATGGGGCCCCTCAGAGTGCTTTGCCCCCCTCCGATGCCAGCATCCCGTTTTCCAAACCGGCCTCTAAGGCCCTCTCGGGGGCAGCAGCGGCCTCCTGCTCCGGGGAGGTGCTCCGTGCACACGGCGCTTGGAAACCATGGGCCAAAGCCATGAGTGAAGGTGGAGGCGGATGTCAGCGGGCCCCGGGGTCTCCCTGGGGCCTACAGCCTCCCCTCCTCCAAAACGGACTGACCCCGACCTCAGACGGTGGCTGGTGACCGTGGGGAAATGCTTGAGGAGCTTCCACCGGCCGGTGTGTGGGAACAAAATAAAACACCCGTACCTTTTTCTTCCGTCCTGGAAGGGGACCCCGCCGTGGGGCCCGGACCACGGCTTTCTTCTCGGGGGTGAAGTCCTGGGCAGAGAGAAGGGAGCTGGACGTGCTGCCCACCGGCCGGCCACCCCTCGCCCCCCCCCGCCCCCCCACCCTGTGCATCCCTCCCCCTGGGCGCCTGCCCAGGGTCCGGCTAGCTGCTCACCTGGTCACTGGTCTTCTCTGACTCGGAGGAGCTTTCCGAGTTCTCCTCCTCGGATGGAGACATGCTGGCTTGATCCAGGTCACTGGAGGCCTTTCGAGCTCGTTTTGAGACCGACATCTGGAAGGGGAGCAGCCCGGACACATCAGCAACTGAGAAAGCCCATGTGCTCGAGAAACTTTGGGGGGAGGAGGGCAGGGACCCTTCTGAGAATCTGATAAAAACCAGGAATACTGATCCTAGAAGGCATGATGCTCAGTGAAAGAAGCCAGACACAGAAGGACAAGTACTTCGTGATCTCACTCACTCACAGGAGGTCCCTAGAGGGTCAGATCCACAGAGACAGGAAGTACATGGTGGGGGGAGGGGGAGGGGAGTCAGGGTTTCCTGGGGACAGAGTTTCAGTTTGGGAAGATGAGAAAGTTCTGGGGATGGATGGTAGGGATGGCTGCCCAACGGTGTGAATGTAAAATGCTACTGAACTGTGCGCTTAAAAATGGTTAAGATGATGAATTTCATGTTGTGTGTATTTTACTACAATTAAAAAAATAAAGAATACAAACCAGGGATCCTTCCCCCAGAAAAACACATACACATATGTTTTGTAACTAGATAGAGGTGGTGGTTGCACCACTTCTATTAAATGCCACTGAGTTGTACGTTTCAGAATGGTTAATTTTTTTATGTGAATTTCACCTCAATAAGAAAGATTTTTTAAACACACACACACACATACAATTCCAAATTAGGTTTCAGGGGTTCACAGACTCCCAGATGCTCACTCAAAGAAGCCAATTTAAGAAACTGTATAAAGGAAGGACTGAGGAGGCAAAGAGGACTGAGCTTTGGACACAGATCTCGGCCCACTGACGCCTGGTCCTCCCCGTCAGGGTGTGGGTTTAGGTACGATGCACCTCTGCCTCTGTCCCGTTACAGCCCAGACTCGCTGGTTCTCGTCACAAGCACTTACTGAGAGCATCTCACCTCCTCCGGGGCCTGACCAAGGCCAGGGTACGATGGGCTGCACTGTGTTCCCCCAAAACGCATACAATGAAGACCTGACCCCCAGGACCCCAGAATGTGACTATTTGGAGATGGGTCTTTGAAGAGATAATTAAAGTAAAATGAGATATTAGGGTGGCCTAATGGGGTCCTTATAAGAAGGACTTATATGACTGGGGTCCTTATAAGAAGACTTAATGGGATCCTTATAAGAAGACTTACATGACTGGGGTCCTTATAAGAAGAGGAGATTAGGACACAGAAATGCACAGAGGGAGACCACGTGAAGAGATGGTGGACACACAGAAAAACAGCGACAAAAGAACGTTAACTAGAGAGAGCACAAAGCTGACCCGGCAGAAAGCCATAGCCACACCCCCCAAAATGGGGAAAGGAACACCAATAGGTGTGTTCCCAGCTAGGGTGCTGGGTTACGAGGGAAGAGGTCGTCTAAATGCCTCCCTAGTGTGGGGGAAAGGTGTTGTAATAATGACATATTCATTTAACGCAAAGTTGGCCAAAAAACCCCAAAAAACAAAACCTGAATACATACCAACCTACAAGTAGTGGTTAATACCTAAGGGGTAGGATGGGGGGGGCATTTATTTTCAACATATTTCTGTCTAACTCCTTCAGTAACTGTAAACAGAAACAACAGGGACTTTTAAACGATGCCAGGGACTTCCCTCATGGTCCAGTGGCTAAGAATCTGCCTTCTAGCAACCTAAGTGTCCATTGACAGATGAATGGATAAAGAAGATGTGGCATATATATACAATGGAATAAGCCATGAAAAACAAAACTGAGTTATTTGTAGTGAAGTGGATGGCCCTAGAATCGGTCATACAGAGTGAAGTAAGTCAGAAAGAGAAAAACAAATACCGTACGCTAACATATATATGGAATCTAAAAAAAAAAAAAAAAAAAAGGTTCTGAAGAACCTAGGGGCAGGACAGGAATAAAGACACAGACGTAGAGAATGGACTTGAGGACACGGGGAGTGGGAAGGGTAAGCTGGGACGAAGTGAGGGAGTAGCATGGACTTATATACACACTACCAAATGTAAAACAGCTAGTGGGAAGCAGCCGCATAGCACAGGGAGATCAGCTCGGTGCTTTGTGACCACCTAGAGGGGTGGGATAAGGAGAGTGGGAGGGAGACGCAAGAGGGAGGGGATATGGGGATATACGTGTGCATATAGCTGATTCACTTTGTTATACAGCAGAAACTAACACAACATTGCAAAGCAATTATACTCCAATAAAGATGTTAAAGGAAAAAAGAAGAAGAAGAAAAAAAAGAATCCTCCTTCCAATGCAGGGGACGGGGGTGCAACCCCTGGTCGGGGAAGTAAGATGCCACACGCTGCGGGGCAACTAAGCCTGCACGCTCTAGAGCCGGCACACGCCACAACTAGAGAGCCCACGTGCTGCAACTACTGAACCCACGTGCCACAACTACAGAGAAGTCTGCATGCCACAACGAAGAGCCCGCGTGCCACAACTAAGACCCGACACAGCCAAATAAATAAATAAATAAATAAATAAAATATTAAAAAATAATCATAACGTTTAAGGACAAGGAAATGCTCATCTATTAGGTGGAAAACCAGCAAGACACATTACGTGCGTGATTGCCAATTCCATACTTTACATACCCACCCCGCCCGTGAGGCACACACAAGATCACAGAGAAACACATCAGGATGTTTCTAGTCCTTGGCGCAGAAACCCCCTCAGATAGTTCGGGCATTTTTCACCGGCTTCTTTATGCTTTTCACATCTTCTAACTTATCTACAATGAGCATGGCTTATTGTTATAAATGGAACCAAAAGCAAATGTTATTTTTAAAAATCATAAAAACAATGCCTTACTCTATCAAAAGAATTTGCTGCTAGGTCCCGGTCCTTTCATTCTGCACCCAAATATTTGGAAGCAGTCAAAACGCAGAGGAGAGGGGAAAAAAGGCAGGAAAGAGAATCTCTCCAAGAGAACTTAAAACTCACATCCACACAAAAACTTGTACACGAATGTTCACAGCAGCGTTATTTGTGATGGCCCCAAAGTGGAAACAACCCGAACGTCCATAAACAGATGACAGATAAACAAAGTGTGGTCGGGCCATACCCGGGAATATCGCTCAGCCATGAAAAGGAGAGAAGCCCTGACACTCGCTACCACATGGATGGACCCTGAGGACACGATGCTCAGTGACAGACGCCAGCACAGAAGGACACACAGTGTGTGATTCCACTGATGGGAAACGTCCAGAACAGACAAGTTCCACAGAGGCGGATTCCTGGGTACTAGGGAATGAGGGTGGGGATGTGGGGGGACTGCCAGTGAGGACGGGGTTTCTTTTTGGGGTGATGGAAAGTTCTAGAACTGACAGAGGGGATGCTGGCACAACTTTGTGAATGTACTAAAAACCGAAAGAAGGAAAGGCCGGAGAAGGAGAAGAGCAGACGGCCAGACAGAACCTGTGGAGGGAGCAGGGAGGGCCACAGCCCCCCACAGGCCGGCTGTGCCCGCCCCACACCCGCGCCCCTACCTTCAAGGCCACCGCCTTCCGCTTGAGGCCGCTGTTGTCACTGCTTTTGTCCGAGTCCGAGTCACTCTCCATCCTGTCGCTGGCGGCTGCAGCGGTCACGGCTGTGACCGCCATGACCCCCCGGTCCTCGTCGTCCTCACTGCCAACTGCTGGATCAGCTTCAGGTGCCTCGCTGTCGGAGGAGCTCACCGGCTGGGGGTGGGGACAGAGATAGCAGGTCACCACCAGGTGTGGCCCACAGGGCAGCAGCCACTGGCCGGGTCTCAAGTGTCAGGGTCTGGCCTGCTCGCTCTCCAAATGCAGGAACTGAGGCTCAGAGAGCTCCAAGGGGGACTTCCCTGGCGGTCCAGTGGTTAAGACACTGTGTTCCCAATGCAGGGGGCGTGGGTTCAATCCCTGGTGGGGGAACTAAGATCCCATACGCCGTGCGGCACGGCCAAACAATATTAAAAAACAAAACAAAACAGAAAGCTCTGAGGACTGATGCGGCAGGGCGAGATGGGCACGTGTGGGCTAGCCACTAGGATTCAAGCACTGCAGGATCTGAGGGCAGGCCCTGAGCCAGTGACTTAAGCCCCTGTGCACCTCATCCCCCATCTGAGCAATGGGGCCGACACCACTTTGGCCTCACAGGGCTGTGGCGAGGGTGAGACAGAAGTGGCATGTACTGAGGACAGTGCCCAGACTGGCAGGAGGTCCATCAAGGTTTGCTTTTTGTAAACATGATTATTATTGCAATTACTAATGAAGAGGAAAATGACCTAGGACAGGACCTCTGGGCGCGAACTTCCAGGCACTTCTGTTTCTGTTTTAGCCACAGTGCCTGCTCAGGCGCTAACAGCCGCAAACATAGCAGACGCGTAGATCGCACTTCTGTGCTAGCCGCGTGCCGGGCTCGTCTGCACACTCAGTTGCCGTCTGTGAGCAGCAGCCAGGTGCCAGGCACTGTGCTAGGGAGGTGGGAGCGCCCAGACGTGGCTCTGCCCCTGGGAGCTTACAATCTAGTGGGAGACTGACCACGGCCACGTGAGCAGACCAGAGTGAGGGGGTGTGGAGGAAAAGGAACCCTCCTACACTGTGGTGGTGGGGGAATGTAAAGTGGTTGCAGCCACCATGGAAAACAATATGGCGGTTCCTCAAAAAACTAAGAATAGAGCTACCACATGATCCAGCAATCCCACTCCTGGGCATATGTCCAGAGAAAACTATAATTCAAAAAGATCCACGCACCTCTATGTTCACAGCAGCACTAGTTACCATAACCAAGACACGGAAACAACCTAAATGTCCATCAACAGATGAATGGATAAAGAAGATGTGGTACGTATACACATTGGACTATTACTCAGCCGTAAAACAGAATGAAATAATGCCATCTGCAGCAACATGGATGGACCTAGAGATTATCATACGAAGCAAAGTAAGTCAGAAAGAGAAAGGCAAATACCATACAATATCACTTATATGTGGGATCTAAAATATGACACAGGGAATTCCCTGCTGGTCCAGTGGTTAAGACTCCATGCTTCCACTGCAGGGGGCATGGGTTCAATCCCTGGTTGGGGAACTAAGATCTGGCATGCCGTGTGGCACAGCCAAAAATTTAAAAAAAAAAAAAAAGGGTAAAAAGTGCCACACGAAGTAGGTGAAGCCCCAAACCTGAAACACTGAGAGAGAACCATCAGACTTTCAGGTGGATTTCCCTCACGCCTCTCCTCCGGGGCGTCACTTTTCTCTGGGGCACCCCTGGTGAGTGGAGAAGGGAAAGGACGTCCCCGGTTCTTCACGGGGGAAACAGCAGCTTGGAGTGTGAATGACTAAATGGAGGGTCCAGGACCCTGCTGATCATCTGCGGGAGGAACGGAGTCAGCCTCGTGGCAGTGAGAGCTAGCAGACACGAGGGATCATCTCTCTCCGTGTAACATGTGGGGAGCTGTCATTCTCACTCTGCAGACGAGGCAAAAGGCGGCGTGATGGAGCCAGATCACACGGCGACTAAGCGACAGAGCTGGGGTGCAAGCCAGCTCTGCTGGGCCCTGAAGCCTGGCCCACTGGACACAGCTACTTCCTGTTACAAACCCCAGCTTGTTTCTGCTAAGCGCTCAACCAACTGTGGCCGGATGTGCGCCTCGACAGCCGGGGAGGCGACTGGGACGAGTGGGCATGTTCCATAAGTGGGGAAACAAGGTCTCCGGGAAGGTAAGTGACTTGCCCCGCACTGTGCTTTGGGGATAAAGCCAGGAACTCTGCATCTCCTGGGCTCGGCCCATGAGACCTAACTACCTGCCAGCAAAAGTTTTGGGAAATCCGATCCCCATGGAGACGTCTGGAGGACGGGAACACTGGTGGCTCGGAGAGGAACCAGGAAATAAAGGCCAAGAGCCAGCTGACCTGCAACCATCCCGAGACCCACTGGTTGAGTGAGATGAGTGATGAGTGTTGGTCTCTTTCACTGTCTCTCTCTCTTTTTTTTTTTGGCCTCACGGTGCAGCATGCGGGATCTTAGTTCCCCGACCAGGGATTGAACCCGTGTCCCCTGCATTGGGAGTGCAGAGTCTTAACCCCTGGAGCCCCAGGGAAGCCCCCTCTCACTGTCTTAATGGGTCGGGAGGGTGACAGAGGTGGAAAGGGAAGGTCAGGCCCAGTCTGGCCCCCTCGGTCCCCAACACCTTGCACCCCTGTGGCGGGTGCCTGATGTGCACTGGCTCACCGTGTTCCCCCAACAGCCCCGTGAGAGCTTGTCGTACCCTGAGCCTCTGTTTTAGATGAGGAAACTGAGGCTCCGAGAGGTGACGTCAATCAAACCCCAAAGAACACGGTGAACAGGAGGAAGAGCCAGGCCTCGTACCCAGGTCCACGCATCCACACAGCAGGGCTCTTACCCCAGGATCCATGTGTAGAGGTCCTTCTCCGTGCCCACCTGCCCCTCCAGGACCCCACCTGGCTTGTACCGACCAGAAAAGAACTTCAGCCTGGGAGACGGGAGGCCTGGATTTTAGTTCCAGCTCAGCTCGAACCAGCTACTGGGACAGGTCCCTTTACCTCCTCTATCAGGTCATGAGGATGTATCAACTGGGATCCTTCTAGGTCAATCCTTCTCAATAAGGGATGATTCTCTCCCCGAGGGGGCATTTAGCAATGTCTAGAGACATTCAAATTTTCAAGATGCGGGGGGGGGGGGGTCTTGGCATCGAGTGGGTGGGGCCAGGGATGGTGCTCAACAGCCCACAGGGCCTAGGACGCCCCACGGAGAGGGAGAGAAGTTGAAAAACCCTGGTCCAGGTCTCTGAGGCCTCACGTTCTAGCTGGGTCCTTCCCGGCAATCAAGCGAACACTCCGGGCCTCAGCGTGCTCAGCTGTAAGACGGAAAAGATTCCACCTACCCAGCCCATCTTGGGATTACTGGATATAGCTGGAACCGCACTGAGATACCGTTTTTCCACCTCCTGGCTTGGCAGGCCCTGCCGTACGCTCCTGGTGGGAGCACAGTGAGCTAAGGCTGTCAAAAAGAATGAAGCTGTTCTCTGCACAGACGAGGGAGACCAACTGGGGGAATAAAGCCAAGTGGAGCATTACACGCTTCAAAAAAGCAAGCTATGTAGGGTTTTACGTGAACAAAGAATCTTGGAAGGACACACAAGGAACTGGTAGCTAGGGCTACCTTGAGAGGAAACTTAAACAGAACGGCCGCGAGGCAGGGCTGATCCCTCACCGTACGCCCTTTTGTACTTTTCAGTCTTGTACCAGGAGTCTGTACTCCCACTCGAAACGTAAAACTAAAGTAAAACCTTATAGGATGAAAAGACAGACTGCCTGGGCACCCTCCAAGTGGTGCTTCCAAAAGCCTGCTGTGGACTGGCTCCATCAGAAGCGTCTAGATAACTCGGGGGATGAACCACCTCAAGGTGCCCAGGCCTCAGCCCTAAACTACCACACCTAAACCTCTCGGGGTGGGGCCCAGGGATCTGCATTTTTAAGCCAGTGTTCTTTTGGAGGCACAGATGGGTCAGAGAACCAAACAGCAGTAATATGCTCTCACACCTATACCTACTTCTCAACCTGGGGAGTCTGTATGGGGCGGGTTTAATGTCAAGGTTACACCTTTTTTTTTTTTTTTTTTGCAGTACGCGGGCCTCTCACTGTTGTGGCCTCTCCCGTTGCGGAGCACAGGCTCGTGATGCGCAGGCTCAGCGGCCATGGCTCACGGGCCCAGCCGCTCCGCGGCATGTGGGATCTTCCTGGACCGGGGCACGAACCCGTGTCCCCTGCATCGGCAGGCGGACTCTCAACCACTGCGCCACCAGGGAAGCCCCAAGGTTACACCATTTTTGAGTTTCATTTCCTTGAGGGCAGGCATCTACGTGGTGCTTCACAGGCTGAGGGTGAGTAATAAACATTAAATGGTGTGATGATTCACCTGGAGGCAATAAGCTTAGGATGAGACTAACCAGCACTTGAGCTGGGGCCAGAATACGGTCTCATGAAACTCAGCTACCTTCAGCAACTTCCGATCCGTTTACCCAAGTAGGGAATGTGCAAAGCCTGGAGAGACGGTGGGGACCAAAGCAGGGGGAACGTCCATCTCCCAGACCCACCACGGGAGGTAAAAGACCACACACATGAAACGTGGGCCTGGACCCCTGAGAAGAGGCTGCCAAACCCTCAGCACTGGAGAGAGCTCTCGAACGGACCCCAGGTTCTAGATCGTGAGCTCCCAGAAGGCAAGAGGCGTGTCTGCATCACCTAGGATTCCTGGTCCCTAGTGCAGCACATGGCATGCGTGCGGCCGGGGTCTACACAGGAGTGTTTGCCTGGTCGATGGGTAGATGGAAGGCACAGGAGAGGCACACCCAGACCATCTTGAGACCCCGAGTTCTCAAGCAGGACCAGATGCTACAAAACTACTCGGTCCTTCTCTCACACAAACCAGACCCTCTCCGACTCCCGCTTCCCTGCCCACAGACCACATGGCAAGTCCGTTTCTTCCCTAACAGCAGAGCTCCGAGCCCTGCAGTCAATTCGCCAGGTCTCCCGGCCCACCTGGAGCCCACCCCTGCTGAGGCCAGGCTACTCCACCTCCCCGCGACTCCCTTGTCTGCACCTCGCCCCAAAACACCCAGAGCAAGGCACCCCTCTGCCATCCTTCCTCAGCTTTCCACGGCTTTTTTACGAATTTAACTTCAACTTCTCTAAATTCCCTCTTTTCCCTGATTGTTTCCAGACACTGATTTGCCACTGAGAATGTCATCTCTGTGACTCTTAGCACTCTTTCCCACCTGAGCAAGAGCTCTCACGTTCTACTACCTACAGCCTTTTTCTGAGTTTGAAATCTGGCAGTAATGGGGGAAGGAAAGGGTGTTACTGAAAGGAAAAAAATTTTTCTCCTTAGAAAACAAAAGGTTTCTTAGGAGCTCTAACGATGCCGTTTCACATTCAGGCTAATCCTAGAGCAGTGGGTCTCACCAGGGGGGATCCTGCACCCCTCCACCCGACACTCGGCAATGTCTGCAGACGTGTTTGGTTGTCACAACTGGGTAAAGAAGGAGCTCCTAGCATCGAGTGGGTGGGACCAGGGATGCTGCTCTAACCCCGACAGTGCCCAGGACTGCCCTCACGGAGAATGATGAGGCCCCAAACAACAGCGGCGCCCAGCGGGAGGAGCCCTGTCCCAGAGGCCTCTCCTTTCTCTGTGGGACAAGCTAAGACCACCTCTGGTCCCCAGCATGCTCGAGTGCCTGCTTGACCTGGGCTCCGCAGACCCCCGCCAGCCTCCCACCCCCGGCACCGACTCACCAGAGGAGCACTGTAGCTGGCATGGGGGTTGTTCTGGATCTCCCACAGGCCCTCATTGAAGCCTTTCCTCTTGTTGGGTTTCCCGTACTTATCTTTACATTTGTCGTAGGGAAACAGGTCCTTGGGTCCCAGGAAGGCTCTGGAGAAAAGAACCACGGGCCGAGCCCAGGTGAGCCAGGCCACCCCGGGAGGCAAAAGCTGGGAAAAATCCACCCCCAGCGGGGGACACTTACGTTTCGTGGGTACCAAAGAAGAAGATGGGGTACTTGTTGGGCGGGGGCTTCACAGCACCGTCGGCGATGTCATCGATCTGCAGTGAGAGGCCAGTCAGGGGGTGGCTGGGGGTTGGGGGACAGCTTCACCCACTGACCCAGGAAGTGACCAGGAAAACAGCCAAGTTATTTGGGGGAAAGCACGCTGGGAGGAGGGGAGCCTTCAACAGAGGAAGACGCATCACCTTCCAATTAGGCATCTGCCTTCTTCTGTGCAACGTGCCCCCCCCCAATTGCATACCTGTCCGCTCCCCCCAGGGTGCTCTCTCTCCCCCCAAGGTAGTTATTTCACCTGGGCAAAGCCAAATACGGTCCTCTGAGCAGCCAGGGGCTGGGGCCAAGCCCAGCTTCCGTGAACTCCCAGGACCCTCCCACGGGACCCCCTCCCGCAAAGAGGCAATCGGTGATCAGTCTACCAGAGGCTGCAGCTGGCAGCTCCAAGGATGCAGAGGGTGGGGGGTGGGCTGCAGGAGACAGGCCCCGAGCATCCAGGAAGTCCCACCCTCTCCCTATAGGCCCATGGGCTCCAGCAGCTGTCAGTCATCTCCCCACAGGAGGCTAGCAGCCCCTTCCCTTCCAATCAGGTGCTTGGAAGCATTCTGGGCTTAAGAGAGCCAGCTGGAGGGGGGCGCGGAGGAGAGGGAGAAACTGGTACTCTGGGAGGAAGGGAAGTGCCCGTAAAGTTTTATCACTCTGGTGCTTCCAAGAAAGTAAGCCCGAGCAAATCAGGTTAGGGTGGGTTCTCTGGTCCCCATTAATTCCTTCCCGTCCTCTTCAAAGCCTGGGAGCTGCTGGAACCTTCCCTGCCCCCCTCACCCAGCTTCCTTCCTCAGTTCTCTGGGCTACTTTTCAAAGTCCTTGGGCCCTGGGCCCCAAACACCCATCCCAAGCATCCCGCTCCTGCACAGACGCATCCCCAAACTCCATCACCCTGAGGACCAGCCTGCCATGCCTTCCAGGCCCGCTTCTGCTCTGACCTCACCCAGGCCCCGCCTCTGAGCCTGAGGCACAGACATCTCAGCGGCAGCACCTGTTAAGGACCACGCTCAGGGCTGCCTAGTTAGCAGTCCCTGAGCCCACTCCTGGCATCCTGTGGCGGCCTCTCTGCAACCAAACGCCCAGCTCTGTGTGATGCCCTCCTGCTTACTTCCACCCAGAGGGAGGGGGGGTCTGGCAGGGAACGAGGATGAAATCTCCAGGCACCCCACAATACTGCCCAGGCAACTCCTGAGCTCCTTGTGTTCCAGCCGAGCCTTCAGCTTCATGCTTCTACTGCCTCCCCCTCCAAATTCCTTCAGTCCTAACATGCATATTCCACCAACCTCAGTCCTGGGGCGACTTAGACCTGGGGATGGCAACAACCTCCTGGTCCCTCCTCCACACTGGCCTGCCCCACAGACAGTGCCTGAAACTCCACTCTGCAGTTCTGAGACTCACGCTCAAGACTCCCTTCAGAACTGGACCCCTCGAATCATCTGGGTCCTCTGGATCCCAGCTTCCTCCAGAGGGGATCCCTAAAGTCCCCTGGGCCCAGCCCCCTCCCTCAGGGGCTCTCTCTTTCCAGCTTGAGTCCCCGTGGCTGGCCTCTGATTCAAGCATGCCTCCACCCACCCCAAGCCCTCCCTCCACCCTGTGCCCCCACCAGCTTCCTCCACCAGAGTCTGGCGGGGGAGTCCTGGGGGACGGGCGGCACCAGTCCCCAGGGTCCCCCCAAACAAGTCTTATTCCAATCTCCGGTCTCTGATGCCCCATATTTTCAGATCCAGTCCCCTCAGCTCCAGCGACCTTGTGAACACAGCACCCAGCCCTATTTCCAGCCCTGGTCCTGCTGAGCACCTCTCAACCTTGACCCTCAACCATTCTCCCTTACTGGAGCCCTTATCCCTAGGCCCCCTTCATACGTGGCTGAGGACCCCCAGCCCCTCAGAACTTGGCTTCTTGTTGCCCCCCATAAAGAGGTCCTTCAGCCTGGAGAACCTCCTTCCCATTCGTTTGAACCCTCTTCTCAAATACCAGATTCCTCAGCTCCCCTCACACCCACCAAACTCCTTCCGATTTGAACCCTGGCTCCTCAGGCCCCAGGTCCCTCAACCCCATACCTCTCGGCTCTGGGACCCCCAGAGCGGATCCCCCAGGCTCGGGGCCCCCCGCATCTCCAGCGCGCGGGTTGCTCAGGCCCGGGACCTCTCCTGGCCCAGGTTCCTGCACAATCCCCGCGCGAGGGTTCCTCAGGCCGGGGACCGCCAGACCCCCAGGCACGCGAGTCCCCCAGGCCCGGGTCCCCCCAGACCCCCGGCGCGCGGGTTCCTCGGGCCCGGAGTCCCCCAGACCCCGGGAGCGCGGGTCCCTCAGGCCCGGGGCCCCTACTGCCCCACCCCACCCCCAACCCCCCGTCGCCTGGCCCATCTCCCTCGCGGCCTCACCCGGGCCGGCCAGTGCGGGTAGCCCTTCATCTTGGCGAACACCAAGTCCCCGGGCTTGAAGGCGTGCGGCATGCTGGCGGCGGGAGACCCAGGCCGCGGGAAGCGGCAGCGGCACGGGCAGCGGCGGCGGCGGCGGCGGCGGCGGCGGCAGCAGCGGCGGCAAGGGGAGGCGAAGCCGGGGGCGGGAACAGGGCGCCGAGGGGGCGGGGGCGACGGCCTAGGTAGCGGGTCGGAGCGTGTTTATTGGCCTGCCCCTCGCAGGAAGTCCCGCCTTCAGGCCGTCACGGGAGGGCGACGCCGTCGCTCAAGACCACGTGCGGGGATAGAGGAGCAGGGGGACCAATGAGAAGAGGGGTTGGAGCAGAGCAAGTTAACGGGATTGGATAACGGGTAGAGCCAAGGGGGCGTGACCCAGAAGCCTAATGGGAGGGGACGGAGGTTAAGGGAGGTGAAAGAGGAAAGGTAGGAGGAGAGAAACAGGCGCTCTGGGAGAGAAGAGGCAGGCAGCCAGGCTCCTTCGGGGCCGGGCTTAGGGTAGAGGGGCGGGCCATAGAACGCCACAGGAGGAGGGGCCTTAAGTAGGAAACATGCTATTGGATTACCACAGGAAAGAAGGCCCAATCACTGTAGGGGGCGCGTCATTGATAGCCTCCCGCTCCCGTGAGGAGGGGCATAATATAGAGCTGAAGGGCATTGGGTACCACGAGAGGAGCGGCTCAAGGTAGAGAACTGGCATTAGCTACCACAGGAGGAAAGGCTTAAGCGGCTGTCCGCCATTGGATATCGCAAGAGACAAGGTTCAACTCAAAATAGGGACGCGCCGTTGCCTGCTCGAGGGGGCGGGGCTTAGGGGTAGGGACTGGTCATGTGGGGGTCTGAGGATAAACAGCCAAAAAATTCACAAAACACTTATTTCTTCACTCACGACAAGTTTATTGAGCACCATATGCCAGAGCCACAAAATACCCAATATACATACTAATTCAGTCGAGAAAAATGTATTGAGCACTGCCTGGCCAAGTTATGTAACCTCTGCCTCAGTCTCCCAACCTGTAAAACGGGACTCATAATGGTACAGATCTTATAGGGGAGTAAGGATTAAATGACATCACCGCCCCTAAGGCGCTGGAAACTGTGCCTGGCAGCAGGAAATACTGGAAGTACTTAGGTGCTGTTACTCCGGCTCCTGAAGTATCCAACGTCTAGCAGGGCAAAGAAATGTTAATTTCTTTGTAATTAAGACCCAGGGAAGGAACTCTGAGTAAAATAGGATGCTTAAGAAAGAGCTGAATTGGGCTTCCCCGGTGGCGCAGTGGTTAAGAATCCGCCTGCCAATACAGGGGGCACGGGTTCGAGCCGTGGTCCGCGAAGATCCCACATGCAGCGGAGCAAATAAGCCTGGGCTGCACAACTACTGAGCCAGCATGCCACAACTACTGAAGCCCGTGTGCCTAGAGCCCATGCTCCGCAACAAGAGAAGGCACTGCAGTGAGAAGCCCATGCAGCGCAACGTAGAGTAGCAACAAAGATCCAACGCAGCCAGAAATAATAAATAAATAAAATAAATAAATTTATTTAAAAAAGAAGAAGAAAGAGCTGAATAAAACAACAAGGTCCTACTTTATAGCACGGGGAAGTATATTCAACATCCTGTGATGAACCATAACGGAAAAGAACATAAAAAATAATGTATGTATATGTATAACTGAATCACTTTGTTGTACAGCAGAAATTAACACAACATTGTCAATCAACTATACTTCAATTTTTTAAAAAAAGGAAAAAGAAAAAAAAAAAAGCTGAGTAATGCCAGAGACTTCGTCTATCATGGGGGAACAGAAGTATTTTCTGGAGGAGATAGTAGTTTAACCAGAGAGTTCAAAGATGACTAGAAATAGGTCCAGGTAGAGAGGTGGGCCCTGGGAGGGCATTTAGGGCAGAGCGGATAGCAAAAGGGTCCGTTAAGGACCTATCATATGCCTTGTGAATATCAGTAACACGCTTGGGTTTTATTTTAACTTCTTGGGGAAAAAAAACCTGGAGGGATTGGATCACAGGGTACAGCGATAATACTTTAATCTCAAGAAACATCCTTATGCATGTGAAATACATCTCAAAAAGGCAGGGGTTTTTTTACAAAGTTAAACAAAGACTTACCATATGAACCAGTAATTCCAACTCTATGTGTCTACCCAAGAGAAATGAAAACAAACATCCACACCAAAACTTATACAACTAATAGTCATAACAGCATTATTCACAAAAACCAAAAAGGGGAAATAACCCAAATGGCCATCTATGGATAAATGGATAAACCAAATGTGGTATATCCTGATGATGAATTTTACTGCTGACTCTTCAGCAAGTGAAAGAAACGAAGGATCGATACACACTACAACAGGGATTAACTTCCAAAACATTATACTCGGTGAAAAAAGCCAGACATAAGATCACATACTCTATGATTCCAACATCATATGACATTTGATAGAATGTCCCAAAAAGGTAAAATTTTCAAGACAGAAAGTAGATCAGTATTTGCTTTGAGCTGAAGGTAGGAATCTAGAGTGACTTCAAAGGAGTATGAGGTTTCTTTAGGTGATGGAAAATCACCCTATGTTCTAAAACTAGATTGTGGTGATGGTCCTAGAGCTCTGTAAATATATAGTAAAATTCATTGAATTGTACACTTAAAAAAGGTGAATTTTAGGGTATGTAAATGATATATCTATAAAGCTGTTTTTAAAAAGATTCCTGGGGCTTCCCTGATGGCTCAGTGGTTAAGAATCCGCCTGCCAATGAAGGGGACATGGGTTCGAGCCCTAGTCCGGGAAGATCGCACATGCCGCGGAGCAACTAAGCCCGTGCGCCACAATTACTGAGCCTGTGCTCTAGAGCCCGCGTGCCACAACTACTGAAGCCTGCGCGCCTAGATCCTGTTCTCCGCAACAAGAGAAGCCATCACAATGAGAAGCCCGCGCACCGCAACGACGAGTATCCCTCACTTGCGGCAACTAGAGGAAGCCCGCACGCAGAAACAAAGACCCAATGCATCCAAAAATAAAATAAATACAATAAATAAATTTATTTTAAAAAATAAATAAAATAAAAATAAAAAAGATTCCTTAGGCTGCTGTGTGAAGAAAGGCTGTAGGTAACATTGCCAGATAAAATTCAGGATTACCAGTTAAATCTGAATTGTAGATATGTAACAAATACTTTTTTAGGGTAAGTATGTTCCATGCAATATTTGTGACATACCTATACTAAAAAAGTATTTATTACACATTCTACAACATGGATGAACCCTGAGGCCATTATGCTCAGTGAAATAGACTAGTCACAAAAGGACAAATACTGTATGAGTCCACTTATAGGAGGTCCCCAGAGGAGTTAAATTCATAGAGACAGGAAGTAGAATGGTGGGACCAGGGGCTGGGGGAGGGGATGGAGAGTCAGTGTTTCATGGGGACAGAGTTTCAGTTTGGGAAGATGAGAAAGTTCTGGAGACGGATGGTGGGGATGGTTGCACAACAGTGTGAATGTACTTAATGCTACTGAGCTGTGCACTTAAAAATAGTTTAAATGGTTAATGTGTTATATATGTTTTATCACAATAAAAATAAATAATAATGCATATATCATGAAATAACAATATCTGATACATAGTTCTTTTCCAAATGGTTAAGTTTGTAATTTTTTTTTTTTTTTTTTTTTTTTTTTTTTTTTTTGGCTGAGCCACTGGGCATGCGGGATCTTAGTTTCCTGACCAGGGATTGAACCCGGGCCCCAGCAGTGAAAGCACCAAGTCCTAGCCACTGGACTACCATGGAATTCCCTGTAAATTTAAATTATATATATAAAACAATAAAGTATTTGTATCTGAAATACAGATCTAACTGGGCATTCCGTATTTTTATTTGCTAAATCTGGCACCCTCACATGAGGTAGAAGTTGCACAATAAATGAGGAACTTGGTGCAGCGGGGTCTGGCCTAGGCCAGGGTACAGATGGGGATACTGAGGCCCAGAGAGGGGCATGCCTTGCCTGAGGTCATACATCCAGTCCTTCCGAGGGCAAGAATGCCACTTCTCTGGGTTCCCACCTGCAGGGCCCTCCTGATTCAGTGCAAACTTCTCCCCCAGACCTTGAGCCAGTGCGGAAAACCAGAGACTGAGCTATGTCGAGCAGCTGAAAAAAGATCAGGCTCTGATGGAAGCCAGAGGGCAGAGTTCCCCAAGAGGGTTAAGAGGGCTCCCCCAAAGTGGCAGCCTGAGCTGGGAGAGGAGCCATGCCTTCCCGCCAAATCAGAGGCCACTGAAGCCAACGGCTGGGCCATTAGTCATCACCTGGGGAGGTGACTTTGCTTCCTGTTCCCTGAGAGATGGTGCCTGGCACCTGGCTGGAGGAGACAAGGTGGGGAAGGTGCTGCCCTGCTCCAAGAACTGCATGGAACGTCTCCTTCTAATCAGCACGTGACCTGAGCACCTACTGTGTGCTGCAGGCTTGATCTCCAGTTTACAGCCTGGGCCATCAGCTTTCAATCCTATCATTTTTTAAAAAAATATTTACTTATTTATTTAGGCTGTGCTGCGTCTTAGTTGTGGCATGCGGGATCTACTTCCCCGACCAGGGATCGAACCTGGGCCCCCTGCATTGGGAGTGCAGAGTCTTAACCACTGGACCACCAGGGAAGTCCCTCAATCCTCTGATTAACAAATATTTACTGCCCACTTACCCAAGTAGAATAATAAGTAAGATTTATTGAGCAGCTACTATGTTCCAAGTCACATATAGTAAACATTTAACATGGTTAATTTCATTCCCACGTCAGTTGTTATTTTTCACCCCTGCTTTCCAGATAAGGAAACTGAGGCAGAGGGATAGCACCAGGGGATTGGAATCTGGGAGTGTTGGACATTTGACCCAGAGCTTCTCCTTACCTGAGCTGTGAGGGTAACATTTATTCATTCATTCCTGCCTCATTCATTCTCCCCAGGAGGGTATTGTCAGAAATTCAGAATCGCAGCCCCTCTCAAGACCAGAGGCAACAAAATCTGCCTTTAAATAACCTCCCAGGACTTGCCTGGTGGTCCACTGGGTAAGACTCGGAGCTCCCATGGCAGGGGGCCTGGGTTCGATCCTGCAACTAAGAAGTCCGCATGCTCCGACTAAAGATCCTGCATGCTGCAACAAAGATCCCACGTGCTGCAACTAAGACCCAGCGCAGCCAAAATAAGTTAATAAAATAAATAAATATTTTTAAAAATACATAAACAAGCTCCCCATGGGATTTGAGTTTGCATTATGGTTCAAGAAGCACCCACTGAAGTGTGATTGGGGTCTGATGGTCTTGGGTTTGAATCATCCCTCTGCAAGCTGCGGGGATATGAACAAGTCCATCCAGAACTTTGCAACCTCCCCTATAAATTGGTGAGAAATATCAGTACTTGTTTCCTAGGGTTATTTAGTCTAGGGGTTGTATTCATTTCCTATTGCTTTTGTAACAGATTACTACAAACTTAGTGGCTTAAAACAATGCAAATCTATTTTGACCATTCTGGAGGTCAGAAGACCCAAATGGGTCTCACTGGGCTAAAATCCAAATATAGGCAGAATTGCACTCCTTCTGGAGGCTTGAGGGGAGAATCAGTTTCCTTGCCTTTTCCAGTTCCTAGAAGCCGCCTGCGTTCCTTGGCTTGTGGCTTCTTCCTCCATCTTCAAAGCTGCAATAGCAAATCACGTCCCTCTCATACTGTTGTGGTCACTGCATCTTCTCTGACCCTCCTGCCTCCTTCTTATAAGGACCTGTGACTTCGTGGGGCCCATCCAAAGAATCCACGATGATGTCCGCATCTCAAGGTCCTTGATTTAGTGACATCTGCAGCATCTCTTTTGCCACAAATGTCACCATATTCACAGGTTCTCAGGATTAAGGCATGGTCATTTTTAGGGAGCACTATTCCGCTGACCACAGGGATTAAAAGTATGGACCCTATAGGGACTTCCCTGGTGGTCCAGATGTTGAGACTTCTCCTTCCAATGCAAGGGGTGCAGGTTCGATCCCTGGTCAGGGAGCTAAGATCCCACATGCCTCAGGGCCAAAAAACCAAAACATAAAACAGAAGCAATATTATAACAAATTCAATACAGACTTTAAAAATGGTCCACATCAAAAAAAAAAAATCTTTAAAAAAAAATAAAGGGGCTTCCCTGGTGGAGCAGTGGTTGAGAGTCCGCCTGCCGATGCAGGGGACACGGGATCGTGCCCCGGTCCGGGAAGATCCCACATGCCGCAGAGCGGCTGGGCCCATGAGCCATGGCCGCTGAGCCTGAGCGTCCGGAGCCTGTGCTTCGCAACGGGAGAGACCACAACAGTGAGAGGCCCGCGTACGGCAAAAAAAAAAAAAAAAAAAAATGGACCCTATAGAGTTGAAGTCCTATTTCTCTAGGACAACTAAACAGCCACATGAATACATAAAAACAACCTTGACCCCTACCTTATATCATACACACGCACAGAAAGAAATCTTAAAGTTAATCACATACCTAAATGTAAAAATTAAACTGCAAAGCTTTTTAAAATTATTATTTAAAAAAAATTTTTGGCCGAGCCACACGGCTACTGGAATTTTAGTTCCCTGACCAGGGCTCGAACCCGGGCCCTTGGCAGTGAGAGTGCAGCGTCCTAACCACTGGACCGCCAGGGAATTCCACTACAAAGCTTTTTGAAGAAAATACAGGAGAAGTTTTTTCTGCAACTGCGGGATATCTTGGAACACAAAAATCAAAAGCCGTGTAAAAGCTGGGTGACCTTGAGCAAGCAATTTGATTTCTCCAGAACTCAGTTTACTCATCTGTAAAATGGGAGTCCTAACACTGTCTGATTTATAAACAGAGCTGCTGTGAAGATTGTGAAGATGACATACAGAATATGGGCACGTAAAGAGCACTCAGCAAATATTACCAATGATTGCTATAAGAGGGAGGTGCTTTGGGAGCTCAGAGTAGACTACATCCAGCATGAGGAAGGTAGTCAGGGAGGCCTACCTGGAGGAAGAGGAGTACTTTAGACAGATTGGGGACAGGTCTCTTCCAGCAGAGGTGACTGCCTGGACAAAGGTCTGGAGGTAATAAGCGATGAATAGTGCCAGGTAGCTAAGGCAGAGAGGGCAAAGTGGGTGGTGACAAGAGATGAGGCTTCTTAGAGCCTCAGGAGCCTCCTGACGTTGAATGCCAGACAGAGTAGTCTGATAGCACTTTACTCTCAGGGAAAGGGGTGGCTTTCTGCCATTGTCTGGCTGTGTGATTTTGGGTTAGTCTGTTATCTTCATTTGAGAATATGAGGGATATGATCCTTTATTTCACAGTACTAAACTTTAATTTTCAATATTTCAAACATTTAGAATAGATGAAAAGGGTAGCACAATGAACACAGTACGTTCTTCTATTAGTTAGCTACTGCTGCCTAACAAATTACCTCAAAATTTAGTTGCTTGAATCAACAAACCTTTGGGACTTCCCTGGCAGTCCAGTGGTTAAGACTCTGCGCTTCCAACACAGGGGGCGTGGGTTCGATCCCTGGTTGGGGAACTAAGATCCCACATGCCATGCTGTGCAGCCAAAACAAACAAACAAACAAACAAACATTTATTATGTCATGCAGATTCAGAGGGTCAGGGATCTGGGGGGTTCTGGCTCAGGGTCTTTTATGAGACTGCAGTCAAGATATCAGCCAAGGCTACATCATCTGAAAGCTCAACGGGGGCTGGAGGAGCCACTTCCGTGTCAGCTCCCCCCCATGGCTATGGGCTGCAGGCCTCAGCTCCTCATAGCATGGACCTCCTCACATCACTGCTTGGGCATCATCACCACATGGCAGCTGGCTTCCCCCAGACTGAGTCATTCAAATGCAAGAGCAAGGAGGAAGACGCAGTGTCTTTTATGATCTAGTCTAGAAGCTGCACGCTATCACTTCCGCCCAATTCCATTTGTTAAAAGTGAGTCACCTGGGGACGCACGACCCTTGCCCCGACGGCGGCGCCCCGGGCCCCCGCGGTTGCCTCGACTGAGGCCGGCGCGGTGGAGTCGCAGAAGCTGCGGGTGCGCAGGAGCTGTGGAGCCAACCCCGCGAGCCGGGAGCATGAGGACCTGGTGTCTGTGTCAGATTTGTACCTGCGGCTGAATATTTGGAAACATATCCTATGTATGGCAATGTTCTTCCACCTCAGAGTCTGAAGCCCAAGCAAGAATTTCGAGCATATCATCGTAAAATGGAAGGAATAACAACATTTAAGTCGGATTATCGTCCTTATGAAATAGTCAAACAGCCTCGCCATTTACCAGAAGAATATAAACCAAAGCAGGGGGAGACTGATCTTGGTATTACCTACAAACGGGATCTTAATTCTTATAAAGTGCAGCGTGTGGCAATAGCTCGGCCTTTGGAGAGACAAGTTAAAAAAGGGAAGTTGGATACTGTCCCAACCTATAAAGGTAACTTGCCATTTCAAAAATTAAAGAGCTAAAAAACAAAAACTTACTTCCAGCTTTGAGATCTAACATCGGATCATGATTTTGGCACATTGCCAAACTTAAGTCTCCGTGGCTTAGGAGAAAACTTTTTTCTCTGTTGTCCAAATAGTATTGTATAGTGAGGAAAAAAAAGACTGTTTTCTTGATGGAGAGTTAAGAGACCTGGATTCCTGTCCAAATTCAGCCACTTAATTAGTTTTCTCTGTCTCAAACCATGAAAACAAAGGATACCACTGAACAAGCATTATGTCATATTTGTCACATTATGCTACATTTAGTCTGCACTGTTCCTTTCCTTCCATCCCAGAATGAGCTGAAACTTTACTGAGCATACTGGAGCCTTTAAGAAAGTCAAATAAAGAGCAACCCTCTTTGCCATTCACAAAAAAAAAAAAAAAAAAACAGTGAGTCACCAAGTCCAGCCCACATTCAAGGGGAGGGGAATTAGGCTCCACCTTTGGAAAGCAGGAGCATCAAAGATTTTATGGACATATTTTAAAAGCACCACAACCTTACACCTATATTCAACAATTGTTAACATTTTTCCATATGTGCTTTATATATGTGTGTGAATATATACGTATTTGTTTTTAAACATTTGAAAGTTTCATACATCCATCATGACCCTTCACCCCTAAATACTTCAGCATTTCCTAACAATAGGGACGTTTTATTACATAAGTGCGATACTTTTATCACAGCAAAGAAAATTCATACTTATGCCAAGATATTATTTAATATTCAGTCCATTTCTAATTTTCTTCATTGTTCTAAGAAGTTTTTGCAGCTTTTTTTCTTAACAGGGATCAAATCAAGGTTCTTGCACTACAAGTAAAGATTATATTCTTCTAATTCCTTTTAATTAGAATTTTGTTTATTTTTCACAACGTTGATGTTCTAGAGCAAACAGGTCAGTCGGCTTGGAGGATGTCTCACAGTCTGGATTTGCCTATCTCCTCATGAGGCTGTTTTTTTTTTCTTTTCTTTTTTTTTGGCGGGGGACGGGGCATGCCACTCGGCTTGTGGGATCTTATTTTCCCGACCAGGGATTGAACCCGGGCCCTCAGCAGTGAAAGTGCCAAGTCCTAACCACTGGACAGCCAGGGAATTCCCTTGTGAGGCTGTTTTATTCTTTGTCTATCCCTTGTAATTCCCATAAATTAGACCTAGAGGCTTAATTCAATTGTCTTTTTTTTTTTTTTTGGCTGTGTTGGGTCTTTGTTGCTGCGCGTGGGCTTTCTCTAGTTGCGGCGAGCAGGGGCTACTTATCCTTGCGGTGGTGCCGGCTTCTCATTGCGGTGGTTTCTCTTGTTGCAGAGCATGGGCTCTAGGTGCACGGGCTTCAGTAGTTGTGGTGCATGGGCTTAGTTGCTCTGCAGCATGTGGGATCTTCCCAGACCAGGGATCGAACCTGTGTCTCTGCATTGGCAGGCGGATTCTTTTTTTTCTTTTCTTTCTTTATTGGCTGCATTGGGTCTTTGTTGCTGTGCGCGAGCTTTCTCTAGTTGCGGCAAGCGAGGGCTACTCTTTGTTGCGGTGTGCGGCCTTCTCACTGTGGTGGCTTCTCTTTGTTGCGGAGCACAGGCTCTAGGCATGCAGGCTGCAGTAGTTGTGGCACGCGGGCTCAGCAGTTGTGGCTCATGGGCTCTAGAGCACAGGCTCAGTAGTTGTGGCACACGGGCTTAGTTGCTCCACGGCATGTGGGATCTTCCCAGACCAGGGCTGGAACCCGTGTCCCCTGCATTGGCAGGCGGATTCTTAACCACTGCGCCGCCAGGGAAGTCCAGCAGGTGCTATTCTTATCCCCATTTCATAGATAGGAAACTGAAATTCAGGAAGGTTAAAGTTTGGGCGGCACCAGGTTCTTCCATTCTTCCTTAAACTTCGTCAATGCTCTGAGGATAATCTCCCGATCTGCTTAATTTAAACCCCTTGGGGTCCGCCATCGTGGGTCCCCAAGCCCCAGCTCTGTGCATTCTCTTCATTCTCTCCCACACTGTGTGCGTGGGGGACTACTAGGGCGGACCACCGGGTTGGCTTGTGGGGACCTTGAATGCCCCCACATTGAGTTGGAACCTTATCACGTAACCGCCGGGGAGCCAGGGATGGTTCTTGAGGAGGGAAACGGACAAGGCCAGCGCTTTCTCCGTGGGGTCGTAGGTCTGTCCCTCCCTCTCCTGTCACTCACTCCTTCGGGAACGCGGTGGAAGGCGCCCAAGCACAGCCTCCCGCAGGAAGCGCCCTCGTTGCCCCTGGCAACAGAGTCCAGGGGAACCACCGAGACGCGGCCCGACAGTACAGAGCGCTCACTCCGGGCCAGCAAGGCTCGGAGATCTAGAAAGCGGAGCCTGACTGATTGTCACGTGGGCTGCCCACGGGAAGGCGGAACTTCCGGCGGCCCAGTATTTTCTTTCCGGTTGTTGCCTCCTACCGGCCCCTCCCTTACTGGCCCCTGCGCCCCCCTCCCCCCGCGGCCCCCGCCGCCGGGCCCGCCGCTACCATGAAGAAATTCTTCCAAGAGATCAAGGCCGACGTCAAGTTCAAGAGTGCGGGGCCCGGGCAGAAGCTCACGGAGTCGGTGGGGTGCGTGACAGGCGCTGAGGCTTGAGGCCCGGGGGCGGAGATCAGCGGAGGGGGAGGGGCGGGGAGGCCAGCGAAGACGAGAGGCGGGGAGGGGCTGCAGAGAGTCAGAGCGTGGGGAGAAACCTGGGGGGCGGGGCAAGAGGGAGGGAGTGGGAGTAGGGGAGAGGGGAGGCCTCCGGGGGCGGGGCAGGAGGGGGCGGGGCTGCAGGAAGTGAGGGGGTCCCTGGAGAGACCCTAGGGGGTTAGGGCGGGCGGTAAGGGAGAGGCCGGGGATGCGGAGAAGGGGCCCAGAAGAGGCATCGCATAGGGTTTGGGGGAATCTAGGTGACCAGAGATTGGGGACTGAGCCTGGAGAAACAGGTAGAGCTGGGGTCGCAAAAAGTCGTGAGGCTTAGATTCTGTGGCGATAGGGGTCTGGGCCTTGGTTCTGGAGCAGGAGGGAGGATGGGTTGAGGATCTGGAAGGCCAGGGAGCCTGAGGTGTTGTTGGAAGGGTGGTCAGGGACTTGGGAGGTGCGGGTGAACTGGGTGGGTGGTGGGTGCTGCGAGGGGCTGAGGAAGGTCTGGGAGGAGAAGGGAGGCAGGTGGGTGGAGATGGGGAGCTGAGGGAGTCTGCTACCGGAAGGAGGTGGGGGGCCTCGTGGGTGATGGCTGAGTGGCCTGGAGGTTCCGAGGGTGACCTGGGAGGGGAGGGGAGGTGGCCTGCATTTCCAGGCCTCTGTGACTTATCTGGGGAGGACTTGGAGAAGAGAAGGGCCTGGGGCCACACTGGAGACTCCATGGGCAGGTGTGAGGGGCCAGTGCTGTGCAGAGGGTAGTGAAGAGCTGGAGCAGGTGAGGATGCCAGACTGAGGGCCGGTGGGCTGAGAAGGAGGCTCCACTGGGGGGGACGGGATGAGAAGAGGGAGTTCAGGAGGGGCTGGGGCTGCTACCAGGAGCTACAGAGGGGGCTGGGGGACCCGAGGGGGTTTAGGATGGGGAGTGACTGAAGAAAGAGGTCAGCCTGGGGAGGGGTCTGTGAGGCATAATGGAAGGGATTGTGAAGAGGTCGGGGCTGGGAGGGGGTCAGAGGAGAGGCAGGGAGGCAGGAAGGGGTGGTGAGGGCATCATGAGGTAGTGGGGGTGGGTGAGGGAGAGTGGGTGCGTGGCAAGGACATGAGGGCATCTGTCACGAGGATTGGGGGCCCCTGGGGTTCTTGGGAGGGGACAAAGGAGTAGTGGGACAAACGAGGCCCATGAGGGTTAGATCCATGAGTACGGGAGGGAAGTGCAGGTCCTGGGAGCCTGGGGTGGTGACAGGGATAGGAGGCCACCTTAAGAGGGGCCCAGGGAGAGCCGTGGGCCAGACAAGGGGGTCCATTCATTTGTTCATCAAGTAGTGGGTGGAGGTGGGGGGCTGGTGCAGCTGGACTGTGTGTGACAGGAAGGAGGTGGGGGCTGATGGCTGTGTCAGACTGGAGGCCTGGGAGGACAGGAGAGGGGAGTCACATGGAGATCCAAGCTTCTGTGATGTGCCTGGAGCCGGACTGGAGACTCAGGGTGCATGCGAGGGTGTGTGTCCAGCACTGTTACGGCATGAAAATTCCCGCCCTCTCAGGGCTCACGTTGTAGTGGGGAGAGGTGGGCAAGTAGAACAATACATAAACGATGAAAGAACAGCCCTGAAGAAAAATAAACAGGGTCCAGAGAGTGAGCCATGTGGGTGACTGTTAGGTGGTCTGGGAATGCCTCTCTGAGAAGGCGACTTTTGAGCGAGAGCTGGATGAGGTGAGACTCAGCCGTGTGGAAATCAACCCGTCTCTCTGTCTCTGTCACACACACACACACACACACACACACACTCCAGGCAGAAGGCACAGAATGTGCAAAGGTCCTCTCCTAGGAGGTTGTTTAGGAGGGAGTTTAGATAGGAGTGAACAAGGGAAAGGGGCAGGTTGTGAAGGGCCTGGCCTGTAGCGTGCGGAGGCTGCAGGATTCTGTCCTGCATGGGATGAGAGGGCTTTGTGCAGAGGAGTGACTGGGTTTTAGAAGGATCCCTCTGGCTGCCCAGAGGAGCCATGAAGCGGGTGAGTGAGGGGTCTTGGAAAAATGGCGTTTTTATGGAAAGATGGGGGCTAGGGTGGCACTACGTGACTTGTCTTTTCTTCGACCTGAAACTCTCAGCTGTTGGGAGGGCTGGAGAGGGGGCCGGGATGGGCAGGAATCTACCAGAGGCCTGGGGACAAGAAAAGAGGGCTGCCCGGGTGTCTGAGCAGAGCGGGAAGCATGAGGGCCATGAACTCAGAGCCTTGGCTCCTGAGAAGGTTCTAGAGATATAGCACAGATGATTCCAACTACTGGCATCGGGAGAGGGTCCTGAGGAAAGGAGGAGAGTGAGGCAGGTGAGTCAGACCCTGGTGGGAAGAAGGCCATCTCTGCTGGAACGTCAAGGCCAGGTCGTTCTCGAGCTAGGTTGGGTTAGGAAGCTGCCCATCCCGTGGGATGATCACCCTGCCTACTTCCCAGGGTGGAGGGGAGATTAAACCAGATCTTTGTTTGTTTGGGGTTTTTTTTGGCCTTGCTGCGCAGCATGCCGGATCTTAGTTCCCTGACCAGGGATCAAACCCGAGCCCACGGCAGTGACAGCACCAAGTCCTAACCATGGGATCACCAGGGAAGTCCCTAAACCAGACCCTTGTAACACACTCCACGCAGGGCCTGCGTGCGGCCTGGCCCGCTGCCCGAGCTTCCGTGACCCTCTGGGGCTTGTGAAAGGGCGTCTGGAGCGCTCGCTGGGAGGGACGTTGCCATGCGTAATAGACGCGCTGAGCGACAGCTAGCTCCTGGTGCGCTGTCTGGTGCGCAGTAGGTGAGGTGCTCAGTAGATGAAGCCTCCATGTCTCACCCTCGTAGACAGTACGGGTGGAGCCTCTCGCTCAGGGAAGGGGGCGAAGAGCATCAGCCCCTGCGGACGGTAGGTGTGCTCTTACCTTGCCTGACAGATGATGACTCCGAGGCCCAGGCCAGTGCAGGATTTGTCCAAAGTGGCAGGCAGGGCGGGGAGCAGAGTCACCGTCTGCCTCCCGAGGCTCCTCCGTCTGCGTTAGACCCGTCTGGTGGCCGTGGTGGCCCCTGGGGCAGAGGCCCATGTCTGTCTGCTGGGGCAGGAGCAGAAGTGGGAGAGGGACAAAAGCTCTTCTGTCTGCCCCCACGTCACCTCACGGTCCCTCCGCATCTCCTTAGGGAGAAGGCCCCCAGAGAAAAGCCCAGCAAGGCGGCGCTCCGGCAGCCCCGCCAGGGACCTACCGATGAGGCGCAGATGGCGGCCGCGGCGGCTCTGGCCCGGCTCGAGCAGAAGCAGCCCAGGGCGCGGGGCCCCACGTCACAGGAGTCCATCCGGAGCCAGGGTGAGCCTCGGCCGTCCTTGGGCCACGGGGGTGGGGACGGGGGGCGGTGGAGCGGGCCTCTGCCCCTCTGTCCTTGAGGCTGATCCTTGACTTTTCATGCATTCCAGGTCCTGTGCTTGGCTCTGGCTGAAAATAATTTCATAGCCAGCGACTCGGGGTGGGAGGAGGGTTTAAATCACAGCTGTGAGCCAGTCCACAAAGGGGCCATGCAGGTGGAAAGGCCAAGGGGGGCTGCTGTGGTCTGGGTGGCATGGATGTCAGGGAGGTTGCGGAGGGGAGGGTTGGGACTCAGGGGGGGGGGGAGCACGGTGGCCTGGCGCAGCCTGGGGGCATGGAGAGGTTGGCGGGCTGGGAGGACCTTGAGCTGGAAGGACTAGAATTTGACCCACACGAGGGTCCATGCCGGGGAATGGTGTGCCTGGCTCACACACTGACCCGTCCCTGCCTCTCCCTCCAGTGAGAAAGGAACTTCAAGCTGAAGCGACTGTCAGTGGGAGCCCGGAGGCCCCAGGGACCAACCCGGTAAAAGCATCACGATGGCAGCATGACACCCAAGGGGCGGCCTGGGGCGGGCGGGGGAGCTGGGAGCCCTTAGAGTGCCCGCTTGGGCTCTCTTCTGTGTTTGGTCTGATTGGTGCCCAGCCCTGGGCGGTAAGCATCTGGTGCTGGAGAGATGCAGAAAGGACATCGGGGTGGATCGAGGTCATCTCTGGCCTCAGGACGCTGGGGATCCCCGTGGTTTAGGGCGGTGTCATCTGGGACCTGTGTGCTTGGCATCTAATGACACCAGGCCCAGGCCCTGGGGGAGGGACTGCACCTCCGTTAAGTCCCCTCCCTCCCCTGTAAGCCCATGAGGGTAGGTGCTGTTACAGTTCCCACTTTTCAGAAGAGAAAACTGAGGTTCAGAGAGGTGAGGCCTGGTGCCCTTGGTCATGCACTTCAAAATCAGCAAGGGCAGGACTGGAACCCAGTCTGTCTGAGTCCAAAGCCCTTAGCCTTAGCACTGCCCTCTGCTGCCTTCCTCAGATACAGGAGGGCACCATGGAGACTGGTGTAGTCAGGGAGGCCTTCCTGGAGGAGGCAGGCCTCAAAGGAGAACTTGGCAGAAAGGGTGTTCTGAGCAGCACCACCTGTGAGGCCTCACTGAATTTCAGAATGGAACGGACCCTGGATATTACCTAGGAATTGAAGCCCAGAGCAAGGCTGGGACTCGTCCAGGGCACCGTGACTCCTCACTCTCCCACCAAAGCCCCTCCCTCACCAGGTAGGGGGGCGGGAAGAGCAGGAACGATCAATTCAGCACTTACACCGTGTCCGGAGCTGCTCCACACTTTCCGTTCCTTACCTTGTTGAATTCTGAGGTGGTCCCTCAAGGACATCTTACAGACCAGAAGACAGGCTCAGAGGGGCTTGGCCATTGGGCCACGGTGTCCCATGGCTAATAGGCAGAGGGGACAGCATTGGGACCAGGATGTCTGGCTCCCAGGGCCATGCTCTCAGGACTGTGGCACTCGGGTGGCTCGGGGTGGCCTCTGTCCACAGTCTAGGCTCAGACACCCTCACCCATCCTCCCAGGCGCCCAAGCCCAAAGAGGAGGGCTCGACCCACCTTGCAGTGCCCGGAGTGTACTTCACCTGCCCGCTCACAGGGGCCATCCTGAGGAAGGACCAGCGGGACGCCTGCATCAGAGAGGCCATTCTCTCGGTGAGTGCCGGCCCCGGTGCAAGAGCCGCCCCCCGGGAGCCCGGGTGGCACAGAGCATATGCTGTGGTTCTGTTCTAACCTCTCTAAAGAGGGAATGCTTACCTGAGGGACAGAATTCAAGATACAGAAGGGTAGGCGGGGAAAAGCCGCCTCCCACTCACCTCGCGGCCATTCTCCCTGAGGCAGCAGCTGTAAGTAGTCTAGGCCCCTTTTCAGAGATGCTCCAAATATGTACAAACCACCGATACGTCTATATCTGCCACACGTGCTGTGTGTTTGTTTTACGTAAAAGGTAATGTACCGTTCACGCCTGACGTGGAAACTGCTAGGTATTATATCAGTGCAGAAAGAACTTCCACATTTTTTTTCCCCTTGAAACTCTGTATTTGGAAATAATTTCAAACCTAAAGAAAAATCGCAAGGAGAACAAAAAGAACACGTGAACATCCTTTAATCAGGGTGGGAGTGTCCTATTACTGTTCTGACAGATTACTACGAACTTGGTGCCTCCAGACAGCATGCCTCTTATAATTCGGGAAATCAGAAGTGGGCCTTGGGTCTCACGGGGCCACACTCAAGTTGGCCGCAGGGCAGTGTGCCTTCTGGGAGCCCTAGGGGGAGTCAGGCTGTCTGTACTCCATGGCTCCTTCTCTGTCTTCACAGCCAGCGGTGCCAGGCCAGGTCTTTCCCAGCTGCCATCTCTCTGCTTCTCTGTCTCTCTCTTCCCCCTTTTAAGGGCCCTTGTGATTCCATTGGGCTCACCTGGCTAATCCAAGCTAATCTCTAATCCCCCTATTTTAAGGTCCACTGAGCAGCAGCCTTAACTCCATCTGTCACCTCCACACCCCCTGACCCATAACATACTCCCAGGTTCCAGGGATCAGGTCACAAATATATATGTCATTCTGCCCACCTTACTCACATTTGCCAGTTGCTAAAATTTTTACCCCATTGGCTCTCTCACGCCTGTTTTTTTCTGAGCGGTTAGAAAGCCTGCATTCTCCACAGTGACTGCGTGATGACTCACGGCAAATTGTTCCCTGACTCTTTAACCAACCCCGTGTTGGTGTTGATAAGCGCGTAGGAAGTTTCCAGTCTTTTGCTAGTGAGGACAATATTTATGATGAAAACCTTGTCTGTACACCACTTTGAGCTGTAGGCTCCATTCCAGAAGCAGAGTTGCTGGGACAGAGGACAGCGTGTAGGGCTTTGGAGAGTTGTCACCAGATGAACCTCCATGTGGGTTGTCCTGATTCACACTCACCCAGCGTGTGAGAAAATACCCATTTCCCTGTCCCCTGTTGTCACTGTGGGTTACCAAACATTTTTTGTCTTTACCCAAACTGATTGGTAAAAATAATATCTCAGCATAGTTTTAGTTTGCGTTTCCTTTTTTAGGCTTAGGTTGGCTGTGTTTTCATATGAGAATGCATCCTTTGCCCATTTTTGTGTTGGGTGTTTTTTTTTTTTCTTATTGATTTGTAGGCACTCTTTACATATTAGGAAAAACTAGCCTTTTGCCTATGATCTGAGTTGTGAATATTTTTCTCCAGTTGTTTACTTTTTAGAGTTGGCTTATGGTCATATGGCCATGTAGAAATTTTTAATCTCTATGTAATTCAATGTGTCAGTCTTATTTTATGGCTTCTGGGTTTTGTGACCTACTTAGGAAGGCCTTCCCCACTTCAGGATTAAAACAACTCTTCCATGGTTTTTCTAGTGCTTTTCTGTTTTGCCTTTTGTTGTTTGCTGTGTTTAATGTTTAAAGCTTTGATCCCACTAGAATTATACCTGTGTAGAACAGGACGCATGGAACTAGTGTTATTCCTTTTTTTTTTTCCGGATAGTTATCCAGTTTTCCCCAATCCTCATTTATTGAAACACCTGTCTTTTGGCCACCGTGAAATCTCCCATTATCACAAAGTAAATCCCTACATGGATTCGGTTCCTTTCGGGATGTGTCTGTTCTTTTGTCCCCTTGTCCGTTCGTGCGCCCTGGTCCTAATTTAAACGAGGCTGCAGGCTGCCTGGAAACATGTGAGAACAGCATTTGGAGCTGCAACTCTTCCCTGGGTGGGTGGGTGTGCTTGTCCTGAGGAGGCTGGAGTAGGGAGCGGTCAGCCTGGCTCAGCCTTGTCCTGAGAATGCCCCCCATCTTACTGCTGCTTCTCTACAGACCCGATTTCTCTGCCCTTCCACATATTTTTGTCCTACCCTGGCAACTTACTGGCAGACTGGGCTGGGTCCCAATTTGAAGTTCCCAGGAGAGCTGGCCCAGTTCAGATCAGACAACTAAGTGACACAGTGTGGCTGCTGAAGGCTCACCCCAGTGTAGCTGAGGGAAGGTAGCTGGGGCAGGGTGGAAGCCCCACAGCTGCCTTCCAGGAGCTGTGGCTGGGCTTCTGCAGGGCTGCCCAGGGGTAGATCTGAGGGGGCCAGGTCTTCTGTGCTCTTGATTCATCACCTCTGGTGACCCAGCTGTTCACCCCCACCATTTTTTTTTTCTTTTTGGCCACACCTTGCGGCATGTGGAACTTCCCCGACCAGGGATCAAACCCGTGGCCCCTGCAGTGGAAGCACGGAGTCTTAACCACTGGACCACCAGGGAGGCCCCACCCCCACCATTATCCAGGCAGAGCAAATGACTTTGGGGCTGATGCGGGTGCCAGCCCCACTCGCCATGTAACTAGTGACTTTCTGGGGCTGCAGAGAAACACCACCATACGGTGTGGCCGTGTGCAGTGGCTGTCCAGAACGTGAGCAGATCTGCTGCCCAGTCTTGCCCCTCGCCTTAGTTTTCCATTCTCAGCCTCTCCTCGCTGGGGTGCTGTTCGCAGGGTCCCATGGGGACCGGTCAGTGATGTCTCCACTATCTTGCCTCCCCCAGGAGTGATCAGGCAGCCACAGGTCACAGACCTCTTTTGCGTCCTGTCTCTGCCACCTCCGTCTGTTTCTAGAACGTCCCTCGTAGGGATGGGGGATGAGGAGGGACGTCAGGTCCGCGGTGGCTGGCGGGTCCCAGGCACTCAGCTGCTGCGCCCTTGGTGGCACTCAGTGCTGGCGTTGGGCGCCAAAGCCAGAGCGGTAGGCAAAGGTCTGTGTCACGCCGACCCGAGGGGTGGTGTAACCTGGGCTGCCATCGCCCCCTTTTCCCTAGACGTGAGGGCAGGGCTGAGGCCCCAGGCTGGAGTCATCAAAAGGGTTTTCCTCCTCCTTTTTCTGCTGTTGAATTTGCTTCTGTCCCATGCTAGGGCCTGCTGTGAGACAGTTCTTACTGTTGTCACCGGTGTCACTGCTGCCACCTGAGTGCTGAGACCTGGCTGCTTGGCTGGCATGGCCTCCAGGCCCTGAGGTGGACGCTTTCTGACTCAGCTTTCCTCCCTCCTCCCAGCACTTTTCCACCGACCCAGTGGCCGCCTCCATCATGAAGATCCACACGTTCAACAAGGACCGGGACCGGGTGAAGCTGGGCGTGGACACCATCGCCAGGTGAGTGGGCGGCCCCCTCCCACTGGGGTGCCAGCTCCTGGGCCTCCATCGCGATCGGCTGAGGGGCCCCAGAGGGAGCACGGCCCTGGGAGTGAGGCCAGGCCCCACCCTTCACTCCCCCTCGCCCTTGGGGAAGGGCCTTGGCCTCTCTGGGCCTCAGTTTACCAGTGTTTAGAATGAAGAGGTTTACTGAATCGGGGGTTCCCAACCCTGGCTTCCCTTTGGGATCATCAGAAGAATGTGAAGCAGGCAGGGTCTCACCCACCGCCAACTCCTCTGATGGGAGCAGGTCGGGGGCGGGGCCAGAAGTCTGTTGCTCAGCAACCCCCAAGCCGGCTCTGGGGACCCATCAGCTCTGGCTCTGCCTGCTCCACCCCCACCACGGTGGCTCCTTGGTGCCCTCAGGGGGAGGCAGGACCGAGGAGGAGGCCCAGTGTCTGGGGCACCAGGGGTTGGGCTCTATGGGGTGTACAGGGTGTGACGGCAGCCTTCCCGGGGGTCACTCTTAGCACGAGCCGGTGTGGCTCTGAGCTGCTCTCCCCTGTCTGCCCAGGTACCTGGACAACATCCACCTGCATCCTGAGGAGGAGAAGTACCGGAAGATCAAGCTTCAGAACAAGGTGTTCCAGGTGAGGGCTGCCACCAGAGTGACTTAGCCTGGGGTGGCCGGCGTGGCCGGGCCTGTGAGGCCACCCAGGACCCAGGCTGGCGGTGGGAGCAGCTGGGCTGCAGCCAGCCAGTGGCGGCCAGAGCCGGCTGCAGAAGGGCCCCTGCAGGGCTTGGGAGTTGAGGTGTGCAGAAGGTGCCAGGCGGGGAGGGAGGGCTTTGTGAGCGCAGGACGAGCACAGTACGCGTACGCTGTCTGCTCTCGCCACCAACCCACGGCGTGACTCGACTTTTCTTTGAATTAGCTGGGAACACATCGGCACTGGGGAGATTTTTCACGCAAACGCAGACTTTTGGTTTCTGTGGAGAAATCGCAGGGTCCTAGCACTCTGGCCCATGGTACCCGTGCAGCTGGCGGGGCCCCGCTCTCTCCTGGGGGTCCCCACCCACATCCAGCATCCCAGGGCCTGCCTCCCCCGCTTCTGGGGACTCCCAGCCTCCACTGTCCTTTGGCTCTTCAGCCTCCTTCACCCTGGTGTTGACCTTTTGGGATCCCAGGCCCTCTGTGAGCTCACCCCTGCAGACAGCTTTGGGGGTTCATCCTGTCCAGGGGCAGCGGCCGCTCTGACACTGGGGACTCTGGGCCAGAAGGGCGGGGTGGGCATTGAGGCCGGTGGGGCACGAGGAGTCCTCAAGGGTCCCGCATGACCTCTGGCTCCGCTCTCAGGAGCGCATTAACTGCCTGGAAGGGACCCACGAGTTTTTTGAGGCCATCGGCTTCCAGAAGGTGCTGCTTCCGATCCCCGACCAGGGTAAGAGAAAAAGAGAAGGGCCGTGGCTGAGCCCAGGGGCAGGGGTGGGAGGGGCCCGGCTCGGGGGTCTCCCTGCCACGGCAGAGTGACATGCCCACGTGTCCCAGAGGGCCCCGAGGAGTTCTACGTGCTGAGCGAGGCCGCCCTGGCCCAGCCCCAGAGCCTGGAGCAGCACAAGGAGCAGCTGCTGCGCGCCGAGCCCGTGAGGGCCACACTGGCCCGCCAGCGCCTGGTCTTCCGGCCCTCGCCCCTGGCCTCCCATTTCGACCTGCCTGCGGACTTCTTCAGCCTCACGGCGGAGGAGCTCAAGCGAGAGCAGCGGCTGCGGTCAGAGGCCGTGGAGCGGATGAGCGTGCTGCGGACCAAGGCAATGCGCGAGCGGGAGGAGCAGAGGGAGATGCGCAAGTACACATACACGCTGCTGCGCGTGCGCTTCCCCGACGGCTGCCTCCTCCAGGGTGCGTGCTGGGTGCTGGCGATGCCGCCTGGGGTCCACTGTGCGCCGGCAGGAGCAGGCTGCCCTGGTCTGAGCTCGTCCCGGGGGAGGAGGCCGAGGGCTCAGGGGTGCTCCCACGAGCTCCAGCGCCACACTTGTCCCCCCGCCAGGGACCTTCTACGCCCGGGAGCGGGTGGCAGCACTGTACGCATTTGTCCGGGAGGCCTTGCTGATCGACTGGCTGCCTTTTGAGCTGCTGGCCTTGGGAGGGCAGAAGTTGTTGGAGGACGAGAACCTGGCCTTCAATGAGTGCGGGCTGGTGAGTGACGGGCTCCCCGCACAGCGGAACTGGGTTTTCTGGGTTCTTGTTGAATCAGCACAAACCCCCGAGGAGGGGGATGCTCTTCAGTTGGAGGTGGCATTAGGGGAAGGGGTCCTGGGGCCAGGCTCCCTGGGTGTGAGTCCCACCATTCCACTTCCTTGCCATCTGATCTTGAGTAACTTCTCTGTGTCTACAAAATGGGAATGTGCCCAGTGTGTTAGAGTCCTCTGTGGCGCAGAGCTAAGGTGGCATTCAAAATGCAAGGAATTACCGGGGAGGGTGTAGGAGGGGGCTGGAGGGTGGTCAGACCCTGATTCAGGGAGGCCTGGACAGGAAGTCCTGACTGCTGCCCAATGTTGGGCTGGCTTCAGCCAGGCCAGGGGGTGTCCCTGAGCCCGGGTCATCATCAGAGAAGTCCCTGTTATATGAGAATGGACTGAGTGCATGGGTGTGCCGTCAGCGGCGGGGAGCAGTCCCGGCTCCAGCAGGAAGATCTGAACGTGAAGCGGGAGCTCTGTCACATAAAGGCCAGAGCGAGGCTGAGGCTTCTTACCCCACTGCAGGTGCCCTCGGCCCTCCTGACCTTCTCGTGGGATGCAGCCGTGCTAGCAGACATCAGGGCTGCGGGGGTCCAGCCAGACTCATCTGTCCTGAAACCCGAGCTCCTGTCGGCCATCAAGAAGCTCTAATGAAATAAAAGCAAGGTTGGCTTCAGCCCCTGTGGGTCTGTCTCATGCTCTCTCCCTGCTTCCTCCACATTCCCCTCGTCCCCGTCCCCCCACCACTCCGGGGCCTCCCAGCTTCCTCCGGAACCTCCTCCTGCCCACGGGTACCACAGGCATGGAGAGGGGTGCTGGTTGGCCCGTGGACGCGTGCCGAGACTGCCACCTGGATGGGGCAGCCTCTAGTAGCCTGCTTAGAGAAGCCCGGGCCCCGTCCCCGTGTGCTGTGGCCTCGGTGGCTGTGGCTAGCCCTGAAGTGACTGGCACAAGAATGAGACACTGGGCCTGTCAGGACACGGTGTGTAAAATTCTAAACCTGAATAAAGTTTCCCGGTGGTGAGTTGAGGCCGTGGGAGGCGGTGTAGGGTGGCAGCTCTGCAGAGCCACCAGCAGGTGAGGCCCGGCCGTGGCTCCCGGTGAAGTGGGGCCAGGCGGACACCTTGTGGCCACCTGGGCACCCAGGAGCCCCTCATGTCCGAGGCGAGCTCTTCACTTCTCGCATCTTCCTAATTGTTGTCCCCACCGGCCTGATGAGCCAGCCCTGCTGAGCGCTTCCCAGGGCCCCGGAGCCTTGCAGGCCCCACAGGGCAAGCTCCCCCAGATGTCCACATCCTCCTCCCTGGACCTGTGAATGCGTTACTTTATGTGACACAGGGACTTGGCCTGTGATTGAGGATGAGATGGGAGGTGGCCCTGGGTTAACCTGGTGAGTTCTAATGCGTAGAGGAAAACACAAGGGATGGGGAGATGTGGAGGAAGGGGCCACGTGCCAAGGATTCGGGTTGGCCTCCAACAGCTGGAAGAGGGACAGAAACAGATTCCCTCTAGAGCTTCCAGCGGGAACCAGCCCTGCTGACACCTGATTCTGAGCCAGTGAGGCCCTTGTCGGACTTCCGCCCCCCAGAACTGCCGGTAGAACAAGTCTGGCGGTTTGTTGCAGCAGCCGTGGGGAGCCAACGCAGACAGGGGGACCAAGGCCTGGAGGGTGTGGGCACTCGCCCCCGGTCACACCTCTGCCGGGAGACACCTGAGCCCCTGCTCCTGACTGCTCATCTGGATCGTCCCCTCCCTGTCACTCGCAGCCTGGCCCCGGGCTGTGGCCCCTAGCCTTCACAGAGGCCAGTGGTGGCTGGTTCTCTGGCCACTGTGAGATTAAAGCATCTAGGCCCCAGATGTGATTAAAACAAAATTCCCTGGTAACGCCGTCAGCCACACGTGCTTTGCCTCCCACCTGGGCCGCCGGCAGCTCTGTTCCCACGTGCGGGCAGGACCTAGGCCCATCCTCCTTTGCCGCCTCATCTCCGGAACCCAGCACTGCCTCGGCTTGATACCCTGCTCTCGACTCCCACTAGGAGTCGACTGCAGATTGTCAGGTGGCAACTAAAACGGTTTAAGGCGACGTGACCGCTGCAGGTAGTCACATCACAGGTGGAGTCACACCTGCGTCCTCTCCCTGTGCCGGCACTCAGCTGCACCCCACATGCAGCATCTCGTCCTGGATGGGGCCAGGGTCCTCACCCCACAACTGGGGTGCTTGTCAGCCCCACCCGTGCAGAGCTGGAGAGGAATGGGACCCCTCCGGGAGGATTGGGGTGCTGCCAGGAGAGGCAGGCCCGGCAGGGACCTGGCCACCACACGGCGAGCTCCCCATGGCTGGGGTCGTGTCGCCCTGTCTCGGGTGCATCCACAGTCAACACTGAACCATTCTTCACAATGAGATGCCAGCCGACTCTTCTCTCTCGGGAACAGCGGCAACAAAGACAGCATGATGTTAAGGGCCGGCAGACAGGAGCCCGGTTCCGATGGAATCTGTGAATTCTGCCAAAATCTCAGCTGCCCCAGGCCCTCAGAGCATGCTCGAACGCCTCTGCAGGGCCTATCACAGCCCCGTCCGAGGGCTGCTCCAGGGCCTCGGAGGCCAGGGCTCAGCAGGCGCCGTGGCTGGCTCCACGCTGCTCAGCTTCAACACTCCTGAGGGGTGGCCTGACCCAGAGGTCGGTTCTGGAAGCCAGGATTCAGCTCCTGGAGGTTGGGAATACCTCTGCTCGCCTACCCGAGGGGCAGGAGGGATTAACTGGCGTAAACCACCTGCCTAGAAGCCCTCACCTTGAACTAGGTCAGTGGGGAGGTTGAGGATTTCACAACAAACAGGTGGGACAGCGCTTTTGCAAAGCGTAAAGCTTTATAGACATGCCACATGTCTACGTGTGGCAGGGACGGGGCAGTGGGGTGGAGAGTGGACACCCGACGGCACAGAGCGCCGGGCTCGGGCCCAGGGCAATGGACGCACCACTCACAGAAGTGACGTGTTTGAAAAGACGACAGACATGCTAGGTCAGTCTAGACGATAGTTTATACACATCCATGTCAGGTCCGGATGCCATGCCGCACCCAAGGGGCTTCAATTCATTTACAAGCATCTCATCACAGTGCCTGCCAGGGGTCTGGAGAGCACAACCAGGCTTTCCCCGTGCAGGTCATCACATCACAATAATGCTTTATTAAGGGACAGAATAATATGCAGCTTTGGGGGGGAAATTTTTACAAATATCAAAAAGATCTAATCAAGCATCCTATATAAAACTTTCCAAACTTCCAGGGAGGTCTGCAAAGCAGGACAAAGTGCTCTTTACACAGGAATCGGGACTTTCAAGTATCTGAGTGGCATTGAAAATACCCTAACCATTCTACGTACATACACGGGCCAGTCGGGGCGCTCAGGAGGGGCCGAGTGAGCTGGAGGCCACGAGGCTCTCACTGGTGTTCATTCCCACAGACCCCCCAGCTCCAGGAGTTGTTCCACACGGGGCCTGGATGTCTGCAAAGCAAGAGAGGGAGGAGCTTCAGTCGCCGTGTCCGCTGTGGGGCCGGGCAGGCTGCCCGCTCCTCACTAGAGCTTCGGCCGCGTCCACCTCGAGCCCGTGTGCTTCCGTGGCACTTTCCAGCGGCTTTACCCTTGACCCTCCTGAGCAGGGGAAGCCCGTGGCAAAGATGAGGAAAGTGGGCAGCAAGGCCCAGTGGCTTGCTGGAGCTCATGCTGCCGAGGATGGCCGGCCTGGGGCTCACTGCCCCTGGGAAGCTTGGTTCAGAGGCTGCCCCTCACCAGTGCTGGCGCCCTACCCCGGACCCTCCCTCCCTGACACGGCTCATCACCACCAACCTTCAGGTCTCTGGTTTCCTAATTGCAGCTTTCAGACCAGGGCAGGCGGCCCAGGGCCTGGGCTGGAGCCTACTGCCTGCACCACCATCAGACCGGCCCACCCAGCACCTTCCAGGGCCTCCTCACTCAGTCCCCGTTAGTCACAAGAGGCAAGCGGGAGAGTGACCGTAACCATTCTTCCTTTTCCTGCCAGCCTGAAGGAAAAGAGGAGGATTTGGGACCCTTCTCACCCCCAACATCCGAGATGTCCATGATCACACAGTCGCCTTCCTCCTCCTCCTCCTCCTCTGTGTCCGCCTGGAAGCCGTCCAGGTCCCCAGCTCCAACCTGAACAGACAAGGTGCATGGCCGTCAGCAGCGGCAGCAGCAGCAGACAGGGACGGTGTGAGCCCTCCCGCCACCCACTTCCCTACTCCTGACCTCCTCTGCCCATCTTGGCAACAAAGTTTGAGGAGTCTGTTTGATGGGTTATGATCCAAGGAAACTTTGGGGGAGTTCTCTCAAATGAACTAATTATGTTCATATTTCTGAAAACTACCCCCATCATTATTTACCTGATTACAAAAATAATTTGTTTATTGTTTTTGAATTAGAACTCTGGGTTTCCGGTTTGGTTTGAAAGAGAGATGGATAAGCACACACTTTCTCTGAATTATGATTTGGACTAAGTGGCTGAGAAATTAGTTGGTCAGTGTTTCTTCTCTGCCCAACAGCTTCATCCCCTCTGCCTGATGCTTGGTAACTCTCCCTCTGATTGAGGCTCCGAGGACACCATCTGCACCCTTGGACAGGGGTTGGGAGGGGTGGGAAGGCTCTACGGAGGGTGGGATTTACAGTGAGATTCCCAGGCTGTTTTCATTGGCTTCCACCAGAGGGAACAGAGAGACAGACTGTGGAAAGTAACAGGACCAACTTTATACATCACCCATCCACACACGGCTCACACTCTGTACATGAACAAAGAGCCAGCAGAGGCGGTGGAGTTGGGGCTACTTCCGCGGGGAGGCTATTTCTCAAAACACTCCTGGAGTTCCTCTGCTACAGAAGTCTCCGTTTGCCTGGAAAAGGGACGACAGCACACCGGGGCTGTCCGCCTTGCCCACGGTCCCCCAGCCTGGCCGGCAGACGGGACTCAAGCTCGCAGCCCCCTCAATGCTAGTGTCGAAGCTCCACGCTGGGCTCCTCGGGCTGGGAGCCACCGAGGCAGGAAAGGCCCCAGGCAGGCAGGGGCACCACTGGGGATGCTGTGGGCAGTTTCCAGCTACCTGTTTCAAGAGAGCTGACTGGCCAAGACGAACAGACAGCGCAGCTCTCCCCCGCGCTGCCCTGGAGGCACTGGTTTGGGTCGGGTGAGCGACGGGACAGATGTGTCTCTTGGAGCTCTCCCCAGCCCCTGGGCCCTCCAGACAGGAAGCCAAGGGCAGACAAATGAGGACTTCTCGGAGGAACCACCGCCCACTGCCCTGCAGGCACGCGACAGGTTTCAAGCCTCTGAAGTGAGGGTTCAGGATGGTGCCCCAAGTCCTGCTGTGCTGAGGGCCATGGGACAGCTCGCCACGCTGCTGTCACTACTGCAGGGGAGGGTGGAGCGCCGGAAAGTGAGCCTCCGGAGTAGGAAGACACTGAACCACAAAGCATGGAGACTGGAAAGGGCAAATGCAGCCCCTGCCCATGTAAAAATAAGACCAAGGCCGAAGGGTTGAGCTGCCGTGGGGCCACACACACACTTGGTGGCAGAACTGGCACCTGACCTCAGCCTGCTCGATTCACTAGATCATGGTACCTTGTAAACCCATAAGGTAGCATGGCTACTTTGAACTCTAAATGAAAAGAGTTTAGAATTCCCACAAATTGAAAAAGCCCAACCCAAGCTAAACTATTCATATGCATTTACAGTTTAGCAACAATTACCCCCAAGCGTGTGGAAGGATCAGTTAGTGGCTTTACCAAAACGCAAGGGGAAGCATTCCGCATGCTCCCAGGCCTCCTCCAATCCCGACCTCAGAAACTTCCACCCGTGGCTCCCACTTTATGCTGGCGCCGTGCAGCACAGGCCCTGCTCAACGCACACCCAGAGCCATCCTCCCACCCGCCCTTCCAAATCAACCAGCATTTTGTCGGTCAAGGTCTCACTGAACCAGCCTCTCTTGCAGCTGGGGTGGCTATGCCAGAGCATTCCAGCCAGAAAGATAAGGTGGAAGTCTGCCTCCCCTCCAGCCAAACGGGAATCCTCCCCAGGGTGGGCTTGGCCATCCTCGTCTTGCTGGCTAGAGGTGCAGCAGCCGTTCTGCCACCATGAAGACAAGGCCACAAACTAAAGCAGGAGGGAGTGCGACAGGAGGTGCTTGGCCCTGGATGACAATGTTCAAAAGCTCCGGACTTCTTGTTGCTGGAGACGAACTCTCATGAGTTTAAGGTGACGCAGGGGGCTTTATACCTGAGGCCTGCACAGTCCCAGGGGACCAAGTGCTGTCACAAGCAGGGTGTCCCACCTTGAGCACTCAGAGGAGCAGCTGGGATGACTGCCCACCACCGTGCAGAGCCGGCGCTCTGAGCTTCCCTTCCTGAGATGCACCCACTGTGCTGGCCCACGCTGTGGTCCTGGGGCCTTCCCACGGGATTCCCTGAGAAGGGGCTTTTAAACTGCAGACTTTAGCACCTACCCCACACCCACTGAATCAGAACCGCTGGGGCCAGCACACCCAGAACCACCGGCTGTGTAGCCTTCCATGTGTCCCCGCCACACCGCAGAGCCTCTTCAAGGCCTGTGAACGGGGAGAAGCCGCACTGACTGCTGTTCACGTGTGTCTCGTGATGAAAGGCGTCACTGACTCTCATGAATCAACCCCTCTCACCTGAGGAGGGGCACCCAGTTTATGTGGGAGCATCTTCTCGTTCCTGGTAGCTCAGTAAACAACGAAGCACCAATGAAACGTAAGAATCCACGTCAAGTGCCTGGCGTGAGGAGTAATAAGGGCTAAACAGTCGTTTTCCACGTAGAGAAACACAGGCAATGAACACGTGTGGGGACGGCCACACCAGGAGAGGAAGAGCAGAGGGGGGCTCAGGAAGACAGCTGTGTCTCTTGCGAGAATCTAAGGGAGGGCTGATGGGGGCAGGAGCCCACGAACACTGCTTGGATAAGGACACTAAGGAGGTCTTCCAGACCCAGCCCCTTTCAAACGGGCTCTCTGGCCAGTTTCAGCCAGAGCAGCCACACTCGCGGTCCTGCTAAGATTGTCTGGCTAACGACATCGACCGTGAAAAGGCTCTGCGGCTTGAACACAGCTTGAACACATAACGGATTGTTTTGGGTCAAGGCCCAGGGAAGGAAGTGTTTGTGGGGCTGGGGCCCCCAACTCCTCACCAGGTGGGCTCCCCCAGTACCAAGCCGTGTCCACAGGCCTCACAGGGACAGGGGCTGAGGAGTGGCAGGAACAGCCGGCATGACCACACCGGACGGTTCTGACGGTCCCTCTTGCTGTGACAGTTTAGGAAGCAGGTTTACGTCGCACCCGAGACCTCATTGGTCTGTGGGCTGCAGGGAGAAAGCTAAACATCACTCCAGGAGCCGTTGCCCCCCGGCCCTGCCCCGGGCCTCCTCACCCCGATGGCCACACACTAACAGCAGAGGAGCAGGGGGCCGGGGGGGGGGGGCAGGGGTGGGGCGCACACCGGCTCTCCTCTGTCTCCGTCACCACCCAGCCTTCAGCAGCAGCTCCTGGAGTGGCAGCGCCCCCGAGGAGAGCCCAGGCTGTGAGTGGAAGACCCAGCTCCTCCTCGTAAAATCAAGTCTCCCCACATCTCTAGGTCTGTGGGACGCCTGCTTCAAGTGAGGACCCAGTGGGTTTCCCTGGTGGTGCAGTGCTTAAGAATCTGCCTGCCAATGCAGGGGACACGGGTTCGAGCCCTGGTCCGGGAAGATCCCACATGCCGCGGAGCAACTAAGCCCGTGCGCCACAACTACTAAGCCTGCACTCTAGAGCCCGCGAACCACAACTACTGAGCCTGCGTGCCACAACTACTGCAGCGTGCATGCCTGTGCTCCGTAACAAGAGAAGCCACCGCAATGAGAAGCCCTCGTGCCGCAACAAAGAGCAGCCCCCCGCTCACCACGACTAGAGAAAGCCCATGTGCAGCAAGAAAGACCCAAAACACAGCCAAAAGTAAATAAGATTTTTTAAAAATTAGAGACTTCCCTGATGGCACAGTGGTTAGGAATCCACCTGCCAATGTAGGGGACACAGGTTTGAGTCCTGGTCTGGGAAGATCCCACATGCTGCGGAGCAACTAAGCCCGTGAGCCACAACTACTGAGCTTGTGCTCTAGAGCCCGTGTGCCACAACTACTGAGGCCGCGTGCCATAACTACTGAAGCCCGCGCGCCTAGAGCCTGTGCTCCGCAACAAGAGGAGCCACCACACTAAGAAGCCTGCGCACCGCAACGAAGAGTAGCCCCCGCTCGCCGCAACTAGAGAAAGCCTGCGTGCAGCAACGAAGACCCAACGCAGCCAAAAGTAAATAAAATATAAGGAATAAAATCTATCTTTAGAAAAGAAAAAAGTGAGGACCCAGTGCTCACACCACAAGGTTTCCAGTAAGAGTAGCTACAAGATGAGACTCATTCACGCCCACATTCCAGTAAGAGAAAGAATAATCAAACGTGGACCCAGGCCGAGGCTCGGGCCCCAGCCTCTGGGTGTCCAGGCAGCACTGGAGACTTCATTCTGGGGACCAGCGTCTCTCAGGAAGCCCGCCCACCACCAGGCGAGGGCAGGCCTCTCGCAACACGTGTCCCCACGGGGCCACGCGCTTCCTCCTCCACGTGCTGTCAGGCTGCAATCACGTGGCTGGCTGTCCGCTCCACCAACGCCCATCTCTGTCTCCCATTAGATGGTGTTTTGCTCACCACTGTCTACAAGGCCTAGCAGGGTACCTAGTGCAGAGCAAGTGCTTAGTAACTGTGTTAAATGAGTGCAAAAACTAAATAAAAGCCACTACGTGGAACGTTATTCAGCACTAAAAAGAAATGAGTTCTCAAGCCATGACAACACAGGGAAGAAGTTTAAAGGCACACGACTAAGTGAAAGAAGCCCATGGAAACACTAAACGGATGAGTGGCTGCCAGGGGTTGGAGGGAGGGAGGGATGAATAGGCGGATCATGGGGGTTTTTAGGGCAGTGACGCTCTTCTGCATGACACTGTAATGCTGGATACAAGTCCTCATACATCTGTCCAAACCCACAGGATCCACAGCACCAAGAGTGAACGCTAGTAAACCACAAAGTCTGGGTGACAGTGACGTGTCCACGTAGGTTCATCAGTTGCAACTGCTGCACAGCTCTGGCTGGGGACACTGATACTGGGGGAGGCTGTGCGTGGCGGGGGCAGGGGGCGCACGGGAAATCTCTGTGCCTTCTCCTCAATTTTGGTCAGTTTTGTCACCTCAATTTTGCTGTAAATCGAAAACTGCTCTAAAAAGAAAGATTGTTAAAGGTAACAAAGCCGCTGCGGGGTCTCACCTGCCCATCATGCCGGCGCTTCTTCATGAACTGCGTGATGCACATGCTGCCCACCGACTTCCTCTTGAGCGAGACAGGCGTCCCCTGGCTGGGCCCTGCGGCGGGGATGCTGCCACTGTCCTCCCTGGTGGCCGAGGGCACTGTGGTGACGTAACTCCACTGGCAGGGCACGGGCAGGTGCTCCTGGGCAAAGCTCTTTAGCACCTGTGGGTGGACGTACCAGCACATCCTGTAGTCGGGTCTCTTCTCATACACTGAGTTCTCAGAAATAATCCGCTTGAGCCTGGCCTTGGAGGGGACGGCGGTGTCCTCGCCGGCGGTGGGGGTCTGTGGACGGGAATGGCCAGGGCTCGGGGGGCTCGCGGCGCTGAGCTCAGGGCTGCCGGCGTCCTTGCTGAGCAGTCCTCGGCGGCAGCACTCCTGGAACTCCCGGATGATCACTTTGCTGCCATTCACGTTCCCGTGCAGCAGCGGGAGCAGCTGGGCCAAGACTGGCAGGGAGAGGGGGACATGTGGATGAGACTCGGGGCAGGATGGGATAAACGTGGCACCCGGGTTCCCCAACCTGTCACCGAGGCCGAGAAACACGGTCACCTTCGGGTGGCCTTTTTTTCCCTTCTGGTTTTATTGAGATATAATCAACACACAGCACCGTGTAAGTTTAAGGTGAGCAGCAAAATGCTTACTGGCATCACGAAATGACCAACCACGATAGGTTTAGTGCGGGTGGCTTTTTATGGGTGGACTTAAGACACGTGAACTTGCTCCAGAAGAGATTCTGAGAGGCCCAAGCCCCAGGAGGCAGGACTCGTTGCGATAAACTGTCATGTTTCACTTCATGAGCCTGTTTCCTTAGTTAACAGTCCTCACGTTCTGCTTCTGAGTGGCGGGCCCTCCCTGGCTTTGAAGAGCTAGGGATGTGTGTGCTGGTTGGGCAAACGGGCCAACTGAAGTGGCTGCCCTGTGCTGCTCCCGTGAGTGTCACAGAAAGGACACACGTGCTCAACAAGCGCTGGCTTTGGCTATTTTTTTGAAGAACTTCTGAATTACCACGCCACATGCCTAGGAAGTCTCCTGCCTGCCCCGGGCCTGGAACTCCCTGGGCCTGGAGGAGGTGGGAGCCCGAACCCTCCGTCCCCACCCGTCCCCGGCACTCACTCTGCTGGTCCTTCTTCTCTTTCTTGGAGGCCTTGGGCGTCTGCTCCTCCTCGGAGGGCGCGGTCTCCAGCAGGCAGGCCGTGAACTGCTGCAGCACCTTCAGGTCAGCTCCACTATCCCTGTCGGCCGCCCAGACACAGCCGATCTTCACGGGCTGGAGGATGCGGAACCTCTTCCCCTTGGCCAGAAACTCGTCCCACTCCTTGGCCTTCAGTTTCTGGCGAACCTTGTGGTTCTCCGGGTCGGCACACTCCTTGCAGGTTAGAGAGGAGCAGACGCTTGCTCAGGGTCCCCCTCCCCGGCACCCGTGGTCCCAGCCTCTGGGGCAGTGAGGGCGCGTGCAGGGGCGGGCCGGTGAGGAACGGCGCCCACCCAGCTTCCAACCCCCGATGGGTGATGAAACGGGCAGAGTATTTTCGGATTGAATGATAACTGGCACTTTCCCCCATTTGGTACCTTAGGTGCATCTGCCCCTCTGGCCATCCCTGGGTAGTCACAGGTATTTTTTATTACCTCGCCAGTAAGCCTCTTAACGCCACTGTGGGTTTTCTGATTAACATGTGATCCTGAAGCTGAAATCACCATGCCCGGCCCTCTCCCACCCCAGACTGGTGCCACCGTCTAAGGCAGATACACTGCAGGCCCAACGAGACCTGTCTGCCTCGTTGGCTGGGAACGTACGAAGAACACAGGCCCTGCAAGTCTGGCTCTGAGACAAGTCACTCCCACAGTGGCATCAGCCCTGTCAGCTTCCCCACTACCCAAACACCACGACCTGGTAGGCCTTCGTGAGTCCTAGAAACAGCTCCCTCAACAGTCCCACCATCTGGCAGAACTGAGAAAGCTGGGGGGGGGGGGCGGCAGTGCTGAGCCTCTGAGGCTGTGGGGAGCGAGGTCTACGTGGAATCGGCCGTGGGGGTGGGCTGAGACCTATGTCACCACCCCCAGGTCGGCGGCCACCAAGCTCCGGACCCATCCCCTCCCCGTTCACCCCTCACCTCGGTTACTCCTTCATCCTCAGACAGGTACCCATGGGGCACGAAGAAACCATCGTCCTCATCCTCATCCTCTCCCACCTCATCGTCGTCATCCTCAAGAAGAGAAAAAAGTACGTTCATGTGTGGAAACAACACATGCTTCACGTAAAATTTTAACCTGTGAACATCTAAGAAAGAAAGAGCCTCCTACTGCTTCCAGTCTCATTGCTGTGCACACCCTGAGGATCAGCCAAAATCCCATTACCCAGCCCCCGCATCGTGCTCCAGCAGGGGTGGGGGTCAGGCAGGACACAGATAAGCACGGCCCAGACGTAAAGCAGCGGGAATGGTGGGCCCCTCGGTGAGGCAGCGAGCAGGCGGGCCCGTCCACCACTAGGCAGGTTACTGCCACCCAGTAAGGTTTTCCCAGAACAGCCGTAAACCCGGATGCTGTGTGTGAGGGAGCCCGGCCCAGAAGCCGTAAGCAGCCCGGCCGTGCTCACCCCTTCGCTGTGGGAGAGGGACTCCCCCGGCTCGTCCTCCTCCCACTCCTCGTCGCTGTCCACCTCGTAGTCAAGGAGGCTCTGAGGGGGCAAACACGCGGTGGTCACTGTCGTCCTCAGGGTGGAAGGGGAAGGCAGAGCACGAAGGCTAGAACACTCAGGGAGTTCCCGGAGCCCAGTGACAAGGGCACACTGGGAAGGAAGCGCAGAGGGTCGGGAGCAGCTGCCCGCACGCTCACCCGGTCCTGGGCCCAGGGGTCCCTCGGGTGGATGACCGTCGTCTTCCTGTTCCACGTCCCCCAGTAGGCCGGCCGGTGGTTCTCGGAAAACTGCAGCAGCTTCATCCTGCCAAACCTCCTCCTTTCGGGGACGCCGTCCACTTTGCTGCTCTCCAAGATCACCACGCCGCTGAGGGGAGAGACCCCCGCTCAGAGGCCCTTCTGTGGCTCGCGCACCCACCACCAGCGGCCTTCCCCCCAGGGCAGCAGGCGGTGACGGGCAGCCCCAAAGCGGAGGCACCACCTGCCCCGAGACAGGCTAGCATTTACTCCAGGGGCGTGGCGCGAGGAGAGGGAGGAGCCCGACTGTCCAGCAGCTGCCCCACAGCGCGCACCAAGGCAGCGTGTGACGGGTAAGCTGGCATGAGCGGGGAATGTCCCTGCCCTGCCGGGAGGCCGGCACACACAGCCCGCCCTCCAAAGCAGGGCTTTCTGCGAAGCCACCATACCCGGGAGACTCTGGAGGCTCAGGGGAAGCCGGAACAGAGAGGTCTGGGGAAGCAGCCGAGTCTGGGGCCTGAGGCCCGGGTGGGAGAGGACCGGCCAAGGCCACGGGACGCAGGAGCAACCAGAACACAGGGGTCTGCCCGGGCCGCCCAGGGCTCTCTGACATCACCAACGGGCAAACGGCAGTCTCCGCCGGCACTAACCTGTTAAAAAGCTCTGTGTTCTGGTTACAAACCACGGTGGGCCCGGACCTGAGGGGCCGCCGGCTTTTCAGATCTTTCAGGAAGGAGAATTCGCCGCTCTGCTGCCGGAGGAGCTGGTCTAACTGGTCACAGAGGTCTTGGTCGAAGGCGGTCCGACAGCGAGGGGCGAGGACCATGTGCTCTTTGATTTCAAAAGGGGCAAACTTCCCACAGGAACCGGCCAGGGTCTGAAATGGAGAAGGGGCATGATGGCACCTCTACTGCGACACACCCGCACACAGCAGCGGTGAGGAGGAGCCGCCGGAAGTGAGGCCCGGTGCTTTCGAGTCGTCCAGGTTGGGAGGTCAGAGGAGACGCGTACACAGGCCACACGCTGCTTGATGGCATTTACGTGGGTTTCTGGAAAAGGCGAAACTACAGGGCCAGAGACTGTGTCGGCAGCCGCCAGGGCTGAGGTGGAAGGAGGGAGCTGTCTCGGGGGACGGAAATCCTCTACATCTTGATGACGGAGGTGGCTGCAGGGCCCTGTACATCGTCAGAACTTGCTGATCAGTACTCCTGAAAAGGACGGATCTCACTGGATTTTTTTTTTTAAGGATAATTAGACCTGGATGAGCAAACAGAGACCTAGGAGAGTGACCCACCACACTGTTACAAGATGACTCGAAACAGAGCTGAAGCCTGATGTGAACCTGAAACATGGGTGTCTGTATCCTAAGAATCCTCCTCAGTAAACCCTGGTAGGTTTTTTTTTTTTTTGGCTGTGCCGGGCAGTATGTGGGATCTTAGTTCCCTGACCAGGGATGGAACCTGTGTCCCCTGCATTGGGAGTACAGAGTGTTAACTACTGGACCTCCAGAAATTCCCAACCCTGGTAGGTTTGAGTTCCCTTCTTAGAGCTCCTTCAGCATTGTGAATGTCTGTGTCAGCGGATCCTGAGGGTGGCAGCAAGTGAGGACAACATGGGGGGTCAGGAGGAGCGTGTACGTCTCTGAGGTTGGGTATAAGAAGGCCAGCCTTTCACCCCAGCAAGAAAACAACAGCTGAGGCCAGCACCCTCACTGTGGGTCGCATGGCAGGGTCACCCAGGAACTGTTTAAAATCCTGATGCCCAAGCCAGGCCCATCAGGTTCTCTGGGATGGGATCCAGGCTCCAGTGATTTTTTTTTTTTTTTTTGCGGTACGCGGGCCTCTCACCGTCGCGGAGCTCAGGCTCCCAACACGCAGGCTCAGTGGCCATGGCTCACGGGCCTAGCCGCTCCGCGGCACGCGGGATCTTCCTGGACCGAGGCACGAACCCGTGTCCCCCGCATCGGCAGGTGGACTCTCAACCACTGCGCCACCAGGGAAGCCCCAGGCTCCAGTGATTTTTAAAGCTCCCTGGTGAGTCCAACACACAGCCAAGGCCAAGAACCAGCAGACTGTTCTCCTCACTAACAGCTGCTGGGAACATCGGGTATCCGTATGGGGAAACATTAGGGCCATGCCCCAATCCACGAGCACAAAGAATTCCAGCTAAGCTAAGGAACTAAATAAACATAAAAAAACAAAACTTAAGCTAAAAAAAAAAAACTGGAAAAAATTAAAACGTGTCTATAACCACAGGATACATAAGGCTTTCGAAGCAAAAGCCAATTACGATAAAAGAATAAAAATGTTCACATTAAAACGAAAAATTTCTGTACGAGACACCATCAACAAGTCAAGGGGGAAGGAATGGACTGAAGGAAGTATGTGTAGTGTACCCCACCAAGAATGAAAACCCAGACTATATAAAGAGCCAGAGATAGGGGAAAAAGCCTATCCTATAGAAACATGGGCAAGAAACAGGAACTGGCAAGTCACAGAAAAAGAAATAAAATGGCAAGCAAACATAAAAAGATGTTCAACTGCACTGAGAATCAAGGAAAAACGAAGTGAAACAAAGATACGTATTTTTCACCCATCAGGTCGGCAGTTATAAGAAAATTCGTCACACCCAGTGCTGGCAGTAAGTAGGCGGAGAGGACATATTTTGACGCACTGTGGGGACGGGAGACTGTCCATCAGCATTTCCTGCTGGGAGGGCACTTGGACAATAACAAATACAACTCTGTCAACGTTGTGTCCCCCGGACATAGTGGCAAGTCCGCATCCTGAGAGGTGTGCTGGTGACATCCATGCACCGCTTGGGGGGGATCAACAGGGGAGGGGGATATCAACGATGATGCCACTCACACCACGACACTTTACGCAGCAACGAAAAAGAATGAAGAGAGGCCAACATGGCAAGAATCCAAGATAGGGCTAAGCGAACAAAACGGTAACATAATAAATTCATGATTTGTTACCTACATAAATACACATATATACGAAGGGATGCACGCGCCCAGAGAAAGATCTGGAAGGACACCCTTGTATCAGAGGGGGTGGGTCACACCTCTGGAGCATGGAGGGATGCGGGGGACGGAGGTCTGGGGTCTCCACAGGCAGAAGATGGTCTAGAAGGTGACCGGATGGCAGATGGGGAAGCAGAATCCTGTGCTGAATCCCACATGTTTTATGCTCAACCTTGTCTCCTATGTTGAGCAGAAAATCTCCGAGGGTGAGGACCGGGTCTTTCTCCCTTACACCTTCCCACACGGCTCCCACCACAAAACTGTTGGCGAAGCAACCTCTAAACGCTTGGCAGTTTTAGTAAACATGCCACTTTTTGCCTTTTTGAGCACACAGTGAATGACAAGATATTGAACCTCCAGATCCTACCAGCGATCAAAGCTCCCTGGGCAAGCAGAGGCTCCTCTTGATGAAAGCAGAGCCAGTGGGTCAGAAGACGTCTTTTTATTTTTCAAAAGGAACAGCCTGACAAAGGCCAAAAGTAAAGCCAAAGGAAGCCAGTTGCTCACCTTGGGGGCCTGTGGAGTCTTTGGTTTCTGAAAGAACCTCGTGATTTCCGCCTTCTCGGCTTTAATGCGCTGCAATGTAAGAGAAGAGGAGGATGAGGAAGAAATGAAGAGAAACTGTTTTAAAACATGCAAAAGCCCCTAGAACTGAAGCCCAAGCATTTTTAGGTTGAAAGCATTATTTTGATGTTAGCTCTCAAAACCCACAAGTGGGTACCAGGCAGTCTCAAAAGGTCAGAGCTGCAGAAGGACCGGGATGTCAAGCCAGCAGGCACGTGTCAGTCCCTGGGCCCCCCACCCCGCTTCCCACTACCTCCGGGATGATATCCGATATCCAGCAGTAGTCAGGCAAAAGACCCCGCTTCTCAAACACAAAGGAAAATGCAAGTTCTGGGAGAACATGCTACCTTTTCTTCTTCTCTCAACCGTTTCTCCTCTTCCTTTTTCCGCTTCTCCTCCAGCTTAGCCCTAAGAGACATCAAACTCAGTTTCACCAACCAGCACAGGCCCAGCCCACGCCCGGCAATCGTCCCCGAGGCCAGGCATGGGGAGGGGGAGGGGGAGGGGGAGGGGGAGGGGAGGGGAGGGGGAGGGGGGAGGGGAGGGGGAGGGGAGGGGGGAGGGGAGGGGGAGGGGAGGGGAAGGGGAGGGGGAGGGGAGGGGAAGGGGAGGGGGAGGGGAGGGGAAGGGGAGGGGGAGGGGAGGGGAGGGGAGGGGGAGGGGAGGGGAAGGGGAGGGGAGGGGAGGGGAGGGGGAGGGGGAGGGGGAGGGGAAGGGAGGGGAGGGGAGGGGGAGGGGAGGGGAGGGGGAGGGGGAAGGGGGGTGGGGCACGCACTCCAGGGCCTCCTGGCGCTCCTTGCGCCGCTCCTCCTTGCGCCGCTGCTTCTCTGCCTTCTCCTTTTCATCCTTCTCCCGCTTCTCGCGCCGCTCCTTCTCCTTCAGCTCCTTCTCCTCCTCCCTCTTCTTTCTGGCCTCCTCCTTGGCCCGCCTGGCCTCCTCCCTCAGCTTCTCCTTCTCCTCCTTCTCCGCCCGGAGCTTCAGCTGCTTGCCCAGGCGCTCCTTATCCTGCACGGGAGACGGTCCACAGCTCAAACCCACGGATGCCACAAAGCGCCGTGCCATCGTCCGGGGGCGGCCATGCGCAAGCGGAGGGGAGGCACAAAGGAACCAGCCCCGGGAGCAGCCTGCTGGTCAGCGTCCTTACAAAGAGGGGGCTTTTCAGTCCACTACATTTCCTTCTGTCATGAGAAAGGCGATGAGGGTTAGCCGACTGCCACAGGACCTTCTGGGCAATTCAAAGTAAGATGCGTTTAAGACACCGTCTTCAAACGTGGGATGAGGGTCAATTTTTACTTAATTAAAAAAGACTAAGTAAGCACCTCTAGGCTGCCTACGCCGGGTACCTGCTGTTGGATCTGAACTGCATTTCTGCTCAGAAAGCTGTGGTGAAATAAAGACACAAAAACACCCACAGGTTTTGCCTCCCTACCTTCAAAACAAAAACATTTTCCTTCCCATCCCCCCAAAACTATTCCAGACAATAGGGTTTTTCTTTCTCTTGAAATGGGAGAGTGGGATGAGACAAGGAGGGGGAACCTGACGAGCAAGTCTTAAAAACAGGGGGGTAACTGAGACTTCCCTGGTGGCGCAGTGTATAAGACTCCGCGCTCCCGATGCAGGGGACCCGGATTCAATCCCTGGTCAGGGAATTAGATCCCACATGCATGCCGCAACTAAGAGTTCACATGCCACAGCTAAGGAGCCCGCCTGCTGCAACTAAGACCTGGCACAACCAAATAAATAAACTAATTAAATACTAAAACAACAAAAACAAAAAAAACAGTGGGGAACAGATGAGAACACATTAAAAAATAAAAGAAAAAAAAAGTTTTTTAATCTTTACAGCCATTTCTCAAAAGAAAAAATTCTTTTTATCTTTAAAACCATTTCTCAAAAAACCAAACGAACAAACATTTCTTGGGATCTGAAAAGGTCAGATGTTAATAAAGGACCCAGAGTGATCTCTATGACTATGGCAGTGCCGTTTCATCACCAGCAGGAGGAAACAGCTAGTTTCTTGGATATTCTTTAAAGCGGGAACATTTTTAATCACATCAGTTCCTCATTCCAAAGAATTCGTATGTGGCCTGGGGCGCTGGGCTATTATATAATTTTGATTTTGTATTAAACAAGTTTCACCTCCCAGACTGAAGGACATTACCTTCTAACATAGCGCAGGGTAATTCTCAAGGACAGGAACCACCAAAGATGGGCTTCTCACCTTTGGCAGAAGCCCGACAACTCAGCTTTTTGTATGGGCCTATGATCATGCCCTTGTGCCTAGAGAATATCCTACCCTCTGCCCTGATCAACCTTTGCTCGCTTCACAAGAGCCATGGAGGCATGTTGGTAGAGAGCTGAGAAAGTCCTTGCCAGGTACCCTCCGCACGGGACTCGTGGGATACCTGAAGAAGGGGCTGGTCTGGATCGAGTAACGAGACCAGCCACGAGTGCCGGGTGGTGAGGAGGAGTCTCCCCCTGCTAACTACGAGGACAGGAGGCTTCTGGAATCAGGCCCTCCCCACTCCCGCCCCACAGGTGCCCATCTCTGAAACTACAATGAAGAATGAGATAAACTCTAAAATCAAACACAGCCATGAGGCAGACGGCACAGGAAGTGCCTGGTGAGCGCACAGCCAACTGTCATCAGCGCCCCTTCCGTGAGCTGGTCGGGGAAGAAGGCCATGGCCTTCTCTGCAATTCATCCAGTAAGGAAGAAGGCCCCTGCACTGCTGGGTGTGAAACATGGTGACCTCCAGATAACAGAATGGAAGACTCAGCAGGTAACCACTAAACAGTAATCACCCATCTGATGTAGGGGCCACCATGGTACAGCGCCTGGGAAGGGATGGAACTTCAATCTACGCGCGTAGGAGGCTGGGGTGCAGGGAGAGCCACTGGGTTCTTTTTAAGACAATTTTAAACTACAGTGGGGCTGCCCAACTATTACGACACTCAGAACTAATTATAATAAGAGCTTAGAAAAGCCTACGTGCAAAACCTTAGGATTCAACAAACCTAAAAATGATGCAACCCATAAGCACAAGGCCCAGTTATGCAAAATGAAGCAAGAATCAAAATAATGCTCAGAACAAGCAGGGGAGAGTGAAAACGGGGCCAGAGAAGGGCAAAGGGCTTTGCTTCCTATTTACTGCAAAAAGCACACCCGGGGAACTTTCTATTTCAGGGGACATATCTTACTCTTTGCGGTCTCATCTTGTTCTTCTCTGCAGAGCCTCTGACCAATTTCTTACTTATCTGAAAGGAAAGACATTGATCTATAAACATGGGTTGTTTCAATCACTTTCACACGTTTAACATACCGCACAGTCCTTGGGGAGGGCAAGGAGAAAACAATGTAAAACAACAACAGTGAAAACCTTTCCGGGTACCAGTTCCAGCAAACAGAACCAAAACTTCTTAGCTGGGTCACAAACTCCAACGCATGTGGGGATAAAAGGGGAGACTGGGAGGCAGATAACCAAAAAACGTAGGAGGTCAAGCTGGAAATAAGAAGCCACAGCCAGAGGCCTTGGTGTCAGGGAGACACAGAGTGGTAGGTCTGTAGGCACCTGGAGAGGAGGCACCCTGGCCACAGAGGACGGAGTCTTACAGGCACGCAGCCCAGCACTGCTGCTGCCCCTTCTGCTTCTCCCCGGAGAGGCTGACAGTGGAAATTTCCTGTGTGAGTACAGGCACACCAACACAACGCCATTTTCCCAACAGCATCTGCTCCCTTTGTGGCTCTGTGTCACATATAGGTAATTCTCACATTTCAAACTTTTTCATCATTATTATACTTGTTATGGTGATCTGTGGTCAGTGATCTTTGATGTTACTATTGCAAAGATAACGACTTGCTGAAGGCTCAGACAACAGCGTTATTTGCAGTGAAGTATTTTTTAATTAAGGTATGTTCTTTTTTCAGACATAATGCTACTGCACACTAAATAGACTACAGTACAGCGTAAACATAACTTTTATATGCACCGGGCAACCAACAGATCCACGTGACTCACTTTATTGTGATACTCGCTTTACTGTGGGGGTCTGGAACCAAATCTGCATTATCTCCAAGGTCTGCTGTAATGTCTACAAATCAACACCCCGTGAGTCAAGTAAGACACGTTTACAGGCTGGATTCCCATGTTTGTACCCCCTGCCCAGCTCAGCCCTGCTTCTTAGAACACAGAGTAAACGCCCAGGAAGAGAAGTCAGCTGGCCAGAGGTGGCAATCTCGTCTAGAACCCCTGTGTTCTAGAGCACAGCATTCTCTATCGTCCTGCTTCAAATTGATCATGGGCTACAAGGACTGACCAAGACGCACGGCTGGACTCCCTCACCGTGCTGGCTAAATGGTCCCAGGTAGGAATACGCACAAGGAGTCCAGGCTACTGGCCTAAGCTACCTCCAGAGCAGGGAATCCTGGCGAACAGACCATTCATTGCATGGAAGACCAATGGGGAGAATTCAGGCTGGAAAGAAATACCCACCCGGGCTCATTTTAGACTTGAGGAGGCAGCCAGAAAATGAGACGAGGCGAAAAACCGAAAGCCCACTTCTCTTGAAATTGTCTGACATGCCAACAAAACTATGTAAAAACAGTGCTTCCTCTACCTGGGAAAGCCTCACCCTAAGACTTCCCACCAAAGAAAACTACAGATTAAGACATCCTTCTTACTCAGGACGCACCGAGTCCTTTCTGGACTAAGCCTTCCCTCAGGAGGGGGCCCGCGCACCGTCATGTGAAAGCCATGTGACTGGGAGAGCGCGCAATCCCACCTCACTGCGCAGGCGCCCACAGAAACGCCAAAGCCATCTTACTAAGGGCTTAAGAAAAAGTATCTGCCTCTCCAGCATCCACTTGGCCTGCCAAGCCTGCGGGACTTGAGCCCCACAAGAAAGGATTTAACAGCAGGACTTGTAAGGTGCTGTGTCTATATCGTTGTCCTTTGTGTTCAAAGATGGTAGCACCAAACGTGACTGCCAGACCACTATATGAGGGTGTTTGGGGAGCAAGACGCATCTGTTCGGTCTTGCCCATACTTGTTGAATTTCAGCTGCGGAATCAGTGCCTTTCACAATCGTCCCCTTTGCTGTGAGTCCAGGAATGAGAGAGTTGACGCGACTACCAAGAGCTGGCTTAACGATATCCAACAACCAGAGCAGTTACGATTTTATTTAAAAGTAGTATCTCTATTGCTGTACCAGGCACTCGGATAGACCTTACTGAACAGATATAATTTTAATCTTGACCTTTGGCCCAAGTATTTATAAAACTCTCTCAAAATATAGGCCACACATTTTACCGACCTGGAACTCAGCTACCAAAAAACAAGATCCAGGATTCCACAATGAGGTTGAAACACACACATCAACTACCCCAAAGAGTCAAGGCAGATATAACCACGTCTGTGAGGTACAATTCCTGCACTTTATTCGGGAGAATCCTAGGGCCCACTCACTCTGATGTGATACATAAGGAGGTCTAATTTCTAGGCCCAGAGCAAGTAAGCAGCAGTAAGTGAGGGGAGGAGAGGTGGCTGTGGACAGGCCCCGCAGCAGCTAGAAACCTGACAGCAGAGGAGGGACAGCAGGCGGAGGGGAGACACGACCCTAACTGGTCCAGGCATGTGGGGACTGAGAGCAGGCAAAAACTGACACGCCCGTTCCTGTGAGCCTGCAGTTCCACTTAACAACTCAGGGAAGCTCATGACAATTATTGTTTGTCAAGGCCAAGCATTAGAGACAACAGAAATATCCATCAAGGAGAATGACTATGCAAACTGCAGTTTATCCACACCATCACGGGACCATCAGCGTATGATAGAGCAGTTAAAAAGAGATCTTCCGGGGCTTCCCTGGTGGCGCTGTGGTTGAGAGTCCGCCTGCCGATGCAGGGGACACGGGTTCGTGCCCCGGTCCGGGAAGATCCCACATGCCGCGGAGCGGCTGGGCCCGTGAGCCATGGCCGCTGAGCCTGCGCGTCCGGAGCCTGTGCTCCACAACGGGAGAGGCCACAACAGTGAGAGGACCGCGTACCGCAAAAAAAAAAAAAAAAAGAGAGAGATCTTCCCATCCCAGTGTAAAAAAATTGCTAAGACACCCTGGAATGAAAAAGAAACATATTTACACTATACGGCCTATGTAAAGAAACAAAAATGATACTGTTTATTCCTAGGGATCTCTCACATACACACCACACAGAGAAATATAAGATGAAGATAGTGGCAACCTGGGGGACAGAAAAAAGCCAAAGGGGGCTGCAATATTTCAGTGATCTTTTTTAAACATGGAGAATTTAATACTTGTATAATTTAAATTACCTGGGAAACAGTCCCAGCGTCTGTACAGAGGCAAGCCAAGATTCCAATAACACCACCATATCCACACAATCCCTTATGGAAAAATAATCTTGAGTCATCAATAATGTAGGCTGAATTACACATCTAACTGCAAACAAACTGGAGAAATGGTTCTATCCTAGGTGGTAAAAAGCTCTGATGACAAATAGCCACATTCTGGCTAATCAAGAGACCCTAGATTATCTCAAAAAGGTGTTCCTAAATCGTTTTTCAAAGTCGGACTCTAGATACCTGGGAGTACTTTAAAAAACAAAACAGGGACTTCCCTGGTGGCACAATGGCTAAGAATCTGCCTGTCAATACAGAGGACACAGGTTTGATCCCTGGTCTGGGAAGATTCCACATGCCACGGAGCAACTAAGCCCGTGTGCCACAACTACTGAGCCTGCACTCCAGAGCCCACGAGCCATAACTACTGAGCCCGCATGCTGCAACTACTGAAGCCCGCGCACCTAGAGCCTGTGCTCCCCAACAAGAGAAGCCACCGCGATGAGAAGCCCGCTCGCCACAACGAGAGAAAGCCCGCGTGCAGCAACGAAAACCCAACGCAGCCAAAAATAAATAAATATATTAAAAAACAAAAACGAAACAAAGCTCTCTCAGGACATACACACACACACACACACACACACAAAATAGAGGACCAGCAAATGCTTAGGGGTTCCAAATGCAGAGATTTTGCGATTCCAAGTCCAGAACTAACGGAGCCCAATAAAAACCACACGCGTGACATGGTAATAGGAAACAACCTGTAAGCCTTCAACAAGTGTCTGCCTACAGTCTGGAGAGGAGGAGGAGGAGACAGAAAGGGAAAACGGAAGAATAATAGTATTCCCCACAGTCACAGGGGTCAGGAAAAACTTGGGCCCACAGCAGGCAAAGGTGTGAAAGTCAGGTACCAACCATGAAACCAACCAACCAACCAGGAAATCCAGCACTCGCGAAAGGTGAGGAGCTAAACTGGAAAGCTGAGTGTGTGAGGCTCGGGGTGGGCTGTCTCCGCCAGGCCCTCAGGCACCTCCTGGTGATCATTCCATTTTGCTCTCATACCTGTGTTGTCACCCAAAGTCACGGGGCTCTACTCCCATCCTATGGGTGACTGGGGCGATTTCCTGCCACAGGCTGGGTGGCGGGGGTGGGGTGGGGGCCTGAAGGCTTCGCCACCTGCAGTATGAATTATCTGCAAAGCTGTGCGGTAACACTGTCTTCTAGAACATCTCAAAACTCCAAGCCTGTGTTCAGACCCAGATTGAGTGTCTCAGAGGCAGGATTTCCTACACGCAGCCCACTTGGTTTCATGTGCTCAGATGTTGCATGGCCACTCAAGCCAGCGGACAAGAAGTAAAACTCTTCTGTGACAAGGCCTAATTGCATGGCTCCCCAGTCCTCAGGCTTGGCTATGGGCATAAAAACAAACTTAAAAAAAAATGAAGCTATTAAGGAGAATGGAAACATGTGTACATGTCCTGCTCTCCAGGTTCACTGGCTGTCATGAGTCATGTGACAAAGTAGCTCTGCAAAGCAGAAGCAGCAGTCTGGAAGGATTCTGAGCAACTGGATGGACAGAACAGAACAAGATGGCTGACGGCAAGGGACTCAAACTCAGATTTTGAGAGTCTGGGTAAAAGCTCAGACGGAAGTTTAAAAAATGAGTATGTCAGTCTGCCACATTTAGAAACTTAGAAGGAAAAAAGACGACCCCGCTCTCGATTGATATTTTGTGTACCTAAAGAGGAAGGCATTTTTCCCATTCTCCAATCTCCTCAAGGAGGTAAAAGACAAGAAATGAAACCATCTAGAAAAATAACTAGTCCCTTAGAGATCAAATTTTAGAAAGCAATCAAGGTTGGTGGTTTATGGTCAGATTAAGCAGGTACAGTTAGCAAATGAATAACCCACCCCAGGATCCAATCTTATGTGAAAGCCTGATGTGAACAAACACAAGTGCTACAAAACCAAAAAAACCCAAAGAACACTGTTCAACATGCTTTGGTATTCTTGACTGATTCTATCAGTTTTACCCACAGGACCTCAAGGACAGGTGAGAAAAGAGACATCGGCCACTGTGCCACTCGGAAGGCAGTAACAGAAACAGGCATTTCCAAAGTCACCCATCCAGGTCCTTAAACATGGTGCCAGGACTCTCCTGTTCTCACCATTCTGGGTGAGGTTTTTAAGATGGGCAGGCCATGGTGACAAGAGCTGACCCTAAAGAATGCCCCTGTTTTATTCTCCTGCCATCTTGGGGTCTCTCCACCAACGCTTACTGACTGCTTACTGACAGCAACGGCCCTACGAGTCTTGTGTTGGAACAGCAGGCGCGCAGGGAGCTGAAGCTAAAGGCTGAGTCAAGGGTCACAGCCGCCCGCTTACACCCGTTAGTCACTAAAGTGGCTGAGATGACCAGCACCGTTAATTAGGTTTGAACAGCGCTACCAGGATGGCACCGACACACCGGCGACTCACGGAATCATCAGCACATCGCAACGTACACACAACCAAACACCCCAATGGCTTTTGATGCCGGAAAGTCATAGGACTTGGTCTCTGGCGCCACTTGCTCGGCCACGAGCCATCTGAGGGACACAGCGTCCCTGGGTGAAGAGGGAGGGGCCGTACCCAGAAGCCTCTGGATTCCGACGGCACTGATTCGGGGGAGATACTCACTCTGCGGACGGGTGTGGAGGCGGGGAGGGGGCTAGGGCTGCTGTGCTGCTTGGCGGGTGCAGACTGCCCCTCGGGTGAGCTGGTGGGAGAGGAGGAGCTCAGGGACGAATGGCTCAGGACAGAGTCCTCTTCGGGGCTGGACTCCAGCGCCTCGCTCTCGGAGGGCACAGCCTGGCCCGGAGGTGTGGCAGGAGGAGACTTGGCTCGGGTTCTGGCAGCCAGGATATCCTGTAGGACAACCACGGGCACCTTCCCTTTGAACAGGATGCCCCTGGCCCCGCTCCAGCCGTCCTGGTCCTTCTCTGAGCACGTTCTCAGGCCACCGGTCAGCTCAGGAAGGCTTTGGGGCGAGCCCTTCTGTGAAAGTCCCCTCCTCTCCGCGCCCCCCGCCTCCGTTTTGCACGGGAGGTCTGAAAGGGCCTCTTCGGGAAACGCCAGCTCGTCCTTCTGACTGACCATTGGCAGCCCCCTGTCATCTCCAGCTTCGTCTGTGACCCCGTTTACATTCTCCTGGGAGGGAGAGGCTGCAGAATTTAGCTTATCGTGGCCCATGGTGCCATCCGGCGGGTCACTCGAGTCCTCCGTCAAATCGATTATGACCACAGTCTGGCCAATACTGGTTTCGACTTGACTTCTTAAAAAGTTATCTAAGGGGCCCTTCCCGTTGACAAGTTTCGGCCTAAAATCTATGTCGGAGCCCATGTGACAGCTGTCCTCCAAGTGGTCCAAAGAGGTCTCTAAACCAGGGACATGACCCTGCACAGGAGCACCCTGAGCGCCCCCCATGTCGTCCAACCCGTCGTCGGTCTTCTCCTTTGAGACAAGATTCAGGCGCTTGAACGGCAGACGAGCTGAAACCAAAAGAGAAGGAGGCCGTCTGTTGAGTGAGAGTGTGAAGAGTGACAATCAATGCTTTAATATTCCACATGCTCAATGAGTAATCGACCTTGCTGTGCTTGGGGGTGGGGGGAATTTCTAAAGTTTAAAAAGGGGTTATCTTCTTATTATGTACTTTTCCAACATCCTAATTAAAAGCAAAAGCAACAAACAAACAAACAAAAAACTGACAAGCTTTCATAGCGGAGACACTGCAAGAATTTCAAAGGAGAAGACACTTTCTGATCTGTTTGAGATTCAGCTCAAATTCCAAAGTTATTTATTATGGGTGGAAATCTCGTTTGAAGATAAGTGCATCTGGCTCTGAAAAGCGAAAGAGATAGATCCATTTGAGGAAAGACTTCGTTCTGCTCCCAGCATCCCAAGCTGTTAGCTCTTCTTGCCAATGAAACAAGTACCCTCCCACTGCATGCCAGCCTTCTGGCTGGTCCCAAGAGATACACAGCAATACCTCAAGAGAGTGAGGAAGTTCAGGTGAGTGACTGCCCAAGAAGTCCACATGTACTCAAATGCCCAAACATCTTATTAACTATTTTCTAATATAATAGACTCAACAAACAAACCTGGTTTTGGTCAGTTTATAAAATTATCATGCCCTTGGATCCTACAGTTTGCCCCTAATTCTTTAACCTCAGAAGACGGTTGCCCTTCTTTTGATTCCCACCAACACCAAACCTGCTATCAGTTGACACAGGAGAAGGCAAACTGCTACAGGGGAACCAGATAACCAAGCTTTGAAAACCAGAAACCATCCTTTTTTATACAGTCCAGCCACTAACCTGGCCTAAGGGTAAATCCACCCCCCTTTTTACGCGAAAAGATTTGAGGACACTTCCTGTAAAACGCTGTTCAACCAGGGGCAGCTGTGCCTGCCATGTCTGGAGACATTAAACGTCACGACTTGGGAGATGAGGCTAGGAATGCTGCTAAACTCTCCACAGTATACAGGACAGCCCCCCATGACAAAAACATTACAAAATGTCAATAGTGCTGGAGTACAGAAATCCAACTGTAAGGGCGGCAACCTCTGGATATGCTCCTGGCCAACAGCAGTGTAATGAAACGGGTTTCCCAGCTTCCAGTTGTAAGATGCAACTGTTTTCTCTCCTTCAGCCCCTTGGAGGCTTCTGCTGGGGACCCCAAGAGATGGCCTCTGCTCAAGGGGAATTGAAAATATAATTGAGAGGACAATGAAGGATATAAACCAGGAACAAATATTTAACCCATTCCCAGAAAGTTACCTTGTATTAACTTCTTGACTGGAAAAGCTGGTCTGTCTTTGCAATCCATGGCTGTGAATAAGTGTCAGAGGATAAGTTATTAAGTGCTGGAAATAATGAAGTAGCAAACACACATGTAGTACCTACTGTGTACAAAGTGGTTGTCCAGTGTGGCTGATTTCGCCCCTAATCCCACCTCCCCAGGAACATTTGGTGACGTCTAAGGACATTTCTGGCTGTCATGACTGGAGAGAGGGCACAAACAGCATCTAGTGGGTAGGGGACAGGGATACTGCTAAATATCCTGCAACACACAGGACTGCGCCCCACGACAGAGGATTATCTGGCCCCAAAATGTGAATGAGTTGAGAAATTCTGCCCTGGACACCGTCACAGCTCGTTTTCTTTTCCTTGAGCACTTATCACTCTGAGACTTCTGTGTTTATGTCTCCCCCCACCATCAGAACGCCAGCTTTATGACAGCAGGGAAACGTGTTCCACACTGTACCTGTGGCACGGGTTCAGGGCCTGGCACATAGTGGGAAACCAATGAACACAGTCACAGGGACAATGAAAAGAAGACTGAGTAAAAGTAGAGATGAGAGAAAACATTGTATCACTGATTTCACCATTCATATGAGCCCAAATCATCCTCCTCCAAACCAACCCCTCCCCACCAACATACCTGTAAAATTAGAATAGGGCTTATTTTCTTTCAAAACAGAGTTTATAAAAGGTACATCTTAAAGCATTTCAAGCTTGCCAAGCTGGAGCTCAAGTGCTATCAAGAAGTGATAAGGGAGAATGTTTTCCTGCACGCACACAAAAAATCTCAAAAAAAGCATAACGATATCAAAGCTGATGCAGAAATGACTATAAATAGAACCAAATCTTTGGATAAATATCTTCAAATGGCTAGAATAAGTTTAGAAGCTGACACCCGCTAGATCTGGCTTGGAAAAGTCTAGTTCAGTTATTTTGGCCAATCTACATTTTTTTTTAAAAAGATACATACAAGTGAGTTTTTTTTTTTTTTTTTCGGTACGCAGGCCTCTCACTGTTGTGGCCTCTCCCGTTGTGGAGCACAGGCTCCGGACGCGCAGGCTCAGCAGCCATGGCTCACGGGCCCAGCCGCTCCGCGGCATGTGGGATCTTCCCAGACCGGAGCACGAACGCGTGTCCCCTGCATCGGCAGGCGGACTCTCAACCACTGCGCCACCAGGGAAGCCCCAACTGAGCATTTTTTAAAAGCAGATCAGGACCTTTTAAAAAACTCTGCTGCCCTTAGATGAAGCTGCTCTCCCCACTTCCAAGCTTGGAATATAAGAAAAGTACTCAGAGACTCACATTTCCTTTCTACCCATTTAAAGATATCATTCTCAAGTTTTCAGTTACCAAAAACATGGATTTCCCCCCATCAGCTGAAGGACACATAATCTTTAGCCACTTAAATTTATTTTTAGGACAACCACAAGGACTTATTGGCATGGCCCTGAGTCACCAGCTTTGACGCAAGTGGAACAGAGGTGACCTGGGGCCCAGAAACAACCTCAGGTCGACATAAAAAGGGATCCCATCCAGGGATTCAGATTGTTCAAAGGTACACATACAAATTAACAAATACTTCTGTATAAACTTACCACTGCTCTTTATCCTGAGATTATATCCCTCCTAATTTTAGTTGGCATTAAAACATCCTTCCCTTTTATGGTGCATGGTCAAAACAGATGGTGCTTTTAAGACTTTTAAATTAAACATGCTTAATGGGTCAAATGACAACCAGTCCCAACTTTATTTATATGAATTCTATGTCTCTTTGAGATCCCGAAGTCTGGAAACAATTAGCACAGTGGTTCTCAGCTAGGGGGCCCCTTGACAATGCCTCGGATACACTTTTGGTTGTCGCAGCTGGGAAGAAGAGGTTGCTACTGAGATCTAATGGGTGGAGGTCAGGGATGCTGCTCGACCCCCCACAGCGTACAGGATGGCCCCAAATATCAGTAATGCTGAGGCTGAAAAACCCTGAACTAGACTAGTTGATGTCCCTACCAACCCTTAATTCATTCAACCAACCCATCTTTATTGGGCACCTACTATGTACCAGGCATTGTGCCAAGTGCTGGTGGTAAAATGGGAGTCAAGCAGGGGAGACAAGCCGTTTGGTCTTCCTTGGTTCACGACCCCACGTTTTGGGGGCCTGCCAGGCGCCAGAAAGCCCCCTCCCAAGACACAGGAAGCAGAAAGACAGGTCTTCACCATGCATATCCGGCAGCATCAAGAACCCGAGACCCCTACCATCCGGGCCGCTTACCTGGGCTGGCCCTGACCCGCAGACGCAGCTGTTCTGGTCCCCGAGCCCGTGTGACCCCGGACCTCAGTTTCCCCACCCGGCCACAGGGCCGCTGCAGGGTTCAACTTGTCCAGGGGACACAAACGCACTCGGTAACCTGCAAACCCGTCCCTTTCGCCTCCCTGGGCCTCAGCTTCCCCTCCTGGCTACACACACACCCGTCACCGCAAAGCGCTCTGGAAGGACAAACTGACGCAAAAGTGCCGGAAAAAAAATGGTTGCGGCTGCAACAATAACGTCAAGGAGGGTGCCCTTCGAACTGCAAGGCCCTTCCTCGGGATTGTTAACGGCTCCACGGACCGAACGCCAGGCGGGGAGGAGCGGGCCCAGGGCCGGCAGGCCCGTCCGCCCCCAAACCGCCGCCTCAGTCCGCACAGGCCGCGCGCCGCGACCCCCCTTCCCCTCGGCGTGGGCCGGAACCGACCTGCGGCCGCTCCGCGGGCGCCCGGCGCCCCGCACTCCGGCTCCTCCAGCATTGCTCTGGCGGCGTCTCGAGCTCCCCTCAGGCGGCGGAGGCGCGGGCTCCGCTCAGGCGGCCGCTGCTGCTCGCCCTCCCGCCCGCGCCGCTACTGCCGCGGCCGCAGCGCTCGTATTTGGCGGGAACCGCGGCGACCCCCGCGGCCCACGCGCGGATTGGGTGAGGCCGAGTCACGTGACGGTCCTCCTCGGGAAGAGGGGAGCTCCGGGAGCATCCTCGCGAGAGCCGAGGCTTCCATTGCTCCCATGGCTCCCCTATTGATATTCCCGCGGTGGGCGGGGCTTCTTCTCGGCCGCCTGTCGTTGGCAGGGAGCAGGCGCCCTGCGATTGGTGGTGGGTGGTGTCAAGTTGAGGGCCAGACACTGTGATTGGCTGAGCTCGTGGGATACGTCTCTGGGAGGAGGGAGGGTCAGGCTCTACGTCATGACGAAACGCTTTACGTAGGGCGCCGGTGACAACCTGAAGCTGCAATTGAGCTGAAGACTAAAGCTTTTTTTATCCTAATGGGACGTAGGCCGAATACAGCCACAGCAATTTAAAATTATAAATTATTTTTATATTAACAATAAAAATAAAATTAAATAAACTCTGGGCATCGCTTCAGAAGCATTTGAGAGGCAGTAAATATATTCAGAGGGAATGAATGAAATGGATATTTCTGGTTTAATCCTCAGGGTTTTGCACATGCTGTTTCCTCGCCTGGAACACTCTTTCCGCAGCTCTTTTCCTGGTTGATTTCTACCTAACTTTCAGATCTTAGATTGAAATCCCAGAGGAGCCTTTCCTCCCCATCCCCCAACAAGATGAAGTTCCTGCAACAACACTGTTCTTTTTCTTGGAGCAATTACAGCTTGTGTTTATTTATTAGCGTGTTATTGGTTAATGAATTCATTTCTGTTTTTGTCATTAGCTCCATGAGGGCAGGAATCGTTTATCACAGTATCCCCAGGACCTACCCAGGACAACCATTAGTAGGTACCCAATAAATATTTGAGTGAATACATAAATATCATTTAATTGAACTGTGTGATCATGTAAGTTAAAAGCCTCACACGGAACAGAAACCTTCAGAGTCAGCCTGCAAGCCTTAGGACAAGTTTTCTTCAGCACCAATTTAACCTCTCAAGCAGAGCAGAAGTGAGGAGAGAAGAGTGAAATTTAGCCCAATTTTGAAATTCTATTTATCCTGTAGATTGGATAATTAAATCAGTAGAATTGGTTGGAAATAATGTGGAAAATAGGAAATTTGAGGACATCGCTTTGGGCAAGTCATGTCTTACTCAAGGCCTCAGTTTCCTCATCTGAACCATTAGGATGTTTTCCCTTCCTTCTCTGACATTCTGGCATCTGAAATGATTTAGACCAGTGGATTACCATTCAGGGTACCCATCAGAATCACACCGGAGGTTTTTCAAACTATTCATAATAGCCCCATCAGGATCTTGGGGAAAGACGTTGGGGCATGCGTATTCTAAAGCAATCCTCTGATCTAGTCCTTCTGTTGAGGCACCTGTAAACTTCCAGCAATCCTCTGCTTTACAAAATCACTCAACTCTGTCAGATATTTCAGCACTGAAGTTGCAAGCACTTTAGCTCTAGTCACGTTATTGTTCTTTTTCTGATCGGTAGTCAGACACGTTATCCATTGTGCAACTGGCCCCCACCCTGTTTTTTTTGGACTCATTTACTCATTTCGATTCATTATTAATTTCCAATTCATTCAATAAAAATAACAATTGATGAAAAAATCAATATCGGTAAACATGTATCAATCTGGGAAGGCTTCCTGGAGGAGGTGACATTCCAAATAGTTATTTTTTATGCACAAGGGACAGGGGAAAGATTGGGGAAGAATGTGCATGAGAGGAATAATGTTAGCAAAATCCATAGGCAACAGGGACCATGGGTTATAGAAGACGAAGAGAGCCGAAGTTAGACAAGGTGATGGGGTCAAATTATACAAGCTTTGTAGTCCATGTTAAGAAATTGGGAGAGTATGCTAAGGCCAGTAGATGGACTTTAAACAGGGGACTGATGTGATCTGAATTGTGTTATAGAAGCATCATTCTGGCTGTCTTGTAGAAGATGAATTGGAGGGGAGAACCTGAAGGTGGGCACACCAGAGAGGAGGGTGGTGGAATGGTCTGATCAGGGCAGAAGACAGTTGGGGCAGTGGAAAGGAGTTATAAGTGATAGCCTGATGTCTGACTTGGGCAACTGAATGGACGAACACGGGGCCGAACGAGATGGTGGTGGAAGACCACAGAAGAATTGGGTATAGCTGAGATTACCGAACAGGTATCCGAAGATTTGTAAACCCAGCCTCTGGAGTTCTACCTGCCCCTTCGCCTCCCCAATCTCTGCAAAAAAGGTGTTAAGCGCCTTTCCTAAGACGTCAGGCCCACCTCCGGGACTCGAGGGGTCGCTGCAGCCGCCACAGCCCCTCTAGGTTCTCCCCGGTCCACTCACTGGGCTAGGCGGCCGCTCCATCCGCAGGCGGAGTGCGCGTGCGCTCCCTGGCCGGCAGGGGGAGCGCGTGCGTAGACGGGGCCGTTGCGGGGGGGCGCGCGTGCGCGCGGCGGAGGCCGGCACCGGAAGTGTGTGGTTGCCATGTAATATCCTGGCCGCGCGGGCGCGCGAGGGGCTGAGGCGGCGCCGGGGCGGGCGCGGAGCTGGCTGGAGGGCGGCGGAGGCGGTGCCGTAGGGGCCCGCTGAGGCGCGCGGGGTTTGGCGGCGCCCGGAAGCCTGTCGCTTGCGCGGTCCCTCCGGTTCGCTGAGTCCGCGCGGGAGGCCCGACGGCAGGAGGCAGCATGTCGGTAGCGGGGCTGAAGAAGCAGTTCTACAAGGCGAGCCAGGTGAGCGGAGGCCGAGGCGGGGGGCGAGCTCCGGGCCCCAGGATGCTTGGAGGGGGTCCCGGCCAGGCCCTGACTCGGGAGGGAGCCGTGGGTACTGAGGGGGCGGCGTTGGCACTCGTCCCCTGCCGGGTGGGGACAGCCTAGGAGGGGCGGGGGTCTGCGTGCGAGGTGGCCCAGACCCTCCCCGCCATGTGGGCTCCAGTCTCTTCGAGACGGGTGGGCAGACGCTTTAGAGGCGCGGAGGTGCACCCAGAGGTTGGCCCCGGACGTGGACCCCTCTCCTCCCGTCCTTCCCTCTGAAAGGGCGGGCGGGCGGGGGGGGCGCTGTGGGGGGGCAGGGAGAGAAGGGGAAGAAGCAGTCCCGAGCTTGTCGACACAGGACTCTTGCTAGAGAACCCAGGGTCAGGGAAATTTTGTGTCTAGAACAATTCTTTTTTTTCTTTTTTTCTTTTCTTTTTTTTTTTAAAGATAAACGAAAAAACCTTTTCAGTGGGCCCGGTACAAAGTTGAACGGGTAGAGTGAAAAGTCAGTTTCCCAATTCAGTCCCTCAGGCATCCAGTCCCTCTCTCCAGAGACAGGGACTGTCACCAATTACCAAAGAGAAGGGTATGACTCTCCTTTAAAAACACACACGTAGCGGTAACATCGTCTACACAGAACCGTGTAATTGATGTTTTTCATTAAATGTGTCTCGGAGATCGCACTAGAGCCAGAATTCTCACCTTGGGTCATTCTCTGTTGTGGTGGCCCTCCTGGGCACTGTGGGGCGTTGAGCAGCATCCCTGGCCCCTACCCAGTCGATACCAGGAGCTCCCCCCACCGACCACGGATGTCTCCGGATGCTGCTAAATGTCCTTAGGGGAAAACCCCTCTCCCTTCCCCCTCCCCCAGAGCTACTCCTAGAGCCTCTTGTATCTTTTTAATGGGTATGTGGCATTCCATTCCATGAAGTCTGTCATAATTTATTTAATTAGTTGTCCATCGATGGACGTTTAGGTTGTTTCCAGTAGTTTTCTGCTGCAAACGATACTATCGTGAATAGCCAGTGAATATCTCTGCTCACAGGTGGGATTGGATTTAAAGGATAAGTTCCCAGAAGTGGAATGCAGAATCCAAGAATATAAGTGTTCTACTTTGACAGATAGAATAGGTGTTTTGGAAAGTCACCTTTCCAAAACATCCAGACATGTCCAAGCATCCAGACACCAAGTCTCCCCCTCCCAACGGTGCTGTGTCAGGCCCCATTGCTCAGGAGTCTGGTGAAAGCTGAGTGGATCCACTCTTCAGAAAACTGGGCGAATGCAAAATTCAGTTTATAATTTCAGATCCAAGAAGTCCCAGATCCCTTGATCCTATGAGAACCTTAGATCTGGAGTTTGTGTGGATAGACTCCAGGAAGCAGCGAGCAACAGTCATAGGAGTTGTTTGGCCCGTGCTGGCAAACCAGACTCTGCCCACAATTTGGAGAGGTCCAGTGGGAGGGAAGAGAGATGAGTCCCCAGTAATACACAGCTGGGACCTTTTGCCCTTTGAGGGGGAGAACTAATGACCCTAGTAGTTGTCTAGGGCTAAAGATATTTGGGGTCTATCTCTAGACTCCAGGCCAAACCCTGGAGGAAGAGAGGTTTAATCCAGAGGGATTCTAGGATTGTTGCTGAGAGTACAGCCCTTTGCCCCAGCAGGATGGAATTAAGTGAGCTGGCCCTGGGTTAGACCTTGCCCAGCAGGCCTCAGACCCCACCCCCGCACACTTGACCAGAGCACCTTGGAGGGCTGCTCACTATCTTGGGCCCTGATGTAGCCCCTCTCACAGGAACTGTGGGTCTCGGAAGAATTCCTGGGCCACTTTGTTCCTTCATATAGACAGGTCTCTGGAAGCCCTCCACGCCCCGCCCCCAGCCATGAGGGCCCGTGCTGGTGGCCCATGCTGTCCCCAGCAGATACGCTGTGCCGGAGGAACTAGCTGGGCCTCAGGCCATCCACCGGAGCCTTTCCTCTCAGGGAAAGAAGGTTGGCCTGCATTCAGACCTGTGGGGAGTGCTTGGAAATCTGGAAAGCTCAGAGCAGTGCAAGCTGGTGGTGCGGATCAATTTATTATCTCGATATTCTGAGGCCCAGTCCCAAAGAATTGCTGCGACACGTCCTCCTCTGAGAGCTGTCGTCTTGGCCTCCTGACCGATTCCATGTTGAGCTGTCCTCTCAAGAATCACCCTGGCTGTGTTCCATTCCCTTCTGCAATAGTTTCCATAGACCTCTGCTGTTTATCTGGATGTGTCCACCTCTTTGTGTATTACTTTACTTTTTTTTTTTATATATAAATTTATTTATTTATGTGGCTGCGTTGGGTCTTCGTTGCTGTGCGTGGGCTCTCTAGTTGCGGCGAGCGGGGGCTACTCTTAGTTTGCAGTGCACAGGCTTCTCATTGCGGTGGCTTCTCTTGTTGCGGAGCACGGGCTCTAGGCATGCGGGCTTCAGTAGTTGAGGCTCACGGGCTCTAGAGTGCAGGATCAGTAGTTGTGGCACAAGGGCTTGGTTGCTCTGTGGTATGTGGAATCTTCCCGGACCAGGGCTCGAACCCGTGTTCCCTGCATTGGCAGGCGGATTCTTAACTGCTCTGCCATCAGGGAAGCCCTGTGTTTCTTTTCTTGATCTTATGAACACTTCTTTCAAGTAGGGTCGTCTGTGTCAGGTAACATTCTTGTTAAGTCATAATAATATATATTGAGTTTTCACTGCGTGAACAGGTGATATTCTTTAAACCAGTCGGTCTCAATTGGTCTCACTTATCTGGCCTAAGGGTAAACACTGTCCCCTTTTTACACAAAAGGATTTGGGGGCATTTGTCTTCCTGTAGGACAGTAGTTCTCAACCAGGGCCAGTTCTACCCTCCAGAGGACATTGGCAATGTCTGGAGGCATCTTGGGTTGTCACAACACGGTGGTAATTAATTATATTACAGCGCACTGGGCGGCCCTGCACAACCAAGAGTCACCTGGCTCTGACGTCAACTGTGCTGAGGTTGAGAAACACTGTTTTATGGTTTGAAAAAAGTGAGGATAATTTTACCCAAACAGAAGAACAACAAAAAATCCTTCCTGGGCATTCTTCTGGCAGCTGCCTGCTTTTTCTAATTCTCGAAATGCAGATAACCACATATACGCAGATGGACACGTGCGTAAAATTCAGCATCCAGACACCAAGTCTTCCCCTCCCAAGTCCTCAGGAAAACCCCAGAGTGTTTTTTGGCATCTGGCATTTTTAAGAAGGTACAAGCTTGCATTGGTGCCTCTCAGTTAGGGGCAACTAACCCTCCCCTCTCCCACCCTGTGCACCACCCAAGGGACATTTGGCAACGTCCGAGACAGTGGCACGCCTTGGTGAGAGGGTGCTACTGGCACCGAGTAGGTAATGGCTGGGGATGGTTGTTAAGCATCCTACAACATACAGGACAGTCTTCTACACGACAAAGAATTATCTGGCCCTGCATAAGAGAAGCGCCAACGTTTCTGTAGCAAGAAACCCTACTTTGAAACGGGTTCTTGATTTCCAAGGCTTGTAAGAGCATCATTTCTAAATTGAGAAATAGAAGCCAGGTGGATGTGTGAGAGAGAGCTGGGAATAGAGAAGCTGGGTTTCTCGAAGGTGAGGCTGTGATGTTAATGAAAAGTTTCTACCTCCTTGGTGACACTGGTAACAAACCAGGTCCCAGTGTCTGGCAGTATACTGGCAAATTCCACACCAGTTCATCCCTGGTGAAAACTTTCAGGTCTCAAATAAAATCGGTTTGAGCTTGAGCGGGAAGTTTGTGGGTTTTTACTTCTTAATAGGAACTGGTCACCTGAGCTGAGGAAAGTTGAATGTATGGAGTGAAGCAGCCAAAGAAATGGGCGTCTGTCTCAGGCCCGTGGTTTTGGTCCCCTCTGGCCTCGCTGTGTAATGCCACTCAATAGCCCTCTGGTACTCATGCACACCTAGAATCTGGGGAGATGCTTTTATGAGCCTTTCTGAGGAACTGAGGTGGGTAGAGGAACCCAGTAGTGAGATCTAGGCTCAAAAGTTCACTTGTCATTGTGGTGTGTTTGGGTGACATTAATTTCCAGGCCTAACCTTCTAACTGGTTTCCTGATAATTCTTGTGGCTGGGCTGTGTGGAGATTTGAGAGTGTAACTAGGGATAGATCTGGCAGTTGCCTGGAATGCTGGCCTGATTTTTTTTTTTTTTTTTTTTTTGCCTGAAAGGAGGGAGAGAGTTTAAACTGAAAGATTGGTTCCGTCCGGGCTAGGAGGGAAATTCATGACCGTCATATCCCGTAGCTTTGACGTTTGTTGGATACTCGCTAGGCTCCGGGTTTGTGTCTAGGAGGAAAGATCGAGCTTCCTGGGAAAGGCATGGGGTGGGGGTATGACGGGGGGCCCAGGAGCCCAACGTGTTGGAGTAAGCAGTAGCCGGGGGAATGTCCGATGTCCCCAGATACTGCCTGCTCTGACCTTTTTTTTTTTTGGCTGCATCAGGTCTTAGTTGTGGCACACAGGGTCTTCGTTGAGGCGTGCAGGATCTTCCACTGCGGCGCGGGCTCCTCTCTAGTTGTGGCATGTGGGCTTTCTCCCTCTAGTTGTGGCACAAGGGCTCCAGAGCACGTGGGCTCTGTAGTTGCGGCACGCCGCTCTCACTGAAGCACGTGAGCTCAGTAGTTTTGGTGCATGGGCTTGGTTGTCCCGTGGCACGTCTTAGTTACCCGACCAGGGATCGAACCTGTGTCCCCTGCATTGGAAGGAGAATTCTTTACCACTGGACCACCAGGGAAGTCCCTCTGACCTATTTTTTAAACTTCATTTTATGGGATCATGCTTTTGATTTCCCAGTAAAGTTCTTGGCTTGCTGAGCAGTGGACATGGAGTGATCTTAGGATACAAAAATCTGGAATTTGTAACCCCTTAGTCTCAGCACGAATCAAAGTGTGGAACCTGTAAGCTGGGAGCGACAGGTGTCAGGCGAGGTCTGGGGGTAGGGGTGGTCCCTGGCCCAGACCCTTGACCTGAGCAGCTGCAGGCTAACCTCCCGAAGACCTTCTGCCTCGGGACAGCAGACCTGGGAAGGGCCTTTGGCCATTGCCATGTCCACGTGCGATGGGAACTGGGTTCAGTCCACTCTTACAGGAAGCCACTCTGCTGACTCATTTTGTAGGAAGACCCTTGACCTAGTGGTGTCCCTGTGGGACCTTGGACAGAGATGATCCTGTCCTGCTCCATCAGTATTCCGTCCCCAGCTTGCTGGGTGGAGTAACCAGCCCTGTGTTTTAGGCTGCACTGTGGAGCTACAGAAGAGATTTGAGACTGCCCTTCCCGAAGGGAGCCAAGGGGCCTCTTTAAACTCCACCACTTCCCAGGCCTGTCTGTAAAACCAGGTTAACCCGACCTCCTGGGCAGGACCCGCTGTTTGCAATCAGGGAGGCGCCCTGTAACCAAGCAGCATCCTGCATACTCTTGTTATTAACATACCAGGACGAAGGGGTCATCATATTCTGTTTCTGCTGCCCGTGACTGCGGTACATCAGACCTGAAGTTCACCTCTGACTCAGAATCCTGTGTGTAGTAAAGAGCAGTTTATCAAAGAGGGCCCGTGGGAGCTAATCGCCCTGCTTATCTGGGTATGTTTTGAGGCAAAGCTGTAGGATACTTAATTATATTCCGTGTGCCACTTAATAACAGCCTCTGTTTGGTTTCAGAAATTGGAGGCTGTCACAGTTTTGCGACCCCAGAACTGTCACTGACTTAGCAAGTGAAGTAAGGAAATGGTGCTATTTACCCACCCACCACCCATCCACCCAGCCTCCCTCCGGAGCCAACATCCAAGCAAGCGCTTAGTGCCTTTGGGGGCCTGAGCTCTCCGCCCGCCCGTCAAGTGTCCGTCTGAGCATCTCTTTGCTTCTTTCCTCAGAGGACAAACTGACAGGCTTTGACCGGGCCCCTCAGGCCTGCCATTTGCCTCTGGTGTGCGTGTCCCATGGCCTTTGACCCTGGGATGTGGGCCACAGTTAGCCCTGCCCTGGCCTCTGTCTCAGCCCTCTCCACTTTGTTGCCAGTATTTTGAAACGGATCCAATCTGGGGAAAGTTAGTTTTTAATTTGGGGCGTGCAGCCAACTTCTTCCGTAGGATTTCAGAGGCATCTGCACATTTTGACACTGCAGGGCTGCCGTGGGCCGCGGAGTGGCAGAGGAAAGTCAGATTGTCTTCTATTTCTGGTTTTCGAGGTCACGGCGGGGGGTGGGGTGAGGTTTCTGAGGTTTAAGGAGGGTTTGATGCTGGAGCCTTCCAGCCACTGGAGGGGTGAGCAGGCCCGTTGAGGCATCTTTACCCCCTGTGCTCAAACCCTCCTGGCTTTTAAGTGCCTGGGGAAGTGTCAGGGGCGATTTTTTCTGGTTCTTTTTTAAAGCTGTCCCTGGAAAGCTGAGGAAGGGTGTATCAGACTGTAGAGCAGCCGGTTCCTCTCTTCTCCCCTCCTCTCTGCACCCCCCTCCTTCCTCCTCCTCTTCTCCTTCTTTCTCTTCCCCACCCCCCCACCCAAACTTTTTCTCTCCCCGCCCCTCTCCCCAGGGCTGGATTTGCAGCCACTTCTCTCGAGCACTGCAGTTTGCGTCCAATTCTGCTCATTTCCTGTTAAGCAGTAACCAGGGCTCCACAAACTCAGGCTCTCAGAGGATGGCCTCGTCTTCCTTTTCCACTCAGCTCCTAGAAAAACCTGCTGACTGGGCCCGAGAGGGGGGTCACGCGGAGACTCCCAACCACAGCAGGAAAATAGATGTGCGATTTCCTCTGAAGGACCTGACTCAGCATCAGCTGTGGCCGCCCTGGGAAGAGCCGCTGCCTGGATGCTCAGATTTCCACACCTGGGCATTAAACCCCTCCAGCGGTACCACGCCCGCCCGGGCTGTCACGGCCCAGTGACGTGAGCTGCCCCCTGGGAGGGGGTGGGCGGTGAGGAGGACAGTGGGTCGCTGTCCCAGGAACTCAGTAAAGGTTAGCTGGATGGAGTTTGCCCCACATCGTAGGTCATGAGAGCGCAAAAGCGGGGCGGCCGTGTGGGCGCACCTAGAGAAGACAGGGCTGGGGTCTGCTGAGGGGAGCGTCCCCCGCCGACCTGGGGTGCGGTTCCAGCTCCAACCTGGCATTCAGAACCTTCCGGAGCCCCCGCCCTGGTCGCGGCTTTCAATCCCACCCTCCCCCTCGCAGCCAGCACGCCCCAGTCCAACAGGTCTGCTCAGGCTCATACCTTCCCTCCTCCTTCCCCACCCCAGCCCAGGTCTCCCTGTCCATTTCCTGTTTGCCCTCAGAGCCCTGCATGTATCTTCCTGTATCCTTGCCATCTCCTGGGTCCCCCTCCCAAAAATATTTCTCCACCCTCCCTGGTGGTCTCCTGCCCACGTGCCACACACCCAGCACATCCTTACACCCAGTGTGCTTTTCTTCTCATTGGGTGTGAGCTCCTGAGGGAGCAGGCTTGCCTGGCGGCTGGTGACAGGCCCGGGTCCCCACGGGTCGTGGCTTGCTGGCCAAGTAGTCAGAAATGGTGGACTCCGTCTCAGAGCGGGAATGGGGCTGTCCAGTGCCAGTGGCGGTGCCCATGCGAAGCCAGGTGGCTGGCAAGGCCGTGGAGGCCTCGGTCAGGAACAGGTCCGACTGGTTTAAAGAATAAGAAATCAAAGCTCAGAGGTTGTTCCTTTTGGCTTAGGACCTGTCTTGAGGGCTCCAGGCCGAGGGACCGGCGCTTGACTGGGCCAGAGCGGCCCAACCTGTGTCACGGGCAGTCTCTGTCATTTCAACCCCGCAGCCAGGCCTGAACTTAACTGGAGGTGCCCAGCCTGCTGGGAAAAGGAGTTCCCTGGCTCCACTTTCCCCAGGCCCCACCACTCTGGCCTCAGAAGCCTGCTCTCTGCCCCTGGATTTCTGACCTCTTAGACTTGACCGGCGTTAGCCCGGGTCCTGTGTGCAGCCCCTCCCTGGCTTCCACACCTGGCCGCCCTTCTGCCTCTTCTCCTGTGTCCTGAGTCAGCTGGCCAGCTCTCTCACCCCCTCCTCCGCTTTGCCCCGTTGGTTCCCCCTGTGGGCTTGCCACCCTGCCTCTGGGCCTTCTCCCTCCAGGACCTGAGGGACCTCCCTGGCACCTGCCACTGCTCGTGCACCTGTCCTCCAGATCTTTGTCCCTAGTCATGGCACTCCCAGCCACCCTCTAGATGGTGGTCCCTGCCTGTTTGGCTGGTACTGGAAATGCAACAAGCTAGTAGGCCCAGTGCACCTGAGGCCAGCCTCCTCACCTGCGGGCCCTAACTTTCCCTGTCCACACCCTGGGGCCCAGGGAGCCCCGCCACCTTCCCCGAGGTGCTGTGTCCATCACACCAACTCCTGGGCCTGCAGTAAATACCTGGAACCAACCACCTAGCCTGTGACTTGAATCAATTAGTTAACTTGACTTTCAAATAGACTCACTTTTTAAATTTATTTTAAAAGGGATCTTGATGTTATTTCTTACTCTAAGTCATAGTAACTGGATCACAAGATACAACAGAAACAAAGCAGTGTAGTTGATTCCTCCTGGATTCCTTACCTCGGAGGCTGGGGTCTGGTCCCTCTTTTTTTTTTTTTTTGCGGTACACAGGCCTCTCACTGCTGTGGCCGCTCCCTTTGCGGAGCACAGGCTCCGGACGTGCAGGCCCAGCGGCCATGGCTCACGGGCCCAGCTGCTCCGTGGTATGTGGGATCTTCCCGGACTGGGGCACGAACTCGTGTCCCCTGCATCGGCAGGCGGACTCTCAACCACTGCGCCACCAGAGAAGCCCTGGTCCCTCTTATTAAAGAGTCGCTGAAACAATAAGTGCCCACGAGGGACTTCTTGGCAGTCCAGTGGTTATGACTCTGCACTTTCACTGAAGGGGGGCATGGGTTCGATCCCTGCTCAGGGAACTAAGATTCTACATGCCACGTGGCACGGCCAAAAAATAAAAAGCCAAAAAAAAAATTTAAAAAAAGAAAGTGCCCACTGGAAAGTTTTTCCTTGCCAGAATGAGGGGTACTGAAAGAGCGTCGCGGTGGGAATAACTTTCTCACTTGTCCCTGGGTTACCTCTTCTCTTGTCACCCCCTCCCCTGCCCCTCATCGTCTCCCCGTGGAGCCAGGAAATCCTGCAGACTTGAATTAAGGCTCAGAAGAGAGAGCTTTGGGGTGAGGGTGCATTTCCCAAGTGTCTGGGGAGAGGCCCGACAGTAAGTGGCACCGTTCAGTCTGTGTGTTTAGTCCCCCGACACCACCTTGGCCGATAATTCAGATGTCTTTGGCCAGCACACCTCAATCCAGTCCCACTTTCTCTAAAGTGGAGCAGCTGACTGATGGTTTTTCCTCTGTCGTTTTGGGTCTCAGCCCCAGGAGTGAGAGGAGACTTAGGACGCCCCCGGGGAAGGAAACTGGGAACTTTATCACTCCCGAGGTCCCCTCCTCATCTTCTGCCAGCTGCCTCCCCAGGATGAGGCCCCTCGGCTGCCTCTGGGCAGGCACGCAGGCAGGCAGACAGGTGTCCATCAGCTTGATGGCCTCAGGTCATCAGAGCCGTGATTGTCTGAAGTCGGGCGGGCAGCCCTGGCCCTTCAGGGTCAGCCTTTGTCCATAAGAGGGCGGCGAGCGCACGGGGACAAGGGCGGGATTTCTCCGTCCCCTAACCCTAACCTCCTGGCCTAGGGTTGTCCTTCATCTCCTCTCCCTGGGGTGTTTCCTCCAAGGTTGAGAATCCTTGCTGTCCCGCCAAGTCAGCATTTCACCCTTGAGGAGTCTTGGAGCTGCTGCAGCTCCCCACTGATTGCCCCAATACAATTGTGTGTGCTGCCCTCAGAGGTTGGCTCTGAGGTTCGTCTTTTGCCCCCAGGCTTGATGCGTTTACTTCACGGCTGAGAAGCCTTAGGTGTTTCTCCTGGGCTCTCTTGGAAGTTCCACATCACCATTCCTTTCCCGCCAGTGGACTCAAGGGTAGCTGAGCACTCTCTCCGCTTTGCTTCAGAGTATCCCATGCCCTTGGCCTCGGCCCAGGGTGGGCAGGAGGCACCGGTCGGCCAAGTCCCTCTGCCGCCTCCAGACTGTCAGGATTGGGAGGCTTCTGTGGGAAGTTGTGCAGATGGGGGTGCATTGGGGACCCGGGAGTCCGGGTGTGCTGGTTCCGGGGAGTGGGGAGGAGGACCTTTTGCCCGGTCTCAGTCCAGGCGTCCTCTCAGCTCTCAGCAGAGCCTGGAGGAGAGTCCACCGCCGTCTAGGGGAGTTTGCACTCAGCTAGTTCCCCGCACCAGGCAGTGCCAATGTGTCGTAAAGGGCACGTCCCTTTTCAGGCACTTGAGTTTGTGTTAAAATGTCTCATCTGTAGAGAGAGAGGTGAAGAATGGCCAGCCGTTAGCCAAGCGCCCACAAGAGCTTGAGTAAACACGAGCAGCACAGTTAGAGTCGAGGGCCCCTCCCCGATACATCACTGCACACGAATCTACCGCTAAAAAGTCTGCAGCTTTGTTTTGCAAGTTTACACCTCTTAAAAATGGTGTCACATGGCAGCTTTTTTGGCCTGCTCTTTTCGCTCAGCACCGCTGGGGCGCTTCGTCCACACTGAGCGTGTGGCTCGAGTTTTTTGCTTCCACAGCTCCCTGCTGTCCTTTGTGTGCGGACAGCGACTTGTCCTCCCTCCGCTGGCAGTGGGCATTTAGGACGTTGCCGCGTTTTTGCTCTCGGCGTCACAGTGAGCGGTCACATGGATGTCCCCGCAGGCAAGGTCCAAGTGTTTCTCTAAACTCCTGCCCATTTAATGTGACCGTGTAGGTTTTTGAGCAGGACCAGCCTGGAGAACACCACCACCTCTTCTGTTCGCATGACCCCAGAGTCTTGATCAAAGCTGCTGGGGGTCCTGCGTCAGGGCCCTCGTCAGGGGTGACCTTTCTGCTAGGCTCCATGGTACCGCCTGAGCCAGGAAGCTGGGTGCGTGGGGCGGGGGCTCCTCAGGCACAGGGTCCGCTTGGTGGGGGCACAAGCCAGGGGGAGGACCCAGGGAGACCCACCTGATGAAATTGGGCCCACCTGGTCATCCAGGGCGATCGCTTCCACCTCCCGGTCCGTGCCTCTGTTTAAAGAAACCTTATTTAATATACGTTACTGATTCATTAGCATTGGATGCACAGCCAGCAGCACCTGAACTCACCATTGGTCCATCATTGTTGGCGGGCTTGTGTTTGCAGTTTCACCTTACTTGCCGAAATGTGTTTGTAACCCCCCCCCCATCAGTACTTGGGGCACCTTTGCAGGTATTCGTGAACATGCCCAGAGTGACAGAAATTTTTGAGTCTCCCAACACGTTCATTCCCACTGAGGCAGAACAAGACTGTAAACCAGCATCCTTTCCACGGCTTGTTTAGTGATGCGTGTTTGTACCTTTGTGCTTCTTGCGGGTGTTTTCGCTCTTGGTCCCAAGCATGGAGCTGAAGTGCTGGCTAGTGTCCCAGGCACAGGAAGGCTGTGACGTGCTCACAGAGCATGTGTGAGATGAGCTCCGCTCAGGCGAGATCAGGTACTGCTGGCCGTGCGTCCAGTGCTAATGAATCAGCAGTGTATATTAAATCATTTTTCTTTCTTCTTTTTTTTTAAATATTTATTTATTTATTTATTTGGCTGTACCGGGTCTTAGTTGCGGCATGTGGTATCTTTAGTTGCGGCATGTGGGCTCTTAGTTGCGGCATGCATGTGGGATCTAGTTCCCTGACCAGAGATCAAACCCAGGCTCCCTGCATTGGGAGCTCGGAGTCTTAACCACTGTGCCACCAGGGAAGTCCCTAAATAAGGTTTCTTTAAACAGAAACACACATAACATGAAGTTACAGGTGATGAGTTGTGACCAGAGGCTCACAGGAGCCTAACCCCTGCGTGTCCCCAGAGCAGTGGCTCAGTATTTACTAGTTCGGCGTCTGGGCGACTTTATAGCACAGAACCACTGTGAGTAACGAGAGCTGACTATTCCCGTGGCAGGCAGAACACCACCCCCCTACCCTCCACCAAGGTGTCCCTGCCATTATCTGGAACCTGTGAATGTGTGACCTTGGCAGAAGGGACTTTGCTGGTGAGATTAAGGGCATGGACCCGGAGGTGGAACCGATGACCAGGTGGGCCCAATTTCATCATAATGGCCCTTAAAAGTGGAACCTCTCCCTGCCTAGTCAGAGGGAGACAGGACCATGGAGGAGAGAACCAGAGGGCAGGTGGCACAATAGGCCCACCTCGCTGGCTGTGAAGACGGAGGACGAGGCCACAAGCCAAGGAGTGCGGCCGCCTCTAGGAGCGGAAAAGGCGGGAAAGCTCTAGAGCTCCCAGAAAGGGACATAGCCCTGCCAACACCTTGGTCTTCGCTGGGGAGAGCCATGTTGGACTTATGACCTCCTTCAGATTTTTGTGCGGCTTAGGAAACGTGTTTTGAGTCACTGAGTTTGTGGTAATTCGTTACAGCAGCTGTAGGAAACTCTTACAGGTCCCTGCTGTCTTAAAGCTTTGTCTGGATAAAGGTTTTCAGCTCAGCATTGAAGAGTGTGTGTGTGCGCGTGCACGCATGCATGCGCATGTACACACGAGCACGTGTGTTTCATCCTCCCTTAGCTCTCACCTCCAACTTAACGGCTGGGGTCAAAGAGGAAATAGGAGCGATTCGCTTTGCCAAGCTGATGGATGGGTGCTGTGGGAAGAGCGGGCCTCCCACCGAGCCATCTTCGTTTTAGTGCTCCATGGAAGTCATCCCCTGGTTCTTGGAATCCCACCTTGGTGACTTACGAGCTAGTGGACTGATAGGGAATCCTCCATCGTCAACTTGAAAACCGGCTCTGTGTTCAGGTTTTACGCAAAGAGCACTGTGGCCCATCTAAACCTCTGGGAAATGCCACAGTGGGATTTCGACCAGCATCACTTCCCATCCACTGTAGAAAGAGGTCGGCAGTTCTCGAGCCTGATAGCATGCCTTTCTTCCCGTCACGGACACTAGAGGCTCGTGCCAGGCAGCCTTCACTAATCACTCCCACACCTGCAAAGGGGACGCTTCAGAATCACATTCTGGGAGTTGGTTTCCAAGCCGGCCCTTAGCGCCTCTGTCCTCTGCATTGGTGCAGACCCCGCGTCCTCCGTCTCTGCCTTTCCTCACGTCATGTCCTTTTCTCCCATCCTTCAAAGCCAAGTCCAGGGACATCTTGTAACTCCTACCTGGTTCCCTCCCCACAAGGAGGAAGGGGGCTCCTTATCTTAGGTCCTTAAGGTAGTGCCGTTTTTGTGTGAGCTTGTAGTATCTATCTCTTTTTCCCTCTACTATACCTGGCACATATAAATATCTGTTGAATGAATAAGGGCAACCTTCTCAAGTGGGGAGCTGGCCTGCTGACTTTGACCCCAGACATTCAGCCCCATCCTGCTCTGATGGAGCAGGTAAGCTCAGGGCAGGAGAGTGTCCCAGACACGCACAGTGGCTGAGCGATTGAAATAGGGCAGATACGGTGACACAGGGTCCTATGACACGCGCCCTGTACGGAGAAACCAGGGATGACTCACGAGGAGGTGACCTGGACCCTGGCTTTGAATGTGGACACGGGAGGGAGAAGGGAGAGGAGGATGCAGATTGTCCCCAGCAGGCAGCAGAGCGAAGCCCCCAGTGCTGGGGCTTCCGGGTCACTGGCCTGCCCTACTGTGTTCTTGTTCCTCGTCCGGGAGTCCGGACACCGCCTGTCTGTGGGCTCAGTCCTTCTAGGGGAGCAGAGGTTGGCCTGGGTGCGGGGGGAGGCCCTGGCTACTAGACCATCATCATCAGATGGAGAGAGATTTGAATATGCTTACGGCTCCTAGCTCAGCAAGTGGCAGCACCAGACACGTCACACGGTGACAGCGGAGAAGCAAGGACGAGGGCAGGGCTGCTTTACTCCTGGAAAAATCAACATAAAAAGGCATTGCTGAGGGAATTCCCTGGCGGTCCAGTGGTTGAGAATCTGCCTTCCACTGCAGGGGACGTGGGTTCCATCCCTGGCCGGGGAACTAAGATCCCACAGGCTGCAGGGCAACTAAACCTGCATGCCACAACTAGAGAAGCCCGTGCGCCACAACTAGAGAAAAGCCCCGCAGTGAAGAGCCTGTGCACACAATGGAGACCCAGCGACCTGTGTCATCACGGGTCGTCATCAGCACCCAGTTTTACAGTTGAGGAAACAGAGGCTCAGAGGGGTCCACATTCTTGTTAAGTGACAGTGCGGTGACAGAGCCGGATCCAGTCCCCATGCTGTGGTCCACACCCTCACTGCTCCCCTGCGACCCCAGCCCTGCCTCAGGACCTCTTGGGCAAACCCTTGTTTTGGCCTGTTACTGACACACCTGACTGGCAGTGTTCTCCCCTGGGCTCCTAAGGGCGAGGTCTGCGTTATCTCAGCAAATACTGATTGCCCATCACCTATTGGGCATCAGGCCCCCTGCTGCTCTACTAGCCCCATCACAGCAGCTGGCAGCCAACGGGAAGTCAGTGTTTGGGGACAGGGTGCGTTTGGGTGGGGAGGCAAGGCTCTCCTAGGAGCTGTTGCTGGAATGAAGGTGAGCTGTGGCGGAGGAGACGGCCCCTGAGAACTGCTCTTCTCTGTCTGTGATCTAGGGCGGGGTCCCTGGGAACCCCTCAGTCAGGTGCTCACCCACCACTGGGGCAGTTACAGGCAGTAACATCAGGGAGCGTGTGCGCCAGGCCTGATGTGCGTCCTGAGAAGGAGAAGGCCCACCCCCTTTGCCACTGCAGGATGGATGGCAGCCGGGGACAGGAGCGGCGGCTCTGGTGCCCACCTGGCCCCAGCAGGCCCCTGTTGATCTCCTCATCTGTGTGCTGAGATTCCTTCCAGTTCAGGGTTTCCAGGACTGACTCTGCAGGTTAGAAGGGCAGGTGCCCCTGGACAAATAGGGTGGGGGTCAGGAAGAGGAGCGGCCGTGCAGGGTGACAGGGTGCCGGCATCTAACACGTGGCCTAGTGTCGCAGTGCCCGTCACTAAACTTCAGAGGGGCTGGTCCGCTGTGCCGAGAGGGGCTGATGGCGTCACCTCCTCTGGCTTGCCATGTGCTGTCCTGGGATCATGACCCACCCGGGTGCTTCTGGTAGCCACGCCTGAGGAAACTGGTCTCAGTGGCCCTGAGTCACCTGGTGTCGCCGCCCTGGAGTGACAGGCGAGCCGTGGAGCCAGGTGAGGGTATGTTCCTCAGCGCCCACTCAGAGCTTCTTCCTGGAGCTCTCTCGGAGGAGCGCCCAGGCCGAGCTCTGCCCTCCCCGAGAGGTCGCCCCCGATGATCCTTGGAGAACCTAGATGTGCGGCCCCTACGGCTCCAGCCCGGCCCATTTGGGGGCCATTTCCCTCTGGCCTTCAGAGCCTGCTTGCCTGTCAGCCTTCCTTTCCCGTGTCCTGTCCTCCCAAACTGCAGGCACGTGCCTTTCACAGGTAGCGCGGTCCTCTGGATGCAGGCCAGCCTGGGCCCAGCTTGCTCAGATTTTGTTCCTTTGCAAACTTTCCCTTCACCTTCTGGTGAGGGGGCCAGCTGTGGGCAGACCCTGGGTGGAGAGTGGGGAATTAGACTGGCAGCCCCCAGGCAGAGTGCCGCCTAACTTGAACTTCCCATAAGCGACGCAAAGGAAAGTTGGGGATTCAGGGGTAGGGGGTGCTGTCATCCGGCCGGCTCCTGGGTCCGCAGCCCTCCCAGTGCTTAGCCACTATGGAATGGCGCCATGAGGTCAGACCCCTGTGAGGTCGTTCCTTCCTCCCATGGGGCACTAAGTATCGACTAAGCACTTCCTAGTCTCAGACACCGTTCCGAGTGCAGGTACAGCAGTGCTGGGGTCACTCACTTGGAGTTCACAGTCCAGTGGGAGGAGGGCTGTAAACAAAAAAGAGTGCTTGAGAGAAGGATGAGTGACGGGTGGGTCAGGGGGAGGGGGGAACCAGATGGACAGGACCCAACCACGGGAAAGTCTGGGGCAGAAGGGACAGCAGGGCAGAGGCTCTGACGTGGGGTGAGGTGGGTGCCTTTGTGGAGCCTGGTCCAAGGTGAGGTCCAGAGGGGGCGGGGGTTCTGGCCTCAATGGAGGAGGTGCCATTAGTGTGCTGGGAGAGGTGGCCAGTGGCCAGGTCACTCCCACCTGGGTAAGGAGGCGGGTGATGGAGAATCAGGAGGGCTTCCTCGAAGAGGTGGCTTCACATTAGTTAAGTGTCTCAGAATGGAAGTGGTCGTAGAGATGGGGGGATAGCATCTGTGTTCTAAGGAGGTCGGGGCCCTGGGCTTTTAGATCGTTCTGTCACCTTAGCTTGGTGCTGTTGGGGTACACGTGGCCCTCCGTGAGACTCGTGACCTGGTGCCTACAGCCTCTTATGTAGTAGGCTGTGGTGATGGTGTTGGATACAGGGTCTGTTCCGGTGCTTTCTGGAGGCCGCACAGCTGTGCGCCTCGCAGGGTTTCCAAGTCCCGTTTCCTGTCTCTTCCTGAAGGGCTGCTCTTGCGTCAGCTCTGCCATTGACAAAAGGTGAGTTTGCAGGACACCTCATTTACTCTCCTGTGGGGACAGAAGTTTGCTGTGCTGCCCTGAGAGGGGATTTGCGGGCGGTAGCTCCCCAACCGCACAGCCCGGCACAGCACGCGGTCAGTGGTGCGGAGCGGGCGCGGCAGGACTCGGGAATTTATTACCTCCTTTGTTTGTGGATTGGGTGTTTCTTTTTATGAGTTTTCATCTGAAATTGATTTTCCTGGTTGTGTGACATGCAGCCTTCCTGCCTTGTCCCCGAGATGAGAAATTAAAATGCATGAGGCCGGTTTATACCCAGGCTTCTCAGCTCTGGCAAGAGTTCCAGATGAGATTTGTTCCTAAGAGATGAGCCTCAAGCAATTGCTGGCCTCTCGGTCGTTGGGTAAAAACCCTCGGCACAGCCTGGGGTGCCGGCTGGGATCAGGCCCCCCTGAGAGCCCCTGTTCAGCGGGCTTGTTCCCTCCCTGTGTCCTGGAGGAGGCAAAGTCCTGAGCCCACACCCCAGTCTGCCGCCCAGATTCCTCAGCCAGGCCCTGAGGCTTTGGCCCTCACCTCCCCCGATAACATTTGGGTCAGGGCCCGTCTGCTTCTCCCCCACATGAGCTGCATCATGTCCTGCGCAGGGGTCTGTGTGTGACTGGTGTCCTCCTCCCTGAGCAGCTCCCGGTCCGGGGTGCCACTGGTATTCATAGAAAGCTCTGTGCTATTCCAGGGGCTGTGGCCTCATGCCACCCTGGAGTGGTGGGTATCGTGTGAGAGACTGGAGTTCCAGAAGGCTCAGGGCAGAGTCGGCCCTCCAACGCACGCCTTCCGCCTCCAGGCTCGTGCACTTGGTGTGGTGTAGGGTGTCATCCTGGGTGGTTGTCCCCCACTGTCACTGTCCAGGAACAGCTGTGGTCCTCTTGACCGCCTGCTCCCAGGGGCTGCGATGTGGCCTCACACTTGCTGGGACGCTTCCCCAGCCAAGCGGGAGGGGCGGGATTTGCGGCCGGATCCTGAGGGCTGGGCCTTGTCTCCACAGCACCCTGACTGCCCTGGCCAGTCTTTGAAAATGAGGAAGCAACGCAGGGAGATGCAGGGCAGCCTCCAGAGCAAGGTGGTTTAAGACTTTGGGCACCCAGTTACCCCTCCTGTATGGCTTGGTCTCACACACACACTACACTACACTACACTACACTGCCTGGCCCTGGGAAAGGCAGGTCACCTCCTGGGGTGTTAGTTGCTCCATTTATAAGGTGGAGATAACTGCCCAGAGGCTGCAGCTGGGCCAGATGGGTGCTGGAGGTCCCCAATGGCTCTATCTCTTCCTTTTGGGGCTCCATCCCTTCCTCAAGGTTGACAGAAGGGCTGGCAAGGCCGCGGGTCCAAGGAACAATGCAGTCTCTGCTGTGTTTCATAGAAACATTAAAAGATGCACATTCTGCGGTCCCTTCTCCCCTCCAGCAGTCCTACCTCCTCCCACAAGCCAGAAGTGCTTCAATTTGAAGCCTGCTTTCCACACCTGTCCCAGCACCCAGCAGGGCTCACTTCCTCCCCCAGACTCTGCCAGATGACTTGGGGAACTGGTTAACCATGAATGGAAGCAGGGAACACTTCTTGTTAAGTGCTTCTGCTTTCTTGTGGAGGAACTCGGCATTTTAATGGGAATCCCAGGACCAACCATCATTAGAGTCGAGCCCGGGCTAACGCTCTGGGCCAGGGGGTTGGTCCCCAGAGGAAGTGCCCACCCCTCCACAGCGCACTGGGAGGGCACTCAGGCCTGTGGCTTCTGGCCAGACAGGCTGCAAGGGGAAACACTGGCCAGCCTGGGCCCTTGTGGCCGACACTCAGCTGAGCTCCACATGGAGGTCGGGCCAGGCAGGGAGTGAGTTCTTTGTCACCCCATCTCCAAGGACTGCTGGGTCACCTCGGGGTGAGGGAGGCATTTTCCTCAAACAGGGCTGAGGCAACAGGAAAGGCACCGCACAGCCACCCGTGTCTGCCCAGCCCCTCACTCCTCCTCCAACTTTGGGTCCTTCTGAGCTGCCAATCCTCTGCGAGGCCAGGAGAGGACCCCCCAAAAGTAAGGGGCCTGGGTGCTTGGTCAGATGCACTGGGCTGGGTGATGGCGGAAAGCAAGACACACGGGGTCCCTGCGGTCGGAGATGAGCACGGGCGCGTGGGAAGCTAACGGGGGGTCAGGCCAGGCCTCAGCCTCCAGCCCCTGCAGGAGGAGGGGAGCAGTCCCGGGATTGCAGGAGCCTGGAGAGGGCACAGACCCTGACACACAGAGGGTTCTGGACCCAGCTCTCGGGGGCTGCCGTGGGCAGGAGGCCCAGCAAGGCCGAGGGGAGAGCAGCCAGGAGGGGTCCTGGGGAAAAGTGAGGAGAGTCTGAGCCAGGGCAGGGCAGGCCTGGTTTACACACAGGGGCCCTGGTGACGGATCCGGGGTGCTTAAAGCCAGTTTGAGGCCCCATCGGGAAAGCAGTGTCACAGCAGTGGGAGGTCTGGCAACTTGGTCATCAGCCTGGGGCTGAAGGGGCAGCTCTCTGGGTGTCTGCCCTGGGTGAACCTCTGGCTGCTGGTACCAGGACCCACAAAGCCTGCAGATGCAGAGGTCGGGGCTTTGAGACGATGCTGAGGCTACACCTCAATCCATCTCAGGACCGCCGTCCCCCAGCTCGTCACTGCCTTGACAGTCACTGAGCGACTGTCCCCACGTGCCATTGCTGCCTTCCCTAGTCCATTCTTTCTGACGACGGGTTCCTGCTTTGCTCCCACTGCCCGTGCCGTGTCCAGACCAGACTCTCAGATTAAGCCGGACGTGACTTTGAGGGGATTTTTCTCATGTAACGGTTTCCCCCCCTCATCTTAGCAGCATGTGACACGCAGGGGAGCAGCCACTGGGACTCACATGGCGTTCAGCTTGCTGCCCACCAAGCCAGCCCTGGGAAGGTTTGGGCAGGGAGGCAGGAGGGGCACCATGGGGCGGGGGCAGAGAACCAGGGGGGTTCAGACTGCAAGAGGCTAGCTCAGACCAGGCCCCCTGGCCAGTCTCCTCTCCACAGAGACAGCCAAACGCTTCCCCCGCCACCACCTGGGGGACCCTGCAGCTGGCTTGTGCCTGCAGCCTCGGGGACCTGAGGGGTTCTGCTTCTGAGCCAGTATCTCAGCTGCTGGCCTCAGGCCAGAGGTGCCGTCCCTCCTGCTGAGAGAACACCTTGGGCTTCAAAGCCGCTGTCTTTGTGCTGCCAGAACTAGGTTCCAGATACACCCCGACACACTGCTGTGTGGAGGGGCGTCTGTGGGTCTGTGTCTGCCCCTTGGGGCCAGACCTGGTGGTCGTGGTGCCCAACTGGGGGTTTTCACGGGAGAAGTAACTTCAGAAGCCTTTTCCTGCTTGATCATTTCCACTGCTCCCGTTCACAGAGCTGCTTTTTAAAACCACGTAGCTTTGATCCCTAGGAGGAGAGGAAGTGTGTGCCCGGAGGCATGAAGGGTACCAGCAAACCGGGAAAATTCCAGAATTCTGGGTATGCTGAAGGAAGTTCTGACTTGTCAGGACACTTCCCTCTGCGGAGCTTGACAAAGCGGGTGGTGACTTATTCTCCATCAGCTCACAGATATTTACTAAAGACCCGCCACAGATGAAAGCTCTCCTGCTGCCAGAGCCCTCAGGCTTCCTGCTGGCCCGCCTCCTTGGGCTGAGGAGTTGGGTATGAATAGTGTTTCTGTGGCCTCTGCTTCAGTGGCACCTCTCCCTCATCCCTTAGGGCGGTGGCCCCGCACCACACCTCGTGGCCTTTACTCTCAGAGCCACGTGGGATCCAAGCTGCCTGGAGTCCAAGTGCCGCCCCCGTCGGCAAGCATTTCGTACTCACAAGGGCCCAGGCTCTGGAAATCATCCCGACACGGGGGCCACTGGAGGTTTCTGGGCAGGGACGGACAGGAGGCTTCAGCGTGGCAGTGCACCGTGCACGTTACCTCCCCAGAAGCACCCTTGGCTCGCCTTTCCAGAAAGGGCGTCAGTTAGCCAAAGAGTGCACCCTCTGGTGTGTCTGCCAGCATCTCTGAGTCAGGGGCCCAGGGCCCAAGCAGAGAAAGGAGACTCGAGAAAGCCAGCGGCTTCATGTGTCGGCCGGGTAGCAGGCCATCCTGGGCTCTGCCCGTGTCGTGGGCTCTCCAAGTCATGAGACAGAAGACCATAAAGGAAACTAGAAGGGGCTGCTCTGAGGTGTTTGGCAAGCGGCTCCCAAGTGTTGGGAGGCCAGCAGGAAGGGGAGTAGCAATTGGAAGGGATGTAGAGGCGAATGAGTCCATCCCTGTGTCGCTCCCTCCCGTCCCTGTGCTGTCCTCCCCGTTCAGGAATTTCTTAGCCCTGCCCAGGAGTCATTGCAGTTGCCTCCCGGGACCTCCCACGTCTGGGCATTCTGCACACAGGCAGTCTGCCTCCTCCCCACAGCCTCGGAGGCCCCGTGCCCTTCTGGCAGATCCTGCATTGTGGGGAGCAGTGAGGGACGGACCGGCCAGTCCAACAGCTCTGGGCGCAGCTCCCAGCTTCTCCACTTTCAGCTCGCAGCCTTGCTGTTCCACCTCTTACCCCGGGGGTTTCCTCATCTGTAGAATGGGTGTGCAGGTCCCTGCATTGTCATTGCAGAGGGGTGACAATCAATGGCAGGATGTATGCAAAGCGCCCGCACAGTGCCTGGCACGTGGAGGATCAGGAATGGCAGCCCCTGTGCCCCCGAGCCTGGGTCTCACCCAGAACACCATATGCCTGCCTGGCCAGGCTCTGCCTGCTGGAACCCTGCCCTTTGAGGTCCAGCTTGGACAGCACTGGCCCCCGCAGCTCACCCAGCCAGGAGCATGTTTGGCGTGTTTAAACCTCCCTTGCAGCTCTTATCACTGTGTTTCTTGTTCTCATCTCCCTCGCTAGAGGGGCGCTCCTCAAAGCCAGCACAGCCTCTGCCCTGGCAGCGGGTAGCGGGCCTGCCCACCCCCTCCCGACGGTGGTCGCTAACTGGAGCCAGAAGTGCTCACACCTGACAGCCTTGGGTCACAGCGCCTCAGCCACAGGGCATTCACTGGCCCAGACCCGAGGATGGCCGGAACGGGACCGCATAGCAGGGCGGCTGGGCCTGGACCCCAAGGCTCTTTCACCCCCATCGCTTTTTCTTTTCTTTTTTAAATTTTATTTATTTTTATAAATTTATTTATTTGTTTATTTTTGGCTGCGTTGGGTCTTCATTGCTGCGTGCAGGCTTTCTCTAGTTGCGGCGAGCGGGGGCTACCCTTCGTTGTGGTGCACGGGCTTCTCATTGCGGTGGCTTCTCTTGTTGCAGAGCGTGGGCTCTAGGCACGTGGCCTCAGTAGTTGTGGCACGTGGCCTCAGTAGTTGTGACTCGCGGGCTCTAGAGCGCAGGCTCAGTAGTTGTGGTGCACGGGCTTAGTTGCTCCGTGGCATGTGGGATCTTCCCAGACCAGGGCTCGAACCTGTGTCCCCTGCGTTGGCAGGCGGGATCTTAACTCCTGTGCACCACCAGGGAAGTCCTTCCATGCCTTTTAGTCCAACTCTCCAGCCAGTGCCCGAGAGCAGCTGCCCCCAACGTGTGCCCCCTCCGCCTGGCGCTGGGCTCTTCACTGCTGAGGAGGGAGGGAGAGGCGGGGGCTGCTCTGTTGTAGCACGGGGTGGGGGCAGGGAGAAGTTAGCTAGGCGGAGGGCAGGAGGGGAGTTGGGGGAGTCGGGAGAGGATGGGGACCTCTGCTGTTAACCTGGAGCGTGGCAAGCGGCCCCACAGAGCATATCGGCTGGACGAGGCGCGAGGGTGCTGAGCAGGACGTGCAGAGCATCCATCCTGCGTTGCGAGGCCCTGAGCAGCCCTGCTCTTCTCTCTCCCGGCTCCTCTGTGCCAGCCTCCTCCTGCTGCTCTTTTTACTTAAACTCTTAATTCGTCAAAGTGGATCGTCTGCCCCGGTCACCGAGCCTGCAGATCGGCTGTTTATTTTCCATATCATATTGATCAGGTTTCCCCGCTGAGATGACTCAATTACAAGGCCTCCCGTTGGTGCAGGATTCGAGCTTCCGCTGCCCCTGAGGGGCCACTGCAGTGTGCCTGGGCCTGGTCTGGGGCAGCCGTTCGTCCCCTTTTGTCCCTGGGGGAAAGAAGGTTCTCCTGCCTTCCTGTTCTCTGCTCGACTCCTGGAGCGGCTGTCCTGCCGGCTCTTGGCATACAATGTCTTGTGTTTTCAGATTGTTCCACTGCGCGTTCTTTGTTTCTCTCCTGCGTGTCAGATTCCTCGCTCTTCTCCAAACATGGCCAAGGCTAGAAGGCTGAAGAACGCCAGTCCTTGAGAGAACAGCCCCTTCTCCGAGTGGTCTTTATTATGAGTGCCCACGGGTGCCTTGCATGGGTGGAGGTCGTGTAGGTGCTCAGGGATGAAGCCCCATCTCCGTTCCAAGTTTGCTCACTTTCCAGGTGCCTGGGGCAGGTGTCCTCAGACCACACGGCTCCACTGCTTCTCTGTGTGAGAGCCTGAAGTGGGTGCCCTCTGCCTGTCGCAGTCACTTGGGGGTCGTGTCGTCGTAAATCTGACCATTCAGAGTCCAGGTGGGAGCTGGGCTGGGGCCGTCGCTGGCGGAGCAGTCCGAATGGGTCAGCACATGGGGAAGCGAACAGGTTGGGGTCCTTCCACTTTCTGGCTGGTAGTAACCACCTCTGCAGTCTAAGCTGCAGTTTGAACTTAGGGGGACCTGGAGCTGGAGCCCTGGAGGCACCTGCAGGCTGAATTGCAAGCAGGGCATGCTCCTCTCAGAGGTTAGAAATAATATAAGGGCAGTAACATAGGTCAGACCAAACATACGGTGGGGGGTTGGCTCATGCAGTTTCCCGGAGAGGTACCGCCAGAGGGACAGGCTGCAGAGGGAGCCTCCTGTGGGGCAGAGGTGTGCACAGGCCAGCAATACCTCGATAGAGCCGCCATCACAGGGTACGGACAGACACAGGAAGGCCCGGACAGACACAGGAAGGCCCGCGCTCAGAGGGTCACAGAGCAGCAGTCACTCAGCAGTCCCACCTGGTGGCTGGTCTCAGAACCACTCCTGGACCTTTTTACCAGACAGCTGCCCAGCCTCCTCAGAAAGGACCCTGTTCTGGGCCTTCATGGGACTCACGGTCCCTGAGCGCCCTGCCAGGGCGGAAGTGAAGCCAGGCGTGCAGGTGGGGAGCCAGGCTGAGATCTGAGAGGCCCGTGTGACGGGCAACAGCGAGTTCATCTCCGAAGGCCGCTGCCAGCTTTGGCCGAGCGCAGCCTCTCCACAGCGACCCCTCAGCCCTGGCTGTCACCTGGCGGGGGTGGCTGGGGCTGTGGCTTGGCCTGGGCCCCACGTTCCCCCAGGGAGGCACCCATATGGGTTTCACAGTGGCAGCCAGTGTGGGCCCACTGCTGGTGACTCAGGCTCCCACCCAGCTGGGCAGGCCCAGGAGGCCATGATTTCCACACCGCCGTGGTCACGGCCCTGCCGGAGAGTGGGCAGCGCTCACCCACCCCCTCTGCTGCCTACCCCACCCCGGGGGGGGTGCCTTGGCTGACGGGGCCAGCCCCTCTGCACTGCGGGCCGGAGTGGGGGGTGGGGGGCGGCAACTGCAGAGAGAAGAGTGGGCTTCAGCCCGCGGGGCCCCTGCCAGGGCTGCGCCTCAGTTTCCTCTCCCGCAGCCGGGGAACACCGTCAGTTGTGGGGAGTGCTGGATGCAGACGCTACACGTGAAGGTGTTACTTCCATGGCGGTGCTGCTGCTCTTGCCGGCCCCGAAAAGGTGTGTGCGGGGTCCCCGAGCAGGACCGAGCGGCAGAGTCCTGGCCTCCCACACAGATGGGGCACTCCCCGCCCTCCGGCCTCCTCCTGGGGGCTCCCCAGGCCCCTCCTCTGGAGCACAGCCCAGCACTCAGCACAGCCTCCCTTTGCTGATGCTCTTGCTGTGGCTGGCATGTGGCTTGCTTTTTCCCACTTTTCCCTTTTGGCCTTTTGTCATCCTTTCATCCACTTGTGCCAGTTCCGGACTGTGGGCCTTGGAGAGAAGGGACCTGGGGCAAATCAGCCTGAGGGACTGGAGCTTGGAGCTCCCAGGTGGGGGTAGGGCGAGGAGACTGGTAGGGACCCAGATGTTCCCAGCACAGCCCCCCAGGTGCCAGAGCAAGGAGGCCCCGCGTGGGAGCTGTCAGAGGGCTCCCAGGGAAGATGGGGAGGTGACACTCCTGGAGGGCCTGGAAGAGGCTGTGGGGTCTGCCTGTGCCCTCTCCCCTCAGAGAAAGGATGTAGTCCCCGCCAGCAGGGGCTGCTCCCTGGGGGCGCCCATGTCCCCTGTACTGAGCAGGCCCTCGGCCCGGAAAGTGTGGTTTTTGAGCCCCAGCACTTCAGCTACCCTTTCAGTTCACCAGAAGCGTCTTGTCTCACATCAGACACCTAACTCATTTCCCTCTGGCAACCACTGAATTTGAGAACGTCCTGTTTTACCATAATCAAAAGAAGTGAAACTGCCCCATGAAATAAAGTATAACACCCCAGAAACACCTAGGAGAGACCAAGGTCTTTCCTTATAAAGTCAAAAACGGGAGGGCAGCCCCTGCCTGCCCTTGGAGGTCCCCCAGAGACTGGTGCATGGTGGAGGGGCCCTGAGCCAGCCCTGCTTCCTTTCTGTGCCCCATCCCCTCCTGGGCTCCCGGGGTGCAGCTGCCATGAGAACACTGACTTGCAGGGGCATGCAGCTCCCCCCAGACTCCCCTTGACCCCAGCCGGGGAGAGGCAGGGATAAAGGCCTATAGGCTAGGTCTGCCCTACAGTTCTGTGGTTCCCCTGGAGAACCAAGATGCGTGGGGAAAGTAACAGCAGTCATCAGTATGGGCAGCATGGGTGTCGCAGGAGTACCCCGGAGCACACACTTGCACACAGCAGCCTACGGCAGCCTGGCCACAGCTTGGTGAGTGCACACCTGTCACCCCATTTTACAGAGGTGAAAACTGAGGCCCAGTGAAGCTGATGGCCCAAGACCACACAGGTTAGGGTTAGGGTTAGGGTTAGGGTGCCTTCAGGAGCCCCAGGAGCGGTCCTGACAAGTGGGCAAAGACTGCTGCTGGCCACCAGGAAATTGTGTGTGTGTTTGTGTGTGTTCACACCCGTGCACGCAAGAAGTGACTTCTGGGCACCACAGTTGGCCCGTGTGGGGCAGGTCTTCCCTCCCACTTGGCGCTTGTCCCATGGCAGTCCTCATGTTCATTTGGCCTCAGGACCTGCTCGCCTCTCAGAGGTGCCCCTGGCGCGTGCAGACCCTTGGTCCCCGAGAGTCCTTTGCAGAGAGGCAGGAGTTCAGTGGGAAAGGGAGGCCACAGTTCCCTGAGCGAAGGGGCTTCCGTGAGCCTCGGCGTCTCGCTGAACCACAGCAGCCCCGTCCGGGTGTGGGCCCCGCGGCCCTGTGAGGGGGGCCTGGACAGTCTGCACAACTCCGCAGGGGTGGGGGACCCTCTTGGGGGCTGCGGAGCTGCCAGCGCAGCCTGACCGGGTGGGCGCAGCCAGGGTAGGCTTCCGGCAGGAGGAGCCCCCGGCCCTGGGTTTGCAGGAGTATGTGGGTTTGGAGCAGGAGCTCGTTTGGCTCCCCGTTTTGCCATTGGCTGCCACGTTCAGCATCCCTGGGAAGCCATCGTGGATGCCTGAGCCCTCGCCCTCCTCCCCTGAGGCTCACACTCTCTTCCCTCCTTTCGTTCCCCAGCTGGTCAGTGAGAAGGTCGGAGGGGCTGAAGGGACCAAGCTGGACGATGACTTCAAAGAGATGGAGAAGGTAACAGGAGAGGGATGCCTGTCTAACGCTGGCAGTGTTACCAGCCCCCATAGGCCCCGGCCCTGGCACCTGGGGGGAGGCGAGGCTTACCGGAAGGGTCTAGGCGGGTCGCAGGCCTCCCCCCAGCCCAGAGCAGGTAGTGGCGGGGGCACAGCACAGCCAACAGCAAGGAGGCAGGGAGGCGAGGCGGCCCCCAGAAGCAGCGGGCAGTTCTTGCGTGGGCTCTGAGGTGGTTGGGGAACTGGGACCAGGGCAAGGGCTGTCCAGGTGCTCCTGGTTTGGCCTCAGGCGCCCTGATGGTTTCAAAACCCTACACGTGGACTCCCTTTACAGAAGGTGGATGTTACCAGCAAGGCCGTGACAGAAGTGTTGGCCAGAACCATCGAGTATCTGCAGCCCAACCCAGGTAGGGCACCAGCCACCTGCAAGGGGTCTGCCCCCAGCTCCTCGGGTCTCTTGTCAGTCCAGAATCTTCTGGTTACCGGAGCATGAAGAAGCAGTGCGTGGGCCCACAGAACTGAAATGCCTAGGGCTAGGCAGGTTCAGGCATGGCTGGATCCAGGCATCCAAAGGATGTCTTCAGGGTCATGCGTTTCCTTTCTGCTTTATCTGTCAGCTCTCGCTTTTCACGGCAACCCTAGCCTTAAATTATCCTTAGAGCTAATGGTCCCAGCAGAAAAGGGCATCTTTTCCCCCCAGTCAACTCTTTGGACCAATTTGAATCAGGTGCCAGGCCCCAGCCACAAGCCTGTCTTTGGAGCATGAGGTGGGGTCTCCGAGGCTGAGAGGGAGGCAGGGACTTTTCCTGGAGAAAAATCCAAATGTTGGTTCCTGTAGTGAAAGGCAGAGGATGCAGGACAGGCAGCAAAAGCAGCTGTGTCCACCTGAGGCCTTCGCTGAGGACAGACTGGAGCTGGCAGAGGTGCAGGCACGCCCCTCACCTCCCGCCCCCGGTAGAGGTCTGCACTGGGGCACCTGTGCCTGTCCACACCTCTACCTGCCTACCCCGCTTCTCTGGGGGTCTCGAGGAGCTGGCCCCCTCTCCTGCCCACTGCCAGTACTCCTGCACGAGGACCAGAGCAGCGGGGGGACGTCTCTTCAGGAGGTTCTTCTCACGCTCTGGTTCCTCAGGCCGAGGGAGCACTTCAGAAATAAACAAGCACCCGGGCAGAGGGGGGCAGCTGGCAGTCTGGTGGCTCCTTGAGAGACCACACCCACCCGGCCCCGCCCTCTTCTAGCCTCGCGGGCCAAGCTGACGATGCTCAACACGGTGTCCAAGATCCGAGGGCAGGTGAAGAACCCTGGCTACCCGCAGTCGGAGGGCCTGCTGGGCGAGTGCATGATCCGCCATGGGAAGGAGCTGGGCGGCGAGTCCAACTTCGGTGAGGCCCTGGGGAGGCTGGAGGCGGGGGCGGGCCTGAGAGCTTGGGGCCAGAGTCTCTGCTGCCAGCAGGCTGGCACTTCCCCGTAGCTTGAGGATCTTCTCCAGGGTGGCTGGTCCCCTGGACGAGGGCTGCCTACAGCATCACGGCCATGCAAAAGCCACCCTCCCGGCCCACGGTGGACCTGGGTGCCTTCCAAGAGGTGGGAGGGCGGCTCGTGAACACCTGTCACCACCGGCCCCCGTGGCTCCTGGTCAGACTTAAGGGTCCCTTGTTTCGTTCTCTGTTCTGGTGTCCAGGTCCTTGGCCGTGGGGTGTGCCTCGGCCGCGCAGGCCAAGGCCTCCTGTGACGGCTTCCTCCGCCACCCCATCCTCTCCCCAGGCGACGCCCTGCTGGATGCCGGGGAGTCCATGAAGCGCCTGGCTGAGGTGAAGGACTCCCTGGACATAGAGGTGAAGCAGAACTTCATCGATCCCCTCCAGAACCTGTGCGACAAGGACCTGAAGGAGATCCAGGTATGCGGGGCCGCTCCAGGCCCACCCTCGCTCCTACCCCCTCCCCCCACACATACAGCCCAGGCCAGGTTTCCCAGCGGGAAGGGCTGCAGGGCATCAGGTGGCCCTCCCCGAGGTCCCAGGCACGCGGTGTGACCCTCGTCCCGGCCCCCAGCACCACCTGAAGAAGCTGGAGGGCCGCCGCCTGGACTTTGACTACAAGAAGAAGCGGCAGGGCAAGATCCCCGATGAGGAGCTGCGCCAGGCCATGGAGAAGTTTGAGGAGTCCAAGGAGGTGGCCGAGACCAGCATGCACAACCTCCTGGAGACTGACGTACGTGTGTAGGCCCTGAGCCCCTCCCCGCGTGCACCCACCACACCGGCCTGCTGGGGACCACTCTGGGGGAGCCCCTGAGACAGGAGCCCAGCGGCGGTGCCCACTTCCCAGGGCCAGTGGGCAGCCTGTTCAGGGTGTGAAGGGAAGGAAGGGGGAACAGGAGGCCCACAGGAAGCCACTGGCCCACTGAAGCTTTGGGGTCTCCTCAGGCCCTTCACCCTCCTCCGGCTGCAGCTCAAGGGTCAGGCGGGGGCTGGGCCCACGTCTGGAACAATCTGGGAAGGCTTCCTGCAGGAGGCAGCCAGAGATGGGGGCCAGAAGGAGGGCAGCTCTTCAGCCCTGGCTGGTCCCTTGCAGATCGAGCAGGTGAGCCAGCTCTCCGCCCTGGTGGATGCCCAACTGGACTACCACCGGCAGGCCGTGCAGATCCTGGATGAGCTGGCTGACAAGCTCAAGCGAAGGTGGGCCTGGCCCCCTGGCCTTCCCCGTGGGAGCCCCGGCCCACCCTGCTGGCTGGGAGGCCCGGTGGCTGGGTGCTGTGGCTGCCAGGGCAGCCCTGGGGGACCCGTGGGACGCCCCTGCCCCTGGACAGCCCAGCCCCACTGTGACACGTTCCTTCCAGAGCAGCGGGGTTACTTCCTTTTCAGAAAGAATCCCCAGGCTGCATGAGTCGGGGCTGGGGTCCCAGGAGGGGGCAGGACCTCATCATGCTTATCCTGGTTCCCAGAGGAGAGGCTTGGGATGTCCTGTGGGGAGAGGGTTTGGCCAGCCCTGCCCCTGGGGAGCCCCTTCCTCTCTTTCCCTGTCTCCAAGGGCCATCTTGCAGTCAGCAGCGTCCAGGGCCTAAGAAGGGAAGCCCCGGTGGGCGGTGGTTCCCTGGTGAGGGGTGGGTATCTGTTGGGCACCAGCTCCCCAGCCGCCACTGCCGAGGAGGCTTCTGGGTGCAGTAGGACCAGGCCTGTAGGCAGCCTTGGAGATATGCCTGGGGGCCCCCCTCTCGCCACCTCCCACGTGCATCCCGAGTCCCAAGGCAGCAGCATAAATAGCTGGGGTTGGAGGCGTTGTTCCCTGACCTTGACACGCGAGGGCTCAACAGGTGCCCTGCAGCCGCTCACAGGCGTCCTTCCACATGCAGGATGCGCGAAGCCTCTTCGCGCCCCAAGCGGGAGTATAAGCCCAAGCCCCGGGAGCCCTTGGACCTCGGAGAGCCTGAGCAGTCCAACGGGGGCTTCCCCTGTGCCACGGCCCCCAAGATCACAGGTAATGGAGGAGAGGGCACCACTCTACCCCAGGCCCCTTCGGGGGAGCCCCTAGCCCGCCACCCATCCAATCGCAGGGCCAGTTCTCTGCACGAGGAGCCCCAAGGATGGGCACCAGGCCCCACGCCAGCATTCTCAGCCCACCTCTGTTCTTTGTCTGCAAGCAGCTTCGTCATCTTTCCGATCTTCCGACAAGCCCACCCGGACCCCCAGCAGCAGGAGCATGCGTGAGTGTCCCCAAGGGGCCCAGGCCCTGCCCCGTGCCCCTGCCTCGGTTTATGATGCCGCCTGCTAATCTGTGCCCGAAGGGTCCTTCTCCACCCCTTCTCTGGTAGAAGTGGAGCTGGGCTTCCCTCTGTTCCAAGTGGTACCCTGAGAGCTGTGTGTTTCTGGTCACTATCACCCTGATGCCACTGGGTGTCCCCAGCTCCTCCCACGAGCGTTTTGGTGACGACTCACAGAGCCCTTTTCCCTCCCCTTGTCACTTGGCTCCTTCTGATAGCAGTGGGGGCCACAGGGGAGAGAGCGGCTCTCCTTGGGGGAAAGCAAGGAGCAGTGAGTGGGCAGGACAAAGGGGTGGGGGGGAGGGGAGGGGAGAGGAGGCGACATCCCCCTGCGCACCCACAGGGGCAGGTGACAGCCTGGACCTCCCCCCGCCCCCAGCGCCCCTGGACCAGCCGAGCTGCAAGGCCCTGTACGACTTTGAGCCTGAGAACGACGGGGAGCTGGGCTTCCATGAGGGCGACATCATCACACTGACCAATCAGATCGACGAGAACTGGTATGAGGGCATGCTCCACGGCCAGTCTGGCTTCTTCCCCCTCAGCTACGTGGAGGTGCTGGTGCCGCTGCCCCAGTGACCGCGTCTCCATGGTGTGTCGGCCCGCCGCCCCTCCATCCAGATCTCTGCATTCCACGGGCCCCCGCAGCTGGGCAGTGCTCACAGCCTGCGGGGCGGCCCACTCTGGGCCTGATCCAGCCCCAGGGCAGCGGGGCCCCTGTTTACACTAGTGCTCACCCCCGGTGGTGGAGGCTCCCTTCCCCACTCCACGTGGCCATCTTGGGGGCTGGGCAGTGTTCCTCCTTCCTGCTGCTCACAACTCTGCCCCCCCAGCTCCGCCCGCCCCGCCCCAGGAGGCTCACACTAAGGTGCTCTTAGAAACACTAACTCCTCCCACCCCTCCAGGGACTGGTAACTCAAGGTGGGCCCCCCTTCTCTCTCTCCTCTCTTCTCTCACACACGCACGCACGCACGCACACGCATCCTCTCCCACCTCCATCCAGCCCCGCCCGGAGACCTGCCCTTAACAGGATAGGACTGAACATCGGTGTGATGGGGTGGTCTGGGCGAGACCCCTGTTTGAGACTCGCCACCCTGCTTTTAAATTCCCCCCGGACACTACCAGCCCCCTCCAGAGCTCCCTAGGCCCCTGAGTGCCTACAGATGCCACCTTCCTGGAAGGGTTTCACCCCTTTCTTCTGGCTGGGGACTTGGGGAAAGACGAGCCTGGGCTTCTCAGGAGCCAGGGCCCCTAAAGACAGGCCATCTCCCCCCTGCAGGGCACTAAGCCCCAAACACCCGTGCCCACCACCGCATCCCAAGCCAAGCACATGGAGCATCTCTGGCACAAGCTGCCAGCGTGCACGTGCGTGTACACACACACACACACACACACACACACACACACGACCACGGGAGCCCAGCCTACACACATACATGCGACCGTGGGAGCCCAGCCTCCACTATGTGGAAGGTCAAGCACAAAGGCTTTGTTAAGTGAATGTTCCCAGACCCCTGGCTGCTGGGACCCTTGGGGGAGTCACGGGCACCACCCTGGTGAGCCAGCCACCATACCCTCTTTGGACAGTGGCCCAGGCCGTCTCCTCCAGACCAAGGTAGGCAGCTGCCCAGACCAGCAGGGCCCCAGCCCTGCACCCACTTCCCCTCTTGCCTAATCCAAAACTTGGCTAAACAGGGGACCCCGGGCCTGGTTCACATTCCCCTCCTCTGGTGACCCGGTAAAGCCCCCAAGGACACCAGGCCCTCCCTGCTCCTCCAAGAGGCCCCTGGTCACCAGTACCTGGAGGAGAGACAGCCATCCCAGCCTAGGGCAGATCAAAATGTAATCCTGATTTTTTTTTAAAAAGTATTAAATGTCTCTTTCTACAGTCTCTTGCCTGGTTGTGGTGCAGGGTGGGCCCTCCCGAAGGGGTCTCCAGCCAGGGTGGGGCCCACATGAGCACCAGCCCACAGAGAGCCTGGGAGGGACGGCTGTCATCCGCCCAGTCGCCAGCACGGCCCCTCCCCATAGCCACGGCTGCATGGACAGCAACCCCTCCTGAATCCGTGAGACACATGCCTAGGCTGTTTCTCCTTTATTATCTGAGCCCCTGCCGTCACACACCTCAGTCACACAGGAACGAAGCAGCACAAAGGCCCTGGGCCCACTCCCCTCACGCAGAGCCTCGGGGAGCCGCATCTGACCAAAGGCTTCCCTGGTCCTTGGAGGCTGGTGCTCTCAGCTCCCCTGCCTGAGGACGCTGTAAACCTGCTCCAGCACATGGCACAGGCCCTGGTCCTTGGGCGTCCTGCTGGCCAGGGAGATCTGAAATAAGGAGGCCTGATGCCTCAGGGCTGCAGCCTGCCAGGGGGCTCTCCTAACCCAAGCACGCAGCCGTGTCCCTGAAGCCACACCTCGAGGCCTGGGGACGTCGTCCTTTGGGGGTGAGGTTCCTCCACACTTCCCAAATCCTGCTCTTACACGCGCCCCCCTCGTGTGCCGAGGCCACCCCACCCACCTAGCACCAGTCTGGGAGGTAACCAGTGGCAGCTTTAAGCCCTGGTCACTGTTAAGTGTGAACAAAACAAGCAAACGTGTGAAGCTATTTCTCTGCAAAGCGGAGTGGGTAGTGTCTTCTGAGAACGACTCTAAGGCAGGAAATATGCGGAGCCCCTGCCGACACGTCCCGTTTACCAGCGGTAGGACCAGCCGCTCTGCTTGGTTCAGCTTTGCTGCTGCTTAAGATTCAGAACCCCTCCTGCACCTCCATGGGCGCCCCGGGAGAAGCAGGGCCCAGAGCAGCGTCTCCAGCTGGGACGTCCCAGGGGTGATGAGGTCTACGGGGCTTTTGCATTTTCATCTGCATGTCGATGGTGATGTCCACCAGCGTCACCACCTCCATGTGATAAAACACGACTTTTTTTTGGTAGCATTCATTTCTGACTGAAGTATTTTTGTATAGGCCCAGGTAAGAACTCACTTCTCTTCAAGCTGCCCACGAATATATTCAGTGGGGGGGGGGGGTCCCCGGGGCTCCCAGAGATCTTTATAAAAGGAGGGGTTTGCACAGGACTCAGCATGAGTCTTACCTTGAGCTTGTCGAGGTAGGTGTGCTCCTGGTTCCAAGGCTCCTGGAACCTGACGAGGTCAGGGGCGCCCTTGTAGAACTCCACCAGCAGCATCTAAGGAACGGTGGGGCAGGTGAGCCCCTGCGACCGCACTTCCCGGGCCAGGCACTCAGGATACATTAGCGAGTGGGACAGACACTGCTGCCACCCCTCGGGGGGCCTCTAGTCTAATGCAGTGTGGCATGTAGACGTTACCCAGGTCCTGAAGAAATTAGGGGCTTGGCAGGAGGGCCCCCTGGAGGGGGAGACAACTTCTGCAGAAGCAGCAGGCACACTGAATGTGATTCTTTATACCTGCCCCGGTCCTGACATGGCTCCACGGTTTAGCCTTAGCCAGAGCAGTAACATCAGTGAAGTCACAGGTGTGACGAACTAGCTCCGTTTGTTTACGTGCCTGCTTGCTATTCGTCCGAGTAACACCTGAGGTTCTCACGTGTCCCCACTTGGAGAATCCCTGGCAGCTGCAGAGGCCCAAGGTGGGAGCGTCCCTAGCATGTTCCAGAACAGCCAGGAGGGCGAGGGGGGAGAGGTAGGAGGGGCTGAGGCAAGGATCTGGGACTTGATCCTAAGAGCCCGTGATTTTCAGGAGCGGAAGAGGAGCCTGACTGGGCCCTGATGTGGCCCGTTCAGCCAGCGCTTCCCAAGTCCTACAGTGTCATGTCCATCCAGCTGGGCGCCCTCATCTCCCACCTGCTCCTCCCAGGGCACCCACCCCACCCCCACCCACCTCACGCGGCAGTGAACTCACCATCTCATGAAGGACGTCATTAGTCAGGAAGCCATCCTGGACGTAGGCCATTTCCACGTCCATGGGGATGCCATAGTCACTGGGCCTTTGCTGGCAGAGACACATGGCAGTCACCACTAGCTACCCCCAACCCGGCCCCCCTCCAAGATGGCAGAGCACAGCAGGAAGTGCCCAGGGCTGGGAGTCAGAGAATTGATACTGCAGGCCTGGCTCCGCACTCAGATCAGATCCAGAGCCGCGCCGAGACCTTAAAGGAACCCAGCAATGCGACCAGGGAGGCAGGGTGGCACCCACCCCACCACACACACAGGAGTGGCCATGGCTCCGGAATTCCTTTCTAAAGCTGATTTCTGACCCCGAGATGGACTTGGGGAATGAAACCAGACAGGGCTCAGGAAGGAGGCTACCTTGGTGCAAAAGCAGCATGCTACAGGTAGAGCACCCACCTTTTCAACAGTCCTCACACCCACAGCCTCAGAGCAATGATTATGTTCCCATTTCACAGATGAGAGCAGACCCCAGCTCCCCAGATGAGCCCGGAACCAGAGTACTGGCTTCCTGCGGCTAACAAGGCCTCCTGACCCCTCCCACACCCACACAGGGCCCCGCCCACGCCTCCCAGCCCTAGGCCTCCCCCCAGCAGCCCCGCCTACCTCAGGGGGCGGCATCACCCAGAAGGGCGAGATCTTGGACTCTGGGCCCGGGTTACCAGAGTAGTAAGGGGCTGGGGGAGGAGAGAGAGAGAAGGGGCTGGGCATGGAGGCGCGGTGGCCCTCTGGGGCCCCACGCCCGCCCCTTCCCGGGACTCACAGCAGAGCAGGGCGAGGCAGGGCTGGAAGCCATTGCTGGAGCCCTGCAGCCGCAGCTGGTAGTCCATCTGTGCGTCGATGTCCTGCAGCGACGGCAGGGCCGGGCTGTACGGGTGGCTATGGTACCAGCCTACCAGGGACAGGCCCCGCAGGAGCAGGCTCTGGTAAATCTGGGGGCAGAGACGCACGGGGCCAGGGGCTGTAGCAGCCCTAGTGCGCTCACGTGCCTGGCACCCATCCAGCCCCACGCGGCCAGCATTTAATGAGCGCCTGCTGTGTACCAGGCCTGAGGGCACAGCAGTGATGCAGACACACCCTGCTCCACCCTCAGCGAGTCCAGTGCGGGGGTGGGGGACAGTCAACAAATAACGTTAAAAAGTTGCTGCTACATTCCCTGGCGGTCCAGTGGTTAGGACTCCACGCTTTCACTGCCCGGGGCCTGGTGTTCAATCCCTGGTCGGGGAACTAAGATCCCGCAAGCCAAGTGGTGCGACCTCCCCCAAAAAAACAAAGATGCTCCTCACATAAATCTAAGATAAAAGGTTATTTTGCTCACTGCTGTATCCTCAGCTCAAGGAACAATTCCCGGCACAAAGTAGGCGCTCAATCAATAGTTAAATCAAGAGATAGGGTAAAGAGAAAGGAAGAAGTGGGCGGAGAAACATGTGCGCGCCCAATCCACACGCATTCTGTGCCCTGTGACAAGGTGAGTGTGGAGCGCAGGCGCGTACTAAGCACCCTATGAAAACATTAAGGACGGCAGCTAATACTTATCGGGCCTTTACCAGGTGCCAGACAGGCTCAGAGGGGAAGGGGCCGGCGGCGGCGTCTGTACAGAAGGAAGTATGAGGGTGGGGGTCACAGGTGAGGGGACCGGAGGTCACACACACCCATTTGCACCCTTGCTGAGTGGCGACACGGTGCTAGGCGCCAAGACGCGGTAGCCAGGACAGCTGTGTCCACGCCAGCCCTCCCCAGAACGCCGAGTCACCGTGCGCCCCCTCACCTCCTCTTCCATGGCGGCCGCGGTATCCGCGTCCCCCAGCCGGCTCCGACAGGGGAAGGCTCTCAGCACCGTGAGCACTGCGCGGAGGCGGGAGAAGGCGTGGACATCGACCCCAGCCCCAAACACCCCCCTGCCCACAGGCCCCAAATACCCACTCTGACTGTTGATGTCCCAGCGGCCGCCCAGGTACCCCACGACCTGGCTGCGGGTCAGGTGGCTGTGGAAGTCCTGGGGAGGGGAGGGACAATGGAAGACCCGCTCAGACTGCGCACCGCCGCCCCAAGGCCGTCCTGAGGGCCAGGGCCCTTGCGTTGTGACGGGGTCAGCCCACCCACCTCCTTCTTCATTCAGACATTGATTGAGTGCCTACTGTTCACCGGTAGTGAACAGAGCAGACAAGGTCTCTGCTCTCATGGAGCCGACCTTCCAGGGATCCTCTGGTGGGGGGTGGGGTGGGGGGACACCCCCTGCCCAGGCCTGAGAGCCCCTGACCCCTAAGGGGCAAAGTAGGAGCTGGGCACACACCAGCAGGAACAGCACGTTGCTAGAGATGGCCACGTTGAACGGCTGGAACTTGTTGATAGCTGCGAAGGATGTTACTTCCACCAGGGTGTGTGGGTTCCTGAAGGAGCCAGGAGGGTTCCACAGCCTCAGGAACCCCCAGGCCCTTTCCTCACCCCCATGCTGGCTCCCCAGCTGCCCACATCCAGCTCGGACCTGAGGCCTTGTCTCCACCCTACCCCTGCCTTTGTTCCCCATACACCGGCAAGAGCTCACACCGATGGGGGTGAGGGTCCCGGCAGGCATGGGGTATATCTGACCTGGCAGAGTCTCGACTACCCAGCATGCAGTAGCGCACAGGCACCCGGATCTTGTTTTCCACCCTTTTCCCTGGGGGCGTGGCCTCTGCGGGGTTGGGGGGTAAGAGAAAAAAAAAAGGCAGCGTCAGTTCCTTCCCCAGCCAGAAACTGGAAAATGAAGACCAGGCAGCCGGAGAAAGAAAAAAACAAAAAACAAAAAAACCCACTCCAGGGGCAGCCTTAAAAATCAGGCAGGTGGACTGGGAAATCAGGTGGCAGGTTAACAAATCAGGCAGAAGAGATTTAAAAACTCAGATGAAGGGCTCAGGAAGTCAGGTGAGGACCAGGCAACGGGTCAAAGAAATCAGGCGGCAGGGCTAGAAATCAGGCAACAGGGCAAAGAAATCCTACGGGGGAGCAAGGAAATCAGGCGGCATGGTGAAGAAATCCGGCAGCAGATAAAGAAACTGGGCAGTGGGACCAAGAAATGTAGTATTAGAGCTTAAAGAAATCAGGCAGTGAGAGTGAAATTAGGCAACGGGGGCTGGGAAGTCAGCCAGGCATCTTGGGGGCTCTAAGGAAAAGAAAGGCCAGACTTGCCCCCAGCCTCCTCCCCCACCTGAGTTCCGTCGGTCTCCTGCCCTTCCTCCTCCCCTCCTCCCCCCACCTCTCACCAGGGTGGACAGGCTCCGAGGGGCCCTTCACCGGTGGTCTCCGACTCTTGTCCTCCGCTGAGGCTCCTGTCAGAACCTCCTCCTCCTCTTCCTCCATCATTAGCTCCTCCTCCTCTCCTTCGCTGGCCGGGCTCTGGCGGGGTCGGGGTTGGGGGGACAGCGACGGGACTTTCAGCTGGCTGCTCCCTACCCTCCCGGCAAGTTCCACAGAGACCTCTGGCTGGCCTGAGCCTTCGGTTCCTGTCGTTGCCCCAGGTGCCCACTAGAGGGAGGGAGTGAGCAGAAACAATCTAGGCTGTGGACTAGCCTCGCAAGTTCGAATCCCGCCTCTGCCTATTACAAACAGACTTCGGGCTCTAGTCTCCTCATCTGTTAAACGGCACAATGACCTCCAGCCCCACAGGCGTGGCGTAAGGGTGAACTGAGAATGCGTGCAAAGCATTTAGCATATGCCCTGTTGCTCCATTCATCCAGCAAGCAAGCCAGCACTTTGCATGGATTATTTTACCAGATTCTCTCAATAACCTCTCCCCCTGCTCTCTCAAGAAACCTTGCCGAGGTGACCTCTCTGTGTCCAAACACAATGGTCACATCTCAGTCTCTGTCCCCCTGCCCCCCTCTTGGCAGCGTCTGCCCGGGTCTGTTCCTCTCCTCCCAGAAACTCCTCAGGGAGCCCCCCACTCACCTGGCTTCCCTCCCACCTCTCCTGGACCCCATTATTCTCCCCCATCTCACTCGCTGGCCCAGGGCTGGGTCCTCGGGCCTCTTTCCTTCCCCACCCACATCCCTCCTGGGTGGCCTCCAACCCCATCTACCCCCTGAACAACTGCCCACAGTCCTGACTCCAGCCTGGGGCTCTCCTGAGCTCCTGACTTGGGGTCCAGCTGCTCCTTGACATCTCCTCGTGGGGGGTTCACACTCAACATGGCCACCCTGCCCCAACCATCCCCCCAAACCTGCTCCTCCCCACATCTCTGATGAGGGCAATCCTGTCTACCCACTTGCTCAGAACAAAACATCTCCTAACACCAACATCAGATCCATCAGCACATCCCATCAGATCCACTTGCAGAATTAACCAGAACTTGCCCACTTCCTCCCCCTTCAATGGCTGTCCTGGTCCACCCCATCATCAGCCACCTGGATCTGTACAATCACCTGCACCCCGATTCCACGGCTCCTACTCTCACGACCTGGCCCCAGTCTGTCCTCCCTACACCCTACAGCAGCCAGCAGAGGGCGGCCGTGAGCACCTGAGTCAGGTCCCGCCCCCTCCTCTGCCCACAGCCCTCCAGGGCTCCCACCTCCCTCAGGGTAAAAGCCCAAGTCCACCCCGCAGCCCATGATGTCCTGCACGACTTGCCCCTGTCCTCCCCCCGCCGGCCCTGGTCCTCACCTCCTCCCTCTCTGCCCCTTGCTCACTCTGCTCCAGACACACTGGAGCCTCACTGTTCCTCAAAAACACCAGCCACAGTCTAGCCTCAAGGCCTTTGCATGTGCTGTTTTCCAGAAAGCCTTATGGCTCCCTCCCTCCCCTCCTTCAGTTCACTGATCAAATGTCACCTTCTCAGTGAGGCCTTCCCTGACCACCCTAACCCTCCCACCACTCCCATCCCCTGTCCCTGCTTACTTCTGCCAACGTACAGTAAGGTGGACTTATTTGTTTCTCTCTCCATGAAGGCAGAGATTTTTTTCTCATTTTGATCTGTTTTATCTCCAGCACCTAGAAGAGGGCCTGGCACACAGGTGGCATTTACTAAATACTTGCTGAATGAATAGCCCTATGGCATGCTGTGAAAGTTAGTTTTAAAAGTCAACTTGGCTAGGATATAGTACCCAGTTATTTAATCAAACACTAGTCGAGGTGTTGCTTTGAAGGCATTGGGTAGATGTGGTTCACATCTACAATAAGGTGACTTTCAATAAAGAAGATTACCCTTGATAATGTCAGTAGGCCTCATCCAATCAGTTTAAAGGCCTTAAGAGCAAAAACTAAGGTTTCCTGGAAAACAAGGAATTCTACCTTAAGACTGCAGCATCAACTCTTGCCTGAGTTTCCAGCCTGCCAGTGGCCCTAAAGATTTGCCAACCAGGTGTGTGTGTGTAATACACCTCGGTACCGTTATCATCTCTATTTTACATATGAAAAAGACTAGGAACCCAGAGAGGGTCCTTGGCCAAGTTCAACCCAGCTGGTGAACATTCAAAGAATATCTATTACTATCATGGCATTCAAGACCCTCCCAGATCTGGTCCCTGCTGATGTCTCCAGCCCCTTCAGCTACCAAGGCATCTGAATGTCCAGCTGCATCAGCTAATAATGGTTCCCTAAGCAGCATGTGTTGCTTCATGCCTACAAGGCTTTGCATATGCTATCCCTTCCTCTGGAAAACTCTTCCATTCACCTTTCTCTGACCAACTCCTGTTCATCCTTCAAGGCCCCAGCTCCAACATCCTCTCTCTGGGTACTCCTTATCCAACAGTGAGTCAGGGAGGCTGAAGGACGCACCTCATCGGCGGCAGCTGCAGGTATATGGAGCTGGTTTCGCCGGAGCCAGGCAGCCTTGTACTTGTCCAGTTTCTGGCCCTTGTACTTGACAGAGGCCCAGCCACAGCCAGACTTCTTGGCTGGGTTCACCAGCTTCTTGCAATGGGTGGCCCAGGCGCTGGGTGAGTTGAACACCTGGCCCGTTTCCTGCCACACAATCCTCCCATCGGGCTGCAGGTCTCCCACGAACTTCTTCCCCTGCAGTGACAGTGGGCTGGCTGGGCCCAAGAGCTGGTACCCATCAAGACCCCTCCTCTGGGAAGTCCTCCCTGACCCCATGCCGCTTCCCAGGGTTTGGTAACCACTTCCTGCTTCCTTCCAGGAAGGCTTCCAGCTTAGGTACCATCCCGATCAGCCTGGATTGGAACTGTCCAGTTATATGACTGTACCCCCTCCCTTCACTGGACTGTGAGCCCCAAAGGGCAGGAACAGGGTCTGTCTTGATCTCTGCTGTGTCCCTAACACCCAACACAGCCTGGCACACAGCAGGTGTTCAATTCACAAATTGCTCCCACTCACAAAGAGCACAACAACAGTAACAATAATAGTAATAATAGCAAACACTTATAAAAAGCACTTACTGTGTAGCAGGCATACTGCTGAGCACTGTATTCATTGAATCCTCACGCAACCCCATGGGAGGAAAGAAAATCCCATTCTACAGATGGGAAAACTGTTATACGGAGAGGTTGAATGAGGTCACACAGTCAGGAAGGCACTAGTGTCCTCTCTGAGTGGAGTATTTGGTAAACAATGTTCTCCCGCCCAGAAGGGCTCGTGCTGGGTCAGGATGCTCCGTACCTCAGTTTCCCCTCCCCACACCGGGGCTCGGCCTGCGGCAAGAAAGCACACTGGACTCCGGTTTCCCCTTTTGCACCAGCTAGGATGGGATGCGGCTAGGGGGTGCTCACCAGATAGTAGATGGACAACACCCCGGCGCCGGGCTCCAGCAGCGCGTCTTTGAGGAGCACCCGCAGCGTGACCGCGCGCCTGGTGAGCGCGCCCCCCGGGCCACCGCAGCTCCCTGGCCCGGCCCCGCCGCCACCGCCGCCGCCTCCGCCGCCGCTGCGCGCGCCACCCGATGCCCCCGGCCGCTCAGAGTCCTCGGCCTCCGCCTCGTCCTCGTCCGGCGCCTCCTCGCCCGCGCCGCCCGCGGGGGACAGCGGCTCTGGAGCTGCGGGCAGCAACAGGCTGCAGCGGGGCCTCGCACCCCGAGCTGGTCCAGCCACCCCACCCAGCGCCTTGCCGGCCCCCCGCCAGGCCCGCCGTACCTGCCATGGCCGCTCAGCCACACGCCCAGCGCGCCTCTGGTGCTTTCTTCCCGGCACGTGACGCGGCTCTGCCCCGAGCGGGAAGCGCCCCAGCCATTGGCCGCCGCCGGTGGGCGGGTCAGCAGGAGCGAGCGGGGAAAGTCAGGCCTCCGGCTTGCACACGCTGGAGAAAGAGGCGGCGGCTCAATCCTCCGGGACCATTCGGAAAACTGAGGCCTGAGGCCACCTTCCATGGGAGGGGGCTGGTAGCCGAGAGTTCAGGGTACCATTAGGGAAACTAAGGCCGGGGACTTACGGTTTCGGAGAACCAATGACTCCACCCGAGGCCATAGCCTACAGGATTGAGGCCTGGGGCTGGGGGACAAGGGTGGCTCAGCCCACTACGTCGACCGAGGAAATTGAGGTCCGCGGCCACTCCTATTGAGGGACACACAGGCCTCGGCTGTTGGGACCGAGGAGACACTGAGGTCCGGGAGAATGAGCCACACTGCCCTGGGGTTACGGGATAGAATGGGGAAGCAGCCCCGCGCCGCGACTGTAGATCGCCCAAGCCGGGCGGCAGTCTCTAAAGGGTTAACTTCCACCCTTCCCGGCGGCCCTCGACTGATTCCATGATTGGATCACAGCAGAGCCAGCCAACCAATTAAAACTGGGTCATTTCATCTTCAGCCAATAGACGGTAGAGGCTGGATTCCTTCCAGCCAATCAGTGTTAAACTGCTCCTCCTCTAGCAGTCAGCAGGAGGCTCCGGCCTCACGCATCCAATCAGTTGTAGGGTCTTGTCCTCAGCTAGCCAATCAGCTCGCGGGTCAAAGCTGGCTCGTGGCCTCCACCCCCCACCCAACGCTAGCGCTTCGTGCCTGTGGGCTGAGCCCAGCTAGTGCGCCGCACAGCTGCAGCCCTTTCTTTTCTCGGTGGCCGCCGTCCCGGGACCTCCGCTCCGAGGCGCAGGGCCACCTCCCAGCGCTGGGACTCACCAGCCCCTCGCAGGGCTTAAAGCCCGGGGTGGGGGCTCCGTTAAGCTGCAGGGCACCTTTGGCTGGGCTCAGCCACATATGGGTGTACCCGACCCGGGTTTGGAAGAGGGGACAGGCTGTTAGGGGCGGGGGTGTCCAGCCAGGATGATCTGGAATCAGACTGGACCTGGCTCCAAATCCTGCGGCACCACTTCCCAGCTCTGTGACTTTGGCCAAGTGTCTCCACCTCCCTGTTGTCTCCTGGGGATAATAATTCCTACTTCAGAGTTGTTAAAGACCAGGGCTTGACAAAGAGTAAGAGCTAGGCAATGTGAATGATTATTATTACTCATGATGAAATAAAAGTTGTATTTTAAGGCAGGACAAGAAAAAGTAAACAAAATTCTCTGTTTGTTTGGACCTCCTTCCTCCCTCTCTCCCCAATCTGCATTACACATTAACCAGTGATCCTCAAACATGGGAAGATGGGAATGCCTACTCAACAGTAAATGTAACTTCTTAAAAGAATAGTGTTCTTTCCCAGCTCTGTAGGGGATCAGGATGATTTGCTCCTCCTTTTTTTTTTTTTTTTTTTTGCGGTACGCGGGCCTCTCACTGTTGTGGTCTCTCCCGTTGTGGAGCACAGGCTGCGGACGCGCAGGCTCAGCGGCCATGGCCCACGGGCCCAGCCGCTCCGCGGCATGTGGGATCTTCCCGGACCGGGGCACGAACCCGTGTCCCCTGCATCAGCAGGCGGACTCTCAACCACTGCGCCACCAGAGAAGCCCGCTCCTCCCTTTTTACGGGCTTACCTGGACTATCTATCCTTGGTGAACTTTATGTAGAATATCAGTATCATTTCGATGTATGATCCTTTGTCTCAAGGTGGTCCAGTGGTTAAGACTCCATGCTTCCACCGCAGAGAGGGCGCGTTCGCACCCTGGTTGGGGAACTAAAGATCCCGCATGCCCCGTGGTGCAGCGTAAATAAACAAACAAACAAACAAATAAATAAATAAAATGTATATGTGCCTTCAGCTTCTAACAGGCAGAACAGCTCTCAGCACTTTCTGAGAATCTGCTTCCTCTGTTATAATCCTCAGTTTGGCTCAAATAAAATTCCCTTTTTTCTTCTTCTTAACTTGATAGTTAAATTTCATTGACACTCACTTTGTGTCCAGTCCAAACCTCCTTTTGGAGTCATCTCACCACCCACCCAGGAGCTAGCCATCAACTATGCATCCCCCAGCCCCTTAGACTCAGCAGAGCTCAAACTGGCCCGTTTATTCCCACATAACCTTGCCTACTTTCTCTTTGGCTCTCTTATAAAACCCAGGGCTGGATCTCGAGCCTCTCCCATCTGGATCATTTCCTAGGGACTCAGGCCTCCACACTCACCCACACCCTGTCCATCTCTCACCCTGGCTGGCCCCAGAGAGATCTTTATAAAATACAACTATGACCACCTCCCTCCCCATTGCCTTTGATAAATAAAATTAAAACTAACTGCTGTGTGGACTTCCCTGGTGGTGCAGCGGTTAAGAATCCGCCGGCCAGTGCAGGGGGCATAGGTCCGAGCCCTGAGCCTAGAAGATCCCACATGCCGCGGAGCAACTAGGTCCGTGTGCCACTACTACTGAGTCTGCGCTCTGGAGCCCACAAGGCATAACTACTGAGCCTGTGCTCCTAGAGCCCGTGCTCTGAAACAAGAGAAGCCACCTCAATGAGAAGCCCGGGCACAGAAAGGAAGAGTAGCCCCTGCTCGCCGCAAGTAGAGAAAGCCCGTGCGCAGCAACAAAGACCCAACGCAGCCAAAAATAAATAAATAAATATATATTTTTTAAAAAAACCAAAAATCCTAACTGCTGTGACCTTATTAACCATTTACAGCACCCCTATATGGCAGATAGTATAATCAACATTACCAGACAGTTCAGCAGATGAAGAGGTTGCCCAGACTACACAGTTCTTGAGCAGATTCCAAAGGCTATTCTTTGCTATGCGTATAAAGTCCAGGCAGCCTTATAACTACGAAAGAAATTGAATTTGTAATTTTAAAAGTCCCCAGAAAGGAACTAGGTACCTTCAAGATGCATAAATTCATTAGCTACACGTTAATTTCTGTAGCAGACCTGGCAAGTATTTGAGGTCAAAACCTTATGTGTTTTAAAAAAATGTTTTTTACCCTATGTGTTTAAAAAAATATTTTTTACCATGCTAATAAAAGTATTCATTTGCTTGGGAGAAAAAAAAAAAAGTCCCAAAAAAGAAATCTCCAGGCCCAGATGGAGAATTCTATGAAGGTTCAAAGACAAATTAATACCATTTTACATATTCTCTTCCAGAAAATTGAAGAGGGAATATTTCCCAATTCATTTTTTTTAAAGATCTTTTTGATGTGGACTATTTTTCAAGTCTTTATTGAATTTGTTACAATATTGCTTCAGTTTTATGTTTTGTTTTTTTGGCCACGAGGCATATGGGATCTTAGCTCCCTGACCAAGGATCGAACCTGCATCCCCTGCATTAGAAGGCAAAATCTTAACCACTGGACCACCGGGGAAGTCTCCCCAAGTCATTTTATGAAGCTAGCATCTCCCTGACACCAAAACCAGATAAGAAGAGTACAAAGAAAACTACAGGATATACCTCATGAATCCAAACACAAAAATCCTTACCAAAATATTAATAAATAGAATTCAGCGATACATAAAAAGAATTATATACATCATGACCAAGTGAAGTTTATTCCAGGGGTGCAAGGCTGGTTCAGTACGCCAAATTCAGTCAGTGTTTTCCACCATATTTAAGAGACTGTGGTGGGTGGAATAATGGTTCCCTGAAGGTGTCCATGTCTGAATCCCCAGAGCCTGTGAATATTTAGGTTACATGGCAAAGGGGATTTAAGGTTGCAGATGGAAGTACAGTTGCTAATCAGCTGACTTTAAAATAAAGAGATGATCCTGGGACTTCCCTGGTGGTCCAGTGGGTAGGGCTCCACACTCCCAATGCAGGGGGCCCGGGGTTCAATCCCTGGTCAGGGAACTGTATCCCGCATGCATGCCGCAACTAAGAAGCCCGCCCGCCACAACAAAAGATCCCACGTGCCGCAACTGAGACCTGGCGCAGCCTAAATTAATTAATTTTTTAAAATAAAAATAAAATAAAGAGATGATCCTGGACTATCTGCTGAGCCCAGTGTAATAACAGGGGTCCTTAAAAATGGAAGAGAGTCAGGAAGAGATAACTATGGAAGAAATTCAGAGTGATATGATGTGAGGTTCCTACCCACAGTTGCTGGCTTTGTGGATGGAGGAAGGAATGAGGAAAGCTTCTAGAAGCTGGAAGAGGCAAGGAAATAGATTCATTCTTTGAGCCTTCAGAAAGGAAAACAGCCCTGCCAACACCCTGATTTTAGCTTTGTGAGATCCACGTAGGACTCCTAACCTACAGAGCTGTAAGATAATACATTTGTGTTGTTTTAAGCCTTTAAATTTGTGATAATTTATTATATCGACCACAGAAAACTAACACACAAGCTAAAGAAGAAACATCATAAGAACGTATCCATTCATGCAGAAAAAGCATGTGACAGAATTCAACACCCACTCATAATAAAAACTCTCAGCAAACTAGGAACAGAGGGGAAACTACCTCAACTTGGAGAAGCACGTCTACAAAACTTCAGTTAACATTGTGCTTAATGGAGAAAGACGGAACACTTTTTTTTTCTTTTGCCACGCCACGTGGCATGTGGGATCTTAGTTCCCCGACCAGGGACTGAACCCGTGCCCTCTGCAGTGGAAGCATGGAGTCTGAACCACTGGACTGCCAGGGAAATCCCACTTTTCCCCTTAAGACTGGGAACAAGGCAAAGATGTCCACCCTCACCACTCTTATTCAACAGAGTCCTGGAAATGCTAGCCAGCACAATAAGACAAGAAAAGGAAATAAAAGGCATACAGATTGGAAAGGTGGAAGAAATGAAACTAACCCTATTTGCAGATGACATGATGGCCTGTGTACAAAATCACAAGAAATCTACCAAAAATGCCCCTTGAACTAAGAAGTGGGTTAGTTCAGCAAGGTTATAGGATAAGAGATCAGCACACAAAAATCAATGGCATGTCTGTATGCTAGCAATGAACAATGAAAACTGGAACTAAAAGTACAATGGTGTTTATAATTACTAAGGAAGAAAGAAAGAAAGAAAGAAAGGGAGAGAAAAGAAAGAAAGAAAGAAAGAAAGAAAGAAAGAAAAAGAGAGAGAAGGAGGGAGGGGGGAAGGAAGGAAGGAAGAGAAAGACCATGTCTGTGGGTTGGAAGACTCAACACAGGACATAAAAGATGTCAAGTCTCCCTCAACTGATATACAGGTTTAGTGCTATTCCTGTCAAAATCCCTGCAAGATTTTTGGTAGATACAAACAAGATTGTTCTAACGTCCAGGCGGCCTAATGGGCTTCCTGGACATCGTACCACTCTCTGGTCTCATCCCCTCACCACTCTGGCACCAGACTCCGTTCTCTCCCTTCCAGGCCTTTGCTTAGGCAGGTCCCCCTCCTGATGCCCTGGCACTGACAGCTCCCAGCAGCTCTCTCCTCTGTTCTCTTACTCCAGCCAGGCCTCCCTGACCTCTTTTGGGCACCAGAGAGGAGGGGATTTCCCTAAGATCTCGGGACCTGCCCAGGCCCAGCCCCCATCCAGCCCTGGCAGGGGAGGGAGCTCGGGAGCTGACAGAAGAGAGGAAATTCCCCTGGAACCTGTTTCTCTGCTTCCTGGCTCAGCTGGGGCACCCACTGGAGGGAGAGGCCAGGCCAAAGACCCGGCCCGCCATGGCCTTGGCCCTGAGGCCACCCCGGGTTCCCAAGCCCAAGAGGAGCCTGCCCTCACACTACCACGAAAGCTTCCTGGAGAAGAAGGGACCCCGAGACCGGGTAAGACGGGCCAGGGAGCTGGCGCTGCTGGGCGGCCGAGGCAGGTGCAGCACCTCTCTGAGCCTAGACCTCCGCAACCGGCCCAGGATAATGCGGTGGGTGCTGGGTGGGGCAGGGCATGGACTGGGGGCTGGGAAAGGTTACGTCCCTCTGTCTGTCTGTCTCTGTCTCTCTCTGTGTCTCTGATTCTGACCTGAGCTCTTTCTCTTTCTCTGTATTTCTCCCTGCCTGGCTCCATCTCTCTCGGTCTTGGTCTCTTTATGTCTCTCTCGGATACAAACAGGATCAGCGACTTTACTCCAGGAAATGGGGAGTCTTCTGATTCCCACACCTCCCCTCCCCCCCCCCACCCCCGGCCCTGAGCTAACTCTGTGAACTTCAGATCCAGGGGTCAAAGTCAGTACAGATTGTGAGGAGGGACAGTGAGAATTAATGGAGGCTACGTCCCACAGAACCAGATACTGGCCAGGGGCCCAATGTGTGTGTGTGTGTGTGTGTGTGTGTGTGTGTGTGTGTGTGTGTGTGTGTGTGTGTGTGTCCTCCTCAGAATAAAGCCCAGCCTGGTTCCCACTAAGGCCCATCCCCCTCCTCATCTGCATACTCATCTCCTACCAGGACGCAAACCAACCAGGCTTCTCTCTGCCTTTGCCCTGGCAGTTTCCTCCTCCCGTTTCCTCCTCCCGTCCTTCGGCCTCCACACATCCAAATCCTCCCCAGCCTAGAAAGCATCCAGAGGCAGGAGATCTCAGGGGTTAAGAAAGAGCACGAGGGCCCCAGAGGATGAGACCCAAGTTCACATCCCTGCTCCGCGCGGTCCTGACTCCCACGCCGTGTACAAGTGACTCTGCATCTTTGTGCCTCGGTTTTCTCTATTATAAAATGGAGAGAAAAAAAAAAAAAAAGGACTCCCTTGGTCGTTCAATGGTCAAGATCCCACACTTCCGCTGTAGGGGGCGCAGGTTCTATCCCTGGCTGGGGAAATAAGATCCCACAGGCCACACCGTGAGGCCAAAAACATAAAATTAAAATTAAAACGAAAAAAATAAAATGGGTTGACAAGGCCATAGGCATGGTTACAGAAGAGGGATATCTCTTTTTTTTTTTTTTTAATTTATTTTTGGCTGCATTGGGTCTTCGTTGCTGCGCGCGGGCTTTCTCTAGTTGCGGGAAGTGAGGGCTACTCTTTGTTGCGGTGCGTGGGCTTCTCATTGCAGTGGCTTCTCTTGTTGTGGAGCACGGGCTCTATGCGCAGCGGGCTTCAGTAGTTGTGGCACACGGGATCAGTAGTTGTGGCTTGTGGGCTAAGAGCGCAGGCTCAGTAGTTGTGGCACACGTGCTTAGTTGCTCCATGGCATGTGGGATCTTCCCGGACCAGGGCTCGAACCCGTGTCCCCTGAATTGGCAGGCAGATTCTTAACCACTGCACCACCAAGGAAGTCCCAAGGGATAACTCTTTTTTTTTTTTTTTTTTTTTGCGGTACGCGGGCCTCTCACTGTTGTGGCCTCTCCCGTTGCAGAGCACAGGCTACGGACGCGCAGGCTCAGCGGCCATGGCTCACGGGCCCAGCCGCTCCGCGGCATGTGGGATCTTCCCGGACCAGGGCACGAACCCGCCTCCCCTGCATCGGCAGGCGGACTCTCAACCACTGCACCACCAGGGAAGCCCCAAGGGATAACTCTTAACATGCCAAGGATCTGACTCAGCGCTTTGCATGTATTAATTCACCCAATTCTCATAGCAGTCTCTGAGGCAGTTACCTTTTTTTTTTTTTTTTTGGCCATGCCAAGAGGCATGTGGGATCTTAGTTCCTGGACCAGGGATCGAATCTGTGCCCGCTGCAGTGGAAGCCCGGAGTCTTAACCACTAGACTGCCAGGGAAGTCCCAGGCAGGCACCATTATTATTGCCATTTTATAGGTGGGGAAACTGAGGCAGAGATAGCTTGAACAATGTGCAATGGATGGCACATAGCTGGTGCATGACAAAGTAGGTCTGACCATGTGAGTTTAATCACTTACTGCTGTATTCCCAGTGCCTGGCACACAGTAGGTCTTCAATAAATGTAAAATGTATATATGTAGTATGTACCTATGGATGGACAGATGGGTGACTGGGTGGAGGGACAGATAGGTGAATGGATGGATACATAGAGCTATACTTCGGAGACACTGCAGGTTTGGTTCCAGACCACCACAATAAAGCAAATATATATTATTTATTTATGTATGTATTTACGTATTTATGTATGTATGTATGTATTTATTTTGGCTGCTGCCAGGTCTTAGTTGCAGCATGTGGGATCCTCAGCTGCGGCAGGCGGGCTTCTCAGGTGCAGCATGCAAACTCTTAGTTGTGGCATGCAGGACCTAGTTCCCCATCCAAGGATTGAACCCAGGCCCCCTGCAATGGGAGCACCCAGTCCCACCACTAGACCACCAGGGAAGTCCCACAATAAAGCAAATATTGCAATCAAGTGAGTCATATGAATTTTTTGGCTTCCCAGTGCCTATAAAATTTATGTTTACACTAGACTATACTCTATTAAGTGTGAAATAGCATTCTATCTTAAAAAAACAATGTACGTACCTTAATTTTAAAATAACGCTGTTGGGGGGCTTCCCTGGTGGCGCAGTGGTTGAGAATCTGCCTGCCGATGCAGGGGACACGGGTTCGTGCCCTGGACCAGGAAGATCCCACGGGCCGCGGAGCAGCTGGGCCCGTGAGCCATGCCCGCTGGGCCTGAGTGTCCGGAGCCTGTGCTCCTTAACGGAAGAGGCCACAGCAGTGAGAGGCCCGTGTACCACAAAAAAAAATAAATAAATAAAAATAACGCTGTTGGAAAAATGGCGCCGAAAGACTTCTTCAAAGCAGGGTAGCCAGAAATCTTCAATTTGTAAAAAAGAAAAAAACAGAATATCTGTGAAGTGCAATAAAATGAGGTATGCTTGTAGACAGGTGGATGGATGTGTGGGTGAGTACATAAGTTGATAAAAAGGATGAATGGATGGATGTGCGGCTGGATGAACGGATGGATAGGCAGATGGATGAATTGATAGGTGGATTGATGGATGCTTGATCGCTGTCAATACAAGAGCTACCCTCATTATCATTATGGACTAATTAAAGTACCTCCTGTTTCAGGAAGTCTTCCCAGATTTCCCAGTTGGAGGGCTTCTCTCCTCCTCTGTGATCTCTTGGTCCAGGATCTATCCCTCCCTGAGGGTGCTAATTTCTCTTCTTTGGAGGATTTAAGTATCTATGCTTTCTCTATCTTTCTAAAACATCATTATTTTATTTTATTTGGCCGCACCATGCAGCTTGCGGGATCTTAGTCCCCACCCCCACCCCTCACCCCCAGGGATGGAACCTGTGCCCCCTGCAGTGAAAGCACGGAGTCCTAACCACTGGACCGCCAGGGAATTCCCGAAACATCATCTATTTAGAAAAAGAAGCCATGCCCCATTTATTATTTTGCCTGCAACAGAGCTGAGCGCAGAGTAGGTGCTCAGGGAATATTTGGTGAAAAACAAATTCTAGAATCTTATAATCTGATTTGTATCAGCCCCTTCGGCTTCCAGAGAGCTAGGACATTTGGAATTCAGAATCCTGAGGGGGAAATCCTGAATCTGCAGACCTTCTAGTGTCCAGAGCCTTGTGAAATTCTGACTGTAGACTGAGCACCTAGCCCAGTGCCTGGCACCTAGGAGATGTTAATATTTACAGGGTGGATAAGGGGACAGGGGGTTATATGTATGTATGGGTGAATGGGAGGGTGGAAGGATGGGAGGGTGGAACAGATGGATGAGTGGGTGGATGCATGGAAAACCATAAAGTGAGTTAGCACAAATTACTCCTAAAGCTCCCACCCCTGTAGGTTCCCTTTGGTCCTTTCTGAGAGTAACAGATCCCCAGAAGCCGGGCCATGGATGAGGAGGGCCTCCCCTAGAAGGCAACACTTGTTCACAGACCCAAAGCAGGTGATGAACGAAACTACCTAAAGATCTGGGAGAAGAGTGTTCAGGCAGAGAGAACAGCCAGTGCAAATGTCCTGAGGTAGACTATGATGGAGGTACCCAGCCTCGCCACCTCACCTCCTTCTCTTTCTCTAACTCTGGTCCACAGGATTACAAGAAGTTCTGGGCAGGCCTCCAGGGCCTGACTCTCTATTTCTACAATAGCAATCGGGACTCCCAGGTAAGGATGGAAATGAAGGCTCAAGAATTGGCCCACCTTGACCCCAGGGACCAAGCAGAGGACATGGATGGTATGTTGGTATGTCTAAGACAGGGGGCCTGAGGGGCCACAGGCCTCGTGCTCAGACCCTGTCTACTGTGCCGCCAGCATATGGAGAAGCTAGACCTAGGAATGTTTGTGAAGCTCACAGATGAAGCTCCCTGGGGGAGCTCCCATGACCGTGGCACCCACTTCTGCTTGGTCCTGCGGAACCAGGAGATCAAGTTCAAGGTAGGTGTCTTAAGGTGGGGCTGGTAGGAGACCCTTCCTCTTGTCACACCCACCATTAACACATAGTAGCATGGAGTCACAAAAAGTTTACCACTGGGCTGGTGACACTGGGCAAGTCACTTAACCTCTCTGGGCCTCAGTTTCCTCAACTGAAAAGTGGGATAATATACGTAAAGTGCCCAGAACAAGATCTGATCCACAAAGACCATCACTGCCATCATCCAATCTTTCAGCTAACATTACTGAGCACCTACTGTGTACCAGACACTCTCCTAGTGTCAAGGCAGTGACTAAGACAATTAAAAATCCCTGCACTTAGAACATTCGCTAACACCATACCCAAAAATAAACTCAAAATAGATTAAAGACCTAAATTTAAGACCGGATACTGTAAAACTCCTAGAGGAAAACATACACAGAACACTCTTTGACATAAATTGCAGCAATATCTTTTTGGATCCACCTCCTAGAGTAATGGAAACAAAAATAAACAAATGGGACCTAATTAAACTTAAAAGATTTTGCACAGCAAAGGAAACCATAAACAAAATGAAAAGACAACCTACAGAATAAGAGAAAATATTTGCAAACGATGTGGCTGACAAGGGATTAATCTCCAAAATATACAAACAGCTCATACAGCTCAATATCAAAAAAAAAAAAAAATACAACCAAATCAAAAAGTGGCAGAAGATCTAAACAGACCTTCCTCCAAATAAGACATACAGATGGCCAAGAGGCACATGATAAGATGCTAAACATCGCTAATTATTAGAGAAAAGGAAATCAAAACTACAGTGAGGTACCACCTCACACCAGAAAGAACGGCCATCATCAAAAAGTCTACAAATAATAAATGCTGGAGAGGGTGTGGAGAAAAGGGAACCCTCCTAACACTGTTGGTGGGAATGTAAATTGGTGCAGTCACTATGGAGAACAGTATGGAGGTTCCTTAAACAACTAAAAATAGAGCTACCGTATGATCCTGCAATCCCACTCCTGGGCATATATCGGGAGAAAACAATAATTTGAAAAGACACATGCACCCCAATGTTCACTGCAGCACTATTTACAATAGCCAAGACATGGAAGCAACATAAATGTCCATTGACAGATGAATGGATAAAGAAGATGTGAGATATATATATATATATAAAGCCCCTGTGGCTGGAGCAGAGTGAAAGAGGGGGAGAGAGGGAGGGAATGAGGGTTGCGGGGGTGGGGGGAAGGGGCAGGTTGTACAGGGCCTGTGGGTGACCAGGAGGACCTGGGCTTCTACCCTGAGGGAGGTAGGAGTCAAGGGAGGGTTTCAAGCATAGGAGATACATGATCTGACTTATGTTTTTTTAAATGTTGATGTAATAACATTAAAGAATAACAGTACCCCATATTACTAAGAACTTATATTCAGACATCATTCTAAATTAACCTGTTCAAGCTCATTTAATCTTCAAAACAGCCCTTGGACACAGGGACTCTTATTCCTCACTCCCATTTCACAGATGACTAGACCGAGGCTCATCGACACAAAATCTTTTTCTTTCCCTCCCTAGGTGGAGAGTCTGGAGTCTCGGGAGATGTGGAAAGGCTTCATCCTGATGGTGGTGGAGGTAAGAGTGGTCGTCCTCGGCCCCTCTCTCCCCCATTCCCCACTAGGCCTGCTCGGAAATCCTCTTTTTAATTTCCAACCTTCATTCCCCAAACAAACCTCTCCAGTAGAGCAAACTGGTTACAAACTGGCGGCCTATGAGCCAGATGTAGCCCATAAACGTCTTTTGTTTTGCCAACAAAGTGCTATAAATTTAAGTCAGCTGCTATCACTTAAAAACTAGGAGTGTTAGTAAACATTCCTGATTTCTAGGTTACTCATTTGTTCCCAGTCTGCCCCCTGCAGGCCGTTGAGTTTGAGACCCTACATGCTAGCATTTGCTCTGTCCTCCTCATCACCGAAGTCCTCTCTATGCCCTCTTTGCCCCTGAGGTGTCAGGTGGCTCTGGAGCCCCCAGACCTGGGTTCCCATCCTGGCTGTATCCGCACTCTGGCCTCAGTTTGCCCCTCTGTGACATAGTCACAGCCTCCCATTCCCTGACGCCCCAATGCCCCCCTCAGCTCCGTGTCCCGTCTAACCTAAACCTGCTGCCCGGACACCTGTACATGATGGCCGAAGTCCTGGCCAAAGAAGAGGCGCGACGTGCGCTCGAGATGCCCTCGTAAGTGCCGAGGGTCTCCAGGATGGTGGCGGGCTGGACAGCATGGAGCCGGAGAGGGCAGTGAGCGGGGTCTCCAGGCGTTGGGTCTTGAGCGTAAGACTGCATCCGGGCAGGGGCGGGGATTAGGTCTCACAGCTGGGAGCCCTACTGGGTGTTTGGGGCGGGTCTAGCTGCCTGGGGGCGGGCCTGGATCCCCATGGGCGAGCCTAGGTGCCTGGTGGCGGGACAAGTTTTACAGGAGAGGGTATAGGTGCCTGGGAGGCGGGTATGGGTCTCTGAGTGTTGGCCTGTGTGCCCGCAGGATAGCCTGAGCCTCCGGAGGCAGAGCCTGGGCCTGGGGTCGGGCAAGGCAGGGTCTCCAGGAACCAGGTCGTGGACGGGAGGGCAAGGCTGGGTGCCCAGGGGCGGGGTTACGTGGGGAGGGCGTGGCTGTGTCTCTGGGGTCGGGGCCTGTCCTGGTGAGTGACGCGACCCGCCCTAGGTGCTTCCTGAAAGTGAGCCGGCTGGAGGCTCAGCTGCTCCTGGAGCGCCACCCCGAGTGCGGGAACCTGCTGCTCCGGCCCAGCGGGGACGGCGCGGGCGGAGTGTCGGTCAGCACGCTCCAGACGCTCAACGGGTGCGCATGCGTGGCCCCGGCGCCGGGGTGGGAGGGGCGTCGGATGCGGGGGTGTGGTCATATATAGGGGCGGGGCCAGGCAGAATGTGGAGCCGGGGGCGGGGTCTCCCGGGATGGAATCCATACAGGACGGTCCTCCTGGGGGGCTATGCCAGGACCAGGCGCAGGGCTTTTCTAGGAGGTGGAGTCTTTCGAGGGCCTGGTCCCCTGCAGAGACCCACGCCAGGATGTGGCGTGGTCAGTGTGCAGGGGAGCAAGTCGGGGTTGGGCCCTCCATGGTGGCGGGGCCCGGACGAGGGGCAGGCCATTTTTTGTCCTCACCCAGGCCACTCACTCGCCCCTGCCCTTGCAGGACGCCGGTGGTCCGGCACTACAGAGTGAAGCGCGAGGGCCCCAAGTACGTGATCGACGTGGAGGAGCCGGTGAGCGCTGGGCCCGGGTCCCGGGAATTGCAAAGGTCTGCTCCCCTTCCCCGCCAGCCCTGATAACATCCCCTATCTGACCCCAGTTCTCCTGCACCTCGCTCGACGCAGTGGTCAACTATTTCGTGTCGCACTCCAATAAGCAGCTGATGCCCTTCCTGCTGGACGATGACTACGAGAAAGTGATTGGTTGGTGCAGCCTCAGGGAACTCTGGGGGCCCAGTCCACGCCTCTCCCGCCCCCTCCCCGACCCGGACACCCTTGGGTCAGCCCCCAGCCGCCGTGCCTCCTCCAGGCCGCCCTCTCTGTTCCAGGCTACGTGGAGGCGGATAAAGAGAATGGCGAGAGTGTGTGGGTGGCGCCCTCGGCCCCCGGCCCAGGTGATGCCCTGTCCCCGCGGTCGCCACTGGGGCAGCGTGGGGAAAGACCTAGGAACCTCATGGCGCCACCTGTGCCCAATCTTCTACCCAGAGTTGCAGGGACCGAGAAATTACCCAGACCTTGCTCTCTAGGGGCTTCCAGGTTATGGAGGGGGCGGGCATGGCTGGGCACAGACAGTCCCAGCCCTGAGGAGTCGAACCTGGGGCTGGAGGGTGGGAGGGGAAGGCGCGGCACCTAGAGCTGGGAGAAGAGGAGGCAGGGCAGAGTAGAGGGGAGTCTTCCTGGAGGAGGGGCTGTTTGCTGAAGGTCCCCAAGGATTTCAGGAGGTAGAGATGGGAAATCAGGATGGGAGGTAGTCCCGATTACGAAGCAAGAAGAGACTGGAAAGATCTGTGGAGTGAGCAGTATAGTTCTCCCTGGGCTGGTCAGATGCTTCGGACCCCACGTGCATGATGGGCCCAAGTATACATACCTACATACATGCCACACTCATGAACATAGACCTGTATGTGTCCACCTGCATCATCAGAAGGTCCTATGTAGATAGTGGCTCCACACATGCATGAATACAGGTGTCACACAGTTCCAGTCCCATGTAGCACACATATACATACCTCACGTCACAATCACGTACGTACACACAAATGCAGACATACCCACTCAAGAGCACAAATTCAGACTTTTACACATACACTAAATTAGTGTACACACTAATATAGACAAGCTACCCAGCACATACCTTAGCATCCATGCGATGTCATGCACACACGTGTGTATAAACCCTTTGCATATATTCAACTGCTGCAAATTCACCCAGTGTCCATGTATATGCTAAACAGGGACACACACACAGACTCATAAACGGGCACGTGCACAGACACACATGCATGCAACGAGGTGTGCACGTACATCCTCATCCTGAGGTGTCTCTGCACCACGTGGGCCCTGACAGTGACCACAGTTTCCCACCAGGTCCCGCAGCCCCTAGGGGTGGCCCTAAGCAGCTGCCTCCCTCGTCCATCACGCCTGTGTCCAGCCAGGACAAGCTGCCCCCACTACTGAACCAGGATGAGAACTATGTGATCCCCATTGAAGATGACCCAGCTGCCAACTACGTGAACGGGGACGGTGGGTGGCGGCCGGGGTGGATGAGAGTTGGAAATGAGGAGCGGGCTGATGACTGGATGTGATATGCCACATCTCTGTCCATGCAGTGCCTTCCCCTAGTCGACCAGTTGTCCCGAAGCCCAGGAAGTTGGCCATGTTTCAGGCAAAGCCTCCAAAGCCACCCATCGTGCCCAAGTCAGGTAGGGGTCCCTCTTCCCAGCCCCTTTCCCATCCAGCCAAGAGCCAGCCTCAGCCTTCATCTACCTTCTCCACCAGAGCCCAAAAAAGGCCTCAACAGTGGCCTGGCCAGGAAGCTGGCAGTCAGCTCAGCGCAGGCTTCCTCCTCCCCGACCACAGGTAAGGGGTCAATGCAGGGTGGGCTTCACAAGCGGGGGACCCCTGTAGTCACACATGGGTGACCTCCACGCTTGGTTTAATGCTCTGCTGGGTCCATCTTGAAATTCCTCATGTCCACTGAACACATGTTTCATTTTATGCTGGGCCCCGAAAATTCTGCAGCAGTCCTGGGTGGATATAAGAGAGAACAGCCTGGACTGGGGAATCCCTGGTGCCGCTGAAGCCTCAGGGACCACCCCCCTCCCCACTCCCAGGGCTGGCAGATGTGACAGCAGAGCTGAAAGGGAAACTGCAGAGGAGACTGGCGCTGCAGCAGGCAGCCGAGTGCACAGGGGACCAGCAGGCCCATCTCCAAGCGTGGCGCATCAGTCAGGCAGATCCCTCCTCCCAGAATTAAAGCTCAAATGACCCCAGGACCTGCGTGTTTGGCTTGGCTGGTGGGGCAGTGCGGGCTCCCTCAGACGACTGCCCACGGTGGTCCTCAGCTCAGCAAAACCTGCCTCCTGACCCTCAAGAAAAGCCTTTTTTGGGGGGGCTGTGCCTCACAGCTCATGGGATCTGAGTTCCCCGACCAGGGATCGAACCCGGGCCTCAGCAGTGACGGCTCTGAGTCCTGACCACTGGACCGCCAGGCAATTCCCAAGAAAAGCCCACTTTACAGCCAAGAAAGCTGAGGTCCAGAGAGGGCCAGGCACACCCAGTGCCACCCAGCCCCGAAAATAAGACCAGCAGCACCGCCCGGCCAGTGTTTGACCTTTATTAGGAGGTGAGGTGGGGAGGAGGGCCCGCCCCCGTGCCCGCTCCCCACTGGTGACCCCATCAGGGGTTAAGGCTCCAAGCAGCAAGTGAGAGGAGGGTGCCCAGCTGAAACAGCCGAGGCCTGGAGGCGCCCCCCCCGCCCCGAAATCAGCCCGGCTGAGGGGCCGTCCCGAGGCCTAGGTGAGGCTGGTGTTGGAGCTGCTGGTAGCACTGCCCCGCTTCTGCAGGCAGCGCACAGAGCTGGGGACCTGTAGGCCTGCCGTCACGTGGAAGCTGCCACACCACACCTGGGGGACGGCGTCGGGGGGGACACAGAGAGGCTCAGTAGTGAAGCCAGCCCTCACGCCACGACCGCTCTTACCCCTGGGCCGCGGAGGAGGCCTCACCGTGAAAGCCGGCAGCAGTGGCTGTGTGAACTTGGCCTTGAAGGTGTGCAGCAGCTGTTTGGTGCGGGCGTTGTAGAAGGACAGGAGGCCTGGGGTGGAGGGCAAGAGGAACAGGGGGACCGGTAAGAGGGGTTTGGGCAGAGAGACGGCGGACAGGGGTGGCCGGAGAGGTCAGCGGGGGCCCGGGGTCACCTTGGTGGAAGTCGCAGTGCACGCCCAGGCAGTCGGGCACGGGGGTGTCCAGCACCTTGGCCTTGTTGGCGTGCTTGGCAGTGAAGCTGACCTGCAGCCAGTTGTTGACGTACACGCACCAGGACGCGGCTGTCTTGCCCAGCTGCTCGAAGCGGCCCAGGCTGCGGTAGGCCACCCCCAAGCCAAAAGCCTTGCTGTCCGGCTCGTAGCGCACCTCCCAGTAATGCTCCCCGCCATCAATCAGCGTGTCCCCTGTGGGGCGGAGCAGGCAGGGGGGACTGGGTAGAATCGGGTCCCAGGTGCCCTTTCACAAAGGGGCAGCCAGAGCCCAGCTATTCCCTCCAGATACTGCTTGGTCCTCAGCTGTTCCTTCCAGATACTCCAGGCGTCCCTAGATATTCGTTAAGTCCGGATCTTCCAAGCTTCAACTAGATCTCAGCTACTCCCTGAGTCCACATCCTCCCCGGACCCCGGATCCAGATTCTTGCCGCCTCAGCTACTCCCCGATCCAGCTACTCCTGAGCTGCAGCTTCTCTGCACGCTCTTGCCCCACCAGATGGTAGCTTTTCTCCTCACTCATTCCCAGAAACCAGCTACTCCCTAAATTTGTGCCCTCCCCGCCGCCACCTGCCACAAAGTACAAACCACACTGGCTTCCTCATTTACCCTGGCTTCTTTTTCAAGCTTTTCTTCTGGACAGTGGTGATTCCCCTGAACTCCAGGTCGTCCTCGGACTCCAGCTTCTCCTTCACAGGATCCAATCAGTCCTGTGGTGCTAACCGCTCCTCTCATCCTAGCCATTCTCTCCACTTCTCAGACTCAGCGACTCTCTCTGGCTCCTCCACTCACCCTAAGCCACTTCCCCGAGCCCCTGTCTTGCTTCAGCTCCTCCACAAACCTGGCTGCTCCACAGGCAACTGTTCTTTCCAGCTACTCCCCGAGGCTCAGCTACTCCCTGAGTCTCAGCTACTCCACAGACCCCAGGAAATCCCCCCTCAAGCTCCTGCCCAGCCACTCCCCAGTCCAGAACACCCATAAGCTCTGATTCCCCCCATTAATCCCTCAGCCCCAAATCTTCCCATTCCTCCAGTGTCACAATAACACCTTATTGGGACCATTCCCACAGAAGCTTTGTTGATAGCTGCCTCAGTTTCCCCAGCCAAAGGAATCCTCTCCCACCACCCCCCATCAGGGCCCTGCCCAGAGTACTCCTCTCTCCTCCCATCTACCCTCCTCCTTACCCAGCACTGTGTAGGACTCAGCTGTGAAGCGATCCCGTCCCCCACGACCCGAGGGCATCCTCTTGGGAGATGGAGTACCTCTGTGGGGAAGTCTCAATTCAGAACTCACCTCTCCCATCGGAGGGCTTCCCTGGTCCACCCCAGCCACGAGGAACTTTTCATCATTCCCTGACTGTCTGTTGTTCTTTTCATACACAGGGCCTCTCATGTCAGAACACACCAGTGCCCTTCCTCATCTGGAAAACTATTCAACCGTCAAAACCCATTTCAAAATCTCCTCTCCATTCACTCTTTGGGTCCCCCCAGCTCCACATCCCTCCCTCCACCCCAGCCTTGAGCACACTGGGCTTTGTGTGTCCATGTCCAGCTTGATCTCCTCCACCAGAGACTCAGGGAGGGGAGAGGGCAGGCTACCTGGCTGGGGAGTTGACGGGAGACGCCGTCCGCCCCTTGCCATCTTTCTCGCGAGCTTTGATATCCTGCACCTTCCCGCCCATGGCGTCCCACTCCACGGAGAGATCATCCACCCGCAGGTTCTGGTGGGATGTGGACGCATCCAGGCGGAACATGAACGCTGGGGCCAGGCAGATGTGGGAGTCACAGAGATGGGGAAACCCGGAGGCACAGAGAGAGACAGACAGTGACCAAGACAGACCATGACAGGGACAGAGAACAGAAAAACACAAAGAAACAGACTAAGACAGAGAGAGAGCAAAAGAGACCAATGGACAAAGATTCAGAGACAGAGAGATACAGAGACAACAGGCAGAAAGACACCAATAGACAAGATGGGGAAGAGTGGAGAGGGCAGAACATGTAGCCAGAGGAGTGAAGACCAAGGGCTTGTTGCCTAAAGGTATCCCAGGTCTGAAGCCATTTTCAAACCACTGTGCTGCCCTGTGCTTCCACTGGGGATTAATCCCAGGAAAGGGGCTGGGCTATAGCATGACAGAGTTAAGCAAGATTGCAGAAGGACTTCCTATCAGGACATTCAAAGGTGTCACTGTGGGAGGCTAACAAATCTGTCTTCAGTACTGATATCCCATTCCCAATTCTATAGCACGCTTAGCCATTTTTTGGAAGAGAGAGAGAGAGAGAGAGAGAGTGAGTGTGTGTGTGTGTGTGTGTGTGTGTGTTTGTGTCTAAAAACCATCCGGGGATAATGGGATCAACTGCAAATGCAAAGAACAATACCAGGTTTATACCAGACACTCAGGCTAAGGAAGATACTGTGGACCGAGCACTGAGCTTCCTGGCAACCATGGCAAAAAGGGTCACAGAATCCCGCTTAGAAGATTCTCCTCAGACACCAGTCCCTGGGGCCCTGGGAGTAAGGGGTTATGGTGTCTCAGCCAGGGCAGGGGTGGGAGCCAGTCACCTGGTGTCTCCAGGGTCACTGGCTCAGAGAACTCGCCTGAAACTGCCTTATTACAGGCCTTCACACGGAAATTCATGTATTTCATGTCAAACTTGAGACCTACGAGACAACAGAGGAATCAACATTGTGTACGCTTTGAGCAATAGATTAGAGGCCCCTGTGTCCCACAGTAATCCCACCACCCTTCATTCTAAGGAGTATCTTATAAATGACATCCCTGAGAAACCATCCTTGCCCTCATTCACCTGTGGGGTATCACTTGGCTCTGCCCACAACCCAGGCTGGCCAGTCAGGATGCTTTATGGCTCAGTCACACCAATTGGTCCAGGGATAGGCACATGACCCAAACTAGCCAATCAGAATCTGCCCTGGGACTCTAGTATTATAACGAGCAGATTCTGTCTTTCCTCTGGGCTCGCCAGCTAGGAGGAAGCTCCTTTTGAGAAAATTTTCCAGCACGTCGGCAAGCCTCCTTGAGAATGCAGCCCTAGAGCCACTGAGTGTCAGGAACGGAGCTGAGCGAGTCATTTGCTGGAACCCCTGGATCTAGCCATGCCTGGTTCCTTAAAGTCTTTCCATACTACTAGGTTATATCCTACCCTCCATTTCTATACTTTAAAAAATATATTATTAATTTCTTCTAATCTTATAAAATAAAAGCAACCATCAAGCTGTCTTCTCCCTCAAGCAAAACCTCTTTGGAGAGCTGTCCACACCCCCCTCTCAGCTGCCTCATTCCTCTCCTTCCTTTGGCCTTGTTAATCCTCATCTTTCAGGATCTCCTGGCTGACCACTCCTTCCTTCATGGAACATTCTCTTTCCTTCCTTGGCAGCCATGGCAGCCTGCCCCCTCTGATTGCTCCCCCTTGGTCTTCTTTGCAGGCTCCTCCATACCCTCAAATGTATGGGTGCCTCAGTCTGGAACCCCTGCTCACGTCACTCTGCTGACTGTCCCCTTCTCACCCTTCAGACACCACCTCTCCACCCACAGCACTCACAGCCCAACCTTTAGCTCAGACCACATGTCCAGCTGCCTCCTGGGCATTCCTCACAGGGTGCCCATTCTCTGGGCATTCCAAACAACACTTAGTACCCCCTGCTCTGAAATCTCCCATAGATCTCCTTGCCCTCAGGGTAAAGTCCCCGTTCCTCCTCTCCCCTCTCCCTACAGTTGTGGTTCCCTCTGCAGACTTAACTAGTTCCAGGCACAAAGGCTCAGTGTTCTGGCCTCTGAGCCCTTATCAGGCTGTTCTTCTGCCTGGAAGTCTGTTCTCCCCCTCTTCTCTTTTGGGTCTCAGCCTGGCTGTTAACCTCCTCCAGGTGCCCACACAGACTGCCTCCCCCTCCCTTGGAGCCCCTTTTCCGAGAGTAAGGTGGTTTGCTCAGCAGCGCCATCTACTGCCCCAGAGCTCAGACTACCTACCACCCAGGAGGCTTGGTTTCAGAATCACAAACCCATCTGACTTTTGACAGTGCGTGCCTCAGTTTCCTACTCTGCAACCCAACAATCATATCCCCCAACACTGAGCAGGGTTCACATGAGGACGAGATGGGTCAAGGAATGTAAGTTATAAACTCAACCCAAAGCTTCCTGTCTTCCAAACAATCAACGAGAGAGCAGGTGGACTGCAAATAACCACATAGGTTCTTTACATAGGTGAGCGAATTCAGCATTATCTTGAATATCGCAGGTCTTTTGAGGGATTCAAGTTCCTGCCCTATGGATTTTGGAAAAGGCCAGAGAGGTAAAGAGGATGCATCCAGAAGCCTGTGATGGAGAAGATCTACACCTTGATGACGGTGGTGATGACACAGATTTACACATGGGATAAAATGTCACATGGGATTACACAGGCACACACGAATGAGTGCGTGTAAAACTGGTGAAAAGCGAGTCAACACTGCAGAAGGTACCCGTGTCAGCGTTCTGGTTCTGGTATTGAGTTCTAGTTATGTAAGCTGCCACTACTAGAGAAAGCTGGGTATAGCCACACAAGGGACTATCATTCAGCCTTAAAAAAGGAAGGACATTCTGACACAGGGTACCACGTGGATGAACCTTGAGGACATGATGTTCAGTGACATAAGCCAGACATACTGTGTGATTCCACCTATATTAGGCACTTAGAGTAGTAACAATCGTAAGGACTGGAAGTAGAATGGTGGGTGCCAGGGGCTGCGGGGAGGGGAATGGGAGTTAGCGTCTAATGGGGACAGGGGGACTTCCCTGGTGGTCCAGCGGTTAGGACTCAGCTTTCATTGCCGAGGGTGTGGGTTCGATCCCTGCTCAGGGAACTAGGATCCTGCAAGCCGTGTGGTGTGGCCAAAAAGTTAAAACAAACAAACAAAGCTAGTGGGGACAGAGTTTCAGTTTTGCAAGATGAAAAGTTCTGGAGATGGATGGTGGGGAGGATGTTAGCACAACATCATGAACGCAGTGAATAGCTGATCTGTGCGCTTAAGAATGGTTGAGATGGTGAATTTTATGTTATGTGTGTTTTACCACAATAAAAAAAGATTGGGGGAAAAAATGGGATGTGTTTATTTTGATTCCCATGCAAAGGATAAGCCAAGAGTTTCTCAGGCCCTCTCGCAGGTTGCTGGCTTTTCTTTCCTGCAATTAGCATGCTCATTAGTAACCATGCAGGCTAATTACAGCCCAACAGCGGTGGTGATAGTTATCTCGTCAGCGAGACTCTCCCCGCCCCTGAGGATTTCCCTTGGCTCAGGATGGCTTCTTAACTCATTAGGGACCCCTAATTTTATCTTCCATCAGACCCTCCCCTACCAGCTGGACGGATTCCCCCAGGCTTTCTGCTCTCTTATAACTGCCAAGGAAATCCCCAAATCCTGGGAGGGTAGCCCCCCAAACACCAGTGCACCAGAGGAGGGATTTTCACCCACTTTGCTCCCCCACTACTCCAAGGATGGTGCTTGGTACCCTGCAGACATCAAGTCAAAATGAATGAATGAATGAATGAATGAACGAATGCTGGATCATAGAGATAAGACAGGGATGGAGGAGACCCTCTCGGCATAAGACAGGGATGGAGGAGACCCTCTCGGCCCGTACCTCACTCAGTTCCTTCATCTGTAAAATGGTGATAAGAAGCACGCCCATTACACGTGGGTAAAATGCTTAGCGCATAGTAAGCCCTCAGCACGGGGTACAGTGGCTGTCACCAGTCTCGTTTTCATCATTGTTATTTCTGCTACTCCCCACCAGTCCAGCCCGGCTGCTCTCACACCCCACGTGCCTTGAGGATCGTCCATGAGCCCCAGGTTGACTGATGGGGAAGGGTGAGCTGCCCTTACCGGTCAGGGTATATTCTGTCTGCTGGATGCCCTCGATGACCATCCAGGGCTGGTCCTCCTTGAGGCGGGGCGGGCCCTCAAAGTTGGTCCGCCGATACTCCAGCACATAGTGGTCAATCTTGTTGTCCTCGTCCGGCATGCGCCACACCAAGGTTACACAGTTGTCGGCCACCAGGGACTCGGCCAGGTCGATCACAGGGGCACTAGGCACTGCCCAGGACAGAGCAGAGAGGGGTGTCAGGGCGCTGTGCCTGCAGGGGCAGGCCTTGCTGTAACCCCACCCACATAATAGACCTTCTTGGGGGCGGGGCGTCCTCTGGATCCCAGGATTAGGGGCGGGGCCCCTCTGGGTTGTGGGGCCTGGGGGTGGAACCTCCTCAAAGGGTGGAGGGTAGGGAAGAGCTTTCTCAGGGTTTAACCAACAAATGGCTGGGCCTTCTCTGGATTCCACCATTCAGATGAAGAACATTTCCAGAACACGACCAATTGGGGGTGTGGCCTCCATGGGACTCCACCCCTGGTGGGTGGGGCTTCTTCAGGGCTCTGTCACAGGGTGGGGCTTACTCATGGCTCCATCCACCGTGGGGTGGGAACTCTCAGGGCTCCACCCCAGGGCGGGGCCTTTTGGGGTTTCCACAAATGTCTGTCAGCCCTACTCTAGGCCTTGTCTCAGGGCCCCCCAGACTCCCGGGCCATTTCCCTGCAATCTTGGCCCTCCAGCAAGTTCCCCTCTCACCAGGCAGGAACGTGAGTGCCTGTAGTATCCTCCGCTCCTGTGCAAAGTCCACCATGAGGTGACTCATGTTGTCGCTGACCTTGGCTTTCAATGACAGCCGGAAGGCGGGGGCCATCGTCACACTGCAGGGAAGGAGGTGGACGCCCAGGCCTAGTCCTCCGAGGTGTGTGTAGGGGACCCCCTCCCCCTTCTTCCTGTCCAGTGCTCTGGGCCAAGGGACCCTCACCTGGGCATTCCCACCTTCACAACAGGAGTGGGGCAATGGGGTGGGAGCCAGGTCCCAGCATCTTACCCATCTTTGATTTGCTTGGCAGCCTAGAAAGAGGGACAGAATAAAATCCAAAGAATTGTGTTGACTGAGTCAGAAAGCCAGTATACAGACAGGAAGACTGAGGCCCAGCCAGGCATCTATGTGGCAAAGTGCCCCAACACTGGGGCAGAAAACCTTGGCTGTGCCCTGAAGGGATGGGGGCGAAGACAGGCTCCCACCCCCACCTCCCACCCAGTACCCAGTACATACAGTTGGCTGATCTAGCAAATAAAAATTTTATAGGATGCCCAGTTAAGTTTGCATTTCAGATAAACAGGAAATGATTTTCTAGTATAAGTAGGTCCCATCCAATATTTCAGACACACTTATACTAAATATCGCACGTGACATATGACTAAAAAATTATTCGTTGTTAAATCTGAATTTCAGATAAAGAATGAATATGTATTTCTGTGTAAATATGTCCCATGCAACACTTGGGAAATATTTATACTAAACATTTGCATGAGATATACTAAAAAATTTATTTGTTCTTAAATTTGAATTTCAGATCAACCACGATGAATTGTTCTTTTTAGCGTATGTCCCATGTGATCTTTGGGATGTACTTAGACTAAATATTGCATGGGCCATACTTATACTAAAAAATTACTCGTAGTTGATCTGAAATGCAAATGTATCTGGGGGTCCTGTATTTTATCTGGCAGCCCTACCAGTCTGGCTCCCGAGGCACCTACCTGAGGAAAGTCCCCGCGGTCCGTGGCCTGCAGTGTCTGGTTGGCCGTCTCCAGAAGCTCCTCAGAGCTCTCCAGAGCTCGCGTGCAGGCAGCCAGCTGGTTCTGCAGGTGCCATGGCACCGAGAGAAGAGACACCTTACTCCACTGCCTCAAGCCCTCCCAGGGCTCCCCACCGCCTTCGGGATGCAGGGTACCATGCCCTTCTCCAACTGCAGGTGGGAGAGGGAGGCTGGCCCTCTGCAGGCAGGGCATCAGAACCACCTGGGGATCCCTTCCTTAGAAATGCACATGGCCAGGCCACATCTAAGCCCAGGGCTCCACATCCCCCAGGGATGGGAATCTGGGGTGTTAGGAGGTTGCCCAGGAGGTTCTGGTGCAACCTCCAGCGACCCCAGCTTGCAATCTGAGACCCCAGGAGACTCACAGGCGGGTGTTTGGCAAGGGGTGATGCCCTCAGATCTGGGGCACCAGTGGGAAGGGCTGAGAAATTGGAAGCGCTGGGTGAGGACAGGTGGGGAGGAAAAGCCAGATGTACGGGTGGGGCTGCAGCCGTGGAGAGGAGGGGTGGATGGGAGAGGGGATTAAGAAGGAGAGCAGGTGGGTGGGACATTAATAGGTCATGGCCAGGGAGGAGGCTGGGAAGACCCCAGGAAAAAAGAGGAGGTGTGGCCGACACCGCTAGAGGGTCTGGCTCTGGACACCGGGGACACTTGGGGACATCTCTGGGAAGGGGCACAGGAGGAGGGGCAGGTTTGGAGGAAGATGCTTAGGCCAGCTGGGCTCTGCTGAGTGCGAGGGGTGGGATGGAGGATGGCGTCTGGGCGGGGTTCCAGGAGAGCACTGCCCCCTCCATCCCCCCCTCCCCGCCCCCCCCCCCCCCCCCCCCCCCCCCCCCGCACACACACCTGCAGCTCGTAGGCGCGGCTGGCACGGTCTTGCTTTATTTTCATGAGCATGCCCTCCTTCAGCTCCTCCAGGAGGGAGAAGAGGGACTGGAACTCGGCTTCCAGGTCTTCCTGCACCTTGGCCGAGTTCGCCTTTGGAGAGACATTGCGGGGTCAGAAGGGCTAGGATTGTCAAAGCCGGTGCTCAGATGGGGAAACAGGCCTGGCCGTGGCAGCCAGGCCCGCGAGTCCCATGGACATCAGCAGATTAGCTCGTATGGCTGCCCCTCCCTCCCTCCTGGGGGGGGTGACTTCCTTACCTCCACGTTCAACAGCATCTGCTTGAGGGAGTAGATGAAACTCTGAATCTCTTCGTTTTTCACAGCCAGTGTCGTGATGATCTTCCGCAGAGCCTCCTGCCCCCAGGGAAGCGCGCACACAGGTAAGCCCCTCAGCCTGGCCGGGCTCCCCGACTTGAGGCTCCCCATTCTGTCCTCCAGGCATCCAGGGAGGGGATGCGGGGGCCACGGTGCCAATGAGCTTGGGCATCCACCAAGAGCAGGCCCTGGGCGGAGCTCTGGCCCTACATCCCTCAGGAAGCGGACAGGCATTAGGCACCCTATGCGTGCCCATTTCACAGGGGAGGAAACTGAGGCTCTGAGAGAGCGTCTCAGGAAGGGACAGACCCTGGGCCCCAGTTAGGTCTGCCTGAGCACAAAGCCTTCAACCAGGTGCCTATATCCTGAGGGCAGGGCATGATCCAGGGCGAGGGACTAGCTTCGGGAAAGAAACCCCAGAGGAAAAGGAGGCCTGCAGAACATGGGCTCATCTGGGGAAGGGGATACGCTGGGAAAAGGGATTAGCAAGGAGAAAGAAGGTACCTGAGGGAGGGTTAGAGAGGCCAGGTAAGTGGAGAAAGGCAAGGAGGCCTGGAAGAGGGGATGCGGGAGGGAAGGAGGCCGCGTTGGGGGATGCTGCTGGGGCCTGTACCCCTAACCCAGGCCTCCGACGGGTGCTTTTCCTGGGGGCGCGGGATTGATGGGGTCACCAGTGCTGAGCTGGCGGGGCGTCCTCCGAGGCGGGGCGGGGCGGGGGCCGGGACACCTGGTCCGCAATCCGGGTGGAAGGCGTGGGAGATGGAGTCAAGGCTGGGTCCGGGGTACTGGGAGGGCGAGGGGGACATGGAGGGGATGTGCCTGAACCCAGGCCAAGATGATATGGGGTCGTGGCGAGAGTGGGGGGGGGGCCGAGTCTAGAATCGGGGCTAGATCCGGGCGCGGTTGCGGTGGGGGTGGGGCTTCCTCCGCAGAGCAGCTGGGGCGGGGGGCGGGGAGGTAGCTGCGGCATCACCTGGTCCCCTCCTCTTGTCTAACCCCGCCGCGGGCCCCGCCCCGCCCCGCCCCGGTCTTACCCTCTGGTCCTCCATGGCTGCAGCCCAGGTCGTCCCCGGCCAGGGCCGCGGGTCTCACTCGCTCTTCTAGTCCCCAAGCTGCCTTTGCCGCTGCCGGTAGCCAATGGCCCGCCGAGCCCTCGCCGCCGCCGCCGCCGCGCCCTCAGTCAGCGCTCCATCACTGGCCGCAGGGCGCAGGCGCGCCCCTCGCGGCAGACTGGGAAATGTAGTCCTTCTTGCGCTAGGGTCGCCGAGAGCCGAGACCCAGAGCCTGGGTCGTACCAGGCGACATTGCTAATGATGTCTGAGCTGGAGAGAGCCCGGAACTGGGAGGCAGGATGCCTGGGTTCGACCGCCGTGTGGCCTTGAGCCTACCCCTAGTCTTCCTAGTGCCTCAGTCTCCCCACTCTCTCACCCACACAACTTCTCAGCTGCCACTCAAACTGGAATTCCACTGCAACCCACCTCCACCTGGCCCAGAGATCTGCCCCCCGCAACTACTCACGCCTTACATTTACTGAAAAGCCAAAGTCTTTTGCACAAGCGGATGTTCAGCTTCCAAAGCCGCCTTTCCCTCCCTAAATCACAACTGAACTCCTATGCATCCCACAAAGCCCCAGGCTCTCACATCTCCTCCAGAAGCCTCTCTGCCTGCCCAGAATCCATAGGGCTAGGAGGAGGCTGGGAGGCACTTCCTGGGGAAGTGTGGGCAGAGCGCCACCGCAGGGGCCTCCCTGTGGTTGACAGGAACAATTCTGCCAAGAACACTGACCCTCTTCTTTCTGGTTGAAAAAAAGGAGGTCACACTGTGGTTGGGGGTGAGACATTGAGGCCTAGGAGTCTGCCTCCTCCTCCGGGGTGGGTACTGCCGGCTGTGGGGTGATGGGTGCAGGGCTGGGAGAAAGTCCAGAGCTTGTGAACCCCCTTGACTGGGCCCCCAATCTTCTCCCCAGGCTGTGGGGACAGGGGAGCCACCCTATCTGCCATGGGATTCAAAGCCATTAGCAGAAATCCCTTCCTCTGAACCCCAAAGGAACACACCTTGGGGGCAAAATAACTGAGGCTGGGATTCTGCCATTCTGTCCCCTGCTCAGGCCTCTGCCACCTGCTCCCCTCCCCTCCCCTTGCCTCACCTGCCCTTCAATGTGTCCCCCCCAGCCTAGGTGTGTTTGTATAGTCTTTTAGAAGGATTTTCACTCACATGATCTCCACCACATACGCATACTGCTTTTCAGATTAAAAAAAAAAAAACTTCTGGGAAAATGAGGCAAGAGGTGACAGGAAGTGGAACCCCAAGCAGCAGTGGCCACCAGACGTCTGCTGGCTGCCCGGGTGTCACCTATACCTCTGTGGTGGGGGTGGAGTGTCACATATGTCTCTGTGGCAGGAAGTCTGTCATGTAGGAGGGGGAGGGGGTTGGCAGGATGCTGGGAGAGGGGAGCCTGATGGGCCAGGAATGGGTTCCCTGGGCAAGGTGCTGGTCCTCCTGGCACAGTTTTGGGGTGAGTACTTGGGCATCCCTCCCCTCTACTCCCACCCTGTTGCAACCCATCACCCAGCTTCCTGCCCCTCCTATACAGGGCCCCTCGAAACCTTAGTTTCTCTGCTCTGCCAAATAGGCCCCGTCTCTCTCCCTGATACTCAGAACTTTACAAGGGTTGGAGGGTTCTAGCAAGGATCCTCAGAGGGGCCTGCAGGATAAAATTCACACCATGACCTGCGTACGAGTCTTGCGTGACCTGGCTCCGCTGCCCTCTCATCTCCTCTCTCCTCTGCATTCCCTCTCTCCCCTGTGGCCAGCCTGCTGACTCTTCTCTCCTTTTTTCTTTCTTTTTTTTTTTTGCGGTACGCGGGCCTCTCACTGTTGTGGCCTCTCCTGTTGCGGAGCACAGGCTCCGGACGCACAGGCTCAGCGGCCATGGCTCACGGGCCCAGCCGCTCCGCGGCATGTGGGATCTTCCTGGACCAGGGCACGAACCCGTGTCCCCCGCATCGGCAGGCGGACTCTCAACCACTGCGCCACCAGGGAAGCCCCCTTTTTTCTTTTTTTTATCCCAACACATCAAGCTTGATCCCACCTCCGGGCCTTTGCACCTGCTGTTCCCTCTGCCTGGAATACTCTTCCCTGGATCTCCTCTCTCTAGCGTCAGCTACAACTGCACCCCAAAGACTGGGAACTTGAAGGGGTGTCTAACAGACACTCCGACTTCTCATGGCCCAAAGCAAACTCTTTCCCCTCCAGCCCTGCTTCTCCCTCGGTGTCCCCCATCTTGGCCCAAAGCCTCCACCATTCACAAAGTCCCTCAGGTTAAACCTTGGAAATCTGCCACTGTCCCTCTTTCCCTCTCTCTCAATTCAGTTCCTCTTGTAGTCCTTCTGGGGACAACTTTCAAAATCTATTCAAACTCTGACCACTTCTTTCCAGGGTCCGGCCCACATCACTGGTCTCCTGGACCCTCATTTCCTGGCCTCACCTGATCTCCCTGTGTCATAGTCTGTTCTCACCATGGCAGTCACGGTGATCTTTTTAAAACTTAAATTGGACCACATTTCCTCCCTGCTCCCCTGGTTTCCCATCACACTTAGGTTAAAAACTAAACTGCTCCCCTTTCCCCACCCCCACCTCTGTACCTCCACCCCACCCCACCCCAATGGCCTGCAGGCCTCGAAAAAGCCGTCCCTGCTGACTTCTTTAATGTTCTTTTTTTTTTTTTTTTTTTTTTTTTTTGCGTTACGCGGGCCTCTCACTGCTGTGGCCTCTCCCGTTGCGGAGCACAGGCTCCGGACGCGCAGGTTCAGCGGCCATGGCTCACGAGCCCAGCCGCTCCGCGGCATGCGGGATCCTCCCAGACCGGGGCACGAACACGCGTCCCCCGCATCGGCAGGCGGACTCCCAACCACTGCGCCACCAGGGAAGCCCCCTGCTGACTTCTTGGATCCCACTTCCTCTCGCCGGCTAGCTCTTCTCCAGCCACGGGGCCTCCTCACTGTTCCTGCAACTTACCAGGCACGGTCCAGCCTCAGGACCTTTGCACGGCCCGTTCCCTCTGTCTGGAGTGCTCTTCCTGCATATCTTCCTTCCCACGACTGATTACGTCTTACCATTCAGATCCCTGTTCAAATGTCGCCTCCTCTGAGAGGCCTTCCCTGATCATCCTCTATAAGTAGATCCTCTCACTTCATCCTTATCCCCTATTGCCACTCCCCATTCCTTTCCTCCATCAGGATTCTCATTTCACGACTTCCAGTGTCTCTCTCCCCACGGACCCTCAGCTCCACAAGGGTAGGGATTTTTGTCTTAGTCACCTCTGTGTCTGTGTCCACAGTGGCCAGGACAGGGTCTGGCTCACGCGAGGCAATATGTGTGTGGCTGAGAGCCGGACACGTCATACAGTCCACCTTGAAATCTCTCAAGTGCCAAGAGACTTATCCCCATTTCACAGATGAGGCCATTGACCCTCAGCAAGAACCTTGCAAAGATCACACAGACAGCAAGCTTTCAGACGCTTACTGCCTCATCCCTGTGGGCTGGCTAATGCAGTAAGTCACACACACTCACACACACTGAGAAAGGCCTCAATCACCTCTTCTGTCCCCCAGGCCTGCAAGGAGCCACAGGCCTGAGTGTGCAGCAGGCACCCCAGTTGCTGCAGGTGAGGCAGGACAGCCAGGTGACCTTGGCCTGCCAGGTGGTGCAGGCCCAGGCCTGGGAGCAGCTACACATCGAATGGACCAAGGATGGTGACATCTTGTGCCAGACACGCATCATCAACGGCAGTCTCACCGTGGGTGTCTGCGGGCCTTGGGGACGGCTCTCCTGGCAGCCGCCTGGCAATCTCACCCTGCAGCTGGACCACGTGAGCCTCAATGACAGTGGGCTCTACGTGTGCTGTGCGACCGTGGAGATCCCTGATTTGGAGGAGGCCCAGGGCAGTGGGACACAGCTCCTGCTGGAGACAGGTATGAGAGCATGTGTGGGCAAGCTGGGGACTTGGAACTTCCAGAAATCTTAAAACTGTAGAATCTCAAACTCCTAGAAACATAAATTCTCCAAATCAGATTCCTAGGAACAGAAAGTCTGCAGATGCAAGAAGTTTGTAAACTAGACAGCCTCTGTTGCAACTACTCCACTCTGCCATTGCAGCATGAAAGTCACCAGAGGCATACCTACAGGAATGGGCGGGCCTGGATGCCAATAAAACTTTATTGAATGTACTCTCCTCCCCTTAAGAGTGGGTGGGACGTAATGACTTTTCATGACTAGAATAAAATGAAAAAATGAAAAAAAAAAAAACTTTATTGAAAAAAACAGGCAATGGGCCATATTTGCTGAGCCCTGTTCCAAGATATCACAATTATAATAACCCTTGAATATATATAATTCTGGATTCTGGTTCAAAACAATCCCATAAAACACGCTATTCATGTACATCCTACAAACAGAGAAATGCACACACTGTAAGTGGCCAGCTCAATGGATGTCTTAGTCTGTTTGGCCACTGCTATAACAAAACACTACAGACTGGGTAGTGTTTTTAAATAAACCACAGATTTATTTCTCAGAATTCTGGAGGCTGGAAATCCAAGATCAAAGCACCAGCAAGGTTTTGTTCTGGTGAGAACCCTCTTCATGTTTCATAGCTTGCACCTTCTAGTTATGTCCTCACGTGGAAGAAGAAGCCGGGGGGCTCTCTGGGGTCTTTTTTTTTGGGCGTGCCGCACGGCATGTGGGATTTTAGTTCCCCAACCAGGGATCGAACTTGCGCCCCCTGCAGTGGAAGCGTGGAGTCTTAACCACCGGACCATCAGGGAAGTCCCCTGGGGTCCCTTTTATAAGAGCACTGATCCCATTCATGAAGGCTCTACCCTCATGATCTAATCACCTCCCAAAGGCCCCGACCTCCAGTTACCATCATATTGGGGGTTAGGATTCAACATATGAATTTTAGAGGGATGTGTACACACCACAGCAATGGATTCCCACAACCTGAACACACTTGGGTACCCAGCACCATGCTCAACACACATATCTGCCTCCTCATAGATGCCATCCTCATGCCCACCCCACCATCCTGACCTCTAACAGCATAAATCTATTTTAACTGGTTTCACATTTTACTTAAATGGACTCACAGAGTATCTTCTGTCTCCGACATCTTTCACTCAACATGATGTCTGGAAGATTCCTCCATGTTGGTGTGTGGAGCAGTGGCTCATCCTTGCTGCAGAGCGGCCTCCATCACCACCAATCATTCCAATTTCCTACTGATGACCATTTGGGCAGCTTCTGGGTTCTGGCTATTATGAATAAGGCTGCTGTGAACAATCTAGAACTTGTCTTTTGGTCAACATATGGCCACATTTCTATTGTACCGAGGACAATTCCAGAATCTCAAACCACAAGATAGAATCTTGCAGTTCTAGGGCTTCCCTGGTGGCGCAGTGGTTGAGAGTCCGCCTGCCGATGCAGGGGACACGGGTTCGTGCCCCGGTCCAGGAAGATCCCACATGCCGCGGAGCGGCTGGGCCTGTGAGCCATGGCCGCTGAACCTGCGCGTCCGGAGCCTGTGCTCCGCAATGGGAGAGGCCACAACAGTGAGAGGCCCGCGTACCGAAAAAAAAAAAAAAAAAGAATCTTGCAGTTCTAGAATCCTAGGGACATAAATTCCAAGCTCTGAGAATTACAGCATATGTTCTGCATGGGACTGTCACTCCTAAGCAGGCAAAAATTTGTTCTTGGGAGCAAAGAAAATCTTACTCTTTTCATGTACAAAGCATCGATACGCAGACAGCCCATAAACAGAGTTACAGAATGTCTGTGGTATTAACATTTCATCGGGGAACAAATTAAGGTTCTTAGAACGTCTACTTAGGGGAGTGATAATGAAAAAAGTTGAGAAACACTGAAATAAAGGAATGGAAGATTCTAGAATCTTAGAGTTGTAGTCTTAAATACTTTATTTATTTACTTATTTTTAATATTAATTAATTAATCTATTTGTTTATTTATTTATGGCTGTGTTGGGTCTTTGTTGCTTGCACAGGCTTTCTCTAGTTGCCCCGAGCAGGGGCTACTCTTCGTTGCGTTGCGTGGGCTTCTCATTGTGGTGGCTTCTCTTGTTGCGGAGCAGGGGCTCTAGGCATGCGGGCTTCAGTAGTTGTGGCTCGAGGGCTCACTAGTTGTGGCTTGCAGGCTCTAGAGTGCAGGCTCAGTAGTTGTGGCACACGGGCTTAGTTGCTCTGCAGCATGTGGGATCTTCCCAGACCAGGCTCGAACCTGTGTCCCCTGCACTGGCAGGTGAATTCTTAACCACTGCACTACCAGGGAAACCGGTCTGACTTTAAAAAGAGACTCTTAGAACTTTTTTCCTAAATATTTATTTATTTACATTTTGGCCGTGTTAATTCCCAGTTGCAGCACTCAGGCTCTCTAGTTGTGGCACATGGGCTTAGTTGCCCTGCGACCCGTGGGATCCTAGCTCCCTGAACAGGGATCGAACTGGTGTCTCCTGCATTGCAGGATGGATTCTTAACCACTGGGCCACCAGGGGAGTCCCAGAGAGACTCTTAGAATTTTGCAATCACAAAGTGTATAGGAGCAGAAAATTCTAGAATTCCAGAATCCAGAATTGAAAACCATTGACTCTCGGGAATTCCCTGGGGGTCCAGGGGTTAGGATTCCATGCTTCCACTGCAGGGGGCACGGGTTCGATCCCTGGTGAGTCGGGGAACTAAGATCCCGCAAACCGTGTGGCGCGGCCAAACAAATAAACGAAAAAGAAAGCCATGGACTCTCAAGGCTGGAAGCCACTTTCCCGATCAGCTAAGCCACCTGCCTCACTTTACAGAGGATGAAGCTGAGGCTCAGCAAGGGCCAAGACACATCCAACCACACACACAAGCCGGGGATGCAGCCAGCTTTCTCCAGAGCCCACCTCATGCGTTTCCCCCACTCTGCATGACACCCCATTATAGGCCAAACCATAGGGGCCGGAGACTCAGGTTGACCCGATGGGGTCCTGCTCTCTCTCAGCGGTTCCCGAGGGCCTTGGGCACATGCCTGGCAGAATGAAGCACCACCCGGGCTCCCAGGCCCAAGAGACGCCCATTTGTCTCCAGCTGGCAGGACCCACCCGCTGCCTGCCTCTAGGGCGGTGTGTTATGGCTGTCCTGCCTGCCCCCCACCCCTCCAGTGATGAGGGGGCCAATTACCAATTAGCAGAGGCAGGGTAGCAGAGGCACCAGGCTGTGAGTTGTTGGCAGCTGTGAGGGAGCGAGAGTGAGCGGGCACAGGTCCAGCTCCCCACAGCTGGCTTTCCCATCCCTGAACAGCTGCTTGGAACCCTGGGACCACTGCCAACTTTAGAACCTCCAAGATGAAGGGGTTGGGGGCTCTGGGTCTCGTCTTAATCACAGGAGAAGGCGCCTTTGGCTGGGGTTCATATCAGTTATACAGACCTGAAAGCACATCCCCATTCTGCCATTCACTTGCTGTGTGACCTTGGGCAAGTGACTTGACCCTTCTGTGCCTGTTTCCTTAGTCATCAAAATTCAGCTAATAGTGCTTTCCTCATCAGATTAGGTGAATTTAAAGTGATTATATCTAAAGAGTTTATTGCAGGGTCTGGAACATAGTAAGTCCTCAGTAAACATAAGTGGTTATTATTGTGTCTATGATACTGATTATTCAGCAAGACTCAAAAATTCAGGCCCGTGTAAGTTTTTGTTTGTTTTGTTTTGGTTTTTTTCCTTTCCTTTCTTTCTGAAACAGGGAAGGGAGAGGGAAGCTGAGGGGAGAAACACCTTTGTTCAAAGCATGGCCCAGCTGTTGCCTGGATGTGTGACTCCAGGCAAGTGACTCAGCCTCTCTGAGGCTCAGTTATCTTGGGATTGACACAGTGTAGACGCTCAAAAAACAGGAGCCATGAGGACGATAGATCCCATGATCAGGATGATGGAGCTCATGGTAGTGTTGGCAAAGTTCCTGGTGAAGATGGTGGAGCTCAAAATGAGGATGATGGAGCTCATGTTCAGGGTGATGGGACTAAGGGTGGGGATGATAAGGCTTGTGATGGGAACGGTGGAGTCTATTATGGCAGCAATGGGGCTCATGACAAGGGTGGTGCAGCTCATGGTGGGGATGATGGAGCTCATGATGAGAAAATCCCGTTGGCAGTTACTTCACAATAACCCAGCAAGATAGGAATGATTAGTATCCTTTTTTCAAAAGAGGAAACAGGTTCAGAGCAAATCCCTGCCTGAACTCACACAGCATGGCAGGGGCAAGAACCCTGAGGTCCCACACGGGGTAGAGGGGCTCTTACCCTGAAGAGGTGCAGGAAGCTGGACTCGAAGGTGAGCTCCCCTGAGACGTAGGTTTCTTCTCGGCAGATGGCTGGCTACTGAACCGGAGCTTCTCAGGTGAGTTCCGCCCACGTGTCCCTCCTCCAGCCCCGCCCCACCCCGCCCCCAGTGAGACCGCCCACAAACCCCCACCGCCTTCCCAGGGCTCTCCTTCGCACTGCTGGTGACTGGAGCGGTGGCCGTGGCCGCTTTCGCTCTGGGAGCCTGGATCTGGGGCCGCCGCCGCTGCCGGAACAGAGACGCAGGTAAGGAACCGCGCAGGTAGCCGCTCGGAGGGTGGACGGTTCCCACGAGCACCGCCATCCACTGGCGACCCCGCCCCCGCGTGGCGGAGGCGGGAACTGCAGCTTCTTGACAAGGATGGAACGCAGACCCTTCTGACTTTGATACCTGCCCCTTTTGGAAGGAGCGAGGTTGAGGCTGGGAGGCAGAGAAGGGGAATAGATGGGGAAGGCTGGCCCCTACACCCATGTTTTTCAGAGGCATAGACAAAGCCTCCAGAAAGTGGGCTGGAGAGGGCCAGGCTCTCTTAAGTGATTCTCCCCTCTTGGTGTCATACCCCCCTCCTTCCAATGCAGGGAATCCACTCTACATCAATGCCTTATATCAGCCCCGGAGGGCCCCAAGGAAGAGTGAAGCATGGCCTGTGTAGGGGAAGATGCTGGACATCTCCAGCAAGAATCAGAAGGGCCAAAGCTTCTATTCGATCTCTTTCCCCTGGCCCCCCACCCCCAAGCGGCCTCTGGCTCCCAAATCTTCCTCCAGCCCCAGGCCCAGTCACCCCATCTCTGCAGTTGAAGTCCTTCCTGGCCCAGGCCAAGAGGATTCTTTGAAGTGGGAAGACGAATCAGAACCCCCAGAGACCAACAGAGGACACCCCCCCAGCAGCTACGTAAAGATGTGACTTATTCCAAGAGGATCACGAAGTCCAGCAGTTCATCCTGAGACACGCCCCCTCCTCATTTCTATGAGGCTGGATTTCTCCCTTGCCCAAAGAACACCCAATAAAGGCTCATGAAGAAACCAAAGCCAGAATGTGTGGCAATTTGGGAGTGCTAAAGAGATCTGAGGAGTCATCAGGGGGGTCTCAGAGGACCACTGTGGTGAGGGGGCTCTTTGACGACTCGCAAGCCTTCCACCTCTTATCCTTGGAGAGACATGTCCAATTAGCAGAGAGAAGTGATGCCCCCGGCTTCAAAACAGTGCCCGGAGCTGGACGCACCCCCTCCCCAGCTGGTATCTCTCCCCCAGGCAGGCTTGGAGTTGGGTGCGGGGGGGGGGATCGGGGCTTCCTGGCATTTATCAGCCCCCGGGGTCTCCTGCCCGACTGTCACCTTGAAGTGACACCAGCTGGGCCTGGCTCCCCTCCCCCACTTCTGCTGTTTCCATGGGGACAGATGTCCTTTCTGCAGCATCAGCCCTTGCCCGCCCGCCCGCCCCGGATAAGGAGGAGGGGCAGGGTGGGGGCAGGGCTGGCCTGAGAGCCTCGCCCCCTCCGTTTCTCCATCTTTTTAATCTGCTGGTCTCCATCCACTGTCTCCGGAGTTTTATCTGCCTCCATGCCTCTCTCTCCCTGCCTGTCTCCAGCTCTCTGAATTCTGGTCCCTCCCTGTGAGCCATTCAGGCTCCAACCCCAGCTCCATCCCCAAAACAAGGAGCTGGGGATGCTCTTCCCCCTCCAAGGGTCTGCCTCCCCTTTTCCTTCTGAGGGGCTGAGATCCCCACCTCCCAGAAAGGACACTTGAAACACACAATAACTTATTTATTTTCCAGGCCAGAGGAGGGCTTCGAGACACAATTCTAATCCCTAGAACCTAGAAGGAGGCTGAGCAGGGCGGCTCTGATGAAGACCCAGAGCCTGGAGGGGCAGGGGCGGGGTTCTCTCCATCCAGCCTTCTCCAGGACTGGGAAGACCTCCACCGTTTGCAGCCACTGATCTGGGTCCTCACAGCCCAGGGCGGGGGGCTGAGGCTCAGTCAGGGGGTCTGTGAGACCACGGGGTACAGCAGGGCCAGATGCTCAGCGCCCTGCACGGGCAGTGGGCGGGAGCTATAATGGAGCACCAGCTCCGGCACGCTGGGGAAGGGGCCGCTGTGCTGACCCAGCACGAACTGGTTCTCTCGGATCCGAGCAAACTTCAGATGCAGGAAGCCCTGGCTGCTCCTGGAGACAGGAGTCAGAGGGGGTACCCAGCACTCCAGACCCGCCCACACTCTCCAACCCTAAAGCCACCCCCTCATGGCCCCCAGGAGCCCGACGCTGGCATCCCCTAATATTTCTGATTAACAGCCACTTGGCGTCAAGCTCTTGGCTAGTTCCACACTGCGGGGATGCCTTCCGAGCTTGTCCCCTATCAAGACAGGCTGGAGCTCCTACCAGGTGGAGGTCCCTCCCCAGGAACACAGAAGGCACTTTCTCTCCAAACCTCTTGACACCTTGTGCTACCTGTCCTGGGCTCCTCACTAGGGTTACCCTCAGTCTAGGGTCCCTGGTTCCCCATCTCACTCAAGCCCTACATCTACGGTATGGCTTCCTCTCCATCTTCTTGCGTACCTCCAGTGACAGGGTGTTCATTCTCAGTCGGAACCAAGCCAGTGGCCCCTCTGGAAGCCCCACCCCCTGGCCTAGAAGCCCCGCCTACGGGTCCCATAAGCCCCACCCCCTGGCCTGAAAGCTCTGTCCATCAGCCCTGGAAGTCCCGCCCACTGGCTGCTGGAGACACACCCCTCTGCTCCGGAAAGCACGCAGTCCTGAGACCCTCTGTCCCTCCAGGGGGCTGCGGTCTCACCTGAGGGATAGGGAGCAGTCTTGGGGGCTGGTCTCGCTGAGCCGCACGAGGTAGCTGCCTTCCTTGCAGAGCGACAGGAGGTTCTCGGCATCTGCCCGGCTCAGCGGGCCGTGAAACCACCTAGGGGGTGGGGACAGGTCTCCTGAAGGGCAATCCCCCTTTCCAACACGTCCTGGGGCTGGATGCAGGCACAGCTCTTTCAAGGACTTGTGACGTCCAGGCAAACAAGTGAGACAAATTCCCTTGGATTTCTCAAGAGGAGCCTGGTTTTCAGGCAGACAAGGTTCTCCCTGGGAGGGAGCTGAACCCAGGTCAACCTGGAGCTGCTCCTTCCAATTCAGCACATACCCCGACCTTGATTTTTACAGCCTCCCTCAGCTGGGTCTCCAAGTGTCCTCAACCCCTCCCTAATCCCCCAACTCGAATCACTTGCATATCACTTTCATGAGATTCACCACATCCTGTATCCCCAACCCACCTGTACCATTTGTTACATAATATTTTTCTTTAATGTGCTCAAAGAGAAGCTAGCAGTGGGAGCAAAGTGTCAAAGACAGATGAGCACCAAACAGTTGTTTGTATTGAAAGAAAATACCCTGTGCTTGTGTTAATTAGGCAGTTCTGTACGGCCCACCTAAGAGGTTTGGGAATGACTGTGATAAACACACCCTGGTACTCACAGGGCTGGGCTCTGGGGGCTCGGGGAGTTCCCTGAGAAGCTCCTAGACTGGAGAGACACAGAGAACACCCAGACTCTCCCAGCTTGTGAGCTTCACCCCAGCCTAAAGTTGGGACCCCTTCAAAATCCTGCTTCTCCCACTTTCACCACAAGATCTCCTGGGGGTGAGAAAGATGTCTCTTTGCTCTCAGGCTTATAAACCCCACTCAAGGGAAGGGAGGAAATCCCCTTTTATTCTGTGTGAGGCAGACACTGTCTTGGAGGTGTTGAGCCCAAGGTTTGGAGAGGTTAAGTGACTTGCCCAAGGCCACACAGCCAAAAGATAGAGAAGGGATTTGAACCCAGAATCTGACGCCGGAGGGAATGGAGACGCCACCTGATTCTGCTTTGCACCGAGCTGGGTGTCTGGCCCACAGCAGGCGCTGTCACCCAGCGAAGATTAGTTGAGGAAATGAATGAAGTGAATGAGTGAAAGTTCCTCCAGCCCCCCTGGCCCGAGGAATCTGTGGCTGGTGTGGGGCAGGGAGGGATTCAACTCCATCTTCAACTTCCCCACTCACGGCTGTTTTTCCAGAGGCAGGGCCGGGTCCACGCGCTCTGCAGGCTGGGGGCTTCGGGGCGGGAGTCTCCGGAGTTCCTTGGCTGAGCCTGAGGTTCTTTCCCACTCTGGACCGTCAAATTGCACTGGAGAAGATTTAAAGAGAAAATGGTTAAGTCCCGCCTATCTCAAGAGGGTGGGGTGGGGGCAAGCCAGTGGAATTTCAGTAGGAAGGCGGTGCCAGCTTAGGGCAACCTATCAGAACCCAGAAGAGGAGGGGTTGGGCTTAAGGCTGGGGCGGGATTGGTACGCGAGCAACCAATTAGCCTTCAGAAGAAAGGGGTGTGGTCATTCTTGAATCTGGTGGCATGGAAGGGTGGGCAGTTCCCTGAGTGATAAATCAGAGAGCAGGGGGTGTGGCTAGAGGGGTCGGTGGGAAGTTCTGCCTGATTTTGGCCAACTCATAGAGCTAGAAAACCACCCTCAATATACAGACAGGTAGACTGAGGCACTGAGCTCCAAGTTCCCTCACAGTCATACAACTTCTGGGGCAGATTTGGGTACGCACAACTCTTCCTGGTCCAAGTTATTTTTTTCCTATATATATATTTTTTGGCCGCACCATGCAGCATGTGGGATCTTAGTTCCCCGACCAGGGATCGAACCCGTGCCCCCTGCAATGGAAGAACGAAGTCTTAAACACTGGACCGCTAGGGAAGTCCAAGTTATTTTATTTCTTAAAGCTGACCTTATTATTCCCTCTTTACACAAGAGGAAACTGAGGTTCAGAGACTTATCCAAGCTTACCCAACTCAGTTACGAATCGACTCCAGGAAATGCTACCTTCTTCCACAATGGCTCCTGTGTAATTGAGCACTTTAGAACTCAATTTACAAGTACCCTATTCGATAGGTACTAGAATGATCCCCATTTTACAGGTAAGGGAACTGAGACTCAGGGAGATAAAGGGATTTGCCCAAGTGACACAAACCCAGATCTAGTGTGACATCAAAGCCTATTCCTGCACTATACTGAGCAGAATGCGTAGGTTCCATTGCACTCTGAAAGGGGAATTCCCTGGCAGTCCAGTGGTTAGGACTCTGCACTTTCACTGCCGAGGGCCTGGGTTCAATCCCTGGTTGGGGAACTAAAATCCCGCAAACCACGCGGTGCAGCATAAATAAATAAATAAATGGGGTTTCAGTTTCCAAGGAAGTTACAGATTCTCCTGGGAAGATTATGACTATCAGTCATTCACACTTTAGTGAGAATTAACAAACTACCAAAGTGACAGGTGATGCGGATTTACTCTGTAAGTTGAAACAGGGGATGTGACCAGAGCAGGAAATAGAGCGACACAGGCATTCAGAGGTCAGGGTCAGAGAAGCACCTGCAAATGCCTTGGAGATGTGGTCTTTCTTCCACTCCCAGGGCTGGTCATACTCGTCTGCTGGCCGTTCATCCTCCTGGGGCAGCCGGCTCTGCCGAGGTTTCCACCCTGAAGGAGGCCCATCTCCCAGATCTTGGTCCTGCTCCTCATAGGGAGTGTCATACAGCTGCACCCTCCTGTATGGCAGTTCTGGGAGGCCAAGGACACTGGTCAGCTCCCACTCCCACCTGGGACCCTGTCACCTTCCCCCAAGCTCTGCCCACTCACCGCTCATGACTCGCTGGGCATCGTAGGGCTCCATGTAGCCGTCATCCAGGGGTGACGGGTGAGGTTGGGCATCAAAAGGGTCCGAGTACTCGGTGTCGACCTCCAACTGGAGACAGAAAGGAAGGGGAGGGAGTCAAGGGTTCAGGGGGACCAAGCCTAGCTCTGAATACCCCTGCTGGGCAATACTACACCTCTTGCCTGCTGTCTCTGTGTCATCTGATACATCCCCTCCAAGCAAGTAGTTTCCTCTTCCACCCGCGAGTGTTTGCAGATAGAGCTTCCCTTACTCTCTTCCTCTGTGCTGTTCTGATTCTCCCCGACACAGATCCCTACCTCCCTCCTTCAATCATTTTAATGATTAGGTGCCAGTACTGTTCTAAAGGCTTCACATATATTTACTTGTAGCACCAACACTCAGTAAGTACCTTATCCCCATTTTACAGATGAGAAAACCAAGGCATAGAGAGGGCAAGTGACTTGCTCAGGGTCACACAGCTGATAAGTAAGAAGCAGCGCTTGATCCTTGGTCGTCTGCTTCCCCGAGTCCCTGCTTCCTCCTACCTTTCTCTGTGCCATTAACCACTACCTGACACAGCCTACCGTAACCCTCTTTGAAGCCTTCTCTGTCTCTCCACTGAGGGTTTGGGGTGGACCCCCTGATCCTCTAGGAAAAGTACCGAAAAAAAAAAAAAAAAAGCATGGGCATTGGAGGCAGGTTTGGGTTCAAGTTCTAACAAGCTAGAGCCATGTGACCTTGGGCCAGTCGCTTCTCTTCTGTGAGCCTCAGTTTCCACTTCTGTAAAATGGGAGTAATAAGAGAGCAAGGGTGGAGAGTAGTGGTGAGGATGTTTAAGTGACCGCAGGAAACTGACTCACTCAGATCTGTTTAAGGAAGATCCCTTCAGCTGCTAAGAGGAAGGGAAGCTGTGCGGAGGGATCCAGAAGGGGGGAATCAGGGAGCAGGAGGACAGGGGCACAAAGCAAGTCAGAGAGGGAGGAGGACAACCAGCGCTGTGCAGTGAAAAGGGGCAGATATCAAACTCCACGAAGCGGATGGAGGATTGGGGAGTGTCCGGCTGGTGCCCTGGTCTTTCCCTGGGGTAACACATAAAACACGCTCCCCAAAGTCCTGGGGAAACCTAGCCTGGCCGCCCCACCCAGTCTCCTGGGGCCACCCAACCTCTGGGCCTTAGCCACGCACCTCTTCCCGGGGGCTGCCCAGCAAGACCTTGGCTCTGGCCATGTCAACTGCCTCCACCTTGATGAGCCGGTGCTTTGGAGAGTCGTACTTGGTTTCTCCAGGGCCCTTGGAGTCCCCGGGCCCCGCGGAGTCGGTCTCTAGGCGGCCATCTGCATCCTCATAGGGGTCCTCAAAGTCCAGATCCTTCTGTTCCCGGTAGGCCCGCAGGATGTCGCTGTCCGTGTAGTCGGGGGTGGGCGGCTGCGGAGGGGGCCTCCGACCGCCAAAGCTCAGGTAGTCTCGTAGCCACTTGGCCATTTGAGCGAGTGTCACCCCAAACCTGGCCACTGTCAGAAGAGGACCCACATGCCCTCTTCTGGACCCTCTTCCTCGGCGGAGTCCCCAGGGAGGAGCAGGGGGAGAAGGAAGGGAGGAAGGGAGGAGGAGAAAGATCAGGTGTGACCCTTGGCTGGGCTCAGAGGAGGGGGAAAAGGGGGGGAAAAGGAGGAGACAGAGGAGGGAGGAAGGGGGAGGAGAAGCAAAAGCGCACCTTAGCCCGGCTCTGGAAGGACGGCGGGGGAAGGGGGCGCCCCGTAGGGCCCTGAACGCGGAGCGCGGGGTCGTCCAGCCAGAGCGAGGGGCATCCGCGGAGTTTCTGCGGGCAGCGCGCTCTCCTTGCACGGCTCGGCCACCCGTTGCCTCCGGGAAGCTCCGGGATCCCTTCCTGGGGGCCGGGGGCGGGGAAAGCGCCGCCTGCGGACGCCCCCAAGCCCTGGCTCAGCCCGGACGCCTGGGTTCTCAGCGCAGCGGGCAGGCTCCCCGGGGACTCGGGCGCCGCGCGCAAAGTTGGGCCGCGGGGACGGTGACCCCGGTGCGGCGCATCCTTTGTTGCGCTCCTCGCCGCTCCGGGGGGAGCCCCAATCCCGCGGCCCCCGGCCCGGCCGCCTCGATCCGGCCCCAGTCGCGGGCACAAAGGAAAATAAAATCTCCAATCCCCCTTCACGCTTTCGGAGAGACTTTACCCGCAGCCGCCGGCGCGCGCCCGGGAGGTGGGACTTTGGGGAGGGGGCTCTCAGACGGACGCCCCAGCCCCTACCAGTACCGGGCCGGGTCCCGGGCAGCGACGTCAAGGCTTCCCCGCCCCCTCCCCTCCCCTCCCCCTGCGCTCCCCTCGGAGGTGACTGAGACCTTCAGCTGTTCTGGGGAGGGAGGGGAGCATCTGCCCGGGGAGGGAGGGGGGATGCGGGACGGGAGTCGCGGGGGCCGAGGCCGCGGCGGCTGGACAGTGACCCGGAGGACCGAGGCTGGCAGGAGCGAGCGAGGAGCACGGGAGGTGGAAACCCACAGGGGCTGACCTTGCTCCGGAGAGCGAGAGGTGTTGAGATGGGGAAGGGGGAGAGGGAGGGGAGGTGGAAATTGGCCGGGAAATGGAGGGCTGGACTTGACCGCGAGCAGGGATGAAATTGACCAGCAGAGGGGGTGAGCGTGACCACTATTGAGGGTTGAAATTGAACCAGGGTCTGGCGGCGAAACTGACCAGGAGATTGGGGTTGTGGAAATTGTTCCAGAGGTCACCGGCTAAAATGAATATTGAGGCAGCCAAGGGAAGGGGGGTTTGCAACGGAAGGGACGGGGTTCTGGCTTCCCCTCCCCCAAGAGGGCTCTTCTCCGTCCCCTCTCCCCCGGGGACTAATTGCAGGATGGGGGATGGGGTTTGGGGCAGCTGGCCAGGGGAAAGGAGATGGTATCTGTGCCTGGAGTGTGCCTTCGGCATCTGTCCCTTTGTGGTTTCTGGGGGTGGAGGCCGGGAGGGGGACAGAAATGAGAGGTGTCTCGCCTGGCCTGGCTGCCTGTTGGCAGCTGCAGCTGTCAGGGGGCGAGGACACTAACGGATTTGGGGGGAGTAAGATAGGCAAAGGGAGCTGCTGGCCAGTTCCAAAGCAAACACATTTTTTTTCTTTCCCCATAAGGGGGCTTGCTCAGTGACCCCTAATAGAAAGAGTAAGAGAGGGGTAGTCAGGAAGGATGGAACCTCAGATTCCCTCCTCCAAGCCCCCTAGGGTGGGTGTGGCTTGGAGGGGAGGCAAGACCAGACGCAAGTCTGAGCTGACACTGTTGTGAGCTCTCCCCCACTCCGCCCCCCGCAAAGAATAGTGGGGCCTGGGCAATGTCTATGCAGGCCACGCTTTGCTTTCCTGATTTGAAAAATGGGGTTTCTAATAGGAAAAACTCAGAGAGCTGGAGGAAGGATCATCAGGAGGATATGACATTTTTTTCCTGATGGGGAAACTGAGGCACAGAGAGGGGAGACACACCCCACAGCTCATTTCTGCCTGGATGCTGTGATATGGCCTGGCTTGGGATGGCATTCGACCCCCATCAGGTCTCTTCGTGGAATCAGAGGTTCTCCATCTCCCCTCCACTGTTAGCCCCATTTTCCAGATGGGAAAACTGAGGTCCAGAGCCGATGAGGCAAGGCCCCTCACGGCAGCAGGGGTGTCCGTATGTCCTCCCCTCCTCTTTCCTGCTTTGGCTGAGTTGGCCTCCACACGAACCTGTTGAACTCGGTCCTCCCTCCCGACGAGCACTCACACAAACCCCCACCCCACCCAGTCCTCTCTGATCAGCGACAAGGCAGCATCCCTGGGGACTGCCCAGGGAGCACAGCAAGTAATTGTCCTGTTTTCTGTCAGCCGCAAGGCAATACCCGGCTCGGGGATGAGCTGTTGACAGATCTCATCAAATCCGAGTCCTCTCCCTGTCAGATAAATACGCGATGTCTAAGGTATAAATATTTGAAAGGGGCCTTCTAATTCCGGTCTGTGTCAGGAATAGCAATTAGAGGCCCTGGAGGCAGAATCAAACGGCGTTTGACTTTCCTGCGCTTTTGAGCTGGGTTCTCCTGGGGCTGCCCCCACTCCCACTGCAGGAGCAGGGAGGGGGCTTGAGGAGGGGCGGGAGATGGTGGACGAGGGTTAGAGCCAGGCTGGAGGTCTGGCGGCCCTGCAGTGGTATGACCTTGAATAGCCAGTAACCTCTTGGGTTTTGCCTTTCTGATTGGGGGAGGAGGGAGCAAGAGAGCAAAGCCAGGAGGCAGGCACTGCATGGACAAAGGCAAGGAGGTGAGTGGTCTGGAGGTCCTGGGCTGATGAGACCTCTTTTTCCCCAGCATTCAGGGTCTGAAAGATGGTCTATCAGGGTCTCCTCCATCAAGGTCTCCTCCTGGGTAGCGCTGGATTTCTGGAATCCCAGCCCACCTGAACTTGAGTAAGTGACCTGGCCTGTTTTCCCATCTATGAAATGGAACAGCTAACCTTTGTTGAGCGCTTACTGCCTGGCACTGTTTTGGGTGCCTTAAAAAAAATTTTTTTTAAATAAATGTATTTCTTTTTTACTTATTTATTTTTGGCTGCATTGTGTCTTCGTTGCTGTGCACAGGCTTTCTCTAGTTGCGGCGAGCGGGGGCTACTCTTCGTTGTGGTGTGCAGGCTTCTCATTGCGGTGGCTTCTCTTGTTGTGCAGCACAGGCTCTAGGCGCATGGGCTTCAGTAGTTGCGGCACTTGGGCTCAGTAGTTGTGGCTCACAGGTTCTAGCGCGCAGGCTCAGTACTTGTGGCGCACGGGCTTAGTTACTCCGCGGCATGAGGGATCTTCCCGGACCAGGGCTCAAACCCGTGTCCCCTGCATTGGCAGGCAGATTCTTAACCACTGCACCACCAGGGAAGCCCCTGAATAGTATTTTCTTGTATGGCATACAGTAAGTGCTCAACAGATGCTTAGGGTGGATGGGACCTCAGGAAGAAGCCAGAGGGGGTCCCTGGCAGGGGGCTGCGCCTGCTCTCATCTCACGGATCCCCATGTCTGCAGGGGGGATGGGAGCCAAGGCACCAGGACAGGAGGGGACCAAGTGGGGATGACCCATGGTGGGACCTATAACTTCCTGATCTGATGGAGGAGACATGGCCCTGATTTAGGAGCTCCTAATCTGATAGGAGAGACGACCTCTGCTCTCAGAAGCTCCTGGACACAGCCCTGCCTTCAGCTCGCAGTCTGATGGGAGAGACATAGTCCTGCCCTCAGAAGCCCCCAGTCTGACGGAGGAGATGTGTGCAAGCGTTAATAGGCTCCCAGTCTGAAGGGAGAGGCACGGCTCTGACCTTAGGAGCTTCCAGTCTGATGGAGGAGATGTGTGCAAGCGTTAATAGGCTCCCAGTCTGAAGGGAGAGGCGCGGCTCTGACCTTAGGAGCTTCCAGTCTGATGGAGGAGGCATAAGACTGACCTTCGAAGTACCCAGTCTGACACAGGAAATACGTGCTTGCTTTCAAGGGCTCCCAGTCTAACACTGGCCTTCCAGGGCCCCAACCTGATGGGGGAAGCACAGACCATTCCCTGGAAGCTCCCAGTCTATAGGGTGTGGTGATCGAAGGTGTAGCCTTGGAGCCTCACAGTTTCAAAGCCAGGTCCAGCCCCTCACTCACCCACTCTGAGTCCTTGGCCAAGGAGCCTCCTGCCATCTGTAAAATGGGGCGGTGGGTAAGGGAGCATGTGCCCGACGGCATGGGTGGCAGAGCCCTGGCATGGAGGGAGCTTGGGGCAGCGCTTGGCCCTCAGCAAGAGCTTGGGAAGCAGGAGCGGCCCCTTGTCTCCTTTGTGAAGCCCAGGCTCAGGAGGGAGGGGGTTCCGGAATAGGGGAGACCACCCCCCCCCAGTCCCTCTGATGTGCTCCAGCAGCCAGGCAGCCCCCAGGGGAGTTGATGTAGGAGATTCCGGATGAGGCCTGACAGCTCCCAAGGACCAGATGACAGACATGGAACTCGTGGGGGACGGGGACTGTCGGCAGCGAGCAGGGAAGGGCAGGCTCCAGAGAGCAAAAAGGGGGTGTGGATCTCGGGGTGGCGGGCTCAGGGCAGGGAGCGAGGGGGCATGCAGGCTGAGGCCCTGGAGGGTCAGCACACAACAACAGACCCCCTGCCCAAAGTGTTGCTGCGCTGTCCCTCTGCCTGCTCGGCCCTGGGAACCCCTGCAAGAAAATTGGGGACCAGGAGACAAACTGTTCCCAAGACACGGGTGGGAGAGCAAAGCGTAAAAGCCTGCGGGGGAAATAAGAATTAAAGAAACAATTCCAGTGTAGTGTGGAGGAAAGGGGAGGGTGGCAGACAGTGGGCAGAAGCGTGGGGCTCCCTGGGCCTCAACTTCCTCATCCGTGAATGGGGAGATACCCACTCAGGCTACATACATTAATTGAGCACCTACTAAGTGCCTAGCTGGTGTTAGGTGCTGGGGACACACTCATCAACACACGGACCCTTGCAAAGCTCACTGTGCAGGGGGGTCTGCAGGTAGACCCTCAGGTGGCTCCTATGACCCCAACCTCCTGGTTGTCACACCAAGGTGAGCCCCTCCCCTGGAACGTGGGAGGGATCTGTGGCTTGCTTCTAACCGCGGAACACTGCAACAGTGATGGGCCGTCATTTCTAGCAGACTCTCATGAAGCCAGTCCGTGCAGGCAAGGAACTGAGTGTGGCCTCTGGCTAAGGGTCCATGAGTAAGTGAATTCTGCCAACAACCACGTGGGTGAGCTTGACGCGGATCCTACCCCAGTCGGGCCTTCCAGTGAGACCCCAGCCGCAGCCAACATCTCAACTGCAGCTGTAACAGACCCTGAAGCCGAGAACGAGTGAAATCACATCCAGATTCCTGTTGTTTTAAGCTGCTAGATTTGGGGATCACTTGTTACACAGCACTAGGTAACTAATACAGAGAGCCACAAGCAGTACGCACACCTCCTAAGGTACTCCCATCAGAACTACCCTACCCTGCTTTAATTGCAACATTAGCGCCACCTCTAGTATCATTTGTTTACATCTTATTTTGATATATGAGTAAATATTTTGGCTTTGCAGGTCACAGAATTGCTGTTTTAATCACTCACCTCTGCCACTGGAGAGCAAAGGCAGCCGTGGGTGATATGCACACAAATGGGTGTGTAGGTGTGCCAATAAAACTTTATCTTCAGAAACAGGCCACAGGCCACCTTTGGCCTGTGGATCAGAGTTTGGTAACCCATGTTTTAGAACGGAGTCAGGTTAACAATAATGTTAAGTAAATAATAGCAACGGATGGTGCACGTACATGGCAAAAATTGTGGTGGATTAAGAGCAATGGCAGTTCAGGAAACCGTCTGAAAGAATGAATTGAAATGAAGCAGAGAGGCCCCAGCCCCCCAATTTCTTTTCACAACTACTTAAGCTGGGTGACTTCTTTACTTTTTATTTTTTGTTTTTATTTTTAGGCTGTGCCGAGCAGCTTTCGGGATCTTAGTCCCCCCACCAGGGATTGAACACAGGCCCTCAGCAATGAAAGCGCCAAGTCCTAACCACTGGACCGCTGGGGAATTCCCTGGATGACATTTTAACCCAGAGTCTCTGAATGGCCCATGTCCAGGGCACTGTCTGCAGGATGCTGAGTTGGGGGAAAACAGGGAGTGGTGTGCTGGTACGGGCTTCACAACTGGCTCTGGCGTGGGGAACTGGTTTGCAGCATCTGCCGATTTCCGTGGTGTAAACACTCCATGGTGGCCAATTTTAAGCCATAAATATGATGCCGCTGGGTGCAAAACTGGGAAGAGATGCACGAGGCATCAGTTCTCACTAGCTGCCAGTGTGGGCTGGCTTCAGTCCCCACCGTCAGGGCTTTTTTTTTTTTTGGTCACGCCAAGAGGCACGTGGGATCTTAGTTTCCCAACCAAGGATCAATCCCGCGCCCCTTGTGGTGGAAGCGTGGAGTCTTAACCACCGGACCGCCAGGGGAGTCCCTGTCAGGGCTTTGGAATCAGACCCACCCAGGTCCTGTCTTCGCAGCCATGGAGCTGTAATATAAGACCCCCAAGCCCTCATCAGAAGCCCTGGTTGGACACTGGTTCACCTCGTTGTGCTGTCCTAAGCAAGGAAATCACCTTAGGAAAGCGAATCCCCAAAGTGGGGTCGTTTCATCCCCTAAACTCTGACAGTGAAAAACACAAAGCCTCATTATCAAATGCCAGATGACAGTCTGTGTGTGTGTGTCTGTGTGTGAGAGGAGGGCTAACGTCTGTGACCCCGGGAGGGGTGGGAGACCAGAGATGGGGGCTGATCAAGTTGTGAAGCAGTCTGGCGGGGGCACAGGACCTTCAACTAGAAAATACTGCAGCAGGAGGAGATCACACAAGCTGGAATCTGGCAACCTTGAAAGAACATGAGCTTTGGAATCAGACTTGCTGGTTACATGACCGTATCAGCTTTCCACTGCTGCTTCACAAATTATCCCCCAACTGAGTGTACGAAACAAGGAACATTTTTTATCTCGCAGTTTCTGAGCCAAGAGTCCAGGACTGGCTAGGTTGCATGCTTCTGCAGCCCCCTCCTCAGATGCTGGCAGAGAGAAGGTACCCCCAGGCCAGATCAACAGGTTCCTTTCATGGGTTCCAGATGGTTCTGTGGCGGGGATGGAGCCAACCACTGGTGGGTGGGCTCACGCACGTGCCCAGAGCATCTCGGAATGTCAGCCGCGACGACCTCAAAGGCCTGTCAGAAGCTGCTCCGGGGATGCCGCCATGTGAGCTGGGGACCCCGAGCTCCGGAGGGGGGAAGGTGGGGGGACAGGAGAGAAACTGAGTCCCTTAGCTGAAGCCATTGCTGACCCCGCCAGCCTTGGAGGTCATTTGTGCTTGTCCGGTGGTGACTCCAGTTGGTCCCAGGGCCTCCTGCCCCGACCATGGGCTGGAGCTGGCTGTGTGATCTTGACCTGGGGAAGGGCCTGGGGGCAGGGCTCAGTTGCTGCCGCTGCTGTCCTCGCTGTCGGAATACACACCCAGCTGGCTCAGGGAGGAGGTGCCAGACGTCTGGGGCGCAGGGCCAGCCACCTGCCCGTTCTTCATTGCATCTGGAGGAGAGGCGAGAGCTAGCCCACCGTGCCTCCTCGTCCCGGCAGCCCACCTCGGGACAGTTCCAGGCGGACTGGGCCATTCCTGCTTGTTTGCAGCCTTTGTGGAAAGTGCCTGGCAGACCCATCATGGTTTAAACTGCACACCCCTTGACCCAGCAGCTCCGCTTCTAAAAGCTGATCTAGGTGGGCAGAGGTGCCCATGCCGGGGGTGCAACACAGAAAACGGAAACACTCCAAGTCCCAAGTGACAAAGAGGGACAGACCCTGGCTCCACCACCCACACTGGCTGTGTGGCTTTGGGCAAACAGCTTCACCTCTCCGGGCCTCAGTCTCCTCATCTGATAAATGGGGTAATAACTGTTCTGATAACAATGGCTTGTGTATCCGCAAGGCTCGCTGGGTGCCAGGATCTACTGCAGGCGCCCGACATGGAGCAGCTCATGGAATCAGCCCCCAAACTCTACGAGGCCCTACGAGGTTGGTCCTGTTGTCATGAGCAGCTTCCAGGACAGGAAGCTGAGGACCGGGGTTGAGGGCCCTCGACCAAGGCCACAGAACGAGCGCGTGGAGGCAGAGGGATCTTCACCCAGGATGCCTGCCCTGGAAGCCTGCTCTTTCCACCTCATCGGGCCGACCTCACCCTAATTCTCCATCTCCCGAGGGTCCGAGGAGCCACACACACAAAGCATCGGCGACACAACCACCGAGGTGCAGACAATTTGTCCTACACGCCTCTATCTGACTTGGGTTTTAAAAGCAAGCACTTGCTCCTTTTGTAATTACAAGAAAAAAAGGGAACTGCAGCCCTTCTCCCCTTACCCCTGGTTGGGGGCACACCTCAACCCGCACCGGAACAGCACCGGGGGTGCTGTTGCCACCTGGTGGCCACCCTTGGCACTGCATGAAGCTAAGGGACTGCAGGAACCTACCTGGGGCGGGCAGGACTCCTCCTCGCTGGATGCTGCGGCCCAGGTCTGTTTTCTTCACCACAACCAGGCCAGACAGCTGGGGACTGCTGCCAAAGGTGCCCACACTGCGCTCCCAGCTCTCCGCCTTCCTCTTGGCTTTTGGGGCCTGCAGTTTGTGGCGGGGGTAGCGGGGGGCAGGCATGACTGGGGGGGTCTGTCCCAGATCCTGCTCCTTCTCTGGCAGCCCGGTTCCTAGTCCCCAGCTGAGCCAGGATCTTTACCATTCCCACTCCCCCTGCTGTGCTGACCAATTCTCTCCTGCTCAAAACTCCTCTGTGGCCCCCCCACACCCTGCGCTTACACTTCCTAAATCACATTGTGACCGCTCACCTCCACGCCTTTACCCATGCCATTCCCTCCACCTGGAATGCCCCTTTTGCTTCTAGTTCACTTGGTGAACTCCTACTCATCCTCCAATACCCATCTCAAGTACCTGCTCCCCTGGGAAGCCTTTCCTCACATTTCAAGCTCAAGTGCGTGCTGCATGTCTGTGCCCGCAGTGGCCTCCACTGCCTTATTAACTGCCTCCTCAACCAAGCTGCGGGGTCCTGCCTTGTTCACTGCTGGGTCTGTAGTAGGTGCTCAATCAACGTGTTTGAGGGAATGACAGAAGATGGGGGCACCCACTTTGGGGACCAGTTAGCGGGAGGCAGAGAGGGGCTCAGCCCCACCTCCAGCTCTTCAGTCGCACCAGAAGAGACCCCTTTTATCTGTTTGATGTTTAAATAGAGGAACTGGAAACCACTAGATGCAGAAGGCCCTGTCGGAGCTGGGAGCTGAGGGTGCAGGGGGAGCATGATGGCAGGGGGCTGCCCGCACAGAGCTCACCATCTGGGGAGGAAGAGGGTGGATGAGCAAGTAGATGCTCAGGACACCATCATCTTTTTCTTTTTTTGGCTGCACGGCATGAGGGATCTTAGTTCCCCGACCAGGGATCAAACCTGTGCCCCCTGCATTGGGAATAGGAAGTCTTAACCACTGGACTGCCAGGGAAGTCCCCAGACACCATTGTCTTGATCAGTGATGTGAAAGAAAGAAGTTAGGGTGGTGTGACAGCGTCGCGGGGACAGCTACTGCTGATCGGGGGCCAGCAGAGCCGAGGTCAGAACGCAGTACTGAGGTCAGCAAGCAGAGATGGGAGGCAGGACTGAGCCTGGCCCATCCGAGGGGGCTGGCACAGTTGGGGCGGGGAGTGGGGGCAGGAGGAGGACACAGCGGCCTCACTGCATCCCCCGTGTGTGGTAACCGAGACAGAGGCCGTCCGCTGGGGGCACAGGGAGAGACCGGCAGTCCTAGCCGAAGCTTGCTCATCTGGCACCACTGAACTGACTGGTGGAGCTAGCTGCTATCCTTCACCTTTCGTCAAACGCCATTCCATGTCCCCATTAAACTAAACCCAGGGAACAGAGGGGTCAAAGAGAGATGTTTCCGTAAAAGTTATGGTGAAGTTTGTGTAAAGCAAAATACAAGAAGAAGTCCACCATCAAATTAGCTACGAGCAAGGTAACTGTAAGAGACTGGCAGGTGGGCTTCCCTGGTGGCGCAGTGGTTAAGAATCCGCCTGCCAATGCAGGGGACATGGGTTCGAGCCCTGGTCCAGGAAGATCCCACATGCCACAGAACAGCTAAGCCCGTGCGCCACAACTACTGAGCCTGTGCTCTAGAGTCTGTGAGCCACAACTACTGAGCCCGTGCACTGCAACTACGGAGGCTGCAAACCACAACTACTGAGCCTGCGTGCTGCAACTACTGAAGCCCACACGCCTAGAGCCCGTGCTCTGCAACAAGAGAAGCCACCGCAATGAGAAGCCTGGGCACCACGACAAAGAGTAGCCCCCGCTCGCTGCTACTAGAGGAAGCGAGCGCAGCAGCAGCGAAGACCCAACGCAGCCAAAACTAACTAACTAACTAACTAAATTTATTAAAAAAAAAGGACTGGAGGGAAATCATACAAGGCCAGACTGCTTTGAAAGTACCTTCAATCTCTTGTTCCACTTGAAAGAAAAAAAGAAGAGGAAACTTTAGACCATGAATTCTGAGGCTGGTTTATGCAAGAGAGACAGCGTGAGAACTCTGATCAGGGATACAGCCTCAAGGAAAACACCTTGGTTCTATGTCAAAAGGTTAATGGGTGAGAGTACGCGACCCCCAAACCCGCTCTCTTCAGACACTTACAGAATTCTCAGCTGGAATGTGGTTGCCTCAGTGAAAGACTACATTTCCCAGCCTCCTTTGCAGCAGGATGTGGTCAGGTGGTTCAGTTCTGACCAATGGGGTGTGAGCAGAAGGATGTACTCAATCAAGGGTATAGTTACCCTCAATGTCCTCCTCCCTTGTCCCCACCTCTTTCCACTGGCTGGGATGCAGACGTGGCACTGAGCTGCCTTGCAATGAGGGCATCATCCTTGGGACAGCAGGACAATGAGGACCCGGACACCAGGGTCCACCTTCTCTGTTCTGCACAGCCCCGCACAATTGTTATTCGAGAGAAAAGTAACTTCCATGTAGTTGAAGTGGCTGTCACTTGGGTCCTGTCCAGTGGCTGGACTTGTATTTAACTAATACAGACCAGGAACATGTTTTGAATTAAAATAATAAGTTTCTGGGGGTGTCTGTGCTATTTATGATTTCCCACTTTAACCCCCTCCTTCAATTAACAAACCCGAGTGGCCTTGACCACCTTGGATAAGACATCTGTGGCGGAAAAGGCTCGCTCCCTCCCCAAACCCTCTTCTTTCTTTCTGCCAGCAAGGGCAGCTAGAGGAGGCAGCTCCCAGCCTCCCTTGCAAAGGCAGGATGCGGCCATGTGACTATGCCCGGCCATTGGGACTCGAGGGGAATGGAGGTGGGCTGCATCTGAACCTGGGCCTCCAGGCGCTGGCTGGTGGTCCTCCACACATGCTCTGCCTTCCTGCAGCTGGAACCCCAGGGTGCTCTGAGCCAGCTGTGACCGCAGAGTTGGCATCCATGTTCTAGGACGGGGCAGAACTAGGAGATGGGAGGAGTCTGGATCCCTGAGTGACTGCATGGAGCAGGGCTGCCTGGGAGTCCAGCCCAGGACTGTGAAGTGACTGAGAAATAAACGTCTGCCTGATGTCTCTAAGTGTGGGGAGTCTCCTTGTTTCTGCAGCTGAAGCAGGGGTGGAAAACTACAGTCCCGGAGGCCTGTCACCTGTTTTTGTAAATAAAGTTTTATCGGCACCCGGCCACACCCACTTATTCATGTACTATCTACGTAGCAAGTTTAGTGCTATGTTTAGTGCTATGATGTGGAGTTGACCACTTACGACCCAGACTGGCCTTTCAAGACAAAGTTAAGCCAACCTCTGGCTTACTCTGTCCCTGCTTCACCTGAGAGCATGTGGAGATGCAGGCAGGCCACACTCACCTCGTCCAGGATGGCAGTGGGGTTGGGCAGGAGGGCCTGCTGGGGCTGGGTGGGGGCAGCATCCTCCTCTGAATCGGAGTCTTCCAGGAGTCTTCGTTTCCTAGATTCTTCCACTAAGGCCCTGCGGGAAGGAACGTGGGACTTGGGAACGTGCTCTGTTGTGGGACAATGGCCAGGACCCCCCCACACACACACTGAGGTGCACTGCCTGGCTGCCCTGTCCTGATCTCACTGAGTGGGGGATGGGGATGCACAAATAACTTTAAAATAGAATTCTTTGTCCAGGGGCTTCCCTGGTGGCGCAGCAGTTGGGAGTCCGCCTGCCAATGCAGGGGACGCGGGTTCGAGCCCTGGACCAGGAAGATCCCACATGCTACGGAGCAACTAAGCCCGTGCGTCACAACTACTGAGCCTGCACTCTAGAGCTCACGAGACACAACTGCTGAGCCCGTTTGCTGCAACTACTGAAGCCTGTGTGCCTAGAGCCCATGCTCCACAAGAGAAGCCACTGCAATGAGAAGCCCAGGCACTGCAACGAAGAGTAGTCCCTGCTTGCCGCAACTAGAGAAAGCCCGCACGCGGCAACAAAGACCCGACCCAACACAGCCAAAAATAAATAAATAAGTTAAAAAAAAAAAAAAAGTTCTTTGTCCACTGAGCCCAGTGGGGTGGTTAAGTGCCTGGAAGCCAGAACCATTCTGGGTTTGAACCCCAGCTGGGGGGCCTCAGTCAGGGCTGTGCTGGGAGCTCCTTGAACCTCAGTTCTCTTGACCACCATAATGACAGAGCCAAACTCAGAACAGTGCCTGGCACTGAGAAGGGGCTCGCTAAACGCAGACTCCTCTCACTGTTATCTACGCCAATCCAACAGCAGCTAGTATGTGCCTGACCGTGTTCCAGGCCATGGATGCAGAGGTCAGAGCAAGTCCCTGTTCAGACTTTAGATGAGGGGAGATAGATAATAAATCAGGAAAGGGGCAAATCAGCAAGAAGGTTCCAGAGAGTGGGAGGTGCCGGGCAGAAGCATGAACACAGCAGGCCTGAGGCCAGATCCTCAGAAAGGTTGGCTCACCAGGCCAGCCCTTGGGGGGGGCATCTGGATCTGGACTTGGGGGCTCCTGCCACCCTCACTGATGGGGGGGCTCCTTGTCCCGACACTGTGCAGACATGGGGTCTGCACGGGCATCTGCTCTCCTCCTGGGTTTGGGGTCTTGGCCGTGCCGGGCCAAGGTGCCTGCGTGACCGGCCCCCAGTGAGAACCCCGGGCTGGGTCTCGTGGGCCTCCCCCGGGAGCGCCCCTCCCTCTGCCGTCATGTCTCACCTGGGGGGATTAAGCCTGTCCTGTGGGACTCCACCGGGAGAGGCCTCTGAAAGTCTGCGCCCGGTCCTCCAACTCTGCCCCACCTGCCTTTTCCTTCTGCTGATTTTTCGCCGTAACTTTTCACTGTAATTAACTCATCAAACCTGGGGGTGATCCTGGGGGCCCCGACAGAGACGCCATGAGACACAAAGCGAGATGGGGAGGGAGATGCGGGGAAGGCCTCCCTGAGACGGTGACGCACGAGGGAGCTGTGGAAAGGTCCGGAAGGGGGGATTCCAGGCAGAGGGAAGGACCCTGTAGAGGCTGTGGGGGGGCGGGCGCCCTGGGACTCACGCCGCCTCCCGCTCGTCCTCCGCCTGCTCGTGCTTCCGCTGCTCCTCCTCCGACAGGCGGTGCTGCCGCAGCATGGCCTCGAAGTCCACGTGTGCCTGCCGCTGGTTCAGGTCCTTGAGCTCCTGCAGGTTCTCCAGAACCTCCATCTCCAGCTTGGAGTCCTTGGTTCTGTTCTCCAGCACCTGGCAGGTGTGCAGACACAGGGCTGAGTGAGCTGGGATTCCACCCCTCCACGTGGCCTGCCTGGCCTCTGGGGTCACCATGGGCAAGGGGAGACCCCCCCACCCTGGGGCTCGATCCACAGCACCCGGTCCCACAGCTGTACCCATTTCACGGCTCGGAACACTGAGGCTCGGGGAGGGGAAGTGACTGCCCAAGACCATGCGGCTGGTCAACAGTGGAGCCAGGTGGCTTGGACTTCCAGCCTGGCTCCGTCACTAAGCAAAAGTAATAAAGATTTTTAAAAAAGACGATCTGAGCAACTGCTGTGTGCCAGGCTCCAGGCTAAGATATTTCCAGACATAATCTCGTTTAATCTTCACAATAACCCCCACTTTACAGACAAAGGAACTGAGGCTCAGAGAGGTGAGGTCGGCCCCGCCAGGTCTCAGAGAGGTGGCTTTGGAGCCGGGCGGGGCTGGGAATGAATCCTGCCTTGGCTGCTTCCTGGCTATGTGACCCTGTTGAACTAACCCTCTGGGAAATGGCAGTTGTGGTGGTTTGAAAATACGTCCAAAAATTCTTTCACGCTCCTCCCTTCCAGAGGTGTAGCCTAACTCCCCTTCCTGTGAGGGTGGGCTGTTGTAGTAACTCGCTTCTGATGAACACAACAGGACCAATGACGGTGTGTCCCTTCCGAGACAGGTCATAAAAGGCCCGGGGCTCCTCCTTGTTCTCTCTGGGACTCTCGCTGGGGGAGGGGGAGAAGCCCCCATGTTGTGAGGAGGCTCACGCAGTGCTGTGGAGAGGCCCATGTGGACAGGACATGAAGCCTCCAGGGAATGGCCACGTGAGGGGGCCACCCTGCAAGTGGCTCCTCCAGCCCCAGCTGAGCCATCAGATGAGGCAGCCCCGGCAGACAGCTTGACTGTGACCTTGGGAGGGACCCACAGAACCATCTAGCAAAGCTGCTCCTGGATTCCTGACCCTCAGAAACTGTGGGATAATAAATGCTGGAAGTTGCAAAGTTTTGAGTCGACTTGGTACACAAGGACAGCTAACCAGTACCAGGGTAATAACCCCATGCTGGCCAGTGTAGCAGTAACTAGAGCAGCACGTGGACAGCACTGAGGGAGCTCCAGGAATACAGCAAACTGCCTCTAAGGCCTATTTCCCTCCCTGCTGCTCCGCACGGCTGCTGAAAACATCGGATCAGATCTGACATGGCTTGACCAGAAAACACAGCTGGCAGAGGCATGATGGTCCAGGAAGAGATGGGAATTATGGGGGTGGGAGGAGACAGAGGAGAACATGGACTTCCTACTATTTATGAGAAAGACGAAAAAAAAATGTCCAGTTAAAGATGAAAATAACTTCTTTAAGGGATAACAAAAGGAGTATCAATATTTATGAATTACTATGTGCCAAGCTGTGTTCTAAGAGTTTTATGTGTATGAACTCATTTAACCCTCACCACAAGTGTACGAGGGGGGCACAATTCTCATCTCATTTTACAGATGAGGACGCTGAGACACAGAGAGGCCAAGTGCCTTGGCCAAGGTCACACAGCCAGGATATGGTCAAGAGAACGTTTCCTTCTCTATTTCTAGTCTTGATCCAAACTAGCCTAATGGGAACCTCCTTAGAAAACCGCGGGGCAGCTGGCTGCAGGAAGCACCTGGCGTTCCGAAGTCCAACTTCCTGACTCCCTGTTAGTTTTCTCTTGCTGTGCCACAATTTGCCACCAGCCCAGTGGCTTAAAACAACATGAATTCATTGTCTCCTGGTTTCTGTGGGTTGGGATTCTGGGCCGACACAGCTGGGTTCCCTGGCAGTCTTGCTAGGCTGAGATCAAGGGTCCAGGGCCCTCTTCTGAGCTCACTCAGGCTGCTGGAGAATTCAGTTCCTTGTGGTTGTGTGACTGAGTTCCCTGCCTTCTTACTGGCTGTTGACTAGGGGCTGTTCTCAGCTCCTAGGGGCTGCCTGCTGTTCCCTGCCACGTGGCCACTTCCACAGTGTCAGTCCTTCATGTCTCTGACGTCCTCTGTCTCTGACTCTAGACCCGTATTAAGGGGACCATCCGGATAATCTCCCTCTTACAAGGGCGACTGTGCTGTAGTTTAACCTAACATAACTTAGTCACAGGAATAGGATCCTTGTATGCACAGTCTTGGGACTGGATGAGGTGTGTGACCAGGAGTCAGGGCTCTGGGAACATCTTAGAGTTCTGCTGACCACACTCCCCACCCCATCACCCTGCCTGGAGGCCTGAGGCAGGAAGGGGCACCGATTCCGCCAGCACCGAAGCACAGGCACACGTGCGCGCGCGCGCACGCACACACACACACACACGCATGCACGCACGCACCTGCGCACACTCACCTTCATGGGGTTGTTCAGCTCCTCGTCCTCCCGTTCCTTCTGCACCCTCTTCTCCTCCTCCTCCAGGAGCTTCTCAGCCTGGAAGTTCCGCGTGGCTCCGTGCTCCATGGTGTAGTCTGTGTTTTCGGGGTCTGTCTGGGAGGGAGGATGGGCAGACATCAGCTCCTACACCTCTGAGCATCAAGAGCTTCTGCTGAACAGCAGCCAGCAGCCTGGGACACCTTCTCTCCGTGTTTCACTCCTCTTAATACCAATTCTTTCTTTTTCTTGCCTTATGGCTTTGGCGAGTACAGTTCTTTCTTTCTAGTGCTCCTGTCCCCTTTTGCAGAATCGCTGAACTCCCGAGCATAGACCTGCAGACCGTTCTCCACCTGCCCACTCCCTCCCTCCTGCCCTTCACCTTCCACATGTTTGCAAGTAAAAGTCTCTGGACCTCTGCACATATCTTTTCTGGTGTGTGTGTGTCTGTGTGTGCGTGCGTGTGTGCACGCACTTGACCTTCTTCCCTTAATTATGAATTACATATCACGTATGTATAGAGCATGCTCCTATTTGCGTTTATAAAACGGAGAAGCAAAAATATAACATGGTACCCTGGATGAGACCCTGGAACAGAAAGGTGACATTAGTAGAAAGATTGAAATCCATATCATTTCTGGAATTTGGCTAACAGTAATGATCCAGTGTTGGTTTCTTATTGTGGTGGATGCACTGTGGAAATGGAAGACGTTAACAGGAGGGGAAGCTGGTGAGAGGCAGATGGGAACTCTCTGTGCTATCTTTGCAACTTCTCTGTAAATCTAAAAGTATTCCAAAATAAGAAGCTTACTATTTAAAAAGAAACAGCAAGGAAGAGAGTGACCCCTGTGTGTGCATGTGTAGGCAGAGCACATTTTTTGAAAGCCACACAAGAAACTGTTATAACTGTCTCTATGCATGGGGGCTGGCTGGGCAGGGGGAGCAGTAAACAAATTTTCCAGTGTTAATCCTGCACTACTGTGGGAGTTCTGTTTTTACCATATGCTCACATACACACACACACACACATATGTATATATACACATACACACATATATGCAATCCTAGTTATTTGAAATTCTTCACTATAAAGGCCGATTTATAACATTTTGCCGTAGTTTCTCTAGTCTTTAGAAAAATTCATATGTATTCATTAATATCTAAATATGCACATACTTCATAATTCAGGTAAAAAAAAAACATTTTCTGGAGACAACCCATAGGCCCATCAGCTGGCAAATGGATAAAGAAAATGTGGCCCATCCACACAGTGGAATATTACTCAGCCCTGAAAAGGAGTATAGCACCGATACATGCTACAACACTGATGGACTTTGAAAACATGATGCTCAGTGAGAGATGCCAGACACAAAAGGCTACAGAGTGATTCCACTGATAAAGAAATGTCCGTAATAGGCAATCCACAGACACAGGAAGTGGATTCGTGGTTGACAGGGCCTGGGGAGAGGGATGGGGAGTGACTGCTGACAGAGTTGGGGCTTAATTTTGGGGTGAAGAGAACATCCTGGAATTAGAGAAGACAGCTTGGTACGTTAGGAGTATAAACCACTGAATTATACAATTTAAAAGGGAGAACTGCATGGCATATAAATCATATCTCAGAAAGCTGTTGTTAAAAAAGTAATTAAAGGGCTTCCCTGGTGGCGCAGTGGTTGAGAGTCCGCCTGCCGATGCAGGGGACACGGGTTCGCGCCCCGGTCCGGGAAGATCCCACGTGCCACGGAGCGGCTGGGCCCGTGAGCCATGGCCGCTGAGCCTGCGCGTCTGGAGCCTGTGCTCCGCAGCGGGAGGCCATAACACTGAGAGGCCCGTGTACCGCAAAAAAAAAAAAAAAAAAAAAGTAATTAAAATATATCATTTTTTAATGTACTTTTTATTTTAACCAAATCTTGTTTTTTAACCAAAGGAAAAAAGTCCCTAGCAAAAAAAATGCTCAAACAGTACAAGAGTATGTGAAGAGAAAACTATAAGTTCTCTTCATCCTTTCCTCAAATCTTTAATACCACCCTTAGAGTAACAAAGTAAAAACGTGACTGCTACTGGCTGTGCAATATTCCACTGTACAGTAGTTTGTCCCTTGAATCCCATCACCGTACATCTAGGTTGCTTCTGATTTTTTGCCTTTATAAACAACACTGCCGTGAACTTCTCCCCAAACCTTTGCTGTTTTCTGCAGAGAAGGTGAAATGGGATTTCCCTGGAGGGAGAGGACAGGAGCACTGACCCCCAGGGGAGGAAGGACCAGCCTGGCTGGCCGCCTACCTTGAAGGTGATCTCTGCCAGGCAGCGCGTGCACTTGATGTAGAAGCGGAAGATGGGCAGGCCCAGGTAGGACTCGTTCTGCACTGTCTCTTTGCGGGCGTTGAACTTCTTGCCCTTGTAGATATATTCTCCACATGTCTTACACCTGTGGGGCAGGACAGGGACTCAAGCCATCTCGGTACCCTGGTTCTTACTGGTAGGACGCTTTAGCATTCTGGCAGATGGCTGCTTGCATACCTCCAGGGACGGGAAGCTCCCCACCCCGCAAGAAGACTGCCCCACTGTGTGTACTGATTCCCTTAGACGGCACACTCTTCTCACTAATATCTGCCTGGGTCTCGGCTGAAGTGTTGCCTTCTTGGGAAGCATCCAGACTACCCAGACTAGGTAAGACTCGCCTATCACCCATTCCTGGAAGCAAGCCTGGAGTTCATGGGGCATCCTGACCTCCAAAGTGCAGATTCCACCAGGAGGGATGCCACAAGGAGCAAGGCAGAGCTCGCGGCCCCTGCCCTCCCGCGGCCCCTCCTGCTCAGATCCTGTGCTCCCTGGCCTCCTGGCTGTTCCTACAAACACCCCAGCTCAGTCCCACCTCCGGGCCTTCACCCTTGCAATTCCCATAGCCTGTGACACCTTCCATTCCTCAGATCCCAGTTCTGCTGGCATTTCTTCCAACGTTTGCCTGACCACCCAGCGAAGCACCCTCCCTCCCTGGCCACCGTCCAGTCCCTCTCCCTCTCTCGTGACCATCTATGTGTCCTACATGCGCCTTTCGTGAATACGCCTGAGCCCTTGTGTATTATCTCTACTCCCCACCAGATGGCTCCAGGGGAGCAAGTCTTATTTATTTATTTAATTTTTTAAATTTTTGGCTGCTTTGGGTCTTCGTTGCTGCGCGCGGGCTTTCTCTAGCTGCGGCGAGTGGGGCCTACTCTTCATTGAGGTGCTCGGGCTTCTCATTGCGGTGGCTTCTCTTGCTGCGGAGCATGGGCTCTAGGTACGTGGGCTTCAGTAGTTGTGGCACACGGGCTCAGTAGCTGTGGCGCATGGGCTTAGTTGCTCTGTGGCATGTGGGATCTTCCCGGACCAGGGCTCGAACCTCTGTCCCCTGCATTGGTAGGTGGATTCTTAACCACTGTGCCACCAGGGAAGTCCCAGGGGTGGGGGTGGGGCAAGTCTTGATGCCCACAGTGTCCCTGGCACCCAGCCAAGGCCCTGGTGCACAGCAGGTGCCCAGTAAGTGACTGCTGAGGGAAAACGAATGAAGGAAGGGGAGAGAGAAAGGAATACGTAAACACGGGCTGAATTTCACTAACAAAGGTGGCTTTGATTACCACTTCGTTTCAGATGTGCTAAGATGTAAAAAATTGTGGTGAGGTACAGTAATTCCGAGGCGGTATGAAGGACGAGGCCTGGGGACTGTGATGGGGAGGGAAGGATGGAGGGGGTTGGGAGGGGGATCCGGAGGGCCTCTCTGAGGGGGTGAGATCTAAGCCAAGTCTTGAAGAGTGAAAAAGAGCCAGCCAGGGCTTCCCTGGTGGCTCAGTGGTTAAGAATCTGCCTGCCAATGTGGGGACACGGGCTCGAGCCCTGGCCCAGGAAGATCCCACATGCCATGGAGCAACTAAGCCCGTGCGCCACAACTACTGAGCCTGCGCTCTAGAGCCTGCGAGCCACAACTACTGAAGCCTGCACACCTTGAGCCCGTGCTCAGCAACAAGAGAAGCCATCACAATGAGAAGCCCACGCACCACAATGAAGACCCAACTCAGCCAAAAAAGAAAAAAAAAAAGAGCCAGCCATGTGAGAGCAGAAAGAAAAGTGTCCCAGGCAGAGGCAACAGCTTGTGCAAAGGCCCTGGGGCGGGAACGGACAGGACTGCTGGAGGAAGTGAATGTACATACAGGACCTGTCTCGTGTGCTCACTCTTACTACCAGTGACTGAGACCTCGACACAGGTACCAGCTGGGAGCTCTGAGACATCAGGGAGATGGGTCCTGCACGGCAGGAGGGGGAGGTCTGGCACGGTCACTCGCTCACTGGGTCCACGTCTGAGCCAGGACTGACGACCTGGTCTGCGCACTGGGGACGGGGCGCTCTCTGTGGGTGGTCTGCGCACTGGGGGCGGGGCGCTCTCTGTGGGTGGTCTGCGCACTGGGGGCGGGGCGCTCTCTGTGGGTGGTCTGCGCACTGGGGGCGGGGTGCTCGCTGCGCGGCCAGCGCAGGGCCCGCGGGGCCGCTCACCTCATGTTGAAGGGGGCCATCAGCCGCACCACGTACTGCCGGTCTTTGGGCAGCTTGAGCTTGGGGATCTTTGACGGGTCGAAGTCGGGCGGGTAGTATTTCTGTGGGGAGGAAGGAAGGGTCAGGGGAGCTGCTTTCAGACGCAGGGGCAGGCTGGGGGCAGAAGAAAGGGGCTCTGGGGAGCTGGGTCTGGGTCCCCAAGACCACTCCCACGTTTGAGGATTTGGTGAGAGGACTCCTAGGACTTGCATACACTTGTCCTCATGGCTACTATTCATCACAGCAAAGGGATACAGAGAAAAAGGAGCCAAGGACAAAGGCATGGGGGGAGGGGCCCAGGGAGACCGGACACAAGCTTCCAGAGACTTCTGATGGAGTCAATTCTCCCAGTGATATATTGTGACAACGTGTGTGAAATGTCCCCCAGGGAAGCTCAGGAAGACCCAGCACCCAGGGTTTTCATTGGGGGCTGGTGTGTAGGCACCTCTGCCCGGCACGTATGACGATTCCAGACTCTAGACTCCCGGAGGGGAGCAGGTGCTCAGCATAAACCACACTGTTTGTACTAACAGTTTAACCCCAGGGAGCCATTCTTTTCAGAGAACATTGGGAACCATCCCAAAATTCAGGTTCCCGGATACCAGCCAAAGTCCAGCATTGCAAGCCAGGCTTTCTAAGGCAGCAGCCTCAAGCCTGTTGCATTAACTCTTTCTGTACAGGAGCCTGAGATGGGAGATGTGGGGAAGGAGAGTTGGATTATGAAAGAGAACTACATACGATAATCAGAAAATAAAGCACTTTGCATTTTGAGCACTTACTAGGCTCTACATAGTACACAGAGAGCTTTATGTCCCCTGCCTCGTGGAATTCTTGCAAAGACTCTATGAGACAGAGAATGGTGTACCCATTTCACAGAGGAGGAAACTGAGTTCTGGTGGTTTCAGCTACTCAGGGTCACACAGTGTGAGCAGCAGATCCAGGATTCAGACCCAGGGACACAGCTCTGGGGAAACTGTTGTACAGTGATTAGGAGCATCAGTTACAGAGCTGGCGGGGAGGGGTGTCTGGGTTTGATTCCTCTATTCTGTGGCTATTACATAACCACTCTGGGCCTCAGTTTCCTCATCTGAAGAAGGGATAACCTGTCCCCCTGAGAAGACCTGATGAACAAGGCACTTAGAGCTGTGCCTGGCACACAGAAGTATCTACCAGCAAGTTATGGAAATAGCTGGGCTGCCAGTTGGATCCTCGGGATGGAAGGACTTTCACGGACTCGAAGTCCGACACACTGCACTGGGTCTGGCTGGGGCTGAATTCCTAATATAGGTGTTTAAGAGATTAGAGCACTGAGTCACTGTAAGGGACATCATCCTGGGCTCCAAGCCACCAGTCTGGAGGTCTCCTCTCTACTCCGTCCAGACATCTTAGGCTTACACACTCCCAGGCTGGGGAGCTCACCTCCTTCCTGGGAGCACACACCCTGCTGAAGGGCGGGGAACAGGGACTCAGAATTCCGGAGCGCTCTTCTCCAGAAGCTGAATCCTGCCTTCCAGAGACCAGCTCCACACCCCAAGAGTCCCAGTTTTCCCCAACAGAACTGGGAGAAGTTGAGGCAATTGGAAGGGTCCCTGCCAGCGCAGCAGAAGAGCTTAGCAAAACCTAATCCCTCCGAGGAACACGATTGGCTAGAACCCCAAGCGGGGAGAGACTTAACAGAGCCACGCCTCCTGGAGATGAGAATGTAAAGTGAGAATACCAATATCCTAAGGAAGCTCCGCCCCCAACGGGAGTGACTGGATAATTCCTTTCAGAAAATCCTATCAGAAGTGAGTGGGTAAATAGCCTAAGCTCCGCCCCCACAGGTGACTGGGTACACCCCACCCTCGAGGGGAAGGCTTAGTGAAGGCCCACCCCCCGCAGAAGGTGACTAGGAGGGTTCTAGAGAGCCCCGCCCTGCAGAAGGCCGTTGGGGAAGAAAGCAAAGGCCCTAATAGGAGAGTATAAGTAGCCCTCCTCGGCCCGAGCTCCGAGATGTCCCGCCCCAGGTCGAAAACCCTAGTTGCCCAATACTTACGTTTAAAACTTTTCGCTCCGACATCTTTACCTCCTACTCTTCTCACGACCACAAGAATACTGATTAGGCTGAGTGCTTGTCGAACTTCCCCGACCATCTATCCTTGTATTTCCGCTTCCGTCACTTCCTTCAGCCGCTGTTATTGGCTGCTGCGTACACAGCTTGCCTTTTCATTGGTTCAGATCCCCGCCTGTCAACACTCGAGTCCGTCTGTATTCCCTCCCCAGTTGCAACCTCGGTAAGGACGCAGCAAAAGGTTCCGGCGTCGGTGTGGATTTGAAGTTCCGAGGAGGAGGCGCTGCGCCCTCTAGAGGTGAGCAGCGACTGGTTAAAATTTCGTCGTCACGCGACGTGGCTGCTGGTAGCTACGTTCCCTGTGGTTTTATTCAGCAAACGTAGAACTCAGCGTTGAGCGCTTACCTTGTGTGTTGGGCTCCGGGAACCTACACATCGTTCCCGTGTCCCTAGCGCTCACCTGAGGACTGGGGCAGCTCTTACGATCCACACAGCTCCACAGGGAAGCACCCTGGACGCCCCCCCACACCCAAGTTTATCTTGAGTCACAGAGACTCAAAGACCAGGCTCCAAACCTACCTCCCCCTACAAACATTCGCTCCCAGATGTCCCCCCCGTTGTTTGCCTCTGAGTTGTCCCTCTAAAGAGGTCGTTCCTTCCCTAGCCTCCTCCCTTCCTTTTACAAATGTTTGTTCTGTGTCAAAGACGTGCTCAGTCACTGGGGACACATCAGAGAATAAGACGTAAGATTTCTGCCCTCATGGAGATCACAGTCTGTCTGGTGGGACTGATGGCACAATAAACACACACAAAAACCCTTTCGGGTCCTGGTAAATGATCTGAAGATAAAAAAACAGGGAGACATATGGAAAGTGATGAGAAGGGGCTACTTGAGATGTATGAGTGTCCTATGGCTGCTGTAACAAATTACCACAAGCTCAATATTTTTAAACAACACATTTATTAGAGTTTTGGAGGTCAGAAGTCTAAAATGGGTGGCAGGTTCCTTCAGGAGGCTTCAGGAGAGAATCCATTTCCTTGTCTTTTCCAGCTTCTAGAGGCTGCCAGAGTTCCATGGCTCGCGGTCCTGGATCACTCTGACTTCTGCTACCACTGTCACATCACCTTCTCTGTCTCCCTCTGACCCTCCTGCTTCTCTTTTATAAGGTCACTTGTGATTACCTTGGGGCCACCTGGATAATACAATATAACTCTACTTCATTTTCATTAACTTTAAAAAATATATTTATTTGGTTGCACCAGGTCTTAGTTGTGGCAGGCGGGCTCCTTAGTTGTGGCTTGCTGGCTCCTTACTTGTGGCATGCAAACTCTTAGTTGCAGCAGGCATGTGGGATCTAGTTCTCTGACCGGGGATCGAACCTGGGCCCCCTGCATTGGGAGCATGGAGTCTTAACCACTGCACCACCAGGGAAGTCCCCATTTTCATTAACTTAATGAAAGATCCTCAATCTTTAAGGATCCTCAAGATTGTTAAATTAATCACATCTGCAAAGTCCCTTGTGCTGTGTAAGGTATCACATTCACAGGTTCTGGGGATTAGGACATAGATATCTTTGGGGGGGGGTCTTTATTCTGCTTGCCCTAGATGAGGTGGTCAGGGAAGGCTTCTTGGAGGAGGTGACCTTGGAATTGAGACCTGAGTGAAATGTACCGAGAAGCTCCTGGATTGAGAAAATCCTTCAGAGCCTGGCTGTGTTTTCCCCTCCTCAGAGCTTCCCAGACAAACTCATGTGCCATTGGTGTCCACCCACAGTGGGGCTCACATCTGGGCAGCTTTTGAGGTGAACCAAACTGAACTGAACTGAATGGATTCATCATTCCATCCCAGGTGGAACACCCACTACCCCTGCCCTGACTCCCCCAGCCCTGTCTCTTTCTCTGGTCCAGCCCTGACCCCGTGTGTGGCAGTGGGGATTCACTGTGTGTGTGTGTCCTGGTCTGTCCTCTCCTCACAGGGTCTCATGTGGATCTGTTAAAAGAAGGAAGAGTCCTCATTCTAGTGACAATGATCCTTTTCTAATTAAACAATTTAAAAAAATCTCATATTCACAGTTCACAAAACATTGCACTGTGTCAAAGGAGGCAGGCAGTATATCCCCATTTCACAGACTGAGAAACTGAGGCTCAGAGAGGCAAAGTCACTTGTCCAAGGTTGCCCAGCAACTCGGCAGCAGTGAACCCAGGCCAGTCAGGTCCCATCCACCCTTAGGTGGATGTCAAGGGCACAGCCCCCCTTCGCGGGTGCAGGGAACCCCCACTACTTGCCCAGGGTCACGGAGGCAACGGCGGGGAGACTCCAGGCGCTTGATTCCCCATAGTCAGTGAGGTCCAGAGCAGCCACCTGGATGCAGTACTTGGCTTGGGGCCTCACAGCCTTGAGGGTGAAGGATGTGCCTTCAATTGGTCCCACCTGAAAGCAGAAGGAGGTCTGGGTCAGTGGAAACAAGGAAGCTATGTGATCAAGCCTTCCGTCCCCATGTTCGGGCTGCTGCTCCAAGACTCAGGCACCGATGTCAATCCTCATCGGCACGCCCTCTGCGGCCCCTGTACATCTTCGGACATCTTAAACATCTTGCTGAGCAGGGAGAGCCTGCCCCTCCCTGGCCAGCCAATTCTTGGTCGACCAGGAGCATGCCTTTCATATAAAAACCAATCCACCCCGAGTCCACACCCCCATCCATCCCCTCTCTGTACTGGTCACACACCAGCCCATATCCCCACCCTGTCCTAAATACACCAGGGCCAGATGCCAAGCAACTAGAGACCACCCTGCAGCCCAGAGCCCACTGGAATTATTCAAACTTGCTTACCCTAAGCTGTTCACCTGCCCCGCCTAGCCTTCCCCGAGGAAACCCCAATCCACCTCTGGCCTGGGCTCTCCCCTGGCTCCCACTTCAGCCTCCTGATGTCCCAAAGTTGCCCATGTGGCCCTGCATGGCGTGATGTGTCCTCTTTTCTGGGGAAATGTAATAAATTCTTCTTTCGATGGCCTTGACCTTTCCATGTCCTCACTCAGGCACCTCCACAGATTAAAATCCCTGGGCACCCATGAGACACCCTCTCAGCTCTGCCTTTCTGGTTCTCCGCCCTGTCCCCTCTGTTCCCGCCACTCCACACTCTCCCTCCAACATCGGGGTCCCCCTCATCCTTGGCATGTCCCATGTCAGCCACCATCAGCAGCTTCCCAAGTTCAGGTCTGACTATGTCCCTCCTTCCTCTGCACAAGCTGTCCCATATGGCAGCCGGATGTGATGCTTTACGTTTTAAATTTAGATTAATTAATCATTGCACAATCTTGCGAATACACCAAAGTTACCGGCCTGTGCACCTGAAAACAGAGAGCTTCGTGGCATGTAAACTCTGTCTCAATTTTAAAATTGCAGGGCTTCCCTGGTGGCGCAGTGGTTGAGAGTCCGCCTGCCAATGCAGGGGACACGGGTTCGTGCCCCGGTCCGGGAAGATCCCACATGCCGCGGAGTGGCTGGGCCCGTGAGCCATGGCCGCTGAGCCTGCGCGTCCGGACCCTGTGCTCCGCAACGGGAGAGGCCACAGCGGTGACAGGCCCGCGTACCGCAAAAAAAAAAAAAAAAAAAAAAAAAAAAAAAAAAATTGCAAGCATTTACAAAATTAAATTAATGAATACTACATCAACTTTAAAAGCCCATTCCTCGACTCCTCACCAGGTTGAAACTGCTTGGCAGCTTCACGCGGCCCGAGGCTACCGTCTTGGACAGTGTGGATGTGGAACATTTCTACGGTTGCAGAAGGTTCTAAGGGACAGGACTGCAAAAGCCTAAACCCTGCAGAGACTCAGCTCCTCAGCCCAGCATCCAAGGCTGCCCAGGACACAACTGCCCTGCCCGTATGCTCACTGACTGATACCCTGCCTTTATTTTTTAAGAATGTAAAACAATATATTGGTGCTCTCAATTGAGGTGAAATTTACATGACGTAAAAATTAACCATTCCAAGGTGGATAATCTAGTGGCATTTAGTACATTCACAGTGTTGGGCAACCATCACCACTCTCTAGTTCCAGAACATTCCATCCCCCCAGAAAGAAGCCCCGTCCCCATGAGCAGTCACCCCCTCCCCCTCCCCCAGCCCCTGACAACCACTAATCCAATCTCTGTCTCTGTGAATTTGCCTGTTCTGGACGTTTCCCATCAATAGAATCACACACAGTGTGTCCTCCTGTGTCTGGCTTCTCTCACTGAGCATCGTGTTCTCAAGGGTCCATCCACGTTGTAGCGAGTGTCAGGGCTTCTCTCCTTTTCATGGCTGAGTGATGTTCCCGTGTGTGGAGGGACCGCGTTGTGTTTATCCATCATCCGTTGATGGGCACTTGTGTTATTTGCACCTTTTGACCATTGTGAGTGGTGCTGCTGTGAACATTCGTGTACAAGTAATTGTTCGAGACCCTGTTTTCAATTCTTTTGGGTAGATGCCCAGGAGTGGAACTGCTGGGCTGCGTTCACGTTGCACACCAGCACCCCAAGCTGTGACCCACACCCCACTGTACCTTTGCACATGCTCTTCCGTCTACCCGGGAACTGCCCTCCCTGTCACCTCACCCTCCTCACCTGGCGGAAGCGGGCAGCTCCGTGGCGCTTGTAGCGGATCCGGTACTTGAGTGAGAAGATCTCTGGGAAGGGCCAGGACCGGGGGGGTTCCCATTGCACCCAGAGCCGCTGCCCAGGGAGGGGGCTCAGGCGCACACCTTCTGGAGGGTCCGGTTTGACTGACGGACAAGCAGGAGACAGGGTCAGCGGAGGGCACATTCACTCATTCATTCAACCAACCAACCAATAAATATTAATTGAGGGTCTGCTGAGTGTCCAGAGATGTTCTGGATACTAGGGACACAGTAGTCCTGTCACCTTGGAGCTCAATCCCCCGGGCAGAAGATAAGACACAAAGGCAGATCCGAAGGTCATAAAAAGGAGGGAAGAAAGGTCAGGAGTGCAAGGAGGGTAGTGGGTTGCAATGTTTTTGGAGACATAACTCACATACCAGAGAATTCACCCTTTGAAAGTGTACAGTTCAGTGGTTTTAGTATATTCACAGTGTCATGCAATCATCACCACCATTTAATCCAGAACATTCCATCTCCCCAAAAGAAGCCCCATCCCCGTGAGCAGTCAGCCCCCCATTCCTCCCTCCCAAGCCCCTGACAACCAAAAACCCACTCTCTGTGTCTGTGGATTTGCCGGTTCTGGACATTTCCCATCAACGGAATCACACACTGTGTGTCCTTCTGTGTCTGGCTTCTCTCACTGAGCATTGTGTTCTCAGGGTCCATCCATGTGGTAGCGAGTGTCAGGGCTTCTCTCCTTTTTATGGTTGAATAATATTCCATTGTGGGGATGGACACGTTTTGTGTATCCATTCATCAGTTAATGAGTATTTGTGTCATTTCTAATTTCTGCCTATTATGGATAATGCTGCTATGAACATTCATGCACAAGTTTTTTCTGCAAACGTGCTTTCCATTTTCTCTTAGATATATACCTAGAATTGGAATTGCTGGATTACATGGTAACATGTTTAGCTCTTTGAGAGACTACCAGTCTGTTTTCTAATAACCACCAGCAATGTATGATGGTTTGCAATTTAAAAAAAATGCTTAGGGAGGACTCACTGAGGAGATGACATCTGAGTTGAGAGCTAAAGGAGGTGAGGGAGTGAACAGTGTGGAGACCTGGGGGAAGAGCCTTGCGGGCAGGGGGAACAGCACGTGTAAAGGTCCTGGAGCAGGACTGTGCCTGGTGTGTTGGAAGAACAGCGAGGAGGCCCATGTGGCTGGAGCAGAGTGAGTGAGAGGGGGAGAGGGAGGAGGGGAGGGCAGGGAGGGGACAGAAACAGATGGTGGGAGCCCTGGAGGGCTGTAGGCAGGGCAACAATGGGACCTGACTCAGGTGCTCACAGGCGCCCTCTGGTGGCTCCTGTGGGGAGGACAGATTGTGGGAAGGAGGGCAAGAGCCCAAGGGAGGACCCGACTGGAGTGCTCACAGGCACCCTCTGGTGGCTGCTGCGGGGAGGACAGACTGCGGGCAAGAGGGCAGGAGCCCAAGATGGGACTTGACTTGAGTGCTCACAGGCGCCCTCTGGTGGCTGCTGTGAGGAGGACAGATGGGGGTGAGGGCAGGAATAGGGGACCAGGATGGAGGGGCTGCCACTGGTCCAGGTGGGCGGTGATGCAGGTTGCACCAAGTAGGGGCTCAGGAGAGGGGAGAAGTGGGCGGATTCTTGCTGAATTGTGAAGGTGGAGCCCACAGGATCCGTGAGAGATGGACAGGATCTCATTCTGACAGGTGGGAGGTGGGCGTGTGTGTGTGTGGGAGGAGCAGAAGGGGGACCCTCCACACCCCCACCGCTGCCCCTACTCACTGACGTGCTCTGGGACGAACGGCACGAAGCTGCTGCTGACGCCCCGGGGGTGGACAGCCGTGACGTTGAGCACATAGGGCACCATGGAGAACATCTGGATGTCAGGGATGATACAGCTGGTGGCCTCTGGTGTCTGCTGGAGGCAGGGCCAGCTCTCCCCATGGGCTGCCACGCCAAGCCTGGACACCGAGTGTGCTGTGAGGGTCCCAGCACTTCCTGCTGGCCCCCTGTGCCCTGGACCCCAAGTAGGGACAGCAGGTGAGGAGTCCTGCTCTTGGCTGTGTGATCCTAGGGACCCCTCACTCCAACATCACAGAGCCCGGGGGACCCAGGGTCAGGGGTAAAACCCCACAGGGAGATGCTAGGGTCCGGATTCTAACACTTTCTGGGGGGACTTCCCTGGCGGTCTGGTAGTTAAGAATCTGCTTTCCAATGAAGGGGACGTGGGTTTGATCCCTGGTCGGGGAACTAAGATCCCACATGCCGCGGGGCAACTAAGCCCATGCGCCACAACTCCTGAGCCCTCATGCTCTGGGGCCCATGTGCCACATCTAGAGAGAAGCCTGTGCACCACAGCGAAGAAGAACCTGCATGCCACAGCAAAGACCCAGCACAGCCAAGTAATAATAATAATACAGTTTTTTAAATAAATAAATAAAGCTTTCTGGAATGTCAACATTCCAGCCTTAGAATTCCAACATTCCCAGGTCTACGATTCATGGATTCTGGAATCCGAAATAATAAGATTCCAGTTCTCTCGAGTTCTGACACCCCAAGATTTCAGACTCTATAGGCTGGAGCTCAGCACCGTCCACAGAAACTTCCACAGCATCCAAAACGTTCTGCTTCTGCCCTGTGGATATGAAGCGCGGCTAGTGCAACTGAGTGGGACTTTTTGATTTATTTCATCTAATCTGAATGAAAAGTTTCCACCTATCAGAAAGCGTGGGAAAGCTCCTCAGAACAACTCAGGTGTGTGAATCTACTTTTCCAAACACAACTGTTATGAAATCTAATCAGAGATCAAGAATATCCGATTGGGGGACTTCCCTGGTGGCGCAGTGGTTAAGAATCCATCTGCCAATGCAGGCGACACGGGTTCGAGCCCTGGTCCGGGAAGATCCCACATGCCGCGGAGCAACTAAGCCCGTGTGCCACAACTACTGAGTCTGCGTGCCACAACTACTGAAGACCATGCACCTAGAGCCCATGCTCCACAACAAGGGAAGCCATTGCAATGGGAAGCCCACTCACCATAATGAAGAGTAGCCCCCGCTCACCACTAGAGAAAGCCGGCGGGCAGCAACGGGAAGACCCAAAGCAGCCAAAATTAATAAATAAATTTATTTGTTTTTAAAAAAGAATTTCTGATTGAATGTTTAGCATCTGAATTGAAGTGTGACACGTGTAAAGCACACATGGAATTCCATGACTTAGTATAACAAGACCGAATGCAAAATTTCTCATTAATTTTTAAAGTATTGATTACATGTTGAATACTTTAGGTAATCCTATTAAATGCTATGAAATCAATTTCTAGTATAAGTTTAAATATATGAATTGTATATAAGCATGTTAAAGTACATTGCATTCGATCATATTAAATGATAAACATTTGGAATATTTAGATACTATTTAAATAAAATATTAAAGCCAATGTCACCCATTTCTTTTTCTTTTTTAAATGTGGCTTCTAGAAAATTTTACCCTCCACATGTGGCTCGCAGTACGTATTTTAGGGAGTATATTTCTAAGGGTTGGTGGTGCTCTAGAATTCTGAGGGGTTCAGGCTCTCACGAAGTCCCCAGCTGCCCTGATCCTAGGGGGTCAGCCCCGATGTAAAATCCCCAGGGAGCCCTCCAGGCTCTCTGACCTGTATGTGGCAATGAAGGACGTGGGCCTGGAGGAGTTTGGAGCGGGCGGCAGGGTCCAGGAGCAATCCACTGCGATCGGGTACCTAGAGGCCTGGCACCGCACCCTGGGCTGGGTGACAGCTGCTGGGGGGCCCGGAGAGAGAGGGAGAGCATGAGCTTCTGATTCACCCAGGACCATCAAAGTCCTACCGTGGCTTGGCCCCCACCTCACTGCCAGCCAGTGCTGGGCACACATTAGGAGCCTAATAGAGGTTTGTGGAATAAATGAGTGCATGAATGAAAGGCACCTACATCACCTCTCGCTCTCGCTCCAACCCACCAAAGCAGGAACTATTAGCCCATTTTCCAGATGGGGAAACTGAGGTTGAAGGACCCACAGAGGGGACCTAGGGTTGGCGGGGATTTCTGGGGGGAGGGAGATGCTTTACTGGACCCCCTCTTTGTGATGGTTTTGTTTTGAATCACATGAAATGAATGGATACAATTAAAATTTCTTTCTCTCTCACCCTCCCTTCCTCCAGGCTGTGGCTGCCACTTCCCGGTCCCTTTGGGGTAGCTCTTGCCCTCTCTGTGCCTCAGTTTCCCCCACCCATGCAATGGGATGGTAACCCCCTCCCATCAGTGGTCATACAGAAGGTGTGTGAGCTCCCACCCCACCCAGGATGTTCCACGGCAGACAAAGTCCAGTCCTCAGAGAGTGTCCCTCTGCCCTGGCTCCCCCTACCCTCCCCGGGTCCCCACGTACCTTCTCTCCCGCAGCAAAGTGAGCAACCCACCCAGAAGGTGAGGGTGAGGACAAGTCTTGGGGCCATGGCTCAGGCGGGATCTGCTTTCAGAGGCTGGGGCAGGGAGCACCCTCGGGCAGGCAAGGGACTCAGGTCCCACCCAGGGGAAAGCCCAGCCCCCAGTCGAGGCCCCCTACTTCCCCTTCCCCTTCTGACTCACTGCCTGGTTCATGGGGCTCCGGAGGAGGAGCCCCCAGTCCCTTTCCCGGCCACCCCCAGTCTCGGGTGTGGAAGGCCCCAAAGGTGGGGGCAGAAGGAGGAGGCCACGAAAGGGAGAAGTGGTAACCCTGTGGCCTTTCCCAGAAGAGCCTTCCTTCCGGCTGCAGCGAGGAGGGGGCACGCCAGGGAGGGCCATGATGACAGGGAGAAAAACAGAGAGAGGCCAGGGCGGGGAGGAACAGAGAGCAGCTGGCACCGACAGAAGATGCCCATCACTCATCAACCACAGAGATGGGGACCCCCACCCCCACCAGCCACATTCCACGCTCCAGGCCACAGAGAGGCAGAAACCCAGGCTCTGGGAAGGTAGCCCCGAACCGTGGACATTCTCCAAGGGCCTGGGACGCCCGGGGACAGGCAGAGCCACTGCTGGACGCTGAGGAAACCTGGGGAACAGGCTGGACACGGAGCTGGAAAGAGCCAGGAACCCCCAGGGGATTTCAGGGGGTTGGCCCAGAGGCAAAGAGGCTGTGGGAGGGTGTGGGACACTCCCACCAGGGCCGGGTTTAGGGTGAGGACAGTGAGGTAAGTCGTGCAGCCTCAGATTCTGTCTTCATTTGACATTTGCATGTTTTGTTCATTATGAACTTTTGGGAACCCCTTCTGACTTTTAAAAATAGTGCAGTAACTGGGGAATTCCCTGGCAGTCCAGTGGTTACGACTTCGCGCATGCAAGGCAGGAGGCACGGTTCAACCCCTCGTCTGGGAACTAAGAGGATGCGTGGCGTGGCCAAAAAAAGAAAGAAAAAAGATATTGCAGTGACATAGTAACAGTGTTCCTCTCGGGGACTGAGTCCTGCCTTGCTCTCCTCACCCTAATCCCCAGTCCCTGCTCTGGGCCGCCCCTTCCCCGCTTTGCAGTGGGAGCCCAGCAATCAGGCCACACGATGCTTTCATCCTCTGCTCCGTGAGCTTTTATTCCTGGGGTGGCGTCTGATGATAAGACCAGACGTGAGGGAGGGGACTCACAAATTCTCCGGCGCAGGGAAGGGTACACGGTCAGGGCCCGGGTCTAGACTGACCAGCGCATGCAGGGACCAGTGGGGCCGTGGAGGCAGTGAGGGATCGTTGGGAAGGAGCCCAGGCTGGTCTCCAAGTGCGGATGGTCAGCGCGTGAGTCTGGGAGCCCCGACTCGGGGCCTGGAAGGCAGAGGGCGGTGCTCTGACCTCAGCGGCCCTGGGCCTGGAGTCTTTGCATCTGCAGGATCTGACTCAGAATCTGCTGTACATCTTCATCCATCTGACCCTGGGGCGGGAGGTGGAGAGAAGCGGAGAGAGCCTGTGGGCGTTCCCCACCGCCCCCCACCCAGCTTCTCCATTCCCATCCCCGACCCCCGCCCCGGAGGCCATGAACCTCTTCCCTCGACCAGCGTCCCATTGTCCAGATGGGGACATTGAGGCCCAGGGAGCAGCAGTGGCGCACCCAAAGCCAGGGTGACTCACCTGAATGGCGTAGAGGAGGTGGCTCCTATACAAGGCCACCACGGCACTGTGGTCCCTGGCAGCTTCCTGTGGGTGTGGGGAGGGCGCTCAGAAAAGCAGAACCCCCTCCAAGATATGCCAGAAAGCCCCCTTTGCACCCCGAGCCCCTAGTTTGATGGCAGGTGCCGGCGTGGCTGTGCTGCTTGCTAAAATACTGAACTGTTTTCCTTCCATGCCTGGCCCATGTGCCCAACCTCCTGCCTGCCCGTCACCCTCCGGGGACCCCTGTGCCCAGCGGGTGGGTGAGGCTCTCACCTCCAGCTGCTCCCGTAGAGCCTTCACCTGGCCGCGAAGGGCCTCCACGTCCGAGGAGCCTGGGGCTCCCGGCTGGTCCTTCAGTGCCTCCTTAAGACTGAAGACTTCCTTGGAGAGCTCTGTGATCTGAGGTGGGATCAGGGGAGGGTCAGCTAGCATCCTGAGCCCGGGGCTGGGGGCCTGCGACCTTTCCAGGCAAAGGACAGGCCTTGGAGGGAAAGTTGCATCCTAGAGGTTAGCAAACTCTGCCCTGCAGGCTGAGTCCGGCCCATCGGCTAAGAATGGTTTCCACATGTTAAATGGTTGAGGGGGAAGAAGTCCGAAGAAGAATGACATTTCACGACATGTGCAAATGAAACCAAATTCACATTTCCATGGCCAAACGTAAAATGTTATTGGCGCACGGCCAAGCGCATTCATTGTCACAGGGTCTACAGCTCCTGCATCAGCAGCAGAGCTGAGTGCCCTGGCCAAGCAAGGCCAAAAACATTGACCGTCTGGCCCTTTACAGAAAAACCTTGTGGATCTTGGAGTCCCGGGAAGTGAAAGCGGAGACAGACAGAACAGGAGGGCCGAAAGCAGCCTGGCCTGGTGGGGCTGGGTCAGACAGGCCAGGGTTTGGGTGCTTCTCTACCCGTTCCCTGCTGGAGATCTTGGGAAGATGACTTAAACCCTCTGAATCTCAGTTTCCTCATCTGTAAAGAGAATCACACTTCTCACCTTGGTAGGCTGCTGTGATTAAGTTTAAACTGTGTCAGCAAACAGCAGGCACTCAATAAATGCTGGGCTTTATTGTTATTTCTATAGATCAGAGGTTCTCAACCAGGGGAGATCCTGCCTCCCGGGGATGCCAGGCAATATCTGTGTTTGTCACCACTGGGGGTGCTCCTGATATCGAGTGGGTAGGGGCCACGAATGCTGCTCCATGCCCTACAGTGCCCGGGATGGTCCCCCACAAAGAATAACTTAGCCCCAAATGTCACTAGTGCTGAAGGGGAGGAACACTGCTACAAATAAACCATAATCCCTACCGCAATTTTATCTTCATTTTACAGAGGTGGAAACTGGGGCTCAGAGAGGTCAAGTGACTTGCCCAGGGTCACACAGCAGGTTGGGGCTGGGTTTCTCTGTGTGCTAAAGCACCTGGGGCTCTGGGGGTCACATCCACTGTCTAGTGAGGTGCTGTGTGACTTCAAGACACTCAGTTTGCCTCTTGGAGCCTCTGTTTGCTCATCTGGAAAATGGGCTGATTTCCCAAGGCTCTTTCAGTTGGGACATTCTTAGATTCCCTCCAACCTCTGTCGAGTGGGGGGGCCCCTTGACTGAGCACAAGAAAAGGGGACCCACCTTCTTGTCCTTCTCCTTGGCGCTCTCCAGGGCCTCCTGGGCACGGCTCTGGGCCTGGCGTGCCCGCTCGGCCTCAGTACGTAGCCCCCGCAGCTGCTGCTCTGCGGTGGCCAGCTGGGCCTCGGCCGCGTGCCGTTCACTCTTCATGAATAGCGCCTCCCGCTGCACCTGCGGCCCAAACCCATGTGTGACCCTGAGGATGTCTGGACCCCAAAGATGCCTGGACACCAAAGATTCTGACCCTTCTATTTTGGTCTGAGGCTATTCAAGCCCGTTTGGCCTCAAGGAATTTGATTCAGGGAAGTTCTGGATTTCTTTGGGCACGATGAACATTCTGACTCTGCCAAGCTGTGTGTCCTTAGACAAGTGACATAAGCTCTCTGTGTCTCAATTTGCTCATATGTAAAACGAGGATAATGAGCGCCTCCACGTCACAGGGTGATTGTGAGGATAAAATGAGAAAATACATGGAATACACTTAGAATGGTGCTTGGCACACAGTAAGTGCTGTCTTCAAGTTTGTGATGTTGTTTTTAGTGTTATTATTACATAATGAACATTATTATCATTATTATTACAATATAGCCAATGTTCTTTTCTCTGCCAGTGGTGTGAAGGTTTGTAGATTTCTTACGAAATGAAGGAAAAACAGAAGAGTCTGGATGAAAAGCAAACAAATGCCCCAAAATTGATGACTGCATTTTCACAAACATATCAAGATTGGAGCAGAGTTAGATTTGCAAAAATTGATCCTGGGGGGGATCATTGGCCTTAAAAGAAATAAAAGGTCAGGGAAAATGGATAATAATTAGATGTTCCACTTAGTACAGACTGACTACACCTTAACAATTAAAAAAAAAAAACTAAGTCTGAATCAAATCAGACTTGCAAAATTTACCCACAAAAGAAGTGATCATGAAGGAAGGTAAAATTCAAAAAATAGGGCTTCCCTGGCGGTCCAGTGGTTAAGACTCCACGCTTCCACTGCATGGGGCACAGGTTAGATCCCTGGTCGGGGAACTAAGATCCCTGAAAGCAGTGCAGCCAAAAAAAAAAAATAGAAGAGAATGGTCTTGGAAAAACAGTAATCCTGGCTGCAATTATTAATCACTTGTACCATCACTGTCCTAAGTAAAATTAAACCATTTAATTCTCATGTGAGGACTAAGAACTATTATTAGCTCCATTATACAGGTGAGTAAACAGAGGCATGGAGAGAAAAACGCTTTCCTGATGACAACTAACAAATGTGGCTTTTTATTCACATATTTGTTAAAAACAGTTGCTAGGTTTTTTTGCGGGATGTGTGTGTGTGTGTGTGTGTGTGTATTTAAGAAAAGAGATGGGGTCAAAAGATCCACCTTCAGGACTTCCCTGGTTGTCCAGTGGTTTAGAATCCTCCTTCCTCCACTGCAAGGGGTGTGGGTTCGATCCCTGGTCAGGGAACTAAGATCCCACATGCTGTGGGGCAACTAGGCCCGCATGCTCTAGAGCCCGCGTGTCACAACTAGAGAGCCCGTGCGCCGCAACTACTGAGCCCGTGCACTGCAACGAAGATCCCACGTGCCAGGGACATCCCCCATGGCACAGTGGTTAAGAATCCACCTGCCGATTCAGGGGACACAGGTTCGAGCCCTGGTCTGGGAGGATCCCACATGCCAAGGAGCAGCTAAGCCTGTGCGCCACAGCTACTGAGCCTGCGCTCTAGAGCCCACGAGCCACAGCTACTGAGCCCACACGCCTAGAGCCCGTGGTCCGCAACGAGAAGCCACCGCAATGAGAAGCCTACACACCACAACGAAGAGTAGCCCCCTCTCGCCACAACTAGAGAAAGCCCGCGGGCAGCAACAAAGACCCAACACAGCCAAAAATAAATAAATAAATAAATAGATAGATAGATAAAAAGGAAGATGGCGGGCTTCCCTGGTGGCGCAGTGGTTGAGAGTCCGCCTGCCGATGCAGGGCACGCGGGTTCGTGCCCCGGTCCGGGAGGATCTCACATGCTGCGGAGCGGCTGGCCCGTGAGCCATGGCCACTGAGCCTCTGCATCCGGAGCCTGTGCTCCGCAACGGGAGAGGCCACAACAGTGAGAGGCCCGCGTACCGCAAAAACAAAAACAAAAACAAAAAAGGAAGATGGCAAAAAGGGCTAACCATTAGAAAAAATGATGGGGTCAAAATGACCAAAAGGTTTTTAAAAAGAGAACACCAGTTGAAACACCCAGGAGGTCAGAATGGCTGCAGGGTCAAAGGTCCACCTGGATATATCGCAGCGTCAAGTCTCTGCAGGACTGAAACCGATGGGGTCGAAACATCGCATGGCTGTGGGGTCAGAACAGACCACCAACTGGCTACTGGCTGTGCCCAATGAGGATCCCACCACGCTCACCTGGAAGACCTCGGCGCTGGTCTTCTCGTGGCGTCGCCCCAGCTCCTCCAGCTGCCCCTGCAGCTGGGCCACGTTGGCCTGCAGGGCATCCACGATGCGCTCGTGCTCCAGGCGGGCCACGCTGCCTACACGCTCGCGCTCCAGCTCTGCCCTCAGACGGGCGGCCTCCTTGCCTGTGGCCACCACCTCCTGCTCCAGGCTGGCCGCCCGTCCCCGCAACTCCAGGGCCTCCTCCTGCAGCCGGTGATGCTCCGAGGCTGGCACCACTGACTGGTGGAGCACCTCGGAGGCCTCACGCAATTCCGCCAGGCCCCGCCGAGCCTCCTCGCAGGCCGCGGCCAGCTCAGAAGCCCGGGCCTCAGCCACGTCCCGCGCCTGGCCCAGCTTGACGGCCGCAGCCCGCTGCTGCTCCCCGGCGGCTGCGGCCGTAGCCAGCTGCTCCCGTAGGGCCTGCACCTCCCGGCTCAGCTCCAGCCGCAACTCCTCCCGCTGGGCCAGCTCTGCCCGCAGGCCTCGAGCCTCCTCCTCGGCCAACAGCCGGCCGGCCTGGGCCTCGTCCAGCTGGGCTGAGGCCGCTTCCATCTCCCGGAGGCGGCAGTCCCGGTCTCGGAGGTCCTCCCGGGCCTGCTCCAGGGCGGCCCGCAGCTGGCCTGTGTCACCGCTGCTGACCCCGCCAGCTCCACCACCCTCGGCCTCCGCGGGCTCACACTTGCCGTGGGCCGCCTCCAGCTCAGCAGCACTGGGGTGCAAGGTGGGGCCTGTGGTGACCCTCGGGGTCGTGGCCTCCACTCCCACGGCCTCCGTTTTCATGGTCCCTGTGCCTGTGAGCTCTTCCTGCACAGCACCTGTTCCACTGGCCTTCCATTCTGGTTCCTCTGTTTTCATATTTGTGGACTCTGCTCCCGTGGCCTCTGTTTCTGAGTTTCCTCCTTCTTCTAGAGTTTTCGTTTCTGTGACCTCAGCCCCCGCGGCCTTTGTTTCCAAGCGCTCGGCGCCCACACCCTCTGTTTCTGTGGCCTCAGCGTCCGTGGGTCTTGTTTCCGTGGCCTCTGCCACCATGGATGCTGCTTCCAAAGCTCTGGCTTCCGTGGTTTCTACTCCCGCAGCCTCCTCATCTGTGCTCTCGGCTCCATTAACTCTAGTTTCCGGAGCTGCAGTGCCGTTAAGCTCTGCTTCCACTGGTCCGTTTCTGGCGGCCTTGGCTCCCAGGCCGTTGCCCTCCCTAGGGGCTGCCTCCTCTTCTCCAGGGCCCTCCTGTGCTTCCTGCTGCCCCAGCGCCTGCAGGGCCTTGGCATGCTGCCTGCGGAGCTGGTCAAACTCAGCCCGGAGAGAGTTGTACAGCGCCAGAGGGATGACCTCGGCCAGACTGTCAGCCTCCATCTCGTCCTTCTCGAAGTGCTCCAGGATCTGGCGGGGGCAGGGCAGCCGGGCAAGAGCTGAAGTGGCCACGGGGGGCACAGGGCAGCCATGCCACTTTCCCTGTCCACAGACTCAGCCATGTGCCCGCCCAACCCCCCGGGGAACAGCCCCTCAGGTCCTCAGGTCTGTCCCCACCCAACCCTCCCGGGCCTCAGTTTCCCCACCTGGACCTTCTCCATCAGTTCCTGGTTCTGTCTGGTGAGCGTGGCCACCTGCTCCTGCAGCGAGGCCAAGAGATCCTGGGCCGATGGGCTTAGGTGCTTGGAGAGCAGCGCCTCAGCCCCTGGCAGGGGACACAGAGTCAGGCCCCAGAGTCCCTGGGCAGGCCGACTTTGGGGAGTGGAATAACTAACGGGGCGGGCCAAGCTCCCTCCCAGATGCAACCTCTCTCAATGCCTATGGGTCAAGGCTCCAACTCCTGGGGCCACAGACACAACAGGTGGGGGAGGGCAGGTGGGAGCTCACCTGGGAAGTCGGGCAGCTCACCCTCCTCGTCCTGCAGGGTGGCCACATCATAGCTGGTGTTCTCCCTCTCATTCTGGTGGGGGGGTGATCAGGGTCCAGCTCGGGGTCTTGCCCTCCCTCCAGCCCCCATGTCTCCCCCAAGTTTGTGTCCATAACCCCAACAACTAGGGGTGTACGTGCCACCTGGTCACAGGGGACCAAGAGAGGGATGGGAGTGAGTCCTTGAAAGGGTGTGTCTGCAATTCTGTGTGGGGCCACGGCTGTCTGCCTGTGTGCGAGTACCTGCAACAGTGGTTCAGGGTCTGTGGGTCGGCGGTGAGCATGTGTGTGCACGTGTGGGCGTGCACAGTGGCCCCGGTCTCTCCTATGTGAGTCCCCGTGACTGTGTGTGATTTTGCACTTGTATTTTAGTCTGTGGTGTGTGACCGTTCTGTGTTTCTGTATGTGTGCATGTGCGTGAACACGGTTGTATACATGTATCTATGTTTGTGTAATTATGTATTTTGAGAAATACTTGTGTGTGTACATGTATTTGTGGGTGTGTTGCCTAGGTGTGTGATTGAATGAGAAATACCTGCTGTGTGTGCCCAAGTATTTGTTGTGCATGTGTGATTATACACCCACAGATGTGTTTGTTGTGTGTTTGCCTGTTGTATGTGTAAGACCACATATATACAAGCGTGGCTGTTCATCTCTGCACGTATGTCAGCATGTGTGATTCTGTGTTTTTAAAAGTGTCTATTATGTGTACCTGTGTTTGTACGTTTGTCTGTTCTGTGTTTGCATGTGTGTGAGACTATGTGTATTAGTGTGGCTATCATGCAGCTGCAGCAGGAGAGGCCCTTCCCCCTGGTGGCCCCGCCCCTGGTGGCCCCGCCCCTAGAAGCCCCACCCCTGCCCTGCTCCCCGCTGGGCCCACCTCCAGCAGGGACAGCCTGCTCTGCAAACTTTCCACCTCCCGTCCTAGACTCTCCTTCTCCTCCTGCCTCTCTGCCAGCAGCTGCTGTAGCTCTTGCACCTGCAGGGAGGCAGTGGGGGGGGGCTCAGTGGGCCTCTGGGGAAAACACTGGGCAGCTGGCCATCCAGCTTCCCCCCACCTTCCACCCTACCTGTCTCTCCAGGCTGTGGAGGGAGCTGGCCTCCGCCTCTGGCAGCTGACGGAAGAAAGGGGCCTGGGCTTGGATCTGGGCTGGGGGGCCTCCCTGGCCTACCTCCTGCTCAGTGGCCCTCCATCCCAACCACAGATGTCCTCTGGCCTATTTTGTGCCAGACCCCCTTTAGGGCCACTAATTCGTTTATTTATTCATTCACTCACTTACTCAAATATTCATCCATCCAGTAAATATTTATGAAGCATCTACTGTGAGCCAGGCACCATCAACCGTGTCTGCCCTCGTGGGCTTACAGTCGAATGGGTGAATATGAATAAAATATATGGTACATCCAATAGCAGTAAGTGCTTTGAATAAAAATAAAGGGAACTGTGAAGTGAGTCGGGGTGTAACAATTTTAAATAATTTGGGTAAGGGAGGTGTCTTTGAGCAATGACCTGAAGGAGATGAGGGAGGGAGTCATAAGGACATCTGGGAAAAGGTGTTTCTGGCAGAGGCCACAGCACGTGCAAAGGCCCGGGGGCAGCACCGTGCCTGGAGTGTTGGAGGAACACCGAGGAGGCCTGTGTGTGTGGAGAGGGAGAAGAGGTAGGGTACCCCCAAAATGGTACCTGCTGCAGGCTTAGCCCAAGGCCCATGTCTCTGAGGTCCCTCACCTCCTGCTTCTTCCGTTCCTGGTTCTGCTCCAGGCCCCGGATCTTCTGCAGCAGGCGGCCCCTCTCCTGTCGCAGCCGCACGATCTCCTCATAGGCATCTTGATCATCCTGTCCCCCGACCCCGGGAACCCACCACCTTTACATGATGCCCAAGGACTGTACCCTCCCGTACCTGAGCCAGAGCTTTCTCCCCATCCTGCCTGGAGTCCCTCCATGCCTCCCCCCAAGGCCAGGGCATCTCTCACCGGCATCGGGATATTGGCAGGGGGCTGAGGTGCCTTTCGCTTCTTGGGGGCCCCTTGCTTTTCATGGCTGGACACAGAGTTCTGGGGGGAGGGGTAGAGGGGGTACATGGGGGACATGCCAGCCTCCCACCCAAATAAACCAACACAGCCAACCTACTGTCACTAGCCCCAACTGTGCCCTCACTTCCTGTGTGACCTCGAGTGAGTCCCTGCCTCTCGCTGGTCCTCACTTATCCCAGCATAAAAGGGGGCAAGACCACATCTCCTGAGAGCTCCAAATCTTATGTTTTACCCTCTGCCCCTCTCCATGCCCTGGCACTTTTCCCAGCTAGACCCAATTGTTTACAATTCTTTCCCTATGGAGCTGAGATGCTGTAGTGCCGGAAGAGAGAAAGAGGCCAGACCTGACTCCTTCGCTGACTGCATCAGCCCTCACCCATCTCAGTTCCCTCTACCATCCCACCCTAGCCCCATGATGTGGCCCCATCCCCCCAGTGTTCTCACTGAGTCTTGAGAGTTATGCTGTGGGTGCTGCCGCCACTTGGTGGCAGCATACCCCGAAGGTGGCATTCTTCCCCAGCCTGGTCCTTCCCGGTATTAACCCTGACTCAAGGGTCCATCTCTTCCTGCTCTTCCCAGGGAGCCTGGGGCAAGGGGGAAGGTAGTGTGTGCACAGGGAGAGGGACTTGCTCGCTGCTTAGGGATCCATACCTGAGATGATGCCTCGCCTGAGTCATCCTCTGGGAGGGCAGGGGAGAGAGGGAAGCAGGGTCAGGCACTGTTCTAGGGATTCCATTCCTAGCCCTAGGAAGGGCATTAGTGAGCCCAGGGGACTTGAGAGCGCTCCCAACTCCCCCCAGAATCAGGACTTTTAAGGTAGGAATCAACCATTTTGACAGAATACTAATAGGAGGGGCCTTGAAACTCTCAAAAAGAGAGAACAGTGGCATCTCCAGGATGGGGCAAGTGGAAGGGCCAATTCTTAGGAAAGGTAAACACCCAAGCATATGGATGACCCAGGAAAACAGAGTTGACCCCTAGGCTATTCTAAAAGCTCTGGGGTTCCTCAAAACTGTCCTGAGTAGTGTGATGGGAGCAATGAAACCTCCTATAATACAAATAGGGATACCTTGAAACTATCCACAGTAGGGAGGGAGAGAAAGGGGTGACAAGAAATTACCTAGAAGATGGAGGAGGGTGCTCAAAATTGTTCAGAGGTGGGGTTTGCATACCGCTGGGTGCTGAGGGGCGCTGGGCGGCCTCCTGCAGGAGGTGTAGGATGAGTTTGTCCCCTGCCAGGGCGCCGTAGTGAGCAGCGTCCTGGCCCAGCGCATCAGTGATGCCCGGCTGGGCCCCACCCTGCAGCAGCACCTCCACTGTTTCGGGGCTGGCTCCCTCACAGGCCAGCATCAGGGCCGTCCTACCAGAAGAGGAGGCTACTGAGGGGGTGAGGACATTTTCAAACCACCACACCCTCCTCAACACCCAGGGTGGGTAAGGGGAGGAGGACAACTAGATCCCACACCCAGAGAGGTTAAGAGACTTGCCTAAGTCACACAGCACACAATGGACTGGCTGAGAGGGGAGATGCTCACCTGCCCTGAAGGTCCTGGTCATTTGCAGCAGCCCCTTGCTGCAGGAGGAGGCGGCACAGATCTGTGTGACACATCTGAGCTGCTATGATGAGGGGTGTTGTACCCAGCTGGGGGAGGGGGGTGGGAGAGGGGTGAGACAAGGCATGAGAGAATGACTCTGGGAGGTGGGGAAGCCTATGACGGCCCCCAAGCTTCCCTCCAAATCTTCATACTTTTCGAAGGGTGCCTGGGATGCTGCCACTGGGTGGCAGCGTACCTCAAATGCAGTATCTTTCCCCACAAGATCCCAAAGACTCACCCGATCTCGGGGATTCAGATGTGCCTTGAAGGAGCAGAGCATTTCTGAGCAGGAGATGCAGCCGCCAGCCGCTGGAAAAAGAGAGAAGGGTGGGTAGGAAGGGCATGGCTTTGATATTTTCTGGGGGCCTTCTGCCTGAGCGTGATTCTTATCCTTTATTTCATGAGAAACTCCCACCTCCCCCAGAAGATCAGTGACAAAGATATGACTCCTATTATACAGATGAAGAAACTGAGGCCCAGCCAGGCCCACGGTCACCCAGGGGGTCAGAGAAAGAGCCAGGATGAGGACCCAGGTCTTCTAATTCCCAGTCCCAAGCTCCTTCCACATTCCACTGTGGGTCCCTCTTAAGGTGGAACGTTTCACTGATTTTCATGTATTTAACCCCCTTTGATTCAACCAGCATTTACTGTGTACCGACTATATACCAAACCCTCATACAAAGAGTGTTAATATTTACTACAGAGATCAGACCTCCGCTGAGGTTGGGCAGGCTTCTTGGGGTATGATCTGAGCTTGAGTTTTGATGGTGAAAGGGGGAGGGTAGAGGTCACTGCATGGACATGGACCCTGAGGCAGGGAGGAGCTTGGAAGGACTTGGTCATCAAGGAAGTAGGACAAGGTGTGTTATGTCCAGAGCCTCAAAGAGGGAAGGAAGGGCTTTGTGCAAGGAAGTGTTGCTGGAAAACCATTAAACTCTTGGATTTCCCTGGCGGTCCAGTGGTTAAGACTCCGCAATTCCACTGCAGGGGGTGCGGGTTCGATCCCTGGTGAGGGAACTAAGATCCCACGTGCTGTGCAGCATGGCCAAAAAGATAAAATAAGAAAAAAAGCTAAAAAAAAAATCATCAAACTTTATGTGATTACCTGCTGTGTGCCCAAGGACTTATGGGGTTTTGTTTGCTGTTGTAATCTCATCGCTTAGAACCGAGCCTGGCACACAGCAGGTGCTCAATATTTATTGAAAGAAAAAAACCATGGAGCTTCCATAACGTGATCAAAGGCTTTGCCACCACTAGGTGGCAGCGTACTCCAACTGCAGGGAATGTTTCAACAGTGAATAAAACTCCAGAGCAAATGTATTCCACGCTCCCAAGAGGATAGACGTTTCTTGAGTCATCAAGTGAAAGACATTCTCGAATGTCATGGGCACAGTGGACAGACGTTGGGCTGGGTTCTGGCTCAGGTGGGTGGGTCCCTTCCCTCCCTCAGGAAAGGAATTTGGATTTGATGACTATGAAGGTTGCCTGGACCTTTGGCCTTCCTGAGATTCCCTAGGAGTTCCTTGAAGCAAATTATACTCTTGGTCACCCTCTGATCGTCCTCACCCAGGCCCAGCATACAGTAGGCTGTGCTTCGGGGTCAGACGGCCTGGATCCTCCCCACTGTCTTGCTGATAAGCCTCAATCCCCTTGTCTGTCCAATGGTCATCGTCCATGGCTCAAAGGGTCACTGAGGATAATGCAGAGCCCAGTGCCTGGCACACAGTAGGGGCTCCATGAGGAAGGAGGTGGAATGTCCCAGGCAGGTCCCCAGAGCCCTAGGTAGAATAATTCCCAAGCCTAGCACCCTCTGGGCCCTGGTGGCCAGGGCGAGGCCAGGCTGCACCCACCTGCGTGATGCAGGGCCGTCCACCCACTACTGTCCACAGTATCCACCACGCAGGATGCCTGGGGGGGGAGGCGTGTCATTGGAGGTGGAGCCATCCCTGTTTAGGAGCCATCCCTGTTGCCTAATTTCTCTAGGAACTGCCCCTCCTTGGGCTCTGCTGTATTTCAGCCTCCTTGCCTCCCCCCTTCTCCCCTCCCACCCACCTGCTCTGTGGAACCCACTTCTCACAGGCCCCCAAATGACTCTCTTGGCTTTTATGAAAATTGGTGAGAAAGAGGGATTAGCTGGGAGCCCAGGGGCAGCCGGGGGTTTGGGGAGAAGCTGGGCTCAGGAAATAGCTGGTATTGGGAGTATAACTTGGGTGTGGGAAGTAGCTGGACACTCAGGGAGTATCTGGTTGTCCAAGGAGTAGCTGGGACTCAGGAGTAAAAGGGGCCAAGGAATACAAAGGATTCAGGGGGTAACTGGGGGTTCAGTGAATTCCTGGAACTCAGGACTAGTCAGGGCAAGGGAGTATCTGGGGTTGGGAAGTATCTGAGGCAGGAAAGGACATGACCTGCAGTAGTTGCTTCAAGCACTGAGGGTGCCCATACTTGGCGGCCAGGTGGAGGGCACTGTAACCTGAAAGGGAGAGAGAATGTACTAGAGCTTCAGATACTCAGGGAACTTCCAGTTGCCCCCCCAAACCTGTGTCAACTACTTGTGATGACTCTAACAAGTCCCCAAACCCAGGTACTTCTCAAAACTGTGCTACTCCCTGGGACCAGAGGCTCTCCAAACCTCAGCTAGTAGGTGTCCCAGACAATCTCATCCCAGCTACACTCCACATCCATCCACTCCTCAAGCACTACTGTCCCCAGCTACTCCCCAGGTCGCCAGCTACTCCCCAGGTCGCCAGCTACTCCCTCGGTCCCCAGCTACTCCCCAGGTCCTCAGCTACTCCCCCAGTCCCCAGCTACTCCCCAGGTCACCAGCTTACTCCCTAGGTCCCAGCTACTCCCCAGGTCCCCAGCTACTCCCCAGGTCTCCAGCTACTCTATAAGCTCAACTACACCAAAGTGCCAGCTATGCCACTTTCTTTGATACTCCACAAATTCCCAGTACCCATACATCCTGGCTCCTATACTTGTTGCCCTGAAGCTTCAGATGTGGCTATGCCCCATGCCTAGCTATTCCCTGAGTCCCAACTACTCCCTCTGGCCATGCTTTCTATTGCAGTTATCCCTCAGGGCCCTAGTTAAGTCACACACCTAGATTCTCCTTTTGTCTCAGCTACTCCCAGAGCTCCAGCTAACTCTAGAGCCCAGCTACTCCATGCACCTCAGATACTCCCCTCCAAAAAACTGTACTTGTTATTCTCACGCCCCCAGATGCTCCTCAAGCTCAGATGCTCCTCTGTTTCCATTACTTCCTCTGACTCAACCACTACCTGAGTCCCAGCTCTCCCTGATCCACAAGTTGACTCACTCTGTTTGCTGCCGGCCATGGTCTCCATCCTTGGGTACCACAGCCTGACTCGCCCCTGTGCCTCCCTGGGGGCACTGAAGAGAACCCCCCTTTTTCAGCAGGACATGGAGGCCATGAAGCAGGGCCCGGCTGGACCCTCAGGCTGGGCACCTGGTCTGAGTTCCTCTTCCCTCCCCCAGGGCCCGGCGGGTAGTACCTGCCCCATCCGTGCTCATAACGTTGGCGCCGTGTGTCAGCATCACCTCTAGACAGCTGGCTGCACCCCTCATGGCCGCCAGGTGGAATCTGGAGGCCAGAGGTCAGGGGTCAGCTGCAGGGTGGCCACCCCTCAGCCATCACACCCCCAGGACGTGGGCACTCACGCGGACTTGCCCTCGGGGTCCAGCTTCGTGGGCACCAGCCCCTTGCGGACAATGAGGGAGGCCACCCGTGCGGCATCATTGTTCTCCACGGCCTGCAGCAGCCGCTCGTCACTTTTGCCCCAGTCCTGGCTCTGCGGGGCACACCCAGGGGAACATGGGACTGGCGGCCACTGCCCCTCCCCACTCCCCCAGCAGGGGCTCCGGGCTCTCACCGCCCGGCCTGGGCACTTGCCTGGCGCCTGCCTCTGGCTGCCGGCTTCGGGATGGGGCAGGGGCCGCAGGGTGGGCAGGAGCCAAGGTCAGTGGGGCTGAGCCGCAGCTGCCGGGGGGAGTGGTCCTGGGTGGGGGCCTGAGACAGCAACCCTCAAGCCTGGGTCCCCAGCATCTGCCCCCAGGTCCATCGCCCCAGCTGTCATACACCACTTCCACCATCGTACCATTAAACCATCCCCAGATCAGCCCCCCGCATCTTTCCAAAAAGTTGTCCCCCAAACCTAGGCTCCCAGCCCATCCCTTAGTGAAAGCCACCTTTCCAATATCACCTCACCATATCCCTTTCTGAACTACCCTCCGAAATCTTCCCATAGGAACCCCTAAAAAGGTTGCTTCAATGTCCCTCAGCACCACCCTCTGCCATCTATCCTTTGACTGCCTCTGAGATGTCACAATTGTCTCCTAAATGTCCCAATATCTGAAATGCATTCCAAAATGTCTTCCCCAAATTCCTGACATGTTCTCCAAAATCATCCCCCCAATGACCCCATCATCTGTCCCCAAAATGTCCTCCCCTAAAATCTTTCAGATGTCCTCCAAAATTGTTCTCCAAATGTCAATATCTTTTCCCAGAAAAGATCACCCAAAACAGCATCCAAACTGTCCCCACAAACGATCCCATCCAAAACTGTTCCCCAAAACTGTCTCTCTAAATGCCCTCCAAATTCTCCTGTGTCCCCATCTGTCCTCAAAACTGTCCCCCCAAATGTCCCATCCATCCCCCCCAGTCTCTGCCCCGCCCCCTCCCTCCTCCCTGATCATCCTTCGCGGGTCTGAGGGTGGAGGGTCTAGGCTCTGCGAGGTCAGGGGGCGGGGAGGGGCGGGACAGGGAGGGGAGGAAGGGCCCGCACCCGCCCCGCTCCCGCGCCCCTTCCCCCGGCCCTACCGCGAAGGAGGCGGCGGCGCAAAGGCACAGCTGCTTCATGGTGTCCAGGGCGCCGGGCGGCCGGGCTCCGGGAGGTGACCAGAGGGAAGGGCCCGCGATGCCGGGGCTCGGCCGCCCGGCCCGCGCGGTCCCGCCAAGCCCCGCGCCAAACCTCCCCCGCGCGCCCCGCCTGCTGCCCCCCTCCCGGCCTCTCCCCTACGGGTCGGGGGGAGTGCCAGGGAAGGGGGCTGGGCTCTGGGGGAGGGGCACCGCGGTGGCCCGACCTGACCTTCTTGCCACCGGGAGGCTGAGGCAAAGAGGGCCAGGCTCCCAGGATCTCCATGGACCCGCCTGCGTTCGTCTCCGCCTCTCTGGGGGGGGGGGGGGCGGGGAAGAGGGGGAGTGTGGGATACGGGGGGTGGTCTCAGGTGACTCCTGGTCTGGTTCCACTGCCGCTGGGCTATCCGGGCTCTCCCTCACTCATTCATTCACTCATTCATTCATTCATCATCCACCAGCGGGGCTCTGCAGTCTGACAAACCTGAATTTGAATCCAGGGCACCCCCTCCCCACGCCCCCTGCCCTCCACACACCCGCATTTACCATCTATAAGATCGGCCCAGATACTTACCTGCTTTGGACTTCACTTTCCTCATCCGGGAAATGGGTTTCATATTAAACAGTACCTACTGCAGAGGGTTACTGGGAAGACTAAATGAGATGCTATATATGGGGCCTGGAACATAGTGCACCATAAACACGGATTCAAAGAAAGATGTGGTTGGGCTGTGTGCATATCTAATACTGAATCCTAGGGACGCAGGACATAGTAGGTGCTCAGTTAAACCACTGAAAGACAGAATGGACACAGCCTTTGGCTCTAACTCCAAGGGGCTGGGAGGGTCTGTGTTCTGCTGCTTTTCTCAGACTGGAAGCCCCTTTCGAGCAGGGTCCCACTGAGGCCTCCCTGGCAGAGGCCAGGGTGGGGTGGGCACCCCAGGGTGGAGTGGGCAGTTGGTGAATGTTTGCTCTGTTAATGTGTGACTCACAAAGCCAAGTCCTCTGAGCCACGTGTATTTCATTCATTCAGTCCACTTGTGCTACAGGGTGCCTGGCACTGCACTGGGCATTGGGACTCAGTGGTGATGAAGACAGATGTCCCTGCTATCACTGAGGTCCCTGGGGAGACAGACACATCCATGGATTTATGAACCAAGGTGATCAGGGCTATTATGAGGGAAGCCCAGGTGAGCTGGGAGCTCAGAGAGGACTCTTGATATCATCTGGGGAGTCAGGGAGGGCTTCCTGGAAGAAAGGACATCTGAGCTGAAACTTGAAGAATGGGCAGGAGTTGGGGAGGGGCAGGAACAAGATCATGTTTGGGAGAAATCATGAAATAAATTGCTCTCCCGGACCAGTGCGGTAGCCTCTGCCCTGGTCCAGGACCTGGGGCGTGGGGTGGGGCAGGGGTGTGCATACTTAAGGGTGGGGGCAGAGGAGGAGAGGTGCTAGCATAGGAGCTGGAGGAGGGGGTCCTGGGAAGGCGCGGGAAACCAGGAGTGTGGGGTTTCAGGAGAGCCACAGATGGTTCCAAAAGTCAGGATAGTCCACTGTGTTGTGGATGCAAATTCGAGAAGGGACCAGGAGAAGGGAGAAGATTGGGATTACAGGGGAGAGAAGGGATGAGTGAGGAGACAGGCCTTCAGGAACCCAAATTTAAGAGCAGTGACTGCTGACAGGCACTGGGGCTTTGAACCCAGCTTGGCCATTGTATAGTTGCTGTGTGACCCAGGGCCAGCCATTCTCCCTCTCTGGGCCTCAATTCTTTAACAATGGGATAGATAATGGAAGGAACACTATAGAGCCGGGTTCCTCCACCCAGAGGCACTGCTGACACTTGGGGCCTGGTCATTCCCTGGGGTGGGGCCATCCTGGACTCTGTGGGGTGTTGAGCGGCACCCCTGGTCCAGAAACACCCCCCCCACACACACCATGTGAAAACCGTAAACGTCCCAGGTATCACCCAGTGTACCCGGAGGCAGGATCACTGCTGTTGTCCGTGATTATTCTTAGACACCTTTAGGCAGATGGAGGGAGAGGTGGGGGCAGGTAAATGGAGAATCTGCTGATAAGCAATTGGGGAGTTGGAAGGAGGGTGTTAAGGGCTCCTCTCTCCTCTTACACCGAGGGGGGGTGGTGTGACCCTCTCAGGCTTGTCCAGAGAGGAGACTGAAATGGATCTCCCAGCTCAGGCCTCGGATTTCCAACTGCCCTCGGCCTGTCCTTCTGGATGTTAGACAAGCTTAGAAGCCCCCCGCAGTGGGCCAAGGGCGTCGCTGTCCCGGTAGGGGCTTAGGCCAAGTCTTAGCATCATCTCACTCCTCTCTCACCCCATACCCAATCCAGCAGCCAACCCCGCCAGCTGTAAACTACGTCCAGGGACCCCTTCTCACCCATGGTCCAGCCCCATCACAATTCTATCTGGAGGTCACCTCCTCCCAGGCCTCCCTGCTTCTGTTCCCCTCCCTGGTCCACAGCTTCCTAAAGCCTGCATCAGAGCATTTCTCTTTTCTGCTCAAAAGCCTCCAGCGACTTTGCTCGGCATCAAATGCTAACTGCTCACAGAGCCCAGGAGGTTCTATGGCAAGCGGTCCAACTGCCAACTGAGGTCCCCAGGGCTGGGGTGGGTGGCGAATCCCAGCCCACCCCATCCCCACCTGGTTTGGTCCAGCTCAAGAGCTAAGAATGGTTTTTACACTTATAAGCGGTCAGGGGAAAAAAAAAATCAAAAGAAGAGTAATACTTCCTGACACATGAAAATTATATGAAATTCTCATTCCAGTGTCCATAAAACAAGTGTTATTGGGATGGGGCTATGCCCATCCATTTTCAAATGGCCTATGGGAATTCCCCGGTGGTCCAATGGTTAGGAATCCATGCTTTCACTGCCGAGGGCCGGGGTTCAATCCCTGCTCAGGGAACTAAGATCCCACAAGCTGTGTGGCGTGGCAAAAAAAAAAAAAAAAGTTTACTTTCTGGCCCTTTACAGGAAAAATGTGCCTAGCTTTGCTCTAAACAATCCTCCTCGTCAACTCTCTGAGCTCATCTCCCCCTACCTTTCCCCTGGTCCGTGACATCCTGCTGCAGTGGCCTCCTTTCTGGTCCTCACACAGCTCTGCCCACCTCCGGGCCTTTGCCCTTGCTGTGTCTTCCACCCGGAATGCCCTCCTTCCTCCACTGCCCACAACGCTGATTCCTTTACTGTCTTTTGCACTGGAAGACACCTCTTCAGAGAGCCCTTCTCTGATCACCCCTTGTCACTCTGACCCCTTAGTGGGGGGTTATTTTTCCTTCATCGTTCTTATCACTACCTGACGTCATCCTGTGTACCTTTCTGAAAATATTGTTTCCTCTTGATCTCTCCACAGAATCTCACCTCTGCACAGGCAGGAATTTTTGTCCCCCTTAGTCACTGCGGCTGGATCCCCAGCAGGTACCGGGTATAGATTTTGAAGGACCCGGTGCAAAATGAAAATGCAGGGCCCCTTGTTGAAAAATTATGAAGAATTTCAAGATGGGGAGAAATGAGTATGAAACCAAACATGGGGTCCTTCTGAGTGGCAGGGTATGTGTGTGTGTGTGTGTGTGTGTCTGTGAAGCCGGCCCTGATCTCCAGCCCACAGTAGGTGCTGAATAAATGTTTGTTGAATGAATTAAAGAAATAGTGACTCATTTAAAATAAGGTCACATATCTAATATATATCTATATGTACATTTGTTCATTTCAAGAGTACTTTTCAGGGCATCCTAATAATAAACTACAAGCTACAAAATTCAATCAATCCCCTAGTGCCTGTGTTGATCTAATAGCAATAAACTACTTTGTTCAAACTGAAAAAAAAAAAAGAAACAGTGACTCTGGGAATAAAAGTGAGGGAGAGACAGACAGACAGATTTTCCAAAAAGTGTTGAGGCACCGGGAGTTTACGAATCTCTAAAATTTTCTACAAATCCGCACTCTTCTTCCATGTAGGATTTTTCTAAAACCTGAAATAAGGGCAGGAGGTTGATGGGAATCCAAAGACTAGGCTCCCGGCTCCAGTTAACTCCCATCTTTTTTCTTTTCTTTTCTTTTCTTTTTGCGGCATCACGTGTCATGTGGGATCTTAGTTCCCCTAACAGGGGACCAAATCTGTGCTCCCTGCATTGGAAGCGCAGAGTCTTAGCCACTGGACCACCAGGGAAGTCCCTCCCATTTTATGGATGGAAAAACTGAGGCCCAGAGAGGGTGCGAGAAGGCTCAGAGCAAGTAGTAGGGCGCTCTGCTGGGACCTGGCAGAGCAGGCTGTATCATGAGAGAAGCAGAAAGGAGCGGAGAGGGCGCGCCGGGCAGGTTGTGTGCTGAGAATGGGAAATGGAAGGTCCGGAGAGATGGAGACGGAGGTGGAGACGGACCACTGCAGTCATGGGTGTTCGCTTTCTTCCCTCGGGGCAGCCGAACAAAAGCTGAACCTGACTCCTGCGTTTGGCAGAGAAACTGGAGCCTGGCAGGTAGAGGGACTGACGGGGGTGGGGGGCGGTTTTGGGGGGGGAGTGGAGGACCAGCTTCTCCTCTCCTTCCTCCCCCAGGCCTCCCATCTGCCGTGCCCGCTCCAGCCCAGGCTGGCTCTGCTCGCTGCCCCCGCCCTCCCTGACACACCCAGAGACCCTCACACCCAGGCTGAGGTTTTAACACCCTTCTATTCCTGTCCTCATCTTGACACTGTGCCAGGCACCTATCAAAACACACCCACGTCCCAAATTAGGTGTTTTTTTGGGTTTTTTTCCTTTAAATTAAGGGTACTTTAATCAATTAATTTATTTATTTATTTTTGGCTGTGTTGGGTCTTCTTTTCTGTGCGAGGGCTTTCTCTAGTTGCGGCGAGCAGGGGCCACTCTTCATCGCAGTGTGAGGGCCTCTCACTGTCGCAGCCTCTCTTGTTGCGGAGCACAAGCTCCAGACACGCAGGCTCAGTAGTTGTGGCTCACGGGCCTAGTTGCTCTGTGGCATGTGGGATCCTCCCAGACCAGGGCTTGAACCCGTGTCACCTGAATTAGCAGGCAGATTCTCAACCACTGCGCCACCAGGGAAGCCCCTAGGTGTTTTTTTGCTTTTGTTTTTTTTAGCGGCACAAACGTTTTGAAGGATTGGATTTCAATAGGACTCTGCTTTTGAAATTCAACAATCCCGTGGTTTGGTTTACCACTGGCTACAGCTTCTCCGGAATCTTTAGCAGGAAATGTGAACACTAACTAGGAATCGATTTCGAACGGGATGAAAATTTTAGGATCATTTCGCAGTGAATGAAGCTAACTCCAGGCCACGTTTTGTAGGGCTTAACAAACAATTTATTCCTTGCTCTGGTGCCCTCTCTCTCTCTCTCTTTCATTCTCTCTCCCTCCTCCTCTCCCTCTCCTTCCTTCTCACTTCAATCAATGCAAGTTTCCCCGCAACCAAGGCCCAATAACACAGCCCTAGTAACACAGGTGTTCCTAGTAACACAGCCCAGGGAGAAGGCAGGCATTCACTTCCTAGCTGTGTGATGTTGGGGAAGTTCCTTAACCTCTTTGGGCATCGTTTACTCATTTATAAAGTGGAGATAAAAGCTCCTACCCCATATGATTGTTATGAGGGTTAAAGGAGCTGACATCTGGCAAAGCACATGGAAATCTCCTTGTAGTGTTTGAAAACAAATAAATAAAAACAAAAATGGGATGAAATAAAAATGAGTTCAACGGCATTGAATTTAAATTTTAAACGTTAAAATAAACAAAATGAAAGGAATGTTAAAATTGACAAATAATAAAAATACATTTAAAAATCATTTTGAGGGGGGAATTCCCTGGTGGTCCAGTGGTTAGGACTCTGAGCTTCCACTGCAGGGGGCACTGGTTTGATCCCTGGTCAGGGAACGAAGATCCCACAAGCCGCGCAGCACAGCCAAAATAAATTAAAAAAAATAATAATAAATAAAATAAAAATCAGTTGGGAAAACTTTGGAAGGCCAGAGGATGGTGGAGATATACACAAAGTCACCAAGCTAGTCAGGGGCAGAGGAAGGATTCGAACCCAGAGCCATCTGACTTTAAAACCAGGCTTGGGACTTCCCTGGCGGTCCTGTGGTTAAGACTCTGCTCTTCCACAGCAGCGGCCACGGGTTCGATCCCTGGCTGGGGAACTAAGATCCTGCATGCTGTGCAGCAAGGCCAAAAAAATTTTTTTAATTAAAAAATAAAACCAGGCTGTTCCTCTGCCCCGTTTTTGACATTCAAGGACTCCTCAGGCTGGGCCCTCTCGGGCCTCAGCTCCCCCTCACATTCTCTGCTCCAGCCAAAAGAACCTCTTCATCATCCCATTATGTCCCTGTATCAACCAGGCTCTGCCCAGCCTCCACACCTTTGCTCACACTGGTCCCCATCCCCCTCCCTGTGTGCCTTCACTTGTCTAACTAAATCTTCCCCATCCTTCCAGGCTCTGCTCCAGCACCACCTCCTCCAGGTAGCCTCCCTGATTGCCTTGGGCCTTCCGGATGGGAAGGCCCTGTCATGGGAGAAACACCAAGGGCTCTAAAGTCAGACACGTGTGGGTTTGAATCTCCCTGTTGCCACTTTACTCTGTGACCAGGAGAGGTGAGTTAACCTCTCTGGACCCTGGTTTCTTTGTGCTGTAATTGGGAAGTCTAGCCTGACAGAGAACAGTGCTCAGGAAGGCTGGCTGCCACACTCTACATGTGAATGCTCTCTTAGCTTCTGTCACTCTGTGCCCTGGACCAGCCTGCACACTGGCAGGGACTAGCGGGGCCGGGAGGGAGTGGGTAATGAATGAGGAAGGAGTGCAGTCTCTGGAAGTTCACAGCCCAAAATATAGCTGCAAGAGAAGCCAGCTAGACCCCACCTCAGGGCCTTTGCACTGGCTGTTCCCTCTGCCTGGAATGCAGTTCCTGCAAATACACACATGGTTTCCTCCTCCTTTCCCTTCTGATCAGCTTCTTGGTGAGGCCTTTCTGGACAACCTGCTTTAAAACTGCAACCATCTCCCCTGCTCAGGATGCTTTAAATTCCCTTTCTTTGTCTCCCTGGTACAAAATATGCCTTTTCACTTATTTATCTTGTTTAGCATCCATCGCCCCAACACAGCTGTCAGCTCCACAAGGGCAGGGATTTCGGTCTGCCCTGTTCACTGCTGTGTCCTTTGTGCCTAGAACAGCACCCAATACAAATATTTGCTGAATAAATACTCAAAAGCAAGAAATCAGGGTCCCCGAGAAAGTGAGGCCCCAGAAAAGTAAGTGGTCACTGTAGCTGGGAATAGAGATTTTCCGGAAGAAATGTTCTTGGAGACAAATTGCGAGCGATGGGGAGGATCTGATGCACAGTAGTACAGGGAAGAGAATTGCAGGTGGAGGGAACAGCCTGGACAAAGGCATGGTGGCTGAAAAGCTTTAACAGGAAGTAATGTGGAGATCAGGGCAGCAGGGGGCAGTAGAGAGGAAAGGGAGGGGAGGTGGCCAGAGGCTAAAAGGGTAAACTTGAACCTGTGGATGGTGGGCAACCATGAAAGAGTTTTGAACAGGGAGGGGCTTGGTCATACTGCCAAAAGAATCTGATGACAGACAGAGGACAGCAGTCCAAGGGCCCAGTGGATCTTCAGCCAGGTCCTGGGGGACAGGAGCCTGAAGTTGGGGGACATCAGGCATCTCAGTGGCCTCAGACTCACCTCTGTCTTCTTAAATCGTGCCCGGAGGGTCTTCATGGCCAGTGTCAGGTGTTTCTCCTCTCCCCAGGCCACCTACAGAAGGCCAGGGGGTAAGGGACATCAATCCTGGTGGGCAGGAGTGTCGTCCGCCTCCCACTCCTCAAAAGTACCACTTCCTCCTCCCCGCTGGCCATCCCAGCCCCTAGAGCAGGACATGAACCTATCCTATCTTCTAAATGCTGTGTGTCCTTCAGCAGGTCACTTGCCCTGTGTTTTACATCTCTCTTCCATAAAATGCAGGAAATAATCCCCTCTTACCCAACTCGTGGCCAGTTTCCTGTGAGGTTCCTAGCATACAGCCTGGCAAACATAGGTGCTCAATAAATGTATCCCACCAGTATTCCCTGTTGCCCAAGTAGATCAGGCTTTTTCTGGTTTCAAGCTTTTATCTGTGCAGTTACTTCTATCTAGGATGCCTTTCCCCCCCCCCTCTGGTGAACTCCTATTCATCCTTCACAGCCCAGTTCCAAAATCCCATGGTGTTCTGATCAGCTTTGCCTCTTACTAGTAGGCAGAACTCTAACTCCTCAAATTGGGTTCCCCCAGCTCTTCCTCTGCCCCACCCCTGGCTCCAGAGGCTGGAAGTGTCTGGACTGGTTCTGTTTTCTTGAATAGTTAGGGGCTCCTGGGGGCCCAGGCCCAGAGCCGAGGTGTCTTAGCACAGAGGCATGTTTCTTGGAAAGTCAGAAAGAAAATCCTTGCAGCTAAGTCCCCTTACACCAGCCTGGCTCCTGTGTGAGTGAGAGCACGGAGGCAAGTCACCCAAGGTGGGCAGAGGTCCAGGGTGATGGCTGCATGCATGTGTGTGCACGTGTGAGCACAAGGTATGTGTGTGCATGCATGTCTGTCCAGCTTAGCCTGTTTTGTGTTTCGTGCATGTGCAGGTATAGAGGTCAGGCAGGGATCTCAAGGGGGCATTCTGCCAGGTGTCTGGCTAGGAATTCCTTCCTATGTCTGAGTGGGATTTCTGTTAAGACATATCCTTCACCTGTCCTTTTACCTGCTCACCTGCCCATGAATTCTCCAAATCATCTTTCCACCCATCCACTCACCTGTGCATCCATCCTCCCACCCAAGCACTTCTACATCCACCCACTGTCCACCATCCGCCCAACTTATGTTCTCATGGTTCTCCACGTACCCTTCAACAGTGCTCTATCCACCATCCACCCACCATCCACCTGCCCATCCACCCACCATCCACTGATCCATCCACCCACCATCCACTCACCAGTCCAATCACCCACTGGCCACTACCCACCCACTCATCCACCCAGCTCATCTTCTCATGGCTCTCCACGCACCCTTCAACCATCCTTCATCCACCACCCACCCACCATCCTATCCACCTGCCCATCCACCCACCCGACCACTCATCCAACCACCTATCTACCTCAACTATCCACCCACCCATCCACCTATGCACCCACCCATACAGCCAACACCCACCTACCATCTACCCACCCAACCATCCTTCATCCACCACCCACTGACCCATCTACTTACCACACATCCATCCAAAACGCACCCACCCATCCATCCACTTGTTCATCCACCCTCCCATCCATCTACTGCCCATCCTTTCATTCACCCCTTCAATTTACCCCATTCAATCAATGTACCCATTCACTCACCACCCACTCCACCCACCCTTTTTCTTTACTCCTGTCTAACGGGCTCAATCACACCCAGAGCAGGGTGTAACTGACACCCAAGAGAGAAGTCCGCAGGTTGCCTTTGCAGGAGGGAATCCGCAGGCTTGGGGGAGGGGGAAGTACCCTCATCTAGGGACCGCTTCCTGGAAGAGGTGATGATATATGAACAGGGCCTGATGGCTGGGCAGGATATTGAGCTGCAGCAGCAGAAAAAGAGGGTACGTACCCTAGACAGCGCAAAGGCTGGGAAGTGGGAGGTGCACGCATGAATGAGTGTGTGTGTGGGTGTCAGCGTGCCTCAGCATAGCTGGGACACACACCAGCCTTTCCTTTCTCCCACATGCCAGGGATCAGGGGCAAGGAGCCTGAGGCCCTAAGGGGAGCCTCCATCCCAGGCCTCCCTTAACTCCTTCCCCTCCTACCTCCTGCAGCTCCAGTGACTCCAGCACCAGGCCACTGTGTCCACTGCCAGCTCTGGTTACCTGCTCCCAGCTGGGCCACCAGCTCGCACCAGCAGCTCCCAGCTCGCAGCTCTGACACCTGATCAGCTCTGAGCGGGCAGCTGCCCCAGGGGGCCGGGGATGAGCAGAGGGAGGAGACAGGCTGGCAGCAGGGCTGTCTGTTGGCCAAGGGGCTCTGGTGGGAAGACACCGATGTTCTTCCCGACCATGGCTGGACGGATTTCAGTTTCTGGAATGAGCCACCCTTTTCCTCTCTTCTCAGCCTTTGTACTTGCGGTCCCTATGCCAGGAGCCCTCTTTCTGTACCTCCTGTCACCCCCAACTGGCTGATTCTCCCCATCTCAATCGTACTCACTGTTCAGATCTTTGCTGCAACATCCCCTCCTCCAGGAAGCCTTCCTGCTTGCCCCCAGGCTGGGTCAGGTGCCTCCTCTGAGCTCCTTCATTGCCCAGTGCCCTCATTACAACCCACTCACACTAAGTCACCATTGCCCGGTCACAGGGTGCTGCCTGTGTTCTCCAGCGTCTCCCCAGTAAACAGTAGGTGCTCGATACGTTTCTTAAATGAGTCCTCAAGGCCTCCAGCCCCGGTGATTGTGAGCAGTTTCTCCAGCCTCTTGGTGAAGTCAGGACCTGTCCTGCTGAGTGATAATCATCCACCTGGATAACGTTGAGATAACTTAAGAGTGGCGTCCGTAACCCTCCCTAGTGAGGCCCCAAATTGCCACCCCCTGAGGCCCCCGCACACATGCACAGGTACCCTGCATTTGTAAATTTAGAAACTTATGAAATGTGCAGGGGAAAAAACCTTGGACTCGAAGCATAAGTCCTGGGTCCCTTCTCTCAGGCCCTGTCCTGTGAGGGATGGGGTGCGGGGAAGGGGCGCATCAGTTTACTCAACTGTAAAAAGGAGAAAGAGGGAACCGATCGCTTGCGCCCCTCATTTTAGAGGTGACTAGAGAACTCTCACGTGGGCAGTCCCCTAGTTTCCAGCCCGGGTCACTGGACAGCCCTATTCTCGCCACCATCCACATCCCCAGCACAGTAGGAAGCTGACTGCTCTTTGCCAGCAATTAATATGGCGACTGAGGCGTTAGCGCGAGCCGCATGCGCCTTGGGGAGAAGAGGCCGGGTACAGAGGATGAGAAGGCGGCTCCTCCTTCTTCCTTGTCCCACCCCGTTTCCGGCGGAAGCGGCCGCAACAAGGGAAACTTTATTGTTCCCGTTGGGGCCTGGAGGATGTCGGTGAATTATGCGGCGGGGCTGTCGCCGTACGCGGACAAGGGCAAGTGCGGTCTCCCCGAGGTGAGCGCGGCCGGGTGTCCGGACGGCCGTCGTCAGGGCCGTGGGCTGGGCGGGGCCGGCTGGCAGCGGGCATTCTGGGAGTATCAGGAGACACTGAAGCTAGACAATGGGAGGGACTTCCCAGTGAGGAGGGGGCGGGAAGTGACGCCCCAGCGCGCCTGGGGACGCGACCACGCCCAGCTCCGGATCGGTCAGGCTGGGACTGGGGCTAGGACCCAGGTCGGGAAGTCCTGAAGTTCTGATGGGGCACCAGGGGCTGTAGTTCCAGGCGGAAGGCACTACCGGGGCAAAGGCGCGGGGGTGGGAATAAACAAACTTGGAGAACAGATTAGACCAGAGAGGTTACCAAAACCAGGCCAAGATGGGCCTCAAGTGCCAAGCTGGGGAGCTGACACACCATCCTGAGGGCGATGAGGAAGGGTTTTGAGCTGGGGAGGAACCTGGAGGATGTAAGTCAGAAAGACCCCTCCAGCCACGCTGAGAGGAAGTCCCCACCATACACTGAGACCTTGGCGGGGTAACTTCCTTTTGGGTCTCCTCTCCTCTTCTGTAAACGGGGGAGAAGATTGCCCCCACCCCACAAAGGCTAGTGCGTCCCTTGCGAGTCAGGCATTAGTGAGCTCCCAGGTGGTGTGAAGCCCCACTCCTCTCCTGCCTGGTTTCCATTTTATTCCACAAACATTTATTAAGCACCTACCGTGCACCAGACACTTTCTCCGCCCTGGGGCCATATCGGAAGGTGAGAGGCCTCGAAATATGGCGTGGTTAGTTTGTATGGGCTGGGTAATTTCATAGGCTAGTGAGTGGGAGAATTATTCCAACTATTTCGGGGAAGGGGTGGGGATTTCCAGGAATTGGGCCACCGCCCACTTTTTGGCCATTTATGGTTAGCCTTTGAACTGTCCTGGCACCTGTGGATGTTAATACATTTAGTATATGCTGAGGTATTACAATGAGTGTATAATGAGGCTCCAGGTATACTGGAAGTCGAATCTTCCGCCATCTTGGACCTTTGACCAGTTTTTGTTATGTCCTACGGCTGTGTCATTCTTTTTTTTTTTTTTTAATAGATTTTATTTATTTATTTATTTATTTTTGGCTGCGTTGGGTCTTCGTTGCTGCGCGCCGGCTTTCTCTAGTTGCGGCGAGCGGGAGCCACTCTTCGTTGTGGTGCGAGGGCTTCTCATTGCGGTGGCTTCCCCTGTTGCGGAGCACGGGCTCTAGGCGTGCGGGCTTCAGTAGTTGTGGCACACGGATTCAGTAGTTGTGGTTTACCGGCTCTAGAGCGCAGGCTTAGCAGTTGTGGCACGCGGGCTTAGTTGCTCCGCGGCGTGTGGGATCTTGCCGGGCCAGGGCTCGAACCCATGTCCCCTATATTGGCAGGCGGATTCTTAACCACTGCGCCACCAGGGAAGCCCTGTGTCATTCTTTTAAAGGTTGTGCCCTGCCCCCTTCCCTCCTGTTTCGTTCCCTTCCACTCTCTCCCACCCAACAGGTCTTTGACCCCCCTGAGGAGTTGGAGCGGAAGGTATGGGAGCTGGCACAGCTGGTCTGGCAGTCCTCCAACGTGGTGTTCCACACGGGCGCGGGCATCAGCACAGCCTCAGGCATCCCCGACTTCAGGTCCGTGCGCATGGAGGGAAGTCAAGGCAGGGCTTCCCTGTGAGCTCACAGATGTCTGGCCACCGGAACCCCTCCTGCCGCCTTCCCTCCCGCTGAGTCTGGGGTGATCTGTCAGTTCCCTGGGGTGTTGGGGATGGGAAAGACCCTTCCTTTGGAGAATGTCCCTTTATATCACACCCAACATTCCATTCCACCGGCCAGATCTTGGTCACCTGACTACACCTAGTTGAAAGTGATGCTGGGAAATGTAGTCTTTCGTCTAGGCTCACTGCAAGGCTAAGTAGTGGGGTTCTATTATTACCAGAGAAAAAGGGGAGAATTGATATCAAGGACAATTAGCTCCATACTCACTTACAAATATTTTCCTGTCAGACCTCTGGTGGGACAAGTGGCTTAACCACCTGGACCTCAGTTTCCTCACCTTTAAGGGAGGGTGTGAGGCCAGATAATGTCTAACGTTAGGCAGCCTGTGTTAGACAAGAGTTTCACTGATGAAAAGCAGGGGTCTCTAACTGGTGGCCTCCAAGTGGCCCCTGTAGGTGCTGAGTTTGCAACCCTACCCCGTAGGGCAGGCCTATCACAATTGTGCTCTCTTTCTAAGGCCTCTCAGGCCCACGGAGCAGACTCTTACAGTGGAAGAGCAGATTCCTCGTTCTTGGAGGAATGTTAGAATTTTAAGGTGTGAATCTCACCCCCCTTCCATAACCTGCCATGGCTCCCCATTGCCACACAGGAGAGTTCTCAGCGCTTCAGGCTGGAAATCAAAGCTGTCCCCAACCTAGCCCTGGATCAGCTCTCCAACCTCAGCCCCTGCAGCCCCTGCAGTCCCCAGACCACTCACAGGCTGTTGCCAGCCCCCTGGCCTTTGCTTACCTCTTCTGTCTGAGCTGCCCGGCCCTTTCCTGTCTGTTCAAGAGACAGCTCAGCCTCCTCCAGGAAGCCTTCCCACAGTTCCACAAAGAGCCCTTACCGCTTCTACTGGGCCAGCCCAGCCTCAGGTTCCTCCCTCTGCCCCAGCCCCACAGAGCTGGAGAGTTTGTGTCCACCTGTGTCTCTCCCCACAAGATGGAGGACTCCTTGAGGGTAGGGCCTGGGTCCCCTAGGGCCCCAGCATCACCCAGCGCAGGGCCAGGCTCGGTGCAGCAGCAGTAAGTGTTGGTGGGATTGAATAGTTAATTTCTGCCCTTGTGTACCACGTTCTCCCTCCTTCATCCCCCACCCCCTCCTTTGACTGTGTCACTTCGTCTGTCTCTGACTCTCTTTCTCTGCCTCCGTTTCTCTGTCTCCTTTTCCGTCCCCTGTCTTCCTGATCCTTAAGCTCTCTCTGTCTCTCCCGCCTGCCACCTCAGGGGCCCCCATGGCGTCTGGACGATGGAGGAGCAGGGCCTGGCCCCCAAGTTCGACACCACCTTCGAGAACGCGCGGCCCACGAAGACTCACATGGCATTGGTGCAGCTGGAGCGCGTGGGCCTCCTGCGCTTCCTGGTCAGCCAGAATGTGGATGGGCTGCACGTGCGCTCTGGCTTCCCCAGGTGCACCCCGCGTCCAGCCCCGCTCAGCCTTGGGCAGGCTGCCCCTCTCTCCGAGCCTCAGTTTCCTCATCTGGAAAACGGGTGTTGATGGCAGCCCCTCCCTCTCAAGGCCACTGTGGCGATTCAGCCAGGAGAGGTGCTTGGTGCTCAGCTGCCAGTGTCAGTGTCTGCTAGGCGGGCACGTCTGGAGAATCGAGATCCCCTCTTCCTGGTCCTGGGGGGTGGATTCCAGCCCTGAGGCCTCTGGATCCCCTCCACTAAGCCTCTTCCTTCTCCTCCCACAGGGACAAGCTGGCAGAGCTTCACGGAAACATGTTTGTAGAAGAATGTGTCAAGTGTAAGATGTGAGTGCCACGGAGGGTAGGGGTGGGGGCCCAAGGTGTGGATGACCCAGGTCGGGCTCTGCAGAAGGGCCTTGTGAGTTGAACCTGATGTTTCCAGAGACGAGGGTGTGACCCTCCCAGGGTGGGACTTGGGGGCGTATCTTCCTCCCGGGAGGTGTATTCATTTCCTGCAGCTGCTGTTACAAACTGCCACAACCTGAGTAACTTAAAACAACGGAAACTGATAGTCTTATGGGTCTGAAAGCTCGAAGTCCACAATCAAGGTGTTGGCAGGGCCGTGCTCTGCCTGAACCCTGTCGGGGAGGATCCTTCCTGCCTCTTCCGGCTCCTCGTGGTTTCCGACCATCCTTGGCTGTAGACTTATCACTCCGACCTCTGAATCTTTTATCAACGTTTCCGTGTCCCTGTGTGTCTGTGTCCCCTCCTCTTTTTTTTTTTTTTTTTAATATTCACTTATGGCTTTAGTTGTGGCACGCAGGATCTTCGTTGTGGCACGCGGGATCTTTTTAGTTGCCACATGCAAGCTCTTAGTTGCAGCATGCGGGATTTAGTTCCCCGACCAGGGATCGAACCCAGGCCCCCTGCATCGGGAGCGCAGAGTCTTACCCACTGGACCACCAGGGAAGTCCCTGTGTCCCCTCTTCTTATAAGGACATCAGTCACGTGGGTTAGGGGCCACCCTACACAAATGTGACCTCATCTGAACCCAGCCAGTACATCTGCAACAACCCTACTTCCAAATAAGGTCTTATTCCAAAATATTTGGGAGCCGCCACTCAGCCCATAACAGGGTGTGACGGGGCATTCTTCCGGCTCTGGAAAGGCTGAGCCTTCCTGGAACAGGAGGGCTCTGGGCGTGTCTCCCTCTGCTGGGCAAGCAGCCTTATGGGTGTGAGTAACTCAGGCGTGGCGGGTGCGTGTGGCTCCTCTGCGGGTGGAATCTCTTAAGACCAGAGCACAGACGGGGCCCCAACTTTAAAAACAAATTTTTTTTCTCTCTAAATTTATTTTGAAAAACTTCAATCTGGTGGAAAACTCACAAGAACCATACAATGAACTCATACTTGACCTAGACCGGGGATCCCCAACTTTTTCCTGTACAGGGCCATATGGTAAATATCTTCAGCTTTGTGGGCCAGACTGTCTCTGTCGTGACTATGAGCTCTGTAGCGTGAAAGCTGCTATAGACAGCACTTAAAGGAATGGGCATGGCCATGTGCCAATAAAACTTTATTTACAAAAATGGGAAGCAGAGGGCCGGATTTGATCCTCAGGGCTGTGGTTTGCTGACCCTGACCTAGATTCATCAATGTTACCATTTCGCCACAATTTGTTTCTCCTCTTCTCTCTGTGTTTGGATTTGCTCTACTGTTCAAGGGACAGATTTCCTTATCCTTTGCCCCTTAAACCCTTTAGACATTTATCTCCCACAAGCCACGGTATTCTCTTCCACAGCCGCAGTGCAGTTTCTAAAGTCAGGAAATGTAAAAACCACAGACACGACTATTCTCCCCAATCTGTGTTCCCAGCGCTCCCTCCCATTGTTGCTGTTTTTCCCCGGTGCAGGGCGGCACTCTGCATGCCACTGTCCCATCTCTTCAGTCTCCTTTACCTGGAGCACTTCCCGACCTTTCTCTGTTTTCCGAGCTGTGGACCTTTTGAAGCAGCCAGGCCAGCTGTTTTGTGGGAGGCCCCCTCTGCCCCCGCCGTGCTGGGTTTGCCGGATGTCCCCTCATGCTTAGATTCTGGTCATGTGGCCCCCGCTTTCCTGGGAGAACAGCTGCCTGCAAAAAGCAAGAGCCACCCAGGTGGGGCCGCAGGGTAGGCACCTGGGAGCGGGCAGGAAGCTGACCCCTTCCTCTCCCGACACAGGCAGTACGTCCGCGACACCGTCGTGGGCAGCATGGGCCTGAAGGCCACCGGCCGGCTCTGCACCGTGGCCAAGTCAAGGGGGCTGCGGGCCTGCAGGTAAGCGGCCCTCCCCACGCCCGGGACCCCAGGGGAGGCGGCCAGTGTCCCTGCTGACTTCCCCGCTCTCCATACAGGGGGGAGCTGAGAGACACTATCCTGGACTGGGAAGACTCCCTGCCTGACCGGGACCTCACTCTGGCCGATGAGGCCAGCAGGTCTGACCCCCACCGAGCCCAGGGTGGGGTGGGTAGGGGAGGGGCAGAAACACAGCCAGCTGCAACCCCGGGGACATCAGGAAAGAGGTGGCTCACACCCTCTCTGGGCTTCGCTTCCCCCGTAACAACGGCAGCTCCTGTGTACTGAGCCCTCATACCCCCGGCCCCGGCCAGAGGCCTCACACACCATCCTTACCACAGCCCAGGGTGGGTGCTGCTCGGGGCCCATTTTACAGACGAGGAAACCGAGGCTGGAGCAAGCTGACACCTCCGTCCACACTGCCCAGCCAGGAAGTGACTGAGCCAGGTCTGGAACCCAGGGGTCCAAGTGGGGACATCAGCAGCTCCACTTCTGCCGACCGGGTGGGGTGGCTCCGGCAGAAGGGAAGCGGCGGGCAGGATTCAGGGCAGCTTGGAAGCTGGGGCAAGCCGGCCCCCAGGCAGAGATGGGCGCTGTGTGAGCTGGCCTCCCAGGGCTGGCCCCGGCGTGTCAGCAGAGCAGTGAAGCCATGGCATTTGAGCAAGGGTGGGGTGGTGTGTGTGTTGGAGACGTCCCGCCCCCAGCCTCATGAGGCAGGAGGAGGGCTACAGAGACCCTTGCCGAGGGGCTCAGGCTAATCCCGCCTCCTGGCCCCAGGAACGCGGACCTGTCCATCACGCTGGGCACCTCCCTGCAAATCCGGCCCAGCGGGAACCTGCCCCTCGCCACCAAACGCCACGGAGGCCGGCTGGTCATCGTCAACCTTCAGCCCACCAAGCACGTACGTGCTGGAGCCCACCCCTGACCCCTGACCCCCCAGGCCCCCCCAAGCCTTCTCCCTCCGCCTGACTGGTCCCCGCCCCCCACAGGACCGTCACGCAGACCTGCGTATCCACGGCTATGTAGATGAAGTCATGACCCGTCTCATGAAGCATCTGGGCCTGGAGATCCCGGCCTGGGACGGCCCCCGCGTGCTGGAGAGGGCGCTGCCACCCCTGCCCCGCCCACCCACCCCCAAGCTGGAGCCCAAGGAGGAGGCCCCTGCCCAGCTCCACAGCCCAGCGCCCGCCAGCCCCAAGCAGGAGCCCGCAGCTGAGCCCGGCGCCCAGCACGACGGCTCCGGGCCCGCCAGCCCCAAAAGGGAGCGGCTGGACAGTCCTGCTCCCCACAGGCCCCCCAAAAGAGTGAAGACCGAGGTGGTTCCCAGCTGACCAGGGGGCCTGGGGAGGGCGGGGCTGTTTGTAGAAACCATGGATTCTTTTTTTTTTTTCTTACTGGTCTCACTTTGTTACTCGTCTCTGTCCTTGTGGGAAGACCTCAGGGCGCTGAGAGCTGGGCTCCAGGCCCCGGGGCAGACTTGCCCTCCATTGCACCTCCCTTTAGCTTGGGGCCTCTGGAGGGGGCCTGGGAAGGAGCAGCCCCCCTGGACTCTGACCTTGGAGCTGACACCCCCCCACCCCCTGTACCTGCTCCACCCCCAGGCTCCAGCCTCTGACTCAGGATGTTCCTGGGAGGTGTGGCCAGGCCCTCTGTGGTTTCCTCTGACCCCTGGGCCCTCACACTCCCCAACCCCTGCCTACCCCCAGACAGCCTTCACAGTCCCTCCAGGAGGGAAGGGAGGCAGGGCCATCATTTAGGAGCCAGACTTCATGGCAGGACAGACAATAGAGGCTCACACTGCCTTTGGGGCTGGAGGAGGAAGGGTGGGTTCACCTGGCTTCCTCCAGGCTTCCAGAAAAGCCTTCAATGCAATAAAAGAATTTCTTGCATCTGAGCCTGTGTTTGCCATCCACAACCTTGCCCTGGGTCCTAGTCCCTGGGGGCAGGGCTGTGTGGTCCCCTCACCCCCTGGGATGTGTGCCTGGGGTGCAATCCAGGCCTGGGGGCGAAGGAGGGCCTTACCAGCTGCAGATGTTTGCTGAGTCCTCAGTTTGTAATTCTCACTTGCGGGATTCTTTATTATGTGCCCTCTGCTACTAGGCTGTGAGCCCCTTGAGGAGAGAGGCCACGTTTTATTTATTTATTTTTTCTAATTTTTAAAAATAAATTTATTTATTTATTTATTTTGGCTGCGTTGGGTAGAGGCCACGTTTTTTTATCTCAATTGCAACCCCCGGGCACCTGTACAAAGCAGGCAGGGCCAGGCTGATGCGTTAAAGGAAGAGCGCAGGTGCAGCTGGGGTCAGTCCTCCCCAGCTGCGACCTTGGGCAGGTTCCCTCATTCCCGATGCCTCAGTGCCCTCATCCATAAAACAAGCAGGGTGGGCAGCCCGGCCCCCAAGGAAGGCAACTGCCGCAGGCCTTCCGCGAATACCCTGGAAGAGTCGGGGCTGTGTGGGGGGGTGCGGGCCAGAGCTACCTCGCCCTCCTGCTGCGCCCGGCTCTCCGCCTGCCGCCGCTCTCCAAGGTGCTGAACACGCACCGGCACCTCTCTGGTCACCACTCCAGCCTGGGGGTCAAGGGACCCCCTGCCTCACTCCTCTATCCTAGGCTGGCCGAGTCCCTCCTTCTGTGGGTTGGGGAGCCCCAGATTCTAATTCAGCCCCCACCCCACTCCACCTCCATGCCAGCCGTGTTCTCTCAAAATACTTTATTAAGGACCGTAGCAGTCTTAGAAAAAGGGAAGAGCTGTGAGCCATGGCGGCCCCGAAGTTCAGAGCTCAGCCCGTGCTCCAGGGCCAGGGTCCCAGCAGACTTGGCCGCTTCCTCCTCCCTGTGTTCCAGGGGGCAGGCAGGAGTCCCTGAGCGGGGAGTTACCGAGGCCTGGTGTATGCCTATCTCTCTGGGGCTGTGGATCAGTCGGTGTCTGTCTTCCTGTTTCCTTCTGCACCTGGGTCTGTACATGTATTTCTCAGGCTTTGTGGCCTTATGGTCTGTGTCTGAGCATCAGTTTCTGCATGGGCCTGGGTACCTGGGTCTGAAGCTGTGAGTCTGCGCGTCTCCATCCTGACACCATCGCCGGGGTCTCTCCCTCACCTCGGATCCCTGTGCCTGTCTCTGTCCACTGCAGCACCCCTGACTAGAGGGGCCTGGGGGCACGTACCCATGGTGCTCACAGCTCCCCCACTGCTACCTCCAGCCCCACGCGCCCTGGGCCAAGTGCTTGTTCAGGCCGGGCACAGTCTAGGAGGGCGGCCCGGTCCAGCTCCTTCATGGAGTTGCCCTGGACCAGGGTCCCGTTGTCCAGATCCTCCGTCGAGTTGTCCAGAGCCGGCGGGTCCCGGGATCCCCATTCCCCCTGAGGGCTGCTTGGAGACCCTTCCTGAAGTGTGCCAGCCTTGGGCCCATGTCCTGGGGTTTCGGAGCCTGGCACGGTGTTGGGAGCCACACGGGATGCAGCGTCGTTGTGCAAAGTTCTGGAGAAAACTGAGCAAGGGTTGGGGGGTCGTGAGGGATGGCCTGGGGGGCTGGGTCCCTTCTTTCTTTTAGCCCCCAGCCTCAGGAAGCAGTTGCAAGGGGGCCTCCTCCCCCTCTCCCAGTGGCCCAGTATGGGGGCTGGGGATCCAAGGGGAGTGCGCCCACGGGGCAGCCCAGAGGGTTTTTGAGGGAGGAGCAACCCCCTGGTCCACCTACCTCGAACAGGCACGAAGTCTCCGGGGCTCTCGGCTTTGTTGGAGGCGAAAGGGCTGATGGAGGGGAGGATGATGAGGGCGAAGGAGAAGAGCAGGACCTGGTGGAGATGGGGGCAGGGTCACCCCATCCCTCCCCCTCCCCTGAGCACACTCGTCTCATAGGCAGGGAAACTGAGGCCCAGAAGACTGGAGCACGCGTGAGCTGGGGCTCAGGGCCGGCTGTCCTCCTACTCACACTCACCTCCCCCCACAGGACCCTCTGCCAAGGCTGATAAGCCCCTTGGAGCTGGGGGTCAGGACTCACCGCTATGCAGGTGCCCGTCTGAGCCGACTTGCTGGTGGACTGGACCACGATGGCCTGGAGTTTCTTCAGCTGCTCCAAGAGGGACCTTAGTGGAAATGGAAAGACTTGCTTGATCCCTACATAGCCTTGACCTGCCTCCCTGTGATTCCTGGGGTCCCCCAGCCTGGCTGAAGTCTGAATCCCGTCCATCCTTCAAGGCCCCACTGCTCTTAAAAGTCCCAGAAGCTCCCTCAATAAATCACTGAACATCTCACCCACTTCTCTGCCACCCCACCTTCTCCACCCAGGTTGCCATTACTGCTCGCCTGGACACCGGCCCCAGCCTCTGGGCCCCCCAAGCTTCTCCTGCCTCCTCTAGAGTTCATGCTCCACACTTTTTCAAATGTGAGGCAACTTCTCCCAACCCTCCCAGAGTTCCCATCTCCCTCGGAAGGAAAAGCCCAAGTCCTCCCCGAGACCCACAAGGCCTGGCACAGCCAGTCCCGTCCCCTCCCTGCCCTCCCCTCCTCTCTCTCTCCCCCTCGCTCACTCTGCTCCAGACACACAGCCCCTCACTGTTCCTCCTACGCACAAGCATTCCTGCCCCAGGGCCTCTGCACAGGCTGTTCTCTCAGTACCAAGGACACTGTTCCCCTGCCGCACCCCCCACAGGTCTTTTTGTAGCTGCTTCTTTCTTAGCTGTTGGGTCTCATCTCAAATGTCACTTTCTCTGACCTCCCTGCCTAAAATGGCACCCCCCTCACTCCCTAGCCCCTTCCCCCTAGTTTATTTTTCTTCCCAGTGGCTATCACTATTTGAATGATCTTTCATATATTTTTGTTTGTCTTGAGTCTGTTTCTCAGTAGACTGTGAGTCTTTAAGTGGAGGGGCTGGGTCTGTTTTGTTCACTGTTTGGGCCCCAGTGTCCAGAACTATGCCTGGCACAGAGTAGATGCTAAATAAAAATTGAGTAAGTAGGGCCATACAGTTTGATCTAGAAGTATGCCAATGTAGCAAATACTCAGTGGAAGCTACTTGGAAACAATGGCTCAAGAATTTTCCTCAGGTTAAAAACAGGTTAGTAGAAAATATACGACCTGGTTGGAAAGTTTAAACATAGCTACATTATAGCACAGAAAGAAAAGAACTAAAATTCCCTTCTAAATACCACCGTAAGAATCAATCAATTCCCTGGTGGCTCAGTGGTTAAGAATCCGCCTGCCAATGCAGGGGACACGAGTTCAAGCCCTGATCCGGGAAGATCCCACATGCCATAGAGCAACTACTGCACCACAACTACTGAGCCTGCGCTCTAGAGCCCACAAGCCACAACTACTGAGCCCACGTGCCACAACCACTGAAGCCCGTGCACCTAGAGCCCATGCTCCACAGCAAGAGAAGCCACTGCAATGAGAAGCCTGCACACCGCAACGAAGAGTAGCCTCCGCTCACCGCAACTAGAGAAAGCTCACGTGCAGCAACGAAGACCCAGCTCAGCCAAAAATAAACAAACAAATAAATAAATACATTTATTAGGAAAAAAAATCAATCCCTCACTATTTTCAAACAGATGATTCTATGAAAGAATAAGGCACCAAGCACTGTCCACACAACATGAAGAATATGCTGACAGGTTTTTGAAAAATAGATCAAGCTGTTTAAACTTCAAACAGGACATCACAGAAGATGGAAATTTAGCCTGTATTAACTCAATTATGGAGGCAACACCGACCTTGTGACAAGATGAATGTGTATATGCAGGGGGATAAAAGATTTAAGGTTTAAAAAACACCCAACACTTGACAGAGGCATACATTTCTTTCCCAAAGCTGAATGAATGCAACAAAGTCCTCTCTGCCACCAGAGCAGACATCCAACAGTTCAAAATGTGAATCGGGAGGTTGACCACGACGGGGGGAGGAAATACCACCTCCTCCCATCACAACTAAAGTGTTAACACAAGCTATTTCACAAACACCTGTAATGGCATCATCCATGACACCCCCCAAAAAATTGACTAAGTAAATGCACCCACAGATGGAATCACCTGCAGTTATCCAGCATACCATACTCCTAGCCTTTAGCCATTCATATGCCATTTCCTCTACCGGCAGCATCTTACCTTTAGTGAACTCTTATACATCCTTCAAGGGCCCAAGTCCAAAACCCCTTTTCTCTGCAGGCTTCCCCCTTTCTAAGTGGAGCCCTTACTCCCTGCTCTGCCCTGCCGTCACACAGCCTGTCCCCCCATGTTCACCTCTCCTGCAAGGGACTCTGGGGTCAGCTCCTCCTGTTCTCTACCCCAGTTTGACCAATACTCACAGGTTCTGCTTCTCAAGATGCAAGACCTTCCTCTGAAGTTCCTGGTTCTGGGCAGTGCAGGCTGACATCCTGAAGGGGCAACATCACAGTGACATTCAGAATATGCCTGTCACCAACAGGTCAAACTAACATCTCTTTGTGAGGCCGCACTGCACAGGCAGGGAACCGAAGCCCAGAGAGGGGAAGTCATTCATCCAAAGTCACCCTGGCAAGTCTGTAACAAGGCCAGAATTTGAACCCAGTTCTGCCTGGCTCCTAGGTACCATCTTTGCATTGGTGTGGGGGCTTTCTTCCGGCCTGAGCCCCCAGGATTGGAAATGGACCACCAAACTCAGGCAGTGATGCTTTGAGAAGATGCAGTAGCATGGCAACTGAGTCCAAGGAGACCCAAGTTACAATCTTCACCCTCCCTGTGACCTTGAGGCACTCTGCTGTCTGGCCTCAGTCCCCTCATCTGTAAAGTGGAGATACAGTTACCTAGTTCATAGAGCAGTTGGGCACTGATATGAAGTAAAGTTGATTAGGGGCTTAGCAGAGTACATTTGAGGAACAAGACAATGTGATCATTCCATCTAGGGTTTTGGGGTCCAGTCCGGCAACCCCACCTTTCCCATCTGCATCCATCTGTTAATGCTGTCTTGGCCCAGACCACTCAGATGTAGAATTAAAACACTCAAATCATGGGACTTCCCTGGCAGTCCAGTGGTTAAGACTTCACCTTCCAGTGCAGGGGATGTAGGTTCAACCCCTGGCTGGGAGCTAGGATCCCACAAGCCTTGAAGCAAAAAAAAATGAAAAAAAAAACCAACCAAAACATAAAACAGAAGCAATATTGTAATAAATTCAATAAAAACTTTAAAAATGGTCCACATCAAAAAATCTTTAAAAAAACCAAAACACTCAAATCATGGCATGAGGATATGCTAGTCCTCATATCACAACCAGGGAAGAGAATAAATTCTCCCACTAAAAGGCCCTCCTTCTAAATAACTCATGGGATAAAGAAGAATCCACTGTGTAAATTAAGAAAGACCTAGGGACCAAATGGTAATGACAATGGTACAAACCAAAATGTATGAGATGCAGATAAAGCAGTGCTGGGAGGAAAATGTATAACCTTTTTTCTTTTTCTTTTTTTTTTGGCCCCTCAGCATGCGGGATCTTAGTTCTCTGACTAGGGATCAAACCTGTGCCCTGCTGCAGTGGAAGCATGGAGTCTTAACCACTGGACTGCCAGGGAAGTCCCCCAAAATGTATAACCTTATTACAGCTCAACCAGCTGACCATACACATTTAACAGTTAGCAAAAGAACAACAGAATAGATCTTCCCCACCAAAAGCAAAACAAAACACAACTAAAGACACAATAAAGCTAAGAGTAGAAATAAAGGAACTAGAATACAAAAAGACAACTGCGTGGGAGGAAAAGCCAGAAATTCATTCTTTGAAAAGAATAATAAAACAGACAAACTTCTGGCAAGATTGACCAAGATAAAAAACAAGAAAAGGCACAAATACACAACATGAGTAATTAAAAAGGGCACAACTATAAATTATTCAGAACTTAAAAAAAATAATAGGAGAGAACTATGAACAATTTTATGTCAGTAAATTTGAAATGGACAACTTCCCAGAAGAATATGACATCTCAGAATTGACTAGAAAAGAAATAGAAAACCCAAATCTGTAACACTTAATTAAATTAAAGCTAAGTTTTTATGTTTCTATTAAAGAATAAAGAGGAGCCTGTCCCTCAGTAGCCTAAATGAGTTGAGAGAGGCAATTGGATGAGATTGGGGTGCACAGTTCTTTTTCTTTTTTAATATTTATTTATTTACTTATTTGGCTGCGCCAGGTCTTAGTTGCGGCACATGGATCTTAGTTGTGGCATGTGGGATCTATTTCCTTGACCAGGGATCGAACCTGGGCCCCCTGCATTGGGAACGTGTTGTCTTAGCCACTGGACTACCAGGGAAGTCCTGGGGTGCACAGTTCTTTTTTTTTTAATTAATTAATTGATTTATTTATTTTTGGTTGCATTGTGTCTTTGTTGCTGCGCATGGGTTTTCTCGAGTTGTGTCAGGTGGGGGCTACTCTTCGTTGTGGTGCACAGGTTTCTCATCGTAGTGGCTTCTTTTGTTGCGGAGCACGGGCTCTAGGCGCGTGGGCTTCAGTAGTTGTGGCCCATGGGCTCCATAGTTGTGGCTCACGAGCTCTAGAGCGCAGGCTCAGTAGTTGTGGTGCACAGGCTTAGCTGCTCCGTGGCATATGGGATCTTCCCAGTCCAGGGCTTGAACCTGTGTCTCCTGCATTGGCAGGTGGATTCTTAACCACTGCGCCAACAGGGAAGTCCCGGGTGCACAGTTCTTAAGTTGAGGAAATTCTGCCTTTCTTCTCCCCCACCGAAGGAAGCCATGACAGCTCTGAGGATCAGTGATGCTCAGCAAGGGAAGTAAATGTCCCATCTTCAGGCAAAGAGCCAGGACAAGATGGATGATACCTTCTCCCTTCTTAGCATAACATCTTCTAGGGGATTAAGGGGCCTCGAACCTGAGCCCTGTACCACCTTACTAGGCATTTTTCCATCCTCGCAATTCACGTGAAAAATCGTCTCTCCCAGAGAAGGAAACAACTGTAATTTTGTCAGATCCTGAAAACTGTGACCTTAGCTCCCTCTCTCAGGCCTCAGTTTCCCCCTTAAGTGTGGTGTCCCGGGACCCCAGCCTTACCGAGTTTCCAGGCCATCAATATATTCCTTCTTCTTTTTCCGGCTTTCTTGGGCTGACTGTTTGTTCCGAATTTTCCGGCGGATTTTCTTCAGCACTCGCTCCTCATACTGCAGAGTGACATGGGGAGCAGACTGAGGCAGGCTGGAGGGTCCGCTCTCTTGTCCAGACCCCACAACTTCACCCCATTATCCTCCCAAGGGAGCCATCCCAGACTCAGGGACTTGAGGGCAGACCCATGATGACTTGAAGACCAGATTTTCTGCCCCGAAATTCTTGCAGAATCTCTAGGGGGGTCCTGGGTCCTGAAGGTCTTCCCAACTCCCAAACCCAGTCCCGTACTGGCAACTGGATTTTGTGCACTGGTGCAATCCCGCCATCTTCTGACCATCTGTGGGAACAGCGCCTTTCCCGAGGCCAGTTATCAAGACTAAGAGAGGTCTTCCAATTGGAAAAGCAAACTCAGATACTGATATTGAGTGAACAGGCTGGGTGGAGACTGCGGCCAGCTAGAAAGCCCCCACTGCGGTGGCTTTGAGGATGATTTTTCTGGCTCTGGTGACAGACACGTCCTAACATTCTAGTGTGGGAGACCCAAAGGTGAGACTCATGGGCAAGTAGCTGCAGGAAAGGGGGCGAGCTCCAGAGCCAGGGGTCCCACTGACTCACCTTGGTGAGGGGAAGCTGGGTGGGCAGGGTGATGCCTTCTTTGGCCAACAGCTTCTTCTCGTCCTCTGTCAGCACCAGCTCCTGGCTGTGCCCGGTCCCAAGGCGCAACAGGTTGGGGGCTGCCAGGTTATGTTGCTGTGGAGAAACCAGCAGAATTGCTTTGAGGGAAGGGAGAGTGACCGCCTCTGGGAAATGAAAGAGGCATCAGGTCTGAGAAACAATCGTTCCATCTGCTGTAAAGTCCCCACTGGCACTAGGGCTCCAGAGGGCACACAGCCCTCTGACCCAGCAATTCCACTTCCAGGAATTGCTCTTTAGATACAAGTTTTTCATTTGTTTCACAAGTAGTCATTAGACAGCTATGTATTTAGCACCTACTACATGCCAGGCACTTCTCTGGGCTCTGAACATTCCTTGCAGTGCATTCTGCAACAGCAAAGGGAAAATCCAACACACAAGGCACAGGTTAAGTGAGCCTCCAGGAAATGGGGGTGAGGGGTGTTTCTCCCTGTCTACTTGTTTGTACCTTTGGAACTTGGACTATGTGAATACATTTGCCTATTCAAAATTTTTTAAATTAAATTTAAATTATGAAATAGAAACATTGAAAATGAAAGAATCGGGTCATCAGAGAGCCAAGTCTTAGGAATGTCACACCATGGAATGGGAGGCTCAGGAATAAAGGTGGAGATTGGGGCAGCCTGACATTCACTGGATCAAATTCCACTCCCTAGAATTCCAGGCCATGGATCAGCCCAACCATTTTCTCTCCAGGATCCAAGCCTCAGTATGTTCATCTGCCAAATGGGGATAAGGTCTTCCACTTCCCAACGTTGTTCACACACAGAACAACAGTATTAAACTTGACACATTTACAAAAGCCAGTTAGTATTTCCAGAGCAGTCATTCACCTTTCCTATCTTTAAAGACCTGCTGAAGTTCTGCCTCCTCCAGGAAGCCTTCCTGGACCTGCAATGCCCCTCCAGCCTCTCTCCCTTATGGGTACACTTCCATGAGCAGTCAGTTGTCCCCTTTTGACCATGAGGTCCCCAGAGGCTGAGCACACAGCTGGTGCTCACCGTGCATCTCTCAAGTCAAGAGGGGTGTTCTGCTCTTTCTTAGAGGTTGTCAGGACAACTTTGGGCATCAGGCAAATTAGAGTTCAAATTCTGACTCGGCCACTTTCTTGCTGTGTGACTTTGGGTTTGTGGCTTAACCTCTCTGGGCACTGGCTTTCTCATCTGAGAAATGGAGGTACTGATTGGGTTCTCAGGTCTGGTTTACCTGTAGTCGAACCCCAGGGCAAGGTAGACAGCCCTCAGTCAGCGTGCAATGGGCACAGTAGGCCCAATGGGCCAGCCCAGGGATTAAGCCTGCAGCAGCTGTGTGACTTAGGTCAAATTACTGGACCTCTCTGTGCCCATTTCCTCAAACGTAGAATTAAGATAAGAGCCCCAGTTTTCAGGGTTGCTGTGAATTAAAAGATGATACATTAAGAGCATTTAGAAGAGTGCCTGGCCTATAGTAGATGCTTGGTAAGTTTTAGCCCTTTTTTTTTTTAATACTACTACTATAGTAGAAAGTATCCCAGCCTAGGAGACAGAGAACTCAGGACTGGGACCCACTGACTTACTCTGGGTGTAAGTCAGAGTAAGTGACTTGGACTTACCTTGGACTACTATCAGCCCCTGTCTGTGACTGTCTTCCAGTCTCCAAAATGGGGGTATTGGGGCCCCCCATGAACTCCAGTGCCCTCCCACCTCTGATGTTCCAGGGGTCGGGTGGGGACTGCTCACCAAGTCCCCGCCACTGCCAGAGAGGAGGAGGTCTTTCACTGTGAGGTTGCAGTGTGGGGGTGAGTTGGCCAGCTCAGCCTGCTCCCCGGCGTACAGGCCTGGGCTCCACATTTCTGACAGGGCAGATGGGGAAAGAGACAGGGAGGGAGTCAGGCGGGGGCCCCCTGAGCTCCCAGCTTCTACTTCCCTCCTCCAGCAAAGCTCCCAGCATTGACCCCAATGTGCTAGGGATTTGTAGCACAGCTTGGGGCCCCAAGACCTGGCGCCCCAGTCTCCCCTCCACCATAAGATGGGAACCCAGATTCATCAGGACATTGTCAGGGACCCACTGTCAACCCGGGAGGGAGCAGCTGTTATTGCCCAGGATTATAGGCTGGATCTGCAGCTGGCCTGGCCTTATCTCTCCCTTGGGGAAAGGACCAGGTCTGATTCACCTGTGGTTGCCTCCCACCAGGTACCTGGCAAACTGTAGGTGAGCTGCTCTGGAGAGCACAGACTTCAGAGTCAAATAGCCCTTTGCTCTAATCTCGACTAGGTGGAGCTGTGTGACCTTGGGCAAGGGACTAAACCTCTCTGAGCCTTAGTTTTGTCAAGTCTCCAAAGGGACTAATAAGCGTTCCCATACCATCGCAATGCTCAAGAGACAAAGGATACCCTGTTGGCGGTGGCTTCTGCATCAGGCCTTTCTCCAGGTCCAGGGGGAACACCCCAAGGCCTGGGATCCCGTGACCTCACACACTTTCATTGAGCGTCTACTGTGATCCAGGCACGGAAGGTACAAAAATGAGGTTGCCAGCATGATGCTTGCGGCAGGAACCAGCCTGCCAGGGGCGCATCCCACCTTTGCGGCTCTGACTCATTTCTTAACCACCTGAAAAACGGGCCCATGACAGACAGCATCCCAATACCCATCTCAAAAGGTGGGTTTGCATGGGCTTCCCTGGTGACGCAGTGGTTGAGAGTCCACCTGACGATGCAGGGGACACGGGTTCGTGCCCCGGTCCGGGAAGATCCCACATGCCGCGGAGCGGCTGGGCCCGTGACCCATGGCCGCTGAGCCTGCACGTCCGGAGCCTGTGCTCCGCAGCGGGAGAGGCCACAACAGTGAGAGGCCTGCGTACCGAAAATGGGTTTGCGTGTACAGTGCCTGGGAGAAGGTGAGGGTAGTTAGCAAAGACACAGGACTCACCCAGGTCTATGGCAACGGAAGCCTCAAGCCCTTGGGCCACTGGCCCAAGGTTCCTGGTGGGGCAGGCAGGGCCAGTATGGTAGGAGGGGCAGGGCCCCTTGCCAGACTCTGTGCTATGGCAGCTGACCGGGGTGGCAGCCACCCCACTGTGTGGAGGGGTGTCCTGGGGGTCGGAGGGCAGATCTTCTGAGATGCCACTGTCACTGGCCGCAGGAGACCAGGTCGGGGAGCTGGGCACTGATTCGCCAGAACCCAGGATGGAGTTGAGGAAATCATCAGAGTTCGGGCCTGGCAGGACCTGTTGGGACGGAGAGGGACGGTGGGAATTAGGAGGCCTATGTTTCGGTTTGGATAGCTGTGTGTCTCTGGGCAAGCCACTGACCCTCTCTGGGCCTCACGTGTCCTTTCTGTAAGATGGAAAGAGCTAACGCTCCTTGCCCCCAGTGTTGTTGGAGCCTGAACACAGTCATGTAGCACGGGAACAACATCCAACCGTGTCGAGGCTCAGGCCCCAAGTTTAAGTCTGGACCCAACTCCAAACTGCTGTGTGTGTGACCCAGGACAAGTCACCACCCCTCTCTGGGCCTCGCTTTTCCCCACCTATAAGAAGGAGGTGACGGCATCTGCCCCTTAGGTCGCTGAGAGGTTCCATACAATAACGTGCTTTGCTAAAATCTCACACATGAGCAATAAACGCACAGAGCTGAGTGGGGTCCTGGCTCTGGCCCTGGGGTAAATGCAGCGGGTTATCACCTGGTCCTCAACGTGGCCCCAGTCCTCGCCCAGCTCTATGTGTCTCAGGATGCCGTCCTGCCGGTCAAACAGGAGATCCAAGAGTTCCAGGCTGTCGGTAGGGCACGTGAGACTGGTGGAGGAAGCCATCTGGGGCAAGGAGGGGACATTTGTGAGGGTCACGCAGCCCTTCTCCTCCCCACCACCCATCTGCACACCACCCTGAGGTCCATCCTGCTCCAGTTCTATCCCGGCTCCAGCCCCAAGGTTGGGCCTGCTGCTCCTGCTTGCTGGACTTCTGTCTCCAAATCTGTGTTTTGGGGCCAACCCAGAGACTCCCGGGGCCTGACAGCCAATTTCTTTAAAAAGTGGTAGACAGATGCCCCCGTGGGGATGATCAGCCAATGGAACTAGCCCTCTCCTGCACTCCCATGCTGCCCAAATTCCCCCCTTCTGGAAGGCAGGGGGACCAGGAAGAAAGACCAGGAGCAGCCCCAGAATGGAGACACAATTTTGGTCGTTGCATTCTCCCTCTGGGCCTCAGTCTTCTCATCTGTAAAATGGGATGTGAGGTTCCTGCCAACCCTGGGAGCTTGCGGAAGGTTCCCGGCATAAACCCTCCCTCACCTGGAGACCAGTGCAGGGCTCACCTTTCCAACTGCTAATTCCCCATTCATGAGCCTGGCCAGCTCTTTCTCCAGCCACTTCTGCGTCTGCTGCGAGCTGGGGGCTCACCCCACCACCAGGGCTCCCAGGCTCAGCCGGCTCTTCTCTGTGGCTCTGTCACCACCCCTAAAAGATGCTGAAATAGTCCTGGGGAGCTCCTAGCCCACCCCCAGGTGCTGATTGGGGAACAGGCAAGACAGACAGGGTTAAGGGCCAGTGACACAGGGGCAGGCTAGGGGGAGGGGAGGGAAGACCGTTATCTCAGATGTTTCGTGCTTTTCCAGCCGGCAGTGGGCAAAGGCCAAAGTCTGGGGAGCCGCGGCTCTGACATGACCTCTCCCCTACTTTCAGGGACTGTTTCTCGTCATAATCCCTGGATGTCGGCTCCAGGAAAGCCCAGGGCCCCTGGCTGGGTCCTGTCCACTCTCAGAACAGAACCAAGAAGAACTGCCCAGGCCTCCGCTAGAGCCCTTCCCTCTGCCAGGAGCCCCCTTCCCTCATTGGAGCTGGCAACCCCCAACCCCCTGCCCGCAAGCAAGCTCTCCACGGCCAAACCAGAACAATCGATTCCTTCTAGAATCTTCTATCATTCATTTATTCTCAATAAATATTCATTGAGCCAAACTTATTCCCTCCTCAGGGCCTTTGCACTAGCTGTTCCCTCTGCCTGGAACTCCTATCCCCTCCACCCCGAATCTATCACTGCGTTCACATATTTGGGAATGTTTTCTATCTGTGGATCTCAGCCCAGACAGCTGAGAGGCCGTCTCTGACCCCTCACCAGAGAGGAGCCCTCACCTTGTACCTCTTTATCACATCACTGGTTTCACTGAAATCCTCACTATTTGAAATTTTCTTGTTTACTTGCCTGTATTCTTCCCTCATTCCTCCCCTGCCTCTTCATGTGAGTGACTTCGGGGCTAAGATAGAGGCTCTTTTGTTCTCAGCTGGGTCCCCAGTGTCTAGGAAGTGCCCGGCACACAGGAGGTGCTCAAGTCAACTCTTACTCATTGGGCACCTCCTGTGTGCCAAGCACTATTTAAGGCCCTGGGGATAAGGCAGTGGATGAGCTAGAGCATAAATGCATAAACACACCAGAAAACTGACAAATGGACAAATGCTACCAAGAAACTAAACGTCATCATGTAAAGGGCAACAGAGGGCTGGCAAAGGCTTCTTTTTAGAGGTGACATTTAGGGACTTTGCTGGTGGTCCATCTGTTAAGACTCCACATTTCCAATGCGGGGACGCGGGTTCAATCCCTGGTCGGGGAACTAAGATCTCACATGCCATGTGGCATGGCCAAAAAATAAAAAAAAAGGTGACATTTAAGTAGAGTCCTGAATGATGAGAAAGAGCCAGCCACTGGGAGATCTAGTGGAAGGGTGTTTCAGGCCAAGGAACAGCATGTGCAAAGGTCCTGGGGCAGGATGGGGCCTGGCGTGTTGGAGGAACAGCCAGGAGGCCCACGTGGATGGAGCAGAGTGAGAGAGGGAGGAGGGGAGGGCAGGGAGGGGACGGGGCAGGTCGTGCAGGGCCTTGCAGTCTGTGGCAAGGAGTTTGGTTTATACTAAATACAGCAGGAAGCTGTTGGAGATTAGTGAATGGATGACGAACCTTCTGTGTGCCGGGCACGACGGTAGGTGCTAGGTTTACACAGTAACTCAGACACCCTCCTTGCTCTCAAGAAATTCACATCCTGGCGTACATTTCTCCCTGGACCAGCCATTATTTATTCATGCATCAAAAATTTAAGGACGACCTATTATGTGCTGCGCCAGAGTGGTTCTCTTATCTGACGGTAACATCTGTGGTTGTCACAACTGGGGGTGCTCCAGGCGTGGAATGAGTGAGGGTCAGGAATGCTGCTCCACACCTCACAATGCCTGGAACGGCCCCACACAGAGAAAGCCTGGCCCGGATGTCAGCAGTGCCTGGCGGGAGAATCCCTGCATTACGGTAACTGCCCCCCTCTGGATGGGGGACATTATCTCACTCTTGACCTCTGCATCTATTTCCTTTTTAACCACTCTGTGTTGGATTTGTGTGTGTGTGTGTGTTGGATTTTTTAAGGGGTTTGTTTGGTTTGGTTTGGCTTTCCTAGTCATAATATTTATTCAGCCTTTGCTGTGGAGGCTCCTTTCCAGGGCAGTGTCAGCAGGTGGAGAAAGTAGGTGAAGTTTGACTTCTGGGCTTGTCTCTGCCTCCCCCCCACTCCCATTTATAACTCTGAGGAGCCCCGGTGCCCTTGACATAGAACTTCCTCCTCTTCTTATCAAAACCTGCCAGAATCATGGATCTGGTATTACTCATTTACACCTTCACGTAGATTTAGACCCCATAGTCCACCTCCCCAGGATATTTGTACTTTTTTGTAATTTTATAATCGTGGGCTTTGGAAGGCTTTTATATGTCCTAATGAAGAGACGTCTGAAAAGGTAGGATAAAGATAAGCATTTGAGGGACAAGAGGACTTTCTGATGCCCTTGGAATCATATGACCTAATTTACTGGACATGACCACATGCTTCAAAGCGATGCTAAGTTGGAATCTAAAGTAAAATTCCCACAATAGATTCCACCAATGTGTTTAAGCATGAAACATGGGACTTCCCTGGTGGCGCAGTGGTTAAGAATCCGCCTGCCAATGCAGGGGACACGGGTTCGAGCCCTGGTCCAGGAAGATCCCACATGTCGTGGAGCAACTAAGCCCATGCGCCACACCTACTGAGCCTGCACCACACCTACTAAAGCCCACACGCCTAGAGCCCGTGCTCCACAAGAAGAGAAGCCACCGCAATGAGAAGCCCGCGCACCGCAATGAAGAGCAGTCCCTGCTCGCCACAACTAGAGAAAGCCCGCGCGCAGCAATGAAGACCCAATGCAGCCAAATATTAATTAATTATTTAAAAAGTATGAAACATAACACAAGAGGATGCTGTGTTGATTGAGGAATACTGTGTTAATAAACAGATTTGCGGAACTTGTCAGAGCCTTTACAACACTCTGTAACACCCTTGGAAGGGACAGAGTTTGTAGCATTTCTTAAACATAATTGCGTAGGTATAGGTTTGTTTTTAAGTTGCACTTGATTGATACTGAACCATTTCTGATATATGAAAACGTTTAAAGATACCCACTAGACTGACTGCAATACAAAAGACAACATCAGTTGTTGGCGGAAAATCTGGGGCAACTGGAACTCTCACCCACTGTTTGTGGGAACCAAAAGGGTCCAACCACTTGGGGAAACTTTGGACAATTGGGAAATCTCTTATAAAGTTAAACATGCATTTACCATATGACTTAGCAATTTTATTCCTGGGTATTTACCTAAGAGAAATATAAATATATGTTCACAGAAGGACTTGTACATGAATGTTCACAGCAGCCTGATTCATAATTGTCCTGAACTGTAAACAACTCAAATACCCAACAATAGGGGAGTGGATAAACAAACTGGTATATCCATACAACACAATAGTACTCAGCCATAAAAAGGAATAAATTACTGATACATTCAACAACATGGATGAACCTCAAATGTATTGTGATAAAAGAAGCCAGACACAAAAGAATACTGTAGGATCCCATTTATACGACACCCAGAGAAGAGGCAAAAGTAATTCTTGGTGATGGAAAGTGGTTGCCTGAAGTAGAATGGGCAAGTGAGTGGACAGGGGCATGAAGGAACTTTCTAGGGTGGAGAAAATATTCCATATCTTATTTTTAATGGTGGTTACATGATTGTCTAGAATTGTCAAAACTCAGCCAATTGAACACACCTAAGACCTGTGCATCATTACTGTAAATTAGTTCTACCTCAATAAAAAGCATACTAAATACATAATGCACAACCATGTACATAATGCGTTTAGGAAAACATTAGAAACAACCAAAATATCTGTCAATAGGGGATTGATTAATAGAGTCTGATGTGTTAACACAATGGAATATTATGTAGCTGTGAAATAGAATGAGGGTTCTCTTTATGTACTGATATGGGACAATATTGAAAATATATGGTTATTTCAGTGTTTCTCAACATTTTTTTTATTCTGGCCCTCCCACAAGGAGTCTTTGAAGACATTTTCCTAACTGCTCCCCCATGAAACTGTAAATCCACATGTATTCTATATACATGCTCATGTACCATATGTATATCTGTGCTTTATACAGTCAAAGAGTAAGATTTTTTTTCACCCCCTAAGAACTAGTTTTCACAACCCCCTTGAAGATAATATCTTTCCCACTGAAAATGCACTGGTTAAGTAAAAATTAAGGTGCACAACACAAGATACTGTCTCTGTGTGACAAAAGGAAAAATGAATGTGTATACATGTTTCTTATATATTTATAGAATATCTCTGGAATGAGACACAAGAATCTGGTAACGGTGGTAACCTTCAGGGCTGGGGGCTGGGAGGTGGGATAGAGAAGAAGGAGGGCTTTTCCCCGCATAATCATTTATTTTGGAATTCTCAGCCATGTGCCCGATGTACATATTCCAAACAAAGAAATACAATTTAACTTTAAAAAAAAAAGAAATAGGGGCTTCCCTGGTGGTGCAGTGGTTGAGAGTCCACCTGCCGATGCAGGGGACACGGGTTGGTGCCCTGGTCTGGGAAGATCCCACATGCTGCGGAGAGGCTGGGCCCGTGAGCCACAGCCGCTGAGCCTGCACGTCCGGAGCCTGTGCTCCGCAACGGGAGAGGCCACCACAGTGAGAGGCCCGCGTACCGCAAAAAAAAAAAAACAAAAAACAAATAAAATGCAAAACATACCTTTTCCATAGTTTTCCAAGTTTTCTAATACAAGCTCACCTTGTATTAGAGTTAGTGTTTAGGAGCTGCCCCCTCTACAAAAGTAAATTGATCCACCTGGGTCCCCAAAGTCCAGCATTCCCACTGCCTTGCCTGTAACGTTCCTTAAATAAGGTGATGCCTCCCTCTCATCATTATTGCTTTATTCTGATGTGAACACTACCATATCAGTAATTGCCAGCCAAGTCCTGCCAGGAGGCAGTCTCCCTATACCTGTGCTTTTCTCACAGATCCCTCTTCCTTTCCATCTCTGAGGTTACCTCAGGGAAAATGTGCTCGAAGAACTTTGAGCTAATTCCAACTGCAGTGTGAATGACTGATATCAGGCACATATATTCCTTTGCTTGGGAGCATTTACATTTTCTTATGGAGCCTTAAGGCATTATAACTCAAAGATTAGTTCTTAGCATTTTTCCCCAGGGCAAAAATCACCCCCTCTCAGATGTTACTTAGATATAACTAGACCTAGGTAAAATGTGAATGACTGATTTTGGGTGAATATATTATTTTTCTTGGGAACATTTACATTTCTTCATGGAGCCTGAAGGAACTGTAGCCCAGATCTATATTAGCTCTTATCTTTTTGCCCAGGGCAAATAACTTCCCTCTGTGGGTTTCAGATGTACTCAAGTGGTAAGGTGTTCAAAAGCCACTGGGTTCTACGTGAAACACCATGAAATTATGATATTCAGTCTCACACCCTTAAACATACAAGATTCCTATCTATAAAATCCCAGCATTTAGTTTAGGGCACATAGAAACTGCTTCCTGAATCTTTACTGACTGGAGATTGCATACTGTACTAGATTCTAGCTCAGACAAGGGGTAGTTAAAAGTCAGAAAAGACTGAAAAAAATTCAAATGAGAAAACTCTTAAAATTGAGAAAATGCTAACCATTTCCTCTGCAGCTTGGGGACAGTTCTATAGGAGGTAGTATGATTCAGTGGCTAAGAAGAACTCAGGGTTTGGAGACAGACGGACGTGTGTGTGAACTCTACCTCCACACCTCACAGATACTACAGATATTACATTAGACCCTGGGAAGTCACTTCACTCCAGAACTCCCCTTTCCACTCTATAGCACTCTCGGGGTGCTGAGCTGTAGGAGTGTAGATTTGGGGCTGTTGGCCATCATTACCCCATGATGGGAGAAGCTATCTGAGAATGAAGCCCACCCAGAATACAGCAGAGCAGACAGAGAGCAATCAATCCCTGACAACATGGTCTGAAGTCCTGGACTCAGCCATACCTGAAATCCACTCCTTGGCTTCAGAAACATGGCAGTGATGTGAGCCAGTGACTTCCCTTTTTGGTTTAAAATTTTTGAGCTGGAGTTTCTGACCCTTGCACTGAACAAACAAAACAAACAAACAAAAAAACTATTTACTTTCCTTGATTAATCCTGTCCACAGAGCTGTCTCCCCCTGCCCCAAACTTCACATTTGAATGTAGATTATAGAGATTAGCACTTAACACACTCTCCTTAGGTATCTGTTGATTGGTCCTGCCTGTCTGTATTGTCTTTTCAAAACTAGACTGAGTCCCTTGAAGGTTGAAGGCAGGTCTGTTCATCTCCCTTGACACTACTCAGGGCATGGTGGATGCTCAAGAATGTCTGGCCAGTTCTGAATTTGCCAAAATGGTCCTCGCCTATTCACATATCATTGCTTTCCTTCCCCCTTACTTTTTGGCTGTCAAATGCTCATAACTGAATCTCTTATACTCTAATCTGATGGCATGCTATTAGCATTGGTTTGCACCAAGACACTGTGTAAATTTTTTTTATTAAAAATATATATAATTTTTGGACTTCCCTGGCAGTCCAGTGGTTAAGACTCTGGGCTTCCACTGCAGGGGGCACAGGTTCGACCCCTGGTTGGGGAACTAAGATCCCGCATACCACATGGCACGTCCAAAAAAAAAAAGAAAGAATATTCCGGAACTCCAGAAATCCCTTTTCAGGAGTTACCCCTCCCCCCATGGAGGTAACCACTGTTCTGAATTCCGTGGCATTATTTTTTGGCTCTCACTACTTCCTGTGTATCTGTCACCCTCCTCCTTCCCTCAGCTCCCACACTCTTGTGCTTCTGTTTATCTTCCAGTGGGCTTTGCACATGTTTATTACAATCCATCAGCAAGTTGTGATAGCTCTGCCTTCAAAATACGTTCATTCTTTGCCTGCTCCATTTCTACTGTCCTGGTCCAGCCCCATCCTCACTGGGCTGGACCAGTGCACTCTCCCCCCTCTCCTCCTCCTGGCTTCCATGCTTGCCCCCATAGTCTGCTTTCCTTATTAGGACTCAAAAAACCCTCTCCCTCATTACCTTTGCACCATCTTCCACTGCTTTTCCTCTCTCTCCCTCCACACTGGACTCATGTCACCAGGCACGGTCCTCTCTCAGCGCCTCTGCACTTGCTGTCCTGTCCCCTTTCCTAGATCTCCCTGTGGCTGGCTCCTTTCGCATTTAAATGGCTGCTCGAATTCACCTCCTCCATGAAGCTCTCCATGACTACCTTCTTTAAAACCAGTCTCCATCCCCATCTCGATTTATGTTTCTTCATAGAAACTTACTGTCACCCGACACTATATATTTTGTTCATTTATCACAGTGTACATTCATTCAACAAACATTTATGGAGTGTCTATTCTGTGCCAGGCAGAGGGACACATCCTAGGGAATGTAAATATTCATTCATTATTTCAGTCTACAAAAGTGTCTTTTACTCCTTCTATACATCAACATTGATCCAGGTGCTTAACAAGTCAGAGATAGGAAAGGTTGTGGGGTGGAGTACCATAAAGTCTCTAGCTAGAATTCACCTGCAAAATAGGGACAATCATTAGGACAAGACCTACTCTGTGCAGTATCCCTAGTGCCTGGAACTGTGCCTGGTACGCAGTAGCTGACGAATCAATACTTGTAGAAGGAACAACTGAACATGTATAAATATAATCATGGAGTTTAGTGCGTGGCTGACAAACTACAGTCTATGGGCCAATTCTGGCCCCTTACTTGTTTTTATAAATAAAACTTTGTTGGCACATGGTCACTCCCACTAGTTTACATATTGTTTACAGTTGCTGTCACACAGTGGCATAGTCTTGACAGAGACACTTTGGCCCGCAAAGCTGAAAATATTTACTATCTGGCCCTTTTCAGAAAACGTTTTCTGTAATCCACAGGTTCTGTGGATTAGACTTGCTCAGCCCAACAGCAGGATTAAGTTCACATGTGGTTACTGAGCGCTTGAAGTATAAAAAGTGTGACTGAGGAACTGGATTTTAACTTTTATTTAATTTCTATTCATTTAAATTAAAAAAATTGATACTTAATTCAGTTAACAGACAACTTTTGAGTATATATGGAACAAGTTGCATATGTGAATCTACATTTTTACTGTAAATCTTCTGAACTCTATAAATACAGATCGAGGATTTCTGATGAAAACTGAGCATCCACATTGAGATGGGTTGTACGTGTGAAATACACATTGGATATCCAAGACTTAGCATGAAAAAAAGTGAAATACTGCGTTCATAACTGTGACATTGACTGCACGTTGAAATGGTAACAGCTTGGGTTTATGATTTCAGTCATTCAGATTGACAAAAATTTATTATTAATACGAAACTTCATTTTGCTTTGTACTTTTCTGATGTAACTGCTAAAAACTTTAAAGTGAGAATATTTCCATGGAACTGGCTGGGGTAGAGCAGGGCCTGGTTTCGAATCCTGCCTCTACCACTTGTAACTGTGGGCAAATAACTTTGCTCCTCTTAACTCATTTTCTTTATCTGTAAAATGGGGGATAAAGGCCCTGCTTCACCGGGTTCTTGGGGGTTTGATCCATTATAACATGTGGAGTGCTCAGAAGGGACGCCCACACAGCCAGGTCTCAAACTCTGGCCATTTTTAGGGTTATTACTATTATTACTAGTATATGAATCTGTAAGAAACACGCCCCGCTCAGCTTCCGAGGTGCTCGAAGGGCAGACGTCTGCTTGTCATTTTCCGGCCCCCTCAGCCCTTTGGCCTCAGCACAAGTCTGGCCCTAATGACAGTCCCTTTGCACAGGACAGAGGGGCTAATAAGGGGTTATGATTCACCATGGCCACTCCATGAGTCAGCCACCATTGAGACAACGCCCAGGTCCCCTGCCCCAGATGGGGACATGTCCCTCGGCACCATGTCACCTCCACATTCCTTTGGCTGCTTGCCAGAGGGTCCTTTCTACTTCTCCCTTTAGGTCAGTTTTGGGGGAAAGAGGTGAGGGGGTCTGGGAGCACCTGCTCCCCCCCTCCCTTCCCCCTCCTCCCCCTCTTTCTCCGGGACTCTCCCTTGGGGTACGGCCAGGCCAGGCAGTGAGTAAAACCCTTGTGACATGGGTGTGGCTGAGGCAGGCCAGGGGCTGGGGACAGGGGGACTCTGATCGGGCTCTTGGGCAATGCCAACTGATTAGCACCTAATCCTCCAGGCTTCCCAGTCCAAGGGGTTCCTGGCTCTCAGGGGTGACTGAAGACAGGAAGTTTGAACCAGGGTCTCCCAATACCATGAGAGGCGAGACTTTGTCAGGGGGTGGGAGGCTCCCTCTGTCCTTCCTAAAGCATGAAGGACGTTATGTCCGGGAATTCATTCATTCATTCTAGTGACTACTTCTTTTTTTTTAAATAGTTTATTTATTTATTTTTGGCTGCGTTGGGTCTTCCTTGCTGCACGCGGGCTGTCTCTAGTTGCGGCGAGCTGGGACTACTCTAGGCACGCGGCCTCAGTAGTTATGGTGCACGGGCTTAGTTGCTCTGCGGTATGTGGGATCTTCCCAGACCAGGGCTCGAACCCGTGTCCCCTACATTAGCAGGTGGATTCTTAACCACTGCGCCACCAGGGAAGCCCCAATGACCACTACTTCTTGAGTGCCTGATGTGTGCCAGGCATTGGGGACCCAGCAGAGAACATAACCAATTATTCCCCATGCCCCGCCCCTGTGGAGCTGATGTTCTGAGGTGGGGAAGATGCTAAGTAAAATCAGTTGTGCATAAGCAAGTAAATAAATAAATTGAAGAGAAACACAACATTGTAAATCAATTATACTTCAATTAGAAATTTAAAGAATAAATAAATTGGGAGAGACCAGGTATGGAAGAATAAAGCAGGAAAGAGAGATGGGAGGGGTTGGGTCAGGGAGGCCTCGGCAGAAAGATCCTGGGGAGTTGAGGGCAGGGTGGTGCCTTGTTCCAGGATGAGAAGGCTGATGTCAGTCCTGTGATGGTTCTAGAAGTTTCTGCGTGGGGCTGGATGGGATGTGTTTGTGGAAAGAGCTGGGAGGTCCCTTGGGTCAGAGATCCGGTTCTCCAAGCTTGGTGTCAGGGTCTAGCCCTGAGCCAACCATAGGAAGGGGGTCCCCCAGCTTCAGGAGACCAGGTGGCCTCTGGGACAGTACCCCGTGAGGGTCCTGAGTCTAGACCAGCAAACGGGGTCAACGCCCCTGCCATCTCGCAATCCACAACCTTCTGCTCAGTCCTTCCCCCATGTCTCACCACCATCTCATCTCACCTCATCTCACCTCATCTCGGTGATTATTTTATGGCTGGTGGGTCCAAGGGTCAGAGCTGACCCTCTCACCAGGAAAAGGAGGCCTCCTACGGCTGTGGATGTGGTCAACTCAGCTTCCTTCCCCTTGTGGGCGAGGAGACCTTGCCTCCTCTGGCTCCACCCCTGGGGCTTCTGGGAGGGAGTCCTTAAGGTTCGGGTGGGGGAGGCATGTCGGGGTCCCCAGAGCCTGAATTCGTCCTGGCCCTCCATCCCTCACCTTCTGAATGTGTTTGCTGTAGCTGCTGAAACAAAGTCCCACAGACTGGGGGCCTGCAACAACAGAAATGTATTCTCTCCCAGTCCCAGAGGCTGGTAGTCCAAGATCAAGGTGTCAGCAGGGCTGGTTCCTTCTGAGGCCTCTCTCCTTGCCTTTTACATTATTTTTTAAAGAATTTATTATTTATTTATCGGCTGCGTTGGGTCCTCGTTGCTGGGCGCAGGCTTTCTCTAGTTGTGGTGAGCAGGGGGCTACTCTTCGCTGCAGTGCGCAGGCTTCGCAGTGCAGTGGCTTCTCTTGTTGCGGAGCACGGGCTCTAGGAGTGTGGGCTTCAGTAGTTGTGGCTTGTGGGCTCCAGACGTGCAGGCTCAGTAGTTGCTGCACACGGGCTTGGTTGCTCCACGGCATGTGGGATCTTCCCGGACCAGGGCTCGAACCTGTGTCCCCTGCACTGGCAGGCAGATTCTTAACCACTGCACCACCAAGGAAGCCCCTCTCCTTGCCTTTTAGATGCCATCTTGTCCCTGTATCTCTGTGTGCAAATGTCCCCTTTTTACAAGGACCTCAGTCTTATGGGTTAGAGCTCACCCTAGTGACCTCACTTAACTCGATTACCTCTTTGAAAACCCCCAACTCCAAATACAGTCACATTCTGAGGCCCTGGGGGTTAGGACTCCAACATATGAATTTGGGCCTGGGGGATACAATTCAACCCCTAACACCCCTCAAAGCTGTGATGAAACCCAAGCCTGGTGGTCACCTCTCCAAGTAGCTGCCCTGACCACCCCCCAGCCAAAATCACCCCCCCATCCCAGTCACACCCAGTACAACCCCTTTGATGGGAGGGAATTCTGTTTATCTATGTTATCTGTTTACACCAGGGAGCAGGGACCTGTATATTTTGATCACCGATATACCTCCAGCCACGAAATCGATCCCCCACCACCACTGAAGTGGCTCCAAACCCATCTGTGGAGCAAACCCCACAATTCAGTGTGCGCCACGGGTCTCAAGAGAAAGACACCTGCTCTCGGCCGAGTTGGGATATCTGTGTCGTCTCTAATCAATTCAAAACTTTCCCATTTTGTGTGCAATTGCTTTCTGGACTGGGTGCCAGGAGGTCGAAGTCCTAGCCCCAGCTCAGCAATCAACTTGGCTGTGACATCACAGAGTCACTCCTCCCCTCTGAGACTCTGGTTCCCCATCTGCAAAATGGGACGATGGATCTAAAGGTTATATAAAATGAAGCCCCTTCCAGGTTAAACATTGGGGTTAATGTTTAATCCCAGGGAGAATCTGACCAGGAGTGTAGTTTGATGAGAGTCGTGGGCCACGTTGTGTACATATATATGGAGAAGCCCACCAGGTAGGGGACAATCCCGTTCACGCATGAGCGAGGTGGAACGGGCTGAGAAAGTGTTAAGAAAGAACCGCGCCCTGATTCTTCTCTCTGGGAGCATGGTTAATCCCCAAATGTCCTCCCTGCTGCAGGAAGAACACTGTAGAAATCTCAGATCACCAACAGAATCTCCAAGTTAGAGTACACTTAAATGATCACCAAAACCCTCAAGAGAATTTAGTAACTTTTTTCTTTTTGGCGGTGCAGTGTAGCACGTGGGATCTTAGTTCCCGGAAGGACCAGGGATTGAACCCGTGCCCCCTGCAGTGGAAGCGCTGAGTCAACCACTGGACCGCCAGGGAAGTCCCTAGTAACATTTATTTTCATGTTACATTGCTTTTACAATTACCTTCTAATTGGGGCATCTGATACTGGTCTAATTTACCATCGTGTTACTAAGTGTCTTTCAAAAATAAATTTATTGAAGAAAAAAGCCAAATACATAATAATGCTGAAGATGGTACTAAACTTTCTTCAACAAATGTATCTTAGGGAATCCCTGGTGGTGCAGTGGTTGAGAATCTGCCTGCCAATGCAGGGGACACAGGTTCAAGCCCTGGTCTGGGAAGATCCCACATGCCGCGGAGCAACTAAGCCCGTGCGCCACAACTACTAAGCCTGTGAGTCTGGAGCCTGTGCTCCGCAACAAGAGAGGCCGCGATAGTGAGAGGCCCGCGCACTGCGATGAAGAGGGGCGCCCCTTTGCCGCAACTAGAGAAAGCCCTCCTACAGAAATGAAGACCCAACACAGCCAAAAATAAAAATAAATTAATTAATTAAAATGTATTTTAAAAGGAAACATTATAACACCAGGTTTGGGGTTTTTTTAAGTATCAGGTGCCTAAAACAGATGCAAAAGAAAATAAACAATGTTATTATATTCTAGAGAGCTACTGTTGCCTGTGGAAGGTTCTGGATTAGGTGACTCTTAAAAACTTAGCAAAAATGTGTTAAAGACACAACAGCACCCAATTTGAGTGCTTCTTGACAGAATCAGACAGTTTAAAAAAGGACTGAAAAGTCATTTCTTACCTTTCATTAGGTTTATTTTGTATATGCAATTTGCATGCAAACGTGCATTGAGAATCCCAGCGGGGCCTCCAAAACAAACAGACAAACATGCATGGAGAACTCACTCTGTGCATTGAATTCTCTCAAACCATCCCCACCCCCACTCTCTTGGACATCCCTTCTCCACAAAAAACAATGCCATTTCTCCTAGGCCCAGCTTCTGGGTCTGGGCACCCAGTCTCATCAAAACCACAGCGAAAATTTATTGATCACTCACTGTGCCAGGCACTGTGCAAAGTACACAAATAAACTTGATCCCCCAAAAACCCCAAATGAGTTGGGGACTTTGTAAATACCCATTTTGCAGATAAGTAAACTGAGGCTCGCGGAGGGGATGCTCTAGCCCAAGCGCTAGCTTGTAAGTAGCGATGCTGAAATTCAAGGCAGCAACGCTAAGTCAGAGCTGCCCCCGGGGTGAGCCAGAGTCAACCCCAGGTAGCAGGGCTCATGGCAACAACAGGCCGGGGCTTTGTCGTGTCATCTAGCACAGAGCGAATGTCATGGTTACGGCTCTCTGGATTCAATTCCAGCCCCTCCTCTTGCAAGCCGTGTGACCTTGAGCAAGTTATTTGCCCTCTCTGTGCCTCTACTCCTCCCAAAATGGGGAGAAGAGTAAAGATCCAGAGAACTCTTATACACGAGCGGTGGCATACCACGGCTGGGGAGAGGGGAGCAGCTCACCCCAGGCGCTATCAAAAATGAGGCCCAAAAAAAAAAAAAAAAAAATGAGGCCCATTAATTTCTAAAATATACAAACAGCTTGTATAACTCAATAATAAAAAAACCCAAACAACCCAAACAAAAAAATGAGCGGAAGACCTAAATCAACATTTCTCCAAAGAAGACATACAGATGTCCAAGAGGCACATGAAAAGATGCTCAACATCGCTAATTATTAGAGAAATGCAGATCAAAACTACTATGAGGCATCACCTCACACTGTTCAGAATGGCCATCATCAAAAAGTCTGCAGATAAAAAAATGCTGGCGATGGTGTGGAGAAAAGAGAACCCTCCTACACTGTTGGTGGGTATGTAAACTGGTGCAGCCGCTATGGAGATTCCTTAAGAAACTAAAACTAGAGTTGCCATATGATCCAGCAATCCCACTCCTGGGCATACATCCAGAGAAAACTCTAATTCTAAAATATGTGTGCACCCCAATGTTCACAGCAGCACTATTTACAATAGCTAAGGCATGGAAACAACATAAGTGTCCATCAACAGGTGAATGGATAAAGATGTGGTATATATGCAATGGAATACTACTCAGCCATAAAAAAGAATGAAATAATGCCATTTGCAGCAACATGGATGGACCTAGAGATTATCATACTAAGTGAAGTAAGTCAAGCAGAGAAAGACAAATATCATATGATAGCACTTATATGTGGAATCTAAAACATGATACAAATGAACTTATTTACAAAACAGAAAACAAATGTATGGTTACCAAAGGGGTAAGGAAGTGGGGGAGGGATAAATTAGGAGTTTGGGATTAGCAGATACAAACTACTACATATGAAATAGATAAACAACAAGGTCCTACTGTATAGCACAGGAAACTATATTCAGTATCTTTTAATAAACCATAATGGAAAAGAATCTGAAAAGTGTATCTATCTGATACACTTTGCTGTACACCAGAAACTAACACACACTGTAAATCAACTACACTTCAATTTATAAAAAAGAAAATCTGAAGCAAAAAAAGGGGAGCCCACTGTCTGCAGAGAATTCAGAAACTGATAATAAACCTGATTTTATTATTATTTTTTTATCAACATGCATAGACAATTCTGAACAATGTCAGTGTCGAAATAATCTCCCCTTAAGAAATCTTTTACTGGTCTAAACCAGGGAGTGAGCAAAGTTTTTCCATAAAGGGCCAGATAGTAAATATTTTCAGCTCTTTGGGCCAGATGGCAACTACTCAGCTTGTGATCCCAGCAAGAAAGCCACTGCAGACAATTCATCAATGAATATGGCCCAGTGCCAGGAAAGCTCTTTACATGGACACTGAAATTTGAATCCTCTATAGTTTGCACATGTGAAATATTATTCTCTTTTTGATTTTTTTTAAAGATATTTTTTGGATGTGGACCATTTTTAAAGTCTTCCTTGAATTTGTTACAATACTGCTTCTGTTTTTGTTTGGTTGGGTTTTTTTTGCGGTACGCGGGCCTCTCACTGTTGTGGCCTCTCCTGTTGCGGAGCACAGGCTCCGGACGCGCAGGCTCAGTGGCCATGGCTCACGGGCCCAGCCGCTCCACGGCACGTGGGATCCTCCCGGACTGGGGCACGAACCCGTAGCCCCTGCATCGGCAGGTGGACTCCCAACCACTGCACCAGCAGGGAAGCCCTGCTTCTGTTTTATGCTTTGGTTTTTTGGCCACGAGGCATGTGGGATCTTAGCTCCCTGACCAGGGATCGAACCCACACACCCTGCATTGGAAGGCGAAGTCTTAACCACTAGATCACCAGGGAAGTCCCTCTATTTTTGATTTTTTTCCCAACCAGTTAAAAAAAACAACAACAAAAAACACTCCTTAGCTCCTACAAAAATAAGCTGGATTTGGCTGACAAGTCATGGCCTGTCCACTCTTGGTCTGAACAATTGCTGTGGTTTAACCACTGGAAGTTTTGAATTAGCACATTTTATTATTTATCCTTTAATAAACATTGTATTTTACACAGAAGTGAATTTGGAGAACTTCATGCAATGCATTTGGCTCCAGACACACACAGACTCAGCTATACACATTCATTTGAAGAGTTAGTTCTTAACGATTCTAATTCTTTTGAGTTCTCTTTGGAAACAGTTCATATTTCCAACCCTTGTGGTATTACACGATCTTGTGTTTAAACAGTAGATTTGAAATAAACAGTGATGGGCCAGTGATTTTAAATGCAAAGAAACAGAGTTTGAGCTACTTCACTTTTTTTTTTTCCCTATCTGACCACTTGGACCTTCTATTTCTGTTTAAAAGTTTAGACAGTGCACCAATTGCAAATTATAATATTTTTGTTTGGCAAGCTCAAATTTTAATTCATTTTTACTGGATTTGAGCCGTACCTTTAAAATGGAAATATCAATAATTTCCTCCTTTAAATTATTATTCTTGTTTGATGATTTAAACTTATTAAACTATAAAGCTATTATTCATTGCTGCAACAGATCAGTAGAGATATGTACCTACATGTAAAGAGAAGTTTTTCTTTAAAAAAAAATTCATTAATGGAATTAAAATGTATCCATTCATCACCTTTTTCCCTTTATTGGACTGGGATATTTATTTATTTATTTAATTTTTTTTTTTTTTTTTTTTTTTTTTTTTGCGGTACGCGGGCCGCTCACTGTTGTGGCCTCTCCCGTTACGGAGCACAGGCTACGGACACGCAGGCTCAGCGGCCATGGCTCACGGGCCCAGCCACTCCATGGCATGTGGGATCTTCCCGGACCGGGGCATGAACCCGTGTCCCCTGCATCGGCAGGCGGACTCTCAACCACTGCGCCACCATGGAAGCCCTATTTATTTAATTTTTTAACATCTTTATTGGAGTATAATTGGTTTACAATGGTGTGTTAGTCTCTGCTGTATAACAAAGTGAAGTAGCTATACATATACATATATCACCGCATCTCCTCCCTCTTGCATCTCCCTCCCACCCTCCCTATCCCACCCCTCTAGGTGGTCACAAAGCATCAAGCTGATCTCCCTGTGCTATGTGGCTGCTTCCCACTAGCTACCTATTTAACATTTAGTAGTGTGTATATCGGACTGGGATATTTATTTTACGTATGTTACTGGTGTGATTATATAGCTGGTGTTCAATGAAAGAAAAAATTTCACTCCATATTTCTCTTATGGCTATTACAATTATTGGTTGCTTTGCATAATTATTACTGACACTTTCTGGCTTATAGAGGAGTGAGTGTTAAAACAAGATTTCCTTCAGCTTTTAAGTGTGCTATATAAGCCACTGCATTGAGGCACTTAATACCTGGTTCCTAGTGTCAGACAAATATTTATTATCATCCCTAGTCCACTGACAAACTATACCCCCATAGTCTGTCTTTGTAAAGACTGAGAGCAAAGAGCAGCTTTTGCATTTTCAAATAATTTTAAAATACAGAATAATTATTTCGCTTTAAAAATATAGGAAGAAGGGCTTCCCTGGTGGCGCAGTGGTTGAGAGTCTGCCTGCTAATGCAGGGGACACGGGTTCGAGTCCTGGTCTGGGAGGACCCCACGTGCTGCGGAGCAACTAGGCCCGTGAGCCACAACTACTGAGCCTGTGCGTCTGGAGCCTGTGCTCTGCAACAAGAGAGGCTGCGATAGTGAGAGGCCCACGCACTGCGATGAACAGTGGCCCCCGCTTGCCACAACTAGAGAAAGCCCTCACACAGAAATGAAGGCCCAACACAGCCAAAAATAAATAAATAAATAAATAAACTCTTACCCCCAACATCTTCTTAAAAAAAAAACAACCAAACATTAAAAATATAGGAAAAAATTATTTCGCGACACAGGAAAATTACATGAAATTCAAATTTCAGCCTCAAAAAATAAAATTCCGTGGCGCACAGCACGCCCATTTATGGACTGTATGGTCTGTGGCTGTTTGGGGACAAGAAGAGCAGAGTTGACTAACTGTGATGGGCTGTGTTTAAGCTATTTGCTACGTGGCCCTTCAAAATTTTTTTTGCAGACTCCTGCTCTAATTTTTCAACCCCTCTCCTCCAAACCCCCAACTCTGGAATTCCATGTTCAGAGACTTAGGCCCCCAGGTCCTCTTCTATAGACAGCTGCCCAGCGTCACCCAGTGGACCCCTCCCCTTCCCACCCAGGCCTGGCCTGAGGCTGGGGGAGACCGGTCAACTTCTCAGTCCCTGGCGCCCTCTAGTGGACCCCGCGAGCAACTGCCTTCTCAACCTCCTTCCCTGGCGGCCCCACCCACGCCCTCCCTCCCCGCCAAACCCAGGTCTCCTGGGAAGTGGGGAGGAGTGGGAGGTTATTTTTGTGCCCCCTCCTTGTCCTGATTCCTCCCCCTGCCCCCTGCCAAGGTCTCCAGGACTCCCCTATCCTGGGGCCATGATCCTACTCTCCCACCATGCTTTACACACTAGGACTCTCAATGAATTAAATCCCATTCAGTCGTTGTCAAAGATGTTGACAAATTTGAACAGCTTTGTTACTTTCCAAAGCCCCTTGGTGTGTATACACACCACCTCTTAATTTGTGCTTTTTATCTGTACGTACGCCTTGCATTTGTGTAGCATGCCATTCTTTGCCCCTCCAAAGTGTTGTTTAAAAATATTTATTTATTTATTGGGCTAAACCGGGTCTTAGTCGGGGCATGCAGGATCTTGGTTGTGGCGTGCGGGATATTTACTTTCAGCATGAGGGATCTTTAGTTGCGGCATGAGGGATCTAGTTCCCTGACCAGGAATCGAACCCTCGCCCCCCTGCATTGGAAGCGCAGAATCTTAACCGCTGGACCACCAGGGAAGTCCCTCTCCTGAAGTATTTTGATCCACATAATTTCATCCAACATCTGCAGGAACTGGCTGGTATTTCACACTGAAGACATAGAAGGACAGAGGAGATAGGTAATATATATGCTCAGGCTAAGAGATGATGTTGGGTCCAAGGCCCGAAAAGACTCAGGTACAGTGGTGAGCTGGAGCTGGCTTCCTCTGGCTGGTGAGATTCAATGACATCACGCAGGTAGATTGAAATTGGCCAAGGTTGGGGTATTTACACCTCAGGAATCAGCAGATGCTACAAATTAGGGATTTTCTGTGTGGATCACGAGACGGAAGGTGTAACCATTGCGCTTTGGGATGTGAGCAGAGCATCAGCAGCATGGCAGTCAGAAAGGAAGATAGTCCTCCTGGGAGAGGGCATCCATGCCAGCTGTGCCAGGGACTTTTGGGAAGACAAATCACTCATTTTCAGAGCCTTCCTTCCTTCATCACTCATTTATTCATTCATTTTCCCCATCAAATATTTATCAAATATTTGCCTGATGTCGTAAGACGTTACCCATTCCTTCTCAAATATTAGAATAATGCTTGGACCTTTTCCCCCCCCAAAAGCTGTGATTATTTATAAAGTCCAGTACCACCTCTCCAAGATATCAGATGTGAGTTATTAGATTCAAAATGAACTAGCTTAGGGACTTCCCTGGCGGTCCAATGGTTAAGACTCCGTGTTTCCACTGCAGGGGGTCCGGGTTCGATCCCTCCTCCGGGAACTAAGATCCAACATGCCAGTGGGGCATGGCCAAAAACAAAACAAACAAACAAACAAAAACTAGCTTAATCCCTACTGCAAATGCAGCAAGTGCTTCTGCTATGCCTGTCATTTCTAGAAGTCTGACCTTGTTTTCAGGGTTAACTGCTTAAGGTTGGCAAATGGCCTGTATATCCAACTGCCTTTTGCCATCTCCATGCGGGCGTCTCACAAGCCTCCCAAATTCAATGTGGCTGACTGAGCACCTGCCATTCCCCCAAATGTGCTCCTCCTGCTGCCCTTCCTGTCTCACTAAACAGAAGCTCCAGCCTTCCAGTGCTCAAGGTCAAAACGTTGGGTTGTCCTTGAGTTTTCTCTTTCCCTCACACCCCACATCCATCCATCAGCAGTCTTATCCACTCTGCCTCACTCTGCTCCAGGCACCCAGGCCTCCTGGCTGTCCCTCCAACACGCCAGGTGCGGTCCTGCCCCAGGAACTTTGCACTGGCTGTGTCATCTGCCTCAGAACCCTTCTTCCAGATCTCGATGGAGCACACTTCCAACTTTTTCTGCTTTTGCCAAATGTCACCTTCTCAATGAGACCGTCCCTGACATCCTATTTATTTATTTGGTTGTGCCGGGTCTTAGTTGAGGCTCACGGGCTCCTTAGTCGCGGCATGCATGTGGGACGTAGTTCCCTGACCAGGGATGAAACCCAGGCCCCCTGCATTGGGAGCGTGGATTCTTAACCACTGCACCCCCAGGGAAGTCCCTGACATCCTATTTAAAACTGTGACTTTTTTTTTTTTTTTGGCGGTACGCGGGGCTTTCACCGCCGCGGCCCCTCCCGTTGTGGAGCACAGGCTCCAGACGCGCAGGCCCAGCGGCCATGGCCCACGGGCCCAGCCACTCCGAGGCATGTGGGATCCTCCCAGACCAGGGCATGAACCGGTGTCCCCTGCATCGGCAGGCGGACTCTCAACCACTGCGCCACCAGGGAAGCCCTAAAACTGTGACTTTTGCCCTATTCCCAGCTTCTGTGTTTCCTCTTCTCTTGCATTCGCTAGTTTTCTTCCGCGGCACTTGCTGAAATGGGACATACTGTTTTTTATTTGTTTGTGGCCTATTTCTCCCTATCAGACTGTGAGCTCCATGAGAGCTTGGAACAGAGTAGGGGTTCAATAAAAATTTGAACTGCTGTAGCTGTTGAATGAATGAATGATTTGCCTTAACTTAGTTATGAGGAACATGCCACGTCTTATACCCCAAATGCCTCGAAGTGTAACCAATGTCCTGATGCCCTAGATCAGGGGTTGGCAAGCCACAGCCCATGGGCCAAAGCCAGCTCACCACCTGCTGTTGTATTGTCTTCAAGAATGCATTTTACACTCTTTAACCGGTTGAGAAAAAGTTTTAAGAATATTTTCTGTTACTGAAAATGATATGAAATGCCAATGTCAGTGTCGCCTGGCCACACCCATTTGTCTATATTTTTGCGACAGAGACTGGCCCTCAGAACCGAAAATATTTATTATCTGGTCCTTTACAGAAAAAGTTTGCAGAGCCCTGCTCTCGTGTCAAAGGAGGAAATGGTGTTGCCAAAGGGGAAACTGAGACCCAGAGGGGTGAGATGAGTTTTCCAAGGCCCCACGTTTCTGAGGGACTCCTCCTTTGCTGAATTATCTGAACAATGTTTCTGATGCTTTACAGGAAACAGAAGTCAGACTGCCGGGGACTTCCCTGGTGGTCCAGCGGGTAAGACTCCGCGCTCCCAGTGCAGGGGTCCCAGGTTTGATCCCTGGTCGGGGAACTATATCCCGCATGTATGCCGCAACTAACAGTCTGCATGCCACAACTAAAGGGCCCTGCATTCTGCAACGAAGATTCGGCATGCTGCAACTAAGATCCGGCGCAGCCTAAATAAATAAACAAATATTAAAAAAAGGAAGAAAAAAAAAGAAAGAAGGAAGGAAGAAAGAAATCAGACTGATGAAGAAACACCTTCATAAACTGAAGGTCACCTGAGGTACTGACCTTGAGAGAGAAACCTGCACCCAACCATCTGATCTTGCCAAGCCCCAGAGATTTTTAATTGCCCCTGTAAAAAAAGAAAAAAAAAAAAAAAAGAAAGAAAAAATAAAGTCATCGCTCACTCTATAAACCTTGAGTTTGGGACTTTGATCGAAGTGATTACGACATCCCATCAAAACTCCATTTGACTTCATCCCTTCCGCAGACATTTATGGGCACAGTCAGAAGCTGAGGGCAAACTGGAGGCAGAAAAGCAAGTTTCCAGGGGCTGGGGAGCGATGGCTAATGGGAATGGGGTTTCTTTTGGGGGCGATGGAATGTTCTGGAACTAGATAGCAGTGAGGGTTGCACAACACAGTGAATATACTAAAAACCACTGATCCGTGCACTATATTTTTTAATAATTTTTTGGCCTTGCCACGCAGCATGCAGGATCTTAGTTCCCCAGCCAGGGATCGAACCCGTGTCCCCTGCAGTGGAAGCACGGAGTCTTTACCACTGGACCGCCAGGGAAGTCCCCATACACTTTAGAAGGGTGGATTTTGCATTACATACATGATGCCTCGATTAAAAAAATAATAATAAATTTTAAAAGACAATGCTTATCTGTTTCTTACTAAATAACAGTGCTATGAAATAAATAAATAAAGGGAAGGCAAAAAGTAAATTTCACCTATTAACCACCCCTGCCCCAAGTCAAACTCCTTTTCCACATTCCTCCTAATTCTTGTTCATCTGCATGGACCCTTTTTGCACAGCTGTAAAATAGATATCATCTTGCCCATCCATTGTTCAGGACATGATACAACATCATTAAAAAAGAAAAACAACTCTAGGGGTGGGAATGGGAGGGCCTAGAAATGGGTGAAAGGTGTCAAAAGGTACAAACTTCCAGTTATAAAATGAGTCCTGAGGATACAATGGTACAGCATGGTGACTATAGGTAATCGTACCATGTTGTATATTTGAAGGTTGCAAAGAGAGGAGGTCTTAAAATTTCTCATCACAAGAAAAAAAAAAGGTGTTTGTTAACTATGTGTGGTGACGGATGTTAACTAGTCTTGTTGTGGTGATTGTTTCTCAATATATACATAAGCCAAATCATTAGGCTGTACACCTGAAACTAATATAATGTTATATGTCAATTATATCTCAAGAAAAAATAATCAAATAATAAAAGGAGGTAAAAAGGAAGGAAGGAGGGAAGGAAGGGGAAGAAAGAAAGAAAGGAAGGAAGAAAAAGAGAGAAAGAAAAGAAAGAAAGGAAGGAAGGAAGAAAGAGAAAGAAAGGAAGAAAAGAAGGAAGAAAGAAAGAAAGAAAGAAAGAAAGAGAAAGAAAGAAAGAAAGAAAGAAAGAGAGAGATAGGAATTCCTTGGCAGTCCAGTGGTTAGGACTCTGCACTTTCACTGCCCAGGTCTGAGGTTCCATCCCTGGCTGGGGAACAACGATCCCTCAAGACACGGGTGGTGTGGCCACCAACAAAATGAAAAGAAAAACAAACAAAACAAACAAGCAAAAAACACACAAAAATCCCTCTAGGGATGGCATCACAGAGATGGGCCTCTGTGCTTTTGTCCACTTATTTGCTACTTCCTGAGTTTTTGTTCAACCCCATATCCCTTTCTCTCTCTGAATAGCTAAGTATCTGGATCGAAGCTGATGCAGGGAATGATCACAGACGTTTCTGTTGAATGAAGTAATTAGTGAATATCCATATCCCCTGGGGTAGGTCTTTCTGCCTGGCAGGGAGTAGACACTCAATAAATGTTAGTTGAATGAATGCACACCGTTTTGGTGGGGGAATGTTTCAGCTCCCCAATGTATAAAAGTAGTGGTGTGTTGGTCTGTGTTTAACAACCGGCTCTCTTGAAAGGGAATTTAGATATCTCTGTATATCTAATATATATTATACATGTATAACTACATGCATTGCAGACATCTCTATATGTTGAATATACATTACATGTGTATAATATACATGCATTGCAGACATCTCTATATGTCGAATATACATGTGTATAATATACATGCACTGCAGACATCTCTATATGTCGAATATACATTACACGTATATAATATACATGCATTATATAATATATATATTTATTATTATTATTATTTATTTTATATTTTTTGGCTGCCTTGGGTCTTCGTTGATGCACGTGAGCTTTCTCTAGTTGCGGCGAGTGGGGGCTACTCTTTGTTATGATGCATGGGCTTCTCATTGTGGTGGCTTCTCTTGTTGCAGAGCACGGGATCTAGGCTCATGGGCTTCAATAGTTGTGGCACGTGGGCTCAGTAGTTGTGGCTCCCGGGCTCTAGAGAGCAGGTTCAGTAGTTATGGCGCATGGGCTTAGTTGCTCTGCGGCATGTGGGATCTTCCCTGACCAGGGCTCGAACCCATGTCCCCTGCATCGGCAGGCGGACTCTCAACCACTGTGCCACCAGGGAAGCCCCCTAGTATATACTTTTAAATGTTAACAATATAAAGGAGGTGTAGGACACAATTTACAAATAATAATCACATATACAATACTGTATTATAAATTCTACATAGCCACTTGAATCTCAGAATAGGTTTTGGTTGATTTTTGCCAAACTCTTGTATCCATAGCCAACCTCTGGTGGCAAATAATGGAACAAGTGTAGTTCTGACATGAACGTTGGCAATATTTTTCATTCATGTTAATAAGTAACATGAAAGTGAAGATGTATGTTGGAATTTCACTTGTTCATCAATAATGTGAATGTCTTCTTTGGTGAATCATGTAACGGTTTTTGAATACTGGAAAATATCTTTCCATTTCTGTGTGTGTGTTCTAGTCACAACCTAACAATAGTAGACACACACATTTTGACATTTAATCTGCATTATTAACTTTTCTCCACCACTTTTTTTTTTTTTTTTTTTGTGGTACGCGGGCCTCTCACTGCTGTGGCCTCTCCCGTTGCGGAGCACAGGCTCTGGACGCACAGGCTCAGCGGCCATGGCTCACGGGCTCAGCCGCTCCACGGCATGTCTCCACCACTTTTTAAAGCCTAAACCAGGAGTTGGCATGCTATGATCCTCTGCCTGTTTATGTAAATAAAGTTTTATTGGCACCTGGCCATGCCCATTTGGTTAGTGTGGTCTGTGGCTGCTCTCTCCGTATAGACATGCAATAGAGATGTAGGGCCCACAAAGCAGAAAATATTGACCGATCCTTTACCAAAATATTTTCTGACTCATTCTATGCAATCAAAAACACAATAAATCAAGCCCTCATTTGTATCATTTGCCAATTTCCAGGGTGTAAATACTCCCACTAGGGACCATTTCAATCTGCCAATGTGATGTCAATGACACAAAGTTAAAAAAGTACAGAAGGTACCTCCCCATCATATTTCCACCAAACAGATACAATAACAAAAACAATGAAAATAGGTGAAAATCAAAGCAAATTAAAAAGCACACATAATAGCAAAATATAATTAGGATGTGATATTTTGAGTATAAATACTTTTTACTTTTAAAAAAATTTGAGGTGATGGGGACTTCCCTGGTGGCGCAGTAGTTAAGAATCCGCCTGCCATTTCAGGGGACACTGGTTTGAGCCCTAGTCCGGGAAGATCCCACATGCTGCGGAGCAACTAAGCCCATGCACCTCAACTACTGAGCCTGCGCTCTAGAGCCCATGAGCCACAACTCCTGAGCCCATATGCCACAGCTACTGAAGCCTGTGTGCCTGGAGCCCGTGCTCTGCAACAAGAGAAGCCACCACAATGAGAAGCCTGCGCACAGCAACGAAGAGTAGCCCCCGCTCACCACAACTAGAGAAAGCCTGCACACAGCAACAAAGACCCAATGCAGCCAAAATTAAATAAAATCTAAAAAAAAAAAAAAAATGGTGTCGTCAAAAGTCTTCTGTAACTTTCTAAGACTTTTTTATGTTGTTGTTGTCATTTGTGAGTTTACTGCTGCCTAATATTTCTTTGGGGACTATACTGGAACATATTTTTCCATCAATGGATATTCGTGTTGTTTCCAGATTTTTGCCAAAGAGAACATTAGCGTACGTGTCTCCTGGTTATAGAAGGGCATATGCCTAGGGGTAGAATTGCTGGGTTGTAGGTAGTCTAGATAGAGCTCAACTGCAGTATGCAAAGGGGTCAGGTCAGCCGTTCTTCCAGTTAATCCATTGCCCAGGTGAGAGAGATAAAGTTCAGGGTGCATTCCGAGAGAGGCCGAGTGTACACATGTGATATTAATGCTAAATTGTTCCTGAGTAAGATAAACACCACTTTGAATTGAATCTATCAACAAAGCCATTAGAAACTAATTTCCATGGGGAGGGGGAGATTTCAGAGAGATCCAAGTCTCTGGGACCAGGGAACAGATGTATCAAGAAAGATGTGATTGGAACCAATGATAAGCAGAGAGATAGGTAACAGGGTGAGGTTACAGAGAAAAATGTACTCCGTGGTCAAGATAGAGAAGGGGCTGGAGGGCAAGTCTGCTGTAATCTCAACAATAAAAGCTTATGTTCTATAACAAGGGCCGAGCATCAGGTGATTAGCAGGAAGTTGCCTCCCAAGGACAGGAGCACCCATTTCATTAATTCAAGTAGCATATATTCGGAGGCTTCCACTATCCAAGGAGGTGGACTGGAAGAGAAAGAGACAAATCCAACAGCTTCCTTGTCTTCAAAATGTTCATAACTAGACGGGAAGATAGAATAAGAGAGCAGGGAGGGGAATCAGAATGCAGCGAGAGCCATACGCCAGAAACAAGCAGGGTGTATTGGGAATTCCAAGGAATAGGGAACTGGAAGGAACAGGGAGAATCAGATTTAATGTATGCTGAGCCCCCAACTAGGAATCGAGGAGAAAATTCTGCTCATTAGAAAAGATTTGATCCCTTGATCCTCCTCAAGAACTAATTTAACTCAGCCATAAAAAAAAAAAAGAATGAAATAATGCCATTTACAGCAACATGGATGGACCTAGAGATTATTATTATACTAAGTCAGACAAAGACAAATATCATATGTCACATATATGTGAAATCTAAAAATAATGATACAAATGAACCTCTTTACAAGACAGAAACAGGCTCACAGACATAGAAAACAAACTTATGGTTACCAAAGGGGAAAGGGAGGAGATAAATTAGGAATTTGTGATTGACAGATACACACCACTATACATAAAATAAACAACAAGGACCTATAGTATAGTACAGGGAACTATATTCAGTATCATTTAATAACCTACAATGGAAAAGAATCTGAAAAATATATAATATATACATAACTGAATCACTTTGTTGTACACCTGAAACATTGTAAATTGACTATATTTCAATTAAAAAAAAAAGAACTGATTGGTCTACATGAAGGGCAGTCCCCCAGATACACACGATGGAATATCATACATACAGCAAGGAAAAAACCAAATTACTGTTACATGCAATCACATGGATGAATGGCCAAAATATTTTGCTGAGCAAAAGAAGTTGGGCACAAGAATACATACTGTACAATTCCATTTCCACGAAGCTCTAGAACATGCAAAACTAATCTCTGGGGATAGAAGTCAGAATCTAGGGTGCCTGTAGGGGAGAAGGGGGCTGCAGCCAGCTTGTCTTGGCTCATAGGTGCCTATTGTTACTATCCTTTCCAACTTCATGGTAGATGGAAATAAGTCTCGGTGGGAATATATACACCACAGAAAAGGACAAGCACTACAAATTATAAACAAGCCTCTCTCTCTCTCTCTCTCTCTTAATCTCTCTCTCTCTAAATCTCTCGTTTCACAAGCCCATCGTTAAACATTTACCAGCACACCACTGCTGCTTGGGGCAAGGGGGATTAACTGAATAGGACACCGAGAAAACTTTCTGGAGTGATGGAAATGTTCTGCATCTTGTTTCCGGGAATGGTTTCATGGGTGTATACAGTTATAAAAGCTTAAGGAATTGAACATTCAAGAACTGTGCGTTTATTACATGTGAGTTACAGCTCAATAAAAAAGACTATATGTATATATAGCCTAAAATAAAATAAAATCATAGAGAAATCATTTTGCAGAACAGAAAGACATTGGAAACGCCCAGATCTGGGAAAGGTCATGGCATTATTTGAGGCTAGATGAGCATTCTTCTGAATTTTGGATGAGCGACTGGGAGCAGTGAGAGGCAAAACAAACACAGCTCAGATTGTAAAAGTGGAGGGGCAGGCAGTGTCTGGGAGCAGTTTTCATCAGGGGAGAGCTATGGTTACAACTTTGCATTTTTAGACCATTGTCACATTTTGCAATTATGTATATTTAGATTATGTAGCTATTTTTTTAAACATTGTATCTCTCAGTGCCCAGCGCGGGTCTAGCACCTAAAAGGCTTGCAAATTAACTGTTAAAAGAATGACTGCAGGGAGGCTGGACAGGAAGTGGGCAGGGCTGAGCCAGGGGGACCAGGGGACCTGGGCTGAACCTAGAAGAGGTGGACTGAACCTTCCTCTCTCTGTTTTTTCCCACGTGAAGATGCACCCTACCATGAAATGCACACAGGTGCTCATAGATGTGAGCCAAAAAAAGCAATGTGGTGAGTTTTTCATGAAGCCAACTTTTTCCCATTTAAATGGCTGTGCCTTTATTCAGTGCCATATACTGCCTCCTTTTTTTTTTTTTTAATTGGTGTTAAAAATGACCTTTCTCATAAAATGGTGTAGCCGCTGTGGAAAACAGTATGATCCCTCAAAATAATTAAACATAGAAACACCATATAATCCAGCAATTCCGCTTCTAAGTAGATATCCAAAAAAATTGCAAGCAGGAATATGAACAGATATTGGTACACCCATATTCATAGCAGCACTATTCATCACAGCCAAAAGGTGGAAACACCCAAATGTCCATCAGTGGGTAAACGGATAAACAAAACATGGTCCAACCATACAGAGGAATATTATTCAGCCTTAAAAAGGAACGAAATTCTGACACACGCCACAACATGGATGAACCTTGAGGACACTATGTTGAGTGAAATAAGACAGTCACAAAAGGACAAATATTGTATGATTCCACTTTATATGAGGTCCCTAGAGGAGTTGAATTCATAGAGGCAGAAAGTAGTGGTAGTCTGGGGGAGTGGAATGGGGAGTCAGTGTTTCATGGGGACAGAGTTTCAGTTTGGGAGGATGAGAAAGTTCTGGAGATGGATAGTGGGGATGGTTGCCAAACCGTGTGAATGTACTTAATGCCACTGAGCTGTGCACTTACAAATGGTAAAATGGTAAATTTTATGTTACATATACTTACAACAACAACAAGTTTTTAAATGACCTCTCTTTCGTGAAAGAATGATGGTAATTGATATTATGTATGTGTGTGTGTGTGTGTGTGTGTGTGTGTGTGTGTCCATAATTGGCAAAAAGCCTTTGACTCTGAGGTCAACTTAAGTCTCCCACTTTTTTTTTTTTTTTTTTTTTTTTGCGGTACGCGGGCCTCTCACTGTTGCGGCCTCTCCCGTAGCGGAGCACAGGCTCCAGACGCGCAGGCTCAGTGGCCATGGCTCACAGGCCCAGCCGCTCCGCGGCATGAGGCATCTTCCCGGACCGGGGCACGAACCCGTGTACACTGCATCGACAGGAGGACTCCCAACCACTGCGCCACCAGAGGAGCCCCTCCCACAACTTTTGAGGATTTTACCGGGTGATGTATTCCCAGTCCGGCACCTGCAAGGCTCTAAGGGTCTGACGTCTCCCTCACGCACACCTGCCCACCGCGTCCTCGCTCTCGCCCTGCCTCTCCCGAACGCCCTCCTGGCGCCCCAGGCACATGCGCACACGCTCGGTGGGAGACGAGCGAGTGCGCATGCTCCATGCATCGCCTAGAGTCGGTATCCTCCCCTTTTCCCTTCGAGGAGGCGACCTCAGGCTGGTGCGCACGCGTCGGGGTGAGGGGCGGGGCCCGGCTCGGCTCCCCGGCGCTGGTTATCGCGAGAGGCCCGCGATCTCGTAGCTCCCCCTCCCTTCCCTCTGCCTCCCGGGCTCCGGCTGCAGCGTCAGCCTCGGTCCGGCCTCTGTGGCTGCCGTGGCCCCGATCCCTCGGCTTCAGCCCCTGCGTCCCTTGGCGCCTCTCGGCTCCGATCCGCAGCGCCGCCCATCCTCGCCCCACCGGCGCCGGCCTAGGCCGCGGCCGCAGCCCCGCGCTCGCGTCGGCGCCGCCCGCTCCCGGCCCGCCCCCTATGGGCCCCGGCTAGAGGCGCCGCCGCCGCCGGCCCTCGGATCCCCGATGCTGGCCCGGAGGAAGCCGGTGCTGCCGGCGCTCACCATCAACCCCGCCATCGCCGAGGGCCCGTCCCCCACCAGCGAGGGCGCCTCCGAGTGAGTGGGCAGGGCCAGGGCCGGATAGAGGACGGGATGGGGGTCCCAGAGTACCGAGGTCGGGGGAGGGGGTCGAGGAGATGAGAGGACGGGGGAGTGGGCCCTGGGTGGGAAGGACGGGGGAGGGGTCCCAGAGTTGCGAGATCGGGGAAGGGGGTCCCTGAAAGGAGGGGAGGGGGCCCTGAGAGGAGAGGAGAGGTGAGGGGCTCGGAGCATCGCTGTCGGCGGGAGGGAGGTCCCTGAATGGTGAAATCGGGCTGGGGGAAGATTCTTGCTGGGAGAAGATGGGATGGAGCGTCTCAGAGTAAGTGAATCGGTCCCTGCGGGGAGAAGACCGGAATGTGGCGCCCTAAATAGTGCAGCCAGGATGATGATGGGAGGGTTTCTGAGGGGAGAGGATGGGTCAGGGGTCCGCAATAGTGAAATCGGAGGAAGGAGGAGGAGTCCCTGAGTAGTGATGTGCGGGGAAAGGCGCGGGGGGGGGGGTCCTTGCATTCCAAGAACGGTGGCACGTGGGGTTCCTGAGAAGAGGGGATGGGGCAAGCGGGGTTCTTGGGAGTGAGCATGGGGTAAGGAGGTCCAAGAAAAGGGGAAGGGGGTACCTGAGAGATTTGAGGGTGGGGAGGGATCCCTGAGGGGTGGGGAGGGTCCTCAGGGAATTGGGGGGAAGGGAGCCTGAGAAGACCCTGCTGGTGGAGGGTGGAGCTGAACCTGGGGAGAGTGGTTAGGAGGCCTGGAGGAGGCATAGAGGCTTGGGGGGGAACAAGGAGCGAGGGGGATTTGAAGGGGCAGGGGTGGGGAGAACTGGGCACCCAGCAGGAAAGAAGTCGGGAGCCTGCTGGGACCCCTGAAAGCAGATGAACAGAGATTCTGAATCGAATGGATTAGCAAAGCCTTGAGGGGCTGGAGAAGTGTGATTGGGTTTGAGGCAACTGAGGGGGACAGGAGGACTTGAGGGGAAGGAAGGGGACAGAGAAAGAAGCACGGGGCATTGGGGTTACCTGATGGCAGAGTTGCGTTGTGTGAGGTCACGCCGCTTGGCCCCAGAGCATGTCCCTATGACCTCCCCACTCCTGTTCTTCATGCCGGAGCGGCCAGGCTGGTGTCAGAGGTCCGTGGCCAGGATCTGTGTGCCGTGCGCCTTGCCTGTGGTGTGACCCATGAGAACCAGGTGTGATGGGCGAATGGCATGTTTGGTGCCTCTCAGGGGACTTGGCCTCCTGCGACCAGATGAAGGAGGAGCGCCTTGATGCATATGTGTGTGAGTTCACATCTTTCTCAGTCCCCGAGGGTGCAGCTCAATGTGGGGACGTGTTCCTGATTCTCAGAAACTCCACTTATTCTTACGAGACATCTCCTTCATCATATTCTCTTCTCTTTTTTTCTTTTTGTTTTAATGTGATTTGTGATTTCCATCCCTTCAAGAATTCCCCCAGAAGAAGCCAGCCTTTGGAATTCCAGGGTTTTTTTAAATAACCACAGTGGAGTTGCCATGAAATGTAAAATGGCTTAATCAGCTGACTCCAGAATGCATTTTAGATGTCATAGGCCAGGCTGGACACATTCCAGGGTCTGAGGGTCTGGCTGCAAGAGCTGCCTCTTCACTCCTATGGTGAAGGGGTCGTGGCACATACATTCCTTCCTTTGCCTTTCCTTCTCTGTCCATCGGTGTCCTTCTTGTTCCCCCTTTATCCAGGTCCTGGCTCAGGGGACCACTACTATGAGCACAGGCTTTGCAGGCTGGAAGGGCATAGGTGTTGCTCCAGCCTCTGCCACTTCCTTGCCTTGTGACCCTCAGGCAGGTTACTGAACCTCTGAGCCTTGTCCCTCCTGGGTGGGCTGGGTCTACAAGAGAGGTGCCTCCCAGGAGGATTGTGGGAGTTAAAGCTCTTGTACCTGCTCAGGAAGTGGCACCTAGCCCCCTACCTCCCAACGACCTCTTCGAGGTACCAGCTCAGGTGACATCACCCAGCGGCAGGTCATCTTGCTCCTGTGTGCCCTTTTGCTTACATCTCTTTAAGTTGTAGGCAAGTCATGGTTGAACTTGGGCCTTGGAAGGTTCCTGCCAGAACTCCAGTGTCCCCCTTCCTCTCCTGCTTGAATTCCCCCGGGGGGGTCTCCCCTAGGTGGGCGGTAAACCTTGGCTTAAGTACCCTGGAGAGTGGTGAGTGGGGACCTCTGGAGGTGGCCCATTCTCCTCTAGTGACTTCCCTTAGAGCTGCACTCATGTTTGGGTAGAGCCCTTGGCCACAGCCAACGCTTGAAATGTGGCTTGTTTGTCCAAATTCAGGGGAGCTGTAAGTATAATACATATTCCAGAGTAACTAATTTCACCAGATAAACATTTTCTAACGTGGCTAGAAATTTTAAAAATTGCATACATAGCTCACGTTCTTTTTCTTTTGGGCAGCCTCGGGTTAGTGCTCGTGCGCGCTGAGCATTGAGCTGGCGTCTACCTTCCTGTTACAGTGTTTTACTCCAGGATTTGGTTCAGAGTCAAGGCACTCGTGAAAATAGCTAACTGTCAACCTGTCCTTTGAAAGTTCGTTGAAATCACCCAATAAAGTGCAGTATACATGGTTTTTATATACATTTATTTATTTGTTTGTTTGTTTATTTATTTTTGGCTGCGTTGGGTCTTCATTGCTGCGCACGGGCTTTCTCTAGCTGCGGCGAGCGGGGGCTACCCTTCGTTGCGGCGCGCGGGCTTCTCATTGCGGTGGCTTCTCTTGTGGAGCACAGGCTCTAGGTGCGCGGGCCTCAGTAGTTGTGGCTCGCGGGCTCCAGAGTGCAGGCTCAGTAGTTGTGGCTCGCGGGCTCAGTAGTTGAGGCTCACGGGCTCTAGAGCACTGGCTCAGTAGGTGTGGCTCACGGGCTTAGTTGCTCCTCAGCATGTGGGATCTTCCCGGACCAGGGCTCGAATCTGTGTCTCCTGCACTGGCAGGCAGATGTTTAACCACTGTGCCACCAGGGAAGTCCCACATGGTTGGTTTTTAATAACCAGCTCTAGGAATGCATGTACGTATAAATGCCTACTGTTTACAGTAACGCTCAAGATATAATAAGAGCATGCTGCTGGAAAGGAATGCCCTGGAATTGTCTGCACTGTTTAAATTATGCCCCTCTCCTTTCCTCCGCCCGTGCCTCTGTGTAATTCGTGTAAATTAGAGGCACAGATGCTACGGCTTCTGTCATCTGCCTCTTGGTTCTAGTTCTTTGCTCTGAGGCCACTCCAAATGAGTTTGCTCCTCCATCCCTGTGAAAGACAGGTGTCCTGACCTGGGGCTTCACTCCCCGACCCCCAGGCTTGTATCTCCGGTTCCCTTGTCTCCTTCCCATGTGGTCCAGAGCTCTTGTGTCAGGAGGAAGGGCTCCCGGGTCTGAGAGCAGGGCCACTGAGCTAGAGCTGGTCCTCGAGGTTCTGAGGTCTCCTAACCTTTATGAGTGGGGGAGAGGGACGGCATCCCCAGTTCTCAGGGACCTCAGCTGTGTGTCTGCGGGTGGTCTTTCTTTCCCATGAGATCGTAGGCCCTTCAAGCACCAGAATCAGGTCTGATTCACCTCCCAGCTACAAACCCCAGGCCTGGAATGTGCAGTGGACACACGGTGACCTCGGCTCGGGCTGAGTCATCTTTTGGTAGCACATGCAGTCTTGGCTAACCCTCGCCCTTGGGGTCTCCGCAGAGCAAACTTGGTGGACCTGCAGAAGAAGCTAGAGGAGCTAGAACTTGACGAGCAGCAGAAGAAGCGGCTGGAAGCCTTCCTCACCCAGAAGGCCAAGGTCGGGGAGCTCAAGGACGATGACTTTGAAAGGATCTCGGAGCTGGGAGCCGGGAACGGTGGGGTGGTCACCAAGGTCCAGCACAGACCCTCGGGCCTCATCATGGCAAGAAAGGTGAGAGGCAGCTGGCGGTGGGGTGACGGCTCTGTCCCCGTACTCTGCGGGTGCGAGCGGTGGCGACAGGTGCCCTGGCAGCAGGAGAGAGGGGCCTCAAGGGTGCCGGCCTCTGCCTTCTGACGGGCTCCCAGGCTCAGAGGCCACCCCCACCAATGTGGGTTCTAGTTAGAATGTGGTGATGCAGCCTGGTCCCACGCAGCTCTTCTCTTGGAGGCCGCCCCCTGCCTTGCGGGATGTCTGAAATTCAGGTTTCCGGGAACAGACTGGCTTGAGAAGGGTAGCAGACGGAAGAGAGGAGAATCGAGACCCCTTAGAGCTGGGCTTCCCCTGACTTCACAACCAGAAGGCCCTGCTGACCAGGACTGGCTGCTGGTAGCGACGGCCACATCGGTGGGGTGGGGGAGGGCGGTCCCTTGGCAACGGGGTACCCGAGCCACCTGTAGTAGCCAGGGTTCTCCAGAGAAACAGAAGCACTAGGGGTGTGTAGGGGGTGGGGTAGGTAGAGGTACTTTAAGGCATTGGCTCAGGGACCGTGGTGGCTGGCAGGTCTGAAATCTGTAGGGCGGGCCAGTGGGCGCAGACCCAGGAAAGAGCTGGTGCAGCTTGAGTCCAAAGAGAGTCTGGGGGCTTCCCTGGCGGTGCAGCTTGAGTCCAAAGAGAGTCCTAGGGGCTTCCCTGCAGGGAGCGCTGGTTCGATCCCTGGTCAGGGAACTAGGATCCCGCATGCTGCGGTGTGGCCAAAAAATTTAAAAAGAAGAAAAAAGAGAGAGAGAGAGAGAGAGAGAGGGAATCTGGAGGCAGAATCCTCTCTTTGCGGGGGGTGGGGGTAGCGCGACTTCAGTCTTTTCTCTTAAGGCCTTCAACTGATTAGATAAGGCCCACCCACTTACGGAGGGTCACCTGCTTTCCTCGAAGTCTGATGATTTCCATGTTAGATCACATCTAAAAAATACCTTCACAGTGACATCTAGATTGGCATCTGACCCAACAGCTGGGTACCGTGGCCTAGCCAAGCGGACACACAAAATCAACCATCACCTCCCTGTTCAGTGCAAACCCTGGTGCTGAGAAGTCCCTCATCGGGGCTCCTGTGCCGCAGTGCAGCCTCCCTGCTACATGTAGGGAAGGGTCCCTGAGAGACATCGGGAGTGGAGAAGAGAAGGTCACCACCTGGGGATGGTGGCTCCTGCACACGTGACTGGGGGACGTTGAGTTGACACGTGATTCAGCTCCCACAGACGTGTTCCTGCAGACATAGAAAGCCCCCTTTCTGGAAGCCCATCGTCCCATAGTTTCCAAATTGCGTTCTTGGAAACCTGACCACCCTGGTCCCCGGGGGGATCTGCGCAGGGCCCGCCTTTCCTGGGAACCATGCACTCGGTTTCCATGTGGGGGGGGGGGAGGTTAGTGCAGCAGCTATTCCTCCTGCCTCCAGAGCCCCGCCCTCCCTCCTGAAACCTACAGCCACATGCTTTCTATTTCTGTCTGCTTACCACAGGCAGCCTTTTCAAAACCAGAGCAACCCCCGAAATCCCTGGTCTGCCATCGCCCAGAGTACAGGGAGTGGAAGGGCAGACGTGAAATTCAGACGGTGATGGAAGGCAGGGACTTGGGAACAGAGTGTACAGGTCAGAGTGCTCGTCAGGGTCGGAGGGTTCTCAGGACAGCCAGGACTCTTTCAGGTGGCTGCTGACGTGCCTTGTATAACCATGAAATCTGAGAGTTTGTCTACGGCTTTCTGAAAGCCTGCGAAGTAAGGCTTCCGGGTTTAACCTGGGGGGCCCAGGTGTAGTCTAGTTAGTGGTGCTGCCCCGATGTCTGTGTCCTGGCTGTGATACAGGCCTCAGTCACAGACAGCGTCACTGCCAGGGGAAGCTGGGTGAAGGGCACACGGGACTCTCTCTGCTGTTTTTGCAGCTTTCCTGTGCTTGCATAATCCTTTCAAAATAAAAGGTTTAAAAAAAAAAGGGGAGGACTTCCCTGGTGGTCCAGCCGTTAAGACTCCGAGCTTCCACTGCAGGGGGCGTAGGTTCGATCCTTGGTCGGGGAACTGATCCCACATGCTGCGCGGTTTGGCCCAAAAAAAAATAATAATAGAATAAAAATTTTTTTAAGAAAGGGAATTCCCTGGAGGTACAGTGGTTAGGACTCAGCACTTTCACTGCCAAGGGCCCCAGTTCGATCCCTGGTCAGGGAACTAAGATCCCGTATGCCGTGTGGTACGGCAAAAAAAAAAAAAAAGTTCTAAAAACTGGGGGGAGTGAACCTCAGATTTTGTTCCCCATCAATCGTAACCCCTTCCAGTTGCCTGTGGCCTGTGCAGCCGCACCCAGAGTCATGCAATTCAGGGCGTGAATTTACTCCCTGGTGGCCCTGGAGCCCTCGGCCGGTCTGCGGAGGTCAAGGGCTCCCAGAGTGCCATTTCTCCCAGGAGCTCTGTTTGCCTGTATTCAGCTGAGGACACAGGTGGGAAAATTGACATGTCAAAGTGGTTTTTGAGAAACAGTGGCCTCCGTCCTTCCTCCACTACCTTGGGTGGAATTCCGAATTCCTGGGAAGCCGAGTAGGAATTCCACACATTCTGGAAGGCCTGCACAGATCCTGCTGTGGGCCGGCATCCCTCCAGCCCCTGTGATGGGCAGGGGATTATCCTGACCACTACGACACGAGCAGTGACACCAGGTCCCTAAGACCTGCAAGAACCGGGCTCCATTTCCACTGTCTCGTCCGTTCGTAAATGTTCTCTGAACTCGTGTCTGGTGTCACGATTCCTCCCGCATCCTTGCGGGGCCCTGGGCACACAACCTCTGCGTCAGTGGGACCGGCAGAGATCCGCGAAGAATTCGGTGACCGTGTTGCACCTGTGGCGCTCTCCCAACTTCCCTGTGCTCTGAGCGGAGAGATGTGTTTTCAGCCTCGTGTGTGTGTGTGTGTGTGTGTGTGTGTGTGTGTGTGTGCGCGCGCGCGCGCGCGCGCGTGTGTGTGTGTGTGTGTGTGTGTGTGTGTGTGTGTCTCCCTCCCCTCGGCATCTGCATGCTTCCAGAATGGAGGTTACAAACCTGCCCAAGGCCACATCCTAACCCTAGCTGCCTTCTTTCTAGTGATGGCCCTGGGTCAAAGCCGGTGCACACGTTCTCATTTGCATGGGCCAACAGCTCTGTTTTACTGAGAAACTGAGGCTTAGCTGGGTCGGTGTCTGAATTGGGCTTGAACCCTCTCGGGTCCTCCCTTTGCAGTTGACCCTGACCCAGTGGAAGCTGTCAAGGCCTCGCCTCCGCAATCCATTTCCCTCTTTACCTAGTTTGTGCCCCCTGCCCCCATCCCTAACTCAAATGCCCCAATCTGCAGTAGGAACACCCTTAGACTCCTAGATGGGATTTGAACTCCTAGCACCGTACTTATTTAATCAGCTGTTGGAGCTCGCACGGCCCAGGTGCTGCCGTGGAAAGAGCGTGGGTTTTGTTTGGCGTTCCATGAGCCAGGCCCCAACCCTCCCTGACCGCTCACCAGCTGTGTGCCCCTGGGGGCGTCATTTAAGTCTCTGAACCTGAACTTGCTGGTCAGCCCAATGGGGGCAGTTCTCACCACCACTCTCCAACCCCTATGGGTCATCATCGTCAGGGCGAATCGCAAGCACCAGTGCTCAGAAACGTGGCCCTCGTCCCATTCCTGCTTTTTCTCCACACCCCCTCAGTGGTGGTTCGTAGGTAATCCATGAGGCTCACTTCACATGGCAGCCGCCCCTGCATCCGTTCTTTACCATATTTTTCTGGAAAGCCTCTGACTTCTTTTGGCCTTATTCACATTAAGGCCCTGACTCCAGGCTTCCAGGACCCCTGGGATTTGTCCAGATCTGCCCAGTTTTGTCCAACTCCCCCACTTCTGCTTCTCTACCCCCACCACCCCAGTGATTCATCTGCGGCTCCTTTGAAGTTCTTTGTCGAGAGCGGCGCTGTCCACGATGGCTGCCTCTGGTCAGACGCAGTGGCCGAGCCCTTGAAACACGGTCGATGTCAGACAGGGCGCACCGTACGTGCAGAAACACAAACCAGGTTTCACGGGCTCCGTGTGAAAAAACTCATTAATATTTTTACATCGCCCTCACGTCCAAACAGTCAATTTTGATACACTACACCGAGTTTCAACAAAATACATGAAAAATTCATGTCACCTGTCTCTCTGTACTCTGAACGCAGCAGCTAGAGGATTCAAAATTAAATTGGTGGCCCGTGCTGTATTTCTCTTGGGCCTTGATGGTCCTGACGCTGGCATTGCCCACCGTCCACCTCGCTGTGCCCTCCCGCCTGGCTTGCAGGATGAACCTGCCGCGCTGCACACGGATGGCAGCACTTGGCTTTCAGACCCTCATTTCGCCCTCTCCAAGCGGGTCTGCGTGCACGTGCTCACAGGGGCGGCCGATGGAGGAGAGAGCACCTGGGGTTCTGGTGTGTTCCACCGTCCCGCTGGTGGTGGCCAAGGGGCAGGTGCGGTGTCCCAGGGCCCACAGCCAGAGCTCTGCTCTGCAGGCTGGGTCAGGTGGGGAACCTTCATGTGTAGGCATGAGGTTTTGCCTGGGGGCGGCATAGGCACCAGGCACCGTTTCGCTGGGAGCTGCTGCAGTTCTCAAGGTTTTGAAGGTCGTTGGTGCCCCACACACGCCCCGTGCCCCCATGAACTCGGCACACAGCCCGCCAACAGGCAGCTCTTTGTCCTTCCGCCGGCATGCCCACCCCACCTTGTCCATCTGGCAGAGTCCCACCTGTCCTTCGAGGCCCGGCCTGAGTGTCGCCTGAGCCCTGGACCCCCCTCTGTGATTCCTCCATCAGCATCTCCACCACAGCGGGGTTGTTTTGCCTGTGTCTCTCCCCCTCCTGGTGGTGCGTCTCCTCCAAGCAGGACCATCTGTGCTGTCTCTCCCTGTCACCAGCCCCGAGTGTAACTGACTCTACAGAAATGTCTGTTGAATTGATAGTGGTCATTTTCAGGTACCGGGGATCTGGTTCCGCCTCTCTGATGGACAGGTGGAAATCGCACCCTTTTCTTGTCTTATCACCATGGCTGTAGCATCTAGGACTCGAAGGAACCAGGACGTGCACCCGCAGCCTGACTCTCCCCCGCTGTACAGGGGATCTTGGCTATTTGGGGTTTGTAGCTGGGCGTTGCTCTTGGCTGTCTGTCAGCTGTCTTTTCTGCATCTCTCTGGACGATCCTTTCTTTTCTAACCTTTCCAGATATTGCGATGAATTTGGTGGCAGTCCTCTCTGCTGACTTGAACTCAAGGGGAAGGGGAGCTAGGATCCTAGGGTGGCAGTGGAAGGCTATCTGTTCTCTCTAGGCCGGGGGTGGGAAGGGGTCCAGAAAACCCAAGGGGCGGAGGGGGGCAGAGGTGAAGTAATTGCCGCATCGGACAGGGCATTACCTGGTCTGCTCCTGGGAAAGGCTGGCCCTTTGTATGATTTGATTAACAGAGCTCCCCCTGTAACCAAGTGAATAATGTTGCCTCTGATGATATATTTTTGTAAAACAGCATTATTGAGATGTACTTCACCTACCATACAAACGATCCTTTTAGAGTATTTAATACACTGATTTTTCGTATATTCACAGAGCTGTGCGTCCATCACCATCATCAATTTTAGAACATTTTCATCACCCCAAAAATATGCCCCATCCCCATCAGCAGTCACTCCCCTGTCCCCCAGCCCCAGACAGCCAGGAATGCACTCTCTGTGGATTTGCCTGTTCTGGACATTTCCCATCAGTGGAGTCACCCACCATGTGTCCTTCTGTGTCTGGCTTCTCTCACTGAGCGTCATGTTCTCAAGGTCCATCCACATTGCAGCGAGTGTCTGTGCATCACCCCATTTCACGGCTGAGTGATGTTCAGGGTGTAGAGAGACATTTTTCTGTCCCTTCCTCCGTTGATTCAGGGCATTTGGGTTGCTTCCACCTTTCAGTTGCTGTGAAGCTGGTTACTGTGAACATTCCCGCTCCAGTCTGTGTGTGGGTGTGTGTTCCCCGTTCTCAGGTACATAGACACCCTTCCTTCCCGGCCCCCCTCAGTGGCCCGATCCTGACCCCGCCTCCCTCTCCCTTGCAGCTGATCCACCTGGAGATCAAGCCAGCCATCCGGAACCAGATCATCCGTGAGCTGCAGGTGCTGCATGAGTGTAACTCCCCGTACATCGTGGGCTTCTATGGGGCCTTCTACAGCGACGGCGAGATCAGCATCTGCATGGAGCACATGGTGAGTGCGGCGGGGCCCGGGGCGCCTCCCCTCCCACCCCGGAGTCCCCGTCCTGTTCCCGGGGGACCCTCTTGGAGGTGGACGAGGCAGTGCAGCCGTGTGTGCATGTAGACCCCTTTGTTTCTTAAGCGCCAGACACCCTCCTCCCGACGTTGCTTTTTCCCCGGATCCATGGTAGACGTTACTCTCTGTTGGCACAGAGCCGGCTCCGTCTTTTTCCCCTCCGTCTAGCGCCCTGGCGTCCCTGCGTACCTGTTGGGTAATTTATGAAACGCTCTTGGTGGACACTAAGGTTGTTTCCGGTCCCCGCGGCTTTCTGAGTAATGCAGCGTTGAAAGTCCTTGCACCTAAGCAGGCATGCCCGAGGGCTGAGGCCCGCCGCCGGGCTGTGCGACTAAACACTTGATCTCTCCTTCCCAAGTGCCCTCTGCGTGGTCTGGGGACCCGGGTCTGCACCCCAGCTCAGACCCATGGGACCAGGCCTCTGCCATGGAGGGCGGCCGCCCATCTCTTTTAAACCATGGTTGATTCTGATGTGCCCCCTCATTAAGGAGCTCTGGTCTCGAGGCTCAGAAGTGGGTGGGATCAGGTGTAACGCGAAAGCAGAAGTGGTCAGAGCCGAAGGCCCCCAGAGGAAATGCCGCCGGCCCTCTGCCATGCCTCCTTTGTCAGGTAGGGCCCTGCCCGCTCCCGGCTGTCCAGGCCCCGGCCCTCAGGGCCCTTGCAAAACCAGGATGCCGCGTGGCTTTTGGCGGGTGGCTGTGGTTACGCCTCGCCTCCAGCTTGCCGTCCCCTCTGATGGTTTTGTAACGAAGGCAGGAAACGAATTTGAGCAAGAGCCCACGAGGAATGCATGTGGGCCGGGGGGAGGGCCCCCCCACTGCCTTGCCCCAACCTGGCTGCCTGATTCCCGCCTGGCACTGCCCCGTGGGAGCCCCTTCCCCACCTGGGAGAGGGCAGTCGTATCTGCCCACCCACCTGGTCGACACTGCACAGACGAGTATCAGGGTGAGAAAAGGATGTGACATCGCTGTGGTCTGAGGGGAGCCTCTTCTGTGCTGTCTCTCTCCCTCCCTCTCCCCTTCCCCCCTCCTCCTCTGCTCGTCCCCACTTCAGCTACCTCCATCCCTGCTCCCTGAATACCCTGAGAGTTTGGAGGCCCCTCTTGGCCTTGTACAAAAGGGGCAGCATGGGACTTCCCTGGCGGTCCAGTAGTTAAGACTCCGTGCTCCCACTGCAGGGGTCACGGGTTCCATCTCTGGTTGGGGAACTAAAATCCCGCGTGCTACACAGCACGGTCTAAAAAAAAGAAAAGAGGCAGCATCACAGCCCCACCCCCTCCCCCTCCGTTCTTGGTGGGTGTAAAGCATCAGTTCCAGGTGAGGCGCCTGCACCCCGGCAGCGCACAGACGGAACCGCTGGGATGCAGGGGAGATGCTAGATTCTCTTTGTTTGCCATGTTCGTCCTTCAGAGCTTCACGGTCGGGCTTTTCTTGTTCGCTTTCATAGCGAGCATATGACGACAGTGGAACGCGTAGATGGCACACAAACGCAAGGACACGGGCTCGGGTGTGGCCCGCGCGCCCCTCTTTCTGCTGACGGGTTACAGTCCATGGCGGTGAGCCTTAAGTGGTGGGTGGCTGCTGGGCGGGGAGGGCGTGAGGAGGACAAGATGACGGGAAGCGCTGAGAGGGCCTGTGCCACCCACACCAGTGTCCTCGTGCCCGATGGTCCCCTGCAGGGTCTCGCCCATGGCGGCGAGAGGACGCTTGCAGTCCCCCCACCTCTCATGCGGGACTGGACGAGTCTCGCACCTTGTCTGTCAGGCCAAAAATATGAGGACGGGGCGAGCTGGTCCACGAATGTTGACGGAGCGTCAGCCGTGACGTTGTCACCACCGCCACCGTTTCCCCGAATTCCTGCATCACCTCCATTTCTCTCCCTGTCGAGGGCACGCATTCGTCTCTACGCAGGGTCGTGCACGAATTGACTCTCGTCTCCCACCGGGTAGATTCCAGCTCCAGCTTGTGAGAAAGGCCCGCTGGCTGTGACGAGCAGCCCCGATTCAGCACAGGAGAAACTCACCTGTGGGCACGGGAAACAGCGGGGCTGGCGGCTCCCCGGTGCCCAGACCTATTCCTTTTCCTGGGGAAACTAGGGGCTTGGACCAGCGGACAGCGGGTGTCTCAGGGCCGGAGCGGCCAGGGAGCAGCCGACTGACCATTCAGAGGCAGCTCTTGGTATTTTCTTGGGTCCTGGTCAAATCTACTGAAGAATGCACTCCCTTGTTCTACAATAATGAAAAATCAGACACGTCCGTCAGCAAAGGGGAGGTGAAGAATGACACCAGGCCGCTTTCCAGGGGAGAAGTGAAAGCAGCATATATGCACCGGATGAGAAAATCCCCCGAGAGGAAAGTATGCATAATGTGAGCCCCCAGATAGATAGATAGATAGATAGACTTAAAGCTCTGGATCAGCTCTGCACCCCACGGAGGATGAACCACGCTGACGTCAGGGGCTGGGTGGCAGTGGGGCTGCGTGGAGAGGACCCGCGATGTGTCCTGAGTCGCCTTGAGACCCCAGCCTGGGGCCTGGCCCACCGTAGTTGCTGCGGAGACGTTCTCCCTGAATGTCGTCCAGCAAACATACCACAATCCTACGGAAAGTTCAGAGTATGAGGAGCTGAGTCAGGGAGCAGGGATCACGAACGCTTTTTTTAAAAAACCCTTTTAAGGTTGATGAAACAAAAAATGAGAAAAAAAGTGGAATTCCCATCTCGCCCTGCACGCAGAACGGGGCTGGGCCGGGCAGCCTGCCGACCAAGTGCACCGGACCTCCTGGTCCCGTGGGTGCCTCCCCGGCCGCACCCGCCGTTGCTGCACGCACAGCCCCCTCGTCCTCAGGCTGGGGCTAGCCTACAGAGTCCCTCGTGGGTTCCCAAAGCGTTGGAGGGCCTGGGGTTTTCCACAACTCCCACCGCGGCCCTTATCCCCAAGCACAGCTGGAGCAGAGTGCCAGGGAGGGGGGACCAGGCGTCTCCGAGGCTGCAGGCTTCTCGCGCCCCCTCAAACGGAATAAGAGGCCTCCTGGGACAGCTGGTGGCCACAGGAGCCCTAGAGCAGCATGGAGAGAAAACAGGCTCTCCACCCAGCTGCGAGTTCCGATGCTGGCCACCTCCCACCGCATGCCCGAGCCTCAGCTCCGGTCTGCCGGCATCCTGGGGGGGCCTCGGTGTGTCCTCGGAGCCCATCTCTGAAGAGGCGCCTTGGGCCAGTCGGTGACACCCGGGGTTTTGGTCTTCAGGTTTGCTTCCGGGTGACCTTGCACAAGATACTTGGTTTCTGTCACTTCTTCGTTATCGTGTGGATTTGGGGCCATGCCCTGGTCAGGGGATCAACTAGGGTGCCCTGTGTCACGTCCTTTGCTGAACATCCCAGTTTCAGGGTGGCGAGCAGTGGCTACACCGGCAGGACAGGGGGCCGAGCCATCGTTCCCCCTCCCCCGTGCCCCTCGGCTATCAGGCCTTCCTGGCGGAGCTGGCTTGGCCTTCTGTCTGTGCCGGGCACTTGCGGGCGGCGCCCCTGTGCTCGCGCTCCCCTTCCCGAGGCTGCGGCTGACTTGCTGGGAGGGGACCCAGGCCCAGAGCTGCGGGTCTGGCTCAGGTACGCTCTCTGGTGCTCGGGCTGCAAGCTGGGCGGCTCAGCCGCAGGCCTCATGGAGCACTGCCCGCCTGCCGCTGCCGTGGCAACCTCAGGAAGGCTGAGTCACGCCGTCCAGCCACGGGCCTCAGTTCCGGGAAGGATGGACCGCCTGGCGAGCACACTGGCACCCTTTCCGTTTCCTGAGGCCCCAGAGGTGGCCGGGGCCGCGGGAGTCCCTGCTCTGAGCCAGTGGGTTGCCTTTGGCTGTGGTCTGGCCTCTGTTTTCCGTGGAGGAAATTGAGCACCAGCTCTCTGGGAACCAGGGAAATGCTTCGTTTTCCTCCCTGCCACTCTGGCGTCCCTCTGGGGAGCCCTGCCTGGCGACGGCTCAGGGCAGCTCTACTTCTCTCTCCTGTGCTGCCCCTAGGACGGTGGCTCCCTGGACCAGGTGTTGAAAGAAGCCAAGAGGATCCCCGAAGAGATCCTGGGGAAGGTCAGCATCGCGGTAAGTGCGTGCGGGCGCGCGCTCCCGGCCCTGCGTTCTCATGGGTTTCTTCTTACTTCTGCCCCCTTCCACACGGCCAGGCTCGAGGAGCCTCAGGAAGCCGGTGGTGGGTGTCAGCCTCCGGGCAAAGAGGCAGAGGTGCCTGTGCCAGCCTCCACCAGCTGTGGGACTGAGCGAGTGGCGTCCCTTTGCCTGTGAAGTGGGGGTGATACTTCCGTGCCCCATACAGGCATGGGGGTGGCAGGAGGAACCGTGGCACGGCGCCAGGCACACACTGTCCCACAGTGCTGCCATCGTCGAGTGTCGCCTGTCTAACTCGGTGAAACAGCCCCTGTATCCTTCACGCCGTCAACCTAGGGGCCCCGAGCGCGGTCCCGGCACCAAAGGGCTCAACAGAGGATGCCTCTCGGGCTGGGGTGACCACTGAGGCGGGGCAGTTGACTGGACACTTACAGCCCTACTGACAGGGCCTTGGGCCCTCCTCAGACAAGGGGAGAGCGGTGTCCTCCTCAAGGGTGGGGGGCCGTGTGAGAGTTGGGGAGGTGGGTGACTGTACCCACCCAAAGAATGTCGTCAGTGTCACATGGCCACTTTGGCCTGGGCCTCGGGCCTGTCCCGAGGACAGTCCCCCTCACGGCACCGCCTTGCGGCTTCCCTGCAGGTTCTGCGGGGCCTGGCGTATCTCCGGGAGAAGCACCAGATCATGCACCGAGGTAAGGGGACGGGCGCCCCGGGGCCGGGAGGGGCTGACGGCGACCCGCAGCGTCCACACCGCCGGCTCTGCTCCCAGATGTGAAGCCATCCAACATCCTCGTCAACTCCCGAGGGGAGATCAAGCTGTGCGACTTTGGGGTGAGCGGGCAGCTCATCGACTCCATGGCCAACTCCTTCGTGGGCACGCGGTCCTACATGTCTGTGAGTCCTTCCAGCGTCCTCCCCACCGCCACCCCGACCCTCATCAGCTCTTCCCCGTTTTCCAGAAGCTTTTCCAAAAGCCTGCCCTTCCCTGTAGTATAGTTTCTTTTGCGGGCTTTGTTCTCTCCTTCGAATTTCTAGTTTCCATCATCTTCTCATCTGGGTTTTTGTCTCTCTGGAGACGCCGGCCTGGTTCCTGTCCGCTCGGGGAGAGTAGTCAGTTAATTTCTGAGCCAATCGACTAGCCCTCCGTTATTTTAGGCACTATCTGGGTGATTTTATTTTTTTATTTTCATTTTTATCTCTTTAATTTATTTTGGCCACACCGCGTGGCCTGCGGGATCTTAGTTCCCCGACCAGGGATCGAACCCGCGCCCCCTGCATTGGCAGCGTGGAGTCTTAACCACTGGACCGCCAGGGAAGTCCCCATCTGGCTGATTTTAAGAGCAGATTCTGAGAAGTCCGTCTTGGGATTGTTGGGAGAAGGAGACGTTCCGGCGTCTTTCCTGGGTCGGTCGCTCTCCAGAAGCACTTTGGGTTGCAGGGCTTTAAGGGGCTGCTGTCAGCACGGCTGGAAGCAGGTGGAGGGAGGGGGCGGAATGGCTTTCTGCTGCTGGGTCCCTAAGCGGGATGGGGCTGCAGGGGGACCACAGGGACACTCTAGGGTGCCAGCGCCCCTCCATCTCCCTCGGGCCGTCTCTGCCCATCTCCCCTCAGCCGGAGCGGCTGCAAGGCACTCACTACTCGGTGCAGTCAGACATCTGGAGCATGGGCCTGTCCCTGGTGGAGCTGTCCATTGGAAGGTACCCCATCCCCCCGCCGGACGCCAAGGAGCTGGAGGCCATATTTGGCCGGCCCATGGTTGACGGCGCGGAAGGAGAGCCTCACAGCATCTCGCCGCGGCCGAGACCCCCCGGACGCCCCATCAGCGGTATGGCCTGAGGCTGGGACTTCCGGTTTGGATGGGGCACGCGGTGCCTGGGGACAGCAGCTGCCTCCCCTCTGGCCCCTCTTAGCTCCACCTGTCCCCCTGGGCCGCGCTCACTGCGGTCAGCAGTCCTCAGATGGTCCTGAGGCTTCTGGGGACAGTGCTGCAAGCAATGCCTCGAACTGTCCTGTCTGGGGCAGCTGCACCTGTTGCTGCCAGCTGGCGGGGTCGAGACACTCGCCCCTCAGCCAAGCCGTGGGGTGGCGGGTGGTTTCTCCAGCATTTTATCACGAGAACGTTCAAGTGTACAGAAAAGCCGAAAGCGTTGCCCAGCAGGCAGTCTTCTGCCCCACACCTGGACTCTGCAGTGGCCGTCCTGCTGTGTTGGGCCAGGCCTTTCAGGGAGCCCAAAGTGAAGGGAACTCGACTCGGGTCTTGGGTGGCTGGGTAGATTCAGCCCAACACACAGCAGAGGTACGGGAGGGCAGCGGGGCTCCCAGGGGCCTCCCGGTACCTCAGGCAGCCACCTGCGAGGTTCAGGCCGATGCTTCCACCACGTTGGGGGCTGGCGAGGGGTAAGGGTCATGGCTCAGGTGGTGTAATTAGGAAGGGGTGCGTAGGACTCTGTGATTTATTTATTTATTTTATTTTTAATTTTTTTGCGGTACGCGGGCCTCTCACTGTTGTGGCCTCTCCCATTGCGGAGCACAGGCTCCAGACGCGCAGGCTCAGCGGCCATGGCTCACGGGCCCAGCCACTCCACGGCACGTGGGATCTTCCCAGACCGGGGCACAAACCCGTGTCCCCTGCAGCGGCAGGCGGACTCTCAACCACTGCGCCACCAGGGAAGCCCAATTTATTTATTTTTTAAGTCAAGTGACAGGAAGAGAGTTGAATTGAGTGAGATCCCAAAGGACCATGCAGTGGACTGCAGTTGGTTGGTTGGTTTCTAACAGCTTTATTGAAATAGCATTCACATACCACATGGTCCACTCGATTCAGGCTTATAACCCACTGGACTTCTATACCTTCACAAGGTTGTCTGACCATCACCTTTATTTGACTTCAGAACATTCCATCACCCCAAAAGGAAACCCTGTCCCCTACCCAGCCCCTGACAACCATGAACCCAATCCCTGTGTCTGTGGATTTGCCTGTCCTGGACGTTTCCCATCAATGGAATCACACCCTGTGTGTCCTTCTGTGTCTGGTTTCTCTCACTGAGCATTGTGTTCTTGAGATCTGTCCACACCGTGGCAAGTATCGGTGCCTCGTGGCACCTTGTGCCTCGCTCCTTTTTTATGGTCACATAATATTCCACCGTGTGGTATCTATTTACCGCTGACGGATACTTGGGTCGTCAGATGGCGGTTTTCACAGTATTCTCAAGCCCAGACCCTCCCCTTTCCTGGTGCCGCACCCAGACTGCTGGGGTGTCTTGATTTCCTCCGAGGGGAGAACCCCCCCACACCCGCATCTGTGTCCTCAGGCCCCGGCCCTGCCCCTCCCTTTCCAGCCCAACTCCCAGACGGTGCTCAGACCTTCCAGGCGGGGAGGAGCGGGGCGCTGTGCCAGGCCGCTCGGCCTGCCAGCACCTCCCCCAGCCCCGGCCCTGGCCCACGTGCCCATTTCAGGACAGGGGACAGAAGGCGAAAGTCCAGCTGCCAAACGCGGGCCTGGCCAGCTGGGTCTAGGACAGGGGTCAGCCATCCCAGCCAGCCACCATCCTGAGCCCGCAGGTCCGTGCCAGGTTACACTGCCGCCCTTGCCTGCTCGGCCCCCCGTGGCCCCTCCCCCCACGCCAGGGAGCAGGGGGTCGGCTTTAGCACAGCCCAGACGCAGCCCCCTGCCAGATGTGTGCCTTCTCAACAAACGTTCCTGTTCGTTCTGGTGTTTTGTTTCTTTAATTCACCAGAGGCTCAGGAGAGATGTTCCTCTCCCAGGAAGGCAGCTGGGCCCAGGAGCCTGCCCTCTGGGTCGGGCCGGGTGCGGAAGAGGGTGCTCGGCTGCGTTCAGCACGCTCAGGCCCCGCCGCCCGACGGAAGCACGGTGCCCACCTGCCCGTCTCACCCGTCTTTGTTTCTGCCCCGGGCAGGTCATGGGATGGACAGCCGACCGGCAATGGCAATCTTTGAGCTGCTGGACTACATCGTGAACGAGGTGCGTGGCCGGGGCCCTGCTGGCAGGCGGGTCTCCACAGCAGCAGCATCAAGCCATTCCCGTTGGAAAGTGTTCCCCAGAAAGAAGAGCGTTCGATGTGTAGACTGTGGGTTGTGTCGGGAAGGGGCCGCAGGGAGCTGTGGAGACCATTGAGTCCAGTAGGATGCGCACACCTCCCCTCCCCAGGGGGCTCTTTTTTTTATCTTTTCACGGGGATGAACCCGGAATTCTCACTCTGAGCCCAATGGCCCAGCGCTGGGGCCCTGTGGGTGAAGTCATAAATCATCCCACTTCCTCAGGGAAAGTTGAGGCATCACCTTCCTCTCTGGGAAGGGGGCACAGGGCGCCCACCTAGTCCTTCTCCCCACCACGTGAGAGGGCAGCGTGGATACTCCCATTGTACAGATGGGTAAATCCAGGCATAAGGATGGGAGTGGGCTCCTCAGGCCTGCAGCTGAGACAGGGCCGAGCAGGACCTGACCCTACAGCCCTCCCTCTCGGCGTGGCCGGGTCACCCTCCTGGCCCTTCTCTGATGGAAGTGTGTTTCCAGTGGCCCTTTGGAGTTGGGGTGGCCAAGCTTGGCCCAGGGTTGGGTCTTGAGGTGAGCAGCTCAGAGCAGGGTCAGTGGTGACAGAACAGGGCAGGGTGGTTCCGGTGACACAGCTCTCCCTGCACCTGGCAGCAACACCCAGGCCCGGTGAGCACGTCCTTCCAGGGAGGCCGCCAGCACCTCCCGCCCCTGAGCAGGAAGAAGGCCCACTGCCCTCCTGGACGGGGCCTGAGCCTGCGCACGGCTGTCCCCACCCCGGGACCTGTGCGGGGCCAGGCCCCTCAGGCTCCCCCTCTTTTCAGGCAGACCCCCAGCTCTCTCCAAGCACCTCCGGAGGGTAGTGGCCCAGACCGTGTAGCACGTGGTCAAGAGTAACCATCCTCATCCATAAAATGAGGATGAGCCCTGTTCTCCTTCACTCCTGAACCAGGCGTGGTCCCCAAACAAGAAGAGCTTTTGAAGGAAGCTCTGGGAAAAGGCCAACCCAGTTGGCAGGGCTGCCCGGGGAAGCTGCTGGAAGGGGGGTGGTGGGCGCCCTCTGCCTTCAGGAAGGGTGCATCCTGAGGGTCCCCAACAAGTGCCGAGCTGTCCTCAGAGGCACAGGCTGGGAAGCGCCTTTTCTCCCTGATTCCAGAAGCATCCTTGAGCTCTCACCCCCGCCTTTCTGTCCTGGCCCGCAGCCTCCTCCCAAGCTGCCCAACGGCATCTTCACCCAGGACTTCCAGGAGTTTGTAAATAAATGGTAAGACGCCATGGCCGCCAGCTCGGGGCGGGTGGGGCAGGGGCCAGGCGGCCTGGCCTGCTTCCTGGGACAACCGGGGCCTCGGGGATGCCGGGCAGTGGCGGCGTCTGGCGGGACTGGAGCTCACCTGAGAACCCAGATCCCCCCGCCAACCCCCCACCAAGGCTGCTGAGTCACGGCGTCCAGCTGCCACCCCCAGCTTGTCCCCGAAACCCCGCGCAAGCCAGGATGGCAGGCTCTCTGGAAATAACGCTATTCCCGCCTTGCCTTCTGCCAGCAGGCAGCCCGGTGTCCTAACCCCTCAAGCCCGTAACCCGTGGCTCCTAGGCAGGCCTTCGGAGCCGGTTTCTGGGGGGTGGCCCTCCCACCCTCTGAAGCGTCTGGGTGACGCAGCCTCGGGCGAGCGGGCTGTGGACCCGGAGGGCCGGCCCGTTGAGCGCCCTGCACGTCAGGACGCGACGCTGCGGCCCAGGGTTGCGTACCTCGCAGCCAGCCTGTGACTGTGCGTCCAGCGCTCCCCGTAAACCTATCTGTGCCCTGTGAGGTTGCCAGTTTGAAGAACTGCCACTCAGCCCTGAACTGCTTTGAGCAGCAGCCTTTCAGACCGTTCCTTTTAGACCTTTTAGACCGTTCCTCTTTTGTGAAGGGAAAACTTCCGCTTCCACAACAGCGGTTGCTGCTGGGCCTCTGATGGAGCAGCGTCGGGGGGTTTCCCACCCTCTTCCCCTTTCCCTCCTGTCCTGGTCTCAGCTTCTTGCCCTGCCCTCCCGGGGCATCCTGCTCTCACACCCAAGGGTGGCGGTGGAGCCCCTCACCCACGGGGGCCAGGCAGGAAAGGGCAGCAGGATGCAGGCCTCTTCCCCCAAGGCCACTGACTGCCCGCCTGTCTTCTCTCTCCCACCCCCTGGAACCCACAGCCTAATTAAGAACCCAGCAGAGCGAGCAGATCTGAAGATGCTCATGGTGAGTAATACCCACAGATTTTGGACTTCCAGAGGTCCCTGGCAGGCCCTCCTCGCCTTGAGTGAACACCTGAGCTGGCTCTGATGTCTCTTGGCCAAGCTGGAGAACCCCTGTGGGTCGCCCTGGCTTGCTGGAGGGGACCATGCAGAGCGGCCATGGTCCTCTCAGCTCCCCGGGGTACAGAAGGGCCCGTGTGCCTGGGGCTAGGGCTGTGTCTCAGAATGGCCGGCCTCCAAGGCGTTGGGGGCACCACTGGGGTGTTTGCCTTCCTCTAAACCCATACTGTCCAACGTCCTTGAAAACCAAGGTGGTCTCCGGCATTGGCCTTCCCCCGGCAGGGCTGCCTGCCAGCCTCAGGGTGACCGTCACAGTGCCTTCCGCCCATGTCCACTGTGGACGTTAGGCCTTCTTCCTCCATCACCAGGCCTGACCACCTGAGTCACCCCCGATGCTGAGTCAGCCCCTTGTTTATGCGTCTTGTGGCTCGAAGAGAGAAAACACTGCCAGCTACAGGCGTGAGACGTTAGTTGTCAACCTCAGGTGTCCACACGGGAGAGAAGGAGCCTCTTAGGGTGGTCACGATGCGGTAGTTTGAATAACCGAGCCACGCCCTCTGGTGGGCTCCTGTGCCCCTGCCTGCAGGACCACGCTCCCCCCTCCCCACCATGTCCTCCACCGGGCCTCCCTCCTGCTTTCCACCTCAGGACCTTTGCACAGGATGGCCCTTCTCCTTCTGGACGTGTCCTGTTGCTCTCCCCCCAGCTGTGGGCCTCTGCTTCGGCACCGCCTCCAGGAAGGCACCCTGTCTAGCCCACCCCTCTGTTAGCTGTGGCTGCAGCCTGTGTGTCCCAGCTGTAGTCAGTTTTCTGTGGCCCCAAGAGTGAGCCTGGCCTGGAGTGCCTTGTGGGAAGGGGTCTGCGTCCATCTGCCTCTTTCTAGAAGCTCCTTACTGAGTCCAGTGACGTGTGTTCAGGGCATGCACGACATAAGAAGCACGTGTTCACTGTGGAACATGCAGACCCACGGAACAGGGGAGTGAACTTTGACATCTGCCATTGTCTCCCCCCCCGCCCCCCCGCCCAGCTCCACGCAGTTCACACAGTGCGGGACAACATCCACGTCTCTGCCTGCGTGACACTGTGGGCCGTGTGGGGCTGACTGTCTTCCCGACCACGAGTCCTGTTCCCTTGGTTTGGTGTTTCACCCAAGCCTGTGCCCACCTTTAGGGAGGTAGGGGTGGTCTCGCCTCCCCAGCTGGCATAACAGGTGGATGTCACGTGGGAGGCCTAGACCCCCGCCCTTCCGAACGGGAACCGCTGTCAGGGTGACTGTTAAAGTTACTTAAACTGACGGATGAGGCGCGATCCTGCTCTCCAGCCACACGGGCCCTTTTTCAAGGGCTCAGGAGCCTCAAGCGGCCGGTGGCTGCCGCCTGGACAGGACATGTAGGGCACTTGCTATCCTCAGAGTTCCGTGGTTCCAGATCAGATGTTCTCACCCAGGTGACTCTGCCCCCATGGGTCCCTGGGCCACGTCTGGGGACGTGTGTGGTTGTCACACCTGCGGGGGGATCCTGGCGTCAAGCGGGTCGGGGCAGGGATGCTGCTCCTCACCCCACAGCACCCGGGACGCCCCACAGAGGGTGAGCCGACCCACGTCACCCTGAGCTCCAGGGGGCATAGAGTGGCCTCCCCCGTCGCCTGAGACCCCGTCCCAGGCCGCGTGGCCCCGGGCCCGGGCCTCCCTGCTCTGGGGTGGGGACCCGGCCAGCCAGCTAGGGCGGGGCCACTCACATCGTTCCTTCCTTTCAGAACCACGCCTTCATCAAGCGGTCCGAGGTGGAAGAAGTGGATTTTGCCGGCTGGTTGTGTAAAACGCTGCGGCTGAACCAGCCCAGCACGCCCACGCGCACTGCCGTCTGACGGTCCTGCCACCGACAGACCCGCTCCCCATCCCACCCCTCCGGCTGCCCCCTCCGTGGGGATGCGCGCGTGGCCCTTGGGCCCGGGGAGGCCGACACCGCTGTGCTGTCTTCTCAGAACCTGCTTCCTTAGGTTTAAAGAAAAAAACCGAAACAAAACAGGGAAAGAAAAAGCAAACGTGCCGGTTGTGCTTCTTGTGCCTTTTCCTTGGGGTGTCGCCTTGATCCAGCCCGGGGTGGGCGCCTCTGCGAGGGCGGCCCAACCCCTGAGAGACGGGCATGGTGTCGGGCACTGGCTTTGCTCCTTTCCGAGGCCCTCAGAGGGACCCCCAGCCGTGGGTGACTTTCACCAGAAGAGAAGGGGGCTGCCCCCTTGGGGTGCGTGTGTGCCCCCAGCCTGGCATCTGCCCCTTGGAGGTGGCCGTCCCGGCCCGCAAGAGCTATTGGGCCCAGTGGCTCTCGTGGGGTCCCCGCCCCGGCGGCTCCAGCCTCGGGCCATGCAGCCTGTCCTCAGCAGTGCGTGACCTGCCCCCTGGGAGGGACCCCCAAGTCCTCTTCTGTGCTTCGGGGAACAGAGACTTCTGACAGCTCGCAGCAGCCTGAGCTGACATTCGCTTGGCAGAAAGGAAGCCTTGGGTTTCCAAGCTGTCCTGTGGTTGAAGCCCCAGCAGATCCTGCAAATAAGGCCCGCTCCCCTATGCCTGCAGGCCGACAGATGTGGGCGGGTGGCTCTGTGTCACCTCTGCTCGCCCAGCAAATCAGAAGTGACCACCCAAGGCACGTCACTGTCTCGGGCCTTGAACCGTTCGACCGCAGCTGATCGGAAATGAGATGGTGGGGGTGAGGCTGTCCTGACTCCTGGTGGCTATTGGGGTGTCCAGCCAGGCCCCTTGCAGGGGTCTGCATGAGGTCCGAGGCCCGAGACCCAGCCTTTCCGCCTTCAGGGCTGTACCACCTCCAACGGAGAAGGCCGCCTCTGGGCCATCGGGCAGTAGGAAGTGGTGGAGGGCAGGGCTGCTTCTAAGGTTTCCCCTCCTGCAGGCTCTCTGAAGATGAAGCTGTGAGTCTCCCCACAACCCCAATACTTCCTGAAGGCTTGAAACAGGCCGATATTTATCTGTGATAAGTCGCAGAGGAAGGGTTCTCGTAGAGCAGCGGTCCTGGGGCAAGCCAGCCCCGCGTTTCTGGAGAAGGTGCAGCTGAAGGTGGGGGATTGTGGCCCTCTGGGAACTGCTGGGTCCTTTTCTTCCTAGGGAGACCCTTCAAGTCTCCTCTGTTTTTTCCTGTGGTCACCAAAGAGAAGACAAGTTGGTAGCTGTTCCAACCAGCTTTCCAGATTTCTGCCACCTCGTAGTTGCCCCCAAAGTCTTTCCTGATTTAGAAAAGAATAAAAAAGATAACTAAAAGTGATGGAGGTGTCGCTCTGTGGGTACCCCAGCTCCCTCCAGAGCTTCAGAGGGGGAAGGGGGCCTAACGGGTGAACTGTGACTCAGCGTCTTGGCCCGTGGGCGCCCCGGCGCTGGCAGTCACAGGCAGCCCCATCGTTGGGCCAGTCCTGTACACGTCAGGCTGTGGGCCTGACCAATGTCTGTTAACAGAGCCGACTGCCGTTTGCAAGGAGTGAGACCGCATTGACGGCGTTCCTAGGGGTGCTGGTGAATCGGGTCGGTGGGGTAAGGCCTCCAGGGTTGCTGGGGGAGGACGGATCGAAAGTAGGCGCCTCCCCCAGCCCATCGGCTCCAGCCGCCCACCGTCTGCTGTGTTGCTTTGCCAGGACCCCGAGGCGCCTCAGGAAAGGACCAGAGAGACACTTGGCGCTTACCCTTCCCACTCCGAGTCAGCCAGGAACACGCCAGAGCCTTGGAGACCGTGACGAAAGTGTCCGACTTTAACAGCCAGGGGTCTCCCTCCCTCCCCCGCCCCCCACCCGCTTCCTGCAAACGTCGCTAGACTTGGCCCCCTCTGCCCCCACACCCTGACACCCCGTCTCTCCCTGGTTCACAGTGGTCCCTGCCTGGCTGCTCCCATCCAACAATCTGGCCGAAGGTGACCACAGACCGGCCTGGGAACGCTGATCCCTGCCCTGTCGAGGTCCTCTCTTGCAAGGGGGCAGGCTCTTCTTCCCGAAACATGTAACATCTGTTGGTTTTGGGGTCTCCCGACGTGTAGGGGTCCAGGCAGAAGGTGGGGTCAGGCAGCCAGGCTGCTGGCCCCTCCCGAGCTTCTTGTGAGAGACTGTTCTGTGTCAAGGTTCCCCGTGGCTCTTCCTTAAACCCCGAGACGGCCAAGTGCGTGAGATGATGCAGCCGCCCTGTTCGGGCCCCTGGGACCCCCAGCGTCCCTCTTTCTGACCTCTTTGTCCAAAAACAAATCAATCAGGAAATGAATCCAAGAGCTTCAGAATCTCACCCGTTGGGTGTTTTCTTACTTGGGTTTTGAGTTTTCTTTGCTTCTGGGGTTTTGGGGTTTTTTTGTTTTTTTGGTTTCTTTTGCCCTTGGTTTGGAAGAAGAAGGTATCCAGCGTCTTGTCGTTGCAAGTTTCTCCTCAGGTCCAAGTTTTCATCATATTAAACAGCACTTTACAACACCACGTGTGTTGACCCCTGTGTCCCCAGAGAGCAGACTCTCCCTGCCTGGTTCTGAGCCCTGAGCAGCTCATAAGTGACCTTGGAATAATTGATGAGCCGGGAGAGGTGGCCCAGCTCAATCAGGGTGCCACAGGCTTTTACCCCCAGCCCTGGCCATGGGCCAGAAGCCATCTAAAAGCTCGGGGTCACGGGTGCCCGCCTGATCCAGTGGAATTCTCAGGTTGGACCAGCCCCGGCCCCGGGACCGTCGCATTCCCCTCTCTGAGTGTAACAGACGTTCCGGGGATGGGGCAGGGGGAAAATGGAAGGAAAGAAGGTGTGCAGAACTCAGAACCGGCAGGCAGATTCCAGGCGGGTCTCGGCCCCCTGCGCCCTCAGATGCCACTGGGACGCACGTGCATCATTCAGCTGCAGGCGCAACTTAAATTTCCTCGTGGCCACATTTAAAATAGGAAAAAGAGTTAACCCTTCTGGTTCCTTGTTTTTGTTTGTTTTTTGTTTTGGCCTCACCGCGTGGCACATGACAGGCAGGATTTTTAGTTCCCTAATCAGGGATCAAACCTGTGCCCCCTGTGGTGGAAGCATGGAACCGCCAGGGAAGTCCCTGGTGAAGGTAATTGGATGGTATGTTTTATTTAACCCAATGTAGTCAAAATATTACCCTTGCACTTTGCAATCAATATGAAAATTAGTCTGGTGTTTTCCTTTTTTTTTTTTTTTTTTTTTTGGTACGGATTTGTGATACCGTGTGTTTTGCCTTTACCGTGCATCTCAATTTGGACGGCCCACATCTCCAGTGCTCGATGCCCCACGTGGCCAGAGGCTGCTCTGTCCTCTCCCAGCTGTCATCATGCCTACTGGGTCTCAGTGGGGACACTCTTGCCCCCCTCAACCCAGGGGACACTGATGTCTGGGGGCATCTGTGGTCATCACGACTGGGGGGCTCCTGGCATCCAGTGGGCGGGGCCGGGGATGCTGTTCCGCCCACCAAGCCTGCGGTGTCCCCCTCCTAGAGAGTAACCCGGCCCCCTGTCAGCAGTGAGGGGAGGAAGCTGGTTTAGCCCACGCCCCTCCCGCAATCCAACAGTGTAGAAGGCCACAGTTCCCCTGTAGCAGAAGTCAGACCCTGGGTCTTTTATGTCCAAGGCAGCCCTGCCTGAAGCCCCCAGGTTTCCTGTGTCCAGAGCCTGGGACACAGTGTGGCAGGGGGCGTGTGGGCAGGGGCGGCCCAGAACCTTCTGGAAGGCAGGGAGTCTGGAGAAGGGCGCTCAGCCAGCCCCAGGGGTGGAGGTGTGTGCCGGGCAGGAAGCCTCAGGTCCGGGAGGCGGGACTCAGTGGACTCCGGGTTAACCGAGTTCAGTTCAGAAGAAGCTGCCACTGCATTTCCCAGAAAGTGGGGATCAGGCGGGCAGAGTGGGAGTGAGGAAGGGGAAGGGACGGCCTCAAAATGAAACCAGCAGGGGCCCTGCGGGTCTCGCCCCGCCTCCCGGGGCTGGGGCTCCCAGCTGACCAGGTGTGCGGGGCCCCGAGCCACCCACCCACCCGGGGCTGAAGGCCACACCTTGAACTTCAGGCCAGTGGCTGGAGGACCTGCCCGGTCTGCAGTCCCCGTGGCAACGACACCTAGGCTCTGGAGGAGGAAGGAGGGCGCAGGGGGAGGCCAGGCCCCATGGCAGCCTGAACCGAGGCTCGGGTTTCTGCCCAGGCTTCCCTGGGGACCTAGGGAGGCCCGCAGAGAAGCACCTGGAGAATCAGAGAGAAGCCTCAGGTGAGGGAGGCACCGAGGCCCCGCAGCTGAGTCTCTTCCCCACCCTCGGCCCTCGCCTGACCCCCACCCCTGGGGGAGGCCACGCCCCCTGCAAGGGGGTCATCCCGGACCAAATGAGACGGCTACTGCTGACCCCCCAGGAAGGAGCAGACCCTCTCCTCCTGAGCATCCTGAATCCCTTTTCCCTTCACCCTGTCTACACCCCGTGAACTGGCCAGAATAGCTAACCCCATCGTCCCCCCCAAGCCCTGGCGACGCGGGACCCGTCCAGAGGCTCCGAGCTCCCCCGACAGAGGCCGGGCGCCCCCCATCTCCACACCCTGTGTGCTGGAGAATTCACAGCCCTAGCGGCAGCACCAGGCAGAAGGCCGTGGACTGGGTGTCCACGCTGAGAACCCTTGGACCGGAGAGGGCATCGGGGGCAGGGGAACCCGCGTGAGCAAGGGTGTGGCAGCGGGGCCAGGGTGCAAGATCTTTAACAACCATCCAGCAGAGCAGTGCCCATTCCTAATGGGCCCGCAAGGGCGCCTGGACTCAGAAAGGGGTCAGGTCTGCCTCCACTGGACCTCGTGTTGATTGTTTAGTTTCTGGGGTGGGGGACATAGGGGCTGGGGTGTTGGGTGCCTACCAGGTGAACGAACGGAAGCCTGTCGACATTTCAGCCCCCACTGGCTTTGGGTGCAGGACAACATGGTGGCTGAGTGGGAAGCCAGGTCACTTGGATGTCTGGCTAAGAAACCGGAACTTTATGGCCAGGACGATGGCCGACTGCAAGCTGGGCGGTGAACTCAGACAAGCAGGTATGGGAAGATGAATTAGCAAAGGAGCAGGATACTCAGAAATACCGCCATAGGGGTCCAGGCCAATCCCCACTGTGGCCGTCCTCTTGCAGGTCACACCAGCTAGGAGGGCATGGACATCCAGGGAAGGCAGCCTCAGGTTACAGATTCTCCTGCAAAAAGTCACAGAGAGGGACTTCCCTGGTGGTCCAGCGGGTAAGACTCCACGCTCCCAATTCAGGGGGCCCGGGTTCAATCCCTGGTCGGGGAACTAGATCCCGCATGCATGCTGCAACTAAGAAGTCCACATGCTGGGCTCTCCTGGTGGTGCAGTGGTTAGGAATCCGCCTGCCAATGCAGGGGACACGGGTTCGAGCCCTGGTCCAGGAAGATCCCACATGCTGCGGAGCAACTAAGCCTGTGTGCCACAACTACTGAGCCTGCACTCCAGAGCCCACAAGCTGCAACTACTGAGCCTGCATGCTGCAACTGAAGCCCGCGCTCCTAGAGCCTGTGCTCCGCAACAAGAGAAGCCACTGCAACGACAATCCGTGCACTGCAACGAAGAGTAGCCCCCGCTTGCCACAACTAGAGAAAGCCCACATGCAGCAACAAAGACCCAACGCAGCCAAAAATAAATAAATAAAAATACATAAATTTATTAAAAAAAAAAAAGTCCACATGCTGCAACCAAAGATCCCGCGTGCCGCAACGAAGATCCCGTGTGCCGCAACTAAGACCCGGTGCAGCCAAAATAAAAATAATAATGATCATAATAATAAATATAAAAAGAAAAAAGTCACAGAGAGAGCTGGGCCGTGGGGCAGGGCAAGGCCTTGGACTGGAGACCCCCCCCATACCTTCCCCTTAGACCTATCGCTCCACAAATACCCTCATCCTGGTGGCCTGCCCTGGGTGGAGGTAAAGGCTGGCCCCTTACCTCCTGTCCCCATGTCCCCTCTCCCTCCCAGAAGACCAAGCCCACCTGTCCCCAGCACTGGCATTGCTGTCTGTCCTGTCGCACTTCCTACTCTGCTCACCTGTGAGTCTTTTCACTCCCTTCCATCTGCACCTGCCTATCTCCTGGTCCTTCACTTGTGGGTGTCTCTTGAGGAGGGCTCTCTGCCTTCTCCGAGCCCCCATAACCCTCCGCCCTCCCGTGTGGCTGGGATGACCGCCCCACTACACTCACCTGAAAGTTCACACACAGCTCCCCTGCCGGGCCACCCATCTCCTTTCTTCTATAACAGCCTTGGATTTTGAGGTGGGGACCAGTGAGGTTTCTAAGCACAGACACATCACCCCCCAACCCCTGATGTCTCTGGGGGGACCCAGTGTACAGCAGTAGGGGCCTCCCAGGGGTCAGAGTGTCAGGGAGGAGGAGTGGGGAGGAGAGAGAGAAGAGGAAGGGGAGGGGGAGGGGGAAGAGGAGGGGGAGGGGAAGAGGAGGGGGAGGGGAGGGGAGGGGAGGGGGAAGAGGAGGGGAGGGGAGGGGGAAGAGGAGGGGGGAGGGGGAGGCAGTGCAAACCTTTCACTCACTCTTGGCTCCCTGTCTTTGCACCTGCTGTTCCCTGTTCTGGAATTCCTCTTCCATTCCCCCCTCCCCACCCTCAGCTCCTGCTCAAACTTCAGGCAGCCTTTCCCTTCCCCCTGCCGAGGGCCGCCAGACCCCCCCCCCATGTAAAACCCTCAGCAAAATTGCTCCTTTGACTTTCCCATCACCCATCTTCATGGCCTTGAACTTGGCAGTGGATTCTTCAACATGACACACAGACACAAGCAGCAAAAGAAAATATAGATGAACTTGGACTTTGATCAAAATTGAAAACTTGGGTGCATCAAAGGACGCCCTGAGGAGAGTGAAGAGAAAGCCCACAGAGTGGGAAAAAAGTATTTGCAAATCCTGTAAGGGAGACGGGCCTAGTACTCAGGGGAAATAAAGAATTCTTACAACAAAGAAAAAGAAAAAATCCTCAAAACTTAACAACCGGAAGAGTCGCCCCAATTAAAAAGGTGGGTATTTCCCCAAAGACGTTGTACAGGTGCCCAGTGAGCACGTGAGGAGCTGCTGGACCGGGTCTCCCCACACCTGGACTTGGGTTGGAGGAGGGGGCGGGGCGAGTGGGATCAGCTTCTACGCAGAGGGGTGGGGTCTCCCCGGGATGCGTGAAGCCGGAGGTACGCTGTCTCCTGCTTTCACCCCACATTAAAGAGCAGGAAGTGGCTCCGGAGTGACAGGAACGGAATCCTGTGTGACTCCCTCTCCCCCTCCTCCTCGCCTGCCCAGGGGCTCCCCGCCAAAGGGGAGGCGCAAAGCCCGGCACAGGTGCGAAGAAGCCGCCCGCCTACCTGCCCTCTGAGGAAGCCCCGCCCCTGCCTTCCTCTTCTTCCTGCCTCTCCTCTGCTCTCCCCTCCCCCGCCTCGGCCGGCCCACCCCCAGCCCGGCTCTACTCCTCATTAAAAGGGAGGGGCCATCTTCCGGGGCCTTGCTCCCAGACTGCCTGCCCTGCTGCTCTGTGCTGGCCCCTGAGGTTCTGGGAGCTTCTCAAACTCTCCCTTTTGAAGCTCTGGGTTCACAATTGGAGCCAACCTGGGCGGGGGTGGGGATGGGGAAGGTGTTTCCTCAGCATCCGGCAAAGATCCAGGGAGACTCGGTGCCGGGCCGCCCCTGGGGGTGCTCCTTCTCTCTGTGCCTTTTAGGGTGTGCTTCTTACCCCCCAGAAAACGTGGGGTCCCCAGACATCACTATGGTGCGTGGACATGCACCAACCAACACCTACTTCGGTTAACACCTGCCCTCATTCACAGCAGCCCAAACTGGAGACACCCCAAACGTCCATCGGCTGAGGAATGCATAAGCGGAATAAGGCACATCCACACACGGGAGCATCACTCAGCCGTGAAAAGGGGTGAAGCCCCGACACTCGCTGGGGGAGGGGATGGGGGTGATGCTAATGGGGACGGGGTTTCCTTTTGGGGGGATGAGAATGTTCTAAGATAAGATAGTGGTGATGGTTGCACAACACTGTGAATGTCCTGAAAACCAGTGAATCGCACACTTTAAGTGTGTGAACTGTATGGTATTTGAATTATATCTCAATAAAGCTGTTATACTAAAAAACGATAGATGTAGAGAACAAACGTATGGACACGAAGGGGGGAAAGTGGCAGGGTGGGGGGATGGTGGGATGAATTGGGAGATTGGGATTGACATGTATACACTAAAATGTAATATATATATAATAGATAACTAATAAGAACCTGCTGTATAAAAAATAAATAAAATTCAAAAAAAAATTAAAAATAAATAAATAAAAAACGAACTGCCCTCTCCCAGTGGCTCCCACACTTCCTGTCTCCCTGAGCTGTGAGGGTCTTTTGTTTTTTGTCCACGCCACGCAGCTTGTGTTCCCCGACAAGGGATCGAACCCCGGGCCCATGGGAGTGAAAGCCCACGGCAGTGAAAGCCCACATCCTGACCACTGGACCACCAGGGAATTCCCTGAGCTACGTTCTTGACATCCCCAGGTGACTCTCCCCCCTCCCCGCTTCCCGTCCAGTCTGGGGAGTCCTGGAGAATGGGCCCATCTCCTGACATCAAGTGGCTCTCAACCAGGCCCAGAAGACAGTGAATCCGTGCCGCAGGCTGTGGACCCACACCCTGCAGGAAGAACAGCAGGGGTGAGGGGGACAAGGCCACGCCATTGCCTGGAGACAGGCAGGCCTGCCAGTAAGCAAGTGGGGCACCTGGGCCTGAAGCCCCATCTGCCAGACCATGAGCCCCAAGCCACAGCAGGTGGCCTCAGGGGACACTATCCCCCGCCCCCACTCCCCACCCAGCCCCGACTCAGGCCACATGGATCCTCCTTTCTGGTGGTTTCTGGGCCAAGGGTCCCTGCTGGGTAAAGGCAGCCGACATCCTGTTCTGCCTTGGACCTAGCTCCGCCCCCTCCCAAAGGGGATGTTGCGGCCCAAGTCAGCGGTCAGCAGAGCTTTGATCTTCCCAGCGCCCCATGGGATGGACCTGATCCCCTGCCCCACTTTTACAGGAGGTCGGGCGGTGTGGGGAAGGAGCCCAGGATAAGAAGGTGGCTTGCCTTGCCCAAGGTCATGCAGAGAGAACTTGCCCTTGGACCCCTTGACCTTGACTCTGAGAATCCACAGGCCAGAGGAAGGTCAGGAGAGGGAGCGGCGGGCAGACGGTGGCCCCGCAGGACAGGGCGGCGGCTGACCTTGCACCTGACACAGCTGCCCTCCCTCTCTGTCCCTCTTCTCTTCCCTGTCTCTCTCTGTCTCTCTTCTTTCTCTCCCGGAAAGTGAAACCGGTGACACCAAAGTGAAACTGAAGCTGGTGCCTCGCAGCCAAACCAGCCGAGGGAGCGAGAGGGCCAGCGGGTGACTCCCCTGGCTGGCCCACGTGGCAGGCGGCAGGATGGAGGGAGGAGTCCCTCCTTCAATTGTGGTGATTTTAAAAAAGGAAAGATCCGAGGGGGAGGTCTGGCCGACCCGAAAGGCTGCCACGTTCTCCTCTTCTGCTCCTTCCCTGGCTGCGGTCCCCTCCGCTTTGCAGGCTCCCCCAGGGGTACCATCTTGTAGAAGGCCCTGAGTGGGCAGGGGCTGGGGTGGGGGAGGACAGGACTGGCCTGGTTCACCCGGGGTCCCTCAGATGAAGCTGACCCACGGAGACCGTCTCTACTGAGGGACTGGCCTCAGGCCCCTCGCACAAGATAAAAAGCCAAGGACCCCCCAGCGTGGAGACAGGCTGCCTGGGGCAGTGTAGGGGTGTGGGTGGAGAGGAGGCTTTGCCAGGGGACGGGGGGAGGGCAGCGGGATGGCTCAAGGGCTGGGACCTGGCCGCCGGTCAAGCAGAGGCCACCGCACCGTGGTTTTCCTTCTCCGCAGAGCCCGGAGAGGAAAAAACAAGCAGGCGCGTTAGATCCAGGCCACAGTTTCTCCTCCTGGGCACTGTGGACATTTGGGACCGGTCATTCCCTGGGGTGGGGCTGTCCTGGGCACTGTGGGGTGTTGAGTGGCATCCCTGGCCTCCACCAGCTCCATGTCTGGAGCTCCCCCAATATGACAGCCATAGTTGTCCCCAGGGGGTAGGGGAATCACACCCATTCCACCCCCAATGTGATCCCCTGCCCTAAGCCAACTCCTGTTTGGGGGCGGCGGGGGGGGGGGGGACCCGGCTGCGGAAAGAGTGACAGAGACAGAACCCTGGGCTGGACCCCAAAGGCAGACAGGCTAGCCCTCCCCGGCTTTGGAGCACTCCTTCGAGGTTCTGAGAGGCCCCTGGGAGCTGTCATCCAGCCTGAATGTGAAGGGGCATCCAGGAAAGTGGCGCTCAGGAAACTGGGAGCTTCCGGCTGGCAGGACCCATTGCACAGACTGGCAGGGCCCATTGCACAGACGGGAATCCTGGGGGTGGATGGAAGGAGGGAGAAACAGCAGCACCAGATCGGTCCTGCCTTTTCCACCTCTGGAGCAGTCTAAGCCACCCCTTAAGTGAGGCTCCCTAGCCCCCCAGGTACCCATGGACCAGCCATTATTGCCCCACCCTCTGCTGCTTAGAAAATGTTTCTCTGTGATGCTGGGGGTCCTCCGTGAAGCTGCTGAAGTATTTCGATACTTGCACACCTGGTTTGGCCACCCCGGGGTTTACTGGTTAAATGTTAGCTCGTCTGGGTGGGGCTCTGGGGACCTGGGAGGAGCCTGGATGGGAGGAGGCATCCACCCACTGGGGAACCAGGGGCTTCCGGCGCCTCACCTGGCTTTCCCTGCACCCGGGCACCAGTTCCGGGTTTATGGGGCACCCAGGGCAGACAAAGTCCCTGCCCACCAAACCAGCAATGTGCCTGTGAGTGGTCACGGCAGGGCTTGAAGCGTCCAGAAGTCGAGCTGGGAGCCATTTGACTCTGTACTTGTGGCTGGTGGCTCTCACGTTCTTTTCTTTCCAATGTCGTCACTTGTGAAAATAAAAAGGCTGCGCTCTGTTAAGTTGGACCCCAAAATAGTTTCTTTTGGGTTTTTTTTTTTAGTCCTGTTTTTAAAAACAGACCCTGATTTTTTTTATTGTAGTAAAACATACACAAAAGTTACCATCTTGATCATTTTTAAGTGCATAGCTCAGCGGTTTTAAGTACATTCACATTGTTGTGCAAACATCTCCAGAACTTTCTCACCTTCCCAAACTGAAACTCGGTCCGCATTAAACACTAACTCCCCAGGCCCTGGCCCCCACCATCTACTTTCTGTCTCTATGGATCTGAGTCCTCTAGGGGCCTCCTGTGAGTGGAATCCGACAGTATTTGTCCTTCTGTGTCTGGCTTCTCTCACTGAGCATCATGTCCCCAAGGTCCATCCATGTTGCAGCAGGTGTCAGAATCTCCTTCCTTTTTAAAGATGAATAATATTCCACTGTGTGGATGGACCGCAACTTGTTTATCCATCATCTGTCGATTTGGCTTCTGTGAATAATGCTCTTATGAATACAGATGTGCAAACACCTGCATGGTTTTAGGAATTGAACTTTGCTCTGGATTCTCTGACTTAGGCCTCGGCAGCCCTGTCAGCATCTCGACCGAATAAGTCTGGTGGAAAGACCCCCCTGCCCCCGACAAGGCTGCCAGGAGTTTCTCCTGATATTGGGCTGGTCCACCCCCCAAGAGTAGAGTGGACCACCCATTACTGAGCCCAGTGCTGGGTGCCAGGCAGTAAGAGGAGACTCAGATAGGACTGGGACCAGGTCTGACATCCCTCCTTGCCTCGGGAACACCCCAGAATCATTTCCGCCTTCCACCCGTAAGCCCTACAGAGAACTCCTGGGAGCCAGGCTCAGCTACCAGTCTGTCTGTCCGTCTTTTCCTCGTGGGACATGTCTCCTTGTCTCCTTTCAGCATGCTGGTCTCGTCCCCAGAATGGTTTGGTAAGAACACCATCTCCCTCGAGCTGAGTGCTAGACCTCTATTAATGTGGCCTGAAATCACATTAGCTTTTTCAGAATCTCAGCTGCACTATTAATTGCCTGGTTTGTCCATACAAACCTGTGATGGGCAGAATAATGGTCTCCCAGAGACGTCTGTGTCCCTTACGTGGTCAGAGGGACTCTGCAGATGGTATTAAGTTGAGGCTCTTGACAAAGGAGATTATCCTGGATTCTCTAGGGGCCCAGCATCATCACAGGGTCTTTATAAGACCCTGTGATGGGAGGGTCAGAGACAGAGAGAGACGGGAGATGCTGCACTGTTGGCTGTGAGGATGGAGGACGGGGCCACGTGCCAGGCATGCGGCGCCACTGGAAGCTAGAAAAGGCAGAAACCGATGCTGCCCTGGAGCCTCCGGAAGGATCAGCCCAAGACCCATTTTGGACTTCTGACCTCTAGAAATGTAAGAAAATTAATCTGTGTTGTTTTCAGTCACTACATTTAGGGTAATCTGTTACAGTCGCCCAAGGAAACTCATACAAAACCCTCACAGGATGTTCTATCTGGTGCAATTACCTCTTTAAAATTTTTTTTTTTTAATTTTAGAAAAGAAATATATATTAACTGAAGAAAAATGCAAATATTCAGAGAAGCAATAAAGTCACCCTTATCCCACCACCTAGAGATAAGCACTGTTGATACCTCAGTGTGTGTACAAAGCGTATACATGTGTATATTTTTAAGAATAATGGGACCTTTTATTTTCATTTATTTAAAAAATTTTGGGGGGGCCATGTAGCACAGCATGTGGGATCTTAGTTCCCCAGACAGGGATCAAAACCACAGTGGAAGTGCAGAGTCCTAACCACTGGACCGCCAGGGAAGTCCCTACCCCAGAATAATGGGACCTTTTAAATGTACTGGTTTGTAACCCACTTTTCTAGTTACTATAGCTTGACCGTCTCAAAATATTTCCTTTGGATAAATTTCTAGATACAGAATCTCTGGGCCAAAGGCTGTGCATATTTTTAGGCATTTTTGGTCAAGCAACTTTTTTTCGGGTGTTTTAATTTCTGTGTGTTTTTATAAAATTAAGGTATAGGCTATATACAATAAAATGTACAGATATTACGTATAGAGTTGGATGAATCTGACAAATATATACACCCATGTAGACTCAATTTTTGCTTCTTTTTTGTTGTTAAATAAATGTTTTATTTCAGAAATATTTTAGATTTACAGAAAACTTGCAAAGATTCCAGAAAGGCTTCCCATATACCCCTTCACCCATCTTCCCCTAAGGCTGTCATATATCACCACGGTATCTTTGTCACAACTAAGGAACGAACACCTGTAAATCACCACGAACAAAACTCCACACTGTCTTTACATTTCACCAGTTTTTCCACAAATGCCCTTTTTCTGTTTCAGGATCCCATCCAGGAGCCCATACTGCACTGAATCAACTGACTTCCCACCTTAAAAAAATAATAATTGTAGTAAAATATACATACATCACATTGAGCATTTTAACCCTTTCTAAGTGTGCAGTTCAGTGGCATTAAGCACATTCACATTGTTGGGCAACCATCCCCACTATTCATCTCCAGGACTGTCTCATCTTCCCAAACTGAAACTCTGTCCCCTTTTACTCAATGGCTTGCTTTTTTTTTTTTCTTTTTGGCCACAGCGCGTGGCTTTCGGGATCTTTGTTGCCATGACTAGGGATCCAAACCTTGCCCCCTGCAGTGGAAGCACAGGGTCTTAACTATTGGACCGCCAGGGAAGTCCCCTCAGTTGGCTTTTGAGAGTGTGCATAGAACTTTACAGCTCTCCCAGGAAGGTTAGTGTTTCTTTGTGTGTTTGCTGTGATATGCCTTGAATCCAAATTTATCTCCATTCTCCCAGAACTGATAAGCTAGCCTTCAGCATCTTGGCATCTTTATTCAAAGTCACTGGTGAAAAAGATTAGATAGATAGATAGATAGATAGATAGATAGATAGATAGATAGATAAACATATACACATATGTATGTATGACTTGTTGAAGTACTAACCTCCAGTACCTTAGAAGGTGGCTTTATTTGTGAATAGGGTTGTTGAAGATGTAATTAGTTAAAATGAGTTCATGCTGGAGCAGAGTGGGCCCCTAATCCAATGTGACTGCTGTCCTTATAAGAAGGGGGCATTTGGATGCAGAGACAGATGAGCACAGAGGGAAGATGACCTAAAGGGACCTGGGGAAGCTGGCCACCTGCAAGCCAAGGGAGGCCTGAAGCTACTGGAAGGAAGCCAGGCGAAAGGCCTGGGACAGACCCTTCCCCAGAGCCTTTGGAAGGAGAATGGCCCTGCCAATACTTTGACTTTGGACTTCCGGCTTTCCGAACTGAAAGGGAATACATTTCTGCTGTCCCCAGGCACCCAGTTTGTGGTACTTTGTTACAGAGGCCCTAGGAAACTAATTTATATACATATTTCATAGGGTCCTTATAAGAGGGAGTTAGGAGGGTCAGAGTTAGAGAGAAATGGGAGGATGTCAAGCTGCAGGTTTTGAAGATGGCAAAGCAGATCATGAGCCTTTTAAAAATAAGTGTAGGGAGGGACTTCCCTGGTGGTCCAGTGGTTAAGACTTCGCCTTCCAATGCAGGGGGTGTGGGTTCGATCCCTGGTCGGGGAGCTAAGCTCCCACATGCCTCAGGGACCAAAAAACCAAAACATAAGACAGAAGCAATATTGTAACAAATTCAATAAAGACTTTAATAAATAAATAAAAATAAGTGTAAGGAGGGACTTCCCTGGCGGTCCAGTGGTTGGGACTGAGCGCTTCCGTAGCAGGTTCGATCCCTGGTTGGGGAACTAAGATCCCGAGTGCTGTGCGGCCAAAGAAAAAAGGACCCTGTCCACCTTCCCCCACTATTGTCTCCAACTATGCTGACCGGGCTGCCCACACCAGCATCCCAACTGGTCTTGCCCTGCTCAGGGCTCTTACACAGTTATCGGAAAGATTAACAAAACATAAAGCAGGGCACATGTCTGCTCGAACCCAGGCTGATGTCTTTCTTTTTTTTGAATTTTATTTTATTTATTTTTTTATACAGCAGTTTCTTATTAATTATCCATTTTATACGTATTAGTGTATATATGTCAATCCCAATCTCCCAATTCATCCCATCACCACCACTCCCCTGCCACTTTCCCCCCTTGGTGTCCATACCTTTGTTCTCTACATCTGTGTCTCTGTTTCTGCCCTGCAACCTGGTTCATCTGTACCGTTTTTCTAGGTTCCACATATATGCGTTAATATACAGTATTTGTTTTTCTCTTTCTGGCTTACTTCACTCTGTATGACAGTGTCTAGATCCATCCACATCTCTACAAATGACCCAATTTCGTTCCTTTTTATGGCTGAGTAATATTCCATTGTATATATGTACCACATCTTCTTTATCCATTCATCTGTTGATGGACATTTAGGTTGCTTCCGTGACCTGGCTATTGTAAATAGAGCTGCAGTGAACATTGGGGTACATGTGTCTTTTTGAATTATGGTTTTCTTTGGGTATATGCCCAGGAGTGGGATTGCTGAGTCATATGGTAATTCTATTCTTACTGATATCTTTCCATCAATACTTTTTGGGGGGTACCTTTCAATTTTTTAATTTTAATTTTTTGGAAAGGAAAAACATTTAATTTTACTCACAAATGACCACGCTTCATACTAATGGGATGTGCGAATCCATTAGGCACTGCAGGAGTTCCCAGACTTTGGAATGAGATGGCGCCTGGCCACCCTCACATCCTGTTCCAGGCCGACTTTCCTTTTGAACTTAAAACAAAATTTTTTGGCAACATATATATGACATAAAATTTACCAATTTAACCATTTTTAAATGTACAATTCAGTGACGTTTAAGTGTACTCACATTGTTGTGCAAAAATTACCACTATCCATCTCCAGAGCTTTCCCATCTCCCCAAACTGAAACTCTGTCCCCATGAAACACTGACTCCCCACCCCCTCCCCCAACCCCTAGCCCCCACCATCTACTTCTTGTCTCTGTGGATGTGACTCCTCTAGGGACCTCCTGTGAGTGGGATCAGACAGTATTTGTCTTTTGTGTCTGGTTAATTTCACTGAGGATCATGTCCTCAAGTTTCATCCATGTAGTAGCAGGTGTCAGAATCCCCTTCCTTTTTAAGACTGAGTAATATTTCATTGTGTGGATGGACTACATTTTGCTTTTTCATTCATCGGTCAATGTACATTTGGGCTGTTTCCATATTTTAGCTACTGTGAATACAGCTGTTATTAAACATGGGTGTTTCTTTGCTCTTTAAAAATTGAGATGTTATTCACTACCAGAATATTCACTCTTTAATGTGGACAATGCAGTGGTTTTCACAGAACTGTGCAACCGTCACTACTATCTAATTTTTGAACATTTCCATCACCCCCAAAAACTACCCCATCCCCCTTAGCAGTCCCTCCCCTCCCCCTCCCCTAGGCCCTGGCAACCACAAACCCACTCTCTGTGTCTGTGGATTTGCCTGTTCTGGACGTTTCCCATCAATGGAATCACACACTATGAGTCCTTCTGTGTCTGGCTTCTCTCACTGAGCATCGTGTTCTCAAGACGCATCCATGTTGTAGCGAGTGTCAGCGCTTCACTCCTTTTTATGACTGAATCCATGACACTTTAGTCCAAAGCACTTGCCTGGCCTGCAGGTGCCCGTTTACTGCCCTCTGACTCTGCTGCTCCAGCCATACTGGCCTCCGGGCTGATCCTCCATCATGAGGGGCGGTCCCACCTTGTACCCTTTACCCTCAGGCCTGGGAACCTGCTCCCATATCCTCATTCAGATCTCTGCTCAGTATCACTTCCTTTGAAGAATTCTCCCTGATGATCATTTCAGTAACAGAACTAGCCCCTAGACAAACCTAGCCATGGTCTGATTCTATGAGGTCTCTCACCTTTTGCCATCTTTGGGCTATTCTACAACTGTGTACGTGTAGAAAACTGATACTTATGGCAATGATCCTTTTTTTGTTTTCTTTTGTTTATTTGTTTACTTATTTAGGCCACACGGCGCTGCTTGTGGGATCTTAGCTCCCCGACCAGGTATTGAACCTGGGACCATGGCAGTGAAAGCGCTGAGTTCTAACCAGTGGACCTCCAGGGAACTCGCTGGCAATGATTCTTGTCCAGACAAATACAAATGAATCATACACAGTCCTGTTTTCTTCTGTCTGTAATTCATTCCAGCATTGCTCACCTGTCTCTATAGGAATGTTCTTCGGATTTTCCTTTGAACCCGTTGTAACATCTTGCTGGTTCCCTCATTAATTAATGAACGAAATAAAATCTTTTGACATGTGTTCATTTAAAAAAAATAGCCCCCAGGCCCCCATCACTGTCTATTCAGTTACTCGCCGCTAATTGTCTGAAATGATTTTATCTGTCTCTTTGCTTATTGTCAGTATTTGCCACTACAATGTAAGCTGGAGACCAGGGACTTCGTCCATGGGAGGCACTAAGGGCTGGCTAAGTGGGCTTCCAGGCAGACCAAACACTGAGCAGAATGTTCTAAAATCGTCATGGCGTCAACATCAAGCTCAGTGATCCCCTCCTGGGTTTTATTTGATTTATTAATTTTTTCAAGGTGGTTGCAGTGACTCTATTTCATAAACTACATTATGCAAATTATAGGCAGATTTAAAAAAAAATTTTATTGGAGTATAGCTCTTTACAATATTGTATTAGTTTCTGCTGTATGGCAAAATGAATCAGGTATACGTATACATATATCCCCTCTTCTTTGGATTTCCTTCCCATTTAGTTCACCACAGAGCTCTGAGTAGAGTTCCCTGTGCTATACAGTAGGTTCTCATTAGTTATCTATTTTATACATAGTATCAATAGTGTATATATGTCAATCCCAATCTCCCAATTCCTCCCACCTCCCCACCCCGGGTTTTAGAACCTGCCTACGTCCCTGCCTTTTTCAAAAGTGGAACACTTACCCCGCAGCTCCCTTTCCCAGAAGTTCCTCCAGGAATATCAGCTAGGATTCCCAAGGCCCATGTGCAAACTGTGTTTTTGTTTGTTTCGTTTTGTTTCGACTGCGCCACGCGGCTTGTGGGATCTTAGTTCCCCGACCAGGGATCGAACCCGGGTCCACGGCAGAAAGTGTTTTAACACCTCGAGCTGTGAGACCCCTGGGTCCAGCTACAGCCCCTAATTCACCCACAGCAGTCAGGGAAGGCCCCTCATCCACTCCCTCTTGGGTCGTGGTTGAGAGAACAGTCAATACCTGTTGAAAAACCTAAAGACGTAATGTAAATGGGAAAAGAATTTGAAAAAGAATAGATACATGTATATGTATAATGGAATCACTTTGCTGTACACCTGAAACTAGTCCAACATTGTTCATCAACTGTGCCCCAATATAAAATTTAGAAACAAAACAAAACAAACAAGCAAGCAAAACCTAAAGACATCTGATCCAAGTTCCCAAAGGCACCTTGCCTTGTTTGGTGGCTGCTTTGTGAGCCTGTGAAAGAGGTATGGCACTCGCTGCCATTGGTAAGCTGAGGCCCAGAGTGGGAGGGTCACCTGGGCTGCAGAATCAGAACAAGAAGATTGGTCTCAAGAAATGCCAGCTTCATGCATGGGAGCCTTAGGGGTTCAGACAGCCACCCCCCTAGGTCGTGGAGGAGCTGGGGTCTGGGATGGAGAGATGGCGGGCTCCCTCTTGCCCAGAGCTCACTTGGCCCTGAGATTCTCCTCCACGTCTTCCCCCAGGAGGGAGCGAGCTCTCAGGAACTCAACCTGTCTCATCCAAGAAGTTCCCTAGATGACAGCTAACATCCCCACTTGAAAACCTTTATGACTCAGGAAACCTGAACTCCAGTCCCCCTTTCAAGCTCAGCACCCGTATGACCTTCTGTAGTAACTGAGATACCCTCTTTTAAAATATCTCAGGTATTTGGAAGCTTAAATGAGATCACAAAGATGTAAGAATTTTGTCAACTGCAAAATGTTCCTCAACCAAAAAGTAAAGCTATTGTAAACCAACTATACTTCAATAAAAAAGTAACTCTAGGGACTTCCCTGGTGACGCAGTGGTTAAGAATCCACCTGCCAATGCAGGGGACACAGGTTCGAGCCCTGGTCTGGGAAGATCCTACATGCCGTGGAGCAACTAAGCCCGCGAACCACAACTACTGAGCCTGCATGCCACAACTACTGAAGCCTGTGTGCCTAGAGCCCATGCTCTGCAAAAGAGAAGCCACTGCAATGAGAAGCCTGCACACTGCAACAAAGAGTAGCCCCTGCTCGCCCTAACTAGGGAAAGCCCGCGCACAGCAACGAAGACCCAATGCAGCCAAAAACAAATAAATAAATAAATTTATTTTTTAAAAAAAGTAACTCTCTCTATATAATTTCTATTGAGATATAATTCACATGCTATACAATTCACCCTTTAAATTGTGTGATTCAGTGGTTTCTAGCCTAGTAATAGAGTTGTGCAACCATGGCCACTATCTAATCCCAGAACATTTTCATCACCCTAAAAAGAAACTTCACGTCTATTGGTGCACTCCCCCCACCCCATTCTCTCCAACACCTCCCAGCTCCAGGCATCCACTAACCCACTTTCTGTCTCTGGATTTGCCTGTTCTGGACATTCCATGTACATGGAATCATACACTATGTGGCCTTTTGTATCTGGTTTGTTTCACTGAGCATCATGTTTTCAAGGTTCATTCACATTGTAGCGTGTATGTGCTTCACTCCTTTTTAAGGCTGAATAATATTCTATTGTATGGATGGACCACATTTTACTTATCCACTAATCAGTCGATGGACACCTGGACTGTTTCTACTTTTGGCTCTTAGGAATAATGCTGTTATGGATATTCCTGTTGTCATTTCGCTTGGGTAGAGACACCTAGGAGTGGAATTGAGGGATCATATGGTTACTCTCTGCTTCACCATTTGAGAAAGCGCCAAACTGTTTTCCACAGCAGCTATAACATTTTGCATTCCCACCAGCCACATATGAGGATTTCAGGTTCTCTCCATCCTCACCAACACTTGTTACAGTCTGTCTTTTTGATTCTAGCCAACCTAGCAGGGGTGAAGTGGTGTCTCCTCGTGGTTTTGATTTGCATTTCCCTGATGACTAATGATGTTGGGTAACTTTTCATGAGCTTGATTGGTTATTTATATATCTTTTTTGAGAAATGTCTATTCAAATCCTTTGCCCCTTAAAAAAATTGGTAGTGTTTTTATTGTTGAGTTAAAGATTTCTTTATATATCCTGGGTAGTAGACCCTTATCAGATCTATGATTTGCAAATATTTTCTCCCATTCTGTAGGTTTTTCTTTCACTTTCTTGATGGTGTTCTTTGAAGCACATAGGTTAAGTAATGTGCTACTTTAGAAGTATTTTTTATTTTATTATAAGTAATAAATGCATGATACAAAATTCAAAAGATCAAAGAGAGTAAACAGAAGCTCTCTCACTCTGCTCCCAGAAGCAACACCTGTTTATGGTGACAAGAATTATCGGTTCAAAATATTATACAGCTTTGCAGCCTAGCCCATATAACTCGAATTCAAGTCACCCCGCTGGCATGCTGTGTGACTTTGGCAAACTTCTTACCCCCTCTGGGTCTCGGTGTCTTTATCACATACATCAGGGATGATAACCCCTGCTCCACAGATAGACTAAAATAACACACAAAGGTGGACCTCAGAAAATGAGAGCTGGTGTTACTACTCACCCTAGAACAAATCTGTTCTGAGGCAAGTTTCAAGTATTTATCAACTTTTGTATTGTTTTATGGCTATGATGGAGTTGGTTCTGATACATTCCAAGAACCCTTTAGCCAAGCACATTGGCGGGGGTGGGGTCTGCCAATGAGGTAAAAAAAAATGCCTTGAGTGTGTGCGCGAATTTTTCACCTTTGGAGATGTGGGTTTCAACTCTACACTGGCCAGGAACAGGGTGGGGGGAAGGGTATGGCTCAAATAATAATAATAATGACAGCAATAACAGCATGGTCACATCTATCCTGTGTTGAGGACTTCCCACCAGCAGGCACTGTTCTGTTTAAGTATGTTACATGTACCATCTTGTTTCTCCTTTGTCACAACCCTAGGAAGTCTCTACCATCATTCTTTTTTAATTAAAACATTTTTTTTAATTTTTATTTTTTGGCCACGCTGCGGCATGTGGGGATCTTAGTTGCAGGACCAGGGATGGAACCCATGCCCCCTGCAGTGGAAGTGCAGTGTCTTAACTACTGGACCGTCAGGGAAGTCCCTCTACCATTATTGTTTACAGAGGACTCTGAGGGTCAGAGAGGTTAAGTAAGCTGCCCAAGGTCACACAGCAACTCAATCTTTTATACTTTATTAGGTTTTCAAATAGTATCTACTTGGGTATCTTTTTTTGGGGAGGGGAGGGGGTGGGACTGAGGAGTGGGGGTCAGGACAAAGCTTTGCTCCCTTCCCTCTCTTTGCACTGCAGGGACAGGAGTGGGCACAGGGTAGGGGTACGCCATCCTAGCATTTATTTTCTGAAGGACCTGCCCACAGCCCTTCCGGCAGGGTCCAGAGCCAGGTGAAGCTGGGTTCAACATCCTTGGCCACTGTCCCTCTCTGGGTCTCAATTTCCTCAAATGTAAGATGGAAATCATATGATCCCTGTTTTTTCCCAGGGCCTGATAAGGATTAGATTCAACGCCAATCCTACATACGAGTTCCCTGCCCCTTCTGAGTCAGGTTATTAACTGTAGAGAAGGGTGCCAGATATCTGAGGCTGGGTGGTACAGAGGGGACCCTGAGTCACCCCTGATCTGGCTGAGTGGGTGGAGCTTGGGCGGGATGGCAAAAGAGACCATTGAGGACTAAGGCTTGAGGTTCAGGTATCTACAGAGACCAAGCACTGCCCTGGGACCTGCACGTTGGAAGGAAGAGGGCTTATATCCCAGGCAGGGTCGTTAGAACAAAGTCCCTGGGCTCCACCCTCACGCTAGACGCATGCGGCCCCTCCCTCAGTCCCTTTCCACCTACCCCGGGGCTGGTTTCAGGCTGCAAGTCCTGGGGCTGTCGCTTCCCTTCTGGGGGCCTCCCGGGTTTCCCCTTGAAGCCCAATTATTATTACAAAAGCCAATTCAACCCATTTGGGCGTTTAAAGGCACTTTTAATACGTGTGTGAAGAGGCAGTAAAGTGCAGGAGGTTGGGGTGGGGGGAGGAAAGCTTTGAAGTCGGAGAAGGACAAACGGGGTGCATTTCACCCACGGCAGTGGAAGTTTCCTGCCTGTAAGGTAATGGTGGTAAAAATGATAATAACAATAAATAATGATCATGATAATGGCATTAGATGTTAGAATGAAGGTAAACAGGACCCCGGACAGAGCCAGCCACCAGAGAAGCATTCAGTAAACGACAGCTACGAAGCAGGTGCCAGCCCTCTCCGACCAAGGGAATAAGGAAGGGGAAACTGAGGCTCAGAGCTCCCCAGGCGGCTGATCGCACCAGCCAGGCCTCTCTGGACGCCTACTGTGTGCAACGGGCAGTCGGCCGGGCCGGGTCAGGCTGTTCTCACCCCTCGTCCCCTCCTCCCCTCCTCCCCCTCCCCCGTCCCCCGCCGGACCTCTCCCACGACCGGGGAGGAAGTGGGAGAAATGGACAGGGAAAAAAAGTTGGGCTGAGCCAACGCCTCCCCACTCCCCACCTCCGCCCCTCCCGAGCCACGCAGACCCTTGCGGGAGAGGACCGCAGACCCCAGGCGTCCGGGGCCGGGACCCCGTCCCGCCCAGTGGCCCGCAGATGGGTGGGGGAACTTGGAAAGCCGGGAAAACAACAGCCCAGCCCGCCCCTCGCCAACCCCTTCCCCCGCTACGCCCCTGGCGCAGCGGGCGGAGGCGACTCCTTTATATAATCTCGGGCGGGCAGGTTGGCTGTTTCATTGAGGGACCCCGGAGCCCAGCGGACCCAAGCAGTCAGCTGAAAGCCTGCCCCCGGGTCCCTTCCGCGGCTGGGCAAACTGAGGCCCGGGGAGGGCCGGCGCCAGGCCCGAGGTCCCCACCCCCTCGCGCCCCCCCTACCCCCAGCAGCCCGGGCAGCCGCGACCCACGCCCGCGTCTCTCCTCGCAGTGCGCACAGCCCTCCCCGCCCCCGCTGCCATCCTGCCACGCCCCAGGCGTCGGGGGCAAAGCCCGCGCCCCCCCGCACCCGCCTCTGCGCAGAGGCTGGGGGCCTGTTTATCTGGAGGCCCCCACCCCCTCCACCCCGGGGGGCCCGCTCCCCCCGCGCCCCGGGGAGCTCTGGGGCCAGATAAGCTGGCAGGCTGGCACGGCGCCGCGCAGCGGGGCGGAGAGGTCAGAGGAGGGGGGGGCGCGCCGGGGGCGGGCTGGACCCCCCCCACCAACTTGACAAAACCTAATAACAGCCCGGTCTCCCCAGCGCAGCGGGCGAAGCCCCACGGGAGGGCAGAGACGTGGCAAGAGGGGACCTGCCGAGCCTGTTCTGGCCTCTGAGGCCGGGGTGGGGGGGGGGGCGGGCTGGGCGTGGGGGGGCCGGCGGCTGCGGCACCTTTAAGACAAGGGAGGACCCCTCTTGCCCTCGGAGAAACCAGGAAGGGAGTCGCGAGCATCATACGGGGCTTTGGCTGTACTGTACAGTTACTGTAGGGGCAGTGACGCCGCCGCCGGAGCGAGGGAGCGACAAGGGGAGAGCCAGCGAGGGGAGAGCGAGACGCGGACCCCAGAGGCGAGCGGCCGAGGAGACCAGTCCCAACTCCGGGCCCCGGCCCCGCGCGCCCCGGCCCGGCCCCGGCCCGGCCCCGCGAGGTAAGTCAGCGCCCGGCGTAGCCCCCAGCGCGGGGTGCAGGGCGGGGACGGGCCGGGGGCGCTGCGCCCACCCCTGCCCTCTCGGGAAGGGGCGATCCCGGGAGCCGGGGACGTCCCGCAAGTTTCAGAGGAGGGGGTGGTTGGCAGCTGCCCGGAGGCGGGAGGCGCCCTGGATCCCGAGGGCGGGGAGGGGGCGCCGCCCGGGAGTGGGTATTGGGGGCGAAGTGCATGGGCTTGTGCGCCAGCCCCCCCCTCCGTGCATGGTTTTTCGGGGCTCCCAGGCGCGCGGGGAGAGGGGGAGGGGAAGCGGGGCTGCATTGAGGGTGGGGGGAGCCGGCGTGGGGAGATAGGGGGGCGCGTCGCGTGCTAAGTTTGCAGCTGGGTACTGGGGGCGCTCTCGCCCCCCGGGGGCCTATTCGGTGCTGCGTGCATACGTTGGAGTTGGCCAGGATTGAGCTCCATGGGGGAGGGGGGGAGGGGGCTGAAAAAACAGGGAGGGGGGCTTTGCAAAGGAGGGGGAAGGGGTGGGGTGTCCGGGTGGGCGGGCGCGGCCGCTCGGGCCTCTGGGTATCGTAGTTCCCCCGCGCTCGCGGCTGGCAGGCGGCAGGCGGATAGGACTACAAGTCCCAGGGTGCCCTGCGCTGGCGGTCCGCCGCGGCCCGCGGGTAGGGGCGGTGCGGAGGAGGGGCGGTGAGCGGCGGGCTGGAGAGCCAATGGGCGCGGGCCGATCGCGCGGCGCGGCTCGAGGGCGGGCCCTGCCGGCCAGAGGGCGGGGCCTGGAGCCGGGCTCCCCTTGCCGGGGGCCGGTGGCGGTCCCCGGCTTCCGGCTGCGCGGCCCACGGGCCGGCCCCCTCCCCGCCCCGGGGCCCCTCCCCGCCTGGTTGTGTAACCGTCCCCAGCCCCCCTCCCCTCAGCCCCCCGCCCCGGGGGGGTGGTCACCCACCCGGCGCTCCCCGGGGAGGGCGGCGGCCCGGGCGGCCGCGCGGCGCAGGCGAGCCCGGGGATGCGCGGCCTAGTGCAGGCTGGGCCCGGGCGTGGGGGAGGCGGGCGGGCGGACCCAGATCCGGGGTAATTTGCATCGCCCTCCCCCCAGCCCGGGTGGGGATTGGCCGCCGGCGGCGGGGGGTGGCGCGGGGCCAGGCTCACTGCCGCCTCCCGGCCCCTCGGAGGGAGCCAGCCCAGCCGCAGCCGCCGCCACCGCCGCCGCCGGGGCCGGGCCCCCTCGCCGCTGCCCCGGGAAGGAGGTAGGAGCCCCCCGCGCGGGCGGCGCGGTGGGGGCCCGCGGGCCGGGGCGGGGGCCGCGCACTGCGGCCGGGGCGGGGGAGGGGGCCGCTTCCTGCCCCCGCCCGGGCCTGACTCAGCCCTGGGCGGGGGGACCTGCCTGGCCCCTCGCCCTGCCCGCGCGGCCGTCCGGCCCCGGCCCCGGGGTAGGGAGCAGAGAGCACCCCTCTGCCCCGCCCGCGCCCCCAAAGCGCGTGACCCCGTCTCCTCTGGCCCGGACACCCCTCCTTCCCCTTGACGCCACCACCACGTGCGAACCCTGAGCCCGGGCAGAGGAGGGGGTGAACTGGTGGGATCCGGCCCCCTCCCTCGCTCTGCCTCCCTCCCCGGCCTAGGAACCGGCCCCCTCCCCCAGCCCCGGGGCTGGGAACCAGGCAGGGGCCTGAGCTGGGGCCGGTGCACCCCCCGGGGCCCAGGCCTTTGCGGGTCCTGGGAGGCACTGTCCGCGCTGGCTGGCCGGCGGTGAGGGAGTCCGGTGGACCGCGGCAAGAGACTGCTGTCCAACCAGGCCCGGGCACCCTGTGGGCACCCACTAAATGTTTGGGGAATGTAGCCAGCAGTTGGCGGGGTGGCAGGGGGAGGTAGGCAACTCCTCTCTCCCCCTAGCCAGGCGGCGGAAGTGAGAGAGGTGTTGGTGCCCCTCCACCGGGTGTGCCCACCTGGCTCACCCATGGGTGGCGGGCTTGCTTGGCTTCCCCCACCCCCCCTCCCTGCCAGCTGCCTCCCGGACCAGGGCCGGAGCAGGCCCGGCCGGAGAGGGCGTCCAGGATTCCATGTCAGCCCCCCACCCCCACCCCAACAGGGCCAGGGCGTAACCCTGAGTGTGCCGCTCCCACACTGGGGGGCCCTCCCCAGGACCAGCCGATCACTTCCTACTGGCAGAGCTGGTCTTGGGAGAGGTCCGGGGAGTCCAGGCTAGGCCCTGCTGCTGCCCAGGCCCCGGAGGCTCCAGGTAGGGGGGCATTCTCCCCCGAGGGCCACCCCGGGTGGGGCCTGGCACTTATCGGTTGGGCTCGGGGCTCTGTTTACCGCCAGCCATCGCTGTGGAGACGGGAGCCTAGGGGAGAAGGGGGGGCAGGAGCCAGTGGCTGGAAGAGCGAAGCCCTGGGATCCGCATGCCTAATGAAGGAAAGAGGAGCCAACGGGGACACTGAAATTTTAATTCGTGGGTCACTTTGGGGGGGTATTTATTATTCAGTTCTGATTGGCTGACTGGCTGCGTGGTGGCCAGTCAGCACCCTGGCCCGGGCGGGGAGCCACGCAACTCTCAGCAGAGGCCCTCGGCAGCGGGTGGCTGCGGGGAGCCCATGCACCCTTTTCTCTGTGTGAGAGACTGAGGCCCGGCAGTGCTCAGCCTTCGTCCACTGGGGAAGGTTCTCGAGGCAATAGCTATACCTTGTGCTGGCGTTTTTCCTTCCCTTCTTTTCCTTGGAACCCTCTGACCCATAAGCTGGTTGGGCTGGTGGAGGTCCCCGATGCCGTGCGAGGAAACTGAGACCAGGAGGGGAGGCCAGACGCTAGCGTGGGGCCTCAGGGGCTTAGAGCAAGGCTCAGAGTGGTGCCCTATGGGGCAGGGAAGACTGAGGCCCTGAGGGAAGCAGAGAGCAGCCCAAGGTCACCCAGCCAGAGCTGGGTCTGACCCTTGTGGTCCTGCCTCCTAGTTTAGGACGCGTCCAAAGTCCTTTGTGTGTCACAGCCGAGGGGCGCCGGCCCACCTATCTTCCAGAGGGCTTGGAGGTTCACAGCAGGCACCTGTCTGCCAAATGGAGCCTTTGCCCCAAGAGGACAGTGAGGCTCAGAGAGGGGCAGCAAGGTGTCCAAGGTCACACAGCAGGGGCCTTAGCCTCCCTGCCTCCCAGTCTTCTGAGGCAGGCCCTTCCCACCCCATCTGAGCTGCAGCCCCGCCCCTTGGCACCTTGGCCCCTGGAGACTGGCAGGGCTCTGTGTTTTTACAACCCATTATTTCCGAGGAGACCCAGGTCACCTCCCAGAGCCAAGAGTCAGGGCCAACCCCTCTGAAGCAGAGCTGGCCCGAGGAGGGGGTCCACAGGGGTTTCAAATGCTGGCCCACTTGCTCTGTGACCTTGGACAAGCCCCATGGCCTTTTGGAGCCTGAGCATCCTTCTCTGTAAAATGAGGTGGTTGTGGGTTCCCCCCAGGTACTGCCTGCAGATCCACCTGTGTTCCCTTTCCTTGCCTCCCTCATGGAGGAAGCACCTGGGTCAGCTCAGGACACAGCAGGGATTCTGCTGGAGGGTGTGTGTGTGTGTGTGTGTGTGTGCGCGCGCGCGCGCGCGTCTGAGACACCCCCCCACCTGTCATCTTGTGCTCCAGGCGCCTGATAGACCATAAACCACCCTGCAACAGCCCTGGGCAGTGGAGACCAGAGGAACAGGCTTGGGTGGGGGCCACCGTGGTCCAATCTCAGCCCAGCCCTCCGCTCCACCTGAGGTCCACCTAGGGAGGTCACCTCCCTTCTGCCAACCTCAGTTTTGCCATCGATGCAATGGGGAGATTACCTTTAGGCCAAAAGTGAGGATTTACTCAGTGATTCCCCAGGAATGTTTGTTGAGTGACTGCTGTGTGGTGTCAGGGCCTGGGGGAGCCCCTCCTGCATCTCTTTTCTGATGCCCTGAGTTCACAGGTGTCAGCTGGACTCCAGCCCTGCCCCAGGCTCCCTGTGTGACCTCAGGCAAACCTCTCCCTTTTCTGGGCTGTCACAGGGCAGCTCTGAGGGGGCGTGAGAATAAGCTGTCCTCCCCCTACCGAGGCCCCCAGGGTGGGGGGATTTAGTCCCCTGCTGGTACCTGGGGGCAGTGTGTGTGGTGGGAGAGGAGGGTAGAGCCCTGGCAGGACTAGTTAGTTTGGCCAGATGGAGCCAGACAGGTGACCCGTGTTCAAATCCAGCTCTGCTGTGTGACCCTGGGCAAGTTGCCTCAGTTTCCTGGCCTGTGAAGTGGGGCAGTGGTTACAGACCCTTCCTACCAGAGCTATGAGCATTGCTGCTGAGGTGATCCAGACCAGGCTCCCGTCAAGCCCCGTTGAGGAACAGCCCCTGCCCTTGCGGCCTGAGTCCCGAGTCTTTGGAGCACCAAAGCGCGGAAGGCGCCCTGTGGAGAATCTGGCCAAAGGACCAGCCCCTCCATCTGTCCCCCCAGCAGGCTGTGGACGGCCACTTGGTGGAAGTGTCCTCACCCACGCCTTTCGGGTTTGACTGGAAAACAAGGCTCGGTCCCACCTCCCATCAGGATGTGTTTGATAGGAGGGAACTGGCTGAATTTGTAGGCATAGGACACTGGGGCCCCAGTGGGCCAAGCACCCCTTTGGGGTTTCCAGGCCGAGCAGTCCACCTGCTCAGGCTGTGGGTGGGGTTGGGGGTGGTACAGGCACCTCCAGGTGACAAGCTGGCCTCAGGGGAGGGAGGGAGCAGTCTGGATGGAAGTCACCCAGGCCTCTCCTGGGCATCTTGGATAAGCAGGTGCAGCCTGAGTTGAGGGCAGTGTAGACACGGAAGGGATTCTGTGAAGCCTGGCTTTGGTTACTCCCGGTGACAGGAAGCTTATTCCTTCCACTTCCACTGAAAATGGCTCTTTCTTCACAGGGCTTCCTCTTGGAAGCTGGTCTTGGTGTCGGGGCTGTACTTCCTGGCCCACGACAGCACTCAGAGCGTGGGAACAGGGTGGGCCTCAGCCCCACCCATGAGTTGGGGCTCAGATGGGATCCCCATGACCTCCTAGTCCCCACCCCCACCAGCCTCCACACACACACTTCCCACTGGGCCTGCAACCTTCCTGCCTCTGGCCCTTTAAGGCCCCGGGCAGGAAGCCCCTCCCCATTTAGGGCAATAAATGGACACATAAAATGGCCGAGGGCCTGTCTGCTGGTGTCTGGCCTGGAGGGAGGCCTGCGAGGACAGGCGGGCAGGGGGCAGGCTGACAGCTGGCAGCCAGCAGTCACCCTGAGCCGTTGGTGCCCCCCACCTCCTGATCAGGACGTTGCATTCCTGTCCCATTAAACCCCGGCCTCGGTACTGGGCCAGGCGGGGATTGGCACCAGGTCGGGGCGGGGTAACCCGTCAGGACCAACCTTGCAACACAGGCTGCCAGGCTGGGAGGGGGCGGGGGCGGCTGGGCACTGGCCTGGCAGCCGCACCTGGGCGCCAGACTTACTGTGTGACCTTGGGGCGGCCGCCCACCCTCTCTGGGCCTGGTTTCCCCCACACACACATGATGGCTCAGCTTCCTCCTGGGGCTCACCACACACTTCCTTGGTACACAGTAGTTGGGGAGGGGGCTGGATTCCTGGAATGACGTTCAGAGGTGAAGTTCAAAGCCCCCAATCCACAAGGGAGGGGGTAAACAGCCTCATTGGGCCTTTGGGGATTGTCCCTGGCACACAGTAGGTCCTAGGCCAAAGTTTGCTAAGAGGATGAGAGTGGAACCCTTTGCCACTGTCACAACCCCCAAGGAAAATGAGGCACAGAGAGGTGCTTTTCTTGGCCCAGGTTCACCCAGCTTGGAAATGGAGGAGCCAGGATATGGATGCGGGCTGCTGTGGCAGGTAGTAGGTGTTAGAGGTCCCTTATATAGTTTCCTTTCATTCTCTCCCTGAGTTGTAGGGAGGGAGGCCTTAACCCCCTGTTAAGCTGCCCGCATCCCTGGACACTCCTCCAGGAAGGCGTCAGGTGGCAATTACCTACCTATCCACTGCTGGCCACCCCCTGAGGAGTGTGGGGGGGAGGAGGAGGCCCGGCCCCAACCCTCACCTTGCACCTGACCTTGGGGACTCTCTAGCCTCCTTCCCCTGCCCCTCTCCCAGGTGCCCACCGCTGAGCCTTTGTCCCTGCTGTTTCCCATGCTTAGGACACCTTTCCCACAATCCTAGGGTCCTTCCTGGGTGACACCTGCTGTTCCTGGGACCAAGTCAGGACGCTCCTGACCTCTCCCTGCATCCCCAGTAGTTGAGAGGTGTCAGCTCAGGCCGGCTCAAGTCAGAGCATCTGAGTCCCAGCCTGGCTGCCGGTCTGTTGTGTGACCTTGCCTTGGCCTTATCACCTCCCTGAGCCTCTCCTCATCTCTAAAGCCCAGGGTCCAGTTAGTTCTTGAAGGTTCCAGGGCACAGAGGAGGCCCCCTGGGAGGGCAAAAAGCAGGCCCGGGTCCTTGCTGCCTGCTGCAGCAAGTGACCCTAGGTTAGATTGGAGGTGGGACTGGCACGGTCCCCTGGTACTGGGTGTGCCTGCCAGCCAGGTGGGCGGGGCTGGGTGTGGGCTCTCCAGCACATAGCTCTTTGGTCTTTGGTTCCTCCTGTCGTTTGCTGCGCCCCTACCGTGCACTGCCCAGGGGAGGCCGGGGGCGGGGGGTGGAGGGTGGCTTGGGAGCAGCCCAGAGGGAGGAGGGCGCCCCACCTCCAGCCCAGGAAGAGCCTGCTGAGACCTGCCCCTCGGCCAGCCGCCGAGTCAGCATCGAACGGCCCCGGAAATCCCATGGGGGCGAGTGTTGGGGTGGAGCTGTGATGAAACACGGGGCCCTGGGTGGGTGCGGGCCTGGGCTCAGGGGACCCTGGTCGTTGAGGGGGTGAGGCTTCCTGGAGGAGAGAATTTTCGTTGGCTCATTATTACCGAGGAAACCGCCACGTGTCGGGGCACCTACTAGGTGTCAGGTGCCAGCAGGGCCTCTTAGAACCAGGAAGGGAGCCACAGGGGTCACCTGGTGAGACGGTGCTGTGGCGCACAGTGGGTGCTCAGTAATAGGTGCTTTTTGCTGCCTGGACCCCACGTGACTTCCTTCTCCCACCGGGCAGGGTCTTCCTCTGCTTTCTTAGAGGGAGGGCCCTGAGAGGCCCCGGGTAGGGGGAGGGCAGTGGCCCCGGGCGTGGCAGGCGGGTGGCGTATGTTCCTGGAGAGAGGGCTGGGTCAGCTTAGTTTCCAGGGCCAGGGAAGGGGCTGTGGCTGGCTGGGAGGTGTCGGGGAGGGAGGGTTGGGGGACCCCCAGCCTCTCGCCTCTGTCAGCTCCTGGATCAGCCTTGCTGGGTGCCCTTGGCCTGGATTCTAGCTGTCTCTGGGCCTTGGTGTTCTCATCTGTAAATGGGGGTCATGCTACTTCCCTGGGGCTTTCCTTGGCTGGTATTGCCCCAGGCCCTGCCCTTTGGGGGAGGGTCTCAGATGATTATGTGCGGGAAATAGAGGCCCCAGCTGGGAAAGGACAGGGGTGCGGACCCTCAGACCCAGCCCAGACCCAAGGGCTGCCCCACACAACAGGCTCTTAGCATGTGGCCCGGCTCCTCCAGCTGGTGGAGATCCAGGCCCAGGGCTGGGTACATTGCCCCAGGCCAGGTTCAAGGCCGGAGCTTGCTCCTTCCCAGCCGGGTGGCTTCCAGCAAGTGGGAGCCTGGGCAGCCTCACGCTTGAAGTAAGGATGTGCCAGCGCCTGGCCCGGTGGGCTTGGTGCCGGTGGGAAGGCGGGGGTGGAGGGGCCGTGGCGAGGGGTGAGTCACCTGGACCAATTCAGGTCTCGACCTAGAGGCCCCAGGAGGACCCCTGAGGGGACACTGGCAAGCAGGGCCAGGGTGGCCATCTTGGCGCGTTGGTGGCCCGGATCAGAGGAGGGGCGAGGAGGGGCCGAGGCCGGTCTGATCCGGAGTCCCATCTGCCCACTCGCTCCCTGGGGCCCGGGGCCAGACGGCAGATGGTGGCAGGGGTTGGAAGCCGCCACAGGGGGCTCTGCCGAGGCTTCCCGTGGCCGAGCCTGGGGGGGGGGGTCGCGCCCCCATCCCCTTCCTCCTGCTCCCAGCAGCCACATCTGAGCCTGCCCCGCCACCCACCGCGGGCTGGCGGAACAGAGGCGGGAGCTAAGCAGCTGGTGCGGTCGGCGGGAAAGAGGGCGGGCGGCGGAGAGAGGCGTCCTGGGAAGTGCACTGGCCGCCTGCACGCCACACAAAGGCCTCTGTGTCGGCCCCAAGGCCTGGACCCCATTCGCAGGGCGGCCCTGGGTCGGGACAGGCCTACCCTGGCCTTAGGACTGACCAGACCAAGCCCAGCTTCCTTGCCGGGCCAGCCGCCTGTATCCCACTAGAGGCACAGTGGGAGGGATCTGTGTTAGAGCTGAGCTGGGTCACCCAGCTGGGGGTCCTGGGGTCTTTAGAGGCTGAGGAAGGCCCGGTTCAGGCCCTCTCCCCAGAGACATGCAGAGGCTCTGGCCTGAAAGCAGGCTGGCTGGGCCTGGAGGAATGTGGGTTTTGTTGGGTGGCTTGGGGCAGCCGGGGGCTCCCCGGAGAGGATGGAGGGGTGGGGACAGAGCCAGAGGGTTGCACAAGCGCCCAAGTGGGTGGATGAGTCATAGCCCAGGGGAAGGCGGAAAATAGGAGGCAGGGGAGAGGGGCGGGACAGAGTCCCCCCCATGGCCCTGCTTTTCCAAAGGCTTCTGCCCATTTGACAGATGGGGAGACTGAGGCCCGGAGAGTGGCAGGGCCTCGTCCCGGGCTGAACAGTGCAAACAGGGTGGCCAAAAGGAGAGGGGCTGGCCAGGCAGGAGGTGGGCAGGAGGCCCCCTGGCCCCCCACTCCTCCTTGACAGGGTCAGCTTGAGTGGGCAGGGAGGAGCATCAGGCAGTGGCCTGGTTTCCCCCAGTTACTCACTGCGAGGGTTGAGCCACGTCCTAGGGGTTCCACAGGGCAGGAAGGGGTCTGTCCTGCAGAGTCACCGCCCCACCCCACCAGGGCACGCCCACGGCCCTGATGACCCTGGCCAGGTCCCTGGGTCTTGGCCTTACCCCTTCCTGACTCAGAGCCCCCCAAGAGAACTGGGCCCGACCAGGAGGCAGGAGAGAAGGTTAGGGAGGCCGAGGGGCTAGGCAGGGATGGACGGCCATGCTGGTTGGATATTGGCTCTTGGGTCAGTTGCCCTGGGTTTGAGTTGAGGTGCAGCCATGGGCCCCTGGGACTCCCTGAGCCTGAGCCTCATTTTCTCACCTCTGCGGTGGAGACGGTGCTGCCTCTGGGACTGCTGGGCGCTCAGCCAGGGCAGCGCACGGTGGGTGCCTTATGTCACCGCTGTGGCCTCCTAGAGAGGGCATGGGCAGAATCCCGTGCTCAGATTCATTAGGAAACAACTTGTGTTGGGCATTTATTGAGCACCTTCTGTGTGCTCCCACGCCACTTCAAATTGTCCTTTGGACAGGCACTCCCCTCTCTCGTAAAGCCGGGAGGGGGGCCGGTGTTCATCTCTGAAGCACCCAGTTGGGTTTCGCCAACGTCCTCTCACTTTGATGATGCAGAACCAGCCATGGACCATCCTGATGCAGAGCTGGGGAAACCGAGGCTGGTGGGGGAGGTGGGGGCACTACTTTCTGAGGGCCTCGCAGCCCAGCCAGTGGGCCCGGCCCTCCCTGTCCCTCACGACCGCCCCTTCCTCCCCGGCGCTGCAGGTCTCGGCGCGGAAGATGGCCGGCGGCGTGGACGGCCCCATCGGGATCCCGTTCCCCGACCACAGCAGCGACATTCTGAGTGGACTCAACGAGCAGCGGACGCAGGGCCTGCTGTGCGACGTGGTGATCCTGGTGGAGGGCCGTGAGTTCCCCACGCACCGCTCGGTGCTGGCTGCCTGCAGCCAGTACTTCAAGAAGCTGTTCACGTCGGGTGCCGTGGTGGACCAGCAGAACGTGTACGAGATCGACTTCGTCAGCGCCGAGGCGCTCACGGCCCTCATGGATTTCGCCTACACGGCCACGCTCACCGTCAGCACAGCCAACGTGGGCGACATCCTCAGCGCCGCCCGCCTGCTCGAGATCCCCGCCGTGAGCCACGTCTGCGCCGACCTCCTCGACCGGCAGATCCTGGCGGCCGATGCGGGTGCCGATGCTGGCCAGCTGGACCTCGTAGATCAAATTGATCAGCGAAACCTCCTTCGCGCCAAGGAGTACCTCGAGTTCTTCCAGAGCAACCCCATGAACAGCCTGCCCGCCGCCGCCGCCGCCGCCGCCTCATTCCCATGGTCTGCCTTTGGCGCATCCGACGATGACCTGGACGCCACCAAGGAGGCCGTGGCCGCTGCCGTGGCCGCCGTGGCTGCCGGCGACTGCAATGGCTTGGACTTCTACGGGCCCGGCCCCCCAGCCGAGCGACCCCCGGCCGGGGATGGGGATGAGGGAGATAGCAACCCAGGTCTGTGGCCGGAGCGTGATGACGACGCCCCCGCTGGGGGCCTCTTCCCACCCCCCGTGGCCCAGCCGTCCACCGCCACACAGAACGGCCACTACGGCCGGGGCGGGGAGGAGGAGGCAGCCTCGCTGTCAGAGGCGGCCCCGGAGCCGGGCGACTCTCCGGGCTTCCTGTCGGGCACGGCTGAGGGCGAGGACGGGGACGGGGCCGACACGGACGGGCTGGCGGCCAGCACGCTGCTGCAGCAGATGATGTCGTCGGTGGGCCGGGCGGGAGCGGCGACGGCGGGGGACAGCGACGAGGAGTCACGGGCGGATGACAAGGGCGTCGTGGACTACTACCTGAAGTACTTCAGCGGCGCCCACGACGGCGACGTCTACCCGGCCTGGTCGCAGAAGGTGGAGAAGAAGATCCGGGCTAAGGCCTTCCAGAAGTGCCCCATCTGCGAGAAGGTCATCCAGGGCGCCGGCAAGCTGCCGCGGCACATCCGGACCCACACGGGCGAGAAGCCCTACGAGTGTAACATCTGCAAGGTCCGATTCACCAGGTGAGCCGGCGCCACCGCGGCGGGGGGCGTGGGGGAGGTGGGTGCTTCCTGGGGGCCCTTTGCCCCAAAAGCAGCCACACGGGGACCCCCTGCCCCGCCTGCGCGAGCACGCTCACACCCTGCCTCCGCGTGCGAAAACAACACCGCGCCCTGCCCTGCAAGGGTGCCTTGTCCATCGGGGCACCCCCGACCCCCATGCGCCTGTCGAGAGAGCCTGGGTGGGTGGTGCCGCGCAGGTCCTAAACAAGGTGACCACTAGAACATAAAGCGTGCCAGGCGGTGCCGACCTGCGTGAGGCTGGAAGGAAGGGCCCAAGGAGTTGCTTTTCTTCCTTTTCCCTGGGTGGTTCTTCTCATCCCGACTGGAGCATTTGGGCCTTGGGAGAGGGTGACAGCCCCACTGGGAGCAGGGAGTTCTGGTCGTTAGGTAACTTTGAAGTCTTCCGTGAGCCCGGGGGACTTGCTTCATTCAGCCAACATTTATGGAGTGCCTGCTGGGTGCCAGGCCCTGTTCTAAAAGTGGAGGGACAAGCCAAAATCCCCGTGGGGGCGACGGAGCATGTGCGAGATAAAACCGCAGAACTGATAACACTAGTTGGTGGAAAGTGCCAGGGAGGAAAAGAGCAGAGAACAGGGTCGGGGTGTGGTTGTAGGTGCTGCCTTAAACAGGGAGGCTTCCCCGAGGACTGAGAGCTGAAGGAGGAGAAGGAGGGAGCCGTGGGGAGCGGGAAAGGGAGAGGCAGAGGGAAGAGCCAGTGCAAAGGCCCTGAGGCCAGTTCAGCTTAGGGACTCGCAGCAACCAGTGGAGGGAAAAGGGCACGGGAGCCGTTGGGCTTGGTCCCTGGACAGGAGGAGTTTGAGGCCAGGCTGGGGGGATTTTGCGATCTGGTCTTAAGAGTCCAGAGGTGGCAGGCTGGGCCTTGTGGGCCAGCCCAGTGGGAGCGGGGGGCTGGTGTGTGGGGGCCTAGCCAGGCTGGGTGACTCAGCATCACCCCCTACCCTCACCAGCCCCGGGGTTCCCCAAGCCACACCCACCCAGGCCGAAGAAAGAGGCCATTGTCCCAGCTTCCCGGCCCTGCCCTGTGGGGACAGGATCTGGGAGCTGACCCCCGGACCAGCACCTGGGCCCCCTCCCCAGCAAGCCAGGAGAGGAGGGTGTGGCTGGGACTCCAGGGCCCGGGAGTGCCAGGCAGGGGTAAAGGGCACTGGCCGGGAGGCAGGCAGCCTGGTGGGTGGCCTGGCTCCCCCTCTTTGGTGAGATTGGGGTGCCGCTGGTCTTAGGGGCCTCCCTCTTGCTCCAGATGTGGAGATGGTGGACTGGGCTGGCTGTGGGTCCTGCCCTCAGGGGTCTTAGAGCCTGGGAGGAGCAGCCTGGTAGAGGCCCAGCAAGCCAGAGCCTGGAGAGGTGACACCTTCCCCCACGGCCCCACCCTCAGCCAGGCTCAGTTTCACCTTCTGGCCTGGAGCTCTCTTGGCCACCCCGCCCTCAACCCAGGGCTGATCCTGTTTGCCGTTCTAGGAAACTGAGGCATAGAGAGGGCCACCAGGCCAGGCCTCTTCCTCCCAGGTGCCCACCTGGCTCCTCTCTGCCCCCCAGGGCCCCAGCCCCCGCCCCTCCCTCCAGGCTGGGGAGCCCAGGGGCCCCTCTGAGTCACACTAGAGAGTTGAGTAAGCAGGGCCTGTGGCGGCCGGGGCTATAATTACCCAGGCCGGGGCTTGAAGTGATGAAACTGGGGCTTCCTCCACCCCCACCCCACATTGGGACAGCCCCCAACCCTCTGTGCAACTCAGGGCAAGTCACTTCCCCTCTCTGAGCCTCCAAGCCTCAGCTAGGGACATCTCTGTACAGTGCTAGAACAATCCGAGTCCCTCCTGTTCCCTCCGTGACCTGGCCCCAGGGTCTGAGTGGGACAACTGGGAGACCATGTTAGCCGGCTCCTAGGAGGCGGGGTAGGCGGTGGCGGGAAGCGCCTGGCCATTGCCATCCTCTTTCTGGTAACAGCTCAAGTTAATCCAGGGAGCGATGAGTTTATTGTGGCCCAGGTTCTGCTGGCTCACGTGGGGGTATAACGGGGCCAGAGAATAGGCAGGGGGTCTGGTTGCAAAGGTCCAGGTCTTGATCCTCAGAACAGTAAGAAGACACAGAAGTTAGGCCAAGCAGGGACACCAGCTCTGTGGGAGGTGCCAGAGGGAGGGACTTGGGACTGAAAGAGCCTGGGGGGAGGAGGGTGCAGGCCTTTGTCTCGGGGTTGGGAAAGATTTCCTGGAGGAGGAGGGGCATTTCCGGTGGGGCTTTGAAGGATGAGTAGGAGTTTATTAGTCCTGGCACTGAAGAAGCTCTTAGTCTGGTGGGCATCAGAAGGGAGAGACCCTGAGTGACTCAGTGGAGCATAAGAGTCTGCAGCAAGGAGCAGGTCAGATTCTACCCAGAGCTCTGGAGACCCAGGTCCCTGCCCCTGCCTTGTGGATTCCAGGCAGGAATCCACCCCCATCACTATGGACCAGCATAGTACAATAGAAATATCATGTGAGCCACCTCCGTGACTCTACATTTTCTGGCAGCCACATTTTTAAAAAGTGAAAGAAACAGGTGAAAGTAATTTTAATCATACTTTTACATAGTCCATTAGTTCTATTTCAATATGTGATCAATAAGCAAAATTATAAATGAGATATTGTACAGTACATTGAGCAAATGAAGTCTTCAGAATCTGGGGTGCCTTTTGCACTTCTTACGCATCTCACCTTGGACCAGCCACATTTCAAGGGCTCAAGGGGACAGAGCAACACCTGGGCCATAGCCTCCCCAGAGCTTTGTGGGCCAAAGGCCCCAGGCTGAGCCAGGTCCACACAGTTCCCTGTGGGTGAGATGGGCATGGAGGGGCCCTGGAATCACACCCAGTCCCTGTTTTCAGGGCTCACAGTCCAGTCAGGGAGACAGATGAGAAACAAAGGCGGTGGCATGAGGGACCGGGGTTGAGGGAGTCTGGGAGGGCCTCTCTGAGGAGATCACGTTTGGGCTGAAATTCAACTGTGAAGATCTGGGAGGGAAAAAAGTGCTCCAGGTAGCCAGAACAGCATGTTTAAAGGCCCTGAGGTAGGCTCCTTGTTATCAGCGTGTTGGGGTGACAGCCAGGAAGCCAGTGTGGCCAGAGCAGAGGGAGGCAGAGGTGAGGGGAGATCTGGCAGGAACTGGGGGTAGGGGGTGGGGTCCCTGGGGTGGGGACTTGGTTACTACTGTGACCAGCTGCTCTGGATTTTCAGTGACTGAGGGGTTTCCCAGGACACAGAACTTTCAGTGCTAAAGCCAGGACAGCTTAACCCTCTCTGTTACCAAATACTCCGGCATTCCTCCTTGTTCCTTGTAGCATTTTCAGCACCTGGAACGGGGTCTGCTATGCAGCAGGTGCTCAGTAAATGCCTGTAGTGTGAAGCCATGCACCTGCCACTGGGCAGAGCCCCAGGTGGGAGGGAGGCCTGTTATCTTCCTCCTCCTATGCATAAGAAAAGGGTTTCAGTGGGACTTCCCTGGTGGTCCAGTGGTTAAGACTCTGCGCTTCCACTGCAGGGGGCATGGATTTGATTCCCTGGTGGGGGAACTAAGATCCCGCAGTGCGGCCAAAAGAAAAACTGGGTTTCAGAGAGGTTCAGCCATTTCCCCGTGGCCACACAGCGAGCGGGGTCCAAGACCCTTTTCACACCTTAGTGGGTTCCTTGGTGCTGTTCTCAGAATGGGGACCCGCACCCCCTTTCCCCGCAAAACGGGGGCGCCCCTGCCGCAGCCCACCTTTCCGCAAGGGTCCCGGTTTCCCCGCGCCGAGGCTGGCGGGGACGGGGGGCTTCTATCCTGGGCATGGGCCCGGCCGGGCGCCAGCTGACCCTCGGCCCGTCCACAGGCAGGACAAGCTCAAGGTGCACATGAGGAAGCACACGGGCGAGAAGCCGTACCTGTGCCAGCAGTGCGGGGCGGCGTTCGCGCACAACTACGACCTGAAGAACCACATGCGCGTCCACACTGGCCTGCGCCCCTACCAGTGCGACAGCTGCTGCAAGACGTTCGTGCGCTCCGACCACCTGCACAGACACCTCAAGAAGGACGGCTGCAACGGCGTGCCCTCACGCCGCGGCCGCAAGCCCCGGGTGCGGGGTGGCGGGCTTGGGGGGCCCGACCCCGCCCCCGCCCCGGGGGCCCCTGTGCCGCCCGGCGCCCCTGCCCCGCCCGGGTCGCCGGACGCGCGGCGCAATGGCCAGGAGAAGCACTTTAAGGACGAGGACGAGGATGAGGACGAGGCCAGCCCCGACGGCCTGGGCAGGTTGAATGTAGCGGGCGCCGCTGGGGGAGGCGACGGGGGCGCCGGGGCCACCGCCGATGGCAGCTTCGCGGCCGGACTCGCTTGAAAACCAAAAAAAGAGAAAACAGAAACCCGAGAAAGAGAGAGAGAGAGAGCAAATCACCCACCACCCCCAAAAAACACAAAAAAAGAAATCTATCTATATACAGATATCTATATCTATATATATATATATACAGATATATATATATGAAGCGTCACAGAATCTAGGGTAGTGCTTTTCTCAGATTTTTCTCCTTCATGATGTTCTCTCCCTCCACGGGGACCCTCGCCCCCCCACCCCCAGCCCCGCTTGCCCCCCACCCCGTTGATGGCTTTCGGGGCTCAGCTTGGGGTTTTTGTGGGATACGAGGGTTCTGAGCTCCCCGGGCGCCCCGCGGTTCGGGGTCTGGGGTCCCATCGGAGGCCCGATCAGGGCCCCAGGTCCCAGCAGGGGTGAGGGTGGTCACGGGGGCGTGGGCCGGGGATGGCGGGGGAGGGGGGGGCTTTTCTTTTCCTCGCCCTGCCCCGCCCCCGCTGATTTCTAGAGTCTTTTGAGATAAGACCTTAAAAATGATTTGTGTCCGCTATGAGCGGACGTTAAAACGGCCCCATCCGCACCCCCACCCTCCTTCCTCAGGGCACTTCCGAAGTGGGGGTCTCCCCCTCCGTCTCCCCACCTGCCTCCCTGCCTCCCGTCCCTGCCTGTGGTCCCCCGGATCTCCTGGCCACCGCGACACAAATCTATTTATTTCCAGGCGTGGAGAAAGGGGAGAAGACGGGGAAGGGGGGGGAGGGCACCAGGGTGACTCCCCAAGGGCCCCCGCCGCCTTCCTTCACGGCACTTACAACCCGGCGGGACCTGCGGGCCGCCACTCAGGGTGCCCCTGCCACCCCCGTCTTGGTCCTCCGACCCAGGCCCACCCCAGACCCCATGAGACGTTTGGAGATTCGAAACTTTTTGTCTTCACCCTCTCCCCTTCCCCTAGCCCTGTCCCGATTTTTAAAAGCACTTTTTAGATTTTTTTTTCTCTTTTCCTCCTTAAAAACAAAATTTATATATAGATATATATATATAAAAAATATACTTTTCCTCAGAGGAGCAGGCGACTGTGGGGTGAGAGAGCCAAGAGCAGAGGGAACGCAGGGTCTCACGGTGGCAGGGATGTGGGGAGCGAGAGTGTCCAGAAGTTCCAATGTCACAAAAGCAATAAAAACAAGATTTTACAAAAATGAAAGGAAAAAAAAAAAACAACAACAAGACAACCAACCACAAATAGAAGTCTTGGCACTTTGTAACAGAACGGGTACTACACTTTATCTTAATTCTTAATTTAAAAACATGTTTACAAGTTGCAACCAACTTCTATGAAAAGTCAAAAAGACAAAAAAAAAATAAATAAGAGCGAGAGAGCGAGCGAGAGAGAGAGAGCGAGAGAGAGCAAACAGAAATTCCTAAAAGTCGATTTATTTTTGTACAAAATAATAAAAAAAGAAACCCACCACAGACGTAGAATCCACTTCTGTTCCCCGAGGTGAGAAGGGGGTCAGGAAGTCACGGGTGAGGGCGAAGCCTTCTGAGGTATTTGTGCTTTACCATGGGGGCTCGCCTTGCAGGCAGGACTGCGGGGTTTTTGTGTTTCTGCCGTGTCCCCCCCACCCCGCCCAGCACCTCCCCGCCCCATTCTGTCCCTTTTTGGGTTCTGATTTGGAGACGTCTCCTCACCTGCTAGCCATACAGTGGCCACCCGTGTCCGCGGGGACCCTCCTTACCGACTCCCCAGCTCAGGGATGGGCCCGAGAGAGGGCTGGCCTTCCAACCAGCCGGAGCAATCCCGTCTCCCTGCCCTTGTCCCCCGACCCTTGCTGTCCCCCCACCCTCCAACATGGCCGCCCTTCCTTGTGGCCACCGAGGAGCTGCCATCTTGGATACACCATCCCCACCGAGGTGGGTGACAGGGGGCCTCACCTCCAGGGCCTTACTCCACCCCCCACTGCACCCCTCTTTTTACTCAAAGGCACTGACTGTAACCTGGGGGCTGGCACCCGCCTCCCCCCAGCCTCTGGCTCCCCAAAGGCCCGGCATTGACCGAGCCACAGGCCACGGACTGGGGCCAGGGCTGGGGAGGCCGTGTCGCCAGAGGCCGGGGCACCCTCCTCCCCCCCACCCATCCCCCGTCGCATATGCAACCCTAGCGTGGGGCCCTGTAAATAGACGCTCTGCTGAGCGGAGACCCTTCCTCGTCAAAAGCCGGAGGTGCGGGGGGTGTCCCCGCTCCCCGCCTCTAGCTGCTGGCCCGTCACCCCGTGCCCCTTGGTTCTGTGACAGACCCCATCTCTTTCTTGTTTTTAAAGGGAAGCTTTTAAAGAAGGCAACTTTCATCATTGTTTCTACAGGACAGTTTTTTTGTTTCCTCCTGCTCCCCCCACCCCTGAGCCTGTCAGCCCCCCAGATGTCTCAGGACCCCCCCTCCTGAGGGGGTGGCAGGGGAGCCCAGGGCCGGGTGGCCCCGCCCACACCCCAGCATCGTGGGGCGAGCTCTCTCAGAGAACAACCCATGCAAGCTGAACAGGGAGCTCGAGTGCCCAGGCTAGGGGGACCTGCACCCCTACCCCATCCCAGAGAGGTTCCCTGAAGGGACAGCCCTCTCCCCCACTACCCACACACCCCCTCGCAATAAAACCAACTGAAAAATCACAGCTGTCGTCCTGGCCGGGTGGGGGGAGACCAGGCTTGGGGGATTAAGGCCTCTGGGACTACAGCGGGGGCAAGGGCTGAACCCCCGCCGAGCACACTTTAACACAAACCTCCTCGGGAATTGCACTAAACCCCTACCCCTAGCTCTGCGCTCAGCTTCTGCCAGCCTTGCCCACCCACTCCGCCTTAACCCCTCTCCTGCTGCCCACCAGCCCATCCCCGGGGGCCGCAGCATCTGCATGGGCCCAGAGCCGGGACCCCCGCCCTCCCAGCCCAGGCCCTGCCCCCCAACTCCGCGCAATCACATACTGTATATAGACGTGGATCAATTTTATTTTTATTCTTTAAATTAAGGTCGTGATAAAGTGTTGCCAAAGATACTGCTGAATTCTCGCGTTTCAGGAAACAAACAAAAAAAAAATTTTGAGGGGGAACGTGCTGACTGGTCAGAAAGGACAGAGCAAAAAGTTTTTTTGTTTGGTTGTTTGGGTTTTTTTTTTGTGGTTTCTTTTTTTGGGGTGTTTTTTTTTTTTTAACTGCCTGGTACAAAAAAAAAAAAAGAAAAAAAGAAAAACAGCGAAATTGTTATTTCCATCATCTTGGTGAAGCTGCGTGAATGTGTGTGTGCGCTTGTGTATGAGTGAGGTCCAGGCGGGGGGAACTCCAGGAGGGGGCTCCGGCAGGGGTGGGGGGGAGGGCGTCCTGGGACGACGGCGGTGGGCCAGCAGGATGGTGGGGGCCGGAGCCCTCACCTGGAGCGGTCGCCAGCCTGCAGGACCCGGGAGAGAGAGATTAGCACCCTTGCTGCTGCCCCCTGGCTAGCCCCCTCACCTTGATCCCCACCCCGCCTTTTGAGATTAGGAGAAAAAAAAAAAGGCAAAAAAATACAAACCTTAAAAACCAGTGAATGTAAAGTGCCGGACCAGGCCCAGCCTGACAAGAGTTTGAGTCTGGACCTGTGCCCAGCTGGGCTCCCCTGGGCCATACCAAAGTCTGCCCCCTGTGGGCGGCTCGCCCAGGAGACCCCTCATGGCTATCCTGTCTTGTCACCCTGTTTGTACGTGGCTGTCCCTTTGCTTCCTTCCAAGGGGGAGGGGGTCTTAGGTAGGGGGGAGGGGTCCCCCAGCCCCTTCAAGAGTGTTCTGGGGAGTCTTTGCACTACTGAGACCCATTGTCCGTGGAGGGAACGGCCTTGTGGCATGTGATGGGACAGAAGAGGCAGGGGCTCCTCCAGGACCAAGGCAGTCCAGGCAGCCAGGATTGTAGGTGGCAAGAAACAAGAGTGAAAGGAAAAGCAGGAGAAAAAAAGTAAAAAATCAATAAAAAAAAAAAAAGCAAAAATCCTATTTTTTGAGAAAGAAAGATATTTATATTTGCAGTTTTATTTTAAAAAAGTTATTTAAGCTGAGGAAGCAGCCTTCCTGGAGTGGGGATGTTGGCTGGCGCAGGACGGGTCAGGGCCTGGGGCTCGGGCACCCCAGGAGCCATAACCTCAGAGTAAGACTAGCTCGCACTAAATATATAGATTTACACGGGGGGTGGGGGGGCAGGGCAGGAGATGGAGGGGGCTGGGGAGACCTCCATCGCCTGGCTGGGGCTGCCTGAAGGCTGTGGCCAGGGGTCCCAATGCCCAGGGTCCCCCCTGCCCCGCCCGGGCCCAGACATGAGGTGCCTTGGACTTTGGGGGGCCAGGCCTGGTGGAGGGGGGCAGGGGTGGCGCCCACCGGGGGCACAGAGCACAGAGCAGACATTCCATAGACTGTATTTGAGAGTCTTTATAAAGTGTGGGAGATTTAAAAAAAAAATTGATAAAAATGCACTTTTGGGGGGTGGGGAGGGAGAAGCTTTAAAAGTAATAAAAGAAACAAAAAAACAAAAACAAAAAGACAAAAGATGATGAAAAACCAGACAAAAAAAAAATCATTTTTCTTGTACATAAAAAAACCACTAAACGCAGCCTGTTACGACCGCTGCTGCCTCATTTGCCTGATTTTGATGTTCTTTGTGTTTTGTTGGGGCGGGGTGGGGGAGGCTGGGAGCGGGGATGGAGGGTTTGGGGGGCCCCTTCCCTGTGGGCTGGGCCCCTTGTCAACACCACTCCGGGCCCCCCTACTTGGGTTCCAGGGAGAGGACTTCAAACTCAGTCTGACCCTTCCTACCAGGCCTGGGAGGCAGGGGCGTGGATGCAGTGACCCTGCCTCTGGGCTTCCAGGGTGGTGTGGGTGTCGCCAGTAGTACCAGGCCTGGGGCCCCTACAGAGGAGGTGACCCACACCCCGGGGCATGGGCGGGTGGCACCAGGAAGGGGCCTGAGGGCCGGTGAGGGCGAGGATGGGGGTGGGCAGGGAGAGCCGGCTGGGCAGCCTCCTCGGTCACCTCCGACTGCAGGGTTTCTGGAGGCCCTGGGTTGGGGTGGCCTCAGCCCGGGAACATCAAGTCTGCCAGAGGGCCCCAAGGTGCCAGCCCACGCTGGGCCCCACTGACATGACCCAGGATCCAAGCTGGCTGCTTCCACCCACGCTTCCCGGGGGAAGTCAGGCCGGGGTCCCCTCACTGGGGACAGGGGTCTTAGGCTGCAGCCCCTCCTCTGGTTTGGGGTCATCATACACAGCCACTTTCAGGGCCCTGGAAGAGCCCTCCTCCCGTCTGTCTCCGTCAGACTGGGGCCAGCGGGTTGGGGTGGGGGTGGGGTGATGGAGGGGCCCCGAGGGGACACAATGGCCATGCCACGGCCTGGGAGAGGAGGGCCAGCCAGCCTTTGCCAGGAGCTTGGGGAGGATGCAGAGTGGCGGCTCCGGGGGTCCTCCATCAGCAGCAAGGTCACTTGCCTGTCTGTGCTTACATGGACCCAGGTCTCCAACTCGGGCCAGGGTGGGTAGGGGACCAGGGCTTCCACAGACAGACCCCGAGGGGACCTGAGCCAGCCAAGAGGGAGACTGGAGGCCTCGGATGATGGTGAAGGATGGTTCTGCAGCCACTCGGCCCAGGAGGGCATCTTCGGTTAGGCTCCCATGCCTCCCCCGCTAAGAGAATTCTTGCATATTCGGAGAATTGTGCAACCATCACCTCCATCTAGTTCTAGAACACCCTCATCACCCCACAAAGAAACCCCTTCCCCACTAGCAGTCACTCCATATCCCCCTCTCCCAGCCCCTGGTGACCTCTAACCCCTGTCTCTGTGGATTGGCCTGTTCCGGACATGTCATATAAACGGAATCACATACTATGTGGTCTTCTGTCTGGTTTCTCTCACTGACCATCATGTCCTCGAGGTTCATCCACACTGTAGCGAGCGTCAGTGCTCCGCTCCTTTTTAAGGCTGAATCGTATTCCACTGGGTGGATGGAACACGTGGTGTGTCCATTCACCTGTCAGTGGACATCTGGATTTTTCCCAGATGAAAGGGTTATTGTTTCACAACAACCCTTTCGCTGTTGTGAATCATGCTGCTGTGAACAGGTGTGTACGAGTGTTTACGTGAGCCTGTTTTCGTTGACCTTGGGGTAGACACCTAAGAGCGGAGTTGCTGGGTCAGATGACAACTCCAGCCCAGGACTCTCCCACCACAGCTGCCCCATCTTACATTCCCGCCGGCGAGCTCGAGGTCCTCACTTAATCCCCGTCCTCGCCATCTAGCCGTCCTAGTGGGGGTGAGGGGTGAGGTGGCAGTTGTGACGTGCCTTTCCCTGTTGACTGATGATGTCGAGCATCTTTCTAAGGAGCTTATTGGCCATTTGTGTATCTTCTTGGCCACCCAGGGGGGCAGGGGCCATCCTGGGATTCAGTGGCTCAGTCTGAATTCCTTGCCCGGTCCAGGAGACACACACTGGACCTCGCAGTTCAAGGTGGAATCTTTCTCATTTGACCAAATGCTGTGACTTCTGAATCCGGAAGGCCATGCAGCACAAGGCCAGGAGAAGCGTGGATAGGGCACAGGTTTTGTCCTTTGCTCCCAGCCATGGCCCCGACGCACAGAGAAGTGGACGCTGCGGTAGCTTCACCTTGACTTTTTTATTTGCGTTTTTAAAAAACAATTAAATTAGAATACAAATATTAGAAAACAGCGGCCCTCGGCTGCCAGTGCAGACGGAGGGAGGGCTGAACTGCACAACCGAGTTTATACAGTAAAACTGAATTTGCCCTCGACCAGATTCATGTCCCTTTCTTCTTTAGACCTGAAATGATATTGCTTCCTGACTAGGAGAGTTCTGTTTATACAAAGAAAAAATATTCCGGGTCTTGGGGGTGAGGGGTGCGGCGGGGAAGAAAAGAAAAAGCAGAAAGAATGGCGGGCACAGGAGATCTGGAGAACCAGGTGTGGCCTCCGGGGGACAAGGGTGCTGGGCGGGGGGCTGGGCACCCAGCTGCGGGTCCCTGGAGGCGTCTGGGGCCACGCTGGGCCCCCGTGGTCGCTGGATTGCCCCCCCCCTCAACCGGCCAGGAGCCACCTGGGTCTGGGCAGGGAGCTGAGGCCCAGTCCTGTTGGAAGACAAAGAGTGAGGCTCCCGGGGGAGCGGGTGCCGGGCAGGCCTCGTACCCGTCGGAAAACCCAAGAGCAAGGAGAGGGGGAAGGAACCGCCCAGAATGGAGAGGCCAGGGCAGGTCCTTGCCGACCCCTCGGAAGTGGCCACGCCCCCCTGCCCCGCTGAGGAGGGGGCTGGCGACGGCGGCGTCGGCGTCCGTGGACACCTGCGCTGTTCCGTAGGGAAGTTAACCTGAATTGGAGTTACCGAGGTAGCTGGCTAGAAAACAGACCCCCCCCACGCCACACGGTGCCGCGCTCTGGGGCCCCCGCCTTCCGCCGGGGGTCCTGGCCACACGCCGGGTCTTCAAAATACCAAGTTATTGCACTTTCAAAAAATACAACACATCTGTGGCTAAACCCTCCCTGGCCCCCCCCGCCCCGCCCCCCACTGCCCGGCCCCGCCCCCCGCCCCCCCCACTCCATGGCTTCTTGGCTAAAAAAAAAAAAAACGCTCCCTGCTCCCGGCTCTCAGGAGAGGACACGCTTGCAGAGAGAGAGAAAGCAAAGGAACAGACGAACGTCAGAGTCGGGGTCTGCTGCCGGGGGAGAGGCTGTCCTCCCCGCATCCCCACCGCCCGGTCCCTCGCACCAGCTGGAATGGTCGTCCGGGGGGCGCGGCGACCTGGGCCCACCCGCCCTTCCCAGGGTTGGCTCTGACTTCAGGCTCCAACTCCGGCCAGGGAAGTGGCTGTGTGGGTGGCTTGTCTTGTTTTTAAGTTTGATTTTTGTTTTTCTTTTTTTTTTTTGACTTTTTTTTTTTTTGTCGTTTTACTTTTTTTTTTTTTTTAATCCTCCGATAGGAGAGTCCAGAGGTACAGGTGCCAGGAGCCAGGGAAAGGGGTGGAAAAACAAAATGAACAACAATAAAAAGAAAAAAAAAAACAAAAATCACTCCTCCCGCTGTGCCCGAGGCCCGCCTGCGCCCCTCTGCGTGGTGAGCACCAGGAAAGTCGAGTGTCCGGCTGGTCGCGGCGGTGGCCAGCGGTCAGCAGGCCGACACCAGGCCCTTCTGGAAGGGGCAGCGACGCTTGGGCCGGGGGCCATCCTCGTCCTCGTCCTCGTCCTCCTCGTCCTCGTCCTCGTCCTCCTCCGAGGACGACGAGCTGTCCAGCGTGAGGTCCACCACATCAGCTCCTGGCTTCCCGTTCTCCACACCTCCCGCCGCGCCGCCCCCGCCGCCCGCGCCCCCGAGCGCGCTGCCACCCCCGCCGTTGACGTTGGGGGTGGTTGGGAGCCCATTAGCATCCGAGGTGCCTGCAGAAGAGAGACAGGGACAGATGCTCAGGATGGTAGGTGACCCGCAGAGAAAGGAAATCAAGGCCGGCGAGGGGCGGGGACAGCCTTGTGCAGCAGCACACCTCGGAGGACGGAGCGAGGTGGCCTCAGGCCACCGGCTCCCCCGTGCTCTGGATGAGGCCCGGCACACAGCAGGTGCTCACTAACCACCTCAGACGCCCCGCTCCAGGGGGATCAACTCCACCGGGACGGTCGCGTTTCAGATAAAAGGCCACGCGGTGGGATAGAGTCAAACTCAGCAATCGGCAAACTCTGGGAACAGAAACTCGGGCAAAGCCCGGCTGAGGCCTCACCAAGCACAAGGATGGGGCACTGGGGGCTGCAGCTGCGCTCCTTCTCGGCACGGATTGGGCACCACGAGCCGTCCACCAGGTACTCGATCTCGTCGGCATCCTCGCACTCGCTCAGGATCTTGGAGAGGAGCCTGGGGGCAGGAGGAGGGCCTGCTGACTCCTGGGCCCCACCCTGCTCCCCTGGCTGGGGGTGGGATGCTCACTGAGCCACTTCCTGCTCTCCAAAAGTGGCTTCAGGACAGCACTGGCCGCACCTGCTGACCTGAGGTTCGGGGCGGGGGCCCATGCCAGACCGGGAGCAGGGACACACCAGAGCCCCCAGCGTTCGTTCAGCATCAACACTGCACCTGCCTCCAGGTGACTCTGACCACCTCAGTCATGATCACACAGGAGGGAGGCCTTCTCCAGGACACCCTCTGTGGCAGACGGGGCCCCTCCCAGCCCCATCACCATAGTATGAATACAGCTCTGCCATAGTACGGCAGAGGGTCACCACAGTATGACTACAGCTCTGCCTGAAACGTACTTTGCACCTGGAAAACTCCTACTCACCCTCCAAAGCCCTACTCTACTGCTCCTCTTCTCCAAACAGAGCACAAGCAACAGGAGTGTCTGTCTCTGGCTCGGTCCTCCCATCCCACACGTCCAGCTGGGAGTTCCCTGAAGGCAGGGTCTGGGATGGAGTCCTTTTGACCCCGAAGCCACCCAGCTAAGGGCCAGAAACCAAGTGGCAGGGCCTTGTGGAATAAATGCACGACCCAAGGACCCTTCCCCCAGGAAGCCTCCCTGGCTATACCCAGGCTGCATGGGCTGATGGAATGGCAGTCCGTGTGGGGCACAGTCACACTACCCAGCCCCAGCCCCATCTGTCCCTAGAGCTGTCAGTTACCACCACCCGGGCCTGAGTGACCTGCTCTAGGCCTGTGGCGGGGAAGGCTGGCCCTGGGCTGCACAGCTGCCAGGCTGGGAACAGAGCTGCCATTCAGGCCCAGCCCTTGTGCCCGGCCCCAGGGGCCTCCTCACTCCACCCCAAGGCTGGACAGTGTTGGGGTGGCTGCTCGGCTCCTCCAGGGAGGGGACCCAGGCTCAGAGCTGGTCAGGCTGGGTTTGAAGTCCTTGCCTGGCTACCTGTGAGCTGGGGGCCTGGGCTGGTGGCCACCCCTTCTGAATCTGTCTCCTCATCTGTAAGGAGAGGATGATCAAGGTCCACCTCCCTGGACGGCTGGGAGGGAGGGCTTCTGAGACCTCGAGCGCAGTGACCAGAGGGAGACAAGTGCCCGATCGTGGGGACAGTTCACACGCGGCCACTGCAGGTCAGGGCTACCCCCTTCCCCGTGGCACACACCCCAGCTGCGCCTCAGCCATTGTGTGCGGGCGGGGGCCATGCAGCCAGCGGTCTAGGGCTGCCCCATGGTCCGCTCCTGCCTGGGCCACCAGGTTCCCTACCCCAGCCCCGGCTCTGGGGACAGAAGTGGGTGTGGCTGGCGCCTGGCAGGAGCCAGTCAGTCAGGTGCTGGGCTCAGTTTCTGGAAACTTAAGACCAGAGCAAAGTTTCCCTTTTAGGGAGAATGGCCTTTTTCCCCTTGTCCCCCCTGCGGCATGGGGAGGGCCTGCTGCTTAGGCTCAGGGGACAGCCTGGCCGCACGCTGGTGTCACCTAGGAAAGGGCCCAACAGAAGGTGGTCAGAGTTTTGGGAAGACGTGCGTCCCCTTCACCTTCCTATGTGGAGGATGTGATCAAGCCTTTGCTGAACGCCATTTGAGAAGCAGCTCCCCGAATTGTGCAATAGGGTGGAAGCTAGGGGTTCTCGGGTCCCTGTTTTACATGGGGGAGGAACAGACTCACAAAACGCAAGGTGACATGGGGAGCAACAGTGGACCTCGTGGATCTGGAGCCCCACTTCTGAAGTCTAAGCTACGCCATTGCCACCCAAACAGCAAAGGCCCTGACAAGTCCCACAGGGCTGACACCCACCTCTCTCTGTAGCCCAGGGCTTGCAGAGCTGCCACAGGGTGCTGCTGGGTAGCCCGGAGGCCCCAGGAAGCCTCAGAAGCTGCATGGCCCCTCTCCTCCTTCCAGAGGCCCAGACAGGCAAGGGGCCAAGCCCAGCACAGCCTGGCAGGCGGTGGGGCCCCCGTGCGCCCCAGCTACTCACCCATCGATGATGAGCTGGTCGTAGGGGGCTGGCTTGTCACACACCGGGCACATCCAGGTGGGCTTCTTCTCGTTCATCTGGAGGTAGAAGACGGCGTCGAAGCACTGCAGGTGTGCGCAGGTCTCCGCGCGGCAGGGCACCGACAGCCGCATCTTCACCAGCTGTGGGGGTGGGAGGTGATGGGTGTGAGCAGCTGCGCAGCAAGCACTGTCCACCCAGCCGCACCCACAAACCCGCGCACCCCGACTCACCGGGCAGATGAGGGAGACCCGCACGCCAGTGGTGGCAATCTCACTGTCGGGGTCCAGGCGCAGCTTCTCTTTGACTGTGGGGAAGGGGCGGCTGGTGTCAGCGGGGCCGAGGGGCAGGTTTTCCCAGCAGCCAGAGATGCTCGGGAGGGCAGCAGTGAACACCCTCAGCACCCCTTGCCTCAGCTAGACACGGTGAGCACCCCATATTCACCTCCCAGGACCATGAGGCACATGCTTTAGCTCCAGGGCCCAGGACTACGAGGAGAATCTATGTTAAAAAAAAGCCCTGGGCAGGGACTTCCCCTGGTGGTGCACTGGTTAAGAATCCGCCTGCCAGTGCAGGGGACACGGGTTCGAGCCCTGGTCCGGGAAGATCCCACGTACCGCGGAGCAATTAAGCCCACGCGCCACAACTACTGAGCCTGCGCTCTAGAGCCCGCGAGCCATAACTACTGAGCCGTGTGCCACAACTACTGAAGCCCATGTGCCTAGAGTCCATGCTCTGCAACAAGAGAAGCCACCGCAATGAGAAGCCCGTGCACCGCAACGAAGAGTAGCCCCCGCTCGCCGCAACTAGAGAAAGCCTGCGCGCAGCAACGAAGACCCAATGCAGACAAAAAAAGAAAAAAAGCCCTCGGCAGCAGACATTTATTTTTGACAGTAACCTGGGTGCACAACGAGGGGGGCCAGCCCCCCAACAAGACTGCCCTTTTCTGGAAAGATCCAGGCAACAAAGAGCTGCCGTCGGCCACCTGCTGTGACTGTTCGCTCTGATGAAAACCGCCAGGACCTCCCGCACCACTCCAAGGGCTGGGACGCCCCAAGGCCAGGAGAGCCCCACCAGGGACCCTCAGAGGGCGGGCGAGCCCACGAGCACAGCTCCCTTGCACTGTCCGAGTCTGCTTCTCTAACAGATCAGAAGACAGCGGGCGCCCACCATAAAGCCACGGCACGCTGAGCCCACGAGGTGGAGGAAAAAAGCCTGGAAGGAAACTGGCCCACTGCAGCCCTGGGGATGGGCCTGCAGGGGGCGCAGGGAGGCTGGCCAACCAACCTGAGAGGGGCAGCGGTTCAGCTCCATCCCCAGATGGCTCGGGACTATGCCCGGGCCCTGCAGAGTGGAGGGCACTCGTCTTGGACGATGGGACTGCCCTTCCCTCCTTGATACAACGCCTGCGTCCCCTCCTCCAGAGAGCCTTCCTCCGCCTCCCACACGGGGTCGAGGGTGACCTGCCAGCTTGTCCTCCCACCCCCTCAATGCCCCTACTGTCCTCAGTCACCCTGTGGCTCCCATCTCTGGCTAACAGGTGCAGATAAATGGTAGACCCAGAGACCCTGGCCCCTCAAAAAGACCCTGGGCAGCTGAGGACGGGTGCAGTGCATATCATGCTTCAATGCAGGGCCTCAGTCCTCCTCTACCTAATAGAGGGAGGGCACGTGCAGCAGGAAGGGTTCAAGTGAGACAGAGAACAGGACTTCCCAGCTGCCAGCAGACAGCAACCCAGCAGGCACGATGCCCAGCCTGAGCTGGCTGTGGGAAGGAAGCTGGGGGCTTGCTTCAGAGGGGAGGCCCTGCCCACCCCAGCAGGGGCCCGGGCTTCCCATGAGCTGCGACATATGCTGCCGCGGCCCCTGCACTGCCCCAGGCCTTGGCTCCAGGCCGGTCACGGAGGAGTTAAGCCAGGCCTCCCCATGCCCGTCCCCACCCTGGGGCCCACGGGTGCCTGGATGAGCCCTGCCCAGTCCTGCGCCAATGCCTGAACCTGCCAAGCGGGCAGGTGGGGGGGGGGGATCGAAGAAAGGGCCATTTGAGGAAACAGGCAGGCGGCAGGGCAGGGCGCCTAGGCTGAGGTCCTGGGGTCACAGAGCCCTAACTCTGCCACACTGGCCTCAGTGTCCCCACTGGTCAGACTGGGACGTGGCCAGGCCCCACTGCTTGGATCCATCCGCAGTGAGGATGGAGTCAGAAGGCACCCCGCAAGGGCCTCCAGGCGACCAGAGAGGGAACTCCTGAGCCCCCGCTGTGTGGTAGGCAGCCCCCGGGGCAGGACACAGGAAGGTTCTATCTGCCCGTCTGAGTGGCTCTTCTGGGGTTTTTTAATGCTCTGCGTATCCCCACCCCCTTTTTTCTGGTTCTTAAAAGTACAAAAAAGAAAAAAAACCAATGATCTCAGCATTCCGGTGCAGACCCTCATCATCACGTGTGCCTCCACTGGGAATCCATCCTCCGCTCCCGCTGAGAGCTGGCCCCCGCCCCCTCCCGGTCCCGCACAGCCGCCAGAAGCACCCGCCTGGAAAGCTGATCACCTGGGGTCTTCTCCCCCCCCCCCCCCGCAAGCCCTCCAAGCCTCCTCGCCCACCAACCCCGGCTCTCCTCGCCCCATTCACGGAGCTCACTGGGGGGCTTTCGGCACACCCAGCCCATCCCTGCCTCAGGGCCTTTGCACTGATGGTTCGCTGCCTGGCTCCCCCTCCTCCTTCTGTATCCTCCAGAGACCTCCCAGAGCTCCCCAACCGCCAGGGTGATGGCCAGACCCGGGGAGGTCCAGGTCCCCCACAGGCAACAAGCTCCTGAGGACCAGGCCTGTGCCTTGTGCCCAGCAAATTGGGTCAGCAGTGATGGAGCCATGGCCACCCCCAGGGACCGTGGGGAGCCCCACCCAGCAGTGCAGAAAGCCCCGGGGCTCACCCAGTGCCTTGCACAGCTCCGGGTGCTTGACCCCAATGGTCTTCAACCTCTGCAGCAGCTCCGAGGAGGTCAGTTGCCGCACCAAGTACAAGGCCACGGAGTAACTCTGGCGGTGGGGGAGGGGAGCGGAGTCAGGGCTGCGCCAATGGAGGTGGGGTGGGCAGGGGAGGGAGGGCAGAGGGAGGGAGTTCCAGGGCCTGCTCACCTTGCCGTAGTTCCCCCAGGTGACGGTGATGCGGTTGGTGGCCGAGGACAGGTACATGAGGTGGGTGAGGTTAATGGGGCGGCACGGCCTCTTGGGCTCCACTCCTGGCTTGTTCGAGGGGTAGTAGCCCTGGAAGCAGACACCATGGCTGCGCCCATCACAAGGTGTTCCATGTGTCCCACCCGCCCCACTCTGCACTCTCTGCCTCGCCCCCACAGCAGATCTGGGGGGCCCACTCACCGGGACCGAGCAGTAGCTGTGGTTGACCTTCACGGCGATGTTGGGTGGGTACTGGTCTTCCTGAGGGCTGCTGGTGTCTGAGTAGCAGATTCTGCAAGGACACCGGGGACCATAGGGCCACGGGCACCTCGGGCAGGGGAGGGCACGCTGGGAGGGGCGGGGAGGACAGATGGGGGGCGAGGGTGGACCCGTATCTAGAGTGGGGCTGCGTGCTGGTGTACCCACGGACAAGGCCAGATAGCAGAGGTGTGTCGGGGTGTGTGTGTGTGTGTGTGTGTGTGTGTGTGTGTGTGTGTGTGTGTGTGTGTGTGTGTGTGTGTGTGTGTGTGTGTCTCTCTCTCTCTCTCTCTCTCTCTCTCTCTCTCTCTCTCTCTCTCTCTCTCTCTCTCTCACAGGAAGGGAAGGTGGGCAAGCATCGTGTCCCCACCCACCCCCGGGCCTGGGCCACACCTGGGCTTACCTTAGGACGACCTGCACGGCCTTGACCCCAGGCTGCAGTTCTCTGTGCGGGGGGAGGAGGGGAGGGTCAATAGCAGGACAGCGCCCAGCAGCCACCTCTGACCCTTCACTGGGGGGACCAGCCAGACGGACTAACCCACTACTTCCTTCCCATGGCGACCGAAGGCCAAGGGTACTGCCTAGAGCGTTCTCTCCTGACATTTACTCACGGGTGATTTGGGCAAATGACCGCCTCTATCTGGAAAATGGGGGGCTGGTACAGATAGTAAGAGGGTTGGTGGGCGTGGGCCTTGTGCCCGAGGAATGGCAACCCTAATGGTGACTTCTATCTCAGCTGGAGACTGAAGGCCTCAGAGAGCAGAGTCAGAGCCCTGGAACCAGCCTGCATCCCTCATCTGCTCACCGGGGGCAGCTCTGCCCCCAGGGGACACTGGGGATGTCTGGGGACATCTGTGGTGGCCACGACTGGGGTGCTCCTGGCGTCAAGGGGATGCGGGCAGGGATGCTGCTCCACACCCCACAGAGAACGTGCCCTGACCCTGATGTCCGGAGCAGTGAGGAGGGGACCCTGTTAAAGGGGGACGATTGGCCCACCTTGGGGCTGTGGGTCAAAGGTGGTGAGAATGCGCGGGCCATGAGCACGGGGTGGGGGCCACCCTTCCCCGCCACGCTGAGCCCAGGGTCTGCTGCGGGCCTGGCGAAGGCTGCCTTGGGCTGCCACAGAGGCGGGCAGGGGGTGGGCACAGCGCACCTGGAGTTCCGGATCAGCTCCACCTGTCTGGGCGTCAAGGCAAAGATGCACGGGCTCTCCTGAAGCTTCTCGTTATTCTGTGGAACTGGAGACAAATTTGGGGTCAGGGTCACGTCTGTTCCCTGGCGAGGGCGCCGACCACAGTCATTCCTACAGGCCTGGCCCTCTTCAGACTGGGAAGTAGGAAATGGGAAGCTGAGCCCCAGCCAGGTGGGATGTATTTGGGGGATCCTGCCCCTTCCTGGGTAAGGAGAACCAAAGCCCATGGTTCAGGGAGCAGTCATGCCCCGCCATGTCCCCCACTGAGGGCCACTCGGGGAGCAGCAGCCTCTTCAGCCCTCTGGGGCTCAGGCATCTACTCAAGAGGACCGAGAACTGCTCGGCGGGGGCAGAAGAGCTTTGCTGGGCCAGCAGGATGCAACACACCAGGCCGCGTGCCCTCGGGCCAGCCACTTTCTCCAGGTCTGTGAGACGCCAGTAACAACTCTGTCCCCAACTCCCAGGGCTGTTCCGGGCATCTGGTGAGCCATGTACCCAACCATGCAGCACTCGGCCCAGGCCCCGCACGTAATGAGTTCTCAGCACGGCACTGCCAGAGGGAATGGGGACAAGTTGAACAAGGTCCTGCCTCTGGCACTCACGGGTTGTCCAAGGAGATATGGAAGTGAACTGGCAGTGAACCTCCAAGTGCACAAAATAAGAGTCACAGAGCAGCCTGGCCTGGCTCACAGTGGGAGGTGTGAGGAGGGCAGCAGGGACAGCACACACAGAGCCCTGCTCGCCATCATGGAGCACTGGGTGCAGAAGTCGGGAGAGAGTCTGCCGGGGATGGAGACCTTGGCAGTGAAGAGCTGGCTCTTCACTCTCAGTCATAACTGTACTGAGAAGCCCAGGCGAGATCAGAAAGCACTCTGAACTGAACGAGAAAATACAATACTCCAAAACTTGTGAGAGGCAGCTAAAGCAGTTGTGAGAGGGAAAGCTATAGCTTTAAATGCTTCTATTAAAAAAGAATGAAAAGTGTTTGAAATGAATGATGTATGCTTCCTCCACAAGAAGCTAGAAAAAGAAGCCCAAACTAAAAGCCAAAGCCATTAGAAGGGAGAAAATTAAAGATAAAGATGGAAGTCAATGAACCAAAAAGCCAACAACAGAGAAAACCAACAAAGCCAAAGTTCTTTGATACATACCTAGCTAGACTGAATGATAAGATCGTGAGAACACAAACTATCATGAATGAAAGGTGGACATCAGTACAGATTCTATAGCCTTCAATAGGGGGCTGTAACTTCATGCCAATGAATTTGACAATTTAGATGAAATGAACAAACTCTTCCAAAGATGCCAACTATGAAAACTGGCACCAAAACATATAGAAAGTTTGAAAAGCTTTTTATCGGTTAAAAAAACTGAACTCATAATTAAAAACCTTTCCACAAAGGAAACTGCAGGTCCAGCTTGGTGGATTCAATCAGATGTTTAAGGAAGAAACCATATAAACTTTATATAAACTCTTCCAGGGAGTCCCCTGGTGGCCTAGTGGTTAGGATTCTGGGCTTTCACTGCCGGGGCCCAGGTTCAATCCCCGGTCAGGGAACTGAGATCTTGCAAGATGTGCGGCATGGCCAAAAACAAATAAATAAATAAACTCTTCCAGAAACAAGAGGAGGAAGGACACGTCTCAACTCATTTCCCCCCCTCCCCCGGTACGCGGGCCTCTCACTGTTGTGGCCTCTCCCGTTGCGGAGCACAGGCTCCGGACGCGCAGGCTCAGTGGCCATGGCTCACGGGCCAGCCGCTCCACGGCATGTGGGATCTTCCCGGACTGGGGCACGAACCCGTGTCCCCTGCATTGGCAGGCGGACTCTCAACCGCTGCGACACCAGGGAAGCCCCTCAACTCATTTTAATGAGGCCAGCATAACCCTGGTTCCAAAACCTGACAAAAATGCATCAAGAAAGGAAAAACACAGCTGAATATCCCTCATGAACGTGGATGTAAAAAATCCTTAACAAAATTTTAGCAAACAGCCAGGGCCCCTGGGATCTGGCCCTGGAGTGCAAGATTGGTTGAAAACCTCCACACGTCCACTTAAAGTGGCTAAAATGACAAGACCAACAATTCCAAGTGTTGACAAGGACCTGGAGCAACCAGGACTCTCTGCTGGGGGTAGGGGTGGTTGTAACATGGTACAGACACTTTGGAAAACTGTTGGGCAATGACTAGTAAAGTTAAACATACACTTACCCTGTAACCAGCAATCTGCTGTTAGCTATTTCCCAATTAAATGGGAGTATGTCTACAAAAAGACCTGTGCAAGAACGCCTGGCTAATTTATTCCTGGCAGCTCTAAACTGGAAACAACCCAAGTGCCCCACAACGGAAGAACAAATGGACAAGCTGTGGTACATTCATACAGTAAAGCTTGTAGTCCATGCATCGACACGGACGAATCTGAAGCCCCAAAGCTGAGCCAAAGAAGGCAGACACAGAGAAGTACATGCTGCGTGTGCATTATACCACCCTCCTGAACAGGCAAAACTAATCTATGGTGATAGAACTCAGAAGAGAGGCGGCCTCTGGGGGTCAGGGGAAGGCAAGGACTGCCTGGGAGGGGGGCCCCTCGGGAACTTAACGGTGATGGAAATGTTCTGTATTTGGTGGCATTGGGGTTACTCGGTCACATGCATTCTCTAAAACTCAAGTTACGCACTAAATATCTGTGGATTTCGTTGTATGTAAACTATACTTCAATGTTTAAAATTTTAAAACTACACTGAGAAGTGATGATCATTCTGTAACGAATAAAAATATCAAGTCACTGTGTTGTACCCGGAATTAATATTGGATTGTAAGCAATCATACTTCAATTTAAAAATAAATTTGATGAAGCCAAAAAAAAAACCAAAACCAAAAAAAAAACCCCACCAAAACTAAACAAGGGACTTCCCTGGCAGTCCACTGGTTAAGCCTCCGTGCTCCCAATGCAGGGGGTCCGGGTTCGATCCCTGGTCAGGGAACTAGACCCCGGATGCCGCAACTAAGAGTCCACATGACGCAACAAAGATCCTGTGTGCTGCAACTAAGACCCGGCGCAGCCAAAAAAGGAAGATCGGCTCCAGGCCCTATGTGGAGGAATACTATGCTCCCGCGAACACAGGGAGTCACGAATTAAGCAGCTCTTTGTGCTCCGACAGAGACTAATCCCCAAGATGGTTTTAAGTGGAAAGAGCAGGTGCAGAGCAGTGTCTACCTCAGGCTGCTATTTGTGTAACCAAAACCAAGGAGGGGGTGTGTGCAAGAGCCGCCTCTGGGGAAGGTGGGTGCCAGAAGTGGCCACTACCGCAGCCCTGGAGCCGGGGGAGGTAAGGCGTCTGCTCTTTTTATACTGCAAACCCTTTAGGACAGTGGTGGGCAAACTGTCCCTACAAAGGGCTGGAGTGTAAATATTTTCAGCTCGGCAAGCCACACTGTTTCTGCCTCTACGTCCCCACTCTGCCTTGTACCATGAAAGCTGCCGGTGAGGGCGAGCCCGCGCCCGCCTGGCGCGGCCTGGGTGGGGGGCGGACAATAGGGAGCCCTGGGGCTGGGCCCAGGCCTGGTCGGCCCACCCCTGCTTCAGAACCTTCTGAATTCCAAAGCGCAGCCTCGGGTAGGCTACTTAAAAAGGAAACACAATTTGAATTTAAAAGCAGCTCGGGCTCAGAAGCCAGAGCTCCCGGGCCGGGGTTCGTACCCCAGCTCTGCTCAGCCACGCCCCCATCCCCACCCAAGCCTGTGCGCCCTCCACGCAAGGGACCAGTTTCTCGGGGTTCACAGTGCCGGGGCCGGAGCTGGCGCTCAGGAAGAGGTGGCTGCTGAAACCGCCACACTGCTGCCGCCAGTTCCTGCTCGTTGTGGAGGGAGGGCTGGTCCCTCCGGAGACCCGGTTGGGGCCCCTGAGAAGGGCTGGCTAACTGGAGGGCTGGGGTGAACGTAGGCTACCTGCAGATGCGCCCAGACCCGCCCGAAGAGCCCCGGGCAATTATTTATGGGGGGAGGGGGTCTCACAACATCTGAGCTGGGCCGCCAAGCCTGGGGGGGCGTGTCAAAAATACTCCCCCCGCCAAAAAAAATACTCCCCCACACCACAGAGTCCCCTGGGAGGCAGGGGAGGGGACGGTGCACCGGCCAGCCAAGAAGCTCTTCCTGCAGAAACCGCGAGAGGGGTTGCCGAAGAACTGGCTGCGCAGTCCCTTTCCCGGAAGGACTCCTATTTCTAGGTGAGCCTGCTGCAGAGGCAGGGGATGCATTCCGAATCCCGATTTTCTGCTGTGCCATCAGCCTGGGGTGGCCGACTGTTCCCCCAGGAAGCCAAGTGGCCAGTGGGAGGCCAGCTGCCAGCTCAGCTGGGACACAGCGGGCAGGGGTCCCCCAAACCCGGACCTGGGCCATCCACCACCAGTGGCAGCCCCACCCTTCCAGCTTTCAGGGCTGAGATTCAGGCGGAGTCCATGACCCTCACCCTCACCCCCACTATCAGCTCCCTTGGCCAATCCCGTTGTTGAGGATTTCCGAACGCGCCCAGGGAGGTCCCTTCCCCCGCAGTGCTCATCTGATCAGTATGAAGACCCCTTGCCGGTCTCCTGGCTCCCCCCAGCTCTGGGCTTCGGGGGAAGCTCTGTCCCCAGCCCTGGTAGCCTTGATTCCACCGCAGCCACCCTGGGCGCCTCCTTGTGCTCCCCACCTGCCAAGAACATACCTCGGGGCCTTTGCACTCGCCATCCCCTCTTCCAGAACATTCCTCCCCCAACCATCTACACAGCCCTGGTGTGTTTTAAGCCTGTGCAAATGCCACTGGAATGAAGCCTTCCCCGAGTGCTTGTATCTAAAAACTGCACCCTCCACCCCAACCCATCAGCGACACTGGCACTCCCAACCTCCTTCCAGGCTCCATTTTTCTCCCAAACCCTCACCTCCTAAGAATTAACACAATTTTCCCGTGTCTTTGGTTCGTCGTGGACACAGAACCAAAACTACCTCTCCTGTCACCCATGCTGCACAGCAGGGTGGCCATGGGGGTCCCCTGCCAGGCGGCTTGGGGGCTGGGATGAGGTACATGCCCTCCCAGCCCCAAGCACACGCAAAGGCCTCAGCCTCAATGCCTCTCCGGGACTAAAGGGAGAACCCCTGCCCCAAGGTCCTCAGGGAGCTGGAATCCCAGGAGGAGCCAGTGGACCAGGGACTCAGCCCCCAGGCTCAATCAGAGACCCCGAAAGAGGGCCTGGCACACGCAGGCGGCTGCCAGGCAGCCTTGCAAACTGTCACCAGGGACGAGTATTTAATGACCTCAGCAGGTGCTCACCACATACTGGGGTGGGGGGGCGGGGTGTTCTGACAAACCAGCAGTCAGGACACACCACACATCCGAGGTTGCACACGCAGACAGAAGGCAGCAGCGACAAGAACAAGCGCGTGACTTCATCGCTGTTAACCAGTGTGTTCTATGATGAACACATATTTTTACAAAAGTTTAAATAGAAAGAAAAGAACATTTTAAGAATTCGATCGGGGGACTTCTGGTGGCGCGGTGGTTAAGATTCTGTGTTCCCAATGCAGGGGGCCTGGGTTCGATCCCTGGTCAGGGAACTATATCCCACATACACGCTGCAACTAAGAGTATGCATGCCGCAACTCAGGAGCCCCTGCCTGCCGCAACTGAGACCCGGCGCAACCAAATCAATAAATAAATAATAATTTTTTTTTTAATTTAAAAAAATAAGAGAATTTGATCAGCAGGGACTTCCTCCCATTGGCCTGAAGCCCTTCGGCAGGCAGCCCCTGCCCCTGGGCCCCCGAGGCCCCCTCCTCCAGGCTGAGGCCTGGCCCCAGTGGTGATGGCGGGGGGCGTCCTAGAGGAGGCAGGAAAACAGGTGCCCCAGGCTGGGCGCAGGGGCCTCACAACAGGAGGGGGCGGACGGGTACAAGCCCCAACTAAGGGCTCTGGGTTCGAATCCCAGCTCCTCCACTCACGGGGCGAGGAACCCAGACTTCCTGCTCTTGGGGTTACGGGAGGAACAAGCACTGAAGGAATGACTCAATGTCTTTCTCACTGCAGCCTTCAGGCTGCTCCTCATCTCCAAGCCTTTGCTCACCTACCTCCACCTCACTCTGTCCTCTGGATGCAGTGGGGAACAAGCCAGTCCCAGGCGATCAACAATGCCAGGGTTGGGAGCAAGGCCCCAGAGGAGGAGAGAGTGGTAAGGAGGTGAAGGAGATGAGCTGTAGATCAGGCGATGATGGGGCAGGGAGGGCCATGTGGGTATCCTGGGAAGAGTGTGACAGACAGAAGGAACAGCACATGCAAAGGCCCTGGGGCAGGACCAAGCCCGGAGTGCTGGAGAAGGCTGGAGCAGAGTTAAGCGAGGGTTAGGGTTAGGGTTAGGCCAGGTGAGAGAGAGGAGGTGAGGGGAGGGAGGAGGAACGTGACCAGCTGCTATTCTAAAAGCTTCCTCTGGGGACTTCCCTGGTGGTCCAGTGGCTAAGACTCCACGCTTGCAATGCAGGGGGCCCGAGTTTGATCCCTGTTCAGGGAACTAGATCCCACATGCCACAACTAAGAGCCCGCGTGCCGTAACTAAGACCCAGCGCAGCCAAATAAAAAATTAAATACTGAAAAAAAAAGTAATCATCTTAAAAAAATAATAAAAAATTTAAAAATTAAGAAAAATAAAAGCTTCCTCTGGCTGCTGGGGGTAAAGTGTGTGGGGAAGACACCAGGAAGGTGGTTGGGCAGATTAAAGCCAGGGGCGGGCACAAAGTCGGGGGATCACAGCAGGCGGAGGTGAGCCACCTCTGGCAGGACTTGGGGTGGGCTGGAGGCCTCGCCTGGGACAACCTACACGCCCACCTGAGGGCCCCCTCACAGGTAATGCTGGGTGCTCCCCAAGGCACCCACCTGCTGCAGAGCTGATGGAGCCCCTCCCACCACCATGGGCAGGGGAGGCCCAGCCAGCCCAGTGGGTCAGGCCACCTGCCCCTGGATGCCACAGACAGCCCATGGGCCTGGTGGGTACCACGCTGGGCTGTGGGGCGGCAGGCAGGCCTGCCGCAGGGGTATTATCCACCTCAGAAAGGACGCGAAAGAACAAGACCTGGGAAGCCCTCAGGACAGCCCAGTCGGCCACCACCGTTCCCCGTGCCCCACCGATCTTGGTTTTTCTGGCCGCTGCCACCCACGTCCAGGCTACTCTCCCTTCCCCAGCCTGCGGCACACCACACTCTGGTCACAATGGCCTCCATTCATGAGCTCTCTCACCACCGGGCCTCTGCCTGGAACACACTCACCCACCCACCCCCTTTGTCCGGCTTGATTGCTACTTATCCCTTGGGTCTCAATAGGATTGTGACCTCCTCCAGGAAGGTTTCCTGACTGCCACCTCCCCACAAATGCACAATAAGGGGGCTCCTGGTACTGACAGCGCCCTGCCCCCCCCCCCGCCCCCGGGGAACCCTGCACTCCCTGACCGGAGCATTCCTCGCCCGTCACCGTTTAATCACCTCTAGGGCACCTTCCTGGCAAAACTCGCCAGGTCAGGGACCCCACTACCTTGCTTGGGCAATACCAGCCAAAGGGCTCGGAGCCTGAATGAGGGACGTATTGATACACTGGCCCTGCCCAGTGGGGACAGGGCTAGACCAGTGGCTCTCCACCAGAGTCAGCGCCGACCACGTCCTGGAGCATAAGGAGAACTGGGGGGCAGCTTGCTCACCCTGCTGGGCCACGGGAGTGGTCCCAGCCCACAAGGCGCTGGCCACAGGACACCGGGAGCCTCGGGGAGCAGCGGTGGGACAGGTCGCGTTTCCTTCCTTCTGCCCGTGGTGAGTCTCATGATGGTACCTCGTCTCCCCCACGCTCCCTGGCCCTGAGGTCTGGGCCGCCCAGAGCGGACACTCAGCCTCTGCCTGCTGACACCCCAAGTGGCCAGGCTTAGGGGACCCTCCGGCCATAAGAGGGTTGAGCCCCAAGCAGCAGTGTTGGACCCAAGACTGCATCCCCGGTCCCTCTGAGTTCTGCTGTGGGTGAGCAGCAAGCGCCTCTGCCCCCGGGGGTGCCTGGCCCAGATGGCTGGGCTCCCTGTTCTGAGAAGAGGCCTGAGGTCCAGAACCTTCGTGTGGTTCAGTACCAGGGCTTCCCCACAGGGAAGCAAGGTGCCAATGGCGCAGAGAGGGGGTCAGAGGAGGGAAGATGGCTGAGCATGCGGCCCCGGAGTCCCTTCCCTCAGGATGCCGTGTGACCTTGGGCTAGTCTCCTGACCTTTCTGGGTGCCAACCCCCAGCCCCCGCTGGAGTGGATCATCTTTCTCCTAAGGTCCTTCCAGCTCCCTGTCTGTGGCTCTATTATTCCCCTCCCCTCCCCCAACCAGAACATTCCCCTCCACGTGATTTATGTCTCCTGTCTGCCTGGCGCGGTCTCCATCCCGGAGCCTGCCTGCGGCTCTTCCGGGGAAATAGGACCAGACTGTTTGGGCCTTGTTTTGGTCGGCAGGGCATGACCAGGGGTGAGGGGGAGGGGAAGCTGGCTAGAGCCTCCTGAGGTGGCTCCTGGCAATGCCAGTGCTGCAGAACTCCCTGTGGGGAGGCACCCAGGGTGAGGGGTGGGCGGACAGAACTGCCGGTGCTGGAACAGCAGGGACCAGATGGCTTCAGGGCCACCGTCAGCGCTCGATGAGGCCTCCCCCAGGAACCTGGGCAGCCCCCAGGGAGTCCCTGAGGAGATGGGAGTCTCGGGAAAAGGGTACATCCTGGGAGAGGGGCAGGGGAGTGGGTGGGAGCAAAGGCAGGGTGGGGTTGGCCTCTTTGTTCTGAGCCAAGAGCAGAGTGATTCCTGGTGTAGACAGGGGAGCAGACTCTCCCGGAGATCAGGTGACTGGGGTCCCTGGGGGCTCAGGGCAAAGTGATGCATTGTGGGGCGGGAATGGTTGCATGTTTGCGGGCAGGAAGGAAGCCCATGGTCCGGGCAGGGGAGGGAGGCTGCCGGCCCTGAGTTCAAAGTCACCTCCAGTCCCAGGCCCCCGCCCAGCGCCAAGCCCGCCTTGCAGTCTCCCAAGCCCACCTTGCAGCCTCCCTGTAAAAACACAGCCTCCCTGATATAAAGATCGTGCTTGAGTCCTTAGGAAGGAGTCTGAATCTTCAGCTCGACCTCCAGAACCAGCCAGCCAGCCAGGCCTGAGACTCCAAAGCCTGCAGGGGGGATGGGAGGTCTGGGGAGGTTGGGAGGGGGCAGGGGGATGGGTCCTGGCATCTAGAGAGAGGTTGCGGGAGCAGAGACAGGGAAGGTCATCCTGGAGAAACTCGGGAAGGGGCCCTGGGTCCCCAGTGCTGCCACGTCACCCCCACGATAGGTGCTGGTGAGCCAACCTGCCCCCCACCTGGGGGCTGGCGAGAAACCCCTCCTGGTGTCAGAGAGAAGGCGGGGGAGGGCGGAGCCCCCGGGCCAGAGTGTGGGGCCTCAGACCCCAGGGCCAGGAGCACCTGAAGCACTTTCCTCCACCTCTTACAGCCTCACCTGGAGCCACAGGCCCTCGGAGAGAGCCGCCATCCCTCCCCCACCCCCCACCCAGGGCAGGACGGAGGGGGCCGGTAGGCGCGCCCGGGGCTGGAGCTAAAGCCTGTGTGCAGACAAGGGCCCCCTGGACGATCAAGGCAGGCTGCTGGGTCAGCACGGTTGGGAGGGACTGAGCCGCGGGGCCAAGGGCACGGCGGGTGGGGGCATGGAGGGACCGTGACCTCGGCCACAGCACACAGGGACCGACTCACGACCAGGGCCTACTGTGACGGGCAGCAGGACCCACAGAGTGGGTAGGCTAGGGGCACCCCGAGGCTCTGAACAAGGGGTGCTAGAAGTGAACCTCCACAAGGGTGGGGGGCTCTGTCTGCTCCCTGCTGCACCCCCTGATGGGTGCCCACCCAGCAGGTGCTCAGGTATATGCTGTGTGACTGGGTGGGTGACGAGTCGCAGGAGGGGTCTCCAGGAACATTCAGGCACCTGGTAAAACCTCAGGGGTGACAGGAGCCCCATCGCATTCCACTTGCTCTCTGGAGCCCTGGAGGCCCAGGAAGCTGTGGCTGGTTGGTGTCCTGGCCCCAGAGCTCAGGGCAGCATCTGAGGCTGAGTCCAGGCTGACACCCACTCCCAGCCCTGTCATCAGGGTGGGAGGGGGCTGCTACAGGCCTGATACACAGCAGGCCTGTCCCTCAGTCAACGTAAGGGACAGAGAAACGAGGACAAGGTTCCCCGGCATCATCTCCTCTATCCGCGCTGCACCCCGCCTCTCAGAGGCACACCTGGCCATGTGCTGACGGGCCGGCCCATGTTGACAGGCCTGAACCCGCTGACCGAGGTCACTCCCGCAGGCTACCTACTAGGAAACAGCCTTCCGCAGGGGGCGGGAGGGAAGGTCGAACCTCCAGCCCCTTCGCCACCAGGAGTAAGACCACAGAAGCCAGCCTTGCAGGTGGCCCCCAGTGCCCCCGCCTCCTGGTGGTCCAGCATGGTGGAGCCCTCGCCCACGTTGCACCAGAGTTGGTTCCTCTGACCAGTGGAATGTGGCAGAAGCGAAGATATGCCACTTCCAAGCTGAGGCTGCGAGAGAGCCCTCAGCTTCCAGTGGGGTCATGCACTCACACAGGTGCACATGCTTTCTCTCTCCCTCTTTCCACTGCAGCCCCCCTGCCCCGATCATGGTTCCGAGGGAAGCAAGCCACCACATCATGCTGGGAGGACACTCAGTCAGCCCCCAGAGGCCCAGGCGGCAAGAACTGGGGTTTCCAGCCAGCAGCTGGCAACCACGTGAGTAAGCGCCCCGCCCCCAGCCCCAGTCAAGCCTACTGATTAGGCAGCCCCCCAGCCGACAGGTGGACTGTGACCCCCCTGAGCGACCCCAAGCCAGAACCACCCAGCCAGGCCGCTCCCGAGTTCTGACCTTCAGAAACTGAGGTGTCGGCTGTTTCGAGCCACTGGGATTTGGGGTAACTTGTTACATGGCAACAGGTTACTAATTCAAGGACCCCAAGGTGGCCCCTGTGCTTCCTGGGAGGGACAAGCCCCCCTCAGCCCCTCAGCCCTTGCTGCTCCCCAGAAAATGCTCTGGGTTGGCTGCTTGGCTGGCCTTGGGCGCTGGGAAAACTCAGAAGGTGGGGCCGCCCCCAGGGGCGGCGGGGACTCACCCAGCTCGGTGGGCTTCAGCAATTCATCCAACATGTTAAAGAAGGGCAACTTCACCAGGCGCACTTCTGGCTTGAGGGTCTTGGCAGGCAACCGTCCGAGTCCGTTTAAGTACTTCCCGTAGAGCACGGGGTAGTCAATGTTGGGGCCCGTGAGGGGAGTCCTGGGCACCGAGCTGGCCCGGTCGTAGGTGGAGTGCATGGTCAGGGGGTCCAAGGGCCGGTGGGGCTGCGGCACGGGCTCCGAGCTCTTCTTGGCGTAGCGTGTCTCGTAGAGTTCCTTGATCTTCTTGAACAGCTCGGGACTACAGTCAAACTGGACCAGCTGGAGAGCCCGGGTGACAAGTTCGTGTTTAAGTCCGCTCTTACTCCGGCCGACAAAACCCAGGAGCATCTGAAGATCAGAGACTCGGAAACTCATCACCATGTTCTGGGGAAGAGCAACCACAAACACACAGGTTCAGAGGGATACGCTGCCAGGGTGAGGGACTGCCTGGGCCAGCTGGGGGGACAGTGAAGTGAGACCCTGCTAGCAGCTGGCCGGCCTGGGGCCCCCAGGAGGAGGAGGCGGCAGCTTCTGCCCCAGTCCCACCGGCTGGGCTTGGTCCCACCTCCATGCCTGTGCTCAGGCTGCCGCCTTGCCCTCCCCTGAGGGGCCCCCTCCCCGCTCAGCCCTGCTCCCGTCCTCCCCCTCCAACCTTCCTCAGCATCACCAACGCAGCAAAAGCTCGTCTGACTGACCCCCCCCACCCCCAGCTGCTTCTATTTTAGGTCCTCTTTTCCCATCTTCAAGCCTGAAAGCATCCCCAGGGCAGGAACTGGGAATCTTGCTTCTCCATAAACAGCCTCAGTCGCGCTCCAGCTGAGAACACTGATGGCCTCTCTGACCTAGGCCTCTTCGTCAGGGAGGATGGCGGGTCCACCTCATCGGGATGTGGGAAGGACCAGATGAAGCGATGCATGTAAAGCAGAGTGAGCGCTCGACCAAGGTCGGCCACAAACACATTTTCCCTTTGGTCTGGAGCATGGTAGCCACCGCTTGCTTAGTACTGACTCACCTGCCGGGGACTGAGCTGGGCGTGTGATTATGCACTTAACTCTGATCCTTCAAACACCCCTACCAGGTTGGGGTGAGCTCCAGTTACAGACAAGATCCAAACCATACTCTGAAGCCGGGGTGGCTCCTCTCTACCAGGCTGCCCCAGCACCGACTGATTTCAGCTGAGCGCTGCCGAGGCCGTCAAAGCGTCTGCTGGTCCCCCCCACAGGCGTCCTCCCCTTGGTGCTGTGGACACTGGGGCCATCCCGGGCATGGTGGGGTGTGGAGCAGCATCCCTAGCCCCGCGCACTCGATGCCAGAGCTCCCCCAAACCCCAGTCGTGACGTCCACAAACGTCCCACAGACATCACCAAATGTCCCCTGGGGGGCAGGATCAGCCCCAACAGAGGAGCGCGGGGATCCAGCAGCCACAGAGGCTATGAACTGACCCGTGGCAAAGTGATGACTGGCCACTATTACCTGGCAGGGCCCCTCCAACGAAATCAGACCAAATACAAGAGAGCAGTGGAGCCCAGTGTTTTCTGTGGGACTGGCCGGCAGTGGCCTGCCCTCCGTGACCCTCTGGGCTCCCCGATAAGCTACATAAGCAAAGTATCCCGGAGGGATGGGCCAGCGGGGTATGGGGGCCACCCGTGCCAAACCCTGAAGCTGACCTGTGATGAGTGAAATGTGGTGGGAAAAAGACACTTCCGGGGTGGGGGATGGAGAAAGAGAAAGTACAAGCGATGACAGTGGACATGGAAAGCTGGCGAGCCTGGGGCAGGACAGCACCCAAAGAAACCAATAAATCACTTAAACTCAACTAGAAAAAGTCTGATGGTCAGAGGTGGGTGGGACCCCCTGCCAGGCTGGTTACGTGCCACAAGGCGCTGCTGTTTCTGGGCTGTCAAAGAGTGAGCTGTGGAATCTGATCGTGGCTCCAGGAGTGAGGAGCCCTAGGTTCAAGCCCAGACCCTGCCCTAGGTTCCCAGATGACCCTGGGTCTGCTGTCAGGCTTCTCCGCACTTTGGACAAGATGGGAACTCTAACGTTCTTTCCAGCTGTACGGCGCCAGGCTCCTGCTGATGGCAGAGGGGTCTGACGGGCCCAACATGACACAGACAAAGGTGCGGGGAGGCCCCATCCTGCCTGCAAAGCTTAGAGGGGGAGGCTTTTCCTGCTGCAGGGTCTTTCTCCTACTCCTGCACTGCAGACGGAGAGCGCCCACCAATGCCAAGCACAAGGGCCTTCATGGTCACTAATCTCACAAGGACTGGTGCCCATTACACAGGTGAGAAAACTGAGGCTCTGAGAGGTAAGCAGCTGGCCCAAGGCTTCCCCGTGCATCCGCAGCAGGGCTAGCAGTATTTGGACTCGGGGCCATCGGGCTCCTGAGGCTGCTTACTTCCACTCACACCCAGCTGCCTGGGAGCCCCTCACTCCCCAGTACACCCGCTGCTTGGGGGCCTAGCAGTCTGCTGGCCCTCCAAGAGTCTGAACACTTTTGAAAACAAAGAGGCTTCGCCTCCCTCGGCCTGACTTCCTACCTTGAACAGAGAAGAAAGGCTTGCAGACAAGATGTTTCTTCTGGAAGAGCCCCAAGGCGCTCCAGGGGAGAGGCAATGTCATATGGAAGCTGACCGCCCACCATGGAGCCAAAAGCAGGTGGGCCTGGCCTTTCAGAGTCTGACCACAGCACATCTTCCTGCCCCTGGGAGCCCCTGCCCCTACCTACCCCTTCCACCAGGTTGGGGCCATCCGGAGCCGCCTCATGCACGCGCATCCCGGGGCACACCCCTCGAGCTGCCATATGTTCATGACTCGGATTTCTCAGCAGCTGCCACCACCGAGGAGCCTGCCCTTGACACTGGAAGGGAGGGGGGGCCGCGCAAGCAGGGTGCAAACGTTCAGGAAGAAGCCCCAAGTGCTGCGCAGACCACTTCCTGCCGCGGCTTCATCCTGACCTGCCTGCCCCTCAGATCTGTGTTTATAAACAGCGCCAGGCCCCAACGGCTTCCAGAGCCTCAACTCTGGGCTCCTTCGGAGCCGTGTGGAGAAACAGCAGCTGCGCTGAACTTAACAGGGGCGCCTCTCCAGGAACTAAGAGCTCCGTGCAGAATGCTACACACCCTCTCAGGGAGTTCCCAGACCACTCCCCACCCCCACCCCCAAGCCCCTCCCAGGGGCCTCAGGTTGAGTGTCTCAGATTTCTAAGCTTATCAACAAGCCCCTCGCTCTCCCCTCGGATCAGCCCATTCTGGACCCCAAAAGACAAAGTCTCCGGCTCTCGCTACAAAAGGCTGGGAAAGCACCTAAAAGAGGGGGACATTTCAATGACAGGTAGGCACTCCACAGTGACAGCAAGGGACTGAAGGAGAAAGAAGGCTCCCTAGGATGGGAGCAGGCTGGGCTCACGAGGCTCGTGTTTTAGAGCACTTGAAAAAGGGTCAACTTGATCTAATTGGGGAGGGGGGCCCCAGCCACTGGAAGGTGAAGTAGAGTTCATCAGATCATATTTCAAGGCCCTGGATGATATAAGAGTTCAGATCCTACTCTCTGGCTGGAGTGGGGGTGGGCACCCAGAGCCACAGCCCCACAGCGGCCTGAGGAGGTTAAATTTCAGGGCTCCAGGGGACTTCAGGCCGCAGGTTGTTGCCTTGGGCTGGCAGAGTTCAGACCTCTGCATCTCTAGGGCAAGTCTCAATTTCTCAAAACTCCGGAGAGGGGCAGCCATGCGTGTGATGCAGGTATATAGAGAGGGCACTCAGGGGTGAATGGGGCTAATACCCTATAATCACAGAACCCTGAGGGCCGCATTTCAGATCCCAGTGGGAAGGGAAGGGAGATGTAAGGAGAGGGAGGAGCAAGAGAAAGAAAACATTTACAGGTCAGGACCCTGGGGAGGGGAGAACAGCAGGGGGAGGGGGCGGTGTCTTGGTCCTGCAAGGTCCGGTCCCCCACCTCCCTGGGATCAACGGCCTTGAGTAAACTTCTCCGGGAAGAACCCTAGCCTAGTCAGGGGCAAGGGTTCTGGAGCCTCACCTCGGGGAGGCATCTGGGAGAAGATACAACCCCGGGAGAGGGATGCTCCCAGCTTAGTCCCAAGAGGATTAAAAGGGGCCCCAAGCTTGAAGAGGTGGCATCTATGGGATGTGGAATGTGGACCCCAAACAGGAATACGGGGGAGAAAGACTAGAAACTAACCACCAGCGTCCCCCAGCGCCGGGAGCCCCCAGCTGTCCCGTCACGTGATCGCCCTCCTAAATACCCTACCCTGCAACCAGCCAGGGACTCTCCAAGGACCGACGTAAGAGACCGGCAAAAAGAGAAGGGTGCCTCAGATGCCAGAGCTGGGGTGCATAAACAGATCTAAAGCAGGGGTTCTGGGGGCTGTGTGGGAAGGGAGTGTGATCTGAGCAGTAGACTCACGATGGGGTAGAGTATAACGGAAGCAGACAAGGTTTGGAAATGGGAGTCTGATCCTGCGAGTGTGGGGTCCAGAGACCCCAGGAACAGTCCAAAGCAGCACAGATGCTGTCCTGAGGGTAGAGGGAGGAGGAAGGCAGAGCCCAAGACCCAAGGCTGAGAGGAGAGTTATTAGGAAGGCGCCGACACAGGGGCCAGGGCTCAGTCCCATCGGGGAGGGCAAGCTGTTATCGCCGCGCGCACTCCGGGGTGAAGAGGGTGTCGGGAGGGGGGCGGGGCTCTGGGACCAGAGCGGGAGCTGAATATTGGCTCCAAACCCTAGCCTGGGGTAGAGACCCCAAGAGACACACTGTGTTTGGGGGCAGTTCAGGACCCCAGCTCATCACCCCGGATGGTGGAAACGGTGGCAGAAAAGTCAGGGGACCTTTCTGGGCACGAGTCGCCAACCCCAGCCTGGTCAGCTAGGCGAGGAGGCTGAGACCCAGATGTACCAGCCCACTGTACCATGGGGGGCTGGGAGGCGCAGACACTCCCCCAGGCCAAAGAGCGCCGAACTCGAGGAGTGGACGAGCAGTCCAGTCAGTCATGCTGTCCGGGGGGACTGTACCTCAAGCTGGGAGGCGCGGCCCTGTGCCCGTTCTTAGGAAGGTCCAGACCCCAACCGCTTGAGCTGGAGGTAGGAGAACCCAACCTCCTACCTGGGGGCTGAACCCCTGGCGCGAAAACTGGGGTGAGGTTTGGGGGGCCCCGCCCCCGGCCTCCCCGCGCCCCGCCCGCAACCGGAGCCCCGGGGCCAGGGGCTGGCGAGGGAGCCGGACGCCGAGCCGCGGGCGGGCCGCACTATGGGGCCCCGAGCGGAAGGCGCAGACCTCGGCCGGCCGCCCGGCCCCCGCCCCCCCGCCCGCCCTGGCCGGCGCTGCCGCCGCTCACTCACTTTGGCCTCCACCAGCTCCGCCGCCATCTTGGCCACCAGCGTCCCCCGCGCCGGGAGCCCCCAGCCGTCTCGTCACGTGATCACCCTCCACTCGCGGGCGGGGCCGCCACCGCGGCCAATTAGCACCCGCGCGCCCTCCTCCCCGGGGCGCGCGCGACCGCGCACTGCGCAGGCGCGCGCGGCCACCGCCCGGGCCTCGGGCCAATCAGGGCGGCCCGACACCGCCCCCCCCTTCGCTCGCGGCGACCACGCCCACCCCTGGCCGCGTCTGGCTTCTTAAAGGGGCACGAGCCCGGCATAGGTGGGGGTGGGTGCTGAGTCCTGTCTGGGGAGGGAGTAGACAGCGGAGGCGACAACAATGCAGCCAGGTGCCGCGGCCCCCGGCGCGAGGCGGCCTCCAGGTGCGTGACTGGGCGCCCGGCGACGTGGGGGGAGGAGACGGTTGGCCCGCGCAGCGGCCGCCAGTGCGTGCAGTGAGCCGCCTTGGAGGGCAGCGCGGGACAGCCTCGGCTGGCCGGGCGACCCGCGCACTGTACATCCGGGTCCCAGCGCGGCCGAAGGAGCGCGGGCGCTACACCTCCTTGGTTGGCCCCTGGAGGAGAAATGCCGGACCCCCTGCCCAATTCCCGGGATGCCGGCGAACCGCCCCTCCCCACCCCGCCCCCCCTAGTTCCGCCTCCCCACCCACAGTAAACCTTTGGAATCTGCACTAACCGGAAACTCCCCTGCTCAAGAGCTCTCCGTGGCTCCCCAGTGCCCACGGGCCGCTGTACTCAAACTTTCGTGTGTCAAAACCTGGAAGCAAGAGGACAGAAACGTGTATTTCAGGGCCCATCCCTTGAGATGATCAATCTCAGGGCAAGAATTAGGCAAAATTAAGACAGCGCCCCAAATGACTCAGTTATCAAGGTAAGTATGTTTGTGCGGTATTTTTAAAAATAAAATTAATGCAAAAAAAATCCATGATGAAGAAAATACTAAAATTTAAGTAAAGAGGGAATCCAACTCCGCAATTGTACAGGTGACCTCCCTCACCTCACACAAACTCTGACTCTGCAGGGTTTTGTTTTACTTTTCCTACACTTTTTTTATTTTGAAAAGGGTGCAGAACTAGCACCCTTCACACTTATGTACCCTTCACCCAGCTTCCCCCAATGATGATATCTCACATTCCTACAGTGTGTTGTCAAAACCAGGAAATTGATGTTGGTACCATACAATCAACTCAGGTACAGATATTTGGATTTCACCGGTTTTGGGGGGGTGTTTTTGAATTTTTATTTTATTTACTTTTGGCTGTGTTGGGCCTTCGTTGCTGCACGCGAGCTTTCTCTAGTTGCTGCGAGCAGGGGCTGCTCTTCGTTGCGGTGCGCGGGCTTCTCATTGAGGTGGCTCTTCTTGTTGCGGAGCACAGGCTCTAGGTGTGCGGGCTTCAGTAGTTGTGGCTTGCGGGCTCTAGAGCGTAGGCTCAGTAGTTGTGGTGCACGGGCTTAGTTGCTCCGCGGCATGTGGGATCGTACCGGACCAGGGCTCGAACCTGTGTCCCCTGCATTGGCAGGCAGATTCTTAACCACTGCGCCACCAGGGAAGCCCGATTTCACCGGTTTTTACATGCATGTTTTCGTTGCTGGTGGTGGTGGTCATGTATAGTTTTATGAACTTTGATCACTTATAGCTTCTTGCAACCATCACGGTTGGAACAGCTGAAGGTGTGATAATGGTGCTACGGCTATGTTATGGAAAGAGCATTTGTCAGATGAATGGATAAAGAAGATGTGGTTTATACATACAATGGAGTATTACTCAGCTATAAAAAAAGAATGAAATAATGCCATTTGCAGCAACATGGATGGATCTAGAGGTTATCACACTAAGTGAAGTAAGTCACAAAGAGAAAGGGAAATACCTATGATATCACTTATATGTGGAATCTAAAATATGATACAAATGAACTTATTTGCAAAACAAATAGATTCACAGACATAGAAAACAAATTTATGGTTACCAAAGGGGAAAGGCACTGGTTGGGAGGGTGGGGAGGATAAATTAGGAGTTTGGGATGAACGGATACACACTACCATATGTAAAATAGATACAGAACAAGGTCCTGCTGTATAACACAGGGAACTATATTCAATATCCTGTAATAAACCGTAATGGAAAAGAATCTGAAAAAGAATATACGTATGTATATATGTGTAACTGAGTCACTTTGCTGTACACCAGAAATTAACACAACACTGTAAATCAACTATACTTCAGTACAAAATTAAATAAATAAATAAAATACAAGAGAAAAAAATAAAAAGAGTCTTTGTGAAGAATACATGAGGGCAGGGCTTCCCTGGTGGCGCAGTGGTTGAGCGTCCGCCTGCCGATGCAGGGGACGCGGGTTCGTGCCCCAGTCCGGGAAGATCCCACATGCCGCGGAGCGGCTGGGCCCGTGAGCCATGGCCGTTGAGCCTGCGCGTCCGGAGCCTGTGCTCCGCAGCGGGAGAGGCCACAACAGTGAGAGGCCCGCATACTGCAAAAAAAAAATAAAAATAAAAAAAATAAAAAATAAAGAATACATGAGGGCATATGTACAGAAGAAATGATATAGGATTTGCTTTAAACTAAGGAGGAGGGAATTCCCTGGCAGTCCAGTAGTTAGGACTCTGCTTTCACTGCTGAGGGTCCGGGTCGGGGAACTAAGATCCCACAAGCCACAGGCTGTGTGGCCTGGCCAGGAAAAAAAAAAAAAAGAAAGAAAGAAAAAAAGAATGAGGAGGGCATGGGGAAAGGTGGATGAAACAAAATGGACTGTAAGTTGTTTATCGTTGAGGCCAGGGTTATGGACTCATGAGGGAGTCATGATATTCAGTAGCTAAGGCTGCTGAGCTCTCACAGAACTACCAGATCAAGCTCTTTCCGTGTGATCAGCATTCTTGTTGACCCCTGTTTTTTGATGATGAAACCCAGGCTCAGACATGGGAAGCAACCTGCCCAGACATAGGCAGAGCCAGAATCTTTTTATTTTTTTAAGATTTAATTAATTAATTAATTTATTTATTTTTGGCTGCATCGGGTCTTAGATGCCGCATGGGGGATCTTTTGTTGAGGCATGCAGGATCTTTCGTTGTGGCACACAGGCTCTTCGTTGTGGCGTGAGGGTTTTCTCTTCTCTAGTTGCGGTGCGCAGGCTCCAGGGTGCGTGGGCTCTGTAGATTGCAGGACTTGGGCTCTAGTTGAGGCGTACCAGCTTAGTTGCCCCGGGGCATGTGGGATCTTAGTTCCTTAACCAGGGATCAAACCCGTGTCCCCTGCATTGTAAGGCAGATTCTTTACCCCTGGACCACCAGGGAAGTCCCCCAGAGCCAGAATCTTAATCCAGGCCTGACCCTCTCCGAAGAGCAGAGTCAAGTGGTAAACTGCATCAGATTCTTCCATCAGATATTCAGTAATAATTTCTCCAAATACCAAACACTTACTACATGCTAGACACTGTTTTTTTTGTTTTTTTGTTTTTTTTTATTTATTTATTTTGTGGTACGCGGGCCTCTCACTGCTGTGGCCTCTCCTGTTGCAGAGCACAGGCTCCGGACGCGCAGGCTCAGCGGCCATAGCTCACAGGCCTAGCCGCTCCGCGGCATGTGGGATCTTCCCAGACCGGGGCACGAACCTGTGTCCCCCGCATCGGCAGGCGGACTCTCAACCACTGCACCACCAGGGAAGCCCTAGACACTGTTTTGAATTAGAGATGGGAAAACATTTTCTGTGAAGGTCCAGATAATAAATATTTTCAGTTTTGTGGGCTACAGCATCTGTAGCAACGACTTAACTCAATGGGCATGGCTGTGTGCCAGTAAAACTTCATTTCTAAACATTGAATTTGAGTTTTATATAATTTTTACATATTATGAAATATTATTCTTTGCTTCAAACAGTGAAAAGAGAAAAAGAAACATTTTTAGCTCAAAGGCTGTACAGAAACAGTTGTCAGGCTAGATTTGGCCCTTCCTTCCTTCCTCCCTCCCTTTCCTCTTTCCTTCCAACCTGCTTTTTTTTTTTTTTTGGCTGTACACGGGCCTCTCACTGTTGTGGCCTCTGCTGTTGTGGAGCACAGGCTCCGGACGTGCAGGCTCAGTGGCCATGGCTCACGGGCCTAGCTGCTCTGCGGCATGTGGGATCTTCCCTGACCGGGGCACGAACCCATGTCCCCTGCATCGGCAGGCAGACTCTCAACCACTGAGCCACCAGGGAAGCCCCCAAATTGATATTTTTGATTGCTTTACCTGAGGCCTTTCTACAAGGTGATTAGTATTTTATTTTTCAAAATATGAGGAGGAAGAGAAGCTGAGAATATTTAAAACAGCCAGTGTGGAAAATGGCTGGGTTGACTGCCTTTCAGAAAAAGGAGGTCAATTAACCTTTGACCCACCAATTCCACTTTCCACAGAAATCACTGTAATCTGCTGATGGTAACAATACCAGTTAATACTTGCTGTCAAGCCTCGTGTTTTTTTTTGTTGTTGTTGTGTTTTCTTGGACGCGTTCCCCGACCAGGGTTCGATCCCTTGCATTGGAAGCATGGGTCTTAACCACTGGACTGCCAGAGGAGTCCCAAGCCTTGTTTTAAGCACTTAACATGTGCTACCATTTCATCCTCACACCAACCCCATGAAATAGGTACCATTATTAGGTCTAATTTATAGATGAGAAAACTGAGGTCTTGAGTGGTTATGTGACTTGCCAGTGTCAACTAGGGAAACAAGTACATTGAAATTGCCTTTGAATATTCAGACCCAGGGAAGAGCTGAAGTCACAGCTCAAGTCTGAAGGCTGTCTCCTGGCAGAATTCCTGCTTAGTAAGATCAGTCTTTTTGTGCTAGTCAGGCCTTCAACTGATTGGATAAGGCCTACCCACATTAGGGAGGGGAATCTGCTTTACTTAATAGTCCACTGATTTAAAATATCAGTCTCATCTGAAAACACCTCACAGAAACAGCCAGAATAATGTTTGACCAAATATCTGGGCACCATGGCTCAACCAAGCAGACACATAAAATTAACCAGTGGGACTTCCCTGGTGGTCCAGTGGTTAAGGCTCCATGCTTCCACCGCAGGGGGCACAGGTTAAATCCGTGGTTGGGGAACTAAGATCCCGCATGCCATGCAGCACGGCCAAAAAAAAAAAATTAAAATTAACCAAATTAAAATTAATTAACCCAGGGTAAGATATGATTTGTATTTACAAAGATCCCCCGGCAGCTGTGGAAAATGGCTGGTGGGGAATCATAACAGAGGCAGGAGGCCAGGGAGGAGGCTGGTGCAGTCACCCAGGCAACTGATGATGGGGTCCTGGACCAGGGTGGGGGCCAGGGTGGATGGGGTGAAATGGACAGAGTCAACAGGTTTGTTTTATTTTATTTATTTTAATAAACAAATTTTATTTATTTATTTCATAAATTTATTTATTTTTTTTTTGGTTGCGTTGGGTCTTCATTGCTGCCCGGGCTTTCTCTAGTTGTGGCGAGTGAGGGCTACTCTTCTTTGCGGTACGCAGACTTCTCATTGCGGTGGTTTCTCTTGTTGCCGAGCACGGGCTCTAGGGCGCATGGGCTTCAGTAGTTGTGGCGCACAGGCTCAGTAGTTATGGTGCACAGGCTTAGTTGCTCTGCAGCATGTGGGATCTTCCCGGACCAGGGCTCGAACACGTGTCCCCTGCATTGGCAGGCGGATTCTTAACTACTGCGCCACCAGGGAAGTCCACCGGGTTTGTTTTAAATGTAGAATTTAATGAGTTTTAATATCACTGTGCTCTAATTGTAAAGCATTTCTATCACCCCAAAAAGAAACCCCGTCCCCATTAGCAGTCACTCCCCTGTCCCCTAGGCCCTGACAACCACTAACCCACTTTCTGTCTCTGTGGATTGGCCTGTTCTGGACATTTCATATAAATGGAATCACACACTACATGGCTCTTTGTGTCTGGCTTCTCTCGGGTCATCCACATTGTAGCGTGTGTCAGTGCTTCACTCTTTTTTATGGCTTAATAATATCCCACTGTGTGAATGGACCACATTTTATTTTTCCATTCCTCAGCCCCCACCATCTTTTTTTAATTTTATTTATTTTAACATCTTTATTGGGGTATAATTGCTTTACAATGGTGTGTTAGTTTCTTTTTATAACAAAGTGAATTAGTTATACATATACACATGTTCCCATATCTCTTCCCTCTTGCGTCTCCCTCCCTCCCACCCCCACCATCTTTTTTTATTTATGTATATATATATATATATATATTTTTTTTTTTTTTTTTTTTTTTTTGGCTGTGTTGGTCTTCCTTTCTGTGCGAGCGGGGGCCACTCTTCATCGCAGGCTCAGTAGTTGTGCCTCATGGGCCCAGTTGCTCTGCTGCATGTGGGGGTCTTCCCAGACCAGGGCTCGAACCCGTGTCCCCTGCATTGGCAGGCAGATTCTCAACCACTGCGCCACCAGGGAAGCCCGCCCCCACCATCTTTCTCCTGGAGCAGCACAATCCCCAAGGCCATGCCTCCCCCCTGCAGCCCCTCCCCCACCGTGGTCTGTCCTCCCCACAGAAGCCACTAGAGGGCGCCCCCAAGTACCTGAGTCAGGTCCTGCCCCTCCTCTGCCCACAGCCCTCCAGCCTTTCTGGGATCCTACTTCCCTCAGGGTAAAAGCCCAAATCTTCCCTGTGAACCACAAGGCCCTGCCTACCCCCCATCTTCACCTCTCTCCTCTCTCTCTCCCCTTCACTCACTCTGCTTCAGTCAACTCCTAGCTGTTCCTTCAATATGCCAAGCATGGTGCTGCCCCAGGGCCTTTGCGCAAGCTGTTTCTCCCACCTGGAATGCCCTTCCCCCAGACACCCACAATTGCCCCCTCCCTGATCTTCTTCAGGGCTCTGCTCTGATATCTCCTTATGCATGTAAAGTGTTTGCTACCATCCGCCCCCAGTACAGCGTTCCCTAATGCTATTTCACTTCTCTCCATGGCACTTCTCACCATCTGACATATCACATACTTATTTACTGTCCTCCCTGCCATCTCTCACTAAACTATAAGCCCCCCAGGACAGGGATGCTTGTTCTGTGTCCCCAGAACCTCACTCAATGTCGGGAAGACAGGAGGTGCTAAGTATGTGTTGGATGAATGAATACTATCTGCACTCGAAAAATTTAGACCATGTTGTAAATAATCACATATAGGGTTTTTCTCAACCTTGGCACTGTGGACATTGTGGCCAGATCATTGTCTGGGGGGCCGTCCTGGGCACTGTGTGGTATGGAGCAGCCTCCCTGGCCCCCACCCACTTGATGCCAGGAGCCCCCCCCCCAAGTTGTGATAATTACCAAGGTCCCCAGACATGGCCCAGCGTACCCTGAGGGCAAAATCACTCCTGGGTGTGACCCTGTGCTGGAGGGTGAGGATTACCCCTTCCATTTTACAAATGAGGCTTACATCAGGCACAGGAGGTATCAGAGTTCTGCTCATTGGGGTTCTTCACTCATATGCTCCCCTATACCCTGGGGGACCACACATCCCAGGGGCCTGGGATAAGCCTGGTTTACAACCATCATTCTGGTGTAAATCAATTAGTGTCCCTTTTGCTTTCAAACCCGTCCTGATTTGCAGTTTGGTGAATGCCTACATCCACTCAAGCTGGAATCAGGCACAGTGTATGACTCAGCATTCCCACTCCTATGTATGTACCCAACAGAAATGCTGCCAGGACACGTGCTAGAATGTTCCATAGCCGCATTAGTCATAACAGCCCCAAGCTGGAAACAACCCAAATGCGCACCAACAGTGAAACGGATAAGTAAATTGTGCCAGGGTCTCAGAAAGAGAATGGAGCAGTGAGAACAGGTGAAGTTCAGTCATCCCCAACATGGGTAAACCTTCGTATGAATGTTGACTGCAAGAAGCTGGATTGAAAAGAGACCATGCTGCTGTGACTTCCCTGGTGGTCCAGTGGTTAAGAATCCATCTTGCAATGCAGGGGACACGGGTTCAATCCCTGGTCAGGGAACTAAGATCCCACATGCCGCAGAGCAACTAAGCCCCGTGTGCGGTAACTACTGAGCCCACACACCACAACTAGAGAGAAGCCCACATGCTGCAATGAAAGATCCCGCATGCCGCAACTAAGACCCAACACAGCCAAAAAAATAAGGAATAAGAGTTAAAAACAAGAAAAGGCCATGCTGCATGATTCAAGGTGTATGAAATTCAAAAATAGCCCCCCCCCTCCCCAGTTTGTGTTGTTGGAAGACAGGATGCTGGGTATCTTTGGGTAGTGACTGGAAGAGACACAGGGGATTTCTGGGGTTTCTGAGGGCCGGTCGTTCTGTATCTTGATTTTCATATTGGCTACTGGCATGTGTTTACTTTGTGAAAGGCATCAGATTTTATACGTTTGATTTATGCCGTTTCTGTATTTTGGTTAAACTTCAATCACAGCTTCAGACTGAGAAAACAAATTTATGGTTACCAAAGGGAAAGGGGGAGGGGAGGAATAAATTAGGAGTTTGGGATTAACAGTTACACAGTACTATATACGAAAGAGATGAACAATAAGGACCTATTGTAGAGCACAGGGAATTATATGCAATATCTTATAATAACCTGTAGTGGAAAAGAATCTGAAAAAGAATACATACATATATACATATGTATATATATATATATAAAAAAAATTCAATCGCAACTTTGCAAATGTAAAGTGTTCTTATTTAGATGATAAATTATAGGGCCACCCTTCTCCTAGAGCTGGGCAGGGTGGTGGGGTGGTCTGAAACTAAGGCCCAGGGGCCGTATCCCCCTCTACTGCCTGTTTGTGTGCCCCAGTGAGCTAAGAATGGTTTTTACATTTTCAAAAAAATTATTTCTTTGTTATTTATTTATTTTTTTGGCTGCGTTGGGTCTTCATTGCTGCGCGCAGGCTTTCTCTAGTTGCGGCGAGCAGGGGTTACTCTTTGTTGCGGTGCGCGGGCTTCTCATTGCGGTGGCTTCTCTTGCTGTGGAGCACAGGCTCTAGGCGTGCGGGCTTCAGTAGTTGTGGCACACGGGCTCAGTAGTTGTGGCACGCGGGCTCTAGAGTGCAGGCTCAGTAGTTGCGGCGCACGGGCTTAGTTGCTCCGCGGCATGTGGGATCTTCCCGGAGCAGGGATCGAACCCCTGTCCCCTGCATTGGCAGGCGGATTCTTAACCACTGCACCACCAGGGAAGTCCCAGAGGGGAATCAAAAGAAGAATCATAGTTCATGTCATGTGAAAATTGTATGAAATTCAAATTTTAGAGCCCATAAATAAAGTTTTATTGGAGCACAGCCATGCCCATTTGAGTATGTGTCATCTCTGGCTGCTTACGTGCAGAGTTGTGTAGCTGTGATCGAAACCGTGTGGCCGGAAAAGCCAAAATGTTTTCTACTTGGCCCTTTTAGAAAAAATGAGCCAACATTTGTCTCAGAGTCATGCCTTGACTGGTCCATCTAGAGCTGCCCGCTCTGCTTTTTTTTTTTTTTTTTTTTTTCTGATGGTGCTGCACGGCAAGCCAGATCTTAGTTCCCTGATCAGGGATCTAACCCGCACCCCCTGTAGTGGAAGCACAGACTCTTAACCCCTGGACCATCAGGGAAGTACCCCTTCTGCTCTTTTTACACTCAGAGTCACACTGTTTCTTCACTGTGCCTCCCACCTCAGGGTCTTTGTATCTGCTGCTCCCTCTCCCTGGAATGCCATCTCCACTTTGGTCATCTTTCAGGTAACAGTTAAGGAATCACCTCCTCCAGGCAGCCCTCTGGGATCCCCCAGGCTAGATCATAGCCCTCCCTAGTCTATCCTCTCCTTTGCCTCTTCTCTTTCTCCTTCCTGGCACAATTTGAAAGCTTCCATTTGTGCAGATATTTGATTGACTATTTCCTTCACCAGAGGGTCAGCTCCTCGAGGGCAGGGATTCTTTTTTTCCTCTGACAGGCTCCCAGGAAAACATTTGCTAGACGAATGAGTGCCGAGACTGGAGGGATGTGAGGAATTCCAAGCAAAAAGGTTGGGCTGCAAAACTGATGGGTGTGTTTGCAGGCGGGGAAGGGCGGGGCGGGTGGAAAGTCCCTCAGCCTGAGGTCCCAGGGGCAGATTTGCAAAGAAATGCAAAACAGTTTGCCTAGGGCTCTCAGTGAGTCCCTGTGGACCTGCTGGGAGCCCTCACAGGAGGCGGAGTCGGGAACAGATCCACCTTCACTTACCCTCTAAGAGTCTCAGTTTTAGCCTCTGTAAACTGGATCTGAACAGTGAGAACCTTCTGAAAGGGCCAGCAAATCCGTCTCCTCCGTGAGACCTCTGCACAGTTCAGTGATCTTAGGAACCAACACTGGCCCACCCATTCCCACCATGCAGCCCCACCAGACCTCCCTAAACTCAGCTGTTCAACCATCCAGAGAAGCAGTACACCCCTTCCTAAGGCTATTCCAGAACATTGCATGCTACAGAACATCCCTAGAGCATGTAGTGGGACTACCTAACCCTGAGCTGTGTGCAGTTATCCTGGACCCTGAGAGAAAAGGAGAAATCAATAATACTGGTCCTATCTTTCTTTTTTAAAATTAATTAATTATTTTAATTAATTAATTAATTATTTTAATAATTATTAATTATTTTTGGGGTCCTTGTAGCTGCGCGGGCTTTCTCTAGTTGCCGCGAACGTGGTGCGTGGGCTTCTCATTGCGGTGGCTTCTCTTGTTGCGGTGCATGGGCTCTAGGCGCACAGGTTTAGTTGCTCCATGGCTTGTGATATCTTCCCAGACCAGGGCTCGAACCCGTGTCCCCTGTATTGGCAGGCGGATTCTTAACCACTGTGCCACCAGGGAAGTCCCTGGTCCTATCTTTCTTTAAAATTTGGATGCTTTGCTCATCATGGACTTTTTTTGCATTTATTTGAAGTTTAAAAAGTGATACTAAAATATAATCATCGGGGACTTCCCTGTCAGTCCAGTGGTTAAGACTCTGCACTTCCACTACAGGGAGCACATGTTCTATCCTGGTTGGGGAACTAAGACCCCACATACCTCGTGGTGCAGTCAAAAAAAAAAAAACAAAAACCATCAGGACTGAGTTTTTTGGAGCTCCCCCCCCTTAAATTTTGTGCCCGAGGAGAGTACCTCGCTCTCCTCAATGCAGCAGGTAGTAAGTGCTAATAAATGCTCCTAGAAGGAATGGTTGCAATATATAAAATCTGGTGTTTCTATCTCACAATGGGGGCTGTTTTAATTTGCTGGGGAGGCCACAACAAAATGCCACAGAATGGGTAAATAAACATCAAATTTATTGTCTCACAGTTCTGGAGGTCAGAAGCCCCAGATCCAGGTGTCGGCAGGCTTGATTTCTGCTGAGGCCTCTCTCCTTGGCCTGCAGATGGCTGCCTTCTTCCTGTGTCCCTCTGTGGTCTCCCTTCTGGGCCTGTCTTTTCGCAATCTCACCAATATGACTGGTGTCATATTAAATTAGGGCCCACCCTAAAGACCTCACTTTAACTTAATTGCTTCTTTCAAACCCTGTCTCTAGGGCTTCCCTGGTGGCGCAGTGGATGAGAGTGCGCCTGCCGATACAGGGGACGCGGGTTCGTGCCCCGGTGCGGAAAGATTTCACATGCTGAGGAGTGGTGGGGCCTGTGAGCCATGGCCGCTGAGCCTGCGCGTCCGGATCCTGTGCTCTGCAATGGGAGAGGCCACAGCAGTGAGAGGCCTGCGTACTGCCAAAAAAAAACCCCAAACAAACATAAAAACACTGTCTCTAAATAAAGTTACATTCTGAGGTACTGGGGGGTTAAGACTTTAATATATATGTTTTGGGGAGGGGCACAATTTAGCCCATAACAGGAGCAAACTCTTCAACGGGGCTTAATGTATGCCAGGCACTGTGCTAGGTACTTTATATTAACTTCTTTAAGTCTCGCAAGAGTCCCATAATAGAATAGGTTCTGTTATTATTCAACATTTTACATGAAGGATCCTGAGGCTCAGAGAGATTATGTAACTTGCCCAAGTTCACACAGGCAGCGAGGGCAGAATCTAAACTCATGATTTTTGGTTTCAGATCAACCAAATCTGGAATCCATCTAGGAAGTAGTAGTGGAGCAGAGTTGCTCCCTGACTAAACCATGCATTTTTTCTTTTAAATTGTGGTAAAATATACATAACATAAAATTGACCTTTTAAATCATTTTTGAGTGTACAGTTTAGTGTATTAAGTACACTCACATTGTTGTGCAGCCATCCCCACCATCTGTCTCCAGGACTTTTCCATTTTTCCAAACGGAAACTCTGTCCCCATGAAACACTGACTCCCCCTCCCCCTGACCCTGGCCTCCACCACTTTACTTTCTGTCCCTTTTGACTCCTGTAGGGACCTTATATAGGTAGAATTATACAATATCTGTCCTTTTTTTTTTTGGCTACACCATGCAGCTTGTGGGATCTTAGTTCCCTGACCAAGGATGAAACCTGGGCCCTCAGTGGTGAAAGCACAGAGTCCTAACCACTGGACCGCAAGGGAATTCCCCAATATTTGTGCTTCTGTGTCCAGCTTATTTCACTGAGCATACCATTTTATCCATGTTGTAGCCTGTGTCAGAATTTCCTTCCTTTTTGGAACGAAATTAGGTTATTTGTAGAGACGTGGATGGATCTAGAGACTGTCATACAGAGTGAACTAAGTCAGAAAGAGAAAAACAAATACCGTATATTAACGCATATATGTGGAACCTAGAAAAATGGTACAGATGAACTGGTTTGCAGGGCAGAAATAGAGACACAGATGTAGAGAACGAACATATGGACACCAACGGGGGAAAGTGGTGGGGGTGGGGGTGGGGGTGGGATGAATTGGGAGATTGGGGTTGACATGTATACACTAATATGTATAAAATGGATAACTAATAAGAACCTGTTGTATAAAAAAATAAATACAATAAAATTCAAAAAAAAATAATAAAAGTGCCAAAAAAAAGAGAGAAGAATTTCCTTCCTTTTTAAGGCTGAGTAATATTCCAGCGTATGGGTGGACCACTAAACCATGCCTTTTTAAGTCACTTGGTTCTGCCCTTATTAGCTGTGTGACCTTGGGGAAATCACTTAACTTCTCTGAGCCTCAATTTGCTCTTGCATAAATGAGCCCACACAAAGCCCAGGGTGTGGGGAGGATTACGTGAATTAATTGGTTTATTATTATTATATTTTAATATTTAGGCTGCACTGGGTCTTAGTTGCGGCCCATGGGATCTTCATTGCAGCATGCAGGATCTTTAGTTGCAGCATGTGGACTCTTAGTTGTGGCGTGCATGCGGGATCCAGCTCCGCGACCAGGGGTCGAACCCGGCTCCCCTGCATTGGGAGCGCGGAGTCCAACCCACTGGGCCACCGGGGAAGTCCCGTGAATTAATTGATTTAAAGGGTAGTGATGGGTATCCAATACACGCTCAACAGCATCAAAAGGCAGATGCCAGGGGTGTGCAGTGGCGGCCTCTGGTCAGCAGGAGCCGCTGCCGGTACCTCCGTGTCCGCCCCGCGCCGCAGCGAGCGCACGCGCAGCAGAGCTTTCCTGCAGCGGTTGCTTTTCTTCGTGCTTCTTCCCCGCCCTTTACCCTCAGCTGTATTTATTACTGCAGACCCTGAGCCTGGCTGTCTGCTTTTGCTGTGCTGAAGCCCTGCTCCTCCCCAGGCTTCTGGGTCTGGGGATGGCGGTGGGGAGTTGTCCCCTGCCAACATCTGGCCCCATCCCTGCAGCTGGGGGTGGAACACCTCTGCATGGAGGGTTACAGAGGGGAGGGAATGTCTTAAATTTCCCCATTCCCCTTAAACTCTCCCCGGCCTCTTTAATTTACATTAAGTTAAAATTTCTCAAGCAATCTATTCACTTGGGAGCAAATTCAACCCTCTTAACGAGAAAACTTTTGCTTTTAATCTCTGAAATGTTCCAATTTGCAAGGAAGTGCTGTGAAGTGCCTAAGACGGAGCCCAGCACACAGTTAGTGCTGAGTGCACTTAAACATTTTTTAAAAATTAAGATAGGGGCTTCCCTGGTGGCGCAGTGGTTGAGAGTCCGCCTGCCGATGCAGGGGACGCGGGTTCGTGCCCCGGTCCGGGAAGATCCCACATGCCGCGGAGCGGCTGGGCCCGTGAGCCATGGCCGCTGAGCCTGCGCGTCCGGAGCCTGTGCTCCGCAACGGGAGAGACCACAACAGTGAGAGGCCCGCGTACCGCAAAAAGAAAAAAATTAAGATAAATCATTTATTAAGAATGGGAAACTGGATACCCATCTGCTGAAATCGCGTCCCCCCAACGGCGCATGCGCTTGCCATGTAAAATTAACATAACGTGTCAGGAACACAGGCGCAGGTGTTAAAGATACGGGATTGAGCTCGGGCATTGACGTCTGCTGCCTGCCACTCTGCGGCTCCGATCCTCGGTCGTTCGGTAGATATTTCTGGAGCAGCTCCTTCCTGCCTCAGTTTCCCCCTGGGTTAAACGCGGGATAGTGACGGCAGTCTTCGATTAAACGAAATCAGGGCTGTGATAGCGCTTTACAAAGCAAAACGCGCAAAGCCTTTGCGGAGAGAGGAGTGCATAGGCTTAGAGTCCAGATCCGAACTTGCATGGCTTTTTACAGACGCACATCTCCTCTTCTCCCAGCGCAGGGAAAGCACTGCAGTCCCCCTCTTTTTGACAGAGTGAATTTAGGGGAAGATTTACTGAAAGGGGTTTATTTACGCTAATGAGAATATCATTAATTGGTGCAAGAAATACTTATGAGCGCCTACTGTGTACCAGGCATTGAGCTGGGCTCTTTACCAAGAATAAAAATACTGAATTGAATGCCAATTCGTTCTCTTGAGCCAGAGATCTGAAATACAGCTGTTTCTTAGGGTCATATTAGGACACAAATGCAAAATAGTCTTCCTGCGCCTCCCCCTGGAGAGAAAATGAAGTAGAAAATGAGATTGCGCATGTAGAAAAGCGCTTAGCCCCCGTGCTTGCGACAGGGCAAACCAGTACCTGAAATGTGTTTTATTAATAGTAATGATAGCTAATTAAAAATAGCTGATGTGTATTGAGAACTGTGTCAGGCACGGCGCTAATCCCTGTACATATACTTAGTGAATTTTACTCTCCCCCAGTGAGGTCGTACTGATGACCCCATTGTGCAGATAAGGAAACTGAAGAATAGAAAAATACGAGTATCTACTGTAAGAACACTTAAAGTGGTGGAGCTAATAAGGTGTTTTGTTCACTGCTATATCCACAACACCTATAGCAGTGCCTGGTATAGTAGACGCTCGATCTGTCTTTGTGGAATAAATGAGTGATTAATACCTGCCTTTAAAAAAGCTTTTTTTTTCTTGTAAATAGACAGGTAGTTGCAAAAATGGTACTGAGAGGTCCTTAGTACTCTTACCCCTGTACTGTCATCTTACCTAACATCAAACCGAGGAAATTAACCTTGGTGCAATCTACATACCCTATTAATATTGTAATCTGCTTTTAATAGGAGTGCTTGGCAGTTTGCAGACTGATGTAGTTGCTATGATATGGTTAATATTCTCAGCTAAAACGGCTCTTCGCTTTTTGCACCTAAGCATTGCATCCGGGAGGCGTGCACCCTGCACCGGGCGGACCACGCCCCAGGGAAAATCCAAGTGTGGAACGCAGACCCTCTATATTAGAGCAGCGGCGCCGACGCACAAGGGTTACCCTGTGGGAGGCCGTCCATGCGCCTGCGCGGGGCGTCGCTTCGCCCCGCCCCAGAAGCGGGGTCAGATGACCCGCCCAACCGGCGTCGGCCTATAAAAGCTCGGGTGTTGACGTCAGCGTTCTCTTCCGCCGTCGTCGCCGCCATCCTCGGCGCGGCTAGTCACACTCGGATCTGCCTGGGAGAATCCACCGCCATCCGCCACCATGGTGAGCAGCGCTGTTCAACGGGCGGCCTGAATCGGCGGCGGGGCCTCCGTAGGGCCGGCCCTACCAGGCCTGGAGAGCTGTGGCCTCCCTGACTGAGGAGACATGGCGGCGGCGGCGGGGCCGGCGGGCCTGGGGCTGGGGAAGCGGCTGCCGCCATGTCTGCGCGATGCACTGCTAGCCGAGCTCCGCTTCCGGGGGCGCCGCCGCCTCCAGGACCCCGGGCCCGGCTGGGGCGGAGGCGGGGCGGGGGGTATGATGATGTGGCAGACGCTGTAATGGCGGGCGCCGCGGTGCGAGCGGGGAGAGGGGAGCCGCCTTATGTAACCCGTGGGCTGGGAGTTTGAGTCCGATTTTCTGTCGGGAGCCGGGGGAGGCAAGGAAATGGCAAAAGGAGAGAAGAGTAAGACCTTTAGAAGCGTCTCGTCTTCTGACGTTGTGTAACCTTGGTCCTCCCTGTACCTCCCAGTTGTGAACACCTGATTCCAGAACTACGAGGTGGAGGCTCGTGCCTGTTAGGGCTGCGCAAGCCTCCCACCCGACCGGGGGGGGCATATTTAAGAATCAGGGGCAGGGTGCGTGGCTCTACCTGATTGACCCCCACCCTGCACAGCGAGAGGTGACCTTGGATTTTAAAGAGGCCCTTTGGTTGGGGGAAGGCTGGGGGTATAACCAGTGGCAACACAGTGGGGGGAACTTCAGCTGGACCCTAGATATGTCAATATACTATAAAGGAAATCTGCTGTCATTCTTTTAGACTTACTCCCCAGTATTCATTCTGGGTTGTGACAACCAGCATCTGGCTTTTCAGGGACGGGGTGAATTGCACTTTTAAAGGGGTGTCAACAGAGAAAGGGGGATCTGGGTGGGAGTTGAGGCAGCGCCAGGACCAGCTCCCTCTGGCCATGGCCTAGCAGTCTCTATTGATCAAGGTCTCAGTGCCAAGCCTCATTCCTGGAGTGCTGGGCCATCCTGAGTCGTCCCCCCGCTCCCCCCCCGCCCAGGTGAACTTCACAGTAGACCAGATCCGGGCCATCATGGACAAGAAGGCCAACATCCGAAACATGTCCGTCATCGCCCATGTGGACCATGGCAAGTCCACTCTGACGGATTCCCTGGTGTGCAAGGCGGGTATCATAGCCTCCGCCCGGGCTGGGGAGACCCGCTTCACTGACACCCGGAAGGACGAGCAGGAGCGTTGCATCACCATCAAGTCAACGTGAGCAAAGCCTTGGCACCCTCTGGACAGGGAGGGGGGAGGTGCTTACTCTGAGTCCTTGGGCGGTGGGTAGGGAGGACAGACAGTAGCCAACCCTTTCCTGACAGGTTTCTGGGGAGATGAGCACATTGGGGCTGGGTTTTTGGACTGTGAGAGACAATGGGGCTTCAGCTAGTGAGATGGGAACCTTTGTCTCCTGTGGGAGAGGCACAGTGATGGGTGGTATTAAGGGGATTTGGAGAGGAGGGGGGCCGAGGGGCTCTTGGCATTGTCTGGAGAAGTCTGGGTGGGTGCTGCTGGCATCCAAGGATGCTGGTAAAGGTCTTGCCTTACCTATGGTGGCTCCCTGTGAGTTTTCTGGCCCCAGATGTTGAGAGGGTGAGAAAACCCCCCTCCCCCGCAAAAAAAAGAAAAAAAAGAGGCTGTAACAACAGTTGTTTTCATCTGGTAACATCTCCTCGGTCATTGGCTCTGAGACTCGTTTCAGCTGGGGAGGGAAGGGTGAAAGGTAGTCTTTGGGGTTTCTGGATCTTGCCTGATTGTGTAGCAGCTCTTTGAAATCAGGTGTGTTGAGCCTGAGAGGAACCAGGTGGACTCTGGTACCATTGCACCTGTACCAGAGAGGTGGTGGTTCCCGGCAGAGGGTGCTGCAGAGGTAAATGTCCCTGGATAGGATAGCTCTTGTGTGGGAAGTCTGCAGTTCATCTCTAGGGATGAGTAATGCAGGGGGAGGAGACAGGTTGCAGCATCTGTCTGGCTTTTTACTGGATTACAGCCTCACTTCAGGATCAAGAGCATCCACCCTGACTCCCGTGGGCAGGAACCTGATGGACCACAGGGCTAGTGGGAACAGGTTAGGAGCCAGGCTGAGGTGTGCCTCCATCCGGGTAACCTGTCCCAATCTCTCAGGGCCATTTCCCTCTTCTACGAGCTCTCAGAGAATGACTTGAACTTCATCAAGCAGAGCAAGGATGGCTCTGGCTTCCTCATCAACCTCATTGACTCCCCTGGGCACGTGGACTTCTCCTCAGAGGTGACAGCCGCCCTCCGTGTCACCGATGGTGCCTTGGTGGTGGTGGACTGCGTGTCGGGTAAGCAGCAGGCTTCCCCACGGATGGCGGGGAACCTGGGGCTGTCCCCTCTTTGGCTGATGGAGACGCCTCATCCCCTGCTGGTCCACAGGCGTGTGCGTGCAGACAGAGACGGTGCTGCGCCAGGCCATTGCCGAGCGCATCAAGCCTGTGCTGATGATGAACAAGATGGACCGGGCCCTGCTTGAGCTGCAGCTGGAGCCCGAGGAGCTCTACCAGACCTTCCAGCGCATTGTGGAGAATGTCAACGTCATCATTTCCACCTACGGGGAGGGCGAGAGCGGCCCCATGGGCAACATCATGGTAAGATTGCCTGACTGCTGAAGTCGGGGTCCCTTGGCGGATCGCCGTCTCCTGCTGTGTTCCTAGTACCCCCTCCCGCTTCTCCCACCGGGTGAGCAGCATTCCTCATGCAGACTGGAAGGGTTGTGGTCTTCTCCTTCAGGGCTGCCCTTGGGAAACCACTGTTGTGAAGCCATGGCCTCCTGGGGATTCTTGGGAGGTTGGAAGGTGAGGTTGCCAGGAACCTTGGAGTGGCAAGAAGGCTGGACTTCGGTGGAGGCTGTGGGGTAGCAGCTCAGCCTGCTAACAGAGGGGCATGGGGCAGTGCCTGTGGCATCGTCGCACACCCCGTCGTGATGGGGGCAGAGCTGGGCACCCTGTACATGATGACTAAAATTTCTTCACTTTGACCTGACGGCTGTTGAAGAAATCCAGTGTCTGAGGGCCGGGGTGCTTGGGGGCTTCATTGATGTGGTTTGTGTCCAACTGTCCCAACTCACAGCTTTCTCCTGCTCTCTCAGATTGACCCTGTCCTCGGTACTGTTGGCTTCGGGTCTGGTCTCCACGGCTGGGCCTTCACTCTGAAGCAGTTTGCAGAGATGTACGTGGCCAAGTTTGCTGCCAAGGGTGAGGGTCAGCTGGGGCCTGCCGAGCGGGCCAAGAAGGTGGAGGACATGATGAAGAAGCTATGGGGAGACCGGTGAGTACTGGAGACACAGACCAAGTGTCCATGGGGTCCTTCACACCTGCATCCCCCCAGATTCCCCTAACTTGGGTTGAGTCTTGTCTGACAGGTACTTTGATCCAGCCAACGGCAAATTCAGCAAGTCAGCCAACAGCCCAGATGGCAAGAAGCTGCCGCGGACATTCTGCCAGCTCATCCTGGACCCCATCTTCAAGGTGAGCTGGCGTGTGCTTGATATAGGTAGGCGTCCCCAGGGCTGTCCTTGGGCTCCCTGAGAATCTGGTACCCAACCTGCTGCAGCCAGTAGCAAGATGCCGTGGGGCAAGGCAGGGCCAGGCTGCAGAGGCAGCTCCTGGGACAAGGATGAGGCAGCATGAGGTCAGAACGCCCTCAGGGTTCCACCCTGACAGGGAAGTCTCCCCGCCCCCTGGGCTTCATCATCAGGGGGACCATCAGCCTCCCTGACTGGGCAGCAGGTGAGATGAGGTAGGAGGGTCTAGGGTTTGCAAGCCTGTGAGTTTAGTGAGTGTATGCTCAATATCTGAAAATAGAAAGGGTTTTTTTTCTTTTAACAATCTGTCGAGAAGTGTCCCCGTGATTTGCTTAATTGGGTCAGGCCTTTGGCGGTAAGTGAAGATGGCCTTTAAAGCTCCAGAGCAGGAAGCAGGTAGCTTCAGGCTTCCAGTACGTTCCCAAACCCACTTTGCCATGTCTCTTGGGTGTCAGGTGTTTGATGCAATCATGAATTTCAAGAAAGAGGAGACGGCAAAACTGATTGAAAAACTGGACATCAAGTTGGACAGTGAAGATAAAGACAAAGAAGGCAAACCACTTCTGAAGGTGAGTGGAGCGGCCATCCTGTGAGTCCCCATCCCAGCTTGAGTGCCATTTTCTCAGGTAATCAGACAGCTGGCTGTAAGGGTCTCAGTTAGGGCTCCACGCTGGGCCCAGGCTTGTATTAGAAGTATCACCAGCAGGAGCTCTGTCACCAGCAGGGGTGGGTAGGGGACATCAGCTGTTTGACACTTCTTCTAGATTCTTTCTCAAGTCATTTTTTTGCCCCTCTTTCACATCTCTTACTGTAGGCAGTGATGCGCCGCTGGCTACCTGCCGGGGATGCCCTGCTGCAGATGATTACCATCCACCTGCCCTCCCCTGTGACGGCCCAGAAGTACCGCTGTGAGCTCCTGTACGAGGGGCCCCCAGACGACGAGGCTGCCATGGGTACGTGGGGTGTGCCTGCATCCTGGGGTTAGAACGCTGGGCAGAGCTGCAGAATTCTGGAAAGTTGAGCTGCCAGGGAATCAGTTTCCCCTGTGGGGGGTTCCTTTCTCTCTCCTCAGGCATTAAAAGCTGTGACCCCAAAGGCCCTCTTATGATGTACATTTCCAAAATGGTGCCGACCTCTGACAAAGGTCGGTTCTATGCCTTCGGCCGGGTCTTCTCAGGGCTGGTGTCCACCGGCCTGAAGGTCAGGATCATGGGGCCCAACTACACGCCCGGGAAGAAGGAAGACCTATACCTGAAGCCAATCCAGAGGTGAGGTGCTCCGTGAGGCAGAGGATGCCCAGCAGCCTCCCTTTCGTCCCTCAAGCCAGTGAAGGGGGAAGGGTGAGGGTTATCTGAATGTAGACTTGGCCAGGGGAGGCCCACCAGGAAATAGTGTCTCCTCCTCCCCACTAGGGATTCACAGTGAGACACAGCCCGGAGTTGGGAAGCAGTTAGGCTGAAATTATGGTGGCAGCATACATTTTAAAATACCCAGAGAGTAGGTTCTGACCCTAGAGATGTCATGTGGCGGGTGGCCATCTAGTCCAGGTGTGGGTAGTGGGAAGAGCCTCCATTCCTGCTAGTTCCTCGGGGCCCTGACTGTATTGCGACCTGCGAGTGCCGCCGGTTTCCCTGTGGCACGCATGTCTGGCCTGGGTCAGGGTGCAGAGTCCTGCACAGCGCACGTGTTAGTGAGCAGGTGGCTCTGTCCTGGTGTGCAGGAGCCAAAACTGTCATTGAGACCTGGGTCGCAAGATAGATTCAGAGCTTGGCCCAGGGTGGGGTGGCACTGCCCCTTCAGACAGGAAGACAGCTGCAGGCTCCAAGACAAAGGAGGCTTGTCTTTGGTCATTTGGGGATGTGCCACCCCAGTGCTGATGCATTGTGGCCTTTTGTGTCTCCCCCAGGACAATCCTGATGATGGGCCGCTACGTCGAGCCCATCGAGGACGTGCCTTGTGGCAACATCGTGGGCCTGGTGGGCGTGGACCAGTTCCTGGTGAAGACAGGCACCATCACCACCTTCGAGCATGCCCACAACATGCGGGTGATGAAGTTCAGCGTGAGCCCTGTCGTCAGGGTGGCTGTGGAGGCCAAGAACCCGGCCGACCTGCCCAAGCTGGTGGAAGGCCTGAAGCGGCTGGCCAAGTCGGACCCCATGGTGCAGGTGGGTGGGCCCCGGCTGGAGGCGGACACCTGCGGCAGTGGTGGTTTATTGGCTTATGCCGTGTGGCTGAGCCGAAAGATTCCGCTGGCTTCTCACACAAGTAGAGATTCCGTGTTGAGAAAACCAGCTGTGCTGGGTACACCTGCCCTGGTAGAGGCGCTCCCCTTAATTTAAATGGTGGTTTTCCACCCAGGAACCCGATTTCTTTCGTAGGCTGTTTGGGTCTTTACAGGCTGGTTGTGCACGGAGGGTCCTTACAGAAGGTTAATGTTGAAAACAAGTAAAGAGGACCCTGCTGTCTTCCCCCCAAAACCCCATTTTGGGAGTCTGCCTTTTCCATCTGGAGGAAAGCTTGGAGCCCGCTTTCTACCTGTCCCTAGAATCCCTTGGCTTTCCCGCATTTGTCCCGGGGTCTGTGCTCAGGCTGACACGTGGCCCTTTTCAGTGCATCATTGAGGAGTCCGGGGAGCACATTATTGCGGGTGCCGGGGAGCTGCATCTGGAGATCTGCCTCAAGGACCTGGAGGAGGACCACGCCTGCATTCCTATCAAGGTGAGGCCTGGCGCTGCTCTGGTGGCTGGAGGCCCGCTGTCCTCAGGACTCAGGGCAAGGCAGGGCCCTGGGTCCAGGCTGGGCTCTGAGGGGCCTATTGACTGGGCCACTCAATTCTCTGTCCTTCCATCCGTTACTGCCAGGTGATATGTGCTGTCGTGACACCAGCTTAGATGCGTTGGCAAGGCTGGAGTGTGAGCGGTCTGCTTCTTAACAAATTTTTTAAAAAGCTCTTGGGAAGTGCAGACACTGAGGCTTACGTAGCCGGCCCCACGCCCAGCTGGTGCGTTCTGGTTTCCATTCTCCTTTTTTTTCCCCCACAGAACTGAGCGCAGATCTGTGTCTGTTCTCAGACGTGGATTTGGGTTTCTTTACATGTGGTTCTCTTTGTTAAGCTTCTGTCTTTTTGTTTCTCTACTTATAGAAAAGAAATTTTCTTTTTTCAGGTATGGTGACAGCTTTTCCCCATTGTTCTCTATATTAGAAAACTAATATGCTGGGGTGTGGGGTTAGGCCTAGCACTTGTATCTTTTGAGATTTTTTTTCCCAGTTAATACCGCATATGTGGAGTTTCACTGTTTCACCAGCCCTCTTGGCAGTGGGCTTCCTCCTACAAGGGAGTACCTGCACACCTCATGTTTACACAGAAGACGTGCATGGCTCTGTGCCGCCAGATCAAACTCACTCTGTTTTCTGTGCCACTGCCACTGTTAAGTGGGCCTCGTTATTAGGAAGACCGTCTGTTAAGATGCCTCTCAGGTGTCTGGTTCCTGTGGCAGACCTGACCTGACCTGCATGCTCCTTTTGCAGAAATCCGACCCAGTTGTCTCGTACCGAGAGACCGTCAGTGAGGAGTCTAACGTGCTCTGCCTGTCCAAGTCCCCCAATAAGCACAACAGGCTGTACATGAAGGCACGGCCCTTCCCCGACGGCCTGGCCGAGGACATCGACAAGGGCGAGGTGTCTTCCCGGCAGGAGCTCAAGCAGCGGGCCCGCTACCTAGCCGAGAAGTACGAGTGGGACGTGGCTGAGGCCCGCAAGATCTGGTGCTTTGGCCCTGATGGCACCGGCCCCAACATCCTCACTGACATCACCAAGGGCGTGCAATACCTCAACGAGATCAAGGACAGTGTGGTGGCCGGCTTCCAGTGGGCCACCAAGGAGGTGAGGGGCTGCTCAGGCACAGCTCTGGTGGGTTTGTCACTGGGGCGTCCTCCTGTCCTTGTTTCCCTGTTGGCAGGGTGGGGCTGTGGTCCTGCCTTCTGGGAAGGGGACCCTAGGGAGGCCGAGATGGTCCCTGTCGGTGAGACCTAGAGGAGCTGGCACAGACAGTTCTGGCTGACCTGTTCTCAGGAGCTGCAATAGAGGCGGTTTCTTGATGGTGTTCCCCTTCCTCCACAGGGGGCGCTGTGTGAGGAGAACATGCGGGGCGTGCGCTTCGACGTCCACGATGTGACACTGCACGCGGACGCCATTCACCGCGGTGGCGGCCAGATCATCCCCACGGCCCGGCGCTGCCTGTACGCCAGCGTGCTGACTGCCCAGCCCCGGCTCATGGAGCCCATCTACCTTGTGGAGATCCAGGTGGGGAGGCCTGGCCCCCCCAGCTGCTGCTCCCGGTCCCACCCTGCCCAACAGCTGCTAATAGCCTTTCTTTGCCTGACAGTGTCCAGAACAAGTGGTTGGTGGTATCTACGGTGTGCTGAACAGGAAGCGGGGCCACGTCTTTGAGGAGACCCAGGTGGCCGGCACCCCCATGTTTGTTGTGAAGGCCTACCTGCCTGTCAATGAGTCCTTTGGTAAGTGCCAGTCTGGTGTGGTCCTCAGATGCCTGCTGCCTTTGGGGTGGAGCCCAGCAGACATTCAGCCCATCTGGTCTAGGACGGGACCCATTTCTTTTCTTATCTTTTTTATTATTTATTTGGTCGTGCTGGATCTTAGTTGCGGTAGGCTTGCTCCTTAGTTGTAGCTCACGGGCTCCTTAGTTGTGGCATGCGAACTCGTAGTTGTGGCATTCATGTGGGCTCTCTAGTTCCCTGACCAGGGATTGAACCTGGGCCCGCTGCATTGGGATCGTAGAGTCTTAACCACTGCGCCACCAAGGGAAGTCCCAGGGGCCCAGTTCTTTCTTCTTGTGCATGGCACAGGGTGGGTCTGATGGGAGCTGTTGCTTTCTGCATCGCAGTTGTGGAGGAGGAGGTGCCTGTTTCTCATTTGGGCCTCTGGACTGTTGAATTAGGGGAAGGTCCTTGGGCCTGTAAATCTAAGAGCAAAGCCTGCAGAGAAGCTGTGCTGGAGCCCTGGTTCATCCTGAGAAGGAGCAGGTGGAGACCAGAGGCCCAGGAAGGGCCAGCCTTGCCCCACTTATTAATCAGTAGCCTTTGAGGGAGCCTTTGGGTGAGGGATAGGATAATGGGCCTGACATCTGACATGAGCCAGGTAGTCCGGACTCAGTGATCTTCTGGTGTGGTGTGGGCCTGTGTTCCCACCTTCCCCTCCTGGCCTCCGCCAGGGAGCCGTGAGGCTGCCTGGGCTGCCCGGTGAGCGCCGTTTCTGTGCCTCCTACAGGCTTCACCGCTGACCTGAGGTCCAACACGGGCGGCCAGGCCTTTCCCCAGTGTGTGTTCGACCACTGGCAGATCCTGCCCGGTGACCCCTTCGACAGCACCAGCCGCCCCAGCCAGGTGGTGGCAGAGACGCGCAAGCGCAAAGGCCTGAAGGAAGGCATCCCGGCCCTGGACAACTTCCTGGACAAGTTGTAGGCAGCCTCCCCGCAGCCCGCTGCCTGGTGGGACTCGGGCGCAGCCGCTGCGCCCAGGGACAGGTGACCACAGCAACAGCCCCACATTCTCCACGACACCTTGAGGCTGTCCAGACCCAGTAACGCTCTGCCTGACAAGTTTCTGGGGCCCACTCCGTGCCATCGCTCAACATGAACACTTGATGCCGTTTCTTTCGATATTTATTTCTAGATTTCAGACGCAACAGAAGTGCCCTCACGGCAGGGACTTATCTGGCCGGTAGGGATGGGGGAGGAGGTGGGACACCCAAAGTTTTTTGTTAAGAGGGAAATTCACATGTCCAAAAAAAGTTAAAAATAAACGCATTAAGAGGTTTATTTGGGTAAATGGCCCGCAGTGGATTTTCCTCCGGAAAGGGGGAAGGAACAGGCGGGTAGATGTTCTCTTTGGACAGAAGCTAGAAGGCAGGAAATCCTGTGCAGTGTCACCATGAGCACCTCCAGCTGTATTAGTGCCATTGGAATAATAAATTTGATATGGTGGTGATCGTGCATGCGTGTCCATGGTCTTCATCCGCTCAGGCTAGAATGGACTCCCTGTGCCGGTGAGCAAGGCCATTGTTTACGCTCCAATACACAGTGTTCAGTATCACCTCCAAATGTCCAGGGCTGAGGCAGAGGTCCGTGAGACTTCACGTGATCCAGGCGAGTCCAGTTGTCCACCTGTCACGTGGGGCCAGCCGGTGGAACTGTCCTACATCTGTGCTGTTTGCAGGGGCAGCCACTGGCCTCATGTGTCTACTGAGCATTTGAAATGGGGGTAGTGCAAGCCCAGGACCGTTACTTTTAGCTGTAAACATATTTCCATAGTCTGATGACGCTGGTGCTGTCTTAGCAGTCAGTGCAGGCTGGGAAAAGTGCCCATGTGCTCAGCTTTGTCCCATCAAAACTTCCCTGTGGTTACTGCAGTGCTGACTAGCACCCTGGGGGCTGACTTGTGCCTGGGTTGTGGGAGGAACCTCAGTCTAACTTCCATGCTAGGAGCAGCTCTTTGAACAAACAGCAAGGATTCCTTTGTAGGATTCTCTGGATTTGTCCATTCAAACTTTACCCTAAAGATTTGTAACGTTATGCATGGATTATCACTCTACATGCCTGTCCTCAGGAAGGCGGATGGGGACAATGAGGTGCTGGTGTGGGGTTCCAGGCCAGGAGGGTGGCCATTGTGATCCCAGGCTGCCCAGACCTATACCTCCACTAATATGTGTCTTGTTAAGGTATGGAAAGGGGAGGAAAAGAGCTGTAGAAACCTGGTGAACGTTGCCTAGAGCCAGATGACTAAGGTCAACATCAGTGATAAGTCAGGATGATACTATGGACCCTTGATAAGGAGTGATGAAAATGGCACTGTATGGTCTTCCTAAAACCCGTCACCCCTCTAACCACAAGAAAGATAAATCCCAATTGAGGGAGTAGACCAATCCTCAAAACTGTCTAAGTCATCAAAAACTGGGAAGTGTGAGAAGCTCAAAGCCCAGAGGAACCTAAGGAGACCACTAAATGTGACGCGGGATCCTCGAACAGGAGAAGGCATTAGGGAAAAACAAGGAACTCTGAATAAAGTACAGACTGGTTGGTTAATAACGTATCACTCTTGGTTCATTAATGGTGACAAATACAAGATGTAATAGGGGAAACTGGATATGGGAGAAAGTGCTGCTTTAGCTGTGCACTGAAGTGTGCTTAGGAGTTAAGAGTGGAGGAAGGCGGTTCCCAGGTAGGAGGAAGAAAGAGCTGGTGCCATCTCAATGAGATGCTTGAGGCGAGAAGGCAAATGGTGTTGGAGTGAAAAAGGGCGGGGGGGGGGGTGTTGCACGAGGTTAGGGTGGCCAGCAAGGACCAAAAGACACAGGTCCGTGTCAGATGGTATCTGAGCTAGTTCAGCGTGGGCTTTGGGTTCGGGCCTCTCTGGGAATGAATCTCAGTTACGCCTTTGCCAGCTGTGTGACTCCGGGTGGGTTACCTAACCTCTCTGGGGTCTTGTTTCCCTAACTATAGAATGGGTAAAATATTAATGTATTTTACCTCCTCGGGTTGTTGATTGGTACGCAGTAAGGCTCAATCAATGCTAGCTGTTACCATGTATCTTGAGCTTAAAAGGAGTCACAAAACAATCCTCAAGGGGCTTCCCTGGTTGGCTCAGTGGTTAAAAATCCACCTGCCAGGGCTTCCCTGGTGGTGCAGTGGTTGAGAGTCCGCCTGCTGATGCAGGGGACACGGGTTCGTGCCCCAGTCTGGGAAGATCCCACATGCCGCGGAGCGGCTGGGCCTGTGAGCCATGGCCGCTGAGCCTGCGCGTCCGGAGCCTGTGCTCCGCAACGGGAGAGGCCACGACAGTGAGAGGCCTGCGTACCGCAAAAAGACAAAACAAAACAAAAAAGAATCCGCCTGCCAATGCAGAGGACACGGGTTCGAGCCCTGGTCTGGGAAGATCCCACATGCCGCGGAGCAACTAAGCTCTTGCGCCACAACTACTGAGCCTGCGTGCCACAACTACTGAAGCCCGCGCGCTTAGAGCCTGTGCTCCGCAACAAGAGAAGCCACCGCAATGAGAAGCCCGCGCACCGCAACGAAGAGTAGCCCCTGCTCGCCACCACTAGAGAAAGTCCGCACTTAGCAACGAAGACCCAACACAGCCAAAAATAAATACATAAATAAAAATTAAAAAAAAAAAATCTCAAGCATTAATGGCAATACCAGACCAATCTCCTAATTTGCATCTTTAAGTATTTGGAATATGGTTAGCATTTTACAGAGAAGTAAACTGCCACTCAGGGACTAAAGCAGGCCAAGGGTTCACCTCACGGCTGTCATGCCGGAGCTGGGCCTTGGATTCGCATTATCTCATGCCCAAGGTAGGCAGGAATAGGGATGCAGGATTTCAGCATCCCGCCTCCCAGCTTCAGGACCCCGGTCAGAGGAGAACGGGCGGGGCGGTCCAGGGGCCGGAAGTCGGAAAGCCGACTTCCGTAAGTTTGACAGGCGTTCATTACAGCCAATCACCTGCGGGAAGCCTAGCCTGTGCCAAAGGCGAGGCAGCATTTTGGTGAGGAGGGCGGGACGCGCGAGGGCCTGGGCCTGGAAGGCGGCGGTGGGCGGGCTTCACGAGCGGCGGTCGCACTGACCAATGGGTGGTGGGCTCCACCTCTTGGGGGCGGGCCCTGGAGGGCGCGGTGACGTCGCACGGGTCGGCGCGTCGAGGCAGCCAAGGCTGCGGGGCCTGAGGACGCGGCGGTGGGCAGCGCGGCTGAGGGGCCGGTTCGCGGCGCGGGGCCGAGGAGGGTGCGGAGCGCGCTCGGTTCGAGGCTGGCGGGTTGGGGGGGCCCTTGGGGATCTTAGCGGGGGGGTACGTTTGGGGACCCGTGGGATTACTGGGCGGGAGAAGAAGCTGGGCCGGGGCCTGTGAGGGGCGTGGCGGTCTCTGGGACGCTGGAGCAGGGACGTCAGGGGCTGGGGAGATCTTTGAGGCGTCTCTGAAGGAAGCCGTCGGGGTCTGCCTTGGAGCTTGGGAGAAGGTCGGGGGAGAAGGACGATGGAGGAGACTCTCAGCTGTGGCCCTTTGAGGAGGCCCGTTGGGAGTGTGGAGACCGGGGTGGGGCCTTTGAAACCTGGAGGGGTGCCTTCGGGGACGGGGGGAGGAAGAAATTAGCTTTGCTAGAACGGTGGAGGTCAGGGGAAGCAAGAGCGGCTCGGGGCCTTTGGAGGAGCTTGGAAACTATTGTCCAGTTCCTGGGGAATTCAGGATTGGGGGGAGCAAGAGATTACCCACAGCGCTGCAGAGGGTCTTAAGAGACCAGCCGAGGAGGAGGGGTTAGTGGGTAAGGGAAAGAGGGGTTGAGGCCGCTGATGGGTAGGGAGATGGAAGCGTGTTGGAGGTCTGGCAGGGAATCAGGGAGCCCCAGCGTTTGGGGGTGTGAAGAGTGTGGGGAACTTGCAGGAGTGTGTGGGGCTCTGGACAAGCAGGTTGGGAGAAGCCTAGGAGGGAGAGGCAGAAGAAGACTGCGGTGCTGTGTGCGGCAGCAGAGATCTGTGGCTGGGAGCTATGGGGGTGGAGGTGGCACAGCTGGGCTAACACTGACCTCGGGGCGGTGTGGTATCTAAATGAGCCGACACATGGAATTGACCCGCCCACCAATTGCAAGTGCTTTCTACAATGACCGTGGAATTTCAGCATGGTGTGATGTGAAACCTCTTTTGGGGGAGCAGGTCACTCCATTGACCTAGAAGTAATGGCTGGCATCTCACTCCTTTCTTATTTCCCTGTCTCCTCCTCCAGGGTCACGGCTAGAGGACTCCCTGAGGTCCTGTCCCCCGGGCCACTGTGACTGGGTTTGCACTGGAGTGGAAGGTGCTGGAAGGCAGACCGGCCGCTATGTCCACATTCAGGCAGGAAGATGTGGAAGACCACTATGAGATGGGGGAGGAGCTGGGCAGGTGAGTTCTCCCCTCTGATGGGGCTCCGACCAGGGGAGAGACCCGCTGTGGGGTTTTCTGGGTGTATCTCCTCTCCTGTCCTTTATCCCACTCTCCAAGAAGGGATGAGTCGATATCATGTGCTGTGGAACGAGTTTGGGCTTTGGAGTCAGTCAGTCTGGGCCTGGAATTCTTGCTCTGACATCCTCTGTGCATTTCCTTTGGGGAGAAACATAACTGAGCACAAATGGCACCTAATACGGTGCTTGGAATTGGCGTGAGAGCAGTAGATGTTGGCAGGTTTTGTTGGTGAGGGTCTGTCCCTCTCTTTAATCCTCTCTTGTGGGAGGGCAGTTGAGTCTCCCCGGCTCTCGTACGTTTCCAGGGAAGGCCTCCCGTCTGGGCCTACACCCTTGCCAATGGTTGGCATTCTTGTGGGAAAGAGCGGAGGTTTCCCGATCCAGCCAGCAGCTGATTTCCTGCTGGGCTGGGCCTTGGAGCGTCCCCTGGGAGTGCCCCCTCCCCCCACTCCCCTCAGACCTGCCAGGCACCATCCTCCCCCCCACCCCACAGAGCTTCAGACCTTATTTGGTGAGTTTGTTGCTGGCCAGCCCCATGATGTCACCAGAATGGAATGTAAATAACTGAGCCATAACCGAGCTGTTCATCAGGCCTTTGCTGAGAGAGTGTATGGGGCTCATTTAGGATTCTGAAGTCCCTCCTTTAGGAATTTCCTCCGATAGAGTGGTAGAGAATGCAGGCCGTCTCCCCACCCCCAAAAAAGTCTCAGACTCTGTTGTTGAAAATGTATTAGGACCTGCTGCTGAGAGTAGTTTGGCAAAAGTCAGCAAAAATACCATGTATGTTCCCTTTAACCCACTGATTCTGCTGCTAGGAGTTAATTCCGTGGAAGTAGTACGTACATGGACCTAAGGATCTAGGGACAGGGAGAGTTGCTATAAGGACTTTCTGTGAGCAAAAGACAGGAAGCCTCTTCAGTGCCTGTCACAGCACCATAGCCTCATCGATGGAATATTACGCAGCCATTAAAAAGAGCCTGAAAAGAAACAAAATTGAGTTATCTGTAGTGAGGTGGATGGACCTAGAGTCTGTCACAGAGTGAAGTAAGTCAGAAAGAGAAAAACAAATGCTGTATGCTAACACAGATATATGGAATCTAAAAAAAAAAAAAAAAATGGTTCTGAAGAACCTAGGGGCAGGACAGGAATAAAGACGCAGACATAGAGAATGGACTTGGGGACACGGGGAGGGGAAGGGGAAGCTGGGACGAAGTGAGAGAGTAGCATGGCCTTATATATACTACTGAATGTAAAATAGCTAGCTAGTGGGAAGCAGCCGCATAGCACAGGGAGATCAGCTCGGTGCTTTGTGACCACCTAGAACGGTGGGATAGGGAGGGTGGGAGGGAGATGCAAGAGGGAGGGGATATGGGGATATATGTATATGTATAGCTGATTCACTTTATTATACAGTAGAAACTAACACACCATTGTAAAGCAATTATACTCCAATGAAAATGTTAAATAAAAAAAAGAGCCCAGCAACTTGTATAATGCAAGCCTTGTAGGGAGTTTATTGAAATTTTCTAGTAGCTGTGTCAATTTTAATAATTTTTAAAATAATTAACCTTTTTTAAATTAAATTTTAAAAATGTATTTATTTGGCTGCACTGGGTCTTGGTTGCAGCACGTGGGATCTTTGTTGCGGCATGCGGGGTCTTCAGTTGTGGCTTGCGGACTTCTTAGTTGTGGCGTGCATGAGGGATCTAGTTGCCTGACTGGAGATCGAACCCAGGCCCCCTACATTGGGAGCGTGGAGTCTTAGCCACTGGACCGCCAGGGAAGTCCTAATTTTAATGATTTTAATAATGTATTTTATTTAACCCAATATGTCAAACTGTTATCATTTTGCTTGTGATCATTATAGAAATTACTAATGAAATAGTTTACTGCCTTTTATTGATGTGCACCTTTGAAATCTGGTGTGTCTTGTACACTCACAGCACATGTCAATTCGAATGGGCTGGACAGCTTCCATGTGGCCAGTAGCTGCCATCTTGGACAGCGCTGCCCTATGTAATGATCCGGAACATTCTTGGAGACACATGAGGTGAAGGATTAATGCCACAGAACACTGTGCATACTGTGCTGCAATTTGTATAAATTACAGATGTTTGGACATCTGAGTCCTGCGCTGTTTTTTTGTTACATTTCCATTCATCTGTGAAAGGCCCTGCCAGGCAGGTACTGTTATTATCCTCATTTTATAGATAAAGAAACTGAGGCTGAGAGCAGGGAAGCGTCTTGCCCAAGGCTGTACAGACTAAAAGTGGCCAGGCAGGATTCAGACCTTGAGGCCACGCCCTGCCGGCTGCAAAGCCCAGGCGTGCTGGAGCCAGTGCTGGAACCAGAGGTGGGCGTCCAGCTTCTTCTGCCTGTCTCGAGCAAAGCACGGTCATGTTTCCTTGTCCCAAGAGTCACGGGCTGAATGAACTGGGAGTGAGTTTCTTTGTGCGCCTGTGCAGATGTGTATGGAGGGTTCTTTCCTCCTAATTCAAGTCACCTGGACAGTCTTGGGAAATAAATGAATCTGTTGTTGGTCATTGTAGACCTCCAGCCTGGCTTCCACGTCATGGAGAGCTGTGTGTGTCTGTATTCGTCAGCTCGGGCTGCTGTAGCAAAGTGCCTCAGACTGGAGGGCCTGAACAGTGGAGGTTGATTCTCTCACGGTGCTGAAGGCTGGACGTCCAAGGTCGAGGTGTCAGCAGGCTTGGTTCCCTCTGAGGCCTCTCTCCTTGGTGTGTAGACGGCTGCCTTCTCCCCATGTCCTCACATTTTCTTCCTCTGTGCATGTCTGTATCCTAATCTCCTGTCCTTATTATAATCTCCTTATAAGGACACCAGTCATACTGGATTAGGACCCACGCCAGTGATCTCATTTGTACTTAATTACCTCACATTTTGAGGTTCTGGGGGTTAGGATTTTGGGGGACACAATTCAGCACCTAACAGTGTCTTTGTCCCTCTTCCCATGAACTCTTTCTTTGTTAGTTTTTTTATTAGTTCAGCTTGGAATAAAGCTAGAGGGGAGAAAAATCCTTGTATTTGAGAATTAGGCCACACGTCCAGTGCTTAGCAGCGTTCCTGGCACGTGGTGAACACTCAGCCCTCGAAGTTATTACCGTCAGGCGTCATCGTGGGATGGAAGGTGGACCTGGAAGAACTTGCTTGGTTGATGTCGGCAGAGGGGAGGGGGAAAGGCCTTTCAGGTGTGGGGAATGTTAGCTAAGATGTGGAGGTGGGGGCAAGAGCATAGCGTGGATTTCTGAGCGGGGGGCGAGGCTTGATCAGGGACACTTGACACTTCTCGTCTGACCTGTGCTCTTGGCTTTTATACTAGTGTTTGAGTGTCTTGTTGCTGCTGTAACAAATTACCAGAACTTAGTGGCTTAGAAGAACACCCATTTATTATCATAAAGGTCTGGGAGTCAGGAGTCTAAAATGGACCTGCAGGGCTGGTCCTTCCGGAGGCTCCAGGGCAGCATTGGTTCCTGCCTTTTCCAGCTTCTAGAGGCGCCGCATCCCTGGCTCGCAGCCTCTCCTGCATCCTCACAGCCAGCAGCGCAGCATCTCCCATCTCGCTCTGCCTCTGATCCTCCCGCCTCCCTCTTACAAGGACCCTGTGATGACACTGGGCCCCCCAGGGAATCCAAGGTCATCCCCATCTCAGGGGCCTTAACTTAATTCTGTCTGTAAAGGCCCTCTGCCCCATGAGATGACGTGTCCACAGGTTCTGGGGATTCGGATGTGGACCCTTACTTAGCCTACCTTGGTTGGTAATAATTTGCACTCCCCACCTTGATCCTCACCTGCCTGAGTGTGCTCGGAGCATGTCTGCAGTGGTCTGCCGTGGGCGCCTTTGTGTCTTGATGCTCACGAGGGCAGCGCTTCAGGTGTTTGCTGGCTGCAGGTGGTCCTGGGCATCCCAGTGAGGTCCACTTACTGGGACACACCCAGTTGGGTCCCTTGGCTTTTCTGAGGGCCCTGCTGGCTTGGCAGAGGCGCCACTCACTCGTTTCTTGTTCTGTCTGGCCTGTCCTCCCTGTGCTGTCACCAACTTAAGAGACCCCTCCTGTCCCAAGGCCCGTCTGCACAATTCCTTCCTCTGCGTGCTCGTCCCCCATTTCCACAAGATGTCACGTAGTCACCTAGTCTCCTTTCCCTTGACCCCCAGTGGCGCCTGGTTGATGTTTCTTGTCTGGAATGTGTGCCTTCTGTCTTAGAATTAGTTTCTCTGCTCACGTGTGTGTTCATGTATCCTCTGGAGGCTGGGGTGCATGACCCATGGCCTTTGGGCCACATCCGGCCCTCACCTAGTTCAGTATGGCCCGCCCACAAACGTAGGATGGTTTTTTCCTTGTTTAAAGGGTTATAAAAACACACAAGAATTGTGACAGAGACCACATAGCCCGTAAAGCTTAAAATATTTACCCTCTGGCCTTTTTCACTCAATTCTTGAGTGAAAGCAAGTTAACGTAAGTTCCTAGATAACGAAAGAATACGGACGTTGGACAGCTCCCTGGAGTGCAATAAAGAGAGTTTCTCTTTCTCTTCAGATACCAGGGGTCTTGAGATACAAGTCACACACCATACAATTTACTCATTTAAAGTGTACAATTTAATGATCTTTCGTACATTCACAGGGTCTTACAACCATCACCATTAAATACTTTCAGAACGTTTCCATCACTCCAAAAGGAAACCTCATCCCCATGAGCAGGCACACCCCCATTCCCTCCCCCAGCCCAACAACCAGGAATCCACCCCCTGTGTCTGTGGATTTGCCTGTTCTGGACGTTTCCCACCAATGGAATCACACCCTGTGTGTCCTTCTGTGTCTGGTTTCTCTCACTGAGCATTGTGTTCTCAGGGTCCATCCACGTTGCAGCGAGTGTCAGTGCCTCTCTCCTCTTCATGGCTGAGTGATGTGCCCGTGTGTGGAGGGACCACATTTTGTGTATCCATCATCCGTTGAGGGACATTTGGGTTATTTCCATCTTATGGCTACTGTGAATAATGGTGCTGTGCACATTTGTGTGCAAGTTTCTGTGGAGCGATGTTCCTGGGTCCGATGGTAACTCCATGTTTCACCTTTTGAGGAACCGCCAGACTGTTTTCCACTGCGGCTGCCCCGTCTCACACTCCTACCAGCCATGCACCTGGGTTCTGGTTTCTCCACATCCTCACTCTTCTCTCTTGTTGTGAAAATGTGTGTACTTCTTTCACTCTGCCTATTGAATAAGAAGCTCTTTTTTTTTAAAGTGATAGACATCCTTTTATTTATTTATTTTTTGGCAGAGCCACATGGCATGCGGGATCTTAGTTCCCCGACTAGGGATTGGCCCCGTGCCCCCTGCACTGGGAGCATGGAGTCTTAAACACTTGCACTCCAGGGAAGTCCCTGAATAAGAAGCTCTTTTGAACTCAGTGGTTTTTTATCTTTTCTTAGATTTTAAACAATGATGAAATAACGCTGTGAGAAGTTGAATCTTATAGAGTCATATCAAATAAAAAGTAAAAACCCCTTTTCACTGCCCTCAGTCGCGCTCCTCAGAGATGTCTCTTGCTCACAGCTTGGTGTGTGTCCTTCAGACCTCTTTTCCGGCATCTACACACATAAACATACCTGTATAGGTGGGTACAGCATGTACCTTTTTTACCCAGAAAAATCTTGTTCTTTGTGTTATCCTGCAGTTGTCTTCACTGAGCCGGTCTTCACGGGTATCTGTCTTTTCTTTTTTTAAAATTATTTTATTATTTTAACTATTTATCTTTGGCTGCGTTGGGTCTTTGTTGCTGCGCATGGGCTTTCTCTAGTTGCAGTGAGCAGGGGCTACTCTTCGTTGCGGTGCACAGCCTTCACATTGCCATGGCTCTTCTTGTTGCAGAGCACGGGCTCTAGGCACGCGGACTTCAGTAGTTGTGGCACACGGGCTCAGTAGTTGTGGCTCGCGGGCTCTAGAGCGCAGGCTTAGTAGTTGTGGCGCACGGGCGTAGTTGCTGTGCGGCATTTGGGATCTTCCCAGACCAGGGCTTGAACCCATGCCCCCTGCATTGGCAGGTGGATTCTTAACCACTGCACTACCCAGGAAGTCCATGGGTGTCTTTCTGGTCAGCACGTGGAGAGTCGTTCTTTTCCAAGACTGCGAAAATTCTGCCTGACTTACCATGATGGGAGTCCAGCTCCCTTTTGATAAACGTGGAGCTGTTTCTGTTCTTTCACTGCTGCAGAAACGCCAGGTAGCCACTGTATTATGCACCAATTTGCACTCGCGTGGGAGCACCCCTGCTGGGTGGGGTGCATTCTCCAGCTGGTGGGGTGCACCTCAGCATGGCGCCAGGAGCTGGGACGAACTGTCCCAGGAGGTTGCGTCATCCGAGCGCGGCCTGGTCCCAAGAGTCCTGTGTCCCTCTCGGCGCCCACTCCCCACTCTCCCCTCCCCCTCTGTCCCTGCAGCGGCCAGTTTGCGATTGTGCGGAAATGCCGGCAGAAGGGCACCGGGAAGGAGTACGCGGCCAAGTTCATCAAGAAGCGCCGCTTGTCGTCCAGCCGCCGGGGGGTCAGCCGGGAGGAGATCGAGCGGGAGGTGAACATCCTGCGGGAGATCCGGCACCCCAACATCATCACGCTGCACGACATCTTTGAGAACAAGACCGACGTGGTGCTCATCCTGGAGCTGGTCTCGGGCGGGGAGCTCTTCGATTTCCTGGCGGAGAAGGAGTCGCTGACAGAGGACGAGGCCACCCAGTTCCTCAAGCAGATCCTGGACGGCGTCCATTACCTGCACTCCAAGCGTATCGCCCACTTCGACCTCAAGGTAGCCTCGCTGGGCCCTCAGGACAAAGCTGGGGACCAGCCTGACCAGGGAGGGTGAGGATGGGGGCCGAGAGGGTCCACCTCCCCTCGGCACAGGATGTCCTTGCCCGGGGCACTGGGGAGATGGACTGGCTCAGGCCTGGACCTGTGCGGGGTCAGCCTGCACAAACCCCGCATGCTGGGATTGGGAGGTGCTCAGGGACAACCTGGTGCTGTTCCCTGAGGTGGCGGGCCAGCAGCAGCACTGCCTCCCGCCCAGCACCCTGCCTTCCCGCCCTGCCTCCAGCCAGAGAACATCATGCTCCTGGACAAAAATGTGCCCAACCCGCGGATCAAGCTCATCGACTTTGGCATCGCTCACAAAATCGAAGCAGGGAACGAGTTCAAGAACATCTTTGGCACCCCGGAGTTCGTGGGTAAGGCCCGGTGTGGGCCTTGGGGGCACTGGAGGATTTCCAGCTGGCATGGGGTGAGGCACGCCCACTGGCCTCAGGTTTCCCTTCCTGGCCCTGGCGCTGGACACGGGGAACTTAAGGCCTGGCGTTGGTGCTGTCACCGTCCCGGCTTTCCCTGCCGAGGGCCAGCCTTGCCTGAGTGGGCACTGTCCGCTGGTTCCCCCTTAGCCATACCCGGCACCTGACCCTGTCTCCCTGTCTCTGCAGCTCCCGAGATTGTCAACTACGAGCCCCTGGGTCTGGAGGCGGACATGTGGTGAGTGGGGGGCGGCGGGCCCAGGGCTGCCCTCGTTGCTTCTCCTCAGGGCATCCCCCATCTGTCCCCAGGAGCTGCCGGTCACAGCCGCAGGCCGGGGTGTAGCCTGTTCTCCTGGTCTTGGAGCTGTGGGGCAGGGGCAGGACAGACTGCTGCCTTAGAACAGGGTTGGCCGACGACCCAGGCCCATGAGCTCGGAATGGTTCTCACGTTTCTGGAGGGTGTTAAAAACACACAAACGTGTGGCAGAGACCATCTGTGGCCCCCAAAGCCCCGCTCAGCGTCTCGCCCTTTAGAGAAGGAGTTTGCCAGCCCTACCCTCGGCCACAGCAGCCCCGTCGAGGGCCCCACGTCTGTGGTGCCTTTGGGCTCTGTCCACACCGCCCCGACCCCGGCCAGTTTGAGCCTGAACAGGCAGGTGTGGTCAAAGGCGCTTCCGTGTCCAGTCCTGAGACCCTCTGAGCAGAGCGAGGGCCTTGCTGGGGGCTGTGCAGCCCCTGGAGGGAGAGGGTCCCTGGGGCTGATGGGCCTGCTGCCGACCGGGCTCTGGGTCCCCCAGCCCCCTTGGGGCTCTGGGGTTGGGGTGCTGTGCCCCTGGCTGAGCTGACCCCCATCTCTTCTGTGTGTTCTCTTCCAGGAGCATTGGTGTCATCACCTACATCCTGTGAGTACCTGCTCGGCACTTCCTGCCCCCTCCCGGGGCCCTGCTGGGTCAAGAGGAGGGTAGGGAGGCTTCTGTGTGGGGACAGCAAGTGGAAGGCAGCACCCTCAGTTCTCTGACGTGTCGCGGCACTTGGGAACTCTGGATGGATGGACGAATGCATGAGTGAATGAATGAATTTGTGCAGGAGAGAGAGGTGTGTTCAGGAGAGTTCAGAAGGCAGGGCCTCATCGTGTGAAACAACCGTGCAAGGCCCTGGGCCGGGACGGCATGTCCCCGTCATCCTCCGGCTGGCAGCTCCTAGGCATGGTGGACTCAATCACGGGCCTGTTGGAGAGTAACTCAGCCTCCAGCCCCTCCCCTTCCTGGAGGTCAGGGGTGAGGATGAAAGTTCCATCACTGTAACCCCACTTGCTGGTTCCCTGGCCACCGGCCCCCTCCTTAGGGCCGTTCCAAAGTCACCTCAGTGGCATCAACTCAGGTGTGGTTGGAGGGGGCTTGTTGTGAACAACAAAAACACTCCTTTCATCTCAAACCCCGAGCTGTTTTAGGAAAGGGAACAAAGACCAAATATTATAACAGAAGATGCTGCCACCTTGGGTTTTAGGAAATGACAAGGGTTTTTGGATCTGTGTACTGAGGATTGGAGTGAAGACCACATATACATTTGTCACCCTAAGTCACAGCATCACGTACCCATAACCTCACAGTGTGGTGCTGTGGCCTCAGTGCAGCATGTCTGGAAGACACATGACGTCTGCAGTGTCGGCCAGGACTCCCCGCCACCTCCCCCCAAAGTTAGCCGTTTTCCCTCTAACTGCTACACGCTTCAGGGAAGTGCTTCGAGGCTGTGCGTCTACGTAGCTGCCTTGAGATTCTGCAGAGATTTTGCCCACTCGTTTCAGCACCCCTCACTGGCTGGGCAGTGGATTTTCACTGCCTCTGGTTGGAGGCTGGGCACAGTTGTGGTTGGTGGCCCGGGGCCCGGCATCGCCCTTCCTCCACGTCTGCCCCCTTTATGGGCATGGCGGAGTCGGGTGGTGGCCTGGGCAGTGGCCTTGTTGTGGGGTGACTGCAGGGATGTCCGGCCCCACTGAGCCCGGTGTCCGCCTTCCAGTTTGAGTGGCGCGTCACCATTCCTGGGAGAGACCAAGCAGGAGACCCTGACCAACATCTCGGCCGTGAACTACGACTTTGACGAGGAGTACTTCAGCAACACCAGCGAGCTGGCCAAGGACTTCATCCGCCGGCTGCTCGTCAAAGACCCCAAGTAGGAGCGCTGGGCTGGGCAGGGAGGGCCTGGCAAGGCCCCCAGGATGGGCGCTCTGGCCGAGGACAAGTAACACATCCGTCCGAGCCGCCACCTTCCTGTTATTGGGAATTGGGCGCGGCTTCTGCTTTGGGCTGGAGATAGCACAGAGGAGTTAGGTCGGCCCTTTTTTTTTTTTTTTTGCGGGTACGTGGGCCTCTCTCTGTTGTGGCCTCTCCAGTTGCAGAGCACAGGCTCTGGACGTGCAGGCCCAGCGGCCACGGCTCACGGGCCCAGCCGCTCCACGGCACGTGGGATCTTCCCGGACCGGGGCACGAACCCTTGTCCCCTGCATCGGCAGGCGGACTCCCAACCACTGCACCACCAGGGAAGCCCGGTCGGCCCTCTTAAGAAGCTGTCCTTAAGCTTTGAATCTGTGGCCAACGCGTTTGAGATAGGAAGTTTTTTATAAGATTCCAGATTACTATTTGTTTTTTTTCCTAGAAAAAAAATCTAATTGTGCTGGCAGCACGGAGCCTTCATTCACACAGAGGTGCTCCCGTGGGCCACAGTCCTCCCCAGCCTCCTCCTATACGTGCCTGAGTTGTGAGACCCCAGTGTTAGGTGTCAACACTGTGAATGAAACCCCTCAGAAAACATGGAGACCCTGGAGTCCGCACCCCCAGTCCCCTTGATGGGCTCCTTGTGGTTGGCCAAGCAGAGTGGAAGCTCTTCATGGTGCCTGTATTTTCACGGTCATTTCAGGGACTTGCTGCTGGGCTGGAGGGTGACTTTAGGGACTTGGGAGGGTCCCCAGGGGTGGGTGCCTGAGTCAGCCACAGGTGGGGCTGAGAGCCAGAGCTGCAGCAGGGAGAGTATGGCTCACCCCTTCCTGCTGTCTGCGTTGGGGAGGATGGTAAAGTGGCCCACGTGCAACTAACTAAGGTTGGGGGCTCTTCCAGGAGGAGAATGACCATTGCCCAGAGCCTGGAGCATTCCTGGATCAAGGTGAGGCAGTGGGGCTGCCCCCACGTAGGCATGGCAGGTGTGAGCAGCCCCTGGCATGGGGGAGGGTCCCCAGGGGAGCGGACCCGGACGGTGTGGGGTGCGGGGTGTGCATGGACGTGGTGTTGGAGCCATCTCACGGAGGCGCCGGCTGGAGTCCACGGCCCCTCTGCACGTAGCAGAGCTCCCTCCCCAGAACTTCCCAGAAAGGGGTCACCTCCAGGCCCGGGTTAGGGTTGGCAACCTCTGTAAAGAGCCAGAGAGTAAATGCTTTTGGCTCTGTGGTCTGTGGCACGGCCAGGTAGTCTGCCATCCATTCTCGGCTCGGCTGTCAGAGCGTGGAAGCACCAGGAGCATGTGTACGTGAATGGGCAGGGCTGAGTGCCGACGAAAAGCGAGCGGAGGGCCGGGCGTGGGCCGGGGGGGTCTCCCCCTGCCGGCCCCCCAGTCCAAGGCACCCTCCCCTCCCGCTGCAGGCGATCCGGCGGCGGAACGTGCGGCGGGAGGACAGTGGCCGCAAGCCGGAGCGGCGGCGCCTGAAGACGGCCCGCCTCAAGGAGTACACCATCAAGTCGCACTCGAGCATGCCCCCCAACAACACCTACGTCAACTTCGAGCGCTTCTCCAAGGTGCTGGAGGAGGTGGCAGTGGCCGAGGAGGGCCTGCGTGGGCTCGAGCACAGCCGGCGCCTGTTCCACGAGGACATCGAGGCGCTGACGGCAATCTACGAGGAGAAGGAGGCCTGGTACCGCGAGGAGAACGAGAGCATCGGCCAGGACCTGCGGCGGCTGCGCCAGGAGCTGCACAAGACGGAGGCGCTCCAGCGGCAGGCCCAGGAGGAGGCCAAGGGCGCCCTGCTGGGGGCCAGCGGGCTCAGGCGCCGCTTCAGCCGCCTCGAGAACCGCTACGAGGCGCTGGCCAAGCAGGTGGCCTCCGAGATGCTATTTGTGCAGGATTTGGTGCGCGCCATGGAGCAGGAGAAGCTGCAGGGGGGGGAGTGCAGCCTCCGCTAGGGCCGCTCGGGGCGCAGTGTCCTGCACCCCGGGGGGAGCCCCCCGTCACCCTGGTGTGGCCCTGGATGCGCTCCACATGGCCCAGGAGTCCACGGCTGAGGGGAGGGCTTTGGCCCGGCTCTGCACCAGGAGGATGTGTCTGATGTGGGCCTTCTCTGTGCAACCCGAGTCTTCCCCCCACAGGCCCCAGCTCAGCCCCTCCCTCCTGCATCTCGACTCTGGGGGCTTCTGGGACAGCATCACCACAGGAACTCTGCAAGAGGTTGACACCACCAAGGCAGCTCTGGCCGTGGTGGACACAGATGCCTCACACGTGGCAGGGTGTAGGGGTGGCAGCCTCCATGTGCAGGGCCTGGGTCAGCGGCTGCAGGACCTCCATGTGGTCTGAGTGCTTGGAGCCTTGGTGTGGGGACGGGGGTGTCTGAGTGCCCTGGGCTCGCCCCTGGGGCTCAGACTTGGAGGGGCCTCTGCTCGACACCCCGGCTCCTCCTGTTCTGGAGACGGATGGCTGCTCCTCCAGGGTCCGTGGTGGAGGTGGTCTCTGAGCCCAGCTCTTCAGATACCCCAGCCCCTCGCAGGGCCCCCAGCCTGGGGCTGGGCACCAGGGCCAGAGCTGAGGAGATGACGCAGCCCTCGAGGAGGTGTGGGTCTGGGGGTTGTACTGGGGGCAGTGTGTGGCAGGGCACAGCGCCTGGATGCAGTAAAGGAAACATCTGCAAAGCTGAGTCTCTACTCTCACCCTGAGGCAGGCCCGCTGGGGGCCGGGAAGGGGGGAAGAGCTGTGGCCGCCTGGAGCCTCCTGCAGCGGCAGGCTGTGGAACCATCCCCTCCTCTCCAGCTCCCTGTCAACGCACAGCGCTGACTCTTCGGCGGGGGTGGGGGCGGGGGTCCCACCCACTGCCCTGCCCCGTGTCACTCCCTCCCCCAGTGCTGCCTTCAGGACAGCACCTCTCGGGTGGGCCCCACGGAGTAGCTGCTGGAGGCCCGTGTTCCCAGCGTCCCCTCCCTGGAGAGCCCCAGGGCCCCTTACAAACGCCCCACCCCATGCTCCGTGCCGCCTATTTGACTGCCTCTGCTGGCCTGGTGTTTTCAGGGACTCCCTCTCCGGTGGAGGTGGAGCCTTGGAGGTGGAGCCTTGGCGAGTGCTGGCCTGGACTGCAGGGTTAAGAGGGTTTCAGCGGGCAGTGCCGCTGTGCGCCACTAGGTGCTGCCCTGGAGCGGGTTCTTGCGCCCCAGAGAGAGTGCCCTGAGAGCCAGGCTTCAGTGGAACGTGGGTCTCCGGCTGGTGGCCACTCTGAGCTCGGAGTTCTCTGCTGCTGGTTGTGTTAATTGAGGGACCCCTGTGCAGCCCCCCTTGGCCCGAGAGGAATCCTCAGGACAGAGGCCAGCCCAGGCTGAGTGCAGGGAGGAGCTGGGCAGGCGGGCAGGTACTCCACCTGTGGCCCTGGCTGGGGCTCAGGCCCAGGACCCTGCGGGGCCGAGGAGGCCTTGGGACCTAGATGTGGGCTTGGCGTGGGTGGGGGTGGGCCCGCTGTACGCCCCTCGTGAGCTCCACTGCATGACACACACACCTCTAAGCGTATGTGTGCTGCTCGGAGGCGTGTGTGTCAGCTTAGAGGAAGTGAAGCGTGGCTTCCCTGGCGTCCTGCTCGTCTCTGCTTGGGCCCGGGCAGGGGCAGCCAGCCTTGGCAGTCACCTGGTGCCACGGCCTCTCCGCCCTCTTGTGTCTCCCCCTCTCTGTCACTGCCTGCTCCCACAGCCCTGGGGGGCCTTGGAGGCTGCTCCAACCTTGGGGCTCAGGTGGACTGGGCCTCTTGTTGTTGCCGTGAGGTGGAGGCGTCCAGGCAGCTAGAGTGAGTTTGGAGGGGTTTCCTGTCCCTTGGCTCCTCCTGAGACGCTGCTGGATCACATGTGGGCTGCCCTGCACCGCGCTGGGCCCTCCCGGAGGAGATGTCCTTGCCGCTCTTGCTCCCACTCGCCTCGGCCTCTGGGTCTGGAACGTGGTTCCAAAGAGGGCCCTTCTGACCCTCTTCCTCCTTCCTAGCGGCCTGCTCGACCTTCTGTTGCCTCGTTCCATGCATCCCTCCCCGCACCGGTTTTTTAAAACTAAATTTAGAAAAATTGAGATAAGGCTTACTGTACAATTCATCCCTTTTCATTTGTCTGTTTTTGACCAACAACTTCCACTTTTAAAATCTCAGTAAATTTCAGTTTGTCGAATGGTTGGACCCACTCAGGTTTCTCCAGTTGGTCTGTGATTCCTCCACAGCTGTCACCTGGTTATTAGGCCTTCAAGGCAGGGCTCTGAGCAGCAGATCCCCTGATGGTGCGTTGCAAAGCGCGGTCGGCCCACGGCAGGAAAGGGGCACCCAGCATGGATAGTTGTATAACATCAGTAGGCTGTGGTCTGGGTGCCTCTGACGGGAAGGGAGGAGCTTCCGTGTAGTGCTAGAGGGTCTCCAGACCCCGAGGGGGGTGAGCCGGAGGCTCCCTGAAGGCCTCAGGGGACCAGTGAATAGCATTCATCCAGCCGTCATTTCCCCAGTCATGCCAGTTCTGTGGGCCCCACGTCAGGCCCTGGGAGATGGCGGTAGGAGGTGGATACGATGGTCTGTCCCGATAGGGGCAGGGGCGGGGCCCTCACCCATCCAGCCTTTCTGATGGAGACTTCTGGGTAGAAACCACGTTTCCCTTTGGACTCACACCTGCCCTTTCAGTATCCAAAGCACCTCTGTGCTGAGGGCAAATTCCCCAGAGTCTTCAGTGGGTAACATGAGCAGGTGTCTTTGCTTTGGAGATTACCTCTGCCCCCTGACCCGGGTTATCTTGCTCAGTGCAGCCTCGGCATCCTCAATCTGTCAGTTAAGGGCACAGGGAACCACACTTTGTGGTCATAAAGCACCTCCCAGTGTATCTGGCCCATGCAAGCACTTACAAATAGTGCTGTCTCTTTGTAGAGCCCCTGGGGCTGACGTGCTGTTATTAATGTTGTCTGTGGCAGGCAGGCCCCAGAGTGGCCCCCATGTAGCCCCGCCTCCTGCTCCCCACCCCCTGGAGAGCAGGCTGGCCTCGTGGCAGGTTCTGACCAACAGAACTCTGGGAAAGTGATGGAGTCGCTTCCGTGGTTAGGCTGCACAGCCTATGATTTCCATCTTGCCAGCTGACTCCCTTGCTGGCTTTGATGCAGTGAGCCGTCATGTTGGACAGGCCCACGTGGCAAGGAACAGCCAGCAAGCAGCGAAGCCCACCGACCACGTGAGGGGTCCTAACAGTGGGCCCCTCCCTAGTTGAGCCTTTGGATAAAACCCAGCCTGGACTGACAACCTGGATTGCAGCCTCCTGAGGGACCCTGAGCACAGGACCCAGGTAAGCCAATCAAGACTCCTGACCCACAACTGTGAGATGATAACGCGTATTGCTTTAAGGCACTAGGTTTGTGGTGATTTGTTACACAGCAGTAGCTGAGTCATGCTGATGAAGGTGTGCTGCATCCACTTACAGGTTCACCGAGCAATTCAACTCTCGCTTCCCCTCTTTTGGTACCCTGTCCCTCTGCCACGCCCTCTGCCCCTTTTCTTTCAGGGGTGTGATTGGGGGGGCTGCATGTTAGCACCTTCTGCTCTGAGGAGAGAGGGCTCCCAGCAGGTCTGCAGAGCGAAGGCTCCCCACATCTCTTTTTTGTTTGTTTGTTTTTTAAATATTTATTTGGTTGCACCAGGTCTTAGTTGCAGCACGTGGGCTCAGTTGCAGCACACGGGCTCCTTAGTTGTGGCATGCGAACTCTTAGTTGCAGCATGCATGTGGGATCTAGTTCCCTGACCAGGGTTGAACCCGGGCCCCCTGGATTGGGAGGATGGAGTCCTATCCACTGCACCACCAGGGAAGTCCCCCCTGCATCTGGTTTTGCTCTTATGCAAAGTGGAAATGTCTTCTTGCCTGCTTCTTGAGACGGATGCGGGGGGAGCCGTGAACCCTGTCCCTGCAGCTGGCGAGAGTCAGGCTGGACCTGCCCCGAGGTTCGCTTAGGGTTTGGCTGCCATGTGCATGAAGCTCGTTGCAAGGAAGGTGTTGAAAGCCCGTGTTTATCTCAGAGCAAAGCTTGCGCAGAGGATGGCGAGTGAGGGAGGCTGAGCTATCACCGCCGGCTCCGCCCCGAAACTGCGGTGATACCCCTCCCTGCCTGCCGCACAGTGGTGGTGCTCCCCCGCCTGTCCCCCCCGCCCCCCCGAGACGCTATGAGGAGTAACCGGGAACCTGGAGAGCACTGTGGAAGCTGATCAGGTCAGAGGGATGAGACCTCAGACCAGCAGAGCTCGTGTCCCCGGGTAGGTCAAGTTCTCCAAGTGGACATTGTGACACCAGCTGCAGAGAGAGACAGCAGCGGGCACAGGGGTCACGATCGTGCCTCTAGACACACTCAGCCCTACACCCCCGCCGCTGGGGAGGGGAGAGGGTCTGGGAGGGCTCAGATTTTGGGCGGTCAGCAGAGTCCAAGCTTTATTAGATTGAAATCACAAGGGTCAGAGAAGGTCAACATCATTATCGCTTAGGTTCCAGCTTGATCTGGTGGCTGAGCTCTTGAGGGGGCTAAAGTTTGGCAAAACAGGGACTTCCCTGGCGGTCCAGTGCTTAAGACTTCATGCTGTCAATGCAGGGGGCACGGGTTCCATCCCAGGTCGGGGAACTGAGATCCCCGCATGCTGCGGCAGGCAGTAAATAAATAAATTTGGCAGAACAGCTCAAGAAAGTGCTTCTGGCGAGTCTTTACAACTGATTTATTATCTTCGCTGTTGTTCCTTTTCTTGTCTGATAACAGTCTTTCATCCCTGCATTCTTTTGTTTCCTTAAGCTCACTAGTTATTAAGATCTGTTCAAGGACAAACACTGTGGCCAGGCTTAGATCCCAAAATGGCTTAGGCCAAAAAATGGCTTCTCTGATGTCAAGAAAGCCGCGTCTGATTCTGTTTCTCGGACCCGTACCATATCTGCTTACATCCCCTCCCTCAGGGCGGGGTGCATCCCTGGTGAGGCAGCCTGGGGCTGTGGCAAAATGCCCTCCCGGGCTGGGCAGGGACAGACCTGCTGGTCATGGTTGGGCTGCTGAGCCAGAGGCTCTTGGGTCAGTGACTTGTATTTTTTTTTTTTTTTGGCCGCACTGCATGGCATGCGAGATCTTAGTTCCTCGACCAGGGATCGAACCCGGGCCACAGCAGTGAAAGTGCCGAGTCCTAACCACTGGTCCACCCGAGGATTCCCAGTGACTTGTGTTTCAACTGCCTCCTTGTCACCAGTTAGAGAGGGCGGGAGTCCCACTGCGGGGAAAGGGGTGGCTGGATGCAGGACGTCTGACACGGACAGATGAGTAGACGGCTCTTTATTAGGCACAAGGACCGACAGCCCCGGGGAGAAGGACGCCGCAGGCCCTGCAGGGCACTTGGGGCGCAGTCAGGAGCAGAGTGTGCAGGCAGCCTTTAGTGACAAGAGGATGAGGTGGCCTCCCGTTCTGTGGGAGGATGTCGCTGACTTGCTTGAATCATTCTGCGGGCTGGCAGGGCTGTGACAGCAGGAGCCCAGCCGGTCCCTTGGTCCCTCGAGAAGGAGGGCCTTGGGCTCTCCGACCTCATCGCTGGCAGCTGTGGGGGACCCTCTGTGTTTTCCTAGCATGTGAGATTCACCCTCAATCAAGGCCTTCACCACAGCTCACGTTAGTCACGCGCCGTTTGCAAAATGAGTCAGACAGGCCTGGGTTCGGTGCAGCCCAGTTGGGCTCCTGGCTCTCGGCAGACACGGCACCTCTGTGTGTGCCAGCTTTGTCCTTGGGGACAGTGGTTTCTAAGGTGGCAGCGAGGGTTGGAGGCAAGGGTGTGTCAGGGTCTAGCACACTCTGGGCGCCCCCTCACTAAGCGTGTCTTGTTAGATTTGGGGGCTCGGGCGCAGGAGTCACCAGGCCATGCTCGGTCCCCTGCAGCGCTGCCCGCCTCTCGTAGGGCAGAGGGCTGTCCTCGCGCCACCTGTCCTGCCCAGGGGCTGCGCACCCACAGCTGCTGTGCTCCTGACCATATTTGGGCAAGAGGCGGTGGCCGCTATTAATAACCAGCGGGGCTGCCAGGGCACGGGGTGGTCTATAAAGCCAGACCCACCAGCCCTGAGAGGCTCCTTCAGCCCCCGAGACCTTTAGCCCCCCTGTTGTACAGAGAGAAAAAGAAAAGTAAGTACCGAAACCATCCCCTTGTCCCTCTGCCTGGCCCCACTCTGTGGCCTGAAAAGTGAGACACAGAACAGTGGTGAAAGACACACCCCATGCAAAGGACGTCTGAAACACAGCCTAGGGGGCACTTAACCGGCCCAGGTGGGAGGAGGGCAGTGAGGGGCGGGGAGGAGGAGGAGGGGGCTGGGACTTCTCCTCCCTGATTCTCCTTGTCCTGGAGGGGAGAGAGCCGGGGACCCCTGCCCTGGCCAGGTGACCCCAGGATGCATGTGTGTCTTGCAGTGATGGCCGTGGTGCCGGCTCCCCTCGGGGAGTGCGTGGCTTCCTCCCCCTGCCACCCCGACTCCCCCGGTGTCCCCCACCCCACCCCTCGGGGTTTTGCATTTTTGAGGGTCCCTGTATGGGAGGACTTCCAGACCCCTGCGGAAGTGAGCCCTGTTTGCATGATTGAAAGTTGCCTCTGCGCCCCCTCCCCTCCCGGGCTTGTTGAAGAGAAACTTAAAGGGAACGGGGAGGTGATGAGGACATTTCTTGGGTGCCCCAGGCTCCCTCCAGAATGTGCTGGGAGGACTTGGGGGGGGCTCCTGAGTGGCAGCGGAGGGCATATGGCTGCCCCTGTCTGTGCCCGTCAGCCTGCTCCTCCCCCAGGCACCGGCTGGCCCCCTAGTCTGCCCCAAGGATGCCCCCTCAGGGGCCTGGCAGACGGCACCTGAGGTGGAGGCAGCCTTTGGAGGTGACCGCCCTGGCCCTGTTGGGACGTGGGTAGGGCAGGCAGAGTAACTGCTGATTAAGATGGCCCCTGAGTGCTACTTGACGTGAGTGGCAAGTGCTTGGGGTTGGGGGGGTCCTGAAATAGAATGAGGAAAGAAGGGCCCTGGGAGCCGGCTCTGCAGTCTTGCCCGACCGCCTGGAGCCTCTCCCTCCATCTTTCTCCCCCGATGGCTGTTAGGACATTTGGGGAAGGGCCCCAGGGCAGAGCTCTGGTGGGGGGACTGTCCAGGGGCCCATGTGAGGACGCTTCGCATGGAAGGTCGCCTGTCTGTATGCGGTGAGCTGGGGTGGGGTAGGGTCTCCCTGGCAAGGCTTCCGAATTGGGGTGGCCTCAGAGGAGCCAGGTTCCAGCGAGAGGCCCGTGGGGTCCCGCCTACCTGCCTGGGCCCCCAGCAGTCCCTAGGCCACACCTCCTCCCCCACGGAGTGAGCTCCCTGGTGCGGGCAGGCCAGGCCCACTTCCGGGGGTGGGGAATGACTTGGCCCAGCAAGGTGTCAGCCACAGGATGACTGGCACGTGAGTGTGTGTGTGTCACGTGTGTGTGTGTCAGGGTCTGTCCAATCCTGGGCTCTCAGCCTTCTCTGCACATCGAGTCCCACTCGGGGCGCCTCCAGGGGGTGTTTTTTTTAAATTTGTTTTTAAATTTGTTTTTGTCTGCCTTAGGTCTTCATTGCTTCACGTGGGCTATCTCTAGTTGCGGTGAGCGGAGGCTCCTCTTCGTTGTGGTGCGTGGGCTTCTCTTTGCGGTGACTTCTCTTGTTGCAGAGCACGGGCTCTAAGCACGCAGGCCTCAGTGGTTGTGGCACGAGGGCTCAATAGTTGTGGCTCACGGGCTTAGTTGCTCTGCAGCATGTGGGATCTTCCCGGACCAGGGCTCGAAACCATGTCGCCTGTAAGATTCTTAACCACTGCGCCACCAGGGGAGTCCCAGGGGGATGGGGGTTTGAGCCAATTCTCTGCCCTTAGTCCAGGGTGTCTCCCCTCGGCACCGCTGACATTCGGGCTGGATTGTTCTTGGCTGTGGGCCTGTCCTGGGCGCTGCGGGGTGTGGAGCAGCATCCCTGGCCCCCACCCCCTTGATGCCAGGAGTCCCCCAGTGTGACAACCACAGATGTCCCCAGACGTTGCCCAGTGTCCCCTGGGCGGGGGGCAGAGTCGCCCCCAGTTGAGAAGCACTGACCTGAGGTTGTTCTTAGCCTTCAGCGTTCCGGGAAGGTGGAGTGCTTATCCCTGGGCCTCCCCGGGATGATTTTAGGGGAGGGATGGGGGGGCAGGCATTCTTAGTGTTTGTAGCGACGTGCTTTCAGGAAATTCAAGGTTTCCCATCCACAGCAAGGCCATGAAGTTTCCTCTTCCAACGAATTTAGTTAAAATCAATAAAATGAGCGAGACTCATAAAGAAAACTAATAAATACCATAGTAGTTATGGGGAAGTCTGCGGCCCCAGCCCTGTCACGAGGGTGGGAGGAGAACGAACGGCCTCAGAAGGGAACTCGGAGGGAGGCGCTGGGGGCATCGGGAGCTGGGGGGCCTCCTCCGGGCCCGGGGTCGCAGGGGAGCCTGGCGGTGACTGGTCCTGCCGCCAGCCCAGGCAGGACAGTGGGCACAGCTGCGTCCCAGGCGCACCAGCCTGGCCTGGAACCCTGTCTCCTTCCTTTGTGGCCTGCAGCTAAGGGACTCCACCTCCGGGAGCCTCAGTTTCCTCATCTGCGGAAAAGGAGTAGGTTGTACTGGTCACAGGAGCATGGGAGACAATTCCCAGCCCCCATCCCGAACACTGGACAGGGGTCCAGCAGGTGTGAGTGCCCTCCCCGGGGTTGGGGGCCGGCCTGGGGCGGGGGGGCGGGCCTTGGGCTCCTTGTCCCAGTGAGTGGCAACACCTGCCACAAAAACCCAGCAGCAACGGGCATCCGAAGCCCAGGGGAGGACGCTGAGGCGCAGGTGGCACGTTACCTGCCCCGGGATCTCTCTCTAGGAAGGGGCTGAGGCAGCCGGCTTCTGGAGCCGCCCACTCACGCTCTAGGCTGCCCGGTCTTAGGGTGTCCCGTCCTGGGGCCTGGGAAGACCGCCAGGCACTGACCTAGGGGGTGCTTGGTGGATGTGACAGGGGCACATCAGGTTAGTCTTGGGGTTCTGTCTGGGGAGGGCAGGGGCTGCAGGAAACGCACAGGTTAGCCCAGCTGGAGTCCACACTGTGCCCAGAGCTGCCCAGCCAGGGGCAGGTGGGGCCGGATTCACTGGGCCCATCAGGTGGCTGTGGGAGGAGTGAGAGAATCTTCCCGGGATACGGGTACTGAAGGCGGATGGGGCGAGGGTGAGCCGCCTGGCACACCTCCTTGGCTGGAGACGGTCCTGGGTCAGCATTTGACAGACATGTTCAGATCTCAGCTCCGCTGAGTGACCTTGGGCAGGTCCCTTTCCTCTCTGAGCCCTAGAGAGGCGGGTCATAGAATAATCCGACCACTCAAGGTGGTCAGCCCCGATCAGGGTGACAAACTGTCTCAGTTTGCCTGGGCCCGGCCTTTCCCAGGATGGGGAACTTTCAGTGCTGAAACTGGGAAAGTGCTGTGCAATCAGGATGAGGTGGTCCCCCATCCCGCTACTGTTCTTATAGTGACCGAGGTGTCTGGTGGCCAGGCAGGGCTCTGGCTGCCCCGGAGCCACCTCTCCCGTGTCCCTATCCCATCCTGGACTATTTCGGGCCTGGTGACCAGAGGATCAGCCTCACCGTGCTCCGTGACTGTGACAAAGGGCAGGCCTTGGCAGGCTGTCCGAGGCTCCCTCCACGCCCTGCACCAGCTCCCACCTGCCCTCCAGGACACACAGTGGGCTCTTCCCGCCACCCTCCACACCAGACCTTGCATACACTGCAGCCATCAGCAGACGCTGCAGGAAATGAGTGATTTCAGCCGTGCAGACATGAGGGTCTCTACCCCAGCCCCCCAGCTCAGCCGTGTAGCTTGAAAGCAGCCACAGCTGACACGTACTCAAGTAGGCGTGGCTGCCAGCCAAGACAACTTTATTTATAGATGCTGAAATTTGAATTCCATGTAACTTGCATCTGTCACGAAATTTAATTCTTCTTGTTATTTTTTCCCATGACCATTTAAAAATGTGAAGCCATTCTTAGCTCGAGGGCTATACCAAAACATGCAGTGGGCTGGATTTAGCCCATGGGCCATACTTTGCTGCCCCAGGTACTACACACCCAATAAACATTTGTTGAGTGAATAATGTTTAGTGCCCCGTTAAAGCAGGCACTAATTTATTAGCGTGACAGTTACGTGCTGTTAGCGAGTATATGGTCATTTGTACATTTTTTTTTGTACATTTTTAATTAAAGTCACAAGTGTTGGAAATGCCACCGAATAAAATAAAAGTTACATTGGGTGATTTTTTTCTGGGGGGGGGGGCTTCGAGGCTTGTGGGATCTTAGTTCCCCAACCAGGGATTGAACCCAGGCCCTCGGCAGAGAAAGGATTGAGTCCTTCTGGACTACCAGGGAATTCCCGGCCCAGAGGACTTTAAAAAACAGCTTTATTGACATAGAATTAACATACCGTTCAATTTATCCATTTAATGTATAAACTTCAGTTTTTGGGGTGTATTCACAGGGTTGTACAACCATCAACTATGATAAGCTTGAGAATATTTTGGGAATTCCCTGGCGGTCCAGTGGTTAGGTCTCTGCACTGTCACTGCCGAGGGCGCAGGTTCAACCCCTGGTCCGGGAACTAAGATCCCACAAGCTGCGTGGCATGGCCGAAAAAAGAAAAAAAAAACTTGAGAATGTTTTATCTCCACTAGGAGCCACCCCCCACCCCTCCCCAGCCCCTGGCAACCACGAGTCTGCTTTCTGTCTCTCTGGATTTGCAAGGTTGGTCCTCCCGAGGCCTCTTTTCCCCCAGCTTACAGGTGGGCATCTTCTCCCTGTGTCCTCACATGGTCTTCCCTCGGTGTGTCCCAACTTCTTCTTATATGGACACCAGTCATACTGGATTAAGGCCCACCCTCATGACCCCACTTTAACTTAGTGACCTCCAAATGCAGTCATACTCTGAGGTCCTAAGGGTCAGGGGCTTCAACATACGAATTTAAGTGTACACAATTCAGCCCATAATAGTGTCGTTTGCTTTTTGGTTTTGTTTGAGGCAAGGAGAGTCTTAACAGATTCAAATCCTGCTCAAACATACCAGGACATGGTGTTCTGAGCCATAAGGTACACAGCTTGTCAATGGCCTGGGAGGGATGGGAACCCAGCCCCTCCTGACTCTCGGCCTGTGGGCCCTTCCACCTCTGTTCTGCAGCCCCCAGCAGACTAGCAGATACGGTGACCAACCATCTCGGTTGGTTGGTTCTGAGGGATTTCTGGGGAAGCAGGACTTTCCATGCTAAAGTAAAGGGATGGGAATTCCCTGGCAGTCCAGTGGTTAGGACTCCACGCTTTCCCTGCCAAGGGCGCAGGTTCAAATTCCTGGTCGGGGAGCTAAGATACCGCAAGGCACGCAACGTATTTTAAAAAAAAAAAAAAAAAGTAAAGGGAAAGTATTTGGAAAATAGGGACAGTTGGTCACCCTACTAGTGATCTGCACTGGGTCTTCAGGTTGGTGGCGAAGGGGCTGCATGAGGCCTTAGCTGAAGCTAGTGCCAGGGATGAGCCCCAGGCCCAGCGGGGCCTCCCGGCTCTGCTGCCGTCCATCTGTCCATCTGCTTACCACTCTCTCCTTTGTGTTTTGCTCTGTGCTGTATTGTGAGGCCAAAGGGGCAAAGGGCAGTGGTGATTGCATCTCTAGGTGATTTCTGTTGGCAGGAAGGCTGTGTTTAGAAGCTGAGTAGGAGGCTCCCCGCAGCTGGGGCACAGGAAGTGAGCAGTTTCCCAGGAGCCTGGGACCCCGAGTCCAGGGCAGGACAGGACGTGTAGCGCCGACCTGCTGCCCAGCCCGTTCTGTGGTGAAGGGCAGGGAGCCTTGGGGCACACGGAGACCCCACTCCATGGATGCCACTGCCGGAAGCTCAGAGGACAGTGGGAGTGTTGTGTGGCAAGTGGGGGGCAGGGCTCTGGACGCCCACACTCCTCGCCCCACAGCCTTCTTGCCACCGACAAACATGAAAGCACACGGAACCCTCACTGCCCCTGTGCCCTGATCCTCCCTCCCCGCATCCCTTCCTTTTCTTTTTATTGAGGTGAAATTTCCATAACATACAATTAATCATTTTAAGTGAACAATTCAGTGACAGTTGGTGCATTCACAACGTTGTGCAACCATCCATCACCTCTAATTCCAGAACATTCCATCACCCCAAAAAGAAACCTTGTCCCTATCATCAGTCACTCTCGCACCCCGCCTTCCCCCGAAGCCCAGCCCCTGGCAACCATGAGTCTACTTTCTATCTCTGTGGATTTGCCGGTTCTGGACATTTCATATATGTGGAATCAGACAGTATTTGTCCATCTGTGTCTGGCTTATTTTACTGAGCATCATGTCCTCAAGTTTCATCCATGTTATACTGAGTGTCAGGCTTTCCTTCTTCCTAAGGCCGTGTGTGGATGGACCACGTTTTGTTTATCCATCCATCATTTGATGGACTTTTTAGGTTGCTCTCACCTTTTGGCTACTGTGAATAGTGCTACTTTGAATCATTCATGTACAAGTTTTTGTTTGAACACCTGTTTTCAATCCTTTTGGTTATCTTCTCTAGGAGTGGAATTGATAATTGATAATTGTTGTTTTTTTTTCCCCCATAATTTCCAAATGTTCAATGGCTTTGTCCAAAACTGTCTACACTTCAGGTTTTTCCTGCCCTTCTGGACTGAGTGGGGTGGGTGGCTACAGTTCCACGGCTGGCCCTGGGGTATCACCCTCAGGTCAAGGGGTACCCTGTCCTCCTCCTGTCTGCCCCTACTCCGTCCACCCTCCCCTTCCCCGCCCTGTCTTCAGGCTCCACGGGAGCCTTCCAACCTCCCTTGGGCAAAAAGAACAGGGTCTGAGGAGACCTGAGTTCAAATACCAGCTCCCAAGCCACTGACCATATCTGAGCCTCAGTCTTCCCATCTGTGAAATGGGTGTATATGATGAACTGCCTCACCAACATTCTAGGGAAGGCTCAGGGAGATGTGGTTCCTGGGACAGGGAGTGTGTCCTTACGAGCATCCTGGGTCATGAGAAGTAGGTGTCAGCTCCAGTCACGGAGGAGGCGCCGGGGTGCAGTGACAGCGGGGCTCAGCTAAGAGTCAGGGGCACCCTCAGGCTTGGCTGACCTCCCAGCCCCTGCTCTGGGCCATGCTGCGCTGTTTTCTGAAAGCTGGCAGGAAATCTCCCTTTTGAGGAAGCTAGACCCAAAGACCCTCAAGCAGCCACCCAGGGTCACATTGCCATGGATCCAACAGGTGGAGACTGTAACTGCCCAGAGCCCTCGGTGTCGCCCCCCCCCCCATGCCAGCAATGCACCAAGGAGATGGGGCAGGAGGGTCCCTCTCAGCACCTCGAACACAACAGGCTGGACCCCAACGATTAGAAAACAGGATCAGGTTTAGTACGTAAGCCGCCATCGAGGTTACAGAAGCATCTCGGGGCAGAATGCCTGGGCCCTGAGATGCTGGGCTGTGAGTGGGGCCTCCACTCTCATATGTACAGACTTCCCCAAAGGGAAATGGTCACGCAGTGTCTGGCTGGGATGCCGCCAGCCTGGCCGTACTGTGGCCGGAATTGTGTCTGGGTCCCTGCATTGGGGGCTGGGCCCCTCCTCTCCAGCCACACCTAGGAGCGGTTCAGAAGCGAGTTCTGAATGTCTTCCAGGACTTGGTGGAAGAGCTCCTCGCGGGACTTCATGCCGTCCAGGTACACTGAAATCAGAAAGGCCACAGTCAGGGGCCCTGGGGGCCCAACCGTGGCCCGGGTCACTGGGGCTGCTGCCAGGAGGCGGGGGGCCAGCTCACAGAGGACTAGAGGACTGCAGGTCAGGAGGAAGCTGGCCTGCAGAGTCAGCCTGCGGGAACAGACCAGCCTCTGGGGCCCAAAGCGAGAGAGACTGGTGGTGAGACTCGAGGAGGGACTTTCAGGTTTCCCAAATGGTCCCAGTGGGGAGGAGCTGGCCTCATCTTACTCAGGGACTTACCCACTTCCACGCCATTGGCCTCCATCTCCTGCTTATACTTCTGGTACATAGGCCACACGTGGCCGTCGAAGAGGCCGGGGGGGTCGGGGACCATGTAGCGTCGAGTACTGGGGAGGGAGATGGGCAAGAATGAGCAACACCCATGTCGCCCAAGGGTGATGCCACAAGCAGAGCCTGGGGTGAGGGAACTAGGTCGGTGTGGCACCACTGAGAATGGGGACCCCACTAATTCAGGGGCCCCGTGCTGGGGCCTGGGTGCCCCAACTTCCAGCATTTTCCCCGGTGGGCCTGGGAGATGCCCAGGGTAGGGCATGGGTGGGCCACGCTCTCCAGGCCGCAGGCTATGGGCCTCTGGAACCCAGCACTGACCACCCAGGTGCCTGCTGCCCGTCAGCCTGCAGCTTCAGGGTGGCCATGTCCAGCAGGCATTACCCAGTTTCCTGGTCCCACCTGGGAATGCAGACAGGGCCCCCAGGCTCACCTTCTCCTCCACTTGCACTCTTCGTACGGGACGGTCAGGAAGTACCGTCGGCTATACAAGTCCACCAGGGGCCTGGCAGGGGTAGGGGACCCGGTCAGCGCCCGTGGGTCAAAGTACACAACCCCCCATGGCCTTGGCCTCCAGGGACATTCCTGGGTGATGAGGACTGGTTGTGGGGGGGGCGGTTTGTCTGGGCTGATTCGGTTAGGGATGAGTGAGGGGACCAGCATCGGCCAGCCTCCTACTATGCCCGCATTAGCCCCCCACCCTGAGGATGGAATCCTCCCTCTCTCCCAATTTGGATGGGCCCAGAGAGGTACGATGTCCTGCCCAGGGTCACCCAGCAAGGTTGTCTGTCAAAATAGAGACTTGGTGACCTGGGAGGGCCCGGATTGTCCGGGACCCAGACCTGGAGATGCTCACTTGTAGCTGTAGAGAAGGAAGCCTTCCAGGATGAGGATGTGGGTGTCTGAGGCGTCCAGCTGGACACTGACCCCGTGGGCACGGGCGAACTTCTGGGGGCTGCTCATCCAGGCCTGCACGGTGCTCAGCATGGCCTCCATGTCCAGGGACTCCAGCACTGGGGGCGGGAAAGCGAGTGTTGGTGGGGTGGGGGCCATGGGGCAGTGAGGGCAGGGGGCGCGGGGCTGCCGTCCGTCCTTACCGTCCCACTGTTTGAAGCCGTCCTCCCCAACTGCTATTTGGTCTTGGGGCTGAAACAGAGGAGCCCAAGCCGCGGGCTCAGTGCCCGCCTTCCCACCTTACCCCACCCTGGGGTGACAGCGCCTGGAGAGCCCCCAGTGAGGGTCTGGGTGCCCCTGCCTGCCTCGGCCCCCTGCAGCTGATAGTCATAGGCTTCGAGGTCCCAGGCGGGGGTGGGGGGCTCCAGGCTGGCATTCAGAACCCCTCCCCAAACTTGTGACTGTTGGGACCAGGGGCGGGGGGATTTTGCATCTATGATCTAGTTACCCCCTCACCCTCCACAAAGCATCAAGGGCGGGCTCAGAGCCCATTTTGCAGATGGGAAAGTGGAGTTGCAGAGGTAAAGGGTACCACCCAGGTGGCACACACCCTCTGGGAACCGCAGTTTCCCCATCTGTCCCATGGGGAACGGGTGTGCCGTGAGAACTGCCAGCACGCAGTAGGTGCTCAGTAACCGAGATCGCCGGTCCCTCGATCTCCCGACTCAGGTTAGCCCAGGGTGCCCCGGGAGGGGTCTGCTCCCCTGAGTCTCCTTCTCGGGGCTGCCACCCCCCGTCCCCAGCCAGGGCAGCTACCTTGAAGAAGTCATCCTGGTGGATCACACAGCAGTTGGGCAGTGACTTAAGGAGGCTGTTGGTCAGTGTGGTCTTGCCGCCGTTGGTCATGCTGTGGAGAGAGCATACACGTGAGGCTGCCTGGGTCCCCTCTCTGGACCTCTCTGGGTCTGAGGGGCCCCCAGGATCAGACTCAAATCTAAAACACAGGCCTGTAGGGACTTTCCTGGTGGTCCAGTGGTTAGGACGCTGCGCTTCCACTGCAGGGGGCGTGATTCGATCCCTGGTTGGGAACTAAGATCCCGCAAGCCAAGCTGCGTGGCCAAAAACAAAACAAAGCAAAACAAACACAGGCCTGTAAAACAGTAGAGCTAAGAGGGTATTTCTATTCATGTTAGGTCAGAGGAGGCTTTCTAATCAGCCGATCTGGGCTGCCTGGCCCACTACTGCCCACTGCCCGCTGGGGCCAGGCACAGGCCTGTGCTCACCTGCCTGACGAAACAGAGAAAGGGGGCAGAGGGTATGAAAACAAACAACCAAAAAAGTGAACACAGCCTTGGCTGGGGTCATGGAAGCACTGTTTTCTGTGTTCAGACTCGTCCAGTGTTACTGCAAACCCAGGAGGTGGTGCCCGGAGCTCGAGGAAACTGAGGCCCACGTGTGACTTAGCCTCAGCAGGGCTTTTAAAAAAGCCACATTGTTAAAGCAAGTGCAAACTGGGGGAGAAAAAGATACTTGTGGTAGGAAAACCGGCAGTTCACTGCAAAACCGGGAAGAGATAATCACCTTATGACAAAGGGAAAGGATTATTAAAAAAAGTAATGGGCAAAGCCGGGTGACCACCTCATCCTGGTGTGCCCGGGATGTCTCTGGTTTTAGTGCTCAAAGTCACAAATCCTGGGGACCCTTCAGTCCCAGGAAGAGCAGGACGGATGGTCACCCTAAGGACTCTGGACTGGGGCCGCTGAAGGACAGAGAAGGCTGGCTGTCAGGCCTTTCTGGGAATGAGTGTCCCCTTGACCTGGTTGTCCCTCTCCTAGGAATCAGGGGTGGAAAGCTGGGTGTGGAAGGGGGGGGACCTGCAGCCGTTTAAAAGGGCCAATGGGAAAGGTGACCCCCATACATTAAGGGGAGCAGGTTAGAACATGCCTGATGTTAATTTGACTTGCTGCTGAAAGACACACGGTGCTCTCAGGGCCGGCTACAGAACGTGCAGAAATGGAGGGCCCTGGTCTCTATTAGGAATTTAAAGAGGGTGATGGAGCATTAAACCAAGAGGGGGAGGACCCAGGGCGACCTCCCGGGTGGGAGCGCCAAGCCAGCCCTGCTTATGCTAAATGCTTCTCGAGCATCATCTTAAAAAGGCCTGGTTACTGGTAATAAATCTCCGGGAAGGCAAGGCCCCTGCCTGGGGTCAGCAGAAGTGGCTGCAAAGGCAGATGCCACACAGTCAGGGGAGTGCCATTCTGGGGACCCCGCAGCACCTGCCCACGTGCCTCCCTGGGGTCGGAGTTTCCCCACCTTCCTCCCCTTCGCCCCCCACCCCCCCGCGCGCCTTAAGGAAGGTCGGCCTGGGCTTTATAAAGTCTTCTATTCCCCCCCTGAATCTAGTCAGGGGTGCAGCATGGGGAAGTGACTTACATTTGGAATTTTTTAATTGGGCCCCGCACCCGGCCCTGTGCCGAACAGAGGGCAGAGACCCCTCCCCGCACTCCGACCTTGGGCATCGGGTCCCTGCGACACCAGTCGCCAGGCAGCCCTCCATTCATTCCCCGGCCTCCTGCCCAGGCCACCTCGGCCCGCACAGGAGAGCACCCGGCCGGCCTCTCCCGAGAGCTCGGCGCCTTTGCCCCCGCGGGGCGGTCCGCCCGGGGCCCTGGACGCTCACCCTCCGATGCCCACAATGTACTTCATCTCCGCGCGGAGGGGCGGCGGGGACCGCTGTTGGCAGGCCAACTCCCGACTCCCTGGTACCCGGCTGGGCCCGACCCCGCAGTGCGTCCCGGCTTCATTGAGAAAACCCTGCGCCTTTATAGGCTGGAGCCGCCCGGAGGCCGCCCCCAGGGAGGCGGCCCACGGCCTATGGGGAGCGCGGCCGGCGGCGCGATGAAGTGTTGGGCGGGGAGCGCTGGGGACGCCGCACCTGTTCCCACTGGATGGAAATAGCTCCACGCTGTCTTTTGCCTAAATTAGTCACGGGTCGGCCGGGCAGGGGGGTGCGGGTGGAAGTCACCCCGCTGCCTCTTCCCCGCTCCTCCCCGCCTGCCCCCTCCTAGCCAGACTGCCCACGGGGCAGATAACCAGCCACACCTCCTCCCTCCCTAAAAATATCCAGCCCGGTGTGTACCCTCGCCTGACCCTGACATTAAGGCCGGTTCTGGGGGCTGAAAAAAGGAACTCACCCCCGCTTCCCCGTCTCCAGCGACAGCAGCGGGCCAGTCCCAGAGGTACCACACGACAGGGGACTTCCTTTTCCAAGGGGGTTGATGCCAAGATGAACTTAAGCTTTGTTTTCGTGACCCTGGCCGCCAGGAAATCTCAGCGTGACACCAGTGGCTGTTCAGCGGGCGCCCACGTGAGGGCTAGCGTCACTGCGTTTGGCTTCAGGCCTCTCAGCAGCTAGGGGGTGGGGTAGGCAGGGCCCTGCTGATCCCCGCCCCCTTACTGACCGGATGGGACCACATGCCCCACCCCGCCTCCCCACCAGAGGAGACCTTTTGGTTTCAGGACCCCTTTTCCACTCTTGAAAAGGACTGAGGCCCCGGGGAGCTTTTCTTTAAATAGATTATCGTCATGGATAATATTTACCACGTTATACATTAAAACTGAGAAAAATTAAAGGTTTGTTAACTTTAAAAAATGACAACCAGTGTCTTCCCTCGTGGTCCAGTGGGTAAGACTCCACATTCCCAATGCAGGGGGCCTGGGTTCCATCCCTGGTGGGGGAACTAGATCCCGCATGCTGCAACTAAGAGTTCACATGCTGCAACTAAAAAAAAAAAGGACAACTGATCACTACATGGTCACATAAACATAATACATATATTTTTAATTTATTTATGTTCGGCTGTGTTGCGTCTTCGTTGCTGCACACGGGCTTTCTCTAGTTGCACGGAGCGGGGGCTACTCTTTGTTGCAGTGCACGTGCTTCTTATTGCGGTGGCTTCTCTTGTTGTAGAGCATGGGCTGTAGGCACGCAGACTTCAGTAGTTGTGGCACAAGGGCTCAGTAGTTGTGGCGCACGGGCTTAGTTGCTCCACGGCGTGTGGGATCTTCACGGACCAGGGATCGAACCTGTGTCCCCTGCATTGGCAGGCGGATTCTTAACCACTGCGCCACCAGGGAAGCCCCAAATATAATATTTTTAATGAAAAATAATAACATTTTTTTAAAATAAAAAAAGGGAGTGGGCTTGATCAAATTAAAAATGTCTTGTGCATTGAACGACGTTATTAAGGAAGTGAAAAGACAAAGCAGGGTGTGGGAGAAAATTTTTACAAGTCATATATTGATATATGGTAAGGGGTTACTAGCCAGAATATATAAAGAACTCTTACAAGTCAACAACAAAAAGACAAACGACCCAATTTAAAAATGGGCAAAGAATCTGAATTGACATTTCTCCAAAGAAGATATACTCATGGCCAACAAACACATGAAAAGATGCTCAGCATCACTGATTATCAGGGAAATGCAAATCAAAACCACAGTGAGAGAACACTCACGCCTACTAGGGTAGCCATAGTCAAAGAGATGGACGATAAAGAGTGTTGGTGAGAATGGGGAGATACGGCGACCCTGTGTGTTGCTGGTGGGGATGGAAAATGGGACAGTTGCTGTGGAAAACAGTTGGCGGTTTTATGACCCAATTTCACTTCAAAGTGTCTACCCAAGAGAAATGAAAACAGAAGCTTGTACGTGAATGTTTACAGCAGCATAATTCACAAGCGCCAAAAGGTAGAAACAACTCAAGTGTCCATCCACAGATGATGGATACACAAACTGTGTTCCATCCGCACATGGAATATTATTCAGCCATGAAAAGGGGTGAAGCACTGACAGTCGCTGCAACATGGATGGACCTTGAGAACACGATGCTCAGTGAGAGAAGCCAGACACAGAAGGACACACAGTGTGTGGATCCATTGACGGGAAACGTTCAGAACAGGCAGATCCACAGACACAGAGAGTGGGTTCCTGGTTGTCAGGGGCTGGGAGTGGGAAAATAGGGAGTGATTACTTATATGGTGTTCTTCTGGGGTGATGAGAATGTTCTGGAATTAGAGGTGATCGTTGCACAGCATTGTGAACCCACTAAATGTCACTGAATCGTATACTTTACAATAATGGCTAGTTGTGTATTATGTGAATTTCACCTCAATTAACAACAAAAAAAACTGAGAACCTTTCCAGCTACAATCACAGGGAAGGGACATGTAGCTACAGCAGAAGGTTCAGAAAGATACCCCACTGCTGCCTGTGAGGATGGAGGATGGGGCTGTGAGCCAAGGATGCGGCACCTCTAGAAGCTGGAAAAGGCGGGAACTGATGCTCCCGTGCAGCCTCCGGAAGGAACCAGCCCTGCCCACATCTTTTTTTTTTTTTTTTTTTTTTTTTTTGCGGTACACGGGCCTCTCACTGTTGTGGCCTCTCCCGTTGCGGACCACGGGCTACGGACGCCCAGCCTCAGCGGCCATGGCTCACGGGCCCAGCCACTCCGCGGCATGTGGGATCCTCCCGGAGCGGGGCACGAACCCGTGTCCCCTGCATCGGCAGGCGGACTCTCAACCACTGCGCCACCAGGGAAGCCCACCTGCCCACATCTTGATCTTAGCCCCGTGAGACCCGTGTCAGACTCCTCACCTCCAGAACTGTCAGAGAATAAATTCATCTTGTTGAAATTTAAAAAAAATTTTTAGGTAAAAGAGTGATATTCTACATTTTTGCAAGTCTCTTTAATATCTGGTTTAGAAAGATTCTCACATCTGCTTGTCATTCAGCCCATTTCCATAGCTGTCTCGGTTGATATATAGGAAGAAAACCCAGCTTCACACAGAGAGAGGAGGATTTTTAGCCTTTTTAGGTCATCATGGGTAGTCTTCTTTGTCCTACACCCGAACTGGACAGGTAGAGGTTTTTGAAGGTGGCCTGTTCTCTTTCATTCTCTGCTCCATTAAAGGCCATTCGTCTATCTTTGCACTTTGTTTTATTTTATTTTAATTTTAATTTTTGGCCACACTGTGCGGCATGTGGAATCTTAGTTCCCCGACCAGGGATCCAACCCGTGCTCCCCTGCATTGGGAGCACAGAGTCTTAACCATTGGTCCGCCAGGGAAGTCCCTGTCTTTGCACTTTGAATGGATCTTTTGCTCATGTGTGATTTTGACCTTGAAGACCCCCTGAAAGGGTCTCAGCAACCACCACCCTCACCCAAACTGGACACACTTTAAGAAGCCCTGGTTAAGAATCCTGCATTTGAATCTTGGTTCTGCCACTTGCCACCTGGGGGAGCTCGGGCCCCACCCTTGCATCTCTGTGCCTCACCTGTTCTTATCTTTATAAAGGGAGGCTGCTGGCCCCAACCAAGGGAGGGAGGCTCTCTTTGGCTTTGGGCTTCCACCTCCAGGAGGCTTTATGAAGGGAGGATGCCCTGCCCTACCCATCACTTACCTGACCCTCAGCACCCAGAGCTGCTGCCACAGGGCCTTTGTACATGCTGTTCTCTCTTCCAGGAACCCCTCTCCTCTTACCCAATCCTCCTCCCCTGGGCTAACTTTGACTAAGCCATCCTGTGTCACCTTGGACATCAGTCTCCTCCTCCAGGAAGCCTTTCTGGATCCCCATTCCCTCCCTCCACACTGTGAGTTCCCTCCGGGGCAGGCAGGGCCAGATGTGTCTTGTTCTCTGATGTGTCCCGGGTGCCTAACAAGGGTGGGTCCACAAAAGGCAGAGGCTCCCTAAATGGTAGCAGAGGGAATGAATGAAACAGGGAGGGGCAGGAGATCTTTGAATCCAGCCGCCGGTTGAAACACGAGGGTGTTTCAGCAAGAATCTGCTAAGTCAGTGTAGCCAGAATCCCCCCCTTACCCCTCAAGTCTCCTCCTAGTGATTCTCTGTCCACCGAGCCCACCGGCTCCTTCGCTGTGAACCTGCTTGCCTGTGCTGTTAGGAGTGGAGCCATTGCAGTAGCTCCTGAGTACAATCCGGTTTTACAGATTGAACTGTCTGGCAGTGGTTTTTCTTTAAACCAACTACCTCTGTATGATGGCCAGAGGGAGGAGCTTTGTAAAAACCCAGACCAGGGGCTGTCTTTCCTCTGTTTCAACTCTCCTTTGCCACATGCCTCCCCATTCTTATTTGCATTTAAAAGAAGCACAGGGACTTCCCTGGTGGTCCAGTGGTTAAGACTCCACGCTTTCAATGCAGGGGGCCCCGGGTTCGATCCCTGGTCAGGGAACTAGATCCTGCATGCTGCACCTAAAGAAAAAGATCCTGCATGCCACAACTAAAAATAAATAAAGAAAAGAAAAGAAAAGAAGCCCACTGTCCTCATGCCCAGGCCCTGCCCTGTCTGGACCGCCATGACCTCCCTCACCCCCCCCACCCCCCACCGATTCCACCGGCAGGACCCGCTGTGGCCAAGATAGCTGTTGAGGACCAACCAGCGGTGGAGACAGAAAGTGATGGACCTTGTTGATAACTGGTTAATGGACTCACCTAGTGGCCTCAGGCAGGACTCACCTGGCACAGAAGTCAGGAGAGGTCACTGGGAGCAGTGACCCTCACTTCAGAGGTGGCCACCAGGGGCAGAGTGAGCAAATGGCCAAGACAGGGGTCTTGTCCACTGGCTCCCACCCCCTTCTCCCCCGTCCAGCCCCTTCTGGGTCTCAGTTGCCTCTCTTGGCAACTCAGCCTGGCCGGACCTGTGCCACTGAGCTCCATCAGCTGCCCTGTAGGCAGGGGAAGCCAGCTCTGGGTGTGACCTCCACTGAGCTCCATCAGCTGCCCCGTAGGCAGGGGAAAGCCAGCTCTGGGTGTGACCTCCGGCTCAGTTTCAGTGGCAAGAATTTCCTGGGAGCCCCCTTGTGGGGCATGTGGCCCAAGCCATGGGTGATGGTGACATGCCCAGATAGAGGCCCTGGCAGGGCACTGCTGGGAGGCCTCCTGGTCGGCTCACCCTGGCACATGGGCTCCCAGTGCAGACCTGCTGATCCTCAAACAGCCCACTGGTCCAAGGTTATTAAAAGTGACCATCCTGGGCTTCCCTGGTGGTGCAGTGGTTGAGAGTCCGCCTGCCGATGCAGGGGACGCGGGCTCGTGCCCCGGTCCAGGAAGATCCCACATGCCGCGGAGCGGCTGGGCCCGTGAGCCATGGCCGCTGAGCCTGCACGTCTGGAGCCTGTGCTCCGCAACGGGAGAGGCCACAGCAGTGAGAGGCCTGCGTACTGCAAAAAAAAAAAAAAAAAAGTGACCATCCTGTCCCATAGTATGAAACGTCCAGAACAGGCAAATCCACAGAGACAGAGAGTGGATTCCTGGTTGTCAGGGGCTAGGGGAGGGGTGGGGGGGGTAATTGCTAATGGGAATGGGGTCTCCTTTTGTGGGGATGGAAAAGCTCTGGACCGGAGGTAATGGCTGCACAACATTGTGAATGTGCTGAATGCCACTAATAGTAAAAATCTCCCCCCAGCGCCCACCCTGCACTCCCGCTGCCCTTCATTTTCCTGCTTCTGGTTCACCCAGCTCTGTCTGGCCTCCAGGACTTTGCCCTTGCCGAGCCCTCCGCCGGGGACACCTCTCCGCCCGCCCGTTGGCCTAGCTAACTGCTACTTCTCTCTCTGGTCTCCAGTCACCGAGGACCCTCCCTCCAGGGACCCTTCCTGGACTTTCCTCCTGGTCCCCAGTGAGGCCCTGGTTCCCTGTGTCAAACTCCCCCACTGGGCTGGGAGCAACATAAGGGGTGCTTGGGCCCTGTGGGATCCCCAGTGCTCAGCAAATGGATGAACGAATGGATGAATGAGGCTCGCAAGACCCTCCTTAGGATAATCAGAGACTTGGTGGGGTGGGAAAGAGGGGCGGGTCCATCCCCTCCAAAGAGGGCATCCCCTGATCCCAGAGCCAGCTCTGCCATCTTCAACACCCCTTCCTCGCCGCCTTCGTGCCAGCTCGCCCCCTCTGCTTGAGGCCCCCTCCCAGCCCCCGTGAAGCGACCTTCTCTGTGAAGGGCACCTCACTGGACATCAGAGGGGCAGGATGGCAGAGGCAGGTGGGCTGGCACCTGCCAGCTCCCGCCATCAACCTGATGGTGACTTTGTGTGGACCTCACGCCTGTCCTGGCATCCCTGCCACCAGCAGGTCCCAAAATCCTGGGCGGGGACAACGGGAGGACTCCTCTTGTACCTGACATGGGAGGGTCCACTCTGACCCTTTGAGGGGCACAGCCCCCAATGTCCTGCAGCTGGCAGAGGGTTGTGGGTCTCCAGCCGAGCAATGGGGTGGCCGGGGGTGGCCCAGAATCAGACCTCAGACCAATCACTCAGGGTCCGGGTGACCCCAGGTGAGCCACATACCCTCTCTCTGCCTCAGACCCCCCTCTCAGTAACATGGGGCCTGTGCTAGGTTGGACTCAGACTATTATTATTACTGCTACTGTTATTATTATTGTGATATTATGATTTATAATAAGAAACATAGTTGGACTTAGTTCCCAGTTCCCGGCACACAGCCCCTAAAACCCTTGTAATTTCCTACGTCAGAAGAGGGAACATCTTTTGTTATAATATATACATTTTTTTTTTGGAAATTTCTTTTCTTTGTCACACTGCACAGCATGTGGAACTTCCCCGACCAGGGATCTAACCCGTGCCCCCTGCCGTGGAAGCGTGGAGTTCTAACCACTGGCCTACCAGGGAAGTCCCTTTTATGATAATATTTGGTCTTATGTCCTCTGTGCCTGAAATGGCTCCAGATAGTAAAGATGAAGGAAGCATCCTTTGCTTTCATAACAAGCTCTTTCAACCACACCTGAGTTTATGCTACGAGGTGACTTTTGGAAACTCCCTATAACCACAGGATCGGGGCTGGTGGCCAGGGGACCCCACTGACCCTGGGATTAGAGGGATGGAACTTTCATCAATGGCCAGTGGTGTAATCCATCATGCCTCTATGAAAATCCCTAAACATTTTTTGTAGAGCTTCCACTAGGTGGACACAGGGAGGTGCTGGGAGGGTGGTGCCCAGAGGGGACGTGGAAGCTCCGCCCCCTTCCCCACACCTCGCCTTGTGCATCTCTTCCATCTGACTATTGCTGAATTGTACCCTATTCTAGGACCTGAGATTGACTGGTGTCTGAAGTCGGGGCCGTCTTGTGGGGCTGAACCCTTAGCCTGTAAGGTCTGCCCGAACCGGTAGTGTTAGGATTGAGATAAATTGTAGGATACCCAGCTCGTGTCTGCCGGGGATTGGAGAATTGCTTAAGACTAGTAATTAATATTATTAACTGTTGACTAAGTTTGATTCCAGAGAAGAATGGGGACAGGAAAGGAACCTGAATCACAGACAGGCAGAGCCAAAAGGGGCCTCGGGAAAAACCCAGCCGGGGCTCCCATGCTGCAGATGGGAGATAGAAGCAAGGGGATATAGGCCATGGCCCAAAGTCACCCAACGTTGCCCAAGGTCGCTTGGCATTGAGCTGTGCCCCCTCCCATCCTGTGAAAGCTCCTTCCTCTGCACCGCGACCAAGACCAGTGCCACATCCCTTGGACGTGGACAAAAGTCACAAACCTCCCTTCTCAGTGATAGTTTATTTATTTCACATAAAAATCCCCCAAAGCTCATGGAAATGATGCCTTCATATCACGACAGTAATCAGAATGAATTGTTTTTGTTTTTAAAAACCACAAAACTCGCGCCGTCGTCGGAAGGATGGGTGTGTGAACTACGACTTGGGGGAGGGACTTATGATGCATCCCATGTGTCACAAGAGGAAAACTCAATGTTCCTTTACAAGGAGGGCTCGACATCCGTTGCATTTCAGCCAAAAACTGCCCCGCAGATACAAATCTTTCTCAAAGCCGATTTCAGAGGGTGTGGGTAGCAGCCCTAGGTGCTACCGAGGACACAGTGTCCCCGTATGGACGGAGCTGTGCCTCAGAACTTCACACACCTGTGGACAGGTGGCCGACCTGGAGACAGCCACCCCGGGGGTCTCTCTCTATTCTGGAGGGGCTGTGAGGTTGGGTTGGGGTCCTTGGTTCCACTTGCCCGTTGTCTATGGCTGCTGGTGGTCCGGAGGGGGTGGTCGGTGGGCCACGGTGAACCAGGGGGTCCGTGCTGGAATTTCTTGTTATGCTGCAGGCTCCTTGAGGGTGGGATGGGTCTGCCTCTTTCGTCCTTCTGTCGCCTCTGCAGCCGCTCAGTAATTGTCGGGTTAGATGGAATGCATCTGTTCCTGTTCCGGGCTCCTTTTTCTCTTCCAGTGGAACACTGGCTTTCCAGGAGTTATTGCATCTACTGTGGACTTGCGGGCCTCGCGGGTCACGTGTCCCTCTCAGCTGAGCAGAGCCAGCCACCTGAACCTGGAGTTCGAGGTGACCTGGCAGATGCCCAGGCACCTTTTAGAAAAGGAGGCGCTCTGGGCAGGGGTGGGGGACAAGCTGGCCCAGGATGGAGTGGCCTTTCGGAGGGCAGCCTGCAGAGGCCCATCCACCAGCCTCTCCTGCCTCAGCCTCCAGGTAACTCATCTGCGCCTGGAACATGGTCCCGGTCCTTTATTAGACATTTGGGAAACAGAGCAGAAACACAAATTTAAAAACCCCACCAGACGCCCAAATGCCCTGGCCTCACCGGAGCAGTGCTGGGTTCCAGAAGATGCAGGTCCAAGGCTGCTTAGAAACCCCGAATTTTCCAAGGCAGGAGCCACTGGCATTTGGGGTGGGACAATTCCTTGACATGCAGGAAGCACTGCTGTCCCTTTCGCTCAGCACTGAACGCCACTGGCTCCCTCCTGCCATTGGGATAACCCCAAACGCACCCCCTTGATATCCCAGGTGGAGAAGCATTCAACATCTCCTTTGAGGCCAGGAATCTCCTACTGGGAAATTATTGGGGGAGGGAGGGTCAACCAAACCTGGATGACACCCGCTAAGAAGCCAGCTACAGAGCCAGCAAGAGGGGCCGGACGATGCACCTGCTCAACTTTTGCTCAGATTCATAGAAACAGAGACTCTCAGGGTTGGAGGGGACCGCAGAGGGCCACTTTGTGCAAGTACCGTCCAGCCTTTTCTTGAATGCCTCTAGAGATGGGGAACTCACTCCCTTTAGCTCCGAGCTGACTGGCGTTTCAACTGCATTAGAAAAATTTTTTTTTTGTCCTAAGGATATCTTCTTCCTTTGAATGCAGGTGGTCGTAGCATCCAGGCCACTGGTTTTAATTCTCCCCAGTGACCTTTGTAACACTCGAACGTTCAGTACCCTGTATCTTCCTTTTTCTCGATCTGCGTTTCTGGGATGAGCTTATTTCAGCACTGGTTTCTCGGCCTCTGTTCCTGGTGGGAGCCCAAGGGGGCACATCCCAACCCCATGTTGTTGGGGAGATTAGGGAAGTGGGGAGGCTCATTCCCTCGGTAGGAGGTATTGATCGGGATTGCCCTGTGGCGTGGCCTCTGCGTTCAAGGGGCTTGAGAATGTTCTAGATTGAGGGGGATGCAGGTTCACAACTGTAGAACAAGGATGATTATCAGCGGCCCTCACTGGCGCTGTGGGCTCCGATGCTCCCTAAGAAGGTGGAAGTTATAAGAGGCAAGGGGAGGGCTATTCAAAGGAAAAGCTGTGAGTTCAAAGGCTGGGCAGTGCTCGGGGGGCACGGCGCTGCTGGGGGTGGGGGTTGAGTTTCCAGGCCAGATGCCCAGGGCTGCGGGGGCCGTTCTGGCAGGAAAGGCACAAGAAGGAATCCAGACCCGGCCAGGGAGTCGATGGGCATCTGTGGCTCCAACCTGAACCAGGTGACAAGCAAGAGAAGGGTCCTGACCAGGATTCTGTGCAGTGGTGTGGTGGTGGTGGTGGGGGGTCTCTGAGGCCACCAAGGACGCACAGGCCATGCTCAACGCTTCTTGCTCTTCTTGGCCATGAGCTCATGAGTGTGGGAGGGTGGAGAACTGGGTCCTTTTCCAGAACGCACTAATACTGCATCATTAAAAAAAAAAGTTTTCAAGCAGCTGGAAAGGATGTTGGGTTTCAGACATGGATGGAGGAGACGGACACCCCCTGGAGACTGTGACTCAGGATGAGGTGGGGACAAGATCCAGGGTCAGAGGGCGTCCGACAGAGGTTTCCTGGCATCTGGGATCTTCTTTTGTGTCCTCCTCTGTGCTCACGTCACCTCAGGACATGCTGGAGAGGCAGAAACACAGTCAAGTTATTATTATTGTATGTAAAGAAAGTGGAAAACGTTCCATGTGTGGGGAATCCAAAAGAATGATCTAATCGGCTTCAGTGTGCCCTCAGCAGCAAGAGTGGCACCTGCCTTTCAAGGTCTGCCACCTGTCACCCACCTTCTAGGTATGGTTCTGAAGGGGACTTCTCCCTTGGTGCCCCAGCCAAAGAACAAGGCCCCAGGGCTGGTGCCCTCGATCAGACTGGAGGCAGGCTTCATCTCACCCATCTACTCACCAACCCATCTGTCCATCTGTCCACCCACCCACCCATCCATCCATCCATCCACCCACCCATCCATCCATCCATCCACCCATCCATCCATCCACCCACCCACCCACCCATCCATCCACCCACCCACCCATCCATCCATCCATCCATCCATCCATCCATCCATCCATCCGTCCATCCACCTATCCAACCATCCATTATTCACTTATCCATCACCCATCCACCTATCTATCTATCCGTTTATCCACCCATCCACCCATATACCTGTCCATCTACCTATCCATCCATCCATCTATCCACCCTCCCACCTACCCACCTGTCCATCCGTCTGTCCATCTGTCCATCTGTCCATCCATCCATTGCTCCCAACCATTCCTTCTTTTATGTATTTAATCATTTTAGACATGCTTGTTTTTATCACCTCTACCTGAGGATTCCCAGGAGGAGGTCTAATGCTGCTATCTGTTGTACCGCCGACTTTTTCTCATGGTGAATGATTTCCTCGCATGTTTTGTGTCTGTGGTTGGGAACTCAGCTCCAGAAGGACCGAGATGGTCTTGTCAGAAATGCATTGAGAACTTGCTTCTATTCAGTGTGCCCAGGGCAGTACAGTTCTAAGACGATTTTTGATGTTTATTTCTCAGCCTGGGGCTTCTTGGGTCACATGGGTAGTATTAAGGCATGTGGCTGGGCCATGTAACATATTTATAGCAGAGTGTGTGGTCAAGGATTAACCCTGCAGGTTCCAAAGGAAGGTCTGGCCCTTGCCTGGCTTCTGGGAGGTCACCTCTAAGCCCTTGGAACGTCCTTCCTGATAAGAGTATCTTTGTTTGCCTGGGACCTGGGGTCACCCTGGATAGTCTATGCTGACAATGTGATCTAAGGCAGGAGCCATGGACCATGTGGTATCAGTTCAACCTCTGGAGGGGCTAGAGACTAAGGTCAGCCACGTGGGTGGTCCACCGTGCATATGACTGACCCCCAGTAAATACCCTGGACACCAGGGCTCAAATGAGCACACGTGGTTGGTGACACTTGGTGTGCATCACCACGCCTGGCTGCTGGGAGAATTAAGGGCTGTCCCAAAACTACTCCCCTGGGAGACAACAACTGGAAGCGTGCACCTGTCTCCCCTCACCCCACCCCATGCTCTTTTTCCCATTGCTGACTTTGAGCTGTACCCACACTTCCACCTTAATAAACCATAACTGTCAGCAGATCAGCTTTGCTGAGTCCTGTGAGTCCTTCTAGCAAACCACTGCCCCCGAGGGTGGTCTCCAGGACCCGTGACACACAGGGAGGCTTTTCCTGGCATCTGTAGTCAGGCAGACACACTGAGATAGGTTGTGGGCAGACAGTGCACCCTTTGGCTGAGTAAAATCCTGGGCTTCAGGGGGCCTGGCTCTGGGTGGACATCTCAGTCAGGGCCTCTGTGTGGCTCAGCTCTGGGGCCTCCTGTTAATGACGCCCCGCTGGAGTGGAGCAGGGACCGGCTGCCTGGCCCCAGAGGAGGCCCTGTTGTCATGGTAACCACGGTCTCCCTGCCTCCCTGGTGCAGCATCCTCCCCCCATCAACAATAAGTCATGAGGCACTCATCCCAGGGTAGGTTCCACATAGAATGTTTCCCAAAAAAGGTGCCAAGATCGCCCCGCTTCCCACCCACCTTGTTTCCTGATCTTCTGTGGCCAGAGCAGACCTGTGGGAAAAGGAAGGAGTCTCAGCATTAGTCGCCTGTCTGGGGAGCCTTGGCATTTGGCCATGAGCCCCATGAGGGCCAATATGGCTTCACCCTGATCTGGCACAAAGCAAGTGTCAGCACGTGTCAGCTGTGTAACAAATGAGCCAGGACAGGCAGTCGTGAGAATGGCTGAGCCCCTTCGCTGCCACAAAATGAAATCACTATTGCTGCTCCAGGTCCACCCACTGAGAAGGCTGAACCCATCCACCGGGACCTGCACAAAGGTCACCAGCTGGAACCTTCATCTGAGAGCAGATCTTGGTCTCTCGGGCACATCAGCTGCCCCTGGTCCCCATGCTTGGCCTGTGCTGGATGCAGGGTGGCAGGAGGAGGGGGCAGTGGTCCCAAGATGCAACCACTGCCCTCAAGGAGCTCAAGGACAGGAGAAGGAGGGTACGACAAGGGTCAAATGCAGGAGGCAGACCTGAAGAAAGAGACAGGAAAGGTGGGAGGGGCCTCTAGAGGCCAGGGAGGGGGTCGTGCCATCTGTCCACACATCCCAGGGTGAGGCACTAAAGGACTTTCAGTAGAGAGTTGCTGGATTTAAAAAAAAAAGGAGGGATTCCCTGGCGGTCCAGTTGTTAGGGCTCCGTGCTTCCATTGCAGGGGGTACAGGTTCTATCCCTGGTTGGGGAACTAAGATCTCTCATACCGCGGCCCAGCCGGGGGAAAAAAAAAAAGGAGGAGTATAGGAATGGGAACAACTGCTTAACAGGGTACAGGGTCTCCCTCTGGGCTGTCGAATGTTCTGGAACTGGAGAAGGTGCTGGTTGCCCAAAACTACAGATGCACTAAATTTACATTAAAATGGCTCGATGGAATGGGCCTCATGCTGGCTGATTCACAGTGGTGGTCTTACTTCAGCACCATGGTAATGTCAGATCACCTTCACTGAGGTTCCCTGGGCTCAGCAGCCCCCCGCGGGTGTGGGCTCTGGCCCTGTGGCCACCTGCGCACACTTACCTGTCCTCCGCCAGCCCCGCCTCCGCCTTCTCTTCAGACCTGGGCAGGACGCACTCTGGCTGCGGCCTTGCGCTGGGGACAGAAGAGGTGACGAGGGATGACCAGCCAGCCGAGTGGGCCCAGGGGCTCTCGGCTCCCACTGGCCCCTCTGTCTGGACCCACCATGGCCCGACAGCGATCAGGAGAGGGTTTGGCTGCGCCTGGGGAAACGCGGGGGCCCAGAGGGTGGACTGCGTGATGGGATGGCCAGGGGTTCATGAAGATGGACGCAGATGGTTGGTGGGGGGGGAGGGGGAGGGGCTGGGGGCCATTCCTTGGGGGCGCTTATCTCAGCTTATCGCCGCCGTAGGGGCCTCATGCACTTGCTCCCTGGACGCTGCAGCCCATGTGCTGTGATTCTGGAAGGTGGGCGCCCTGCTTGTCCTGTCATCTCTCTACTCCCATCCATAGCTAAGGCTCAGGAGGCGGGGGGAGCGTAACTCAGACAGAGAGACAGAGGAGAGGGGGACCTGGGGGTGGGGAGAAAGGGAGGAAAAGAAAAAAGCCAGACCGACAGACATGACTACCTCACACCCATCAGGATGGCTACTACCTTTAAAATTAAAAAAAAAAAATTTTTTTTTGGCCACACCACGTGGTGTGCGGGATCTCCGTTCCTCAACCAGGGATCGAACCCACAGCCCCTGCAGTGGAAGCACAGAGTCTTAACCACTGGACTGCCAGGGGAGTTTGCAGGATGGCTACTACCTTAAATGTAGAACATGTGTTATGTTACTATGTTGGCGAGGATGTGGAGAAATTGGAACTGCGCGTGGCTGGTGGGGTGAGAATGTCAAATGGGGCAGCCGCTGTGGCAAAGATTCTAGCTGCTCCTCGAAAGATGAAACATCGAGTTACCATAAGATCCAGCAACTCCACTCCTGGGTCTATATACACCCCAAAGAAGTGAAAGCAAGCACTTGAATAGATAACTGTACACCCGTGTTCACAGCAGCACAATTCACAACAGCCAAGAGGTGGAAACCCCCAGTGTCCATCGAGAGGTGATGGATGAACAAAATGCGGTCTATCCGCACACTGGAATATTACTCAGCCTTAAAAAGGAAGGAGATTCTGACACTTGCTACAATGTGGATGAACCTTGCAAACCTTATGCTCAGTTGGATACACCAGATGCAGAAGGACAAATACTGTCTGATTGCACTCACACGAGGTCCTAGAGAGTCAGAGCCACAGAGCCAGGAAGTAGATGGTGGGGGCCAGGGGCTGGGAGTCAGTGTTTCATGGGGACAGAGTTTCAGTTTGGGAAGATGAGAAAGTTCTGGAGATGATGGTGGGGATGGTTGCACAACAATGTGAATGTGCTTAATGCCACCGGGCTGTGCACTTAAAAATGGTTAAGATGGTGAATTGTATGTCCTGTGTATTTTATTGCAACTAAAGGTATTGGAAAAAAAAAAAAAAAACCAGGAAGGAAGGAAAGAGGAAGGGGAGGGAGGGAGGGAGTAGAGAAGAGAGAGGAGGGGAAGGAGGAGAACTCCCTGGAAGGCGTGGGATGGCGGGTCCTGCTGCCCTCCATGCCCCCTTCCACTCCACTCACACTCATCACTATTAAACGACGCTGTGTGAAGCCGCCGTAATTTTTCTCATTATGTGTCTCATCTGCCGACATCACCTGTCCTGCCCCAGGATCTGCTTCCCTCACTCGGTGAGGCAACCCTCCCCTTTGCCCTTTGAGGAAACTTCTGGACCAGGACTCAGTCTTAATCGCCTCAGTCTCTCCCAGGCTGGCACAGGGCCTGGCATGCTTTCGACTCACTGAAAGCCCCAACTCTTTCTCAGACTTGCTGTGTGGCCTTGAGCAGGTGCCTTGCCCTCTCTGAGCCTCGGATTCCCAGCCTGTCAGACGCTTTTAGGAATCCTGGCCCTGCCCTCCTCTTGGGGCGGAGGGGTGGGGATGGGGGGGATGAGAAAGGATACAGGAATGGTATAAGGGCTCCATAACTGGGTGGGACCGAAATAGTCCTGAAGTTTTGTGAGCACTGCCACTTTCGAAAATTAGCCAATAAGTCAGTGAAGGGGCGATTCTGGGGTAAGTCTGGCAGGGGCAAGCATGGAGCGGGTTGTGTTCCCCCCACTGTCATCAGGATTACTAGGAGGACTCTCTATGGAGTCTACTATTTTTGTCCGGTGGGTTACATTGGTCCTGATTTCTCACAATACTCCTCAGGGTGGCTGTGAACTTTTCACTTGCCTAATGTCACTCTGTGACTAAGTGAGGGAGCCTGGATTTGAGCCTGGATCTGACTCCAAGCCCTCGAGAGAAGGGCAGGGCCTTGAGCTACATGCGTGCATGACATGGGTCCCCACTGAGCGGAAACCACCAATTTCCCCCCAGCTGTGGGCCCGGCTCAGCGCCAGCCCTAACCTGGCCCGGGCACAGGCCACTCCGCACAGACCTTTCTCTCCTGGCCTTGAGCCTTTCCTCTTCGTACCTGGAAGAGAGAGAAAGGAAAGCACATGAGATGCAGCCTGGGAATCCCCTTCCCTCTGGGAACAGGGAAGCAATCTCACTGTCACATCTGAATACACGCCAGGTCATAGAGCAGAAAGGACAGCCGGAGCTGACGCGTCTACTGGTCTTTTTTATGTTTCCTGCAAGCCTGCCCACGCCCACCCCACCCCAGGGCAGGGGATATCTGTTTTGTTGGTATATTCCACCATCTGGAGTAGATGCGGCTCAGCGGACATTTTTTGCATCAGCCCCGAACACAGCCAGTATAAAGCGACCCCCTCATTGACGTGGGTTTGGTCTACAGGCCCCTCCGTCAGGGCAAAGTTTTCCTGTAAAGGGCCAGAGAATTCAGTATTTTTGGTTTTGCAGGCCAGTCTCTGTGGCAACCTCTCGATTCTGTTGTAGCTCGAAAGCAGCCGTGGATGGTTTGTAAATGGATGCGTGTAGCCGTGTGCCAATAAAACTTTATTTATAAAGACAAGCCAGGGGGACAGGGCTCACTGGCCCACGGCCTGCACTAGATAGCCAGGCCCTCTGTGTTCTGTAATTCCACAGGAGCTTGTTTCCCTGTATTTCCTTCTTTTCTGCTTTCCCACACAAGTCTGGTTCCCTGGCAGCTCGGTTGAGCTGATCAGAGGTGGCTGAGAGGCGAGCAGCCCGGGGGCAATGGGGATGGAGGTGCGGGGGTGGTGGTGGTGGTGTTCCCATGGCCCAGGGACACTCACTGTAGCACGCAGTCTGGGATCTGCACGTGCTCCATGGGGATGAGCTGCTCCAGATCTTCCAAGCTGTGCACATACTGGATCTTGTTGATGAACTTGACGCTGGTGGGAGAAGAAGCAGGGAGACATCTGAAAGCCAGCCCTCAGGGTGGCCCCTCAGGGCCAGAAGGAGCGATGGCAGACAGGGTTGCACACGCAGCAGTATTCCGGGATGCCCCAAGCACCTTCGCCCAAGCTTCCCTCCCCACCTGTGCCAGCCTCCACCCCTGGCCCCTAGTGGGGGAACAGAGCAGAACCCGGGGTCTCCCCTTGCAAGAAGAGAAGTGTCCTGAACCACGTGTTGGACACCAGTCCTTGCTGAGCTGAGGAAAGAGCTGAGGAAAGAGCTTCCTTCTTTGAAGGAAGCAGAGAGGAAAGAGATGCTGCTAGACTCCAGGCCCCATCCTCCCCAGGAGTTGCTCCTCTGTGTGAATCTTCCCAAGAATGCTTTTCTGGCACAATCGCCACTGCCTGGATGGCAGCAGTAGTCATTTGGTCACGAGACAGATGCACATGGGGACTGCTGATTCATTCCACATTCTTTCGGGATGAATGGCTTGTTCCGGTCCAAACCCCAGCTCTGGCTGTCTGCTACCCACTGAGGTGCTTTGTCACCAGCGCATTGCTTTGAACTCGTGATTATTTTTTTTTAAATTTACCTTAAACCTAATTTTGGTAAAATGTCCAATAAACTTTTTTCAAGGTCAAATCAGTTTTTTTTTCCCTTTTAAAAAAATTATTTATTTAGTTGCACTGGGTGTTAGTTGCGGCAGGTGGGCCCCTTAGTTGCAGCACACAAACTCCTTAGTTGTGGCGTGCAAACTCTTAGTTGTGGCATGCATGTGGGATCTAGTTCCCTGACCAGGGATGGAACCTGGGCCCCCCGCGCTGGGAGTGCGTAGTCTTATCCACCGCACCACCAGGGAAGTCCCTCACGTCAGTTTTTCTAATGATGAGAAATATAAGGCCAAGAGAATGTAACAGGACGCTAAGTCATAAAATAATCAAATAACAATAAAGAAAAGAAAAAAAGTAAGATAGAGTCACATAGTTACAAAACTGTGTCAAGAAGTTTTACATCTAATTTTAGAGATTAGATAAGAATTCGGCTCAAACTTTCCGGCACCCGGCAAAAACGGAGACCCATGAGGAATGCTACAGTTCGCAGTGTCCATAAGAGAAAAATACACGGGTTAATCAGCAGAGGCCACTGGTAACTGATCAGGGAATGATAGACGGTTTTCCCACAGAGAGTCACAAAACGGCCATGAGTACCGGAATAAATAAATCCCACCGCTTTTGTGCAGTTGAAATTTCTTTTCTTTCTTTCTTTCTTCCTTCCTTCCTTTCTCTCTTTCTTTCTCTCTTTCTCTTTCTCTTTCTTTCTCTCTCTCTCTCTCTCTCCCTCCCTCCCTCCCTCCCTCCCTTCCTTCCTTCCCTGAGCTACAAAGCTTGCAGGATCTTATTTCTCCCACCAGGGATTGAAGCCGGGCCCTCAACAGTGAAAGAGCAGAGTCCTAATCATTGGACCGCCAGGGAAGTCCCTGAAATTTATTTTCTTTTTTCTTTTTTAAAGAATCATCTCTTTTTAAAAAAATTTATTTTTGGCTGCGTTGGGTCTTCGTTGCTGCACGTGGGCTTTCTCTAGTTGCGGCGAGTGGGGGCTACTCTTCGTTGCGGTGCGCGGGCTTCTCATTGCGGAGCACGGGCTCTAGGAGTGTGGGCTTCAGTAGTTGTGGCACACGTGCTCAGTAGTTGTGGCTCGCGGGCTCTGGAGCACAGGCTCAGTAGTTGTGGCTCACGGGCTTAGTTGCTCTGCGGCATGTGGGATCCTCCCGGACCAGGGCTCGAACCCGTGTCCCCCGCACTGGCAGGTGGATTCTTAACCACTGCTCCACCAGGGAAGTCCCGGAATTTATTTTCTTAATTAAAAAAAAATTATCCTTGGAACATGAGTTCTTCCTCCAGTTGGTGTGACAGAAAAGTAAAGGGCCCAGGGACAGGGAGTGAGTCTCAGACCGACTCTACCTGAATACCCCGGGTCTGGGAGGCTCTGAGGATGGATGATCTGATTGGTTGCAAAGGTTTTTGTAGGGGGCACAGGAGCGACACCTGTGGTCTGAGCAGTGGGCTATAAATACAGGCGAGATCACATCGTGAGGATGCCATGGTAAAGCTGCCATGTCCGTTGTTGGAAATGGGTACCCGGTTTCCACGTGACGATGCTGTCTGCCTGTGAGCTGAGCTCTGTCTTGGGAAGCAGGGCTCTCAGGAGGGAGAATTCCAGTCCAGGGCGAGGCACATGCCCATGTTTAGATCATCGGGGAATAAACAGGAGTTCTTTTTGAGATACAATCACAGAACCTCATGGCTAGGGCCAGGTGGCAGCTCAGAATCTGTCTCCACTTCCCTCGGCTTTTAAACAGGGACGCTTACTTTACTCCACTTTCCCCTCCTATTTCCCTGAAAGCTCAAAATGAGACCTTTGAAATTCACCACAGGAAAAGCAACCCAGGGAATTCCCAGGCGGTCCTGTGGTTAGGACTCCACGTTTTCACTGCTGAGGGCACGGGTTTGATCCCCACTTGGGGAACTAAGATCCCACAAGCTGTGCAGCATGGCCAAAAAAATAATAAAATAAAATAAAACTAGGAAAAGCAACCTAAAGTGAGAGAATTATCTGCATTCAAGGCAAATTTCAGTTCCCAAATTACGGGATGTCGAGGACAGAAGGCAATTCTGTTAGGCTGAAGTGTGTGTCTACCGTTTTGCCCGGTAATTGTCATCATTAGCACAAATGACCCATAATTAGTGTATTAAAGGCCTGATTTCACTAATGTGCAAATGTCTGAGAGTGCTTGGGAGTCACTGAACAGAGCATCTGAAGTTGCCTCCTTGCCTCAGTGCTGTGATGCTCTCAAGGCAAAGTTTGACCCCGTCTATTAAACTCATCACAGATCCTTCACTGGGAACGTGGAAATGAAGGGTCTTCATTTAATTCAGTGTTTTGAATTATATTACATTAAATGTGCATTTACTTTTATGTGATTGATGAGGGCGTTTAACATGACTAATTTTGTTTCACTTGCTCTGTGTGTCCAGGTGCTTCTATCTCCTGCACATTCCAAAGAAAGAACCAGCCCCTGAGACTCACAGGAGGTCACCTGTAAGCCCTAGGAATGTCCCGTCTGGTAAGCGTCTTCATTTACCCGGGGCCCATAGTCTGTGCTAAAGATGTGCTTCCTGGTGGGGTCTTGGGCCATCATACCAGTTACTGAGGAACTAAGGGGGCTGCGTGGGCACTCCATCCCCGTGTGGCCACGCCTTGGTGGAAACCCTGGACACCAAGGTCAACTTCTCTGTTGGCAGTACTTCCTACACGTGATCACACGTCATTGCAGGGAGAACGAAGGGCTTTGGGTACAACTCCACTGGGACAGGGCGATCAGAAGCTCCCTTCTGGCTTCTCCTGGACTCCCATATGCACCTTTTTCCTTTGCTGATTTCAGTGTTCATCCTTTCTCTGGAATCAGCTATAACCCTGAGTACAACAGCTTTTCTGGGTTCTGTGAGTCCTCTTGGTAAATCATCAAACCTGAGGGTAGTCTCGGGCACCCCCAAAACACACACGTATCGTTCTACCACATCATGGTGCAGGAGTGGGTCAGCCCCTCCTGCCGTCCTAATGCCCCTCCCTTACAGATTCCAGAGTGGATGGAGCCGGGCTTCCTTCTGAGGGCGTGTGGTGGGCTGGTGACCTTGCTGTGTGACTCTGGGTAATTCCCTGGAATATTCTGAGCCTCAGTTTCCTCATCCATGAAACGGGCACGGCCAAGTCAACCTTTCAGGGCTGTGGTTGTAAACTTTAAAAGGGATCCAACATTCAATATGGGAGAGCTGGTTGTTACTTATTCCCACCTCCCTACCCCCCCACCCCGTGATGTATATTCGACACTAAATAACAATACATACGATTTTAAACTGTTTAACGCAACAATATAGATTCATCAGAGTGGAGCTGGAAAATGCAGATTAAAAAATAAGACACACAAAAACCCAGGTGGCTATCCGGGCACAGGTCATGATCTTACCTGATGAAAGGGCGGGAGATGGCCAGCACGGTGCGGATGAACCAGGATGGGTGGACTATGATTAAGGACTTCAGGTTTTTCCGCAATCTGCGTGGGGAGACAGAGGAAGCAAGATGGGCTCCTTGGGAAAGCCCCGGGGAGGGAGCAGTTAACCGGTGTTACCTTCTCTCTATGCCTAGGAGGTGCTATGCTTATCTCCATTGGCAGGGAGGAGGTGGAATCTCGGTAAAGCTAAGCCCCCTCGCAGAGTTTGCAGGTGGCAGAGCTGATGTCTGGTCTCCAATCTCTCTTAATTTAGAGTCTGAGCATGTGACTTCGTGGCCACACCGTCTCCCATTTCTGAAAGATTTTTCTGGGGTCCCATGGTTCTGAGCACCTATTATGGGCATGTTGAATTGCAGCCCCCTCATTTGGGAAGAGGGTCATTGTAGGAGAAATTAGTTAAGGTGAGGTCATATAGGAGTAGGGTGGGCCCCTAATCCACTGTGACTGGTGTCCTTATAAAAAGGGGACATTTGCACACAAGTGTCCACAGGGGAGATGCTCCCTCACGGCCCCAGAAAGAACCAACCCTGCAGACACATTGATCTCGGACTTCTAGCCCCCAGAACTAGGAGACAACATGTATCTATTGTTTAAGCCACCCAGTCTGGTGCTTTGTTACAGCTGCCCCAGCTGACCACTATACACCTTTCAGAGGGACCTCAGGACCCCTTGCATCCCGAGGAGCTCCCCCAGCCCCACCCACTCACCTCCTATCAATCATCTGGTAACACTTCTTCAGCCAGCCGATGCCGGGCATCCTCCGCCGAGGCGTGGCACCATTCAGGTACACGATCATGTAATCCTCGGCCACAAGGAGTTCCAGACTGCTGATGACGTACCTGGTCACGGGACGCAGACGACAGAGGACCCGACGGAGGGGCTCAGGGTCAGGAAGCCCAGTTCCCGGGACTGAACCCCTGGGGCACCTGCCCTTTCTGCCTCCGCCTGCCCTGGCTCTGCCAGCCACACCTGTTCAGGTGTTGTTGGCTGTCCTGGCATACTCGGCCCGAGCGGAGGGTGGGGGATGACCCCAGCCCCCCCCAAATTTGTGTCAGTGGGCACAGTGATTGTAGTAGTTACTATTTTATTGAGCACTTACTAGATGCTAAGCGATTTATATGCATGGTCTCCAATAATTCTGGGAGGTGGGCTTCAATAGCCCCAGATACACCTGGGGAACAGGCACCCACAGCCAACAGTCCATTGCGCCAGACATTAGGGACCTGGGGTCTGTCCCAGCCCTGTCTCCCCCTAAGTGATTTCAGAAGAATCCTTTCTTTTTTTTTCAAACAACATTCTTTAAAAATGTTATGTATTTATTTTTGGCTGCGTTGGGTCTTCGTTGCTGTGCATGCGCTTTCTCTAGTTGTGGCGAGTCGGGGCTACTCTTTGTTGCAGTGTGCGGGCTTCTCGTTGCGGTGGCTTCTCTTGTTGTGGAGCATGGGCTCTAGGTGTGCGGGCTTCAGTAGTTGTGGCGCACGGGCTTAGCTGCTCCGTGGCATGTGGGATCTTCCTGGACCAGGGCTCGAACCCATGTCCCCTGAATTGGCAGGCGGATTCTTAACCCTGTGCCACCAGAGAAGTCCCTTTTTCTTTTTTTTAAATATTTAGTTATGTATTTGGTTGCACCAGGTCTTAGTTGTGGCAGGCAGGCTCCTTAGTTGCAGCTCGCCGGCTCCTTAGTTGTGGCATGCAAACTCTTAGTTGCAGCATGCATGTGGGTTGTAGTTCCCTGACCAGGGATCGAACCCAAGCCCCCTGCATTGGGAGCGTGAGTCTTACCCCCTGCACCACCAGGGAAGTCCCAGAAGAATCCTTTCCTCTTTTTCAGCCTCTAATTCCCCATCTGTAGATTGGGGAGACTGGGCTCCCTGGTATCTCAGGCCACTTTCCGATCTGACCTTCCATGGCTACCTCCTTGTCCTCTGGCCCCACCTGGCATCCAAGCCCCACTGTGTAAGAAGGAAATCTTCGTAATGATGATAATAAGAGTGATAACAATTTGCTGAGTTCCTACTGTCATCTGCCAGGCGCTTTATCCATATTATCTGTCTCCATCATAATAAAACTGTACCTGTGTGTCCTTGGGCAAGTGACTTAACCTCTCTGTGCCTCAGGCTCTGCAGCCACAGAATGGGAGGCAACAGTAACTAATCCACAGAGTCCTGTCGAGGGTGGAATTCGTTATCACATACCAAGCCCTTCACTTCGTGGCTGCCACACAGTAAATGCTCCAGAACTGCTAGGGATGATGACAGTTGCACCCGTGAGGCCCAGCGGGCAAGCAGGGGACTCAGATGCAGGTCTGCTGGCAGCCCAGCCCTTCCCTGGTGCCGGGCAGAGCCCCCCACCCAACGTGGTTCTTGCAGCATGGTCCTGCCCACCGGGTGGGACCCTCAGAACTGTGGGCAGCTGGGACGGAGCGGGTGGGCCACTTACAGGAAGAGGTTCTCCATGACGTAGTGGTAGTCGGGGGAGCTGCTGTCTGGGAGGAAGCAGGCGGCAAAGACGATGATGGCGTTGAGACCTTCCCCGTAGTACCCTGGGGAGAGGCGGCCAGTGAGTGAGCAGCCCCAAGCAGAGATGGGTAGAGCCGTCTCCCAGCTCTGAGCCGCCACCTGCTCTGCCCCGTGCAGCGGCCTCGTCGCTGGCCAGCCCCTTCCCACCCACTGCGCACACTCAGAGGGTACAGCTCTGAGTCACAGCAGCCTGGCTGGAGAAGCCAGCCAACGCTTGACCTGTCTCCGCCTTTGGTGGGGGACGCCAGCCACCCTCGTAGACGTCTCCGGTGTGCATCCGGCACATCTATGCCTTGCCCCCCTGTGAGTTTCACCCCTGCACACCCGGACACTAGGGCTTAAGTTAACATCCCCCTGGGTCAGAAGAAGAGACTGAGGTCCAGAGAGGACCACTGATGGGCCTCCAGTTGCTGGAGCCGGGAGGGGGCCCAAGGGGTGTGGCCTTACCTCCGTGGGTCACCACCCTCATGTAGGGCCGGATCATGTGTAGGTCAATCCGGTGTTCCTGTTCCCCAATGATCACTGTCCTCCACAGACGCCCGTTGGCGGCACTGCCGTCCTCGGCCGAGCCATCCCCAAACAGGTCTGCACTATCCCCAGGCATATTCTTGGCGGCGGCCACGGGGGTGTCATCTGGAAGCGGCAGGGGGGTGGAAGGTGAGCGGAAGGGACACCTGAGTCCGGACACCTCATCCCAGCTTCCCTCTCTGGGCTACCTTTGCCGCCTGTGGCCACGGAGCCCTCTCCTCTCTCCCCAGGCCAGAGGCGAAACCACTCATCCTACCCTTTGCTGATAGGCGGTGTTAGATTGGGGCTGCTGGACGAGATGGAGGACCTGGGAGTCCCAAAGTCACGCCTAAATAATAATTTTTCTTTCCCCAAGCCGTGGAACACAGGAAAGTGCTCAGTCAGGTGGTTGGCCTGGGTAGAGCCCGTCTCTTGCTGTGTGACCTTGCACACATTCTTTCCCTCTCTGGGCTTCTCAGGATTCTTAACCACGCTTGAAATATCTGCCTCTTTCCGACCCGTCATCCTGCGATATTCCCGCCTCAGAAAATAGCCTGGCCGTTTTCCCAGCTGTTCAGACCCCACACCCAGGTGTCACCTTCAATGCCCTCTTCCCCTTCATATTCCACATCCACCCAACAAGTGCTATGGCTCTGCTTCTGTCCCCATGGCCACCGCCACCACCACCTTTCTGACCTGTGCTCTTGCCTTGGCATGTCAGCTCAAATAACACGCATCCAGGGAGGCCTGTCCCGGCAACCCTGCAAAGAGGCCTCCCCACCCCCAGGTAGCCTGGTTCAAGGAGTCTCGGCCTGGGCACTTTTGACCTTTGAGGGCCGGTCGTTCTCTGTGGAGCCCCCTCCTCCAACCCAGGCGCTGTGGGGTGTGGAGCCACCTCCCTGACCCCACCTACTTGATGCCAGGATTCCCCCAGTCATGACAACCACAGGTGTCCCCAAATATGGCCCAGTGTCCCCTGGGGGCAGGGGGCTGAATTGCCCCAGTGAGAACCCCCTGCCCTCTCCCATCACCTCGTTTCCCTCACAGCACCGATGACCAGGTGCAATTATCTTGTGTACATTTTTTCCGTTACCCAGAGCCTGGCTTTCCGACGGCCACGCGAGCAGGCAGGCAATGTCTATTCCTGACACGCCCCCGCCTGATCTCCCTGCTGCCCCCTACACAGCAATCAAGACCTCCTCCACAAACACCTATGGAATCAGGGGGAGGCCCTTCCTCTGGTCTCAGTCCCCTTTGAGAATCGGGTGAAAGACACATCTCCCAGCAAAGTCCACAAGTCCACGAGAAAATGTGCGTGGAGTCCCAGGAGCTGTCCTGGGAGCCCCGGGTTGGAAGGCCTGTCCCCCTTGAGCCTACGGGGATGGAGGAGGGGGGCTCTGGTCAGCTGGTCCCCAAGCCAAAGGGAGCGCTGGGGTCCGATTTGGGGGCTGGGCAGGTGCGATGAGCGACCTCACCTTCCCACTCCAATTCATTGCCGTTCCCCAGGAATTCCAGTGAGTCGGTCTCATCTGGGGTCTCGATGTCATCCACGTTGATATCCAAGTCATCGGGGGTGTCCAGGAAGTCATCGGACAGCAGGGAGCCCTCGCTCTGGTCCAGGGAAATGTTGATCTCGGGGGCCACCAGCGTCTTCCGCTTACGATGAGCCGCGTTGAAGTTCAGAGTGTTGGGAGGGGCTGTGGGGGAACAGGAAAACAGAAAAAAACAAAAGCGAAACAAGATCAGTCACTTTTGCTCTTTCTTTCTTCTTCCCCCTCTCCTGTTCCCAACCCAGTGGAGATCCACTCCGCCCTGTTGAGGGGAGTGGTTAGAAGTCAGAGGACATCCTTTCACGGCAGCGGTTAATATAACCATCTAGCGTGGAGGTCAAGGGCGGACGCTTGGACATAGGGCAGACCTGGATTCAGAGCCTGACCTCGCTACTCACCAGCTCCGTGACCCTGCAGTGCCATGTTGCTCTGAGCTTGACTCACTTTTACCATCTGCAAAGTGGGACTCACAGGTGAGTCGAGTCAAGGTTGAACAATGATGTGGGGATTAGACCCCGGGCAGCCTGGGTTCCAGATGGTGTGCTCTGGACCTACCAATATCTGCGAGTCTTGTTTCTTCCGGCTAAGGCTGGCAGAGAATGTCCACGTTCTGCTTTTGGCCTCTCTGTGATGCTCAACTCTAACAACTAACTTTTAGTGATCGTGTAATGTAAGCCAGACACTCTGCAAAGCTCTCCCCTGCGTTTTCACGTTCCAACTTTGCTATTGCCCCCTTTAACAGATGAGCAAACCGAGGCACAGAAGGGCAGGATCCTCCCATGTCACTCTGAAGCCTGTCGGGATGGATATTCCCCATGGTTTAGACCGCTTCCTCCTAAAGACTCTTAGCCTGGACTCTGGTCTCCTTGTAAAAGGTGGTTTCTCCTCCTGGGCTGCCCCCCATCTGACAGCCTGCGGAGCAGAGCCAGCCCCCCAGGTTTACCCTGTTTCATTACACGGCCTTTGAGGACAAAATAAGTAAACTAGTAAGAGACTCCTACCCCTCTTTTATTGGATGAAGACATTCATTGATCCATAATTTTTTAAAATTAATTAATTAATTAATTAGTTAATATTTTTGGCTGCGTTGGGTCTTTGTTGCTGCGCATGGGCTTTCTCTAGTTGTGGCGAGCGGGGACTACTCTTCGTTGTGGTGCACGGGCTTCTCATTGCAGTGGCTTCTCTTGTTGCGGAGCATGGACTCTAGGCGCGCGGGCTTCAGTAGTTGTGGCATGTGGGCTCAGTAATTGCTCGCGGGCTCTAGAGTGCAGGCTCAGTAGTTGTGGCACATGGGCTTAGTTGCCCCGTGGCATGTGGAATCTTCCCGGACCAGGGCTCGAACCCGTGTCCCCTGCACTGGCAGGTGGATTCTTAACCACTGCGCCACCAAAGAAGCCTCCATTGATCCATAATTAAATGGACCACATTTTTTTTTTCAGTTTGAATCTCACTTTTTTTCACTTTGAATCTCTCGGTCCCTACGCAGGTCAGAGGTAACTGCTTCAGGAGACACTGGGATAGAAACATTCGCTTTGGCAGAAAATGATAAAAACACAGCAGTCACATTTATCAAGTGCCTGCTATGTGCGGGGCACTGGCATGATTTCTAGCTCTCACCATGACCTTGTGTGGTGGGAAGTGTTACCCATTTTACAGATGCGGACACAGAGGCAGAGACTTGCCCAAGGATCCGACCCCAGGCTTCTCAACTCACTCTGCCTTTTTCACGGGAAGTGCGTTAGGAGCAGTGAATCAGGAGTGCTTGATTTAAAATACTGCTACTCTTCCTGATGGGGTCAAGCTGTGGGTCACAGCATGGTGGCAGTAAGACTAAAGGTACAAGGAAGCACGGCGGCAGTATGCCACCACATGGACCTGGAGGATAGGGCATTGAGCCAAAGAAGATGGTTCTCCAGGCTTAAAACCTATTGGAACAAGTTTCAGACTTGCTGGGACCCGTGACCCCTTTCTTCCTTCCAATTTCTCCCATTTGGAATGAGAATATCTATTCTATGTCCATCCCGCCATCATGTTTTGGAAGCAGAGACATTGCCTGATTTCATAGGTCCACAGCTGGAGAGGAATTTTGCCCCGGGATGAATCACACCTGAGGTTTTTTTTCCTCCTGCCTCCTGAGCCCTTCGACTGATTAGACACGGCCCACCCACACAATGGAAGGCAATCTGCCTTACTCAAAGTCCATGAATTTAAATGTAAATCACATCTAAAAAAACACCCTCAACAGAAACATCTAGAATTATGTTTGACCACATAGCTGGGTACCATGGGCCAGGCAAGTGAATACATAAAATTAGTGATCACATCTCCCCATCTCAAGTTCCTTAACTTAATCCTATCTGCAAAATCCCTTTTGCCATGTGAGGGAACATTCAGGGGCTCCTGGAATTAGAATCTGGATATCTTTGGGGGTCATCATTCAGCCAGTGACACCTAGGAAGTCGGGTACTGTTACTACACACTCCTCGTTTTACAGAAGTAGGAAATGGAGGCCCAGAGGGGTGAAAGGATTTCCCCAAGGTTACCCTGTGGGAATGTGACAACACCAGGCAGAGCCCATGTGCTCAGGCAGGAAGAAGGGCTGGTATTCCAGGGTGACCAACTACCCAGATCGGCCCCAGAAACCTGGAACAAATTGGTCCCCCTACCTGGCTCATGGGCATAGTGTGGTACAGGGGTAGGCAGAGATGGCTCTCACTGCTGTGTGACCTCAGGGATGTGGCTGTCCCTCTCTGGGCAGTCTTTCCCCTGTAGGGTGGGCTCTGTGATGGGCTGCATGGGGGAAATGCAGGCAGAGCAGGGACCCTCAGCAGAACTCTGCCAGGAGATGTCATCGAGGAGAACACATGTTTGAGGCAGCTTCTCTGGCTGCCCCAGGCCCCCCTGTCCTCAAAGTCTGGGGCTTTGGATCCTCAGAGCCATGAGCCCTCCTGAGTGCTCAGGGCAGCAAAGCCCTCCCAGGGCTGACTTTGTGCCTGGCATCCCCTGGGCACTTTACACAAATCATCTTGTTTAATCCTTGCATGCCCCTTCTGTGGGAGGCTCACTACCTGTATTTAGTAGATGAGGAATTGGAGGCACAGAGAAGCTAAGCAACTAGTTCAAGGACACACAGCAACTGACTTCATGATGGCACCCACACACGTCTCTGGCCCACAACCACACTGCTTTCCCTGCAGGACTTGGAGCAGAGCAACCCCCTTCCCTGACATTCCACCCAGGAAGCATGACCTCTGACATTTCTATAGTTATAGTGCTGGGCACAGCCCAGACCGTGTGCCCATTTCTGCATGCATGGAAACTTACAGGATGTGTCTTCTGTGGCACTGCCAAGCAAGTCCATCCCCGTCTCTTCCGAGAGTGGCCTGCAGACCCAGCCAGGAGCGGACATCAGCCACCAGGCCCCACAAGTCCAGCCACAGGAGCATGGAGTTCAGACAAAATGACACCAACAAAATCTGTTTAGCTTTGAGAAACCGTTGGAACAAAATACATCTGCTCGCGAGCACAGAAAATCATAAACAATCAGCGCTGGAGGGCTCCCATTGGATCATCTAATAAATATTAAGCCTTTTGGGGGGGGTGGGGACGGGGAAAGCTGAGGCCCAGTGAGAAGAAGGGTCTCATCTATATTATATTTGGAATATAAGCAGCATTCTTCATGGGCTGACCCCGCAGGGTTTGGTCTCCGATGAATTGTTGCTATTAACGCAGCCAGAAGTTGTCCAATGGACATAGCAGACAACTGAAAGAGCTCTCTCTGGCCAATGCTGGACTGGTCTGACCAACAAAATATATCATGAAATATTGGATTGTGAGCCAGTGTTTAAAATAAAATGTCCATGAGTCCATACATATATAAATAAATGATTGAATAAATAAATACAGGGAGAAGAGACAAATTTTTCCTGCAGAGAAGAATTTCATATAATGTCTGTAGATATTCTGCCCTCAAGGAGATGGAAAGTAACACCCTTCTCTGTAAGTGTGGGCTGGGCACAGTGACTTCCTTCCAAAGAGGACAGTATGGGAAGGGGGGAGGTGTGACTTTACAGTGGAGACACCCAACCAGCACGACCTCAGCCAGGGGACTGAGGTCAACACCAGCAGAGATGAGTCATGTTGATGGCAGCCACCCTGAGATGAAGGATGAGACGGCCCTTCACAGGTGGTCCTCCTCCCAGCACCCAGCGTCCCAGTGTAACCGTGAGAAAAACACCAGACAAGTTCCTACTGAGGGAGATTCTACAAAATCTCTGGCCACAGCCCTCCTCAAACCCGTCAAGGGCATCGAGAACAAGGGAAGTCTGAGAAACTGTCACAGCCCAGAGGAGCCTGAGGAGACATGATGCCTGAATGTTACATGGGAACTTGGGTGGGATCCTAGGAAAGAAAAAGGATATCAGGAGAAAAGGACTATGGAAATCTGAATAAATTCTGGACTTCAGTTAACAACAGTGTATCAATATCAGTCTATTAATTGTAACAAATGTATCAGCCTAATGTAAAATGTTAATTTAGGAGAAGCTGAGTGTGTGGGGAGGTGTATGGAAATTTTCTGTAATATTCTTGCAACTTTTCTGTAAACCTAAATCTTCTAAAAAGTAAATTTTTTTTAAAAAAGAAAGGCAGCCAGCTATACATTTGTGCCCCTTTAATGCTTAGTGGAGCACGAATTTGCAAAATAAAACCTGTTTCTCTGGCCATGCCCAGACTGGTTTTTTTTTTGGACCACAGCTCATGCCGCCTGACTTTGACCCACGTGCTCTGGCTCCTTTGCTCCCTAGGGAAATAATTTTTCAGAGTGCATGGGGCTGTCAGAGGCTCTAGCTGCAGGGTGTGCTGGCTCAGGGAAGCACTGCAGCGTTAATTCATCTCTGCAACTCAGCAGTGCCAGCTCAGCTGGAATGGGAGCTGGTTAGATGGGGAAGGACAGTAGAATGCTTTTTCTTTTCCTTTAACAAAACCATTCATTCCATCACCTCTGTTCCTTGTAGAGCATGAGCTGGCACCCTCTGTAGGGTGAGATCTATCCATGCTTCTTCCTCCGCACCCGCCACCCCACCCATCTTTCTCCCATTCACCATGCTTCGAATGTTCTTTGAGTAACCACTACCTTCCAGGTGCATTGGAGGTCTTGGAGGGTCTTGGAGGTAAAGAATGAATCAGATGTTGCCCTGCTCTCATAGAGGTCAAAAGTCAAAATAGAGCAGAGGTCCAAAGGAAATGAAGGGCTTCCCTGGTGGTGCAGTGGTTAAGAATCCTCCTGCCAATGCAGGGGACACGGGTTCAAGCCCTGGTCTGGGAGGATCCCACATGCTGCAGAACAACTAAGCCCGTGTGCCACAACTACTGAAGCCCAGTCGCCTAGATCCTGTGCTCTGCAACAAGAGAAGCCACCACAATGAGAAGCCCATGCACCACAACAAAGAGTAGCCCCCGCTCGCTGCAACTGGAAAAAGCCTGCACGCAGCAACGAAGACCCAACACAGACATAAATAAATTAATAAATTTATTTTTAAAAAATGACAAAGGAAATGAAGACACATATCCATGCAAAAGCTCATACCTGAATGCTCACAGCAGCATGATCACATTGCAAACAACCCAAATGTCTACCAAGTGATGAACGGATAAACAAAAGTACAATGGAATATTATTCAGCCATGAAAAGGAGTGAAGCGCTGACACCTGCTACAATGTGGATGGACCTTGAGAACATGATGCTCAGTGAGAGAAGCCAGACACAAAAGGCCACATAATGTGTGATTCCATTTATATGAAACGTCCAAAACAGGCAAATCCACAGAGACAGGTGGTGCATTTGTGGTTGCCACAGGGATAGGGTTTCATTTCGGGTGATGGAATGTTTTACAACTGGATAGAGGTGACGGCTGTACAACATGTGAGCTGTTCATTTAAAATGGTTATTTTGGGACTTCCCTGGTGGTCCAGTGGCTAAGACTCCACGTTCCCGATGCAGGGGGCCCGGGTTCCATCCTTGGTCAGGGAACTAGATCCCACATGCCTCAACTAAAGATCCCACATGCCACAACTAAGACCTGGTGCAGCCAAATAAATAAATAATTAATTAATTAAGAAAATTAGGGCCCAGGGCTTCCCTGGTGACGCAGCGGTTGAGAGTCCGCCTGCCGATGCAGGGGACATGGGTTCGTGCCCCAGTCCGGGAAGGTCCCACATGCCACGGAGCGGCTAGGCCCGTGAGCCATGGCTGCTGAGCCTGCGCGTCCGGAGCCTGTGCTCCACAACAGGAGAGGCCACAACAGTGAGAGGCCCGCGTACCGAAAAAAAAAAAAAAAAAAAAATGAGGGCCCACCCTAAAATGGTTATTTTGGGGACTTCCCTCACGGTCGAGTGGTTAAGATTCCGTGCTTCCAATGCAGGGGGCACAGGTTCGATCCCTGGTTGGGGAACTAAGATCTCACATGCCCACCGCACGGCCAAAAATAAAATAAAATGGTTCTTTTTATGTTATGTAAATTTCACCTCCATTTAAAAAAGAAAAAAGCAAGCTTCAGATTAAGTCATAAGGTTTTTTTTTAAAAATAAATTTATTTATTCATTTATTTATTTTTGGCTGTGTTGGGTCTTCGTTTCTGTGCGAGGGCTTTCTCTAGTTGTGGCAAGCGGGGGCCACTCTTCATCGCGGTGCGCGGGCCTCTCACTGTCGCGGCCTCTCTTGCTGCGGAGCACAGGCTCCAGACGCACAGAGCTCAGCATTTGTGGCTCACGGGCCCAGTTGCTCCGTGGCACGTGGGATCTTCCCAGACCAGGGCTCGAACCCGTGTCCCCTGCATTGGCAGGCAGACTCTCAACCACTGCGCCACCAGGGAAGCCCCAAGTCAGAAGGTTTTAAAGAGGGATCTTTTTTTCAGTTTGAGACTGAAGACTACTCACACACCCATTTCGTGTACACGTTGCTCTGGTCCCTCTGGTCTGTAGCTGACACCCCTGCTCTCAACATGGGGAGGGCAGCTGGTAACTCACAAATAAGTCCGGGATCCGGGAGTACAGGAGGCACACCACCTACTTGCAAGGTTACCCAAAATCATGCTCTGAAATTGCAGGCTGACAGCTGATGCACCACCCCTAGTTTTATCCTGCCCACACAGCATTTCACAACATTTTAAATTTGCTGTCAAATCAGAGATACGTCTAGATATCAGTCTTTTCTTGAATCAGATCTGCGCTTCGTGCATGGTAACCGCCACCAGGAGCTGACTGTCCGCCACCCCTGCTCACCTGGGTGTCAGGATTTCCTTCCGGCTCCTTCCCCTCATTTACTCTGCCTTCCCTGTTTCCATCAGTCTGAGGCTGTAATCCCTGTTGTTCTAGAATCAACTAGAACCATCCTTTACCCCCACAGACAGGGCACTCACTCTGTTGGAATGTTGACGGCATCATCATCTTGTTTCTTCCTCACAGTATTCCTATGAGGCAGGTAGCAGCCCATTTCACAGAGGAGGAAACAGAGGCTAAACCAGAAGATGCCCAAGGGCAGAGCGAACCACTCACAGAGGTAGAGCTGAATCCGGTCATTGCCCTCTACTGCCCCCTTGTGTCCAGTCGGCTCATGTGAACAAACCCCACAGGTCCACAGGACAGCAGCTTTCAAGGTCAGGTGAGACCTGGTTATTTCTACAAGCCCCAGGAAGACCTCAGCTAATGTAGAGCTGAAGCCCCTTCACGAACTCAAAGTGGATCCAGAGGGCTCCCTGCAGCACTTGCTTTCAGTCGGTACTGGGAAACCCATGTAAAAAGTGGGGTTCCCCCTAATCCACCAGGTGTACAGTGTGGCTTTATTCTTCTGGTGTGGGTTGACTTGCATCCCCCCCAAAACATAATTCAGGTGTTAACTCCCAGAACCTGGGAATGTGACCTGTTTGGAAATAAGGTTGTTGTAGACAGCATTAAGTTGAGATGACATCATACTGGAGCAAGGTGGGCCCTACAGCCAATCAGTGGTGTGATTGTAAGAAGAGGCAAGTTTGGACACAGAGACACAGAGGAGAAGGCTGTGTGAAGATGGAGGCAGATTCAGATCAAAACTACGATGAAGGGCTTCCCTGGGGCGCAGTGGTTAAGAATCTGCCTGCCAATTCAGGGCACATGGGTTCGAGCCCTGGCCTGGGAAGATCCCACATGCCGTGAAGCAACTAAGCCCATGCACCACAACTACTGAGCCTGCACTCTAGAGCCCGCGTGCCACAACTACTGAAGCCCACGTGCCACAACTACTGAAGCCCACGTGCCTGGAGCCTGTGTTCTGCAACAAGAGAAGCCACCACAATAAGAAGCCCGCGCACCGCAACGAAGAGTAGCCCCCACTCGCTGCAACTAGAGAAAGCCCGCACACAGCAACGAAGACCCTACTCAGCCAAAAATAAAAACAAACAAATAAATAAATTTATTTAAAAAAAAAAACTACAATGAGGTATCACCTCATATTAGGCAGAATGGCCATCATCAAAAAATCTACAAACAATAAATGCTGGAGAGGGTGTGGAGAAAAGGGAACCCTCCTACACTGTTGGTGGGAATGTAAATTTGTACAGCCACTATGGAGAACAGTATGGAGGTTCCTCAAAAAACTAAAAATAGAGCTACCATATGATCCAGCAATCCCACTCCTGGGCGTATATCTGGAGAAAACCATAATTCGAAAAGATACATGCACCCCAGTGTTCACTGCAGCACTATTTACAATAGCCAGGACATGGAAGCAACCTAAATGTCCATCAACAGAGGAATGGATGGATAAATAAATAAATAAATAAATCTCATATATATATATATATATATATATATATATATATATATATATATAAAATGGAATACTACTCAGCCATAAAAAAGAACAAAATAATGCCATTAGCAGCAACATGGATGCACCTACAGATTGTCATACTGAGGGAAGTAAGTCAGGCAGAGAAAGACAAACATATGATATCGCGTATATGTGGAATCTACAAAAAGCGTACAAATGAACTTATCTACAAAACAGAAATAGAGTCGCAGATGTAGAAAATAAACTTATGGTTACCAGGGGGTCAGGGGAGGGATAAACTGGGAGATTGGGATTGACATATACACACTACTATATACAGAAGAGATAGCTAATAAGGACCTACTATACAGCACAGGGAACTCTACTCAATACTCTTTAATGGCCTGTATGGGAAAAGAATCTAAAAAAGAATGCAGAACCTCCCTGGTGGCACAGAGGTTAAGAATCCGCCTGCCAATGCAGGGGACACGGGCTTGAGCCCTGGTCTGGGAAGCCCACATGCCATGGAGCAACTAAGCCCGTGAGCCACAACTACTGAGCTCATGCACCGCAACTACTGAGCCTGTGTGCTGCAACTACTGAAGCCCACGTGCCTAGAGCCTGTGTTCCACAGCACGAGAAGCCACCGCAATGAGAAGCCCGCGCACCGCAATGGAGAGTAGCCCCCACTTGCTGCAACTAGAGAAAGCCTGCGCGCAGCAATGAAGACCCAACGCAGCCAAAAAAAAGAAAAGGAGTGGATATATGTATAGCAGATTCACTCTGCTGTACACCTGAAACTAACACACATTGTAAATCAACTGTGCTCCAATAAAAATTTTAAAAAGTAAAAATAAAAAATAAAACACAAGCTTAAAAAAAAAAGATGGAGGAAGGCAGAGACTGGAGGGATGCATCTACAAGCCAAGGCAGGCCGAGGATTGCCGGCCACCATCTGAAGCTGGAGGAGGCTGGAAGCATCCTTCCCTAGAGCCTTCATAGGGAGTATGGCCCTGCAGACACCTTGATGTTGGATTTTTAGCCTCCAGAACTGTGAGAGAAAACATTTTTTCTGTTTTAAGCAAGTTCCTGGTACTTTGTTATGGCAGCTCTGGGAAACTCACACGCCCTCTCAGCGTGAAATCCAAATTTCTCTCCTACTGCATCCCCTACCATGCCAAGGTCCTCTCTGCCCCAGTGTCTTTGCACATCCCACCCCCTCTGCCTAGAGGGCCACTTCCTGCTTTCTTTGGTGAACTTGCTCAGCCTTTCAGGCTAGGTCAGCGTCCTCCAGGAGGCCCCATCTGAATCTGACATCCACCCCGCTCCTGCATCCTGCCTCAGAAGCCTCCTTTAGCACTGAATCTGTGGTACTGTGTGCTAATTCCTTGTTTCCTGGGCAGACTGTGAGCCCTTGAAGGGGAGGAAGTGCCTCTTCCCCTCTTGCTTTGGTGAGTCACGGGCCTGGACCTGGGAGAAGCAGCCCTCAGCAAGGGTTTTGAAGGAAGGAGCAAGTGAGGGCACATTATGTAAGTGGCAGGGAAAGGCCAAAATCTAGAAACACCTGTCACCCGGAATCAGCTGTTATTGCAATAGTTCTGGCTTCAGAGGTGGCTCCTGGACCGAATTCTACCCTCAGATCCTAGCCTCTGGCTTAATGTTACTCACAGTATGAAAGAAGGGAATTGGGAATAAACTGTGGGCCTCAGGACCTTTGAACATGCCTCCTGCTTCCCAACTGGTGCCCCAGGGCTTCAACGGCATTAAGATCAGCTGTGCTGCCTCAGTCTCCCATCCAGGGCTTTCCAGCCTCTGTTTCTGTTTGACGGCGGCCACCTCTGGTGCAGGGTAACAGCAAAAACTCTTTCTGGGCATAAGTAGGCTTTTCCAAGGCTCAATGCGGGGCCAGCAGCACTGGGGCTTATCACAGGACTCCTGCAGAGCTAAGTCAGGAGAACCAGAGAGGGAACTGCTGAAAGGCATTCAAGAATTATCCATTGGCAACTTTGGTGGTTTCAGATACTCAGATAAATCTGCCCCTTTTCCTTCTCTGCAATTTCCAACACCTCTGTCCATTCATCTTGCTCTCGTCTCCCCCAGCACCATCACCTCTTGGTTGGGAAACTAAGATCCCACATGCTCATGGCACAGAATAAAATAAAATAAAATGGTTATTTTTATGTTATGTAAATTTCACCTCCATTTAAAAAAGAAAAAAAAGCAAGCTTCAGATTAAGTCAGAAGGTTTTAAAGAGGCATCTTTTTTTCAGATTGAGACTGAAGACAACTTACATGCCCGTTTTGTGTACATGTGCAGCATGGCCAAAAAAACAAAAGGTTGGGGCCCTGATTCCCTAGGACCGTGACCTTACAAGAAGAGGGAGAGCCACGAGAAAGCTCCCCCGGCACATGCAAGCACAGAGGAAAGACCACGTGAGGATGCAGTGAGGCGGCCAGGAAGAGAGCCCTCACCAGAAGCCAACCCTGCTGGCACCTTGATCTCAGACATCCAGCCTCTGGAGCTGTGAGAGAATAAATGTCTGCTGTTGAAGCTGCCCGGGGTGTGGTATCCTGCTATGATAGCCCAGCATCGCTGGAGCACAGGAAAGAGAATGGCGGAGTTGAGGAAGGCAGAAGACGCTCTGCTCAGAGCCTGCCATCACTTCCTGGCCTAAACCCACGGCTCCTGCATGAGGGACTGCTGAGCTGGGCAACAGGAAATCACCTCTGTGCGTGTGTTGGGCTGGGGGAGGGACATTGCCTGGCCTGCCCTGTGCAGGGGCGGGCAGATACAAACAGATTGAGCATAGATAGAGAGACAGACAGCAGACAGACAGACACAGGGAGAGACAGGGGCAGAAGAGAAAGACCAGGGTTGGGGGAGAGAATGATAAAGCAAAGGAAGTAAAATCTTAACAATCAGCAAATCTGGGTAAGAGTTTACAGATATTCCTTATACCATTCTTATAGTTTTTTTTTTTCTAAGCTTGGGACTATGTCAGAATAAAAAGTTCCAGGGGGAGGGATAAATTGAGAGATTGGGGGTTTCCCTGGTGGCGCAGTGGTTGAGAGTCCGCCTGCCGATGCAGGGGACATGGGTTCGTGCCCCGGTCTGGGAAGATCCCACATGCCACGGAGCGGCTGGGCCCGTGAGCCATGGCCACTGAGCCTGCGCGTCCGTAGCCTGTGCTCCGCAACGGGAGAGGCCACAACAGTGAGAGGCCCGTGTACCAAAAAAAAAAAAAAAAAAAAAAAATTGAGAGATTGGGATGGACACATACACACCACTATATATAAAATAGATAAATAATAAGAACGTACTGTGTAGCATAGGGAACTCTATTCAATACTCTGTAATGATCTATATGGGAACAGAATCTAAAAAAGAGTGGAAGGGATTTCCCTGGTGGTACAATGGTTAAGAATCCTCCTGCCAATGCAGGGGACACAGGTTCCATCCCTGGTCCGGGAAGATCCCACATGCCGCGGAGCAACTAAGCCCATGTGCCACAACTACTGAGCCCCCGTGCTGCAACTATTGAAGCCCGTGCGCCTAGAGCCCGTGCTCCGCAACAAGAGAAGCCACCGCAACGAGAAGCCCATGCACCGCAACGAAGACCCAATGCAGCCAAAAATAAAATAAAAAAGAGTGGATATATGTATCTGTATAACTGACTCACTTTGCTGTACAGTAGAAACTAACACAACATTCTAAATCACCTACACTCCAATTAAAAATAAAAAGGAAAAAAAAGAATAAAAAGTTACAAGCAAAACCCACGACCACTCGGTTATAGAAGGCAGAGCAGGCTGAGACACCATTCAGACATCTAACCCTGTACCTGCCTCTCCTTAGCTGTGAGACCCGGGCCAAGCACTTTCCCACCCTGGTCCTCAGTTTCCCCACCCAACCTTTCTTCAGTCCCTCGATCTGCTTCCGCTGGCTTCAGGGCCTTTGCACGTGCTGCTCTCTCTGCTTGGAATGCTTGACCCCTACCTCCAGCCTCTTTCCCCTGTTCATACCTCTTCATCCTTCAGAGCTCAGGGTCAGCACCTCCCCCAATGTCCCCAACCCAGTCAGACCCCACCTGGCGCTCTCCAGGTGCCAAGAACCCAGCTGCAATTTTTCATTGGTCTGTGAGGTTATAAGGGACCGCCTGTCTCTGCGCCAGACTGTGAACACCCCACAAGGGCGGCTCTCCTGTTCTCCACGTGTCCCCAGCGTCTCACCCAGGGCCTGGCATACAGTCGGTGCATATCACTAGAATGAATGAATGTGGAAGCAAGGCAGGTAGATGGATCGTCTCCAGGCTGCCCTCTCTCAGCTAGGGTCCACAGGTACCTGCAGAAGAGCAGGAGGTGCAGGAAGACGCCGCAAGGCAATGGCAGCAGGAGGGGGCTGTGGGCACAGGGCGAGCACCCGGACACACCCAGGGCCGCTCGAGGATCCCACCCAGGAAGGGATCACTGAGCTCGAAGGAATAGAATTGTGGGTTGTCTGGCATCAGACAGAGGTGCTTATGTTGAGCTGCAGCTGGACGCTGTATAAGGAGCTGTACTCATTTCTCCCAGAACGAGGAGGACAGAGCCTTGACGAAGGCATGTCCCTGACCCCAGGGCTGCACAGCCAGGCCACTATCCTGCAAACACTGAACTACTGAAAAGGGAGAGGAACCCTCTGCAGCTGGGGAAACTCACTTGAAATTCACATTTGCAGCTGCAGTCAGCTCCACTTTGTCTCAACAAGGCTTGGGAGAGGAGGGTCTCTTTTATGGGGGAATGGGAAAAAGGAACCAGAGTGAACAAGGTACAGGCTGATAAGAATGAGGCTGAGGGCAGCAAGTCCCGTGGGCAGCCCTCTACATCTAGACAGCCTGGCTCAGCTGCCTCGCAACTCATACCTCATCGACTTCTTGCGACAACTTTGTGAGCCAGGAATGATTGTCCCTATTTTACAGATAGGAAAACTGAGGCACAAAGATGCTCGAAGAGCTGCCCAAGGTGGGCAAGCAAGCCCACTGGAGAATTGGAATCTGAACCCACGGCTGTCCGGTTCCACAGCTCATACCCTCTTGGTTCCGCTGTGTTGCTTGAAATAAAATTAGAGTGAGCAAGGTGAGTCCTGTGCTGTCATCAGAGAATTTTTTTTATGTCCAGGAAGGGTTGGGGTTTGCCACCTGGGCAGGCAGGGTTGAATCAGAAGGTTCTCAAAGTCCAGACCGAGGGATGCTTTGGTCTCGGACAGGGGCTAGGGTTCACGGGACCACAGGGTAAATGAGGCTGACACTGGTTGGAGATGCCTCCAAACCCCGGGTGTTTGGTGCTGGAAGGAACCCACAGAGATCATCCCATCTGTTTCCACCTTTTCCATGGGAGGAAACAGATCTCCCATGCCGGAACGAGGGACAGCTCCCCAAGGCGGCTCTTGTCCATTCTGGAGCATTCCTAGCCACATCAGGAGCCCCTGATAAAAACAGTCCTTAATTCGCCCAAACTGCCAGGTCCGGGTGTCATCAGACCCCTTTCTACAAATCCAGGCATCAGCACTCCTTGTATTGAGTTAAAGAGAAAGACTTATAAGAGGGAATGTAGAACGAAGAACATTTTAACAGTGAAAGAACAGGAGGTCGGCTCCAATGAAGTCGCCGTCTCTTTCCCGAAATACTTGTCTTCCTGAAGACAACGGTACTGCGCAGAAAAGAGATTCTCGGCTATTCTGAGGTGGGGATCTATCACTTTATTTTTTATTTTTAAATTTTATTTATTTTTGGCTGCGTTGCTGCACGCGGGCTTTCTCCAGTTGTGGCCAGCGGGGGCTACTCTTCGTTGCAGTGCACGGGCTTCTCATTGCGGTGGCTTCTCTTGTTGTGGAGCATGGGCTCTAGGCACATGGGCTTCAGTAGTTGCAGTACGTGGGCTCAGTAGTTGGAGCTCGTGGGCTCTAGAGCACTGGGTCAGTAGTTGTGGCACATGGGTTTAGTTGCTCCACGGCATGTGGGATCTTCCCAGACCAGGGATCGAACTTGTGTCCTTGGCATTGGCAGGCGGATTCTTAACCACCGCACCACCAGGGAAGTCCCCATCTGTCGCTTTAAGAATCATAAGGATGTGCGTGAAACATCGACACTGAAAATGACTAGACTGGAGAGAGGGCTAAAGATTCTCAAATGAGGGGGTGATGCCCTTGACATCACAGCTTCTCCTGGGACAGGTGGACAGGAAGCTCCAGACCTCCCCCATCAGCCCATTTTGCTTTTGAATGGGCCGGCTGGCCGTACAAAGCATGCACAGATTGGACCATTTGAGTCCAAAGAGTCTACTTTAGACTCAAACCTGCATCCCTTTCATGCCTGTCCATCACCCTTGTTCTGCCCTGAGCACCCTCACCAACTGAGCTCCTTTCCAAATTGTCTTTTCCAGGGTGAATATGCCCAGTCCCTTTGACTCTTCCTTCCTGGATGGTTATGCAACTAACTCTCGGGCATCATCTCCTGTGGGTAAACTCCTTGCATTAAAGTGGGAGGGAGAGGGAATTCCCTGGCGATCCAGTGGTTAGGACTCTGCACTTTCACTGCCATGGGCACGGGTTCGATCCCTGGTTGGGGAACTAAGATCCTAAGATCCTGCAAGCTGGCCAAAAAAAAAAAAAAAAAAAAAGTGGGAGGGAAATGAGCAGTTGCATCCAGCCGACGAATGAAGGGGAGCCTGTGCTGACTGTATTTTCTCTTACCCAACGCCTCGCCAGAGGAGAATACAGAGAGACAAGTATCTCAGCAGTGGGCACGCACATCTTGCTTCCTACAATTTTGAACTCATACCAATGACCGTCATCCATTCACCCAATATCCACTGAGCATCAGCTATATGCCTGTTATCAAACCAAAGGCCCCTGCTCTCGTGGGTTCCATGGTGGGGAACAGACTGTAAACAAGTATGTGAAATACTCAGCATATTAAATCGTATGAAGCCCGGGCGCCTAGAGCCCGTGCTCCGCAACAAGAGAAGCCACCGCGATGAGAAGCCCGCACACCACAACGAAGAGTAGTCCCGGCTCGCCGCAACTAGAGAAAGCCCGTGCGCAGCAACGAGGACCCAACGCAGCCAAAAATAAGTAAATAAAAAATAAAAACAACAACAACACGACACATATGTATTTTCTTACGAATCTAGACAAAGAAGTAAGTCTGAAATCAGTTTCACCAGCAGGGCTGGTTCCTCCTGGGGGCTCTGGGGTAGAATTTGTTTCCGTGCCTTTTTAAATTTTTTTTGCGGTATGTGGGCCTCTCACTGTTGTGGCCTCTCCTGTTGTGGAGCACAGGCTCCGGACGCGCAGGCTCAGCGGCCATGGCCGACAGGCCCAGCCGCTCCGCGGCATCTTCCCGGACCAGGGCACGAACCCACGTCCCCTGCATTGGCAGGCGGACTCTCAACCACTGCGCCACCAGGGAAGCCCCCGTGCCTTTTGTTTTGTTTTGTTTTGGCTGCGCTGGGTCCTAGTTGCAGCACGCGGGATCTTCATTGCCACGTGCGGGATCTTTAGCTTTGGCATGAGGGATCTAGTTCCTTGAACAAGGATAGAACCCGGGCCCCCTACCTTAGGAGGACAGAGTCTTAACCACTGAACCGCCAGAGAAGTCCCTGCCCCAGGGCTTTTAAGGGGTATGACAGGGTCCCTCTGGCTGCTGCAGGTAAAAACACGCTGTTACCTGAATTCATGGGAACCCAGGTAAGAATATTGTAACCGCCCATGAGATGGCTTTAGAAGAATGTTTAGAATTCTTACAATAGTGTGGGAATGGGAGCTATTTTGGCACTTTGGGCAGGGATGGGCAGGGTAGGGAGGTGGGAAATCAATCTTAAATAATTCAGCAAATATCAATTATGCTCTTGGCCCGGTCAACTGGGGTGTCTCTGCCTCACACCTGGGAGCAGTGTCGGGCCCGCTCCTTCCACATCTGACACGCACACCTAGGGAGCTGTACCTGGGCAGAGTTTCGTCCTGCCATTCTTCCTTCACGTCCACGTTTTCCATCCGGAGCGTGGCTTCAGTGGTCCCCATGGGAGCTGGGAAGCAAGGACCGACTTGAAGCAAGGATGAATCCTGAAGGAGGGCAGTGGATGGAGGTTTTACTGGACAATCATCATAACGACAATTCCCCACTCACACACAGAACTTCAGAGATGGATCTGCAAAGAGCTCTTGTGTCCATTGTCTTATTGAATCATTGCCCAGCCCCATGAGGCTTCTCCATTTCACCAGTGAGAAAACAGAGGCATAGAAAGCTGAACACCCATGTGGGTCTGGAGTTTGAAACCAAAGGAGGGGTTGAGCCTCCAGCTAAAAGCACACCCCCTTTGAAGCTCTGAAATCCATCCTCTGCAAGGTTCACCATCCCTCCCTTACCTTGGACTTCAACTAGGAAGCAATAAATCCAATTAAAGTCATTTACACTAAATGACTGTGTTAATGACTGATAGAATTAAGCTTCCTTGCTGGGATTGACATTCAGACAAGACCTGGTTAACGCCAACCCACCTCTATCTGCTGCAGCCCACCTGTGCTGCCCCTCTGTCCCCTCCCCTCCCCCAACGAAGAAGCAAGTCCTGACAACTGACCCTAGGACTGAAAAAGGAAGTGCGGAAAGTGCCTGGGGCTGGACATCAGGATCATCATTTGTAGCAACCACAAAATGCCAGTTTTGTTTTCATCCTAGCGTAGCGAGGAACCAGCTGGGGGCAAGGATGGGGTGGAGGCAGCACTTTAGGTGGGGCTTGAGTGCTGGGCTGTCTGGGAGTGTGGTGAGAACTGCCGAGCGGGACTGAATTTGAGTCTATCCTGGGGCATGGCAGACTTCCGCTGTCTCAGTTTCCCTGCCTGTGAATGAAAGAATTGGTCTAGAAAGGATCCCCCAGGATCTTATGACTCAACTAATAGTGCAGGTTCTGAGCTTTTAAGCCAGTGGTTCTCAACGGGCAGTGATTCTGCCTTCCCCCACCAGACATCTGGCAATGTTTGGAGGCATTTTGGGTTGTCACAAGTGCGGGGGTGGGGGTGGGGGGGGCGGTGTGCTACTGACATCAAGTGGGTGGAGACCAGGGATGCCGCTCAGTGCCCTACAGTGCCCCAGATGGTACCCCAGATGACCAAGAATGATCCGGCCCCAAATGTCCATAGATCTGAGATTGAGAAGTTGTCAACCTCACTTGCCAGCACCTAAGGTCCCGCCTCCAGCCCCTCCCCCCTCCCCACTCACTGCGGCTGCCCCTCTAGAGCTGGTGGGTGGCTCTTAGTTTGGGTGTGTCTTCCAGAGCCCCTCGCTGGACCTAAGCCCCTGTGGATGGAGGGTCTGCATTTGGGATTGGGGCTCAGAGGGAGCCGGAGACAGGTGAGGGTCAGGCAGGGGGGACGGGATGTCTGAAATTCGACCCTCCCCCACTTCAGTGAGAGTTTCTCACTCCATTCTTGTCACTGCCCTGAATGTCGTCATTCATTCATGGACGAGGGACAGTAAGACGCAGTACGGAAAGGAGAGAGAGAGAGAGATGTCTTCCTGATGCTGTGGGCAACAACTGCCCAGGAACTTATTGCAAGGGAAAGTTCCCATCAATGGAAATTCATTTCCTTTCTGAAGGGAGTGGTCTTTGCGTCTGTTTTCCTTATCCTGAGCTGGGTGTGACCTCAACCCCCAGAAAGGACCACCCACCTCCACCCCACCCACAGCTGAGACTGGGGCCACACATGTTGGCCCAACGATCCTCTAAATGAGGGGTGTGGGTGGGTGACCGCAGGGCCCCGGACGCTCCCGCCCTCTGATCCCGACTTCACGTTCGAGGACGACAAATAAGGCAGCGAGGGGGAGCTGAGAAGCGTGCCTTCCCGCTGTGGTGCTGAATTATCAGCACATCACATACAAGTTCAGGCAGAGGAGGAGGAATCTCTGTCTTCAACCGTTTCCCTTCCTCCCCACCCCATAGGCAAGCTTTTACGTACACATCTATCAAATCCTTTTCCAAATCCGCTCACGGCGTTATAAATAGGAAATGCACAGAGGTGGGACGTGTACATTTCGGTCTCTCAGGAAGCATCCCAGAGAGGGGCTGAGGGTTTGAGCTGCCTAATCTCTAAGCATGTCCTGGAAATGGTGCAATCCTCTGCCATCCAGGTGAACGGTGGGCATGGGAGGCGAACTGTGGGTGTGTGTGTGGGGGGCGGATGCTTTTCTCCGCGTGGGGTAAAATGGAGCTGGTAGCATCCCAAGAATCACAAGACCCTGCTCCCACCCGCCCCATCTGCCAGAAGGGGGTTTGTAGCGGCGGATACCTGCGGACAATCTTCCTCGGCAGGGCGGGGAGAAAGAAAGTGGATTCACCTCCGCGTGAGTCCCGGCTACCTCCGCGGCCTCTCCCGGTTACGCGCAAACAAAGAAGAGCCTTGGGCGGATGCAGCCGGGCATCCCTCGCCTTCAGAGCATCCGAGGAAGATGCACTCTGGCGCGGACTCCGCATCCAAGGAAGGTCACCCAGGGCAATGCGACGGGCGCGGATGGGCGCTTTTGTCCACGGGTGGGGAACAGCTTGCAGTCAGCGGTCGGCTCCCCCTCGCTCGGCTGCGGCTGCGTCCCTGGTCCTCGTGCCTCCGAGGTATTTTCTTCTTGCCAGCTCGCAGCTGGCGGAGGCTCGGCTTCCTTAAGACAGTTAATTATGCTGCTTTTGTGTGCAGGGTGGGTGGATGGGGGCAGGGCTGACCAAAAAGCACAGCCCCCTGCCAGAATCGGTGCTCTCCATTGGCTGAGAGGGGAGCATTTCCAAGAGCCTCACCAGGGGCAGAAGCGGAAATGATTTCCTGATGGCGCATCACAGATTTAAAAACAAAACAAGGAACAAATAAATAAGTGGCAGCGATGGCCTCATTCCTTAGATTAAGAGGGAGGGAGGAAATAATATCCTCATGGACCCATTTCATGGGTCCCTCAGCCGACCACTTACGATGAGCCATGGGCCGAAGACCGGGCTGGGTGCTGGGGAGACAGAACCTTCTCAGACACATTCGCTCGGGGCCTCCGAGGGAAAGGCGCCCCCTGCAGGTGTGCGTGCGTCAGCCCCGCCCTGGAAGACCATAGAATGGTATAGAGTTAAGAGTGCACCCTCTGAAATCAAACCATAAGTGGATCGGGACACTGGCTCAGCCACTGGCTGGGGACTTGGTTGGGTAAGTGATCACACTTCCTGGACCTCAGTTTCCTCATCTGTGAAATGGAAACATTAGGGTACTGGCCTTTCGGCATTTAATGAGGTGATGCAGGGAGGGTGCTTGGCACGGTGCCGCAGCATGAGAAAAGTTCTATGCGTGTTTCTTGCTGTTGCTGATTTTATTTTTAGACTGGTAGCAGGTTGAATGGTGTCCCCCCCCCCACCAAAGATATGTCCATGTCCTAACCCCTGGAACTTGTGCATGTGACCTTATTTGGAAAAAAGGGTCTTTGCAGATGGAATTAAGTTAAGGATCTCCAGATGAGATCATCCTGGATTTAAGATGTGCCCTAAATCCCATGACAAGTGACTTCATAAGAGAAGAGAAGGGGGGGGCACATCATGTGAGGTCAGGATGATGCATCGACCAGCCAAGGAATATGGAGGGTTGCCAGTGACCACCGGAAGCTGGAGAGGCACCAAATGGATTCTCCCTCACAGCCCCCAGGAGAAGCCAACCCTGCCAATACCTTGATTTCAGACTTCTGGCCTCCAAAACTGTGAGAGAGAGAAAAAAAAAGCTATTGTTTTGAGCCACCTAGTTTGTGGTACTTTGTTATGGCAGCCACAGGAAACTAATGTCAATACATGATCCTAAGTAGGAATGGATGCCTGTTGTTACCTCCTGCCCCTCTTAATCACTGTGATGGTTTTCGCCTGTTCTGTGAACACATCAGGCTCATTCCCACCACAGGGCCTTTGCACAAGCTGCTCCCTCTGCCAGGTATGCTCTTCCCCCAGATGTTTGCATTACTCAGGTGTCAGCTCAGAAGTAATCTCCTCAAAGAGGCCTTTCCTAATCTCACCGCCTACCTTGCCTCTCACTCCATCATCTTCCATCCCATTATCTAGTCTGATTTGTTTTTCAGTTTTTTAAAAAATTTTTTTCTCTTTTACTGTGGTAAAATACACATAATGTAAAATTTACCATTTTAACCATTTGAAAGTGTATAGTTCAGTGACATTAAGTACATTCAGTGTTGTGCCACCATCAGCACTGTCTAGTTCCAGAACTTTTTCATCGCCCCAAATGGAAACCCGTACCCATTAAGCAGTCTCTTACGTCTCCCTTACCAGCCCCTGGCAACCACTAATCCACTTTCTGTCTCTGTGGATTTACCTGTTCTGGATATTTCATATAAATGGAATAATCTACTATGCCATCTTTTGTGTCTGGCTTCTCTCACTGAGCATCATTTTTCAGGGATCATGCACATTGTGATGTGTGTCAGTGCTTCATTCATTTTTATGGCTGAATCATGTATATCATTGTATGCATGTGCCACTTTTTGTTTATTCATTCACCAGTGGATAAACAAAAAGCGTTTCTACATTTTGGCTGTTGTGAATAGTGCTGCTATGAACATGGGTGTACATGGTTTTATCTGAATCCCTGTTTTCAGTTCTTTGGGGTATATACCTGGGAGTGGCAATGCTGCGTCATACACTAATTCTATGTTTACGGTATTGAGGAACCTGATGAGTCTTTTTTCATAACACTTACCACTATTTGAGATTATTTACTTGTTTCTTTGTTTATTCTAGGACACACACACCCCCCATTGGAATAGAAATTTCAAAAGAGACTTGGTTGGTTTTGTACACTGTAACGTGCCAAGGCAGTAGCACGCGTCACAAAGGAGATGTTCGGGAAATGCAGGTAGAATGCACGGACGCTGGCTCCCCTTGTGGGTCTCAGACAACACTCTATTCACGTGGCTACCCCACTCACTGCATCAGGGTCGGTCCCCCTCCAAGCCAAAGGCATAAAGGCAACCGCCCCACAGCAGAGAAGGAGAGCCCAGAGACTCCAGCACAAGATCTGGACTTTGCACCTCTTGGCTGGAGGACGTGGCGCTCTGGGAAGAGACACTGAGCGGGAAATCCAGGTTTGTTCTAGTACTGGGCACTGGGGTCCGAAACGTGAGGAAGACTTTTTGCTTTCGTAGAACTCCCACTCGGAGAAGCAGATGGGCAAGGGAGTCTGGGCTGACATCTTTGGAGCAGAGTGGCTTGGGGGGCACATGGGGAGATTTCTCAGAGTGGGGCAGGGGTGGTGACCGTGTGGGTTGGGCGCTGAGGAGTGAGTAGGAGTTGGATGGATGAAGAAAGGGGAGAAAAGCATTTGGAACAGAAGGACGTTTGTAAAGCAGCAGCTCTTCCTCCCTGAGAGCGCGCTGGGAGCTGTCCGTGGTGCTGCAGCCCGCCACCGAGCCGCTGCGTGAACCAAGATTGGCTGTCGTCTGGTTTATCGTTAATGGTGGTTATACATATTAATATATACGCATAACATAAAGTTTGCCATTCTAATCATTTTTAAATGTAAAGTTCAGTGGCATTAATTCCATTCACAATGTGTAACCATCCCCACCATCCATCTCCAGAACTTTCTCATCTTCCCAAACCAAAGCTCTGTCCCCATGAAACACTAACTCCCCAGCCCCATTCCCCGAGAATGTAAGTTTCTTGAGATCAGAGATGTTTCATTTTGTCATTGCTATATCTTTAATCCCTAGACCAGTGGTTCTCACCTGTGGGCGATTTTACCCCCCCATGGGACATCTGGTGATGTCTGGGGACATTTTTGGTTATCATGACTTGGGGGATGGAGGTGATTCTGGCATCGAGTGGGTAAAGACCAGAGATGCTGCTCAACACTCTACAGTGCACAGGACAGCCCCTTCCCCAAGAGAATTATCTAGTCTGAAATATCAATGGTGCGGTCGTTGAGAAACCCTGCCCTAGAAGAATACCTGAAACGAAGTTAGTTCTCAGTGGAGTTTGTTGAGGCAATGAAATTACTAAACCTCCTTTTCCTGATTTGCAAAGGGGATTCATACAAATACATTTGATCCTCATTATTCACAGTATTTGTAAATTTGCCTACTGGCTGAAATTTATTTGTGACCCCCAAAATCAATACTCATTGTGCTTCCAGGGTCATTTGTAGACAACACAGAGAAGTGAAAAAATCTGAGTGCTGATTGTGCATGTGCTGTCAGCTGAGGTTGAACCAGATGATGTTTATTCCAGCCTAGGCTGTAAACAGCTGTCCTTTTTTGGGTCAATTTAGTGCCGTGCTTTTAACATTTTTGTGCTTTTTTCTTTTTGGTGATTTCTCTATTTCTAATGGCCCCCACACATGGTGCTGAAGTGCTGTCTAGTGTTTGTTAGCACAAGAAGGCTGTGCTGTGCCCTTATGGAGAAAATAAGCATGTTAGATAAGCTTCACTGATGTGTGAGTTATAGTGCTCTGGAATGTGAGTTCAATGTTAAGGAATCTACAATGTATATTAAATAAGAAGCCTTTAAACAAACAAACAAAAAAACACATAACACAAGGTTATGTATTGATCAGTTGGTGAAAATGTTGTGACCAGAGGCTCGCAGGAACCTAACCCTGTATTTCCCCTAGGAGCAATGGGTCAGTATTTTGCTATTTCAGTGTTTGCAGCAACTTTATAGAACAGAACTGCTGCCAATAACGAGAATCAACTATACCCACTTCTGAGGGCTATTGTGAGGACTAGATAAGATTATGCATGTAAAGCATTTAGCACAATGCTTATAGCAAATAACAGGAAAGAAAAGATATTATGCAACCAGAGAAAACATCAAAACAGACCTGCTTTTGTAAAAGGCATGCAGCCTGGGTTATCTAGTTAGAGCTGCAGGAAATTGGAGGGAGGCCATGTGTAATTACCACGCTGGCCTTTAGCCAGGGCATGGCAGGAGAGCTGCGTTTTCCAGACGCACTAGATTGTTTCTTGTGGCCACACATGGTCATTAAGACACAAATGGAAGAATGCCATCCACTAAATCACCCATACGGCTTTCCTTGGCACCCTGGGCTTGCCATGGTTTCCATCCAAGAATTAACTAGCCCTGTGCCTGCTTAAAAGGGTGGCAAAACAACACCACCCCACCATGGTTGGTAAATGTACTCTTTTTTTTTGCCTTTAAAAAATTAATATAAAAACTTGAAATAATTGTAGATTCACATGGGGTTGTAAAAAATCACACAGAGAGATCCCATGTACCCTTTTCCACCATGTTACCCAATGGTAACATCTTGCAAAATTATAGTATAATGCAGTAGCACTATTGCTTTTGATATAGTCAAGATACGGAACATTTCAATCACCACAGGATCTCTCATGTTGCCCTTTTATAGCTACCCCCAGTCCCCATTACCCCCTCCCCATGTCCTTAACCCCTAGAAATCACAAATATGTTCTCCATTTCTATGATTTTTGACCTTTCAAGAATTTTACGTAAATAGAACTTTTCCCACTCAGCATAATTCTCTAGAGCTTTAACCAAGTTGTGGTGTGTATCAAGAGTTTATGCCTTTTTATTGCTGACTGATATTCCATTTATAGGAAATGTCCAGAACTGGCAAATCCATAGAGACAGAAAGCAAACTAATGGTGGCCAGGGGCTGGGGTGGGGGTGGGGAAGTGACTGTTAAGAGTTCATGGTTTATTCTTGGGTGATGAAAATGTTCTGGAATTAGTCGTGATGGTTGCACAACTTTTTGAATATACTAAAAACCATTGAATTGCACACCTTAGTTGGGCGAATTGTATGGTACATGAATTATATCTCAATAAATCTGTTCTTAACCAAAGACTACCTTAATTGTAATAGTTTGGTTATGATCTGCTTCCCTGAATCTAAGTTCTTGAGGACTGGTGCCATGCAGCTTACTGTTGCACCCCCCCCCAAGATGGCCCTGCCTATAGTAAGTGGGTCAAGAAATAGCACTCAAAATGAATTACCCTTAGAATAGGGTTTTTCCACCTTGGCACTGCTGACGTTGGTGCCAGGTCATTCTCTGTCGTGGGGGCCCTCCTGGGAACTGTGGGGCATTGAGCAGCATCCCTGGTCCCCATCCACTTGATGCCAGGAGCACCCCCAGTCGTGACAACCACAGATGTCCCCAGACACTGCTCACTCTCCTCTGGGGGCAAAACACTCCAGTTGAGAAGCACTAATTTAGAGCCACTGAATTTTAGGTACTGGAGCCTTAGAAGGCTCCACGAAAAGACTGGCACCCAGGGGGCTGCTGAAGGGACAAGCAGGACTTGGCCGTATCAGTAGGGCCACATTCACCCAGCCAGAAACGGTCAGCGGGGCAACCAAATCCACCCAAGGGCACAAAAAGGAAAATCACTTCCAGCCTAAAAATCCCCAAGCTGAGAGGTTAAAGGAAAGGAGGGGAATCCGATAAGGGGCGGGGCTTGCGGCGAGGGGCGGGGCTTGAACGGAAACAGAGGGCCGGATCTGGGGCTTGGCGGGAAGGAGCGGGTGGAGCCAAAGACCCCGGATACTGGGCGCTCACAGGGAAGGTGGGGGCTCCAAGCAAGGGGCGAGGCTTGCGGCGGGGCTGGCTCGAGGCAAAGACACGCCCCCAGGCGCAGACTAGGAAGCAAGAAGGCGCAAGCTTCGCGTGGGGGGCGGGGCCTGGGGCGCGTGGCGGGGCGCAAGCGGCACGAGGCCTGGGCGCGGGCCGGATGACGTCACGCGCCGGCGGCCCCGCCCCTTCGCGCCTCCGGGTCAGCGGGCGCACTGTGGAGAAGCCAAGATGGCGGCGAGTAATTATTACGGCTTCGCGCACGGCGCCGGCTTGCAGTACAGGTAATGGCCCCCGCGCCGCCCGCGCTGCCCCGGCCCTGGGGAGGCCGCGGCCCCGAGTTGTAACTGTCGGGGAGAGCAGAGGGGCTCCTGACGTGGTAGAGGGTTCTGGGCTTGTCGCGGGGATGGACTTGAGGGGGCGCCGAGATCTGACGAGGGGTGGGGCTGCCTGGGAGGGTACCTGGCCGGACTGGGGGAGGGCCAAGGACGGAGGGCGGGGAGGTCAAGCCTCCTGACTTGGGGTGGGGGTGGGGAGAAGACAGAGATCTGGGAGTGCACCTGGCGGGGCAGAGGGTGGAGCAGAGACCTCGGCGAGGGAGAGCGGAGTGGAGGTGGGGGGGAAGACAGCCCTGGAGGGGTTCCTGGCCAGGCAGGGGGATGTGGGGTTTGGAGGTAAGAACCCTGATGGGGGGAGGGGGTGTTAGAGAACACGGAGACCTGGGAGGGTGACGGGGGGAGAGGCAGAGGCATGGGGGAGGGGGATAGAGGCCTGACTGGAGGGGCGGGCAGAGACTTGATGGCGTAGCAGTCTTGACCTGAGCGAAGTCCTGAGACCCAATAGGAGAGTGGGCACCTGGGGCTTCCTGGGGAGGGAGAACAGTAAGGAAGGGTAGAGGGACCTGGAAACTCAGTGGAGGAGGCGACTGGATGTTTTAAGATCTCCTGGCAGACAGGGGCCAAGGGAATAGCCAGGGATGGGGGTGGGCAGGGATGGGAAGCAGCCTGAGGAAGGAGGGCTCTGTGGGTAGAGATACATGGGGTGTGTCTGTACCCCAAATGTACACACGCACATCATTCTCCAGGGCTTCTCCTTGGAGCCTGTCTGTGGTCTCAGTCCTTCAGCCTGGCACACCAGACCAGGTCCCAGGCGGGGATGCAGGCAGAGCGGGCATCCCTGGGGGAAAGTGCTCCCCTACCCACTTTCGTTTGTTGCCCTGGTGTCACTTGCCAACTGGTAGCCTGGCAGAACCTCCTCCTGGGCCAGTTTCTCACAGACTGGATTCAAACCGCCCCTTAGATAACTGAGCGACAGGTGCCTGCTGCACCACGGGCCTGTTAGGATTGTTTCATGCTCTCATTCAGCACGTTGAAAATAGGTAAGGCTAGTGGAAAGTTAGTGTCCACCCCTTCCTCAACCCAGTTGTTGTGGTGCTGCTGTGTTCTTTCCTGTGGAATCAGGAGGAATTCGGTCAGGCCTTGGAACCAGGGGTTGTGGAAGTTGAGAGAGCTCTTCCTGCTTTCTGTATTCAGAGTGGTCTGAAAGGTGTAGTGTTGGCTGGTCAGGGAAAGAATGGCTACAGAGTGTTACATTTTTATGTTATCCTTCCCTGTTTCCGTCATCCTTGGTGGTAGAGCATTCTTATTGCCAGTGCTTAGTTACAGCAGCAGGACTAGGCTAGGCTGTCAGAGACCACACCCTTTTGGAAATGTTCTGCCCCTCTTTCTGCTTGCTGCCAATGCTTTCTTTCCTTTCTCTCTCCTTTCTCTTTCTCTTTTTTTCTCTCTTTCTCCTGTGCATTATTTAGTGAGATGCGGAGAATCACTTGAATGTTAGGTTTTCTATTAAGATTACCTTCCAGAGGAGAAGTTTGAGCACTTAACTGGTAAAACAGGTAAGTGCGGGCCTTCAGCAGATGTTTTTGTCATTTACCTGAATTAAGGTATTTAAACACTTTGGCACAGCTCTTGTCTGGATTCTGATGACTTAGGTGATACAGTAAACACACATGTGACTAAGGATGTTAAACTACCACGAACTGAATGTCAAATTAGTCAGTGTCTTTAGAATTGTCCCCAAGGGTGTGTGTTATTCCTTGAGAAAGGAGTAGATTTAACTAAATCAAAAACATAGGAATCGGGCTTCCCTGGTGGCGCAGTGGTTGAGAGTCCGCCTGCCGATGCAGGGGACACGAGTTCGGGCTCCGGTCCGGGAAGATCCCACATGCCGCGGAGCGGCTGGGCCTGTGAGCCATGGCGGCTGGGCCTGCGCGTCCGGAGCCTGTGCTCCGCAACGGGAGAGACCACAGCAGTGAGAGGCCCGCGTACCGCAAAAAGAAAAACAAAAAAAAAAACAAAAAAAAACCCAAAAAAACCCCATAGGAATCATAGCAAAATCAATTTTAGTCTCAGAAAACCTTGAAACAAGATAATCTGCGTTGTCTGAATAGTTTTAAGTTAACTAGACATTCTCTTTTGGGGAAAACAACTTTTGCTTGAAACCTTCAGCTGCTTTTAAAGTATATATTTCTTACATAATGTGCCATGGAAAAACTGATGAGGTAACAGATTTTGTGAGTACCAACTTTATGGACAAATACTGGACAACAGTATTTACAAAGCCCATTTCATGGATTGCCAAAGCAAAGACGACAGTTTATTTCTTAGAGGAATTTTGCATAGGTTTTTTTGGCTTTTAAAATTGGTAACCATAGCCCTGGATAGTAATATTCCTTACATTGTCATCCATAAATAGGGTTGGAATTGGAACTGTTCTTAAATTGTTGTTCAGTAAGAATCGGATGCACACTTACTCATGAAGTTATAAGAAAAGTTTGTAATTACTTGTAAATAATGATGATTTTCATTTATTTTACTTTAGGTGGTCTTTTAAATCTCATAAAGCTTTTTTAGACTTAGAGTTAGTGCTGCACGTGTTCAGAATTAAGGATTAATCCCATGTGGAAAATTGAATCTGACAGTGTGTTTAATTAGCACTGAATGCAGTTTTCAGGTGTGAGGCTGAGAGCTGCTCAAGAAATCCAGCAGAGTTCTGTGTGAGTTAAGTCGAGTTGGTAATGAAAGCATTGAGAGCTCAGAGCTGTACGGTGGATGTCCCCAGGGGTGGAATGTGACAGGCGGGCCAGATCTACTGTGATATTTCCCTTTTCTAGCAGTTTTGTCAAAATACCACCCATCTAGTGTAGCTGGCTACCTCTACCTTTGCATCCTTGTTAAACCTAAATAAGACAGCTACTGGGTTTTGGTGTAATACTTGATTTCCCATCAGGAGAAGTTCTATTTTAATAAGCTTTTGGCATAAATGTTAATAGCCGAATTCCTTCATCTGGAGAATATCAGGAAATTGGAAGCCTGATTGGAACCCCATCGAACTCTGTTAGTGGTGGATAACAATGTGAAGCGCTGGTTACTGATTCTCTGTATTGAATAAGTCCCAAGCACTTGATATCTCGTCCAGTCCTCACAATAATCCCATGAGCTAGGTATTAATGATACCCATTTTGCTGATAAGAGAATGAAGCTCGGGGTGCAGTAACTGGTGTAGGATCCCCAGGGTGGTGAGTGGTGGTGTCTGGCTAGGAATGAGGGCTGCCTGGCTCCCAGGCCGTGCCTTTGCCCCATGGTAGGGCATGCCCGAGCCTGGGGAGGTGCTCGTGGTGGCAGACCTAGCCTGATGCAGCCGCTCAGCAGTGGGGCCTGCTGGCGGAGACTGGGTTCCGCCATTCTTTACGCTGTCACCTGGATCCTGCCCCTTTCGTTTGGGCCCTAGTCAGATTGTGGTTTAGGGCCGCATTCTTCAGACCTTGCAAAATTACTTGCTCTGGAGTGGGGAGGCCGAGGAAGTATCTGGTCCAGTGTCATGGGGATGGTAATGATAACCCAACCCATGTCTCTCAATAATCTCTTCCAGAGGCAACAGATAGCTTGGGAAAGGCAACAGAGCCCACGTCAGCCATGGGGGGCAGCATAGGCAGCCCCAGTGCTGCCAGATGAAAAATCACCCATTAACACCACCCAGGTAGGAGACCGCTGCCCTGTCAGGTACGGCTACGACCAGATTCAGAACGGTCCTGGTCATACCCAGGCCAGCCTCTGTTGCCTGCACCCCATCTCTGACCCCCTGGTCTCCAGGCCCTTCCAGAGTGAACGTTACCCTCCAAGGCCTGTCTGTCCCCTGAGCTTAGGTCCCAGAAACACAAGCTGCCAGAGAGAATCTGGTGTCATTGCCTCAGGGACTGGGTGCACCTGCCACCACACCCAAAAGCAGGAGAGTGGGGCTCGTGGGAACCTGTAGTTGAGTTTGAAGCAGTCCTGACAATGATTGCACCTCAGCAGCACTTCCCGTGTACTCCCCGATGGGATTGACTGGAGGTGGACCCTGGGAAAGCAAGGCACAGGAGTTCTCCTTTTACAGTGTGCCTGCTGTTGTTTTCTTAAAGACCCATCTCAGGAAGGCTCTCAACTGCAGGCGAGACCTGATTTCAGCATATTTTAAGGAAAACCTTTCAAATGACAGAACTATACTATCTGTGTTCCAACCACACGTACATTAGGTACATTTAAAATTTTTGAAGTGTGGATTTTGAATTTTCTTTTTATCCATTTTAGAGCTAAAAGTCAACTCACCAACATCAGAGCATAAGTTAATTCCTAATAGAGATTTTTTTCCTCAACATATTCTGTTTTTGAATTTTTAAAAGTTTTACTTTATATTTTGTCTTTTGTCTGGATCTACCAATGTGTGTATTTAGAATGATCAGAACAAATACATCAAATTTAAAAGCATTTTCAAATGATCCTTTAAAATTCTTTTTTCATGTGAGTGTAATTGGTGTTCTCTTATGTGGTTTTGGAGGTAAGGAGACAAAGACCATTGATCTGGATGAATAACTGAGCAGTCCTAAAAAGTAAGGGAAACGTGTAGAAGGGTATTTATAAACCTCGTATTCATTCCTTATTTTATAGTCTATATTTTATATTCATTATTTTATATTCATTCTTTATTCATTCTTTATTAGTAGATCAAAAGTTTGTGAACCTTCAGATCAGGAATTGCAGATGGTCTTGTAAGGAGCAGACACATACATGTGTGAATACCGTCTAAGATAGAGGATAGAGGGTCTGTCAGGGGAGGATCAAAACAGCCTGCGCACCCCACCCTCCCACCTGTCATTGACACGTGGCACTGAACCCAGAGTGGCAAGTCTTCCCAGTTTCCCAGAGAACCCACAATTCCCTGTCCTACATGAAATCCCCCAAATTTTAAATACCAGAACCAAAGTCAGACTGTGAGCCAAATGACACCTGTTTCCACTTTATGACCTTGCTTTCTGTTCTTAAAAGTTTAATCACAGAAGGATAATGTAGAAGACATTATAGATACATTTGGTAATTAAAAGGAATAGTATGTATTCCAGCTAGAAGGAGGAGCCCTCCTTTTTGACTGGTTTTAGTCGATTAAGAAGGTCGTGGGGTTTTGCGTGTATGTTAAGAATACCAGTTTTTGTCTTCATCACGGCTCTGAGCTGTTCAGATAGCTTATTCATCTAAGGTGAGAAACGCTGTCTAACTCAAAACAAAATTAGGAAGCTTTGACAAAATGCAGGGATTTTTTGCTTGTTTCTTTTGTTTTTTTGTATGTCTGTGACACCTTAAATCTGAAGTGTGCTCTTTACTCATAGGGTATTCTAGAATCTTGGTAGGAAAAGCTTTTGGTACCACCCAAGGTCTAACTGGTGGGTAATTGTTCCCTCGTTCTGTCCCTTGTACTGTGGTATCCACACACCAGCTGGGAACTGACATTCTCTGCCTGTCCTTTTCTCTTATACTTGCGTTAGAGGGTAATTCTAAGCTTGCTAGACTTTTCTAGCTAGAAACTTCATTTGTAAATATTTGGGGGAACGGGACTTTTTTTTTTTGGTACATATTGTGCTTTGGGCAGGTTTTCTTTCCCCCCAGAGGTAAGTTGCATTTGCAGCACATCACTGTCTGCTTGCATATTTAAATTAACTGTTGACTAAGAATTGAGAATTACTTCACTTTGGTTCTGTAGCACTTTGTAGTTTGGAAACTCACTTTTGTTGACTGAGGTTAACTCCTTGTGAGTTTTGCTCTCTGGGAACAGAAAGAACTATAATGTCTAAGACTCTTGGAATGAATGTTTTTAAAATAGATTTTATTTATTTATTGGCTGCGTTGTGTCTTCCATGGCTGTGCGTGGGCTTTCTCTAGTTGCCGAGGGCTTCTCATTGCGGTGGCTTCTCTTGTTGCAGAGCACAGGCTCCAGGCACGCAGGCTTCAGTAGTTGTGTCACACGGGCTCAATAGTTGTGGCGCACGGGCTTAATTGCTCCGCAGCATGTGGGATCTTCCCGGACCAGGGCTGGAACCCGTGTCCCCTGTATTAGCAGGCGGATGCTTAACCACTGCGCCACCAGGGAAGCCCGGAATGAATGTTTTTAAAAAAGCCAGTGGCTTCTTTTAAATTTTGAATGTCATTGCTTGAATCAGGGTTGGTGGTTCGACGTCTGTTGTACTTGCTTATGAGAAACTCACACTGGCTGTCTAGTCCCACCTCCCTCTGTTGACACGAGAGGCCCATGTGCTAGACCAGCATAGATGTTGCTGTGGAGGTTTTTCTGCCCCTTAAAACAGCAGGAGAGGGCTGGAACCACGGATGAGCCCTCTCTGTGCCCAGAACAGCATTTCACCTATTTGGTTCATGGCAGCAAAAAGGCACGGCCGTATTGATCCTGGTTGGGCGTCCTCTCACTTGCACTGCTCCTGGGGAGGGCGAGTGTACATAATGCTTTCTCTTTAGCTTAACCAGCATGTATCAACAAGATGGCATTCTTAAGCATCTGATCAGCGGGGCTAACTATGCAGCCACCTTCCATGTGAGCACCACGTTCCTTTTCAGAAGGACAGAAGAGAATTCTGGGAGTTCCACTGCCAAACAGAACATGGCTCACCCTCAATGCTCAGGAAACTCCCATCACGAGTCTCTGGAATCCCTGCCTCGGGAACACCAAGCAGCCCAGTGGCTCTGTCTTGAGTTAGGCTGGCCCTGACTGGGAGCTGGAGACTCCTGACTACCTTGTAAAGAAGGCTGCAGATGGGCGTAAGGGCATGAAATTCTCCATCATCTTCCCAAGAGCCCAAGGATTTAGTTCACCAGATCCCTTTCCAGGATGTCTTCTGGGAGTACCTGGGTCTGAAATGGATATTTAACATGGAGAGTGCATATAAGGCTTTCATGGAAAAAAAAAAAACTTCTGTTAGAAAAATCAGAATTGTTATGGGAATGAATGTATGGTATGCTGTATGTTTTGAATATAAAACCCTTGTGGGGGGCTTCCCTAGTGGCTCAGTGGTTGAGAGTCCTCCTGCCGATGCAGGGGACACGGGTTCGTGCCCCGGTCCGGGAAGATCCCACATTCCGCGGAGCGGCTAGGCCCGGGAGCCATAGCCGCTGAGCCTGCGCGTCCGGAGCCTGTGCTCCGCAACGGGAGAGGCCACAACAGTGAGAGGCCTGTGTACCGCAAAAAATAAAAATAAAATAATAAAACCCTTGTGGGGCTTCCCTGGTGGCGCAGTGGTTAAGAGTCCGCCTGCCGATGCAGGGGACATGGGTTCGTGCCCTGGTCCGGGAAGATCGCACATGCCGCGGAGCAGCTGGGCCCGTGAGCCATGGCCGCTGAGCCTGCACGTCCGGAGCCTGTGCTCCGCCAACGGGAGAGGCCACAATAGTGAGAGGCCCGCGTACCGCAAAAAAAAAACAAAAAAACCCTTGTGAACTGAAGTGCCAAATGAAGTCATCTCTCTGGGTGTATATGTATGCGTGTACCCACAAAATAACAAATGTGATCTTACTGCCAATAAAACAGGTTTGAAAATATCCTCCCTGATGAATGTCTTGAGTGCACATGTTAGCCTTGGGTATCGCCCTTCACAGTGCACCGTCTAAGCTCCGAATGTTCCTCAACCCTGTGAGTAGTCACAGACGCACCTGGGAAACTGAGCTAGGTCAGGATGCCGAAGCCGAGGTTTTCTCCCCATAGCACTGCAAAGTAGGTGATCGTTGAGGTTGCGATTTCCAAGTGTTAGGCACTCAGGTTTAACCCCTCCTTCTGGTTTAGTTTCTGCCATTGGGGTGGGGGTGGGGGTCCTTAGGAGGAGGGTTGATAGATAAGTGGGTGAAGAGCTATGCCCTGGAAGGAAGAGTCCATGAATTAAAAAGAAAGCACTATGTAAGGTTTCTCAGCACTGTGATTCCACAAAAATCTTTCTTCCACTTGATTTTTTTTTCTCATACTCTAAATGTTTTGATTGTGTTTGTGTGCTCACTGAATGATTCTTTGAAAGCAGTCTGCAACAGAGATCATTGTTACAGCAAACCCAGAGTGACTTGTCTTTCCTCCTGACCATCCCTGTGACATTTCATCACTTGCCTGTAGATTCCTCAGATGCGCCCTTCTGAAGTGAGGTCTACACTCAAGGTGCAATGTGTCCTTACGATTGGCCTTTTAGGAGCAAGCAGAGCGTGTACCAGAGAGTTTCCTGGGTCAGGGAATGTGGCCTCCCCAGACGAGTCCCTTCCATCTCCGGGCCTCCGTGTCCCCATCAGTTAGGTGACTCACTGAACAAGCTCATATCCATGGGTCTTGCCAGCCTTGCATTCTCAAATCTTATCTAGACGATGCACCCAAAGAAGCCTGACTCTCCAAAACAAAATTCAGACCAAAAATCCTGCGACCCAAAGACAAGGATGGCAGCCAGGACTTGTGAGTCTGCGTCACACAGATGTGCTTCAGTCCCACTCTTCCTGAGCCAACAGGTGCCGGTGCTTTCTCCCCAGCTTCCCGCCTCAGCTCTTCTCCCTGCCAGGCAGGCGGCACTCACCGGGCCCTTGTTGTCATGGGGACAGCGGCCCTGGGCCTTGTGGTGCAGCGGCACCCTCTCCCTGTGAGCAGCAGGTGACTTCAGACAGCAGCAGCACAAGCTTAGGCCCCTTGCTTGAGGGGAGGCTTCACCGAGAGTAAATGTGTGACTCTGTTCTTCAACAACTACTCCCAACTCCTTGCTCTTGGTCGGGGCTGAGAATTGGTAGCCTGCAGACCATGTTTGATTATCACACCAACTCTCTTTGGCCCGTGCAGTGGGTTTTTTACTTGCTATATTTGAGTTAGGTGCCAGTATTTTAAAATTGGGAGACTTTCCAAAGATTTCTGGTATTGTTTAAAATGGGAAGATCTGGCCACTCTGGGCTGCGTTGTGAGCTCCTGTGCGAGGCACTGTAGCACATGAGTCCTTGTTTGTCACGACATCCCGAGAGGTAGGTGTTCCCATTTTACAGGTGAGTAAACTGAGACGAGGAAAGAAGAAGTGGCTCACTCAAGGCCCCGCGGTGAGCCAGAGCCAGGATTGGAAGCCAGGTGGTGTGGCTCCTGTTCCCATGCCAGCTGCTGGACTGTGGCTCTCCTCCCAGTTCCTAAGCTTGAAACCCCTGTGAGCTCTTCCTTGATCTTGATCTTGGTCCTTGGTCCTCATGCAGAACCCTCGCGTCCTCAACCTCTTCTCTTAACCTTGCTCTAAGGGAGTGTCTCATTTGTGCCTGCAGGATTTTCATGCATGGAGGTGACTGACGACAGGGGCCGTCTTGCCATTGAATGAAGATTTATTACATTTTCCGAGAGAAGGGAACACGCCACGCCACACAGGGGCACGTAAACTTTGCCTTTAGTCTCAACAAATGCTTTTTGCTCTCCCATTCAAGGAGAGATTCTTAAGCGGGGGCCTGTGAGGCCCCAGGTGATTACCGGCAAAGCCGTGCCATTTCCGGGGAGTCACAGAGGGCCGGAAGTCACAGCTTTCATCTCATTCGTAAAAGGACCCAGAAAAAGGCTATTAGAAATTGACCTCTTACCAAAGGGAGCCGGAGAAGAGGTGTGGGGACTCTCCGTTCAGACTTGGGGCAGGGAGCCTGGGTGGGAGTGACAGACTCTGCTGCTGACTCACCTTCCTGCCCCCTACCTTTAAATGTTAGGCTCTAATCCCTGATCCCCAACCCTGGGCACCCAGACCTTGCAGGTCTGAGTTTCTCAGATTGTTCTCTGTGAGGCCGTCCTGGGCACTGTGGGGTGTGGAGCAGCATCCCTGGCCCCCACCTACTCGATGCCAGGAGCCCCCCAAAGTAACAACCACAGATGTCCTCAATATCACCCCCTTTCCCCTGGGGGCAGGATCACCCCAGGTGAGAACCCCTGCTCTAGATTACCTAGGCTTTGACAACCATATGGGCCATGCCTGAGGAGTCGCTCCCATGAGCTATTTTTTGGCTAGCTCAGCTCCTAAAACCTCGATGTGGTAGATTGGTTGCCAAAACACCCCTGTCCTTTATGTTGTTCCTTCTTATATCCACGCCCTTTCCACTGTGACCATGCAGCTCTTCCCATCTAGAAATTATCAATACATCCATTTCCCTGGCCCTCGAGCCTGGGCTTCCTTGTGCTCCTCCTTGGCCCGTAGATTGCAGCGGAAGAGATACTGCCATAGACTGAAGGTTTATACACCCCCCGCCCCCCATTCGTATGTTGAAACCTAACCCCCAAGTTGATGGCATTAGGAGGTGGGGCCTTTTGGAGGTGATTAGGTCATGAGGGTGGGGTCCCTCGTGAATGGGATTAGTACCCTTTGAATGGGACCTCAGAGAGCTCCCTTACCCCTTGTGCCATTTGAGGACACAGCGAGAAGATGGCTATCTATGAACCGGGACGCAGGCTCTCACCAGATACTGGTGTGCTGGTTCCTTCATCTTGGACTTCCCAGTCTCCAGAACTGAGAAATTTCTGTTGTTTATAAGCCACCCAATCTATGGTATTCTGGTGTAACATCTGTTCGAGCTGCCAATCCTGTTCATGCCTGTTCTAAGCGTAGACCTCCAGAGCCTTTGCACACGTCCTCTCCATCTTGGGGGACCCTGCCACATGAAGGGCCCCCAGCTGGACCACTGGAGGAGAAGATACTATAGGGAGGAGGGCTTCAGTGCCCGTTGGACAGCCAGCTGCCCTCCAGAAGTGGAGCTGCCTGCTGCTGACCTCAGATGCAGCCCAGCCCAGCCTACAGAGTTAGGAACAAAATAAACCATGGCTGTTTTAAGCTGGGGATCAGCAAGCCTTTTCCTAAAAGGTCAGAGAGTAAATATTTTCCATTCCAGGGGTGTCTTAGTTCAGGCTGCTGTGAGAAAGTACCACAGACTGGGTGGCTTGTAAGCAACAGGAGTTTATTCCTCTGGAGGTCTGCGATCAGGGTGCAGGCAGGGTTGGGTTCTGGTGAGAACCCTCTTTGGGTTGCAAATGCTGACTTCTCACTGTGTCCTCACCTGGAGGAGAGCGGAGTGGGGAGGCAAGCTCTCCTGTGACTTTTATAAGGGTATTCATCCCATCACGGGGGCCCCACCCTCATGACCTCATCTAATCCTAGTTACCTCCCAAAGGCCCCACCTCCTAACACCATCACATTGAGGGGTAGGGGTTCAACATAACAATTTTGGGGAGACACAAACATTCAGTCCACAACAGCGGGCTACACTGGGTCTGTTGCAGCTACAGAGCTCGGCCACTATAGGGCAAAAGTGGCTGAAAGCAATACATAAACAGGTGGGCATGGCTATGTGCCATCAAAACTTTATATTTTGACACTGAAATGTGAGTTTTGTATAATTTTCACGTGTCATGAAATAGTACTCTCTTAACTTTCTCCAACCACTTAAAAATGCAAAATTCATTTTTTGCTCATGGGCTGTGCAAAAAACAGGCAGTGGGCAGATGTGGCCATACTTGGCCTAGCCTTCTTTTAAATCCCTTCCATTTCTCCCTTTATCCCTTCCGTCTGGGCTCCACTGTGCTGAGCCCTCTCCTGAGAAGGGCACGAGTCCCATGGCACGTGCACCCTCCCCAGCTTGAGGGCATCCATGCTCCACTTCCGCAGAGCTTGCTTAGCTAAATAAAAGCCAGGCAACACGTCATCCTCCCGGACCACAAACAGCTTTATGTTGCCCTGAGCAGTTACTCAGGTGGGCCTACTGTTCCCTTTGGGGTCACAGCTACCACTTTGACCATAGTCATGAAACGTTTACTTGCCTGCTTTGCAAGCCCCGTTGGGTGTCAGCAAAGCCCTCGACCACCGGGAGCTGACCTGGCTGAAATTTGCATAGGTGACCTGAAGTGGCCTCTGTGTGTCTCCTATCAGCTTTGCCCTCAGCTTCTCCCCTCTACAGCCATCACCACCTGTCTAATCTGCTCGAGCTGCCATAACAAAACACCACAGACTGAGTGGCCTGAACAATGCATGTATTCGTCACAGTCTGGAAGCTGGACATTCAAGATCCAGGTGCTGGCAGGGTTAGTTTCTCCTGAGGCCTCTCTCCCTGGCCTGCAGATGGCTGCCTTCTTCCTGTGTCCCTGTGTGGTCTTCCCTCTGTGTGGGCATCCCTGGTGTCTCTTCTCATAAGGATACCAGTCCTATAGGATTAGGACCCCACCCTTATGGCCTCATTTAATTCTTTAAAGGCTCTATCTCCAAACACAGTCTTACTGGGGTTAGGGCTTCATGTGAATTTGAGGGGCGGCGGGCACAACTCAGTCCACAGCACCACCTTAGCATCCTAAAACAGGACAGATCTTGTCCTGAGATACTGTGGTGACTCCGGATTGCTTACTGGATAAAACTCGGATTCTGCCTGGCATCCCAGAGTCCCGAGCCCACCATCCAGCCTCCTGTCACCCACCCCTCCTCTGTTCCTCAGCACACAGGGCCATTCCCCTGTCAGCCCCTGTGCTCTTCTCCCTTTCCCACGTGTGTGCCAGGCTCTTCTCTCAGCCCGGGGGCTGCATCTGAGCCCTCTCTGGAATCCCAGTATTCTTCATAGGTGAGGCCTTTTCAGGCTCTGGGTTGGAGGGGGAGGCTCCTGCTGCCTGCTGGGCTGTCAGCACATCCATACTTCTTCCAGATGGTGTATCTCTGTCTTCCCCGCCCCTCCCCCAGCGTCTCAGCTGTTTGCACAGGAGAGGTGCTTCATCCTGTCATCTGAGTAGAAGGGGGCAGGGGTGACCTCCGGTGAGATCAAGGGCGTTTCAGCATCCCACATAAAACTCAAAGCTGATATCTACCCTGACCCTGTACGCCTCACAGCCAATCAGTCTGCTCACAGCTGTGACGTTTGCAGGCCCTCGTAATAAAACTGACGGGAGTCACCCTGCAGGGCACGGGAACACCTGAGATCTCCCACCACTGAGTTACATCAAGACCAAACGGCTTGGACGCCCAGCCATCTGTGGGCAGACTCTCCTTTTGTCCTTGACTTTGGTCTAGCTCAGTGGTCTTCAAACCTCAGGGTGCATAAGCATCACTACTCAGGGTCGTATACAACAAAAACATGTCCTGAATTCTTAGTTTACGCCCGCAAACGTGCTGTCTCAAGCCTGATCCCGAGTCACAGGGTAGCCCGCAGTGTCCCGGTGATCCTTCTGGAGTAGGGTTTGGACCAGCTGTAAACCAACACATGACGTTGCCCATCTGCAGCTGGGGACTCAGAGTTGGTGCCCTGGGATTGGGCTTGTCCTAGACCAGTGGTTCTCACCCGGACAGTGTCTGGGGAAATCTGTGGTTGTTTGAACTGGGGACACCTCTGGCATTGGGCGGGTGGAGGCCACGGATGCTGTTCCACAGCCCAAAGAGCCCAGGATGGTCCCCTACAGAGAGTGATTGGGCTGCAATGTCAGCATTGCCAGGATCGAGAAACCCTGCCCTAGACAGAACAGGCTGTTTGATCTCCTGGCCTGGAACAAGGTCAACAACTGGCCGCCTCACTGGTTCCCTAGGTGGGCTCCCCACCAGATGGAGACACAGCTTTTGACCTGAGCTGGGTCACTGCGGGAGCAGGTGAAGAAAGCCCCAAGCTTGTCTCTACTCCCTCAGGCCCTCAGCTAAAGGACAAGACTTGCCCTCCACCGCAGGAGACACTTTGCCTCAGCACCCTCAGTTGGCACCACTTGGTGCGCTGGGTCTTCAGGACTGGGGGCGGAGACCCTTCTGGAGGTGGAGGCCATTGGCACGCTGGGAAGCCAGGCAAGAAGGAAAGCATCACTGCAGTGCTGATGGCCTCTTACCCAGCAGAGGCAGCAGGGCTCAGTCCAGAGAGTTCCAGGTCTGCGCTCACACTTGGACTCCAGCACTCCCGCCCTTGCAGCTTGGGCAGCTCAGACCCCTTTTTTCGAGCCTTCTGAGTGGCTTCAACGGCATGGCTTTTTATCGTCCTCCCAAAGCCCATCCCATCCGTTTTCCTTGCCAGTTTGGGTTGGTCCACACCTCTCCCATGTGACTCAGGAGAAGGTGGCCCCAGCTCCAGGTTAAATCCTTATGGATCTGAGGCAGCCATCCTCACCCCATTCTCCTCAGCTGTGCCCTGTTTGGAGCAGGTCGTGTGGGACCCAGGCTGGACAAGAAGCCATGAGGGGAAGCTGGCACAAGAAAGCATATACAGAACATACGTAGAACATGTGTAACAGTAGAAAATGGGGAATAGCATGTGGTGGTTTAAAAATATTGCCATAAATTCTCATATTCAGTATTCATTAAGAGAATTCATATTCCATGTTCCCATAAATAAATTCACTCCTCCCTTCAAAAGATGGTGCTTAATCCTCTCCCCTTGAGGGTGGGGTGTATTTAGTGGTTCACTTCTAAGGCAGAATGTGGCAGGAGTTATGCCATGTGATGTCTGAGGCTCATAACAAGGATAGCTTCCACCTGGTCCTTCCTCTCTCTCTCTCTCTCTGGCATCTCTCATTCTGGGGGAAGCTGGTCGCCATGTTGTAAGAACACTCAAGCAGCATTGGGAAAGCACCAACCATGTTAAGGAGCCATCCTGGAAGCAGATCTCACTACCCCCACTATGCCAGTCGAGCCTTCAGATGATGCTGTCCTAGCCAACTTCTTCTTTTTTTTTTTTTTGGCCATGCTGTGCAGCATGGGGAACCTTAGTTCCCCAACCAGGGACTGAATTCGTGCCCTGCATTGGGGGCGTGGAGTCTTAACCACTGGACTGCCAGGGAATTCCCCCAGTCGACTTCTTATTGGCAACGTCTTAAAGACCCTGAGTCAGAGCCCATCCACGCCACTCTCAAATTCTGACCGACAGAATCTGTGAAGATGGTAAATATTTATTATTGTTTGCAGCCACATCGTTGGGGGTAATTTTTTAAATTGAAGTATAATCACAACATTCTATTAGTTTCAGGTATGTAACATAGTGATTTGATATTTTTATACATTACAAAATGATCACCACGATAAGTCCAGTTATCATCTGCTACCATGCAAATTTATTGCAATATTATTGACTATATTCCCCATGCTGTATATTACATTCCTCAGACTTACTTATTTAAGGACTGGAAGTTTGTACCTCTTAATCTCCCTCACCTATTTAACTCATCCTCCCTTCTGGCTACCACCAGTTTATTCTCTGTATCTATGAGTCTGTTTCTGTTTTGTTATGTTTACTCATTTGTTTTATTTTTTAGATTCTTCACATAAGTGGGATCACATGGTATTTGTCTTTCTCTGACCTGTTTCACTCGACATAATACCCTGTAGGTCTATCCATGTCACAAATGGCAAGATATCATTCTTTTTTTTACGGCTGAGTAATATTCTATTGTGCACGAGTACACGTGCATGCACACACATCCGTCGTTAGACAAATGGATAAAGATATATATCTCCTTTATCCATCTTCTTTATCCATTCATCTATCAATGGACACTTAGGTTGATTCCATATCTTGGCTTTTGTAAATAATGCTGCAGTGAACATAGGGGTGCATAATCTTTTTGAATTAGTGTTTTTGTTTTCTTCAGAAAAATCCCCAGAAGTGGAATTGCTGGATCATATGCTAGTTCTATTTTTAATTTTTTGAGGAAGCTTCATATTGTTTTCCATAGTGGCTGTACCAATTGACATTTATTGGGGGTAATTTTTAACTCTGCAGTAGAAACTGATATATAATATAACTACTTACCAATAGTAAAATAGGGAAATGAAATACAGCCAAATGAATAGCCTTCACAGTTTGAGAGGCCCAGGGCAAAAGTACAAATGGAAGCCAGCATGCCATGTCTAAATATTTCAACATTATAGACCAAACTGGCAAAAGTTAAATACAGTACGTTCTGTCCCACCTACCTTAACAAATATACCTTTCTAATGACCAAGAAGAAAAAAAAGAGTGATGCTAGGTTTACAGTTGTCGGAACATCAAAGGTTATCATTACTGTGTGTGTCTGGGCATTCTGGTGATGGGCTGATGATGTTTGGGTGTCTTAAATAAAAACATACTAATTCATAAATGATTATATATTCTGTAAAATGTATTTTAGGTGCTTTCAGTTCAGCATGAATGATGTTTGTGTAATCAAGATTTTCATGTCATTTGAGTTTTGTTACAATAATGACCCTGTCATGGGCTGACTTGTGTCCTCCTATTCATATTTGGGTGTTAGGTATTGGGGGTTAGGGCTTCATTGCTAACTAAAGAATGTGACTGTAGGAGATGGGGTCTTTAAAGAGATAATTAAGGTAAAATGAGGTATTAGGGTGGCCCTGATTCAATATGACTGGTGTCCTTATAGGAAGAAGAGATTAGGACATAGACACACATAGAGGGAGACCATGTGAAGATGCGAGGAGAAGATCCCTGGGGCCCCGGCGGGCCAGGACCCCACCTGCGATTGGGCTGCTCCCACCCACCGTTTCCCAAATGCCTGACTGTAGGCCATACTAATATTTCCTGAGCACCTGCTATGTGCCAGGTGCCACTGTCGTGCCGGCAAATAGCTTGGGACCCACCTCAGTTCCTGTGGCTTCGTGTTGGTGGAAGGATTGCGTCAAGCGGTGCTGGGAGGGAAAATCAAGCAGGTTGAGGGGGCAGGATGACGGGTTACAGGGCCCTGCTGCTCTCCAACAGGGGCTCAGGAAGGGCTGCAGAAGGAGGTGAGGAAGGGAGCGAGCAGGTGTGGGAGGGGATGGAGGCAGAGGGCCTTGGGAGGGTTCTGAGCAGGAGGCAGAGGTGGTCAGGTCTGTGCTTTGAGCGGACCCCTCTGGCTGCCAGGAGGACGAAGAGTTGCTGGCTAGGAGATGGGCAGGGCCGATGCAGCGGGCTCTGCTTGACCCTCAGCAGTACGCTTCTGTCTCCCTGGCGGGTCCCTCAGCCCCCAGGATGGCCTGGATAACACCCCCCCCAAGTTGTCCCCATTTCTCCATGGCCCTCCCCACTGGGCAGTGAGCCACTTTGGGGGGCAGGAATGACACTGCAAGCATCACATGTGAGTCTAGCATCGGCCCAGAATGTGTGTGAAGGTGCCAGTGGACAAGTGCTGCCAGCCGTCGTCCCTCTATACTCAGGTCTGCCTGCCTCTGAGCTGCGCACACGCCTTGCCTCATCCCCTGCGGCAGCGGTCCCCAACCTTTTTGGCACCAGGGATCGGTTTCGTGGAAGACAGATTTCCCATGGCCAGAGTGGAGGGGATGGTTCAGGCAATAATGCAAGTGACGGGGAGTAGCAGATGAAGCTTGTTGTGCACCCCCTGCTGTGCGGCTCAGTTCCTAACAGCCCGCAGACCAGTACTGGGCTGTGGCCCGGGGGTTGGGGACCCCTGCCCTACAGGGTTTGCGGGAACTTCCTTCTTTTAAAAATTGAAGTAGAGTTGATATACAATATTGTATTAGTTTCAGGTGTACAGCAAAGTGATTCAGTATTTTCTTTAAAGATCTTTTCCGTTATAGGTTATTATAAGATACTAAATATAGTTCCCTGTGCTCTACAGTAGGCCCTTGTTGTTTATCTGTTTTCCATGCAGTAGTGTGTACCTGTTAATCCCATATTCCTAATTTATTCCTCCCTCCCCTCCCCTTTGGTAACCGTAAGATTGTTTACTATGTCTGTGTGTCTGTTTCTGTTTTGTAAATAAGTTCATTTGTATTATTTTCAGATTTGACATATAAGTGATATAATATTTGTCTTTAACTCACTTCACTTAGTATGAGAATCTCTAGGTCCATCCATGTTGCTGCAAGTGGCACTGTTTCATTCTATTTTATGGCTGAGTAATATTCCATTGTATATATGTACCACATCTTCTTTATCCATTCCTCTGTCGATGGGTGCTTAGGTTGCTTCCATGTCTTGGCTATTGTATATAGTGCTGCAGTGAACATTGGGGTGCATACATCTTTCTGAATTAGAGTTTTCATCTTTTCTGGATATGTATCCAGGATTGGGATTGCTGGATCGTACGGTTGCTCTATTTTATTTATGTATTTTAATTTTTAAAGTTTTTGGCCGTTCCATGCGGCTTGTGGGATCTTAGTTCCCCGACCAAGGGTTGAACCCTGGCCCTCGGCAGTGAAAGCGCTGAGTCCTAACCACTTGACCACCAGGGAATTCCCATCTATTTTTATTTTTTAAGGAACTTCCATACTGTTTTCCATAGTGGCTACACCAATGTACATCCCCAACAACAGTGTAGGAGGGTTGTAGGAACTTTCTTATATGATTCTTATTGGTACTGGGCTAAACTCTTTGCCGATACCCTTCCCCGACAGACGGGCTTTTACATTTGAGGACTGTCTACTGGGTGACTGATATTTAGCGGAGTGAGGAGCGCGGGGATCAGAAAGATCTGGGTCTGAATCTGGCACTTGTCACCTGTCCTCAGAGTTTCATCTCCCAGACAGTGGGGACAGACCAACAGATGGACATACAGGCAGCTGGCAGTGCCTTCTCTAAGGGCAGGAAGGTAGGGATGACGTGAGGCAGACAAAAGGCCTCAGCTCTGGGCTTCCTGCAGAACGAACCACAAGCAAGAGCTGGTTCTTATAGGTAAAGAGTTCTTAGTTTAGCGTTAATCGACCTTCCATGATTTTTCTCAACTGTGAAAATGGGGACCAGGCTGGCTCCGAGCACTCAGGGTTGCTGTGAGATTGTGTTAATTCATGAAAAGCGCTTCCAATGGCGCCTGCGCTCACAGAAGAAGGGTCTTGGACTGGAGGCATCCAAGTGGCTGATGTCTAGTGTCAGATGGCATTTTTGTGCTCAGTGCAGGTTCTCAAATGCCAGGGTCTAATGCTGCTGGGTTGTCTGTTTATCTGTGGTTCTAGCGCCCAGCCTCTGATGGCTTTTCCCGTCCCAGCTGCTGGAACCAGCTTGGCCGTGCAGCCTGCTCCTGGACTGGGCCCTGCCTTGATCCCGTTTCCCGAGGCTGCCCAGCCACCCAGGCCCATTACTCCAGCGGGGTACGGCGGGTACCAGCCCCACCCCGGCCAGGACCTCGGTTACGGCGGCCAGCCCCAGGAGCCTCTGCCGGCGGCCACCACGGCTCCCTCCTACCAGGTATCAGCCCGACTTTTCTCTGCCCAGCACCAGTCCTTCCTTGAAAACGCAACCCAGACGGGCCATCACCCTCCTGATGCTCCCATCCCTGCCCTTAGAGGGGATGGAACTTTCCCCTCTTTCCCAGGCCTTTCCGGTGCTGACGATGCCCCCTTCCTGACCCCGAGCTCTAGGACCGCAGATCTGGCAGCTGTGTTCCTACATGGAATCGCCAAGGTGTCCCACACTCCATGTGGCCCAACCCCCTGAGCCTCTGTCACCCACAGCTTGTTCCTGATTTGCTCGGCCAAGCTCGTACCCACTTGGCTCTGTCCCCTCCCTCCTTTACTCCCCTTTGCTTCCCCAGGACCTCTGGGACTTCTCCCAACCTCCCATCCTGAGTTCCTGTCCTGCTCCCAGGGCCTCCTCCTGGCCTCTTGGTTCCGTCCTCACCTCCATGCAGTTAGTCCCTGGTCCACGCAACAGCTCATATCTCCCTGTGAACCAGAATCCAGCCGTGCTCCCTGTTGCCCCAGTCCCTCCCGGCGCCCCCGGCCCCGCCTGCTCCCCCAACCCCTCCCCTGGTGCTCGCAGTCCTCTGCTCCAAACAGCTTCCGGGTCTCCTGCCAGCCCACCCGCTGACCCCCACCAGGGCCTCTGCTCCCTGCCAACCTGGCCAGGAGCCTTGTCCCCAGTCTCCACACGCTTGCCTCCTCCTCCGAGCCATCCCTGGCAGCCCTTGTCCCGTTGCATGTTCCTCAGAGCACTTTTTCTCTCAGACATTAGCATCAGTTTTGAGGGAGCAGGCCACATCCCTCTCCCTGGTCGCTGCGTCCCCAGGTCCCAAAACAGAGGCTGGTACAGAGCAGGAGCTCGGGAACCACATGGATGCAGGCCTTGCAGGGGGCAAGGAGGGGGCCTTGCCCCACCCTGAGCACCTTTCTCCTGCTCTGTGTTCCCCATGGAAACCCTCTCGCAGGACAGTTACAGCTATGGACCATCGACAGCCGCTGGTGGCTACGAGAACAAACGGGACCCGCCACCTGCTGCTGGCCAGGCTCAGCTCCCAGCCATGGCCACGGCCACGCTCTGCCCACCAGGTGGGTGGGTCTCTGCAGGGTCAGGGCGGGGGCAAACGGGCCTTGCTTACACGGGAGGGACCCCAGGAAAGTGAGGTTTCAAGCACGTCAGGTTCACAGGAGGTGCAGCGGTAGCGTGGGTCTCAGGGCTGTCCCCTCAGATACGCCCCGAAGTCTCCACTAGTCAATGGGCCTGTGTGTGCGAGAGAGAGGGGCGGGGAGACCCAGACAGAGAGATGGGGGAGAGATGAAGGTGGGGCTGGAAGTGTTTTCCAAGGAGGTGGGTTCTGCTGAGGACTTGGAGTTTAGAGATTGGGAGAGCCCGGGGCTCTGGCCTCCAGCGCGGCTCAGACACCCGGGCTTCACAGTGAGTTGCGCCCTGGCCGTGCCAGCTCCTGGCAGCTGGGCCGGCATGTTGGTCACACTTTCTCTGCTCCCTGGGCCCGGTGTCACAGGAGTGGCTCTGCAGAGGCTGTGCTTGCTCTCCAGGGCCCCAAGGAGCCTACGGTGGCATTGGGTACAACCAAGCTCAGCCCCTGCCGCAGGTGCCCACCGCCAAGGCGGGGCAGCTGGCCAGCACTTTGCCCTCCACCTCCACCTACCCCCCTGTGAGCAGCGCCCTGCCCGCGGCCTCCTCCCTCTCCACGCTGCCTTCCTCATCCTCGTTCGGCCCGGCCTCCGCCCCGTACACTGGTAAGATGGTGGTTTCCCCCGCAGGCATGCAAGTGCAGGCTGTTTCTTTTATTTGCAGCCGAAATAAATGTGGTCCTTTCCTCAAAACCAACCCATCTCCCCCTCTCATTTTTCTCTCCGCTTCTTAGGACCAAGCTGCCCAGGCTATGACACATCCCCGTACTCAGCAGTCAGTCCTTACTACCCCCCGCTGCTCCTCCCACAGATGCGGCCGCCCCCGCTCCCAAAGCCCGTGGACTCGTCCCTGTGGGGCGGCTCGGGAAGCAGTCCCAGTGCGCATTGCACCGACAGCTTCGCCAAGAAGCTACCAGTTGCCACCAAGCTGCCGAAACCCAGGGGTGGCCCCAAGCAGCTCCCGCTTCACTATTGTGACATCTGCAAGATCAGCTGTGCTGGTCCCCAGGTCAGCCGCCCCCGCCCCACGCTGGGCAGGCCCCAGACCTTCCTGCCCCCACGGGTGGGAGAGCCCTCCCTTGCCCCCTACGACCGGCCAGAGGTCAGGGTCGTTGCCTGCTCAAAAGAGATCTGTTATTAATTTGCAATGCCAAGTGCGCATCAGCATAACCTTAAAACTGCCTGGTGTTCTTGTGAAAGACGAGAGCGGGCCCAGCGCTGGTTTTTGGCCGCAGAAGCGTGGCCTTGCACCCTGAGGCCATCTGCAGCAGGGAGGCCCTCAGCGCACCCTCCTGGACATGAGGGCCGGTAGGTGCGGCTGGTCACAGTGCACCTTTGCTGCAGGGCCGTGTAGGCAGAGCCGTGCAGGCAGGGCCGTGCAGGCAGGGCCATGCAGACAGGGCCGTGCAGGCAGGGCCGTGCAGACAGGGCCGTGTAGGCAGGGCCGTGCAGACAGGGCCGTGTAGGCAGAGCCGTGCAGGCAGGACCGTGTAGGCAGGGCTACAGGCGGGTAAAAGCAGCATGTTTGTGCGCGTGTGCGGGCAAGTGCACTGCTGTCTAAGCAAAGGACCTCCCCAACCACGCTCGCAAGTGACCCACCTCGCTCCCTGCAAAGATCATCAGATGCTAGGGCTGGTCCTCACAAAACACCCCATGTGGACTTTGTCTTGTTCTTAGTACTCTGAGAGAAAGCTGGCACCGTGGAGGCATGCAGAGACTCCAAATCGCAGGCTATAGAGGTGTGGGAGGAGCCCAGAACCCCTCATTCAGCCCAGACTTCCCTGGCAGAGGGACGAGGGCCGGGCGGCCCGCACTCAGGGCTGCATCGTGAGGATTCTTGGTTCCTCTCACCAGTCCAATACAAGGTCTGCTCCTGTGATTCTAGACTCTTCGCGGCATCACGTTGAGCAAGGGTGTGACGCTCCCCATGGCCGTGGGGTGTGACGGAGCGTGGGCACGTGAGCATCACCTGAGTGGGTGTCGAGGCCTCTCTGAGCCTCGTCTCCCTGTGGGACCGGGTTTCCCCAAGCGTGTCACCACTCGGCATAGCATCTGGCACGCAGACATGTCAGCTCCAGTTGTTCCCAGCTTTTTGTAATGTTAACAGCGCTTGTTCGTTGGACTTTTCATTGAGGTAGTGGTGGTTTCACAGGTGGTTGTAAGAAACACCGCGGAGAGGCCCACGTGCCCTCACCCAGCACCCCGAGTGCTGACGTTTTGCCAAACTACAGTCACTATCACAGCTGGCATGTTGGCCTTGAACCCGTCCACTGAATCAGAGGTCCCAGGTTTTACCGGTCTCACTTGCACCTGTGTATGCCTGTGTGCACGTGCATGTGCATGCGTGTGGTCTGCTCCGTGCGAGCTCATCACCTGCCCAGGCTCGCACATCCGCCTCCACCACCGAGATGCCAGGTGCTTCTGCGGAGTCCCCGTGCTGCCCTTTCCTGCTCACCCCTCCCGCGCCCACCCAGCGCCGCTTGAGACACGGTTAACGTGGAAGCAGCCACACACGGCCTCCATCTGCATCGGAAGGACTTGGTTGGTGTGGCCTCCTCGCAGCGGGGGCAGCACTTCTGCCTCTTTTCCGGGCACCTGTCTTTGAGTCCAGGACGGCACAGTTGGCGGTGCGGTCTCCGTCCCGGCCAAGTGAGGGGCCGCCAGGGCAGCTGTGGGCTTCAGGAGCCGCAGGGCGCCAGGCAGGCCTCCTTCTAATGCTCCTCTGGGTTTTTTCTCATTCCACATCTGGTCCGTGTCTGTGATGGAGAGTCAGGCATCGGGATGGCATAAACTGCGAACATGTGTTCTTTCTACGGGCTCAGACTCTGCGAAGTGTGTTCTGAAGTAGTTTACTGTTGGCGCCTTGGTGTATATCCTTCCAGGCTTGTCTCCGGCCCACAGGCTTTTACGTCATGTCCGTGCGTGCGTGTGTGTGTGTGTGTGTGTGTGTGTGTGTGTTCTGTGGCTTAGGTAAAAACACAGATTCCTGGGACTTCCCTGGCGGTCCAGTGGTTAAGACTGCGCTTCCACTGCAGGGGGCATGGGTTCAATCCCTGGTCAGGGAACTAAGATCCCACATGCCACGAGGCACAGCCAAAAAAAAAACCCCACAGATTTCTACATTCCGAGAGCACCCTTCCCACTCCTGTCCCTGCCCCCAGAGCCAGCCAACGTCACCAGTGCCTTTGGTATTTTCCAGAGGCATTTCTATTCCGTGGAATGTTGACTCTTGGCATGGTTAGAGGGCATTGGGTTAGCAGCCCCACTTTGCCTCATCTTAAGGCTTCCCAGAGACAAGTCAGGGCTGCCCCGTGAGAGCTCAGTCGTGTGCCAGATGCTGTCAGACATCTCGGGCACGCGGTGCGGAAAGCGTGGGTCTGTGCCTCGTGGCCACCTCCCCCAGGTGGACCCCGCGGTTTGGGAGCAGTGCTGTAACAGTGAAGTGTGTCCCCCATCGTTCTGGTAGCACGCATCCTTGCTTGGCTTCTGAGGTCAGATTCTGAAAAGCTGGAATATTCTTTCAAGCAGCCCCTGAAACTAAATGTGTGCTCCTTTGAGAATGCTTGCTGAAGAAACTCATTGATTTTTAGAAAAAACAAAAGAGAAGGCAACCTTATGTCTTTCAGTCCGAGCTTCTGAGTCTTCTCTCTGTTGACTGGGCTTTAAAAGGAGGCCGTGAACAGAGGGGTGGGGACATCAGGCCTCCCGTGAACTGCGGCGATGGGGAAGGCGCGGTGCCAGGTGGGCACACACCCCCCTCAGGCCGCCCTCGCTCTCTGCCGGCAGACCTACCGCGAGCACCTGGAAGGGCAGAAGCACAAAAAGAAAGAGGCGGCTCAGAATATGGGCATCCAGCCCAGCAGCAGCCCACGAGGGGTGCAGGCGCAGCTGCACTGCGACCTGTGTGCCGTGTCCTGCACCGGGGCGGAGGCCTATGACGCCCACATCCGGGGGTCCAAGCACCAGAAGGTAGGAGCCCCTCACAGGCCCCGGCCCACTCGGGACCCAGAGGGGCATCCCATGACATGGGGGGTGGGCAGCCACCCACGAGAAGCGACTTTTCCTGCAGGCCCACGCGTCCTCCTTCCTCCAAAGCCAAACGCCTTCTCCCAGTTATAAAAGTCACATCTGCCCCTGGACAGAAGCATGGAGCAGGGCAGCTCGTACCCAGACCCCAGAGGAAACTGTTCTTGGCCTTGGGTGTGTCTGCATGTATATATGAACCAGAGTTTGTATGTTGATGAGATCAAATGGTATATTCCATTTGGGGTCCTTATTTATTAAAAATCAGATTAAAGTAGTAAGGTTTAATATTTTAATATCAACGTTTTCATTGATACTAAATTATTTAATATCAGCATTTGTCATATTTATTACTATTTTAATATCAACATTTTCCTGTGGGCTTAAAAATGCCTGTAGTATGTCATATTATGAGGAAATGAATGGGCTCCTCCACCCGAGAGAAGGTAGGGCCCCTCTCCCTATGCCCTCTTTCTATGGTCCAGAGGTGCTTTTTGGAAATCAGCAAACCTTCCCCAAATGGCATCATGAACCTGCAAGGGGATGCTCACCTTTCAGGTATGCGCTGAGGACAGGAGGAGGGGGAATTCCTGGCTGGACGCCTGCTTTGAGCTGCACCACGAGGTTTAGAGTGAGAGGGTTAGGAAGGCCCCTGTCCCGTGGCTGCCTCTCTCTGCCCCATCCACAGAACCCCCTCCAGCTGCCCCAGCTCACCGGCCACGCTCCCTCCTGCCCCCGGGCCTTTGCTCACACCCTGCCTTCGGCAGCCCCCTTCCATCCCCCGCTGCAGGCTGGGCCTCCCCGAGCGCCTGCCTGAGGATCTGTCTTCTCCCCCTGCTCATCAAGGGCCTCGTTCCCCAGCCCAGCTGGGACAGCCTCTCGAATGCCTGCGTGAACCCACAAAACCCACCAAGGAAGGAGCAGTGAAGCATGGAAAAGGGGACGTGCCGGCTTGGTGGTAGCAGGGGTGCAGGCGGGAATGCTGGGCCCAGGCGGGGTGGGCTGTGGGTGTCACAGCTCGCAGGCTGGGACTCGTTCTGGGGTCAAGAGGCCCTGCAGCCAGCCCCGGGGTGGGGGGCAGGTTTGAGCCGTGAGTGTCAGAGACTTAGAGCCAGAGAAGAAGGTGTCTGAGACGGTCGTCAGTGCAGACTCGGGGTGGTGGAACAGTCCTTTCCAACGGGAACTTTTGCAATTAAGTGCCTTTGTTGGCGGCGGGGCATGCCGAGGACAGGGCAGGTGACTGTATCCTAGGTGGATCTGTGTCCCTGGACGTGTATGTGAGTTCCTGCAGAATGTGGAGGTGTGTCTATGGACGTGTACACCCACGTATACCGAGCATGGATCTGTGTCGTGGACATGTACATGTGTCCATCTTAGCAGGCGCTCTACGCACACTGTGTCTCTACCTGGGGCTGGCACTGGGCTGGTGCTTGGCATGCAGAAAACAGCCGTGCTTCTCAGCGCAGGCGGTGGAGTTTGGAGGAAGGGGGTCTGTGTAAGCCAACAGGGGTGTCAAGGTCATAGGTCCCCCATATGCAGGAGCAGTGGGGGCCTAGAAGCAGGAGACAGCTCAGGAAGGCCCTTCCCAAGGCATTTAAGTGGGAGCAGGGGGAAGGGGCAGGGTCCCCAGGGACAGGGTGGACCACCGCCCTCACTTCCACAGTCTGCCAGCTCCCCCATGCCCGGTGAGGTGCTCTTCCTACCCCTGAGGAAGGTTGGCCAGGCCTGAGCAGCCCTTACAGGGGGTTGGGTCTGTTCCAGGTCTTCAAGCTGCACACCAAATTGGGGAAGCCCATTCCCAGCATGGACCCGGCGCCAGCGAATTCGGCCCAGGCCACCAGCACCAGCCAGCCGGCCTCCACCCCCCTCACCGCAGAGAGCCCCCCTGCGGCCCCTGCCAGCCCCAGCATGTGTGCCCCAAGCAGGCCAGCGCCAGCCAGGAGACCGGCCGCCTCGAAGGCCTCGCATGTGGGTACGTGTCTCTGCGCTTCACAGCCCCTGCCCTGCCTCAACAAGCTCGAGCCTCAGAGACGGGATGGTCCGGTCAACGGTGTGCGTGCAGCCATCACTTCTGGGGAGGCAGGACCTATGAAGGGGGTGGTTCTCTCCCAGATCCCCGCCGGTGGGGTGCCTTCTGCCGCCTTTGGCCCACCCTGGGGAAGCGTGGGCAGAACCAGTGCAGCTTCCATTTCTTCCCGTGGAGCTTGGGACTGAGCCGCCTGCTGGCCACACTCACGAAGCCAGCCCTAGGCCTGGAGAATCCCCTGGGCTGCCGCCTTCCACGTGCTGGAAGCAGCCCCCTTCACACCGGGCACTCTGATAAGTGAGGTGGGCCCCGGGAAATCCAGGCAGGTTCCTCGCAGCCCCACCTCCAACCCTGCCTTCCCTCGAGCGTGTGTCACCCGCACCTGCTATGACCCCTGGGCAGTCACGGCTGCCGAGGGACATGCATTTCAAGGGTAAATAGGCTTACATGTCAGGCACTCACTCCACGTGCCTGATTCACCCTCCACGGCTCTAGGTTTGTCATTAGTCCCACTTTACAGATGGAAGAACCGAGGGGAGGGGAGGAAAAGCACTTGGCTCTGGACCACCCAGTGAGCGGTGGAGGTGGGATTCCAACCCAGTCTCTGCTCTCCACCACCACGCTTTGTGTGGGAGGCGGGGCCTATTTTATTTTGAGCCTCAGCAGGCCTGAGATTTGAACCATCACGTGATGTTGAAGATCAAAATGTAAAGCGGTTTTGGTGACAAAGAAATGTCTCCCTTCTGAGGCTCAGTAAACCCTCGTCTGCTTGATGTTCCACTGTTGGTTAACTAAGGGCTGCAGACTTGTGCAGCAGTGGCGGTTGTCCTCAGAGAGGGGCCTACGACTTGCGCCTCCCTGTGGACCTGTCCACCTTGGCACCAAACGCCGTGAGGGCCTCGCTCTCCCAGTCGTGACCCAGGCTGGTGGGAAGGGGTCTCGTGGGACTCTGGATCCCATTGGCTGATGTCACGGAAGGGGGAGGGGGGCAGTGGGAGACCCGGTGGCATCGAGTTGTACCCTTCATGCTGGCGGACCAGAAGCCGACCCTGGTTGCTGGCTGGAGCAGATTATAAGTCATGCGGTTCTTCCTTCCAGGGCCTCCTGGGCTGCCCGCGGCAGACAGCAGATCCCCCCAGGGGAAACCGGCACACCCCAGATCAGAGCGGCCCGGAGAACCGCCTGCCCAAGGAGGCTCTGTGGAAGCTTCTGGAACGTGCTGTGACGCACAGCCGGTGGGCCCAGGCTACGTGGAGGAGGTAAGTGCTGGGCGTCCGGCCATCGGCTCACCCTGCTCCACCATGGGCTCCTGTGGAGAAGGACCTTGCAGAGCCGGGCCTCGAGGCCTCGTCCCAGTTCTCCCCCTGAGACTTGCACACCCGCCCCGGGAAGACCTCAGTGAGCCAGCATCCCTTGGATCTCACTGGAAGGCCCGGGTGCTGGGCTTCAGATCTTAGAAGGAAGGCCCGAGACAGGCAGAGGTGTTTCCTGCCACCGGGCAGCCCCTCTTCCTGCGGCAAGGAAGGTGGCAGGAGGGATCTGTGTCCTGGAAACCCACGGGCACGTGATCCTCGGGCACAGGAGCCAGTGTGCACCCCACACAGCACCACCTGCACGCCCGGGGCTTTGTGGAGCTCAGGTTCTGAGCCCCTCCCTACGAGCCCACAGTCCCAGCCTCCCGGGTGCCTCCTGGGCCGTGCATGTGGGCATTTCTTCCATGCTCGTGTTCGTGCTTTTGTTCACCCAACTCAGCACCTTCTGTTTTGTCCCCTGCAAAATAGCCACACCAGGCAGGCTTCCTGCCAGTCTGGTGGCAGCCCCGGGATGGGGGGACAGGGGAAGGGAGGACAGGACGGTGGTGGCAGAGGGGAGCCGGGCCTGGGAGGGCGCGCTGGTGAAGAGCCACTCCTTTGAAAGCGTAAACCGCTGGGCAGGCAGGAAACCAGCACCCGGCCTGGATGGCCCTGGGGGAAGGAGGTGCCCTGCTGGAGCCCAGACCCGACGCGTGGGGGCCGTGGGCAGCGCTCAGCCGTGCCTTGTGTCTCAGGTGTGCAACGAGGAGGGCAGAGTGATCCGATTCCACTGCAAGCTGTGCGAGTGCAGCTTCAATGACCCCAATGCCCGGGACATGCACGTGAGGGGGCGGCGGCACCGGCTGCAGTATAAGGTGTGCCTGCAGGGGGCGTCTGGTGGGCCTGGCTGGGGGTGAGTGTCTGTGCTCTTGACATCTTGGCTCACGTCTCAAAACACATGTTTTGCCCCCATGAGTCGGAGCCCCTGGGCCCTCATCACCCCAGGCTCAGCCAGAGGGACCCTTGGCTGCTTTCACGATGCCTTCTTGTCACAGGTTTGCCGGGGCACGCATGCACACGTGTGTTTAGACACACTTGACTATCGGGCCCCGTGTACACTTGTGCACAGCACACACTGTGACTCTCCTCGTGACAAACAATGGCTTCTGGATATTTCCTCTCTTTTCAGCAGACTGGTTGAGATATCATTCACACACCACACAGCTCGCCCATGTAAAGTGGCTTTTACTACATTCACAGAGTGTGCAACCAGCAGCTCCATCTAGTTCCAGAACAGTCCGTCAGGAGCCCCGTTCCCATTGGCAGCCACCCCCAGCCCCTACCCCAGGCCCTGTCAACCAGGAACCCACTCTCTGTGTCTATGGATCTGCCTGTTCTGGACGTTTCCCATCAGTGGAATCACACACTGGGTGTCCTGTGTCTGGCTTCTCTCACTGAGCATCGTGTCCTCAGGGTCCGTCCACGGTGTAGCGAGTGTCAGTGCTTCACCCCTTTTCCTGGCTGAGAGATGCTCCCGTGTGTGGAAGGACACGTTGTGTGTGTTTTACCCGCTGAAGCACACTTGTGTTGTTTCCACCAGTGACCAATCCTTAGACAACACTACATTCTTTGAGTGATAGAATTAAGTACTAAGGACAAAGCCCAGTGAGCGAATTGGCAATGCTATTTAGAATATATAGATCTGGATCCCACACAAACGGAGTTTCCCTGGGTTACTCTGATCGGGACGAGCATTTCCGTTCAGTCGTCCGTCGGCATGCATGACCACTGACCGCGGGTGCTCCTCTGTGTTGCGGTGCCTTCTCCCTCGGCTCCTCTGTCAGATGTGTGGACAGTTGGCTTGCGCAGTGGCAGACGTCACGTCTGCCGCTCTGCAAGTCGGTCGTAGTTTTGTTCCCTGCTGTGGTTCCCTTTCCTGCCATGGCCTTTGGGGACGAGGAGTGTTGACACTTTGGGGATTGAAACTCACTGTTGTCTAAACGTGGCAGGAGGGACTTCCCTGGCGGTCCAGTGGGTAAGACTGTGCTTCCACTGCAGGGGGTGCGGGTTTGATCCCTGGTTGGGGAACTAAGATCCCGCATGCCGTGGGGCATGGCCAAACAATAAAAAAATAAAAAATAAACCTGGCAGGAGGTGGCACCCCCAGCATTCTCATCTGAACGAAGGTCCCCCATTTTCCCAGAAAAAAGTGAACCCCGATCTTCCGATTGCGGACAAGCCCAGCACGAGAGTTCGGAAGCTGCTGGAGGAGAGACTGAGGAAACAGCGGCAGCTGAGCAAGCAGCGTCTGGGGGAGCTGCGGCGCCAGCATGACGAGATGAGGTGCTTCTGGGGCTCCCCACGCTCTCCCGCGTGACCGGCCCAGGGTCCCGCCGCTGCTCACGGCTCCTTGTCCCTGCCACCCCAGCAGGCGCTACGGCTTGTGCAAGAGGTGGCTGGAAGAGGAGCCACAGGCGCAGGAGGCGCGCTCGGGACGCTCACTGCCCGACCAGCATGCACCTCCCCTCAGGAGCAGGCCGGGGTTGTCCACAGCCAAGCCTCTGGTGGGTGGTGGTCTCATCTTGATATCCGAATGCCTCAGGGCCTGGGGACTGGAGGGGGCTGAGGGCCTTACCTCCAGCCACAGCGATCCCTTAAAGCTTCCTGAGGCCCCCCAGTGGTCACATCCCTCGGGAGCCTTTGGGTGTCTGTCCATCTGAGGGGGCGGGCCGGGTCGGATGGGAACTGTGGATTGCACCCCGCTGACGGAGGGGGTCACCAGCTGCCTCGGGGCCTCTGGCTCGGAAATTCGACAGTGTTGTCCAGGGAGCCCACTGGACCCCCCAGTCGGCCCAAGTTCCCCACAGCCATCGGGGCCCTGGGGTCCTCACTGGTCCACCTCCCCTGTGGACTCTCTCATTCCTCTGCCTGGCTCTCCGGCCACCGCTTGCCTATCAAAGCCAGCCTGACTCCGGGCCCCCCGCATCCCCCTGGCCACCGGGGCCTCTCAACCCGCCCATGACGTGACACGTGTGCCTTTCCCCGAAGCCCATGAGGCGGCCGGAGTCCAGCGACGACCGGCACGTCATGTGCAAGCACACCGCCATCTACCCCACAGAGGAGGAGCTCCTGGCCATCCAGAAGGCCGTCTCCCACTCAGAGCGCGCCCTCAAGCTGGTGTCCGACACAATGGCCGAGGAGGATTCCGCACGCCCAGAGCCAGAGGGCGGGGAGTGCAGGTAATGGGCATCGCCCTCCTGTTCAGGGGGGCCCGGGGTGACAGAGGCGGCTCCACTGCCAGGTGGCTTCGAGTCCTTGGACACCCAGGGCTTTCCAGAAAACTCCCCAAGAGAGGCTCAGAGCCGGAGCCCTGAGGCTCATAGGGAATTGTAGTCCCAACTGGAGAGAGCCGTTGTTCTAACACCAGAAGTTACTTTTCCTGTCGAAGGCGTGCATAGAAATGTAGTTCGCAGGGGATTAGCCCCTCTGTTTCCTCACCCATAATGCGGACATAAGTGTGATTCTCCTGGAGCAGGAGGTGCCGCCGAGCGTCCGCATGAATCATCTTTCCAGCTGCCGGGAGTGTTGCAAGGTGGAAAGTCCCGATGCCTTGTATCCATTTACTTTTCTTTTCTGGCCGCACCACACAGCTTGTGGGATCTTAGTTCCCCGACCAGGGATTGAACCCGGGTCCTCAGCAGTGAGAGCACGGAGTCCTAACCACTGGACCGCCAGGGAATGCCATCATTTACTTTTTTAAGGTTTTTTGTGGGTTTTTTTGGTGGTAAAATACTCATAACACAAAATTTGCCGTTGTGACCATTTTTACGTGTACACTACGGCAGCACTAAGTACATTCACAAGGTTGTGCAACCATCACCGCTGTCCATTTCCAGAACTTTTTCATGATCCAAAACAGAAATCCGTCCCGTGAAATTCCCCAGGCCACCTGCTGCCCCTGCCCCTGGCACCCACCTTTCCACTCCCTGTCTCCACGGCTTGGCCTGTTCTGGACGTTTCACGCCAGTGGAATCATGCAGCTTCTGTCCTTTTGTGTCTGGCTGATTCGAACCAGTAGCTTCTTCCTGCCACAGTGTTTGCTCCCCGACAAGAACATGCGAGCCACTCGTGGGTCACCAGGTGTCATAACGAAATGCACTCACCCCTCAGCGTGAACGCAGCTGCCTCCCGGGACGGGGCCTTCCTCACCGCCTGGAAGGGGAAGCAGGCACGGCCCCTCGGGCAGAAAGGGGGGCCCTCCCTTAACCTCCACCCCGATGTATTCTAAAGGAAAAGGCCCGTCACTTAGTGCTTTGCAGTTTTGCTCCCGTTTTCTCCCTGTACTCGTGTTTTGGGTTTGTTGTTGTTGTTGTTTGTTTGTTTGAAAATATTTTATTTATTTGTTTATTTATTTATGGCTGCGTTGGGTCTTAGTTGCGGCATGCGGGGTCTTGGTTGCAGTATGTGGGATCTTTCGTTGCGGCGTGTGGGCTCTTCGTTGCCGTGCGCGGGCTTCTCTGTAGTCGTGGTGTGCAGGCTCATTAGTTGCGGCGCGAGGACTCTCTAGTTGTGGTGCGTGGGTTCCGTAGCCCTGTGGCATGTGGGATCTTAGTTCCCTGACCAGAGATTGAACTGGTGCTCCCTGCAGTGGAAGTGCAAAGTCTTAACCACTGGACCGCCAGGGAAGTTGTGGATGTTCCATTATTTACTTAACTATCGCAAAGAGTGTGTTAGTGTTTGGGTTTTTTTTTCCTATTTTATTATGGAAATTCTCTAACACACACAAAAGGTGATGAGGCCCAAGTGACCATCCCTAAACCAGGGAAGACTCACTTGCTCTCTACCCACCCTGCTCCTGGACAGACCGCTGCGGTTAAAGACGATATCAGGCATCAGCCTGAGGGTGGAGTACGTGTCTCTAAACAAGACTCTTTTTCATTTAACAAAACCAGAACACCATTATCATACTTGAAAAAAAAGAACAATAATTCTTCAACCCCATCAAATATCCAGTCAGTGCTGAAATTTCCAGTTTTTTGTTTAGGGTTTTTTTTTTGTTTTGCAGTTGGTGTTGAATCAGGGTCCAAATTGATTGACAACCTGTCAGTCTCTTTATCTGCAGGTTCCCCACCTCTCTGCTTTGTCTTCCCCTGAAGGATCTGGTCCTGGTCCCATAGAGTCCCAGGTGTGGCCAGGTCCCCTCGGACCATCCCAGGCTCCAGCACTTGCAGTCCCAAGACAGACCACAGGGAAATACACAAATGCATTACAGAATTAGGTTATCTCGTATCCTGAGAAGTGTCACAAAGAAAACAGCAAAGTGGGGATCAGGGAGTGGCAGGATCAGGTGGCAGCTTCGAGAGCCAAGGGGCGGACATTTGTGTTGTGACAGCCGTGGGGAGGGCCACCACGTGAGGGCACCCCAGGCAGTGGTCCAGGTGGGATGAGCCTCCTGGGGAGGGAGTGGAAGGAGAGGGCGGTGACGAGGCGGCCCAAGGGTCAGGCTGGGGACCTCGGACCCCAGGAGGAAGCTCGGTGTCCCCAGCCTGCAGAGGGGCAGCACTGGGAGGGTGGCTGCTGGGCGGACGCGGTGGTGGCAGTCACCTGCAGAAAGTGACCAGGCCGGTGCAGTGCAGGTGGGGACACGACTCGGGGAGAGGCAGGGAGCGTCTGGCCGGCGGCCTTGGGGGAGTCCAGCTGGGGGCGAAGCGGCCGCAGAGGCGGCTCAGCAGCACGAAGCCAAAAGGACCGACGAGGGGGCCCTGCTGGCTGAGGACCAGGGCGCCGCTGGGGGTGGCCACGGGTGGCCTCTTCCAGAATGCAGTTTATTAGGAAACGGTGACGGCCGCCAGCCCTGCTGAGCAACACAACTTCCTAGCGGCGGTTCCAAGCACTTCTCCCAGATCTGTCTCCTCGTGGCTCTTTGATCAGGTGCCCCTGGGGAGGGCCGTACTCCCGTTTTACAGATGAGGAAGCGGCCCCACGTGCAGGAGCAGGGACCCTTCCTCCTCACCCTCTGCCCACGCGTTTGCGGGTTTGTCTCGGCAGCCGCCCAGGCCCCTCTGCTCGGATCCTGAAAGGCGTGATGCGGGTCGGCCTGCTGGCGAAGGGCCTCCTCCTGCGGGGAGACAGGGCCGTGCAGCTGATCCTGCTCTGCTCCCAGAAGCCCAGCCGCGCGCTGCTGCGCAGAGTCACGGAGCAGCTGCCCCTCCAGCTCCCGGTGAGGCGCCCGGCCATGCATCGCGTGGCTTCTACGCGGCTTGGACACAAACCGGTTTGTTTTTAGAAACTGGCGCAAGGAGAGAGTGGTGGAACTTGAGGGTTCCTTTACAGAGGGGTTGAGGGTAGAGCCTGGAAACGCTCTAAACGTCCGGTCACTGAGGACGGTTACTTCCGTCACATCCACAGCAGAGCCCAGCCAGCCGGGACGGAGCACAAACAGGACGAAATCCACAGGACAGGCACTCAGGCTCATGAGACTAGAGAGGCACAGGGCTGGGGGTCGGCCGGACTTGCTCCTCCAGAGCAGTTCCTGTTGTTGTCATAGAGCCTTTTTTTTTTTTTTTCAAATAAATCTATTTATTTATTTTTGGCTGAGTTGGGCCTTCGTTGCTGTGCGCGGCTTTCTCCAGTTGCGGAGAGCGGGGGCTACCCTTTGTTGTGGTGTGTGGGTTTCTCATTGCGGTGGCTTCTCTTATTGCGGAGCACAGGCTCTAGGCGCGTGGGCTTCAGTAGTTGTGGCTCGCGGGCTCAGTAGTTGTGGCTCACGGGCTCTAGAGCGCAGGCTCAGTAGTTGTGGCACACAGGCTTAGTTGCTCCGCGGCATGTGGGATCTTCCCGGACCGGGGCTTGAACCCGTGTCCCCTGAACTGGCAGGCAGATTCTTAACCACTGCGCCACCAGGGAAGTCCCTGTCATAAAGCTTTTCTCAAGCGAGATGGTAACTGGGAGAAGAGTGAAATCATGTCATGATTTAAATTGATCATCTTCCATTAAAATACTCAGTTCCCAGGGCGGTTTCTTCTTCCTGATGTGTCTGCTGCCCTTCCCGAGAGAATTCAGCATCGTTCCTCCGACTCATGTAGTGAGCACTGGGGGCCGGGCAGACCCAAGCTCGCCTCTGGGACTCCCAGTCTGGTCAGGAAATGCAATAAACAAACATAGAGCAAGCTAACTTCCAGTTTATCTTCTGTAGAGAAATTAAAACCTGATGTCAAGTGGCGAGCACCTGGGGAGAGTGGGGGCCACTTCAGACAGGACCGTGGGAGGTGTGTGTCCTGACAGAAGATGGAGCAGGTGAGGTGAGAGCTGAGAGATGAGGAGAGGCGTTGAAAGATGTGGGGGTGGGCAGTGTTCCACATAGAAGGACCTGCACCTGCAGAGGCCAAGAGGCAGGAGGCCCAGGGAGATGCGTGCCCGAATGGACAAAGGCCTAGATCAAGCTGGGCCTGAAGGCCATGTGGGGAGGTAAGATTGCCTCCTCAGGGAAATGGGGAGACTAGAGGGTTTTAAGCAGGGGAGTGACATGCTCCGACTTCACCAATTTAATCACTCGTTTCCTGAACACCCACAACATGACAGTTTTCTGCTCAATACCGTAGGGGTTGCAAAGATGGCTCAGATGCAAGCCCTGTTGTCCGGAACCTTGCAGCCCAGTGGCTAAGACAAAGCCCTAAGCCCCATGAAGATGGATGAGGCCATGGGGAAGATGGCTAAGGCCACGGGAGAGCTGGCAGTGCCCCCCACTGCCAGCTGTGTAGACAGACCCTCCTAGCCATTACCTGGCTGAGTGTCTCGGGGGACCGCAAAGCAAGATGAGGGACACAGTAAAGCTTTTCTATGCAGGCACCGGGTCACTGCACCAAACCAGCCTTCGTTGTGCAGTCTCCCCGGGAGGCTGGTAATCGGGGACGGCAGTCAGAGTTCTGATGACTGTGCGCAAGGGGTCCCTTCTTCCTGAGCCCCTGAGAGTGACAAGCCGGAGAGGGTGTAAATGGAGGGGAGAGAGATCCGCCGAGAGGGCGGGGCTTGTCTGGAGGCTCTGCTTGCAGCGGGGCTGACCCTCAGGGTATCCCCCAGTGATGCAGCCAGCGCAGGCTGGGTCCTAAGGATGCGTGTGCTGGGGCAGGACTGAACCCTGGGCAACCATGGGGTGGGTACCGGGACCGAGGGGCCTCAGATCTTGCCTGGAGGCAGCCCCTGTCCAGTGTCCTGAGAAACCATCGTTCTGCCCTCATTACCCAAACAGTAGCCTGCTGGACCAACTGAAGGATTTTGCATTTTTCACTCAATAGCATCTCTTGGGTCACATTCCATGTTCTTACTTAGGGAGCTTCATTCTTTTTTGTGGCCAAAGAGTATTCTGTTGCCACTTGTCCATAACTAGCTGGGTCCTTCCATGTAGTTGGACATTTAGGTTGTGTCCAGTGTTCTGTGTTACCAGTGAGGCTGCAGCAGATGAAGAACCTTGTACACACACTGCTCCACACACGTGGGAGCACGTCCCAGGGCAGAGTCGCGGGGCCTGAGGCATGAGCCTGGAGGCTTCTGCTGAGTGTGGCCAGGTCAGCCTCCACCAGCAGTTTAGAGACGCATGGATTTGCCAGCCCAGCGCCTCCTCAGACTCTTGAGTTTTGTCCTTCCTACAGCTGACCATGGTACCCCATTCTAGTTTTAACGTGATTCTCCCTTGCCATGGGAGGGGTTTTTTTGTCATTATGTAGAAAGGGTCACTTTGGTTTCTCTCTCTGCAAACTATCTATCACTTGCCAGTTTTTTTTTTTTAAGATTTATTATTTATTTTTTGTGGCTGTGTCGGGTCTTAGTTGCGGCACACGGGATCTTCACTGAGGCATGCGGGATCTTTGTTGCGGCACGCGGGCTTCTCTCTAGTTGTGGCATGTGGGTTTTCTCTTCACTAGTTGTGGCAGGCAGGCTCCAGGGCACGTGGGCTCTCCAGTTGAGGGGCGCAAGCTCAGTAGTTGTGGCACGCGGCATGTGAGATCTTAGCTCCCCGACCAGAGATTGAACCCGAGTCCCCTGCACTGGAAGGCAGATTCTTTACCACTGGACCACCAGGGAAGTCCCCACTTGCCGATTTTGCTGTTGGGTTGCTGATCTTGTTGTTATTGAGCTTTGGGTGTTTTTACATATGAAGGCACCTTGATGCTGGGTCTGCTGTCTGTATGCATTTCTACGTGTGCACTTCTGGAGGCTGGGGCTGTGTCTGTGTCCCTAGGAGGTTCCAGAACACCTGGCATGGGGCCTGGTACCCAACCGCGTCCTGCCTCTCAGCTGGAGTAATGAGGCCTCGTGTTGTATTTGCACCTCGTAGATGGTGACAGAGGACAAGTACGAGGTCTCCTCCGACCCTGAAGCAAACATCGTCATCTCTTCCTGCGAGGAGCCCAGGATACAGGTCACTGTGTCCATCACCTCGCCTCTGATGCGGGAGGACCCCTCTGCAGACCGAGGTGCGTCAGGGCCCTTCCGTCCAGCCCTCCTCTCCACACACCCGGTGGCCTAGGGCAGCATCCGCCTCTGCTCTGGGCAGGAGGTGGGGGGGTTGCCACAGCCAGTTTCTGGCACTTCCGTCAGCCCGGATGCCCTGGTGAGATAAGAGCTGGGCCTTGGGTCTGCAGAGGAAGGGAGGTAGAGAGCTGGGGCAGAGTGTCAAGTGGCTCAGTACTCAGCTGTGGGGCATGTGCGCAGGGAGCACTTCCTCCCATCCCTCCTGGCTGCCCCGCCCAGAGGAGACCAGCTGTGCCCCATCCCCCAGCAAGACAGGGGCCAGGGGACCTGAGACATATGTGCGTTGCCTGAGGCAGTGGGAGGGGGTGGGGGGTGAGGCCAGAGGGCAGCCAACAGGGAGGGTGCAGGCCAAGCCGATGGGGATGCACCCGAGTCTCATCCAGCCGTGGAACCTCCTGGAACAGCCCTGGAGACTGTTTCCCAAACTCCAGTCTTTCTTGGACCCCCTTCATGATTGTTGTCAGATCTGAGGGCCACGAACCACTGATGCTTTCCTCTGAATCAATTCCTTTTTGACTCTTAAATTTTTAAAGAGGAGAGCCTTTGAACCGTAAGTGGAAAGCCATTACCAGTTGTCATAAAGAGAGTGTCATCTGAAAATAAATACAGTGGGAAGAAAAAGTGATGCCCTTCAGTTCCAGGTGGAGGCCCTGCTCCGGCTTGCTCCGAGGCGGGGATTGGGAATGTCGGAAAGGGTTCAAGGTCCAAGGCCACGGAAAGAGGTGGACTGGAGGGGGCTAGAGAACCGGAAACCCCTCCGAGGGAGCCCCGGGCCCCCAAGAGCTGCGATGTCCCCACCCTGCTGGTTGCTGCTGGGAGGGGAGCTTTCAGCTTCCTCTGTTGCTTGCTCTCAGCCCCAGAGGAGCAGACCCAGGCCTGGGGGTTGGGGGGTTTATGGGTGAAAGAGAAACCTCTGCTCCCTCCTGTGACCTAAAACACCAGGACCTCGCAGAATAAGGGGAGAAGAATTTTCCTGAAGCAAGAAGAAGGAATCAAAAACAGGCCAGAATTTCCCCCAGACACGGGGCCCTGGTCACCCGTGATGGCGTGTGCTCAAACCTGACCCGCTGTCTCCCTCTTAATTATGCATGCGGAAGTTTCTGGAAATCCAGCTTCATTCATAGTTTTCCATCTGAACCATGCTTTGCTAACCAAGGGAGTCAGTGCTGATGGCACCGGGTGACAAGCGTGGAGCTCTCTCCTCCTGAGAACGCAGAACCCAGAGGAGATGGGATCTTCGTGGAGAGGATGTCCGTGGTCCTTGCAGCATCCCGGAGAAGGGGCCAGCGAGCGGAATCATGTGTCTTCTGGATAAATGCAAAGAGGCCTAGGGACCTGAGGGCCCGGCCAAGTGGCCCGGGCAGCGGGAGCAGGGAGAGGGGCGCCTGGCCCATGTGCCCTTCTCTTCTAGAAGGAACAGCGGCGCCTCCGCCTGACCCAGGAGATGTCCTGAGCTCAGAGAAGTGCCTCCAGTCGCTGGCTGCCCTCCGCCATGCCAAGTGGTTCCAGGTCAGGGGTCGGGCCCAGAGCGGGCTCCCAGTACAAATGAGGGACAGACGTGGGTGGGGCGGTTCCTTGGCCGGCTGCTCGACCCACGTGTCCACACCCAGCGCTAACCTGATGGAGGTCGCATCCTGGCTGATTGGGTCGGGAACCTGAAAGGAGGGACCACCACTCTGGGGGTGGGGGGCCGCAACGGCCGGCACTAGGGCTCAGCCGTGGGCCGTTTGGGAATGGAGTCTGCTTCCGGTCGCCAGCTGTGAGGCCGGCGGCCCATGCCTCCCGGAGTCCCTCACTGCCTCCACCCCCGGCTGGGCTCGCTGCCCCTGGATCAGCCCCTGTTCCCTCGGCCCTGTGCACATCCCCCCCTTGGCCACGTGCTTACAGCTCCTTGGAGCTAACCATGTGCTTCTTTCCCCGAAGGCGAGAGCCAGCGGCCTGCAGCCCTGTGTGATCGTCATCAGGGTCCTTCGGGACCTCTGCCAGCGCGTGCCCACCTGGGGGGCCCTGCCGGACTGGGTAAGGCAGTGCCAGGGGGCTGGCCCTGCTTTAGGAAGCCCCCAACCCCTGATAGGCCACAGCCCTGGGAGGCCGAGTCTCATTTCCTGGTTCAGCACTCAGCTTTCCAACAAAGGGCTGGTGTCCGTCTGAGCGCCAGGAGAGGTGGATCGCGGTGGGGCATATCGGGGTCCCTTGGCCCCAGGGTGAGGCTTGCTACAGACACAGTCTCATTTGACTGCATTATCTGGAACCCACAACCTTGCGGGCAGAATCAGGAAGCATGCAAATACAAGGGCGCCCCAGCAAGAGGTGGGGTGTTTGCCTAGACCTGCAGGTGTCAGTGCAGAGGCCCCCGTGAGGGCAGGCAGCCTGGTGCAGACCCACCTCCTCTGAAGGGGTGGTCCCCTGCAGCCCTGACACCCCCGGTCAGCAGGCCCCGAGGCCTTCTGCGGGGAGAGGATGTGAAGGCCCCCTGTCCCCCAAATCCCCAAGCTGCCGTGTTGTGAGACCCCCAGCTCCTGCCCTCCGTGGGCACCCCTGCCCCGTCTTTCAGGATCTCATCTCATCTGTGCGCCCCTCGGCAGGCCTGTCTCTGAGTGTCCCTCTCCCGTCACACACCCACTGATCCCCCAGCGAGCGCAGATGTGTAGGTTTTTAAGCCTTTCACCTTCAACATTATCCTTGGGAAGGAGGCCGAGTACCCTGAACTTGGAGGTACGCGTGCATCTCATGTGCAGCCTTCTGCTGCCAGTTCATCAGCTCCCACACCCAAAGACAGGTTCTTGGACCCTTCCCACCTGAGCCCAAGCTACCCTTGGCCTTGCTCATGAGGGCTCTGGTGCCCACCCGGACCTCGGCTTCCTGCCCATGGACCAGGGAGATGTCCACTCTCAGCACCACCCCTCGTGGATGGCACAGTGGGTGGCTCTGTGCTGAGTGACAAGAGGGGTTCACTCAGACGCTGGGAGGGCCCCGCATTCCCCGGAGCCCATTTCCCTGTAAGTATAGATGCAACCCCCATGACGGTCACAGCTCTGGCCCTGCCCTGGGACCCGGGCAGGTGGCTCCTTGGAGGTGGGGACAAGCCTGCGCGAGTCCCCAAGTCCTTGTGACCCTCATGGCCCTCACTGTCTGAACCTCGGGTCATGGAGAATGAGTTTCTTTTAACCTTCTTGACACTGGTTTGCAATGTTACCATCTATGGGATTTTGCTGATGTCAAAACTAGGCGAGAGAGTTCCCTAGAGAACTGAGAGAAACCCGCCCAAGGCCACACCAGGGTGGCAAGGCCCCGGTGGACCCCCTCCTTGTAGAAGTTCAGGGGTGGGAGGGTGTGAGGGGAAGAGCTGGGAGGGGGGCCTCACATCCCCGGTCCCCTGGAGACCTGGCCGAGGCCGCACAGCCGCGCCGTCCTCAAAGGCCCGGGTCTCCTTCTGTGTCTCCACCCGGCCCAGGCCATGGAGCTGCTGGTGGAGAAGGCTCTGAGCAGCACGAAGGGGCCCCTGAGCCCCGGGAACGCCGTGAGACGGGTTCTGGAGTGCGTGGCCTCGGGGATGCTCCTGACAGGTCAGTCCCTGTCGTCCGGGAGCCCAGACCCTGGAGCACGTGGCAGAGACCAAGGGCCATGGCGGGGGCGGGGGGACGGGGGAGCACAGAGAAGCCTCTTAGGAACACTCAAGAACCACGTCCAGCACAGGCAGGACAGCAGACACAGACGTGCACACACATGTCACCACTCAAGGGAGCCGCGCGGAGGTGTGGACCAGCCGGAAGGAGAGGTGGGGTGGAGGCTGGAGGGGAGGGGTCCGTGCCTTCTCTCACGCTCCTCTGATGGCACACCCACCCTCTCTGGGGAGCCAGGGACAGCCCGGGGGACATTTCTGAAGGAAACAACAGGAATTCCATGATGGGCTTTGTACAAAGATGTTCACCACAATGTCCTTCACGGTAGCAGAAGGAGGAGAGCACGCATGTGGCCCGCGTGACATGTTAGATGCAAAACGGTGTTTTCCAGTCATTTCAGTGACATGGGACGATAGCATTTTAAGTGGAAGAAGAGGATGATACACTGGCCCGTGGTGTGAGCCTTTTCTGTAACTACATGCTCGCCCACGTGTGCACACACACACACACACACGCAGGCGGTGAGGAGGTCTGCTGAACGCGTGTGGGGCTGGAGGGGGCACTGGCAGGGGAGAGGCCTGGTGTGGCCCGTGGGCGCGAGGCGGCCAGGTGCAGACCCCCCAGCACTGCAGAGCCGCAGTGGCGCCTTCGTAAGGGTGCACTCTCCTTCTCTGCCACTCCCACCTCCCCTCTCAAAGATGGGCCGGGGCTCCAGGATCCTTGCGAGAGAGACCAGATGGACGCCCTCGGGTCCATGACCCTCCAGGAGCGGGAGGACATCACGGCCAGTGCCCAGGTAGGAGGCCAGCCCACAGGGCTCCCCGACTCAGGCCAGCTCGACCTGGCTGTGGACAGCCCAGGTCCCAGCCCCCATTCGCATCTGTGCTGCATCCCAGGAAATGGTCTGGGACTCCCCTTCCCACCCCCTCCTTTACAGAGACAGGTGGCTTGTGGGTGACAGGACTGCTTCCGGGGGCAGGGCCAGCCTGGCCCAGAAACAAAGCTACTCCCGTGATGAGGCGCAGACCTGGGGCCTCCTTGGCCGGTACTGTCCTCCCCAACCCTGCCCTGTGGTCTGCAAATACCCAGCCAAGGCCTCCTGCTGGGCCTAAACAGCTTCAGGCCCCAAAGCAGAGACCCTGTCTGTGGCTTCCCTTTTGTTTGCAAATTTTTACTTATAAGCAAGTCTCCCAGCAGTACAGAAATCGCACTGGGCCTGACATTTATAAATGGCCTTCAGTGGAAAGAGTCAAATTGCTCTTGATCAGAGCTGAACCTGGAGAGGCAGGATCTAAGGTCCCTGTAGCGAGGAGAGAAAGAGCTGAAATTCCGAGGGGCTTCCTGGCACAGTACTCGCCACCAGCTGGCGCAAGCAACTCCCAGTACAGTTCTTCACGCCCAAGGGTGACGTGAGCTCTGCAGTTGCTAGAAGGGTGTCGAGGATGCCCAGCAAGCCCCCGAGTCCTCACGGGGCCATGAGAGGCGGGCCAGGAGGCCGCGGGCAGCAGTGTCCTGACGGGTCGTTTGCCCCCAGCACGCCCTGCGCATGTTGGCGTTCCGGCAGATCCACAAGATCCTGGGCATCAACCCTCTGCCGCCCCCCAAAACCAGGCCTGGGGCGCGCTTCCGGAAGAGGCCACGGGAGGCAAGCGAGGCCGAGGCCGAGGAGGGCGCCGGCCAGAGGAAGCGGCCCGGCGGGGCAGAGAGGGGCCCGTGTGAGCAGCCTCACCTCCCCAACGGGACCTGATGCCCCACCGAATGGCTGCTTCACCCCTGACGCTGGGCAGTCCTGTTTTCCTTTGCAGTAATGTTCCATAGATTTCTTTAAAGACACTTGTGCTTAAATCATTAGCAAAATCTCTTCATCTGGCAATTTCAGCTGCGGGGTTTGGGGCACAGCGCCCCAAGGCCTACCTTCACCCGGGCGAGAAGGTGCAGCACAATTTTAAACCCTGGTATTTCTTGATAGCTTTAAACTCACCCTGTGGCCTACTAAGGGTGTGGGTTTTTAAATGGCTTTGTGAGGACACACCAGCCGTGCGTGGATTTGAAATCTCACGGGCAAGCCCCCTGGGGGTCCCACATCAGGAAGCCTGTCCCCGGAAGGTAGGTTGGGAGTATCTGGGGTGGTGGCCAAGCCTGAGAGTGTGCCCAGGCCGGGGTCCTCAGTCCCCAAGCCCAGTCTCCAAACACACTGCCCCCTCCAGCTCCCCAGCCTGGAGACGGCCCCACAGCCAGAGGTCTGCAGGACCTGAGCTGGGCTCGTCCCCCAGCCCGCCATGGGAGGGCCACAGAGCCGAAGGGTGGTGAGCATGCAGGCTGGGCACGCCCCTGACCCCGGAGCATCTGTGACCCCCATGGCACTGCACCCCGTGCCACTCCGGGCCTTCTGCACTACGAGGAACAGCTCTGTATGCCTCATTCGAGGCTGGGTTTGCCTTGTCTTTCTCCCGTCCTCCTTGCGTAGGTGCAGCCAATGTGGGTCCAGGGCCCGCCCCTTGAAAGTGGAGTCTGGGGGCTCTGCCTGGTGCGGGGCACAGAATCAGGCGCCTCCTGGCACTGGTGGACATGAAGGCACCCTTGCCCAGCCCCCACCCCGATCTGTCCAAACTTCCCTCTTTGCGACAACTTCTCTTGTCCGGCTGCCCTGTGGCACTGAAGGAGATAAGTCCATCTTTGGGCTGACACGATCTTTTCTGGTCACTTGATTGTTTCAAGCTCATTTTTACGTTTAAGGGACAGCCTGTGTGTGGCTTCACATCTAATGTCTTCGTAGAACTACCTGGAAGTTTGGGGGGTGGGGAATAAACGAGATATGCCTGTCTCTTGGTGTGGACTGCGCAGTCCTTCCTCGGGGTGCAGTGACCCTGCTGGGCTCCTGCAGCCTCTCAGGGCCCCAGGCAGGGGCCCTGACCAGCCAGAACTTCTCCCCGAGGCTCTGAGGCTGGGAGTGTGGATGGGGAGGAGGTCCAAGGGGCTGGTGCTGCCCAGGTGTGGGCCTCTCAGGCCATGTCCACACTGAGGTCCCCTGGGAATGCAGAGGAGCCAGGCTCTGCAGACCCCACCCCCAATCCCGGGGATCCAGCCCAGGAAGCACTCATCTCACACACATCCCACAGCCACTCAAGGAAGCCACCCTGGCCTGGTCCAGGAGATACACAGCGGGACCATCAGCGGGAGGGTTGGGGACCCGGAAGGCTTCCTGGAGGAGGGGGCAGCCAAGCTGAGTTGGGAGGGGTGGCTCTCCGCCTGCAGGCCCTCTACCAAGAGTTCCCCCGCAGTTTCCCCAAATTCTCATTGCAAACCTCAGGGGGTGGCGGGGGTCCAGACAGGGAGAGGGCAGGTTGGAGGGCAGAGAGGGGAGGAGGCGGGCGAGGTTGCAGTGGCCCGTAGCGGAAGTGGCACATGCCCGTGGGCACAGACCAGGGCAGGGAGATGGCCAGGACCCCCTTCTCAGAGCTGGGCCAAGGGAGTGTCGGCCCCCCATGCAGGCAAAGCTTAGCCTGGTTCTACCAGACACATTATCTACCGGAAACAAGAAGCAGCCAGCTGGTGCCTGACCACTCCGACCTCCCCGGAAGGGCAGGCCGCTCTCCTCTGCCTCTGGCCCCTTCCTGAGGGAGCAGCACCCCAACAGCACGAGTGAAGGCAGAGCAGCCCCTCGGCTACAGCTGCACACCGGGCACGGGGGACATTTTCCACCTCATGTGGGGGAGGCTTCACCCGCACACACCCTCTCCCTCTGCATCTCTGTCGACAGCTCTGCTATTCATCCAGCTGCCCAGGCTGACCACCACCACCACTGAGGAGTCCTTCTGGGTTCCTTTGTGCTCGGGGCTGAGCCATCTGGAAGTCCTATTGGTCCCACTTCTGTTGCTCTCCATTCACAGCCTCTAGCACTCTGCAGCTTCAACCCTCCAGCAACTGGGGCCTCAGGATAAAACTCAGGATTACACTCAAGACAAAACCCCAAACCCCAACAAAGCCCCCCCAGAGAACCCAACTGCCACCCTCTGCCTCAGTAACTCCACTTCAGACCTCCTAGTCTCTGCTGGTCCTCAGTGAACCAGCCAAACTTCTTCCTGCCCCAGGGCCTTTGCACATGCTTTTCCCACTGCCTGTTAAGCTCTTCCCCTGGCCTGTATGGCCAGCTGCTCCTCTCCTCCTTTGGGTCTCAGAGAGGCCTCCTTTAACACCTCAACCTGTCACATAACCCTATTCATTTCCTTTATGCCACACGCCACTGATTAAAATCATTTGTTATCTGCCTTGCTCCCACGCTGTGAACTGTCTGCGGGCAGCAAGTATATCTGCCTTACCACGGCACCCCAGGTCTAGAATAGACCAAGTTTAGTAAATATGTTAATGCTTGAAACCATGCTCTGACCCTCAAGGATGGGTGTCTGTGTTGGAGGAATTCACCTCCTAGCAGATAAGAAGACACCGTTTGTTTCGGTGTCATCCCAGGAGATTAGTGTACCGATCAGGATGACAGCCTTTGGCTAAGGCGGTGGCAAGAGGATGAAGGGAAGGGAGAATGGGTTGGCATTCAGGGGTGGCCATCACCGCTGCACTTTTGTGGAAAGCCCCTGTCCCGCTACCATGAACCTTCCTCACATCCCGGCAGTAGCAGCTCCGGGAAATCTCACGACCCACTGCTTACCATCCCATCCCTGCCTCCTAGGGAAGATGGATGTGATCTTCTCCAGGTGGTGTAAAACCAATCCAGTTGACAGTTAAATCTGCCCCCCGCCTCAGCAACTCCAGAACACCGAGTTTAGGCAATGCAGCCACAAAATAGACAGCTGGTGAGCGATGTACTCGGTCCAGATGGATGGGACACCTGGGCTATGGTGCTCGCTGCAGGCCTGAAGAGCGGTTGCTTCTCATCTTTCCTCTCCAGCCCTCTCCCCACCAGGCAGAGGACCCCAGAGCAGGCTGGCAGCTGGCGGGGTGACATGGGACCAGGCACTTGAGAATTCGGACCGCTGAGCGGGGACAAGCAGCCCAAGACAGCGACGCAGGACCTCAGGCTTCGGGATGCTGGTGGGCCAGCCTGGTTGCTAGGAGATGGTGGTGAGTGTAGGAGGGATGACGTGGGGCCGTGTGGGCAGGGCTGGAGCCAGACCTGGCAGGCAGTCCAGGAGAGACAGACATGAAAGTGCAGATCTGCCAACTCCACCTGCAAAGTCAACAATAACACAGAGAGCCACGAAAACGCACTGCGTCTCCTGGTCCAAATAAGTTGCACTCGGTGGAAGAGGGAGCATCTCCAAGGCTCAGCCAGTCCGAGGCTTCTTTGGGGAAATGTTGGCTCCATCTTCTCCCTGGTCACCCGTTAGTTTGGCTTCCGGAATGAGAAGATGTTTCAGGTAAGCGGATTAAGGCTCTGCTGAGTGGACAAGCCGGAGGACCCATGTTTCTCCTTAAGACGGAGAGGGCTGCCCGGGGTAAGGGGTGTGTGTGTGGGGGTATCACCCTGTTTATATCTGCCAAAGTTCTAAAAAATAAGTGTACTGGGAAACAGATACTTGCACACCCATGTTCACCGCAGCATGATTCACAGCAGCCAAAATGTGGGAAAAAGCCAAAAGCCAAGTATCCATTAACAGATGATAAACAAATGTGGTCCATCCATACAGTGGAATATTACTCAGCCTCAAAAAAGAAAGAGATTCTGACACCTGCTACAAATAACGTAGATGAACCTTGAGGACATGATGCTCAGTGAGAGAAACCAGACACAAAAGGACAAATACTGTCCGATTCCACTCATAGCAGGTCCCTAGAGGAGTCAAATCCACAGAGACAGGAAGTAGATGGTGGGGGGCAGGGGCTGGGGGAGGGGGAGGGGGAGTCAGTGTTTCATGGGGACAGAGTTTCAGTTTGGGCAGATGGAAAAGTTCTGGAGATGATGGTGGGGATGGTTGCCCAACAATGTGAAGATACTTAATGCCACTGAACTGTGCACTTAAAAATAGTTACAATGGTGAATTTTATGTCTATTTTAACACAATAAAATTTTTTTTAATGTATTGGGTTTTCCAATTACAAAAATCTTGGAAGTTTCAGAAGAGTGGAAGAAGGGAAACAAAGTCAACCACTGTTAATACTCTGTGTTTCCTTCCAGTTTTCTCATTTTCTGCACTCTTGGTTACAGATGGGCTGTTTATACCACTTTGATTCCTCCTTTTCTTCAGTTGACATTATAACAACTTTGATTTCTCAACTGTGTTTTCGAGGTGCTTAGATATACTTTTCTAATTTAATTCTTCTGGAGACCTTTGGAGACACATCTGTTTCATTATTATTATGGTGCTAATATACACATAATATAAAATTCACCCCTCTATTTCAAAGTGTATGACTAAGTGGTTTTTGGTATTTTCACAGCGTTGTGTAACCATCACCAATATTTAATTCCAGAACATTCCATCATCCCCCAAAGAAGCCCCATCCCCATTAGCAGTCACTCCCCATCCCCCTCCCCAGCCCCTGGCAATCATGAATCCACTTTCTGTCTCTGTGGATTTGCCTGTTCTGGATATTTTACACAAGTGGAATCACACCCTGTGTGTCCTTCTGTGTCTGGCTTCTCTCACTGAGCATCATGCTCCCAAAGTCCATCCATGTTGCCGTGTATGTCAGTGTTTCACTCTTTTTTTATGGATGATAATATTCCAGTGTGTGGGTGGACCACATTTTATCCATTCACCAGTTGATGGACATGTGGGTCATTTCCACTTTTTGGCTACTATGAAGAGATGTAATTTTTAATAGCTGCATAACATTCCACCAAATGAACATACCCTAATTTGCTTAACTGTTCCCCTACTGTTGGACATTTAGATTGTTTTCAAATTGTAAATTATACCTCTGCAAACACGTTCCTGAACATTTGGGATTCTCTCCCTTCCACAGATGCCCAAGATTGAAAGGCATGAACATTTTAAGGCATTTGAAACTTCCATGTAGAAGACCGCCTTCCACCAGAGGTTTGCGAGTTCCCCTGCACACCTCCCCCCCCACTGCAGACAAAGGAGCCTCATTCACGGTCCCCAAGTCAGGACTGTGCCCTCTTATTTTCCAAAATTCTTTCCTGCACATACGTTTAACAGTTAGGTTTCATTCTGCCACATCTTGTATCCTCATTATGCTGTTCTTTCATTATCTCATTCATTCAACACATGTTGATTGAACACCTATTATGTGCCATGGGCCATCACTCATAGGGCTTCCCTGTGTCTCCCATTGAGAATGTTGAAATTTATTCAATTTCAATCAGCAAACACCACTTTCTTGGGAGAACCCAAAGATGAACCAGAGTTGTCACTGCCTGCAGTGAGGGTGACTCCGTGGCCCTTTATCATATTAGCCATGGGGTGTCAGGTGCTCACTTCACCTCCTAAGCCTCTTATAAAATTGGATTAAAACTCATAGCAGCAAACTTGTAGAGCTGTGGGGAGAACTCAGTAATAAAATGCATTTTTTTAAACACTTGCTGCCCAGAAAGGTATAGCCTCAGGGACACGGGCATGATGGAGGGCACGGGTGAGAGTGAAAACCAGTGATTAAAAGGGAAGTCACGCATGTTCCATGTGTGAGAAAAGCCCTGTAGGTGCTGCTGATGTTTGGGGACTCCCCAACAGTGGCCAGTCCCCCCACAATTACCCCCAGAGTGAAGCCACTCCCATGGCGAGGGGCTTCCTGTCAGCTCTGTAGCCCTCCCCTCATAAACGTTAGCCAGCAAAGAGGCCAAAACCCAAAGAGAGGGGGGAAAAGTAACTTGGAGGAAAGAGAGAATGAGAACAGAAGAAAGCAATTCTAGAAAAAAACCTTATGCATATATATTATCCTCAGAGAGCGAATAGAAAGTTCACTAGCCAGGAAACAAGTTTAAATTTGCCTTTTGAAAAAGAACATTCAAAGAACCAGAAGAAGCTCTTGGAAATGAAAAACCTGAGGATCAAAATTCAAATGGCAACAGAAGCGTTGGAAGAAAAAAAAAAACAGAATGAGAAGATAAAAAGAAAAAAAATGTAGACAAGAAAATTAGATCGATCCAGGAAGCCCAACATATGACAAAGAAGAGTTCCACAGAGAGAGGCCAGAGAAATTAAAAGTGGAAAAATCACCAGTGACATCATCCAAGAAAGTTTGCCAGGAATGGAAGATATGATAGCGCCCACTGAATGTACAGCACCACAGGTGAAAAATAGACCCATACCAAACCCACACTGTGAAAATGCAAGATGTGGAGAATAAAGAGAAGATGGAGCAGTTTCTACAAGCTTCCAGAGAGAAAGGGAGTGACAAGCAGAAAATGAGGAAGCAGAACGGTTCAGATTGTTCAAATGCCCAAGACTGGAAGCTGGAAGACCTAAGGCAAGGGAATATATCCACTACTCAGAACACTTGTCCTCAGCCAAACCACCAATCACACAGGAGAGCTGAAGGAAAACACTTTCTCTGGAAATGCCCAGGGAGTATACCTTCCCAAAATAAGGGCACAAACCAAGAAACAGGAGACCTTACCCCAAGAAACTGGAGCTACATCCCAGGAATCCCAGGAGCTGAAGAAGAGGAGCCAGAATCACAGCCGGGCAAAAACTGCCCCTGTGTGGAGAAGTTAGTTCCACCTGAGGGGCCTGGGGAGAGAGAGAGTCACAGACACACAAAAAAACAAAGGCAATCACTAACTCCAGGAAAATCAAAAAACAAGTCCTAGAAAATAGAAGTGTTCCTTAGTGCACACTGTTGCACTGTGAACAATATTTTCATATAATAACATAAGCACTGAATATTCATTTAAACAAAAGTTGTGATATAACTTTTGGGAGAGCAATATGCCTAATAGAGCTAAATCTATACTTTCAGGAGTAGGAAATCAATGGACAATGTTCAACTGGTAAATCCAGAGATGTGTAAACCATTATTTGGGAAGATGGAAGCAAATGCCAGAGAAACAGCCAATAGAAACAGCAGTGGCAGCCCTTGGGGAGTGAGACACACAGTGCTTTGTTTAAAACAGTTTTTTTTTAAGCTTCGCACAGTCTTCAGCACACAGCCAAACACTCTACAAGTATTGCTACTATTAATTTTGACAAGAAGAAAACATCCATACCTTCGAGGGGCTCATCGCTGAGTCGGGGAGCTTTAGGTAATTTGGAGAACACTTGAGAGCTTACTATGTGCCATGAATAGCGACACATTTAATTTAATAGATGAGAAGTGCACTTACAGGATCAAATAGATTAGAAAATGTGCCTACTTATAAGAAAATAAAGACAGAGAGAGACCAGAGGTCAGCAAACTACAGCCCACTTACCCACCATCTAGCGCACACCATCTGATTTTGTGCATCCAGTGAGCTAAAAATGGTTCTTTACATTTTTTAAAAAATATTTTTAAAAATTAATTTTTCGCTGTGTTGGGTCTTCGTTTCTGCACGCGGGCTTTCTGTAGCTGCGGTGAGCGGGGGCTACTCTTTGTTGAGGTGCGGGGGCTACTCTTTGTTGAGGTGCGGGGGCTACTCTTTGTTGAGGTGCGCAGGCTTCTCATTGCGGTGGCTTCTCTCGTCGCGGAGCATGGGCTCTAGGCCCGTGGGCTTCAGTAGTTGTGGCACTCGGGCTCAGTAGTTGTGGCTCGAGGGCTCTAGAGCACAGGCGTAGTAGTTGTGGCGCACGGGGTTAGTTGCTCCGCAGCATGTCGGATCTTCCTGGACCAGGGCTCAAACCCGTGTCCTCTGCATTGGCAGGCAGACTCTTAACCACTGCGCCACCAGGGAAGCCCGGTTCTTTACATTTTTAAATGGCGGGGAAAAAAGAGTCACAATATTGCATGACATGTGAATAGTACATGAAGTTGAAATTTCAGCATCCACAAGTAATGTTTTATTGGAATGCAGCCATACCTCTTCTCTTTCCCTTGTGTTCTCTCTGGTGGCTTTCGAGCTACAACGGCAGAGCTGAGTAGTCAAGACATGTGGCCCTTGACAGAGAGTTTGCTGACTCCTACGTTAGAGGATGAGGGTGTGGGGGACAGGATGGGGAGGATCAAGGTGGGATCCTGGAGCAGGGGCACAGGGGCAAGTCTTCCGGTACCTTGTGGATCGCCCGCTGTCCCTCTGACTTTACCCTCTCACACAAGTCTGCGTTCATTTGTTCTGGGAGGGCCTACCGCGTGCCAGGCTCCAGAGATAAATGCTTGCCCAGGCCAGAGCCAGTCCCTGCCCTCGCTCACGGAGCCTACACTCTGTCAAGGGGAGCAAGGTGAGTCAAAGGCAATCAACAGGAGCGAGTAAGACAGGGTAACCGGCAGTGATTCGGGCTTTAATGGTGGGTGGCCCCTCTGAGTGGTCAGGCACCGTCTCTTGGAGGAGTTGGAAATGATAAGAAGGAGGCTGCCTTGCGAAGAGCTGAGAGGAGCACACACTAGGAGGCCAAAAACAGCAAGTGCAAAGGCCCTGAGGCTGGACGGTGCCTGGAGCATTTGAGGAATCGGAGAGAGCTGGGAGCAGAGAGGTGACAGCGGCCTGCCAAGCCACAGCGGGGAGCTGGGTTTCACGAGCACAGCAGGCACCAGGGGAAGGTTCCAAGCCAGGAGGTGACACAGACCCAGGTTACATATATTGAACCCTTGAGCGTGCCTGGGAAGTGAGGTGCCCAGCTCCACCTTTGGTACAAGGAAGACGGGACCAAGGGACATGGGGGAAGAGCAGGCACCCTCTCCCATCAAAGGCAGATCCGCCTGAAGCTCACCCTTAGCACCCAAAGCGGGTCGTCCAAGAGGCCCTTCCTTGGACAAGTCAAGAATGGCCCAGCAGACCGCACTCTGGTTGCAAAGCATTTTTCCTCGAAAGAGGGGAGTATTCCTGCACTGAATCCCCTGTGTCCCCTGGCAGAGAGAGAAAGCTAAATTTAAAGGTGTGTTAACTGGGGCAGTCTGATCCAGCCGAGTCTGATCCGGCGTGCTTCAGCTGAAGATCCACTGGGGCCCCGTAGCTCAGCTGTCCCCACACCTGGCAGCAGCTGCCCTGCCTCACCTGCCCCTCCACATCCAGAAAGCTGTTACTGGCACATTCTCTTTGGGAGGTCGACCGGGTGCCCCACACCTTGCCGGGCAGCTGGTATGTGGGCCCTGGAGCCAGACGGGCCTGAGCTTAAAGCCCAGCCCACCACTCCCCATGTCCTGGAGCATGGCACCCTCTGAGCCTCAGCTTTCTCATCTGCAAAATGGGTCCAATGAGAGCGCTCACCTCACAAGTGACAGGCACTGCTCATTACCTCTTCTCTCCCCAACATTCACTTGCTTAAAAAGTATGTTCTGAGCACGTGCTGTGTGCCAGGTACTGAGGCCACAGCAGTGAATGACACCGTCCAAAATCCCTGCCTTCAGGGAGCTGACATTCTAGAGAAGACGCAGCCAGTAAACAAGATAAAGTAAAATATATGTTCGGTCTGAACGTGGTAGTTCTACAGAGCTTCAAAGGAAGGGGGTGTGAAGTGTCAGCGGGTTGAAATATTCTGTGGGGTTTCTGGAATGTTGGGTATGTCTGGGGAAGTGTCCCAGGCAGGAGGAACAGGAATGCAAAGGCCCTGAGGGGGGAGTGAACCTGGGAGCTTTGAAGAAGAGGAGGCCAATGCTCCTGCCTCCCCCTCTTCCTTGGCCCCTAGTGTAAAGTCCATATTTCCCAGCTTCCCCTGCTCCTGGGTTTGGCCTTGTAGCTAAATTCTACCCAATGGGAAGAAGGGAAGATCTCATGTGCATCTTGCAGGAAAAGTCCTTAAAGGGAAGAGGTGCACCATTGTTCTCTGAAACTTCCTGCTTCCTATTGGCTGGAATGCAGATGGGATAGATGGAGCTTGAGCAGTCATCTTGTATCAAGAGGTGGAAATTCAAGTGCTGAGAAGGGCAGAGCCAGAAGACGCAGGAGCCTGGGTCCCCGTCACAGCCCTGGATTGCCTCCCTCAGAGAGGATTAATTCCTATCTAATTCAAACCTCTAGCACTGGGGGTCTTCCACCCCATGTAGCCAATCCTAATTCCAATTGATGCATTACGTAAAGTGCCCGTCACATGATGCCCTTTGTCCATGCCTACTACGATTTTCCTCTGTATTAGTAAAGGAGAATAAGAAATGTGCCCCGCCCTTGAGAAGTTTAGAACCCCAGTGGGGGAGTCCGCGGGCCTGACTCTCAGCCCCAGCCAGCTGTGTGACCAAGGGCAAGCAGCCTCGCCTCTCTGTCTCAGCTGCTCCAATTCCAAAGAGAGAGGATTGGCCCCAATAATCTCCAGGAGTTTGGAGAAGGGAGGGTTGGGCAAACTGCAACAGTGAAAACAGGAGAAAGATGAGAAAGGTGATGAACAGTGAGATTTGGACGAGCAAAAGAAAGGTCTTTGGGAGGAGGATGGGGTAGGTCCATCAGGGCTCCTCTGTTGCCAGCGCCACCTGACCCGGTGGGTGGACGGTGGATTTATCAGCTTGTGGAAGGGGACACCCAGGAGTTCCCTCTTCCTAGCTGGGTTTAGGGCAACCTAATCTGACTCACCAGTTCCACATCATAGAGTCCGTTCATTTCTTTTCTTTTTTTTTTTTTGGCCACTCGGAATGTGGGATCTTAGTTCCCCTACCAGGAATCGAACCCACACCTCCTGCATTGGAATCGCGGAGTCTTGACCACTGGACTGCCAGGGAAGCCCCGATTCCGTTCATTTCAACACCCAACTCCTGGTCCCATTTTCAGTATTAAGAATCCCTTTGGTTGCAAGTGGTAGAAACCCCCTCCCGAAGCCACCAAAAAGCAAAGACCAGCTTCCAACACTAGGCAGAGCATGAACTCCAGGCATGGCTGGATCCAAGCATTTGAATTCTCCGCGAGGTGTTCAGTCTCTCTGCTTCCCTTGGGCTGGTTCCTTCTCAGGCAGGCTGATGGGCTTAGTCACTAAGGCCAGGTCCACGCCCCTCACACAGCAAGATGAGAGGGCTACTGTTTTGTCCTTTCAGGGCATAGAAGTGGGGTCTTACTCTGAGAAGGGTGGGGAAGACTTCAGAAAGATGGTGAGAGCTGGGGATGCCCTCTGGACAAGGGGGTAGGAGACATCCCAGGCAGAGGGGACAGCCAGGCAAACTCCTGCAGTTCAGCGCTGCCAGACTGGGAGATACTTGGTAGGAGCAGGAGACGAGGCCCGGGGGTCAGCTGGAGGCTGAACACGAAGAGCCCTGAGTGCCGGACTGAGCATCTGAGGCTCTGTCCTCGGGCAGTGGGGAGCTATGCAAGGGTATAGAGTGTGGAGTGGGGGGGGGGGCACAACCACGTTTTCATCCCGTGTTGGTGCAGTGGAAGGTGTATGATAGCAAGGCGGAAAACTGGAGGCAACCAGGAGAGCAGGGAGGGGGCTTCTGTGTCACCAGCCTGCACCACATGGCTTGCCTGGGGCGGGGTGGGGTCAGAGAATTTCTGGAATCAAGTCAACAGGACTGAAATGTGGAGGGTGAGGAGCCTGGCACTGGGGAAGTCTGGGAGACTGATCCATGATGTGGCTACCAACTGGCTTCAGGCTGGTAGAAGGCAAGAGACAGGAGAAACTTGTATTGCCACCTCCAGGGACTGGAAGAACCATCGTGTCTTTGTGATTCAAAGTGGCTGGTTCTTGGATGCCTCCAGAGATGGGGAGCTCACCCCTTATGACCCAAATAAACCATGGACTCAAATCTATCCCCCTAGGGTCAGGCACAGCTCCATGCCCCATGCCCACACCATGGGGGCCTCCCTCACCCAGGCCAGCCCTTGTTGCTTTGGGCACCTGACACTGTCTCCTTTTAAGACTGTCGTCCAGAGCTTCCCTGGTGGCACAGTGGTTAAGAATCCGCCTGCCAATGCAGGGGACATGGGTTCGAGCCCTGGTCCGGGAAGATCCCACATGCCAAGGAGCAACTAAGCCCATGTGCCACAATTACTGAGCCTGCGCTCTAGAGCCTGCAAGCCACTACTACTGAGCCTGCGTGCCACAACTACTGAAGCCCGCACGCCTAGAGCCTGTGCTCCGCAACAAGAGAAGCCACTGCAGTGAGAAGTCCATGTGCCACAATGAAGAGTAGCCCCTGCTCGCCGCAACTGAAGAAAGCCCGCGCGCAGCAACGAAGACCCAACACAGCCAAAAATTAATTAATTAATCAATTAAATTTTTTTTAAAAGACTGTCCTCCAGTCTCAACACCTCTGGTTTCTCTGGTTATTCATTCCAGGGAAGAGCCTCCCAGAGTGTGGGACAAGGACCCCTGGGGGTCCTGGGGAGGATGTCGATGTTTCTCAGACACCAAGTATCATGGTTTTGCAGGGAGAGAAAGCAGACCCCTTCGACCTCCTCCCATCTCTCTGGCTGCATCAAGGAGAAAGTCTCCATGGGGTGCCAGGGTGTTGGGGTGTCTTAAGCACAGGCTCATGGCCTTGCTGAGCAGAGCAGGCAAACTTCCATCGTGGGCCTGGGGCCGCTGAAGTGGCTGGTGTGACTCTAATGGTGCTGCTGGGTTTCCACTGTGGTTACTTTGACGTTGCATTTCTATTTTGGGCAAGTGTTGATGGTTTGCCATATATGGTTGGCCTCCAGTGACCCCGCTAAATGCCGGCTGCAGGGTCCCCAGCCCCTTGGTCCAAAGCAGTTCCCGTGGCTGGGAAGGGGGGGCTGGGGCACACCCTTGGATGATCCCACAGCCAGATCCATGGAGCACAGGGAGACTGACGAGCAGGAAACCTCCCTGCAAATGCTGCCAGCATTAGTAAATTACACCACCACAGAGAAAGACGTCCTCCCCCTTGCTCGCCTCCTACCTGCTTCCTTCACTGAGAATAACCCTTTGCTGGTTGGAGGGTCCCCTTCCGGAATGCTCCCCTTGGACTTACTGTCTCCTGTGTAATGTGAATGGGATCGTGCGTTTTGTTTTGTATCACATTCTGGTAGGTGGTGGTTGTTTTTGACAATCAGAGATTTTAGCATTTTCATACACATAGTTTCCTAGTTTTTGTTGCATAATATTGCATGATATTGAATATCTATAATTCTTGTAACTGGGCCTCTATTGCCAGAAGTCACATGACACCTTAGAGGCAGAGACAGCCTTTTGGGGTACCAGAAAATTAAATTCTGGGCATCTTGCTTCATCACCCTGCTGAGATCAGCTTCATCCTTGTCCAAGCGGAGTCCTCCACTCATAGAAAGAATTGTAAGGGAGATCGCAGAGCGACAGCTGGAAGCCAGGCCCCCAGGCCATCAAATGCTCATCAGGTTGTCCTCTGAGCTGGAAGCTGGTGCTGCCTGGCCCTACAGAGGAGGAAACTGAGGCTGGGAGGAGGCAGCACCTGCCTCTGGCACAGCTGCGTTGGCGCTGTGGAGGCCCCACTCTTACCGTCCAAGGACGGCTGCTCTGCCAGGAGGCCTCCAGTTCCAGATGATTTTTTTCCTGTGGCCCCAATTTTCCCTTAATGTCGTTGATGATGATAAGGATATTCATAGTGGTTGACATTTTGAGGGCTTTCTTTGCTCCAGGCACCAGCAGCCCTCTCCAGGGGCCAGGTACTGAAATGAGATCCTTGTTGTTAGAGGAGTTGACTGAGGGCGTTGGAATCCCAGGCAGAAGGGTCCACCGTGTTGTCTGCGCTCTGTGGCTTGCTTACCTCCCCGGACGGGAAGCTCACTCTCCTTCCCCTCCCTGTGCTCGCTTGGCACTAGCTCCACGCTCCAAGGTGTGGGTTCCCGGAATGGGCAGGGGTGTGCGCCCCGCAGCGCCGGGCCGGGGAGCGGCGTGGAGCCCGAGAACGCCGCTGGCCCCCGCCCGGGCCTCGCAGGAGGCGCCTGGGGCCTCGGAGGCGGGGCGGGGAGGGGCCGCCGGCGGCGGCGGCGCGCTAAGCAGACCGCAGTACGGCCGGCGCTAGGACCCGCGGGGGCCTCCCAGGCCGCCGCGCCTCCCGCTCCCCACCTCCTCAATCCCAGCCTTCCCCCCCAAAATGAGGAAGCGGAGCAACTTGCGCCAAGTTGTGCAGCCGGGGCCGCCTCGGGGTGCGCAGCCGGCGCGCGGGGGCCCTCCTGGGGGCGGGCGCGGGGTGCAGCCCAGGGGCGACCCCTGAACAGGTGAGCGCGCCGGTGGGGATGGTGGGGAGAGACGGTGGGACAGTGGGGGGACCCCAAGGGCTCGCGGGTGGAGGTATGCCGGGCGAGCGCGGGAGGGGCCGGTGTGCGAGCGCGAGCGTGCGCGTCCGGGGCGCGCGTCCGGTACGCGGCTGGGGCGGGGGTGGTTAGATGCGACCAGGAGCGGGGTGGGGTGGGGTGGTATTTTTGTGGGTGCGGGTGTGCGCGTCTGCAAGCCCCTGGCTGTGTGTATCCGCGGGTCCACGTGGAGGGATGTGCGCGTGTCTCCGAGCTGCGTGTGCGCGGCCCTGCGTGTAGCTCTGCGTGCCCGAGTGGCCCAGCGTCTGGCGCCCAGGTGTTCAAGTGTGGGTTTGTGTGTGGTGGGGGGGGGGCTGGTACACACGTTTCCGAATGTCCGAGAGTCTGTGCGTGTGTTCACACGTGTAGACGTGTGTGCACAACTGTCTCTAGGAGAACCTGCTTTTGCTTGCATACCCGCGTGCCTGTGGGTACCTGTGTCCACCTGTGTGTTTCTGTGTGTACATGGATCAGTATGCGTGTGAGTACACGTAGGGCTGGGGATTTCTGGGGGCACATATTCGAGGAGCAGAGACTCACCCCTCCCAACCTGTCCCACTGCCCAGCCACCTGGTGGGGTCTATGGGGGAAGCAGGGGGCGGAAATGCCCCAGCCCCAGCAGCAGCGAGGGACTTTGTGTGTCCGTCCTGGGTTGGCGTGGGGTGGGAGAGGGGAGAGGCTCAGCTGGCGGCCACAGGAGCCCAGCAGGGCTGCACTGCTCCGGCCCCCACCCCCTTCAGGGTCAGAGATTCTTAGGAATGACCTTGAATCATCCCGTTTCCTTGTCCTGTCCCTGCCTACTTACCAGAAAAGAGGAAGAACCAGGCTCCATTAGGTGGCTGCAAGCTCCCCACGCACTGTGAGGGCTGCTGGGGCCTGAGTCAGCCCCTGGCCACTTGCTCTGTGCCTGCCTTGTGCCTCAGTTTCCCTTTGGGGATGATGGCGGGGTCAGGCTCCATGCTAAGGAACTCTTCCAGGGAAAGACCACCTCCCCAGAGGGGCTTGGGGAGCCCCTACAAGCCTGGGGAGGCCGGCTGGCTGTCACCTCCACCTGGCCTGAGCTGGAAGTGGTAGTCATGGCCCCTGGGGCCCCAGCCTCGCTTGAATCTGGGCTCTCCAGCTGGTCTCTGCCCCCTCCCCAGGGGAGCCCTCGCTTCCTCCACGCCTGGCACCCCTCACCCATCTCAGCCAGGATGCCAACGGTGAGTACCCCCAACCTGGGTGCCTGTGCCCCGGCCCTTCCTCTGCTCAGTCCACAGGAGCTCCACTCCATGGGGAGCGGGAGGTTTACTGTCTGACCCGTGGCCCCTTGGCGGTGTGTGCCAATCTTCCTCTATCACTTGCTCTTGCTCTTCTTTCACCCTTTCCTCCTGCCCTCCTGCCCTGGGCCCCTGCTCTGTGACTCTGATATGTCCACTGCTCGCTCCCTCGCCCTCTCTCCTCTCCTCTCTCCCTGTGTGCTGTTTGTGGTCTCTGCCTCAATCCAGTCTTTCTCTCTCCTCTGGGCCTCTCTCTCCCCTCACCCCGCATCTCTCTCATGACCCCTTTCCCCCTCTCGGCACCCCCCCCCCGCTAGAGGCGCTGGGCCCCAGGCACCCAATGCATCACCAAGTGTGAGCACACGCGCCCCAAGCCCGGGGAGCTGGCCTTCCGCAAGGGTGACGTGGTCACCATCCTGGAGGCCTGCGAGGTGAGTGGGGAGGGGGTGTGTGCCTGGGGAGAGGGGACTCCGCCAGGAAACCATCCCACCGACCCCACCTGGCTCCCTTCCCGCAGAACAAGAGCTGGTACCGCGCCAAGCACCACGCCAGCGGGCAGGAGGGGCTGCTGGCGGCGGGCGCACTGCGGGAGCGCGAGGCCCTCTCTGCGGACCCCAAGCTCAGCCTCATGCCGTGAGTCGTGGGGAAGAGACCGGGACCGGGGCGGGGTCAGCGGGGCCCGGCCAGCCATGCCCAGCGCGCCTTCCCGCCGGCCGCAGGTGGTTCCACGGGAAGATCTCGGGCCAGGAGGCTGTGCAGCAGCTGCAGCCGCCCGAGGACGGGCTGTTCCTGGTGCGAGAGTCCGCGCGGCACCCGGGCGACTACGTGCTGTGCGTGAGCTTCGGCCGTGACGTCATCCACTACCGTGTGCTGCACCGCGACGGCCACCTCACCATCGACGAGGCGGTCTGCTTCTGCAACCTCATGGATATGGTGGAGGTGCGGCTGGCCACAGGCCCGGGACCCCAGAGCCCATGCCCCCCCATTGCGGAGATGGAGGGATGCCAGGCTCCGCCCTATCCCGACAGCTGGCTGGACATGGGACCCAAGAGGTGTCTGCTCCCCAATGGGGGGAAGGAGGGGCTGGTCTCCATGGGCCACCAAACCCTACAGTTGGTCTGAGTCCTCCAGGTCCCACCTCCAGAGACTGGGGTGACTCCTCTGGGCACACCTAGGAACCTTCAATTTGACACCAATGCCAAGACACTCCCCATCCTCCTGTTTCCTGCTAGTCTGCATCCTTTCCTGTTCCCATGGAAACCAGCCTAAAGAGTCCTGTGGGAACGAACCCCCTCTCCTCTTCCCCAGCTCCCACCCACCCCATCCAGAGGTTCCCCCCTAGGAAGGGGATGGGATGCAGGGGTTCCCTCACCCACGGGGTGGGCTCATGGCTGCCTCTGCCCTGCCCCACCCTGCAGCATTACAGCAAGGACAAGGGGGCCATCTGCACGAAGCTGGTGAAACCCAAGAGAAAGCAGGGCACCAAGTCAGCGGAGGAGGAGCTGGCCAAGGGTAGGGGCCCCCGCCCTTCTGCTCAGTGTTAGCCTGGACTGGAGAGGCAGGGCCCTGGGGCCTGGGCACAGGGCCAAGGCCACATCACCTGAGCAGGTCGCTGTGCCTGCCTCTGCAGGCAGAAGACCTGGGCTGCCCTTAGGCCGGGCGGGGCACAATATTGATCTGGTTCTCACACCTGCTGCTTCCCCCCACCCCAACCCCTGCCTCTGTTCCCATCATCCCTGAGCCAGAAACCCTGGGCAGATCCTCGACGTCCCCCACCCTCCCACACCCCCTCCATGGCCAAGTTCTAACACCTGTTAAACCTGACCCCTCCCCAGGACTTCCAGTGGTTAGGACTCCGCGCTTCCACTGCAGGGGGTGGCAAGGGTTCACTCCCTGGTCGGGGAACTAAGATCCCACAGCCACCTGGCGCCGCCAAAAAAAAAAAAAAAAAAAAAATCCGGCCCCTCCCTGCCTGGCTGCCCCTGCCCTAGCCCAGCCTCAGACAGTCCAGTCGGACCACCTCTTCCCTGAGGGAGTGTCCTCCTTCTTCCCAAACCCTCCCCTGTGGCCGAGCTATCTTTCCTGCTTCATCTACAAAGCCCTTCCTCTATTCCACAAGCCCCTGGGGTTGTGTGACTCCTCGTTTCCTCTCATGCATCTGTACTGTTGTGTCTTCTATTCCCCTCACGTGAAATGCTTTTCCAGCCCTTGAGGAGTGAAATCCTCCATGCTCAGAGCCAATGTGCCCTACCGTGGCCACCCCTTTTGAACCTGGTGATTGTGGCTGTCTCCTTGGAAGTGTCTTGGGGATGGCATCTGGGTGGAGGCTGGTGTCACCGTGCCTGATTGTACTCAGGGGCTTGTGATTTGGAGAGGGGCTTTGGGGAGGTGGAGGAGGAGACCTACAGAACCTGCTGGGGGCGGGGGGGGAAGAACACAGGGGTGCTTGAGAGAAAGATCAGGGAAGCTGGAACACAGATAATGACTTAGAGCGCTGGAAGATTCTGGAAGGTTCCAGAACCTTTACCAGAAGGTTCCGGAAGCTTTACCAATCTCTGTTGTATTTTTTGGCCTGTGTGTGTGTCCCTGGGTGGTCAGGGATAAAGGATCGTAAAGGAAGAGCCTACAGGGTCCTTGGAAGGACACAGTCTCCAGATGGAACAGAGAAGGGCTCTGTTGCTTTTGGCCGCCCGATAACTGGTACCAGGAGTGCGGAGCCTCAGACACGCCCTTGGGCCACTGTGGGGACGCATGCCACACGGCCTGGTCTCCCGCCAGGTGGAGCTGCCGTGGGAGGGGCTGGCACCTGGCAGCCCTCTGACCGGGTCTCCCCCCGACAGCCGGCTGGTTACTGAACCTGCAGCATTTGACGTTGGGAGCGCAGATCGGAGAAGGAGAGTTTGGAGGTGAGCGGGGGGCCTGGCAGGGGCTGAAGGAGGGTGGGTGGGGTCCCAGAGATGAATTCACATCCACATTTGATACCTACTTGCTGTGCGGCTGAGAACCCAAGGGCTCCTCTCTGTGAAAGGAGGTTCACGACAGCCGGTGCCAGGAGAAAGGTAGTTCAGGCAGGCGCCCAGCGGGTGTGAGCCCTTCACAACCCCGGGCTCTGGCGCACACTGGTCCCTCTGGTCCCTCTTTTGTTTTGTTGTTGTTGTTTTTCCCGGCCGCACTGCATGGCATGCAGGATCTTAGTCCCCAGCCGGGATGGAACCCCCGCCGCCTGCAGTGGAATACTTATTCTTAACCACCAGATTGCCGGGGAAGTCCCTGTTCCCTCTCTTTTGATGCCGTTGCCTGAAGTTATTATCCTGGAAGACCCCGGGGCCTAGATCAGGGCTCACAGACCTTCTCTGGAAAGGGCTGGAGTGTGTGTATTTTCCATCTGTCACATCTGCCCAGCTCTGTCCTTGTAGCAGGAAAGCAGCCACAGGCCGCAGGGAGATGAACAGGCATGGCCGTGTGCCAATAAAACTTTATTTATGGACACTGAAATTGAATTCTGTGCAATTTTCATGTCATAAAATATTCTTCTCTTGATCTTTTTTCAACCATTTAAAAATGTAAAATCCCATTCTGAGCTTGCGAGCCTCGCAGAAACCCACGTTGGGACTGGATTGGGCCCGAGGGCTGGAGTTTGCAGACTGGTTTAGGTGATTCTCTTTGCTCAGGGATCTGGAGTTTGTCGGGGAGCGGTTTCCAGGCCTGGGGACCCACCGCTGCATTGGCATCCTTGGGGGTCAGTGTGAGTGGGTATGTCCCCGTGTCTGTCCAGTCTCTGTGGGGTCCTGATCTCCTCCCCCACCGGCCCCCAGCCGTCCTGCAGGGTGAGTACCTGGGACAGAAGGTGGCCGTGAAGAACATCAAGTGCGACGTGACAGCCCAGGCCTTCCTGGACGAGACGGCGGTCATGACGTGAGTCCTGGTGAGGGGAGGGCATGCTGGGGTGGGGGTCCAAGCCACCTTCACCCCACACCCGCCTGCCCCCAGGAAGATGCAGCATAAGAACCTGGTGCGTCTGCTGGGTGTGATCCTGCACCAGGGCCTCTACATCGTCATGGAGCACGTGAGCAAGGTGGGGGCAGGGCCCGAGGGTTGGGCGGGGTGCGGCGGCCCAGCAGCCTCCAGCAGCCCTCACCCCACCCGTGTCTCCCACACAGGGTAACCTGGTGAATTTTCTACGAACGCGGGGCCGGGCCCTTGTGAACATCCCCCAGCTCCTGCAGTTTTCCCTGTGAGTGGGGCTCCCGGGGGCAGAGAGACCGAGGCACGGAGCAGGGAGGAGCCTGGCCTTGGGAGTCTGTGGTCCAGGCAGCCGAGCCCCGTGCCCGCCACCCCTCCACTCCAGGCACGTGGCCGAGGGCATGGAATACCTGGAGAGCAAGAAGCTGGTGCACCGAGACCTGGCCGCCCGGAACATCCTCGTGTCCGAGGACCTGGTGGCCAAGGTCAGCGACTTTGGCCTGGCCAAAGCCGAGCGGAAGGGGCTGGACTCCAGCCGGCTTCCAGTCAAGTGGACGGCACCCGAGGCTCTCAAACACGGGGTGAGCCCCCCTTACCCCCCAGGGCCCTTGGAACCCTAGCTCCACTGTGCGACCCTGGGCCTGTCTCTTGCCTCTCTGAACCTCCAAGGGACTGGCTCCGCCTCCCTGGTAAGCCCTTGGCCCATAATTGTTCCTTTTAGCCCCAGTCTGGGCCTTGGTCTCCTCATTTCTGAAACAGTCTTGGGCTCAGCAAGTGAGAGCAAGAATAACCTCGTTCTTGCACTGAGTCTGGGTTGGGGGGTGGGGCGGATTCAGAGGCAGGAGCCTACTGGGAGGAGACCTGGGACTAAAGATCAACCCAGGGGGACTTCCTGGAGGAAGCAGGGGCCGGGGCAGAAGCCCTGAGGGGTCCCTCTCCCCCTGATCTCCGGCCCCACAGAAGTTCTCCAGCAAGTCGGACGTCTGGAGTTTCGGGGTGCTGCTGTGGGAGGTCTTCTCATACGGCCGGGCTCCATACCCCAAGATGGTGAGCAGGGGCGGGGGGGCGGCACTGGGTCCCCCGCAGGTCTAGGGGTCGTGATCCTGACCCCCAGCCCGCACCGGCGTGCCCTCTGCCCATAGTCGCTGAAGGAGGTGTCAGAGGCCGTGGAGAAGGGGTACCGCATGGAGCCCCCCGAGGGCTGCCCGGGTCCCATCCACGCCCTCATGGGCAGCTGCTGGGAGGCTGAGCCCGCTCGCCGGCCGCCCTTCCGCAAACTGGCTGAGAAGCTGGCCCGGGAGCTGCGCAGCGTGGGCACCTCGGCCCCCAACGGGGGGCAGGATGCAGACGGTCCCACCTTGCCCCGCAGCCAGGAGCCCTGACCCTGCCCGCGGGGCCTCGGGCCCCAGAGAACTGAGACAGTGGGGGGCACAGGGTGGGGACTCGGGCCAGGCCTGAGGAGCGGCAGGGCCAGCAAGCTGCCCGCCCGGCTCACATCACAGGGGCAGGCTGCGTCGGGGTTGGGGTGGGGGCTCTGGGCAGCCCGTGGGCACCACGGCCCCAGGGAAGTGAAGGATTAGCGCCTGGATAAAGACTGGTTCCAAGGACTGGGTGTCTGAGTCTCTCTCTGCTACCACTCTGGGGACCCCATCACTTACTGGGGGTGATCTGCCTGCCCAGTTGTCTGCCCACTGAGGGGTTCACCAGGCTAGGACCTTGCAGCCCAGAGGGGCATATATTTCCCCTGGGATGGGGCCAGGAGTCCCCCAGGCCAGGGATCACAGCCACCCGTAGAGCCACTTGCCGTCACCCACGGGTCCGCCACCTCCTTTGGTGGCAAAGACCCCACCGTAGCCCTCAGGGTCCCAGGTGCAAAGGACAGTGGGAGAGTGCCAGCGGCTGCGGACATCCAAGTCCCCTGTCCTGGCATCCTCTTTTCCTCAGCCTTGCCCCTCGTCCCCTCCTGGGGTGCTCCAGTGTGGCTACATCCTCCACCTGTCACGACCTAACAGCCTCACCCGGTGACTCCAGGGAACACTCGCTGAAAAAAAGCCAGCCACACGGCCTGTCCCAAGGCCCTGCCCCTCCCGTCCACTCTCAAGCGGGGGCTGGGGCTCCGGGCTTGCACCCCCAGCTTCAAATCCTGACTCGACCCGTAGCTGTGTGGCCCGGGCTTGCCGTGAGCCACTGCGTCAAACTGAGGGCATGTCTGGGATGGGGGGTGTTAGTGCTAAACTCGGGGTGTCCTGGGCAAACTAGAGGGGTGGCCCTCCTCCATGGGCCCCCAAAGCCTCCTCTATGATCAGGCGTCTCTTCCGGGGGAGACATGAGGACCCTGAGGGCTCACACCAGTGAAGGACTGAGAGCACACAGCTAGTGCTCAGCTATTACCTGTGACTGTCAGCCACCCTCTCTCTGATGACGCTCCCAGACAGCCAGCCTCTAGGTTGCCTGGAGAGGGGGTTTCTGGCCAGCTCGGTGTGGGCCCCTCCCCAGGACCCCCTGAGCTGGTGAGGGGACACCAGGCCACAGCGCGGCCTCCCACCTTGACTGCCCCACCCCTGTCTGAGCGGAGCCTGAGAAATGTCTCAAGGTCACGCTGACCTCCTGCAGTTCCCCCCCTGAGCCCCGCCCACCCTCTAGCCTCAGTTTCCCCACCAGCACCTGAAGGGGTTTAGCGATTCTTCCTGGGGGAGAAATGAAGGGTGGGAAGCTGAGAGTGGCCTGGCCCCCGCCTAATCCAGATGGAAGGTGGCCCCGCACTGCCCTGGCCTGCCCCTAATCTGGTGCTCTAAGCTGACACAGCGTCTGGACCTTCAGCCGCATCCTGCTAAATCGCCAAAGCCCCCTGGGCCTAACACCCAAATCCCTCCTGCGCCTCTTAACCCACCCGGAGCCAATTAGCTAAATGGGGCCTGTGAACAGAGCAGCTCTTTAGCGTTTCCAAGTGATGAAGCCCCACTCCACAGGGCCCCAGCCCACCGTACAGGCGGGGCAGCTGAGGCCTGGAGGGGCCCCAGGAGCCTCTGGAAGCACTCGCCGACCCTCCGGCCTGGGCTCAGGGCTTCTGGGGCCTCCCTGCCTGGCCAACCCCTTGGGTATCAAGCCCCCTGCCCACCGGGCCATCCCTCCTCGTCCAAGGCTGCTCGCCCCTGCCCCCGACTTCTCCAGGGCCTGCAACCCTTTGCTGCATGTGAGTGTCTGAGCGTGTGCACTCATGCCGTGTGTCAGTGCCTGTCTCCATCTCTTTCTCTTTCTCCGTGTGTGCCTTTCCCCTACAAAGCCAACATTCCCTACATTCCCTTATCTATACAAAGCCAGCAGAGATGAGATAAGGACTTATCTCTGCTTCCTCTGCACTCACTCCCTAGTCCATCCACGGGCCTGGGTCTCCCGCCTCGCTCCGCTGCTGGGACAAACTCCCTCTGTCCTCCTCCTGGGTCTCATCCTGCCCCCTCTCAACCCCAGTGCCCCTCCTCACTGTTTTCAGGGCACCCCCCCCCCCGCCCGAGCCCCCAGGCTCCTTGGACTGGGGAGGGGGTTGGCAAACCAGTCTCAGGGGCTTCCCAAGATCCTGCTCCAGCTCTCAGGCCACTGCCTGAGGGACAGTCCCGTCATCCACCTGTCCCAAAAACAGGGTCCGGGTATACCGGTCCTCTTCCCTCCTCCTCAGACTTTCTCCCCCCAGATTTCTCTCCTGCCTCTCCCCCAACCTTGCTCTGACCAGGCCTCTAGCATCCTCCTGGCCTCCCATCTTGCACACAATAGCTACTCAACCAAAATGCCATCTGTGCCCCTCCCATGCTCCACAACCTCCCATGACTCCCCAGTACCTGCCCCTTCACACCCAGTCTTGTCCAGAATTTACAGCCTTGTACTCCATCTCCCACTCTGATCACCTTCATTGAAAGAGCAACCTTCCCTCCCCTGCTTGAGTTTTCTCACCAGGCTTCTGACCACCTGACATGCTATATTTTACTTATATAGTTACAGATTATCTGTCTGTCTGTCTCCTCCACTAGGATGCCAGTTTCAAGATATGTGTCTGTTTTGTTCACTGCTGTGAACAGTACCTGGTATACAGTAAGCTCAATAAGTGTTTACTGAGTGACTGAAAAGTGAACTTCTATTCATACCTCAAAACCCAGCTAAAATGCCCCATACTCCTTTGCCCTGCACAGTGCCCAGGGGGCCAACTGGAATTGCCTTCACCTCTGGGGACCTCAGCTTCCCCAACCCCCATTGACATCTGTGAATCTGAGAGGTTCTTTTTCTCACACCAGATGATAAAAAAAAAAAAAGCCGTAACAGTGGACATTCATTAAGCACTCGCTGTATGCCAGTCACTGTGCGATGCTCTTTCCTTTCATCAGCTCATTAAGTCCCTGTGAGAGCCCCGTGGGGTAAGTCCTGTTGTCGCCGTCTTACAGCTAGGGAAACTGAGGCCCAGAGTGGGGGAGGCTTTTGCTTATATCCTACAGCGAGGGGTGGCAGACCCAGGCTAATGGTGTCCCTCCAACCCCTGGAACCCAGCCCTCCCTCTGTGGCTCAGAGCAACCAGCACCTGGGCGGGAGGGGCCCCCTCAATTAATCACCTTGCTAATCCTCCTTCCACCCGACCCCAACCCCCTCGAGTCTGGCTGGGCCAGGCCAGCAGCAGACAGAGCTGGGCTGGCAGGGGCTGTCAGAGGGCCTGCTGGGAGCTGTGAGCACTGGGCAGGTGGGCACAGGTGGGCCTGGGTGGGAGTTGGGGGCACAGAGAGCCCCCTAGGGCAGAAGACTGGGGGGTAAGGAAGTGTTCCTTAAGGCAGTGTCCCAGCTTCTGCCTTCCTGGGGGTCCTAGACACAGACAGAGATAAAGGGAGACAGAGGCAGTCAGGGAGAGCTCCAGAGGGAAAGAGAAATAGAGGCGGCGGGGGTGGGGGGGGCGGACAGAGACACAGAGAAAAATGATCAGAGAGAAAGAAGTGGAGACAGAGTCAGGTGATCCGACATGGACAGAGAGGCTGGGGAGGCAGAAGGAATGCAGGACCCAGTGGAGGGAGAAGCCCCTCCATATCTTACCCCAGACCCAACAGGGGCCGGGGGCTCCCCCGCCCTCCCCAACCTCAGTCCCTCCCATGTCTCACCCGCCGTCTGTCCTGCCGCCGCCCTGCCAGGTGAGGGAGAGGAGCAGCCATGTTCCTGAGCCCGGGCGAGGGGCCCGCTGAGGGTGGGCGGCCAGGGCCTGGCGAGGAGGCCCCCAAGAAGAAGCACCGGAGGAACCGCACGACCTTCACCACGTACCAGCTGCACCAGCTGGAGCGGGCGTTCGAGACCTCCCACTACCCGGACGTTTACAGCCGCGAGGAGCTGGCCGCCAAGGTGCACCTGCCTGAGGTGCGAGTGCAGGTGAGGGGACCCCCTAACAACCCGAGGAGGGAGCCGGTGCCAGGTATGAACCCTCCCAGTGTATGGGAAGGCTTCCCGGAGGAGGGGACATGGGACTGGGGCCTCGATGTTTGAATTTGCCGTCTAGGAAGGAGAAAGGGCATTTTTCTAGCCCTCCAGAGCAATGTGTGCGAAGGTGTGGAGGGGTGAAATAGGAGGCATTTCCACAGAGCTGGGTGTGGAGGCAGGCAGAAGTGGAGGCAGAGAAGGAGCTTGGGAAGGGCCTCAAATGCCGAACTTAGCGGCTGGAACTTCATGCCAAGGGCCAAGAGAGACCAGGAGGGAGGCCAGGAAGCCTGAGGGGCCCTGGGCAAAGGGAAAGGCAAGGAGAGCCTGGATTCAGAAGACTTTGGGGCTGATTTGATGGGGGCCAAGAGGCAGAGATCCTGCTCTCAAAACAGCCATCTCCTTGGGGTAGGTAACACCATATGTTGGCACTGCAACAGGTGGGGGTCAGGTTAGACAGCAGGCAGAACCCGGAGAGGCTGGGAGGCCCAGAGCAGGAAAGAGTGGCCCCGCCTCACCCCACCAGCCCTGACCCAGGAGCACCTCTCTTGTTGCTTCCAGGTGTGGTTCCAGAACCGCCGGGCTAAGTGGCGCCGCCAGGAGCGTCTGGAGTCAGGCTCCGGGGCCGTGGCAGCCCCGAGGCTCCCCGAGGCCCCAGTACTGCCCTTTGCCTGCCCTCCCGCCATGCCACTGCCCCTGGAGCCCTGGCTGGGCCCTGGGCCCCCAGCCGTGCCGGGACTCCCGTGCCTCCTGGGCCCGGGTCCGGGGCTGCAGGGGTCCTTCGGGCCCCACACCTTTGGTCCAGGCTTCACGGACGGTTTCACCCTGGAGGAGGCGTCCTTGCGGCTGCTGGCCAAGGAGCACGTGCAGGCTCTGGACAGGGCCTGGCCATCGGCCTGAACCTGGTGCCTGCCCAGCCCTCCCTCCTCAGCCTGTCTGTGGCCACCCATGCCAGGTCCCCCACCCCACCACCACCTCCTTACCCTGCCTTGCAGGGTAACTGGCACCCAGTTTCAAGAAGGAGGTGGCCAGAGGATCCCCGGCCAGGGGGATGGGTCCCTGGCCTGGTCTCAAGGGAGTGTGGGGCCTCAGTCTCCCCATCTGTCAAGTGGGTGTGGGTGGGCTGGATTCTGAGGTTCTTAGACTGCAATCAGGAGCCACTGGGGTGTGAATTCTGAGTTGATGAGTCTAAGTCCCTCCGCCTGCCGCCCTCTCTCTAAGAAGTAACAAGTAACAGCAGTAGCAGTTCATGTTCAACCCACCCCCTTTCACTGTGTGCTCCCCATGTGCCCATTGCTTTACCCCACGAGGTGGGCATGGCCACCAGCCTCATCTTTCAGGGGAGGAAACTGAGGCCCAGAGAGGGGAAGCCAGTTTCTTGAGGCCACACAGCCAGTAGGGGGCGGAGCTCTTTTTAAACTCATTGCCTGACTCCATCAGCCCAGGCCCCATGCTGGACCCAGGCTGGGCGCTAACAAGGGGACTCTCTGCTGAGGCTGGGCGAATACTGTCTGTCCCTGCTCCTCCCAGTTGCCACGGTGTGGCTTATGTCCCCACTGGCCACAGCCCCCATCGTGTCTCCCAGCCCACTGTGTGGGGGGGGGGGGGGGGGTCGGGGCCCTGGTGACAAGGCCAGCATTTGTTCTGTCCAACCCATGTCTCCCACGTGGCGGTCCTCACCTCCCTTCAGCCAGGGGATACAGGGCAGGACCCGCCCAAGACTGTCCGGGTCTGGACTGGGTTGAGAACCGGGCTCCTGACCCTCACCCAGGCCTCTGTTGAAGAGTCGCAGAACAACCACCACATCTGGAAGGGGTTCCGTGTGTGTATATATATAGTAACAGCTTTACTGAGGTAAGATTTCCGTAAAGTTAATCACACGTGCTTAAAGCATACCACTTGGTAAGCCTTGACGTCTGTGTACACTCCTGGAAGCCTCGCCACGGTCACATGACGTGCGCACCCCTTCAGCTGCTGCGTGCCTCCCCAGTCCTCTCCCACCCCGCCCGCCCCTCCCCACACGACCATTCGTCTGCTTCTGTCACTGGACATTCACTTGGGTTTCCTAAGGTTTTATAGAAAGGAAACCACACAGGATGTCTTCTTTACTAGGTTTTGTCTGGTTTCTTATGCTGAGGACAATTATTTTGAGAGACGTCCAGGCGGACCCCCTTTTCTTGGTGAGCCCTATTCCGTAGTAGGGGACACACGTCTGTTTATTCACTCCTCTGGTTTGCTCTGGGGTGGGTTCCAGCTTGGGACGATTATGAATTAAACTGCTGTGGACATTTGTGTACATGACCTACACCTTCATCTTTCTTGGGGAAATCCCTGTGTATGGATTTTAGCCGTTCTCAGGTGTGACACGGCATCCCGCTGTGGGTTTACTTTGCTTTTCCCTCTTGACACGTGGTGCTGAGCACCTTTCCATGCGCTCGTTTGCCATCTGTGCATCTTTGGTGAAATGTCCGCATCTCTTATCCATTTCTATATACTAACAGTAAGCACTTGGAAAAGGAACTATTTACATGTTTAAGATACCATTTAAAATAGTATCAAAACCATCAAACACCTTGGAATAAGTTGGACAAAAGACGTACAGCTGCTTGACACTGAAACTCAAAATATGGTTGAGGGAAACAAAAGAAAACGTGAGTGAATGAAGGGATACGATATACCCATGGAGTTGGAAGGTTCACAAGATGTCAGATCTTCCCCAAATGGATCTACAGAGTCAACGCAATCCCAATTAAAATCCCAACAGACCTTTTTTTTTTTTTTTGGTAGAAACTGACTAAATGATTCTAAAATTTATATTAAAATACAAAGAACCTAGAATAGCCAAGGCAATCTAGAAGAAGAACGATGCATTTGGAGGACTTACACTATTAGATATCGAGACTTTTAGAAAGCCGCAGTAATTAAGGGAGTGTGGTTTTGGCCCAAGGATGGACAGGCAAGTTGACTGATGGAACCAAAGAAACAGACCCACATGTGAACGGTTGCTTGATTCACACCAAAGGCAGCCCTGCACATCGGAGAAGGATTACCTCTCCAGCAAAGGGACCTGTATATGGAAAATACTCAACCTTGATCCCTGCCCCACACCATACACAAACATTACATGGATCATCAATCTATTGTGAAAGGCAGAACACTAAAAAGGCAGAACACTAAAGCTTTTAGAAAAAAACTGTAGGGGAATGTCTTCAAGACCTTGGCACTTGCCAAATATATTATAAATGGGAAGTAAGGAATATTATACATCAGCAGAAAGACTGGACTTTGTAAAATTTAAGAACTTATGTACATCAAAATATACCATTAAGAGAGAGCATAGGCAAACCACAGAGGGGGAGAAGATATTTGAAACATTGACCAGCAAAGGACCCATAGCCTTGACAATTAGAAAAAGGACAGACACACCAATAAGAAAAAGACAACCATTTTTTGGTTTAATGGGCAAAAGACACTGCGGTAAAGAGTCAATCCAAATAGTCACAACCTTATGAAATGGTATTCAATGTCAATTGTCATTAGAGAAATGCAAATTAAAACCACAACAGAATATGCCCTATATGCCCATCAGAAGGTCTAAAATTAGACAGTATTTTGTGCTAATGGAACAATTTACACTTCACAAAACTTCGGCTGCATCCACCCAAGATGTTGTTCTGTTTGTACAACACAAGACTACACGACAAGGACAGACAAGGACCATATACAGAGCTGGGCTGCCAACAGGGAGGAATCTCAACAACGTTGCTAAGCGAATGAAACCAGAACAAAAAGAGGACGTACCGTAAGCTTAGACGTCTGTGAAATTCAAGAACAGGCAAAGACCTCACCTATAGGCTCTTCACAAAGCTAAACATAGAATTCCCATACGAACTAGCAACTCCACATCCAAATATACACTCCAAAGAACTGAGAGCATTTTCCCCCTCAAACAACAAGAAATCTCGAGATGGGCAATTCAGGGCTGCGGGTGCCGGTGCCCCTGTTCTTGGTGACATTTGTCCTCATGGTTGCAAGGTGGCTTCTGCTCATTCAGATATTGCAGCTGTATTCCAGAGAGGGGGAAGATGGAAAGACAGAGGCAAAATGCACGTGCCAGCTTTGTCTTTTTTTTTTTTTAATGTGGAAAACAATTGCTTTCCCAGAAGCACCACCCGTGGGGCATCTGCTAACTCAGCGTTGGCCCCTCAGCTGTGGGGTGTGTCCATGAGGGTGATGCAGTGACAGAGTTGTCCCCAGTATCCACAAGACATAGGGAAGCCTGTTTGCAGTGGGAAGCAGGGTTAGCTCAAGACAAGGAAGGGGAGGGGATGAGGGATGAGTAACCTCGGCTGTCACCTTCCTGGGCTTCAGTTTCCTCAACTGTCAAATGCGGCTTCAGAAGCTGTCTGGCCCCAGCAGGAAAGTGAAGAGGAAAGTGTTTGGAAATACCCCAGGGAACATTTGCACCTGCTTTGCTTTGCACATGCGTGTTCATGGTCCCCTCCCTCCCTTTCTTCATGCCCCCACTCAGATGTCAAATCCTCAGATAGATCTTCCCAGACATCCCTGGCTACAGGTGCAGCTCTTCTCTCTGTAGGTCCCGTATTCTCCTTTCTATCCCTCCACACACGTATCACCCCTGAACCTATGACATATTCACTCATGCATTTATCTGTATCCTGTGAACCTCCAGCCCCACCTGCCTCACCTCATATGTGGTCTTAGTGGGTTCAGTGCTGCATCCCCCCCTGGCACTGAGCCTGTTGTCAATGCGTAGGGGTTACTCAATGAATAGTTGCAAAATCAGTGAACTGAGAAGGCAGGCTGCAGTACTGGATGTGTCCAGCAGGTGGCAAGGCCTCACCACAGGTCGCCCTTCCAGGCTCATCCAGAAGGTACCTGGATGAAAGTCATCCTACGATGTAGGACAGGTGTCCTGATCTCCTGGACCAGTGCCAGAGAAATACAACATGGACTATGTGTCAGTCTAAATCTAGTAGCCAAGTGGATGGAAACAGGTGACATCAACGTTGACAATGTATTTTATTGAACCCAGCTTATCCCAAACATCATTTCAATGTGTCATCACTATAAAAAGCTATTGGGGGCTTCCCTGGTGGTGCAGTGGTTAAGAACCCGCCTGCCAATGCAGGGGACGCGGGTTCAAGCCCTGGTCCAGGAAGATCCCACATGCCGTGGAGCAAGTAAGCCCGTGCACCACAACTACTGAGCCTGCGCTCTAGAGCCCATGAGCCACAACTGCTGAGCCCGCGTGCCACAACTACTGAAGCCCGCGCGCCTAGAGCCCGTGCTCCACAACAAGAGAAGCCACTGCAATAAGAAGCCCATGCTCCGCAACGAAGAGTAGCTCCCGCTCACAACTAGAGAAAGCCCGTGCGCAGCAACGAAGACCCAACGCAGCCAAAAATAAATAAAATTTTAAAAAAAGAGTAGCCCCTGCTCGCCACAACTGGAGAAAGCCCGTGTACCAGCAACAAAGACCCAATGCAACCAAAAATAAATAATAAATAAATAAATAAAAATCATATTAAAAAGCTACTAATGAGATTTTTTTAAATAGTTAGTTAGTTGTGCCGGGTCTTAGTTGCAGCAGGTGGGCTCCTTACTTGTGGTAATGAGATATTTTGTATTCTTTTTTGTTCCTGAACAAAGGCCTCAGAATCTGGTATCTATTTTATAACACTCACAGCATAGCTCAGCACAGAATAGCCACATTTTTTTTTTTTGGCTGCGCTGTGCGTCATGCGGGGATCTTAGTTCCCTGACCAGGGATCAAACCCACACCTCCTGCATTGGGAGTGCAGAGTCTTAACCACCAGAGTGCCAAGGAAGTCCCTGGAATAGCCACATTTCAAGACTCAATAGTGCCGGCTGTAGTGGACAGCGCATTACTGGAAAAAAAGATGGCAGATGAAACCTCAGCCTTGAAGGCTGTCTCTGCAGATACTGGGCCGAGCCACGGCTCAGAGGGAATGCTGCTTTGTCTCTCCCTGTGCCCTGCTTCCCCTGTGTTGTAATGTGGATCTGCCTGTAATGCCTGTGTCTCAAACTCAATGTGTTGAAGAGGTCCCTGATGATACGACCCACTTTGGTGGGTGGTGAGGTCCCCCATGGGTGACCTCACCAAGTCACTGAAATGGACGATAGGGTGAACTTGTCTCATGGATGATGTTGATGAGAACTTATTATTTTTTTTTTTTTGGCCGCGCTGCTTGTCTTGTGGGATCTTAGTTCCCTGACCAGAGATCAAACCCTCGCCCCCTGAAGTGGAAGGGCGGAGTCCTAACCACTGGACAGCCAGGGAAGTCCCGATGAGCGCTTGAAATAATTAACCCCAGGACCATGGCTCTCTCCATGTCCTGTTAAGGGATATAACAAATTTCCTCCTTAAAAGGATAGTTTGAGTTGGGCATTGTGTTTCTCATAGCTGCAAACTACAACCCAACACTATTGCATATTTTATCAGTCACCGAAAGGAATTGACCCAGAATGACGCATCCAGAGAGGGTTAGAAGAAATCACGTTTGCTAAAAGCTGCTTGGAACCCTATTTATCTGCTGAGTGAAAGGATGAAAAGACAATTGATATGGTCATTACCAAAACAATACGTTTCTTAGGCAGAGAGCCTTGGATTCCTTCAGTGAATCTCTGCACATCACCTTTGATTTAAAAATTCAACATATTCAATTAACTTTGAATCACTGCATAATTTTACATTTGCCCAAATTTGGAATCACAAGTTTGTTCTTTAAGTATGATGAAATAAAATTTATATTTTAAGGCAGGATGAGAAAACTTATAAAATTCTCTCTGTGTCCATTTGGGCCTCCTCCCTCCCTTCCATCTGCATTACACATGAACCAGACCTCCTCAAAGATGGAAACACCTGCTCAGCCTTAAAGATCAATTTTTTTCTTGCTTCTGTCACTCTCAATGTAACTTCTTAAAAGAATAGTGTTCTTTCCCAACTTTGTAGAAGGTCATGATGACTTACTACTCGCTTTGTATGTGCTTACCTAGACTATGTGTCTTTGGTGAACTTTGTATAAAATGTCATTATGTCATTTTGATGTACGATCTCTTGTCTTGAAAACGTTATGTGACCGTGCCTTCCACTTTAACAGGTGGAACAATCCTCAGAGCTTCTGAGAGTCTGTCTCCTGGGTTATAATCCTTAGTTTGGCTCGAATTAAATTCTTTTTTCTTCTTAACTTGATTGTTAATTGAATTTTGATTGCCAACTACATAAATATTCAAAGCTTTAATTTGGCAAATGTCACCATACACAGGTAAAAGAATAAAATGAAACAATATTTTCAGCTTATATAGTAGGGAGGATGGTATTTATAAAGAGTTGTTAAAATCAACAAGAAGATGACAATACTCTGATAAAATATGAAGCATTGGTTGGGGAATTTAGCTAATACATATAGGAAAAGATATTCAGCCTCACTAATAATACAGGAATGTGCTATAAAATGACGGCATACCATTTTATTAGCAAAAGCTGTTTACAATTGCAAACCCTAGTGGTAAAAGGATGAGGTTTTTGGTAAATAGGTACAAGCATTTGAGAAAGCAATTTGGTAAAATGTGTCGTAGGGCCTTAAAATGATGAGTATGTACATATGCAAATGACTCAGCAATTGCATTTATAGGCATTTATCCTATAGAAAATCAAAATGTGTTTTTTTAAAACTTTTTATTGGTGTATAGTTGATTTACAATATTGTGTTAGTTTCAGGTGTACAGCAAAGTGAATCAGTTATACATATATCCACTCTTCTTAAGATTCTTTTCCATTATACGTTGTTACAAGATACTGAGCAGACTTCCCTGTGCTATACAGTAGGTCCTTATTAGTTATCTATTTCATACATAGTAGTGTGTATATGTCAATCCCAATCTCTCAATTTATCCCTCCCCCCTTAGCCCTTGGTAACCATAAGTTTGTTTTCTACATCTGTGACTCTATTTCTGTTTTGTAGATAAGTTCATTTGTACCCTTTTTTAAGATTCCACACATAAGTGATGTCATATGATATTTGTCTTTCCAAAATGTGGTTTATACACTATTGGCCCAAGTGTGCAAAAATGCGTATACAGGGATAGTCACTGTATCGCTTCCCTTCACTTGCAATGAATTTCCAGTCTTCAGTTCTAATTCCCTCCTACGAGTGCACCACTCATGAAGTGACTGCTTAAGCATGCAAATCTGATGATGCAATTGTTTAAAACTGATCCTATGTGCTTCTGGGTAGAGTTCACACTCTTTAGCCTATAGCAGGAGATGCATTTTATCTACTTGAAATCCTCCAAGCTTGAAATGCTCCTGGCTCATTCCCTCCCCTGTGCCCTGGCACACGTTTTTCTCTGACTCGAGTCTCCCTCTCTGTTCATAAGGGTGTCACTAGAAAACAGATGGCACCCTTCAAGAGAGTGATGGAAGAACGTTCCCTGAAAAGACTATGTGCAAATACGTGGATACGTTTAAAGAAAGCCAACAAAGGATTCTGTGGCATTCTGCAGTGGGCAAGAGTGGGAGCGGTTACTACCTTTGACCTCAAGGGGAAAAAGGGACTAAATCATGGAACCCAGCAAGACCTCAACATGACAGCAGCTGAAGCTTTCACTAGACCAAGAGCCATGGCCAAACCATGACCCAGCATGGAGGGAGACAGGAAGACATATCTCCTAATTATTTCCCCTCCCTGCCGATCTTGTGCTGCCGCTCCCAGTTGGTCAAAGCCAAATGGAAGTCAGGAGGCAAATGACCTTGGTTGGTGTGATCCGTAGAAGTCAGTTTCCCAGGGTAGAGGGTGGGGCAGAAACACGTGTACGGTAGGTCTGGCGGAGCAAAAGTTTTCTACTTGGCTTCAAAAACTCAGCTCAAACTACATCTCCTTTGGGAATCATTCCCAGATCTTTGAAGACTGTCATGTTCAAGTTTCTTGTGCAAGCTTCTTCTCATCCAGCCTTTTGCACGGTGGTGAAAGAATTTGTGTATTTGCCATGCTTCATTCATTAGACTATAAAATTTCAAAGACCGTGTGATGTAGTTGAAAGAGGAGATTTTGAATTCTATAGACTCAGAATGAATTCTGCACTCTGCCGCTTACAAAGGCGTTGCTTTTAGACGTACTTCCAATTCTTCGAGTAAAATGCTGGTCATGATAGGACTCACCCCATGGGGCTCTTGTGAGGACTAGACAGCAAAAGTTTCTTTAATATAACTTACGTGACTGAGGAGATTCTCAGTGAGTGAAAGTGTATTGTATACGTTATACTGGCGGCTGGACATAAATTTGGGATTAACCTTCCTGTGTTTGGAGAAAGTCAAATCTTACAAAGCCAGTCTGACTGGAAAGCTCCCCATGTGGGTGAGTGGTGCAATCAACACAGCAGATAGGCTTCCCCTCCTGAGGGGTTTTCATGAACCCAGGACCACAGCCCTAGCTGCACACAGAGTGGGGAATCAGAACAAGAGAAGTTCTGACAAGAAAAATGTCTTATTAGCAGCAGGTGAAGTATCCATGGATCACAAGGAGAATGATAGTGGCTCTTAATCTTTGCACTTAGAATGATATTTCATTGAGTTCAAAGTACTTTCTAATTTCCGTTTTGTTTTTTTTTTTGCGGTACACGGGCCTCTCACCGCTGCGGCCTCTCCCGTCGCGGAGCACAGGCTCCGGACGCGCAGGCTCAGCGGCCATGGCTCACGGGCCTAGCCGCTCCGCGGCATGTGGGATCTTCCCGCACCGGGGCACGAACCCGTGTCCCCTGCATCGGCAGGCGGGGACTCTCAACCATTGCGCCACCAGGGAAGCCCTCTAATTTCCGTTCTTGTGTCTTCTTTGGCTCCTGGTTTATTTGGATGTCTGTTATTTAGTTTCCAAATATTTGTGGGTTTTCCAGAGATCTTTTTGTTATTGATTTTAAATTTAATTCCTTTGTGATCAGAAAACACTTGGATCCTTCTGAGGGTATTGAGGTTTGTTTCTTTCATGGTCCAGAATAGTCTATCTCTGCTCTGTGCACAATCGGGAAGCACGTGTATCCCGCTGTTGTTGGGTCTAGTGTTCTATACACATCAGTCAGGCCAAAGTGGTTGGTAGTGTTTTCCAAGTCTATATCTTTGCTGATGTTCTGCCTACTTGTCCTATTAATTATTGAGAGAAGGGTGTGCTGGTTACTTTTTTGTGTCTCCTTGGCTAGGTTATGGTACCTAGTTGCTAGGTCAAACATCAGTCTAGATGTTGCTGAGGTCATTTTTAGATGTGATTAATATTTAAGTAAGTTGACTTTGAGTGAAGCTGATTGCCCTCCATACCGTGGGTGGGCCTCATCCAATCAGCTAAAGGACTTGAGGAGAAAACAGGCTGATGTCCTCGAAGGAAGAAGGAACTCTGCCTCCGGACTGCCTTTGGGTCTTCATCTGCAATATCAACTCTTCCCTGGGTCTCCAGGCTGCCTGCCTGCCCTGAAGACTTGCCAGCTCCCACAATCATGTGAGCCAATTCCTTAAAATCATTTCCTCTCTATATCTCTGGAAACCTTGACTGATACAAGGAGTACTGAAATATTCTCCAACTATAATTGTGGATTTATCAATTTCTCCATGAAGTTCTATCCATTTTTGCTTCATGTATTTTGAAGCTCTGTTATTAGGTGCATAAATGTTTTGGATTGTTATGTCTTCTTGATTAATTCGAACCTTTTATCATTATGAAGTGACATTTATCCCTCGTAACATTCCTTGCTCTTAAATTGACTTTGATAATAATACAGCCAATTCTACATTCTTTTTGTTCTTTTGCAATTTTTTGGGGGGGTCCACACCCCTTGGCTTGTGGGAATCTTAGTTCCCTGACCAGTGATTGAACCCAGACCCTCAGCAGTGAGAGTGTGGAATCCTAACCACTGAACCACAAGGGAAGTCCCCAAATATACCTTCTTTTGACTAGTATTGACATGCTATATCTTTCCACTTCCTGTATTTGGTCTTCATACTTAAAGCACATTTCTTGAAGCCAGCATAGTTTTGGGTCAACTTTTTTCTCTGACATTCTGTGACTTATTTTTTTTGGCTGTGCCACCACACAGTAAGTGGGATCTTAGTTTCCCACCAACCAGTTATCAAACCCAGGCCCTTGGCAGTGAGAGCATAGAGTTGTAACCACTGGACCACCAGGGAAGCCCAACAATCTCCGACTTTTAATTGAGGTATTTATACCACTAACATTTAATGTAATTTTTACTTTTTTTCTCCCTTTCTAAATTTTTATTTTATTTATGTTTTATTTAATGTTATTTTTAATATGGTGATATTTGAGTCTATCATCTTGCTATTTATATGTTACTCACTCCATCTTACCCTTTTCTCTCTTTTCCTGCCTTCTTTTGGAGTAATTGAGTATTTTATTTATTTATTTATTTGGTTGTGCCTGGTCTTAGTTGCGGCTTGCTGGCTCCTTAGTTGTGGCATGTGAACTCTTAGTTGTAGCATGCATGTGGGTCAGTTCCCTGACCAGGGATTGAACCCATGTCCCCTGCATTGGCAGGCAGATTCTTTTTCTTTTTCTTTTTTTTTTTTTGGCAGGTGGATTCTTAACCACTGCACCACCAGGGAAGTCCCTGTAAGTGTGTTTTGACATTTTGTTTGTCAGCTACTTTAGGACTTAGAGTACATGTCTAACTTGTTACAGTCTATCTTCACTTGATATTATAGGACTTTATGTGTAGTATAAGAACCTCACAATAGTGTTATGCGTTTCCATTTCTCCCTTTCCTGCCTTTAGGCTATTTTTTTGTTTTGTTTTGGTTTGGTTTTGGTTTGGTCTTTTTTGCGGTACGCGGGCCTCTCACTGTTGTGGCCTCTCCCGTTGCGGAGCACAGGCTCCGGACGCGCAGGCTCAGTGGTCATGGCTCACAGGCCCAGCTGATCCGCGGCATGTGGGATCTTCCCGGACCGGGGCACGAACCCATGTCCCCTGCATCGGCAGGTGGACTCTCAACCACTGCGCCACCAGAGAAGCCCACTGCTATGATTTTTTTTTTTTTTTTTTTTTTTTTTTGCGGTACGCAGGCCTCTCACTGCTGTGGCCTCTCCCGCTGCGGAGCACAGGCTCCGGACGCGCAGGCTCAGCGGCCATGGCTCATGGGCCCAGCCGCTCCGCGGCACGCGGGATCCTCCCGGACCGGGGCACGAACCCGCATTCCCCGCATCGGCGGGCGGACTCCCAACCACTGCGCCACCAGGGAAGCCCTAATTGAGGTATTTATACCAGTAAAGTCAGTCTGAAAAAGCTGGGTTGGAAAATTGTTCAACACACCGTCCTATACCATTGGGGATGCTCTAACGATTACCATGGACTGGGTGGCTTAACCACCAATTTGCTTTTCACAGTTCTGGAGGCTGGAAGTCTGAGGTCAGGGTGCCACCATGGTCAAGTTCTGATGAGGAACCTCCTCCAGGTTTCAAACAGCTGACTTCTCCTGTGTCCTCACGTGGTAGAAGGGGAGAGGGAGCTTTCTGGGGTCCCTTTATAAAGGCGTTAATCTGACTAGTGAGGGCTCTACCCTCATGACCTAATCGCCTCCCAAAGGCCCTGCCTCCTAACCTATCACATTGGGGATTTGATTTCAACTTACAAATGTTGTGGGGTCACAAACATTCAATCTATCACACACATCATGTTTATTATTGAGTTGGCTTGGGCCATATGTCACACAAATTCATACAAACGTCAGAGCTTTCTAACCTGATGTTTAGTTAACCTGATGTTTATTCTATCTAAACCAAAGCTTGAAACAAGTAAAATGTAACTTTAGAGAAAGGATCCTAATCCATTTTGCCCAAGAACCGGTTGATCATATGGCAAAGTCACAATGAGAACGTTTATAATTACATAGCACATAAACACCATCAAGTGCCAGTGGTCATCAGTTGTAACGGAGGAAGCATTGTCAACTTCTCTGCACTTTCTGGGGACTTCATTTCTTCTCTAACATAAAACATGCTGTAGGGACTTCCCTGGTGGCGCAGTGGTTAAGAATCCGCCTGCCAAAGCAGGGGACATGGGTTCGAGCCCTGGTCTGGGAAGATCCCACATGCTGCGGAGCAACTAAGCCCGTGTGCCACAACTACGGAGCCTGAACTCTAGAGCCCGCGAGCCACAACTACTGAAGCCTGCGCGCTCTAGGGCCCGTACTCTGCAACAAGAGAAGCCACCGCAACGAAGAGTAGCCCCCGCTCACTGCAACTAGAGAAAGCCCGCGCGCAGCAACGAAGAACCAATGCAGCCAAATAAAACAACAAAAACATGCTGTAGGGGAGAGGACTTGGGATATTGCAGAGACAGCATCATATATAGAGAAAAAGAGTGAGAGAAGTAGTATCAAGGAAGAGAGATAACACATTATGGCTTGGTCCAATAGTAACAATAATAATAATTTAAATACATAAAAATATTCATATAATTTATTAATAAATAGCTATTGTTTTATCAGTGAATGATAACATTTACTATATTATATAATATATAATTTAATAATATATTATATTGTTTTAAGAATATATTACCAACCTATACTATATTAATTATGGTAGTTTTATTATTTAACAGAATATTATTAACATAAATCAATATATTAATATTACTAATAAATACACATTATCATTAAAACAATTTTACTAGGTATATAATGGATTATACACTTATTAATGTGTTAATAAATAATACTGGTTATTATTGTTTTATTGGCAAAGCTATGTTTTGGGCGTGGCGCTGAATATACCGTATTTCCTCCCTTATTTAAGAAAAGGCCGCTCATGTGTTGTAGTTTTTCTTAGGACAGGGCCGAAAGTCAGCTCATCACACGAGATGAATTGTGCCGAAACACAGCAGTAGAGGGCTGCCGCTCGCTCAGGCAAAACAGCGCCGTCTGTCCTGCTGTGGTAGCTTTTATTTAAGCATTATCTATGTTTACATTTTAAGACTTGTTTTCTTAACATTCCAGAAGTGCCAAAGCAGCAACATATGCTGTTATTGATTATACAAGCAATAATGGGCTTTCTTGAAAACATGCCGTGCTTCGTCCTTGAGCGCAAAAGCAGCACAAGGACATTGCCTTGTGTTCCCACCATTCTGATTATACTGAGGACATCTCATGGATCAGTGCCCAAAGCACTCAATGCTTATTCGCAGGTCCCCGGTTTGCCGGGGGCGCTCAAAGCAATCAGGACTGTTTGCAGTTCTGGCTTATTCGCCGGCCCCCAGTTTGCTGGGGGCGGGGGGGCTCATGGGTCACGTCTCCTTTCCATGTCCTCAGTTATTCCACTACACTCATGCGCCTGAGCTTCTCAGGGAGCGCGCGTGTGCGCCTGGGACCGGAGGAAGTGCTCAGCTGCAGGAAGCATCTCAGTCCTGAGGAGACACCGCCCGCCCTCAGAGAGAGCTGTGACTCAACTCGCTGCCCCCGGAGGGACGGGGACCCTGGGTCGCGCCCGGAACCTTCTGGGACTTGTAGTTCACGGCCTCGTGGCGCGCAGGCGCACTGCCGGGTCCGTCCTGGGCGCGCGTCCGGGGGCGGTGGCAGCGGCGTGAGTTAGCTGGGGCGCCAACGGGGGGCGCGGGCGGGCGGACGGGGTGCTGACGGGTATCCGGGACAAGCTGCACCGAGGGCCTCCGCCGCGGCGGGACCCGGGCAGGACCCGGCGGCGCCGGAGCGCTCCCCCACACCTGGGGCCGCAGCACCCGGGCAGCGTTTGTCCGGGCCGCGCAGCCGCGCTGGGATGCAGACCCCGAGCCTGGCCCCCGCTCCTGTGCGGGTAGTTAGGCGGGCGTGGGTTTGGACGGGGTCTGGGGCGGGGTCCCGGGCGGGAGGGGTGGCCTGGGGTGTTCCCCTTGGGTTTGCTCCGCCCGTCACTCTGCAGGCGGCAAAAGAGAGGCAGAGAGGTCGAGCAGCTTGCCCGAGGCCACCCAGCACCCAGAATGGCAAAGTCCGAGCCCTGCCCTGTGGAAGTGCCCCTGGATGACAGGTCCATGGGGCAAACTCTGTCGTGAAGTAAACGGAGTTTCCAGAGGCCGGACGTTACAGGGAAACGAGGTAAACCGAACGCCCGGAATCCAGGGTGTAGACTTAGTGGGCACTTGGGCTAACCCAGGGGTTCTCACCTGTGGTGGTTCTGCCCCCAGGCGGACACGGGGCGGTGTCTGGGGACATCTGTGGTTATCATGACTGGGGGTGTCTCCTGACATTGAGTGGGTGGGGGCCGGGGATGCTGCTCAACACCCTGCAGCGCCCAGGATGGACCCTCAGAGAACGATCCAGACCCAGGTCGCCCGTGCCAAGGGGTCTTACACCTTAGCATTGTGATTCTAGTGATAAGGTATCAAGAGTCCACTCCATTGATTCCTGACACACCTGCTCAGGAATGAGCTGACCATTCTGCCAATGTCCCAGCAACAAGCTCACCGACCTCTCCCCTTCCCTGGGGTTGATTGCACTTTTCCCTGCCAGGAAGTCCTCATCAGCCCTTTCTTGTGGAGAAAGGATGAGTTTCAGTGGTTTGAAAACTGAAAGGGAAGACCCTGAACCAGGTGCCACAGGCCTGGGTGAATGAGGGTCCAACGGGATCACTGACATCAACCACGAGGCAGGGAGGGTCCTGCGAACCACCCAAGGGTGGGAGAGGATTGGTCTGGAAGAGCTAGGAAAGGACGGGGGTCCTGGACCCATTGCCATCAGCTGCAATTTAAAGTCCCACGAGCAGAGAGATCAGGGTGTCACAGGGCTCTGCTCCCTCTGAAGGCTCCAGGGGAGGGTCCTTCCTGCCTCTTCCAGCCTCTGGTGGTGGCCGTCATGCATCACTCCAGTCTCTGCCTCTGTAGTCACATGGCCTTCTCCCTGTGTGTCTGTCTCTCTTTTAAGGACACCGGTCATATATCGCATTAGGACACTCTCTGCCCCAGTATGACCTCATCTTAACTAATTACATCTGCAAACAGCCTGTTTGCAAATAAATTCCAATAGTAATAGGGTCAGGACTGGAACGTATCTTTTAGGGGACGTGATTCAGCGCATGACAGTCTTAGCAGCAGATGTTCCCCCTGGGTAAAGTATTCTGTGTCCTGGGGTGCATCTGGTGCAGTTCGGGGGCATGGCTCGGCACAGCATTGTGCGCCCACAGTTCCCACCACCCACGTGGAATGAGTCAGAGCCAGCTCTCGGGAAGAGAATTTGCATCAAATCCCCTCTGGTCCCTCGGAAGCTTAGCGAAAGCTGCCGTCATTTTTAGATTTTTAAACTTTTCTATTTTATCTCGATTTTATTTCGAGAAGCTGACTGCACATCACGTTTTCCTTGATACTTTTCATAATTCCAGGTCCTTGCTGGAGGTAACCGTGATATCGTTTGGTGTCTGTCCTTGCTGGCTTTTTGCTGTATATTTACACGTGTGTGTGTGTGTGTGTGTGTGTGTGTGTGTGTGTATAGTTAGATTATGTCTAACTCTGGAGCATTCCATCACCCCAAAAAGAAACCCCGTCCCCATCAACAGTCATCCCCCTCCCCATCCCCAGCCCCTGACAACCAGGAACCCACTCTCTGTGTCTGTGGATTGGCTTGTTCTGGACATTTCCCATCCATGGAATCACACACTGTGTCCTGTGTCTGGCTTCTCTCACTGAGCGTCGTGTTCTCAAGGTCCATCCACATTGTAGCGAGTGTCAGGGCTTCTCTCCTTATGGCCAAATAATCTTTCATTGTGTGGATGTGCCTTATGGGGATTATCCATTCCTCACTTGATGGACATTTGGGTTGTTTCCACCTTTCACCTGTTGTGGGTTATGCTGCTGTGAACATGGGTGTACAGGTTTTTGTGTGGATGTGGTTTTTTTTTTTCTTTTCTTTTGAGTAGATACCTAGGAGTGGAACTGGGTCTTATGGCAACCCTAACCATTTGAGGAACTGCCAGACTGTTTTTCACAGCGGCTGCACCATTTTACATTCTCGCTAGCAATGGGTGACGGTGCCCTTGGCAACACTCATTATTGTCTGTCTTTTGGGGCTTTTTGTTGTTGTTGTTTTAGACAAAGGGGTAATGTGCTATTAAAATTTTATTATAGTGCAGTTTTATTTCTTTGTGCGTGAGCTCTTTACATTTTCTTATTACACCTCTCTTTATTTATTTATTTATTTTTATTGGAGTCTAGTTGCTTTATTTGTCTGTCTGTTTTTTTTTTCTTTTTGCGGTACGCGGGCCTCTCACTGTTGTGGCCTCTCCCGTTGCGGAGCGCAGGCTCAGCGGCCATGGCTCATGGGCCCAGCCGCTCCGCGGCATGTGGGATCCTCCCGGACCGGGGCACGAACCCGTGTCCCCTGCATCGGCAGGTGGACTCTCAACCACTGCGCCACCAGGGAAGCCCTTGTCTGTCTTTTTGATCCTAACCATCCTGTTGGGGAGATGAGGTGCTATCTCAGTGTGGGTTTGATTTGCATTTCCGTGATGGCTGGTGACCATGAGCATCTTTTCATGTGCTTATTAGCCATTTGTATGTTGTCTTTAGAGAAGTGTCAATTCTTTTTTTTTTTTTTTTTTTTTTGGCCTCGCCCTATGGCTTGTGGGATCCTAGTTCCCTAAGCAGGGATCAAACTCAGGCCCTCGCAGTTAGAGCGCAGAGTCCTAACCACTGGACCACCAGGGAATTCCCTTCTTTTTTTTTTTTTGGAAGTGTCTATTGCCAGGGTGGTACGGAGAGTTCCCATGTACCTTCACACAGCTTCCCCTTGGGCAGTGTTCTTAGCCTTTAAAAACAATTATCACCCCCTTTTTAGGCATTTTTTCCCTAATCAACCTTTCCCATGAAATTCTTTTTTTGGGGGGGGAGACTACTATTTTTTAAAACTTTAAATTTTAAACAAATTACGGACTCATAAGAAGTTGCAAAGACAGGGCAGAGTCCCATATAGCCACCGCCCAGCCTCCCCCTCGGTGGCAGCTCATATAACTATAGAAACAGAGGGCAGGCGTTTTCGCTGAAGTCACTTAGCAGGGTTTTTGCCAAAACTGTGCAATGCAGAGACAAACTCGGGAGCCCAAAGGTCGAAGCCTAGTTGGGACGAGGGATCAGAGGGGCCTAACGTTTGGTCAAGGACAGAGTCCTGTCACTGTGGAGAATTCCAGAATCAGCACAGCCCAGATCCACCTGGAGCTCTCCCGCTGGAAGGCAGGGGGTCCCCTGGGTATGTGGGGAGCTCAGAATTCCCCGCGGGCATTCAGGGCCACGTGCTCCTGTTTCTCATAAGGCGGGGCAGGCCCATCTAGATCCTTCCTGCTACAGCATGGAGCAGTTTGGGCAGTTTGGCCTAAGAAAGGAGGGCGGAGAGGGATTCGGCTGTGGGGAGGGAGAGGTGAATCTGATTGCTGCAGAGCCTGGGGATGGGGGGTCTGAACTGAGCCTTCCAAAACGTGGGCCTGGGAGGTCCTACTGGTTTGAATTGTGTCCCGCGCCTCCAAATTCACGTCCACCCAGAAACTAAGAATGTGACCTTTTTTGGAAACAGTCTTTGTAGATGTCATTAGTTAAGATGAGGTCATCCTGGAGTGGGGTGGGGGTGGGGTCCCTAAGCCAGTGGCTGGTGTCCTTATAAGAAGAGGAGAGAGATGCACAGAGACAGAGAGAAGGGGAGGCAGAGACTGGAGTGATGGGGCCACAAGTCAAGGATGCCTGGAGCCCCCAGAAGCTGGAAGAGGCAGGAAGGACCCTGCCCTGGAGCCTTCAGAGGGGGCACGGCTCTGCCACACCTGCATCTCAGGCTTCCAGCCTCCAGAACTGAGAGAAAATAAATTTCTGAGGTTTTAAGCCCCCTAGTGTGTGGTCATTTGTTACAGCTGCCCTGGGTTGCTAATACAGAGCGCTTCACCGTAGAACTTGTGTGCTTCCAAGACCTTCTGTATCTTCATCCAGAAAATGGAGCCATTAAGGCCCCTGGCCTGTCCTGGCTTCCATGACCATCCTCTGTGGCGGGGGTCATCTCAAGTGGTGGAGGGGATTCTGGGGTCTGGGGACAGGCTGGGTCTGGTCTTCACTCTGCCTTTCCTCTCCTGCAGCCCTTCCTGCCCGGGAAGCTGCTTTTGCCCAGGAGGGTGGAGAGGATGGCTGCTGGGTGCCTGCTCCCCTGGCCCCAGTGGGGTTTCCTCTTCCCCCGAAAGGCACCCAGTATGTCCAGAGGGAACACACCTGTCAGAAGCGGAGTGCCCTTGCTTTGTGGGAAAGGTGGGAGAATTCACCATGAGTGTCTAGGTCCAGGCACTCAGGCTCCTCCTAAGCGTAGGGAGAGGTGCACTGTATCCCCAGAGGAGGGCTGTGCTTCCTTCCCAGGGTCTGGAACATCTCTGTACCACCTGAAGACCCTGCAGTTTCCCCCATAGGGCAGGGAGGGCCCCCCCCCTGCAAGGTGCCATCCTCTTGAAAACATTTATATTTTTAAAAATTGTGGTGAAATACACATAACATTAAATTTATCATCTTAACCATTTTTCCTCTTTCAAAAAAAATTTTATTGTGGTTAAATACATGTAAAGTTTACCATTTTAACCATTTTTAAGTGCACAGCTCAGTGGCTTTAAGTACATTCACACTGTCGTGCAGCCATCCCCACCATCCATCTCCAGAACTTTCTCATCTTCCCAAACTGAAACTCTGTCCCCAGGAAACCCTGACTCCCCACCCCTCCCCCAGCCCCTGGCCCCCAGCATCTACTTCCTGTCTCTGTGGATGTGACTCCTCCAGGGACCTCCTGTGAGTGGAATCATGTAGTGTTTGTCCTTCTGTGTCTGGCTTATTTCACTGAGCATAATTATTCTCCACATCAGAAAAACAGGGCTGGTCCACAGTTCGGTTTCAGGTCCCCTAGGGAAACAAGCCCTTTCTCGTGGACATTTGTAAGTCTCCCAGATGGTCCCCGCAGCATCCGTGAGATTCTCATAGGTAGAAGCCTTGGTCAGGTGTCCTGGATCTGCTTTGGTCCTTGAGTCGAAGTCCTGTTTTTTGCGCCTGGACCCGCTCTCAGGTCAGCCTGGCTGAAACAGCCCACACGGACACGGTCAGGTTTCAGCGCGGAGCTTTGCAAAAAGCAAAGAAGTTGTGTCCCACTAAGACTTTTTTCCCCCACCTTTCCCTGATTGGAATGATCTCTCTGTTATGAAATTATAATAATATATTTATATCATTTATTATAATAATCAGAATAATGGATTATAGTAATACTATAATGCTTATAATTATTATAATATAAATATATTATTGTATTTAATAAATGCAAACCAATAACATTTCACACTAATTTTTTATTATGCATCCTATGTTAAGAGCCATTCAATACAGAGCCATTGACATTTTTTTCCTTGCAAATTCACTCAACCCTTTCAGTGATTCAGCAATTGCAGGGTTAACATTAAAGCCGCCAGCTGGAATGCAGGGGGCCCTGGGGGAGGTTGTAGCAGCTGCAGCCACTGGGGGAAAAAGGCTGTTCTTTTATGCTAGGAGGAATAGGCAACAGGGACACTGAATATGTTTTGTTCACTTCCACACCACCCTCTTTGGGAATGTCTGAGCCCTTGCTCCTCCTGGAAGAGGGAAAAGACCAAAGGCATCACCAGTACTTGCTTTTTTTTTTTTCTTTTCTTTTTTTTTAAATTAAAAATCCCCTCATTTTAGCCCGAATGGCCCAAACCTGCCAGGGGATCCAGCACTCCAGCACACCCACTTTCCTGAGGTCGGGTCTGTCACTGTCCAATTCCACAGGTAGTTTTCCTTCTCAGGACAGCCAGCAGCCCAGCCAGCCAGGTACCATGCATCTGTCATCCCCCACCCCTTCATCCTCCCTTCCCCAAACTCGGCTCTCCCCGAGTATTTCAGGGAGCAGGTGAGTCTGGGGCAGGTAGCAAACCCCACTCCTTACCCCTCTGTGCTTTGTGACATGGAACTCCAACTCATGGCACCAAAGAACCAGTATCTACAGACCTCAGGTTTGGGGTGAGGGTCTCCCTGGTCAGATTGCTCGGTGTGGCTTCTAGGCTCTCTGGCTCTGTGGGCAGCAGAGGCCACGACCCATGTGAACTCATGAGCCCTCATGACCGCCCTGTGAGGTTGTCCAGGAAAAGTCAGTAATAGACCCTCCATCGCATGACCCTAGAGCAGATCGATCGCGAAGAAGCAGGAGCAGCTTCTCAAGTGGGAAGGTCATACTCACGGATCCAGAAGTTAGAATCACCAGTTCAGCAAGAAATGGGGAAAGCATTCCCGGCCGGCCCGCGTGCTGGTGGTCCGTGCTGCATTTACTGCAGGCCCAGCGTCTGTCGGTCCCTGAGCTGTAAGCCAGACAGGTACCCACCAGGCACTAGTGGAGTCTGACTTCTGGTTCTGCTGCGTCTGAACTCCCTCCTCTGGACGTTGGTTGGGAACTCCCCCTTTTTTTCCTTTTGGCCGTGCCCTGCTGCATGCGGGATCTCAGTTCCCCCACCAGGGATCGAACCCAGGCCCTTGGTAGTGAAAGCGCCGAGTCCCAACCACTGCGCCACCAGGGAAGCCCGTAGCCAGTTTATTCTTGTTACAGTTCTGCAGGGCAGAAGTCCAAATTCAAGGTGTGGGCAGGGCCGGTCCTTCCGGAGGCTCCAGGGGAGCATAGGTTCCCGCCTTTTCCAGCTTCTAGAGGCGCCGCATCCCCGGCTTGCGGCCCCTCCTGCATCTTCACAGCCAGCAGCGCAGCATCTCCCGTCTCTCTCTGCCTCTGACCCTCCCGCCTCCCTCTTATAAGAACCCTGTGATGACACTGGGCCCCCTGGGGAATCCAGGGTCATCCCTGTCTCAGGGGCCTTAATCCCACCCGCAATGTCCCTTTTGCCACCTAAGGTGACAGTCACAAGTTCCAGTGATTAGGATGTGGACATCTTTGGGGACCTTTAATTCTATGGGCTGAACCAACCCACAAACCCTTTGCTTTGTGATGTGGGTGAAAACGCTGCAAACCGCATTTCTGCTTTGCCAGCAGCTTCTGCCAACTGGAGGGGGGACAGAATCTGGAGGAGGGAGAGGGATTGGCCCCTCTCATTCCTTGCGTGGTTGAGGATGTCTTTGTTACCTCTGTGCATGAATAATATCCCAGCGTGGCCTAAATATCTTGCATCGCCCCTCCTTTCCCTCAGATGGCTACACGTGTTACTCTGCTCTCTTGTGGCAATGGGTGTTTGGTGAAGAATTCAGAAACCAGCCTCATTTTTCACCTTAATACATGAAATGACGTGTTCTTTATGTGTGAGGCTCACAGGATAGATCTCTGAGCACATTATGGCAAACAGACAGGAGTGCTTGAGGGCCATGCCAGGACCCGATCTTAAGGCAGACTTCTAAATTCCATGCTGATTTATTGAAACTCGGCATGCATTATTAACCCATATTTTTAAAAGTATATATTTTATCTTTAATAGTTTATAAATCCAATGAGTAACTTATTTTTGCCTTGAAGCTTTTTTATATGTTAATTCTCTAAACACTCATTTTTATGAAAACATCTAAAACCTTTTTGAAAACCGTAAAAAATAAAATTTTATTTTATTTATTTAGTTTTTTGGCTATGCCCCACGGTTTGTGGGATTTTTAGTTCTCCGACCGGGGATTGAACCCGGGCCCTCGGCAGTGAGAGCTCGGAGTCCTAACCACTGGACTGCCAGGGAATTCCTAAAAAAGGAATTTTTAAAGTTCTGTCTGTAAATAGAATGACAAACGATATCAGAATTTGGGCATCCACTTAACGTCAAATGAGAGAATGTTTTCTAAAAGAAGCAGGCATATTAAATGCAGTCGGTGTTTAGCTCCCATCTAGTAAGTGTACTAAGAGTTCTTAGGTCCATCCTAAATTTATATAAGCTTTTTTTGTTGTTGTTTTATATAAGTTAAAATAGGAATTCAGGGACTTTCCTGGTGGCGCAGTGGTTGAGAATCCCCCTGCCAATGCAGGGGACACGTGTTCCATCACTGGAAGGGGAAGATCCTACAGGCCGCGGAGCATCTAAGCCCACGCGCCACAACTACTGAGCCTGTGCTCTAGAGCCCGCACGCCACAGCTACTGAAGGCTGCGCACCTACAGCACGTGCTCTGCAACAAGAGAAGCCACTGCAATGAGAAGCCCGCGCGCCAGGGGGCTTAAACAAATATATGTTTCCACGGTGACCTCGCCCCCGGGCCGACTGCTGACCCCGGAAGTCACTAGACCCTCTCCTCCCCCGTCCCATCCTGTCCAGTCCCGGCTCCGGACAAGGGACGCTCCGCGTGGAAACTGAATCAGGACTTCCCGGTCCAGAAGGAGGACAAGGAGGGGCCGCCGAACTGCGGGAGGACGCCGGGTTCGACCGCCCGAGAGCAGGTTCTGCTCGGGGCCCACGTCCCGCGCGGGCGGGTCGGTCCACAATGTGTTACGAAGGCCTGTCACTCAATAACCAGAGGGCGGGCCTGGGAGGAATGTCCAATCAGATGCGACGGGGCGGTGCCCGGAGAACAAGCAGGCGCTCGCCGGCCGGGCCCAGAGAACTGTCCAATCAGGGGCTCCAGGGGCGGGTCTCGGGAAACCGTCCAGTCAGGGGGCGGGCCTCGGGAAACCGTCCAGTCAGGGGCCCGGGCAGTAGCAATGCCCGAAGCACTGTCCAGTCAGGACGGTGGGGCGCGAAGCATCTACCAATCAACAGCCAGATGGAAGAGAGTGCCAGGAGCACCGTCCAGTCAGAGCACGCTCCCAGCCCGTGAGCGGGTAGTTCTCGGCCAGCCGTGCCGCTCCTGCGCACCTGCGCCGCGTGGGCCCAGGTGTCGGTTCCTCGTACCTCTCACCTGCGCGGGCTGCGGCAAGGACGCCTGGGAGAGCCGGGAGCCTGGCAGAGATGGTGAGTCCGCGGGACCGGGGCCCGAGACCGGGAGGGGCTGTTACGAACCGTCCGGAACCGGCTGGAAGCGGTCGCGGGGTGGGGTCCCGGCGTCCTGTCCGGCCCCCGCTTGTGGGGCCGGTGTCTCAGGACTATCTGGGTGACCTAGATGTGCACAACTGCTCTCCTCTCGGGGGTCCGGGAACATCAGCCCCTGGTCGGCTCCTTCCACCCGACAGCCTGCGGGGGCGGGCGGGGAGCCTGGGGTGACCTGCTTGGGGGCCCTGGGCTGGGAGGGCGTCTCCCGGTAGGTCCTCCGTCCTAAATGACCCCAGCCTCAGTTCTCATTCCATGGAGGGACACTATTTGTCAGCTGACTGGACGCCTGAGGGGAAAAGGCGGAAATGATTCCTGCCCCCTGGGTTCTCACAAGAACCACACAAGGGAGAAAAACTAACGCAAAGGTCGAGGAAAGCCCACTGTGAGGTGGGGCAGCACCCCTCACCCCCTCCCACCCCCCAAGTCAAATGCACTGGCGACACAGCGGGGACATAGCCGGTGTCCTTTGTTCAGGGAGCACGTTAGCAGTGGTGCCCCTCGTGGTAGCGTGGTTGCACTTGACCCTGAGTCATCTGTGTCTGGGTACCAGTTCAGCACAACCCCTCCGTGGGTTTTTCACCTTGAAAAGATGTATTCACTTACTGGAACCTCAGATTTTCAGCAAGTGTAAAATACATTGAATTAGTACAGCAGGAAATATAACATAAAATACTTTCAAAGGGGTGAGTTTCAGGAAAAAAAAAAAGAAAATGTCATACATTATGTTTGTTAAACATTCTTTTAAAATCTCCTCCTGTCTGTAGTAAGTTTCTCAGGTCTGTCGCTTCCTGAACAGCTGCAGAGAAGTGAATACAGTACCACATAGTGTGGTAGGTGAAGTTTCACCAAAAATACCAGTTATTTAATTTGTGACGGTAGATGATACTGTTGTTTTTTATTATCTGCAACACACTTTGCTTAAATCTGCAGTAAATTAGTTATTGCCCATGGAAGAGGTGGGAATACACGGATGTTACTTAGATATCAGTTTGTCCTGTCCCATGTGTGGAAGTGTCTATCATTTCTGCTTGGCTCCCCGTGGGTACCCTGTGGTGAATCAGGTCTCCCCCTCCCCATAGCCACAGGCCTGCCTGGGGCTCTGTTCCTTTCTGTAGATTTAGTCGTCCATTCCTTTGCCAATTCCGTCCTGTCAGGAGTTGCTGCTGCTTTAAAACCCTTGCAGTGTGATACGGATTCCTGCCTGGTACTTAAGAATATTTTGGCTGTTTGGGGGCATTTGTGTGTAAAGTTAGTATTTGTCAAATCCTAAAAAACATCTGGTTTGGCAATTTTTTGGAATTTTATAAAGACTCTGTCTTGGGAGGGTTGATATCTTGGTAACACTGATTTCTTTTTAAGAACATGTGCCATCTTGTCATTTATTTCATTTTGCTTTGTTATTATCCTTCATGTTTTAAAATTTTTGTTAGGTTCTTTTTATAGCCTTCATTAAACTGATGTTGTACTACTTCAGTTTGGTTTTTACCATGGTATGTGTTATCTTTTTTTTTTTTTGAGTAATAATTTTTATTGGAGTATAGTTGATTAACAATGTGTTAGTTTCTGCTGTATGTGTTATCTTTTTTACCTTTTTTAAAATTAATTTTTATTGGAGTATAGTTGCTTTACGATGTTATGTTAGTTTCTACTGTACAGCAGAGTGAATCAGCTATACATATACATATATCCCCTCTTTTTTGGATTTCCTTCCCATTTAGGTCACAACGGAACACTGAGTAGAGTCCCCTGTGCTATACAGTAGGTTCTCATTAGTTATCGTTATTTATTTATTTATTTATTTATTTATTTATTTATTTTTTGCGGTATGTGGGCCTCTCACTGTTGTGGCCTCTCCCGTTGCGGAGCACAGGCTCCGGACACGCAGGCTCAGCAGCCATGGCTCACGGGCCTAGCCGCTCTGTGGCATGTGGGATCTTCCCGGACCGGGGCACGAACCCGTGTCCCCTGCATGGGCAGGCGGACTCTCAACCACTGCGCCACCAGGGAAGCCCTAGTTATCTATTTTATACATAGTATCAATAGTGTATATATGTCAATCCCATTATCCCAATTCTTCCCCCCCCCACCTCTCCCTTGCTATCCATACGTTTGTTCTCTTTGTCTGTGTCTCTACTTCTGCTTTGCAAATAAGATCATCTGTACCATTTTTCTAGATTCCAAATATATGTGCGTTAATATACAATATTTGTTTTTCTCTTTCTGACTTAACTTCACTTTGTATGACAGTCTCTAGGTCCATCCACATCTCTACAAATGACCCAATTTCATTCTTTTTTGTGGCTGAGTAATATTCCATTGTATATATGTACCACATGTTCTACATTTAGGTTGCTTCCATGTCCTGGCTATTATAAATAGTGCTGCAATGAACATTGGGGTGCATGTGTGTTTTTGAATTATGATTTTCTCTGGGTGTATGCCCAGTAATGGGGTTGCTGGATCATTTGGTACTTCTGTTTTTAGTTTTCTAAGGAACCTCCATACTGTTCTGCATAGTGGCTGTATCAATTTATTCCCACCAACAGTGCATGAGGGTTCCCTTTTCTCCACATTTATTGTTTGTAGACTTTTTTTTTAAGTTAAGTGTTTTTAAAATTAATTTTTTTGGCTGCGTTGGGTCTTCGTTGCTGTGTGTGGGCTTTCTCTAGTTGCGGCGAGCGGGGGCTGCTCTTTGTTGCGGTGCATGGGCTTCTCATTGCAGTGGCTTCTCTTGTTGCAGAGCACAGGCTTTAGGTGTGTGGGCTTCAGTAGTTGTGGCTTGCAGGCTCAATAGTTGTGGCTCGCAGGCTCTAGAGGGCAGGCTCAGTAGTTGTGGCGCATGGGCTTAGTTGGTTCACGGCATGTGGGATCTTCCCAGACCAGGGCTCGAATCTGTGTCCCCTGCATTGGTAGGCGATTCTTAACCACTGCGCCACCAGGGAAGTCCTGTTTGTAGATTTAAAAAAAAAATTAATTTATTTATTTTTGGCTGCATTGGGTCTTAGTTGCTGCACGTGGGCTTTCTCTAGTTGTGGTGAGCGGGGGCTACTCTTCGTTGCAGTGCGCGGGCTTCTCATTGCGATTGCTTCTCTTGTTGCAGAGCACGGGCTCTAGGCGCATGGGCTTCAGTAGTTGGGGCTCGCGGGCTCAGTCGTTGTGGTGCATGGGCTCAGTAGTTGTGGCTCACGGGCCCTAGAGCACAGGCTCAGTAGTTGTGGCACATGGGCTTAGTTGCTCTGCGGCATGTGGGATCTTCCCAGACCAGGGTTTGAATCTGTGTCCCCTGCATTGGCAGGTGGATTCTTAACCACTGCGCCACCAGGGAAACCCTTTTTTGTAGATTTTTTGATGATGGCCATTCTGGTCGGTGTGAGGTGATACCTCATTGTAGTTTTGATTTGCATTTCCCTGATAATTAGTGATGTTGAGCATCTTTTCATGTGTTTGTAGGCCATCTGTATGTCTTCTTTGGAGAAATGTCTATTTAGGTCTTCTGCCCATTTTTTGATTGCAATGTTTGTTTTTTTGATATTGAGCTGCATGAGCTGTTTGTATATTTTGGAGATTAATCCTTTGTCCGTTGCTTCGTTTGCAAATATTTTCTCCCATTCTGAGGATTGTCTTTTCATCTTGTTTATGGATTCCTTTGCTGTGCAAAGCTTTTAAATTTCATTAGGTCCCATTTGTTTATGTATGTGTTATCTTTTTAAAGTGAACTTTCCAACTTGCTGTTGCTATTAATTAGAAAGGTAATGAAATTTATTTTTATGTTGAATTTTTATCCTGAGATCTTGTTCAGAATCTTATTGTACGATTATCTTTGTGTTCTGTTGGTGTCATACATGTGCAGCTGTTGAGTTAGGCATTAAGACAAGTGTCTCCTGGCATTGCACATTTGTGCATTTTCCAGATTGGATTGCTAATGTAATGTTGACTGAGAGTCAGGTCATCTGTCCACACTTCATTTGTACCTGATTGTCTTGGAGAAAACAGTGAATTTCATACCATTTATATGTTCTTTGGTCTCGTTTGAATATTCCTTTGTCCATTTTCCTTTATCCAGTCATGCACATTACCATCTATTCCCCATTGGTAAGAGTTTTTTTTTATGTATGACTGTTGAATATTATAAAATGGCTTTCAGCAGCTCTAAGATGATTACAGGTAAATCCTGTGAATTGATTTTAGAGTTTTCTGTTGTATCATATAACATCAGTGCAGGAAAATGCATGTGACATACGTACAGTTGACAGAAATGTTTAAAAAAAGTAATCCTCTGTTAAATGAAACTCAGCCCTAAATGTAGAACAAGCTTTCTTAAAAGGCTTGAAATGAACCCCAGTGGCAGGCCCCTCTGCCACTCTCCAAATATGACCAATATGTTGAATTACGTGAAGATATATATAATTATATGTAATTATGTGTATATATATATGTATATATTTGTTATTTAGATTTTTAGGTGCCAGTTTGCAGTCTTATCTCAAATGGTTATTTTACTGTTCTCCCTTACTCTGCCCTGCAGCCATTCATTCATATATATGTGTATCGATATCAACGTGTATATACACACACGTGAAAATCTCTGCCCCTTCCCATATATATATACCCCTCCAAATCCCCTTGCTCTGCCACATTTTCCTCAGTAATTATATTTGATTTGCTTATTTACTGCTTTCCTCCAAAAGAATTTAAGATCCACGTGGTTCAGAATTTTTGTTTTGTTAGTGCTGTAGCCCTAGTGCCTGCAAGTACTGTAACCTAAACAAATTTTACTAAATGAAAGAGCCAGAGGTCAGGTCTTCAAACAAAGCGTTTTTGCATGGGCACGGGGCTTTGGCAGGAGAAGCAGTGTGAGATGTAAGGATGGAATAGGATGTTTCTGTTGGCTGCTCTCCACAGCGCCCGGCAGAAGCTAGCTTATCTCCTCATCACAGTGGGAAGTAACAGTCACACTAGCAAAACAGCTGTGAGGTGTGTGTGAAAGAAGGGCAAGTGTGCCAAGCTGGCATGATGTTATTAATTCGCTGTTCTGCATTTCGTCTGCTGTGAACTCGTTTTAATCATGTCTGCTTTACAGAGTTATTATAAGTATATTTGTCTTTCTCATATAATGTGTGCTCAATGGCACATTTTAAAAATTAGTATTGTAATATAACAAAAAAAATTTTTTAAAAAGAACGAAGAAAATCCCACAAAAACAAAAAAAAAAGAAAAAAATTAATATTGTAAAGTGTTAAATATTTGACGGTTTCAAGCTAGATGTGTTGGGAGTCCCTGTCTTAGTCAGCTGGGGCACCTGTAAGCTGGGTGGCTTATACACAGCAGACCTTTGTTTCTCACAGTTCTGGAAGTCCAAGAACTTGATCTTGGCTGGAAGTCCAAGATCAAGGCACCAGAAGATTCGGTGTCTGGTGAGAGTCTGCTTCCTGGTTTGTAGGTGGCCGTCTTCTCACTGTGTCCTCACACAGCAGAAGGGTCCAAGGAGCTCTCTGGGGTCCTTTTTATAAGGGCAAATCCCATTCCTGGCCACCTCCAAAAGGCCCACCTCCAAACACCATCACATTGGGGATTAGGTTTTGACGTGAATTTTGGGGGGACACAAACCTTCAGTCTGTAGCAGTCCCCATGACCACCCTAGGTTCAGAGATTCACTAGGAGGCCTCCCAGGCTTCGGTGTATAGTCTGCTCATGGATGTGATTTCTGACTGCAAGAATAAAGCAAAGTCAACAAGATTGGGTACCTTTCTCCCTGCATTGAGACTGTCCTAATCCCTTCTTGTCTGGTCTGCCTTAGAGTCCCAGCTAAGCCCCTGCTGGGCAATCAGCCTCTGAAGGTCATCCGAAATAGGTTTTCAAAAGAGCTTTTTAGCAAACTGAAAACTTCTACCTAAAATTCCAAAAGTATATCTTTACTTAAAGATTGCCTGTTTTTTCATTTTGTTTACCTCTTTTTTAAAATAATTTATTTATTTATTTATTTATTTATTTATTTTTGGCTGTGTTGGGTCTTCGTCGCTTCATGCGGGCTTTCTCTAGTTGCAGTGAGTGGGGACTACTCTTCATTGCGGTGCATGGGTTTCTCATTGTGGTGGCTTCTCTTGTAGCAGAGCACAGGCTCTAGGCGTGTGGGCTCAGTAGTTGTGGCTCATGGGCTCTAGAGTGCAGGCTCGGTAGTTGTGGCACATGGGTTTAGTTGCTCCATGGCATGTGGGATCTTCCTGGATCAGGGCTTGAACTCGTATCCCCTGCATTGGCAGGCAGATTCTTAACCACTGCACCACCAGGGAAGTCCCTGTTTACCTCTTTTTGAACCTCCAGTGGGTAAAAGTCATAGTAAAAAATCATTTATGGAGACCTAATCTTGTTTCTGATACTTAGGGTTCCAATTCCAATCCAGGCACCAGTTGGAAACAGCAAGGAAGCTGTGTCTCATTTTTCTTAGCACTGATGGGGATGATCTCTCTAGCATTTATAAAATTACAAGCAGATACCATTAGTATCCATTTTTACCATCCAAGCAGGTGCAGTAGCCACAAAACAAAACCATATTAAGTAAAAAAAAAAAAAAAAAATCCCCCCCCTTTTTTCCCTCATTGCAGTCAAACCTTGTGTTCATTTCCAAGGGCTGCCATAACAAATTACCACAATGTGGGTGTTCTCTCACATTTCTGGAGGCTGAAGTCCGAAATGAAGGTGTTGGCAGGATCATGCTCCCTCAGAATTCTCTAGGGTCCTGGGGTCATTTCCTGTCTCTTATACCTTCTGTATCCCCAGGCGTTCCATTGCTTGTGGCAGCATGATTCCAGTCTCTGCGTCCATCTTCTTCCTCTGCTGCCTTCTCTGTGTGGCTCTGTCTTCACATGGCATTTTCCCTGTCTCCTGTGGACACCAGTCATTGGATTAGGGCCCATCCTAATGACCTCATCTTAGTTTGATTACATTTGCAAAGACCCTGTTTCCAAGTAAGGTCACATTTATAGGTATCAGGGGTTAGGATTTCAGCCTATCTCTGTAAACGTATTTAGCGTTTACAGGGATAGCGTTACAGCTGGGAAGATACTGGCTGGCACATGTGGGTGGGCCAGGAGGCCCAGCAGCTAGGCTGAAGAAAGGCTGGCTGTCCCCTCCCCTTTGGTTTGTCTAAAATTTTGTTTCAGCTCTAGGAACTGATTTAACTTTTTTTCTCCTGATGCAGTACAATCTTTTAACATTTTTTGCCTATCCAAAGCTCACTTTTGGGAACTTGCCAGCCCTTTCTCCTCCTGCCTAGAAGAGAGAGCAAAAATCACAGGTGTCACCTGTGCTGAACTTTGATTTTCTTCTCACTTGGCCTCCATGGCCACAGGCAGCTGGTATATCCAGTGAGCCAGACCTCCTGGAGCTGGATTGCTTATTTTTACCGCAGTCAACGTTTTGTTTTTTTTTTGCCCCGGCACAGCTTGTGGGATCTTAGTTCCCCGACCAGGGATGGAACCCAGGCCCCAGCAGTGAAAGCGCCGAGTCCTAACCACTGGACAGCCAGGGAATTCCCACACCTCAGTCAACTTTTAGCCTCACACCAGACAGCTGCCCTTTCATACCTGGATGACTCCATAGCTACCCTGCTGCAAAGGTTTGCCATCCCCTCCTCCTTCACTCTCCCACTTCCCAGACAGTGCTTTTGCCGTATTTTAGTGAATCAGGGTTGCTCTAGCAAATCCCAGTTCTAATGTGTCTGGTGTCCCCAAAACCACCCCTAGGTCCTGCAGGTAGGACTCACGTGACAGCATATCGTTGGAGTCATGACTGTGATTTGTTACAACAAAAGAGCACAGCAGAATCAGCAAAGGGAAAAGGCGCATGAGGAGAAATCTGAAGGAAACCAGGTGCAGGCTTTTAAGAGTCCTTTCCCAGTGGAGTCGCACATCACACACCTGATAGCCCCAGCAATGAGTCGTGACAGCATGTGAAATACCATCTACCGGAGGCTCACTGGGGACTCAGTTCACCGGGGGTTTTTATCAGCTCACAGCTGATCATGTGAGCATCCTCTGCACAACAAGGACCCAAAGCCCAGACTCCCAGGCGAAAAGCAGGTGCTCAGTGCTAACAGTGTTGTCTGCACAGTCAGAGACAGGGAGTAATAATTAGGGTGATGTGAAACCTTCAGAAATTAAAGTTCCCACACACTGGCCAAGGCCAACCTTGCTAGCAGTCACTGCCAAGGATAAAGTTAAGGTTTGCAATGTCAACTCCTTTCCTGCACACTAAGTAGAGGAAACACTACAGATAACTGTACAGAGAGCATCTCACCTCCAGAAGCTCCAGAAGCTCCTGTTGTTCCCTGTACAGTAGAGATATTCCTGTTATGCTGCTACTCCATTGAATATATACTAAATACTGGCATCAGGATTATTATATGAGAGTGTTTTCTTTCCCATGCTCATGGATGTCAGCGGGTTGATGAACTTTTTAAAAAACCATGGCTTAAGGGAGGCATGCAGCTCAGTGGTCCCTGTGCTTAGGGGTTGGCCTGACACGCTCATGTGCCCACCAGGGGAGGGACACGGACGTGAGAGAAATTGAGAGTGCAGCCTCTAGGATGGTTTGTGTGGAATCACTGTCTCCTGGAATTTGAGGCAAGGGAGTGTTTCCTTTGTAGGAAAGCACTGCTGAACCCTCTATATATTTTATACTCAAGGCTAAATTTGCTGTCAGATGTTTTCTTTTTTAAATTAATTAATTTAATTTCTTTTTGTCTGTATTTGGTCTTCGTTGCTGCACGTGGGCTTTTCTCTAGTTGTGGTGACCAGGGGCTACTCTTCGTTGTGGTGCGTGGGCTTCTCATTGTGGTGGCTTCTTTTGTTGTGGAGCATGGGCTCTGGGCACGCGGGCTCAGTAGTTGTGGCGCACGGGCTTAGTTGCTCCGTGGCACGTGGGATCTTCCCAGACCAGGGCTCGAACCTGTGTCCCTTGCATTGGCAGGCGGATTCTCAACCCCTGCACCACTAGTGAAGCCCACTGTCAGATGTTTTTGATGTTAAAGTCCTTTGCAAAGTACGGCTCTTAACCTTATCCTCAAGGTCACCAAGAGTACTCTTTTATGGGTCTGGTAGAAGAGCTGTTTTGGCATCATGTATTGTGTGTGTGTGTGTGAACTCAGAACTGGTGGGCAGCAGCACTGGCTCAGGAGTGTAGGGAACATATGCAGTTCTGACTTCCTATTTTCATGAAAATACACAGAGGAAAAGAGTAGAAACTGAGCTGGTGATAACTATTACACAAAAATGTTAAAATAAATATTTCTTCAAAAGAAATATTTCATTCAGCCAGTTGGACTGTCCTGATGGCCTGGAGTTCTTTAAGACAGTATGGCTTGGATGGACCTAGAGTCTGTCATACAGAGTGAAGTAAATCAGAAAGAGAAAAACAAATACCATACGCTGACACACACACACACACACACACACACACACACACACACATATATATGTATGTATATGGAATCTAAAAAAAAAAAGGCTCTGAAGAACCTAGGAGCAGGACAGGAATAAAGATGCAGATGTAGAGAATGGACTTGAGTACACAGGGAGGGGGCATGGTAAGCTGGGATGAAGTGAGAGAATAGCATGGACATATATACACTACTAAATGTAAAATAGATAGCTAGTGGGAAGCAGCCGTATAGCACAGGGAGATCAGCTCGGTGCTTTGTGACCACCTAGAGGGGTGGGTTAGGGAGGGTGGGAGGGAGACGCAAGAGGGAGGAGATATGGGGATATATGTATACATATAGCCGATTCACTTTGTTATACAGCAGAAACTAACACACCACTGTAAAGCAATTATACTCCAATAAAGATGTTAAAAAAAGAAAAAAAGACAATATGGCTAGCAGGCCCTTACAGCAAGTTGGGTTCCCACAGGCCCATGGGCCTCTCATATTTGGTGGTGGAAAGAGAAGGAAAAGTTCCCAGTCCTTCATTGTGTTTGTATTCCTTAAACCTCATCCAGGTTGACCTTGGGCTTCATGTGCTTATGGATGTTGTACAGTAGGAAGGAGCTAAAGTCACTTGTGTCACAAGGGATTGATGGGTCTTAAAATGCAAATATTATTTCATTTGTATAGCATTTTTTTTCGTTTCTCCAATGTGGTCTAAACCCTTTGGTTGGAGAAGAATAAGCCTTGAATGGTCACAGTAAAAGTGTAGAGATAAGTTCAGTGTTTTAGTGCTGTTAAATCTGTGACGATAATCTGTGATTGTGGACATAAAGTAGGAGGTGTGATGACTGGATCACAGAGTAGATGTTAGATGACCATGGAATCTTATTTGAACTTCCTGTGACTTGAGTCCAGTTGTTCAATGCTGTGAGTCTCACCCATGCACCTGCACATATCTTGGGTGTTTCAGAACTCGGTGGTCTTTGAGGATGTGGCCGTGGACTTCAATCTGGAGGAGTGGGCTTTGCTGGATTCTGCTCAGAGGGAGCTCTACAGAGATGTGATGCTGGAAAACTTCAGAAACCTGGCCTCAGTGGGTAAGAATGACATTATTCCTTCACTTAGTCATTTAGAGACAAGCATTTCTGGCACATCACTGTTCCAAGAATTGGACCGTGGAAAGGGAATATGTTAACTAATAAGACAGACATGGTCATAACCATCAGAGACTTAGAATCTAATAGTTTCTCCCCATGAGACTGAGAATCTGTGTATTAAACTGAGTTCTTCTTTCTGTAAAGAAAGCTCCCTTAGCATCATTGGTGGATATAGATTTCATGGGGCCTTAGGGGGCCCAGTGAGGTCTGTTTTTGAACCATATGAGAATTTTACTGTGTTTGTTAAAGTGCTTACCATTTTGACCCCTTATACTTGTTATTGATGAAGTCTTGACATAGCTAAACTCCTCCGTGTCCTTTTTGGCTAACAGGTACCTCCTTTCTTGTAAGATTTGTTACCTTTTTGCTTTCAGAGGATGAGACTCAATTTAAGGCCAATGGGTCAGTTTCTCAGCAGGATATTTATGGGAATAAAATATCCAAGGAGCATAAAATATCAAAGTTCACTGGAAATGATTCCTTGGCCTCCGTCTTAGGAAAAATTTGGGAAGAACTCAGCCTTGAAGATCAGCACATAGATCAAGGGAGACATCTGAGGTGAGTTGCACTCTTGAGAGAAAGCAGTATTTCAGGAGGGAATCTTAGTATGTCATAAAGTTTAAAAAGCAAACAAACAAAACACATGTAAGCCTAGATCAAATTTGTTTATTCATAGAGATTTTCACGATGATTTTTTTTCTTAAATGCGACATTGATGTTGAGTGATAGAAACAGCTGAAAACGATCAACAGAAGAGCCCATGTTTAAGAAACATTGTTTTTGTAATCGTTGTGGTTGAGCCCCCTTCTGTGGCATTGAGTTCATTCCACTTTAAAAGTAGTCAGATAGGGCTTCCCTTGTAGCACAGCGGTTGGGAATCCTCCTGCCAGTGCAGGGGACGTGGGTTCAAGCCCTGGTTGGGGAAGATCCCACATGCTGTGGAGCAACTAAGCCCGTGCGCCACAACTACTGAGCCTGCACTCTAGAGCCTGTGAGCCACAACTATTGAGCCTGTGTGCCACAACTACTGAAGCCCGTGCACCTAGAGCCTGTGCTCTGCAGCAAGAGAAGCCACCGCAATGAGAAGCCTGCGCACCGCAACGAAGAGTAGCCCCTGCTCACCTCAACTAGAGAAAAGCCCTCGCACAGCAATGAAGACCCAATGCAGCCAAAAATAAATAAATAAAATAAATTTATTTTTAAAAAAAAAAAGTCAGGGAGAAAATCTATCCATCCACTGAAATTGGTGAAAATGTAATTCTCGTACTTAATAATAAATCATTATTAATCAAGCCATTGATAACATGCTTCTCATTTTTAACAGAAATCACGTGGTGGAGAGACTCCATGAAAGTAATGCTCAATGTGGGGAAGGCTTCAGTCAGACTCCAAATCTTAACCTGTACCAGAAAACTCTTACTGGAGTAAAAAGGTATGAATGCAGTACACATGGAAAAGTCTTCACGCATCATTCATCCCTCAAGAGTCACATCGCTGTTTGCACTGGACACAAACCATATCAATGTCAGGAATGTGGGCAGACCTACAGTTGTCGTTCACACCTAAGGACGCACGTGAGAACCCACAGTGGAGAGAGACCCTATGTGTGTAAATTATGTGGAAAAACTTTTCCTCGTACTTCTTCCCTCAACCGGCATATAAGGATTCATACTGCAGAGAAAAGCTATGAATGTCAGCAATGTGGGAAAGCCTTCATTGATTTTTCAAGTCTTACTAGTCATGTGAGAACGCATACTGGAGAGAAGCCATATAAATGTGAGGAATGTGGGAAAGCTTTCAGTTATTCCTCAACTTTTCGAAGACACATGATAACACACACTGGAGAGAAGCCCTATAAATGTATGGAATGTGGGGAAGCCTTCAGTTACTCCTCAACTTTTCGAAGACACATGATATCACACACTGGGGAGACACCACATAAATGTAAGGAATGTGGGGAAGCCTTCAGTTATTCCTCGGCTTTTCGAAGGCACATGATAACACACACGGGGGAGAAGCCCTATGAATGTAAACAGTGTGGGAAAACCTTCATTTATCTCCAATCCTTTCGAAGCCATGAAAGGATTCACACTGGAGAGAAGCCCTATGAATGCAAGCAATGTGGAAAAGCCTTCATTTATCCCCAGTCATTTCGAAGGCATGAAAGGACACATGGTGGAGAAAAACCCTATGAATGTAACCAGTGTGGTAAGGCATTCAGCCACCCCTCATCCTTTCGAGGACACATGAGAGTGCACACTGGAGAGAAACCTTACGAGTGCAGGCAGTGTGGAAAAACTTTCAACTGGCCCATATCCTTGCGAAAACATACAAGAACACACACTAAAGAGAAACCCTACGAATGTAAGCAATGTGGGAAAGCCTTCAGTTTGTCTGCTTGCTATCAAGAGCATGTGAGAATGCATCCTGGAGACAAATCATATGAATGCAAGCTCTGTGGGAAAGCTTTCAGTTGCCACATCTCGTTACAAAGACACATGAGAAGGCACACTGCTGAGAAGCTTTATGAATGCAAGCAATGTGGGAAAGCCTTCAGCTGGCCTGAACTTTTGCAACAGCACGTGAGGACGCACACTGCAGAGAAACCTTACAAATGTAAGGAATGTGGTAAAGTCTTCAAATGGCCCTCATCTTTACCAATACATATGAGAATGCACACTGGAGAGAAACCATATGAATGTAAGCAGTGTGGGAAGGCCTTCAGTTGTTCCTCATCCTTAAGAAGACATGTGAGGATACATACTACCAAGAAACACTACATATGAAACTCGGGAAATCCTCCTGCAAATGAATTCATGCACAGTGCTTCAGAAAATTCACATCAGGAGAGAAATCTTACAAAAGTTGTAAACCTGGTATTGCCTTTATGAGTCCTTCATCACTAAAGTGGACCCATAGGGAGTGTATTTCCAGTTCTTTTGCAAATAAACATTTAGATGAAAATTAACTGTTGAAGGACTCTTTTGGCTACAGTACGTAAATTTTGCAGGAAGTATTTTTTCTTATGTTTTAGGAAATAAAGCATCTTTACAGTTTGTTGGACTCATGGGTGATTTGAAGTGTATTTTTAATATATAAGTAGTTTTAATATGTTAGTTCTTTAAATTGTCCTTAAAGGGGTTATTGGAACAATGACAGTGTGGTATTTGTTTGTATTTTCCTACTGGCTTAGTGTGGCAGATACTGGATAATCAACCATTATATGTTTTCCACCATGGATTGAGAGAATATTTGTTTATTTAGGCTAGTGGAATCTTATTCTGTTTTTCTTCTAAATATTTGGCAGAAATTTTTAATTATGCAGAGTTCTTCCAAGTTTACAGTCTCATGTGAATTGTTACTTTCAGCTTTTGCCCTTCGCTTTGTCCTTGCTTGTGATAGCGAATTAAACAGTGGGTTTTTACTTAAGAGACACTTGTGATGTGATCATGAGATACAGAGTTCTGGATTGTGTTACGTCAGCATGGGTAATGTTAGGAGCTACAGTTCCCAGAATCCCTTCCCTTTATGATTCTGTGTTCGAATTTACCAGTAGCCTATTGGCATGAGATTTGGAAGGCAGAAATAAAGCCATTACTAAGTTTTTGCAGCCACATTAAAGTATGAGAGAGAGATGCATAGGGGCTACTTGGAAACCAGCTTTCAGCCCGTTTTCCTGATTGTTGGCCTTACCAATCAAGAGTATCATCAAAAGAAATGCCAAGTACTTGATTTCTATTTTTCTCAGAGTTATAGGCTTCCATAAATACCTCCAAGAGCTTGGTGTCAGGGATTCAGTCATGTGGTCAGGCACTCACAATGTGGATTTTCCTACAAACCCTAACATGTCCTGCAGACCACTAATTCAGACTCATGTTTAGTGATCTCTGATGCTGTGATTCCACTCTTCTCTAGATGTTAACATATTTTACAAGGTCTAATTTGTATAGCAGACTCTTTGTTCTCAAAACTTTTAGTGACTCTCTGATCGTGATTCTACCACAAAAGCTACAATGTTGTAGGAAAACAAAACAACCTGTGGGACTTTGTTAAGGTATTGTATTTTTTTCCTTTTTTCTTTTTTTTTTTTTTCCAGCTGCACCATGTGGCATGCAGAACTTCCCTGTCCAGGGATCAAACCTGTGCCCTCTGCAGTGGAAGTGCAGAGTCTTAACCACTGCATCACCAGGGAAGTCCTACTGTATTTTTAAATGCGCTGACTCAGTCCTACATGAGAACAAACATACTCCTCGTGAATTTGGGGAGATGTCTGTTAGAGCTGAATGCAGTTCCATGATATGGGTTTAATTATTATGTTTGATTTTAAGTCACTAAAAACAGTGTTTATTTTCAAGAAAAATCTTCTGTAGGTATGTCTTAGAAATATCTTGTTTACTGTGTTTCCAAATCACTTGTATACAAACTGTATTAGTTTCCTAGGGCTTCTGTAACAAAGCACCACACAGCTGGGTGGCTAGGGCAACAGAAATTTTTGTCTCACAGTTCTGGAAGCAGAAGTCCAAAGTTAAGATGTTGGAAGGACCATGCTTCCTCTGAAAGTGCTAAGGAAGGATGTGTTCCAGCACTCTCCTAGCTTCTGTTAGCTCATTGGCTTGCAACAAGCATAACTAATCTTCTCATGGGGGCTTCCCTCGTGGCACAGGGGTTAAGAATCCACCTACCAACGCAGGGGACACGAGCCCTGGTCCAGGAAGATCCCACATGCTACAGAGCAACTAAGCCTGTGTGCCACAACTACTGAGCCCACATGCCACAGCTGCTGGAGCCCATGCACCTAGAGCCAGTGCTTCACAACAAGAGAAACCTGCGCACTGCAACGAAGAGTAGCCCCCGCTTGCTGCAACTAGAGAAAGCCCACGTTCAGCAACGAAGACCCAACGCAGCTCCCCCCCCCAAAAAAAAATCTTCACATGGCATTCTACTTGTGCATGCCTGTCTCTTCATATGGCATTCTTTTTATAAGGACACCATACATATTGGGTTAGGGCCCATCCTATTCTAGTATGACCTCATCTTAACTATATCTGCAACAACCATATTTTCAAATAAGGTCACATTCTGAGATACTGGAACTTTTAACATATGAATTTTGGGGGGAACACAGTTCAATCCATAATACAAATGTTATTATTTTTCATGTACTGAGAATATGTTAAAGTATTCCATTGCAATTATGGATTTAAATCAACTAATATTGCTAATTTAAGCATTATACAGTCTGAGACAATATTAGCTGGCATATGCAAGTTAAGGTGGTTTTTGTCATATAAACATTTTTATTGTTACATACTTCAACATCTGTCATTAAATGGATTGCTTATTCTTTGTTAATAATAAAAGCTTAAATAATGGTTTTGTCAATGGTCTCTAGCCAAAAGCCACAAGGACCACATTGGTTTGATCAAAGAAAATGGATGTATTGAGTTAAAGCAATTTGAATGAGTGCACAGACAGTGGGATGTACCAGTCAGAGGTTGTTTGGAAGAATATATTTTCCGATTTGGGCTGGTGCTTGGTGAGTGTAGAAAGCATAAGTAGTTGAGGTTGTCTAAAACTAATTGGTAGAACAGAAGCAGTCAGTTATTTTTATTAAAGAGCAGTTGATGTCTAATCTCTAATTTTTTTTTCCGTGCTAACTTAGGTTTTCATAGCACTCCATAGTTTGATGTGATTTGACAATCATCTGTACCTCCTTCCCTCCTATCATTCAGATGATGGCAAGCACGGGGAGCACAGAGTTGCCCAAACTCATGTAGTTCATAAAAATGGAATGTCAGGTTTGAAGGTTTTAGTTTTGCTTAATCTTTATTGGGAAGTGTTGGACATTTAACACTGGAAGGCAAGTGTGATTTCTGAATTTTAGAAAAATGGCATCAAGTTTTACAAAAAGACTCCTAACAAAGGAACGCTTTCCTTTTATGAGATGTGGATAGGACAAGAGTATAGGAAACAAACAGGTCAGTGATTATGGATGGGGCATTTGAGAACAAATGGGCACCTGTTCTTTTCAGGGTGATGGCGTGTTCAGTTTGACTGTTGGTGTTATCTCTGCACTTATAAGAACTCATGGCGCTTCACTTAAAATAGTGAATTTTACTGCATGTATATTAAAAATAATAGAAAAACAAAGCCTTCGTTTGCTAAGGGAATTTTAAAACTCCTGAACTTTGACACCCAGCCCACCTCCATCTTGGGATCCTCAATAAATGCTGAAGGACCTGGAGGGGGCCGGGAGAAGGACTTGGGGCCAAACAGATTCTTGGAACTCGGTCTAAAGTTAGGAAACACCCGCAAAGACCACGTCTGTCCTTAGCCTCGCACAACAGGAGAGAAGTGAAAGGGCTCCTGGAATCTTTCTCCGAGTTTATGCTAGCTTCCTCCAGTGAGATCTCTGGGAATGCTCTGGTCTGAACCATAAAAGTGCCCCTACAGTTCTCCCCAAGAGACCTGCCTGGGGGCATCTTAATCTTTGGGCATCAGCGTCATGCCTTTCCTGGGCCTGTCTGGAGGCCATCCAGCTCTAAAATTGCATCAGGCCGGGTCCTGTGACTTCTTGCTGGGAGACGTCATGAGGGTTCTACACTCCCACATGTGGAACGTTGCGGCAGCCGCATGGGTCTGGGAGATGACAGAAACACAGCAGTAGCAGAACCTGCGACAAAGCGACAGACGGCCCGTGGCCACAGCAACCCCCGCTTCCTCAGGAGCATCAGCTCAGCGCCCACAAGCTCCAAGGCGCACACCAATCTCAAAACCTCCAGGGACGTCAAAGGGACATCCAGCCATGGCCTGCCCGTTGGCGCCCACGCGCATACACCCACTGCCCCACGATCATCCACCACCGGAGGATTTAGGTTGCAGGTGCACCAATCCCACTCAAACTTATCACTTCCAGTCGCGCCTCCTCCCCACCTCCCCTCTGGGTCGTGCCCCACTGCGGTGCATGCGCACTTCTACCAATGCCTGCCCTGAGCGTAGTCTCAGCCGCTGTGGCCTGTGGGAAATGAAGATCTCAGAAGCAGACGCCCAGAGCCCCGCCCCCAGACTCCTCCCGGCATGCAACGCGACTGCCTCTTAAACACCGCTGGAGACACCAGGGATCGCAGACTTCGCAGAAGTGCGTAGGTGCTCGTGGGTGGGGCGACTGAGAGGCCGCCCAGGGAAAGATGGAAGTCAGGTCACCACGTCTTGCGCATCAGGAAGACTTACCTCTGTGGCCTGGAGATGTGTGGTCCACGCTCCCTAAGCGCCCATCCTCGGAGTCTCGGGGAGGACATTGGGGCCACCCAGGGTGGACGGAGTGGAGTCTACGGGCACATGAGACCAGCAGAGAGTGCTGCCAAGGGGACCACAGTGCAGGACACATGGCTGCCAGTCGACAAGACAGACACCATTGCTGCCCGCATTGAGTTTCCAATTGGAAAGCAGAGTGACAAAGGGTAAAGGTAGTGATGAGTGTGTTGCTGGTAGAATCCTCAGCAGTGTGGGGGGCTGGAACATCATAACCCAAGCCACGTTGGGCCCCTGACACTTCTTCCACAGGTTGGGTTCTTGTGGTTCTTAGGGAGAGAGGCGTTTTGTACTGTGCAGGTTCAGGAAGTGTGAAGTTCCTGTTCCAGGAGGAGCGATAACAAGTGAAATAGATGACGTATCTGATGTTGGTTAGTTCTAAGTAAAGAGAGCTGTTGGGGAGTGGGGGAGTCGCAGATGCTGTAGGCTGTGTATCTCTGGGAGTGTATTAGTTTCTCTGGAGACATCATCTTTGCCAGTGTGTCTGAATTTATGTGTCTGTGTCTGAGTGTGTCCACGTGTATGTCCCAGTGACAAAGTTTGTGTGATTTTGTCATGCCACCACATGCATTTGTCTGGGAAGTTTCAGGTGTTTGAGTAGTGGTTCCTGTGTCCTGACAGGAGTGCCGATTGTCTATGCATCTCACTGCATGGATGACTGTAGTGTTTCTCTGTCTCTGGGTTTTCCCCAGTGTGTGTACTGAAGTTTTTGAGATCTGCTCTCTTAGGAACTTTTAAATACACAGTACAGTATTATTAACTATAGTCACCTTGCTGTTCATTACATCCCCATGACTTTGTGTGTGTGTGTGTGTGAGTATGTGTGTCTATTCATTGCTGCATCTTCAGCATGTAGAACAGGACCTGGTACATAGGTGATCAATAAACGCTAGTTGAATCACCAGGTTTAGATACTTATATATTCACACACAAACAATGAGGGTTTTGTTCAAAGCTCATAACAGACCCATACAGTTCTCACCCCCTTCCCATGTGGCAGAGTGATGTCCCTTGGCACTCAAAACAAATCCCAAAGGAGGGTCTTTCAGCCGACCTGGTGAGGGAGGGGACCTCACAATGATGAGCCCTCACCGTGCATAACATTCGAAGGCACTCACCGTAAGAAACTGCCAAGGGGACATCACCACCACATGATAAGAGCCTGAGGCCCTGAGAGTCAATGGCCAACATCCCTTGTCAAGGATGCTTCAGCCAGCCACTCTGCTTTAGGTGTCTTCCAAGAACAGGCCCCTCACTACCTGACAATACAGAGGGTATTTGTTGTCCCTTTGATTTCAGGGAGGAACTGCATTGGGGCTGCCAAGGTGTGCAATCCCTCTTTAGCTGTCGTATCCTCTACTAAGTCTCTCAGCATCTGCTGTGGTTTCCTTAGCACCTAGTTGCCTTCCCAGTGGCAGCCATGGTCGGGGAAGGAAGGGAGGTTGAAGCCTCAGGAAACCTCCCAACCCCTCGCCTGGCCTCAGTACCTGGTTATTGGCTGGAGGCGGAAGTGAGGTCCAGTGAGGCCGGAGTAGAAGGCAGAGATTTCTGCTACCTTCGGCCCTGCCTGGCATCCTTTCGGGCTTTTCCGGAAAACCAGAGGCCACAGCTACCAACACGGGAAGGATAATCCACTTGAACCTGGGCAGTCGACAAAGGTCAGAACGGCCAGCAGCCTCTGGGGGCAGCTGGTGGGGCATGGAGGCCGCGTTGTGTGCTGGAAGCAATGAGGGCCTGGAATCTAGTCTCTGTGGGCTGTCTTTCTTCCAGCTGCATTTTTCAAGGGGCTCAGGTTCCCTGGGGTGGTGTCCCAGGAAGTGAGTGAACTTGGAGGACAAAGGGGAGGGCTCTTTAAAGCCAGTCTGGAGCCTGCGAATGACTAGGGAGCCAGAGTCCAGGTGGCTCTAGGTGTGGACTGCGCATGTGCAGCCCTGAGCCCCAGCCCCGATTGCTCCTGACGCATGGTGGTCGACTGCGACACAGGGGCTGTGATTGCGCATGCGGCATCTGTGGGTCCAGCGTCGAGGTGGTGGTGAGACTGAGGTAGGCGTGGTGACCCTGGTACTTGCTGCAGAGCTGAAGATGATCAAGAGCTGGTTCCTCTGCCCTTGGCCCAAAGTTTGTTAGTAACTGTCCTGGGCCCTGGTTGCCCTTGTTTTCTGTTCCCACTCACTGCCACATGGCATTGCTTAGGGGAAATATTCCCCAAATGGAGACAGGTGTGGATCCCTTAATGAGGTCTCTCAGCAAAGACATAGAAATGGGCTTGGGAAAGGAATTTGAGAGCTGAAATGGATTTATGATGTGGAAAAATCCTGTCACTGACCGCACTTTTCCTTGCATCTACCACGGCATTTCCGAGAGCTTGTATAGGTATCATTCTGCTCATAGGAAAAGGCACATGCTAGGGTATAGCTGTGCAAATGACCATATTCCTTTTGCAAACGAGGGGGCAACTCTGATTTCCAGGATACAAAACTCATTGGACTATACTATAATAGCAAAATGATAATGCCAAATATATAATCCAATTTACAGTTCTTTCAAAAGGATTATAAACAGCCACACTATGTGGCCCAAATAAATGATGGGACACTGATGACAGAAACCCTTTCCAATTCCTAAGTACATGTCACATGAGCTAGAGCTTTTAATTACTGCAAATTGAACCATGAGTAGAATTTTATTTTTCAAATTTTATTGAAGTATACTTGATTTACAATATTGTATTACTGCTGTACAGCAAAGTGATTCAGTCATATATATATACTTTTTCATATTATTTTCTATTGTGGTTTATCACAGGATATTGAATATAGTTCTCTGTGCTATACAGTAGGACCTTGTTTATCCATCCTATATATAATAGTTTGCACCTGCTAATCCCAAACTCCCCATCCTTCCCTTCCCCACCCCCTCCCCCTTGGCAACCACAAGGATTTTATTTTTATGGAGACTCATTATTCTACTTCCCTTGAGCATTTCCTTTAGTAGTATTTACTTAAGACACTAGATGATGAAATTATAAGTTAATGAACACATCCTCACTCACTGATGCCCCCCTGCCTTTCAGAGGAAAAAAAAATACAGACTACACCCTCCTGCTTTCCCTATTATCTCTCTTATCATGGATTATTTTCCTCCAAGACACATATTTCCATCTTTGATGCCAAATCAGAACTGCAAGCACTTGTTTCCTGCTTCTGCATTGAGAGTCTACCATGTGTGCCATGATTGGGCCTAATTTTGTTTTGAGCTTAGAATGGCTGGTGTATTAAGGAGGTTCAAAGACTAACATGCAGTGAAGAGCATGGTCTCAGGGCTAGAAGGTTTTGTTTTGAATCCTGATCCTGTCTTTACCACTTGCTAGCTTTGTAATCTGTAGGCCCCAGTTAACTCACAAAAGGAGATTAGAGTATCTACATTATAGTTTTGGAGGATTACCTCAACTTACATTAACTGAACTAATTTATGGGAAACAAAACAGTGGCAGATATATAGTAAACATACTAAAATGTTCACATAGTGAGAAAAAAGAATCAGCCCTTGAGACGGGGATCTACCTGGCCTGGTCTTCACTCCTAGGCTGTGGTGTTCTGCTGAACAGAAACCTTTTTTTTTTTTTTTTTAATTTCTTGGCCATGCCACGTGGTGGCAAACAGGATCCTAGTTCCCTGACCAGGGATCGAAACTGTGCCTCCTGCAGTGGAAGTGCAGAATCTTAACCACTGGACCACCAGGCAGGTCCCTTAAACAGAAACCATTTTAAACAACACTGTCATCAGACAAGGCCACTGGGTGTTATGTTATAGAGTAAGGCACAAGCAAGAGCACTCCGTGATCATGTCGTCACACAGGATCAAAAGAATTATGCAAATCACAAAAATGATGAAATTTTCTCCTAGTCTAGCTAACAAAACTGACTTGTTTCCTTACAAGTTAATTTTAGCCCCAGTCCCTTCGTTTTGCCTTCTTTTATTTTAAATTAATTTATTAATTTATTGGCTGTGTTGGGTCTTCGTTGCTGCGTGCAGGCTTTCTCTAGTTGCGGCGAGCGGGGACCACTCTTCATCGCAGTTCGCGGGCCTCTCACTATCGCGGCCTCTCTTGTTGTGGCCTCTCTTCCCTACGCCACCAGGGAAGCCCTCTTTTTTGCCTTCTAAACAAGAAATATTAAAATTCCCAGTCAGGGACTTCCCTGGTGGCACAGTGGTTAAGAATCCGCCTGCCAATGCAGGGGACATGGGTTCGAGCCCTGGTCTGGAAGATCCCACATGCCGCAGAGCAGCTAAGCCCGTGCGCTACAACTACTGAAGCCCGCGCACTTAGAGCCCGTGCTCCACAACAAGAGAGGCCACCACAGTGAGAAGCCTGTGCGCCTCAACGAGGAGTGGCCCCTGCTCGCCACAACTAGGGAAGGCCTGTGCGCAATGAAGACCCAATGCAGCCAAAATTAAATTAATTAAAAAAAATTAAGACAGAAATTGGAATGATGCATGCTTGTGCCTACTGGGACTTCCTGGCAGTCCAGTGGTTGGGACTCTGTGCTTCCACTGCAGGGGGCGCAGTTTCAATGCCTGGTCAGGGAACTAAGATCCTGCATGTCTCACAGTGTGGCCCAAAAAATAAATAAGTAAATAAATAAATGATGGCGTCCACAAGCCAAGAACACCAGGGATTGCTGTAGCCACTGGAAGTTTGTAGAGCACGTGGATCTGATTCTTCTTCAGAACCCTCAGGAGGAACCAACCCTAATAACACCTGATTTCCAATTTCTAGTACCCAGAACTGAAAGAGGATACATTTGTTTCTTTAAGCCACCAACTTTGTGGCAATCTGTTAGGGCAGCCCTGGCAAAGTAATACTTAAAGAATTATTATCTCCTAGCTGTTATCCTCATAAAGAACTGGAAATAATGTGATAGGGATCTACTTTAAGAATAAGGCACTAATAAAGCCAACAGTATATCCAAGACCTTTGTAAATATTTTCCAATGTTATGCAGTTTGTGGTGCACAATACATGTAAACTGCATGCAGGCCTTCCATCATTGGAACTGGCATGGAGTTTCCTTCCTTCCTGAGTTTCCATGTGTTTTCTTTAAGGATAGGGGAGTATAGAAGGCTTTCCCACACTGCTGACATTCAGAGTTTCTCCCCAGTGTGAATTCTCACATGTCTTTGTAAGGATGAAAGCCTACTGAAGGCTTTACCACATTCCTTACATTCATACGGTTTCTCTCTACTGTGAGTTCTCAAATGTCCTCGAAAAGATGATGACCAACTGAAAGCTTTCCCACATTGCTTACACACATAGGGTTTTACTCCAGTGTGAATTCGCACATGTGTTCTAAAGTATGAAGGACTACTGAAGGCTTTTCCACATTTGTTACATGCGTAAGGTTTCTCTCCAGTGTGAGTTCGCAAATGTCCCTTAAAGGATGAAGGAGAACTGAAAGATTTTCCACACTGTTTACATTCATAAGGCTTTTCTCCAGAGTGTGTCCTCATGTGAATCCTAAGGTCTGAGGGCCAGCTGTAGGCTTTCCCACATTCCACACATCTATAGGCTTTCTCTCCAGTGTGCATCCTTGCATGTATGATCAGGTAAAAAGAATGAAGGAAGGCTTTTCCACATTCCTTACATTCATAGGCTTTTTCTGCACTGTGAACCTTCACATGTTTTCTAAGAGAAGAGGGAGAAGAGAAGGATTTCTCACATTCTTTACAAGCATAGGGTTTCTCAACAGTATGAGTTTCTCTATGTGTCCAAAGGTTTGAGGGAGATCTGAAGGTTTTCCCACATTTTTCACATTCATAAGGCTTCTCTCCAGTGTGAGTTCTTATATGGACTCTAAGTTTGGAGAAATATATAAAGGCTTTTCCACATTCTTTACATGCGTAGGGTTTCTCTTCAGTGTGAGCTCTTATGTGTGCCCCAAAGGATGAGTAAGAAATAAAAGTTCTCCCACATTCCTTACACTGATAGGGTTTTTGTCCATGTTGAGATGATGCTATGGGACTCTTGAGGGTTGAAGAATCCATGATGGGTTTTTCAAACTTATTGTATTCATAGGATTTTACTCCAGTAGAAAGTCTCTTATGTACAATAAGATTGGAAATCTGGTTGGTTTCTCCACATTGATTACTTTCATTATTTTCTGAGGGTATCTCCACCACACGCCATCTGTTAAAAATAGGAATCATATTACTAATGATTTGTTAACAATTCATTATGGTTTTTAATGATTAATATGATTACACTTTTACCATTTTCAGTGAATGTGTATGTTTCTTGCCCTGTTAGAATTGTTTCAAAGTGATATAAGCTGAGTGCTCTGACAGGGGGCTCAACCTGAGGTACCATTTTCACTGTTCTTTATATATGGGATTTTGTTTCCTGACAATTGTTTACAACTGAACTACGTCTCAATCAGCCAACATCTGTATCATGTTTATAAAACTGTCTTGTGAAAATTCTCTGTGAACACTTAAGATCTGACATATATCTACACACTTATTAATATCATGGCACTCTCTCCTGAGACCTACTTTCTCTAATGTATGTGTCACTCACCTCAAATGTGTTCCTTGGTTCTTGTGCTGATCTTCAATGCTATGGCATTTCCAGTTTTCTCCTAAAATGGAGAACCAGGAATCATTTCTTCTGAAACTTAACTATATTCTGTTCATTTCATACTTCCCCAAACATTCACTGTAGAGGACTTAACCCATTGATTTTAATTTGAGTGCCATAATATGAAAAATAGTAACAAGTTTACTTTCTTTGGAATGAACTCATGGGATTAAGGCAAGAAAATAAGTAGGAAACATGTACATTTCTTTCCAAGAGCAACCCAAGAGAAATTTTATAAGGAAAAATGCACTTTTGAGTAAAAAAAGAATTGGAGGAGTTCTGGCTACTTGAGGACTTTGACAATAATAAGGACAAGAAGACAAAATGGTGGGCAATTTACTGGAAATACTTCCATGAAGACTGAGACTTCTGGTGACATAAATGCCCTATTGTCAGGAAGCAACATAGGACGGAATTGGACAAAATGCATATGCCCAAATATAAACTTTCAAAGAGGAAATATGGAAGGTCTTTCAATGTGGGCAAGGCTATTCATGAGGATGGATGAAAAGTCAAAAAAAGGGAAGCTAACGTATCTGCAAAATTCAACTTCCACAGAAAGAAGTAATTTCTTTTTCTAATTAATATTTCCAAATGTAATGTTCCCCAACAAGGGCTGCTCCTCTTAAGGAACAGTTATAACCCTTACAGAGGCTAAAAACATTTAATGAGAAAGTAGTAGGTTTCCTACATACATGAGAAAGCTGTTAGACTATATGCTCCATAGTAATGTGACCATGTCTGTCTTACTTAGCAATAAATTCCCACTGTTCAGCCCAAGTTCTAGAGCAAGCTCAATAGCTTGGGGATACCTGTCCTCTACAGAGTCAGTAAAGGAATGATGTCATCCTTACCCACTGAGGCCAGGTTCCTGAAGGTCTCCAGCATCACATCTCTGTAGAGGTTCCTCTGAGCCGGATCCAACAAAGCCCACTCCTCTGGGGTGAAGTCCACAGCTACATCCTCAAAGACCACTGACTCCTAAAACATCCAACAAATTCTGGTTTAACGAGGTACCACTCTCCACCTGTGTGTGCAGAAGGAAGGGGGAGGCTGACAGCATTGGGGAACCAGGACTCAATTCACAGCAAGTTCATCCATGGTTCTGTGGTCTCCCATCAACTCTAGGGTTCTGTCATCATCTCTTCCCCTCTCTTCAGCGCTGACTTCCTCTGAGATGCCAGCCTGCCTCATAGATTTAACACCCATCTCTCTAGTTTGACTCTGGCTCCTTCCACTCTTCCCCTCCATCTGAAGGATCCAGAACAGTCCACAATACATTGGAGATATGGAAGAAATACTGTACAAATAAAACAATTATTTTATCTTTAAAAACATCAGTTCCTTGTAATGAAAATGATTTCATCTCCTTCTTCATGGTCCAATACAGGCCAAAGCGTGATATGAAACCAAGTCAGGCCTGGATGAGGTTTTAATGAATTAAAACACAGTGAGGGTCCAGGGGCATTTCTTGCTTGCCCCCTCACCAACAATTTGATTCTCAAGAGGCCTGATTATGCCCAACCTTCAACCCAGGCCCTGAGATGGATATAGTTCCTTGGAAAATTCCAATCCATCATAAACTGGCAGGTCCACCTTTATGCGAAGCATTAATATTTACTTATCTGTCTCCTGTTCTTTTATAAAACAGCACCTTTTCCTTTCTCTCCATGCTCTCCAGGAGGCAGTCAGTGTATTGACAAGTTGGAGCCCAGCCAAGAGAAGGGAAGCCTAAGACTTCAGACCTCACGACAGTGCCTGCATTCAGGGGCCTGAGTGCTGATAATTATGAGTGATGTCAAAATTATGGGTGGTGGCTCTTCCTCAACTGATGTCACTGATGTCACAAGACACCAGAACAGCCTTGCCTTCCCCAGAAAAGAGTGCCCTGGTCCTTCCTGCCTGTGAAGAGGCAGTTCTGAGCCCACTGTGGAAATGAATTAATTGAAGTCCAGAAGGGTTTGGCTGTGAATCTGCCCAGATCATAAAAGGTATAAAGGGATCAGGTGGCATCTTCCTCCCGAAGGACATCTGCTCCCACTGAAAAGCCAGAGGCACTGACTTATACACCAGCCTCCTAGGGGCACTACAAACAGCAGTCATTTCTGCACCCCGTGGATGCAGACAGGCATAACTGCCCAACCCCTGAGCATGGAATCTGATGGCTTGCAGGGTCCCCCAATAGCCTGGCTTTTGAGGAAGTGCATCACTCCATCAGCTTCCACACACAGAGGTGTGAACATAGGCTGCCACACTCCAATGCAGGGGATACAATTTACCTGTTCAATAAACAGCAGCAGAATGAGAATGCTTCAGAATGGGAACACTCTCTCATGAGGCTGGTAAGTAAAGTCAGCTGCTTTGGGCATCCCTAATTACTAATTACCAAGGTACTCTGGTATGTAGCACTGTCTCAAGACAAACTTTTATCCACAGATAAAATTCAACTAACTCTTCCACCACTGTGTATCAGGTGACATTTAAAAGCCATCAAAACCTGTAACAGTCTCACAACAGCATTAATAAGAAAATGTGCTATTTGAGCAACCATGATGTGTGAAATATTTTGCACACCTGAGTTCATTTATGTCTCATAATAAATCTCACAGTAGATATCATTACAATCAGTATGTAGCAGAGGAAACTCAAAAGGACAGAATCAATTAATAATATGCTCAATGTTACCCAATTAGAACCTTGTATGTAGGTCTGACTGCTTTAAAAGCCTAAATGTCTAGCAGCTGCATTTCTGTACATACATGTTACAGGATGATTATGCCCATTATTCCTCAAAATGTGTACAATGACCTAGAGCAGAGATCAGCAGACTTTGTCTGCAAATATCAGAGAGTACATTGTTAGGCTTTTCTAGCCACGTGGTCTCTGTTACAACTGCTCAGGTATGCCTTTGTCACACAGAAGTAGCCAGAGACAACACGTCAAAGAATGGATGTGGTGGTGTGCCAATAAAACTTTATTTATGCAAGTAGGTGGCAGGCTGGGTTTGGCCTGTGGGCTGTAGTTTGCGAACCCCTGATCTACAGCAGTGCCATTAAATAGGAAGACAATACAGACAACATATCCAAATTTGAATTTTCTTGTTGCTACCTTATAAAAATGTCGTATTGAAATTTTTAATATTTATTTACCTATTTATTTATTTGGCTATACTAGGTCTTAGTTGTGGTACGTGGGATTTCATTGCAGCATGCGGGATCTTCACTTGTGACATGTGGGATCTAGTTCCCCAACTAGGGATCGAACCTGGGCCCCCTGCATTGGGAGCATGGAGTCTTAACCACTGGACCACCAGAGAAGTCCCTGTATTGAAATTTTAATAATTTTCATTTTGCCCACTAAATACAAGTATACAGATCGTTTCAGTACATAACCAACATAATTACTGAGATAGCCTATGTTATTTTTGTCATACTTAATGCTAGAAATCTGGTATGGATCTCACACATGCACCCAACTCAATTTTGATAGCTGTACAAGAGCTCAACAGCCATGTGTGGCCAGGGGTGCTCTAGTGGACAGTGCAGATCTAGACTCTGCCTGTCTCCTGGAGAGGACAGTGGAGACTAGAAAACTGGAACATTCTCTTCACATCAGACATCCTTGGGCTCTTTCTACTGGCAAAGCCCTCTGTCTCAGGCGAGTTGCTTCTCTATACAGCTGTAGCTCTGACTCATTCATTTGCTGAAAATCTATTTAGGTGATAATTCCTACTACATGCAGTTATAGAGATACAGCACTTGAGAAAAATTCTGAACCACATGGATCTTAAAATCTCACAGTGGAAGGCAATAAGTAAATTGAATATTATCTAGATGAAGGGGTAAGTGCTGTAGGTAAAATACAGGACAATGAAGGCATTTGGAACTAGGAACATGAGCAAAGGGACTGGGGCAGAATGAAATCATAACAGTGACATAACCATCTGGGTAACATTGGAAATGGATACCGTGGCTTGGTTTTTTGTTTGTTTTTAATGCCACTGCGTTTTTAAACTATAGGGATTAGAAACAGAATGTTGTGATTTCACAAAATCTCTGGAAAGGTTTCAAGTGCTTGTTAACTTCACCATGTCCCACTGGAGAGAGACTAGAATCAAAGTGTCCCCAGCCAAGAGCAGAAGCACCATCTACTCCCAGAAAAAGAAAGAAAGAACGAACAGTACCAATGGGCTAAAAATGAACTCAAGAATCTGGAAAAAGAGAAGCAGAATAAAAGAAGAAAGCACAGAATGAAATGTGAAGGGCCAAATGAACTATATAAAAGGGAGGCTAAAAACACATCTCTTGGGAATTCCCTGGTGGTCCAGTGGTTAGGACTCTGTGGTTTCACTGCCAAGAGCCTGGGTTCAACTCCTGGTTGGGGAACCAGGATCCCACAAGCTGTGCGGTGAGTCCAAAACAAAAAACCGTACAAACCACATCTCTTAGAACTGATCAGATTGCAACCTCTGACAGTTTTTTTCAAGAAAAACAAAGCATGGGCAAATAAAGTTACAAATGAAAAAGCAGGCATAATTAGGGATGTTCTAGGGATTAAACACGAGAGGAAGGGAATGGTCTAAAATAAAATTTTAAAATATGAGTACTTCCATACTACTCAGTAGTCGAAAGTAATTTAAAGATAATAAAAGGGTATTTTCAAACATTCACAAAAAGGAAACAAAAATCCCAAATTGTTTTACAGGCTAGTTTTATTAAATATTAACGAGATCAATAATTCTGTGTGCAGAAAACAATTCCTTTTTCAGAGACATGGCAAGAACAGAATAGTACAAACGAAAAAAATAAACTATCATTAACAAACACAGGTGCAAAGTTCTATTAAAAATTAGTTCCCTAAATAATGAGTAATGTGCATAATCAAGCACAACCAAGCTTTTTTTTTTTTTTTTTTTTTTTGCCGAGCCATGGGGCATGTAGGATCCTAGTTCCCAGACCAGGGATCGAACCCGTGCCCCCTGCAGTGGAAGCATGGAGTCCTAACCACTGGACCGCCAGGGAAGTCCCACAACCAAGCACATTTTACTCTAGGAATGCAATAATGTTTAAAAATTAATCCATTTTATAAAACCAGGAACTCTACTCAGTGCTCTGTGGTGACGTTAATGGGAAGGAAATCTAAAGAAGAGGGGATATATGTACACGTATAACTGATTCATTTTGCTGGACAGCAGGAACTAACACAACATTGTAAAGCAACAATACTACAATAAAAATTAAATAGATTTTTTTGTAGTTTTCAGTATACAAAAGTTAATCCATTTTACTATATAATAGAAATGCAGAAAAATCATAATTCGTTGTCGTCAAATCCAAAACAATGACTATCATTAATGGACATAAAAATTTAATACATCAGAACTAGAAGGAACATGGCTACCTGGGGAAGATGGTGCATAAAAACACTGCAATGTTAAATGAAAAATCTGAAATAGTAAAACAGCTCTCTTGTCAAGAAGACAAGACACACAGAGTACCTTATTCTACACTGGACAGGAGGTCCTGGGAATCATTTAAAAAGAAAAGAAAAAGGTAAAATGACAGGACAAGAAAAAAGCTGAAGTATAATTATTTGCAGGTAAGATTTTGTAAGTAAAGATTCAAAGATTTTACAGATCAATAATTAAAATCTATGCTTGCACCTAACAAAGACACTAAGAAAAATGCTCAAAAATGAGTTTACTTCTATGTACCAGGAACAGTATTTTTTTTAAGATACCATTTAAATCAGCATCGACATTACATGCAGAACAAGTCTAACAAAGGTTTTGTAAAACATGACGAAAACAGTAAAACATTATTAAAGGAAATTAATGGAGAGACATACCAAGACCGTGGATCGCAAAGTTCAATACCGTAAAAGGTGTAGATCCACCCTCGAATTCATCTACAGGTTCAATGTAATTGCAACTCATTCTTTGTACTTGAAATGCTGACTCTAATCCTAGTTTTTTACATGCGAGAAACTCAATCCCATGGGCACCAGAATCCATCCATTTAATGAAAAATACCTTGAATGTCTAATAAGTGCTATATACCCTCCCCCCTGTGGTTGCGATAAACGAATGAGAAATTAAAAGATCCCCTCATTTAAAGCCTCATAGTTTAGGAAGCTTGGTGAGTCACTAAAGAAAAAGCAGGGGATACAGGGGGACACCCCCACCCCGCGACCAAGGGCGGGGACTCTGGCCGGGAGGGGCGTGGAGACCCCAGCCCGCGTCAGCTTCCAGCTGGTTCCTGCCGGTTCGAACCAGCCCCTCGCAGTCTCCGACCCGGTCAGCGCACTCACCATCTCCGCCCCGCTCCGGACTCTGCCGGAAGTCCTTCCCGCGGTCTCGCGGCCCCGCGACCTGGGCAGGTGAAAGCGATGGGGAAGATTAACCTCGGGCTGCGCGGGGTAGCGCACCAGCACCACTGCCGGCCGAGAACGACCCCCTACATGGGCTGGGAGCGTGCCCGCCCCCCGGCCCTGATTGGACGGTGTTCCGGGCCCCGCGCCCTGATTGGATAGAATTGGAATTCCCCGCACTCTGATTGGACGGTTCTCCAGGTAATCCCTCCCCATGGGGACTCTGATTGGGTAGTTTCCCGAGGCACGCAGCCTGATTGCACAGCGCTTCGGGCACCACTTTTGGAGCCTCTGAGGATAGTGCTACAGGCCCCGGTGCCCCTGATTGGGCAATTTGAGTGTCTGCACCGACCCTGCCTGGGAGATGGGCGGGGGCAGGGATCACGTGGAAAAGCCGGGCGGAAACGTGGATTCTCAGCTTCTGCCCTGTCTTTACCCGGTCTTCTACCCTGGACGCGGAACTGCCTTCCCGGGATGTGGCCTCCGAGCGGAACTCGCTCCGGGCAGGTCGGACTTGGCGTCAGCCCGCAGCTCGACGGCCCCTCTTCGTCCTCCTTTCTGGTCTTGGATGTCCTGACCCAGTTTCCACGCGGAGCACCCCGTGTCTGGAGGCGGGACTGGACAGGACGCGGGAGACTGGTGACTTCCAGGGTCAGGGGTGGACTTGGGGCTTTAGGGACCACGACCTCTAGTATATCAGCACCTATACTGAAAATTGATATCATTGTGTCTGAATTTTCTGGGAAACCGTATTTTTTCCACTTTGGTCTCGAAATCTGATTTTTTTTTTAAATGCACTTAGATCTGATTCTGGTTTGCTTCTATAAGATTTCATTTCTATCATTTTAGCGTATGATTAGGATTTTTCTTGTCAATGTTCCCATTTATATTCTTTGTCCTTCCCTCCGTTATTTTCTCTATTATTTTTCCTTTGTTTCGCCGCGCGGCTTGAAGGATATTAGTTCCCGGACCAGGGATGGAACCCATGCCCCCTGCAGTGGAAGCGCCCTGTCCTAACCACTGGACTGACAGGGAATTCCCTTCCCTCCGTTATTTTGTTTAAAATCTGTGCGGAGGCACCCCTACTCCCCCAGCTTCTGTTGCCATAGGTCTGCGGGGGTCCAACACCACCCTCTCTCCATTCTGCAGATCTAATCCATCAATTAAAAAATCAGTGACATTTTCCCTGTAAGAAAACATCCCCTCCTCTCTCTCCCCACAGTCGGACACCTCATGTTCTACTCCTTGGTCTCAGTGTAAAGGTCTCTCTCTCACGTGACCTTTTGAGGAGTCCCCCCGGAAGCATTATCTCTCCTTTTGTTAATTGCTCTAATAGGAGTCTTTCTTGCATTTATACTCCCCATTTTCTGTGAGTTTATTTGGTGCTTATTGTCTGTCTCCCCGACGTAATTTCAGCACTATTGGAAAGAAGTCTGTGGCCTTATTTCACAATCTTAGCTGCTAGAGACACTGCCATTATTATTATTATTATTATTACTAAATTTTCTCTGATCGATTTTAGGCAATGACTGCCGGGCCAGGCTGCGACTCATTGAAGGTGTTTGAGAGCAGGAAGTAAAGAGGAACTGATATCAGTAGGACTTCCGACTGAAAGGAACAATCAAACAAAACAAATATGTCTATTTTCACCTCAATTATTTATCATTGCTTTAATTTGTAATAAGATCATGTCAGAATAGACAATGAGCCCTGTAAAGGATAGGAATAAATATTGTGATTGGAGGTGATAACATTGCTTTCTTGAGAAACTAAAGATGAAACAACTATAAAACTGTTAGAACTATTGGCAATTTACTAGTTACTGATTAAATATATATGATTTACATCATAAAATACATTATTGGACTAAAATTGCATTTTCTGGGAAACTATATATTAGATATTGCAGGATAGGCTTAATGCCATGTGCTGGATCCATATAAGAATATTTAAAAGTGTTTCCTGATGAAGTGACAAAGGTGTCACCTTCATGGATATATAAATAACATTGTTGGATTGAAGACTCCTCAGTTCAAAGATGCAGGTCTCTCTAAACCTAGCCATAAAATTTAGAGAAATTTAGAGAAATTTTAGAAATTTAGAAATTTAGAGAAACCAAATTTGCATCAAGAAGTACTTTATGCCTCATAATAAGATAATTATAAAAGAATTTCTGAAAGTAGTGCAAGGAGTAGGTAGTCAAATGTAAATGAAGAATGAGGAAGAACTTCTGATCAGATCACCAGTTAAAATAACAAATGAGTACAAATAATTGAAATGGCCCTCAGAAACAAGGAATTATCTGACTCAAAATAACAATAGTGCCATTGTTGAGAAATCTTGGAATGAACATATACACCCTTGAGAGTCTACAAACAGACACAAGGATATAATAAAATACTGTATATGATGATTTATGGCAAGAGATGATTCAATCTCAGCCCTCTTTCTACTTACATCCACATAAATTCCAGATGAGATAAAGATTTAAACTTAAAAAAAGAGGGACTTCTCTGGCAGTCCAGTGGTTAAGACTCCATGCTTCCTCTGCAGGGGCACAGGTTCTATCCCTGGTTGGGGAACTAAGATCCCACATGCTGCAGGACATCTAAGCCTTTGTGCTCTAAAGCCCGTGCGCCGCAACTAGAGAGCTTGTGTGCCACAAGTACTGAGCTTGCATGCTCTTGTTGTCGCCCATGCGCCACAACTAGAGAGAAGCCCATGCTGCAACAAAGAGTCTGGGTGCTGCAATGAAAGATCCCGCATGCCACAAGGAAGGTCCCACGTGCCGCAACGAAGACCCAATGCAGCTAAAAAAAAACAAAAAACTAAAAGAAAACATCAGTAAGTATTTCTGTATACTTAGGGAGTGAAAGTCACGACATCCAAAGAAAAACTATAAATAGAATGATGACAAGATTTGAAAAAAATAAAAAACGTCATAAATGATAAGATGAAAGATATAATAACTTGGAAATGTTTTCAATGCTGTCATAGCAAAAATGCAATATCGTTAATAATTTTTTTTTTTTTTTTTGGCTGCATTGGGTCTTCGTTGCTGCGCAGGGGGCTCTGCATTTGGGGCGAGCGTGGGCCACTCTTCTTGCGGTGCACGGGCCTCTCATTGTGGTGGCTTTTGTTGCGGACCATGGGCTCTAGGCACACGGGCCTCAGCAGTTGTGGCTGGTGGGCTCTACAGCGCAGGCTCAATAGTCATGGTGCACGGGCTTAGTTGCTCCGTGGCATGTAGGATCCTCCTGGGCCAGGGCTTGAACCCGTGTCCCCTTCATTGGCATGCGGACTCTTAACCACTGCGCCACCAGAGAAACCCTAATTAATAGTTTTAAAAGCGCTTATAAATCAGAAGCAAAATGTTGAAGTCCAAGAAAAATGTGCAAAGCCTGTGCACAGAAACTTACAAAATCATAAATTACAAAATGCCCTATAAAAATAACGAAAATAGATTAGTTCCTCAGGCTCAGGATGGATTGTAGAAATAGATACACTTACTAACCACTAAAATTACCATTTTGGTTTCCTTGAGGCATATTGTTGGGGAAAGGTCAAAGAGATGCTTCTAGAACTGTTCCTTAAGATAGTAAGCCTGAAGCAACACCTCACTCATGGAGGAATTTCAGAAATTAGTATTGCCATCAATATACTGAGAGATGCAGGGACTGTTTTTTTAACTACCTTTTCTTTAATTTGAATGGTTGTTATAAAAGCTATGGAGGTTGAGTTTGGAATATCACAATCTTTTTTTTAAGGTTTTTAATTTTATTGAAGTATAGTTGATTTACAATGTGTTAATTTCTGCTGTACAACAAAGTGATTCAGTTATATATATATACATTCTTTTTCATATTCTTTTCCATTACGGTTCATCACAGGATGTTGAATACAGTTCCCTGTGCTAGACAGTAGGACCTTGTTTATTTTATCACTGATACATTATTATTGACTAAAGTCCATGCAGGCTAGTGCTGGAGTTCCAACCTCAAAATACAACCATATGTATTTTAATTGGCAAACAACCTGATACCTTATGAACCACATACACCCAAATCTGGTCATATGATTTAAAACCTATTTGCAGCAGAACCATCTCATCATCCTTCTGGGCAACACCTTGGACTGTTGGGAGCTTCTAGATTCAGCCACCCATAACTGAGGCTTTAATTGTGCCAGTTAAGTCCAATGATGGCAGATTCAGAGAGGCTGCCGTCACCCTTGCTAGCTGTGCACCTTGATTTGAAAGGTATTTGCAAGTCAAGCTCCCAGGCCCACAATTGCCATTGAATTCTGCAAGTGGCTCAGCCACTATGGCTCTACCATAGAGCCACAAAAATTGGATGCATGTCAACCCAAATGGGTATCCACTGGGAAAGGATATCCCAGTGCCATATCACCCTGGGCAACATGGCCCTAGAACCAAGCTCTCAGGAAGCTGCAGGATTCATCATTTTAAAAGTATGTTTATGGGATTTCTCTGGAGGTCCAGTGGTTAGGGCTCCATGCTTCCACTGCAGGTGACACGGGTTCGATCCCTGGTAGGGGAAGTAATATCCCACATGCCCCATGGTGCGGCCGAAAAAATAAAAGTATGTCTAATAAAAAACTAATCTATACTTAAAGAGAAATTTTATTCACAAAGATTGTTGCAACAGGACTGAGGCTCGGATCTCAGCGATGTGTCAGCCTCTCCAGCCACAAAGAAAAGGGCTTTTCTCGTCTATGTGAGGAAGGGAGGAGGGAAATTGGGCGAGTGAGGGCGGTGCGTGGACTGCGGGTCAGTGTGGCTGGACTGGACAGGGCTCCCTGGGTGGCCTATTCTCTGGAGAAGCTGACCAAGGACTTGCTCTGAACCTCAGGGTTGCTCAGACGTGGGGGCGACCCAACGGTACCCCCCTCCTGTGGGGAGGGAGCCTGATGCTGTGGGGTAAGAAATGGGACACAGAGAACTTGGTCAAGCCCAGATATGCGGGCGGGTCAGGAGGGCGGTAGGTGTCAAAGGTCACACGTCAAACCCGGCCGGATCCTGCCTTACAGGCGAACGTTTCTTTGTTCTTAAAGGGCACAGACACATGGTGACCTTTGATCCCGGGTCGACCATTGACCCTGGAGGTCACCAGCCTCTCCCGGCCCATCTTGTCCAGTCCTGACTCTGGACAGGGGTCTCTCCGCGGGGAAACTGAGTCAGGACGTCCCGGTCCGGGTCCGCCTGCCCGGGAACAAGTTCTGCTGGGAGCCCACGGCCCTGGGCTCGAAAACAGCACTTCTGCCCGGCTTAGGGACCTGACCAACGTCCCAGCTTATCACTGAGGCCTTAGGGACTATAACACTGTCCAATCAACGGAGACGGGGGCGGGGCCCGGGAAATAATCAGAAGCGCTAGGGTGGAGCCCGTGAAACTGGGCGGAGGGACGGGAAGGGTCTGAACAATTGTCCAATCAGAACCCGGAAGCTTGTCCGCGCACTATACATTCAGAGTCCTCAATAGGGTGAGTGCCTGGAGTACCGACCAATCAGAGCGCAGGTTCCCGGAGAACAATCCAATCAAGGATTGCGGGGGCCGGTTCTGGAGTCCTTTTCTAAAGGGCGCCGGGGGCGGGTCACGGAGTAGCGTACACTCATAAGCCCCGGGGAGGGTAGTGCTTGGAACACCGTCCAATCAGAGGGCGGAAGCCCGGAGCTCCGTCCAATCAGGGTCGGGGGTGGGTGCCCTCCCAGCCCTCCCAGCCCTCCCAGCCCTCCCAGCCCTCCCAGCCCTCCCAGCCCTCCCAGCCCTCCCAGCCCTCCCAGCCCTCCCAGCCTTCCCAGCCCGCGCAGGCGTCGCTCTCGGCGCATCTCGGCGCGCCTGCGCACCTGAGGGGCGCGGACCCAGGTGTCCAGTGTCTGTGGCTGTCACCGGCCCAGATTGCGGGGCCGCGGGAGGACGCCCTGGACACCCAGGACCTGGGCGGAGATGGTGAGTGCGCGGGCCGGGGCCAGAGACGGAAGGGGCTGATTAGGACCGCCTGGGAGCTGAGGCAGGCCCGGGTCTTCCGCGCCCGCTCCCCTGGATTCCGACCCGAGTCTCCCCCTCGGCCGCGGGGTGGGGTCCCGGCGTCCTGTCTTTCCCGTCCTCTCGTGGGGGGCGGGGGAGTCCCGACCTGAGTATGCGTCCCTTGGGGGTCCCAGGGAGGACCAGGTGACCCGGGCAGTGGTCAGGGGCGGGGGTGAGGGAACGCGCCGTGACCTGACAGATAAAGTCAAACCCTTATTGGGTAAGGAGAAACTTTATTCCCGTTAAAAAACAGAATCCAACTGAGTACATTTTGAAGCTCTTACGTCTGTATGCAACAATTCATGAATCTGGCAGCTTCCCATCCAGCATATCTATAAGGGCGCTGCCAGGAGCTGTACGGAATGAAAGTCTTCCACAGGCAGAGGGAGCGGGGCAAAGAAAGTAGCGAAAAGTGGATTGTCTGTGGCCAGGTTACTCTACGGAGGGCAGGGGTCTGTCAGGCAGATCACTTCACTGTGCTGACCAGGTAATTCCTGACTGACTGGTTTCAGATTCCGTTTCTGGGAGAGGCTGAAACTGTAATTAAGTCTCTGTTTGGTGATTTGGGACTTAAAATAACCGATTCCGTTTGGGGCTGTGGTCTTGTTTTTAATATTCCAAAGACTTGGAATAGGGACAGGGCTCGGATACCACAAATGTTCCAGGGTCTCAGACTAAACAGAAAAGGGCTATGGGTGAGGAGGGTGAGAGCAAGGCTGTCTGACCACAGGGGCGTCCCTGTGGTCAGCGCATTCTCAGCCCGGGGTCGGGGAGGGGGGCCGAGGGGAGGGTTTGCTCTGCAGCTCAGTGCTTCTCAGTGGGGGCCGGGGGGAGGGAGTGGTGACTCAAAGTCAGGGGCCTGTGGGTAGACAGGAGCCTAAGTAAAGTTTGAGTAAGAAATGGGTAATTGTGAACACTGGGTCAAGCCAGTGTCAAATAAAAATCCAAATTTCCTAAAGGCAGACTTTCATTCAAATGATTTCCTGCAGGGGAGAAGGATCTGCTGCATGAGGCACAGGGGGCTTTGCAGGAAGGGGGACATCTGACCCCAAGATCTGCAAGTGTCTCAAGAGTTGGGCAAAGAGTTTCTTTTACACAGAGGCTTAAACAACACCAGGAGGGACCAGGTGTGATGCTCGGATAGCAGATCCCTGAGGCCAGCCTGTCTTTAGGGGTCTGTCGGCTGGCTGCGGTGAGGCCAGGTCAGGGGGAAGGAGAGGAGCTGAACCAGAGTTTGGCCAAAAAGCATTTGTTCTGTTTGGTCAGTGGGGGGAACAGTTCCGCTAATCACTGATGAGGTGGAGATGGGACTTTGAGGGGACTGCGTCTGGCCTCGTCCTGGATAAACAAGGGGCCTCCGTGTGAGTCTTATCTGAGTCAGGTGGGGCACGGGGGTGGTTTCTTGCAGCCTGCCGTTTTCCAGAAGACCAAAGGGTGGGGGGTCCTTTCACCTTCCATCGAAGTTTCCAGGAGCACAGGGCTCAGGGAGGGTTCAGCATTGTCCCCTGACACCTGTGAGCAGCCTCCTCTGGGTCCAGCTCAGCACTGATAGCTTCCCCTGATCCAGCTTCCGGTTTCAGCAAGTGTAAAATTCTGCATTCTTTTGCCTGGTTTCTTCTCCTTAGTGAGGGTAGTAAGCATCTCAGGTCTTTGTCCTTTCCTGCTGACTTGTATTATTCTGGGCCTTTGGGCCTTAACCAGAGATACCTCTGGGGAGAAGTGTCTCAGTACAGAAAATGTTTTCTCTTCCATTAGAATTTCAGGAAATACAGGCAGTCCCACCCCTTCATGTGAAATGGGTGGAGAGATGGATTTAAAAGATTCAGAGAAATTGTAATGACTCTTCCATGCAAAGTGCAGAGTTCTGACACTGTCTGAATCTGGTCCACTAACTGTTATTACCTGGACAGCAGAGGTGAATGGAAATTCTGTGGAATGTGACCAGTGCTACTGAGACTTGCTCACTTCTTTTTAGATGAGTTACAGCTCGTCATCATGAGGATATTAGTGAACTGATGCCTGTCTTCTGAAAGGGATGAACAGTATCCTGTTCCTCAAATCATAAAAGTGCCCCAGAATTTCCCTCTCCTACATTATCCGTGAACGCAGGAGGAAGCAGTGATCCTGCAGGTTCTCATTTACACACTGAGACAGGGGTCTTTGTCTCCTGGGAATGACCCACAGTGCTTGATGTGGATGCATCCCCTGGGGCAGGGACAAGCTGAGCCTATGAGGGAGGTGAAGGAAGGTGCTCTGGGCCCTTGCTGCCACCCCTCCCCACACCTGTGGCCTCCAGACTGTAGAACCACCACAGAAGGAGGTGTTTATGGCATGAGCATGGGGTAGGGGATCCACCTGCAGAAGGGCTGGGGGTGGTTTGTCAGCCGAGGTTTTGTTGTCCTCAGCTGTTTCCTGACCTTTGCTTTTGGCCTCATCCAAGGAGTTGGTGGATTGAGTGTGATGTGTGCACCCTGAGTGAGTCTGTGAAGGTCAGACGTGGGGAAGGCTCCTTGGGGTCAACTGCTGCTGAGAAGATTGATGAATTGGAGAGCTTCTCTGGGTCAGAACTTCAACTTGAGTGTTTCCTCTTGGGTGAGAATTGAGGTCCTCAGGAGGGGGCATTTCCACACTGATCTCAGGCGCTCAGTCCCTCCCCCTGCCCTGGGGGCGCCCAGCCAGGCTGTGTGTCAGCAGGGGGATCCCAGCCCCCCAGCTCGGATGGCTTTGACCTTCTGACTTGGGGTTTCCTTGTGCACCGTGGGCAGCAGGCCGCTGATCTGAGCGGCTCACACTTGGCTGCTCTTCCCTTTTGTTTCTTTGATGGAATCTTGTGTCATGTGACTCAGTGTGAGTACCGAAGACTTTTGTTCCATTACTTGAAGGTGTAGATATTTATTCCCTTGGTCAGTTGGTAGCACTTCCCAGTGAGCGGCCCCCAGGGTGCCCATCATCCTGGTCTTTTTGGTATTCTTTGCAGCTTTACACCTGTTCCTCATCACCGAGCAGCGTTTTGATTTTGCTTCTGCTGAATCTGCAATAAGTGAATATAACCCGTACCACACCAGTAATGGCACACGGAATGCTTCTACGTGGTTCTTGGCCCCAGTCTGTTTCACATGTGCTGGTTTCAGAGGAAGGGAGTCACCAGGTGGTATCCTCCATCCAGTTCTGTGGGGATTGGGTTGTCTCATGGTTAGTTTTGATTTATCAGCCGTGCTATTATTTATACTCCTTGATTTTGTCTCCAAATGCCAGTGCAATATAAATTTTTACATGTGGAAGGAAAATTGAAGGACTGTAGATTATGGATATTTTCAAAATACTAGGAAGTGTGGATGGAGGGCTGGAGTCTAGTGTTGATTCTACGCCATTTCCAGCACTTGGAGTATAACTGACCAGGGTTCTTGGACTTGAATCAACAGAAGTTGATAAGAGGCCAGACAAGAAATTCCAATCAAGGCTTTATTGGGGCTCCTGCGGCAGCAGGAGGGAGCGAAAACAAGCAACAGGTTTCCTTGCTCACTCTCTGAGGACGGGGTGGGGGTGAGCTGCGTTCTCTTATATTGGGTGGGGAGGCTCTAGTCCAGCAGCTGTGCCGGAGGGGTGGCTTGGGTGGTGTGCCCACCCCCTTGGTGGTGCTGTGTGCCAGGTGCATGGGCAATACCCTGCTTTTGCTCCGGACTCCTCAGAAGTGGCAGTTGGATTATTTGGTCTTTTTGTATCTTCTTGTTCCTAATTTGCCCCAAGCCTGCTGTGCAGTTTTTTTAGTCCCTTATAGTCTCTTTGTATCTTGTTGCTGGAGGAGATGGTTGTCCAGTTGCAGGCACTGCAGCAAAGCTTCCAGGTTCCAGCCTGGCTCAGGAGTATCCAGCTTAATTTTGTCCATCATAATATGCGAAGTGGGATCTCCTTGTGATTGTATATTGGTTTTTACTGTTAACCATTGGGGTTGAGCACTTCTTATAAATGGTGTTCGTCTTCTGTGAAATAGTTTTCAGTCATTTTCTCACCTGTAATTCATTTGTATATTTACTGATTTATTATACTTTCTTTACATACTCTGGACATTCAACCTTTTTCATTTCTCGGTATGGCAAATATGATCTCTCAGATTGTGGTTCATCAGTTCTCTCTATTCTATTTGATGGACACGTCTTAACTTTAATAGACTTGACATTCTCCAATAGCTTACTCTATTTTTCCTCTATAAGAAAACTCCCCCGATTGTCGAGTCATAATGCATTTACCTGTAACTTCTCAATGTGTTGTACTTTCGTCTCTCATAGTTAAGCCCACAGTGAATTGGTTATTGTATATGCACTTATAAGGAAAAAGATTTCTTATTCCCCTGTAGGTATCCAGTGGTCACTGCCCCATCAAAGTGTCATCATCTGGCCCCTGCCCAGCATCAAGTGCTCTGGCGTAGATCCACATGCTGAAAACATGTGGGTCTCTTTCAATGTGTTGTGGTTTTTTTCCATTGGTGTATTTGTCCATCCCTCTGTTAACACCATCCTGTCCTAATCACTGCAGCTTAAGAAGTTTCAATGTCTGTTAGGGAAAATCCCACCACCTTGTTCTGTAGAAAGTCTTGGCTGTTTTAGAAGTTTGTCTTCCATTTCAGTTTTTAAAAGTAGTTTTTCTTAAGTTCACACAAAACACAAAACAGAAACAACCCCCAGACCAAAACCCAAAGCAAACCTTCAATGGAATTGAAGATCCAGTGGAATTTTCTTAAACTCTTGACCTGTTTGGGAGAAGCTGACGTCATGGTGACATCAAGTCCCCTTACTGAGAATGTGCCCATCTCTCCATTTATTTCATTTTACTGTGGGGTCGTTTGATAACATTTTGGACTTTATCCACAAATCAGCTTATATCCTTTATTAGACATAATTTAGGACTTAAAGAAAATTAGTTTTGTAGCAATTAGTTTTAAAGGTCTAATATTTAAATTTTTTACTTTTTTTTTTTTTTTTGGCCGTACCGTGCAACATGTGGGATCATAGTTCCCCAACCAGGGGTCGAACCCTCACCCCCTGCATTGGAAGCATGGAGTCTTAACCACTGGACTGCCATGGAAGTCCTGAAAATTTTTACTTTTCAATTGCTTGTTTCTAGTGATTCAAAATACACCAAGATTTATTTTTATGAGTTTATATACTGGAAACTTACTAAAAATCTCATTCTGTGATTATTTTCATATTCTTTTGGGGTGTGACATACACAAACATTTGAGCAATGAATAAAGGTAAATGTTTTCTTCTATTACAATATTTTTTTCCTGGTGAAACTTACTCTATTAGTGTCCCCTATTAACAGTTTTTTAAAATCAAGCATGTACTACAGGTCAGCATTAGAGAGATTTCTGTGTCTATTATTATTGAGAGATCAGGGTGATAAATACATTTGAATACTTGAAAAGATTCTCTGAAAAGAAACAAAACTTGAAATGTGGTTTTATGACAAACCATTTAGAAGACCTCAGTTATTAAACAACTAAAAACACAGAACACAGATTTCCTTGGTGGTCCAGCAGTTAACACTCTGCGCTTCCAATGCTGGGGACACGGGTTCAATCCCTGGTCGGGGAACTAAGATCCCACACACCACGCGGTGCAGCCAAAATAAATTAATTAATTAAAAGTAAAAAAAAAAATAAAAACACAGAACAGAAGATAAACAGGCATTCACCAACCTCATTGTCTCCAGCACATGACATGTGACATATTAAGGCATCTTTTGCTCCCATCCTGGTATATGCAGGTTAAGAGACAGGCTTTAAATAGGAACCAGCACTTCTGCTCAAATGCATTGGGCAGATTTGTTTTTTATATTCTCGCATTCCACACACCCTGAAAGCTTTCGTGATGAAGCACATCTTGACCCAGAGCAACACAGTGGTGTACACAGATATCTGTTTAGTAAAGAGGAGCAGTTCCCCGTTGAACAGTAGGAAGGAAGGAAAAGAAGATTATGTAAAAAAGTTCCAAGACTGGTATTTCAGTTGCTCTCAAGAAATTTATGCTTCAGTGATAAGGAGATAGACGAGATGAAGACTTGATTGACGATGAGGTTCCATTAACTTGGATCCTCCTGGGGAAGAATTGTTCATTGGTATTTTGCTGCATTGGGATGAGAGTTTGAAAAGCACTTCATACTCCTTAAAAAGCAAAAATCACATCCACTAGAAAAAGATCATTTAACTTAATACTGATTATTTATTATTTCCCGTATTTGACCATTTTCAAAGCTCAACAGGCTCCATAAAGTACATAGAAGAGTGACCTGTTCACCTGTTTTTTTTGTTTTGTTTTTGTTGTTGTTGTTTGTTTTTTGTGGTACGCGGACCTCTCACTGTTGTGGCCTCTCCCCTTGCGGAGCACAGGCTCCGGACGCGCAGGCTCAGCGGCCATGGCTCATGGGCCTAGCCGCTCCGTGGCATGTGGGATCTTCCCGGACCGGGGCATGAACCCGCGTCCCCTGCATCGGCAGGCGGACTCTCAACCACTGCGCCACCAGGGAAGCCCATGTTCACCTGTTATTAAGGCAGGTGTGTGAAAATAGTGTACTAGAACTACATCTTTCATGAACTGTCAGCTTGCAACATTTATTTATTTATTTATTTATTTATTTATTTATGGCTGCATTGGGTCTTCGTTGCTGCGCACGGTCTTTCTCTAGTTGCGGCGAGCGGGGGCTACTCTTCATTGTGGTGCACGGGCTTCTCACTGCAGTGGCTTCACTTGTTGCGGAGCATGGGCTCTAGGCACGTGGGCTTCAGTAGTTGTGGCTCACGGGCTCTAGAGAGTAGGCTCAGTAGTTGTGGAACATGCGCTTAGTTGCTCCGTGGCATGTGGGATCTTCCCGGACCATTGCAGTGGCTTCTCTTGTTGCGGAGCATGGGCTCTAGGTGCGCGGGCTTCAGGAGTTGTGGCACACGGGCTCAGCAGTTGTGACTCGCGGGCTCTAGAGAGCAGGCTCAGTAGTTGTGGCCCACGGGCTTAGCTGCTCCGCAGCATGTGGGATCTTCCCAGACAAGGGCTCGAACCCATGTCTCCTGCTTTGGCAGGCGGATTCTTAAGCACTGCGCCACCAGGGAAGTCCCTCATGAAGTATTTTGAACCCAGTTTCCTTTTTTCTTTTAAAGACTTATTACTTACTTACTTATTTTATTTGTTTTTGGCTGCGTCAGGTCTTAGTTGCGGCATGCGGGATCTTTCGTTGTGGCTCTCGGGCTGTTCGTTGTGGTGCTCGGGCTCCTCTCTAGTTGTGACGCACAGGCTCTAGGGCACATGGGCTCTGTAGTTTGTGGCACGTGGGCTCTAGTTGAGGCGCATGAGCTTAGTAGTTGTGGCTCGTGGGCTCTAGAGCGCAGGCTCAGTAGTCGTGGTGCGTGGGCTTAGTTGCCCCGTGGCACGTGGGATCTTAGTTCCCTGGCCAGAGATTGAACCTGTGTCCCCTGCATTGTAAGGTGGATTCTTTACCACTGGACCACCAGGGAAAATCCCCCGTTTCCTTTTGAAAGGACGCTCTTTCCTTGCTTTCAAGTCTGAGGGCAAATCATCACATTTAGGGCCAGTTGTGTTTAAAGACTTACGAGATTATAGAAGATATATGTTGGTCTCTGCCCCTGGCTCCTGACACCCCTCTAATCTCCTGGGTCATAGAAGTGCCTTTTGTTCTAATGAGATGACTCTGGGCTCATGGATGCCTCCTGGATGAGGTCAGGTCACTGGAAAGACAAGCCATAATAAGAAGCTTGGAACTGTCAGCCCCACATTCGCTTAAGGGAGAGGGCTGAAAATGGACTTAATGACCATTCCTGCCTCTGTGATGAAACCCCCACAAAATCCCAGTTGTTTGGAGTTCAGAGAGCTTTTGGGTTGGTGACCAGGGGTAGGTGTGGGGAGGGTGATGCCCAGAGAGGGCATGGAAGCTCTGTGCCGCTTCCCACATTCCTCACCCTACTTGTCCCTTCATCAGGATGTTCGTCTGTATCCTTTATTGCATCCTTTATTAAACTGGTGAACGTGGGTAAGTGCTTCCCTGAGTTTTGTGAGCCACTCTGGCAAATTAATGGAACCCCAGGAGAAGGGGTCGTGGGAACCTGTGATCTATAGGTGGTAGGTCAGAAGAAGCACAGGTGACAGCCTGGTCTTGAGACTGGCGTCTGAAGTGTGTGTGTGTTTGGGGGTTGGGGTCAGTCTTGAGGGACTGAGCCCTTAACCTGTGGGATCTCTCCAGGTAGAGTGTATCAGCACTGAGTGAAAGCATGGGAAACCCAGTTGGAGTCACAGAGAATTGCCTGGTGTGGGGAGAAACCGCCACACACTGGAGACCAGAAGTGTCTGAAGTGAAGTGTTCTCTGTGAAGGAAAAGAGACACACAGGGAAGAAACACACAGTAGGGAAAACTGTTTTTTTTCCCCCAGCACAGAAGAAGGAAAAACTACTTTTCCCTCTATGAGGCTTCACCACATCATCAACCCAGCCCGTCCTCAGGGAGGTTCTCCTGGCTGACTCCGTGTATCTGCCAGCTCTCAATTCTGGGCTTTTGAAAGTGGTTCTTTTTGTCTTTTTTCTTACTTGATGCAGCTGCGATAGGAGTTTCAACAATGATGGTAAGGCTTATGGATGGTGCAGGGTAATGGGCGGACTCTTCTCCAGGAACTGTCCTTGGCAGATACAGACAATACCTAGGTGGTGACGGTTCCTAAATGAGCCTGGCTGACCTGCTCTGCTTTAAGCTGGCACATGGAGGAGTCTGGGGCCATGTTTCTATTCAGGAAGCCTCTATTATTAAGGTAGCTTTGGGATCACCATTTTCACTCTGTTGTATTGAAAGGAGACCAGGGACTTCCCTGGTTGGCACAGTGGTTAAGAATCCACCTGCCAATGCAGGGGACACGGGTTCGGGCCCTGGGCCAGGAAGATCCCATATGCCGTGGAGCAACTAAGCCTGTGGGCCACAACTACTCAGCCTGCGCTCTAGAGCCCACGAGCCACAACTACTGAGCCCACATGCCACAATTACTGAAGCCCACATGCCTAGAGCCTGTGCTCCGCAACAAGAGAAGCCACCGCAGTGAGAAGCCCGTGCACCACAATGAAGAGTAGCCCCCACTCGCCACAGCTAGAGGAAGCCCACATGCAGCAACGAAGACCCAACGCAGCCAAAAGTAAATAAAATAAATAAATTTATTTAAAAAAAAAAACAGTTACAGATGTAGAAAACAAACTTATGGTTACCAGGAGGTAAGGGGAAGGAGGGATAAATTGGGAGACTGGGATTGACATATACACACTACTATAGATAAAATTAACTAATAAGGGCCTGCTGTATAGCACAGGGAACTCTACTCAATCCTCAGTAATGGCCTATATGGGAAAAGAATCTAAAAAATAAAGAGTGGATATATGTTTATGTATAACTGATTCACTTTTCTGTACACCTGAAACTAACACAACAGTGTAAATCAAATATACTCCAATCAAAATTTAAAAAAGAGGGCTTCCCTGGTGGTGCAGTGGTTGAGAATCTGCCTGCCAATGTAGGGGACATGGGTTCGAGCCCTGGTCTGGGAAGATCCCACATGCCGTGGAGCAACTGAGCCTGTGAGCCACAACTACTGAGCCTGCATGTCTGGAGCCTGTGCTCCGCAACAAGAGAGGCCGCAATAGTGAGAGGCCTGTGCACCGCGATGAACAGTGGACCCCGCTCGCCGCTACTAGAGAAAGCCCTCGCACAGAAACGAAGACCCAACACAGCCAAAAATAAATAATTTTAAAAAAATTCTAAAAAGAAAAAAAATTTTTTTCCCTTGTGACAAGAACTCTCAGGATTTACTCTGTTAGCTTTCATGTATAACATACAGCAGTGTTAATTATATTAATCATGTTGTACATTACGTCCTGGTGCTTATTTAACTTGTAACTGGAAGTTTGTACCTTTTGACCACCTTATCCACTTTCCACTCCCCCAACCCCTTGCCTCTGGTAACCACAAATCTGATCTCTTTTTCTATGAGTTTCTTTGTTTCTTGAAGTATAATTGACCTACAGAACTATGTTAGTGCCAGTGCACAAAATAGTGATTCACTATTTCTGTTCATTACAAAATGATCACCACTGTAAGTCTAGTTGCCAACTGTCACCATGCAAAGATATTATTATTGATTATATTCCCTACACTGTACATTTTATCCCAGTGACTTATTATTTTATAACTTATAAAGGAAGTTGTTACCTTTTTTAAATTAAATTTATTTATTTATTTATTTTTGGCTGCATTGTGTCTTCGTTGTAGTGCGGGCTTTCTCTAGTTGTGGTGAGCGGGGGCTACTCTTCGTTGCAGTGCGCAAGCTTCTCATTGTGGTGGCTTCTCTTGTTGCGGAGCATGGGCTCTAGGTGCGCAGGCTTCAGTAGTTGTGGCTCGTGGGCTCTAGAGTGCAGGCTCGGTAGTTGTGGCACATGGGCTTAGTTGGTCCGAGGCATGTGGGATCTTCCCGGACCAGGGCTCGAACCCATGTCCCCTGCATTGGCAGGCAGATTCTTAACCACTGTGCCACCAGGGAAGCCTGGAAGCTGTTACTTCTTAATCTTCCTCAACTATTTCAGTCATCCTCTCAACCCCTTCCCCTCTGGCAGCTGCTATTTATCTGTGCATCTCTGACTCTGTTTTGTTATCTTTGTGCATTTGTTTTGTTTTTTAGATTCCACATATAAGTGAAATCATATGGTTTATGTCACAAATGGCAAGATTTCTTTATTTTATATGGCTGAGTAATATTCCATTATATATATATATGTATATATACATATATATATATATATCCATATCCATTCATCTATCAGTGGACACTTAGGTGGCTTCCATATCTTGGCTATTCTAAATAATGCTTCAATGAATATAGAGGTACCTGTATCTTTTCAAGTTTGTGCTTTTGTTTTCTTTGGAAAAATACCCAGAAGTGGAACTGCTGGATTGTGAGGTAGTTCTATTTTTAATTAAAAAACTTTTTTAATTGGAGTATAGTTGATTTGCAATGTTGTGTTAGTTTCAGGTATACAGAAAATGAATCAGTTATAAATATACATATGTCCACTTTTTAAAAAAGTTCTTTTCCCGTAGAGGCCATTACAGAGTATTGAGTAGAGTTCCCTGTACTATAGAGTATATTTTTAATTTTTTGAGGAAACTCCATACTGTTTTCCGTAGCAGCTACATGAATTTGCATGCCCACCAATAGTGCACAAGGGTTCCCTTTTCTCCACATCTTCACCAACACTTGTTACCTGTTTTCTTTTTTTTTCTTTTTGCGGTATGCAGGCCTCTCACTGTTGTGGCCTCTCCCGTTGCGGAGCACAGGCTCCAGACGCACAGGCTCAGCAGCCATGGCCCACGGGTCTAGCCACTCCGCGGCATGTGGGATCTTCCCGGACCGGGGCACGAACCTGTGTCCCCTGCATCGGCAGGTGGACTCTCAACCACTGTGCCACCAGGGAAGCCCCACTTGTTTTCTTTTTGATAATAGCCATTTGACAGTTGTGAGGTGATATCTCCTTGTGGTTTTGATGAGCATTTCTCTGATGATTAGTGATGTTGAGCACCTTTTCATGTGCCTTTGGGCCTTCTGTGTGTCTTCTTTGGAAAAATGGCTGTTAAGGTCCTCTGCTTATTTTTCAATTGAGTTGTTTGTTTTTGTCTGAGTTGTGTGAGTTCTTTATATGTTTTAGATATCAATCCCTTACTAGACATATCATTTGCAAATGATATGTCATTTTCCCAGTCAGTAGGTTGCCTTTTCATTTTATTGGTGGTTTCCTTCACTGTGCAAAAGCTTTTTAGTTTGATGTAGTCCCATTTGTTTATTTTTGCTTTTGTTTCCCTTGCCTGAGGAGACATATCCAAAAAATATTGCTAAGACATGTCCGAGAGCATCAAGCCTATGTTTTCTTCTAGAAGCTTTATGACTTCAGGTCTTATATTTAAGACTTTAACCCATTTTGAGTTTGCTTTTGTGTATGGTGTGAGAAAGTAGTCTGGTTTTGTTTTTTTGGGTTTTTTGCATGTAGCTGTCCAGTTTTCTACTTATTAAAGAGGCTATCTTCCTCCCCGCCCCGTTGTATATTCTTGCCTTCTTTGTCATATATTAATTGACCAAATAAATGTGTGTTAATTTCTGGGCTTTCTAGTCTGTTCCATTGATGTGTTTGTTTTTGTGCCACTGCCATACTGTTTTCATTCCTGTAGCTTTGTTGTATAGTTTCAAATCAGAGCATATGATACCTCCAGCTTCATTCTTCATTCTGAAAATTGTTTTGGCTATTTGAGGTTTTTTGTGTTCCCATACAAATTTTGGAAGTGTTCATTCTAGTTCTGTGGGAAATGCCATTTGTATTTTAGTAGGGATTGCCTTGACTCTGTAGATTGCTTTCAGTAGTATGGTCATTTTAACAATATTTATTCTTCTAATCAATGAGAACAATAAAACTTTCCATTTCTTTGTGTCATCTTCAGTTTCATCAGTGTTTTATAGTTTTCTATGCACTGTTCTTTTACCTCCTCAGATTTATTCCCAGGTATTTTATTTTTTGATGCAGTTGTAAGTGGAATTATTCTTAATTTCTCTTTTTGATAGTTTGTTGTTAGTGTTTAGATACTGAACAGATTTCTGTATACTCATTTTATATCCTGCAACTTTACTGAATTCATTTAATCTAACAGTTTATTTATTTATTTATTTAGTTTTGGCTGTGTTGGGTCTTCATTGCTGCGTGCGGGCTTTCTCTAGTTGTGGCGAGCGGGGGTTACTCTTCGTTGAAGTGTGCGGGCTTCTCAATGCGGTGGCTTCTCTTTTTGTGGAGCATGGGCTCTAGGCACATGGGCTTCAGTAGTTGTAGCACACGAGCTCTAGAGCACAGGCTCAGTAGTTGTGGCGCCCGGGCTTAGTTGCTCCGTGGCATGTGGGATCTTCCCGGACCAGGGCTTGAACCCGTGTCCCCTGCATTGGCAGGCAGATTCTCAACCACAGTGCCACCAGGGAAGCCCCTAACAGTTTTTTGTGTGTGTGTGGCATCTTTAGGATATTTTCGTATAGTATCATGTCATCTGCAAACAGTGACAGTTTTACTTCTTTCTTTCCAATTTGGATTCCTTTTATTTATTTTTATTGTCTGATTGCTGGGGCTGTGACTTCCAATACTGTGTTGATTAAAAGTGGCGAGAGTGGGCATCCTTGTCTTGCTCCTGATCTTCAAGGAAATGTTTTCAGCTTTTCACCATTGAATATGATATTGGCTCTAGGTTTGTCATATATACCTTTATTGTGTTGAGGTATGTTCCCTCTATACCCACTTTGTTGAGAGTTTTCATCATACACAGATGTTGAATTTTGTCAAAAGCTTTTTGTGAATCTACTGAGGTGATCATATGATTTTTAATCTTCAATTTGTTAATGAGTTCTATCATGTTGACTGATTTGCAGATGTGGAACTATCCTTGCATCTTTGGGATAAACCCCACTTGATCATAGTGAATGATCCTTTTAACGTATTGTTGATTTTTGTTTCCTAGTGTTTTGTTGAGGATTTTTGTGTCTATGTTCATTAGTGATATGGGCATGTAGTTTTCTTTTTGTGTGTAGTATCTGTCTGATTTTGGTATTAGGGTGATGCTGGCCTCATATAACGATCTGGGAAGCATTCCTCTTCAATTTGTTGGTATAGTTTGAAAAAGATAGGGATTAACTCTTCTTTAATTGTTTGGTAGAATTCATCTGTGAAGGTATCTGGTCCTGGACTTTTGTTTGTCAGGAGGTTTTTTTTTGTTTTTAAATTACTGATTCAATTTCATTACTAGTAACTGGTCCACTCATGTCTTATGTTTCTTTTTCTTTTCTTTTTTTAAAAAATATTTATTTATTTGGCTGCCCCAGGTCTTAGTTGCAGCATGCAGGATCTTTGTTGTGGCATGTGGGATCTTTAGTTGCAGCATGTGGGATCTTTTAGTTGTGGCATGCAGGGTCTTTAGTTGCAGCATGTGGGATCTATTTCCCTGACCAGGGATTGAATCCAGGCCCCTTGCACTGGGATCAAGGACTCTTAGCCACTGGACTACCAGGGAAGTCCCTCTTATATTTCTTTCTGATTCAGTCTTGAAAGATTGCACATCTAGGAATTTATCCATTTTTTTATTAGTGAGTAATTGTTTGGCGTAATCTCTTATCCTTAGTATTTCTGTAGTTTTGGTTATAATTTTTCCTCTTTCTTTTTTGATTTTATTTATTTGGGCTCTCTTTTTTTTTTCTTGATGAGTGGGCCAAAGGTTTATCAATTTTGTTTATCTTTTAAAAGAAGCAGCTCTTCATTTCATTGATCTTTTTTGTTGTTTTTCTTTAGTTTCTATTTCATTTATTTCTGCCCTGATCTTTATTATATCTTTCCTTTTACTAACTTTGGATTTTGGTTGTTATTCTTTTTCTAGTTTCTTTAGGTGTAAGGTTAGATTGTTTATTTGAGGTTTTTCTTGTTTCCTGAGGTAGGATGTGTCACCATGAACTTCTCTCTTAGAACTGCTTTTGCTGCATCCCATAGATTTTTGAAACATTGTGTTTCTATTTTCACTTATCTCCAGGTATCTTTTTATTTCCTCTTTGATTTTTTCAATAAACCATTAGTTGTTTAATGGCATGTTGTTTACCCTCCACATTTTTGTGGGGTTTTTGCTGTTCTTTTCTTATATGTATATATATAAGAATATATTTCTCATACTGTTGTGGTTGGGAAAGATGCTTGATACAATTTCATTCTTCTTAAATGTATTGAGACTCGTAGTCTAGCATGTGATGCATCCTGGAGGATGTACCATGTATACTTGAAAAGAATGTGTATTCTGCTGCTCTTGGATGGAATGTTTTATATATAAAAACTCTAGTGTGTGTGTGTGTAATTTAAAGTCCATCTGACCTAATGTGTTGTTTAAAGCCAGTGTTTCAGTACTGATTTTCTGTCTGGATGATCTGTCCATTGATGTATGTGGGGTGTTAAAGTCCCCTGCTATTGTGTTACTGTCAGTTTCATTCTTTATGTTTGTTAATATTTGCATCATATATTTAGGTGCTCCTATGTTGAGTGCATATATAATTACAAGTGTTATATCTTCTTGTTGGATTGATACTTTTTTCATGAAATAATGTCCTTCTTTGTCTTTTGTTACAATCTTTGTTTTAAAGTTTGTTTTGTCTAAGTATTGCTATTCCAGCTTTCTTTCTGTTTCCATTTGTTTGGAATCCCTTTTTCCATTTCCTCACTTTTAATCTGTGTATCTTTAGATCTGAAGTGAGTCCCTATGGGCAGCATATATATGGGTCTTGGTTTTGTATCCATTCAGCCACTTTGTGTGTTTTCCTTTTTTAATGATTTTTTTCTCTCTAACTGATATTTCATTTAAAAAAAAATTTAAAATGTCCCCAGAATGTGAGTCATTCTTTTTTGTTCAATTTGTTAATTTTTTTTAATTTTATTTTTTATACAGCAGGTTCTTATTAGCTATCTATCTTATACAAATCAGTGTATATATTTCAATCCCAGTCTCCCAGTTCATCTCACCATCACCCCCTGCCCAACACTTCCCCCCTTGGTGTCCATACGTTTGTTCTCTATTTGTTTCTCTATTTCTGCCTTGCAAACGGGTTCATCTGTACCATTTTTCTAGATTCGACATATATGTGTTAATATACGCTATTTGCTTTTCTCTTTCTGACTTACCTCACTCTGTATGACAGTCTCTAGGTCCATCCACGTCTCCACAAATGACTCAATTTCGTTCCTTTTTATGGCTGAATAATATTCCACTGTATATATGTACCATATCTTCTGTATTCATTCATCTGTCAGTGGGCATTTAGGTTGCTTCCATGACCTGGCTATTGTAAATAGTGCTGCAGTGAACACTGGAGTGCATGTATATGCCCAGTAGTGGGATTGCTGGGTCATATGGTAATTCTTTTTTCAGTTTTTTAAGGAACCTCCATACTGTTCTCCATAATGGCTGTATCAATTTACATTCCCACCAACAGTGCAAGAAGGTTCCATTTTCTCTATACTCTCCCCAGCATTTGTTGTTTGTAGATTTTCTGATAATGTCCATTCTAACCAGTGTGAGGTGATACCTCATTGTAGTCTTGATTTGCATTTCTCTAATGATTAGTGATGTTCAGCATCCTTTCATGTGTTTGTTGGCCATCTGTATATCTTCTTTGGAGAAATGTCTATTTAGGTCTTTTGCCCATTTTTGGATTGGTTTGTTTGTTTTTCTGATATTGAGCTGCATGAGCTGCTTGTATATTTTGGAGATTAATCCTTTGTCAGTTGCTTCATTTGCAAATATTTTCTCCCATTCTGAGGGTTGTCTTTTCATCTTGTTTATGATTTCCTTTACTGTGCAAAAGCTTTGAAGTTTAATTAGGTCCCATTTGTTTATTTTTATTTCCATTTCTCTAGGAGGTGGGTCAAAAAGGATCTTGCTGTGATTTATGTCATAGAGTGTTCTGTCTATGTTTTCCTCTAAGAGTTTTATAGTGTCTGGCCTTATATTTAGGTCTCTAATTCCATTTTAAGTTTATTTTTGAGTTTGGCATTAGGGAGTGTTCTAATTTCATTCTTTTACATGTAGCTGTTCAGTTTTGCCAGCACCACTTATTGAAGAGGCTGTCTTTTCTCCATTGTATATTCTTGCCTCCTTTATCAAAGATAAGGTGACCATATGTGCATGGGTTTATCTCTGGGCTTTCTATCCTGTTCCATTGATCTGTATTTCTGTTTTGGTGCCAATACCGTATTGTTTGGATTACTGTAGCTTTGTAGTATAGTCTGAAGTCAGGAAGTCTGATTCCTCCAGCTCTGTTTTTCTCCTTCAAGTTTGCTGTGGCTATTTGGGGTCTTTTGTGTCTCCATACAAATCTTAAGATTTTTTTGTTCTAGTTCTGTAAAAAATGCCATTGGTAATTTGATAGGGATTGCATTGAATCTGTAGATTGCTTTGAGTAGTATAGTCATTTTCACAGTACTGATTCTCCCAATCCAAGAACATGGTATATCTCTCCATCTGTTTGTGTCATCTTTGATTTCTTTTTATAGTTTTCTGAGTACAGGTCTTTTACCTTCTTAGGTAGGTTTATTTCTAGTTATTTTTTCTTTTTTTGCAGTGGTGAATGGGATTGTTTCCTTAATTTTTCTTTCCGATCTTTCATTGTTAGTGTATAGGAAAGCAAGAGATTTCTGTGCATTAATTTTGTATCCTACAACTTTACCAAATTCACTGATTAGCTCTAGTAGTTTTCTGGTGGCATCTTTAGGATTTTCTATGTATAGTATCATGTGATCTGTGAACAGTGACACTTGTACTTCTTCTTTTCCAATTTGAATTCCTTTTATTCCTTTTGGTTCTCTGATTGCCATGGCTAGGACTTCCAAAACTGTGTTGAATAATAGTGGCGAGAGTGGGCAACCTTGTCTTGTTCCTGATCTTAGAGGAAATGCTTTCAGTTTTTCACCATTGAGGATGATGTTTGCTGTGGGTTTGTCGTATATCGCCTTTATTATGTTGAGGTAGGTTCCCTCTATGCCCATTGTCTGGAGAGTTTTTATCGTAAGTGGGTGTTGAATTCTGTCAGAAGCTTTTTCTGCATCTATTGAGATGATCATATGGATTTTATTCTTCAATTTGTTAATATAGTGTATCACATTGATTGATTTGCATATATTGAAGAATACTTGCATCCCTGGGATAAATCCCACTTGATCATGATGTATGATCCTTTTAATGTGTTGTTGGACTCTGTTTGCTAGTATTTTCTTGAGGATTTTTGCATGTGTATTCATCAGTGATGTTGGTCTGTAATTTTCTTTTTGTGTAGTATCTCTGTCTGGTTTTGGTATCAGGGTGATGGCGGCCTTGTAGAATGAATTTGGGAGTGTTCCTTCCTCTGCAGTTTTTTGGAAGAGTTTGAGAACGATGGGTGTTAGCTCCTCTCTAAATGTTTGATAGAATTCACCTGTGAAGCCATCTTGTCCTGGACTTTTGTTTGTTGGAAGATATTTAATCACAGTTTCAATTTCATTACTTGTGATTTGTCTGTCATATTTTCTATTTCTTCTTGGTTCAGTCTTGGAAGGTTATATCTTTCTAAGAATTTTTTTTTTTTTGGCTGTGTTGGGGCTTCTTTGCTGCATGTGGCCTTTCTCTAGTTGCGGCAAGCGGGGGCTACTCTTCATTGCGGTGCGCGGGCTTCTCATTGTGGTGGCTTCTCTCGTGGAGCACAGGCTCTAGGCCCACGGGCTTCAGTAGTTGCGGCATGCGGGCTCAGTAGTTGTGGCGCACGGGCTTAGTTGCTCTGCGGCATGTGGGATCTTCCCGGACCAGGGCTCAAACCCGTGTCCCCTGCATTGGCAGGCGGATTCTCAACCACTGCACCACTAGGGAAGCCCCTCTTTCTAAGAATTTGTCCATTTCTTCCAGGCTGTCCATTTTATTGTCATAGACTTGCTTGTAGCAGTCTGTTATGATGCTTTGTGTTTCTGTGGTGTCTGTTGTAACTTCTTTTTCATTTCTAATTTTATTGATATGAATCCTCTCCCTCTTTTTCTTCATGAGTCTGGCTAAAGGTTTATCAATTTTGTTTATCTTCTCAAAGAACCAGCTTTTAGTTTTATTGATCTTTGCTATTGTTTTCTTTGTTTCTATTTCATTTATTTCTGTTCTTATCTTTAGGATTTCTTTCCTTCCACTAACTTTGCGTTTTGTTTGTTCTTTCTCTAGTTACTTTAGGTGTAAGGTTAGATTGTTTATTTGAGATTTTTCTTGTTCGTTGAGGTAGGATTGTATTGCTGTAAACTTCCTTCTTAGAATTGCTTTTGCTGCATCCCATAGGTTTTGGATCATCGTTTTTTCATTGTCATTTGTCTCTACCTATTTTTTGACTTCCTCTTTGATTTCTTCAGTGATCTCTTGGTTATTTAGTAGCGTATTGTTTTAGCTTCCATGTGTTTGTGTTTTTTACGGTTTTTTTTCTTGTAATTTATTTCTAATCTCATAGCTTTGTTGTTGGAAAAGATGCTTGATGACGACTTCAGTTTTATTAAATTTACCAAGGCGTGATTTGTGACCCAAGATGTGATCTATCCTGGAGAATATTCCATGTGCACTTGAGAAGAAAGTGTAATCTGCTGTTTTCAGTTGGAATGTCCTATGATATCAATTAAATCTGTCTGGTCTGTTGTGTCATTTAAAGCTTGTGTTTCCTTATTAATTTTCTGTCTGGATGATTTGTCTATTGGTGTAAGTGAGGTGTTAATGTCCCCCCCTAATTTTGTGTTACTGTCAATTTTCTCTTTTATAGATGTTAGCATTTGCCTTATGTATTGAGGTGCTCCTATGTTGGCTACATATATGTTTATAATTATTATACCTTCTTCTTGGATTGATCCCTTGATCATTATGTAGTGTCCCTCCTTGTCTCTTGTAACAGTCTTTATTTTAAAGTCTATTATCTGCTATGAGTATTGCTACTCCAGCTTTCTTTTGATTTCCATTTGCATGGAATATCTTTTTCCGCCCCCTCACTTTCAGTCTGTATGTGTCCCTAGTTCTGAAGTGTGTTTCTTATAGGCAGCATATATATGGGTGTTGTTTTTGTATCTGTTCAGCCAATCTGTGTCTTTTGGTTGGAGCATTTAATCTATTCACATTTAAGGTACTTATCAATATGTATGTTCCTATTACCATTTTCTTAATTATTTTGGGTTTGTTTGGTAGGTCCTTTTCTTCTCTTGTGTTTCCCACTTAAGAGAAGTTCTCTTAGCATTTGTTGTAGAGCTGGTTTGGTGGTGCTGAATTCTCTTAGCTTTTGCTTGTCTGTAAAGCTTTTGATTTCTCTGTCAAATCTGAATGAGATCCTTGCTGGATAGAGTAATCTTGGTTGTAGGTTATTCCCTTTCATCACTTTAAATATGTCATGCCACTCCCTTCTGGCTTGTAGAGTTTCTGCTGAGAAATCAGCTGTTACCCTTACAGGAGTTCCCTCGTATGTTATTTGTCCTTTTTCCCTTGTTGCTTTTAATAACTGTTCTTTGTCCTTAATTTTTGTCAATTTGATTACTGTGTGTCTCAGTGTGTTTCTCCTTGGGTTTATCCTGCCTGGGACTCTCTGTACTTTCTGGACTTGGGTGGCTATTTCCTTTCCCATGTTAGGGAAGTTTTTGACTATAATCTCTTTAGATATTTTCTTGGGTCCTTTCTCTCTCTCTTTTTCTCCTGGGACCCCTTTAATGTGAATGTTGGTGCATTTAATGTTGTCCTAGAGGTTTCTGGCTGTCTTCATTTCTCTTTTCTTTAATCTGTTCCTCAGTAGTGATTCCATCATTCTGTCTTCCAGGTCACTTATCCATTCTTCTGCCTTGGTTATTCTGCTATTGATTCGTTCTAGTGTATTTTTCATTTCAGTTATTGTATTGTTCATCTCTGTTTGTTTGTTCTTTAATTCTTCTAGATCTTTGTTAAACATTTCTTGTATCTTCTCAATCTATGCCTCCATTCTTTTTCTGAGGTCCTGGATCATCTTCACTATCATTCTGAATTCTTTTTCTGGAAGGTTGCCTATCTCCACTTCATTTACTTGTTTTTCTGGGCTTTTATCTTGTTCCTTCCTCTGGTACATAGTCCTCGGCCTTTTCATTTTGCCATTCTTTCTGTGAAAGTGGTTTTCATTCCAAAGACTGCAGGATTATAGTTCTTCTTGCTTCTGCTGTCTGCCCTGTGGTGGATACACTCTATGTCTTTTGATTGGAGCATTTAGTCCATTTACTTAAAGTGATTATGGATAGGTATGTACTTATTGCCATTTTGTTAATTGCTTTCTGGTTGTTTTTATAGCTTTTTTTTTTTTTTGTCCTTTATTCTTCTTTTGCTCTCTTGTGATTTTATGACTATCTTTAGTGTTATGTCTGGATTACTTTCTCTTTTGTGTGTATCTATTATAGATTTTTAGTTTGTGGTTACCATGAGGTTTATACATAGCAACCTTTCTATATACATGATTACCTTAAGTTCTAACAGCCCTGCATTTTTAGTCCTCCCACTTGTGTTTAGTTTTTTTAACTTTATTTATTTATTTATTTTTGATTGCATTGGGTCTTCATTGCGGTGCACAGGCTTCTCATTGCGGTGGCTTCTCTTGTTTCAGAGCACAGGCTCTAGGCACGTGGGCTTCAGTAGTTGTCACTCGCAGGCTCTAGAGCACAGGCTCAGTAGTTGTGGTGCACCGGTTTAGTTGCTCTGTAGCATGTGGGATCTTCCAGTACCAGGGCATGAACCCGTGTCCCCTGCATTGGCAGGTGGATTGTTAACCACTGCATCCCCAGGGAAGTCCTTTAATATTTTTTTGTATCATATTTTACATATGTTGTTTTCTGTATTCCTTAACTACTTATTATGGATATAGATAAATTTACTAGTTTTGTCTTTTAACTTTCCTACTAGGTTTGTAAGTGGTTGATCTACTACCTTTACTTTATCTTTGACTTTACCAGTGCAACTTTTCCTTTCTGGTTTTTATATATCTAGTTGTGGTCTTTTCCACTTAGAGAAGAACATCATGAAAAGGTGATGTTCTAACAGATACTTTTCCTGAGTCTATTGAGGTGATTATATGGTTTTTGTTCTTTGTTAATAAGGTATTTGATACCAATGCTTTGTTTCTTTGAACCAAACTTTTTATTCCTGGGATAAATCCCTCTTGGTGATGGTGTTTAGTACTTTTTATATCTCTCTAGATTTGGATTGTGGATATTTTTGAGGAATTTTTTTGTCTATATTTATATGGAATACTGCTCTGTAGATTTCTTTACATGTGATGTCTTTTTCTTGTCTTGGTATCGGGGTAATACAAGCCTCATAGAAGGGGTTGGGAAATGTCTCTCCACAATTCAATTTTGTATATGGATCACCAATTACTCATGCTATTGAGCCTCTTTTCATATGGTTATTGGCCATTTGTATATCTTCTTTGGAGAATTGTCTATTCACATTTATTGCCCCATTATTTAACTGTATTATTTGTCTTTTATATTCTTATCTTTTATTTTTTTTATTTTTTGTCATATGAGTTCTTAAAATATATTTCTGATACAGGCCTCTCATCAGGTGTGTGATTAGCAAACCCAGTTGCAACCCTAGTTGAAGTAACCTTGCCTTCTTTGTAGCTGATATTGTGGGGATTTGTTTTTCCTTCAGATTTTGAGACCATATTTGTTGTTTTAAAAAATCTCTAATTTTTATTTTTGTCATTGTCTGTTTATATCATCAGTGCAGTGTGGTCCCATATTTCTTTATTTAAAAAATTTTATTGATTTTTGGCTGTGTTGGGTCTTCATTGCTGCAGGCAGCCTTTCTCTAGTCGTGGTGAGCAGGGACTACTCTTTTTTGAGGTGTGTGGACTTCTTATTGCAGTGGCTTCTCATTGCAGAGAGTGGGCTCTAGGTGCACAGGCTTCAGTAGTTGTAGCATGTGGACTCAGCATTTGTGGCACGTGGGACCTGGAGCACTCAGGCTTCAGTAGCTGAGGCACGTGGGCTCAGTAGTTGTAGCACACAGGTGCAGTAGTTGTGATGCATGGGCTTAGTTGCTCCGCGGCATGTGGGATCTTCTGGGACCAGGGCTCAAACCCGTGTGCCCTGCATTGGCAGTTAGATTCTTAACCACTGTGCCACCTGGCAAGTCCCCAATATTTCTCTAAAAATAATAATTAGGTTCTTTTTCTCCCTGTTAAAGTCAACTTGACTCCATTACCGTTAGATCCTTCAATAGCTCTTGTTTGTGGGGCCTGTTCCTTGAATTCCGAGCACTCTGTTATTAATTTGAGAGGCTCCACTGGCTTGACAGATTCCTGAGGAACCAGGCCTTTGCTTACCCAGTGGATGTGCCAGGCCCTGGGCCTTGGACTGCCTGTATACCCCTGGTGTCCATCTCATCTTGGCAGGGGGTCGTATCTCCGCCTCTGTTGGATATGAGGGGGCTAGACCAGACTCCCTGCTGCTTTTGCCTTCAAGTTAAGTGTTATTCAGATCCAGCAGCACTGACGTTCTGTTTCCGGTTCTTGGAGGTGACAAGGTAGTAATAACTTTTGACCAAGCCCGGTATCCATTTCCATGTTATCTGAATGATGATTTCATTTTTCAGTCTTTATCATACCTTAGGATATACTCTTTCAGTAAAAACAATTCTTTCTAATTATGTGTATGTGAGTATTTATCAAGTATTGCTGTTACACTTTGCTTCAGTTTCCAGCACTTAGCATCACTGAGTAAAATGCATTTGATTGGCTTGTGTGTGTTCATTTCCCACAAGAGAGTGTAAGCTCAGGAGTTCTAGGAATTGAGTCCAGTTCCCGACTTTCGGCCTCCCCATCCTCCCACACACGGGGGTGAAGAGGCAGCCTTGCTGACAGAACCTGTGGCTGTTTCAGGACTCGGTGGTCTTTGAGGACGTGGCTGTGAACTTCACCGTGGAGGAGTGGGCTTTGCTGGACCTGGCTCAGAGGAAGCTCTACAGAGACGTGATGCTGGAGACCTTCAGGAACCTGGCCTCCGTGGGTGAGGATGGCTTCCTCCCTGCACTTAGTCTTTAGGGAACAAATATTTCTTAAAATTGTCCTTTCTTATTAGGGACAAGGATGAGAACATGTTGGAAAAAAGACAGACACAGTCCAACCTTTCATGAAACCTACCTAGGGTCAGGTAGCTTTTCCATGAAAACAAAGTTTACTGTATTGATTGACTTTTTGTCACTCTTGATTAGAATCCTGAGAGTCCCGAATTTTATAAATGTGAGCATATTCTGCAGTGTCACCTAGAGCAGTGGGAGCAGTGTTATGGTTTTCACCCTGTGAAAGTTACACTGTGATCGGTATACGTTTGACATGATAATTTTGCTGCAATTAAACCCACACTTACCCATTGTCAGTGACTTGAGGACCAGAGAATTGGCCCATCTCATGGATGGCTTGTTGTCCTTCATCCTCCCCATGAGGAGCTTTTCTCCATGAGCAAGACAGCAGCCACACACCATCCGATCTCCCAGTGGCAGCTGGGTCAGTGGAGATAGGCTTTGTCTAGGGCCTCTGTGCCTGCGATCACCAGGAGGGCACACGTCTCGGGAGGAGAAGGTTCTGGATCAGGGAGTGATATTTGGACATACCTGTTAGAAATATGACTCTGTCTTTGAGAAGGTGATGTTTGTCATTAACCTGGCTTCCCTCTTGGAGTTTTCATCCATCCTTGCCCACTTGGGAAGTCTTTCTGTAACTCCTCTTACAAAGGGAGCACTTGGGAATGTGCATTTTACCCAGTTCCATCCTACTTTACTTTTCTGAAAATACTGATCTCGACATCAGTCTCCATTCTTTTTGAAGTATCTCTTAGTGAACAAGCTGCCACTTTGACTCATTTTTCTTACGATGGCCAAAGTTCCAAATAGCTAAGGGTCCTCAGAGTTTTTCTTTGTTCCCATGTCCATTTTCCTTATAAAATGTGTTTACATTTTTGGGTCAGTATATGGAAAGAAATCTGCATATGGTCTCTTTTCTTTCCTTTATCCCACCATTTCTTTCCTGGGGGTTTAGTTTTGTTACCAACTGTTACAGGTTCTTGCCCTCAAGTTAAAACCAGTGGATCAAGTCCTCAGTGGGATATTTTGGAGAATGAACTATGCAGTGAAAAGAAAATAGTAAGATGCACAAGAAATGATTCCTGTTCTGTTTTTGGAGAAAACTGGATATTTCATAACATCCGAGGTCACCAAACTCAGGAGAGGGATTTCAGGTGAGTGGCACAGCTACAGGGGAAGGCAGATCTCTGCAGACTGTTAGACTAACTTGAAACTAAAGAAAAGGTATAAACCTAGCTAAACAATTTTTTACTTAGAAAATTTTCACAAGAGAATACTTTCATAAATGTGAGGTATCTGAAACATAATTCAGTTGGAAACAACGACCAGGAAACCCTGTATGTAAGAAACACAGAACGCTATGGCTCTGTCTGAGCCCTCAGCCAGAGCATTAAGCTTGTTACATGTTGTCACAATGCAGACAGTGCCTACAACATACCCATTCCTTGAAAATGGCAAATACATAGTGAAAATAATAATGAACAACCATCAATAAATCATTAATGAAGAAATCAGTTATAATCATTAATCCCTAATACTGTTCTTCCCATTTTGAACAGAAATGGTTTGGTGGAGCATCTCTGCAAAGGTAATGAAGGTCATCAATGTGGAGAAACCCTGAACCAGATTACACGTCTTACTGTGCATAAGGGTTATCCGACTGGAATTCAGCCCTATAAATGCACTAAGTGTGGAAAAGCCTTCAGGGATTGTTCTTTCCAGAAGAATCAGCAAAGATCTCACCCTGGACACAAACCTTATCCATGTGAAGAACGTGGGGAAGCCTGCAGCTGTGTCTCGTGCCTAAATCCTCCTGGGGAAACACACATTGTAGAGAAACTGGAAAAACATCAGGATGCTGGGAGAGCATCTAAGAGATATGTGAAGAGTGGCAGTAGTAAACAGTCTTTAGAGTGTAAGAAGTCTGGAAAAGCTCTCACTTGTCCCTCATCCTTTAAGGGACGTGAGAGAGGTCACCATCGACAGAAAATCCATGTGTGTAAAGTATGTGGGAAATCCTTTATGTATTATTCCTACCTTGCACGGCATGTGAGAACTCACACTGGAGAGAAGCCCTATGAATGTAAGGAATGTGAGAAAACCTTCCGATATCCTGCATCCCTGGGAGGACATGTGACAATGCACACTGGAGAGAAACCTTACGTGTGTAAGGAATGTGGGAAAACCTTCAGTTGTCCCAAATACTTCAGAAGACATGTGAAAACACACAGTGGCATGAAACCCTATGAATGTATGGAATGCGGCAAAGCCTACAGTTGCTCCTCATCCCTTCGAGAACACGCACGAACACACAGCGAAGAGAAACCCTATGAATGTCAGCACTGTGGGAAAGCCTTCAGGCATCAGCGATATTTTAAAAAGCATGTTAGAATGCACAGTGGAGTGAAACCCTATGAATGTATGGAATGCGGGAAAGCCTACAGTTGTTCCACATCCCTCCGGGAGCATGAGAGAACGCACACTGGGGAGAGGCCCTTCGAATGCCAGCACTGCAGGAAAGCCTTCACTCGCCATGCCTCCCTTCGAGGACACATGAGAACGCACAGTGGGGAGAGAGCCTACAGATGTACACAGTGTGGGAAAGCTTTCTGTTGGCCCTCGTCCTTACGAAAGCACGTAAGAATGCACAGTGAGGAGAAGCCCTATGAATGTCAGCAATGTGGGAAAGCCTTCTGGTACCCCGCAAACCTGCGAGGACACATGAGGATACATGCTGGGGAGAAACTCTGAATCCAAGGACCGTGGGAGAGACTTCATTCTCTCTTCAAACTTGTAATGTGAGCAGCACACTGTAGAGAAAAACTTATGAAAGGGAAAACGTGGGAAAACCTTCAGCACTTCACTTACTTTGTACATGAAAACTCAGAGCACAATAGAAATCTTTTAACAGAGATAAATATGGTTTTGCCTTGGTAAGTGCCTCATCCTGAATAGGGATCCCAGTGTATTAATTTCTAGCTCATATTGCTGATCTGAATACTGAAGATAATAACTATCTCTCTATGTCTACTTCATCTGTACTACTTATATTTTGTTATCTCCAACTTCAAATAATCATACAGTCATATAAAGCTTGCCTCATTTCCATTACAGTGTCTTTTTTTTTGGTTGCCCTGCTCAGCCTGCGGGATCTTAGTTCCCTGACCAGGGATCAAATGCATGCCCCCTGCAGTAGAAGCACAGAGTCCTAACCACTGGACTGCCAGGGAATTCCCATTATGATGTCTTTTGAACCCAGGGGTGATAAGTGGTTTTCAGTTTTTGTTTTTTTTTTCATGTGTAACTTGGTATAATTTTTAGGTGAAAAGCTTTTGATTCTTACTTTGCATTATCTTCCTAATATGTGATCATGATATGAGGTCTGTATTGTTGAAATGTCTTTCCTGGTCTACTGTTACAGATACTGGAATTTTCTGACTCAATATTTACCCTCCCCTTGCACCTTCATTACCGAAAGGTGTGTCTTCCAAGTTGTTTGTTGCTAGCAGATACCATATCTTTGTTTCTCACAGAAATTAGTAATTGTGGAAGGTCTTGGAAAATAACATTCTCATCTGATTATGTTTGTAATTTGGTCTCTGTTCATGTCCATGATCTTGGTTGGAAATCAGACATGATAATTGAGTTAAGAAGTGCAACTTGCTGGCATGAAGATGAAAGCTCCTGTCCAGACGGTTCTACTGAATTGTGTTGTCAGCTTGGGTAAGGTGGGAAACTGTATATCCAGAGTCCTTCTGTTAGTGGTTCTGAGTTAAAGTTCTTAAGATGAGGAAGAAGCATGAGGTCTGGAAAGCAGAAGTGTGGAAACCATGATTCTCAGGTCTTCTGTACCATCAGGAGACAGAGATGCATGGCAACCTGGTGAGCCTGAGTTCCAGCACCGTTTTTTGACTTCTGGCTCTGCCCATGTGGAACAGTCCCAATCAGACATGTTTGATGAACCCAACCCTGTGGATTTCTGGCTACAGAATCTGATCCATGATGGGGGTTTATAGAGGTAATGTGTGGAAGCCAGGACCCCTAGAAAATGGAAGAGAAAAAGTTGGCATCTGGTTTGATTACTTACTTGATTGACCTGGCTGGTGATCACGAGCTCCTACCTGGTTGCCCCACAAGCCCCTGTGCACTGGTCTGTCTGTATATGGTGGTTCCAAACCCTGGGAGGAATGCTTTCTTCACTGGTGCCTTCCAAATCTCATATGAGTTAAGCTGTTGGTGAATTGTAACCTGGAATCGTAAAGGCGGGGATCCTGGGAAACATACCTCCCAGCCTTACCCTCAGTGAAACAACAATTCAGCAGAAACATATCTACCTTTAGATTTCATTGACCTTTCACAGTAGTACCAAGAAATGTAGCACAGTGGGGATGAGAGGGATATGGAGATGGATGTTTCATTCATTCATTTATTCCAGGGAATATTATAGCGGAAGTTTAAACTAATTATTTCAGATAACACTGGAAGTTGATACCTAAATGGATTATTAAAATATATACAAATGTGTGGGACTTCCCTGCTGGTCCAGTGGTTAAGACTTCACGTTCCCAATGCAAGGGGCACGGGCTCGATCCCTGGTCAGGGAACTAAGATCCCTCGTGCCACACGGCACAGCCCCCCACATAAAATACGTACACATATACTGACTTAAGTAGTGTGTCCTCCCCTGCCCCACCACCGATTTCATGTCCACCTGGAATCACTGACACAACCTGATTTGGAATAAGGTCTTTGCAGATGTAATCAGGATGTGGTCACATTGGATTGGTGTCGGTCCTAATCCAATGATGTGTATCCTTATAAAAAGAGGGAAATTTGGGCACAGAGACCTGCACAGGAGACAGACATGTCTTCACCATGTAAAGACAGAGCAGAGATTGGTGTGATCTCTGTACAAGCCAAGTCATGCGAAGGATTGTTGGCAACCTCCAGAAGCTAGAAGATATGCCTAGAACACGTTCCTCCTCAGAGTCTCCAGAAGTAGCCAGCCCTGCTGATCACTTCATTTCATACGGCCAGCCTCCTAAACTGTGAGAAAATAAGTTTCTGTTGTTTAAACCATGTCTCCGGTGCTTTGTTAGGGCAGCCCAAGCAGACTAATGTAGTTCCTAAGGAGGGTGTGGGCCTTGGATATTTGAAGGACAGCCAGAGGCCAGTGTTTCTGGAGCAGAGTGTGCTGGTGGCAAGAACAGCAGAGGTGAGAGGAGAGCAATGGCGGTGGGTAGGCACATCATGTCCTGATGCACTGACATGCTGTGGTGCACTGACATTGGCCATGAGTGACAGAGCCTAAAAGTGGCCAGATGAGGCAGCTTTACAAAGTCCCTGTGTTACCTTGAGAACAGACTCTAGGATGTTGTCACTTAAGGTGGTGGATCAGATGGGGTTGGTAGCAGTGGCAATGATGTGCCAGGTTGGAGCCCGGATGTAATTTGAAGTAAGAGCCATCAGAATTTCTTGATGGCTTGAAGGTGGGGTGAGAGGAAGAGTCAAGAGTGGCTCTATTATTTTGTGCAGGAAAAACTGGCATGATGGTATTGCCATCAACTGACATGTAGGTCGTGGGCAATGGAGAAGAATATTGCTGGAGTGTAAGGAGTTGAACTTGGAGTGTGCTGAGATGAAGATGAGATCAGGGCATACTAAGACAGAAGATAAACTTATGAGAATTTTATTACAATTTTAAAAATATTTTAGGGACTTCCCTGGCGGTCCAGTGTTTAAGACTCTGAGCTTCTACTGCAAGGGGGTGTGGGTTCGATCCCTGGTCTGGGAACTAAGATCCCGCATGCCCTGTGGTGTGGCCAAAAAATAAAAATAAATTTAAAAAATAAAAACATATTGTAAGAGAATGTTATTACAAACATTGGTCCCAATGGCAAAAATATGGGGAAAAAAAGCTCCTAATAGTTCAATCATTTCATGAAAATGGTATAGTCCTACAAGCATAAAAATAGATTAATAAAAGTGCATAAATTACCAAGCTGTGGACGGCAAAACATTTTTGAACAAAAGACACTTGATAGGGACTTCTCTGGTGGTCCAGTAGTTAAGAATCCACCTTCCAATGCAGGGGACACACGTTCGATCCCTGGTTGGGGAACTAAGATCCCACATGCCAAGGGGCAGCTAAGTCCGAGTGCCACAACTAGAGAAACCCTTGTGCCATAATGAAGACCCAGCACAGCTAAAATTAAAAAATAAATAAAATTTAAAAAGTGGACTGTTAAAGCTGATATTTAAAAAAAAAGACACGATATAAAATGATACATACCATTTGACTCTATTTACATGCAATATAAAACAGGAAAAATTATTGATGAAACTAAAAGTAAATGAAAGGAAATGATTTTTAAAAGTTTGGGATATTGGTAACTGTGAGAGGGCAGGGTGGGGCTTCTGATGGGGCATAAACCCAAGTGGGATGTGGGGGGTGTGACAGCAGCCTCCCTGTCTTGTATGGATTATGACATCATGTGTTAAAAAAAAAAGGAGACATTGGGCCCAAAATGTAGTCACTTGTGCTGAATCCCATGTCAGCAAGCCAAAACTTACCACCTAGCCAAATTGCACTTTCAGTCTTTCCCAGGAGTGTGACCTTTAACCAGTCGATCTGGGTTTTCCTGCTCAGCACTAGTGAGGTAATCCCCTTGACAGGCCCCCTCCATCCCCCTTAGGAGGGCGGCATTGCCTGAAACGATGCATTCTTTGCTAATAATTTCCTTTCCACTTTTGAAAACCTTTCCTATTTTGAAGCTCAGTGGTGTGCCTTTCTACTTGCCAGACGGGACACTGCCCAGTTCATCAATTGTTCAATAAAGCCAATTTGATCTTTAAATTTACTCAGTGAATTTTTGCTATTTAACAGATTTGGTGGCAGCAGTGGGATCAAAGGATTTTCCAACGGTATTCAGAGATGACCAGAAACAGAGGCATGGGGGACTTCCCTGGTGGTCCAGTGGTTAAGACTCTGCACTTCCACCACAGGGGGCACAGGTTCATCCCAGGGAACTGAGATCCCACATGCCGTGTGCCATGCAGCACAGCCAAAAAATAATTAATTAATTTAAAAAAACACACACAGGCATGGTACCAGCAAACCTTTTTTCGAGTTCACTGTCTTTCTCACCATTTCTGAGGGTTGTGGATAAGTTCCTCTCATTTCTGAGCTCTGCTCTCTGTTGTACTCCCAATCGAATTGACTTTCCAGTCAAGGGTTTAGTGGGTCAGCTTGAGCTAGAAGATGGTTCCATCCAGAACCCTAGTCCCTAGTTCTTAGTTCAGTCTGCAATCTCCTGCTTGTTTGGAATCCCTTTCACAAGTTGCACCCTGCATTTCCCCTTTACTGGGGTTGCTGATACAGTCCTTTCCCCAGTTCCAGTCTATTGATCCCATTTGCTAGAGTCTCCTTATTTAGTCCATGCTGGGATTTTTTTTTTAATTTGGCCATGCCCTGAGGCATGCTGGATCCTAGTTCCCGACCAGGGATTGGACCTGTGCCCCCTGCAGTGAAAGTGCAGGGTCCTAACCATTGGACTGCCAGGGAAGTCCCCCATGCTGGGAGTTACTGGTGGTGTACATGGACTTCTGCAGCAGTGTGTCTTGGTTGCTGCTGGTTTGTTTTGGTGAACATGTTTACCTTGTTTTGTATAGATAAAGGCTACTGCTAACATGGATCTCAGAAACCAAAAAGCCACAAAACTTGGTGGTCACAGATCAAGAATTTAAGAACTGTTAGAACACTTGCCACCTAACTCAAAGACTCCCATGTTGGGATAAGTTGGTCACAGAATGGGTTGGAATGGTACAAGGTCCCTTGCCAAACTCAAGAAAATTTCTATGCAGTGTAGTACATTGTAAACTACCACAGTTTCCAACTGAGTGGCATGTCCCTTTTAGGTATTAGTTTGACTCCAAGTGACCGAAAGTATAAGAAAGAAATAGAGGGAGGGAGGGAGGGAGGAAAGAAAGGTACATACATACATAAATAAATAAGATCCTTAAATCCACATGGTTAATAAGCATGCCACCTTCCAGTACACCTGTTAGGAACTGTGATCCCAGAAGCTATAAATATCTGTAAAAATGGCAAAATCTTACTGACAACAACCTACAAATTTTGTGTCTTGAGAACATGGCTTGGGAGCCCCAAAATATGGCCAAACAGAAATGTATATTAATCTCCATTTGCAGCTAGGGTCCTACCAAACGGCTCTCATTCCTCAGGGAAATTAAAACCTAGCGTTACAATTGTTGTTATAAGGAACATTCCAATTAGATAAGATCATTTAAGAAGTGCACTTGGGCTTCCCTGGTGGCGCAGTGGTTGAGAGTCCGCCTGCCGATGCAGGGGACACGGGTTCATGCCCCGGTCAGGGAAGATCCCACATGCCGTGGAGCGGCAGGGCCCATGAGCCATGGCTGCTGGGCCTGTGCGTCCGGAGCCTGTGCTCCGCAAGGGGAGAGGCCACAACAGTGAGAGGCCGCGTACCGCAAAAAAAAAAAAAAAAAAAAGTGCACTTACTAAACATTTTTAAAATAATAAAAATTTTTAAGAATTAAAAAGAAAGTGTACTTAAAAGTGAGGGCGTCCATGTGAAACAAACAGAATGGGATTAATTGGCATGTAGGGGCCTCCAAAAGTCAAAAAAATTTTCTTAAAAATTCATTACAAAAGACTAATAGAAAATTAAAGCTATAAGAGGTACCTAAAACAAAAGAACTCATAAAGACAACACTGAACATAGTGGTTATTTTTGACAAAACATGTCCACCTTTTATAGTCTCTTATTATCACGAGCAGACCACTAGAAAAAATATTCATTCTTTTAACAGAACAACCAATTTTTACTTTTGCACTAACTTACTTGTCATATTAAAACTTGTTCACCTAAATTTATTCCAATTTTAGCCAGTCCTGATGACACAAAAAAATCCTTTCTAAAGATTCCTTTTTTTCACAAAACTTTTACAAATTTCTATGTCCATTTTACCTGTCCTTTGTTTTCTTTCCCATTTAGAAATAAGTGGCTTTAGGACAAAGTCACTTCGTTTTTCCTTAACAAAATGCATTCCCATTACTTATACATTTTTCTTTTAATTTTCTTGCATACAAGGATGTATTCCTTATTAATCTTAGTAGTTTTAGAAACCTTAATTTATAATGAAACTAAGAAGTAAGCAATTGTGAACTGTTTGTTATACCAATATTTCTTTTCCAATTCAGTAAAAAGTATCTTATTAATAGATCCAAATATCTTTTGTTTTCTGTAATAAGGCAAAAGTAGGTAAACTTAGACTTGTTTAGTATTGAATAACTAATGTTTCAGTGTTTTATCTTACTCAGAAATGACATAGACATTCAATGAATTCCCATCATTCAATTTAACGTAGCAAACTCTAAGGGTGTAAATTACCCCCTCAAAATTGGTAAGCTATTCTAAATAGATCTAGCATAAAACAATTATCACTTAAAACTTCACGTAGGGAAAATGGCGGACTAGGAAGACGCGGAATTCGCGTCTCTGCACAACTAGGGCACCTACCAGGCACCAGTGGGGGACCACAGACACCTAAGGGGATGGGAGGAACCCCCAGCGACTGGTTGTTTCAATTATGTTTTTATTTTACCTAATATATTTTTCATCTTTCTAATTTTATTTTGTTCTTTGATATTGTACTTCTCCCTTTTTTCTTTCTTTCTTTTTTTTTTTTTTTTTTTTGCCACACCACGCAGCTTGCAGGGACCTTGGTCCCCAGGCCGGAGGTCGGGCCCGAGCTCCTGTGGTGGGAGCTCTGAGTCCAAACCGCTGGCCTAACAGAGAACCTCAGGCCCCAGGGAATATTAATCGGAGTGAGGCCTCCTGGAGGTCCTCATCTCAGCACCAACACCTGGCTCTATCCAACTGCCTGCAAACTCCAGTGCTGAACGCCTCAGGCCAAACAACCAGTAAGACAGGAATACAGGCACTAGCAACACAAGAAACAAATAGATAAACTGGACCTTATCAAAAGTAAAATCTTATATATATATATATATTTTTTTTAAATAAAATCTTTTGTGCATCCAAGGACACTATCAAGAGAGTGAAAAGACACCCCACAGAGTGGGAGAACATATTGGGAATCATACATGCGATAAGGTTTTATTATCCAGAACACATTAAACAGCCTTGCATATCAATAATAAAAATGCAAACAACCCAGTTAAAAAATGGGAAAGAAGTTGAATAGACTTTTGTCCAGGAGTGATAAACAAATGGCCAATAAACAGATGAAAATTTTCTCCACATCGCTAATCATCAGGAAAATGCATGTCAAAACCACATGAGATAACCACTTTGCACCTACTAGGATGGCTAGAATCATGGCCAGAAGTGTTGAGGAGAAAAGCAGCGGCGGCGGCTCTAGTGGCAGTAGCAGTAGCGCCGGGTCCAGAGAGTGGAGGTGCTCCTAGAGCAGCGGCAGTTCTGACTACAGCGCGGGGACGAGTCCGGTTCGTGTTCGTCCGCGGAGATCTCTCTCATCTCGCTCGGCTGCGGGAAATCGAGCTGAAGCGACGGAGTCTGCGATGGAGAGAGAAAAGGAACAAATCCGTAAACTCTTTATTGGTGGCCTGAGCTTTGAAACTACAGAAGAAAGTTTGAAGAACTACTGCGAATGGGGGAAAACTTACAGATTGTGTGGTAATGAGGGATCCTGCAAGCGAAAGATCATGAGGATTTGATTTTGTAACTTTTTCATCCATGGCTGAGATCGATGCTGCCATGGCTGCCAGACCTCGTTCAACTGATGGGAGAGCGATTGAGCCAAAACATGCTGTTTGCAAGAGAGGAATCTGGAAAGCCAGGGGCTCATGTCACTCTGAAGAAGCTGTTTGTAGGTGGAATTAAAGAAGATGCTGAGGAACATTATCTTAGAGATTACTTTGAGGCATCCGGACAAATTGATACCATTGAGATAATTACCGATAGGCAGTCTGGAAAGAAAAGAGGCTTTGGGTTTGTTACTTTTGATGAGCATGATCCTGTGGATAAGACTGTGTTGCAGAAATACCATACCATCAATGGTCATAATGCAGAAGTAAGAAAGGCTTTGTCTAGACAAGAAATGCAGGAAGTCCAAAGTTCTAGAAGTGGAAGAGGAGGCCACTTTGGTTTGGAGATTCTCGTGGTGCTGGTGGCAATTTTGGACCAGGACTAGGACCAGGAAGTAACTTAAGAGGAGGACCTGATGGATACGGAAGTGGTCCTGGATTTAGAGATGGGTATGCTGGGTATGGAGGAGGGCCTGGAGGTGGCAATTTTGGAGGTGACCCAGGTTATGGAGGAGGAGGATATGGTAGTAGAGGTTCTGGATCTGGCAACCAGGGTGGGAGCTCCTGGGGTGGGTATGGCATCTATGGAGGAAGAAATCGTGGAAGTGGAAATGGCAATGATTTTGGAAATTATAACCAGCAACCTTCTAACTACGGTCCAATGAAGAGTGGAAACTTTGGTGGTAGCAGGAACATGGGGGGGACCATATGGTGGAGGAAACTATGGTCCAGGAAGCAGTGAAGGAAGTGGGCGTTATGGAGGGAGAAGCCGATATTGATCTTCTTCCTATTTACCATGGGCTTCACTGTATAAATATGAGAGGATGAGAGCCCAGAGGTAACAGAACAGCTTCAGGTTATGGAAATAACAATGTTAAGGAAACTCTTATCTCAATCATGCATAAATATGCAGTAATATGGCAGAAGACACCAGAGCAGATGCAGAGAGCCATTCTGTGAATGGATTGGATTATTTAATAACATTACTGTGGAGGAAGGATTGTAAAAAAAAAAAAGTGCCTTTGAGACAGTTTATTAGCTTTCTTTTTTGTGGGCCTCTCACTGTTGTGGCCTCTCCCGTTGCGGAGCACAGGCTCTGGACACGCAGGCTCAGCGGCCATGGCTCACGGGCCCAGCCACTCCGCGGCATGTGGGATCATCCCGGACCGGGGCGCGAACCCGTGTCCCCTGCATTGGCAGGTGGACTCTCAACCACTGCGCCACCAGGGAAGCCCTCTTAGCTTTTTATTTGTTGTTTCTTTCTAGCGGTCTTTGTAAGTGTAGAAGCATTCCTCCTTTGATAATGTTAAATTTGTAAGTTTCAGGTGACATGTAAAAGCTTTTTTAAGATTTTTCTCAAAGTTTTGAAAAGCTATTAGCCAGGATCATGGTGTAATAAGACATAACATTTTTCCTTTAAAAAAATTTAAGTGTGTCTTAGAGTTAAGAAGCTGTTGTACATTTATGATTTAATAAAATAATTCTAAAGGAAAAAAAAGAAGTGTTGTCAAGGATATGGAGAAATTAGAACCCTGTACACTGCTGGTGGGAATGTAAAATGGTGCAGGCACTGTGGGTAAGAGCTTGGTGGTTCCTCAAAAAGTTAAACATGAAATTAACCCTGTGAGCCAACATTTCCACTCCTGCCTATACTGAAACAGATGCTCAAATATGTGTACGTGAATGCTGGTTGCAGCACTATTCACAATAGCCAGAAGGTGGAAATGTCCTGAATGTCCATCAGTGGCTGATGGAAATGTCCCGAATGTCCATCAGTGGCTGAATGGATAAACTAAGTGTAACCTGTACATAGGATGAGAATAATAGTCATAAAAAGTAAGGGAAGGGCTTCCCTTGTGGCGCAGTTGTTGAGAGTCCACCTGCCGATGCAGGGGACACGGGTTCATGTCCCGGTCCGGGAGGATCCCACATGCCGCGGAGTGGCTGGGCCCGTGAGCCATGGCCGCTGAAAGAATTTTTTTTTTCTTTCTTTGTGGTACGTGGGCCTGTCACTGTCGTGTCACAAAAACAAAAAACAAAAAACAAAAAACTTTCTGTCTGTGAATTCCCTGGCAGTCCAGTGGTTAGGACTCTGCAGTTTCACTGTTGAGGGCCTGGGTTCAATCCCTGGTGGGGGAACTAAGATCCCAGAAGCTGCGAGGCATGGCCAAAAAAATTCTTAAAAAAAATTTTTTTTTCTGTATTTGGATTTACCTAGTCTGGACATTTTATATACCTAAATGAAATCATACAATATTGGTCTTTTTTGTCTGGCTTTTTTCCTCAGCATATTTTCAAGGTTTCATTCATGTTGCAGCATGTGTCAGAGCTTCCCTTACTTTCTTTTTTTTTTTTTTTACCGGTACGCGGGCCTCTCACTTTTGTGGCCTCTCCCATTGTGGAGCACAGGCCCCGGACGCGCAGGCGCAGCAGCCATGGCTCACGGGCCCAGCTGCTCCGCGGCATGTGGAATCTTCCCAGACCGGGGCACGAACCCGCGTCCCCTGCATCGGCAGGCGGACTCTCAACCACTGCGCTACCAGGGAAGCCCCCCAAAAAGTATTTTAGTGGTGACCAAGAGGTAGGGTTATCATGGCTATAATGGCCTTATAATTTGTTTTTAAATGAGTATACAGTTCACATACCATAACGTTCACACTTTTAAGTGTAAAACTCAGTGGCTTTTTGTACATTGCACAGCTGTCCAACCATCACTATACAGTGTGAAAAAGGAAATATAACTTCTTACATTTCAAAATTCACAGAGACTGACTAAAAGCTGATCTGACATAAATTTCCGTGCAGTATAAAATGCACACCTGAGAACTGTGACATCTCAGTGTCTGTACTGAGACCGGTTCTGCAGAGAGACTGGGACCTCAGGGTCTGACTTCCCATGGGGTAAAGTTCCCTGGGCCTTGGGTAGCTGACCTCAAGCCCCAGCGGTGGGAGCTTGGACTAAGGGCAGAGCCTCCTGCTATTAAAGGTCACACATGGACCAGGCCTGACCCTGCGTTGCACATGGTGGGTGGTGTCACTGAGTCTTTGTTCTTAAAGGGCACATTTCCACCGGGACCTTGCCCTGGGCCATGCCCTGACACTGGAGATCACCAAGCTGATGAAAGAAATTTTCACCTATTGAGGTATGGGGAAGTTATTCGGACTTATACATGATTTAACTCGAATTTTATACTAACTAAAATGGCCTGTTTGTGGCCTATCAAACACATTGTCTGCTTTAATTATTAAAGGACACATTGACCAGAACAAAAGATGTCCGTGTTAAAAATAAAGACTAGATGTCTCCCTTCCTGGGACACTAATGCTGGTCCTCCTTCGATAGCTACTCGTTGCCTCCTGCTGCAGCCTATGTGCTGGTCTGTTTGTTTGTTTGGTTGGTTTTTGTTATTGTTGTTTGTTTGTTTTTGCCATTTTTAAAAAAAATATTTACTTATTTGGCTGCACCGGGTCTTAGTTGCAGCACGCGAGATCTTCGTTGTGGCATGCGGGGTCTTTAGTTGCAGCATGTGGGATCTAGTTCCCTGACCAAGGGTTGAACCCACGTCCCCTGCACTGGGGGCACGAAGTCTTAACCAGTGGACCACTGGGGAAGTCCCTGATCTGTTCGTTTTTGAAACCTTGAAGGAATGTTTCCCTGCATTGTTTGCTGTTAAGAGTTCTTACAAGATAGAAAACGGTGCTAAAAACCATGCTTTTCCTGAGCAGGTTCTCTGAGTTATCTGAGAGGCCGTCTTAAGGGCTCTAGTCTTCAGTTTGGCTCAAAAGATTTTTCTATTCCTATTATAGATCGTTTATTTTTTATTTCCATCAACAAAGCCCTATGACCCGTATTTTCTCATCCTCATTCCGGGTATGGAGCGATCCCCGGGGAAACTGAGTCTGGACTTCCAGGTGCAGGAGGAGGACACAGGGGAGCCACCGAGCAGATGCCACAGGGTGTGCCGCGCCCAGAGCCCGTTCTGCACGGAGCCCAATTCCCAGGCCGGCGTATCAGCCACACGTGTCCCTGTGCCCTGTCATTCGGATGTAGGGGCGGGGTCTGGTTGAACTGTCCAATCAGCGGCGATCGGGCGGGGTCCGGACAAAGCAATCAGGATAGAGTGGGACTAGGAGGACTGTCCATCAAGGCAGGGGCGGGGCAAGGATTACTGTCCAATCAGAGCCCGGGCCCCGAAGAGGGCGGGCGGCGTGCGCGTTCCCAGCCCGCGGAAGTTTTTCTGCGCTTGTGCGAACTTGTTCTGCGTGGCTTCAGGTGTCGCGTCCCCGTCGGTCTCACCGGCCCAGGTCGGAGGGTCGCCCCGAGGACGCTTCGCAGAACCCGAAAGGAGGCACAGATGGTGAGTGCACCGCTCAGGGCCCTAACACGGAAAAGGCTGGTTCGAACCGTCCGGAACTTGCCGAAAGCGACGGCCGGGCCAGCGTCTCCCCGCGTCCCACCCACCCCGGCGTCCCGACCCGAGTCTCCCCCTCGGCCTCGGGGTGGGTACCCGGGATCCGGACCCGAGTCTCCCCCTCGGCCGCGGGCTGAGGACCTGCCGTGTTGCTCCGTCACTACTCGGGGTCCGGGGGCGTCCGGACCGAGTCTTTGGCCCCGTGGGGGTCGGAGGGAGGACAGGACTATTCCCGACGCGGGCCGTTAGGCGCTGGGGCGTGGGGGACCCGCCCTGGACCTGACAGATAAAGTCAAGCCCGGACTTGTCAAGGAGACTGTATTGCAAATACTGTTGCGATAGCGCCGAGGCTCGGATCTCAGAGATGTGCCAGCGTCTCCAACCACACAGCAAAGGGCTTTTCTGTGTGAGGAGGGCGAGCAGGAGGGAAGTTGGGCGAGTGAGGGCGGTGCGCGGAGTGCAGGGCCAGCGTGGCTGGACTGGACAGGGCTCCCTGGGTCACCTGTTGCCTGGAGAAGCTGACCAGGGGCTTGTTCGGAACCTCAGTGTTGCTCAGACGTGGGGGCGACACCCCGTCCAGGAACCTGTGGGGAGAAATCTGACGATGTGGGGTAAGAAACAGGACACAGAGAACTTGGTCAAGCCCAAATGTGTGGGCAGGAGGGCCGGATCTCCTGGTGTCAAAGATAAAATGTCAAAGTGGGGCTGGCCCCTGAATACATGCAGGGAGCATCACAGAGTGTCTTTGTACTCTGGGAACAGATTCACAGTGACCTTGCCCCCAGGCCGACCCCTGACTCGGGAGGTTCCCCAGGCCCTCCTGTGTCATGTGGAACAGTAATCAGTATTGAGCTTATTTGAGGTCTTAGGAATTGCAACTTGGGGGACCCAGATTTGAGTTGATGGAATACAATTTATGTTTTTGAGGCATAAGAAAGAAAATTTAAGCATAACATTACTCTCTGCCCTTATTGGGCCCTCCCTAATGTGCATTGTGCATCTGCATTATGCATTAAACAGACCTTCTCAAAGGTAGGAATGTCTGCTCCACCAGAAAGATCAAATTTTTTTCCTCGTTCTGCCACCAGCAATGTAACTCCAAGATAACATAACTTTCCTAATCCTGTCAGGGGTCATGCTGATCTGCTGCAGATCTAGACTATGTATTTTTGGTGAACCTTATGTGAGATGTCATTGTGTCATTTTGATATATGCTCCTTTGCCTCAAAAATATATATGATGGTCTTAGACTTCTAGTAAGTGGAACAGCCCTCTGAGTTTTATGAGAGACTGTCTCCTGGGTTATAATCCTCTCATAGGCTTAAACAAAATTTTCTGTTTTCTCTTTTAGATCGACTATTCATTAATTTTTCATCAACAGCGTAACACTGAAAGTGTTGTAGGGAGGAGGAAGAGTAACAGACTTATTAAAGGAAAAGCCACACGGTTGTTAAAGTTGCCTGGCATGAATTTTGACAGACTGACACAGGGAATGAAATATTTGTCCTTAAGGAATAGGCTGTCACAAGTTATTTAGGGGAAGGGTCCAATAAGTATCTTGACTTTCTGGGTCATTGGGCAGATGTTCTGGATGCCTGCGTTAAGGCAGTAAGTGGTCAAAAGTTCAGATTCCATCTGGGCTGAGACCTGCATAAGCCCTACATCCTCAGTGGCCTCCTGCCTGCATTTTAGAGCGCTCTCTTAGCAATACTGACTCCATTTTGATTTTCCTTTCACACCTGTCCCCTGCTGTCCTGGCTCCCGGACTTAGGGGGGCAGCCCTGGACAGGGGGCACTGAGGGGAACTGAGTGGCACATTTCTGTTCAGGAGAAGGGGACTGCAAGCTGTGGGCTGATGCTGTGTCTGTCTGGCCAGCAGTACATTCGGCTTAGAGTCCACCAGGGCAGCCAGGTCTGGCGCCCCATAGAAAGCCAGGCAGTAAAGGGCTGAAGCCAACCACCCGCACTTCCGCCCTGCTCCGTCACGTGACCTACAGCCTGCCCTTCACTCAGAATCCAGGCCTGCACTCGTTGTCAATCAGAGCCCAAGAAGGGGGTGTGCCTAGAGACTCGTCCAATTAAGGTGCGAAGGCTTGGAGCCTCATCCAATCAGAGACGGGGGCGGGCGCATTCGCTTACGTTGTGACGTCGCTCTTAGCCGCCCGGGCGTTCCGTCGCACCTACTTCAGGGGACCTCAGGTGTCCCGTCGCTGTTGCTCTAACCTGCCGGAGCTGTTGGGCTGCAGGGCCGCGGGGAGGACGACCTGAATGCGCGGAGAGGGGCTGAAATGGTGAGTGCGTGGGGCTGGCGCCGAGACCGGCTGGGGCTGGTTCGAATTGGCCGGAAACGGCAGCAGGATAGGACTCCCTGACCCCGGTCCAGACCCTAGTTTCCACCCTCGACCGCGTCGCGCGGTCCCGGGGTCCTGTCCGGTCCTCGCGCGGGGTCTCGTGTCCCAACTCGGGTCTCCGCCCTCGACCGCAACTTGGGATCCCGTGAGTCCCGACCCAGTCCCTGTCCCGGTGGGTGTCTGAGCGAGGACGGGACGAGCCGCCGGAGCAGGCGGTCAGGCGCTGGGGTCCCGCCCTGGACCTGACAGATAATGTCAAGTCCAGGGTTGGTCAGGGAGACTGTTTTGCAATTAATGTTACGATAGGGCCGAGGCTCGGATCTCAGGGATGTGCCAGCGTCTCCAACCACACAGCAAAGGGCTTTTCTCTTCTGTGAGAGGAGGGTGAGAGGAAGGCGGATTGACAGAACCAGAGGTCCTGTGGTCAGGGCGTCCTCGGCCCAGGTGAGAGGGGATTTGTTCTGCAGCTCAGTGATGCTCAGTTTGGGAGGTGTAGCGGGGAGTGACCCAGAGTCAGGGGCATTTGGGAAGAAGCCTGAGTAAAGTTTAGGTAAAAAAATGGATGTTGAGCTTAAAAATAACAGTTATTTACTAGGAAAAATGGATTTATTTGGGAACAGCAAAAAATTGCAATTCGGGACAGACAAGTATAGCAAAAGCCATAGGCAAGTCCAACAGACTTATTTATTGGAGAAAAAGGAGGGAGTTGGGAGGGGTTGTGTTGATGTAAAGTCCGTGGAGAGATGGAGAATTCAGGTTGATGCTGGTTTCTCATTGGCTAGTTGCTGGGGTAGCCAGTTTCTTGAGAAGATTCAATGTATGTACATCTTTTTCTGTTGGGGCCTGTAATTGTTGATTCTTTCGTGTTTTCAATTTTTCTGTTGGGGGCTGTAATTGACACTTCTTCCTGTAATTGATGTCAAGTGGTTCTGGGTGAGGCTGTCCCTTCTGCACCCACCCCCACTTCTTCTTAGTGCGTTTTCTCTTTTTTAATTTTCACAAGGGCCGTTGAGAACACTTGGTCAACCCTGTGGCATTAAAAAAATTACAAACTTTACAACAAGAGACCTTTATTCAAATGAGTTCCTGCAGGGGGAGAAGGGTCTGTTGCACCAGGCACAGGGGGCTCTGCAAGAAAGGGGACATCTGACCCTAAGATCTGCAAGTGTCTCAAGAGTTGGGCAGAGAGAGTTTTTCTCTTATACAGAGGAGTAAACATCACCAGGAGGGACCAGGTGTGATGCTCAGATAGCAGATCCCTGAGGCCAGCCTGTCCTTAGGGGTCTGTCGTCTGGCTGCGGTGAGGCCAGGTCAGGGGGAAGGAGAGGAGCTGAACCAAAGTTTGGCCAACAAACATTTGTTCTGCTTGGTCAGTGTGGGGAACAGTTCCGCTAATCACTGATGAGGTGGAGATGGGGCTTTGAGGGGACTGCGTCTGGCCTTGTCCTGGATAAACAAGGGGCCTCCGTGTGAGTCTTATCTGAGTCAGGTGGGGCACGGGGACGGTTTCTTGCAGCCTGCCATTTTCCAGAAGACCAAAGGGTGGGGGGTCCTTTCACCTCCCATCGAAGTTTCCAGGAGCACAGGGCTCAGGGAGGGTTCAGCATTGTCCCCTGACACCTGTGAGCAGCCTCCTCTGGGTCCAGCTCAGCACTAATAGCTTCCCCTGATCCAGCTTCCGGTTTCAGCAAGTGTAAAATTCCGCATTCTTTCTGCCTGGTTTCTTCTCCTTAGTGAGGGTAGTAAGAATCTTAGGTCTTTGCCTTTTCCTGACGACTCGTGTTATTCCAGGCTTTTGGGCCTTAACCAGAGATGCCTCTGGGGAGAAGTGTCTCAGTACAGAAAATGTTTTCTCTTCCATTAGAACTGCAGGAAATGGGACTTCCCTGGTGCTGCAGTGGTTAAGAATCCACCTGCCAATGCAGGGGACACGGGTTCAAGCCCTGGTCCGGGAAGATCCCACATGCCACGGAGCAACTAAGCCTGTGCGCCACAACTGCTCAGCCCGCGAGCCACAACTACTGAAGTCTGCGCGCCGAGAGTCTGTGTTCCGCAACAAGAGAAGTCACCGCAATGAGAAGCCTGCGCACCGCAATGAAGAGTAGCCCCCGCTCGCTGCAACTAGAGAAAAGCCCACGCGCAGCAATGAAGACCCAACACAGCCAAAAATAAATAAATAAATTTATTTTTTATAAAAAGGAAGAAGAATTTCAGGAAATGCAGGCAGTCCCACCCCTTCTTGTGAAATGGGTGGAGAGATGGATTAAAAAGATTCATAAAAATTGTAGTGACTCTTCCATGAAGGGTACAGAGTTGTGACACTGTCTGATCCTGGTCCACTGTTACTACCTGGTCAACAGAGGTTAGTGGAAATTCTGTGGAATGTGACCAGTGCTACTGAGACTTGCTCACTTCTTTTTAAATGAGTTACAGCTTGTCATCATGAGGATATTAGTGAACTGATGCTTGTCTTCTGAAAGTGATGAGCAGTAACCAGTTGCTCAAACCATAAAAATGCCCTAAAGTTTCCCTCTCCTGCATTATCCATGAACACAGGAGGAAGCAGTGATCCTGCAGGTTCTCATTTACACACTGAGACAGGTCTTCGTCTCATGTAAATGACCCACAGGGATCATCATGATGCAGGTGCATCGTCTGGGTCGGGGACAAGCTGAGCCTGTGAGGGAGGTGAAGGAAGGTGTCCTGGGGTCTTGCCCCACCCCATCTCCCCCATCCCCCCATTGCAGGTGGCCTACAGACCATAGAACCACCACAGAAGGAGCTGTTGATGGCACGAGCATGGGGCAGGGCATCCAGCTCCAGAAGTGCTGGGGGCGGTTTGTCCTCTGAGGTTGTGCTGCCCTCGGCTGTCTCCCGACCTTTGCTTTTGGCCTCATTCAATGAGTTGGTGGATTGAGTGTGATGTGTGCACCCTGAGTGAGTCTGTGAAGGTCAGACGTGGGGAAGGCCCCTTGGGCTCAACTGCTGCTGAGAGGATTGATGAATTAGAGAGTTTCTCTGGGTCAGAACTTCAACTTGAGCGTTTCCTCCTGGGTGAGAATTGAGGCCCAGGGAGGGGGCATTCCTATACTTAGGTGGAGCTCAGTCCTTCCCCCTGCCCTGGGGGTACCCATCCAGCTCGGATGGCTTTGACCTTCTGACTTGGGGTTTCCTTGTGCACCGTGGGCAGCAGGCTGCTGACCTGAGTGGCTCACACTTGGCTGCTCTTCCCCTTTGTGTCCTCCTCAATACAGTGTTCTGCCCTGTGACTCAGTGTGCAAGCATGTAAGACATTTTTATTCCATTACTTGAAAGTGTAGGGTTGTTTGGTTTTTTTAGATTTCACCAATTTTATATGTATGTGTATGTGTGCGTGTACCGTTTTATCATGTGTACATGTGTATAGCCATCACCACAATCAAGACACTATTCTATCACTGCAAAGATAGTTCCTGCTATCCCTTTATAGTCACACAAACCCCACTTCCTTCTTACCCTCACCCCTAACTTCTGACAGCCACTCATCTGTTCTTCATTTCTATAATTCTTCTAGTAGTTTTTTAAAATTTTATTTGGTTGCACTGGGTCTTAGTTGCAGCAGGCAGGCTCCTTAGTTGTGGCATGCAAACTCTTAGTTGCGGCATGAATGTGGGATCTAGTTCCCTGTCCAGGGATTGAACCCGGGCCCCCAGCATTGGGAGCACGGAGTCCTATCCACTGTGCCACCAGGGAAGTCCCTCTTCTAGTAATTTTCTATTGCATACTTTTTTCCACTCTTTCTGAGACTCCAGTGATACTAATGTTTTATCTTTTGTGTTTGTCCCACAGGTCACTAAGGCTCTTTCACTTTTTTTTTGGTCTATTTTCTCTGTTGTTCAGATTGGGTAAATTCTGATGTTCTACCTTCAAGTTGACTGATTCTTTCCTCTGTCATATTCATTCTGTATTGAAACCATCCAGTTTTTTGTTCAGTTATTGTATTTTTCAGTTCTAAAATATCCATTTGGTTCTTCTTTGTATCTTTTCTTTCTTTGCTGAGACTTTCAATTTTTTATTTGTTTCAGGTGTGTTTGTAATTACTCACTGAAGTATTTTTCAGTGACTTTAAAATCCTTGTCAGATAATTCCATGTGTGATTTTGATGTTGGTGTCTGTTGATTGTCATTTTTTGTTGGTTTGTTTTATTATTATTTGGCTGCGTTGGGTCATAGTTGTGGCACACGGATCTTCGTTGCGGCACGTGGGCTCTTCCTTGTGGCGCGCAGGCTTATTTGCCCTGTGGCATGTGGGATCTTAGTTCCCCCACCAGGGATCCAACCCTCATCCTCTGCATTGGAAGCCGGATTCTCTACCACTGGACCACCAGGGAAGTCCCTTGCATTTCAGTTTTTGTTGCACTTTGCAGATACTGTGTTGTTTGCAAATTGAAGGTGTTGTGCAACCCTACATCTCAGCAAGTCTGTGGGTGCCATTTTCAAAAAGTATTTGCTCACTGATGGTCAGCATTTTTTAGCAATAGTGTTTTTTAATGTATGTACAAGGTTTTTTAGACATAAGTCTATTGAACACTTAAAAGACTATGTGACTTTTACCTGTACAGGGAAGCAAAAAAATTTGTGTAATTCACTTTATTGCAATATTTCCTTTATTGTGGTGTCTGGAATTAAACCCACAGAGTTGTCAAGGCCTGCATGTATTATTTCCTGGTAAAATGACGCCATTAGTTTCCTCTATTAATGATTTTAAAACTCAAGCATGTACTGCAGGTCAGCATTAGAGAGATTTCTATGTCTATTATTACCAAGAGATCAGGGTTGGATATTTGAAAAGACTCTCTGAGCAGAAACAAGACTTGAAATGTGGTTTTATGATAAACCATTCAGAAGACCTCAGTCATGCAATACTAAAAACACAGAACAGAAGATAAAGAGACACTAAGCTATTGTCCCCAGCATGTGACACATGACATATTACGGCATCTTTTGCTCCCATCCTGGTATGTGCAGCAGAGAGAGAGGCTTTAAATGGAAACCAGCACTTCTGCTCAAATGCATTGGGCAGATTTGTTTTTTATATTCTCCCATTCCACACACCCTGAAAGCTCTCCTGATGAAGCACTTCTTGACCCAGAGCAACCCAGTGGTGTACACAGATATCTGTTTAGTAAAGAGGAGCAGTTCCCCGTTGAACAGTAGGAAGGAATGACAAGAAGATTATGTAAAAAATTTCCAAGACTTGTATCTCAGTTGCTCTCAAGAAATTATGCTTCAGTTATAAGGAGATAGACGAGATGAAAACTTAACTAAAGATGAGATTCTATTAATATGGATCCTGTGGGGGAAGAATTGTTCATCGGTATTTTGCTCCATTGGGATGAGAGTTTGAAAAGCACTTCATATGCCTTAAAAAAAATCATGTTTACTAGAATAAGATCATTTAACTTAATACTAACTATTTATTATTTCCCATATTTGTCCATTTTCAAAGCTCAACAGGCTCCATAAAGTATACTGAAGAGTGACCTGTTCACCTGTTATTAAGGCAGGTGCGTGGAAATAGTGTACTAGAACTACATCTTTCATGAACTGTCAGCTTGCAACATTTTCCCCCCAAGAATGGTATCAAAAATTGTGCTTTATGGAAACCTCCCTCCACACTAGGGAAGACTATGAAAGATTTTGAGCCCAGTTCCTTTTTGAAAAGACAGTCTTTCCTCATCTCCAAGACTGAGCATCGTTCATCATCTTTAGGGCCAGTCGTGTTTAAAGGCTTCACATCCACTCAGCCCATCCTCGGGAGCTGCTTTTTGCTGAGCCATGTTATCTGCCAACTCTTCATTCTGGGCTTTTGAAAGTGGTTATTTTTTGTCTTTTTTCTTTCTTGATGGGGCCGTTTTAGGAGTTTCAACTTCTAAATGATCAGGCTTATGGATGGTGCAGGGTATTGGGAGGACTCTTCTCCAGGAGCTCTCCTTGGTGGGTGGAAACAGTCCGTAGGTGACGGCAGTTCCAAGTTGAACATGACTGGCCCACTCTACTTTCAGCTCACACATGGTGGAATGTGCCACGTTACTTCTCTCCAGGAAATCTCTGTTAAGGCAGTTTGGGGAATCACCATTTTCAGCCTGTAGTCTTGAAAGAAAACCAGACTGAATTTTTGTCTCCTGTAGAAATAGAACATCATGCATCAAGTTCCATCTCTGGGCACTTGTTGCATCCTTGACAATTGGTTTGTGATATCTCCTCAACCTACTGGATCTCTGAAACGTTTGTAACTTTGTTCCTTAAGCAATTCATATTCTTTTATTTGCCCAAGTTCTGGTGCTTTTGAATAAAGTTGCCATTAGATTAAGAAGAACATATTTTTAGCTAGTCTGAATCTTTTTTTTTTTTTTTTTTTTTTGCGGTACGCGGGACTCTCACTGTTGTGGCCTCTCCCTTTGCAGAGCACAGGCTCCGGACGCGCAGGCTCAGCTGCCATGGCTCACGGGCCCAGACGCTCCGCGGCATGTGGGATCTTCCCAGACCGGGGCACAAACCCGTGTCCCCTGAATCGGCAGGCGGACTCTCAACCACTGTGCCACCGGGGAAGCCCTGAATCTATTTTTTGAACAGTTTTTATTGAGGTATAATTTATGAACCGTAAGGTTTCCTGGTTTAAACTGTAAAATTCAGAAGTGTTAGAATGTTTACTGTATTGTGCAACCGTCCTCATATTCTAATTTTAGATACTTTTATCACCCAAAAGAACTTGTACCTGCTGGCAGTCACCTCTCATTCCAAGCCTCCACCCGCCCTTCGTCTAGGCAGTTTATTAATCTAATTTCTGTCTCTATAGCTTTGTTCATTCTGTACATTTCACATAAATGATATGATACTGCCTGTGGGCTTTTGTGAAACCTGTTAATGTTTTTAAAGTTCATTGATTTTGTGTCATGGATTAGTACTTCATTCCTCTTGTTGCAAATAATATTCCGTCGTGAGATTACTGTGTTTGCTTATCCAAATCAGTTGATAACCTTTTGAGTTGTTTCCACTTTTTGGCTGTTATGAATCATGCTGCTGTAAACATCTGTGTATTACTTTGGGGGTTTTAAAAAATATTTATTTATATATTTGGCTGCATCAGGTCTTAGTTGTGGCACGTGGGATCGTCTTCGTTACAGTGCACAGACTTAGTTTCCCCGCGGTGTGTAGGATCTTAGTTCCCTGACCAGGGATCGAGCCTGTGTCCCCTGCACTGGAAGGCGGATTCTTAACCACTGGACCACCAGGAAAGTCCCTGTGTATTAGTTTTTGTGTTGGTGTTTGCTTTCGCCTCTCTTGGGTAGATAGATACCTAGGGTGGAATTGCTGTGTTATATGGTGAAACTGTGTTTATCATGAGGATCTGCTGGACTGTCTTCCAAAGTGGCTTCATTTTACCTTCCCACCAGCAGTTTGTAAGGTTGCAACTTTCCCACATCCTCGCCAGCATCGGTTTGTCTGTCTTATAGCCTTCTTAGTGGGTAGGAAGAGGTATCTGCTTGTAGTTTTCATTTGCATTTCCCTGATGACTAATGTCCCATATTCTCAGGTGTGTGATTAGCAAACCCCAGTTGCAGGCCCGGGTGAGATAGCCTTGCCTTCTTTGTAGCTGATGTAGTGGAATATTTTATCATTTCAATTTTCGGAATATATTTTTAATTAAAATTCTAATTGATAAAGATAGTTTGCTTTATATTTCAAGGGTGTAGAGTCATACCATATTGTCCTAAAAACATTAATTCGGTGATTTTTCTCTGTGTTAAAGTCATCTTTGGCTCTAATGCCATCAGATCCTTCTATGACTCTTCTTCGTGGGGCATTATTCTTGATTTCTTGATTATTTATCTGAGAGGCCTTGCTGGCTTGACAGATCCCTCAGGAACCAGGCTTCCTCTTACCCCACAGGTATCCCAGGCCCTGGGCCCTGGCCTGCGTCTGTGCCCTCGGTGTCCACCTCATCCTGGCAGGGGGTTCGTATCTCTACCTCTGTCGGATATGAGGGGACTGGCCCAGGCTTTTACATGCTCTTCAGTCCAGGCGAGAGTTGTTCAGATGCAGCGGCCCTGGAAAATCAGTGTTGACGACCTCCTGACAGTCTGCTCCAGTTCTAGGAGATTCAAGGAAATAACTTATGAGCAGGCCAAGTGTCCATTTCCATGTCATCTGAATGATGATTTCATTTTCAGTATGTGTCATACCTCACAGTCTGCTCTATCTCAGTAAAAACCGTTCTTTTTCATTATGTATGCATGAGTGTTTATCAGGTATTGTTGTTACATTTTGTTTCAGTTTCTAGCACTTACCATCACTGAGTAAAATGCATTTGATTGGCTTGTGTGTGTTCATTTCCCACAAGAGTGTAAGCTCAGGAGTCCTAGGAATTGAGTCCGGTTTCTGACAGCCAGGCTCCCCATCCTCCCACACATGAGGGTGAAGGGGGAGCCTTGCTGACACGGAACCTGTGGCTGTTTCAGGACTCGGTGGTCTTTGAGGACGTGGCTGTGAACTTCACCGCAGAGGAGTGGGCTTTGCTGGACCTGGCTCAGAGGAAGCTCTACAGAGACGTGATGCTGGAGACCTTCAGGAACCTGGCCTCTGTGGGTGAGGACGGCTTCCTCCCTGCACTTAGTCTTTAGGGAACAAATATTTCTTACAGTGTTCTTTCTTACTGGAACCAAGGAATAGGAATATGTTGAAAAACAGGCAGACGTGGTCCCCACCTTTATAGAACCTACCTAGAGTCAAATAGCTTTTCCATGACCGTAAATATTTCTATATTGAATTGATTTTTATTGCTCTTGATCAGAATCCTGAGGCTCCCTAATTGTATAAATGTGAGCGTGGTCTCCAGTGTTACTTTGGGGCAGTGAGAGCAGCGTTACGGTTTTCACCCTGTGAAAGTTACACTGTGATCAGTACACATTTGACATGATAATCCTGCTGTAGTTAAACTCACACTCACCCATCCTCAGTGACTTGAGGACCAGAGAATCGGCCCATCTCATGGAGGGCTTGTTGTCCTCCATCCTGCCCCTGAGAAGCTTTTCTCCACGAGCAGGACAGCAGCCATGCACCATCTGATCTCCTAGTGGCAGCTGGGTCACTGGAGATAGGCTTTGTCTAGGGCCTCTGTGCCTGCGATCACCAGGAGGGCACACCTCTCGGGAGGAGAAGGTTCTGTATCAGGGAGAGATATTTGGTCATAACTGTTAGAACCATGACTCTGTCTTTGAGAAGGTGACGTTTGTCACTCTATCTTTGAGAAGGTGACCTGGCTTCCCTGTTGGACTTTTCATCCATCTTTGCCCACTTCAGAAGTCTTTCTGTAGCTCCTCTTATGAAGGGAGCATTTAGGAGTGTGCATTTTGCCCACTTCCTGCCTGCTTTGCTTCTGTGAAGTATCTCTTCTGAACTATTTCTTAGTGAACAGTCTGCCATTTTGACTCATTTTCCCTATGATGGCTAAAATTCCAAATAGCTGAGGTCCTCAGAGTTTTTCTTTGTGTGTGTGTTAAGTTTGGTTTGGACCCAATTCCAGTGTGGGTGTGGGTGTGTGTGTGTTAATTTTGTTTTGGACCCAATTCTAATGTGTGTTTGTGTGTGCACACGTGCACATGTGTTAAGGCACCTCACACCAACAAACAATTATTGGACCAGCAGCACATCATAGAATTCAACTCAATCCTGACACCATCTACACAGTGATAGCCACAGATTCCACAGCTTAAGGTTTCAGTTCTTCAAGACTTACTCCATATTCTCCCACTTCAGATGCCAATCTCAAGTCCAGGCTTTTACCTGTCCTCCTGACCAACTGGCTATAAATCAGAGGTTCCCATGGCTCTCTCCTTGGGTTCAACTAATTTATTAGTGTAGCTCACAGAACTCAGAGAAACATACTACTTACTAGATCACAGGTTCATTTTAAAAGGATATAATTCAGGAACAGCCAGATGTAAGAGATGCATAGGGTAAGATTTTGAAAAGGAGTTTCTGTGCCTCTCCAGGTGCCAGTCTCCCCACATCTCCATGTGTTCATCAACCCAGAAGCTCTCTGAACTTTTTTTTCATGCCTTCATTACATAGGCATTGTTGATGAAATCATTGGCAGTGGATTTGATCTCTGGCCCCTCCCCCATCCCCAGAGGTGTTGGGGTGTCTGGGGGTGTGGGTGGGATTGAAAGTTTCAACCCTTTAATCACATGGTGTCTCCATTGGCAACGAGCCCCCATACTTCCTTGTAACAATTTTTTTCATTAACATAAACCCAATTGGGATGGAAAGGGTTTTTATGAATAACAAGACACCTATTTCACCTTTCTGATCCTGAAGCGTTTTCTGGAAATGAGCACAAGAGACCACATATTATTCCATTGCTTTTACTGCTCAGGAAATTCCAAGGGTTTTAGGATCCCCGAGCAGGAAACTCTGGATAAGGACCCAATTTATCTGAGAAATATATGTTGGTCATCTGAATGACCAAATATATATATATTTCTGATAAATCACAATATCACCATCTTCTACCTTCCTTTATAAAATTATTTTACATTTTTGAATTAGTCTATGGAAAGAAATCTACATGTGGTCTCTTTTTTTTCCTTTATCCCACCATTTCTTTCCCATGGATTTAATTATGTTACCAATTATTGCAGGTTCTTGCTCTCAAGTTAAAACCAGTAGATCAAGTGCTCATTGGGATATTTTGGAGACTGGACTATGCAGTGAAGAGAAAGTAGTAAGATTCACAAGAAATGATTCCAGGTCTTTTTTGGGAGAAAACTGGGCATTTCATAACATGCAAGATCAGCATCTAACTCAGGAGAGGCGTTTGAGGTGAGTGGCACTCCCACAAGGGGAGGGGGAATCTCAGCAGAGTATTAGACTCACTTAAAATTAAAGAAAAAGTGTAAACTTAGCTAAACAATTGTCTATTCACAGAATTCTTACAAAACTACTTTTATAAATGTGATGTAGATATGGAGCTCCTAAAACTTAATTCAGTAGGAAACACTGGTCAGGAAACCTCATATGTAAAAAACACTGAAAGTTATGGCTCTGCTTGAGCTCTTAGCTGGAGCATTAAACTTGTTGCACTTTGTCACAATGCACAGAGTGCTGAAAACATGCCCATTCATTGAAAATGGCAAATGTGTAGTCAAAATAATAATGAATAACCATCAACAAATCACTAATTAAGAAATCACTTATAATCATTAATCCCTAATACTGTGCTTCCTATTTTGAACAGAAATAATTTGGTGGAGAGTCTCTGTGAAGGTAAAGAAGGTCATCAATGTCTAGAAACCCTGAACCAGATTATAGATTTTACTGTGCATAAGAGTTATTGGACTGGAATTCAGCCCCATCAATGCATTAAGTGTGGAAAAGCCTTCAGGGATCATTCTTTCCAGAAGAATCAGCAAAGATCTCACCCTGGACACAAACATTATCCATGTGAAGAATGGGGGCAAGCCTGCAGCTGTATCTCGTGCCTAAGCCCTCCCAGGGAAACAGACATTGTAGAGAAACCCGATAAACATCAGGATGCTGGGAGAGCATCTAAGAGGTGCATGAAGAGTGACTGTAGTGAACAGTCTTTAGAGTATAAGAAGTCTGGAAAAGCTCTCACTTGTCCCTCATCTTTTCAGGAACATGAGAGAGGTCATTATGGACAGAAAATCCACATGTGTGAAGTATGTGGAAAATCCTTCAGTTATTATTGCCAACTTGCACGGCATGTGAGAACTCACACTGGAGAGAAACCCTATGAATGTAAAGAATGTGGAAAGGCTTTCACTCGCATCTCACACTTCCGAGAACATGTGAGAATGCACACTGGAGAGAAACCCTATGAATGTAAGCAGTGTGGCAAAGCTTTCAGTTGGTGCACTTACCTTCGAGAACACATGAGAACACACAGTGGAGAAAAACCCTATGAATGTAAGCAGTGTGGCAAAGCGTTCCCCTATCTCAAATCCCTGCAAGGACATGTGAGGATCCACACTGGAGAGAAACCTTATGTGTGTAAGGAATGTGGGAAATCCTACAGTTGTCCCAAATACTTTAGAAAACATGTGAAAACACACAGTGGAGTAAAACCCTATGAATGTACAGAATGTGGGAAAGCATTCATTACTTCCTCATCCCTTCGAGAACATATGAAAACACACAGTGAAGAGAAGCCCTATCAGTGTCAGCGGTGTGGGAAAGCCTTCAGGTATCCCAGATCCCTGCAAGGACACATGCTAACCCACAGTGAAGGGAAGCCATATAAATGTCAGCAGTGTGAAAAAGCCTATAGGTGTCTCATATCCCTGCAAAGACACATGAAGACACACACTGGCGAAAAATTCTGAATAGAAAAACTATGGGAAAGCTTTCATTCTCCCTTAAAATCTTATAAATGGAGCAGTCACAGGAGAGAAACATTATGAACGGAAAGAATGTTGGGAAACCTTCAGCACTTCACTTATTTTATACTTGAAAACTCAGGATAGACAAAATTTTTTAATGGAAAGAAATATGATTTTTCCTTTTAAGTGCCTCATCCTGAATAGGGATCCCAGTGTATTAATTTCTAGCTCATGTTAACTGATCTGAACACTTAAGATAATAACCATGCCTCTATGTTCCCATCATCTTTGCTACTTATGTTTTGTTATCTTGGACTTTAAATAGTTATACAGTCATATAATACTTGTCTCAATTCCATTACAATGTCTTTTGAACCCAGAGTGAAAGTCTTTTTGGTTTGTGGTTTTTTTCATGTGCAACATGGTATGAGTTTAGATGAAAAAAAATTTTTTTAATGAATTTATTTATTTTATTTATTTTTGGCTGTGTTGGGCCTTCGTTGCTGCGCGCAGGCTTTCCCTAGTTGCGGTGAGTGGGGGCTACTGTTCGTTGCAGTGTGTGGGCTTCTCGTTGTGGTGGCTTCTCATCACACAGCACGGGCTCTAGGCACACGGGCTTCCGCAGCTGTGGCTTGTGAGCTCTAGAGTGCAGGCTCAGTAGTTGTGGCGCACAGGCTTAGTTGCTCCACGGCATGTGGGATCTTCCCTGACCAGGGCTCGAACCTGTGTCCCCTGCATTGGCAAGAGAATTCTTAAGCACTACACCACCAGGGAAGCCCCTAGATGAAAATATTTTTGATTCTTACTTTGTCTTATGTTCCTAATATGTGATCATGATGTGAGACCTGTGTTGTTGAAATGTCTTTTCTGGTTCCTGAACGATACTGGAATTTTCTGACTCAGTATTTATGCTCCCCTTAGTTTATATTACTAAAAGGTGTGTCTTCCATGTTTGTTGCTAGTGGATACCATATTTGTGTTCCTCACAGAAATTAGTAATTGTGGAAGGTCTTGGAAGACCTTCTGTCTCATCTGATTATGTTTATTAATTTGGCCTCTCTTCATTGTCCATGATCTTGGGTGGAAATTGCACACGAAACATTCAGTTAAGAAGGGCGACTTGTTGGTGTGAAGTTGAAAGCTACTATCCAGGTGGTTCTACTGAATTTTGTTGTCAGCTTGGGCAAGGTGGGAAGCTATGTATCCCAGAGCCCTTTTGTTAGTGGTTCTGAGTTAAAGTGTAGGGAAGAAAAAGATGCATGAGGTCCAGGGCTTCCCTAGTGGTGCAGTGGTTAAGAATCCACCTGCCAATGCAGGGAACATGGGTTCAAGCCCTGGTCCAGGAAGATCCCACATGCCGCGGAGCAACTAAGCCCGTGCACCACAACTACTGGGCCTGCGCTCTAGAGCCCGTGAGCCACAGCTACTGAAGCCCGCACACCTACAGCCCGTGCTCTGCAACAAGAGAAGCCACCGTAATGAGAAGCCCCCCCACCACAACGAAGAGTAGTCCCCGGTCGCTGCAACTAGAGAAAGCCTGCGTGCAGCAACAAAGACCCAATGCAAACAAAAATAAATAAATTAATTAAAAAAAAAAAAAGATGTGTGAGGTCCAGAAAGCAGAAGTGAGGAATCCATGATTCTCGGATCTTCTGTACCATTAGGAGACGGAGATGCATGGCAACCTGGTAGGACTGAGTTCCAGCACCATTTTCTGACTTCTGGCTCTGCCCACGTGGAACAGCCCCCAACCAGACACATGTTTGGCATTTGGGGACAATGAGAAACACAGGTATGGTACGAGGGAAACCCTTTTGAGTTCACTGTCTTTCTCATTGTCTCTGAGGACCATGGATAAGTTCCTCTTGGTTCAGATCTCCAGTCTCTTCGCATTGAGCTTCCCACTCTACTTGGCTTTTCAGTTTGTAATTTTCAGGTGTTTGGAAAATCCCAACCTTTTTTCTGTCCCAAGATCCACATGGGAACTGTTAGTGGCAGCTTGCAGTTCCCCAACCATGTGGAGTCCTGAGTCCACAGTCCCCATTTGTTGAGGTCTGCTGGGTCAGCACTTCCCCTAGTCCAAGTTTCCACAGAAATTGCTGGTGGTGCACACGGGGCCTTTTCTTGGGAAGTCTGCAGTAATTTCTAAGCCCCAGCCCTTGGTTCTGTTCCCAGTTTCCTTACTGGGATCTGCTGGTGGTTTAGTGTATAGTTCCCTATGTATTAGAATTTTCCCCCACAGTCCACATTGGGAACTGCTGATGGCAAGTGCAGTTCTCCATTTGTTAGGAATGAGTCCACAGTGCCCATCTGTGAGGTCTGCTGGTTTAATCCTTTCCCTGTCTCTAGTTCTTTGGTTGCTACTGGTGTCCACAGCTCCATTTCCTTGGTTACCATTGGATGCTGTTAATGTGCACATGAGGTAAAGGCTATTTGCTACATGGGAATTTCAGAAGCCATAGCCACAAAAGTTGGGCAAGGGATGCAAAGTTCAATGCTGTTAAAGCACTTGCCACCTAACTCAGACACCCATGTTAGGTTAAGTTGGTTACGAAATGGGTTAGATTGATACTGGGTCACCCTCAAACCTCAAGAAGATTAATTGTCATGTAGTGAGGAACAGCGTAATACATCACACATCTTCCAACCCAGCATCATGTCCCTTTTAGTTATCAGATTGTCTCGAGAGACCCAAAAGCTTAGCTAAAAATACAAAACCAGTAATACAATGGGATCCTTAAAATCTAAAGAGTCAAGTGTATCCCCTTCTGGCACACTTGCTTTTTTTTAATATCTAAGAACGGTGGTCCCAGAAGCTGTAGATATTTGTAGTAATGGCAAAATCTTGCTAAGCTTGTTTTGTTTCCCGAGAACTTGGCTTGGTACCTGTCATGTTGGGGACCCCAAAACATGGCCAGACTGAAATGTGGGTTGCACCTAACCTAACAGACTAGGGTCCTACATAACTGCTGTCAGCCCCCAGGGGAATTGCAATGCCCATTAGAAGAACCTCTCTAATTGGATAAGATGATTTCAGAGGTGCACTCAGGAGTTCCCAAATGAAACAAACAGAATGGGATACTTACTTTAATTGGCACCAAGAAGCTCCCAAAAGGCTTCAGAATTCCAAAAATACCTTCATTAAAAGCTTCCTTGCAAAAAGCTAATGAAAAATTAATGATATAAAAGGCAACATAAATCCAACAAGTTAACAGCCTCATATACACCCTCATACCTACCTTGAAAGGAGGATCCCTCCCAGAGTTGATGAGACTCAGAGATTTTCTGGTAAACTGCTGCATTATTCTCTTTAACAGCCTAGGGGAAACTAAAATTAAAATTAATTTAAAAGCCTAGCCAAATTCTAGTAAAAATCAGAGCTATGCTCTCCACTTTCTACCCCACTCAGAACCTGCAGATGTGATCCTGGAAAAACTGGCAAAATCAGCTAAGGGTGAAAATTCTTATCATAGCACTCCCAAATCTCTGTCTGTACTGCCCAGTCAAGAGAGGGAAATAACATTTCACAGCTGTTCCTTTCCAAAATCCATACCAAATGGTTATTGGTCCTTTCTCTCCCAGGGATAGATTTGGTTCCTTGCATGTCTTGTTTTATGTCGTAGGAACTTGGCTGGGGGACTTCCCTTGGTGGCGCAGTGGTTAAGAATCCGCCTGCCAATGCAGGGGACACGGTTCGAGCCCTGGTACGGGAAGACCCCACATGCCGCAGAGCAACTAAACCCGTGCGCCACAACTGCTGAGCCTGCGCTCTAGAGCCCACGAGCCACAGCTACTGAGTCCACATGCCACAGCTACTGAAGCGCACGTGCTTAGGGCCCATGCTCCACAACAAGAGAAGCCACCATAATGAGAAACCCACGCACTGCAACGAAGAGTGACCCCTGCTCACCACAACTAGAGAAAGCCCACGCACAGCAATGAAAACCCAATGCAGCCAAAAGTAAATAAATAAATAGGAAAAAGAAAAAACTTGGCTGAGCTTTCTGCTTTCCTGGGACATACAAGTTGATGGCGCTTTCTTTGGCTCTTTTGTGAGTGACTCTAGATATCGTGAAGATAATATATTTTGTACCTCTTTGGGGACACTTCTTGAATCCAAGACGTTGTTCATATTGCCAAAAATATTCACTGCTCCTGGCTGAAACCTGACACGACATTTGAAAGGACTTAATAACTTTAAACCAGAAATTTGGCCAGATTAGAAGCTGATATGCAGAGCCTGAAAGAAAAAAATTTCGTTAGGCCTTTTACCTTAAGTTAAATGTACCCATAGGGAAAGAAGAACATTCCAGCAAAGGTGGAGAGGTGGAGCAACGCATGATATCATTTACACTATAACCCAATTCTTTGAGGAACTGAGAGCAACTGTACTTATCTTAACAAATAAAAAAAAACAGCTGTAGAGGCAATCCAATATCTATTTCTTTTTACCAATCCTAAAACCTTCCCTATTTATCTCAAAAAGCTTTTAAGTTATTGGTCTTAGGAAGCCAGAGTCCTTCTTAGAGGAATTTATATCATTTCCCTGTGCCTTTGAGATAAAAAATGTTAAATCCTAATCTAGGCCGTATGTTTAAAGTACAAACTTCAGGGATGTGTTTGTAATGAGAAGTAAAAGGAAAGGGGAAAAGTTATTTTCAACTTAGAAAAACAAGAAACCCTTAAAGTGTCTTCTAAGGTCTCTGTTTGGATCTGTGTGTTTGTGTATGTCTATGAATGTACATTAAAGAGACGGTGTTTTTTTTTAACCTCTGGATGGTATTGACAAAATTAATTTATATTGTAAAAGGAGCTCTATTTAATTGCCTTAAAATAAACATATAAATTAAATTCCCAGAACTGTAGTGGAAACTAACCAAAATGCTTTTCAGGTTCACGTCATCTGGGAGAATATTCACTAGTGAAGCTAATTTACATTTGTTGGTTTAATTAAAATAGGCATGTCTTTAGAGTTATCAGCATTAAATATAAAAATTTTACTTAGAGGGGAGATATGGGAACATATGTATATGTATAACTGATTCACTTTGTTATAAAGCAGAAACTAACACACCATTGTAAAGCAATTATACTCCAATAAAGATGTAAAAAAAAAATTTTAGACGCAAGAGGGAGGGGATATATGTATACATAAGCTGATTGACTTTGTTATACAGCAGCAACTAACACAACAACGTAATTCAATTATACTCCAATAAAGATGTTAAAAAATTTTTTTACTTAAGTTTACCTAAAGTCAAGTAACTTCAGTTTATCTCTTACAAAATTTGTCAGGAAAAAAAATAACGATTTAATTAAATTTTCAAAACGAATCGAAACATAATAGTTGAAAACAAACAAATAGATTGCAAGATAAAAAGGTTTTAGGTGAATTTTCCAAAAGACTCCCCAAGTCTTTTGGTAACCTAGAATCTTAAAGTTTTCCTAAGTTAAATGATGATTTAAGTTAAATACATGGAATATCCAGATCATTTCCAAATAAGAAAAAATACTGAAACATTAGTTACTGAGCATAGGTTTATCCACTTTTTGCTTCCTTTTATGGAGGAATTAAAGATATTCCATTGGTAAAAATGAGAAATTTTCTATGAAACAGCACGTTTCTAGAAAGTGTAAACAGTTCTTGTAAGTCTGACAATTCTCCAAATGTTAATGTAAAGACAGTTGCTTACTTCTTAGTTCTAATTGTTAAGAATTCTAATTAATACATGTAATTAAAACTACTAAAAATAATTAGGGAAATAATTCTATTTTCGAGGAAAGTAAGATATGTTTTTTGTTTAGAAACAGTATGAGGTATGAGGGAAATGAAAGTGATTTTGTCCTACGGGACTTCATTGGCGGTCCAGTGGTTAAGACTCCCTGCTTCCACTGCAGGGGGCATGAGTTCCATCTGTGGTGGGGGAACTAAGATCCTGCATGCCGTGTGGCACGGCCAAAAAAAAAGAGAAAAACGATTAAAAAAAAGAGAGAAAGTGATTTTGTCCTAAAGTAAAGCTGGTTATTTCCAAGAGGATAAACTAAAATGGACATAGAAAATTACAGAAAATTTATAAGAATGGAATCGGGGAAAATTTTTGTGTGTGATCAATAAATAAATATAAGAATTTTTAAAATTAGCTTTAATATCAATAGTGTACTTATGTAAAACTGGGACTTCATTTAAATAACTAAGTTTGCTCAGAACTGTAATAGAGCGCTGCAGTGTGCAGCCCTTAGCCCTAGGCCGTTGCTACGAGCAGTTACCCCCCACCACCCACCACCTCCACCCTGTTACCAGGCAACTGTTACCGGGAGACCATTAACGCGGGAAGGTTAGAGCCACGTTAGAGGTCATGCTCAGCCATTGGTCGGCACAGTGGGCCCCGCCCCAAGCTAGCAACTGTCAATGGGCGATCGTTAGAGGGCCCATTCAGCCATTGGTCGGTGCTGCAGTGGGCCCCGCCCCAAGCGAGCAGCTGTCAATGAGCAACCAGTGGAGGGGCATCGAGCCAAGGGTCGCCGGAGTGGTGGTCGTCAGGTGGAGAGTGGGGTAAGAGGCAGATCCTGGCCTTCTCCCCGGGGCCCTCCAGCTCACCCGTCCTCGGGTTGGCGGGTGAGCTGGGGGACCCAGGGAACAGGCTGGGGGTGTGTCCTGCAGGGTTCCAGAGCCCTCACCAGGACCACCCACTGGCCGGGCCCAGGTCCTGAGGGGGCGGTGAACCTCTCCCCCATCCCCGCCTCTGCGACCTCATGGCAATGGTAGTCTGCGTGGGACACAGTCTGTGGGACCTGGCCCCCGCTGTTTGGGTGGCCTGAGGAGCCTGAGGGCCAATTGGGTCATGGGTGCCTTGCTCCCTCAGCGATGACAGCTGGGCAGGGTCTGGGGACCTGGCCCTGAGGGAGCCACCAACCGAGATCTGCCTCCTCTTAGCCAGCACCTGGACCTCAGAGAGTGAAAGTTGTGTCTTGGGACCTTGCCTTTTCTTGTCAGAGCAGAGAGTAACATTTGTTTGGTGGAGGTTTACAGGAATATCGTGACCTGACCGTGACCTGACCTCAAGAGCAAAGGCTCCGACACCAAGAAGTTGGCAACAACTAACTACGCCCCTCCCTCACTTTTCCTATAAAAGGGCTTTGCTGAAAGCTTTCGGGGAGTTTGGGGTTTTTCAGGCATGAGCCACCCATCTCCTTGCATGGCCCTGCAATAAACCTTTCTTTGTTCCAAACTCCAATGTTTTGGTATTGTTTAGCCTCACTGTGCGTTGGGCACACGGACTTGCGTTACGGTAACAGTTCTCCTTGGGCCTATGAATGCTTGAATGGCTACCGCGTAGCGGGCAATGCCTCTCACATTATCTAGCTGGGCTGCCACCTGTTTACAAACTTACTGAGACGCCTTATTGCTCAACTCCCCTAAATTTACATTGTTAATTTAAAGGATTTTCCAGGAGGCATCGATGACTCAGGATTTGCTTCCTTTGGCAGGACCCTACTTCCTGGTGAGGAATAAAGGTGAATGACCCTTGATCAGGAACTGCCCCATAACTTCTGAAAGTATGGCAGAATCCACAGCTGCCCAACAAAGAACCTTAGACACTCTGGCCAGAGTTTTTTCTGATAATAGGATAGGCCTCGGTTATCTTACAGCCGAGCAAGGAGACGTGAATGCTGTGGCCAGCACCACCTGCTATCTGGATTAACACCTGGAAAGTTGAAACTCAGTTACACGAGCTCACTGAGCAAGCCCCTTGGCTGAAAGAGGTGACTCTTTCGGTGGGGTCCTTCTTTGACTTACTTGATTTTCGATGGTTTGGATCTTGGGGAACATGGCTCTGAAGTGCACTCCGAACATTGGGCATTTTCCTGCTTATAATAATAACAATCATCATCATCGTCGTCATCATCTTTCCGGTGCACTGTATTCATTCAAGAGCTTTATTTTGTTTTATTTTTTAAATTTTAATTAATTAATTTATTTATTTATTTCTAGTTGTCTGCAGTGAACACGGATTACTTGTAAAATTAGAAAGAAAACAATAAATGTCATTAAAAACAAAAAACCTGGGCATTAACTATCCCGCTATGTCCCCTTCATCCGTACTGCATACATTTTGTTATCTAGGTCTTTAACTAATTGTAGTTATATAAAACTCATCTCATTTCCATTACAATGTCTTTTGGCCCCAGGGATGATAAATCGGTTTTGATTTGGGGTTTTTTTCTTTTGCAATTTGGTATAGGCTGACGTCCTTTTAGTGCACGTCGCTTTTTTTTTTTTTCCCCTCCCACCCCCGCGCCCAAAATGCACATCGCTTTAAGCCCATTGCAGATACTGGGGTTTTTAAAAATTTTTTTTTTTACAAATTGGTTTGTTAACACCAAAATAGTGGCTGGCAGTTGAATCAATACACGAAAATGGTATAGTCCTAGAAGGATAATAATAGATTAATAAAGTGAATGAAGGGCTAAGCGCAGGAAGATTGTAAATATCTTTGAACAAGAGATATTTGATATAAAGTGATACATACTCTTTGATTCTATTTACATGCAATATAAAACAGGGAAAATTATTGTATACTTAGGTGATGAAACTAGAGGGAGAAAGGAAATGACCTTTTATAAGTTTAGGGTATTGGTGACTGAGCGGGCAGGTGGCTCTCCTGACAGGTCATCATAACCACTGGGATGTGAGGTGTAGCCGCAGCCTCTCTTTCTTGTCCAGTTTGTGATGTCATGATGTTTATTTTGTCATATTTCTGTCGAGTGTACATTTTATGCATTTTTCTGCATTGCGTTTTCAAATATAAAATGCTGTGATATCATCAATATAACTCACCATAGTACCACATTTATAAAAAGCTATCTCAAATAATCTCAATGCATGGATAAAAAGTGTTTTATACTATTTAACATCCATGACAAATTTCTTACTAATTTAAGAATAGATGAGAACTTTCATAATCTTTTGAAAGGCATCTTCAAAAATTTTTTCATGATAGAAAGTACATATAAGTAGTCAAAGGTCACTTATTCAATAAAATTGCATACCCATCACCCCTTTAGCAGTCTCCTAGATAGCCTAGCTGGTGCCAGGAGAAATAGGTATTTGAATTATAAAGGAAGAAAAAAAGTATCTTGTTGCTGAAACAGTTGTGCATATAGAACCTCAAAACCACATGGGGAAAAAAAAAAAAACCACATGGGGGTAACCATAAAAACGAAAGTGATTAACAGGTTTTCAGAATGCAAACCATATAAAAATAAACATCAATACCTTTCTAATCGTTACCAAAAAGAAGTTGAGTGTATAACTTAAAAGTTAACATGTCCAAAGGTAAAAATGAAATTATTCAATTATCAAAATAAGTCTAATTAATGAAACATATAGAGAGAACTCTATGCAAAACATTTTTAATTATATTGAATGATATCAAAGCAGACTAAAAGAAACGGAATGATGGAAAGGGTTCTAGGAAAGGAGAGAGCCATGTCACCACGATGTCAATATTTCACAAAGAGCTGTATGGTTTTTTTTTTATATGTATACATTTATTTTATTTATTTATTTTTGGCTGCGTTGGGTCTTTTTTAATATATAAATTTATTTATTTATTTTTGGCTGAGTTGGGTCTTTGTTGCTGTGAGCGGGCTTTCTCTAGTTGCAGTGAGCGTGGACTACTCCTCGTTGCGGTGCGCAAGCTTCTCATTGTGGTGGCCTCTCTTGTTGCGGAGCACGGGCTCTAGGCGCGCGGGCTTCAGTAGTTGTGGCGCACGGGCTTCAGTAGTTGTGGCTCGCGGGCTTAGTTGCTCCGCGGCATGTGGGATCTTCCCGCATCAGGGCTTAAACCCGTGTCCCCTGCATTGGCAGACGGATTCTTATCCACTGCGCCACCAGGGAAGTCCGGGGATAAGGTTTTATTGTCCAGAATACATTAAAAACCTCACGCATCAGTAACAAAAATACAAACAACCCAGTTAAAAAAACAACAAAGGACTTGACCTGCTGGAAGTCAAAGGCACAGTAATATATTTTCAATTTCATGCATCAAAATGACATACTGATATTTTACATGAAGTTCACCAAAGATACACCGTCCAGGTAAGCATGTACAAAGCAACCCCGTAAGTAACCATGACCCCTTACAAAGTTGGGAAAGAATGCTAATCTTCTAAGAAGCTACGTTGTTAGGGTCAGAAGAAAGAAAAAAAAAGAAGGATCTTTATGGTTGAGCAGGAATCCTATCTTTGAGGAGGTCTGGTTAATATATAAGGCAGATACTCACTGCCCACTAAAGGGGAGGGAGGGAGGAGGCCAAAAAGGACAGAGAGAAATTTACATTTAAATTTTATTGTCCTGCCTCAAAATATACATTGTATTTCATAAAATGGATAAACAAAATATAGTCTGTACATAGGATGGAGCAGTATTTAACCATAAAATGGAAGAAAGCTCTGATATGCTGCAATGTGAATGAACCTTGAAATTATTATGCTGAGGAAAAAAGCCAGACACAAATGGCCAATATTGTATTATTCCATTTAGATATATAAAATGTCCAGAATAGGTAAATCCAGTGAGACAGAAAGTATTTTAGTGGTGATCAGGAGGTAGGGTTATCATGGATATAAAATAGCCTTATAATTTGTTTTTTTGAAGATATATTTCACATACTCTCACATACGTTCACACTTTTAAGTGTAAAACTCAGTGGCTTTTTGTACATCGCACAGCTGTGCAACCATCGCTATACAATCTGAATAAGGAAATATAGACTTCTACGTTTCAAAATTCACTTGGACTGACTAAAGCCTGATCGGACACAAATTTCTTTGCAGTGTAAAATGCACACCTGAGAACGGTGACATTTCACACCTGTGTATGTGCTGAGGCTGCAGGGAGGCTGGGGCCTCGGGGTCCGACTTCCCAGGGGGAAAGGTCCCTGGCTTTTGGGTTGCTGATCTCAAGCCCCAGAGGCAGGAAGCGGGGACGAAAAGTGGGACCTCCCCGTGTCAAGGGTCACACTTCAAAACCTAGCCTGACCCTGCCTTGCACGTGTTGATGTCACTGAGAGTTTGGTTCTTAACGGGCACATTCCCCCGGTGACTTCTCCCCGGTCAGTGTCCTGACTCCGGAGTTCACGAAGCCCTGTGTCTCGTCCTTTCTCATCCTCACTCCCGATATGGAGCGATCCGCGGGGAAACTGAATCTGGACTTCCAGGTGCAGGAGGAGGACACAGGGGAGCCGCCCAGCTGCGAGCAGATGCCACAGGGACCTCCTGGCTGGGAGCGGGTTCTTGCATGGAGGCCAGGTCCCGGGCTGGGGAATCAGCGACGTGTGTCCCTGTGGCCTGTCACTCGGAGCAGGGGCGGGGCCTGGTTGAACTGTCCAGTCAGCGGAGACTGGGCGGGGTCTCGACAGCCAGCCAATCAGGGTAGGAAGGGACCAGGAGGACTGCCCGTAGGGGCGGGGGCGGGGCAAGGGTTACCGCCCAATCAGGGCTCGGGCCCCGGAGCGCCGTCCAATGAGGGCGGGCGACGGGCGCGTTCCGAGCCCCCGGAAGTTTCTCTCAGCGGCCCGCACGCTGGTGCGAACTTGTCCCGCGCGGCCTTAGGTGTCGCGTCCCCGTCGGTCTTACCTGCCCAGGTCGGAGGGTCGCCTGGAGGACTCTTCAGAGAACCGGGAAGGAGGCGGAGATGGTGAGCTCGCGGCCCGGGGCCCGAACAAGGAAAAAGCTGCTTCGAACTGGCCGGACCTGCCGGAAGAGGCAGTCTGGCCAGGGTCTCCCTGCGTCCCACCCACCCCCGTGTCCAGACCCAATTCTCCCCCTCGGCCGCGGGGAGGGGACCCGGCTTCCAGTCCCGGGATCCCAACTTGACTCTCCCCCTTGGCGGCGGATTGGGGTCCGGGCATCCGGACTGAGCCCTTGGCGGAGTGGGCTTGCGAGGGAGGAAAGGACGGTCAGAAGCTGGGGGCGAGGGAGGTCTTCCCTGGGTCTGACAGATAAAGTCAAGCCCGGACTTGGCAAGGAGACTGAATTGCAAATACTGTTGCAATAGCGCCGAGGCTCGGATCTCAGAGATATGTCAGCCTCTCCAACCGCGCAGAAAAAGGCTTTTTCTCTTCTGTGTGAGGAGGGAAGTTGGGCGAGTGAGGGCGGTGCGCGGACTGCGGGTCAGTGTGGCTGGACTGAACAGGGTCCCCTGGGTCTCCTATTCTCTGGAGAAGCTGACCAGGGGCTTGTTCGGAACCTCAGTGCTGCTCAGGTGTGGGGCCGACCCAGCGTTCCCTCCTCCTGTGGGGAGGGAGCCTGATGATGTGCGTAAGAAATGGGACGGGGAAAAGTTGGTGGAGCCCAGATGTGTGAGTATGTCAGGAGGGCCGGACCTCCTAATGTCAAAGGTCAAAGTCAAACTGGCTCCTGCTTTGTTATAAAGCAGAAACTAACACACCGTTGTAAAGCAACTATACTCTAATAAAGGTGTTAAAAAAAAACCCACCAAAAAAACTGGCTCCTGCAATGCCTGCAGTGGTGTCACAGAGTGTCTTTGTTCTTAAAGGAAGGGCACAGATCCACAGTGACATTGCCCTCCATCCGTCCCCTGACCCAGGAGTTCCCCAGGTCCTCCTCTATCATGTTCAATAATAATCAGTATTGAGGCTGCAAAGAACAAAGCGGTTTATTTGGGGGTCTTAAGAATTTCAATTTGGGGTACACAGGTTCTGGCAAAACCAGAGTGTTCTGGGGAAGAGAAAGAGTCAGGAGTTTATAAAGCAGAAGCCACAAGGTTGTTAAAGTTGTCTGGCAGAAATTATGACTGACTCTGACAGACGCGGAGGAAAATTCAAGTAACCATTAAATTAAGAAGAAAGGGAATTTTATTCGAGCCAAACTAAGGATTATAACCCAGGAGACAGTCTCTCAGAAGCTCTGAGAACTGTTCCACCAGTTAGAAGTCGAAAACACAGTCATGTACATTTTTGAGATGAAAGATCGTACATCAAAATGACATACTGACATTTCACATAAAGTTCACCAAAGATACATAGTCCAGGTAAGCACGTACAGAAGTTACATTGCTAGCCTCAAAAGAAAGGGAAAATTTTGATCTTTACGTTTGAGAAGGCGTGCCCATCTTTGAAGAGGTGTGGTTACCGTGTAGTGCATATGCTTAAACACTCAGTGGGGAGGGAGGAGCTCCAAACAGACGGAGAGAGAGCGTTTTATGTTAAAATTTACTTGTGCTTTCTCAAAGTATAAATTTTATTTCATCACACAGGGAAGGAAATATTTGTCCTTAAGGGATAGGCTGTCACGAGTTATTTAGGGGAAGGGTCCAATAAGTATCTTGACTTTCTGGGTCATTGGGCAGATGTTCTGGATGGCTGCGTTAAGTCAGTAAGTGGTCAAAAGTTCAGATTCCATCTGGGCTGAGACCTGCATAAGCCCCACTTCCTCAGTGGCCTCCTGGCTCCATTTTAGAGCGCTCTCTTAGCAATACTGACTCCATTTTGATTTTCCTTTCACACCTGTCCCCTCGTGCCCCAGCCCTCGGACTAAAGGGCAGGGGCAGCCCTGGACAGGTGGGGATACTAGGAGGGGAGACTGAGTCAGCAGTTTTCTGTTTAGGAGAAAGGGTCTGCAAGCTTTGAGCTGATGCTGTGTGGCCAGGAGCAGATTCTGCGCATAGCCCAGGATCCTGGCGGCCAGGTGTGGCGTCCCATAGAAAGCCAGGCGGTAAAGGGCTGAAGGCAACAAACGGCACTTCCGCCCTGCTCCGCCACGTGACCTACAGCTGGCCCTTCTCTCAGAATCAAGCCTGCAACGTTGTCAATCAGGGCCTGAAGGGGGTCCATCCAATCAGGGCGCGAGGGATCGAGCCTCATCCAATCAGAGCCGGGGGCGGGCGCATCCCCCCCGCGGGGACGTCGCTCTCCGCCTCCCGGGAGTCCAGCGCGCCACATGGGGTCCAGGTGTCCACTCGCTGTCCCTCTCACCTGCGCGGGCGGTCGGGCCACAGGGCCGCGGAGAGGACGCCGTGAGAACCGAGAGCAGGGCTGAGATGGTGAGTGCGCGGGCAATGCGCTGAGACCCGCCGGGGCTCGTTCCAACTGGCCGGAACGGGCCGCGGGCCCCGTCTCCCTGTCCACAGTCCGCACTCAACTCTTTACCCTCACCCACGACGTGGGTCAGGAGTCCTATCCCATCCACGCACAGGGTCTGAGCGCCCTGATCTGTTCCTGGGCCGGGAGGGCAGGGGGTGGGGTCCGAGGGAGCACCAGCGGAGCAGACGCTCAGGCGCTGGTGGGGAGGGGACCCGCCCTGGACCTGACAGATGAAGTCCAGCCCAGACTTGTCAAGCAAGGAGCCTGTATTGCGAATGCTGTTGCGATAGCGCCGAGGCTGGGATCTCAGAGAGGTGCCAGCGTCTCCAACCACACAGCAAAGGGCTTTTCTCTTCTCTGTGAGGCGGGTGAGAGCAAGGCTGTTTTTCAGGATCGGGGCTCCCTGTGGTCAGCGCATTCTCGGCCCAGGTCTGCAAGGGCTTGTTCTGCAGCTCATTGTCGCTTGGGGTGGGGCTGCGGGTGAGGGTGGGGTTGAGGTGGGGGAGAAAACCTAAAATCAGGGGCCTGTGGGTGAGAAGCCTGATCAAAGGTGGGCTAGGAAATAGTCGTTGACCTTAAAAATAAAAATCAGCTGTTTACCAGCAAAAATGGGTTTATTTGGGAACAACAAAGAATTGCAATTTGGGACAGACAACGAATAGTAAAAGCCATATGCAAGTCCAAGGAACTTATTTACTGGAGAGAAAGGATGGAGTTGGGAGAGGTTATAGTACTGAAGCAACTTCCACTGGAGAAAATGGAGAGTTCAGGGTGATGCTGGTTTCTCACTGGCTAGCTGCTGGGGTAGCCAGTTTCTTGAGAAGATGCCATGCATGCACATATTTTCCTGTTGTGGCCTTCAATTGGTGATTCTTTCTTGTTTCCATTTGTTCTGTTGGGGTCTCTAATTGACACTTGTTCCTGTAACTGACATCACGTGGTACTGGCCGAGGCTCCCTCTTCTCCCCACCAACATCTTTTTTAGTGAGTTTTCTCTTAATTTTCACATGGCCACTGAGAATACTTGGTCAAGCCTGTAGCATAAACTAATCTAAACTTCAAAACAAGAGACCTTTATCCAAATGAGTTCCTGCAGGGGGAGAAGGGTCTGTTGCACCAGGCACAGGGGGCTCTGCAGGAAAGGGGACATCTGACCCTAAGATCTGCAAGCATCTCAGGAGTTGGGCAAAGAGAGTTTTTCTCTTATACAGAGGAGTAAACATCACCAGGAGGGACCAGGTGTGATGCTCAGATAGCAGATCCCTGAGGCCAGCCTGTCCTTAGGGGTCTGTCGTCTGGCTGCGGTGAGGGGGAAGGAGAGGAGCTGAACCAAAGTTTGGCCAACAAACATTTGTTCTGCTTGGTCAGTGGGGGGAACAGTTCCGCTAATCACTGATGAGGTGGAGATGGGGCTCTGAGGGGACTGCGTCTGGCCTTGTCCTGGATAAAGAGGGGGCCTCCGTGTGAGTCTTATCTGAGTCAGGTGGGGCACAGGGGTGGTTTCTTGCAGCCTGCCGTTTTCCAGAAGACCAAAGGGTGGGGGGGTCCTTTCACCTTCCATCGAAGTTTCCAGGAGCACAGGGCTCAGGGAGGGTTCAGCATTGTCCCCTGACACCTGTGAGCAGCCTCCTCTGGGTCCAGCTCAGCACTAATAGCTTCCCCTGATCCAGCTTCCGGTTTCAGCAAGTGTAAAATTCCGCATTCTTTCTGCCTGGTTTCTTCTCCTTAGTGAGGGTAGTAAGCGTCTCAGGTCTTTGCCCTTTCCTGCTGACTTGTATTATTCTGGGCCTTTGGGCCTTAACCAGAGATGCCTCTGGGGAGAAGTGTCTCAGTACAGAAAATGTTTTCTCTTCCATTAGAATTTCAGAAAATTCAGGCAGTCCCACCCCTTCATGTGAAATGGGTGGACATACTGATTAAAAAGATTCATAGGAATCATAGTGGCTCTTCCATGCAGGGTGCAGAGTTCTGACACTGTCTGAGTCTTGTCTACTTCCTGTTATTAGCTGGTCAACAGAGATGAATGGAAATTCTGTGAAATGTGACCAGTGCTACTGAGACTTGCTCACTTCTTTTTAGATGAGTTACAGCTCGTCATCATGAGGATATTAGTGAACTGATGCCTGTCTTCTGAAAGGGATGAGCAGTATCCTGTTCCTCAAATCATAAAAGTGCCCCAGAATTTCCCTAGGTGAAGGAACGTGGCCTTGGGTCCTGCTGTCCACCCTACCCCACTCCTACGCCGGTGACCTCCAGGCCATAGAACCACCACAGAAGGATCTGTTTGTGGCATGAGCGTAGGGGAGGGGATCCACCTGCAGGAATGCTAGGGGTGGTTTGTCCTCTGAGGTTCTGCTGCCCTCAGCTGTTCCCTGACCTTTGCTTTTGGCTTCATCCAAGAGAGTTGATGCTCTGAGTGTGATGTGCGCACCCTGAGTGAGTCTGTGAAGGTCAGGCGTGGAGAAGGCTCCTTGAACTCAACTGCTGTTGAGAGGGTTGATGAATTGGAGAGTTTCTCTGGGTCAGAACTTCAACTTGAGCGTTTCCTTCTGGGTGAGAATTGAGACCCAGAAGGAGGGGGCATTTCCACACTGAGAGAGGCAGCACAGGCGTGTGGAGCTCTGGAGCTCGGTCCCTCTCCCTGCCCTGGGGGTGCCCAGCCAGGCTGTGTGTCAGTAGGGGGATCCCAGCCCCCCAGCTCGGATGGCTTTGACCTTCTGACTTGGGGTTTCCTTGTGCACCGTGGGCAGCAGGCCGCTGATCTGAGCGGCTCACACTTGGCTGCTCTTCCCTTTTGTTTCTTTGATGGAATCTTGTGTCATGTGACTCAGTGTGCGTACTGAAGACTTTTGTTCCGTTACTTGAAGGTGTAGATATTTATTCCCTTGGTTGGCTGGTAGCACTTCCCAGTGAGCGGCCCCCAGGGTGCCCATCATCCTGGTCTTATTTATTTATTTATTTATTTATTTATTTATTTCCGTACGCGGGCCTCTCACTGCTGTGGCCTCTCCCGTTGCGGAGCACAGGCTCCGGACGCGCAGGCTCAGCAGCCATGGCTCATGGGCCCTGCCGCTCCGCGGCATGTGGGATCTTCCCGGACCGGGGCACGAACCCGTGTCCCCTGCATCGGCAGGTGGACTCTCAACCACTGCGCCACCAGGGAAGCCCCCTGGTCTTTTTGTTATTCTTTGCAGCTTTACATCTGTCCTTCATCACCAAGCATCATTTTGTTCGATTTTGCTTCTGCTGAATTTGTAATAAGTGAATATGACCCGTACCACACAAGTAATGCCACACAGAAGGCTTCTCTGTGGTTCTCAGCCCCAGTCTGTTTCACACGTGTTGGTTTCAGAGGTCACCTGGTTAAATCCTCCATACAGTCGTGTGAGGCTTGAGTTGTCTCATGTTTAATTTTGATTTGTCAGCAGCGCCGTTAAACTCCTTGATTTTGTCTCCAAGTGCCAGTGCAATATAAATTTTGTACATGTGGAAGGAAAATTGTAGGATTGTAGATTATGGATATTTTCAAAATACTAGGAAGTGTGGATGGAGGGCTGGAGACGAGTGTTTATTCCACGTCATTTCCGGCAGATGGAGATTTGGAAATTCCGGCTTAATTTTGTTCATCTCAAGTGTGTAAAATGGATCTGCTTGTGATTGTATATTGGTCTTTACTGATAATCATTGAGCCTGAGCATTTCTTATAAGTGGTGGCTCATCTTCTGTGAGATAGTTTTCAGTTGTTTTCTCACCTTTAATTCATTTGTATATTTATTGATTTTTTATGTGTTATTTACATACACCGGACATTCATCTCTTTTCATTTCTAGGTATGGCAAAGATGTTCTCCCAAACTGTGGGTTATCATTTCTTTTTTTCTTTTTTTTAATGTTTATTTATTGATTTATTTGGTTGTATCTGGTCTTAGTTGTGGCAGGCGGGCTCCTTAGTTGTGGCATGTGAACTGTTAGTTGCAGTGTGCACGTGGGAACTAGTTCCCTGACCAGGGATCGAACCCAGACCCCCTGCATTGGGAGTGCAGAGTCTTAACCAGTGCACCACCAGGGAAATCCCTATCATTTCTTTTTATTCTACACTTCATGGACAATTCTTAACTTTAATAGACTTGAACTGAATTTATCAACCTCTTCCGTTGTAGCTCCTTTCTTTTCGTGTATAGGAAAATTTCCCCTACTCTCAAGTCATGAGTGAGTTTGCCTGTAACTTCTCAATGTGTTCTACTTTCTTCTTTCACAGTTAAGTTCACAGTGAATTGGTTATTGCATGTGCCGTTACTAAGGAAAAAGATATCTTATTCCCCTGTAAATACCCAGTAATCACTGCCCCTCAGGTCCAAGTGTCATCATCTGGCCCCTGCCCAGCAGCTTATGCTCTGGCATTGATCCACTTGACAAAAACAGGTGGGCCTGTTTCAGTGCGCTGTTTTTCCATTGGTGTATTTGTCCATCCCTCTGTTAACACCATCCTGTCCTAATCATTGCAGTTTAAAATGCTTCAATGTCTGTTACGGAATATCCCACCACCTTGTTCCATAGAAAATTTTGGCTATTATTAGAAATTTGTTTTCCATTTCAGTTTTTAGAAGTAGTTTTTCTCTAAGTTCAAACAAAACAGAATGAAACCATCCCCAAAACAAGCCAATTTTAGATTTAATGGAATTTTCTTAAAACTCTTAACCTGTTCGGGAGAAGCTGACATCCTGGTCTCTTTTCTGTGGATATGCGCCATCCCTTCATTCATTTCCTTCTAGGATGGTGTTAGTCAATAATGTTTTGAAATTTTTCCATTAAATTGTTTTATATTTTTTATTAAACATATTTTAGAAAGAAAGTTAATTTTAATGACAATTAGTTTTAATTATTTATTTATTTATTTTTGACTGCGCTACGTGTCATCTTAGATCCCCAACCAGGGATCGAACCCATGCCCTCTGCAGTGGAAGCTCCAAGTCTTAACCACTGGACAGCCAGAGAAGTCCCCTAATGACAATTAGTTTTAAAAGTCTATGTTAAGAAAAGTCTGTTTAAACTTTTACATTTCTACTGCTTGTTTCTTTTTTTTTTTAATTATTTTTTAAAATTGAAGTATACTTGACTTATAGTGTTGTGTTAATTACTGCTGTATGGCAAAGTGATTCAGTTATTTCTTTTTTAAAATATTCTTTTCCATTATGGTATGTCATAGGATATTGAATATAGTTATCTGTGCTGTACAGTAGGACCTTGTTGTTTATCCATTTTGTATATAAAAGCTTACATCTGCTCACCCCAACCTCCCACCCCATTCTACCCCCAACTCCCCCCTCCCCCGGCAACCACCAGTCTGTTCTCTGTGTCCGTGATTCTGTTTCTGTTTCAGAGGCAGGTTCATTTGTGTCATATTTTAGATTCCACGTATAAGTGATATCATATGGTATTTGTCTTTCTCTATCTGACTTACTTCACTTAGTATGATAATCTCTAGTTGCATTCATTTTGCTGCAAATGGCATTATTTCATTCTTTTTTATGGCTGAGTAATATTCCATTGTGTACGCATACCACATCTTCTTTATCCATTCCTCTGTTCATGGACACTTAGGTTGTTTCCATGTCTTGGCTATTGTGAACAGTGCTGCTATGAACATAGGGGTGCATGTATCTTTTTGAATTATAGTTTTGTCTGGATATATGTCTCAGAGTGGGATTGCTGGATCATATGGCAATTCTATTTTTAGTTTTATGAGGAACCTTCATACTGTTTTCCACAGTGGCTGTACCAATTTACATTCCCACCAACAGTGTAGGAGGGTTCCCTTTCCTTTTCTCCGCACCTACTCTCCAGCGTTTGTTATTTGTAGACTTTTTAATGATGGCCATTGTGACTGGCATGAGGTGTAGTTTTTATTTCATTTCTCTAATAATTAGTGATGTTGAGCATCTTTTCATGTGCCTATTGGCCATCTGTATTTCTTCTTTGGAGAAATGCCTATTTAGGTCTTCTGCCCATTTTGGATTGGGTTGTTTTTGTTGTTGTTGTTGAGTTGTATGAGCTGTTTATATATTTTGGGTTTTTTTGGTTTGTTTTTTTTTTTGCGGTACGTGGGCCTCTCACCGCTGTGGCCTCTCCCGTTGCAGAGCACAGGCTCCAGATGCGCAGGCTCAGCGGCTATGGCTCACAGGTCCAGCCGCTCCGCGGCATGTGGAATCCTCCCAGACCGGGGCATAACCCATGTCCCCTGCATTGGCAGGCGGACTCCCAACCACTGTGCCACCAGGGAAGCCCTGTTTATATATTTTGGAATTAAGCCCTTGTTGGTCGCATAGTTTGCAAATATTTTCTCCTGTTGTGTAGGTTGTCTTCACTCTCCTCTATTAATGATTTTAAAAATCAAGCATGTATGGCAGATCAGTATTAGAGAGATTTCTGTGTCTGTTATTACCAAGAGCTCAGAGTGAGAAATATGTTTGAATACTTGAAAAGACTCTGAGCAGAAACAAGACTTGAAGTGTGGTTTTATGATAAACCACTCAGAAAACCTCAGTCATCCAATACTAAAAACACAGAAGATAAACAGGCATTTACTAAACTCATTGTCTCCAGCACATGACACATGACATATTAAGGCATCTTTTGCTCCCATCCTGGTATATGTAGCAGAACAACACGTTTTAAATAGAAACCAGCACTTCTGCTCAACAACATTGGGCCGATTTTTTTTTTTTTTTTTGCGGTACGCGGGCCTCTCACTGTTGTGGTCTCTCCCGTTGCAGAGCACAGGCTCCAGACGCTCAGGCTCAGCGGCCATGGCTCACAGGCCTAGCCACTCAGCGGCATGTGGGATCTTCCCGGACTGGGGCACGAACCCGTGTCCCCTGCATCGGCAGGCGGACTCTCAACCACTGCGCCACCAGGGAAGCCCAGCAGATTTTTAAAAATATATTTTCCAATTCTACATACCCTGAAAGCTCTCATGGTCCATCACATCTTGACCCAAGGCAGCCCAGCAGTGTACACAGATATCTGTTTACTAAAGAGGAGCAGTTCCCCATTGAACAATAGGAAGGAACTACAAAGCAGATAATGTTTAAAGTTCCAAGACTGGTATTTCAATTGCTTTCAAGCAATTTATGCCTTAGTGATGAGGAGATAGATGAGATGATTGAAGGTGAGAGTCCATTAATATGGATCCTGCAGGGGAATAATTGTTCATTGGTATTTTGCTCCATTGGGATGAGAGTTTGAAAAGCACTTCATATTTTTCTTTCTTTCTTTTTTCTTTCTTTCTTTCTTTCTTTCTTTCTTTCTTAATTTATATTTTTGGCTGCGTTGGGCCTTCGTTGCTGCACGCACGCTTTCTCTAGTTGTGGCCAGCTGGGGCTACTCTTCGTTGTGGTGTGTGGGCTTCTCATTGTGGTGGCTTCTCGTTGTGGAGTACGGGCTCTAGGCACATGGGCTTCAGTAGTTGTGAAACACGGGCTCAGTAGTTGTGGCACGCAGGCTCGGTAGTTGTGTCTCATGGACTGTAGAGCACAGGCTCAGTAGTTGTAGCATGCAGGCTTAGTTGCTCCGTGGCATGTGGGATCTTCCCGGACCAGGGCTCGAACCCGTGTCCCCTGCATTGGCAGGCGGATTCTCAACCACTGCACCACCAGGGAAGTCCTGAATCTATTTTTTTTTTTTTTTTTGTGGTACGTGGGCCTCTCACTGTTGTGGCCTCTCCCGTTGCGGAGCACAGGCTCCAGACGTGCAGGCTTAGCCGGCCATGGCTCACGGGCCCAGCCGCTCCACGGCATGTGGGATCTTCCCGGACCGGGGCACGAACCCTCATCCCCTGCATCGGCAGGCGGACTCTCAACCACTACGCCACCTGGGAAGCCCCTGAATCTATTTTTTAAACAGCTTTAGTTGACATATAATTTATGTACCATAAGGTTTCCCTGTTCAAAGTGTAAAATTCCAGGGTGTTAGTATATTTACAATTGTGCAAGCATCCTCATATTCTGATTTTAAATCATTTTTATCACCCCAAAAGAAAACTTGTATCTGCTGGCAGTCACCCCTCATTCCAGGACTTCACCCGCCCTTGGTCTAGGCAGTTTATTAATCTACTTTCTTTTTCTTTTTCTTTTTTTAAGGGGAACTTTATTTTTATTTATTTATTTTTGGCTGTCTTGGGTCTTCGTTGCTGCGCAGGCTTTTCTCTAGTTGTGGTGAGCGGGGGCTACTCTTCGTTGCCGTGCACAGGCTTCTCATTGCAGTGAATTATCTTGTTGTGGAGCATGGGCTTTAGGTGTGTGGTCTTCAGTAGTTGTGGCACGTGGGCTCAGTAGTTGCAGCACACAGGCTTAGTTGCTCCGCAACATGTGGGATCTTCCCGGACCAGGGCTCGAACCCGTGTCCCCCTGAATTGGCAGGCAGATTCTTAACCCCTGCACCACGAGGGAAGCCCTGTTAATCTACTTTCTATCTCTATAGATTTGCTCATTCTGTGCCTTTCGTATAAGTGTTATGTGGAGTCTTAATGGTCTTAAAGTTTATTGGTTTTGTGCCACCGATCAGTACAACATTCCTCTTCTGGCAAATGATATTCCGTTGTGAGATTATATTGTGTTTGCTTATCCAAGTCACTTGATGATCTTTTGATTTGTTTCCACTTTTTGGCTGTCATAAGTCATGCTGCTGTGAATATCTGCGTGTTAGTTTTTGTGTTGGTGTTCGCTTTCACCTCCTCTCTTGGGTAGATAGATACCTAGGGTGGAATTGCTGTGTTATGTGGTGACACTGTGTTTATCATTTTGAGGATCTGCTGGACTGTCTTCCCAAGTGGCTTCACCATTTTACCTTCCCATCAACAGTGTGTGAGATTCCAACTTCCCCACATCCTTGCCTGCCCCACCTTGTCTTGCTTGTCCATCTTATATCCATCCTGGTGGGTGTGAAGTATCTGCCTGTAGCTTTGGCATTTCCCTGATGAGTGTCGTCCAGCATCTTTTCATGGGCTTATTGGCCACTTGTATTTATTCTTTGGAGAAATGTCTGCTCACATTATTTGTCCATTATTTATGCATTATTTGTTTTTCTCTTGTTGCCCTTTGTTTTTATTGTTGTCCTATTAGTTTTTTAAAATGTATTTAAAATACAAGTTTCTTATCAGGTGTGTGATTAGCAAACCCCAGTCGCAGACTCAGGCGAGGCAGCCTTGCCTTCTTTGTAGCTGATGTATTTGGAATTTTTTATAATTTAGATTGTCAGACTATATTTTGGATTAAAATTCTAATTTATAAAAATAATTGCTTGCTTTGTATTTCAGGGGTCTGGTGTCATCCATATTGTCCTAAAGATAATAACTAGGTGTTTTTTTCTCTCTGTTTAAGTCTCCTTTGGCCCTATTGCCGTCAGATCCTTCGACTCTTCTTCATGGAGCATTTTCCTCCATTTCTGGGCACATGATTATCTGAGAGGCCCTGCTGGCTTGACAGATCCCTCAGGAAACAGGCCGTTTCTTACCCCACAGCTGTCCCAGGCCGTGGGCCCTGGCCTGCGTCTGTGCCCTCGGTGTCCACCTCATCCTGGCAGGGGGTCGTGTCTGCCTCTGTTGGATATGAGGGGACTGGCCCAGGCTTTTACATGCTCTTCAGTCTAGGCGAGAGTTGTTCAGATGCAGTGGCCCTGGAAAATCAGTGTTCACGACCTCCTGACAGTCTGCTCCTGCTTGGAGTTTCAAGGAAATAACTTTTGACCAAACCAAGTATTCATTTCCTTCTTATCTGAATGATGATTTTATTTTCAGTCTTTACCACCTCAGGTTCTGCTCTCTCACTAAAAACAATTTTTTTAAAAAATTGAAGTACATTTGATTTACAGTATTGTGTTAGGGGACTTTCCTGGTGGTCCAATGGTTAAGACTCCGAGCTTCCACTTCATGGGGCGCAGGTTCAATCCCTGGTCAGGGAACTAAGATCCCATGTCCTGGGTGGTGCAGCCAAAAAGTTAAAAAAAAATAAATTGTGTGTTAGTTTCAGGTGCACAGCAAAGTGATTCCCTTATACACACACACACACACACACACACATATGTCTGTATATATCTATAGTCTTTTTTTCCAATTATTTTCCATTATAGGTTATTACAGTATATTGAATATAGTTCCCTGTGTAAATCCTTATTGTTTATCCATTTTATATTTGGTAAAAAACAGTTCTTTTTAGTCGTGTGTCTATAAGTCTACATCTGTTGTTGCTGTTACATGTTGCTTCAGTTTCCAGCACTTAGCATCACTGAGTAAAATGCATTTGATTGACTTGTGTGTGTTCATTTCCCACAAGAGTGTAAGCTCAGGAGTCCTAGGAATTGAGTCCGGTTTCCGACTGCCAGCCTCCCCATCCTCCCACACATGGGGGTGAAGAGGGAGCCTTGCTGACATGGAACCTGTGGCTGTTTCAGGACTCGGTGGTCTTTGAGGATGTGGCTGTGAACTTCACTGCAGAGGAGTGGGCTTTGCTGGACCTGGCTCAGAGGAAGCTCTACAGAGACGTGATGCTGGAGACCTTCAGGAACCTGGCCTCCGTGGGTGAGGACGGCTTCCTCCCTGCACTTAGTCTTTAGGGAACAAATATTTCTTACAATGTTTTTTCTTACTGGAACCAAGGAATAGGAATATGTTGAAAAACAGGCAGACGTGGTCCCCACCTTTATAGAACCTACCTAGAGTCAAATAGCTTTTCCATGACCATAAATATTTCTATATTGAATTGACTTTTATTGCTCTTGATCAGAATCCTGAGGCTCCCTAATTGTGTAAATGTGAGCGTGGTCTCCAGTGTTACTTTGGGGCAGTGAGAGCAGCGTTACTGTTTTCACCCTGTGAAAGTTGCACTGTGATCAATACACATTTGACCTGATAATCTTGCTTCAGTTAAACCCAAACTCACCCATCCTCAATGACATGAGGACCAGAGAATCGGCCCATCTCACGGAGGGCTTGTTGTCCTCCATCCTCCCCCTCAGAAGATTTTCTCCACGAACAGGACAGCAGCCACGCACCGTCTGATCTCCTAGTGGCAGCTGGGTCACTGGAGATAGGCTTCCTCTAGGGCCTCTGTGCCTGCGATCACCAGGAGGGCACACCTCTCGGGAGGAGCAGGTTCTGTATCAGGGAGAGATATTTGGACATAACTGTTAGAAACATGACTCTGTCTTTGAGAAGTGACGTTTGTCGTTAACCTGGCTTCCCTGTTGGACTTTTCATCCATCATTGCCCGCTTGAGAAGTCTTTCTGTAGCTCCTTTTATAAAGGGAGCATTTGGGAATGTGCATTTTGCCCAGTTTCTTGCTACTTTGCTTCTCTGGTAATATTGATCTCAACATCAGTCTCCATTCTTTTTGAGGTATTTCTTAGTGGACAGGCTGCCATTTTGACTCATTTTCTCTACCATTGCCAAAGTTCCAAATAGATGAGGTCTTCAGAGTTTTTCTTTGCTTGAGTGATAAATTAGGTTCTGGACCCAATTGCATCATGTGTGTATCTGTGTGTTTGTGTGTTTAGGCTCCTCACAATTGGTCAACTCAATTCTGACAGCATCCACCCATGGTAGCCTCAAATTCCACAGCTTAAGGGTTCAGTCCTACAAGACTCACCCCTGGTCTTCACCCGCCCTCATCTGATGCCAGTTTCAAGCTCAGGTTGTTACCAGTACTTGTGACCAACTGACTATAAATGAGAGAGGTTCCCGTGACCCCCCTCCTCAGGTTCAATTAATTTGCTAGTACACTCACGGGACTCAGAGAAACATTTCATGTACTTCATCACCAGTTTATTATAAAAGGATATAACTCAGGAACAGTCACATGGAAGAGATGCATAGGGCAGTATATGTCAGAAGGGCTTGGAGCTTCCATGCTGTCTCCAGGTGCCAGTCTTCCCATTATCTCCATGTTTTCACCAACATAGATGCTCTCTGAACTTCTTTTTGCTGGGGTGGGGGAGGTTATGGAGGCTTTATTACATATGCATGATTGATTAAATCATTGGCCATTGGCAAGTGATTGAAACTCTGGCTCCTCTCCCCTCCCCAGAGGTGCTGGGGTGTCTGGGGGTGTGAGTGGGACTGAAAGTTCCACGCTTTAGTCACATGGCATCTCCATCGGCAACCAGCCCCCATCCTGCGCTGCTTTTCAACAGTCACCTTCACGAATATAAACCCAATTGTGATGGAAAGGGCTTGTTATGAATAACAACACTTATTTCACCCTTCTGACCCTGAAGCATTTTCAAGAACTGAGAACAGGAGATCAAATATTATTCCATTGCTTTTATCACTCAGGAAATTCCAAAGGTTTTGGGAGCTGTGAGCAGGGAACTGTGGATGAGTACCTGATTTATGTGAGAAGTGTATGTTGGTCATCTGAATGACCAAATATATATGTATATATTTCTTATAAATCACAATATCACACATATATCCTTCCTTCCTTTATAAAACTATTTTACATTTTTTGAATCAGCGTATGGAAAAAAAGTACAAATGGCCTCTTTCCTTTATCCCACCATTTCTTTCCCAAGGATTTAGTTATGTTACCAATTGTTGCAGGTTCTTGCCCTCAAGTTAAAACCAGTAGATCAAGTGCTCATTGGGATATTTTGGAGACTGGACTATGCAGTGAAGAGAAAATAGTAAGATTCACAAGAAATGATTCCTGCTCTTTTTTGGGAGAAAACTGGGCATTTCATAACATGAGAGATCAGCGTGTAACCCAGGAGAGGCATTTGAGGTGAGTGGCACTCCCACAAGGAGAAGGGGGATCTCGGCAGAGTGTTAGACTCACTTGAAATTAAATAAAAGATATAAACCTAGGTAAACAATTGTGTACTCACAGAGTTTTTACAACACAATACTTTTATAAATGTGATGTAGACATTGAGCATCTGAAACTTAATTTAGTAGGAAATTTCAATGATCAGGAAACCCAATATGTAAAAAACACTGAAAGTTATGGCTCTGTTTGAGCCCTCAGCTGGAGCATTAAACTTGTTGAACTTTGTCACAATGCAGAGAGTGCCAAAAACATGCCAATTCAGTGCACATGGCAAATACGTAGTCAAAATAATCATTAACATCCATCAATAAATTATTAATAAAGAAATCATTATTTATTTTTATTTTTATTTTTTTGCGGTACACAGGCCTCTCACTGTCGTGGCCTCTCCCATTGCGGAGCACAGGCTCCGGACGCACAGGCTCAGCGGCCATGGCTCACGGGCCCAGCCGCTCCGCGGCATGTGGGATCTTCCCAGACCAGGGCACGAACCCGTGTCCCCTGCATCGGCAGGCGGACGCTCAACCACTGCACCACCAGGGAAGCCCAAGAAATCATTATTAATCCCTAATACTGTGCTTCCTACTTTGAACAGAAATCATTTGGTGGAGAGCCTCTGTGAAGGTAAAGAAGGCCATCAATGTCTAGAAACCCGGAACCAGCTTACACACCTTACTGTGCATAAGGGTTATCTGACTGCAATTCAGCCCTGTAAATGCACTAAGTGTGGAAAAGCCTTCAGGGATTGTTCTTTCCAGAGGAATCAGCAAAGATCTCACACCAGACACAAACCTCATCCATGTGAAGAATGTGGGCAAACCTGCACCTGTGTCTCATGCCTAAATCCTCCTGGTGGAACAGACATTGTAGAGAAAACTGACAAACTTCAGGATGATGGGAGAGCATCTAAGAGATATGTGAAAAGTTACAGTAGCAAACAGTCTTTACAGTGTAAGAAATCTAAAAAATCATTCACTTGCCTGTCATCTGTCCAGCGACATGTGAGAGGTCATTATGGACAGAAAATCCACGTTTGTGAAGTATGTGGGAAATCCTTCAGTTATTATTGCCAACTTGCACGGCATGTGAGAACTCACACTGGAGAGAAACCCTATGAATGTAAAGAATGTGGAAAGGCTTTCACTCGCATCTCACACTTCCGAGAACATGTGAGAATGCACACTGGAGAGAAACCCTATGAATGTAAGCAGTGTGGCAAAGCTTTCAGTTGGTGCACTTACCTTCGAGAACACATGAGAACACACAGTGGAGAAAAACCCTATGAATGTAAGCAGTGTGGCAAAGCCTTCCCCTATCTCAAATCCCTGCAAGGACATGTGAGGATCCACACTGGAGAGAAACCTTATGTGTGTAAGGAATGTGGGAAATCCTACAGTTGTCCCAAATACTTTAGAAAACATGTGAAAATACACAGTGGAATAAAACCCTATGAATGTACAGAATGTGGGAAAACGTTTATTACTTCCTCATCCCTTCGACAACATATAAAAACACACAGTGAAGAGAAGCCCTATCAGTGTCAGCAGTGTGGGAAAGCCTTCAGGTATCTGATATCCCTACAAAGACACATGAAGACACACACTGGTGAAAATTCTGAATACAAAACTGTGGAGAAGCCTTCCTTCTCCCTTAAAACCTCATTGTAAATGGAAGCAATCACATGGAGTGAAATCTTATGAATGGAAAGAATGTGGAAAAACCTTCAGCACTTCACTTATTTTGTAAATGAAAACTCAGAGCACAACAGAAATCTTTTGTTATAAACATGGCTTTTCCTTTGTAAGTGCCTCATCCTGAATAGGGATCCCAGTGTATTAATTTCTAGTTCGTGTTGCTGATCTGAACACTTAAGATAATTAATTATCCCTCCATGTCCCCTTCATCTGTATCTCATATAAAACTTGTCTCGTTTCCATTACACTGTCTTTTGAACCCAGGGATGTTAAGCGGTTTTTGGTTTTGGGGGTTTTTTCAGGTGCAACTTGGTATAATTTTAGATGAAAAAAGTTTTGATTCTTACATCCCATTGTTTTCCTCATATGTGATCATGAGACCTGTATTGTTGAAATGTCTTTCCTGGTCTACTGTTACAGATACTGGAATTTTCTGACTCAGTGTTTACCCTCCCCTGGAGTATTAAACTGAAATGTATGTCTTTTCCATGTTTCCTTTTTGCATATATGTCCTCACAGAAATTAGTAATTGTGCAAGGTCTTGGAGGACCTTCTGTCTCATCTGATTATGTTCATAAATTTGACCTCTGTTCATGTCCATGATCTTGGTTGGAAATTGGACATGATCCATGGAGTTAAGACGAGTGACTTGCTGGCATGAAGATGAAAGCTCCTGTCCAGACGGTTCTACTGAATTGTGTTGTCAGCTTGGGTGAGGTGGGAAATTGTATATCCAGACTCCTTCTGTTAGTGGTTCTGAGTTAAAGTTCATGGGAAGAAGAAGATGCATGAGGTCTGGAAAGCAGAAGCGGGGAAGCCATGATTCTCGGGTCTTCTGTACCATCAGGAGACAGAGATGCATGGCAACCTGGTGAGCCTGAGTTCCAGCACCGTTTTCTGACTTCTGGCTCTGCCCATGTGGAACAGCCCCCAACCAGACATGTGTTTGATGTTAGTTCCCTGTTGGGCAGCAGATTCCACACTTGTCCACAAGTTCTCTCATGGATCTTCCTTGGTTTTCAAGTGCACACAGATCCTTGCATGTTCCTATGGCTCTTTGGTGTCCATCAACCTACTTCTTCAGGCTTCAGAAGATCACCTAGTGATTTACTCATATCCTGTGACACCCCCCCTTCATGTCCAATGATTCTCATAATTATGTGATTTCTGTAAGAAGCATCTTGTTCCTTTAGTAGAGAGGCTGTTTCCTTCCCAACCAAATGCAGGAAACTTACTTCCCTGGTTGCACTGTTGAGGCTGCACTGACCCTACATTTGTTGTTTCTGGATACTTCTGTGATTGCAATAAGCACTTTTGAATGTATTTGGCCTATTGTGAGCGTTCTCTCTCTCTCTCTCTCTCTCGCTCTGTCTCTCTCTTTCTGACTGTGTTGGGTCTTCGTTGCTGCGCATGGGTTTTCTCTAGTTGAGGCAAGTGGGGGCTACTCTTCATTGCAGTGTGCAGGCTTCTCATTGTCATGGCTTCTCTTGTTGCAGAGCATGGGCTCTAGCAGGCTCAGTAGTTGTGGCACTTTGGCTTAGTTGCTCCGTGGCATGTGGGATCTTCCCAGACCAGGGATTGAACCCGTGTCCCCTGCATTGGCAGGTGGATTCTTAATCACTGCACCACCAAGGAAGCCCATGTTTTCTCTTATAGCTGACTGCTCTCTAAGCCATAAACCTACTATATTTACTTACCTTGCATTTATAGATGTGATTACCCAGTGTTTAATTATTTCATTTTTTAAATGTTTTGTTTGTATTCATACTTGATATACCAGAGTTGTCAATAATTATACAATAATCAGAAAAACAAGCTGCAAGTTGGTGTCCAACTATCCCCTATGCATTGGTCCGTCTATCTGCATGATGGCTTATAGTACTGAGAGAAATAGCTTCTTCACCTGTACCTTCCAAATCTCTTGCAATTTAGGCTATTGGTGAATTATAACCCGAAATTATAAAGACGATTCTGGGAAGTATACATCCCAGCCTACCCACAATGAAATAACGCAATGCAATAGAAGCATATCTACCTTTCATTGACCTTTCATAATTAGCACAGTAGGGGCTAGAGGATATGAAGATGGAGATTATATATATATGAAGTGTATATATATATATATATATATATATATATATATATATGTATAAAATATAAAATATTTCTGGTTCCAGAAAATAGTATAAGCAGAACAGTAAAATAACTATTTCAGATAACACTGGAAGTTGATACTTAAATGGATTATAAAATATATAAAAGTATACATATACCGAGTTCAGTAGTGTCCCCCCAAATTTTATGTCCATCTGGAACCTCAGAATATGATCTTTTTTGGAAATAAAATCTGATTTTATTTTAAAAAATCTGGGAGACAGTAGGTCCAAAATGGAGTCACTTGTATTAGGCAGCCAACCAAGACTTAATAACGAACCAAATTGCAGCGTCAACTTTTCCCAGGAATGTGGCCTTTAACCAGTGAACCTGGTATTTCCTGGTCTACAGTAGGAGGTATTCCACTAGTAGACTGCCTACACTTCTGTTCCCCTCAGAAGGGTGACCTTGCCTGAAACAATGCACTCTTTGCTAATAACTTTCCTTTTTCTGTCCCTTCTCTGTCTTTAAAAAAACGATTATTTCTGCAGGTCTTTGGACCTCCTTTCTGCTTGCTAGAAAATGCTGCCTGATTCATGAGTCGTTTAATAAAGCCTATTAGATGTTTAAAAGTTACTCAGTTGAACTTTTATTATTTAGCAGATTTGGTGGCAGTGATAGGATCTGAGGTGAACTTCTGATGGCATTTGGGAACAATGAGGAACACAGATGTGGTACGAGGGAACCCTTTGCGTTCACTGTCTTTCTCATTATCTCTGAGGGTTATGGGTAAGTTCCTCTTGGTTTTGATCTCTACTCTCTTTCCCTTGAGCTCTCACTCTTTTTAGTTTGCAATTTCCAGGTGTTTGAGTGGAAAACTCCAACCCTTTTTTTCTGTCCCAAGATCCACATGGGGACAGTTAGTAGCAGCTTGCAGTTCCCCAACCATGTGGAGCTCCTATTCCACAGTCCCCATTTATTGAGGTCTGCTGGATCAACCCTTTCCCTACTCCACAATTCCACAGAAATTGCTGGTGGTGCACACAGAGCTTCCTCTTGGGAAATCTGCAATAATTAGGTTTGTGCTGTGACCAACACAACCTGCTGCACCTGGATCAACATTTCTGGGAAAGTTGAAACTCAGTTACGTGAGCTCACTGAGTAAGCCCCTTGGCTGAAAGAGGTGACTCTTTTGGTGGGGTCTTTCTTTGACTTATTTGATTTTGATTGGTTTGGGCCATGGAGAACGTGGCTGTAAAGTGCACTCTGAACATTGGGCATTATCTTCTTTCCACTAATAATAATAATATGCTTTCTGGTGCACTGTATCCCCTCAAGAGTCTTTAATGTGTGTTCATAGCTGCGAACCACCAAGCAAATGACCTAAGACTGGAATGTCAGAAAAGAAACAAGAGAATGACCAAATTTAAAATGGAAACCTGGGCTTCCCTGGTGGCGCAGTGGTTGAAAGTCCGCCTGCCGATGCAGGGGACACGGGTTCGTGCCCCAGTCCGGGAAGATCCCACATGCTGCGGAGCGGCTGGGCCCATGAGCCATGGCCGCTGAGCCTGCGCGTCTGGAACCTGTGCTCCGCAGTGGGAGAGGCCACAACAGTGAGAGGCCTGCATACCGGAAAAAAAAAAAAAAAAGGAAACCTATAGCTGTGACCTGTGAATATCACAAGGATTAAGCAAAAAGTGTCATGACATATGGATACCACACAAAGGATCAACAAAATTCACAAAGCTGTGAGAACTACAGGGTAACAGCTGAGTGGTACTAATGCCTTAAATTTTGAACACATTTCTCAGCAAAGCTGGGACTGATCGAAAGAGGGAAATGTTTAAAAAAGGAAACTACAGGCCTCAAATGGAGTCACTTGTGTTAGGCCCCAGCCCCACTGCAGCAAACTAAGTCTTAATACCTAACTGAATAGCAGTGTCAACTTTTCCCAGGAATGGGAGATCTCTTCCCAGGAAGAGATGCCAACCTGGCATCTCTTGGCCAACTGTAAGAGGTACTCCACTGGTAGACCCCTTCGGTTTCCCTTAGGAAGGTGACTTTGCCTGAAACAATGCATTCTTTGACAATAATTTCTTTTTTTCCACCTCATTCTTTCATTTTCTGTAGCTCTTTGGAGCTCCTTTCTACTTGCTAGATGAGATGTTGTCCAATTCATGACTCATTTAATAAAGACAATTAAATCTTTTAAATATGATCAGTTGAATTTTTGTTTAACAGGTCTTTTCAGATATACTCAACACGAGTTCATAACAGATTAGAGTAGGTCTGGTCCAACGATGGACGTCCTTTTAGAAAGAGGGAACTTTGGACACAGACCTGCACAGAAGATAGATATGTCCTCACCACATGAGGTAAAAAGGAGCAAATTGGCATGATCTGTCCACAAGCCAAGGAATGCAAAGGGTTTTTGGCAACCACCAGAAGCTAGAAGAGAGGCCTGGAACATTCTCCCTCACAGCATCCAGAAGGAGCCAGTGCTGCCAACAGCTTGATTTCGGAATGTCACACACCATTGCTTTGTTAGGGGACCTGAGTAGACTAATATAGTTCCTAAGGCAGCAGTAGGCCTTAGGTAATTTTAGGATAGCCAGAGGCCGGTGCACCTGGAGCAGAGTGAAATGATGAAGCAACAGCAGAGGTCAGAGGACAGTGTGAGGGTGGTAGGCACATCCTGTATTGATGCACTGGCCTGCCATCGTGCACTGACATTGGCTGTGAGTGACATGGAGCCTAAAATTGACCAGATGAGGCAGCTTCACCAGATCCTTCTGTTTCCTTGAGAACAGGCACTAGGATGATGCTGTCAATCAAGGTAGTAGATCAGACTGGGTTGGTAGCAGTGGCAGTGTTGTATGGGGTTAGAGCCCAGACATAATTTGAAACTCAGGCTATTAGAATTTCTTGATGGCTGAAAGTTTGGGTGAGAGGAAGAATCAATGGTTCCTCCATTATTTTGCACAGAAAAAACAAAACCCAGCATGATTGAGTTGCTATAACTGAGATGCAGGTTGTCAGCCATGGAGAATAGTGCTGGAGTGTGATGAGTCCAACTCTAAGTGTGTCGGGATGGAGATGAGATCAAGACAAGCTGAAACAGAACATAAACCAATAAGACTTATTAGGTTTACTACAATTTAAATTTTTTTCAAAAATGTTACTAGAAACATTGGTCCAAAGAGTGAAAGTAACTGCTAGCAGTTGAATCAATACGTGAAAATGGTATTGTCCTACAAGGGTATGGATGACTAACCATTTTCAAAAGAAAGATATTTGATATAAAATTGTATATACCACTTATGTTTTCAAAGAACCAGCTGTGAATTTCATATATCTGTTCTATTTTTTTTAGTGTCTATTTATTTCTTCTCCAATCTTTGATTTCTTTTGTTCTGCTAACTTTGGGTTTTGTTTGTTCTCCTTTTTCTAGTTCCTTTAGGTGTAAGTTTAGATTGTTTACTTGAGATTTGTTTTGTTTCCTGAGGTAGGCTTGTATCACTGTGAACTTCCCTGTTAGAACTGCTTTTGTTACATCCCATAGATTTTGGAATGTTGTGTTTCCATTTTCATTTGTCTCCAGTTATTTTTTTATTTGCTCTTTGCTTTCTTCAGTCACTCATTTGTTATTTAGTAGCATATTATTTAGCCATCACGTATTTTTGGGTTTTGCCATTTTTTTTTCTTGTAGTTGATTTCTAGTCTCCTACTGTTGAGTTCAGGAATGATACTTAATATGATTTCAATCTTCTTAAATGTATTGAGACTTATTTTGTTACGTAGCATGTGGTCTATCCTGGAGAATGTTCCATGTGCACTTGAAAAGAATGTGTATTCTGCATTTGGGGGTGGAATGTTTATATATATATATAATGTGATCTAATGTGTCACTTAAGGGCAGTGTTTCCTTATTGATTTTCTATCTGGATGATCTGCCCATTGATGCAAGTGGGGTGTTAAAGTTCCCTACTATTATTGAGTTACTGTAATTTCCTGTCTTTTTGTTTGCTAATACTTATTTTATGTATTTAGGTGCTCCTATATTGGATGCTCCAATATTTATAACTAGTATTGCTTCTTTTTTGTTTGATCCCTTGATCATTATGTTATGTCCTACTTTGTCTCCTGTTAGAGTCTTTGTTAAAGTCATTTTGTTTGATATAAGTATTCCTACCCCAGCTTTCTTTTAATTTCCATTTGCATGGAATACCTTTTTCTTTTTTTTTTTTTTTTTTGCGGTACATGGGCCTCTCACTATTGTGGCCTCTCCCATTGCGGAGCACAAGCTGCGGACGTGCAGGCTAAGCCGCCATGGCTCACAGGCCCAGCCGCTCCACAGCATGTGGGATCTTCCCGGACCGGGGCACGAACCCGTGTCCCCTGCATTAGCAGGTGGACTCTCAACCACTGCGCCACCAGGGAAGCCTGGAATACCTTTTTGTATCCCCTCACTTTCAGTCTGTGTGTGTTTTTAGATCTGAATTGAGTCACCTGTAGGCAGCATATATATGGGTCTTGGTATTTTTGATCCATTCAGGCCCTCTTTTGATTGGGACATTTAGTCCATTTACATTGAAAGTAAGTATTGATTGGTGTGTATTTATTGTCACTTTGTTTATTGTTTTCTGGTTGTTTTGTAGTTCTTTTTTTGTTCCTTTCTTTTTCTTTCTTCCCTTGTGATTTGATGACTATCTTCAGTGTTATGTTTGGATTCCTTTCTCATTTCTATGTGTATATCTGTTATAGATTATGGTTTATGCTACCATGAGATTTTGTGGAACACCCTATATATATGTGATTATTTTAAGTTCATATCTTAAGTTCAGATGCTTTCTAGGAACCCTGGATCTTTACCACCACTACCCTCCCCTCAACATTTAATGTTTTTTCTTTCTTTCTCTTTCTCTCTCTTTTTTTTTTTTTTTTTTTGCTGTGCCACACGGCATGTGGGATCTTAGTTCCCCAACCAGGGATCAAACCCATGCTCCCTGCAGTGGAAGCGCCATGTCCTAACCACTGAACCACCAGGGAAGTCCCACATGTAATGTTTTGACATCATATTTTGCATCTTTTATTTTGTGTGTATTCTTAAACTACTTATTGTGGATGTAGATGATGTTACTACTTTTGTCTTTTAAACTTCCTACTAGCTTTATAAGTGGTTGATCTACTACCTTTACTGTATGTTGCCTTTACCAAAGAAATATTTCCTTTCCTAATTTTCACATTTCTAGTTGTGATAGTTTCTTTTCCACTTAGAGAAGTCCCTTTAATATTTCTGGTAGAGCTGGTTTAGAGGTGCTGAACTCTTTTAGCTTTTGCATGTCTCAAAAACGCTATCTCTCCTTCAAATCTGAATAATAGTTTGCTGGGTGGAGTATTCTTGGCTATGAGCTTTTCCCTTTCATAAGTTTTTATTTATTTATTTTTTTAATTTTTGGCTGTGCGTCTGTTTCATAGACAGGTTCATTTGTGTCATATTTTAGATTCTACATATAAGTAATATCATATGGCATTTGTCTTCGTCTGACTTACTTCACTTAGTATGATAATCTGTACTTGCATCCGTGTTGCTGCAAATGCCATTATTTCATTCTTTTTTATGGCTGAGTAGTATTCCATTGTATACGTGTACCACATCTTCTTTATCCATTCATCTGTCAATGGACATTTAGGTGGTTTCCATGTCTTGGTTATTGTGAATAGTGCTGCTATGAACATAAGAGGTGCATGTATTGTTTTGAATTACAGTTTTGTCCAGGTACATGCCCAGGAGTGGGATTGCTGGATCATATGGTAATTCTGTTTTTAGTTTTCTGAGGAACCTCCGTACTGTTCTCCATAGTGGCTGCACCAATTTACATTCCCACCAACAGTGTAGGAGGGTTCCCTTTTCTCCACACCCTCTCCAGCATTTGTTATTTCCTACTAGTGTATTTTTTATATAAATTTATTTAATTTTATTTTTTTTGGCTGCCTTGGGTCTTCGTTGCTGCATGCGGGCTTTCTCTAGTTGAGGCAAGTTGGGGCTACTCTTTGTTGCAGTGCGCGGGCTTCTCATTGCGTGGCTTCTCTTGTTGCAGAGCATGGGTTCTAGAGCGCAGGCTCGGTAGTTGTGGCGCAGGGGCTCAGTAGTTGTGGCTCACGGGCTCTAGAGCGCAGGCTCAGTATTTGTGGCTCACGGGCTTAGTTGTTCCGTGGCATGTGGGGTCCTCCCAGACCAGGGCTCGAACCCGTGTCTCCTGCATTGGCAGGCGGATTCTTAACCAGTGCACCACCACGGAAGCTCCCTACTGGTGTATTTTAAATTTCATTTATTGTATTCTTCAGCTCTGATTGGTTCTTCTTTATATTTTCTAACTCTTCATAAAAATCCTTGCTGTGTTCATTGTTCTTCTTCCAAGTTTGTTCAGCATCTTATGATCATTACCTTGAATTCTTTATTCATTTGATTGCTTATCTCTACTTCACTTAGTTCTTCTTCTGAGGTTTTGTCTTGTTCCTTCATTTGGAACATATTCCTTCTTCTCATTTTGTCTAATTCTCCGTGTCTATTTCTATGTATTAGGTAGGTCAGTTTCATTTCCCAATCTTGTAGATGTGACCTTAATGTAAGAGACAACCTATGGTGCCCAGACGCAAACTCCCTTCTGGACACCTGTGCTATATGCTCTGGGGGTGCTCCCTAGGTGGGCTTATGGGTCCTTCTGTTGTGGTGAATCTGACCACTGTGGGTGCACTCATAGGTGGGACTGTTCCCTGGCCTGTTTGGCTCTCAGGCTTTGCTGACCCACTGGTGGTCAGGGGCCAGGTCCTGGAGTGACTGGTTGCTCATCCCATGGGGGACCCAGGACAGGTGCCAGCCTGCTGGTGGGCTAGCAAGTCCCCAGAGCTTATAGCCTAGATAGAGGACCCCAAAATGGTGCTTTTCAACAATGATGTCCTTGTGGTAAAACAAACTCCCCAAAATGGCTGTTGCCAGCCAAGATCGGTGTCCCTAAAGGGGATCCCAGATGCCTCCTACCTCTCTGAGATGTTCTACAAGATCAGCAAGTGGGACTGAACCAGTCCTGCAGGGAGGCTAGGGCCTCATGGTCCGGCTTCCCATGGTGGAGCCTTGGGTTGCTAACCTCAAGCCTCAGATGTGAGGGCGGGGATGAAGGACGAGGTCACCCCATGTCAAAGGTCACACGTCTGACAGAGTCTGACCCTGCCTTGAACGCGGTGACTCACTGTCTTTGTTCTTAAACAAAGGGCATAGACACAAGGCGATCTTAAATTGGGCAGACCACTGGCCCAGGACGTCACCAGATCCCCATCCCATCCTGTCCAGTCCTGGCTCCCTGGGGAAATTGAATCAAGACACACACATTGTTAAAAAAAAAAAAAAAAAGACACACATTTGGCTCCAGGAGGGTATGCCCACTCGGGACCAGGTTCAGCTCAGAGCCCAGGTCGGGGATGGGCTGGTCAGCCACAGGTGTCCTGTTGACCTGTCACTGAAGAGGTGGGAGCAGGTCTTGGGAAATTGTCCAATCAGAGCCCTCCATGAGAGGGTGAGCCCAGAGCACCCTCCAATCAGAGCTGGGGGCAGGCCCGCTGGCACCCTGCGTGGACTTCGCTCTCGCCCAGCTGCTGTGCTCACCTGCCACATGAGGTCCCAGGTGTACCGTCCCCATCGCTCTCACCTGCCTGGGCCGCGGAGCAGCAAGGAGAATGCCCCTGAGAGTCAGGAGGGCTGGAAGCAGCCATGGACCCGGTCCTACCCGATGGCTCACAATCCAAGTCTCCACCCTGCGCTGCGGGGTCAGGTACCGGCGTCCTGTCCGGACCTTACGCAGGGGTTCCGCCCCAGTCCTTTGCTGGGCAGTGGTCGGAGGGAGGATGGGACGGCCACTGGTTGCAGGGTGGATGTGGGGTGCAGTTCGTGTGGCTGCAGGGGACCCACCCTGGACCTGACGGTTCTGCGTTCACTCTGACCACAGGTTTCAGCAAAGGTAAAATAACGGATCTTTTCCCAATTTCCTCCACTTAGTGAAAACAAGTGTTTCGTTTCTGTTCTTTGCCTCCTGGTGGGGACGCTGTTGTTTTGACTTGTGCTGTTCTGGGGCTTAGTCTGGGAATGCGGCTGGGGAAGGAGTCACATCCGGCACAGGCAGAAAGTCCTGCCAGCACCCAGGAGAAAGGGGCCAGGTAGCAGGAGGACAGCGGGGTGGAAGCCGTGCTCAGCCTGGGCAAGGCCCCCCGAGCTGGGAGCTGCCCCTCCCCACCCCCAGTGTGAGTCAGGCCCTTGAGTACCTCATACACACGGAGATCACATCGGGCCGTGCCTGGCACCTAACAGCCCCTTCCTAGGACAGGCAACTAACCTGCAACGTGCTGACAGGGCCCTGGCCTCCTCCAGGCACCCGGGGACAGGAGGGAAGAGGCTCGGGACCAGAGATGCACTCCTGAGATGTGGGGGGCCCCCTGATACCCTGGGGATTCCACTTCAGGCCCCACCCCCTCTGCCCCCAGCACTCCAGGACTCCCACCTCCCTGGGGTGGGGGGAAAGCCCAAGTCCTCCCCCGTGGCCGGCTAGGCCCTGCATGACCTGTGCTGTTCCCTCCCTGCCCTCACCCCCTCCCTCTGTCCCCCTTGTTCACACTGCTGCAGACACACGGGCCTCCTCACTATTCCTCCAACACACCAGGCCTGGTCCTGCCCCAGGACTTTTGCACATGCTGTGCCCTCTTCCTGAAACAGCCTTCCCTGTTCTCTCTAGGGTGGCAGGAACTCCTTATCTTCCATGTCTCACTGTGAACGTCACTTCCTCCGAGATGCCCTTCCTGATTACTTTAGCTCAAAATCTTGACTCACTTTCACCCGTTCACCTTCTATTTTCTTTTAGGCGCTTACATTTTGTGAATCTTGTTTCTCTATTTATTTATTTGTCTCTCTTCTTCCCTTAGAGCTGCCGGGTCCTGTGAGGTAACCACTGGTCAAATGTGGCTCTTTAACCTTCAATCAGTTAAAATTCAGCTCCTTACAGGAGCTCAGTAGCCACATGTGGCTGGCGGGTGCCATATTGGACCCTGTTGATAGAAAACATCCCTATCATTGAGTCAGATCCTGTCCCTCCCCTGCTCAAACACCTCCCAGGGCTCTCAGTCTCCCAGAGTCAAAGCCGAAGTCCTCAGGTGGGTTTTGAAGGCCCCATGGGGTCTTTAGCACCCCTCTGACTTCAGTCCCTTTATTCCAGCCACACAGGCCTCCCTGCTAGTCCTTGAACACTACCTCAGGGCCTTTGCTCGGGCTGATTCTTGCCTGAAACAATCTTTGCTGGGACACTTGCAAAATGATGGTTTGAGCCCTGGAGAACTCCCCCAGCCTTGCCCTTGGGGCCTTGGCTTTCGTCTCCTTAATTCTTTTAATGGCCCCATTGTCCCAGATTTGGCCAGTAGGAGCCCCTTCCAACTGGCTCCTGGCTGTAGTGACAAGCCCCCATCATCTTCTGAGCACTGCCTGGCTTTCAGGAGTAACTAGATGCTCCAGGGTTACTGTCCCAGTCCCGGGATCATCTTTGTTGACATGCAGATTTCTGAGCTCAAGCCTGGTGCTTCTAGTTAGGGGATTCCTAGGAGAATGAGTAACTTTTTAAATTAAAAAAAAAAACTTCCTGGTGGGTTAGGGTGGCAGGAAAACTAGGAGGGAGGTGGGTGTGATTATAAGGGCAACACAGGAGACCCTTGTGGTGATGAACATACTCTGTATCTTGACTGTGGATAAATGAACCCACCCAGGTGTTATAATTGTATAGAACTTAATACACACACACACACACACACACACACACACACACACAAACACACCCCTGAATAAAATAGACTGTATCAATGTTAAGATCCTGGTTGTGACATTGTACTATAGTTTTGAAAAATGTTACTACTGGGGAAAACTTGGAAAAATGTAGAAGAGATCTCTCTGAATTATTTCTTACAACTGCATGTGAATCTACAGTTCTCTCAATAAAAATTTTCAATTAAAAAAGAGACATACTGGGAATTCCCTGGCGGTCCGGTGGCTAGGACTCTGCCCAGTCACTGCTGAGGGCGCAGGTTCAATCTCTGGTCAGGGAACTAAGATTTCCAGAAGCCGTGCAGCGTGGTAAAAAAAAGAGAGAGAGAGAGACATACTAACAGAAACGTAAGAAAATGGTTTACATGATGGGAATACCAATAACATGAGAGGCCATGAAAAAAAAATAAAAGAGTACATGGGCTGCAGCTTCCAAGCAATGATCGTGTAGAGCTACATGAATGAATTTCCCCTGTCACTGTCCAATCTGCTTTTCAGAAATAAACATGAGATTAAAATTCAGGATGAAAAACAAAAAGAAAAAGGGTGACACAGAGAAGCAGCTTCATTTGGGACCCATTGTTTTCAACCACAAATAAGCTATTATAAAATTCCTTAAAGGGATGATCTTACCTGTTATATTCGTGGAAAACACAGCAGTAAAACCAGGGATACAGTAAAACAAATGAAACCAAATGGTCACAGACAATTAAAATTGATCACTGATGTTCTTTGATCACTGGTTGGCTATCTATATGCTTTCTAGTACAAATTAGGAAACTATTTGCGGGGGGAACTTTTTATTTTGATATAATTTCAAGCTTACAGAAAAGTTGCAAGATCAGTACAAAGAACTCCTGAATATTCCCTTCACCCAGTTTTCCCAACATTAATAGCTGGTCCCTTTTGCTTTTTCATTTTCTTTGTGTGTATATATACATATGTATGTATAAATGATGCATATTTTCCCCCTTAACTGTGGGAGGAAATTGCATTCTGTGCCCCTGTAACCAAGCAGGATCCTTTGCAGGACAAACCCACCCACCATGTCCTCCACCTGCCTCTTGTCTGTAAAAAAAACCTTTAGCCTCCTAGGCCTTCCTCGAGTTCCAAAGAATAAATTCAATCAGAGAAGGGAGAACATGCAGAAAGAAAGTAAAACAGCCAAGCAAGACGAAATAGCAATGATTTAGCCATTAAAGTCAAGGACCTGCCGTACCTCCTCAAGGGCTATAGATCATATTCTGAGCCGTGTCCTTTGAGCTGTTTTGGAGATACTGAAAAAACCACTAGGTGGATGAAGTAAACTGCATGATGCCCACAAGCACGTAGACCCCAGACCAATTGGAACCAGGTTTATGATGTTGACGCCTGATTACCTCACCACCAACCAATCAGAAGAACGTCCACCAGCTGATCACGCACACACACCACCCCTCCCTCACCCCGTCTTTAAAACCCTTTCCCTGAAAACTATTGGGGAGTGAGTCTGGGGCTTTTGAGCACTAGCTGCCTGGACTCCTGGCTTGGCGCCTGCGATAAACACTGCCCTTTCCTTCACCACAACCCGGGTCAGTAAACTGGCTTTACTGCCCGCAGGTGGGCAGACCAAGTTTGGTTCGGCCTTTATCCTGAAATACTTCAGTGGCTGTTCTGAAACAGCCAACTAGAAGGTTTTGCTAGTGAAAGGGCGCCCTCTTGTGGTCACTACTTTTCTCCACTGAACGCTTTCTTTGTATATTGTGGATACAATTACTTTGTCAGTGTCTGTTTCACAAATATCTTCTTGCTGTGGCTTGCCTGCTTGCTTTCTTCATAGTGCCTTTCAATGAGCAAATGTTTAAAAATTTAATGACCTACTTTATCTTTCCTTTGTGTGTATTTGCCACATTTTGTATCCTAGCTAAGAAATCTTTGCCTAACCCAAGGTCACAAAGATTTTTTTTTTAATATTTATTTATTTATTTAGTTGCACTGGGTCTTAGCTGCGGCAGGTGGGCTCCTTAGTTGTGGCATGTGAACTCTTAGTTGTGGCATGCATGTGGGATCTAGTACCCTGACCAGGGATGGAACCCGGACCCCCTGCATTGGGAGCATGGAGTCCCAACCACTGCACCACCAGGGAAGTCCCAAGATTTTTCTCCTGTGTTTCTTCCAGATGTTTTAGAGTTTTATTTCTTACGTTCAGTTCCATGATTCACTCTGAACTGACTTGTGTACACTATATTATGATGAAGTTATCATTTCTGAATCGACAGACATGCCCTTAAAAAGAAGACCTATAAGAATTTTCAATTCTCCCAAAATTGAACCTGTTAATTTAATGCAAATAAACCAGCTGCAGCCCATCCTGGACACCATCCACTGCACATCTGAACTTCTCCAAGTGCCTGAGATGGCAGTTCACAGCCAGGAACTGCTCGCAGAGCCCCCAGGCCTGTCCCAGCCTCACCTCAGTCACCCTGGCAGCCCTCCCTGTACCAGAAACATCCTGCCTAGAACCTGGAAAAAGGCTGGGGATGGGTCCCTAAAGGGGGAGAGGGGGAGGTTAGGGCAGGGTGGAGGCTTCTCTGTGTGTGAGTGGAATCAAACAGCTGTGCAGGGCCCTGGGGAGGCAGCAGAAACAGCAGGTGCTCAGAGCCACTCCCCTGTCCACATTGGGATACATTATATTTAATACATATGCTCTTTATATAGTTAATTTTTGTCCCTCCCCACTGGAATCTAAGAAGGATGAGGGCAAGGATTTTTGTGTTCGTTTACTGCTGTCTTCCCCCGTGCAGACAATAGAGTCTGGAATACAGAGATGCTTAAAGAGCATTTTTTTTGAGGAATCCCCATGCATTTTTCCTGGGTACACCCAATACAAATACATAGATAGGTATAAAAGTGAAAACATGAGCTACGTCGCCATCCAGTGGCGACCATAGGATATCACAAGGCATATATTAGTAACAAAAGCAACACGTAGAGAAATGAATAGAATATGACCCCATTTCCCCAAGAAATAAAAGACTTTCAGGGCAGAAACATTCCAATAATGGGAATGTCTTTTTATACGGGTGTGTTAGCATGAGGAACATGTTCGGAGAAATAAGCATTTATTGCTTATGCGAGCGGCCATTGCTTCTCAGAGTGACCTGGGCGCTCAGGGATTAGTGGGAGGCCACGCCCCCAGCAGCATCCCTGGGCCTCGTTAGGCGATAACCGTGCCCACGAAGCCGGATCCCTCCTCAACCGCGCCCACAACTTAATTTCGGTTTCAGGAATGACCTAGAGGGGAGAGGCCGGACATTGGGCCCAATCGCTTCCCGCGGGGGGGCGGGGGGGAAAAAAATCCGCCCTTCTCTGCTCGGCGATTGGAGGATGCTGTTGGCCCGCCCATCCTCGGGGTTCCACCAGTCCCAAGCCGAAGGCTTGCCCCCTTTTCCGCTCCCAGCAGCCCTGGAGCCGGAAGCGGAAGCGGTGGTCCTGGGGCGGGCGCCGGGGGCTGCGGTTGCCTTTGCGCGGCATCCTGCTTCTCCAGAGGGCGGTTTTTCCTGTGTCCACCGCAGGTCCTGGCCCCGCGTCTGCTCGTCGGCCGAGGCTGGAGGAGTGGCGGGCGGCGTTGGGAATGAGTCAGAGGGCGGGGCACAGTTCCAAGAGTAGGGGGCGGGGTCATTAAAAGCGCGAATTCCCGGGTCCCGCCCGGGTGGAGGTCGGTGGGACTGGACTGAGCCCCGGAGGTTTTGGTTATCGCGGGACCTTCTGACCCCCTGGGCCTTAGGACCCGGGTCGGACTCACTGTAGGGTTTTGGGGAAGGGTAGGTTGTAGGTGAGATGTAAATGCAGCCTGGTTTCCATTGGCTCAGAGCAAAACTGAGCTCCGTGCAGAGCGGTCAGCGTTGGGTCTGAACGGCGACGTGGACCCAGGCCCTGTTTCCTTGGGAACCAAGAAGATAAGATGCCTGTGGGTTGTATGTTCGGAAACCCCTTATCTGAGCCCTGCACCTGGGTGGAGATGGAGACGGATTCTTGGTATCTAAGAGAATCAGGCCTGACAGGCAGGAGAGGGACGTTGTCTTCCTTCTGATAGGACTTCGGTCAGAAGCTGTGCTTTTAATGGACAGAGTATTCAGCGAGGTAGACGGGAATGGCTCAAAAGGGAGTTGTTTTGTCACTTTACAGCTGTAGCGTGTTCTTGGAGGATACGTTTCCCGATAATTTTGCATCTGGCTTTATCCGTCCTCCCAGCATGATGAATGACAGGGCAGGTACTTTCTCAGCTGATTTTTACTATTTCACTCGTGTCCCGTCAGACCTTATGCTCAGCTGGGCGCCAGTCGTGGCCCCAAGCCTTAATCAACTCTCCGGTGGTAGTAAGCAAGTTGCTAAGCCTCAGAGCCTATTTCCAGCCTGTAAATCGAACATACATAACGGTACGTGCATTTAGCAAGTGATGTGTGGGATGTAAAGTGTGGACTATTATTTGAATTCCCTGGCAGTCCAGTGGTTAGGACTCTGAGCTTTCACCGACGAGGACCCGGGTTCAGTACCTGGTCGGGGAACTAAGATCCCGCATGCTAAGCGGTTTGGCCTAAAAAAAAAAAAAAAAAAAAGTGTTGATTATTTTTAGTGTCAGCTCATCATTGTGGTCATCCTCCTCATATTAAAGTCTTAGACCCCTGAAATGCAGGCGGCAGAATGACAGCACTTGCGACCTTGGACTTGGGAGAAAAGACTCTAGTATCAAATGAACGGTCTAGAGCAGTGATTTTTCAACCCTGGGACAGTTTTACCCCCAGGGACACTTGACAATATCTGGAGAAATTTTTGTACCACCTGGCGGGTGGAGGTGGGGTGCTACTGGCATCTAGTGGGTGGAAGCCAGGGATGCTTCTCAACACCCTGCCCTGAATGGGGCCACACTTACAACTAAAATTATTTAATAGTGCAGATATGAAGAAACCCTGTTTAGAGTGAGTGATGCATGATGTGGAGTAGACATTCATTAACTACCATGATATCGTTATTATTCTATTATTTGTAAATTTTCACAGAGAAATGATATTCTTCCAGATCCAAAGTAATTCCTTAATCTTAACAAAACACCATTTCCATATTTGCTTTTTAATGAAATAATTCAAAGAAGTGTACACAGATTTTATATACATAAGCAATATACAGATTTTAACACTTAGCCATATTTGCTGCACACATTTGTAAAACAGTATGGATATTTCTCCCCCTCCCTCCCCAGAGGTCGCCATTTCTAATTTGACATGTTGTCTTGTAGTTTATGTGTATATAGGCTTTTTTAAAACGTGTGTGCCCTTAAGCAGCACATGGTAATTTTTTGTGTGTTTTTAAAAACTGCCATAACAGCATCCTACTGTTAGGATTCATCGCCAGCTTTTTTTCTTTTCCTTCAACGTTATTTTTGAGATTTAGTTTTTATACGACAGGGTTTCTGAAATTCAGAACCGCTGACGTTCAGGACCAGATCATTCCTTTTTGAGGGTCCTTTCTGTGCACTGTAGGGTGTGGACCAGCATCCCTGGTCTCCTTGCACCAGATCCCAGTAGCAACCCCTCCGCAGTCAGTCGTGAGGTTCAAACCTGTCTCCAAACACTGCCGGGGGTCCCCCCAGGGAGCAAAATTGCCCTTAGTGGAGAACCAGTTTATACAAAAAGATGTAATTAGTTCCTTACACCTGCCTTGTATATACCATGACTTATTTAACCATTTTCTTGTTGACGGTGTTTTGGTTTATTTTCTCAATGTTTCACTTTTGTTACCCACTCAGGTCCTCGGAGTCTGTAATCAATAGAAATTGATAAGAGGCCAAAGGAGAAATTCAGGAAAGGTCTCTTTGGGACTCGCTGTGAGGGAGTGAAAACAAGCAACAGGTGCCCTTGCTCGCCCTCCGAGGGGGTTGGATGGTTCCGTAAATGGGGTGGGGGGGGCAGACCTGGGTCGGGCCGGAGGCGTGGCTTAGATGGTCTGCCCCCGCTGCCGGTGGTGCCGTGTGCCGGGATCATGCACAGGACCCTGCTTTTCCTGGGCATCTCAGAAATGGCAGTTGTGTTTTGGCCTTTTCCTATCTTATGTTCTTAATTGTCCCCGCTGGGCATGTTTGCAGTTACTTTTAGTCCCTTAGAGTTTCTTTGTATCCTGTTGCCGGAGAAGACGTTTGTCCAAGGGCAAGTGCAAGCACTGCAGTACAGGGTCCCAGCCTATCTCACTTTCACACACACCACCCATCCTTGCCCTTGAATCCTGTATGCAGCTGTGACAGTGGTCCAGAGAGGCGGTGCACAATCACAGGATCATTAACAGTTTGGTGACACAATTTTTATGGAGCCCCGTGTTTAAATATCACGATTTACGTGGAACACTTATGTGATTTGTGTCGCTAATTGAACAAATTCTCTGTGTGAAAAATTGGGCAAAGTATGGTACCAAACGGTATACTGTGAAAAGAGGTCCCATGCCAGTCCCCATGTCACTTCGTTGGGCCCATTGAAAGCCATCAGAATTTCCAGGTGCTTGTGGGGTTTTCAGATCTCTGCGTGTATCGACGTGTGATCTGTAAGCCCGAATGACCACTGACATGTACGTTTTAAATTGTAATAGAAACTGCCAGATTGTCGTTGGAATGGCTCCCAGGGTCTGAGAAGGGCTGTTCTCCCCCATTCTGGGCAATAGCTCTGAAGTTCATGGTCACATGGAAGGGTTGAGTCAGCCCTCAGTTGTGTTAGCTGGGTTCACCTTACTCACCGAAGCTAGCTTTGCATCTTTTCGAAGTTTCCTTCTATGGCAAGATTCCCTGGCCAGGTTTTGCAGAGCTAGAAGATTTGATTCTTCTATTAATTTTAGTCCACACTTCTTTTTTTCCTACCATGTCTGACTTCTCAGAGTGAATTCTGGAAATTTTCAGTGTCCTACACGCTGTGGTTTTTCTGTTGTTTTTCTTTAACGGAGGCATGTGCTCTCCAATATGATAGCCAGTAGCCACATATCTTGTTTTTATTTAAAGAGTTTAGTGTGTATTTTTTAAAAAACAGCTTCATTGAACTATAACTCACATACCATACAATTCATCATTTAAAGTGTACGCTTTAGTGGCTTTTTGTATTCACAGACTTGTACAACCGTCATCACAGACATCTTTAGAATATCTTCACTACCTCAGAAAGAAACCCTATACCTTTTACCTGTCACCCCCTATCTCCCCAACCCCTACCCCAGCCCTAAGCAACCACTAATCTGCCTTCTTTCTCTATAGATTTCCTTCTTTGGGGTATTTCATATGAATAGAATCATATAGAATGTGGTCTTTTACGATTGGCTTCTTTCATAATGTTTTCATGGTTCATCCATGTTGTAGCCTGTGTCAGAATTTCCTTCCTTTTTAAGGCTGAATAATATTCCCGTGTAAGGATGGACCCCATGTTTATCCATTCATCTGCTGATGGACACTTGGGTGGCTAACATCTTTTGGCTACTGTGAACATTTGTGTACAAGTATATGTTTGAAGCTGTTCTCAACTCTTTTGCTAGGTCCCTAGGAGTGGAATTGCTGGGTCATGTGGTAACTGTATGTTTACTCATTTGAAGAACTGCCAGACCTTTTTCCACAGCAGCTACACCATTTTACATTCCCACTAGCAGTGAATGAGGATTCTGATTTCTCCACGTGTCACCAAGACTCGTTATTTGACTTTTTGATTCCATCTGCCCTAGTGGGTGTGAGTGATACCTCGTCGTGGTTTGGGTTTGCACTTCCCTGGTGGCTCATGGTGTTGAGCATCTTTTCATGTGTTTATTGGCTCCCTTTGTACCTTTCTTGGAGAAATGTCTCTTTAGCTCCTTTGCCCACTTTTATTGGATAAGTTATCTTTTTATTCTTGAGTTGTAGGAGTGTTTAAAAATCTATGCTAGACACAATTCCCTTATCAGATTTATGATTTCCAATTATTTCCTCCTATTCTGTGGATTGGCTTTTCACTTTCTAGATCACGTAAACACATCCCCAGCCTTGTCCCAACCCCTGTTCAGTTACCTTGGGTGAGCCCTCCAGCACCAGAAGCATTCCTTCTAGAACCTGGAAAAGGTTGGGGCTGGCTCTCTGGGGAGGTGGGGTGTGGGGGAGGTGGGGGTCAGGGCAGAGCAGAAGCTTCCCTGTGTGTGATGGGAAGTTTCAAGTTCTGTCCACATACCATGTGTCAATGCTTCATTCCTTTTCAAGACAGAATAATAATCGGCTGTGTTGATGGCTCACATCGGGTTTATCCACCCATCTGTTGATGGACACTTGAGTTGTTTCCACCTTTCAGTTGTGAGTAATACTGCAATGAACATTGATACACAAGTATCTATTTGAGTACTTGTTTTCAATTCCTTTGGATATATTTTGTTGACCTAAAACTATAAAACAGCAAAATGGGTTTATTTGGGAACAGCAAAATTGCAGTCCCGGACTTGTAATTTATGGTGAGCCACAGGCAAGTCTGGAGGACAAAAGAGAGCAGGATTCTTCTATAGAGGAGAAGGGGGAGTTGGGAGGGGCTGTTATAAACAGAGTCCATTGGAGGAAACTGGGGGTTCAGACTGTAGTGGTTTTTCACTGGCTGAGTGCTGGTGCTCTCTCATTGGCTGGGCTGTTGCCAGACAAGGAGAAATTCTTCCTCCTCCTGCTGAGTAGTAAAGTAGTAACCTTCCTGCTAGAGATGCAGAGATATGTCTCTTCCTATTGAGTTAGAAAGGCTTAAGAGCTCCCCCTTCTGGCCTCCCGAAATTTTAAGTGAGGATTTTGTTTATTTTCAGAATACCTAGGAGTGGAATTAATAGATCATATGCTAATTCTCTGTTTAACTTTTTGAGGAACCACCAAATATTTCTATAGCACCTGCCCCATCTTACACTCCCACCAGAAGTGTACAGGGGTTCCAGTTTCTCCACCTCCTCACAAATGCGTTACTCAAGGTTTTTTTTTTATTTTCTGTGTCCTGATGCTCTGACAGCCGGGGCCTCAATGACCCTAGAGGGATCTGCCCCTCCCAGGGGTGGCCAATCCCTAGACAGTAAACAACTCACCCATGAGTTCACCTTTCACACACAAACCAGCCAGTGCAGAGCTGCATCCCAGCCCCTCCTGTACGGGGCTCCCACACTCAGGGCCACTGTCCCCCTGTCCTAGTCACCCCAGCAGCCCCTCCTCTCCAGAGCCCTGGAATCATGCAAACTAGCCGATCCTGAGCCTGCTCATCCTGCCTGCCGGCTCCTTCCCCAGGGAACCGCAATAAAGCTTCTTGCCCACATTCTCCCTTCATCCCCCTGCCTCCTGAGCATGCCTGGTGCTTCCCCGAGTGGCCCTGTGTGCCCCCTCCCCTGGGGGGGGGGTGTCTGTGAGAACACATTATCTTTTCAGTGGCACTCACCTTCTAAACTGCTGGCCTCGCCATAGCTGAATAATAATAATCCCTGCATCTCAAAACAGCCAAGACTTGCTCCATTTTTTAACTTATAGCTTAATGAAATCTATTTTATCTTTTTTTTCTTCTTTTGTAGCTCATGCTTCCTGGGTTCTATCTAATAATTCTTTGTTCCTAGAACTCAAGGATAGACCCTAACGTTTCCTTCTCAAAGGTTTGCATTTTACAGATGGGCCAACAGGCACATGAAAAGATGCTCAACATCACTAATTAGTAGAGAAATGCAAATCAAAACTGCAATGAGATATCACCCCACACCAGTCAGAATGGCCATCATCTAAAAATCTACAAACGATAAATGCTGGAGAGGGTGTGGAGAAAAGGGAACCCTCCTACACTGTTGGTGGGAATGTAAATTAGTACAGCCACTATGAAGGACAGTATGGAGGGTCCTTTATTATTTTTTAAAATATTTATTTGTTTTTATTTCACTGCACCGGGTCTTAGTTTCGGCACAAGGGATCTTACTTGCGGCATGTGGGATCTTTAGTTGTGGCATGCAGACTCTTAGTGGCGGCATGCATTCGGGATCTAGTTCCCTGACAGGGGATGGAACCTGGGCCCCCTGCATTGGGAGCATGGAGTCTTAACCGCTGGACCACCAGGGAAGTCCCTGGAGGTTCCTTTAACAACGAAAAATAGAGTTACCATATGATCCAGTAATCCCACTCCTGGGCATATAACCGAAAAAGACAAAAAAACTCTAATCTGAAAAGATACATGCACCCCATTGTTCACAGGAGCATTATTTATGATAGATAAGACATGGAAGCAACCACAGTGTCCACTGACAGATGAATGGATAAAGAAGATGTGAGATATATATATATATACACCTACACAGTGGAATACTCCTCAGCCATAAAAAAGGAATGAGATAATGCCATTTGCAGCAACATGGATGGACTTAGAGATTATCATACTAAGTGAAGTAAGCCAGACAGAGAAAGACAAATACCATATGATATCACTTATATGTTGAATCTTAAAAAATGATATAAATGGGGCTTCCCTGGTGGCGCAGTGGTTGAGAGTCTGCCTGCTAGTGCAGGGGACGTGGGTTCGTGCCCCGGTCCGGGAGGATCCCACATGCCGCGGAGCGGCTGGGCCCGTGAGCCATGGCCTCGGAGCCTGCGTGTCCGGAGCCTGTGCTTCGCAACGGGAGAGGCCACGACAGTGAGAGGTCCGCGTATCGCAAAAAAAAAAAAAAAAAAGATATAAATGAACTTATTTACAAAACAGAAATAGCCTCACAGACATAGAAAACAAACTTATGGTTACCAAAGAGGAAAGGTGGTATAAATTAGGAGTTTGGGATTAACAGATACTACTATATATGAAATAGATAAACAACAAGGTCCTGCTCTATAGCACAGGGAATTTTATACTCAATTTGTAATAACCTATAAGGGAAAAGAATCTGAAAAAGAATATAGATAGATAGATATGTATAACTGAATCACTTTGTTGTACACCAGAAACAAACTATTTACAACTCTAGTTGTAAATCAACGGTACTTCAATAAATAAAAAGCTTTGTACTTTAGCTTTTACATTTAGATCTATAATCCATCTCAAAATAACTTTTGTTTATAGTGTGAAATTGGGATTAGAGTTTATTTTTATATGGATTTCCAGGTGTTCCAGAACCATTTCTACCTTGAATTGCCTTTTGGCAAAATTAATGGAGCATATATGTAGGGTCTACCACTGGATATTTAAATTCCATTCATTGATTGATTCAACTGTCCTTATGGCAATACAACACTGTCTTGATTACTACATGTATTAATTTGCTGGGGCTGCCATAGCAAAATACCACAGACTGGGTGGCTTAAACAGCAGAAGTTTATTTTTCTTCCAATTCTAGAGGCTTAGAAGTTCAGACTTCTAAGATCCAGGTGTCAGCAGTGTTGGTTCTTTCTGAGGCCTCACCTTGGCTTGTAGTTGGCTGTATTCTCCCCTTCTCCCCGTGTCCTCACATGGTGGTCCTTCTGTGTGTGTGTGTGTGTGTGTGTGTGTGTGTGTGTCCTAATCTCGTCTTATGAGGACACCAGTAAGATTGGATTAGCGTTGGAGTAAAATGACGATTAGGGGAATTCCCTGGCGGTCCAGTGGTTAGGACTAAGCAGTTTCACTGCCTGGGTGCTGAGTTCAATACCCAGTCTGGGAACTAAGACCCCGAATGCCTTGGGGCGTGGCCAGAAAAAAAAAAAAGGTTGGGAAAAAAATAAAATGAGGATTAGGATCTCATTTTAACCTCATCACCTTTTTAAAGATCCCCGTCTCCAAATATAGTCACATTCTGAGATGTTGGGGGTCAGGGCTTTAACAAATGAATTGGGGGGCGCACAATTCAGCTCTGCTGACACTAAACACTATCCTTATACTAAAATTCATAGAACTGCACACTGAAAGAATTAAATCAATTTTACTGTTTAATACTCTAAAAATAAAAAAAAGAAGATGCAACAAATGGTTTGTGTTGGATCTTGGTTAGGACAACCAGCTATAGAGAACACTTGGGGATAATTAAAGGAAATGAAGATACAGGCTATTGTCAACTAAAAAAAATGCACAACTTAAAAGTTGAGAATTATGTTTTATTCGGTGGACATTCGTAGGACTTCAGGCCCGGGAGACAGCATCTCAAATAACTCTGAGAGACTGCTCTGAAGAGGAAGGGGGGAAGCCAGGATATATAGGAGTTTTTGCAACAAAAGCAGCTAGAACAGAAAATGAAACAGTGAATTTTTCTAGTTATAAGTAAAATGGTCAACTGTATAGAAGTTTATAGTTTTTTACTCCATCTCAAGTTGGAGGGTATTGTTTTTTAAATTTCTGTGAATTTTATTGACCCTCGCATGATACAGACCCTGTGCTTAAGAACACGCCTTGCAGCACTCCCCAGTTATTGCTGTATTTTATAGCAGAAATACACAAGCCACGTTTAAGGAAGAAAATATAAAAATGCTTATAAATAGACCTATGTTTTGCCAAAAGAAAGGTATAAAATGCCACATTCAAACTAAATGCTTCAAATGACCAATTGAAGGGGCTTCCCTGGGTGGTGCAGTGGTTAAGAATCCGCCTGCCAATGCAGAGGACATGGATTCAATCCCTGGTCTGGGAAGATCCCACATGCCGCGTAGCAACTAAGTCCATGCACCACAACTACTGAGCCTGTGCTCTAGAGCCCGTGAGCCACAGCTACTGAACCCACATGCCGCAACTAATAAGCCCATGTGCCTAGAGCCCGTGCTCCACAACAAGAGAAGCCACTGCAATGAGAAGCCCTCACACCACAGCGAAGGGTAGTCCCTGCTGACTGCAACTAGAGAAAGCCTGCACGCAGCAACGAAGACCCAACGCAGCCAAAGATAATAAATAAAAAATATATATATATATTTTTTTCTTTTATTTAAAAAAAGACCAATTGGGGCTTCCCTGGTGGCGCAGTGGTTGGGAGTCCGCCTGCCGATGCAGGGGACACAGGTTCGTGCCCCGGTCCGGGAAGGTCCCACATGCCGCGGAGCAGCAAGGCCTGTGAGCCATGGCCACTGAGCCTGCGTGTCCAGAGCCTGTGCTCCGCAACGGGAGAGGCCACAACAGTGAGAGGCCTGTGTACCGCCAAAAAAAAAAAAAAAAAGACCAATTGGAGAACAAAACCGTCAGATTGGGAATGTGTGTGGCATTTGGTTACAGTGAGACAATCACAAGACTGTGACAGTGCTGAGGCCCCCAGACAAAATGGGTGCAGCCAGTGCAGAAAAGACAACTTCAAAAAGGTGTCGACAACCAGCCAGACACAGCCAGCCCACTGCCCCCACCTCCAAAAGGCCGTCTGTGCTTCTGGGTGAAGTCACCCAGCCATCAGCAGTGTGAGCAGATAAGCCACTAACTGCTGGGGTTCAGTGTCCAGAGGCTTCTGAGTGGCAGTCAATCTACCTTGAGTGCTGAGCTCACAGGTCTGGCTAAATACCACCAGTGGTTCATAGGCCCGAGGCAGCTCTTGTTGTAGCTCTAGTACCTGGTGTGTCTTTTACTAAAGGACTTGAAGTGGACAAACGCTAGCCTCAACCAGATGCCCTTAAAAACACATCAGCTGGGATTTTCCTGGTGGCATGGTGGTTAAGAAACAGCCTGCCAATGCCGGGGACATGAGTTCGACCCTTGGTCCAGGAAGATCCCACATGCTGTGGAGCAACTAAGCCCGTGTGCCACAACTATTGACCCTGCGCTCTAGAGCCCGCCACCCACAACTACTAAGCCCATGTGCTGCAACTACGCAAGCCCGCGGGGCTAGAGCCCGTGCTCCGCAACTAGAGAAGCCACCGCAATGAGAAGCCCGCGCACCACAACGAAGAGTAACCCCCGCTCGCCGCAACTAGAGAAAGCCCGTGGGCAGCAACGAAGACCCAACGCAGCCAAAAATAAATTAATTAATTTTTTAAAAAAATCAACTGATTTTCTTTGTCTACAGAAAGTAACAAACCAGGAGAGTATAGGGGAAGGTGACCCACTTTCAAAAGCCTGTCAAAGCACATCTTCCCCTAGAAGCTTCATCAACAGAAGACTTTTCCAATAAACTCAAGAGTAATTTGCCGCTTTACCTGGCAGATGGCGCGGTGTTGTTACTGTCCAGTGACTGCACGGCATCTACTAACTATTCACATCACCTCACTTAGCTGGGATCCCGTCTACCAATCAGTGTAACCATCACTCATATTAGACTCTGACGTCAGCGTCAAGTCTTGAAACCACTGTCCGTTTGCAAATCTGAAGAACTCTAGATCAGAAAGCTGCTGTCTGCGCTGGCACTCTCAAGATCAGACAAGCAGCACGCTTTGGGGAACACGGCTCCATTTCTTTGATTCTTTCTCCAGCAATGGACAACACTGACCTTTGGCTCATGCCTCACATAGGGAAACAAACAGCTCCCTCATACAGAATACTCTCCGAAACACAAAATGAAATATGCTCAATTTTTATTGTTCAAGTTAAACTTGCACACTAGCAATTCGGTTCTATTTCCCCTAACCAAAATGTACCCCTTATAGAAATTAATAACAACCCAAATCTACTTTTCATTCAAAAAATCACGACAATTTTAAGAGTTTAAAAACTAGCTCCATTCCATTAACAAACCAAAACAATAACCACCCCTCAGACGTCTCTAGCTCAGGCCTCTGTCCTCTCCCTGTAACTCCCAGGCCAGTAGGCCAGCAGATAACTGCCCTTCCATCCTCAAGTTTACCCAGTAACTTCCCTGCTTCCAAAAAGCCTTTGTATTCCACCTCAAGAACTGCTACTCCAACAAGAGATGACAACGATTCGTATCAACAAATAAATGTCACACGTACTCAAATCAGTCAAGAATCGCTGCAAGAACTAGTTCCCATTCCAGAGACCCAGAGGTTATTAACCCCCTTGGCAAGCAAGACCCTGCCACAGGCCAAGAAGAACACAGACACCTGGCTGACAAACTGGCGGGCACCAGCTCCTTTAAGAAAACCAAACAACCTTCCCTCGAGGTCCCAGGGAAGACAACGGTTTTACAAATCAGCAATATTCATGAAGGGTATTTTCTGAAATGAGCAGTCATATGAAATGCTATTAAGTGTTTTCGCCTAATTTAATCAGAATATTAAGAGTTTTCAGGTCCAATGGAAACTTATTTAAGCTTTTCTTGCTTTTTCTTATGTCAGTTAAAATAGTTCAGTTGCTTTAGGGATATCCCAGCCTTTTTGTATTTCACAGTTTTCTAGCGACACAATAAAAAACGGAACTAAAAAACATTTCCTTGCAGTTTAAAATGCACACCTGAGAACTGTGGCATCTCACAACTGTGGATATGCTGACACGAGTTCTGCACGCCCGCTGGGGCCTCGGGCTCCGACTTCCCACGGGGGAAAGGTCCCTGGCCCTTGGGTTGCTTATCTCAAGCCCCAGAGGCGGGGGAGGGGACGAAGGGGGGGCTTTCCCGTGTCAAAGGTGAACATGCTTTGAACGTGCTGATGTTAACTGCGAGTCTTTGTTTTTAAAGGGAACATTTCCACAGTGACCTCGGCCCTTGCAATGTCCCGCCTTTTCTCATCCTTACTCCGGATATGTAGCGAACAGCGGGGAAACTGAGTGTGGACTACCAGGTGCAGGAGGACGACACAAGGGAGCCGCTCAGCTGTGGGCAGTTGCCACAGGGTCGGCCAAGAAGGGAGCCCAAGTTCCAGGCGATCGGATAAGCTACGCGTGTCCCTGTGGCCTATCACTCAGGAGTAGGGGCGGGGTCTGGTTAAAATGTCCAATCAGCGGCGACTGGGCGGGGTCCGGACAACTTGTAATCAGAGTAGATGGGGTGAGGAGAATTGAGCGTGGGGGCGGGGCAAGGATTACTGTCCAATCAAGGTCGGGGGCGGACGCAATTTCTGTCCCAGGGAGAGGCTGTCCGCCCTCTGCTGCGCTCGTGCGCACGCCGAGCTCGTGCGCGCCTGCCCCGCGCAGCCTCAGGTTTACGTTCCCTATCGCTCTCACCTGCCCAAGTCTCGGGGCCGCTGACGTGACGCCGGAGAGAGCTCTGAGCGAGGTGGAGATGGTGAGTGCCCGAGCCGGGGTCGGAGACCAGGAGGGGCTAGTTCGAACCGGCAAGGAACCCGCTGGAAGCTGACGGGGTCCCGCGTCTCCCTCCCCGCTCCCCCTGCTAGTCTCCACCCCAATAAGCCCTCCGCCCTGGGGTGGGGTCTTGGTATCCTGTCCCGTCCCCACGCGGGGGTCCCTCCCCGAGTCCTTTGCTGGGTGGGGTCGGAGGGAGGACAGGACTTGGGGAGGGCGGTTGGGGTGGCTGCAGGGGACCCACTCCGGCCCTGACGGTTCTGCTTTCACTCTGGCTTCAGTTTTCAGTTAAGGGAAAATAACGGATCCTTTCCCCCTCTCCTTCCACTTAGAGTAGTAAGTTCCTCAGTTCTGTCCTTGGTCTCCTGGCGCGGAGCGTGTTGTTTCGACTCGTGTTGTTCTGGGAAGGGTCTCAGGAATGTCCTGTCTTCCACTGCAGTTGTGGGGAAAATGCAGAAAGTTCTGTGGAATTAATTGAAGAAAGCTCAGCTAAAGTTGGAGTGGAAATGGGCCTATAGGGAGAGCTCTCTGCGTCCCCCTCCCTCTCCCCAAGCTTCATCAATTACTCCAAACAGGTAGAGATCACCCTCTACATCTCCAACGGGAAGGCGCATCTTACTACCCAGCACAAAGAAGAAAATCTCTCTGGGCCAGGACAGCCCAGGCACTGAGAAGCCTCCATATTTTGGACGCCCAGCTCCTCCAATGGACTCCTCGGTTATTACAGCCCCTCCAAACTACTCCTTTTCCCTATAATAGTAAGCGCCCCTTCATTATTCTCTGGGTTTGCCGGTGGTCCGTCATAGATTGCAATTACTCCCTCTATTGCTGAACTCACTTTTGCTGGTAAGATAAGTGGCTATTACACTGATGAACTTGACAGTACACTGAAATAAGGTCAACAAAGAGGTGGATTCATGTCTTTATAAAAATAATAGCGACTCTTCCATACAAGGTACAGAGTTCCTGACGCTGTGGTCCTGTTCCATTTCCTGTTAACACGTGGCATTCAGATTAATGAAAATTCTGTAAAATGTGACCTGTAAAAGCAACTAGTGTTCAATCCTGATTAATTTACAAACACTGTGTCACCATGAGGGTATTAGCTGATAACTGTTACCTGGGTTCTTGGAGCCCTTAATCAGTAGAAATTGATCAGGCCAGGTGAAGAGTTCAGGCAAGGCTTTATTGAGGTTCCTGTTACAGCACGAGGGAGCGAGAACAAGTAACTGGTGCGTTTGCTGGATCCAGGAGGAGGGGCGGGCTGGTCCCTTAAAGGGGGTGAGGGTGGGGGTAGGTGGGTGCGTCGGGCCGGAGGGGCGGCTTAGATGGTCTAGGCCACCCCCTTGGTGGTGCAGTGTGCGGGGATCATGCACAGGACTCTGCTTTTGCTCCCGTACCTCGGAAGTGGCAATTGGGTTTTGGCCTTTTTGTATCTTGTTGTTCTTAATTTGCCCCCACTGCGCATGCGTGCAGTTATTTTTAGTCCCTTAGCGTTTCTTTGCATCTGTTGCTGGAGGAGATGGCTGTCCAGGTGCAAGCACTGCAGCAAAGGGTCCCAGGTCCCAGCCTGTCTCAATGCCTGTCTTCTGAAAGGAATAAGCAGGATCCAGTTATTAAAACCATAGAAGTGCCCTAGAATTTTCCTCTACGTTATCCGTGAACACAGGTGGAAGCAGGGATCCTGCAGGCTCCCATTCACACTCTGGGAGGAGGGTCTTTGTATCCTGTAAATGGCCCACGGAGCTTGAAGCAGGGGCATCACCTGGGGTGGGAGACAAGCTGAGCGCAAAGCTGAGCCTGCGAGGGAGGTGAAGGGAGGTGCCCTGGGGTCTTGCTGCCCCCCTCACCCCATGCAGGTGGCCTCCAGACCATGGAACTACCACAGGAGGAGCTGTTGATGCCATGATCATGAGGGGAGGGGACCCACTTCCAGTAGTGCTGGGGGTAGTGTGTCCTCTCTGAGGTGTGCTGTGCTTGCCGTGGGGCTGCTCTTAAATCGTGTGACTTTTGCATTAAGTTAATGATGCCAAAATGATCTTGGCTGTCTGTGCACCGATGCAGAACAGAAATATGGAGAGAGAGGTTTGAGGAAAAGGAAGAATAGCTGGATTCTTTGCCAGGCAAAGGGGGGAACACAGTAGGCTAGCGCCTCAAGAGCTGTGCCCCTTAGAGAGGGTAGAGAGAAGTTTTTTATACTCAGGACTCTCGGTCTGGGGTGGGTGATAAGGATCAAAGTTGTGAAGGTCTTGCATTTTTTTTCTTGCATTATTTCAAAGTGGTCACAGCTGGCGTTAGGCAGCCTGGCAACCGGGTCTGGTATCCCTGAAGTTATAGGCCTGTGAAATAGCGCTACAAGGGAGTGTAGGGGGAGAAGAGTGCCAGGTGCAGAGTGTTAATTCATGTGGATTCCTAGAGCAATCAGCTTTGGGAAGGACAAGTCTAGCTACAGGTGTTTGTTAGTAGTAACAGCTACAGAATAACCAAGGTTGCTTATCTCTTTCAGGCCTGTTTGGCTGCTCTGTGCCTAAGCCCGTTTGCTTGTTTCTGTTTTGCTGCAACATTAATAATAACAATATAAACACCTGTGGACTCAGCCCCCAGGTGTACAGGTAGGCCCTGGTACCTGTTGGCATCTCCGCATCTCCTGTGCTTCTCCCACATCTTCTCTCCCTCCTGTTGCCAAGGTGACCTCTGTCCTGATTCTTTGTTATTATTCATACCTTTACCATCTCTTATCACCATGCAGTGTGTCGTCTGATTTTGCCCCTTCAGTTTCCAGTAAGTGAACGTTAGTTCATAAATCACCAGTAATGTCACACAGAAGTTTCTCTGGGGTTTCTCAGCCCCAGTCTGTTTCACACGTGCTGGTGTCTGAGGCTCAGCTCTCCCCATTGACTCATGTGTTCCAGTGCCTTTGCTGCCTGGGTTCTTCCAAGAGTTTCTTTTCTTTTTTTGGCTGCACCATGGCTTGTGGGATCTTAGTTCCCGGGCCCCCTGCAGTAGAAGCGCAAAGCCCTAACCTCTGGATTTCCAGGGAATTCCCCAAGTGCATTTTTTGATTAGCTAGCAATGCTGCGACAGTCATTCTTGTTTTTATCTCCAAGTGCGAGATGCGACTTGAGTTTCTGCACTTCAGAGAAAAAAGCGTGGCTTCGTAGCTTATGGATAAGTTTAAATTTACTCAGAAAATGCTGGTCGTGTCTGGAGTGTATTCTTGCCCCGCTGTTTATTTCTTCCTTGTGGTCCCCATCACTGAGTGACCTCGATAAATGTTTGTCCACCTCGAGTGGGAGCCAGGGTCTCTTCGTGGTTACGTAGGGTTCTTACCGGATGAGGGTGTGGTGGTTCATCTTCTGTGTGATGTGTGTATTTGTATGTTTATTGATTTCTTCAGTTTTCTTTAGATGCTCTGGGCATGAATCCTCTTTCGTTTGCAGGCACTGCCAATATTTTCTCCCCATGTGTGGTTTATCTTTTCATCTCCTCTATTCTGTGGTGAGTGAACTCAAGGTTAACAGGTCAATCTCCTCCTTTGTAGCTTCTTTTTTATTTTCCTTATATAAGAAAAATCTATACAGAAGTCGTGGGACACTTGCCTTTAACTTCTTAAAGTACTTCCCTGGCGGTCCAGTGGTAAAGACTGTGCTTCCACTGCAGGGGGTGCGGGTTCGATCCCTGGTCAGGAAACTAGGATCCCTAATGCCTCAGGCCTCGGCCAAAGAAAACCCCCCAAAATCTGCATTAAATGGATTATTATACATGACATTGACAGTGTTACCCACCCCCCTACCCCACCGCCCGTAGACAGCCGTTTGTCCTGCGCTGGAGGAGATTCCTGCCCCATGTCCATTCTTTCCCCAGGTCTGTGAGTCCCTCCTCCTGCTAATGCTGTGTGGCCCCAACTACTGTCCGGACTTAAATGCTTTGATGTGTTTTAGGGAAAGTTCTTCCACCTTGTTCTGTAGGAAACTTGGCTATTCTTAGACATTTGGCTCTCATTTGTTTTTAGAAGTAGTTTTTCATAAAGAAACCAAAAAACCCAACCTGGTTTTGGATGTAATGGAATTTTGTTAACACTCTGCATCTGTTTGGGAGAGTTGCTATCATGATGGCATTGCGTCTCTTTTCCGAGAACACGTACTCTCTTTCTTTCTACTTTGATGTCGTTCGGTACCACTTTATAATTTTCCCTTTATGATCGTTTCAGGGACTTCCCTGGCGGTCCAGCGGTTAAGACTCCGAGCTTCCATTGCAGGGGGCCCGGGTTTGATCTCTCGTCGGGGAACTAAGATCCCGCAAGCCAAGTGGTGCGGATGAAAAGAAAAAAAACATCATTTTATGTCCTTCATTAGAGATTGCCTTGGAAGAAACTACAGCTGTCCGCACTGTGTTTGTCTGTTTTACTTTCACACAGAACATTTCACTTCTGATACTTCTGGTCACCAGAGCTATAGGGGTTTCCCAGACCCAGCAATTCTGTGACACCAACCAGGTGTCCTACAACCCAACTCAGTTCTGACACCGTCCACCTGGAGACAGTGTCAGACCCCCACAGGTTAAGGGCTCAGTCCCTAAGGACCGTCCCCCCACCTTAGATGCTAATCGAAGGTAGTTGGTCCCTACGTTGCCCACAACTTCTGTCTGACTTGGCTACAGATCAGAGTTTCCCATAACCCCCTTCTCAGGTTCAGTGAATTTGCTAGAGTGGCTCTCAGACCTCAGGGGAACATTTGCTTATGTTTACCAGTTGAGTGAAGGATACGATAAAAGATACACACGGACGTCCAGATGAAGAGATACACAGGGCGAGGTCTGGGAGCGTCCCGAGTGCAGGAGCTTCTGTGCCCCTAGACCTGGGGTGTGTCACCCTCCTGGTGTGGATGTGTTCACCTTGAAGCTCTCAGAATCCCCTGCTACTGGGATTTTAAGGAGGCTTCTTCACACAGGCGTGATCACTTATTCACTGTTTCCAGCCCCTCTCCCCTCTCTGGAGGTTGGGGGGTGGGGCTAAAAAGCCCAAGCTTCCAATCATGGCGCAGCCTTTCTGCTGACCAGCCCCATCCCGGAGCCCACCCAGCTGCCTCCACAGAATGAAAGATGCTCCTGGTGCACTTATCGCTTAGGAATTTACAAGGGTTTTAAGAGCTCTGTGCCAGGAACCCGGGGTAGAGATCACTATATAAATTTGGTATTATTTCCCAGACATACTTTAGGACTTAAAATTTCTAACAAATTGAAAAGGTGCCATTAAAGTTAGTTTTCATGGTCTAGGTTATCCTCTCAAAATGTCTTTTAGCTGCTGTTACTAGTGATTCACAATGCACCAAGATCTGTTTTTGTATCGCATTTCTGGAAACTTACCAAAACCCCTGTACTCTGATTATAAGCTTATTCTCTGGTTCAGCTTCTTTGTGGATCTTCCATATGTAATACTTAGAGTTATTTCATGTTGGACTGTATTTGATTTACAATGTCATAGTTTCAGATGTACAGCAAAGTGATTCAGTTACACATATACATATATCTATTCTTTTTCAGTTTCTTTTCCCATTTAAGTTATTATGGAATATATATTTTTAAATTTTATTTATTTATGTTTGGCTGCGTTGTGTCTTCGTTGCTCCGCGGCATGTGGGATCTTCCCGGAGCAGGGCTCGAACCCGTGTCCCCTGCAGTGGCAAGCGGTTTCTTAACCACTGCGCCACCAGGGAAGCCCTATTATGGAATATTGAGTAGAGTTTCCGGTGGTCTTGTTGGTTATCTATTTTATATATAGTAGTGAGTGTATTTTTAAAAATTAATTTTTATTGGACTATAGTTGCTTTACATTGTTGTGTTAGAGTACTGTGTGTATGTTAATCCCAAGCTCCTAATTTATCCCACCCCCCAGGTTTACCCTTTGGTAACCATAAGTTCGTTTTCGAAATCTGTGAGTCTGTTTCTGTTTTGTAAATAAGTTCATTTGTATCATTTTCAAATAAGATCCAATATATGAGTGTTATTATATATTTGTCTTTCTCTGTCTGACTTCACTTACTATGACAATTCCTAGGTCCATCCATGTTGCTGCAAATGACATTATTTCATTATTTTTAATGGCTGAAAAATTCCATTGTATATAGGTACCACATCTTCTTTATCCATTTATCTGTTGACGGACATTTAGGTTGTTTGCATGTCTTGGCTATTGTAAATAGCACTGCCGTGAACACTGGGGTGATGTATTCTTTCAAAGCATGGTTTTCTCCAGATATATGCCCAAGAGTAGGATTGCTGGATTATATGCTAGATCTATTTTAAGTTTTTTAAGGAACCTCCATGCTGTTCTCCATAGTAGCTGTACAAATTTACATTAATACCAACAGGGTAGGAGGGTTCCCTTTTCTCCACACCCTCTCCAGCATTAGGATTTGTAGACTTTTTGATGATGGCTATTCTGACTGGTGTGAGGTGATACCTCCTCGTTGTTTTGATTTGCATTTCTCTAATAATCAGCAATGTTGAGCATCTTTTCATGTGCCTCTTGGCCATCTGTATGTCTTCTTTGGAGAAATGTCTATTTAGGTCTTCTGCCTATTTTTTTCGTTTTTAAGATTATTTTTTTTTTGATGTGAACCATTTTTAAAGTCTTTATTGAATTTGTTACAATATTGCTTCAGTTTCGTGCCTTGGTTTTTTTGGCCATGAGACATGTGGGATCTTAGCTCCCCGACCAGGGATCGAACCCACCACCCTGCATTGGAAGGCGAGGTCTTAACCAGTGGACTGCCAGGGAAGTCCCTTTCTGCCTGTGTTTTGATTGGGTGTTTGTTTTTTTGATATTGAGCTGCATGAGCTGTTTGTAAATATTGGAGATTAATCCCTTATTGGTTGCATCGTTTCTAAATATTTTCTCCCATTCTGTGGGTTGTCTTTTTGTTTTGTTTATGGTTTCCTTTGCTGTGGAAAAGCTTTTGAGTTTAATGAGGTCCTATTTGTTTATTTTTGTCTTTATTTTCATTACTGTAGGAGAGGGATCAAAAATACTGCTGCGATTTATGTCAAAGAGTGTTCTGCCTGTGCTTTCCTCTAAGAATTTTATAGTGTCCGGACTTACATTTAGGTCTTTAATCCATTTTGAGTTTATTTTTGTGTATGTTGTTAGAGAATATTCTAATTTCATTCTTTACATGCAGGTGTCCAGTTTTCCCAGCACCACTTACTGAAGAGACTGTTTCCTCCATTGTATATTCTTGCCTCCTTTATTGTACGTTAATTGACCATAGGTGCGTGGGTTTATCTCTGGGCTTTCTATCCCGTTCCATTGATCTATATTTCTGTTTTTGCGTCAGTAACACACTGTCTTGATCACAGTAGCTCCGTAGTATAGTCTGAAGTTAGGGAGCCTGATTCCTCCAGCTCCGTTCTTTGTTGACCCAAAGATTGCTTTGGCTATTTGGGGGTCTTCTGTGTTTCCATACAAATTAAAAATTTTTTTGTTCTAGTTCTGTGAAAATTGCCATTGGTAATTTGATAGGGATTGCATTGAATCTGCAGATTGCCTTGGGTAGTATAGTCATTTTGACAATATTGATTCTGTCAATCCAAGAAAATGGTATGTTTTTCCACCTGTTTGTGTCATGTTCAGTTTCTTTCATCAGCATATCATAGTTTTCAGAATACAGGTCTTTGCCTCCTTAGGTAGGTTTATTCCTAGGTATTTTATTCTTTTTGATGTGATGGTAAATGGAACTGTTTCCTTAATTTCTCTTTCTGATCTTTTGTTGTTAGTGTATAGGAATGCAACAGGTTTCTGTGTATTAATTTTGTATCCTGCAACTTTACGGAATTCCTTGATGAGCTCTAGTAGTTTTCTGTAGCATCTTTATGGTTTTCTATGTATAGTATCATGTCATCTGCAAAGAGTGACAGTTTTACTTCTTCTTTTCCTTTTATTTCTTTTTCTTCTCTGATTGCCATGGCCAGAACTTGCAAAACTATGCTGAGTAAAAGTGGCGAGAGTGGACATCCTTGTCTTGTTCCTGATCTTAGAGGAAATGCTTTCAGCTTTTCACCATTGAGTGTGATGTTAGTTGTGGATTTGTCATATATGGACTTCATTATGTTGAGGTATGTTCCCTCTATGCCCACTCTCTGGAGAGTTTTTATCATAAATCGGTTTTGAATTTTGTCAAAAACCTTTTCTCTATCTATTGAGATGATCAGATGGTTAAAGTGGTGTATCACAGTGATCGATCTGCAGATATTGAAGCATCCTTATATCCTTATATCCCTGGGGTAAATCCCACTTGATCATGATGTATGATCCTTTTAATGTATTGTTGGATTTGGTTTGCTAGTTTTTTATTTATTTATTTATTTTTTGGCAATGCTGCATGGCTTATGGGGTTTTAGTTCCCTGACCAGAGATCGAACCCAGACCTTCAGCAGTGAGAGCATGGAGTCCTAACCCTTGGACTGCCAGGGAATTCCCACGGTTTGCTAGTATTTTGTTGAAGATTTTTGCGTGTGTGTTCACCAGTGATATTGGCCTGCAATTTTCTTTTTGTTGTGGTATCTTTGTCTGGTTTTGGTATCAGAGTGATGGTGGCCTCATAAAATGAGTTTGGGAGTGTTCCTTCCTTTGCAGTGTTTTGGAATAGTTTCAGAAGCATAGGCATTAACTCTTCTCTAAATGTTTGATAGAATTCACCTGTGAAACAGTCTTGTCCTGGACTTTGGTTTGTTGGGAGTTTTTAAATCACAGTTTCAATTTTAATACTTGTGATTTTTCTCTTCATATTTTCTATTTCTTCCTAGTTCAGTCTTGGGAGATTGTACTTTTCTAAGAATTTGTCCATTTCTTCTAGGTTGTCCATTTTATTGGCACATAGTTGCTTGTAGTAGTCTCTTATGATCCTTTGTATTTCTGTGGTGTCTGTTGTAACGTCTCCATTTCCATTTCTAATTTTTTTGATTTGAGCCCTCTCCATTTTTTCCTAGATGAGTCTGGCTAAAGGTTTATCAGTTTTGTTGTTTATCTTTTGAAAGAAGCAGCTTTTACTTTCATTGATCTTTTCTTTTCCTTTCTTTGTCTTTAATTTTATTCATTTCTGCTCTGATCTTGATGACTTCTTTCCTTCTACTAACTTTGGGTTTTATTTATTCTTCTTTCTCTAGTTGCTTTAGGTGTAAGCTTAGGTTGTTTATTTGATATTTTTCTTGTTTCCTGAGGTACAACTGTATTGCTATAAACTGCCTTCTTAGAACTGTTTTCGCTGCGTCTTGTAGGTTTTGAATCGTGTTTTCGTTTTCATTTGTCTCTAGGTATTTTTGATTTCTGCTTTGATGTCTTCAGTGATCCATTGGTTGTTTAGTAGCATATTGTTTATTTAGCCTATATGTGTTTGTGTTTTTTACAGTTTTTTCTTGTTGAATTATACTCTCATAGCGTTGTGATCAGAAAAGATGCTTGATATGATTTCAGTTTTATAAATTTACCGAGGCTTGCTTTGTGGCTCAGTATGTGTTCTATTTTGGAGAATGTTCCATGTGCCCTTGAGAAGGATGTGTATTCTGCTGCTTCTGGTTGGAATGCTCTATAAATATCAATTAAGTCCATCTGATCTAGGGACTTCCGTGGTGGCACAGTGGTTAAGAATCCGCCTGCCAATGCAGGGGACACAGGTTAGAGCCCTGGTCTGGGAAGATCCCACATGCTGCAGAGCAGCTAAGCCCATGCGCCACAATTACTGAGCCTATGCTCTAGAGCCTGTGAGCCACAACTACTGAGCCCGCGTGCCACAACTACTGAAGGCCCCGCGCCTAGAGCCTGTGCTCCACAACAAGAGAAGCCACTGAAATGAGAAGCCTGTGCACCACAATCAACAGTAACCCCCGCTCACCGCAACTAAAGAAAGCCCATGCGCAGCAATGAAGACCCATCGCAGCCAAAAATAAATAAATAAGTATTAAAAAGAGTCAATGTGGGGCTTCCCTGGTGGCGCAGTGTTTGGGAGTCCACCTGCCAGTGCAGGGGACGCGGGTTCGATCCCTGGCCCTGGAGGATCCCACATGCCACGGAGCAGCTGAGCCCGTACGCCACGGCTGCTGGGCCTGTGCTCTGGAGCCCATGAGCCACAAATACTGAAGCCAGTACACCACGGCTGCTGAATCCCGCGTGCCTGGAGCCTGTGCTGTGCAGCGGGAGGGGCCACGACAATGAGAAGCCCGCACACCACAGGGAGGAGTGGCCCCTGCTCACCACAGCTGGAGAGGGCCTGCTCAAAGCAGCGGGGACCTAGCACAGCCAAAAGTAAATAAATAAATAACTTTTAAACAACAACAAAAAAGAGTCAATGTATAAATAAATAAACAAGTCCATCTGGTCTAATATGTCATTTAAGGCCTGTGTTTCCTTACTGGTTTTCTGTCTGGATGATCTGTCCATTGATGAAAGTGGGGTGTTAAGTTTCCCCAGTATTATTGAGTTACTGTGAATTTCTCCTTTGATGGCTGTTAGCATTTGCCTTATATATTGAGGTGCTCCTCTGTTGTATGCATATATATTTACGATTGTTATATCTTCTTCTTAGATCGATCCCTTGATAATTATGTAGTGTCCTTTTTTGTCTCTTGTAACAGCCTTTATTTTTTTTCAGCCTTTATTTTAGTGTCTGTTCCATCCAATACGAGTATTGCTACTCCAGCTTTCATTTGATTTCCATTTGTGTGGAATACCTTTTTCCATCCCTTCACTTTCAGTCTGTATGTGTCCCTAGATATGAAGTGGGTCTTTTTTAGACAGCATATGTACAAGTCTTGTTTTGTATCCATTCAGCCAGTGTATGTCTTTTGGTTAGAGTATTTAATCCATTTATGTTTAAGGTAATTATTGATTTGTATGTTCTTATTGCCATTTTGTTAATCGTTTTGGATTTGGTTTTGTAGGATTTTTTTCGCTTGTGATTTGATGACTGACTTTAGTGTTGTATTTGGATTCTTTTGTGTGTGTGTATCTATTGTAGATTTTCGGTTTGAGGTTATCATGGAATTATGATATAGCAGTTTATATACATACAAGATTGTTTTCAGTTGCTGGTCTTTTAATTTCGAATGCATTTCCAGTATCCTGTATTTGTACTTTCCTCTTCTCACGATTGCTGGTTTTGATATTATATTTGTATGTGGATGATTTCCTGCCTCTGCTGTATGTTTGCCTTTAGTGGTGAGCTTTCCCATTTGTAATTTTCTTGTTTGTAGTTTTGGCCTTTTCTTTTCCACCTAGAGAAGTTCCTTTAGCATTTGTTGTCAAGCTAGTTTGGTGGTGCTGAATTCTCTTAGCTTTTACTTCTTTGCAAAGCTTCTATTTCTCCGTTGAATCTGAATGAGAGCCTTGCTGAGTAGGGTATTCTTGGTTGTAGGTTTTTCCCTTTCATAACTTTAAATATATTGTGCCACTTTCTTTGGGCCTGTAGCCTTTCTTCTGGAAAATCACCCTATCACCTTATGGGGATTCCCTTTTATGTTATTTGTTGCTTTTCCCTTGTTGCTTTTAGTACTAATTTTTTTTCTGTCTTTAATTTTTGTAAGTTAATAAAATCTTTATTTATGTATTTGGCTGTGCTGGGTCTTATTTGTGGCACGCAGGATCTTCAGTCTTTGTCGTGGCATGTGGGATTTTGAGTTGCAGCATGCAGCATCTTTCATTGTGGCATGCAAACTCTTAGTTGTGGCATGCAAACCCTTAGTGCGGCATGTGAACTCTCAGTTGTGTCATGTAGGATCTAGTTCCCTGACAAGGGATCGAACCTGGGCCCCCTGCATTGGGAGCGTGCAGTCTTCTCCACTGGACCACCAGGGAAGTCCCAGTTTTTGTAAATTTGATTAATATGTGCCTTGGCTTGTTCCTCCTTGGGTTTATCCTGCCTGGACTCTCTGTGCTTCCTTTCTTGTGATAAGGAAGTTTTCAGCTATTATTTCTTCAAATATTTCCTCGGGTCCTTTCTTATCCTTCTGGGACCCCTATAATGTGAACGAATTTTGCTGTGTTTACTGTTGTTCTAGAGGGCCTCTTAGACTGTCATTATTTCTTTTCATTCTTTTTTCTTTATTCTGTTCCAGGGTAGTGATTTCCATTATTCTGTCTTCCAGCTCACTTATCTGTTTTTCTGCCTCACTTATTCTGCTATTGTTTCCTTCTAGTGTATTTTTCATTTCGGTTATTGTATTGTTCATTTCTGTTTGTTGTTTAGATCCTCTAGGTCTTTGTTAACCATTTCTTGTATTTTCTTGGTCTTGCCTCCATTCTTTTTCCGAGATCTTGGATCATCTTTACTGTCATTACTCTGAATTCTTTTTTGGGTAAATTGCTTATCTCCACTTTACTTAGTTGTTCTTCTGGGCTTTTATCTTGTTCCTTCATCTGGGACATATTCCTCTGCTGTCTAATTTTGTCTAACTTTCTGTGATTGTGGTTTCCATTCCACAGGCTGCAGGATTGTAGTCCTATTTTAAATTAATTTTATTTTTGGCTGCATTGAGTCTTCATTGCTGCACATGGGCTTTCTCTAGTTGTGGTGAGCGGGGGCTACTCTTCGTTGTGCGTGGGCTTCTCATTGCGGTGGCTCCTCTTGTTGCGGAGCACGGGCTCTAGGTGCATGAGCTTCAGTAGTTGTGGCACTCGGTCTCAGTAGGTGCGCAGGCTCAGTAGTTGTGGCCCATGGGCTTAGTTGCTCCGCGGCATGTGGGATCTTCCTGGATCAGGGCTCGAACCTGTGTCCCCTGCATTGGCAGGCAGATTCTCAACCACTGTGCCACCAGGGAAGCCCGGGATTGTAGTTCTTGATTCAGGTGTCTGCCCCCCTGGTGGGTGAGGCTGGCGAAGGGCTTGTGCTGGCTTCCTGGTAGGAGGGACTGGTTTCTGCGCACTGGTGGGTATAGCTGGGTCTTGTCCCTCTGGTTGGCAGGGCGTGTCAAGGGGTGTGTTTAGTAGGAAGCTGTAGGATCAGGAAGACATTAGGCAGCCTGTCTTCCGATGGGCAGGGCTGTGTTCCCGCCCTGTTGGTTTTTTGGCCTGAGGCATCCCAGCACTGGAGCCTACAGGCTGTTGGGAGGGGCCGGGTCTTAGTGAGAAAAGCTTGGCCTCCAGGTGGTCTCACGCCAATGAGCACTTCCCAGAACTTACACTGCCAGTGTCTCTGTCCCCACAGTGAGCCACAGCCGCCCCCTGCCTCCACGGGACATCCTCCAACATCAGCAGGTAGGTCTGGCCCAGACCCTTATGAGGTCACTGCTTTTCCTCCCGGGTCCTGGTGTGCTCGAGACCTTGTGTGCCTCCTGCAAGAGTAGAGCTTCTGTTTCCCCCAGTCGTGTGGCATTTGCTCATCAAACCCCAGTGGCCCTCAAGCCCAGCTGGTTTGGGCACTCACCCTCCCGATGCCAGACTCCCTGGCTGGGGAGACGGATGTGGGGCTCAGAACTTTAACTCCTGTGTGCGAACCTTTCCAGTGTAAATATTTTCTAGTTTGTGGGTTGCCCAGCCGGTGGGTATGGAATTTGATTTCAGGAGACGGATGTGGGGCTCAGAACTTTAACTCCTGTGTGTGAACCTTTCCAGTGTAAATATTTTCTAGTTTGTGGGTTGCCCAGCCGGTGGGGATGGAATTTGATTTCATCGTGATTGTGCCCCTCCTACTGTCTCTTTGTGGCTTCTTTGTCTTTAGATGTAGGGTAACTTTTTTGGTAGCTTCCGGTGGTTTTTGGTCAGTGGTTGTTGAGCAGTTAGTTGTGATTTTGGTGTTTTCATGAGGGGGGTGAACTCAACGTCCTTCCACTCTGCCGTCTTCTCTCCAAGCCCCCACTTCATAGGATTTAATTGTCAAATATACTGTCTGTAGAAAATGCGTAAGCCATTGCGGGACCCACCTTAACCTACTAAAGTGGACATCCACAGAAGGACGGCCAGGCCAAGACCTGGATGAAACCCTCACACCAGCCCCCGCTCAACATGACTCCCAGACAGGCCTCCTCTGTCGGGTGAGTGACAAGTGTGTGCCTCCCTAGGTCACTGTGTTTTAATTCTGTGTGCTTTCTTTGGAGTGCAAATGGCATTCTGTCAGTTTTCCGTTACCCAGTGCTGTTAGCTGCCCCTGGGATGGCAGTCTGGTCACTCTTGCTGGTCTGTAGGGCCCTGTGATGGGGCTGCGCCCTGTTCATTCCTTGATTCTACTGCTAGTAGCCACTTGGGTGGCCTCGAGGGATTTCTGCTATGACATGTGCTTCTGAAAACTTTGGAAATCGTATACACTTGGATGTCTCGGCCTCATCTTCTCCAAATTGCCCATACTAGACCCCTGTGTCTCAGCCCCCAAACGTCTTCTCTTCTGTTCTATGGTTGCCCTTTAGGAGGGGGATCAACCCTGCCCCCCACCCAAGATGGGCTTGGTTGTCAAGATGATGCCACTTGCACCAAGAGGATCAGAAGATAGTTGGTAATGTGGGGAGATGGACGCAGGTGTACGCTCTTGCAGGAGGCCAGAGGAAGAGCTGGTGGGGCCTCCGTCGTGGCTGGGCGTTTATGAGGTTTGATCTTCCCACCCACAGGACACATGGCACTCGTGGGCCTCCTTAGCCATTCGCATAGACCGGGCCAGGCAGGGAAGAGGGTGGGGCACTGAAAGTTCTTCCTAGTCAGACCACAGATCCCATCACGAATGGATCCAGCCTCTTTACTGTAATTCACCTCCGATGTTTGGTTGAAGACTGACACACCTCATCTCATCTAGTCGAATATGAACTTGTCTGAGTGTGAAGCTTAGAAGCCTAGTGCCCAAGCAGTGTAACGTAGTTAAGACAAGCAGATGTCGGAAGAGCGTTGGAATCCGCTTAATCCCAGGGCATTGGAGAGGGCGGGAGACACCCTGGGGGCTTCCGGGCTCTGTCCAGCTATTTCTGCCATGCTTTTGTGCAGCCTCGCCAGGGCTGTCTACCCACATGCAGTGAAAGGCCCCTTCTGGGAAACTGCCCCTGCCCTGGCTGGGCAACGAATAGTCCTCAGCCAGGCGGTCAGCAGCTCCACGGAAAGCATCTAAACACAAGGCCTCTGCTGCACGTGGCTCGAGTATTTGGGTATTTCCTGAGTGCCACCTGGGCTGTGGGCCCACAAGACCATCATCACGTGGGAGGTGCCGGGGCACCGGTTCAGCTCTGTCCTGCCAGCACCAGTTCAGGAAGGAGGCCTCTGCAGGGGTGAGCCTGTGTGGTGCTGCAGGCACAGCCCAAGGCATCAGGGCAGCTGGGCGCCAGCAGCCCGGTCTCAGAGCCCGGGAGGGCCTCGGCTCCAGCAGGGCCCAGAGAGTGGTCGTCGTGGTGCGCCACTGCTCTGTAGCGCTAGGAGGGCTACCAGATGCCTGAGCAGCTAACAGCACATAAATTGCCTGCCGTAAATTGGGCCTGTCGGCCTACAGACCCCTGAACGTATGAGATGGTGTGTTTGTTCCTGTGGATGAACCTACACTGACATGTCGTCATCACCCACTGTCCACAGCTGACTTTGCATGTATGTTCTGTGGGTCTAGATGAAGATGCGTCCACCTTTATAGTATCCTACGAAACACGTTCGCTGCCCTAAAAAATGGCTGTGCGCCTCCTAGTCGCCCCTCCCCCAACCCCAATCCCCATCAACCACTGATCCTTTTACTACCATCTCCATAGTCTTGCCTTTTCAAATAGATTTAGAAAAATCTTTTGATATGCTGTGATTTTTGTTTAGACTGTTGAAGTGATTTTTTAAAATTATTTTATTTATTTTTATTATTCTTGGCTGTGTTGGGTCTTAGTTGCCGTACGTGGGATCTTCGTTGTGGCATGTGGGATCTTTCGTTGCAACGCATGGGCTTCTCTCTAGTTGTGGCCCGCGGGCTTTCTAGTTGTGGTGCACGGGCTCCAGAGCGCATGGGCTCTGTAGTTTGCAGCATGCTGGCTCCCTAGTTGAGGCGCGCAGGCTCAGTATTTGTGGCGCGTGGGCTTAGTTGCCCTGTGGCATGTGGGATCTTAGTTCCCTCACCAGGGATCAAACCCATGTCCCCTGCATTGGAAGGTGGATTCTTAGCCACTGGTCCATCCAGGAAGTCCCCTGAAGTGATTCTTGAATGTTGAGCCAACCTTGCATACCTGGGATAAATACCACTTTGTTATGGTGTATAATTCTTCTATATTATTTGATTCAGTTTGTTAATATTTTAAAAAAATATTTATTTTGTGCACTGGGTCTTAGTTGTGGCTTGCGGGATCTTCCTTGAGGCATGCGGTCTTCTTAGTTGCGGCATGCAAACTCTTAGTTGCGGCATGTGGGAGCTATTTCCCCGACCAGGGATCAAACCTGGGCCCCCCATGGAGTCTTACCCAATGGACTACCAGGGAAATCCCCAGTTTGTTAATATTTTGTTTGGGATTTTTACATCACTGTTTATGAGAGAGACTGATCTGTAGTTTCCTTGTCATGTCCCTGTCTGGTTTTGTTATTAGGGAAATGCTTACCTCATAGAATGAGTTAGTGCACATTCCCTCTGCTTCTGTCCTCTGAAACTAATTGTAGAGAATTAATTTCTTCCTTAAATGTTTGGTAGAATTCACCAGTGAACCCATCTGGATCTGGTGTTTTCTGTTTTGGAAGGTTAGTAATTATATTATTTTTTACTTTACTTTTTTACTGAAGTATAGTTGATTTACAATAGTGTGTTAGTTTCAGGTGTACAGCACAGCGATTCAGTTTTATACACACACACGCACACATATCTTTTTCAGATTCTTTACTCTTACAGGTTGTTACAAAATATTGAGTATAGTTCCCTGTGCTATACAGTAGGTCCTTGTTGGTTATCTATTTTATATATAGTAGTGTGTATATGTTAATTCCAATTTCCTAATATATCCCTCTGTCCACGCCCCTTTCTCCTTTCATAACCATAAGTTTGTTTCCTATGTCTGTGAGTCTCTTTCTATTTTGGAAATAAGTTCATTTGTATGTTTTATTTTCTTTTACTTATTTATTGTTTTAGGTTCTACATATAAGCAATATATGATATTTGTCTTTCTCTGGTTTACTTCACTTAGTATGACTATCTCTAGGTCCATCCATGTTGCTGCAAATGGCATTATTTCATTCTTTTTTATGGCTAAGTAATATTCCATTGTATGTGTACCACATCTTCTTTATCCACTCATCTGTTGATAGAAATTTAGGTTGCTTCCATGTCTTAGCTATTGTAAATAGTGCTGCTGTGAACATTGGGATGTATGTATCTTTTTGAATTACAGTTTTGTCCAGATATATGCCCAGTAGTGGGATTGCTGGATCATATGGTAATTCTGTTTTTAGTTTTTTAAGGACCCTCCATACTGTTTTCCATAGTGGCTGCACCAATTTACATTGCCACCAACAGTGTAGCAAGGTTCCTGGAAGGTTACTGATTGTTCATTCAGTTTCTTTCATAGATATAGTACTATTCAGATTATCTATTTCTTCTTCTGTGAGTTCTTGCAGGCTGTGTCTTTCAAGGAATAGGGCCATTCATCGAGGTTATTAAATTTTGGGGTATAGTTATTCATAGTATTTCATTATTACCCTTTCAACGTCCATAAGACGTGTAATGATATCCCCTAGTTCTTTGCTGATAATAATAATTTCTGTCTTCTCTATTTTTTTCCTAGTTAGCATATGATTTTATTGATCTTTTCAGAGAGCCAGCTTTTGGTTTAGTTGATGTTCTCTACCAATTTCCTGTTTTAAATTTTATTGATTTCTGCTCCAAATTTTAGTATTTTTTTCTTCTGATTTAGTATTTTTTTCTACTTTAATTTGCCCTTTTTCTAGTTTCTTAAGGTAGAGGTTTAGATTATTGATTTTTGATCTTCTTTTTTAATATATCAGTGCTTTCTCTAAGCATTGCTTTCACTGCATCCCTCGCATTTAAAAGAATTTTATTTTTGGCTGCATTGGGTATTCGTTGCTTCGTGCGGGCTTTTCTCTAGTTGTGGCGAGCAGGGGCTACTCTTCGTTGCAGTGCACGGGCTTCTCATTGCAGTGGCTTCTCTTGCTGCAGAGCATGGGCTCTAGGCATGCATGCTTCAGTAGTTGTGGCTCACAGGCTCATTAGTTGTGGCACATGGGCTTAGTTGCTCCATGGCATCTTCCTGTACCAGGGCTTGAACCCGTGTCCCCTGCATTGCCAGGTGGTTCTTAACCACTGTACCACCAGGGAAGCCCGCCAGGCAGATTCTTAACCACTGGGCAGGCGGTTCTTAACCACTGAGCCACCAGGGAAGCCCTGCATCCCTCAAATTTTGATAAGTGTTATTTCCGTTTTCATTAAGTTCAAAATATTTTTTATTTCTCTGGAGATTCCTTCTTTGATCCATTTGTTATTTGGAAGTTTGTTGTTTACAAGTACTTGGAGGACTTTCCAGCTACCTTTATGTTATTTCCAATTTAATTCCACTGTGGCCTAAGAGCATCCACTGTGATTTCTATTCTTTTAAATTCATTAAGGTTTTATGGCCCAAATAAGGTCTTTGTTGGCGATGGTCCCGTGTGCACTTTAGAGGATCTGTGTGCATCCAAAGACAGGATGACGTCGTCCGTAGTTGTGAATTATATCCAGTTGTGGATGGTACTGTTGAGTTCATTTATCTTACTCACTTTTTGCCTCCAGGATCTGTCATTTCTGATAGAGATATATTGAAGTCTCTAACTTAAATAGTGGATTCATCCATTTCTCGATGCAGTCGTATCAGTTTTTGTCTCTAGCATGTGGACTCTGTTGTTAGGCGCACACGCACTAAGGGCTGTTATGTCTTTTTGGAGAATCGATGCCTTTATCATCATGTCGTGCCTCTCTTTATCTCTGAGAATTTTCCTTCCTCTGAAATCTGCTCTGTGTGAAATACAGCTACTCAAGTTTTGTGGGTTTTTTGTTTTTCGGGGGTTTTTTTTGGGGGGGGGGCTGCGTTGGGTCTTCGTTGCTGTGTGCAGGCTTTCTCTAGTTGCGGCGAGCGGGGGCTGCTCTTTGTTGTGGAGCACGGGCTCTAGGCGTGTGGGCTTCAGTAGTTGTGGCATGCGGGCTCAGTAGTTGTGGCTCGCGGGCTCTAGAGCACAGGCTCAGTAGTTGTGGTGCACGGGCTTAGCTGCTCCACGGCATGTGGGATCTTCCAGGGCCAGGGCTTGAACCCATGGCCCCTGCATTGGCAGGTGGATTCCCAAACACTGCACCACCAGGGAATTCCCTGCTGGGTGGCTTTTAATATTTGATGTTGCTCCTATGCCCCCCAGTCCATTGGTGATTGCCAGTCCCAACAGGACAGGGACAGGATGGCCCTTTCTGTGAGCAGGACAGCTCTAGTGGAAAAGTGTCAGAAGAGTGAAGGGTGCTGGGATCCTAAAAGGAAAAGTATTGTAACCATAGGGGTTATCTCCGTGGATATGCTGCAGACTGGGCAGGGTCCAGTGGGCTTGCTCCTGACTGCTCGAGGCAGGTCCAAAGCAGAATCTGAATGAGGTGTTAATTATCATTTGGGGGCCGTGAGTGTACAGGGTGAGGGGCAGGCTTTGTGCTTGCATACAGTTAGTAGCCTTTAGAAAGTACCACCACGACGGGGGGGTGGTGGTGGTGGTTATTCTGGTTATCCTGATGCTTACCCTCAGGGTGCCCCGTACGGGGTCCTGATGAGGGGTTTGTTTAGCCTGAGTGAGGCTCAAGGTATTTTGGAGGGAATTAGCACACAGCTGATCACTGTGAGGAACTGCAGGTTAGTGACCTGGGGATGTAGGTCTGGCCCTGCGTAAAGACAGACAGCGTTGTTTTGCTTGTAAGGCCGAGGCTGCTGTCAGAGGTTTGCACAAATACATGTGTCCTGGCAGGTTGTGGCCTACTTGGTCATGGTGTTGGAGGGGATTTTGGCGTATAGCGGGGAGTGGCTTGTGCCTACGATGTGGGTACAAAGGAGGGCAGCAGCTTTGAGTACGGAAGGTGGTGGTGGGAATAACGAGGGAGTCGGATCTGTTGTGGCTGCATCGGGTGGGGAGCAAACGCTGTCATCAGCGCATCAGCCGGCACACACGGTGGCAAGAGGTCCCTGATCACAGGCTCTAGGTAGGTCAAGGTAGGACCGTTGTGAGGAGGTGCCCCCGTGGCCGATGGGGGTTAGAACACACGGCTTGACTTGTCATGAAAGCCAAATGACGTTACTGGTGCCATGCAGTTGGCAGGGGACCTACTGTTTGTTTTTTTGCTTTTTTTTTTATTGGGGTAGTTGTTTTACAGTGTTGTTAGTTTCTACTGTACAGCAAAGTAGAGTTCCCTGTGCTATACAGCAGGTTCTTATCAGTTCCCTATTTTATATATGGTAGTGCCTAGTAAGTATTGTGATAGCGGCAAGGAATTAGCCATTTCACAAAAACAGTCTTCTCGAGGGCCCCCAGCGTCCGTCACCTGGAGGCACTGGGGCAGCTCGACCTTGAGGTTGACCGTCACCAGTCTCTTCCCTGCTGATGTGAAGGCGGTCTGGGAGGGGAAGGTCCCACCGTCCCACGAGCTTGGGGAGCATGATTTCCCTCGTAATTCTCTTGGGTTGAGACGTCACCCACTGAGACGTTGGTGTGCCTGGGGTGGCCTTCCCAGGTGGAGACCCGTGAAGGGCAGAGTGGCTGAGAGGTGTTAAGTTCCGAGCAGATCTGCTGGAGGCCTGTGCAGGGCACAGCTACAAGCACAGGCTCTCCCGGTGGTTGAGCGGATCAGCTCCATCGGAGCAGCAGGGGTGCATCTTGGGAAGGGCACGGCCGTGTCCAAGACCGAGCCTTGTGGGGACCCCATCCATGATGCACACAGATTCCGGACACATTGATGGGCTGATTGTAGGCACACGTTGCGGCCTACAGTTTCAGAATCCGGAGTTCACCCTATGAAACCATGGTAGGATCATGACAGCCCCAAACTGCCAGCCATCTGGGTCTGATTCGGTTAACACTGGGAAGGCCGTTTTTGCCGTTTTTGCCTGGGATGTATAACTTGAGGTTTTGTAAAAGGAGGGAGCAACTTGTTTCAGCATCGTTTCTACCAGCACCATTTAACGTGGAGAGAGGTGAGCTCTGGTTAGAATCTACACCCAGTCACGTGCCAGCCGAAGCTCTTCTCACAGGGCCTGCCTGCACTGGCACTCAGCCATCCCATGGTGCAGTCCCGCACTTGGCTGACGTGTTCCCGCACAGCTCCTGGGACAGCACTGGGCTCCAGGGGTCCACTAGCAACCCTGCTCTCCGGGCTGTACACACTAAGAGCCACAACCAAGGAGAGTCAGATGTGCACTTGGCTTGCTGGGGCCTCCTTCGAGTTGAGAAGCGTGGATACTGTGTGTAGCTGCTTTGGGGCAAGAGGCTGTCTCTTTGTCTAAAGTCGGGTAGGGACCTGGCCCGTGTCTGCTGATAGTGACACTGGACTCCGGGCTTCCCCTGTGGATTTCATTTCCTAACGACACCAGCATCCACTAGGTGGGGAGCCTCTTGTCTTTTCTCTGAGATCCACGCAAGTTGCGCTAGTGGGTCCTGGAGCTGTAACTTCAATCTCCTGCAAACCTTTTGATGAATATGGTTTAATAAACCAGCTGTTCAAAAAGTGAGGCGAAGCCAGTGGCCTTAAGATTTGCGGCTAGTCCTGGGCCATCATGTGGGCCAATAAAATCTGTGTCATCATGATCTCTAAGCAGTTGGGCAGGGGCTTGTCCCCTTGGGGGCTCTCTCTCTATATCACGTTGCACAACCAGCCCATGATCGACCTGATTAGGTGTGTGGAAGACGGTGAGATGGTGGGCAAGGGGAGCATTCCTCTGCTGAGCAGATGTGAACGATGCCTGACGTCAGAGGACTGAGGGTTCCCTTTACGTGCTCACAGAGGAGTCCGTGGAGAAGACTGGCAGCTGGCGTGTGTATGGTGGGGTGTGGAGATCTGAGGGCCGGAGGTTAGGCAGTGTTAGAGCTTGTGGTCATGTTTTTTTGTCCATTTTGGGGACCACCTTTGTTTAAAGGCTTTGGGGGCAGGGGCCTGCCTTTGAGTAGACCATGGTATATCTCTAAGCCACTTGGGGCTGCTAAGTTAGTTGGAAATTTTACAAGAGTCCATGTGCCAGAGCCCATGACCGAACAGACTGGGCGGTGAAATGGGTACCTTGGTCTGAATCCATGATGCCTGGTGGGCGGAAAGGGACGGGCACATACCTGGTCAAGAAGGAGATTACAGCATTTCTGGAGGGAGTGGCCAGCAGAAGTCCAGGGGAGGAATCAGTGACAGTGGTTGAATACCCACTACCTCTAGCAGAGGGTGGCAGCAGCCTGATAAAATCTATTTCTCACCAGAAGTAGGGTCTGTCACCCGGGGTGTATGCATGTGCCTACCTGGGAGGCTTCCAGAATTTTGTTTGAGAGCAGAGGGGGCAACTATCTACCACCACTTAAGCTTCCCCGTGGACCCACTCTGTTAGCAGGTGTGCATCTCTGGAGGAATAGCTGTGTCTGGACCTGTGTCATAGCTCACGTCGGGCTCTGGAACAGGTCTCCTGGTGTTGGCATGTGTACGCAGAGCCACGAGTATCCATCATCAGTGTGTGTGTTGCCATCTCTTCCCAACTGGAGGTGCCCCAAGGAGGCCATTGTCCAGACCAGACTGTGAGCCCATTGGCTACTGCTCGGGAGTCAGTGAAAATCTGTGTCCTTGGGGGTCTCGTTTTGATGGCCAGTGGTAGAGCCAGGCACACCACCATGAACTCTGCCGGGCAAGCCCTCCTAGATGGGGAATATGCCACCAGCAGGAAAGCACGGCACAGCTGTCCAGCAGGCGGCCTTGTGTACAGGGGTGGTGCTTCTGTCAGTGAAGAACACCAGCTCCCTTTCCGTGTCAGACAGTTGGTCCCAAGGGGCTTCGCAACTGTTAGGCCGACGCTAACTGTATCTTCATGTCAGAGGGCAAGGGGCTGAGCATGGGGGAAGCCACATCCTCCTGTATTCTGGAAAGGCCCTTGACATCAGGTATAGCCCTTTCCTGAAGGTGTAATTTCCATTTCAGCAGTGAGGCCTGCTGACGGAAAATCAAATAACAGTCAAGTTAAGAAAAAAGAAAAGAGAATTTTATTCGAGTCAAACTGAGGATTATAACCCAGGAAACATTCTCAGAAAGTCTGAAAACGGCTCCATTGATCAGGAGTCAGAGATGCAGTTTTATACATTTTTGAGACAAATTATGTCTCATATTGACAGGTTAGCACTGTGTACATAGCTCAATCAACAAGTTGGGGTTTTTTTCCCCCTTAATATTGCATGTACAGACAAGCCTTTGGTCAGTGCGACCCCCTGTACCCTTGTATGAGATGAAAAAGAGATATATTAGTCATAGAATTACAATATTGAAATGCTGGCGTCTAAAGAAAGGGTCATGTTTTTCTCAAGGTTGATTTCATCCTGCTGCTTTGAGGAGAGCCGGTTAATGTATCATATAGATATGCACATTGAACACTGGGAAAAGTTGAACACTGGGAAAAGCCTGTCACAAAGGGAGCATGTCATTTGTTTTCTTGTTTTCTTTCTTAGTTTGATTGTCCTGCCATAAAATATTTATGATTTCCCTCATCACCTTCCCCCTTTAGATCATAAATCTTTTGATAGAAAGCATTAGATGATCAACTATTTGGTCCTTTGGTGCCGAGGTGGTTGCTTACCTGCCTCCGATTCATCATGTCCCTCCATGCTGGGTCTCGAGAGCCCGGTCCTTTTTTTTTCTTTTGGGGGGAGGGGGATGCACTAGTAGGATGCTTGGCAAGGACTGGTAGCCAATTCTAAGGTGTCCAATAGGACTGAGGCCAGTTGTACTTTATGTGCACTGTGTATGTCCGTTACCTTATACAGAATTATAGAAATGATCAGCAGTTTCAATTTGTTTAAGCATCATTATATATTTTATCATAGTAATTTAATGCAGTAATCATAGAAATACACTGATGAAGGCAAGTTTTATAGATTATACATTTGATCAGTCATCTCAGTTTGTTGTACAATCATTGTAGGTGTGCTTTTGGCCGTAGACTTAGAACAAGCAGTGATACAGTCACGAGTAATTTGATAGCCAGGAAAAGAATGGCAGTGCGTATAGTAACCATTGTCTGTAAAGCAAAGCGGAAAATGTTGCCTAGTCCTGAGGGTAGCTGACTAAAAAGGTCACTTAAAGCAGGGGTCCCCAACCCTTGGGACACGGACCACTACCAGTCCTCGGCCTGTTAGGAACCGGGCCGCACAGCAGGAGGTGAGTGGCGGGCAGGTGAGCGAAGCTTCATCTGCCGCTCCCCATTGCTCGCATCACTGCCTGAACCATACCTCCCTGCCCCCGCCCCGGTCCATGGAAAAACTGTCTTCCATGAAACCGGTCCCTGGTGCCAAAAAGACTGGGGACCGCTGACTTGAAGGATCACTCTTTCTCACATCTTGTAACCATTTTGCTCTTCGGAAAATTTTACCCGGGCATGTCTCAACCTCTGGAGGTGTTAACATAAGTGCAACACGTGTGGCCAATAGCACAAACACCTCCCTGTTTGGGCAGTAGGAGATCTAAGGCAATTCCGTTATCTCACACAACTTGGGCTAAGGAATCTAAGGATTTCTGCTGTGCTGCAGTGCTTCTTGCAGTCTCTTCAACCATCTGACCAATGGTGGCTGATAGGCTTCTAAGCGTATCGCTGTTTACATATACTCCTGCGCTAGGAACCAAGATTCCGAAAAGACTTTGCCACCAGGTTTCTTTGGTATCCTCCTCGCATGGATCTCCCGACTCTGTAATGGGGAGAAAAAGGAGGTCCATCTCTCTTTTTGGATAGACAATGGGGTAACATAACGTCCCGCCTTCTACTTGCCAGCTCTTCACACATTTATGTGAATACCCTTGGGAAGGTGGGTCAGTTCCAATACCATATATGAAGACAAAACCTGGGGGAGCACAAGTGACTCCTCCCAGAGGGCTTTTGTTGATGGCTTCGTTAACTGGAAGTTCTCGTAACACAGTATTAAACCGTGGGCCATTTCTTTTGCAGACTTTCCAAAAGCTATCCGTATGATATTGGAGGTGGGGGAGTTGCTGGCATACGTGACTTGTATCTTTCTCTTTAAGACCTCTGTTAATTAAGTACGGGACACGGGGACTTCCCCGGCTGTCCGGTGGTTACGACTCCGTGCTTCCACTGCAGGGGGCTCGGGTCTGATCCCTGGTCGGGGAACTAAGATCCCGCATGCTGCGCGGCACGGCCAAAAAAAAGTAAGGGACAGAGTGAGGGGGGCCTAGGGTGAGTTGTGTGCCATCTCTAAGAACCGAAGATAGTGTCAGTCAAGGGACGGACATATTAGTGTTTTGGAGAATTTGAACCTGAAAAGTTAGGCCAGAGGGAGGTGTGTCTCAGTAAGTGGTACCATTAGAAACATCTGAAAAGTCAGTGGCAGGAATTACAAGGGGTTTAATCGGCCTTGCACTGACGGATTAATCTGATGACAAATCCAGCAATCAGTTAACCTCCCCCAGTACCTATACTTTGTGATCGTTTTACTAAAGAGTTTTCTTTCCACCCTAAACACTGGCCTAAGGACATAGCTAGAAACAGAACAGTAACTTTCCATTTCTTTTTCTATTTTTTGGCTGTGCCGCGCGGCATGCGGGATCTTAGTTCCCTGATCAGGGATGGAACCCGTGCCCCCTGCAGGGAAAGCGGGGTGTCTTAACCACTGGGCTGCCAGGGAAGTCCCGTAACTTTCCATTTTGATGGAGAGAGGCGGTTTCTTACAGGTCTGGTCTGGACTCTTGGGGTGGCTGTCTACCACTGCTGTCGTGTTCCTCTCATCCTGGTCTGACGGAGCCTCTCTTAGTGCAAGTGGGGTGTCACAAATAGGGGTTGCAGTCCAGTCCATTCAGGAGGGGAGGCCCTTCTGAGGTGAGAGACGTGACTCCAAGAGATTAGTCCTTTAAGTTTTGCCCCCCCCAGGGATTTGTTAAGAGTAGCTGGTATGGTCCTTTCCAACGTGGTTGTAGAGAGTCCCTTTTTTGACGTCTTTTCCAATATCTCCAGGCTGTAACCCGTGACCCTTAATAAGGTCTTCGTCTCCCAGGAGCTCACTGTGGAAGGAAATCAGTTACTAATTTTTCACTTTCTTTAAGCACTTTGATGAGTCCCTGACAGTAATGCAGAATGTGACATTGAGGCAGCGCTGGTTCATACGTACCTTCATCTAAAGGCACAGGTCGCCGCCCAGTAATTATTTCAAAGAGAGACAACTGATGTTTACCAAAGCGGGTAGAGCTAAGGTTGAGGAGTTACCAAGGGAAGAGCTTTTGGCCGTGGAAGATGAAAAGCCTCTGAAAATTTAGCCAATTGTGTTTTAATAGTGCTCTTGGGTCCCTTCTACTACCACTGAGGATTGAGGTGATAGGTGCAGTGAAAATGTTGCATTAGCGGCCGAATCTTACCAGTGGAGTTAATAATCTGTCCAGTAAAATGGGTTCCCTGGTCGCTATGCAACTCAGAAGGAATGCCCCAAAGTGGAATTATTTTTTTCCCAACAGTAATTTGCCTACTGTGAAGGCTACCGGCCTTCTGCAAGGAAATGCCTCCACCCAGTGTGAAAACATGCAGACCGCGACCAGGATGCATTTATAGCCTTCAGAGGAAGGCACGTGGATGGAGTCCAGCTGCCAAACCTACACGGGCTCCTCAGGGAGGGGGAAGTGGCCTTGCGAGCCATGAAGGGGTTTACCAGGATTACATTTAGGACAGATAGAACATAGGTCATAAACCTTCGTAAGAGGCCAAGCAACTCACAGAATAGTGTTGAGTATGATGGGAACTTAAGAGAGATTGAACTGAGTGAGAAACACAGCCAGAGGAGACCCCATGAGAAGTTCTTCAGTAGCTTTGCATAAAGAGGGCAGTCGCCGAAATAGCTCTCATACAGGGTGGGAGCTCTTGGCGACTATAACATCCTGTGGTCACAGTGCCTCTGAGTGAATACACCCAGGGCGTGTCCTCTGTCTTCAGGCGCAAAGAGGGAAAATGGTAGTTTATAGTTAGGATGGGCCAGAGCTGGAGCCCGGGCTAGTGTAGGTTCCAGGGCATTTATAGCTTTCTCTCCTTCTGTTCATCCATTCAATTGGGTCTGGCTGACCAGGTTTTTGTGTTTTTTTTTTAAGTATTTTTAAAATTAATTAATTGTTTTGGCCATGCTCCGCAGATGTGGGATCTTAGTTCCCCGACTAGGGATCAAACCCGTGCCCCCTGCAGTGGAAGCATGGAGTCTTAAGCACCGGACGGCCAGGGAAGTCCCTCTGGCTAATGAGACTCGAGTAACGCATAGAGGTTATTAGGCCACGAGGGAGAAACTCGGTACCCAATTCCTGCAATACCCAGTTAGACCTAGAAATCCTCGCTGCTGTTTCTTTGTCTGGGGGAGTGAGAAAGCTAGGATTCCCTTAATCCTTTCAGAATCAATCAACAATCCTTCCTTAGATATTAAATGACCTAATTATCGCACAGTTGGTGAGCAGAATTGTAGTTTGTCTTTGGACACTTTATGCCTCTTGACACTAATTGTTGCAGCAAGTGGGTAGTGTCTCTTGTCAATCCTGTCCAGTTCTAGAACACAAAAGTAAATTACGTACTGAATCAGAGCAGAGTCATCAGGAAAGTGTACATCAGCCAAATCGGCCTGAAGTATTTGAGAAAAAGTAGGGCTTTCAGTATAGCCTTGTGGCATAACTGTCCAAGTAGGTTGGCCATCTTCCCATGTAAAGGTGAAGAGGTAGGTATTGACTTTCTTTTCTACTGGAATACTCAAGAATGCGCTCCGTAGGTCAACTACTGGGAAATAACAGGTGTCTGATGGGATGGCTGAGAGCAGTGTGGGAGGATTAGGGACGACAGGGTGGCAGGGAATCACAAGAGTACTTAGAGCTCTGGTCCTGAACCAACCTCCAGGCCTTTCCATGTGGTTTCTTACTGGTAAAATGGGAGTATCGCAGGGACTGGTGCAAGGAATTGTAAGTCTTTTCTTAAGGAATTCCTGAATACTTTTAATGCCTCCGGTCTGCGTGGCTATTGTCGGATATTAGGTAGAGGCTTGGAATTATCCATAGTTACCTTAATAGGAGTAGCCATTTAAACTTTACCAATATCTGAGGAAGAAGAGGACCATAATTCCTTAGGCACTTGTAATAGCAAATCATTTTACTTTTTTACTGAAGCATAGTTGATTTACAGTGTTGCGCCAGTCTCTGCTGCACAGCAAAGTGACTCAGTTTTACACGTACGTTCTTCTTGAAATATTCTTTTCCATTCTGGTTTATCCCAGGAGATTGGATATGGTTCCCTGTGCTCGGTTCCCTGAGCTCTACAGAACCTTGTCGTTTATCCATTCTAAATGTAATAGTTTGCACCTACCAACCCTGAACTCCCGTCCCTCTCCCTTCTCCCCCCACCCTTGGCAACCACAAGTCTGTTCTCTATGTCTGTGAGTGTGTTTCTGTTTTGTAGATACGTTCATTTTTGCCATATTTAATTTCCACACTTAAGTGATAGGGTATTTGTCTTTCTCTCTCTGACTTACTCCACTTAGCATGATAATCTCTAGTTGCATCCATGTTGCTGCAAATGGCATTATTTCGTTCTTTTTTATGGCTAATATTCCATTGTATAAATGTACCCCATCTTCTTTATCCATTCCTCTATGGACATTTAGGTTGTTTCCATGTCTTGGCTGTTGTGAATAGTGCTGCTGTGAGCGTTAGGGTACATGTATCTTTCTGAATTATAATTTTGTCTGGATATATGCCCAGGACTGGGATTGCTGGATCATATGGTAACTCTAGTTTTCTGAGGAATCTCCATACTGTTCTCCATACTGGCTGCACCAACTTACATTCCCACCAACAGTGTAGGAGGGTTCCCTCTTGTCCACACCCTCTCCAGCATTTGTTATCTGTAGACTTTAATGATGGCCATTCTGACCTGTGTGAGGTGGTAGCTCACTGTAGTTTTGATTTGCACTTTTCTAATAACTAGTGATGTTGAGCATCTTTTCTCATGCCTATTGGCCATTTGTGTCTTCTTTGGAGAAACGTCTATTAAGGTCTTCTGCCCATTTTTCGATTGGGTTTTTTTGTTGTTGAGTTGTATGAGCTGTTTGTATTGGGTTGGCCAATAAGATATTATGGAAAAACCCAAACTTTGGCCCACCCAATATATTTTGGAAATTAAGCCCTTGTCAGTCACATCATTTGCAGATATTTTCTCCTATTCTGTAGGTTGTCTTTTAGGTTTTCTTTTGTTTATGGTTTCCTTTGCTGTGCAAAAGCTTGTAAGTTTTCATTTCTATTGCCTTGGGAGACTGACTTAAGGGAACGTTGGTACAGTTTATGTCAGAATGTTTTGCCTATGCTCTCTTCTAGGAGTTTCATGGTGTCATGTCTTATGTTTAAGTCTTTAAGCCATTGTGAGGTTATTTTTGTGCATGGTGTGAGGGTGTGTTCTAACTCCATTGATTTACATGCAGCTGTCCTGTAACAGCAAATCATTAATTTCCTCTTGATTTGTCTGAATTTTGATTTTCATAACCATTCACTTTTCAGTAATTATGTTCTCAGCATCTACAGCTTCTAAGTCTAAAATCATTTCACCTACAGGTGAAAAGGCAATATGGGCATTATATGCCTCTAAAAGGTCTCATCCAATCAGATGAATTGGAGCACATTCACCAAAAGGAATACGTGTCTTCCTGTGACAGTTCCTAGCTGAACAATCATTGGTTCTGATTTAAAAACCTGCACAGGAAAGTTTGAAACCCCTACCATGAGAATCGATTGTTTACCCCGAGAGAGAGGGCAGTGACTAAGGGTCAGGTTAAGGACAGAGAGTGGAGGAGCCCCCGTGTCCACAGGGCCTTAGAAGTTTCCCCTCTGATAGTTATTTCAGTCTCCCCTAAGGTATGTGAGGAGGAGGGGAAAATGCCCTCTTGTAATCCTCAGAGCACCTCTCTTCCTTTTTAATTTTACCTTGTTCCAAGTCTCGCTTGAATTTGTAGCAATCCCTTTTAAAATGTACATGTTTTTCGCAATTTCCAAGCCTGGCTGGAATTTGGGCAGGTGAGTTTTGGAGGACCGCCAAACTGCTGTAGCTGCAGTCATAATCTTGGCTTTTTCCTTCTCTCCTCTCCATAAGGTTTTAGAAAGCTCATCAGCAGTAGTGACAAGGGCATTAGTATGCATAGTAGCCCAATCAAGTTCATGTCTTTTAACCAGGTGTACCTCATCTAATCCTTCTAGAAAACTACCTTCTAGAAAAATAGAATGTAATACTGAATCATTCTGATGGTTTACACAACTCTCTGGATCCATGCCAGAGTGTTGTTTGAATGTTTTTTCAAATCTTTCAAAATAATCAAATAGTTTCTCCTGGCCTCTGTTTACACTGATGGATCTTTGCCCAATCTGTTTTTTCTTTTCTTTTTTAAAAATACGTGTTTTACTTATTTATTTGGCTGTGTTGGGTCTTCGTTGTGGCATGCTCTTTCAGTTGCTGCACGTGGGATCTAGTTCCCTGACCAGGGGTCGAACCTGGGCCCCCTGCATTGGGAGCGTGGAGTCTTAGCCACTGGACCACCAGGGAAGTCCCATGCTCCATCTGTTTTCTGTGGGAAGATTTTTGGAATAGCCTGATATAAGTTGTGGACAACTTCTCTACCTTTCTGGCGATCTGTAGCCTCACACTTCTGAAAATCCTCCATAGGTGCTTTCCAAATTATGTCTTAGAGCCATTCTGTTGCTTTACTTTCAGAGACTAGTCAATGTACGAGCTGGTACAAGTCTGAATATCCAGGCTCGTAAGTTCTTACTGTAAGATCAAATTCCTTACTAAAGGGTCTTTGTAAGGGATCTGGAAAATCCTTAGTCAAGTTCCTAAGTTTTGTCCTAGTCCAGGGGCTGTAGATAGAGCAGGTTCCCTCTGCTCATGGGTGTTGCTTTCATTTTCTATCTCACATTCAATATACTTTTCTTTTGGTGTTGGAGGAGGGAAAGCAGGAAGGGCAGGGCAGAGCGGGCAACTCAGAAAGAAGAGAACATAAAGAAGCTGGAGACGGAGGTTGAGGCTTTCTCTAATTCAGCCACCACCGTTTCTAATCATTTTTGGTTTGTTTCTTACAATGAAGCCATTTTATTATTTCCTCACTTGTGAGGCTTCCAGGTCCCAATTAGAATATGCCTCCCTATATACACTACCGAATGTAAAATAGATCGCTAGTGGGAAGCAGCCACATAACACAGGGAGCTCTGCTCGGTGCTTTGTGACCACCTAGAGGGGTGGGGTAGGGAGGGTGGGAGGGAGACGCAAGGGCGAGGGGATATGGGGACATGTGCATGCATATGGTGGATTTGCTTTGGGGTACAACAGAAATGTAGGTAAATCAAAAGTACCCCATTTTGGCCATTTCAGGGACAAGTTATCTTTGGTCAGGTTTTCCCATTTGGTTAAATACTTGGAAGTATCAGTTCCATGGGCATCATACATAAACTCAGCTGGTGTTACCATAGGTGGCTGTCCAGGAGCTATTCAGCCTTCAAGGCAGTTTCCCACTGTTAGTTTTGCTAGCCTGATTCAGATATGAGACATGCTCTGAACAGTTTTCTAAGGGCAGTGCGATGGATCAGATGTGTGCACTCTTCCTTGCGGTGCGCGGGCTTCCCATTGCGGTGGCTTCTCTTCATATTCGTAACTTTGAATGTGTTATCCCATTACCTGTAACCTCCCTGGTTTCAGCTGAAAAGCCAGCTCATAGTCTTACAGTGGTTCGCTTTTAGGGGACAAGGTGTTTTTCTTGCTGCTTTCAAGCTTTTCTCCTTGTCTTTGACTTTCACCGTTTTCACTGTGACGTATCTGTGTGTGGAACACTTTGCAGATTATTCTTCAGAGTCCATTGGACATCTGCATATGTAGTTTGATGATTTTCCATAAATTTAGCACGTTTTCAGCCAGTACTGCTTTGAGTATTTGTCCTCTTCTTTCTCTCCTGCTGCCATCACCTAAACGCTGCCCCACATTTCTCTGAGGCTCTTCCACCTTCATTCATATTATTCTCTCTGTTCTTCAGATTGTACCATCAGTCAGTGTTCAAGTTCACTAATTCTTTTCTTTCCTCTGCCAGTTTCAGTTGACTGTGAAGCTCCTCTAGTGAATTACTTCTTATCATATTGTGGGGTGTCAGGGGTGCCCAAGACCAGCCGCAGGTCTGGGGATTCACTACAGAGCTCACAGGAGGACCTGTTTCAGAAAAGCAGTTATACACAGTTTATATTACAGGGAAAGGACATGTATTTAAATTAGTGAATTAGTACTTAGGGCAGAATCCAGGAGAAACTAGGCTCAGAGTTTGTTATCCTCAGTGGAGTTGCATGGGCAGAGCTTAATTTGCGACAACAGGTATGAAATATTACTACTAACAGGAGAGCTCACCCTAACCTTGGAGTTGCGAGCCTGGGTTGTTTTGTTTTCCTTTCTGTTTTTACTATTTTTGGCTGTGTTGGATCTTTGTTGCTGTTCACAGGCTTTCTCTAGCTGCGGTGAGCAGGAGCTACTCTTTGTTGTGGTGCACAGGCTTCTCATCATAGTGGCTTCTCTCGTTGCGGAGCACAGGCTCTAGGCACGCAAGCTTCAGTAGTTGTGGTGCTCAGGCTTAGTTGCTCCGTGGCATGTGGGATGTTCCTGGACCAGGGCTTGAACCCATGTCACCTGCATTGGCAGGTGGATTCTTAACCACTGTGCCAACAGAGAAGTCACCCACTCTCACCACTTTTATTCAACAGTTTTGGAAGTCCTAGCCATGGCAATCAGAGAATAAAAAGAAATAATAGGAATCCAACTTGGAAAAGAAGAAGTAAAACTCACTGCAGATGAGGTGATACTATATGTAGAAAATTGTAAAGATGCTACCAGAAAACTACTAGAGCTCATCAATGAATCTGGTAAAGTTGCAGGATACAAAAAATTGAGAGATACAAATTTGAGAAATCTGTTGCATTTCTATATACTAACAACGAAAGATCAGAAAGAAATTAAGGAATCTTTACTACTGCATCAAAAAGAATAAAATACCTAGGAAAAAACTTACCTAAGGAGGCAAAAGACCCGTACTCCGAAAACTATAAGAAGTCAAAGAAAACTATAAGAAGTCAAAGATGACACAAACAGACAGAAAGGTATACCATGTTGTATGACACAAACAGACAGAAAGGTATACCATGTTGTTGAGTTGAAAGAATCAGTATTTTCAAAATGACTGTAACTACCCAAGGCAATCTATAGATTCAGTGCAATCCCTATCAAATCACCAATGTCATTCACAGAACTAGAACAAAAAATTTTTAAATTCGGATGGAGACACGAAAGACCCCAAATAGACAAAGCAATCTTGAGAAAGAATATCAGAGCTGGAGGAATCGGGCTCCCTGACTTCAGACTATACTACAAACATGATGAGAACAGTACGGAACTGGCACAAAAGAACAGAAATATAGATCAATGGAACAGGATAGAAAGCCCAGAAGTAAACCCATGCACTATGGCCAAGTAATCTAAGAAAAAGACGCAAGAATATACAATGGAGAAAAGACAGTCTCTTCAACAAGTGGTGCTGGGAAAACTGGACTTCTACACATAACACCATATACAAAATAAACTCGAAATGGATTAAAGACCTAAACATAGGAAGAACACTCTTTCACATAAATTGCAGCAATATCTTTTTTGATCTGTCTCCTAGAGTAATGGAAATAAAAACAAAAATAAACAAATGGAACCTTAATTAAACTCAAAAGCTTTTGCACAGCAAAGGAAACCATAAAGAAATGAAAAGACAATCCACAGAAGGGGAGAAAATATTTGCAAATGATGCTAGAGACAAGGGATTAATCTCCAAAATCTACAAACAGCCCATGCAACTACATATCAAAAAAAAAACAAACACCCAATCAAAAAATGGGCAGAAGACCTAAAAAGACATTTCTCCAAAGAAGACACAAATGGCCAACAGGCATATGAAAAGATGCTCAACATCACCAATTATTAGAGAAATACAAATCAAAACTGCAAAGAGATACCACCTTACACCAGTCAGAATGGCCATCATCAAAAAGTCTACACGTAAAAAAAAAAAAAAGTCTACACATAGTGCTGGAGAGGGTGTGGAGAAAAGGGAACCCTCCTACACTGTTGGTGTCAATGTAAATTTGTACAGCCACTATGGAGAACAGTATGGAGGTTCCTTAAAAAACTTAAAATAGAGCTACCATATGATCCAGCAATCCCACTCCTGGGTATATATCTGGAGAAAACCATGGTTCAAAAGGATACATGCACCCCAATGTTCACTGCAGCACTGTTTTACTGTTTACAATAGCCGAGACATGATGCACCCCAATGTTCACTGCAGCACTGTTTTACTGTTTACAATAGCCGAGACATGAAAGGCAACCTAAATGTCTGTCAACAGAGGAATGGATAAAGAAGATGAGGTGCATATATACAATGGAGTATTACTCGGCCATTAAAAAGAAATAATGCCATTTGCAGCAACATGGATGGACCTGGAGATTATCATACTAAGTGATACTAAGTGAAGTAAGTCAGAGAAAGACATATCATATGATATCACTTACATGAGGAATCTTTAACTAAAAAAATGATACAAGTGAACTTATTTACAAAACAAATACACAGACTTAGAAAACAAACGTATGGTTACCAAAGGGGAAAGATGTAGGGGGAGGGATATATTGGGAGTTTGGGATTGACATATACACACTACTATATTTAAAATAGGACCTACTGTACTACTGTATAGCACAGGACACTCTGCTCAATATTCTGTAATAACCTAAATGGGAAAATAATTTGAAAAATAGATACATGTATAAGTACACCTGAAAGTAACACAATATTGTTAACCAACTATATATACCCCAATATACCCCAATATTTTTTGCAGAAGGAGAAACCCATCATAAAATTCAAATTAGAATCTCAAGGGGTCTTGAAAAGCCGAAACAATATTGATAAAGAAGAATAAAACTGGACAACTCCTATATCCTGATTTCAAAGCTACAGTACTCAAAACAGTGTGGTACTGGTATAAAGACAGATGTATAGACCAAGGGAATAGAGTGAAAAGACCATCCAATGGGGGAAGAGGACAGCATTTTCAATTAACTCTGGGGGGCTTGGGCCTGGGCCAAGGCTCAGTGTGCAGGCCCAGCCCCGGGAGGGGCCCAGCTTACTCCACCCCTGGCCAGGAAATGACTCAAAAAACTGTTCGTGATGTGGGGAAGAGAGGTCCCCGTTGGGGCTGGGTGGCCAAGGAGCCATGCCTACCTGGGGGGCTGGCTCCCCATCCCATGACCGTTTTGCGGTGTCTGCAGAGGCCGAGGACAAGGTGCAAGAACAGCAACCCCATGTGGAGCGCATCTTCAGGGTGGGGATGAGCGTCCTCCCAAAGGACTGTCCTGAGAACCCTCACATCTGGCTGCAGCTGGAGGGCCCCAAGGAGAACGCCAGCAGAGCCAAGGAGTACCTGAAGGGTCTCTGCAGCCCAGAGCTACAGAATGCAATTCACTACTCACCCAAACTGCACTGCGTCTTTCTGGGAGCCCGGGGCTTCTTCCTTGATTGTCTGACTTGGAGCACATCAGCCCACCTGGTGCCAGGGGCGCCCGGCTCGCTGATGGTCAGCGGCCTGACCGAGGCCTTTGTCATGGTCCTGGAGGAGCTGGTGGAGCGGCTGAGCTGGGACTTTCGGCTGGGGCCATCCCCTGGAGCCTCTCAGTGCGCTGGAGAGCTGAGAGAATTCTCTTCTCTGCTGCAGTCCCGGGGGGATGCCCACACAGAGGCCCTGCTGCAGCTGCCCCTTGCTGTCCAGGAAGAACTGCTCATCAGAGGCATCCGGGGGGCAGGGGCCCCAAGCATTCCCGTCCTAGGAGTGGGGAAGCCCAGGTCTGCTGGGTGCTCAGCACCAGGGAGTCAGGAGTCCCCTGAGTGATGGCAGGGGTGGCAGGAGTCGAGGGGAGAGAGACATGCTATGGGGAAGGAGGGGACAAGCACGGTGGTCCCAGGGAGATGGATTTGGGGTAGAAGGAGTGGCCCGGGGAAGAGGCCTGGGAGAGACAAGTGGCCTTCAGGCCACAGGAGGAGGAGAGGCAGGGCAGGCAGTGCCTCTGAAAGGGAAGGCTCTGGGGAAGGAGGGGGTGCCTCAGGAGAGAGGAAGGTTCTGGGTCCAGGGCGAACCTCCTGGCACCCAGGGCCCCTTCAGAAGGCAGCCCAACCCCAGGGAGCCTCTCTCCTGCAGCAGCTCCATAATGGGGAAGCCTCACCTCCAGGGAGCCTCTCTCCTGCAGCAGCTCCATAATGGGGAAGCCTCACCTCCAAGAGTGTGCAGCCCCCCACCAGCGCCTGAACCCCCTTGGCACTGCGGAGATGGAGGGGACACAGGAGACTGGGCAGACAAGCAGCAGGTCGTGGCTCAAGGTAGGTCATGGTTCAAGGTCGGGGGTCTCCGTGGAAACGAGGCACCTGGGGGGGGTAATTTGGTGACTGGCACGCAGCGTTTCCAGGAGGCCCTCCAGGACCCTTTCACCCTGTGCCTTGCCAATGTGCCACGCAAGCCAGACCTCCGCCATATTGTCATCGATGGCAGCAACGTGGCCATGGTGCATGGCCTCCAGCCGGGGCATTGCCATTGCTGTGCAGTACTTCTGGGACCGTGGCCACTGTGACATAACTGTCTTTGTGCCTCAGTGGCATTTCAGTAGGGACTCCAAGGTGTCAGAGAGGGTCACTTCCTGCACAAGCTGTATTCCCTCAGCCTGCTCTCCCTCACTCTCTCCTGGGTCTTGGATGGCAAGAGGATCTCTTCCTATGAGGACAGGTTCATGGTGAAGCTGGCTGAAGAGATCAATGGGATCATCGGGACCTGGCAGAGGAGTCTGAGAAGTGGATGGCAATCATTAGAGCGCCTGCTGCCCCTCACCTTCGTGGGAAACCATGGTGCCTGATGACCCACTGAGGCGAAATGGCCCTACACTGGATGAGTTCCTGAAGAAGCCGGTCAGGGCACAGGGGTCTTCTAAGGCGCAGCATTCTGCCAGGGGCTTCACAGAACACAGTCAGCAGCAGCGGGGGAGAAAAGAAGAGGAAAAAGGCAGTGGTGGCATTCGGAAGACGCAGGAGCCAGAGCGGCTCCGGCACCAGCTGCTGGGTGTTTTGGACTTCATCCTGCGGCGGGAGCCGTACTGCCGGGACGTCAACCAGCTCTCTGAGGCCCTGCTCAGTCTCACCTGTCTGAGTGACTGCCACCCCGTCAGCCCCAGCCTCATCCAGCTCAGCTCATTCTGTGAGGGTCCCTCTGCTGCTCAGACCCTGACCCAGTCTCACCGAGTTGGTGCTTTGTGTCAGGGAAGCACCAAGGAAGCGCATTCGTGTGTGGGGAATGCTCTTGCCTGGGGCACTTTGGGGACAGGTCTGGAAGGTGACCTGATCTCACCTTGAGTCAGGACCTCAACCAGCTCTCAGGAGGTTCTGCTCAGCCTTAACTTCTTAACCTTGCTTTATGCAGGGTTTCTGTAGGGAATGAGGGCTGCTGGGAAGGGTGGGTCACGGAGATGGGGACTGTCGGCCTCTCCTCTATGCTGAGCTGGGGATGGAGGCTAGAGTGGGTGGGAGGGGAATGTAGAACCGGTGGCTAGGAAGCTAAGCCTTCCTCCTCCTGGCTGCTGCTCTGACGGCCAGAGGACAGGACGAGTCCCAGGCCTGGCTGGGCTCCTGGGAGCATCAAAGGGAATGCTGGGCCCTGGAAAGGCTAGTGTTATGGGGTCTGGGTCACAGTGGGGCAGCAGGGATCTGCTGGAGAAGGCAGAGGGAGACTGGGCTTCTGGTCTCAGCTATGCCTGCCTGTGACCTTACAAGTCAGGGGTAAAAAAGCCTGTTGGGAGGAGAGATGAGAACGTGGAGGAAAGCTCCTTGGAGGAAAGGTACTTGGACCAAGCCTCAGGTGTGTCTGTCTGTGGTTGCACAGGCTTCCTAACCAAAACCTCCCTTTCAGAGAGCTGAGGGTCTTCTGGCCCCAGGACCTGTGCCCTAGATGTTTTAACACTGCATCCTCAGTATAATGTGCCCTATAATGGCCGCGCCCCTTTTAGGCAACCCCCCTGCAAATCCACATACGAAACGGTTAATTAGGGTTTGCAGAAAACTCTCAGGGTTCCTTCCTATCAATGGCAGCTCTCCTGTTGCATTCAGGTGTTTGTTTACAGTTGAACGAATGTGTCAGAAAGTCCGAAGTCCCTGGTTAATTGAGCGCTGAGCAGTCAAATAGCTCAAGGACCTAAATGTAAGACCTACAACAATAAAACTCTTGGAAGAAGACAGGACAAAAGTTTTGCAACAATGGATTTGGCAATAATTTCCTGGATATGACACCTGGATATGATACCAAAAGCCCAGGTAACAGAACAAAACAGTAAGGATAAATTGGGCTGCCTGAGATTAAAGTTGTGACTCTAAAGACATTCTCATCAGAGTAAAAAGGCAACACATAGAATGTGAGAAGACATTTGCAAATCATGTATCTGATAAGGGATTAATATCCAGAATATATAAAGAACTCCTGATGGCAGAAAAAAGGTAGACGGGAAATTGTTACGCTGGCTGTGCACACTTTCATACAAACGGGTCCTTCACAAGACCAAAGAGCAGAGGAAGCACCTGAGCAGTTGTTCCCGTGCCAGCCACCAGGAGAAGCAGCAAGAAAACACTTCCTACATCTGCAATTCAAAATGAAATCCTAAAGAAAAAATCCAGGCTTGAGTTGATCACAACCAATGGCGATAGCTCTGGACTCACCAGGCACTGACCACTCTGTCATCTTTGCCCAAAGTTGAAGGCTGATTCTCAATACCAAGCATCTCAGATGAGAGCCAAAATGAACCAGATGGAGAAAACCCACAAAGAAGTTACAGAACAATTGCAGGCCAAAAACCGAGAGCTCCTGAAGCCAAGCAGCTGCCTTGTCCAAGAACAAGAAGTCAGAGAAGTCAGCAGCTATAACCTCTCCATGAGAAACCACGAGAGACCACAAGGACGCTCCTGGCAATAGCAACGGATTCCTGGGTTAGGGTGGCAACCTGGCTGTTCTCTGGGAATTGCAAGCTTTCTTAAGAAATCTCTATTTTACTATAGTTACCCTTCTTTGTGCGATTGCAGTGGGCTGAATGGAAACACCTGCTTTGTGCTGTATTATGACTGCATGCTTGAATGATTTGGGGTTTCAGGCTCGCGCTCTCTCATACTCTCCCTCACTCCCCTCTCTCTATCCCAAACCCTTCTCTCAGTACTACTGTCTCTCTCGTTACTTGTGCGTGTGTGTGATGGTCACTGCAGAATGGTTTTTTGTTTTTGGTCCATCATTGCATCCTGCCACACCCGTGAGCAAACAGTTTGGCATTAATTACATCACTGCCACCCTCTGAACTTTGAAAACTGCCACCTTAAGACTTGGTACCGTGGAAGAGACTTTTTCTCTCCAATAAACCTTTTGCTTCAGGGTATATACTCTTTGGTTTTTTTCCAGGTATATTATGTATGAACTTTATACTACGTATAGCCAGAGTTTTTAAAAAAACAAACTTTTTCTTGATAAAGGAATAATGATAGCCTAGCTCATTCTTCTTGGAAAAGTGATGCCTCTTAAAAAAAAGTCCTACTCTCTAGCGTTTAGTAAAAGAATCAGATCTTTTCTTTGTTACCTTGGAGTCTTAAAAACTGATGGCTAAGGTGAAACAATTCAATATGTAAGCATGGAGTTAAGTATCTTCTTACATGCTCTTCCAAGAAATCCTCCAAAAGGCACTTAAGGGCAGAAAGAAAGGTTGTCCAGGTTGTACTGGGCACTTCTCTCCCCTACCGCTTTCTTGATTGTTTTATGTGACTGATTTTAAATTCTCACACTGCCACCTGTTTTTTAAAAAATACCCTTATATCCGTTGTCATACTGGGCCATTTTCAGGTAACTTTTTTTTTTTTTACCCGATTCAAAATGGGATAATATTTGGACTACGGAGCATTTTGGAGGTTAGTATGAGCTGCTCTAGTAGGGACCATAAGTCTGACTGGGGCAGTGATATCACTCCACCTCTTCCCCACTCCTCCCTACCCAGCCCTGCTTTTAATGGAAATGTGTTGAAAACAGGTGCTTCTCTATCAAAAGCAGCTTGGCCCCAGCCTGAATTTTGTCCTGTTTTCCCTTCAGGCCTTTTCAAGGTGAGAGGATAGATTGGCATTTCTAGCCATTGTCTCAGGTCCTCTATATGATGTTTGTGAAAGGAACTAGAGATGTGTAGTGTGCCATGAAACAGGAAAACCAGCTACCTTGGAATCATTAATGCAGGGGGCGGAACTAGAGTTAGAGGTAATCATAAGGGCAGACGACATTTGTACCTCAGTCTACCAAAAGTGTAGCAGTAAGTTTAACTTGCTAGGCATTTCCGAGGAGCAAATGCTTCTAATTGGTGAGCATTCTCACAAGGCTCAGCTATGGCCTTAGAAAGGCCCTGTCACAGTCAGATAAATTGTAGCTGGGCCTGTGTGTATTTTTGATTGGACTAGCACAACCAACAGGTGTAATTTAATTAATGGTTACAGGACATGGTACTCCATTATTCCCCCCGGGCTCAAAAAACTCTATCTCATAGGGGTTTAAACCCCCCTTACCCCTTACAAAACTGATCGTCTGCTTTAATATTCACCACCCCCCTACACTGCTTCGTCCCTAGATCTACGCGCACCTTTTTTAATAAATCAATACCAAATCTGACACAAGCCCCATAATGCAATTATACAAATAATTTTCTACTCCACGGGTTAATGTAGCTTAAATTTTTATAAAGCAAGACACTGAAAATGTCTAGATGGGCATTACTGCCCCATTAACACAAAGGTTTGGTCCTAGCCTTTCTATTAGTTCTTAGCAGACTTACACATGCAAGCATCCGCATCCCAGTGAGAACACCCTTCAAATCATTAAGACTAAAAGGAGCGGGTATCAAGCACACTACGCTAGTAGCTCATAACGCCTTGCTTAGCCACACCCCCACGGGATACAGCAGTGACAAAAATTAGGCTATGAACGAAAGTTTGACCTAGCCATGCTAACTAGGGTTGGTAAATTTCGTGCCAGCCACCGCGGTCATACGATTGACCCAAATTAATAGACACCTGGCGTAAAGAGTGTCAAGGAGCAATACAAAAATAAAGTCAAGCCTTAATTAAGCTGTAAAAAGCCATAATCAAAATTAAGTTAAACTACGAAAGTAACTTTATCATAAACTGAGTACACGACAACTAAGACCCAAACTGGGATTAGATACCCCACTATGCTTAGTCGTAAACTTAAATAGTCCTAAAACAAGACTATTCGCCAGAGTGCTATCGGCAACAGCCCACAACTCAAAGGACTTGGCGGCGCTTCATATCCCTCTAGAGGAGCCTGTTCTGTAAACGATAAACCCCGATCAACCTCACCAATCCTTGCTACTTCAGTCTATATACCGCCATCTTCAGCAAACCCTAAAAAAGGAACGAAAGTAAGCACAACTATCGCACATAAAAACGTTAGGTCAAGGTGTAACCTACGGATTGGGAAGAAATGGGCTACATTTTCTATAATAAGAACACCCCTTATAACCCACACGAAAGTTTTTATGAAACCTAAAAACTAAAGGAGGATTTAGCAGTAAATTAAGAATAGAATGCTTAATTGAATAAGGCCATGAAGCACGCACACACCGCCCGTCACCCTCCTCAAGTGCCATAGCAAAGCCCCAGATCGCTAACCCATGCTAAGCAAGCGTACAAGAGGAGACAAGTCGTAACAAGGTAAGCATACCGGAAGGTGTGCTTGGATAAACAAGATGTAGCTTAAATAAAGCATCTAGTTTACACCTAGAAGATTTCACAACTTGTGCACATCTTGAACTATATCTAGCCCATACCCCTCCCCATCACTACTACTATAAGTTAATCAAATAAAACATTTACCATACATTTAAAGTATAGGAGATAGAAATTTAAATATCAGTGGCGCTACAGAGAAAGTACCGTAAGGGAAAGATGAAAGAATTATTAAAAGTAGAAAAAAGCAAAGCTTACCCCTTGTACCTTTTGTATAATGACTTAACTAGTAATAATTTAGCAAAGAGACCGTAAGTTAAATTACCCGAAACCAGACGAGCTACTTATAAGCAGTAACTAGAACAAACTCATCAATGTGGCAAAATAGTGAGAAGACTTGTAAGTAGAGGTGAAAAGCCTAACGAGCCTGGTGATAGCTGGTCGTCCAAGAAAGGAATTTCAGTTCAACATTAAACAATACTAAAAACCACAGCAAGTTTCAACGTATGTTTAATTGTTAGTCTAAAAAGGTACAGCTTTTTAGAAATGGATACAACCTCTACTAGAGAGTAATATAAAACTTAAACCATAGTTGGCCTAAAAGCAGCCACCAATTAAGAAAGCGTTCAAGCTCAACAACAAAAATAAGTTTTAATTTCAACAATAAGTAAAATAACTCCTAGCCTGACTACTGGACTAATCTATTTAATTATAGAAGAAATACTGTTAACATGAGTAACAAGAAAAATTTTCTCCTCGCACAAGCTTATATCAGTGACTGATAATATACTGATAGTTAACAGCCAATAAATATAACCTAACACTAAACCATTTATTAAACATACTGTTAACCCAACACAGGTGTGCACCAAGGAAAGATTAAAAAAAGTAAAAGGAACTCGGCAAACACAAACCCCGCCTGTTTACCAAAAACATCACCTCTAGCATAGCCAGTATTAGAGGCACTGCCTGCCCAGTGACAATCGTGAAACGGCCGCGGTATCCTGACCGTGCAAAGGCAGCATAATCACTTGTTCTCTAAATAAGGACTTGTATGAATGGTCACATGAGGGTTTTACTGTCTCTTACTCTTAATCAGTGAAATTGACCTCCCCGTGAAGAGGCGGGGATAACACAGTAAGACGAGAAGACCCTATGGAGCTTTAATTAATCAACCCAAAAAGCACAAAATAATACCACCAAGGGATAACAAAGCTTTATATGAGTTGACAGTTTCGGTTGGGGTGACCTTGGAGTATAAAAAACCCTCCGAGTGATTAAAACCTAGGCCTACCAGCCAAAGTATAATACCACTTATTGATCCAAAATTTTGATCAACGGAACAAGTTGCCCTAGGGATAACAGCGCAATCCTATTCTAGAGTCCATATCGACAATAGGGTTTACGACCTCGATGTTGGATCAGGACATCCTAATGGTGCAGCAGCTATTAAGGGTTCGTTTGTTCAACGATTAAAGTCCTACGTGATCTGAGTTCAGACCGGAGTAATCCAGGTCGGTTTCTATCTATCACGCATTTCTCCCAGTACGAAAGGACAAGAGAAGTAAGGCCAACTTTAAAAAAGCGCCTTCAAACAATTAGTGACCCAGTCTCAACCTAATAAACTAGCGCAAACATACTCTGCCCAAGACCAGGGCTTTGTTGAAGTGGCAGAGTACGGCAATTGCATAAAACTTAAGCTTTTATACCCAGAGGTTCAAATCGTCTCTTCAACAAATGTTTATAATTAACATTTTAACACTCATCCTTCCCATTCTTTTAGCTGTAGCATTTCTAACATTAGTAGAACGCAAAATCCTAGGCTATATACAACTCCGAAAAGGACCCAACATCGTAGGTCCATATGGCTTATTACAACCCTTCGCCGATGCAATCAAACTATTCACCAAAGAACCCTTAGGACCAGCCACATCCTCCACCACCATATTCATCATCGCACCCGTACTCGCACTAACCCTGGCCCGCACAATATGAGCTCCCCTACCCATACCACACCCCCTCATCAACATAAACCTAGGAGTACTCTTCATATCAGCAATATCAAGCCTAGCGGTCTACTCTATTCTATGATCTGGATGAGCTTCTAATTCAAAATACGCCTTAATCGGAGCACTACGAGCAGTAGCACAATCTCACATGAAGTAACATTAGCTATTATTCTTCTATCTGTACTTCTAATAAATGGCTCCTTCACTCTATCCACACTAAACACTACACAAGAAAAACTATGACTGCTCTTCCCCTCATGACCATTAGCCATAATATGATTTATTTCCACCTTAGCAGAAACTAACCGAGCCCCTTTCGACCTCACAGAAGGAGAATCAGAACTCGTATCTGGCTTTAATGTAGAATCTGCAGCAGGCCCTTTCGCCCTGTGCTTCCTAGCAGAATATGCTAACATTATCATAATACACATATTCACAACTATCTTATTTCTAGGAGCATTCCATGACCCCTACACACCAGAACTATGCACAACAAACCTAATCATTAAATCGCTACTATTAACAATATCCTTCCTATGAATCCGAGCATCCTACCCCCGATTCTGATATGACCAACTAATACACCTCCTCTGAAAAAACTTCCTCCCACTGACACTAGCTCTCTGCCTATGACACATCTCACTACCCATTATAACAGCAGGTATCCCACCCCAAACATAAAATAAGAAATATGTCTTACAAAAGAATTACTTTGATAGAGTAAATAATAGAGGTTTGAGTCCTCTTATTTCTAGAATAATAGGAATCGAACCTACCCTTAAGAATTCAAAATTCTCCGTGCTACCACACTACACCATAATCTATAGTAAGGTCAGCTAAATAAGCTACCGGGCCCATACCCCGGAAATGTTGGTTCATATCCTTCCCATACTAATTAACCCATTCATCTCCATCACCCTATTAACAACCCTCGTCCTAAGCACAATAATTGTAACCATTAGCTCCCATTGACTGTTCGCCTGAATTGGACTAGAAATAAACATGATAGCCATCATTCCTATCATAATAAAACAACCTAACCCCCGAGCCACAGAGGCCTCAGCCAGATACTTTCTAACACAAGCCACAGCATCCTCATTACTCATACTAGCAATTATTATTAACCTAATACACGCCAGCCAATGAACTATCATAAAATTATTCGACCCAACAGCATCCGTTCTAATAACAATAGCTTTAGCCATTAAACTAGGATTATCCCCTTTTCACTTCTGAGTACCAGAAGTTACACAAGGTGTTCCCCTAAGCACAGGACTAATTCTACTTACGTGACAAAAACTCGCACCCATCTCAATCCTTTATCAAATCTCACCATCAATCAATCTACACCTGATAATCACTATATCCTTTCTATCGATTCTAATCGGAGGCTGAGGTGGACTAAACCAAACGCAACTCCGAAAAATCATAGCCTATTCATCAATTGCTCACATAGGATGAATAACCGCTATTTTATTATACAATCCAGCCCTCACCCTACTAAATCTATTAATTTACATTGTAATAACCTTCACCATATTTATACTACTCATCCAAAACTCCACTACCGCCACACTACTACTATCCCAAACATGAAATACAATACCTGTTATAACAACCTTTACTATGCTCACCCTACTCTCCATAGGAGGACTTCCTCCACTCACAGGCTTTATACCCAAATGAATGATTATTCAAGAACAAAAATGATACCCTCATCCTACCCACCCTCATAGCCATCACAGCTCTACTCAACCTATATTTCTATACACGCCTTACCTACTCCACAGCATTAACCCTATTCCAACAACATAAAAATAAAATGACAATTCCACTCCACAAAACAAATAACCCTTTTACCAACAGCAATCGTACTATCCACAATACTTCTACCTCTTACACCAGCACTCTTTGTCCTACTATAGCGGTTTAGGTTAAATAAGACCAAGAGCCTTCAAAGCCCTAAGCAAGTATAATTCTACTTAACCCCTGCCCAATAAGGATTGCAAGACCATATCTCACATCAATTGAATGCAAATCAAACACTTTAATTAAGCTAAATCCTCACTAGATTGGAGGGATACATCTCCCATGAACTTTTAGTTAACAGCTAAATACCCTAATAAACTGGCTTCAATCTACTTCTCCCGCCGCGAGAAAAAAAAGGTGGGAGAAGTCCCGGCAGGATTGAAGCTGCTTCTTTGAATTTGCAATTCAAAATGATTACTCACCACAGGACTTGGCAAAAAGAGGACTTTACCCCTGTCTTTAGATTTACAGTCTAATGCCTACTCGGCCATTTTACCTATGTTCATAAACCGATGACTATTCTCTACCAATCACAAAGACACTGGTACCCTGTATTTACTATTTGGCGCCTGGGCAGGAATAGTGGGTACTGGTCTAAGCTTGCTGATTCGTGCTGAATTAGGTCAGCCTGGCACACTTATCGGAGACGACCAACTTTATAATGTTCTAGTAACAGCCCACGCCTTCGTAATAATTTTCTTTATGGTTATACCTATCATAATTGGGGGATTTGGAAACTGACTAGTTCCCTTGATAATTGGAGCCCCTGACATAGCATTCCCTCGTCTAAACAACATAAGCTTCTGACTACTTCCCCCCCTTCCTTTCTACTACTGACAGCATCTTCAATAACTGAAGCCGGCGCAGGCACAGGCTGAACTGTATATCCTCCTCTAGCCGGAAACCTAGCACACGCAGGAGCCTCAGTAGACCTTACTATTTTCTGTCTACATTTAGCCAGTATATCTTCAATCCTGGGGGCTATTAACTTCATTACAACTATTATTAATATAAAACCGCCCGCTATAACCCAATACCAAACACCTCTCTTCGTGTGATCAGTCTTGGTCACAGCAGTTTTACTCTTACTGTCGCTACCCGTCTTAGCAGCCGGAATTACCATACTATTAACTGATCGAAACCTAAACACAACCTTTTTCGACCCGGCAGGAGGAGGCGACCCAATCCTGTATCAACACCTGTTCTGATTTTTTGGCCATCCCGAAGTATATATTCTAGTTCTGCCCGGCTTCGGAATAATTTCACATTATCGTTACCTATTATTCGGGGAAAAAAGAACCTTTCGGGTATATGGGAACAGTATGAGCTATAGCTTCTATTGGTTTCCTGGGTTTTACTGTATGAGCTCATCATATATTTACAGTTGGAACAGACGTAGATACACGAGCATACTTTACATCAGCCACTATAATTATTGCTATTCCTACAGGAGTAAAAGTCTTCAGCTGACTGGCAACACGTCACGGAGGAAATATTAAATGATCTCCCGCCCTAATATGAGCTTTAGGCTTTATTTTCTTATTCACAGTAGGAGGTCTAACTGGTATTATCCTGGCTAATTCATCCCTAGACATTATTCTCCACGACACCTATTATGTAGTTGCCCATTTTCACTATGTGCTTTCAACGGGAGCTGTCTTCGCCATCATAGGAGGTTTCGTCCACTGATTTCCACTATTTTCAGGCTATACACTTAACCCAACATGAACAAAAATCCAATTTATAATTATATTCGTAGGTGTAAATATGACATTCTTTCCACAGCACTTCCTAGGCCTATCTGGAATACCTCGCCGATACTCCGACCATCCAGATGCCTACACAACATGAAATACCATCTCGTCAATAGGCTCCTTTACCTCACTGACAGCAGTCATACTGATAATCTTCATTATCTGAGAAGCATTCGCATCTAAACGGGAAGTATTGGCAGTAGACCTCACCTCCACAAACCTTGAATGACTAAACGGATGTCCTCCACCATATCACACATTTGAGGAACCAGTATATGTTAACCTAAAATATTCAAGAAAGGAAGGAATCGAACCCCCTCTAATCGGTTTCAAGCCAACATCATAACCATTATGTCTTTCTTTATGAGTGAGATATTAGTAAAGTCTTACGTAACTTTGTCAAAGTTAAATCACAAGTGAAAATCCTGTATATCTCCATGGCATACCTTTTCCAACTAGGCTTACAAGACGCAGCATCACCTGTTATAGAAGAACTCCTACAGTTCCATGACCACGCATTACTGATTGTTTTCCTAATTAGCTCCCTAGTCCTCTATATTATTACCCTAATACTTACAACCAAATTAACACACACTAGTACAATAGACGCTCAAGAAGTAGAAACTATTTGTACTGTCCTCCCTGCCGTTATCTTAATTATAATCGCCTACCTTCTCTACGAATTCTCTACATAATAGACGAAATTAACAATCCCTCCCTTACCGTAAAAACAATAGGACATCAATGATATTGAAGCTATGAATATACCGACTACGAAGACCTAAATTTTGACTCCTACATGATTCCAACCTCGGACCTAAAACCAGGAGAACTATGATTGCTAGAAGTAGATAATCGAATGGTCCTACCCATACAAATAACAATCCGAATACTAGTTTCCTCAGAAGATGTATTACACTCATGAGCTGTTCCTTCCCTGGGTCTAAAAACAGATGCAATTCCTGGACGCCTAATCCAAACAACCCTAATATCAACACGACCTGGCCTGTTCTATGGACAATGTTCAGAAATCTGTGGCTCAAATCACAGCTTTATGCCAATCGTTCTCGAATTAGTACCCTTAGAGAACTTTGAAAAATGATCTGCATCCATATTATAACTTCATTAAGAAGCTAAACTAGCGTTAACCTTTTAAGTTAAAGATTGAGAGTTATAAACTCCCCTTAATGATATGCCACAACTAGACACATCAACATGGCTCCTTACCATTCTATGATCTTTACCCTCTTCACATTACTTCAACTAAAAATCTCAAAGCATTTTTATTCTCCTTCCCCCAAACCAATGTGCACTAAATTACAAAAACAACAAACCCCCTGAAATTACACATGAACGAAAATCTATTTGCCCCTTTCATAATCCCGATTATACTAGGTATTCCTATCACTACTCTAATTATTATATTTCCCACCATACTATTCCCAACACCAAATCGATTAATCAACAATCGTATAATCGCTATCCAACAATGACTAACCAAACTCACATCAAAGCAACTGATAGTTACACATAACCACAAAGGACAAACCTGATCTCTAATACTTATCTCACTTTTCCTATTCATCGCTTCCACAAATCTTCTTGGAATACTACCCCACTCATTTACACCCACTACTCAACTCTCTATAAATTTAGGCATAGCTATTCCATTATGAGCTGGCACTGTCATTATCGGTTTCCGTAACAAGACAAAAATATCCCTAGCCCACCTTCTACCACTAGGCACACCCACTTTCCTGATCCCTATATTAGTAATAATCGAAACTATCAGCCTATTTATTCAGCCTTTAGCTCTAGCAGTACGGCTAACAGCGAACATCACAGCAGGTCACCTATTACTACACCTAATCGGAAGTGCAACTCTTGCATTAATAGATATTAGGCTATTCACAGCCCTCAGCACATTCACCATCCTCACCTTATTAATCATCCTCGAATTCGCCGTAGCCCTAATCCAAGCCTACGTATTCACCTTACTAGTGAGCCTATACTTGCAGGACAATACATAATGACCCACCAAACCCACTCATATCATATAGTAAACCCCAGTCCTTGACCACTTACAGGAGCTCTCTCAGCATTTCTTATAACATCAGGCCTAATCATATGATTCCACTTCAACTCAATAATCTTACTGACTTTAAGCTTTTTGACAAATACCCTAACAATATACCAATGATGACGAGATATCGTCCGAGAAAGCACTTTCCAAGGCCACCACACACCAACCGTTGAAAAAGGACTTCGATATGGTATAATCTTATTTATCTTATCAGAAGTCCTATTCTTTACAGGCTTCTTCTGAGCCTTTTACCATTCAAATCTTGCCCCTACTCCTGAACTAGGAGGCTCCTGACCACCAACGGGTATCCACCCCCTAAATCCACTAGAAGTCCCACTCCTCAATACCTCCGTGCTATTAGCTTCCGGTGTATCTATCACTTGAGCCCATCACAGTCTCATGGAAGGCGACCGCAAACACATACTCCAAGCTCTTCTCATCACGATCACACTCGGCCTCTATTTCACCCTACTTCAAGCATCAGAATACTATGAAGCCCCATTTACGATCTCAGACGGAGTTTATGGATCTACCTTCTTCGTAGCCACAGGCTTCCACGGACTACACGTCATCATCGGATCCACTTTCCTTATCGTCTGCTTCATACGCCAATTAATGTTCCACTTTACATCAAACCACCACGTTGGCTTCGAAGCCGCTGCTTGATACTGACATTTCGTAGACGTTGTATGATTATTCCTCTATGTATTAATCTATTGATGAGGTTCATAGTCCTTTTAGTATTAACAAGTACAACTGACTTCCAATCAGTTAGTTTCGGTACACCCCGAAAAAGAACAATAAACCTTCTATTAACGTTACTGACGAATACAACCCTAGCCTTACTGCTCATACTTATCGGTTTTTGACTCCCCCAACTAAACGTCTATGCAGGAAAAACCAGCCCTTACGAATGTGGCTTTGACCCAATAGGATCTGCTCGCCTACCTTTTTCCATAAAATTTTTCCTAGTAGCAATTACTTTCCTCCTCTTCGACCTAGAAATTGCCCTCCTGCTCCCCTTACCTTGAGCAATCCAAACAAATAACTTAACAATACTCCTTATGGCCCTATTCCTAATCTCCCTACTAGCAGCTAGCCTAGCCTATGAATGAACCCAAAAAGGCCTAGAATGAGATAAATATGATACTTAGTTTAAAATAAAACAATGTTTTATGCACATACTTGGACAGAGCCATGTTACTTATCTATCACTCTAGTAGAGGATGTAATTTCCCCTTCTAAGCAAGGGAAATGGCAGTGCTAAATAGTTTTGTAACTTTTGAATGAGAAACGTTCAGGTAAAAAACTGTCAGATAATATTTTTCAGATGCATTTACATTGACTATGGGGAAAAGACTGAAAAAAGTCATTTTTTTTTTAATTTTAAAGACTTGAGAAATTCTGTTACATGAAGTGACAATGTAAAACCACATTTAGTTTTATACTAAATCTTTCTAAGGTCTTGGCATTTAATATAAAGCAAATCCACACATTTTCTAACTTTCCACAAGTTCTAAAAAGGGAAGGCAGAAACCTCAGTCTTGAAATTTTGGTTTTTAAAAATCATGACACTCTTTTACCATGAAATTGAGTAGCTAACTTTTGGTAACACCTTTTGTTTATTTGTATGTTTGTAATAATGGACCTTTTAAAACACAGGAATGTTTTGATTTGTACAGACTTTGAAAAATGTGTGTTAATAAAAATTCATATTGAATAAAAAAAAGAAAAGAAAAGAAACATACGAGTGGCCAATAAGCACATGAAAAGATGCTCAGAATCACTAATCATTAGGGAAATGCAAACCAAAACTACAATAAGGTATCACCTCACACACATTAGGATGGCTATTATCAAAAAAAAAAAAAAAAAAAAAAAACCCAGAAAGCAAGTATGGACAAGGATGTGGAAAAACTGGAATCCTTGTGCACTGCTGGTAGGGATGTAAGATGTAAAGCAGTTGTGGAAACAGTATGGTAGTTCCTCAGAAAACTGAAAGAATTACCATATTCTCCCGCAATTCCACTTCTGGGTATATACCCTTCAAGTACTGAAAGTAGGGTCTCCAAGAGATGCTTGTTTACCCATGTTCATGGCAGCATGATTCACAATCGTTAAAATATGTAAAGCAATGTAAGTGTTCAAAGAGTGAATGGATACACAAAGTGTGGTCCATCCATACACTGGAATAAAAGGAAGGAAATTCTTTACTACGCTACAACATGCATGAACCTTGAGGGCATTATGTTCATTGGAATCAGCTAATCACGAGTGATAACCTTGAGAGCATTATGTTCATTGGAATCAGCTAATCACGAGTGACAAATACTGTATGATTCTACTTATAGGAGGTATGGAGTCACATCTCATAAAGACAGCAGAATGGTGGTTGCAGGGGCTGGGGGGGAGGGAGTAGGAGTTACTGTTTCAGTTTTACAAGATGAAGAGTTATGGGCTTGGATTATGATGGTTGCACAACAATGTGAATGTATTTAATACCACTTAAAATGGTTAAGATGGTAAATTTTATGTGTATCTATGATTTTAAAAAATGATTTTTAGAAGGATGTGAAAAGACACAATAAAACTGTATATATCCATTACTTTCCTAAAACACTTTTCAATTTTTGTTTCTACTCCACTCATTTCTCCACATAATTTTGAAGAAACTCTCAGATATACCATTTAATCCATGAATATTTGGGAATATATGTTTTTTTAAAAACATAATCTAAAGTCCATTATCACACCTAAAAATAAACAACCTGCGTTTACCATATTCAAATAACCACGAGCAGCAGTCAGCTTCCCTAATGATCCCTACAGGGATATAACAAGATCCATACATTTCCTTTTGTTCAAATGTCCTTGACCTGATAAGGGTTTAGTACCCGGAATATAAAGAACTCTTTCAGCAAGGCAACCTAGTTTTCAAAAATGGGCAACAGACTTGAACAGACATTTGTCTAATGAAGATACACAGTCAGCAAATACACGAGTAGAAGTTCAACATCATTGGTCACTTAGGCTATCACGGCATACCCACTATGGGGATTATAATTTTTTAAAAAAAACACAGGTTTTCCCAAAAGATGTGGAGAAATAGGAAACCTGGTACACTGCTGATGGGAATGTAAATGGTGCAGGTGCAGCCACTATGGAAAACAGTTTGGCAGTACCTCAAAAAGTCAAAGAATCACCACAGGACCCAGCAACTCCACTCACAGGTATCCGCCTCACAGAGATGAATACTCAGGTGCACATGGAAACTTGTACACGGATGCTCAGAGCAGCAGGGGTTCTCTTCCACAACCAAAAGGTGGAAACAACCCCAATATCTATCAACGTACGAATGGAGAGGCAAACTGTGGTGCACACAGACACAGTGGAATCACACTCTGCCATAAAAAGGAAAGAGGTGCTGACACAGGCTGCAACGTGCATGAGCCACAAAAACATTCTGAGTAAACACCAGACCCAAATGATCACATATTGGGTGACTGGGTTTTTTCTTTGTGTGTGGGGGGGGGTGGCCACGCAGCATGGCATGTGGGAACTTGGTTCCCCAACCAGGGGTCCAACCTGCACCCCCTGCAGGGAGAGTCTTAACCACTGGACCACCAGGGAAGTCCCCATGTGACTGCTTTTATAAAAAATCACCAGAACGGGCAAATCCATACAGGCAGAGAGTAGATGAGCGCTTGCCAGGAAGGCTGCAGGGGAAATAGGGAGCCACTGCTTAAAGGGCACAGGGTGTCCTGGCGTGAGGAAGAGGCTTTCACATTAGAGATGGTGGTTGCACAACACAGTGAACGGACCAGATTGTATATTATTAAATGGTTAGCTGCAGGTTTGTGAATTTCATCTCAATTTTTTTACAAAGCAGTGCAGATCTTTGCAAAAGACCGTCTAGATTTGGGGATATTTCCATTGACTGTGTTCGGTAACCTAGGACCCTGTCTTCGGGGAAAAAACATTTTTATTTCTAGGAAATTTCTGTGTTACAGTTGCCCTCCTCTCTTTAGAGGTTTAAATGCCACTGCAGGGACTTCCCTGGTGGTCCAGTGGTTAAGACTCCATGCTCCCAATGCAGGGGGCCCGAGTTCGATCCCTGGTCAGGGAACTAGATCCCGCATGTGACAACTAAGAGCCCACATGTCACAACTAAAGATCCCGTGTGCCGCAACTAAGACCCAGTGCAGCCAAATAAATATTTTAAAAAAATAAATGCAGGGCTTCCCTGGTGGCGCAGTGGTTGAGAGTCCGCCTACCGATGCAGGGGACACGGGTTCGTGCCCCGGTCCGGGAAGATCCCACATGCCGCGGAGCGGCTGGGCCCGTGAGCCATGGCCGCTGAGCCTGTGCGTCCGAAGCCTGTGCTCCGCAATGGGAGAGGCCACAACAGCGAGAGGTCCGCGTACCGCAAAACAAATAAATAAATAAATGCAACTGCACAGCCATTGTCGCATCAGAGGATTCATCTGATCATTTTGCATCAAAAAAAAAAAAAAAAAAGGCAGGCAAGACTAATCCTATTCCAAGTACAGACATTCTCTGGACAAAATCTGTAATAAAGTTCTACACAGTAGGGTCTTGAAGCTGGACTTCATCTGCTTGTGGACAAAAGAACGGGCTGCCTGACAGCCCAACGGTTGACCTGGCACATACTGCCGACGCTCACAGAATGGTCGGCGGGTTCTGTTAAACAATCCGTGGGGCATAAAACCACACTACCGCTCTGATGGGGATGGAGAACACCCAGAAGGCCACTGCACAGTCATGTCTAAAAACACAAAAAGTATTGCCCAAACCAAAAATAAGACCAGCTCTCAAACCTATTGTATCAATATTTGGAGGAACTTTTTCCACTTTCCCCAATTACAAGTTAGCTCCACGCCATTTTTCCAGCTCTGTAGGTAAGAATTCCTAAAATCCTTTCCATACGCTACCCCATGAGTACGTCCAATCCACAAATCCTGCTTCCTTGCTCCTTCCACAAACCTGGCGAACACGGGGCGAGATCCCCTGATCAGGTCTCTCACACCGTCCTCCTGAGCGAACACACGGCTCCTCGTGGACTCACTGCAGTCAGTAAGCGGACGCTATTCCACCGTAACTGTGCTGCTGGGTGTGAGGAAGGAATAAAGGTTCTCCCACGTCTCACACTTACAAGGTGAGTGCTTTTATATATCGTGTAATGACGACGAGAGCCTTTCCCACATTCCTTATAATCCCAAGACTTTATTCCATTATGAGTAGTCACGGGTCTTCTAAGGGCACAGCAATAAGTAAGAACCTTGCCATGTTCTTCCCCTTCATAGGTTTTCTGCTCACTTGTGACCACTCCCATGTCTGAAAAGATGAGTGACGGTAGAGTTCTGCCACATTCCTCACGTGGCATTGACCAGGGAGACATGTTTCTGAAGAGGAGAGAAAAGGAAAGGCCGTCCCACATTCCTGACACGGATAGGTTTTGTCTACAGCGTGAGATCTCACATCAGCGCTTAGATACGAGACCCGTCTGCCCAGCCTCACACTGAAGGCGGGGGTCTAGACTTGGGTATCCACTGAAGCCCCCCAGCACTCGGTACCTTTGTAGGATTCGACTCCAGCAGCGTGTCTTTGTTTCACAGTAAGACTGTAGTCTCGCTTTGGTTTCTCCCCACTGATCATCTACAGCACTGTTGTCCCACATATGGACGAAGTACATTAACAACTCATAATCGGGCTTCCCTGGTGGCGCAGGGTTTAAGCACCCGCCTGCCAGTGCAGGGGACACGGATTCCAGCCCTGGTCTGGGAAGATCCCACATGCTGCGGAGCAACTGAGCCCACGTGCCACAACTACCAAGCCTGCGCTCTAGGGCCCATGCGCCAAAACTACCGAGCCTGCGTTCTAGAGCCCGTGAGCCATAACTACTGAGCCCGCGAGCCACAACTACTGAGCCCGCGAGCCACAACTACTGAAGTCCGCGCACCTAGAGCCCATGCTCCGCAACAAAAGAAGCCACTGCAATGAGAAGCCCACGCACCGCAACAAAGATCCAACGCAGCCAAAAATAAATAAATATTTTTAAAAATTTATAATCATTAATGATGTAAGGACTGATAGTTTTTCACGATTATTTTAATGACACATTTCCCAATATTTGTGACTGTTTATGTTTTTGATGCTGCAGTGTGTTTTAAGCATAGTATTCCTCGGATAAGGGTGCCCCAACCCAACATTTGAAAACTATGCTCGCTTATCAGTTTAAGGAGCCTCAGGAGAGAAATAAAAAGTCAGCTTAGGGACTTCCTGGTGGTCCAGGGGTTAAGGCTCCACACTCCCAATGCAGGGGGGGCCCGGGTTCGATCCCTGGTGGGGGAACTAGATAACCGCATGCTGCAAGGAAGATCTCGCACGTGGCAACGAAGATCCCGTGTGCCACAACTAAGACCCAGTGCAGCCAAATAAATACTTTTTTTAAAAGTCAGCTTCCAACATCTTAAAAGATGTTTAAGCAGATCTTTGTTTTCACAGTAAAGCTGTTCATTAGTCTCAAGACTCCATGAGGCCTCTGACCAGGTCTGTGTGTCTGCTAACGTGTGCCCGCTTCTCAGCCCTAATCTTGGAACAAGGTCAACAGAGTAAGATAGGTTGTTCTCTGAAAGGACAAGTGAAGGAATGATGCCACCCCTACCTGCTGAGGCCAAGTTCCTGAAGGTTCGAAGCCTCACATCTCTGTAGAGTTCCTCTGAACAGGACTTAGCAAAGCCCACTCTGCCCAGGTGAAGTCCGCAGCCACATCCTCAGAGACCACTGAGTCCTGAAACAGAACACATGTGTTAGAGCAACAAACCCACGTCCTCCAGTACAAGCAGGAAGGCTGGTGCAGCTCACAGTCCAGGGGAACTGGACTCAATCATGCTACGTTCACCCAAGGCTCTGTCGTCCTCCAGCTTCAAATCTAAGCCTTAGGGGTCAGACCTTTCCCACTCTATCCAGAGTCCTCTTGTTCACTGATCTCATCACATCCCACAGATCTAACAGCACCTGTGACAGCTTTTTTTTTTTTTTCCTTTTTTTGCCAAGCCACGGCAGCATGCAAGGTCCTAGTTCCCCGACCACAGACTGAACCCACGCCCCCTCAAGTGGACGCATGGAGTCTTAAGCACTGGACTGCCAGGGAATTCCCCAAGCACCTCTGACATCCTGAACTTATTTCCCCAGCAGTTACATTGTGACCATTCCTGGTTTCTTTTGTCCCCATGTGCACTATGAAGAAATGCCAGAAATGCTCTAGAAATGAACCATGTCTCTGCATCAAGATCACCCATTTCAAATGACAACAACTATTTCATCTCCCTTTTCCTTGCCCAACACAGCTATCGGCACATGAGACAAGCATCAGATCTACAGAGGTGGTTAACAATGGGAAAACACTGAAGGACGGGGGAGGTGGTATTCTTTTTAATGCACCTCCCAAACTGTCAGAAACCCAGAGGGAAATTAGAACGACCACCACCAGTCTCGACTGGCCATCTTTCTGGAAGAACACTAGGCCATTAAGAGAACACAGGCCTACCCTGCACCGCAACGAAGAGTAGCCCCCACTCGCCACAACTAGAGAAAGCCTGCGCAAGCAACAAAGACTCAATGCAGCCAAAAATAAATTAAAAAATAATAAATTAAAAAGAACACAGGCCTATTTTCCCAATCGGAATATTATTTTGGAGAATTTTTAGTTTGGACGTAAGCGTTAAGTTTTGTGCAAATTAACTGTGAGGGAGAAGCGCAAAGCTCTTGACACTGAACCCAAGGCCCAAAAGAAGTAAACAACAGGATTCTGTGAATTCAGATCCATCAAATATTGACAGGAACATGAAAACACCAAACACCCGTCAAGGTAAAGGTCATAATGTCTGGCATCTGATCAAATATAAGGCATTCGAAAAAGCTGAAATGTAGGGACTTCCCTGGCGGTCCAGTGGTTAAGACTCCACGCTTCTACTGCAGGGGGCATGGTTTCCATCCCTGATCGGGGAACTAAGATCTCACGTGCCTCCAGGTGTGGCCAAAAAAGAAAGAAAAATTTTTAAAAGGTTGAAATGCAAGACTCATGGTGATGAGACACCCCAGCACGGACACCATGTTAAACTTAGAGAAGGAACTTTTATAATTGTCTTCTATATCAGTGATCCCCAACCTTTCTGGCACCAGGGACCGGTTTTGTGGAAGACAATTTTTCCACGGATGGGGGGGGTTCAGGCGGTAATGTGAGCAATGGGGACCGGCAGACGACGCTTCGCTTGCTGGCCCACCACTCACCTCCTGCTGTGCGGCCTGGTCCTAACAGGCCCAGGTGTTGGGGACCCCTGTTCTATATGACAAAAACCTTATATAGAGAAATGGAGATATTACTTTAAAAGACCCAAATCAAACTTCAGGACACGGAAACTACAACATCTTCGATGAAAAATATACTGAATGGAGGGACTTGCCTGGTGGTGCAGTGGTTAAGAATCCGCCTGCCAATGCAGGGGACCGGGTTCGAGCCCTGGTCCGGGAAGATCCCACATGCCGCGGAGCAGCTAAGCCGTGCGCCACAACTACTGAGCCTGCACTCTAGAGCCCATGAGCCACAACTACTGAGCCCGCACGCCTAGAGCCTGTGCTCTGCAACAAGAGAGGCCACCACAATGAGAAGCCCGTGCACCGCAACGAAGAGTAGCCCCCGCTCGCCACAGCTAGAGAAAGCCCGCATGCAGCAACAAAGACCCAACGCAGCCTAAAATAACTAAATTAACACACACACACACACTGCATGGCATTAAAAGCAGATAAAATACTGCAGAAAAAAGAGATGTGAACATAAAAGGATGGGTCTTTACTGCAAAGATGTGAACTCTGCAATTAAGTATCAAAAAACGTAGACAGTATCTGTGAGCTGTGAAAGGACCCCTAACAACCAACTACACATGTACCTAGATTCCCAAATGAGAGAAGGAAGCTAGAAGAAAATCTTCTAGCTATAATAATCAAAATTATTGCTGAGAATTTTTCAAAGTGAATGAAACATATAAAGCCCATATCTAAGAAAGTTGACAATCACCAAGCAGAGGAAACAAAGAAATCTCCACCAAGGCTTGTCATAACTGTATTTCTCAACACCAGAGACGAGGGAATTCCCCAGCTGTACGGTGGTTAGGACGCCATGCTTTCACTGCCCAGGGCCTGGGTTCCAACCCTGGCCAGGGAACTAAGATCCCACAAGCCATGCAGGGAGGCAAAACAAAACAAAAACCAGAGATGAAGAGAATATCTTCAAAGCACCCAGAGAAAAACAACATAATACACAGATGAACAAACATAACGTTGACATGAGTTCTCACTGGAAATAATGCCAGTGCAAATACATTGCTGTAACATACTTAAAATGCTCAGAGCAAAACTGTATGTCACAGAAAATGTCTATACTAAGAGGAAACACCTTTCTACACTATGGCAACTCAGTCAGACACCCAAATGCTGAAAGAATCCATTCCCAGCAAACTGGCACTACCAGAAAAGGGAAAGGAAGTCTTTCAGGCAGAAGAGACAGGACGTCAGCTAGGATGGGAGATCTGTACAAAAGCTTGGAAGGTTCTGGATGTGTAGATACATGGACATAGATATAAGATGGAGGACTTCCCTGGTGGTACAGTAGTTAAGAATCTTCCTTCCAATGCAGGGGACACAGGTTTGATCCCTGGTCAGGGAACTAGGATCTCGGATGCCGCAGGGCAACTAAGCCCGTGCACCACAACTACTGAGCCTGAGCTCTAGAGCCTGCGACCCACAACTACTGAGCCTGCGTGCCACAACTACTGAAGCCTGTGCGCCTAGAGCCCATGCTCCGCAACGAGAAGCCACCACAGTGAGAAGCCTGCTCACCGTAACAAAGAGTAGACCCCGCTTGCCACAACTAAAGAAAGCCCACACGCACCAATGAAGACCCAACACAGCCAAAAAAAAAAAAAAAAAAAGCTTAGATGGTTTTTCTTTCGTCATTTCAGTCTGAAAAATACTTGATTATTTCAATAAAACGCCGATATATTGGAGGGCTAGTATGTATCTAGACGTAAAACACGTGGCGACAGTTGCAGGAAGACCAAGAGAGTGGGAATGATGTCTTTTCTGTAGCGTTAGGTTTCTTCACTTCCTTTCCCGGTGGCTTTGGCTTCCTTCCTTTTAAAGTTAGAACCGGTAATATCCTTTTTCCTCGTTTTCTCTACTGCTGTTCATTTGCTGTGAAGCCAGGGTAAGTGGCCCCTCATCTTGGAGAATGTCAACATGGGTGAGGGTCAGTCCTTTGACCCCAGGCTTCTGGCCCCAATCTCAAGGCCAACAGGTAGGAGCACCACATCTCTGCCATGAAGGTCAAGCTCAATTCGGGTGTCGACTCCCCAGGTGGCCCTGCCACAGTGTGAAATCCTTGAGGGACCTGTAGATGCATAATCTACAATGCACCGATTTCTCCCCAACGTGAAGAAAATTTCTGATGTATTTGCAGTTAAGGATAAAAACAATTGGGACTTCCCTGGCGGTCCAGTGGTTAAGACTTCACGCTTCCACTGCAGGGGGCCCAGGTTTGATCCCTGATCGGGGGAGTAAGATCCCACAAGCTGCGCAGCACAGCCAAAAAAAAAAAAAGGATAAAAACAAGACTGCGATTGCACTGCTGAACACACACACGCACACACCCCTGAAACAACAGAGGCCCCAAGAGCAAATGGATGAGTTAATCAGATGACTCACAGGTTCAGATACCAGCTTGCGTGAAACAGACGGGGCAAAGACAGAAAACATTTTCAATGATATCAGTAGTGTATTACTGGGAATACCCATTGATTAAAAGTTCGAAAGAAGCAAAATTACACCAAACACTCTTTGGTGATAAATAGGAGAGGGCAGGGGCTTCCCTGGTGGTGCAGTGGTTAAGAATCCCCCTGCCAATGCAGGGGCCATGGGTTCGCACCCTGGTCCTGGAAGATACCACATGCCGTGGAGCAGCTAAGCCTGTACACCACAACTACTGAGCCTGTGCTCTAGAGCCCGCGAGCCACAACTACTGAGCCTGCGTGCCACAACTACTGAAGCCCAATTGCCTGAGTCCATGCTCCACTACAAGAGAAGCCACCGCAGTAAGAAGCCCGTGTACTGCAACGAAGAGCAACCCCCGCTCACCTCAACTAGAGAAAGCCTGCACACAGCAACTAAGACCCAACACAGCCGGAAAAAAAAACAAAAAAAAAACGAAAAAAGAAAAAAACGAAAAACGAAAAAAACACAAAACTTGAGTAGCTGTATTTCACATAGAGCAGATTTCAGAGGAAGGAAAATTCTCAGAGATAAAGAGAGGCATGACATGATGATAAAGGCATCGATTCTCCAAGAAGACATAACAACCCTTAGTGCGTGTGCACCTAACAACAGAGTCCACATGCTAGAGACAAAAACTGATATGACTGCATCGAGAAATGGATGAATCCACTATTTAAGTTAGAGACTTCAATATATCTCTATCAGAAATGACAGATGCTGGAGGCAAAAAGTGAGTAAGAAGATAAATGAACTCAACAGTACCATCCACAACTGGATATAATTCACAACTACGGACGACGTCATCCAAAGACAGCAGCACACAGATCCTCTCAAGTGCACACAGGACCATCACCAACAAACACCATATCTTGGGCCATGAAACAAACCTTAATGAATTTAAAAGAAGAAATCACACTGGATGCTCTTAGGCCACAGTGGAATTAAACTGGAAATAACATAAAGGTAGCTGGAAAGTCCTCCAAGTACTTGTAAACAACAAACTTCCAAATAACAAATGGATCAAAGAAGAAATCTCCAGAGAAATAAAAAATATTTTGAACTTAATGAAAACGAAAATAACACTTATCAGAATTTGAGGGATGCAGGGCTTCCCTGGTGGCTCAGTGGTTAAGAACCACCTGCCCAGTGGTTAAGAATCTGCCTGGCGGGCTTCCCTGGTGGCACAGTGGTTGAGAGTCCACCTGCCGACGCAGGGGACACGGGTTCGTGCCCCGGTCTGGGAAGATCCCATATGCCGCGGAGCGGCTGGGCCCGTGAGCCATGGCCACTGAGCTTGCGCGTTCAGAGCCTGTGCTCCGCAATGGGAGAGGCCACAACAGTGAGATGCCTGCATACCACAAAAACAAATAATAAAAAAAATTTTTTTAAAAATCAATAATCTAAACCTCTACCTTAAACTAGAAAAAGGGCAAATTAAATCTAAAGTAATCAGAAGAAAAAAATACTAAAATTTGGAGCAGAAATCAATAAAATTTAAAACAAGAAATTGGTAGAGAATATCAAGTAAACCAAAAGCTGGCTCTCTGAAAAGATCAATAAAATCATACACTAACTAGGAAAAAAATAGAGAAGACATAAATTATTACTATCAGCAAAGAACTAGGTGATATCATTACATGTCTTATGGATGTTGAAAGGGTAATAATGGAATACTATTAATAACTATACCCACAAATTTAATAACCTCGATGGAATGGCCCTATTTCTTGAAAGACACAGCCTGCAAGAACTCACACAAGAAGAAACAGATAATCTGAATAGCCCTACATCTATGAAAGAAACTGAATGAACAATCAGTAACCTTCCAGGAACCTTGCTACACTGTTGGTGGCAATGTAAATTGGTGCAGCCACTATGGAAAATAGTATGGAGGGTCCTTAAAAAACTGAAAACAGAATTACCATATGATCCAGCAATCCCACTACTGGGCATATATCTGGACAAAACTGTAATTCAAAAAGATACATACATCCCAATGTTCACAGCAGCACTATTTACAAGAGCCAAGACATGGAAGCAACCTAAATTTCTATCAACAGATGACTGGATAAAGAAGATGTGGTACACATACAATGGAATATTACTCAGCCATAAAAAAGAATGAAATAATGCCATTTGCAGCAACATGGATGGACCTAGAGATAGTCATACTAAGTGAAGTAAACCAGAGAAAGACAAATATCATATACCGCTTATATGTAGAATCTAAAACAGTAAATAAGTAAAAGAAAATAAAATATACAAATGAACTTATTTCCAAAATAGAAAGAGACTCACAGACATAGGAAACAAACTTATGGTTACCAAAGGAGAAAGGGGCATGGACAGAGGGATATATTAGGAAGTTGGGATTAACATATACACACTATTATATATAAAATAGATAACCAACAAGGACCTACTGTATAGCACAGGGAACTATACTCAATATTTTGTAACAATCTGTAAGAGTAAAGAATCTGAAAAAGATATGTGTGCGTGTGTGTGTATAAAACTGAATCGCTGTGCTGTACACCTGAAACTAACACACTATTGTAAATCAACTATACTTCAGTAAAAAAGTAAAGTAAAAAATAATATAATTACTAACCTTCCAAAGCAGAAAACACCAGATCCAGATGGGTTCACTGGTGAATTCTACCTAACATTTAAGGACGAAATTAATTCTCTACAATTAGTTTCAGAGGACAGAAGCAGAGGGAATGTGTACTAACTCATTATATGAGGTAAGCATTTCCATAATAACAAAACCAGACAGGGACATGACAAGGAAACTACAGATCAGTCTCTCTCATAAACAGTGATGTAAAAGTCACAAACAAAGTATTAACAAACTGGGGACTTCCCTGGTAGTCCAATGGGTAAGACTCCACAGGGGGCCCAGGTTTGATCCCTGGTCGAGGAACTAGATCCCACATGCCGCAACTAAGAGTTTGCCCGCCGCAACTAAGAAGACCGCATACCTCATTGAAGATCCCACAAGCCACAGCTAAGACCCAGTGCAGTCAAAATAAATAAATAAATATTTTTTTAAAATATTAACAAAATTGGGCTTCCCTGGTGGCGCAGTGGTTGAGAGTCCGCCTGCCAATGCAGGGGACACGGGTTCGTGCCCCAGTCCAGGAAGATGCCGCGGAGCAGCTGGGCCCGTGAGCTATGTCTGCTGAGCCTGTGCATCCGGAGCCTGTGCTATGCAACGGGAGAGGCCACAACAGTGAGAGGCCCGCGTACCGGGAAAAATAATTATTAACAAACTGAAGCCAGTAATATAGAAGAATTATATACCATAAGCAAGTGGTATTTATCCCAGGTATGCAAGGTTGGCTCAACATTCAAGAATCACTTCAGGGGACTTCCTGGATGGACCAGTGGCTAAGAATCCACCTTCCAATGCAGGGGACATGGGTTTGATCCCTGGTGAGGGAACTAAGATCCCACATGACACAGGGCAACTAAGCCCAGGCACCACAACTACTGAGCCCGCGTGCCTCAACTAGAGAGCCAGCATGCTGCAAACTACAGAGCCCATGCACTCTGGATCCCATGCACCACAACTAGAGAGCCCGTGGGCCGCAACTAGAGACAAGCCCATGCGCTGCAACGAACGATCCCACATGCCACAACGAAGATCCCACATACAGCAACTAAGACCCAACACAGCAAAAAATCATAAAAATAAATAATTTTTAAAAATCACTTCAACGGTCTAAAGAAGAAAAATCACAGCATATCAAAAGATTTTTCTAAATCTGTTTGAAAAGACAAGACTGTGGAGATGGCAGTAAAAGGACCAGTGGTTGCCGGGGATCGGGGCTGGGGGAGGGGTGACTAGGAGGCGCACAGGGCATTTTTTAGGGCAGCGAACGTGTTTCGCAGGACACTATAAAGGTGGACGCATCTTCATCTAGACCCACAGAACATACATGCAAAGTCAGCTGTGGACTGTGGGTGATGACGACATGTCAGTGTAGGTTCATCCACTGGAACAAACACACCACCATCTCACACGTCCAAGGTTCTGTAGGCCGGCAGGCCCAATTTACCATGCGCCGTTAACTGCCCACGGGCATCTGGTAGCCCTCCTAGCAATACAGAGCAGTGGCGCACCACGACGGCCACTCCCTGGGCCCTGCTGGAGCCGAGGCCCTCCCGGGCCCTGAGACCGGGCTGCTGGCGCCCAGCTGCCCTGATGCCTTGGGTTGTGCCTGCAGCACCACACAGGCTCACCCCTGCAGAGGCCTCCTTCCTGAACTGGCGCTGGCAGGACAGAGGTGAACCAGAGCCCCGGCACCTCCCACGTGACGGTGGTCTTGTGGGCCCACAGCCCAGGTGGCACTCAGGAAATACCCCAATACTTGAGCCACGTGCAGCAGAGGCCTTGTGTTTAGATGCTTTCCGTGGAGCTGCTGGCCGCCTGGCTGAGGACTATTCGTTGCCCAGCCAGGGCAGGGGCAGTTTCCCTGAAGGGGTCTTTCACTGCATGTGGGTAGACAGCCCTGGCGAGGCTGCACAAAAGCATGGCAGGAATAGCTGGACAGAGCCCGGAAGCCCCCAGGGTGTCTCCCGCCCCTCTCCAATGCCCTGGGATTAAGCGGATTCCAACGCTCTTCCGACATCTGCTTGTCTTAACTACGTTACAGTGCTTGGGCACTAGGCTTCTAAGCTTCACACTCAGACAAGTTCATATTCGACTAGATGAGATGAGGTGTGTCAGTCTTCAACCAAACATCGGAGGTGAATTACAGTAAAGAGGCTGGATCCATTCGTGATGGGATCTGTGGTCTGACTAGGAAGAACTTCCAGAGCCCCACTCTCTTCCCTGCACGGCCCGGTCTATGCGAATGGATAAGGAGGCCCACGAGTGCCATGTGTCCTGTGGGTGGGAAGATCAAACCTCATAAACGCCCAGCCACGACGGAGGCCCCACCAGCTCTTCCTCTGGCCTCCTGCAAGAGCGTACACCTGCGTCCATCTCCCCACATTACCAACTATCTTCTGATCCTCTTGGTGCAAATGGCATCATCTTGACAACCAAGCCCATCTTGGGTGGGGGGCAGGGTTGATCCCCGTCCTATAGGGCAACCATAGAACAGAAGAGAAGATGTTTGGGGGCTGAGAAACAGGGGTCTAGTATGGGCAATTTGGAGAAGATGAGGCCGAGACATCCAAGTGTATACGATTTCCAAAGTTTTCAGAAGCACATGTCATAGCAGAAAACCCTCGAGGCCACCCAAGTGGCTACTAGCAGTAGAATCAAGAAATGAACAGGGTGCAGCCCCATCACAGGGCCCTACAGACTAGCAAGAGTGACCAGACTGCCATCCCAGGGGCAGCTAACAGCACTGAGTAACGGAAAACTGACAGAATGCCATTTGCACTCCAAAGAAAGCACACAGAATTAAAACACAGTGACCCAGGGAGGCACACACTTGTCACTCACCCGACAGAGGAGGCCTGTCTGGGAGTCATGTTGAGCAGGGGCTGGTGTGAGGGATTCATCCAGGCCTTGGCCTGGCCGTCCTTCTGTGGATGTCCACTTTAGTAGGTTTAGGTGGGTCCCGCAATGGCTTATGCATTTTCTACAGACAGTATATTTGACAATTAAATCCTATGAAGTGGGGGCTTGGAGAGAAGATGGCAGAGTGGAAGGACGCTGAGTTCGCCCCCCTCATGAAAATACCAAAATCACAACTAACTGCTGAAAAACAACTGACCAAAAACTGCCGGAAGCTACCAAAAAAGTTACCCTACATCTAAAGACAAAGAAGAAGCCACAAAGAGACAGTAGGAGGGGCACAATCACGATGAAATCAAATTCCATCCCCACCGGCTGGGCAACCCACAAACTAGAAAATATTTACACTGGAAAGGTTCACACACAGGAGTTAAAGTTCTGAGCCCCACATCCGTCTCCCCAGCCAGGGAGTCTGGCATCGGGAGGGTGAGTGCCCAAACCAGCTGGGCTTGAAGGCCACTGGGGTTTGATCAGCAAATTCCACACGACTGGGGGAAACAGAAGCCCTACTCTTGCAGGAGGCACACAAGGTCTCGAGCACACCAGGACCCGGGAGGAAAAGCAGTGACCTCATAAGGGCCTGGGCCAGACCTACCTGCTGATGTTGGAGGATGTCCCGTGGAGGTGGGGGTGGTGGTGCAGGCGGCTGTGGCTCACTGTGGGGACAGAGACACTGGCAGTGTAAGTTCTGGGAAGTGCTCATTGGCGTGAGACCGCCTGGAGGCCAAGCTTTTCTCACTAAGACCCAGCCCCACCCAACAGCCTGTAGGCTCCAGTGCTGGGATGCCTCAGGCCAAAAAACCTACAGGGCGGGAACACAGCCCTGCCCATCCCTGCCCATCGGAAGACAGGCTGCCTAATGTCTTCCTGATCCTACAGCTTCCTACTAAACACACCCCTTGACACAGCCCTGCCAACCAGAGGGACAAGACCCAGCTATACCCACCAGTGCGCAGAAACCAGTCCCTCCTACCAGGAAGCCAGCGCAAGCCCTTCGCCAGCCTCACCCACCAGGGGGCAGACACCTGAATCAAGAACTACAATCCCGGGCTTCCCTGGTGGCACAGTGGTTGAGAATCTGCCTGCCAATGCAGGGGACACAGGTTCGAGCCCTGATCCAGGAAGATGCCACATGCCGCAGAGGAACTAAGCCCATGGGCCACAACTACTGAGCCTGCACTCTAGAGCCTGCGCACCTACTGAGACCGAGTGCCACAACTACTGAAGCTCACGCACCTAGAGCCCGTGCTCCGCAACAAGAGGAGCCACCGCAATGAGAAGCCCGCGCACAATGAAGAGCAGCCCCCGCTCACCACAACTAGAGAAAGCCCATGTGCAGCAATGAAGACTCAATGCAGCCAAAAATAAAATTAATTAATTTAAAATAGAACTACAATCCTGCAGCCTGTGGAATGGAAACCACAATCACAGAAAGTTAGACAAAATTAGACAGCAGAGGAATATGTCCCAGATGAAGGAACAAGATAAAAGCCCAGAAGAACAACTAAGTAAAGTGGAGATAAGCAATTTACCCAAAAAAAGAATTCAGAGTAATGACAGTAAAGATGATCCAAGATCTCGGAAAAAGAATGGAGGCAAGACCAAGAAAATACAAGAAATGGTTAACAAAGACCTAGAGGATCTAAACAACAAACAGAAATGAACAATACAATAACCGAAATGAAAAATACACTAGAAGGAAACAATAGCAGAATAAGTGAGGCAGAAAAACAGATAAGTGAGCTGGAAGACAGAATAATGGAAATCACTACCCTGGAACGGAATAAAGAAAAAAGAATGAAAAGAAATAATGACAGTCTGAGAGGCCCTCTAGAACAACATTAAACACACCAAAATTCGTTCACATTATAGGGGTTCCAGAAGGATAAGAAAGGACCCGAGGAAATATTCGAAGAAATAATAGCTGAAAACTTCCTTATCACAAGAAAGGAAGCACAGAGAGTCCAGGCAGGATAAACCCAAGGAGGAACAAGCCAAGGTACATATTAATCAAATTTACAAAAACTGGGACTTCCCTGGTGGTCCAGTGGAGAAGACTGCATGCTCCCAATGCAGGGGGCCCAGGTTCGATCCCTTGTCAGGGAACTAGATCCTACATGACACAACTGAGAGTTCACATGCCGCACTAAGGGTTTGCATGCCACAACTAAGAGTTTGCATGCCACAATGAAAGATGCTGCATGCTGCAACTCAAAATTCCACATGCTACGACAAAGACTGAAGATCCTGCGTGCCACAAATAAGACCCAGCACAGCCAAATACATAAATAAAGACTTTATTAACTTACAAAAATTAAAGACAGAAAAAAAATACTAAAAGTAACAAGGGAAAAGCAACAAATAACACAAAAGGGAATCCCCATAAGGTGATAGGGTGATTTTCCAACAGAAACGCTACAGGCCCAAAGAAAGTGGCACGATATATTTAAAGTTATGAAAGGGAAAAACCTACAACCAAGAATACCCTACTCAGCAAGGCTCTCATTCAGATTCAACGGAGAAATAGAAGCTTTGCAAAGAAGCAAAAGCTAAGAGAATTCAGCACCACCAAACTAGCTTGACAACAAATGCTAAAGGAACTTCTCTAGGTGGAAAAGAAAAGGCCAAAACTACAAACAAGAAAATTACAAATGGGAAAGCTCACCACTAAAGGCAAACATACAGCAGAGGTAGGAAATCATCCACATACAAATATAATATCAAAACCAGCAATCGTGAGAAGAGGAAAGTACAAATACAGGATACTGGAAGTGCATTCGAAATTAAAAGACCAGCAACTGAAAACAATCTTGTATGTATATAGACTGCTATATCAAAATTCCATGATAACCTCAAACCGAAAATCTACAATAGATACACACACACAAAAGAATCCAAATACAACACTAAATTCAGTCATCAGATCACAGGAGGAAAAAATCCTACAAAACCAAATCCAAAACAATTAACAAAATGGCAATAAGAACATACAAATCAATAATTACCTTAAACATAAATGGATTAAATACTCTAACCAAAAGACATAGACTGACTGAATTGATACAAAAACAAGACTTGTACATATGCTGTCTAAAAAAGACCCACTTCATATCTAGGGACACATACAGACTGAAAGTGAAGGGATGGAAAAAGGTATTCCACACAAATGGAAATCAAATGAAAGCTGGAGCAGCAATACGCATATCGGACGGAACAGACATGAAAATAAAAGCTGTTACAAGAGACAAAAAAGGACACTACATAATGATCAAGGGATCAATCTAAGAAGAAGATATAACAATTGTAAATATATACGCATACAACAGAGGAGCACCTCAATATATAAGGCAAATGCTAACAGCCATCAAAGGAGAAATTCACAGTAACTCAATAATACTGGGGAAACTTAACACCCCACTTTCATCAATGGACAGATCATCCAGACAGAAAACCAGTAAGGAAACATAGGCCTTAAATGACATGTTAGACCAGCTGGACTTGTCTATTTATTTATACATTGACTCTTTTTTTTTGTTGTTTAAAAGTTATTTATTTATTTACTTTTGGCTGTGCTAGGTCCCCGCTGCTTTGAGCAGGCCCTCTCCAGCTGTGGTGAGCAGGGGCCACTCCTCCCTGTGGTGCGCGGGCTTCTCATTGTCGTGGCCCCTCTCGCTGCACAGCACAGGCTCCAGGCATGCGGGATTCAGCAGCCGTGGTGTACGGGCTTCAGTACTTGTGGCTCATGGGCTCCAGAGCACAGGCCCAGCAGCCGTGGCGCATGGGCTCAGCTGCTCCGTGGCATGTGGGATCCTCCAGGGCCAGGGATCGAACCCGCGTCCCCTGCACTGGCAGGTGGACTCCCAAACACTGCGCCACCAGGGAAGCCCCACATTGACTCTTTTTAATACTTATTTATTTATTTATTCTTGGCTGCGAGGGGTCTTCATTGCTGTGCATGGGCTTTCTTTAGTTGCGGTGAGCGGGGGTTACTGTTGATTGTGGTGCACAGGCTTCTCATTTCAGTGGCTTCTCTTGTTGTGGAGCACAGGCTCTAGGTGTGGGGCCTTCAGTAGTTGTGGCACACGGGCTCAGTAGTTGTGGCTCACAGGCTCTAGAGCATAGGCTCAGTAATTGTGGCGCATGGGCTTAGCTGCTCCGCAGCATGTGGGATCTTCCCAGACCAGGGCTCAAACCTGTGTCCCCTGCATTGGCAGGCGGATTCTTAACCACTGTGCCACCACGGAAGTCCCTAGATCAGATGGACTTAATTGATATTTATAGAGCATTCCAACCAGAAGCAGCAGAATACACATCCTTCTCAAAGGCACATGGAACATTCTCCAAAATAGAACACATACTGAGCCACAAAGCAAGCCTCGGTAAATTTATAAAACTGAAATCATATCAAGCATCTTTTCTGATCACAACGCTATGAGAGTATAATTCAACAAGAAAAAACTGTAAAAAACACAAACACATATAGGCTAAATAAACAATATGCTACTAAACAACCAATGGATCACTGAAGACATCAAAGCAGAAATCAAAAGTACCTAGAGACAAATGAAAACGAAAACACGATTCAAAACCTACAAGACGCAGCGAAAACAGTTCTAAGAAGGCAGTTTATAGCAATACAGTTGTACCTCAGGAAACAAGAAAAATATCAAATAAACAACCTAAGCTTACACCTAAAGCAACTAGAGAAAGAAGAATAAATAAAACCCAAAGTTAGTAGAAGGAAAGAAGTCATCAAGATCAGAGCAGAAATGAATAAAATTAAAGACAAAGAAAGGAATAGAAAAGATCAATGAAAGTAAAAGCTGCTTCTTTCAAAAGATAAACAACAAAACTGATAAACCTTTAGCCAGACTCATCTAGGAAAAAATGGAGAGGGCTCAAATCAAAAAAATTAGACATGGAAATGGAGAAGTCACAACAGACACCACAGAAATACAAAGGATCATAAGAGACTACTACAAGCAACTATGTGCCAATAAAATGGACAACCTAGAAGAAATGGACAAATTCTTAGAAAAGTACAATCTCCCAAGACTGAACTAGGAAGAAATAGAAAATATGAAGAGAAAAATCACAAGTATTAAAATTGAAACTGTGATTTAAAAACTCCCAACAAACCAAAGTCCAGGATAAGACTGTTTCACAGATGAATTCTATCAAACATTTAGAGAAGCGTTAATGCCTATGCTTCTGAAACTATTCCAAAACACTGCAAAGGAAGGAACACTCCCAAACTCATTTTATGAGGCCACCATCACTCTGATACCAAAACCAGACAAAGATACCACAACAAAAAGAAAACTGCAGGCCAATATCACTGGTGAACACACACGCAAAAATCTTCAACAAAATACTAGCAAACCGTGGGAATTCCCTGGCGGTCCAGGGGTTAGGACTCCATGCTCTCACTGCTGAAGGTCTGGGTTCGATCTCTGGTCAGGGAACTAAAACCCCATAAGCCATGCAGCATTGCCAAAAAATAAATAAATAAATAAATAAATAACTAGCAAACCAAATCCAACAATACATTAAAAGGATCATACATCATGATCAAGTGGGATTTACCCCAGGGATATAAGGATGCTTCAATATCTGCAGATCGATCACTGTGATACACCACTTTAACCATCTGATCATCTCAATAGATAGAGAAAAGGTTTTTGACAAAATTCAAAACCGATTTATGATAAAAACTCTCCAGAGAGTGGGCATAGAGGGAACATACCTCAACATAATGAAGTCCATATATGACAAATCCACAACTAACATCACACTCAATGGTGAAAAGCTGAAAGCATTTCCTCTAAGATCAGGAACAAGACAAGGATGTCCACTCTCGCCACTTTTACTCAGCATAGTTTTGCAAGTTCTGGCCATGGCAATCAGAGAAGAAAAAGAAATAAAAGGAAAAGAAGAAGTAAAACTGTCACTCTTTGCAGATGACATGATACTATACATAGAAAACCATAAAGATGCTACAGAAAACTACTAGAGCTCATCAAGGAATTCCGTAAAGTTGCAGGATACAAAATTAATACACAGAAACCTGTTGCATTCCTATACACTAACAACAAAAGATCAGAAAGAGAAATTAAGGAAACAGTTCCATTTACCATCACATCAAAAAGAATAAAATACCGGGGCTTCCCTGGTGGCGCAGTGGTTGAGAGTCCGCCTGCCAATGCAGGGGACACGGGTTCGTGCCCCGGTCCGGGAAGATTCCACATGCTGCGGAGCGGCTGGGCCCGTGCGCCATGGCCGCTGAGCCTGCGCATCCGGAGCCTGTGCTCCGCAACGGGAGAGGCCACAGCGGTAAGAGGCCCGCGTACCGCAAAAAATAAAAAATAAAAAATAAAATAAAATAAAATAAAATACCTAGGAATAAACCTACCTAAGGAGGCAAAGATCTGTACTCTGAAAACTGTAAGATGCTGATGACAGAAACTGAACATGACACAAACAGATGGAAAGATATACCATTTTCTTGGACTGACAATCAATATTGTCAAAATGACTATACTACCCAAGGCAATCTGCAGATTCAATGCAATCCCTATCAAATTACCAATGGCAATTTTCACAGAACTAGAACAAAAAATTTTTTAATTTGTATGGAAACACAGAAGACCCCCAAATAGCCAAAGCAATCTTTGGGTCAACAAAGAATGGAGCTGGAGGAATCAGGCTCCCTAACTTCAGACTATACTACGGAGCTACTGTGATCAAGACCGTGTGTCACTAACGCAAAAACAGAAATATAGATCAATGGAACGGGACAGAAAGCCCAGAGATAAACCCACGCACCTATGGTCAATTAATGTACAATAAAGGAGGCAAGAATATACAATGGAGAAAACAGTCTCTTCAGTTAAGTGGTGCTGGGAAAACTGGACAGCTGCATGTAAAGAATGAAATTAGAATATTCTCTAACAACATACACAAAAATAAATTCAAAATGGATTAAAGACCTAAATGTAAGTCCGGACACTATAAAATTCTTAGAGGAAAGCACAGGCAGAACACTCTGACATAAATCGCAGCAGTATTTTTGATCCCTCTCCTACAGTAATGAAAATAAAGACAAAAATAAACAAATAGGACCTCATTAAACTCAAAAGCTTTTCCACAGCAAAGGAAACCATAAACAAAACAAAAAGACAACCCACAGAATGGGAGAAAATATTTAGAAACGATGCAACCAATAAGGGATTAATCTCCAATATATACAAAGAGCTCATGCAGCTCAGTATCAAAAAAACAAACACCCAATCAAAACAAAGGCAGAAAGGGACTTCCCTGGCAGTCCACTGGTTAAGACCTCGCCTTCCAATGCAGGGTGGTGGGTTCGATCCCTGGTTGGGGAGCTAAGATCCCACATGTCTCATGGCCAAAAAAACCAAGGCACGAAACTGAAGCAATATTGTAACAAATTCAATAAAGACTTTAAAAATGGTTCACATCAAAAAAAATAATCTTAAAAACGAAAAAAATAGGCAGAAGACCTAAATAGACATTTCTCCAAAGAAGACATACAGATGGCCAAGAGGCACATGAAAAGATGCTCAACGTTGCTGATTATTAGAGAAATGCAAATCAAAACAACAAGGAGGTATCACCTCACACCAGTCAGAATAGCCATCATCAAAAAGTCTACAAATCCTAATGCTGGAGAGGATGTGGAAAAAAGGGAACCCTCCTACCCTGTTGGTATTAATGTAAACTTGTACAGCTACTATGGAGAACAGTATGGAGGTTCCTTAAAAAACTTAAAATAGAGCTAGCATATAATCCAGCAATCCTACTCTTGGGCATATATCTGGAGAAAACCATGCTTTGAAAGAATACATCACCCCAGTGTTCACTGCAGTGCTATTTACAATAGCCAAGACATGCAAACAACCTAAATGTCCGTCAACAGATGAATGGATAAAGAAGATGTGGTACCTATATACAATGGAATTTTTCAGCCATTAACAAGAATGAAATAATGTCATTTGCAGCAACATGGATGGACCTAGGAATTGTCATAGTAAGTGAAGTCAGACAGAGAAAAACAAATATATAATAACACTCATATGTTGGATCTTATTTGAAAAAAATGATACAAATGAACTTATTTACAAAACAGAAACACTCACAGATTTCGAAAATGAACTTATGGTTACCAAAGGGTAAACCTGGGGGGGTGGGATAAATTAGGAGCTTGGGATTAACATACACACAGTACTCTAACACAACAATGTAAAGCAACTACAGTCCAATAAAAATTAATTTTAAAAAATACACACACTACTATATATAAAATAGATAACCAACAAGAACCAAAAAGACCACCAGGAACTCTACTCAATATTCCATAATAGGGCTTCCCTGGTGGCACAGTGGTTAAGAAACCGCTTGCCACTGCAGGGGACACAGGTTCGAGCCCTGCTCCAGGAAGATCCCACATGCCACAGAGCAACGAAGACCCAACGCAGCCAAACATAAATAAATAAAATTTAAAAATATATATTCCATAATAACTTAAATGGGAAAAGAAACTGAAAAAGAATAGATATATGTATATGTGTAACTGAATCACTTTGCTGTACATCTATCACATTGTAAATCAAATACAGTCCAACATGAAATAACTCTAAGTATTACATATGGAAGATCCACAAAGAAGCTGAACCAGAGAATAAGCTTATAACCAGAGTACAGGGGTTTTGGTAAGTTTCCAGAAATGCGATACAAAAACAGATCTTGGTGCATTGAGAATCACTAGTAACAGCAGCTAAAAGACATTTTTAGAGGATAACCTAGACCATTAAAACTAACTTTAATGGCACCTTTTCAATTTGTTAGAAATTTTAACTCCTAAACTATGTCTGGGAAATAATACCAAATTTATATAGTGATCCCTACCCCAGTTCCTGGCACAGAGCTCTTAAAACCCTTGTAAATTCCTAAGCGACAAGTGCACCAGGAGCATCTTTCGTTCCGTGGAGGCAACTGGGTGGGCTCCAGGATGGGGCTGGTCAGCAGAAAGGCTGCGCCATGATTGGAAGCTTGGGCTTTTTAGCCCCACCCCCCAACCTCCAGAGAGGGGTGAAGGGCTGGAAACGGAGTGAATAAAGGATCACGCCTGTGTGAAGAAGCCTCCTTAAAATCCCAGTAGCAGGGGGTTCTGAGAGCTTCAAGGTGAACACATCCACACCAGGAGGGTGACACACCCCAGGTCCAGGGGCACAGAAGCTCCTGCGCTTGGACGCTCCCAGACCTCGCCCTGTGTATCTCTTCATCTGGACGTCCGTGTGTATCTTTTATCGTATCCTTCACTCAACTGGTAAACATAAGCAAATGTTTCCCTGAGGTCTGAGAGCCACTCTAGCAAATTAACTGAACCTGAGAAGGGGGTTATGGGAAACTCTGATCTGTAGCCAAGTCAGACAGAAGTTGTGGGCAACGTAGGGACCAACTACCTTCGATTAGCATCTAAGGTTGGGGGACGGTCCTTAGGGACTGAGCCCTTAACCTGTGGGGTCTGACACTGTCTCCAGGTGGACGGTGTCAGAACTGAGTTGGGTTGTAGGACACCTGGTTGGTGTCACAGAATTGCTGGGTCTGGGAAACCCCTATAGCTCTGGTGACCAGAAGTATCAGAAGTGAAATGTTCTGTGTGAAAGTAAAACAGACAAACACAGTGCAGACAGCTGTAGTTTCTTTCAAGGCAGTCTCTAATGAAGGACATAAAATGATCTTTTTTATCTTTTCGGCCGCACCACTTGGCTTGCGGGATCTTAGTTCCCCGACGAGAGATCAAACCCGGGCCCCCTGCAATGGAAGCTCGGAGTCTTAACCGCTGGACCGCCAGGGAAGTCCCTGAAACGATCATAAAGGGAAAATTATAAAGTGGTACCGAACGACATCAACGTAGAAAGGAAGAGAGAGTACGTGTTCTCGGAAAAGAGACGCAATGCCATCATGATAGCAACTCTCCCAAACAGATGCAGAGTGTTAACAAAATTCCATTACATCCAAAACTAGGTCGGGTTTTTTGCTTTGTTTATGAAAAACTACTTCTAAAAACTGAAATGAGAGCCAAATGTCTAAGAATAGCCAAGTTTCCTACAGAACAAGGTGGAAGAACTTTCCCTAAAACACATCAAAGCATTTAAGTCCGGACAGTAGTTGGGGCCACACAGCATTAGCAGGAGGAGGGACTCACAGACCTGGGGAAACAATGGACATGGGGCAGGAATCTCCTCCAGCGCAGGACAAATGGTTGTCTACGGGAGGTGGGGTAGGCTGGTGGGTAACACTGTCAATGTCATGTATAATAATCCATTTAATGCAGATTTTGGGGGGTTTTTGGCCGAGGCCCGAGGCATTAGGGATCCTAGTTTCCTGACCAGGGATCGAACCCACACCCCCTGCAGTGGAAGCACAGAGTCTTTACCACTGGACCGCCAGGGAAGTACTTTAAGAAGTTAAAGGCAAGTGTCCCACGACTTCTGTATACAGATTTTTCTTATATAAGGAAAATAAAAAAGAAGCTACAAAGGAGGAGATTGACCTGTTAACCTTGAGTTCACTCACCACAGAATAAAGGGGATGAAAAGATAAACCACACATGGGGAGAAAATATTGGCAGTGCCTGCAAACGAAAGAGGATTCATGCCCAGAGCATCTAAAGAAAACTGAAGAAATCAATAAACATACAAATACACACATCACACAGAAGATGAACCACCACACCCTCATCCGGTAAGAACCCTACGTAACCACAAAGAGACCCTGGCTCCCACTCGAGGTGGACAAACATTTATCGAGGTCACTCAGCGATGGGGACCACAAGGAAGAAATAAACAGCGGGGCAAGAATACACTCCAGACACGACCAGCATTTTCTGAGTAAATTTAAACTTATCCATAAGCTACGAAGCCACGCTTTTTTCTCTGAAGTGCAGAAACTCAAGTCGCATCTCGCACTTGGAGATAAAAACAAGAATGACTGTCGCAGCATTGCTAGCTAATCAAAAAATGCACTTGGGGAATTCCCTGGAAACCCAGAGGTTAGGGCTCTGCACTTCTACTGCAGGGGGCCGGGGAACTAAGATCCCACAAGCCATGGTGCAGCCAAAAAAAGAAAAGAAACTCTTGGAAGAACCCAGGCAGCAAAGGCACTGGAACACATGAGTCAATGGGGAGAGCTGAGCCTCAGACACCAGCACGTGTGAAACAGACTGGGGCTGAGAAACACCAGAGAAACTTCTGTGTGACATTACTGGTGATTTATGAACTAACGTTCACTTACTGGAAACTGAAGGGGCAAAATCAGACGACACACTGCTTGGTGATAAGAGATGGTAAAGGTATGAATAATAACAAAGAATCAGGACAGAGGTCACCTTGGCAACAGGAGGGAGAGAAGATGTGGGAGAAGCACAGGAGATGCGGAGATGCCAACAGGTACCAGGGCCTACCTGTACACCTGGGGGCTGAGTCCACAGGTGTTTATATTGTTATTATTAATGTTGCAGCAAAACAGAAACAAGCAAACGGGCTTAGGCACAGACCAGCCAAACGGGCCTGAAAGAGATAAGCAACCTTGGTTATCCTGTAGCTGTTACTACTAACAAACACCTGTAGCTAGACTTGTCCTTCCCAAAGCTGATTACTCTAGGAATCCACATGAATCAACACTCTGCACCTGGCACTCTTCTCCCCCTACACTCCCTTGTAGCGCTCTTTATTTCACAGGCCTATAACTTCAGGGATACCAGACCCGGTTGCCAGGCTGCCTAACGCCAGCTGTGACCACTTTGAAATAATGCAAGAAAAAAAATGCAAGACCTTCACAGCTTTGATCCTTATCACCCACCCCAGACCAAGAGTCCTGAGTATAAAAAACTTCTCTCTACCCTCTCTAAGGGGCACAGCTCTTGAGGCGCTAGCCTACTGTGTTCCCCCCTTTGCCTGGCAAAGAATCCAGCTATTCTTTCTTTTCCTCAAACCTCTCTCTCCATATTTCTGTTCCGCATCGGTGCACAGAGCCAAGATCATTTTGGCATCATTAACTTAATGCAAAAGTCACACGATTTAAGAGCAGCCCCACGGCAAGCACAGCACACCTCAGAGAGGACACACTACCCCCAGCACTACTGGAAGTGGGTCCCCTCCCCTCATGATCATGGCATCAACAGCTCCTCCTGTGGTAGTTCCATGGTCTGGAGGCCACCTGCATGGGGTGAGGGGGGCAGCAAGACCCCAGGGCACCTCCCTTCACCTCCCTTGCAGGCTCAGCTTTGCGCTCAGCTTGTCCCCCACCCCAGGTGATGCCCCTGCTTCAAGCTCCGTGGGCCATTTACAGGAGACAAAGACCCTCCTCCCAGAGTGTGAATGGGAGCCTGCAGGATCCCTGCTTCCACCTGTGTTCACGGATAACGTAGAGGAAAATTCTAGGACACTTCTATGGTTTTAATAACTGGATCCTGCTTATTCCTTTCAGAAGACAGGTATTGAGGCAGGCTGGGACCTGGGACCCTTTGCTGCAGTGCTTGCACCTGGACAGCCATCTCCTCCAGCAACAGATGCAAAGAAACGCTGAGGGACTAAAAATAACTGCACGCATGCGCAGTGGGGGCAAATTAAGAACAAGATACAAAAAGGCCAAAACCCAATTGCCACTGCCGAGGTACGGGAGCAAAAGCAGAGTCCTGTGCATGATCCCCGCACACTGCACCACCAAGGGGGTGGCCTAGACCATCTAAGCCGCCCCTCCGGCCCGACGCACCCACCTACCCACACCCTCACCCCCTTTAAGGGACCAGCCCGCCCCTCCTCCTGGATCCAGCAAAGGCACCTGTTACTTGTTCTCGCTCCCTCGTGCTGTAGCAGGAACCTCAATAAAGCCTTGCCTGAACTCTTCACCTGGCCTGATCAATTTCTACTGATTAAGGGCTCCAAGAACCCAGGTAACAGTTATCAGCTAATACCCTCATGGTAACACAGTGTTTGTAAATTAATCAGAATTGAACACTAGTTGCTTTTACAGGTCACATTTTACAGAATTTTCATTAATCTGAATGCCACGTGTTAACAGGAAATGGAACAGAACCACAGCGTCAGAAACTCTGTAACTTGTATGGAAGAGTCGCTATTATTTTTATAAAGACATGAATCCACCTCTTTGCTGAGCTTATTTCAGTGTACTGTCAAGGTAATCAATGTAATAGCCACTTATCTTACCAGCAAAAGTGAGTTCAGCAATAGAGGGAGTAATTGCAATCTATGACGGACCACCGGCAAACCCAGAGAATAATGAAGGGGCGCTTACTATTATAGGGAAAAGGAGTAGTTTGGAGGGGCTGTAATAACCGAGGAGTCCATTGGAGGAGCTGGGCGTCCAAAATATGGAGGCTTCTCAGTGCCTGGGCTGTCCTGGCCCAGAGAGATTTTCTTCTTTCTGCTGGGTAGTAAGATGCGCCTTCCCGTTGGAGATGTAGAGGGTGATCTCTACCTGTTTGGAGTAATTGATGAAGCTTGGGGAGAGGGAGGGGGACGCAGAGAGCTCTCCCTATAGACCCATTTCCACTCCAACTTTAGCTGAGCTTTCTTCAATTAATTCCACAGAACTTTCTGCATTTTCCCCACAACTGCAGTGGAAGACAGGACATTCCTGAGACCCTTCCCAGAACAACACGAGTCGAAACAACACGCTCCGCGCCAGGAGACCAAGGACAGACCTGAGGAACTTACTACTCTAAGTGGAAAGAGAGGGGGAAAGGATCCGTTATTTTACCTTTACTGAAAACTGAGGCCAGAGTGAAAGCAGAACCGTCAGGTCCAGGGTGGGTCCCCTGCAGCCACCCCAACCGCCCTCCCCAAGTCCTGTCCTCCCTCCGACCCCACCCAGCAAAGGACTCGGGGAGGGACCCCCGCGTGGGGACGGGACAGGACGCCAAGACCCCATCCCGGGGCGGAGGGCTTATTGGGGTGGAGACTAGCAGGGGGAGCGGGGAGGGAGACGCGGCACCCCGTCTCCCTCCCCGCTTCCAGCGGGTTCTTTGCCGGTTCGAACCAGCCCCTCCTGGTCTCCGGCCCCAGCTCGGGCACTCACCATCTCCTCCTCGCTCTGAGCTCTCCCCGGCGTCATGCCAGCGGCCCCGAGACTTGGGCAGGTGAGAGCGATGGGGAACGTACACCTGGGATAGCGTGGGCCAGGCGCGCAAGAGCTCGGCGTGCTCACGAGCTCAGCATGCGCACCAGCGCTGCTTAAGTTCAAGAGCCACGACAACACGGGCCAAAATTGCGCCCGCCCCCGACCCTAATTGGACGGTGCCCTGGGCCCCGCGCCCTGATTGGACGGAGTTCGGGACTCCACGCCCTGATTGGCGGGTTTTCAAATTCTTCCCTGACACTTGATTGGGCAGTTCTCCAGCCCCTACTTACAGATGAGAGGTTAGTCCTCCAGGCCCCGCCCCTGCCGTTCCTAATTGGACAGCATCACGGACTCCCTGGAAACCCGAGCAAAAGGCCGGCTGAGGTCACGTGTTGTCTGCCTCAGACGGTACCTCCGTGGCCTCCTTCCCGGGACGGGTCTCCGAGCGGAAACCCCTCCCTGCAAGGCGGACTCGCCGTCCGCCCGCCACTCGGCGCCCCCTCGTGGTCCTCCTGCTGGACCTGGATGTCCTGACTCAGTTTCTTTGCGGAGCGCCCCTTGTCCGGAGCGGGGACTGGAAGGACGAGAATGGGACAGGGCAGGGGGTTCTGTTATGGTGACCTTCGGTGTCAGGGGTCGGCCCGATGCGAGGTCATCCTGGGCCTGTGCCCTTTAAGAACAAAGACTCAGTGACGTCACCGCGTGCAACGAAGGGTCAGGTTCAGTCCCACAGGTGACCTTTGACACGGGGCGGGCCCGCCTTCCATCCTCTTCCCTATCTCTTGGGCTAGAGGTCAGCAGCCCTCAGCCAGGGACCTTTGCCCCGTGGGAATTCGGACCCCCAGTCCCCAGACTACGTGCAGGACTGGTCTTAGCACAGACACAGGTGTGAGAGGCCACAGACCTCAGGTGTGCATTTTACACTACAAGAAAATTTATGTCAGATCAGGCTTTAGTCAGTCCATGTGAAATTTGAAACGTTAAAAGCTATTATTTCCTTTTTCAGATTATAGAGTGATGGTTGCACAGGTGAGCGACATACAAAAAACAGTGAGTTTTACACTTAAAAGAGTGAACGGGGCTTCCCTGGTGGCGCAGTCGTTGAGAGTACGCCTGCCAATGCAGGGGACTCGGGTTCGTGCCCTGGTCTGGGAGGATCCGACATGCTGCAGAGCGGCTGGGCCCGTGAGCCATGGCCGCTGAGCCTGCGCGTCCGGAGCCTGTGCTCTGCAACGGGAGAGGCCACAACAGTGAGAGGCCCGCGTACCGCAAAAAAAAAAAAAAAAAAAAAAGAGTGAACGTTATGGTATGTGAGTTATATCGCCATTGAAAAAGAATTAAAAGCAGTAATAGCCATGATAACTCTACCTCCTGCCTCCATTTAGTCACCACTAAAATGTTTTCTGACTCTAGATTTGCCTATTCTGGATCTTATATGTATATAAAATCATACAATATTGGCCTTTTCTGCCTGTTTTTTTCCTCAGCATGTTTTCAAGGTTCATCCACGTTGCAGCATGTGTCAGAGCTTCCTTCCTTTTTGTGACTATTATTCTCATCTTATGTACAGGTTACACTTTATCCATTCATCCACTGATGGACATTTGGAATGTTTCACCTTTTAGCTATTTTAAATAGTACTGCAACCAGTATTCATGTACACGTATTTGAGCATCTCTTTCAGTAAAGACAGGAGTGGAATAGTTGGGTCATAGGCTAATTCTATGTTTAACTTTCTGAGGAACTACCAACATCTTACCTGTAGTGGCTGCACCATTTTACATTCCCCCCAGCAGTGTACAGGGTTCTAATTTCTCCATATCCTTGACATTTCTTTTCTGACTTTTTAATTCTACCCGTCCTGGTGGTTGCAAAGTGGTTATCTCATTGTGGTTTTGACTTGCATTTCCCTGATGATTAGTGATGAATATTTTCATGTTTTTATGGGCTACTAGTATGTTATCCTTGGATAAATGTCTGTTTACCTCCTTGGCCCGTTTTTTGTGTTTTTGTTTTTTTTGTGTGTGGTACGCGGGCCTCTCACTGTTGTGGCCTCTCCCGTTGCAGAGCACAGGCTCCGGACGCGCAGGCTCAGCGGCCATGGCTAATGGGCCTAGCCGCTCTGCAGCATGTGGGAACCTCCTGGACCGGGGCACGAACCCGTGTCCCCTGCATCGGCAGGTGGACTCTCAACCACTGCGCCACCAGGGAAGCCCTTGGCCCGTTTTTTAATTGAGTTGTTTGCATTTTTGTGATTGACATGTTAGGCTTTTTAATGTTCTCTGGACAATAAAACCTTATCACATTTATGATTTGCAAATATGTTCTTCTATTCTGTAGGGATGTCTTTCCAGTATCCTTTGATGCACAAGAGATTTTAATTTTGATAATGTCCACTTTATTTTTTCTTGTGTTGCTTGTGCCTTTGATGTCATATTAAGAAATCATTATGAAATCCAAGTTCATAGATTTATCCCTGTGTTTCCTTCATTCACTGGGTTACTCAGGATAGCCCGTGGGGTGGGGATGGGATTCTCAGCAGACACTTTCAACTCCTGGAACTGGAAAGAAGCTCCTGGTAAAGCAGGTGTCCCTAGGTAAATTTTTAATGTGAAAGCCAGTGAAGTTTAAGGTATATCACTCTTTTTTTTTTTTTTACATCTTTATTGGTGTATAATTGCTTTACAATGGTGTGTTAGTTTCTGCTTTATAACAAAGTGAATCAGTTATACATATACATATGTTCCCATATCTCTTCCCTCTTGCATCTCCCTCCCTCCCACCCTCCCTATCCCACCCCTCTAGGTGGTCACAAAGCACCGAGCTGTTCTCCCTGTGTTATGCGGCTGCTTCCCACTAGCTATCTATTTTACGTTTGGTAGTGTATATATGTCCATGCCACTCTCTCACTTTTCACAGCTTACCCTTCTCCCTCCCCACATCCTCAAGTGTATTCTCTGGTAGGTCTGTGTCTTTATTCCTGTCTTACCCCTAGGTTCTTCATGACATTTTTTTTTCTTAGATTCCATATATATGTGTTAGCATACGGTATTCGTCTTTCTGACTTACTTCACTCTGTATGACGGACTCTAGGTCCATCCACCTCACTAGAAATAACTCAATTTCATTTCTTTTTATGGCTGAGTAATATTCCATTGTATATATGTGCCACATCTTCTTTATCCATTCATCCATTCATCCATTCATCCGATGATGGACACTTAGGTTGTTTCCATCGCCTAGCTATTGTAAATACAGCTGCAATGAACATTTTGGTACATGACTTTTTGAATTGTAGTTTTCTCAGGGTATATGCCCAATAGTGGGATTGCTGGGTCATATGGTAGTTCTATTTGTAGTTTTTTAAGGAACCTCCATACTGTTCTCCATAGTGGCTGTATCAATTCACATTCCCACCAGCAGGGCAAGAGGGTTCCCTTTTCTCCACACCCTCTCCAGCACTTATTGTTTCTAGATTTTTTGATGATGGCCATTCTGACCAGTGTCAGATGATATCTCATTGTAGTTTTGATTTGCATTTATCTAATGATTAATAATGTTGAGCATTCTTTCATGTGTTTGTTGGCAGTCTGTATATCTTCTTTGGAGAAATGTCTATTTAGGTCTTCTGCCCATTTTCACTCTTTTAAATGGTAATCATCCATTCCTATGGGAACATACTTTACTTTCATATTTTCATAATTAAGCTACCAATGTAAGTTTTTAATCCTTGATCATTTTAAGCTAACCACCCCCCAACGTTGTTTAGAAAAACACTGCTACTACTAAACATTTGTTCTTATTTGTAAAGCTTAGAAGTGAGATTTGTGAAGTTCTAAGAAACACTGACTGTAGAAAAAAGGGATTTTATGAAGACACTATAGGTATTTGTGAAGAATTGACATCACGGTGATACTGCTCTCTCCTTTCTTAGAACATGCTTTACCTTTCCATTTATTTGGTTTGATGTCATTCAACATAATCCTACATTTTTTACATTAGGTTCAATCTTTCATTAGACTTATTTTGACATGACTGTCATTTCTACTTTTGGACACATTATCTTTTTTTTTTTCTTTTTTTTTGCGGTACGCGGGCCTCTCACTGTTGTGGCCTCTCCCGTTGCGGAGTACAGGCTCCGGACGCGCAGGCTCAGCGGCCATGGCTCACGGGTGCAGCCGCTCCGAGGCATGTGGGATCTTCCCGGACCAGGACACAAACCCATGTCCCCTGCATCGGCAGGCGTACTCTCAACCACTGCACCCAATGAAGCCCGACACATTATCTTTTAAATTAAATCCTCAACCTCTTTTCCATAGTGATTAGAAATGTAATGACTTTTTTTTTTGTCTGTGTTGGGTCTTTGTTGCTGCACAGGCTTTCTCTAGTTGCGGTGAGCGGGGGCTACTCTTCGTTGTGGTGCATGGGCTTCTCATTGCGGTGGCTTCTCTTGTTGTAGAGCACGGGCTCTAGGCATGCGGGCTTCAGTAGTTGTGGCACGTGGGCTCAGTAGTTGTGGCTCACATGCTCTAGAGCTCAGGCTCAGTAATTGTGGTACAAGGGCTTAGTTGCTCCACGGCATGTGGTATCTTCCTGGGCCAGGGCTCGAACCCGTGTCTCCTGCATTGGCAGGCGGATTCTTAACCACTGCGCCACCAAGGAAGTCCCAGATGGGGCCCTGTTGATAATTTAAAATTCTCTGGATCACCTGTCTTACTAGTTTACTATGATCCAGGAAATGTTTTCCCCTGTTGCTTTTTCCCATACCTAGAATTACACTATTACAATTGTTCTGTCTAGCGTTATAAACGAGATCTATTTCCTCAAGATGTTTAGCCATCATCAATTTTGTTGGAGGCCTGGTTACATACTGGGTAATGTAAGAGACAACAATCTTATAAAATAGACAGGATATAAGTAATATACCTAGTAACATTAATGAAGTCACAAGTAGGGATTTAAGCCATGAGCTTCCAGAGCAAAACCAGCTTCCCAAAAGTTCACCAAGGCTAGGAAGTAGGTCCTCTAAGGCAGCAATCTGATTTTTCAGGTAGCTTATTAAATGTACTATATTGGAGTATTCATCTGGTATGAAAACACAGGATTCAGTTTGAATTATGGCACAGGTGCCTCCCTGAGATGTTGTAAGGATATCAAGGATCATATGGTTTTGTAACACAGCTTTCCTCATCATAGAGACTGTAAGGTCGGATCTTAACAAACGGCACCGCGAAACAAAGGAAAGCTTCATGTGAGCTTTATTAGGGAGCGCTCCCGGGCGAGGTTCACTGGTCTGAAAGAAAGGGGCCAGAGAAGTCGCGTCCAGTACTGGATAAGGGGGATTTTTATTGGGGTAAAAGCAGAAGGCGGCTTGCAAGGGGAGGGGGTGGTTTGCTATACAGGGTAATTCCTTATTTGGTGAGGATACAGCAGGGCCAGGTGTTGGTTGGTCTGTTGTGGGGCGTAAGCCCATTTTCCCTTCCCGTCAGCCCCATTGTTTTCTGGGCAGGAAGTTAGAGTCTCTTGTTGATTCCCAGAACAGGTGAAGTCGTTATGTCTCAATGCCTCTCCTACCTCATACTGGTCGATGTTTTCTCTTACCCCCCGGGCCTCCTTTCACCCGAACCAACGGACCTTACAGAGACCTCAGAATTCAGTAGGCTAATAGCCTGGTTACTATCATTTAAGGCCTTATGGTGAATTCTGTTAAGACTTCACTGTGGGAAATTACATCTTCCAGTCCTACTGAAGGTACAAAATAGCTGTTAAGTGATCCTACCAGTGAGACACAGATCTTTTGGTTCATCGGGCTCATATTGATGGTAAATTTGCTGGGGTTGCGTCTAAGGGAATCCCAAAGTACATCTTCCTATCCATCACGGCAGAAGTCAGGGCCATAGGTTGAACCCACAAAGCCATCGAGTCCCATTAGGTGCGACCCATTATATTCCTGGTCACCTGACCCAAAATGCTCCATACCAATCACTATCTTTTTTTTTTTTTTGGCCACAGCAAACGGCTTGTGGGATCTTAGTTCCCCAACCAGGGATCAAACCCCACTCTCCCAATGCAGGGGGCCTGGGTTTGATCCCTGTTCAGGGAACTAGATCCTGCATGCATGCCACAACCAAGAGTCCGCATACCGCAACTAAAGATCCCACGTGCCTCAACTAAAGATCCCGCTTGCCACAACTGAAGATCCTGAATGCTGCAACTAAGATCCGGCGCAACAAAAATAAATAAATAAAAATAACAAATAAATAACTATTAAAATCAATTTCCCTACTGATTGTGCTGTGGCACATCTACATGGGAATGCCTCAACCCAGTGTGAAAACATACAAATCATAACAAGAACATATTGATAACCATGGGAAGGAGGCATTTGTATAAAACCAACCTGGTATACTTCAAAAGGACCCACAGGTAATGGAAAATGTCCTTGAGAACAATGGATTGGCTTCCATGGGTTATATTTGGGACAAGGACTGTATCCTGAATAGACCTTTGGAGGTATAGTAAAAGAAGGCTTCCAAAAATATTGTTTACCCCATAACACCATCTTATCTGGGTTCCAACGGGTTAACTCATGAGTATATTGTAAAATAGGATATTGAGCTCCAAACAGAAGGATAGGCTTCCCTTTTGGGCCTATCCACAGCTCTGTATTGGAGTTGAATCTTCCTGCATTCTGTGTCCAGGTGTCTTTTTCTTTGTCTGGTACAATTCTCTGAAACTTGAACAATATGTCAGTAAGGTTACTGGGAGCCTGAAAGGGAAAGGCAGTGGTTAGTTGGTCCTTGTTGGTTTGTAAAGCTTCTGCTTGGGAGTGTTATCCACTAGAGAATTTCCTTTTGCTTCTGCAGTGTCACCCTTAGAATGATCTGATGCCTTAACAATGGCAAGTACCCTTGGTAGCAGAATTGCATCTAGGGACTTCCCTGGTGGTGCAGTGGTTAAGAATCCGCCTGCCAATGCAGGGGACACAGGTTCGAGCCCTGGTCTGGGAAGATCCCACATGCCGTGGAGCAACTAAGCCAGTGCGCCACTACTGAGCCTGCGCTCTAGAGCCCACAAGCCACAACTACTGAGCCCATGTGCCACAACTACTGAAGCCAACGCACCTAGAGCCCGTGCTCCGCAACAAGAGAAGCCACCGTAATGAGAAGCCTACCCACCGCGACGAAGAGTAGCCCCCGCTCGCCGCAACTAGAGAAAGCCCAAGGGCTGTAACAAAGACTCAACACAGCCAGAATAAATAAATTTTTTAAAAAAAGAATTGCATCTAGTAACTCCACTACTTATTTCCTATTTTTTTTAATTTAAGTATAGTTGATTTTCAATGTTGTATTATTTTCTACTGTCCAGCAAAGTGATTCAGTTATGCATATATATATATATATATATATATATACATTCTTTTTTATACATATATTCTTTTCCAATATGGTTTATCACAGGATATTGAATATGGTTCCCTGTGCTATATAGTAGGACCTTGTTGTCTATCCATTCTATATATAATAGTTTGCATCTGCTAACCCCAAACTCCCAACCCATCCCTCCTCCACCACCCCCACTGCCTTGGCATCCACAAGTCTATTCTCTCTCTTTTTTTTTCTTTTTTTTAAAATAAATTTATTTATTTATTATTTATTTTTTGCTGTGTTGGGTCTTTGTTGCTGCACGCCGGCTTTCTCTAGTTGTGGCGAGCGGGGGCCACTCTTCGTTGCAGTGTGCAGCTTCTCATTGCTGTGGCTTCTCTTGCTGCGGAGTACAGGCTCTAGGCGCTCGGGCTTCAGTAGTTGTGGCACGCGGGCTCAGTAGTTGTGGCTCGAGGGCTCTAGCGCTCAGGCTCAGTAGTTGTGGCGCGTGGGCTTAGTTGCTCTGCGGCATGTGGGATCTTCCCAGACCCAGGGCTCGAACCCATGTCCTCTGCATTGGCAGGCGGATTCTTAACCACTGCACCACCAGGGAAGTCCCCACAAGTCTATTCTCTATGTCTGTGAGTTTGTCTGTTTTGTAGATAGGTTCATTTGTGTCTGTTTCCCATTTTTGATACACGGTCCTGAGGATGTTAAAAAGTCCTCTTTGGAACTTCCCTGGCTGTCCAGTGGTTAAGACTCTATTTCCAATACAGGGGATATGGGTTCGATCCCTGGTTGGGGAACTAAGATTCCACATGCAGCGAGGCCCAAAAAAAAAAAGTCCTCTTTGTTTCCAAAGCATACCAAAATCATATGCCACTCCAAAAGCATACTAGCTGTGTAAATATTAACAAATTTTCCTTTTGCCAACAAACAGGCTCTTATTAGTGCTATTAATTCAGCCTGTTGGGTGGAAGAGATATAAGGCAAGGGACCATTTTCAAAGATAGACACTGGAGAAACAATGGCATAGCCAGCCTGGTACCTTCCTGAGGTCCCTGTAGACATGAACCATCAGTGAGTAATATAAAATCAGAATTATCCATTGGGCTTTCTCGAAGGTCAATCCTAGGAGATAAAAGATTGTCAGTTAATAAAAATAGAGTTGCCAGGTAAGCCAGCAATCCCACTCGTGGGCATATATCTAGACAAAACTATAATTCAAAAAGATACACGCACCCCTATGTTCATAGCAGCACTATTTACAATAGCCAAGGCATGGAAACAACCTAAATGTCTATCGACAGATGACTAGATAAAGAAGATGTGGTATATACATACAATGGAATATTACTCAGCCATAAAAAAGAATGAAATAATGCCATTTGCAGCAACATGGATGGCCCTAGAGATTATCATACTAAATGAAGTAAGCCAGAAAGAGAAAGACAAATACCATATGATATCACTTATATGTGGAATCTAAAATACGACACAGGGAATTCCCTGGAGCTCCAGTGGTTAGGATTCCATGCTCTCACTGCCAAGGGCCCGGGTTCAATCCCTGGTCAGTGAACTAAGATCCCACAAGCCTCGCGGTGCAGCCAAAAATAAAATATAGTAAAATACAACACAAATGAACTTATCTACGAAACAGAAACAGACTCACAGACATAGAGAACAGACTTGTGGCTGCCAAGGGAAGTGGGTGGAGGTGGGAAGGAGTGGGAGTTTGAGGTTAGCAGATGCAAACTATTATATATAGGATGCATAAACAAGGTCCTACTGTCTAGCACAGGGAACTATATTCAATATCCTGTGATAAACCATAATGGAAGAGAATATGAAGAAGAGTGTATATATACTTATAACCGAATCACTTTGCTGTACAGAAATTAACAACTCTACTTCAAGAAAAAAATAATAATAATAAAATAGAGTAGCCAATTCACCATCTATGCCTTCTAAAAAGGCAGAGTTAAGTAGAGGGTCATTTTGGTGGTTAGAGAATGAGTCAGGTGTCACGCCTGAATATTGTTTCGAAGTTTTCTCGAAGCCCTCATAGTAATCCGCGATTGATTCCTCTGGTCTTTGTCTACATTGCTGAATCTTTGCCCAGTCTAAGGCTTTGGGGAAAAGCCCTGGGATAAGTCTGAGTAGTTTACCAGCCAACTGCCTGCATTCAGTCCAGTCTGCGGGCTACGTAGATGGAAATTCTCTGAGGGTGTCTTTCAGCTTGCTTTCTCTATCCACTCCTGTGCTTTACTTTCGGAAACTAACAGCTATATTAATTGATATAGATCTGCAAAGCTGGGCTCATAGGTTCGGATGGTTAACTCAAACTCCTTAGCAAATCCCGGTGGATCTTGACTAGGTTTGGGAAATTCCTTAGCTAAAGCTCTAAGTTCTGCTCTGGTCCAAGGGTGTGCACCTAAGCACCAAGGACAGTTCATCTCTCCCTGTAACAGGTTTCTCCATAAAGGGAGCTGTGATTGCTTCTGATTTTCTGTCTTCCTTTGCTGGGAAAGGGGAAGCAGCAGGAGGCGAGGTTGATGGGGGAGAGAGAGACAGAGGGGGAGAGAGAGAGAGAGAGAGAGAGAGAGAGAGAGAGAGAGAGAGAGAGAGGGAGAGAGCGCCTCGGGATCAGGCAATTCAGATAAAAGAGGAAGAGACAGTTAAGGCTAGTGGCTTTTTAAATTCCAAGATACACCTCAGCTATCTGGGGCCAGTATCCTGGGCTTTCTCATCCTGAGTGTCCTCAGGGTGCATCATTGGAGGGTGGGGGGTGGCTGCAGAGGCTGACAGCTTGCTGGGGGACATCCTGTCTCCACCTTGAGTTCCCTCGGGGCTCCCCTTCAGGGGTGGCTGTCATGTGATGGCTGCAACGTCCTTTGTTTACTGATAGGGAAGGCAGCATTTTAATTATTTTTATTCTTATTTATTTTTTGGCTGCCCCGCAGGGCTTTGGGATCTTAGTTCCCCGAACAGGGATTGAACCCGGGCCCCCCAGCAGTGAAAGCACCGAGTCCTAACCACTGGACCACCAGGGAATTCCCGACAAGTAGCATTTTTAATTCACAAAGAGTTGAAAACAAGACCTCCTGCCAACCCAGAAAACCTCTCACAAATGTAGAAAAGAAAGAAAACAGATATAGAGTCATAGGTGTAGAAAACAAACTTATGGTTACCAGCGGGGAAAAGGGGGGAGGGATAAATTGGGAGATTGGGATTGACATACACACACTATTATATATAAAACAGATAACTAATAAGGACCTACTGTATAGCACAGGGAACTCTGCTCAATATTCTGTAATGACCTATATTGAAAAAGAATCTAAAAAAGAGTGGATAAATGTATAACTTATTCACTTTACTGTACAGCAGAAACTAACACAGCATTGTGAATCAACTATACTCCAATAAAAATTTTAAAAAAAACTTTTATTATTGATAGCACTAAGCCAAAATGTGAGGCACATCGCAGGCAATCCGCTAAGAGGTTGCAAAAACAGAAAAACATTTCGTCTCCTTTTGGAGCTAAATGGATGCAACTCATGAATACCTGTTCTCAAGATAAGCCATAACCAGTCCTCAGGTGAGAGACCCCGAGAGCATCGGTCACGCTTAGTTCAAATTCACTCCTCCTGGTAATTGGGTGACCGTCTGTGTTAGTTAACTGACTTTATTCAAAGGCAAAACCCACTTTTACCTTTAGGACAGGAGGGAGTTTTGCACAGAGGGGCACGGGCTCCCCTGACAACTGCATTTCAGGGAGAAGGCTCTCAGGTCCTCCCGAAAGACTCCCGGGTGGTAAAGCTCGCAAGAGCCTTATTTAGTTTTTTAAAAGGTTTATTTACATTTCAAAGGACAGAGAAAGAATTTACCCCACCACACGTTCTCTAAAGAAAATGGTCTACCAAAAGGAGAAGAGATAAATCTCTTTCCTTATTTTCAACAGGGAGAGTTAGGGCTCTTGTTCTCAATTTGATTTGCCCTTACATCTGTAAAAAACAAAAACAAAACAATGGTTAAGTTTCAAGGGACCGGAATGAAAGATTTTAGAAGCTCTTCCAAACCAAGATTGGAATCAAAACTGGGAGGGACGGAGCCTGTGCTCCGCAACGGGAGAGGCCACAACAGTGAGAGGCCCGCGTACCGCAAAAAAAAAAAAAAAAAAAACTGGGAGGGGGTGACCTAATATGGTGAAGAAAATATTGGAAAACTGGATATTGTTTCATGCTTAAAATCGCCTTTGAAATATTATGGAGAAGTACAATACGTGGCACTCAGAAAAGAATGCACTAAATGTTGTACGCTACGTTTAATCATTTTAAGTTAAAAAAATCGTGTTCAGATTGTGAATGAAAAATGTTGCCTGCCATATCAGCAGACAAAGGGTGCTGTGGCCATAAAGCCATCAGCCACTACCAGCCCTACCCCGCCGCCCCCAAGCCCCAACAATGAGCCAGGAGGGAACTCAGGATGGAGACAAAGGGGCTGCTGCCCGCCAAGTCCTCGGCCACTGCAGCCACCCCCCAAAACGGTGCACCCTGGGGCCGGGGGGGTGGGGACTCAGGATTAGAAAGAACAAGTTACTGGTCCTAGACAGTCAAGGTGCACAGCAAAGGAATGATTTCAATGAGCCCAGACTCCTGCATCTTCACATACCCAGAAAAGTGCTAAATTCATTAACTTGAGATGTCTGGATTTCTTTCTTTTTTTTTTTTTTTTCTTTTAATTTGTTTTTTTGTATTTTGCCCACACCGAGTGGCATGCGGGATGCTTCCCGGACCAGGGATCGAACCCAGGCCTTTGCAGTGAAAAGTCCAAATCCTAACCACTAGGCCGCCAGGGAACTCCCTGGTTTTCTTTAATTAACAGTAATCTTTTTGCTGTTCCGACTACTTGGATTTTGTTGCAAAACTTCTCTGTACCCTGGTTCCTCCCTTACCTCTTTGGAGCGGTCCCTCAGAGTGATCTCAGAAGCTGTCTTCTGGGCTTGAGTCCTCAGAACATCTGCCAAATAAAACATAATTCTCAACATTTAGGTTGTGCTTTTTTTTTCCACTCGCTAAGCTTAAGGAATAAATAATAAACGGGCACCATAGACTGGGCACCCACACTTATGAACAGACTGAGGCAACTCCTGGTCTTTTGAGGGTGCCCCACTCTGACTGCTACTCCCCCAGCCCCCAGCGGTCACCACCACCCTGAATTTTGTGGTAATTCTTCATAACTTGTATCATCTATTATTTATTACTAAGCAGGGTTGGGTGTAATTCTGCCGCCTTTGAAATTTCAGAAACTATTCCTGGAATTACCCTGAAAAGCCTTTCCTGTGGTGTGTATGTGTCTATGTGTTCTTACCAGTCTCTGTTCAACCGAGTGTGTGCAGTTTCTTTTTTTAAAAAAATTAATTAATTAATTTTATTTTTGGCTGCGTTGGGTCTTCGTAGCTGCGCCCGGGCTTTCTCTAGTTGCGGCAAGCGGGGGGCTACTCTTCCTTGTGGTGCACAGGCTTCTCATTGCGGTGGCTTCTCTTGTTGCGGAGCACGGGCTGTAGACGCACGGGCTTCAGTAGTTGTGGCGCACGGGCTCAGTAGTTGTGGCACGCGGGCTTCAGTAGTTGTGGCGCCCGGGCTTAGCTGCTCCGCGGCATGTGGGATCTTCCCGGACCAGGGCTCGAACCCGTGTCCCCTGCATTGGCAGGCAGAGTCTCAACCACCGCGCCACCAGGGAAGTCCCTGTGTACAGTTTCTTAAGCTCACCTAGTGTTTCCCTCGGAGAAAACTGCACCCAAACAAATGTGAAGTTCATGTTATGCTCAATTCACTCCCTTATATGGAAGTCATCTTGTAACCCATCTGTGCTCAAAACGCAGGTGTTCAGGCAGCCCTGACAGTGCCTGTCCTGGACTAAGAATGTTGCCTGCCCCATCAAAAACAACGGACGTTGAGCCTGGCCAACCAGCAGCCCCTGCAGCCGCCCTCAGCGGTGCACCCTGGGGCGATTCAGGATGCAGAAAAGCAGGATACTGGCCCTAGATGGTTAAGGTGCATAGGAAAGGAATTATTTCAATCAGCCCAGACTAAAACAGAATAGAGGGACTTGCCTGGTGGTCCAGTGGGTAAGACTCCCCACTCCCAAGGCAGGGGGCCCCGGTTCGATCCCTGGTCGGGGAACTAGATCCCGCGTGCCACAACTAAGAGTTCGCATGCCGCAGCGAAGACCCAGCACAGCCAAAACTAAAACATGCACACGCACACACACACACACACACACAAAACAAGTACAATATTGCAAAACTAGCATAGCGTCTTAAAAGAAAAAAAAATAAAATAACAGGGACCTACTCTATAGCACAGGAACTATGCTAAATATCTTGTAATAACCTGTAATGGAAAAGAATCTGAAAAAGAATATAGATATAGATATATATGTATAACTGTATCACTTTGCTGTACACCTGAAACTAACACAACACTGTAAATCAGCTATACTTAAATTAATAAAGTTCAAAAAATAAAAATAAGCCCAGACTCCGCATCTTCCCTTACCTAGAAAAGTGCTAAATTCACTAACTTAAAAGATGTCTGGTTTCCTTTAATTAGCTGTTCTGACTACCTGGGGATTTTTTTGTTTTGCAAAAACTCATATGCGACTTCCCTGGTGGTCCAGTGGTTAAGACTCCGCCCTCCCAATGCAGGGGGCCAGGGTTCCATCCCTGGTTGGGGAACTAGATCCCATATGCATGCCACAATTAAGAGTCTGCCTGCCACAACTAAGGAGCCCGTCTGCTGCAACTAAGACCCAGCGCAACCAGATAAATAAACTACATACAATTAAAAAAAAAAAAAACTCATATATATTCTGGCCCCTCCCTTATCTCTTTGGAGCAGTCCCTTAGACCTATCTGAAAGGTGTAATTCTCAACTTTTAGGTTGTGCATTCCTTCTCAATTGACAGTGCATATTTACTATTTATATCTAAGTCAAAATTGAAGGCAATGTTCACATCCCTAAATACTTCCAATTAGTTTTCCCCAACAAACTAATACATCTAGTAATCAAGACAGTGTTGTATTGCCATAAAGACAGTTGAATTGGGCTTCCCTGGTGGCGCAGTGGTTGGGAAGCCGCCTGCCAATGCAGGGGACATGGGTTCGAGCCCTGGTCCGGGAAGATCCCACATGCGTGGAACAACTAAGCCCACGCGCCACAACTACTGAGCCTGTGCTCTAGAGCCTGCAAGCCACAACTACTGAGCCCGCGTCCCACAACTACTGAAGCCTGCGCATCTAGAGCCCGTGCTCTGCAACAAGAGAAGCCACCGAAATGGGAAGACCACACACCGCAACAAGGAGTAGCCCCCGCTCGCCGCAACTAGAGAAAGCCCAAGCACAGCAACGAAGACCCAATGCAGCCAAAAATAAATAAATTTATTTTAAAAAATTTTTTAAAAGATAGTTGAATTGATGGATGAAATGGAATTTAAAAATCTAGTGGTAGACCCTACATATATGTTCAATTAATTTTGCCAAAAGGCAATACAAGGTAGAAATTGTTCTGCAACACCTGGAAATCCATATATAAATAAATTCTAATCCCAATTTCACACTATAAACAAAAATTATTTTGAGATGAATTATAAATCAAAATGTAAGTGCTAAAGTACAAAGCTTTTTATTTATTGAAGTATAGTTGGTTTACAATGTTGTGACAGTTTCTGGTGCACAGCAAAGTGATTCAGTTATACATGTACCTGTCTATCTATCTATACATGTATATATTCTTTTTCAGATTCTTTTCCATTATAGAGTATTACAAGATATTAAATATAGTTCCCTGTGCTATACAGTAGGACTTTGTTTTTTATTTATTTTATATATAGTAGTATCTGTTAATCCCAAACTCCTAATTAATCTCTCCCCACCTTCCCCTCTGATAACCATGTTTGTTTTCTATGTCTGTGAGTCTGTTTCTGTTTTGCAAATAAGTTCATTTCTGGCTTACTTAGTATGATCATCTCTAGGTCCATCCATGTTGCTGCAAATGGCATTATTTCATTTTTTTTTATGGCTGAGTAGTATTCCAGTGTGTGTGTGTGTACCACATCTTCTTTATCCATTCATCTGTTGATGGACACGTAGGTTGCTTCCATGTCTTGGCTACTGTAAATAGTGCTGCTATACTGTAAATAGTGCTGCTATGAACATAGGGGTACATGTATCTTTTTATTTTAATACATCTTTACTGGAGTATAATTGCTTCACGATACTGTGTTAGTTTCTGTTGCACAACAAAGCAAATCAGCCATATGCATACACATGTCCCCATATCCCCTCCCTCTTGAGCCTCCCTGCCATCCTCCCTATCCCACCCCTCTAGATCATCGCAAAGCACAGAGCCGATCTCCCTGTGCTATGCTGCTGCTTCCCACTAGCTATTTTACATTCAGTAGTGTACATATGTCGATGCTACTCTCACTTCGCCCCAGCTTTGCCCTCCCACCCCATGTCCTCAAGTCCATTCTCTATGTCTACCTCTTTATTCCTGCCGTGCCACTGGGTACATCAGTACCAATTTTTTTCCCCTAGATTCCATATATATGTGTTAGCATATGGTATTTGTTTTTCTCTTTCTGACTTACTTCACTCTGTATGACAGACTCTAGGTCCATCCACCTCACTACAAATGACTAAATTTCTTTTCTTTTTATGGCTAAGTAATATTCCATTGTATATATGTGCCACATCTTCTTTATCCATGCATCTGTTGATGGACATTTAGGTTGGTTCCATGTCCTGGCTATTGTAAATAGTGCTGCAATGAACATTGTGGTACATGTCTCTTTCTGAATTATGGTTTTCTCAGCGTATATGCCCAGTAGTGGGATTGCTGGGTCACATGGTAGTTCTATTTTTAGTTTTTTAAGGAACCTCCATACTGTTCTCCATAGTGGCTGTATCAATTTACATTCCCATCAACAGTGCAAGAGGGTTCCCTTCTCACCACATCCTTTCCAGCATTTACTATTTCAAGATTTTTGGATAATGGTCATTCTGACCAGTGTGAGGTGATAACTCCTCGTAGTTTTGATTTGCATTTCTCTAGTAATAAGTGATGTTGAGCACCTTTTCATGTGCCTCTTGGCCATTTGTACGTCTTCCTTGGTGAAATGTCTATTTAGGTCTTCCGCCTTTTTTTTTTTTTTTTTTTTTTTTCCGGTACGTGGGCCTCTCACTGTCGTGGCCTCTCCCGTTGCGGAGCACAGGCTCCGGACGCACAGGCTCAGCGGCCATGGCTCACGGGCCCAGCCGTTCTGCGACATGTGGGATCCTCCCGGGCCGGGGAAAGAACCCGTGTCCCCCGCATCGGCAGGCGGACTCTCAACCACTGCGCCACCAGGGAAGCCCCCACCCATTTTTTAACTGGATTATTTGTTTTTTTGATATTGAGCTCCATGAGCTGTTTGTATATTTTGGAAACTAATCCTTTGTCTGTTGTTTCATTTGCAAATATTTTCTCCCATTCTGAGGGTTGTCTTTTTGTCTTGTTTATGGTTTCCTTTGCTGTGCAAAAGGTTTTAAGTCCCATTTGTTTATTTTTGTTTTTATTTCCATTACTTTAGGAGGTGGGTCAAAAAAGATCTTGCTGTGGTTTATGTCAAAGTGTTTTTCCAATATTTTCCTCTAAGAGTTTTATAGTGTCTGGTCTTACATTTAAGTCTTCAATCCATTTGGAGTTTATTTTTGTGTATGGTGTTAGGTAGTGTTCTAATTTCATTCTTTTACATGTAGCTGTCCAGTTTCCCCAGCACCACTTATTGAAGAGGCTGTCTTTTCTCCATTGTATGTTCTTGACTCCTTTGTCATAAATTAGGTGCCCATATGTGCGTGGGTTTATCTCTGGCATTCTATCCTGTACCATTGATCTATATTTCTGTTTTTGTGCCAGTACCATAGTGTCTTAATTACTGTAGCCTTGTGGTATAGTTTGAAGTCAGGGAGCCTGATTCCTCCAACTCCATTTTTCTTTCTCAAGATTGCTTTGGCTATTCAGGGTCTTTTGTGTTTCCATACGAATTGTAAGATTTTTGTTCTAATTGTGTGAAGACTGCCATTGGTAGTTTGATAGGGATTGCATTGAATCTGTAGATTGCTTTGGGTACTATAGTCATTTTCACAATATTGATTCTTCCAATCCAAGAACATGGTATATTTCCCCATTTGTTTATGTCATCTTTGATTTCCTTCATCAGTGTATTATAGTTTTCTGAGTATGAGTCTTTCACCTCCTTAGGCAGGTTTATTCCTAGGTATTTTATTCTTTCTCTTGCGATGGTAAATGGGAGTGTTTCCTTAATTTCTCTTCCTGATTATTCATTGTTGGTGTATAGGAATACCAGAGATTTCTGTGCATTAATTTTGTATCCTGCAAACTTACCAAATTCATTGATTAGTTCTAGTAGTTTTCTGGTGGCATCTTTATGATTTTCTATGTACACTATCATGTCATCAGCAAACAGTGACAGTTTTACTTCTTCTTTTCCAATTTGTATTCCTTTTATTTCTTTTTCTTCTCTGATTGCTGTGGCTAGGACTTCCAAAACTATGTTGAATAAGAGTGGCAAGAGTGGATATCCTTGTCTTGTTCCTGATCTTAGTGGAAATGCTTTCAGTTTCTCATCATTGAGTATGATGCTTGCTGTGGGTTTATCATATATGGCCTTTATTATGTTGAGGTAGGTTCCCTCTATGCCCATTTTCTGGAGAGTTTTTATCATAAATGGTGTTGAATTTTGTCAAAAGGTTTTTCTGCATCTATTGAAATGATCATATGGTTTTTATTCCTTAATTTGTTAATGTGATGTATCACATTGATTGATTTCCATATATTGAAGAATCCTTGCATGCCTGGGATAAACCCCAGTTGATCATGGTGTATGATCCTTTTGATGTGCTGTTGGATTCTGTTTGCTAGTATTTTGTTCAGCATTTTTGCATCATGTTCATCAGTGATACTGGTCTATAATTTTCTTTTTTTGTGATATCTTTTTTTGGTTTTGGTATCAGGGTGATGGTGGCTTCGTAGAATGAATTTGAGAGTGTTTCTCCCTCTCCAAGTTTTTGGAAGAGTTTGAGAAGGATTGGCCTTAGCTCCTCTCTAAATGTTTGATAGAATTTGCCTGTGAAGCCATCTGGCCCTGGACTTTTGTTTGTTGGAAGATTTGTAATTACGGTTTCAATTTCATTACTTGTGATAGGTCTGTTTATATTTTCTAATTCTTCCTGGTTCAGTCTTGGAAAATTGTACATTTCCAAGAATTTGTCCATTTCTCCATGGTTGTCCATTTTATTGGTATATAGTTGTTTGTAATAGTCTTATAATCCTTTGTATTTCTGCAGTGTCAGTTGTGATTTCTCCTTTTTCATTTCTGATTTTATTGATTTGCGTCCTCTCCCTTTTTTTCTTGATGAGTCTAGCTAAGGTTTATCAATTTTGTTTTTCTCAAAGAACCAGCTTTTAGTTTTATTGATCTTTGCTATTGTTTTCTTCGTTTCTATTTCATTTATTTCTGCTCTGATCTTTATGACTGCTTTCCTTCTACTGACTTTGGGTTTTCTTTGTTCTTCTTTCTCTAGTTGTTTTAAGTGTAGGGTTAGATGTTTATTTGAGATTTTTCTTCTTTCTTGAGGTGAGATTGAATTGCTATAAACTTCCATCTTAGAACTGCTTTTGCTGCATTCCTGTAATTGATTTCCAATCTCATAGTGTTGTGGTCAGAAAAGATCTTGACATGATTTCAATTTTCTTAAATTTTCCGAGGCTTGATTTGTGACCCAAGATGTGATCTATCCTGGAGAATATTCTGTGTGCCCTTGAGGAGAAAGTGTATTCTGCCACTTTTGGGTGGAATGTTCTATAAATATCAATTAGACCTATCTGGTCTATTGTGTCATTTAAAGCTTGTGATTCCTTGTTTATTTTCCGTTTGGATGATCTGTCCATTTGTGTAAGTGGGGTGTTAAAGTCCCCTACTATTAATGTGTTACTGTCGATTTCGCCTTTCATGGTTGTTAGAATTTGCCTTATGTATTGAGGGGCTCCTATATTGGGTGCATAAACATTTATAGTTCTTATATCTTCTTCTTAGATTGATCCTTTGATAATTATGTAGTGTCCCTCCTTATCTCTTGTAACAGTCTTTATTTCAAAGTCTACTTTATCTGATACGAGTATTGCTACTCTAGCTTTCTTTTGATTTCCATTTGCATGGAATATCTTTTTCCATCCCTTCACTTTCAGTCTGTATGTGTCCCTAGGTCTGAAGTGGGTCTCTTGTAGACAGCATATATATATATATATATATATATATATATATATATATATATATGGGTCTTGTTTTGTATCCATTCAGCCAGTCTGTATTTTTTGTTTGGGGCATTTAATCCATTTACATTCAAGGTTATTATCAATATTTATGTTTCTATTACCAGTTTCTTAATTCTTTTGGGTTTGTTTAATTAATTTATTTATGTATCTTTGGCTGCACTGGGTCTTCTTTGTTGTGTGCGGGCTTTCTCTAGTTGCAGCAACTTCTTCATCATGGTACATGGGCTTCTCATTGTGGTGGCTTCTCTTGTTGCAGAACACGGGCTCTAGGCATGCAGACTTCAGTTGTTGTGCACAGGCTCAGCGGCCATGGCTCACGGGCCCAGCCGCTCCACGGCATGTGGGATCTTCCCGGACCAGGGCACGAACCCATGTCCCCTGCATTGGCAGGCAGACTCTCAACCACTGTGCCACGAGGGAAGCCCTAAATCTCCCATTTTGACTGTGAATTTTGCAGTTTCTCCTTTAATTTAATTCCTTTAACTCTTTTTTTGCTTACAGTATTTTGAGGCCAAGTTATTAGGTGCATACAGGTTTAGAAATTTTATAGAGCTCCCCAGACCCTTATCTGCAATTCCAAAATCCACAAGTCTTTGAATGTGTAATTTTGGCAACTCATTTTGCAGTAATGTAAGATCATTTCTGCATTAATTTTTGGGAAAATCTGACCTCAACTTTTGTACAGCACTTTGTAGTATTATTTATCCCACTTAGGATGACTCTTTCTACATTTCACTGTAGAATTATTAATATGTTTTGTGTGGGCTGAAGGCTCTGAGCACTGGGCATCCTTGCAGAGCCTCCCCCTGGTGAGTTCTCATGCGCTTCCGGAAGGATGATGGACTTCCCAAGTTTCCTGCCAGTGCTTGTGCCACATCTGGGCTCCTCCTGGAGGCTCTTCCGCCCCATAGGGCCTTCCCCAGCACGAGCCCGGCTGTGGTCACAGACGCAGAGTCTCTGATTCTGGGAGAGTGTGAGCAAGTGTGAGAGGTGCCTGGGTCCTGAGTAAGTGTGTGTGAAGCGAGGAGGGTGAATGCATTGCCAGAGACTCCATCACATTTGTGGCTCTCCTGAGGCAGATTACAGGAAGTCAGTTTTGGATCCCTGTTTAATTCTGAATTCTCCTTCAAACACTCACTCCAACTGAGCAACGTCTGTGGAAATGTTTACTTCTGGGAATGTTCCAGAAAAAAAAACTTTTGAGTTAGGTTTAGGGTGGGGCCGGCAAACTCTGGCCTGCTGACCAAATCCAACCCCATGTAAATAAAGGGTTACTGGGAGGGGAAAAGGGGGTTATTGGAACACGGACACGTTCCTTCCTTTATTGCCTGAGGTGCTGTCATAGAAAACCCACGGAACTCAAAACCAAAAACATTTGCCAACTGGCTTTAGGCAGAAAAAGTTTGCATTAGTTTTCTCCTGATTCATACTTTTCAAAGACTTTCCCCAGAGATACAATTTTGTCTTGAATAAAAGTCATTTGCCTCACATTTCTCTCCTGATCCCAACTGACTTTACTGAGAGCAAAGGACCAGGATCTATCGCTTCTGAATCTTACCATTTTTATGCCCTCAAATGTCTTTTCTCCAAAAATATCCTGTTTAGAAGTTGACTCCTTGGTTGTAAGCTGAGTCCTCCAGTCTACAATAAAATGGACAAAAAAATTACTAAAGTCTTAGAAAAAGAGAGTGACACTGAACAATAAAAAGAAAAAAAAAAATTAAAAATGGACAAAGGGGCTTCCCTGGTGGCGCAGTGGTTGAGAGTCTGCCTGCTGATGCAGGGGACATGGGTTCATGCCCTGGTCCGGGAAGATCCCACATGCCGTGGAGCGGCTAGGTCCCTGAGCTATGGCTGCTGAGCCTGCGCATCCGGGGCCTGTGCTCCGCAACAGGAGAGGCCACAACGGTGAGAGGCCCGCGTACCACAAAAAAAAAAAAAATGGACAAAGGATTTTAATACACATTTCTCCAAATAAGACATATAAATGGCCAATAAGCAGATGAAAAGATGTTCAACATCACTACTCAATAGGGAAATGTAAATCAAAACGACAATGAGATACCACTTCATACATAGTAGGATCAAGAAGACTCATACAGGGACTTTCCTGGTGGGTCAGTGGTTAAGAATCTGCCTGCCGATGCAGGGGACACAGGTTTGATCCCTGGTCCAGGAAGATCCCACATGCCGTGGAGCAACTAAGCCTGTGTGCCAAAACTACTGAGCCTGTGCTCTAGAGCCCACGAGCCGCAATTACTGAAGCCCATGCGCCTAGAGCCTGTGCTCAGCAACAACAGAAGCCACCTCAATAAGAAGCCCGAACACCGCAACGAAGAGTAGCCCCCGCTCGCTGCAACCAGAGAAAGCCCACATGCAGCAACAAAGACCCAATGCAGCCAAAACTAAATTAATTAATTAATTTATTAAAAAAAAAAAAAAAGAAGACTCATACAGGGGACTTCCCTGGTGATCCTGTGGTTAAGACTCCATGCTTCCACTGCAGGGGGCGCGGATTTGATTCCATGCTGCACAGCATGGCCGAAAACAAAAACTCATACAAAAGAGTGTTGGCGAAGATGTGGAGAAAGTGGACCTCATGCACTGCTGGTGGGAATGTTAAACTGTGCAGCCGCTGTGGAAAAGTTTGGCAGTTCCCCAAGAAGTTAAACATGGAGTTACAAGAGAAATGAAAACAGATGTCCACACAAAAACTTGTACTCAAATGTTCACAGCAGCATGATTCACAACAGCCAAAACGTAGAAACAACCCAAATGTCCATCAATTGGTGAACAGATAAACACTATGTGTGTATCCATACAATGGAATATTACTCAGCCATGAAAAGGAGAGAAGCACTGACACTCACTACAACATGGATGGACCTTGAGAACACGATGCTCGGTGAGAGAAGCCAGACACAAAAGGACACACAGAGTGTGATTCCATTGATGCAAAACATCCAGAACAGGCTTCCCTAGTGGCGCAGGGTTTAAGATTCTGTCTGCCAACACAGGGGACACGGGTTCAATCCCTGGTCCGGGAAGATCCCACATGCCACGGAGCAACTAAGCCCATGCACCACAACTACTGAGCCCACATGCCACAACTACTGAGGCTGCATGCTGCAACTACCGAAGCATGTGCGCCTAGAGCCTGTGTGCCACAACAAAAGAATCCACTGCAATGAGCAGCCCGTGCACCACAACGAAGAGTAGCCCCTGCTCGCCACAACTAGGGAAAGCCCATGCACAGCAACGAAGACCTAAGGCAACCAAAAATAATAATAATAAAATAAAATAAAAATAATTTTTAAAAATTAAAAAAAAAAAACCCATCCAGAACAGGCAAATCTATAGAGAGTGCACCTGTGGTTGTCAGGGGCTGGGGAAGGAGGGTGGGGACTGACTACTAATGGGCAGGGGGTCTTGTTTTGGGAGTGATGAGAATGTTCTGGAACTAGATAGTGGTGATGGCTGCACAACCCTGTGAATATACTATAAACAAGTGAATTGGACCGTTTAAAATGGTGACTTTTATGGTATGTGAATTATATCTCAATTTTAAAATGCTAGAAAGAAAGAAAGAAATGGCTGGACAAAGGTGAGTAAAACCAGGCAAACCCCATAGAGATATCTTAAAACATGGGCCCCAAAATGTGAAGGGAAATGTGGGGAAGCAGCATCCACCACTGGGTAGAGAACAGGGCTGGTGTTGACCTCCGAGGGGTCTGCTGATGTTGGCAACAAAGGGTAGAAATAACAAATACTTTTTTTTTTTTTTTTAGTTTTTTTAATTTAGTTTTTTCTCCAGGTGCCCTGGACAATTTTTCCATCCAGAGTCCCTGACTCTTCTTGGTCCCACTGGGAGATCCTGGGAGGTCTGTGGGGCTTCCTGATCGCACAGGAAGATGCGGGATGGATGGTGTAGGAGGACGCAGCCCCGAACTACAAATCCTTCCCTCAGACTGGAGCCGATACTGCCGTCTCCAGGGCTCCAAGGATTGGCAAATCTGACCCTAGACCTGCCAACAGGCACCCAGACTTCTGTGGACGCAGGTGATGGTTTTCACGGGACCAAATCCCCCAGCCGCCCTCACCCTGCACGCCAAAGGGGATCAGGAAACAGGAGGTCGAGTCACTGCTGGGGAAACGTGGCCGCCTGGGGAGGGCTCTTCACTGAGGGCGGGTCCCGGTGCTGTTGCCACGGCTCCCGAATCCGGGAAACACTCCAGCAAGAGCAGAAGCCAAATAAACACACCTTGCCTTAAGGTGTGAATCTGCCTGTTCTCACCCAGGTGAGCTTGCCCCTGGACACGCGCACATGTCTGGCGACCTCTGGGATTGTTACGACTGGGGGGCTCCCGGCATCGAGGGGGCGGGGCCAGGGATGCCACTCCAAACCCCACAGCGCCCAGGACGGCCCCCATGTCAGCAGTGCCGGGGAGCCCTGGCCCAGGGAACGTGGAGGAGTGGACAGTGTTCCCAAGCAAGGCCAGGTCTCCAGCATCATTTCTCTGTGGACATTCCTTTGGGAAGGATTCGGCAACACCCACCCCTCGGGGTGAAGTCCACGGCCACATCCTCAAACACTCCGGAGTCCTACGCCACCCCACACGCCTACGGGGCTGGCTGAGGAGGGGAACCAGCACACGCAGCGCTGTTCTGAGCCCGCCCTCCAACCTGGCCGGCACTGTGGGCGCCTGGCGGTGATCACCTACCAGCTAGAGGTTGCAGAATCTCTCTGATGCAGGTCTGGAGGCTGAATGTGGCTCTCTGCTGTCAGACGGGCTCGTCCCACCTCACCCAGACCTGTCCCGGGTCCACAGAGGCCCAGGCCCACTGAGGGCACGGAGGGGACATCCAGTGAACAAGTCAACATCTCCCCACGGGGACCACGAGTTCTTGGGACGTTGGGGCCTCACAGCTCCTTCTGTGTTCCCACAGGACCTCAGGACATGCAGCAACTAGTCGGCTAAAAAGAGGTGTGAGAGAGACCCGTGTGTCAGGGCAGCCCCTCCAGCCCCTAAGAGGCCCAGGGACTTGAGGGAAACTGGAGCCCGGCCTTGGCTGGCTGCTGACTCCAGGCTGGGAAGGAGAGGTGTCCACCCTTGAGAAAATGGAAAGTCCTGGGACTTCCCTGGAGGTCCAGTGGTTAAGACTGCGCCTTCCAGTGCAGGGGCTGTGGGTTCGATACCTGGTTGGGGAGCTAAGATCCCACATGCCTCGCAGCCAAAAGACCAAAACATAAAAACAGAAGCAATAGTGTAACAAGTTCAATAAAGACTTTAAAAGTGGTCCACGTGAAAAGAATCTTAAAAAAAAAAGGGAAAGTCCTTCTGAAGGAAGAGGGATTTTCCATTCATTCACTTACAACCAAATCATCAGAAGCCCAGCAAACGTCCCATCTTCTACTGAGTCCCCCTCATGGAGAGGACAAGATCTTGAGCAGGCAGGGCTGGAGGGAGTTGGTGAGACAGAGGCCAGGTGACCCCACGCATCCCCAAGTCCTCCAGGCCACCACACTCCTACCCCCAGAGACCTGTGGCCGCATCACACCCAGGGCCCACCCGCACAGCCCACGGAAGGGGTGACAATATCCCCGGTGTGCACGGGAGGAGACCAGCTCAGAGAGATTGGCTGTTTAAGGGGGCAAATGAACTTTTGAGTGGGGTTCTGGAGTTGCACCCTCAGAAAATGCCCTGCCCAACTCAGACATCAGCCAGCTGGGCGCCTGGGCCTCCATCTGGCCAGCCTCTGGCAGGACCATGCAGCATCCCCACCGAGGGAAGGTGCCCACACCAAGACCAGGGATTCACCTCACTCGGGGTGCCAGTCAGCAGCTGCCGTCTGGTGAGAACATCTGTACCACTGTTGCTGGGCTCAGCAGCAGCAATGCCAGAATGTTCCCCTTCATGGCCCTGTGGCCTCTCAGGGAATGGTTTCTGGGTCCTGTCTGAGCCATCAGTCACTAATGCCAGCCCCGAACAGGTCCCCATCCCAGGGGAAGAGGCTTAACATGAAAACCACCCCAAGTTTAAGATAGGGAACAGTCTTATTAATAATAAAAGACGCCACCCCTGAGCAATGATGACACACCAGATGGGCTGGGAACTCGGCACAGGTGAGTTCAGTAAATTTCATAATAATTCAGTGCCTGCTCAGGCTGCCATAACAGAATCCACAGACTGGGCACTAATCCCATCATGGGGCCCCACCCTCATGACTAATGACCTCCCAAAGGCCCCATCTCCCAACACCATCCCACGGAAGGGAGGGAGTAGGAGTCAGCATGAACTTGGGGGGACACATTCAGTCTACAGCAGATACTAAGCGTGGATATAAAAGGATGATAAAAGCAACAGAGTTCAAAGTGACCAAATACCGCACTGAAGTGTCAGAGAGTATAATGAACTTTATCAGGACCATGCAAGGGAACTATGCAGTGGTGCAAACAGGTGAGACTCCATATGGACATGGAAATTTGGCCATGTGGGAGAACAAAGGGAAGAGAGGGGGTGAACGTTCCCAGAACTGAAAGAACTCTGGACAGAGTGCTCCCTTGGGCCCCCCTCCTGGCTGCCACTGCACAGCCTCTTCTGTCTTAGGTCCTAAGTCTCTCTTTGCAATCAGGACAATGACTGGTACTGCTGGTGAGCAGGACAGTTTGCCCATTCCCAAAGGCTCTTCCGCCTATTTCTGCTACCCACACTCCCCCAAGTCATCCTCTCCCCATTGCCATCACCAACTTCCTCTCCGGTCTCTGTCACATCCCCCTCCCCTGTTCACTCCCCTTCTCCCTCTGGTGCTACCTAGCACCCTCGGAGCTGCATCATTCAGGGTCCCAAAGTCCCCAACAAGGACACTCCCAGTGCTCTGTCCTCCACACCCTGGACTCCTCACTGCCTAACCCGCCCCCCAACTCCCATGGCCTCTGCTCCTGCCTTGTCATCACCCACCAGGGTCCCCCCTCTGCTGCAGGTCAAGTTGTGTCCTCCAAAAAGATATGTTCAAAGCCCAACCCCTGGCACCTGAGAAGTGGGCTTCAATTGGAAACAAGTCATGGCAGATTTCATTAGTTGAGATGAAGTCATACTGGAGTAGGGTGGGCCTTTATCTAATGACTGGTGACCTTATAAGAGGGAAACCCGACACAGACACACAAGGAAACGGCCATATGAAGGGACTTCCCAGGTGGTCCAATGGATAAGACTCTGCGCTCCCAATGCAGGGGGCCCGGCTTTGATCCCTGGTCAGGAACTAGATCCCACATGCCACAACTAAGACCTGGTGCAGCCTAAATAAAAAAATAAATATTAAAAAAAAAAGGCCACATGAAGATGCTGGCAGAGACTGGCGCGATGGTCTACAAGCCAAGGAGCACCAAGGGATTGCCGGCCACCAGAAGCTGGAGAAGACAGGAAGCATCCTCTTTCAGAGCCTTCAGACACCTGCCAACACCTTAATAAGCTCGCCCTGTTTGATGCCATCTGAGTTGGTGGTCCTTTGTTACGGCAGCACCAGCCCAGGGGCCCTTCCCCTCAGCGCTCACCCACGCTCAGATCATTTTGATCTCAAACCAAAACATTCAGCTGACTCCCTCTTTCCTCCTGCTATGTCTCTCTTCCGGCACCTACAGGCCACCTGAAAGGCCCTGGCGCCAGTCAAGCTCTCCCAGATGTGATCTGTACCCACCCGTGCAACTGAGACACAGCACTTCCACCTGCAACCTCAACACCCCCACGATCCATGAAAGAAAGGATTGATAGGGACTTCTCTGGTGGCGTGGTGGTTAAGACTCCACGCTCCCAATGCAGGGGTTCAATCCCTGGTCAGGGAACTAGATCCCACATGCATGTCGCAACTAAGAGCTCAGATGCCACAACTAAGGAGCTGGCAAGCCGCAACTAAGGAGCCCACGTGCCACAACTAAGACCCAGTGCAACAAAATAAATACATAAACATTTTTTTTAAAAAAGTTTGACAAGCTGGACTTCCTGCCCTGTGACAGGTGCTGCTAAGAGAATGAGAAGACAAGCCACAGACTGGAAGAAAAAAAATCTGCAAAACACACATCTGATACAGGACTTGTGTTGAAAATATACAAAGCATGCTTCAAATTCAACAATAAGGAAACAAATGACCCAATCTAAAAATGGGCAGAAGACCTAAACAGACACCTCAGCAAAGAAGATACCAATGAGCATATGAAAAGATGCTCTACATCCTGTGTCATCAGGGAAATGCAAATTAAAATGAGAAACCACTACACATCTATGAGCATGGCCAAAATCCAGAACACTGACACCACCAAGTGCTGACAAGGATGTGGAGCTACAGGAACTCTCATCCATTGCTGGTGGGAATGCAAAGTGGTCCAGCCACTCTGGAAGGTTGGCCATTTCACAGGTTGGTGATTTCTTACAAAACTAAACATACTCTCACCATATGATTCAGCAATAGCACTCCCTGGTATTTATCCAAAGGAGTTGAAAACTTATATCCACACAAAAACTTATATCCACACAAAAATTTGCACATGGATAAACATCCATGTTTATCCTTATTTGCAGCCTTATTTGTACCTGACCAAAACTGGGAGCAACCAAGATATCCTTCAGTAGGTAAATGGATAAAGTATGGTACATTCAGACAGTGGAATGTTATTCAGTGATAAAGAGAAATGAGCCATCAAGCCACAAAAAGACACAGAGAAACCTCAAATGCATATTACTAAGTTAAAGAAGCCAATCTCAAAAGGCTACACACTATGATTCCAACTCTAGGACATTCTGAAAAAGGCAAAACTATGGAGACAATAAAAAGATAAGTGGCTGGATTTCCCTGGTGGCGCAGTGGTTAAGAATCCACCTGCCAGTGCAGGGGACATGGGTTCAAGTCCTGGTCCAGGAAGATTCCACATGCCGCAGAGCAACTAAGCCCATGCGCTACAACTACGGAGCCTTGCTCTAGAACCTGTGAGCCACAACTACTGAGCCCACGTGCCACAACTACTGAAGCCCGCATGACTAGAGCCCGTGCTCAGCAACAAGAGAAGTCACCTCAATGAGAAGCCTGCACACTGCAATGAAGAGTAGCCCCCGCTCGCCACAACTAGAGAAAGCCCATGCGCAGCATCAAAGACCCAATGCAGCCAAAAATTTTTAAAAAAAAACAACTTAAAAAAGAAAATCAGTGGTTGCCAGGGGTTGGGGGAGGGAGGGATGAAGAGGTGGAGCACAGGGGATTTTTAGGGAAGTGACCCTATTCTGTATAATACAATAATGATGGACACATGCCATTATACATGTGTCGAAAACCACTGAACTGTACAAAGCCAAGGGTGAAACCTAATGTCAGCTAAGAACTTTAGTTAATAATAATGTATCTGGATAAACAACAAGGTCCTACTGTATAGCACAGGCAACTATATTCAATATCCTGTGATAAAACATAATGGAAAAGAATATTAAAAGAAAGAATGTCTATACGTGTATAACTGAGCCACTTTACTGTACAGCAGAGACTGGCACAACATTGTAAATCAACTATACTTCAATTAAAAAATGTTAAAAATAATAATGAATCAATATCAGCTCATCAATTGTAACAAATGTACTACATGAATGCAAGGCAGGGAAACTCTGTGTGTGTGTGTGTGTGTGTGTGTGTGTGTGTGTGTGTGTGTGTGTGGTGGGCAAAGGGTAGGTGGGAACTTTCTGTACCCTCTGCTCAAATTTTCTACAAACCTAAAACTGCTCTAAAAGATAAGATTTATTAATTTAAAAAAAATTTAACCAATTAAGATTATACATATATATATATATATATCACAAAAAAAGAAAACTACAGGCCAGTATCATTGATGAAAAATAGATGTAAGAATCCTCAACAAAATACTAGCAAACCAACTCCAACAATACATCAAAAGGATCATACACCATGATCAAGTAGGATTTATCCCAGAGATGCAAAGATTCTTCAATATCCACAAATCAATCAATGTGATATACCACATTAACAAACTGAAGAATAAAAACCATATGATCACCTCAAGAGGTGTAGAAAAAGCTCTTCATAAAATTCAACATCCATTTATGATAAAAACTCTCAAAAAAGTGGGCATAGAGGGACTATATCTCAATATAATCAAGGCCATATATGACAAACCCATAGCTAACATCATACTCAATGGTGAAAAGCTGAAAGCATTTCCTCTAAATCAGGAACAAGACAAGGACGCCCACTCTCACCACTTTTATTCGACATAGTTTTGGAATTCCTAGCCACAGCAATCAGAGAAGACAAAGTAATAAAAGTAGTGCAAATTAGAAAAGAAGAAGTAGAAGTAAAACTGTCACTGTTTTGCAGACGACATGATACTATATGTACAAAATCCTAAAGATGCCAGAGAATTACTAGAACTCATTAATGAATTAGGTAAAGTTGTGGGATACAAAATTGATATACAGAAATTGCATTTCTATACATTAACAATGAAATAGCAGAAAGAGAAATTAAGGAAACAACCCCATTTACCACTGCATCGAAAAGAATAAAATACCTAGGAATAAACCTACCTAAGGAAGCAAAAGACTTGTACTCTGAAAACTATAAGATACTGATGAAAGAAATCAAAGAGGACAGAAACAGATGGAGAGATGTACCATGTTCTTGGATTGGAAGAATCAATATTGTTAAAATGACCATACTACCCAAGGCAATCTATAGATTCAATGCAATCCCTATCAAATTACCAACGGCATTTTTCACAGAACTAGAACAAAAATTTTAAAATTTGTATGGAAACACAAAAGATCCCAAAAAGCCAAAGCAATCTTGAGAAAGAAAAACAGAGCTGGAGGAATCAGGTTCCCTGACTTCAGACCATACTACAAAGCTACAGTCATCAAAACAGTATGGTAGGGCTTCCCTGGTGGCGCAGTGGTTGAGAGTCCGCCTGCCGATGCAGGGGACACGGGTTTGTGCCCCGGTCTGGGTAGATCCCACATGCTGCGGCGCGGCTGGGCCCGTGAGCCATAGCTGCTGAGCCTGTGCATCCAGAGCCTGTGCTCCGCAACAGGAGAGGCCACAACAGTGAGAGGCCTGCGTACTGCAAAAAACAAACAAACAAAAAACAAACAAAAAAACAGTATGGTAAGGGCACAAAGACAGAAACATTAAATCAATGGAACAGGATAGAAAGCCCAGAAATAAACCCATGTACTTATGGTCAATTAATCTACGACAAAGGAGGCAAGAATATACAATGGAGAAAAGACAGTCCCTTCAACAAGTGGTGCTGGGAAAACTGGACATCTACACATAAAAGAATCGAATTAGAACATTCTCTAACACCATGTACAAAATAAACTCAAAATGGATTAAAGACCTAAATGTAAGACCGGATACTATAAAACTCCTAGAGGACAACAGGCAGAACACTCTTTGACATAAATCGCAACAATATTTTTTTGGATCTCTGTCCTAGAGTGATAGAAATAAAAATAAACAAATGGGACCTAATTAAACTCAAAAGCTTTTGCTCAGCAAAGGAAATCATGAACAAAATGAAAAGACAACCTACAGAATAGGAGAAAATATTTGCAAATGATGTGACCCAGAAGGGATTAATTTCCAAAATATCCAAATGGCTCATACAGCTCTATATATTAAAAAAAATAAAAATAAAACAATGGGCAGAAGATCTAAATAGACATTTCTCCAAAGAAGATGTACAGATGGCCAAAAAGCACATGAAAATATGCTCAACATCACTAATTATTAGAGAAATGCAAATCAAAACTACAATGAGATATCACTTCACACCAGTCAGAATGGCCATCATCAAAAAGTCTACCAATAATAAATGCTAGAGAGGGTGTGGAGAAAAGGGAACCCTCCTATGTTGTTGGTAGGAATATAAATTGGTGCAGCCACTATGTAAAACAGTATGGAGGGTCCTTTAAAAAGTAAAAATAGAGTTACCATATGATCCAGTAATCCTGCTCCTGGGTATATATCCAGACAAAACCTAATTTGAAAAGATACACATACCCCAATGTTCATAGCAGCACTATTTACAATAGCCAAGACATGGAAGCAACCTAAGTGTCCCTCTACACATGAATGGATAAAGAAGATGCAGTACATATATGCAATGGAATACTACTCAGCCATAAAAATGAATGAAATATTGGCATTTGCAGCAACATGGATGGACCTAGAGATTATCATGCTAACTGAAGTCAGACAAAGACAAATATCATATGATATTGCTTATATGTGGAATCTAAAAAAAAAAGAGATACAAATGAACTTACTTACAAAACAGAAACAGACTCACAGACATAGAAAACAAACTTATGGTTACCAAAGGGGAAAGCGGGGAGGGATAAATTAGGAGTTTGTGATTAAAATATATATACTACTGTATATAAAATAGATAACCAATAAGGTCCTACTGTAGAGCACAGGGAACTATACTCAATATCTTGTAATAATCTATAATGGAAAATAATCTTAAAAAGAATAGATACATATGTATATGTATAACTGAGTCACTTTGCCGTATACCTCAAACTACACATTGTAAATCAACTATATTTCAACAAAAATTTTAAAAAATTGTATTATACATACTGCTTTATAACATTTTCATTTAATAATATATATTGAACACTTTCCTCTGTCATCAGATAATTTAAATACAATTTTAATGACTGGTTCATAGTCTTTCAAAGATAGCTATGTGGGGCTTCCCTGGTGGCGCAGTGGTTGAGAGTCCGCCTGCCGATGCAGGGGACACAGGTTCGTGTCCCGGTCCGGGAAGATCCCACATGCTGCAGAGAGGCTAGGCCCATGAGCCATGGACGCTGAGCCTGTGCATCTGGAGCCTGTTGCTCTGCAACGGGAGAGGCCACAACAGTGAGAGGCCCGCGTACCGCAAAAAAAAAAAAAAAAAAAAGATAGCTATGTGAAATACAATAAATACCATTTACATTTATGTAAACTTTCCAAAGCCAGAGAAGAATTCCACACACTGCTCAAGGATGCTCACTCAGGTAGTAAAAGTGTAACAACATAAACAGAAAGACTCACAGACGCTAAACCCTGCTTACCTCTGGGGAGAGTGGAAGGGGCTTCAAAGAGAGCTTCAAATACATGTTTTATATTTTTATGCAGCCAAAATGCCACACTGTTCAATTTTATTAAACCTGGGTGGCAAATATGCGAGGGATTTGTTTTATTGGTCTCTGAACTTTCCTTTGTTTGAACTATTTCATACTCAACAAGAAATAAAATGCAGATGGAAGGAAATGGTTTAAATGCCCGAACACAAGATTCAAGAATTGGCTTTTGAAAGTAATTTGCGATGAAATTGAATAGTAATGAGGATGTCCCGTTTGTCAGAAATTGGTCTGCACCCTTTTGCACGTGCGATGGATGATGATAAAAATCTCAGCTGCACTAATGCAATATTTGCCAGGTGCCGACACTGCTGGAAATGCTTCTGTGTTAGCCCATCAGGGCCTCCCCAGGCAAAGACCACCAGGCACATACATGCCTGTGGTTGAACAGAGTGGGTTTATCACTCCCTGCAGCCAGGAAGAACACATAGCATAAGGAATCATGGGGTTGCTCTAAGAGGGTGCTAGAAAAGACTTACAGTGATTTGGCTTAGGTGCGATGATACTGAGGGAATTCCCTGGCGGCCAGTGGTTAGGACTTGGTGCTTTCACTGCTGGGGGCACAGGTTCCATCCCTGGTTGGGGAACTAAGATCCCGCAAGCGGAGGTGGGGGCAAAAAAAAAAAAAAAAAAGAAAAAGAAAGAAGGAAACTAGGTTTGGTGATATTGAGGAAGGCTTAAAGAGAGCCAGGCTTGGGCTTCCCTGGTGGCACGGTAGTTAAGAATCCGCCTGCCAATGCAGGGCACACGAGTTCGAGCCCTGGTCCGAGAAGATCCCACATACCATGGAGCAACTAAGCCCGTCCGCCACAACTACTGAGCCTGCGTTCTAGAGCCCGCGAGCCACAACTACTGAGCCTGTATGCCGCAACTACTGAAGCCCACGCGCCTAGAGCCCGTGTCCAGCAACAAAGAGAAGCCACGGCAATGAGAAGCCCGCGCACCACAATGAAGAGTAGCCCACGCTCACCGCAACTAGAGAAAGCCCGCGTGCAACAATGAAAACCCAACGCAGCCAAAACTCAAATAAATAAATAAATAAATAAATAGAGAATCTGAGGCAGTGGGAGGGTGCGCAACTCGCCCACCATGGCAGTGGCGCCGGCAGAGGAGTCTGGCGGCGGGACCATCGGGGGTCCCGGACTCCCGGGGTGAAAACGTCGGGAGCCCCTACCTAGGTCCCCGAGGTCCACCGGCCTGGGGAGCTACCTCCACGGGGCAGGAGACGTGTCAAAACGACCCTACCCGCTGCCCGTAGAGCTCCGCCCTGGCCTGTGACCACCCCACCCCTCGCTGAGCCCCGCTGGCCTCGGAGAACTGGGGCCGCAGCCAGCGGTGGCGGAAACTACCACCACCACTCCGAGGCCGGAACAGATGGGACGTTCTGGGAATTGGCGGAACCTCTGGGGTGGGAGGGGCGAGCAGCATCCGCTGATCATGGGCGGAAGCACTGGAGTTCCCGCCCACTGCAACGCGATTGGGCTCTGAGACAGAATCCGTGCATCTAGGGCGTGTTTTGAGGCTGAGACCGCCCCATGGGCGTAGCTGTATCTGTCCCCGCCCTTCTGGGGGCGTACCTAACAGATGCCGCTTCCTCGGGGGTGTGGTTTCTATTTGTCTCCACCTCTGCGTCGTAGTTTTTCTCCCCCACACCCACCCCGTCCCCCACACCCACCCCGTGCTCGAGGACAATATGCCCATATTCAGGATTTTCTCTTAATTTTTTTAGAAAAATGGGATCGTTTCATACACATTTCTATGCAACTAGTTTAAAAAAAAAACAACTAAATAATACAATGATAATCTGCCCAAACCAAAGCATAGGGTCTCTTTGAAGGATAAGGATTTTTTGTGGCAATCCATTATCAATCAAAAGATCCTCTCAGTCCCAACACCCTGTCCCCCAGCGCTCTCCCCAAAGACTTTCTGTGTGTGCACAAACAAAAATGCGGCTGATTCCTCTAATAAATACTCATTAAACATCTCCTATGTCCCGGACCGGTCTCTGCACTGGACAATATGGTGGTAAATGACCGCAAAAATCCCTTACCCTTCTTAGATTCCAGTGAGGAGGGACAAGAAATAACCATATTGGGAATTCCCTGGCCGTCCAGTGGTTAGGACTCCATGCTTCCACTGCCAGGGGACCGGGTTCAATCTTTGGTGGGGGAACTAAGATCGCACAAGCCTCTGGGCAAGGCCAAAAAAATAAACAATGGATGCAACTAGAGATTATCATACTAAGTGAAGTAAGTTAGAAAGAGAAAGACAAATACCAAATAATATCACTTATATGTGGAATCTAAAATATGGCATAAGTGAACCCATCTACAAAACAGAAACAGACTCACAGACACAGAGATCAGACTTGTGGTTACCAAGGGGGAGGGGGCTGGGGGGAGAGATGGACTGGGATTTTGGGGTTGATAGATGCAAACTATTACATTTAGAATGGATAAGCAACAAGGTCCTAATGTATAGCACAGGGAACTATATTCAATATCCTGATAAACCATAATGGAAAAGAATTATAAAAAAATAATGTACATATATGTGTACGTATTTGTATAACTGAGTCACTCTGCTATACAGCAGAGACTGGCACAATATTGTAAATCAACTATACTTCAATTTAAAATAAAGAAATAACCGTGCTTCCCTGGTGGCGCAGTTGTTGAGAGTCCACCTGCCGATGCAGGGGACACAGGTTCGTGCCCCGGTCCGGGAAGATCCCACATGCCGCAGAGCTGCTAGGCCCGTGAGCCATGGCTGCTGAGCCTGCGCATTCGGAGCCTGTGCTCCACAACGGGAGAGGCCACAACAGCGAGAGGCCCGCGTACCGCAAAAAAAAAAAAAAGAAAGAAAGAATTAACCATATTAAGAGCATATATAATAAATATAATATATCCCAGTATGGGGGCACATGTTAAGGGCATAGTACACAGGTAAGGAATAGGGGAGTGTCTGTGAGCACCTGTCCTCTGCTGCCTCTCCCAGGCCCAGCACAGCTGTTTGATTCCCATCACACACAGGGAAGCCTCTGCTCTGCCGACCCCCACCTCACCCACACCCCACCTCCCCAGAGAGCCAGCCCCAACCTTTTCCAGGTTCTAGAAGGAATGCTTCTGGTGCTGGAGGGCTCACCCAGGGTGACTGAACAGGGGTTGGGGCAAGACTGGGGATGTGTTTACGTGATCTAGAAAGTGAAAAGCCAATCCACAGAATAGGAGGAAATAATTGGAAATCATATATGTGATAAGGGAATTGTATCTAGAATGGATTTTTAAACACTCCAACTCAAGAATAAAAAGATGTTATCCAATAAAAGTGGGCAAAGGAGCTAAAGAGACATTTCTCCAAGAAAGGTACGCAGGGAATAAACACATGAAAAGATGCTCAACACCATGAGCCACCAGGAAGTGCAAACCCAAACCACGACGAGGTATCACACCCACTAGGGCAGTTGGAATCAAAAAGTCAAATAACAACGAGTCTTGGTGACACGTGGAGAAATCAGAATCCTCATTCACTGCTAGTGGGAATGTAAAATGGTGTAGCTGCTGTGGAAAAAGGTCTGGCAGTTCCTCAAATGAGTAAACATACAGTTACCACATGACCCAGCAATTCCACTCCCAGGGATCTAGCAAAAGAGTTGAGAACAGCTTCAAACACATACTTGTACACAAATGTTCACAACAGCCAAAAGGTGTTAGCCACCCAAGTGTCCATCAGCAGATGAATGGATAAACATGGGGTCCATCCCTACACAGGAATATTATTCAGCCTTAAAAAGGAAATTCTGACATATGCTACAACATGGATGAACCATGAAAACATTATAAATGAAGCCAATCACAAAAGACCACATATTGTATGATTCTATTTATATGAAATATCCCAAAGAGGGAAATCTCATAAGACAGAAGTAGATTGGTGGTTGCTTAGGGCTGGGGTAGGGGTTGGGGAGATAGGGGGCGACAGGTAAAGGGTACAGGGTTTCTTTTTGAGGTAGTGAAGATATTCTTAAAATGACTGCGACAGGAGTTCCCTGGTGGTGCAGTGGTTAAGAATCCGCCTACCAATGCAGGGGACACGGGTTCGATCCCTGGTCCGGGAAGATCCCACATGCCACGGAGCAACTAAGCCAGTGCGCCACAACTACTGAGCCTGCGAGCCACAACTACTGAGTCCACATGCCACAACTACTGAGCCCGCGCACCTAGAGCTCGTGTTCTGCAATGAGAAGCCACCATAATGAGAAGCCCGAGCTCGCCACAACTAGAGAAGGCCCACACCCAGCAACGAAGACCCAATGAAGCTAAAAATAAATATAAATACATAAATTTATTTTAAAAAATGACTGTGATGATGGTTGTACAACTCTGTGAATAGGAAAAGCCATTAAAGTGTACACTTCAAATGGTGAATGGTATGGTACGTGAGTTATATTTCAATGAAGCTTTTTGAAAAAAAAATACACACTAAGCTGTTTAAATAAAAACAAGATTTGTGGCTACTGGCTATCATACTGGTCAGCACATGCCTCCGTGAAAGAAAAACACCAGAAAAATCAGAGCTTGCAGGACACTGAAAACTGCAAGTATTCACTCTGAGAAATCAGACATGGTAGAAAAAAAAAAAACTGTGGACTAAAATTGACAGAAGAATCAAATCTTCTTAGCAAAAGTGAGCTCTGCAAAACCTGGCCAGGGAATCTTGCCATAGAAGGAAACTTCAAAAAGATGCAAAGCTAGCTTAGGTGAGTAAGGTGAACCCAGCCACACAAGTGAGAGCTGACTCAACCCTTCCACCTCACCATGAACTTGAGAGCTGTGTGCTTTCAAGTACTGGCCAGAATTCGGGGGGGGGAAGCTCGTTTCACACCCCGGGGAGCCACTCTGAGGACAATGTGGCATTTTCTATTACAATCGAAAATGTATCCATCAGTTGTCTTCTTGGGCTTAAAGAACACGCGTTGGTACATGCAGAGATCTAAAAACTCACAAAAGCAACTGGAAATTTTGATGGCTTTCAAGGAGCTCAACCAAATGACATGAGGACTGGCATGGGAGACCTCTTTTTCACAGTATACCATTTGGTGCCATACGTTGCCCAGTTTTTAACAAGGAGAATTTGTTCACTTAACTACACAAATTGAGGTAGGCTGGGACCTGGGACCCTTTGCTGCAGTGCTTGCACCTGGACAAACATCTCCTGGAGCACCAGAATCTCCGCAACAGAATACAGAGAAACTATAAGGGACTAAAAATAACTGCATCCAAGCATAGTTGTGGCGAATTCTGAACAAGATATAAAATGACCAAAAACCCAGTTGCTACTTCTGAAGTGCTGGGGGAAAAGCAGTGTACTGTGCATGATACCTGCACACAGCACCACCAAGGGCGTGAGGCCACCTACGCCACCCCTCTGGGGGGACCCATGGACCTGCCCCCCCATCCCATTTAAAGGACCAGCTCCCCCACCTCAGGGAGCGAGCAAGAGCCCCCGATCCTTGTTTTCTCTCCTTCACAGCACGAGTCCCAGTAAAGCCCTGCCTGAATTCCTCATCTGGCTTCCTATCAATTTCTATTGATTAAAGAGTCCAAGGAGCCAAGTGGGTAACAAAAGTAAAACACTGAGAAAAAAAAATACCACATACAAAGGAGATGTCTGGAACTAATTACATCTTAACATATATACTGGTTCTCTACCAGGGGCAATTTTGCCCCCTGGTGGGACCTTGGCAGTGTCTGGAGACAGTTTTGAACGTCACGACTGATTGGGGAGGGGCTGTCACTGGCATCTGGTGAGTGGAGGCCAGGGATGCTGCTCAACACCCTACAGTGCACAGAACGGCCCCCCAAAAAAGAACTATCTGGTACTGAATGTCAACAGTGCTAAGTTTGAGAAACCCTGGGGTATAAAAACTAAATCCCAAAAATAATGTTGGAGGGGGGCAAAAAAAAAAAAAACGCAGGCGATGACTACACACAGTAGTATTCCGTTAGCGCAGTTTTTAAACACACACACACACACACACACACACACACACCCCCCCCTACACACACACACACACCCCACACACACCTACACACACACACACACACACACACACACACACACACACACCCAATCAAACAAACAAACAGGGCTTTCCTGGTGGCGCAGTGGTTGAGAATCTGCCTGCTAATGCAGGGGACACGGGTTCGAGCCCTGGTCTGGGAGGATACCACATGCCGCGGAGCAACTAAGCCCGTGAGCCACAAAACTACTGAGCTTGTGCGTCTGGAGCCTGTGCTCCGCAACAAGAGAGGCCGCGATAGTGAGAGGCCCGCGCACCGCGATGAAGAGTGGCCCCCGCTTGCCACAACTAAAGAAAGCCCTCGCACAGAAACGAAGAACCAACACAGGAAAAATAAATAAACTGCTACCCCCAACATCTTCTAAAAAACAAACAAACAAAAAGCCTACATACACAGACTAGAAAGTGATATGTCAAATTACAGATGGCTACCTCTGGGGAGGGAGGGGGACAAATATCTGTACTGTTTTACCAGTGTGTGCAGCAAATATGGCTAAATGTTAAAATTGGTATATTACTTCTGTACATTTCTTTGAATTATTTCATTAAAAAGCAAATATGGAACTGGTGTTTCGTTGAGATTAAGGAATTACTTTGGATCTGGAAGAAAATCATTTCTCTGTGAAAACTCACCAATAATAGAATAATAACGATATCATGGTAGTTAATGAATGTCTACTCCACATCATGCATCACTCACTCTAGACAGGGTATCTCCGTATCTGCATTATTAAGCATTGGGGGATAATTCTTAGTTGTAAGTGCAGCCCCATTCAGGGCAGGGTGTTGAGAAGTATCCCTGGCTTCCACCCACTAGATGCCAGTAGTACCCCACCTCCACCCGCCAGGTGGTACAAAAATGTCTCCAGATATTGTCAAGTGTCCCTGGGGGTAAAATTATCCCAGGGTTGAAAAATCACTGCTCTAGACCGTTCATTTGATACTAGAGTCTTTTCTCCCAAGTCCAAGGTCGTTAAGTGCTGTCATTCTGCCGCCTGCATTTCAGGGGTCTAAGACTTTAATATGAGGAGGACGACCACAATGATGAGCTGACACTAAAAATAATCAACACCTTTTTTTTTTTTTTTTTAGGCCAAACCGCTTAGCATGCGGGATCTTAGTTCCCCGACCAGGTACTGAACTCGGGTCCTCGTCGGTGAAAGCTCAGAGTCCTAACCACTGGACCGCCAGGGAATTCAAATAATAGTCCACACTTTACATCCCACACATTACTTGCTAAATGCACGTACCGTTATGTACGTTCGATTTACAGGCTGGAAATAGGCTCTGAGGCTTAGCAACTTGTCTACTACCACCAGAGAGTTGATTAAGGCTTGGGGCCACGACTGGCGCCCAGCTGAGCAGAAGGTCTGACGGGACACGAGATAGTAAAAATCAACTGAGAAAGTACCTGCCCTGTCATTCATCATGCTGGGAGGACGGATAAAGCCAGATGCAAAATTATCGGGAAACGTATCCTCCAAGAACACGCTACAGCTGTAAAGTGACAAAACAACTCCCTTTTGAGCCATTCCCGTCTACCTCGCTGAATACTCTGTCCATTAAAAGCACAGCTTCTGACCGAAGTCCAATCAGAAGGAAGACAACGTCCCTCTCCTGCCAGTCAGGCCTGATTCTCTTAGATACCAAGAATCCGTCTCCATCTCCACCCAGGTGCAGGGCTCAGGTAAGAGGTTTCCGGACATACAATCCACAGGCATCTTATCTTCTTGGTTCCCAAGGACACAGGGCCTGGGTCCACTCGCCGTCCAGACCCAACGCTGACCCCTCTGCATAGAGCTCAGTTTTGCTCTGAGCCAATGGAAACCAGGATGCATTTACATCTCACCTACACCCACCCTTCCCCAAAATCCTACAGTGAGTCCGACCCAGGTCCTAAGGCCCAGGGGGTCAGAAGGTCCCACGCTAACCAAAACCTCCGGGGCTCAGTCCAGTCCCACCGACCTTCACCCGGGCGGGACCCGGGAATTCAAGCTTTTAAAGACCCCGCCCCCTACTCTTGGAACTGCGCCCCGCCCTCTGACTCATTCCCACCGCCGCCCGCCACTCCTCCAGCCTCGGCCGACGAGCAGACGCGGGGCCAGGACCTGCGGTGGACACAGGAAAAACCTCCCTCTGGAGAAGCAGGCTGCGCCGTGAAGGCAACCGCAGCGCCCGGCGCCCACTCTCCGACCGCCGCTCCCGCTTCCGGCTCCAGGGCTGCTGGGAGCGGAAAAGGGGGCAAGCCTTCGGCTTGGGACTGGTGGAGCCCCGAGGATGGGAGGGTCAACGGCATCCTCCAATCACCGAGCAGAGAAAGGCGATTTCCCCCGCCCCCCCGCGGGACGCGGTTGGGCCCAATGTCCGGCCTCTCCCCGCTAGGTCATTCCTGAAACCAAAATTAAGTTGTGGGCGCGGTTAAGGAGGGATCCGCCTAGTGGGCGTGGTTATCGCCTAACGAGGCCCGGGGATACTGCTGGGGGCGTGGCCTCCCACTAATCTCTGAGCGCCCAGGTTACTCTGATAAGCAATGGCCGCTCGCATAAGCAATAAATGCTTATTTCTCCGAACATGTTCCTCATGCTAAGACACCCGTATAAAAAGACATTCCCATTGTTGGAATGTTTCTCCCCTGAAAGTCTTTTATTTCTTGGGGAAATGGGGTCATATTTTATTCATTTCTCTACGTGTTGCTTTTGTTACTAATATATGCCTTGTGATATCCTATAGTGGCCACTGGATGGCGACCTAGCTCGTGTTTTCACTTTTGTACCTATATATGTATTTGTATTGGGTGATGGAAAAATGCATGGGGACTCCTAAAAAAAAATGCTCTTTAAGCATCTCTGTATTCCAGACTCTATTGTCTGCACGGGGGAAGACAGCAGTAAACGAACACAAAAATCGTTGCCCTCCTCCTTCTTAGATTCCAGTGGGGAGGGACAAAAATTAACCATATAAAGAGCATATATAATATAATGTATCCCAATGTGGACAGGAGAGTGGCTCTGAGCACCTGCTGCTTCTGCTGCCTCCCCAGGGCCCTGCACAGATGTTTGTTCCAATCGCACACAGAGAAGCCTCTACTCTGCCCTAACCGCCCCCTCTCCCCTTTTAGGGACCCATCCCCAGCCTTTTTCCAGGTTCTAGGCAGGATGCTTCTCGTACAGGGAGGGCTGCCAGGGTGACTGAGGTGAGGCTGGGACAGGCCTGGGGACTCTGCGAGCAGTTCCTGGCTGTGAACTGTCATCTCAGGCGTTTGGAGAAGTTCAGATGTGCAGTGGATGGTGTCCAGGATGGGCTGCAGCTGGTTTATTTGCATTAAATTAACAGGCTCAATTTGGGGAGAATTGAAAATTCGTATAGGTATCCTTTTTTAAGGGCATGTCTGTCGATTCAGAAACGATAACTTCATCATAATATAGTGTACACAAGTCAGTTCAGAGTGAATTATGGAACTGAATGTAAGAGATAAAACACTAAAACATCCGGAAGAAACACAGGAGAAAAATCTTGGGACTTCCGTGGTGGCGCAGTGGTTGGGACTCCACGCTCCCAATGCAGGGCCCAGGTTCCATCCCTAGCCAGGGAACTAGATCCCACATGCATGCCACAACTAAGAGTTCACATGCCACAACTAAGGAGCCCATCCGCAACGAAGACCCAGCGCAACCAAATAAATAAATAAATATTAAAAAAAAAATCTTTGTGACCTTGGGTTAGGCAAAGAATTCTCAGCTAGGATACAAAATGTGGCAAATACACACAATGAAAAGATCAAGTTGGTCATTAAACTTTTAAACATTTGCTCATTGAAAGTCACTATGAAGAAAGCAAGCAGGCAAGCCACAACAAGGAGAAGATATTTGTGAAATAGACACAGACAAAGTAATTGTAACCACAATATACATAGAAAACGTTCGGTGGAGAAAAATAGTGACCACAAGAGGGCGCCCTTTCACTAGCAAAACCTCCTAGTTGGCTGCTTCGAAACAGCCACTGAAGTATTTCAGGATAAAGGAGATGTTACTGAACCAAACTGGGTCTGCTCACCTGCGGGCAGTAAAGCCAGTTTACTGACCCGGGTTGTGGTGAAGGAAAGGGCAGTGTTTATCGCAGGCGCCAAGCCAGAAGTCCAGGAAGCTAGTGCTCAAAAGCCCCAGACTCACTCCCCAATAGTTTTCAGGGAAAGGGTTTTGAAGACGGGGTGAGGGAGGGGGTGGTGTGTGTGCGTGATCAGCTGGTGGTCGTTCTTCTGATTGGTTGGTGGTGAGGTAATCAGGCGTCAACATCATAAACCTGGTTCCAATTGGTCTGGGGTCTACGTGCTTGTGGGCATCATGCAGTTTACTTCATCCACCTAGTGGTTTTTTCAGTATCTCCAAAACAGCTCAAAGGACACGGCTCAGAATATGATCTATAGCCCTTGAGGAGGTACGGCAGGTCCTTGACTTTAATGGCTAAATCATTGCTATTTCGTCTTGCTTGGCTGTTTTACTTTCTTTCTGCATGTTCTCCCTTCTCTGATTGAATTTATTCTTCGGAACTCGAGGAAGGCCTAGGAGGCTAAAGGTTTTTTTACAGACAAGAGGAAGGTGGAGGACATGGTGGGTGGGTTTGTCCTGCAAAGGCCCCATAGGGTCCTGCTTGGTTACAGGGGCACAGAATGCAATTTACAGAGTTAAGGGGGGAAATATGAATAATTTACATATACGTATGTATATATACACAGAGAGAAGATGAAAAAGAAAAAGGGACAAGATATTAACATTGGGGAAAGTGGATGAATGGTATGTTCAGGAGTTCTTGGTCTGATCTTGCAACTTTTCTGTAAGCTTGAAATTATATCAAAATAAAAAGTTATCCCCAAGTAATGTCCTAGTTTGTACTAGAAAGCATATAGATAGCCAACCAGTGATCAAAGAACATGAGTAATCTATTTTAATTGTCCGCGACCATTTGCTTTCATTCTTTTTCCTGGTTTTATTGCTGTGTTTTCCAAGAATATAACTGGTAAGATCATCCCTTTAAGGAATTTTATAATAGCTTATTTGTGGTTGAAAACAGTGGGTCCCAAATGAAGCTGCTTCCCTCAGTCACGTGGAAGCTTTTTCTTTTTGGTTTTTCATGCCGAATTTTATTCTCACATGTATTTCCTTGAATAATAAACTAGACACACAGATTGGGACAGTAACAGGAGAAATTCTCCATCATCACGTGGAATCATCATGTCCAGCACTGCAAATCCAGGGAGAGCACAGGTTCTCACACTGGGATGGCCAGACCAACGGCATCAGCTACCCACTCCCCCCACCCCCGGCCTGGCTAGAAATGCAAATTCTCAAGCTCCCCCCGCCCACCAGTAGGGGTTCTTATTCACACACAAGTTTAAGAACCATTGACTCAAAAATATGAAGGTAAATAACCTAAGAAAAGTAACAAACAGCAGACTCCAAGGAACCCCACCGAGGACACGGCAGGGGATGCTCATTTGTCATTTGAGATCTTTGGGTTCCATTTGCTTCACTTTATTTTGTGTTTATATTTTTTAAATTGAAATCTAGTTGCTTTACAATATATTAGCGTCAGGTGTACAGCATTGTGATTCAGTATTATTACAGATTACACTCTTAAAAGTTATTACCGGGGCTTCCCTGGTGGCGCAGTGGTTGGGAGTCCGCCTGCCGATGCAGGGGACGCGGGTTCGTGCCCCGGTCCGGGCGGATCCCACATGCCGCGGAGCGGCTGGTCCCGTGGGCCATGGCCGCTGAGCCTGCGCGTCCGGAGCCTGTGCTCCGCAGCGGGAGAGGCCACAGCAGTGAGAGGCCCGTGTGCCGCAAAAAAAAAAAAAAAAAAAAAAAAAGTTATTACCAAAGAATGGATTTATTTCATGTTTAGAAGCAACGTGTCAGTGTACTTCTTTGGTGGAACATTATTTTAAAGTATCCTAGATGCTAGATAATAGAAAGATGGATAAACAGAGGAACTGAAGGGTCAGGGCTCCACCCACCACAACGACCCAGATCCATCTGACTCTGTGATTCTGGCGTCCCATCTCAGAGGATGGGCAGAAATGAGCCTCTAAATCAGGACTGGAGGTGGACAGCCTAGAGGCTGATGAGGGAAAGCTGGCATCTGGCTACCAGGAGATCCCTTCTGAGAAGGAAGAAGTTCCTACCACCGTGAATCCCCTAATGTGAAAGGTTTCCCACTGGGAGGGTGTGAAGCAACTGGGCCCTCAGGCACCACTCAAAACGGACAAAAGGGACATTTCTGAGGTGATGGAAAGTTGCTCAAATTGGATTGTGGTGATGGTTGTACAATTGGACAAATTTACTAAAAATCAAGGAACCCTGTGCTTAAACACAGGTCAACTCACATTTTGTACACGTCAATGAAGCTGTAATAAAAAGTTTCCCCAGAAGAGGGCGCCAGAGACCACAAATTCAACTCAGAACATGCCTTGGGTATGAGATCTACGGCCACCTTCCTCTCTTTCCACCTCATAAAGGGAGTGAGCTGGACCCCCAGGAAGGTGTTCTGCAGCCTCTCCACACCGTGGGGGTCTCGCTGGGCTAAAGCCACCACCTTCCTTTAGATGATGCCATTGGAGTGAACAACTGGCCAACTGGGAGTTTGCCCGTAAGCCCTCAGCAGCCTAAAATGCCTGGTTTAACCAACCTTAGTCCCGCTGAGCCTTAAATGTACACCAGGACCAGGGGGCTGGATGGACAAGTCAGTTAAGCACGTGACACGGAGGGGTGATGTTGGGACATCACCTGGGTCACATCCCTTCACCAAGTCACAGCGGAGGGGTCTTTACAGGGCAAAGTATGAATTGGGATGAATTGACAATATGGGATGTAACAAGGAGGCCAGGGCTTGGCCATCAAAAGACCACCTCAGGGGACTTCCCTGGTGGTCCAGTAGTTAAGACTCTGCGCTCCCAGTGCAGGGGGCCTGGGTTCGATCCCTGATCAGGGAACTAGATCCCTCATGCCGCAAATAAGACCCAGTGCAGCCAAATAAAAAAGAAAGAAAGACAAAAAAGACAACCTCAGTACCACCACCCTGCCCAGCCCTGGTGGGGAAAAGTCAGAGGACGCAGAGCTTCCTGTGGGGGGCCATCTTGGACCCCCACCTGCGACCCAGCCATCTGGGAGAAATAAGCCCCCCAAAAATGCACTTGGAGGAACACAAGAGTCATCCACCCAGCCACCCTTTCAGCCACGCATGGACAGCACGGACAAGAAGGAATTAAATAGGGACTTCCCTGGTGGTCCAGTGGTTAAGAATCCTCCTTCCAATGCAGGGGACGCGGGTTCGATCCCTGGTCAGGGAACTAAGATCCCACATGCCGTGAGGCAACTAAGCCCTCACGCTGCGACTACTGAGCCTACGCACCACAGCTAAAGAGAAGCCTGTGTGCCACGACAAAGAGCCTGCGAACGGCAACAAAAGATCCCAAGTGCCACAACTAAGACCCGACACAGCCAAAAATAAAATAAATTGCAAAATAAGAATTAAATAAAACCAAAAAAATCACGGGGTGATGAGTAGGATTAGGGGAGCAAGAGAGAGAAAGTGATGGAGCCTCACTGAGAAGAGATTTTAAATTGAGTTCTGGATGGCAGAAGATGATCCCTGTAAAAAGGGAACAAGAAAGGCTGAAACATGGATAAATGTTCACCAGTGACCCAGCATTGAACCAGTGAAGCCACCTCCAGATTCCTGACCACTAGAACCCATGTGAGGTGATGTTTCTTCTTTCAAGGCACTCAGCTAGGGGTCACTTTGTTATGCAGCAGTAGCTAACTAACACATCTGGATTTCTTCAGAAGTTGCAGGTCCCAGAGACCAAAAATCCACTTCTGGGATGGACACACCTTCCTCTAAGCTTAGGTCCGTGGGATGGCTCAACCTATCGCTACATGGACAGTTCAAATGTGGGGCTTCCATGGGCTTCCCTGGTGGCACAGTGGTTGAGAGTCCGCCTGCCGATGCAGGGGACACGGGTTCGTGCCCCGGTCTGGGAAGATCCCACATGCCGCGGAGCGGCTAGGCCCATGAGCCATGGCCGCTGAACCTGTGCGTCCGGAGCCTGTGCTCCATAATGGGAGAGGCCACAACAGTGAGAGGCCCGTGTACCTCTCACTCAAAAAAAAAAAAAAAAAAAAGTGGGGCTTCCAGCAATCCCACTCCTGGGCATATATCCTGAGAAAACCATAATTAGAAAAAATACATGCGCCCCAATGTTCATTGCAGCACTATTTACAATAGCCAAAACATGGAAGCAACCTAAACGTCTGTCAACAGAGGAATGGATAAAGAAGTCGTGGTACATATATTCAGTGGAATATTACTCAGCCATAAAAAAGAATGAAATAGTGCCATTTGCAGCAACATGGGTGGACCAAGAGATTGTCATACTAAGTGAAGTAAGTCAGACAGAGAAAGACAAATATCATATGATATCACTCATATTTGGAATCTAATTTAAAAAAATGATACAAATGAACTTATTTACAAAACAGAAACAGTCTTACGGATATCGGAAAAAAACTTAATGGCTACCAAAGGGGAAACGTGGTGAGGGTGAGGGATAAATCAGGAGCTTGGGAATAACATATACACACTACTATATATGAGATAGATAACCAACAAGGACCTACTGTATAGCACAGGGAACTCTACTCAATATTCTGTGATAACCTATATAAGAATCTGAAAAAATGAATATATGTATATGTATAACTGAATCACTTTGCTGTACACCTGAAACTAACACAGTATTGTAAATCAACTCTACTCCAATAAAAAAAATTTTTTTGTTTTTGGCTACACCACGTGGCTTGTGGAATCTTATTCCCCAACCAGGGATCAAACCCAAGCCCTCAGCAGTGAGAGCGTGGACCCCTAACCACTGGACTTCCAGGGCAGTCCCAACTATACTCCAATAAAACTTTTTTTGAAAATGAACCATTTCAGCAAGTCCTGAAATAAAGGAAAATTAATTTCATTTCGTAAAAAAAAAAAATGCGGGAGCTTAATTTAGATCTGGGCATTAGGGCATAAGGGTTATGCATGTACGTCATGGGTTCAAATCCCAGCTTAGCCACTTAGTAACGGCTCGACCCGGGGCAGGTCAGTTAACCTCTCTGAGCTTCATTTTCCTCCTCTGTAAAAGGGGGATGTCAGGATTCATGGAGGATAGAGTGGGTTGCCATAGTTACTTAATTTTTCTTTTGAACCTTGTAGAGCGTAGAATTGTATCCCCTAAAAACATACATTTAAATCCTAACCCGCGTTAGCTGGGAACGGGACCTTGTTTGGAAAGAGGGTCTTTGCAGATGTAATTAGTTAAGATGAGGTCATACTGGAGTGGGGTGGCCCCAAACCCAGCGACTGGTGTCCTTGTAAGAAAAGGGACATTTGGATACAGGCATACACACGCACACAGACACCATGTGAAGACACAGGCAGAGCTTAGGGTGACGCTTCTGCCAACCAAGGATGCCAAGGATGGGCAGCAACTCCAGAAGCTGGAAGAGGCGGGAAGGATCCTCGCTTGAGCCTTCAGAGGGAGCAGGGCCCTGCCTGCCAAAGCCTTGATTTTGGACTTCCCGTCTCCGTCTCCAGAATGTGAGAGAAGAAATTTCTGTTGTTTTAAGCCACCCAGTTTGTGGTTATTTGTGACAGCGGTGCCAGGAAAGGAACACAAACCTCTTTCCACCAGGTGGCAGAAAGCAAACCTCAATCAATTCTGAGTAATTTGATAAATTCGCTTTTCCTGGGGCCAGGCTAAGTTCAAGGAGATTCACGTGGTGGCTGAGTGGGGACAGCTGGGGGCACTGGGCCCTTGAGCAGCTCCCAGCCCGGCCAGCGTCTCTGGAGGGTCCCTGTCCTGCTGCTTCCTGGTCATTCATCTGTTGCCTGGACACGAGGGCTGTTTACCTACAGGCTTCTTCAGCTTCCCCCTCACTCCTGTCACTTGGCTATGGTCTGTGGCCCACGAGGCCCACTGGGAGGTTCTGGGGATGGGGGAGAGAATTTGGGGGGTTGAAACCTGTCACTACCTCCCAGCTGTCACCTCCCTGAGGTCACTCCACAGGCCCCTCTCCACCCTGGGCTCTCTCTTGAGCCCTCTGCCTGGTCTACACCCAACCCAGGTGACCCTGTGGCCTCTGGGCATCCAGGTCTGAGGTCTCTGGGGGTGAGCCCAGGGAATTCCAAAGCTTTGGAAATGCAAACTGTTTTCCTCTCAAACTTTCATCCAGACCTTGGATTTCCAAAGTAAACCACAGCGACTTGAGAGCCAAGAAGGAAATCTTTGCTTCCTTCTCTCCTAGCTGCTGTGTCATCCATCCCCTTCCTGAGGGCTCAGGGAGGTTGCTTCTCTGCCCGCCAGGCTGGAGCAAGCGGGGGACAGTTAAAGGAAGAAGCAGGGGTGAGCCCACACCAGCCAAAGGGCCAACTATCACCCCAGCCCCAGGTGCGGGGGGCTTTCCACGAGTGAGGATGAAATGGCTGCTATAAAACGGCTCCCATTTCTACAAGGACCTAGGAATTTCTCTTTTTTAAGAACCTCAGATCTATGAAACTAATACAACATTGTATATCAATTATACTCCAATATAAAATAAAAATTAAAAGAAAAAAAGAGACTCTCAGATCTGCACTGACCAGCAGAACTTTCTAAGATGATGGGAATGTTCTAGATCTGCAGTGCGGACAGTTAGGTGTGGATACTAAGCAATTGAAATTCATTTGGTCAGTGGCCCCCAGGAACTGAGGTTTAAATTTTATTTAATTGTAATTCATTTTAATTTAAATAAGCCACAGGTACCCAGTGGATACAGTAGAAGACAAGATAGCCTCGGATAAACTGGTATGTCCAGCTGACTGTCTACAAACAGGGAGAGGGGCAATTAGCAGTCTGGACCATAAATAAAATACACTTCCATTAAGGGCCAGTGGAGGGATTGTGGGTGAAAACCTTTATTTGTGGCTCGTACATGGCAGCCCTCACTTTGTCCTCCATAGACAAGCCACAAAACCCAATTTGTGTGTTTACATCATAACCTCTGGGGGCTACGCATCCAAAGATCTGAACCCTCAGTCACCCGTTTCCTTCCATCCTCCCCCCATGGCAAAGCACAGACTTGGGTGGGGGGAAAGAGAGAGTGCTCTGGTTGTGTGGATCCCGAGCCAGCATACCCACCCAAGTGCCTGTGACCAGGTGCGAGCAAGTGGGAGAATCCCGTCACCATTCGGTGAATTTTGAACACAGCAGGGTATAGGGCCATGGAGATTACGAGATTAGCTCCAACAGAAGCCAGATTTGGAGAAAAATAAGAAAGGGGGGATGGAGGCCTCCCTGAGGTGCTAACCTCTGTACCAGAGCCGAAGGTGAGGGATCCAGCCAGTGGCAGTCAGGGGACAGATTCTCCCCGGCCCAGGAAGGAACAGCCAGTGCCAATGTTCTGGGGTTGACCTCTCACCCCCAGACTCTGATCTGACCACTTCCCATCTCAAGCAGGCATTTCACACCAAAACAGGACTCCTGAATCCCTCCACATACACCCCACCACTTATCTCTGAGGTACCCTAAGCCTAGAGTAGGCACTACGCTTCCCTCCTTGGCCTTGAACCTGGAAAAACTGTACCAGCCTCAAGGCCTTTGCAGTTCCAGCTTTTTAGTCTCAGATTTCTCAGAGTCTCGGTCCCCGGGCTTGAAGGGCAGCTGGGAAAATTCAGATAAGATGCACAGCCCCGGGCTTGGCTCCTAGGAAGCCTGGATAAAAGGGAGCCATTGAGTTTTCCCCAAGAAAGGGGACTGAAGCTTCGTTTGCATTGCACGTTATTTAATACTGAGGAAAAGGTTCTTAGTCCAGATCTAAGGATTGGAGTGAGAGTGCAGAAGACTCCCCCCATCCCCACCCCCAGCCCCGAGCCACTCCTGGGCAAGACGAAAAATTGACAAGGCTTCTCACCAAACAAGGCAAATACACACCGCCCAGTTCCTCCTCAAGTTGCACCCTCTGACTCCAAGCCCCTTGCCCTTCTAAATATCCTCATCCCTGCCTGGATCCCAACCTGCCTGCGACTCTGCACGCTGCCCTTCCCCGCAGCGGGACCGCAAGGGTTAAGCGGCGGCGCCCCGCGCGCTGATTGACAGCCCGGCCAGAGGCTGGGGAGAGCCGACCAATCACCGACGGCGACCGCGGCCCACGTGGGCAAGCGGCCTCGCGATTGGTCGGCACTACCAGCGGCCGCCCGCGGAGCCCGAGCCCACGTGCAGCTGCTGCTAGTTCACTGACCAGCTTCGCGTTGCAGGTGGCGGCGGGGCGGGGCCGGGGCGGGGCGGGGCGGGGCCCGATGGGTCAATTGGCCCCCGGGGATGGGGGGACGTGCTTCCTGTCAGCCTGAACTTGGCTGATCCCGCGGCTTCCTCCTCGTTCCTCCTGGGCCACCATCCTAAGGGAGGCGGGTAGGCCTGCCAGTCTCCCGGAGGGCCCCATGGTCCCTGGGCTGGGGAGGAGCCTAGAGGGGAGCTGAGGGGCAGAAGCGAAGTAAAGAAGGGGCTTGGTGCCGCAGGAATGATTGGGGGTAGAGAGACGTCTCTTTCCTCCTGAGAAATTTCTCCGAATTCACCTGGCCAACTCTTACTCATCCTTCAAAACCCCTTTCCAAATGATGTTCTCCCGTGCTTTAGGAAATTGTCTCAAAACTAAGGTTGAGCTTTGATATCCTTCTCTGGGGTACCTCCAGCCCTGACTGCTCCTGTCAGGGAGTATGTTTGGCACCGTACGGCGCCCCCCACCTCATAGGGTGAGGCCCCAGGGGGTCCCCACCACTAATCAGCACAGCTGGAAGCACCAGAGTGATGAATGAAAGAACAGAGGATGTAGGGAATGCAGTGGGGTGCTGGCAGTCAGGGAGGGGTTTGGGGGCCCGGGACTGAGTCCTGGAGGAGAGAAGACCAAGGTGGGTGGTGCTGGAGGCCGAGGGTGGGGTGGGGCTAGTTCTGTCCTCTGCTACTGCCCAGCCTTCTGCACTCAGGATCTGACATCCCCTCTTTACTTTTACAGTCCCTGGCTAAAGTCCTTGTGACTCCAGCCTGAAGACTGACTTCTTGGGGCCATCTCAGCCCCCACGGGCACCCTCAAAGGATGGTGAGGCATTATCCCCTGGGGGAGGGGGCAAGAGGCTCAAATCTTGTTCTCCTGCTCCTGAGGGACGGACGTGGGCCGGCTGGCCAGGCCTTCAGCTGGGGACAGTAACCCATCATACTTTAAGGCCTTTCTTTTTAAACTTATTATTACCCAGGTGATAAAACATAGGGCTACATCACCTACTCAGTTACTATTTTATAAGCAAAAGTCCCTCTCTGCGCCTCCCCACCCGCCATTACTTCCCAGGGAAAACCATTTCTATCAGTTTAGGCCAGGGGCAGGCAAGCTTCTGTAAAGGGCCAGAGAGTAAATATTTTCATCTTTAGGCCAAAAATCAAGATGGAAGATACCCTGTGGGTACTTAAGTAATAAGAGAGAAAGCAAACTACCCTCAGGCCTCAGGAGGCCCCACCTCACCCTCTTTGGGGCTGATGACCTGACGGCACGGATACGAGGAGGCTGTGGGTTTTCTTCATCCCTCCTTCGACCTCTCCAGGCTCATCCTGAGGCCGGCTACTATCAGAACGCCCTGGATCAGCTCAAGCAGCACTTCCCCAGGTGAGGGCGATTCTCGGGGGCTGGAGGCCCCGCTGGGGCCCTAAGTCCCACCGAGGGAAAGAATCCCATCCTTGTCTCCATGGCCCAAAAGACAGGACCAGTGCCGGTGGGGGGCGGGGAGGGGGGGAGGAGCCATATTGAAGGCTGAAGCAAAAGGAAAGGAAAGCCAGTAATACCGATCCTGGCTTTCATTTAAATTTTTGATTTTGTTGTTGTTCAGTGTGAATTTGCTTGCATTCAATTACGTTTTTTTAAAATACCGCATTAAAATCATATTCGTCTTGGCGCCTTCTTCAATGTGGCACCTGGAAGGGACTAGCTCACTTGCCAGAACTGCCCTGATGGGAGGCTGGGGGCAGGGCTCATTCTGGGGAAGGGTCTTGAGGCCTCCTCTTGCAGCGGGTTTGTCTTCCCTGGCAGGTTCCCCACTCACTTGACGACACAGATGGACAGCGCTTACTACTTGGTGAGCCCCGGCCCGGGAAGCCCCGCCCTCTCCGGGAAGCCCCGCCCCTACTCTCCCCACCACCACCACCACCACCAGGCAGCCCCTCAGGAGCCTCCTGGAAAGGCTGTTGAGTTTGGCCTCAGGATCCGGGTTTGGGGGCACCCTCTCCTCTACTTACTTTGCTTATTTTAGGCAAGTGAGTTAACCCAGTGAGCAACAACTTCATGTGAGTTTTTCTTAATTAATAAAAACCTTGCTGTGAAAACAAGTAATTCTGTATTTAAATTAAGGAGAAGTTTCTTCAGCCCACGGTTGATGAGTTAGGGGTACAGCACGTGATGGGAGTCCCTGCCCTTCAGGAATGTATATTCTAGTGTGTGCTGTCTTCTGGAACTTTCCACAAAGATAAGAATGTTCTCTATCAACAGGGTCCAATATGGCACCCGCCAGCCACATGTGGCTACTGAGCTCCTGTAAGGAGCTGAATTTTAATTGACTGAAAGTTAAAGAGCCACGTTTGACTAGTGGCTACCCCATAGGACCCGGCAGCTCTAAGGGAAGGAGAGAGACAAATAAGCAAATAGAGAAACAAGATTCACAAAATGTAAGTGCTTGAAAGAAAATAGAAGGTGAAGCGGTGAAAGTGAGTCAAGATTTTGAGCTAAGGTAGTCAGGAAGGGCTTCTTGAACGTGAGACACAGTGACACCATGTCTCACTGTGTCTCACGTTCACAGTGAGACATGGAAGATAAGGAGTTCCTGCCACCCTAGAGAGAACAGGGAAGGCTGTTTCAGGCAGAGGGCACAGCCCGTGCAAAGGTCCTGGGGCAGGATCGGGCCTTATGTGTTGGAGGAACAGCCAGGAGGCCTGTGTGTCTGGAGCAGAGTGAGCGAGGGGGAGAGAGGGAGGAGGGGAGGGCAGGGAGGGAGCAAGGGCAGGTTGTGCCCCTCTTTGACCTCCACTTCATACCTAGAATGAAAACCAGGGGTCTCCCTAATTACTTCCTACTCTGAGTATGGTAGGCAGTATCCCATTTGATGAGAGCAGGGACCAGAGAGATAGCATGACTTGCCCAGGGTCATACAGCTGGGGAGAAACATGCACAGCATTCAGTTCTGCACTCTTGCCCACTTCCATTGACCACCTCCCAGTGTGACCGCTGTTGTTCCTTTGCAGTTCCAGGAGATCCGGCAGGGGGTCCAGGAACATCACAAGCAGGTGAATGGGCCTTGTGGGCCGCGGAGGTGGACTTGAGCTTTTCCCCCTGAGGGAGGTGGGAGCCCTGGAGGGCTGGGGACAGAGGGGGCGGGGCCCAAAGTGGAATCCCCAGGGTATCAGTGGATCCCCCACGTCTCAGGAGTGCATCTCTGGTCCTGAGCCTCTTCCCTCCTGTCCTGCTCGCTGGTCCCCGTGTGCCTGGAGGAGGCCAGGGGCCTGTCAGCACATCGCAGGTTAGTTGCCTGTGCTAGGAAGGGGCTTTTATGTGCCAGGCATGGCCGGATGCGGTCTCCATGTGTCTGAGGTTCCCAAGGGCCTGGCTCACACTCGGGGGTGGGGGGAGGGACAGGCCTGCACTGGGGGCCCAGCTCCCAGCACGGGGAGCCTTGCCCAGGCTGAGCATGGCGTCCACCCCGCCTGTCCTCCTGCCACCTGGCCCCTTTCTCCTGGGTGCTGGCAGGACTTTCTGCCTGTGCCAGATGTGACTGGCAGAGGGCCAGGGCTGTGTCTGCGACTTAGTGGGGCCTGGGGTGGGTAGCTCAGGGAACAGGGAAAGACAGATCCAGAGGCGGGGGTGGGGTGGGGCAGGAAGCAACCAGAACACGGTTATTCATTCAACAGATATTTATCCATCACCTCCTTGCCAAGTGCAGTTGTAGGCGCCAGGGAAATAGCAAAGGAGAACACAGACAAACCGCTGCCCTTGGGGTGAGAGGAGCTTGGTAAACAGAAGTGTCAGATGGTGAGGGCTGGGCAAGGCGGGGGTGGAATTGAGCAGCCCCAAGGCCACGTGGGGGGAACCAAGGTGGGAATGGGTTACAATTCAGGGTGGTCAGGGAAGGCTCGCTGAGAAGGTGACATTTGGGCAAACTCTTGAAGGAGATCAGAGAGGGAGTGTAGATATCTGGAAGGAGTAGACCAGGCAGAGGGCACAGCCTGTGCAAAGGCCCTGGGGCAGGACCAGGCCTGGTTCATTGGAGGAACAGCCAGGAGGCCCGTGTGTCTGGAGCAGGGTGAGCGAGGGGGAGAGAGGGAGGAGGGGAGGGCGGGGAGGGGTCGCGGCAGGTTGTGCAGGGCCTTGTGGGCCCCAGGGAGGACTCTGGCTTTTACCCCCAGGGAGGTGGGACCCTGGAGGGCTGTGGGCAGAGGAGGGGCGGGTCCTGACTCAGGTGCTCACTCGCGCCCTCTGGTGGCTGCTTTGGGGAGGATGGATATTTGGGGGCCAGGATGGGAGTTGGGGTCCAGTTGGACCATCCAGGTGCGGGAGGCTGGTCACCGAGACAGTTTGGTGGTGAGAAGCAGTCAGAGTGTGGATGTGTCAGGAAACTGACAGCATGTGCTGAGTATCAAGACATAAGGGGAGGAATTCCTTGGTGGTGCAGTGGTTAGGACTCCGTACTTCCACTGCAGGGGACACAGGTTCGATGATCCCTGGTCGGGGCAGTTCTGCATGCCATGAGGTGCTGCCAAAAAAAATAAATAAGATGTAAGGGGATGAGGAGGACCCAGGAGGGTCGCCCCTAAGCACCGTCCTCCCCCAACAGAAGGCCCCAGGTGGTGATCCCTAGCTGACTTGTGGTTTCACAGGGACCACCTCCCCCTCCCCCGTTTCCTGTTCCTCGTTTCCCAGCCTCCTTGCTGTGTATTTAAAATCCTGAGCAGCAGCAGCGGCAACGCCCCCGGCTCCGCAGCCCGCCTGCACACAGCTCTCCCCAGGGAGGACCCGCATGCAGGCAGGGGGCAGCAGCACTTTTCATGCTGAGTGCATTAAAGTGTCAGTAAATTGCGCATTAACGAGCCAGGGAGGATTGGGGAAGGCTCCCCTGGGCCTCGTGCTGCTGGGAGGCCCAGCTGGGGAATCCATCGCCTGCTACCCTAGGAGGCAGCCACCTGGAGCGCCCAGAGCTCAGGGAGGGGGTCCTCCATTCCAGCCTCTCCCTCCACCATCCTGCTCGCCCCCCACCCCAACCAGCGAGGGGCAGGGGGTGGGACCAGGCTGCCAGTGGAGGCAGGGAAACACTGCTGGGCCCCAGGTGTCCTGACTTTAGGAAATTGACTTTGATGCTCTGAGCCTCAGTTTTCTCATCTGCAGAACGGAAACGCCAGTGGTGCCCGTTCAACAGAACTGACAGCCACAGGCCTTATGCCACGTTCCTTAGCAATTATTTCTTCCTGTGAATCACAATATTTCCCCAGGATTTTGGAATTCGCTCTGGGCCAGACAGCTTCCTGGCATCCACCGTGGAGGTGCATGTGCATTCGGAAGGCCCACGGCACTGCCTCCAAAGCCAAAGGCCCAAGACTAAATCCGTGTCACCCTCTGTGGTAGCCACGGGACACACGTGGCTATTTACACTTTAATTGGCAATCAGGTGGCACCGTCCACGTTTCAAGTATTCAACCTTAGCTGGCAGGTCTAGAACATTCCTCATATCACTGTATTTAGTCCATCTGGACTAAATATAGCTGCACATTCCCGTAGAGCCCCTTATCGGGCCGAGAAGGTGGGTCTCCTCGCAGCGAATTCCTGGCAGTACTGGCAGGTCGTGTCTTGCGTGGTCTGTGTCCTCAGCTGGCTGCCAGGCACATTCTAGGTTCGTGCCTCGCCGTCTCCTCTGGCAGCCCCCAGCCCCATGTGGGACAGGAGGGATCGCATTTTTAATTAAACTTAACTTTATATTTAAATAGTGACCTGCAGCCAGTAGCCGCTGTGCAGGGAGGTTCAGTCTTGAGGAAGGAGAGGTTAAACACAAATCTGGTACCCGGGCCAGATAAATGCTCTTGAGAAAAGCAGTAGGACGTGTCATAGGAGGGAGCCTGTCCTAAAGGAACAGATGGGCAGCCTGCTGGGAGGGAGAAAAAGAAAATTTAGGGTGCCTTCCATGACCACAGAAACTGTTCACTTAAATCTGGAATCGGTAGCAGCCACGTGGCTTGATTTTAAATATAAAATAAGTGACCCTCCCACCAGGGCCCCTAACATCCCCATCGCCAGCCCTGCTCCCCAAGAGGTAACCATTGGTTTCTTAGGATCTTTGCAATGTTTCAGCAGCTTCAAATGTCATCCCCATAAGGGGGACATGTGTACACACGGCCTTGCTTCTTGAAGCCATTTTAAGCAAGGGGGTGGCATTCAGGCTTTTGTTTCCAAACACCCCAAGAAAAGCAGCTGGGATGTGAACCCAGATCTGACTTGACTTGCGACCATATTATACTGGTGACGGGTCATTAGGGCTCAATTTTGTCACCCGCCGCCAAGGGTGGCCTCTGGGTACCGAGAGCTTGCTTTTTGCTAGGTGATCATGAATCCACCCAAAAACGTTCAAGGGAGGTGGTGTAACCTCACTTTGTGAACAGGGAAACTGGCTTGTAAGAAGGTATTCGCACCCAGGGCTGTCCTCTAATGAAGCTTTAGCCGGGATGACGTTCCCCTTCCAGGCAGAAAACTTCCTACAGATAGTGGAGACCTGCAGCCAATCCCTGGGCTTCCAGCTGGGGGAGGTAGGTTCCTGGGTCCTTGAGTAGGGTGGGGATAGGCTTGGGGCAAAGGGTGCATCCTCATGTCCCTCACGACCCTGTGCTTACAGCACCAGGGAAACCAAGAGTTCCCCAGTGAGCAGCCCAACCGGGAGCCCCAGCGCCCAGAGGCCAAGACCCCACAGCCCTCTGGTCTCCAGGGGCCAGACTTCGAAGACATCATGGCCACGAGGTCATCCGACTGGCTCCAGCAGACCCCCGGAGTGGACACAGTCCACCAGCTAGACACGTGGCCATCCTGGGACTCGGAGCCCCGGTTTTGGCAGGATGTTCTGACAGAGCAGCTCTGGCAGATTTTTACTGGGACCCAGGAGCGCCCAAGACGCAGGAGTGAGTCTCCCTGAGGGTGAGGGGAAGTGGGGAATCAGGCCGCCTGGAGGGACAGCACCGGTTGAACTGGCTTCTCCCCCTCATCCCCTTCTGTTGTCATAGCGACAGAGCAGGCGCCAGGCCAGGTAAGTAACTGGAATCCTCGGTACCTGGAAGGGTGGGCTTTGCCCTGGCTGGGCCCCCTGGCTTTGACCTCTAGATGCCTGTGGGATTGGCATGCCTCCCCCACCCTCAGCCCTTGGATACCCTCAGAGGACCTGAGCCTGTCTGCAGCTCTGCCTGGATGGGAGGATGGGACTTCAGGCAGTTGGAGCATCCTGTCCACACTGCCTGGGCCCGCCTGCCATGTTCCAGTTCTCAGACCAACCCTGGTCAGGTCCTTTGGTCTGAACTGATCTCCCCAATTCCCACGGGCAGGAAAGCCAGGAGCCAGCACCACGATACTTGGGAGTGAAACTGCCCCCCAAGGACACTTTGGGTAATCCTGGTGGGAGGAGGGCAGTCCGCCCTGGGGGAGGGGAGCCACGCCTGCCACTGATCCACTCTTGTCTCTGCCCAGTTCTCAGCCCAGCTACGCCCTCCCCCAGCTCCTCTGAGGGCTCCCGAAAGGGAAGCACAGGACTGGGCACTGTAGGAGAGGGGGTGTTCTCCCACATGGCCCAGGTGAGATCCCCGCACCCCACACAAAGGCTGGGGGGGCTGGGGCGGGAGGAGAATGTGGCTCAGCTGTGACCTCATCCACCCGCAGGAGCTTCCTGTAAAAACCTATCAATTTCTGAAGCCCATGTAAGTATGTCCCAACCTTGTGGTCTGAGGCTAAGGGAGCCCAGATGTAGGGGTGAGAAGGCTTCCTGGAGGAAGGGACATAATGGTTAGGACCTTGAAGGATGAGTAGGAGTTTGCTGGGATAGGGCAAAACATGTCAGGCAGAAGGGAGCAGTGTTTGGTCATGGGAGAAGGAGAATACTTGGAGGGGTGTGGGTAGAACCTGGGGGGATATAGAGTGCCGTGGAGAAATGAGGCCTGAGAGAACCCAAAATCTGACAAAGAACGAAGCCCCTCTGGGGCTTGATAGGTGCCCTGCTCCGGGCAGAGAGGCTCACAGGCGGGCTGGTGACCCTGAGGCCTCCTCTCCCAAGATGCTGGGACCCTGAGGACTTTGAAAACACGTGGAATAGGCCTGATGCTTTGCCCTGGCAGTCCAAGAAGCTGGCCGTGCCACACAGAGTGGAGAAGATACGGAGGCTGGAACATGGGGAGCCCGTGCTGGCCATGGCCGTCAGCAGCTTCACGCGGCACGCCTTCACCTGTGGCAGGGGCGGCGTCAAGGTGTGGAGCCTGGTCGGCCAGGTGGTGGAGGCCAGGTTTCCGGAGAGCTACCTGCGTGTACAGGTGAAGGTAGGGCTGGCTCTGGGGCGGAGCTTGTGGGAGCAGAGAGAGCCCCCCACCCTGCAGGGGAGGAAGCTCACCCCAGGCTCTGCCCACCCCAGACCCAGGGGGCCTACCTGCGCACCTGCTTGCTGTTCTCAAACAGCACGGCCCTGCTGACGGGCGGCCACAACCTGACCAGCGTGAGCCTGTGGGACCTGACGGCACCTTCCCTGTACGTGAGAGCAGAGCTGCCCTGTGCGGGCCTCACCTGCCAGGCCCTGGCCGCCAGCCCTGAGGACAACCTGGCCTTTGCCGGTTTCACCGATGGCAGCGTCAGGATCTGGGACCTGCGGAACCGGAGCGTGGTCAGGTGTGGCCCAGGGGTGGGCGGGGCCACCCTGAGGGCCGCTTCCCACCTGGATCCCTGAGTAGGGACCCAGCAGTCTCAAGGCCAAAGCCCCTTTCCCTAAAGAACTTTTGCATTTGAGAGTTGAAGACCCAGGTTCAAACCGTGGCTGGGTCCTTGAAGCCCAGTTGTGGTACTTCTTGTCTGCCTCAGTTTCCCCATCTGTCACCCGGGTGTGATTGGAGGGGGGTGTCCTCGGGGGCCCAAAGCTTAGAGTTTCAGCCCTGACCTCCCTTCCAATGCCTCTCCTGGCCAGGAACCTGCCGGGTCACCTGAACGGTGCCAAGAGCATCGCTGTCAAAGACCAGCACATCTGGACAGGGGGTCTGGATGCCTGCCTGCGGTGCTGGGACCTGAGGACCACTGGGGAGCCCCAGGAATACCAGTTCGAGTCTCAGGTGTGCAGCTGGGATGGGGCCTGCTTGGCCAGGTAGCAGCTGGGCTGTGGACTGAAGGAGGTGGAGGCTGGCGGGAAGGGCAGGGGTTAGTGGTACCTCAAGTCTCAGTGATGCTCTGAAGAGAGGGGTCCTTAGCTACATCCTCCCCAGTTGCCCAGATAACATTGGATGCTTTCGTACTCTGTATCAGGGGTTCCTATTCTCATTGAGTCTCTGTGATAATCCCACAAAGTAGAGAGGACCACACCCATTTTGCAGATGAGCCAGCCAAGGCCGGATATGTGAAGTTGCTTTCTGGGGGTCTCACAACCAGGAAGCGGGCAGGCAGTCGGCCCCCGGGATGGGTCCCTGTGCTCCTGCCACCTCTCGGGCCCCGCTGGGACCTGGACAATGTTTCCCTGCTGCCTTCTCCCCAGATAATGAGCCTGTCCCCCAGCCCCTGGGAGGACTGGGTGCTGGTGGGCACAGCCAACGGCCAGCAGTGGCTGCAGCCCAGCCTTGGGGGCCAGAAGCACATGGTGGGGTGTAAGGACGGCACCATCCTCGGTCTCAAGTTCTCCCCGCTGGGTGAGTGGCCAGGATCGCGGCGGGGAGTCTGCCGTGGTCCCCAGCCTCCCACGGGGCCCTGCCTCACTAAGACTGACTCCACCCAGCCCTTTCTGACCCTTCCTGACCCCCCCAAGCCCTTCATCAGCAGGAACCGCCCTGAGTGATGCTCTCCGCAGGGGTGTGAGGGAGATGGGGAGCTCCCTGTTTCCCAGATCCCCAGGGGTCCAGCCCTCAGCTGCCAGCTTTCCCTATGACCGGGCCCCCCTCTGCCTTCTCCCAGGCCAGTGGTGGGTGAGCGTGGGGACGGACAACCTGGTCAGCATCTTCAGCATGCCCATGGGGACCACAGTGGTCCAGGTACGGGGGTGGGGCAGGTGGGCGGCGTTCATTGGGCTGAGCCCGGGGTTCCAAATGCAGAGACCCCTCACCACCACCACCCAGGGACCACGTTTGAATCTATGGGCAGATGTTAAGGGCAAGGATGGGTGTACCCCGTCGCTCTGCTCCCCGACTCTTCCAGGTACCCGAGACATCCTCCATCATGTGCTGCGACGTGTCCCCCAGCAACCACCTGATCGTCACGGGGTCCAGGGACCACGCCTCCGTGTACCAGATCACATACTGAGGGCTCGCCAGGGCGGGTGGGGTGAGCACAACTGGACCTATGATCTTTGTCACGTGTAATAAAGCATTTGGAAAAAGCACGGATGCAGTGCTGCATCCTGTCCCCTGGTCGTCTTGTGGAGATTTGGAAGGGCTTTTCCAGCCTGGGTCTCTGAGCCTTTTGAGTCCACATTCCCTGAGAATCGGATCAGAGCCACTGACCCTTGCCGTCGGGGGAACTGGACGTAGAGCCCTTCTTTTTTTTTTTTTCTTTGTTTTTGGCCACACCACGCAGCATGTGGGATCTTAGTTCCCCAACCTGGGATGGAACCCGGGCCACGGCAGTGAAAGCATGAAGTCCTAACCACTGGACCGCCGGGGAGTTGCCTGGAGCCCTTCTTTCTGCTCCACTGAGCTCATCTGATGTCATGGAGAGATGTTTCCCAGCCCTGCCTGCACAGTCCCAGGGATGGGGTCCTCGGTCCTTCCCAAGTTACCTGTGTCCCGTTAGATCAGTGCTTCTCACCTGGCGGTGAGTCTAACCCCCAGGGGACACTGGGCCGTGTCTGGGGACACATGTGGTTTGTCACGACTGGGAGGGCTCCTGGCCTTGAGCAGTTGGGGGCCAGGGATGCTGCTTAACACCCCACAGTGCCTGGGACGGCCCCACAACCAAGAATCATGCAGCCAGTGTCAGCTGTGCCGCTCTGAAACCACCATTTGCTCACCCCATCCTTCTGGGATGAGCAGCGTCCCAGATGGCGTCAACGGGTCTGGTCTCCCCAACTGGAGAATTATCCTATCTCCATCCCATGCCTTCAGAAACCCCCTGGGCACGACTGTTTCCAGCAGCGACCCTGCCACCTCCCTCCAGAAGTTTCCCAGCAGCAGCCCTACTTTGCCCCCAAGCCCCCTCTAGCCCATGGTCCTCGTGGCAGCCCCTGGGAACTTCCAGAACCCAGCTCTGATGGCTTTGCCACCCCCACCGGCCTCTCCCGAAATCTGGCTCACATTTCCATGGGCTTTCTCTGCTTAAGCCTGATCTGAAGCTGAGGAGGAAACCCCACGCCCCTGCTCTCCTGACTTCCACAACGGCCAAGCTCTTTACCTCTGAGCCTTCGCACATGCTGTTCCCTCTGTTCCCAGCACATCCTTCCGCCACTCTTCCAAATGGCTGTTTCTCCTCCTTTAGCTCTTCTCTTTGCTGTCACCTCCTCTGGGACTGTGACCTCCGCTCAGCACCTGACCGTGGGCTGGGCACCGTGTGCCAGGCTCTTAGGAATTATCACGGAGTCTCAAAGGAAACATGACTGCACCCCAAATACCTTCGTGCTCTACCATATTCCCTAACGCTCTGTACGTGGGCAGGGTCTTGGGGTGAGTCTGTCCCACAGGCTGGCAGTAGAGCACATAGGTGAAGCTTTGGGGCCAAGGATGTAGAAGCAGCCCCCCTGCTACGTTGGCCTCAAAAGCTACACACTGAGGTGGCAAAGCCTCCACCTGGAGCCCTGAGTGTCTGCTTGGAGTCGAGCCCCACCCGCCACATGGGCATGGGTGAGAAATAAACATCTATCGTTTCAACCAACTGAGATCTGGGGGCTGTTTGTTACGTGGCACAATGGAAGCCACACGGCCCAAGACAACCCCCATTTCCTGTGGTCGACCCCTCAGCATTTCATGCGGAATGAATTCTTTCAATGTCCAGGTGAGGAAAAAGAGGCTGACACAGCTAGCAAGTGGCCTTCCCTCCGGAACCGTGCCCAGAAAGAGCAAAGGTTCCCGGCTCCTCAGCCCAAGACAGAAAGGCAGTTGTGATAAATACATTTATTTCCCCAAAGTCCCCCTGCACATCTGGTCCCACATCCAGCAGGGGAGGACGTAAGGGGGTCAGCCAGAGAGCAGATGAGATTTAGTGCTCAGAGTAGGACTGGAGAGGCGGTCCTGGATGCCTCTCCCTCGGGAGTTGGGCCAGGGGTGCAGGAAGAGTGGTGTCTCAGTAGACCACCTCATACACGGTGGCCTTCTTGTCCCCAGAGCCTGTCACGATGTATTTGTTATTCCCGGAGATGTCACAGCTCAGCACGGAGGATGACTCCTTGGACTGTCGACAGGGAGGGGAAGGGGGAGAGAGAAGGGAGAGTGAGGCACGGCCAAGGCCAGCACGGTCTGGTTCGTGCTCCCGACCACCAGCAAGTTCAGAGCAAAGAGGCAAGGAGACTGCCCACAAGGGTGAATCTGTGGTCCAGGCTGGGCCCAAGATAGGACTCAGGGGAGCCCAGTGTGGGGAGCCTAGCAGGGGGGAGGGAAGGAGAGTGACACATTTTCCAGAGAAAGGTCCTTTGGAGCTGAGCCTCTGGACAGGTCACAATGCTCCTGGGAAGAGCGAGACCTCGGTTCTCTGGAACAGGAGAACTGCCCTTTCCTGGGAAGCTCAGAGAGGGTGTGCACCAAGCATGAGGCCACACAGCACAGCAGAGGGCTGAGCTCACAGCAGGATGACCTACACCAGCGCTCTGCAAACTTTTTCTGTAAAGGGGCCAATAGTAAATTTTTAGGCTTTGACCTGAAAGCTCATTTAAGTCCAAATGCACTCTGGCCATACGTCCAGAGATCAAATCAGTCTGTGTTACATCATCTCCTTTTTCTTTGACAACCCTTTAAAAAATGTAAAAACCACTCCACATCCAGCAGGATGGCTATAAGAAAGACAACAGAACAAGTGTTGTTGAGGAGGGGGAGAAATCAGAACTCTCACACTCTGCTAGTGGGAACAGAAAATTTGGAAAACGGTCTGGCAGTTTCTCCAAAGATTAAACAATTATCAGCAATTCCACTCCAAGATATCTGCCCAGGAGAAATGAAAACATGCATGCACACGAGAACTTGTACATGGATATTCACAGCAGCCAAAAAGTGGAAACAACCCTAGTGTCCATCGACGGGTGATGGATAAACACAATGTGGTCCATCCATACAGTGGAATATTAGCCTTAAAAGGGAAGGAGATTCTGACACCTGCTACAACGTTCATGGACCTTGGGAACATGATGCTCAGTGAGAGAAGCCAGACACAGAAGGATAAATCTTGTGTGATCCCACTCATATGAGTCATCAAATCCATAGAGACAGGAAGTAGACGGTGGGGGCCAGGGGCTGGGGGAGGGGACGGAGAGTCAGTGTTTCATGGGGACGGAGTTTCAGTTTGGGCAGATGAGAAAGTTCTGGGGATGGATGGTGGGGATGGCTGCACGACAGTGTGAATGTGCTTAATGCCACTGAGCTGTGCGCTTACAAATGGTTAAAATGGCAACTTTTATATACATTTTATCACAATTAAAAACAAAAACAGGCTGTGCACAGATGTGGCCCTCGGGCTGACCGCTCTGCTTTAGTAGCTCGTGGCTGGTGGGGACACTTCCCTGTTCAATCCCCACGGGGTCCCCGGGCACCTGGTGTCCTGCGGGGCTGGGGACCTCAGACACGAAGTACCTGGAAGATGCTGGCTCCGTACGGCGTCCTCCAGGCATTGAGCAGGTTGTCTTTGCCGGTGCTCACGAACCACCGCCCTGGGGGAAGCAGGGCAGGGAGTTCAGGAGGGGGGCAGACTGGAGGAAGCCAGGGCTGGGGGCTGCGGGCAGAGTCGGGGCAGCCTGGTCTGGCCTCTCTTCTCGCTCCCTTTCTCACACCTCTGCCCGTCTCTGGGGGACAGGAGGCCCCTTAGCTGATGCTCGAGCTTCCCCGCCACATTCCAGATACTGAAGCCAAGGCCTCAAAGGGCTCCAACTGGCCTTCAAGAAGGGGGAGCCCCAGGAGAACGTTGCCAGATAAAAACAGGGTGCCCAGTTACATCTGAATCCGAGATCAACCACACATCATTTTTAGTACCAGTGGGTCCCATATAGTACATTATCTGTTTGTTCGGGGTTTTTTTTTAAGTATATGTAAGTTCCATGAAATACTTGGGACATATCTATACTAAAAAAAAAAAAAAAAAATTTAGTGTAAGTATATCCCATGCAACATTTGAGACATATCTGCACTAACACATTAGTTGCTTTTTAGTATAAGTATGTCCCACGTATTTGAGGGACATACTTATGCTAATAAATTATGTGTTGTTTAGTGTAAGTATGTCCCACAAAATACTTGGGATCTACTTACTTATGCTAACTAATTCTTTGTCCTTTAGAGTATGTCCCATGCAATACTTAGAATGGGACAAGTAAGGAATGACTGCTGTTTACCTAAGATTCAAATTAAACCAGGGATCCTCTTTTTCTGTCATGGGTTTTTTTTGTTGTGGTTGTGTTTTGGCAACCCTGCCCCAGCACCCCGGAGTCCCCACCCCAGACCGGCAGACACACACCACAGGAGGCAAATTTGAGGGAGAGCACACAGCTCTCGTGAAGATGCAGCTGGTATTTCTCGGGCTTTCGGACGTGCAGGATCTCCACGTTGCTGCTCTCCATGCCAACCGCCAGCCAGTCCTGGTTGGGGCAGTGGCCCAGGGAAAAAATCTGGGGGTGAAGAGGGAAGACAGGAGATGAAAAACCCCTTGGGATGTGGGGGGGATGCCCAGAGCTAGGGGGCCAGGGCGGGGAGGGGAGATGTCCAACACTCTCCCGCTGCAGCTCCCGCGTGGAGAAGCAGCTGGCCCTGGGCCTGGAGCACAGCAGGCAACTGCGTGTTGAATCATTAATATTAATCAGAATTACACGGAACCCTGGGGCCTCATATCCATTATCTGCTCTGAACGCACAACAGCTCTGGGAAGGAGGGAGGGAGGGAGGGGGCAAAGCCAGCAAGGACAGTAGCTCCCCTTTAGCAGATGGTGGAAGGGAAGCTGAGGCCACATCCAGCTCAAGGTCATATAGCAAGTCCATCAAAGACCAGGCCTTCTGACTCCCAACTTGGAACTTTCCCCACTTGCCAACACCAATTTTTACTTTGATTTGAAAGTACGTGGTGGCTACATAAGTCTGTGCCCCATGCCCAGCGCCGCACAGAGAGGCATAAGACCCTGACCCATCCTAAGCCTCTCAAAGTCTTACTGACAAATGAGACATGTGTGGAAAGAACCATAAATTCACAGCAAAGCCTGGAAGGTTTCACGTGTTCCTGGACATATAGAAGTGTTCCTGTATAAAGAAGGGTGCAGTGGGATGGGAGATATTCACCATGGGATCACCAGATACATATGCCACCCATCTAAATTTTGGGGATACGAGATGGACAACTATACCCACCTGCACCCCTGATTTCCCTATCAAAGGAAGCTTCAAGCTAAAGAAAAGCTAAAAAAAGAAAGAGTTCGGGGGCTAGTGCCCACCAGATTTCAAGGAGGGGGCAAACTGGAGATGGGTTTTGAAGGATGTGTAGGAGTTTACCAATGGGAGAAAGGAAAGGAAAGGCATCTCAGCCAGAGAGAACTGTAAGTGGGGAGGTCCAGAGGTATCACATGGCATGGTGCGTGTGAGACTAGAGCACAGAGGTCTTAAAGAACAGGCCAAGGAGCTCACAACCTGCCCCTAAGGCAATGGGAGACAGGATCTGGGTCCAGGGTATCTGGAGACCTGTCCTTGACTCTTTGCTCAGCCCTGGGGAGCCCCATGATTCTGTCCAAGCCCTTCACCACATCCTTCAATCTGGCCTTCCACAGCACCCCCAATAGAGACCTCTCTGTGTCCGGCTCCTATCTGTCCCCTGGGGTCAGCAGCTCCCCCACGATGAGTCCTGGTGGGGGGAGGTGGTCAAGAGCTCTCAGTAGGGTCAAGGGGTTGAAGGCTGGCAGGAGAAACCAGCTACAAAAGAGACAAAGGAACAGAGGAATGGCTTGGCAAGAACATCTGGGAAGATGATCTGAGGGTCTTAGTAGCCCCACAGCTCAATACAAATCAGCTCCTTTGTGCTTCCCTGTGCTGTCTTTGAAGAATTAAAGAGGAAGGTCTGTGAATTTGTCTCAAGGACAAGAAAGATGGGCACAGAGAGCAGGTAGTTGGTCCTGCCCGGCATCTGGAAGTGGGTGCCTCAGGGGGAGAGGAAGGGAGGCCGGATTCCTGGAGCTTGTGTCCCCCTTCTGCCAGATCCCGTGCGGCACCTGGGAGCTGAAGTCATGCTGCTGCAGCTGGCGGCCCTCCCGCAGGTCCCAGCAGCGCACCGTGTTGTCCAGGCCCCCTGTCCAGAGCCGAGTGCCGTAATCAGAAATGTCGATGCAGCTGGCCCCATCCGTGTGGCCCTGGAATTGCCTGGAGGAAGGAGGGCCCAGGTGTCCATCCTGGAGGAGGTGCTGTTCCAGCATGCTCCCAGGCCGCTCTCACAGCACAAAGGGGAGACGGCAGGGGCTTGCCCGAGGTCACAGGGCAACGGCCACCCACCTGACCATGGTCTGGTTCTGCAGGTCCCAGACCACGATGTTGCCGTCGCTGCAGCAGGAAAAGCAGACCTTGGCGTCGGGGCTGACGGCCAGGGCGTAGCAGGCGGGCGCCGAGGAGGTCAGCTCCGCCTTGATGCGAGGGGTGGGGGCCGCCAGGTCCCAGATGGACAAGGTGCTGGCCTCACCACCCACTATCAGACTCCGGCCGTCCGGCAGCAGCTTGCAGGAACGAATGTAGTTGTCCCGGTTCTGGGAGGGGAGAGAAGCAAGGGCGTGGGGTAGCACCCTTAGCCATGCCTGCCAGAGCCCATCTGAAAAAACCACCCCAGTAGGCCTGTAAGCTCTGCCCCTGGTTGGCCTATAAGCGCCACCCTACTGGCGTTAATCTCCAATCCTGTTGGACTGTAAATTCCACCCTCATTGGCCTATAAATCCTGCCCCTGGTTGGCCCATAAGCTCCACCCCCCTGGCCCATAAGCCCCAACCCTGTTGGGCTATAATCTCCACCTGTGGGTGCCCTAAGAGCTCTGCCCCAAACTGGCCAAGAAGCCCCACCCTGGTTGGCCTATAAACTCCACCCATTGGCCTATAGCCCCACCCCTAGGTGGCCTGTAAGGTCCACCCGGTCGGCCTATAAGCCCCGCCCCGCTGGCCTGCAAGCTCCGCCCCGCCCTCACCAGGCAGTCCAGCTGAGCCACTGGCGTCTTGGCGCCCGGCTGGCCCACGTCCCACACCTTCACACAGCCCTTGCCGCCCGTGTACACATGCTGCGTGGTGCCGCTGATGGTGACCGCGCAGACCACCTCGCCGTGCGCCAGCGTGTGCAGCTGCCGCGCGTGCCGCGGGATGCCGGCGCCCACCAGCGCGTCAGAAGGGAAGGGCACCGGCTGCATCTGCCCGTCCGCAGACACATGGAAGGAGTACGCCCTGGACGGGAGGTGGGGCATGACGCACGGGGAGCCGGGACCCTCCCCACCCTCACCCCCCTGCCTGTGCCCCCATGCGTTTAGGGACGGGGCCCCAGGATCAAAGGTCAGCGTGATACTGAAGAGGAAGGGGTCCGGCCGTGGCCTGGTGCATGGTAAGCAAGCACTTAGTGAATCTCCGTGGAACAGAGGATCCAGGAAGATGCCCTGTGAGCTCCAGAGAACGCAGTCCAATGGCAGCCACCAGCCACAGGGCCAGTTAAATGGAAAGAAATTTAAAATTTCAGTTCCTCAGTCGCAGTGACCACATTTCAAGTGCTCAAAAGCCACAGATAGCTGATGGCAATCAGACTGGACAGCTGTAAGTGTAGAACATTCCCGTCACGGCAGAAAGTTTTACTGATCTTGGGGCCGGGTCATTCTCTGGGATGGGGCAGTCCTGTGCATTGTAGTGTGTTGAGTATTATCCCTGGGCCCCCACCCACTAGAGGCTAGAAGCACTTGGGTGTGACAACCAAAAATGTCACCAGACATCACTAAATGTCCTGAGGTTGGTAGGGGAGGGCAGTAAGGAAGCACAAAATCCACCCCCTGCTGAGAACCACTAGTGTAGGCTTTGCTTGTTACATAACCCTCTCTCCAGAGCGCAACTCCGGGAGCCCCGATTATCTTACAGAAGAGACTTTCTGGAAAGGCAGCAGGGAAGCCCAACACCCACCCCACAATGTAAGCACCTGAGGAGGCAGGGAGCCCCACCCTGGTACTCACGGCTTTCCCCCGGGGATGGTGGGCAGGGAGGAAGAGATGGACGACCCTCGGAGATGTGGATGAGACTCAAATGCCATCTGCCAAAACGCCAACGGGGGTGTCATGGGCGGATGACTCAAACCCACAACTGCCCTCTCCCGTGCTCACTTGCCATATTCCTCTCTGTTTATCAGAGAACACACCCCCCAATTTGTTTATCAGCCCCTCCCCAAGAAAGGGGAGGTGCCCTTTCCTTTACCCATCCTACAGATGGGAAAGGGGAGGCTTTCACATGAGGGAACCCCAAGGTCTCTGGCTGGGGAATCCTACGGCCCCAGGGGTGGAAGGATCCTGATGAATCTTCTGTCCAATGCACAGAACAGGGGTCAGCAAACTCCAGCCCCCTGCTTGTTTTCATAAATAAAGTTTTATTGGCACACAGCCATTACTGTATATGTTGTCTATGGTGGCTTTTGAGCTATGAAGGCAGAGTTGAGTAGTTGTGATAGGGATCAACTGGTCTGCAAGGCCAAAAATACCATCTGGCCCTTTACAGAAAACACTGCTGACCTCTGTTCTCCAACACCCCTTGCAAGTGCCCCCCCAGCCTCAGGCCTTGAATAACTCCAATGACAGGCATTTTCTTCCCTCTGGAGGCATCTACACCCACTGCAGGATGGCTCACTCTAGCAAGCATCTGTCCCAGTACTGCCCTCTGGGGCCCACGCACCAGCTCAGGAGTCTCATGCCTCTCCTTCAACTCTTTCCCATGGTACATCACTTCCAGTCCTCTCCCTGGGGTAGTCCTTCCTCTACAATCTACCAGAATCACCAACGTCCCTTAAAAATCAGGGCAAGCAACTGTACACCAGGCTGAAGCACACCCTCACATCCCATGGCTGAGGTTCTCTGGTTCTCTTAACGCAACATAATCACAGTTGTTTCTTCCACAGTCACAGGTGCTTATTTGTATTAAGCTTGTGGGGCTACTGAGACCCTCAGATCATCTTCCCACATGCACTTGCCAGGCCAGGACTTTCCTCCGTTTCCCAATTCCCTGGTCTTTGGGTGTGGACCTGGTTTCTCCTCCCAGCCCCCAGCCTCTGGGCCCTGCTCACACCTCCTGGCATCTCCCACCCTGACGACTCACCATGGGGGAGCGTCCATACATCACAGAGCCGCTGACCTGGGGGGACAGGTGGAGGCTGACGTAGGAGCTGGGCACAGAGAGGTCCCCATTAAGGGCGCTGTGGGAGCCCAGGCTGAAGGATGTGGTGAAGGGACTGGAAAGGGTCAGGGGACTCCTCAGGGCTAAGAAGAGACAAAGACAGATCTTCAGACACGTTGGATCCAGATCCTGCCTTCCACTGCCTTGGGGGAGCTCCAGGGCTCTCATGCTCTGGCCCAGCATCCACCATACCCTGTCCTATCTCCAGACATTTACAGCTGCTGTTGCCTCTGGCCAACAAGCCTTTCCTTTTCCTTTTTCAGTTATTGAATTCTTACTCATCCTTCAAAACCCAGACTCAATGTCCAGCAACGTCTCAGGAACATCCTTGAGCCTCCCCACTCCACCCCTTGCCTCCAACCTGGCCCATCTTGGGTCCCTTCCTCCACCCCAGCCCTGATCACACAGAGCTGGGAATTTTAGGGTCTGGGTCTCCTCCCCCACCACCTGGGAGCTCCCTGAAGGCAAGTTCCAGGGCTAGTTTCTTTCTGGGACTCCAGAACCAGCCAGAGCCCGGCCATAAGACAGAAAAGAGGAGCACTGTCATCCCCATATTAATGATGGGGAAAGTGAGGCTCAGAGAGGTTGATCACTTGCCCGAGGTCACACAGCTGGTGAGTGTCCAAAGCTGGCCTGAAACCCAAGCCTGTCTAACTCCAAAGCTTGTCTCTCCAGCACTGGGCTGAAGCCCCAGAGCAAGTCACTTCCCCTCTCTGGGCCTCAGTTTCCCTTGTCTGGGCCAAGACAATGAAGAAACGGAGGCCCAGAGTGAGGCAGTGTCTATTCTGAGTCATGGAAAGGGCAAGGCAATGCCCCAGCTGGAATCCACACGTCCTGCCTCCCCCACCCCCCACCCTTGTTTCGAACTCCCCGGAAAGGAGGCCTGTCCTGGCAGGCACCAGCAGGTGCTCACCAATACTGTCCGTGGAAGGTGCTGGCTTGGGCGCGAGCTGGCGGAGATGACTGGCGGAGCTGGGCCCAGGAGTGGACGCGTCCTGGGGCGGGGAGGAGTCTGAGGACTTGGAGGCAGGGGTGCCGGCAGGAAGATCGTTCTGGGGGAGAGAGGGCAGCACTGAACACCCCCAGGCACCTGGTGCCTTGCAGCCCAAGGATCTGGGCAGAAGGTGAGTTGGAGGAGGGAGTACACCTGGAGCAGGCCAGGGCTCACGCAGGGACACACACACCAGGGGAGCGGGCCCCACAGCCGACCTCCTGAGCATGGGGCCCGCTCCCCTGGGGTGTGTCCCTGCACGCATCGGAACACCAGGCGGGCGCCTGAGCATCCACCCCACGGGGTGCACACACGTGCGTGCCCACGGGAACCCGGGCAATCTTGGGAGAACTGTGCATGCGGGTGATAAGGTACACAGGGCAACCACAGGGTAAGGGATGCGGTGAACATTCCTACATCTGGGGCATGGTGGGCGCACAGGGATCACGAGAGAAGGCGACGCACAAAGTTAGAGGCTGGCGCATCCTTCAGGGCCAAGGAACAAACCCTAGGATGGGCTCTCGAAGTAGGAGACCACAGTATGCTCCCAGATGCAAGACCCTCACCCGGTACTGCTGGGCACCCCCTTGCTCCCCACGAGGAGCTCCCCCACTGCTGTCCGTCCCTGTGGGGACCCTGGAGGAGAGGGGAAGCCGGACCTCCTTCACGGAGGAACAAGCTCTGTCTCGGCTTCCTGCCATCGCTTCCCTTGCCTTTCAAGAAACTTCACATCCTCGTCTTGTGTGGGCTGCACCCTATCCTTCCTTTACAAGGTCACACATTTTGTGACAGCCACACTCACACACCCACGACAGGGAGCGGATGGTGCCAACGTGGGGACCAGGGGGGCCTTCTCCATTAGAACAGCGCCGCCCCTCCCCCTCTTTGTCTCCTTGGAGTGGGAGGAGGGCACAAGAGATGCGATGGGAGCCCCAACCTTGGCGGTTGCCATAGCAACCTGCTGGGAGGGGAGGCCTAGAAACCGACACAGTCTCCCTGGTAAGGGCAGGGCAGGGGTCTGGGGAAGATTTGGGGGCAGGGACAAAAGGAGCTGAATTGAGAATGCCTGGGGGAGTGCTTTCAGGTGGTCCTTACGGCTGGCATTAAACATCGGGAGGCCCAAGGAGAGAGCTGTTCTGATATGGGTCATCTTTTCTTGCAGGGACCACATCTCAGGTTGGGGCTGGTGTGTTCCCAAGGCCTTAACACTCCCAGGGCTGGACTCAGCCTGGCCAAGCCAGCAATTCTATAGTTTCACTGTGTTTATTTTCACCAGATTTCCTATTTATTGCAAGAGATACTTGGTTTCCACATAAGATGGTGAGCTGCCTTTTAATATTATTTACAAAGTTGCCTTTTCAGATTTACTGAGGTTCCGCAGAGTGAGTCCACTTAGGAAAAATTACTGGACTAATGTAGAGGTGTTTTTTAGGAAGGCAGCAAAATAATCACTAAGGAAATCCTGGACCACAACAGCCTGTTTCATTTCTCATCACTCCACATCTAATGTGGTAGAATCTGTTTCCAGGTCCCCAGGATGAATAAAATGAGTTTCAAGGCTTCCCCTACTCCTTACCAAGACGAGCTCCTTGGTTCTGGGGAGTGGTGAGCCAAGGCTGGAGGCCAAGGAGGCTGGACTGTCCACCAGGTCCCGACGGGCAGGGATGCAGATGGGTCCCTTTCCACATGGGGTGGTTGCTGGGCTGGGGGGCTCGGAGGGTTGGTCCTGGGTTGGAGGAGGTGATGATGAGTGGGGGGGGCGGGGTAAAGTGGCAGGGGAAGGAGAGGCCCTCTCTATACCCTGCTCGTGTCCTACCCCAACCTCTAGACTGGGCACCTAGGACCCACCTTGGGAGGATTATGAAACCTCCCTGAGCCTCAGTGGACTCATCCGTAAAATGGGTTAAATGACATAAGCACACATAGCAAGGACTATATATGGGCTTGGTTTTGTTTTCCCTCATTGAACAGATGGTGAAAAGTGAGGCCGGGGAAGGGGGTGTCACTCTCCCAAAGTGACACGGTGAGCCAGGGCTTGAAGCCGCTTCCGTTGCCCACATCCAGGGTTCTCTGGGTCTCAGTTTCCCCACCTGTGCTATGGAGAGGAGGTCAGCCTGGGGTGCCCCAGTTTCTCCTACTTCCCCTGGCCCCGTGCCATCCCCATCCCAGCCATCCCATAGAGAGGGGAACACCAGGACACCCACTCCCTCTGGGTCCCCCAAATCCCCGGATAACCCACTGCCTGCTCTGTGCCCAGACCTCCTAGTCCTGAGGTCAGAGTGGGAGGAGGCTGGACCCCGACTCACCTCGTCCACCACCAGGTTGTAATCGCTCTTGTCCTCATCACTCTCCTGGGGGGACAGGGGGGAGAGAGCTCACCCTGGCCATGCTCCTGCCTCCACGCCCCTTACATCTCTTCAGGAGGGTTTGACTGGGATTCTGTGGTTTGGTTCATTTGCTCAAGTACAAGGGAGGCCGGGGAGAGGGGGGAATCCTTCAATGGAGGAGATGGAGCTGAGTGCCCAGGAGGTGCTGTGTGGCCTCACTTTACTCCTCTGTGCAGTGGGGGAAGAGCCAGAGACCAGGAGGCATCCTTACCTCCTTCCCAGCTCTTGACCCACAGGGGCAATCAATCTCTCAGGCTGGTCCGCCTCCCACACTGTCTGCCCACCCCAGTCCATGTGTGCCCCCCACTCACATAAGGTCCCGACAGATCCTTCTCCTCCGCTCTCTGCTTCCCATTGCCACCCGGGCCGCTGGGTCGCTCCTCTTCCGCCACACTCTCTGGGGGTGAGGGGGATGCACTCTGCAGAGACACAGGGCCCCAGACTGCGTCCTGGTCCAGCCAAAACCAAGGATCCCCATCACTGTTATTAGGATCTGTGCCTCAAGCTTCCCATCTGGGAAAAGGGACCTTCCGAGGGCAGACTCAGTGGGGTCATGACAACCACAAATGTCCCCAGACATCGCCCAGGGTCCCCTGGGGGGGGCACTAATGTGAACTGAGATGAGCTCTAAGTGCAAAATGCATTCGGATCTTGGAGGCATAATACAATAAAAAGAACGGAAAAGATCCCATTAAAACTGTTTTATGTTGGGAGTTTGGGTTTTGTGGGGGGCATGAGCCAACCTTGCAGGTCTCCTTGCATGACCCTGCAATAAACCTTTCTCTGCTCCAAAAAAAAAACCCAAAAAACAAAAAAACAGACTGTTTTATGTTGATTACAGGTTGAAATATTTTAGATGCATTGTGTTAAATAAAATTTACTATTGAAATTCATTTCACCTCATTAACTTTTTTTTTTTTTTTTTTTTTTGCGCGGTATGCAGGCCTCTCACTGTTGTGGCCTCTCCCGTTGCAGAGCACAGGCTCTGGACGCACAGGCTCAGCGGCCATGGCTCACGGGCCCAGCCGCTCCGCGGCATGTGGGATCTTCGCGGACCGGGGCACGAACCCATGTCCCCTGCATCGGCAGGCGGACTCTCAACCACTGCGCCACCAGGGAAGCCCAAACTTTTTTAATGTGCCTACTAGAAAATTTACAGTGATGTTTACACAAAGCTAAACGTGTGACTGAAACTGCATAAACACACACACACACACACACACACGAGTGCATGTAAAACCGTGAAGTGAGAATAAGCCCTGTGGGTTGCACCCATGTCTGTTTCCTGGCTTTGATATGGTATTTTAGTTTTGCAAGATGTTATCATTGGGTGAGGGGTGCATGGGACCTCCTTGTACATTTCTTTGCAACCTCCTGGGCATCTGTAATGATTTCGAAATTAAACAAGTTTAGGGCTTCCCTAGTGGCACAGTGGTTGAGAGTCCGCCGCCGATGCAGGGGACACAGGTTCATGACCCGGTCCGGGAAGATCCCACATGCTGCGGAGCGGCTAGGCCTGTGAGCCATGGCCGCTGGGCTTGCGCGTCCGGAGCCTGTGCTCTGCAACGGGAGAGGCCACAGCAGTGAGAGGCCCACGTACCACAAAAAAAAAAAAAAAAAAAAAATTAAACAAGTTTAAAAAAATTACCTACAGGGCTCACATGATATTTCTATTGGTCAGCACTCTTGTAAATGATAAAATGGAGTGGATGAGGGATAAATTAATGATGGAGGGATGGATGGAATGCTACCCGAGCATGCATTCATTTATTCAATTGCAAAAACTCGCTAGAGATGGAAAATTTAAAATAAATAAAACTCTAGTCTTATGGGCATCCCCCCCACCAAAAAAAATGGCTACACAGTGTGAAAGCAGGATGCGGTCTCCTTCTGAGGCCCCTATCAGCTCAGAACAAGCAGCTTCAGCCACATGTGAAGACAAAGCAAATGTTAGATAAGAGGGCAAATCCCCCATGCCCCTCAACTTACCCTGCTCGGGGCTCTCTCCACTGACAGGCGGGGGCGTGGTGAAGAGAGAGAAGGAAAAAGAGTGAGGTGTCTGTGCCACCGTGCCAGAGCGCAGAGCCCTCCACAGTGTATAAAGCCCCCTTCCCAGGTCAGAACCCCCCTTCTCCTTCCAACACCCTTGCAAGGGGTGGACAATCCCCTCCCTGCACCATTCAGATAGACGCTCAGAGAGGGATAGAACTTGCCCAAGGACACACAGCCCACTGGGAACAGAGCTGAACCCGCGACCCTGCAGCCCCTTTGGTGAGTTTGATGGTCCTGCTATCCTCTCCTTGGGCCCCTGCGGGCCCCCAGCCCGCAGCATCTGGTGATGTCCACTCACCTCTGGACCCCTCGGCCTCCACGCCTGTCCGGTCCTCCTTGGCAACCGCGGCCAGCTGAGCCTGGGCGGCCAGGGCTCCCGACAGGGCCAGCAGCCCCGTGGCACTGCCGCCCACCAGCCCAGCCGGGCGAGGGGTGAGGGGCACAGGGGGGGCGTGGTGCGACAGTGGCTGGAGCTGCTGCTGCTGGAGAGGAGGGGGGTGGGCCAGGGGCGGGCGGGGGCGGGGCCCCGGCCGTGCCCTACCACCCCCCACAAGAGGCTATGGAGAGAGAGCCGGGACAGGCAGGGTCCAGGCAGAAGGGGCACCCTTGAGGTCTCCAGGGCGGCCAGAACCCAGGCCAGCTGCCCACCCGGCACCCCCAGCTTCACCACCCACGGCGGGGCGGGGGCCGGAAGACTCACGCCGATGAGGCTGTTCAGCTCCCCCACGGTCACCTGCTTGGCCCGCTCCACGGCCTGCAGGACCTGCTGTTGGTGCTGGGGGTGGGTGGGGGGAGGGCGCTCAGGAGAGCCCCCCATCTGCTCGGCAACCCCACCTCCCAGGCCATGCCCTCCGGGGCCCCTCTTCTTCTCTCACTTTTTTTTTTTTTGGCGTCGGGATCTTAGTTCCCTGACCAGGGATCGAACCCGTGCCCCCTGCCATGGGAGCGTGGAGTCCTAACCACTGGACCGCCAGGGAAGTCCCTTCTCTCGCTTGCTCTTTGTAGTTTCTTTCTCTCCCTCTCTCCCTTTCCTTTCAAAATCATGAAACAGACAAAGAAACAAAGCATTTAAGTGCAGTTCAAACTAATAATTAGAAATCGGGGTTTATATATCAGGGTCCCTCCCTCGGCACTGCTTACATGGGGGCCGGGTCACCCTCTGTGGGCGTTTGTCCCAGGCACTGTGGGGTGTGGAGCAGCATCCTTGGCCCCCCACTCACTCGATGCCAGGAGCACCCCCAGGGGTGATGACCACAAATGTCCCCAACATCACCCAGTGTCCCCTGGGGGCAGAGTCACCCCCCGTAAAGAACCACTGTACAAATCAGTACCCGAGCACCAACCACCCAGGTCACAAAATACAAACTGGCAGCCTCTAGAGGCCCCGTACACTCCACCCTCATCCCACCCTCCTTCCTTCCTCTCCCCACCTTCCTGCAGTGATAAAATGTCCTCAGTCTGCACTGTTGGATACGGAAGCCACATGTGGCCATGGGCACTTGATATGTGGCTGGTGCAACTGGGAACGGAATGCCTCCTTTAATTTAATAGAAATTTACATGTAAATTTAATGTAATACATTTTAAAAGAAATAAAAATTAATACAAATGTAAATGGCCACAGATGGCTGGTTGCTCCTGTGTGTGCTCTAAGGCCACTTGTGCACCTGCAACTACCCAGGATGGGGATTTGGGCTGTGTGACACCACTAAGGAGGTGTCAGGATGCTAAACAGGCGCTCCTGTACAGGTCATGCCTGTGAGAGTGTGTCCAGGCCATGGATTAGTACATTTTGACTGTAAAGGGCCAGAGAGTCAATATTTTCAGTTTTGCAGGCCAGAGGGTCTCTATGGAAACTCCACAACTCCGCCATTTTATGGGGAAAGCTGCCATAGACAATAAGGCCATGAGTGGGCATGGCTGTGTGCCAATAAAACTTTATTTACAAAACAAGTGAAGGGCCGGTAACTTGGCCCTCGGGCTGTACTTTGCTGACTCCTAGTCTAGAAGCATGGAATTTGCTGGGGCACCCATGTGTCTTAATTCACTCCTTCCTAAAGTCTTTTTACCCTGTTTCCTGTGGTTTTGGCCTTTCTCACTCCGGGCCACCTTGTCCCCATCCTGGGCTTTCAGACACCATCTCTAAGTCTGAGACCAGACAGAATCTCACTCCATCCCAAGAGCCCAGAAACCTCAGATTCAATGAGGTCCAAACCAAGAGGAGAACCTTTCCCTTTTTTGGTCCCCAACACAGTGAGGGCCCCCCTGTATCCACCCTGTGTCAGAATCCGTCCTCTTGTCTCTCTGGAGACAGGATACTCCAGATGGAAGCAGGAACAGGGGATGCAAAGGTCCTGAATAACTTGCGGCATTCGCACAAGGGCTAACTTTATTTTTTTAAGTTTCAATGAAGTGCTCATACTCTATAGTTTTATCTGCCCTGTTCCACCTTTTTGTACTATTGTGGTTACAAATACGTAAGAGTTACCCTTTTAGCCATCTTTAAGTGCACAGCTCAGTGGCATTAAGTACATTCACACTGTCCTGCGACCAGCCCCACCATCCATCTCCAGAACTTTCTCATCTTCCCAAAAGGAAACTCTGTCCCCAGGAAACATTGACTCCCAACCCCCCTCCCCCAGCCCCTGGCCCCCACCATCTACTTCCTGTCTCTATGGATGTGATGACTCTAGGCACCTCCTATGAGTGGAATCAGACAGTATTTGTCCTTTTGTGACTGGCTGATTTCACTCAACATAATGTAAGGACAAAGTGCTAAGAACTAATTTTTATTGGATGTTTACTAAGCACCCAGCATCATCTTCACCACCTTGTATGTATCAACTGCTCTAAATTTCATGACAGAGGCACAGAGAGGGCAAGCCACTAGCTCAAGGCCACACAGCCAGGACTTGGACCGAGGCAGCCTGGCTGTAGGCTTGAGCCCCCCTCCTCCCCCTCAGCCAACACCCCCCCTCCATCCCTAAGGCCCCAGCCCAGCCAGTGCCCAGGGCCCCAGGCCACCCAGCAGAACCAGTGCCTGTGGCATCCAGCCAGACCCCCTCCCCTACCCTCCTTGAGCTCCGCTCCCCATCCCCCCACCAAGCCCACTCACCTCCTGCGTCAGGAAGGGGATAATCTGAGCACAGATACCACTGAGGCGCTTCACAATCTCAGCCTGGCAGGAAGCAATGGGGAGGAGGCTTGGAGGGGAGGCTGTCAATCCAGAACCTCCACTCCAGGGCATAACAAGCCTTTGCAAAGCTTGGGGTGAGGGGCTTGTCACCCGCAGCTGCAAGTGTGGGGCACGGGCTCCGGGACAGACTGAGAGCCTGGCGAGGACACCGTCCACCTGATGTCCAGGGCAGCCTTGAGCCGGAAGACAGGACAGACAGATCCACCACCCGCCAGACCCACTCAACAGAGATTTCCAGAAAGCAGCTGCGCAGCCACCCAGCGCAGACTGTGACCCCGAGAAGCTTTGAGTTTGAGCCCTGGCTGGGCCCAGGTCTCTCTCGGGCATGGCCCCTCTCTGGGTCGTGCCTGCGCCCAGGGGCTGTAGTCAGGGGCGATCCCAGAGCACCACACTCAGGGGTGTGATGCTGTGATATAAGAAATATACATTTGGGGGAAAAGAATTTGAAAAAGAATAGATACATGCATATTGTATAACTGAATCACTTTGTTGTACACCTGAAATGAACACAACATTGTTAATCAACTATAGTCCAACATAAAATAAAAAGTTAAAAAAAAAAGAAAGAAATATACATTTGGTCTTTGCCTCAGTTCCTGGCACAGAGCTCCTAAACCCCTAGAGATTTCTGAGTATTAGAGGCAAGAGGAGCATCTTCTGTTATTCACAATAAGCCCGTTTCACCTGCACGTGAGTTTATTAAGAGGGATGGAACTTTCAATCCCACCCCCAACTCCGACCTCCGGGGAGTCAAGAGGAGCTGGAGATTGAGTCAATCACCAGTGGCCAGTGGTGAAATCAATCGTGCCTAGGTAATGAAGCCTCCCTAAAAACCCCTAACTGAAGTGGTTTCCAGAGCTTCTGGTGGGTGGACACATGGAGGTGCAGGGAGGGGGCGCCCGGAGCGGGCACGGAAGCTCCATGCCCTTCTCCATACCTTGCCCTGTGTATCCCTTCCATCTGGCTGTTCCTGAGTTATATCCTTTATCATGAAAGGGTGATAGTAAGAGCTTTCCCAAGTTCTGTGAGCCATTATAGCAAATTATCAGACCAAGGAGTGGGTCGCGGGAACCTTGATGTATAGCTGGTGGGTCAGAAGCCTAGGAGGTCTGGACTTGCGATAGGCATCTGAAGTGGGGGCAGTCCTGGGGAGCTGATCCCTGAACCTGTGGGGTCTACACTGACTCTGGGTAGTGTGTTAGGATTGAGCAGAAGTGTAGGACACCCAGCTGGTGTCAGAGCTGGAGAACTCGGTGTGGCAAAAGCGAAATATTTGGTGTCAGAGGATAGAGATAGGATACGAAGAGTGTGGGTTTACTTGTAGGTTTCACCTGGGACCGGGGCTGGGCCGGGGACGCCCACAGAGGCTGAACAGAGGGGAAGCATGCGGGTGGGTAAGGGGGTGTTTTGTCAGCCTGTGCTTTGCCTCTGCCTCAGTTACAGGAGTGCTGGGTGCTGTGTGTATCTGGGTGAGGTTTGTGTCTTCCATCTGCTACCAGGAGGGTGGAACGAAGGCTCCTGGGGCCGGTACCCTACCCCTTACCCTCCATCCTATAAGGGGATCTATCTCATGCACCCATGGGACCACACCACGCTCCAAGCATACAAGCCCCCCGCCACCTACACCAGACGCAACAGAGCCCCCAGAGACCCAGAAAAGCACGCCAAGGCAGGTGCCCCCAGGCACTCCCAGTGTACCCCTACTTCTTCCCACCCACCAGAAAGACCCTAGGTTCTGCCCATTTATTCTAATATTTGGATGGACAAAATCCAAGATTCCTTCAACCTCAGGATCTTGGGGTCCCTTTCATCTCCTTAGAAAACATCAGGGTGCATGGGTGGTAGAATCCTCGCCTGCCCTTAGAAACCATCAGAAAATCTTGAGCTCAGGATCTGGGGGTTAATCTCGAGCAACTGAAGTCAATTGCAGAACCTTCAGGTCTAACTCAGAACCTTGAGATCACACTCAGAAGCTGAGGACAATCTCAGAACCTCAGATCATTAGGGTTAATCTCAGAACATTCAAAACAGCGACAGAACCTTGGGGTCCATCTCAGACTCTCAGGATCCATCTCCAAATGTCAGACATGCTGATCTGAAAGGGACCTCTAAGACTGTCCGTTTGTCCCCCTCCTGGGACAGAAGGCCCGCCCCAGCCTGGCTGACCTGGCTGCTGGCTTCTGCTATGAGCCTTCCTTGACAGGGATGCCTGGCCCCTGTCCACTGCCCGACTCTCTCGTAGACAAGGTCTCCAGAAGTTCATTTTCCTTTCATGAGGCTGAAATCTGGCCCCCTGATCCCAGAGATTTCAGGATAAGACCTCTGTTCCCTGGAGCAGAGGGAGCGACGGGTCCCTCTCACAACTTCCATCCCCACCCCCCCGCCACTGGACACCCTTACCCCCAACACACAGTTACCTGCTTATGCATTTCAATGTTGAGCCCGTAGGACATTTCATAGTACTGCAAAGGAAAAGCTGTCTGGCAATGTCCACCGTGCCCATGGATGTCCAGCTGCTCTGGGTGACGCTGGGTCTTCCAACAGCCCCCAGACTGGGGGGGATCACAGCAGGACCCAGAGCCTCCCAGCTCCTTGGGGGCCCAGAGGGGGAGCCCAGAGAAGAAAGCAGGAACCCCCTTCATTCTCCCCACGGGAGTGGGGGAGGGGGGCAGTACCCAGATACCCTAGCCCCTCAGAGATGCTCATGAGGAAAGTGGGCATCCTTGCCTTATTGTTCTTAAGAGCTGGGAGGGCCCTGGGAGACAGCCTGGAATCCCAAGCTGCCCACTTTACAGATGAGGGAAAATGAGGCCCAGAGCAGGCCGGGGACTTGCCCCAGAGTGGTACTGGAGTCGGGATTCACACCCCACGTGTTTTCACTCACAGCCAAGCTCTCTTCCCCACTCTCCCCCACCCCCCCGCCCCGTTTTGACAACCCGCCTTACCATGACATAATGTCGCTGCATTTCTGTCTTCTCACTGGCCAACTTCTCACACTCCAGCTTGAGGCTGGGAAGGAGACGGGGCATCGGGATCCCACTCTCCCTGCCCCCGCAGCAGGGACACCCACGGACCCCTTCTGGGCCAGTTTCCAAAGCGATGGGATTGGCTCTCCCCCGCCCCACTTCCTCACACACACACCCCCACCTCCCGCCCCCAGGCCCACCCCATCCCTTCCCAGGCTCAAAATGTCCCAGCACTGGACCATCCGTCCTCCTCACCTGCGATTCTATCTGGAAGCCCTCCCTCCCCACGCCCCTGGGGCCTCTCCCTCCCCCCTGCACGCTGGAGGCCCCGCCCCTTCGCCCCAGCGGGCCCCGCCCTTCGCCCCCAGGTGAGCCCCCGGGTGAGATCCCGGGGCCCCTGGGGCGGGACGCCCCCGCCCCCCCTCACCTGTGGTACTGAGCCTGAAGAAACTGGAATTCTTCTTTGATGCGGTCGCAGATCTCCAAGATTGAGAACTTGAAGGGCTGGCCGGACTGAAGCGGGGTCTGGGGGTGGGAAGCCGGGGTCTGAGTTCCCGGACGCGCGACCCTCCCTACCCCCCGCAGCCCGGCCCCCCACTCACCGGGTGCCTTCCCTGGGGGTACATCCTGTCGATTCGAGAGGCCCCCCCTCCCACGCCGCCTGAGCTTGACGATATGGGGACGGGGGCGGAGAGGCGGCGGCGGCGGGATGGGGGAGAGGCTGGGGTGGGGGGCTGCCCGAGAAAGAAGGGGGCAGCGGCGTGGGGCAGGGGACCCCGGAGTCCCCCGCCCCCCGAGCGAGCGCGCGGGGTCGCGGGGACTGAGGGGCGCCGAGGCCCCTGCCGGGCTGGGGGCGCGAGGCCGGCGCAGAAGGTCGGGCGAGCAGCGGCCGGTTTCAGAGGCGCGGGCGACGGGCCCCGCGCAGAGCCGCCTCCCTCCGGCGGGGCTCGGCCGGGAGCCGCGGGCAGAGCCGCCTTAAGGTGGCGCCGCCGCCCCCCGGCCCACCCACCCCGTGCACCCCCGCGACCGCGGCCGCGGCCTTGGGACCAACCCCTCCCTTCCACCAGGGACGAGCGGGGAAACTGAGGCTCGCGTCCAGCCCCGCAAACGTCGCCCCCTCGCCCTCCCTGAGGGCCCATGAGAGAAAAGCGCAATAAATACCTAGTGGCCCACTGTGGGAGTAGCTTGGCGGGGAGGGGGGCAGTTGGGGGCCAGAAATGGCCTTTCTGAGGAAGTGGGCTAAGACAAGTGTCGGGAGGAAGCAGCCTGCCGAGTGCTGGCTGGGAAACCTGCCTGCACAGAAAGGGACCAGGTGAGGGATGGGGCTGGGGGGCAGAGGTAGGCCCTCGCCTTTTCCTGGCCTCAGTATTCGCATCTGTAAAATGGCAGAGGCAGGGGCTATTTTTAAAGGACACCGTACATGAACAGCCCTCAGCCTGGCCTGGCACAGAGTAGACTCCGAGAGCTGGGACTTGGGTTCCGGTGGCCACCACCAGCAGACTGGGCTGTCTCCCCTTTCAGACGATGGGCTCCTAGAAAGCAGAGGTCCCAAGGAGGATGAAAACGAATCTCTGCCATCAGACTGAGGTCTCGCTGAGGACAGGGGCTCCATCTCCCATCGCAGACCACAAATATCCTGTGAGGTAGGAGGTGGGACATTCTTATTCCCATCATGCTTCTGAGAAACTTCAGGGTTGTTTGTAAAGTCAATCAACAAACACGTGTTGACAGCCTACTGTGGACCAGACACTGTTCTAGGCACTGGAGCTCAGCAGGGAAGCAGACAGAGAAAATCCCTGGCCTCCTGTTAATAGCTGCCCCTGTGTCATTAGGTGAGTAAGCAGAAGCATACAAAAGCCCTAACAAATTCATTGGGCATCTATGGCATGCCAGGCATCCTTCCAGGCACCAGGGTGGATGGAGAACAGATCCCTGCCTTCTCTGAGTTCAGGGGATAAGGCAAGATCACAGCTTGGAAATTATGGAATTCTGTATGCATACAAAGAGGAGTTTAGGGGGCAGTTATAGAGGTAGCGGAGGGAATCTGCTTATCTGGGGTGTCTGGGAGAGACCTCTTGGAAGAGGTAATGTTGGAGATGAGACCTGGAGGATAAAGATGGGCAGCCATGGGAAGGGAGGAGAAGAGAGATCCTGAGGATAAAGATATGAGTGTGTATGTGTGTTAGAGGGAGTGAGTATTTGACGGCTCCCTATTGCCATCAAGATAAAATCCAAACTCCTCCCTCTTCCCACAAGGCCCTGCACAAACCCCCTCCCCACCCTCCCTTCCCTGATCCCAACTTCCTTCACTTTCACCCTCATTCACTCTGCTCCAGCTACACAGGCTTCTCCTGCTCACCTGGTACAGTCCTGCCCCAGGGCCTTTGCACTTCCTGCTCCCTTTACCTGGAATGCTGTTCCCTTGCTTCTCAGTCATTCAGGTCTCAGCTCAGATGTCATCTCCTCAGAAGGGCCCTTCCCGGCCACCCATCTAAGCAGTGCTCACCCACTCCACCCTGTAATTCTCAAACACTGCCTCCTATTCTCTCTCTTTCTAGGTCCTATCAGAGTTTGTTTCCGTTTGTGTTTTGTTTTGACATGATTGTGTTTCTTCTTGGGTTGTTGTACTCATTATTTGGTTCCCTCGCTAGGTTGTGTAGGGACAGAGCCCATCTTGGTGCCTGCAGAGACTGGCATACAATAAGTGCTCAGTAAATGAACAGGCACTGGCGTGAGAAGAAGAAACAGCAGATTCAGCTAAAACCAGAAATCACTGGCCACACTCCTGCTGGAGAATTCTAAGAAACAGGGGGTTCCACAATTCCATGATGCCGAAGGTTCATCATTCCAAGTTTGGGGGCATCTGTGAATTCCTAATTCCAAAACCTTTCCAGGAGGTGCCTCACCTCCCCTGGGAAGACAACAGGTCCCCTCTCTGGGCCACTAGTCCAAGCAGTGGTACCCCTTCCTCATCCTCTTCTCCTTTAGAGCCTCTGTCTTCTCCTGGGCCTTCTCTTGACAGAAGCCCTCCTTCTGGGGCTTCCCTGGTGGCACGGCAGTTAAGAATCCTCCTGCCAATGCAGGGGACACGGGTTCGAGCCCTGGTCTGGGAAGATCCCAGACGCTGGGATCATCCCACAAGCCCGTGCGCCACAACTACTGAGCCCACACGCCACAAATACTGAAGCCTGCGCGCCTACAGCCCATGCTCTGCAAAAAGAGAAGCCACCACAATGAGAAGCCCATGCACTGTAACGAGAGTAGCCCCTGATCACCACAACTAGAGAAAGCCCGCGTGCAGCAACAAAGACCCAATGCAGGGCTTCCCTGGTGGCGCAGTGGTTGAGAGTCCGCCTGCCGATGCAGGGGACGCGCGTTCTTGCCCTGGTTCGGGAAGATCCCACATGCCGCGGAGCGGCTGGGCCCATGAGCCATGGCTGCTGAGCCCGCACGTCCGGAGACTGTGCTCCGCAACGGGAGAGGCCACAACAGTTGAGAGGCCCGCATACCGCAAAAACAACAAAAAAAAGACCCAATGCAGCCAAACAAACAAAAAAAAGCCTTCCATCTCTTCAAGTTCAACAGCTCCTTCTTGACCCTCATCTCGCAGCTCTGCCCAGAGCAGCCTTTCCTCTCCCTGCCCCCATGCCCTCCTGATCTGTTGGCCCTCCTTTCTCTCTGAGGGCTGGTCCTCCTAGCCTAGTCACCTGAATGTCACCTTTGCCCACACCTCTGGTTGCCCAGGCTCTGAGCCACCACGTTCTCTTGGAGGCTTCAGGCATCACCTTCATGGAGATGGTTCCAAGCTCTGGCTCCACTCCTGGTCCTACCCTGAGACCCAGCCCTGTGAGTAGAGCCACCAACTAATGGATGTCCCCTTGGATGTTCCCCAGGCCACTAGATGCAGCACCTCTGCCCAGACCTGTCCCTCACCCTGTCAGGCCCCAGTCCACCCTGATCCCCCAGGACAGAGCATCAGCATAGCCTCTTTTCTCCCCTTCTCCTGCCATGCAACCCTGCTCCCCATTCACACAGCCCCCTACCTGCACCAGCCCTTCATCCTCTCCCATCTGGACCTCAAGCCACCTTCTCACTCTGAGCAGCTTTCACTATTGTCACCTTCTGTTTGAGTCTGGCCCTCCCTCACCTAAAACCCTCCCATGGCTTCCTATGGTCCTTGGGACAAAGTTCCAGATCTTTAGGCATCAGATGCCCTGCACCACCTGGCCCAGCCCAGCTTCACTTCCTTCCACCGGTTCAAACACTCTCTGCTCTGGCCACATCAGCCAGATTACCTAATCTGTGTTCCTCTCCACCTCTGGGTCTTTGTTTATGTTGTTATCTCTTTCGAGAATTCCCTCCCTCTCCTTTTCTGCCTGGAGAAAATCCATTCTGTCAAAGCCCAACCCAAAAGGCACCTCCTCCAGGCAGCTTCTCCGAAAGGCATCTCCCCTTCCACACACAGACTGTTTAAAGTTGGCAGGTACATGGGTATTTATTCTATAAACACCTCTTCATGGGGAAGATGATGGGGCCCTGGCGAGGACCAGCCCCAGGCCTAGCCTGGGAGGTTCCTAAGGTGGGTGGGACAGAGCTGAGGACACACCGCAGGCCCACCTAATCAGTGCCAGGAAAACTGTGCCCAGGGCCTAAAGGACCCAGAGGACGAACAGGAGCTCTGCCTGGTGAGTTCAGAGAAGGCTTCCTGGAAGAGGGGACTTTTACCCATCAGTGTTTAGATCCCTCAGCCAGGCACACTCCACAGGGGAGGGTAAATACAGATTTGTGGATTGCCTGAGAAGCCACAAAACCACACACACACACACACACACACACACCTCTTAGTGTGTGTAATCTGCCAGGAAGGAGGAGATGACTTGCTCTGAGCAGCAGCAACCCGTTTGGGGAGCAGCTTTGAGAATTTGGGGAGGCTCAGCAGTCTGTGAGATGGGGATGAAACAGGAGGGGAGGGGGCAGGGCACAACCTTGAATGACATAGCCTGAGGACATGACATAAACTGATTACAACCAAATGGGTCCAAGATGGCAGATAAGTCGGACAAGTCAACTTCCAGTAGACCCTGAGCCTCAGTGTATGCTCACTGTAACACATCAACAAGCTGAATGACACACCCACAGGTGCCATGACAATTCCAAGACCAACCATAAGGATCAAAAAGTGGGCAGTGGCCCAATTCCTGGAAATCCCCACCCCTTCACGAAATAGCTGGAATACTCCTCCCCCTCATTAGCCTATGAAATTACCCACTCCTATAAAAACTGACAATCCCATAGCCTGGTGCATTCCTCACCTTCTGAGATGGCCTACACTCTGTGGAGTGTGTTTCTCTCTAAATAAATCCACTTCTTACCTATCACTTGTTTCTCACTGAATTCTTTCTGCGTTGAGACATCAAGAACCTGAGCTTCGGGGCTTCCCTGGTTGCACAGTGGTTAGGAATCTGCCTGCCAGTGCAGGGGACACGGGTTCGAGCCCTGGTCCGGGAAGATCCCACATGCCGGGAGCAACTAAGCCCGTGCGCCACAGCTACTGAGCCTGCACTCTAGAGCCCGCGAGCCGCAACTACTGAGACCGTGAGCCACAGCTACTGAAGCCCGCGTGCCTAGAGCCCGTGTTCCACAACAAGAGAAACCACTGCAGTGAGAAGCCCGCACACCACAATGAAGAGTAGCCCCCTCTCGCTGCAACTGGAGAAAGCCCGCGGGCTGCAACGAAGACCCAATGCAGCCAAAAATAATAAACAAATAAAATAAATAAATAAAATAAAAATAAAACTTAAAAAAAAAAAGAACCTGAGCTTCATTAAGTCCTGAAACCAGGTGTGTGATCTCAGTTGGAAGAGTGTGGGTTTTGGCCGGGTTTGAGTCCCAGCCACGTGGGTTCAAGTCCCAATCTGAGGTGCACAGTTTCAGGGGGGCCCCTAGGCAGCACTTACTTGATAACTTACTGAAATGCCACATCCGGCCAGAGCAGGAGGCAGGGAAAGGACTGCCAGGCATGAGTTACAGCCTGGGCAGTCTAGCACAACCTTCTCATTTCTCCGGGAAGGCTTTCCCTAGCTAACTCATTTGCCATACAGGGCTTCAAAGCCGCACTCCTCTGGGGTCTCAGTTTCCCCATCTGCAAAACCCAGGGGGAAGGTGCAAAACTGGGGAAAGGGGTTTAGCTTTTGATCTCTCCCCTCCCACTGTACAGAAAGACGCAGCCCCGGTTCCTGGCTGGGTTTTTATGATGTGGATGTTTTTGCTTTTTTTTTTTTTAAAGTAAAAAGCTGAGAAGCAGCCCTGGGACACGGGATTGCTCAGACCACCTTAAATCAGCCTCACCGCCCCAGCTACTGTGGAAATTCCTTTCTCCGCGGTGGTTGGCTGGGCGCACCAGCCAATCAGCCCGCGGAGCTCCCACATGGGTCCGTGACGTCACAATGAGCGCTGGCCAATGGGATCAAGGAACCGGCAACCAATGGCAGAAGGCGCTAGGATCGGCTGGGCCAATCGGAAGGCGGCGAGGCACTCCCAGCGGGGTATGGAGAGTGTGGCTCCCCCTCCCTAAGAGAACTGAGACCCTCGTGGACGCCTGATCCTGGCGGGTTTGGGGCGGGGTGGGGGTGGGGGTGGGGGTGGGGGTGGGGGGATCTCCGGCTCGGTTAGTATCCAAAAAACAGGGAGAAGCGATCCACCACCTAAGCCTGGCGGGTCTTCCTTTAAAAACAAGAGTCCCTCGTCCAACATACTACCTTGCAAAAGCCAGGCCAGCAAGCTGGACCGACTAGCGTCTTTCGCCCTCTTTCGCAGATAGGTAAACTGAGGTAGAGACGTTAAGTCACTGCGGACGCTCGGGGAAGAACTGAGACTCTCACTCGAGCCCGGAGGCTCCCAGCATGGTTCAGTTTCTGTCTTCAGGTCGGATGGGGAGGAATGAGCCCAGGGGTAGACGAGGAGAGGGGGTTGCTGGTCCCCGCGCCTCAGTTTCCCCGGGCGCGAGCGGGAGAGTAGACTGGAACAGGGGTTCTACGAAAGACTACGAGCCCCAGAAGCTCCTGCGCGGCGCTCGCCCGGGTTGTCAATCAAAGTAACGTGGGTCCCTCTCCGACCCGCGCTCCCCCGCCCGCCGCCTCTCTCCTGCCAGCGCCCGCTACCTCCCCGTCGGCTCCGGGCCCGGCGCGGTATAATTACAGCCCATTGATCCGACCCGGGCCGGGAAAGCGGCTCCCTCGGGGAGGCCAAGCCTTTGGCTTCCGACTTCGCCAACCTCTGCCTACCGCCCCCCTAGCCGAGCTGCTGGGCCACCAGCCAGGCCTGTCGCGTCCTGCTGGCCAGGGCTCGTAGGTGACCTCTGAGCCTCGGTTACCTTGGCGGTGAGCCCCCCTCAGAAAAATTACACACAGGTTTCCTTCCACCCAAGAACTTGGGACGCCCTCCTGCCCTGTTCTAGCGCCCCCGACCTCCTCATGTGACCTAGAGACTCTTGAGGGCCTCTCCCTGGGCCACAGTTTTCCCACCTGTACAGTGAGATGGTTGCACAAGACTTATTCATGAAACCAATGCTTTCTGCTGGCCCCAAGCGAGCAGCCAGCGCTAGGCCATGCAGGAGGGGTTCCTGAGTTTGGGGAAGTAGGGGGAAAAAAGCACATAGCTCTCAGACCCCTGAGAGTGGTCAGGGCTGGGGAAAAGGGAGGCACTGGGGTGGAGGTGGGGGTGTGGGCAGAGCCAGGAGTGAGGTGTCTGCTTGGGAAGATGGAAAGGCTTCCTAGATGTCAGGTGGGGGTGTTTAAGCTGGGGTTCTGCAGAATGCATAGGAGTTGCCTCATTTGAGCTGTGCCTTTATATAACCCTAGACCAACATGGAAGAAGAAAGATGGGGCAACTTTAAACCCTGCCCTGGAATTGAGGAGCCTTGAGCTCTGACCCCTTGCCTTGCTGAGTGGACGTCTGAACATTCCCTGGCTGTGAAGTGGGGAGTGGACACACCCATGGGTGTAATACCCCTCTGCCTACTTTCACAAGGGTCCATAAAGTCCCAGTAGGCTCTGACCAGTGGGAGATGAGAAACTGCAGCCAATGGCTAGAGGCACTAGCATTGGCTGCGGGCTCCAAACTCCAGCCTTCCCCTGGGCAAGAACTGGACAGCTCAGGGGGAAAAAAGAAAGGGCTTTTGGAAGTCCAGGGTGGACCTGGGCTCAGTGGGTAACCTTATCTGGAATACGAGGTTGATAATAGAATCTTCAAATAAGTTCATGTCTATAAAGTACTTAAAATAATTCATAGTAAATGCTCAGAACGGGGTAGCCATTTGCACTCCCTTTATGCTCCAAAGGGCCCTTCTCTCCCAGCCTTATTTCATACCCCACAGCTGGGCTATGCACTCACTCTCCACTCCTCCCATATTTTTGATCACCCAAATGTGAATCAGATCTCATTCTTCCCTCTGCTCAAGAATCTTCCATAGCTCCCCATCACCCTCAGAGTAAAATCCAAAATCCCCACCTCTGTCTACATGATCTGACCCCCATCAATTTCCTACTCTCACCCCTCCCTCTCTCCTCCTCACTCACTCCCTTCCAGCCACACCGGCCTCCTTGCTGTTCCTCCAACACACCAGACATGGTCCTGCCTCAGGGCCTTTGCACAAGCTGTTTCCTTTGCCTAGACCACAGCTGGTTCAAAACATCAGCACCTGGGGAGGCCTGGCCTGGCCAGCCTGGCTGCAATAGCCCCCAACCTCCCTACCTGGTCAGCCTCTATCATTTCACTTCCTTCAGAAGCCTCATCACTCTCTGAACACTTACAGTTTATTTGCTTATGTGTTTATGGTCTGTCCAGGCCCAACACAATGCCTGTTCCACGTATTTGTTGGGAAGATAAAGGGATGAGCTTAGAGAGGGTCAGAGCCTCTCCCAGGTCACCCAACATGTGGGGCAGGGCCCCAGAGCCCCTGACAACCTGCCCAGTGCTAACCCAACCTGCAGGGGTCCGCTGCAACCTGAAGGCCTGGGTTCAAATCCTACCTTAGCTGTTGTGTTGCTGTGATTCTGTCAAATGGGGGTAATGACAGAAATTTCTTCATCCCGTGTTATAGGACTCCCGGCACGGCATGCAGAACTTCCCAGACCAGGGATCGAACCCCCGTCCCTGCAGTGGAAGCGCCGAGTCTTAACTACTGGATTGCCAGGGAAGTCCGAGGCATCTCCTATTTTTAAACTCCTGGGGTCTCCTAGTCAATGTAGCCATCCCAGACCCTCACCCTCTGGACCCTTCCGTCTGGCATCTCTGTGAGCTGTGCCTCCATCTCTTTCCTGGGGCCGGGGGGGTGGGGGGGTGCTCCCTGCTGGACCGCAGACTCACCCAGCCCCCAGGCACTGCACAGGTGTGGGTGGAGCCCTGTGGCCTCATATGAATCTTACTCCCCAACTTCTGGTTTGCAGGGAGACATTTTATCCTCTCTGGGCCTCAGTTTACTCATCCGGAAAAGGGGGCTGCCCTTGATAATGGTACCCATGGCGGTTATTACTCTGGGCTAGCTGCTTTATTCAGTTGACCTTGTGTCTGACGCTCACAACTGCACTGCAAAGTAGGGGATGAGAACCTGCAGTGGACCAGGCAGAACTGCCTCCAGGCTTCTGCCCTGGGCTCCCTCTGCCTGGAACACCTCCCCGCCCCTAGCCATCTCCCTGAGGCAGGCTCCTTCTGTGATCCAGGTCTCGGCTCAAATGTCACCTCCTCAGAGAGGCCTCCTCCCATCTCCTGGCTCAAGTAGCCCCCTGTCATTCTCTGTCTCCTGCCCCTGGTGGCGTTTTCTTCCTAGCACTTGACTGTTCTTGGAAATTATCTTATTCGCTGGTTTATTTGTTGTCTGTCTTCCCTACACGCTGTGGGTTCCACTAAGGGCAAGATGGGCCCTGTCCTGGGTCCAGGGCAGCCACCACAGAGCCTGGCACACATCAGGCGCCCAATAAATTCCGGTTGCCGGTCAGTCTGGCTTGGGAGTGGGGGGAGGGGAGGCGGCCAGGGCCAGAGACGCCTAGGGATCTATCCAGGGTCACAGAGAGCCGCGCTCCGGGTGGGCGCTCGGTGGCTGGCGTCCTGGGGTCCCGGGGCCACCCCCCCGCAGTTCAGGCCGAGGGGGCCGCGTGCCAGGTGGTCGTCCCCTCGTTCCCCGCGCCGCCGCGGCTGGGGAACACACCGGTAACCACGTGGGCCGGGCCAGCGCGTCACCCCAACTGGCCGGGACAGGCCCAGCGGGGCACGGGGAGCGCGGGCACCGCCCCTTCCCCGCCCGGGATCCGGGAGGCCGAGGAGGGGGAGTAGGAAACGGAGGGGACAAAGCGGGTGGAGGCGGAGTGGCGGGGGGAGGGGCAGAGGGCGAAGGGGGCGGAGGAGGAAGGGGTTGAGGGGCGGGGAGGGGGAGGAGGACGCCAGGGGGCGGAGGGTCAAGGGCGGGGAGAAGCGGGCTTCCTGGCCTGGCCGGCGCGCAGCAACCCGGCCCGGGGGGCCTGGGTGGGTGGGAGAGGTTTGCGGGGGAGGGTGTGGGGAGAGTACTGGCGAGGTCGGCTGAGAGGCGAGGATGGCGGGGAGGGAGCTTAGTAGGAGGGAGAGATCAAGGGGGAGGAGAGAGAGATAGAGAAGGACCTTGAAGGAGAGAAACAAAGCTGGAGAGACAGAGACCCAGAGGTTCCCGGAAGCAGTGGGGGTGAAGAAAGAGAGAGGGGCAGATCCCGGGAGAGACCCTCAGAGCAGGATGCTTGGCTGTGGGACGGGGGCTTGGGGTTCATGCAGCTCCCTCTTGCAGCTCCTAAAGTCAGAAAACATCTAAATACTGCGCGGGCTTCCTCCTGCGGCCCTGCCTCTGTCTCCCCTCCAGCTGGGCCCCTCTACGACCCCAGAAGATCTTGCTCATCGTGCACCTGGCTGTGCCCCTCCTCCGCTCAAACACCTTCCATGCTCCCTGCAGCTGTCTCTCCCACTGAGCAGGCATCTTCCTGCAGGGCTGGCCCAGGCCCACCCATCTCGCTGGCTCCTTTGCCATTTTCTCACTTTCTCCCTAGATCTTCCGTGAACACATATTGTGTGCCAGGCAGGAGTCTAAGCCCTGGGGATTCAGCAGTGACCAAAACAGACCCAATTCCTATTGTCCTGAAACTCATCTCAGAGTGGGGAAAAGCAGAGGACAGGGAATATTTGTTGACCTAAGTTGTTCACAGCGATCAATGCTGTGAAGATAAAGCGAGCAGGAGAGAGGGGGTGGTGATGGCCGGGAGTGCGCTGACTGTGGGGACAGTGTGTCCCACGCAGAGGGTCAGGCCCAGAGGTGGCACCGTGCTTGGTCACCTCAGACACGGAAAAGAGGCCAATTAGAATGAAGGCCCTGAGCAAGGGGAGTGGCCATAGCTCTGCCCACCTGCACTGGATCCAGGCTAAGGTCTGGACCCGGCAGCTTGCATCTTCCCACATCAGAATCCTGGTTCTGTGGCTGTGTGCCAGGGGCGAGTCACTTTATATCTCAAGCCTCAGTTTCTTTATCTGTAAAATGGTCCTTCCTTTACCAGGCATTTTCAAGAACTGATTTGAGAGCTGAAGCTGAAGCCCTGAGCCGAAGCCAGAGCATGGTAGATGTTCAGATTGCAGCCATCTATGATTTCTGTTATCCTTAGGATTTGCATTGCTTTCCTGATTATTTTTTAAATACGTATTTATTTATTTATTTGGTTGCACCGAGTCTTAGTTGCAGCAGGTGGGCTCCTTAGTTGTGGTATGCGAACTCTTAGTTGTGGCATGCATGGGGGATCTAGTCCCCTGACCAGGGATGGAACCCGAGCCCCCTGCATTGGGAGCGCGGAGTCTTAACCACCGGACCACCAGGGAAGTCCCCTGATTATTTCTATTTGTGCCTAGCGGGGCTGAGAGCTCCGCCAGCCAGCAGAGGGCAGGAGACTGGCTGTGGCCCTGCCTTGTTTTGCGACTTTGACAGCTTCCTACCCTTCCTCCGGCCTCAGTTTTCCTGTCTGCACAATGGGGAGAGCATGTGGTCGGTCCAAGATCTCTGATTCCACGTCACTGCAGCTTCTTTTTGTTTCTCCTCCAAGTCCAAGTCCAAGGCGCAAACACACAGACTTTGGAAGGAGGAAGGCCACGTAAATATTTCAGGCAGTAGACGTACCTGGCCCGCCTGGACTGTGAATGTTTAACGCGTCACATCCTAGTTTTCGCTGGCCTTCACAGGATGTTCTTCTCCCCAGCTGGGGAATCTGTTAGTCCTTGACCCCTCCTGAGCCCTGGAGGCCAAACCAGGAGGAGGTGGGCCTGGCTCTGGGGGGGGGGGGGGCTGGGGTGCAGGAGGGGTGTGTGGGGACGGGGCTGGGTCAGTCTCATGCCACTCTGGGGCCTGTGGGACTCTCCAGCGCTGTGGACATCATTGTGTGCACGGGGAAGTCAAGGCTCAGAGAGAGTCAGGGAGCCTCACACCTCGGTGTACACAGATCCCTCCCTGGAAAGACCCCTATAAAGGGGGAGGGGGCCGGAAGAGGGGACTCCCAGAAGGGCCTGGGGTCTAGGTGGGGGGCGGGGAGTCAGAAGGGATGGGTTCACCCAGTCCTGTGCCCCAGGAGCTGGAAGCGTAGCTCTGGCTCCTCCTCCTCCTTTCTGCCCCTCCCCCTCGCCTCCCTCCCCCCCATTGCTCCTTCATTCTCTCTCATCCCTCCTCCCCATCGCCCTCCGTCCCCCTCACTTTGCTTCTCTCCCTCCTCCCTCCTTTCCCTAACCCCCCCTCCTCCCTCCGGCCCTCCCTCCCTCCCTCTCTCCCTCCTCTCCCCCTCCCCCCTCCCTTATCTCCATCCTCCCTCTTCCCCTCCTCCTCCCACCCGCCTTCCCCCTCCTCCCCTTCCTCCCGCCTCATTAGGCGTGCCCGCGGCGCGGGGCCCATTAGCGGATCAATTAGCCGAGGTCGCCGGCAGCCCGGTCGTTAAGCGCGGGAGGCCGCACCTCCGCCCGCCCCGGCTTCCCGGCCGCGATCGCGTACCTCCAGGACCCTCTGGTCTCGCTCCCCACTGCGGACTCCTGGGCCCGCCCTATACCCTCCCCAGCCCCACGGGCGGGATGAGGGGCTTCGAAGCCCTCAGAGAGACCCCAGGTCACAGATGTGTCCGTGACTAGGCAGGACCCCCTTCTGCTTCGAAGACCCCTGAGGGGGACTGTCGGGTTTGCCCCCCTCCCCAACGCCCTTCATCTGCCAGCAACATCAGTAATAATAATATCAGCTGACGGCCGGTGAGCCCTTGCAGGCTTTCTGCTAATCCTCGGAACCCTCTTCCCAGAAACAGATCAGACAAGTGATTTCACTCGCCTCACTCGCCATAGCTCCTCTGCTTGCTGACACCTGCTGACACATTTTGTATTTTCCTACCGCCGGCCACAGGGCGGGGACTTAAGTGTCCTGTTTCCTGCTGTGTCCCCAGGGCTCAGAGTAGGGGTGCAATAAATGAATGAATGAAAAAGATGAATGAATGAATGGGCGAGGGTCTGCTAAAGCACTTTCCACGGAGTCAGTAATAGGATCTTCATGACAACCGTGTGTTCTGTGATTATACCCATTTTACAGATAGGGAGGGAAAACCAAAAACCAGAGTGGTGAAGCCACTTGCTTGGATCACCCTGCTGTGAGAGGAAGAGCCAGGATTTAAACCCACACTGGAGACCCCATGCCCAGAATCAGTATGTGACAAATTAATAACAACCACTGTTCCCCTCCAGGGGTGGGGGTGTCCCAGAGCCTTGCTTTGGGGGGGAGGGTCAGGGGTGGCCTTCAGAAAAGTGACTTCTGGGAGTCCTGGGGGATTAGAACGGGGGGGAGGGGAAAAAAAAGAACACTGTTCCAAGCAGAAGGAACAGCATGTGCAAAGGCCACTAGGCAAGAAACAGCCAGTTGTTTCAACCTGGCTGCAGCCTGCTGGGAAGGAATGATTACAGGGCTGGGTAGCAGGCCCTTGCGGTCTCCTGGGCCTAGAATTTATTCCAAGGACCATGGAGGCCAAAGATTATCTATTCTTTAAATCCTTTTTAAAAACTGTGAAATAGAACACACAGAAGAGTGCCCTGATTGTAAGCAAACAATTCGATGAATTATCACAAAGTGAATACACTTGTGTAATCAACTCCCAAATTACCATCACCCTTAGAAGTCTCCTTTGGTAACTCCATGACATCTGGTGCTATAGGTCCCTTGGGCCTGTCTTTGTTCTTTATATAAGTGGAGTCACACAGCATTGACTTTTCCATACCTGGCTTCTTCAGTGTTCTGTGTGCCAGATGTATGGTGTCAAGCGCGGTGAGGTCTGGTTCTTTTTCTGGCTGCGTAGTATTCCACGGGCAGCTAATGTCACAACTTACCCTTCTGCCCTTTGATGGACAGCTGGTGGTTTCCAGTTTGGGGCAATGAGGACTAATTACAGCTGCTGTAAACATTTTTGTGGCACGTGTGTTGGGTGGATCCAGCATTCAAATCTGGGGGTATCACTGGGTGCTAAGCAGCCTTCTGAGGCAGATGTAACAATTTACACTCCCCAAGCGAGGGGCAGAGATGAGTTCTGGTTTTCAGCACAAGGATATACATTAAGCAGGGAGTGATTCCATCTCACTGGCATTTTTGGAGGTGATTTGGCTGCAGTGGGGGAGGGGCGGGGCCCAGCAGGAGGGTCCCCCTGTCCCCTCTCTGCCTCCTCTTTCTCTCCTTAGGGACAGGAGACATTTACCCTGAGGTTGGCTGTCCATCATTACCCCTCTGTCTCTCCTTCCCTTCCTGTGCCCTTGGCCCCCCTGCAAACCCACTGGATTGGGCAGACAGCTGAGAATTCCTTGCATCCCTCGTGCTCCCAGTTCCTTGAGGGTGGGATTTCTGTAGCATGAAGCCCTTGTGAAGATCTTACCAAGTCCAGATGACTGTCCGCACTCTCCACCCACCTCCCCGCCACCAGGCCCATATCCTGGGTGGGGAGCCTGAACTTCTCTTAGTTTTTTTTTTTCAGTATGCGGGCCTCTCACTGTTGTGGCCTCTCCCGTTGCGGAGCACAGGCTCCGGACGCGCAGGCTCAGCGGCCACGGCTCATGGGCCCAGCCGCTCCGCGGCATGTGGGATCTTCCCGGACCGGGGCACGAACCCGTGTCCCCTGCATCGGCAGGCGGACTCTCAACCACTGCGCCACCAGGGAAGCCCTCTTAGTTTTTATTATTAAATTTTTTGGCCACAGCACGGGGTATGTGGGATCTTAGTTCCCCAACCAGGGATCGAACCCACACCCCCTGCATCGGGAGCGCAGAGTCTTAACCACTGGACCACCAGGGAAGTCCCTGAAGTTCTCTTGACTGAAATGCCAAGTGTGCTGGGAATCACCTTTCCTGCTGGCTCCCCCTCCTGGGCTGGTCCAGCTTGGATGCAGGGGGGCTAGGGTGGGCTCCAAGTGGTCCTTGGAGAGTTGAGGTCCAGCTGGGGGTCTGTGTTCTCTGATCTGGAAAAAAGCGTTTTGTGTGTGCAGTGTGACTGTCCAGTCTCAGCAGCTGTCTCTAAGGGTAAAGACTGTCATTTAGGAACCCTCTGGCCTGGGACTCAGAAACTAGTGACCCCTTAGCTTTTCTGAATCCCTTTGCCTACCTGTCAAAACGGCTGGCTAGACCTCAAGCACCTAGGCTGTGCTGTATGACCTAGAGCCTGCAGCTGGCCCTCTCTGGGCTAGGTGCCAAGTTCAGGAGCTAGACTACATTTACAAGCCGGACTCAGCTAGGACTCTCAATATCCAGTCCTGTAACAGACGAGGGGATCTCAGACTTGAAGGAAGCCCTCTCCTCCTCCGGGAAGGGGGGGCACCGCGGGCAACTCGCAACACAGAGGCAGGAACACGGCAACCAACCTTCTCACATCTTTATTTGAAAGGCACAGCTAAGCCCACCCTCGATACAGCATTTTCACTTCTCTCCGTAGAGATCAAACGACTGAACACAACAAAGGCTGACAGTCTAAAAGGCTATATACAGACACAGGTGTGGGTGTTGCTTTTTTTTTTAACATTTTTCTGTCTTTTTCTTTTTTTTAATATTCCTTTTCTTAAAAGACAAGCTAGTATACTGGAAAAAGGAAAAATAAAAAATAAAAAGCAAGACAACTCGAGTACCCTCATCTTTATTTGGGAAAAGGGAGAAAGGGAATTCTGGGTCCCCCATCCCACCCTGTTCCCCGGGCAAAGCTTGCTGTCCATGGCCCCTCTTTCTTTCATGGGTGAGGGGACAGGACTAGGTGGGTGTGGGCGGCGGGAACTAGCAGAGGGTGAGTGAGTGGGAAGGGGAGACGCGGGGCGCCCAGGGCGGGGAGGGGCAGCTAGCATTGTGTTTGCATGCAGTGCCAGGGTGTGAGGCCAGGGTGTGCCCCGGGGAGGGGCGGGGGGGCAGCGGGCTGTCAGTTACAGGTGTGCGAATTGGGGAAGTGCAGGGGGTATTGGACCTCTTGAGGTCTTGCTCCCTTCGGACCTGGCCTCCCACTTGTGCCTCCAGGCCTCAGCTTGCCTCATCTGTGGTATGAGCGGGTAATGACCCATTCAGGCTGCAGGGGAGGAGGAGGGAGGCTGGGAGTCGGGGGTAGGAGCCAAGTCAGGGGGTGGCACACAAGCAGGGCGAGGGCCCCAGCAGGCGGCTACCATAAATACTACCAGAGTTGAGCCAATCCCGAGCTATACTGTGTCTTATGCTGAATCTTCCTCTCTCTCCGTGTCTGTCTCCCCTTTGTCCCCCCGCCCCCATCCCAGCCGCCCACTAATCCGATTTCTCGCCATCATCCTCCTGGTGGGTGTCACCGTCATGCCCATTCTTGTCTTCCTTGGAGAGGTGGGCCTGGGAGCCCAGCGCCGACAGCGAGAGGAGGCCGGTGCCTGCACTGACCGCCGGCAGCGAAGGGGGCTGCAGCCCCACAGGCAGTGGGGTCAGAGGCAGGGCCAGAGCCTGCAGCTGGGACAGCTGGTGGGCTTGGAGCTGCTGCTGCAGGGCAGAGGAAGGGGAGCGTTAGCCCCTTTGGGCCCACCTGTCCTTCTCCCACCCGCTGCTTCCCCCGAAGACCCCAAACATACTCGGATGATGGAGTTCAGCTCAGGAGCAGTGACCTGCTTAGCCCTCTCGATGGCTCCCAAGACTTGCTGCTGGTGCTGGATGTGGAGAGAAATCAACTGATTAGCCCTGATCTTGTTAGGGCTTGTGGCTCAGAGCCCAGAAGCCCCGCTCCCATCTGGGCTATTAGAGCCCTCCCTCTCCGCAGCTTCCCACGCCTCCCGAAACCCCCCTCTCCCCAGCTGATTCCTTTCATCCAGCCTCAGTCTCTTCATCTGGAAAATGGGATACACGGAGACACAGAGAAGACCCAAAGGGATTGGTACCAAAATCTTAGGAAAAACCTTTTGGGTGAGTCTGAGAAAGCCTGAACCACGACCAATGCCATGTGCAAAGAAGCAGAAGTGCAGTGCACAACCTGGTCAACAGTACGGGGAAGTCCTGGTTCTAAGAGCTCAGACCAGGACTGCTGGTCCAAGAGATCTGAGATCCGCTAACCCAAGCTCCTCTTCCTCCAGAGCCTGGGAAGGCCCAGTGAATTCCGGCAGGGCTGGGGCACGAGTCTCGGTTCAGGGCAATCCCCCACCCCCTGTACCCCAGCCCTCCCTGAACGTCTGTCTCTCTGGCCATCAGATGCTAGAATCTGCCAAGCTCCTTCTTTGCCTTGGCTACCAGGGAGCCCCTGTTGTGAACGGAAACCACAAGGCTAGGTCTTCAGGGTCCTAAGAGTCCCCTTCTTTGGGGCTTTCATGGTGTCCTCCTGGAATTGTTCCTGGGCATCACCTGAGGGACCCCAAGATATGGGTGGGGGCTAAAGAGAAAATGATGAATTATCAAGAATAAATCTGGCAGAGAGCAGATGGGCCTTACATGACCCAGGCGTGTGTGTGTGTGTGTGTGTGTGTGTACAGAGTGGGCCTCACACCAAGAGTCTTAGAACCCCAGGAAACAAAAGAGGAAGAGTTGGGTACCTGGTTCCTCCGTGTGTCCGTGTGCATCTCTGTGTGTCTGTGTGCCGTGTGTTTAAGTGTCACCTCTGTGCATACCTGTGGCTGTTTGTATGTCTGCCTATGTGTGCTGGGAGCCCCCCTGTCCACACTGTGGCCAGCAGGGCCCCGCAGATGAGTCTCAGGGGGTGAAAGACGGAAGCAAAACAGGGCAACAGAATTCTTGGTGCAGTCTTCAGCGTAGCTGACATTTTTACAGTGCAATGACTCACTCAGGCTGGGAATTCCACAGCAGGGTGAGGCCCCTCCCTCCACTGCCCTGCACCCCTGGGGTTTCTCCAACCTGGGGATTCTTCTGCACAGACTGGCTGGTGGCTGGGAGGTCCAGAGAGGGAAGGCGTGTGCCCCGGGGTACCCAGCACGCTGCTGCCCCAGATGGCTGCAGGACGGAGGGCCTGGGGAAAGTTCACGGTCCATCTACCGCCTCCTCCCCGCAGCCCTGGGAGGCCTGGGGGCTCCACTCACCTCTTGGGAAAGGTAGGGCAGGACCTGGGCACAGATCCCATTCAGCCTCTTGACGATTTCAGCCTGAAACACACAGACGCTTCAGCCCTGGGCAGCAGCTGGGGCAGGCGCAGACCAGCCCCGGGAGACCTGGGGGTTCTGTCTAATCTAAGAAGAGGCCAGCTCGGCTCAGGGTCAGGTCAACTCATCGGGCCCACGGGCACCCAATCAGCAGCAAGGGTGGAATCTGAGGCTGGCTCTCTGCCCTGTAGGCTAAGAGCACAGGACAAACCCACGCCCAGCCGCTTGGGGTCCCGGTGGCCCTGGGAAGATGATGCCCAGTGCCTGATAGGTAGTGAGTGCTCCGTGGGGGAGAGGGGAAAAGGGGTGGGGGCAGCTGGCATCAGTGTTCTACAACATACCCGAGGGTAGCCTCATCAGGGCACAGGTGGCAAGAGCAAGGCTGCAGGGCAAGGGGCAATCTGGGGGTTCCAGGGTGGGTTGGCACATCACCCCTCCCCTGCTGTTTGCAAAGGGGAGACAGTGGGGTGGGGGGTGGCAGGTCCCCGGAAAGTCTCTGCCCCTCCCCCTCAGGGAGGCCTAAGAAAGGGGGGTGGGTTGGGAGGTAACAGGATACCAGGGCAGACTTAGAGCTCAGGCAAAGGGTGGGCAAGCTCCTACCTGCCTGGGGGAGTGCCGAAGTAAGCGTGGGACGGAGGAGGGGGGAAGAGGGCGTACCTGCTTGTGCATCTCGATGTTCAAGCCGTAGGACATCTCGTAGTACTGCATGGGGACGGAGAGGAGACAGAGAGAAATGGGGGCGGGTGAAGAATGGGGGGCTCCAGAGACAAAGAGATGGGGGAAGTGACAGAGAGAGAGACAAAGAGGGGGAGGGGGGAGAAGGGGAGAAGTGGAGAGATGGGGAGGGGAGGGCAGGCGAAAGAGATGGAGATGGAAGTGGGGAGACACCCACACCAGGCGCTGGGGCCCAGGTGCCTGGTGGGGCTGCTGCGGAAGCTGGGGGAGCTTCAGGGCCCCAGCAGCGGTGTGGGTGCCCTGGTTTCTGGAATAATGATCACACCCCAACCTCTAACACACACACAGACACACATAGACACACACATACTCTCGCGCTCTCTCTCTTTCTCTCTCTCTCTCTCCAAGGCTCCTAATCTTTTATCTTTATGTGTCTTGTCTGCGGGTGGCCCTGGACTCCAGGGAAGTTTGCCTTCCTGGGTATAAATAATCGAGGATAAACAAATCCTGCTGGGTCTGGCTCTGGGGCCAGCAGCGCCCCCCCTCACGCCCCAGATCTGACCCTGCCCCTTCCCTTGCTCTAAACAGTCCCATGGCACCCCTCTGTCACTCCAGGGAGGGTGGGGGGGAAGACGTTTGTTCCCAGGCCTTTGTGTGGTCTCCCCTTCTCTGCCCAGCAAGCTCCTACTCATTCTTCAAGACCCCAGCTGCAATGCCCCATCCTCCAGGCAGTCTTTCTCAAACCGGGAGCACCCCCTTCTGGAGTCCCCCAGTCCTGGGTCCCTCTCTCTGCCCCAGCCCCATCCCTCTCTCTGAGGCCAGAGGTTCAGTGTCTGGCTCTGCTTCCCCCACAGCCTGGGAGAAGTGGGCTCTGGGCTGGACGGAGGTGGCGCAGTGGGGCGTGGGGGTGGGGTGGGGTTGACGCAGAAATCGCCACCTGGTGGGTAGGAAACCTAGCAAGTGATTCTGGCAGTGTGCACGCGGGCAGGGTCTCAAATGTCAGGCCCAAGAACGCAGTGACACCCCTTCCCTCCCACCCACGTCAGAGTCCTCCTCCCAGGCTTGGGCAAGGAGGGGTTAAGCCTGGGATGCCTGGACCATGGGGGTGGGGAGGGATCTGGCTGCTCCCTCAGTCAGATCCTGGCTTTCCCAGCCATTGGCTCCTTTCCTGCCAAGGACAGCCGGGGGACCTGGCAGGCCCAGGCTGCAACCCGGTGGTTTGGCACCTCGGCCACTGCCTGGGCCGGCAGCCAGGCCAGCAAGACGGACTCAGCCCGGCCCAGGGGCAGGCTGAATGGAGAGCTGACCCTGACTCCTCATACATCCCAGAGGTGGCGGCCAGGGTTCAGGCAACAGCTGCTGGTGCTGGAGGGGGATCTGGGGTCCCCCATCCCTGCCTACTGGACCCCAGGGCTGGCTTACCATCACGTAATGACGCTGCATCTCTGACTTCTCGCTGGCCAGCTTGTCACATTCGAGTTTCAGACTGAAAAAGAACACGGGGAGGGGCGGGGGCTGGGCTGAGGTCCCCCCCCATTGTGCAGGGGAGCCCCTAATTTTGGTGGGGGACAGGCAGAAAATGGGGCAGGGGGAGCCTCAGGTGCCCTAGCTAGAAAATGTGGATTATGAAACCAACCTTGCAGATCTGGGGGCAGAGAAAGCAATGAAAATAATAAAAATAACAAAAGTCAGAGCAAATGCCCTGACTGTAGCTGAGACAGGGATTCAAAGAAACTTTTACCTCTCCTGAAACCCAAAGAGCTCAGGGCTGTTAACATCACTCTGTTTTTACAGATGATGCAATGGACGCCCAGAGAGGTTGAGCAAACGGGCTCAAGGTCACACAGCCAGGAAGCTGGCTTCAGAGGCCATACTCTCAAGCACTGAGGAAAACTCTCCAGCAAAGGAGGAACAAACAGACACGGTGGAGAGGCTGCTGCGGGAGCCGAGTTGGCTGGTAGTGCTCTGGATTGGATTTACCAAGGAATCTTCAAAGGCACCCAAGGCCCTCTTGTGGGTCCTGATTTCCCTAGCAGTGGGGCATAAATTTCCACCATTGGGTAACAGAGATGGTGACCGCCCCCGCCTCTCTCAAGCTCCCCCAGCAAGGATAAGCTTTGGGTATCTCTCAAAGGCCCCTCACGAGGGTGTCAGGATGACAGGTAAAGAGCTGAGAGCACAAACTCAAGCCAGATAGACTGGGTCCAAAGTTCAACCCTGCTATTTTGATGCTGTGTGACTCTGGGCAAACCCCTCTACCTCTCTGGGTCTTGGTCTCCAAGTCTGTTGAGTTCCAACCTCCGAGGGTGAGGTGGTGAGGATGAAATGAATTAAGACCAGAAACACTCTTAATGCTGGTATTCAGCAAGTACCCAATAAAAACTTAGTTGCTCTTGTAGTCACCCCAGGAGACTGGAGTTTCTCTTCACCAGACTGACCACGACTTGTATACCCCAGTTGGGAGGACAGCCACAGTTGGTTTCTCCAACTTTCTTTAAAAATATGCATTTGTTGCCACCGTTAAAAACAAAATCAGGCAATTTCATTCCAAACTCTGCATTTCTGGCCCTTCCTGAAGGACTGGTGGATCCTGTGTGAGCCCCCAACATGGTAGGACCCCTCAGTGTAAAGCAGGAAGCCCAGGCCCAGCAGATGGAGACTCCAAAGCTCAGAGAGGGGGTGTGGCCTACCCGAGGTCACATAGCACTGTGGCAGCAATCGTCAGATTGCTGGGTCTCTGGAATTGGATCAGCCCCAGTGCTCACTGTGACATGGGCATGGGCCAGGCCGGGGGGCGGGGGGGTGGAGGGGAAGAGGCTCAGAAAGGCCAGGCCTGCCAGGCAAAGCCCCTAAACCCTCCACATCACAGGACCAGAACAAAGTTCCTAGGCCTGCCCTTCAACCATCTGTGCCTCAGTTTCCTCATCTTTGAAATGAGCACAACGATAGGGCAGCAGTCAAGATTAAACAAAAGGATGTATGTTCCATCTTCAGCAAATGGGGAGAATGGGAAGTACCTCCAAAAGAACAAATATATCACTGTTCCCAATTTCTTCTTGGAGACAACTTGGGACCCTTCAAAGAATACTTTTGTGTGGGTAAAGTAAGGTCCAGAGAGGGCCTAAGACCCCACAGGTATTTGTGGCCATGGACCCCCTTTTGATTCCTAGTTCAAAGCCCCCCTCCATAGCAAAACCTTCTTCAACCCAGAGACTGGGTACAAATCTCAGTTCTGCCACTTCTTTGCTGTGCAACCCCAGGAAATTCCTATCGTCTCTGGGCTTAAGTTTCTCTAAGTGTAAAATGAAGACAATAATAGTTCCTTTCTCTTTAGATTTGGCACATTGGCAAGCCCTTTAGAAACGTTAGATTCAGTTCTGGAAAGAGAATCGCCTTTCTGCAGGCTGGCAGGAACCCTTTCTCCAAAACTAGGCAGAGAGAGATAACATGCTACAGATTTTGGTGGGGGTGGGGTGGGGTGGGGAGGTGGAGGGCCCATCCCCAACTCCAGCTGTTGGGAGGTCTTTCATCCAATGCAGATTGGGGTGGGGAGAGGGGCTCTGACACCAGACAGCTGAGGCTTTGGGCAAATTATTGAAATTTTTGTGCCTCAGTTTTCTCATCTACAAAATGGGACTGTCTTAAAGACTAAATGAATTTCATATCGGCAAAGTGCTAAAGACAGTGCCTGCCACCTAAGACATTCAACGCCTCTACTTTTTCGGAGCCTAGATATATAGCAGGGGCCACAACCTCCGCTGCAGGCTTCAGTCTTGCCATCTGAGCAGGGGTCTCCAGCTTCTCCCGGGGCGGGTACCACCAGCCCCAGCTCACCTGTGGTACTGAGCCTGCAGCAGCTGAAACTCATCTTTGATGCGGTCGCAGGAGTCCGAGGTGGTGAATTTCAGTTGCTGGGGGAGGTGCGACGAGCCCTGCGGAGAGGGGCGGCCCGGGTCAGGATCCGGTGGAGCCGCCACCCACCTCTCTCCCCCGCTGCCCCGAGGCAGCGGCCGGCGCAGCTGCAGCGTCCCCCCCCCCCCCGCCCTACTTCCCGGGCCCGTGTTTACAGCCCCCGGAGCGGCCCCCGCCCGCACTTCCTGCCCCCGCCTCTCCGCCCGAAGCCGAGGGGGGTAGGCGCGCCCGGAGGCTCTCGTCCCCCGCCCCCCGCAGGCTGTGGAGGTGCGTTTGAAGGCCCGCCCTTGGTGGGGGGCAGGGTGCGCCCTCTACCGCGCCTCCAAAGCGCCGAGAGGGGGTGCACATCTGAGCGCCCCAACTGCCTCTGGGAGGGGGGGAGAACGCGTCCTAGAGGGTCCCCCTCCCCAAGCTGGCGGTGTGGGAGGGGGGAATGAGGCTTCCTTGCAAACTCCCCTTGGGGGAGGGGCCTCTCTAAGCACCCGAAATCTTCCGGGGGGGCCCACCCCAGATTCCTAGCACCCTTCCTCCGGGCCGCGCTCTTCCGGGAGGGGTGCGCCTCCGGTCTCCCCCCACTCCCAAGCCCCGAAAGCAGCCCCGGCGTTAGAAGTGCCTGGTGGGGCTCCCGGGGCGCCCCAGGCCCGAGGCAAAGGCCGCCGAGGCCCTGGCTGGCTTGATGGGGGGGGCACAGGGCCCAGGAGCTGGGGCCGGGGCTGGGGGGATCTGAGTTGGGATCTGGAGGAGACCTGGCTTGGGAGCTAGGGGGGGTGCTCTGGGCCCGGAAGCTGGGAGGGGGACAGGGAGCTACCGGGGATGGGAGGGAGCCCCGGAGCTGGGGGTGGGGAGTAGCGCTGGGCCCAGAGCTGGAGGGGACTGGGCCTAGGAGGTGGGGGGGAGACGCCGAGCTGGGGGTGGGGAGGTCCGGCTGGGATCTGGAGCGGGGGGCGCAGGGCTTGGTCCTTGAGGGGTGCGCAGGGCCCGAACCTGGGGGAGGGAAGGGTCCGGCTGGGAACTGGGGGGACCGGGTCAGGACCTGGGCGGACGCAGGGCCCAGAGCTGGGGGGATGGCCCGGCCGGGAACTGAGGGGTGCCGGGCCCGGATGGGGGGGCGCCGGGCCGGCGGGCCCCGCTTACCGAATGCCTGCTTTGTGGAAACATCATGTCAGTCGCGGCGGGGGGCGCGGGTTGCGCCCCAGCTGTGCGCCCCGGCTCGGGCTGCTCGGGGCGCCGGGCGGCCGCGCCTTTGTCCCGGCGCCGATCGGCAGCTCCCGGGGCCGCCGCCGCCGCCTCCCGCGCCCGGCCTCGCCCGCTTCCTGCGCCCCCTCCCCGCGCGCCCGGCCCCGGCGCGCCCCGGGCCCCGCTTCCTGCGCGCCCGGCGCCCCTCCCCGCCCCTCCCCGCCGCCCGCCTCCCCGCACGCCCGGCCGCCGCTCCTATTGTCTAATGGCGGCGACGCCGGCAGTGGCCGCGGCCTCGGCTAAGCGGAGGCTCCGGCTCCACCTGCTGCTGCCGCCGCTGCCGCTGCTGCTGCTTCCCGGGCCCCGTGCGCGCCGCCGAGGGGGGGGGCGCGCGCCCGGGGAGGCCCGCGGATCCCCACCCATCCGCCTCCCCCGGGCCGGCCGGCGCAGTGACCTTGGGCCCGGCGCGCCGCCGCCTCGCTGCGGCCCCTCCCGGCCGGGTGGCCCAGGCAGCCGCCAGGGCCTCGGTTTCCCCATGTGTCAGAGCCGGGGGGCCCGGCTGCCCCCATCGAAACCGCCGGCGCAGTCATGGCGCGACCCGGACGCGTGCCAGGGACATGCTCTGTAATCTTGGCTCACGGGCTGTTCTCTGAGCCTCGGTTTCCTTTTCAGTAGAAAGGAGGTGGTGATACCGACTTCCTGGGAGCCATGCCTTCAACACACATTTACGGAGCGCCTACTGTGTTCCAGGCCCCGCTCCAGGACGTGGGGGTGGGAAGGGGTACAAAGTCCCGACTCTGGTGGAGATGACATGAGACGGCAAACACGTGAACCAAATCCCTGGCAGGTCAGAAGGTGGTAACAGCTATGGAGAAAACAAAGCAGGAGGGAGGGCTGGGAAGGTGCGATTTTTCGCAGAGGGAGGTCAGAGGGGGCCTGCTTGGCGTCTAAGAGGGCCCGAAGGTGAGAGAGCTGAGAGAGCTAGCCAGTAGGCTGTGGGGGTGGTGGCTTATTCAAGTAGGGAGAAACGCCAGTGCAAAGGCCCTGAGGCAGCACTGTGGCTGGCACGGAGTGGGGTGCTTGGGAGGAGATGGGGGCAGGGAGGCAGCAGCTTCCTGCATTCACACATGGGCGCTGCTCCCAGAAGGGCCTGCGCTTGGGTTAATGATCTGCCGTTTTGGTCTGGAAATTCCTAATAATTTTTGAACAAGGGGCCTCACAGTTTTGTTTTGCAATTATTTACTTATTTTTTTTGCGGTACGCGGGCCTCTCACTGTTGTGGCCACTCCCGTTGCGGAGCACAGGCTCCGGACGCGCAGGCTCAGCGGCCATGGCTCACGGGCCTAGCCGCTCCGCGGCATGTGGGATCTTCCCAGACCGGGGCACGAACCCGTGTCCCCTGCATCGGCAGGCGGACTCTCAACCACTGCGCCACCAGGGAAGCCCTTGATTTGCAATTTTTGAACAAGGGCCCTGCAAATTCAGTAGCTGGTGATGGGACGGGACAGATGGTGCAGGGCCTCGGGGTCTGTGGGAAGGACTTAGGCTTTTACTCAGTGAGGTCGGAGCCCTGGAGGGCTGTGGGCAGAGGAGGGACAGGACTGACTCAGGCCTCGAAGAAGCTGTTGAAATAATACACGTGAACCCCCAGCAAGTGCTAAATAGACAAGCTCTTCATTATCACCATCGCCATCAACTATGCACCTTGCCTCCTGGATGGGCCTTGGGTTTTCCCATCTGGAGTTAGGACTCTGGTCACCTTTCCTGGGCAGAGGAAGGGTTAGGACTAGGTTGACATGAGTAAGCAAAATTGAAGCCCCTTCCACCCAAAAAGCCCTTCAAGATAAAACAGTACTTTAACACCGTATTTTTTTTTTTTTTTTCCCCTGTGGCCACCCAGTGCGGCTTGCGGGATCTCAGTTCCCTGACCAGGGATTGAACCCAGGCCATGGTAGTGAAAGCCCGGAACACGATATTTTTTAAAATAAAAATTAATGCCAGAAATTCATCACGAGCAAGGTAACACATTAAATAAGACAGCATGTTGGACTTCCCTGGCAGTCCAGTGGTTAAGATGCCAGGCTTCCATTGTAGGGGGCCGGGTTCAATCCCTGGTCAGGGAACTAAGGTCCCACATGCCACAGGGCATGCCCTAAGTAAACAAACTAGCAAATAAATAAAACAGCATCCAGTGGGGCCAGAGACGAGTTAGGAGGATGCAGGATCTCCCTAGTCCCGATTCCCTAAGAGAAAAAGCGCAAACTTTTAGAAAGTTTACTATTCCTGGGGAATTCCCTGGTGGTCCAGTGGTTAGGACTCATTGCTTCCACTGCTGGGGACATCGGATGGATCCCTGGTCAGGGAACTAAGATCCCACAAGCTGTGTGGTGCGGCCAAAAAAAAAAAAAAGTTATAGAAAGTTTACTATTCCGAATGGTTCCGGAATATGCAGACCTCACAAATTGTATTCGGGTCCCTGAGTGGAACAGGCTACAGAATTTTCAGGGCCCAGGGCCAAATGAAAACGCAGGGCCTCAGGTTCAAAAAGGATCAGGAATTTTAGGATAGTAACAACAGAGCATTAAACTAAGATCAGGGCCCTTCCTTCAAGTACAGGGTCCTGTAAGACTGTGTGAGTCACAGGCCCAACAAACCAGCCCTGCTCGCAAATCTCCCCACTCCCACACAGGGACCAGACACCGTTTCTCCTGGGAGGCCCTCTGCATCTAGGCAGGCAGCTCCAAGTATTAGGGCTCTTGGTGACCATTTTAGCAGACCGTAGCCTTGGGTGGGCAGAGATGGACACAGACATCTCCAGTACAGTGGGGTCAGGGCAGGCCTTTCACCATGTAGTAGAGAAGCCTGGATGTGTGACCCAAACTATGAATAAACCGACCCACCAGTTTAATTAATTTATTCATTTATATTTGGCTGCGTTGGGTCTTCGTTGCTGCGCACCAGCTTCCTCTAGTTGTGGTGAGCGGGGGCTACTGTTCGTTGCGTTGTGCGGGCTTCTCACTGTGGTGGCTTCTCTTGTTGCGGAGCGCGAGCTCTATAGGCGCGTGCGCTTCAGTAGTTGTGGTGCACGGGCTTAGCTGCTCTGCGGCATGTGCGATCGTCCTGGACCAGGGCTCGAACCCGTGTCCCCTGCATTGGTGGGCGTATTCTTAACCACTGTGCCACCAGGGAAGTCCCTGTTTAAGTTTTTAGGTGTACAGCAAAGTGAATCAGTTATACATATACATATATCCACTCTTTTTTTAGATTCTTTTCCCATATAGGCCATTACAGAGTATAGAGTTCACTGTGCTATATAGTAGGTCCTTATTATCAATTTTGTATGTAGTAGTGTGTATATGTCAATCCCAATCTCCCAATTTATCCCTCCCCCCCTTACCCCCTTGGTAACCATAAGTTTGTTTTTTACATCTGTGACTCTACTTCTGTTTTGTAAATAAGTTCATTTGTACCCTTTTTTTAGATTCCACATGTAAGCGATATCATACGATATTTGTCTTTTTCTGTCTGATTTACCTCACTCAGTATAACAATCTCTAGGTCCGTCCATGTTGCTGCAAATGGCATTATTTTGTTCTTTTTTATGGCTGAGTAGTATTCTATTGTATATATGTACCACATCTTCTTTATTCATTCCTCTGTCGATGGACATTTAAGTTGTTTCCATGTCTTGGCTATTGTAAATAGTGCTGCTATGAACATTGGGGTGCATGTCTCTTTTCAAATCATGGTTTTCTCCGGGTATATGCCTAGGAGTGGGATTGCTGGGGCATATGGTAGCTCTATTTTTAGTTTTTTAAGGAACCTTCATACTGTTCATACCAGGTTACATTCCCACCACCAGTGTAAGAGGGTTCCACTTTCTCTACACCCTCCTACCTGTTTGAGTTTTTACCATGAACCAGTCACTGCTTTAGCATTTTAACCTTGGGTACTACCATTATGCCCATTTGAAATATGGGGAAATTAAGGCACCGAGAGGTTAAGAGACTTGGCCAAAATCACATAGCTGGTGGGTGGCAGCACCATGATGTCAACCCAGGTCCTTGGGCCTTTGATCGCTATGCAGTCCTGCCCCTCCAGGTGGGGCGTGAAGGCAAGTCACGGTGGGAACACTGGCTGGAGAGGGCCAGGACCCCAGATGATGCAGGACCCTGCATTCTGCACTGAGGAGTTGGGCTTGTACCTGGAGAGCACTAGGGAGCCATGGAAGAGTTCAGAGCAGGGTTTGTCAGTCTGTACTCTCGACATTCTGGCCCGAATCATTCTCTGGTGGGGGGGGGGCGTCCTGGGCACTGTGGGGTATTGAGAAGCATCCCTGGCCCCCACTCACTAGATCCCAGGAGTACCCCCAGTCCCAAGTGTCCCTCAGGGCAGAATTGCCCCCAGCTGAGAAGCCCTGGCTTAGAGCAGCAGAGAGAGACCACCAGGGCGAGTGGTAGAAAATGCTTACTGGTAGTGGGAATGGATGCAGATGAGGCGGGAGGTCAGGAGACCAGGGGGGATCCCCAAACTGAGGCTCAGGAGAGGTGCAGGCTGAGCCGGGCCCGCTGTGTGGAGGAGCTTTTGCGGGTAGAAAGAGCAGAATGCCAGCAAGTCGGGGGAAAGGCAGGGCAGAAGGCTGCAGCCCAGGAGGGAATAGTCTTCATCGTATAATTAATTTGGGGGAAACTGGGGCTTTTGAAGACCTTCCTGTCTGGGAAGCTGCCATCCCACACCCCCCAGCTCCTACCCATCACCTACTCCTTGGGTCCATATCCTGATCTTTCCTCTTCCTGGGGTTCTTAGGGCCACATCTGGGGCCAAGTTGGGGCGGGGATCTGTCTCATGTATCCAACAGCCTGAGACCAGCCTCGCAGCCTGCTTACAAATGAGCGCTGGGCCCCGCGCCTCCAGGGCAGAGCCAGGGGCTGGCTGGCGCATGATGGATGGGGCTGCAGGGTCATTAATCAGAGGCGGGGGAGGAAACAGGTGGCTGCCGTGCGCACAGGGACCTCCCTGTGATAGGCCTGGTGGAGCTGGGGCCTCAGCTGTCCCGGCCTGGGTTTGTGCCCCTGGCTGCCATAACCTGGCTAAGTGACCCCAGGGCAGTGTGAGTTTACTGGTCTGTACCCTAGTGCCCCCCTCCCCAAAGGGAGCTGTTATTCATTCATTCCCTCAGTAAACATTTATTGCACCTACTGTGTGCCAAGCATGGCTCTAGGTGGAGGTTTATAGCAGTGATTAAGGAGGACAAAAATCCTTCCCCTTGCAGAGCAGACAGGCTTTAAGTACTTGACTCAGGTCCTGCCCCTCCTCTGCCCACAGCCTGCCAGGGTCCCACCGCCCTCAGGGTAAAAGCCCAAGTCCTCCCCAAGGCCCTGCAAGACCTGCCCTGTCCCCTCCCTGCCCTCCCCTCCTCCCTCTCTCCCCCTCGCTCACGCTGCTCCAGACACACGGGCCTCCTCGCTGTTCCTCCAACACACCAGGCCCGGTCCTGCCCCAGGGCCTTTGCACTGACTGTTCCCTCTGCCTGGAAAGCTCATCCCCACAACCCAGTTTGGCTAATTCCTTTGTCTCCTTCCAGTCTTGACTTAAATGTCACCTTCTCAATGAAGCTGTATTGTGACTTTCCTATTTAATTCTGACAGGGCTGGGACTAGGATGAGTGTACTTTCTAGTAAGGCACTTTCTTCAGGCGTAAAATTTAAGACCAAAATCTCAGTCAACAAGATAAATACTATTTTAGCGCAATCGATTTTTGAATTGTGGTAAAATACACATACAATTTACTATGAGAGACATTTAATACATTCACAATGGCGTGCAACCATCATGTCTATCCAGTTCCAAAACATTCCATTGGGAATTCCCTGGTGGTCCAGTGGTTAGGACTCCGAGATTCCACTGCTGGGGGCCCGGGTTCGATCCATGGTTGGGGAACTAAAATCCCACAAACTGTGCGGTGCAGCCAATAAATAAATAAATAAAATTTATAAGGAGAAGAAACCATTCCATCACCCCCATAAGAAGCCCCATCCCCATTAGCATCCCCCCACCCCGCCTCTGGAAACGACTAGTACACTTTCTGTTTCTGTGGATTTGCCTGTTCTAGACATTTCATATAAATGAATCGTATACTATGTGACCTTTCGTGTCTGGCTTGTCTCACTGAGTATCATGTTTTCAAGGCCCATGCACATTGTATCGTATGTCAGGGCTTCATTCCTTTTTGCGGCTAATGTTCCATTGTAAGGATGGACCACATTTTGTGTATTCATTCATTCGTCTGTTGATGGACACTTGGGTTGTTTCCACTTTTTGACCATTGTGAATAATGCTGCTGTGACCATTCATATATAAGTTTTTATGTGAATGTATTATTTTATTTACCTTGGGTGTAGACCCAGAAATGGAATTGCTGGGTCATAGGGTAAGTCCTACGTTTAATTTTCGAGGAATTGCCAAACTATAGTCCACAGCAGCTGTACCATTTTACATTCCCAATCGCAGTGCACGAGGGTTCCAATTTCTCCACATCCTTGCCAATAATTGAAATTGTCCTTAAAAAAAATATATATATATATATATAATACACATTCTAGCGGGTGTGAAGTTGTATCTCAATGTGGTTTTGATTTGCATAAGGCAATATTTGAACAAATCAAAAGTAATGAAAAAATTTCCATGATGAACAAAATTTCAAAATTTTAAATAAAAACAGGATCCAGCCCTTCACTTGCATCACCAGCTTTACTTGACTCCCTCCTCCCAGCCCTGTAGCAACTGTTCCTCGTCCCCCACCCTTCCTAAGCCAGTAATGAGGTCAATGAGGGATTTTAGTTCCCCGACCAGGGATTGAACCCACACACCCTGCAGTGGAAGCGCCAAGTCCTAACCACTGGACTGCCAGGGAAGTGAATGGGGGAGGAGGGGGATGAACCAGAGGGGAAGATGCAGACTGGGGTTCAGATCCTTTGCTGTGCAACTTCTGTGCAACCTCCAAGCCATGATTTTCCTTCTCCATAACGTGGAAACCCTCTCTAAAAAATGGGGACCGTGGCAGGAGAGTGACCCCCAATTCCACTCCTAGGTATATACCCAAAAGAATTTAAAAAGCAAGAATTCGGGGACTTCCCTGGTGGTACAGTGGTTAAGAATCCGCCTGCCAGTGCAGGGGACACGGGTTCGAGCCCTGGTCCGGGAAGATCCCACATGCCGCGGAGCAACTACTGAGCCCGCGTGCCACAACTACTGAAACCCGCGCACCTAGAGCCCCCGTGCTCCACAACAAGAGAAGCCACCGCAATGAGAAGCTGGTGCACTGCAACGAAGAGTAGCCCCCGCTCGCCGCAACTAGCGAAAGCCCACGCGCCGCAACTAGCGAAAGCCCACGCGCAGCAGCAAAGACTCAATGCAGCCAAAAATAAAATAAAATAAAAATAAAAAGCAAGTATTCAAATAGATATTTGTACACCAATGTCCATAGCACCATTATTCACAATAGCCAAGAGTGGAAACGAATCTCCATCAACAGAGGAATGGATAAACAAAATTAACCATCTTACCTGTCTTTAAGTGCACAGCTCAGTGGCGGTAGGTGCACATTCACACTGTCATGCAGCCATCGCCACCATCCATCTCCAGAACTTTCTCATCTTCCCAAACTGAAACTCTGTCCCCATTAAACACTCCTCATCCCCTCCCCCAGCCCCTGGCCCCCACCAACTATTTTCTGTTTCTATGGTTTTGACTCCTCTAGGACCTCCTATGAGTGGGATCAGACAGTATTTGTCCTTCCGTGTCTGTCTTATTTCATTCAACATCCCTTAAAGAAGCCCTGTCCCCATGAGCAATCACCCCATCCCCCTCCCCCAGCCCCTGACAACCAGGAATCCATTCTGTCTCTGTGGATTTGCCTGTTCTGGACGTTTCCCATCAATGGAATCACACACTGGGTGTCCTTCTGTATCTGGCTTCTCTCACTGAGCATCGTGTTCTCAAGGTTCATCAACGTTGTAGTGAGTGTCAGGGCTTCACCCCTTTTCGTGGCCGAGTGATGTTCCTGTGTGTGGAGGGACCACCTTTTGTTCATCTATTCATCTGTTGATGGACGTTTGGGGTGTTTCTACTTTTGGGCTATCGTGAGTAGTGCTGCTGTGAATATTCATGTACAGATTTTCATGTCGACACGTATGTTCATTTCTCTTAGGTAGGTACCAAGGAGTGGAATTGCTGCATCAGATGGAAACTCCAGGTTTAACTTTTAGAGAAACCACCAAACGGATTTCCACCGTGGCTGCCCCATTTTCCATTCCCAGCAGCTCTGGAGGAGGGTTCAGATCTCCCTACATCTTTGCCAAGACTTATTATTGCCTGTAACTTTTTTTTTTTTTTTTTTGGCCCTGCACATGCGCGGGATCTTAGTTCTCCCAACCACGGATGGAACCTGGCCACAGCAACAAACAATAGTAATGATACTGCGGATGGCACAGACTTCCCGCATGCTGGGAACCAGTCTTCTTTACGCATTTATTTACTAGTAACCCATTTTGCAAATGGGGACAAGAGAGGCTCAGAGAGAGTGTGGCCCATCTGGAGGTCACCAGCCTGGCAGGGGCTGGGAACCCAGGCCTCTAGGCCTTGTCACTGCCCCCCAGGGCTGAGCTTGACAATAAGTGTGTTTTGTTTTTGTGCTTATCCTTCTCCCCGGAGCTTCTGCCTGCACCCTTGGGAGCCTGGCGTTGGCAGGGCCGGGAGCCACTGTTGGGGTGTTTAAAGGCCTTTAAAAGGTGTTCCCAGGGGACTTCCCTGGTGGCGCAGTGGTTAAGAATCCGTCTGCCAATGCAGGGGACACGGATGGGTTCGAGCCCTGGTCCGGGAAGATCCCACATGCCATGGAGCAACTGAGCCTATGAGCCACAACAACCGAGCCTGTGCTCTAGAGCCCGCGAGCCACAACTACTGAAGCCTGCGTGCCTAGAGCCTGTGCTCCGCAACAAGAGAAGCCACCCAATGAGAAGAGTAGCCCCCACTCCCCGAGAAAGCCCGCAGCAATGAAGACCCAACGCAGCCATAAATAAAAAAAAAAAAAAAAAAAAAAAAAAGTGTTCCCAGCCTTTCCCTGGGGCTGCGTGGTAATTAGGTGCTGTAATTAGGAGGCATGATTAGGAGGCCACCCACAGCAGGCGTGTCTCTGGGGACATCTGGGGACTGTGGGGAGCAGGGAGGCATGGCTGCCCACCTGGCCTGCCCTTCAGAGGCCCCCACTGCCTCTTCTGAGATACCTAAGGGCCAAGTGCTAGCTGCAGCTTTGCAGCTGGTGGGCTGAGTGGCTCTGGACAACTCTCTGTCCCTCTCTGGGCCTCTGCTTTCCCATCTATGTAGTAGGGGAGGGCATAGTGCAGACCCCACAGGACCTGCACCGCTCCCCTCGCTCTCTGGTACCTAGATCCCTCCACCTATCCCCCACCCCAACAAAATAAATACCCTCTTCGTTGTAAGAGGCCAGAGTCTACTAAGTTCTTTCATATCCCCAGCACTGCTCCGAGCCCTTGAGGTGGGCATGATGATCACTCCCATTTTACAGCTGAGGAAACTGAGGCCCAGGGAATTTGAGAAATGGACTCAGGAACACACAGCCTATGAAACGAAGAGCCAGGATTTCAATCTCAATCGCCATCCTAAGACCACCAGCAAATATTTCCCTACATGCTACTGAATGTGGGCAACACTTTTAGTGTTTTGCATGAGTGCTATGGAATAAATGGTGTCTTCCCTACAACAAACTTGTGCTGAAGCCCTGATCCTCTATGGGCTGGTATTTGGAGGTGGGGTCTTCGGGAGGAGGTTAGGGTTAGATGAGGTCATGAGGGTGGGGCCCTCATGGTGGAATTAGTGTCCTTATAAGAAGAGGAAGAGGCCAGAACTATCTCTCTGCTATGTGAGGACACAGCAAGAGGCGGCTCTCTGCCACCTAAGGAGAGAGCTCTCACCAGACACTGACTCTGCTGGCGCCTTGGTCTTAGACTTCCAGTCTCCAGAATGGTGAGAAAATAAATTTCAGTTGTTTAAGTCAATCAATCTATGGTGTCATGTTATGGCAGCCCAAGTAGACTAAGGCAATGAGTTATGTGATTTAATCCCCAGAATAATCCCAGGAGGAAGTAGCTATAGCTGAGGAGACCCAGAGGCTCAGAGAGGGCAAGACACACCCCTAAGGTCACACAGACAGGAATGACAGAGATGAGATTCCAACTCCAGTCTGGCTAGTTCTGAGTCCCACCTGTGCCTGTATGTCCCTAAACTTCCCCATCCCTACCCCCACCCCAAGCCAGTCCTGGGAGGCAGTGTAGCCTCCTGGTTAATAGACAGAGGTGAGTTCAAATCCTCACTCTGGCCTTCTACTTGCTGAGTGACTGGGACCAAGGCATGTCCTCTGTCTGCACCTCCGTCTCCTCATCACAAACAGGAGTCCTAACAGTTCCAGAAAGTTGTGAGGATGGAATGAAATGAGATGTGAGGGTCCCTTAGCTGGGCATTAGCACAAAGTAAGAGCACTTGGTAAAAAAAAATTATTATTTTTCTTTCTTTCTTTCTTTCTTTCTTTCTTTCTTTCTTTCTTTCTTTCTTTCTTTCTTTCTTCTCTCTCTCTCTCTCTCTCTCTCTCTCTCTCTCTCTCTCCTCTCTCTCTCTCTCTCTCTCTCTCCCTCTCTCTCTCTCCCTCTCTCTCCCTCCCTCCCTCCCTCCCTTCCTTCCTTCCTTCCTTGCCACACCATGCAGCATGTGGGATCATAGTTCCCTGACCAGGGATTGAAGCCGTGCCCCCTGCAGTGGAAGCGTGGAGTCCTAACCACTAGACTGCCAGGGAGTTCCCTAAAAAAATTTTTTTAATTAAAAATTTTTTAAAAATTTAGAAAGAGCACATGGGCAGCTGTCTTCTCTGAACCTCAGTTTCTTCTTCTATACAATGAGCATAATGTCAGTACTTACCTTTGTAAAGTGCTTGAGTCAATGACAGTAAAGTGCTCAGAACAGGGTCTGGTGCCAATGAATGCTTGATATACAATAATTTTTTTAAAAGTTCATAAATTCAAATACATCCACCAACGTGGAGACACCCAATGCCCACGGACACACACACACACACACACCGGGACCCCTCCTGCCCAGGGATGAGTGGATGGGTGGCTGCCTTCTCTACCAGTTGGGTTGTCCACCCTGGTTACTGCAGAGCTCCCCTGCCTATGTGCATTAAACGTAAATTAACTGAATGAAAGGAAATTTAAAAATTGAGTTCCTAGGCTGCACAGGCCACATCTCAGGGGCTCATTAGTCACTGGGGCTGGTGACCATCACACTGGACAGTGAAGGTGCCCGTTATCGCTCACCACAGCAGGGTATTCTATGGAGAGCATGGTCTTGAAAGTTCTAGAGCAGTGGTTTTCAGCCAGGGGTGATTCTGCCACCAGGGGACACCAGGTGATGTCTGGGGGCATCTGTGGTTGTCCCGAATGGGGGGATCCTGGCATTGAGTGGGTGGGGGCCAGGGAGGCTGCTCCACACCCACAGAGCCCAAGATGGACCCCCAGAGAATGATCTGGCCCCAAATGTAATAGAGGGGGGAGACCCCGTATTAATTATTTTGGGAAAATTTGAGTCTGATCCCTGCTCACATAACATGCCAGGATAAATCCCCGATGGTCAGGCAGTGTAAACCACGGGGGTCCCCAGTGTCTGAGTCACCTCCCCTCCCTCCCTCTCCGTTGTGTATTTAAATGTGTGCAGCATCTCAGGACCTCAGAGGTCCCGTGGTCGTGGAACCCAGTCTCCTGGGGGTCCGTGGAATCCCTAACACCGGGGGTCTCAACTTGGGTGACCGTGCCCCCAGGGGACACTGGGAGATGTTGGGATATTTGTGGTTCTCATACTGGGGGGGCTCCTGGCATCAAGCCGGCCCCATGTCAGCAGTGCTGGGGCGACCCTGGGGTAGGGCAATGGATCTCAAACCTGTCCGGCTTCCTCTGGGAGCTTGGAGGAATGCAAAGTCTCTGGCCCTGCCCCAGCCAGGACTGCTGCTCTCATTTCACAATGCACAGCTCGGCCCCAATGTCCACAGTGCGGGGGGGTGGGCAGAGGAGGGTACCCTGGACTAGAGCTGTGGGAGCCATTTACCCTGCACCGTTATATTATTACACTGAAATTGATGGAAATGAGATGAAATGAAAGACGCATGTCCGCAGTTGCCCTGGCAACCTCTCAGGGGCTCAGCGGACACGGGCGGCGAGGATGTTGGGCAGCACCGAGTTAGAATATTGCCATCCTGGCGGAAAGTGCAGGTGGGCAGCGCCCCGTCGAGACCCTCCCCGGGGTCAGGCCAGGCTGGCAGCGCTGGCTCCACTGCCTGCACAGGGGAGCGGAGGCCGCGGTTCCACGACCGTCCACATGGGGGCAGCGTGTCCCAGGACCTGCGCCCCGGGAGGGAGGCTGAGCAAGGAGCCCTCATCCCCTCCGCTCCGCACATCCTTGGGGAGCGCCCACCGTGGGCCAGGCTCTGGGCTGCACACGGAGCTGCACACCAGACAGTCTAGTCCAGTTAACCCCCTCTGCGCTTGGACACTGGTGCAGGTCATCCTCTGTGTGGGGCCGGCCTGGGCACTGTGGGGTGTTGAGCAGCCCCTATCCAGTTGACGCCGAAAGCCCCCCACAGTGTGACAACCACAGAAGTCCCCTGACATCTCCCGGTGTCCCCTGGGGGCAGAATCACCCCCCCCCAGTCATGACAAGCAGAAATGTCACCAACGTTGCTGACCGTCTCTTGGTGGGGCAGCATTACCCCCAGTTGGGAATCACCATTCCAGTGAATCAACTCATCACACACATCAATATTTAAATTATGAAATAAGATGCAGTCTAAGGAGTTCCCCGGTGGCATAGTGGTTAGGATTCTGGGCTTTCACTGCCGTGGCCCAGGTTCAATCCCTGGTGCGGGGACATCCTGCAAGCCGTGTGGTGTGACCAAAAAAAAAAATAATAAAAAATAAGAAAAGGACATTAAAAAAAAAAAAGACTCAGTCTATAAGGGGGGAGGGGGGTTTCAAACTTTTTTCACCATGACATCTTCACCCAGTAAAACTAAATTAATTAATTAATTAAAAAATTTATACACACATGCTCAGGACACACATTTAAATACAGACATCACCCCAATAAAAGATGCCCAAGATAACAGTTGCTGTTGCCCAGCATGAAGCATTGTATTTCCTCTACTGTATCACTGAAAATAAAAATGTGGGTCATAACCCACTAAATTGATTTCTCGACCTGCAGATGGCCAAAAGCAATGACTCAGAGTCCAGGCTGGGAAGGACCCAAACCAGAAACCCTAACCCTGAAGCCTGTTGACCTCAAGCAAGATAGCTTTATGCTGGGGTCACAGCATGGAAAATGGTCAATGGCTACTGTCACGACCTTGACACGTCTTGCAGACACAACTTGGATGGAGGCTAGGCATGGAGAGCTAGTGGCCCGGCTGCACATATATGAAGTTCAAGAGCAGATCAAACTAATCCAATGAAGACATGGGCAAAGGGCTTGAGTAGACTTTTCTACATAGAAGTTACACAAATGGCCAAGAAGTGCTTGATAAGATGTTTGACATCATTTGTCATCAGGGAAATGCCAATCAAAACCACAGGGAGATGGGCTTCCCTGGTGGCGCAGTGGTTGAGAGTCCGCCTGCCGATGCCGGGGACACGGGTTCGTGCCCCGGTCCGGGAAGATCCCACATGCCGCGGAGCGGGTGGGCCCGTGAGCCATGGCCGCTGAGCCTGCGCGTCCGAAGCCTGTGCTCCGCAATGGGAGAGGCCACAACAGTGAGAGGCCCGCGTACCACAAAAAAAAAAAATAAATAAATAAAAAACACAGGTAGATACCACTTCACACTGATTAGGACATCTATGGAAAAAAACAAACAAAAAACCTAGAAAGTAACCAGTGTTGGCGAGGATGGGGAGAAATCAGAACCATCATGCTCCGCTGGTGGGAATGGAAAATGGTGCAGCCCCTGTGGAAAACAGTCTGGCACTTCCTCAAAAGGTCAAACATAGAATCACCACATGACCCAGCAATTCCACTCCTAGGTGCATGCCCAGGATAATTGAAAGCAGGGACTCAAACAGATATTTGTACACTTGTGTTCATAGCAGCATGATTCACGATAACCAAAATGTGGAAACAACCCAAGTTTCCATTGACAGATGATGGATAAACACAACGTGGTCCATCCACACACTGGAATATTATGCAGACTTAGAAAGGAAGGAAATTCTGACACTCGCTACAACATGGATGAACCTTGAGCACGTGATGCTCAGTGAGAGAATCCAGACCCAGAAGGACAAATACTCTCTGATTCCACTCACAGGAGGTCCTGGAGGAGTCACATCCACAGAGACAGGAAGTACATGGTGGGGGCCAGGGGCTGGGGGAGGGGCTGGGGAGTCAGTGTTTCATGGGGACAGAGTTTCAGTTTGGGAAGATGAGAAAGTTCTGGAGTTGATGGTGGGGATGGTTGCCCAACAATGTGAATACGCTTAATGCCAGCAAGCTGTGCACTTAAAAATGATTGAGGGTGAGTTTTACATTATGTTTATTTTATCACAACTGAGAAAAATTAAGTAAAAAATGTAAAACAAAACAAAACAAAACCCAAGGCTGGTTGGGTGTGGAAAACAGAGCTGGACACAGACAGTACCATCCCATGTAGTCAGGGCTGGGATTGCCGGGGATGGAAGAGGAGCAAAGACATTGCCTGAGCTTAGGGTTCCCAGAAACTACTGGATTCCCAGTTCAATGTGCATAGGACATTCTTATAGTAGAACCTTAATTGTTGCTTATCTGAAATTGCCACTTGTCTGCACATCCTGTGTTTTTATTTGCTAAACCTGGTTGGGAATTCCCTGGTGGTCCAGTGGTTAGGACTCAGAGCTTTCACTGCTGAGGGCTCGGGTTCGATCCCTGGTCGGGAAACTAAGATCCCACAAGTCGTGGCTCACCCAAAAAACAAAACCAAACAAAACAAACCTGGTTAGTCCAGACCTGGTTTGCTCTATGCCCACTGGCTGTGCCCACCGTCCTGGGATCGCTTCTAGCCTTTATCCTAAGAGGGAAAATCAGAGAATCATACCCCCTTCCTGCATAAACGTGGTCAGACACATAACTGTTGAGAATGGATCCTGGCAGGAAGATAACACTCAAATTGTTAGCTATTCCTCTCTCCTGGGGGTAAAAGGCAGGCTGTCGGCTCACACTGCCCATGTGTCCACTGTTATCTGCTCTCGGCCCTGCCTACCCGGGAGGCTTGACGACTTTTATTGCTGGTCACAGATAAGGGGCAATAAGGGAACCGAGATGAGAAGATTTTCAAATAAAACTCAGAATCGAAAGCCTTTGCAGCCACACAGGTCAGAAGTTTCTTGTGCCAACAGGCTGGCTGGGGTGGGACTCTGACCCAGCTCTGCCCCCCTGAGCCTCAGTTTCCCTCTAAGAAGTGAGGGGCGGGGACATTTCCTAAAGGCATGCCTTGTGGCACCGATTGCTCCGCGATGAGCAATGCCTATTCCAAAGGGCAGTTTTGATTTTACTGTATATGGTGGGGGAAGCGTATTGAACAATTGTTTTGGGTTGTGATCTAGAGTGAGGCACGGTGGATGTAGAGTCCCTTTTTTTTTTTTTTTTAGAGTCCCTTTTTGTTATTCACAAAAGTTCTGTGCTATAAAGTTGCTGCAAACACTGAATTACTAAACACTGCACTGCTGCTCCTGGGGACACGCAGGGTCAGTCTCCTGCGAGCTCTGGTCACGGCACTTTTGTCAACCGGTCAACACATAAACTTGTGTGATGTGTGTTTCTGCTTGAAGACACCTTATTTAATAAAGGTCGTTGATTCGTAGACACTGAGCTCACAGCCCGCAAGGCTGTAACTCACGTCTGAACGGAGCTCATCTTACACACGTAGTTCCTCCGTGAGCACGTCACAGCCCTCCTGCGCTTAGGACACTAGACAGCACTTCAGCTCTACCTCCATCCGGGTCCATCCCTCATCATCGCTTACCCGCGGCCAACACAGTCACGAGCATCTTGAACCCCAGACTCCCATCCTCGACCCCTACAGTCTGTCCTCCCCGAAGCAGCCACCAGAGGGCGCGCGTGAGCACCGGAGTCAGGCCCCGCCCCGCCCCTGCCCGCTGCTCTCCTGGGTTCCCACCTCCCTGGGGTAAAAGCCCAAGTCCTCCCTGCGGCCCTCGAGGTCCTGCACGACTTGCCCCGTCCCCTCCCTGCCCTCTCCTCCTCCCTCCTCCTCCCTCTCTTCCCTTCGCTCAATCTGTTCCAGCCACACGGGCCTACACCCTATCCCTCCAAAATGCCAGGCACAGGTCCTGCCCCAGGTCCTTTGCATTCATTGTCCCTGCTGCCGGTAGATATATGGGTGCCTTGCTCACTCTTGCAGAGGGTCCTTCCCTAATCCTGGTACTTAAAATTCCACTCCCTTCCCAAACCCCCTACTGTGCTTTTTTTCCCTTCTCTTAAGCATTTACTCCTAAGACCCAGTATATTTTATTTATTTATATTTATTATCTGTCTACCCTTACCTAGAACATTGGCTCCATGAGGGCAGGAATCTTTGTCTGTGTTTTCATTGCTGTATCCCCGCAGTAGGTGCTCAATAAATGTTGATTACAAAACTGGCTCTATTGTGTCCATTGAGCCTATTATAATGATAATCCTGAATGTTTACTGAATACCTTCTGTGTGCCAGGCCATGTGGGAATTGTTATTGTTTTTTTAATCATTGACACATTTTTTGAGATATAGTTCACAAATCATAAATTTACCATTTTAAGGTGTACAATTCCATGTTTTTTAGTATATTGTGCTGCCACCACCATCTAATTCCAGAGCATTCCATCACCCCAAAAAGAAACTCCGTCCCCATGAGCAGTCACCCCCACCCCCTCCCCAGCCCCTGGTAACCATGAATCCAGTCTCTGTGGATTTGCCTGTTCTCTGTTTCCCATTAATGGAATCACACACTGTGTGTCCTTCTGTGTCTGGCTTCTCTCACTGAGCATCGTGTTCTCAAGGTTCATCCACGTTGTAGTGAGTGTCGGTGCTTCACCCCTTTTCATGGCCAAATAATATTTCAGTGTGTACATGGACTACATTTTGTGTATCTCTTCATCTGTTGATGAACTTTTGGGTTGTTTGCATTTTTGGGGGGGCAATTGTGAATAATATTGCTGTGAATATTCATGTACAAGATTTTGTTTAAGGGACTTCCCTGGTGGCGCAGTGGTTAAGAATCTGCCTGCCAATGCAGAGGACACGAGTTTGAGCCCAGATCCAGGAAGATCCCACATGCCTTGGAGCAGCTAAGCCCGGGTGCCACAATTACTGAAGCCCTCATGCCTAGAGCCCGTGCTCCACAACAAGAGAAGCCACTGCAATGAGAAGCCCTCACACCACAACGAAGAGTAGACCCCGCTTGCCGCAACTAGAGAAAGCCCACACGCAGCAACGAAGACCCAACGCAGCCAAAAATAAATAAATTTATTTATCTATTTTAAAAAAAGATTTTGTTTGAACACCTGTTTTCAATTCTTTTGGATAGGTCCCTAGGAGTGGAATTGCTAGTGAAATGGTAACTCTGTGTTTACCTTTTTGAGGAACTGCTAAATTGTTTTCCACTGCGGCTACACCATTTTACATTCCTACCAGCCATGCATGAGGGTTCCAGTTTCTCCACATCCTAGCCCACACTTGTTATTACGTCTTTTTTATGATAGCCATCATGGTGGATGTAAAATAGTATCTCACTGTGGGTTTTGATTTGCATTTTCCTGATGACTAATGATATTGAACATCTTTTTTTTTTTTAATTCACACAAACCAACTGTTGGGTGTCTATTATGTGCAGAGCATATTTTCATGTGCTTAGTGGTGCCTGGAAATTCTCATATCACCCCCATTTTAACAGATGAAGAAACGGAAGCTCAGAGAGGAATGGCCACTTTCTGAAAGTCACACAGCCTGCAGAGCAGTATGTATGGGATGAGGCCCAGACAGTCTGATTCTGACCTACTAGCTTAAAATGAGACTGCTGTGAGCATCCGTGTGCAAATCTTTGTATGGACGTATGTTTTCATTTCTGTTGAGTAAATACTTAGGAATGGAATGGCTAGATCCCGTGGCAGGTGTATGATTTTAAGAACTCTTTGAGAACCCGCCACACTATTTTCCACAGAGGCTGCCCATTTTGCATTCCCACCAGCTGTCGTGGATGAGGGTCCCAGTTGCCCTGCTTCTCGCCAGCACTTAGTATTTTCTTAGCCATGCTGGTGGGCGGCACCTCACTGAGGTTTTCCTGGGCTTTTTCCTAATGTGCTTATTTTATTGGCCACCTGTATGTCTTTTTTGGTACAGTAAAAGCTAATATTTATGGAGTTGTGCAGTAAACATTCATTGTGTGTCTTCAGGTCTACAAAACTGTCATCCAGACAGACCCAGACCCCTCACCCTGATCACTGTCTTTGAAATTTTTTTTTTTTTTAATATTTATTTGGCTGTGTCAGGTCTTAGTTGCGGCATGTGGGATCTACTTCCCTAGGGAAGGGATCGAACCCAGGCCCCCTGCATTGGGAGGCATTGGGAGAGCGGAGTCTTAGCCACAGGACCACCAGGGAAGTCCCTGTCTTTGAAAAAAATTTAAAAGAGGGAATTCTCTGGCTGTCCAGTGGTTAAGACTCTGCGTTTCCACTGCAGGGGGCTCAGATTCAATCCCTGGGTGGGGAACTAAGATCTCCCATGCAGCACAGTGCAGCAAAATAAGAAAAATTTAAAAGAGAAGAAAACAAATAAATACCCTCTGGGATTGCAGGCTGGGGCGTTAAGTCGGGTTAAGGATGTGACCCCTTTCTGGTTCCTCCGACATTGAGTGTCCACGTGACATGGGTGATGATCGCCCTATTTTCAGCTCTGACGCCCAGAGAAGGACAGGGACTTGAACACAGTGGAATCTGCCCCCGATTCCGGGGCTGGTGCTCTGGCCTCAGGTGCCCCTCCACCTTGCGTGCCCCCAGCCTGGGCCCCACTCACTTTTGCTCACGTTCTCAGCTCTGCGCCAGGAAATGGCCTTGTTCCCTGGCCCCCGGACCTGCTCATAAAATAAAATCCTTCAGGGCATGGGAGGCCAATATCCGAGGACGGAGGAGGGGAGGAGGCCATGGGGACAGGAGGACGGGGCCTCCCAACCATCCAGGAGTGTAGCCGTGGGCTTTGTCTCTCTGGGCCTCTGGGTGGAGAAGCCACGGTCAGTAATTAGCCACCAGCTGGGCCCTGGGACCAGTTCACCATCTCTCCGTGGGCCTCTGTTCCCCATCTTACCCACCTGGTCCCCACCCACCTCCGGCGCAAGGAGAGCACTTAGTGAACGGCTGAGAATAACAAGCCACCCCCTATGGATTCTGCTCCGTTTCAGTGTCCTCTGAAACATTTAAGAACTTATTAAGCACCTACTATCTACTTTACAAGTACCACCTCCTTGGACACTTCTTATTTTGACAGCTTTATGAAGGGGTAATTGACATGCCACGAACTGCACGTGTTTAAAATGTACATTTTGATGAGTTTTGTCATATGTCTACCCCAATCACGGGCACAATCAAGATAGAGAACAAAATCCCGCAAGCCGCGTGGCACGGCCAAACGTTTCCATCACCCCAGAAAGTTTCCTTGGGCCCCTCCCCGCCCCGACCCTCCAGCCCCAGGCAACCAGCAATCTATTTTCAGTCACTATAGATTTCCATAGTGGGTGTTTTCCAGAATTTTATATAAATGGAATCATACAGTACATCCTCTTTTGTGTCTGGTGTCTTTCACTCAGCATAAGACATTTAAGATTCATTCATGTTGTGTGTTTTTCCTTTTTTATGGCTGAATCATATTCCAGAGAATGGATGGACCCCATTTTGTTTATCCACTCAGTTTGTTGGTGGGCATTTGGGTTGTTTCCAGTTTGGAGATGTTATCAATAAAGCTGCTACACCGTGTGTGTACAGGTCTTTTTTGCTGGTTGGTTTGTTTGTTTGTGTTGGCCGCACCACGCAGCACGTGGGATCTTAGTTCCCTGACCAGGGATCGAACCGGAGCCCCCTGCAGTGGAAGCGCGGAGTTCTAACCACTGGACCACCAGGGAAGTCCCGTGTGTACGGGTCTTATGTACACCTGTGCTTTTGTTTCTCTTGGGTACGTGTGTTGTTATTAATTTCTACGTAAGGAAACACCCCCAAACTTGCTGCCTTAAAACAATAAACATTCGTGGTCTCACACAGTTTGGGAGGGTCAGAAATTTGAGAGTGGTGAAGCTGCATGGTTCTGACTCGGGGTCTCTCATGAGCTTGCAATCAAGCTATGCAGTGGGGCTGGAGGAGCCGCTTCCAAACCGGTTCCCTCCTGCGGCTGTTGGCAGGAGGCCTCAGTTCTCCTGCACATGTGCTTCTCGAGCAGAATAGGATGGTCTAGACGTCGGTAAAGAGCTTGCTGTAAGAGCGAGTGAGGGAGAGCCCACGATGGAAGCAAAAGGCATTTTGTAACCAAATGTCTGAAGTCTATTCCTCCGTATTCTGTTAGAAGTGAATCACTAAATTCAACACACACCCTAGGCAAGGCAGAGAATTACACAAGACCATGAATACCAGGAAGCGGGGCTCACTGGGGGGCCATCCTACAGTTCCCTAGTATTTGAATATTTCAGCAAACATTAAGCTTCTACTGTGTACGTGACAAGAACCTTCCCCTTGGCTACTGACAACAAGCTCTCTGAAAAACAACAAATAGTCTGCCCACTTTGCAGACAGGGAAACTGGCCCAGAGAAGTTAAGTCACCCGCCGACAGTCTACACCAGAGTAAGCAGCAAAAGGAAGGTTCCATCCTGAGGTTTAAGTCCCGAGTGAGGGGGAGGCCAGCGGTGGCAAGGAATAGGTGCAGAGAAGGGAAGAAAGCGCAATTTTTTTTTTTCCTCCAGAGCAAGAGAAGACGCACCCAGGAGAGCTGTGTTCCTTCATTGGTTTCACAAACATGTATCATGCACCTACTGTATGTCAGGGGCTATTTTAGGCTGTGGGGACACTGCAGAGAACAAGATGGACAATCCCGGAGCACGTGGCACTCACACATGTGGGTGGGCGATTCCATTCGTCACTATCCAGGCCGGCACTGGTGCACCATTTTGCTGGAGGAGGGAAGAGGCCTGAAGCTCTGTGCTGGACGTTGCGGACCCCAGGGTGACCGAGACACACGCAGTCACTGCCCTTCTGAAGTTCACAGTCTGTTGGGTGAGATGGAAAACAAACAACAAAGAGCTCCTCCATTCTTCCCTTCAATACTTATTTGTTACTGACCAGCGTCCTTGGCTTCCTTACTGAATAGAAATTGATGAGGCCAGACAAGAAATGCAGGGCCCCTGCTGCAGCAGGTGGGAGTGAGAACAAGCAACAGGTTCCCTTGCTTGTTCACTCCCTTGGTGGGACAGGGGGGAACGAGCTGGTTCCCTATATGAGGTGAGGGTAGGTGTGTGTCCAGCGGTTGCGCCAGAGAGGTGACTTAGGTGGTCTGCCCACCCCTTGGGTGGTGTAGTGTGCAGTGGGCCTGCACAGTATCCTGCTTTTGCTCCTGACACCCTGCTTTTGCTTCCGGGTCTTCAGAAGTGACAGTTGGGACTTCCCTGGTGGTCCAGTGGTTAAGAACCCACCTGCCAACGCAGGGGACACAGGTTCGAGCCCTGGTCCGGGAAGATCCCACATGCCACAGAGCAACTAAGCCCGTGCGCCACAACTACCGAGCCTGCTCTCTAGAGCCCGCAAGCCACAACTACCGAGCCCATGCACCGCAACTACTGAAGCCCAAGCGCTTAGAGCCCACGCTCCGCAACAAGAGAAGCCACCGCAATGGGAAGCCCGTGCACCGCAACGAAGACCCAACACAGCCAAAAAAAAAAAAAAGAAGTGACAGTTGGGTTTTTTGGTCTTTTTGTATTTTGTTGTCCATAATTTGCCCCAACTGAGCATGCACACAGTTATTTTTAGTTCCCTTATGGTTTCTTTGTATTTTGTTGCCCGAGGAGACGTTTTTCCAAGTGCAAGCACTGCAGCAAAGGGTCCCAGGTCCCAGGTGCCAGCGTGTCTGAGCACTTACTGTGTACCAGGCTGGGGTCTAGATGCAGCAGTGATCAGGACATAGATACCCTACAATATGGTGGGGAGGGAACAGGACAGTAAGGGAAGAAAGCAGGTGATTTCAGCCCATGAAAAGGGCCTGGGGAAGTCCAGCAGGGTGGTGCCGGGGTGGGGTGTGGGTGTCATCAGAAGGGGTGCTCAGGGAACACCTGGCCTGACCACCTCCCCTGGAGGAGGGGACATTGGAGCCAAGACCAATGTTTTTGTTCAGGTTCCCTGGTTGTGGGTTCTTTGTTCAAGTGGAACTTTCCTCTATTGGTTGGGGGACCCCAGCGGCCCCTGCTCCGGCTGCGTGTCCAGTTGGGGTGGGGATGGAAGCCCCCAAGATGAGTGTCTCAAGAAACCAAACTTTCCTCAGTCCCAATCAACTAATAAATGGAGACTTTGACCCTCCCTTCTCCCCTTATCTCAAGACAGGTGAGCACAGAGTGTCAAGGTGCAGCTTGGAAGGTTTGTGATGGGATCTGGGCAGGGCCAGGTGGAGAGCCGGTGGGTGTTGTGGCCAGGTCATGGCTGGGAGGAGTGCCATCGTCAGGGAACTGTGCATAAGGGCACCTCAGTTTCTTCATCTGTGAAATGGGTCTCCATTTCAGGCTTTTTTCTTTTTCCGTCATTCAAAACACATGGCGCTTCCTGTGTTTAGGCCTCCTTCTAGGTCTCCTTTTGGAAGAGGCCAGATGGTAAATATTTTAGGGCTGTTGCAACTATGCAGGTCTGCCGGTGCAGGGTGAAAGTAGCCAAGCTCCTTAAATGAATGGGTGTGGCTATGCTCCCATATCAACCCGGCAGTACTTGGTTTATAGTAGGTGCTTCATTAATGCTTGTTCCCTGCCTGGAATTATACCAGGCACTGCACTAATGCCTGGTCGAGGCCTGGTATATAGCAAGTGTTGCATTAATGCCTGGTCCATGCCCAGTTTACAGTAGGCATTCCGCTAATGTTTGTTTCCTGCCCAGTATATACCAAGTACTGCATTAATGCTTGGTTACACAGTAGGCACTACATTAAAAGCTGGTCCATACCCGGTATACTGCACGCACTACATTAATGGCTGGTCCATGCCTGATATACAGCAGGTACTCCATTAATGTTCGTCCCATACGTGGCATATAGCAGGCTCTGTATTAATGCTAAGCCCAGGCCTGGTATAGAGAAGGCGTTCCATTAATATTTGTTCCAAGAACGGAGGAGAGGAAGGTTCGTTTCCGGTCAGGTAATGCCAGGGCGCCCCAGGAGGCCGTGAGGGCTGGTACCCCAGTGCCTCGCGTTGGGCCTGGGTCGCTCAGCCTCGCGACCGCAGCTGCAGGTCCGAACTTCTCGCTCCGGGGCCCAGACAGCCGCCGGGCCGAGCGGGGCCGAGCGGGGCCGAGCGGGGCCGAGCGGGGCCGAGCGGGGCCGAGCGGAGCCGAGCCAGCCTGACGAGTCCTCCACATTCCCACAATCCCGGGCGGCCCCGCCCGGCTCCCGGTTGCGCGTCCCCCTTCCCACGTCGGCGCAACCAAACCCGCGGGCGCGCCCGCCTCGCCCCTCTCCGCCCCGCCCGCGCGACGCCCCGCCCATCCCGACCGCTAGTTCCGCCCCCGCGGCGGGCGCGCAGGCCGCCGTCCACTCCCATTGGCCGCGCCGCCTGCCCGTCGGCGTTGTCCGCGCGCTGGTTAGGTTGTGAGGTGCTGTCGCTCGGTCGCGGCGGCTGCGGTTGGCGGCGGCGGCGGCGCCAGCGGTTGTGGCGGCGCGGGTGGAGGGTGGCCGGGGGGACCAGCGGCTGAACGGGACCGGTGCTCTCAGGCGGCCGAGGCGGACCGCCGGCCCAGGGGCTGAGCGCCGAGGGCCGGGCGGGCGCGGCCGGGGCGGCTCGGGGCCAGGGCCGGGCCGGCCGGGGGGCGGTGGCGGGGGCGGCCGGCGGGCGGCCGGGGCCGGGGCCGGGACGATGACTCTGGAGTCCATGATGGCGTGTTGCCTGAGCGATGAGGTGAAGGAGTCCAAGCGGATCAACGCCGAGATCGAGAAACAGCTGCGGCGGGACAAGCGCGACGCCCGGCGCGAGCTCAAGCTACTGCTGCTCGGTGAGTGGGGCCGGGCCTGCGGGGTTCGGGCCGGCGGTGCGCGTGGCGGGCGGGCGGGGAGGCCCTGCGTACTGGCCACGGCCCTGCGTGCTGTCCAGAGCGGGCTCGACCCCCGCAGGGTCAGCCCTTGCCTACCTGTGCTGTCTACCTCTGGGCCACCCGATCTCTGCAGCCTGTGTTGTCTAGGTTGAGTCCCTGACATCAGAGAGGCCAGGCCCTGCCTCTGTTGTCCACATCAGCGCCCCAGACCCTCGGGATCTGCTCGCGCCTATGCTGTCCGTGGCAGGTCACCAGTCCCTGCAGGGTCAGCGCCTGCTTCAACTGTCCAGATCAAGCCCCAGTTTCCTTCAGGATCAGCCTCTGTCTCTGCTGTCCAGGCGGGGTCCCCAGGACCCTTTGGGATCAGTCCGTGCCTCTGCTGCCCAGCCCCTGATCCCTGCAGGGCCAGCTTCTGCTTCTGCTGTCCCATTCGGGCCCCCCAAACCCTCGAGGTTCTGCCTTCTGCCCCTTCTCAGGAGACAAGCCTCCTCCCTGCACAGGACTGGCCCTCCATCCCTGCCCCCAACAGGTGTGCCCCCTCGCTGCCCCCAGCATCTATTCAGGGCCAGACCTTTGGGCTGTAATCCACAAGACGCACCCCTTGTCTCCTGGCATCCCTTCTCTACTTTTCCCACCAGGTGGAGCCCTGTTCCCTGCAGGCTGGGCCTGTTCCCCTCCAGCCCCTGTTCCCTGAGGCCAGTCGGAAAACCCATGTCCCTCCCCAGTGGAGAGCAATCTGTGGGGGAGAAGACAGCCTTTTCTCTCTTCTTGGGGCCGGGGCGGGTGGAGCCCTGACGGAGCAACCGTCTCCGTCCGGCCCCTCTCCTTACGTCCTAGTGGGAGCCGGGTCTCCTGGGTCCTCTTCCCCCTCCTGGAGAGGATTCCTGTCCAAGTCTCCGTCTCCCCCACTGCGCACCTGTTGCACGGAACCAGTCGGCCCAGCAGTCGGCAAGCTGTTGTCACCCCAAATAAGGGTTGTTGGAGGACTTACCTCCGCAGTCAAAGGCAAGAAGGTCGTTTACACAAGCGAAGCCCTTGCCCTGCCTTCTCCGGAGCTCTGCCGCATTCCTGCACTGTGGGGAAGGTTGGAAATGCTGTTGTGATGGGCCCCTGGTGGAGGAGGGGTCTGCCACCAAGGGGTCCACCCGCAGGACGGTGCAGGGTCGGAGGCGGTGAGTCAGTCGCTGGAGGCCGTGGGTCTTGGAGGCACTGCCTTGCTTCTCCCACCTGTGGGGACCCTCTGGGTCCTCCCTTTGATTAAAATACCTTCCCTGTTTTTTTTTCAAACGTTCCACTTTACCTAAGCTATAAAATGGGCCATCTTTGCAGAAAAGACAGGCAGAGAGTAACGGTAAAGTTTGGAGGAAACTTGCAGTGGGGTCCCAGTGGCACCTGGGAGGACAGCATGGCCCTGGCTGCCTTTCACCAACAGAGGTAGAATTTATTTTCAGAGGGGGGTTGAGAAGTTACCAGCATGTTAATGTTACCAGACAGTCGGCCTTGCCTGGGGGCTGGGGGCTGCATGAACCTCTGCACGCCCCTGCTGCCTGCCCTGTGCGCACCCAGGCTCCAGATTGACGTGGGGTTCAAGGGTACGGGTCGGTGGCCTGTGATCCTGCAGCCTTGCTGTGTGCCTCTGGTCTCCCTGGGCTGGGGCTGAGGAGCCTTGCAGGGGATCTGGATGTGCCCAGCGCCCACCCATGGGTGCGGGCTGTTGGCTGCAGGAGCACCTGGGTCTGAGGTCCCACCCCTCCCCCCGCTGGCTTGCAGGACAGGGAGTCTGCACCCTCCTGGGAAGCTACTAAGTCCTAGGCATGGGGGCAGATAGGAAGATGAGAGCTTGGGGGTCCAAGGTGAAGGTTTATGACACCAGGAGGGCGGCTGTGAATGCCAGGCGGAGCTCCAGGGGACGTGCTGGGAGCCGGGGGGTGCCGAGCAGCATCCCTGCCCCACCTACTCCATGCCGGGAGCACCCCCAGTCATGAGAACCACAGACATCCCCAGCTGTGGCCCAGTGTCCCCCGGGGGCAGAATCCCCCCTGCCCCGTGTCAGCACACAGTGTAAAATGCGTGTTGCAGAGCCGGTATGTGATCAGTGTTCGCTTGTTTTGTCAGATGCTTTGTGGGTGCTTGAAAGGTGAATGTTTTTGTCACTACGGTCCAGAGTCACATACGTGTGTGCCGTCAACACGCAACACGTCTACAAACACGTGTGATAGGTGTGTTCGGTTTTGTTGGTCCTGTTACTCCAGGCCACATCCTCATTCACAGTCGTCTGTGGTGAGGAATGGGGGTAGTGAGCGTCCCTGCAGGGGATACGCCGGGATCCCCACGGCTCGACGTTGCTCTCCCACTTTACGGAAGAGGACCCCCAGGCCCAGTTAGGAGCTCCGGTGGGGGTCCCGGGCAGGCCCGCCGGCTTCTGCCTCCCGTGATCCCTCCTGGTGCAGGTGCAGTCCCCTGCCCCCGCGTTTCTGCCACTCAACAGAGAACAACCGAGGAGGCCCCTCGTCCATTCCTTAGGACAGGTTTCCCCTTGAGAACCGAGGCCTACCGCAGGAAGTGTCGGTCCAGGAGCTGAGTGGCTCCGGGATTTCTAAATAAAGCAGGGCGGTCAGTTCCACAGGCTTCCTGTCCAGCCCACTGTGGCCCCGAGGGCGGTAGAAAGGGCCGGAATCCGGCCTGGGGTGTGGTGGCCCCAGCGGGAAGGGTGCGCCTGCCCTGCTTGGAGGCGCGAGTGGAACGTGGCCGTGGCTCCTGGAGGTGGCCCTGCCTGTCCCCCGCAGACCCCGATGGCTGGAAGCACCTGGGGCCCTGGGCCACCGCTCGTGGCCCACCCCAGGATGAGTCTCAGGGGCTTAAAAGTTAGATGAAATTTTGTGTCGCTGAAAGGGTGGGCGCCATCCCTGGAGGTGCAGGAGCCCAGACTTGCTGTCAGAGCCCCTCTCCCTCGGTGTCCTGCGTGCCAGGCCAGTGGGAATCTCCCTCCCCTTGGGCCCGAGCACGGCCTCGCCACGCGTGTCCCTGGGCTCCGGACTCCGTGTGCACAGATGCTTCCCGGCCTCTGCTGAGCTGCGCTGGTCGCTGCCTGAGAGCCTCGGATGTTTAACCACAAAAGGTTTCACTTTCTGATTTTTGTGGTGGAGCCCTTCTCCCTGCGGCCTGAGAACAGGTCGCAGTCACTGCTACTCCTGGGCTGGGAGTTTGGAGCAGCTGCAGACAGAGCCGAGTGGGGACCCCTGGCAGGAGGGACGGGAGCCCGTTTGTCCCTCCTCTGCCTCGGAGGGCCTTGGGGGCAAAGTCCAGCCCTGGGTGGGCGGGTCTGGTCTGGGCCGGGTGTGCGGAGCTGGGCTGCACTCAAGGGGAACGGCCATCTCTGGTCCCCATAGGGTGCTCCTCTCCCATCAGGACAGTGAGCCGCGGGGCCTGTCAGCCCAGTGTCCGTGGACGGGATTGGGGCATCTCCACGGGCTTCGGGGGCACCCGCGTGCGGGGTTATTTTTTGGCGGAACTCCAGCTGCTCTCAGAACCGGGCCCCAGGCCACAGGCTTGCTGGCTGGGGAGTTTGTGCCAATGCGCCCCAGCCTCCTGCTCCCGGGTGGCCGCGGTCTCTGCCCTTGGCCCAGGTGTGGGGCGCCTGGCCGGTCACTACCAAGGTGTCTGCCCCTCGTTTTCCCCACCACATCCCCCCTCCGGGGCAGGCCCTGCCACCCCATGGCCCAGCACAGAGCCCTGCGGACCTGAGATGTTTGCTGGGTGGCTTTGATTGGCTAACTGAACTCAGTTCCCTCAAGCAGGTCGAATGGGGGTGACCGGGCGCCCCGACTTAGGGCATCCTCACATCCTGCCTGGACGTGAGGCTCCCTGCACCGGGGCCCGTTGCCACTGCTGCTGGCCCTCTGCTGTGACGCATGGACAGACAGGGACTTAGGGGCACAGCTCGCAGCTGCCGCCCTCCCGAGGCCTCGTGAGTGGGCTTGGGGGTGCTCCAGAGCGAGCACAGCCTCGGCTCCCCGCCTGCAGCACTGTTGGGGGGAAGGCCGCCAACACCTGCGAGGCGCTGTGCCCTCCCGTGGTCACTGCTCTCCCGACGGAGGGCTTTACCCAGGTTGACAGGCTGCCCCGGCTGCGCTGGGAGGCGGGTCCCGCCAGGACCGAGCTGGAGAGCGCGGTGGGATTTCAGTCCCCGTGCCTCCCGAGCCTCGGGTTTCCCTGCTGCGGAAGGAGAGCGTCCCCCAACTCCCGGACTGTGGGAGGGTCAGTGGGGGCGACGCATGTCAAACTGGGGAGTGCCGCATGTCAAACTGGGGAGTGCCGTCTGTGCCCTTGTCTTTATTCACGGTATCGCGCTGGCTGGCAGTCCCTCTGCGGCCGAGCAGGGACCTCCCTGTCTTGCGGTGGGGTCTCCGGAGCTTGGCCTTCAGGGCTGGGCCTCTCATTTCCTGATCTGATTCCAGCGCCTGCCAAGGAGGTTTGCTTACGGACCTCGGTTGGCCTAGAGCTGAAAGGTCAGACCCCCCACGGAGGCGGGTCGCCCTGTCTCTGCCCCATTGGTCCTCTCTGCTGAACCTCGACAGGTGGGTGGGGGCCTTCCCGTCCCCCAGGCCGGGCAGCTGGGCTGCACGGCAGGGTTGGGCGGGACTGGGGCTCATACCAGTCTCCCCGACTCCTGAGCGTTAGGCTTCAGGAAGCGCTGCACTAGGACCTGGCACGTGGGACAAGAGGGGGGCTGGCCCAGGGGACCAGTGTCTGCGCCTGGAGTCACCTGGGCAGGGGACGCTGGACCTGCTGACTTAGCGGCCACGGTGTGGAGGTCAGATGAAGGGATGAGTCCCGAGGTCTGCCCTGTTGTCCTCCTCCTGGCCCCTGTCTGCGCTGGCGCCCGCTGCTGCGGTGTCTCTGAAAGGCCCGTGGCTGGCCCGGGAGAGCTCCCCCGGTGCTCTCACATTCGCTCACTTCCCTGGGTGGCGGTGACCGTGGACCACGAAGAGATGGACGGACGTGAAGCCCGAAGACCTTAGCCTGTTGAGGTCTGACAGTTACTGGTTGTGTGACCTCAGCGAAGCTTCTTGACCTCTCTGTGCCTCAGCTCCTTCACTTGTCCAACAGGAGGTGGGGTGATAGATGTACCACTGAATGAATGGATGAGCGGGGGCGAGGGGAGCGTGCAGTTGCCTTCCTTGGCTGCACGAGGTGTTTGCACTTTCTCCAGCAGAAGGTCGTCGTGCCTCTTTGATCTTGGACCTGTTGACACAGCTCGGGGCCATGTTGGATTTCCGGGCTGTGTTTCCAGGAGCCCAGATCCCGGGCAGTGCTCTCGCCTGGACCTCCTGTGGTCCTGGGGTTCCTGGCTTCACTGCCCACATTCTAGAATTAGGGATGGCTGGGCAGCAGCCCTGAACCCCAGCTTCTGACACTAGTGTTCTCTTGCTAGATCGTGGCCACTTGCCCCGGGGGTCATGGATCCTGCACACCTTGAGTCCCACTGGGATGATGTCGGACCAGCACCATCATTCCTGTCCTCCAGGCCCTTTCCCTGCCCCTCTTCTCTCCCACATTTGAGGAGTGGCTGCCTGGGCTCAGACATAATTCCTCCCGGTCTGTGGTCCTAGATCTTGGCCGACCGTGCAGGCGAGACAGTGGCTTTCTCCCTCTGTCGCAGGGATGGGGCTGCTCTCCTCCTTCCTCTTCTCCAGTTAGTCTCGGCTGGACAACTGGTGATGCCACTGAGCACGCCCAGAGATCGTCCTGCAGGCTCCCGGCCCCGCTGTGCTGTCTGGCCCCTGCCAGGCCCGCAGGGGCAGGACCCCTCACATGGGTGGTGCCCCCAGGGGCCCCCATTCTTGGAGTTAGGGCAGGGGATGCAGAGGACCTGAGGGGGACACGTGACAGAACCGGGACTGTGGATTGGGGCCGAGTTCATTTGGTTCATTCGGGAAAAATGTGTGCGGTGACTTCTGTGGGCCGGGCCTGTGCTGGGGCTGGGTGTGAGGTTGCTGGCAGAGCCTCGCCCTCGGGGAGCTGGCTCCCAGCAGGGACAGACGGGAGCAGCAGGCCAGGAGCAGGTGGGGCGCTGGGGGCACTGGGGCCCTTCCTGGAAAACGTGAGTTTGGGTTTCTGTGCAGGGAGTTGGGGTGGCGTTCGGGAGGGGCAGGGCCCGATGCGTGGGCAACGTGAACAGTGGTGTCACGCGCCGGCCCCGGGCCACAGTGCCACGGCTGCCCTCGTGCAAGGTTGGGCTGGTTGAGTTGTGGGGGACAGTGGGGGCCAGGGGACCCACAGACACGAGCTCGGAGTCTGAGTACAGCCAGAACCTGGGGCCACTTGGTGTCCTCGCTGGGAGGGGGTGTGGCGGTAGGTGCCCTCTGCACCTGTGCAGGTGCGTGGCTAGAACGAGGCCCATCACGGGGTCTCACACGGTCTTGCTTGAGGGGGGCCTTGCTCTTCTCCCTGGTGGGCAGCTGTTGAAGGTTTTTTTTTTTATAGATATTTATTTGGTTGCGCTGGGTCTCAGATGCAGCTTGCGGGCTCCTTAGTTGCAGCACGTGGGCTCCTTAGTTGTGGCTCCCAGGCTCCTTAGTTGTGGCATGCGAACTCTTAGATGCGGCACACGAACTATTGGTTGTGGCATGCGAACTCTTAGTTGTGGCATGCATGTGGGATCTAGTTCCCCAACCAGGGATCGAACCTGGGCCCCCTGCATTGGGAGCGTGGAATCTTCCACCAGGGAAGTCCCCATGACCAGATCTTCAGGGGGAACTGACCAAGGGCGGGGCAGGATGAGCTGGAGCTGCCAGGGACCCCCGGGCGGCGGCTACAGCAGATAGGCCTGGCCGTGAGGTCCAGGTGGGCCTCGCACCCCAAGACTTCTCTGAGCAGGAGGCTGTTGGCTTGGGCGTGTTGGGGGGCCCGGGTCCCAGCTCCCGGCACCGGGTGCCGGCAGCATGTGGGCTGAGTTGGGCCAGGGGGTGGGCACCTGGAGAGGACGCTGTGGCGGCTCTGCGTCCCCCGGAGCCTTTCCTCCCTCCCTCCCTGGCCAGTGGTGGCCGAGCTCTGGCCAGCTGGGCCTGCCGGTTCCAGAGCCCAGGGCCCGCAGCTCCGGCCTTCCACCCACAGCTCTGCCGGGAGGTGCCTGCTGGGACTGGCACCTGTCACTCAGTCGCTGTTGGCCCTGAGCACAGGTGACACGCCACCCTCGATGTGCGGCTCGTGGGGCTTTCCTCCGGGGGCCCGGCCTCTGCAGCCGCCACCTCCACAACCTCCTTTCTCTGTCCTTCCTGGCAAGGTGGCATGGCCCAGGCGGGGGTCACTGACCGTCCCGCCTCCTGGGCCACACTGTCCCCAGGGTGTCCCTTTTGCTGCGTTCTCCCCCAGCTTTATTGAGACGTAAGTGCCACGCGTGTTGTGTGGTTTAAGGGGTGCATGTGAGTACTTGACACGTGGATTGCGACATGATCGCTCGTGAGGCCCGTCACCGCCCCGTCACCGCCCCCTCACCTCACTAGTGCCTTTTGCTCCTGCACTTGATCGCGGTGCTGTCTTCGCAGCGGCTCCTCTGCCCCCAGCAGGGTTCGGGCCATGTGCCTCATCCAGGACCTCCGACGTCTCCAGGGCCAGTTGTGTTTCCGGCTTCCGAGGGGTCCGTCTTCCGTTTCTTGGTTTTCGGGGCGTGTCCCAGCTGCGTCCTCTGTGTTGGGCACCGGGGCGTCCCCCGTTCTCCCTCGGCCACTCTCTGGCCGGTGATCACGGCTCCTCCGTGAACACCCGCTGTCCCTTGGTTGTTGGCACGGGTGCGTGCACGTGTGTGAGACCCTCGGTGTCCTGCGCTGCCTCTGGGGAGCTCTGGGGGGGCTGCCTGTCCTTTGCGCACCGGTTTTGGAGACGCTGGCTGTGGTCTGAAGTCAGCAGGCTCTCTCTGGATCTCCCCGCGCCCTTGTGCTCGTGCAGCTCGCTTGCCCCTCCTGCAGTTCAGGGGGGTGGACTCAAGGGGCAGCGCCCCGGGGCCTGAGTGGCTGCCCTTCTCCACCTCAGCTGACCCGTGGCTGCAGGGGGTTGGGCTTTAGTGGCCACTGGTCTGATGTTTCTGGTGAGAGGCCCTTCCAAACACCAGCAGGGCACGTATCTTTTTACAGTAGCATAGTGTCAAAAACAGGGGTTCTCACCTGGGGGTTCCTGCCCCCAAAGGACATTGGGCAGTGTCTGGGGATGTCTGTGTGTCACACTGAGGGGATCCTGGCATTGAGGGGGCGGGGCCAGGGGTGCTGCTCAACACCCCAGAGTGCCCGGGCCGGCCCCTGTGTCAGCAGTGCTGTGGGGACCCTGGTCCAGAGGAAACCACGCAGGGCATGGCATTCCTATGTGTCGCCTCCCCTCCCCCACCCCGCCTCCTGCAACGAGGGAGGAGTGCGTGGACCCCTCAGGGAGGTGTGGGGTCACATGGGGTCCTCGCCCCTCCTGCCTCAGAGCTGGGGTGGGGCCTTGGTGGGAGTGGGCGCCTGGCATCTGGTTGATGTTGCGGCAGCGGTGGGATGGAAGGTGGCATTGGGGTAGTTACCACTCGGTGACAGAACCAGAGTCGTATTCTTTTATTCGTAAAAGGACCCAGTGCCTTGATGGAGGTCCTAGAAAGGGGCAGCTGCAGTGAGGCGGCCTCTGCTCTGTCTCCCCAGGTGGGCTCAGGCATCCGTGGTCAGTTACTCAGACGCGGGCGGAGGGCCTCCTGCTGCAGGACGGTGTGGTCACTGCAGGCCGCTCAGAACCCATGTCTTCTCCGGGAGCTCCCGGGCAAGGAGGCGGGCAGCAGATGCCTGAGAGAGACTCCCTGAAAGGCAGCGGTGATGGGTCCCAGTGCAGAGGGGAGCTGCCTGCCATGCACCCACGGCACCGGTGGCTGTGAGCCGGATGGCGTGCAGGGCAGGACGCAGCTCAGGCCCCTTCGTTGGGGTGGGAGACGCAGGTGACTCTGAGACAGGGTGGGGAGGATGAGCCCAGGCGGGCTGGGGCGAGTCTGGGGGGTTCTGAGTCCCCAAGAGGGGGCCTGGGGGCTTCAGTGCATGGGTGAGTGGGGACCTGTGTTGGTTATCGAGTAGGGGTTTGAGGCCGTGAGTCCTTAGGCTGTAGAAGTTCTCTCCTGCTGTGCAATAAAACCACCCTGTAACTTAGTAGCTGAAAATAACACACAGGCAGATTCTGAGGGTCAGGAGTCTTGGGGGTTCTGGCTCGGGGTCCCTTATGAGGTTGTAGAGCACGTGTTGGCCGGGGCTGCCTCATCTGAAGGCCCAGTGGGGCCGGAGAAGCCGCTTCCAGGGTGGCCCCTCCCATGGCTCCTGTCCACATGGGCCCTCAGGGACGGCGCTGCCCCCCGGCCCCCGCGAAAGTCCTACAGAGGACGGGGAGCCCCGTGACTCGTCTTGGAAGTGACAGGCCATCCTTGGTCAGATTCTTCTGGTTGGAAGGGAGGCACTGAGTCCAGCCTGCCCTCCGGGAAGGGTCAGGCTCCCCCTCTGCACGGAAGACATCCCAGAGATTTGTGGGCACATTAAAGCCACTAAAATGCAGTCCCTGCGTGTGGAGGTGAACAAAAGTGGGGGTACGGCTTTGCCGCTTAGAGGGTGACAGGGCGGTGAGAGGCTGGAGCAGGAGAGGAGCCCTCCCTCCCGCCACAGCGCTGGTGCCGGGTGGGGCTGGCCAGCCCTTGATCCCGGAGACTCCGTGCGCCCTTCTCTGAGGTGGGGCCTTGACACCTGACACCTGGAGGGTGGTGGGACAGAGAGGGGAGGGGCCCCGGGCACCCAAAGGGCCTCTGGGCTGACAGGGACGTGGGCCTTGGGGCTGTTCAAGCGCCAGCGTCACGCTTGGTCTCGGGGTGGCGTGAGGTTGGGTGAGGTACAGGTTCAGGGGCTGCTGGGGACTGTGGGGGGCATGGCCCGGCGCCCTGCGAAGGCCCAGCGTGGCCTCGACGCAGATGCCAAACTCGTGCCCTGAAGGAAAGCTGTTCTGATCAGAACAGCTGTGGGTTGGCGGGACGTTGTCACATGAGGGCATGTGGGACAAGGGAGCTCGTCACGTGACCAGTTAAGGGGGTGGCAGCATCTGGGGGAGACACTTCACTGCTCCTGGCCTCCAGTTCCTCGGCTGCGGCCGGAGTTGAATTCAGACCCAAGTTGCCGCAGGTGCCGCGGCTGCTCCCTTCCCGTCCCTGCCCACGTTGTTGTCCCGACCTCCTCTGAGCCTCGGCTGCCCCTGTAGACAGGGTGTGAGTGGGAGGACGCGGCCCGCCCTGTTGTCCAGGCAGCAGCGGCTGGCCAGGCGCATCCCCACCTCGAGCCTCGTGGGCGGGACTCCGCGTGTTCGGGGCTCCTCGTGGGCGGGGCTTCTCGTGTGCAGGGTGCGGTAAGCCCACGGCTCGGGTCGCGGGTCCGGTCCCGCTGGGTCTCACTGGGCCATTTGCAGGCACGGGCGAGAGCGGGAAGAGCACGTTCATCAAGCAGATGCGCATCATCCACGGGGCGGGCTACTCGGAGGAGGACAAGCGGGGCTTCACCAAGCTGGTGTACCAGAACATCTTCACCGCCATGCAGGCCATGATCCGGGCCATGGAGACCCTCAAGATCCTCTACAAGTACGAGCAGAACAAGGTGAGGCCCGGGCGGGAGCGCCGGGCGCGGCGGGGCATCCGGCAGGTGGCCCCCTCTGCGGGCACTCCACGCACTGTACCAGGCCCTCTGTGACCCCGGGGGGGTGGCACGTTCTCTTATTTCCTTCAGTAACAGCTTATTGAGAAAACGTACATACCAAGTCACCCATTTAAAGTGTGCAATTCACTCATTTTTAACATATTCACAGAGTTGTGCAACCATTGCCTCTAATTCCGTAACATTCTCATCACTCCAGAAAGAAACCCTGTCCCCACTGGCAGTCACCTCCCCTACCCCTAACCCAGCCCCTGACAACCAGGAACCCACTCCCTGTCTCTGTGGATCTGCCTGTTCTGGACATTGCCCATCAATGGAATCACACCCTGTGTGTCCTTCTGCGTCTGGCTTCTCTCACTGAGCATCGTGATCTCAGGGTCCGTCCACGTTGCAGCGAGTGTCAGTGCCTCTCTCCTCTTTGTGGCTGAATGATGCTCATTGTGTGGAGGGACACATGGTTTGTCCATCGTCCATCGACGGACGCATGGTTGTTTCCACTCTTCTGGCTCTCGTGGACATGCTGCTGGAACACTCGTGTGCAGGTTTTTGTTTGCACGCCTGTCCTGGTTTCTCCTGGGCGCGTCCCCAGCAGGGGAGGTGCGAGGTCCAGGGTACCTCTTGGTTCGCCTTCCAGAGGGGCTGCCTGCCTGCTGTCCGAGCGGCGTTGCCCTGGCCGTGCACCAGAGGGCTCTCTCTGGCGGCCTCCCTTGGCTTCGCTTTTGTGGATCTGTTTTCGGGGACTTCTCTTTCAACTCCAGCAGTTTGCCTGGGCTGGCACGTGGCACCGTGTATTGGACCATGTATGTCCAATAGGGTTTAAATTAGTCTGTTTACTTGGAAGCTTAAGAAGGCCAGTCAACCAGATTTCTGATATTGGTGTCTTCCTGCCTTGATGCCCGGTTCACGGGTCATCAGGGACCCTACAGGGCCCAGCACTGGGTCTGGGGCCCGGCCAGCCTGGCTGTGGGAATGAGCATGTAGGGCCTGCTGGAGCCTCTCACCCTCTGGTTCATAGGATTGCTCGCAGCTGAGGCCCCTCAGCGTCCAGGCCCCACTTTAACCGTGGAAGTCCAGAGGCATCTGGAACAGGGATTGGCAGACTAAGGCCTGTCTCTGTAGGTGCAGCCTTGCTGGCGCGGGCCACGGCCACTCGCTTACACGTCATCCGTGGCGGCTTTCGCTGCAGCAGCAGGGACAGCGTGGCCGTAGAAACAGACGTCTGGTCCCTGGCCTACATGCATCCGCAGTTGGGGGTTTTCTGGGGCTGGTGTCTGCTTCTCCAGGCCCAGATTGGGAGGCTGGGAGGGTGAGGCGGGGCTGAAGGACGCTGTTGTGCGGGGGCTGGGGAGGGAGAGCATCCCTGGGAGGTGACCGGTGGGTTCCAGAGCCTGGGCTGGGGCCCCCTCATTCCTTGTTTGGGGTTCTGCCCAGCTGTGTCCCCTCCCCAGTCCCTCAGCCGTGTGGGTGGGACCATCCCGAGCACAGGCATGTGGAGCAGGCTGGAGGAGAGACAGGGGTCTCCTGGGGGCCTTCTGCCCCCGGCGGGGTGTGTGTGTGTGTGTGTGTGTGTGTAGGTGTGTGTGTGTGTGTGTGTGTGTAGGTGTGTGTGTGTGTGTAGGTGTGTGTGTGTGCGTGCGCGTGTGTGGGTCTCTGGGGTGGTGTGTCTCAGCGAGGCTCTTTAGGAGCGGGTCTCCGAGCCCTGTGGTCCAGGGTCTGTGGAGGCTCCATCCCAGGGGCATGAGTCATTGGGCCACTGGACTGTTATGATTAGCTCAGCCTCCCCTTCCTGGTGGGTTGCTCTGGTCCCCAGACCCCATCCCAGGCTGCACACGAGAGGACCTATGCCTTCAGAGATCCCGAGGGTTTCAGGAGCTGTGTGCTTGGAGTCGGGGGGCAGGTTCTTCTTAGGTCACAGCAGCTCTCTGTGCCTCGGTTTCCTCACCTGCAGCATGGGAACACAGGGGCAGCCAGTGGTGTTTGTTCCTCTGTCCTGTTTGGGTGCCCCGGGACTGAGGTGCGTGGCGGCCGGGTGGGCCCTGCTCCCGGGAGCTGCCTCCATCTGCATTTTCCTTTGGGGGCCTGGCACTGGGGGCGATCGCTGCCGGTCGCCCTTGCGTCGTCCTGACGCGTGTTCATGGGAAATGGGAGTCAATGGTTCCGAGTCGGTTGCCGGGTGCTGGCGCTGAGCGTCCTGGCCTGCCCCTCGCCCCACAGGCCAACGCGCTCCTGATCCGGGAGGTGGATGTGGAGAAGGTGACCACCTTTGAGCACCGGTACGTGAGTGCCATCAAGACGCTGTGGAACGACCCCGGCATCCAGGAGTGCTACGACCGCCGGCGGGAGTACCAGCTCTCGGACTCTGCCAAGTAGTGAGTGGGGCCAGACCAGGCCTGGGCGGAGGAGGGTCTGCATGGCGCCTCGTTAGCTGTGACGGGGCGATTTCCCTGCAGGGAGGCGGGTGTCTGCGGGGATTTTCCGTTGTCTCTCTGCCCCTTTTCTGTGTCTCTCAAACTATTCCAAAGTGACAGGTTTGGTTGTGAAAAGCCACCCCTCCAGCCCACAGCCTCTCTTCGGAACCCCGGCGCCGTCCCCATCCCCGGACAGCCGTCCCTCAGAGCTGGGGCGGGGTTCTGTCCCAGGCGTTCCCTGCAGCCTCATTTCACCCCTGTCCGTTCTCGTCCCAAGTACTTGGGCTGCTTGGGCCCCTCCCAGCGCTCAGGAGACCTGGGATGGCCGGGAGGCCCCTCGTGGGCTGGCCTGAGCGGCCCTGCCTGCTGTGTTGCAGCTACCTGACTGACGTGGACCGCATCGCCACCTCAGGCTACCTGCCCACCCAGCAGGACGTGCTGCGAGTGCGCGTGCCCACCACTGGCATCATCGAGTACCCCTTCGACCTGGAGAACATCATCTTCAGGTACCTGTGCCCCCGGCCCCGGCCCCAAGCCCCCGGTGTGGGGCAGCGAGAGAGGGTCCTTGTCCGTGGCTGTCACCAGGTTTCCGAGTGAGCCAGGCCCTGGTGGCGCTGGCAGGGCTGAATGGAGGCGGCCCCGGGGGCAACGGCCTCCTGGTGCGGGCTCCGCGTGGGCCCCAGATGGGGGGAGGGTGCCAGCGCGTGCGTGCGGATGGGCGGGCGGGTGGTCTGGAGTCCAGGCCAGAGCAGGGGTGCTCCAGGCGGGCGGTGGAGGAGCCTGAGGGCCCCCGGGGAAGGTGGCTCCAGACCCCTCTGCGGCCCAGTTCCGAAGCCCATGCAGCCAGAGTGAACTCAGGGCCGTCCCCAAGGATGGGCCCCGCCACCCCGTGAGGTCACAGCTTGTCCAGAGCTGCCAGGCGGCAAGGCCAAGTGTGTCTCCCGGGGCAGCCGTAACAAATGACCACAGATGGGCAGCGTAAAATCACAGAAATGTATCCTCTCCGAGCTCCGAGGTCAAGGTGTCGGCAGGGCTGGGTCCTCCTGAGGGCGTGAGGGGAAGCTGCTCCGTCCCCCCAGCTCTGGGGGTGCTGGCAGCCCGCGGCGTCCCTTGGCTTGTAAAAGCCTCGCTCCATCTCTGCGTCTGTCATCACACGGCCCCTCCCTGGGTCTGTGCCCATGTTTCCTTCTTACGGTGACACCACTGATCACTGGATCCCTGCTCCGGAGTGACCCTGTCTGAACTAGTGCCATCTGCGGGGACCCCGCTTCCAGATCAGGCTGTGTCCCCAGGTTTCAGGGGGACTGACTGGGGGACACGGTTCGCCCAGGGCTCTGAGGCCCAGGCTCTGGGGTGGGATTCCTGCTCTGGCTGCGAGCCTTCCCTCCCCGCCACTGCATGGAGTCCCTTCTGCTGGGCGAGCCCACCCCAGGGGCCCCAGAGGCAGCGCTGCTGGTGGAGGTCCTGCCCTGTTGCCTTGAAGCACCAGCCCCGGGGGCGTTCAGGGAGTCTGTTGGGTTTGCCTTGAGGTGCCCTCTGGCCCCAGGGACCGCATTTCTCAGGCAGAAGCTTCTGGGAGAGGGGGAGAATCTGGGTGCCCCCAGCTGGCCCCCCATCCTTTCTCACCTGTCAGAGCCCCCGGGGTGCCCTTGGACCCTCAGGAGTTGTAGGCATCACACTGCACATGCCTGATGGTACATTTTCTGGTGAGAGTTCAGCATTTCGGTTTCCTTCTTTTTTGGTCAGATTCTCGATGGGGTCCGGGACCTCAGAGGCCTGCAGGGCACAGGCCGGGGCTATCACTGGCCTTCCTCCCGACCCCACGTTCCAGGGTCCCCTCACACGGCCTCACCTTGGCCTCCGCAGCTACTGTGCCCTCTGTCCAGAACGCCTCCCCCCCTCCTTTCCCGCCCCTCCCCCAAGCCTGTGTGTGCGCTCTGCTGCTGTCCACACTGCAGAGTGGCCCTGCACCTCTGCCGCCACTGTCCCTTGGCCAGCCCACCCCTTGTCTGGTCAAGGGCTTACAGAGGGCAGGCCGGGGGCCCGGGCAGGGAGCTTGTGCCCCCATCTTGATCGGAGCTCACACAGCATCCAGTGACAGTGCGATTGGCCTGATGTGTGAGGCCTGAGCCTGGTCCCACACGGACCTCCTGCAAAGACCTGACCCCCCCCTGCCCCGCCCCTGGAGGCCCAGGTTCCCGCCTGGCTGTACTGGGGAGACTCAGCTCCAGAAAGGCTGTGGCCCCTGACGCCGTCGGCCCGATGGCGCTCCCCAGACTGGCAGCGGCAGCCCGGTGGGCCTGGTGTCCACTCACCCCCCTCCCATCCCCTAGGTCACCCTGGCACATCCGCCATCTGCCTGTGCTTGCTAGAACCTCCTCTGAGAAACCCCCGCCAGGCGGATTGGCCTCTGCTGCCTGACTGTCCAACAGCTGTGGACGGGCCTGGCCCGGGGACCCTTGCCTTCTCAGGCTGCTGTTCTTTCTCGCCATCGTCTTCAAAAGTAGAGGGCTTTGGGGCTTCCCTGGTGGCGCAGTGGTTGAGAGTCCGCCTGCCGATGCAGGGGACACGGGTTCGTGCCCCGGTCTGGGAAGATCCCACATGCCGCGGAGCGGCTGGGCCCGTGAGCCATGGCCGCTGAGCCTGCGCGTCCGGAGCCTGTGCTCTGCAACGGGAGAGGCCACAACAGTGAGAGGCCCGCGTACCGAAAAAAAAAAGTAGAGGGCTTCCTCGTCAAAGAAAAGAAACTCACAAGTAGGAAGCGGGGACCTGTCACCAGTCGTGATGGTCAGGGCGCTGTCCCTAGCGTGTCCCCGCCCCACCTGGTGTCAGCATCTGTGTGCCGACATCTCCCACTGGACAAGCAGCCTGCTCTCGCCGTGGCTGGGGTGGGTTCCAGCATTTCATAGGTGATGCCGTGTGGTATCCAACAAGGGGAGACGGGTTTCCAGACGTGGGACATCCGAGGTCGCCCGGCTCAGCCCCACCGGGGTCTGTGCCTCACACGCTCCACGGCACCCCCTGTAGGCCAGGGCCCCTCCCTCGGCAAGCAGGCGCCTGGCTGTCTCGGGGGTCCCCCCTCCCCTGCTTGTGCTGTGTTCTCCTGGCTTAATGGTGTTGCGGCTTTGCTGGCTCTGACAGGTGACTGAGGGGCCCTCGTTGCTCTGATGCCTCAGGGGTCGCTGTGGCTCTGGCAGAGGCGGCTGTGCTGGGGGTGGGCATTGTCATCTGCAGCCCCGCGCTGAGCCCGTGCACCCCGCCCTGCAGGATGGTGGACGTGGGGGGCCAGAGGTCCGAGCGGAGGAAGTGGATCCACTGCTTTGAGAACGTGACGTCCATCATGTTCCTCGTGGCCCTCAGCGAGTACGACCAAGTGCTGGTGGAGTCGGACAACGAGGTGAGGCCCTCGCTGGGCCCAGGGAGGGGGGTGCCCACAGGCCCTTTTGGGGGACCTGCCGCCAACCTGCTGCCTGCCCCTCAGAACCGCATGGAGGAGAGCAAAGCACTGTTCCGGACCATCGTCACCTACCCCTGGTTCCAGAACTCGTCCGTCATCCTCTTCCTCAACAAGAAGGACCTGCTGGAGGACAAGATCCTCCACTCCCACCTGGTGGACTACTTCCCCGAGTTCGACGGTGAGCCCGCCCTAGCGGCCTGTCCTGGACGCTGCCAGCGCCTCCCTCACCCTCTCTGGGCCTTGGTGGCCTCGTTGGCGACTCAGGAGTGACACGAGGACGGTGTTTCCCAGGCCGCACGGAGGCCGCGGTGCAGTTAGTGTGGCCGGAGCTCGGCGGGCGCCTCGCAGGGCCCTGGATGGTGGAGAGAGCTTCGTGTCCCCCGGGGGAGCGTCGTCTGTGGGAGGGGGCACCCTGCGGTCACCGCCTGGCAGCCTGTCCCCACCTGCCCAGGGCCCAGGCACGGGGAGGAGCGAGGCGCGGGGGATACGGGGTGAGCCGGACCCCTCCTGCCATCCCCACCCCCCCACTTGGAGACCCCTGGGGGCGCTCCTGGGGGGCAGTCGGGGCTCTGCCACTCCCTCCCCGGCGTCTCCCGGAGGTGCTGCCTGAGGAGCCGGGAGGCCGGGGGGTGGGAGTGTGGGGTAGGGTGGGGGGTGGGGGTGTGGGGTAGGGTGGGGGGTGGGGGTGGGGTAGGGTGTGGGGTGGGCGGCCGGCCAGAGCAGGAGGCTGGCTGCCAGGGGGCAGCAGGGCTGTGGACACATGCCTGAGTGGGGGGGGGGGGTGGACAGAGAGGAGGCGGGAACCAGGGAGGTGGGAGGTGGGTCTGCCTGGCAGGTGGGCCTGAGTGAGGGGCTGCTGGGCAGGGGGGCTGCGCGGCTCCCTCGGCTCATCCCGCCCCTCCCCCCTCCTCCGCCAGGCCCGCAGCGGGACGCACAGGCCGCCCGGGAGTTCATCCTGAAGATGTTCGTGGACCTGAACCCCGACAGTGACAAGATCATCTATTCCCACTTCACGTGCGCCACCGACACGGAGAACATCCGCTTCGTCTTCGCCGCTGTCAAGGACACCATCCTGCAGCTCAACCTGAAGGAGTACAACCTGGTGTGACCACGCGGACTCCCGCCAGCCGCCTGCTGGTCGCCAGTCTGCCCCAGGAGTCGGGGTTTTTTCATATTTTTAAACAAATGGTTTTTATTTCACAGTTATCAGGGGATGTACATCTTTCTTCCTACACACCTCGTGCACCTTCTCATCTTTGTCAGTGGCAGAGGCCGCCTTTTTCTGGCCTTGACTCGTGGCTTGCTTTTTTCTAAAAAAAACAAAAAAAAACAAAAAAGGAAAAAGAAAAAAAAAGAGAACCCACAGAAGACGGGCAGAGATGAGACCTGGCCCCCAGCGGCGCGAGACACTGCCTCCGGGGACAGTTGTTGGCCTGCTTTCTTCTGATCTCCGAAGGCGTGGAGACGCAGAGGCTGGGACTTCTCTTTCTTCCTTGTTTAAGTTATTGACGCCCTCACCACTGTTGCCGGGTTTCTGCCCCGGACTCCAAGACGTGGGGGTGGGTGGCGCCCCCCGCTGCCCGCCCTGGGAAGTGCCTAACCATTTTTTCTTTTTTTTTGAGGAAACAAAAAGCAGCCCCTGGGGCCCTGTCTCACAGCCCTGCCTGCCGCGGGGGCCCGGGGCGTGGTTCTCCGGGTCTTCCGCTGGGAGCGCTCCTGGGCTCTGGGCTCGGTCCCCAACCCCGAGGAAGCCCGCTTGGACTGGGAGCCACTGTTTGTTTTGTTCCATTTTGTACCCAGTTTGGAAGCAGTGAGGGTGGGGTAGGGACTTCTTTCAGAATTTTCTCAGGTCTGTCCCCGAGAGGCAGAGACGCAGGGAGGGTCGCCCTGGCGGGGCTGTGGGTGGCTGGGAGATGCCCACCGCCCTGCACTCTGCCCGGAGCCGAGCTGTCGGGGCTCGTGGCAGCTGGAGGTGGGCCCTCAGCCTGGCCACGGCCACGCACTGAGGGGCCCTCCCCGAGGGCCTGAGGGCCGGTTTCTGGGGGGAGGAAGTGGCCGTCTCATGTGGCATGGGCCGAGCACTGCAGTAGTTGGTTTTGTGTGGTTGGTTTCTTGCACCAACGTGACGGGAGTGGCCCGCCGGTGGCGCCCCGCACCTGCCCTGCGTACCTGGGCCCTGCGAGTGAGTGCTCAGGGCGGCCCTTGACCAGGGAGTGCAGAGAAACAGCGCACACGTCAGACCAGCCCCACACCAGCCCTGTCCCCGTCCGTCCGCCTCCCACCTCCCTCCTGTGCCTGATACGCAGGGCCCAGGGTGGGGGGCAGGCTTCTCGGCCTGTTTTCCTCGGGCATCTCCACCCGAAGGGCCCTCTCTGGTGCCGTGCGTCCACTTGCGGGGGTTTGTGCCATAGCCCTGACGTGCGGCCGGGGACGGTGGTGCCGCTGGCGGTGGGCTCCCAGGGGCCCACAACGCACAGGGAGCCGGGGCAGGCCCTTGAGGGGGAGGCGGTGGGGGGCGCATCCAGAGTGTTAACTTCCGGAGGGGCTGGAGTGCCAAGATCCCGGGGCAAGCCCGGCTGCTGTGCCCAACCTCCCTGCCTGGCCCGCTCGCCTCCGAGGCGCTTGCCCGAGTGCCAACCTACCCCCACCGCTGTGTCACGTCACCCAGCAGAACTGCCCTCCGAGTGCCAACGCCCCAGTGGTGTGAGGGGCCGTGCCGGCTGGCGGGGGTGACCTCGCCCGCTTGTACTTGTATATTAAACAGTCCTGATTTCAGACAATTTAAACCTTAATCTATTTAAAAATGAATATTATATAAAAATGCTGTTTTTAAACCTTTTGTCATTTGAAATGCATGTATTGTCCGTGCGGGCTGAGGGGCGGGCGCCGTCGGCTCAGTGCCAGTCTCCTGTGGCCGGAGCTGTCCATGTTCAGGCAGCGTGTCGGGGCCCTGACCCCTTAATCCAGAGATATGTGATGGAAATAGACTTTTCATACCTTTCTCCTGAAATGAATTCTGTTTTAAATTGGAATAAATTTTGTTCCTAAACACTCGGCCCCCTGTGGCTTATTTCCTTTTACTGACTGGGGGCGGGGAGCAGCAGAGGGGCCCTGAGGTCCCCGGGGTGTCACCTGACTCCTGTGTGGCCTGCGGGGCCCTGGCACCTTCAGGATGGGGTCTGAGGTCACGGGAGCCGCAGCTCGGCCGCCCGGGGTGTACCTCCTTCCCTGAGCTGGGACTGCGGCCCCAGGGCCCCTGACTTCAGGTCAATGTGCTGTGCTGTGGGCTGGAGCATCCTGCAAGAGGAACTCCTCCTCGTGGGGGGCAGGGGACAGAGATGGGGCCTGGGTTCTGGGCCCAACTGGCCACTCACTGTCGCGGATCCTCTTGGGAAGACGGGCCCCTCCCCCGGCCCCATTTCTTTCTGCAAATCAAGATGTTGGACCAGTGATCTCCCTGCCATCTCTCAGTCTTTTTTTAATTAAAAAAAAATATTTTTTACATTGTGGTAAATACACATACAACTTACCAGCTTCACCATTTTTAAATATACAGTTCGGTGACATTAGTTTCATTTGCAATGTTGTGCAACCGTCAGCAGTAATTGTCTCCAAAACATTTTCATCACCTCAAACAGAAACTCCGTACCCATTAATCAATAACTCCCCACCCCCTCCCCCAGCCCCTGGCCCCCACCATCCTATTTTCTATGGATTTCACTGCTCCAGGGACTCCATGTGAGTGGAATCACACAGTATTTGTCCTTCTGTGTCTGGCTTCTCACTGAGCATCATGTCCTTCAGGTACATCCATGGTGTAGCAGGTGTCAGGATCTCTTTCCTTTTTAAGGCTGAATCATTTCACTGCGTGGATGGACCACCTTTGTTTATCCATCCGTTGATGGTCACTTGGGTTGTTTCCCCCTTTTCACTGTCGTGAATCACGATGCTGTGAACACAGGTGTGCAAGTATCTCTTTGAGACTCTGCTTTCCATTCTACTGGCTATAAACCCAGAAGTGGAATTGCTGGGTCAAATGGCGATTCCACGTTTAACCGTTTGAGGAACCGCCAGGCTGTTTCCACGGCGGCTGCCCCATTTCTCCTTCCCACCAGCTGTACGCCAGGGTCGCATTTCTCCATATCCCCCTCCAGTTCTATTTACTCACTCATCAGTGGGATGGAAATGCCCTGAAGGCCCCGTGTGTGCCAGGCACTGTCCTAGGCACTGCATATACAGGGAGACAGCACTTATCACCATGACTCAATCTATGAATAAAAGCAGCAGGGAAGAGTCATTGGCAGCGATAGTGGCCATTTCAGGCAGGCTGTTCAGGAAAGCCCTTTCGGAGAAGGTGGCGTATGAATAGGATGCTGGAAGACGTGAAGAGAAGGGGCCATGCTGTGGTCTGAGGGAGGGGATTGCCAGGCGGAGGGCAGAGCACGTGCAAAGGCCCTGGGGCAGGACCAGCCCTGGTTCATTGGAGGAACAGCAAGGAGGCCCGTGTGTCTGGAGCAGAGTGAGTGAGGCAGAGAGAGGGAGGAGGGGAGGGCAGGGAGGGGACAGGGCAGGTCGTGCAGAGCCTTGTGGGCCGCGGGGCGGACTTGGGCTTTTACCCTCGGGAAGGTGGGACCCTGGAGGACTGTGGGCAGGGGCGGGACAGGGCCTGACTCAGTGCTCATAGGCGCCCTCTGGTGGCCGCTGCCGGGAGGACAGACTGTGGGGCTGAGGGCGGAATCAGGGACCCGGATGGAGGGGACTCAGCTGGACCAGATGGGAGATGATGGAGTGGTCCCAGGTGGGAGATGATGGAGTGGTCCCAGGTGGAGGCGGAGGAGGGAGTGGGATTCGGGAGGTGGGTGCAGGGAGGGAGCCCGCGGATGCTGCCGGCGCGCCTGGCCGTCATGTCCCCCGCGGCCGGCAGGTGCTGCTCGCCTGCTTTCCGCGCCCGTCCGCGCGAACGCGCATCCGCTCCGGAGGTCCTCTCCGCATCCCGGTTCCAACAGGGAAACCGAGGCACAGAGCGGCCGGGCCCTTGCCCTGACGGTAGGCGGCGCCCCCGAGCCTGGGCACCAGCCGCGACCCGGTGCAAAGTGAAAACGCAGGGCCCTTGTTACAAAACCAGGAGGCTTTCAAGACAGAAAACCTTCCGAGCCCGAGTCCCCCGCCCACCAAGCCGGCCCAGGTGGCCGGCGAGGGGATCCTGGGTGTTTCCTCCTTTTGGCTGCGGTGAATCATGCTTTTGTGAACTTGGATGGGAAAGACCCTCTGGAGACCCTGCTTTCGGTATGGATATACTCGCAGAAGTGGAATCAAATCCGTGATTCATCAGTTAATAAAGGGAGGGGATGGACATTTGTACCCCAGCCTTGGGCCAGCCCTGGTGGGGGCGGGGGCATGACCTTGGGTATGGCCAAGGTCAGTGTCCAGGGAATGACCCAGCTGTGGCCTCCCATCAGCTGAGGACTGTGAGGTACTGTAAAACCATGTAGACATCCTATTCCTCATTAAACAGAAAGGGCATTTCTCATACCAAAGGAACAGCAAGGAGATCGTCGTTTCTGAATAAAGGAGAGACTTGCGGATGGGATAAATTTAGGTCCATAAAAAACTCACCAGAGAGAATTCCCTGGTGGTCCAGTGGTTAAGAATCCGGGCTTCCACTGCAGGGGGCACGGGTTCGATCCCTGATCGGGGAGCGAAGATTCTGCAAGCCCGGTGGCACGGGCAAAAATTTAAAAAACAAACAAAAAAAACTTACCAGAGCTACTGGGGTTGTAAATTGGTACACGCACTTTGGCAAAAGAGAGTTAATATCTGGGAAATACCTTGTAACCCAGCAATTCCACAGTTGGGTTTTTTTTTTTTAAATAAATTTATTTATTTTTGGCTGCATTGGGTCTTCGTTGCTGCATGCGGGCTTTCTCTAGTTGTGGCGAGCCGGGGCTACTCTTGGATGCGGTGCGCGGGCTTCTCATTGCGATGGCTTCTCTTGTTGTGGAGCATGGGCTCTACATGCACAGGCTTCAGTAGTTGTGGCACGCGGGTTCAGTAGTTGTGGCTCACGGGCTCTAGAGCGCAGGCTCAGTAGTTGTGGCTCACGGGCTCTAGAGCGCAGGCTCAGTAGTTGTGGCGCACAGGCTTAGTTGCTCTGCAACACGTGGGATCTTCCAGGACCAGGGCTCGAACCCTTGTCCCCTGCATTGGCAGGCAGATTCTTAACCAGTGCGCCACCAGGGAAGCCCCCCTCAGGCATTTCTGATGGGCGTGCAAAATGGGAAAGCCACACCAGAAAAGCATTCAGCCGTTTCTTACAAAGTTATACGTACAATTACCTTATGACCCAACCATCCCGCTTCTAGAAATATCCTAGAGAAATGAGCACTGATGATGATTATAGTGCATGTTTACAGCAGCACTATCCGTTATCACCCCCAAACTGGGAAGCAACCCAAATGGCCTTCTACGGGTGAACAGATAAAGGGTGATGAACCCACACAACAGAAAACCACCCAAGAGTCCAAAGGAGAGGGCTCCTGACATGCCCCACTGCATAGGCAGATCTCAGATGCTAAGTAAAAGAAGCCAGTCTCAAAAATTACACAGTGTGTGATTCCATGTATGTGACAGTCTCAAAAAGATTCAAAAACCATAGCAACAAAGACCAGATCGGGCTCCCCCGGTGGCGCAGTGGCTGGGAGTCCGCCTGCCGACGCAGGGGGCGCGGGTTCGTGCCCCGGTCCGGGAGGATCCCGCATGCCGCGGAGCGGCTGGGCCCGTGAGCCAGGGCCGCTGAGCCTGCGCGTCCGCAGCCTGTGCTCCGCAGCGGGAGGGGCCGCCACAGGGAGAGGCCCGCGTACCGCAAAAAAAAAAAAAAAAGCAGATCGATGGTTTCCAGGGGTGAGGGCTCAGGTGAGGGTCTGGCTATAAAGAGGTACCTGGAGGGGGTTCTTCAGGTGACAGACCATATTCTGTCAACTGTTTTAGCCATAACTTACATGACTGTGTACATTTGTTAAAACACAAAACCGTACACCAAAGGAAGCACCTACCAAGCCACGTAAATTGAAAAACCAAAAAGCAAAATAAATCTTGTTACCAAAAATACCCCCCAAACGCAGAAATACCATAGAAGTTGGTGCAGTACTGACTGCCCAGCAGGAGGAAGGGGGTCTTGTTGGAACGGGTATCTGGGAACCCTCTTGGGGCTGACGATACCCTGAATCTTGGCCTAGGTGGGGATCACGTGGGTATTAGTTTCACAGGAAATTATTAGGTTATATGTGTTTGTTTTAATTTTTAGTTCCCTGACCAGGGATGGAACCCATGCCCTCTGCAGTGGAAGGGCGGAGTCTTAACCACTGGACTGCAAGAGAAGTCTGTGTGTGTACTTTTTTCTAATATATGTTTTAAAAATTTACTTATTTATTTATTTGGCTGCGCCGGCTCTTAGTTGCGGCATGCAGGATCTAGTTCCCCAGTCACAGATGGAACCTGGGCCCCCTGCATGGGGAGCGTGGAGTCTTACCCACTGCACCATCAGGGAGGTCTGTGTGTGTGTATTTTTTAAACACACACACAGCTCACCCTGTTATTCCCGAATGAACTAATAGGTGACAGGTGTCCCGCCAGGATGGTACCTCATCTGGAGAGGAAGCAGCTCCTCGCCTGTTTGGGGAAGTGGGAAGATTTGTTGCGAGGCTGGAGAAATTCACAGAGTATGGGCCCCGGAGGAGGGGGAATCAAGGCACCTGTTTTTATTTCTCTGAAGTCAGCGGGATGCCGCCCTGGCCCTGTGTGATGGGTTAGGGGCCTGGTGTCCTTTGGGAAACAGCGGGGTGGCCCCAGGTGCTCCTGGCCTTGCCCCGCCATCCACCCTCCAGTCTGTGACTCAGCCTGGCCTCTGGGTTTTGCCAAGCTGGTTACCTCCGTTCTGCTTCTGTGTGGCCCAGATTATTATTTCTGCTTTTCTTCACCTTCCCCGGTAGTGGGAAGTCACCCAGGCCTCAGGCCCCGGGGAGCACCCCCTCCTCACGGCCATCCGGTCGGGGGTGGGAACGGGGTTGAGCAGGGCAGTGCCTGCCAGGACCCAGTGACCCAACGGGGCCCCTATCGAACTTCCCATCTGCTGGTCGTTATGAATCAACAGCGAAGAAAACCGCATTGGTGCCGGCTGGGGCGTGGCACAGGCAGACAGTTGCGGCTGTGTGACCTCAGGCACAGCACACACCCTCTCTGAGCCTCACCAGTGCCTGTGGGAGGGGCCCGGGGTCTCCCGGATTCTGTGTATCTCTGGGGGGGAGGGGTGTTTGGGAACTTTCTAGAGCTTTCTAGAACCTCTCAAAGAGCATTCTATCCCCGAACACAGCAAAGAGCTGCTGGATTGGAGACATTCTGTGGGGACGCAGCTACACAGCCACCCCTGTGTCCCCTCCTGCTTCTAAGGTCCTGAGGGCTGAGTCGTCAGGGAACGGGGGCCTCATGGCCTCGCTGGGATGCGGGCTTGACTCCCAAGGTCCCCCTATGTCCAGGCTGCCTGTCCAACTTCTCCTCCCAAATGCCTGTCTTCTCAGAGTGACCTTCCTTGACCCCCTGTTTCACGCCACACGTGAGCCCCCCCCAATCTCCCATCCCCCTTCCCAGCTTTATTTTCCTCTCACAATTTATGGCCATCTGATAGGCTTAGATATACATATATTTAAGGTATTTCTTTATCTGTCTGTCTAGAGCATAAGGCAGGGAGATCGGGTTTTTTGTCATTTGGGTCCCTGCTGTGCGTAGAATGCCTGGCACACAGTAGGCGCCGCATAAATGTTTGCAAGAAGAATGAATGGCCCGGTTCCAAAGTCCCAAAGCTGCCAGCTCTGCAGTTGAGACTGAGGCCCCACGGGTGGGAGAGGCTCCCCGGGGGTTGTCACTGCCTGGCTGTGCCTCTATGTCCCCATCTGTGCAGTGGGAATGGCAAGGAACTTGGGGTGCTGTCCGCATGACCAACCCCCACCCCGCCAAACACAAAAGCACTTAAAACAGTAAGTGACGCCGGGCCCTGGCTGTGCTTTTAAAAAAGACCTTGTGGGGTATTCTGATGACTGCTTCTAATTGGCCCAGAGGAGGGGGAGAGGTGGGTGGGCCGGGGCCGGGCGTCAGAGGCCCAGGAGGACAGGGTCCACCCCTTCTCCAGAATGAGGAAGGAGGCTCAGCGCAGACCCAGACTGCAGACGCCGGGCCTTTCCTCCCCGCCCCGCCCTCCCCTGGGGCGCCCACCTCACCTCTCGCTCTACTGCCGTCAACCTGTCGGGCCGGGCCGGGCAGGTCTGGGGGTGGGCGGGGAGCCCTAAGCCGGCATCTCTCCTTCTCCACCCCCGACCCGCCGCGCAGGCCTCGCCGAGCTGGGCCGCCGGGTGCCCAAGGCCGGGAAGCCGGGGGTCCCGGGGGGGCGACCCCCACGACGAGGGAGACTTGCCGCCGGCTGTCAGAAGCCCACCCCGGAGCGGCCGGCCGGGGTGCCTCCCGGGGGAGGAGGAGGGGGCGGGGGCGATGCCGCCTGGTGCCCGCTGAGGCCCCACCATGGCCCGCTCTCTGACCTGGCGCTGCTGCGCCTGGTGCCTGACCGAGGACGAGAAGTCGGCGGCCCGGATCGACCAGGAAATCAACAAGATCCTCCTGGAGCAGAAGAAGCGGGACCGAGGGGAGCTGAAGCTGCTGCTGTTGGGTGAGTCCGCGGCCGCCCCGGGCGGGACAGCCTGGGAGCCCACTTTCAGGATGAGTCGACTGAGGCCCGGTTCCTAGTCCCAAGGGGTGAGCTGTGGGCCCGTCCCGCGGTCCGGCCATCTCCTGGGCATCTGCAGGAGCAGAGGCGGTTTGGGCCGGCGGCCTGGCTTCTGTCGGGCAGGCCCGGCCCGCCCCACCGGTTCCGCGTCGCAGGAAGGGAATGAGCCGCACAGCCCGGGGAGCTCCAGCCTCGCCCTCCGAGCCCCTCCCGTCCCTCTGGAGAGCTGGGTCTGTTCTGGTGGTTCATCAGCACGAGTCGCGTGGGCAGCGAGAGCGTTGCCACGTGCCTCTGATTGATTGATTAGTCGGTTCATTCACTCAAGACGTACTGAGTAATTCGTGGGGGCACAGCGGCAAAGGAGATGGAGCGTGTCCCTGCCTCTGGGGACCTCAGCTTCCGGTGGGGGAGACAGATGTTAAGCCCTCAAACTAATAAGCAGGTAAAATAATTTCCGGCAGCACGAAGAACAGGAGGAAAATAGAACAGGGTGAGGGAGTGGGGGTGACTTGGGTGTGGTGGATTGGAAGCCTCTGAGACCTCATGTCTTCTTGTCCACGTGTGTCCACTCCCCCAGCCACCTTGCCCTGTGTATGACCCTGCTGGCCTAAGCCCAGGGACGCCAGCCTTGGAGGGTCTCCTGGGACTGCCTGAGCCCTGAGCGAGGGCCGGGGAAGTGTTCCAAAGTCCCATCTGCCTGTCCTGGGGCAAAGAGCCTGGTCATCTGGGTGGCCGTCCTCTCTCTTCTCTTGCTCAGTGGCAAGGGGCAGCCCTGAGGGGTGGAGAGAGAGGAGAGGGTGGGGGCATGGGACCCCAGTGAAGCTGTCTGAGCCTGGAAGGTTTTAATTAAGAATTTAATTTCATAGCTATCTCTATTCACTTTCTGTAATAGCTAGGCTAGTATATATATGTTATTTACTATCTTTTAATAAATAGGGCTATTCCTTCTCGAGTGAGCTTTGGTTATTGGTATCTTCCAAAGAGTTTGTCCATTTCTTCAAAGTTGTCAAATGTATAGGCATAAGGTTGTTTATAACATTCCCTTGTCATCCTTTCATGTCTGTGGGATTTGTAGTGATGTCTCCTTTTTCATTCTTTGTCTTTGCTCCATTTTTCTTGACCTGTTGGGCTAGGGGTTTGGCAGTGTTAGTGATACTTCCTTGCACATCTCAGGTTTTCTTTAACCACACCTCAGGACCTTTGCACTTGCCATTCTCCCTGCCAAGGGCTCTCAGCATCCCCCAAGCCTTTGCATGGCTGGTGCTCTCACTCCTTTCACTCAAGGCAGGTCTCAGCTCAAGTGTCACTTCCTCAGAGAAGTCTTCCCTGATTTCCCGGGCTTCAAAGTCAGCCCCATCTTTCTTTCTCGCCTGATTTTTCTTCATACCACTCACTCGCTGACGCTCTCTCAGGTGTTTTCTTGTTTCCTTGTTTATTGTCTGTCTCTCCAGTTACACAGCAAGCAACACAGAGGTGAGGACCATGTCCATCTTATTCACTCCTGTGTCCCCAGCATCTATTTCAGGAGTACGGTGACCTGACGTAGAGCAGATACCCGATGCATGATTTATAAATGAGTGAATGAATGAATGAATGAATCCTGTTTCAGGGATGGTTTTCCCCAGAGCTGTACCATATCTTCCTGGAGCTTGGAAAGTCCCTTGCCCCACTGATCACTGCACAGCCAGTCCCAAATCAGGAAGCCACTTCTGCTGGTAGGGGTGGGAGAGGGGAGAGGGGAGGTTGTCCACATGCCCAAGCACAGATGGTGGCCCTATGGACAGCCCGCTGGACTGTGGTTTCAACACCCCTATCCAAGCCCTGAGGGCTGCTTCCACACCTGCCCTCTTTAAAAACAGGAATTGAATCCAAAAGTTATTATTTTTTTTTTTTTCTGGGAGGTGGCTGACCCTTTGGAGGAAGAAGGCCAAGGGGCTGGGGGTCTGTCCCTGACAGGAAGTGGTCACCACGTTGAGGAGGGGGAAGACTCAGAATAAGGCAATTAAAGGAGCCAGCTCTGTCCATACTATGTGAGGTAGGAACCACTCCAGACGGGGAAACCGAGGCCCAGAGAGGTGAAGCGACCTGCCCAAGGTCACACAACCAGGATCGGAACCTAGAATTCTGGTTCCACAGTCCACACGCTTGACTGCCCTGTGAACGTGCCTCTACAGAAGCCCAATGACAGATGGGGAAACTGAGGCCCAGGGCGGCGGCAGGATGGGTCTGGGGTCTGCAGCCAGTTTTGAGGCAGAGCTGGGCAAAGAAGATGAGCTGTCTGCTCTCAGGCAGCTCCCTGTGTCCCAGTGGCCCAGTTTCCTGGGGGAGGATGGCGGGCCTGGGACTGCCATCAACCATGGAAGGAGCTGCACAGCGTCTCGCGATGCCTGGGGCTTGGCACGGCTCCTGGCCTCCGCGAGTTTCTACTTCCTCACCCATTCCCAGAAGGAAGCAATCACTTCCCGTCTGGCTGCGAGGACGTGCCAGGTGGCAACAGCTCTCCCTGCAGCTCCCAGTCCCATTTGGGGGGCTTGCTGAACCACATCAGGAGAGGGAGCAGAGAGACTCCTGATTCCTCAGTGGCTCCAGGACAGTCACAGCTGCAAAGGTGGAGTTTTTCAGACTTCAGGTTGTGAGCCACTTGTGAGTCACAAAACCCAAGCTGTGGGTGGCAACCAGGATATTTTTTTTTCTTTAATGAAACAGAAGAGGGAAAAAAAAAAGAGAAATCGGTGCATCTCAACAAAATTAACTGTTGCGGACTTCCCTGGTGGTGCAGTGGTTAAGTATCCTCCTGCCAATGCAGGGGACACAGGTTTGAGCCCTGGTCCAGGAAGATCCCACATGCTGTGGAGCAACTAAGCCCGTGCACCACAACTACTGAGCCTGCGCTCTAGAGCCTGCGAGCCACAACTCCTGAGCTCATGTGCCACAACTACTGAAGCCAGTGTGCCCAGAGCCTATGCTCTGCAACAAGAGAAGCCACCGCAATGAGAAGCCCGCGCACCGCAATGAAGAGTAGCCCCCGCTCGCTGCAACTAGAGAAAGCCTGCACGCAGGAACGAAGACCCAACGCACCCAAAAATAAATAAATAAATAAAAATTAACTGTTTCTTGGTGAGATCTTTCTTTGTTCTCCACACTTTTGGGGGCAACCCAGAGGAAGGTCAAAGGGTGCAGCCCCCTGCCGTAGGTCTCACCGCCGTCTTGGCAGCACCCAGAGGAGCCGACGAGCTTCCGAGCGTCCGTAGAATTATCACATGAACTGATACTTTGATGAAGGTGAAGTATCCACAAGGGCTTGTGTTTACTCCTCTGCTTTTCCAGTAGCTGTGTGACCCTGGGAAAGTCACTTCACCTCTCTGAGCCCCCACGTCTCCACTGCGAATGGGAAAACAGTGGGAATCTTAGTGACGATAATTCAGGCAGTGCCTGGGGAACTTCCCGGAATGATTATTAAAAAGCCCGTGAGCTCTGGACTCAGAACCGGGTTTGAGTCCCAGTTTGGCCACCCGCCAGCTGCATGACCCAACCGATCTGGGACTCAGTTGCCCCACGTGAAATATGGAGCCAAGAGCCATTCCTCTTGTGGGCTCGGGCAAGCTGGTGCATGTGGACCCCCCGGCACCCTAGGAGGACAGGGGGGCTTACGGTACCTCTTCCACCTCCAAATAGCAGAAGCTCCGGACACCAGCCCGTCTCCCAGGTTTCCCAGTGGGAGGCGAGGCTGTGGGTTTATCTCACTGACTGTGGTAGTTAGAGGTTCTACTGCAGGAATATTTATTGAGTTTGATGTATCCCCGTCCTGAAATCCAAGGAATCTGAGACACATGTGGCTCCTTACTGAAGCATTTCAGATTGTGGAACTGTGGGGCGTTTTTTGTTTGTTGTTGGTTTGTTTGCAGGAAACTTTTTATTTTGGAATCATTTTTGAAGGACAGAAATGTGGCAAAGATAGTCCGGAGAGTTCCCGTCTCCTCCTAACACAGCTTCCTCTCGTGGTGACATCTTACATAAGTGCCGTGTGCTCATCACAGCTGAGATATTAATGTGGGAACCGTACCATTACATTTCTGTTAACTAAACTCCAGATTTAGATTTCACTGGTTTTTCCACCACGGCCCCTTTTCTGTTCCAGCCTCCAATGCAGCATCTCACATGACATTTGAGGGTTTTTTTTATTTTAATAAGTTTATTTATTTTATTTTTGGCTGCGTTGGGTCTTCGTTGCTGCATGCAGGCTTTCTCTAGTTGTGGCAAGCGGGGGCTACTCTTCATTGAGGTGCACGGGCTTCTCACTACGGTGGCTTCTCTTGTTGCAGAGCACGGGCTCTAGGCGCATGGGCTTCAGTAGTTGTGGCACGCAGGCTCAGTAGTTGTGGCGCACGGGCTTAGTTGCTCCACGGCATGTAGGATCTTTCCAGACCCGGGCTCGAACCCATGTCCCATACATTGGCAGGTGGATTCTTAACCACTGCACCACCAGGGAAGCCCTTGAGGGTTTTTTTTTTCCACTTTCTTAACTTTTCATTTTAAAATACTTTCAGAATTATAAAAAAGTTGCACCGGATTCTTCTGCAAATGTTAACATTTTATCACATGCCCTTTATCCCATCCCACCCTGCTTGCTCTTTCTCTCTCTCTCTCTCTCTATATATATATGTATACACACACATTATATATAAGTATATGTGTATATACTTATAATTTACATAATGCATAGCTATAGTTTATTTGTTATACATTTATATATTATATTTAATACGTACGTATTCATTTTTATCGGAACCGTTTGTGAGTAAAGTTGCAGCCCTGACACCTTTTCCCCCCCAGATACTTCAGTGGGTTTACGTCCCACTAAAAAGCAAAGACCCCCCCAGGGCAATGGTGTGCAGGCGATGAGCGTGATGCAATCCCGTCACCATCACGTCCCGAATCCCGTCACCATCACGTCCCGCTGGCATTCCCAGTTTCCCCATGAATGTCCTTTAGGGCCATAGAAAATTGACTTTTTTCCTTGGGTCTCGAGTGCAGCGGTGTCGCTGGGTCCTGCCCTCACTGCCTTCAGAGTTGCTGGGAGTGGGAGGGGACGAGAGCCCCCCAGGGGCGGTACAACAGAGTTCCACCCCGTCCTCTGCTGCTTCTTACACTCCCCGCCTCCTCCCTGCTGTGTTTCCTCTGCTCCTCGTTCCTCTTTCTGGCTCCAGCCAGGGCACCCCTTCCCTTTTTGCTGCTGGTCCCAGTTCCTCCTGCACGAATCTGCTTCCCCACCCCTGGAGGGACCCCACACCAGTGTCCCCCAGGAGCCGGCAGGGTGACAAGGTGTTGGAGGTGGTTCCCGGCCCCACACCTCCCGCCTGGCTATCATGCCCATTTCACAGACGAGAAAACAGGGGCTCAGACAGGGAGATATCAGGGCTCAGACAGCAGGGAGCCAGGCCTTGCTCTTTGAGCTTCCAAAGGTTCTAGTGTTACTATCCCAGACCCATGACCGGCTTTTTGACGTGCGACCCTGCACTCAGAAGGGCCCTGTGGTTTCATCCAGCGCTTGGCCCTGGAGATTCTGTAGGTGAGCCTGCAAGGACCCCTCTCCCCACTCTGGTCCACCAGCAAGGTCGTGTGTATTCTGTCTCCCAAATATCTTGGGCATATGTCCTCTTCTCTCTAGCTCCACGCGGCCACCTGGGTCCAGCCTGGACCAGAACAGTCCCATTTGGCTGGGTTCACCCCTCCCCAACCTGCCCTCCCCTCAGTAGTCAGGGGCCACCTGTGAGCCCCTGGGTCAGGCCCCACCCCTCCTCTACCCACAGCCCACAAGGCCCTGCATGACCTGCCCTGTCCTCTCCCTGCCCTCCCCCTCCCTCTCTCCCCCTTGATCACTCTGCCCCAGACACACAGGCCTCCTGGCTGTTCCTCCAACATGCCAGGCATGGTCCTGCCCCTGGACCTTTGCATGTGCTGTGCCTGCTGTTGGGAATGCTATTCCCCCTTCTCTTCTAATGAATTCTGTCATCTGCCAGGTCTCAGATGAGATGTCACCTCCTCAGTGAAGCCCTCCTAGATTACCCAGCCTAACTCAAAGCCCCCTTCTCCTTAGAACCCCTTCCACAATCATAATTTCACCTCCTCCCTCTCTCCCCCTCGCTCACTCACCTCCAAGCACACAGGCCTCCTCGCTATTCCTCCAACACACCAGGCCTGGTCCTGCCCCAGGGCCTTTGCACGTGCTGTGTCCACTGCCTGGTGCTCCCTCCTCCAGATCTTGGCACGAGAGCAACCTTCCCAGCCTTCAGATCTCAACGCCAATGTCACCTCCACTGAGAAGCCTTCTGTGACACTTAGCTGTAGTAGTCACTTAATCATTCTTTATCTATTTATCTTATTGTATTTCCTTCACAAAACTTTCTCTTCCTGAAATTATTATAGCGAATAATAATAATAGTAATTATAATCATGGTAAAGACTACTATTGCTAATAATAGTGGACAGGAATGTAGCTCTTACTATGTCAAAGCACACTCTAGGCCAGGGGTCCACAGATTTTTCTGTAAAGGGCCAGATGGTAAATCTTTTCAGCTTTGCAAGCCAGAGGATCTCTGACTACTCAACACTGCAGCTGTCCCGAGAAACCAACCCTAGATAATTTGTATACAACAGGGCACGGCCATGTGCCAATAAAACTTTATTGACCAACCCTGAAACCTGAATTTCATGTCATTTTCAGGTGTCACCAAAAAGGAATCTTTGGATTCCTTTCAGCCATTAAAAAATGCAAAAACTGTAACCATTACAAAAATGTAAAAACTGTAAGGGTGAAAAGAATTAGAAATATAAAAACCATGCAAACTGTAAAAATTTGCTGGCCATGAAAAAACAGGCAGCTGTCAGGAATTCCTTGGTGGTCCAGTGGTAGGACTCAGCGCTTTCACTGCAGGGGACCCCAGTTCCATCCCGGGTCGGGGAACTTAGATCCCACAAGCCGCGTGGTGTGGCAAAAAAACAAAAACACAAAACAAAACAAAATCCCCAAATTAAAAATAAAAACAGCGGCCGGCAGGCCGTGGTGTGCTGCCCCTCCTGGGACAAACTTTTAATGAACTAGTTTACCCCTCACGTCCACCCAGCAAACCATGTTTCACAGGTGGGGAAACCGAGACATAGAGCCATGAAGCGGCTCGCCCGGGATCACAGAGCGGGGATTTGAACCCTAGTGGCGGGAGGTGGCGGGTGGTGGGAGCCCCGGAGGGCTGAGCTGACCGCAGAGTCCTCTCCCCAGGCCCTGGCGAGAGCGGGAAGAGCACGTTCATCAAGCAGATGCGCATTATCCACGGGGCGGGCTACTCGGAGGAGGAGCGCAAGAGCTTCCGGAGCCTGGTCTACCAGAACATCTTCGTGTCCATGCAGAGCATGATTGAGGCTATGGAACGGCTGCAGATCCCCTTCAGCTGGCCCGAGAGCAAGGTGAGCATCCCGGCTCTCACCGCATGGGCGCCACACTGGGAGGGGTTTCCTTAGGACTTCAGGGTGGGACTGTGTCCCTTCAGATCCCCTAAGTCCTTGTGAAGAACCACCTCCTCCAAGGTTTCCTGGGATCCTGTTCCGCATTCCAGGCAGCTCAGCACCAGCAGGTCCCCCCACCAACTTCGCGGGTTCCCTGTGGACCCCCAGGGCTCAGCCATCTCTCCCTTGGACCCCATGATGCCTGGTAGGAGTCCTGAGTCAGCAGGCATTTTGTTCTAGAAATATTAGTACGGTGGACTGGTTCCTGAGCCCTGCCCTACCCTGCTGGGGGGAGGGGTGCTATGCAGACTGTGCGTCACATGACCCTTCTCTTTAAAATTTTTATTTTATTGTGTGAAGAACACTCAACATGAAATCTATTCTCTTAGCAAATTTTAAGCGCGCGATGCAGTATCAGTAACTGCAGACACAATGTCATCAGGGAGAGCTCTAGGATGTATTCCGCTTGCCTAAGGGAAACTTTATTCATAGCAACCCCAATTCCCTTCCCCTAGCCCATTCTACTCTGTGTCCATGAACTTGCCTCTTCCAGATGCCTCATGTAAGCGGGATCGTGCAGGATCTGTCCTTCTGTGACTGTGTTATTTCACTTAATATCGTGTCTTCAAGGTTCATCCACATTGTCCCCTGTTGCAGAATTTCCTTCTTTTTAAAGGCTGAATAGTATTCGAGATATATCTATCTTTATCCATTCAACCATCGATGGACATTTAGGTTCTTTCCACATCTTGGCTGCTGTAAATAACACTGCAGTGAACCTGGGTGTACAGATATCTTTTCAAGATCCCAGTTTCATTTCTTTTGGATAAATACCCAGGAGTGGAATTGCTGTATCATAGAGTAGCTCTATTTTTAAAAATTATTTATTTATTTGCCATGTCACATGGCTTGTGAGATCTTAGTTCCCCGACCAGAGATGGAACCCAGACCCTCAGCAGTGAAAGCGTGGAGTCCTAACCACTGGACCGCCAGGGAATTCCCAGTGGCTCTATTTTTAATTTTGGTGGCAACCTCCATACTGTTTTCCACAATGGCTGTACCAGATTGCATCGCCCCAGCAGTGCATGAGGGTTCCGACCCACAAGACCTCAGGACTGGTTCTTTCTGAGGCCTCTCTCCTTGGCTCGTAGATGGCTGTCTTCTCCCTGTGTCCTCACGTGGTCATCGTTCTGTGTGTGTCTGTGTCCCAATCTCCTCTTCTTACAAGGACGCCAGTCACATTGGATTAGCGCCACCCTCATGACCTCATTGTGACTTCATTACCTCTGTAAAGACCCTATCTTCAGACATGAACAACAGGAGTGCCTGCTTCCGGTGCAAAGAAAGGAGGACAGATAGAGAAGAGGTTACTGCCCCAGGCAGGGTCCCCCAGAACTGACGCTCCCCGCACGCAAACAAGCCCCTGCTGGCTTCTCGCGCCGCTGTGCGCTCTACCTGTGCCCACCCTTGGTGGACGGACGCCGGCACGAAAGGGGGTGGAGACGTCAGGAGGGCAACCCGCCCCGCCCGGCTGCTCTGACCCGCCCCTGTCCGTCTGTCCCTCCCCAGCACCGGGCCAACCTGATCATGAGCCAGGACCCCTACAGGGTGACCACCTTCGAGAAGCACTACGCCGTGGCCATGCAGTGGCTGTGGAGGGACTCCGGCATCCGCGCCTGCTACGAGCGCCGGCGCGATTTCCACCTGCTCGACTCGGCAGTGTAGTGAGTCTGGGGTCCGCGGAGACGGGCGCGGGGTCGGGGTGCCGAGCGCGAGGCGGTGCCAAGGCGGAGCCAGAGGAGACCCAGTCCCAGGGATCGGAGCCGGCAGAGGGGCCTCAGGCTGGCCAGCTCCCACTGCTGGGAATGCTGTGGGTGGTCTTGCCCCGGGGTGAGGCCGTCCCCGGGGAGCCGCTGCTCCCCAGGTGACACAGCTCCTGGGGTGCACTGTTCATGGGGTGACATCATTCCTGGGGTGACACTATTTCTGGGGTGATGGTGCCTCTGGGGTGACTGTTCTAGGATGACGCTGTCCTGGGGTGACACCATTTCTGGGGTGACGCTGTTCATCATCATGCAGTGAAGCTGTCCTGGGTACAACGCTGGGTGTCTAGTGCTCCCAGCTATCACTGTTCTTGGGGCAGTGACACACCTGGGGTGACAGTTTTCCCAGGGTGACGCCCGCGCCAGGGAGACAGTCCTTGGGGTCACGCTGCTGAGGGTGAAGCTGCTTCTCCCGATGCTCCCATGGCCTTGGGCTGTGCTCCTGAGCCACCTGGGACCCCAGAGATCCTGGCCCTGCCCTGGGGGCTCTCTTTCCCCCAGCAAGGTCCTCACCAGGCCCTGGGTGGTGGGCCTGAGAAGCAAAGGGAGGTTTCAAGGCCAAGACTCAGGGCTTCTGGCTCTACAGCTACCTGTCAAATCTGGACCGCATCATGGAGGAGGGCTACATCCCTACCTCGCAGGACGTGCTCCGCAGCCGCATGCCCACCACCGGCATCAACGAGTACTGCTTCTCCGTGCAGAAAACCAACCTGCGGTGAGCGCATAGCCTGGTGGGTGGAGAAGGCTCCTGTTGGAGGGGCAAAGGAACTGGGGCACTGAGGGATGAGTAGGAGTTGCCTAGTCCCAGCCCCCAAAGGGGCTGCCAGGCTGAAGGAGGCAAGGCTGGACACAGACACCTCCAGCCCCTCCATGGAATCAGGACTGGGACCTGGGGGAGCCAAAACTGAGCCCCCAGAGCTCTGGGAGGGTACGTCTTCCTGGAGGAGGGGACATTGTTATTAGGGCATTGAAGAATGAATAGGAGTTCACTGGAGCTAGGAGGTGATGGGAAGGAAGAGACAGAGACTGTGCAGTCAGGGCTAGACCAGAGGGATTGATTTGGAGCTGGGGAAGCTCACCCTTTGAGCTTACCCAGCCCCAAATGAGGGGTGAAGCTGGAGGTCAGGAGACCCAGGAGAAGGCAGGAGCCATGGTTCAGGCAGAAAGGGTTGGGAAGTGCCCGGGAAGTGGCCTTGGGGATGGAAATGAGGGGACAGTGCGAGAATGCTTTCTGATGTAGAATGGGCAGGACTAGATGAGCATGGGATGTAGGGCAGAGAGTCAAAAGTGACTCCCTATGGGTTTCCCATCAAGGTGACAGAGTAGATGGTGGAGCCACAGTGGTGGTGGCGGGATAGGAGGTATTACAATAGATGATGAACTCATTTGGGGCAGGTTGGTTCTGAGGGGTCTGGGGCATCTGGGAGGTGGCTGGGCGCACACAGGCCTGAGCTGGAAGCCAGAGGTGTGGGTGGCCAGTGCAGCAAAGGATGGTCCATGCAGAGTCATGGTCAGTGTCAAAGGCCAAGGAGAGATCAGGAAGAATACAGTGAGAGAAGCGACTTCTGGGAGTGGCCTTTAGAGAATCCTCAGTGACCTTAGTGGCCTTTAGAGAATCTTCAGTGACCTTAGGCAGGGACCTGTGGAGGGTGCAGGGGGATGCTTGAGGCCCTTCAGTGTCCAACCCACCCATGTTGATCCCTTGTTTCCCTGAACACCCCCTCCCCCGGCCCCATGTTGTTCTGGCCTCTGCAATAGTCCTTAGCAGGAAGGTTCATAATTTATCTGTTTGCATTGGGTCTCCTCCACTAGACGGAGAGACCCTCAACGTTAGGGGCTGAGTTTGCTTCACTGGTGTTGATCAGCTGAAGGTCAGAGTGGAAGTTTGGAAATGTGAGTGGATGGTTGGAAAGATGGGTGGATGGATGGGTGGGTGGATGCATGGATGGACGCGTGGATGGGTAAGTGGGTGGATAGATGGATCAATGGATGGGTATATGGGTGGGTGGGTGTACGTATGTATGAATGGATAAATGGATAGATGGACAGATGGATGGATTGATGGGTGGGTAGGTGGACGTATGGACAAATGGGTGGGTGGGTGATGGGTTGGATGGATGAATGGATGGATGAGTTGGTAAACGTTTAGGAGTAAAAGTAGTGGTTGGGGAAGTTCAGAAGTAAGGCTGGGCTGAGGAGGGAATTATCAGATGGGGAAACTTGAGTCCGTTCTTAGGCCAAAGGTGAGGGCTCAGAGGAAACTGAGACTCCGAGCTGGGAGGCTGGCAAGCAGCATACCCCACACCTATCTCAGCCATCGGAGCCCCAGTCTCAACCGCTGCATCACACGCCCCGCTCTGGATACGGGGTTTGAGGGACTCTGAGGATCATGAGAGAGGCTGGTTTCAGGAATCAGGAGCCGCAGGCATCAGCCTGGATTTCCCTCCGGTACAGCAGGGCAAGTCCCTTCTTGCTCTGAGGCTTCTGGCATTTCCTTCCAGCTGCCTGAGTAATGGTCCCATCCCTGGGGAAATGACACAGGGCTTGTTGTCAGTAACCCACGTTTCTTAGAAGAGAGAACAGAAAGGCAGGAGGGCCCAGGCTTTTGCTGTGGTGTGTGTGGGGGTGGAGGCAAACCCTTTCCCTGGGCCACACACAGAGGGGACGGCGTTTGCCCGTCTGTGTGGCCACTGGACACTCCCACGGTCAACTAGAACACAGCTGATGGGAAACTGAGTTCTGGAGACGATCCGCAATTTCCCTCTTGTCACCCAGCCAGAACCAGGGCAGAGTGAGGGCAACCAGCTGTCTTCTACCATGGGGTAGAAATCAGGCAGCCCAGTGTAGTAGAAGCTCTAGAAAGTGCCCTCTCTCCCTATGCCTCAGTTTCCTCATCCATAAAATGGGCATAATAGCGATACTTGCTCCATGGGGTGAAACGCTGTAACACACAAGGTGGTTGGCATCTATTCTTGTTGCTATTAATATTGCTCATGGCATGTCCCAGCCATGACTGGGGTCTGGGACGCCTCGTCACGGGGGTCCCGATTAGGCCTGAACTCTGAAAGGGAGTTGTTCCCGGTAAGGATCGTGGACGTCGGGGGCCAAAAGTCAGAACGCAAGAAGTGGATCCACTGCTTCGAGAATGTGATCGCCCTCATCTACCTGGCCTCGCTGAGCGAATACGACCAGTGTCTGGAGGAAAACAACCAAGAGGTGAGGGGCCACGATCGATGCAGGGGCACCATTTCCCCTGCTTTTCTTACCCCCATCTTGGCCCGGGGACCCACAGCTGAGCAGGCACTCTTGAGTGGGGCTTTGTGTGTCTGGCGTGGCTTTGAGCTTCACCGTCCACTCTTTTGTGGTCAGACCATTGAACCCCAACACACAGATCTACAAGCATTTGTGAGGCCAGGACCCTGACACACACACACACACACACACACACACACAGAGTCGGACACTCAAGCCTCAAGACACACACCCACCCCCGCACCCCACTGAAGCACAATGTAAGCTGTCCTGGGAATGTGGGTCATGGGGACAATGTCCTGCTTTTACTCAGAATTCTTCTCCTTTGCGTGAACTCTTCTCCTAATTAACTCCCGGTGTGAAGGTCAGGCACGTTATCATCTCTGACATGTGCACTTTTCAGGGTTAAACTTTCCCATAGACAGTTTCGGGATCCAAGGTTATAATTTCGACTTTCAAACTGAATCAGATAGAATCAATTTGAGGTCATTCTGACACAGATCTTGCTCCAGTCCAGCCACACGAGATGGCCTAGTTTGCTAGGGCTGCTGTGATGAAGTACCACAAACTGGGAGGTGGTGGGCATGGGGGTGGGGGAGAGCTGAAACAACAGAAGTGTATCGTCTCATAGTCTTGGAGGCCAGAAATCTGTGGTCAGGGTGTCAGTGGGGCTGGTTCCCTGTGAAGGAGAATCTGTTCCAGGCTCTCCCAGCTTCTGGTGGCCACTGGCAATCTTTGGCGTCCCTTGGCTTATAGAAACATCACCCCATTTTACCTCCATCTTCACGTGGCCATCTCCTTGTGTCCTAATTCTCCTTTTTATAAGGATACCAGACATTGGACTTAGGGCCCATCCTACTCCAGTGTGACTGATTCTTAACTAATTACGTCTTCAAAGACCCTATTTCCAAATAAGGTCTCATTCTGAAGTTCCAGGTGGACATGAATTTTGGTGTGGGGGGGACACTACCCAAACCAGTACAGGCACAAAACCATCTCGGGCATACATAGGCAGCTGGCCACACCACCCTCAGACCCAGCTGGGTGGGAATTGGGGAGCCTCAAGCTGCTGGATGGGGGGCCGACAGCCTCATCTCTACGTGGGGAGAGGGCTCCCGTTTGGGCCAAGCTGGCCGTCTAGATCCATGACCTGCTTGTGCCCCCCAACCCAGAACCGAATGAAGGAGAGCCTGGCCCTGTTTGGCACCATCCTGGAACTGCCCTGGTTCAAAAGCACTTCCGTCATCCTCTTCCTCAACAAAACTGACATCCTGGAGGAGAAGATCCCCACCTCCCACCTGGCTACCTACTTCCCCAGTTTCCAGGGTGAGTGGTTCTAGAACTTTCTATCCCTTCACTTCCCAAAAGCAGCTCCCAAGAGAGATGCTGGTCCAGGTCCTACCCCAGCCTAGAGCCAGTGGGGTTTCAAATGCAATGGGACAGGCCTGAGTTCCAGACCCATCTCTGTCCTCTGCCCAAGATCTCTGAGTCTCAGCTTCCCCCTCTGTAGAATGGGGATAAACTAACACAAGCCTTCATACTGGATGCTGAAAACAGCAGAAATTTTTCCCCTCACAGTTCAGTAGGCCAGAAGTCTGAAATCAAGGTGTCAGCAGGGTTGGTTCCTTCTGGAGGCTCCAGGGGAGAATCTGTTCCAGGCCTCTCTCCTAGCTTCTGGTGGTCCCCTGCAATCCTTGCCATTCCTTGACTTGTAGATGCATGTCTCTAATCTCTGCCTCTGTCACCACATGACTTTGTCTCTGGTTGTCTCTTGTCTTCTTATAAGGACACCAGTCATTCATTCATATCTATATATGAATATATATATTAATATTCATATATATATATATGAATGTGAGATGGTGGTGGGGGGAATCGCATGTGTGCCTCACCAGGATGGCCATCCTTCCCCCCCTCTCTCTCGGCCTCAGTTTCCCCATTTGCACCTCCGCAGGATGTCTTTCTCTGCAGTTCCAGGCTCCCATCCCCCCAGCTCCATGCCCAGCCAAGAGAGAGGGTCTCTTTTTAAACACAGTTCAGCCCAGAGTCCCAGAGACCAGTGTCATTGGTCCATTCCAGATCATGTGACCTGCATGAACACATACCTGATGCTCTTATTGGCTTGGCCTGAGTCAAGTGACCAGCTAGAAAGGCAAAAGATGGCAGTGGCAGGCAGGCACTTTGGTGGGTGGTCCCTGCAGCCCTGTTGCTGCCCGTATCGGGGACAGGGTCTCCAGAGCCCACCTTGGCCCCAGGAGGGAGAGGCTCCCACCTGCCCCATGAGCCGTGTGCCCTGACTGCCCACCCCTGTCCCCAGGCCCGAAGCAGGACACGGAGGCAGCCAAGAAATTCATCCTGGACATGTACACCGGCATGTACACCAGCTGTGTGGACGGCGCAGACGGGAGCAGGAAGGGCTCTCGCTCCCGCCGCCTCTTCAGCCACTACACGTGCGCTACGGACACACAGAACATCCGCAAGGTCTTCAAGGACGTGCGGGACTCAGTCCTGGCCCGCTACCTGGACGACATCAACCTGCTGTGACCTAGGCCCAACGCTCCGGACTCAGACCCGCGCGTGGCAGGCGGGACCTGCGGGCGGTGGGGGCGGGGTGGGCCAGCGCTCAGCGAACCCAGGTGCCCCTTGCTGCTCCAGCCCCAGGCCCAGGTGGCAGAAGGGCCACGAGTGAGCCGGGGTGGAAGGCCGATCGGCGCCTCCTCCTTTCTCCGTCCCTCAGCGGGACAGCCTCTGTGTCTTCCTTTCCTCTACTCACTGTATCTCCTTGGAGAGGGAGCACAATGGCCTTTTAGGAGGCCGGGGTGCAGGAAAAGGTGAAGAGAGCAGGGGATCCAGGACTTGGGTGGATGGGGTTCTCTCAGGACCCTCACCTCCAGGTATGTCCCCCCTTGGGCAGGGGTCTGGGACCCTTTTGGGGGTGATGCACCAGCCCCGGGACAGGGAAGTGGTCCTTCATGCCGAGGGACGCGGACTCTGGCGCCCCCTAGCGGAAAGGAGCCGCATCCTAGCCTGAGGTCTGCGTAGCTCAGGGACTTGCGTTTTCCTACGAGAAAGACGCCCAGAAAACGCTGCCGTATCAGAGCCTCGTGGTTCGAAGTGTGTCCTGCCCCAGTTTTCAGATGAAGGAAACCGAGATCTACAGGCATCCCCCGCCCCCCTTCCTTACCAGGCTGGGGGCCGGGCGTGCTGCATCTTACAACCTTCTGTATTTATTACCTCACCTTCTGCGGGGCCCCTTGAAGGGTGGACATTAAAGAAATGACATTCTGGAGACCTTTGATTTCTTAGGGGCGTCCTGGTTAACAACCAACCCCCTGCCCCGCGCGGTCCCATCTCAGGTCGTCTGTCCCGGGCAGGGTAGCAAGGAAGGAAAAAGGGAAAAAAAACTTGTGCAGCCACTTGTGTAGGGCATGGTACACAGAGCTGTGTGGGACTGTGTGCACTTTGAGCCAGGAAGTGGAGTTCAGCCTCTCTCCCTGGCCCCGGGGACATTTGAGCTGACCTTCTGTTGCTACTCACCCAAAATTCCAGCAGCAGCCACCGCCTATCCCTGACGGAGATGATGATGATTCCACTTACTCCAGATCCTGGTCTCCCACCATCCTCAGGGCAGGCCCATGAAGCACCAACCCCATCACCCCCATTTTACAGATGGGGAAACCGAGGCACAGAGAAACTGAATAATTTGACTAAGGCTAAACACCTGGGTGGTGGCCAAGCCAAGATTCTAGTATTCATTCAAGAGGTTTTTTGTTTTGTTTTACTTTTTAAAAAATCAACTTTAATTTTTAGAATAGTCTTAGGTTTATAGAAAAATTGCGAATACAGAGGGTTGCCTTATGAAACCATGATTTCCTGTATTATTAATATATTAATATGGTACTTTTTTTTTTCCATTAATGAACCAATATTGACCCATTATTAACTGAAGTCCAAAAACTTTCCTTTTTTCCCCTAATGTCCTTTTTCTGTCCTGGGACCCCACCCAGGTTCCCACACGACATTTCATCATCACGTCTCCTTAGGCTCTTCTGAGCTGTGATGGTTTCTCAGACTTTCTTCGTTTTTGATGACCTTAACAGTTTTGAGGAGTGCTGGCCAGCTTTTACTTTCCCAGGGCTGCTGTAACGAAGTACCACAGACAGAGGGGCTTAAAACCACGCAAATGTATTCTCTCACAGTTCTGGAGGCAAAGTCTGAGACTAAAGTGTCAGCAGGGCTGTGCTCCCTCCAGAGGCTCTAGGGGAAAGTCCTTCCTGCCTTTTCTAGCTTCTGGTGGCTCTGTGTATCCCTGGCTTGTGGCTGCGTCCCTCCCGTCTCTGCTTGTGTCTTCACGTGGCCATCTCCTCTTGTGCGTGCCTGCGTCCAAATTTTCTTTTTACAGAGACACCAGTTACGCTGAATTAGGCCCGCCCAAACGACCTCATCCTAACTTGATTCTATCTGCAGTGATCCTATTTCCAAAGAAGGTCACGTTCCCAGATACCTCTCATAAAACGTATTTTGTCAAACGTCCTTCGGTTGAGTTTCGTTTGATGTTTTTCTCATGATTAGACTGAGGTTTAGATTTTAGGTCAGAGGAGCACAGAAGTGAAGAAGGTTTTGTCCCATTATATCAAGAGTACATGCCGTCAGCATGACCTTGGTCCCCTGAGTTAGGCACCCAATTCTTATTTATTTATTTGTTTATTTATTTATTTATTTACGGCTGCATTGGTTCTTCGTTGCTGCACGTGGGCTTTCTCTAGTTGCGGCACATGGGCTTCTTATCGCGGTGGCTTCTCTTGTTGTGGAGCACGAGCTCTAGGCGCGCGGGCTCAGTAGTTGTGGCACGTGGGCTCAGTAGTTGTGGTTCGTGGGCTCTAGGGCACAGGCTCAGTAGCTGTGGCACACGGGCTTACTTGCTCCGCGGCACGCGGGATCTTCCCGGACCAGGGCTCAAACCCATGCTCCCTGCATTGGCAGGTGGATTCGTAACACTGTGCAACCAGGGAAGTCCCTGGTTACTTTCATTATCCCTGATATCATACCATTTCATCCACATCCTTGTAATATACAAAGACTCCCTTCTAAAAAGGATAAACATAATGCAACATTATCACATCTAAAAAAGTTAGCAATGACCCTTGGGTATTTAATATCCAGTCAGTATCCAGATTTCCCCATGTGTCTTGTAAATGTCTTTTCTAAAACTCCCCGCCGCCACCCTGCTGCGCTGCACGGCTTGCAGATTTTGGGATCTTAGTTCCTCCACCAGAGGTTGAACCCGGACCCTCGGCAGTGAGAGAGTGGAGTCCTAACCGCTGGACCGCCAGGGAATTCCCTAAAGCTTTTCATTTCATAATAATATTAGGTTTACAGAAAAGTTGCAGCAATAGTGCAGAGTTCCTGAACATCGTCCGCCCACTTTCCTCTGACGTGAACCTCTTAGATAACCATGCTACAAGCCAGGTTATCAAAGCCGGGGAATTAACATCAACCATCATCCTATTACCTAACCTCTAGACTTGTTAGAATTTGACCAGTTTTCCCTCTCCTGCCATTTTTCTGGGCCAGGATTCCTCATTGCACCTCCTGTCTTTGTCTCCTTGGTGACGGCTCCTCAGCCTTTGTCTGTCATGACCTGTTTAAGGAGTTCTGCCCAGGGGACTTCCCTGGTGGCACAGTGGTTAAGAATCCGCCTGCCAATGCAGGGGACACAGGTTCGAGCCCTGGTCCGGGAAGATCCCCATGCTGCGGAGCAACTAAGCCCGTGCACCACAACTACTGAGCCTGCGCTCTAGAGCCCGCGAGCCACAACTACTGAGCCCACGAGCCACAACTACTGAAGCCCGTGAGCCACAACTACTGAGCCCACATGCCACAACTACTGAAGCCTGTGCGTCTAGAGCCTGTGCTCCGCAACAAGAGAAGCCACCGCAATGAGAAGCCCGCGCACCGCAACGAGGAGTAGCCCCTGCTTGCCACAACTAGAGAAAGCCTGCACTCAGCAACAAAGACCCAACGCAGCAAGAAAGAAAGAAAGAAAGAAAGAAAGGGAAAGAAAGAAAGAAAGAAAGACAAAAGAAAGAAAGAAAAGAAAGAAATTTATAAAATTTAAAAAAAAAAGAGTTCTGGCCGGTTATTTTATAGAACGTCCCGCAATTTGGGCTTGTCTGATGTTTGCTCATGATGTAATTAACAGCATGCATTTTGGGCGAGAATGCCGCAGGGTCCCTCTTAGTACATCCCCCTGGTGGGCCCATGATGGCAAAATGTATCATTGCTGATGATGAACCGTCATACGTGTTTTTTCCGCAGGTAGTTCCTTTGAGTCAGGACCCAAACAAAGCCCACACGTGGCATTTGGTTGCTGTATCTCTTAGTGTCTTTTCACCTATAACCATCACCCAACCTTTTTTCTTTGCCATTTATTTGTTGAAGAAACCAGGTCGTTTATCTGGTAGAGTTTACCAGCCTCCTGATTGGGTGGGTTGTTTCCCTGATGTGGATTAATGGTTTCCTCTGTCCCCTGTAATCCCTGTGAATCAATCTACCTAGAAACATGAGTGGACTTCCTAGGTGGTGTGAGCTCCACCAGACAACACATCTAGTTTGTTTTCTCTCTGTATCTCTGGGTCTCCGTGTCTTTGTCTCTCTCTCCGTGAGACATGTAACAACATTAACACCCAGTTGGTTCCCTCCCCTACCTCGTCAAAAATGACCAGTGGGTTCAGGTGGCACAAGTCTGATTCATTTACTGTGAAATTTCCACGTGAACCTCTCTCATAATGGTGTTAGTGGCCACTGGTGATCATCGCTTACATACATCATTAGGGGTTGCAAAAATGGTGACTTTGAACACTTTCATTTCTTCTGCATTTATTGCCTGGAATTTTTCTGTTAAAAAACCCAGCTCAAGCAAAAGAACTGAAAGCAGGGTCTCAAAGAGATATTTGTACACCCGTGTCCACAGCAGCATTATTCGCAATGGCCAAGAGGTGGAAGCAACCTGTGTCCATTGAGAGATGGATGGATAAACAAATACGGTTCACCCATACAGCGGAATATGATTCAGCCTTAAAGTGGAAGGAAATTCTGACACACACTACAACATGCAGGAACTTTGGGACCTCATGCTCAGTGAAATAAGCCAGACACAGAAGGAGAAGTACTGTCTGATCCCACTCACAGGAGGTCCTGGAGGAGTCAGATCCACAGAGACAGGAAGTCGATGGTGGGGGCCAGGGGCTGGGGGAGGGGCATGGGAAGTCAGTGTTTAATGGGGACAGAGTTTCAGTTTGGGAAGATGAGAAAGTTCTAGAGATGATGGTGGGGATGGTTGCACAACAGTGTGAATGTATTTTTTTTTAATTAAGTTATTTTTGGCTGTGTTGGGTCTTCGCTGCTGTGCCTGGGCTTTCTTTAGTTGCAGCGAGCGGGGGCTACTCTTTGTTGTGGTGCGCGGGCTTCTCATTGCGGTGGCTTTTGTTGCAGAGCATGGGCTCTAGGCACGCGGGCTCAGTAGTTGTGGCTCGCAGGCTCTAGAGCACAGGCTCAGTAATGGTGGCACATGTGGGATCTGCCTGGACCAGGGATCGAACCCGTGTCCTCTGCATTGGCAGGCGGATTCTTAACCACTGTGCCACCAGGGAAGCCCCAATGTGAATGTATTTAATGCCACTTAATTGTGCACTTAAAAATTGTTAAAATGGTAATTTAATGTCACATGTAATTTACCACAATTTAAAGCAATTTACAAAATGGAGTATGATTAAAAAAAATCTTTCCCCTATCAAGTAATTGGTTACCCAGAAGTAAAGGCTGTGCAGGAAAGACAGGGTAAATGCCTGATTCTTGACTTTTCTTTAGCAGTTTTCACAATAATTTGTTACTTCCTCAATATCCACAAAAGATCACCAGAGAGGTTTTTTTTTTCCTTTTGTGTCACTATGAACTCATGGATGTAACATCTGATGTGTTTCTATCCACTGCATATCTTATTCTTCTTATGCCCACATTGTTTCATCTTTGGCCAGTGGAAACCTCTTTGAGTTGGTCCCTAAGTCCTTTTGTTTGTTTGTTTGTGGTTTTTTTGCAGTATGCGGGCCTCTCACTGTTGTGGCCTCTCCCACTGCGGAGCACAGGCTCCGAACGCGCAGGCTCAGAGGCCATGGCTCATGTGGGATCAACAATAGTATTTAATATACAGCCCATACGAAAATTTCACCAGTTGTCCCAATATTGTCTTTTATAGCAACTCCCGCCTCCCCCCTCCCCTATTGTTGTATTCAGTTGGGGGTCACTCATTGCATGTAGTTTCTTATATCTCTGATCTCCTTTCTTCTGAGACAGCTTTAGGCTTTTGTTGTTGTTGTTGTCTCTTATGACCTTTTACGACCTCGAGTCTTTCCAAGAGGCCAGGCCAATTATTCTGTGGGATGTCCCTCAGTGTGGGTCTGTCTGATGGTTCCCACAATCAGAGGCAGGTGATCCACGTTTGGCAGGAATAGCCTAGAAGTGATGTGTCCTTCTCAGTGCCTTGTATCAGGAGGCCCAGGAGGCCCACGAAGCCCATTTTTTTCCCCCATTCCCTGTGTGTTTACTTGGTGTCTTGGTTAAGCTGCTCTTCACCGGTTTCTAAGTAAGGCATTTTCCCCTTTGTAACTGATAAATCATCCGTAGGAAAATACTTTGAGATTACGTAAATATCCTGCTCCCCAACAAACTTCCACCTAATTACTTTAGCATCCACTGACGAATCCTGCTTGGATCAATTATTGCTGGGATGGTTACCAAATGGTGATTTTTTTCTTCTTTTTTTTTTTGCCGTACGCGGGCCTCTCACTGTTGTGGCCTCTCCCGTTGCGGAGCACAGGCTCCGGACGCTCAGGCTCAGCGGCCATGGCTCACGGGCCCAGCCGCTCCGCGGCATGTGGGATCTTCCCGGACCAGGGCACGACCCCGTGTCCCCTTCATCGGCAGGCGGACTCTCAACCACTGCGCCACCAGGGAAGCCCCCAAATGGTGATTTTTTAAACTCTGTTATTGAGTCAGCACCTGGGAGTGGGATTGCTGGATCATACGGAATGGTCATTCTTTTTTTTTTTTTTCTAATTGTTTTTTAAACTACACATAACATAAAATGAACCGTGTTGTACATTTCAGAGGTATGGCTGAATGAATACATTCGTCATTTTGCAACTGTCACCACCATCCATCTGCAGAACTCTTTTCACCTTGTAAAACTGAAACTCTGTCCTCATTGAACACTAACTCTGAATCCCTCCCTTCCCTGCCCCTGGCACCCACCATCCTACTTTCTGTCTGTGTGATTTTTTAAAAAAATATTTATTTTATTTTTGGCTGTGTTGGGTCCTCGTTGCTGTGCGCGGGTTTTCTTTAGTTGCAGTGAGTGGGGGCTACTCTTTGTTGCAGTGCTCGGGCTTCTCATGGCAGTGGCTTCTCTTTGTTGCAGAGCACAGGCTCTAGAGTGCAGGCTTCAGTAGTTGTGGCCCACGGGCTTAGTTGCTCTGCAGCATGTGGGATCTTCCTGGACCAGGGCTTGAACCCGTGTCCCCTGCACTGGCAAGCTGATTCTTAACCACTGCGCCACCAGGGAAGCCCCATGTCTGTGTGATTTTAAGATTGTTCATTGTTGACGCTCAAATTGTCTCAGGTTTGGCCAGCTTGTGTTTCTCCCACGGGTCCCCATCCTTCTCGGAGCCCTTCCTTACTCTCTGGTGCATCAAGACATTCCAGGCTCACCTTGTATGCTTCCTGCCCCATCCCTGGAATCAATCATTTCTCCCTAGAGTCCTGGATCCCTTCTTTTTTTTTTTAGGGCATGATATTTAGAAGCCAAGATCTGGGTGCTAGGTGTGCTCATTCCTATTGGGTTATCTCAGTGGATGGACTTAGGAAATTGATTTGTGTTTAAATATCAAGTCCCCATGGATACTTTAATCCCATTTCATCCCTGTGGGGCTCTTCTATTTCATCTTTGCACCTCTCTCCCCCAGTGAACACCTGATTCCTAATAATATCAACACACTTGCTACTTCGCCACATTTGCTACTTCACTCAGTCCCACAGTACAGGATAGTTTCAGAATCACTACATCTATGCCACTCCCAAAAACGAACGTACTGAACCAAGTTTAAATTTTTTTTTGCAGTTCCCTTTGCCTTTAGAGTGAGTAGTGTGTCCAGAAGTTGCATGAGCTTGTTCTTTTCTATTTCTGTGAGGTTGCGTTTTTCATTTGACATACCGTTCAGTTCATTTGTTTTCTATTTATGGTCCATCTTAAAGCTTCCGTCCTCCATCGTTGTTGATTTAAATTTTTGTTGAATATAGAAAGCATTAACAGTTTAAAAACTATACAAAGAGGAAAACTCAAAGGGTGTCATCCCCTCCTCTCTTCAATTTCAATCCCATCCACTCCTGTAGGTAACCAATTTGATTGGTTCTTGGTTTGTCTTTCCTTTGCAAAAACAAGCTGATATGTGGGTATTTTACTCCCCCCTTCTTTATTATACAAAAGGTAACATACTACATATACTCTTGTACTTCCCCCTCAACTTAACAATACATCGTGGAAATCACCCCGTTCCGCTCACAGAGATCACCCTCATTTCTTTTTCATGGCTGCATAGTACTCCACGGTGGAGTGCAGTGTAATGCATCAGCCTCTCTCCTGTGTACAGACATCTGGGTTGCTTCCAATATTTTACGCTTACAAATGACAGTGAGTAACCTTTTGTGTACTCGCTTGTGTATTGTTAAAGCTGTGTTTTCAGGACAGATTTCTAGAAGAGGGACTGCTCTTCTGTAGCATGGGGATAATCGTAAGATTAAATAAGGTATAATGCACGTATGGCCTTTCACCCAGTCAGCAGGTAATTCATGGCAGAAGGTCACCACTGTTGGACAGCTTGGCCTCAAATTAGCCAAACTCTGCTCTCTCATAGCATTTTAGTCTAGTTCTCAATTTGCTCTCTCAGCCTGGGGTGAGGGGCTCAGCTGGGGTTGGGGTTTAGTTGGGGTTGGGGCTCCACTAGAGTTGGGACTCAGCTTGGGATTGGGGTTCAGCTTGGGGTCAGGGTTCAGGTCAGGGTCAAATCTCAACCAGGGTCAGGGGTCAGGGTTGGAGTCAGGCTGTGGTCATGGGTTCCGCCAAGGTCAGGATTCAGCCTGGGATCAGGGCTCAGTCCAAGGTCAGGACTCAGCCTGGGATCAGGGCTCAGCTGGGATTGGGGGTCAGCCTGGGTCAGGGATCACAGTTGGGGTCAGCCTATGGTCACAGGTTCGGCCAAGGTCAGGGTTCAGCCTGGGATCAGGGCTCAGTCCAGGGCCCAGGCTCAGAACGTGCCATGTGTCTCCCTGTGAACGTGCCTGGGTCAGGTGGTCCCACGTGAGGCCGGGACTGGGGCTCGTGTGCTCATCCCCTCCCCCCTCCCCCAGCTGCCTGCACAGCCCCTCCTCTCACAACCCCCCCTTCAGATCCGTTTCTGCTTGGTCACCTCCAGTGACCAGATGTTGCTACTCCCCAGGGCGCCCCTCCCTTTGAGCTTCCCTGTAACTGTCCCGCTCCAGAGCTGAGCGATGAACTCAGGGTTCAGGGGGCCACAGTCCCTGGGCTGTCCTCAACCCCTGTGTCCTGCCCACCCGCCACTCACGGGGGACACCAGAGCCCGTCAGACACCTGTGTCTCCCCCCTCAGACACTGGCCAGGGCAGTGTCCCCCCGCCTCAGGCCCCCCACACATCACTCCACACATCATCCCCGACTTCCTCTCCCCGCCTTGGTGCCCACACACCTCCGTCCTCACCCTTCTCTGGTTGAGTCAGTGTGAGCCGGGTCAGGATGGCTGTGCGGTGGTGGTGGGGTGAGTTCCCCACTTCTGTGAGCCCCTCCCCCTCCAGATGTGAGGTGCTGCCCCGGGTGGCGGTCCCCAGCAGCTCTACTCCCAGCAAAGCCAGCTCAGGGGCAGGAGAGGCAACGGAAAACCTGGGGAGAGAGGGTCCCGCCACGGAAGCCCCGGGTAAACGTGTGGGTGCGTGGGATTCACCTCCTGGCTGTGTGCTCTTCTGCGGGACCCGGGGCGGACACAGCCTCTCCAGGCCTCGGTTTCCCCTTCTGTGGACTGCGTGGTCCTGGCCCTGTCGTGAGGCTAAAACGGGGTGCATCTGCGGTATCGCTGAGGAAGCTGGTGGTGCTCCTGTGTGTGCGGCCGCTTGACGCACATTTATTAAGCACCTACTGTGTGCCAGGCGGGTTTGGAGCAGTTGGGGAGCCGGTGACGGAACAGCGGGTCCTGCAGGGAGTAGCTCATGGGGGCGGGGAAGTCATCCAGCCCGGGTGTCACAGGGGAACAGGTTTCCCCCGCTCTGGGACCCCACCCGCAATGAGGGACCGCGGGCTCGCAGCAGGCAGCAGCCGCAGCGCCCTCCGGGAGTCCGGGTGGGAAGCGACCGTTGGGATGCCCCTCCCCGTCCCGGCCTCACCCTCACCCTCACCCTGGGGGTACCTTGAACATAACAGGAAATTTCAAATAACAGGAAACCAAGACCGGGCAAGGCGAGCGGCTCCACCCTGCCTGGGGCGAACCACCCCGGGCCTCAGTCTGCCCCCGGGGACCGCGATGAACGCCACGGGGGCCCCGACCGAGGCCCCCGAGTCCTGCCAGCTGCTGGCGGCCATCGGGCACAGCCGGCTCATCGTCTTGCATTACAACCACTCTGGCCGGCTGGCGGGGCGGGGCGGGCCCGAGGAGGGCGGCCTGGGGGTGCTGCGCGGGCTCTTCGTGGCCGTGAGCTGCCTGGTGGTGCTGGAGAACCTGCTGGTGCTGGTGGCCATCGCCAGCCGCATGCGCTCCCGCCGCTGGGTCTATTACTGCCTGGTGAATATCACGCTCAGCGACCTGCTCACGGGCGCCGCGTACCTGGCCAACGTGCTGCTGTCCGGGGCGCACACCTTCCGCCTGGCGCCGGCCCAGTGGTTCCTGCGCGAGGGCCTGCTCTTCATGGCGCTGGCCGCCTCCACCTTCAGCTTGCTCTTCACGGCGGGCGAGCGCTTCGCCACCATGGTGCGGCCGGTGGCTGAGAACGGGGCCACCAAGAGGGGCCGCGTGTGCAGCTTCATCGGACTCTGCTGGCTGCTGGCAGCCCTGCTGGGCCTGCTGCCTCTGCTGGGATGGAACTGCGTCTGCGCCTTCCAGCGCTGCTCCAGCCTGCTCCCGCTCTACTCCAAGGGCTACATCCTCTTCTGCGTGGTGGTCTTCGCCTGCATCCTGGCCACCATCATGGTGCTCTACGGGGCCATCTTCCGAGTGGTGCGCTCCAACGGGCAGAAGGCCCCGTGCACCCCGGCCCGCCGCAAGGCTCAGCGGCTGCTCAAGACGGTGCTTATGATCCTGGTGGCTTTCGTGGTGTGCTGGGGCCCGCTCTTCGGCCTGCTGCTGGCCGACATCTTTGGCTCCAACGTCTGGGCTCAGGAGTACCTGCGGGGCATGGACTGGATCCTGGCGCTGGCCGTGCTCAACTCCGCGGTCAACCCGGTCATCTACTCCTTCCGCAGCCGGGAGGTGTGCCGGGCCGTGCTGGGCTTCCTCTGCTGTGCGTGTCTCCGGTTGGGACTGCGAGGGCCTGGGGACTGCCTGGCCCGGGCTGCCGAGGCCCAATCCGTCGCCTCCACCACCGACAGCTCGCTGAGGCCGAGGGACAGCTTTCGGGGCTCCCGCTCGCACAGCTTCCGGATGCGGGAGCCCCTGTCCAGTATCTCCAGCGTACGGAGCATCTGAGCCCACGGTTGGGGCAGTGGTCGAGCTGCCGGGTGCACGCCCGGGCGCGCAGGGATGCAGCAGCAGGCAGGCTGGATGCAGAGGAAGGAAGAGGGCAGCCGGGGGCATGCGTCCCAGGGCCCTGCAGTCCTCCCCGAAGCCTCCTGAGGCTGCTGACGCCGAGTGGATTTCCCACGGTCTCCGTGGGGCAGGAGGCAACAGGAGGAACAGAGAGCGCGCTGGAATAGGGATGAATGGGTTTGCTGTGTACGCAGTCCCCGTCCTGTGAGATTCTGAGGAAATCCCAGCCCCACAGTGGGCCTCAGTGGGGCTCCCAGGCTGCCAGGGCTAGGCTGGGTAGGGGGGTGTCTATGCCCCGGCAACGCGAGAGTTCAATGATGGGATGAGATGCTGCAGCCCCTTATTCACATGTGGCATCAGGGTGATGGGATGAGGGCTGTGGGTCTGCTGGAGCTGTGCCTGCAGCACAGGGAGGGCCACGACACCCGCCCCTTCCTGTTCACTTCCCCTTTCCCTGCCCTATCTCTCATCTTGGGTCCTGGGTGGCCTCCTTCCCCCACCTCTGGCCTCTGCATCTCTTGGAACTCAGTCTGGAGACCAGCAGAGGGGGAGCCGACTGGCCCTCCTGACCTCGGGGAAATCTCACCCACTTCTCCCTTTAGCACTACCTGCCTCTTCCTTCCCCATCTGTGAAATGGGCCTATAGCAGACGGAACCCACCGCGGGAGGCGGTCGGTACTGGCTCAGTGTTTTTGCCATGGCGCGTGGCATCAGTGTGTTGACAAAACATTCAGCGACGGTGGAAATGTTCTACATCTGTGCTGCCAGTGTGGGACCCTCACGTGGCTACTGAGCCCTCGATAAGTGGCCTGTGCGACTGAAGACTGAACTTGGAATTCCTTTGCATTTAGACAGTTCACAGGACTTGCGGCAATGGTATGGGACAGCGCCGCAGGGGTCCACCCTCCGGATGTAGCCACCTTTGGCTGGTAGAAAGTGCTCTCTTTCCATCTTCCTAGCCAAGAAAGTGTCCGCAGATCTTTCTGCCTCCGTCTTGCCAAGTTCTTGGGTCAGCATCCCGTCTGCCACTCTGGATGGGATAGCTCCGTTCTGAGCCTCCATTTCTCCCCTGCAGGATGGGGGATGCGGCGATGGGAAACTGTTTACTGCGCTGTTTCAATAAAGCAGCCATTAGCCACACGTGGGTACGTAAAATTAATTAAAGTGAATTTTTAAAATTCAGTTTCTTGGTGCATTTCTTGGAGCTGCCGTATCAAAGTATCACAGACCGAGGGGCTTAAACAACAGGAATGCATTCTTTCATGACTTCCCTGGTGGTCCAGTGGTTAAGACTCCACGCTTCCACTGCAGGGGGTACAAGTTGGATCCCTGGTCGGGGAACTAAGATCCTGCATGCTGAGCGGTGAGGTCAAAAAAAAGAAAAGAGAAAAGAAATTTATCCTCTCATGGTTCTGGAGGCTGGAAGTCTGAGATCAAGGTGCCAACAGGTTTGGTTCATTCTGAGCCCTCTCTCCTAGATTCTGGGGGTTTGCTGGCAATCTTTGGCATCCCTTGGTTTGTAGACTCCATTTTCACATGGGTTCTCCCTGTGTGCACATCTGTGTGCAAATTTTCCCTTTTTATAAGGACACCAGTCCTATTGGATTAGGGCCACCCTATTCCAGTGTGACTCAGCTTAACTAATTACACCTATAACCATCCTATTTCCTAATAAGGTCCTATTCTGAGGTCCTGGGGGTTAGGATTTCAAGACGTGAATTTTGGAGACACAATTCAGCCCATAACACTTGGTCACACTAGCCACACTTCAAGTGCTTGATGGGACATGGGACTTGTGGCTACTGTTTTGGACAGTATAGACACAGAGCATGTCCATCATCACAGAAAGTTCTGTTGGACAGGACTGGAAAACGTTCCAAGCATGTATAAGCTGGGATACTTCTTACATTTTCCTGATTCCTGGTCCACGTGTGTTTATTCGGGACAGTGGCAGGCAGGGTGAGGTCTCGGTGGAATTTGGTGTGAGTGGAGCCTGGGCCTCCTTGAAGCTCTCAGCCTGTGTCCTGGGCCTGTGTGAGCTGGCCCTGTGGCCCCCTCTGCCCTGTGGGGTGTCACACTTTGCTTTGACTGAGCTGCACTGTTTGCTGCTCCCTCCCATCTGGGGTCTTTGCACCTGCCTTTGTTGTCCCCAGTAGAGTGGCCTGCCTGGCACGTGCCCTGCCCATCCTTCAGGTCTCAGCTTTAGCATCACCTCCTCCAGGAAGTCTCCCTGATTTCTCCTCCTCAGCCCTCTTCCGGGCTCCCACACCTGCCTGTGCAACTCCATCATAGATCCGATCGCGCCTGGTTACTCATCCACCTTCTCCCCTGGACTTGGAGCTCCATGAGAGTGGTGGTAGTGACAGTGTTTGGGCCACAGCTATGTCCCTGGCACCCAGCACAGGACCCAGCAGATAGCAGGTGCTCCATGACCTAGAGTGTTGGGAGAACTAGTCCTAGCATCATGCCTTACAATGAGCCTGGGAAACTTCTTCCCCTGCTTACTCTCCAACCCCACCTTCCTCCCTGACTACGATGAAACTGTTCCCATGAATCCTGACTTCTGCTCTTAGGTGGCTCAGGTGTCTGTAACGCATCACCGTTCCCCAGCTCTGCCGCTCACCATGGGCTTCAGTTTCCTCATCTGTAAAATGAGGATATTGATATCCCCTGCCCTCCTGGGATGTTGTTAAGACAAGGAATATAAAGGCCCTCAAACTTACGTGTCTGATTTTGTAATAGGGAAGAACAAATCTGACTCATTTTTTTTTTTTTTTTGGTACGCGGGCCTCTCACTGTTGTGGCCTCTCCCGCTGCGGAGCACAGGCTCTGGACGCGCAGGCTCAGTGGCCATGGCTCACGGGCCCAGCCGCTCCGCGGCATGTGGGATCTTCCTAGACCGGGGCACAAACCCGTGTCCCCTGCATCGGCAGGTGGACTCCCAACCACTGCACCACCGAGGAAGCCCCTGACTCCTTTTTAGACCTGTTCCTTTTACTTTAACCTTTCTGCCCTGTTGCCTGTGCTTAGTCATGGTGGCTTTGTACCTTTTGTACAAGAATGTTGCCTATAGCCTGAAATATGCAGGTGAGCCTATTCTCAAGGCTCTGACGTTTAAGAGTCCATTCACATAGAGGTAAAATGTTTCAGAATAGGGAATAACATTTGTTTTGTTGGAGGTTTACAGGAACATCCTGACCTGACCTGACCTGCACAGCTGCAAGAACAAAGGATTCCAAAACCAAGAAGTTTGCAGCAACTAACCACGTCCCTCTCTCACTTGCCTTTAAAAGTGCTTTGCTGAAACCCTCTGGGGAGTCGGGGTTTATGGGGCATGAGACACTGGTCTCCTTGCATGGCCCTGCAATAAACCTTTCTCTGCTCCAAACTCCAACTTTTGGTTTGTTTGTCCTCACTATGCATTGGGCACAGGAACTTGCATTTGGCAACATTTTTTTTTTTTTTTTTTTGCAGTACGCGGGCCACTCACCATTGTGGCCTCTCCCGCTGTGGAGCACAGGCTCTGGACGTGCAGGCTCAGTGGCCATGGCTCACGGGCCCAGCCACTCCGCGGCATGTGGGATCTTCCCAGATCGGGGCACGAACCCGTGTCCCCTGCATCAGCAGGCGGACTCTCAACCACTGCACCACCAGGGAAACCCCCTGACAACATTTTAAAATGCCTTATATATCACTCAACGTTATCCTAGTCACCTTTGTACTAACTCATTTAATCCTTGGAAAATCTCCAGGAGGGAGGTACCATCATAACTCCATTTTATAGATGGAGAAACTAAGATCCAGAGAGGTTAGGTAGCTTACACAAGGTCACACAACTGGGAAGAGGCAGAGCTGGGATTCAAACCCAGACAGGTGACTTTTTTTTTTTGTTTCCTGGGATCTTAGTTCCCTGACCAGGGATCAAACCCACGCCCCCTGCAGTGGAAGCGTGGAGTATTAACCCCTGGACCGCCAGGGAAGTCCCCACAGGTGACTTCTGGATCCCCGTCTGTTACTGCCTCTTTGATGAATGAATGAATAAATGAATGAATGAAGGAATGAATACCAGTTCCTTCTCTCCTTTGGAAAACTCAGAATGAATGTTCCATTTCATTCTTCGGGCTGCCCCAAGGTTTCATCTCCACAAAGCAGGATTAGTTGAACCTCCCCATTTTACAGACAGAAAAAAAAGGCTCAGGAGAGGAGGCGGAATGGGCAGCCCTAAAGTCCAAGCCTCGTTATCTGAGCCAAGTTTAGGCCCCTTTCTTGCTTTATCTCTAGGTGAGTGTGCATGTTTTGCTTGTTCATAGCCTGGCCTGGAAGAGTGGGGGTAGATGGAGAAGCAGGTAATAAACATTTGCTGATGAAGACCATGTGGGCCAGAATTTCTCAGTCTTTTCCCTGCCCTGCCAAGCCACTCCTGACTCCTCATGCCTAGGACCTGCCTGGGGATGGCTGGAAGCAAGGGACACAGCTGGAAGGGAGGGGCTGGTGTGTTGGTGTTTTCATGACTCATTCATTCATTCACTCAACAACTGTGTGTCAGGCTCTATTCTGGGCAATGGGGTTGCAGCTATAAACAACCTGGTACCTGCCCGCGGAAAGGTCACAATTTGCTGGGGGTGGCAAACGTCAAACTGAGAAATGTCCAACATCATTTCAGTAAGGAACTAGCCATGCAGAAAGTGGGAGGGGGCCCGCGAGTGTTTTGCAGGAACAGTGGATGCGGCAGCTCTGAGGCTGCACGAGCTTGGTGCGCTCGTATTATTGAGCGCTTCACGTATGCCTCATCCTTTCTAAGTGCATTCACGTGGATTATCTTATTGAATCCTCACACACCCCTGGGGAGCCGGGAAAGAGTGTTTGATTATTTATCATCATATTTGGCAGCTGAGGAAATGGAGGCTTAGAGAGGTGAAGCGACTTGCCCAAGGTCACACAGCTGGGAAGTGGAGGAGCTGGGACTTGAACTCATGCTGTTAACACAACTGCCACCTTTCACTTGGGACCGAAGGGAGTCCCACTTCCCTAGGCAACGGTATCAGAACCTGTGGGCTAGGGCCATGTGCTCTGCACCTTCTGGCCTCAGTCTTCCCATCTGTACAAGGGGGCGTGAGTTACCGATGCCCCTTAAGGCCACTGGCCCAGAGAGAATTGGGTTCTCAGGGGGGCCAGATTAGAAAATACAAATTTAAGGCACCCAGTAAAATTTGAATTTCTGATGAACGAATATTATTTTTTTTACTGAGTATGTCCCAAATATAAATACGCCTAAGTATAAATATATCACCAACCCCGCACAACACCAAGCTGCAGACTACAAGTCCCATAATCCATTGCGACATCCCTTTAGGAAACTTCTGTCATGATTTCTTGATTCTTCTTTCCTTCTTTTATCCAAAAATTATATAAACCACCCACTGTGTGCCAGGCCTTGTGTTAAGCTCTGAGGAATACATCAGTGCACAAAGCAGACACAAGTCTTTGCCCTCATGGTGTTAACATCTATATTTCTTGGGAGTTTTAAGTGATTTTTTTTCCGAACTTCTGCCAGGAAGACTTCAGCTCCCATGACCCCTTGTGCTTGTTCAATGAGACTACAATTCCCAGGAGACCTAGCGCATCAGGCCGGCCCCTCTCTTCCTTATTCCCAACTTTCCTCCGGGTCGCAAGGTCACGTCCTGCACAACCCCCTTCCCCCCTCCACCTTCTATCACAGCAAAGACAGGGCCTCAGTAAGTTCCGCCGATTATATATATATTTTTAAGTCTCCGTATTTTCTGACTTGGGGTTTATGTGAAACCTTAGTCAAACGGTCCACCACAGCTTCTTTTCTCGGGGGGTAACGGAATAGGCCTACAACTCCCAGGTGGCTCAGCGCGCGCCTGTCGGACTACAACTCCCAGCAGGCAGCGCGGCGGGCGGGCGGCCCTCGGCGGTGCCCGCAGGACCCCGGAGCGGGCGCGGGCTGCCCGGCGCGGCGCCCGCAGGACCCCGGCACCTACTCATGCCTAGGTGAGTTCGCGTGAGCCGCCGCTGCCGCCGTCCCGTCCCCGCCGCCGCCCCGCGCGGCCCCGCCGCCGGCCAGGATGCTGGAGGAAGCAGGAGAGGTGCTGGAGAACATGCTGAAGGCGTCCTGCCTGCCGCTCGGCTTCATCGTCTTCCTGCCCGCCGTGCTGCTGCTCGTGGCGCCGCCGCTGCCCGCCGCTGACGCGGCGCACGAGTTCACCGTGTACCGCATGCAGCAGTACGACCTGCAGGGACAGCCCTACGGTGCGTGGACCCGGGCCCCTGGCCTCCCCCCGGGGCCGGGCTTTCCCCATGGGCTCCTGACCTCCCCCACTTTTGCCTCCCCGCAACAGACCTTCCGCTCAGCATCTCCCGTCTCCGGGGCTCCGGCCTATGCCGGCCAGGATGCCCCCTCCCTCGGTTCGGTCTCTGCTCCCCGGGCCCCAGGACCTGCCTGTCCCACCTGTCCAGCAGGAGTCCAGCCCGCAGACCTCACTTGGGCCGCCAGACACTTACCCAGATCCCAGGCAAGTCCGAGCCTGGATACCTGGACCGACGCTAGGCCCCCAGCTCTCTCTGCCCCAGGGACCCGCTGCGCTGGCTGCCACAGCACCCCGGCCCGTCCCCGACAAGGGCTACATGCTCCAGAACGCAGAGCTTCCTCCCACCTTCAGGCCAAGCTGTCCCTGCTCCTTTTCTCCTGGGTCCTCTCTCTCTGATTCCCAACTGGAACAGAGCCCCAACCTTGGGTCTTCTTCACTTGGAGTGGAGCCTCTCAGCGCGGTTCTGCCAGGCCGAGCTGGCCACCCTTGCACAGCTCCTGGCACCCCGGTGTGTTTTGTCCAGTGTCTGCATTCTGACCCTCTTTAGGGCTCAAGAAGCTCTGATCACTGACCCCAACCTGGCTCCGTGTCAAGGCCCATCTCTCCCCAGGCTCTGCTCCCTGGTCCCAACTCATGAGCCAGGTTCCTCAGAATTCCTTAGCTAATCTTTCAGTCCCCTGCTTTTGGGCTCCTGGAATGCCTTGCACCTATTTCTTGCTCCCCCCTTAGGTGCATACCCACCCCTCAGCTTCCTGGAACAACACCGGCCCACCCTGGCTCCTTCTTTCCAGGATTTCAGGTCCCCGCGGCTGGATCCTGCCCAGCTCCTGTTCCCCGGCCCTGCTCCCTCATCTGTCAAAGTTCTGACCCCAGTGCCCAAGTCATTCTGAATTTCCCTCTCTTTCCCCAGCCTTGCTGTATCTGGTGTTCCAGAACCTTCTGGCCTCTGGTTTCTCTTCCAGCCTCTGGTTTCTCTTCCAGCCCGGTGCCTTAGGCCCCCACAAGACAAGGCCCGCCCTCCCCAGTCCCCCTGGTCCCCTCATGTCTGAGCTCTGGTTCTCTTGGATTAGCGTCTCTTGTTGGGACATCAGGCCTAGCCTGAGCCCCCTGGATCCCCTGCCACTGCCAGGCCCCTGGGGAGCCCCAGTGTCGGGAGATTCCCCTCAGATTCTTCATCACCCCAGAGTTATGTCGTTTCTGTTCAGTGCAGTGGTTGTCAACCCAGGGGTCGCTGAGTGATGCCATCGGGTTGTCATGACTGGGGAGCTCCTGGCATCGAGGGGGTAGGGCCAGGGGTGCTGCCCCACACCCCACAGCGCCTGGGACGGCCTCTCCCAGAGAATGACCTGGGCCAGATTGTCAGCAGTGCTGAGGGGGAGAACCTGGGGTTACAGTGATGTCTCTAGACCCCAGGCTCTCGACCGGTGGGGAGGAAGGCCAGGAGCCCCTAACGAGTGGGCAGTTTGTATGCGTTGTTGACGTCCCCCTGGGGAGAGGGTTTCAGCCGGTGCTGTCACAGGTGGTCTTTTGAGATGTGGCTCACGCAATGGAAGAACGGGATCTTCAGCACCTTTTGGTGGTTCATTGTAATAAGCTTGAATAGCCACGTGTGACTAGCGGCTGCCGTCCTGGTCTAGAGGATCCTGCAGTCCAGGATCCTAGAACTCTCCAGGTCAACCCGGCAGTCCTTCCCGCACCCAGTCACTCCGCTGTCCCCTCTCGCACTGCACTCGGAGCCTTGCCGGGAGCTCTCCCAGCACACCCAGCTCCACTGCGGGACCCTTGGGCAACTGTAATCCAGCAGCCTGGATGCCCCGGATTCCCCCACCGCCTGCTCAGCGCTGGCCTGCTTGCAGTTGTGGCCCCCTCTCCCCGCCCCAGACAGGTGCGCAGACCCGCTCCCTGACTGCATCATTCCCCTCACAGGTCCTCGGGAACCTTCTCTCCTTTCTCCCTGCCCTCCTTTCCTCTTCCCTTCCTTTACCTGAGTTCTTTCCCCTGTTCCTGGATTCCTTCCCGTTCTTTTTTCTGACCCGGTGTCTCCCCCCACCCCACATGCCCTCCTTTCCGGCCCCCATCTTTGTTGCTCATGGTGAGAAACCCGGATGCCGAGTGGGCTCGGGGGTGAGCGGAGGGGCCTGGCAGGGCGCCCACCCGTCTCAGCTCGCACGTCTACACCTCCACCCAGATCACACCAGGCAGCGTCCCCCGTTGGCAGGGATGTGAGGTCCCCACCGCTGCCTGGGGAGATACTGGCGGGATAGTTCGGGAAGGCCCGGTGGTGCAGAGGGAGTTCCGGCTCCTCCCCGGTTGCGGAGCCTCTGAGGGCTGGTCTGCTGGGTCACTGCTGATTGCAGCGTCCCTTAGCTCCTGCCTCCTGGTGTAACCCTTGCTCTGGGCCTCCTTTCCCAACTTCCTGTTCGCTCCTGTTGAGAAACAGGCGGGCAGGGTGCCGGGAAGGGGAGGCGTGTGCTCTTTGAGCTGGGGTGTGACCCCCACCCTGCCCCCCGAATGGACTCTGGCCTTTCTGGGCTGGGCCGCTCGTGCCCATCCCACTTGGTCCCCTCAGAAACAGCCCTGGGAGGTGGGGATGTGGGCACCCACACCGGGCACGGGGACGGGCTCTCCGCCCCTTGCTGGTCGGTGGCTTCGCGCTACAAAGGACCAGTGCAACCCGCAAGGAGAGAGGACTGGCCCTGGGCCCTCGGTAGAGAAGTCTGTGACCTCTGTCCAGGTGTGGTCCCATTGTGGGAACCAGCGACTTCCGTCCAGGTGTCCAGCGCCCGCCCAGACGCAGGGGTGACCGCGGCTGCGCTGGCTTCAGCCTCATGCCAGCAAAGACGGTCTCTGCTCTTGGGGCGCTCAGCCTCTGGGGGCACTTAGGGGGCTGGCGTCCACTTGATTCCGCTCTCACCCCCTCCTTCCCATCCCCTGGGAAGCCGGTCTCTGTAGGCTCCACAGGCGGTCCTCTGTGTCCCCACCCCGAGGTGACAGGTGACATCCGAGCCGACTCTGGGAGGCTGCGGGCTCCTGGGAGGCTGCGGCTGGGACACGTGGGACACGGGGGAGGGGCCTGTCCGGCATTCCCAGAGCTTCAGGGGCCCCTGAAGGTTTTTGCTGCTCTCCCCCGCCAGGCCCTCCCAGGCTCCCACGTTGCCCTAAAGCAGAGGAAAGGCCCCGGGGGGTGGGGTGGGGAGAGGCACACAGCCCCCAGCCTGGGGCGCACAGCCCAGCTTGGCTCCTTGGTCACAGACCCCGCCCCTGAGACAGCCCTGCCCTTTCCCACCTGGGGCGCTGTCCCTGCTGTGTTCTGCTGGGCCCCTCCCGCTGACCAGCCCTCAGGATGAGCTGTAGGAAGCCACCCTTCTCCCGACGGCACATTCTTGGGAAGCAGCGGTGGGGACCTTGCTCCCGGCCCTGAGCCTGAGTCCGTCTGGGCACAGGTGTCGCCTTGCCCGGCAGGCTTGACCTCCAGGCAGCACGCTCTGGCTCCCTGGGGGAAGCAGACCTGTTTCTCTGCGTTGTGATTTTGACGCTCACCGTGTGGGTCTCCAGCTGGAGGCCCTAAGGGCCGTGTCTGGCCCCCGTGTGCAGTAGGGTTTGTTTGCTTGTTTTGTGCACCCTGGGTCAGTCTCGGCTCGCTGTGTGCCGTTGTCACCTGGGTGCTGGTGGCCCTGGCAGCTGGGGGCCTGCCTGAGCCCCCTTTCCCATCAGTCCAGGGATGGCCCCGAGGGCCCGCCGCTGCATGCCGTGCACCCGTGGGTGCTGGCGCCCCCTCCTCGTTCCGCTGAAATGTCCACGCAGCTTCCCGGCGCCTTTCTCCAGTAGAGCTCTCAGGACAGCAGTGCTCTGTGTCTGAGGGGACCTGCTGGCCTTAGGAAAGCGCCCTGCAATCCTGGCTGTAGCCTACTTCTGCTCAGGCGGGGAGGGGGCAGCTGCCTGGAAAAGCTTGTGAGCGGGGAGGGGTCCAAGCCGGAAGCAGCCTCTCCCTCCCTCCCTGATGCTCTGGCCCTTTCTTGAGCTCCCAGAGGAGAGAAACGCGGGTGGTCCTGCCCGCAGGGCACACCAGGCCACGTCTGGCATCATCTGTGGTTACCCTGACTAGGGGGCTCCTGGCATCGAGGGGGCGGGGCCAGGGAGGCTGCTCTACACCCCACAGCACCCAGGACGGCCCAGGGGGAACAGTGCAGCCCTGACTGGAAGAAGATGGACAAACCCTGGTGTTTCCCTTCCTGAGGGGCTTCGGGGAGACCGGGCGTTGGTTCATTCCATGTCCTGAGCCTGCTGAGCTGGGAGTCACCAGGCGATGCTGGCTTTGCACTGTGGTGAACGAGGTCCCTACCCCTGGAACCCCCAAGCTAGTTAGGGGAGTAGATAGCAAGGGCCCCGGGGACATGGACAAGGCCGTGTTAGAGCTGTGAGGGGCCCTGGTCTGGGGAGGGTGGGATGGGGGCCATTGATCAGGTCAGCCAGGGCAGGGTTTGGTTTTCCTCAGGTCATTGGCAACTGTGGGGGGCAGTCCTGTAGCCTGGGGGCTCCCTCTGCTGGGGACTAGACTCTGTGCTGGGGGTCTCCTGACACCCTGGGCAGGGCGTGAGGCACCTGTGGGGCCCTGCGTCCCGGGAGCCACGGGGAACCTAGGGGAGGAGGGCTGGGGGAGCAGGACCGACTGGGTTCCAATCCCGGGGCTCCTGCTGACGGTCCTGCCTTCCAGGTGGGTGGCTTGGGGGGGTTACTGGCTGCCTCTGTGGGCTGGGGTGGGGGCACCCGCCCCTGAGCTGCCGCAGGGACATGGGGCGGGGGGGCACAGCACCCAGCCTGGCAGGCAGCCCGCACATCTTCGCGGGGCGGCTGGGTGGGCAGGGACCACGTCACTTTCTGAGGGATGACTGTGGCCGAGGTGCAGTGGCGGGGGGAGGGTGCCAGAGCAGTGGGTCCAGCCCTGGTTTAGGAATGTAGGGGTAGGGGGGTTGGTCCAAGGAGAAGGGTCTTCGTTTTCGTTGAGTTCTCGGAAGGCCCCGCGAGCCGGGGGTTGGAGTGGGTGGGCGGCCAGCTGAGGGACCACTCCCTGCAGGCACGCGGAACGCGGTGCTTAACACGGAGGCGCGCACCATCGATGCGGACGTGCTGAGCCGGCGCTGTGTGCTCATGCGGCTGCTGGACTTCTCGTACGAGCGCTACCAGCGCGCCCTACGCCAGTCGGCCGGTGCCGTGGTCATCATCCTGCCACGGGCCATGGCTGCGGTGCCGCAGGATGTCATCCGGGTGAGGCCCGCCCCGCCCCACCGGCTCCGGCTCCATCCAGTCCAGTCCCCGGTGCCAGCCCTCCAGGGGCAACCCCGGGCCCCCCTGCCGGAAGCCGCCTGAACATTTGTCTCTCCCGCAGCAATTCATGGAGATCGAGCCCGAGATGCTGGCCATGGAGACCATCGTGCCCGTGTACTTCGCCGTGGAGGACGACGCCCTGCTGTCCATCTACGAGCAGACGCAGGCTGCGTCCACCTCCCAGGGCTCCGCCTCAGCCGCCGAAGGTGAGCTCAGGGCGGGGGGTGTGCGGAGAGGGGCCCCGCTGTGCAGTTTCCAGGACCCCCTCTCCCGGGTTGGGGGATGCTGCGGTGAGCTTGGCAGTCGGGAGCTCTGCTGTTTGACCGGTCCGGGGGCCATGGGGGAGAGTGAGCTAGCAAAAGTGGTCAAAGAATTGAGCCAAAAGGATCCAATCGCTGGTGTAGGAAAAGGAAGCTGGTGAGAGTGGGCAAGGCAGGCAGGTTTGTCCACACAGCGGAGTCACCCAGCTCCTTGGGGAAACAGTTTGTGGGTATGTGTTTAAGCTGTAAAGGAAGGGTCATTCCTCCTGGCCAGATTATTAGCTGCGTGGATGCTAGACTGGGGGGTGGCAGACTGTGGCCCTCGGCCGCCTGTTTGTGCAAATAAAGTTTTATCGGCACACAGCCAGTGTTTCACGCGGCTTATGGGCTTTCACACTACAGTAGCAGAGTTCAGTGGCTGTGACAGACTGGCCCACAGAGCTGAAAATTTCGACTCTCTAGCACTTTACAGCGAAGGTTTGCCAAACCCTCGTCTGGATTAAAGTCTGGACAGTGGCCTTGTCCACTGTGGCAGCACAAGAGTGAGTTTTTGGAAAGATCTTAATTTCTAGTTAGAGCGGAGGGGAGGAGGAGGAGTCAGCTGCCTGGTGGAATATTACGCAGCCGTTAAGAAACGGCATCGGGTGTGAGAAAGTGCTTATTTTACATTGGTTATGGAAAAAACAGATTGTAAGATCATAGATCAGGATCACAACACTTTCTTAGACGTAGCTTGTTTGTTTTGGAATAACGCTAGGGTTTATAAGAAGTTGCAGACATACTACGGTTCCTGAGAGGCACCCTCCCAGCTCCCCCAGTGATGACACCTCCCATGGCCATCACGATTGTGGTTTGTGTCATTGTCGTCGTTGTTTTTCGGCCGCACCGCACGGCTTGCAGGATCTTACTTCCCCGACCAGGGATTGAACCCCGGGCCCTTGGCAGTGAAAGCGTGGAGTCCTACCCACTGGACCGCCAGGGAATTCCCACTGTTGTATTTTTAAATGTGTAAAGAACGGAAGGGCTTGAGACAGGGTGAGCTCATGGGCGTTTTAGGGCAGTCGCTGCCCCCAGGTGAAAAAGTGGCAGGCGCAGTGGACCACTGGCTCACGTGGAGCGAGGTGGGCACCACCTCACCTAGGCTCAGGACAGAATGGAACTTTCCTTCTTATGAAACTTTGAGTTCTCACGCCATCTTCGCTTTCGGGGCTGGGCTGGAGGGTCCTGAGCCATCTGATGGGAAACTCCTGTTTTGGGGTCACTGCTGAAGTGATCCTTGGGAAGCTGGGTCAGAGGTCGTGCACGCGCCTTCGTGATTTAGGAACGGTCCTGCAGGGCGAGGGCGCGTACGCACTCCTCACCGGCCTCAGTGGTGTCCGGGTGACTGTTTCACCGGCTCTTATACTGGACACCCAGCTTCTTCTCCGTGTCCAGTTACCACGTTGTGTTCTAGTCTGTGTAGTCAGTTCTGCTTTTCCTCAGACTGAACCCCTGGAGTCTGGGGTGCTGGGGTGGTGAGCCTGCCGGCTCTGGTCCGGGAAGCACCCCCGGCTCAGGCCGACCCTCCCCGCCCCTGTCCTCAGTGCTGCTGCACACCGCCACCGCCAACGGCTTCCAGATGGTCACTAGCGGGGTCCAGAGCAAGGCCGTGAGCGACTGGCTCATCACCAGCGTGGAGGTGGGTGCCCGGCGTGCCTCACTGCCCGTCCCCACTAGAGGGAGCCTCTGACCGGGAAATCGGGTCAGATGGCCGCCCGCCCGCCCTATGGAGAGATGGGCCTCCAGCCACACACCCTGCCTTGCCTCTTCCCCCAACCCCTGCCCCACCGAGAGCCCCCTCCCCGAGTGGCCGGCCCTTCCCCTAACAGTAACATCGCGGGAGCTCGGCTGAGCAGGCGGAGAGCAGAGCTCTGGGCAGCAATTAAAGCCTAATCTCCCACCGGGAGGGTGGGTGTATGCAGGCATCCAGGCCAGAGCAAGGTCCAAGTCCTCCCCCTCGCCTCTCCCCACCAGGGTCAGCTCCACGGGCCGCCCGTGGGGTTGTCTCGCTGCACCCGCCCCCCCAAAAAAAAAGCCTCTGGCGGTTTTGTTCCCTTCCCCCCACAAGGAGGCCGCAGCTGAGGCCTTGCAGAGCTGCCCTCTGTCCAGAGAGTAAGGGGCGTGGGGCCTCAGCACATGCTGCCCCCGGCTCGGCCCCGTGGGCCCTCCTCCTGACAGGATGACTTTCCCGACTGTTCCCTGCTGGACTTGACCGGGGGCCGGTTTACGCAGGAGGACCGGCCAGGGTGCCGGACCCCGACCCCCCGAGCTCTTCCTGCGCTGTCAGGACCTTGCCATGCCTGCCATCAGCAGGGCTCGGCCTTTGAAGGGTGGGCCTGGTTTCCCGCGGCCACCCGCCCGCCCCCGTGTCCACAGTGTAGCCGGCAAAGCCGAGAACACTGCCGCCGGGTGGGGGGCGGCCACGGCCTCGGGCCGGCTGCCCCTTCATGCCTGTGCCTCTGCAGGGGCGGCTGACCGGGCTGGGCGGAGAGGACCTGCCCACCATCGTCATCGTGGCCCACTACGACGCCTTCGGGGTGGCCCCGGTACGTCCGTGCCCTCAGGGCCCCGTGAACACCCTGCGGGGCCGGTGTCATCGTGAAGCTTCACTCCCCCAAACGAGACGTGACAGCAGAGGGAGGGGCGGTCCCCGGGGAGGCCCACGAGACCCAGCCCAGGGTTCTCACTGGGGGCCGGTCATGCAGGCACCTCGGCCCGGCATGGCTGAGACCCCAGACCCAGGAGGAGAGCAGGTGCCCGTGCGGACCCCACGTCTGCACAGACAGTGTTGGGACAGGGGGCCCCCGAAGTCCGGTCCCCGGCGCCCCCGAGGGCCTGCCTGGCCAGCGTCCCTCCAGGCTGCAGGCCACCCGGGGCTGTGCCCTCAGAGCCCCCGGCACTTTGGGGTGGGAGGTTCCTGCTGGAGAACCAATAGCTGGCTGAACCGGACAGTGGGTGCTGGGAGGGCCTGCAGCCGGGCGTGCACCCCTGACCGCGCCTTGCGGGCCGCCTCCCCTGGGAGGCCAAGGCTGTCCTTGAGGACACTGGGGCCCAGAGGCCGGCCCTGGACAGTCGGCTCACAGCCACTTTCTCACCCTTTTCATCATCCACCCCCACAGAGCCTTTTTAGACACCTGTGTCCTCGTTTTCCCTTTCCTGTGAAATTTTCTTAAATTTTTGAGATGTGATTCCCATAACATAAAATCCATCCTTTTAAAGCACGCAATTCAGAGATTTTTAGTGAATTCGCAAAATTGTGTAGACATCACCGCTTTCTGTTTCCAGAGCGTTCCATCCCCCCAAAAGAAGCCCCGTCCCTATGAAGTCACCCCACCCCTCCCCCAGCCCCTGACAGCCAGGAACCCACTCTCGGTGTCTGTGGATCGGCCTGTCCTGGACGTTTTCCCTCAGTGGGGTCACAGCCTGTGTGTCCTTCTGTGTCTGGCTTCCCTCACCGAGCACCCTGTGGGCCCCTCCCTGTGAACTTGAACGGCGTCGTGTGTCAGTTGGTGCACTGTGACTGTGGGAGGGTCCCAAGCCATGCAAACAACCCAGTTTTTTTCTCTCCAAGAACCAGTCGTTCCCCGTGGGGAATGTCGCCTTAGAGCGCAGGACTCAGACGCCGGGTCGGGGCAGGTGGGGGGGTGGTGTTCACAGCGCGGGGGGGCAGAAGGCTGGAGGTCCAGCTGGAGGGAGCTCCCAGGGCAGATGCCCTGGCTGGACGGAGGCTGCGCACAGGGCTTCCCATGTGCGTGGGGGCCGGGCGGCACCCAGGGACCGTCGGTCTCGGGTTTGGGCCGCGCAGGGCGGGTGATCCCAGCTGTGCTGGAGATGTGGACCGGGGGCGAGATGCGGAGGGGGGTTGGGGGGTGCGAGGCGCCACACGTGGACGTGGGGTGACCTCGGCCTCCTCTCTGCACACCTGCAGTGGCTGTCGCACGGCGCGGACTCCAATGGAAGTGGCATCTCTGTGCTGCTGGAGCTCACCCGTCTCTTCTCCAGGCTCTATACCTACAAGCGCACCCACGCCGCGTAAGTGATGGGGGCAGGGCGGTTCCGACCCTGGAATCACAGCATCAGGTGGTGGGGCCCAGCTCCTCCCGGGTGCACCCCTGGGAATCCTCCCCAGGAGGTTGGGCTGCCCTCGCTCCCGGAAGAGCCAGGGACACTCCAACGGCAAGAAGCAGAAATACCTGTGAGCCGGTCTCTCAGGCTGGCGTCTCCCCGTTGTGGCCCCGGGCACAGCTCGTCACCGGTGTGGGCGCTCGTCCTTATGCCACGCTGCCCTGGGACGGCAGGGGCCCAGTGACGAGCGAGTCTCCCTGAGCTGCCAGGCCTGGCCCCACGCATGCAGGTGCCCTGAGCAGCAGGAGTGCTTACGTCCTGGGCAGGGAGGGGAGGTTGAGATCAGGGTGTCAGCAGGACCATGCCTCCTCCTGAAACTCCAGGGGAGGGTCCTTCCTGCTGCTGCCAGGTTCCACCAGTGATGGATTCCTCGGTCCCAGCTTTACGTGGCCTTCTCTTCCTCCAGGTGTCTCCCCTCTTCTATGAGAATCGCCGTGGCCACGGCGGGATGGATGGGGCTGGGGCGGGGGTGGCGCGGGGACATGGTCCTTCACGACACCCCTGGCTTCAGTCCTTCTCGAGGGACGGGGTGCTGAATCACCTGTCACTTTTTATTTCCCGGTTGGTCCACCCAGTCTCTCCTGGTTTCGAGAGTTCAGAGAGGCCCCTGAAGCAATGCTTCTCGCCAGAGGGGCAACAGAGCTGTGCTTCTCACCTGGAGCCCCCTGGGGACACTGGGCCATGTCTGAGGACATTGTGATCATCATGACTCGGGGACTCCTGGCATCCATTGGGCGGGGGCCAGGGATGCTGCTGCATACCCCACAGCACCCAGGACGCCCCGATGTCAGCAGTGCCAGGATAGGGAGGCCCAGCCCTGAAGGCTGGTTGGATTTCATACTTGGCAGGGGGGAACCACTTCCTCCTTGTCGGGGACCTGGACTCCCACGTGTCAACGCTGGCGCCCCACTGCTTCCCGCTAGGTACAACCTCCTGTTCTTTGCGTCTGGAGGAGGAAAGTTCAACTACCAGGGCACCAAGCGCTGGTTAGAAGACAATCTGGACCACACAGGTGAGCGGCCCCAGCGGCCAGGGTGGGGTCTGGGCCGCCGGTACTCCCCCCACCTCCACCCACCAGCCCTCACTGCACTCAGATTCCAGCCTGCTCCAGGACAACGTGGCCTTTGTCCTCTGCCTGGACACCCTGGGCCGGGGGGACAGCCTGCACCTGCATGTGTCCAAGCCGCCCAGGGAGGGGACGCTACAGCACTCCTTCCTGCGGGAGCTCGAGACGGTAGGTGCCCCGCCGGAGGCAAGGCTGGGACATGGGAGCTTCGTGCACCCTGGGGCCTCGGGTGAGCCTCAGGTGGGTTTTCCGGGGAGGGGAGCAGGTGGGCTTCTCCCTGGGTTCCAGAAGCAGGAGGTTCGGGGAGGGACTTGGGACCCGCCAGACGCAAGGGACCACTGCCACAGAGACAGGCGAGGTTGGGGCGCAGCCCGCGGGCACCGGGCAGAGCCTGACAGTGCCCCTCGCAGGTGGCCGCCCACCAGTTCCCTGAGGTGCGGTTCTCCATGGTGCACAAGAAGATCAACCTGGCGGAGGACATCCTGGCCTGGGAGCATGAGCGCTTCGCCATCCGCCGGCTGCCTGCCTTCACCCTGTCCCATCTGGAGAGCCACCGTGACGGCCAGCGCAGCAGCATCATGGACGTGCGGTGAGCACCGCCATCGGAGCAGGCATGGGCCGGGGCATCCACTGGTCCTGGGGCATCCGGCAGGCTTCCTGGAGGAGGTGGCGCTAGAATTGGGGCACAAGCCAGGAGAAGGGTGTGGCTCAGTGGAGGGAAGACTTGGGGCGGGGGAGGCAGGGTACCTCCCGGGGCAGCCCCGCACCCCACGCCCACGCTCACTCAGGTCGGGATGTGTTGCCTCTGAGGCTCCTCTTCTACAGTCCTGTGTTGCTGGCAGCCGTTGGTGTCCCTGGGCTTGTGGCCGTGCCACCGTCCCCGCCTCCGTGGTCACGTGGCCTCTCCCTTGTGCCTGTGACCAAATTCCCCTCCTTACAGGGACACCAGCCGTGGGACTTCGGGTCCCTCTACTCTAGTGCAATCACATCTTAGCTAATAACGTCTGCGGAGACCCTACTTCCAAATCGGGTCCCATTCCCAGGTTCCGGGTGGGCGTGAATTTGGGGGACACTGTTGCCCCCACTACAGGGCGTTACAGCAACTCCACCCTCAGCAGCCCGTGGAGGTGTGGGTGTCCTGACCTCCCCCAAGGTCCAGAGGAGGAGATAGGCCCGGGGCCGCCAGTCACTGAGGCAGACGCGCGTCCACAGGGCGCAGGCTCGGCCCGCGCGCCCTGGGTGCAGGGCAGCCCCGTCGGGGGCGGGCCCGTCCCAGAGAGGAGCCTGTAGTGTGGGGGGCGCCCGTCTGCTTGGAGGGCCGTCACCCTGCTTGTCTTTATCGTTATCAGGTATATGCTCGCTCTTGGTTTTTGGCGATTATGAACAATGCCAATTCCTGATACATGTGTTTTTAAAACTTGCCCTCGAAGGTCCCGGGTTGACTCCAAAACTCTGACCCGAAACACGAGGCTGATCGCCGAGGCCCTGACCCGTGTCATCTACAACCTGACAGAGAAGGTGAGCCCCCGCCTGCAGGCCCCCCACCTGCCCGGCCGCTCTGGACTCAGCCCCATGCTCTCCTCTCTCTGCAGGGGACGCCCCCGGACATGCCAGTCTTCACGGAGCAGATGGTAACGTGCGGGTGGGCAGGCAGGCGGGCGGGGGGGGCCGGTGGGGTGGGGCAGGGTCCCGTGACCACGGTCGCTTCCCCGCAGCAGATCCAGCGGGAACAGCTGGACTCGGTGATGGACTGGCTGACCGCCCAGCCGCGGGCCGCCCAGCTGGTGGGCAAGGACGGCACGTTCCTCAGCACGTTGCAGCACCACCTCGGCCACTACCTGAAGGAGGTCAGGCCGCACCACGTCAAGGCAGACAAGCGGTGAGGCCGGGCGCCGCCCCGCCAGCCAGCGGGTGGGCTCTTCTGGGGCCTTCCCCCAGGGCCAGATGGAGCAGACAGAAACACTGGACGAAAAATAAAATGATAAGTGAGAAGTGCAGGTGCCCCATTAAACGAGTTCCAGAACCACAATTGTCTCAGTGTAAGTATAGCCTACTCAGTGTCTGGGATATACTTACACTGAAAGCCCATTTCTTCTGTATCTGCAGTCCTCGTAGAACTGAAGCCCTGTGTTTTATGTGGCAGCCCTATACTCCCAGCTACCCTTTGTGGACCTTTCGTGTTCTGGGCCTCGGGTGACTCATACCCCAGGTCCCCTCCTGCCCTCGGGATGCTCTTCCCCACTGCAGGCCTCCGGAGTTTTGTCTTCTTTCTGTTCAGGGCTCCCATGCTCCCTGGTTGGGCTGAACAAGGCCTGGGGAGGGGTGTCTGGGGGATCCATAGGCAGGAGACACCCCCCGGAAAGCTTGGTGCCCCTCGCTGGCTCTCCACCTTCCTCCCAACTCTTGGTGCTCCAGGGAGAGCAAGCTCTTGAATAGAAGAAGAAACTGAGGCTCAGAGTGGACCCACGGCTGTGGAGCTGGGGGCCTCCAATTCCTAGGCTGTGGTCGTTCTCCCTCTATAGAAAAACTTCCCAGACCAGATAATTTCCACAGTAACCACACTTTGTTTTAGAGAGTATACCCCAGAAAGCAACAGGAAAGACATTAGTTGAGAATAAAGCACGGTCCTTCCCCAGGAGGGACGGTGGCAGCCTTGTGCAGGCACACACCTGGGGTGCCCCCTTCCCCCACCACGTTCCTAGGCTGGTGGCACCTCCGGTGGCCCTGCTATCGGGGTGAGCCTGCTGAGAAAGCGCTCTCTCACCAGGGATCCTGAGTTTGTCTTCTACGACCAGCTGAAGCAGGTGATGAACGCCTACAGGTGAGCACCCTGGGTCACCGTCCAGGGGACTGGGTCCTCGGGACAGCTGGGGAGCAGCCCGCTGACCCAGCCCGCCGCCCCCTCCCCTCCCCAGGGTCAAGCCGGCCATTTTCGACCTGCTTCTGGCCGTCTGCATCGGCGCCTACCTCGGGATGGCCTACACGGCGGTCCAGGTGAGCAGGGGACTGGGGAACGCGCGGCCTCTCAGGAGACCCCTTGGGCGGCCCGAGGGCCTTCCTGTTGGCGGGGTCGCCCGACCTCACTGGAGCCCTCCCGCTGCCCCCAGCACTTCGACCTCCTGTACAAAACAGTTCAGAGACTGCTGAAGGCCAAGACGCAGTGACGCGGCTGCTGGGCGCCGGCAGGAGGGCAGGCCTTGCCCTGCGGCCTCGGCGGCTGTAACCCCGAATTACAGAGCTTTTCTGTGTGCTCTTGAGGATTTGGGGGCTTCTTTCTCTTGTTTATCCTTTGAGCTCCCTCGGAGGAGCGCTGGTGGAGGTCTGTCTGGTCTGGGGCCTGGCCGCGGACTCGGGGACAGACGTGTGGATGAGCCCCTGCCCTGGAGTCGGCCCCGTGGCCCTCGGGGCGCGTAAGCCACGCCAGGAAAGAGGAACTGTGCTCAGCCTCGGCCTCACCCCCGCCCGTGATGCTGACCGTGGACCTGGTGGTCGCAGGCCAACAGGGTCAGGGCCAGGCCACCCCCGTGCTGGCTCTGCGTCTGACCTCGAGGCTGTCCCCACCCCCTCCGTCGACCCGGGTACTCCCTTCCCTCCCGTCTGGAGAGGGTGGCACCGCCTCTGGGTCCCCAGGTTCTGGCCGCCCCCTCGCAGCCTTGTGCCCTCACCCAGCTGGCCCTGGGACACGACTCCCCTGAGCCCCCTTGGGCGGCTGGCGCCTTGAACACCTGGCAGCCTCCCCAGGGGCCCTTGCGCTGCTCACCCTGCTTCGCGCTGCCTCTGCCCCTCCTGCCCCTGCCCCGGACTCTTGGGGCTCCGCGCTCAGCCTGTCCCCCTGCGGAGCTCCCGGGGTGGGGGGCGGCCCCTCTACCCCTTTCCCTGGGCCTTGGTTTCCTCATATGCAAGGAGGAGGATGCTTTTGGGGGGAGTGGGCACCCCCCCATCCCAGGAGGAGACGTGACCATGGGAGCAGCTCTTCCTGCGACCATGAGGGGGCGGGTCTGGGCCTGAGCCCCACAAACCAGGTGCCTGGTGGGGCCTGAGCCGCTCGGAAGGGGTGGAGGGGGCAGGGCTGGGACTGACCTCAGGGAGACCCAGATTCATTAGCAATACAGTCAGTTAAGTGTTGAGTGCTGGGGGGCCAGGGTCCAGGAGAGGGGACTCCAGGGGCCTCCTGGCCACCATGGAGGGCTTGCCTGCCTTCCAGTTCTGAGGGGCCTGGAGGGGCTGGGGACTGGCTCGCTCCCAAAGCCTCCCGACGCTCACTGGAGGGAACGGGTTCCTGGGGGCTCCTGGCTCGGCTGGACCGTCCTGTCAGGCCTGGGAGGGGCAGGCGTGGAGGCTGCAGGTCCTCTGTCTCATCCCACCCTCTCCCTGCCCGGTGGCCCATCTCCCCCAAAGACTGTTTACCGAGTGCCCCGCCACCTCTGGGGCGGGTATGGGCCCGGCCCCACCTGGCCCATCCTATCCTTCCCCACATGTGAGTGTGTGAGCTGTGGACGAGCTGTGGTTGCCGCGTGAGCGTCCTTCCTCCCCAGGGCGCATGGTCAGGATAGCTGACCAGTTGGAGTCAGGATGCTTGTGGGACGCGGCCGGACGATCAGAAATAAAGCCATAATGAATGACAGCCTTGCGTGTCCTGTCTTGTCGGGGGCTGGGGCCTCAGGGTTCAGTCCTGCCCACCTGAAAGTGGTTTGTGTTTCCCCGGGGGGTGGGGGGGCCTGGTGCCCGTATGGAGAGCAGGGTCAGCATCCCTCCTGCCCCCAGCTGAGACTGCCACCACTCCCCACTGCAGAATGGGGGTAAAAACCAGCTCAGAGCTGATGGGACAGCGGGCCATGTTCCTTTCCTGCGGTGGCTGTACCACGAACTCTGTCTCAAAACAGGGATTTGTCGTGTCCCAGCTCTGGATGCTGTGAGGGCGAGGATCCCAGGTCTGTCCCGGCTTCTGGTCTCTGTGTCGTGTGGCCGTCTTTTCTGTCTTCTCTCATAAGGATGTGTCTTTGGGTTTAGGGTCCATCCTACTCCGGCAGGACTGCATGCCAGCAAATCACATCTGCAAAGGCCCTATTCCTCCATAAGACCATAAGTCTGAAGTTCTGCGTGGACGTGAAATTTGGAGGGACACCATTCAACCTGATGCAGGGTGCAATGGCTGTGTGAAGGCCACGCCCACTGGTCAGGCGCCGCCCCCCTACGGGGAGGCCCTGGCTTGGCTGTGGTGCGCCGTGCAGCTCAATGCAGGGGTTCCGGCGTCGGGTTCTCTGCTCTGGCCTGGGAGCTCCCGAGGGTCTGCCTTGAACAAAGCCCTGCCCTCAGGAGCTTGGGTTCTGGGGGTGGGGTAGGATACACAGTACAGAGACGTATGCTGCGGGGACATGAAGCCACAGGCGACGGAGGCAGTGCGGGGGGTGCAATTTGGACGAGGCATCGGGGGAGCCAAGGGAGGGGGCTGTGGGATCCTTTATCCCAGGGAGGTGGGACCCTGGGGGGCTGTGGGCAGAGGAGGGGGCGGGGCCTGACTCAGGTGCTCACAGGCGCCCTCTGCTGGCGGCTGCGGGGGGACAGACAGCGGACGGCGCCAGGCGCCGAGGACTGTGCTTGTCCAGGTGGGGGCACAGGAGAGGAGTGGGCTGGGTTCCCCGAACCCAGAGGAGGGGCTAGGAGGGTGCTCCTGGGACCGTGTGGGCCAGACCGCAGGGGGTTGCTCAAGTTGCCTTAGTGACGCCCTTAGGGTCAGGGTCACAGCTGCCTCTCCTCAGACCCCACTCTCCTCCCCCCACTGCCCTCCCCCACCCTGCCCCTCACTGTCCTGAGGCTGGAAGGTGGCTCTGGCCCCAGCACGGACTCATGTAAAACTCCCCACGTCTCAGGGGCAAAGCCAGTCCCTCATCTCCTCATTTCAACACAGGTTGATATTTCTTCCTCGTTTTCCACAAAACTGTTCCATTGACTGTAGCCAAGAAAAGGAAAATCGCAACAGCGGCCCGGCAGACAGAGATGGCCACCATCTACATGCTGGAGCCTTATCCTGTCCCCACACCCCCAGGTACGTGGATGTGTGTACACGTATGTACCCGAAACCTCGTTCTGGAATTGAGGTTCATGTATAAAAATGATTTAAGTGTTTGTCTCCATAGGCACAGTGGACAGGCACCCATGAAGCCATCCCACATGGGGGGCGTGGTGTGTGCATCGTCCCAAACGCCCCCGGCTCCCCTTACACCCCCTCCCTCCGCCCTCCTCCTCCCCAGGCACCCGCTGGTCTGGTCACTACAGATCAGTCTTGTTCGACTGGTGTCAACCAGTATTTCCCCACCTCCCCGCCACATGCCAGGTACCGTGCGGGGGCCTGCAGACGCAGCCACCAAACGGAGACCGTGGGGCTCGCGGTCCGCTGGGGAAGACGGATAAATAAAAATAATGGCCGGTGGACATGAGGGGGCTCTTGAGTGAAATCGGGATGACAGGACGGTGGTCCAGGCAGAGGGCACAGCCCGTGCAAAGGCCCTGGGGCAGTACCATGCCCGGCGTGTTGCAGGAACAGCAAAGAGGAAGCCCGTGTGTATGCAGCAGAGTGAGGGAGGGGGAGAGAGGGAGGAGGGGAGGGCAGGGAGGCCCCCAGGACGTTGGTGGGCGTTTGCATTCTGCTCTCAGTGTGATGGGGAGCTGTAGGGAGGGGTGGGCTGAGGAGAGGAGAGATGTGGAGAGGTCACTGGCTCCCAGGGGACAGTTATGAAGATGACCACATTCCTTGGGCTCCCTCAGTGCCCATGAGCATCACCCGAGGTCCCCATCAACCCTGGGCGGCAGCAAACGGTTTGGGCAAAGGTGTCCTCCAGCGAGGGCATTGCACCCCCCACAGGGACCCCCAGGGGGTCACATCCAGTGGCTTTGATCTCTTCCCAGGGGTCTTTGTTTTAAGGCTGTAAAACAGGAAGAGCGTCCCATGAAACCACCTCGGTCCCTCCCCCTTCTGCACAGAGGCATCGTCCACTGTCTGTAACTTTGTCATTCTTTTAAAAACGTTCACGTGCACATTTATGGATCCAGGGACAATATTCAGCATTGCTTGGTGTGCGGCCTACACATCTTATATGGGTGGCATTGTGCCGTCCCTCTCTTGCATTAACTCTTGTTTTGGCATCTCCCACTTACACCCCACACCCCTTTTCCCTGCTGTGTAGTATTCTACCCTCAGAAGACACCACAACTTACCCACCCAGCACCCTGCTGATGGACATACCATCGCAAGCCTTCATAGGTGCCTCTTGGGAGGGAGCGTGTTTAACCAGAGGTCAGAGAACTGTAGCTTGTGGCTGCGTCCGGCCCGCTCCCTGTCTTTGTAAATAAAGCTTTATTGGCACACGGCCACACCCACCAGACTGTGTATGGTCCATGGTTACTTTCTCACCAGGGACCCACCAACCCCCAAGTGCTTACCTTTACGGCTCTTTCCAGGAAAATCTGCAGCCCCCAATCTGCCCTCTGGTTTTTCTCCTTTCTCATCGTGGGAAAACTTTGGCCGCTACCAGAGCAGGGTGGCTCTGTTGTCCTTTTGCGGGGGACATACATCCTTGGCTTCTTTCGACATTTCAGTCTCAGTTCTGAGAGTTACTGCTGATTTTAATCGCCGTTTGACCTGCAGCAGGTCCAGAGGAAATCAAGCCGGGATGGGGGGAAAGGGGGCGGGTGGGCCATTGCAGGAACCGTGAATGAAGTGGGAGTGTCATTCCTGAGCGCAGTGTGATGTAGTGTCTGCGGGGCATCTCACCGGAGAGTCACTGTTTCCCCCTTTGTGATGAATAAGCAATTTGCAGGGAGATCCTTCAGTCTCTGCAAATACCACTCCTCCTCCAGGTCACCCCACGGTGTCAGCAGCGCCCACTGACGATTCCTGCCCGAAACCAGGACCCTGGTGCCCAACGGGGACCCTCCTTCCATCCCTCCTAAAGGTACAGGTCAGGCTCACATACCTGCTTTTATGTCCAGTTTACAGAGAACAAAAGGGAAATCCAGGCAGGTGAAGCATCTTGCCTTGAGGTCGCGTGGCAAAAGGGCACAGCTGGCATTCAGACAGGTTTTTTTAATTAAAAAAAAAAAGCCTTATTGAGATATATTCACATACCATAAAATTTACCCTTTTAAAGTGTATAGTTCAGTGGGTTTTAGTACGTGCACAGAGACATGCATCCATCACCCCTATCTAATTCCAGAACATTCCATCACCCCAAAAGGCAACCCCGTCCCCATGAGCAGTCACTCCCATCCCCTCCCCCAGCCGCTGGCAACCACGAAGCCACTCTCTGCCTCTGTGGATTTGCTTGGTCTGGACGCCTCACAGAAACGGAATCCTACAATATAGAAACCCACGCGGTTTTGATGGCAAGGGCCTGGATCACACTGAGGCTGGCTCATTCAGAAACGGGAATTTATTCTTGTCTTTCTCATTCTTACTTGGGGGGAAATAAAACCCCTGACGACTCCGGCGTTCAACATGGTGTGCACCCAGCCCCTCTTGTTCCCAAGCTCAAATTCCCAGGGCAGGAAGCCCTGTGGGGCAGGTGTCCACTCCTGTGGCGAAAGGGTGGGGGGAAGGGGCCACGGCCCCTGGGTGGCCACGGCTGGATCTCTATTCCTGTTCTCAGCCCCTCCTTCCTTCCTTCCCCTTCTCCAGGCTTTCTCAGGGTTGGCCAAGCTGTGCTTCAGACCTCCCCCTCCCCGACCCCGTCCTGTCCAGGGAGTGGGGTTTGCTGAAAGAGGGAACAGGGAGGGGTTGGTCCAATGAGGAATCATTTCCCATCCCTGAAGCCAAATAGTGGGGACCGGGGAGGATCCGGGGTCCCTGCAAGAAAGTGGATGGGCAGCTCCTTCCCAAGCGAGGGAAGGCAGTGGAGTTGGAGGCACCGAGAACTGGAGAGCTCTGGCTGCTTTATGTCCTTAGATGTGTGAAGGCGGCAGGCATCTGGGGCAGGTGGGGACTGCGGTGTAGTGTTTCTGGGGGACGCATCCTGAGCCCCTAGGCCCTTGTAGGATGGGCCTAGGGCTTCAACCCCCTGGAATGTGCCAGAAGAGCTGTACACAGCCTGGGCAGTGAGGGTCTTCGAGGCATGGAGGGGGCAGAGCCAAAGGGCACCAGGGTCAAAGGGGACGGGGTGCGGCTGACCATCACCCAGGAAGACACTCAGGCTGGCTGTGCAGAGACCACTGAAGGGAAGGGGCCACCGGCACAGGGCAGCTCCAGGCTGGGCCCCTTGCCCCACTTGCTGACTCTGTCCCGCTGGCTGACCTTTCCGCCGCCACCAATAACCCTCAAGCAGAGAGGGACAAGGCAGGGACTCAGAAAGGACATTTCCCTTCGTGGGCTCAGCCTTCTTCACACCCACACCCTATGAAATGAGAGTCTTGCTAGTAAAAGTCAAGATGGGAACGCAGTGGATGTCTCCTCATAACTTTGCTGCCCTTACCTGGAGGCAGAGTCCCAGGCCGCAGTTCAGACCCGCAGGATCGGGATCTGCAGGTAAGGATGCCCAGGCAGGATTTTTTAATTAAAAAATTAAAATTTTTTTAATTAAAAAATTAAAATTTCAGACAGGTTTTTTTAATTAAAAAAAAGACTTATTGAGATATATTCACATACCATAAAATTTACCCTTTTAAAGTGTATAGTTCAGTGGGTTTTAGTACATGCACAGAGACGGGCATCCATCACCTCTATCTAATTCCAGAACATTCCATCACCCCAAAAGGCAACCCCGTCCCTGGCAGAATGCCCAGGTGGTCTCATGCACATCTGAGAGGTGCCAGCTGGGACTCTGCCCCCTGACTCCAACCTGGCCCCTCTGCTGAGGTAAGCACCTTACCTGTCCACATCAGCAGTTCTCACCTGGGGCAGTTCTGCCCCCAGGGGACCCTGGGCCGTGTCTGGGGACATCTGTGGTGGCCACGACTGGGGGTGCTCCTGGCACCGAGTGGGTGGGGCAAGTATGCTGCTCAGCCACCCACAGAGAATGACCTGATCCCAAATGTAGACAGTTTTCCTTTAAGATAAATTTATTTAAGTTTGGGTAATTATTTTGAGAAACCCTATTCTGGGAGATGAACACTAAGCAAGTGCAAAGGTCCTGGGGCAGGTTTTTGACGACAGATCCAGAGAGCCAGGCAACTTGCCAGAAACCTCCCAGCCCCGGATCCCCCAACAGGCTCTGTTCCCACCCTCATTGCCTTTTAAGTAACAGCCCAAACCGTGGGCCTCCTGCCATGATGCCAATGTGACAAGGTTTCCTCTGGCTGATAATAAATCAGAGAGTCGGCCTCGAGGGCTTCAGATGCTTTCAAGCGCACAGCCTCAGTTTTCTCTGCCATGACCTTTTCCCTGATACGGCTGAGGTGTGTCAGGGAATAAACTCCAGGGATGAGTATTGTTCAGGATGTGGGATGCTGAATTTAAGTTCCCGGAGGTCAGACTCAAGCTAGACTGGGCTGTTCCCCTCAGTGGAAGAAAAAGGCTGAGAAAAATGCCTCTTTGACTCACAGGAGAGCTGGTGGGGTTTTATTTTTATTCTTTTAAATGACTCTCCCAGCACATCAGAGGGCCACAGGGCTTCAAGCATCCTGTCTCCATGGAGACAGAGCCTGTCTCCAGCCTGGCTCCACAAGCCCAGCCTGGGGCTGAGCCGAGAACCAGGGGCTGGGCAGGGCCAAGGGGTGGAATGTTCTAAGAGGACTCTGGACCCCTCACCCGGGCTCTGCTCCTCCCCCAGTCCTGACGTCCTGCTCCTGTCTGGGGGTGGGCAGGTGGCTTCTGGTAACAGTCATGATAATAGCCATTTATTGAATGATAAAGATGTCCCAGGCGCTATGCTGAGGCTCACCTGTTAGCTCACTGAATCCATGCCAGGGGCTTCACCCACTTAATCTCACTTGGCAAATAAGGAAATGGAAGCTTGGCTGTGTAAAGCATGGGAAAGATGGTGTGGGATCACGGGAAGCGTGTGGGTTCTGGAGTCCAGCTGGCTGGGTTCAAATCCCAGTACTCTCACTGTGTGACTTTGCCCAAGTGACTTGACCTCTCTGGGCCTGTTTCCCCCTCTGTAAAGTGGGTATGGGAACAATACTTACCTCTTATGTTTGCTAGGAGGGTGAGTTTGCCTGGGGAGCAAAGTTTAAGGGGGGGGGTGCCAAAAAACATCATCAAGATAAAGATTATTTTAATGCACTTTTTCTTTTCTTTTTATTTGAAGATCTGGGTTGTGTTATTTATTTTTATAATTTATTTATTTTATTTATTTATTTTTGGCTGCGTTGGGTCTTCATTGCTGCGCACGGACTTTCTCTAGTTGCAGCGAGCGGGGGCTACTCTTTGTTGCAGTGCGCAGGCTTTTCATTGCGGTGGCTTCTCTTGTTGCAGAGCATGGTCTCTAGGCGCGCGGGCTTCAGTAGTTGTGGCGCACGGGCTTAGTTGCTCCGTGGCATGTGGGATCTTCCCAGACCAGGGCTCAAACCTGTGTCCCCTGCATTGGCAGGTGGATTCCTAACCACTGCACCACCAGGGCAGTCCAATGCAATAATTGAAAAAAACCTAAAAATAATGCTGAAAAAATCCGTGGTGAACAAAATGTCAACATTTTAAATAGAATCAGAATTACTGAGGTTTCCTTTGGCTCAGTATGGCACTGTTACTGATCCTGTTTTTATTTTACAATAAAAACAAAGAAAATAAATTTAAAATGAAGTCCTTGTTGGTAGACTGCCCCCAGTGGCTGTGTGGTGCTCTTTCTCTTACAGCCACTGATCCCTGTTTCTCCAACCCTGCCTCAGGGCCTTTGCACTTGCTGCTTCATTCTCATCTTTGCTTGAAGGCCATCCTCTCTAAGTCTTCCCTGAATTTGCCTCCTAAAGCCGTCCCTCCACTTCTGTTTCCTCCATTGCATTGATGACAGTGTAAAATATCTGGTTTATTTGTCTGTACCCACCCCAGGCATTTGCTGTGTGGATCAAATGAGTTCATACATGTCAAGCACTTAGCACAGAGCCTGGCGCCTGGAAAGAGCTATGTGGCTTATCAGTAAACAAGTAAGTATATAGCAAATTAGAATTAAATTAATTAAATTAAAATGAGTATAAATGCTATGGAGGAAAAAGGAAGCCTGAGAAAGGAAGTAATGGTAGCTGAACGATTTTCGATCAGGTGGACAGAGAAAGTGATGGGAGATTGAAAAAGTGGGCCATGCACCATTTGGGGGAAGGGAATTTCAGGCACAGCCCGTGAAAAGGCCCTGGGGCAGGACCGTGCCTGGTGTGTTGGAGGAACAGCCAGGAGGCCCGTGTGTCTGGAGCAGAGGGAGCGAGGGGGAGAGAGGGAGGAGGGGAGGGCAGGGAAGGGACAGGGCAGGCTGTGCATGGCCTTGTGGGCTGCAGGAAGGACTGGGGTTTTAATTTTGGGACATCTTTGGAGAGTTTTTTTTTTTTTTAAGTATAGTTGATTTACAGTGTTGTGTTAGTTTCAGGTGTACAGCGAAGTGGTTTGGTTTTATATATATATGTATTCTTTTTCAGATTCTTTTTAAAAATATTTCTTAAAATTTATTAATTATATTATTTATTTATTTATGGCTGCATTGGGTATTTGTTGCTGCGAGCAGGTTTTTCTCTAGTTGCGGCGAGCAGGGGCTAATCTTCCTTGTGGTTCGCGTGCTTCTCATTGCGGAGCACGGGCTCTAGGCACGTGGGCTTCAGTAGTTGTGGCACGCGGACTTCAGTAGTTGTGGCTTGTGGCTCTGTTGCTCCGCGGCATGTGGGATCTTCCCGTACCAGGGCTCGAACCCGTGTCCCCTGCATTGGCAGGCGGCTTCTTTACCACTGTGCCACGAGGGAAGTCCCTTTTTTCAGATGCTTTTCCATTACAGATTATTACAAGGTATTGAATATAGTTTCCTATGCTCTACAGTGGGTCCTTGTTGTTTATCTCTTTTATATGTGGTAGTGTGTATCTGTTAATCCCAAAGTCCTAATTTATACCACCCTCTTCCCCTTTGGTGACCATAAGTATGTTTCCTATGTCTGTGAGTCTATTTCTGTTTTGTAAATAAGTTCGTTTGTATCATTTATTTTACATTCCACATCTAAGTGATATCATATGATATTTATTTTTCTCTGTCTGACTCACTTCACTTAGTATGATAATCTCTAGGTCCATCCATGTTGCTGCAAATGGCATTATTTCATTCTGTTTTTTATGGCTGAATAGTATTCTGTTGTGTGTGTGTGTGTGTGTATATATATATATATATATACACACACACCAGAATATATATATATATATATATATATACAACATATCTTTATCCATTCATCTGTTGATGGACATTTAAGTTGCTTCCATGTCCTGGCTATTGTAACTGGTGCTTCTGTGAACATTGGGGTGTATGTATCTTTTCGAATTAGAGTTTTCTCCAGATATATGCCCAGTAGTGGGATTGCTGGATCATAGGGTAGCTCTATTTTTAGTTTTTTGCGGAGCCTGCATACTGTTCTCCATAGTGGCTGCACCAATTTACATTCCCACCAACAGTGTAGGAGGGTTCCCTTCTCTTCACACCCTCTCCAGCATTTATTGTTTGTAGGTGCTTTTTTTTTTTTTTTTTTTTGCGGTACGCAGGCCTCTCACTGCCGCGGCCTCTCCTGTTGCGGAGCACAGGCTCCGGATGCACAGGCTCAGCGGCCATGGCTCACGGGCCCAGCCGCTCCGCGGCACGTGGGATCTTCCCGGACGGGGGCACGAACCCATGTCCCCTGCATCGGCAGGCGGACTCTCAACCACTGCGCCACCAGGGAAGCCCTGTTTGTAGGCTTTTTGATGATGGCCATTCCGACCTGTGTGAGGTGATACCTCCTTGTGGTTTTGATGGAGTTTTAAGCAGGGTTGACATGATGCCCATAGAGCACTTGGCCCAAATGCATCCATATCCTTCGAAATATTTTGGACAGTATGTGCACATGGCAAGTATGACAGAAAGTGTTGCTGTTGATATAACACAATGATTGCTACTTCTCTTTCATAAGTTACAAACTTAAAGCTGTGCTGAGCGCAGTGCCTAGCACGTAGTATTATCAAAGTGTTCTTTCTTGTTGCTCTTATTATTCATGATTGTATACTTAAACATTCCAAGGACAGCCCTGTAAATGCCAAGTAAGCACCGTATAGAACTGTGCGCTACTTTTAGTGTTTTTCCTGCTGTTATCAGTGGGAGGAGCCCGTGACACCTGGGGGCCTGGTCTGTCCTGCCTAAAGCTTCGCCGTCACCTACCCAGAAAGCAGGGGCTACGGGCCCGGTGGACTCAGTTTACCGGGCCAGACTGGGCGCCGGGATGCGGGATGTGGGATTCAGGATGTGCCAAGTGCGATGTGGGATGCGTGATTCGGGGTGCGCGATGAGCGCGGAGGCGGGATGCGGGATGCTGGATGGGCGATGCGCGCGGGGGGCGCCGCCTCGGCGAGGCGCGCTCCGGCCGCCAGGGGCCGCTGCGGAGCCGCCCTTTTGTGGTCCTGATGCTGGAGCGAGCGGGCGCGCGGAGGAGGGAGGAGGGCGCGGGGACGGGGCGGGAGAGAGGCGGGAGGCGGCGTCCGTCGCTCCAGCTGCGAGTCCGCCCGCCGCCCGCCGCCGCCGCCGCCGGCTCGGTCCCGCGCCCGCCGCCCGCCTTCGCCCGCCATGGCCCGCCTAACGGAGAGCGAGGCGCGCCGGCAGCAGCAGCAGCTCCTGCAGCCGCGGCCCTCGCCAGTGGGCAGCAGCGGCCCCGAGCCCCCCGGGGGGCAGCCCGACGGCATGAAGGACCTGGACGCCATCAAGCTCTTCGTGGGCCAGATCCCGCGCAACCTGGACGAGAAGGACCTCAAGCCGCTCTTCGAGCAGTTCGGCCGCATCTATGAGCTCACGGTGCTCAAAGACCCCTACACGGGCATGCACAAAGGTGGGCACTCGGCCCCCTCCCTCCCCTCCTCTCTCCTCCCTCGGCCTCCCCACCCCACCTTCCGGCATCTTCTCCCCACCGCCCCCCCACCAACCCTCCTCTCCTCACCTCCTCCCTCTGCTTGCCTCTGCCACGGCATCATTTCTCCCCCCCCAAACCCTGTTCCACCCACCCCCTCCTCCCCCCTCTGGGGGTGCAGCTGACAGATCCGAGCTGGCCCCCTCCCCTCCTCCGCCCCCTCTCCCTCCCTCCCCACCTTCCGGCATTCTCTCTCCCTCTCCCTCTCTCTCTCTCCCTCTCTCTCTTCTCTTTCCTTTTCTCTCCTCTCCCATCTCCCTCTACCTCCCATCCTCCCCCCCCAGCATCCTTCTCCTTCTCTCTCTCTCTCTCTCTCTCTCTCTCTCTCTCTCTCCCTCCCTCTCCCTCTCATTCCCTCTAGACCCCCACCCCTTCCTCCCTCCCTCACCCACTCTTTCCTGCCCCTTTGCTCGGGGAGCTGCCTGAACGCTGCCACCCCTCCCTGCCGCCCCCCCTCCCCATTCATTCGGCCTCTCCAGGCCCCGTCGGGGAAGTTTGCACCTCTGGACTCCATTGCTTTGGTCATTTTCACAAAGCCAGGCCGGTGGGGCAGGTCCAGCCGGCCACGGGGGACACGGATGCCCAGGATCCCGGGCTAATCGGTAACTACAAAGAAAGCGGGGTGGGGGGCTGGGGTGCAGGCAGCTAAGCCAGTCAGGGGGAGCACCAGCCTCGGGTGGTTAAAAGGCTACCGTTTGCCCTCCCCCCTGCCCACCCTCTCTGTCTGGAGCAGCATCCCCCCTCCATTTCTCTACGGCCCCCCCCACCCTGAATGCCGCCTCCACCTTTGGCTCAAGTTAAAACTGGCCAAGCCTGTTAGCAGTGTGTTGAAGGCTGAGGCCAAAGACGATGAGCCTGGACCGTCCATCTGGCAGAGCCCAGATCCTGGGGTGGATGAGGAGGCGTGGGCGACCTGTGAGCCCAGCGGGGGAGGCAGGTGGGGTGAGGAGGCCTGCCCGCCTCCCTGCCACCTGATTCTCTGATGGCATGCTGGGAGGGGGTGCCAGGGACTGTGGCCCCAGCCCTGGGCTCTGATCACGGCCCAGTATCTGAATGGGGGTGGCCCTGACAGTTCTTCCGGCAGGGGCTGGGGACTGCGGGTGGGGATGGTACAGGCTTTGTGCTGACACCCCAGGTGAGACCCTGGAGGGGTCTTGGGGATGGATCAGGTCCCATGACCTATTTCAGGCCCCATTCATGCCTGTCCTCCCTTCAGTGTGGCGGGCATGGTAAGCATGAATACGTGTTTGTTGAATGAATGGATGAATGAACGAGTGAATGAATCAATGAATGATGGGTCGGGGCAGGCCACAGGGAGGGTCTGGTGGGTTGGAGCCCAGGCCTGCCACTTCAGCTAGACCCTCCAGCCGGTACCCTGGGGGAGGAAAGCAGCTCTTCCCATCCCCCACCTCTTTTCAAATCCAACCATCACCAAAAAAAAAAAAAAGGGCCTGGAAAATCTAACTTCTCCCTGTGGCCTAGGAGGGCAGAGTGCTTGCACTCATCCAGGCTAAGGGGTCCACAGCTGTACGGAGGGCTCTTTCCACAGCCCTCACCCCCTGGTGTGTCCGAAGGGCCCTTTTCTAGAAAGATTCTGGTGGGGTGGGGGAGTGTCCACGTGGTCCCCCCCAAATGTTGACTTGAAAGGCTGTCAGTGAGCTCTGGGTCAGGGAGACAGATGGGGTACGGGGAGAAGGAGACACCTGGTGGCCCTCCCCTCGTTTCTCATTTTTAAATCTCCCCTGGAGACCCCTGCTGCCCCCGCAGCGTGGGAAGGTGAGGGAGAAACTGTGGCTGGATTATCACCTGGTCAGAGCCTCAGTTTACCTGCTGTTAACAGAGCAGGCTCTCATGAATGTGGGTGGGATTATTTTTTTCTGGCCGGAGAATGTTGGGATCGGGGGCATCTCAGGGTGTTTCCCATTTGCGATCTTTCCTTGGAGGGTGAAAATTAGGAAGCTGGGTGTCCATGATACCTGGTCCTCAACCTCCACTTTGCAGGAGACTTGGGTCGGGCTGAGCCCTGGATGCAGGGCCTGGGGGGTATGGGGGTGGGGGTCTTCCCCTTCTATCCCCTCCCCCAATACCATCGGGACCCGAATGGTTCCCCCTCCTGATCCCACCTATGCTGGGCCTGGCAGGACCTTACCTGTGGGTGGGAGCTGGGGGGAGCTGAAGGCCAGCAGCTGGGATTGAGGCCTGTTTGTGGGGCTCAGCTATGTGACCTCTGTCTGGCCAGTGGCTGCCCCTCTCTGGGCCTCAGCCAAAGGGAAGTGGAAGGATGACTGGGAGGTTGTGGTGTGGGGATGAGCTCCAGGCCCCTCCTGCCAACATGTCTCTGGTTTCGTTTCTGGGGAGCCTACAGGGTGCAGGGTGCCTGCTGGGGGTGCTGGCTGAGAGCCATGGGGTGGGAGTGTGGACGCCGGGTTGTGGAGAGAAATCCCCTGAGAGCTTTCTGGGCCGCCGGAGGCTGGGCACCAGGGGAGCTGAAAGGGCCGGGGTGGGGTGAAGTGAAAACACCCATTGTGGTCCCTGTGACCCCAGCACCCAGCGGGAGAAGGACGATCCAGTATCGCATTATTCTTACGATCACCATCACACCCTTAATTTTCACATTTGGGGGCCTGTTTTGATGCCCAGTGAAGGGATCATCACTCCCATGGGCTTGTGAGCACCTGTGCATTTCATCCAGAAGGGAAACTGAGGCTGGAGGGGCAAATACTTGGTCCCAAGGACCGACCAGAGCTGCCCCCCAGCTGTCACCCACCTGTCTCCCTCCCAGGCCAGAGGAAGCAGAAGTATATCTGTGTGATGAAGGAGCGACAGTGTCCCCCAAGCTGAGGATGAGGACCACCCCACACCGCGGTGGGGGGGGGGAGGGGGCGGGGCTGTGACATCTGACAGCCATCGCCAAGGGTGGAGGGTAGGGGCACCTCATTTTCTACGGGGCCGTGCTGGGATCAGGAGAAAGGCAGGGAGTCCAGCCGGGTCCTTGGGCTCTGGGGATGGGGCAGGGTTGCGGGGAGAAGGCAGGGCGGGAAGTGAAGATTCCTCAGGAACAGGGCAGGCCCCTGGGTGCTGGCGTGTTTTGTTTTTAAGAGAGAGAGATGAAGACAGAGGTGGAGAGACACAGCAAGAGCAGAGAAGGAGAGAGATACACCGAGATGGAGAGAGGGAGAGACCCAGGGAGCCGCCCCCAGACCCCCCCCCTCCACAGGAAGAGGCAGAGAGAGGGCGGGAGTGGGGCAGAGCTGGAGAAGGGGGGCAGGGAGACCACGAGACCTTCCCCCCGCCCAGATCGGCGCCCCATTCAGAGAAAGGAGGCCTCCCCCGGCGCTCCCAGCCCAGCCCGGGGCTCAGGCCAGGCACTGGGGGGGCTCCCACTGGCGAGAGGTCTCCCAGTGGCCAGTGTCCAGTCATCACCCCCTCCAGTCACCTGCTGGGGGACAGGCCCCCTCTGGGACCCTCCCTCCGAAGGCGCTGGGTGCACGTGGGGTCCCCCGAGGTGCCTGGTGTGGCTCGGGCCGTCCCTCTCCCGATCGGACTGAATATTAATACCCAACCTGCCCGGGGCAGGCGCCTGCCAGAGGGCTCGTCTGCTGCCGCGCGGCCCCCATTTGTGGTAATCACATATATATTTGCATGTTAATGACAATATTTGTCTTAAAGCGGAGGTTGTGAGGGGGGCCGGTGCAGGTGGAGGGGGCGGGTCGGGGCCTACGGTTTCCATGGGAGCACCAGCTGCTCGGCTGGCGGCTGGGGGGAGGCTGGAGCACGCCGCGATTGAGGCGTGAGATTCCGAGTGTGACGTGCCAGCCCCAGGGAGACGGCGGGCTGGGCGGCCGGCAGGCGCTGCCTGGCGGGGGGGATGGAGGGAGGGGACAGCGGCGGGGGGCTGGGGAGAGCCACCAGGGCTGGCTGTGCGGCTTCGAGCCAGGCACACCCCCCTCAGTGCCTCAGTTTCCCATGATGATGGGTTTAACAGGCTTTTCCGAGGGTGACTGTGACATCGTTTCTGCCTTCCTTCAGGCTGAGGGCATTGATTGAGCGCCTACTGTGTGCCGGCGTTGGTGCGGGGCTGAGATTCCGAGCAAATAGGAATCCCTATGTGGCACAATGGAGTCAACAAGCCGTAAATCCATCTACCCCTATGACCAACATTTATTGAGCACCTGCTGTGTCCCAGGCCCTGTCCTAGACCCGGGATACAGTGTTGGGCAAACAGATAAAAATCCTCTCCCAGACTCCTCCCACCCCCAGATCCCACATGGTGGGGGACACAGTGAGGAACCAGGAGGTTACAAGGCACTGATGTCAGGGCTGCGATGGTGGAAACACATCAGCGGGGACAACCCAGAGGAGGCCGCAGCCTCCTCAGTGCTGTTATCTATAGAGTTGGGAGGCCAGCGGGACCTCCCATCTCGGAGAGGGTTGGGGGATGTGAGGACCGGAATGGTGGTTAAAGCTCTTGACACAGGGCTGGGCACAGAGCCATGCTTATTATACGAGTAAGCTGAGACCTGAAGGGTGGGAAAGATCTGTTGACGGGGAAGGGTGTTCCTGGTAGAGTATGTGCAAAGGCCCAGAGCAATGCTGATGCTGACTCTGGGAAAGTTCAAGCAGGGGAAAGACAGAGTTTTTGCCCTGGTGGGAAAACAGCAAAGAGTCCTGGGAGCCCCAGGGTTCCCTTCTGATATGGGGCATATCTGGCAGGGCTCCTCTGAGAAGTTCTGGCATGGGGGGTGGACCCACGAGCTGTCTCTGAAATAGGCCGGTGACTCTCTCTTTCACCCCTGATGTTGGCAGATGAGACCCTCGCCATTAGGAGCACTCAGTAGGACCACACTCACTAATTTAGCCAACACTTCCTGAAAGCCTTTTGGGGCCTTGCCTTGTACTAGGCAAGAGAGATCTGAGACCCCTCTGATTGGTAGACAGAGCTAGACATTGGCACCTATAGCTGGAATGGTCAGGGTTGTATGAAAGGGAGGGGATGCAGGGTTGAGGGAACTGGATAGGAATTTGAAGGCTCTGCCTGGGGACTCTGGCTGCATGGCAGAGGGGCATTAGAAGTGGGGTTTTCAAGGTTGAATAGGAGCTTGCCAGGTGGAGAAAGCATTTCATGTATTTATTCACAGAGCACTTTTTTTGTTCTGGGCCCTTTTATGGGTGTGAAAAAAAGCAGTGAGTCAGCTAGGTGGATGTCTCTGTTCTCCTGGATGTGGACAGAGGGAACTGGGTTTGCAAAGGCCTGGAGGAGTGAAGGAGCACAGATGGAGTAGAGGAGGAATTAGGTGAGGCATGGGAGGTGAGGCCAGAGAGTTGGCATGGGCTGGACCCTGAAGAGCCTCTTATGCTGGACTGTGCTTGGACTCCTTCCTGAGGACACTGGGGAGCCATGGAAGAATATGGAGCAGGGGAGGATCTCAGACCTGCATGAAAAGGGAGCTTCATGTCCTGTTAACTGTCATGGCCACCATTGGCCTCTTTCCAGCCTCCCAGCCTTGTTCAGTATATGCACATTTCCTACACACCTGGATGGGTACAACAGAAGCTTCCCCTTGGGGCGAGGCTCACACTACGGGACAAGAGGGTCACAAAGAAGCAGACATGTGCTCAGGTCGCAGTGGTTCTTAGAAAACCAGGTTCCCCTCCCCCACATGGATAGGTGAGGAATTGGGGCTCAGAGACGGGCAACACCCAGACTCAAGTCACACAGCAGTATAGCTAGCTAGGTGTCACACCTCCCAACCTGAGACTTGACCCACTTTGGAAGAGAAATAAAGGAGTCAGAGAAAGAGATGTGATTGTGGAGACATAGACTCAGGATGAAAGCCATCCAGGGATGCTGGCTGTCCTTGTCCAGGGCCAGAGGGAGGGGCTGCTAGGTTTGGAAGACACTGACCTAGCAATAGCTCTGTTGGTCTGGGGTCACGGTCATCATCACTGACATGTAAGCTCTGTGACGGCAGGGACTGTGTCTTGTTCACCACTTTGAAGTGGATCATGTGCATGAACAAGGGCCTAAGGGAATGAGAGGATGGGAAGGTAAGGGAGTGGTTGGATTGGGGGGGGCTGGTCAACAGGTGGATAGATGGATACATGAGTAGATAGTTCTAGGTATGAATGGACGGATGGGTGACAGTGACTTGGCTGTATGAGTGCATTGCTGGATGAAAGAGTGGGTAGACAGATGAAAGGCTGAATGGATTGATGGATGGATGGGTGGGTGGGTGGGAAAATAGATGGATGAATAGATGGATGGATGGATGGATGGATGGACGGAGGAATACATGGGTAGAGGGGTGGATGGATGGGTGAGTGGATGGATAGAGGGACGGATGGCTGGCTGGCTGGGTTGGTGGACACCCCTCCAACATTTACCACCTTCCTCCCCACCTGAATGGGAATGACCATCAGCTTTGCAGCCGGACAGGCTTGGTTCCTGTTCCTGGCTCTGCTTTTTATTTCTGTGTGATCTTGGACAAACCACCTTATCTTTTTTCTTAGCCTTAGCGTCCTCATTTGTAAAAGAGAAAGAATATCAATAGTCGTCTTACAGAGTAGTTGTAAAAATTAGAATTAGTTTATAGAATGTGGTTAATGCAATCACTGTCAGTAGTGTCTTGCGTATACTTGGTGTCAGTAAATGGTTGGGTAGCCAGATAGTCAACAACTGTCTGTCAGGTCTCTGGGATGTGCCAGAGCTAGGCTCTGGGGGACACAAAGCAATCTAGGGGGAGGAGGGATTGACAATAAGTGAGCAAACAGATGAATAAGATTTGGGTAGGAGAGAGTCGCTCTGGAGGAAGTAAAATGAGATGTGTGTTGGAGGGTGACAGCTGACGTTGAGTGACTGAAGATGTCAGGAGGTGATATTTGGGATGAGACCTGCATTACAGATGAGAAAGCTGTTGTTCTAAACCCAAAGGAAAGGCATTCCAGGAAGAGGACATGGCATGTGCAAAGGCCCTAAGGTCAGAATTAGTTTGCTGTGTTGGGAGAATAATGGCCTGTGTGTCTCAGGGCCCAAAAATCTGGAGGTAGTGAGCACAGCATGTGCAAAGGCCCTGGGGCAGGATGGGGTCCGGTGTATTGGACGAACATCGAAGATTTCTGCCACCACGGTTGAGCCCAGCTCCTCTGAGGGGCTCCTGAGAGATGGCGGGTTGCCTGCAGATGTCATGTAGGGTAGATTGTGACCTCCCCTAACTGTCCTCCTACTTCTCCCAGCAGCCTTTAAGGGTGGAGTCTTCATTTCTGAGAGGTGGGGAGGGGGCACTCATTATGTCCTTGTCCCTGACCCTCTGCTAGGAGGAGGGACCCAAGAAGGCATTCCCACCACAACTAGGGGTCTCCTGAGCAACCTTATGGGGAAAGGCAGGCTCAGAGAGGGGAGGGCACCACCCCAAGGACACACAGCACGTTCATCATAGCAATGTCTATATTGGAAGGGTTTTGGTGTCATCTAGAGCTACCCCAAGTGGGTGGGTAGGGCTGCAAGGTCATTTCTTCACCTACCTACCCACCCCCTCTCTCAACTGTTTTTTTTTTTTTTTGTCCCTATTATGTGCCACCTTTGAGTGAACTAGACCTCCTGTGCCCACGAGGAGCACAATGTGCTGTGAGAAAGTTGTCAGCACAGCTGAGTGGTCCTAAGGGTGGTGATTTGTGGTGATTTAAAAAGTCAAATCGTCATCTCTTGGTGGGGGGAGGTGAGGAGGAAGGGGTCCAGTGAGGTGTGTCTCGCCCAGAGCGATCCTGCCCCCTGGGGGACACTGGGCGTTGTCTGGGGACATCTGTGGTTGTCATGAGTTGGGGGGGGTCCTGGCTTTGGCTGGTGACCAGGGAGGCTGCTCCACACCCTACAGCACCCAGGATGGCCCCCACAGAGGATGACCTGGCCCCGATGGCAGCAGTGCCGAGGGGGGGACCCCGATCTAGGATCACACCAACATTCTGGCCTGAGCGGTTAGTGGTCAGTGTGGTGTCATGTAGACAAGCCCTCAGGGTGCTCAGGATAGAACCATGGAGTCACCCTCCCTCTCCCCACCTCACATCCTCGCTGACTCTGCTCCAGACACACGGGCCTCCTCGCTGTTCCTCCAACACGCCAGGCCCGGTCCTGCCCCAGGGCCTTTGCATGGGTTGTGCCCTCTGCCTGGACCACACTTCCCCCAAATAATCACATGCCTCCTCCTTCATCCTCTGCAAACGTCACCTTCTCAGTGAAGCCATCCTGCAGACATGATTTATAATCTCAGCCACTCTCCAGCACTCCAAACCCTTCTTCCCTGCTTTCCCCCTTTTTTTTCTGTGAAAATGAGAACTTCTGATGTACCATAGATTTTAGTTTTTATTTTAGTGGTTTTTCTCTCCTCCCAATAGACTAGAAGTCCTATTAAGATGGGATATTTCTGCCTTTTGTGTTCACTGATAGGTCTCGAGTGCTTAGAAAAGCACCTGAAACACAGCAGGTGGGTGGGTGGATTCACGGATGTATGTATGTATGTATGGATAACTTGATGTGTGGATGGATGAATGGGTAAATGAATGAATGACGGATGGATGAATAAAGTACTGGATGATAAATAAATGGATAACGGATGGATGGATGGATGGATATGAGGATGGGCAGGTGAACGAGAGGATAAATGAATGGATAATGGATGTATGTATGTATGGATGGATGGATGGATGGATGGACAGGTGGATGAATGGATGGATGGATGGATGGATGGGTGAGTGCACGGATGGGGGAATCACTGGTGCAGCGATGGCGACTAAATCCGTGGGAGGAGTCAACATGGCCGTAGGCAGGAAGTCGGGGGTCCAGATGAGCCCTGAGAAGCCCCAGTGTGTAAGGTGGGGGCAGAGGAGGAGGGAGCAACAGAGGCTAAGGAGCAGCAGCCCAGAGACGGTGTGCCCGATGGAGTGTGAGCCCTGGGTCCTAGTCTTGCCCTCTTGGACGGGAAGCAATGAGTTTATAAGCAGAGGGAGGGGCCCATCAGCCCCGCTATTCTCAGCAAAGTGGGGGATGGCTTCAGGATGAGAGGATGGACAAGGAGGTGGAGAGGGTGACCAGGGACAGGGGGTGGTGGAGAGGTGGTGCCACAGCAGAAGGGAATGTCTCCTATAATCTTTAGTGGACGGTATTATTATTTTATGGATGAGAAAGTGGAGGCTCAGAGAAGTAAAGTGGCTGGCCCTAGATCACACAGCAGAAGGGCATCGGGCAGGGTTAATTCCCCGTCTTTAGTCCCTTGATTAGCACTGAATTGAAAGATCTTGAGCCTGGGGTGCCACTGTGCGGTGGGTGGGGATCAGAGGGGTTTGAGACGAGGACTTTGCACAATCGGTCATGGATGGAGTCCTGGCTGGGGAGGGGAGGAGATGTTGGTGATCAGAGAGAAATGAAAAAGGCTGTCTCTCCTGCTTTTGTTTCCCCAGCACAGCTGGCACATGACAGGTGCTCAGGAAATATTGACTGACCTGATGCTGGGCATGGGGGGGGGCGGGGGGAGGGAGAAAAATGAATCAAGTGTAGTCGCCGCCCTCCAGGAGGTGGTCTTGATATTAGCAGGTCAGTTTGGAAACAAAGTCATTCAGTCAGTATTTATTGAGCACCTACTCTGTTCCTGGCACTATGTAAGTTCTGGGGACCCCAAACTGAACAAAACACAAACTCCCTCCATCCTCTTGGAAGTGGCATTTCAGTGGGGGAGACAGAAAAAAAAATTATGTGCCATTTGAGATGGTGACAAAGGCACAGGAAAAAATAGAACAGGGTGGGGGGTGGTTGAGGAATGTTTTTGTTTTTTTTCTGGTTGCATTGGGTCTTCGTTGCTGCACGCGGGCTTTCTCTAGTTCCATCCAGCCAGGGCTACTCATTGCGGTGGCTTCTCTTGTTGCAGAGCATGGGTTCTAGGCGCGTGGGCTCAGTAGTTGTGCCTCGCGGGCTCTAGAGCACAAGCTCGGTAGTTGTGGTGTATGGGCTTAGTAGCTCCGCGGTATGTGGGATCTTTCCACACCAGGGAATCAAACGCATGTCCCCTGCACTGGCAGGCAGATTCTTAACCACTGTGCCACCAGGGAAGTCCCAGGACTGTCGTTTTAAACAGGGTGCTCCATGGAGGTTTCACTGAGGGTGTGACATTTGAGCCAAGACCTGAAGGAAGTGAGAGGGTGAACTGTGCAGAGATCTGGGGGAAATACATCCCAGAACAGCTTGTGCAAAGGCCCTGGGGCAGGACGGGGCCTGGTGTGTTGGAGGAACAGCGGGAGGCCCGTGTGTCTGGAGCAGAGTGAGTAAGGGGGAGAGGAGCGGGGAGGGCAGGGAGGGGAAGGGGGAGGTCGTTCAGGGCCTTGTGGGCCACGGGGAGGACTTGGGCTTTTACCCCAGGGAGGTGGGAGCTCTGGAGGGTTGTGGAGGGGCGGGGCCTGGCTCAGGTGTCACAGGCGCCCCCTTGTGGCTGCTCTGGGGAGGACAGACTGTGGGCGCCAGGGCGTAGCTGGGGACCAGGGGGTAGGGGACTGAGTTGGTCCAGGTGGGGCTGGACCAGGAACAGTGGCCAAATTCTTATTGAGCATGTGCTGTGTGCTGGGCCCGATGCTGGACACTGGGAACACATAAGTGACTGGGACACTACCTGTCTCCACGCCCCTGACCCAGCATCAGCTGGGGCTGGGGAGGCTTCCCCGAGGAGCAGTGGCTCAGTTGGGACCTTCAGGTTGAGGAGAAATGAGCCAGGCAAAGATGAGGGTGAGGGTGTGTGAACCAAGAAAATGGCAAGTTCAAAGGTAGTCAGCGAGGGACTTCCCTGGCGGTCCAATGGTTAAGACTCCGTGTTCCCAATGCAGGGGGACCAGGTTCGATCCCTGGTCAGGGAACTAGATCCTGCATGCCACAACTAAAAGATCCCGCATGCCTCAACTAAGACTCGGCACAGCCAAATAAATAAATATTAAAAGAAACAAAAACAAAGGCAGTCATTGAGATGCCAGGCGTGGGGTGTGTCCAGGGTCAGGGTGCAGCCAGGGACACGACCAGTGTCCATCAGGGTCAGTCCCCAGACCTACCAAGCTGCCTGGGAAGTGACAAAAATCCCAGACTTATGCATGAACATAAGGACTATGAATAGTAAAAAGGAAAAAAAAATTGTTTTTCTTTTCATTTTTTTTTTGCGATACGCGGGCCTCTCACTGTTGTGGCCTCTCCCGTTGCGGAGCACAGGCTCCGGACGCGCAGGCTCAGCGGCCATGGCTCACGGGCCCAGCCGCTCCGCGGCATGTGGGATCTTCCCAGACCGGGTCACGAACCCGCGTCCCCTGCATCGGCAGGCAGACTCTCAACCACTGCGCCACCAGGGAAGCCCCTCTTTTCATTTTTAAAAGTTTTTTTAGTTCATTAGATCAATGTAACAAGCTCCAGCGACTTAAGTTGTTCCCCAAGGCTCTGGAATTTTCTGGAACTCAGAAGCCCTTTACCCACCCCCAGTTTGGGTTTAGCACCAGGGGTTGTTTCTGACTTGCTGTATGACCTCAGGAAAGCTGCTCAGCATCTCTGAGCCTGGGTTAACTCCTCTGTAACATGAGGATAAAAATAGTGTGAGAGGGCTTCCCTGGTGGCGCAGTGGTTGAGAGTCCGCCTGCCGATGCAGGGGACACGGGTTCGTGCCCCGGTCCAGGAGGATCCCACATGCCGCGGAGCGGCTGGACCCGTGAGCCATGGCCGCTGAGCCTGCGCGTCCGGAGTCTGTGCTCCGCAACGGGAGAGGCCACAACAGTGAGAGGCCCGCGTACCGGAAAAAAAAAAATATATATATATATATATATATATGGTGTGAGAATCCAGGGATGGCAGGGAGAGCAGCTGCATGAGGGCTTGGCTCCATGCACATGAGTGGTACCACTTGGGGGATTTTTAGTCAGTCCTGCGGGGGTCCTTCCCATGAAGACCCCCAAACCCTCAGATCCAGCAGGGCCCAAACCGGGTTCCACCTCTTCCTTCCAAACTGCTGCTGCTCCTGGGTCCCCATCGGTACCAGTTTCCTGGGGTAGCCATTCCAAACGATCACAGATTCTCTCTCAGTCCTGGAGGCCAGAAGTCTGAAATCAAAGCTATGCTCCCTCTGGAGGCTCCAGGGGAGGGTCCCTCCTGCCTCTTCCAGCTTCTGGGGGCTCCAGGCGTCCCTTGGCTTCTGGCTGCATCCGTCCAGTGTCTGCCTCCATATTCCCCTGTCTTCTGTCTGTGTCTCCTCTTCTGTCTCGTATAAGGACACTTGGCATTGGATTTGGGACGCACATGTTGTCCAGGATGATCTCATGTCAAGATCCTTACATCTGCAAAGACCCTTTTTCCAAATAAGGTCCCATTCCCAGGTTCCTGGAGTGGATGGATCTTTTCTGGGAGGACCAGCATTCAGTGCGCAGAGATGCTTCTCATCTTCTGGGCTTCCCTAGCCCCGTGTCCCCACCTCTGCCCCAGGCTGACAACACACAGGGGAGTGTCTATCTCTGCCTCTACCCAGCCTGGAGCCTTAGCATCACCCATTAGTCAAAGCATTGTCTCCAGAACCCCAGCTGAGCAGAGGCCTGTTGCCATGGAGGGACAATGGCCACCTCTGCCCCCTTCCTCAGAGAGGAGCATCCCCAGGGCTGGGGGAAGAGCCCTGTGTCATGTGTCATGCAGGTATGGGCTTAAGTCCTAGCCCTGTCCTATCTGTGGGTGACCTGGGCCACTGGGAACCTCAGTCTCCTCACCTGTAAGGTGGACACTCTTCTCCCTACCATCGTAGGCTCTGTGGGGTCGGCCTGGGTCTCCATGTTTGGGAGGCCTGTATTAATGGTTCAGTTTATCTGTGCATCAAACAGTTGGTGCCTAGACTAGATTGTAGGTGGCCCACAATGGTCTTTTCATGGATGCTCTTAAGGCCACGTTGGTCTTAAAATACTAAAGGTGTGGAGTGAGTTCAGGGAAGATGGCAGAATTGGGTGCCTCTGCCACTCCACACCCCGGGGACAAAAGCCCCAAAAGTGCAGTGGATGGGAGTGAAGCCCATGACATCAGATACCCCTGGCTCCAAATTCCAGCTCCACCCCTTACCTGCTGTGCAATCATAGGCAAGTCACTTTGTCTCTCTGAACGTCAATTCCTCCATACAGTGCATAACACCTCCCTCATAGGATTCCTGCAGAGAAGAGAGGGGCGTGGAGCCAGGTACCCAGGACAGCGAACGCCCTAAGTGTTCAATGATTCGGCTGTTATTGCTACTACTGTTATAAGAGGGGAAATATTGTGGTGCGGAAGGGCTGGGACTGGAGTTAGACTTCCAGGGTTCGAATTCCACCTCTGGGACCTGTCGCTGTGTGACAGCTCAATGTCTGGTGTTTCCGTGTCCCCGTCTTAAAATGGGGAGAAAACAGATACAATAGTGCCATTCTCTTGGGCTAGGCTGAGGGTTTGAAGGGTTCATATGGGTGATGTCTCTATAAGATGCTTGGCACTCAGTGAACTTCAACTATTACTGTCATTATTACAACTTCAAGTCATGAAATTCCAAAAGCTGTGATCTTGGAGCAGAGAGCAGAGGATCTCGTCAAGAGGAGGGACCCTCAGGATTTCCCAGTAAAGAAGGGGATCTTCTGCTTGCTTGCCTCCAGGGACAGGGCACTGCCTCCCTCCAAAGAGAGCCATGATGAGGTGGATCTAGTTGTTAGACAATTTTCATATATTGAGGAAATCTCTTGTTTCCCAAGGATCCCCCCATTGGTCCCTACTCCACCTGGGGTGTCGAGAGGTCAGCTCTTGTCCAGGCTTTGAAAAATGGGGGTGGGTGTGAAGGGAACCATGGGGTTGTCAAGTACTGAGCATTCTGGGTTATTGGTTCTTGGAGGTGGGGCTGCCCTATTGACCTGCCCCGCCTCTACAGAACCCCAGGGCTTGGCCAGCGCGGGGCTTGGAGTGTGTTTTGCTGAACACCTGGTCCCACCCTCTTGTCATTGACGAGGCTGGTGTATAGGGTGAGGGTAGCCAGGGCTGGAATCTGCTGAGAGGCTCACCTATTGTGGGCACTGGCTGGGCTGAGATTTCCCTGGGAGGGTCCCTCTAGGACTAGGATGCAGCAAACCAGACCCCCTAAATTGAAATGGGGTCCATGGCGTCTTCAACATTTGATCCAGCAGCACATTCTGTCAGAAAGGTGGTACTATTTTAAGGTTCCTTGCAGGGAAAGTTAAGGCAGGGGCCTGTGACCCTCCACATAGGCCTGGGGGGCCTATTTCCCTCATAGGCTCTGGGGGAAATTTTTAGAAAAGATGCAAACTCAAGGCAGTGTATCCTAGTGGTTAGCACACAGTTCGAGGTGCCTGACTGCCTGGGGTGTTCCACTGTGTGACCTTGGGCAAGTCACTTCTGCTCTCTGTACCTCAAGCCCTCATCTGTAAAACGAGGACAATGCCAACAGCTCCTTTGTGCGGTTATTGTGACGATTAAATGAGTCAGTATTGAGTATAAGCTTATTAGCAATAAAAACTAAGGAGCTTAAGGCTTCCCTGGTGGCGCAGTGGTTGAGAGTCCGCCTGCCGATGCAGGGGACACGGGTTCGTGCCCCGGTCTGGGAAGATCCCACATGCCGCGGAGCGGCTGGGCCCGTGAGCGATGGCCGCTGAGCCTGCGCGTCCGGAGCCTGTGCTCCACAACGGGAGAGGCCACAACGGTGAGAGGCCCGCGTACCACAAAAAACAAAAACAAAACTAAGGAGCTTTATTAACATCATCACTAAAAGTCTGTGTCTGTTGGGAACTGTATTTATTCGTTAAGGCTGCTGAAATAATGTGCTGCAAACCAGGTGGCTTAAAAAAACAGAAGTGTAATCTCTCCTAGTCCAACAGGCCAGAAGTCTGAGATCAAGGTGTCAGCAGGGTTGGCTTCTTTTTTTTTTTCTTTTTTTTTTTTGGCCGCACTGTGTGGCATGTGGGATCTTAGTTCCCCGACCAGGGATCAAACCCGTGCCCCCCGCATTGAGAGCGCGGAATCTTAACCACTGGACCGCCAGGGAAGCCCCGGGGGCTGGCTCCTTCTGAGACCATTAGGGAGAATCTGATGCAGGTCTTCCAGCTTCTGGTGGTGCTGGCAGTCCTTACCGTTCTTTGGCTTGTCATACATCCCCCAGATTTCTGCCTTCATGTTCACATGGCGTTCTCCCTGTGTGCATGTCTCTGTGTTCAAGTCTTCCCCTTTTATAAGGGTACCAGTCTCATATTGGATTAGGGTCCACCCTACTCTACTATGACCTCACCTCAACTAATTGCATCTGCAACGACCCTATTTCCAAATAAGTTCACATTCTGAGGTCCTGTTGGTTAGGAGAACAACATATGAGCTTACGGGAGGAGGGAAACAGTTCAACCCTAATAGAACCTGAAATTCGAGGCTCTATTATCCAGAAACTGGTGAACATGACGCGTTTTCACCAATTAGAAAAGAGAAGCTAAGAGGCCGAGAAGAGATAGGGCCAAGAAAACAGGGAAACATTTCAGTACCAGGGACAGCGGCTCGCGTGTTCGTTTTGGTTTTTTCTCTCGCTGCAAACCTTCCAGACCCAGAAGCTGATGGAAGGTTATTCAGGGGTCTCACCTACCCTTCTAGGGCCAGCACACTCCATCTTCTGCATATAGGGCTCCACAGGCAAGAAAGGACCCAAGGAGAAAGGGCTTTGCCCCTATTTTACATCTCCCTGCAGCCCAGTTTCTTGCCAATCATGCCTAATTTCTCTCAGTCTTTATGGCCGATTTTCGTAGTGCTTCTCGTTTCCCTGAAGACCTTGGGAGATTCTATTCAGAAAATAGAAACACCAAAAAAAAAAAAAAAGTAGAAAGATGAGGCATGTATTGGAAGAAGACATGGGCATCAAATATAATCAAAAAAGAATAAGCACACAAAATTTATAAAGAGGGGATGTTTGTAATATATCCCAATTACAAGTTTTTATTCTGGTAAAATTACATAACAAAATTTACCAACTTAACCATTTTTAAGTGCACAGCTCAGTGGCATTAAGCACATTCACATTGTTGTGCAACCATCCCCACCATCATCTCCAGAACTTTCTCATCTTCCCAAACTGAAACTCTGTCCCCATTAAACACTGATTCCCCATCCCCCTCCCCCAGCCCCTGGCCCCCACCATCTACTTCCTGTCGCTATGCATCTGACTCCTCTGGGTCCTCCTATGAGTGGAATCATACTGTATTTGTCCTTCTATGTCTGGCTTATTTCACTGAGCATCAGGTCTTCAGGGTTCATCCATGTTGCAGCAGGTGTCAGAATTTCTTTCCTTTGTGGTCCTTTTATAGATGGACCACATTTTGCTTATCCGTTTATCTGTTGATGGATATCTGGGTTGTTTCCACCTTTTGGCTGTTGTGAATAATGCTGCTATGAACACGGGTGTGCAAATATCTCTTCGAGTCCCTGCTTTCAATTCTTTTGAGATATATACCCAGAAGTGGAATTGCTGGATCTTATGGTAATTCTATGTTTAACTTTTTTTAGGAGCTGCCAAAGTGTTCTCCACAGCGGCCGCACAATTTTACATTCCCAACACATTTAAATGTTTTTTAAATGCTAGAAGCTGTCCTCAGCTCTGCCTGGTGCCCCTTCCCCAGGGCTGCAGGGCACCTCTCAGGCCTGGGGCGGGGACCCCTCCCCATCACCAGGCCCAGCTGGTGGGAGCAGCCGCGTAGTGAGCGCAGCCCAGCAGGATGCGGCTTTAATTAGCTCCAGCCTGGGGCGGAAGTGTTGCCCACGGAGCTGTTCCTAGGGGCTCTGCACAGGGGGTCCTCTTCGGGGAAGGCAGAGAGACCATGGGGAGGGAGCTGGGCATGGAGGACACAGGACTCGACAGCATCAGAGCAGCCAACCATGGTCTCATTTCACAGACAGTGAAACTGAGGTCCATAGGGGTTAGAGAGGCAACCCAGCGCTGGAGCCCGGATCCCTATGTCCATCCCAGGGAACTTGCCTGCATCCTCTAGCCCGCCTCGGGCAAACATCTTTCAAAATATCTTTGATCTCATTGGCCTTTCTCTGGGCGCCTCCCTCTGCTCGCTCCTCTTCTGTGTCCGTCTCTCAACCTTTCTTGTCCCTGTGGCTCTCAAGCTTCTCACCCCCCGCCCCCATTCAGGACTTCCTCCAATCACACCCTCTGTCTAGACTACTTTAGGGCCGGCCCCGCCCCTTGCCTCTCCTGATTGGCCCTGCCCTTTGACGCCACACACACCCCCCCCTTGTAGCGCCGCTCCCCGCCCCTTGGTGGGTCAATCCCACCGCACCCTCGGACCATCCTCTCTGATGGGGGAAACTGAGGCCCACACAGGGGCAGCGTCCCATCCGAGGCCACAAAGCTGGTTAGTGGCAGAGTCACTGTGCTCCTCATTCCAGGGTTGAGGCCTCTTCTGACTCCTTGGGGCTGCTGGTGCCCTCCCCACCCTCCTCCCTGGGGCAGCAGCTCTGCCCCCTCTCCCCTCCCCCACCTCGCCCCGCATTTTAGCATCAGCCACGGATTTAATTAACAGCTGATTCTCCTCTCTGCCTTTCCCTGTCTCACCCTTTGGGAAATGTACGTGTGGGAGGGGAGAGCTGAGCTACTCCTACTGCCCCACACCCAAAGGGGGCTCCAGCCTCCTTTTCTCTTTTTGTTTTTTAAATTGTAGTAAAATACACATAACATTAAATTTACCACCTTAATCATTTTTCCTTCTTTCCTTAAATTTCTTTTATTGTGGTTAAATACACATAACATAAAGTTGACCATTTTAACCATTTTTAAGTGTGCAATTCAGTGGCATTAAGTACATTCCCACTGTTGTGTAACCATCCCCACCATCACCTCCAGAACTTTCTCATCTCCCCAAACTGAAATTCTGTCCCCATGAAACACTAACTCCCCACATCCTCCCCCAGCCCCTGGCCCCCACCATCTACTTCCTGTCTCTATGGATGTGACTCCTCTGGGGACCTCATGTGAGTGGGATCACACAGTATCCTTCTGTGTCTGGTTCTCTCACTGAGCATAACATCCTCAAGGTTCATGTATGTTGTAGCATGTGTCAGAATTTCCTTCCTTTTAATTTATCTATTTGGCTGTGCCGTGCGGCATGTGGGATCCTAATTCCCCAACCAGGGATCGAACCTGTGCCCCTGCAGTGGGAGCATGGAGTTTTAACTACGACCGCCAGAGAAGTCCCGTTTCCTTCCTTTATAAAGCTGAGTAATATTCCATTGTACAGGTGGACGACGTTTAGTTTATCCATTCATCCGTCAGTGGACGCTTGGGTTGTTTCTGCCTCTTGGGTATTGTGAATAATACTGCTGTGAACATGGGTATACAGCATCCTTTTCTCCTAACACCCATTTTTGTCTCCCCTCCAGGCTGTGCCTTTCTCACCTACTGTGCCAGGGACTCCGCCATCAAAGCTCAGACTGCCCTGCACGAACAGAAGACCTTGCCCGGGGTGAGTCCTGGATGCTGTCTGGGAAGGGAGGGAACACATGGAGGAGATGCTTTCGGCCTGGGGAAGGCTAAGGCCCTTCCTGGGATCAGCTGTGAAGCCCACGTTCTTCTGGACTCAGAAAGAGGCATAAGGAACAGGGAGACAGAAATCACCAGAATGAGCATTTCTTGTGTGCCTACTGCATCCCATGCTGTATACTTCACATCAGGGTTGTTGTGTGGCGTGCAGGCTACATACTGCACAAGGGCACCTGACTTAGCATGCGAGTGTCATTGGACTGAAACCTGAAGGATGAGGAAATTTTGGCAGGGCAGAGGGACAGCCTGTGCAAAGGCCCTGGGGCAGGACTGGGCCTGGTGTGTTGGAGAAACAGCGAGGAGGCCCACGTGTCTGGAACAGAATGAGCGAGGGGGAGAGAGGGAGGAGGGGAGGGCAGGGAGGTGAGAGGGGCAGATGTGCAGGGCCTGTGGGCCTCAGGGAGGAGCCTAGACCCTACCTGTTTCTCACCATAAAAAGGGAAGGGGTTCTCTTTCCCCTTGTTCTTATGGAGCGAATGAAGCTATGGCCCCTTAATGTAATAGTTCCTCCCCAGGGAAAGCTGGCCCAGGCTCTGTCCCTGCTGGTCTCTCTTATCAGCCCTGTCCTCTTTGGGTGGGCAGGAGGTCCCTGCCCCCAGCAAAGGATGGATGGTCCCCCTGAGCCAGCCAAGCCAGGTCTCCAGTGAGAACTGTGGCACCCCCCATGAGTTCGGGGGTGGGGGTGTCGCCCCTTCCCTCTAGAAATCTCAGGGACCCTTCAGCCTCAAGAAGATTCAGCGGATGCTTTGGTGGCATCATGCCATCACTGCTGGGAGCATGGGCACAGCACGGCTGACAGTGGACAACCTGGGGTTCGCCTGCCAGGGACATGAAGCTGTGGCATGGGTTTAACTCAACTCTGAACAAGCATCACAATGTTTGGGAGGGGGTGGTCTCAACCTTATCTTGCAGAACAAAGAGCCCCTCTTTGGAAGGTGAAGTGGCAGAGGCAAGAGCATACACTTTGGTGGCCTCATCAGTGGGCTCCTCATTTAGCTCCCACCTGTTTTTGCTGTGTGACAGTGAGCCAGTAACTCAACCTCTCTGGTCTTCAGCATCGGAAGAGTATAATGGGGTGAAACTGTACAGAAGGTCATGGAGGGATTCACAGAGTAGGTGGCATTTGAGAAGAGACTTGAAAGATGAGAAGGCAGGGCATGCCAGAAGGAACAGGACTTGCAAAGGTGACTTAGAGCCTGTGGAATAAACGCCATCCGGAACTCACTCTTCACCCTCCCTTGGACCTTCTGTCAATACCTCCCCAAATCAACTGGAAACTGGAGGGCAGGTCCGTCCATACAGGTTAGCGTCAAGGGGCACAGTGGAGTTCTACGGACTGTATTAGTTATCTCCTGATGCACCACAAATTACTGCTCAACGTAGTGGCTTCAAAAAATCAGCATTCGGGCTTCCCTGGTGGCGCAGTGGTTGAGAGTCCGCCTGCCGATGCAGGGGACGCAGGTTCGTGCCCCGGTCCGGGAAGATCCCACATGCCGCGGAGCGGCTGGGCCCGTGAGCCACGGCCGCTGAGCCTGTGCGTCTGGAGCCTGTGCTCCACAACGGGAGACGCCACAACAGTGAGAGGCCCGCGTACCGCAAAAAAAAAAAAAAAAATCAGCATTTGTTATCTCACAGTTGCCAGGGGTCAGGAATTGGGGCATGAGTTTGCTGTGTGGTCCTGGCTTTGGGGTCTCTCCTGAGGTGGCAGTGAAGTTGTCAGCCAGAGCTCGACTGTTGGCTGGAGGCCTCAGCGTCTCTCCCCGTGGGCATCTCCCTGGTGCCTGCTGCTTGAGGGAGGGGCCTCACAACAGGGCTGCTGGCTTCCCCCAGGGCATGTGATCGGAGCAGGCGAGAGCCAGGAGGAAGCCACGGCACCTTTTATGGCTTCCTTTCAGAATGACACACTCTCATTTCTGCCATATTCTGTCCTGGCAACTTGCCAGGAGCCAGGGGGCCTTGGGGAGGGACACCTTGGAGGGACAAAGTTTGGTAGTGGATTTGTCCAAGTTCTGGCAGCCAGCAAGCAGCAGAACAGGGATATGACCTTCATGGTCTGACTGCAGACCCCATGCTAGCAACAGCTCCAGTGCTGTTTCCCAATCCTTCCATATCCAGTGGACCTTTTTTTTTTTTTTTTTTTTTGTGGCATCAGGTCCTGGTTGGAAGCTCTGACTCTCTGTTCAGAGAAATCAATACCCACATGGAGATTTGCCAACATTCCTAGAAGTTCCCCTCCACCCCCATCAGCTAAGTCCCTCTTCCCCATTCCCCTGCGCCCATTTTCCTGATGGGATCACTGAGATCCAAAGCCAGTGCCTTTGGCTGCCTGAGGCCTCAGGGGCCTGTTCCCTCTGTGTTGGGGGCTAAAGCTGGGCTCTGGCAGACGGTGGAAGGGCCAGGAGTCAAGGAGCCATCCCTCCCTGTATGCCCCTCCCCTCTTTCCAGGCTGGTCCCTGGTCTGAGGCCTCTTCAGGATGTAAAGATGCCAGTTGCCCGGGGTTCCTTCTCTGTGTCAGGCTCAGGGCTCTCTGTCCTCCTCTCTCTGCTCACTCTCCCAGCCCATGGATCGAGTTCTTTCATCCATCTATCCAGCCACCAGCAAACTTTCATTGAGCACCTATGCTGCACTTCTCTCACCAGCTCTGTGTGCAGAAACCACCCCCTGGTGACTCTCCCAGGCACCCCAGACTCAGCAGAGCTCAAACTGGCCACAGCATCCCCTTTGAACAAGTTTCTCCTCCTCCCTCCCCCATCCCCCCCCAGCCCTGCCATCCCCACATCCTGCTCTCCAGAGCCTCTCCTCCATCTGTCACCCCTCCCCCCACTTCTGTGATCCTGTGGGTTCCCATCCCAGCTACACTCCTCCCAACCTGTGTGACCTTGACAGTATCTTTCCTTAAGAGGCTCAGTCATCCTTGTCTCCAAAATGGGCATCACCAGGTCCATCTGACCAGGCTGGAGAGGGGGTTGTTAACAAATGTGGGTACAGGGCTTCCCTGGTGGCACAGTGGTTGAGAGTCCGCCTGCCTATGCAGGGGACACGGGTTTGTGCCTCGGTCCGGGAAGATCCCACATGCTGCGGAGCGGCTGGGCCCGTGAGCCATGGCCGCTGAGCCTGCGCATCTGGAGCCTGTGCTCCGCAACGGGAGAGGCCACGGCAGTGAGAGACCCGCGTACCACAAAAAAAAAAAAAAAAATGTGGGTACAAAGTAGATTCCATTTTTGGAGATGTTAAGCTCTTATATTTTGGTCTCCGGCAGCCCCTAGTTCCTAGAAATTCCTCACTCTCCAGATACTAAGGACCCAGAAAGAACACCAACTTCTAGGTCGTGTGGAGAACGTGTGGGAAACTGCCTTCCTACCTGGAGAATCTCTTTCGCTGCTTTCAAGGCGACCCCTGTTATCTCCTCCCTCTGTTTATCCCTGACCCCTCGGGGCTGGGGGTGTCTGCGTCTGCCTATGTCTCCCCCTAGATTGGGGGTCCCTTGAGGGCAGACCCTGACTTTCAGGATGGGAGTAAATCCGGGGGTGTAGATGTCTCCTAGGGCCACTCTAACAAGGCACCACAAACTGGGTGTATTAAAGCAACAGAAACTTACAGTCTCCCAGTTCCAGGAGCCAGAGTCCAAGATCCAGTTGTCAGCAGGGCTGCCCTCCCTCTGCAGGCTCTCAGGGAGATTCTATCCCGGGCTGTCTCCCAGCTTCTGGTGGTCGCTGGCAATCCTTGGCTTGTAGACGCATCCCTCCAACCCCTGCCTCTGTCATCACGTGGCTTTCTTCTCTGTGTCTTCAGCTCTCCCACCTCCCTCTGCCTTTCTCTCTCTCTCGCTCTGTCTTTTTAAAAAATATTTATTTATTTATTTATTCATTGGTTGCGGCTGGTCTTAGTTGCGGCTCGCTGGCTCCTTAGTTGTGGCATGCAAACTCTTAGTTGCGGCATGCATGTGGGATCTAGTTCCCTGACCAGGGATCGGAGCCGGGCCCCCTGCATTGGGAGCGAGGCGTCTTTGTTTTTTAAATTAATTAATTTTATTTTTATTATTTTTGGCTGCGCTCCGTCTTTGTTGCTGCATGCGGGCTTTCTCTAGTTGCGGCGAGCAGGGGCTACACTTCGTTGCGGTGCGTGAGCTTCTCATTGTGATGGCTTCTCTTGTTGCAGAGCATGGGCTCTAGGCACGCGGGCTTCAGTAGTTGTGGAACACGGGCTTAGTTGCTCCTCGGCATGTGGGATCTTCCCGGACCAGGGATGGAACCCGTGTCCCCTGCATTGGCAGGCAGATTCTTAACCACTGCGCCATCACGGAAGTCTGTACCTTTCTCTCTCTCTCTTTGTTTTTAAATAAATTTATTTATTTTTGGCTCTGTTGGGTCTTTGTTGCTGCGTGCGGGCTTTCTCTAGTTGCGGCAAGCAAGGGCTACGCTTTGTTGCGGTGCATGGGCTTCTCAGTCCAGTGGCTTCTCTTGTTGCGGAGCACGGCCTCTAGAGTGCAGGCTCAGTAGTTGTGGCTCACGGGCTCTAGAACGCAGGCTCAGTAGTTGTGGCGCACGGGCTTAGTTGTTCTGCGGCATGTGGGATCTTCCCGGACCAGGGCTTGAACCTGTGTCCCCTGCACTGGCAGGCGGATTCTTAACCACTGTGCCACCAGGGAAGCCCCTCTGCCTTTCTCTTATGAGGACACCAGTCATTGGATTTAAGGCTCACCTAAATCCAGGATGACCTCGTGTCCAGATCTATCACTTAATTACATCTCTAAAGATGCCTTTTCCAATAAGTTCCCACTCACAGATTCCAGGGGTTAGGACTTGGACATATTTTTAGGGAGGACAGCCATTCAACTCACTACAAGGGGTGACCACAAAATGAAGAGCCAGATATAAGGGTCACTGTGGGCAGCATCTCAAGGGAGAACCAGGTGACCTGCGTTGATGGCCTCGCGGAGGGCAAACAGGGTGGCTTCTTGGAGGGGGATGCATTTGAGCTGAGTCTTGAGCAATGGGGAGGATTGTGGCAGATGGGGGTGGTGTGAGCACGGGGTATACCAAGACTTGGAAGCAGGAACATGCCTGGCCTGCTGAGGGCAAGGACATGTGAGAGCCTGACGGACGAGTTTACTGCCCCCAGGGACACTGGGCAATGTCTGGGGACATTTGTGGTTGTCATGACCAGGAGATGCTGCTGGCGTCTTGTGGGTAGAGGCCAGGGATGCTGCTCCAAACCCTACAGTGCACAGGACGGCCCGCCACGATGGAGAATTCCCCAGCCCCAGATCAACAGTGCTGAGGCTGAGAAACCCTGTTTAGGAGAATGAGGAGACGGTTAATGTTCTAGAACGGTGCTAATAGAAATAGAATGCAAGCCATGTATAGCATTTAGATTTTTCTAGGAGCATCATTTAATGAGTAAAAAGAAACAGTTTAAATGAATTTTAATGCTATCTTTTATTTTAACCCACTATCTCCAAAATCCTATCAAGAGGCAGTCAGTAGAGCCCACGTAAAACTTATTAACGAGATAGTTCACATTCCTTTTTTTCATCCTAAGTGTTCCAAAATCCGGTGTGTGGATTGCACACTTCTGGTCCATCTCAAGTGGGACACTCAGTGGTTATCAGAGATGCTTGATCTGGATTTGCATTTTATAAAATTGACAGTTGAAAAAATAGATTCACTTGCCCAAATTGTCCTAAACATACTTAAAGGTTTTCCAAGAATGAAGTCGGCTAGTAACAGGTTTTAGACTTAGATTTACCTTTATATTAATTTTTAAAAAAAAATAAATTTATTTATTTATTTTTAGCTGCGTTGGGTCTTCCTTGCTGCACGCCAGCTTTCTCTAGCTGCGGCGAGCGGGGGCTACTCTTCATTGCAGTGTGCGGGCTTCTCATTGCGGTGGCTTCTCTTGTTGCGGAGCTCGGGCTCTAGGTGTGTGGGCTTCAGTAGTTGTGGCTCGCGGGCTCTAGAGCGCAGGCTCTGTAGTTCTGGCACATGGGCTTAGTTGCTGCGCGGCATGTGGGATCTTCCCGGAGCAGGGATGGAACCCGTGTCCCCTGCATTGGCAGGCAGATTCTTAACCACTGCGCCACCAGGGAAGTCCTATATTAATTTTAACTGAACACAATTAAACACAGTTCCGTTTCTCGGTCACACAAGCCACATTTCAAGTGCTCAGTAGCCACGTGTGGCTGTCGGCTGCTCTAGTGGATGGCATAGTTCTAAAATGTTCCAGGCCAAGGGTCAGCCAGCTGTTTCTGTAAAGCAGAAATATATGGCTTTGCCGGCCATACAGCCTCTGTCACATCTACTCAAAGTGTAAAACAGTAACAGATGACAAGTGAACAAATGGGCATGGCTGTGTGCCAGTAAAACTTTATTGACAACAACAGATTGGGGGCCCGAATAGCGCTGTAGTTTGCCAATCCCCATTATAGACCATTGCTGTCCAACAGAACTTGAAGGTGGAAGTGTTCTCTCTGCGCTGTCCAATAGGGTGGCCACTAGCTCCGTGTGGCTATGGAGCCCTTGAAAAGGGGCAAGAGTGACACAGGAACTGAAGTTTTAATGTTATTTAATTTTAATAGATGTAAATTTAAACTTCCAATGTCTACATGTGGCTAAGGGCTACCGTACTGGACAGTGCAAATCTAGAATATTCTAGATCAGGGATCAACTACTGTTTCGGAGAGCCCAGACCCAGAATGTTCCAGACCAGGGCTCAGCCACCATATTAGACAGTGCAGACCTGGAATGTTCTAGGCTGGGGGTCAGCTACCGTGTTAGACTGTGCAGGCTAGAATGTTCTAGACTTGGGGTCAGCTACCATGTTAGACAGTGCAGACCTAGAATGTTCTAGGCTGGGAGTCAGCTACCATATTAGACAGTGCAGGCTACAATGTTCTAGAACCAGGAGCATGGTGCAGTGTCATCATACATCTAGGCTAGGGAGTTCCCCGTCTCTCTTTGACACCTGCTGACAGTGGGGATGGGTGAGGAGTCTCAAGCAATGCCCTTCTCTTCTTGGGCCTCAGTTTCCCCAGGGTTATCACTGTTTCCCAGCACTGCCGGGGCACCTCATCCATCTGCCATGTCAGGGGGGCACCAGGGCTGCTGCTCACCCCATTTGAAAGGTGGGGAGACTGTGGTGAGAGAGAGGAAGGGACTTGTTTGACGTCACCCAGCAGAGTGAGGACTGCAGCTCCAGCCACCCAGCTCCACAGACCTTGAGCCTCTGGCTTCTCTGGCTCAGTTCCTGCAAGCTGGCCCCCTTCCTCCCTGGAGGTGCGGGCTGATGTTTGATAAAGAAGAAGGAGGTGGCTCGGGGCTGGACCCTGGGGACGGAGGGGCCCCTGGGGGCCACCTCCTGACTGGGGCAGCATTCTGTGGGAGTAGAGCCTGGCTTAAAAATTTTTTTCTTAAAATTTGAAAAATACTGCACACTTAGAGAAAAGTGCATGCAACCCAACTGATTACAAAGCAAGCACCCTGTTACCACTACACAGTTGGCACCCTGGACACCACCCCGTCCCATGTCCCCAAGCCCAAACCCCTCTCTTCTGTTGGAGGAGCTGCTGCCCTGACTTTTACGGTAACCAACCCCTGCTTTTCTTCTGGTACCGCGCCCGTGAGATTCAACATCACCCCTCAGCGCTTTGCACTTTGTCATCGCTGTGTGGTATTCCATGGCTGCGACACACCATTTATTCGTCCACTCTCCTGCTGGTGGACATTTGGGTTGTTTCTAGTTTTGCTCTTAAGGCATAGAGATCATTGCCGGTGTTTTGTCTTTGGTGGACACGTGCCACGTTTGGGTCAGGTGCATACCCAGGAGTTCCGATCCCTGAGTACGTGTATCTTCCAATTCTGATGAGCGAAGAAGCTGATGTGGGGGGTGAGCCTCCCTGCCTGAGAACACCCGCAGAAATGGAATCAGCCTTTCAGAACAAGCGCTGGAGGCTTGCTTGCCGATCGCACGAGGAGGCGTGGGGGCTACTGCGCAGGAGACCCCCTTGCCTGTCAGCGGCAGCGGAGCACAGGCGTCCGAGCCCCCTCCCAGGCGTCTCCGCCAGAGGATGGAGCCTCGGCCGGCCGCAAGAGAAAGCCCACCCCGCGGGCTCACGTCTCCGCGCACACCCGCGCGCACCGCTCGCGAGTCGGGGGGCGGGGAGGCCGGGGCTGGGTTGCGGCGCTAGAGACGGACAGCCACCATCTCTCCTGTCCCCGTGTGTGTGCGTGTGTGTGTGTTGGAGGAGTCGTATAAAGCGGATGCTTCTGTTTTTCTGTCTCTTGATGACCCAGGAGGGGGGTGGTCCCCGTCGTTTGCCGGCCCGGTGCATCTCTCTGTGCCCTGGCAGAGCCCAGGCCCCCACCCCCCATAACGCTGCTTTCTGCAGCGAGTGACCCACCCACTCTCACTTCCAGTTCTCTCCTCGAGTATGACAGCAGCGTCCGTGGGGGACGCAGTTTAATCAAATCTCAGCACTCTGGAATAGGATCCTACATTGAATAACAGAAGCCCAGAATAGAACCCAGAATGGACCGCAGGACCCTGGAATCCACGCTGGGCAGATGTCTCTGATTCCCGCAGGAGTTCTTTGCTGGCTGTCAAACCCCAGGACGGGGTTCCTGCGGATGGAAGGGATCCCCCCTCCCCTCCTCATACCCTCACCTCCATCGACAACAGGCAACAGGTCCAGCTCCTGCCTCTTGGACGGTGAGGGGCTGGGCCATGTGAGGCAATGCCATCTCTTTCTTCGTGAAGGCCTTGGTGGGTGAGGGATGCCCCAGACCTGGCGGCCGCCCTGCTGCTCATCTGAGCACCCTGGAAAAGGATGAGTTTGTCCAGCTATGAGTCCCCCCACAGGCCCCTCCTGAAGCCCCTTCTGTGCACACAGGGGTCTCTGAAGTGGTCCCTTTGCTCGATCCAGCCCCATATCCCATGACTCGGCTCAGAGTCAAGCCAACCCTGAGAATGGGCCGGGGGGCCCCAAAGTGCCGAATGTCTCATGATTTGGCTTCCCCAGACCTCAGTCTCCTAGTCTGTAGAGTGGGTTTGCGGAGTGTTTTGAGGGTCCTTTGAGGTGACACAGGCCAGATGCTGAGCACACACTTGGCAAATAGATGCTGAGTGAATGAACGCAGGGTCCCAGGCAAGTCGAGCTGTGGGACTCTGGCCAGTCATGTCTCTTGCTGAGCCTGTTTTCTCCCGTGAAATGGGGACAGTGCAGACATGCCTGGCACGAGCTCTTGGGTTACTTCCCGTGCAGGGCACTGTGCCCAGCACGCCTGCCTCACTCTTGCCCATAGGACAGGAGTCTGGAAACCATAGGTCTCGTCTCGTTTCATCTCAGTTGTCATTTGTGGACCCTATGCTGGGTCTTTCTGGGGAGGAGTTCCCAGAGCCCCCCAGCCCTGACTTCAGGAGTTCATCCCAAAGAGGGACGGTGTGTGTGTTGGGGGATGTGTCACCAGCAAGGCAATGCCTGGGCAAAGCAACCAAAGCAGATGGGGATGGAGGGGAAGGCTTCGGGGGTGGGTGGCATTCAAGGGGCTTGTGGGGCGAGGATGGGGTGTACAGGGGCGCATTCCAGCCCTGTGTCCTCGGGGTGTGGGAGGAGGAGGGGCCCGGAATGGCTGGGACTGAGCAGTAAATGTGCCTCGAATGCCAGGATGAGGATCTGTCACTCTACCCCAAGGGCAATAGGGAACCAAGGCAGAATCTAGACCAGGAGAGGGGCTTGGTCTGGAGGTTGGGCTGGGGCTCGGGTGGGAGAGGAAGAGGCTGGAATGGTAGCCCGGGCGGCCCAGATAGGGGTCCACTTTGCTTCCTTCCCTTCCTCACCATCCAGAAACCACCCAGTTGGGGCTTTCCCTGGGCCCCCACATCTAAAGGCATAGCTTTGCAAATCCAGGAGAATATTTTGGGCCCCAGCCTGTCTACCGAAGAATCTTCCTACAGTTCCTCCCCACAGTGGCCTCAGTTTCCCCATCTGTAATACACACAGGTCAGACATATGGGACCCTGTTTTCCCAGTGGTGTATGGCTTGATTGAAGTCACTCAGCAAAAGCTAGGTGGCAGAGCAAGAACTGGATTCCAACCACTTAATGTATGCCCACCCAGAGCCCTATCCCACCTGATCCTTGGCTGGAGGAATGGCTGTGTCTTCAGAGGCCCCCGAGGAAACTGGTAGTAGGTCTGACCCCTGCTTCTGATTTTCTCCCCTCTCTTTCTGATTTGCTATCTGTAAAAGGGGCATGTTCCCATCTCATAAAGTTGTTTGGAGATTAAATGAATCAGTGGACGTAGGTATGGCTCCAACATGCTCCCCCCGCCCCACCACCAACTCCTATTCATACTTCAAAACCCACTGCAGATTTTCCATCTTCAGTGCACCCCCAGGATGATAGCCTTTGGCTCTTCATTGTTCTCGGCTCTAGGCTCTCCCAGCACTTGATCCTTCCCTCTGCCCCAACCCTGACCCCATGAGTCTGGAAGTGTCTGCATATGCCTCTGTTTCCCCCTCTGCCAGACTAGTGGGGTGCTCCCTGAGGCTGCAGAATTACTCAGCATGAGGCACAGGGGAATGTTGTTGAATAAGTGTAAAGAGGAAGGGAGGGGGCAGGGAAAGGGTGCGGTGATGGGGAGCCAGAGAAGGTGGAGGAGGGAGGAAGGGCACTCGGCAAAGACCTCAGTGGGACAGATGGAGAGAGGGAGCCGGTAGGAGGTGGGCAGAGCCAGATGGGCGGGTTGGGGTGGGGGGGAGACCCAGCTCTCCCCTGGCACGCCTCCTCCCGGCTTGGGCGGGCAGCGCGCGCAGGGCCCGGCCTCTGGCGGGCGGATCGCCTGGGCGTTGGGCGCGGAGAACGAGGCGCGGAGCCCGGAGCCCGAGTGTGCGTGCGGCGTGTGCGCGCCCGTGCGCCCAGGGCCAGCCGAGCGGGAGGCGGCACATGGATGCCAGCCTGGCGCGCGTCTGCAGGCCGGTGGGTAAGGCGAGGCGCGGGTCCGCGGGGTGTGGATGGCCGGGCCTCGCAGCCTTGGCTTTCGAGTGGGCGACTAGAGAGGAAGGGGTTGCCCACCTGGCTTCTCAGAGCCAGACCAGGACCACCCCCCCACCCCCCCGCCGACCTGACCCAGGAGGGGGAAGAGGCCTCCCAGTCGGAGGTGGAAGGTCCCAGGCTCTGCAGCGGGTGGGGGAGGTGGGAAGCAGGTAGCCAGGCCGCGAGAATGGGGTGGGGATGGAGGATGCCGTGATGGGGGCAGGTTCCCTCCCTGTGGTCCCCCTCTCTCGCTCCCTCCCTCGGCTCATCCATCTCCAGAAGATTATATTTAAATATCTCTTTTGTGCAAGGCAGGAGCTGGGCTCGCCCCTAAGAGGCGGTTTCCATGGCAACAACAATTGCCAGCTTCCGTGTGGTGAATCAGCGTTGCCATGGCAACCCCATCCTCATCTGTCCAAGGTGCTGGGGGTGGGGGGGGGAGGTGAGGGCCAGCGGAGGCGGGTGAGAGGGGTGGGGGAACGGGAGGCTGGAGCCCAGGTGCCCCATCCCCCCCACCTCCCTTCACCACCTCAGTCTGCCCTCAGCCCAGAAACTGGTCCCATGGGTTGAAATAATCTCCCCTCCCGCCTCCAGCTAGAGGGGTGTGGCACCCAGGTGAAGAGGGCCCAGGGTGTGTGTGTGTGTGTGTGTGTGTCTGTGTGTGTGTGTATGTGTGTGTGTGTGTGTGTGTGTGTGTGTGTGTATGGTGGGGGAAGGGGGATGTGGTTTGGCCTTTCCCAGGTGGTCAGGGTTCCTCTGAGGGTGTGGCTGGGTGGCAGGAAGATTGGGCTGGGGGAAGTGGGGGCCAAGTAGGGAAAACAGAAGCTTCTCTGGTCTGGGGCTCCCAAGGCTGTGTTCACATTGAGGAGGCCCATATGTGCCCCAGACACACACTCAGAAAGAGGGAGGGTATCAGAGCGGGAGGGGCTCACCAAGGGGAAGGGAAGCAGAAAAATAACCTCTCCAGGCCTTGATTTTGACATCTGTAAAACAGCGTAAAAATTGTGCATCTTTCTGAAAGCTTGCTGGGCAGCTGCACTGTGATTTAAAAACATGTTTATCAAGCACCTCTGAATGGCTGTGGGGATCTACTCCGAGATTGTCTGACCTGGGAGGGGGGCTGGGACCAGCACTCTTTCCAACCCCAGGCCTGGTGCAGAGGGACCAGGTGCCTTTCTATGCTGGTGGGTGTTGGCCACTTCCTTCTCGTCAGTTCAGTTCAGCAAACTCCTCTGATTCTCTCCTGTACCCTGCCCTGAGGGGCGGGGTTGTGATGTTATGGTCTCAGTCTGGAGGGAAACAGAGCAACACATAGACACTTCCTGCCCTGAGGCAGAGGGAGGAAGGGACCCAAAAAGGTGGAAGGATTGCCTGCATGGGGACTTTTGAGCTGGGTTTTGAAGGATGAGTAGGAGTTCACCAGAGGCACCGGGTTGGGAGGAAGATTCTGTCCTAGAATCAACAGAGAAGCAAATGCCACCCAACCCCACATCCCTCAAATCTGTTCTGAAATATTCGCATTAGCTGATACCCCTGGCTGGGTAAGTTGCAGGAGTGGGGGTTAGAGAAGGATTTCTTCCACTGAACAGTTCACTGGTTTCTTCCATTTTCAGTGCTGGGAGTGGGGGACAGAGTCCAGAACAATAAGTCCAGATTGCAGGCCAGTCCACTGAAGTATGACAGTTCCCCCCACTCGAGGCTCAGGGAGCTGGCTAAAAGTAGCTGCCTTGGTGTATCAGTCAGCTACTGCTGAGTAATAAACTGCCCCAACCATTTTATTTGTTCATGATTCTGTTGGTTAACAAGCTCAGGCTGGGCTTAGCTGGGCACTTCTACTGGTTTGTCCTGAGTCATTCATGCAGTTGCAGTCAACTGGGGCTCGACTGAGGCTAGCTGAGCCAGGACTCCCATGCGTTGTGTGTCAGCAGGGCATCTCTGTGCATGAGATCTCCCGTCTTCCAGTAACTCGCCTGGATTTGTCCACCTGGCAACCTCCATGGTTCCAAAAAGGCAACTTCTCTTGAGGGCAAGGCTTGGAACTCTCACAACTTCACTTCCACCACATTCTCTTGGTCAGAGCAAGTCGCGTGGCCAAGTCCAAAAGCAAAAGGTGGAGAAATAGACTCCAGTTCTTGATGAGAGGAACCACAAAATCACGTCACATACAGGGACTGCAGGAGTTGGGCCATCTTTGCAAACAATCTATCACACTTGCGGAGGCAAGAAGACTCCCTGGATGAAGGGTTATTGTTACTGGGCTATGAAGGCAAAGTGGGAGTTTTCCAGGCAGCAAGAGCAAAGCCCTGTAGGTGGGACCATGTGTCACTTGGTGTGACTGAGGTGCTGGTTGCTGCCAGAGGTTGGTGGGATGCTGAGGCTGGGGAGGTGGACAGGAGTGCCCAGCAGAGCTCAGGTGAAGCTCCCACCCATGCTACCCCCACTGCCCACCTTGACCTCCCTCCCCCCTCTCTCCACAGATGGCACGGCCAATCCAGGTGAAGCCTGCGGACAGCGAAAGCCGAGGAGGTAGTTGTCATCTCTCCGTGGCCACCAGGCTGCGGGTTGGCAGAGGAATGGGAGGAGGGAAATCCTTGCACAAAGGTGGTGGGAGAGGCAGAGGCCCAGCCTGGGGTGGGGGGGGAGAGTAGGGAGGCCGTGTCCCCTCCTCCTAACCACAGGGCCACAGGCCCAGCAGTGGGAGGCGTGGCCAGGTCCTGCTGCTTTCCCCTAGAACTTGAAATACCCCACTCATCTCAGGGTGCAATAACGGGGATCTTCAAACACAGAGGGGATGGGGCCCCTGAAGGACTATGGATTGGTTTCTGGGCTCTGCGTGTGTGTGCATGTTTGCATGTCTGAGCAAGTGCAGGTGTGTGTATATGAGCATGCCTTCCTGGGCACGGCTGTGTGCAGATGTATGCGAGTGTGTGCCCAAGTGCATGTGTGTTTCTGGCAGGTGCAGTGGGGGTGCCTGCCTGACTGTGTGCACATCTGCGTGCCTGGGCTTTGCGTGGGTGTATATGTTCAAGCGTGTGTGCTTGACTGTTCCCGGCTGGGCGCGTGGGTGTGCAGGCTGGGCCCTGTGTCTGCATTAGGCTGGACCTCTGGGTGGCTGTGTGCCCATGGGGAGATGCTTGGCTGTCCCCAGTGGGATCCAAGGCTAGTCATTCTCGGATATTTTTGACCCCCCTCCCCATCTCAGGTGGATGGGGGGCTGAGGGAGAGCAGCCAGCCTTGGAGGTGCTGTAGCGGGTAGGGCTGTTAGGACTTCTGTGTATGTGTAGGATCCTGGTAAAGCCCATCGGGAATGGGAGCCTGTTTTCACACTCTCCAGCCTGGCTTCCACTGTGGGTCAGGGACTAGAGGGGGGGGATCTGCGTGTTTTCATCTCTGTCTCTCTGTCTCTTATTCTCTCTCTCCTTCTCTCCCTCTCCCTCCATCTCTGTTTCTCTCTCCTAATCTTTTTCTCTCCTCCTATCTCTCTGGTTCTCTTTGTGCTTCTCTGTGTATCTCTCTTTGCCCCTTACTGTCTCTCTTTGCCTGTCTCTGTCTCTCAGTCTCTCCCTGTCCCTCTTTCTCTCCCTCATATGTCTCTCCCTCCCTCCCACCCCTATGAGTGACAGCTGCCAGAGAACGGGTTTCCATAGTAACCAAGCTCACCCTTCCTGGAAGAGGAAGCTGCCGTGTTCCTGATTACAGGGGAGCAGTGCAATTCCCCCGGGGGGAGAGGGGGACAGAGTTCTGGTACCTCACATGGGAGAGGCTGGTCCAGACTGGCCGCTGGCCTTAGAGTTGGGCAGGTCCCAGCCAGGCCTGCAGCCAGGCCCCAAGCCAACCCCAGGCTCCCCAGGCACCTGGTCTTGTGCCCACACACTGTTCATTCATTCAATAGACGTTGATTGCTTGGCCCCTCCTGAGCCCTGGCAAGGTTGGGCAGGGAGCTCTTCTGGGCACTGTGAGGATGCAGGGGCCCTCAGCGCTCACCCCTGCCTGGAAAATCTAGATGGCAGACAGACAGACAGACATGGACCCGGGCCAGGCAAGGCAGTTCCTAACCCTGGTACTATGTGTGGACTCTGAGTGCATAGGAGGGAGAGGCCGTTTTGCCCAGAGGGTGGAAAAAGTTGGACAGAGAGGCATTCCAGGCAGGGGGCACTGCATGGGTGGGACCTCGCAGGCACGTGGAAAGGTGGAGAGACCTAGGCAGGGAAAGCGCGTGGCTGTGTCCTCCCTCACACGCGCAGAAGAGGGCCCGGGGAGGGGGGGTCCAGGCGCCCTGCTCCACGCCCTGCTACCTCCACTCTCTGCTGGAGGGACGGAGAAAATTCCCGGAGCCTAGGACTCGTCTGAGGTGGTGTCTCCGCCCACAGGGGACCGGAAGCTGTTTGTGGGGATGCTGAACAAGCAGCAGTCAGAGGAGGACGTGCTGCGGCTGTTCCAGCCCTTCGGGGTCATAGACGAGTGCACCGTGCTCCGGGGGCCCGACGGCAGCAGCAAAGGTGATGGGCCGTGCGCGGGGCTGGCTGCTGGGGGCGGGGCTGTGGGGGGCGGGGCTGGAGGGATGGGGCGGGGCGGAGCGGGCACAGGAGAGCGCGGCGGGATCCAGGGGGCGGGGCCGGGATCGTGGGGCGGGGCTGGCCCACAGTGGGCGGGGCCTAGCACGTGGAGAGCGGGCTGGAGGGATGGGGCCCCGCTAGGTACACAAGAGGGTGGGGCTCGCTCAGGTGGCGGTAGCGGCACATGGGAGGGCGGGGCCGGCTCCGGGGGGCGGGGCGAGCAGAGACTGTCCAGTCCTACGCGGTCCTACTCTTGTGCTCGTGTCCGTCTGGGGCTGCCTGTCTCCACCTGACTCTGTCCATGGGGCTGTTGCCGTCTGGATTTGCCTATGTCCTGTGCCTGATCCTACTTGCTCCACCGTTCCTGTATGGTTGTACCATGCAGGAATGATTGTTTAATGATCTCCAGAAACTTGTTTTCCGGTCTACTCACGTTACTGCATGTACCTAGGGTTGAGTATCACTCCGCCTGTGTCTCTTAGTCTCTGACACTCTTTCTGAGTGTCCAAATGGCTATTTCTGTTTGGGTATCCATGTGCCTGGTGGTCTCCGTCTACCTGATTCTACGTGTTGAGGTTCATCTGTCTGGGACTGAGTCTCAGTTTGCCTGTCTCTGCCCTGGCGACTTTATCGTACTGGGACTGAATGTATCTGATGGTCCCTGACTGTTTATTTGCCTGACTCTTTTCTTGTAATTGAGATATGATCACATACTGTAAAATTCACCCTTTTAAAGTGTACAGTGAAGTGCTTCACAAAATTCACAAAACTGTACAACTGTCACCACTATCTAGTCCCGGAACATTTTCACCCCCCTTACCCCAAATCTGCCTGGCTCTTCCATAGCCCTCTCTCTGTCTGGAACTGTAGCCTATGACCGTCTGTCTGGATTTGCCTGTGTCTGGTGGTCTCTGGTTGTCTGTCCACCTGATTCTCCCCTTGCCTGGTGACTTTTCATCCCCATCTATCCAACTCTGGCCACATGGGCGTATCTGTCTGGGTCTGAGTGTACCTCTGCCTGAGTGTGCCCACAGGACTGCATCTCTCTGTGTCTGTGTCTGATGGTTTGTCACTCTAATTCTGCGTATCTGATTACAACCCTGGATCTCATGGCATTGGTGGCTAGCGGGCGTTCTCTAAGCCCATCCCCTTCACTTGTTCTAATGGGCAGGGCCTGCCTCTCCACCTGTGCACCTCCTCACACCCTCTGATGAGGTCTTGGACAAACCGCTATCTGGCTGGCTGGCTGTGTGCTTGTCTTACTGTCTGATCCTTCCTTGTCCAGCTGTCTGTCTGAACAAATGGCTGGCTGTCTCTCGGATGTCCGACTTTTGGGCTGCCTGTGTCCACGCTGACCGGCCGTGCAGGGCTGTCAGCCCCTCTCCTGTGGCCTCTCACCCGTTCCCCTTCTCTCGGAGCAGGCTGTGCCTTCGTGAAGTTCTCCTCCCATACGGAGGCTCAGGCGGCCATCCACGCCCTGCATGGCAGCCAGACCATGCCGGTGAGTCGGAGTTGCCCTGGGCGATGGGGGTAGGGGTGGGAAAGGAGCAAGGGGGCCCGGCCTTACCATCCCAGCCATCTGGTAGCCCCTGGCCCTTCTTCAGAGAGGTCATGGTGGGGAGAAGAGGCGCAATCTCTGATGGTGTTATGGGTGGATGTATGTGTGTGATTGTGTGTGTGAGCCTGCAAGTAAGTGTGGAGTGTGTATGGATGTCCTGCCAGCACGTGGCTGCCCGTACGCAAGTACGCGCAGGCCACTGTGTGTGTTGGTGTGTGCACGTGTGCATGTCTGTGTGTGAGCGTGTGGTTGTGAGTAGGTGGGTGTCAGTGTGCACACGAGGTGTGTGTAATGGGTATGGATACGTGTGCACATGTGCGCTGGTGCATACGCACATGTGCACACGTGTGACTGCATATGCACAAGTGTGTTAAGTGGGTGTGTTCGTGTGAGCACACGTGTGCAAGTATTATCTGAGTGCACATGTGTGTTTATGTGCGAGTGTGTGTCTGGGTGATGTGGGGGGAGCTAGTGCATGTGTGTACATCTGTAGGAGTGTGAAGGCAAATGTCTGTGTGTGGAGTGAGCATGCATGTGAATGTAGGCAGTCACGTGTGTACATGTGTGACTGTGTGCACGTGAGTGTGTGAGTATATGTGCACGTATTTGGGAGTGTATGCATGTGTGTGTGTGAGTGTCAATGGTGAGTGTGTGGGCAGAATGCATGTGTAAGTGTGTGCAGATGTGTGTGAGCCCCAGAGGAGCAGGGAGAGATGGGGCTGGAGGGGCCTGCAGTTCAAGGCTGAGAAGCGTGGGGTTCCTCCTAGGGTGATGGGGGGCCCCAGAGGGAAGGGACCAGGTCATTTGGAAATGTCCCCGTGGGGCCAGAGTGGGGACGAATCTGGAGCCGGGAGCCTGTGGGCATGCAGCAGTGAGAGCCTGGAGGGAACCACACAGGTGTTGGGGGTGGCCCTGCCTCCCAGGAAAGTGGCCCTGGGAGCCACCATCACTGTACATAAATGTCCAAATTTGCCACGGGGAAGACAGGCCTTGGGGACCCACTCTCTGTTGTTCTGGGAAATGGGTGTGAAGAGCAGGGCAGTCTCAGATCCTTCCTTCTATTGCTCTCTGGGTCCTCAGGCATCAGTTTTAATCCTTAGAGGGGCAGGAGTCAGCTCGTCCGAAGGTCAGGCTTTCTCCTGCTCCGAGCTGTCCAGTGATGGAGCTGGTGGGCGGCACAGGGAGTGAGCTCTCCATCAGAGGAGGTATTCAACCTCTCTGATGGTTGGAGCCTTACCTGTTCTCAGGTATGGGTGACAGCTATAGGGTCCTCCACGCGGGCCCCCATTGTTCCCTTCCAGCAGTTGGATTCTCCACCCATTTTGAGAGTGTGGTTGACAGTCAGGGTCCTCACTATGCCCCAGATGCAGCCCCCCGCGCCCGGACGCCCCACTTGTGCGCACGAGGGGGCTGCAGGGTCAAGTGCGAGACCTGGGATGCTGATTTCCAGACTGTCCTCACTGTGGCACCTGGGACTTCGAGGGTGGGGCTGACAGCTGCTGCTATCCACACCCCTACACCCCTCGTAAGGGACCCCAGAGTCCCGGCTACGTCCCCCCTTCTTTCCCTCCCTGCTTGCGGCTGCCCCTGCAGGGTGCCTCCTCCAGCCTGGTGGTCAAGTTTGCTGACACGGACAAGGAGCGGACGCTGCGGCGCATGCAGCAGATGGTGGGCCAGCTGGGCATCCTGACGCCGTCCCTCACCCTGCCCTTCAGCCCCTACAGTGCCTACGCCCAGGCTGTGAGTGACCCCAGCAGACACACTTCTGTCTCCAGCAGGGCTTCTGAGACTTCTCTGGGGATCTGGCTCAGTCTGTCTCACTCTCTTTCTCCATCTATTCTCGGTCTAGGGCTTCTGCCTCTTTGCCCATCTTTCTGTTTCTCTGGCCCAGTCTTTCTGACTCAGGGCCTTATTCTGGCTGTGGCTGAGTCCCCAAATCCAGGCCGCTTCCTGACCCCAACCCCAGCTGAGCCCCCAACCATGGACTATTGCTCCGAGCCCAAGCTGAGCCCCAGCTCTGGACTGACAGGACACCAGACTCAACCCCTACATCCAGCCTGAACCCTCACCCGGCGTGAACATCAAATGAAGATCCAACCTTTAGTTGACCCCCAGATCCTAGCTGTTCCCCAAATCTAGATTAGCCTGAATTCTAGCTAAACCTCCTGGCTGACTCCAAGCTGAGACCCAACCCTGAGTGAGTTCAACATTGGCTGAGCCCTGGTCCCAGACTGAGTCCTGATCTTAGACTGAGCCCTAATCCCTGGCTGAGCTCTCATTCCTAAATGAGCCTGGAACCTAGTCTAGGCCCTGATCCTACACTGAGACTTAATGCCAGGCTGAGCCCCAATTCCTAACTGATCCCTGACCCCGACCTGAGCCAAGACACCCGGCCTGACCCCCTAGTTCCTGGAGGACCCGCCCCCCACCTCATGAGCCGTGATCTCAGGTCAGGTGCCACTTTGACTGTGCACGTTGACTCCCTCTCCACCCCCAGCTCATGCAGCAGCAGACAACGGTCCTGTCCACCTCAGGCAGCTACCTGAGCCCTGGCGTGGCCTTCTCACCCTGCCACATCCAGCAGATCGGCGCCGTCAGCCTTAACGGGCTGCCCGCCACACCCATCGCCCCTGCCTCTGGTGAGAGTCCGCCAGGGACCCATGGATGGGTGGGCAGGGCCGGGGCCAGGATCAGGCTCCCCGTGACGCTCTTCCGCTCCCCAGGACTGCACTCGCCCCCGCTGCTCGGCACCACCGCCGTGCCCGGCCTTGTGGCTCCGATCACCAACGGCTTCGCAGGTGTTGTGCCCTTCCCTGGCGGGCACCCCGCCCTAGAAACCGTATATGCCAATGGCCTTGTGCCCTACCCAGGTAACTCGGGTGGTCCCTGGGGGCCGAGGAGAGTGGTAGGAGGCAGGGAGGGTGTCCCCGGGACAAGCATGAGTCCCTATGCCTTGGTGTCCAGGGAACAAAGGGGCAGGACAAAGGGAGTCTCAGGTGAACAGATACTAGCTGTGGGCACAGAGAAAGAGGTTAAACATAGAAACTTTGCATCCAGACCTTTCTGGGTTCGAATTCCAGTTCAGTGGCCCTGGGAGGTTTCTTTAAGTCTCTGAGCCTCAGTTTGCTCATCTGGGAAATGGGGCGGATAACATCAGTCATCTCATGAGATTGCACTGACGAGGCAGTCAGTCTGTAAAATGCTAACGCGTCACCTGGTACCAAGAATGGCACCATCAATCTTCATTAGTAATCGTTACCATTCGGGAAAATATCAGTGCCCATATTCATTCATTCACTCATTAATTCATTAATTCAATATTGGCCATGCACTGATTTGTTGGGCTGGGCTCTGCCCTCCTGAAGCAGAGGTCTCACTTTCCTCTACCCTATACCATAATTTCAAGGCAAACATCTTCCCACACCTTGCTTAGGTGAAGTATGTCATCTGCGTTTCCACCGCTGAGAATTTGTTTATTCTTACCTTGCAATGATTGGCGCTCACGGGGAGTTTCAAAAATAATATAGAGAGGTCCTGGTACCCCTCACCCAGCGTCCCTGGATGCTAACGTCTTATGTAACCACAGTATGTTGTCAAAACTAGGAAACTGACATTGGTACAGTACAATGAACTCAACGGGAGTTGGAGAGCCTACTCAGACTTCACTATTTACAGGCACCTTGTGTGTGTGTGTGTGTGTGTGTGTGTGTGTGTGTGCGCGCGTGGTTCTATGTCATTTTATCACAGGTATAGTTTCATGTAACCACCACCACAATCTACATACAGAACTGTTCCATCACTATAAAGTAATTCGTTCATGCGACCTCTTTACTGTCTTACCTCTCCCCCATCACCACCCCATCTTCTAGCAACCTCTCTCCATTCAAGATTTTTTTGCTCAATTTTCCCCAGACTCTCCAGCTCTGGTTGCCTAGACAAGCTCTCCCCTACCCCTGTGTCCTCCCCTAGGGACCGTCGGAAGGTCACAGCCACGTAGGGGATCCATAGGGTGTCTGATGATCAAGGTGTGGGGAGGGATAAAGGGAAGGGATGGGGATGGGTGGTGATCAAAAGCAGAGACCTGGAGTCCTGGAGAATCCAGAGAATAAAAGAGAGGACCAAGGGGGGTCAGGATGGGGACAGAGAGTTGGGGTTGATTGTTAAACCTCTCTGGAGTCTGAGAAACCTGGATTCGAGTTTGGCTTCTGTCATTTCCTACCTGAGCGGCCCTGTGCCAGCTGGTTTCCCCACCTGTAAAATGTTTCCATACCTGTGAAACGTTTATGCAGAAGTGAAGCTGGGGGTGGGTGTTGCGGGGTGGATGGACGACTTCTGCTGCCCCCGCCCCACTCAGCCCCTCCGTCTGCCCCGCAGCTCAGAGCCCGACGGTGGCCGAGACCCTTCATCCCGCCTTCTCCGGAGTACAGCAGTACACAGGTAGGGAGGCATTGCGGCCCCGCCCCGCGCGTGACCCTGCCCCTCGGCCCCCGGCGTCCTACCTGGGCTAGCCACGCCACGCCCCTAGCCACACCTAGATATGGTCCCTGCCCTCAGAGCCGTCCTCTCATCCTACCTTCCCTCTTCTGCCTGTGCCTACTACTTTGGGCCCAATCCCAGTTCTTGGCCTCCCCCACGCCCCGCCTTTCTTCAACATTTGGCCCTGCCCCTCATAACCTGCCTTTGGTAACGCCCCTCATGTCCTGCCCAGACTGACCCCGCCTCTGCCAGGGCCTCGCTCGGATCTCTGGCTTGTCTTCTAAAGGCTGCCTTGGCCCCGCCCTCAGCCAGGCCACGCCCACTCTGCTCTTCCCTGTTGCCTTGGCCCCTCCCTCCAATGCGACCACGCCCCTCCCAGACCCGTCCTCGAATGACCACGCGCCCTCCTTCTTCCCTAGACGGGTCCTTGGCCTTGCCCTCAGACCGTCTCTCCCATGTGACCACACCCCTCCGCCTTCCCTAGACCCGGTCTTGGCCCCACCCTCAGCTGTGACCCCGCCCCTCACGTCTTAGCCCCGCCCCCACGCGCACCGGCTGCCCAGCGGCCTCATGCCCGCTCCGCCCTGTGTCTCGCTCCCGGTCTCTGCAGCCATGTACCCCACCGCGGCCATCACGCCCATCGCGCACAGCGTCCCCCAGCCGCCGCCCCTCCTGCAGCAGCAGCAGCGAGAAGGTGAGGGGGCCGCGACCTCCCCTGGGCGCCAGCCCCGCCCTTTGACCGCCCCCCTCCACCTCCAGGACCCCCGGCTCGGCCTGGCCTCGGGGAACCGCTCGGCCTGGGGTCCGGACAGACCTGGGTTCAAGCCCCGGCGTAGCCCATGGGTGTTTGAGGGGGCGACTGACTCTTCCTCTCTGACCCTCAGTCTCCTCCTCCGGAAAGTGGGAATGGGGCTAGTCCCGACCCAGTAGGGATAGCAGTGACCCAGAACGGGATGATTCTCTGAAATTTTTTTGAGAGAATTTAGGGGGTGGCATGGTGAGGTATCTCGGGGCAAATGAGGCTTCCTCAGTAAAGTCAAGGGGGCGAGGAGTTAGATTCTGGAGTCGGAGGACCGGGATTCAAATCCACCCAGTTCTGACTTGTGAGCGTCATAAGGAAGGCACCTCACTGCTCCGGGCCTCAGTTTCCTCATCTGCCACTCAGGCGACCACCTTACTCCCCTTGCTGTGGAGTAAGCAGCGGCGGTTCCTGACACATGGTGGGCACTCAGCCAGAGAGGCCCTTCCTCTCCTTCATCCATCTAGTGGGGGTGGGGGTGGGGGCTGGGGAGAGGCAACCAACCAGAAAAGCCCCAAATCGCCCCACGACCTGGGAAGCTTGCGGGTGTCCTGGCCCGCAGACTGATTTCTGTGAGGCTCGGTTCAATTTCTCCCTTGCCCTGGGCCTGCAGGAAGGGGAACACTGGCAGGGTGCAGTGGAGAAAAGCTGGTCCCGATGCAGTCCGTGCTGCTGTAACAGGATGTATGCTTTCTGGAAAGTCACCTGAGTTTGCAGAACCTCACAATACCAACTACAAGGCTCGTGGGGGAAATGGGGTCGTGGTACACCATTCAGAAACGTTGGCTGTGAGGTGCCAAAAAAGAAAAGAGATAAGATGCTAATGAAAACAGTAGCACAGTTTTATGCGTGTTAGATAGTTTAGAGATACCCGAAGAGTACAATAAATTTGGTACTTTATCTTGGAAAAGACCGCAAGTTTGCAGGGGGAAGTGGCATCGGAGGGGTTGCAGCATGTGAGTTACCTTGAAGTGATGGAAAGGCTTGTCTGAAATCAGACGGAGAGTCGGAACCCCAGACGGGGATGGGCCCTGCTCATAACATACTTGGAGAACTGAGAAAGTTGGATGTTGAAGCTGTGTGTGTGTGTGTGTGTGTGTGTGTGCGTGCGCGTGCACATTTTGCTTTCTTATGAGGTTCGGTGCAGCTGCGTGTGGTTTTCTGCATTCACCTAGTGTTTCTTGGAGATGAGATAGCACACAGACAAACACAAAATTCTTGTTTGCTCAAAACTGTTCCATAACATATCAGTTGTATGGGAACACACTTGCATTTTAAAAACAAGCATGTTAGGGAATTCCCTGGAGGTCCAGTGGTTAGGATTCGGTGCTTTCACCGCCGTGGCCCTAGGTTCAATCCCTGGTCGAGGAACTAAGATCCCACAAGTCTCGGGGCACGGCCAAACAAACAAAAACAAACAACAACAACGACAGCAACCAGAAGCATGTTAGCAGAACTGTGGTCCCTATCAGGAAGATAAGGGTGGATGTGGATGTGAATGTGTAATCTTGGATTTTGTATTTTCTGGGGTGGGGAATATTCATTGTGAGGGTGGGGGGATTCTCGGTGGTTTGAGGGCTACCTTTTTGTGGGGGGACCTGGGAGAAGGTTGTCTGTAGGTTTTGGATTAGAGGCAGGTTTGAGGACTGTTGATGACTTTGGATAATCAAGGTTTTAAAATGCTATTATTATTTATGGTTCTTATATGAGCCATGACTGGGGATTACTGGGGGAGAGGATGATTCTGAGGGTTAGCTGTGCTTTAAAAAATTATTTCTGGTTGATATAGCATATCATTTAAAAATTACCGGCGGTTTCAGTATATCTGGGGTTCGGGACTAGAGAATAATCTCTATTTTACTTGATTTTATCTTTGCATCATTTTTGAAATTATCCAAGGTTTTGAAAATTATCCAAGGTTTGGAGGGTTGTCCAAGGTTTTGAAAAATATCTGGATATTTGGGGTTTAGGACCAGGCAATTACTAGTCTGATTTTATTCTGTGATCATCAGACTTTCAAAAAGGCATATTTCATTTTAAAACCAGTTTTAGAATTATGGAGTTATTGCAAAGACAGTACAGAGTGTCCGTATACCCTACGCCCAGTTGATCTGATTTCTATAAATGACCAGGAGTTGGAGGCTTAGGGATTTTCCGGGGTTGGGGTTGTATGGGATTTTTGGATTATCTGGGGTCTGGGATGGAAGAATTTATCTTGGTGTGGAGGGTAGGGATCATACGAATTTTATAAGTTCTCTGGGGCCTGAGGATCATTAGAGGTTTGGAGTGTCTGAGTGTGGGATTTTATAGACAAGGGATTAGGGCTCCCGGCCTTCCCCTTCCTGCCACTTCCATGCCTCTTCTTTCTGAGTGTCACGGGGCACCCCTCTCCCAACAGCTGGAGATTTCAGATGTGGGCTCCGGACCCGTGCCCCTCCCCCGGGGGTCCGCCTCCTCTCCTTGGGGGCTTTATGTCTTTCTCTCCCCCACCTACAGGTCCCGAAGGCTGTAACCTGTTTATCTACCACCTCCCCCAGGAGTTTGGAGACACGGAGCTGACGCAGATGTTCCTGCCCTTCGGCAATATCATCTCCTCCAAGGTGTTTATGGATCGGGCCACCAACCAGAGCAAATGTTTTGGTGAGTCCCTGCTGCGGGTGCCCCCTCCTGCTTGCCAGCCCCGTCCCACGCGCCCCTCGCCCTGGAATGGGGGTTGGGAGGGTGTGGTCAGCCATGAGACAGGTCTGGTCCAAAAGAATCCCTGGAGGTCCAGTGGTTAGGACTCCATACTCTCACTGCCAAGGGCCGGATTCAATCCCTGGTGGGGGAATTAAGATCCCATAAGCCGAGCGGTGTGGCCAAAAAAGAAAAGAAAAAAAAAAGAGTCACATTTATAATCACAGTAAACACTTATTAAGCACCTACTGTGTGCCAAGCACTCACCATGCAGCATTTCTAAGACTCCCTTGTTCATTTATTCATCAACAAATAGACATATGGTACACCTACTGTGTGCCACCGCTCAGCATTGTGCCTGGCACACAGCAGTGCAAGAAGCCAACAAAAATCCCTGCCCTCTGAAAGCTCACAGTCCTGCCACTCTGCCTGCAGAACTTTCTCCGATGACAGAAATGCTCTACATCTCTGCTGTCTGAGCCGACCACCCCATGCGGCTGCTGAGTGCTTGAAATGTGGCCAGTGTGACCAAAGGACTGAATTTTTTCTTTTACTTAATTTTAATGAATTTCAGTTGAAATAACCACCCATGGCCAGTGGCTGCCGACCAAATTGGAAAGCACAGGTCCAGGGGGAGGAGATGGAAATTAACAAATATAGGATATAGGCCAGGGAGTTATAAATGGTATAGACAAAAATGAAACTGGTGAGAAAATACAGACTGATAAGGAGGAGGCAACACTGCAACTGAGACCTGAATGATGAGGAGCCAGCCATGGGGTGTCCTGGAGAAGAGTGTTCTAGGCAGAGGGAACCGCATGTGCAAAGGCCCTGGGGCAGGACAGTGCCTGGCATGTTGGAGCAACAGCGAGGAGGCCCGTGTGGCTGGAGCAGAGTGAGAGAGGGGGTGAGAGGGAGGGGGGAGGGCAGGGAGGGGACGGGGCAGGTCGTGCAGGGCCTTGTGGGCTGTGGGGAGAACTTCCTTGTCCCCAGAAACAGAGGACATTAAGGCTCAGAGAGGCACGTAACTTGTCCAAAGTCACACGGCAGCAAAGAGGCAGAACCTAGGTTAGAACCAGTCTGTTTGACTCCAAAATCTGGGCTCTGAACCCACCCTGTCCTCTTGGAAGGGTCGACTTTTGACTATTTATTAAGCACCTCCTGTATATACTCATTATCCAACCATAAAAGGGAAAAATTATCCCAATTTACATGGGGAGGAAAGAGAGGCACAGAATGGTCAAGCGACATTCTTGAGGTCACACAGCAAGTTAGGGACACCCCCCCCCCCTCCAGTGCCCAGGCTCTTTCCTCTACATCCTGCTTCCAGGAAGAAGAAGGAAATTTCTGGAGGAAAACCTACTCTGTCACATTCAGCAGTCAGGGGGTCACATGCCTTCTCTGAGCCTCAGTTTCCTCCTCTATGTAATGGGAGGTGTGGGTGGTGTGAAGACATCCACCCACCCCAGCTCCAGATTCCCCTATGGCTCCCCATGGGCCTCAGCCAGACCCCTCAGCCCTGACCCCACCATCTCTCTGCATGACCTCCCACCCAGCCTCTCCCATGGAGCTCAGGTATCCTGCCCCCAAATGCCCGCACATGCAGTCCTCTCCCCCTGGAGGACTTCCCCAGCCCCTGTGGTCTCTGCACAGTCCCCCAGGAAGTCTGTGAGGACCAACATGTGAGGGGCAGGAGTAGGGCCAGGTGGAGGGTGTCATGCTGGTGGAAGCTTAAGGCGGGGGTGGGGGGATGCTGGAGTGTTTCTGATGGCCCAGGGTGAGGGGGGGTCTGGGACTGGAAAGAGAGACAGAGACCAAAAGAGAAGAGACAGAAAGGGAGGAACAGAGATAAGAAACACAAAGACACACACACACACACACAAAGACAGAGAGAAACAGAGAAATGGGACTGGAAAGAGAGACAGAGACCAAAAGAGAAGAGACAGAAAGGGAGGAACAGAGAGAAGAAACACAAAGACACACACACACACACACACACACACACACACACACACACAAAGACACAGAGACACAGAGAAACAGAGAAACAGAGAGACAAGGACAGACAGACAGACACAGTCACATGGGCAGACAAGACCCCAGATGGATAGAGATCTCAGAGGAGGCACAGGGTGGGCATCCAGAGCTTCGAAGGAGGCAGGCATGGGGTCTGGGGAGGGAGAACATGGCCCTCCCGGGGCCCCTAGAGACCCAGCCTGTCCCCCACGTCAGTTGGGAAGTCTCAGCAGAGCAGAGCCCAGGTAAGGATCGAGCGCCCCGTCCCGCAGGCGCGCAAGCCCAGCGCGTGTCAGAACCAGGCCAGGGCTGCTGTGTGTGCTCTGCGAAGCCCTCCCGCCTCCCTGGGCCGTCTGCCCCTGCGAGCGCACACCGCCGCCCCCAGGACCCCGCGAGCCGGGCAGCCAGGGCTGCAGCGCTGGAGCGAGCAGAGGACGCCCGCGTTGCCCTCCATAGTGGGTCCACCCCGGTCTCCGCAGGCTTCGTGAGCTTTGACAACCCGGCCAGCGCGCAGACCGCCATCCAGGCCATGAACGGCTTTCAGATCGGCATGAAGAGGCTCAAAGTGCAGCTGAAGCGGCCCAAAGATCCGGGACACCCCTACTGACCGGCCCACAGCGCCCCGAGGCTGCGGGCTTGGCCCAGGTGAGCCGCCAGGCGGCCCCGCCCCTGCTCCCGCCCCCACCCCGGTCTTGTCCGCACCCCCTCCTCATTCTCCAAACCCTCCCGAGGCTGGGGGGATGCTGCAAGAGGCTACAAGGAGCCCCCAGGTTTGGTTGACGGGGACAGAGCTGGACGAAGACACCCCCAATCCCCCCCCACCCCCCACCCCCGTGGTCAGGGCTGGAACCGGAGCAGTAGGATGGGGTTGGGGAGGGTAGTTAGGGAATCCTTCCTGGAGAAGGCTTTGAAGGATGAAAAAAAGTTCACCTGAGAGATGGGGCTTGGTCTGGGGTGGGGGCGGGCTCTGGGGAGGTGTTGCTGTCCTGTCCTAAGAATCTGTTCTCTCAGCTGGGCCCCTCTGGGAGCTCTTCATTTGGCATAATTCATACCCAGTGGGTTGATGGGAGAGTGGAATATTTGCCCCACCCGACAGCATGCGGCGGGGTGTGTGTGTCGGAAATCCCCTCGAACAGATGAGCAAATCCCCAAGAGTGTTTGTGCCATCAGAGTGAACACCTCTGTCAACTCATCGCTTCTTTGGGGAATGAGCCGTGAGCCTCAGGGGCCAATGGGGAAACTTATAAGTGAGCCCAAGCCTTGGCAAGCCTCATCTGTGAAATGGGCCCGTGCCTGTGGCCTCTTCCAGGGGTCGCGGGGCGGATTCACGGGGCACTCGGTGTTTTCCCGGCTGAGCCCAGGACCAGCCACCTGGAAAGCTCTGGATAAGTCGTTTTGATATTTTCCTCTTAACCGCCGTCACCATCATCATCACAGAGGCTCCTCTGGGGTCTGGTGCGAAGCAGGTGCTCAGTGAGGGGCCGCTCCCAGACCCTGCCGGGGCAGCACCCACAGATTCGAGGGTGTTCAGTCACCGGGTCGTGGGTCGTCGGGGGCGCGCTCGCGGAAATCCGCCACCAGAAGCCAACAACAGGATTTCGGCGTGCTTTGAACATGCTGACAGCAAATCCTCACTAAGCACCTACTGTGCGCCAGACACTGTTTCCAGCACCACGAACGAACAGAAATGGGGGCGGGGAACCGCTTCGTGGAGCTTCAGGGGCAGGGAGCTGGGAAGAGGAGGCAGAAAGAAATGTTTGTCCCCAGTGGCCGGATGAGGACACGGGCTTGGCGACCCTCGGTCCCTTCCAAGCCGGGTGTGTCAGCCTCCAGACCCCGAAATGGACTCTTTCTGCAAAGGTGGGGGCCCTTGGTTCCCAGACCCCAGCCTGGCCAGGGCAGGGGGTGGGTGGGAGGTGATGTCGTCGGCCGACGTGACTCTCCCGCTCCCAGCGCCGCGCCCTAACGCCCCTCCCTTCTCCGCCAGGTGAGGGGCCTTCCCACTTCCAACCGATCCAGGACTTTTACGTAAATTACAACTGAGTTTGGACACCAGCCCCCCCCTTCCCCCCGACCCCCTCCCCATAATGTGAAACGCTGCCCAAGGCCACATGGAATGGGGAGGGGGCTTCATGGTCTGCGGGGGACTCCTGAGTTGGGGGCCAAGGGGTTCACTGCCCCCTCCTGGGAGATTTCCTCGCTCCCACCTTCCTCCCACACACACAACCTTTGTGGCTTCCCCAAATGAAATCGCAACTTTTCCTATATATATATATGCATATATATATAGAGCTATAGACAGTATATATATTTTTTGAGTATAGATCAAGGGACCAAACTTTTCCGACTTCCTTCCATCCAAGAGAAGGTGACCCTGGGCCGGTCACTCAGCAGGGACGCTCAGAAGGGCTGAGGCTGGCGGGGCAGCCCAGTGTCCCCCACCTCCCGCTGTCATGTCAGACCAGGGCGCTGGCCAAGCACTGGGAATCATCAGCCAACGCGATATACCTCCAGGACTTTTGACACCCCCCTCCCCCCGCCATCGACGATTCTCGCGAGCCTGTGGGCTCAGCCGGCTTCAGTGTCCCTGGTCCTAGCTGCAGCTTCTGGAACCCCCATCCCCTTCGTTCCAGGGCCCTGCCTTCCCCAGTTGTAGGCACAAAACAGACCCCTTGGCCTCTCCCACCCTCTCCCCTCCCCAGTCATAGCCTTACTCATGTGACCAGTAGCCCTTAGCTTTCCGTCGGGGACAGACAGGGTCGGGGGAGCCCCCCACCCCTGGAGCCCCTTCCCAAGGGTAGGCGGCCACCCTCCCTGCCTTTGGATCACCAGCCTGGAATTCACAATCTCATGACCAAGATCGCCACGTGCACTGGACAAGCCCAGCTTGCACGGGCTCAGCATCCCTTCACCGGAGATACCTCTACAAAGTTTTTTTTGTTTTTTTAATCTTTCTGAGCAGGTACAAAGAAGAAAAGAAATGGGGGGGAAAATCAAACGACAGTGGATTTTTGTTTCCTAGTTGGGGTGGGGAGGGAAATCCTGTGGGGTGCCTCTGTATAGCTACCCAAACCGTGAAAACCCCCCTTGAAGCACAGAGTCAAGTTCGGGTTTTTTTTGTTTTTGTTTTTTGTTTTTTGGACATCCGGTGGGGCCTCGCGCCAGACGAGGCACCAGTGAACTTCATAAACTCAAGAAAAAAAAATTTTTTGAAAAGAAAAACAAAGCATTCCCTTTTGTTTCTACCAAAATGTGTTGACCGACCCAGAAAAAAAAGAAAAAAGAAATAGCAAAAAAAAAAAAGAAAAAAGAAAAAAAAAAAGAAAAAGAAAAAATATCTTCTGACCAACCTGTTTCGATATTCCAGAGTTTGATAATTGTTCCGAGACCCTGTCTAGTGCGCCTGTGTCCTGTGCGTCTGCGTGTGCGTGCGCGTGTGCTCAGGGGTGGCGGGGCCTCGGCCGTGTCTGTCCCGCCCAGCCCCCGCCAGGCCTGCTTAGGAGTGCGTGCTGGCGTGCAGTGGCGTGTGTCCTCTGGTCCATGTTTACCGGCTGTAAATACCATTTTTATACTCCACATCAAAGACCTACGTGATTTGTACGATGTACTTTATTTCTGCTACAAGTAATTTCATGAAGTTTCAACTTGCAAACCGACTTTTGGAGACAAACCGCGCCACACACACACGCACACAGAGAGAGAAAGAAAGAGGAGAAAAAGACTTGGAGGGAACTTTGGGTTGACTTGGTTTGAATCTCGAGGTCCCTGTCACTGTGGCGTGTTTCAGGTGAGAAGCTGCAGACTTCATCTTCATGTCCAAAACGCCTCTCTTTGGTCTGGAGAAACTGAAAGTTTATTTAATAAAAATTTTACTTGCTAAAGGACTGGGTCCTCCCTCATTTGCCCTCTCTTGTCGAAAAAGACGAAGTACATCTGGCTAGATCGGGTGCCTGGGCTAGAGATAAATCGGATTTAGAGTGAAGGGGTGCGGGAGGAAAAGGGTCTGACATTCCCATGGCCAGGATTCGGACGGATTCATCCAGACATTGAAGAAATGGAGTGTTCTTTTTCAAGAAGAGCCGGTGCCTGTGTTTGTTGATTCACACATTCATTCATTCATTCAACAAACGTTTATTGAACGGCTACTGAGTGCCTGACCCTGTGCTGGCCACCAGGGACGCAGCAGTGACCAGATGGTTCTGGGCTCTGCCCTCAAGGACACTCACTATTCATTACACATTTTTGCAATTGGGGTAAAAATTCATGCAACATAAATTTCACCATTTTTACCATTTCGAAGTGTACAATTCAGTGTATTAAGTACATTCACAAGGTTGTGCAACCATCACCCCTATCTAGTTCCAGAAGGTTTTCATCACCTCAAAAAGAAGCTCCGTCCCCATGAGCACTCACCCCCGCCCCGTTCCCCTCCCCCAGCCCCTGACAACCATGAATCCACTCTCTGTCTCTGCAGATTGGCCTGTTCTGGACGTTTCCCATCGGTGGAATCACACCCTGTGTGTCCTTCTGTATCTGGCTTCTCTCACTGAGCATTGTGTTCTCAGGGTCCATCCACGTTGTAGCGACTGTCAGGGCTTCTCTCCTTTTCATGGCTGAGTGATGTTCCAGTGTGTGGGCCCTTGGTTCCACCTTTTGGCCATTGTGAATCATGCTGCTGTAATTATTCGTGTGCATGTTTCTGTCTGAACATCCGTTTCAGTTCTCTCAGGTACATACCTAGGAGTGGAATTGCTGGGTCCTGGTAACTGTGTTCCCACCAGCAACACGTGAGAGTTCCTGTTTCTGCGCATCCTCACCAATACTTGTTACACAATAGATTTGAGTTGGAATGTTGAGGGAGAAATCCCCGCATTGGACCTGACACAGTCAAGGACCCAGAAATGTACCAAAGAGGTGAGACCTGGAGGAGATAAGATCTAAGAGATGATGTGGCTTTGGCTGAAAAAACAGAGCAGTTTGAGGCCCCTGCCCCACCCCAGTGAAAGCCTCAAAGGTCCTAAAGAAAAAAATTCCTGAGAGCTGGGACGGGGAACCGTGGGCTCCAGGGTAAAATCCTGGAGTAGGGGTGTGAGTAGGGGGGATGGCCACACCAAAGCTGAGCCTTTCCAAATTCATGGGAGGGGTACTAACCACTCGATTTAATGAGCTACTTAATATCCTGCCAGGGGCTTTGCAGAAACGATGTCTTTTAATCTTACCAAGGACTCATCCCATTTTACAGTTGAGGAGACTGAGGCTCAGAGACAGGAAGTGCTTTGCTCCAGCTCCAGCAGAGAGAACAAGGCCCATCTGGAGTGGGAGCTGGAAAGGTGAGTCTGAGTCCACCTGGAAGGGTTTTCCAGGTGGAAGGAACAGCCTGGGCAAAGGCTCAGAGGCTTGGCATGTTGTGGTCATTGGATCATTGGCTAAGACCACAGCACTGGGTGAAGAGATGGATGCAGAGATGACAGGGGCTGGGTTACAGAGGTTCTTTTGCGACTGAGCACCTTCTGTGTGCCGGACCTTGTCCCCGCCCACCCAAGGTTTCAATCAAGGAGAAAGTACTTTGGGACAAAAAATCAAAAGTACCCTATCCCCACAAGAGAAAGTAATTCTCAAGTACGCTAAAAGTTGTAATCACAATGAGACCAGCAAATCTGGGAGAATTTTTATTTTATTTTATTTTATTTGGCCGTGCCACGTGGCATGCGGGATCTTAGTTCCCTGGCCAAGGATCGAACCCGTGCCCCCTGCAGTGGAAGCGTGGAGCCCTAACCACTGGACCGCCAGGGAAGTCCCTGGGACATTATCTTGATGTCAGTTCGGAGCTACAGAGGATTTTGAGCAAGGGAGAGGTGTGATCAGGTTGGGGTGTTAGGAGGATACCTGGGTGACCTCTGTGCTGCTGGTGGGGTGTAAATTGGCACTCTGGAGAACATGGGCAGAATAATATTCCTACCAAGCATTTATTAAGCACTTACTATTTGCCAAGCATTGTTTCAAGCCTGTGTCATCCAATATAGTAGCTACTAGCCACCTGTGGCTATTTACGTTTCAATCCATTTATCAAATTATTACTTCACTTCCTCAGTCACACTAAGCCACATTTCAAGGGCTCAGGAGTCACACATCCATCACTTGGGAAGTTCTCTCGGACAACACTAGCCTCAACATTTTACACGACATAACTCAACCTGCCACAGCCTTGTGAGGTATGTCCTATTAATGGCCCCACTTTATGAGCCAGTAAACTGAAGCCCAGAGAGGTTAAGTGACCTCCCCGAGGCTGCACAGCAGTAATTGAACCCAGGCTCTCAGGCTGGTCTCTTAACCACTATACTATCCCAATTCCCTGTCCTGTGTGGTGGCTTCAATTTGAATGTATTGTTATTCAAGTTGTTATTTGCGATAGTCCAATTTAAGCTTTTAAATTTAACTCAAAGTCAGGGAATTCCCTGGCGGTCCAGTGGTTAGGACTTGGCGCTTTCACTGCTGGGGCCTGGGTTTGATCCCTGGTTGGGGAACTAAGATCCCTCAAGCCTTGCAGCGCATGAAAAAAAAAAAAGTACATAAATAAATTTAACTCAGAGTCATTAAACATTTAGAATGTGCACCCGTGCAAAACAGATTCTACCTGAGAAGAATAGGGTTGTGCTTGGGATGGCTGAGCCCAGGCTGTCATGTAGGTGTTCATACAGGGGGAATAGGCTAAGTGACACCCAGGGCATATCAGTTAGCTGTTGCTGCATAACAAATTAACCCCCCACCCCAAAATTTAGCTGCTTAAAACACTACACATCTATTATTTCACCCAGTTTCTATGGGTCAGGAATCCAGGAGTAAATTAGCTGAGGGGTTCTGGCTCAGGGTCCCTCAGGAGGTCACAGTCAAGACATCAGCCAGGGCTGCCTCGTCTGAAGGCTCGACTGGGGCTGGAGGAGCTGCTTCCAAGCTGGTTCCCTCCCATGGCTGTTGGCCGGAGGCCTCAGTTCCTCACCACGTGGACCTCGCCATAGGGCTGCTCATGACGTGGCAGCTGGCTTCCTCCAGAGAGAGTGTGATCCAATGTGGGGGTGGTGGTGGTGGTGAGAGAACTAGAGAGAGAGAAAGAAGAATACATATATTTAAAACATTCTCTCTGAGGACGTGTATATGATTGTAAGAATGAGAAGATGGGACTTCCCTGGTGGTCCAGTGGTTGAGACTTCGCCTTCCAATGCAGGGCGTGCGGGTTTAATCCCTGGTTAGGGAGCTGAGATCCCACATCCCTCATGGGCAGGGAACCAAAGCATAAAACAGAAGCAATATTGTAGCCATTTCAATAAAGACTTTAAAAATGGTCCACATCAAAAAAAAAATCTTAAAAAAAAAAAAAAGAATGAGAAGGAAAGGCTAGACGTGGACTTCCCTGGTGGTGCAGTTGTTAAGAATCCGTGTGCCAATGCAGGAGAAACGGGTTCAAGCCCTGGTCCGGGAAGATCCCACATGCCACAGAACAAATAAGCCCGTGTGCCATAACTACTGAGCCCATGTGCCACAACTACTGAAACCCGTGTGCCTAGAGCCTGTGCTCCACAACAAGAGAAGCCACTGCAATGAGAAGCCCACGCACCACAACAAAGAGTAGCCCCTGCTCGCCTCAACTAGAGAAAGCCCGCACACAGCAATGAAGACCTAATTCAGCCAAAACTAAATAAGTAAATAAATAAATTTATTTTAAAAAAAGAAAAGGCTAGAAGTGTATTCACCAAAATGACGACGGGGTGGCTTTGGGGGGAGTGAAGAATTAGAGGCCAAGATTAAGCAGAGTTGAACCTCAGCTGCAGTCTTTACAAGGTGAATATATTTATTTTTCAGGAAATTAATAATTAGGTTTAAATACTTTTTTTTAAAAGATGAAAGAATGGGAAAGACAGGTGTGAGAGTTATTTGGGGGAAAGTACCTACATGTAACTCAACTGCTCCACTGCCCTTCGGAGAGACCCTCAGAGCAAGGAATGGGGTGGGGCAGCCTCCAGGCAACAGCCAGTGAGGAACTGAAGTCTACCAGCAACCACATAGGCTTGGAAGCAGATCCTGCCTCAGTCGAGCCTTCAGATGAGACCCCAGCCCAGCACAACACCTTGATTGCCGCCTGTGGGAGACCCTGAAGCAGAGGACCCAGCTGAGCACCCCAGATTTCTGAAACTGAGATAATAAATGTTTTAAGCCACAAAGTTTTAAGGTAATTCATCATGCAGCAATGGTAACTAACACATCAGCAAAACCTCATCAACTACAACGACAGAAACTACAAAGTACGTGGAATAAACCTCAGAAAAATCTGCAGAGAGAAAATGGTAACATTTTACTGATATACATTTTTTAAAAAAACAACCAACAAACAAAAAACCAAAAAACAGACAAGTGGTGAAGTGGATGACGGAGGTACCCAGGGCAACTCACGATCTTAAAGGATCAGTTCTCTCCCTGATGAACCTTGAACATCATCACAGTTCAGATCCTTGCAATAGTTTCCTTGGAAGTGGATAAACCTATTCTCAAGTTCATGTGCATAATTGAATTGTAAGCGAAGCAAGGCTGGAATGTACCAAAATGAATGACTGTTTATTGAGCATATACTATGTGCCAGGCACTATTCCCAGTGCTTTAGTTATTAGGATTAACTCATTTAATCACCGCAGCAACCCCAGGTGGTCGGATCTAGTTCACAGATAGATAATGGAAATACAGAGAGGTTGGGTGGCTGGTTGCAGAGCCTGCCCACTGGACCTCTGCGCCACACTACCCTATACAACAGTAAGACCCATTATAAAGCTACAGTAACTAAAATAGCAGGTCATCGGTGCCTGTCCTGTTTTATTTACTCTTCTATTCCCTAGAGCCAAGCACATAGTATCTGCTCGCTAAATGTCCTAAACTCATAGTGCTTAAGTCTGGAAGCTTGAGCTTAAGTCTGGAGACCGCCCACGGTTTGAATCCCAGTTATGACATTTATGAGACCAGTGACCGATCTCTCTTCAGCTCAGTCCCCCCCCACCTCTGGAAAATGAGTCTAATCGGGCACGCTTCTGAGGGCTGTTGTGGGGATGAACGAGTTAATATTTACAAAGCCCAGAGTAAGCACTACAGAAGTGTCAAAATAAATCAATCCCGCGGAAAATTCACTTTCCAGAGGCTTCGCTGCTGGCCACCAGCAGGGGGCAGCAGAGACTCACGCCTTCGTTCAGTAGTACTGGAGCCTTCACTTGAAATGCCACAAGCATATATTGAGCACCCAACGTGTGCCGCGCGCGCGCTGGGGGCTGGATGAGGTGGTGAGGAGATCCCTGGGCTCTCTCCTGGGACATAAAAGCTACCTTTCCCAAATTTCTTAGCCCGTCCCTTAAAGCCTGTGGGATCAGCCCCACCTCCCTACTGCCCCCTCCTCTCTCCGGATTGAATGTGGTCCAGCTGCCGGGCCATTGCACGTGCGGTTTCCCACGCCGGGAAACCCTCCTACCCTGGAGTTCTGAGGCGCTGGGTTGGGGTGGAGGCACAGGTAATCTTCCGAGCACAGGGAACAGTACTGGCCAAGGTGTAGAGTTGGGAATGACCCGGGCCCTAGTGACAGAACAGGGAGCCCTTCAGCCTGGTTGGCCTCAAAGCTACACAGAGGATGCAAGCAGGGCACGTGGTGGTCAAACAGGGTGTCACTGGACGGACGTGAGGGCCACGAGGACAGAGACCGGCATGCTCACATCTGGGTCCTCAGTTTTTGCTGAGCTATTCAAGGTGTGCGTGCCCTTGAACAACCTCATTCTCTTTCCAAGCCTCAGTTTCCTCATCTGTAAAATACTATGCACCATCCAGGATTGTTGATACGATCAAGAAGATTAATGCACACGAATAACAGCCGTTGTCATTATAATATAACATTGAGAGAAGGCAACACAGGATCTCCCGAATCAGAAACGTGAACTCTCGGACATCACTCCTACTGGATTCGAACGTCAACAGGCATTTACTGAGCGCCTGCGGTTTGCCGGGCGCTGCTGTAGGTAGTTACTGGAGACACAGCCGGGAACAAAACGCACCCAAACACCCCCTGACCACGCCCCCAGCGCATCGCCCCGCCCTAGACCCGCCTCCTCTCCGCCCCCTCTTTCCTGAGCCTACCAGAACGAGGTAGAGGTGGAGGTTATCTACATATTCATTAGTCCATCAGCCAATCCACAGCCTGAACTCAGGCCTGTCTTTGGAGCCTGGGTGATTGTGACGTCAGGAGTGACGCAGTCAGTGATACTTAAAGGCGCAGTAACCTCCTACAGAGTAGGGAGTCTGGAATAGATTTAGAGCGACACACACCTGCGTCTCTTTGGGGGTCTGTACAATACAGGTTGGGATGTGCGAGGCATAGAAACCAACTCAGACTAATAGCACCGAAAGAGTGTTGCTTTCGTGGGTGAAGTCAGGGATGCGTTTGGCGCGCGCACTCCCTGCCAGGCACTTGTCCAGCGCCGGGTTCTTGCCTGGAGCTGGAGCTTCAGCACCGGGGGTCGCGGACAGCTCCAGGGCCCAGACAGCGGGCCCTGAGTGGGTGGGTGTGCGGGTGTGTAGAGGGCTCTGGGGACAGGGTCCAAAAAGAGCCCTAGGCCCTCAGCCAGCCCACGGGAACAAGGGCCTACTCTCTCTGCCTGTCTGCCCCCCTATCCAAGCCTCAAAGGAGCCCAGCCCCCCAGATCTATGAATCCACCTGACATCTCCAGGCGGATGTTCATTAGGTCGAAACTGTTCCTGGTCCCCAGCCCTGCTGCTCCCACGTCGTCTCCATGTCTGCAGATGGCAGTTCCATCCTTCCAGGTGCTGGGGACAGATATCTTGATGTTATCCTTGACTTCTTGCTTGCTCACTCCATAACCAATCTATTAGGAAGTCCTGTCGCCTCTGCCTTCAAAAGTCTATCTTAAATCTGCGCACTTCTCCCCCCACCTCTGCCTCCCCTTGACGCAGCCCTAGGATCTCCCACCTGGACCAGCTCAGTCCCCTCCATCCAGGCCCTCGGCTCCAGTCCTCACCGGCGCCCCCCCGTCTGTCCTCCCCGAAGCAGCCACCAGGGGGCGCATGTGAGCACCTGAGTCACGCCCTGCCTCTCCTCTGCCCACAGCCCTCCAGGGTCCCACCTCCCTGGGGGTAAAAGCCCAAGTCCTTCCCGCGGCCCACAAGGCCCTGCACGGCCTGCCCCGTCCCCTCCCTGCCCTCCCCTCCTCCCTCTCTCCGCCTCGCTCACTCTGCCCCAGACACACTGTCCTCTTCTCTGATCTTCCACCATGCCAGGCATGGCTCTGCCTCAGTCTTTGCACTGGCTGAGCCCTTTGCCTAGAACCCTCTTTTCCCTGGATATCACCTCCTTTCCACTCACAGCGAGTGGGGGTGGGATAAGTTAGCAGGGGGCTAACTTTCAGGCATCACAGGCCCTGTAGACCTGGTAGAGATATTGGTCTCTATCCCAAAGGCAATAGGGAGCCATGGAGTGTTTTATAGGAGGCAGAGGTGAGACAATCACATCTGCATCTTCTGGTTTCCCTCTGGCTGTTGTGTGAAGAGCAAACTGCCCACTATGTAAATAGAGGAGGCTTGTGCCGGCTCCCAGGCGGGCAATGGTGTGGCTTAGATGAGGCCAGGGCCCCCCAGAATTCCCCTTGGGAGAATCTGGGGTCTGCCTTGATTGTGCTATGTCCCCCAGAGCTCAGTACAGGACCTGGCATACAGCAGGTGCTCAATAAAAGTCTGAGGAAGGAAGGAAAGAAGGAAGGAATGTCCCATGCCCAGAACCCTGGCTTGGAGACATGTGACATTGCATTGGGACCTCACAGCAAAGCCGCGAAGAGGACATCATTGGATCCATTGTACAGATGGGGAAATTGAGAGTCAAAGAAAGAAATATGCCTGAGCAAACCCCAGGTCAAGGCCTCTGGTGGTAATGGAAGGTTTCCAGGGGGAGGTGGCATTTGAGTGGGGCCTGGAAAGACAGGGATGAAGGTCAAGAGCCAGAGGAGGGCACTCTTGGCTACAGGAAAGGCATGAGCGAGCGTCACGTCGTGCGATGGTAGGAGGATGAAATCCAGCTGGAAACCTGATGGAGAGATTGTGCAGGGCTGGAGGTCGGGTAAAAAGGTCCTGAGCTGGGAAGGTCTGTCCGGTGCAGAGAAAAGAGCTTCCGTATCTGCCCCGCGCCCAGACTGGGGAGTCACACCCTCCCCTTGAGTGTGGGAGGGGCCTGCGACTTGCTCTAACCAATGGAATATGCGAAGGTGATGGCGTCACTCCCACGGTTAGGTTACTTTTTCCTCCCTTGTGGTTTTTCCAATTGTAGTTAAATACATGTAGCATAAAATTTACCATTTTAACCATTTTAGGAGTACAGCTCAATGACATTAAGTACATTCATATAATTTATAATATAAGCATTTAATGCTATGATTTTTCTCCTAAGCACTGTTTTAGCTACATCTCACAAATTTTGATTTTCATTTTCATTGAATAAAAAGTATTTTCTCATGGCTCTTCCATATAGGTTAGTAAGAAGTTTATGGTTTAATCTCCAAATCTTTGGAGATTTTTTTCACTTAGCTTTCTGATTTTTTTTCACATAGTTACTGATATATAGTTTAATTTTGTTACATACTTTGGATGATTTGACTTTTCTTAAATTTAAGGTTCATTTTATGACCTACCTTGGTGCGTATGATTAAAGAATATGGTCTATCTTGTTGAAGGTCCCATGTTAACTTGAAAAGGATGTATATTCTGCTGTTGTTGGGTGGAGTGTTCTAGAAATGCCATTTCAAGTTGGTTGATAATGTTATCAAGGTCTTCTAGTTCTTTGCAGATTTTCTGTCTACTTTTTCCACCAACTGCTGAGAGCATAGTTTGAAGTCTCCAAGTATAATTGTAGATCTGTCACTTTTCCTTTCATCTTTATCAGTTTTTGTTTTGTGCGTCTTGACTGTATATTGTTGGATTGTTTGCTGGTTGTATGTGGTGAGATGCATACACATTCAAGATGGGTAAATTGGCCCTTTTATCATATACGTCCCTTGCTATGATGTCTGCTTTTAAAATTTTATTTATTTATTTATTTTATTTTTGGCTGCGCGCGGGCTTCCTCTAGTTTCGGTGAGCGGGGGCTACTCTTCGTTGCAGTGCGCAGGCTTCTCATTGCAGTGGCTTCTCTTGTTGCGGAGCACGGGCTCTAGGCGCGCAGGCTTCAGTAGTTGTGGCACACGGGCTCAGTAGTTGTGGCGCACGGGTTTAGTTGCTCCGTGACGTGTGAGATCTTCCCGAAACAGGGCTCGAACCCGTGTCCCCTGCATTGGCAGGCGGGTTCTTAACCACTGCGCCACCAGGGAAGCCCCCCAGTATATTTTAAATGACTATTTTCTTGGTATATTTCCCCCGTCCTTTTAGTCTTATCTATGTCTTTGTATTTAAAATGGGTGTCTTGCTAATCATGAATTTCCTCAGCTTTTGTTTGCTGGAAAAGCCTTTGTTTCTCCTCCATATTCAAATGATATTTTCACTGGGTATAAGCTTCTGGGTGGACAGTCTTTTGCTATCAGCACTTTAAAGACATCCTTTTTTTTTCACAATTAAGTCTGTGATCATTCTTGTCTTTGCCCCTCTGTAAGCCATGTGTCTTTTTCTCCTCAGCTGCCTTCAAGAATTTTCTCTTCATTTTCAAATTTCTGCGTTTTGAGTATGACATGTCTGGCTATGTATTTGTGGGAATATTTATTCCATTTGGTATTTTCTGAGCTTCTTGGAACTGTGATTCGGTGTCTTAAATTTTGGAAAATTATTGGGCCATTCTCTCTCTCTCTCTCTCTCTTTTAAGTCAATTGAGGGAATCCCCTGGTGGTCCAGTGGTTAGGACTCTGAGCTTCCAATGCTGGGCCATTCTCTCTCAAAATATCCTTCTGCCCACTTTTCCTTGTCCTTCTGAGATTCCAGTTACACATTTGTTAGATCATTTGATCTTGTCCTATGGCCTTTGGGGGCTCCCAGCCCGTCTACAACACCTCTTTAATGCTTGATCATCTTTTTAGGAAAGACAGAACAGGCTTCAGGCTTGTTTTCTGCTTAGAGTTGGACAGGACTGGGGAGGATTTTTATTGTATTTATCTTTTCAGCTGACCTTGACTGGTGGCAGCCTGTAGTGGTGAGTTGTACTTTTCTCTTTAAACACATCCAAGTCTTTTTCTAGAAATGGTCGGATGGAAAGGAAAATGTTCGGTAATACTCGGACACAGACAAAAGGGGGTGGGTGGTCTGTGAGTGGCAGGAGGTTGAGGGGGGCTTTCCTACCTAACCTCCTCTTTTGGCATCTGGGGAAACTGAGGTTCAGAGTGGCCCTGGGATTGGGGGGTGGGAAGTGGGGGAGGTGCTGGGGGGACCCTCACTGGGCCCTGGTCCAGCTCAGCTGCCACTGAGGGTTTGGGCATCCAGCTGGCCCGCAGGGGTCTCAGTTTCCTTGAATGGAGATATAGCTGACGAGTCAGGCCCCTCGACCGGATGTGGGGGGGGGAGGGGTGCCCAGCAGCCTCACCAGCTCCCCTGTCGCACAGGGCATGGCTGGGTCTCTAGGCCTTTCTTGTTCTGTCTCTCTGTCTGTCTCTCTGTGTCTCTCTTTGTCTCAGCCCCTCTGTTTCTCCCTGGCTCTCCCTGTGAAGTCTCCTTCCCTCGCCCTTCCTGTTTGAAAGCCACCTCCTACATCTGCCTTCCGCCACGGGGCTCTGACCCACTGTCTGAATGGCTGACCCCCACTGCACCTCTGTGGGGGCAACGGTCTCCTACGATCACAAGGTACTAAGGCAAATTATAGTTACGGGGCGGGGGCCTCCGTGTGGGTGAACCGCGTCCGCTGGGCTGGGCCCTGCCGGCCTCAGCTGGGCAAGCTGGCCGAGGCGTGGCCCCGCTTGGGGCCACAAGAGCCATGCCCGGCCCCTTGCCCCTCCCCACCCCCCTTGCCAGGCCTGCAGCTTTTGTGCCAAGAGGAAAATGCCTTTGGGGAGAGTCAACAGGAAATGCCAATGTTTGCAAAACCCTGACCCGCTCATTCATTCATTTCAACAAATAGATTACCGAGAGCCTACTCTGTGCCAGGCACTGTTCCGGACACTGTGGCCAAAGCCGTGAAGAAGACAGACAAAAGCTGACATCCCCCCCCCTCCAGCTGGGGGCCACAGACAATCAATAAGTAAAGTGATTAAGGGAAATAAAGCTGGGAGGGGGCTGCATGTGCGTGGTGGCAAGCACTATTAAGCAGGGGGCTGGGCGGGCGCCTCAGGAGGTGTCATCTGAGCTGAGACCCGAAGGAGGCGAGGGTGGAAGCTGGGTAGGTGTTCGGCATCCCCCCCAAATCACAGAAGTGAGTTCTACTTGCTGTGTGTCCCTGGGTTCGTGACTAAACTTCTCGGAGCCTCCGTTTTCCTGTCTGTACTGACCTTACACGGCTTCTGGCTTGTAGTAGGTGGTCAAGAAACAGTTGCTGTTAATAACAGTGATCTGAATAATCAAATCGGATCCACACCCTTGCACTTGGTCAGGGATCTGTGGAGCCTGTTGTGTGTGGGAGTCCCAGCTAGGGCTCAGACCCAGGTCCTGTCCTCTGGGAGTCCCCAGGCCAGACACAGAAACTCTCAGTCCCGTGTGCTCAGGGTTGGAACCTAGGGCCAGAGGGTATGGGTTGCACAATGTCTTTCCAACAAGAAAAAGGTGGCTGAGGGACTTCCCTGGTGGTCCAGTGGTTAAGACTCCGCCCTCCCAGTGCAGAGGGCCCCGGGTTTGATCCCTGGTCATGGAACTAGATCTCGCATGCAGCAACTAGAGATCCCGCACGTTGCAACAAAGATCCCGCGTGCAGCAACTAAGACCTGGCTCAGCCAAATAAATAAATAGGTATTAAAAAAAAAAACGGTGGCTGATAGTCCAAGCCTCTCAGGGTGGGAGGTAAGAGCGTGTACGCGTAGCCCAGACGGTGGACAGGGCACGGCTGGGTGTCTCTCTGTCTCTCTCACTCACTCTGTCTCTCCATCTCTGTCTCTCTCTCTTAGTGTCTCTGTTGCTCTTTATCTCTGTCTGACTCTATCTCTCACCCTCAGGGACAGGTGGGGAATATTGGGCTGGTTTTGAAGGATGCATAGGAGTCCGCAGGTGACGAAAGGAGGAAGGGTGTGCCGGACAGAGGGGACCAGGAGGAAGCCAGGCCCAGTCTCAGTGGGGGCCTGGGGAGCATGGAGGGTGGTAGGCAGGAAAGAGAACCCGTCAGAGCCATGTTTTAGGAAGAATCTCCCAGGTTGGTGGCAGAGCAGAAGGGGCGGGCCTGGGGCAGCCATTCCCAGCGTGCCACTGTGCTCACTCCCGATGCCACAGGGGTCAGCTTTGGTCCCCATTCATGTCCAGTCCTACTGCCACCATCTCCCATTCCCTCTGTCCACTCCTAATTGGCAGGCTTAAAGCCCAGTGGAAAACCAGATGCCACACGCTCTCCGGCCAGACCTCGCTGCTGCCACATCAGAGCTCCCAGCAGCTCCTGGCCAGGCCAGGGGGTCCTTCCTGCTGTCCACCTTCAGTCTCTCCTACTGCCAGTGTCGGGCCAGGGCATCAGCCCACACAGAGCAGGGACCAGCCCCTTCTCATCGAGCTTAGGCACACCCTCGGCGCTCCATAAATGCACAACAACCATTAGATGATGAGATCAAAAGAATCCGCCTGACTTGCTTCTGCTCAGAAATTGGGAGAAGGAAGGAAAAAAGTGAGATGATGATCCCACCCCCTTCTCTGCACGTCTGCATTTTGTCTCATCCCCCATCCCCACCCGTACCACGTCCTCAGTGGTCAGCTGACATCTTCAAGACAGGGAGAGTGAAGCCCAGAGAGGCCCAGGGACTGGTCCGAGATCACACAGCCAGGACTCAACAATCCAGGGCCCTCGGATGCCACCCTCTTTGTACACCGAGAGTGCCTCTCTCCCCACCTCTCAAAACGTACCATCTGCTGTGCCTTGGCTTCAGGGCCCCGCCTGGAGTTAATGAGGCCTCGGGGCCTGGGCACCTCCCCAGCCAGCATCCAAGACAGGGGTGGGTGGGAAGGAGGGAGGGAGGGTCGAGGCCCCCCGCTGCACGCACCCCAACTCCCTCCGGCCCCCGAGCTTTTTTCCCTGATGGAGTTGATGGGAAGGCGAATCAGCAGGGGAAGGGGAGGACGAGCCACACGCCTTCCGGGGGTGGGAGGGGGGTATTCCCAATCAGAGGCTCATTCACAAATCCACGTACCGGCCGCTCTCTCTCACACACACACACACACACACACACACACACACACACACACACTCCACGGCCTGCGACGGCCTCCTTGGGCTGTGGGTGGCCACTTGCAAGAGACCGGCCTGGTGTGTTTCAGACCAATGCATCTGCATCCCTCCCCCTCTCTCTCAAGCCTGTGATCTCCAGCTCTGAGAGTCCCCGGCACCTTCTTCCGACTCCCCCAGAGAAAGCCCCTCGCTCGGGGCTATGGAAGTCTGGACCCTGGACCTGCACCCTAGGCGGCCGGCCCAGCCTGTGCTCCTGACCGAGTGAGGCAGCTCGGGCTGCCCTTGCCTCCTTCCAAGAATGGAGGTGCCCGGGCCCCTGGTGTCCAGCAAGCCGGGCGAGACCTCGGTCAAATGGCAGCTCTGCTACGACATGACGGCCAAGATGTGGTGGATGGTGAGTGCGAAGGCACCCACCAGTGCCGGGTGCGCCTCGGGTGGAAGTCTTGGGGGGCAGGAGGGGACAGCGGGGAGCCAAAGGGCTTCTCGCCCCGTTCTCTGGCCTCTCGGATTCGGGGACGCTTGGACATTTGTGAAGGGGGTTCAGACGTGGTTGGCGGCAGCAGTGACCCCTCCCTGGGCAGTTGGAAATGGAGGAGAGGTGGTCAGGAGCGAGGAAACCAAGGCCAGACAATGGAGAGAAAGCCATTCCGGAGTCTCCCACCTGGAAGCGTGGCCAGGGCTGCCCAGAGGCGGTTAAGAGTCCGAATGTGCCGGTGTCTCTGGCCAGGAGGGTGCCGAGGCTGGCCGTCCTCTGGGAAGGTTTGCAGTATGTTAGCTGGATCTGAAACCTTGCAGTAGCCATGACTCCGTTGCCCCAGGGCCTACGATAGGAAGTTCTGAGTAGAGCGAGGTCTGGGGGCTAGGGACGCTGGGTGGGGGGCTCAGGTTAACAGACAGGAGACGGGAGACTGAGCTGCTGTGGGACTCTGGCCACATCTCTGCCCATTTCTGTGCCCCCAGACCCTGGGGAGGGAATGGGCGCCCTGTAGCATCCACCCTTAAGACTGGGCACCCTTCTGGAAGCTTCGAGGGGGATGGCCATGTTCCCTGAGTCGGGACCCAGCTGATGGGAGAGAAGACATTCTGGGGCAAGGCAGGCTGTGGCACCTGGGGGCTGGGTGTTTGCTGTCTGAGGCTCTCCAGCCAGTATGAAGCCACAAGCCTGTGCACCATTGTCTGCCCCGCCGTCCATCCATCCCTCTGTCCCTCCAGGAGCTGGCCTGCCGCCCAAAGTGGAACTCTGAAATCTTCTACCTACCTATCCAGTTCTAGGTCTGAACCTGGGTGTGCTGTGTGACCTTGGGCCAGTGGCTCGCCCTCTGTGTTCCTCAGGTTCCCCTATCAGGGAAATGGGTTTGGGGCCTAGACGTCTCAGGCTTCTCAGCAAGTGTTCTCCGAGGAGAGCTGGGCCTTGGGTGGAAGACCTCCCACGACCCCTCATTACTGCTGCCCCTGGGGTTCAGGTGACTCAGGTGGGTTGGGTGAAGCGGGAGTTATAGAGTATCAAGGTTTTGGGGTCCATGAGGACAGAGATGTTCCCACATCCCTGAGTAGCGTCGCGCATTGGTTTCATTTTTCATTCCTCATTTAGCCAACATTGATTAAACACCTGCTGTGTCTCCAGTCCTGTTCTCCTGCTGAGGACACAGCAGTGACCCAGACAAAGACCACGGTCCTCTTGGGGCTGATGTTGCAGTGAGGGAGACGGAAAATAAAAGTATCAGTGCACAAAATCGGACTTAATTATGATTGTGGAAGGGGTTCTAAGGAGCTGGGGTCTTTGAGTTAGGCTGGGCAATCTAGGAGGGCTTCACTGAGGAGGTGACATCTCATCTGAGACCTGGCAGATGGATGACAGAATTCATTAGAAGAGAAGGGGGAAGAGCGTCCCCAGAAGGCGCAGCCCATGCAAAGGTCCTGGGGCAGGATGGGGCCTGGCGTGTTCGAGGAACAGCCAGGAGGCCTGTGTGTCTGGAGCAGAGTGAGCGAGGGGGGGAGAGGGAGGAGGGGAGGGCAGGGAGGGGACACGGGGCAGGGTCGTGCAGGCCCGTGTGGGCCATGGGGAGGACTCAGGCTTTTACCCTGAGGGAGGTGGGAATGCTGGAGGGCTGTGGGCAGAGGAGGGGCGGGGCCTGCTTTACATTCTTTAAAGCTCCCTTGGGCTTCTGTGGGGAGAAGGGATAGTCTGAGGCTGACGTGGCAGCTGGTACCAAGGGGAGGCCAGGGCAGCATCCAGGCCAGCCATGATGGGGGCCTGGGGGTGGAGGGAAGTGGGTGGGTTTCCGATGAAGAAAGGCAAGAACCTGATGATTAAATTGGAAGCTCAGATAATGGCGTGATTTGCTTAAAGTCACAGGGCAAGTGGAGGGCAGAGCTGAGAACTGGAGAAGAGGCCTGGGGCTAGAGGTCAGAGGTGAGAGAGTGATTCCGCATCACCTTTCTCCAGGGTCCTGGGAATGTCAAGCAGTCTGTGACAAGGAGAATTGTTCTGTGCAAACTTGAGGTCTTATCAAGAGAGGTAGAAGCCCCAGTACAGAGGAGGTTATGGATCCACTAATCAGCTAAGGACAGGTGTCAAACTGCGGTATATCCAGAAGAGGAAAGAGGATGGGGTTCAGCAGCCTGTGGAGAAAGATTGAGAGATTCAGGGCTTCAGCCCTAAAAAGATGCCTGGGCAAATTTGGTTAAAATTTGGTTAAAGTCATCACCTTGCTCTGGGCTCAGTCCCAAGCTGGGTCATCTGGGCCCCCCCACAGAAGATCAGCCCCAGCCCCACCCACATGGAGCCCCCAACACAAGAGCTGAAACAGCCAGACCCAGCCAGACAGTTCTCAAATGTCCCCAGGTGGGGCTGCCCTTGGGCACAGGAAGCTGATGTGGGAGCTGGGGATGTGGTCTGTGCAACCCCAGAGGGCAGAGCTCAGCCTCCGCAGGGGTCAGTTCAACGTTGGTAAGGACTATCACCCCCCTGGCTGAAAGGTAATGAGGCAACCGTCACAGGAGGCATCCAAGCCCCGCTTGGTGGGAATTCCATCCTTTGAAGTAGAGAGGACCAGGCCATTCTAAAAAGGTCTCTTTATGCTCAGAGCAGCAAAGATCCCTAGGTGAGTGAGCGACCCCCAGGCAGCATTCAAAATGTGGGGCTGGACAGGGAAGTGTGAGTAGGGGCCAAAGATTCCAGCCTCAGCCTCCAAATCCCAGGCAGACTCCCATCTCCTGCAGCCATTGGAGGCACGGCGCCCAGGGTCCATGGGACTTTCAGTGCCCTCAGAAATATTTAAATTTATTTATTTATTTATTTTACAACCAGAAGAACGCAAAATGTGATAATAATGAATATATAGCAATGCATCTAGCCTGAATTAGGTTGACATGTATACCAACGCAAGCAGAAAACATAATATTTAATAATTTTATTATTTAGGGAGGAAGGCCAAATGCATCGGGCCCTCCAAAGTCATAATGCAGCTACATTCATTCAGTGTCTGTTCATTCGTGCAAAGAGCAAATTCTCTCACTTCTTGGTGCCTCAGTTTCCTCATCTGTAAAATGGGGGAGGGGTGCGTGAAGAATAAAACCTCTTCTCCTACAGGGTCTTTGTGGGATAATCCAGTGAGCCAATGACCATGGAGGTGTCTGGCAAACTGTTAAGGGCTGTGCCCAGGTCAGGAACTGTGTGATACTCACACAGCTAGAGCAGGAGAGATTGTGGTTAGATTCCAGGAGAACTTCCGTGGCCACTCCACCTATTCAGCGAGTGCCTATTACATGTCAGCTGTGAGCTAGGCTGACCCAGCCCTGCCCTTCTTGGGCTCATGGTCCAGTCGGGGGTTAGGGAGTTAGAGAGAAAATGAATAAATGCGTGAGAGAATTCCAAATTGGGAGGAAGTCTGCAAAGACATTAAAGGGGCGGGTAATGGGCCTGAGGAGGAAGCCGGGTGGGCAGGGAAGGCCTCTCTGAGTTGCAGCCTGAGTAATCTCAGGGACCAAAGGACTGGAGGTGGTGAGCACAGCCTGTGCAAAGGTCCTGGGGCAGGACTGGGCCTGGCGTGTTGGAATAACAGACAGGAGGCCCGTGTGTCTGGAGCAGAGTGAGCGAGGGGGAGAGAGGGAGGAGGGGAGGGCAGGGAGGGGATGGGGTAGGTCGTGCAGGGCCTTGTGGGCTTGTGGGGAGGACTTGGGGTTTTATTCCAGGGGCACTAGGGAGCCCTGGGAGGGCTGTGAGCAGGAGAGGGCCTCCCCCATCTGCCGAGGGGGTCCCTCTGCCTGTCTGTGAGTGCCACCCGCTGCCTCCCCCGCCGTGTGCCCGGCGCTGGGGTAGGATTTGGGGGGCACATAGTCTCCCCAGCCCCCGGCCCGCGCCCGCCCGGCCGCCGCCCACTCTGCCCACATCTGAGGGACCGAGGAGCCGGACAGTCTGCTGCAAACCACGGAATGTTTCCCAGAGCGCCCGGGCCGGGAATGTCGGCGGTGAGGAGGGGAAGGGCGGGGAACCCCGGAGAAGAAAGTTGGGGAGACACAGAAAGCAGGGCCAGGGAGGGGGGGGGCCCAGGCAGCACAGAGGGCTGAAGGGGTCACCATCATGCCCCCCCACTTTACAGACGGAGAAACGGAGGCACAACCAGTACCTGACCACACCCATCAGCTCCCCACCCCACCCCGGCTCCAGGTCCCAGCACTTTCCTACCTTCTGGAAGTCCTTCCTCTCTTCCATCCTTTCTTCTCCTGGGCAGGCAAACATGGGGTGTTCAGAGCCTCCCCTGGGGGCTCCTGAGGCTGCCCCTCCAAGAGCAGGGTAGAGCTGGGCTGCTGCTCATTCTAGAAGTCAAGAGAAGGAAAAGCCATGGCTCAGAGAGGGACAGTACTTTCCCCAAGGTCACACAGCAAACTACTGTAAATTTGCAGTGCTGAGCCGAGAGCTCAAGATAATAGCCATTTGGAGTCCTCCCAACAAGCCTATGAAGAAGGAACTGCCATGATCACCATCTTACAGATGGGGATACAGGCTCGGAGAGGGACGGTCACTGCATGAGGACGAAGGGACGTGACAGGATAATGCGGTGGTTAAGAGCTTACCCTCAGGACCAGCCTCTGTCTGTCATCCATGAGAGGCTGCTATCTGGGGAGGTCACTTCACTCAGGTAGTGGGTGTCACACCCCAGCCCCACACAAGCTGATGACAGGGTGCTTCAGTCCACCTTCGCCCCTGGTGGCCTTGAGAGGCTCCGAGAGCCCGAGGCCTAGAGCCAAAGACAGGGTGGCGGTGCCTGGTCTTTGGATGGAAACTCAGGGAGCAGGGAGAGGGCCCTGGCCGGGGGCCGGGGCGGGGCTCCCTGGAGGAAGAGGCATTTCAGCCAAGCCTGGGGGTGCTAAGGCTTTCAGCTCAGAGAGACGGTGGTGAGGGCATTCCTGGCAGAAGGAACTGTGCAGACACAGGTGTGGCGGTGGGAATGTGCTGAGTGTGACAGAGCTAAAGGCAGGAGGAGGTGAGTGAGGTAGCAGAGGGAGGCGAGAGAGAAGTGTGAAGCCAGACCCTGGTGGGAGCTGGGCCTTCCCTCCCGGGCAGCAGGGAGCCATGCTGGGTGAATGAGTAGGGAGGGGCATGGCCAGATCTCAGGCAGCTGTGGGATTGGGAACGGGGGCTGGGAGGAGAGTGAAACGGTGATCCAGATGGTAGAAAAGGAGACCTGAGGATGGATGGGGGAGAGGCCCGAGGGGGAGAATGGGCAGAACGTGAAGACCCACAGGCTGCGGAGAGGGAAAGGGGAGGAGGGGAGGCCGATGCTGCGATCCCAGCCTCGGGGGCGGTGAGCGACGGTGAAATCGTCCCCGAGGTGGGGACATGGGGTGGGGGAGGGGCAGGAAGAGGCTGAGTCTAGGGATCCTAGGGGATGTCCTGGGGGGGATGCTGAGTAAGGTGTGGAGAAAACCACTGGGGCCTAAAGTGGTGCATGGTACATCTCACGTGATCAGTAACTGCTTATCCATGGGAGGGAGGGACAGAGGGTCAGGGAGGGATAGATAGAAGGATAGAGGGATGGACGAGTGGGTGGGTAGATGGGTGGATGGCTTGTGGATGGATGGGTGGGTGGGTGGATGGATGGCTGGATGGGTGGATGGGTGGATGGATAGGTGGGTGGGTGGGTGGATGGATGGATTGTGGATGGATGGGTGGGTGGGTGGTTGGATGGCTGGATGGGTGGATGGGTGGATGGATTGTGGATGGATGGGTGGGTGGGTGGTTGGATGGCTGGATGGGTGGATGGGTGGATGGATAGGTGGGTGGGTGGACGGATGGATGGATTGTGGATGGATGGATAGACGGGTGGAGGGATGGGTGGGTGAACATATGGACGATTGGATGGATAAATGGACAGATGGGTGGGTGGAGGCTGAAGACAGAAGTGGCTACCCTGAGTGTGAAGGAAAAAGGGCCCAGCACAGCCTGGTGAGGGCCAGGCCAGTGAGATTTGCGGGGGGGGGGGGGGGGCAGAAACCATGTCAGTTGCCCCATAACTCTCTCGCAGTGAGGCCCCCCCACATCCTCTCCTCTGTCCTCACTCTCCACAGACAGCTGTGGGGCTAGATACTCCTCTCCACACACACATGGCTCAGCTCTGGGGGGCCCCACCGCAGACAAATCAGTGGAAAATTAAAATAGTGTCTGTGTGCTGGTTATTGGCGGCCTCAGCTGGGCCACTTAATGACCCCTTTCTGGGGATTGTTACCAGCTGGAGGTGGCTGGGGGTGGGCATCAGCGCCGAGCCACCCAATCTGAAAGGGAGAGGGAGGGGGTGGTCCCTGGAAACAGTGCTGCCGGGAGAGGGGAAGGGCCATACGGTGGTCGTGATGGGAATCCAGGAAAAAGATGGTGCTGGGCTCTAGGTATGGACCAGCCTGGGCCCCGCATTCTGGTGGGTCCTCCCTCAGGGCCTCTGCCCTGCAATCCCTCCTGCGGGGGTGCCTGGTAGTTTCAGCTCATCTTTTAAGTCTCAGGCCCAATGGCACCACCTCCTGGAAGCCCTCCCCAGACCAGATCAACTCCTCCAATCATTTACTCTCTGCCCTGCTCACCTGTATGTATAATGTTAAGAGCAAGAACTTCACTTTGCCACTCACCAGCTGTGTGTCCTTGGGTAAGTCACTTTCTCTCTCTGTGCCTCATTTTCCTCATCTGTAAAACAGGGATGATAATAACCCCTTCCTCATAGAACTGTTGGGAGGATTCAGTGAGCTATTCAGGGCAAACTGGTAATTACTGAACATTTACTATGTGCTGGGCAATCCCATTTTAGGGATGGGGTCACTGAGGCCCACAGTTAGATAAACTAACCTGATACCGTCATTGTGTTGTGCCTGGACCAGGACAATCCCTTCTGCCCTGATTCCCCCAGCTCCCACCCTAGTCTCCACAGTCTGTCCTCCCCATAAGGACCACCAGAGGGTGCAGGTGAGCACCCGAGGCAGGTCCTCCTCCCTCCTCTGCCCACAGCCCTCCAGGGCTCCCACCTCCCTGGGGTAAAAGCCCAAGTCCTCCCCACCGCCCACAAGGCCCTGCACGACCCGCCCCGTCCCCTCCCTGCCCTCCCTCCTCCCTCTCTCCCCCTCACTCACTCTGCTCCAGACACACGGGCCTCCTCACTGTTCCTGCAACACACCAGGCACGGTGCTGCCCCAGGGCCTTTGCACAGGCTGTGCCTTCCACTCGAGATGCTCTTCCATATCCTTTGGCCAAACTGGCTTTGTCTCATTCTTCAGTTCTCAGCCCAAATGGCCCTCGGACAGCCCCCCCTTCCCAACTAAAGCCGGTCTTTCTGCTGTTCTGTCCTTACCCCTCCCCCATTCTTCTCCTGAATGCAACAAGCACAAGTTGCAATTATATTCTGTGTAATTCTGTATCTCCCACTGGACCACAAATGAGAGCAGGGATTTCTGCCCTGGCCTTCTCTGGGTCCCCAGCGCTCCACATAGGACATGGCACACAGGAGGTGCCGAATAAATGTTTATTGAAAAATGAACAAACGAGTAGATAAACATCACACAAATAATGTGCATGACAGCGCAGTCACAAACTCCCATCTCTCAAAGCTCAGCACCTTTATTCGCCCTGCTCTGGCTGACTTGATGATGATTTTAAAAGATGCCACTCTTTTTTTTTTTTTTACTTTCCGTTTTTAAGATTCAGTTACATACGAGATAAGACAAATCCAGAGGGCAGAAATAGACCTCGATATATTGGGGGACTTTTCCAATTGGTGGAGAAATGACGGATTCTTCGATAAATTTTGATCGAAGGACAGCTTTAAGGAAAAAAAACTCCAAAATTTATTTTGGTATAGTTTTAGAGAAAAGTCACAAAGGTAACAGAGAATTCCCATGTACCCTCACCCGACTGCGCTGATGGGAAAATCTTTCTTAACAGCTGTACATTTGTCACAACAAAGAAATTAACATCAGGGCAGTAGTATTAAGTAAACTCCGTCTTTTAACATCACTACCTGAGTTTTACCATTTTTTCTATTAATGCCCTCTTTTTGCTCCAGGATCCCACATGGCGTTTAGTCATCATGCCTCCTTAGGCTCCCTGGGCTATGATAATTTCTCCGTCCTTTCTTGTTTATCATGACCTTGACTGTGTCGAGGAGGACTGGCTGGCATCCTGAGAACATTCCCTGATCCGGGTTTCTTGCATATTTTCTCATGATTAGACCGGGGTTTTGGGGAGGAAGACACAGAGGTGAAATGCCCTTCTCATTACACCCCATCAGGGGTCCCTGACGTGCACACGACATCACCCTGAGGGTAACCTTTTTTAAAAAATTGAACAGTAGTTTGATTTACAATATTGTGTTAGTTTCAGGTGTACAGCAAAGTGATTCAGTTACATATTTATTCATATATTCTTTTTCAGATTCTCTTTCATTATAGGTTATTACAGGGTATTGAATATAGTTCCCTGTGCTATACAGTAAATCCTTGTTGTTTATCGATTTCATATATAGTAGTGTGTATCTGTTAATCCCATACTCGTAATTTATCCCTCCCCTCGCCTTTCCCCTTTGGTAACCATAAGTTTGTTTTCTATGTCTGTGAGTCTGTTTCTGTTTTGTAAACAAGTTCATTTGTATTATTTTTTAGATTCCACATATATGTGATATCATATGATAGCTGTCTTTGTCTGACTTACTTCACTTAGTATGATAATCTCTAGGTCCATCCATGTTGCTGTAAATGGCATTATTTCATTATTTTATGGCTGAGTAATATTCCATTGTCTATATATACCACACCTTCTTTATCCATTCCTCTGTCAATTGACATTTAGGTTGTTTCCATGTCTTGACTATTGTAAATAGTACTGCTATGAACACTGGGGTGCATGTGTCTTTTTTAATTAGAGTTTTCTCCGGATATATGCCCAGGAGTGGGATTGCTGGATCACATGGCAACTCTATTTTTAGCTTTTTAAGGAACCTCCATCCCATTTTCCATAGCAGCTGCACCAACTTACGTTCCCACCAACAGTGTAGGAGGGTTCCCTTTTCTCCACACCCTCTCCAGCATTTATTATTTGTAGACTTTTTGATGATGGCCATTCTGACCAGTGTGAAGTGATACCTCATTGTAGTTTTGATTTGCATTTCTCTAATAATTAGCAATGTTGAGCATCTTTTTTTTTTTGATATTGAGTTGTATGAGCCGTTTGTATATCTTGGAAATTAAGCCCTTGTTGGTCGCATCATTTGCAAATATTTTCTCCCAGTCTATAGGTTGTCTTTTCATTCTGTTTATACCCTGAGGTCAACCTTGATCACGTGGTTATGATGGTCCACCAGCTTTCCCCACTGTGAGGCTACGCTTGTCCCCTTTTCGTGCTTTTTTCTTTGGAAGCCAGTCACTAAGTCTAGCACCCCTAGACTCGCCTCCAGGAGGGAGGAATAGCTACATGAATTATGTAAAATTCTTCTGCAAGGGAGATTGTTCTCGTCTCCTCCATTTATTTATTTATTAATTCGTTTATTATGATCAGTATGGACTGATGACATGTTAATGTTAGGTTCTAGTTTATCATCTGGTACTGCATTATTCATTTTTTTGCTTTGATTTTTTTGGCTTTGACATTGGAGCTCTTTCAGGTGGCTCCTGTGAGGGGGCAGGACAATTTTTTAAGCCTCGGAGAAGAAAACTTAAATTGCCTCCCTATACTATATCTTTCAGCAATATCCATTACAAATGGGTCAACAGTGAAGCCATAAAAAAATTAAAACACAAAAGTACTAGAAGAAAATATGGGAGAAACTGTTTATAGGATCAGAGTGGAAAGGCCTTTCTAAGCAAGCACAAAGTCCCCTGAAGTCATAAAAGAAATGTTATGTTTTATTACATAAAAAATAAAATTTCATGGAGGGCAAAAAGGCCCCAAAATCAACAACAAATGTGAGAGAAATATTTGCACATACTTGCAAAAGATTTTTGCCAGACAACAAATATGTAAAGAGTGCCTACAAATCAACAAGAAAAGACCAACTGAAAAAAGATGCAAAGGATATGAACGGACCATCCCAGAAAAGACCTGAAAGAAATAAAAATGGATTCAAAATCTGTGAAAAGATGTTTGACCTTATAGGGTGAGACATTCACAATAAAGCTACAATGGGATTTCTATCGTTTGGATTGCTAAAAAGCTAAAGTTTTCTTGTATGCTGCATTGTAAGCCATGGGGCACTGGTTCTCAACCAGGAGTGATTTTGACCCCAGAGGATACTCTGCGATGTCTTAAGACATTTTTGATTGTCATGACTAAGGGGAGGAGGCTACTAGGATCTAGCGGGAGGAGGTCAGGGGATGGGGTTCAACACCCGACAATGCACAGGATGCCTGCCCCTCCCCCAGCAAAGAATGCTCCAGCCCAAAACGTCAATAAGGAAGCAAGCTCTTTTGTGTATTACTTGGGAGAACATACATTTTTTAGAGGCAATTTGGTATTATAGCATCTGCCAAAGTTTAAAGTGCAAACATCTTTAAAAAAATTTCTTTCTAATTGAAGTATAGTTGATTTACAATGTCGTGTTCGTTTCAGGTGTACAGCAAAGTGATTCAGTTATGTATATATTCTTTTGCAGATTCTTTTTTTTTAAATTTATTTTACTTATTTATTTTTGGCTGCGTTGGGTCTTCATTGCCGTGCAAAGGCTTTCTCTAGTTGTGGTGCTCAGGCTTCTCCTTGAGGTTGGCTTATCTTACTGCAGAGCACGGGCTCTAGGCACCCAGGCTCAGTAGTTGTGGCTCGCCATCTCTAGAGCACAGGCTCAGTAGTTGTGGTGCACGGGCTTAGCTGCTCTGCGGCCTTTGCGGATTCTTTTTCCTTGTAGGTTATTACAAAATATTGAGTCTAGTTCCCTGTGCTATCCAGTAGGTCCTTGTTGGTTATCTATTTTATACATAGTAGTGTGTATATGGTTTTAAAAAAATATTTATTTATTTGGTTGCACCAGGTCTTAGTTGCAGCAGGCGGATTTCTTAGTTGCAGCAGGCGGACTCCTTAGTTGTGGCTCGCCAACTCCTCAGTTACGACGTGCGAACTCTTAGTTGCGGCACACATGTGGAATCTAGTTTCCTGGCCAGGGATCAAACCCGGGCCCCCTGCATTGGGAGTGCAGAGTCTTAACCACTGCACCACCAGGGAAGTCCCTGTAGTGTGTATATGTTAATCACAAACTCATAATTTACCTTTCCCCCCAACCCGGCAAACACCTTTCAACACCACATTTCCAATTCTTGCAATATATCCTCCATGTCTGCAGAGATACGTGTGTGAAGGTATTTGGCACCATATTGTTTGTGGTAACAAACACTGGTAACAACCAAAATTAGCCTCAAGAGAAGACTAATTTATACAAACCGTGGTCAGCAGAGAACAGGATGGTGGTTCCTCAAAAACTTAAACACAGAATCACCATATGACCCAGCAATTCCGCTCCTGGGTGCATCCCCATCTGAATCAAAAGCAGAGTCACAAAGAACTATTTGCACACCCCATGTTCATAGCAGCATTATTCACAACAGCCAAAAGGTGGAAGCAACCCAAGTGTCCGTCGACAGATGATGGATAAACAAAATGTGGTCCACCCATATGATGAAATATATTATTCAGTCTTAAAAAGGAAGGAAATTCTGACATGCTCTCCAACATGGATGAACCTTGAAGACATCATAGTGAATGAAAAAAGCCAGACGCAAAAGGACAAAGTGTCTGATTCCACTCACGTGAGGTCCCTAGAGGAGTCAAATCCATAGAGACAGGAAGTAGATGGTGGGGACCAGGGGCTGGGGTGAAGGATGGGACGTCAGTGTTTAAAGGGAACAGAGTTTCAGTTTGGGAGGATGAGAAAGTTCTGGAGATGGGTGGTGGGGATGGTTGTACGACAATGTGAATGTGCTTAATGCCACTGAGCTGTGCACTTAAAAATGGTTAGCATGTTAAACTTTATGTTATACATCTTTTACCACAATTTTTTTTTTTTAAAAAGTGTGCATCCATGCAGTTGACTTCAGTCCTTAACAAGCTGCTTTGGCTGTTGATGGGCAACCATCTCTTAGGAGAAACCAAGTGATAAAGGCTGCAATGCTTATGGGTCCCGCGAGAGGGCAGCACATGACCGGGAGACCCGCCTTAACGCTTTGATACACGTTGGCACGTTACTGAAGGTTTCCTTTCTGTTTCCCACCTTTTTTGTTTTGTTTTATTTACCTCTGTATTTCTATCCTTTTTTCCTATTACTGTCCCTCCATAGGCAAACGTCTCAAGTGTTCAACGTGTGTCTTTTTTACATCTATGTGTCATTGAAAATGTATTTTGTTAGGTTGCATGTATAGGTAATATGCCTGGAAAGATGATGCATGAGTGACTGTGTGGCTGTGTGCCAATAAAACTTTATTTATAATAGCCAGGGATGGGCTGTGTATTGGTCAGGGCTCTCCAGAGAAGCAGAACCAATAGGGTGTGTGTGTGTGTATAGACATAGACAGATAGATGTAGAAATAAAGATAATTATTTTAAGGAGTTGTCTCATGCCATGTGGGAGCTGGCAAGTCTGAAATTTGTAAGGTAGGCCAGCATGCTGGAAATTCAGTTATGAGGCAGTGTTGCAGCCTTGAGCCTGAAATCTGTAGGCCAGGCAGGCTGGAGACTCAGGCAGGACTTCTGTGTTACAGTTTCGAGGCAGAATTCCTTCCTTCACCAGGAAACCTCAGTGTTTGCAGTTAAGTCCTTCGACTGATTTGACGCGGCCCACCCACATCCTGGAGGGCCATGTCCTTCACTTAAAGTCAACTGATGCAAATGTGAACGGCATCTGCACAATCCTTGCACAGCAACATTTAGACGAGGGATCACAAAATGTAACCATCCCAGGCTGAATTTGATCCATAGGCCACAGCGTGCCAACACCCATGTCTTAATTTCCTGGGGCTGTTAGAAATGTCACAAATCAGGTGTCTCGAGCCACAGAAATTTGCTGTCTCACAGCTCTAGAGGCTAGAAGTCCAAAATCAAGGTGTCCGCAGGGCTGGTTCTTTCTGAGGCCACGTCGAAGAATCTGTTCCACATCCCCCTCCTTGGCTTGTAGACATCTGTCTTCATGTTCACACGGCCTCTCCCTGGGTGCACATCTCTGCCCAAATTTCCCCTTTTTAGAAGGACACCAGGCATTATTGGATTAAGGCCCACCCTAATGACCTCATTTTTAGCTTGATCACCTCTGTAAAGGTCCCATCTCCAAGTACCGTCACATTCTGAGGTCCTGGGTTTTAGGACTCCCGTGTACGCATTTGGGGAGGATACAATTTGACTCGTAGTACCCTGTTATAAATGTGGATGGTTCTTTCTCCTTACTGTATAATATTCCATTGTATGAACATACCTCACTTTTTTCATCTGTCCTAGTAAGGATGGGCATTCTGGTTGTTTCTATTTTGGGGTTTTTATGAGTGAAGCTGCTATGGCCGTTCCTATATGTGCCTTCTGGTGAATAGATGCAGCATTGCTGTTAGGTGTGTACCTACCTGTGTCAACTGATAGTGACAGGATGCTTCCCAGGGGGCTGCCGCAGTCCACACACACACACACACACACACACACACACACACACACACACACAGGTGGGTTCCCAGCAACCCTCAGCATCATCCGTCTTTCTCATTTTGTCTCTCAGACAGGTATAAAGTGATACAGCTGTGCTACTCTGCATTGCTCCTGGGTTGACCACTTCTGCTTCCCTCTGAAAGTCACCTGTTCACACACGTTGTCCACTTTGCTCTAGGGGCGTCATCATTTTGTAATGGTTTTGAGGAGCAGGGCCACTGTATTGCACACCTCCAGGGCAAACATTCCCACTGGGTTGTCTTAGAACTCAATTAGACTAGAGTGAGAATGACTTCCCCTGCAATATGCAATACAGCAGCCCTGGGTAGGAGTTCCTTGTATACTCCAGGTATTGGCCCTGCCATTTCTCCTCCTGTCCCATCATCTCTCTATTCACTCTGTTCCTAGTGTCCTTGACTGGACAGAAATCTTTAATCTTAATGTCATGGAATTCACACATCCTCTGCCTTCTGGCTTGTGTTTCTGAGGCTTTGTTTAAGAAGTTCTTTCTCACCCCCAGGTCCTAAAGTTCTTTTCCTACATGTTCTTCTATCAATGTTCCCGTTTTTTCTTTCACATTTAGGTCTTTAATCTGGGGGGCATCCATCTGCAGGTGACATCAACCAGGGAACCAGTCTGAGTTTTCTCATGGAGCAAGCCAGTTTTCCTCAATGCTGTTGGTCCAGCCACCCGAGTCTTTTCGTCGTTGGCTTGAGGCATCACCTCTGCAGATATCCGAGGATGCACCTGGGCTCTCATATCTCTCTGATGGGCTCTCATATCTCTCTGATGGGCTCATTTGATTATTTTAAACATCTTGCCCCATTGGATGCCATTGGTGAGGTGTGGACACTTACTCTATTTGACAGTTGGGGAAACTGAGGCTCGGGGAAGGGAAGAGAACTCCCGAAGTCATACTGTGGGAGGATGAGGGTAGAGTCAGGACCGGAAGCTGGGGCAGGTTGAGTGTTTTCGTTGGTTCTGTTTATGTCCGTTAGTGTAAAGCAGGGGGTCGCAAGTTTTTTCTATAAAGGGGTAGATAATCAATATTTTTAGCTTTGTGGGCCAGTCAGCCTCTGTCATGACTATTCAACACTGCAGTTCCAGCATAAAAGCAGCCATAGATGACATGTAACTAAATGGAATGGCTGTGTGCCAATAAAACTTTATTTCTAAAAACAAGTGGTGGGCCGGACTTGGCCCCTGGGCTGTAGTCTGCTGACCACTGGCCTAAATGTTTAGCAAACCCTGCTGGGTGTCCAACTCTGTTCTGGGCACTGGAGATACAGCAGTGACCAAGACAGATGTGCACAAACACAGAAATGAATAACTTCTAACAATGAGGAGGCTATGAAACAAAAAACAGGGTGACAGGTGGGTGGCAAGTGGGAGGGGAGAAGGGAGGGAAGGCCTCATAAAAAAAGTGTCCTGAGGGCTTCCCTGGTGGCGCAGTGGTTGGGAGTCCGCCTGCCGATGCGGGGGACGTGGGTTCGTGCCCCGGTCTGGGGGGGTCCCACGTGCCGCGGAGCGGCTGGGCCCGTGAGCCGTGGCCGCTGGGCCTGCGCGTCTGGAGCCTGTGCTCCGCAACGGGGGAGGTCACGGCAGTGAGAGGCCCGCGTAACGCAAAAAAAAAAAAAAAAAAAAATTAGAAAAAAAGTGTCCTGAAAGATGAGAAGCCAGCCTTGAAGAAATTGGGGAAAGATGTCCCTGGCCAAGAGCACAGCCCATGCAAAGGTCCTGGGGCAGGACAGGGCCTGGAGTGTTGGAGGAACAGCGAGGAGGCCCGTGTGGCTGGAACAGAGTGAGCGATGGGGAGAGAGGGAGGAGGGGAGGGCAGGGAGGGGACGGGGCAGGTCGTGCAGGGCCTTGTGGGCTGTGGGGAGGACAGTGGGATTTTATTCTTAGCGTGATGGGAACCATGGAGAAATCGAGGGCCTTTTTACAGATGGGATGGGGTAGGGGCAGGAGTGAAATCCAGGAAACCAGAAAGGAGTTGCAGCAGCCCCCGTTGGGCAAATGGCTTCACCTTCCAGATTCTCAGTTTCCCCCTCTGTAAAATGGCACCCATGAAACCCACTCACTCCGCAGCAGAGCAAGAGCCCACGGTATGTTCACACGCGCAGGTCCTGGAGTCGGATGAAGATCCGAGGTCTAACTTGAGCTGCTAGAAACCACCTAGGCCCGGTCAGTGCCCCACACACAGTAGGCCCGCAGGGATGCTACAGGGTGTGAGCAGTGGCGGAAACTGGGTAAATGCCCAATTTCAGGAAGATAGAGGCACGGAATGGGGGTGCAGAACAGAGGGTGAAGGTTTGAAGCCGTGTCCTGCTTGGCAAGTCCTCGGGGGCAGAACCCCTCCTGTCCTCTCCCATTTCACTCTCCCTGGGTCTGTGCCAGTCACGGGGTGGGGGGTTCCCCAGAACTTCCTAGTAGATTCAGTTACTATGATGGGTGTGGTTCCTGAAAAGGCTGGGGACTGGTGGTAGGGATGGGAGGGAGTGGATCATGGGGTAAGCCAGCACGGGGACCACCCTGTGGGACGGCCTGGGCCATATAAGGAGCCTCTACTGCTCCCTCCCTGCCTCCGGGGACATCAGACACCTGCAAGGGGCAGCGGGCAGCCAGCCCGGGAGTTGGGAGGAGTGGGAATTCCAGCCTGTCCCTCATCCAGTCCAGCTACTGCTGCCAGCCGAGGCCCTGACCTTTCTCCCAGATCCCGGAGCTGAGTAATCGTTACCGGAAAAATAAGTCAGGCAGCTGAGTGGCTGCAGCGCATCCTCCTGGGGTTGGGGTCACTCTGGGTCCCCAGTCTGGTTGCTGGAGACCAGGGTACCATGGCCGTGATGTGTACCGGGTCAAGTTTCCTCCTCCCCTCCCCCTGCACTCTCTACCCCCTACTGTGCCCACACTGCCCCCAACACAGGTTCCCCACCGCCCCGAAGTGACACTGCCCACCCCTCTCACAGCTCCCTGCAAGGTCTGACAAGTGGGTGCAGAAAAAGGCCCAGGCATCCCTGGCTGCCCCAAGCATTCTCGAGCCTTGGTCCCGCAGACGCCTGGATCCAGGAGGAGCAGGGCAGCAACTTGGCTGGGAGTCTTGGACATCAAAGGGAGCTGGATTTGAACTTCAGCTCTGTCATTTCTTTGCAGGGTGACCTTGAGCGGGTGAGCTTGAGCAGTTGACCCTCCCTTTCTGAGCCTCAGTTTCCACCTCCGGGAAATGGGAACAATAAAACAGCCCTTCCTGGTTTTGTGAGGCTCCCGAGGGATGCCCATGTGAACGTCCCAGACAGAGCATGGTCCTGAGCGGCTATGCAGTACACACGAAGAGCTCCCCAAACGTGTGCAGGGTGCTTCCCGGGTGCCAGGTCCCTGTGGAGCTGGAATTCCAGGGAGAGAGACAGACCACAAAGGAAGAAGAACAGGGTTGAGGGACACTGAGTGCCATAAGGAAAACAGAAATGATCGTTAGACTTTACTATTGTTTCACCTGGCGTTGTTGATAGCCAATGGGTAGTGTGGATAGCCCACGTTCCACACAAGGCCTCCCAAGGCCTGCGATTATTCAGTGCCAACTGTGCACCATGCTCCGATCGCGGCTTAACCCTGCAAAACCCATTTCCCAGAAGAGAGTGTGAGGTCTCGGGTTTGTCCAAGGTCACGAGCCAGTTGTGCAGGCAGGGCCTGGGAGCGGACCTGCCGGGCGGCACACTTCCTGGACCTGCCTCCCCTCCTTGGGCAGAGTTGGCATCCTCCCAGCTGCACTGGCCCCACCAGCCCTGAGCTTCCCCCCAGCAGGGGTCCAGGAGGGCTGGACTGGGGAGGGGTGTGGCCGGGGCGGACACTGGGGCAGGGCAGAGAGGGAGCAGGGTGCTGCCTCTGACCCCCAGGGCTGCCTGGGAAACGCCAACGCCTAATCCTGGCTCCAGAGGACACGTTGTACTAGAGATTATATAAACCAACCTCTCCATTCGTTGGTTTAATTCTTTCAGGCTTTTCCCCTCATCTGTCATTCTTTAATCGCCCTGTTAACGGAGCTCCCGGTCAGGCCTCTCTCTGCAGCCCGAACCCCAGCCACTCCCGTCTCTGTCCGTGAAGATCCAAGTGGGGGCCTCTGCCACCCCCCAAGGCCAGGTCGAGGTGGTGGAAGGGGTGCCGGGAGGAGGGGTGGGCATAGCGGATGCAGCGTGTCTGAGAGACGGGAGCATAGGGCCCAGAGCAAGGGCACCCAAGTCAGGCTCTGACCCCACTCTCAGTTTCCTCCTCCAGAAAGTAGGGGGCCCGACCTCCAGGTTGCGGAGAAGGCCACGAAAGGAGCGAGCACATAGTAGGTGGTCAGTTAACGCGGGCCGGTCACCATTCTGATGAACCAAGAGGTGGGATGCCCAACCCCACCATGGGGCAGTGGGTACAGGACAGCCCGGGACTGGCCCTGGGACCCCATCCCCATGACCCTGGTGACCCTCGCCAAGACTCGGTGCGTCCCTCTGTGAAGCGGGGAGGCCACCTCCCCTCAGCTAAGCCTGTCAAGAGAGTAAATCCTGAGAGTTCTCATCATAAGGAAAATTTTTTTTTTCTATTTCTTTAATTTTGTATCTACATGGAATGATGGATAAATGTATGGTGGTCATCTGAAAAATTAAAATAATTAAAAAGCCTCTTATCCTCGAGAAAAAAGAAAGTTAGAACCTAAAAATAAGTAAATAAATACATAAGCCAGGCCCATTGCACAGATGGGCAAACTGAGGCTGGGTTCCCCTGTGCATCCGGGACAGGGCTGGGAGTTGGCGCCCAGTGGAGGGGAGGCTAAGATGGAGAACTGAGCTGAGGGCATCAGTCCCCATGGCCCGATTCCAAGTCATGGCCACCCCTGCTCTGAACCTCTGTTTCCCTCCTCCAACAGATGGGCCGGGTGGGTGGCGATATCAGGGTGCCCGCCCTCCCCACCCTGCCACTCTGCCCCTTTACGTAACCCAGCAGCACAGCCGGAAATCACAGTGCCAACGACTCTCTCCCTCTGTAACCGACTTCCTGTGGTTATGGCCCACCTTGGATGCCAGCCGCCCTCTCCCCACCGCGCCCCCCACCCCGGGCCGCAGAGCCAGGGAGTCCAGTCCTTATCCGAGGCTCCCACTCCCAGGAAGCCAACCCCCTCAAGTGGTATATCTGCCTGGGTGACCGTGGCTGCCAGGGGCCATCACCAGGCTCCTTCTGCTGCTCGCCTGGGAAATCGCTTACTGGCTGCCTCCTAACCCACAGCTGGAGGTCAGAGGGCAAAGGGCAAAGGCCAAGGAGCTCCCTTTTCAGATCTAGAGGAGCAGGAGTTGCCTCCTGATTTCTGGAAGGGAAAGAAACCTCCCATTTGGCAGGACTTTTCTGAGCTGCTGGCAGGATGCGGGAGGGAGCCCCCATGGTGGGAAGAGGAGACCCCAGCCCTGCTCAAGGGACATGAGGGGGCATCTGTGGGGACACTCCTACAGCCAGCAGGGCAGCCTGCAAATAATGGCAACCACGGCCATCATATGACTGTGCCCATTTTACAGATGGGCAAACTGAGGCAAAGATGCCTCCTGCCTGAGGCCACGCCATCTGTGAGCAGCAATGCTAGGGTCTGAGCCTCCAAAGGCCTGACTGCTGGGGCCTGCTGGGTGGGGGTGAGGGGAGGAGGTCTCCTGGGCTCTCTGGGGCTGGAAATCCCAGTGCCACTCCCGCTCCCATTGTTGCACGGATCTGGATGGTCTCTTCCCTGCAGTGGCCCCTGCCAGGCACGTCAGTGAGTTCCTCTGGGACAGATGGGGAAAATGAGGCCCAGAAACTGGAAGCAACTTGTCCTGAGTTCCCACGCGACGGTGGGAGATGCCTAAGCTGGGCAGTACTGGGGGCCAGGTGGGCAGTGTCCCCACGACTGCCCTGGACGGCTCAGCAACTCCCACCCCGTGAGATCCGGCCTCAGTTTCTCCAACTGAAGGAGAGATGCCAGAGAGACACGAGCAGGACCTCGGAGACTGGGCCCGGGGCCGGCGTGTGTGGGCAGGTTTCGGAGTTCCAGGCGGTGCCCGAGCCTACACCCAGGTGCCCGCGCCAGGCCCTCCGGCAAAGGCTCTGGGTGGAGGCCTTCCCCGATCGCTTCCGTGGAGGGCTGGGCTTGACTCCGGCCGCCACATTCCACGGTCTTCTCGCTGTCCCGAAACATGGCAAGCTGCCCCTCCAGGTCACCGGGCAAGCATGTGGCAAAAGCAGGATTCCAACCCGGCTCAGCCCAACTCCAGAGCCAAGGCGTCTGGAGAATTTCAAAGCGTTCAGGGATTCAGCTCGCCGGCCAGCCAGGAGTCCCCCTGCCCACAGGCAAGGGCTCACATCTTCCCTGTCTCGTCCGGAAGGGTCATCGTTCACCTGCTCTTTGCTCTGCTCCACTTTCAAGGGCGTGAAATGTGTCCAGAGGGGGAGAAATTCGGGGTAAATTTCCTGTTCCCTGGGTCTCCAAACCCAGGAAGTGCTACCAGGTGTCTAGCCCCAGTCTCTCTTGCTGCTTTGCTTCCCTTCCCTGCTGTTTGGAGGGCTGCAGAGATGAGCCCAGAGAAGCCAGGGGCGGCGGGGGTGTGTGTGTGCTGCACCCTGAGCAGGTCGACAGCAGCACCTCCCACATTCTGGGAGGGTTGGGGTGAAGGGCTAGGGAGGGCCCAGGTCGGCAGAAACAGGGGTGCAAGTCTGAGGTGACCTGGGAACTTGTATGTCACATGGGGCCACAGAGTCCTGAAACGGACCTGCTCTTCTCTGGGCCTCAATTTCCCCATCTGTAAAGTGGGGGCAATAGTACTACACCCCCTCATAGGGCGGCTTTGAGAATCCCTGCATTGAGTGTGTAAAAGAGTTAGCACAGGGTCGGGCCCCCAGCAGGCACTGGTTGATATCGGCTATTGATGCTCCTATTATGATACCAGTGAGCGAGTCTGTCTACACTGCAGGCAGCGGTGCTACCCAAAGCATTTAACGAGTAGCAGAGCCCAGGCTGACTAATAAGAAGAGATTTCAGCTATGGATGCTGGGAACCGACCTCTGGATAGGTGAAGAGGAGGCTCTGTGTCCCAGGGAAGCAACCATGGTGGGGGGCGGGGGGTGAGCTGGACCACAGGCCCGCAAATTGTGCGTTCTTGTGGAGCCCAGGGCAGCCTGGGGAAGCAGACACAGTGGTCACAGGGCAGAGGACAGAGAGCCCAGGACAGGACCAGGGCAGTGAGGAGGCGGAGGGAGCCTGAGCTGGTCTCGGGCTCAGTGTGTGATGGTGGGTAGGTGCCTCGGTTTGCACTCCTGTGAAATGGGTTGAGGAGAAATGGGCCCGTCGATGGGGGATGTGTGTACCCGATGGAGTCACATGTAGAAGAGGCATGGGAGGTACCTGGCACAGAGTAGGTGCTCGAGAAACCTGTCGTGCTTTTGTTGTCTATGCCTCCCATAGCTGTCAGAAGGATCAGTGAAGTCCACCCTGTGAGGGCCTGGGCTGCGGCAGCAGGCAAATACGTGCTTGTTGGGTAAATCGTGACGTTCAGGCAGCCTCTTTCTCGCACACAATGTTTTTCAGTTTCCAAAACGCCTCGACCTCTCCTGCAGAGATTCTCCCCGCGTGGACCCTGTGGGTATCTGGGGCCACGTCATTCTCTGTGGGGCTGTCCTGGGCACTGTGGGCGATGAGCAGCCTCCCTCTCCCCCGACCCGTCATGACAACCACGAATGTCCTCAGTATCCCCTGGGGGGCAGAACCGCCCCCTTGACAACCTCCATGGCCTCAGTAGCACCCTCACGTTCAGAGGTCTCCTTTAGCAGAAGAGAGAATTCAGGCTCAGAAAGGGCGCACAGCACATCAGGGTGGGGCCAGCCCCTGCTGCTGCCCCAGGCGCCCGCGCTGCGCAGGACTCTGGTCCCACCTGGGGAGAGGTGGGCAGTCAACGCCACCGGCCATGCCAGGGTTCCAGGAACTGGCAGAAGGAGCCCAAGACATGCCACAGTTGCAAAATCTAAGGGCGGCATGCCGGCATGCCTGGGCAGTGCCACTGCCTCGGCCCCGTGGGCACCGCCAGGAAAGAAAAAGCAACTCAGAACTGGGCACCAGCACAAACGGTGGAAACCGAGGCATTGGGATGCGGCGGTGGGGGCGGGGAGGGGAGGAGAAGGACCCAATCAGAGACTGTGCCTTGCTGTGTGGCCTATCAGGACACAGCTGGGTACGTGCTGACCAATGAGAATGCCACAAAGAGTCAGGCCCCATCTCCAAGCGAAGCCCATTGGCCCAATGAAGGGGTGCGGGGTGGGTCCATTTGGTCCCCCAAATCTAGCACTCTGGGTCCCTTACAGACATCCCTTTGCTGGTGCTTCTTAATTTGGGGGCCTCGGGGTTGGTTTGAGGGAGCTCCTTGCTCAGTTATGTGCCCCAGGGCTGTTATCACCTTATCAAAGCCAGAATTATACGTAAAAGTTCAGTAAGTCATTCACTAAACATTTATTGATCAATTGCCACGTGCTGGGCAATGAGCAGGTGAAGATGAGCAAGGCAGATGCGGAGGAAAAGCCACACTGAAGGAGAGGAGTCTGGGAAGAGGAACAGCCCGTGCAAAGGCCCTGGGGCAGGACCGGGCCTGGCATGTTGGAGGAACAGCCGGGAGGTCCATGTGTCTGGAGCAGAGGGAGCGAGGGGGAGAGAGGGAGGAGGGGAGGGCAGGGAGGGGACGGGGCAGGTCGTGCAGGGCCTTGTGGGCCGCGGGGAGGACTTTAGTCATCGTGAGGGCAACGGAGCCCTGGAGGTCTTTAGACAGTGGGATAATGTGTTGTGCCACCGAAGGACTGGGATTTGGGGTACGGTCCTTCCTTTCTCTGGGCCATAATCGCCTCATTCATCAAATTGGGGAGTGATAATACCTACCTAGGGAGCTGATGTGACGGTAAAGGAAGGTTCCAGCAAGGTAGCTGGTACACGGTGGGTACACAGCCTTCACCTGATCCAGCCCAGCCCCCATTACCACCCACCTGAACCAGCACATCCCCTCATCCTGGTTTCCAGCTCCCACCCGTGCCCTCAGTCTGTCCTCCGCGCAGTAGCCAGGGGGCCCCTGTGAGCACCTGAGTCAGGCCCTGCCCCCTCCTCTGCCCACAACCCTCCAGGGCTCCCACCTCCCTCCCAGTAAAGATCCAAGTCCTCCTGGGACACACAAGGCCCTGCACGACCTGCCCCGTCCCCTCCCGGCCCTCCCCTCCTCCCTCTCCCCCCCCTCGCTCACTCTGTTCCAGACACACAGGCCTCCCCGCTGTTCCTCCATTGCACAAGGCGTGGCCCTGCCCAGGGCCTTTGCACGTGCTGTGCCCTTTGGAACGCTCTCCCCCCAGACACCTACATGGCTCCCCCTCCACCTCCTTTAGGTCCCAGCTTATTATATTGCACCCCCAAGCTTGACCCCCCACTTCCCCTCCCTCTCTCTCCCTTTCTTTATTTTTCTCCGTGTTGCTCATCACCACCTGACGTCTCCCTCCACATCTGGCTCCCTATCTGTCTCCCCCACTGCACCATCAGCTCCATGAGGGCAGGAATTTTGCCTTTTTTGTTCCCTATGGCAACCTCAGTGCCCAGAACAGTGCCTGGCGCAAGAAGGTGCTCTATAAATGTTAACGGATGAATTAATGGAAGAAGACTTTAATTATCTTTATCCCCCCCCGAACTGTTCCAGCTCAGCCCCTGTCCATCCCCTCCAGCCCACCCCTTCCCCACCACCCCCAGCCCTGGGGGCGCCTCCGGGGTTCGCTGGGCCGAGAGAGGGAACAGCAGGTGTGGTGAGAAGTACCAGGCAGGGGCCCCCCAGCGCTCCAGAGTCTGGACAGGGCCCCCCATGCGCTGGCAGCAGGGCAGCCCCCTCCAACAGCCGTCAGCCACTTCCGCTGTCCGCAGGATTTGCTTTTTGAATTAGAGGAGGGGGAGTAATCGGGGCGGACTGTGTTTGTGTTTGTGGGAAGGCTTCGTGGCCTGGTGGCCTGGCGCGGCCTTGCTAGACGGCTGGCTGGGACTCAGTTCTGGCCCGATTCCCGGGCGGGAACCGAGGAAACGGGTCCATGTGGGTGTGTGCAGACGTGTGTAGGGGTCTCGACCCCCCCATCCGGCCCAGAAGCCCAGCTTGGCTCATCTTGGGGGGCGCCGAGGCCTGGGCAAGCCCTCCGCTCCTGTATTTGGGCGCAGGGTCCCTGCCCCGCAGCTCCAGAAACTCTGCCAGCCAAACCCTGGTGCTGAGGTTTTCGATGATGAACAGATGGTCTCAGGCCTGGCGGGGAGTGGGGTGCTGGGCTGAGCCTTGGAGGGGCACCGCAGCCCCCCTGGAGGCATCGCCGGTGCAGGGGGTGCCTCTGCGTCCGGGGTTTGGGGGGTACCATCCTCGGAGGGTCCCCCGGTTTGGCCACGTCATGGTTGGCAGAAGACAGCCTTGTGGGGAGGGCGGAGGCCTGGGCCCGCTGCCATGTCAAATTCCTCCCGGCAGCAGTTGGGGGGTGGGGGGAGGGAGAGGTTTTTTTGTTTTTTGTTTTTTTTCCAACAGAATCCAAAGGAGGAGAGAGAGCTTTTGGCAGGAGGAAGGCATTGGAGCTAAGCCTGGGCCCGGCTCACTCTGAATCACGCTCCTGGCCTTGCGCTCGGCAGCTGGAGGGGGCTGGCGGGAAGGGACAATGGTACTTCTCCTCCGCCTGCACCACCTTCTCAGAAAAGGGGGTGGCCTCCTCGAAGGACAGCAGACCTGGCCTTCAACCAACCCCCAGCCCTGGCTGCTGTCCCATCTCCCACTAACTGCTCAACGGGCTTTGCTGCTTCCACACCTTTACTTAGGCTGTTCCTTCTGCCTGGTTGCCCTTCCCATCCATCTCAGGGTCTCCCCAGGCCACCTCGGATCTGGTCTTCCGTCCCCCTGGGCCTAGAGGCCTGAGGTTGGAGCCTGAGGCCAAAAAAGAAATTTAAAAAATCAGTAATACCAATCCTGACTTTATTTACACGTGACATTTTGTTTGTCACAGATTTTCTGCAGATGCTTTAACAGATTAGTTGTCTTGATGACTGAGCTTTCGGTGCCCCCTTAAATATTGCACCCCTCTATAAGTGCCTCTACTGGCCTCATCCACGTTTCAGCCCTGGGGATCTAGTTTGTGCCAGGCTGAAACCAAGGCCTGGGGATGGAGACAAGGCAAAGAATACGAAGGTCAGGCGTCTGGCCCCCATCACTGGAGACACACACTGAAAAGGAGAGAGCCACATGGGCGCTAGCGATAATGGAAAAGCGCCAGCACTGAGAGGCCCACTGGTCACTCAGTTTACCCGCTGTGTGACCCTGGGTAAGTCATTTCCTTCCCTGGGCCTGAATGAGGCCTCTTCTATCACACAATCTAATAAGGGTTTTCCTGCCGACCCCGAGGGCTGTTTGTGCATGAAATGGCATAATAGCCGGAGATGGCTGCCTACACAATGTAAGCTGTTATTAGGGCTTCAGGGCCACCCTTGGGCCTCAATTTCCTCATCTGTAAAATGGGCGTAATGATACCTGCTATGGCTAACCTCCCAGGGCCCTGGAGGATTCCAAGGGGAATAATGATGCTTTGCAGAGGGACCTTGTGAAGGCTGAGAAAGTGGAGACAATCGCTTCTGTTGGGAAGTCTGGACCCCTCGCCCCTCCATTAGAATAACACCTCCTGCAGAAACATTGAAAAGGTATACTGGCTGTGTGACCTTGGGCAACTCCCTCAACCTCTCTGGGCCTCAGCATCCTCATCTATACCATGGGAATGATGACAGTACCTTCCACTCGGAGCTGTAACAATGAGTTAATGCAGAGATCAGCAAACCACATCCCAGGGGCTAGATTTTTCTGTTCAGCCATCGAGCTAAGAATGTTTAAATGGTTGAAAGAAATCATAAAGAATAATATTTTGTGACAATTATGTGAAATTCTCATTTTGGTGTTTGTCAATAAAGTTTTATTGGCACCCAGCCATGCCCATCCGTTGACATGTTGTCCAACGCAGCTTTTGAGCTACAAGGGCAGAGCTGAGTGGGTGCAACAGAGACCCTCTGGCCCGCAAGGCTGAAAAGAGTCATTCTCTGGCTCTCTGCTGAAAAAGTTTGCAAGCCCTGGCTTCCTTTGAACTTCAGTGGGCACAAAATGAGCTTGGTCCAGGTGTGTCCACTACTGTTATTAAATCTGGGCTATTTTTCCCCTGTCGATGTCTAATCTCCAGCTTCTTCCCCACACCACTGAGGATTCTTGAAAGTCTGCCTTACTCCCCCATCCTGTGCCATCTCCTCCACAATCCCCTGCGGCTGGGCACTTAGGTTGTTCCTATTTGCTAAGGCAGAGCTGCGGTGGACAGCCTCGTGTCTCCAGCTAGTTTGCTTTTATGCAACAAACGCCCTCCATCATACACTGGGTGCTAGGTCCTGTTCTAGGCGCTTGGCAAATATCGACTTATTTCATCCTTGGTATGACTACTGTGTTCCCCTCCCCCATTCTACAGATGGGCAAACTGAGGCTCAGCAAATTGAGGTGACTTGCCCAGGGTCACACTGCTGGGATTTGAACCCAGGCTGGGTGACTCCTGTCTGTGCCTTGGGCCGCTCTCCTCGTTCCTTGAGGTAGAGACCCAGAAGCCCAGTCCTTGCAGCAGAGGGGGACAAGGATTCAAAGACTCCATTGGTTCACTGGCAAACTGTCCTCACTGGATATATTTGACGATCACTTAGGGCCAACGTGGCGTCTGATGCTTGGGCCCCACCTAAGGCCTCCCGAAGGCAGGCCCTGGACTCTGAGACTAGCCAGGAGAACTGGCCATTTCTTCCAGGACAGGGAAGTGACAACCCTTGGGTAGAATCCAGGTGTGGATTTGGGGGCCCCCGCCCCAAACCAGTAGCTGCTTTTCCCTTGGGCCTGGGAAGGGGGGCGGGGCCAGCAGGGCTCTGCAGAATCCAGCAAGCTTTGGATTTATCCCTCACCTTCCCCGCTCCCCCACCCCTGCTGCCATCTGATTGGCACTCTCCCCATCACTCACCAGGTCTGCAATGATGCATCTGCTCCTGTGTTTGTTCAGTCTTGGCCACCGGATGTGGGGCAACTGAAATTCCCCATCCCTTTGGAGGGCGTGTCAGATGGTGCAACCACTTTGGAAAATAGTTTGGCAGGTTCTTAAAAAGTTAAACACACACCTACCACCGTGGGATCCAGCTTCTACTCCTTAAGTCTTTTGTCTAAGAGAAAGGAAAGCCTATGGCCATGAAAGACTTTGACATAAATGCACTTAGCATACGACTCATTCCACTGCCAGACATTTACCGCCACGAGGAACAAAAGCGAATGTTCATGCGAAGGCTTGTGCACGGAGGTTCATAGCAGCTTTAGTTGTAATAGTCCGGCACTGGAAACAACTCAGATGTCCCTCAGCAGGTGAACGGATACAAGGTTAACACATCGAGACACGGGAGTACTAGCCAGTGATAAAAAGGCATAAGCTGTTGGTACGGGGAACAACGTGGATGAGCTGCAAAATAATTATGCTGAGTGAAAGAAGCCAGACACAAAAGAACGTTATTGACACCTGGCCACGCCCATTGGTTTACTTACTGTCTGTGTCTGCTTTCGTGCTAGAGACAGAGCTGAGTCGTAAGTGACTTTGGGTAGTCAGTAAGCCAGTCTCTGGGCCTCAGTTCCCACATCTGTAAAAATGGGGCTAAGCATATCACCTACGCACAGGTGTGGGTATCTGTGTGGCTTTCTTCATGTTCTTACGTAAATGTTGGACGCGTGTCTTTATCATTCAGCGATTTGGGTTTTCTTTTCTTTTTTCCTCTGCATAATAACGGATCTTGGAGATGAGCTCATATCAGTGCTGTGGTTGAGGAACGCTGGTGCGTGTGTGTGATTCTTTTAAATATACATTTAACATATACACATATTATATAATGTACCCATATAAATTATAATATTTAATAATTATACATGTGTTCATAATATATACTACATAATACATGTTGAGTACACATAAATTTTATGTGATTCATTTTTATACGTATATAAAGACTGAAGATACACACACATATGATTCTTTTTAAAAATGGGATTTTAAACAGGCGTTGTCCCTCGGAGACTTTCACTTATTCAACAAATACGTATTGAGCATCTACTATGTACCGGTCACTGTTCTCAGTGCCAGGGACACAGCTGTGAGCCATACAGACAGCCTCCCCTCCCCTGCCATGGAGCTGACAGTGTTCCCGGAACATCCTAATTTTGAGTTCGTGATTTAGCTGTTTATTTGGGATTTAGATGCTGGCATGAGTTTAATCCCAGTCTGACTCACGACTTGCACTTATCATTGTTCCATTTATTAGTAAATTTAAATGTTTGCTCATAGAATAAATACCCAAATCCTCAAAATAAATACCACCAGGGTAAACAGAACTTTCACAATAACTCACACCTCAAAGTGCTTCTTCCCCGTCCTACTTTCTGGGCTCCTCTCCCCAAAGTTAACCATCCTCCTGAATCCTCTCTTTTCTTGAAAATAATTGTATCTCAAATATATATTTCCCCCAAATGTCGTCTCATTTTAGTTACTCTGAATCCATAAAGAGGGACTCACGCTGCGTCTAACATTTGGGGATTTTCTGTTCCGCTCCGTGTAATGTTGCTAAGTCTATCCTTACTGTTTGCCTGTGGCTGAGAACACCACTGTGGCTGCTGATTAATATGCCACTGGATGAACTTCCCACAATGCACTTCTCCATTCTCTCAGCAATGAGCACATTTGGGTTGTTTCTGGGTGCCCGCCTTCTTCACAGTGCAGTAATGACGATTTTGTGGCATGTTTCCTGGGGCAAAAAGCCAGGGTTTCTTGTGGCTATGTATCTAGGCGAGGAAAGGCTATGTTATGTGGCACATGAATGTTCAGTGTTGTCATTAATATCAGTCTGTTTTCCAAAGTGGTTGCAGTGTGGAAGAGCCCTGTGTACCCACAGCCTCTCCATCATTTGGTATTGTTGGACGTTTTCAATTTGGGGCAATGATAACGGGGCCTTGATGTGGCTTTGTCAGGCATTTCCTTGATCCTTAAAGAGGTTGGACATCTCTTCATGCACTTATTGGCCACCCGTGTTTCATTGTTTGCGTGCTTTCTGCACACTTTCTTTTGGGGTAGCTGCCTTTTTCATACTGAAACTTCTTTTTTAAAATTTATTTTTATTTATTTATTTATTTATGGCTGTGTTGGGTCTTCGTTTCTGTGCGAGGGCTTTCTCTAGTTGCGGCGAGCGGGGGCCACTCTTCATCGTGGTGCACGGGCCTCTCACTGTCACGGCCTCTCTTGTTGCGGAGCACAGGCTCCAGACGCGCAGGCTCAGCACTTGTGGCTCACGGGCCCAGTTGCTCTGCAGCATGTGGGATCTTCCCGGACCAGGGCTCGAACCTGTGTCCCCTGCATTGGCAGGCAGATTCCCAACCACTGCGCCACCAAGGGAAGCCCTGAAACTTCTTTTTAAAGGATTGTATCATCCCATCAGAAGGCTATACCATTATTTATAGCATGCATTCTCAGCAGGGACAAAAATAAGTTCTTGGGGGGGGGTGAAAAAAAATCTTACTCTTTTAATGTACAAAACGCAGATATACATACAGTATATAAACAAATATTCAGTATATCTGGGTATTAAAATTTCATAAGGGATGATTAGGAAAAAATGTCTAAAACAAGTTGGGGGGGATAATGAACAAAAGGCTGAGAAACACTGACTTATAGCAATTGTCACAAGTCTATGGCGATGAGGGGCATACATACATTTTTCCCAAGTTCAGGATAGACTCCTGGAAATTGGACCATAAGGTTTGAACTTGGCTTAGGCCTCTGCCATGCCTGCCAAACTGCCTTCCCAGTTCATATACACATTTACCTCCAGGCAATTTAGGAAAACGCCTGTTTTTACCACATCCTCACCAGCACTGGGTTTTATCAACTTAGAAATCTTTACTGATTTTGATGGGTGCCAAAGCATGGTAGGTTCTCATCGTCCATTATCCTTTCTTTGGTCTATGTAAGCCTGGACATTTTTTATGTGTTTACTAATCAGTCTGTCTTTTGGGAATGTTCTAGGGTGGAAGCAATGTAAGCCAACACATCTGGAAGAAAGGGGATCTTTTATATACAGTGGCAGTAACTTAGCAGAGTTGTGTCCTATAGTTATACAGAAAGCAGAACTTGTAAGTGATGAACTTGGATATTTAGCAGAGGGGACTTTCCAGTCAAGTGTCGAAGGTGCAGCCCCGTTTCTTCTCGCTGCTTATAGCAAAATGTGAGACGAAAGAGATAGATAGATAGAGGGAAGAACTGTTAAGCAAAAAGGAACCAGGACTTGGTAGTTTGGGAGATTCTCGCAAAAGAAGCCAAAATCAGGAGGTTCACTGTCAGGAAAGTGTCCTCCGGACCATCAATCATCACTTACCGACTGGGTAAATCATCACTTACCGACTGGATAAAATTGGGCAAGAGTCTAAACCAATCTGAGCCTCAGTTTCCTCATCTGTGAAATGGGGATACAAAGGTAATAGCAATCAACTACGTGCCAATAAAAATTAAAAAAAAAAAAGGTGATAGCACCACCCACCTCATGGGGCTGCTGTGAGGGTAAATGCATAGCCTCGTGTAAAGCATTTAACTCTATGCCTGCAGGCCCAGGGGTGGCCTTGTGGGGAAAATGATGGGTGGGGGACAGCTTCTGTGCCCCTACTACTGCCATCTGGACCCGAATCCCTGCCTGGCTGACATCAGTCCACCCCCCCTCCTCGCCTCTCCTCCCAGGTACCTAATTCCCTGAGGTAGGGGAGGAGCTGAGGGTTCAAGCTGGGGATTAACAGAGGCAGATTAGAGTCGAGCTGAGAGCAGGGGGTCTCTATCCTCTTGACCCTTTCTTCTCCGGAGCCAGAGCCGGTATATCCACCCTGGCTCCTTTTGGCTTTAGGTTTGTGAGAGGGGAGGCCACCTCCAGAACCTCACCCCCTCACCTGCAAAGCACCCTGGAAGAGCCGTTAGGATTAGGATCCTTGGGCTTCTGACGTGCTGGTTGAGGAGCTCCCCCTCTCTTGGCCTCACTTTTCTCTTCTTAAAAATGGGGAAAGGAATGTGCAGATGAAGTCGGAAAAGCTCAGCGTCCCAGAGCGAACGCTCCCTGGACGCCTGAGATATTGGCTACATACTGAACACCTACTATGTAGGCAGAGTTGCTGTGAACCACCGTTTGCCTGAGATTTTCCGGCCCCCGGGGCGCCCAACGACGCACAGAATTAACTTCCAGAAGACCCCAGAGTCAGCCATGGCTCCAGAAGGGCGGGCCAGGGCCTGATTCTGTTCCCGGGGTGCTGCCTGCCCCCGCCCGAAACCCTGGCGTCCTCCCTGGGGAAGCTGAGAACCACCTCCCCAAAGGGGTCCCTGAATACTGGAGCCCCAGTTGGGGGGAAGTGAGGTCGCAGGCAGGGGGAAACCCAGACAGAAGGACGGCAGCAGAACCTCCTCCACCCCACCAGGTCGCGGCAAGCCCCCTCCCGTCGTCCCCCAGTTGCGCCAGACGCAGAGCCTGAGAGGGGGCGGGGAGAAGGGGGCGGTGCCTACTCTGCGGCTGCCGGAGGAGGGGGGACTGCGGGAGAGCGCGTGGTGGGGGGCGGGGGCGCTGCGGCACGGCTTCCCAGCCCGCAGCAGCCCGCGCAGCAGGGGCGGGGGCGCTGACCCTCCACGGCCCGGCCCCTCCCCCCGCTGCGGAGGCTTCTCCCTTAATCTCGACCCGGGGAGGGGGCGCCCGCTCCCCCCCACACCTACCGAGCCGCCGCGCGCGCTCCCCGCCCCCCGCCCCGCCTGGAGCCCCTGCGGGACCCCCAGGGAACCCCTGCCCCCAAGGTCTGTCACCCTCAGTGTCCTAGTCTCTGTCTGTGTCCCCATCTGTCCCGTCTCCCCGCTGTGCGTGTTTGTGTCTGTGTATCCGGGACACCTGCACTCAGGGGCAAGGGTGGCTGCTGCGATGGCCTGGGGGAGGGGTCCTGGGGGGGTCGGCGTGTGGCTCAGCCCGCGGTCTGAAATATCTTTCTACGGTTGTCAATCTGTGTGCTTGTCTGAGTGACACCCTGCTGGCTGTGAGTCTGTGTTTGTGACAGCGTGGAGGCTGTGGGTGTCTGGGTGACACCCCAAAGGCTGTGAGCATGTGGGTCCCCGTGTGTCTGTCTGGGTGACACCGCAGGTTGTGAGTGTGAGTCTGTTCGTGGCATCCTGCAGGAGGTGTGCGTCCAAGAACCGCATCGGCTGTGAGCGTGGGCCCCGGTGTATCTAGGTGACACCCGCAGACTGTGTGTGCCTGTAACACGCCGCAGGCGCGTCGGTGTGTGTTCTGTGTCGGTGTCGAGAAGGCCCGGGCCGCGAGTGTCCCCAGCTGTCTGCGTGTGTGTGTGTGTGTGTGTGTGTGTGTGTGTGTGAGCGCGCGCGCGCCGTGAAGGTGGATCCGCTCCCTCCGCAGCGAGCCCGACCCGGGCCCCACGACCCGCCGCCGCGGCCGTTCGCCTGGCCTCCCCTCGCGCGGGCCCGGCCGGGGATGGAGCCGCAGCCAGAGCCGCCAGAGCCGGGGCCGGGGCGCGGAGCGGCCTGAGGCGCGGGCGGCGCGCGGGACCGGGGGGAGGGCGGGCCGAGGGGAGGGTCCTGGGCCGGGGGGGCGGGCACGGCGCGCCCCCTCCCTCGCGCGCTCGCTCCCTCCCCCGCGCGCCCTCCCTCGCCGCCTCCTCCCGCCGCCTCCGGCCCCCCCTCGCCGGGGACCGAGCGCGCTCGCTCCGGCGCCGGCCTCGCCTCCTCGCAGCAGCGCCATGGTACGTCGCCGCCCCCACTTTCGTTTTCGCCCGGGGAGTTTTTGGGGTGGTGCGTGGGCTCCGGGCGAAAGTTGAGAGGTCTGGGGGGGCAGGGGGCGGGGGCCGCCCGGGGGAGGGGCTCGATGCGAGGACCCCACACACACCCGCCGCCCCGGGACCCCCGCCCGCCAACCCAACACCCCCGCGGCTGGGGGCGGAGCTGGCGCGCGGGGCGCAGCGGGGGACCCCAAGTGGGGGACCCCTCGCGGGCACCAAGGAGTTGGAGGGGAGGGCGGGGCTCCCGGGAGAGGGTCCCCCACAGGCCAGGCCTCCGCCCCCTCCCTGGCCCGGCGGGAGAAGGTAGGCGGGAGGGCGCGGCTCCGGGCGCAAGACCCCCAAGCGCGCAGCCGGCTGGGAAGCCGGGCCCAGTGAGGGGGCGCCCGAGGGGGCCGTGCGGGGCGGGGGTCGCGGCGGCCCCCGCGGGCTGCCCCGGCCCGGGCGAGCGCGGCGCGCCAGCTAGCGGAAAATGGCCGCTGCGGAGAGGGGCGGAGAGCGCGCAGCGGCCGCCGCCGGGCGCCTTGAACTTGGAGCCGGGAGGGCGGCCGCTCTCGGCGCCGCGCAGGGGCAGCCACCCGGCCGGCCCTAGCGCCGCCTGAGCCCCGCCCCTCGGCCGACCCCAGCCCCGCCGCGGTCCCAGCCGGGAGGGGTCACCGGGTCTACGCCGGGCGCGCCCCAGGCCCGCGAGCGCCGGTAGCTGCACTTGAGGGTTCCGGTGTCCGGTCCGCCGGTGTCAGTGGCATCTTCACTCGAGGGGTGCGTTTGGAGGCCCCTGTGCTCTCAAACGAGTCAGCACGGGAATCCGGGGGTGCATTCGCGGGTCTGTGCAGCTAGGTGGTCCCATGCCTGTCCGTGGGTCCGTGGGTCCCCGGGCGTGGGGTCCTCTCTTTTATGTATCTGTGTGTCTGCACATCCACGTGGCTGTGTGTGTGTGTGCTGTGTTGCGTGTTGTTAGAGCATTGTGCGGCTATGGGACAGTGTGTGTGTGTGTGTGTGTGTTAGGGTAACTGGGCGAGTGTGCCACGGGTCCCCGTGGGGCGGTGTTGTGAAGCCGTGTGGCTGAGTTGGATGTCCCGGGGGACGTGATGTCCCTGGATGACCATGGGGGTGTCCACGTATGAGTGTGTGGAGGTTAGGGGATTGCCAGTGAGTGGGGAACTGTGTCGCGTGGCTGCGTCTCAGGGGACAGTTGGGTGTCGCTGTGTGCGTTTGACGCGCTGAGTGACTATTCCTGGGGATGGGTCTACACTCTCCCCCCCCCCCCCCCCCCCCGCCCATTTCCTTTTCTCCTGTAACCTGGGCTGCCGGATGGGGAACGGGTGCTTCCTCCACCTCAGCAAAGCTCTGCCCTCTCCTCTCACTCCCTACCCCGTCCGCTCCAATTACCCCTGCCTCGGGGTCCCCTATCTGCACGGCCCCAGGTGGTCCCAGCTTGAGGTTCGGGCGCGAGGTGGCGCCGGGACGCGATCACTTGGCGCCGATGTCTCCCGCCAGGGGCTGCGCGTGCGCGTGGCCCAGAGGGGGGCGGGGCGGCGGGGTGTCCCCCCCTCCCCCCCAGAGAAGGTCTCGAGGGATGGATGGTTACCGAAGCGCGTGGGTTAAGTCTGGACCAGGGGGGTGGCCAAGGAGACCCCCTCGCCCGGATGGGCAGGGAGACGCGCCCCCAGCCCTACCTCCCAGCGCTTGCCCGGAACCGGGCCAAACCCCTGGCGGGCACACAGGGTTGTTTTCTCCCCTCCAGGGGAATCCCCGTCGCGCCCCCATCCCCACCCCAGGGCGCTTTATATAATTTTCTAAATATAAAAGCCCCAAGGCCAGGTGGGAGTCTCTGCTTTCAACTTTCAACCTGCATTCCCTTTTGGGGGGCTGTTTGGGAAGAGGAGAAAAGGGGTCCCACGTTGACACAGGGGTGCATCCATACGCAACACTCAGGGATCCCCGCTCAGGTAAGATCACCCATCCTCACGCCCCGCCGTTCCCCGTGCTCACCCTGCCCTACACCCACCGCCAGTGCTCAGACGCAGCGCTCCCCCACCCCACACCCGGGCACTGCCCTCCACCACACTGGCCTCCATCCCCACCTGTCACCTGGTGCATAGTCAGCAGCACACGCTCCTGACACGCTCTTACAGCTATCTGTTCACAGCCACACGTGTACAGAATTCTGCCCCCACACAGGTGCACACACAGCCACACACAGAGGCACGCAGACACTCGTAAACAGGCACCTGCGTTTGTGGGAGGGGGAGGAGCCAAGCCCATCGCGCCCTCCCCCCACCTCCACGTCCGAGCCAGGTCCCTGCAGGATCTGGAGAGCAAAGACCCCAGCTGTGGGCGCATTTGGGGGGAGGACAGCCATGAGGGGGGAGCAGGAATGCGGGTGCTGTGTGTCACCGGGTGTGTGTGTGTGTGCCAGTGTATAAATAGTGGGAGGGGTTCTGTCCATGGGTTCGTGTGCTTGTAAGTGTATACTTGTGTTCTGGCGTGTGTGTTATTGTGGCTGGTTGCACATGTGTTGTGTTTGGGCTGTGCATGACCTCGTGTGGGTCTGTGTGTCTCTGTGTGAGTCTGCATGAGTCTGTGTGTGTCCCCTCGGGTCTGGGTGTCTGTATCTGCTGGAGTCTGTGTGACGTGTGAGAATGTGTGTGTCTCCGTGTGGTGTGTTTCTGTGTGTCTTCGTGTCTCTTTGTGGCATGTTGTGTGTGTGTGTCTCTGTGTTGTGCCTGGACCAGCCCATACGTCATACCCCGTTACTTCTCAAGGCAGAGGACCTTAACATCCCCTTCTGGAGGCTCAATTTCTCATCTGTAAAATGGGAACACACAGGATGCCCCACAAGGTTGCGAGAGGGGTGGCAATGTCAGCCGCGCTTTCACAGGTCCTGGCCCCCTGGCTGTGTCCTCTATTCGCTGGGTACGGCGCCGCTGTGGAGTTCCCTGGTGGTCTCAGGCTTTGATCATCCCTCCCTGAGCTGCTCTCACTTTTGAAAGTGCTGCTGTGAATTCCACTCACATGTTTTAAGTTTGCTTTTTAATAACATGAGCGACTCATGAACATCTAAAGAGGATGCAAAAGTACCCAGAGTAAAAATCAGACCTTCCTCATCACCCCTCCCCGCTGGGACCCCCTACTCCAGAAAAGCCCTATTTCATCCAGCTTTGTCTGAGCAACTCCACATGTCACAGATACACATTCTCATAAAGGATACACGTATATTCTTATAAAGGATGTATGTATATTCTTGTTTAAAAAATCCCAAATGAGATCTTGAGTCTACTTGCTGAGTCTACAGCAATGGTTCTTAACTGGGGTGGTTCTGTCCCAGGGGATACTGAGTAATGTCCGGGGACACCTGTGGTTGTCACACTGGGGGGCTCCTGGCACCCAGGGGGTGGGGGCCAGGGATGCTGCTCCACCCCACAGTGCCCAAGACGGCCCCACCAGGGATGGTCCGTAATGCTGAGGGGGGAGGAGTCCTGCGCTGCAGCATGCTTTCCCCTGCGCGTTTCTTGGAGGCGTCTCCACGTGGGGGTCCCTTGTTCTTCTGTGGAGCTCCGTAGTATTCCAGCCCGTACCCCCGGGTGGCACTGCTGAACTGGTCCCCACAGATGGACACGGTGGCTGGCTCCAAATTGTTGGCATTAGTGTTACAGGGTGACAGTCAACCCTCATGCGTCCGTATCTGGGACAGTCCCAGATACAGTCCGTATCTGAGCCTAAGAGTGAGTGATGGGGAGAGTGCGTTTTTAAACTGAAGTGAGCTAGACTGTGCGCCAAAGTGTCAGGAGCTAAATCATGCGGCCCCTTTCTGGGATGTGATACACACAGGTCCAATCCAGCAATTGCTTTGTTTAGAAAACACTAGGTGCGGTCCAAACACCGGCTGGTTTACCCACAACAGCCCAGAGGGGTAGAAACTATTATCGTCCCATTTCACAGAGCGGGAAGCTGAGGCACAGGGCGTTTTAGCTCCTGGAGGGAGAAGACATAGACCCAGGCTGCAACCCTGCACTGCAACTGGCCTGCTTTGGACCTACTGTGTACACTGTAGGGACCGCTCCTGCTGAACTGGATTTTATATATATATATATGTAACGCTTCACTGATGTTTGTGAACTGGCACCTGCCACCACTAATATAGTAACTCAGTCTTCCCACACGTTATCTTAAGGATTCCCATCTGCCCAGACTTCCAAAATGCGAGATGCGTCTATTGTTGCCATTTTACAGATGTGGAAACGGAGGTTCAGAGAGAGAGAGAGAGAGAGAGAGAGAGAGAGAGAGAGTCTGTGGTCTCCAAACTGTGCCTTCCAGAGTAACCTAAACTGCCTTGGGAAGGCTGCCCGTGGGGCAGGCGTGGGGGCAGTCTGGGGGTCACTGCCACCTGGGAGAATGCTCCGAAGCCAACGTGTACTTGGAAATGTCTGTGAATTGGGGATTCTGCCCTCCAGGTGTTCATGGCGTCTTTTTAAATAATAAAATATTGCTTTATGTTACATCGGCATTTGGATTCCTAGACACCTGCCCCTCCCTTTCTTTCTGGGGTTTAAATGCCCCCCCATGGCTGCACAGTGGGTTTTTTTAAAAAAACCATTTGTGAAGTGCTTTTGAATGACTGTCACCCACGTGCAGGGGGAGCCGGCGGGACGGAGGGCATATGTGTCCTGTATGAATCCTGCTCACTTCTGGTCCAGCTCCAGGGCCCCAGGTCAGTAGCATCCGTTCCTGGGGCGTCGGTTTCCTCCCCTGTAACACGGGAGAATAACAGAGTTGCTGGCGTCTTCCATGCCCCTGGGCATGGGGCAGCTGCCCGAAGTTGGCGAGAGGTTATCATTTGTACTCGGGACACACGGGGCAAAATGGCCAAGCTTTCTAAGAATGTCTCTGTGCATATTTGACGGAAGGTCAAGGCGCTGCTAAGTGCCAGTATTCTTATGCTGATCAACCGCATGGGGTGGGCACTGTTCGTCCACTTCACAGGGGAGGACACCAATGGGGGAGCATGCTGGTCTGCTAGGTGGCCCGAGGCCTCTGAGCGAGCCTGGGAGGATTCTTGGAGTGAACTGGGGGAGGGGGGAGGCTAGTTGTCAGCGGCAGCTCTGTGCCCATCTATTCCAGAGGGAGAACAACCAAGCTTGCAGAGTGTGGGCCCTGGGGCCAGGTAGCCGGGTTCCAAGCCACTCCGCATGCCTCAGTTTCTGGATCCATGAAATGGGCACACTGCGGGGGTAGGCAGTAGGAATTACCAGACACTCGGGAAGAGGCTGCGAGGTGTTATCTGGCCAGCCTGAGGTACTGCCTGGACACCTTACTCCTGGGGTACGGGGGCGACATATGGGGGAGGCCGAAGACCCCCCAACTCCCAGTTCCCCTTTGATGCTGGCTGAGGAGGTGACAGCAGATTTCTGGAGGCTCCCCTGTTGGTTGAGGCCCTTCTGGCCACGGAAGGGCAGTTGTAGCCAAGCTCCTCTGCCTGGGAACTGCAGCCCCTGTCTGGCTCTCGGGAGGAGCAGGGGGAGAGGATGCCGTGGGACCCCTTCTCCCGCCAAGCACCCCGGGTTGTACATCTTTAAGGGGAAAGAGGCGCGCTCGCGCCGGGCCTCTGCACACGTCACTTCTTCGTTCTTTCCCAACCCCCCCACCCCCACCCCGCTCCTTTCTCCAACTTCCCGGCTCGCTCGGGGCGGGTTGGGGGGGGGGTCTTCAGAGTCCACCTATGGACCCCAAATGTCCTGCAGCCACCCACCCCCTGCCCACTCGACTCGGGCTGGCGGTCCAGGGGGACCCGCTGTGGTCGGGGTGTGCGTGGGCCCGTGGGTCCCCGTCCGGTGGCCCGGCCCAGGGCGGCTGGAAATTCGTAATAATAAGCAACGATGGGGGTTCAGGAGGCATGGAGAGGGGGAGCGACTTTCGTTCCTCGCTCGCGCTCTTTTTTCCCTCGTTTCTTTGAAAGTTGGATGTTGAGAAGTGGGAGGTTCGGGGTGGGAGGGGAGAGAAATTGGGGGAGGGAGAGAGGAGGTTGCCAGAGGGAGGAGAGACAGAGACACAGAGAGAGACAGAGACAGAGACACAGAGAGAGACAGAGACAGAGGAGGAGGTGGGGGGGGACAGGAAAGGAGAGAGAGACAGAGAGAGGGAGAGAGAGAGGGAGTCGGGCGCAGGAGGGAGGGAGAGCGCGGGAGGGAGGAGGGAGGGAGACCGAGGGAGGAGGCGGCGAGGAGCGCGCCGGCCGCGGCCGCGGGGGGGGGCGGTTTGGAAAAATGACTCAGTAAGTTCAGCGCGCCCGCTCCGGCCGGCCCTGCGCCTCCCGCCGCGCCCGGGATGTATTCGTCCCCGCTCTGCCTGACCCAGGTACGCCCCCCGCCCGGCCCCCGGCCCGCGCCCCACTGTGCCCCGGCCCCGCGTCCCCCGCAGCCCGGCCCCGGAGTTTGGAAGCCCGAGGAGGCGGGACGAAAAAGGCGCGCGTCCCTCCCGCCGCCGCGGCCGGGATGCCCCCGCCGCCGGCCGGGGTCCGGTGGGGGGTTGGTTTGGGCCGGGGACACCTCCCCCCCACCCGGGACCCTCACCGGGGACTCCCGCCCCGCCCCCCGCGACCTCTCCCCCTGGCTCGCCCTACAGCCTCGCCCTCCCCGGACGCAGGACGCGCTCCCCCACCCCAGCCGGGAAGGTCGGGGGGCGCCCGGGAGAAGGCCAAAGGTGGGGCTCTGCGCGAGCCCCAGGCCTCGACCCAGGCCTGCCCCTAGGAGGAATTGAGGGAGTCCTGGTTGGACCCTGGATGCCCGGGGACTCTTGAGACGAGGACCCCTCTGATGCGTTCCCCGGACCCCCCCCCCAAGCTTGTGTGCCGCCACCCAGGCCCTGGACAGCCTTTCCCCCCATTATTGGCCCACGTGTGCGCGGAGGGGGAGGGGGCCCGCAAAGTTGGAGGCGCCAGCAGTGGGGGGAGGGGGGCCCCGACGTCCCGGCTCGGTCTTCCTCTCCCCCCCTCCCCCTGTCCCTCAACCCCATCCCCATATTTTCGCCGCATCGATTGTGAGTTATTGAGCCGCCGCCGCCGGGAGGAGCCGGGAGGCCTGGCGTTCCGGGGTCTGGTCCGGGCACTGCGGCGCTGCGGACGCCCTCGCCAGCCCGGCACCTGCCCCTGCCCCCGCCCGCTGCCTCTCACCCCTGGCCGAGATCCCAGACTGCCCGGGGCTCGGCCCTTGTGCAATGACCCAGGGGATGTGTGGGAAGGGGGCGACTGCCCCTGTCCCGGGTCGCCCCTGGGGGACCCCTTCCCTCCCCCAGCTCCATGGCAGGGAGGGGGGGCACCCTCCCAGGTCTACTGGTTCCACCCTCCAGCTCTACCCCCACCCTGGGTCTTTGTGTGTCCTTAGGCCATTGGGGTCCCGGCCTCAGTTTCCCCTGAAGTGACACGGAGCTAAGGCAGGTTTCGGAGAGGGGCAGTGTGGCCTCCAA